>NC_071993.2:68082500-73082500 GCF_028885655.2 Pongo abelii
AATTAGTTCAATTCAGCTAATGTCTGATTTTATTAAATGTTAGAAATTAAATAAAGGTTTTAAAATAAGCAAATCAAAGAAAATGTTTCCTGTCTACCTTGACCCCCCAATCTTTCCCCTCTGGATGGTGTGTTAATTGGATGCTTTCCAAAGGGAGGAACCAAACATTTCTTAACATCCAATTCTTGAGAGTCCAGTAACATATTTTCTGCATAATGGCTATAAATAATGAACACAGGGCTACATTCATTTTAATCCATGTTAAACATGGTTTCTGGGTTGAGTTTATTTGTAATGCATTCCTTCTCTGTGCTATTTCCCTCCTCCCCACCATGTCACTAGGTAGCTCGAAATTTCATAATATGAACATGAAAAAAACAAACCCAATCCTAATTATCTCCTGCAGGATCATAAAAATAACATTAATAAAATGTGGTAAATATCAGTAGTGATCATTACCAGGTCTGCATCACCAGAAAATAAAATGCAGAACCCCAAAGCAAGGAGGATTAAAGCAAGCCTGCCACCATTAAGCACACACATATTTGCATATTTGCTCTGTAAGCAGATTTAATGGTAATAATAAAGATATCTTTAATCTGAACTGGACAAAAATTTCAAATGTGCATGGATATGCATAGAATTCCTGGCATCAATGCACCACTTTGTATTGTTCAAAGCACTGCCATCTCCACTATTTCATTTTTGCATCTCTTTTGCCCTCACTAAAAAGCAGGTATAACAGGTCTCATTTCACCTCACAACTGAGATTGAAAGAAGAGAGGAAGATGTAACCTTCCCAGATTCACCAAGTTAGTCAACAAGAGGAGGTTGGAACCCAAGCTCCCTGCCACCCAGATCTATGATCTTCCCACTAAAATAATCTTTCTTTTGCATAGACTGCATGGGCATCATGACAACAAGGACCCCTGGTTATTGTATCAAAAATTAAGGGACAAAACACAATCATGAAGAATGAGAGGCAAATAAGGTGTCTTACCAGGGAACGAAAGAAGGAAACAAAGCAGATGTTATCCTGCAGTTGATGATACAGGAATGAGATAAGCAATATTCTATGTACAGCTTGGTCCTATAACAAGGTTACCAACACATTCATACAGGTAAAATGGCTAGAAAAGAAGTGTATTTGGTGATCTCAGATGCAGAGAAAACTGATTGGCCAGTGTGTGGCTCAGATTGTTGGATTACTTTATTACTATACAGAAGACCCTAGATACCAGGATGTCAAAGCAAAAAGTAAACTTTGGTTCCTGTCATAAATGTCCAATATGTAAAATTTTAATAGTCTGAAGGAAATTCAAGTACATTATCAACTATTGACAGGGACTTACGGCTATAAGAAGATAAGCAAAAGACATTAGCCTAAATAAGTAAATAGATATAGCAACATGTATGCTGGGCTCTAATGAATTAATTCCCTAATTGGTCTTCCCTGAACCCCACAGCAATCTCCATTAGGCCTTCATGTATAATCCATACATCAATAACAGGATGTTTCTAAATCTAGGTCTGTGGGCCAAGCCATCTCTCTGGCCTTGACTTATCCCTTAGGAAAGAGAAATAAACAGGGTACAAGTTAAATCTTAGCAAAAACAAGTCACACTTAGGCAAAAGGAATAGCGTCCAGGGTCTGGTACAGTTCATTGATCAATAAACATTACTTTGAGTGAATGTGTTTTTCTGGAGGTACAGGTTGCACACTGAAAGAACAGAAGGGACTTGTAGAAACTTTGGAGTTTGTCACATAGCCACTCACCTAGAACAAAAACTAGATTATCATTTACGTTTAAAAAATTGGCTGCGATCATTTACTAGGCTTGCATCCCTCACGGCAGGCCATGTGCATGGGGCAGTGAACTCCCATGCACACATGTTTCAGATGCTGACATTTCAGAATTCTTACCCAGAGGGTCATCTGGTCCAGTAGGTCTCAAACTTCAGTCAGCACCAGAACCACCTGGAGGGCTTGATAAAACACAAAACTGCTGAGCCCCCACCAGAGAGTTTGTGATTCAGTAATGCTAAGTTAAGGCCTGAGAATGTGCATTTCTAACACATTTCCAGGTGATGCTGATGCTGCTGGGCTGGGGACCCCACTTTGCAAGCCACTGCTCTAGTCCAACACCCTCATTTTCAAGAGGCAGAAAGCCAGGCCCAGAGAAACAAGTGACTTGCTTGCAGGGCCACTCTGCAGTAGCTCACTCCCTAGTGCCTAGTGGGTCTCTTTTGTTATGAGTGGAACCATGTCCCCCCGAAATTCATGTATTGAAGTCCTAACCCCCGGTACCTCAGAATGTAACCTTATTTGAAAATACGGTCATTGCAGATGTAATAAGATGAAATGATAATGGAGTAGGGCAGGCCTCTAATCCAATATGACTGATGTCCTTACACCAAGGGGAGATTTGGATACAGACATACACACAGGGAGATGCCAGATGAAGATGGAGGCAGAGATCAGGGTGATGATTCTCCAAGCCAAGGAATGCCAAAGATTGCCAGCCACCACCAGAAGCCAGGAGAGAGACCTGGAACAGACTCTCCGTCACAGCCTAGAAGGAAGCAACCCAACTGACATCTTGAATTCGGGCTTCTAGCCTCCTGAACTGTAAGACAGTAAATTTCTATTGTTCAAGCCATCCAACGTGCAGTATTTTGTTATGGTTTCCCAGCAAATTAATGCAACTTTAGAGGAAAGCGTTAGTGTTAGTCAGCACTCACCTGAGGGGCTGTTATAAAGCAGCCCCAGTCCCCATTTCCCCATCTTTTACTCTTTTCCACTTTCAAGGATGACTTACTATACCCCTCAACTGAGAACTAGGAGCTCTGATGTCTTTCAAAGTCGATGCTTCAGGCTTTGCTCCAATAGCAGAGTAAACTGCAATAACCTCTTACCAAAGTAATGTGGCAATAGGTCTCAGAGACCCTTCAACAAACACGTTCATGCTCTAACCTGGTATTTCTACTTCTAGAGCTTTAGACTAAAGAAACCAAAACCCCTGTGGGGGAACGCATGTACCTGTGAATTGAATAATAGTAAAACAAAACAACACCTTGCTACGAGAATATTAGGTAGTCATTAAAGTACTTTTCATTAGGAATATGTAATTATATGGAAAATGCAGGTGCTATAAAATCAAGAGGCAGCATATAAAATACCCTATACGTAAAAAGTAGAATACTGGAAGGAAATACATCAAAATATTAAGAGTGTTTTAATTTGCAGGCTGGCAAGAGTATTAGAAATATTTTTCTTCTCTCTGCTTTCTCTTGGAAAAGCATTTATTATTTTCATAAGAGAAAAGATATGGGAGAGAGAGTTCCAGAGATTTACAACTTTTCTTTGCTCATCTGAGCTCCAGTATTCCTTCCCATCAGGTATCCTCTCACACAACAGAAACACCTAAAATCTATCAAAGATTTGACAAATCTGTCCCTAGGATAGAAAGATGGGCCTTTCCAGGTTAGAGACTAGGTTTATCTCTTAAAATTGGATTAAAACCAGGCTGGGCGTGGTGGCTCACACCTGTTATCCTAGCACTTCGGGAGGCTGAGGCAGGTGGATCACAAGGTCAGGAGATCGAGACCATCCTGGCTAACACGGTGAAACCCAGTCTCTACGTAAAATACAAAAAAATTAGCCAGGCGTGGTGGCACATGTCTGAAGTTCAAGCTACTCAGGAGGCTGAGACAGAAGAATCACTTGAACCCTGGAGACAGAGGTTGCAGTGAGCCGAGATCGTGCCACTGTACTCCAGCCTGGGAGACAGAGTGAGACTCTGTCTCCAAAATAAATAAATAAAAATTTAAAAAATTAACAAAAAAAGGATTAAAGGATTAAAATCAATTTCTTCCCAATCATGGAAACCTCCAGTTAGAAGGATGGTGAAATTCTGCATATAAAGTTTTCTCCTTTTTCTGTCCCTAAGGCCTGAGGTTGGTTTCTGCCTTCAAACCTTTCCAAGTGATTCTCCCATGAAGAACAATACTCACATTTATCATCCTTTGTCTCCTAAGCTCTTTTCTTTCCTGCAGCCATTTGTGGGTTTTTTGTTGTTGTTTTTAAACATTGCTGCTTAAAATTCTTCCTTTGCCGCAATGATCAAATTCAGTAGCTTGAGATTGATTTGGGTTAAAACATATCCTCTTCTAAATATGCCTATCCATGGGGAATTTGAAGTAATCAGTTATTCACACTTTAGTATGAATTAGCTCTAGAGCTCTGATTTCCTCCCAATATCCAGCTAATAGCCAGTCACATAGCTAAGATTATGAAACAAAAACTGGAGTTCTAAAGAGAAGATGAAGCAACATGTGGACACGATGTGGAGAGAGGGTACTGGCCAGGAGGGGGGCATTGGGGAACCAGAGTAGCAGAGGGTAGGAAAGAGGGAAGAAGATGACGGAATGTAGCAAAGACAAACTAAACCTGTGTTAGAATTCTACTGGGTGGTCCCACTTGAGTAGCCTTAATCCACTTATATTTTTTGCAAAAGGAGAATTTCTGCCACAGCTTATAAGTAACATTCAAACTAGACAGAAGCACCAAATGTTTCAAAATTGCACAAGTAACAAATGAAATGCTCATAAGCACACAGGGTCTTGGGATTCCTTTGATACTGAATACGGAGCACCAACCAGTTGGATGCCAGTTGGACGATATTAGTCATTTCACATAGATAAGCAAATATATACATATATGTGATATATATGTAGGTGTGTGCATATAGGTACTGTAGTGAATACATATATGTGTCTATAAACACACACAAACACATATATATCATATAGGCCTTCTTAACTACTTAGCTGAGTTCTTAACCTTGTAAGGAATTCAAAGGGTGGCAGCAAACCCCCCTTGAAGTTATTATATACAGAAGTGTGTGTGTGTGTGTGTGTGTGCATGCAAGTGTGCGCCCATGCGCATATGTGTGCTTTGCTTCCAGTATGAAGAGTCCACAGCTTTGATCTGATTCTTGAAGAGGATGAGTCATCACAGTAGGGACTGATGGCTCTGACTCATACATGTGGTGTGCTAGGCTCCAAGCTTTCACACATTCATCCCTAGCTTCTCACACAAGAAGGAGGAAGGCCAGGGTGGTGCTGCCCAAAACCCGGCCCCTCTCCCACACTTGGCAATGTTGCAGCAGGCTTGCTGTACCAGGGACCTCGTCCTGGCATCCAAGCAGCTCCTCCATGAAGACTGGGGAAATGGGGTGGGAGGACCTTCTAACTAGGTTTTCTCTAAGACCCTTTTGATCCCAAAGAAACAAGCTGATTTCTCAGATCTGCCACTTACTCTTAAGGCGGATCCATTTACTCTCTGATATGGTTTGGCTGTGTCTCCACCCAAATCTCATCTTGAATTGTACCTCCCATAATTACCATGTGTTGTGGGAGAGACCCTGTGGGAGATAATTAAATCATGAGGGCAGCTTCTCCCATACTGTTCTCGTGGTAGTGAGTAAGTCTCACGAGATCTGAAGGTTTTATATGGGGAAACCCCTTTCACTTGGTTCTCATTTCTCTCATCTGCCACCATGTATGATGTGCCTTTCACCTTCAGCCTTCCACCTTCTGCCATGATTGTGAGGCCTCCCCAGCCATGTGGAACTGTGAGTCCATTAAACCTCTTTTTCTTTATAAATTACCGAGTCTTGGGTATGTCTTTATCAGCAATGTGAAAACGGACTAATACACTCTCCAAACTTACTCTCAGCTATACAACCCAGTAGCAAATTATATTCCCTTTTCCTTCATTTCTTGAATAGAAATCCATAAAACATCAATTATCCAAAAAATTATTAAAAATCAAAACTCTACACTTATTAGAGAAAGTGGGCAGGTTTTTCTTCAACCTGAACTCTTAGGGGATGCTCCAGGCCAGGACACATTTTATATCTTCAGGGGAAGGCAACAATCACGGATGTGTAAAATGATATGCCAAAACCAACACAAATGCCTGCAATGATCAATTCACTCTTGTGAATTTTCGAAGGCAGGAATATGAGCAAACACATTTTATAATGTTTCTAACAAGGTAATCGGAAAATTGAATTGACCGGAATACTGCATTCCCAAACCATCCCAGTTAAGAATTATATACCTAGTTACAGACCCATTCAATTCCAGCTTAATTTAACATTTGCTCACAGCAAAGGGAAGGTGTGACAAAGGCGGCCTGTTTATGCAATAAGCAAGAAACCAAGATGTACCTGAAGCAGCCCTTGGGGCTGCTGGCCACCCCTCAGCCACCCTCCTCCTCCCATCCTTCTCCTCCTCACATCAGCAGCAGTGCAACCCTGGAAATGCATTTCTGTCACCAGCACCATCGTCAGCAAGGCGCACAGGCTACAGTTTTCAGTTTATAAACCTGTAACTTGGATACCATCTCCTTTTTGCCCTCTGCACAAGCCCATAAACATCCTCAGCTCTGGCTCATGACGGGTTCTTTACTCTAATGGAAGCTCCCTCCTGGATATCCCCAAAGAGAAAGATGTGTCTGGTAAGGGAGAGGTCAAACCCGAGCACAGCTATTTATTACATATACTGCGACCAGATGGAGCTAACTCATCCATCAAAGCCCTCGTCATCCTCATCACATTAGCTTCTTATAAAAGCCTCCTGCTCTTTCCCCTCACAGTCCAGCTCTCCTGCCTCTCTCCTCCTCTCGCTCTCTCTCCCTCTCGCTCTCTCCCACTCATGCACTTTCAGGAAAATGAACCCTCTCTAACCCCATTGCTGTTCTCCTTAAATCATGGCTACCCATCACTCCGTGGCTATTTTTAAACTTTACTTTTATCAATACTCATCCTGTAGCTCAGGGAGATATTAAAACTGTACTGGGGCAAGGAAGGGCGTTTCTGACACTTGCTCCCTCATTCATCAGTTCCTCATAGGCCCGTTGGTGACAATGAAAAGATTTCACAATACCGTGCAGCAGAAACTCATTCTCCTGCTCATCCATCATGCTCAACCTAGCAGCAGTTCTACTGACCTAATCTGCAATGCCTCGGTACTCACTGGAGATTTCTTAAAGGCACCCTTCATTGTTGTCTGTAACAAAGAATAGGCCTGGGCCATTCGATAAGGAGACTAAATGGTGCAAGGATTAATGAAATATTCCTTCATCTCCCCAGTCCTGGGTTCAAAGACCGCATGGCAGATGAAGCCAAGCATCCTCTTACAGGTTGAACTCAGCATAGCCCACTAATGGTTCAGCTAAATGTACTCAAATACAAAGACTATTTCTTAGGATACAAGAAAGAAGGGCCCCAAATAGTGTGTGCCATCATCAGTCCATTTCTTCATTCATTCATGGATTGTTGCCCTCATTTAGCAAACACTTTTTAAGTATCTACCATGAACTAAGTTCTATTATAAACACTGTGACCATTAAAAAAGTATAAATGCTAGTTGCAAGGAACTCATTGCTTAGTGGAAAAGAAGGCAAAGAAAGCAAAGATTTCAATGGTAGCAGTTGTGGCAGAAAACTAACTGCCCCCTTGCACACTTCTTCATGGGGAAAAGTCCACAGTAGCCCAGTTAGAGACTACATCTCCCAGCTACCCTTGTAGCTGGGTGAAGCCATGTGACTAAGATCAAGCTAATGGAATATCAGTGAAGTGCTGTGTGCAAGTTGATGTCATATCCTTAAAAAGGAAGCTGGCTGTGCTTCATGCTGCCTCCCTTCTTCCCATGAAATACAGCACAAATGCTGTGCTGGTAAGCCAGCTTTGGCCACGAAGACAAGAATGACCAGTTAAAGAACGGCAGAGCAACCAGGTAGAAGCAGCCTGGGCCCCATGATGACCTCAGGACAGAAAAAGACTACGGGCATTAGAGGACCCTGAACTGGCTATGGCAGGGACCAGACTTGTACAGTGATGGTGGTAGAATAAAGGGGGCTCAAACATCCAATTCCCATTTTGAGTTTCAGAGGTATTTAAGCCCAGAGCAAAAAATGGTGCCTACAGGTCCTTATGTGTTTTGTAGCTGACACCAGCCCCATTTGAATGCCCAGAATGAGGACAAATGAGAGGCAATTCAGAGACCCCAATAGACAAACACACTAAGTGCTCCTGATTTATTTAAGTTCACAGACCATTTACCCCTCATCCTCCAGCTTGTTCTCTGCTAAACAAAACAAAACCCTCTCCAGAAGGCTGTATTTCCTAATAATCCACACAGTTCATTCTGCTATCTACTTACTCACATGGTCTTTGAAATACTCCCATTTTCAAAAGGAAGTGAGAGTTCCTGCAAACAATTGTGCAAGTCAGCCATCTTGGAAGCATATCCTCTAGCTCCAATCAAGCCTTCAGGTGACTGCAGCCCTGGCAATATATCTTGACTACAATTTCTTTAGAGACCCTGAGCTAGAACCACTTATCTCAGTTGCTACTAAATCCCTTGCCCATAGGAGGAGATATTATATTAGGAGATAATAAATATAAGCTGGTTTAAGCTACTAGGTTTTGTAGTAATGTATTACATTGCAATAGATAACTAATAAACTTTCTTTTTTCATGCTATATTAAAAATAAAGAAATACTCCCATTTTCAGATATCTATCCTGTCTCTGGAATGACATCGAAGAGCTCCCTGAGGATAAGGATACCATCTTCAGCTTTTCTCCCATGCATAACTCAGCATAGGGCTCAGCAAGCCACAGGAACTCCAAAAATATAAACCAATGTATACAGAAATGAGAAGTCAAAGAAATGCAATAAGGGAGACACTGAGCACATTTTTTGAAAACAAAATATTAGTGCTAGAAACAAAATTTGAGGCACTATAGTTTAGCTATTTTGTTATACTAATGCAGAAATAGAGACTTCCAAAGCAGGTAAATATTGAGATCAAAGTCTCACAGCTAGGTAATGGTAAAGATGCTGTGAAAATGTGGTCTCGTGTGTTCTTTCTGTGACAGCAGAATACCACCTTGGGCCAGAAACAAAGCAAAGCCATGTTATAAATTCCAAGGACACCTACCCCAACCACTCATGGTCTCAATGCCTCACCTCCCAACCGACTCATGTTTAATCACAGGTTCCAGGTGAGAGCCCAGAGGCATCTCAGGTGGCAGAGAGTGGCAGTAAATGTTTGTGGAGCATGGAGGCTGGGACACGTGATTGGCACAATTTTAACCTGCATCAAGCATTCAGTCCTTTCTCTTACAGTCTGATCAACAGACACCTCAGCAATTCTGAATTTTAAAAGACCAATTTTTGCAGCCCATCACAATGCCAAAACCCCAGTCTCCACTTTTCCAAGTAAAATATCCCTATCTTACAAGATAACCAATGTGTAATATACTAAAATGTTTTATTTAAAATTATATGAATCTAATGTGCCATTGGTTTTAATACAGCATGATTTTATGTAACAGTGAGAAAAACAAAGCAATTAAACTGCAACACAATGCTTTCCAATCACTTGGAATTTTTATTTTATACTTATTAAAATAGTTATTTTGGATTAACGTAGACACAGACTTTTATCACTCGTGTGCATTCATAAAAATATACATATGTGAAATACATGGAATAAAGCATTCCCAAAACTTCTCCCACTCACTGCCTGACTTTTCAGAATCAATTTTCAACTCAGAGTTTATTGATGTTTGTGTTTCTCACACAAAATATCATCTTCTCTGTCACTCAAGAGCATAGCTGCTGCAGCCGCCAACAAGCATTCTGCAAGTTTTGATACTAGCACTTTCTCAATCTTACCAGGAAATGTCAACAGAAGGTTTTCAGACAATAACCAGACTTAGAGTCTTCCCTCAAATGGCCCTTCAGTGGTTTGCTGACTGAAACCCTAGGGGTTACAGTTGAGAGGAGCCACCAGGAACAGCTGCCAAGGCTGCCCAAGCATAGGCAGAGACAAACATGGCAGACCCTGGCCAGCAGCTTTCTTTCAGAAGTCACCATGCTTTGGAAAGATGCACCCCCATTTCAGAGTCATAAAATGTGAAAAAAATGCATTTTAGCAACATGAGATGCAGTATTACTTTTGGCAAGCATTTATTATATTATCTTCCCAGAACTGCATTCCCTTCTTTTGGGGTTGAATATGAGCTTATGGTGGGGGGCTGCCTATCATCAGGGGATAGACCTTGGTCAGGTGCATAACCCCAATCCTAGGACTGCACACAACTGCTCCACCCTTCAGCTGGGTTCTATGCTCAGGGTATCACAAGGCCAAAATCAAGGTGTTAGTCCCCACATGTCTGTGCTCTCAACCAGATACGCTGGGGGGAAAAGATCGCCTTCCTAGCTCATTCAGGTGGCAGGCAGAATTCAGTTCCTTGCAGCTGTACAGCTGATGTCTCTGACTCCTTGCTGGCTGCTGGCTGTGATCCACTTTCTGCTTCTAGGAGCTGCCCGATCCTTCTCGTGAGCCCCTCCATTGTCACGCCAGCAAGAGCATGTCAAATCCCTCTCTCTCTTTGAATATCTAGGACTTTCTCTGCTTCCACCAGGTGAAGAAAGTTCTGTGCTTTCAGAGCCTATGTGATTAGATTCGGCCCACCTGGATAATCCCCCTTTTTAAGATCCACCACCCCATGTAACACAGCAGAATCAGGGCAGTGATATCTCATCACATTACAGAGGCTGGGCACTAGGGGACAAGGAATACTGCAGGGGCTATTCTTAGTATTCTGCCTATCACACCAGCCCTCCTGTGAACTATAGGAGTGACCTGAGTAGCTTTCCAATAAAATCCTTTATTCCCTCAAGCTGAATCAAGTTGGATTTGTGAGCCCTAATACATTATTTTATTAAATAGAGCTAAAAACTAACAATGTCAAGAATGACTTGACTCATTTTGACCAAGGGGTAGCAGATAGCACTATTTTTAAATTAATCTAAAATAAATAAAGCTACTTCCAATTCCATTTGGGCACATAGACCCTTCAGGAACTAAATTACTAGCAGCAGTGCAAATGCAGGAGGGTTTCAACAGGGCCCCACATATCTGAACAGGAAGCGGGTGTTACCCACTCAGCCTCACACTGGGCTGGCAGAGTCAGCAGCCAAGAGCCCCTAAAAGACAATTTCCTGCTACGCATGGTGGCTCACACCTGTAAATTCCAGCAATTTGGGAGGCTGAGGCAGAAGGATCGCTTGAGGCCAGGAGTTCAAGAACAGCCTGGGCCATATAGTGAGACCGCTATCTCTATAAAAAATTTTAAAAACCGATTAGCTGGGCATGGTGGTGCATGCCTGTGGTCCCAGCTATTCAAGAGGCTGAGGTGGGAGAATGGCTTGAGCCCAGGAGGTCAAGGCTGCAGTGAGCCATGATCATACCCCTGCACTCAAGCCTGAGCAACAGAACGAGACCCTGTCTCTTAAAAAATTAAATAATTTTTAAAAAGACAATTTCCTGCTGGGTGCAGTGGTTCACACCTGTAATCCCAGAATTTTGGGAGACCGAGGCAGGCGGATCACCTGAGGTCTGGAGTTCGAGACCACCCTGGCCAACATGGTGAAACCCCATCTCTACTAAAAATACAAAAAGTAGCTGGGCATGGTGGTGTGCACCTGTAATCCCAGCTACTCGGGAAGCTGAGGCATGAGAATTGCTTAAACCCGGGAGGCAGAGGTTGCAGTGATCCGAGAGCGCCACTGCACTCCAGCCTGGGTGACAGAGTGAGAATCTGTCTCAGAAAAGAAAAAAATAATTTCCATAAGAAAAAAAATATTCCAAGACACATATTTTAAATCCTACATATAAGGAGAAAAGGAACTTCCCAACCCTTTTGTCCTAATAAATAACTTGATGGCATCTGCATTAGAATCTTCTAATTTAATTGCTATAAATGATCTTATTTCTGCCATGATACCCTTAGTGAGGCCTCTACTCAAAACAGTATCCCTCACTCACCTTGCCTTGCCAAAATCGTTCCAATATTCTTTGTAACGTGTGATCAGAGAGAGAGAGTGGGAGAGAACACAAACGTATCTGAAGAAACCCATTTCAGAATTTTTCTTCAACACTTATCTCCAAAATGGCCCATTTGATTCATGAACATCTCTAATGTATATCATCAGTGACTGAAGGAGTTTTTTTATATGATTTTTGACAATTTAACAAGTCCTCCTGACAAATTAAATGGTTGTGTTGACAACTTAACTGTACTGCCAATCAATATTTTCAATTACTTTCATTGTCATTCAGAAAAAATACAACACGAGGTCATACCGTGGTAAAACCAAGGAAAGAAAATAAAATGAGGAGCAATCGGTGGGGTGGGGGTGGGAGGTTGAGAAGAAGCAAACTTTGAGGCCCAACACAGCCCCATGTACTTGGGGCCGAGGGGACCCCAGGGTTTCTGAGATGAGTCTGGAAAATGGCACTTCCCCCGGGGTGACTCCTGGGCTCCACCATGGAGGCATTCCTCTTCCCAGGAGCTATTTAAAAGTCATTAGATTTGAGCCATGGACATACTGCATTTTATTAAAAGTCCCTCCTTTCAGGCATTTGCCAAGTGGCCGCCACCACCGTGGCCTCCGTCCCCCAAGAAAGTCCCTCCAGGACCGCAGGTAACGTTTCTCAGCCTTTCCAGGGGTCGATTGGTCAGTCTGAAAAATTCAAGTCAGAGAACGCTGAGGCAGAGGTCAGCCTTCTTAAGCTTTTCAAAGGAGTAGCAGCAAATCAATATTTTCAAATGTGTATTTATCATGCGGGAAGAGAGGTTACCCATGGAGAGCATAGCAAACACACAGAAATATTCCAGTTCTTCACCGTGGAAAAAAAACGATCTGGGGGTTAGAGGCATATTTCAAGAATCATGATTTGTTTTAAGTGATTCCTCAGAGTGAAGAATTTTAAAAGGGACTCTTCAGGACTATGCACCAGCTCGCAAATCAAGGAGAATGCCATGGCAGTGCCATCCAGGTCTTTGAGACATCTGGGCTTTCCATTGCTAGAGGTTGCCCTGACCATAAGAAAAAAATCTAAAGCTCTTCTCTCTTTGGCCTGCCTCCTCTGAGGAGCTGCTCGGGCTGTTTCTCCTCCTGCCACAGGCTGTTCTCCCAATTCCTCTAGCTGTTAAAGCCACCTCCTCCAGGAAGTCGGCTCTGACTGCAGTGGCTCAGCATTCCTCACTTTCCAAGCTCCCCTGATTATTACTGCCTGCATCCTCCCCACCCCCACTTGCTTAGCTCTGAACCACTTAGTGTCTTGTACGACTACTTAAATCTTCCAAATACTAAGTACTTTTAAAATATTTACTTAATCTCCTTAGTGAACCGTAAATTCCCTTGGGAAAGGACAATGTCAGCCTTCTCAGGACCTCTCATCATAGTTGAACCAGGGATGGCAGGACAGTTACACTTCAAATACTAACTAATGATGGGTAGCAGCTGCCAGGAATGACACGTGGAGCCAAGTTCACAGGCAATATTGGGCCTCACTTAGAGTGAACACTGTGGCCACCAGTGATGTCTGCCTTGGGCATGGAATCAGCAAGTGGTGGCACATGGATCTTACCCTGCTTTCCAGGACTAACCACTGATGTGTGCACAGTAGGTTCTCAATAAAACATCGACATAGAAAACTAAGTCATTTACCAGGCACTAGCAAGAAACCATCCAGGAGCTATAAGGAGATCATCACACTCTAGCTTCATTCATTCACTCATTAAAGGTTCCTGAGTGATTGCTGTGTGCAGAGGGCAATGCCAGGTGATAGGGAGGCAGAGTATGGCACCATAGGGCCCTGGCCTTCAAGGGACTTACCAGCTAGTAGGTGTGCATAAAAAGTATTGTCATTAATAATATAACAAGTCCCCGAAGAGGACTTCAATTAGCAGAAAGAGAAAACATCTCCCAGGAGTGATGGCTCTGATGTTGGGCCTTGAATGATAAGAGAACTAAACAAGCAGGAATGAAAGGAATGAACATCTCAGAACAAACACAAAATGCTGAGTCGGCCCTCAAAGAGGGTGCAGTCTGGACGGAAAGAGGGGGCAAGTGTGAACAGAGCTGTCTATGACATAAGGTAGGAAGCAATAGAGACACAGCAAACTGCTGTCAGAGCTCTCTGGTCAGCTCAGGGTCTTAGAAGGGTAAGCTTCAAGTCAATGAGTAGCATATATATTCAAGGACAGGGAAGCTGAAGGCACAAACTAGCTGAGGTGCCATTGCAAACATTGAGGGAGGAAGTGATGAGGGCCGTTGGCCCTGGGCAGTGGCTACAGAGAGAGAAAGAAGGGCAGAGCTGATGAGTCTCTTAACAAAAGATTATGAGTACCTGGTCACTGGACAGATGTGAGCAATGAGGAAGGGGGGTGAGCCCAGCCTCCAAAGGCCACAGCCACCCACACTCAGGGCTGAACAGGGAGGGCCACATCTGGTTCCCCTCACACATTTTGCCATCTTGGCAAGGACTTTTCTAGATTTTCTGCTTTGGGGAACCAAGGTGATTCCAGAGACCCTCTCCTGCAAACCTGGAAGGACCTAGAGTTCTCTGGGCTTCAGAAAGAGTATTCCTGTCACCAAGAAAATGTCATGACACTAGCATATGGCAGCCTTGGTAGTGTCCACACTTCATGCCCTCTTCCCAACATCTTGGGGCAAAATGGAAATTCTCCTTGGGGCAGAAGAAAAGGGAGGTAAGAACTGGTGCTCTCGGTACAGAGTACCTGCAGATAGAAGGTTGCATCTCTGGCTTCCTCAAAAAGCAAGCTTCCCTATGGGTAAATATGGGTGTTTTCAAAGCCTGTTGTGCCACTGAGGTAGATCATCACAAGCTCCAAATCGAAGGTGCCCAAGGAGAGAAGCATAATATTGGGGCTTCCCAGGGGCCCTTCATTGTAATGGCCAAAGGATGAGAGAGGAAGGGCTAGAGGATAGTTCTATTCCTTCTCTAAATTTCTTCCAAAGACTCCTCAAATTACACCCCATGGCCTTCCCCCAACCCTTGTGTCTAGGAAAACCACGTGAACCCATCATCCTCCCAGGTCCAGAACCTGCACGCTGCTCTGTGAAGCACATGGCTATCCCCTGAGACTTTCTAAGTTTCTTTCCAACCTTTTAAGACTTTTACTGAGAAGCCCTCAAGACTCAAACATTACAAGGCATTGTCGAACCAATCACTTGATTGCACAGTGTGAAGACAAATTGACAAGCCACATGATGGAGGCCCAGATTTATGTATTCTCAGGAGAGATGCCTAACAAAACAATGCCCTACTAATGACAAACCTTTTTTGCAAGTGGTCAGCTGCTTCTGGTATTCCAGGACACCCCTGCTAAGCACCCACTTTCAACTCACCTAAGGTCTTTTCTTCGTAGAGTGAACAAATGCTCCTTCAGGCCTCATGCTAGTATGCTGCAGCAATTTTTTTTAAAAAAGGAGAATAATCTGGAGTCTGGTGCATTTCCCTCAAGATACAAACACACACATGCACACACACACATTTCACACACACACAAAAGCTTAGAATTGAAGTGTATGCAGGAAAAAGCAGGGTTCTCAAAGCCAGTCTTATGCTTGTGTTACTGAAAAACCAATGGATTTGGCTCAGTTCTGTTAACCATCAGCAATTATCTTCCTGTCGAAGCTAAAGGTAACAAATTTCCCCATATCCAGCAAGACTATATCACCAACCGGACACCAACATCATCTGACGGCAAGTAAATCACCACAGCAGCCATGGGTCCTGACAGACAAATGCACTGTCTCAGAAAATCCAGGCCTATCACTCAGAAGGGGGAGAAAAAGGTTCTCTCAGCTGGTCTCACATAGAAGAGATTAAATGTTGCAGATTCAGTAAGTACAGTAGAAACCAAATCCTAAATATGAGAATTATTAATGGACTTTACACTGGTCTTTTTAATCTGTCGCCAACATACGCTCGTCTATTTTACCTTGGTCGGCCTTGTTTCCTGATGGACGTAACAGGCAGGAACAGTGCATTATCCCAGCCTTAATCAGCACCAACAGCACAAGAACAATGTCCCACTACCTATCAAATGGGGACTACTTTAGCAATAGCTGTTCTTTTATAATGAAGACTGCATAATAAAAGATACCACTAATATGCCCTGTCCTTACACTTAACAATAACATTCATTTCATGATATGCCACATAATGGGGATATCAGTTCTTAACCTGCTCAGGAACAAAGTACTGCATTATCACAGGGCAATTGGAACTTGGCTGGGATTCCCTGATAATCTGTGGGTGGAAGGAGAATTCTCCCCCCAAAGGACATAGAGTGCTGGTGTCAGACTCTAAGAGCCAGTCTACAATTTGAGAAAAGCCACCTTTAACCCTCACAATCACCAACCATTAAATGTGGGGCTGGAATGTATAACATTATGCAAACACTGCTGGGGAGGTCTCCACTGGATTATACAGTGGACATGTAAGTGTCTGCAAAGAAGCTTGTTTTATTCAACAATTTATTTCATTCAAGGCCCTTCTATGGACCTAAGGCTGAAGAAGTAATAGTGGGGGTCCCAAATAATATCACTGCCCTCAACAAAAATACAGTCTCCCTGTGAGGATGAACTTTACAGAATCCAATAATCGAGCAAGAACATTGAAACAATGAGCTCTAAGATTCAGAAGAGACAGGCAGAAACGGGAGAGATCTATGAACCAGTGCAGTGCTGCCCAAAGTCAAAGGCTCAGCACTCTGGTACTGTGAAGTATGTGTGCATTTTCTGAAATAACTGTTTATAGAGCCCCTACTATGTGCCAAGCACTGACCAAGTACTTTTGCATATCATGCCACTTAACTTTCACAAATCATGAAGAAAATCTTTTTACTCTCATTTTAAAAAGGAGAAAACTAAAAACCAGAGAACTTAAGAACTTGCCCAAGGTCACCCAGCTAAAAGGGGTAGACCCAGGACTCAAAGTCAGGCTCATCAGTACCCAAGGGTCCCTCCCCTTCCCTTCTACTGCAGTGGCATGGAATGGACATGGGCCTCTTTGCACTCTGGGCACCTGCCTACATGAATATCCGGAGCCCAGCAATGGGAACACTGCTGTCGGGATGGCTGCCTGAAGTGAGGCTTGCAAACTAGCATGGGGAAAGAGACAAGCCTGGAAACCTACACAGTCCTCTGACCTGTGATCTCAGCTCATCAGCACCATGTTCCAGTCACCTGAGCCAACTCATTCCCCAAATCAACACTCACCCAAAGAAAAAGGCCAGAATTAGGTTGAACTGCACAAAACTGACATTTTTGTAGGTCAAAACTGGTCAGATATTGGCAATTTCACACAGTTAAAACTAGTACCACACTAGGATTAAGGGCAAGAAAAGGTGGGGCAAATTGTCCACCCTTAGGCCGAGAGGATTTTTACCCCAGATAAAATGGTTTAGACTTAATTTCATGCCAAAGCAAAATGATTTCAGTGAGGTGAAGAAAAGCACTGGATGGGTGGGGCAGGGCCTAGAAAACTGAGTTCCAAATGTGTCTCTGCCCCTAACCAGCTACAGGCTTCAGGTGGCTTCCTGTTCCTTTCAGCCCCGGTTCCTCCTATGTGATGTGAAGGTGTTCAACCACCCGGTTCCTCCTATGTGATGAGAAGGTGTTCAACCAGAAGTCTTGAAAGGTTTCTTAGAGTTCTGCAGTGTTGTTGTGCTGGGGGTTTGTGGCTGACATAAGATCTTCTCCTGACAGTGGACTCCTGGCTAAGGTGAGTGGCCGAGAACATGAGAGGAGTCTGTAGCAGGTGGGATGTAACTACCATAGAAGATGAAAGGAGCCCAGAAAGGGAAACTGAGGTTTAAGGACAAAGTTACTGATGTTATAAAATGGGAAGGGACCAGATCTGGAATCCCAAATATTTAATGTTTCCATTTGCCTACTTGTAGAGCATCCAAAGCCCAAGAAGGAGCTAGGATGGGCAATCTGAACCATATTTTCCCCACCATACTCCTCTAAGAGGTTGTGCGACCTTTCACATACCCACAAATCAAATGCCAGCAGCCAAATGAATCTGGCATTATTCTTCTCAGGATTTATGGCTGGGGCACCAATTCCTTGTCCAGTCCTAAATCTGCCATTTTTGAGAGAAGCATCCCAAGGTCCAGGTGCAGTCAGATGCTCCATGTCTCCCTGCACAGGGGCACAGTGACATTTGGTGACAGGACAGAGTTCAAGAAAAAGTTATCTAGCGTGACAGTGCTTTGGATGAGAACATCAAATAGCTCACATGGGCACGGCGGAGAATTGGTAACCTTAAACATAAGAATGATTGGAAGAGAGCTAGATTCAGGAGGGCTGAGTCAGTTCACCAGGCAGCTGTCTGCCTGTCCTCACAGTGCCCCAAACATCAAGTAGGCCAAGTGGAAGAGAAAAAAGCAGTCCAGTAATGGCCCACGATGGTGCTCCTTCTCCAACTGGTCTTACTGCTTCCCCACTCTTTGCAGGGGTTATTCTCTGATGTTTCCCATGGGAATCCTAGCCAGTGCATCTGAGCAGTTGCCTATTCTAGCAGACAGAGAAAGGGACGTTAACTTGGCCTAACAAAAGAGACATATAGCCGAAAGTCAGAAACCTTAGTTCTAGTTCAAAATCTGCAATGATATACCAGATGGCCTCAGAGAAGTCACATCCCCTCTCTGAACTTATTTCCCCATCTCTAAAATGGCAAGCTGAACTAGATCAAATTTTGCAAACTGAGGGTCTAGAGGCCATATTTAGCCCATAGGCATGATTTTTTTCTCTACACAAGGTGTTTTAAATATCAATGTTGCTGCCCAGAGTGAATAATCAAGAGATTTCACAGAAAAATCTATATATTTCTGTCTTCTCTTAAACAATGAGAAGATCTAAAGTTCAACTTCCAGTAATGATAGAGTAGCTTATATTAAACAAACCCTCCCATTGATGATAATTATAAAATTTGGACAAAATATTCTAAAAACTACTACATGTGGGTCCTGGACAGAAACCAAAAGCAGACAGAAGCTAGATGGAAGTTGGCTCTTAACAGAAGTCTGCAAGACCGAGTGGCTAAAATGCAAGCAGGAAGTCACCTTTCTGCTTCTTCTTGGGTGGTTAAGGATGAATTTTGCCACTGGCAGAACAGTAAGAAAGTGAAGGGAGTGATCCCAGAAAGAAGAGAACAACAAAGGGTAAGACTACAAAGTCTGCAAAATCCTACAACTAAATCCTGAGATGACCCTAAACTGCACATGTGCTGGGAAAATTACAAGACAGAGTGAAAAGTAACAACTGGAAGTCTGAAAGAACTGACCACAGATTTCAGGGGCTACTTTCCACATGAGAGACTCAATTAGCAATTTGAGTCCAGCCAAGTTAGCTGCCTGCTAGAACAAAATCTCAGCATGCTTTTTAAAAAGTGGGGAGGAGGGAAAGGTAATACCAGAAATTGCAATCTATCAGTGTCTATACAATGTATTGTCTACAATGTCCAGGACACAACAGTAAATTACTAGACAACATAAGAATAGGAAATAGGGCAATGTGACCCATAGTAAAGAGTTTTTTAAAAGCCAGTAGATATTAATATTGAGATAACCCAGATTTTGTAATTAAGACTCAAATGCTTTAAAGTAGCTGTAATAAGCATAAACAAGGTCTTAAGGGAAAAGATGATTATAATGAATGAACAGATGGATAGAAGGGAATTCTCATTAGAGAACTAGAATTTTAAAAGGAACCAAAGAAAATGTGGAAACTAAAAAGCACAATATTTATAATAAAATATACATTTTTTATTACATATATACATATATATTTTATATATATATACACATATAGATATATATGTATATATACATAGACACACACATGATTTGACCTTAACAGGAGAACAGAAATGGGAAAAGTTCAGTGACCTTGAAGGTAGATTAATAGAAATTATCTAACCAGAAGGATACAGAAAAAAAGGATCTTAGAAACAGTAAACAGAGACACAGTGACCTATGAGAGTATTTTAAATGGTCTAACATACTTGCAATTAGAGTCTCAGTAGGAGAAAAAGAGAGGATGGAGCAGAAAAAAAATATATATGAAGATCAATGGCAAAAAAAAACCCCACAAATTTGGTAAAAACAAAAAACTTAAACATGCAGATACAAGAAACTTACAGAAATCCATAGCAAAAAATCAAAGAAAATCATACCCATGAATATTAACCTCTGAATTCTGAAAGTCAGAGATAAGGAGAAAATATTGAAAGCAAAGAAAAATGATACATCATGTGGGAACAATGATTAAATAGTGACAATTGACTTCTCATAAGAAACAATGGAGGCCAGAGATGATGGAATGGCCTCTGTAAACTGCTAAAACAACAAAAATCAAGTCAGAATTTTATATCCAATGAAAATATTCTTCAAAAATGAAGGCAACATAAAGACAACTTTGGATGGCCAAAAACAGAATTTGTTGCCAGAAAGCTGATAAAAGAAAAAATATTCAAAGAAATTATTCAGGCTGGAAAGAAACATTACCAGATGAAATTTCTCTTCTACAAAAAGGAATGAAGATCAGTGGAAAAGACAAATATGGGGTAACATGTAAAGCTCACTTCTTCCAATTTCTTTCAAAGATATATAGCGATTTAAGCAAAATGTTAACATTGTAGTATATGATTATAAGTGTATGTGAGACAGCAGAGCAGAGCATACAACCACATGCAGCATGAGCATATAGCAGGTCCTCAATAAATAATTGTTGAATAAGTGTTGAATTGAGCTAGATAACTACCCAAAGCTCCTTTCGGCCCTACTATTTCATGAAGCTAAGCAGCCAAGGCCAATCTCTAATCCACTGGTGCTAATAAACTGAGCACATAATCTCTAATAGTTTATCATCCAAAAACGAACTGTTTGATTTGGATTAATATGTCAATATCTCCCAATATGCCACTGAGTCCCAAATACAGCAGCTAACATATCACAGGAGATCAATTAACATTCTTGGTTCTATAACAGAGAGGAAGTCCATGATAATTCCACTTGCTTGGGACATTTTTCTTTCTAATGACATAAGTAAGAATAAAGTATAGCAGTTAAGAGCATGAGTTTTGAAATTAGACAAAACTAATTATTTCTGGCTGTGTACCTTTTAGATGCTTTGCCTAGGACAAATCACTGAGGCTCTCTGAGCTTCTGTTTTCTCATCTGTAAAATGGTGGGAGAATAGTACTTTCATCACAGGTTGTTGGGATGACTAAGTTGTTTATAAAGCTCCTCCATGAGTGTCATAGGAGATTCCTGGTGGCATGACTTAGAAGTTAAAATGAGCTTAAAGGTATAATCCTCAAAGCAGTGAAACAAGAGTGGACCCTGGAAGATTCTATCTCATAGTCCTTTTTCTTTTGCTGAAAACATCAGTGGGTGCTTTTGCTAAGTCATCCAATTTAGAGCCCTTTAACTTCATCTAATAGTTAAGAAACATCCATCCTGGAACCAGACTCCCTTGAATCCCCGTTCCTAACCTACTTGGAGACAAAAATGGCCTGACCACAAAGTGGCCCATTTCGTTACATAAGCCTCTCCAAATGAATGATCAATTCAAAAGCCAATCTAAGTACATGACTTGTAGCATCACAGTAGTTCATATCCCACACAAATCCAGACTCAAGGATAATAGAACTTCAAACAAAAGACTACTGAAAACCACAATCAGAACACATAGTTACAGAGAGAGAAATGTCTCTGTGATCCTTCAATTGCCAGCCATGAGCTGTGTTCCAAGCAATCTCCTCAAATGCTCAGCTAAAGAAACAAAGAGCAGGAACCCAAAGACCCAGTGTGCAGCAACCAGCATCCCTCATCAGCACATTAACTGATGAGAAGTTGACCAGGCCAAATCCTCCAGGGCATCACTGCAAAACTAATGGGGTTCACCTTACTTGTTGCCAATTAAACACAAACCAAGCACAGAGTTTATAATCTCAACTGCAGAAGTGGGTTGCTTCTCTGGTTAATTACTGGTCAGGTGGATTTCTACCTGCCCTTAACTTCCCACAAGTGGTTAACTACTGAGCCCATCATCACCAGCTTCATGAAGATTAGAGGTTAAGCATAAGCTTGATTATAAGCCATAAATGTGAGTAATTTGAAATGTTATTGGTTATTACAAAAATATATGATAATAATTTCCTCTTTAATGAAAGGGAACATGTTTATAGTGGTCCCAAGCTCCTTGTTCAGGCTTTGGGAAAGAGATGAGCATGATAAACAGCTCAGCCTCTGGATGGGCATCTGGGGTGAGGTGGCACAAATGAATACTCACCACTTAGCTGGGTCATAAAAATGCAAACACATCACCACATTTGTATGATAAACACTGAGTTTATGGGCTCTCTTCTTGAAGGGGCTGCACGTCGCTGAGGAGGGGTAGGTGTTGAAGTGTTTGGAGTCAGAGGAGCCAAAGAAAAAGACCAGAGAGCCTCCATCCCACTGGCAGGATGATATGTTAGAAATCAGAACCTGCCCAAGTAAACCCTACATGCTGTGATTACAAATCCATACAAAATGCATAATATGTAAAATAATAATACAGACTGCAGAGGTATAACACTATATTTAAAATCTCCCAACCACACAAATGTGACACGGAGAGAGTAGGACATGAACAAGGAGCCTAGAAGGAGTTGGTGAAATTCTGAATTTAGGATAAAAACTCAATATCCTCATTGAACAGAAAGAGGAGCTGAGTCCTGTTCCTCAAAAGATGGAAGGATGGCCTGGATACTATCCACATGGCATGATTGTCATCAGTCCCCAATCTTTACTAGTGGTTTGTGGTGTGCATGGCTGCTTTGGGGGCTTCCTGAAGCTACCAGATCACAGGATACTCTACATTCCAGGTGGCTGGCTCTTAGGAAATTCTAATCAATGTTAGGCAACCCAAGCCAATCAAGTCACAGATCTACCCACGAGATTACAATGCAGGAAGGGGATCAGGATGGCACCATGCCAGTGAGATGCTGGCATATTTCCTAAACCCCATGAGCAGGTGACAGAACCCCTGGGCAAGCAAACCATGGCGCCAACACCAACAGCTAAGAAGCCTCCGAAAGCAAAGTGGTGATAAAAGCTTTATGGCCACCCCTCCTTATGCTGAGTGTTCTCTTTCTAAATTAAAAGTCGTTTTCCATTTTTAACAGCCCCAACAATAACACTTTATAGAGCACTCTCTTTTCACGGAGCACTTTACAGTCATTAGTTATTTAATCCTCAGAGGTGTCTCAGGAGGCCAACGGGCAATAGACTTGCTTACTCGCCTTTCCTTGGCCAGAAGAGCAGGAGCTGGCCTGTGGAGTACTGGGCGGGCTGGAGGCGGCAGCATTTCCAATACAGGGTGAAGGGATCCATTTAAACTATAAGGTGGCTAGCTTGCATCTGCTGAGCTTGTTGATATTTGCATAATGATTAGTTTTTAAACACAGTCAAACTGTTTTCACCAACAGAACTACGTTTTGCCTTTGTTCCCCCTTAGCAGACACCAATGCTAGCTGTTCAGAGTGGTAAAGATTTTATTACAACCTTCAAGTTAACAATCCCTCCAAAATGTGTTTGTTACCTGGAGAGGCAGGCAGACATCACCAGTCCATTCAGATATAACAAACCCACTCAGTGAAATAGCTACACACAACTGTAAGGCATTTCGATTTCATGGAAGCATTTCTATGTATTAGATCAAACCCCAGACTATTTCAAACACCCCCTCAACACACACACATGCACGCACACACACACACACACCCCCCCCATAAATTTCCCGAGCTTTTCTCTGTAATTATTTTATTTAATGAATATTTATGAAGCACCTACTAAGCACAAGACACTGCTGAGTGTATCGGGGATAAGATATTATAGGTACATAGTTCCTGTACCTAAGGAACCCGCAGGCAAGGAGTGGCGATAAGATGGGACACAAAGCTACTATAACACAAGACAGAAAGTGTCAAGTGCCAACGTGGAACAGAGATAGGAGGTTACACAGGAACTCAGGGTGCAAACTCTCACTTTCAGTTGGCAGAAACCAGAATGGCTTCGTGGAAGGCACGGTTTTTTACCTGAGCCTTGGAAAATGAACAGAGACACATGGGGTCCAGGGCACTTCAGCTGTCCTCAGAACAGTGTGAGAACAACCACCAGAAAGAAGACTGGGCACAGACGCATGAGGGGACAGGTGGTTCCAGATGCCGGGTGTGTAGTGCGAGGAGAACAAAGGCCTTTCAGTCCACCTGGTTAACAACACACCCTTCCCACCCCCAGCCGCTTACTACCCCAATAATGCCTTCTGTATTTTTCAGTTTATATCAGAAATTGCCCCTATTTTGTTTATATTCCATCACCATCACTACCACCCACTACTAGAATGTAAACTCCATCTTACTCAACTGTGTATCCAGAATTAAGTTGGGTACTCAATAAATATCTGTTGAATTCATCACTTAATTAATGACTGGGTCATGGAGTCCTGAAAATGTGCCCTTTCCCATTTTAGTCCCAGAAGGTGCATAGTTCTCTTCATCCAAACTCTTGCTCGCTCTCTGCCAGATTTGGGGGGCCTCATGTTACCTTTCTTCTGCTAAAGGCAAATGTGTTGGTACAAACATGTCACAGTGTCATATCAAAGACCAAATACATGCTTTGAAGTCCCCCAGGGAAGGCTCTTCTCCCAGCCAAAGCCATTAGGCGGGGCAGTATGCACAAGGTTGATGATGTACGGAGGATGGGGACTAGGAAGCCTGAGGGCCAAATACCTACCTAGTTCACCCCAGCCCAAAGTCCGGATCTGGCCTGAGGAATGACCTCTGAGAGTACTGACTGCACACTCACAGCCAAAGGTAATGGAGGAGAGAAAAGCTGCGAACTCCTAGGAAGTAACAAAGTGGAATGTGACCTCTCTAGGTTTTATCAACACTCTCTCTTTCCCATGGGCCCAAAATGCAATCCAGTGAGAACTCAGGGAAGATTCCCAGGAAGGAGGTTGTGTATCCAAACAAGATGAGCACAGACCTTTAGCAGATCTTCACATTAAAAATGAACAGGAAGCCAGCCCCCCAAAATCACAGAGCAGATATGCCTTTTCTTCCCTGGAGAACATCTCTCCAAGGATCTTCAGGACATAATTCACGACAAATAGGGAAAACAGAACACAACACAACCAAAAACAGCAACAAAGTCAAATGCTTGTGGGGTATGTGCCCCCAAATACGGGGTGTTCAGTGAATTCAGAGTGGAAAGCTGCATCTGTCCAGTGGTCACTCTCAAGTGCACATACTCCAGCCCCTCTGTGTTGAAGGCAGCAGCTGGCCATATATTTGCATCTGGTGTCCACACAGGTCCAGGGCCCCTCACCACTGGAAGGCATCACTTCACACAAAATATGTTTTTAGGATCACAAGGATAATTGAGACAGAATGTGAAGCTGGCATGATTTTGGGGGGATCAATCTAAAAAGCCTAATCATGGCTAATTCACCGTTTGCAGCCACCCTGGGATTTCATGCAGAGCGCTGGTTTCACTAAGGTAATTGGTGCTATTGAAACAAGCCAGTGCTCTGCAGTTCGCTGCTTCCCTCCTCGCCTCTGGGCACGGAGAGGATCAATATTTGTTAGGATTGCTTCTTGTTCCAACAATGTAAGATTTACAATACTAGCTGGGATTCTCACTTTGTCTTCACACAACTCATCAGTGGAACCCAATTACTAACCTCAGACAAACAACATTAACATGAGCCTCTATGCTGCTTTATTGCCCTTCATCCAAGTCTCATTTCAGGGTCTTCAGGCAGTGCCACTATAACAGATACTACACTTTAAAGTGTGCTCCAAGGAATAAATTCTCAGTCTTTCATTACTCGTACCTTGATTTACTTCATATCATCTTGCCGCTATAGACAAAGATAACACACTGTAAATTACAGCCATCCTGCCTCGTAGTTCCAGAGGTAGGGGGAAGGCAGGGAGTGATGCTTTGGCTTCACAATTAGTGCCGGACCAGGCGCTATCGCTCCCACATTGCCCATGATGAGCTGGTGTTTATTGGAACCATTTGCAAAGCATGGTTCAGGCACAAATCCCTTCTCCCATCCTCAGGCCTCCCTTCTTCCAAAAAGCCTGTTAAATTAGAAAACTTCAAAGCTAAATGAAACATGGTTGCAAGTGTTCTTTATCAGCTCCTCTCTCAGGCTAGGCTAGCAGCTTGGTCTAGGAGGTAACGTGGCAAATTTATTTAGTGGAGAAACCCTGACAGTAATCAAGCTCCTGTTACTAAATGGCTCAAAATCTCCCAAATTGGGTGTCATTCTCAGCAGGATCTTCTTCTCTCCTTCTTGAACCCTTGGCTAAATCAGAGCCATCTACCTTTGCCTTAAATTTCACCTAAGAAGAGAGCTGGGGAAAGGAGAGACCTAAAGAAACAGTCATTGGAAAAAGTCCTTCAAGTTAGCTGTAGCAGTACCCCTTATTTGTCCTACAATTTCCTCCATCCTCCATCCTATTCCAGTAGCTGATAACTAAGAACATTAGTTTTATGCGACTTGTCAAGCTCAAATGAAAAGAGAGCTAACTTTAATGACACTGCAATTAATCGCCCCAATAGACAGACAGCTAAAAGACAAGATATTGACTTCATTAAGGATAATGTATTATGTCATTAAGTTGGTAGGGTCACCTTGTGTATCATACATGCCTGCTAATATATTGGCATTTTCCTCAAATAAGATAAATTCAGATATGAGTGATAAAGCTGATTAGAAAATGTTTAATCTAAGAGGCTTCTTTCCTTACACGCCCGCTCCGCAGCCCCAGGTGGAAGTGAAGTCGTAAGAAACCATTATAGACCCAAGATTATCTCAGATACCAGATCCCACTCATTTATAACCCAGTCCTTCCCCCCTTCATTTCTATGGTTTAAAGGGTGTCTTAACTGATGGAAATTGGAGAGCTTTTGGCAACTCGATGGTGCACATGCTTGAGTTACGGGGGGCAGTGTTGCTTTCAAACACAGCGCCGCTTTACTTTGAACTTTCACATGCCCAAACAATTCAAATGAAAACAGCCACGTGCCAGTGGTGACACAAGGCTTCGGGTTAACCCTGTGAGGGCCAGGCCCCCAAGCTGCTCGGTTGACAAGAGGAATTGTGATACAACAGCAGCTCCAAAATGGCTCATTCTTTTAAATGAGATAACTTCTCTTCAAGGCTTATCTAAAAGGAGTTTCTTGGCTTAAAATAAAATCATTTTTCATTTAGGGTGGAGCATTCATAAATTAAGATACATCTGCTGAAGCTTTTCCTGGCACATGATTTCACATAAATAAAATAAGGTTTTAAAAATATTTATCTCTGTTCAACAAATTTAGCAAAAATGTAGTCATAGTTCAAATGTTGTCTGAAGCTGAAGAATTCCCACGGAGAGTATCTTGTCATTCTTAGAACTGGTAACTGGTTCCACAATATACGTATTTTAGGGGTGTTAGGGGTTCTTCCCCCAAAAGTGAAAACTACATGAGTCATCATTTTTACCCAGTAAACAGAAGGATGATTTTATAATATTGAGGGTTAAGTCTATAAACAATATTTAGATGAGAACAAACCAAAATAAAGATGAGAAGACAGTGTTAACTGCAGACTAAAATACTGAAATACATGCATGGCTGAATGCTATGATCTGAATGTCTGTGTCCCAAAAGCCATGTATTGAAAGCCTGACCCACAGGGTGATGGTGTTAGGGTGTAGGGTCTTTGGGAGGTGGTGAGGTCATGAGAGTGGAACCTCCCTGAATGGAATTAGTGCCCTTATAAAAGAGACCTCCGAGAGATTTTGTTTGCCCCTATGTGAAGACACAATATGACGTCGCTGTCTATGAACCAAAAAGTAAGCCCTCACCAGACACCTAACCTACTGCCGCCTTGACCTTGGATTTCCCAGTCTCCAGAACGCTGAGAAATAAATATCTGCTGTTTATGACCAACCTAATCTGTGGTAATTTGTTACAGCAGCCCAAACAGACCAACACAGTGAAGCAAAAAGATATGTGTGGGTAAATATGTGAGATATTTATTTGTATATACAAATAGATATGCAAATAGGTCTAAAACCACACACCATGTCTAGATATAATATTGAATCCTGGAATTATATACCAGGAAGAGAATATCAGAAACCTTTTCCCTCCAGAATTTCTCCATTTTAAAGATAAGCACGTCAAACTCTGGAGAAGTAAAGCAAATTGTCCACATTTACATAGAGAGTTAGTAGTAAACAATGACCCAGGTGTGAGGATTCCTCCGCACCTTCCCAGGTCACCTCCCTCCCTATCCACATATGCACATTTTTAAACCCACTTTTCACGCCCACAGACAGAACATCCTGGATTGTGCCTCTCTTATTAGAGTGCAGAAATATAGGACTCAATGCACCGGGTGCTTTACAACAATGATAAATATAAAACAAGGAGACATCTTACCAAACTCAACCAGGCAGATAACCTAGAGCTCACTGCCTCTCACTTATAATCAGTCTTTTAAACAAAATAAAATAAAATAAAATAAAAATAAAAATGAGGGGGCAGACACACTGCAGTCCTGAGATCAGAGCAAAACCTCTGATTTGATGTGCCCCGTCAAGCATCACAAGCACACCCAGCCCACATTCTCGCTTTCTGCTGTCACTACTGACATTAAAATAACTTGCCTGATTTTCCAAACCTCTGGGAGGAGGGCGGGCCTGCCAGCAGCAGGAAGCACCTCAGTTGCTTGTGGACAGATGGCTTCCCAGTGGTGGGAGAAGGACTTCCTGCCACTCCCTCTCCAAACTCACCACTAATTACCCACACCTGCAGCCCTTCATGCCCTGCCATCCCTTTTAACCTGAACCCTCATCTTTCCTATTATTTCCATTAAGGTTGTCAAAACCAGAAGTTTGGGAACCTTTCTCTGTGACCTTGGCATTTCTTTGCAGGCTTAACGTATTGACATTTTTTCCTCTGACTGCATCTCTTCTCATTTGTCATGATTATTGCTGAATTTTTCAACTGTCATTCCCAAACGTAAATCAATGGTTGTCTACTTCCCCTTTGTCATATCTGCACAGCAAACAGCCTTTCCCTTCTAAATGAAGCTTCCTCCCTTTCCATCCATTAAAAGGGGCCTGTCTGCAGGAGAAGTCAATCCTTTGTTAGGTCATTGCATTTATCATGCTTCCAATCAGTACCTGACACACTTATTCAGCCAGGTCTTCAACCACACAATCATTGTTCATCCGGGGGATTTGCTGAAATTTATTTATGCATGGTGTTTTCACTATCCATCTTGGGCAGTTTTAAATTTTTCACCCTTGCCCTTCTCTTTCTTGGGATCCTCAAGGCTTTGAGGGAATTTGTGGGGAGAGAGTAGCAGAATGCAGTGGCAGGAGTCAGGGAATGATGGAAATGGAAAAGAAAAAGGATTCTTCTTTCTTTGGGAGTGGCTGTAGTGAGTTCCCTTTGGGATGAGAAACTGAGAGCAAACCAAGACAGAAGCTGGACCAGGGACCAGGAGCACTAGTGACAGAGCACCCATTAAGCCAGGAAACCCTCCTGCCATGAAAAGAGCCCAAGAGGGAAATCTCCACTGATGGACTCGATGAGAGTGAAGCCCCATCAGGTTCAATAAAACCCAATTATAAATAGATTGGCTCCAACTGTTGTACAGAACTATTTAAGAGGAAAACTCTTCTAAAAGGAAAAGGGAACAACCCAATTTCTTCCCATTCACACTGCCTCCAGGTAGTGGCTTAGCCTGAAACAAACCAGCATGTGTTGTCAGGACATTCCCAGATGAACAGGAAACTGACACCAACACCATTTGCGGGCACTGACCGAGAGTGCCCATCCTGCTGGCCGAGTGGTACCTAGACCCCTGCACCAAACTTGTCTGTCTTCCCCACCATCCAGGAGCACACCCTTTATGCCCTCACTGCCTCTTCAAGGTTCTCACTGTTACCCAGGTCTCTGACACTGGCACACACTCTGTCTTCTATCGGAAGAAAAGTATTTAAACAGAAGAAATCTAAGCTTTTTCCTTCCCTATAAATGCTTTCAACTCAGGGTTCAGAGAAAGGACACCTCCAAGGGTAGCCAGGGGCCTACTGGCCCATACCCCTCCTGGCCTTTCCCCTCTCCCATAAAGACACCCAAGGCAAAAATAAAACATTGGAATGACAATAATTCTAAGGCATATTTATTGCTGTCTCCATCCTTTTACCAAGTGTCCCAGAAAACCGAAAGGTCCATAGCAAAGGAAATGGCTCAGGGGAAAGTCTGGCACTGGACACTCTGAGGTGTGTAATGAGTGTTATTAACATGTTTATGCCATAAAGAAAGCATAAAGGTATTCACTCATATTTCACTTTCCTTAGGTCAGCAGGTGATGCCTTCTCCTTACCCAGGACCCATGCACATTTTGCAGACTCAGAAATGAAGGACTACTATTGTTGAATAGCTTACCTAAGGCCACAGAGCTAACCAAGAAGGCTGGAGCTGCTTGGTCCTCTCATCACTAACTGCTACTAGGAACCCCAAGACATTTCCTGATGTACTTGTTCTTAGGGATGCTGTTTACAGCTGTGCAGTGTATTACCTTTACAGCTGGACATGGCTGTCCAATGTAAGAGTGAGCAACTAGGAAGGAGATAAGCAGTCTTCTAAAACCACAACCCTTATACAGGCAAATGTATCTCTAAACAAAGCCCATACAGCAGGAGACAGCTACAGGCACCTAAAAAATATATCCCCAACAGGAATATAAAGGCAGAAAAAATGGCTATCTCACAGCATTCTCCTCCTTGGAGTGAATACCCTCCCACCTGTCTCACCAATCCTCTGCATAACTTGTGAAGCTATTTCTACGAGGTGGTAGTGGGTGCAGAGTACTAGATACAACATTCTAGCAGATGCATGACCAGACAGGAATTACCGCTACAAACACTTACTGGCCCTAGAGTATCTTGCAGGGACATACATTGCACTCTGAATCTTCTATAACTTCAACTGCTATATCAGGAAACCACCTTGGGCTGAATCCACTGCTCTTAACAAGGACCAGGTCATTTCTTTTTCATGCAAAGACTACAATTTAGCCAGAACTGTATCTTAAATGTATTCTTACTCTTGAATTCCTCATCCAAACATGGGTGTAGGGATGCAAAGCAAGTCTTGAACTATTTCTCCATTAGTAATGAATCAGAGCCAATTTCCATGGGTGAGAGTGGAGTGACAGGTTGAGAGACTAAGAGTCCAGTGAATCTCGTTGGCCAATCTCCTCTAGCATCCTCCTAGGATGTCCCAGTAGCCTATCCTTTTAGCCTGATTATTTGCTTGAAGGTGATGAGTCAGGATGGTGACAGCTCAGATAAGGTTCCTGTCCACAACTTCCTTAAATTCAGACCCACTGTCAGAAATGATAGCATCTGGCCAGCCATGTGTTGAAAGTACCTGTGATTATTTCAGAAAGGGCTAGAACTAGAGTATCTGTGAGCATCTTAAGTCATTTTCAAAACGAATCTACGCCTGAATGATTCTGAAGACTTAATACTGATTCTTGACTAAGGCTTTGGTTAAGTAATTTAATGGTTTACAAAACACCTTTCATATACAGCATTTTTAGTTGATTATGTCAAGTAGCTTGACATTATCCCTAACAATCTTCAACATTATAATCCATTCTAGACTCCTAAATATAACTTCAGTAAGTTACTTAATGAGCAAAATTAACAAAAGTACTGCACTTTAGAATAGCCAAAATAAGTGATAACTACTAGCCTTTGGAATAAACAACATGATTTTATGTTTTCAAGGTTTCATGGAAGGGAGCAGATAATTTACTCAGGCTGGTTGCTTAGATTAGTTGAGTTTCTTTTTCATTGTTTTTTTTTTTCTGTTGTTTTGGTTTGTTTTGTTTGAGATAGAGTCTCACTCTATTGCCCAGGCTAGAGTGCAGAAACACAATCATAGCTCACTGCAGCCTTGAATTCTTAGACTCAAGTGATCTCCCACCTCAGCCTCCCAAGTAACAGAGACCACAGGTGCATACCACCACACCCACATAATTTCTTTTTATTTTTGTAGACCAGAAGTCTCCCCATGTTGCCAGGCTGGTCTTGAACTCCTGGCCTCAGGCTGTCCACCTGCCTCACCTTCCCAAATAGTTGAGTTCTTTAATGAGTTTCTCTACAGCCATCCCCTCTATTATACCCAATTGGAAGGGGAACCCAAGATAAGTAATTTGCAGCCATGTGGCTTGATCAGTCAGCTATACTGATCAGAAAGCTTTAAATCAAAATCATAGATGAAATCTGTGGCAAAAGAGCATCAGTGTTTATTAGTCTTCAGCTTCTTAAGAAAGTACAGCCACAGGGAAAAAACAAAAGACACCATAAATGTACTAATATAATCAAGCTTGAAATGAGAACTCAAAAAACTTGTTATTGGTATAAATGATAACAGCTTTTTATTGAGATAATTTGCAATTTGTCTTTTCTCACAATAACAGCAAAACTGACTTCATGAACCTCTGGTTCTGTTGTTGAGCTGGGCACTCTGTGTGTGACTGAGCTCTCAGGGATTTCGTGACCTAACATAGCTTCGACATGGTGAGGGGAAGAAGACATACAATAGGATATGATGGTTTGGGTTGATCCTAATGTGTGAACATGGGCTCCTAAATCAGTAACATTGCACACCCTGAGTATGACTGCACAGCTGGTAAAGCCAGCTCCATGGACAGGACTTCCTCAGCAAGAGAAGCAGGTAGCTCAGTACTGCTGATGAGAGTGGCTGTTCCAAGCATCAGTAGGCCTCGAATCTCTTCTCTCTGCTAAAGAGTCTCACTGATGCACCAGCATTCTTGGGCGGACTTCCTTGAGAAGAAGCTTAGAGGAAGGAAATAATGCAGATTCTGGTTTCTCATTTTCCTTCCATTCAGATCCTTGACTTATAACATCAGTAATGATTTCCAGAAGTATTTTGGCAATCCCATCTTCTATTGAGGGACCAAGATGTCTATTACTATCATCATTTGAGATGATGCCCCAGCTGATATCCTAGAAATCTGGGTCTTCATGAGGTTACAGATATCTATAAAGTAACGGAGATTCTGGACTGAAAGCCTTTAATATGAAACACTATTTAATTTATGATGACAATTTAGACACATGAATAGTTATTTATATGTTCAGGCAAGGTCACATTTGGCAGTGACCTTCCTGCCTCTTTTCTTCAGCAAGAACGCCTATGAGTTGACTGACCTCTGACACTGGATGTTACCTCTGCTGTCCCTATTCACAATGTCCATGACATCTCCAGACAGTTTTATCTCCCTGGGTATATGCAGCTGATTCCACCCTGGAGAGACACTCGGGTTTTTCAACTTGTTTTTAACTTAGAGTAAAAAGCAGTTTTAGCTCCCAAGAAAATTGATGCAGTAGCGGGAACTAGATAGGATGGCATAATTGTCTCTTGTCTGTTCCTTAGAAAATGCCTTGGGGTTTCAGTTGGCAAAATCCTGCAACTTTGCCTAATGGTACCAATACTTTGTAGTCTATCTGTCCCTGGTAGAATGTTCTAATAACTCTGTATGTGGCAAATGTCCCAGTACTGGGAGAATCTAAGCAGATCACCTATAAGAATAACTGTAGCTGGAATTCTTATTAGGCTTATTAGTTGAATTAAATAATCTCAAATCTCAACTTGCGGATTCTATTTTTTAATGTCCAAGATTACTTCCTTTCTAGGAATCACAATTTACACTCACAAAAACATTCCAGCAACATCAACTAAATGAACATTGCACTCAAAGAATATATAGCAGGTATGAAGGCTAGGAGTGGAGATAGATGAAGGCTCTCTCAGCAACTTTGACAAATGGCTTATTGAGAATATACCCTGAAAAGGGTCTTGACCACTTGTCAATAAACTACAACTCAAATAGCCTTCAGTCTAACAATCACAATCACTGAAACCAGCAACGAAGACATCATCATCACCATCATCAAATGTCCACTTACCATAAAACTTTGCTGAGTTATTGATCTAGGAGTTGGACCTCTGTCATAAATTACATATATTTTATTTAGCCAGTACTTCCAGATTTCTCCAAATGGCTGCACCAATCTATGCTCTCACCTGCAGTGTGCAAAGGCTCCAGTTTCTCATCTCCAAATAAGACACCAAGAAATTCCCCAAAGTGCTGTATCTATAAAAGGCCCAAGCTCAACACAGCAAATAGCTTGCCCTTCCTCCATTCTCATTTTAGTTGGTAAAATTTAAATTCCTAAACAGTGATTGATGGTTCTGGTGAGAGTTGTTTATACAAGATCTTAGTCTTAGGCAAATCAGGTGAAAGAACTATCATTAGATATACTTAGGCTTCATGAACCATTAGAAGCAGAGCATAAATCTACTTGCAGGTTTCATGATTTTCTTCAGAATAAAAGCCTCTCAGCATATGATTCCAAGGAAGCAAGATGACTGACAGTCTTCAATGTGCTTCATGGTATGAATAAAAGGAAACAAGATTTGCTAAGGTCTTTGCTAGGATTGCATTCAGTTACTTGCCAATAGTACCTAAGAATGACTTTGCATAATAGGACTTGTGACTGATCAGCCTCATTTTTAAATAGGCTCCCAACTCTGTCACAAAAGAAGTTTTGGAAGGAAGCTCTCAAAGAAGGAAATCCTGAACAAACTCCTGACGACATTATTTAGTCATTTTTGGGAAAAGAGTGGTTGGGATAAGCCCTGGTCATGCTATGTCATTGTAATCCTCAACTACAGGATCCCAAAAGTAATGAAACAAGAAATCAAACAAAACCAAAATTCTAAAAGACTAACCCACAGTGGTCCCTGTCATATATGAGACTCTCCTCATCACACAGAAATTTGAGGGCTATGTGGACCAGGGCCCTAATAGTAAGGCACTATCCCAGGCATATATAAAACAAATACCTAATACAGTATGATCCCTCTACTCTGCAAACTATTAGCCATGTAACTTGGGGAGGTTACTTAGCTTCTATAAGACTCAGTTTCCTCACTTCAACCATGAAAATGAAGGCTAACCCACCAAGGTGATGGCTGGCATAAATGAGACAACAGGTGGCCAACGATGGTATGGCTGTGCATACATCTTCTCTATGCACAAATGTAAGAAACCGATTTGTACATGAATTCTACCAACATATGCACAAATGCATTCATTTACACACACACACACACACACACACACACATAGATCATGCATTAAAATGCTTATATATGCACTTACACATGTATACAGGCACACAAGCCTGCATCCATCCATGTTTATAATGGGATTTGCCACCACTTTTCTTCCCTGGTCACACCCTACCTTGTGCTGTATCTAGTGCACTGCCCTGTCTCCTGGACCCTGAGGTCCTTTCTGGGCACTGTAGGTGGTAGAGCTGAAACAGGTCCCAGAGTGCTTTCAGAGCCAGTTCAAACTTGGCATGGTAGAACTTTCAAAGGTGAGAATTGTAGGGTTCCTTAGAAATAATCAAATCTGGTGGTTCGACAACCTATGTTTTATTAGTATAATCCTTTCTCCAAAGAAAATCTCACCCAGTTGTCCCAATATGTAAAGCAGATACAGGCAGTGTTGCACCTGTCTGAGTGGGATGGGTATTCAGAGCCCTGTTTTTGCCACTCTTCCCAGATTACCCTGAGATCCTGCCACAGAGCCATTGGGTTCCAGAAAACACCCTTCCTTTAGCACATGGAGGAAGTGGGGTTATGGAGCATGCCACCCAGTGCCACATGAGTGGTTTGTGTCAGGGAAGGACCTACAACCTAGTTATACTAGCTCAAAAACCACCTCTCTTCCACCTGAGTTGCCAAAATATAGCCATCTAAATATCAGCATTTATATTAAGCATTAAATCCATTTTACTAAACAGTAACGACCCTCGTGGTATATGATGCACCAAGCTTTAGATGTCAACTAATTTGACTTACTCTCCCTTTCATTGCCCTTATATCTTGCTTAATAAGACATTTTATTCAGATACTGCTGAGGTAATAAAGGAAGAAGTGTGGTTGCCAAATGTACTGCCATTTTTATTTTTAGCTTCACTGGAGTAAGGGGTTATTTTCTTGTGAAAAGGATGAAATGCAGCTGCCGGCCTTTTAAATTGTATCATGCAATCCTGCTTTTGCCCGGGCAATAGATTTCCAGATAACTGCAGCAATCTTCTCAAAGTGTAAAAAAAAAAAACCAAAACTAAAAAATAATAATCATAGCCACTGCCACCCTTCCCAGACCCCACCCAGCCTCCATTGTAAAGCATCCACCAAAGGGTTATTTGCAGCTCCCTGCCCCATGAATTCATCCCCCACCCCAAGAGTTAGGAGGCCACATTTCAGCTCCATAGCCAACCATGCAAAGCTCTGACATTCTCTATCATAATTTTAAAAATTGATGATGATGATGATGATGATGATGATGTTAAACTAAAACTTACTTAGTGGTTATCACATACAGGTGCTGTGCCAACTGCTTTACATGCTTTATCTCATTTAATTTTCACAACAACCCTGTGAGGCAAGTAGCATTATTATTACTATTCCACCAATGAGGACACTGAGATACAGAGAGGCTAAATAACTTTCCCAAGGTCACCAATTAGTATACGGAGACTTGAACCCAGGCCTGCTGGGCTCCAGAATCCATAATTATAACGAGTACATTAGACCTGCTTTGTAAATAGCTGAGGCTTTGTTGTCAGCAGACCTGAGTCCAAATCTACTCTACTATTTACTAGCTGTGTGTCTTTGGGCAAGTAACTTAACCTTTCTAAACTTCAGTTACCTCATTTGCAAAGTGGAAATAGCGCCACTCGATTACAGTCTCATTTTGGGGAATGTGTCTTATTCTCTTACCTCAACTCAGGAGGTCCTTCCTCGAACACCTAAATTCTGGCCTCAGGGCTACCTGAAATTAAAGCAAGGAATTGGATTCTGTTGAAAGAGTAGGTGAGCCATAAAAAGTGCAGAGCAAGGTTGGGAAGAGTGGGCTGGAAGGAAGAAGTGGGGAGAAGTGGAAGAGGGAAGAGTTTTGATAGAAGCTCTCTCTAGCTATGAATATCTCCATTGAACATGATGGAACCAACGAGTGAAGGAGAAAACAGGCGTATCTCTACAGGCTGAAGACTTACACAGTTTTACAGTGGTTTATGGGATGTACAAATTTAACACCTGGGATCTTTGTAGCCCCAGGGAGTTAGGAAAAGGACCAATGGATGGAAATTCTAGAGAAACACATTTGGCTCATCTTAAGAACAAACCCTACTTGTCTCAGATAAGTTGTCTTGTGCTGCTTCTGGGTATAATGAATTCCCTATCACTGGAGACCCCTGAGCTGAGGCACTGAAAAGGCTGGTTAAGCTCTATCCATTCCAATCCTAAATTCTTCGATTCAAGAGTTGAAATCCCAATGATGTCCCTGATGGTGCAACTTGAGACTAACAGTGTTGCTCTTCAGCTTTTAGGTTTGCTGCAGCCAGAGTGCAGTGTGGAGCACTAGGGGAGGCTTCCTAAAGACACACTAAAGTCAACCCAGATCTGTGACAAGTGTGTGCCTTACTGTAATATGTAAGTCTGCAAGGGTTCCTTCTAAGTATCAGATAGGATAGGAGAAGCCCAGAGATTTCCAGGAGAAAAACAAGAAAATCTCCTGCTGTGTCAGGAAACAGCCCACTGAGTAGAACGCAGTTTTGCTTGTTTACAGCAAAGTTACAGGCCCAGGAAACCAGAATAACAGCAGCATGAGTGGGTGCTAGAGTGTGGTAGCACACCACTGCAATCCACAAGACGTGCTCTGCAGGCTTGAAGAACACGGGTGCAATCCCAAACTGCCAAATATGCCCATAAACACCCAGGTGAAGACCCCACTAATTAATCTCTTACCCCACTAATTAATCTCTTTAGTGAGCAATTTCATACTATACTGCATAAAATCAAGATAAAAAGGTGGGCGGGCTGCCACTTGGCTTCTCCAGCTAGGCTCTAGGAAAACCAGGAGTGCAGGTCTCCATCTTCTGGAAACCAGTTTACTATAACCTAGAACTGAATGCTGAGTGTAAACATACATGTCTCTGCAGAGCACTAGACGAAAAATTTCAGACAAGTGTTTTGATTCTAACTTGGAAGTTCGTTGACTTTTGTGACCAGGAAAGATCCTCCTGCCACTGTTTTATCTTTTCTCTCCCCTGCTCCACTTTTTACTCAGCTAACACAGAGAAGATAGCTCTGTGGTCTTGCTCCCTGCTAGGTGGCTCAACCTGCTTTCCAGGCAGTTGATGCCCAGTTCTAATAAAATCCTTCCCAGAAAGCCTTAGACACACAAGAATAATAGAGGCACAACAGGATTCCACCTGGCATTTCAGGTGTCCCCACATGCCTATGTGTACCTAGCACATGGATTAAAAGAACGGACTCTGCTACCAGACTACCTGAATTTGAAACCTAATTCAATGACTTCCTAGCTATATGACCTTGTGCAAGTTACTTAACCTCTCCGGGGCTCAGTTTCCTTCTCTGCACAGAGGCAGGGAGCTAAATGAATACTGCCTGGTATTTAATAAATGAGGCAGCCAGATTATACGAGGTCAGTAGTTCGCAGTTCAAGACCAGCCTGGCCGACATGGTGAAAACCTGTCTCTACAAAAAATACAAAAACTAGCCAAGCATGCTGGCAGGCACCTATAATCCCAGCTACTTGGGAGACTGAAGCAGGAGAATCACCTGAACCCAGGAGGCAGAGGCTGCAGTGAACCGAGATTGCACCACTGCACTCCAGCGAGACTCTGTCTCCAAAAAAAAAAAGAAAAAGAAAATGCTTATGTAAGTGTCTGCTGCTGCCACCATTACCACCACTACTGCCACCATCACCTTCTTCCTCCACAATGACATAATTATCTCTTTGGAAAGAAGTTTCCCCCTCCAAACTACTAAACCAAATCTAAAATTATATTGGGGCTATATGCAGTTCAAGAATTTGGATGTTTCTCAGAATACATTTTTTAAGATCAAATACACAAAATATTTCTGTGCAATAAACTGCCATATTCCTACCCCCCCAGACACTAACACTCTCAAGCAACTCGGGCAATTAAGTGGTAAAGATGTGGTGCGTCTTATGGAGAAAGTACTCCGAGGCCTGTTACAAAAATGTTCATTACCAGCCAGGCCCCTGCAAGATGAACAAATTAACCTCACCGCCAGGAGTATATGAAGAAGGAATAATAAATTATTCAAAACCTAATGCTGAGAGGGCAAAAAAATATTTACGAAAAAAACATCAGATTATTGTGTTTTACTCACAATCCTCTTACACAGCTAAAGTGTCACATCCTCAAAGCACTTTGTCAGACAATAAGCCAGTCCCAGGGTGACTTGGTATTGGTGTCATCTCTGGGAGAATGGACTGCATACTCCGATGAGGAGAAAGGTCAGCAGAGGAGGCTGTAGATCTGAAAAGCCAGAAATCAGCCAAGACATCCCGAGGTGCACTTGTAAGAAAGCCACCCATTCAACTAGAGTGGTAGACAGCCACTGGTACGAGCATGTGACTCTCTTAAATCACCCATTTCTTCAAAAGCAGAGAAACCCCAGCCCCTCAAATTTAATTCGTTGGCCCTTGAGAAAAGGGGGAAAATATAATGGAAAGAACATATCCAGAAACCCACATACGAAGCCTCCCCCACCTCCTTCTCACTCCCTGCCTGTGCTCTCCGCGCTGCTCCCTGTGCCCCCACCCCCTTGTTTAATGTCTCTAACTTTATGCCATGTTCTCTTCCTCTTTCAGCACGGCTGAGCAAAGCTGACAGGCGGATTCCTTTGCTTTTCAGGGTATTAAAGCCACTTTCCCGCTCTGACAGCCTGTTCTACTCTGCCACCTTATAGCTCTGGCTTCACACTCCTCTGGGCAGCCAGTCCTTCCTGACAGACCACTGTCACTTCCCATCATCCTCTCTGTATATCCTGTTCTCTCCCCCTCAGCACGCATCCCGACTTTCCAACCAATGCAATTATTTTTTTTGACAAGCCATCCATCAGTTTTAACTTTAAAAGCACTTTCTGCTGATATCCATTGTTAAATCCTTTGCTTTTTTATGGGGCTTGCATGAGAGAATATGATATCAGACATTCAAGCTACCAAACCATGTAAATTTACTTTGTTCTCAGCTATGTTTCCAATTTCACGTCCAATTTTTCGGTACATTATGCGTAGTTGTTGTGCTTAATATGATGTTGTCAAATCCCATTAAAGTTCACTGCATTGCACGGCTTTAAAAACAGGTTACAATTTGCATTCTATAAAGAAAGGAAGGAGTGCAGTCTGAAGTCAAGCTGAATCTTATTAAAATTATCTGTTCAATTGTTACATTTGTAGATGGAGTAATTTTGAGGCATTAGCTGAGACACATATGAAAATGTCAGCATGCCAACTAACGACAATGAGAGCAAAAGGAATATCTCTGTGAAACTCAATAAAGCTCCTTTTCTGGTGACATAAATTTGATGATAATCCGAGGAAATGAATAAGGGACTATCCCGTTTGAATAGGAATTACCTTTTCTATTAAATCACTTTGGTGTGTTTCCACATGGCCTACATCCTGGTCCTAGGCCGTAGTGAGTCTCAAGAGACTTACTCCAATGCAAAGGGGTAGGGAGGGGTGCAAAAAAGGGAATCCCTAAAATGGAAGGTCATTCCTTTGAAGGATGTCACACACAGAGGAGTCTTAAGACACCTTAAAAGGAGTCTTTAAAATTATTTTCTCCTATTTAGAACAAGCAGAGAAAGTAGAGCTCTTCCATGCATGAGCAACACATAAAAAATGGCATTGATCTAAAAACAAATCTCTAAGCACAGGAAACTCACTGGGAAATGCAAGCATTCACTGCAAAGGGGGAACACTTAGGTGCAGCTGGATGGAAAGGGGGAATTACGGGAAGGATCGGAGACTGAGATTTATGAGACTGGAACCAATAATGTCAAGCCATTTCTAGGGGTTTTCCTCTCCCATGGAATTCCTCTCCTGGCTGTTTTTATGACAACGCTGATTTCTACATGTCCTGTCATTAAATCTAGTCTCTGATTTTAAGGGTATCCATCACCGGCACTGAGCAGAATCATGCCATTAGAGGCATTATTAACTGAACCATTGACTTCATTGACTATAACAAGTTGAATTTTTGTTTCACACACAAAGAATATTCCCAGTGCAGACATCTATACCCTCTTCAATGTTTTTTTATTAAGGATACCATAATTTTAATTTTTCCAATACAGTCAGTATTTAAGTAAGCCACAACGACAAAGAATAAAATTCAGTGACTATGGAAGATGTAATGAGGTACTAAGGAAGTAAAAGGTAGTGCAGAGGCAGGGAGAAAAGGGCAGAGTGTGTTTCAGGTTCAGCTCAGACACTGATGAATTATGTGACCTTAGGAAAGTCACTTAACCTCGCTGGGCCCTCTTTGTAAAATAGTATCAGTATCCCTTAGAGTGACTTTAAAGTCTGAATGAGATGATACCTGTAGCCTTTATATTCTGGCACACTGTAAGAGTGTGATAAATATGGATATCACCATCACCACCAATAATAGATGAAGAACAAAGTATAGGAAATAGATGGAAAGAACAGGGAAGAAAAAAGTCTAGCAAGAGATCTAGGCTGAAGATGAAAATGAGTACTTCGGTAAGATCCAGGGAGAGCAGATAGCTTTCAATTTTCATGATAAAACTGATCGGCTGGTGTCTACCCTCAGGACATTGTTGAGAAGGATTCTGAGGTCTCATCCACATTCTGGAGAAACAGTCCTGCATTCAGTGAGTTATGCCCATAGTGGGAAGCAGAGGGCAGTGTAATATGTGGAAGTTGGAAAGGCAGACATTAATGTTGGAACTCTGCATCAAAGGGTAAGCATAAGGTAAGGAGAACCTAGGCCAGGAGTTCATGATGAACCACATAGATGAAAGGAAGATGGCAGAAGGCAACCTCCAAACTGGCTAATAAGAACCAAGCAAGTAGACAAGAGGGCTCCCAACAAGGACAGATTCATACTTCTTCCTGGTCTTGACACTCAACCAACCAGTTCCTTTATGCCCATGGTCCATCAAGCAAGGTCATCTCAACCATTCTGACATGTCAAGGAAGGCAAACCAAACCAAAACTCATGCTGTCATGCCTGGGAATAATGAGAGAGACCATTAAGGTGGCAACAATTGAAAGCTTCAGAGTAGGAACACTTCTTTCTAAATAGTGAGCAATTTTCCAGAAAGGGAGGAAATTGATCCCAAAAAGTGGTCTTCTTGATGGAGCATGTAAGGAATGAAACAGATGCCATGACTTTCCCCCATTGTTGGGAAGTCTGGCCACCTGGATGGGCAGGAGACAGATATCAGCCCAGAAGAAAGACTTGCTACAAGTTTACATTTGGTTCTTCTAATTCACTATAGTGGAAGAAAACGAAAGAGATAAAAAGTAAAAGGAGGCCAATGTTGGGGGGAAGGAAGAGGAGAACAATTGGAGGATGCAAGAGTTTACTGTTAAGACACATTAATAAGACCAGATGACAGAAAATAGAGGTGGGCAAGGGAATAGGAAGTTTATCAATATTAAATGCCAGGAAGGATCAGAAGGAGGAAGGGGATATGTAAATATGGCTTTATGAAAACTTCCTCACAACAAGAGCTTCTAGAAATTTTAGATCTTGAAAATAAAGAATGCTTCAGGTTGGTTTTAAACCAAGTTTTAAGGAGCCTCACTATCACTCCAGGAAGTCACTTTGGAATCTAAAAGACAGAAATGTCTATGCAACCATGTAGATAAGCTTGCATGCACATATGCCCACATGCACACATGCATGCACACACACACAAACACAAAGCATTTTTCTACTTCAACTGGAAATCTTCAGTGACTATCTGAAAATCTCTCCAGATCCTTTGTCTCCTATAGGAGCCAAGATTCAGCCCTTCATCCTTTGACCAAGCTTCATCCTATTTCACAGCATGAGCTTCCCTATTTGAAGGCTAATTAGCCCTACACATCATCCATTCCTCCCATGAATGTCTGCAGCAGTGATTACATACAGAACTAGGCTGACATTCTGCACTTACTGATCTGTATTTGTATTCATCTTTCTACACATATATGTCTGTCTGTCAGCAGAGTGGAAGTCCTGTGAGGGTAAGTACCATATATTCCACTACTTTACATCCCAGTATTAAATACACACTACCCAATACAAAGTAGGGCCTCAACAAATAAACCAATTTGAGGAAGGTAATGTCAGGAGGTAATGATTGGACCTAAAACAGTACAAAAGAACCAGGTCTCCAGCAACTTGGCATTTTTTTTTATTGCCAAATCTCATATTCTATTAAAGATTTCCATGTCAGTGGCAGAAATATCCCTGTTTAAATATCTAAAGAGTGACTCCATTTGTTTCTCCCTACATTATTAATTTGATTGGTTTTAAAGTTATTGGATGTGAGAGGCATTAGACAGACCACACACAAAATGAGAGCTCCCTTCTCTCCTGTCTCTAGGAAATTACTCTAGTGGAACAACATGGCCCATCCGCACACCCTATCAGCCATCTCCAGAGGCTGGAATCATGCCTGCAACTGCACGAAGCTACGCACATAAAGAAGAGGCAGTACTTCCTGGGGATGTAGCAAGTCATAAGCATTTATTGAGCACCTCCTATGACTGGTATTATAAAACCCAGGCTGAGCTGTGTTTCATTTTCTAGTCTTTGGGGTTGTTTTTGTTTTTGCTCTTTGTGCTAGAAAATCTGAGAGCCAGAGAGGAAGGAGGAATGTGGTACAATGCTAAGGATAAGACAGCTCTGCCATAACAATCAGCTATGTGACTATCCTTGGGAATTTTCCTCTATGTACTTTGGCTTCCTTATCTGTAAAGCGCATAGAGAGGGCTGGATTGGATACATTATAGCAAGGAGTTGGTATCAGACAAACTCTTAGACTCCTGCCAATGCTATTATCCCAGGACTACTAATATTGCTGACTGGGAGACCTCTGTCCTTCATTTTCTTGTGAAACATCTGGCCTTCTGAACAAGCAGGTTCTCCAATCATTTCTAACTCACGATCACCAAAGGATGCTTATGAAGTGCTCATAGAGAAAAAGCACTACACATTACTACACTGTAAGTCAAATGTGCCATCAACAGGAAAAGTCCTGGGGGTAATCTCAAATCTGGATCTTTTGGGTGAGGGTGGTGTACCATCTAGTCTTGCTTGGATTGCACTTTCTGACCCAAGATGTTTTGAAGCTCTCTAGAGTGCCAGCACTGAAAGGGAAGAGGCTTTCCAAAACAATGTACTTACTAGGCCTAGAGACTGGGAACATGGGGAGGGCCCTAAACCCAACCCCCAGGAGAATCAAGCCTTGAGTGTTCAGCTGCAGAAGAAAACTGAAAAACTGGACTAAGCTCAACTCAAGGGATTTAGTCAAGTTGATGTTGATTTTCAGAGTGAGAGAAAGAAAGAGTAGAGAGGAGAGAGAGATAATTAATTATTAATAACTCAGGGACAATGCATTTCTGAAAATCAAGTGTTTAAAAAAAATGCTGCCTACTCGGACGTGTCAGAGAAGCATCAGAAGGCCCCAGAGCAAACTGAACCATTTCTCAAAACCCACAGGGCTGCTCCCCGGACCTTCTCCAGGTGGCACATCCCAGGGAGAAAGAGGAAACATATCTAATCCAGGCAGACATCTCCATAAAAGCTGCAGTTTCAATTCTCTTAACCTTAGGTACAATTTTACAGAATATCTAAAGATTTCAGAAAGCTTTTTTGGGGGGGGTAAGCCATTGAGCTTTCATGAGATGAGCTCCAAGGACCTCCCTAACTGAGATTCCTTGGATCCAAAAACCTACTATCACTCCCTTCTACAGAAATATCTCTACATCTTAGAACACTGAGTAGGCAAAACCCTAAAGGCCCAGGTGCTGAGCTTTCCTGTACCTGTGTTTGGCCACACACAGCTCAACGAGTGGCAGTGCACAGGATCTGTATGCTCCAATTGCACCTGCATGGCACTGAGCTGAATAAAACCTGTAAGATAAAATCATCTACACTGCTGAAACACATTCCAAATGATGCCAAGAATAAAAATTTGCAGACCAGCTGGGTAAATGAATCTTGAGCCTTCGCTGTTCTCCTGTTTCTTAGTCAACCCCTAAACTAAACATCCCTGACAGCTTTGGAGCTGCCCATGATTAGCATCATACAGGCCATAGAGAGAAAGTTCAGAGCCAGGAATCAGAGGCCAGGCTGCCCAGCTTCGCATCCCGGCTTTGTCCCTGGTCAGTTCTATGACTTCAGTCAATTCACTAAGCCTCTTTAGAACCTCAGGTCCTCCTGTCTAAAATAGACATTAATAACGGCACCTACTTCCTACAGCCCTTGTGAGGATCCAATGATTTAAGATATGTAAAGCCCACAAAATCATGCCTGACACATGGTAGCTACTCATAAAGCTGTTATTTTCTCTTTTTACTCTGCAAGACAACTCTCCTAACTCCCAACTATTTGTGGAAGGAACTGTATGCTCCATCTTTTTTTTTTTTCTTCACACACAGTGCCTGGGTTGAAATATAACTGGTGCCCAATCAATGTCTGTAAACTAAACAGGTGAATAAAGGCAAGAATGGGGCAGGTTCCCACGAAGGCCTCACATTCATACTTACCTATTCTATGCTCTCTATGCTCTAAAGTCAAAGCCCCTCTTCTCCACCTGGCTTGATTCTCCACATTGCTTATGGCTCAGTTCAAGACATCTGCTTCTGAAGGTGTTGGAGGCATCATAGTTGATATAGTTTGGATATGTGTCCCTTCTAAATCTCATGTTGGATTGTAATCCCTAATATTGAAGGTGGGGCCTGGTGGGAGGTGATTGGATCATGGGGGTGGATTTCTCATGAATGGTTTAGCACCATCCCCTTGGTGCTGTCCTAGTGAGTTCCTGCGAGATCTGGTTATTTGAAAGGGTGTGGCACCTCCTGCTCCTCTCTCTCTCTCTTGCTCCTGCTTTCCCCACGTGATGTGCCTGCTCCCTCTTTGCCTTCCACCGTGATTGGAAACTCCCTGAGGCCTCCCCAGAAGCAGATGCTGCTATGCTTCCTGTACAGCCTGTAGAACTGTGAGCCAACTAAGGCTCTTTTTAAAAAAATAAATTACCCAGTCTCAAATATTTCTTTATACCAATGCAAGAATGGCGTAATACAATAGTGTAGTGGTAAATGTCACTGTTCTACGGCTAGACTGCCTGGGTTTGAATCCCAGATTTTCTACTTGCTCGATGCCAGTGAGCTGTGACACTGCTCTGAATGCTTCATTTCCATGATCTCATCAAGTCCCCACGGAAATCTGAGGTTGTCTAGAGGTTGGAAGTACCTGATGATTCTCATAGTCCTGCCTTGTCACCATCTTGGCTTTCAGCTCTGGGGGTGTCAGGAATGGGCATGGCCAGTGCCAGGCCTGTGTGTGTGTCTGTGTGTGTGCATGCACGTGCATGTGTGGGTGTGCATGTGTGTGCACCGACCACCACAGCCTATGAGCCTTCCCTGCAGGATGCTGCTCCTGCAAGCACCAAGTACCAAGGTGGGGTATGTACCATTATTCTGAATTTATGGACAAAGAAACCGAGGCTTATAGAAGTTTATTTGCCCAAGGTCACTGTGCTCTAAGTCAGCTCTTCACTCCTTCTGTTTGCTCCCAGTGACTCCCTTTTACTTTGTTTTTTAAATGTTCCTGCCATGTTGTGAGGTATAAAGAAAGAACTCATTGCACCATTCTGGGGCCAGTGTCCAAGCCCCTTGCTCTTTCTTATCACCCTGCACAGCTGATTAGAGAGATCACATTTGAAAATAATCCATTCATTGATATTTGTCACACTCCCCAGATTCCGGATTTAGCCTTGTTCTGACCACACTAACATCCCTCTTATAACAGAGAACGGCTCTTCATTTAGGAGGAGTATTTCGGATGGGTCCTTCCTAAACTTAGCCTAAGGCCTACTGGCCATGCAGCTGTGGGGTCAGTGCAGAACACAGGCCTGGGGACAGCATGGAGTCGTGTTCTCTAGAGCAGCCCACTCCCAGGATGAGCTTCTGCCGAGACCCATGCTGCTTGGCCTGGGGCTAGATGGGAGAACTCACCAGATGGGTTTCAAAAACAGAATACTGGAGCTGCCTCTGTCACCTGGAGACAGAGGAGAGGCCACACATACACTGGGTAGCAGCTGACATCTCCTCTCACCCCAATTCTTACCTATTCTGTAACTTACCTGAAAGAGACTTGCCCATTGATGGCCTGCACAGCAGGCATCCTAAGCTGCTCACCCTTCTTGGCAGAGGAGATGGTGGGCCCTGCCACTGCCTCTACACAGCAAACTGTTGCTAGGTTTATGTAAATACCATGGAAACCAGAGCTGTAACACAGAAAGACTCGCAAAGAAGCAACTTAACATAAGGTCAACAAGCACCCTGACAAAAAGTGTATATAGTGCTCAATCTTCAAAATACAGCCAACCCTCTGTTTTCCTTCCTAACCCCTAGGCTAAAAAGGCTAATGAGATTCACAGACAGTATATTAAATGATGGAATTCTCTGCACAGCTCGATTTCTTTCTATAAATAATTTTAAAACTATTACCCAATAATGTATTGAAATAAAAAAGCTGACAGGGTCTTGCTCAACAAGTAATCACCAGCGTGTTTTCGCACCTGGAGACGGAGAACTTTCTTATTATGTGCCCCTGGTGAATTTTAGGTGTTTCCATAAAGCTGTTGCCATTATTTATAAGCCACAGGTTACTTCCCTTCACTGTATGCTAAAATTAATGAAAAACTTATTTTAAAGATTCAGAAAAGCATGGCAGAGCAGAGGGTATGTGCCAGGCAGCCCTGGTGGGGTGGGGACGGTTTTTCTAAGTCCCCGGTGGCCTTATGGCAAGTCTGATTCTGTTTGCAAGGCAAGAGGCAGCACCTTTGGAAATGAGGTGACCTCCTGGGGGATGAGGCGCTGGGAAACAGCCATCCCATCCAGGTAGGGGCTGCCTCACCCCTGCTGCCTCTCTCTTGCCAGGCCCAGAGCTCCGAGGAGCCCAGCCAGCAATAGCCATGTGTGCCTGGCAGTCTCTGCTGCCAGGCACTGAATGTCCTGCCTGCACCCACTGCTTAGCCTCCTTGGTACTTGGTGCTTGCAGGAGCAGCATCCTGCAGGGAAGGCTCACGGGCTATGGTGGTCGGTATACACACATGCACACCCACCCACCCACCCACTCACACACACACACATAGGCCTGGCAATGGCCATGCCCATTCCTGACACCCCCAGAGCTGAAAGCCAAGATGGTGACAAGGCAGGACTATGAGAATCATCAGGTACTTCCAACCTCTAGACAAGTCTCTGACTTCCTGGACACAATTAATACCGATGGGTCCAATAAGACCTACTCTAGCACCTATAAAAGCCCAATCTGTACATCCAAACCCACTTCAGATGTCATTGTCTCTTCTAAGGTGCCTTCCCTGATATCATGAGGTAGGACCACTCCCTCATTAAGTATTCAGTCCACAGGAAGGGTGGCCAATTTTATGACACCAACTCACTGGCCTGGTATTCTAGCTACCTATATTCTGACCCTATCCCCCTGCAGAGCTAGCTGAATAGACAGCCTCTTGGGTGGACCATGTCTCACTCATCTCCAGAATACCCACACTGCCTAGCCCAGTCACCTGGTAATTGCCCCCTGAATCTAAATAAAGTAGCCTAGTTCAGAGCTTAGAAAGGGCCCAAAACTTGGGAAATGAAGACATGGAGTCAAGCCTAGGTTGTCCTACAAGCTGTGATCTGGATAAGTCACTTAACCTCTCTGAACCTCAGTTCTCTCAACTGTTAAATTAAAAAGGTTAGACACGAGGCCAGGCTTGCTGGCTCATACCTATCATCCCAGCACTCTAGGAGGCTGAGGCAGGAGGCCTTGTCTCTATAATTTAATTAATAAATAAATAAAGGTTAGGGCCAGGTACAGCGGCTCATGCCTATAATCCTAGCACTTTGGGAGGCCGAGACAGGCAGATCACCTGAGGTCAGCAGTTCAAGACAAGCCTGGCCAACATGGTGAAACCTCGTCTCTACTAAAAATACAAAAATTAGCTGGGCGTGATGGCAGATGCCTGTAATCCCACCTACTCAGGAGGCTGAAGCAGGAGAATTGCTTGAACCTGGGAGACAGAGGTTGCAGTGCTGAGATCACGATCATGCCACTGCACTTCAGCCTGGATGACAGGGCAAGACTGTCTCAAAAAAAAAAAAAAAAAATAGAGGGTTAGACATGAGAATTTCTAAGGCCTCTTCAGCTTTAAACTTCTCTGACATTATAATATAAAGTTATAGTATTTGTAGTCAGTCATGACATAGTAACTTAATCCAGTCAGATAACGAGATAACAACCTGGTTCTTCAATGGGCCAGTGAGTGCATATGAGGAGAAGGAGATGTATTTTGAGGATTTTTTTCTTCTGCCATTAAATAACACCATATAGACTTTTACCTTTGTATAGGCTACAACACAAGACGTCATGTTGCCCTGTATTTCTAAAATAACACCTGTCTACCAATATATCTGGATGACATTTAAAATCACTAATTAGCAGACTTTTCATCCAGTGAGAAATTTGTCTATAATTAAGAAACCAAATACACATGATTCAACCCAGTTTACAAGAAAGATCATTTGAGAAGAAGGATAAGAGAGAGGTTAGTTAACTGAGGGATCTGTGCTCTAGGTGATATCTTGACCAAGACATGCCAATCACAATTTCAGATCCATAAAAGGGAATTAATAGATCTTCTATCACAGCAGAAAATGGGTCTCTGATATTTGGAGAGAGCGTTCACTTATTGAGTTATGCTTCTTAACTTTGGAGAAAGAACTGGAAAAAAAGAGGCTCAAAATATGTCCCTGCTCACAAAAATGAAAACTTTATGTACTTATATGGCAGTGTAAGTGCATCCTTACAATGCAAATCATATAGACAGAAAAGGCTGCATCTCCGTTTTCCCAGCACATGGGATAAATAAAGTCACAGGTTCATTTTTAAACTTGGAGTAAAGTAACACTAATAGGAGAGGCAAAATACCCATTAACATAAACTAGCCATTTCAACAGCTGGAAGTTAAGGAGCAACCAAATAACAGTGGGGAAAACAACTGCCAGCTGTGATTTTCTCTCCTTTTTTGATCCTTTTACAAGTATGTGTTGCATGTGTTTTGACTATTTTTGAGAAGAAGGAGGAAAAAAAAATCCTTGTGTAGTCTTCTCACCATGGTTGCTTTTTGCAGGCTTTTTTCGGATGATATCACTTCATTTCGTAAACCTCTGCTTCTTTGTAAGCATTTCCGAGGAAACACAGAAGGACAGGAGGGTGCTTCTCTAGCAACACTGACAGTGGAAACGCTCAAGGAGGGTGATGCCGCAGCAGGCAGAGAGGCCTTCACTTACCCCCACGGCAGGGCAAGCCTTTTGGAGGATAAGCTCACAAGGGATTCATACGGGAAAATAAGCAAACGGGAGCCTGCTCAGGTGGCCTAGACAGATAGAAAGCCGGACCCAATTTCAAGGGCTCCAGGACATTCTCCTCTCCCCTTGCTCCTCTCCAGGGGCACCCTGATGCCGGCCACCAGGTATACCTAAAAGGCCACCCCACATTGTGCCCTCGAGCTTCTCACTCAGGGCCTGGCAGGTGAGCCCAAGGCTCCCTCCTAATGCCAAAGTTCTGCAGCTCTACGAAAAGATGTGAGGGAAACCTCAGCCTAGCCTCAGAGAGGTATGAAGATTCATCCGGCTCCCAAAAGGCAGGGCTAACTTCTCTATCAGGCACACGGGGCGCATGACCTATGAGACTTTAGAGACTACAAAAATGTTTTCATTTCGTTTAAAGTCAAAAGAAAAATTAACCTCAGGCAGAAGAATTTTTTCCCCCCGAGACGGAGTCTCGCTCTGTCGTCCAGGCTGGAGTGCAGTGGCGCGATCTTGGGTCACTGCAACCTCTGCCTCTTGGTTCAAGCGATTCTCCTGCCTCAGCCCCCCGGGTAGCTGGGACTACAGGCTCGCGCCACCATGCATGGCTAATTTTTGTCTTTTTAGTAGAGACGGGGTTTCACCATATTGGCCAGGCTAGTCTCCAACTCCTGACCTCATGATCCACCAGCCTTGGCCTCCCAAAGTGCTGGGATTATAGGTGTGAGCCACCGCACCCAGCCTTCCTTTCTTTTCTTTTCTTTTTTATTTTTTTCTTTTTGGAGACAGGATCTCACTCTGTCATCCAGGCTGGAGCACAGTGGCATGATCATGGCTCACTGCAACCTCCACCTCCCAGGCTCAAGCAATCCTCCCACCTCAGCCTCCCAAGGATCTGGGACTACAGGTGTGCACCACCATGGCCAGCTAATTTTTGTATTTTTTTTTTTTTTTTTTTTTTTTTTTTTTTTTTTTTTTGGTAGAGATGGGGTTTCACTGTGTTGGCCAGGCTGGTCTCAAACTTCTAGGCTCAAGTGATCTGCCCACCTCAGCCTCCCAAAGTGCTGGGATTACAGGCCTGAGCCACTGTACCCAGCCAGAAAATGTTTTAATATATAATATTATTATACGTGTTTGTCTTTATCAATCTAATCATTAAAAAAAAAAAAACTACTAGCAGTTTTTTAGGTGGGAAGGGACCCAGAAAGGCCCATGTACCTAGAGTCTATGAAAGTCATGATTCATCTCTAAAGCTAGATTATTCCTGTCCCTGAGCCTTTGCACATTCTGTCCTGGATACCTGGCTTCAACCTTCTCTTAACTACAGTCTATTCATTCACTAGACTCAACTTCTACCTCTCACTTGATCCGTCCCTGGCTGCTCTGAATACTCACACTTCTGTCCCTCAGTTTGAAATTCCCCAGCAATTAGAGGATAAGCAATAGCCTCACACTTGACATGTTTCTATTTTGTGTATATATTATTCCTGCTTCTTCATCCTAAAAGACACATACTACCCCATTGCTAAGATGCCTTGAGAGCCCACCACTGCCCACAAAGGCAAGGCTGCATGTCTCAGCCTCACATTCAAACCACCAATAAGTAGAACTCTACCTACAGTCCTTACATTCTCCTTCCTACATTCCCTCATCCTCACCTCCCCTATCCCTCACCTCCCCTATCCCTAATGTACCCTGAACTACAGACATATCAGACATTTACCATTTTGCAAATATGCCTCATATTCCTCCCACCTCCAGGTCTTTGCGGAAGCTGTTCTCTCAGCCAAGAATGCCCTTCCTTTCCATAACTTCCTAACAAAGCCCAACCCAACCCCTACATTCTAATTCAGATGTAACCTCTTTCAACAGGGCTTCCAAGATCCTTCTATTTGGATTCTGTCACCCATTCTCTTCTTTACCTCAGCACTTTGCATGTCCTCTGCAACATTCATCAGAAATTTACTTCAATCAAAGGCATGTGAAGAGCATGGAAGATATTATAGCCTGGTTTCTTCAGGAACAGATCATGGAAGAAGGATTTAGGTGAAAGCATTTTTGGGGAGGTGACCCTAGGAGTGGGAGAGTGGGGACATGAGAAAAGGAAGGGGAGGAAATGAGTAATGGTGCATGGTGCATTGTTGAGCAAGTTCCCACTGTGTCCAGCTGGAGCTCATGCAGCTGGGGAGCTCTGGGAGACAGAAAAGACTGTGCCTCAAAGTCACCCCCATGAAAAATAACAGAGTTTTTATCCACCAACTCCTGCTTCTCTGGCCTTATCACCTTCCCTGTCCCAAGATAAAGTGGTTCAGTCACCAGAGAAAACTCTAAGGCAAAGCTGCAGGTGCTGCTGGCTGGGCAATGTACCCAGAAAGGGTAATACTGACAGAGCATAGGTGGTCACCGACAGCTTCTGCTGAAGACAGCATGGACTTATTCAGCCTCAAGCACCCAGCAGGATCCTGGGCATGTGGCAGGCACTCAGGAAGTGCTCACAAAATGAAATCACTTTTAAGCTCTTTGAAGGCAGGGGCTACATTTTATTTTCTATCTGACACAGTAGATAGCCGCAGCATAAGGACTCAAATCATACACGCTCACTGAAGAACAGTGAGTGATTTAACTTACTATCCCACCTCCTGAATCAGACCAAGCCATGTGAATTGAATTCCTATCTTATTAGCTGTTCACTCTTTCATAAACGCCAGCATTACCTGCTCTTGTGAAGTTTAGCAATGAGGACAGTAACAAAAATGTAAAGAGTTAAACAGTCTCTTGAGAAAATGTACCTACATCCAGAGAACAACCCAGGAACACTACAAGATTCTGGGTAATTAACCTGAATTTCTACCTTTCTGGAGCCTCTAGCTCCTCAGTCTCTCAGGTAGCATTGTCTGTGCCCAGGAACTGGGATTGAGAATACATTAGGGGATCTTCGGTGCCCCCCCATGCCACCTCCCAGCTTTCTTGTGATTGTGCCATGTCACACAGGGTGCACCAAGAAATAGCCTCAGGGCCCAGCCTACACTAGACATAGCCAAAGACTCAAATAATAATAATAATAATAAATAATAATAATATAAGCCCATGCAATAGCACCAGGAAAGGGAGGGACAAGCCAGCTTTTCTTGCCAATGTCAGAGTGGAACAGATGTATCTTCATCTCCAAGGTATCCGCTCTCCTAGGACACCAGACATAGGTCACCTGTCAGTCATTCATCTTTATGATGAGTTGCAGCAGCCAGCACACTGTAAAGAATAATGCACATCCTCTTCAAAAAAAAAAAAGAAAAATGCTGTTTAATAGTGAGGATATGCTGAGGGTGATTGTTCATGCCAGATTACTCCATTGACGCAACCAATCAACTCCCAACACTAAACCACAAAAAGAAAATCCTGCACTCTGTCTCGCACCAGACAAGAGACAGAGAACCCATGGAAAGCATATGAGTTGAATTTTGCCCGGACAGAAGTATCCTATGGCTGAGTTTGATGAGACCTGGCCACCTCGGTATCTGGTAGAGAGACCAGGGATTGATGAACTTGGCCTGGCTATGATATTCCTCAAGCTCTTGATATTCCTCAAGAGCACATGAATCACACACAGAAGACCGGGCTTCTATGCATGGCTTTGCTCCCAGCTGACATCCTGAGCAAATCACTTGCTCCAATTTCTCTTTCTAGAAGATGAGATGATAAATTCTAAGTCCCCCACTTCCAGCCTTTACATTACATAGAGTCCTAAGGATCTTCAACCCAGAGTCTATGTTACATTTCATTCCTAGAGTGACAGCAAAATACTGGACAGCACAGCATTTAAACCCTCCAAAATGTTAATACTATCATTAATAAATTTTAACCTAAGTAAAGCTAACTGTCCTACCACTATTTTTCCCTAGATATTTTTAGAACTAAAATGCTGCAGAAGGCCTGTTCAGTAGAAAATTTACTTTATAGTTTAACTAGAAAAAGAAATGAGCAAAGGAGAAAAATAGAATTTGAACCCAGCTCTTGAACATCAACTTGATGTTATTCTAACTCATCTAAAAGAGCCACATAGAAATTACTTTGACCACCAGAGGGCTTTCCACACTGACAAAATGCATTAATAAGACATAAAGTGGCAAAATTAGAAAATAAAAAGTTCTAAGTTACATTGTCTAGGTCTCTAAAGGAGTGGAGGTGAAATGAAAAACATCAATGACAAAGAAATAAAACCCAACTCAAGTTTCTCCTATGATACATTTCTCTATAAACATGATGAAGAAAAATTCCAGTCCCTCCTAAGTTTCAGAAAACCATAGGAAGAACTTGACTGGTGCATAGAAGCAAAAGGAAATCACAAATTAGCTACCGGAGGTTTCAGAATCTTGTTACTAAGATATCATTCCCTACACATTGAAGTCATTTCCAGCATTCTTTTGCTTACTCCATCAAAATTTAGAAGTACTCACAAATATGATGTGATATGCTTGTAACACATGGGTTGCAGAGACCCAACTGTTGACCATTCACTAAATGACATGCTTATGACAGTCCTTTATGTATATTAACTTGTTTAATTCTCATAATCATTCTAGGATATAGGCGCTATTATTATCGCTGTTTTACATATGAAGAAATTGAGGCAAAAAGTTTAAAAGCCTACCCGAGGTCAACTAGATAATAAGTGTCCAAATAAAAGTTCTGGAATAAACTATTCACCTACCACCAGCTCAACTTCCACCTATTAGAGATAAGCATTCTATAAAACAGAGCTACCATGTACCACAACCTACAGAATAAAAAAAAATACATCAGTGAAAGAAAAGTCTATCTTTGGGCTTGAATCTGTCTCTGTGGGTTTTCAGAGGATATGCCACGGCATCCAGGGCTGCAGGGACATCAGAGCAGGCCAAGAAGATGTAGAGAGAGGTTCCATGAGCCTAGAGGCTCCTGTTTCTACTAAAGGCCCTTCAGATTTTTTCTGTTGTATGAACTGAAGGATCCCACATATGATTTCATTCCAAATAAAAGGTCCTACTGAAATATAAAAGTTTAAATCTGCTATTTCACTAGATATTTCAAAAAAATTACTTCTTTGGGTTCTCCTCCCTTAAACACATTTTACAGCACTTACTATACTAGGGTAAAATATTTTCACTTGTGTAGCTTCCTTACTATGTGATTGCATTCCCCAAGATCAGAAATAGCATCTTTTTTATCCTTATGTCCTCAAACCTTAGCCCAAGATTTGGCCCAGAGCAAAATATCTAACAAATATTTGTAGAATGAATGAAGGAGTTAGTTACTAGTTAAGGTACTACTAGATGCTGTAATAGATAAATCCTGAAATTTTAGGGACTTTAAATGTAATAGATGTTTATGTCGTGCTCATAAGAAGTCCAATCAGATTTTCAGTACTTGATGTTCAGTACATGGCTTTCCACATAGTGATTCAGGGGCCCAGGCTCCTTCTATTTTGTTTGACTCTGCCATTGCCTATGCCTCTGAGTCCTTCACCTCTAACTGGCAGATGGGGAAAGAGCGCGTGTAGAGCCTGTGGGTACAAAAATCGCATGGTCCCACATGGAGCAAGATGCGGATAGGAGGTGGAAGATGTAGTCCCAGCAACAATGCTCCACTGTGGAAGAGGAGGATGACTTCGGTGGAGAGCTAGCCAGCCATCTCTTTCACAACGACCTCAAAAGAAACATCAGCCTACAAACGAGACCCAATGCATAAGAGTCAGCTCTCAAAGAAAAAAAGAAATGTGTATATGAGTCCCTAAACCCTTCCTCCCAAAAAATGCACAAGTATGTAAATTTAACTATAGAGATACTACATGATAATTTCTTGTAAGAAATTTCCATTGCATTTTGCCATCACAAACCAGACTGCCAATTTATTACTATACAAATGAGTAGAAGCTAATATATGGGTCAGCCTAGAGACCTTTTTACCATTACCAAGTGTGTAGTTCCATCCTGCAAGAAGGTGCTGGTAGAGGGAAGACAAAACTGGAAGCCAATTCTTTATTTGGAGAAGTCTTACTGTAGCACCATGATGTGCAGAGAAGCCCAGGGCCCTGGCACGGCACTGGCCAGTCAGTATCTGCATCAGTGACTTTGGACAAATCAAAACACTTCTCTGTGCCTCAGCTTTCCTACTTGTCAAAGCTTTCCTTTTGGAAAGACAGCACCTTCCTTTCCACAATATCCCAAGTAAAGTGTGAGGACCCTGCAATAAAGGCTATGGAAAATCTGTAAAAATATTTATAATCCTCCAAAAATGCAGGGCATGGGACTGTTACACAGCTGTTTCCCCAGGCAGATGGTGATTCCTCCAACTCATCACCACCATGGATGACAGGCTTCAGGGAGCGTCCTCATCAGGCCACCTGGGCTTTCCCCTTCACCTTCCCAAGAGTCATGCTCAGAGCCACCATGCCACCATGAGTGAATCCCTTAACTTTTCTGGACCTCAACATCTACTCCTATGAACTGGGTATGGCAAGCCCTGGGAAGCCTACAGTGGGGAGCTGAGACACTGCTCCCTTAATGGTCCTCCTTCTGAGACGCAAGTTTTGATTCCCAAGTTTGAGCCGATGGTGTTGGAAATGGCACCAGGGCCACTGTGATGATTTCGCCCTCCCTTCCTACGTATTTTCAACAGGTTGACCACATGGGAGGTGTGGATATTAACGACAGCTCCACTCTAACGCTACTGTAAAGTAACAGCAGCGTACCATGCCATCACTCTTTAATGTCAGCTGTAACCTTCATAAATGGGTTTGTAATGAGAAACCCTTGTTTGTCACAGAGAAGGTATGATTGATGCGGCCTATGAGTGAAATGAAGCCACAGTGACCATCTCAATAACATGAACAGCTGCCAAATATTCATTTAGCAGAATGAGTTTAGAAAACTTTGAGCAGATTGCTTTCACAAGGCTGCCTTCAACAAAAGGAAACATAATTAACGAGCTAATATCAGCATGTGTCTGGCTAAGCTAATGAATATCAAATTACACAGAAACCTGTATAAATCATCATTACCCTGAATTTTAATTGAACTTGCAATTAAACATGACAAATTTTATATACACTAAACCTTTAATTTATACTTTCAAATAAGGAATAATTTATCATTTTTAGTATTTCATAGTTAATTTCCCAATATGTGCACTTCTAATTAACAAGGACAGACAGGCATTTAAAAAAACACACACATTCTCTCTTTCCTATGACTCTTTTCACAACAATAATTTTCCCTTTCGTATACATTAGAAACTCCTACGTCCAAGAGTTTGAATGCCAAAGGGCCTACTTGCATATTCCAGGAAAGATCTTACAGCTACAGAGAATCAGAGGGAACAATTTCCCCTCTTGGTTTTCATCTCTCCCCTGGAAAAAGAGAGATTGAAAAGGCCAGACCATGTTAAAGCAACCTAGCCCCGGTGTCTCAATTACCTGTTCAACCTTGCACCCCCAAGTCCACTTATGTTCAGAGGACAGGGCCTCCTTTGCTAGAGGAGTAAAGTATCTTGTGTTTCAAAGCGGCACCACATTAGAAATAAACTGCCTTGTTCCCGCGTCAATGCCAGCCCTGTTTGTTTTACCTGGCCAGCCAGTAATGAGCGCACTCTGTGGATGGATTTGTATTTTATTATTATAATTACGCCACCATTATAAACATACCTCGAGCAACCTCAGCATAAAAGGCAGGGAATGCTATTAAAACATACATATAAACACACAGGGAAACAAGACAGGATTGTAAAAGAGCTGCAACAGAAACTAATTGGGTTTGCCTCTTTCGTTAATCCCAGCCTATTAATATGGTAAGCAGCATGAGACTAGGGAAGTGCAAGCTGGGAATCGGAGGCCACAGTTAGCTCTATACCTGGTTAGACCTCTAATTGGCTGTGTGACCACAAGCAAGATACCTCACCTTTCTGTGCCTCAGTGTTCTCAGGGGCAAAATAAAGCTAATGGAGATAATGGTGCTGGTTTTAAACATGTGAAAATAATTTGAAAAAGAAAACACTATAAAATGTAATTGCATCATCATTTTTCTAGTTCTGGAAAAGAAGATAAACTAAAACAGCTGACAACCAACAGTGCTCACACATGCACCATAATCTTTAATGCAATGATCACATGAAGTATGAGCAATTTCATTCCTATATTCTCATTTGATAAGTAAAGGAGGCTGGACAGATACTATGATCACCATTTGAAAGATGAGAAAACAGAGGCAGGGGAGAGTCTTCCTCTGTGGCAGGGGTGGAGCTGGGGTGAGAGCTGGGACTGGGAGCATCTAGGATGAGGTTCTTCTGACCTCACCACGCTGCCTTTCTGCACCCTCCCTTAGGAAGAGACTGGAGAACAAATAACGAGATCATTTAAAAAAAAAAAAAAAAAAAAAAAAAAAAAACCTTTGGCTAGGAGGACTCAGTGATCATCACTCCCACCTCCTCCCCAGCAGACTAATGGCTCAGCTGAATGCCTTAGACAGAGAGAGGGAAATGTCCCACTTCCCAAGAGCAAGCTTGAAGGCATGACGATGGCAACAGCATGAACATTGTCTATGCATGGCCAAGAACGTAGGGACATACATCAGCCAGGTTGACGAAGGCAGAGAACACGAGAGACCAACAGAAACAGGAAGGGACACAGTGGTTAGCAACATGCTACTCCCCTTCATTGCAAACCCCAAATCTCTAGAAATTAGACTGACTCAAAAAAGGCTGGGGGTGGGAGGCAGCTGAGGAAAATGAGAAGGAAGAGTCTTTTTTAAAATTTTGACAGACTCTTTTTTTTTTTTTTTTTGGTATACATGTGATAATTTCATACATTCATATAATTTTTAAAGATCAAATCAGTGTAATTGGGATATTCATCACTTTAAATATTTATCTTTTCTTTATGCTGGAAGCATTTGAATTATTCTTTTTTAGCTATTTCAAAACATACAATAGATTACTGTAAACTATAGTCATTCTACTGTTCTATCAAACACTAGGTCTGATTTAGGGAGAATCTTTTTAAAAAAATCAGTTACCACTTCATTTCAATCACAAATTCTCATTTTGTTTTTAGAGGGTCTATGATAAAAAAAAAAAAAAAAAAAAGAGGCAGGAGAGAGCTGGGAAGTTTAATGCATTTTCTGGAAAATAGTGCTTGCCCATGCCTATGAAGCAAAGGGACAAATATTTTCACACATTATCAGATAGCCGAGTAAAACAGCCTCCACCAGAATTTACAACTGAAGGCTACCAGAATTTACAACTTGTGAAATTGCGCCTGTCCGTATTTTCTCATTACACTGGATGCAGGCTGCAGATAGAGTGTGCACTTTTTTTTTTTCCTTTTCTCCCCCTCTCTCCCCTCCTTCCACTGTCTCACTACTTCCTAGTTAAACCTTGTCTCAAGTTATCAACACTCTCTGGAGAGATAAGGCTCCTCTCACTTACAAGCTGTCACTAATAATCGAACTTTCAAGACTCCATCTCTAAGAGAGACTCCCCGAGCCACACAGGTCACGAGAATTAACTGCCACCAGTCCTTGCAGAAAACTCGGCTCATCAATCTATAGCTTTCTCGTCATAATTAGAATAACGGCTTTGAAAATTTGGGCTGATGTTGACTTGGTCTCAGGCCGCAAAGAGCGCTGATTAAAATCTTGGTGTGAAAGTTAATGATAAGTGCTGGTGGCGTTGCCGTGGAGACAGGGACAAACAATTCCCTCGCTGTGACATTTTCAATGTCCTGGAGAAGAAAAACTGTCCTCTTTAGTGTGGCAGCGTATGAAGCTTATTTATGGCTACAGGGCTCAGTGGATTGATGACTGTCGTAACATACTGTCAAATCCTTTACTGACACATTCATTTTTTTGGAGCCCCTGGTGCAGCAGAAATAAAATAAAATAATAAAAACAAAACCAGGGGGAAAATTCTCCAGCAAACCACAGACAGCCACCAGTGGACCTTGCTTTCACTATAGGACCTCAGAATTAATAGACAAAAAGACTTTATTTATACTTCTTGCCTCTATGACCAAGGAGAAAAGCAAGGCATAATTAAAGTTGCTGAGTAAGAAAGAACACTATCGGGGCCACCAGCTCATCCCAGAAATGCTGGCTATCAAAGTAAGCTATTTGTAAATATCCAAGATTGGTAAATATACATAGGTATGCTCTCCCTACTTATAACAGAGGATGATGCCTTAGAAACCTATGGTAGTTTTTTAGAAAATTCTCCCAGCCAAAGAGACACAGTCCAGCCACTGCCTCCACTGTACAGCATCCCAGCCACAGCCGTCACTCCAAGGTTCAATACGGTGATATTAGTCTCTTGAATCTATAGGTAGTTTTATGGTCTATAGAACATGTTCACATTCACCATTTCTTTTGCTTTTCATCACACAGCAGAGCAAGTGTCATAATCCCCATTTCATTTGCGAAGAAGCTGAAGTTTGGCGAATTTAAGCAACATCCCTGAAGAGACAGAACTAGTTAGGGGCTAAGCAGGGACTCCCAACCTAAATCTTTAGTAGGCACAAGTAACTAGTCACTATTTCAAACCAGACACCTGGCCCCACATGTTCTGAACTGTTTTAATGGGAGCTCTGTTAAAAGCTTTTGGTTGGTGCAACACAACGGAGTGGCTGCATTTCAGCAGCAGATAAAAGGACTCCTAGTGATCGCAGTGAGTCCAAAAAGACTTCTTGAGGCTCTGGCATTTTTCTAGTTCCTTTCATTCAAGGATCCTAGTCATCATCATTATTATTGTTGTTGTTATTAATAATGATAATGAAATAAACTATGCAAATGTGGGGAATGGCTTTAGCCCTAAAACGCAGGCAGTAATGTGGTAATTTATCCAATAATGGAATCGCGAAGTGATTTTATTTGCTTTTATGGCTCCTTTCTTTCAGAGGAGCTAGGCATCAATAATGGCGATAGTAATGAAATCAACTATGCAAATGTGGAAATCGTTTTTGCCCTAATGTACCAATTTAGCCAGCGAAGGAAATTCAACACAGTCTGATGTGCTTCCCGACACCCAGGAGGGAGGGCTTCAGAGCTGACCTGTGCTCAGTTACCCAGATGTCATGATCAGTTTTCTAAGAGCAAGGCCCTGTCAATATCCATTTGGTATTATAACCAAAACCTTCCCTCCATGGTGGAAAATTTAGGAAATTCCCTCAATGACTTAAATAGAGAGAGGGATTTTAATATGAGAGCAAGACACGTTGATTTTAACACAATTCACTTTCTAGGCAGAAGCTCCACAAAAGGATCCTGGTTCAGGCTGCCTGGAGTCACCAGTCAGAACAGCCCCTCCTAGACTGGGCCTTTTCACTATAGCTGTAGAAGGTTCTCTGTGGGACTGATGCCCCCTGCCAGACTCTCCATTTATCTGCTTCTGATCTGGATTCAGTGGGGACATTTCTCTGGCCAGAGGGTGGGAGCTCTGAAGGGCCCCTGGGGAGCCCTAAAGGAGCAGCACGGGGGGTTGTGGGGGGAGCCAGAGTCAGTCCCCTCTTCTAAGCCCTGGATTGGCCCTCCTCACTGCCACAGGATCTGTAATACCTGCTGCCATGATAAAGAAGAAAAGAACAGCACTCAGAGGACAGAATACAAGGCAGATCTGGAAGGCAAAGAACTTTGAACAGATCTCTATGTAGTATTTATTAATGCATTAGAAATTTGAAAAGCCCGTGTGATCCCTGAAGGGAGAGATCTTATTTTCCTCTGTGTCCTAGAGCTTGGCACAGTCAGTGCCAAGCGAGTGTTGAATAAATGAAGGAATGAATAAACAAACAAAAACAGAAAGAATAAAATAGATTTTAGTGAGAGAGCTCTAGATGTAAACATTCAGATACCCCAAAGCAAAGAATATGCATGTCCGGTACTGCTTTTAGATCCAAGTAACTACAGCCCCCTGCCCAAGGCGAAGCACTTTAGAAGGCCCACTCTGGCCCTCCTCCATCCCCTCCCACGCCTATGGGATAAAGAGGTCCAGGGGACAAAGGCACTTCCAACCTGGAGCCTACTTCCCAGTTAGTAGACCATGTTATGATTACCCGGAACCCAAAATTCACTTCTCAAACAACCCTAAGCATCTTCTAGCGCCTGCAATAATCTCTTCCCTGGGTCCTATCTCTCAATAGTGCATGGTGCCACGGGCATGCACCCCTAAGGCCAAGGGGTAGCCAAAGAGCAGCCATTGGTGGGTGGAGCTTGGATGGGCAAGCTGGGTGCCCATGTGGATGTGTGCAAAGGCCTCTTGTGGGGGAAATGGAGACGGGGGCTGAAGGAAAAGAGAAGGGAGCATCGAGCAAGGGGCCTCATCTGGACTCTCATACTGAACCCCCCAAATGTTAGGGGTACTTCAGTTTAATTTGTCTGCTGTCAGTCTGGGTCAAAACCCTGAGGCTGGTGAGAGATATCCACAGTATGAGAAAACACAATTACATTCTCACTCCTTGGCAGGTTGATGACTTGGGGAGCGAAGAAAAAGACCACATGAAAAACCTCGAGATCTAAAACAGATTGTCAATATTTAAATAAATAAATAAAAAGGAAACTCCAGCAGTCAGTTCTCATTAATTCATGGCAATCAGCTTCTCTTGTTCTATTAGTTACCATTACAGCAACACACTCTTGCACAAAATACCAGAAGCTTTCATTAGAATCATTAACATAATTTCATAACTGATGGTATTTGATTTCTGACTTTTGCACTTTGACTGGAAGCTTGGTGCAAGATGTAATCTCATTGATTGTCTCGGGTTTTTTTTCTCCCCCCATGAATACTTCACATGACATTTCTTTGTTAACTGTAATTAATGTTCGCATTTGTCACAAATTGTATTATTTGGAAAAGCAGTCATGATGATAAAAGATGTGACAAAGACACACACATGTCTTCTTATCCAGAATGGCTTTATCCTCATTTAGGTTTTGGGAGAAAATAAATGAAATAAGTCAAGCATATATTTGTTTTCACAGTCAGGACGGATTGTTTAAAGTGATGCCTCTTGGAGAAACCAATGCAATTAGCTTTCTTAAAAAAAAAAAAAAAAAAGTGTCATTAAGGCATGAGTGAAATCTTAAAAAGACAAGGAGATTTGAATTCAGGTTGAACATGCCAGGCCATAAATCTGTCCCACTTCCATTGATGGTAAGTCCTAGAGCACAGAGGCTACTCCCAGACCACTGGAGTTCAAGGTGACTCACACAGAGATAGAAACAATCTCTCTTCCTCTTCTTCCTCCTCTCCTCCTCCTCCTCCTCTTTCATCTCCCTTTCCCTCTCTGTCTCCCTCTCTCTCTTTCTCATTATCTTGAATTGTCTGTTGTTGATGGATGGGAGAGATACCTAAGCTGGCTCTATGTAGGGGATCAAATAAATACTCCCAGCCAAGGACTACCTTTTTGGCTTGAATGTCTGGCATCAAGTATGGAGAAATCTCTGCAAATATGATTATCCAGCAGCTATCTCTTGTTCAGCGTAGACAGGATATACTCAAGGTCCTATGCAGTAAGGCTTTATGATCCATAAGGGCATAAGATGGCAGGCAATAGTGTTCTGTTTGTTTAAAAAGAAAAAGAAAGGTGGGGGGGGTGGGCATGGAGGAAGAACACATTCCAAGAAACCCAAATTCCAATCAAGATTCAGAATTGGAGTGGATCTGCAGTGAGGTCCACTTAGACTGACAGAAATGGCAACTGTGGGTACAGGAAAGGCCATCTGTGTGCATTAACTCCTCCAGGGGCACGCTGTGGGGGCTGGGGGGCAATGCACTGCACAGGCTGAAAGGGGCCCAAATCAATCTCTTTTTTCTTGTGCCCTTGCCTTCCCCTCCCCCAATCTAGTCTCAAAGGGGTTTCCTCCATCATGTACTAATGGTCTGCAATTTATTTTAAAGAGGCTATTTTGATCCTCAAGAAGTACTTAGGGGAACCGGGAACCATAAACACCTCCTTTTTAAAAAATTTGTTTCCTTTTTTCCCAGCCTGTAATTTAACTCTGACTGGCACCATTCAAATCAAGCCTTCCAAGCACAGACTCCCATCAAGTCAGCTCCAACTTGGAGCACAGTTTTACGACCAAGTTAGAAATCCCTTAAAACAAGGTTTTCAGAGGGAAACGTTTGACAGACTTAACTCTTGTGGTGCAAATATGCCAGGATGACATAGCAATTAGTTATTCAAAATACGGGAAGGGATTACAAGCTTTTTCAAGTCGTTTCATAAATATGTCCGCTTCTGGTATACAATCAGTAATTATACCATTCTTACTCAACTGTAAACTTCCTGGGTATGATTTATATCTCATAGAAATCAACACAAAAGTATTTGTTTTCTCAAAGGAAGAGCCCCAGCTCTAATCTCCAAGGCTCACACACATCAAAGCTGGAGAACTACTGTTCTGCCTCACCAATGTAAATAAAATCATACACAAATATCTATGCAAATTAATAGAGAGAGGTCTTCAAAGAAACATTTCTCTTCTGGGCCTGATGTGGATTTGCAGAGTGCTCCCCTAAGAATATTCCTGCAAGGGAGTTGAACACATTGGAGAGGAAGATGAAACCAAAGACAGTTCTCTTGGGCTCTGTCCTCATCCCTGCAGAACTAGTACTTTGGGGATATGTCCAGCTTTAGGTGAATCCGGTACCAAAGCCATGAATGGATGCTTCATCAGTCCCCCACCTACTCCAGCCCCAAATCTAAGAGGTTGTAGTTGGCCACTTTTGGAAAGGAAAGGGAGAAAGGAAGACATCTCTAGCTGAATGGATGCCCTCAGCTGCTAGATCACAGGCCCCGCATTCTGGCCTTGCATGTAACAGCCACCCAGTAACTGTCCATGAACTGACCACACAGGTGAACAGAGAAGATGCGTTTACAATGTGCCCCTAGGATTAAGACAAACTACAGGAAAACTTTCCTATGCTAGCGCATCTGAAGAATGTGAGTCTTTGTCTTTACATAGCACACTGGGCACATCTCTGTCTCAGAACTTAACGCATTTCATACAAATGATTCATTTCTATGTCTGTCTCCTCTACTGGATTATAAAGTTCTTCATGGCTAGACTTATTCTAGCATCACATCTGGTAAGAAAAGTTTGCTGAAGATTCTGAACCAAGTTTGGTAGAAACAGCTCTTCTGGAAAAGCAAACACTAATAATTTTTGAGAGGGTTGGAGCTTTTGAAGTACTGGCATGTAACCAAACATCTCGCCTTCTTCAATATTCTTCTTTGCATTTGAATATTTTACTATAAGCGAGAAGTCAAAGCACCCTACATATGAACCTGACTAGTGCCCAGGCTGCAGAAGGGCACAACGTTTTGTCTGCTTCTTGGTAACCAATGCCCAGCACAGGGCCAGGTATAGAGCATGTACCTGTGTGGAAAGATGCACATAAGGATGGTTTTACTATTTCTGAAATGTCGTCATTTTCAAGGGTATTTCCAAATCTGGTCACCTATATTATAGTCCAAAAATCCCACCACAAAACACTCACTTAAAGTTTAAGGCCCTGAACCAGCAGACTCCTATTTAAGATTAAAACATGAGTAGCTGAGCCCAGAAGTAAATTGAATCCCAAAGTTATCTATGAATTAGTCTGTACCTTGGACTATATTTTCCCATAGAGCATGGTCAAGCTTCAGAGTTACCCATAAAGTCTTTTATCTTAGACATTTCTTGAGTTTGGGACAGTCTAAAACCTGGACTCTTTTTTTTTCTTGTTTTGGTAACTTCCCCAAAATGTGTTTTTTTTTCAGTGGGCAGTGCCCATTCCCAGGGTCCAGTAGAAGCTAGAGCATCCATACCTCTCCTCTCCCTGCTTTTCCTGGCAGGCAAAGCATTGGCAAATCCCTTGGCTCAATTCTTTAAATTTCCTCACCTGGACTTTGCATCAGGAACAAGTGAGATGAACACAGAGAGCTGGTGAGGATTCATTTATGATAGAGCAGTGTCAAATGCTGGGACAGAGGTTTCTGCCTCCATAAATCTGTCTTGTGTCCTCTTTCTAGAACTTCTGGACCTGCTTTGATATCTTTCCCTTTCCCTTACCAGATCCTTCAATCTCCAGCCAGTTATGAGAATCCCTAAGGTTCTTCTAATGGATTCCTTCTTTTTTATTATTTTTTAAATTCTTGGACTAAGTAGCAACAGGCAATTTCTTTGTTTCAAACCAATAGTCTTTACTGGTTCATCATGGTCCAAGATCAAATGTAATATATTTGCTTTAAAAAGTAGTAGGAAGGCCAGGTGCGGTGGCTCACACCTGCAATCCCAGCACTTTGGGGGGCCAAGGCAGATGGATCATGAGGTCAGGAGTTCAAGACCAGCCTGGCCCACTTGGTGAAACCCCGTCTCTACTAAAAATACAAAAAAAATTAGCCGGGCGTGGTGGTGGGTGCCTGTAATCCCAGCTACTCAGGAGGCTGGGGCAGAGAATTGCTTGAACCCGGGAGGCGGAGGTTGCAGTGAGCCGAGATTGTGCCACTGTACTACAGCCTGGGCAACAGCATGAGACTCCATCTCAAAAAAAAAAAAAAAAAAAAGTGGCAGGAAGAAGTGCTTTAGCAAAACTAGCTCATAAACAACATAAATCCCATAAGCCAAGAAGAGGTTTTGCTTTTCCTTGAATATGAGTATTTGAGGATAGACCATTTTGATTAGAAGTAGGTGGTTTAATCTTAGGAGATCCATTACTCTGCCTCAAGTGAACTATATAACCACTGAGAAATTTCTTAGTCCCTTTAGCCTCAGTTTCCCTGGCTGTAAAATGAAAGGACTGATTAGATAATCCTTAAGTTTCCTTAAAGCTCAAGTATATTTTATATCTAAGGTTTGGTAGAGGTAAGAATGAAATTCTTCAGGTCTAGAAGGTATTCTCCAGGCCCTTTGTCAACTCAGTGATAGCTAAGCACCCCTCATCTCCTACAGTCACCCTCCCCAAACATCAGAAGAACAAGTGCTGGCCTTGTGTTCCCCACTTCTGCAAGGTTGCTGACCTTAGACTATGATCTTGATTAGAAAATGAAAGGCAAGAACCCTGTAATGTTAAGGGCCTAATTAACTTTGTCATTAAATCAAACTCTTGAACTTAACCTCTGGTTCTAGGAAAAGAATTGTTGATAGAAAATTCTGCTACTCATTGGAGAGCCATTACCCATTCTAAGAGGCATACTTAAACTTATTATTGACCCCAAACACATAGATAGATATTCCTATTATACATGGCGGAAGAATGGCCACTGGTTCAGAACAGGGCTGGGTGTCTGCTAATGTTGAATACATTTCAGCTTTTCTACGGTAAGACCTTAATTTCAGAGATTTATAACCAGTGTAAATCTGCCCTGAACAGAAGTCTGACACAAAATTACTTTGCCCAGTAGCAATTTTTTAAAGTTTTGGACTAAGTGCCTTTTATTCAACTTTACAACCAAAAAAAATGAAACAAAGCAAAGCAGCATGAGATCTCCCTTTAGGCTACTAATATTCTCATACACACACACACACACACACACACACACACAAATGCATGCTCCCAGAGTTAGCACTGCTATCTCTCAGCCCCTTGTGGAGCAAGGTCCATGCCTCAGTACAGGTCCCAAGCAAGAGAGAAGAGGGGTGGATAAATATTAAACAAGGAGGCTGATATCAGAAATTCACAGCCCAGCGAAATTCCTGTAACCAATGTGCTGTGCCCTTTATGTGTGATCATCACCCACATATCACATCAAAGCTTCATAGTCACTTTGCTCATGAATCTGTGTTTTGAGGCAGCAGTGACTACTTACCCAGACAGATTCTCAACAGCTAAATAGGATTCAGCAAGGAGAACACCACAGGCCACAGGCCCCTCTGACACACCAGGGATAACCAGAGGTCTAAATGTTTCGGAGGCAAGAGGCAATGAAGAGGAGAAAATCACAATTAAAAGAAAAAACAACTTTTGGATCATCAATAAACAACTGAGTGTGCTAAGTGCTACTCTAGGTGTTTTATACTTATGAAATCATAATCATCAACCCACAAGTTAGGTAATACTGTTTTCCTTGCTTTCAGATGAGAAATTGGTTAAGTAAATTACCCTAAATCATATAGCTAGCAGGTGGAGCCGGAACTGGAAACCTAGCAGCTCTCGAGTTTGTGTTGCACCCACTAACACCAAAGTACTGTCTCCAAAATAGAGATCTCATTATTCTGTTTCAACACCCATGAATGACTGTAATAACGGGAAGCATAACAGTAATAGCTGGTATTGATGGAATATGTCATATTTTTCATCTCCTTTCCATACATGAACTCAATCTTTATGATATCTTAATAAGGATGGTGCTTCTATTATCCTCAATATACACATGGGAAAACTGAAATGCAGAGATTATGCAAACTGCCCTAGGTCACAGGTTGGTAAGGAAAGGACTGGAACCCACACCCACATCTGTCTGATTCCAAAACCAACAAATCTACTCACTTCATCATACTCATTTCTCATACAACTTCCATGGTTTTTAGCAGAGTACATGCAGGGCCATCAGAATGGCAATTTCCTATGCTACCTCTTCTCCCATGTTCTAAACATAAACCCACTTATTTCAGAAAGGCCTTCTGCCTTCCTTCATGTGCTGTTCTAAACCCTACTCAATTTCTTTGCGCAAGGAACTCTTCCCTGCTGGGGATTTCCTAAGCATGCTCACACTATTCCAGCATCATGTAATACCTGACATTTACTCTTTATGTCATGTATCTCTCTTTCCACTTCCACTTATCACTGCCAAAGTCCTAGGAGTTACAAGAGCCTATAACAGAGTAGGCAGTAACCTAGATTCTGGAATCAAGCAATCCAGTTTGAATCCTGACTTGGACACTAGCCAGCTGTGTGACCTTCAGGAAGTTACTTCTCTGTACCTTGGTTTCCTAACCTGTAAAATGGGTACATGATGAGTATGTACTTCACGGGGTTTTTGTGAAGATGATAGATGTAAAGGACAGCACATGACATATAGTGAGGGCTCAATCAATATTCGCTTTTGTTGTTTGTGGTGTTTTAGGAAATGGTTTTAGTTTTAGCTAATCTGTTTCTAGGTACCCTCCACTTGAATCTACATAGCACCTGACAGATTCACCTTAAAACACTACTTTCCCCATGTTGCTTGTTGGCTCAAAAGCTGCCCATCATCCAATGAATAAAGTCCAAACACTCACTATTGAGAGTAAGGTCACATAAAGGATGGTGGTAACCACAGGATTTCCCTGTGGCTTTCAGGATAAAATTCAATCTCTTCTCCAGAACTTCAAGTTCTTCTGAAAGCTGTCCCTTTCCCAATGGATTTCCACTTTTCATCCAAACAAATCCTACCCTCCAGGACAGGAAACCACATGATTTGGGGTAATTTACTTAACCAGTTTCTCATCTGAAAATAAGGAAAACAGTATTACCTAACTTGTGGGTTGATGATGATTATTATGTAAGTCCAAAACACTCAGACTAGTACTTAGCACACTCAGTTGTTTACTGATGATCTAAAAGTTGTTTTTTCTTTTAATTGTGGTTTTCTTCTCTTCATTGCCTCTTGCCTCTGAAATGCTTAGATCTTCTGGTTGTCCCTGGTGTGTAGTCAGCAAAGGGGCACTGTACCAAGCACTCTTGCAGTGCTCCCCATCTTATGGCATTCTCACATCTTTCTCATGCCAGGCTACAATGCCCATCTCCATACATGCACCCACACGCCAACTATCCTTCCAAAGCAGTGGTTCTTGAGCTTCATTATGTATCAGAATCACTGGGGGTAGATCTACTTTTAGTTCTCCCACTATTGGGTGTCTACCCAGAGGAAAAGAAGTCATTATATGAAAATGATACTTGCACATGCATGTTTATAGCTGCACAATTCGCAATTGCAAAATCATGGAACCAACCCAAATGCCCATCAATCAACAAGTGAATAAAGAAACTGTGGTATATGTATACAGTGGAATACTACTCAGCCATAAAAAGGAATGAATTAACAGCATTTGCAGCGACCTGGATGAGTTTGGAGACTATTATTCTAAGTGAAGCAACTCAGGAATTGAAAACCAGACATCGTATGTTCTCACTGATATGTGGGAGCTAAGCTATGATGACACAAAGGCATAAGAATGATACAATGGACTTTGGGGACTTGGGGGGAAGAGTGGGAGGGGGACGAGGGATAAAAGACTACAAATAGGGTGCAATGTATACTGCTCAGGTGATGGGTGCACCAAAATCTCATAAATCACCACTAAAGAACGGACTCATATAACCAAATACCACCTGTACCCCCAATAACTTACAGAAAAATAAAAAACAAAATTAAAAAAGCAAATATTATCAGGTTCTAAAAAGAAAAAGCAAAGAATCACCCAGAGAACTTTTCTTTTTTTTTTTTTTTTTTTTTTCTTTGTGAGACGGAGTCAATCTGTCACCCAGGCTGGAGTGCAGTGGTGTGATCTCAGCTGACTGCAACCTCCACCTCCCAGTTTCAAAGCAACTCTCTGCCTCAGCCTCCTGAGTAGCTGGGATTACAGGCACATGCCACCACGCCCAACTAATTTTTGTATTTTTAGTAGAGATGGGGTTTCCCCATCTTGGCCAGGCTGGTCTTGAACTCCTGACGTCAAGATCCACCCGCCTTGGCCTCCCAAAGTGCTGGGATTACAGGTGTGAGCCACCATGCCCGGCCCAGTGAACTTTTCAACACACAGATGCCCAGTGAGTCTGGGGCTGGGCACAGGCATCTCAGTTTTCAACAGTTCACCAGGTGATTCTGAGATATAGCCAAAAGGTTCACACATCCTCAGGATTCCTGGAAGCTCTGCCACTTAGGCTTTCAAACTAATACTAAGCATTATTCTGTTATTTGGTATTTCATGCAAATATACTCTGCTTCCCTTCTAGACTGGAAAGTCTCTGAGGGCAGGAAATATGTCTAATCTGTTTATAAATACAATGGCCAATGTCATTCCCTGCTCTCTTAGGTTTTCATACATATTTTTGATGTGGGTTTTAGCCTTGACTCTCTGGAGAACATAATTTCAGGGCAGATGGAGATCAATGACAAATATTTTGGTGTCATCTATATGCCTAGCACCCACTGAGCCCTCAGTAAATCTTTGGGAGGTCAACTGGCAAACAGTAGGAGTCCAGTAGCTACTGGAAGACTGTTTGCATCACTAGGTCGTCACTAAGAAGCCAATGTGCATGCTATCAAACACACGCTGTACAAACAACACAGTAACCTAATTCCTATCACACGAGTCCAACCCAGTGAACCTTTACTGACAGCCAGCCTCAAGGTACTAAAAGGAATTGGCTATCTTGAGATGCAGTGGTGGCTTAATTTTTACCAGGCATTTATGACGTCTAACCATTGCCCAAAACTCTATGCTGCTCAGTTCCTCTCTACTAGGGCTCTCTATTACCCACAGTTGTCCCATGGGGGCTCTGAATTGAGGCAAAGGAGCAGTTTGGCCAGATGAGCTCCATAGGCTTACCCAAATCTTTAAAAATGAGGAATGTTTTAAAGGTTAAAAAGTCATCTGTGATTCCTTAGGCTCCTGAGAAGTGAACCAACCCAGGACCAGTGAGTAGGGCTATGGAATTCATCTGAGGCCTGACCACAAGCTTCACTCTACTCCAGCCACAGGTGCCAGAGGCAGAACTTTGAGATGAGTACGTGATACATTATCGGCTGCTATTACCATCCTTCCATAGCCAAAAGAAAGAGGCTATTAAACATAATATATAAAATAACATTTAGCAAGGAAATCTGGATAATTACTTAGTAAAAAGGACATTGAGTTAGGTTCTAAGCCATTGCCCTGAATTGGGAATGGTATTACTTATGTCTTAAGTTAAATTGAGTAAAACTTCCTAAGCGCTCCCTTAAAGAACACCTGTAAGTAATGAGTTGGAATATCTCATCCATCCTGCTTTGTGCTGCAATAGGCCAGGATTTCAGGGCCCTGCCACCCAGAGCTCCCTGGGCTGAGCCAATTCAAGGTGACAGGGACATCCCAGTCAGTGTGGAGTCCGGGTTTCCCTAGTGTGCACTGGAGTTGGAATAGACAGGCAGAAGCCAAAGGGTTCAGTTAATAACATATTTTCTTCCTTTTGCTGCAACTGATGAATATTAAAATACATTCGAAATGAGAATAGACAGGGAATATAACGAGCAAGTGCACTATATGGAATCAGAGGACATTAGAGGTGATTAAGTTCCAGCAGTACCACCATGATCACCAAAACCCACTGATCATCACTGTCATGCTAATTCCCTACATGTATCTGGTGTGGAATAAAGTGATCTCATTCAGCCTTGTGACTTTAAATATCACCTACATACTGACAGAAACTCCCAAGTTTCTAGCTCCAGTCCTGACCCCTCCCCACAAGGGTCCTCCCAATTCAGTTACCTTCTTGACATCTCCATTTGGATGGCTGATAAGTATCTCCAGTTTAATATGTCCAGAATCTAATTATCAGCCCCAAATCTGCCCCTCCTTGCCAGTAAATGGCACCTCCACTCTTCCTGTTGTTCATCTCTGTCTCTTACGTGGTATTTCCAGTCAGCCAATCCTTTCAATTCTTTCTTCTAAAACATCCAGAATGTGACCATGTCCCACCACCCACATGGCAATCACACTCTGATCCACCAATCAGAGTGATCAATAGGAGTCTAAACTCAAGTCAAATTACGTCCAAGCCTTTCAATGGCTTCCCCTCTAATATAGAATAAAACCGAAATTCCTGACCAGAGCCTTTGACGTCACCCATGACCCAGCCTTTGAAGTAGTACCTTGCTTCCCCATCTCACCACAATGACCTTCTCACCCTATTGCAAAGTCACCAGCAAGCTTCTGCCTCAAAGCTTTGTGTGTGCTGTTACCTCCACAGACATCAAGATGGCTCCTCTGCTCCCCTCCCTCAGGTCTCCTCTGAAAATGCTGATTCTGATTCAGCAGGACTGGGATGGGACCCAACAATCGGAATTTCCACCAAACCCCTAGAAAATGCCAATGCTGCAGGTCTATGGACTACACTTGTGGTAGCAAGGGGCTGTAAGACACATGTCTGCAGTAATTAAGCCAAATCCTACAGGGAAGGGCAGGAACCTCTCAACAGCTTCCTGGCAGTTTTCTCAGGTGGGCCAGCCACTACGCTACGTAACACAATATGGCCAGGAAACTTTCTTTCTTTCTTTCTTTCTTTTTTTTTTTTTTTTGTGAGACTGAGACTAGCTCTGTCGCCCAGGCTGGAGTGTGGTGGTGCGATCTTGGCTCACTGCAACCTCTGCCTCCCCAGTTCAAGGCAATTCTCCTGCCTCAGCCTCCCGAGTAGCTGGGATTACAGGCATATGCCACCATGGCCAACTAATTTTTGTATTTTCAGTAGAGATGGGTTTCACCATGTTGGCTAGGCTGGTCTTGAACTCCTGATGTCAAGTAATCTGCCTACCTCAGCCTCCCAAAGTGCTGGAATTATAGGCATGAACCACCACACCCAGCCATAGGCCAAGAAACTTTCAACAGCTTCTTGGCAGTTTTCTCAGGTGGGCCAAGCATGCCACAATGCAACATGACATGACACAACACTACATTAGCTCTATACCATGGCCAGCTGGCATCCAAGCTTCTACCTCTGTGTACCAAGTCAATCTTGTTGCATTTTGTAAAGCATGGTACAGGTCCTCCTCACTATCATCATGACCCCCACACATATACACACCTACAAAATGAACAAAACTACCAAGATCCAGCCAACTTCAGGACCCTCACACCACCTGCCAAACAACCCCTTCTGTCCAACTCTGAGAACCCTGGATCAGCTTCTCATATCACCAGCAAAGATGAATAACCCTGGCCCTGGCCATCATTTGTCAGGTGGGAACTGATTACATCCTGACACTGCTCTATTCCTTGATATTACCTCTTTATTATTCAGGGAAGGGTATGCTATTCCCAAAGTAATATTTTAATGTTTTGTGTGCCTTTTAAATATCAGCCACCACATATATAGAGAGAGAATTCAAATGACCGCCTAAGATATTCCATTTCAGGCTTAAATCTTTAAATATACTTACGAATTTTTGACTTTGACAGATTGCCCAACGTCTCTTCCCTCATAATGGAAATAGATACCAGGGAATCCTCATTAACACCATCTCCTTGGGGCCCTCTCCTTTTGCAATGTCCCATCCATCTCAAGATGTGAGCTTTGCGTTTGCTTACAGTGAGGACTACTGAGGTCGCCAGTCCTTGGGCCTGGGCTGGGTTGCATCAGAGGATAAGGGAGCCATGTTTCTGCTTACATGGAACAGGCTTTTCTTCCACCATCCTTTACAGCACCAATAGCCAGAACAGCTTCCAACTAGCTAAAATCCACCTATCCTTCAGGTCCTAGTCTTAGAGTCTTATTCTTCTTTGATCAGCCCAGCCCTCTTGGCCAAACCTCTATAGCCCTTAGTTTGAACCATGCAATTTAGCAATTAATTAAACATAACCATATCATAGAATGGTCTTGTCTCCCCAGCTGGGGAGGGCTTGGGCCATTCCACCCCCATCATGTGCCTGGTTTGATGCTCTGCACAAGCAAGTTCTCAATAACTGACTGCTGAGTGACTTCAAGAGCTGCGACTGGATTTGTTTGGTACCCACATGCCACCTCTCCAAGTTCAGCTCTGATCTTTAGTAAGTTGCCAGTTCTGGGCATGTGCTGGCACAATCGCACAATCGCGCAATCTCACCATTCTTACTGCTCACAGTTACCTCCATCTTTAAGCATGATTTAATACCTAAGTTTGATCCTGGAAAAAAATATAATAATCCATTGCAATGTTACTGACAGTGCAATACCCCTAACACCAGAAGAAAGCAAAGAGGGGAAACCTAAGACTCTAATAATCTCTACTCCAAAAAGCAAGGCTATGCTCTACCAGCAATTCCTTCCAACTCAAGACAATAGTTGAAGGGAAAGGACCTGTTCATATTTTTCCTTGTGAAAGGAAAGATGATTTCTAGTGTTCCTAAAGGTGGTTCTAATTTCAGGTTTGAACCTAAAAATCTGGCTTACTGTATTTATCCTTCGCACATGCTTGGGAGATTACATCACTTGCTAACATTTCATATTCTTTACTAGGCAGGTCATTAAGAATCTCACACACAGGCTGATTTTGTCTCAGTTTCTCAAAACTCCACAAACACCCTTGGAGCAGGGATTCCCATTCATACCACTTGACATACATGTATACACACACACACACACACACACACACACACACAGCTCACTCTTTTCTGGAAAGTTTGCACTTAGCTATTTCCATTTATATCTTTGTACTATAGTCAATGGGCAGAGGAAAAAAGAAATTCTTACACAAAAAGGTAATAAGGCATTTTTAAAGAAAACATGTCTAAACTAGATTGCTACAAAAGGCCCATTTTTATCCTAATACCTACTTTTGGCATCTTGTCTAAGACCTGCTTAGTAATTACCAAAATCTTGGCATTTCATTTTCCATCCCTCTGCTAAGACCATATTAGCCATCCCAAAATGAGCAGGATATTATATTACAAATACATGTATGTTGATGACCCAGATGTTATTTGTACATTTGAAGTATGACATCTTTACTCCTCTGTCATCAAGCAGAAGTAATTAAGAATAATCAAGTGGGTGTTAATTGGATATAATGAAATAATCTCCAGTCAGCCCGAGCCTAATATTTGCTTCCTACTAGTAATTATGAACACTAAACATTCGTGCTAATCTCCTTCTTCTTACAGAAGCTAAACAGAGATACAGTATTTACTCAGCTGATGGCTTGTTTTGTCTGCAATTTAGTCTGTTTTAAGCTAGGAAACTCATAATTTGCCAAGCTGTCACCAGCTGCTGGGCCTAGACCAGGGATGTGGAGTTTCTAGTGACAACAGTTCAGTGTATGTCATCTGAGAGGAAAGGACAGATATTAATTAAACTGACCTCTAGTTGCAACTGTACCTGAACATGTAAATGCCAAAAAAATCGAAGTTTTCAGATCCGCTATTGTGGATCACGAACTCATCATATGTGGAGAGCATCAAGAGAAAGAAAAGAGTTTCCACATGCAGCTCTCAGAAGTCTCTCTTTTTTTCTTCAGTATTGTCACCAGGCCTCTGTGGCTACAGGGCTGGGGCTGGGGCTGGCCTTTGGTCATATTCTTCAGGAGCCTCTTGGCTGTTGGTCAACGATTACAGGAGTGAACTAAAAGTGTCTTATTGAGAGTGACCATTAGAAACGTATTACTGGCCATTAAGCAGATGGTTAGATGTTTTTAAAGAGCTCTTACATAGTAATAGAATCCAGAGTCATTGACTATATTTATTACTCTCTTAAGAAAGTGGAAAAAATAAAAAGATCAAATGTTTGTTCCAGAGGTGGTTAATTTCATTCTCTCAGGATCTCCAGGAGGTCATAGGTAAACTAAAAACCGGCAGCTGGTGACTGGATTTTAAAACAGGCTTCTGAGCAAGGTGATTAAAGTTCATTTTCTTCCTTCCCTATCAGCACTCAGCTAGGTGAGATTCCAGATGAAGACCCCCTGCCTTATGGTAGTAGAATCAGTGATATGAACCAGATATGCAACCAGAGGTCGCCAAGCTTTTTCTGTAAAGGGCCAGATAGTAAACATTTAGACTTTGCAGGCCATAAAGCATATGTCACAATGACACAAATCTGAAGTTGCAGCTCAAAGACAGCCACAGATGACAGTATATAAATGGGTGCAGCTGTGTTCCAATACAATTTATTTACAAAAAAAAAAAAAAGGTAGCAGCAGGATTTGGCCTACAAGTCAAAGTTTGCCAATACCTCAGTTAGACCACACTGAAGCCTGCTAAGACAGGGATGATGTTCGGGGGAAACAAATTCACCCACCCAGGCCTCCATCAGCACTCCCTATTTTAATTCATAGAAGAGTCTCATTTTCTCCTATAGATACATTTCTAAAAATGTGCGTGTACCAATATATTTTAAGTTGCATCCTATTTTTCCGTTAATACATAATTTTATGTAAAGCTTTATCCTCATTTTGAGACTATAAGGAATAGCAGTCACCACCTCTCTCCAAAGCCAGTATTTTTCTATAAATTCATTCATAAACATATATTATTTTGCTATTATTTACATAAATTATAGATTTATATATAAATATTACATTTATGTATAAATGTATATATACTTATATATAAAATCACCTCTTCATTCCCTGTGTTCATAATTTCAGATACCAAGTTTTGTTAAAGGTAGAACCATCTATATTTGGCAAGCAAAATCTGTCCATTCTAGGTCATCTATCAAATAGCGGCCCAGAACTTACCACAACAGAGACACACCTTGGATGTTATAAAATCTGAAAGAATTTTATTAAACTTCAGGATAAAGTAGAAAAGCACAACAACCTAGGAGTGAAGGGCCCTGACTATTTAGTCCCAATTCTTTTATAAATAACCGTGTGACCTGAGACACTTTACTTAACCTCTCTGAGCCTTAACTGGCTCCGAAAAATGAAGGAGCTGGAGCAAAGGATAGCTAGAGTCACCTTCCAAGCTTTAATATTCTCTGATCAGTGGATAGGAAACAGCTTAATTAGCTTATTTGATTATAGGATAATACTAATGGGGCCAAAGGAGCGAGTTAAATAGCCATGCAAGACTAGCTAGTTTTAAATAGAGAAAAACACTGTCACACAGATTATAACTCAACTTGGTTGACGGAGGGGGTGTAGCTAGTTCAGTCCTTCCCAAATCAACAACACAGAAAATATGTGATTATGATGAGTCAGAAACAGCTTTATATGACAAACAAGATCATCAATATTTTAATAAAAATATGACTGCTAGGCTACAAAACCAAGGATTTCACCTAGTTTCTTTCTAGTTATGTGGTACAGGATAATTTCTTCCCTGATATGTCATAGACCTATTTGTGGTCCTACTATAAAGGACTGGTGTGCAGTGTACACCATGTGCAATTCATTATGTGACTTCAGCAATATACAAACTGGTCCATACACTGTTCAGCAAGACAAATCCAGCAATGACATGCTTGGGTGTCATGCAGTGTCCAATTTCTGTAAAAGTTTCCTAACGTATATGCTCTGTTTCTATACTTACCTAGTCATACACTAGAAACCATCTGCAGACCAATGTCAACTAGAAGATGGGGCTGCTGGTTGTCACTTTCTGTTATGTACAAGAGATTTCAGCCACAGCTTAGGGGTGGAAGGAAAGCAAAACTAGGTGTATTGCCACCAAGTTTCCTACTTTCTTCTCTTTTCCAGGTTTATATTCTCTCACCAAATAATCCAAATAACCTTGGAAAGTTCAACTACACTTCTTTCATGTCATACCTTTATTCATTCATCTATTCAATAAACATACCAAACAGCTTCTATGTGCCTAGTCATGCTCAAGGAACTTGAGACCTAGTGGTAAATAAGACAGGTGTGGTCCCTGCTGCAATGGAGCTCAGTGAGCACTTTTGAGGAGGCATGTCCTAGGCACATGTATTATGCTTATGCAATGTCTATGTTAAAGTATGTCTTATCATCTGAAATTCTGTAATACTTCATATTCAGTCAGTCCCAATATACTAAACATCACAATTCACCACACAGCCTGATGGCTTTGGATGTGTAAAAATGAATGACACATGGCCCCTGGCCTCAAGGAGCTTGCAGCCTAGAGAACTCCTCTATGTGATCTTTCAGGTGGGTGAAGAGCCGAAGTATAAGCCATCACTTCCATTTCCACAGATTCCTGAGATTGACTGTATTCACATTGTCAGCTATACCAGGAGCTTCTAACTGGGCCTCCTTAGTTACAGAACATGTCATGCTTGAGCTGAAAGTGTCCACAGAGACCTTGCAACATTTTACTGACGAAAAGCTGAGACCTGGAGAAGTGAAGTGGCTTGCCCAAAGTCATACAACTAGTAGGCAGAAATATATCTGATGAGGATCACATCCGAAACAGTTACTGAGTCAGGCTCCAGAGCTGGCTGGCACATTCAGGAAGGGGGCCTACCAAGCATGCAAACAGCCCAGCTTCAGGAGAGCCGCTCCAATCAAACAAACAGAGAGCAACAGGATGTGGCGGCAGCACTGCACAGCGAGGAAGCACAGCAATGCCTGAGAGGCCTTGGGTATGCCTGCTGTCCTCCCCTGGCCTCCTGAACTGCTGTCCTTCCCAGGCCTCCCGAACTGCTGTCATCCCCCAGCCTCCTGAACTGCTGTCCTCCCCCGGCCTCCTGAACTGGAGTTCTTCCCAGGCCTCCCGAACTGTGGTGCTCCCTGGGCCTCCTGAACTGCTATCCTCCCCAGGCCTCCTGAACTGGAGTTCTCCCCGGGCCTCCTAAACTGCTGTCCTCCCCAGGCCTCCTGAACTGCTGTCCTCCCCGGGCCTCCTGGACTACAGTTCTCCCCAGGCCTCCTGAACTGCTATCCTCCCCGGACCTCCTAAACTGGATTTTTCCTTGGGCCTCCCCAACTGCTGTCCTCCCTAGGCCTCAGTCTTCTAAACTGGAAAATGATGCTCATGACTTCCATGACCACAATGGTCCCCTTCGGTTCCCAAGCTCTACCATGCAAACCTGACTCCACCACTTTGGAAATCTGGATAACCTACTAGAAAAAGCAGACTACACAGAGTAAGCAGAAGCCAAGCAAGGAGTTACTGTCAGGCCCTGCATTGCTTCTTTAAACAGCTACTGTCAGGTTCATATAATAAGGGAATCCAGAAGACTCTAATTCTCCTGTCTCTAGGTCTAGCCTACGAGGCTATCCATCCATGATCTCATTCTAGTTGGCTCCAAGTCATCTTAGCTTCTGATCTTCTTCTTAGTTCTCCATCTGCTTCTGCTAGATCACAGGACTTGTCACTTGGTGCCATCCTTGAACTAAGACTTTGCACTCCTCCTTGTCTATAATTCAGATTATCCAACCTCCAGCAGCCCTGAGAAAATAGTCCCTTGGATCCTACCTAGACTATGGGATCCTACTTCAGTTTAAACCTCAATTAAATTTGTTCAATTTATCCACAGCTCACATGAAAACATCCCCTCCCCTACACACACACACAGACACACACACACACACACACACATAAGTCGCCTGCCCTTCCAAACACTAGCATAATAGTGGAGGGGAGCTTTCATTGAACTCTATTGTGAAACATTCCATTAATTCAACACCCACCTGCCAAAAAAATCTAAGAGCTCTTCAAATCTATTAACAAACTTCAATATTCAATATACAAATGTTCACGTATGTCTACTAAAAAAAGAAAACAGACCATCAATTTAGCCAAGAAAAAAATAAAAATCCAAAAGCAGCTTACGGAAGGTCAAAAATCCCTCCTTACACCTCCGATTTAACAACAAACGCCTCACAATGAATAGCTTGATAAGGACAGGGCTTTGCACTACAGCAAGAATTTTTCTTTTATTTGGCAAGCAATGAAATCATTAAGGTAATATATCACCATTCCCACTAACAGAATCTCCTCATGTCATCTCCTTCACTGTACATGCAAGCAGAAGACACATATCTATTGTCTCTTACTTCTGGAAGTTGTAAATGTAGGGAAATTGTCATCATTAAATTGAATATAATGATCCTCTCCCCCCTCCTCCTTTCATTCCCTCACTCGGTACCTCGGCTCTGCCTGACACATACCTTGTAAATGTCAACACAAAAGTATGTCCTGAAGACCAATGGGCAGAAAGTTCTGATTACCAGCAAAAATCCATCATGTGATAACCAACACCCACCGCTGCAATGAAAGGAAATGATAATTGCTTTGCCATGCAAGGTGAAAAGCCTGACCTCAAAGTGTCTCTGGTGGTATTAACATGTAATGAAGATGGGTGCAGACAAAGGCCACTGCTGAGCACCCCAGGGATGCCATCAGAAATCCTCACCTCTTGGGCGTGCTGTTGAGCATAGGCTGATTATCAGCCTACTCTGTACTCTCCAAGATGTTAACCCAGAGCCTGCTTGGCACAATCCTTGGGGGTAACCAGGGACTGCTCACAAGGTCACAGTGAGGAAAATTCCCAGCCAGGGCTTATGGAGGGTTCAGACCAGGAAGCCAACCCCTGTGGGAAAAGAGGAAGGAACATAGCACCTGAACTCTGCGCAGAGAGTGCCCGATGGTTTTACTGCTAATCGGTAGTAGAATGGGTAGCTTTGATGTAATCAGCATTTGGCTTGAGAGGTCAAAATGAGAGCACTGGAGCAACCAGCGTGCTGAGCTAGCAAGGAGAAGGAGGAGGTTTCCTGACCTGTGGGATTGTGCACTAGGCCTCGGTCCATGGGTTGTCAGGGACTGTCATTGGGGCACAAGGACTGTTTGGCCTTGAGCATCAGTTATGTTATGTAAATTACACTTAATGAAAGTGCAGCCTTGGTCCATAAAAACTTAACAATGCATTTGTCTTCATTTGATCATTCCCCAGCAGCCACCACCTCCCTTTACAGACCATAATAACTGGGCTTTCACTGCATATCCCTGTCCTCCACAGCCACCATCAGGACGGCCCTGGAAGGGGGAGAGGAATTGGCTTACACTTAATAAGACAAATGTGCCATCATGGAGTTGGCATCAGGTGGCCAAGCACGCACACAGGACAGAGGAGCAGATGCGGTCGTGCCCGTCCCTCCTCCCCAGGCCCTCTGTTAGCAACGTTCAGATAGCTGGAAAACAGAAAACGTTGTTTTGCATTCCTGAGAGCTGGATGTCACCTCTGATTCATCAGCAAGCATTTATTAAGTGCTTCCTGTGTACATGCTACATAGAAAAGACATATATCTTTATCTTTTCATGCATGTCACAATTTCTGACTCTTAAGACACTCCACCTTGAGATACCCGCAGAAAATTTTAGGTGCTATATAGCTGCTATTCTCATGTCTATGCCAAACACCTTTGCAGAAGGAATTTCAAAAGACAAAGAAATTCAGTTTGAAATCCTCAGCTGAAAGTTTCAATATAGGTTCCCAGAATTGAAGAGGAAAGGAACTATGATGATATTACAGTGAGAAGAAGAAGTTTGAGTTTGGCTTGCCGTGAATCCAACCTCCATAATTATTTCATATTTAAAAAAAATAAAACTCCTGGCCACCACCTGTGAGGCCTTGCATTAACTGACCCTGCTCGCCTCCCCAAGTTCAGTTTTGCCCCTGTCTCCCTTCAACACCCACTCAGGCCTCTTTTCAGTTCCTCCTCATAATCACCAAACTCCCTCCAGTCAAGAGGCTTTGCACTTGCTGTTCCCTCTGCCTGTGATGCTCTTCCCTCCCCTCTTTTCCTCTAGTTAACTCTGCACCCTTCAGCTCCCAGGTGAGCCATCACTTCATCAGGAAAATCCAGACCTCCATCAGTCAAACAAGGTCCCACTGCAACACCATATCCTTTTTCTGAAACCTTAGCCCGTGTTGTTACCAGGAGAGGGTCTCGACTGCAAGTTGTCTAAGTTCTTGGAATTTTGGACAAAGAATTGGACAAAATGCACAGCAAGGTAAGGAAAGAATGAAGCAAACAAAAGCAGAAATTTATTGAAAATGAAAGTACACTCCACATAAATTTATTGAAAATGAAAGTACACTCCACAGGGTGGGAGCGGGAGGAGCAGAGGCTCAAGGGCCCTGGTTACAGAATCTTTTGGGGTCCAAATTCCTCCTAGAGGTTTCTCATTGCCACTTGATGTTCACCCCATGCAAATGAAGTGGTGGCCTGCAATCAGTTTCACTGGTTGCGGAAAGCAACCAATCAGAAGCTAAAGTGAAGTTACAAAGTTACAGTCCTATGCAAATGTCTGATTGGTTGCAAAAAGCCATCAATCAGAGGTACTTTCAATTTTCCATCTGCCACGCAAAAAAGTAGGGGTAGTGGGGGAGAGGGATTTGCAAAGGGAGTAGCCTCTGGTCCTTTTGTTACTTAGTGTGGAAAGTTGGGGTTTTCCTTTTGATTTAGTTCTAGGAAGTCAGTGTGAATTGGCGTTAGGTTCCCTGCCTCCAGATCTTATTCTCCTGCCTCATTATCCCTGTTGTGATTTTACATCTGTTTATGTGAGTGATTTTATAATTAATGAGCTTCACCTCTGCTAGATGGTGAGCTCCAGGAGGGCAGCAGCCACCTTTACTTTTCCTTACCATCAAATCTGTAGCACCAGCACACCGGAGGCAGCTACAGCGATTGCTAAATATGTATGTATGTGTATCCATACATACTGACCACTTCCTCTCCATGACTATGGGAAAAAAATAGCAAGAAGAGAAATCTGCTTATATTCACTGGACAGGAGAACAACTGAATGAACCTTAACAGTGACTCAACACTAGAAAGAGCTACTAAGAGAAGCCAGGTGGACTCCAGGTGAGAACATCTTCAAGAAAGGATCATTCCTCCCAAACAGGAGAGTAGGCAGATGGTCAGATGACCTCTCATGAACCTGCCGTTCCTACGTTTCCTGTCCTGGCTGCCCGACTGTGCAGCATGGTGGCCCTATCCCATCATACAGTCTGGAAGTACTCCTACACCAAGTACAGGCTCCACTAATGGCCTTTATCTCCACTTTTTGTTGTGCCTTTTGGTTTGCAGGAAGAACATGGATCTTTTGTTTTCCAGGCAGCAAAATACAGAGCATAACTGCAGTGATGCACCAGCTTAGCAAATACTGGTTTCCTGAGAGTCAAGGACCAAATGAGTGGGTTGCCCTGTCCCGAAGTGTAGCAGAGAAAAGAGAAAATCCCCAGTGAAAGGGTGTACTTACAAAATCCCATCCTCTCACCTAGATATCAAGGGAGTTTCAATGAATTAGCTCGCCAGAACTTCCTGGAAAAGGAGATTATCCCAATTTGTTCATCTCGCAAAGGAATTGTGTGAATCCTATTTGACCCCCGTTTTTCCAATCTATGGTATGAATTTAGCTAGCTTTGAAAATGTTTTAGGGCCTACACAGAAATTTGTAAAATGTTAGCGTGAAAATTTTAATTGAGTTATTAGCAATATCTCTTCTTTGAATGACCTTTTAGTACTCCTTATAACATATCACCTCCTTTTACTACCTTCTGGCTGACAGTTTCTAATATATTCCTTCTTCCTAGATGATATCATCTGTCCTTGGGTGGAATTAACTAAAGCACTCTACATTCAGAAACTGACATTAATCCATAGCCCCAGATTTGTAACAGCTGCTGGTATAAACACTGTTTCCATACATTGGGTTTTAACAATGACTGGAAGAAACACATACTACTCATTGGACACTGATGACATGCAAACAAAGGAATCAGGCTGACAAACAGCAATGATTTTTTTAAAACATTATAAAATTAGCTTAAATATTATACCTACTGCATAAATCTATGAGAATATTGCTAACATCATGGAAATTTTATTTTCCTCTTAAGGATCACATGTGTAGAAGAAGCTAATCATACCAGGAAATTATAAGCATGAATGGCAAACAAGTTGTGAGTTCAAATAACTTTCTGATACTCAGTAAAGGAAATACAGAAAATACAGTCCCATGTTCATCATAACCCAGGCATTTTGCATCATTCCAAGAAATGGAAAAAGTAAATCCACAAGGTATGTGGATACAGAAAGGTACATTCAGAGCTGAGAATCACCAAGCAGGGGAAAGGTAAATAAAACACCTCCCTGCAAAATTCCCAATCTCAATGGCTTTTCATAAGACCCCAAGGAACCCAAACCCCAAATCCTGGTGTGAAAATTACCAACAAAGGATGAGAGGCCACTTGCCCTCAGCCTCGTCCCAGTCTCTTCCCTTCCCCCAGACCTTATATGGTACTAGAAATAGGCATGTATACATCAGCGCAACAACAAGCAGTGACATCTATAGGGACTTGGCCAGCATTTTCCACCAGCACAAACCATGTTATTTAGAATCTGAGGTGGTAAATGACCATCGCTAATGCCAGACTGCTGATGCAGGTCCCAGGGCTCAAGGCAGTTGGTAATTAAAGAGTGTCTACTCTAATTATGTGGTAGGAACCTGGTGGTGGGAAGAGAGAGTTACTAAGGGCAAAGGTACGCAGGGCTAATGGAAGCAAAATTCTGCAGCAGCCAATTGAGTGTTCAGGAGATCCGTTCCTTCTCCTGCTTCACCCCTGTGGTCCTTACACTCTGGGCCTTGCTGCCCCTTTTGAGAAAATGCCAGCCCACTCCTCACGCCACCACCACCCTGCATCACTCAAGTTATAAGACTGTCACCGCTACTGCATTAGGATATTGTGATGGTGGGCAGGGGGTTGTGAGATAGGTTGAAGAGTAAGGCTATGTCTGTCAGAGTCACCTGGGGAACAGATGTGTCTCTGGATGAGAAGCAATGTCCAAGACAGCAGACCTAGGTAAGCAAAAGAAACGTCTCCTTTGGCCTGAGTTTGGAAGGGGCCAAGTATCTAGGAGGGTGCTCCTGGAGCTGTGAATTAAGGAACGCACCCACTGCATAGAAGCAGGAACCACTAAGCAAGGGCCCAGATGACCTGAGACAGAGACGACAGTCTCCAGAGCTCTGAGAGGTGGCTGGTCAAGTCAGCGGGAGAACAGCTGGGGCCCTGGAAGCCAGCCAGACTAAACTCCTGGTACCGTCTTTGATACAGGAGGGGGCAGGGAAGTGCTGGGTAGAGAAGGGTGGAGTCCCTGGCGAGGGCTTCACCCTTGGGCTTGTACCCATGCATCTAAGTGAGAACAGGCACTCCTGTTTTTGCAACCAAATGTTGTATTTTCCAAGACCACTCTGGCCCACCATGCCCCCAATCCTGTGCTCATAAAAACCCAAGACCCTAGCAGGCACAGACACAATCAGCTAGACATCAAGAGGAGCAGAAGAACACACCAACAGACACCAGCAGACACCACCAGGCCTTTGAGGCGGGATGACACAGAATTCAGTCGGGGGCAGTCAGTGACGGTCTGAGGAGAGTCTGGCAGTTGGGTGGCCCTACCCCAGGGGAAGACCACTTTCCCACTCCATCCCCCCCTTCTGGCTCCCCATCCACCTCACTGAGAGCTACTTCCACCACTCAATAAAACCTTGCACCATCCTCCAATCCCACATGTAATCTGATTTTTCCAGTACCCTAGGGCAAGAACATGGGATGCAGAAAGCCCTCTGTCCTTGGGATAAGCCAGAGGGTCTAATTGAGCTGATTAACACAAGCCACCTACAGACAGCAAAACTGAAAGAATACACTGTAACATACGCCACTGGGGCTTGAGGAGCTGTAAACATTCAACCCTAGACCCTGCTGTGGGGTCGGAGTCCAAAAACACTCTTCATGACCTGCCCGTCTGCATGCTTCCCCAAGGGGTTTCAGCAGCACGGCATCAAAGAAGCGAGCCACACCCCTGTTGCACGCCCTGTGAGGGGGATAAGGGAACTCCTCCAATTTCATCTTGACATCCCTGTGTCATCCCCGAGAAAGGTTCCAGTCTGCTTCATTTGTGCTAAGGATAGAGTGAGAAAACAGCTTATCCCTGAGACCAATGTGATTAGCAATGATAATAGGAAAATTGGGGCAGGAGTCCCATCAGCCCCTCCCCTTCAAGAGAGTCTCACTATCTGTGGAAGGTTCTGAGTTTTGCTTTTACTAAGGAAGGTGGCACATTTTTATACTAACGACCTCCAGGTATTCAAAATGTACCCATCCTATTATCCTCTAAGCTAGTTTGCCTGTTAGACTAGGTTAATAGGTCTAATTATTATACCCTACAAATAACATATTTCATTCACTCATGTATCTATTCAATTTACTGCCCATTTAGAATGAGTCCAGCACTGCATTAGGTGTGGAGCTACAAACACAAATACAGTGTGATCCATGCCACCCAGGAGCTCACACGCAATCTGAGAAACAACCTGGAGACACAGCCTTAACTAAAAGGGTAACTGTATTGCTGGGAATTGAGAGACTATGTCAGCTCTGGTATTTCAGTTCGGGAAGATGCTTTGGAGGATGCTGAAATCACTGCTGGAAGGCAGACACCTCCACTGCCCACAGACGAGGTCAACTCATGGCAGAGGATTCCAGGAAGACTTCAAGAAAGCAATAACAAAGTCAGTTTATCTCATTAAGGAAAGGGGACATAAGCCCAGCAGAGAATGAGTTCCACCAATCCTGGTCATGCATCATGAAAGGCTGAGACTGTGGTGAAGAATATGAACTGGAGATTCAGGCAGACAGGTTCTAGCTGCAACTCTACCACTCTGGGAAAATTCCTTATCCTAGCCGAGTCTCTGGTTTCCTGAGCCATAATACAGACAATCCCTGCCCCTCCTATGAGTGGTGGACAGCAGGGGTTCTAAAATGTGGCTAGTGGGCCAGCAGCAGCCCTCTAGGAACTTGTTAGAAAAGCAAATTTTCACACTCCGCCCCAGACCTCCTGAATGAGAAATTCTGGGGGTGGGGCACAGCTGATTATGACGCACTTTAAAGTCTGAGAAGCACTGAGGCACTCATGAAAAGGGCTGGTGTTAAAGTGCTTCGCAAAATGCCAAACACGAAGCAAGCACTCAATCGTAGTTATTGAATCTTGTTATGTCATGAGGCCCCTTGGGAAAGTCACTTAGAAAAGGACATGAAGGGAGGAGTTACTTTTGCTGAAGGTCAGAACCATGGGAGAACTTCAAGTGCTCTAGCGTCCTGCACCAGAAGCCCCTGGGAGATTATCAAAATGCAGATCCCTGGGCTATATATCAGGCCCATGAATAGAAATTTCTAGACTAGGACCTGGGACTCCGTAAGCTCTCATGCAGAAGTCTACCGGGTACTCTGTGTGTTTGTCAGGGTTTTGTCTTTGTTATTGGGATATTTTTCTTTCGATTTTTTTCTTATGCCTGCATCTACCGTAAGATAGCTCCCACGAGGGCCTCTCTCCTTCTCTTTCTGTCTCTCTCTTCTGAATTCCTACACTGGCTTCCACTACTGTCCCCATCTCCAGCCTTTTCTCCCTTCCAGCCTATTGTTCTAAATCACTTCCTGGAGTGATATTTCTAAAATATAAATCTAAGCATATCACCTCCTGCTTAAAATAAGCAAATCAACCTTCACTGCCTCCCCATGAAGAATTCCAATTCCTTAGCCAGCTCCCCAGGACACTCTTCAAGCTGACTGCAGCCTCAGCTGCACTTGCTTCTCTTCATGCCATGTGTCCTGCTACCAGGTCCAATCACTGCCCTCCAATCAGGCCTGATGTCCTCCCACCAGGGTCCAATCAGTGCTCCCCAATCAGGTCTCATATCCTCACACCAGGGTCCAATCACTGATCTCCAATCAGGCCTCATGTCCTACCACCAGGATCCAATCACTGCTCTCCAATCAGGCCGCATGTCTTGCCACCAGGGTCCAATCACCACTCTCCAATCAGGCCTCATATCCTACCACCAGGGTCCAATACTACTCTCCAATCAGGCCTCATGTTTTACAACCAGGGTCCAATCAATACTGTCAAATCAGGTCTCATGTCTTCCCAACAGGGTCCAGTCACTGCTTTCCAATCAGGCCTTATGTCTTACCACCAGGGTCCAATCACTACTATCCAATTAGACCTTTCTCTTTCTTCAAAAAGAAATGGCTGGCTGGGCGCTGTGGCTCACGCCTGTAATCCCAGCACTTTGGAAGGCTGAGGCAGGTGGATCACCTGAGGTCAGGAGTTTGAGACCAGCCTGACCAACATAGTGAAACCCTGTCTCTACTAAATGAAAAAATTAGCTGGGCATGATGGCGCATGCCTGTAATCACAGCTACTTGTAGGATGAGGCAGGAGAATCGCTTGAACCCGGGAGGCAGAGGTTGCAGTGAGCCAAGATCATGCCATTGCACTCCATCCTGGGCAACAAGAGTGAATCTGAGTCTCAAAAAAAAAACAGAAAAGGAAAGAAATGGCCAAATGGCCTTGTCATCTTTCCCCATAAGGAAGAAGCCTCTCATCCTTCTCCAAACTCCTCGGTCACTGATTCTACCACTGATGTGTTTTCTGTCTTTTTCACTAAACCAGCAGCTCCCAGAGGGAACAGTCTCACTTCTGTATAGTCTATACCTTGAAAAGTCTCACCAAAATTAGCAGGAAGCAGTTCAGAGATGAGGTAGTAACTCCTGTCACTGCACTATGCTTAACTGCCTGGCTAGGGTAACCACCACTCTTCTATCTCTCTCTAGAACACACAAGCTACTGGCTGTGGTAAAGGGAATACTGGCAGCTACCCTGTGCATGTTACTGTTATCCAGGGGCTGGTGGATGGCTAAGTGATTGTTATTGGCATGCAAAAGCTTCTAGGATGATGTGGCCCTGAGACTGAATAATTACTCATGATTATATTCCCTGCCTATCTGCATGTGCACACACAGATGTGGCACTTGGATGGCCTTAGGCTCACTGAACTGAATTGATAGAAAAGGTGGAAGCCAAAATGTAACTTAAGTCGTTGTGCTTCTCTCCATCCATTCCAGTGAGTGAAGCAGAGGACCTCATCTTCTGTGACTTATCCTCTGTCATTAGTATATACTATTATATATTTGGGAGATGTATATATTTTATAAACCTCAGCTCACTAGGTGGCTTTGATCTTCTGACAGCCCTGTTAAAAATGTTGCCAACAGTTTACAGCATAGTATTGTAGAAACATCACTACACTATGGAGCCATAATACCTAGGTCTCTTGAAACTTAATTCTGCCTTTTATTAGCACTGTGACTTTAGGCAAGTCTCTAAAATTCTTGGGCCTCAGTTTCCTCATTCACAAAGTAGGGTCACTACTCCATGTTGGACCAAAATCACAGAGCTGCTATAAAGAATATCTGATATAACAAAGAGAAATGTGCTTATTAAGTGTAACTCAGTATTTCTGTAACAATTCTGCCCCATTTTAAAATTTTATCCCATGTAGTTACACAGGTGTCTAGATGCCTGGCCCTTTTCTTCTTTTCTGAGAATGTAATGGCACTGTTGAAAATTCCTCTTTAGCTATTTTTCATTTTAGAGTCTTGGCCCACCACATCATATCCATTCTTCTGAAATCATCTTTCTAAAGTGTAAAATGCTATTGTCTTCTCTAACTCTTCTTGGCTATAAATGATCTTCAAGCCCCTTCTTTCCCCCCACTTTTACTTAATTAACTTACATTTATTGATCAGAATTAAGTCTAAGGCATATGTACCCTTCATTGAAGCCTCTTTCAATCTACCACCTCTTGAGTTCAAAGAGGTTTGCTGGGGGTGAGGGTGGGTTGTGGTAAGTATAGGGATGAAGAAGAAGGGCTCAGATAAGGACAGGTGTGGGCCTCTGGAACACCTCTATAAATGCCACCACCTGGCAAACAGAGAAATAAGAGAAGACTGTTTCGTCCTAAGAAGTAGCACATCATTTGGCATTCTACCCTTCCCTGGAATCTTCCTCCACCCAACCCCACATCAGACCTGATACTATACAGCGACAGGAAAGCCATGGGTAGTCACAATTCTGCCACCTCTCCTTGCTGCTGTTCCCTGCTGATGACATTAGCTGGAAGACTGCCAGAGCTTAGAGAGAAAAACTAACCAAAATGATCATAAAGCCATTTGGAAATACACGAGTATGATCAACACACTAAATAATAATTATGCACATTTGTATTCCCTGTCAATCTTCATATACAGAGTATAAATGTAACCTGCTCCAAATGAATCACCTAGTTTTAAGTACCTGAGAGTTATAGCCCTGTGATTCTGACAAAGTAACCCACATATCTCATACCTCAGGTTTATCACAAAGACATTGCCATGAATTGAAACCCCAAAGAACAAAGCCAGTTGGAATTTTAAAACATTGACTTCATACTTTTCATTATGGCTTATATTCTTCTCATATATTTCATCAAGCTTTTTTCCTCTCTCCAGTTTAAATCTCAATCACTAAAAGGAATGATTCGAAGGCAATAATGTAGAAACAAAAGAGGAGATTAAATACAAATTAAGCTTTCATTTGTAATGTTTTTCCAGGCTGAATTAAAGTGATTGAGCTAACTTTGGTGTAAAGTAAATTTTACAGCTGTTAGAAATGATAGAATGTAAATTGGATTATACTATTTAAACATTTTACAAATAATTGAAATGGCACTCTTAGAAGTTATGTTCCAATATTCCTGTTCAAACACAGTAGATCATGTTGACTGGCTCTGGGTATTTATCTTTTCTTCTGCTTGATATTTCTTCCATTACCAAAATAAAACTCAAGAATATGCACCAAAAATAGGTCTGGGGCACCAGTTAAGGTGATGTGCATGCAAAAGCATGATGATATTATTTAACCTATTCAAATTAATTCATTCCAACAGATATTTATTGATTGCAGGGCATTGAGCAAGGTACTGGATTCAATGAGGAAGTAACTAGCCTTGCCCTGAATACACTTATTGTCTCTAAGAAGGAGAGAAGACAAGCCACATAAAATTATGCTACATAAAGCAGAATAATACAAATGCATAACAGGCGTGTATTGCAGGAGAGGTGATGATTTAGCAGGGTGGATTGGGAAAAGCTTTATGAAAAAGATGGCATTTAAGCTTGGACTTGAAGGAAGAATACAATTTTTATAGGTAAACAGGCAAATACTGTAAGAAGCATGTATAAGCAGCAAAGGAGAAATAAATAGCTTCAATTCATGGGAACGAGAAAACATGTAACATGTTTGGAGAACAGAGAATAGAACAAATCAGCTGGGCGCAGTGGCTCACGCCTGTAATCCCACCACTTTGGGAGGTTGAGGCAGGCGGATCACGAGGTCAGGAGTTTGAGACCACCCTGGCCAACATAGTGAAACCCCATCTCTACTAAAAATACAAAAAAATTAACCAGGCATGGTGGCGCACGACTGTAGTCCCAGCTACACGGGAGGCTGAGGCAGGAGAATTGCTTGAACCCAGGAGGTGGAGGTTGCGGTGAGCCAAGATCATACCACTGCACTCCAGACTGGGCTACAGAGCGAGACTCCATTGTCTCAAAAATTAAAAAAAAAAAAAAAAGAGAGAGAGAGAATAGAACAAATCAGAAGGCCCTAGAATGTCTAGAAACATAATGAGATGTTCTCTCAGTCTTCCAACCAACATTTATTGAGGAACCATGTACCCATAAGATCTGTGGGGAAATATAAAGAAAATAAAGCAACATTGCTTCCCTCAAGGAATTTATATATTAGAAGTTAAGACACGTAAAGAAATACAAAGTAGAACTTTAAAAGTACCATACAGTGGTAGAGATGGGGTGCTTTGTCAAGTTAGTGGAGGTGAAGGTCACTACTAAGCAATGAGGAGGAGGAATGCCTCAATGGATGCACATGAGAAGATGAATACATTCAATTCACTCATTCATTAATTTGCTCACTAAAAATATACATTTGCCTTCAGTTTCCTCAGATCTTGTATATTGAGCAAATGGAGAAACAAAGATGAATAAGACACAATCTCTGCCCTTAAGGAATCTGGTTTGATGAAAACAAAGGGTAAAGGTGAGTAGGGGAACATAAAATTAGTAAGATAAGCTGATATCAAACAAATCCAGGGAGGCTAGGATTTTAGAACACAATCAGTCCGATACTGGGGAGCTTGTGAAGCCACTGAAGATGTCTGGGCAGAAGCTTTTAGAAGACTGGTCTGTGTCTTGGTTTGAACACTCCTGAAAATGGAGCCTGAGAGGACATGGGGGCAGGAAGCTTATTTGGGAGATGACCCAAGAGAGCAGGAAAGAGGAGCGGGGAGGAGGAAAATCCAACATCAGGGTGCATTATCAAGGTTGCTGCTCTTGGCAATGGGCATGACTCCTTCTCCAGTAGGCCCAAGAAGCATACGGAGGCCTCCCAGAACTGCCTGCATGAAGGGTAAGAGGCTGGGCAGCAATCCATCAGCTTCAGTCACCCATCAGTTGCAGGTTACCCCTGATGGAGGCACCGGCTCAATTGCACTTGCAGGCTACACTGAACTTATGCACAGGCTCATTTGGCTCCTGGGAAGGTTCTGGGGCAGAAAGAAGAAAGACTCTTGCAGTAACTTGTGAGACACCATCAGCAGGAATCTGAGCCCATGTGAAATTGTGCATGGGAGCTGTCACTGAAACCAGAGGTGAGCCAAGGAGATGTGATGGGGGCCCCTAAAGTGTCTGCTAGAGTCAGGCGGCAGCCTGAATGCACAGCAGGGAAGAAGGGGAATAGCTAAGGGAAATGGTCATTGGCTAGCCTGGGAAAGAGAAAGATAAGAAAGAGCTGAAGGAGTGGTGGGACTGGAGAGATGGGAATGGATGCTGAAAATATCCTCACAGATTAAGCAACTGATAAACTATTTGGAGTTGAGGAGATACATCACAGGTAACTGAGATTCTAAACCTTATGACAACAGGGAACAAAGGGGTGTCAGGGACCAAAGAGAAGTGAACACGAGAAGAGCAGCGAAGAGAAGATGATGTCCCAGAGAAAGAAAGTGGGACAGAGCTGGGGAGACAGTGAACTGGAAATCATCAGCATGGAGACAGGGGTAAATATCACAATTTTGCTACAAGCACTCTATAAGAAGGGGGGAAATTGCTAAAGATGAGACACAAAGAAACAGTGAATGGGGAGAGTAGACAAAGGATGAGACAGAGAGGAAAGATCACAAGGTCTAAGCAGACAGAACAGAGAATTTCAGAAGTAGAAGCTGGTCAACAGCGGGAGGTGCTGCAGAGAGGATGGAATGATAAGACCTAGAAGTGCCCACCAGATGCGGTGACTGAGAAGTCATGGGAGAGCTCCAAAGGACATATTCCAGTAGAGTCGGGCTTGTTCCAGAATCTGGACAACAAAGGTCTAAGGAATAAGGGAGAGAGTCAGTCTTTTGCAATGGGGGTTCCTCATCTGAATCACAGAATGTGATTCCTGTGACTCACTTCTTAATTCTCCCAAATGTCATACATAATACATATGTTTCTAAATGCAGAGAAATCAATTCATTATACACAATCAATGCCTTTTTCTACAAAGAGCCATCTGGTCTCCGCAGCAACTACTCCACTTTGCTTCTGCAGTGCCAAAGCAGTCATAGGCAATACCAAAATGAATAGGCCCAACTGTGTTCCAATAAAGCTTTATTTGTGGACACTGAAATCTGAGTTTTATCTATTTTTCATATGTCAAGAATTATTCTTATTTTTTTTCAACCTTCAAAAAATATATAAACCATTCTTAGCCCACAAGCCCTACAAAAACAGATGGTGGCCACATGTCGCTTTCAGGTGACAGTTTGTCCCTTCCTTAGGACATCAGAGCTTAGTTATCACCCAGAGCCCTAGGCGAGAAAGGCTGGTTCATATAAATGAAGCAGCAAGAGGGGAGAGGACAATAGTGTAAGGGACAGTTAGGATCAAGAATGTGTTTAAGAGTAGAGAAAGCACATGCAGTATGACAGATTCACAGGAAATTATCTTTGGAGACGGGGAGTTGAAGATACATGAAAAAGAGGAGAGTGGTGGATCAAAGTTCTAGACGACAGAGGAGACAGGACAGAAAAGCGAGCCTGGATCAAGAAAAGGCAGATGGCTTCCCCTGAGATGGAAGGGGAGATGGGGAAGACAGGCAGGAACCAGATTGCGGAGAACCTAAAAGCCAACCTGAAGAGTTCACACTTCATTAAGCGAGCAATGAGAGCTGCAGAAAGTGTTTAGGCTGAAAAGCACAGCCCAGGAATCAGTAATGCACTTGGTTTTCCCACCACAGACTGAATAAATAAGCAAACACTCTGCGTATACATATTTACATAATGCAGGTATGACCAGAATAGAAGAAGCTGAAAATACATGATAACAGGCTCTCTTGCTCAAAAACCTGCTCCACAAATGCATTCTGGGATGGAAAGATAAGACAAGCTAACATACTCAAAGACAGCTAGTTCGATATATCCATATAGAAATGTGCCCTCACCCTCAAGACGGAATATCGCATATGGCAGCAATATGGGCCTATATCAGGCTGAGGTTGGCCATGGGGTGGAGCATGGTAACCAGAACTAGGCTCCAGTCTCAACTTCATTATTAACCATCTGTATGATGCCAAGACAGGTAAATTAGCTTCTCTGGGCCTCTGTTCCTCAGGGTCAAATGGGGATTAAAATGTTCCCTGTGCCTCAAAAACTTGTTATAGGATCAAAGAGCTAGTGGATGTGAAAATGTTTTAGGAGTGTAACAGGTGACATAGATGGAACACTGTCACAGAAAACAAGTTCTCTAGACCCCCATCCCTTCATATCTGAATCCTTCTCCCATTGGGCAAAAGTCAGTGATTTCAGGGGCACTCAACTTGGCCAGAAGACATCCTGCTTGCCTTACCTGCGACCTCCATTATTTGCCTTTACCCTTTTTCTTAAAACCTGTACATCTTTTGGAGGACAGGATGTCCTTTCTATAAGGTGTGTGCCAGGGGTGGGGTCAAGCCATTCACACAGGACAGAGCTGCATGTGTTAAGGACCCTGGTGGAGAAATCCTGGGTGAGATGGCACTTCAGCCAGGCCTTGAAGGTGAGCCAGGATGGAAAGAGAGCGGAGGGCAGGGCTTTCTGAGCAGTGGGACAGCACAAACTGCATGTGATCTCTTCAATTACACCAAGGATCTGGACACACTGGGAGAAATTGCTAAACAAGTGGGAGAGGCTCAGGAATGCCCAGCCAACATCAGGGTCTAAGAAAGTGAAAAAACAAGAGTATCTTTTCCTCACACCATTCAAATTCTGATTCTGTTTTTGTAGCTGAAATACAAAAGACATAATGCTTTAATACTAGTAACAATCAGAGTTAATAAGAGTGCATTGGTGAAGCAGTGCAAATAACCCCAAAGCTTTATGTTCACATAATGACAATGTTTACTAAGCATTCTCCTATCTCTTGACTACTTGGGCTATAGTATAGTCATGTAATACAGACAATGAAAATATAATTACCCCCATTTCATAAAAAGAAAAAGGAAACAGGAGCTCAGAGAGGTTAAGTGACCAACCTGAGGTTACACAGCTAGGAAGTGTTAATGGCGGATTGGTGTGGGAACCTGGACTGTCTGCCTCAGAGCCCAGCATTGTCTTCATTCCCATCCACTCTATCTCCTGGTTGAATAGGCCATGAACTTAATCTTTAGGTTGTCCTCATCCTCCTACCAAGACGACAGCCAACACCTCACAATGACAAAAGGAAAATAACAAGACAGAGCAAATCATAGACCAGAGGTAAGCAAACTAAAGCTCATGGGCCCAATCTAGCCTACCATCTACTTTTGTACAGCCTGCAAGCTAAGGATAGTTTTTATATTTTTAAATGGTTAAAAAAAAATCAAAAGAGGAATAATATTTTGTGACCTGGGGAATTATATGAAATTCAAATTTTGGTGTCCATAACACAGACATGCCCATTCATTTACAATGGACTGTGACTGCATTTACACTGCAGCAGACTTGAATAGTTGCAACAGAGACTATATGGACCCAAAGCCAAAAATAGCTACTATTTGGCCCTTTACAGAGAAAGTTTGCTGACTTCTTCCAAAGATCATAGGTCTGCAAATCACAGCAAGGACCAAACAAAGCACCTAGAAAGGGGAATCACAGGAGAAAATAGAACCCTAAATCCTGAGTCCCCAGATTTCATATATCTTGCTTGTAAAAATGGGGTTTTTAGGGATAAATTCTTAAAGTGTCAGTACCTTCCCACTGGGTGCTTTGGGGTTCCTTTGACAGTTTCACAACCAAAGCAGCTTCCTCCAGTCACTTTAATTTCTCTCTAGCCCCTCACCCTTCCCTACTGTGCCTACATGGGTTGAACCTCATTGCTTCTAGAAATGAAGATGCTCTGGTGTTAGCTGTAAAATCTGTATCTTGGCCGGGTGCGGTGGCTCATGCCTGTAATCCCAGCACTTTGGGAGGCTGAGGCGGGCGGATCACGAGGTCAAGAGATCGAGACCACCCTGGCTAACATGGTGAAACCCCGTCTCTACTAAAAATACAAAAATTAGCCGGGCGTGGTGGCAGGTGCCTGTAATCCCAGCTACTCAGGAGGCTGAGGCAGGAGAATCGCTTGAACCTAGGAGGCAGAGGTTGCAGTGAGCTGAGATTGCACCACTGCACTCCAGCCTGGCGACAGAGTGAAACTCCGTCTCAAAAAAAAAAAAAATCTGTATCTCACTTCCTCAGACAAGAGAATATTTATTGACAGGGTGCAGGATAGAGAAAGAAAGGAGAGAGACTGCCTGTCCAGACAGCAGTAACCTTGGTGGAGATGCAATGTCACCAGCCCCAAACCATCATTCTCACAGATGTACAGCATATTATTTAAAGGGAAACAAATATCAGCCACTGAATGTCATGGCAAGGACACATCTCCTGCCTCTTAACTAAACTTATCAGAGCTGCAGTTTAATACAGTTCCTTTTTCATCCTCCCCTCAAATTCATCTTCCCAGGCAGCTCTTGACACCACCAGCAAACAGTCAAGACGAAGATTTAGTGACGTTAGCTTCAAACAGATCTAGATTTATTGACATGTAGGCGTGCTTTCTCAGGAGCTGCAGTACACAGGATTAATTTTAACTGTTCCTTAATGTTCAGCACTGCTTTGCAAATACCCAAATGTCTGGCCGTTCCTGGGTGAGGTCAATTTTCACCAGAAACAAGATCCTCAGCAGTGGCTTGCACTTTCTCTAATCAGGTTGGCCAGGTTAATTGATGTACTCTGTTTCTTAATAAGAGGGCAAAACCTGAGCAAACTTCCTGCCAGAACCCCTTCACTTCTCATGCCCTCTCAGCTGCCCATGACTCTCTCTGAAATCAGCAAAGAAGCAGCAAAACCAACAAGCAATCTTCATTGCTACCAAAGCTTTACATCTTGTTGTTTGCAAGCTCCCCACATGCCTACAGGTACTTCGATGTCTGAAGCCAGGGAAAGGCAGCAGCCAGCCAGTCCCCTTACAGGCTGAGTGTGTATTCCAGAGTCGTAGGCCACAAAGCTGAGTGTTGCCTGTCTCCCACAAACACCTTTGATAAGCCCACTTGCTGTGCCACAATTCTGTGCTGTGTGGAGCAGAGGTGGCTCATGGAGCCATGGCTGGCCACGGGCTGCAGAAAAGCAAAATCTCCCTCTCTAGCCTTTCCATCCTGATCCCTCACTGCCCATATGACTGGTTACAGGGTCCAGGGTTACCCAATAAGGGGAGTAGCCTGGGCTGCCAGCACGACGAGGAGGGGAAAAAATTGAATAGAAGAGAAGAAATAAAATCTCTGTCAATCCTTTTCTAACTCCAGACTAAAGAACAAATTTGCAGAGCTCTGTTAAAAGATTAACTGCTAAATGAAAAAGAGCTACTAGATGTAAATTTAAAAGTCCAAAAACACCCAAGAGGCATAACTATAATTATTGCTGAGGGAAGCTCTTTAGGACTAAAAATACATTTCCATTAACAATCAAAATTAGTTTTCATTGCTTTTTTCTTCAGCTTTCAGTGAATAACCTTTGATGGTAGTACATGATAATGATTCATTAGAAAAAGTGAATTTGTATTTCAGAAGTATAAAGCAAAAAAAAATTAGCCAAGAAATTATTCCTCCATATAAGTCAAATGGCAAGAGAAGGGAACATTTTTAGAATGAGTAATGGCTTCCTATAAAAGCTAACCCAGACGGCAGGTACTCACTTGAATATCATTGGACAACAGAGGTGACGAACAAATTTTTTCTAAACCTGCAGTGATTCAGAAGAACTAGTATGGTAAGATAACATCTTTTTCTTTAAATTCTGGCTAAAAATAGACAAGGAAAACACATCATATCACCTCAAGAATTCCATAGATTTTAATCACCATAGAAGTGTGTCTAAAATAATATATGTAAAGAACCAGTGAGTCATGATTAATTTTTTCATATTTTTATTGAGATATACTTGCATAATGAAATGCACAGATCTTAAGTATACAATGTGATCAGTTTTGACAAGTGCATATACCCATAGAACCACCTCCATTCAGATCTAGAACATTTCTAACTTGCCACTGTCCCACAAAGTTATCTTGTGGTTCTCTCCAGAACAAACTATTATTCTGCTTTCTATCACCCCAGATTAGTTCTAGAGTGTCATGTAAATGGAATCATACAGTAAATACTCTTGTGTATGACTTATTTCACCCAGCGTGTTTTTGAGATTCAATTTTGATTAATTCATTTAAAACTTTTAATTCATGCAAAATTTTTCAGAGGCCAAATGATTTGGAGGGAAAACTGACAAGCAACAGCACTTTCAGGTAGAGGGTAAAAGAAAGAGGCAGAAAAACCCAGATTTTTCTAGAGACATTTTAAGCAAGGAAGAAAAAATTGAAGATTTTTTTATGTCATAAATCATCCTGAAAGGCTCTGGAAATCCTGTGATGATCTCTAATTCACTCACCTACCACAAGGAGGTGTGATATAATGGCAAGCTGTACATAATTCATAATTCTAAACCTAATTATGATGAGTGGCCTAGAAATTTGATTAAAAATCATTAATTCTGCTAAAGAGCCTCAAAACAAAAATGAATATATAGAAAGGATAAAACTGTTTTGCTAGATGGATTATTCTTTGAAAATCTGAAGCAAGATGATAAAAGTAAATTATTTCAAAGAATCACTGCCAAATTGTAAATTGTAAAAAGCAAATGCTGAGTTACTAACACTAAGCAGAAAGTGTAGCTTCCATTAAATGATGGAGATAAAATACAGTCTTGCACCCAAGGAACAAACAATAAGGAAGTTACAAGAGAAGGCCTTATTTTTTTCCTAAGGATATGGCCAAATAGTATATCATAAACCATATTAATGCCACATGGGTTGAATGAAAGGGTAAAACTCCTTGGAACTAAGAATCCAGGGAGCCTGAGGTTCCCCTAGGCCTTTGTGTCTTGGGAAGGGTTAGGACTCACACTCAGGGGAACAGGAGGTTACAGGGCTGAACCTGCATCATGTCCCATAGGTTCATAGAGCATATCCTGCTTCCGTCAGTCTTTTCATATCTATTATATCATCTCATCTTTGCAACAACTTAGTTAGGTGGTATTATTAGAAGTTCCCTAACATTTACTATAGAGTTTTAGAGTATTCAAAATAACACTGCAAATATTAACTCATCCGGTTCTCAAGATAACCTTAAAAAGTAGATGGAGACCTTGCCCCGTTAAAAGTTAAGTCTTTTGCCAAGGTAGTAAGGTTATGCAGTAGCAGGCCTGAGGCTATAAGTTGTCTATTGACTTCTAGTTCACTGTTCACATCACTACCATCTCATGCTGCAGAGAAGTAACATTAAACCCACATGGTAGATGAGAAGACTGAGGCAAAGCTTCAAATCCTTAGAAGCTACCTAATGGCAGGCCTAAAATTTAAAAACATTAAAAAATAATATATGGGAAAAATCAATTTTCGGGACTATTCTTCAGCTCTCAATGAAGCCTTTTCTTGTCTAGAGGATACCCAAGCACATTCTAAGTGTCCTTGCTCTGCTGAATTAAAACTAAAGTCAAGTTTCCCATCTGAAAGTAACTGAGCCCTCCCTCTCTACCTAGCTTGCCACCTACTCATTGGAGTTGTAATAACTAGCATTTCATAATTTCCAGTGTCCAGCATTCTAAGCATTTACCAATGTTGTTCATTTTACCAAGGTTGTCTTCTCACAACTTTATGAGGTCGTATAAATATCAACCCCATTTTACAGGTGAGGAAACTGAAGCACAGAGAGGTAAATACCTTGACCCAGGCCACACAGCCGGTAGGCAGTGCAGCTAGGACCTGAGTCCAGGTAGTGTGACTCCAAAGTCTGCACCATTTACCACCAAGCTGTAAGAAAAGTGCTCATCCACAGAACACCAGATCATCCCCAAATTCTCTACTCCTAAGGGCATGAGGGTGCCAATGAATGCTCCACCATCTAAAATATAGATACAGTATATATTTTTTATTTCAGAGAGTGGGCTTATACTTATATGTGCAGACAGATTAAATAAATCATGATTACAACAGTAAACAGGTAAATTCCGATCAATAACTACTTGCCTTCCCCTCCCCCCAACGCTAACAGCTGCAATAAAGCTTTAACTGTAAAGCGATGCACAACCAGCCATAAAAGTATGTAAAATAAATGAGGATAACATAATGAGGGAATCCAACATTCATCTCATAAATATAACATAACGACCACAACTAAAATGTCAGAGAATCTAATAAATCAATATGGTAGGACAGAGCTATCTTTATGTTCAGAATACATAAAAGATATATTTACATGCAGGGCTTTTTTTTTTTTATAAGCCAGGACCAAACAAAAAGAATTATAAGAAAATTAACCCTTTGTTTACATAGATGCCCTGGTTCGATGATGAATTTTCAACACTCCATTGGGTTCTTCCACATCGTTTCATGGTAAGAAATGGACTGTCCTCTAAGGCTGTAGACACCATGCCAATATGCAAATGCCACTGGAAGTGAAGCGAACAGGAAAACATCCTGAGGGTACTTTGAAAGGATCAATTACAGCCCTGATTTAGAATACTTCTGATCATGGTGATTTCTGGAACTTCCAGCTCATTTTATTAGCGCCAACAAACCCTAGGAGGTTTAGTTATTTCCCTGTTAATGCACTAGCGATTGATGTGGATAAATCCCATAAATACTAATGAGGGTGACACAAGTAAATCTCCCCTGAATTAATGAGAAGAGAGTCTCCTGGACTGACCAACATATCGCCTAATGACTTGAAATGATGGATTTATAAATTCTTCCAGGTTCTCCACGCATGCAAGCTGCAGAAATAAACATCCTTTCTCAGTCACCTCCTCTCATGGCCTCTTCTGGATTGAGGTGACCTGATGGGAAGGGACTGTGCCCTAATGGGAAAACAGGTACTTCTTTCACTACCTTTTTCTTAATGAAATGGACATACCCCAAATGCAATGCTCCATCTTGAGTCTGAACTAAATTCAGGAAGTAAATAAAAGTATCTCCTGATAAAGTAGCCTGAACCCAAGTCCAAAAACACCAACTTCTCAGATATGAAAAATCATTTCATGCTCAAACATTAAACTGACTTAAGTGCGTGTGTGTGTGTGAACCCAAGGTTTTGATTATCTATTGCTATACAACAAATGTAGTGGATTTAAACAACCACTATTTTACCTGCCCATAATTCTGTAGGTTAATAGGGGCTCAGTTCTTCTACTGGTCTCACTTGAAGCCCATCATGTATTTGTTGTCAGATAGTGGCATGAATTGGAACGTCCAAGATGGCTTCACTTACATCTCAAGAATCTTGGTGGGGATAGCTGGAGGCTGTGAGCTCTTTCTCTCCACATTGGCTAGGTAGAGCTTCTTTACCTGGCAGGTGGATTCTAAGAGCAAGCATTCCAAGAAGACCAGCTCCAATGTGCAAGCATTTACTAAGATTGTGCTTGCATCCCACATGTTAATGTCCCATTTGCCAAGTCCAGAGTCACCATAAAAGGGAATTACATATAAAAGGGAACTACTAGGAAGTGTGGTTCACTGGGGGCCACCACAGTAAGAATCCACCATAACTAGCACCTTCCCTCTAGAGGGATAAGGACTGTTGCCATTATAATAGTAAGACCCAAGAAACTATCTTTTTTTCTTGTTCTAGTCTTTCACTTTAATATTAAATGACCTAGTGTTCTTACATTTAGGTAAGTAGGGAAAGAGAAAAAGAGAAGCATTTCACAATTTATAAACAAATAAAAAATAAAACTTCCTTTTTTAATTTGAAAAACTCTAGACATAGCCAGTGATAACACAAGGAATACTGCAGCCAGTCCCACTCTGCCTCTTGACTCTCGTAACAGAAGAACTCCATACAGCACTTGTTCTCCCATTATTCACACTTAACAGACCATCTGGGTCTTTCAAAGGACCAACTTTATACCTTTTTTCACCCAAGTGAGTAAAAAGGACCCCTATAAATGGATAAATCATGCTCCAACAATTCTCCCCTGAGGATACCCGGCTAATATGACCCTGCTTCACTGTAATAACCCCATGGGCTTGGTTAATATTTGCTGATTCCAATCCACCTGTTGGTATTCATCAGCAATAAATAATTTGTATGACATTTCAATTGTATCAAAGCACATCCCATTTGATGCTTGGAACAGCTCTCTGAGGCAGGTGAGACAAAGATTTATTATCGTCATTGGACCAAAATGAAAATGAAGTTTGTACACATTAGTATATAGTTCTAGTTTCTAGGGTACCTGACAGTTAACAAAATGCTATCTTATAACATTATTTGTATAAAAATCTCTTAGAACCATCCTGAGAGGTCAATAATATCTTTATTAGCAGATGAGATAGAGAAATTAAATACTTGCCCCAAACTCCATGGTCAATAAGTGGCAGGTGCAAGTCAGGATGCTAGGTCTACTCAATCCAAGTTCTTCCTCAGTGTATAACAGGCAGGGTAAGTAATCTGTGGCCACAGAACTTAGGGCAGAATTAAAATTAGAACCTGTATCTTCTGATGGACACCCTGTCACCATCACTTTGACTCACATGCCTCAAAGCCTATGAGAAGTGTTCCAATGTTAGTAATAAAATGTATCACACAAGCAACAGTGGGCTTCAAAGCATGAGTTAGAAACATAACAATGTGCTAGGTGCGGTGGCTCATGCCTGTAATCCCGGCACTTTGGGAGGCCGAGGTGGACAGATCACTTGAGGCCAGGAGTTCAAGACCAGTCCGGCCAACATGGTGAAACCCTGTCTCTAACAAAAATACAAAAATTAGCCAGGCATGCTGGTGCAAACATTTAATCCCAGATACTCAGGAGGCTCAGGCAGGAGAATCACTTGAACCTGGGAGGCAGAGGTTGCAGTGAGCAGAGATCGTGCCACTGCATTCCAGCCTGGGTAAAAGAGCAAGACACTTGTCCCAAAAAAAAAAAAAAAAAACAGAAACATCGTAATGATCTAGCTTTCCAAGAACACGGGAATCGAGCATAGTCCTCAGGCTCTAGAGATTACTGTTCAGTTGAAGCCAACAGCCAGCGAAGAGCAAGGTGACCTCTTGCACAAGGCAACCTCTTGGGCTCCTCTCATAAATTTTGTGAAATACTCTTAGCCAGTTTAGACACTATTTTTAATACTTCTAATAGCAAACAAATAGACAAATAGATCAATGGAACAGAATAGAGAGTCTGGTTTTCTGTATAATTAGAAATTTTATATGTAACAAAAACAGTATTTCAAAATACTTAGCAAAATGACCTAAAAACAAATGGTGTTGGGTCGAATGTATCCATTTGGGGAAAAATATATTAATTTTAACATCAAAATTAACATAAAACCATTCACCAAGGGAAAAAAATTCAATGGATCAAGGCCTAAAAGGTAAAATTAGAATAATCAAAGTTTTATAAGAAATACAGAATATGTTTACAGCCAAAAGGTCAGGAAGGCCTTAAATTAGACATAAATAGCATAACAGAGAAGACCTGTTTATTTGACAGCATCAAAATTTAAAACCTATGTATAATAAAGGGTACCATAAAGCTGAATGGCAACAAATTAGAAGAAAATAATTGCAGTATATGAGGCATCGAGGCCAGATGTGTATGTGTGTGTGTGTGTGTGTGTGTGTGTATATATATACACATATATATATATATATGTGCCCTGAATATATAAAGATGTCCTAGAAACCAATAACTAAAAGTCATGCAAGCCAACAGAAACATGAACCAATAATATACATGGGCAATTCACAACAAAAAAGACAATACATACGTGAAATTATTTTTCAAATTTGGCAGGAAAATGAAAATTGTAAATGGCAGTGAGATATACCATGTCATACCCAAGAGACTGCAAACATTTTGAAAGCATGCTAATACCAAATGTGGGCAGGGCAGCTGGTCAAATAATACCTTCCATAAATCACCGGGAGGGGTGAGTACTGATAAAAATCACCACAGGGGCCAAACTTACAGCATCCAGTACCATTTAAAATGTGCAAACACTATGATTAAGCAATTCCACCTCTTAGAATATACTCAAGAGAAACACCTGTACATATGCACAAAAGGCCCATAATAAGGCCATTCATTACTTATGTGACACCAAAAAAATGACCAACACCCAAAATGCCCATTAGAAAGCTAAGGATCAAATAAACTTTGGCATAGCCACACTATGGAATATTGCATACAAGTCAAAAAGTGCAAGTATATTTACATGTATTGACATGAAAAGATAGCTAAGACATACCTTTGGGTGTAAACAGCAAGCTGCTGAATGTATACAGCACTATACTTTCTTTAGCATGCATAAATAAATGTGCCTGTGGCAGAGAGGGATATAAATTCACAGAAGAAGCGGAAGTCAATGTAGCAAATTCCTAATGTGGTTATCTCTTCTGGGGAAGAGATTAGGGGTAGAGGAGCAGCCAAAAAGAACTGAGCCTCAGCAGTTAGTATGGAGAATACCTGTGTAGTTAAAATTTAATTTTCAATGCATAAAAAGACATGGCACAGCAACCTTCCCTTCAAGCATTCTCCAAATAAGAGTTCATAGTATTTTCAGAAATTTATAGAACAAACAACAAGCAAACCAGATGAATAGGAAGGTAGCCATTATAAAGGAGGGGGATGGGAAGTAAAAACAATGTAGAGCAAGGACTGTGGCATCAGCTGGCTAAGCTCTAATCCCAGCCCCTCCCACTCTCAATGGCATGTGACTTGGTCAAGGGAATGCTGCTGTTACTCAACACATATTAAGTACTATGTGAAGTATTAGCTAAATAAATGCAGCACAGAGTCCCACCTAGTTTGGGTGGAGAGCCTTATGCATTGTTAGGCTGTACTGTGATAATTAGTGGAGACGGGGAAGAAGAGATGATGGGGAAGGGAAGGGTACGACAGGTACCAGAAGGAGCAGGCATGAGCACATACAGATATATTTTAGCTTGTCCTTCCAAGGGCTCCTGCAAGCTATCAGCATCTTTTCACCTGGCCTAGCATGAGCTGCACACTGCCACTTACTGGGGTGATACTGGGTCCCCATGTGGTACCTGCTTCTATTGAGTAGACAGAGGGGCCAGGGCACTGCTGGTGGGCAGGTACGGGGGGGCCTCAGAATCTGTGCCCCACCTAGGCAGCCAGAAAGGTCACATAAAGCCAGCATCACAGCAGACAACCAGGCCTGGCCACCTGCACTCGGGACCCTTCTTCCATAGACTTTGAGCCATCTGGGCTGGAAGCCCTGAGAAAAATAAATCCTTTTTCTCTTTCTAATTAAAAATGTAAACAGGAATAGTAATCTCCATGAAACTACACAACTTGCTTAAAATCAGCAATCCCTGTAGGGCCAGTAAAACAGAACCATGTGTGCCCTCCTGCAGCATTAGTGAAAAGACAGCAAGCGCATGAAGATCGTCTGAAAGACCTGTGCATCTTATGTGTATTGCTTCATGTGGTCATTTTACCCCAGGCTACTGTTCAGGTTATTTGTTGCTTTACTTCTGTATAAACAAGAAAAATATGATTTGCCCTGCATCTACAGTTTGCAACATTGCTTTACCTTTATGGTCTCCTTTAATTCTCACTATGATCTCTATCCCCATTTCACAGATGAAGATATAGAGGCTCCCAAACCAATAGATTACTTTCACCATTATATTACATGTGAAAGGCAAAGCTATTTATTGTCCCTCTGGCAAGCCTCCTGCTCCTTTTGCTAGAAATGCTGAATCAATCCTTTGTTTGAGCAAACAGCAAATTCAGCTTCTCACTCTTCTGGGGATATCTTTTTGCATCTCTTTATATGGGGCATTCCAAAAGCCTTAGGGGGAGAGGTTTTCCCTCAAAGAGGACCTTCTCTCACCCACACCAGAGTGGTGAGAGGATGATTTTTCTCTCTCTTTTTGTGACACCTGATGCTGACTGAACTGCCTGCATCAACTTGAAGTGAGGTTCGGAAACATGCCAAGGCCTCTGGCCCCCAACTCGCCAAGTTTCTTGGCATATTCTGAGGAAAAGAACAAATGTTTATCCTCTACCTACCTATGTGCCCAACAATCTGCTGGGACTTTTCCCTGTTATTTAATCCTCAGCACAAATCTGTGAGGGATGTGCAATGATCGATCCCCATTTATTGGATAAAGAAACAGAGGCTCAGAGAAGCTAACTTGCCAGAGGTCACATGACAGGGAGTAGGTTTAAATTGCTCATTTTTGTCTGGTATTGGTGTATAAGAATGTTTGTGATTTTTGCACAGTGATTTTGTATCCTGAGACTTTGCTGAAGTTGCCTATCAGCTTAAGGAGATTTTGGGCTGAGACAATGGGGTTTTCTAAATATACAATCATGTCATCTGCAAACAGGGACAATTTGACTTCCTCTTTTCCTAATTGAATACCCTTTATTTCTTTCTCCTGCCTGATTGCCCTGGCCAGAATTTCCAACGCTATGTTGAATAGGAGTGGTGAGAGAGGGCATCCCAGTCTTCTGCCAGTTTTCAAGGGGAATGCTTCCAATTTTTGTCCATTCAGTATGATATTGGCTGTAGGTTTGTCATAGACACCTCTAATTATTTTGAGATAAGTCCCATCAATACCTAATTTATTGAGAGTTTTTAGCATGAAGCGTTGTTGAATTTTGTCAAAGGCCTTTTCTGCGTCTATTGGATAATCATATGGTTTTTGTCATTGCATCTGTTTATATGCTGGATTATGTTTATTGATTTGCATATGTTGAACGAGCCTTGCATCCCAGGGATGAAGCCCACTTGATCATGGTGGATAAGCTTTTTGATGTGCTGTTGGATTCGGTTTGCCAGTATTTTATTGAGGATTTTTGCATCAATGTTCATCAGGGATATTGGTCTAAAATTCTCTTTTTTTGTTGTGTCTCTGCCAGAGAGCCAAATCATGAGTGAACTCCCATTCACAATTGCTTCAAAGAGAATAAAATACCTAGGAATCCAACCTACAAGGGACATGAAGGACCTCTTCAAGGAGAACTACAAACCACTGCTCAATGAAATAAAAGAGGATACAAACAAATGGAAGAACATTCCATGCTCATGGGTAGGAAGAATCAATATCATGAAAACAGCCATACTGCCCAAGGTAATTTATAGATTCAATGCCATCCCCATCAAGCTACCAATGACTTGCTACACAGAATTGGAAAAAACTACTTTAAAGTTCATATGGAACCAAAAAAGAGCCTGCATTGCCAATTCAATCCTAAGCCAAAAGAACAAAGCTGGAGGCATCACGCTACCCGACTTCAAACTATACTACAAGGCTACAGTAACCAAAACAGCATGGTACTGGTACCAAAACAGAGATATAGACCAATGGAACAGAACAGAGCCCTCAGAAATAATGCTGCATATCTGCAACCATCTGATCTTTGACAAGCCTGACAAAAACAAGAAATGGGGAAATGATTCCCTATTTAATAAATGGTGCTGAGAAAACTGGCTAGCCATATGTAGAAAGCTGAAACTAGATCCCTTCCTTACATCTTATACAAAAATTAATTCAAGATGGATTAAAGACTTAAATGTTAGACCTAAAACCATAAAAACACTAGAAGAAAACCTAGGCAATACCATTCAGGACATAGGCATGGGCAAGGACTTTATGTCTAAAACACCAAAAGCAATGGCAACAAAAGCCAAAATTGACAAATGGGATCTCATTAAACTAAAGAGCTTCTGCACAGCAAAAAAACTACCATCAGAGTGAACAGGCAAACTACAGAATGGGAGAAAATTTTTGCAATCTACTCATCTGACAAAGGGCTAATATCCAGAATCTACAATGAACTCCAACAAATTTACAAGAAAAAAACAAACAACCCCATCAAAAAGTGGGTGAAGGATATGAACAGACACTTCTCAAAAGAAGACATTTATGCAGCCAACAGACACATGAACAAATGCTCGTCATCACTGGCCATCAGAGAAATGCAAATCAAAACCACAATGAGATACCATCTCACGCCAGTTAGAATGGCGATCATTAAAAAGTCAGGAAACAACAGGTGCTGGAGAGGATGTGGAGAAATAGGAACACTTTTACACTGTTGGTGGGACTGTAAACTAGTTCAACCATTGTGGAAGTCGGTGTGGCAATTCCTCAGGGATCTAGAACTAGAAATACCACCCAGCCATCCCATTACTGGGTATATACCAAAAGGATTATAAATCATGCTGCTATAAAGACATATGCACACGTATGTTAATTGCGGCACTATTCACAATAGCAAAGACTTGAAACCAACCCAAATGTCCAACAATGATAGACTGGATTAAGAAAATGTGGCACATATACTCCATGGAATACTATGCAGCCATAAAAAATGATGAGTTCATGTCCTTTATAGGGACATGGATGAAGCTGGAAACCCTCATTCTCAACAAACTATCACAAGAATGAAAAACCAAACACCGCATGTTCTTGCTCATAGGTGGGAACTGAACAATGAGAACACATGGACACAGGAAGGGGAACATCACACACCGGGGCCTGTTTTGGGGTCGGGGGAGTGGGGAGGGATAGCATTAGGAGATATACTTAATGTTAAATGATGAGTTAATGGGTGCAGCACACCAACATGGCACATGTATACATATGTAACTAACCTGCACATTGTGCACATGTACCCTAAAACTTAAAGTATAATTAAAAAATAAATAAATAAATAAATTGCTCATTTTTCCAAAGCCTTGATTATTTCAATATGCCACTGTTTCTATGGTACTAGGACAACAAATATAAACATTCCTTTTCAGTATTATATAGAAAGTGGTCATCCAAATCTGGATATTTTGAGAGTAAAAGGCATGGGGGGTGGCCAATATTAATAATCATACTAGAAAAATAGGCATAAATTGAGACTATCCCAGGGGAACCAGGACATATGGTTACTTGATTATATACCACACAAGGGAACATCACCCAAAGCAAAGAAGGATGTTCTAAAATCCAGAAACCTTGAGCAATAAATGACGCATGCCAGGAGAACAGTCCTATAGATGGTCAAGACTTTGCCTATCCTGTACAAACCTCAGAAACAAATCCAAAAATACTAGAGCTACTCATTCGGATGAGCTCCTCCTCCACTCCCACAGCATGTCCAACAATCAACAAATCCTTATTACATGCCCCCATTACATAACCACAACTCTAAAACGCAAGCTAGATGAACGAGGACCAACAGAGACACACAATATCAACTCCCAGGCAAGGAGTGCAACAGATGCCTCACTCTGTCCTGCAGCACAGAACACTGGCAGGGCCCTCCTGGACTTCCAGAAGCAAGGCAGAAAGACCATTAGCTGCATTTTCTTCCACCACCCTTCAACAACAAGCAGAATTCTACTACTATGGGTAGGAATCTAATAAGAGTTGGGGAGGCCCAGTAGCTGGGATAGGCAGTTCTGGGGATGTCCAGAGGATTATGATGTCCTCTCATCCTGAAGGTGTAGAATGCCTCATGCAATCACTGTGAAATCACAGAGTTGGCTAGTTTCGAGGACACAGCCCAGAACATCTTTGCATTTGGTATTCAATATCTCAGGAAACAATTGCACCTTTCTACTTCATGACATAATGCTTAATTATACATCATTAAGTTTAGTTTTGAGAATGGGTTATTCAGATGCACAAATGATGCAGCAGCAACTAACCCCAACACCAGAACACACTCACACATGAGAATTTGCACCACTCACTTGAAAGCAGATTATTCTTTCAGCTGTGCAGATGACTGTGTGTGCAAGTGACCACACACACACACACACACACCCCTCTTCTTTAGGTGGATGCTTCAGAACATGCCAGGACACTCTGATTATCACAACACAAAGAAGTAAGATAATGTGCTTCTTACAATCCAGGAGATCATTTTCATTTTCCAAGGCCAGGAGGTACATTTACTGTACTGGCCACCACGGGAATCAGGCAGGCCTGCAGCAGATGATGGGAAGTTTAGAAAAAGAGAAAAGTATGAATGAGTTTTCCTTAAAAACCCTATCTTCATTCCACTTCTGATATGGTTTGACTGTGTCCCCACCCAAATCTCAGCTTGTATTGTAGTTCCCATAATCCCCATGTGTCGTGGGAGGGACCCAGTAGGAGGTAATCGAATCATGGGGGCAGTTTCCCTCATGCTATTTTCATGACAGTGACTAAGTTCTCATGAGATCTGATAGTTTTATAAGGGGCTTTTCCCCCTTTGCTCAGCATTTCTCTCTCTTGATGCCACGTGAAGAAGAATGTGTTTGGTTCCCTTTTTGCCATGATTGTAAGTTTCCTGAGGCCTCTCCAGCTATGTAGAACTGTGAGTCAATTAAACCTCTTTCCTTTATAAATTACTTAGCATGAGCAGCATGAGAATGGACTAATACAACCCCCATCTACGGAGCCCATACTAAAGCTAGTTTTGAACACTCACCATATACTTAACTAGCAGCTGGAAGTCTCAGGAGCTACCGCCTACTGATGTCTGTCTTCACCTCCATAAGCCTGCCCATCCATCTCTCTACAGAGGCCAGCAAAAGTCACCCACACTCAATAGGAGACAGAGAATTTCCTTGTCAGCTCTGAACAGATTTGCTAACAATCCAAGATTACATCTCAAAGCTGGACCAAATTTTTGAGACCACACCCAAGAGAGAACTATTTTTTTGTTCTGTTTTTGTTGTTGTTGTTGTTGTTTTGCTTTTTTTTAATCAGCAGTCTCAAATTCAGAACTTTAAATGACAGGTAATGGTCCTAAATGAAACTAATTTACAACATTTCCTACCATCCAATTAACCTCTTTTCCAAAAAGTGTTGTTTTTTAAAATATCTGTTGCAAAATAGGCTCCTAAATGAATATAATTTCCCACCCACCTTTTACCAAAAATTATGTGTCACTTCATACCTAATATATGCAGATTACAACAACTCTTTACAATGAACCTCAGAAGTCAGAGTTTTCAATCTCTGTTTTTTCTCAACTTTTAAAACCTTGGTTTTCACTGAATTCTAGTGAAGCTTGGCTTCTTAGGCCTGGCTGGAAGTTAAGTTGAGACAAGATGATGAAATGGCTCAGGGCCTACTGCCAACCTTTTTTTGGATCCTGCCATAGCAAACCACTCCAAAAATGCCAGCCCGCCTGATGGGGTCTGAGTTGTAAGACAAAGAACATGAGGATATCTGTTCTAGAGAAGGGGGTAGGGAATTGCCCACTCCAATTTGGACCTTCCGGAGAGCCTTCTCAAAGCCCTTCCTAAGGCTACAAGTCATGGATCTCAACCAAAGGGACCTTCTTCGTTTCCTGAAGCAATGCTACAAAGGTGAATTACGTAAGAAACAATTAGGTGCGTACACAAAGCAATTTGCAGGCAGCCGTACTCCTTCAGCTTTCTAAGTGAAGGGCCTTTCAAGGCTGATTTATAACACTGTCGTCTTCAGAAGGCAAAATAATTAATAGGAGCATGGACTTCTAATTTCAGTGACTTCCAGAGAAAGTGGATTCCATTTGATTTATGACGGCCAGTGACTTTGCATTTTATCAGTTCATTCACTCATTATTTATGCTGATGGCCAATTTCAATGGGTCACTATCATCTAACTCGTTACTAATCAAAGAGAATTAGGGTTCACTGCATTATTTAGAAGTCGCTAATTTATCTTCAGAACAAGTAGTGAGAAGAGTTTGGGGCCTTCCACAATAAAAAAAAACTGAACAGCTGGCTGAAGCCAGAAAATTTGGTCAGCATTATAAATGAGTATTATCAGGGATATTGCAAGTTGATGAGTTTTGAGTTGCAAGTAAAGAAGAGGAAAAAAAGAAAAAGAGAGAAGCCAGGAGGCAAGAACCAACAGGATAAGAATAGAAAAACATAACAGTAAACACTGAGTTACCTTTATAGTCTGAGTAGCCCAACATCACAGAAGACTAGTTAAATAACTAATCTAGTTCTTTAACCCTGAGATTTAAGCATCTATATTATTGTAATATTAAAATATCCCAGCACCCTTCATGTCAGCTCAATAAACAAGGATGCTTGTGCTGAAGTAACTAAGGTTCCCTTGTTTCTCATTTTGAAGTCATTTTAATATGTTCTAGACACAAGATAATGGATCACATTTAAACAAGAGAAAATTAAGTCCCATCAGCAAGTAATAATACCCAATCATATTCAATCATATTGAACAACAACCACCATCAAAATGATCCTCTTCTAGGCGGGGTTAAAACAACAATTTTTTTAAAGCTGTTATTTTACTTTTAGAAAGACCCAACTTTAAAATATTTCTGTGTCATTTCTCATAAGACAATATGTTCTCTCATTGTTCATGCCTTCAAACCTCTGCATACTCTGGTAGCCTCTGCCCAGAACACTACTGTTTCAACTCCTGTCAAATGAATTCCTCTTGTCTTTCAAGTTTCACCTTCCAAATCTGTCCAGACAACCTTTCCTCTGCTCCCAAGGCCCCAAAACTTCACAGTTACCATCCTGATTGTCTGTATTTTCCAGTAGATTATAAACTCCAAGATGGCAGGAACCAAGTGATCTTAGCTTCTAACCCCCAAACCCTGTGTATTAGATGAACCAATATTTTTTAATATGTTACTGTTTTGACTTTGATGTTTTCTATACCACTCAACAGCCATTCTCTCAGGCCAAAGTGCACCTCTTGGAAACCCAGAGGGTGTTATATGAGCAACAGAAAAACACTAGATTCTTACCCACCCAGTAATTCTTGGGAGCTTAAAAACTGAGAAGAAAGAAAATAATGTTTTTAACACTAAGTTTGAGTGGGAATGTCCAACTCTTGAAGCTAATAGTGGATTTGACAGCTTGTTGGGGCACCTCCAGCATACACCAAAAAGGAATGAAAGACTCCTAAAATAAAAGACTCCATCATTTACAATTTTCACAATAGCCCTACTATACTTTTTAAAAATCTCAAATAAAATGAAAACATGGTTACAGACTAATATAAATGTAATCTGCAGTTTTTAATCTTTTTATTCCCAATCAAGAGACCTCTTTTCAGCTTCTACTGGGCTCTCTTTCTAGTTTATGTCTGGCCTGATGCCAGACCATCAAGGTGCTCATATAATAAATATGGTCTTATTAAACTGGATAGACTATCCATGCTGAGTTACGATGATGGAAGTTTCTATAATATGAAAACACCATGTTTATCATGATAATGATCTAAAATAAAGTCTAAGATACCAGCATTTATTTCCATCCCATTTCACAATTTATATGCTACCACAAGTAAAACAACACTCAGCAAACATGAACCAGTTTACCTTCACATTGTCATCAATTGCTTTCAGCTTTGGCTACAGACCCAGCAGACAACTAATACTATAATAATACTGAACCGTGTGTAAAAAATTGACACTGTTGGTTTCCAATCTTGCTTTCCTTCAGTAAATGGTTTTTTCAACAGAACTACTTAGGGCTTTTTTAAATTTTTATTTTAAATTTTGGGGTACATGTACAGGATGTGCAAGTTTGTTACATAGGTAAACGTGTACCATGGTGGTTTGCTGCACCTATCAACCCATCACCTAGTTATTAAGCCCAGAATGCTTTAGCTATTTTTCCTAATGCTCTCCCTCCCGCAACCTCACCCCCTGAAAGGTCCCAGTGTATGTTGTTTCCCTTCCTGTATCTATGTGATCTCATTGTTTGGCTCCCACTTAGAAGTGAGAACATGCGGTGTTTGGCTTTCTGTTCCTGTGTTAGTTTGCTGAAGATAATGGTTTCCAGCTCCAACCATGTCCCCTCAAAGGACATGATCTCATTCCTTTTTATGGCTTTGTAGTATTTCATGGTATATATGTACCACTTTTTTTTTTTTAATCCAATCTATCACTGATGGGCACTTGGGTGGATTCCATAGAACTACTTAGGGCTTTCTAAAGGCCTACAGAACTGCATCAGTTAGGGTCAAACCTAGAAAATAGGAACTGCTTCAAGTATTTACATAATAAGAAATGCAATGCTGGGAATTGAATTTACAGCAAGGATATACAGCACAGGAGAAGCAAGAGTAAGAAGGCATTACCACTCTCAGACTGAAAAGACAGTGGGGACACTGGGACGAGGGTCACCAACTAAAACTAAGCCCTGGTAGGCCATGTCCTATAGGAGGATTTGGAGCCACAGCAGAGATCAGCCCATGCCAGAGAAGCTACCAGAGGCAGAGAAGACAGGGACAGATACCCTGGCTTACCACTTGCTCCACCTTCCAGTCTCCTGCCAGGTCCTCCCATTGGTCAAACCCAATAGGAAGCTAGCTGGTCAAGGAGCTTGGGAACTGCCCCCACAGATGACAACCGCTGTGATAGACAGCAAAGCAAAGTATGGGCAAGAATGGGTCTAAGGGCAAAACAAGCCACTTTTCCCTCCCAAAGAGAAAAGAGGATGTGCCAGATGGAACTTACACAGAAGAGTGATGCAGGTGGCTGTCCTCTTCTGCTCTTGCTCTTCCTCCCTAAGAAGTGTCTATGGTCTGGGCACACAAGATAATTAGAGAGGCATTAAGGTAACAATGCCAGTGGGTAACACTGTAATGCATCTGGGGTATTGTGAAGATTTATGAGCCCAATTCTCCCTTGGAATTTGGAAGTAAATAGGCAGATGCCTATGAATACCCAGGAAGAAGGAGGCAGGAAAAGAAGAGGCTAGTCCCGGGTGCCCAATGCTGGATCACAGTACCAGGCCTCAGCATAGCACAGAGGTATGTTTACAGGCTTGCTGAATAAACAGCAGGCTCTGGTAGAAAAGCTGCTTATTCACCCAGTGAAGCAATGGGCCTCCACTCCACAACCCAAAAGAAAACCCATACTCTACATCATCACCACCTTTTACTTTGTTTCTATGATTCTGACTACTTTAGTTACTTCCTACAAGTGGAATCATACAGTATTTGTCCTTTTGTGACTGGCTAATTTCATTTAATTAAGCCTAGAGGTTCATTCATGCTGTAGCATGTGACAGGGATTTCCTTCTTTTTTAAGGCTGCATAACATTTCATACCACATTTTCTTTACCCATTCATCCATTGATGGACATTTGGGCTGTTTCTACCTAATGACTATTGTGAATAATGCTGCAATGAACATGAGTGAGAAATTGTCCCTTCCAGATCTTGCTTTGAATTCTTTCTGATATATATACAGAAGTGAGAGTGCTAGATCATACGGTAATTCTACTTCTAATTTTCTGAGGAACCTTATACTGTTTTTCACAGCAGTTGCATCATTTTACATTCCTTCCAACAGTACACAAGGGTTCCAATTTCTCCACATCCTCAGCAGTACAGGTTACTGTCTGTTCCTTTGATACTGGCCATCCAAATGGGTATAAGGTGATAGCTCATGTTTTTTATTCTCTTTCTCTTATGATTAGTGATGAATCTTTTAGAGGATGTCTTTCCATTTATTGGTACCTTCTTTGATTTTCCCCTTATGATTAGATGATGTTGAATCATGTGATATTTTCATGTGTTTGTTAGCCATTTGTATATCTTCTTTGGAGAACTTCTATTCATGTCCTTCACCCATTTTTTAATGGGGTCATCTTTTTGTTATAGAATTGTAGAAGTTCTTTATATATTCTGGATTTAACTGCATATATACGATTTGCAAATATTTCCTCCCATCCCATAGGCTGCCATTTTGTTCTGTTAATTGTTCCTTTGATGTGAAGTTTTTAAGTTTGATGTAGTTCCATTTGTCTACTTTTGTTTTTGTTGCCTGTATATTTGGTGTCATATCCAACATCATTGCTCAATCCACTGCATTGAAGCTTTCTTCCTATGTTTCCTTCTAAGAGTTTTATAGTTTTAGACCCTAAGAGTAAGAACTAAAACTATAAAACGTTGAATTGATTTTTGTATATAATATGAAGTTAGGACCCAACTGTATTCTTTTGCATATGGTTATCCACTTTTGCCAACATCATTTGTTGAAGAGACTGTCCTTTACTCATGGTGAAGTCTTGGCACTCTTTTTGAAAATCATTTGACCATACACACAATGATCAATTTCTGAGCTCTGTATTTGGTTCCAATTGTCTATGTGTCTGTCTTTATGTCAATATCACACCATCTTGATTACTGTTGTTTTGTAACATATTTGATTACTGTTGTTTTGTAATATATTTTGAAATCAGGAAGTGTGAGGCCTCCAACTTTATTCTTCTTTTTCAAGATTGTTTGGACTATTCAGGGTTCCTTGAGATTCCACATGAATTTTAGAATAGCTTTTTCTATTTCTGCAAAATTGCCACTGAGATTTTGATCAAGATTACATAGATTTATAGATTGTTTTGGGTAGTATTGACATTTTAACAGTATTAAATTTTCCAATCCATGTACACAGGCTATCTTTCCATTTATTGGTACCTTCTTTGATTTCTTTTAGCAATGTTTTATACTTTTCGTACAAGTTTTCCACCTCCTTGGTTAAGTTTATTCCCAAGTATTCTTTCTGATGCTATTATAAATGGGTTTGTTCTGCTTTGGTTTTTGTTGGTGGTGAGGGGTTTGTTTTTGGTATCATTTTGGTATTATTTCTTTATTTATTTTGTCTACACTCCACATTTAATATGGTGCTTTGCACATAACATTTGATGCTCATGAAATATTTGTGGAATGAATAAAAGACTTAATGAAAAATGAATTTGTCTCCAACTAATCTAAACGGCAATGTTAGGAGAGTTAAGGCTGCTTCTTTCTTTCCAGTGCTATGACCATCTTGGGCAGTTCCTTTCAGTGACATTAGTTAGATAATAAATCCCTTTTCAGCCTCAAGCCTCAATTTCTGATTGTTTATATTGATAAAAACAATTTTACCAAATGCAGTGAAAACGAGGTTAAGCCTGTGACTTTTCTCGTTATTTGGCTTTTGCCTTTTGAGACTTCCTCATTATTTGCTTTACTTAACAAGTCCTTCTTTCCCTTTAATTATTTGGAATGGTTGGTATGAATTTACTCACTAAGTTGGGTGGGGTCTGCTTATATCCTGCTTAGTTTAAAAAGAAAAGCTCATACACACACACACACACACACACAGACACACACACAAATACACACACAAATAAGTAACAAAAGCAACAGCGTTTCTGCAAGAAGTAAATGCATTACTTCTTATTTAGGAGGTACCTAGCATTTTCATACCAGTTTCCCCATGGAGATTCTTCATAAGCCTGGCTTCAACATCCTAAGGAGTGAATTCCTTAGGCAGAGCGACAAAGTAAAACAATAGCAGCAATGATATACAACTTTGGGGCTAGGCCCCCAAGTTGTGACTATATACTCCAAATTGCTAGAGGAAAATCTTAGACTGAGAAAAACTTTAAGTGTTAAAATTCTGCTATTACCGTTTCCTCTTACTTCCAGCTTCTTCTCTCTCTGCCTCCATGTGGTTCTTTTATTAAAGGATGCAACTCAGAGGGCCCTTTCCTGTTTTTTCTCCTCTCTATCCAAGTTACACGAAATTAACGAAGCCGATCTCCCTGTATGACATAGTTACAAAACATGTAGATGTGCCGGCGGGGAGCCATAATCAAACACTCAAAATTAGAGAACAGCTGATGGTGCAATCAATGGCCTGACTCCTAGCTAAAATGGTCACAGAGCTCCTTCCCTCTGCAGCTACCTGGTATCCTGGCCTTCTCTGAGAAGAGATGCAAGAACATGGCCTCATCATCGTGATGACTAAGTGTCTACCTGAAGGTGGGAAGGGAGCATGAGACTGCCAAAGGCAGATGAGGGACACAGAAGCCAGGGAAACACAGGATGTGTCGCCGGCATATCATGACAGCCAGGCAAAAGCTGAAGAGTGGGAGTTTTTGAAACAAATGCCAGTTAAATGATCCATTCAGTTATACTTGATATGTCTGGTATAATATAGCTTGTTCCAGATGTCAAATAATATTGCCAAACCATGCTCACTAATGTGAAAACCATTGTTGCTGATAAGCCTAAGTGTTGTTGAATTTGTGAAACAGCCACCCATCTGCAAACAAAACATTACATTAAAAAAAAAAACCTGTGGCTCATAATTTAAGCCGACAAAGGAATTGACTGAAAAATGTAATTTATAAAAAGCAGCTTTCCCTCAAGAAACTTTTGTAAAAAAAAAACACATATTTATACATTTAAGTTATATTCAATTTTACACAAAAATTATAGTAATTGTCCTTCACCTAACATGAATGTTATAATTATACTTTCAGCGTTGCCACACTTCAACATCCAGCCATAAGAAAACTATGGTATGTTCACAACCAGTGCTGGAAGGAACAAATAAATTTGCAGCATCTGACGTGACCCCTTTAAACATACAGCTCTAAAATATCCATTGTTCATAAAATTCATAAAGGGCTGCATATGTACATCCCAGCTCACTTTTCTATTCGATATATATGAAAATGCAATTTACTGTATGTCAAATGAAACATGCAGTTTTCAAATGCATTGACAACAGGTGCTAGTTAAATGATCAGACGCTATTTGTTACCTAGTCCCTTACTCTCATTTGCAGCAAGATAAATTGCATTTTAGGAGAGTAGTGCGATCTAAGAGGTCTTGACATGTTTTTATTGATTTGCATAGGTTATATGCATGTATTCCTGTTTGTAGGCAAATAGTGCCACAAGTAAATTCAAGGCACTGTGCCTGTGTTTCGAGAAAATTGGAGTCATCACGGGGGAGCCAAGATGGAGTGAGCCCGGGTAAAAGAGACACATCCAGCCTGCTGGAATCTCAGAACCTCTATTAAGATTTATAGGCTGTAGGATTCTTTTGGGCTTCAACATTATTCTTAGTAAACCCTTTCTGTCTTCTGTTGTTTATAAAAACTGGCAGCTTTAGCAAAGACAGAAGCTTAAGTTGTAGGTAGCACAATTTAACATAATAGTTCTCGCCTGTCCTCCAAATAGCCTAATGCTGATTTTGCAAAAGGAAAAGAGAAAGGGGGAAGAAAAGCCACACGAAACCACATACCATAGGCCATTGCTCTGACATGGATGGATTTGGTTGTCACTACAGAAAAGCACTGGTAAAATTTGATTATATTTCTAATGTCAAAATTTACTAACTTTTTAGACTCCTGGGTTCCATTTCTCATTTGATTTTTCATTTTGTTAGCTCAGCACCATCAGGCCCATCAAAGAGAGTAATGCAGCAATTAGCCCAGGGAGTCACTCACTCAGAGGGGACTTTTTCACCTACAGGGGCTTCTCCTTTCTGCTGCCACTACCACAGCCCAGCAAGAAGGGCCCTCCTTTCTATTCAAGACTCCCTATCTCATACCTCTGGCACCACCTCCCCTTCTCACCTTTCCCCAGAGCATTTGCCTCACCCTGGGGAGTCTGAACATTTGCAAGGGCATGGATGACCTTACAACATCTCCTCAGCTATTGGCTTATTTTAAATTTTGTGTTGCTATTTACCTTTTCACCAGTATAACAACCTTAAAGATTCATTAGTTTAACCACGAGGACCTTAAGGGGTCTGAGTTTCTAGTTCCCACTGTGCCAAGCACATGTCTTGCCCACAGAAAGGGTCTGATACAAACGTTTTAACATGACATAATAACGAGCACTGCCTTTGCACAGGGATTTATACTTTTCAAAGTGCTCTCCTCCTCATCCTCTCCTCTGATCTTCACAGCTGAGGTGTCTGATAATCATTATTATCATTCTCACTTCGCCTGGGTTGAAGGAATTTGGCAGGAAAGACACAGGAAACTCATCTAAGTTCCCAGAAGTTCAGGGTAGAGCAAGGATTGGCACTCAGGACCCCTAAGCCAATGCTTGTCCCCCTTCTCTATACCACACTTATCACATGACCTGACTATCCTTCAGGATGGAACTCAAACCCAGCTTCCTATGTGCCATCTTCCAATACAGAAAATAAATTATTTGTTCACTCTCTGAAATGCATTTCCTCATTTCAGGAAACCGTATGCATTGAGCTAAACACATGAAGACATGCCCAGAGATTATTTAGTAGCTGTGCCCATAATGTTCAATAGTCATGCCTTATTTCTTCCCTGAACTCATTAATTCATCTCTTCAAACATTCTTAAAAGCCTATTTTTTCCCCAGGCATTGTGCCAGGCCCAAGGAAACAAAAATGAATGAGACAGGCTTTCTGCCCTCAAAGAGCTTGTGCTCTAGTGCTGTGGCTTTCCACCTCTTCATTTACTTATTTACTTATGTATTTTAGAGACAAGGTCTTGCTCTGTTACCCAGGGTAGAGGGTAATGGTGCCATCATGGCTCATTGCAGCCTTGACCTCCAGGGCTCAAGTGATCCTCCCTCCTCAGCCTTCCCAGTAGCTGTGACTACAAGCTCATGCTACCACCCCAGGTAATTTTTTTTTTTTTTAAGAAACAGGGGTCTCACTGTGTTGCTGGACTCCAGCTCCTGGGCTCAAGCCATCCTCCCACCCCAGCCTCCCAAAGTGCTGGCATTATAGGTATCAGACACCATGCCCCACCCTTTTCCACCTCTTTTGGCCGTGACCCACTTTATATTTGACATGGTGACCCAGCATGTACACACATACAAACACGCTCCCGTCTGAAAGAAAAACTTCATAAAACAACATTCGTCATACCACATGCAATGCACTTTGATATGTCCTGTCTTTTAAAATTCTCTTTTATTTCATTTATTTATAAGATGCTGTTTGTAACCCTCTAAATTGATTTCACCAAAAACTAGCGGATCATGACCCACAGTTTGCAAACCACTCATCTAGTAAGACTGTGAAATAACATAGACCAGAGGTCAGCAAACACTTTCTGTAAAGGACCAGAGAGTAAATATTTCAGGCTTTCTAGGCCAAGTGGTAAAATCAAGGGTACTATGGAGAAACTAACAAGAGAAAAAAATTCCTTTGCCAAATAAATTTTACTGACAAAATTAAAAATATAATAAATATTGAGTATAATTTCTTATAACACAGGCTTACTAATGAGAAGCACAGAATTTATTTATGGACACTGATATTTGAACTTCATATCAGTTTCACTTGCCACAAAGTATTCTTCTGATTTTTCTCAATGATTTAAAATGTAAAAACCATTTTTGCCTTGCAGGCATATGAAAAGAGGCAGCGGACCATAGTTTGCCAACCCCAACTTAGAGTAAGCCCAGTTTTCATTAATAATGTTAAAATTTCAATGGTTTTCATTTCAATGCCGGGCATGGAGAAAGACCCAGAAAAATATGGATATCTAAATAACTGAGGAACTTTAAACAAGCGATGAGTTCAGCCCCATCATCTCCATCTACCAATGAAGAAACAGAGACAGAGGGGAAACGTGACTCCAAGCCTCCAAACCCAGGGCTAGTTGTACTACAGCCATCTAAGCTGTGACAATGTCCTGACTGGGATGATCACAGCATGGAGACCAAGATCAGTTCTGGAGCAAGCAAACACTCACTACTCCAGAGGCACCAGCAGAGATGACTATGCATTCCAATAAAGAAATTTTATTTTAGAACGTGCAGGTTACCAAAAAGTGCCAAAGCCAACCCTCCTTTCCTCTTGGCATAACACTGATCACCTACACAGTGCTTGGATCTCAAAGTGGCTGAACTGTCGTCACCAGGCTTGAACATAAGTTACCACCAAACCTCATTCACAGGTAAGTCTTCACGGCGTTAACTAGTATCAAGTGGGAAGACAAACCACACCATTCAAAGTCTCCACATATATACTCCACTTTCCTGTGCATTTGGCCAAGGGCCCAAGCAACCAGAGGGAACAGCAGGGCTCTCAAGGTTTGGGTGGCAGCCACAAGGTAGGACTCAGGCTCCCAGGACTGGCTTGAGTCGACATGCATGTGCTCTTCCTGAGGGCAATCATTCACACAGACAAAACACAGCATTCCTAACTGCAGGTATATTTAAGTTCGATAATAAACCATAGGAGATCCACAGCTACTCAAGGCCTTTAAGGACACATGTGCTGCACTTGAGAGTGAGAAAGCCCATGGAAGGAGATGATTAAAACACATCCAACATGTAAATATGTTATCTTGTCCTCTTGCTAAGGCTTCGGGAACCAAGCATGTTACCTCTAGAATGTGGACTCAATGTTAGCTAAAATAACACTTCTCTTTGCTTCAAAGTGAATGCCTGGCACTCTGGTCTATGAATTCTGCTGAAGATGAACCCCAGAGCTACAGCATGTATGAGCACTGCCACAAAGCCCTGGCAATGTTGGCAATTTCAACTCAGATGGGTCTGTATGACAGTAGAGATATTGGTCTTTAAACAAAAGCACACACAAACACTTTTAAACTCGACATGCCAATTCAAAGAATAGGCAGACAGTTGCCATGGTCAAAAAGTACATGTAACAAGTTAAACAAATTTATGATTACCAGTAGATAGTTTGCATTTTGAAATGACTTATTACGGAGTTCCTCACTTCTGTCTTAGGGTATTCAGGATCCCAATAGTGCTTATTTTGAATGAAGAAAGGCGCAACTGTAAAATTGTAAGTTATTCTTCATAGTTCATTAATAGCAAGATAAAGCAATATCTTGTCTCAAGCTCTATATGAGAGTTTCACTGCTTTCATGTAGGTTTTTTCCCCTCCAGTTTGGTCTGAAAATGAACAGATACATACAACACACGTGCGTGCTCGCTCGTGCGCACACACACACAGACACACACAATGAAAACAGATACAGCTTCACAGACCCAACATATCTGGCACTAAATGTGAAGCTCTAGGCAAATAGACCATGAGGATTTAAGCAGATGTTTACAACTCCCTAAGTGAAAACTCTACAAAAGAGAACTCATTGTTTAATAGATCATAATTCAACATTCATAATAATTGTAGGATGCTTTTCAGAGTTCACAAAATGCTTTTACTTAGACCAACCCTGGAAAGGAAGCATTACCATCTTCATTTCACAAACTGGGAAATGAGGTTAAAAAGGAGAGTGTTCTCAATCCTTTGGTGGTAGTCAAGGGTCCAAGGGATCAAGATGAGAAGCCTGGACTGTGCTTCCAAGTGAAGGAAGGCCTGTAAGGGTATGTAGGCCAAGATCTATGCTAGCAAAGGGCCAAGAAGTAAAAAGGAAGAGAAGGAAGGGAAAGAAGTAAAACTGGATGATACAGGGTAGGGTCAATGAAGTTCTGCCAATAGGGAAAAAAAGTGTCTACCCAGCTGATGTCAGCAAACAAATTGTAGCATGTCATTATAAAAGTCCGATGCAGCCAGGCACGGTGGCTCACGCCTGTAATCCCACCACTTTGGGAGGCCGAGGCAGGCGGATCACGAGGTCAGGAGATCAAGATCATCCTGGATAATACGGTGAAACCCCGTCTCTACTAAAAATACAAAAAATTAGCCAGGCGCGATGGCGGGCGCCTGTAGTCCCAGCTACTCGAGAGGCTGAGGTAGGAGAATGGCGCGAACCCGGGAGGCGGAGCTTGCAGTGAGCCCGGATCGCGCCACTGCACTCCAGCCTGGGCAACAGAGCAAGACTCTATCTCAAAAAAAAAAAAAAAAAAAAAAATTCGAATGCATCCTAAGGAGTAGAATTGGAAGGTAGCAAGGTCAAAAGCCATAAAGCTTTTCATTCTCCTGCAGATCCAGATAATCTGCTAGGTAGCAAACAGGGTGATAAGACAGTTAGGGCTACTGCAAGATGAGTGAAAAAAAGGAAAAATAAAAGTGGTATTCTGCACTAGCTGTGCCCCAAGGCTGATATCACGTTATGGGAGCACAGGGAACTGATGTGTCTACATATCTTCCCCATTCTTGCACGCCCTTACTTCTTCAGAAAAAGAAGTGCATTCAGCAGAATCACAACACATGCACTTTGTTTGTGCTTATTAAATAAAAAGAAAGGATCACCTTCAACTATATTAATGATGGACTGGTGGATGAAGGATGCCTGTGAAAATTCACAACATCTGTTTGCTCCACTCTCTTCTCAGCATGCTGCACCTATTTCTCATGCTTAATGATGCTCAGCCACTCTGCAAGTTTTACGAACAAATGTGTGTTTAGCCACATTCATCATTCTGAATGAGCATTCTTGATGAAGCTTCCACTGGCCTGTTTCGCTCTTTCTGCTACACTTTAACAAATGACAACTGCTCTACGTATTTTTCATTTGTTAAAAATAAAAAGCTAAGTGAAGGATAGGCCTGGAGGATTTTTTCCCCTTCCCTTTGACTCCCCCAAACCCTTCAGAGCACCATCCATTGTATTTCTCCATCCACCAGCTTGCCCACAGTCTTTGGGGTTGGATTGCCACTGGCCATATCAAGTTGTGCACTCCCACCTACTAGAATCCATGGATTGTCTTTCCTTTCCTGATCATCTACCACTCTTGGAATTTCTGTCACACAATGCAGTATTTAAATACACGTCTTCACTCTTCACTGGGCAGGACTTTAAACCAATAAGTTGGCAAGAAACCAGGAAATACTCTTTGTATTACCAAGAATGCTTAAAACATATGTGACCACAATGTAGGAAACAAATAAATGCTTGTTGAATTAAGAAGTAGTAGCTCTTTCCAGGTCTCCCGAAGAAAGCCAAGATGCAGGCTTGGTTTTGACAAACAAGGCAATATTTCAATATTTACATTATCATAAACTCAGACACTTCAGCCAAAGCAAGAGGCTTGACTTTTTCATCCCTGAAAAAAACCTGAACTCACAGTCTGGATGACCCTCACAAATCAGGTCAAGCCAGCTAGAATCCAAGAGTTCAAAGCTGGCAAAAATATGAAAATATGTTAAGAAATAATCTTTCAGAATTTATTTTCAAGTGATTGTTTTATTCTGGTCATTTAATTAGAAGCATGAAAAGCAAGAAAAAAAATGTTCCCTGTATAAACTATTCAGAATCATTGGAAATCATATTTCATAAAACGATACACAATACATTTTTCCCTGGATTTGCAATGCTGGATATTATATTAGTATTTGTATTGCATTTGACTCAGCATGCATTGCAAAGCACTTTACAAATGAAATAATCATATTATATATTCGATAAAGCCACGCTCATATATCACCACTTTTAATCATAATGGTTTCTGGCTTTTTCCCTCCTGATAATGTTATGGACATTTGAAAAATAGAACATTTCAGTCATCAAATTTAGTTGATTTTCCTGCCCCTAACCTTCTTTAAAATGCCCCTTTAGTCATTGTGGTTTTTATATATACTTCATTTACTGAATTGAAAATACATTTCAATTCAGTTGAAAAACAAGCTTCTGAGATCAGGTACAAAAAGCCTTTAGGACATGTCTACCCAACAACAAAAAAAGCTAACTAAACCTTAGCGACATAGTTAAGAAATTGGTAAAAGAGTAAAAATCAAGAATCTTAACCAGAAATCCATCATCATCACACCAAGTATTTACTAAGGTCCTACTCCACAGATTCCAAGAACCATGGTCCACACCAAGGAGCCTTGGAATTTTTTTTTTAATTTTAATGTGTAAATAGTAGATAGTAAATATCTATGGGGTACATGAGATATTTTGATACAGACATACAATGCATAACAATCACATCAGGGTAGATGGGGTATCCATCACTTCAAGCATTTATCTTTTCTTTCTGTTATAAACAGTCCAATTATACTCTTTTGGTTACTTGGAATTTTTGAGCCTTCAAATCCACATCTGTCCTAAGCTTGGTTGAAGACAAAATTTAAAACATGCATTACAAACACATGTAAATTAATTTTGAACTGGCACCATTTTTTGTCCATTCTATTTTTTAACAACTAAAATGAAAGATATGACAATTGTCCTATAGACAAACATGAAAATGTCTGACATTTCTAAGAAGACCTTAAAACCTGAAAAAGTGTTTGATAATTCAAGGACTCGCTCAAATTCTTTCTCCTCCTCAAAGATCTCCCCAACCCACCAACCACTCCAGCTTACAGAGAGCATCCTCTTCTCTGAAATACAGGAGTAGTGACTATCTGTATCACATAATTTAACCCCACCTAATACTATCGCTCATGAATATTTTGCTATATTCTCTCCACAATTAGAATATGGTTTTACTAAGGCTTGGAGTTTCAAGCCTTATATATCTCTTACATCAATACTCAGCACTGTCTTGAGTACTAAGTCATCTCTATCTATATCAATATCTATATCAATATCAGTATATCAATATAGATTTCTATGGACACTAATTTATATTTTATGTACCCAGTGAGTCTATGCTTACATGTACAGTCAGATATTTTTTCTATTCATTCTTTCTACACATATTAAGCCCTCCTCTCCAGTTTTATGTACTATGAGAGATGCATAGATATCTCAATGACATTATAATGCACCTGAGAGAAAGCATGCATTTAAATTCCTACTGTGGCCCATGCTGTTAAAAAATTAAAGACTGAAAATTCAACAGGAGTTTAAGAAAAAGAAAAGATCATTTGGAGAGAGAGGAAATAAGAGTCTTTGTTTGAAAGCACGGTATTTAAGCAGATCCTTGAAGGACAGAGAAGATTGTAAGCAGGTAAAGATGTGGACAAGAATTTCCAGACATAGGAAATAACATGAGTAAAATTACAAAGGCTCAAAGGTAGGGTGCTCATTTGTGCGCTGAATAGAAGATTCCTCTTTTAAAAAACACATGATTTAACCTAGCCTTGCAAAGCAGTTTAGAAAATCCTAAGGCCTACCAGAGGGACTGCTTTTCAAATTCTCATCATCATACTTACTGCCCTTTAGCAACAACAGAAATATTGTATATGAGTCCCCAGTGGTATAGAGTCCCAGAGGACAAGCTGAAAAACTAAATGTCCTCTTCTGAATCCTCCTAGACTCAGTGCTTAAATTCCTTGACCTGATTTCTTTGAGGCCTCTTCTTCAGTTGATTTCCCTGGTTTGCTTGTGGAGGACTTAGCATCAGACATCACCTCCAACTCTCTTGAGCTCTGTAACATGTGTTGGCTGCAGCAGCCTTCTGTGCAGCTGCAAGAATCTAGCAAAAGCCAATGCACATTTTCTCCAAAGGACCTGCTTTCTCCTACTGGTGACACAGACCTTCAGAAAACCTTCCCATCCTTCCTCAGCCATAACTTCCACCCTAGAGAACATAAGAAACCCTTTACTCAGACCTCAGATTTTACCATTTAAGTCGCCCTGAACCCCTACACTAAGAGAGTGAGGACTTTTTTTTCTTATTCAGTGCAAGTGCCTTCTAAGAGAAACTGTGCTTGATAATGCTTTTCCATTGAGTTTGATGAGCATCTACTGTATGTAAAAGGCCCACAATCTGGCAGGAACAGCAATAGTAAACTAAGTCACCTCAACTGAATTTAGCACTGAACTGCAGCACCATTTTGGCTAATTCACTCTAAACTGTTCAGCAACTAAAACTCACCATTTCTTATTTCTAAAGAAGCACCTCATTGCAATGATAGCCCAGAACCAAAGAAGCATAACAGTAGAGAGTCCTGAAGGGCGTTGGCCATCACTCAGTTTAATCCCCTCACTTTACAACTGATGAAATTGAGGTCCAAAAAAGCAAAATGGCTTGATCTAAGGCATAAAACCTTTTAGTAGCCCAAGTGGGACTGAAATCTAGGTTTCTGACTCCCAGATTAGTTCCTTCCACTACTACGTGCTGTCTATCAACCTTCTAAAAGTTGGGAGAACTGAAATAATACCAGTGTGGTAGGCTACATAACACAACCCCAAATATGTCCATGAATTTTCAGAACCTGTGAATTCATATGGAAAAATGGACTTTGCAAATGTGATTGAGTTAAAATTCTGGAGATGAAAGGATTACCCTAGATTATCTGGGTGGACCCAATGTCATCACAATAGTCCTTATAAGAAGGATGCAGGAGGAGTCAGAGTCGGAGAAAACAGTGATATAGTAATGAAAACAGTAAACTGAGAGATGTGCTTTGAACAAGGAGGAAGGGGCCACAAGACAAGGAATACAGGTGGTCACTAGACACTGGAATACACAGGAAACAGATTTTCTCTCAGAGGCTCCCAAAAGAAACAGCCTTCCCATCACCTTAATTTTAGCCCTGTATGCCTCATTTTGAACTTCTGACCTCTAGAACTACAAGAGAACAAATTTGTATTACTTGTAAGCTACTAAGTTTGTGGAAATTTGTTGCAATGACAATAGAAAACGAATACAGATTTTACACTTATAAATAGAGTGCTGCTGTAACAAATATCTAAAACAGTAGAAGTGGTTTCGGAATTTGATAATAAGTAGAAGTTGGAAGAATTTTGAGAAGCATGATAGAAGAAGCTTACATGGGTTTGAACAGGCTGTTAGTAGAAATATTGGCATGAGTGACTCCACTGGTGAAGACTCAGAAGGAAGCAAGAACTGTCGCAGAGAAACCAACACTGTCTTAGAGAATACCCAAATCATCATCAACAGACTATTAGTGGCAGTATGGATGTTAAAGCCACTGCTGCTGAGAGCTCAGAAGGAAATAAGGAACATATCACTGGACACTGGAAGAGGATCCTTATTTTATAATGGCAGCATTATTTGCTGAATTGTGTCCTACAGTTATATGGAAAGCACAACTTGAAAGCAATAAAGTTGGATATTTTTCTGAAATTTCCAAGCAAAGTGTTGAAGGTCCAATCTGGTTTCCTCTTGCTGCTTATAGTGAAAGGCAAGACAGAAAAGATAAGTGGAGGGAAGGGATGTTAATTAAAAAGGAGCCGGGACTTGATGATTTGGGAAAGGCTCAGCCTATTCAGATTGCAAAGAAGGTTAAAATTAGGAGGTTCACTGCTAAGAAAGGATACTCTAGAAAGCAAGCCAGGGTGTAAATGAACACCCTTTGGCAAATAACTCAGAAGGGTCAAAATATCCGAGTATACTTTCACACAGAAAGCTCTTTGAAGATATTAGGCATGTGACTCATGAATCCCCTCAACCATCTCAACAGAAGCCAGAAATAGATATAGAATTATCCAGAAAAAGCTATGGAGGACCCTTTTGTCTCATGGAATGAATCCCCATGACATACATTGGATACCACAAGTTTTTTGAGAATGTTATACAAGCAGAAATACTGTCGGCTTAGAATAAAAGGGATAAAAAGGATAAAATGAAAGAAGGCTGTAAAGTAGGCAAGTTCTACAGACAAGAAACAGGCTGATAAAACTGCTCAGCTTCAAACACATCCTACCTTCACAAAAAAGGAAGGATGACCCAGGGGGTGGAGCCTCAAGCCCAGAGTGTAGAAGCTCAAATCCAGAGCGCAGGTCCTCAAGCCACACAGAATTATTCCCAGGTCCTGAAACCTAAAGAAGCTTGCCCTGCCACATATAAAATTGCTTGAGACAGGTGACTGACTCCTTTTCCCTTTCACTGTATCCCTTTTAAAATGGAATGTCTATAAACAGTCTCCTGTGCCTGTCCCATCACTGTATTTTGGGGGCAGACAACTTATTTCTGATTTTACAGGTCCACAGATGAAGAGTAATTTTCATCAAGAATGGATTATACTTAGCGGCTCACTCATACTTGATTTAAATTATTGAGATCATGAGATTTGTTATTTTTAGCTGATGAGATATAGATGAGATTTTAGACTTGAAGCTGTAATGGCTGAAACTTTTGGTGACCTTGGGATGGGGGTGAATGTATACTTCATGTAGGATTGATGTGAATTTTGGAGGGACAGAAGGAGAATATAGCTGTATTATTTTTGCCCACTAAGTTTGTTGCAAATTGTTACAGCAGCAATGGGAAACTAAGCAAAAAGAGAAGAGATCACCAAAGGAGGAAAAGGCTCCAATCACAAATAATCTTACTTATGGAGAGATCACAGCCCTTGAAAGTACCAATGAACAAGATACATCTTCTTGCTACACCACCCTAATAGGCAGAGACCTTAGAATATGAGATGCTCTTCAGAGTGTCTTTCGGGCTTTAATATATGGTTGCAATATCCCTACAAAACCCTTCTTTCTCTTGTACCAGTCAGGTGATCCATGATATGCCAGAAATAGGATAACTGTTTTCTGATTAAAATCAGGATGCATTAAACAATGTCATTTGTGCTATTTTCTGGTGCAAGGAGCTGGATGGGAGATTCTAAAACTAGACATCAAGTTGTTGAGATTTTCTTGACATTTCAATAATTTGGAGGACAAAAGGACAATATATTTTAAAATGAGATAGCCATAGAAAACCTATGATATGTGATCACCTTATTTAGCCAGGAAACTAGGGAGAGTATGTGAAATGATTTGACTCTGTGTTCTACCCAAATCTCATGTAGCTCCCATAATTCCCAAGTGTTGTGGGAGGGCTCAGTGGGAGACCACTGAATCATGAGGGCAGGTCTTTCTCGTGTTGTTCTCGTGATAGTGAATGGGTCTCATGAGATCTGATGGTTTTAAAAACAGAAGTTTCTCTGCACAAGCCTTCTCTTTGCCTGCTACCAACCACGTAAGATGTGACTTGCTCCTCCTTGCCTTCTGCCATGATTGTGAGACTTCCCCAGCCGCATGGAACTGTAAGTCTAATTAAACCTCTTTCTTTTGTAAATTGCCCAGTCTCAGGTATGTCTTTATCAGAAGTGTGAAGACAGATTAATACAGTAAATTGGTACCAAGAGTGGGGTGCCACTGAAAAGATACCTGAAAATGTGGAAGTGACTTTGGAACTGGGTAACAGGCAGAGGTTGGAACAGTCTGGAGGGCTCAGAAGAAGACCGGAAAATATGGGAAAGTTTGGAAATCCCTAGAGACTTGTTGAATGACTTTGACCAAAATGCTGATAATGATATGGACAATGCAATCCAGGCTGAGGTGGTCTCAGATGAAGATGAGGAACTTGTTGAGAACTGGAGCAAGGGTGACTTTCATTATGTTTTAGTAAAGAGACTGGTGGCATTTTGCTCCTTCCCTAGAGATTTGTGGAACTTTGAACTTGAGAGAGATGATTTAGGGTATCTGGTGGAAGAAATTTCTAAGCAGCAAAGCCTTCAAGAGGTGACTTGGGTGCTGTTAAAGGCATTCAGTTTTAAAAGGGAAACAGAGCATAAAAATTTCAAAAATTTGTAGCCTGATGATGCAGTAAAAAAGAAAATCCAATTTTCTGAGTAGAAATTCAAGCCAGCTAGCTACAGAAATGTAAGACGGAACCAAATGTTAATAGCCAAGATAATGGGGACAATGTCTCCAGGGCATGTCAGAGGTCTTCATGGCAGCCCCTTCCATCACAGACCCAGAGGCCTAGGAGAAAATGGTTTCATGGGCTGGGCCCAGGGTCCCCATGCCATGTGCAGTTTAGGGACTTGGTGCCCTGCATCCCAGCCACTTCAGTCATGACTAGAAGTAGTCAAGGTACAGCTCGGGCTATTGCTTCAGAGGGTGGAAGCCCCAAGCTTTGGCAGCTTCCATGTGGTGTTGAGCCTGCAGGGGCACACAAGTCAAGAAATGAGGTTTGGGAACCTCCACCTAGATTTCAGAAGATTTATGGAAATGCCTGCGTGCCCAGGCAAAAGTTTGCTGCAGGGGTGGGGAGCTCATGGAGAACCTCTACTAGGGCAATGTGGCCAGGAAATGTGGGATTGGAGCCTCCACACAGAGTCCCTACCAGGGCACCACCTAGTGGAGCTATGAGAAGAGGGCCATTAGCTTCCAGACCCCAGAATGGTAGATCCACCAACAGTTTGTACCATGCACCTGGAAAAGCTGCAGACACTTGATGCCATCCCATGAAAGCAGCCAGGAGGGGCGCTATACCCTGCAAAGCCACAGGGGCAGAGCTGCCCAAGATCATGGGAACCCATGTCTTGTGTCAGTGAGACCTAGATGTGAGACATGGAGTCAAAAGAGATCATTTTGGAGCTTTAAGATTTGACTGCCCTGGCCGGGCATGGTGGCTCACGCTTGTAATCCCAGCACTTTGGGAGACCAAGGTGGGTGGATCACGAGGTCAGGAGATCAAGACCATCCTGGCTAACACAGTGAAACCTCGTCTCTACTAAAAATATGAAAAAAATTAGCTGGGCGTGATGGCAGGTGCCTGTAGTCCTAGCTACTTGGGAGGCTGAGGCAGGAGAATGGTGTGAACCCAGGAGGCGGAGCTTGCAGTGAGCCGAGATCACGCCTCTGCACTCCAGCCTGGATGACAAGAGTGAAACTCTGTCTCAAAAAAAAAAAAAAAAAAGATTTGACTGCCCTGCTGGATTTTGGATTTGCATGGAGCCAGTAGCCCCTTTCTCTTGGCTAATTTCTCCCATTTAGAATGGCTGTATTTACCCAATTCCTGTACTCCTGTTTTGTCTAGGAAGTAACTAACTTGCTTTTGATTTTACAGGCTCATAGGTGGAAGGGACTTGCCTTGTCTCAGATGAGACTTTGGATTGTGGACTTTTGAGTTAATGCTAAAATGAGTTAAGACTTTGGGGGACTGTTGGGAAGGCATGGTTGACTTTGAAATGTGAAGATATGAGATTTGGGATGGGCCAGGGGCAGAATGATATAGTTTGACTCTGTGTCGCCACCCAAATCTCTTGTAGCTCCCATAATTCCCATGTGTTGTGGGAGGGACCTGGTGGAAGATGACTGAATCATGGGGCAGGTCTTTCCCATATTGTTCTCATGATAGTGAAAGGGTCTCACAAGATCTGATGGTTTTAAAGACAGAATTTTCTCTGCACAAGCCCTCTCTTTGCCTGCTGCCATACACGTAAGATATGACTTGCTCTTCCTTGCCTTCCACCATAATTGTGAGGCTTCCCCAGCAACGTGGAACTGTAAGTCCAATTAAACCTCTTTCTTTTGTACATTGCCCAGTCTCAGGTATGTCTTTATCAGCAGCGTGAAAACAGACTAATACAGTGTACTAATGTACATGGAATCTCAGAATCCAAGTTCACTAAAATGCAGGCACTTGGAGACAGGGCCCAAACCCCTGGCATACACAAAGATCAGCAGGAGATGTAGGGTCAAGTCCAGCAGAATAATGCAAAATGACCATCTCTACCTCCTGAGCATCTGCTGGGTTACTAGAACTTCACACAGGCCATTTTGCTCACAACAGCCCCTCAAGGGAGGGTAGATGGGGAAATGGACATTTAAGGTGGTTAGATATATTTTCCCAAGTAATGCTCATAAGCAGGTAAGTGGCTGACCTAGGGCTCAAAAATGCTTCCCACTCCATCATGCTGCAAAATAACTTGATCCAGTGATAACAAATCAGAGAAAATCTATGATGAGAGGAGGCGGAAGGAGGGAAGCCCTTTCACTGCACACTTGGGATGAACAGATGCTTTTAAAGTGAATAGCAGAAAAACATCTTTTCACGATGAAGTTGGGATACAAGCAGTCAACTGACATCTCTCAACAGCAAAATAAAAAAAAAAAAGTGGCCTATTCAAAAATGTATGCATTCAACATCCACTCAACAAACATTTGTTTTGCAGACATGCTGAACATGGTACCAGCCAAAATTTGCCATAAGACAGTATCCCTTACCCTAAAGAATATACAAGCCAGGGGAAGTACAGATAGACTTAATTAACATATCCGAATCTTCCTTCAAACCTAAGATATTTCATGAATGCTTTAGAAGTGTTACTAACATATTCTAAGGGAAAAAACAGGAATAAATAAATATATTTTCTTCCTTAAAATAACAGAATTGACCTTGAAAGTGGACTCAGAACACCAGATTTAGGTAAAAATAAAGCAGAAAAACATTATTTTTTAACATCCTAGAATTTTTCCTTTTTTCTTTCCAAAAAGTGATTTTTAAAACTGCATTCTCAGAATTGGGGCCAGTAGAGAGAAGCTGCAGGGCCACAGACAGCCCATTAAAACAAAGACAACTGTTCTCCCGAGAGCTGTGCAGCCATGATCCAGGCTGCTTTGCTCCTTACCAGTGGAAGGGTTCAACTGTTGGGCTGGCCTTGGGTGGATGCCTGCTTTGGTGTGGAGCTGAAGTGTTGAGCTGGCCTTGGGTGGATGCCTGGTTTGGTGTGCAGCTGAAGAGGATGGCCTCATATCTCTGGGATTCTTCTGGAACATCATCTCATAGGAAGGGCTCAGCACACCATCTAGAGCCATTCAGCTCCAACAACATTCAAAGAATTTCCATTTTGCCAAGACTAACTTTTGAATCTTGTGCTAAAAGTCATCTCATAACACAGAACCTAGCTAACACTTGTTCTCTAAATAGAGCTGAACTAGTCCTTCACCTTGACTGGCTGCAGCACCTAAAAAAAGCCTGCAGGCTGAATTGCAGGGACAGCTGACCCCAGAAGGCTTTGCCCACCCCCTTGTTTCCCCAATTCCACATCTCACTTATCTGTCTGGCTGAATAAATTACAAGAAATACCTCCTTCAAAGACCTATAATAAAAAGAGATTCAAGAGGACAACGCCATAGTGGAGCAGCATTCATGAGAACTCTGAGATGGAAATTCCCAGTCAGCCTTAATGCTGGAGAATTTACTTTAGGATGTAAAAATAACACGTACCGCTATATTTCTTCACTTTATTTGCTCTCCTCTGCAGAGATTACTGCTGTGTGCGCGACATCATAAGAGTAGAGAAGGTCAGGTTGACAAAACTTCTTGGTGGGGAATAATCTTTAGTCTTCCAAATATATATGCCTTGCAACTTCCAGGCCACAAAAGCAAACTCTGGTTTGGAAAATGCCAAGTCCCATCTCCAAGGAAACTCAATAACTTCCAAATGGCCCCAAGATCACATTTGTGTGGTTATAATAAATCATTAAAAACATTAAGGAATAATTCAGATTGAAAGAGCTTTCAGGGTTGTTAATATTTTCTTTTCCTCCTGGATTTGGCAGACAACATAAACCTCAGTAAAGAAAATTCCTGCTAAATAAAATAGGAAAATTATAAAATTGGACCTGGTTGAACTTTCTTTTCACCTACCAACAACTCCTTAAGAAAACGATAATATTTATGCAGCAAAAAGATATTTCTTAGCTTCTCTGTTGAAGATAATTTACTTCTTTTCAGGTCTAAGATAGTTTGGGGTCATTCTAAGTAATCATTTTTTTCCTGGGGAGCAGTATCCTCTCAAACCAAACATAAAAACAGTTTAAAAGTTTGGGCAGGTTTCAAAGGAGACAGTATAGGGCACACAAGGAGTGCTATTCAACACATCAGTCCCAAGACTACATTTAAAAGCCAGAAATGAAAATGGGGTTGAGGAATGTACAAGCAAAGTTACTGCGTTCCCCAAAGATAATTGCCCATCAGCAATGCCAGCTCTTACGCTGTAGTTCTCAGAAAGCCCAGACCCTCCAAAGGATTCCAGCTCATCCTGGAATTAAGGCCCCACTGCAGAATGTTACAACAGCTGGAACACCAAAGATCACCATCTTTCAGACCTCATATGAAGCCACAGCATGATAAACAAATTCAATAAAATTACAAATTGGCAAACTGTTTGCAACAAATGTTATTTCCTGGATAACAAGATGGATAACGTACATTCTGAAACATATGCGAGGAATTATTGAAAACAGATGTAAATGTTCTCAAACTCAAGTCTTTCTTTGGCACAAATCTGAATATGTTGATTTTTGCACTTTGCTTTACAGCAGTGCCTCAAAGTCCCTCAAACACTAACCCTTGTACTGAGCAGAAGACATTTTAGGAAGAGGTTTCTGTTGTCCTCCACTATTTCACAAAACTTGTGATGAGGAGGGTGTTCATTCCAAACACCCTTCCATAAGAGACCAAATAAAACTTTGAATCCTGTATAAAAAATCACAAGCAAGAAGAAAATGCAAACAGAGGATGGCAATTGTGTTTAAATGTCTCCAGATCTAAAAGTCCTCTGTTAACATTCCCATCCTGTAAAGAAGGCTCATGACACACCCACTTCAACAACTAAGACCTCCTTCCCTTAGTGAAGTGCCACCTCCACATAAGGTCTCTTGCTTATTCCTCTGATACCTCCACTGACTCACCTATGCTGCAAAAGCAGCCGTGCCACCCCATTCTACCTGCTGCACAATCAAGACTTTTCTAATTGTAAGAAAAACAGTCCCCTGAGCACACACAAAAACATGCAATGTGCAATCATCACATTTTGGAAATGGTGGCCCAGAGAGGTATTTTCCATGAAAAGTAATTTGCATTTTTTAGCTACAAATGCATCTTTCCTTCTAAGAAGAATCATCTGTACAACAGATTTGTATCTGAAAATAGAAGGCCGGATTTATGCAAAAATGATCTCAGGGGATCATCACAGAAACACAAAAAAAGTAATTTTCTGCCAAAATTATACAGAGCTCTCACAAGAGATGTTTTTCAAATATGACCACTAAACACATAAAATACACAAATGAAACAGAATTAATGCAAACCAAGAGTTCTTTGGTGATCTTAAAGAGCTTAGAGATGTCAGACAAAACATCAGAATAAAATTCTTGAGAGTCTAAAAATTACAGTCATGTCAAAACCCATATATTTCACATTAAAAAGAATATCTTTTGCTTTTGCAAGGATCGGCCTCTCTAGTTTACTTAAATATGCCACAAATGCACAGGGCAGTAAAGTTAATTCTCTAAATTCCCAAAGTGCATTAATCTTCCCACATATAAAACTGCTGCTATCACTTCAGTAGATGTGAATGAGTTGAAATATAAAACTTCATAGTTAATAGTTTAAAAGAAAGAGCTCCATAGGCCCAGAATCTTAAAACCAATTAGGAGTGTCAGGCTGAGTAAGGTGTCTTAACATGGACACTGACCTAGACCATTTGCAAATTTACAAAAACATCAAAAGTCATTTTTAATTACTCTACCCAAAAAGAAACCAGCAGTTGCATGTAACTTTGTGTGTGCACACACAAGCAGAAAGGTAGAAGGCAAGAGCTCCGGGCCAGAAATTGAGATATACTTGCATTCTTAGCACCAGTCCTGCACTTAACTAGCATTTGACATTTGGCAATTCATTAACCTTTTTGAGGCCCCAGCTTCTTCATCTCTGGGAGAAGAAAGAGTTATACCAAAACGTCTCCTACAATTCCTTTTGGCTTTGATATCCAATATGTAGCCAATAAATCACAGTAGGATTAAGCAGGAGTCACCCCTTAATAATTTTTGAGGAGGTCAAATTCCACCTATGTTATAAGAATGAACCAAGAAGCACTTCTGAGTCCCCCCAAAGCCATATGGCACTTTTTCTTCTACTAGATGATAGGAAATAAGCTCCATTTTATAGACTAGAAAGGGAACAGGAGACAGAGAAAGTCCCACCTCTATTTGTCTTGACTTTGACGTTCCACATGCAGCCGCTGTTTATGTTGGCTGTCATCCTTTGACTTCCACTATAGTTTGCAGCAAGGGGGTCACTGGGTAACCTCCGCCTTCAAGAGTCTTATGAGTTCTCAACCCCCAGGCCAACAGTGCCTATGTATCTGGCTGGCTTTCTCTGACAGTTTCCAGCACTTGGCAAGAGAAGATCGAAAAGATGCAGAATAATGTCAACTCGAATAGTAATCTGTTAGGTGAATGGTTCTGTAGCTTACTACACAAGAGTAGGTTATGGTTTCATATATCATGTTCAATGTGCAATAGATATTTTCTTCAACCATTCATATTAAACTGGTGTAAATGTTTTTATTCCTTGCCACATTTCTGGGTGGTAAGCTCAGGCTCTCCCAGGAATTCGTTTGCTTTAAAATGCCATGCATCTCCAGGCAGCCTTACCTCATAAAAAATGGGCACGTCTTCTAAATGAATTTCCCCTTTTTTGCAGTTAATAACTAACCAACACAGCAGAAATACACCATGTGTGAAGCCCTGTTTACTACAGGTGGTAAATCACGTGCCTAGCGTCCTATAATTCATTCTGAATACTGTAACTCCATTCACTGTAATATGCTTTGCCCTGTGAATTAACAACACCCAAAGTTTGTAGAAAAACTGATTCTGATTCAGGGTCTTGTCTTAGAAAATGTATTTATTTTGGGAGAAGAAAGTGGGAAGAGATTTTTAAGGAGGAGTCACACCAAAGTCTCTGATTACCCTCCAGTGGCCCATGCCCATAGGGCGGTCTCAGGCGTGGGCTATGGTCTAGGCAAGATAAGCTCCAGCCTCTTGTGCCTTCTATCCTGTGTTCCATGTCTCCTTTCCAGTCTTCTCCATTCCCCAAAGCTTATGGCGTCAGCTGATAATGAAGGTGTTAGGTCTACACACCTCCTTGAAACAGGTTCTTGATGATGAAACCTCTTGGGTCTAAAATATCTTTACCACCCCAAATTATTTAAATGTACTATGGCTGCTCATTGGGGTCACTGGGCCTCTTAAGTCAGTACCTATGGTTGTCCCTACCTTTCAGCCCTTACTCTGTGTCTCCACCGGAAAACCTTTAGAAATGCATGAATCAGTAGCAAAGTTTTCATAGTCTTCCACTGGGTGGTAAAATGCTCCAAATCTGCCTTCTATGCAGAGCCAATATGCTGGCTCTCCAGTCCCTCCTTCCAGGCTCTTAGCAGGAGGGGAGTGAAAGTTTACAGCTTGTTTAGATAAAGTAGTTTAGGAATAAGAGGGAGCAAAAGCCAGAGGCACCTCTAAAATGTCAGGAGAATCCTTGGTTCTCTCTTCCTTACCTAAGAGTGTGACCTACAAGAGTAAGAATCAGGGTTTCCTAGATTGATTTTAGGTCCTGCCAAGTCTTCCAGAATTATTTAGATCAGAGTTCAGCAACCTTCTTTTGTAAAAGTCCAGATGATAAATATTCTAGGTTTTGTGAGCCATATAGTCTCTGTTGCAACTAGTCAACTCTGCCACTACAGCATGAAAGCAGTCACAGCATGTGCAATACATAAACAAGTGGGCAACTTTAATTACAAAAACAGACAGTAAGCTATACTTTGCTGAATCCTGATCTAGACCAGCATTGCCCAATAGAAATATAAGCCAACAAAGATAATTTAAATGTTTCTAGTAGCTACATTAAAAAGGCAAAAAGAAACAGGTAGAAAAAAATATTTTGATAATATACTTTATTTAATATATCCCAAATACTATCAACATGTAATCAAAATATTTTTTGAAATTAACTTTTTTTATAGATTTAGGGACACAAATGCAGTTGTGTTACATGGATATATCACACAAGTGGTGAAATCTGGGTTTTTTAGTGCACCCATCACCCAAATAGTGCACACTGTACCCTAGAGGTGGTATTTCATCCTTCTCCCGAAATCCTCCTACCATATGAAGTCTCCAGTGTCTATTATCCCACTCTATATGTCTATGTGTACCCATTGCTTAGCTCTCACTTATAAGTGAGACCATGTGTTTTTTGATTTTCCGTTTCTGAGTCATTTCACTAAGGATAATGGATGGCCTCCAGTTCAAACCATGCTGCCACAAAAGACATGATTTCATTCCTTTTTATAGCTGAGTAGCATTCCATGGTGTGTGTGTGTGTGTGTATATGTATGTAGGTATATATGTGTCTGTGTACACACACACACACATATACACACACAGACACACATTTTAATCCAATCATCCATTGATGGATACTTAGGTTGACTGTATAGCTTTCGGGTAGATACCCAGTAGTGGGATTGCAAGATCAAAGGGTAGTTCTATTTTTAATTCTTTGAGAAATGTCTATACTGTTTTCCATAGAGGTAATACTTATTTACATTCCCACCAACAGTGTATGAGTGGGAATTCCCTTTACTGCATATTCTCACTACCTTCTGTTGTTTTTTGACTTTTTAATAATGGCCATTCTGACTGTTGGAAGATGGTATCTCATTGTGTTTTTAATTTGCATTTCTCTGATGATTAGTAATATGGAGCAGTTTTTCATGTTTGTTAGCTGCTTGTATGTCTTCTATTGAAAAATGTCTGTTCGTGTCCTTTGCCCACTTTTTAATGGGTTATTTGGTTTGTTTGTTTGTTTTGTTGAGTTCCTTGTAGATGGTGGATATTAGCCTTTTGTCAGATGCATTGTCTGCAAATATTTTCTCCCATTCTGTAGGTTGTCCTTGTACTGTGTTGATTGTTTCTTTTGCTGTGCATAAGCTTTTTGGTTTAATTAAGTCTTATTTGTCTATTTTTGCTTTTGTTTTATTTCCTTTGGAGAACTTAGCCATAAATTCTTTGCCTAGACCAATGTCCAGAAGAGTTTCTCCTAGCTTTTAGAATTTTTGTAGTTTGAGGTCTTTAATCCATCTTGAGTTCATTTTTATATATGGTAAGAGATAGAAGTCCAGTTTCGTTCTTCTGCATATGGCTCTCCAATTATGCCAGCATTATTTATTGGATAGGGTACCAGCCAGGATGGTGGTGCATGCCTGTAGTTTCTACTACTTGGGAGTCTGAGGCTGGAGGACTGTTTGAGCCCAGGAGTTTGAGGCTACATTGAGCTCTCACCAGTGCACTCCAGCTTTGGGTGAAAGAGTAAGACCCTGTCTCTGAAAAAAAAATTATACTGAATAAGGTGTCCTTTCCCCCAGAGTATATTTTTGTCAACTTTGTCAAAGATCAGTTGTTTATAGGTAAAGAATATTTCTGGGTTCTCTATTCGGTTCCATTTTTCCAAGTATAATTTTTATACCAGTACCATGCTGTTTTGGTTACTATAGCCTTGTAGTATAATTTGCAGTAAAAAATATGGTACCGCTAGCTTTGTTATATTTTTGCTTAGAGTTGCTTTGGCTATTCAAGCTTTTTCTGGTTCCATATTAAGATTTTTTTTCTAATTCTGAGAATAGTGACATTGGTAGTTTTATAGGAATTGGGTTGAATCTATAGATTGCTTTGGGTAGTATGGTCATTTTAATTATATTGATTCTTCCATTCCAGGAGCACAGGATGTTTTTCTATTTGTTTGTGTCATCTATGATTTCTTTCTTCAGTGTTTTGTACTTCTCTTTGTGGAGATATTTCACCTCCTTGATTAAATGCATTCTTCAGTGTTTTTTTGGTAGCCACTGTAAATGGGATTCAGTCTTTGATTTGCTTCTCAGCTTAATCATTACTGGTGTACAGAATGCTACTGGTTTTTATACATTGATTTTGCATCCTGGAACTTTACTTAAGTCATTTATTAAATCTAGGAGTCTTTTCTAGGAGGCTTTATGGTTTTCTAGGTATAATATTATATCATCAGTGAACAGAGATAATTTGACTTCCACTTTTCCAATTAAGATGACTTTTATTTCTTTCTCTTGACTGAGTGCTGTAGCTAGGACTTCCAGTTGAATCGGAGTGGTGACAGTGGGCATCCTTGTCTTGTTCCAGTTCTTAGAAGGAATGCTTTCAACTTTTCCCCATTCAGTATCATGTTGGCTCTGGGTTTGTCATACACAGTTTTTATTATTTTGAGGTATGTCCCTTCTATACCTAGTTTGGTAAGGGTTTTTTTTTTTTTTTTTGAGACGGAGTCTCTCTCTGTCGCCCAGGCTGGAGTGCAGTGGCGTGATCTCAGCTCACTGCAAGCTCCGCCTGCCAGGTTCCCGCCATTCTCCTGCCTCAGCCTCCTGAGTAGCTGGGACTACAGGCGCCCGCCACCATGCCCAGCTAATTTTTTGTATTTTTAGTACAGATAGGGTTTCACCGTGTTAGCCAGGATGGTCTCGATCTCCTGACCTCGTGATCCACCCACCTCGGCCTCCCAAAGTGCTGGGATTACAGGTGTGAGCCACCGCGCCTGGCCACTAAGGGTTTTATCATGAAGAGATGCTGGATGTTATCTAATGCTTTTTCTGCATCTATTGATATGATCATATGATTTTTGTTTTCAATTCTGTTCATGCAGTGAATCACAATGATTGATTTGTGTGTGTTGAACCAATCTTGCATCCCTGGGATAAAACCCACTTGACCACAGTATACTATCTTTTTTATGTGCTATTGGATTCAGTTTGCTAGTGTTCTGTTGAGGATTTTTGCATCTGTGTTCTTCTGGGATATTGATCTGTAGTTTTCTCTTTTTGTTGTATCCTTGCCTGGCTTTAGTATCAGGGTGATGCTGGCTTCATAGAATGAGTTAGGAAGGATTCCCTCCTCCTCAATTTTTGGAACAGTTTTAGTAAAGATTGGTATTAGTTCTTCCTTGTATGTCTGGTAAAATTCAGCTGTGAACCCATCTGGTCCTGGAATTTTTTTGATGTTGTTAGAAGGTTTTTTATTACTTATTCAGTTTCACTACTCATTATTGATCTGTTCAGGATTTCTATTTCTTCTTGGTTCAACCTTGGGAGGTTGTATGTTTTCAGTAATTTATTTCCTTTAGATTTTCTAGTTTGTACACAAAGAGATGGTCACAATAGTCTCTGACAATCTTTTGTATTTCGGTTATATCATTTGTAATGACACCTTTAACTTTTCTGATTGTGTTTATGTGACTCTTCTTTTTTCTTTGCTAATTTAGTTAGTGGTCTATCAATTTCCTTTATGTTTTCAAAGAACCAACTTTTCATTACATTGATCCTTTGAATGGCTTTTTTGGTCTTAATTTCCTTTTGTTCTGCTCTGATCTTTGTTATTTATTTTCTTCTGCTAGCTCCTGGGTGTGGTTTGTTCTTGTTTTTCTAGTTTGTTCTTGTTTTTCTAAGTATAAGTTTAGGTTGTTAATTTGAGATCTTTCTATGTTTTTATGCAGGCATTTAATCCTTTAAAAACTTGCCTCTTGGCACTGCTGTTGCTGTATCCCAGAGGTTTTGGTATGTTATGTCTCTATTTTCATGCGTTTCAGAAAATTGGTTTTTTCCACTTAACTTCATCATTGACCCAACAATCACGTATGATCAGATTATTTAACTTCCATATGTTAGTAGAGTTTTGAGGGTTCCTTTGGTGTTGATCCCTAGTTCTATTTCACTCTAGTCTGAGACGGTACTTGACATGATTTCAATTTTTTAAAATGTATTGAGGCTTGCCTTGTGGCCTAGCATATGGTCAGTTTTTGAGACTGCACCATGAGCAGATGAAAAGAACGTAGATTCTGTGGTTGTAAGGCAGAATGTTCTGTAAATGTCCATTAGGTCCATTTGGTCTAAAGTCCAATTTAAGTCCAGGGTTTGTTGTTTTTCTGCCTCGATGGTCTGTCTAGTGTTGTCAGTAGATTACTGATGTCCCCCTTATTACTGTATTGGTTCTACATCTTTTTGTAGGTCTAATATTATTTGTTTTATGATTCTGGGCACTCTAGTATTTGGTGCATATATATTTGGAATTGTTACATCTTCTTGTCAAAATAAAAGATTATTGATGAGATATTTTACATCCTTTTTTCTACTACGTCTTTGGTGTGTATTTTACACTTATGGCACATCTCAATTTGCCATATTTTCAAGTGCTCAATAGTCACATGTGGCTACTAGCAGTTACCATATTTGACATTACAGGTCTAGACCCACCATTTTCTTGCCTGTTTTAGGAGCCATGTGGAGAAACAGCTGGGGTCCTCCTGACTACCAGAAGGCTACCTGCATCATGTCCTCCAGAGACCCATCCCAAGTTCCAACATATCTAGGACATCACCAGAACCACAACTGCCAACCCAATGACCTGCCAATCACCAAACTTCACTGGAGTATGAAATTTAAAGGGAACATCTCTGATGACTGGCACATATGCCTAAGAGGTCCTTTTATCATAGTCAAAAAAAGGTAAGGCAATTTTAAAGGTATCTGAGGAGAGCAATTGAACTCTAGAAGCATTTCCCCTACCAAAAACAAATATTTTCATTGCTTGAATTTTGTTTCCTTTACCCTCCTCTACTCCCCAAAATTTCACATTACAGACTCAAAATGGTTTCCTATTGGATCTACAGGTAATCCCTTCCCACAACCACCAGTAGCAAATTCTTACTTTTAAAGCACCTCTTTAATCTTGACAAATACTCAAGAAGTCACTGATCACAAACTTATCAGCACTAGGACTTCTCATATAATGCCACTTTCCCACCTTGCTCTCTTGTTTAAACATAATCCTTCTCCCACAGACAAAGGTTTGTTTAGTAGATGGGAGGAGGGAGGGAATTGAAAGAGCTCTCGCTACAATTTTTATTGTAATAAAAAGCCATCAAGACATTTACTTTCTTTCCCTCTGTTTTCAACTTACACAAGATCCTTTTTAAAAGCATTTTCTAAAATTTGCCTAGAGTAATCTTTTCCACAGGGAAACACAAACCCAACAAAACAGCCCTTTGTTTCAACTAACATTTAGCAAATAGAAAATACAAGTACCTGGCACGGGGTCTTGGGATTAAGGAAGTTGGGGAAGCCAAACTAACTTTTTTACATTGCCCCTACTTTACTCATGAGGGGCCTTGAATGCCTGCTAATGGATTTCAACATGCCCTGCAATAACAGCTGCCATGACATCACTAGTGCCAGCAGCCAGTATCTTAAAAGATCCCTCCCAGGGGTGGGGAGGTGGAACCACAGAAGAAAACCAGCAGTTATCCTCTATCCCATGACAGGTCTATGCTCTGCCAATGATCTGGTTTGGAAAGAACACTGGACCAGTGGTCAGAAAACTTTCATCCCTGCAAATATTGAAAAGCTGGCTCCATTGCCACTGGGCAGGGATGTTGAAGGTAGGGCTGGGCACCTCTGGAGAAGAAGGCAGTTCTGGGCTAAAACGTTTTTCAAAACTGAGACTCTGTGATTCTAAAATTCAAATAAGATCTCATCTCTCTAGGCACTAAGTATCTGAGTCACCTACACACCACTCAGTCTCCTCAACAGTAAGTGAGAATGACATGATCTACCTGGAAAAGTTGCTGCAAAGAGTAAAAACAAAATACTGCAGAGTTCCCAGTGTATAACAGACACTCGACATATGACAGTTATGATTTATCTTTATCAGTGAAACTAGGTGATGGGGCAAGATGACCTGCAAGAGCTGGCTGGGAGCAATACCACTAGCGGCTGACCCCACAACTCTTACCCCACAAACCCCCTCATTACTAGCAAAGCCTGCCTTCCTCTCTAACTCCCCTAACTCTAAGGTGTGGGTATGTGACTAACCATGGCCAATGGGGCACAAACGGACATTTTCTGGAGGACATTTGAAAAAGGATATCTCAAATAAAAAGGGATGCACAGAAAGACACATCCCTCTCACTTCTCCAGATCTTGTTGTGTCCACCTGCAATTCATAGAACCATCATGCTCAGGCTGTGACTATGAGGAAACAAGCATAAGCACCAAGCCAAGATGCTAAAATGGGCAGAGAAAAAAGATGGAAGGAGTCTTGGTCCCTGATGTCATCTGCTGGAGCAATCCCTTAATTCTTTAACTCAGTCTTACTCTTACGTGAGATAATGAAATATCCTCCCTGCTTAAGTCACTTTCTCTTGGGTGTTCTCTTACAGCAAATAATATTCTACCTAAAACAAGTTCCCTCTGGTTCTCTGATATTATAGCTATAGGTCCACTTTCCTAATTGTATCATTCCAATACCCTCCCAAACGCTTGTCTTATTTTCCTTTAGCTTCTTAAAGACAGAAAGTAGATGTGTATCTTCTCTTTTATACATACCACATCCATTGTCTTTGTGTCTTTACATATTTCACTATTCCAACTGGGAATATATTGTTTCTCCTGTGTCTATGTGCCTTCTCTTTCTTCGGGGATAAATTCAAGTTTTCATTACTCTAAAGAGACTTTTCTGACCACTTCTAGCACATATTTTCCCCCTTCATTTCTACAGACTGTATCACATGGTTTATCTTAAAATCACAGAGCTGGAAAGAACAAGGGTCATGTGGTCTAACCTGCTGGAAGAGGAGAGAATTATTCAGATAACATCCTGTTACAGAGATGATCATCCTATCTCAGATGAAATAATTTCAGCATCAGTGAGTTCACCATCTCACAATAGTAGCTATTAAAACCTCCTTATATTAAAACAAAATGTGGCTCCTTCTAACTGTTAGGCATGGGTCCAATTGGATCCCTTGGGTTGTGTTCTGGCCTCACATGCCCCTCCACAGCAGGAGAATCTAAAAGACAGAGGCACTGCCTTATTCATATTCCACATCCTCAGCACATAACCCAGTGATTGTCACATCCTAGGCAATTAACATATGCTGCTGAACAAATGTCAGATATGATCCCACCACTACCGATGATGAGGCCAGGAGTAGACCATGCAACGTGGATCAAATTTTCTGTTCCCAGTTTGTTGAATTGGAAGTTAAAGTTTCTAATCACTTTTTCATGGTTATTTGAACTGAAGATCTGTAAGCTCACGTACTATATCATGGCCATGTTTGTCCTTGAACCTATGACAGCAGAGAAGACTAACCAGGTAGAAGAGGTCAAATGTACTGAGAAAATTGAGAGAAGTTTTGCATAACCTCCAAAAGTTGAAGAGGGAGCTGTGCCTCCAGAGAGCTTCCCAATTTCTTGTTCCAGTCCTCCATGAGGACTCGCTATACATCCAGGATTGGGGATCCATAAGAGGACCCTATATTTTACATTGTTATAACAAATCCTGCTTTTTGCTTAAACAACATTGAATGAGCTTCTGTTACTTACAATAAGAAGTTCCCTAAAGCTACCACCTTAACCAAACCATATTAGAACAAAGGAGCAAAATCAAACCTCTTGAGCCTCTCAGACTATGCCACAACTTCTTTCCTTTTACCCTTTTGGGAAATCGGCCCTCATCTTCTTTCGGAAGCAACAAACAGTTGAGCATACCCACAGTCATCCTATCTCCCACTACTGCTTGGAAAGGCTGGATGAACTCCACAGGTGGGAACTCCCACAGGATGCTCGTCTTCTCTGGGCTCACAGCACAACATGGCAGGCACTAGTCTTAATGAAGGAACCCTCAGCCAAAGGGCAGCTCTAGTCCTTGACTGCTCCTTAGCTCTCCCAGAGTCCTAGACCTCCTTTCTGACACTTCATGCACTCTTGTGGAGTACCTAGCTTTCCAAAAACCATTACGAGTGTTGTCCACCATAGCACTATGTGAATTATATAGGCAGATAGAAAGCCAAAAACTTTCAAGACCTAAAAATAAGAAACCATAATGGAAAAATGACAGGTAGCAGAGAGATCTGGGACAGATAACACTGACCAGTACCTCCTCCAATGATGTCACATGAAAGATCATAGCTGCAGCAAATCACAAAGCACTCTCTGATCTTGACTTACTCATTCACCATTTATTATTTACCAGACTGCCTAGGTTCAAATCTCAGTTCTGCTCCTTACTAGAGATACAATCTTGGGCAAGTGACTAAACATCTCATCGCCCATGTGACTTCTGCAAAACGGTGATAACAGCAGTATCTTTTTCACAGGGTTATAGTGATGATTAAGTGAATTAATACATAAAAATACTTGAAGCACATAGCACTGAATAAATGTTCATTAGTATATCAGCCAAAATATGTTAGATTTATTTTGGCTGCAATAACAAGTCCCAAATCTCAGTGGCTTAAACTAACAAAAGGTTAATTCTCTCTCATTCTACATGTCCAGCGTGGGTTGGCTGGTGGAAAGGGGCTCTGGTGACTGTAGTTATTCACTGACCTAAACTAACAGAGTCTCCAACATTTTATAATGCTTCTTTCTCAATAAAAGGCTTTAGGGTTTACCATAACAGAAGGGCCATTTACTAGGTCTCAAATGCTTCTACCTAGAAGTGACACAAATCACTTCTGCTTCCACTGATTTGACCAAAGCAAGGCACATCTCACTTCAAGAGGAAAGGAAAGTATAATTCTCCCATGTACACAAAAGGAGAGGGGAACTGGAAATATTGGTGAGTACTAATCACATCCACCACAACTGTAATTATTACTCTATGCTGCCCCATGCTAGACACCAGAGATTCAAAATTAATAGGTTTCCCCTGACTTCTAGCAGCCTACATTCTAGTGAGTAAGTTACGTATTTAAATAACTCTGGTATCTTTATGTAACACACCCATTGGTTTTTGCTGGACATTTGGCTTTAATTTCTCCATATGCCTGTGTGGATCCTGTGAGGAGGCTCCATTTCTAAGCCTGAGTCTAGTGAACATGAAAAATGCCAGGTTGTTCAGTTCAGGGATTCCATCGAAGTAGTTGGCTGGTAGCAGGCAGAAAAGCCACCTAAACTGATTTGTTCATCCACGGTAGGAAAATTTTGAATAATAGATTATTCTTCCTCTACTTGGAAAACCAATGGGTACAAGCTTTTTTGTGACCAACATTTTTGTTGTTTTGGAAGATACTATTGTAAACAGAAAGGCAATGGTAAGATGCACTTAGGAGCTTCAGTAATGTGCAACGATTTTCTTAAAACTGCAATAGAAAAAAATCAACTGAAACATGAAAATGTAAAGCCCTATTACTGCATTTCACTCTGTAACATCCCACTTCCCATCATTTCTAACACGCATCTTAAGTGTGCTAATTGGAAAGGCTCTGCTGTGTATACAGCTCTATTTTCAAGATGACAACTGCTTTGCTTTCATCACTGGGCTTGATACCAAGAGGGGAATCATTTTCAGAATTCAAAGCCTTTTGATCTGGTTGTGTCAACCAGCTGCCTGCACTCGGTTGGTATTCTGTCTTAGAGGAAGAACATGAATGTTTCAGGTGGTGGGGCCAAGGCTGGGGAAGAGAAAATGTTGCTGAATGGCTGAGTGGGAAAAAGGTGTCTTAAGATTACAAACAAAACAAAAGTCCAATAACATGCTGATAAGGCTGCCAAATTATTTCCCCCTTTAGGAAAGCACACTAGTATGCTACAAGTGTTTATCGAAAAGAAAATCACTAACTAATAAATCCCAGAAAGGAACATTCAGACAGCATAAGTACCACCCAGGGAAACAAGCAGAGAGACTTTCTCAGTTTGCACTCATCTCCTCCAAAATGACAAAAATGTTGGGCAGATGACAGCTGATGTGTGGTCTGGCTAGTGACTCATGCCTATGAAGAATTCTCAAGAAAACAAGATTAATACCTGCTTTGGTGAGTCACTGCATATTAGGACCATGTCTTCCAGACAGAAAAGCAGGATCTTCAAGTTCAAGGGCCCAGTGTCCGGAAGGAACCTCTTCACTCTTCCCCCTGCATAAATCATGTTCCTAAATGGTTCACATATGTAGGACTAAGGCAAAAGGAAGAATGGCAAACATTCAAATGAAAGCAGAAATGGGAATTCAAGAACTACAATGCTTTCCAATAGTGACAAATGGATTTATTGGCTGGAATGGGGCCCACATGCTTCGATTTTCATCAAGGTGTTTATTAGCATAATGAAGATTCAGCATTTTGACCCAGCAGAGATTTTTCTAGGACAGTAACTACAGGTCATATCTTGATCCTGTCTTCAACACAAATGGTTGGAGCAAGCATAGGGTAATCAGTGAAAGGTAGCAAGAATTAATATAACCCTGTCTTCCAACCAAGATCTTTCAACAGGGAGTTCATGATCAGGGAATTTGGATATCTGAAACTGCATGCAAAGTTGTATCTATAACACAACAAATACAACCTAAAGAAAACATATGTTGTATATTTTCTGGCAAATATCACTTTCTCAAATGGACCTGTGGAGTAACGCGTATCTGTCCCACATCATCCAAAGAGTATCACTCTTTCTCCAGATATAAACCCAAACTCTTTCGGAAAAAATGAAAGGAGACCTAAGTTTATTCTAACTTGGAAAGACTCCTTAAGTGTGAAGCGATGGTTCTAAAACTTTATTGGTTTGCATGGAAATCAGCTGGGGAGCTTTATAAAATACAGATTCTCAGCTTCCTCACAACAGATTCTGATGGAACTCCCAAGTGATTAAGATGTAGACCCTCCAGGGAAGATACTTCAAGAGATTCTGGTCTGGTAGTTTCTCCCCGTGGGTCGGCACTGGAAGCAACTCTGAGTGGACCTCCTCCAGTCATGGAAGCGGTGACCTCCCAGGGCTCTCCTGATGCCGCCAGCAGCTCCACTGCAATCTTCCCAGTGTGCAAGGCAGACCCTCTCTCTGGATCACCTGACCTCAGATTTGCCACCCCTCAGACTCTTGCCTATCCATTCCTATCCTGCTAACATGATCCACGTTGCCTGTGAGTGATCCCTCACCTGTCTGTTGCTGTTCTGAAAAAGCCTCACTTTGTCCCAGGAGCCACGTAACTCTCATCTAGGAAGCTCTGGACTCTCCCTAGGTCTCTGACACTGCCACGACTGTACCCATGTGCTTACCCCAAACATTTCTTGTCAATCAGCTCTGCTCCTACTTTGGTTCACCTGGGACAAAGCCAAAGAGAGATGGAATGATCTGATCACATAACCTAATCGCTGTTGAATGAAAATGGCAAGATATTGGGGAAGAGGTGCAGGGTCAAGGTGTACAGAACATATGGCCCCCAACCATATAGAACACATGCCCTTGAATTTCAAAGTCTTATGCTCACCTCTCAAGTAAACCAGGAAACACAGACTACACAGATAATCAGAACTCGAAAGAAAATGTATGTGAATAATGGAAATAGACAAAATATGGATCTTAGAAGCTCTGTCAATAATCTCTGGCTGGATTCCCACTGCACCATTTAACTATAAATCCATACTCACAAAGAATTGTATCACAGATCATAAATACCTGTTTATATCATGTCACCATGTTCAGAATTGCCCCAGAAAATCATTAACTGGAAAAGAAAGTTTGCGGTTTGGAAGGTGGTGGTAATGAAATGTTCCTCTCTGCATTTCCCACTTATGGTTGAAAGAGCAGAAAGAAATCTCTAAATATATATATTTTAACACACAATCATAAATATCTACCACCCTTCCCAAAGACACACTGCACGTGCTAATTTATACCAGGCTGCTAACTTTTTGTTTCATGCTACATTGATGAGCTTGACAGTTTTTCGAAGAGTTTATAACTGCAGCAGTGTTGATCTTATTTAAAGAGAATATTAAATCAAATCCCTTGTCATCGGCATAAAATCTCCTATAGCATCAACAAAAGGCAGCAGTTTTTATTGATTCCCTGATACAAAAGACATATGAAGCAAACTAATGCTGCTCTGCCAAAAAAAAAAAAAAAATCACAATTAAAGCCCCTTAGAAACTATTAGTCATTGTAAAGGTCATCATCGACTTTTAATGGCATTCTAAAGGGAAACAATATGTTTCACTTCAACGTCAAGGGCAAAGGGAAGAAAATCCAGGGTGGGCATCACAGCGGGCACAAAGCAGCCTAAAAGAAATACTTGTATCAAAAGGCAATCCTAATAAAGTATAATTCACATCACTCAATTCACTGTCCACAAGCATGATGAGGGAATTTCCAGAGGAACAGCTGATGAAAAATGCATGCCCACAACCAGATGTGCTCCATTTTGCTGAATGAGCCAACACAGCAAGTGGATTTGCCATGTGTTCCAGGCCCGAGGAGGGACCACTGGCTAGATGGGAGGTAGGAATGGGAGCATGAGCTCCATCTCCACCAGAAATGAGCAAGTCACTGCCTCTCGGGCCCTCAGCATCCTTACCTGTAAAAGGACTGAACTAGAATCTACTTTATTTGATTTAATAAGCAAACAGATTTATTCTAGCATTAACTGATTGTTGAAGTAACACCTCTCTGGATATCCGTGCCCTTAGTCCTAAAATGAGATGAGTACCATGTTGACAAGGATCCTGAGTCCATGCCTAGGCCCAGCAAGATTTAGTAATGTGCCCTAGGGGTTCCTGAGGGAGCGCAGCAGCACCTGAGGCAGCTCTTAGCCCTAAAATGTCAAAATCCTATAAAATTCACCCCAAGAATACTAGAGGAGGAGCCTAACTTATCATTAATGGATTCATCTGCAAGATGTTGCTATGACCACAACTGAGGCTCTCTACAAAGTTCAGACCTCAGCAAGGGGTGGGGGTGGAGCTTGCCCATGAAGGAGAGGAAAGTGTGATGAGAATAACCAGACAGGCAACCATGTAAATTCTGTCTATGGTTGCTGACACTTCGGGGCCTTGGGACCTCTTTCAAGAATCTCCTATTAAGAAGGGAAGATACCATTATTTCCACCAAATATTTTAAATTTATTTATCCAATAAGGAATTCCTAAGGATCTACTCAGTACAAAGAGCTGTACATCTGGATATGAGGAAACCACTGAGAAGGCAGTAGGCACAGTAGTTAGGAGCTTGGGCCCTGGACCCAGCTCCTCCACTTGGTGGCTGTGTGACCTTGGGCAAGTTAATTAACCTCTCTTAGCCATGTTATTCTCATCTGGAAACTGAATACAATAGTACATTCTTTACAGGATGTTTGCAAGTTTTAAACAGGGTAACCCTGATAAGGTGTCTATACAGCATCTGCTCCAACAACTGTATCTCCTGTTCAGGCACCTCCTCTAAGCTCCAGATGCATATAGTCCACCTCTTTCCTTACACTCACTTAGAGGTTGCAAAGGCACCTCAAGCTCACTGTGTCTAGAACCCAGTTTGTAATTGTTTCTCATACCTGCCACCACCAAAGCAAAAACAAAGCAAACCCCTCTGATCCTCTAAGCATTCCCGTGTAAAGGGATGTCCCACCAACCACCCATCTATCAGAACAAGTTGTGTGAAATTGGTATTTCTGCATATCAAAAGTGGCAGAATGTTGGTGATTTCATGAGGTTCAACTCAGGGGTTCAAAGCCAGAATCTAGATGTCATCTTTGGCGTCTTTTGTTCCTTCAGCTCCACTATGCCCAATATTGGGTGTCCTCAATATTCCTGCACACCTTCTCCCTCCACCAGCACCACTCTGGACTAGCCCCTGCCCTCCCTCACCTGGACAGCCCTGACATCCTCTGAACAGACCTGCTTTCGCTCCTGCTACCTACACAGTCTGCCCTGCACACTGCAGCCGGTGTGACTGCAAAATCCAAACCCAGTGTCTTTAGCTCCCTGCTCAGGACACTTCCGTAGCTGTGTAGGGTTCTGCTTTGCCTTCCCTATCGCCAACTCTACTGCCCTGGCCTTGTCATGCCCCACCTGCTCTCTGAACTCCAGCTACGCTGGCCCCTTCATCGTTTCTGAATGTGCCAGCCTCCTTCCTGCCAGAGACTCTGCTCATGCTGTTTCGTCCACCTGGAGCCATCTTCCCACCCTCTTCTCCCCTCACATCTCAGCTCAAATGTCACCCCTCAGGCAGGGCCCGCTTCATGAGAATGCAACCAGCACAGCTGCACAAGGCCCCCTGCACAGAAGGACCCCACAGGTGATTTAATATCCTGCTGCCACCACTCACCATAAAATTCTCAATAACTTTTAAACAAGGACCTCTGCATTTTCATTTAGCATTGGACTCTGAAAATTATGTAGCTGGTTCTGCCCTCAGGAAAGCCTTTGCTGACCTCCTGAATGGTTCACATGCTCCTTCGCAAGCCCTCACAGTGTCACGCACCACCTGTCAGTCAACATCCTTCCACTGACGTGAGTGACTATTGGTTGGTTTATCCTTCCCACTGGAACATGAAGTGCCATGAATCCAGGGTCCATATCTGTCTTTGTTTTTGTTTTTGAAACAGAGTCTCATTCTGTCACCCAGGCTGGAGTGCAGTGGTGCAATCTAGGCTCACTGCAACCTCCACCTCCTGGGTTCAAGGCGATTCTCCTGCCTCAGCCTCCAGAGTAGCTGGGATTACAGGTGCACACCACCATGCCTGGCTAATTTTTGTACTTTTAGTAGAGGCAGGGTTTCACTATGTTGATCAGCTTCTCGAACTCCTGACCTCAGGTGATCCGCCTGCCTCAGCCTCACAAAGTGCTGGGATTACAGGCATGAGCCACTGCGCCTGGCCCATGTCTGCTTTTTGATGACCACTCCATCCTCACCCTTAGCAAACAACAGGCAATCAGTAAAAGCAGGCTGAATAAATGATTTTATTATTACCATTATCATTAGTGTTATTACCCTCCATCACTGACGCTAAGAGTGCAACAGGTGAGACGCAGAGGCCACCTGGCAGCAAAGTGGCTGATCCTCCCCGAGTGCTACTGACAGGACACACTCAGCTCTGGGGAGGTGGCTATGAAGCCTGCAGGGAAGGTGGTGGGGGAGCTGGAACAAGCTGACCCCCAGAGGATGGGCAGCAGCTAGTGGGCAGAAGCCAGCAAGGGTGGCCCCTCTAGTAGAAGGCACAGCCTCCACAGAGGCACAAATGTGAGGCTGGGATGGGAACTAATGGCAGGTGAGACATTCTGGCCCAGGGGCTTCTGTGCAGAGCAGAGTCAGTCAAAACTGTGGATGGCCTTGAGTCCACATTTTCCCACCATAATTGTGGAGATGACCAAAGCAGTATTCTAAGAAATTAGGGCAATTCCTCATGAAGCCTTTAAAAAGTATGAACATCAGGCCAGGCACGGTGGCTCATGCCTGTAATCCCAGCACTTTGGGAGGCCGAGGTGGGTGGATCACGAGGTCAGGAGATCGAGACCATCCTGGCCAACATGGTGAAACCCTGTCTCTACTAAAAATATAAAAATTAGCTGCACGTGGTGGTGCATGCCTGTAATCCCAGCTACTCAGGAGGCTGAGGCAGGAGAATCACTTGAACCAAGGAGTCGGAGGTTACAGTGAGCTGAGATCACACCACTGCACTCCAGCCTGGCAACAGAGTGAGACTCCATCTCAACAACAACAAAAAAAAGTGTGAACATCATTATTCAAATAATTATAGAAAGATGACTTTCCAGCTATGTATAGAAAAGAAAAAGTTTGAGCGCAGGGCACCACCTTCCTTTTTCTGGAACCATATGTTAAGATGTGCCTCACAAAACATGCTTTCATATTATACAGATGCATGAGACGCACGCCCTGCCCTCCAAAGTGCTTTCAAACACAGTAAATATAAATGGTTCTCAGCCACCTTTGCTGCTCCCCTTGTCAATTGATCAAGTCTTTGGTCATCCCAGGTGACATCTTCCAGCTGGTGCTGTCCCAGAAAGGCATTTCCCAGATGAAAGACACATATGTATTTCTCCAGAAGGCAGGGACATCTCATCTGCGGCTCTCCCACACTAAAGAATGAGGCTGAAAAAAAGGAGGTGTTTATTCTATTCGGGATTGCAGTTGTTTTTGCTTAAATTCCCCAAGCCAAAGGTGAATTTTCCTAAAAATAAGAAGAATGCCCTTTAACAAATGAATAATTCACAAATGCCCACATACTGTGTGCCTCTGTAACAGGAACCCAATTGAGCAACAAAAATGCTCTTATTGTGATGTACAATAAGATCCAAATATTCAAAAACTGCACTTAACTCATTACTCAGAAATACGTCCATTGCTCAGAAATGGTAGCTGTGTAATTTCAACTTGAAGACTGCAGGGAAAATGACATGCCTCTGTTTACACACTCCCTATTTAGAATCAACATAAATACAGGTACATTATGTTTTCCATCTATGGCAGATCAAAGAACACCATAATACTGCAAAGCCTCAGCATTCTTCTGCCCCATTCCCACAGCCTCTTATATGAATTCTTGTCATTACATCAGTTTAATCCCCTGCCATTTTCGGCCACTGTTCGTCAAGCTGAATGAAAAGCACAATAGCCAGCATTTAATGTGATGGAGCTCCTTTCTCCAACCTGCTGCCTTTAAAGTAAAAGTTTGTCGAATGTGCAAAATTCCCTTTACACACATTTGAGATGCAAATACAATCCCGAAGACAGGAAAGAACAGAAAAATAATAATTTGCCATTTGAAGGAGCTAGGCTGCTTGGGGGAAGCACTGAATTTCAGACCCTTTGCTAACGGCTAGGTGATGTGGGCCATCCTGCCCCATCGCTCACCAGGCGGGCCCCAGGCTGCCCAGGCCCATGCCCTGTCTGATTCTCTGTGCCTCTGTGCTCCATGGAAGGGCTCGACTTCTCTTGACAATCCCATAGGGAAAATGCTGCTTTCCCTCCCTGTGCCGCATCCCTCTGCACACACAAACCCTGGCCATATGCCTACTGCTCACTCCATCTCACATGCTGCTTCTACTTGCTGGGATGCAGAGCAACAACAGCAACAGGACCGACCTCCAGCTAAAGTCACAATGAATTTAGAGGTGAGAACATATTCTGCACACTCACCCCCCCACAGGGATTCCAGAGCTTAAACAGGCAGAGGCCAGAGGCAGTCTGGGGGAAATTAAATTATATGTCAACCTAACCAGAGCAATTCTTATACTACCCTAAACTTTACTGAGTGATGCCTCTGCCAGCAGGAAGTACCTTCTGAATTGGGGAAAGACAGATGCAGAAAGGAGAAGCACTTTAAGAGCCTGAGACATAGAATAGGAAGAACTGTGGGGTCAAAGAACTCCCAAGGTAGGTTTGTGTGTGTGTGTGTGTGTGTGTGTGTGTGTGTGTGTGTGTTTTGCAATTTCCAGTGTTTAAAATAAATAAACTGTGGTTAAGACATGGGGGCCCTAGCACACAGCAAACCAACCATGTTCTGTAATCACAGGCGATCGAGGTTGCCTGCAATTTGTAAGAGGTACTCGGGATTTCTAAGTTGAACCACTTGTCAAGAACTTAGAACTTGGAAAAAAAAAAAAAAAGAACTTTAACAGACAGATGATCAACTTTACCCCGATCAATCACCCAGAGTCTTCTGGTGGTACTATGTTGCATTAACAATACTTTAATGTACTAAGGAGTCTTCACAGAGACATGTTTAGTGATTATTACTGACACATTGGAAGAAAATCATTAATCCTATCAGAATGTTCAAAGGTCCTTCACAGTTACAGAGGAATATCTCTCCTTACCCAGAATCATTGACAATTTCAGAACTAGTCCAGATAAATAAACATGAACAACTAAAGCAAAGTACAAGAGATTTGAATTCTCAAGAATGCTGACGCATTCCATGGTTTACTCAATGTCGAAGACAAAGCACTATGGGCCCTTCATATAGTTTGGATATTTGTCCCCACCCAAATCTCATGTTGAATTATAATCCCCATTGTTGGAGGTGGGGCCTGGTGGGAGGTGTTTGGGTCATAGGCGTGGATCCCTCACGGCTTAGTTCTGTCCTCTCAAAAGCGAGTAAGAGTTATCATGAGATCAGGTGGTTTAAGTGTGTGGCACCCCACTGCCTCTCTGTCTTTCCCTGCTTTTGCCATGGGACATCACTGCTCCCACTTCGCCTCCTGCCATGAGTAAAAGCTCCCTGAGGCCTCGCTAGAAGCTAGGCAGATGTCAGATGTCATGCTTGTACAGCCGGCAGAACCATAAGCCAATTAAACCTCTTTTCTTATGTTACCCAGTCTCAGGTATTTCTCTAGAGCAAGGCAAGAATGGCCTAACACAACCCCTAATTATAAAGTATCAGTATATCCTCAAAAATACAACACTGAGTAGTCTCAATACTTTTATATTAAAAAATCCCCATGATGAAAACGGGAACTCAAGTCACAACATTTCTCTGGCCTTGTGCATGGGGAAAAACTGAACTGCAAAAGTGCCATATACAGAGGTTCATTAAGTAGAAATTGATGGTAATAGTGGCCACACAAGGCATACGGCTTCCAGGAAAGTAACCCATCTAGAATCACTGACCTCAAAAGTCCCTCTTGTCACAATCTCAGCTACCCAAAATCTCAGAATCCTGACTCCTTTGCATGGCCCCAATCACCCACCAACACCCAATCTCCATTCTACTCATGACTTTTGCTAGCCACCAGGCCAAATTCATTGCCCAACTCAGGTGCCTGGAAATGTCTACTCTGTTGGCTTGATTCAGATGTTCTGTTCATATGTCTCATTAAATATCTCGCTAACATATTCTAACCTCCAAGTTTCCTTCAGTGCCATATGAAGCCAGAGGCTCCGCATCTTAGATCAGCAGCACACACGAAGCACTCCCCTCAGGCAGTGGTGGCTTGGCCTTTGAATTCCTTCAGGGGACCTCTCAGATGAACACCTTTACTTTCTCCAACCCTTACTCCAAGCCCCAACTCACTAAGCCACAGTACTTTAGGGCTAAAAGGAACCCCGTTCACTTCAGACATGAGAACACACTAGTCTACGGAGGCTAGATCAGTTGACTCTGGCCTCACAGAAAATCATCGCCACACCAGCATTGAAGAAGGCAAGGTCCTTGACTGCGCGGATCTTCTGAAGAGCCTCTGGGAAGAGTGTTGGTAAAGGAGTAGTTGAGGCAGAAGGTGGGATTCACAGGGCACACTGTCTCACACCAGAGTTGTTTGCTTACTACATGCCTAGTCTTTGCCACCTGTCAGCCACCTGCGCTTCAGTCCTCCCTGAGGCTGGCCAGCATCACCACCATCAACTCCTCTCAGAACCTGCCACGTCAACGCAGAGACCACTCCTCTCATGCACAGGGAAAATGGCCTTCCCAACATTTAATCTCAACCTCAGAAACTCAAACCGGCTTATACAAAGGACAAGCCATTTTAGAGGCCATCCATCTTCCCTACCTGCAAATGTGGGCTGCTGCCAGCCCAAATTCTATGAACAGCCCCCGTCTGCAACAGTGAGCCCCTCCCAGAGCGAGCCCCAGGGCCCAGGCCTTGGAACGGCAGCATACAGGTACTGAAGCTCTGACCACAATGCAGCAGGAAGGGAGAAAAGAGGAGTCCTCAGCCAGGGCCAGGAGGAAAATCGAACCCTTGAAAATTGCAAAGCGGAAGATGCCAAGAGAGATTCTTCACTGCCTCAGCTGCTTACTCTAGAAATCTCTCCTCATTTGGGGATGACATCGGCAGGCCTGATTTTTTGTCACCAGTCACTCTGTGCTTGCTTTAATTATGCAGCACACCAACAGGAATTTTCTTTCTGATCACATAAATCACATCACTGTGACACCAAGCTCAATAGGCAGCACTAGAACAATGTGGTGAGAGCTATCGACTCCATCGCTCAAGTCCACAAGGTGTATCATTTAGCCAAGAGTGATAATTAGACGCAGAATATACTGAAAACTGTCAATAGGCATGTCAATAGGAGAACTCTTAGCATCTAACACCCAGTGAATCAATGGTGTTTTTCAGCTATAAAATCAAGAAAATGATAGCTTTCAAATGAATGGTGGAAAGGAAACAGGAGCCTCCTTGGGGAGGAATAAAACAGCTCAATTTACCCTTACTGAGTGCCTCTCCAACTACCTCACTCAATGGAAAAGGTCACAGAACATTACAGCAAAATATCTCTGAAACAAGATGTACAACAGCGCTGGGACATGACACGCTGCCTGGGCACTCCACAAAGGCCTCGCTATCTTTGACTTGACAGGAGCAGCGAATGGGTCAGCAGATGGCAGACCAGGATGGAGCGGGAGGCAAAGAGTGATTGGGCTGCAGGGGAAAGAGATGTGTCCCACTCAGACAGAAAAGAGACTGCGTGCAGGGGTTAGGGGTGGGTGTCTGAGCCAAATGTACAGGAAATGGGCACTTGGACTCCATGCTCCTGAAAAGACAGCCTCTTAGCAAATGCTAAATTATGTTTCACAATCAATGCAAGTATTAATAGACAATACTTCTATGCAGCTTACTAAGTGCCAGTCACTGCTCTAAGGACTCTGCATGGGTCGACTCACTTCATCCTCACTGCAGTTCTATGCAATAGGTAGCATTACTAACCCATCTCACAGGTGAGGAAACTGAAACACAGAGAGGTTAAATAATTTGCCCAATGGCACACAGCTAATAAGTGGCAGAGCCAGAATGTACATGCAGGCGGTCTGGATCCATGCTACTCTGACCCACAGTGCCATGCAACCTCTTACAGTCTCCCGGCAGCGCTTGTTACCCCGGCCTTCACCCTGTTACCAAGAACAGGTAACCAGTGGACCTGTATAAAAGGCCGAATGACACTATGTGCTTCGTCATCTGATCATGAGACCTGTGAAATGTGTCACCATATTATGAGCTAAGTGACTTTACACACTCACTTGCAGCCTGAAAACTGCACCACCATCTTCATTTGACAGATAAGTAAACCAAGCCTTGGAAAGGTTTGGTAAAATGCCTCTGATCACACAGCTTGTGGGGCTGAGGCTGGGCTGGAATGCAAATGGGTCCAGCTCTCAGGCTGTGCTCTCAATCACTACACTAAACTGAAGGCTAGCAGGAGGCTCTGCACGTCAAGTGCCAGAACAGTGACTAGAACATTTGGTTAGTCTTCAATAAATGATAGGAGGAATGGGAGGAAGGAGAGAGTGAAAGAGAGAAGGCAGAAGTAAAGGGAGCTAAGAAAAAAAATATATATATATATATATACACACACACACACATAATGTATTAATGCATGCATCAGGTCAAGACCACAAATAACTTCTCAGTAATTAACAAATCAAGAGAAGGTACGCAAGTTTCTACTTCTGATTTTGGTCCAATATAGTATTTATTTAACTTATAATTTGTACTCTTTATAGAGGACCCTTAAGACATTAAACTGGAAGAGTATTTTTTAATCAAAAAAGCAGTAAATCTAATTTCAAGTAATGCTTTCTACACACTTATTATGTGCCAGGTACTGGGCTTGGTTCTTTCATTCGATAGTGTTTGTTTAATCTTCTTTGTTCTTGAAGCTATTGCTAAGAAAAAAAAAAAAAAACTACTCTTTTTGATATGATAAAGGAACCCTACCAAAGATACTGCCTTCTGTAAAACAAACCAGCTATCAGTCCAAGGACAGAATGGCAGCTTTATAATTAGCTAATCATTAATGGACATTAGCCAGATGACATTTGCAATGACTTACACAGCGAGGTATGTGGCTATATGCACACACAAGTAAATCCTTCACCCAAAGCTTTATGCTAGACCGGCCTTCCTTAATCAAGTTTCCTTCCCTATTGTGTGTGTATGTGTGTGTGTGTGTGTGTGTGTGTTTGTGTGTGTGTGCGTGTGTGTGTTTAGAGATAGGGTCTCTCTCTGTTGCCCAGCATGAAGTACAGTGGCACGATTACAGCTCAATGCAGCTTAAACCTCCCAGGTTCAAGTTATCCTCCCACCTCAGTCTCCTCAGTAGCTAGGATCACAGGCACACGTCACCATATGTGGCTAATTTTTTAAATTTTTTGTAGAAATGGGGTCTCCCTGTGTTGCCCAGGCTGATCTTGAACTCCTGAGCTCAAGAATTCCTCCTGCCTCAGCATGCCTGTGTTGGGATTACAGGCATGAGCCACCACGCTCAGCCTCATGTGTTTTTCTATGTAGCGAGAGAGTCCTCAAGCTGTGTCCCCTGCCAAGGCAAGAAGGAGATTGGGAACACAGTTGCTTAGCTTAGGTGGGTAGCCTCATACACAGCACATACGAAGCTCTCAACAAATCATTTTGTTTGACCCAGATCAATCATCATCATCTCTTACCAGTCATAACTGCTTCCTAACTGGTCTACCTGCTTCTTCTCTTGCCTTCCTAGAGTCCAAGGCAAAAAATTAGATGACGTTTTTACTCTAAGAAAGCCATTCAACAGCTTCCTACCTCTCACTCAGAGCAAATGCTGAAGTTCAATGGCTTAGAGGGATCCCTGGATGTAAACTTCATTCCAGCCCATGGGCCTCCGGCTTCCACCCCAGCTCATTCATCTCAGTCCTGTTCAGGGCTTCTCATTTGCTATTTCTTCCACCTGGAGATCTCTTCCCTAGACCCTCACGTAGGAGGCAGATGCATAAAGAGTTAAAAATTATAAGCTCTTGGAAAAATATAAACAACTAATAGAAGGCACTGGAAAGCTACCAAAAGCAGACAGAAACAGAAGACAATCCAATGGCCTTGAAAGAAGAGAACCATATTGGGTGATATATATGTTTAAATGGCTTTTCCCCTTGAGGCCACTCCAGAGTCTGCACTGGACACAACAGCCAGAACTCAAGAAAAAGCTGCAGTCTCACTGCCTTGAAAAGCCAGATGTCAGGGATGCCAAAGTGGTTGGAGATTGTGAAGGGAAATACCAGAACAGAACAGGTGACAGAGGGAGGAAATCTGCATACATCTCCTCACAAATCCTGGGCTTACCCCTGAACAGTAGATGCTTGAGGGAAGTCCAAGTAGTCTGGCAGAAACAAACAGGTGAAAGGCTGAAAAAGCTACCAAATATTTCATAAGCTGTCCATCATTAAAAAGTCAGGGTCTAGAGTTTTAATTCTGACATGGTGAAGGCGCTTGGTAAATATTTTGAGCTTTGCATCAAAACTCCTGAAGGAAGACACCTTAAAGTGCAGGTATGCCTTAGGATTACAAATTTACACTAAGATCAATTGCAAAATTGAAACAGAGCTTCCCTAACAAAGTGTACAAACAAACTTTCCCAAATTCAAGGTAGTCAGCCAGTAGGTGCAAAAATTAATCTAGAACAAAAGTCTTAACTTTTCAGGGGAAGATAACAGAATTCAGAACCTTTGCAACATATTAACACAATGGAAAATGCTACATATACAAAGAAACATAAAAATGTTACTCATAGTCAAAAGAAAAATCAGGCAACAGAAACAGATTTTGAGATAACCCAAATGTTTGAATGAGGAAACAAGAACTTTAAAAAAGTTATAATAAATATTTTCAAGAACCTCAAGGAAAGAGAGTCGTAATAGGGGAATATCAGCAGAAAATTTTAAACTATAAAAAAGCATCAAACAAAATTCTGTAATTGAAAGGTAAAATATTTGAAATGAAAAATTCACTTGAAGAATCACTTGAACCCGGGAGGCGGAGGTTGCAGTGAGCCAAGATTGCACCACTGCACTCCAGCCTGGGTGACAGAGCAAGATTCCGTTTCAAAAGAAAAAAAAAAAAGAAAAAGATTATCCGACTGAATAAAACACCAAGATCCAACTAAATGCAATCAACAAGGATGCATTTAAAATATAAATACCAAATTAGGTTGAAAGTAATAGGATAAAAAATATATATATTCTGCAAAAAAAGTACACATAAAAAAGTGGTATGGCTACACTGATATTGGACAAAGTAAGCTTCAAGGCAGAGACTACGATCAGAGGTTTAAACATGGTGTTTCATGATGATAATCAGGAAGACATACAAATCATAAATATGTGTGCACTTAAATACAAAGTTTGAAAACAGATGACACAAAAACTAGACAGAAGTAAAAGAAAAAATTGATAAATCCACAATTGTGGTTAAAGAATAAACATGCCTGTGGATAAAGAATAAACATGCCTCTCTCAGAACTCACAGAAACTCTTAATAAAACAAAATCCAGTACAGATACTGTAGATGTGGACACACTACTGAATAAATTAATCTAATTGATATTTTTAGAACACTATATCCAAAAACTGCACAATGAACATTTTCAAGTACACAAGATGTATTCATGAACATAGACCATATGCCATAATGATAATTAAAATAAGTCCTAATAAATATCTAAATTAAATTCTTTTTAAATTTTTTTAATTGACAACCATTTTACATATTCATGGAGCACATAGTGATGCTTCAAAACATGTAATGTATATAGTACTCAGATCAGGGTCAACAACAGAATAAAGTCAGAACTTGACAAAAAAGATATCTAGAAAACACATATAATTGAAAATTAAACTATACACTTCTAAAACATCAGGGATGTAAAAAGAAATCACAAGAAAATGTTTAAAACATTTTTAATGTTACATTAATAAAAACACAACATAGCATAATCCATGGACGCAGCGCAAATTATAGTTAAGAGAAAAAATTATAGCTTTAAATGCTTATATTAGAAAATATGAAAAGCTTAAAATCACAAGTTTCCATATTAACAAGCTAGAAAAATAGCAAAGTAAGTAAAAAGAAGAAAAATCAATGAAATAAAAATTGGACTAACAATAGAGAAAATTAACAAAGGCAAAAGCTGGTTCTTTTGAAATATTAATAATATTGATAAACCTAGGAGAGAAATCTTCATGACCTCAGCAGAGATTTCTTATATGTAACACCAAAAGCATTATCTATAAAAGCAAAAAATGGATAAGTTGGACTTTGTCAATATTAAAAACTTTTGCATTTCAAAACATACCATAAAAAAATGAAAAGATAACCCACAGGCTGGGAGAAAATATTTACAAATTATATACTGTACTTTATAAAGGAATTGTATACACAAAAATGCAAGGAACACTTGTAACTCAGTAATAAAAAGACAATTCAATTTTTAAAAGGGGCAAAGGATTTGAATGTTTTTTGAAAAAAAGATATATGGGTAGCCAATTAGCACATGGAAATGTTCTATATTATTAGTCATTAGAAAAATGCAAATTAAAACTACAATGAAATACACTGTCACATGCACTAGAATGGCTAAAATAAAAATATATACTCACTAACAAATGTTGGGGGGATGTAGAGAAATTGGAATCTTCATATACTGATGGCATAAATGTAAGATGCACTCATTTTAGAATTCAGTCTAGCAGCAATTTGACTCAAAGGTATGTATCCAAATGAAGTGAAATATATGTCAACACAAGACTTATATGTGAATATTTATGGCAGCATTGTTCATCATCAACTGGCAAATGAACAAACTAAATGTGCTATATCCATGCAATAAAACACTATGGAGCAGTAAAAATGAACAGAATACTGATACATGCCACAAAATGAATGAATCTCAAAACCATTATGCTAAATGAAAGAAGCCAGACACACAAGACCATATATTGTATTATTTCATTTGTATGGAATGTCTAGAAAAAGCAAATCAATTGTAACAGTAACTTGTTTTGGTTATCTAGAGTTGGGGGTAGGAACAGAGAGTGACAGCAAATGGACATAAGGGATTTCAAGGGTGATAGAAATATTCTAATATTGGATTGTGGTAATAGTTGTATAGCTATATGATTTTATTTTAAAAAAATCACTGAAGAACATGCTTAATATAATTTTATGTAATGCAAATTGTACCTCAAATAAAGCTGCTAAAAATATTGTCAACCCCCTAGCAAGATTAGTTAAGAGAAAAATTCTAAAATAATTCAGAAATGAAAAATGGTATCATGGCAGAGCCTACAGATATTAAAAAGATAATATGGTAACACTATAAATAATTCTATGCCAATAAATTCAAAAATTTAGGTAAACAAATTCCTTGAAAAATTAACTTAACAAAACTGACACAAGAAGAAATAGAAAATTTCAGTCACCCTATATTTATTAAAGAAATTAAAGTTATAATAATTTTTAAAACCTTCTACAAAGAAAACTGACAGGCCCAAAGGGTTTCATTGGTGAATTCTATCAAAAACTTAAGAAAAAAAAAACAAAATTACACAAACTCTTTCAGAGCACAGAGGAGGAAGGAACACTTTCCAATTCATCTTGAGGCCAGTAGATAACCCTTATCCCTAAATCTTACAAAAATATTACAAGAAAAGAAAATTACTACAATTTTTTATCATGAACATAGACTAAAAAATCCTTAACAAAATATTATCAAATTGACTGGGCACAGTGGCTCATGCCTGTAATCCCAGCACTTTGGGAGGCTGAGGCGGGTGGATCACCTGAGGTCAAGAGAAGCCTGGCCAACATGGCAAAACCCCATCTCTACTAAAAATACTATAATTAGCCAGGCTTGGTGGTGGGCGCTTGTAATCTCAGCTAACTGGGAGGCTGAGGCAGGAGAATCGCTTGAACCTGGGAGGCAGAGGTTGCAGTGAGCCGAGATCACGCCACTGCACTCCAGCCTGGGAGACAAAAGTGAAACTCTATCTCAAAAAATAATAATAATAATAATTATCAAATTGTATCCAGAAATATACAAAAAGGATAACATATGATGACCAAGTGATGCTCATCTGAGTACTGCAAGGTGAGTTTAACATTTGAAAATCAACAAATTGCTTTTACCATATTATTAATAACAGAACAAAGGAGAAAACCCATATAATCAATAGAAGCTGAAAAGCATCAGAAAAAGTCAATACCCGTTCATGATAAACTAGGAATATAAGGGAACTTCCTCAAGTTGATAAAAGGCATGTAAGAACTTCTACACCAAAGATAATACATATGATAAAATAGTAAAAACCTTCCTTCTAATACTAAGAATGAGGCAAAGATGTCTGTTCTCACCTCTTCTGTTCATCCTTGTACTGGAACCTCTGGCCAGCGCAATAAGACAAGAACAAGAAAAAAATACATAAAATTGTGAAGTAAGAAGTAAACTTTTTATTTCTAGACAATGTAATAGCTTACACAAAACCTCCTGATGAATTTAAAAACCAAATACTAGAAGTAGTAAGTGACTTTAGCAAGGTTGCTAGATACAAAGTTAATATACAAAAATCAATATTGCTATGTACTAGAAGCAAAGAACTGGAAAATGATTTTTTAATTCAATTTATAGTAGCATCAAAAACAAAGTAATAATAAAAGTAACTAAAGTTGTACAAGACCTCCACTAAAAAAACACAAAACACCTGAATACCTGGAAAGATGTAATACATTTATGGATTGAAAGACTTAAGATATCAACATTCCACAAATTCATAGAGTCAATACAATCCCAATAAAAACCCCACAGGCTTTTTTAATTGACAGGGTGGTTCTCAATTTATATGGAAACCCAAAGGACTTCAATTTATATGGAAACCCAAAGAACAGGCGAAAGATGCTTCAAAAGAAATACAAATTTGGAGGACTCATACTCCTTAATTTAAATCCTTACTATAAAGCTACAGTAGTCAAGACAGTGTGGTAATTGCATAAAGGTAGAAAAATAGGTCAATGGAACAGAGCAGATAACACAATAATAGACCCACACATTCATGGCCAACTGATTTTTGATAAAGTTTCCAAAATAATTGAATGGGGGAAGTATAGTTGAAAATAATAAATGGGGCTGAAACAACTAGACATACACATAGACTCTCAATTATTTTTCTTTTTCTTCTTTTATTTTATTTTATTTATTTATTTTTGAGATGGAGTCTTGCTCTGTTGCCCATGCTGGAGTGCAGTGGTGCAATCTTGGCTCACTGCAACTCCACCTCCCAGGTTCAAGCAATTCTCCTGCCTCAGCCTTCTGAGTAACTGGGATTACAGGCATGCACCACCATGCCCAGCTAATTTTTGTATTTTTAGTAGAGACAGGGTTTCACCATGTTGGTCAGGCTGGTCTCGAACTCCTGACCTCGTGATCCACCTGCCTCAATATCCCAAAGGGCTGGGATTACAGGTGTGAGCCACCGCGCCCAGCCAGAATCCCAATTCTTAACTCTCCTACACGAGAATTAATTCAACATGGATCAAAGACCTAAACAGAAAGCCAAAACTCAAGCTAATAAAAGGAAATAGAGAATATTTCAAACCCCAAGGAAGGCAAAGATTTCTTAGGATACAGAAAGCATTAACAAAAAAAAAATGATAAATAGGTATTTATCAAAATAAAACCTCTGCTTATCCAAAGGCACCATTTAAGAAGTGAAAGGGCAACTCAAAAACTGGAAGAAAAATTTGAAATAAATAAATATAGACACAGGATGTAGATATATAGGTATCTGACAAAGGACTTATGACCAGAAATCAATTTTTTAAGTAGTCAAAATACTTGAACAGTCTGTTTACAAAAGTTGATATACAAAGAGCAGTAAATTCATGAAAATACATTCAGCATCATTAGTGATCAGGAAGACACAGAGCAAAACCACAGTGAGATACCATTTCATACCTAATAGAATAAATATAGTCAAAAGTCTGACAACACTAACTGTTAGAGAGGATGTAGAGTAGTTAGAACTCTCAAACATTCCTGGTGGAAGTATAAATGGTACAATCACAATGAAAAGCTGTTTGCCAGTTTTCATAAATTTAAACCTACATTTACCCACTCCCTCCAGGATCTGGCAGTTATACTCCTAGCTATTTATCCAAGAGAAATAAAAATCTAGATCTACACAGATTTTCACATGAATGCTCATAGTTTTATCCATAATGACCAAAAGCTATAAATAGTCCAAATTTCCATCAACAAGAAAATGAATTCTATATTCATAAAATGGAATAGTTTTATGATACATAATAAAGCATATACTTAATATGTATATATTTATTAAACATCACATAGCATCATTTATAAACATCATTGAATAACACACATAAGATCTGTGCATTTCACTCTATGTAAATTTTACCTGTATTTAAAAAGAAAAGCTAGTTGGGCAAAGTATCAGTCAGGAAGAGCTTGATTATGTGGTGGTAACAAATAGCCCCCAAACCATAGTGCTTTAAGTAGGAGTCAGCCTGCTGGTCAACTGTAGCCTGCTGCCTGTTTGTGTAAATAAAAGTTGATTGGAATATAGCCATGCTCATGTGTGCACATATTTCCTATGGCCGTTTTCCCACTATGGGGACAGAGTTGAGGAGTTGTGACAGAGACTGTATGGTCCATAAACTAAAAGCCTAAAATATTTTCTATCTGGCCCTTTATAGAAAAAGTGTGCTGACCCCTGGCTTAAAAACCATAACGGTTTATTTCTCACTCCTGCTCCATGTTCGTCAAGAGTCAGCTGGGAGTTCTGCTCCATGTCATCTGTACTGCGGGACCCAGCTGATGGAGCCAACTCTATCTGGAACGATACTAGTCACTGTGACAGAGGGAAAAGAGCAAGCTCTGAAAGATCTTTCAGCAACAACTCAGTGATATGATTACAAAGTAACATATCACTTTTCTTACAACTCCTGGACCAGAACTACTCATGTGACCCCATTCACACAAGGGGACCAGAAAATACAATCCTACCATTTGTTTATACATGTGCCTGAAAGTGGAGAACTGGGATATTTGCCAAACAGCACTAATGACTACCACAATTAAACTGAGAATCAATCAGTCCAGGTGTTCATTTCCAACAAACATGCATAACCGTGCTGAAACATTTCCCTACTGGGTAGAAGTCTGAATCATAAAAATTCCAAAAGTTGCCCCTAACCCTTCCCTTTGGCTCCCCTCTCACTTGTTAGAGCAACCCAGTACACTGCTTTCCTAATGGATCTAGACTGGAAATCTGACTAACCATCACCTTCACAGTGAATATTCTTCAACAGGGCCCTCCTGTCCTCAAGAAAAACTCAAGCCTCTGTGTCCAGACTCTGCCAGCTACTGCAGCCTCCTCTCTCTCTGCCACCAGCTCAATTGTGTCAGGCTCTAAGAAGATGGAATATAGCTTATAAAGAGCCAGGCACATCATACTGTTTCTGAATGCTATCCCCTTTGCTCCTGTGGTTTCCCCTGTGTGGAATACTCTCTCCTATTATTCTCACCCTTTAAGACTCAGGACAGTCATTCTCTTGTCCACAGAGCCTTCCGTGACCACCAGCTTGCTATTGCACCAGACCCAAACTATCAAAATACCCCAACCGCTGCTATCATACCAGAACCAAAGTACCAAGTCACAGGACTTCACCCTGTCAGGTTAAATAACTGCTAACTTACATAGCACTCACCAGGTACCAGGCAGTTTTTTAAGCACTTTTCATATATCAACTCATTTAGTCCTCATAACACCCTACAAGCAGGTATTATTACTATTTTTTCTTTTGTGGATAAGGACACAGAGGCATATGAACATTAATTAATTTGTACAAGGTCCCATAAGTGATAAGCTGCAGAGCAGGGCTATGACCCCAGGCTGGCTGGTGGGCTCTGAGGCATACTCTTAAATCACCCTGCTGTTCGCCACTGCAGGCATACAGGTCTGTTTCCCTTTGGGAATGTAAAGTGTTCAATGGTTAAAAAAAATACACCAGCCGGGCACGGTGGCTCACACCTGTAATCCCAGCACTTTGGGAGGCCAAGGTGGGTGGATCACAAGGTCAGGAGATCAAGACCAGCCTGGCCATCATGGTGAAACCCCGTCTCTACTAAAAATACAAAAATTAGCCAGGCATGGTGGCACGCACCTGTAATCCCAGCTACTCAGGAGGCTGAGGCAGGGGAATCACTTGAACCCGGGAGGCGGAGGTTGCAGTTAGCCAAGATCGCACCACTGCACTCCAGCCTGGGTGACAGAGTGAGACTCCATCTCAAACAAACAAACAAACAAAAAAACACCAGTACCTCATTTCTTTCTGTAACCCCAAGGCCTGGAACATAGTCATTTAGGCAATAGCACCTGCTCAACTGGGGTTAGTTCAGATAAAATAAGTAAGATCCTGGGGCCGGGTGCAGTGGCTCATGCCCGCAGCACTTTGGGAGGCCGAGGCAGGGGGATCACGAGGTCAGGAGATGGAGACCATCCTGGCTAACACGGTGAAACGCCATCTCTACTAAAAATACAAAAAATTAGCTGGGCGTGGTGGCGGGCGCCTGTAGTCCCAGCTACTCAGGAGGCTGAGGCAGGAGAATGGCATGAACCTGGGAGGCGGAGCTTGCAGTGAGCCGAAATAGCGCCACCGCACTCCAGCCTGGGCAACAGAGCGAGACTCCGTCTCAAAAAAAAAAAAAAAAAAAAAAAAAAAAAAGATCCTGGAATCCCAAAATCAACTTGTCAGTAAACAAAGTCCTCTTGACCAGCGACATTTAGGAAGTAGTCAGATCATTACCATATATACCTTTTTCCTGAATCCCAGCCATCTCTCCAGGGCTGATGACAAACCTGGTAATGGAGAGGCCAGAAGGGCCTGAATTATTAGAAAGATCCTTAGGAAATAAGCTACTGTAAGTTGGGACAAGCATAACCAATCATTCTGAAATGTTTAGAAAATCCTGAATATCTGGGAGTGTGAGAATTTGACTTTTCTGTGGAGAAAACAGCACAAAGCTTTCCTAAAAGTTTTTCTCCCTCACACAATTATGCTTTAAATTGTTAATAGGTATAATTATGGAAGATGGCATTGTTGTGCTTGTAATTTTTCCTATTCCCCTTGGTATTTATTGATGATAAATGGCTTTATTAAAAAATAATGATAATTTCCTTGTTTGGTTGTATATCAATATAGTTTCAGTTTTTCTTTATTACTGCTTAGGGAATTTTATGGATTGCCAACATTTAGTTCTTTTATTGGTTTATATTCTCTTGATGGTATAACAAGGGGGTGGAATTAACAATAATTTTATCCCTTCATTTCCTGACCCTCCCAACCCCACCCCAACTCTTTTAAGAAAGCACTCTAGTGCACTATTCACATGCGGCTACAGGAGGGTATAATTTTTACTACTACATAATTAGAACAATTAGCTGCATACCCAAAAACTCTCCTCTAAGGGCCAGTGCCTCACCAAACAGTGGAAAGTGGGATGCTCTGTCCCCACACTGCACTGCACAGAATTAGCCGCCATAGCTCAGAATGAAGCCCCTTCTGCTGATACCAGAGTTTTAAACCTGTTACATTAACTGCAAGAGGATCAAATAGGCAAACAGTTGATCTCAGTGTTCCCCAGAAGAAAACCCCATTTGGTTTAAGAAATATTTGCAAGAACCATTACAACAAAAGCCACCTTCCCCACAGAGGATATTGCAGTTCTTAGATAGCTTGTCTCAAAGTAACTCCGCTTGGACCTGGTTTGAGTTTTCTCTGGAGACTCCTAGCCCTTGAAATGCTAAGAAGACTACATATCTCTTTGTTTATCAACAGCCCTCCACTGGGGAATAGACTGGTTCACGTTCTCCACAAAACATATGCCAAATCAGATCAATCACCCAAATATAAGTTGTCCATGATTCTTTGAAAACTGCTTTTGGTTTTCATAAGAGAGTGAAGGCCGAGCTTGGTACCAAGAAGAGGAGCAGCATAAGCTCTTGTGATACTTTACGTTTACGTCATACAGTTAGGAAGGAGAGGAATACAAGGAAAAGAACATCACATTTGGACTCAGATCCCATCTGTCCCACCTGGGGTCATGTTCTTAGCTTCTTGGAATCCCACCTCTCTTTCCACAAAAATAATTTTAGCAACATCTGCAATTCAGGCTTGTTGCAAGGACTCAATGGGTTAAATGTCTAGCATGTAATTGTTGTTTACTTTATATAATCTAATTTTCCTTTCTTCTAGATCAGTAGTTCTCAACTGGGAGTGAATCTGCCCTCCACTCAGAGACATTTAGCAAGGTCTGGAGACATTTTTTGTGATCATAACTTGAGGAGGGCCATGCAACTGGCACCTAGTGGGTAGCCAAGGATGTGGCTCAACACCCTACAATGCACAGGATGGCCCCCACAACACAGAATTATTCAGCCAAAAATGTCAATAGGGCCAAGATTAAGAAATCTTGTTCTAGACTAGTGTTAAAATAATTCTTTCATTGTGATTGTTTCTTCTCCATAGCTTCTGCCTCTTTAAGTGAGCAAAGATATACTGAAAATCTACCTGCTCAAAGTTCTGTGCTAGGCATATCCTTAACCATCTCATATATTTGGTTGCCTGCTGCCATTTTCCCAAAGCGATTCGCGTCTTCAATTATTGTCCATCCCTATGAATATCAAGCCTCAGCTTCTCTTTTCTTCTCTATGCTGTTTTCAGAGGTCCTGAAATCAGACATGCTGTGTGTCAGAGCAAAGACCCGTATTAATCAACATCCAAATATAGCAACAGCAGTTTGAAAATCAAAGAATGGGCCTTGGGGACATCAATATTTGCATGTTCATGATAAATACTTAACTACACATCTGTGCAATGTTCAATATAGTTGGGAGAGAAAAAGAACATTTATGTTGATTTCTGTCAAGTTCCACAATTAAGGATCTGATATGCTAAAGAAGCATAACTGAATTGTCATAAAGATGATTTTAAATATATTTGTAAGATACACTTATGAATTAGACATTCCTGGTTTACTCTGGGATTTTTCTAACCATCAATTAGCTTACGCACCTACCCCTAGGGGCAGTGAAATGAATAATTTTCCAGTTTGAACATTAAACATCCATTGCTTTCCTATCTGAATCTGGTCATCTCTACAACTCATATCGACCCTACATGTAATGTTCAAGGCCCAGTTTCATGTTTTCATTCTTCTCACTGTATGTTGCACACATGTGTATCTTTCCATGAGCAGAAGCCCCTGCTAACTATTTACTGTGGGTTTACAACCTGCCAGGCTCTGCTGTAAGTGCTATGTAGTCACAATCTCATTTCATCGTCACAAAACCCTACAGGGGCAGATGGTATCCCCCACTCCCATTTTACATGGAAAAAAACACTGACACTTACAGAGGTTAAGTAAGTTGGCCAAAGTCACACAGCTAGAAGTGTCTGAATGAGTGTTCACACCCTGTATGTGTGATTCCAAAATCCATGCTCATCACCACTACGCTACATTAGGAGGAAACAGACCAGACATCTGGTGAGTGTTCTTTATAAAGAGTTAAGCAGAGGGCACATACCCTTTGACCTAGCAAATCTACCTCAAAGAAGCTATTGTCCACAAATGCTGGTTCATGTGCAGAAACACAAATGTAAAACTATGTTGACTGTTGCATAACTTGAAAAGGAGACAAGAGTTAACAACCTAAATAGGGGAAGCAGATCCAGTCTATGGAATACAAAGTGGGGAGAATGTAGCAGAGTGTTTTCTTATTCATTATCACTTTCCCTTCTTCTTTAGTAAAAGGACTGTGATTTTATTCTGTGTGGCAATGCACCAGGTTAAAAATTACATTTCCTCACCTGTCCTACAGCCAGGAACAGCTGTGTCTTGTAAATGGTTAACAAACAGCTCTCTCTTACACCATTTTCTCTTGTGTAAAAACTATGGCCAATTTCAAGCTACCAAACTCAAGTCAATCCGCTTGCAAAAACTCTGGCGAATGTAACAATTGGCATTCATAACCCAGGGTGAGCTGGCTTTAGCACATGACTGGCTAGTGCTTAGCACTGTAAACAAATTAGTCCCTTACATAAAAATGGGATGGACAACTAGCTAGCATGTGCTTTTTCTTTTCCTCTCCCCTTCTTCTTCCTTCCTGCTTAACACTTGGATGATATGACTGGAACTCCAGCAGTTACCTTATGTCATGAAGTATCTTAGAAAATGAAAGCCACAGCTAAGGATGTTGATACAGAAAGACAGGAGAAGCCTTGTCTCTGTTGACCTCAAGAAGCTAATACAAGAAGCTGAATCTGCTCCTTTTTGTAAAAGAAACTAAAACTCCCATTTTAAGCCACTGTTATTTTGATTTTCTTGTTTCTGAGACAGAGTCTCGCTCTGTTGCCAGGCTGGAGTGCGGTGGCACAATCTCAGTTCACTGCAACCTCCACCTCCTGGGTTCAAGCAATTCTCCTGCTTCAGCCTCCCAAGTAGCTAGGATTACATGCACCCACCACCACGCCCAGCTAATTTTTGGTTTTTTTTGAGACGCAGTCTCACTCTGTCGCCCAGGCTGGAGTGCAGTGGCGCAATCTCAGCTCACTGCAAGCTCCTCCTCCTGGGTTCACGCAATTCTCATGCCTCAGCCTCCCAAGTAGCTGGGACTACAGGTGCCCACCACCATGCCCGGCTAATTTTTTGTATTTTTAGTAGAAATGGGATTTCACCATGTTAGCCAGGATGGTCTCGATCTCTTGACCTCGTGATCCACCCTCTTCGGTCTCCCAAAGTGCTGGGATTACAGGCGCAAGCCACCTCGCCCACCCGTTATTTTGGTTTTCTATTACACACTACTTAAAACAGAGACCTTCAGACTTTGCTACAACATCTCTATTACTTGTATCTGTTATAATAAAAATGTTTTATTCCAGTATTGTTTATAAAATTTAAAAGGCAAAGATGTTTAAGGGTCAAGGGGTTGGGCCCTTGATTTTGGCAACAGTATCACGAGGGCGGGGAGTCTGGAGGAGACAGAGAAATGACAGGCCTGGCACACAAATCCTTACTGTGGGTATGTCCTGACAATGAAAGGGACAGACTGGAATCCAACCAAGTTCACCAACTGCCAAAAAGATTTCTGGCCAAATAAGATTCAGGCACCTCCTGAGAAAAGCCTTCGGTGAAACATACCGTTTCACCGATGAAGCGTGATCAGGTAATGGGGAAAGCACAGGCTATGCTGCCAGGCTGATGTCTCCAACCCAGGAAACACCCAGGAATCCTGACAATGGGAAGGGAAAGCAGCAGGACTTCAGCCCCCAGCCCAGGCAGCAGGGGCTCCCTGATTAAGGTGTCCCAATTAAGGGGACCCCAGAGACGGTATCAAAGAAGTACAAAACAGAATATCGAACCACCACCAAGCATGCGGAAGAGCCAGAAAAGATAGAGACACTCAAGTCTATAGACCCCAATGTACTATCAGAGAGAGCTGCAAACAGCAACCTGGTGGTTAAGTCCTTGGGGACAGCACAGACAAATCTAGTGGGGGTTTCATTCACATTCCCCAACGTGGTCATAAACACTACACTGAGAGTGACACACTGTAAAATCAATTGTATGATTCCTCTGCCTTTTCTTACACAAAATTACTGCCAAGTCCATTTAGGATTCATCCTTGTGGACCAGGTCAAGTCACTAGGCTTTTAGTACAACCTGTGTGCCCAAAAGTAGTGTGTGTGCTATGGAAGAGATATTAAGCATAGGTCCCTATTCTTAAAGATGTTGTAACCTAAAAGGAAAATGAATTACACATAGAAAAAAATATCTAGAGAACCACCATCTATGTTCAAGCATTGGATGCATATTCAAACCTTGATGTTTATGAATTCAGAGAAGAAAAACAAAATTCTTCCTGGAAAGAAGAAAAACTGCACAGAGAATATGGTCAGGAAGACACGGGTCTTCAGCCAGGCCCTGAAGAATAGATACCATTTGAATCAGAAAAAAATCAGAAAGAATATATTCCATATAGGAAAACAGCACACAATTGGTACTAAACCAACATATTTCCAATGAACAATAAAAACAGTAAAGAGAAGAAAACTAGAGAGGGGTAAGGATAACACTGGACAGTCATGAGTATTAAGCTTGAAAATGAAAAGTGGAAATTGCTCATTTTTCCTTTGAAAAATGCATCAATAAATATTAGCTAGATACCATTTAGATGCCTGGATATTTGTTCTGGAGCCCCAAATACCCAACTGTTGGCTCCTGGACAATGGGGAGCACCTAAAGGCTGAGCAATGGACTCCACCTACTCATCGGAATTGACGGAAACCCACACTTTTCATACCGCCCCAAATGGGAAGTTGTTATGAGGAGAAGCAGCCCAGATTTTTCTAGGCCTCATCTGCTCATAACTGAAAAATGTAATAACCAACTTGGGAGTAATGAGGCTGCCCCTTGGGCTAAGATATCTCTTTTCCAGCATATCGCATGCAGTGAAATTGAGTCCACTTTGTGTCCCCCTCACAATGTCTAGTGGGCCTTGAACACAGCATGTGCCCAATAAATATTTGTTTGTGAATTCTACTCATTATGTGAAAAGGCCCAAGCAGGGTCCAAGCTAGGGTTGGTCAGTTGTCCAAGGTGCCAGAGAATCATAATTTAAGGCTAAGTCCATGACAGGTGTTCTCCAGGAGGTGGTGGCAGATTTTTCACAATGTTTGATAAAATCGAAGGCAGGGGTACTGGTATTTAACACAGAAAGCAGCACTGGCTTTAAGTTAATGTTTCATATCCAATAAAGAGGCTAAATATCTATCGTTTTGATAGATTGCTATAAATGAAACATTAGAGGGGCTCTTAAATACCTTGTTTCAGATCTTCATTACCCGAAATTAATCTTGAGCAGAATATCACACCCAATGTGGACCGCATTAAGTAGCCAGTTAGATAACACAGCCTATGCTTTATCTAATAAGGATGGAATCAGGAACGAATCTAACAGCACAATTTTACCACTCCTGTAGCCCAAGAGCATTGCAAGCCAGAGCAGCAGAGAATGTTTTCCAGAAATTCTCAAATATAGCCATCATGCCCCTGCAGGAGGACAGCTTCACGGTCTCTTCTCAAAAGCAGTCTGGTGACCATGCTCTGTGTTCAGTGTGGCATTACCATAGGGTGGAGACTGGCAAGGTCTTACATCTCCACCCTGAGCTCACCTGGGAATTGGGAGAGCTTTGCTGCCTCCACACCCCTTCAAGGACTTCCACAGAACCATTGGTTTTGGTGAAGGTTTATCTGGAATTGTCTTCTGCCAACTTCTCTCATTATGCAGAAGGAGACCAAAAGTTCAAAATAGCATAAATTCAGAAGACAGGAAAGGAGAGGAGCACAAAGCTCACATACAACCAATCAGCTGAGCTAAAAGCGAGTTGAGGAAAACAAATGCACATCTCTAAGAATGGAGAGAATGCAAATCTCCAATAATCTCCGGGAATCCACACAGTTGCATGCCACATACATGTTAGAGAGGCTCCTGCGCGTCCATGCCACACGCCCACAAGCAGCGATTGACGTGGACTCTACCATTGCAGAAGGCGCATGGAGAATCTGGCTAGAGAAGACTGTGTTCCTTTAACCTTCACATTCAACACAGCAAGTAAAGGCTATCTACCCGAAGACCCTACAAAACCTATTTGCTACAATATGGATGTTTTTAGAATCATTCTAGCTCAAAATTCCTCCAGCAAGCAAGTTCCTCCAAAATGAAACAAGTATTTCACTCCAGTATACCATTATCATGCATTTCTATATCTAAATATGTTTCTTCCTTTGAGACTTTTTACCCACTTGAATTTCAGCATTATCTACCTTTCTTTCTTTCTTTCTTTTCTGAGATGGGGTCTCGCTCTGTCGCCAGGCTGGAGTGCCGTGGCGCAATCTCTGCTCACTGCAAGCTCCGCCTCCCGGGTTCACGCCATTCTCCTCCCTCAGCCTCCTGAGTAGCTGGGACTACAGGCGCCTGCCACCACGCCCGGCTAATTTTTTGTATTTTTAGTAGAGACGGGATTTCACCATGTTAGCCAGGATGATCTCAATCTCCTGACCTCGTGATCCGCCCGCCTCGGCCTCCCAAAGTGCTGGAATTACAGGCATGAGCCACCGCACCCAGCCAGCATTATCTACCTTTCTTAACCAACTAACCATTCATAGTAATCATGGTTAACATGTGCGTACCAGGTACTCTTTTACATGCTTTGTTCTGTATATACTAATTCAATCATCCTAACAACACTGTAAGATAACCCTATTACTATCTCCATTTTATAGGTGCGGAAACAAGCTCAGGGAGGCAATTAGCTCTTACCTGCAGTCACATAGCCATTAAGTGGAAGATCTGGGATCTGAACTGAGCCATCTGGCTCCACCAGTCCTACTTTTAATCCCAACACTATATTGCATTGGTTTCACTTGTTCACTCCAGAGTTTAATCATATGAACCCAGATACATAATCTAGAGTGTAATGGTAAGAAAAACCAAGTGTCCCTGGCCACATTTCTCTCCCATTCCTTCCACCTCATTCCCTATTTTCAGTATTCAGAAATTAGGTATTCCTTCTGCCCTGCTGAAATATGTTTTTGACATAAAAATGGACATAAGATATTCCAGCAAATACAGAATGACCCAAACCAGGCAACGTATTATTTATTTTGACCATGAGGGCATATCCTTAATCTTGACATCTTGGCTGGTTTGGGGCATTTCGCCTGATTGAAAGAAAGGGAAGAGATGAACATTTATTGAGCACTTGCTCACCATGTCCCAGGTAATGTGCCTGGTGCTTTCACCTAGATTGCTCTGTTTAATACCAAAAGCAAACCCACCCAAGGTAACTAATGAAATCCCATTTTTAGAGACAAAGAAACAGACTCAAAAATGTTAATACTTACATCATGGTCAAGGAGACTCACTTTGGAGGGATGGCATGTGGATTCAAGCCTAAGCCTCATCTAAAGCTGAGGCTATTTCTACAATAGCATGCTAGGTAGTAGATACCCTATCCTATAAAACCAGAAACCATTCTCAGACTTTTTTTTTTTTTTTTGCCTCTGAGCAGTAAGTCTTTACAGATTTACTGGTTGTTAAATGCTACTGACTCTAGCTAATTCCCAAATTAACTAGATTCCTTTTGGAGCTTGTAAAATGTGCTACACACTCAACTTCCGAATTTAGCATGCAAGATGATGACCACAGCAGTAAGAATGGTGCAACTTTCTTGTTAGAACAATGCATGCCTAAAAGCCTCCTTTTAATTTCTACCTTCTTTTATGAGGACTATGTGATCGAGGACACACCTAGGATACTGCATATTAATTTCAACACAGCTAATACCCAAAATGTCCCACCAATTTACTCTTCACTGACAATGTTAAAAGAAAATGATTTATGCAGATCAATCATCTCGCTCATCAAGTCCTACCCTGACAGCCAGCCTTCATCATTGCTATTTAAAAGGCACTGCTGACAGAAAAGACCGACTCTTTGATTAAGGGCTCTGTCTGGCTAACCTTTTATTTGAAGAATGATTGCCGCTGAGTGACAAATACTTTTCCATTCATTTCAAGGCAAAGATATTGACATTCAAATTCTTGATGGCTACACTGAGCAGATGCCACTGTTGGCAAGAGGCATGAGAGCAACAGCAGGTACTCCACGGCTTTGGGGGCAAGGGAAAAAGAATAAAACTAAAACACATGCACGCCGGCGCTGGCTAAAGGTTCTCAACAAGTAAAAGTTGCGGGTCTCTCAGCCAGATCCTCTTTCTTCAACAGTCAGCAAAGGGCATCTGCTTGCAGTTTCGCCCCGGTCTCCTTCTCACAAGTGCCTGACTTTACGTTGACTCTACTTGGAACTGCACCAGCAGCGAGGACTAGAAGTCAAAAGGAGCTCAGAACATGCCATTCCCAACCCAAGGGAAAAACATCTCTCTGTCTGGAATCACAGCATCCCGGCCGACCTCAGGCTGAAAGTACCAGCCTCCTTTCTGCTTCACAGGATGTTAAGTGACTAAATATAAAGTGGAAGAAGTTGGTGAAAAATCACCCATAAAAAACAAAACAGAAATATTCCATCCCATCTGGTAAAGAGGAAGAAGAAAAAATAATAATAAAATGAAGAGGTGAGATTGACAAATAAGAGTTAGCAAAAAAGACAAACTGAGCTTATTTTAAAAAGGTGGTTTTTCTAATTCATTCCAGGTGAATTTAGACCTTGGTCAGCATCACACACACACACACACACACACACACACACACACACAAACACTGCATTCATATCCTCACAGCAGGATTATTTTGCTTGTTTTTATTTCTTAAATACAAAATATTACCTTAAAGGAAAGTGAGAAAATTATGGATTAAGGAAGGCTATTTGTGACAAAGGCCATCACAAAGCCTCAAGATTAATCATTTCCAGGAACAAAATGAAAATACCTCAGCGGGTCATCAACAATTCCTTTTAAATCTTGCCGAGATGCAATGTTGGGTCTCACATGCTTCACGAAGGAAAGGGTATCCAAAAAGCTGTAGCTGTGATCCTCAAACACATTCCCCACAGAGGGAGAGGCAGGAGATAGCCAAGACACAGCCAGAACCTTCTCCCCATCACAGGGCCAAACAGGTGACCAGGGCTTCAGAGACAGAGAAAACCTGGGTGTTAATCCAATCTCTACTACTCATCAGCTGGGGGATTTGAAACAAGTTACCACCTCAATCCTCTGTGATCTCATCTGCAAAATGGGAGTGGTGAGATTGACCTCGCAGAATTAGTTATGAATATTAAAGAATAGAAATTAAATAAAGAAACTTTCCCTTACCTAAACCTCTTTTTTCCTCCTTTCTTCTCCTCTTCTCTTCTTTGCTCACTAGTTTGCACGTGAATCGAATCATCCATGAGGGGGTATCAGCAAAAAGATTTACAGTTATAGCCCCGCTTCCCTCACTGTGTTACAATGAGAACAAATAAGATAATGTTCACATTAAAGCACTTTATAAATCTTAAATCAATACAGAAATTTTTGCTGTTGTTATTGTTGTTCTCCACAAACGGTATACTCTAACCCATTTTGATCTTTTTCCTCATTTATTTCTCCCATCTATATTTCTCATGGTGAATAATAAATCAATAACCAATTAATTAATCAATAATCATAATATCTCCATTCCTGAGAACTACTAGTGGTTGTTTCTGCAGCTGTCTGAAAGGAGTCCCTGGGAGAAATGATGTTTCTTCTATGACAAAAATGTATCGGAGGTTATTATGAGCCAGGCACTGGGGCAAAGAGGTGAATGAAAAATGCAAAATTCAGTCAAGTGGAGCAAACAGACAAATAAAGAAATGATTTCAATATTGCTGCATCATATAAGTTAAATACAAAGGCCAATGAGGAGGTCATTGAGGAAAGGTATGACTACCTGGGGCAATCAGGAAAGATTCTGCTACAGTGATATCAAGGCAAGCCCTCACAAGGTGGAAAAGGAAGACTGGGTCACTTCGGAGAAAGAGGATGCCAGGTGCAAAGGCATGGAGGCTCGAGACAGATCACCATGCTCTGTCAGGAACAAGGGGGAAGTTCCAATCATACTAAAGAGTTAAGACTTATTCCTTTAGGTAATGGCAAGTTTGAGCTTGAAATTGCTATCATATAGCCTATGGTTTCAAACACACCCCTGATGAAAGGCAGGACACAACAACACTTGCTGGGTACCCACACAGTGCTAGCAACTGGAGACACAGAGATGAGAAAGACTATCCTGACACACTCCCAGGAAGGGGAGCCAGGGAGACTCGCCTGCTCTCAAGCAACCTCTGAGCAGTTGCCCAGTGAGGGGCAATGAGACCCCACTGGCCCTAGTACCTGTGCCTTCTTGTTTGGCCTCAGAACCTGCACGTCATCCCCAGTCTGTTGGGGTGGGTTCCTGCTTTTTTGCTTGACCCTCCTCTTGCATTTCTATGGACTCTGATGTCAACTATGGATAGCTCACTTTCACCTTCAGAGCCATGTCCTCCAGCTATTGCTGTCCTGCTTTGACCTGCAGTGATCCTGTGGTCTCCCTGATGGCTCCTGAAAGCATCTCTATCAGCAGGGAGATCTCTATTCCAGGTCTCTATCCCTTACTCTTGGTACTGTACCCAAAGTACAAGGATGAACATGTGTTCACCAAATCCTGTTTCACTCTCCTTCTCCTGGGCACACAAATGGCAACATTTGACATTCTCCCTTACAGTCGGTTTGAGTTCTAGTCAATATAGCAAAAAAGGGATGTGAGTCACATCACAGTACAGATCTCCCATACTAGCTACTACAGCCATGACAATAAACGCAACGACTTAAAACAACAGAAATTTATTCTTTCACTTTTATGGGTACAAGGAATCTAAAATCCGGTGTCAGTAGGGTCACATCCCCTCCAAAGGCCCTAGGGGAGAATCTTTCCCTGGCTCTTCCAATTCCTGGTGGCTCCAGCTTCACCATCTTGCCACAGCATCACTCCAATCTCTTCCTGTCTTCATATGGCCTTCTTCCCTCTGTGTGTCTCTGTATCTAGATCTCCTCCTTTCTCTTACAAAGTCACCAGTTTTTGGATCTAGGGTCTACTCTAAATCCAGTATGATTTCATCTCGAGATCCTTAAGTAACTATATCTGCAAAGAATCTATTTCCAAATCAGGTCACACTCTTAGGTTCCAGGTAGACATAAATTTGTGGGGGTGGGGGGTTACTATTCAATTCACTCCCCCTCCCATGCAACCTTGGAGGTCTCATGATCCAGATGGTACAGCCACAAGATGCCAGAGCCTTCATCCAGCCAGATCCCTGAGTCACTACAAGAAGCCAGGCTCCCTCAACACCAACCCTCACTGGGCCTATAAGGTGAGCAAGAAACGAAGCCTTGTGGTGTTAAGCCACTGAGATTTCAGGGTTAATTTGTTACAACAGCAGAGCCTAGCCTGGCTTGGCTACCACTCCAAGCATGATGCCCTAGCTCTGCAATTCCAATACTGTTTATGGGCCCAGGGCTAGCATGCAGTATTTTTATTTGGCTTCAATTTCTGCTCAAAAGCCCTTTTAGGTTGCTCTTGCTGAATGTCCCAGAAATTTCTCCCAGAGCTTTGCTTGGCTTGGACATGACTTTGGGAGGTTTCTTGTTTTTCCTGGGTAGTGTAATTAGGCTTTTGCTGATAATATCACTGTTTTCTCTACTGGTCCCAGAGGAGAATGTGGTGGCCAATGGCAGTTATTTCTTGCTTTTATTGGGGTGGGGGAGAGGGGCGAAAGGGGTCAAATATAAATGTTTTCTAGCTTAATTCATCCAAAACTGAAATGAGAAAAACAGTAGCTAGTGTCCCTTTCTTACAGAAGTGAAAAGAGCACAAGATTTTAGAGTCATGCTTACTTGGGTAAAAATTTCTCAGCTCTGCAAACTTAATGGCTATGATACTTTAAAATATTACTTATTATCACAGAACCCTAGCTCTCCTACCTTTACAAAAAAACCGTTTAATACCACCTATTCCAGAGGCTGGCTGGGAGGAATAAATGATCCTAGACATACATTTAGTTGGGTGCTCTGATCACAGTCATTCCCAGATAAATGTGAACTTCCCTTATTCCTACAGATAGGCCAATTTATTCCTACTTGGATCCCTTCCCTTCTGGCCCAAGGTAATAGCTAAGTTCTTGTGAAACCATGACCTTCAGCACTGGTCTCAACCCTCTCCAAGTCAGAAAGCACTTCTGCCTTTTCTCTAGTTCATCCTTTTAGATACTGCTAGTCTATTCCTTGGAAATAGTGACAAGATAGTGAATAAACTGACTAATCTCTTTAACCAGGTGAGTGTTGCTCTTAAATATTTCATGAGAGTTCATTTTGATTTTCCAGTTTCGTTGAAAGTTCTCTAAAGGTAGGGGCTATGTCTGATCCTACTTCTGTAAACCCCACAGCAGGCAGCACCATGCCAAGCTGACCACAGGTGCCTCCCCCATCCTCATTGATTGACTACAGAGAAAGCAGAGAATGAAAAGTTTCCATGATTAAGACAGGATCTGGCCTCCAATAACATGGATGTTCACAATTAACGGGCAAGTATCAGTGAGCTAGGAATACTCACAGAGCAGGGGGAAGGTGGCAGAAGTTGAAATACTTAAAAAATAGATGGACAAGGCCAGGCATGGTGGCTCATGTCTGTAATCCCAGCACTTTGGGAGGATGAGGTCAGAGGATCACTTGAGGCCAGGAGTTCGAGATCATCTTGGCCAACATGGTGGAACCCCGTCCCTACTAAAAATACAAAAATTATCCGGGCATGGTGGCGTGCACCTGTAGTCCCACCTACTCAGGAGGCTGAGGCGGGAGAATCACCAGAACCCAGGAGGCAGAGGTTGCAGTGAGCCAAGATCACGCCACTATACTCCAGCCTAGGTGACAGAGTGAGACCCTGTCTCAAAAAAAAGAAAGAAAGAAATAGATGGACAAGAGGGAAGATTCATCTCTACTCTGGGGCTAGGGTGGATCTCCCCAGAAATAAATCAGATTATAGTGTGTTTACTGTTCCCTCCCCTGCTGGGCCAGTTAAACTTACTTTTATAATTGTGCAAATATATAAATTATACATTATACATCATATAGCATATATGTGCATTATATATAACTATTCACTATCTGTGTTATATATAAATATATATTTATAGCATCTGCTTTGTGCTGGACCCTATCCCATATATTAAGTCACATAGGCTTCATCATGACCACAACATGTGTTCCACTGTTACCACCATCTTACAAGGAGGAAACAAACCCAGAGAAACTTACCCCAAATCACAGAACTAGTGAGTGGCAAGACCAGGATTCAGATCCCGGCAGCCTGGCTAAGGCCAGCACTCTTAACTGCTAGACCACAATGCCTCTCAAGTGGGAGTTGGGAGTGAAGTGAAAAAGTAGGTCCCTAGTCAGGAGGGTACCCAGCAGAGGTGGCTCACACACCTAAACAGATTCTGAAGACACAGCCCTTCAACAAAAGCAGCTTGTTGCAGGAGCAGGAGACTGTTCTGCCAGGCACAGATGCCATGGGAGAGCTCTGTCTGAGAAAAGAGCTAGTGGCAACCCATGTTAGCAATAACAGGAGCCAGACTGAAGCAGCCCCCAAAAGGCTACCTTTGGTCTGAGATGGGACCAACCCACAATTAACACCCTGAATAGCAGCAGTATGTGATGGCCCAGGGATACACAGCTCTGGGAGATTGAAGACAAAGGAAATGGAAGGGGCTGGGGGGAGACTCCAGAAAGCCTTGTTGGGTCTGCTTTGAGCTTCACATCTTTAATGTTCAAACTGCTGGGGGCAAGAGACAGCCAGCTTTCCCACCAGCCCTGCACAGCTCGGCAGCCTGTACTCTGCACTTGTTTACCATCACTGAATAAATCATTTCCGTCTCCCCCAGCCTTGGCCCTGCTCCCTTAAAAACAGAGTAAACCGGGCTCCCCACTCAAGGTTGCCATCAAAAGCAGAGGGCACCAGCTTTCCCTCCCCGGCTCTGCAGCCCTCATGGGCAATGCCCCCTCCTCCCTCCTTAAGCATATCGGAATGAGCAATATTTGACTGTTGATTCTTTCATCTCTGCAGCTTTGAAAACCTCAAACGTCATATCGGATCTACAACAAAGAGCGGGGACTTCAGGGGTTGACAGCACGGCCATAATTAAAGACAACCATCAGTGAGCTGCCATGTTAAACAATGCCACGTTATAGCTGCTCCAAAACCAACTGTTTACCTTTCAGACATTTCTGTGGAAAGGTTTAAACAGGTGCGGTTTAAATTGTTTTCATAAAAGATATGCAAACAGGAGATAGGAACTTTTCTTCTCTCTAAGACAGGGTAAAATGTACAGCATGCAATTCCCTTGCTAATAGTGTCCAATTGATTTACTCAGGGGAAACAATCTCTGGTAACTGATACAAATATGAATCCCAAAATAGCACTGAAAATATTACAGGGATACAGCCAAACATGGAATGGGAAATAATCCCCAAATTTCCATCTTAAGTTCCTTCTGGCCCATGAACCTCAGTTTCCCCCTTTGTAAAGTAAGAAGGTTGCATTTCAAGCTTATGCTGGCATGCAGAACTCTTTTTCCAAATCAAGTCCAATAAATAGAACAGGAAAACCTAGCGGTTTCTGAGAGTGGATCTGGGTCCCTTCTTCCTCCAATATGCCCCCAGATGATTTCTAGAACCTTGCGAACTACTGGACTGAATCATCTCTGTGAGTTCTTCTAGGACCCAAATTCTCAAGTTCTCGAGAAAAAAAACAGCAATAGCAGCAGTTGTAAAAGGCTTTCTCCATCATTGGTCCACAATGCTTTCCTCAGTGTTCAGCATCTAAGCGGCACTGAATGAATGTGGTTCTGAGTTGATCAATAATAAAGGAAGTTGTAAATAGCTTCTTCTCTGCTTCTCCTTGAGTTTGGGGTAAGGTTAATTAATATCAACAGCAAAGGGAAAGAGGCAGATATTAAAGCAAATTATAGTAGCCTCATGGTTTGCTAATTAAACTCCTCAAGCTGGGTATTCATAGCAGGCTCAGTGTCCTGGCCCCTAGGTCTGAGGCAAACAGAGGATTGTGCTCCCTACACTTTTCTTCTGCCTCAGAATCTTAAGCCAGCATCCCCAAGGCCTGCACTTGTCATGTTTCCAGCTCTACCTCTACACTGGAGATCTCTGGAGGTTTTGGAGCTCCTTGAAAGTAAGACTGTGCAAAGACAGCCAGGAACATTGCTACCTTGGACAATGCCATAAGAATTGAGGTGGGAACAAGAAGACTGCTCTGTGGAGCCACCAAGAGATCCCTTTGGAGTAGCTCAAACAGAGACTCCTCAGTGGGATGTGGGAGGTTTCCCCACACACAAGAGCTGCTTACATCCTCATGTCACACATGTTCGGGGGACCAGTGGACCAGGATCATACTGTGGTTAAGGCCCCACATGGGACATCATGACTCATTATGTTGACCACTAGTGGAATTTTCCAATACCTGAGGATACAACACTGTTAGAATCAACGCAATAAGCTGTCACTCATTTCTTTGCAAGCTGAAAACCTATTTATAAAAGGAAGCTGAGCACAGTTGTGCATGCCTGTAGTCCCAGCTACTGGAGAGGTTGATGCAGGAAGATTGCTTGAGCTCAGGAGTTTGAGGCTGTAGTGTGCTGTGGTTGCACCTATGAATAGCTGTTACACTCCAGCCTGGGCAACATAGCAAGACCCCATCTCAAAAAAACAGATTTATAAGAGGAAAATCTCCAGTGCTTGTTTGAGTCAGACCAAAAGAATTGCAAAGGCTAAATCTGACCTCTTCCTATAAAAATAACATGGAGAATCCTTGTGTGGACAGGCCTAACCTTCTAGATAGGCCCCTCTCAGGAAGGCCCCACAAAATCTACAGTGGAAGAACAATCCACTTCTGTGAAGGAAAAGTTAATGGCCAGTTGGTTTCAATTGACTAGGACAGATTTAAGTGAAGGTAGATAAACCACTTCCCGACAGAGGCTAGGCCATGGGATCCTCCCCCACACCTCCCACCGCTGATATCATTCTTGAAAGCCTTGTTTCCTTCCAGCCTGGAAAGCTCCCTTTTGGAAACAATGACCCTTTATGGAGAGCTTTCATCCCTGCTTAAGTTCTAAAAATCAAAGAGCCAATATGTCTAAGCTGCCCTCAAGAATCTGGGAAAACTGCCGTGGGTACGTTGTTATTTAGTGGTAATATCTTCTTTAACTTGTCGGTTGTCTTGCTGTTTTCAGAATGAAACCAGATATAAATAAAGCAAAAAAAAAAAAGTGTTTGAGATAGGCTACTGATCACTAGTTTATTTTTTGAGTTGAGAAGCCACACAGTTTTCCAAGCATGATTACATTATGGTAATATGCTTTGTCATAAATCTACTATATCCTTCTGCTTGTCTATAAAACAGTCTGCTCCTCATCGTTCTCAACTTGGCCTGCATACAGAACTTTTAACTTAAAATATCTAACAATATGTCATATCCACCAGATACATGACAGCTATTTCTAAGATACATAATATTATTAATTGTTTTTGAATTTAACTGAACTGTTATGAATCCAAAAAGTATAAAAATGACATTTAGCCATCAACAGTTCTTGAAACATTATATACACAAAGAAGAAATACTAACAAGTCCTACAGTACTCATAATTTCAAAATTATACCCTTTGAAGCCAAAATGACATTAAGAGAAACAAAAAGGATGTAAGAACTTAAAAATAAAAATGTAATGCTTGAAAATATTAAACTTGTCTTCAGATAAAAATTAAGTGTGAGATAAATTATTTTTTATGTTTGCAGAACTGTCAAACAATGTGCTGTCTCCTTAAACTATTTAAAGAAATAGGGCTGGAGTGTGTGGAGAGGATCTGGAAGACATAAATGACACTGAGAGGATGAGCAAGAAGACTGACTTCCATTTACTCTGATTCACTTAGAATGTACTGAACACCTATCATGTACTCATACTATGCTGTGTATTATGGCAGATTAAAAGAATGATACAGACTAAGCCTTAAAGGAACTTACAGACTCAGTGAGGACATGAGAAACACACAAGATGTTAATATAATGAAGCACAACTACCTTTGATTAAATGCCCAAATAAAAGCTCTGGTAAGTAATGTGAGCATTAGAGCAGGAAGAACTCAACGTGGTCCAGGATAGTTGAGGAAGCTCCATTAGGAGCTAGAATTTCAGCTGGATCTTGAAGACTGACTCATATTCAGAAAGATATAAAGAAGGCCAGAGGGAACTGACAAGAGGGGAGGCAGAGTAAACAATGACCCAAAGGCTGGAACAAATATTACTCACTGGGCGAAGTGTGAGCTGAAATGAGTGAGTGGCCTCACCACAGGCCTAGACCTCAGGTGACCCACAACTCAAGGACGTGGAAAACATTCATCATTCATCTGTCTCCTTCCCAAATGTTTCTCATAGCCAGCTTCATTGGTGTCCCCCAGGGGCTCGGAGTTCTGGGGTTCCCAGTGTCCCCTCTCACCAGACCCGCTCCACTGGACCCACACAGGAACCCCCTAGATTCACCACCATGAGTCACAAACTTCCTTCCCCAGTTCCAAGGGCTGTGCTTTCTTTAAGAACCCATCAAATTGCTCAGAACTGGGAGTGGTCAATCCCTTCACCTATTTAACATACTACAATCTTCCCACTGCAGCCTCTCTGTGCTAACCTGAGATCAGTGGTTCTCAACCAGGGGTGACTTTGACCCAGAGGGACATTTGGCAATGTCTGGAGACATTTTTAATTGTCACAAAGGGTGTGTTACTGGTACCTAGAGAGTAGAAGCCAGGGATGCTGTTACACGTCCTTCAACATATGGGATAGTCCCCCATAACAAACAATTTTCTACCTAAAATGTCAACAGTGGCAAGGTCGCAGTGGAATGAATATAGACATTCACGATACTTTTCTGAACAAATTTATTTTAACAAGATGGAGAACTTTCCGTTTTCTTTTCTATTTTTCTTAAATTTTACTCAGATCCATTCACTTTCAAAAGGTGTACACCCAAATTCCAAGAAGCTTCCCAGGGCAAAATAGCCTGATCCATACATCCCTGATTAATCTGCCCCCCCAACCCCACCCCCCCAAAAAAATAAGAATAGTGCCCTGAGGGGCAGGGCACTCTGGCTATGAAATGTGCTCTAGTCCTGCAAATGACCCATATATACCTAAACCTAACTAGAAATGACAGGATATCGAAAGCCAGTACATTTTGTACCTTTTGGGCCCTTCCACAGCCAGACGCAGTTTACGTACTTACATGTTAATAGGGAAGAACCTCATTACCCAAATATTTGCTATTTGAGCACTTTCAGTTTTGAATTTGCATAAGGAAACAAAGTCATCATAACTATTCATTAGTGAATTGACCGGTTCCCACTCAAACTTCTCTTCCAAGTAGCATTCATCCCTGATCCTTGTATCAACAATTTAGGCCCATCTGATGGTCAAATGTTACATAAGCCCCTGGTGCAAAGCAACTGCAAAATGAAACTGAAACTTCTGCAAAAGATGTGGCGTTTCACGAACTCAACTGAAGTGACAGAGAAATGCTCAAATTACACCCAAAACCATTGATCCTACGCCCTTAGGCCAACAGAAAAAGCAAAAATCAAGTCAATAACAACATTTTATAAGACTGACTTAAATACTGAAGGATTAAGAAAGGCTCTCATACAATTGATAAAGTCCTAATTTTACAAAAATAAACAACTTTAATGATTGCACAATAAAAGCAAACATGAAGTAAAAGATATATGGTGCCAGTGTGTAATTCTGTCATAACACTTATGGAGAAAAATTAAATTAATAGTTGAATTGCTTTTCTGAGAATTAGAGCATAGCTGCAGCTATAACTGAAAATGTTTTTGATACCAAATATTTATATCCTTTTGGGTTTCAGCTTGCAAGATTAAATTCCAAACTTTTTTTTTCTAGATTTACTATTACATACTGCTTTCCATGTAAGTTGCTTTGCTTTAGTTGGTCTTTTCCAGTACTAATTGCCTTCCTACCATGGGCCTCCCCCTGAAAATTCTGACCACCTGAAGCAACCACAAAGCTGCAAGACGGGCTGAATCCCTCTCCCAGTCTCAGCTCCTTGCCCAACTTGCCTTTCCCACACCTGGTGATTCAAGCCCTGCACCACACCCTTCTTCACAAAACCCCCCACCTCTGTCTGACTGCCACACCTGATTCTCAAAAAGTAGGAACTCAAAGGTATAAAGAAAGTCTGAAAGCAGAAACAGAAGACCCTCCGAGATCCATACTCAAATCTCATCTCTCTCAGAGCAAAATTCCAACTCCTAAGCAGAGCCCACCAGGCCCTGACCAACCTGGCTCCTGCTTCCTGACTTCAACCTCACCTTAAAGCTCTTTCAGCCTCATCACGTCTCTCACTCACCAGCCACACTGACCACCTCTGGTCCTCAAACTCGCCAGGCTTTTTCACACTTTGCAGCACTGGCAAGGGCAGTGCCCTCTCTCGGGAATGTTCCTCCCCAGGTCTTTCCATTCTGATTCACGCGCCTCAGCATAAATGTCCTCTCTTGCAATGACTTTTCTTACTAGCCTATGTAAAGGGCCCTCAATACTCTACATATACTTAGTAGGTGTTAAAGAACTCTTGGCTAAATGGATGACTAGATAAAAAAAAAAAAAAAATGCATGGATGGAAGGAAGGAGGGAGGGAGTGAACTTGTGTAGAGTGAGCCAATATCTGCTGTCAATAGCAATTATCCCTTACGGCCATTTTCCAAGCAATTGTTTCTCTCCCTTGGATCATTTGAAACTGAATCAGTGAATCCAGAGCTAGGCAGGGAAGAGCCTGATTAAGGTCACCACACCAACCCCCAGGGACAGTTCCCTATCATCCATTTTCTCATGCTTTGTGTCAAGTCTTATTTCCAGCCCCTCCAGTGGTAAGGCGTCTATTACCTCCCCACGGACACATCTACACACTCGCCCCATTGTGAAATTTGTCCTGATTTTCCCAGCCTAAATTCCTCTCTGCTTAACTTCACCCCATTACTCACAGCTATCTCCCTCTGGACTACAGCAAATGACAACTCCGTAGAACTCACTTTCTCCTCCTGGCTTCCCAGAAGTTCCCAATTCAGCTCCCTATTCCTTGATGAAATAGCATGGCATGAGACCCGAGCAAGGAGAGTTTCCACAAATGTTCTGAATTAGAACTTGGTCACCAGCAGCCTCACTTCACCCACCCATCTCTCTTCCAGCCATCATTCTCTTGCCCCGCCCCACCCTCGGCCTCCACAAGGCCAATCTGGTTTTATTTTCCAATTACACAATTCTTTCAAAATATAGTTCTGTGCTTGAATATTCACAAAAAGTTTCTGGAAGACAACAAAAGAAGCTGTTAGTGATGGTGGCCTCTGGGAAAAGAACGGCTATAGGGAAGAAGGCTTACTTTTGGCTGACTGTTTAATGCTATTGGCATTTTTAACTGTGTGCGTATACAACTTTTTAAAAATTATGGTGAAATACATATTACATAAAATGTATCATAGTAACCACTTTTAAGTATGCAGTTCAGTAGTATTAAGTATATTCATACTGTTGTGCAACCATTACCACCATACATGAAACTTTTTCAACTGCAAGTTTTTAAATTAATTCTTTTTTAAGAGACAGGGTCTCACTCAGACACCCAGGCTGGAGTGCAGTCGTGAGATCAGAACTCAATGCCACCTCAAACTCCCAGGCACAAGGGATCCTCCTGCCTCAGCCTTCAGAGTAGCTGGGGCTACACGTGTGTACCACCATGTCAAGCTAATTTTTTTATTTTTTGTAAAGATGGTGTCTTGCCATCTTGCCCAGGCTGGTCTCAAACTCCCAGGATCCTCCTTCCTCAGTGATCCTCCTGCCTCAGCCTCCCAAAGTTCTGGGATTACCAGCTTGAACCATCATGTCCAACCTAAAATAATTTTTTTTTGAGACAGAGTCTAGCTCTGTCATCCAGGCTGGAGTGCAGTGGTGCAATCTTGGCTCACTGCAACCTCCACCTCGCTGGTTCAAGCCATTCTCGTGCCTCAGCTTCCCAAGTAGCTGGGATTACAGACAGGTGCCACCACGCCAAGCTGATATTTGTATTTTTAGTAGAGATGGGGTTTCACCATATTGGCCAGTTCTTGATCAAGTGGCTACACAAGACAAGAACAGGAATGAGGACGCCATGCCTGCCATGAGCAATAGAAAACAAATAACAATGTTGCTTAGCAAATTCTGATATGTTAAAAAATTTTTTAAATAAGGTAACAGATACTTGATACAAATTTTAAAAATAAGGGGAGAAAACGAATGAAATACAAAAAAATAAAAATAAAAAAACACACCTTTACCACCACCCCCACCATACTTATAATAATGATGGACCAAAATAAGTATGTATGTTTGCATTCACATATAGAGAACAAGACATCTTAACAAAACAGAATTATGGCTATCACAGCAGTTTGCGAAAAAATTATTAGCCTTATTACTACAAAAGTAGTTTGAATAGGAGCATTCCAGCTGTTAAATGTGATCATCAGAACACTGCCAATTTTCTCGGCCACATAGTCTTTTTGTGCAGTGTAGAACATGTTGCAATTAAGAGATTTTCACACTTCTTAATAATTTTCAGATTTGGAAGATTTTTCTTGTAGCAATCCAAGTGATAGTATCATACTCGGCTCCTTTTATGTAATTTTATAACTTGCTGGAAGTGGCAAAGACTGCACATACAAAGATGGTGATTTTGTGTGTCTCCGGTAGCTGTCCTCAGAGTTGAACTTCCCCAGTCTGACAGCATGAAGGCTGAAGCAAACCTCTGATTGCAATTTCTGAAATCAAAACACTCTCTCGAATCTCGCAGGCTTCATAGGACATGTACACTTTGCCCGTCTCTGATGGGTTCCAGCTCCCGTTATGTCTGACTTCTCCTTGGAGTAAGTGTTCTTTCAACACTGATATCTCACATCTGAATTGCAGGCACTGGCCAAATCAAGAAAAGCTAGATATCTGAAACAGGAGATGTCTAGGTGACCAGTTATATTTAGTTATTCAAAAACAACCCTAAAGCATTTTTACTTTGCACCTCAATTATATTTGTTCCGATTCCCTCTCACACACACATAGACTCACAAACAATCCCATTGTACTATAACAGTTGCTCTTTTATACTAAAGAACCACAAAGAGCCACCTGGCTATCAGAGTCAAGTACTCTGCCATGATGTAACAGTAGTCTTTTCCAGGTTAAGCAAAGTATATTAATATAACAGAAGCTGGGACTGAAAGACCGCATTTGGAGAAAAGGAACAAAACCTAGAAAAATACCAATGTATCTGATGCTACCTGGAGACTTGGAAAATGGTAAGTGAGCTGAAATGAAACATAATACCATAGTGAAAAGAATAAAATACTACACTAGGATCTGAAATACTTACATTCAAATCCCAACTACAGTATTCACCAGCTGGCTTTCTTTCCTTAACTAAGTTATAACCTGAGAGTTCCCTTACCCATAAACATGGGGTGATTATTACCCATCTGATGTACAAGGTTCTTATGGGAATAAAATAGATAATGCACAGCAAAGAAATTACTAAGGATATTTGTACAATAATGTGTCCCTTTTCTCTCCTATAGAGGTCCTTCCCATAAAGTCCATCGATGAAGGAGAATGGGCTGCCCAAGAATAATGCCAATCCAACTTCTGGGAGTGCTATGATGCCAGTGCCAGGACAATCAGGTGCCGTACTGGATTCCCATGGCTGTTACAACAAATGGGCACAAAATTGGTGGCTTAAAACAACAAAAATTCATTTCCCCACAGTCCTGGAGACTAGAAGTCTGAAATCAGTGCCACTGGAATATATTATCTCCAGAGGCTGTAGGGGACAATCTGACCCTTGCCTTTTCCGGCTCCTGCTGCCTGCAGCATTCCTTGGCTTGTGGCTGCATCACTACAGTCTCCAAGGCTAGCCCCTTCACATCTGGTCTATCTTTACATCACTTTCTTTGCCGTGTCTGGGTCAAGTCTCCCTCTGCCTCTCTCAGAAGGATCTATGTGATTACATTTAGGACCTTCCAAGAGAATCTTTCCAGCCCAAGATCCTTAACTTAATCACATTTGCAAATACATTGCCAGGTTAGGTAACACTTACTGTTCCAAGGGTTAGGACCTGACCTCTTTTTGGGGGACATTTTTTAGCCTACCATCAGTACCAAAGACACAAAGTCATATATATCAGAAGACTCTAATCAAATAACTTTTTAAAATTTCAAATTATCCCTTGAAATAGAAATCACGTTAAGTTTTCTGGCATAATTTACATTAGCAGATGAATGAATGACAGTCTTCCCGACAGCACTAAGACTGCCATTAAATGGACAGGAATTTCACTCAAGGGAAAAAAATCAGAAAGGTTAGCTTCCAAGGATGCATTAGCAGGTAGGTGGGAATCAAGACGCAGTAGGAACAAGGCATTAGAAAACTTATGCAGCCAACAAACATATGAAAAAAAGCTCATCATCACTGGTCATTAGAGAAATGCAAATCAAAACCACAATGAGATACTATCTCACACCAGTTAGAATGGTGATCATTAAAAAGTCTGGAAACAGCAGATGCTGGTGAGGATGTGGAGAAATAAGAACGCTTTTACACTGTTGGTAGGAGTGTAAATTAGTTCTAGCATTGTGGAAGACAGTGTGGCCATTCCTCAAGGATCTAGAACCAGAAATACAATTTGACCCAGCAATCCCATTGCTGGGTATATAACCAAAGGATTATAAATCATCCTACTATAAAGATACATGCACATGTATGTTTATTGCAGCAATATTTACAATAGCAAAGACTTGAAACCAACACAAATGCCCATCAATAATAGACTAGATAAAGAAAACGTGGTACATATACACCATGGAATATTATACAGCCATAAAAAAGGATGAATTCATGTCCTTTTAAGGGACATGGATGAAGCTGGAAACCATCATCCTCAGCAAACTAACACAGGAACAGGAAACCAAATACCGCATGTTCTCATTCATAAGTGGGAGTTGAACAAGGAGAACACATGGACACACGGAGGGTAACATCACACACCGGGGCCCGTCTTGGAATAGGGGGAAAGGGGAGGGAGGGCATTAGGACAAATACCTAATGCATGCAGGGCTTAAAACCTAGATGATGAGTTGATAGGTATAGCAAACCACCATGACACATGTGTACCTATGTAACAAACCTGCACATTCAGCACATGTATCCCAGAACTTAAAGTAAAATTTAAAAATTTTTAAAAATAAAACAGGAAATAAATCAATATTTTAGCAAATCTAAAAAAAGAAAGAAAAAGAAAAAAAAAAGAACAGCATGCAAATCCCAGGGAAGGGTTTGGAAGGAAGAAGCAGAAAAACATCCCTCTCATTGCCCACCTCAGAGGAAAGCCATTCCTATGTATAGGCCACAAGGGAAATGAGAATCTCTGTCTAGCAAATGTCATTCTGGGGGTTTATTCTTCCATTCCTTCAACTAATGCTTTTTGAGCATGTATTATGTACCAAGCACTGCCCACAGCACTGGGACAGACCAGCAAACCCATCAGATCAAGATGCTTCCTCTCTGAAAAGCCACATCCTAGTGAGAGTTAAGTCAGTTCAATGCAGCACCTGTTTATAGAGGACCTACTCTGTGCCAGACACTTTGGTGAATAAGATAAAAATCACTTCCTACACTGAACTTACTTTGTAAAAGTAAGTTGGTGATATTTCTAAGAAAGTGGCCTATATTCCCTAAGGTGAACACCCAACCCTCCAAATAATCTATCCAGCTGAAGGTCAGTACAGAAGCCTGAAGCACTTAGAAAAGCCACTCCTTCCAACAGACATTTTTTAGGATAGCGTGTAGTACCTAGAGCCACTGTTCTCCACGCCCTCTTCACCATCTCAGCCTCACATAACGGATTCTGAGCGCCCCTCCTGTCTATCTGATTGCATACTCCATGCTTCCCACAGGAGGGCTGCATGATTAAGTGGCATTCAATCTTCTCTGCTGGGAGATGTCAGGCTCAGCAGCATCATGACACACAGTGGGCACCCCAGTGGCTGGAGAGGGAGAAATCCTGAACAAGTGAAGAGTGGGGAAGTGGGGCGGGGGTGGGGGAAGAGGCGAAGGTGGCTCCTTTTCATTCTGCACGTGAGCTTCTCTGGGTCCCATAAATTCCTCTGCCCTGTATATTTCACTCAGCTGTCTAAATGAGGTTTGTTCATATAGCCACTACTGTACAGAATCAATCATGCCCTTCTGCACAGAATGTTAATTGTGTGCCTCTCAAAAAAAAATGGAGCATACCACAGAGGCCTTAGAAAAAATTCAAAACCAATGTTTTGGAATTTACAATAGTTTTTAAATTGCCATGTGAAGTAAATAGTCACAAACACAGACGTGATCCAGCTGCAATCCAGGTGCCTTTTTCAAGGCTGGGGAGAGAAATATTAAGAAATCTCTTTACACTTCCATCAATTGTTCTACACAACACTTCTAGAGCCAGCTGCTGAGCTGTCTGAGTAAAGAAACCCTGAGCACTCTCAATAACTAGTGTCTCAGTTAATTCCACACAAAACAGCCCATTCAAATTAACCTGGGCTGCAAGTCTTCGTTTGTATCTGACAGGGATTGGCTCATCTCAGAGGTAAGAAAAGAAAAAAAAAAAAAAAGACACGTAACAGTTTCCTCATCTTCCTCATACCCCAAAGCAGGAAATAAATGAAGCTGGTTATTACAAAAGTAAAACTAAGTAGATGAGTGACAACTGAAAAAGTCTTCACCAAGTCAGCATCTAAGTGCCTGGGGCCCAATAGTCATGTCTGTTTCCACTCATATATTTTTTTTTCTTTATTTTACAGCGGTCACGTTATTAAACTAAAGATCATGTGCTTGAAGAGGGCAGAGATGCTTTGAACACACATGCATGTGTGCGCACGCGTGCATGCACACACACACACACACACACACGTGTCTCTTGCAGGGAGGGCAAAGAGCTGACTCCACAGCCAGACCCTTGAAGGATCCCATTGTTTCCTAAAAGACTGGATGGACATAGTGACAACCAGATTGCTTTCCACCACCAATTTTGGGAACATGTGAAAAATACGGTTTGCTGCTTGCTGGTATGTGGTCCGAGATGACTCATAAATCTTCCTTTATCTCCTTCGTGGTGTTAGCAGAAAAGGATGAGTTGCTTTTTTCCATCTCATTCTCCCGTCTATCTGTCTGTTAGCCGTGCCCTTGAGCAAAGATTACTGATGCCCTGCCTTTGATATATGACACATCACCCACAGCAGCTTTTCATCAAGTGAATTAACCTGGAAAAATGCAAACCCACCTGCCAGTTGCTTCCAAACTTTGCACAATTCCTTTGTGTACTTCCTCTCTACCATGCACTAGGCAGGAGGGTAACCAGAGCAAGCTAAAGAAATATGGAAAATTACGAGAATCTAAACTGGGGGCTCTATGAACTCACTCACTTCCTGGGAACAGGCTGTTTTGCATAAAGACTTTCAGAGGGAGTTTAAATGAAAAACCCCAGCTCAACCACAGTTTAGAATGCTTTGCACCTGAGCTGGAAAATGCCATTTTCCCCTAGTCATTTAGTCTGTGTGTCTGGAATAATGACAAGAATCTTGGCAGCCGTTGATGACATGGTTACAGAAACTATTTGGTGACTTCCAATCAATAATCTAGATGGGCCGGAGAGAAGCCTGGAGCAGGAAGGAGTGGGCAGGCAGGAGAAAGAGAGAGCTAGAAAGGGAGAGGCTAAGACAGGTAGGGAAAGCAAGCGTGAAATAAATCTGGGCTTTTCTACCTGCCCCACCCTCAGCCGGGTCTCCATGCGACCAGATTCACTGGCAAGCAGTTCCTGAAGTCTGATTATGATGGAGAGTAAACAAAGACAGCACGCTTGATACCTTGATGGAACTCCTAGTCTAAATGTTCAAACAGAAGGCATCTTGGAAAGCATCAGTTTGCACCCCTGCATCATTCATCTAGAGAGAGCTGAGGTTCAAGGACAGCCCCTGACCCATCCAAGGTCATTCCGCTAAGCATGGTGGAAACAGGGTTGGAAACCAAGTTTCCCAACTCTAGGGCTCTATCCAATACAACACACTACCTCCCAACCAGGTTTAGGAACACCTCTCCCCTTCTCGCCTCCCCCTACACCCACCAAAAAAAAAAAAAATTGTCCTGATTTGAAATAGTTAGAACTCATTGCAGGGAGAAATAAGGAAGACTTCAAAACTAGAACAAAGCTAGACTGCATCTTTTGTTTACTCAACTCGTAAACTGTTTTGCTCGATATCATCCTTGATTCTGATAATAAAGCCGTTATTCTTTTCAAGGTGACTTGTCTACTGTGTATAACTCCTTGAAGGCTTGTGATGAGAGAGATATTCCTATAATTTAGTCTTTAAAAAATGAAAATCCAAAGAACCCAAACCATCAATCATAACTTCTCACCCATACTCTAATTTTAAGGGAAAGTTGCAAAGACTAGGTTTTTTTTTAAGGGCATTATTAAAAATCTTTCTCAGGGTAGTCCTGGGCTTATTATACATGCAGTTCTATCTTTACCTACATTTATATTTCTGGCCATCAGGAACAGATTTTCTGAAATGACTCCAAAATCTTTCATTGTCAAGGAAAGATTAAATTTTCTTATTCACTATACTTCCTATAGAAACAAAGGACATTACTGGATTTTAGAAAAACTTTTCACAAATAAAACTTGAACTGAAAGTGGTGTTTTGTAGTTATCAGTTAGTCACAAAATTAAATTATCCAAGACACCCTGTTCTCTGAGCATTCTGGCTAAATTTGAAGATAGACATGAAAAAAGGGATAATGTATGCAGACCCAGTGACCAATTAGAATAAAATAGATCTCAAGCCCCCTAGGGAGTCCCTTTCTTTCTTGGTAGGGAGAAATGAAGCTTCCTTTCCTTGTGGTCAAATTAACACTTGTTCATAAAATGGTGCCCCACTGGCAGAGTGTGGTAGAAAGTGGGTGAACAGATTACTTTGAAGTTTCTGATAAACCTCATTATGAGAGGTCTCGTATATATATATGAGACCACATATAATTAACAATAAAATAATAATAACTAACATCTATTGAGGGCTTACTATGATGCCAGGGATTCTAAAAACTTTATCTGCATTGTATCACTTGATGTCCCCAACAATCCTATAAGGTGAATATTCTTATTAACCCCATTTTACAGATAAGGAAACTGTGGCTCAGAGAGGTTAATTACCTCATCCAAGGATATATAGCCATTAAGTGGGGGAGCCAAGATTTAAACTCAGGCAATCTGTCCAAAGTCCACAGCAGTTTACAAGGTGAATGTGACTCTGGTTTCTTGTGTCAACATTCTGCTCAAGTGCCTGGGCACTGCACATCTTCAGTTACAGCAAGGGTGCCCAATCTTTTGGCTTCCCTAGGCCACATTGGAAGAAGAATTGTCTTGGGCCATACATAAAATGCACTAACACTAATCATAGCTGACGAGCTAAGAAAAAAGGTCACAGAAAAAACTCATAATGTTTTCACAAAGTTTACAAATGTGTGTTGGGCCGCATTCAAAGCCATCCTGGGCCACATGTGACCCACGGGCTGTGGATTGGACAGGCTTGATTTACAGGAAAAACAAAACATGGTCTGAAACCCAACCCAGTGTCAAAAAATAACAATGCCTATTCTGCTTGTTACTGTGCCCTGCACAACTGCCTCTTTCTTTGGGAGATAAAACCTTGAGATCCTTCAAAAAGTTATACCAGGCCTGGCATGGTGGCTCATGCCTGTAATCTCAGCACTTTGGGAGGCTGAGGTGGGAAGATCATTTGAGCTTAGGAGTTCAAGACCAGCCTAGACCAGACTGGGCAACATGGCAAAACCTCATCTCTACAAAAAATATTTAAAAATTAGCCAGGCGTGGTGGCACATGCTTGCAGTCCCAGCTACTCAGGAGGCTGAGGTGGGGGAATCACTTGAGCCCGGGATGCAGAGGTTGCAGTGAGCCAAGATACCACTGCATTCCAGCCTGGGTGACAGAGCCAGACCCTGTCTCAAAAAAAAAAAAAAAAAACAAAACCAAAGTATGCCAAAATCTCAGGGAATTTGTATCTTTCTTAGGCTGCATTCTCCTTGCTTCTTAGATATCCTTCTTTTTTATTGTGGTAAAACATACGTACCATAAAATTTACCATTGTAAGTATTTTTACATATACGATTCAGTAGCATTAAGTACATTCACAATATTGTACAACTATCACTATTATCCATTTCCAGAACTTTTTCATCATCCCAAACAGAAACTCTGTATCCATTAAACAATAAGTCCCTGTTTCCCTGTCCCCCAGCCCCTGATAACCTCTATGCTTCTTTCTGTCTCTATGAATTTGCCTCTTCTAGGTAACTCATATAAGTGGAATCAGATAGTATTTGTCTTTCTGTGACTGGTTTATTTCACTTAGCGTAAGTGTGTTCAAGATTCATCCATGGTGTAACACATATCAGAATTTCATTCCTTTTTAAGGCTGGATAATATTACATTGTAAATATAGGCTATATTTTGTTTATCCATTCATCTGTTGATAGACATAAGTTGCTTTCACCTCTTGGCTAATGTGAAGAATGCTGCCATGAACATGGGTGTATAAATATCTGTCCAAGACCTGCTTTCAATTATTTTGGTTACAGACCCAGAAGTGGAACTGCTGGATCACATGGTAATTCTATGTTTAACTTTTTGAGGAGGCCATCTTCAACTTTTAAAAACTATTTGAACATTTCTGAATTTGTGGTGAGTTCCATGCAGACAAGAACCTTAATTCTTAAGTATCTTTGGATCCTGGGGCCTAGAACAGTAAGATTTCTTATTGAATTCTCAATGAATATTTTTTATAATACAAAAATAGATTAAATCAAATTATCATTCTCTTGTTGAAGGCAGGACAGCACACACTTGAGGCATCTCTCCTCACCACAGCTCACAATGTGACTCAAGTCCACACAGATCTCTCATTACCTGATTTTTCTCCATCACAAACACATACACAAGCAAGTGTATGCCCTGATGCCAAAGAATGTCAAAAGGCAAACATCAAAAGAGGTGAAAAGAAGTCAGTAAAGGATTAGCTATTTCACTGATGGATCTGAGTTCCTCATCCACAGCCCTCATCCTTCCCTATCCACCCTGCCTGCAGTGAGGAGTGAGACAATCAGAAGAGATTCCTTTAAACTTTGCCCTTGCTGAGCTTTCTATTATAAAATATGGGGACAGGGGCAGGGAAGGGTGGTGGTGGTGATGGAAGGCCCTGCTTCTGCCACTATTCGAATATCAATACCTCTTTTAGTTCATTAATTCATCAAGAGGGTATTTTTCAACACATTAAATTCAATTTCAAAAAAGAATGAGCTGACACAGTCAAATGCACACGACCAAAATCCATAGTGGGCTTCCCCAGCTGCCCTTTCCAGCCACTCTCAATCCCATCTTGGGGGTCCAGGCATCCATTACCCAGCTAATTGGCAGACCTGACTTAGGAAGGGTAAACTCCAGCCTGTCATCTGGGCTTTTCATTACTTAAGTGCATTCTGACTTGAACTATATTAATGGGACTCCAAATTTTAACTATTGATGGCTTTCAATAGGAATTTACATTTCTGTCCTCCTGGGGCCCACAAATCACTAAATTCTCACCTGTGGTGAAGACAGCCACAACGGGGAATTGGTTTCAAAGACAGAAAGCAGTGATAACACATGCACTGCACTTTCCCATGAGCAAATACACATAATTGTCTTTTCCCTCTTGTTCTACATTAAATTTTCAACTGTTTACTACATCTTTTAATGAAAGCGGTGACTGAAATATATAAACATGGATACATAATTCCCAATGAACTGGTCTGAGTATAACTTGTAAAAACTGGATTAATGGTACAAAGCATGTACTTTATAAAAATAGCCTGTAGAAAAAAGCATTAAGCAATTACAACTCTAGCTCTGAAGGCTCCAATATTATAGGGTAATATTTCCTTAATGTTAGACTTCATTAACCCTAAGATAATCTCTCATAAATTTTGCTGATTTTTAAGGAGAAAAAAAAATTATGTTTATTAAACTACTGAATATGTTTATGAAAACAAGACATAATCTAGTGTCATAAACTTCTTGTCTTTATCTGAATGATCAAGGAGCTCATAAATAAAATATCACATAACAAAGTGAGTGTTAAAATTCATTACTGTAATAGCTATGTTCATGATCTATTTCATTAGCACTCCTCCTCTCCTTGGATAAATGGGCTTCTTAGCCTACGAGAAGAAAGCCATTTACAAGACAAAATACTGAGCTGCTTTTTCTCATTTTCCCTTATCTCTTCTATTCCTAACTTTCTAAATTAATTCTTCTCTTAAATCTTATTGTTCCTTCCAGTGTAACTCACAGTACCATTAGAGAGAGCAGAGAGAAATAGAAGCAAAGAAATGGGTCTATAGAGTATAAGTTAATTAGGGATCTAAGTGACTGGTGATGAGATTTGATGACACGGAGCCCCAAAGTGAATTTAGAAGCTTATCTTCTTAAAATATTTGAGAATAAAATACAAATAATAGAACTCCAAGAAATATTCAGTATATCAAGCAATCTACGCAAGCTTAATAACTAAACCCCATTTCCTGTTTAACTACATAGTGCAGCACCACTGATTGTATCCATGTACGGAATTTGCTAACCTTTATCTTCAGTGATTTTGCAGGTAATTTCATTTTTACAGATGTGTGTACACACAAATACTCAGAGAGAAAGGTGAGTGCTTTCCTATGGTTTACCAAGAACAGATAGATGTGGATATATAGGACTCTAAACCCATAGGTGTAAATGTACCCATTTAAATCACCAAGTGAACTTCTTGACGAAAAAAAAAAAAAATACTGGCAAAGCAACAGTGGTTCTATGTCCCACCCCTGGAATTTGTTAAATCTTAATTCAATAGAGTCCTCGTATGCAGCATCCTCTACCCAGATAATAACCAGAGGATGCTGTTTATGATAATGGCAGAAATTAAAACAGAATTTTACAACTGCTGAGCTGAAAGAAGGCAAAAATCCCCACACGAATATTAAACAGTGTAAATAAAGAATCCACTTGTTTTTATTTCACACTTCATGCCAATTTATCTAGCACTGATTTACTACAAAGGCTACACTCACAAAACTCTACATGGCTGTAGATAATAAAAGTAATAATTAAACTCCACAAACACATGAGGGGTGTGGAGTAACAACATAGCTCCTGCCCTTAGGAAGCCTCCATTTGGCGGACCCAGCCTGGCATTTGCCTCACTGCCGCACAAGACAGACTGTAGAAATGCTCTACTAGTCCCCATACAGTGAGGGGACTGAGCAACGCTGACTGGGTCCCAGCCGGGGCTGAGGGATGAGATGACACTGAGTGGGGTCTTCAAGAACAGACCAGATCTTGATGGAGAAGGGATCTCACAGGGAAGGAATTTCATGGGCAACATTCCTCACAGTGGGCAGGAGACTGGACGTGAGAACTTAGTTTCTGACTTTTCAAACAGACTTGGCAATGGGCGGGAGCCCAGCTGGCCCTTCCCGAGAGGGCGGGAGCACACCCAGGTGGGGGCAGCAAGCCCCCAAGCAGCATTCCCGTCAGCCCCCTCACACCCTTTCCCTCCAATTACGACACCGGCCTCAGAAGGTCCCTCTTAGGGTTCACCTCCCTCACCAGGGCTCAATAAGAAAATTCCCTGCTGGCTGGGCGTGGTGGCTCATGCCTGTAATCCCAGCACTTTGGGAGGCCGAGGACAGTGGATCACTTGAGGCCAGGAGTTTGAGACCAGCCTGGCCAACATGGTGAAACCCCATCTCTACTAAAAATACAAAAATTAGCCAGGCGTCGTGACATATGTCTGTAATTCCAACTACTTGGGAGGCTGAGGTAGGAGAATTGCTTGAACCCAGGAGGCGGAGGTTGCAGTGAGCTGAGATCACACCACTGCACTCCAGCCTGGATGACAGAGTGAGACTCCATCTTAACAAAAAAAAAAAAAGGGAAAATTGTCTGCAAATCTGCCCTACAAACTTTACAATGCAGAGTAAAGTGGTCCACTTTAAATTAAAACAGCTGGCAATTATTGAGCACTTATTGTGTCTCAGTCACTGTTCTAAGTACCGTGTGTCTCAGTCACTGTTCTAAGTACCGTACGTACCATCTTAACTCAGTGAATTCTCAAAGCAGTTCCACTATGATCCCATTTCACGCATTGTTTTAAAAGAGGGAAAAGTGGTTAAGACACATGCCCAAGGTCACACAGCTGACAAACAGCCAGGCTGGGATGTAAACACGGGTGGACCAATGCCAGGGCCCCCACCCCTAACAACCGCATGTGACAGGGATCACTGCATGCTTTCCAAAACCCACTTCTTCAACTCCTGGACATATAGCTAGATGTTCTAACCTCCCTGCAGCAGGTGTGACCTGTGACTGAGTCCCAGCCAATGGGTTTGGGACACACTGCATCCCATCTCCAAGCCTGGCCCATCAAACCTCTCATACAATTTCCTAAATCCTCCCTCTTCCCCTGAGTGTTGACTGAGAGAAAAGCACCCAGCAGAGAACCTGAGGCCCCTGGGAATGGGGAAGGGATGTTGGGAGGGTAGCAGAAGGATAAAGGAGAGGGATTTTACGTGAGAAATAAACCTCTATTGTGCTAAGCCCTGGAAATTTGGTTTCTGCTTTCTGTCTTTGAAACCAATTCCCCGTTGTGGCTGTCTCTTCACCACAGGTGAGAATTTAGTGATTTGTGGACCCCAGGAAGACAGAAATGTAAATTCCTATTGAAACCATCAATACTTAAAATTTGGAGCCCCATTAATATAGTTCAAGTCACAATGCACTATAGTTCAAGACTAATACATGACACAAATCTGCCTCCTAAATCATCCCTCTGGCCTCAGTCCCTAAATGATTGAGAAAGTGATTGCAGAGTCATCATCAGGAATGTGGCAATTCAACAGTGATGAAGAAAAGAGTTTTTAGAATCATTTGAACCAAAGTTGGAATCCAGGTCCTCCAATTTACTAGCTATGGGCAAATTACTGAACATTTCTGTGCCTTGGAGCCCCACATGTGATACCAGCCCACATGACTGTTGTACAGATTAAGAGAAAACATGTAGGCAAAGGGCTTAGGGGAGAAATGGACACATAGAAAGCACCCAATAATTCTATCCTCATCACTATTATTGTTCATTAAGGCTCTCAAAAAGTGAGCATGTTTATCAGTTAGGATTATGTTCAGCTGCACAGAACAAAAACTAAACACTAAAATATCAATGGTTGGAGCAAGTCAGTTTATTTCTCTGGTACATAAAAGAAGTCTAAAGGCAGGCAGGCCAAGGCTGATATTGGGGATTTCCAGGAAGTCATCAGGGTCCTTCTAACTCTATGCTCTACCACTCCTAGCATGTAGTCCTAGTCCTCATGACCCAATATGATGCTGGCATTCCAGCCATCACAACCAGTTCCAGGCAGCAGGCTGGGAGGAATCAAAAAAGAAAAGAATACCCGCTCTCTTTTAAGAAGACTTTCTGGAAGTCCTATGCAATACTTTGACTTAGCCGCATGGCTACACCTAGCTCCTAGTCGCAAGGAAACAGTTACAAGGGTGGCACTATCCCAACTAAAAACCAAGGATTTTGTCAATGAAACGTTGAAGAGAATGGATATGGCAAGCAAACAGAAGTCTCTGCCCCAGCACAAAAATCAGTAAACAAAGACAAGCTACACTCTCCCTAACTAAAAAGTTCTGGTAAACTTTAAAGAAAAATATTCCACTGAGAAGCAAAGAAACATCTAGTACATATCACCACAGTTTCCACTCTTGCTCCTCTACAATCCATTCTCCACATGCCAGCCAGACCAATACATTTAAAATGTAAGCCATGGCCCCACTTAAAACCCTCTAAAGCTTCCCACTGCAAAGCAAGTGGAGGAATATGGATTTTATTTGTAGTATAAGGTCCCAGCTGGTCTGGCCCCAGGCACGTCGCTGACCCCATTGCACACCACAGCTGCCTGCTCCCCACTGCACAGCCTGGCTAGCTTTTGCTGCCGCTGCCGCGATGTTGCACCATGTACACTCCAAGGTTGCATCACCCTAGGACCTTTGCATTGCTTGCTTTCTTGGCCTGAATCTTGCTGCTCTTTGATCTTCTGTTCACTGGCTCCTTCTTGTCACTCGGATCTCAGCTTAAACATTATCTTCTCAGAGCTTTCCCTGATTCCCAAGTCACAGCACAGCAGATCACCTTACCTTAACTCTTAGTATAGCACTCATCACCATCTGATACTTGTCTTGTTTATACCTTTGTCTCTTTCCTCATTAGAATGCATGTTGCCGTTAGAGTAATGTCTGTCTTGTTGACTGTTCAAAAACTTGCCCCCAACCCCATCTAATGGAGCTCCTAATCATCATCTAGGCAGACATTCATTTATCTAAGAAATATTTGCCAAACACCTGCTATGTGCTAAGCACAATGACATGGTAACAAGATAGTGCCCCAAATGAAGCCCATTTGTACTACATAAGCTGACCATACCTACATTAACGGTGTTTCACTGTTTCATTTAACTAAGAATTTTTTCTGAGACCATGAGCACAATAAAGTGATGTGCAAAGAACAGAGTAAAGTGAAAGACTGCATCTATGTTGACAGTAGATGAAGGGAAGGAGAAGAAGTTATTTTTATGGTGTCCTAAGAACCCCAAAGTAGAAAGCAGCCAAAAGTTTAAAAAAACAAAACAAAACAAACAAAAAACTTTTCCATGAGGTCAAGAACAAAAGCTTGCCAGCACACCATCCACTATTAATTTAATCCTTAAAAAATTAGATTCATACCTATAGATACACAAGACTGTTTTCCATAGGAAATCCATAGAATAAAATTGCAGGAAAAGTTATCCAGCAACAATCTATGGCTCCTATGGACCGTGGATGGATGTGAGGCTGCAGCAAGAACACTCAGAAGATATGCAGACAGGCAGTGACTGAGAGAGAAAGAGGGGAGAGAGAGAGAAAAAATTCATGCTAGCTGGATGAAGGAAACAGGGAAAAGGGGAGAAAGAAGGAAAAACAAATCAAAGAAAGAACAGCTATTAAAAATGCTGAGTTGAAAATGTTTCAGATGGCCTCTGACATCTAATAAGTCATCTTTCTTTCTCAATACAGAAAAGTCATTACTTACTAGTGAACTAATACCAGCAACTGTGACAAGTAAAAACAACAAAGCCCATAAAAATATAAAAGTTCACCCCGTGCAGTTAGGCGAAAAAAAGAATGTATTCAATTTTTCAGATGAAAAACATTTGAACTGACTGAATTTATTGTAATGCAACTTGTATTATATGCTGGGAAAATGAGAAGAGAAAAAATATCCACTGCTCAGCCTGTCTTCAACTTTTTCTTGGAAAACAGAATACAATACGTTTTTTGAGAACATGAACTCTTCATAGAAACCAGTCATAAATATCAACATGGCATCCTGGCTACAAGCCATGAATTCCCATAACAGAAGCATGAATTAATAGCAGCATCTGCCCTGCCCACAACACCCCTATAAAACCACCTCTTCACGGGTATAACCTAGACCTAAGCACAGCGTGAGGAATGCAGGTCAGATAAAGGAAGAACTGGAGAGCCTTCAAGCTAACCAAAGGCATGGGAGGATTTTTCTTCCCTGGGCAAGGCTGGCTGGAAGCAGGAATGTGCATATATAGAAGAATAAAATTCAGGCACAATGACAGCACAAGGATGTCATCAAGGGCAAAAGGAACCTTGCCTTCCCATAGCTATAATTCACCATTCTGGGAAACATCTTTGATTCCTCTCCTTCATTCCCACAGTCAATCCACCAGCAAATGCTGAGCTATCTTAAAAATACAGCCTGAATCTCTTCACTTCCTTCCATCTTTACTGCCTGCTCCCTGGTTCATAGCACCACATCTATCCCATGAACCACCACAGTGACTTTGCTAACTGGACCCCCTTACCCCACTTCCATTCTTGCATGACTAATTTCTAACCTGCAGCCAGCATGGCTGTGAAAAACACAAATCAGATTCGATTATCCAGTTACTTAAAACTCATCTGGGCTTCACTGGTTTCCTATCACCCTTAGAATCAAAGCCAAACTCCTTTCTAGGCTCAATCCTCTACACAGGCTGGCTCTGGCCTCCCTCACCTCTGTCAGTATTCCGTTCCCCACCTTCCCAGCCAGCTCACCAGCCCCCTTTCTCCTCCTTGCACTTGCCTGGGGCCTTTGCACATGCTGTCCCCTCCACCCACACACACTTCTGAGCTTCTCGCAGCTGCCTCCTCACCATTCAGCTCCCTGCTTTTTGAAGAGGACTTTCATGGCCACCATATCAAAATTAGGCCTCTTCCTCCAAATCACTTTCTATGCCATCACTCTGTTTTATTAGAACCATAGGAAATTGTCTCTTTTAAATTTATTTGTTTATCTATCACCTGTTTCCTCTAATTAGAATATAAGATTCCCAAAAGTAAGGTCCCCACTGCCCTTCGGTACTACTTATTCTCAGCACTTTCAACTAGTCCAGTGAGTGCCTGGCATATAAGGGTTCAACAAATATCTGCAGAATGAATGGATAAGTGAGATTGCAGTTTTGTAAGGCTTTAAAAATGAACAGGGTACCTTCAGATTATCTAACTTGCAACAACACCCATTTTACTTATGGAGGAAAAGGAAAAAAAAGTCAACTCATCTGCCACTACAATTAATACACAGCATGGTGCTCTCTTCTCCTATCTGAATCAGACACAATCTCAAACCACAGGCAAAGAAAACTCAAAACCTGAGGAAGAAAAATACTGTACAACCAGAAGAATCATAAAAGTAAGGTGGACACAGATCAATGGTAGCCAAAAGGAGCTATGCATGACGCAATTCAGACTGGAATTGGTCTTAGAATTGCAGGAGTAAACTCATCCAAGATAAACCCAGTAGCAACAAACCCTTAAACAAAAAGTAGGCCAGAAGAAAAGAAGCTCATTGGTTTAACACAGGCTTCATTTAACGTGATCCTAGAGTGTCAACCCTAACAAAGTCAGAACATACCTAAGATACAGATTTTGCTCCTAGCTGTTTCTAACTCTGCCTAGCTCAGTTGCTTAACATCTCTGGGTCTCATTTAGGAACAAACCAGCATGACCCAAAACTGTGTCATTAGTGTACACCTTCATGATGTCACCATACCAAGATATACCACATGTACTATTACTGAATATTTTAACTTCAACAAATTGATGTTTAAAAGACACATTGGCTGGGTGCGGTGGCTCACACCTGTAATCCCAGCACTTTAGGATCCGAGGCGGGTGGATCACGAGGTCAGGAGATCAAGAGCATCCTGGCTAAAACGGTGAAACCCCATCTCTACTACAAATACAAAAAATTAGCCGGGGGTGCTGGTGGGCACCTATAGTCCCAGCTACTTGGGAGGCTGAGGCAGGAGAATGGCATGAACCCGGGAGGCGGAGCTTGCAGTGAGCTGAGATCAGCCACTACACTCCAGCCTGGGTGACAGAGTGAGACTCCGTCTCAGAAAAAAAAAAAAAAAAAAGACACGTTATATCACTCCCATAATAGAAGCCAATCTCATTTGCCAATGACCAAACAGAATCATATGTCTAAGTACCACGAAAACAAAAAATTATTACTAAAGGCCAAATAACTACTCCTTATCAGCTACTCTGAGCCTCAGTCCCAATCTTTGTTTATATATATTACAGTACAAAGATATTAAAGTGCAGCACCAAACTTGTCATTTTCCCCTAGATTTAAACTAAAGGATTGAAAGATAATTGAAAAGAGAAAAACCCCCTCATGTGTAAGTCCATGCCAGCCCATGCCTTGCCTGCCTCTGGATGCACAGCCCACTTCAGGAACTACTGGTTTGAGCACACAATCTTGAAGGCCTCCACTAAGGTACTACCTCTCTGTGAGTGAAAATCAGTACGTGTGATCCATTAAGGAGAGGAGCCGTGGATTTAATAATGTTGATGGGTCTGAAAGGGGATGTCCTAAGAGTAAATGAGAAACAAAGATCACTGCAGGGGTCTGGGGGGTGGGAAGTGGAGGATAACAGTGATGGTGAGGACCATAGCAAAAGCCACCAACATTTATTTGGTGCTTACTATGGGCAAGGGCCATGCTAAGTCTTTGAATCCCCCCAACCCTTCTTTGAGGTAGATACAATTATTATTCTCATTTTGCAGATGACAAAACTGAAACTCAGCCAAGAAAACAAAGTTATTTTGATGTAAGTTAACTGAAATTATTTAAATTTATCCCAAATATATGTGTCCATGATCCACAGTAAGACGCAGTAGGTTAAAAGTAGGTTAAAGTTTCTATATTTGACTGGTTTTTTTTTAACCAAAAAACCAATAATTTCATATGTTCAAAGAAATACATTTTACACTGAGGCCCAATACACAAAATAAATACATATACACATGCATAAATATATACACATAAACATATACAGATATATGTATAAATATATCTGTATAAATATATACACACATATATCTGTATAAATATATATCTGTATGTGTGTATGTATGTATACCGTTGATCCTTAAACAACATGGGAGTTAGGGGCACCAACCCTCCACAGCCAAAAATTCACATAAAACTTTTGGCTCCCCCAAAAGTACTAATAGTCTATTATTGACCAGAAGCCTTACTAATAACATAAAGAGTAGGTTAACACGTTTTGTATGTTATATGTATTATATACTGCAGCCTTGCAATAAAGTAAGATAGAGAAAAGAAAGTGTTACTAAGGAAATCATGAGGAAGAAAATATAAATTTACTATTCATTAAGTGAAAGTGGATCATTGTAAAGGACATCATCCTCATTATCTTTACATTGAGTAAGCTGAGGAGGAAAAGGAAGGAGTGGGGTTTGGTCTTGCTGTCTCAGGGGCAGCAGAGTTGGAAAAAAATCCACATATAAGTGGATCCATGCAGTTCAAACCCATGTTGTTTAAGGGTCAACTGTATATGTATCTACCTGCATGTAATGTGTATGTATGTATAATTCTGTATATGTGTATAGATACACATACATATAAATGTATATATCTGATACAAAAGTTGCATAAACTAGTATTTATCCTAATTATGTGCCATAATTAGATCTCTCAGTGGCTGTATTCTATTTTAGAAGATAGGAGTCTTATAGAGTCTTATACTGAACATTATATTATTGAACTCTGGTATTTTCTATTCTGTCCTATTTTTTATAATGTTGGTTACAACCCACTAAATTGATTTTACAATTCACGAATGGGATGCATCTCCCAGCCTGAACAACAGTGATTTAAAGGAACTGTAATCATAATGAAGCAAACACAGTGCCATCTCGAGCTAGATGATGGTCAGCATCTCATGCCATCTCCCCAGGTTGTAGAAATGAGAAGCACAGGGCCTGGCCCTAAATGGTTTTTTTAATACATAGAAATTTCTATAATTGGACTCCAAGTGTAATTATTAGGCAAAAGAATATATAATGAATTCAGTTACACAGAGGAAATATAAGGAAAAATGAGTTTGATAGATGTCTAAATTTTTTCTTAAATCACTAAACAGGCCAGGCATGGGGGCTTACACCTGTAATCCCAGCACTTTGGGAGGCCAAGGCGGGAGGATCACCTGAGGTCAGGAGTTCAAGACCAGCCTGGCCAACATGGTAAAACCCCATCTCTAGTAAAAATACAAAAATTAGCCGGGTGTGGTGATGTGCACCTGTAATCCCAGCTACTCGGGAGGCTGAGGCAGGAAAATCACTTGAACCTGGAAGGCAGAGGTTGCAGTAAGCTGAGATCATGCCACTGCACTCCAGCCTGGGCAACAAGAGCAAAACTCTGTCTCGAAAAAAAAAAAATTCGCTAAACAACAATAAAAGCCTCTTACTTAAATATTTAAGTATGAAGATAAATAGCAAATGATAGCTCACAAATCTGAAGATGGTCGCCTGTGCAGAAAGGATTTAGACTAGCAGAGGGTGGGGCATGGCACTACTAGTTTTTCATTTATTAGAAGCCTTAAGCATAACAATACTATTTGTCTTTCTAAATGGTATTCTTATTTTATTAAAAAAATTGATTTAATTTTTAAAAATCAATCCTAATAGCAATCTGGTGTAGAAGAGGGGACACTCAATTGGGACTCTGAAAACCTACCATCTACACACTCAGCCTGGGAAAGCTACTTGACTTCTTGGGACTTTGCTTTCTTCTTACATAAAATGAAGGACTAGATTCTGAAGCTTCCTCTACGTCTAATTTTAGGACCCTACGACCCTAAAATATCTGATCATTTACAGATCATTTTAAGGAAAGGATACGGCATTCCAAGATCACCCAAATGGTGAAAACTCACAATTTATCACACAAAAAGTTAGACCAAAGATAGTGGTCTCACCATCACAGTAACTTAAGTAATCCCAGTTATCTCTTTAGTGGTAGTTACTCAATTGTGTTATTTCTTCTTCCTCTCAATATGGTCCCTATCGTATTTCATAAATTATAATTTTATGTTATCACATTTTTTTTGCTTGTTAACCACATGTTTTTCTCAGAGATTCTTTCCTGAGTGTTTTCAATGCAGAGGCAAAATTTATTTGAATAATACCATAATTAAATCTCTTAGCGGCTGTATTTTATTTTAGAAGACAGGAATTACATTCAACTTTTTTTATTGAACTGTCATTTTTATCTTAACTGTGGCTTAACCTCGTAATCTAATTATTTTTTCTAAACCTACTTTACAGCTAATAAAAGATATGAAAAATTAAATTACATAATAAAGCATGAAGCAAGTGTAGCTATCATGAGACTCTCAGACTGAAAAACTAGCATGAACTAATTTATACTATGGAAGAGCTGTTTTTCCCCATATTAAAAAAGATTAAATAAAAAAGCTCTTTAAATGGAATAATAAATCAGCTATTCTAATTTCCATAGATATCTTCAGAACCAAGGTTAAATCATCATCACAGAATACCAACTTCTCCATCACAGTAGAAAGGAATCACCCCAACAAGATCTACCCCTAAGATCTCTGTTTAAGGAAATTTATAAAAGAACAACTCCCTCTTCCTCCTCCTCTCACTTCCAAAGCTTTTAGTTTTCAACTCTAATATAATAAAAATTCTTTTTTCTTCCCTCTTTTCCTTTAGGATGTGTCCTAATTGTTTCTGTCTTCCATAAGGGCCATGTCAAAATATAAGCTCCCCCCTAAAAATAGCACTCTCTACCCATGCACTCTGAAACATCTGCACAGGTAAGTATTTGAAAAATGATCTTTATGATGATGAAATAAAATTTATTCACAGTGGTAATTCTTTGGGGCCATTAGGAATTCATTAAACAATACCTCAGCTCTAGAATCATCAAACCCTCTGACAAATATTTGTAAGAGCCTCTGCAAATAGGGACACCCACGTTACAAGGCAGCAGAAGCTACAAAAGTGTAAGTGTGTCTTTCTAATTTACACTCAGATTTTCCCGAGTCCTGAACTAGAAGTTCTGATCTTAGCAAAGACAGCAGATAATCCTTTCTTCATGGTAGTTTGAACGAAAACAATTTTAAGTAGTTTTACGATTTACCCCTTAAGTGCAGTGAACCAAGACCACCAAACTAGTTGCAGGGAGAATTCAGTGAGTTGGAATTGTATTGTTTCAGTTGTTTAAGCCAAACACCTCTGTCAGTCTGAAATTGAATTATTTATGTAATGACCTCTTACCTAATGTTTGTGGAGCATTTACACTATATAAAACATGGCATGGCATTAGGTATGATGGGAGATACAGAAAGTACCAAGCCTGCTCCTGCTCCCAAGAGAAGAAATGTTTATCTAGCTGGTGGTGACATGCCAATAGGAAAAGAAGCTGAACACAGTAACTTCACAGTGCAGAAACTTCCCAAACAAATACCTTAACCAAGTAGTTGAGGTTAACATTTCCAGTGAGAAGCCAGGCTGGTATCATGTCCCCCTTGAGATAATGTGATACCTGTGTGGTACTTTTCCCAAAATCTGTAACTCCAAACTAATCATGAAATAACACATCATATGAAACCCACGTTGAGGCACATTCTACAAAATACCTGGCCAGTATTTTGACTGTCAAGGTCATCACGAAAAAACAAAGAAAAGCTGAATTGTCACAGTCCAGCAGAAACTAAGGAGACACGATAACTAAAAGCAGTGTGGTATTCTGGCCCCTGGATTCGTTGCTGGAACAGAAAAAGGACAGAAATGGAAAAACCAGTGGAATCCAAATAAAGTCTGGAGTTTTAGTCAATAACATTGTTCCAATGTTTTCTTAAATTTGACAAATGGTGTCAGAGTGATAGGAAACGATAACACTAGGAGAAACTGAAATTAGGTTAGGTGAATTACAGGAATGCTCTATACTATCTTTGCAACTTTTCTGTAAATCTAAAATTATTCCAAAATATATTGTTTTTAAAATTTATTTTCAAAAGAAATGGGAAGATATAGGGCACAGGGTACAAAGTTGCTGTAATGTAGAATGACTAAGTCTAGAGGTCTAAAGTACAGCATGAGGACTATAGTTAATAATAAAAAATTAAAAGATACAAATTATGTTATGTGAATTTCACCCTGATTTTTTACGTATATGATGTGAATTTTGCCCCAATTTATATTATACACACACACAGAGAGAGAGAAAGAGAGAGAGATGATGATGAATAAAAGAAGATGAGTAACATGGGGGTATTAAAAAATCTACAGTTAGATTGCATCTTACAAAATTGACAATATTTGACCTTTTCCACCTATAAAACAGCATTTTCATATGATTCAACCTAACACACCTCTGTGGGCTTGGGAGACGTCATGATAAGATGGAGCTTATGCTGGACATGACAGTAACTGACATAGCAAAAAGGACACATTCCAGGAGAAGGGAACAGTGTGAGCAGAGGTGGGGACGTGCACAGTGTGGTCAGAGATGGGAGAGAGACCTGCCTGTGCCTGTGCATGTCAGCAGGGAAGTGACAGAAAATACGCTGGCACAGGAAGGGCTTCAGGCAGGGAGACAGTTTAGGAATATAGAGGATCTGGGCTCTGAATCTGAATACATAGGAAAGAGCCTGGCCCTCCCAGTGGCCAAGAATGTCCCCTGGAAAGGACTGCAGCCTCTAAGGGACAGTGACACATCAAAGTGCCTCAATGGCCACATTTTCAGGTCCCGAGTGAACACCTAGCATAATAGAAAGATGACCGAACTACAAATTGGCAGATCTAAGTCCTGATTCTGGTTCCGCCACTAATGGGGTGAGAAACCCTAAACAAGTCCCCTCCTTCTGTCTCCATCTCAGGTTTCTACCCTAAAGAGGAGGGGAGCTGGATAAGTCGGTCTCCAAGGCCTGTTCCAGCTCTAAAATACTAACTCTGATGAGGAATAAAATATGTTTTCTGGCTCCTAGAAGCAACATGTGGTTCACTCAAGTAGAGAGAATGATGCAAGGTCCGTGAAAGCAAAAACACTGAGAATAAAAGGACTGTGTTTTTATACACAAGAGTCTATTCTTTTATGATACATGTCTAGACCCCTCTAAATATTTAAACAACAATATCATACCAGTATGAAACCTCTCTAAATCAGGCTCTGTGGTTAAGGAGGATATATGAACAGATGTGATCTTATTAAGGCCCTAATGTAACTCAAAAACAATTTGTCATATCTGACGGGTATTGTTAAATTATGTTCACCTGCCAGAGGCAACCAGAGAAATTACCAACCGCCTTTACTCTAGTGCTACTCAAAATTCTCTAAAAAGCTCCCATAGATGTGTCCAGGATATGTATTTTTTAAAATAGTAACCTAATTGTCACCAACACATAACAGCCAATGTTTCACAATTCCTTTTCATGTATATTTTATTACGGGGCCCAACTGTTTCAACACCCTAGTGGTTCAGCTTTAATGCAGCTCAGGAAACCCCCTAAGTAATATCACAAAATGCTTAACATCTGTGAAACTTGGACCCAAAAATGTTCCAATTTTTTCTTTGGGTTGGGGGGAGCGCTTGGGTGTGGGGTAAGCTGGCCGCGGTTTTCATTAACGACAATAGTGTTGGAGCTTACAGGTATTTTAATCACTTCTCAGGCAGGAAGAACATTTTGAGTTTACCTTCCTACATGCTCAGAATTCTTTCAAACTACCATCGCCATGCTTGCTCAGAGTCAGTTTAAACATGAGCCCATTTCCTCTTCCTTCTCTAAACGTTTGCCTCATCTCTCCTTCTTGCATTACAATATTTTAATTAAGTGAAACAGTGAAAGAGAGAGGAGAAAAATGAAGTGTGAAGCATGTGGTGTATTTCCCAGGCTATTTCAAAACTTCTCAGAACTCTTTGGTCTCCAGAGGTGGTTGAAATATTCTTTATCCCACGAAGGAAAGGATGAAAAATTGATCTCCTCCAAACTTCAAATACTGCAGATTTCCACAAATGCAGACTGTAGGAAAGAAAGGCAGGCTTAGGAGTTACCAGACGAAACAGGAAGCAGTTCTCAGAGGACCCACAGCTCATCCCAGGAAACTCCACGGGCAGAGCGTGTACACAGAGCCACCGGGAGAATAAACAGCGGCTCCACTTCTAAGAGAAATCAAAGCAAATCTCAGAGAAACTGAACATGGAGTCAAACCTCAGTAATTCGGATTAACTGGGGGGAAGGTCAGGTTGGATCAGGACAAAGCTGTGATGATAAAGTTTTTTTTTTTTCTTCCACAAAGTACAACTACATTTATTTCAAGGTTCACCCAACCCATCCTTCCCACCTCATCTCTTACCACCCCCTCCCAGCTCCCTCGCTCCCTTGTGGGCAGCTTTCGTCTCCACACAGACCGTAATCTTCCCCATCCTTATGCTTCTGTTCATGATGTTCCCCTTTTGCCTGAAATTCCCCAACCCCCACTGCCTACTTGGTAAACGCCTTCCCAATTTTCAAGACCCCACTCCAAATGTCACCTCCTAATCAGAATGAATAGCACTAATCACATAATGTTTTGTGCATACCAATCATACATTAAAGCGATTCTCACCTTGGCCAGCTGCTATTAAAGTCACCTGGAGAACATTTCCATACAATCCCAATCCCCATGCCAATCACCAGAAATCTGATCGAGTTGGTCTGAGGTACTCCCTGACCATTGGTATCCTTTTTACAAGTTTCTCAGATAATCTCAGTGTGCAGGCTGGGCTTCTAACTTTGTGTATAGAACTTCTCACACTGTTCAGAATGATTCACCTGTACCCCAAGAGCAGAGGGCCCTTGGCAAAGGCTTGCTGTAGGCAGGGATGGAGGACATGAGTCCTTCCAGAGGCTTCTGTAAGAAAAAGGAACTTCATGTGATTTCAACATGTGGCTGTCCCCATGTGGCTTATCATGAACACACATGTATTTTTCATAGTGTGCCTCCCATCCACCCCCACAGCACACCTATTCAAGTGTTGGGGGAGGACTCACCACTGCAGCTCAATCTGACTTCCCATTATTTCCCCACACAGTAGGCTCTTTGCCACCTGGATGGCCTTGCCCCTCCCTCTCCATCTTATTGAACTATCTGCCTTCTTCAAGGCCCACTGACCATTTTGTCTCCTGAAGCCTTCCTTTGCCTACTTCAACTCCCAAGGGTTTACTTTCCCACTCAATTCCCACTTAATTTAGCCCCTGTCCTCAGATGCCTTGATTGGCTGACAATCTCATGATATGTGTATGAAAAAACTTTGACATGGAGAGAGCAAGGAATGTGCATCTTACAGAGATTTTTACTTCCTGCCTATAATGCAAGTATCTTAGTCAGTACAGGCTGTTATAACAAAGCACCATACACTGGTGGCTCACAAACAACAGAAACGTATTTCTCATGGTTCTGCAGGATGGAAGTTCTTGGTCAGGGTGCCAGCATGGCCTGATCCTGGCGTGAGCCCTCTTCTAGGTTGCTGATAACTGTCTTTACATTCTGTCCTCACAGCACTCTCACGGATTCCTTTTATAAGGGTACTAATCCCATCGTTCATGAGAGCTTCACCCTTATGACCTAATCACCCCCCAAAGGCCCCACCTCCTAAAACCATCACACTGGGGCTTAGGAGTTCAACACAGAAATTTGGGGGACATAAACAAATAGTCCGTAACAGGAAGGTTGGCTGTGCGGCAGGTGCTCTACATGTGCTTGTTGATGGAACCTACCCAGAGTTGGCCCTCTTCTTTCCAGGCCAGGTTGCAGGACACCAACACGAAGATAAGGATTAAGAACGTGGTTGCTCTGAAAAATCCACAGCATAAACATCACACCAAATACCCTTGTGGTAGACAAAATCCTAAGATGACCCCATAACCCTTGCTCCCTTATCCTACTTCCATGTTTACGGAGGTTTCATGCCAAAAGGGATTCCGAAGATGAAGGTTACCAATCAGGTAGTAGCCTTAAGACATGGAGCTTATCTGGGTGAGTGTAACCTAATCATTTGAGCCTTTTTTTTTTAAAGCAGTGGTATTCTCTGGCTGGTGGCAGAAGGGTATGTCAGAGAGATCAGAAAGGTAAGGAGGAGTCAACACGAGAGAGAGTTGCTCACTTGAGATGGAGGCGGGCACGTGGTCTGAGAATGTGCCCTGGCCAACAGCCAGCAAGAAAACAGGGACCTCAGTCCTACAGCCAAAAGGAAGTGCATTCTGCTGATGACATACAGAGCCTGGAAGTGGGTTCTTGCCAGAGCCTCCAGAAAGAAATACACGGGGGCTTTTGACACCCTGATTCCAGCCTTGCGCTGTTTGCTATCTGTTTCCTATCTGATACTCTTTACCAGGCAGGCTTGCTGGGTTTCCCAACCTATAGCTAGTAAACTGTGTTGTTTCATGCTGCTAAGCTAGTGGTAGTCTATTACAGAGCAATCCCAAACCATCCCCACCCCACAAACTGGCCAAGTAAGAGATCTTCTTGTGACTTATTAAACATACCTTAATATATGCTTATCCTGATTAACATAAATTCCATACATATATATATGAATGACAGGCTTCTAAAAGAGTACACCATACTATATCAATGCAATATACTCTTACTATGCCTCTCAAAGTGTCATAATGGCCCTCAAATTGAGTGCTATTCATGATAGAGTCATTTATGAATTATTAGAAATTGAATCACAAATCAGGTCCTCTGTCTCAAGTGCTACTTACTAAGCACCACTATTTGCCAAGTCTGTTGCTGATCAACAGATGTTGGGATTCTTAGCTGAAATGCCATGAGCCTGATATCTGAAGAACACACAGCCAGGCACATGGTACAGTTTCCACCTCTCTGTGTAGGGATAAGGGGGCCTGAGTGCTCAAGCCAATTTCTTAGGAAGCCAATGACTCTAGCACTTCTTAGTGGCCACTGTTGCCTGGAGATGGGGAAGAGACAGGTGGTCACAGAGGGGCCCTGGGTAAAGCATTATCTACATCCACTTTCCTGGCGTCTCCCTAAATCCAGACATCACACAGGGCTGCACAAAAAGTCAGCCTCAACTGCCTGAGACTGAGAGCCACAACCACCCAGCCCCACCAGCCTGTGATGACCGGTGATGCCGCAAGCAGACACCCGTGTTCCCAGGAGCCATTCCCCAACCCTGGAGAGACATCACCTGCCAGGCCGCTGCCCCTCAGCCACCAGCTCCCGTCTGTCTGCGTCAGCATTTGTCTGAACATCACACCTCCATCATCTACAGGGGAAATTGATGTCGACGGCATGGGAGAGGAATGTAACTACAGCCTATTCTAAAAGCACGCATTTATTTTATTTTATTTCAGAAATGTATGCATTATGTATGGCTGCACATAAACGTTTTTATAGAGCCTCTTAAATGATTTACCATGAGGTATGTGTTGATTACAATCTCTGCTTATTTAAGAGAGCCTTATTTACCCCCATAGTATTTAACACATTGAGACATGTTTCAACAAAGAGTGACACCAGTAAACAAAAGTTACTGATCTACCTCATGAGTTATAAAACTTGTAACATGCTGTAAACAGCTCTGTCATTTTATTTCGCATATTGCATTGTGTGTGCTGCCTTATTTATCTAGTGGTAAATCTTTATGTATCACAAATGCTACAGAAGGCACAACAGATAAATTACCGACAGACACTAACATCTGACTAGTTAATCAAACAAATAGGACATGTAACAAAGAGAAAAGCTATAAATATTGACAAGCTGCTTCAGTCACAAAAACATTCAATACTTCAGTTCTCAAGTGTGAGTTTTATATCAGTCCCCTGGAAACAGTTTGTATCCTCCAATAAATTTTTACAGTTGATTCACCTGCCTGATACCCCTCAGCCATTTCCTTCAGAAGCTGTCAAACCCGCCAACGATAATATATGGCCCGACCAACAAGAACAGCTGTAGCCATTCTCTCCGCAGGTTCTTGCACCCTGTTCTGCATAAAATAATACATCAAGATTAATTGATTTCCCGTCAGTCTCACAGAACAGAAAATTAATTTTCATGTAGCTATTTTCCCCAGCATATGAATTTTGTACGTGGCAAGTAATTTAAGTTTTTAATTATTCATGAGCAAGGAGGGGGTGGGGAGAAACATGGTAAAGTAAGCTTGCAAAAACCCCAAGGCCAATCTCTGGGCCTGGGTTTGTGCTAAGGCAACAATAGCATTCGCTAATGCCCATATAAATAATATATGTATTAACATACATCTTAGTACAACACCAATTTCTCTCACTCTGACCCGAGACTACCAGGTCACCCTGCGGTACTTTGTCAAAGTCGCTGCACTGGCTACATGTGACATGCTGTGGGAAAACACAGAACATGTCAGCCATATTGAGGTGACCTCTGCCTGCCTCTCACAGTGGCCACACAGCCCAGGCCTGATAGGAGGTAATTTAACGGTCAGTGTGCGAGTGGGACCAAGCAAAAGTTGCTAATCAGCCAGGTGCTACCTCAGCAAGTCTTCCATTTGCAGGTGCCACTGACTTGTGAACGAGAAAAATGTAACCAGAAAATAGAAAGAGAGCGTTTGACTCACTCTGGCCCCATCCTTCACAGACTCTCGGCAGACCAGCTCGAGAAAAACTGTCTCCTCAGGAAGGGAAAAACCACAACATGAGCACCTCTGGCAATCAAGCATATTTGCTAAAATGCAGACAAAAATGCTCCCACAGTGCCTCCTTAGAAATTTCGCTGGCATACTTCATATAAACTGCAAGACAGGCAAACGTGGGGCGTTTGCCTCGAGTCGTGGAATTTGATTTAACCCCATTAGGACCAAACCTAAACTTAGCATCTCACACAGCACTCTTGGGCACAGAGGAATCAGCCACCCAAGTCAAGGCATTTTGGCCATTTATTTATCAATGACGTCTTCTGCCCTGAATGTTAAGATTTCATGCAAAATTGGGAGATCACTATAAACAATTGGTCTTTTCCCAGTTGCACAATTAGACTGCACTATCACCAGTTAAGAATGGCAGAAAGAATCTGATCAAATCACCAAACTTACACGGGACAAAGAGAGTCCAGTAGTGAGGCAGGGAAAGGAGAGGCCTCTGTGAAACCAAACAGTAGCAGAGAGAGAACGTGACTCAATTCCTCTGAAAGGAGAGACTGGCTTGGATGACCTGAAGCCGCAGCTGATTTGGGGCCAGCGCCAGCCCCACCAAAGGCCCTACCTCCTTAGTAAGGAGGAGACAGGGAGAAGTTCAAAAACAAACATGAAAGGAACTCAAAATTACGTTAAAAAAAAAAAAGGAAGAAGAAGAATTTTACCCCAGGGGGTTAGAAAGCAGAGACACTTGGATGAGGGAAGGGGCTGCGTTTGATGAATCTGATGAAATATTAATAAGGACACAAAAGTGGAAGTTTCTATGAACGTCGTTTCTTGACAGCTTGTAAAAATGGCCACTCTAACCAAAACCAGAGAGAAATCAGGAAATTGCTTCTCTCCTTAGAGTTAGCCATGCCTCACCCTGGAGGCTGGAGCAAAACTGTGCTTCCAGTGTTTCCATCATAAAACCTGTTTCTCAGTAACCAGTGAAACCTGTAAAAACTCACTTCACCCAGAAATTTGGCACCAGTGCAGCAGTGAGGACTACAGGTTTTCTTAAGACTGTTCCAGAACAGGGCTCAGGATTATATTTCTATTACCATGATGATTCCAGACTAAGGGGCAACATGATACATCATGTCAAGCAGCTAATTATCAGCACCGAAGAACAGCTAGCCAACTTAGGCTGAGTTAAGATTAAAAGGAGGGAGGCGTGCTCAATTGTTTCATGTGGTGTATTTGTGAAGGGAGAGTCAATGAGGTTTGCTGAAGTCTTTGTATCTCTGGGTTTAAAAACAAAACAAAACAGGATGAGGAAATTAAATATAGCATTGATACCCCAACAACAAAGGCCTTGCTCAACCGTTGCCAAACCAACCCAGATCATGGTACTGCAACCTGCCCCCATGCCAAGAAACATGCCCAGGCCCTCCCAGACTGCTGCAGATACCCACGGCCACATTCTTGGGATGGCCCAACGTTCCTGCCACAGTTAAGGGGGTGAAACCACAAGGCTCAGGGAATGCCAGGGAAACTTTCAGCTAATTATTTCTCATTGCTGAGCACATCTGACGCACTCCTTACTTTACTGAGAGAGTTTTGCCATCCTGGTTGATTAGAAAGGGTTGACAAAGCCAAGCACCAAAGAAGAGCTTATCCCCTCAGGACTCTGAGCTTTAAGAAGGCAATTTAGGGAGCTGATCCAAGGAATCAACACTGGCAATCAGGTGGTATTTGAGGCATGTGTGCGTGTGTGTGCGTGCGTGTGTGTGTGTGTGCGTGCATGTGTGCGTGTGTGTGTATACAAAGGAAGGGAGACAACGCGGGGTTCTAGGAAAACCTTAAGCATTTGGAATGGCCCTAACCTCCAAATCAGCCACGTTCCCCATCCCAGCCCTGCCTTCCCCACCCTATTAAATAGCTAAATAGCTGGCAGTTGGCGTCTGCATGGCAACAAAGGTGCATTTGGTTTATACCTGTTTGTAGTTTTTGTTCCTCTGATATTGAAGGGGGAGGTTTGCTTTATCTTGTTTTGAAAATAATCCTATCAAGAACATAAATGAACTCATTATGCACACCATAAAAATATATATATATATATAGATGTGCTGGCAATTCTGTAACTAAAATGTAAAAAACTTCTTGAAGCCGATGCTGCTGCTGGCATAGCTTAAAGGTCTTTGTTTCTGTAAATTCAATTGAGTGTTTCTATTTCTAAGTCTGGCAAGAGGTTCTAATTATTGTTAGAAGCCTAATTAGCATTTAGTATTACATTACAACAACTGCAGCAAAATTGTACCCATTCTCCAATAAACAGTATTCACAGTATGCAATCAAGCCTCTGTACCGAGCAATGAGAATTAATAGCACCGCACGACAATGGTAAATCCTCCGTCTCCCGCTGTGTGTGTTTAATAATTTTTCACTCCTTCCAGATTGTTCCCATCAAGCACAATTCCCTAGGTCCTAATCAACCACCCTCCCCATCAATACTACACAGAGATCTGAGCACTGAAAATTATCTGCAATTTCAAAAAGTGCTTTGTTGCGTTATTAGGCCACTGACCTAAGAGGTAATGGGTAAATAGTTTCTGAAAAATGTCCAAAGCACAACATAAATTAAAGCTTATAGTCTTGCCTGCTGTTCTCACCATAGCTATAACTGCAAACTATTACGGTTTTTACACAATATTCCTAACTATAATTTTACACCATAATATTGGTGCAAAGTGCCAAATGTTCTGCTTTCACGTGCTTTCATTTACTAAATGAGGAGAGTTTGGGAAATAAGCTGATGTATCCCATCCTTTAGAATTTCTTCTGGCCCCATCCTCCTCCCACTATCTTACCCTTTTGCCCAGCTGCCATCCCCACCACAAAAAATAAAAAGTTCATAATTAAAGTGTAGGCATCTTATGGTGGACCGATGTAAAAATAAAATTTATAAGTAACAGTGTGTGTCTGACTCTCTGTGTCTCACACATGATCTGTAGGTAAAATGAGTTAGGATATGCTGCTTCTGAGGCGACTCGGATGGACTCGTGAATATCTTGCTGAGAGGGTAGCTGATAGCGGCTTCTGCTGTCTGCTGACTGGTGATGACTATTAACAGTGTCACACAAACCCAAGGCTTGAGTGGGAACAACTCATTTCAACAATCTGAAACATGTACTCTGGGCTGATGAAGAGAAGTTTTGACCATGGAAAACAGAACCCAGAGCCTCAAATCACCCCAGAACACAGGAGCAAGGTGCCTCCAGCATGGCTAGGTAGAAGGCAGTGCACAGGACAGCACAGCAGTCCCCATTGAGAATATCCCTCAGTACCAATCCAGAAGTTTAGGCTGAATGTGATGTTTTTGTTGCTGATTGTTAGTTTGTTTTTCATGGGAGCAAAAATAAAAAGAATTTCTGACTCAACTCAACTCAACCTAACCAAGAAAACATGTAAGGTCATTCCCTGAGCAAAGCTAGCTGCAGGATTATGCTGTGGTCTGCCACCCTCTACTTTTCATTTTGCCATTATACATCAACACCCCCCAAAACAAAAGACTTTTATAACATTGGTAGATTAATGCCATCAATTTCTCAGGACTGACTTTCTGAATAATATACCAAGTTTCTTCCAAGGTCATTACAATACCCTACTGTACTCCTCAGTCATATAGTCACGTATTAATCCATTCAATAAATGTTTATTGAGTGCCTGCTACTGTTGCAGGTTCTTGGGATACACCGGTGAACACAGAGGACAAAGATCACTGCTCTTGTGAGCATATATTTCAGCGTGAGGTAGCCAGACAATCTACAATCATCCTCATGAATAAGTAAATTAGAGTGAATGCTGAAAGGGGTAGTGGCAAGGGAAGGAGAAAAAGTAGAGCAGCATGAGAGGATCAGGAGCATCACAGAAGGACAGGCTGCAGTGTTAAATCGAGCAACCAGGGTGGGCCTCTATAAGAATGTGGAATCTGAGCAAATAACTAAAAACAAAAATGCTTGATACATGTCTTAAAACTCTTCAATTTTTTCTCCCAATCATGGCCACTCCCTCCTATTTTCTGATCCTATTTTCCCATCCTATTTTCTGATACCACAGAAAATAGGAGGAGGCCACTCCCTCCTATTTTCCCATCCTATTTTCTGATACCACAGCCTGCTGGGCTTGTTAGCATATACTGAGTGGACAGGACTCCCTGCAGGATGGCAGGTGCCACAGAGGGGAATCCAGGTCTGCCTTGTCCCCTGCAACTAGCATTGTGCCTAGCAAAGAGCAGGTACTTAATAAACATTCACAGAATAAATGAACACATGCATGAATCCATGGTAACTCATGTATTTATTTTCAAAATCCCAAATAATTCCTTATATATTGATATAATTAAGAGTAACAAATTCTTACAGCTTAAAGAAAATGAAAGGTCTAGTCTAAACAGTAGGGACTGAGACCTGGAGAGGAAGTGATATTTCCAGACTAGAGTCCAATTCTCCTGAATACTCACCCTGTGGCTTTTCACTCCTCCTCAGAGGCTAAACATGGCGGGTGATGTCAGGAGTTGACAACTCTGCTTCATCCCTAAATGGTGGCTCCAGTGGTTGTTTTCTCTATGCCCATGTGTGATTTCATTCTCTCTCTCAATAACTACTGGATATTTTCTCTCTTTTGACTCAGCTCTATTATTAATTTTTTTCTTGCGTATCCAAGTTCATATCATCTTGGCAAACCAAATACAACACTTGAAGCAAGCAGGAGAGTTAGAAGACCACAGAACACTCCAGCCCTGGGCAGTCAGATGGCAACAGAAGAAAGGGCCTATCCATCTTGGGCTCCTCAACTAACATGCAAATCCAATAACCATCTCCCTTGTGTCTCCCACACAGCAGAAACAGCTGGGTGAGGCCCAAGCAAAGGTAAGAATCTTGAAGGGAAAGGGCTTGAGAAGCCTCCTTCTCAAAGAAAACTTCTCTATTTCCAAGTAGGCTACTACCAATAAAAGTCCATTTCTGCACCTCCTTTAGGCCTCATGATTCATTCACCACTTTAGAAAGATAAATCCAGTGGTATGCAGATAACTGTCATTATCCCCAACATCTTTATCCCCCAACCCACTCCAACCTTACTTAAAGACACAAGACCTTAAAAGATGTGTCTGTCTCATGAGGCAAAACTGCTTCCCTTCTCTCTGCTAACTCCTGAAGAGAGGGTTCCCTTCCCCTTCCTTTCCCTTCCAGCAATGGCACGGCAAGAAGCAGCAAACTTCAAGGTAAGAAATGAACACATGACCCCTCATTCTGCCTCCATAACAGGCCACATTATCATCTCAATAAAAAGTCCCACTCATTTTTGTTTGCTCTGTGTGGGGAAAAAAAAAAAACTCAACCTGTGGCACTCATACAGAAAGGCCAGAGAGTTTGCTCATGAAGTTAGGGCAAGGAGATAAAGGGCATGTTTACAGGAGGAGAACAGTTTACCTTTTGCAGACAGATAAGCATGACAAATATGACAGTGGCAAACATGAACCATACAAACCCCTTCCCTATTCTCACTCAAACCACAGAAAATTACCCAACCTAACTGGCCTTTCTTGGATGGTAAAACACAGGAATCAATTCAGAATAATAGTAATCACAATAATGGGAGCCACCAATGATGTAGAGCTCACCATTGTGCTAAGTGCCTTCCATGCATGTTCTCTTTGATGCTGGAAACTTGGCAGAGGCCTGGGCATGGCTGTCATACTAACACATGGGACACAAGCAGTTCATCATTACATAGCCCACATATTCATTTTCATCCACCCCTGAGACATTCTTACACTGAAATTGGAAACCACTGGATTACTACGAACACTGGTCTAAATCTAAGGTGATCTTTGGGCTTATAATTCAGGAAGTATGGGGCTTGTCCTTAAATTTGGAGCCATGAACCTTTAGCTTCCCAGTGCATTTCTGTATCACCAGCAATATACTCTCAGGCCTGAGCAAGGAGACTGCTTCCCTGGACCCTCCTCAACCTTTTTCAGCTCAGCTTTTTTCAGCATGCTCCTCCTCATGGGATAAGAAGTCATCAGGGCCCAGGAGCATGCCACAGTGTGCCCTCCACCTTCTAAGTTCCACTGTGGGTATCCAGAACTCTATCAAAACTAAGCCATCCTACAAAAGTCAACCAATATGTGCAATTCTAGTCCAAAGGGATGGCTGTTCGTGATGAGCTGTGAACAAATAGGCAGTCTGGATATGCAGGCTGTGGTGCATCCCATCCAGACACATGTGCAATGAGGATACTCAGCACACAAGAGAGGGTCAGGGCTGCACAGAGAAGGGGGATGGTCAAGAACCCAGGGGAGGCTCTCACCATGCTGCCACATTCCAGCTCCCCAAAGAAGTGGAGAATTCTAAATTGCAATTGACTTCCAACTCATTAACAAAAGTATGTCTGTCATGATAAAAGAACAGAGCATATTTTATTTAGCATTTGTTAGTTTGGTTTATAAATACTTAGACATATGGTATAGGGGCTTCCATTTGTACTCTTGCCCAAGAATCTGCAAATGTTAGAGGAGAGCATGAACCTCGCCCCAGGATTCCTGCCCATGGTTTGGTCTTCTGCATCAATTGATGCTTCCTTTCCAAACATAGGCATGCCTCCCTGTAAGCATACCCAGTCGTTAGGTATCCAGATTTACACCAAAGCCACATTTGAGAGTCAGTGCTCCATCTACTAAAGGAGTCCCCTGATGCATTTGGTTGAACCAACTGATAAAAATTTATTACACACACACAAAAATCTCACAAATTCATCTTTCCATAGGTAACGTAAAAGTGTTGGGGAAAAAACTTAAATAATTTTCCCTCTACTGTTATTTCATTTAACAAATACTTAGTCACTATAAAAAAGAAGTTAGAAAATACAGATAATCCAAAGGAATAATATAAAAATCATCTTCTATAGCACTCGGTAAAATGATCCCTGTTAGAATTTAATGCATATTCTTCGGATTTTTTCAATGTCATTATGAAAATGTAAAAAGACAAAGCTATAGGTAGTTGATTTTATAAGAATTCTGTTACATTATGACTACAAACAATTATTCAGGGCCATCCATGTGCCAGGCCCTGGGAAGTCCAAAATTAGCCAGACATCATTTCTGTCGTATCAGAGTTTGTGCCAGAGTTGAAGAAACCAACGTGTCAATCAGCAATTACTTTGCAGTATGAAACATGCTTTACCAGAAATCTACAGAAAGGACTATAGAGGACTTAATGGTGAGTCCAGAGATGGGAATGACTTCTTCTTCCTGGGGCATGACTTCAAGGTTTTGCCAACACTAAAATTTCAAACTCTGGGCTCCCTAATCTCATTCAACAAACATTTATTGAACACTTACTGTGGGCCAGGCACTAGCTTAAGCACTGGGCATATAGTGATGAGAAAGACAAAGTTCTACCTCATGGAGCTTACACAGACAAACACATTTACAGATAAATAGTTAAAACAGTGTCATACCTTTCCCTTGGCATAATGATACACAGAAAGTGCTAAAAACCAGAGATGGGTGTTGAATGAATAAAGGAACCAAAGGTGCATGATGACTTCACCTCTTTGCATTTCCATTTCAAAGGCAGGTGTTGTCCTTGAAGTTACCATATCAGAAAGTTGTGAAGTTTCAAAACAAAACCTGGTATGTCTGCTCTGTTTCACTTAAAAAATATGAATCCAATAGGCTTAATCCAAAATCTCCAGCTCTGAATTGAGTTACCATGTGTTGCATTTGATTTGTATTTCCATCAGTATCAACCCAAGCATCCTCATATAGACACCAGCAATGTACATGATTTATAGCAAGTCAGTCAAGGTAAAGCCTATAGCTTCCCTTCACATTTTGACGTTATCAGATTACTTCAGAAGCTGGCAGCAGCTACCATAAGTAACAAGCTGTCAGTGTAAATAAATCACTCTCTCAAAAATAACTGCTAAAAAGTATAGATTAGTATGAGCAAAGGTGGGCTTAGCCTTAAAAAAACTCCCCAAGTCTCCTATATATTTAATTTTATATAGAAAAAAGAAAATAACTAATTTTCTTTCTTCAAAAAAAAAAGGTTCAAGGCTTAAGATCCATATAAAAAACTCAAGGTGCCAAAGGAAAGTTTGTGGCTCTTGTGCATAATTCATCAGACAATCAATTTGCAATCACCTGAAAAAGCCCAAGGTGTGGGGAACAACCAGCAGGTTCTATGAAGAGCAACCCAGGCCAGGCCAGCTTAATTTCCTTCAATGATGGAGTGACAGGAAGTGGGATGAGAGAGAGGAAGTGGGATGAGAGACAGGAAGTGGGATGAGAGAAAAGCAATAGATGCAATCCATCCAGACTGCAGCAGGCCTGTTTGTCTGGTCTCATATGATGCGCTCATCAAGAAGCTGGGAAATCTGACCTTAAAAGTCCTCAGAGTGCTAGAGCACCCTGCCCAGAATAAGATCTCCAGTGTCTGTACACCATCGAGGGTCGGGAGGGACAGATCAGTCATGATACTGAAGAGGTGAATGGTGGGGTCGTGGCCATTGTGCATCTGTTGATCTGTGTTTAGATATATTTGAGATCTACATGAACAAGAGAAAGTCAGTGCTCTATAGAGCAACTTGAGCCCGTATCATACCATCCAAAAAGAAAAAGAAACAGAAACATGTCACTAAATTCGGATATCAACAAGAATGGTCACAGTGCTTTCAGACAGAATATGAAAGGGAATTTTTAGTGGTGTGTTATAAAAGAATGGCACTAGGAAGCATTAAACTCAGCCAGAGGCCGCGTGTGGCGGCTCACGCCTGTAATACCAACATTTCAAGAGGCTGAGCAAGGCGGGGAGGTGGGGGTTGGGGATCCCTTGAGCCCAGGAGTTCACATAGAGAGACTCCTTCTCTACAAATAAAAATTTTAAAAAATAGCTTTGGTGGTGTGGACATGTAGTCCCAGCTACTTGGGAGGCTGAGGTGAGAGGATTGCTTTAGCAAAGGAGTTCCAGGCTGTAGTGAGCTATGATCGTGCTACTGCACTCCAGCCTTGAGTGACTAAGTGAAACTCTGTCTCTTTAAACAACAACAACAACAAAAACAACAACAAAACCCAGCCAGATGTACAAGATGTCAGAATCATCCTATCACTGTTTGGTGTGGGTCAACATATAGTGTCCTGTCCTTGTTCAATCATGATTTGAAGTTAATACCGCACAGATACATAAACTCCCTCACCTTAGTATTTTCATGACCTCATTTCTTTGCCTGCCCTTCCCACACTTTCATACCCTTTCATACACACACCCTTCCCACCCCAAGAAACTAAACTCTCTTGGTTTCAGCAGTCACATTTGAATTATTGAGGGTGGTTGAGTAATTATAGAATCTACTAGCTTAAAGAGTTCCCATCTCAGGATGCCCCCTGCTAGGTCTAGATAAAATGGCCAAATATGCTCACGTTGTCCAAAAGAAAGATCAGGAACTCCTAAGGGGACAATGAAGGATGAAGCTGGCGATCCAATGACAAATCTGTATTCTTTGGGGACTAGGCCCTACTGTGCCAATGCACCAGCAAATGAACCTTCCTTCAGATTTCAGTGGACACATAGAACTCCCTGGCTTTCCCTAGTTAACTAATAAAATGTAAACACATTCACTCATTCATTAGCTAATTCAGTCAAGATTCTGCTATTTATATGCCCGAGTATCTGCTAACTGTCCTCCCTTCACGGCAGCTTCCTATCTGGTAAGGGAGACAATTGCATGAGTTGTTATAAAATATAACCAGTCCTGCGATGTGGCAAGAGAAAGGGCTGGGGGAGTGAGACTTAATGGGGAAATCACGAAAGACTTCCCAGAGAAGGCAGCCTTTTAGCTTGGACCTGAAGGTGATGAGCAGGAGGCTAACAGAGACAGTGATATATGCAGAGGCACAGAGGAGAGAAGGTGGGCAGGACTGAGACATGATGAGAGGGGCTCAGCATGGCTACTATGCCACGGGCAGGGGGAGACCACCACTCTTGCTTCACACACACACAGACCAACTTATCCATCTACCCAAAAGTATACACTCAACCCCCATTAGCCATCATCCCATTAAGTCCCTTTCTCCACACAAGCTTCAAGCCTCCCAGCCCTAGAAGCACAGCACATCCACCTGCATATTAGAACACCTGAAACTCACCCTTTTCTAAGGCTCAGATCAAGTTCATGGTTCCCATCACATTGCCTCCTCCCCAGTGCTCCCTCTCTTCTGAGCTAACCTAGTACCTGCATCCTGATCCACACAGTAATTCAGCCTTCTTCATTTATGAACTTCCACCATTCATTCAAGTTTCAGATGTGTCTTTTCTGCCCTTCTTGAGGATGTGGACCACGTTTTCCAGTGTCCATCACCTCTGTATATGCACCTTTCATACATACATACACACAGAGCCATGTATCAAGCACAGAACTAAGCACATGATAAATGTTCAAGGGCAACATCATTTTTTAATGACAGCCCATTTCGTAAGGTTTTATGTACAATCCCTACCATTTTTCAATATAATGCACTCATCACTTTTGGTCTGGGTTATTGTTATTTGGGGATCACTTTTCTACTGTAGCTAGAGATGCTGTGTGTTTAGGAGGAAGATTACGCAGTTTAGTGTCATGGAAAAAAGCACAGGCTTTGCAGTCAAACCAACATTTCTATCCCCATTTCACTGATGGCTGGCTGTGTGTCTTCTGGCAAAGTTTGGAACCTCTCTAAACCTCAGTTTCCTCATCTGTGAAATTGGGATCATAATATCCCCCAGAGGGTTGTTATGAAAACTAAATGAAATAATGAATAATTCAGTGCCTGGCTAAATGTAGCCACTTAAAAAAAAAATATGTTCTCTTTCCCTTTTTCCCTTTATTAAGGGGAAAAAAATCAAAGATGGCCTGAATGCAAATTTGAGTCAGATGATTCCCCAAAATTGGGTAACTCCAGGAAACAAAGCCATCTATGAAGCAAACTAAAAGGTAAGACACAGCTTCTTATAGATATTAGCATTTTTAGTGGAGACAAGTATACAACAATAAAATTAAATTAGAAAAGCTTCAAAGCATCACTAGAAATGTGCTTTTTCAGCTCCACAAAATATAAATAGAAAAGGAAATAACTGAGGGAAACAGAAATACCCACAGATTATCATCTTCTTTGTTATGTAAAATAACTTGCTAAAATCATATCTGAAGATATTTTTTGCATTGTCACATTAAAGAACATGCTTACTGGTTAAAATAAGCATCTGTAAAATATACACAGTGTAGGTATATAATACACATTTTAAAAGAGAAAATAAAAGCGAGGAATAAGCATATGCAAATCTTACCGCAAATAAAGCCTGTGACCTTTCCAAATGAAGACAAGAATATCACTCTTGTGAATTTCTAATATGATGCCCTAACACTCATATTGCATGCAATAGATATTTTGTTTCTAACTTAAAGGCTGTTGAGGCAGCCCTCTTCACATTCCCTATTTGTCTTCCCTGGTCAGCTGAGCTCAGCTACCCAAACACACATACACATGCTCAGAGGACAGATTTGTCATGCTGACCTTTCATATCTCCTACGCTTTTTAACTGATCGAGATTCCATCCCACAGAAACATGCACACAGCATCACCGCAGAGGAGAAAAATCAGGTGAAGGATGGCAAAGATAAATACCAGAGAAGCAAGCTAGAACCTGAACGCCGGGGACATTGTTCACAAAATTATTCAAGGGAGGAAAGCTAGCTAAAGCTAGCGAAACAGGCAGTACACAATGCAAAATTAACCAGTGACCTTTACTGGGAATGTCAAAGGTGAAAGCAATTTATAAGGTAGTACTTAATAGGCACCATGTGCTGGCCTCTATGTGGACTAGAACCTTGCATAATCAGACACTGAGAAAAACAGCAGAAGGAAAATCTCCTCCACATCTGAAAGTAACTCAAGCTCTAAAGGAAGAATGATCATGAGTTGCTTGTTATTGTACCCATAACTGGCTCTCCAACTTGTTGGATGTGGGCAGGGACTGAGGATGTCTCAAAAATCCTAGAACACAGCAAATAGTAGGCTTCCTAGCCACGGCCGGCTTACCTCATTAGGCTATGAGGGCTTGCATTCTGTGAAACCGCACAGTCCTCCAAAGGAAGGCTAAGTAGGCATATTGGTCATACTTCAAACACTCCAGAAACCTCTGTTTCATGAGTTTTACCACTGTATTTTTCCTCCACATGAGATGAGCGCTTCCCTCCCAGTAGGGGCCATGGCCATGAGAAATGAGTGTTTTTCCCTTTTGCCAGTAAGAAATCGTAAGACCTGGTGTAAAAACCACTCAGGCATAACAAGTTATAGCCCAGCAGGCACACTGATTAGCTAGGTTCTATAACCATAAAGTCAACAATAATCTACCTGCATGCCCTTTCTGCAGGTGGCTCACCTATGGATGCTAAGTAAGTCAGCAACAGTTCAGCCGAAATTACATGGGAGAGCATTATGCGTAAACATGAACGCTCTGGCTTGTCCTTAACTATACCACTGGGACACCAGACCTGCAAAACAATCTATTACCCCCACTCACCACCAACCCCAACTGCAACTTTCTTTCTTCTCCTTATGAATTTTCCCCCACTGTAACGGCATTCCATGCTTAATGTGTCTCCCCAGTTAACGGGGCCCTCCCTGCTTTCATCCATGCCTTCCACATACAGGGCATGCTTTATGCCAGGGAAGAGGTGATTAACTCCCCTCTGAAGCATGTAAACTTTAGGTACATTTTTCCAGTAGTGTTGACTGATTGCACTAAACTACCTACATTCTCTTCATGGTCCCCTTGGAGATAAGAGCCACACATTTGGAAATCCCACTCCCTAGGGGATAGGGCCCCTGGCCATAGGGCAGGAGATGCATACACACACATTCTTTTTCATCTTATGACCTCCGATCCAACATCTCTACTCTAGGGTTCTAGAAATGTCTCCTAAGTTTTGCTGAAATAACAAGGCTTGAATAATCAAGCAAAAGCCCTCCCACCCAGTCAAACAGGCAAGGTAGATACAGTCCTTGGAAATGATTATTACGATTAATGTTCTACTTTTTCTTATGGCTTGAATTTAGACTAAGTTACACAGGAACAGCCAAAACAATATTCCATCTCAGATTCTAATAGGGAGGGCTGAATCCAAATCTATCCTTAAGAAAAGCCATTACCTCCCCTGAAAGCAGCAGGTGTGAGACCTAATGGCCTGTCATAATGAAGGGTCAGTCTCTGACATTGGGACTGACCTCATTGTGTCACACAGAGTGATTTACACAAAGCTACTCAAAAACAGTGTAGGAAGTTTGACGATTCATAAAATCATAAATTATAAATCAATTACCAGAAATAGATTGATTCTTCTCCAGGCCCATTTGCTCCCAAGGTATGAGACCTTTTAAAGGACCCTTTGACTAGAGGAGACAAAGAAGAGGGGGGCTCGGCCCCTCAGGCCACTTCTGCTGTCCCAGCCTCTCTGAGCAAACTTATTACCCTGTAAACTCCATTTTGATCCAGTAGTGCCTACTGCAGAAAATAACCGGTAGATTACAGGAATAATTTTGTTTTGAAAGAGCAACAATAAAAGTGGCACTGGCCTTTGGGGAAAAAGGGGATTGGATTCTCCAGTTCCCAAAAATCTGGGTGAAAATATAAAAATTCTATAAATATTTAGGACATTTAGCCATACAGCTTTGCATTTCCTCACAAGCAGAAATACCTGTACAGATAACCAACATTTTCACAATTCATCTGATATGGTTTATGAATAACGATTTTCCAAAACAATCATCAAACACATTGTGTCCCTAATTTCCACAGCACAGGAGTAGCTTTTTCATTCTTTAGAGAAAAAGTCAATGTGCTTATTCTATATTTGAGATGATAACAGTAAAATAATTCATTTTGGCATAGCCCTGGATTTGGTTCTGGAGACAGGCATCTAGAGACAGGTGCAACCAAGCAACACAGGGCTGAGAATCACACTTGTCCATCTCGTGGGTCCACTCCTAAAACCAGCAGTACAAAACAGCCGACACTTTCCTATGCTGGAACTTCTCCAATATAATTGTTTTTACAGTGGCTAGAAGAATATGAAGAACCCTTTAGCTTAACCCACTCGCTGAGATTCTTAGATGAGCGTATTACAATTTTCCATTTAGAGATGGGGCAATTGAAGTCCAAAGTGAGGAAGAACAGAAAAGCCGGCAAGATAAAGGCGTGGGGGCCTCTGAATCCTGCACTTTCTCCCCTGCGCCACACCGTTGCTTAAGTCAAAGAAAATATCAATATTTCTTAGGCTGCATAGCTTAAGAGAGAAATTTCTCCTCCCATACCTCAGATAAATTTTGAAACTAAGAGAGTAAATGGCAATGCAAATACTACTATTAGATATTTATTATGTTGCAAAGCTTGAAAACAGTCAGGAAAATGGAAAAGTTACTTTTTTCTCTACACAAATTTGTTAATGGGTGGCATAATGGGGAGCCCTGTTTTGCTGGCACTCTGTGAAACGTCTACAAATTGCCTCTGCAGAGCATTATAGGTTGTCAGACTAATGTAGTTGAAGATAATTTGGCCTTTCAGTGAATTGAACCTCACAGCACGATTATACTCCACAACCAAGCAGAGTGTCACAATTATTCTTTCATGCTGAATTACCATATAATGTCATGAGTCTACCTGTCATAAGTCCTGTAGCCTAGTCTGAATTTTTCTTCCCTAAATCTATGGTTCATGGCAAAAAAAATAATAATTTTTTGCATCTAATGGAAATCTGATTGTTTTTATCAACAATAAATTTCATAGCAAATCAAAGGATATGCTTGGACAAACAATCCGATACTCAAGGTTAAAAAACATACAAATAATAAATTGCTGGTGTGTCATGTTCAATTTTTACTACGGCATTACACTGCAATAACCATAACAGGATCTAAATTGTTGTCAGAACATTAAACAAACCCCCATACTTCACAAAGGCATCCTGTCTGAGTAATTCACACAACGGAAACAACTATCAAATTTTCCACTGTCCCACTGCTACACCATACATCAGTACAATTTTATGTATTTGGACAATTCGTTGAATAAATTACTTCCATCCTGCCTGCTCTTGCCACTTCTGTTAAGAGTCATATCAGTTTTAATTGTCTTTCTGTCTATATGGAGCCACTGTTTTTCTGGCCTTTTCCTGTTCTATTTCCTGAGCCCCAAAATAAACTATGAACACCCATTGGAGCTGGGCACTGGGGACACATGACTGCAAGATAGTGGTGTCCTGTCAGAGGCCAAGAGCCCCCTCCTTCTCCTGCTGCATGACAGTTGCTGAATAGTGTTTGGGACTGTGACAATCCATAATGTTTGTGTGGGATCACGATGTCTTTCAACGTCATAGTGATCTAAAAGCTAACGGTATCGAAGACCCCACATTCTGCTCTGTTACCATGCAGTTGTCTACTTTCTTGGTTCATCACAGCATTCATCCTGCCATGGAAAATGGGCTCAGCCTGGGTTAAATGTCCCCAGTTCCATTCATGGTGGGATTCCAGCTCACCAGCCAGTTCATGGCAGGCTCTCCAGGCTGTTTCCCTTGGACAGGCTGCTCCCAAGCAAATGACAAGCTCACACTTCCAGGCTGAAGATCTAACCTTCATTAATGCCCAGGGGCGCATGCCAAAGGTACAGTTGTAGAACAAGTAACACCATAATGGGCACAAATAAGCTTTGTCTATACAAAGTAGAGTTAATGACTTCCCATTGTGTTTCTCAACACCTTCAATAGAAGACTAAATTGACACTGACCAAAGGGAATCAGATCAATTGGATGCAACTCTGTTTCCTAAATGAGTTCCTCTTGGGTTGCCTATAGTTCAGCACAGGTATTTATATAACCAAAGTTGACCTCCCAGGCTATATAAGTTAATGAAAAGAAATATGAGTAGGAACTCCTAGGCACCTCAAACCAAACTTGGCTCCTGTTTTAAAGTGATTTCATCACCTATGTCACCACAGCCAAATAATTAATCACACACTGACATCTCATCATACTGCCTATCCAAAGCCTGCTGCTGCCAAAGAAACCATTTTATGCTGAGCTACTTTTGCTGTTTCCAACAGAAAACTCCCTCATTTAACTGACCCCAAAACAGATCCGCCATATACTAAACATCGCCCTATCATACAGAGTCGGATTTGTGGCTCCAGTTGGCCAGTTTTTGCTTCTCAGGGTAACACAACAGAAGGAAACCCCATTCAGGGAGGTTAGCCCTGGACTTGGTGCCCCCATGTTAACCTGGTAGACTTGCTGGGGAGTAGAAAGTAACTCTTCATTTATAAGCCCAAAAGCAATAATAAACATAGAACTATGATTTACTCTGAATCTTCCTATTATTAAAACACTTTGTCTTATAGTTTTATTGATTTACAATCTGTCCTACTTACTTTTTTAGCATCTGAAAACAATCAAGGCACAAAGCTGCAAAATGTTTGGACATTAATTGTTAGGAGACAGAATTTTATTCCAAGTGAGGGGTTTGAGGCCTCGACAGCAATGCATTCTGGTACCAGAATGATTTATGGTCTTGTAGCAATAACGATGCACCAGGGCCATTAACATATTGGCAGGCCCTAGGATGAATTAGTGGCATTGATTATTTCATGGGCCACTGATACCCATTTGTTATGAGGAGTTCAAAGATGGCCTCTCCCCGACTAAAATCTTTTTATGAGCAGACAGCATTTTAAGTATTAGGAACCTGGGATTTGGGCCGTTTTTTATAATCTTGCTGTCACCTCACCTTAGTATGCAACCCCAAAAAAAGTGTCAAAAAATTAAAGTTCATTCTTCACCACCAGCCTTAATTCCTCAACTCGTCATAACCATGTCTTCTTTAAAAATTAATGATTGCCAGCATTTAGCTACTGGTTGTTGCTATGAAGATCTATGCAAAAAGCAAGGATCCCTATAGAGTGTGTGATATATGGAATACTCTTTATTACTACAATAAAACTTACTGACATTTCAATACTTCTGCAAATAGCATTATATTATCAATCTTCTGAATTAGGTTGAAAATTAAGTTGTAAATTAAAAGAAAGTGTACTTTGGAATACAACATGATATGTCACCTAGAAAAGGACCTTTGTGCATAATGGAATGGAGCTGGGGAACACAGAGATGAGCCCAGCACCTCGGCAGGGCTGCTTGCATTCTAAAGATTCAGGTTCCAGAATTCAACCAGAATCCCTAATAATCCATCACCAGAGACTCTATTTTTCCATTGTAAAAGTCAAGGGACTTGACCACAGCTGTTTTTGAATAATCTATTATGAAACCCCAAATCTTAATATACTTTTCTCCTTTGCCACATTCTTATTGTAAATCTTAAATTGGGCACCTTTGGAATAATAATTGCCTTATAAACTACACAGAAATTACACATACATTATGCTTATAATGTACGTATACAGATATAAAAACTATATCCTTCTCTGTGTCATCACACACAAAATTCCTCTCCATCCCCACAGAGACCCCACTCCCCAACACCTACCCGGTCTTCAAAGATGCTCAGAGCAGAAAGCTAAGCAGGACACTAGATGACAATTCCCAGAGCTTGGATGGCTTTGAAACTGTTTGGTCCAAAGGCTAATGTCACATACTGTAAGTTACAAACAGTCTCAGATTGGAGCCAGAACAAAATGGTTATGCAAAAGACTACTGGCTTTCAAATATGTATTTGTTGAAAAGTCAAATGTCTTAAATCATTTCCACCTATCTTCCACGGCATTCTGTGTACCCACAAGATGACATGGCATAGTTAAAACAGAGTCATTCTGATTATTTGAAATACGTTCATGAAACCCAAACTAACCCCTACCCAGAATGACTTCCCGTCATGGGTTCTTATGCTTGCTTCCCAATTTCCTTAGTTTAGCCGAGAAGCCATCTTGGGTAGGAATCTGTTTCTCTATACTCCACCACTCCCCCACTTCCTGCATTGTCAGAGGTCTACGCACACTGGACCAGGGAGAATAAAGAGATTTCATCTTGAGAGCCAACTCTAGTCACCCAGTAGATGCGAGCTGTGATTAAAAGGATTCTGAGACAGAGTTCTGAATCCACTGCAAAAGATGCTATATTTAATCACCGACTGGGCTCAAAGCAAAGGAGTGGAAGAGTGGTCTAAGTGCTGATGTTCACAACTCTGAATTCAGAAGTCGACACAATTTCACTGACTAACCTGAAGACTACTCTGTTAAGCTCACTAAAAAGTAAACTTCGAAGGCATTTCCACTCACAGAATGGGCACAGGGAAACAAAGCTGCTTCTCCAAGAAAGATGTAGCACAGACTATGCATGAAAGAATTTTAGAACTGGAGAGAATCATGAGATGACCTAATGCAAGCCTTTTATTTCATAGATGGAAGAATCACGATATGTTGTTAAGTGACTCACATAAGATTATGCAATTAGTGATGGAGAAATGAAATCCTCAGTCTCCTGCCCGTGTGTTCTCTCCACAATGTCACGATGCCTCCTTTTCACCCCATCTTATTTGCTGCTTATTTTCCCTTCCTTCCCGTGTATATAATTTTCTTATTTTACTAAGGTTTGATGTGCTGTCTCAGGATTCTCAAATTTTGGATTATGTAAGACATAGACTCAATAATCTATATTACTGCAAATTTAGGAAAACAATCTTAGAGTATGATGTATGGTAATTCACGGTTAAGTAGAAAACAACACAAGAAGTTTGCCATTTCTCTTGTTAAATTTTGGGTTTTATTTTAAATAGAGAAGAAAGATATTATAAATGTGTACTTTAGGTACACAGAGGCACTTTGGCTTCAATCTCTAAATTATGAGGGCTCTGCATAAACCATCCAACATTAAAACATCCAGGGAACATCCCCCGCAAAACTCTTAGATTATCTCCTACCATATCCAGCTTATAAAGTAATTGGGAAAGTAGGCCTTCCATTTCTCCTGGAAATTAAAGTTCTTAAAGACTCTTTACTGCTCTCTGTAATAGAACCGACAAGCTGCCCCCTCAGACTGGGTAGGCCATGGCCATCCCACGGCAACAGGAGGCAGAACACTTCATTACCTCAGCCCACAATCCCACAATGCTGTGCAAACCCTACCTTCTCCCTCAACATCCAGAAACAGGTTTTCAGAAAGATTCTGCTTCTTGGCCCCCAGGAAGAATAACACATGACCAACTCTAGGGAAAATAACCTCTTTCCTGTTTAAAAGTTAAAAATTAAATCCACCCTGGAGAAATACTCTACAACTAAGAAACAATTCTGGGACACCACTACAGAATGTAACAAGTGAAAGAAGTTCTCTGCAGGTCTAACTTAATTTAAACATGGTAAATTGTGAACCTTATTTTTATTCACATCATGGTTAAGATGGAGAACAGCTGGTTACCTTGTCACACAAAACCACTCCTGGTACACCTGAGGAATATCCCTCAAGCTTCTCTTCTCTAGGCAAATAATGCCAACCCCATAAAGCTCTTCAGATACATCATCTCATCAATCATTGTTACCGCTATGGTTCCTCTGGACTTTTGCCAAATCTGCATCCTTCTTAAACTCAGTAGTACATATGGCATGACAGGGCTGGGTGTTAATTGAAGAACAGCTTAACTGTTTGGACATGTTATGCATCTATTACACAATTGTCAGTCTTGCAATGTTTGCTGTAGGACTATATCTTTGGGGAAATTAATGCCAAATGAAAATTTACCCTAATCTGTTTTTCTTTTTAACTCTCTTAGGGCTCTTTCTGATGATTTGTTAATCTGCTTCACTTTATTCTACAAGCTCAAGTCATCTAACCGAAATTAACAACTAAGACCCAGGATAGAAGTAAATGGTTATTGACCGAGATATTTGTCCTCTTTTAGATATTTATCCTTTGTGTCTACAACAACCACTCATAAACATGACTGTTAATATGACTATAGTAACCAAGAACACACAAACATGGAAGTGATATTCAACAACTCATTATTCTTATGTATTCAAATTCCACTTTTAATTTTTTATACTTTTATTAAATACCTACTCTGTTTTTACAGTAAAACCTTATTAAATCACCTAACACATTTGGAAGTTTTGAAAAGGCTGAAGTTGAATTCTGTCTGACTTCTGATGGAAAACCTAACCAGGCTCATGACAGGTGTTTCATAAATTACATGTTGACTAAATAAACAAATAATGGTGCATTAAGAAATCCTTCTCAATTCTTCACTCTCCTGCTCCTAGGCCCTCTACCTTGTGAGTTTGTACTTCCTACCACCAGAGTATCTATCCCTAACCCACTGATGATGATCTTGGCCACAAGACTTCATTCGGCCCTGGAATATAGACTGAAATCACAACGGGCTGGCTGAGTCTAGGCCTTCCTTGAGGCCTCACATATTTCCGCTGCCCCTCTCCAAGTCTCTGACCTGAATTGAGAACAACTTGCCTGGAAAGCCCATTGGTTCCAGACAAAATAGAAACACGCAGAAGAGAACAGCTCACCCAACCCACAGACCTGCAGGATGAAGCACAGTCTCCACGGCCAATCCACAAACTGTGAGCATGATAATAATTGCTGATCGGGTGCCACCAGGTGTTGGGTCATTTTGTCAAGCAGCATCATTGTGGCAACAATTGATAGATAGTAAATGGTGCAAATAAGATTGAAGGGTCATGTCTGAGCACCTTGAGAAAAATCAGTATCCATTTATACAGGAAAAAATGAAAAGCAGATTACAAAGCGCTCTTATAAACCCACTTAATTCATCCACTAGGAAGCTTTCCTTCCTCACTAGCTGGGGACTACATTTTGAGGAAATAAAACACTTTAAAAATCTAAAAATAATCATAATTAATGTTATGTCCGATAAGTAGGGCGAATGTTGGTGCGATATGGCTGAACTAATGAACTACTCGGTGGTAAAAAAAAAAAAAAAAAAAAAAAAAAAAAAAAAAAAAAAAAAAAAAAAAACACATGCTACAGACTATATAATGAACAAAGAATATTTCCATCATCCCCATCAGAGGACTTGTTAGCAGGGGCCCAATTTCCATGAACACTCTACCCTCTGCTGGTTCTGAAGATGAACACATGTGCTCTGTTTTAAAGTGGAGGAAGGCAGCAACTGCAACTTGTGCAGGGACATTAATGAGGTAGCTGAAGTCATCTGGTGAGGTTAACCACATGGAGCATCTACAGCCACTCATCACCCTCCTTGCCTCTTGGCCCACAGATGTCACACCAAGAGGACATCGAAGGACAGCATTCCCAGAAGAGACCAGCTGCAGCAGGAAATTCTCCTCCCAAAGCTCCTCACTGTGCCACCAAGGTGGCCTCTGCAGCGTGGCAATAAGGGCCGTGCCATTAAAGGCAAGCTTCCATTTTATGTGCTCAAGCCTTCTGTGGCAGGATCCCACGATTCCCCAGGAAGCCTGATTTACCATCCCATCGCCCTGTTTTTATAGGGCTTGACTCTGCAAATGGAGCTGATGGAGACCTCAACCACGAGTCACTGAGTCCTCAGGTATGACTGCAGATTTACGATGCCTGCTGAAGTCATTCTGTCACACTCGCATCTTCTTAACGTGCTCCTGGGGGGGACTCCCCAAGGCTTCAGCTGAGCTCTGCTAGCCCTCTTCCAACCCCCTGCCCCAAAATACTTCCCTCCTCTGAGCCTAATTTCCCTTAGCCCAGACCTCACAATCCAGGAAGCCCTGTAAGGATCTGAGGGCTACTGGTGGGGACATGGCAGTCACATGCAGGAAAGCTCATTTGAGGGGTGGCTGGTGAGATATTATGCGGAGAGAGAAAGGGGATGGGAAAAGAGAGAAAAGAAAAAGTGACTCTGAGTCATGTTGGTGAGATTTTTCACAGCTAATCACACACAAGACTGATTCACTGCTCACTTTGCTCTGCTCCCTCATTTTTCATATCATACTTTTCACTGCCCCATCAGCCTGTTCCACCAAGGTCAAATGAAGGGAATGATAGCTTGCACACCACACTGAGATTTATTATAAACGGAGTCACTCACCTTTTATGTGGAGTAAATGGGCTCCTGAAATTACCATTTATGAAGATGGACCTGAGCAAAAGAGACACATGAGAAGGAGGCAGGGAGGAGGGCCCTCCCAAGTGGCACCATCGAACCCCCATGGTCTCCTTTCCTATGCACAGAATGGAAGCTGAGGCCACCCTCTAGCTTGAACCTAAAGGTATGCAACACTTTTAATCAATGTCAGAGTTGCAGTTCCCCCTTTGTCTTATGGAACACAGAGTGTTGAAGAGAGTCTTGCAGGCAAAGAAACATTTGAGCAGATCTTAATTCAAATGCATTGGACAAAAAGCATTGTTCTGAGATTTTTCTACCCTTTAGGATGCTTCAGATTGCGAGTAACAGAATACCCAACGAAGGGTGGCATAAACAATGAGGGTTTATTATATAGCAACACAAGAAGTCCAAAGATTTCCAAGGTTAATTCACCAGCTCATGATATCACCAAGGACCTAAGTGCCACTCTCAGTTCAAAATCTCTCCTCAGGGGACACAGAATTGCAAAAGATGTCAGTCACTTAACATTTCTAAGCTTTAGTATCCTCATCTATGGGAGGAATGGAGGTAGACTAGATCAACTGTGTAGCAGTAGAGCTTACTTCAAAAGAAAAGAAGAAAGGAAATTCATGTGCAACCCTAAAAGTGGAGCTGCTCTGGTTGTAGCAGGTGCTTAGCCCTGACAGTGGGTCCTGAGGCTCCTTCACCACTGGAAGGCTGCATCTTCCAGCATGCCTCTTCTAGCACTGATAGATTCTAACATTCATGATTCTAAAGTAGATGATTGTGATACTGATGTTATTAACAATATTGAAAGACTGTAATGATTTAATGAACAATTTACATTCTCTAAACTACTCATATGGAGCAGACATTGGTCTTCCAAAACCATGATAAATCAAGTGCTTATAATTCAAGAAGGGAGGAAAGAGGAGGGAGGGCGGGAGGGAAAAGGGAGGGAAGAGGAAGGGAAAACGGAGGGAAGAGAAAGGGAAAAAGGGAAGGAAGGAGAGACAGATAACTCTCATTCATTTAAAAAACTACAATAAAATATTATGAATTACCAATTAGATCAAAGTTCCTCACAGTTATATTTATATAGGTAAAAAAAAATTAAATAGGCTAAATGCCCAAAAATTTAAGACTGGCAAAGAATACTTGGCTAAATACTGTGCGTCTCTATTAAATACCATGTTTCAGAAGAATTATTAATGACATGAGAATATGCTCAAAATACATATTGATATGTGCAAGTACGTATTACAAAGTAAGATTATAGAATGATCCTAGTTTTCTAAAATGTCATGTATATATGTATTTTTTTTAAAAAAGGCAGTTAAGATTTACAACAAAATGTTAGTGGTGGGACCTTCTGGTAGGAATACAGATTTTTTTTTATTCAGAAGTTTTTGATCTTTGCAAACTTTCTACAGTGAACACATATTGTGTTTATAACAAGGAAAAATGATGGAAATAAATTAAGAGGTATAAAACAAAACTGTAACAAACTTTCTTTTGTTTATTACCATCCAACTTAAAGACTGAAAAGTCCAAGAGATTTGGAGGGATGCACCAGTAAGATCCATATTGACTGTAAGAGAATACACAAGGGGAATGGTAGGCTGCCCGCACGTACCCACAGCCCCTAACCGTCTCAGCACCACTGAGGAATCGGGCTCCTGCACTTGGAGACCAGCCTCTGTGAAACACAGGTGTAGTGAGTCATGAGATACGCTGACAAACTGGATGTGAATATCATGGAAGCTTCAAAACTCCCAGTAAAGGCAAAAAGAAACCAGTTCCCCTTGACCTGTCTCCACATATCAGGGCTCTACGTGTGAGAAGAGTTATCACTCTTTCTTCAAAGATTTCCAGGAAGGAAGGAAGGAAGGAAAGAAGGGAGGGAGGGAGGGAGGGAGGGAGGGAGGGAGGGAAGGAGGGAGGAAGGTAAAGAAGGAGGAAGGGAGCAAAAGAAAAGGGAGAAAGGGAAGGAGGGATGGAAAATTTAACCCTCATAATTAAAAAATAATAACCAAATTGTTATTAATTGCCAATTAGATCAAAGTTTCTCACAGTTACATTTATATAGGAAAAAAATTTAAGTAGCCTAAATGTCCAACAGCATGAGACTGACAAAGAAAATCTGGGAGGCTGCCACCAACTGGGGAACAGGGATACCCCAAGTTTCCATACTACAAAAAGAACCAGAAATCTATGTGATCTGTTCCATTGAGCTGTTATTTCTGGGCCATGTGTGAGCCAGCTTTAGTAAACTTAATTCTACCACTTGTCAAAATTTTCAACCTTTGAAAAATTACTCAATAGCAGGATTAATATACAATATAATATCCAAGCGGTTAGCCAGCTCTGAACTCATATCATCCCCAAATGATGCTGGATGTGCACAGGAGGGTAACATGGCTTCCAGGCTGCCACAGCCTTTCATCTGCACAAGGAACGTGGGTGTGAGCACGAGGACAAATCTACTTTTGAACATTGTCAGAGTGATAGATAATCTATGCCATATCTGAAAATATGTCTCATGGAGCTCCATGCAATAGATAACTTATTAATTTCTTTTTTTAACTCCCATTCATCATTTCTAGCAAGTCCAGAGCCCTTCTCCCAAGACCTTGGCTTTAATTGTGAAGGCAGCTGTTCATGCATTCTGGGGGCCTTCTAGGGCTGAAATTTCTTAGAACTCTGTTCCTACCTCAGATAACAAGTCTTTGTTTGGAGGGAGACTTTATGGAGGAGAGAAATAAGTGGCACAAGAAAAATACCTGCCTCAAAACCAGGTGTGTGGACATGTAAACCAGCAACCTTTAAGAAAAAAAAAAAAATGTTGTTGTGATACAGAGCAAAACAATTCAGGGACTCTTCCTTTTGCCAGGACATTCATTTGGGGAGAGAGGAGAGAGAGAGAGGGTGGGAGAGAAGGGAGAGACAGGGAGGGAGGAGGAAAGGGACAAACCTTATTCTGGGGTAGAAAGTGGATTAGGAAGTACTAGATCCATCAGCATCAATCCTAAAATACAAAGTTTCCTTCACTGTATTCCCAAAGAAAAAGAAGACTCTCAAGCTTTATAAGATTCTAGGCTTCTTGAATGTACTAAAAAGTTTGTGGCTCATTTTGAAATGACCACACTTAAGTTTAAATGGTACTAACCTGGGATAAGTTCCCTCTTCATTTTTCAAACAATTCTTGTGTTGTTTTGTATTTTTAGATTTCTATTTTGGAATTTTAAAAACACTAATTCTTATTCAAGACCTTTGAATCAACTGGTCTCAGGAAATTGCATTCTTTACTCATATAGGGAAACAAAATCTGAAATATAAAATATACATTTAAGTGCAGCATTCAGTTACAATAATTTATCTTCTGTTGTTTTGTGCAATCGGCGATTGCATTAATATTGACAAATCTCTCATAGCTTTTCAACCACAGACTCTTATTCTCTGAAATAACCATTCTGTAAATAATAAATCTATTGTAAAATATGCGATACTATACATTAAAGATCCACCTTTTCTTTCTCTCCCAATTAATTCTTTCTTTGCCTAATGTAACATATTTGGGGTTTGGGTTAGAACACATCTCCTACCTTAAAGTAAAATGTTACAGATTAAATATTGAGTCACTTGGTAATATGCACAGCCTGGGTAAAGGTAGAAAGCCACTTTTTCCTGCACAAAAGAAGTGTGCATTACTATCACTATCCCATGCCTCCCTAAAGCAACAATAGATCCCTTTCCAGAAACATCATTTTCAAAAGGAGCAGGTAAATATTATTATTTGCTATACCAAGGCAACAACAACTGATTAAGGTAAATTTAGTGGAAACATTAAAATAATGGCAGGGGAAGGAACCGTATTCTGCAGAAACCCTGTGTGAACTTATTGGAAATAATCAGCCGCTCAGTTTGAATTAAATGAGTGAGTGAATGTAGTTGGGGGGCTGGGAGCGGGGGTAAGCTGAAAAAGAAAGCCTGGCAGACCCTGGCTGGAATCTGCAAGCTTCCCTCTGCCATGGCTGGTAGGAAAATCTGCAAAGATGCAAACGGTCCTTGGGCGTTCAGTTAGCAGTAAGTAAATTGCTGTGGGAGCTGAGGGCGGGCATACTTTAGCAGGCAATTCCTCTCTGTCTTTCATTCTGTTTGTCTGTTAAATTCCCCCTCTGCCCTCATCCATTCTCACATCCAGTTCCCTGCTTTGTCCATCCATCAATCCCCTCACTTTGTCAGTGCTGACTTCATCCCGGCTCTGACAATCACATTGCAGCCATCCCGAGGCCACGAGGGACCCCACACCACGCCCCCCCCACCGCCCCCACCCGCCCACTGCCACCTCCCTGCTTCCGGATCCGCGATCTGCTGACAGAGGGCCCAGACGGCCACTTGTCGTTTTCTATTGCACAGACCAGCAAAAACACTAATACTCAACCTGATTCCTATCGTCCTGCTTTTCACCTTTCCTATCGAGGGGAATGGAAGAGAGAAAGACGCACGGAGGGAGAAACAAGGGGGGCGGGGAGGGATGGGGTAGGGATAATGGAGTGAGATGTTTGCTGAATTTTCTAAAACAATTTGCACACCAGTCAGGTGGAGGCTCAATCCAGCTTCCCATACCACACATCAATAGAAATCACAGGGAGAAAATGTAGCACTAATTAAGGGTTGATAAGCTGTAGTCAAGTGCAGTTTATGGGACAAAGCAGCAGACTACTAGGCCTGTGCAAGCTGAACTCCGTAGGGCACTTTCATCGCCAGCTGAGGATGGAAATTTTTCAAGTTATACATATATGTATATATATATAACATATATACGTGTGTGTGTGTGTGTGTGTGTGTGTGTGTGTTTTACCTTCAAAATCAAACAGATAGGCTGGGAGAAAAATACTACATGATCATTTTTATTCAAAAGATCATTTGCAAAACATTTCACGGGGTGGGGGGAAGCTTATTAAAGAGCAAAAAATAGTTACCTAGCAACAAAACTATTTTAAAACAATCTTCAGTGTTTTGCCTGAGTATGTGCTTGTAATTCAAAGGTGTATAATTTGAGCACCCACCAAACTCACAAAATATTTCTTTTCTGAATTTTAAACTTCTCTTTTCTTACCCCCTATTCACAATAAGCTATTATTAGGATGATAAAAACTTTCAATGCTATACATTTCTTTAAATTTTACTCTTGGAATGGAAAAAAATGTTTTTAAAATATGAGCAATAAAATTAGTAAAACTATTTACACAACTATGATTAAAATGACTATGCTTTAAAGGAGCTCAGTGGGGTAGGTTCCTCTATACCAGGTTCCAAAAAAACAGGGAATTGTAACTAGTGATAATTATAACTAGCATTTGGGAGGTACCTGCAAAGCATTTTCATGTATGTGACTTGATCCTTGAACAGTTCTCTAGGGATTAGTACCTGCTTTTTTGCAACCAAGAAAGCTGAGGCCCAGCAATTCAGGAACTTGCCCCCAAACCACACCACTGCTAAGTAAAGGCATCAGGATTTAAAAGTAGCCATTAGGATTCCAACTCCTTGTCCAACAGATGGGCCCATCCCATCACCTCTCCCAAAAGCTTCTTTCTAATTTAAGAAAGAAGCCTGAAAGATCCACTGGGATTAAAAATGACTAAACTGAATCAGTCTCTTGATCCAAAGGACGACCACCAAACATTGAGATTGATGTTTTAATACATCATTCCAAATTCTTATTTCGGGAGACTATTCACTTTTTTATTGAATAAAACACTGTGAGACCGCCTCCACAAACAAACCAAAAGAACTTTCCAGAAGGCTTTGAGAAATGATAGTGGAATAAATGTGTTGCCTTTCAAGGCAATGACTTTGAAGGGCTAAGCATTCACTCAGATGTTTAAGTTTTGGTGTCTCTGTTCAGAAATCAATCACAGTGTCCCATTGCCACACCTTGCATCACTGCAAATTTGAGAGGCAAACTACAAATGACTAAGCCAGGCAGATTCACCCACAGGATAAAAAGAAAAGAGGAGAATTGGGAGCATGCAAGACCTCCCTGCATTTCAGTCTCCACACCACTCCGTGGCCACACATTTAACCCAGAACCTGCAGCCACAGCTCACTTTTCATTCCTTTTGTTTCTCGAACCCACGTGCCCAGATGGGCTCTGGTTATGACAGAAGAGACCAGGGGAAGGGGGGAAGAAAAGGCAGCAGCAAAAAGTCTCTTCTGCTGTGCTCCTATACACATCAGACATCTCTAATTAGACAGCAACAAAATTTTATTAATAGGATGGACATTATAGAATGAGCTTGTTATAAATGGGCCCTGTCAGGGCCTTATTCAGCTACCAAATGAGTATTCTCAGTTCAGTGCTCTCATCTGAAGCATCACGCCTAGTGCTGGATAACAAATGATTGCTATTAACCGTATTGTTAGTAATGATGGCTGAAAACAAACAAAAACCCATAAATAACAGTCTACAGAAAAATTAACCCATAAACTTGATAGATATCCAGCTGAGAAATAATAAATGACACTTTGGGGCCTGCTGGGAGAAGCTAGTGGTTTTTGTTTTCCTCTCTGTCATTAACACATTTTCTGTGCTAAAAATTAGATTCTGATATATAATTATCAACGCTCCCAGATATTAATTCTGCTATTGCTCCCTCGGTTTCTCTTCTGGCTGGGCTATAATGTTATTCACAGATTACTCTGAGAAAACACATCAAACACTTAACAGAAGAGGTCAAAGTGACAAGCAGCTTCTGCTGACAACACCAACCTGCACCGTCTTTTTTACCAGAGATACAAAACAAATTTCTCATATTAATTAACTAGGGTTCCCTTCCAGCCACAACAGGCCTGTACAATGTGATATGAGCTAAGCAAATTCCCTACTTCTCTAATGAAGGCTGCCAACGGAGGTGAGGAGCGGCAAAATTATCTTGCATCTATAGCACTCAAATCCATATTCCTTAATGCCTTTCAGGGAGGAGACAGGGTTCAAAAGAACTTTCCAACTGCAGAGCATCTCTTACCTTGAGCCCCTTCCTCTTAAAAGGCCGAGTGGAAGGGCAAGGACATACACACACAATTAAGCATGTGAGCAAGAGACCTTCTCCAAAAGGAGCTGGAATTTCAGCCACAGAACCTGCATTAGCGCTGCCACTGAGAAGGACCTTGGCTTCCCAAATATCATGACTTCTGCACGATTAATTGACCTTGACTGGAATATGATCTCACCTGCCAATGGCTTATATTTGTCAGAAACCACCAAGAGATATGAAATGCACGAGGCTCCTCAATGGATGGACTCATGTCCTATAAGCAGAGGAAGACACACACACACACACACGCACACACACAGACACATACACACACATGCACACACACAGACACACACACATGCACACACAGACACACACACAGGCACACATATGCATGCACGCACACACAGACACACACACTCATGCATGCACGTGCACACATCGTACCCTCATGCAAAAATGTAAAGTCCTCATCACCAGTGTTAGCATCATCATTCCAATCTAGTCTATAAATTTATTTTCCTGTTGTCTCTCTGAAAATTTAATTTCACAGAAAATAACTGGGGAAAACCTTTTTTTTTAATAAAAAAATTAAGGTGCTTAGTTTTGAAAACACTTAACATAGAATTGTTATGTTCAGTTATAAGTAAGATCATGAAATTTGAGACAAAAGATGAAGATGAGAGTGGGGCAGGGTAATCCATGCAAATAGGACAATGCAAATAAGTGAAGAAATAAGCAGGTATGGAATCCATTTCCCAAGCCTGTCCTTCTGCCAGGAAAAAAGAGGCAGCAACTTCCTATTCCTATGCAAATGCCTTCAAACACAAGTTCTTTTACCAGTTAGGAAAAACAAAAGCAAAAGCACAAAAATTCTTCAAAATGAGGCCATATGGTCAAGCCTCGCAAACACAGAGCAGGTGAAAATAAAGAATGCTGAGAGCTGCTGCTATGGGAAAAGCAGACAAAACTGGGTGGGGTGTTTTGACCACTAATTTAGAAACCCTTGCTCATTCCAAAGTTGCAGGATATTCCTTTTTTCCTTTCAAGCTCCATCAAGGCCCTGGGTGACTGATCATCTAAATAACATTTTTGAGGTGGGATTTTTTTTTAATTGAGCCAATGATTTCCTATCTCCCATGCCTTGTTGCTAACCCCATGCCTCACCCCAGGGATCACATCACCTTGATGACAAGAGCCTAAACTGCAAATCCCACACCTCCCATGCACTCCATTTTCTCAGTATCTGGCATTGCGATATTAAATAACTATAAAACTAGAAAGCCAAAATAACTAAATCACCTGGCAGCCAATTTCTGAGAGTTAAACCACAAACCCGGAAAATGGTGGAGTGTGTTGAAATAATGTAAAGGAAACCCATAAATTCAAACTTTATGTTCTGTAAAGAACAAATATGAAAAAGGCATCAAAATAATGAAAGATTGTTTATGTATTCTGGCATGAAATGGGAATGTGTTATGAGAGAGAGAGCAGTGGCGGAGACAGATCGACGAAGCTGACAGTGTGGTATTCATCCTGCGTGGTGGAGCAGACGCCCTGCTAGTGGCAGCAGACAGCGCAATAAATCAAGGGCTCTCGAAGCTGTACCTACAGCTTATTACATCCAAGATGACAAATAAATAATAATCCCTGTCAGAGCGGCCCTTTGCTCAAGGATTGAGCCTGAAACCTTTGGCTCATCACTCCTCATCTTAAGTGAAAACACTAGAACTAGGGAATTGGAGGCCACGGTTTGCTAAGCTCATGAAACACAAAACAAGCAGGACCCAGGAACTAGGACTGAACAAGAAAGGTCAAGAAGTAAGGAAGGATAAACATTTAAATAATCCTGACCGAGAGGCAGCAAAGTGGCCGAATGAATGTGGGTTAATATGTCCTAATCATCAGGGGGAGGCAAAAAAGCCCCAGTCCTTGTCCCCACCTCTAACAGGGAAAAATACCAGGCTGAGGTTTAAACACAGTACTGGCAGGAAAGGGGCAGGGCCATAGAGACACAAGGACCCAAACAACACGACCACCAGCCTCCAAACCTCTTACAGCCCTGTCCGCCTTTCCATTTTATTTAAGACCCAAGTCAGTGGTAGAAAACCATCCTCCCCATGTGGGAATTCCAGCTCTCTCGCAGCCTCAAATGGGAGAAGACACTGCAGACCAGGCCCAGGCAAGATGAAGGCTGAGTCACAAAGCCCTCCCTGGGATTCCCTGCTCAGTATCCTTGGTCACCAGCTTTCATTTGCATTTTCTAACTGGCTCTTCCCTGTGGGGATGATGGGGACCCTCGCTTCTAAATCTGCCTGGCATCCATGGGTGTTATGACCTTGGATTGGTCCCTTAACCTTGAGCATTACCCTTTTCATTGATCCTTGCTGGTCAGGTGGAGGGTTTCTGCAAGGGCCCTGGATGGTTCTTTCAGAGCAGCCTTCAGTTTCTGTGGGCCCCACACTTAACAGTGGTTCCCAAATTGGCTTTCCAAAAGCAAGGCCATTCTCTTTTCTCCCCATCTGACACATCTTAGTTCCTCCACTGCCTCTTGGAAAACACAGAGGGAGATAGTAAAATCTGATAGGGCCAAAGCGGTCTGGATGCCAGCTCCTCCAGAGGTATACACACACAAATACACCATCCTAATATGCCCTAAACATCCTGCCTACTGCCTTTCAGCCAGCCTACTGCAAATCTCCAAAGCCCCAAGGCACTAAAGCAAAACTATGTATTGTGACTTGAGAGAATTGCATAAAGAGGGGTATGCAGAAGGGAACAACAATCACTACAAAAGCCTAAGTCCCAGTGGTCAGAATAAGAGTTTCTAATATTACAAAGGGGAAATGGCCACCATCTAATGCTTATCCAAGAGTATACTGAGGTCCCCACCACCACTTCATCTATCTACGTGTCTTTAGACAAAGGGTGCATGGCAGGGTGGACCTGAGTTCAAATTCTGACTCCGTAAAAGCTGGATGGCCTCAGGTAGGTCACTTAAACTCACTGAGTTTCAGTTTCCTCATCTGAAAAAAAAAAAATGGTACCAATAATTCCCAACGTATAGGATTGTCTCATGATTTAAATGAGGTTGCATGCTTGATGATCCCTAACATACTCTGCAAGCTCAGCAGATGCCAATCCTCATTCTATTCATTGCTCAACACATCCAGTTTGCTTTTTCCTGAATTCTATTACCTACTAAAGCAGAATTTTAAGTGAATAGTATCATCCACATGACTTTTGATCCTCATAAGGCCTCAAATGTCCAAAATTCTCTATAGGAATACAAGCTTCTTATGAAAATCATTTGACCCTGGAGTAACTACACAGCCCAAAACTTGGGAGAAACTTATATAAGACTTTTTTTTTTTTTAATTTTTTGAGACGGAGTCTCTCTCTGTCGCCCAGGCTGGAGTGCAGTGGCGCGATCTCAGCTCACTGCAAACTCCGCCTCCCGGGTTCACGCCATTCTCCTGCCTCAGCCTCCCAAGTATCTGGGACTACAGGCGCCCACCACTACGCCCAGCTAATTTTTTGTATTTTTAGGAGAGACGGGGTTTCACCGTGTTAGCCAGGATGGTCTCGATCTCCTGACCCCGTGATCTGCCCACCTCGGCCTCCCAAAGTGCTGGGATTACAGGCGTGAGCCATCGCGCCCGGCCAGACTTTTAAAATCTTGTGAACTACACAAGTAATGCAAAACAATGGTGTCTCATCAGCCCAATATTTCTATACCTGGGATTATATTCCTAAGGAAATAATACAAAATATGGAAAATGTATATGCAATATACATTAAGACATACATTAAGACACACGAAGACATACATTATACTGCTAAAATGGCAAAAAATATGTGAGAAAACTATATAGTCTATAGTGGGGTTTTAAAATATGTTTAAAATTATTTTTAAAAAGAATGGAATCCTTGTTTGATAGAATAGTATGCAGTCTTCAAAAATGATAATAAAGACAGTGAAGCAACATGGCAAAAAGTATATGATCTCCTGTCAGGTGAAAAAGTACACGAAATTGACACTTGGCTGTCATTTTACCTATACAGCATTATGCCTCCAGAAAAAGGAATAGACACAAATAATAAAAGTTGTGATAATGCGGCAAGATTAAAGACCACTGTTGTTATTCTTTCATTTCTCTCTCAAACTTTCTGTGGTTACATTTCACAGAGCTTTTGTAATTTAAAAAATGATTTTTAAAAATGCAAAAGTAAAGAAGCTAAATGAATTAAAAAATAGAAAACTGGGAGCAAAACCTGTAGCCACCAGGGTTTCCCAGGCTCCCACTGCTTCTTGGCTTTCAAGACAGCACTGCAGGGACGCTTTGTGAGATGGGGGGAAAGGATGGAATAAGAGCCATTTTGAAATGTTGCTCTCCTGCACTCCGCATCGTCCTTTTCCAGTCATTCTCCCACACGTCACCACCTACTCATCATCATCCCTCATGCACGGCTCTAGCCTTGACTCTGCCATCATTCGACCCCTCCTCCAAAATTTCTAGGTAACTCTCCCACTACTAATGAGAAAACTCCAGTTTCTCCTTTCTCCAGTCTGAGGGTTCAGAGCCTCTGCTGTCCACTTTATAAGGTCCTGCCTGCTTCCACCCATTTAATGTTCCAAAGACCCATTTCAAAAGCGAGCCATTGAGGACAGCTGGAGATGAGATTTTAAAATTGGAGAAAGGCTTCTCCTGTAATTACCCTAAGCTCTGAGCCCTTTCCTCACCCAACTGCCCAGAGTTAGACTTCCCATCTTCGGGTCTCCCTCCCCTCTTATTCTCTGAATTTAGTGGGGGAAACCCTCAAACAAAATTAGTAACTCAACTTTCTTGATAAACATCTCAGCTCAACACCATTGCTGATACTTTGAAGACTGGGGTTTTGTTACCAGAAGATATCTGGGGGCCTTGAGCTTTTATGAACGCAAGGAAAAGAGAAAATAACACAGTGTGTCTTGTTCCATGCTAAATGCTTCAATAGATACTTTAACTCTTTAGCAATAACAACAACAAATTCATAAGCCAATCACAGTTTCCCCATCCCACTCCCAGCCCCCAATAGTTCACCTTCCATCATCTAGGCAAAGACATTCTCTTTAAGACTCATATTCACACTGTTTAGTTACAGAAACCCTCTACTTGTGGCAGTTTGAATTTAAGGTCTTAATTTATTCTCTGTGTATTCCCCTTTCCCTCTCCTCTCTCACTGTTCCCTTAGAGGCAATCTAACCCAATAAACCAGTTCAGTTTACAGATGGGAAAACAGAAGTGCAGAAAGGTAAGAAACTTGCCCATGACACAATTCACAGCAGGGCTGACCTGGACCCACCTGGCTTGGGCTATTGGTCTTTCCACTGCACCAGGCTGGCTCCAGCTACTGGTTTCCATGCAGTAGAAAAGAAAAGGTAACACCTTCCCAATACCTCGTAGAAAAGTGTGAAAGATGATCCCATATGGCCAATATGAGACCAAGACTCTATCACTAACCCTGAAAAAGAACTAGCTTCCTAAACTGAGGGTCACCTCAAGGCCAACAAATAGTCACCAGGAACATTTTTTGATGAGTGGGGAGGTGGAGAATGGTCCTGCACCATGATAAATTCTTAAAGCATGCCATTTCCAAGATTAACTTTTAAAACTCATCACTTGAGATATGTTTGGGTTCACTGGCTTAAAATGGATTAACAAAAGGTATAAGTACAAAATAATAATGCAATCATTTCATACAATAATATGATCACTACATAAAGGACTTTTAAAAAATATAAACATGACAATTCTGCTAATACATATGATGTACATTTGCAACAATACAAGAAAGCTGAAAGGTGGGTTATTGTTGAACTGAAAAAGTCCCAGAATCTCACTAAGAAAATAGTGTGAGACAATAATGCATATTTCAGGTATACACTATAACTGACTTAAATTATTATGGATGTACTTCATACTTAATTACCTTTCTAAAATATGTCAGAGTATTTTGTCATAAACTCTGCAGAGTCTGCTGTACCTCTACTAAATACTGCTCTGAAATGCAAACCCTTTGCTAATGTTTTTATTTTAATAACTTATTACCCAATATAGCAAGTATCAACACATTTTATAGAACCAGAACTTGGCTCTCTGAAATTCCTCCTACCCTAATGCCAGTCACTGTTGGGAGCATTTAGTTATAAATTGTCTTTCAATAAAAGTAAAAGCTCCCAAAACAACAAAATGAAAAGACACAGCAGCTTAAATCAAGGGAAGTCAATTTCCACATGCCGATCCTAAATATTTCATGGCCCTATTTTATTCTGACATTTGTAGATGACTAAAGTGTTACAAAGGAAATAAAATGCTGATTAAAGAGTTCACTGTCATAAAGGTTACTGAATTGTAAATGGCCCTTTCCATCTTCCTGTTAATAGGTACCCAGCTGTAAACATCATGAAGGATGTGACGGGAGGGCGGCTTCCCTCCTTTAGGAGCTGTATATACATTAATCACTGAATCACCAAGCCATGCTTAATTGCAAGCTGTATATCACACAAATCCATGGTAAGTAGAAGGAAACTCATTATTGCTGCTTCATAACTACTGGGTACTTCTCATTTTAACCTCCTCACACCTGGGACACTTTGTTGCTTTACAACAGGAATGCAGAAAAGGTATTACACCACTAATTACAGCCCACACTGGCACCTCTATCTCTGCTGCCTGAAAGAGAAAACGAAACTCTCTCAGATCAGCAGATCTGCAGTTATCCCTGGTTTCTGCCTCATTGCTGCTAAGTGAGTTTTTATATGACGCTTGTCTCCCCCAGTCCCACCCCTTCTCCTTTCTTCCCTTCCTGGGAAAAGCGTGTTGAAATCCATTACTCCTTGAGAGTTTACAGAACTGTTTAAATGATAAAGAAAAAAAGCCTGCAGTATATTTTGCTTTGACAAAATTATTGATTTAAATCCCATACAATAACACAATACTATTTAAAGGTCAACCCAAGAAAAATGAGTTTATACCCGAACAGAGCCAAGCTTATCTGTCATGAAAGTGTAATGATGTGTTTATTCCCTCACTAGGGTGTATATATTTTTCAGGAAGATATAACAGTCTACTTGCAGGTGAAATCTGCTCTTAAATGGGAATTTCAGGAGATATTTACATTTCAGATGTTGGGGCTGATATCTGTAGTCCTGAGACCCATTTCTGTGCTTACTAGTCAGTTGAGTATTTATTTTCATCACCTCAAAATTATTCTTCTCACTCCCAGGTCCAAAATGAGACACACACATGAAAACTATACCACGACTCATAAGGAATCTCTTAAGAAGCCTAAGGCTGCAAACCGAATGCAAAGGTTGCCACTGTAATTGCCTGTAACTCTTACACCTTTTATTTGTTTTTACATTTCAAAAATATGGCAATAAAAATAATCTATTTGTTATTTCTAGAAATATGTCATTAATGAATCTGAATATTTGTGGGGTTTTTTTCTGTTTCCAAAGGCCAACTGATGTATCATCTATCCCATGAACACCACCACCCTTCCACAGCTGGCCTTGGTACTCAGACCGGGGCTTCACTGAATAGGGTAAAGGGGATGACAGAGTAAAGAAATGAGACCCAATACCCGCATCTAGGTCTTCAGTGGGCCCCTAAAGTCTTGGGCCACAGCCTCTCTGATGAGCTCACTTCAATCAACATGTATTAGGTGCCAGCTACTATGCTAAGTTGTAGGGGTACAAATCACACAGTACCTTCTCTCTTGAAAAGCTTCATCTATCCAGTTGGCAAATATTGACTGAGCACTTATCATGTGCCCAGGTAATGTGCAGTGACCTCTGAGAGATGATGGTCTGCAGGGCCAACAGACACTGAATATATAATTACAAGTTAAATGACTGTGACGAGAGTAGACTTTCAAGATGCTCTGGGAGCACATCGCAAGGAAAGCCAAACTAGTCAACAGGGTGCAGGGAGTGCCTTCTGGAAGAAGTCACGTTTAAACTGAGACTTGAAAAATGCAAAGGTGTTAGCTAGGTGAAGATTGAGGAGGTGGGAGGTGCAAACAGTGGGAATGGCATGTGCAAGGGCCCAGTAGTAAGAGCCTTCTGCAGAGAAAAATCAGAGAAACATGGGATTCGGCTGAAGCATTAGGAGGGAGGAGAAAGATAAAATACTGCAAATAATGGGAAGCGATTAGAATCTAAGGGAGATTGTTGGGAGGTTGTAGCCTGGGAGTGACATGACGGTATAGAAAATGGATCGGAAACAGACAAAGGTTATTGAGGGAATTCTCCTCCTACGAGGCTATTAGAGTGGCCAGAGCAATGAAACAGAACCCACTACTCCATCATCACCACTGCACAAGAAGATTTCCAGAAACTGGCCTTTGTTCTTGCGTTTTAAAGACTGAGCTGACTCAGCTCATGATTCAGCTAGTGGGGTCTGCTCCCCTGTTTACAGGTGCTGTTTGGCTAAAGATTGTCACTGCTCAGAAACTCTTATTACCTCCCTTCAGCACCCACCGACCCACTGGCTATTTTCCTGTCATTATTAGATCTGTCAAAAGATGAGTGCATTATTAGATCCATCAAAAAGAGAGAGAGCTTCCAAATCCAGGTAGTTTATTGCTAACACTTGGAGTGAAAGCTGCTTTTGTGTCTTGGATCAGAAAGAAGAGTGAAGCTATTGGCTAAAATCAGGCTGGAGGGTTGTTGAAATTTAATTTATCTGAACATCTCCCTGTTCCCCAGGATCATAGGTGTGGGCAACTTGATTGTCCAAAACTAGTTAGTGTATGAATTTTATTTCTATTCCAATACTCCCTATGGGGAAGAGGAGTTGTTGCTCACAAATATTCTGTTGTTGTATGGTTGGCAGATTCTCACAGCCTCTCGCGTTCAGGCAAAAGCCTAAAGCTGCCTGCCACAAGAAAGCTGAGCACAGTCCCACAGTACAGCCCACCACAAAGGCCTTGGACTCCCCTTCCCAATGCCACTTGCTACCTGACATCCAAGGCCAGCACAGTCACACTCAATGCAGGAGTTCTCTATCGCACTTTCTGTTCCCCACCCCACTCCAATGCTGAGGAGATGAGTTAGTCCAACAAGTTTGCCATTAAGTCTCACTTGGTACTCTTCAGTAAATTGTGAAACAGACGATTTGCATAGTTCTTCATTTAATGACTGCAAAGTGGAATGATCACATGCTTTGGAATCGAACACACCTGGGCCCACAGTTAAGCGCTACTATCAGCCATGCTTCCCTGGGCCTGCTGCTTAACCTAGGACCCTGTTTTTTTCATTATCCATCCATCCATCCATTCACCCACCCACCCATCCATCCATCCAGCAAATACATATTGGATGCCTTCCATGTTCCAGGAGTTTTCACATTTACCTCTCATCTTGGTAATAATCTCTTAGAGAAAGCTCTCCAAACTTGCTCACTCATGTATCCCAACATGATGTTATTTATAAATTGTATACACCATTGTACCAATGTATACATAAAATATACACAACATACACATTTTAAGAATGAGAAAGGAAGGCTGAGGCAGGAAAACGGCGTGAACCCAGGAGGTGGAGCTTGCAGTGAGCCAAGATCGCGCCACTGCACTCCAGCCTAGGCGACAGAGCGAGACTCCCTCTCAAAGAAAAAAGAATGAGAAAGGAAATAAAGATTTTATAGGCAATTATATTTATTAATGATGCTAAAATTCTTTGCACTCACCAAATAATATATATACTGCTTTATATAATATATTTTTTTATTAGATGTCATATAATGATGCTTCATTATTTTTTAAAACATTGGTTTAATATTTGGTAAAAAAAAAAAAACTCACACAAAGGTTTAATTCTAATTTCAGTTTAAAACTTGACTTTAATAAATGAATCATAGCTCAAAAAGTCACTTAGGTATATGTATTTGTTTCATATGGCTGCTGAAACAAATTATCCCAAACTTGGTGGCATTTTAAAAAACCAGAAATTTATTCTCTGATTCAGTTCTGAAGGCCAGAGCCTGAAATTAGTATCATGGGGCTGAAACCAAGGTGACAGCAGGGCCACACTCCCTCCAGAGGTTGTAGGAGAGAACCTATTCCTTCTTCTTCCAGCATCTAGTGGTTGCCAGCATCTCTTGGCTTGTGGTAGACTCACTCCAATCTCCGCCTCCATGGCCACAAATGCCTTTTCCTCTTCTGTCTGTACCAAATTTCCCTCTGCCTCACCATTAGGAGGACCCTGGGACTGTATCTGGGTCCCACCAGAATAATCCAAGATAATCCCCCATCTCAAAATCTTTAACCTAATCACATCTGCAAAGACCCTTTTTCCATACAAGGTAACCTTCACAGGCTCCAGGGATTGGGACAACATGCCTTTGGGGGTCCATAATTCAGTACCACAGTACATATGGAAAAAACCAATCAGTAGATGAGTGTATTAAATCATGATACTCTTTTTCAGCCTCATTAACCAGTCACACTCAGATTATTGTTTAAATTCAATGGGTAAGTTTCCACATTCCTTGATGTCAATTAACCAAAATGTATGGCAATTTTATATTTTTAACAAATAAATTCAAAGCCCACTAAAACTCCTCTTTGGGCAGACTTTTTTTAATGGCTAGAAAATTCATTTTCCAAATTTAAAGTAAGTAGAGATAAGTGTTTTTATAGATAACACACCCAGATAGTTTTCAGCATTGAGCTCACATGATGATGAAAACCTTTCCAAACATCTGTTTTCAAAATGTTCTCTCCATAGCAGGATTTTCCTTCAGAAGGCATTATTTTCAAATGTATTTTTGGCCAAACATATCTGTGAGGACTTCTAGTACTGTTAGGCATTAGGGATGAACAAATTCAGAAAGTTCGATTTTTTTTTTTTTTTTTTTTTGAGACCAAATCTCACTCTGTCGCCTAGGCTGGAGTACAATGGTGTGAAATTATTGGCTCATTGCAACCTCTGCCTCTCAGGTTCAAGTGATTCTCCTGCCTCCACCTCCCGAGTAGCTGGGACTACAGGCACCCACCACCACACCTGACTATTTTTTGCATTTTTAGTAGAGATGGAGTTTCACTATGTTGGCCAGGCTGGTCTTGAACTCCTGACCTCAGGTGATCCACCTGCCTCAGCCTCCCAAAGGGCTGGGATTACAAGCATGAGCCACCATGCCCGGCCCAGAAAGTTTGAATTTTTGTAAAAGAAAAACTGAGAACTCATATTTGTAACAACAACAAAAATGCAAATTCTTTTTCATGACATAATTGAGGAAACTCTGTTGGAACCAAAGATTTTTCTATTCAATCCCCAACTCATAACCATCATAAAGGTTCTGCTTTTTGAGGGTTTTTTAAAAATAAAATTAAACCTATTACTGACATCTTATAGCCAGAAACTGTAATAAAATTTACAAACGCTGAAAACAAAAAGAGGTGAAGGTGTCACTATGGACCACTGTTGAAGACAAAAAAAAAAAAAAAAGAGGTGAAGGTGTCACTACGGACCACTGTTCAGAGTTCCCAGGTGGCCTCCGGAACCACCCCTGCCCATGTGCCACCTGTTTATGTGCTAGACACCTGCACCAAGTGAGGGCACCAGTTCAGTCTGACTATTAAATACTGTTCCAGCTTATTCCCTGCTCATCTGTAGATTATAAAAATTAACACTGTCTTTCAGCACAGCTGTGGTTCTAATGAGATATTCCCTGGGTACAAGTTCCTCACTGTAAGGACTATGGCCTCTGAGGTAAGGGCCAGTGTTCTTACTTTGCTGATGGGGGAAATGAAGCCGAGAGATGCTAAGGGAGTTGCCTAAAGTAGCACAGAGAGTAGGGGTCAGGGCTGGGGTTGGAATCCAAATCTGATTCCATGTCTAGATCACACTGCACTGCTCTGTATCTCCTCCCTCACTAATGGGGTAGGAACAGGGAGGAAGGAAGCCCCGTGGAAGGGTTCACCTGCCAGCTCTGAGGCCAGACTGCCTGGATTTGAACCTTGGTTCCATCATTTCCCAGCTATGTGACTTTATGCAAATTATATTCCATAACTTAGTTTTCCCATTTTTAAAAGGGGGATAATAAGAGTATCTACTCCAGAGGGCGACTGTTAGGATGAAGTGTATTAATTTAAATAAAGCACTTAGGATGGCAACCAACATGTGAGCAAAAGCAAGCACTCAGGTGTTAGCCATGCAATGATACCTACTTCAAAAGCCAGTTCTAGAGAGCAAATGAGACACACACACGCACGCACACACACACACACACACACTCTTATATGCACATAATACAGAGAGAGAGAACGAGTTGGCCACATGTTTCTAGCATATAATTTAATGAAGTTAGCTTTTCTTAAGCTTTTGTTTTTTAATTTCTAATGGAGCATGAGTATCCATTAGAGCTGATAAGTCATAGAGCTGATAAGGTCCTTAAAATGGGTAATAAAATCTCTTTCTGATGCCACGAAGGCATACGGCCCTCCACCTGGTCTCCCATAGACATTAGTGACTTAAGAATCAAATGCCAAAATCCTGGGTTATAACACATGCCCTGCTGAAAAATACTTATGTCCATAATTCTGACCTCAAGAAAAAAAAAAAAAAACGAATGCTCCTCTAACAAGAAGGTCTACCCTGGTCTAAAGTGAACATTGTTTGGAAAGTACAACCCCTTAGCTGCTAACAACAAGTATTATAAGGTTTTCTGTCTCTGTCTAAAAACCTGGAGCCTATTCACTCTCCCCTAATGTCTGAAGGAGAAACTTGAACTACTTTAAAAAAAAAAAAAAGGTAAAATAAACCAGTAGAAATGTCAATTAACAGTGTCTTCTAACTCTACTGAAACAGACAAATTAGAAAGTCAAATCATTCTCTAGACCAAATCACTATATCCCTCACACTCTTAAAGGGGGCCAGGTATATATTATGGACAAATAAATCAATAAACAATTTGGTGGAGTTCCTACTGATCTCACCTCCTTGAGGTGACTCTGCTGAACATCTCCTCACTGCCTCATGGCCACCACATGTACCCTGTGTCATACTTGTACAATTCAATGCAAACATTCAGATTCTAGTATTGGAAATAAGAATCAAGTGAATCTGCAGGAAAATGACGATATTATGATGGCCAAGGAGAGGAGTCTAGAAAAGAGAAGATAAGGAACTAAAAATGGACATAGAGTACCTGGACAAACTGAGACCTGCCAACGAAGGACTGAAGTCAGTGGAGGGGCAGTTAGGCCTCGCATTGCCAGCACTCACAGGTTTCATAGCAATACACACAAGGAAGTTGGGGCTTCCAAGATTACACAGGAGAGGCAGAAGGAGGAAATCACATTGAATTCAAGTCAAGGAAACCAGATTGCATCTCCATCATGCTCCTCTCCAATGCTATGAACTTGAGAAGTTATTTCCCCTTTCTGGATCTTTATTTCCTCATCTGTAAAAGTGAGAGGGTTGAACTGGCTCATCGTCTTACAGCTTTTCTGCTCAATTATTCTACTCAATTATTATACTCTTCAGTCATCACCAATCATGTACTGCTAAAGCTAATAACACTATTTTTATGTTCAGAGAAGGTTTTTAATAAGTATCTTTTGTGAATAACCCATCAATAGTTATTAAAGCTGTTTGCCAAATCTTTCCAGTTCTCCCCTTTTTGAACGACAAGGTAGAATGGGGTCTTGTGATTAGTTCTGCCCACGAGCTGTGGCACATTTAATTGCCAATGCAAGACCCTTCAGAGCTTTCTTTCCCTTTGGCTCAGTGTCCAGCAATGCCCAAGATGTTGACTGCTCTGCCGTCTTTAGCCCCTATGTGACTAAAACAATCAGAGTCCCTCTGCCAACCCACAATGTACACAAAGCATAAGCAAGAAATACATCTGTGCTATTTTGTTCCTTTGAGATTTGGGGGTTGTTATTGCAGCATAACTTAGCTGAACCTAACTGATAAACCAATAATGGGCAGTCTGAAATTAAAATTATCATTGTTATTGTTATTATTTACCCTACTATTATACTACCTGTACTAAACACTCTTATCTTTTTTGTTTTTTTTTTTATTTTTTTAATCTTATCTTTTTGTAACTGTTTTCACTTCTTAAGGTACAGCAGGTACCATATACCTGGAATAAACCTGGAGCCAATGACTCACTTTTCAACATATACATCCATTATTCCACCAACTTCTCAAGGGTTCTCCTGCAAAAAGTAATGGCCCTTTCCAGTAAGAGTAGAGAAAAGGTATAGGGGGTGGATGAGACACAGCAACCATACTTCAGCTGCTTTCAGTTTAAAGAATAACCTCCTGATGCAGCAGACTCTGAAGAGGAAAAAAAATCAGGCCACGGAAGAATATGACAGAATGTTTTAAACAAGAAACTGCTAGTTATGGGTAATGTAATATTACAGGCTAAGACACAGAGACTTTGCCCACAAAAGCAAGTGAAGAAGAGACACACCACCTCCTACCTGGACTCTGAATGGGAATAGCTAAAGACTTTTCAGGTCAGTTAGCAGGGATTATTAAAGGGAGGGGGAGGGAGGTACAGCTATAAGGGATGAGTTTATGAGGCCTTGTCAGAAAGGAAAGAGGAAAAGGAAGAACAAAGAGATACAAGCTTAAAGATACAATTTTTCAAAAAGCTCTGGGGCCACAGAAATGCAGAAGCAAACAAATGCATATGAGATTTAAGAAGCAAAAAAAAAACTAGTTTTTTTTAATGTACAATTTTTAAGACATAAGAGAAAGAAAAGGGTAAAATTAAAGCGATTGTATTTTAATGAACTGATGATAATTTGCTGTCTGAGGCTTTTGGGGAAATTATGTTAAGAAATGAACTTTAATAGATGTTATCCTTTAAAAAATGTTATGATTTTTTTTTAAACCAGAATCAAACTCCTGTAGGATATTTCTTGCTTTAAGGAAAAATTTAAAAAAGCAAGACACACCACCCACCCCTGTCTTACTGGTTAATCACAGAACTGCTGTTTGACAGAAAAATGGTCAGTGAGACCTCGACTCTCACCTACTCAATAGCCACTCCTCGTGTCCCAGATGTACAAGCCTGACTCACAACAGGCAAGTGGTGTGGCAAACTCACACCCAGGATGCAGACACTGCAGCTCCCACTGATGGAAGAATGTGCCGATGAATTAGCAGTTAGACAGTGACTGTCATCGGTAATAACTTCTTATTATGTCAAGGAATTTACATGCAGATCAATGTGAGCAATGTGCACTTTCTCATCCCCACCATAAATCACTATCGATTGGCACACCAATTCCTCGACATAATTAGCAGCTATAGACAGGGTTGCAATATTATCTTAAATACTGTGTCACTACCCTCCATATACAGCCAATATTCCAGAAAACGCCACACTGCTCCTCTTACTACCCATGACGCTGCTTCTATTGTTATTTGGGGTGGCAGATGGGGGGAGATAAGTGAATAAAATGTCCCTGTGTGCAAAATCTACCTGAGAGATTCCCCGTACTCTATTAGAGATTAAAAAATGGGAATTCCTCCATATGCATATTGAATTCCTGTGTGCAAATGTGAAAGTTGGCAACATGCTGCTCTTAATCTGATTTATGCACCAATTTATTTTATACATTAGGCACACTGTATGCAGGCTGACTGATGCATAAAAATTTCATGCAAAAAAGGACTCACTCCCATACAACTGCCTTTCAGTTATTATTACTTCTTGTGGTTTGCATCCTACGGTGGGTAGGACAAATGACTCCATATACCAAATGCATTTTGCCCACTATACAAACATTTTTATCTGTTTCTATTTCCCCTCGGCTCCAACTCTAGAGAGCGAAAAATGCTGCATCTCAACTTTCTGAAATCTTTTAATGCTACAAAACACCCACTTATGCAGAGAACTTCTCTCCATGTTCACTGTTTAACTGTGTATTATAAACACACAAACATGCACACTGAGCCAAGCAGAGACAGATATACGCATACCCACGGCATGCCTGCCTATTTCTGGTTAATTTTTTGTTGTCAAACATTTTTTTTCTCTACATATCATAACCACCATGCATTTTGCATTACTTTTCTAATTACCTTCCCAGATATATGTTCCCCAGAACATTATTAACAGCAAAAATTCAAACAAACAAAAAAGCTTTTGGGGTAGGGTTTTTAGTTAAGGAAAAACCAGCTAGAAAAAGCATCTTTCTGTATTTTCCTTTTATTAGAGGTCTCCTTTCATCCAAGAAATACGGGGCCTGAAATAAATCGTACCATCCTGCTTTTTTTTATTCAAATCCTTGCCAGAGCTAGGCAGTATGCTAATGAAAACAGGTTGATAAATGACTCCCTGATATTTTCCAGACATTTTTCTCTCAGAAGTGCTCTAAACTGATGTAGCTCAAAGAGAATAAGGCGCATTAAGTCATTATATCAATTTTTGTTACCCAGATACTTCAGTCCCAGTTAAGCGCTGACAGCCAATATAAAACAAGGCAAGGGCATCATACGACTCCATCGATCAAATCTTGTCGTAGATAGATTGCCTATTACACAAATAGAACTTGCGGATTCAGTTTGTAGTTTTATGCTCTCCAATTAAAGGATAACAGGGTACTTTCCCATAAATCTGCTAATTGCAACTGAATTAATTTAACAAATTTCTCCAAGCACAGAGGAGAAAGTGATTGGTTAAGCTAATGTAAACTAGCACAGGTTGTCACAAAGAGGCTCCCATAACATCCTTTTGCTATACCTTGATTGGGCAAGGTGTCACAAGTATTTAGCTACATTGTGGTTCTCTGGCAACAGACAGCTGACAAGCATGAAACGTTGCACAAATAGGAGATAATTTATTTGTGGTACTTTTTTCTCTCCCTCACTCCCCACTCCCCCCACTCAAAGGATGAAATAACTCCCTCTTTGCATCTAATTAATGTTTCTCTCCAAGTGAAGCTGTTTTTCTAAATCAAAATTACACCAATGAAGCACTATATTACAGAAATGGGTCCCTCCACACCACTCGGCCAACAGGCCTGATGGGCAAAGACTAGAATGGCTGTTCACGGCATTTCAGAGGAGGATGTAGCTCTATGCTCCTGAACAGGGCAGGATGAATACAACACAGGCACCCACTCTCGCACATTCAAAGACACAGGTAACCATAGCCCAGATGCTAGAATCAAAGCAGACGATCCCAAGCCATAAAATCATGCATCACTGGAGAATTCCTCAACTGTGATGCTCAGCATTATGGAGGCAAGGTTGTGCTGACTGCACACACACATGGCATTCTGGTGGTACTCCTCTGCCATTCTCCCCTCTCCACCAGGCCTCTCTACTACAGCTAGGGATGCTGGAAACACAGCAACCTCAGACAGTGAAACAAAGGTGACTCATAGGTGAGCAAGAGGGAGGAACACTATTCATACTAGAAACCTATTTTCCAGATTTGGTGGAATAGGCAAGATTCTATCTCTCATCCCATTGTGCCTACATACACATATATACACACACACACATATACACATATATACACGTATATGTGTATATATGTATACATATGCATATGTGTATACACACATGTATACATATATACATATATACATGTGTATGTATGTATATGTGTGTATACACATGTGTATGCATATATGTATGTGTGTGTATATATGTATGCATATATGTGTATATGTGTGTGTGTATATATGTAGGCACAATGGGATAAGAGATAGAACCTGGCCTATTCCATCAATACATATAGATATATACATATGCATATATGTGTGTATATATATGTATATACATAATTGTGTGTATATTATATAAAAAATATATATATTTATATAAAATATATATATATTTTTTTTTCCCCCAAAGACAGGGTCTTGCTTTGTTGCCCAGGCTGGAATACAGTGGCACAATCATATCTCACTTTAGCCTTGAACTCCAGGGTTCAAGCAACCCTCCCACTTCAGCCTCCCAAGTAGCTGGAGCTACAGACACATTCCACCACAACTGGATAATTTTTTTACTTTTGTAGAGATGAGTTCTCACTTTGTTCCCTAGGCTTGTCTTGAACTCCTGGCCTCAAATGGTCTTCCTGCCTTTGGGAGCAAAGCACTGAGATTACAGGCATGAGCCACACTGTCTGGCCATATTTCAAATGTGAGTCTGCAAAATACAATTGCTGTGGCCATACTTGGCAGGTACCACCTCTGGCTGAAAGGGGATAGACTGTTGTTCCAGAAGGAGCAATGGAGGGAGGATGAGCAGTCTACAACACCAGGTTAAAAAACCTCCTTAACTCAGATTAGTGGTGGGCATCTCCAACACCTCTCCTTCCTCTTGTCATTACAGCTGAAAGCTTTCTTGATGAGGAAGCTGACTCCTTTTAATCAGAGAAAAAATTCAGAGTAGACCCTCTTTCCCAAAGCACATTCCTAATAACTCTATTTATCCATATGAGCTTAGGCTGATAGAATGAAATTGGCCACGTCACCCCAATTAGACAGTAAACTATGTGACAATGAGAACCACATGCCTGTTGTGCTGTGGGCACAGAGCAGTGGGAACAAGGTAGGCTGCCTCTATGTGTACAATAAACACAACTTTAAAACCAGCTGAGTTATCTGGCCAAGAAGTAACAAGATTCTGCAAAGGGAAAGAGGGAATGGGTTGAGTCTAAGCAAGAAAGTGTAAGCTGCTGATACCTATGCTACATTAGTTAGCCACTCAGTGCCTAACTGGAAAGAAAAGTGACATGCACATAGAAAAAACAGCACAAGACCAAAAAAAGATATATATATACGTATATATATACATATATACGTATATATACGTATATATATATGTATATATACAGGGTCTTTATATTAAGAGACAGGGTCTTGCTCTGTTGCACAACGGCTCAATCATAGGTCACAGCTCACTGCAGCCTCAAACTCCTGGGCTCAAGGGATCCTCCCACCTTAGCCTCCCAAGTAGCTAGGACTGTGGGTGCATACCACCATGCTCAGCTATTTTTTATTTTTTTTATTTTTTAGAGAGAGAGAGAGAGGGTTTTGCTATAATGCAAGACCAGGCTGGTCTTGAGCTCTTGACCCTAAGCAATCCTCCCTCCTCAGTTTCCCAAAGTGCTGGGACCACAGGCATGAGCCACCATGTTCAGCCAAAAAGATATATTTCTGAGTGAAACATATTTATGTATAAACACTGAAAGTTAGGAGACCTGTGCTGGGCACAGTGGCTCATGCATGTAATCCCCACAACTTGAGAGCTGAGGCAGGAGGATAACTAGAGACTAGGAGTTCAAGACCAGCCTAGGCAACATAGCAAGACCCTATCTTTCAAAAAAATAACAATAAAAATATAAAATTAGCTTGGCATGGTGGCATGCACCTATAGTCCCAGCTGCCTAGGAGGCTGAGATGGGAGGATTGCTTGAGCCCAAGAGTTTGAGGCTGCAATAAGCCATGATCACGCCACTGCATCCAACCTGGGTAACAGAGCAAGACCCAGACTCTAAAAAAAAATTTAGAAGTCAGGGGACCTGGGTTACATCCCCAGCTTTGCCACTGACTAGTTGTATCACACTGAGATAACATCTCTCTCTCATCCATATAAGGAGGATATAAGTAGATCTCAGAATTAGATCTCATGAAAGCTGGAAGATCATGCCACTGTTTCCCAAACTGTAGTGGCATTTGGAATCAATCTCTAGGGTTGCTCTCAACATTTTTTAATAGAATACAGAATAGAACATATCAGAAGCTACACATATTAAGTATTGTTTTGTGACAGGACACCACTGATCCACTTATGTAAATATCCATGTGCATGCAGGTTGTAGAGGAAAATACATTCCTTAATGTTATTCACAGTCAAAAAAAAAAATTTACAACCAAAGCCACCAATCTAGTCCAATGTGAAGATTCTGTGGCTCTACCATCACACATGCATGTGGAGAACTGCCTGCAAAGGCTGGGAGAACTGACGGGCTGCAGCCTGGAAAGGACCAGTGCAGGCGCCTTCCCTCCCAACAGCAATGCGCTGGTCATTTCTGATGAAAATGATAGACTGGAAAACCTCTAGTCTTGGGAGAGATGCCTGTCTATGTGCAGATAATGAATGGACTCATTTCAGAAAGGGCCCCAGCAAAGCCCCTGCCCCCAGCTATTGGTATGAGTTGCATACTCAGTTCAGAGCAAGAGGTAGGTCTGCACACATATGCTCCCCACACAGAACCTGAGCACCAGATACCTTGGAAATGTGCAGAACTCCAGCCAAAGGGAGATAACTCACTTCCGATGATCAGGGAGAGCAAAGGCTGGCTCCCCCAACAATTGTGGGACAAATATTTCAGGGATCCCCTTATGACTCACATGCCTGTAGATTCAATAGCAGGCCCTACTAAGGGCCTAAGAAAGGGCAACCTGGAGAATAATCAGGTCAGCCTCGAAGAACCTACTGGCCACCTCTCAAGAATCTACCTAAAGATGAAACAGAATCTACAAATAACCCTCAAACCCTTTGCTTCAACAGTTATGCAGAGCCTACTGCTCAGCAATTATTTTTACTATGCCTTGTAATGAGATAGGATCCGATGAAGGACCTACTGGCCACCTCTCAAGAATCTACCTAAAGATGAAACAGAATCCACAAATAACCCTCAAACCCTTTGCTTCAACAGTTATGCAGAGCCTACTGCTCAGCAATTATTTTTACTGTGCCTTGTAATGAGATAGGATCCGATGTGCCGTTGGAAGGAAAATCTAAGAATAAGAAGTGATTTCTATTATAAACATGTAGGGTTAAGGCTGAGCTTCTGAAGAGAAAAATACTTCTTTAGCTCAAAGATTCTCTATTACAGGCATACCTTGGAGCCATTCCAGGTTTGGTTCCAAACCACCACAGTAAAGCAAATATCATGATAAAGCAAATAATCCAAATTGGGTTTTTTCTGTTTCCCCACACATATAAAAGTTATGTTACTGTAAAAAACATTAAAAAGTTATTATACTGTAGTCTATTAAGTGTGCAATAACAGTATGTCTAAAAAATGTATATACCATAATTTAAAATACTTTATTGCTAAAAATGCTAACAATCATCGGCCTTCAGCAAGTCATTATCTTTTTGCTGGTGGAGGGTCTTGCCTCAGTGTTGATGGCTGCTGATTGATCAGGATGTTGGCTGCTGAGGGCTGGGGTGGCTGTGGCCATTTCTAACAAAAAGACAACAGTGAAGATTGCCATATCAACTGTTCCTTTCACAAAAGAGTTCTCTGTAGTGTGTGATGCCATTTCATAGTATTTCACCCACAGTAGAACTTCCTTCAGAATTGGAGGCAATCCTCTCAAACCCTGCTTCTGCTTTTTCAACTAAGTTTGTTCTAAATCCTTTGTTGTCATTTCAACAATGTTCACAGCATCTTCACCAGGAGTAGATTCCATCTCAAGAAACTACTTTCTTTACTGATTTAGAAGAAGCAACTTCTCTTCCATTCAAGTTTTATCACAAGATTGCAGCAATTCAGTCCCATCCTCAGGCTCCACTTCCAATTCTAGTTTTCTTGCTATTTCTGCCACATCTGCAATTACCTCCTCCACTGAAGTCTTGAAGCCCTCAAAGTCACCCATGAGGTTTAGAATCCACTTCTTCCCAGTTCCTGCTAATGTTGGTATTTTATGATTCCTCTCATGAATCACAAACGTTCTTCATGGCATCTATAAGGGTGAATCCTTTCCAGAAGGTTTTCAATTTACTTTGCCAGATCCATCAGAGAAATCACTATCTATAGCAACTAGAGCCTTACAAAATATATTTCTTGAGTAATACGACTTGAAAGTTGAAATTACTCCTTGATTTATGGGCTGCAGAATTGTTGTGTTAGCAGGCATGAAAACAACATTGATCTCCTTGTACATCTCCATTGGAACTGTTGGGTGATTATGTGCATTGTCAATAAGCAGTAATATTTTTAAAGGAATCTTTCTTTCTGAGCAGTAGGTCTCAACAGTGGGCTTAAAATATTCAGTAAACCATGCTGTAAACAGATGTGCTGAAATCTACACTTTGTTGTTCCATTCATAGAACACATGCAGAGTATATTTAGCATCGTTCTTAAGGACCCTAGGATTTTCAGAATGGTAAATTGAGTATTGACTTCAAGTTGCCAGCTGCATTACCCCCTAAAAAGAGAATCAGCCTGTCCTCTGATGCTTTGAAGCCAGGCATTGACTTCTCCTCTCTTGCTATGAAAGTCCTAGATGGCATCTTCTTCCAATAGAAGGCTGTTCCAACTACATTGAAAATACGTTGTTTAGTGTAGCTACCTTCATCAGTGATCTTAGCCAGATCTTCTGGATAACTTGCTGCAGCTTCTACATCAGCACTTGCTGCTTCACCTTGCACTTTTATGTTACAGAGATGATGGCTTCTTTCCTTAAACCTCATGAACCAACCTCTGCTCTCATCTTTTCTTGTGCAGCTTCCTTACCTCTCTCATCACTCACGGACCTATAGAGATTTAGGGCCTTGCTCTGGATTAGGCTCTAGCTTAAGGGAATGTTGTGGCTGGCTCGATCTTCTACCTAGACCACTAAAACTTTCTTCATATCACCAATAAGGCTGCTTCACTTTTCATCATACATGTATTCACTGGAGTAGCACTTCGAATTTCCTTCAAGAACTCTTTCTTTGCTTTCACAACTTGGTTAACCAGTTGGCATGAGAGGCTGACATGTTGGACTGTCTTGGCTTTTGACAACTTCCTCACCAAGCTTTATCATTTCTAGCTTTTGATTTAAAGTGAGAGGTATGTGACTTTTTCTTGCATTTGAACACTTAGAGCCAATTGCAGGGTCATTAATTGCCCTAATTTCTATATTGTTTTGTCTCAGAGAATGAGGAGGCCTGAGGAGAGGGACAGGGATGGGAGAATGGGTGGTTGGTGGAGCAGTCAGAGCACACACAGCATTTATTCAGTTCTCTGTCTTATATGGGTAAGGTTCATGGTGTCCCAAAACAATTATAATGGGAACATCAAAGTTCATGGATCACAGATCAGCATAATACATATAGTCATAATGAAAAAGTTTGAAATATTGCAAGAGTTACTAACATGGGACACACAGCCACGAAGCGAGCACATGCTCTTGGAAAATGGCACCAACAGACTTGCTCAACACAGGGTTGCAACAAACCTTCAATTTGTAAGAAATGCACTATATTTGCAAAGTGCAATAAAACAAAGCTCAATAAAACAAGGCATGCCTGTATTTGAATACCTCCTATACGAAAATGGCTGTAGTTCATAGAACATGTGGAGAATATGATATTATGAAAACAAACAACTATAGGGGTATCATTAACGAAGAAAGTAAATATAAGGGTTAGGAACTATGTAGTCAGCCAACCAATATTTATTGAGCACCTGTTATGTGCCAGGCACTACACATTAGAATAAATGGTGAAGAAAGCAGACGCAGTCCCATCTCTCAGGAGTTTACAGTCTGGTTGGGAAGACAGCCTTTGAGTCAGTCTTATGAACATGCAAGCACCATGGAGAAAACACGAGAATAATAAGGTGCTCTTTGTTTGGGGGAAAGCCTTCCTGAGAAAGCCTCACACTTAAGCTGAGACCTATGGGATAAACAGGAGAAGGCCAGGCAAAGAATGCAGAAAGAAGACTCTGGGCAGATTCCCAGCCTCACCACCCAGCTCTCCTCTGCCTTTCCACTCACATGATCACATCTCTAAATGCTCTCATATGCCCAGCTGGTACAATCATATCACCTGCCCTCCATCCCCAGTGGCCCTCTGTCCTCCCTGACTAAGCTGGCCCCTTTCACACCTCTCTACCCTGTTGTTCCTTCAGCAGAGAATGTTTCTTTGCAGCTTTCCAGCTTGTTTAGGTTCAAATCCCAACTCTCCCACTGCACAGCTATGTGACCTTAACAAATTTCTTCATCTCTCCATGCCTCAAAGTCCTTATCTGTAAAACAGAGATGATAAGGGCCCCACCTCATATATCTGGTATAATGATTAAATGAGATGCATGTAAAGCACTTAGAACTGTAGCTGGCATATAGTTAAGCAATCAATAGATACAAGCTACTATTATTATGTTGTTTTTGTTTGTTATTGTGTTTACTATTGTTTATTTTTACTTTGTTTTCCATATCCCATACTCACATGCAAAAGCCAGCTCAAACTCTTTATCCAACAAAGCTATCTTGACTTCTTCTGAACAACAGACCCACTGCAAACATATTGTACATACTTCTGTCATCGCCCTTATGACATGATGCTGAAATTATTTATGTATCTCTTTGTCCCCTGGACTTCAATCCCCTCAAAACCAGGGGCTATGTCTTCTTTATCTTGCTTCCTCAGTGTCTGGAAGTCGACAAGCTCTCAATGACCACATGAGAAGATAGATGGATGAATAAATGGATATGGATAGGCAGATAGGTGGGGCCACCTGGAAAACTCAGCTTGGCCCTCTCTCTTTCTCTAGAGAGGTATCCCTACATGTACTTGAGCACATGGGTGGATACACTCCCAGCCACATCTTGACTCTGGCCTGGAATGCCACTGCCCATGTTTGTGACCACTGGAAGAATACCTTGTGATGTAAATCTGCCCTTCACAGGCCAGGAGAACTCTCCAAATTCTCAAATCCCCAAGGAGAACAAATGTCTGTCCCTGAGACATTCCTAAACACAGTGAGGCACCCTTTTTTTTTCAAGCCTCTGGCTGAAATGCCTGAAAGTACCTTTCTATTTGTTGGTATCATTATGTATATAGTAAGAATCCCAAAGCAGCGCATGACTGCAGCAGCTTTACATCCAACAAAATCAGTATCTGTATTATCTGAACTCAGAAAGATTATAAAATTAAATTTAAGTGACTCTCTTAACTACCAGAAGGAGAAAAGATCCAATTTGAAAACTGAAAAGGGAAAAAGAAATAATTGCCCCTGTTTGGTAGGCATTTATTATGTAAATAAGCAGAGGGCATGTTAAGAAATACAGATGCCTGGCCACACTTGCACAGTAATGATGACAAACTGGGAAAAAGTGGAAAATATTTTCTCTTTGGTGGGATGAGAGGAAGCTGCATTCGGCTGCCTCACTGAGCTGGGAGGCCTGAGGCCACTGGTTCAAGCCCTGAAATATGTGTTCATGGCAAGGCATGGTGGTCCATTAAGCCCCAAACAATTTCTCTTTGGCCCATTCTTCCACTGCAAATCAAGATGGCAGGTTCTGAAGTCCTTGGAAAACACCCCATCTTAAATTAAAGAAGGAGTTATAATGTCACAAGAATATTGAAAGCAAAGTTAGACTTGTCTGAAGTCAAGTTGATGGCAGGCTGGAAGGGAGTCTTCATTAAGCTACTGCCTCCTCAGGATACTTCATGGGCAAGAGGTTGAGTCAGATGGCCACAGCGGACCCAAACTGCTACTTTTTATTTTTATTTTTATTTAAGACTTAGGAATATCTGGCTAAGAATTTTCTTACCATTAGTCATTTCCCACAGTGAACTCTAAAGTTAAAGGCAGGGTCTACTCTGAAATGGCCCCAAAGGTGACATTCATTTTGATGGTGTTATTGGGAAAAGAACGGGAGTGTGGGTGAAAGATATAACAACAACGCCCAGCAGGTGTCCAGAAGTCTAGGCATCAGAGAAAGCCTCTGACCTAACTCAGCCTACAGGGTCTACTAAGCTTAAAGGTTTCTTAAAGAGACTCCATGGACCCTCATTTGAATCTATTTTACCATTTCTCTCACTGGCTGGTAGATTTTTTGGAGAGAGGAGACATTGATAATGCCTCACACTGCTTTCTAATTTATGTTTTAATTTATCTTTACCCAACAAAATACTTCAGCCGAATTGGAATGGCAAAACTTCCACTGATTTCTGGGGCACAGGCAATAACAGAGCTAATCTCCAAAGATCTTCCAAGGGTCCCCTTAAAAACACATGCATGTGTTTTTAAGACACATGTTTTAAGACACATGTTTAAACAAGGAGTTATAATGTCACAAGAATATTGAAAGCAAAGTTAGACTTGTCTGAAGTCAAGTTGATAAGAATCAGATCCATAAAAACCTATAAAACTCTGGTGGGGCAGGAGGCAGCATTCTAGAATTGCAATGAACTTCCCACATAGACCTAGTCAGAGGCAGCTCTGTGAGGTGAGGGATGGAGTCCTAAGACTTAGTAAGCCCCGTGCTCAGCATAGTGGCTAGCACAGAGTAGGTGTGTAATAATCTTTCAAGAATGAAGGAAGATCTGCTTAAGTCTCTTTGCCAAGCCAAGGCTATCCAGAGCAGATCCCCTCCACGTGCACAAGTCCACCATGATAATAAACTCCAGAAAGACATAAGGCTTGCCTTGGCCAGCTTTCAGGTAAGGTAAAGGAAAGGAAATGAACACCACCTAGGAACCTTGCCTGACACCAAATACTGAGTGCAGGATATTTTATTCTCCATTAATTTGAATATACAGTATTTCTCTATGATTACTGTAGCATGCAATGTTCTTATAAGGTTATGAACTGGTTTTGCATCATTCCATTGCTACAATTTAATACTGTACTAAGTGTGATATATCTCAGCCATGATTAATCCTGCCCAGTTCTGCAGCAAGTTTCTATAAAAACCAACTTGAAATACAGGACTCTTAAAGCCTTTGCCAAATCTGCAAGATGTGATATTAACACGGCTCCAAGCCAGGCAAGCGTGTCTAACTGACGCTGAGACGATCTACATGTTTCCCTTTGTGCTCTGCGAGCAGCTATTTACCCTATCATGAGAGCCAAGGAAATTTGGTGAGTGCTGCCTTGGCCTGGTTTACAGCAGCATTATTAATACTGCTCAACAACAAAGTAAAATTACAGACAAAATCTGAATAGGCCCATTATTGTTTTTAGAGGAAGCTAAATAAGCTATATAATTTGTTTGGGCCTGTAGAAAGCTCAGCCCAGCACGCCAGGAGAGGAAATGCACATCGCGGCCAACCAGCTACAGGAGCTCAGCAACGTGTATATCCCCACCTTGAACGTCGTGAATTAAAGCAGATGAAAGTTTTAAAATGTCAGGCGAGTCCCTGGGGATGGATATGCTTTATGTTTTTTATACAGTGAACATTAATTTCAAATGGAAAGGGAAAGCAGCCCTCTATCTCTAGCCATTTGCTCCATTTTTTCTTAAGTTCCATGTGTCCACTTTTAACAGGCCAGTCTCAGGGGGATTGATGCTGCGCTGAGTCAAACAGTCGGGCTCAAGGTAAAAGGAAAGTCCTTGTGAGGAAGAAAATAAAATTTCACCACCCCCTCCAAGAAGCAGCCCCCAGATGGAGCAGTTGACTTGCAATTGGACACATAAGGTTCAAATCTAACCTCTAACACTTTCCAGGCTCGTGGTCTTTGGAAAACCTAGCTTTGCTGATGATCGTTAATTTCCTCCTTCACAGAGTTATCAGGTCTATTAAGTAAATAAAATAGTATGTGTACATATACTATATAATACATAATATAGTGTCTACATATATGTATATTACACATGTGCACACACAGATATGTATATATATTGGTATTGAGTGTGTGTGTGTCTCTCTCTCTCACACACACACACCCACACACACTCTTCTGGTTGTTGCTTTAACTCCTTAAGAGCTATTCCTCCTATTTAATTTCTCTCATGCATTCCCGCTTTTATTTAACTGTTCTACAAAGAAAACAATATTGCCATTCATCGTTCATTCATTCATTTATTCAGCACATACTGAGGGTCTACTATGTGCCAGATTCTTTAGGACCCAAGAGAAAACAGTATACTATCTTTGCTCTCAAGGCTTTCACAGTTAGAGTAGTGGTTTTCTGCTGTGTGGAATGTTTAATCCTAGGTAGAATTCAGAGTTTAATCCTAGGTTTAATTTCAACCTAGGTCTTGCATCTCACCTGGCGGATTCTGAAGTCCTTGGAAAACACCCTATCTCAAATTAAAGAAGGAGTTACAATGTCACAAGAAAGCTGAAAGCAAAGTTAGACCCGCCTAAAAGAAGGTGGTGATAGGCTGGAAGAGAGTCTTCAATAAGCTGCTGCATCTTCAGGTTAGTTCATGAGCAAGAGGCTGAGTCAGATCACAAGTTTAATCCTGGGAAAAATTCAAAAGCGTTTTCTCCCAGTTTAGGTCAAGAAATTGGCTTGATAACATGATGATGATGAGACAAATAACCAGCACCCTGACCTAAGAGTTACAGGGCCAGAAGGCCCATGATAATATGGATTACTGTTCAGCAAACAGTCACTCGTTTCCCCTCCTACTGTGGGCAGACTTTACTTCCCTGCTCCACTGATACTGGTCTAGGCCATGAGACTTGCTCAGGACAATGAAATTTCGCTGTGCAATGTGCACAGAGGCCCTAAGTGTGCTTGTGCTATTTGGCGTGGCTCCTGTACTCCACTGATCCACCATGAGAAGAGCATGCTCCATGCGACCTCTATCCCTTCAGCCTGGGCCCCAGAACAAACACACATGGTGAACACCTGAAGCCAACACACAGCCTGGGATCAAGGCTGGCTGTCCTGTACCCTGGAGCAGAGCCACCCGGCCTAGATCAACCAAACCACCGTCAACCTGCAGATGCCTGAGCAAGAGAATAAATGAGGTAGTTTCTTAAGTAGCATTATTGTGGAAATAGCTGACCAATATAAGGACTAAGCAGAATCTCAACCAGAAAATGACTGCCTCATCAAAAGCAATTTGGCACAACTTAACTACTGAAGCATTAAAATGAGATTATGGTACAAAACATGCTCCTCATAGCCAAATCAATCATTCTATCTTAACTCCTCTCTACTTGGTTTCAGCTCTCTCTGCATTGAAGGAAATTAACACAAAATAAGTTGATCTTGATGAGTATGACTCAAATCAATAATGTTAATTGGGCTCCTGAGCATAAGGTAAAATGACTTCAAATCAACAAAAGGTTAATATACCTTTCCCTTCATGCAGCACCGCCTATGATAAATCTATAGTGGTCTGAAAGTTCCAATTTCATTAACAACATATTTAATATGCTAAAAAGACAGGAACTTTCTCCCTACAAAATAATTCTCTCAGTGCCCACCATCACGTTAACTGAAGATTGCAGAAGGACATAGAATTATATGACTAAGTTACATCTGAATAAGGGCGCTTGTACTCAATGAAAACTTTTTTTTAATAGAGATTGGGTCTCACTATGCTGCCTAGGCTGGTCTCAGACTCCTGGGCGCAAGTGATCTTCCTCCCTTGGCCTCTCAAAGTGCTGGGACTACAGGTGTGGGCCACCACACCCAGACAAGACTTCTTTTAAACTTTAATTTTATTATTAACTTCCTGTCCTACCTACTTCCCCTTCCTCGTGGAGGTATATGGAATTACTGGATATTTTCTTTTATAGCCTATTTCATTCTAGGTGGCATTATTATCTAGCAAAGCAAAAAATCATTCAACATACTTATTGAGAATATACAATATGTAAGAAGGTTTGAGATGTGCTGGAGTAGATAGGAAGAGAAATATATATATATATGAAAAGTAAAGTAAAACACCACTACAAGGTCCCTGTCCTCAAGAAACTTCCATATAAAATAAGAAATATAAACAAATCATATTTACCAGACAATTGTTGGCCACCTCCCTTTTATCCATCCCCCTTTTCCTTCTTCTTAACATTTTTCTGGTCTTCCCAGATTTGGTTCATGTACATTCTTCTGTCCCAGAATGGCGTCCAACTGGCTAAATCCTACCAGCATCCTACTGTTACTCCTGGCCACAGTAACTGTTTTGACGACAGGATGTTATTCCATTTAGACTTATCAGGCTAATGAGATTCAAATTTGAGGAATCTTGTTACAGCACTAAAGGAATTGAACTTTGTCTCTCCTGTCAGATTTGAACCAGGACACATCTAATCCTAAGAACTGTTTATAGTCACCTCGCAATGGGGCAAAGCCCCCCAAATAAGAGGAACTTCACTGAGGAAGAGTTGCTGAGAAATGGAGAGATACCAACTAAACCTAGTCAGACTGACTGCGTTTCAGGCTCATGCCTTGTTTAAAACCATTGCTACCATGACAGCCATTTTTTCTTTAATATAATTTAAGTGTTTTTTTTTTAAATTTCCTGTGACTTACAATTAAAAACATCCAAATAACACATCACACAACAGAGCTCCAAAGAAGGAGATGTTATTGTGGACTAGGAAATTAAATCTAAGCCACATCAGAAGTAGGATTTGCCCTGGACCTCGAAAAAATGATACACTTTAAATTAGTGGGGAGAAGGAGACTGGTGACAGAACAGAATGGAATGAAAAAACAAAGCAAACCTACTAACTACATGATGCCATCAGAATGTTAGTATGTGGTCTTAAGGATGTTTATGACAATGTTATTAGCAATAACAAAATGCCATGTATGTACACCGCATGTCACTCTCTTGTTTAATCCTCACAAATACCCCAAGAGAGATGCATGGCCAGCCCCAGAATAATACCCATGGAGAAGGAGATCCAGAGAACCTTCATGACTTATACAATGTCACCAAGCATTGGTTTAGCCTCACTCAGACCTGGATGAGAATTCCAGATCTGCCACTAATGAGCTCTCTGAATTACCTTTGGCAAGTTACTTCAAACTCTCTAAGCCTCAATTTCTTCAAATTAGGTATAATAATAATGCCTACTCTCTGAAGTCGCAGGAATGAAATAGGATAATGCATAAAAAGTGCTTACCACAATGCCTAGCACAATGTATATGATCCATAAGTATTAGTCATTATTTTTGTTATTGTTTTAGAAAAGAAAAACAAGGTTTAGGACTTAAAGCCATAATAGCAGAGAATCAGGAGCAGTGGGTAGAAATTACACAGTGGGAGCTTTAGGCTCAATATAATAAACAGGTTTCAAATGGTGCTTTCTAAAAAACAGAACAGATTGCTTCAGAAGGACTGAACCTCCAACTCTGAAGGTCTTCACTTAGAGGAGGAGGGCTCTGTGTTTAACGATGGTGAGGCAGGGACTGAGCATCAGGAGTGTGATTTAAGGATGTGGCCCCAGGGACTCTTTCGTTGCTGAAACCTACCATGCTATGAAATACCATTGTCCTGCCCGTTTAATTTCCAGTAAAACCCCAGATCCACTCCCCACATCCTTTGAGTCCTTGGTCCTTAACAAGACTGGAAATCACTTGTACATTAAAGAAATGAGAGACAAATTTGACTGGACTCACTACACCCGCACTATCTTCCAATACTGCAAAAAGCTAATTTCAACTGTCACTTACTGGAAGTAAAATGACAAATATCTGTAATATCTGTCATGTTATGAATGCTTTAAAAAGACTTATGCAGCTGTCAACATTTTGATGACTTTAACAAGAGAAAAGCAAATGAAGAAGAGGAAACAGCATGTCTGTGGAGTACCCAGTTGCCAAACTTCTCTACTACTTTTACTAACAAAAATCAAATTACCTTCGTAAAAAATGCAAACAAGGAAGACTTCTGGAGAAAACCAATAGAGGCAAATCTGTTAATAATCCTGCCAGCACTATAAATGAGAGCATCAGGATTAGCTTCAATATCTCAGTAGAAAGTGACTAACTCTATTAAGGGACATGAAGTCTTTACTAAACTTCTCCCCACCATCACGGTATGAGAATGAATGTATAAAATCCCCAGCACAGAATGACCAATCTTTTTATAAGCGGTTCTTGTCTCATAATGGAAGACAATGTACTACATAAGTAGGTGACTATGCCTCTCATTTTGACTAGGAGAGTTCTAGTTTGTATCCATTATATTGCCATAATTATTAGTAAAGTATACTAGTTTGGATAATAAATTATGGTGTGTGTATATGTATATGTTTAGCTATATACGTGCAGGTATGTGCATGTATCTGTGGTTCTGTACATCTGTGTACACATATACGTATATATATGAATATTTCTGTGTGAATGAGTTTGTGTATGTCTTTTTCTCCCATTTCTAAATAGGTCTTATCAATAACATAGTTTAGCTTTGGGAAACACATGCTACATTTTACAACAAGGATTTCAATAGCTACATGACACTGAATCTTTACCATCCAATTAAGCCCAAATAAATATGGGAGGTAAAAATATCCTTATGTTTCATTCACATTTTTATTTGACCACCTTAATCACATATAAACTGAATGCTACCAACAAAATGACTTCTCTGGGAATAGGGATGGGTGATCCAATTTTTAGTTGAGGAGGAGGATTTAAGTCAGTGGGTAGTTGGCCTCAATATAAGACTCTAAGCCAAAATCCACAATGTTAATCATCAAGCAGTTTTTGTTTTTTCCATATTTCTGCTGTTTCTGCAACATCAGAGAAGGACAAAACAGAAAACAAGAAATAAGAACAACCGGTGTGAGACTGGGTTTCCTCAGTGGGCTTGAGTGATAATTTTTTGCATATAAAAAGTCTTCAGTTCCCATATCTGCTCTTTCCACACACATTTTTTTAGGTATCTCCTCGATGCAAAGGGTAGTATGCATTGTAGACTCAGTGAACTTTAGCTTTTTTAAAAAATGAAATAACAGAAAATCCCAGTTATTAAAAATGAATGGTCTTATTTTTTTAAACCTTGATTCATCTGTGTGTGTGCCTTTTGACTGGGATATCTGCAGCTACATTTTTTAAAACCCTCACAAAAATTCTCTCCCCAACTTCTTCCACACTGAGGAAATTAAATCAGATGGGAATTCTGACAGCCAGCCGGTGTAACTCTTCTGGGATATCTCCAAACCAAGAATATCTAAGCCTCTTCTTGGTCTATAAATTAAGTCATTAACAAATATACACAGTTTGGGGAGGAAAGAAATGTTCTGCAACAAATCAAACTCCATGTAGCATAGGGCACTGGCCCTATTCCCATGGAAATAAATACATTCTATGACAAACCAACTTCTTTTCTGCAATGCATTCCAGAGATAGCACTTTTTTTGGTGTTCCTCATAAATCTGAGAAAATTAAAAGTGAATTTGTCATGATATTTTTATTAGTGGCTTTAATGCCATAAATATTAAAATATTAGTAAGGGTACATCTGGTGGTACCACTGGAAAAAGAAACTCTCCAGGCTCTCATGGCTTGGGCTTTATGCAATAATAGACACAAGTGCAGAAGCAAGGTGGGGCCAAAGGTGGCAAATGAGAATGTGAAGAGCCACACCTCCACCACCATGGCTGGAGATACATTGGTCAGGTATCTGCTTATGAAGCCATTATTGAACTGTAAAACTATAATGATGGAAGCATAGAAAATCACCCCTTCAGAGAATTTACCTAAGAGAGGTGTCATTCAAAAGAAACTGGAAAAGAAGCTAGAGTGGGTAGCCAGAGCAAGCAGAAGTGTGGCCATGCACAGACAAATGCCATCACAAACCAAAGACAGAGGAATTGTTTTGGAGGAAACAGGAATTCCATGGCAACCCCAAAAGAAACGTTGCCTTTGAGATGGGAAGTGATAGTGTTTGTGTTTTCCCATTGCAGGTAGCTGATGTGATGTGGCCTAGTACAAACAGAAACAGTTCAGGATAAAAAAGGAAGTCCTCCAGGAGCTGTATTTTCAGATGCAACCTGGAGATGATGACAATGTCAAAAATGCTAGAATTGTAAAAATTACGAAGATCATTTCATCCAAACTATCATTTAGTTTAAGACACCCATCCTGCAACATCTCGTTCAGCTTCCAGTCAGACACAGGTTTAGTCCTGACCACAGATTAGGAAGAATGTCCAGAAGTCTGAACAACTCACTTTCTGGAATCAGAGAAGAAAACACCTTCCTCAAGCCAAGTGTTCAGGAGTAAGGTCACATCCAGGAGCCAGAGTAGCTGCTGGGCAGAAGTACAGCTCAGCCTGAAGTCAAAGGCAGTAACCTGGGATTCTTTCCCCAGAAAGGAAGCAAGTTCTTAAAAAGTTTGAGACCCTCTCCCCACCACACCTGGGAGTGACACAAACCAAAACTGTCCCCTGTCTACAAGATCTTATATCACTGAACACCCAGAAGATCTTAAAACCTTCCATCTCTGTATCACTATCCAATCCAGCAGGGAGACCACAGTTGGCCAGTGTGAACTGCAGGCCATACATTGAGAATTAGAGTTCCAAACTAAAGTGGGCAGAAGAAACACTAGACCTTGCAGAATAGATCAGATTTCAAAAAGGCTCTAATCCACACTCCAAGGAGGTTTATACAAAATGAAGCAGATACGCCTGTCCTACAAAGAGAAACAGATCTAGAACAAGACCAACTGTAAAAATCAACTGGTAAAGATAGTTTTTCAAACTAAAAAAAGAAAAAGTTGAACAATAGATTTCTGGTGCGACCTTTTCATTTTATAATCAGGTCTACTGCAGCCCAAGAAGAACTTGTCCAGGGGTACAGGTAGTTAGTGACAGGACTGGCATAAATCCACGAAAAAGACCTAGCTTTGTATAATCACCCCATGCTGCCTCTGTGAAATTAAATCTGTAAGACTCTTATCAGCTATTAAGGTTACATATGTATCCTAGTCCAAAGGACTGCTTTTCATAGTTTAACATTTTCTTTCAGAGTCAAACTTGTGTCAAGTCTCAGGTCCATCCTGCCCATTTGCTCATGGGAATCTCCATTAGTATAGAATATAACTGATCAAGGTTTCAGCTTCTTCTAGGAGAGGACTTTTTGAAAAAAAAAAACATACCATAAGATTCTTTTAGATCTGCTGGCAACACCTCACAACAGAGAAGAGCAATTAGTAAATGTACAATTAAGATCCTGCTCACACAACACCACTCCCAGTGTTGAGTATGTATTTGCTGTAAGTAAAATGTTTTGCTTTCTTTGTATCAGCCATGCCGATAAATAATAGACTGTATTTGAATTCCATAACTTCTTCTGAATTTTACTCTACTGAATTCAACAGGAAGAAGACATGATCCCACCAGCATTTTCAAGGATTGAAAACTCTGATCAATACACAGACCTGCAACCCAACCAACATTGATTTATTCTTCACAATTACATGGAAAGGAAAAGGCTGCTGCAAAAGGCTGTCCTTTCCCTTAGAAAAAGAATATGTCACTGTTGTCATTATCAGGTGGTCATCTGATTGAAACCACAACGAAACTTACATATGTCAGACATGGCTCTCAGCTCCTACTGTCCTTCTGCTGTCCCCCAAAACCCCTCCAGCTGATCCCCTACAGAAACTGGATGCCTTAGAGTACAGATTCCGACCACTGAGCCCCAGCACCCAACAATTCTGCTACTCTGCAGAATTAATAAAAGCAAAGGCAAGGAGTCAAGGAAATCCTGACTCCCAAAACTCCCTGCTCGCTTATCAAAAAAGTGCCCTCATTTGGGCAGTAACCTCAATACTGCAAGTACTTCTAAGTGAACAGAAAGGGACAATTATCTGAAGCGGGGGGCCTCTTTAAGGATTGCGTTATTCAAGGCAGAAGGCTCAAACAGTAACATTCAATCACCGGGTGATAACACTTAGTTAGAGAGAGATAATATTCTCTTCCAAGGAAAAAAAAAAGAAAAATGGAACTCTAGGTTCTCCATATATTTATATATCTGAAGGAAGCCATAAGAAGAAACCTGGATGAGATATAAGAAATTGGAGCTTTCAAACATGCTGTTTCTACCTTATCACTCTTATCTGTTATATATATATATATATAAAACATATATATATATATATATGACAGCTGCATTTAAAGATAAGGGAACAGAAAGGTGTTGTGTGTGTTGCCCAGATGTTCCTAAAATCCGCTCCCTGTTAAACTTATCTCCCCAGAACTAAAGACACCTCTAATCTTTTCTAATGGCTTAATCAAATGAAATAAATGTCTTGGTATAATATCTTCTTTAAAAATTTACATTACTTTACTTTAAAACTTACATTACTAGTTGCACACACACGCACAAGCAGGAATTTTTTAAATATCTATCCAAGGAAAAACTAGTCCCAGCATTAAAACATTCCATATATTTTCTCAAAGACAGCAAGCTGGAATACAAGCCAGTTGAGATGTTTAGACGTTTCTCCTTGTTTGCTTTATCCCCAGACTTTTCATCATCTTCAAGGAAGGCAACAGTTCCTTTGGTTCATTACTTCAAACATTTGTTACATTCCTACTGTGTGTCAGACACGATGCTAAGAAAGGAGGAAAACAGAAAATAAATGGGAACACAATACAAATAGGAAGTCAGAGAATGGTTTGAGAGAGAAAAGATGGAAAGTTATAAAGAAGGGTTATATAAAGGGTAAGAAATGAGAACAAAGCAAGAATATTGACTATCTGTCCAACTGAGGTCTCAGCCCCTAGTCGCATTCCTAGACACAAAAGGTCAGAGTGCAGAGAAAAAATATTCTACACCCAATTTGTTACCCTTTTGTGAGGTGGCTTCACATTTCTGCTCAGCAATTTATCATTCCTGAACACAGAATTGAGAGTCAAAAGGTCCTCAGAGAATACATAGGTTTATATCCATGTTTTGCCCAAGACTAGGAGCCACCAGAGGGCAGGGTCCAGGTCTCCTGTGAGTCTCAGTACAGATCCAGTCCCATAGAGGCACTGAGCAAGGCCTTCATCATTCCATATTTTGTGTTTATGGAAATATAACAGTCAAGACACAGCATCAAATATTATGTATCTGGTTTTTTATCTGAAAAATGAAGGTATTAAACCTTCAGGTGACCTCTAAAGTCTCTTCTGATTTTAGCATTCCAGGAGCGGTATACCATCCAGCTAGACCTATGAAGTTTTTAGATTTCTTCTACTTCTGCATTTTAGGTGGATGAGGAGGCTTGGGTGACAGTTCATGCCTCCAAATGATTTTACCTTCAACCCCATAGCCCACTTGAAAGGTTCCATAGAACATACCCTCAAATGAAGCTGATAATCCAGCAAACACACACTCTCTTGTTTTAAAAGAATGTGCTGAGGAAGCACAAGGCCTCTGTCAGGTCCTACACCACATACCAGCAGCAGGAAGCGGAGGATGAAATAAGCTGGGCTGACTCTCTGCATCATTCCTATGATGACATCATTCATTTTCTTAAAAGGAATTATATAGTCTTTAGAGATTAAAAAAAAAAAAAGGCAAACAGTTTGGATTATCACATCATCAGGCAGCCCGAGAGGAACTAGGAACCATTAAAAGCCAATGGTGGAAGGAAACAATACAAAGGGTTGGGCGCAGTGGTTCACACCTGTAACCCCAGCACTTTGAGAGACTGAGGTGGGCATATCACTTGATGTCATGAGTTCGAGACCAGCCTGGCCAACATGATGAAACCCCGTCTCTACTGAAAACATAAAAATTAGCTGTGGCGCGTGCCTGTAGTCCCAGCTAGTTGGGAGACGGAGGTGGGAAAATCGCTCAAACCAAGGAGGCGGAGGTGGCAGTGAGCCAAGATGGAGCCACTGCACTCCAGCCTGGGCAGCAGAGTGAGATGCTGTCTAAAAAAAAAAAAAAAAAAAAAAACAAGAAAGAAAGAAAAGAAAAGAAAAATACACGGAAGTGTCTCAGCAAAGAGAGGAACAGGAGGTCCCAATATCAGGAGCTAAGGTTTCTACAGAAAGGAAATGTATCTTGAAGAAGAAAACCAGTGCCTTCAAAGCAGCCTTGCAGACATACACACAGAGAAAATAATATTTGAGTCATTATTGTCACTTCCCTACAAAATCTGAAAGGGGCCTATCCTTTGCCAACATGCTTCCCTTTTTCCCCTTTTCCAGGCTTGTCTAGGTAGACCACGGAGCTCTCACAAGGCCACTCATCTCAGAGCCAAAACATTCTTCCTGGATGGCCACATATGAAAATAAAATAACCTATTATAAAATTACACTAACAAAGTTAGAACCCACTCATTTGGAATTTATTTCTTAGACATGTGATAACTTTCAAGTTTCTTCTAGGTTTTGTCCCAAAGTGGCTTGAAGGAAATGGAGCTACTACAAGTAAAATAAGGGGTCTGTGCCCCAAACCCATAAGTTGGAAAGTTCTTTCTCATTAAAAACAAAAACTTAACTAGACAACGAGTCAAAGGATAGCTATTGGGTGGAGAGAAAACCCTGTTTAAAAAACCATTTACCTTTTAAACTTTTATCATCTCTTTATTGCACAAGCAATACACGTGAAACGGTGCCCTCTTGAAAGAAGAGTGGGATAGGAATCATCAAGGGAAGATGAACACGGGCTTAGGGGTTTTTTAAATTATTATTATACTTTAAGTTCTGGGATACATATGCAGAACGTGCAGGTTTGTTACATAGGTATACACGTGCCATGGTGGTTTGCTGCACCTATCAACCCATTATCTACATTAGGTATTTCTCCTAATGCTAACCCTCCCTGAGCTCCCCCACCCCCCGACAGGCCCTGGTGTGTGATGTTTCCCTCCCTGTGCCCATATGTTCTCATTGTGCAACTCCCACTTATGAGTGAGAACATGTGGTGTTGGGTTTTCTGTTCCTGTGTTAGTTTGCTGAGAATGATGGTTTCCAGCTTCACCCATGTCCCTGCAAAGGACATGGACTGATTCTTTTTTATGGCTGCATAGGTGTGTTTCTTAAAGAAAAGCTCAAGGAGCTCTACAGTGTCAAAGAAATCTTGGTAAGAGGAGCTGTGACAGGAATCCCTGGAGATATCTGGGGTTATGACCAAGAGTCCTGGAATACTCAAACCCTGTCCTTATACCAGGCAGCAGTACAGTCCTGAAAACTAAAGGCCAAAATATCCCTAGTAGTGAAGCTAGGTGGTGGGAACATGGGCTTGTTTTGTGCAATTCTCTCAATATTGCACGTTCAAAGATTCCCATAATAAATTGACTTAAAACTCTTGAAATGCTGAAAGGCAATTTATTTCTCACTGCTTTATTTGAGATGCACTCCCAGCATCCTCTGATCTAGAAACTCTATAAAACCTCATCACCCCCAGGCACAATCATGGCCACAATGAGAGGACCAGGGGCAGACAACTTTCCCAAGAGGGACCACAGAGATTTGCTCCCCTCGGTATTTTGAATCAAGTTCTAGCTCCAGGTAGTCTCTAGGGAAGAAGAGAGATCGTGTAGACTGGGAACTTGCTGGTCAGAAGGGAAGCAAGGGACTGGCAGAGGAGCAAAAGAAGCAGAGGCGTGAGTCCGCAGAGTCCCCTGAGGTAAGGGAGCGGGCACTCCACCCCTCAGAAGGCCCAGCCACACCTCCCACCTCAGGGCCTAGGAGATGCCCCTTTACCCATTCCTGTCTGCTCCCTCCCCTCTCTTGCTTAATCTGAATTAAAACTTTTTATAAACAATACAAGCCCAGGCTAAGACAAACGGGAAGGAGAGAGAAAGAACCTAGTGGTCAACACGCACCAAGCTGGAGACATCAGCACCTAAAGGAGGAAATGCCTTTCCTCCCTTCCAGAGGCCTCCTTGGAGCCAGGATGGGAAGGAGGACTGGGAAAAGCCAGCTCCTCACCATCTACGTGCATTCTTATCTAGCCAGCCTGCTTCACTTTTCTTCATGCCTCACAATTTCTCTGCAGAACCTAGAAAGGAAGTTTATGCAGAAAATGAAAAAGAAAAAGCTAGCCATGTTTTTCTATTTACTTTTAGAGTATTTAAAAAAAAATGCTCTGGTTAGAGGGAGGGTGGTGGCAGAAGATCTTAAAGCTTTCTTCCCTTTGTGCCGTTCTGCATCTTCTGGCTTCTACAAAAAGAGATCTTGCACATTTCAAAGTCACTTTAGAGCTTACAAAGTAAACACACATTGCAAGTTATTCATTTTTGCTAATGAAGGAGATTTCGTTTTCCTTCCCAAAGGTCACTTACACTGTTAATATTCTGAGAACAAGTAGCCAGTGACAAAGTAGGAACATTACTGACAAGGCTTTATAAAGAAGCAAATGTCTTCTTCTATCACCCCAACTCTATTTAACATCAAACAATGTTTCATTAGCTAACAAGACATTTGCTTTCATGAATGGAAACTATAATAAAGAGTTGCTATATTTTTAAAAGTAATGAATGTAATTTTTGCTCTATTTTATGTTGCTATAAAAAAGGGCCTTAAGTGTACTTCTCATCTGCTCCTTTTCTTTAACTACCGTAATTTATGCAGATAAATGTTGAATGGATTGCATCAAGAACACTCTTCGGATTGCTAACCATAAAAGTACTTAGCTATCATTTTCTTTTTCTCCTATTTATATGTCTTTATATTACAAAAATCAAGTTACCAACATTAAAAATGATATAGTGTCACCAAAAAGTACTGAGGCATAACACCAAATAATAAATTATTAGTCTTTGAAGGTTAAAGCCAAGTTTAAGAGATAGCAATGCTTTTGTTACACTGGACTTCCTTCAAACTGCAGTTGACTGAGGGAAGCTTACAACTGACAAAAACTGACACTCTGCTAACATTATCAGCTGCAGATTTACTGTAAAAGTCTAAAGTACTGTCAAGGGCAGATCAATGTTTGTGATAATTCACAAAATAATTTGGCTTTACATAATAGGCATAGCAGTATGTGACTTAGAAATGCAATCCTTGGTGTCTAAATGCAGACCTGGGGAGGCCGTGTATGGTTTTTTTCAGCCTTTCTAGAACCTCAGCCTACAACAGGCTCAGGTTAAAGGATTAAAACAGGCTTCATCAAGGGGATTCTCACAATCCCATTCCTTTACCCACTTCCCCCAGAGAACCTCATAGGGAAAAATTGGTCTATCCTTTGAGAAAACACTGCTTTGTCCCTTATCATGCCCAAGCACAGACCCTGATGCCAATAGTGTGCCACAGTTAAAGCAAATTCACACCCTCAGGAACAAGGGTGACACCAATTCATAGATAGAAAACAGAAGATACCTTTGTGGGACTTTGTGGGGATCCCAAATACAACATAAGGGGCTAAATATGGTAGAGAGGAAAATGCTGGTAGCTGACAACTTGCCATGTATCAGCATCTTAAACCAAAATGAAAGCCCTTCAGAGTCAAGACATTGCTTTAGTGCTTATTTGCCTTGAGACACATTTACAAACTTGAGCCACAGCTTAGTCCCCACTATATGACAGAAAAGAAGGAATCTACCAGACTCTAACCTCATGAGGGTAGGGAGCAGAGTGTCCAGCACACAACAGATACATTAGGCATATTTGCTGAAGAAATTAGCAAAGCAGCAATTTCCAATTAATTTATTCTCTGGAGTCCCCACATTCCTCAGCATCACAAACTTAACACAAGAACACTCTAAGAAAGTTGAGGTAATCTGTTTTATTAACTATGTGTTGCTAGATTTCTAGTTAAAAGTCATATTTAAATTTAAGTGAAGTTTAGCACTAAAGTTCCTATTCCCTTCAGAATTAATTCATTCAAAAAAAAATTTTCTTATTAAGCCCCAACTCTATGTGAGACACTGCTCTGGGGGGTTGTGATATATCCATGAAAGGAGAAAACAGAGCCGACAAAAAAGCTTTGTCTTCATGGCATTACACTTGGAGACAAACCTGAGAGTGGTTGTATAAATCACCGACCCAACAAACAAATGTTTCCTGACAGCTGGTGCAAGATGGCAGACATGGGCACTTGTCCATACTTCCCACATCTGTGCTCATGGCAGGCCTTGAGCATCAATTAAGATACATCTTCATGGAGGCAGGCCTGAGAATCCTCAATACAGCATCCCAGGTAGCCACTTCCAATGGGCCACAGAGGAAATGTGTACTATGGGAATCACAAAAACCTTAAGCCACAGATGCAGCCCACAGTAAGCCTCCAGTCTGAGAAGAAAAGAGCCTTACGTGGTCAACAGAACACAAAACTCCTGACGCAAAGCGATGGGAGGGCAAGAGATCCAGGCAGGTATGGTACAGGTCACAAGGATTATTGGAAGTAGATTTGCCAAGAAGCTATTGAAACCTTGGCTTCAGGGCCCTCTTTGCACCACTTGCTTATAGGGCCATGGAAGAGGCCCCATAAATTTTGTGTATCGGATTTTGATTTTGGAATTAACCAAAGGAATGGAAGAAATGGGTGTTAGTGTGAGTGGTTGCTGTTGATAGTAGTGTAATTTTTAAGGACTGAGGATGGGCTTTCTTCCAAATTGTTGATTCAAAAGCTTCTAACCCAGGCTAGCATTAATGGCAGAAGTCTAGAAAAACTCTACTTTAAAGAATGAACAGAAAGACATGCTAATTAATACTTTTTTTCATCTGTAATTAAAATAAGGAGTTCAGACCAGATCATATTTATGGTTCCTTCTAGCTTTCTATGATCCATAAGATCCACTGTTTTTATGGTTCCATCCAGCTTTTTGATTCTAGAAATAGAGGAACAGGGCCCAAAGCCCAAAGTAGAAGAAGTGAACATCTTACCCAACAGTGACAAAGCCTGGCAACATTAGACCTTCAACTTAAAACTAGCCTTGGTGCAGTGGCTGATGCCTGTAATCCCAGCACTTTGGGAGGCCGAGGTAGGAGGATTTTTTTGAGGCCAGGAGTTTGATACCAACCTGGGCAACATAGCAAAACCCTGTCTCTAAAAATAATTTTTAAAACTGTATCAGTGTTGTGGCACAGGCCTGTAGTCCCAGCTACTCAGGATGCTGAGGCAGGAGAATCACTGGGGAGGTTAAGATTGCAGTGAGTCATGATCGTGCCACCGCACTCCAGCCTAGGTAACAAAGCGAGGCCTGTCCCAAAAATTAATTAATTTGATTTAGTTTAAACTAAGTCCCACCAAGTAAAAGGATCCACTTTAACCTATGTTCATAAAATTTTATTCTTACTGGGGGGGTTATAAAATCATTAGAAAAGGACAAATATCACCAAATATAGAAGAAAGTAGAGAAATAATATATATTTCATTATTCCAATATGTTTATTTCTAATGAAAGTTGTATTTCAATATTATAGCACACAGTTTCCAAAAGAAAACATTCACCTTTAGATTCTATGACTCTTGGAAAATAAAGCATTACAAATATCCACACCCATACACGCCACCCTCTTCCTTTTCATCCTAGCTGCCTTTCAGGAAAAGAGCAAGGTAACTGCAGTTAACTTGTATAACTGATTGATTACACCAGTATTTATTTCTCAAACCTGGGTCCATGGGAACCTACAGATAGGTGAATTTTATAATTTTAAGCTTAGGTCCTAATTATGAATTTTAAAAATAATTAAGTAGTACTGGACCCATCTGGCTAAAAAAGCACCTTATCACTGCTATGCAGTACTGGTGCCTGTTTTGGTACTTGTCTTATTCTTAATATGCTGGTCAGCATGTTGGACTAATTAATCTCAAAAAAAAAAAACAACCATCTACCTAAACAATGAACTCTTATTAAATGGTCCTTATACTTATAAATTCTCTCTTGCCCCCAAAATTCAAAATTAAAATACAATTTCATTTGAATTAGCTTTTGTTTTTTTCAAACTATTTAGTTCATAGTCAGTGACTTGACACTAAGAAAACAATAGTACAAGGAGTAATGTATCACAAGAGCATAATTTCTTGTCTGAAATCCTGTGGTCATATATACATACTGCAATTCAGATATTTTTTCAGATCTTAGAAAGGTAATATAGTTTATATACTGTATAACTATACAGTATATGAGCTAACATCCCTAGCAGCTATTCATATTTCTAGAGTGAAAGATAAGAATATTCATACTGTTAAAGGGTAAAATTTTTTTAAATCAGGTAAAAGCATAACTTTTATATAAATATAAAATGAATACATGAAAAAGATTTTACTGAATCTTTTAATTAATGAGAGAGTAAGACATTGTATCAGTTCAAAAAAGAATTCAAAGTAACACACATATACAGGCCATCAGGAATACTAAAGTGAATTTACAAACGGATATAAAGCTGGTATCCACAGGACAAGAAACAATTGCATAATACAGGGCACAATTCATTTGCATTTCTAGAGGCAAAAATTTTTTTGCATTATTATCAGTTTCCTACAACTTACAGACTTGTAAAATAACTCAAAGACAATGTAAGGCATAGATAAGCTAGAAGGATGCACTAGACAAGACATCCAGGAATCTTTTCCACCAATTTCAAATTTTTTCACAATTTTTCCTGACATTACTAAGTGGGATGAATGAAGATTATAATTTCACATCACTTCAGGTCAGACTTTGTTCTAAACTAATATAGAGAAAATTTATTTTAAAGTTTTGTTTTCAGAACTTTGGGAGTTTGGTCAATTTCTCATGAAGATGCTGAAAGCATGTTTTTTTATTATACTTTAAGTTCTAGGGTACATGTGCACAACGTTCTTATTTTAACCACCATATCTTACAATGGTTCTAATATTTAAAAACCAATTGATATTTGGAGGCAAACAATAATGAATGACGACATTATCTCCCACCAATATAATGTCATGTCAGAGTCAAAAGAATAAAGGTGTGTTGTATCAGCCCACCAGGCTTCAGCCCCACCTGTCAAGTTACTCAGTGGGGGAAATCACCTATCTGCTCTAGGCTTAAGTTTCCTCATCTATAAAGAGATCTGAAAAGTCACTTCAGATTCTAAAAGGTCAGAATTCCACCGCTGACAACAGATAGCTAAGGGACCATGATGTGGCATGTGAAGAAACTATTTCGTCAGGTGCCAGATAAAAATCTGCAGGCTCCTCCCCTCTGTCAAACTCCAGTGCAAAAATTATTTCTTCTATGGAGCCTTCTTTAATAAATCCAGACCAAAGTTCAAATCCCAGCTCCAGTAAGTAGTAGTTGGATGGGCCAGGGAAAGTCACTGAACCTCTTCTGAGTCTCAATTTCCACATCTGGAGATAGAAAATAGTATCTAAATCCCCAACAGTTGCTGGGTCTGTCTGGCTCCTCCATTTCCTTACTTTCTCTTCTAGTGGTTCCATTATCACATCTCTCCTCAAAAACTCTATATGCAGTGGACACTCTAAGCATTTATGGTTGAATTACTTTTTCCACATATTCAGGTAGATTTCAATGTGTACATCCTGTTTCTTCACAATCAGATACCATGCCTTCAATCTTTTTCATCCTGCCACAGTGTTTCAGGCATTTTTGCCTTTAATCATTGTATTCCTTCACCCCGAACAAACTTCCTTCTCCCATCTTTTCCAACTCTTCCTCCAAACTCCAGCTCAGGAATCACCTTTTCATGTAGACTTCCCCGATGCCCTCCAGCTGGGTTAGTGCCCTTAGCAGGAGCTCCTAGAGACCCCTAAACCCCTTCCCTCCTGACTCCTCTTCCTCCATCATAGAACACAGTATAATATGGGCTCAGGATCACTGTGTGCTCTTTTAGAACATGAATTCATCCAGGCAAAGTCAGAATATCACCCAACTTTGTATCCCTGGCACCAAGCCCATTGCCTGGCATATAGTTGGTAGTCAATATAAATTCCTGCAGAACTGAATTCATTTCCTCTCTACTACCTAATACAGGGATTGTGAATAGATAAATGACGCCACTGCCTGACTCTGCAAGGAAGGAAATGGAGAGATTTCTGTCTCTTGGGTTTGTCATTGTATTAGAAAGGCAAGTGGCACACAGTTTTGGATTCCAGGGAGAGACAGGCAGGACTGGTTGAGAAAGAGGAGCCAGTCAGCCCAGAGACCGAACATATGAGTCAGCGATCTAGACCAAGGATAAAAACAGCTACATTTTCTAGAGTGGAGGCTGGACCAATTCCCAGAGGTTAGAACAGTACTGGCCAAAGTAAACTTTATGGACTATTTGATATCCACAGGAGGGTCCCTGATAGAGTTCCTGAGAAGAGACAGATAGGAAAGACTGTATACCCTACTCTCCTCTTAAAGACACACATGGGCCCCTGAGTATATTCTAATGAGCCCTATAGTCAAGACAAGTGTTGAATTTTGTTTGACCTGGGGCTCCCCAGCAGTCCTCGCCATGGAACCCATCCATTTTAGGATTCCTATAACACCATGCTTTTGGGAACAGGGGTCTAAACTAAGCCCAGAGTTAGATCTACGTAGGGAATACACACATAAGGAAGCTCAGGCAAGCGCTAGATGGCAGACCAAGTAACAGAAAAGAACCAGGACAAAAAGCCCAAAGACTGGACAATGAAGGCCAAGTCAGAATCAGAGAGAGTGAGCTGGTGCTACAGATAACCCTTCTCTGTAGACTGTGGGTATCTGAAAGGCAGACACCCTGCTCAGGTCATCCCTTTATCTCCAGGGCTTCAACGTAACAGTCTGAACTGAGAGAGTTCTGGAGATCTGCAGAAGCTGGAGAACGAAATGGACCAAGATAAGAACACACTCAAGGCCTCATATTGGGGTTCTCAACCCTGGATGAACATTAGAACAACTTGGGAAGCTTTAGAAACTACAGATTTCCCAGGCTCCCACCTCAGACTGGTTAAATTAGACATTGGTAATCAGGGAATCCTTTGCTAGACAGAGGACTTCCATATACTTCCTATAGGAAAGTCCCACAGGCCAGTCTTCTACCATAGCAAATATGGAATCCACTAACAGACGTACAGTCCTGGCCCATTAAGGGCAGGGAGGAGGAGAAGCTGCTGGCAGACATAGGGGTCTTCAGCCCCATCCCAATCCCTGCCCTAAGAGTCCTCTACAAAAAATGCCACAGATTCTCCCAGAAAATGCCACTCTGGACTTTCCCTAAAAATAGCCTGGCTTCCTTGGAGGGGTCAGATCCATGGCCTTCAGAGAGAAAAGCATAAACACAACTCTTGCCAGACCAGGCTCTCAACACTTAGATCAGCCTGCTCTGAAGTCCAGACAAAGTTCCAAGAACAAGAAGAGTCTTCTATAAAGAGTTTAACAGCAGACCATGGTTATGCAAGGCACCCAGTTCCAGCTCTCAAATGCTTCATGTCCAGAAGTTCAAATTAATTACTCCTTTACCAAACGAAAAGTAAGTTATGTCTTTCTGTCACTGCAGCCAGGATATTCTCCAGGCTGCCAAAAACATGTGCATACCCAAATACCAAAACTATGTAGGAAGGCTACAGAACGTCCTCACCAAAGACAAGACAGAATTTTCACCTCATAAATCAACAAGAAACTCCAAAAAGGCGGCCAGTTGAAAAGACAAGCTACACTGATGAAAATATTTTCTTAATTCACCTCATTCAGGGTAATTGCATTTTTTTAACTTCACGAACAAGTAATTTTTAATGTAAATAAAAAGCCGGAAAACCACGTATTCTTTTTGCATGTGGGATGATAAAGTTTTTATCTAAATTAATTAGGTGACTTTTCACTAGTAAAGATTTGTTGCTTTTACTTCAGACTTTGTTTTTAATAAAATCCCTTCCCACCGAGACCCTCACCCCACTGTTTAGATGAAATGGAAGGCAGTGGAGGTTAGTTCTAATGTGTCTCTGTGTTGCTTTCCGAAGGATTACCAATAACGAAACCTGTAGTAGCATCCGTCTATGATCTACCCAGCTTCCCTTAGATGGGATAGAATGTAAATCCCAAGCCTATTTAGATGTGTTTCAGATTTATTTCATCTCTACTTCATCAGAGCTGGAAGTGTCAACCAAAATTCTACTGTGTGTATTACCACCATACAACTTTACACTTAGCGGTTTGCACTTTGAAATGTAAAATGAATGACAATGAATGGAAAACTCAAGCAATTTTGGCAAAAAAAAAAAAAAAAACAAAACAAAAAAAGCAGCTAAATTCCTCCCCTTTAAAAGTAGAACATTCAATTTGGCCAAAAGAAAAGGTCCTCAGTTTACATTTTTCCTTCTGTTTCTTATCTCCAGGTTTCCTATCCTACTTAGGAGGCTGAAAGTACAGGGTAGGGGGAAACAAAATTACTTTCACAGGCTGTAATTTGTCTGGTATACTGGAACTGAGAAACAGCCTTATGAAACCCAAGCCTCAATCCATTTTATTATTATCATTATTATTATTTTAGTTTTGAGCACTCCATTTTTTCGGCGTAGAATTTTTTCAGCTGTTTTAAGCAACTTTTTACAAAGTTCAATGAAAAGGGTCTTTAAAGTCTCAATTTCACTCTTCCCTCCATAGGAAGGGCCAATCTGTCCATCATATATGTTTCTTTTGCCTGGATAAGGGTGCCACACTTGTACACGTGTATACATCACTTGCCTAAAAATTACCTTCCAAATTACCAAAATACTGCTTATCTAGCCAAAGAAAAAATATATATCTCTCACATTCATAGAGGTGACACTCTCTTATCACATCTCCAGGCTTGGAGGGAGGACCTTGGTTGTTATCAACCAACTAGCTCCTTGCTACTCAAAGTACGGTCCCTGGACCAGCAGCATTGGCATTGCTTGGGAGCTTTTTAGAGATGTAGATTCTTAAGTCCCAGCCAGACCTCCTGAATCAGAAATCTACATTTTAGCAGGATCCCCACCAGATAAACATGCATGGCAAATCGTGAGAAGAACTGGTCTGGTACAAACTCCCACTCACGGCAAGAAATAGTATCTTCTCTGAGAAGTTCCCTCAGCCTTTGTTGGGATCCTTCAAGAGTCAAGGTGTGCAGGTCTGTAAAACCCTAGCAGAGGCCTTTGTGGGTTTCAGCAGAGTAAAGCAGTCATTCCTCAAACCAGGCAGCAACTGGAGGAAGCACCGAGGGGCGGTGGCAGGAAGGGCCTCGCCCAGCCCATGTGCCTCAACACAGCAGAGTCATTAATTAAGATCCGCCTGGCTGCTGGCAAAGCAGTCACTCTGGCATTCCCTGTCTGCCTGGGACTGGCGTGAGGTGTGAGAATCTGGGTAGCCTTCTCTGTGGTTCTGTCCCGCTGGCGTTGATTGTGTATGATTAATGATTTAAAGGAATAAAAAGAGAAAGGTCAACTTCTGAGTTCAAGACAGAGCAGCTACATAGGGAGTAATTAAGATACTTGTGTAAGCATGATTAATAAGCACAAACTGGCACTCTGGGCAGTAAACAAGATGCAAGCAGATGGTTAGCATGGAAAAGGGTTTTTTTTTCTTTCCTAAAAGCAATTTTTCAGCAGCTTGAAACTTGGCTTGTGAATTCTTTTCCTCCCCCAAGTCTCAAAAAACTCATTATCTCCGCAACCTTAAAAAAAAAAAAAAAAAAACATGGTGAACACCTTCAATGCTCATTCATTCTCTCTTTTTGAAAAACCTTATTATTTTATTTTATTTTTACAGATAACTAGAGTTTGCTTGTAAAGTGGCTGCAACTCATCTTTGTTTCTCGCTGCCTTTCATGTCAGGCATCCCATGAATTGGCGAGTCTGACAAGGTGGTTCACTGCGGAGCCTTTTAACTCCCACCCAGCACTTCTCCCCCCATCCTGTGATGGGCAGAACAGAGGCATCAATGGTGGCATTTCTGGAGAGTGCTGGCAGGCAGGTGTCAGAGCTGTCCGGCAGGCGCCCCTCACAAACACTAATCAGCCCTGGTGTTCTTTTACAATCCATATCTAATTCGCAAGTTTCATTCTTTCTGAAAAACAATTACTAGGTTTTGAAGTTCATTGTGCATTTACTCAACTGTCTCTTCACATTAACGTAAAGTGGGAACAAGAAAAAATAGTCAGCAGGGAAGGGACATCAAAAGATGTTAAGAGTAGATGAAGGCTTTATTTTAAGAGTAATATAATTACAGATGTGTGCAATATTTTACAATAAATGGAACACAAAAGGTGTATCCTGTACCTTCGAGATAGTGTGTGTGTGCCTGTGTGTGTGTAAAGAGAGAGAGAGAGGGAGAAAGACAGAGACACCCAGACACACACATTCCTATGGGGATGGGGAGAGAAAGAGGGAGAAAGAGAAAGTCACCTATGACTTAGGAAAACAAAAAGTTCCTCCTAGGATCAAGAGTAAGGTATATGCATCTCACTTAGTGAACAGCAAAAAAATCGTAGGGCAATGATGGAGGAGGAAGCCTTGGTTTTCTCCCTCTTTGTTGAAAAGAGAAAGAAGAAAGAAGGAGATGGAGAAAAAGAAAGAAAGGAAGTGACAGATTAAAAAGAAGGAGGGGGAGACACTTAAGATCTACTCTCTTAGCAAATCTCAAGTGTACAATACAGTGTTATAACTATGGTCACCATGCTGTACATTAGATCCTCAGAACTTACTCATCTTATAACTGAAAGTTTGTATCCTTTGACCAACAGTTGCCCATTTCCCCCATCTCCCAGTCCCTAGTGACCACCTTTCTACTCCCTGCTTCTGTGAGTTTCACTCTTTTAGATTACACATATAAGTGAGATAATACAGTCTTTCAGTGTCTGGCTTGTTTCACTTGGTATAATGTCCTCCAGGTTCATCTGTGTTGTCGCAAATGGCAGAATCTCCAATCATTTCACAATGTATACGTATATCAAATCATCATGTTGTGTGTCTTCAATATACACAGTTTTTATTTGCCAATTCCACCTCAAATAAAGCTGGGGAAGAGAGAAAAAAAAAGAGAGGGATGGGAGGGAGGCAGGAAGACAGAGAGAGGGGGAGAAGACAAAGGGAAGGGAAGAAAGCTGGGTTTTAAGCAAAAACTGGAAAGATACTTGCCAACCTTGATGAAGAAAGTAGCGTAAACTGAGAGTGCCTCTCCTGAATTTTGGTTCTTGAACTCCCTAAGAGGCACCATGAGTTGACACACCTGGATGACTCTTGCCCTTGAGCAGGGGAAGACGTGCACTTTGTGTCGGCAATGTGCCATGCGTCTCCCCAGGCTGGCCTCAGCAAAGAGCCAGGTCTGGGTTTGCCCTTCTCAGCTGGTCCTAGGGGCCATCTACCTCATCTCCTACCAGTGGGGCCAGGCCCATCAAGCTTCTCCAGCCACCTTACAGAATTTGGAGCCCAAATGATTGGGCTCCAAACCTGAGCCCACAGCACTCAGCTTGGATGCCCCAGGACTGGGAAGGACAGGGGCAGTGGCCCCTGCACTTAGGTAGGCACATGGCCTTAAAAACAGGTGGCTGACTGTATTCTCTTCTTTACCTCCACCCACCAAAATAGAGGAGGACCCTACGTTTCCCTCAGTAGAAAATTCTATTATCACCACAATGTTTGGTCTCACACCTCAAACCTTTTATTTTTTCTCTTATACTGAACATCATCTTAGTGATTCTGACTCAGCATTTTCCAAAGGTGTTAGAAAACTAAAAATTTCCAGAGATGAAAATGTTTGGAATACACTAGGTTACTCAAAGTAAAATGGGGTTCTTTCTGCAGAAATCCTCAGTCCCTCTTAGATGCGAATGTGCTTTGGGAATTGTCCATGGGGGACTGACCTGACTTCAGAAGCCACCCCATTCCAGAACTTGGGTTCCATAGAACGTTCTTTGAGAAACAAAGATTCACATAAAAAAAAGAAACCTTTTGCTATTTGAGGTTAGGAATTAATTTACCCTCTTTTTCCTTCCCTAGTCTGAACACTCCAGTCTTACAAGATTTTCCTTCAGAGATCTATTTTCTACCCTTTGAATCATTTCATTTTTTCACCAGCCTTCCCTGCCTCCCTTTTTTTTTTTTTTTTTTTTCATTTTCTTTGAACTCTGGTAAGCAACTCTACAGTTCCAACAAGGATCTCATTCACACAGCGTGCAGTGAAAAAGGCTTTGCACATCTCATTCCCTTTAACACAGCTCTGGACTACACTGCGGTTTTTCTTATTCACCCCATATTATCTTCAAGTAGAGCCTGAGGTGTCTCTCCGGAGCATTCATATCCCTTATTTTTATGTACTCCAAGTCAATTAGCAGCAATTTTTGGGATAGGTACAAAAAAGTCTAAACACTGTGGAGCCAGAGAGAAGGGGAAGAAAGGAAATGCCCGCATCCAGCAGGGTCTACATTCCCAGCTCACATCTGTCTCTCTCGGGATGCACTGTTAAGAGGAAGGCTTACAGAACCACGGCAGAGCATACACACTGATAGTCTCCACAGCCCAAAGGACAGTAAAAGGATAAAAATTAAGAAAAAGAAATCCACACATCTACTCTCTTTCTTATTAGAGTTTATTCTTAGCCTAGGACCCATTACCCTGCACTGAAATTGCTTAAACAGCCTCCCCAGTTTGCCCACCAGTTTGCCCCCCAACTCTCTCACCCTGGAAGCAAACCTAAATACCATTACAGGTCAAATGCCATTTCCACTACTATATGCCTCCTCTATTCGAAAACACATTGACTCTTCACAACAATCCTCAAAGGTACATACTGGTGTTATCCCCATTTTACAGATGAGAAAACTGAGAAAGCAGTTATGTAATCCACCTAGGGCCACACAACTAGAAAGTGAGGGATCAGGGATTTGAACCCCAGGCAGTCTGGTTCCTGGTTCCAGCATTAGTGCTTGCCTGGCTGCTGTGGCTCTCTAGTACCTGGCCCTACCCAACTGTCTGATCACGAATTTCCCAAGGTCCCAGCGCACCATGACCCAAGTGCCTACCACGCTTTCACCCTTGCCTTCCATTCTCCTCTCTGATTGCCTTATCAGGATCAGCTCAAGTGCCACCATCTTTAAGATCTTTCTGACCACTCCAAATGCCACTGTCATTTCCTGTGAACTCTCACAGCAGGTGGTCCATCTCACCCAGCTCAGTGCTAAAGGACACTAAGTCTCTTATTTTTCACCATTGTTTTCTGTATGCTGGTTGGTTTATCTCCTCAACTGGACTATAAACTCCTTGAGGCTTCAAATACCTGCTCGTAGACTGAGTAAGTAAGTGGACAGCCTTCTACTGCTACCCAATATGTTTTGACAATGCCAGGATTTCCCTGGTACCAAGTCTGATTCCAAATTTTCTTCCACGCTCCTTCCTCTCAAGCCTATGCCTCCATTTTATTGTCTCTCAGGCTGGCTCACAAATTGAAATAGAACATGATGCTTAATTTTACATCAACCCATTAAGCCGCTTTAAACACTTCAATACTCCCCAAATGTAGTTAAATATATGAACTTGCACTTAGAGTTGTCAACAACACATTGATGATTTGTTTTATAGTTGCATGTTAATCTACAATCTGTTTAATGCAATCCAATACATTATTCCGGATGGTGATATATAAATTTAAGTCTTAGGCCATGAAATATCATTTAGGATTAAGATTCTAATCTCTTAACAGAGGAGATACCTGCTCACAAAAGCAAGCAGCTGAGGAGAGTCCCTGTGTAGAAAAGGCATCATCATTGTCTCCTCCAACAAGGAAATGAACTGCAGGGCATGCCAGTCCTGGAGGACAGGAAAAACGGGGGACAAACAGGGGCTTGGGGAGTCATCTTCCTGCCTCCAAGCAAAGACTCCCTCACTCAATCAGCCTTACAAAAGAGTTTAAAATTCAGTAACCCAAAGCACCGGGTCTGCTACTGTTTGTCACTGAAGTCCTCAGGTAAGAGAACAATAAAAAAACAGTAACAACAGCAACCAACAATAGGTAATTCATAGAATGCAATCATAGGAAGTGGGTACTTCTATCATTGTACAGATTGCACAGATAAAGAAACTAAGGCACAGAGGGGTACTTTAACTCATTCAAGGTCACACAGCCAGAAAGCAGCATTGCTGAGCCAAGCAGTCTGGCTCCAGAATCTGGGCTGTTAGCTACTACCTACTCTACTAATCTCCTCCACACAAAACAGTAGTCATCAGGCTAATTTCCAGGCTAAAGACTGGAAGACCACTACAAGTACTTTCGGATAAAATAATTGTTCAAAAAACCACTATGGGAATGAGACAGAATGTGAGCTATGGTGAACAATTAAAACACAAACTAAAAATATAAAATATGCACTATCCTCAAAAAATTCACAGCTAATGGAAGAAATGAGGCAACCAAGACGGGATCAACAGAAGGTCACTCTAGTGTGAACAGATGGGTCACATGAGGGGAGCTCCAGGGAGAGAAGCAGATGACCAGGTCACAGAGGGGACAGGCTGGAGAGAGATAGTGGGATGAGAGATGTGCAGGTGAAGGGGCCCAGGCTCCACACACGTTTGAACCAAACACCCTTATCCAGACCCACCCTAAAAATATGTCACTGACCAGTACATGAAACATCCAACAGGCAGAGACACTGCAAGGCCCAAACCTTTCAGGGCAGGGGAACCAACCATGGCTTTCTCTCTGCCTGGAGATGTTTCTCCTCCTCTCAACAGACGTCAGTCACTCTAGCATACTGCCTCTCTCCACAGAGCCTGGTCCTGCCCAGACCTCTGGTTCTGGTTCATTGTGACTGACTCCAACATCATCAGATGCTCCATGCCAGAACCCACCCAAAAACTGACTCTCCCAGACTCGAGCATGGCTGAAAGCTCTCAGGACACCACAAATGATCAGTTGGGCCTCAAGGATGTGGATAGACCATGCGATGGTCTCCTGATGGTCTCCACATGACCAGATGCATGGCAGGCTGGCCTAGCAAGGCACCTGCCAAGGGAACTGGCAATCCCAACAGGATGGTCAACCTCCATGAACTGCAGCCATCACAACCTTTACCAACTTTGTGCTTCACTGTTTAGAAGTGATATGTATCTCAGAAATGTCAAAATCCATAGAGAAGTATGGTGATAAAATGAATAGGCTGTTTGCTCTCCATACTGATACACCCAATTTCAGACTGTCAAAGTGCTTTTAGTTATAATAGGAAATGTACAAAGTTAAATTTGCTTGTTTTGACAACCACAAAAAGGATTTATCAGTTACATGTACCCGTTAAAATGTCGAGGTTCTCAAAGTAAAAATGGATTATAGCCAAATCCTAATATTATTAATGTTTTCATGATAACAAACACACATAACTTTTCAGACAATTCTCCTCGCTGCCTCCGTGGGGAAGAGTTTTGGAAATCCAGTCCGCTTGCCAGAAATTTCTGTTATTTTTATGCAATAAGTCAAAAGAAGTCCATAAAAACTAGAGCAAAGTTAATTTTTTTCTGTTTAGCTTCCAAAAGTGTCACATGATTGTGATTTTCAGTCCTTGAGCTGTAAGGATTTCTTTTCATTGTCTTGTCTTTTCAAAGACAAGCTTTTCTCATTCTTGCTTTCATTGCTTCAAATATATGAAACTCCCACCATTTTCTCTGAAAGCTCCTACAAAGGCATTGTCAGATTTCTAATTCTGTCAAACTTTCTTTTAAGTTGCATTACTGTGCGGTGATGCTGGTGTTCACATCTGTGTATGACTGTGGTTTGGTTTTACTTCTTGTGCTAAACTTACCCCAAGACAAATGAACTGGCAAATCTCCATGCCAGAAAATATTTATAGAATAAAGAGAAGGAGAGGGGAGAGGACAAGAGCCAAACAATGAAATACTCCAGGTATTAAGGAAAAGGGAAATGACTCAGAACTTCCCAATTATAGAGTTGAAAGCTAAATCTGGTAGCCTCCATCCTCCCATTCGTCTTGAAGCTCCATGAGTAAAATTCAACTAGTAAATTTAATATACTCCTGGGTGAGAACTGTTGGTGGCTCCCATTCAACTTATATAAACTGAGTAGATTGATGAGCATTATCTCAGTCACCCTCTAAGATAACCTTGTAAATATATAATGTCTCCAATGTACAAGTAAGGCTCAGAGACATTAAGACACCTACCCACAGTCATACAGCCGGTAAGTGATAGAGCCAAGAACTGGACCTTTCAACTACCTCTTGCTGAAATGATCTAATTCCAAATTAAAATTACTATATCGCCAAAGGAAAAATCTTTCAACCAAAGATCTGCTTTCCAGCTTCACATTAGCCGATCCCTCTGCCAAAGAAAGACAGCACATTAGGGGCAGTGCCTGATCACGAGGGGCAGTGCGCTGACTGTGGGTGTGACTTCTGGCATTGGGGACCAAATGTCCATATAGAGGCCAGCCCGGGGACTTTACTAAACAAATGCTGGACAACTACAAACTTCTTAGCAGACGTAGAGAAGGCTGAGTCAGAGAGACATGGAAAAAGTGTGTACCTAGCAGGCAACAAAAATTCAGAAAGGAATGCCGATGACTTTTTTTGAAAACAATGTCCTCTGAAACTGATGTACAAACACAGGTTATTGGGCTCAAGTTTCAAGGAGTGCATTTTCACACACAAGTATAAGATCATACTTAGAGTTATAAACTAAAACTAAAGAAAAATCTCTTGAAAAGATTAGCAATATAAGTGTTTGTGATTGAAGTTATGTCTAGATGGCTCTTTAGCGAAACATACGTACATGTGTATGTTACAAAGCACATGCAAGGGCAACCCACAGGCACTCTCCCAAGACTGCCCAAAAAATTATATTTTCATTATTACAGCATATTGTATTCAACTGGATATTTACATTGTTACCCTGCAACTCTCCCTCACTCCCCACTGCTTTGGGGAAGGGGCAAATTTAATTAATTTCAAATTAGATTTAGAGTCCTCCTTTATCAGACTTGAATACACCTCTACCTAAACAACAAGGGGACAGGAACTGAAAATTTTGACTTTTCCTTCAAGAGACCAGACCCTCACCCATCACCTCAAAGTGACAATTAGCAGTTTCTGCAGCACATTATATGAGAACTAACAAGGCAAAGGAATTGAGGGCAGGTTTTTCTCTTCACGATCCTGTCTGAAGCTTAAAAGAAAGCCTGAACACTAATGAATTCTCAATCCATGTCAGCTCAATAGAGGGCTAAGTCTTTTATCTTCACCTGGAATAGGAATGAAAGAAGAAAAACCCAACAGTTCATTCACTTCCCCAAAAATATTCTCTGCTTCAGTCTTAGAGAGCTTGGAGTCCATTAAAGCCAGAGTGGGTCTCAGAAATCACCTAATGTGACCACCTTATTTTAAAGGGGAGCAAACCTGAGCCCAAAGAAGTCAAGCAACTTGCCCAAGCAGAGAGAGTCTTCAGAATCAACATCTCTGGCCTTTAGTCACCACTTCTCTAGCAGAGGAGGGAAATAAAAGTATGAGCTTTACTCCAAGTGGTAAGAACATTTGCCCAAATTTTTTTTCCAAGTGCTTGCAAAATTCTACATCAACATATGAATTATGTTTAAACTAGAAACAGGCATTAATGGGCTCAGAAAGAAGTGATCAAAGGGGACCCTATTTTCACAGAATGCTTCCTGGACAGATAGAAGAAACACACACACACATCCCCCAGAATACATGTCTGATAGACCCAGATATGGCATCTCCCACTGACTCCCTCAAAGGAACTCACCAGAAGACACTGCAGCCAAGGACAGTGGACTGTACATTTTATTAGAAAGTCAGTTTTAGACCCAAAGATTAAAACAAAGTACAGGCAGCTCAAAACCCAAGAGGGAAAGCTTAATGCTTCACAGAACTATTCACAGACAAGTTTAAAGAAGAAGCAGGTTATCAGACAAAATAGTTCTGCAAAGCACCGTGATATAGTCAGAAAAACAGCTAGTTCCCAACTAAGTTTATCTGCCCTGACAGCTTCTGTCTTGGCCTGGCAGAGGCTGAGTGTCTACACAGTGAACATAAAGATAACCTACAATGGCTACACATCCCCATCCATTTGCCAAAGGTCACTAAGGATTGAGCATTTTGCTTCAGTGCCTCCACTAATCCAAAGACATGCCAATCTGCTTACTGTTACACAATGTCAGGAGGTTTGGATTTTACTTATCGAGGGATGTCGGACTTGCTTTGTCAGAACTTGGTGGCTATTAGCACAAGGCTGAGTGCCCACGGCTGCAATGAATTTTTTAAAATTATCTGGTTTTAGGATGCCCAGGAAAGAGGACCTGACTAACAAGATGGTGGTAACTATTCTTTGACAACATTTCGCTTTGAGAACATAAAAGCCAAACGGTGGAGCAAGAGAAATTAAATTCATGGCCTGGAAAACAAGCCAAGATTTAAAAATGTCATGTTGATACAGTAGGTGCTCTTGAGAGTGGGGTAGAGAGGATGTCAGGAACTGGATTGATTGCATTTTCATAGCAATACTGTGTGATGGAAGTGGAGAAGTGTCAAGTCTATCAGTACCCTTAAGTGCTTTAGGGGCTCATACCATATCTTTCATCAAAACCCTATACAATGTAAAAAACCCACCATCATATAGCTCGATGTGCTCAGCCACCAAGGCCTACAAAAGACTCTTCCTATAAAAGCCTAAGCAAGATTGGCTGGGTCCTTATGCCTTCCTTTTGGGCCACCGGGAGGTGCTGTTAACAGCAGCATGGCTCTCAACTGACAGACAACTCAGAAAGATAAAGGTGACTATATTCCCTCTTCTAACACAGCTTGAAAATCTCCTCCTAGTACGTCTAAGCCAACATGATTTGGCTTACACACAGATCCTAAGAGGAGCTAATATTTTTCCTTGAGTGTCCAGAGAATGGATAAATAAATGAGCTTGTTGTGAGAGACCACAACACTTCCTATTGACTTCCAGCTGCAGCCTAAGAAGACTGAAATGCAAAGAAATCCCTAAGTGGGAGAGTACCCAAGGGCTTATGACAGTGTGCACAGTCTTCAGGGCTGAGCGATACCCTCAAACATAACCCTTTAGAATCACATTTTCTGCCCAGATCCTAGAGCATGGAAGCAGCTTTCTTCTTGAGCCCAGGTTTCGGGACTCGTGGATTTACCTCACAGCTCACTGGTAGGTAAGGTATACATGACTGGTGCTTAGGGATATGTCCTGTCTCTTGCCATACAGCAACATTTTGGCATAACAGCACACAGAGTACAGAAACCTCATTGTGAACATATACACAGGCCAAGAGAGAAGGAAGACACGGGCCTTTCTAGGGCTAAGAGAGAAGAATGTCAGGAGAGGAAGAGACAGACAAGATCAGGTAGAAAATGGTGGAGAGAACTTTTTGGGCCAAGTGTTTTTTTTCTCTTTTGACAACAATGTGAACGACACAAAGAGGCTTCCCTGCCCTGAGGAGAGAGTAGGCCGCCCTTTGATGCTGGGGCAACCAACTATAATGCTGATGAGAGTTCTCTCTGGCCCTGTTTGCCCACCATGGGGGCTCATCCTTTGACCGCATCCTCACCCCGGTGCTGACCTCCAGTTTAGTCATGGGACTGCAGGAAGAAGGGTCATCTGAGGGTCAGGAAGATGGTAGCCCTCACACTCACCAGAAATCTGAGCCTTCCAGTTAGAAAAGGGCCCTCCCTCCCTTTCCTTTTAAAGACTTGAAAGACCATTCCAAGTCTGTTTTCTCTGTTGACTTTAAAATCGCCAATACTATCACCTTTCCTTTTCAAAAGTTGGGCAGAGAGGCAAAGAATGGTGGTTGTGACCTATTCCAGGGTCAGAGCCAAGAGTAGACCCTGGATTGCAACTCCTATCCAGGGGTCTAAATGTTTAAATTCTGCTATCTCTCAACCTTATCATGAAAAAAAAGTCAATAATTTAATGGGGGAGACAAAATATAATTTTGTTATTAATAGAATAGAGAACCTAGAAATAACTCTTGCATAGATGGTCAAATTATTTTGACAACGGTACTAAGACAGTCTTTACAACAAATTGTGCTGGGAAAACTGGACATCCACATGCCAAAAAAGTGAGTTGGACCCTTACCTAACACTATCTACAAAAATTAGCTCAAAATGGATCAAATAACTGAACATTTAAGAATGAAAATGATAAAACTTTTAGAAGAAAACATAGGGGGAAAGCTTCATGACACTGGATTTGGCAATGATTTCTTGGATATGACACCAAAAGCACAGGCAACAAAAGAAAAAAAATAGACAAACTAGACTTCATCAACTAAAATCTTGCACATCAAGGGACACTATCAAAAGGGTACAAAGGCACTCTATGGAATGAGAAAATATATTTGCAAATCACATATCTGATAAAGGATTAATACTCAAAATAGACAGAAGTCCTAATTCTCAACAATAACATCAACAAAAGAAGACTCAATTCAAAAATGGGCAAAGGACTTGAATAGACAGTTCTCCAAAGAACATATGCATATGGCCAATAAGTACATGTAAAGGTATTCAATATGACTAATCATTAGGGAAATACAAATAAAAGCCACATGAGATGCCACTCATAGTCACTGAGATGGCCATCATCACACACACCCAAACAAAAAGAAGAGTTGGCAAGGATGTAGAGAAATCAGAAAGTTGTGCAGCTGCTATAAAAAACAATATAGCAGTTCCTCAAAGAATGAGAACTATAATATGACCCAGCAATTCCTCTTCTGGGTATACACCCAAAAGAACTGAACAAAGAAACAGGAAGAGATATCTGTGCACTGATGTTTACAGCAGCATTATTCACAGTAGACAAAGACAGAAGCGGTCCAAGTCTCCACTGATGGGTGAACAGATAAAATATGGTATGTACATATAGTGGCATTATTTGTAATAGCCAAAAACTGGAAATAATCCAAATGCCTATCAACATATGAACAGATACACAAGTGTTGTGTTCAAAAAACAAAGTGCTGAAGAGGTATCTGTACACTCATGTTTAGGAAAGCACAATAGCCAAAAGGTGGAAGTAACCCAACTGTTCACTGATGGATAGATAAGCTAAATGTGATCTATACATACAGTGCAATATTATTCAGCCTTAAAAATGAAGAAAATTCTGACACATGCCACAATATGAACCTTGAACATAGGCTAAGTGAAAGAAGCCAGACACAAAAGGACAAATACTGTATAATTCACCCATACGAGGTACTCAGTGGTGCTCAGTCGAATTCAGAGAGCCAGAAAGTAGAATTGTGGTTGCTAGGGGATAAGGGGAGGGAGGAATGGGGAGTTACTGTTTAATGGGTTTCAGCTTTACAAAGTGAACAAAGTTCTGCAGATGGATGGTGCTGATGATTGCGCAATATGAAGGTACTTATTGCCACTGAACTGTATACTTTGAAATGGTTAAAGTGGTTTAAACCAATGGGTTACATGGGACCACAGCCCATGTAACAGGAGAAACAATCATTCTATAGCCCAGTGCACCGGAAGGTCGAGTTTTCAACTACTCAGAACATCTGTTTCTTCATTTTTTATATGGGAATATGCCCACCACCCAAATGAGACAGAGCACCAGGGAGTCCTGGTATCATCCCTAACACATGTTAGGCATTCAATAAACTTTAGTTACCTGCTCCTTCCCCAGAGCAAATACTTTCTGTTTCCAACTTAGAAAAGTGAAACTTCCTTTTTTCTTAATTGTCAGGTTTGCTGTGAGGTAATTGACAGCTTCCTTTGATTTCAGGATTGCTCTAGATGTTTTGCACGGAGAGGCTCCAGAGTCTTTGTAGGGCTTGATGGCCAGATAATGAGACTGTATTTCTGCTCACATCCCCAAGCAGACCAGGACCCAGGCCCGCGTGGTCCATATTTGCATATATGGAGCAGCACAAAATCTGAATGCAAGTAATAAATTTCCTATAAGAGCCCCCTGCACAGTCTCTACTTAGAGAGTCGAAATAGGACACAGGAAAAAAATACTTTTCCCGGGTTTTCTTTGATTCTCAAGCAGATAATTCTGCTCCACTGAGCAGCCCAAGTTGTAGGGAAAGGCACACCATGCTAGCAAGAGGCAGTATGGCAAAGTGAGAAGCATCAGGTTTCAGAGACACAGAACCTTGGTTAAAACTCCAGCTTAGCCACTCACCATGATCTAGGGCAAGTTCTCAAACATTCAGCCTTGTTATCCTCATCTGTTAAATAAAGAGAACAGCCCCTGCCTAACAGGGTGGTTGTGAAGATTACTTAACTTAATGTACATCCTGATTTAACAGTTCTGAGAAAACCAAAGTATCACAGTATGAACATCAGCAGGTTCCCTGTTGTATCCCTAAGCCATACTAGCTGAGCCACCCAAAGGGAAGTTGTGCTCCCCTTCTGAGAAGTAGCATTTGGTAGCATTTGGAGGCAAGGGTGGAAACCATTCCTTTCAATACCCTATCTTCAGGCAAACCACAACTGCGAGCTCCAGAACTTCACTCTCCTGACTCTCGTGGTTTGGTGTGGGTAGGGGTGGTGGATGAGAGCAGAAGCGGGCAGGAGTGGGACCAGAGAGAGACTAAGAGAGACCTAGAGACCAGCTACCTTGGTCCCTCTCTCCAAGTCCAATTCCCAGTCACCAAGAGGGCCAGCTATATCTTTGATTTTCGGTTCCATGAGATAAGTCAGTGCCTTTATAAGTCCTTTATTTATGCTTAAGTTATCTCAAGTTGGTTACTATTTTAATGCAATTAACAGTCTTGACCAAGACACAAACCCAGAAGCCATACCCATACAGGGGTCACCAAAAAAGCTCTTACCTCTTCTACCTGCCTTCTCTCTTTGTCACATCAGCACACATCAGTGGGGTGTACATGACCCATTCTGCTCATTCACCTCTTTGTTCAAGAGCATGCCTCCCTTTCTCCCCTACGTACACATACCACCACTGCCACTACCGCCACTCTATCTTGGCTAATTATACAAACTGCTAACAGCAATGTGCTGGTATTAGAAGCATGGAGTTGGCACCTCCCTCTGCACAGTCCCCAGCCTATTTGAGTCTCCTTCACGGGGCTGGAAACCACCCATAATTACCTCCATCACAGCCAAAGATTTTAGTAACAATAGAGCATTTAAGTCTTTAGGGTTTTAAAAAAAATTGGACATGGCTGCAAGAGTTCCAGCTCAAAGTTGCACTTTGTACACACTGCCTCGGGATGCACTTCCTATGACTTGTTGCAGCTGGTGAAGGAGGGTAGGAGAGGAGGCAAGCAAGGCCTCAGGAAAGTCTGGCAGCAAGAGCTGGGGAGGTCCGGGGGAAAAGCAGCATTGGGCAAGCTCCATCTCCCTAATCTGCATGGGACTGCCGGCCAAGTTTGCTCTCCGAGCTGTGAGAAGGACCAATTAATTTATCAATCTGCACCTCTTTCTGCCATAACATATTTCCCTCTTGCCAACAAAAAATGTGTCCATTATCAGGCAGGTCCCTGTCCTCCTAAGCAGCCCATACGGCTGTATAATTACACTTCTTTCCTTGACAACTTGCATGATTGTTTTCCTAACAGTATATTACTTCGTTAGTACCTTCCAATATACGTTATTTTTAAACTGTCACTTTTGCCCAACTCATCCCAATTCGCACTCGTCTGTTTATCATAACAATCATTAATAACTGTCAGTCCACGCCATCAACGTAACGAACTCACTCCCTCATTAGCATGTTCTAGCATTTGTTCCGTAGAGGGGGCTGATTATTTTTTACAACAGGCCAAGCCAATTACTTTAGTGAAATGGAATCACATTAATCAAAACTTAACAAGGTGGCAAATTTAAAGATATCAGATTGCAAAAGACAGCATAACTAATATGTCAGTGTCAGAGGTAGCGTGTAGGTATGCAGCAGCTGTACTAAATATATCTCTTCGCAGAGGCCACATGAATTTTGACGTTTCATATGATCTGACAACTACCAAAGTGATATTATAGAAGGCAAGAGCCCGGTGCTGCACAGCTCACGATGACTTTTGTAGATTCTGGCAAGGGCAGTGTGAGCAGAGAGGGAGGCGGAAGAAGGGAGAAGAAAATGGTGGCCGCGCCTATCCAGGCTGGCAGACGGCAGTTGATCATGTCTCTCTGTGCCAAGGCATTTTCTTTTACACTTTAAATGATGATAGTCATCCATCACCATCTGACAACTGCATCAAAACCAGCTGCAAAACATGCAAAGCCCAGCAGTCTAAAACATGCTGACACAACCAACAGAAAAACAGATTTTAAAATTTATTTATTTATTTATTTATTCCATAGGAAAAGAATGTGGGGGGAGGGAGAGAAGACCCAAGAAAGAATGGGGGTGAGGATGGAGGTGGGGGTGGACCACGAGTACAGATAGAGGAAGGAAAATATCACGGCAGGAAAGGAGCAGGAAAAAAAACAAGACAGGGAACAAGGAAAAGAATGAAATGGAGACAAAGATAGAGACACAAAGAAAAGGAGGAGATGAATAGAAAAGGCAGGACACAGAGAAGGATGAGAAGAAGGGAAAGGATAAATGCAAGTGGCTACCAGTATTGGGAAGAAAGGCAAGTGGAGACTCTCTTGTAAGTGGCTGATTCTACCCCAGGAATATTCCACCAGGCTGACCTCATCTCTCTACTCCACCAGCCAGTGCTTCAGCCCAAGCCTTTCTTACCCTTCTGCCAGAAGATACCAAGTTCCATGCAGGTCTTTCCTGCCTGCGTCCACCCCTTAAGTCAAGTTTCCACCGCCAGGACTCTGTTACACAGCATTGCTACTATCACCCTCCCAACCCATGGGTTCCCCCGACCCACAGCATCAAGTCTAACTGCAGTAAAGCACTTGGCACCTCCACCACCAGGCCACGTTCTAGCTCCAACATTCACAGTTGATTATTCCTGCCCCTACCCCCCAACAACCCACCCTCCTCTCTGGCCTCTTCTACCACCCACAAGGTAATTCAAATCTCTGTCCTGACATTTACTAGCTGAGTGACCTCGAGTCAGTTACTGGACCTCTCTGAGCTTCCATTTCCTCATCTATAACAATGGGGACAGTATCACTTACAGTTCACAATTTATCTTTAAGAGTAAAATAAGTTTCCATGCACGGTGGCTCACGCCTGTAATCCCAAAACTTTGGGAGACTGAGGCAGGTACATCACCTGAGCTCAGGAGTTCAAGACCAGCCTGGCCAACATGGCAAAACTCCTTCTCCACTAAAGATAGAAAAATTAGCCGGGCGTGGTGGTGCACATCTGTAGTCCCAGCTACTCAGGACACTGAGGCAGGAGAATCACTTGAGCCCAAGAGTCGGAGGTTGCAGTGAGCTGAGATCGTGCCATTGCACTCTAACCTGGGAGACAGTGACCCTGTCTCAAAAAAAAAAAAAAAGAAAAAGAAAAAAAAAAGAGTAAAATAAGTAACACAGAGAAAGCACCCAGAAAGAGGCTGAACACATGAATAGACACCACTCCTAAGAGTGGGCCTTGAGGTAGAGACTTTGTGTTTATTCATTTTTTCAATTAGGACAGAGTAAGCAAGCTCTGGAATTCTGTGGAATTGAAGTAGGGTAGAGCCCTTCTTTGCAGTTCTCATTCATGAGGTTTACATCCTTTCCAGGACCTCTAGCCACGTATTTAACAAACTAGAGAATCAGTTGGTGGCATGCAGTGGATAGAAGAGGGCCAGTGTGATCTGCAGGCTTTTCAGGGATGAGCTAGCACACAAAAGCATGAGGGTCCAGTGTGACACATCTGCCTGCATCCTTCCCTGGACCCACAACCCAGCCAGCTCAGCCACCCTGCTGTGATTGTATTTAATGAAGCCTGTTTATTTATTTACTTATTTTGAGGAAGCCCAGAACCAGGTACACCATGCTGGCAAAGACCCCATTGTATAATGTGATTAGATTCAGTTATATCACACAGTTCACGAAATTGTGCTATGATTCATTTTTACAACTTAAATAGCTATTTGGTTGGGTTGCCAGGTTGAACGTGATAAATGTGTATGATAAAACAGAACAAAGAGAAGGGCCAGTGCCTGTAAACTAAAACATTAGTCAGTGTATTAACCCCTTCCCTCCTTAACTGTGATGACTTCCTGAGGGCAGCTGCCCCACAGTCATCCTCCTTCAAACCTTGTATCTGGTATCAGAACGGTGCCACTGCCAAAGGTGATGATTTACCCCTCTTCCCAGCAAGGAAAAAGCTTTTTCCAGAAGGGTCACCATCCATTCTATCTTAATCCCCGTCTCTGGATAAGAGGGTAAGCCACAAGTGTTCCTGGGTCCTATTTCAAAGTCTAATCACCTCCCAGATCTCCAGCTTACATTCTAATCCTGAATCCCATGTCTCGAACATTTAACTCATGTCCAACTTAACATTCAGGGCAATCATGATGAGATATTCACATGCCACCTAATTATTCTTAAATCACAAGAAATAAAGCTGCACTAAAAAGAAATCAGCATAAAACTCTGCTGAAATAACTTAGGGGGAAAAATACAGGACTCACATCACTCATATCAGTGTCTTTCATGTTGCATAAGAGTTTTTTTCTTACTGTACCAGGGTACCTCTCTATTTAAAGATATCCTAAAGAAGACTCTCTAAAAAAGCATATCATCATTTTGTAAATTACTTTTTAAAGAAAATTGGATTTTCATTTTAAAGAATTACATCATTCTAATGTTGGAAGAGGTCTTACCAATTAACTCCAGCCCCAACTCATTTTTCTTCATTTCACAGAACAGAAATCTGATGTGGCATATGTTCCAAAGATGGGTATCACACATCTCGCAGCAATATGCCCTTCTAGAATGTGGCATTGCCATTTCCTTATCTGGAGGTAGACTGAGTCCTTCCCTTGAAACTAGGCAGGCTCGCATTACTGTCACCAACAGAGTGCAGGGAAGTTACACCAGGTGACTGCTGAGGCTGGACCATAAAGGGATGCAGCTTCCATCTCATTCCCTGGAACACTTGCGCTTGGAGCCTGGAGGAGGACTTATTGATCTTCTAATAGGGAGTATCGCAACTTTACAAAGGAGGAACTGAGATTTAAAGAAGTTGCATTATATTTTCCAACATCATACTGCTAACAAATGAATTTAGAGTCCATCATCAATCTCTTAGTTATTTATTACACAGTTTCTTCCAAAGTTAGCATGAACAATAATGACTTGAACCAATTAACCTACTCTCTTGAAATCAGAATGTGTGTATGAATGGGTGAAATCAGTTTTAACAAAGTTTAAAAAAAAGTGTTAAGAGAAATTGTCAAAAAAAAAAATTTAATGTTTTAAAAAGTCCTACCGTGCTGAGGTGGCCATGCTGTAAGGAAGCCAAGCCCACGGAGAGACATTTCAGATAATCCCAGCCCTTAGCATCAACTCATCTTCAGTCTTTGAGTCCTTCCAGCCCAGGTCCAAGCTTGTGGACCAGAGACAAGCCACTCCACTGTGGCCTCTCCAAATTCCTGACCCATACAACACATGTGCTTATGACATGCTTGTTTCAAACACCTAGATTTTGAAGTAATTCAGCAAAAGATCATGGGAACACTAGGAAGCCTGAGGGAGCAAAGGCCATGTGAGAACCAGAGCCTGGGTCTGCTAACTCCAGAGTTAGCACTGTTTCCCCTTTACTGCCCTTCTGGTGTGACTTTCACATAAAGCAAGGTGTACCTATGCCACATACACCAACTTGCTATACCAGTAAATAAGGCAGGAACTAAGACAATTTTAGCCAAAAATTCATCTGCTGCATAGGGAATCAGCAGAGGTTTCCACTGCCCTTCAGACTGGGAAAACCTCCCAAAAGACCATCCAAGAGCTAACCCTACAGTGACCAGAAACAGCAAATTTGGGTATTTGGGGGATCCAAACAGAAAATATATTCACTACCCAACAGTCACTGACATTCACTGGCCCGATGATTTGTTCCCAAGTATAAAATTCCCTGAAAAGCAATCACTACCACAAACGGAGGCCCTTATATCACATCTCCCACAAATTCCACTTTACTTCCAGCTTGGAGAGTATCAACAATCCCCCAGTTTGTTCCTCTGGACATTTAAGTCAGGGACTCAAGTCTGGATACTCACTGTGGAACCAGCAGGGAAACGTCCATGCTTAGCAGACTTAGGACTTGAGACTGAGGCTCAAACAGATGAAGACCACTACATCTTACAGCTGAGCCTTTTCTTCTTTTCGTATCTTTCCACGTGACCCTCACACCATGATAAACTTTCAGATCCACCCTGTTCATGAATCTGCAAAGAATCTGTTTCTTTACCCCCTTCTTAGCCAACAGAACCCAACGTAATGGTCTTTGAAGGAAAGAGACTCTTGGATGAGCTGCTTCTTAGTGATTGAGAATATCATCCACCCCATGTTTGCTATGTGAGGAGTTAGGAGTACAATACACTTTCTCTGCACATTTATCATAACTTATTTCCAGATCCAAAATTAAACTTCATGGTCTGACAAAGAATATTTATCTTTCTTCTTTTTTTAAGAGATAAGGATCTTGCTATGTTGCCTAAGCTGGACTCAAATTCCTAGGCTAAGTAATTCTCCCACCTCAGCCTCCTAAGTTGGATATTTATCTTTTTGGTAGATTTATTTAAATGAAATCTACCAAATCTATTTAAATTATGGCAAGGCCTTTTTTGGCTCACACCTGTAATCTGAGCATTTTGGAAGGCCAGGGCAGGAAGACAGCTTGAGCCCAGGAATTCCAGACCAGCCTAGGCAACATGACAAAATCCTGTCTCCACAAAAAAATACAAAAAAAAATTTTTAAACAAATGTAGCCTCAGGAGGTCGAGGCTGCATTGAGTTGTGATTGCACCACTGCACTCCAGCCTGAGTGACAGTGAGACTCTGTCTTTAAAAATAATAATTATTAAATCACATTTAACCATTATTTAATGAACTATCTTTATTAAAAATAAAAACCAAAACTATAAACTTCAATAATATCTGTATATATATTATATATTAACATATACACATATTAATGTATTATTTGAATTTTCAAAATCAGGACCATCCTGGACAGCTCACCACACAGATACACCTTCTGTAGGAAGACTTTCATAGTACAGCAGAGGAGGACCGATGGCTCCTCCTCTCATCGTCTAACCAAAAATACAGAATTTCATCTGTTATTCTCTTTTTAACCTCCCAAGGGTGCACTGGCCCTTTCTCCTCCCTTAAGCAAGTCACTTCATCTCTTTCAATCTTAGTTTTCTCATTTGTAACACACTCATAGAGATAAAATGACACAGAGCTCAAGTTCACAGAGCTTGGCAGGAACTTAAACCCAGGTCTCTGACTCTCCATAAAGTGTTTTTCCACCTCTACTTCCTTGTGTGTCTTAACAGTGGTGTATCCTACTGTTGTCATCCTCTTCACCAGGGCCCTGCGATCACAGGTGGAGTGTAGTAAAGCCCAAGTAATGCGGAAGCTGGCAGAAGAATCTTGCATCTCAGCACATCAATGCAAGTGGCCCAGGCCCCAAACTGAGAATCCCCCACTCAGACTCTCAAATACCAAACTGGCATGGGGGAAAGAAACATAAAATATCACTTGAAGGGTTTTTGTTTTGTTTTGTTTTGTTTTTAAAAAAAATAAATAAATAAAGCTTCCCCTTGAACTCAACATAGAAAGTCAGCTGAGGACAGAGCCTATAGCTCTGCTCTCCCCAGAATTTTCACCTTGCAACAGACACTCCCCAGCCTGACTGCTGTGGGAATGCAGAGGGTGAAGATGGGAGAGGGGCCTCTAATTTATTTCCCTCCCTGATTTATTTTCCCCCCTGCACATCACTTTGGTATGGCAACAATGCATAATTTGATTACACGTGATATAGAAAATCATTGCAGCTGTTGAGAAATATTCACAGCAAGAGAATTTCAGATCTAAACTCAGACACAGATACACAGAATGCAGACACACAGTCAGACTTTGTGAATATCCTGCTAAAATCACAAAGGGAGGGGAGAAAGCAAAATGCTCTTCTGTCTGCTGATTAGTATTTCCAGTGTTCCTATCTGCATCCACTGTTCATTGTCCATAAATGCAGATTTAAGAGTACCTCCTTAGAAAGAAAAACATCTACCTGCCTAATGGGGGGAAACAGCATCTTGGGGTGAAAATGATGGCAATGCAACAAAAAAATCAGACTGTGTACCATTTAATTTTACTTTAAAAATGCTGCTATGAAACCAGGTGCATTTAATTCCCTTTAAACGCCATGTAAAAGTTTCTCTCCTGCCTGCTCACTCTGTGGGCTACATACCGTGCCTAAGATTAATCCCTCAGGAGTTTTTTATTTCCTATTCTGCCTATCTTTCATCTTCACCCCAGACTAAGCAGATGGATGTGAATTCAAAGTTTTCTGATCTTTAGCACAAGTTATGGAGGGTTATCTTTGGCTGTATATCTTTCTGCTGGCAGTGCTCCCTTGGTGATGAAGGATTAACCACCCCAGCTGTCTCTTCCCAGAATGATGCAGTGCCGTGCTCCTCAACACGACAGCATCACTTAATCTTAATGTCCGCTCTCCGAGCGCAGCCGTGCAGGACAAAGCCAATCAACATCAGATGCCACCAAGATGGACCTACTGCTTGGCCCTGGAGTCTCTCACCCTCTCACTCCTATTAATCAACATCATCCAACCCAATCCCAGAGTTCACTTCTCTCAAACCTCAGTTAAACCAAGCCGGGGTCCCTGTTAACCATCTGAAGCACAGGGCGGGAGGGGGCTGGTGGGAGACAATCAGCCGCTTCAGGAGCACAGCACGTCAAGCCACACGGCTGAATGAGAGACCTTCCCTCTGCCCAACTTCTCACAGTGCCAACACTGGTTCTGGAGCACTCAACATGTCTAAGTCTAATGAAATTCACCCGTTTGCCATAATAGAGACTGATCTCGAATGAAGCCTACCTGTCTTCCAGAGACCCCAAAAGAATCTGAAGAAAGACATGTGCCCATTCACAGCCAAACTGTTTCGGCTCCGCTTCCCTCATCTCCACCCTTACCAGCAGACCTGCCTCTGCTTACACTTGTAAAACCGGGTCTAACACATTCTACTACTTTTTGCACAAAAACACTTAGCCTTGCCACAAACGGCACAAATGGAAAGTCTGACCCAACCAAAAAAATGCCTTGTTTGGGTGACTGATATACCCACAAATACATTTAATCTGAAGAAGAATCCTATCTTCCCTACATTTTTAAGTTTATGTATCACAGGTGGGGAAAGCAAAGTGGTACTCTCATGGTTTTCTCTAGCTCTGAGCAATTATAGTAATGTAGCTCCCTTTTCTTTCTTAAGAAAGGGAACAAAAAAGTCAGCCTAGATCTCAAAGGCAAACGTAATAAAACAGTAAATTATTGCTGGAGTTTACTAAACAAATGCAACCTAGTTAAATTTGGAAAAATCTTCACTTTTGCTTACATTTGCAATTTTACTGCTGAACTACTGGTATTTCTTACTTATGCAACATTAAAATGTATAAGAAATCCTCTTGTGTGCTATATCCAGCATCTACTCTTGATTTATAATACCCAATTTAGGGGGGAAAAACACAACTAAACCTGATTTAAATCACAGATTACTCTGTAAAACACAAGCAAGGAACTATTCCAAATCCTAAATGTAATTTAAACATATTTATATTTTACAGTGATATATTTTCCCCATTCCTTGTCTTACGACTGTAAACTTTCTATAATTATATAAGCAATTTCCCTAAGGTCACAACATTGATCATAGTTATAAATTGCTAAAGTACAACAACACACAGTGTGCAGCAAAATATATGCTGGACATCACAAACGGTTTCATCAAATCAGGAATGGGTGGGGGAAGCAGAGCGAGAGAAGTAAGAAAGGAGACACAGAAAGGGGACAAAGTAACAAATTTTCCAAGAAGTCATTACACAGTGTCACATCCTCTTCCCCAAAGCCGTTTGGAACACACTTTTTACAAATTGGCTTGCAGTAGGACTTGGTTTAATTTTTGATGCTATTCTCAACCTTTTGCCTATTGCTCTGAAAGCCACTTGAGAAAGAAACCTGGGAAGCAAACTCCAGCAGTCACTCAGTTAAAACAGGAAAAACCAAGATGATAAATCCCACACCACTGAAAACCTGCCTTCTGCCATCAACTGTAGATTCTCAAACCGTGTTCCTAGGAACCTGAGGATTCCATGGAGACACTCTCTGAAGCAGTTGGGATTCGAGCTTTCCACCCCATTCTTTAGCCAGAGCATCTTTTCTTTGGTCTGTATCCTGTATTGGGGCTCTGTAGAAGAAATCTTACTTGGAAAAATAGTTTCAAAGGTTAAAATAAAGAGAAAAAAAAAAGATTTGAAAACGACCACCCCATGATGCTGTCCTCATGAAGGATGAGACCTAAAGGGAGTTATTTGAGGGTCTCTGGCTGTTTGTCAGTGCTGCTGGTGTTTAGGGGTAACACTTAATGAGACAGGATTCAGGTGCTCTCTGCACACCATGCAAATGGGGTTGCTGTCAGGCGCCTCCAGCGTCCAGGTTCCTGCCAGCCGGGCTGACAGGCCAGTCGCCCCTTATAGTTAACAATGCCACATTCCACTCCAGGCAGCTGCCTATTAGGAAGACAGCTGAGACCCAGAGGGGAGGGAGAAATCAACGTGTGACAGACACTCCCGTGATCGATGTAAAATAATCCTAAAAAGACCTGTGTTCTCTGAAAGCTTAGGAACCGAGTGGTTCAAATTTTTCCTTCTCAACATTTTCCAAGGAAGGCTAAGCATCTCCATAGCTCAGGATCTTGGTGCAGCTTTCTGAGAAAACTACACAGCTACACGATACATGCTACACGTGTTTTCCAAGAGGACAGCCAGTAAGAGATTAGTCTCCTGGAGCAAATGATGCTCCCCATGTCTCCCTCCACTCCATACCCCTTCTCTCTACTCATCTGCTGCTCATCTACTCATCTTCCTCCGCCTCCTCCCTCCCCCTCTCTGTCTCTGCCTCCATTTTTCTATGTATGTACTGTCAATAGCTCCCAAATAAAGCACATCTGCCTTCCTGCAACAGCACAACTTTCCCTGACCACAGGTAATATTCACAGTATTTAATGGACAAGGCACAGACCTGGACCAATCAGAACAGAACTGGCTACAAACAGTTCACAGTCACACACAAAGGTGAACGGAATCAATGTAAGTCATGACGCAACACCAAAAGAGAAACTGTAAAGTCTATCAATTAACCTTACAAGCTTCAAAGTCAGAGAGACCCAAGTTCAAATCTCCACTCTACCAGTTTCTGTAGAACCTCAAATTGCTTAATTGTCTCCTCCAATAGAGTAGGCATAATAATTCCTACATGTGAAAAGTAAATGAGTCAATGCGCATAAAACTAAAAGGTGGCATATTGTAAGTGTTCAATAGGTTAGATAGACACTTTCCCTTCAGTTAACTGCTTTTGGTTGGTTGGTTGTTTTCTGTTTTTGTTTCTTTCAGATTGCCTAGATGTGTGATGGATACCCAATAAACAAGTTAAAAAAAAAAAAAAGTATTTGCCAATTCTGGTCTTAGAAGAAAAAGAAGAGGTCTCCCGGCCCCAGGTGGACTCCACAGAGGGTGAATTCTTAAGAGTAGCTAAACTGCAGGTGGAATGAAGGCTGTTCACGACACTGGGTTCTCACCCAGAAATACAGCAGGGCTGATGGCCTTTACTGGATTTTTATCACCTAATGAATTAAGAATATCACTCTATATCAATTTAGAAAATTCTATGTATAATTCATCAAAAAAGCTTAATTTTTTATTATTTCTTATTTTATAAATAATACATCTCATGAAAAAAATGAAAAAAGTCAATTAAAATCACCTATAATCCTGTTGCCCAAGTAATGATAATGATATCAATAGCTAATATTTTACTGAGAGCTTAGCATATACCAGCATTGTGCTAAATGCATTACCTTATTCTCTAATTTAATCCTCACTATTGTTTGGCATCGGAAACTGAGACTTAAAGTGGCTAGGTATTAAAAGGAACAAGATTACATGATTTTAAAAATGAAAAGGAAAATTTAAAAAAGAAAATAAATAAAGTGGCTAGGTAATTTGTTGAAGGTCAAATTGCCACACCACTCCTAAATGACAGCATCAGGATTTGAATTCGGGTCTGAATATAAAGCTTATGCAGGAAAGTTCCATGCAATATTTCTTTCCAGGAATAACTGATGTACTTCCTTCAACTCTTTTTCCTGTACCTACACATAGGTACATATGTGGATAGGTAGATGGATGCAAAAGAAATCCTCACTGAATTACTTAAACATTTGCATAGGATTAATCAATAGAAATATATTAAAATTTTATTTGGTTCAGATACAAAATCTTAAGTTCTATGGACCTTGAACTTCTTAAATAAGATGGTTTCTGTAGCACAATTGTACAAATCTCAAGCACAAGTACTTCCCACTCCAGCTCTAACCATTGAGACTTTGGACATGGCTACTCAAAAACGAGTAAACAGAGCACATTACGAGCCCACAACCACAACCCATGGGTTTCTTAGAAAATACAGGCAATGCAGACCAATCATTTAAAAAAAAAAAAATAGCAAGGAAAAACGTGAACTTGATAACATAACATGCAGGGGTAGGAGCCTCTGTACAAACAATGTAATCAGGAAAATAAGCGTGGGCATCCTTTTAAATGTCAATAACAACCAATTCTTTTCATCCTTCAAATCAAATGCATCTTTTTTCATCAATACCTGTAATTGTAGAACCAGAAACATTCCACTTTGGGCCCATCCTTCATCTCTTTCCCTTGTGAATGATAGTTGTGGCCCTAATTATGGACAGAAATTAGGCCTCCTGGTACATGTTTTTAAGGCCAGAATCTTGAATTCCATTTTGGGGGAACAGACAGACTCAAATTTCTCCAGAAACTGAAAGACTTTGAAAATAGAAACCACCCAGCAACCAATGGCTTCAACTCCTCGAAAGTCATTAAATAGAGGGAAGGGAGAAAACAAGGCCATCATACTATACAAAAGGCCAAATCCTGCTTCCAGACACTCAGCGCCAAGGAATTTCATGGACCCTTTAGAGATGGGAAGGCTACCTTTTCATGGGATTTCAACCTGATAAATTTGGACTATTTGGGAATATGGTTGTTTTCATCCTTTATTCGTCTTTTTTTACCTTTTCAGTAATGTTTTATAGTTTTCCTCATATAAATCCCCCATTCTTTCTTCTTAATTTGTAGGTATTTGTTGTTAGTGTTAATCGGAAATGAGACATATCCACCCCTCCCCTCCATTTTTGTTTGCTATATGAATTTTTCTGTATTTTAACTACTTTATATAACTAATTGATTTAATAGTTTTTGAGTTGATTTGGTTGGATTTTCCAGATTAGCAATGAGTTCACTCAAAAATAATGCTATGTTTATCTCCTCCTTTTCGTTACTTATACCTCTGTTTTCAATTTCTTATCTTACTGCATTAGCTGAGGCAGGGATCGCAAACTCAAATGCCCACTGGGGCGGGCGGTAACATACAAAGTGAATTGAGCCAGGTGAAGACTGGTCACCTGGGGAATGCCACTCTGTGTCTAGAGGCAGCAGCTGCCACTGTGTTCTGAGGTTACCCTCAGGAGAAAGAGCTCATCTTCCCAGATCTTCAAAAGAAGTCAGAGATAAGGATTTTGGGGGGAGGCAGGTGAAACCTCCAGTTCATTAAAGGTTAGCAACTAATTTTTTAAAATTGTAAACATAGCGCAGGAGAAAACAGAATGCTTAATGGTCAGATTCATCACAAAAGGCACCAATAAACTCTAGGCAAGATCTTCCAAAATTAAGAAAGTACTGAATTTAAATCATAATGGACATGGCCACCCTTATCTCCACCCTGACTTTCTCTAATATAGGGCCACTAAAGAAGATGTCTGCTTTTGATTTGAGGTAAAGAGTCTGTATCGTGTTAAGTCTCCAGTGCTAGTTTACTGGGATATTTTATCAGAAATGAATTTTGAATTCCCTTAAGATAATTTGGTTTTCTCCTTTGACCCTAAGCAATTGTTTATATTAATAAATTTCCCAAGATCAGAAAGTTAGAATGAATGCTTAAAACGGCACACTGTGGGTGAAGCCACTATAATGTGTGCTTCCAAATAAAACACGTAAATAGATATTCCTTAATTTTTTAACTCTTTGGTTTTATTTTATTGACTAAACACTTGGTTCTGACTTGCTTTCTCACCCATATTCCAACAACTTATTCTAGTCTACTGTAATCCCAGTTATAAAACTGTCACTGACATCATCTGTTGCAAAAAAATTATTTACAACTGGATCCATCATCAACTCAGTCTACACAACCAGCTTTGAATTCCAAAGCAATTCCACACCACAATCCACATCTGTATTCTCAAATCCACTTTGATACAGTTTCCCAAGTCCACTTTGATACAGTTACCTCTTTAGAAAGATATTAGAATGACAAATTTTCTGGAAACAGGTTTTCTTCGGGGCTGGGGCTGGAAGGACATTAAATTAAAAAGATGGAACTGGCTTAAGACAGAAAAGACATTCAGTGCATGAATGTAAAAACATCACTAAACTTGACTTACAAAATTGTTAATTATGTATTTGACAGTGAATTATCACAAACAGCTGGGGCTAAAGAATACAAACCCACACAGGGAGTGGAGAAAAGTACACTCAAATTCACACAAACACTATCAAAGAGGATGTTTAAACTCAGCTTCTTCTGCAGTAACAACATCTTCACTTACACAATGGGTTACTCACTGCCACCAAAATTCACAAACCAACCATTCCCAGGTTTCTAAGTGCAGGCTCTAAATTGGACATTCTTCTCCCCATTTAGAAAGTTATGCCATAAGGTTTGTGGCCACTAGAGAGAAAGAACCAGGCCAGGATCTAAAAGAATGTGCGCACAAAGGCTGTGAAAAGAAAAGCCGTCACTTTGCGAAGTTTGGTCTTAATTTTTTTCCAGACTATATGTAAATACTCTCAATGCCTTGGGAGACAGCTCCAGAGAAGCTTCCTGAGCCTGACATCCCATCTCCTCTCAAACACATGCTCAAGCTCTCCCCACAATCTTCTGCCAGGAGTCTGCTCCCCCGGGACCCCCTCCCTTAACCCACAGGGAGGAGCCACTGTCAGAAACACTTGTGTGGAGTTGTTGAGAAAATCCTCTCAGCAAAGTCAATGACAAGGCAAAAGCCCAGACCAGACATCTTGGGGCAGACGTGGCTGCCTGGCTCTGAACACTGGGGGAAAGACTCTTGGGGGACAAAAAAAAAAAAAAAAAAAACTGAACTAAACAAAAAAACTAACCTCACTCTTTAGGGACATGTTCAGCCATTCTGCATCAGAAAAGACACAGGCTCTCCCTACACTTGATACAAAGTCAGCATGGTTCCCTCTCCACAAGACACATATCAGGGAAAAAAAGAAAATCTGATATTTTTTTAATCCCCAGCACATTTTAGCATATAACTCAGGTGAGAGTCTGAGAGTTGCAAGCTTAGATAAAATATTAAAATATTTCTCTAAATGCTATACTTTCTAATAAGTCTAAGAGTTTATTAGGAAAGCCATCCCTGATACTCAATCTTGGCTAACTTAAGGTGGTAAATTTCAAAGTCCAAAGGTTAGAGCCTTCAAGGAAAAAAAGAAAAAAGAGATATCACAAAATTCTTTTCTTTTTAGATGGGATGATGAGACATCTTCATCTGCCTCCAAGCATTTTTAGAAAATGCTGAGAACAACCAGATTGTAATTTAAGCCTCTCTGAAAAGTAAGGACCTCCAATGGGCAGCCCAATATCTTTCCCTAATCATCTTTCCAAAGATTTCCACATCATAGACAAAAGTTTAAAAGGCTGATATCCCTCTGACTATATCTCAAATTCTCTCTGTGGAAAGGCACTAGAGTAACCAAGCTCCCAGGGGATGGTACCAAGCTGACTCTTCTCTGGGATGCTGTCTGCTATGCGATGTAGAAGAGCAGAAGTATAAAGGTTGCCAGAAGCACAGCCAATGTCTGGGAATATTAGAAGCCAACAAAATAATAGGGAAAGGATCCATACAAGGACAGAACACATTATGACATCCAACACTGATTTTAAAAATAACCAAACAAACAAAATCTTCATCCCAGGCAGCCTAAGAGCAATGTGTCCAGATGCCAGAATAAGGGAATCAATTTAGGGTGGGTCAATGGAAACAGCTTTACCCTCCAGAAGACCATGGCGAAAACCACATCAATGCCAGTCATAGGAGATCACTCTATTTTGAAAAATATAAAACTGTTTCATTGCAAATCTATGGAAACAATGTCACAGGGGCCAAGAGCTGTCACTTTGAGTCAAAGAAGGCCCACTTCACTGTGGCGCTGATGGCCAGCAATGTCAAGGCGAATTACACCCCGACTCACCAAGACAGAAATCAAAGTCAGGAGAGGAACGTTCAGCTGGAGACACACCCACAGGAGTTTGGAAAGCAACACTCCTTCCAAGCTGTGCTAATCCATCACAGGTTCACACAAAGGATGTGAGGGTTTTTTCCCCCCATCAAAAATGGAAAGGACCAATAATAAGATCACACTAAGGGAGATTTGGGGAGTTGATCTTATGGCCAAAGCACTCTATTCCTGACAACATGTTGGGTAGGAGAAGGGGATGCAGTGAGGTTCACTGCCTGGACATTAGAAGGGGACTCATGAGCAGAAACTGCAAAAGATGGAGAAACTGCAAAAGAAGCTGGGGTTCTTTTCTCCAGGTGGCTGCAATAAGGTCCCACAAGCTACCTGAGTAGAGCAGCAGGGGAGGTAGAAGGGATACAGGACTTAGGGTGAGGAGTACGAAGTCTTGGGCATATTAAAAACTCTCTGGGCCATAGTCAGTGACAATCAATGAGAACATTCTGTGGAAACATGGGATCACAGCTAGAAATCTCCTTCCTAAGAAGTCAGCAGGAAAGTCACAAGGTAAAGGCAAGTTCAGGCCTGGCTCTGGGGCAGGAGAAGAAAGAAGCAGATCTCACACAGATTCCAAATAAGTCACAGCCATTGATAGCCATGAATGTGAACGAAACATGAGGGACGAGGAGGGAAGCAGGCCCCAAGTAAACAGACCATGTTTATATCCACATAGCCAGGCCCAGGGCAAACTCCGGATGGGGAAAGTGGCAAGTTCTTCAGCTCCTTTTTCTAGAATCAACAGTTAGAAAAGCTGCTGATTCCAAGAATTAAGGCTGCCCAAGTCTTTATTCAGTCTGTGGATGGAAAGGGATAGTTAAATGTCTGCTTACACCTTAAGAGAAATGAAGAGAAGACTGCCAATCATTAAATGTCTTTTGAATGCTATGCCTTGTGATATATATGTATGTTTATGAAATCTCATTTAATCTAACCAGTCACCCATTTCGTAGATAAACAAAGCTGAGAGAGAGATTTGGAAATTTTCAACACACATTCATCAAGTCATGGCTACTGAGTATGATGGAGATTAAGCCTCTGAGAGCCTCATAGAAGATTTCTTCTTGGGATTCTAATATCCCTTCTGGAAACCTGGCACTACCAGGCCCTGGAGCTCTCAGTCTGGGGAAATGCCTAGAAACTGCAAGACAGACATTTATATTATGCTTGCTTGCCAGAAACTCAACGATGGAGAGGCCATCTTGGTATTTGCATTGCCCGCAAAAACCAGCGAAGACTGGCCTCCGAAACTATGGAAGTCCTTCAAAGAGTGGAGCGGGAAGCGGGGGATGGTCCTGCTTTCTGCAATCACACCATTCCCACACAAATACAAGCCCTTGGGCATTGCAACAGAACCAGCTAATTCTGCCTTAACAATGAGAGCCAGAGAGTGGCCCACCCAGCCAGGAGGAAAATGCAGCAGGAGGGCCGTGGGTCTGCCAACTCCACGAGAAGGGATCACCCCAGGCCCAGGCCTTCCATCAGGCAACTTTTAACTTGGGATATAAAAATGAAAAAGTGCCTTTGTTTAAAAGGCTCCTAAAGTTTCTGATCATGATGATTTATGTAAATAAAATGTTAAATTAAAATGTAGGTGTTAATAAAATTACATATATGATGGAATGGCTGTTCTTTTTAAAACTGATCTGCAATAAATTTTCTAAATTCTGATTGCAGATGATTCAGGCCTTGAAAGTTTTGCCAACAATAGCCAGCAGAGGTCTATTACTGAAGTGGTATTAATATAGCTATCATCACCAATTCAAAGCAGATAATAAAGGACTGACACATTTATTATCATTATTAATTAACAGTTTTCTGAGATGGAATTAAATCAATATGCTGCTCTGATATCATTTTAACTAGTTATGCAAATCAAACATTTAGAGCCCATGAACGGATATAAATGCCATTCAAAATTCACTTCACACTTATTACTGTAATATCAGAACTTTCAGGCTTTGCTAGTAAAAAAAAAAAAAAGGACTTAATGCTCATTTAATTACACTCAGACATAAAGCTTATGGAATGAAAGTTGAAATAGCTGATTAGTTAGGAAGTCGTTGTGAGGCTATAACACTCGGGATAGACAATGAGATAATAACGTGAAAATGCAGGGCTCTGCACACAGCGATTCTGGCAGATCCTATTAGAAAGAGCAATGACATGTGTAGCAGAACATGTTTTAAAATTACAAAGTTGAGGACCCTTTCTTAAATCCAGAAAGGAGAAGGGGAGGAGGAGGAAGAGAAAGAAAAAAGAAAAGACTGGGGAAAGAAAACCTACAACTCATCATTTATATTAATAGAAAATTTCCAGCTTCACTTACCCACCATTTCTTCCTAACTAGATGAAGATGATAACTGCAAGGCCTTTTTCATACTGAACGCTAAGTCAACCTCCCAGCTTTTCTTCTCAGATGAGAGGAGGTCTCTGCCCCAGGGCAGTATCTGGGGAGTCACAGCGAGGTAACTGAGTGCTCTGTGGCCGGCTCTAACAAGAGCAAGAAAAGAGGCAAAAGGCTTCTCACTTACAGGTTTGGGTTACTCGTCTGGAAAAGCAGTGAAGCCCTGAAGAAGGGGAGACATTAAAAATGCTACTAGAGGGATTTAACCCATCTTGGGGACCGTGGCTATTTGGGCAATGAGGAGGCTGCTGGCTTTCTTGGGGGCTCTAAGGCAGTGATGCCATGAAGCAGTGTGAAAGGCAAGTGCCCCAGCCTGCACCTTCTCAGCATTACTTAGGTGGACTTTTGGAAACCAGTGGCACATGCATGGCCAGCCCCACTGAGGAGAGACAGCAGTTCTAATGGGTGAGTATGCTAGAGGTCTGGTTGTGCCGGCTGTCAGAAGCTAACAGTGCTGGGGGACCCCTGGCTTTTGCTTGCAGAAGGGAGCACAAGCATTCCACTAATGTTTGCTGGGCTTCCAGCAAGCAGAACCAAGCTGTGGAGACTTTTATGAAAAGGACTGAATTGTTTCGATAGTTTGCATTATTAGTCTGGGCAATACCTCACATCTCTTTCTTCTCCAAATCATATTCCTATCTTCACTGTGAAGTACATTTGATCCTCAGTGCAATCAGGTTCAGAGCTGGAAAATGAATAGCACATAAACCAGCAGAAAATGTAGTGTAATTGTTCTGTGATTCAAAGGAACGATATAAAAAGGAGAGAATGAAATCTTATTATCTTTTCTACACCTTCCACCCTCAAACTTAGTATTTTTCATAATATAAAGCTCAAGTCACAGACCAGTGTCCATCATGTTGTGTTGCCATTTGCCAAGGAATTTTATAAATTTGACAAACAGAAGAGTTAAAACTTTATGCACTATCATCCTACTCTGAGAGTGGACAATGTAGTTCTCAGTATTAGTAGTTGTAGGTGTAGGGAAATACACAGAAAAAAAGATTGGAAAGATACATAGGAAAATCTATAACAGCAGTCAACTCAGCGTAGTCTGATTATGGATGATGTTTTACTGTCTTCTTTGTACTCAGATATATTTTCCAAATTTTAACAATGGCTCTTCTTCCACTGAAGAATATTACTGAGGGCTAACCACTGGCTAAGCACCATCCAGGATGCTGGAGATATGTTGACCAAGACAGACAGGATCCCTGCCCAGTCAGTGAAAGCAAATAGAGACAGAGAATCAAACAAGCAATTGCAAACATGATTATTTTTGTGATTTAAAAGATACATATTTACAAAGCCTTTACTGTTACTACATGAAAAGTCTACATATCTTTTCTGGGTCTTGAATACATCTGAAATCTCCCAATGTAGTGTTCATATCTTCCCCAGATTGGAAGCAAGCCCATAGCAGGTGCCCGGGGCTTCAGAGATGGCGATTTTCTTCTCCTGTAGTGGAGGTAGATTTCTGTTGGTAGTGAGATCCAAGCATTGTGGTAGACTGTCTGCTATGCTCTCCACTCTTGCTTTTGATTGAGTATTGCCCACAGCAGTAACTGAGGCCCTCTGCCTTTTGTCTCACTGACCTTCTGTGGAGTCTGTATGGACTGTGTTTGAACAGCCAGACTCATCAATCCCATCTGTGGCCCAAACCTTCTCCACTCCTGACTTTCCATCAGTCCCAAACATGAAGCAAAGCTGCCATAAGTCATCTCTTTAAAGACCTATGATCTTTTCTAAAAATGATCTTTTTCCATATCTTCAAATATCTGGAGAACAGAAGAACACTGGAAAACTGTTATAGAGGAGACAGCTTCCAAGGAAAATCCCTCTTCCTTCCACCCCCTTCCCCACTTTGTTCAGGAAATTCAACCCCTGGCTCACAAATACTATAAAAAATCACATTGTGTGTCTGAAAACTAATATGTGTAAATAACTATTTGAAGTTGAATTTTAGACCTCACTGGTAGGTAAAAGACATAGAAAATAAAATACAAGCTCAACTGATAGGTCACTACTTCAGATGAGAGAGCTTGTTTGCAAGGGTAAGCACTGGCCATCTGTCAGGCCAAACCCTAAAATAGTCTTTGACTACTATGGCATGAACCAATGCAGCCATTCCTCCAGGGAGGGCTCAGCAGGTGGGATCAATAAATGAAGCATCCCGTCATTAGGCAACCATCGCCTCAGCACAAGGAACAGCACAGCACTAGTGGTAGTAAATTAGTGTCAAAGCCCGATGGCTGGAGCAACAACTAGAACGTCCACCCAAGATGGGGCTGTAGAAAACCAGACAGGGGTGCTATCACCAACACAGAAGAGTGACCCTCCAACCTTAGCCTGTCCACTTCTCTGTCAGTCAGCATAGCCCAGCAACCACCAGGCCATACAGGCAGAAGATGGCTTTGCTGTCACATAAACAACTGTATGTTTTTCCCTCACTGTGGGTACCCAGGGAAAGCTGTGGACAGTGGCATGTTCTCTACTTCCCTGTTTGCACTGTAACCTGCCAAATGGTAGATTTTAGGACTTGTCATTGGAACAGGAATTAATACGAAAACATCCAAATCTCCATGAAGCCTACTCACCCTATTCCTTAAACACTCTCCAAGAGGACCTTCCCCTCCCTAGCAACTTGGTAAGACACTTGTCACCCCAGCCTGAGGTCAAAGAAGAGCAGTTCTTCTCTTCTTCCTCAATTCATAGTCTCCCTCTCCTGGTTCCACCCCTACTTGATCTGTCAGCCCCAGGTTCTCTGCTAGAGCACAATTTATTTGCCCCCTACCCCTGACCAGCACAAAAAACCACTCAAAAGTAAAGGCAGCAAGAAAACCTCTGGCTTGTCAAAGGATTGTGGAGAGGAATGATGTGGGGCTGTCATTCCATGAGCAGCTGGAACCAAGGACAATTGGTTATCTTACCATGCGTGCTGTTCTCAGTGGGGCTGACGCATGTCTGTGCCACGGGTAGGTGGTGAGTAGCTAAAATAGAGCATCCTCTTGGCCGGGTGTGGTGGCTCACACCTGTAATCCCAGCTCTTTGGAAGGCCAAGGTGGGAGGATCACTTGAAGCCAGGAGTTCAAGACCAGCTTGGGCAACATAGCAAGACCCCGTCTCTACTAAAATTTAAAATTTAAAAAAAAATAGCCAGGCATGGCCAGGTATGACTGTAGTTCCAGCTACTCAGGGGGCTGAGACAGGAGGATCACTTGAGCCCAGGAGGTCAAGGCTGCAGTGAGCTATGATCATACCACTGCACTGCAGCCTAGGTGATAGAGTGAGACCCTCAAAAAAAAATACTCTCTCCACTTTAAAAGTTAAAAGTACACCATGTAATAAAGAAAAACATGGATGTCTTTAAAAATCCTTTATACTTTTCATAAAATTGGAACTTGAGAAGGAAAAGGTTGTGGGAGGATAGGATGAGAGAACAGTAACTATTGAAGTATTTTACAGAAAGGAGAATGAGCAGATATTTGTGTTATTTTTAAGCCTAGAAAGAGAAATTAACAAGCTGTAGCAAGAAATCTACGGGTTAGAGAGAGAAGATGAACAAAGATAAATAACTAGATACTTTCACCTAGATAAATAACTAAGGATACAAAATTACTTTTACCAAATAAGTGGCACCACCCTGACTCCCTCCAACCCCACCCTACCCTGATCTACTCTAATCAGCCTGGAGTCATGAGAATATCTCATTCTGAGATGCAGTACAGTGCATAGGAAAAGACAGAAACAGACTCTCGGGCTTTATGGCCTTGATTTGAATCCTGCGTCTCCTATCAGTTGGACAAGTCATCTAAGCTGTCTGTGCCTCAGTTTCCTCATCTTTAAAATGGGAATATTGATAGTCCTCTCTCACAGGGTTGTTATGAAAATTAAATACAGTTGGTGCATGTAAAGTGCTGAAAACAGTGCTTGTATGCAGCAAGCACTCAACACACCATTAACTATTATCACAGCATCACTACCATCAGGAAGGTCCTTCCCACTGAAGCTCTGCCCCAACTCGGCAACAGCCCCACTGTCACTGCTGAGTGGCTGGTGTCTGCAAAGCTTCCAGGGCTGAGACTAATTATGTGATTCTACCACAGGACTATCCTGCCCAAACTTATGAATGTGCAAACTTCCCTGAATCCGACTGTCTGAAAGCAATTTTGAAGACTTGGTCTTGTGACTCTTTACATAACCAATTTATAATAATGGGGCTTTTTCGTGGCCCACAAGTCTCCTGGATTGTTATTAGTGCTGCCTTGGTTAGGAAGCTGCAATATGATCCTCTGACTAGAAATACTGGCATAATTTATTGCATTATTACTCCACTGAAGTGAAAGCAATTAATTACCTGGAGCAGGATGCACAAGTGAAAATTTATCAGAGGAAAGTGATGAAAAATGTGCCTACTGCTTTAAAATAATAGGTGCTTAATGGTTTTTTTGTTTGCTGGCTAATCTCAGGCATTTTATAAACAACTCCAGCTTGGTTATCAGTTGTGAATTCCACAACCCCTGCTTTTGCCCTCTTTATATTATTCTATCATCCTAGATCTCCCTCGAGGACAGGAAGAAACATCTAAAATATTCACTTAAAAGCATAAGAGAGACTCCATTCCTCTTCTGCATGGTAAAATTATTAATATAATGTAGAAATATGTGATAAAATACATTCCCATGTTTATCACCCATGTTGGTAACACACATATATCTGCCTGACTGATATCTCTTTTTCTCTATCACAGCATTTTACTCCAAAACTTATAAAACCTATCCTGGATAAAAAGACATATTCTAAGGGATAAGTGTATATTAACTATTCTCTCCAACATCTCATAAGTGACATTCCCACATAAAACCTGTATCTCAAAATCCTCAAATACGATCTCCAAGAATTTTTTCCACTGAGCCCTCCCTTAGTCTTTCTCCTAATTCTGTCATCGACAACCAAGATCCAGAAAGAGAGAAGAAACAGAGCCAATAATATGTTATTGTATTATTTATAAGTTTCATGTGCACATGAAAGATAGGAACAGGGCTAAATTCATTATATTTGTTTCTACTTTTCAGAATTATTCACATCTGTATGATTCCGTAATTGTTTCTTCTATAAAGTTATTGGAGTAATTTTGCTCCGTATATTCCCGATCAATTCCCCCTCTCAAGGGCACAGTTGAAAAGTGATATTTGAAAACGGCCTCTGATAGATTGCATGGTTAGTCAGCAGCAGAGACAAACAACCTAATCCAGCACAAATTAGTTCGGCTGCCAGCAATAGTTTTATACAAAGATGTAAATTATGTTGTCAAAATCGGTTGCTTTCTAGCTTGCTGCTCAGCTAACAAGAAACCACTTTGGCTGATAAAGATGAACACTAAGCTTCCCTCTCTTACAAATTTGCAAATCTGCCATTTCAGCATTCTGTTAGCCACAAACAAACAGTCTGCTATAATTGCTTCTTTTCTTCCTTGGTGGTATTTTTCCTCCTTGTGCTGTTCTTCCAGGCTGCTCTTGAAAATAACAACAACAACAAAGACCAAAAACACCACAACAATAAACACTAGCAACTCTCAGACTCGAATTTAAGAAAACGCTGAGCTCTTGCAGTCCGTCCCTTTCACCCCTTCCCTCTGGAGTCCTCAGCCTGGTCCATTCACTGTGGCTTGAGCTGTGTGCAGACCCTGACAATGTCACTCCACAATACTGCTATCTAAAGGACTGAAAGAGTAGGAAAAATTCTTGGCTTTAATGGAAATGAAAATATTCTTACAGCTTTGAACAAGGATTGTCTTTGACAGTAGCCCATCCATTCTTCTTTATTTTACAAGCTCCCATTCCAGGAAAGGGAGGGGAACAGAGCCCACTTTCAAGGGGCCCAAGAAGAAAGCTCTGCCAGGCTGCCTGTGTTAAATTGGAATCAGATAGATCTAATGCCAGACTGAAAATAATAATGCATTATAACGGTAATTATATCCAGCATAAGTCAAATAAATAAATTATAAATTACAATTACCCTTTAAAGTTGCTAGTCTCACTGTTAGCTTTACAATTAACTGCAGGTGCTTCAGCATGTCTTATTATGGCCCCAAAGTTATATATTTGAAAGAATGGTACAGATGATTCCTATTTATTTGTTAAATTAAAGCATTGTTGGTAAAATTACGACTTAATTAATATTATGGGTACTGTATAACAAAATAGTCTACCTTGTACATAATTTATTTCCACATGCATATCTCAGCCCAGACCCATTACAGCTCTAAGGCAGCTAAAATAAAATATTCCTCCTTTGCTGGCATTTTTCTAAATAGCAGTTCACTAAATCAATATTATTCACTTGGTATTTTTAAAAGCAGTGTATCTTAATAATTACACAACATTAGAGTAGGCAATAATTTTACTTGCTAAGCATATTAAATTTAGCAAACCATCAGTCAAATAGTTTGTTCTTTCTCAGAATGGGTAAGCAGTGAGTGAGTTTGGAATCATGTTCCTTCGGTATAAATGTCACATAGAGTTTAAGAATGCGTCTGTGACTCCCTAAGCCAGCCTAGCACTATATATCTTTATTAGTTTCAGTGGTCAGTGCAGTGACCAGTTGTTTATTCTCATTACTCAAGACAAGGTGAGCCACTTGGTAGTGACTGCAATCACAGCTAAAAACATATGACTTTGCAGAAAGTAAAAACAGTAGACAAGGCTACATGCACAATGGTCCGGATGCCTGCTCAAAAGGGGGATTGGAGGAAGTAGGAGAAAGAAAATAAACACACACACACCATTTTGTGCACATGGACATCTGATCTGTCTTGATCCTCTTATCTTTGGGGTATCTTATATTTTTTCACTGTTCTTAATTCATTATAAAACACCATTAATTTCATATTTCCCCATCTTTGTCTATGTCTGAATTTATTTTCAACTTCGCAGAAAATGCCTTATGAATCTTCTCTCTTCTTATACCATCATCTCTAAATACATCCCCCTAAAAAAATTAAATGCACACATGTATGCATACATACAGCTACCTTTTCAGCCAATTTATTCACTGTATAAACCCAAAGCAGGTGAATTGTGCCTGAGCTGTAGGCAATTGCCAACACTATCAAGTCACTATTTGATTTATGCATTTAAAGATACTGAGGCCCCCGGATTATGTGTTTCAAAGAAATGGCTAAAACTCCTTCACAGTTATAGTGGGGAGATGCAGAGAGAGTCGAAAATCAGCAAGCAACACTCAATCTGCTCAGAAGAATAATAGCCCACACCTTCATCTTCCTCATTTTCTCTTTCTACTAGAGACAGCCCAGACTTGTTCTATGGAACCTGGGAGAGACCACATCAGATCAGGGTCCCAGCAGAACCAAAGAGCAGTGTCCCCTCAATCTAATACAGTCAAAATCTAAGCCACACTCAAAGGTGGCTCAGAGAGCTCACAAACCCGAGAATTGTCTGGATGAACTGCTGTGCCCAGGACATATAAACACCAGTAGTTCATAGGCCTCCCCCTCTTGTTCCACACAGACCTGCTTCCACCACCAGGAGACGGCAATTCTCAGGTATGTGCCCAGTGACTGCCAAGGGACACACGAAGCAACACTGGGCACAGTAGCTTATCCAGGAATGGAAAAGGAATAGCTTCCTGGGAGAATGAGAATGGGGAGGAAAAAGTCATTCATTCCAATCCACCAACAGAACATTTTTTGATTACCTACTCTGTGCTGAGCACTGCATGAGACTTTGTGGAGAAAGAAGTACAAAGGCAGGCACACACATGTGTGGAAAAGGATAACTACAAAGTTCAAAGTGAAGTTCAAAATAGCAATAGGAAGCGGCACAATTTGCAACTGCAAAAATACGGAACCAGCCTAAATGTCCATCAATCAATGAGTGGATAAAGAAAATGTGGTGTGTGGGTGTGTGGGTGTGTGTGGGTGTGTGGGTGTGTGTGTGTGTGTGTAATGGAATACTACAATAAAAAGGAATGAAATAATGGTATTTGCAGCAACCTGGATGGAATTGGAGACTATTATTCTAAGTGAAGTAACTCAGGAATGGAAAACCAAACATCGTGTGTTCTCATTCATATGTGGGAGCTAAGCTATGAGGACACAAAGGCATAAGAACGATACATTAGACTTTGGAGACACAGGGGAAAGGGTGAAGGTGGTGAGGGATAAAAGACTACACACTGGGTACAGTGTACACTGTTCAGGTGATGTGTGCACCAAAATCTCAGAAATCACCACCAAAGAACTTATTCATGTAACAAAACACCACCTGTTGGCCAAAAACCTATTGAAATAAAAAAGTTAAAAATTAAAAAAGCAAAAACAAAATAGCAATAGAATAGAGACCACAAAGTCATAAGAATTAATTGCCAAATGAAATACGCCCCCTGCCATTATTACAGGAGTAACTCACAGTCACTAAGATGGGGCACTTAGGGAAGAATTTACAAAGAAGATGGATTTGAACCAGGTCTTGAAAAGCAAGTCAAAATTGGAGTGATGGAGTGTGACAAGTCACATTGCTTAAGAGGAAAGGGAAGTCCATTCGAATTGAGCAAGACTGTATATACCAAAGACCAGAGGAGTGAGATCACGAGGCATCAACCTCCAAGAACCACTTCTGCACAACCAGGATCATGCATTAGGGCACATGAAATAATACTAACCTAAAATGACTGCTGTAGAAGCCCAACCCCCAGCCAAAATCCACAGCAGAACCAACAACAATCAGCCAGCTCCTCAACCTGAGACCTATCTACATACACTGAGGTTAACAAGGCTGATTTTTTTAATGAAATGTTCTGCCTACATTACAAATTTTAAATGAAAGTGTGTTCAGTTTTTGCATACATGCCTGAATTGTACAACTTTTATTCCATAACAGGTACATCTCTCAATATTTTGCTTTTCTGATACTGTTAATCAAGATTAAAGTAAGCTAAAAAGGGACTGGCCTCCCTGATGAAAACATGACCAGGCCTGGTCTGTGAATGTTCCAACTGTCCTTCCAGGGAGCAGGCAGTGTGCAGTCTCAGGCTGTGCATTTTGGAGGGCCTGTTCGCAGTGTGCTTGCCCAGGACTCTTGCTGGCTGCCTTGCCAGACTCTGCACCCAAGATGAGTGTGGATGACACAGCATGGTAGGAAAGCTGGGCTAATGCTTTTAGGACCAAGCATGACTAAAGAAAGATAAGAAATTGAACATCATAAAATGACTGAATGCACTGTGCTAGGCCCTTGAACATACACTGCTACATTTACAGATGAGGACACTAAGACTGAAATTAAGCAATTTGTACACAAGGGTCACACAGCTATGACCAGAGTGCAGTCTGGCTATGACCAGAGTACAGTTTGCAGAGGCCAACTGTAAACCCAGATCTACCAAACCCTGAAGTAAATGCTGCCTCCCCACAGCTTGTACTTCAAGGAGAGTTGCTGTCTCACAGCGAGCCAGTGTGTAGGATGGGATCATCTTCAGAAGAGAGAGACTGTGATGCTGAAGAAATGTTCAGAGAAAATGAGCTAGAAATAAAGGTTGGGAGAGGAACACTACACCATGGGTATTTTTCTCTCAGTCTCAGCCCAAGAATAGAAAAACCTTTGGGGCTTTGTGTGTTTGCCCTTCACCCTAGAGCATGTATCCTCTAACACAGCAATGAACTACAACTGCTGACACTGATTAAAATCAGCAGTGTGTACTGCAAACCTATTGACGGGCTATGAATGACAAACTCTGGGAGGGAAATTTCCCTAAGATCTGCAGGTAGCTTCTCCTTGAAAGTATCCAGCAGATACACAAAGGAACAGTACTCTAAACAGGACAACAGGATGGGAGTATAGACATACATACAGTTGACCCTTGAACAACATGGGTTTCAACTTCATGGGTCCACTTGTACATGGATTTTCTTCTGCCTCTGCCACCCCTGAGACACCAAGACCTCTTCCTCCTCCTCCTCCTCAGCCCACTCAATGTGAAGATGACAAGGATAAAGACCTTCATGACAGTCTACTTCCACTTAAGAGTAAATATATTTTCGGCCGGGTGCAGTGGCTTACACCTGCAATCCCAGCACTTTGGGAGGCCGAGGTGGGCATATCACGAGGTCAGGAGATCAAGACCAACCTGGCTAACACGGTGAAACTCCATCTCTACTAAAAATACAAAAAAAATAAAAAATAAAAAATTAGCCAAGCGTGGTGGCATGCACCTGTAGTCTCAGCTACTTGGGAGGCTGAGGCAGGAGAATTGCTTGAACCTGGGAGGCAAAGGCAAAGGTTGCAGTGAGCCAAGATCATGCCATTGCACTCCAGCCAGGGCAACAAGAGTGAAATTCCATCTCAAAAAAAAAGAGTAAATAATTTTCTCTTCCTTATGATTTCCTTAATTTCTTTTTTCTAGCTTACTATTTATAAGAACACAGTATATAATATATATACAAAATATATGTTAATCTACTGTTTATGTTATTGGTAAGGCTTCTGGTCAAAACTAGGCTATTAGTAGTTAGGTTTTGAGTCAAAGTTTATGTGAATTTTATTAGATGTGACTGCACAGGGGAGTCAGTGCCCCTGACCCCCACATTGTTCAAGAGTCAAATATATATATATATATAGTTGATATATATATATAGTTGATATATATATGGTTGATATATATATATAGTTGATATATATAGTTGATATACATATATAGATGATACACATATATAGTTGATATATGTAGTTGATATACATATATAGTTGATATACATTGTTCATATATATATATATAAAATCTGGTAAAGACAACTACATAAGGATAGGTGCTTACTATGACGAAAAAATGAAGAAAACAAAGAATTAAAGAGAATGGATCTTGGAAGTAAATTTTTCCATCACTTTTACCGTGTTATTTTGTAATGAATAGCATCTTCGTAAGTCTGTAATTACTTACAAAAAGAAGAAAATGCCAACTTAGAGGCAGGACAGATGCAGAAAAATGTTAAACAACAATACAGCAGGTGAATTGCATCATAAGACAGCAATACAAGAGCAGTTTCAAGTCAGTCTATGATTAATTCCCAAAGAATATCCCTTAGATGAGTACAGTGTGTTGATATTCACAAAGCTTCTCTACATTCATCACTTCATCCTATCTTCCTAGGAGAGAGGAAAGATGTTTATTCTCAAAGTTCTCATCTTCTAGCCAAGGCGACAAAGGCCCAGCGAGGTTGATTTGCCCAAGGTCAGTTTTCTGTAGCGCCAGGTCTCCTGCTGCCTACTCCACCCTAGTGACTTCTCTTCCAAAGAAGCAGAGGCTCAGACATGGATAGACTGTGGTGTGAGGCTTTATGGAGGAAACAGAAATGGTGCTTGACCTCAAGAACTGCAAAAGACTGAGGGAGAAAGGAACCCATGGGGCAATCCAGGGAGATGGAGCAGTCCTGAAAAATGAGCAAGAACAAGTTATGACTGTGAGGTGATGCAATGGTTTGGCTGGAGCAGAGTGTGTAGACAGAGAAATAGCAAGAGAGAAGTCCAGAAAGAAAAGACAGAGGGGAGCAGTAAGTAACAAATTAAAAAGATTACTTGGTTCTACTAGTCGGTGGGAGCCATTGAATGGTTCATGAGAAGGAGAGCAGCATAATAAAAGCAGTGCACTGAGAGAATACAAATTACTTCATCAGAGTGCAGATTTACAAAACGACTTAACATAGAAGGGGACACTTAAACATTCTGAGTCGGCCAAATTCTCCGAATAAGAGTGAGACACAAGCTGCCACCACGTACTCCCAACCAGCCATTTGCTAAATGATAAGCGCACACTCCTTCCACTTAGAGGTTGTAAATGGGAAACCTCGGCAGCCGTCCCTACGTGCCCTTATGCTGCCACTCGGGCCTCCCTGGGCTTCTCCTTCCCATTGCACTGTCCCATCCAGAACTGTCCAAGATCTGGATCTTACCTGAATGCCTCATATCTAAATGCATATATGACTTGGAGGTGACTACACTTTATCTGATAAAGTAGCTCCAGCCAAGGCTACAGTAGCTGCTGAAGCTACAGTGTGCCTTTTTCCCAAATGTACACTTTCATAGAAACCATCTGGACCTTAATCCAGTGGTTCCCAAGCACTGAGGCCAATTTAGATCATCCCCAGCCAGTGACTTTAAGGTTTTGTCTTTATGATAGTCTACTTCCACTTACTAGTAAATACATTTTCTATTTGAAACCGCTGAAACTGCAAAGAGGAAAACAGGAATTTCAGACACCCTGGCAGAGAGAATCTGGTGATATATTCTAGCCTTTCTAAATCCCTTCAAATCAAACCATACAAGAAGTGCTCTATGGAGTCTTAGCACTATGTGTCAGGTGTTCAGATTTCAGCAATGTCATGCTACAAAGTTACTGATTCACATATATATAACTGTCTTCATAAAGATTGCATAAAACCAAATTTTGAGATAACTCAGACACAACCTACACTAAAATTAACTTTGCTGTATTATCAGAAAATAGTCAAACATAGTAAAGAAGATAATATAAAACATGTTTAAAGTTCTAAGACAAGCTCTATGTACATACCAGGCATACCATTTAACTCATAGACTCCAATTATCTGGGGTGGAGATTAACAATTTTTGGTCATCTGGGTACCACATCATAATTTTTGCCATATCTCTATAGCAGCTGTACTATTATGTACTTAATATTTTTTCCTTTAATTGATTTACTTTTCCTGTTGATATGGTTTGGCTGTGTCCCCATCCAAATCTCACCTTGAATTGCAATAATCCCCATATGTCAAGGGCAGAGCCAGGTGGAGATAATTGAATAAACACCACCACCACCACCACCACTACTACTACTGCTGCTGCTGCTGCTGCTACTGCTACTACTACTGTTCTCATGGTAGTAAATAAGTCTCATGAAATCTGATGATTTTGTAAATGGGAGTTCCCCTGCACAGCTTGCCTTGCCTGCTGCCATGTAAGACGTGTCTTGCATCCCCTTTGCCTTCCGCCATGACTGTGAGCTCTCCCCAGCCATGTGGAATTCTGAGTCCATTAAGCGTCTTTTTCTTTATAAATTAAAGAAACAGTCTCTAGTATTTCTCTATTAGCATCATGAGAACAGACTAATATACCTATTAATTCAGAAATTAAAATATGAAAGTCACAGTCATAAATCGATGGCCGACATTATTTAACAAACACAAATTTTAAAAGTCCATTCAGTATACTGCCTAAAATCATTTCCCGTGACACCCATTTTCCAGCACTTTGGGAAACACTGATCCACAGCCAACCATCTCATCTGACAGAAGGAAATGGAGTTCAGAGACATAAAGTAATTTGACTAAGGTTACATAGCCTTGAAGTCAAAGGACCATTAACTCTGGTCTCCTGGTTCCTTGCTCATTAATGTTTTTTCCTATACCATGACTATTCAACTGATGTATTAATAGCATATCACAGCCATATTTCCATTAGAATAAGTACTCTACTCAACAATATTTAGGCATTCTAGTTCAAATAATTGTGTTCATATCCGGGAGTAATTAAGGATTTTTTCCTTTTAAATGCAGCTGTCATACAGATTTTCATCAGGCTGAGTATTCCTAATCCGAAAAATCCAAATCTGAAATACCCTAAAATCCAAAAATGTTTGAGCACCAATTTGATGCTCAAAAGAAATGTTTATTGGAGCATTTTGGATTTCAGATTTTCACATTAGGGATGCTCAACTGGTAAATATAATGCAAACATTCCAAAATCAAAAATAAATTAAAAATCAAAAACACTTCTGGTCCCAAGCACTTTGGATAAGGGCTACTCAACCTGTATGTGGTCTTGATTTGATGTTGGCTGTCACATTTTACAAAACACTATGGGTAATTTTAAAGACATTAGTATCTTGAGCAGTCAGATATCACACATAATGACTCAGTTATGATTTGTCATTGAGAGCTAGAAAACCACTGCAGTCTTCAAGGTCTCTTTCCTCAAACCAAAGTCTTTAATTAGCAGAGATGAGAGAAAGGACAATGGCCACATCCTTCGTTAAACACCAAGAGTCACCCAAGTTGACTGGGCAGAGTCAACTGATCATAAGCCGTGGCTGTTCTTGAAATGCCCCACTTAGCAGTGAGGGAGTCCCCAAGACATGGTCAAGGCTTGGTAAGCACCTAACTACATCTCCCCAGGGAGCAGCCAGCCTCCTCTTTTCCAGCCACTGAACACAGATGTTCCACAATGGGCACATGCCTTCTATCTTGCTGGTGTCCTCAGGTTATAACAAGGATATCCAGTCCAGGATTCCAAAAGAGAAGGAAAAAAAAAACCAAACACCACTGATATCCACAAAACCTCCTTGTAAATTAAACAGTGCATCATGAGTAACACAGCTATTATTCAGTGCATGCATCACAACTGTGTGCCCATGTTGTGTTGTCAGATAAATATATAAACACAGGGACTGAAGTGCCACCTCTCCTCTCCACCATCCCTTCTAGGAAGAGGAAAGGAAGTTCGGCTGGAATAGAGGAGCAGAGAGATGGCAGGAGAGCAGGGAGATTCTGGAGGCAGAATGAGAGGGGAGAAAAAAAGTGCTGGGGTTTCTTTCTTCCCTTTTCTCCCCTAGTCTGTGGCATGAAAAAACAATGGCTTTTCTGAGGCACTGTGCAGACAAGGCAGCTCTGAAAAAAACTAATGGCCGTGATTAATGACAATGGGCTGGAGGAGAGTGGGGACACAGCCGCCACATACATCATCCCTTCCCGTCAGTCTCTGCTCCTCCCTGCCCCTCTTCCTCCCACCAGCAAGGCATTATAAAAACGTCTTATCTGCTCTGGATGCTTATTTTAAAGCTGAAATCACAGCCAGACCCCCACCCAAAAGAAAAACAAAGAGTGAGAAAGAATGGCCAGAAAAGGATGGCGCTAGAGGAAAGTAAGAGAGGGAAGAGTGAGAAAGAACAAGAGAGGGAGAGAGACAAAGGGGTGATAGGGTGAACAAGAAAATGGCATGTAAAATAACTATAAGATATTCCAGGAGAAAATGTGCAGGCTGTAATCATTCAAGATTTCAGCAACTTGACTCCTCACATGCTGAAGCCACATTTTCAAGGTCTTATCTGCCATATGGTTCCCTGTTTGGATGATTTATTAGGTGTAGAAAGCACACTGATAAATTTTACTGCATTTCCCTGAATAGGCAACCTATGGTGTCAATAACAAAGCTCAGGCGGCTTTAATGAAAACTGCAAGCACCAAAGGGTAACCATTTATTTATGAGTCGCTATAGTATTACTAGGACAAAATTTATCTTCCCTTCTCACGCACTCTGTAGAAACCGAATCCGGTCAAAGTAACAGAGATCACATCCATATGTCAGTGGTTTGCTAACATCTCCCCTGCACGAAACACTGGCTGTTGCTCTGGAGAAATTGTTTGGTGACCCATTTTGCATAACAAATCTTGTTTTTGTGAAAAAACAAGATGAAACCTGGAGAACTCTGCAAACACCATACCCTTAGCAATCATACCTAAAGGTGCTGCAGAATCCTCTTGGTTTTCTTTACCTAGAAAATGAGACAGCTGCCCCAGGGGTAGGGATGAAAAAAGCGAGAGTGATGTGCAGATAAGGAGGAGAGCGATTTAGAGATACTCTCTGATCCATAAATATTTTAAGTGTACCAGTCCACACAACAATGTTCCCCTCCATCCTCTCTGTTTCTTAGGACACCACTCATTGCCTGGTCTCCACCCCTGTCCCTCACTGCCCCTAAAATGCCTCTCTTCTTGGCTAGTAGCTATCTGCACGTCTGATGTATGTGTTATTTTTATAACAGAGAAACAATCCAACTTTTTAAAACTCCAAAGGCAGCAAAACTAATGACTAAACTCAGGAGGAAAGGGGGGGATTGTGGAAGAAAAGAGGAAGAAAGCCAGATAGTGCTCTCTTATTGTTTAATCCTGAGCCACAGTTAACTGCTACAAAAAAAAAAAAAAAAAAAAAATTGGCCAGATTTTCAAGTCTACAGTTTTCCCCACTGTGTAACATGCCTGTCCTGAGTGAAGACAGCCTTGCCCAGGAACGTCAAAAGAAGGAAGGATAAAGAAGAAGTTCAACCACAATAGCATACGTTTGAGTAATGTTCTTAGCACAGCAAACCAACGAAAGCAATAGCAAAGTTGAAAGGCTGGGCCAAGTCTTTTGACATGAGCAAAATCTCAACCTTCCATTTTTTTTTCCCCGCCAAAGTTAATACTCTGAAAAACGTCTCCACTAGATTATTTTACCCAGGTTTTATTCCATTTTATACTTTATTTTACACAGTTTTGTCCTTTTTCTGCATCAATATTTTCTCTAATACTTTCACAGTGAGAGGGCATGAAAATCTGTGCTTATCAGTTCTTATCCACACTATTGCCTCTCTAAACCCACTACTCAAAAATATATTTTTATATATTTATATATATAAATATATAAATAAGTAAATAAATCAGCAAACTCTTTGGAAATCAGAACAAAAATAACATTTTATAAAAGTCTCTTTCCACATCATACATAATAAACAAAAGTCATCTTGATCAGTTCAATTACTGACATTGCTGCTTTTAAAATCTGCTTAGTAAAATGGCATCAATTAAAGTTTAATGTCTTATAAAAGATCATTCAAGTATTATAGTAGAATTAAGAGGAAATAGGTACTGCTTGGGATCTGGCTATATTTTTAGAGTTTCTCAACCAGAGAGATTTATAAGAATATTCATTATTGCCTAGATTGCTTTCAATTCAGCCACTGGTTTATTAAAAGAGGTAGGCTAAAGGGCCCAGCACGGTTCAGAGCACATTCAACCAGCTGCATTTTCAGTTTGCTAAATATTTCAACTAGTCTTCAAAGGCATTGCATAAGTAAAACCTCGCACTTATTTTTCTACACACTTCTCCTCTTAATTTTTAACCCCCTGGGTATTTCTAAAGGAAATCTAATCCACATAAGTCATTTGTACCTAGCCCACACTAAATGGCATTTGAATGAGTTATATTGTTCTAGAAGCCCCATTCACCTTTTCTGTTGGCCTTTTATTCTCTGGAGGTCCCATTCTGGGGCAAATCAACAAAACTGAACCTTAAGGCAGCAGAGGGAACTGGGGAACAGGAGAAGGGGACCAAAAAAGTATCAACAGGGAGGACACCCAGCCAGGGGCTCCAGGGCAAGAGGAAATCTCCTTTTGCAGGCCTGATACACAGGACCAAGTCGAACAGTTGTTCAGCTTGTGCACTAGCTGACGGCATTTGGCCAAAAGGACAGGTGGAAACCAAAATCCAACCTATAGTGTGCTTGCCAAGCTCAATGTCTGGCCAGGGGTTACATCCACCCAGAGAAGGGGAGCACATTTCCCTACTTCTCCCAGAAGCACTGTGTGGGCTGGCTGCTGATAAAGTCATGTTAAGAAAACAGAAGTAAGCCAGTCACAAAAGGACAAAAGTCCTGTATGCATCCATTCATATGAGATAACTTAGAGTAGTCAAACTCACAGAGACAGGAAGTGGAATGGGGGCTGCCTGGGGATGAGGGGAGGAGGGGAGTGGGGAAATAGCAAGTGGCTATTTAATGGGTATGGAGTTTTGGCTTGAGAAGACAAAAACAGTTCTGGAGATGGATGGTGGTAACGGTTACACAGCAATGTGAACGTGGGTAATGCCACAGAGCTGTACACTTAAAAATAGTTTGAATGGTAAATTTTATTACAATAAAAAGGAAATGAAACCAGAGTCAAGCACTGGCAGCTACACACCCACTGTGGACTCCGATAAAGGTCCTGCTCACAGATCAACTTTACAAGCCCATGCCATTGTCCAACAACTGAGAGTAGATCAGGGCTGCACTTGCCTCCACAAACGCCCAGCTACACAGGACCTGTCCAGATCATCACTCCTAATGCCTACCTTCTGCATTAGGACACCAAAGAGGCAGGGCTTCTCTCTAGGGGTCCTTGCCCCTCTCACCCTGTGCTCCCCCTGCCTGAGTGCCCCATCAGTTCCGGCCTCTGCAGCAGCCTTCCCTGTCCCCAACCTCATACCACCCCAAACCCTGTAAGAGTAGAGGCATGCTGTCACCCAAGTCCACCTCCCCTCAGCAGAATAGTTCATTACTCCACACACATTAAGTTTCCACCAGAACAAGGCCAACTCAGGAAAAAGAAAAATTTACGACTCCTATCATTTGGAATTTGCGGTAAAATTTAGTCTAAGTTGGGCCAAAGAAAGGGTTTGCAATGAAAGCTCATGATGTAAACAAGACTTGAGGGAAAAACATTCATACAAAGAGAATAAATGATTCTTAAAGGTTTCAGTTCAACAATACATTTTAGGGAACATGTATTGCCTGTTATAAAGACATTAAAGAAAATCCATTGTGTCAGGAGTGGGGAACCTGGGCCTGCCTCTGCCACCCGAACATGGGCCAGTCGCATAAAGTCCCTGGTCATGATCACAGTTCCCTCATCCATGGAGTTGGACAGAGACTCTCTAAGGTCCTTCTGGCCACGATGAGACTATAAAATTAATATACTGTACTTTGTATATTTACATATACGAGTGTGTGTGTGGTGTGTGTGTGTATGTGGGGGTGTGGTATGTGTTTGTCTATGTGGTGTCAGGGAGTGCTGTGTGTATATGTGGGGTGTAGGGGAGTATGAGGAGGAATGGTGTGTATGTGGTATGTGGCGGTGTATGTATGATGTGTGTGGGGTGTGTGTTTGTGGTGAGGGATGTGGGAGGTGTGGTGTGTGTCTGTGTCTACACAAGTATTAATGAGGACTACTTCTCAATAGAAAGAATTTGCCAGTTATTTCAAAATATTTTCTATACTTAAAAGTGATAAAGCTGGAACTAAATAGTGGTGACAGTTGCACCACCTTGTGAATGTACTAAATGCCACTGAATCATGGCACTTTCAAATGGTTACTATGGCAAATTTTATGTTACGTGTATGTTATCACAATTTTTTAAGTGATAAAGCTGCATTTCTTTTTTAAAAAATTAAGTACTTTCACCAGTTCGGAAGCTGTAATTTACCCAGTTTGTCCAAGTTAGCAGGATTTTGCAGTCCTAGAATATACTATACACTCCACCTAGAAAAGCTTCTAGTGTAGGTCTGAGATCTTCGGGATGTGCCGCACTTGGGCCAAGTCCTGGAGACTGGGCATTCTTTCCCTTATTGGGCCAATAAAGTCTAACAGCCTCTTCTTCTCACTAGGGAGACTACATCCCTGCCTACTGATGACCTTCGGGGCAAAAAAGGTGACTGTGGATGCCTGCTTCCACAAGAGGACCACACAGAGCACGCATATCACAGCCTGGTTCCACCTGAGGCTCACATCATGCTCTGTAATTGCAAGACTCATCATAGCACACACTCAGGGCTTCTCAGCTCACCCAGGCTAAGGCTCCTTCCAATGCACTACACCTGTCCACAATGCTTACCACCTGGCAAAGTATTTTATTCTAATTTTGCAACTTTTTAAGAAAATGACATGCTTACATCAACTTAATCAATTTTCTTAAAAGGGGAAAGATGCTGAATTCACCCAAGATGCCACATTTACTCCTTCTAGAAGTAGGTACTGGAGGGCAGAGATTGACCACTAGGAAGGCCAATGGACAATGGTATGGCCACAGATATTGTTCAAATGAAACTCATTGGTGATTATTTCTTAAACGTCACTTTCAAAAACCAGAGTTTTAAGTTCCAATTAATTGCCATTGACAAGAACCCCAGTACTTGACACTTCACTCATGAACAGCCCTACAAATTAACGGTGTGGGTGTGGGTGTCTTTACAAAGCCCATTTCCAAGCAGCGGCCTCAAAGCTTCATACCAAGCCTCCTCAGGGAGTTTTTCTTTGGACCCTCCTGTTTCTAATACTTTGGGCTTGATTTCTTGATTCTAACCCCACCTCCCAACCTAGAGAGTGCTGGCTGCATGCTAGCACAACCCTGAATGCTAATGACCTCAAGGGCAGCTAGTGTTCAGTTAGGTGCTGTGCAAGCTCCATTGTGGCTGGCCCGTGAACATACTAGGGAGAGCTGATGAGAAGATGTACACTCTTTGAGAGTACATGCAGGTGAACGAGAGTGAGTATAGTGGAGGGTCACTGCACCAGACAAACTGTTGGTGGTGTTGAAGTTCTCTGGAGACCAAGGCTTGGAATGTGGCCCTTGACCAAGACAGGTGACCCAGGCAGAGACAGCAACCAAAAGGGATTCTTTGGAAGAAACAGTGAACAGAGAGGAGCTAGACCCTGGTGTGAAGTGCAAACATGATCTGACTCATCAGCCTTATCCTCACTTAAAGGGTCATGCCCTCCACTTCATAGTTGCAGGCTCACAATATACCACTGCTTCCCAAACTAACGAACTCTGGATCTGTGTATAGCAGATGCAAAATAAACTTGGGCCCTTGTATGGCTCATGGGTTTTGTTATTGTTAATATATACAATTTATATATATTTAAGGTATACAACATGATGCTTTGATATACAGGTACATTAGTGAATTGAACATTACGGTCGAACTAATTAACGTAGTCTTCTCTTCACATAGTTACCATTTTTTGTGTGTGGTGGGAACACTTAAGATCTACTCTCTTAGCAAATTCCAAGTATATAGTGGTATATTATTAACTATAGTCACATGCTGTACATTAAGGTCTCCAGAACTTATTACATCCTACATAATTGAAACTTTGTACCCTTTGACTAACATCCTTCCCATTTCCCTGGCCCCCCATCCCCTGGTAGCAACCATTCTAGTCTCTGCTTCTGTGTGGTTGACTATTTTAGATTTCACATATAAGTGAGATCATGCAGTAGTCTTCTAAGTCTGGTTTATGTCACCATGTTCTCCAGGTTCATCCATGTTGCAAATGGCAGGACTCCCTTCTTTTTTTAAGGCAGAATAATATTGCCTTGTGTATATATATATATATACTACAATTTTTGATCCAGTCATCCATCAATGGACACTTAGGTTGTTTCCCTCTCTTGGTTATCTGGGTATATATCTGATGGAAATAAAATCAGTATCTCAAAGAGATATCTGCACTCCCATGCTCATGGCAGCATTATTCACAATAGCTAGGATATGGACAATGGATTTTTAACCACTCCAGGCAACCACTTCGTGTTTGGATACCCAACAGAAGCAACCAGAGAGCTGGTTAAAAATAGAAATTCTTGGGCTCCAAAAAAAAAAAACCACTGAATCAAAATCTCCAGGAGTGGGGCCTAGGAATCACGATTTTTAAAAGTTCCTTGGGTGGTTCCAGTGCAGCCAGTCATTTGGAAACCACTAAGTCACCTCACTTGCTTGCACATGAGGAATGAAGACAGTGCTGTTATTACAAAACCAAAACCAGGCAGTGATTCTCCCTTAAAAAGAAAAAGATGCTCATCTGTAATGCTTTAGCATTTGTTTACAGATAATTAAATGTGGAGGAAAAGAAGGTTAGGACCTAAGAAAATCATGTGTTAAAAACTAAAAGTGGAAGGGCCCAGTATAAATTAGAGCACTACAAAATTATCACCTGAATCAATAGAAAAATATAGTTCAATATAAGAACACCCAAAGAAATATGGTATTACATGAAATGGCTTCCCATCTGTACTAGCTTTAACATAACAGAATTAAGACAACAAATCTGCTGAGGGGAAAATATCATGTAGGTCAATTTTATTCATTCAAATCTAACAGACTGGAAATTTGAAGAAATTTTAACAAGCATTTACTTTCCTATCGTATGTCAAGAAAGGCCTTGTTCATAAATACAAGATAGGAAAGACTTTCAGAAGATAGTTAAAACTCAAGAGGACTGTTCTGAAATGTCTGGATCACTTTGGAAGTAACCATTTCTCTAACATTTTGTAATATAATGCCAAGTATTTTTAACTAGTCATTAAAACTGTTCCAGGAATTTCTATTGTAGACTTTGATATCTAATTCAAGTGGCTGCATAAATTTGGAAGCTACAAAATCCATTTTCCATAAAATATCATTTGGGCTTCACTAATCCAAACTGGCCTCCTTCCTAATTAGGTTGAATTCATGGGATTTTATTGTAATGCACTGCCAAATCAAATTGTTAAAACTGGGAACTTTGTGCTATTTTGGATTATCATAACATCCTTTCCCTCCATTAGCAGGGATGGCCAGAGGTTGCTAATACAATAAATGTTTAATGGATGGCAACACTGTCCCTTGCCCCCAGAAATAGAGATACAGACATAAACATACCCTCAGATCTGTTTGTATCCATGCTTTCTGCCTTCTCTCTTGCTTGTGGCAAACAGTGAATTTTCCCAATACAAAGAGACATGCCAATCGACTTACTCAAGCCAAAGGTAAACAGAAAACAAGTGAGAAGAAAGGGATGAAGAAACACTGCGGCAGCTCTGGGAGACATAGTCTTCTGTGCCAAGAGACCATCACCTCCTATAAATGTCCCCAGTCCTTTAACATTTGAAATAGAAAGGTGCAGTGGAAATGCAGGCTTCTAGAAGGGCACAGATAAAGCCCATGTAGCCCGGAATGGACTTTGCCCTTAACTAGAAACTGGGAGTCAGTGAGAAAATAGAACCTCAGTTCTAAAAATAGCCCATTTATTTTCATTTCTGGTTTCAATACCTTCACTGCACCTTTGTTTTAAAGGCACTACAGGAGTTCTGACATTTTCTTTCCATTTCTGAATCAACAGAGAAGAAATTCAGCTACATGGTAAGAGAGTTAATATTCTACCTTCTCACACACTTAACACAGACATACCCATGCATGAGCACATGTTAAGACTGGCCTCAGTTTGGTTGGGTTTAAGAGAAGGAGTTACCAGCAGTGAACTTTACTTATCTTACCATTAGAAAACAGGGTTGGCCAGGCGCAGTGGCTCATGCCTGTAATCCTAGCACTTTGGGAGACTGAGGCGGGTGGATCACTTGAGCCCAGGAGTTCAAGACCAGCCTGGGCAATATGATGAAACCCCACCTCTGCAAATACAAAATTAGCTGAGCATGGTGGTGCACACCTGTAGTTACAGCTACTTGGGAGCCCGAGGTAGGAGCCCGAGGTAGGAAGAGCACCTGAGTCCAGAAGGCAGAGGTTGCAGTGAACCATGATTGCGCCACTGCACTCCAGCCTGAGTGACAGAGCAAGACCCCGTCTCAAAAAGAAAGAAAGAAAAGCTTATTTGGGAGGAGGTGAGACAGCAAGAGAGTACTCAATTCCCAACTGCAGCCATTCCTCTTTCTCCTTCAACTGCTCACACAAAGAACCTGGCCATTCAAGCCAAAGAAATGTAGATTTCTGTCCCAGCTTCTCCATTACCTTAGATAAATTAATTTCTGCAACTCAGTTTCTTCATGTTTGAAATACTGATAATTATTTTCATTCCAATCACTCTTAACATTACAGCAGCAGCAGGAGGGGTTAGAATGTGCCCAGAAAGGATGCGTTAGGACAAGGGTCCTGCTGTCACTCTCCAATCAGTTCAAAGTGTTCCATCAGTGGCCTTTCAATGTGTTTAACTTCTCCTTTTCTTGTCCTTCGACTGCTGGGGAAGAAAATGTTTTAGTTAATTATCCCACAATGTACAAACTTTCTGGGTATGATTCTCTGCTTGGGGCAAACATGGGAAATTTTGGAACATATCCAGATGGAGAACACGCTGACTCTTGACTGAAGACTGGTGTAAACTACAACGTGGAACAGACTGTCTTCTATATTCAAACAGCTCCTATAATCTGAGCTATCAAAAATCCAACCAGCATCAGGGAGACATTCAGGAAGAAAGGACTCTCATAAAGAAGGCACTCATAATCAAACTTGGAGAAATGGATTTAGAATTCAAGTCTCTGTATTCCCAGTCTTGAGACTTTTCCACTGCACAGTATTTAGTCATATGAACTGTGTGGCATTCCCAGTTTATCTTTGTTACTCTTTTAGAATCCAGGAACCCAGGTTGAAACTAAGCAAGTTGTCCCAGTGAATTTCTCCTTTTCTACTTGTCAAAGTCAAATAAAAAATATAGAGACAAATCTCTAAGCAAAACATTTTGTTTGGGAAAACTGAATTGCAATTTGGGGCATACACAGACTGGGGTGGTCTTCAGTATGTCAAAAGAACAAAGAGAAGGAAGGTTGGGGCTCTATTAAAAAAGAAATGTTATGTATTCTTTTGAAAGAAAACTCATTGGCACTAGTGAAGTTTTTCGAAGCAGGCAAGCTCTGATTGGTAAGTGGTGGGGCAGCCGGTAACACCAGTCTGAGAGTCACAGCAGTTCATTTCAGCAGCTACTAGGTTAAACTGTTCTTAAAATTATACTATTTGGGCAGTTGGCTTACAATATCACCTCTGGGCAGGCATTTGTGTCCTGAGTCCTTTTTCTCCTCCAGTCTCTCAACTCTAATTTAGTTGGGTTTGACAAGATAACTCCAATTCATATAATCAGTTTTTACATACTCAATACCATAAACTTGTGTAAGCAACATAGCTCTTTTCAGTTCCCCAGGACTCATTCAAGGATAAACTTGAGGACAGTTGCCGGGAACTCTTAGCTCTACCTAAGAAGGCAGTAGTAAGGAATAACTGGAAGACGGCCGAGGTAATAATGATAAACATGAGCAATGACAAATAAATTGAATTTTTGTGTCCCAGTGGGTCTGAAAAGCATTCTGGCCCCACACTAATACTCCTAGAATTTCATATCTTTCACTATATTTCACCCCAAGGAAACTCAGCATTTCTACTGTAACAGATAATCTGTATTATTTCTTCTTGGTTCTCTGAAATCCCCAAATTAAATATGAACCTTTTCTAAGAAACAAAATTTGTCTTGACCTCCTTCTTCTTAGAAATGGGCTTGATCTTATAAAATCCGAATTGCTAACAAAAAAAAAAAAAAAAAAAGAATGGTTAACTGATTGAATTTTAAGATTAAAGGCACATTGGGGGGTCACAATCCAACTGATATAAAATTGGGGACTGGAGAGGTCAAATGACTTGCTCATCATTACAATGTATGGAGAAAGGCTAGAACCCAAGTCTCCCAGCACTAAATTCATTGTTTTTCTCCTATCATCCCACACTGCTTAGAAAGCTAACAGTTCATGGCTAGATTTCTAAGAGCTCAGCTGATAGGTATCAAGATCCTTGGCTGTCCTCATCAATGTAGTACTGGTGACACAGTATTTATGCATAGGGAACATAAAATTATGATCAAAAAACAAAATTATGCCTTAATTCTTTAAAAGCTTGAACAACCTGTCAATGTCTGAATTGCCTCCTTGGCCAGGCATGATTCTTTATTGCCGTGGGAAGAATTCTTAATCTAAGGTGCTTTATCTAGAGCCCCAAGAATGGTGTTGAGGGGAATCCATGAATCTCAAATTAAATGGAAAATGTTATGTTAATGTGTATTTTTCTGAGACTAATGGCCAGTTTTCATCAGATTCTCACATCTTTCTCCTTAAAATATTGGGAATCACTAACCTAATACAATTATTCCCTCTCTTTCTTATGCTTCTTATGAATTTTACAATGTTCCATTGTACACTTCCATTCTCCTAAAAGTGCTTTATATATTAGAATTAGTTAAATAATATTTTTCAAGATATTAAAAAACACTCAGACTTCTACTAGAAAGCTGCAAGTCCTGGATAGTAATTGCTGGCAAAGTGTCTGGTGGCCCTGGGTACTGCCAATAACTGTAGTTGACAGAATTCTTTTAAAAAGTACATTCTTAATAATGAAACAGACCCTAAACTTGACTCAGTTTGAAAGAGAAGCTCCAAAGATGAGATTTTCATGATCTTCCTTCTTCACCCGAAATCCACTTTATAAAATACTGACTTAAAAAAAAAAAAAAAAACTTTAAGATGAGGGTGACTATATCCAGAATGGTAAGATCCTGAAATATATAAGCCATTGCTATTAAGCATTAAGATATAAGGGCCCTCTTTAGTAGAAAGCTGGGTTACTGTATAGTTGAAACCTAACTATCCATCATAAACATCTTCAATACATTTGAAATAGCAGGGCGGACAGATTCTCTCACATTGAGGGTCATTTATGAAGCAATCAAAGCCTGTAGTGGGAAAAAGAAGTATGAGGAGGGACAGGGCTTTATAGAATGAATAACTTTTCTCATTCTCAATATTTCTTATGTTCTTTTACAACAAATTGCTTGGCTCTTGAGAACAGACTCATAAAAGAAGTGAAATATATTTTTCTATCCTGAATCTGAACTTTTTTTAATATATAAAGTTGTAATGACCCTTTCCAAACAATATGAGCCAACACTTCAAAAATTTCCATTGTTTCAAAGACACAAATTACTTTGTGCATCTATGTCTATCAAATGAATGAGGAAGGAAAACACATGAAAGTCATTTGAAAGACAACATCTCCTAGGAGTTATGCTTGGAAGCTGGAAAAGCCCAGTAATCCCCCTACCTAGATAAATAGAGTTTTCCAGATGACTAGGGGGATCAACAGTGGAGCAGGGCCAAGCATTTGAATGTTATAAAGGAGACTCCGTATTAGACCTTGGGGAGAGAATCCAACATTGAGCTCCTTTATGGCTGGCCGACCTCTCTAAGACACAGCCCTACCTTGAGTGGAGAGGAACCAAAATAAAACAATATCTTCAAGCAATTTACACACAATTCAAATGGAATTTCTCCAAGCTCAGAAAACTTGAAGTTTATTCAGTCCATATGCTATCCCATCCCTTCCCTTTTAACAAACAACTTAGAGACAGGGAGCCATTTCTTAGTCATTCAAGATCAAAATCCCTCCTCCCTTAACTCCAAATCATTAGTGACAGTAACGGTGCATCATTTGGAATATTTGGGAGTGGTTATTTTTTCCTCCTAATAAGAAACTCACCGGATGCATTTTTATAAATGTCTCAGGAGCCCTACTCAACTCTTCTTCCATTAGCAGCAAACATGAGGCATACGATTTGACCCAGCACTGAATTCCCAAAAGCAGGATTTAGGGAAGCTGACAATAACTCAATCGAGTGATTATCAATCACAGAAGATAGTATTCTGGAGGAGAAAAGATATCGCACAGAGTATTTTTCTCATTAAGAAAATAAGCTTTAGAAGAAGTATACATCACTTTCACTACATAAGTCAAAATTCATACATGTACAGAGAAGATGATATAGCAAGGTCAAGTCAGAAAAACCCTATGTCAAATACTACCTTTGCCAACTGATCCTGTGCAAGTTACTGGTAATGATAATAATACCACCTAGCTCATAGAGTAGTTGAGATAATTGGGATAATACATGTAAAGCATTGAACACAATGTATCGTACATGATAAGTACTCAATAGATGTTAGATAAGCTATTGTTATTATTAAATTTTTTATTACTAAAATTTAATACCAAATTACCAATGGAAAGCAAGTCCCTAATGTTTCTTTCCTTGATTCTGCCTATAATTCTATTTTTGTATATAAAAATTCCCTTATTTGCACCTTTGTTTCCACCCAGAAAAAACAAAACAAAACTCTTTTCCCTGGGGAAGGCAGGTACTAGAACCACACAGAACACTGTGAGAGTGTCCATTATTCCCATTGGTATCTCAAGAATTGGATTGTTCTGAACCCTTTCATTCTCTCCTTGCGTCTTCCATTGTTGTTCCCAAGGGGTCAAATTAACTTACATCAAAATCAGTGTCCCTGTTTCCTCACTTTAAGAAGAAGAGTCAGAATTCCCAGGCCGAAGATATCCCTTTGAGCAGCTCAGAGGCATCTCAGACCAACAGGCAAGAAAGAGCAGCCATCCATGGGACAAATAAGTGATTTGCATTTCCAAGGATGTGGGGAAACGTATTAGTTATAATTAGCAAACACGCAGAGTCCCCGTGACAGCTTCACTTTACAAACCCTTGAATGTTTGACAAGAAAAGGTCATGTTTTGTAAAATCCTCAAAAGGTCATTCAATAACAAATCACATGAATGAAATCGCAAGGGTTCAGGGAGGTTAACAGAAACACCACAGGCAGCAAAGTGCGTTTTCAAGGTAAACAAGGAAAGAGGGAAAGCAGCCTTGGCTCAGCTCTGGAAGGGGAGAAATACAAGCAATCTCTAATTTACCAAACACTATAATTTCAAGACATTTTCTCTGCACTTGGTGGTTTAACAGTGAATGCTATTTCTCATGTTCAGCACACTTGAAGGATTAGTAGATCACAGCCCAGCAACATTTCAACATTTCTTCAAAAGGTCCAGGCAGAACTTAGCCCAGGCTTTCTTTTAGATTTTTTATTTGATAAAATCTCATGGGTGGATTCCACTTAATACAAATAGGTGGTCACATGCATGGCATACATGTCCCTGTGGATGGTCTTCATGCAGCATACCCCACACTACCCCTGCCCCACAAACCCCAAATCTGGGAACTTTAGCCCCAGAAGCCTTTTCTTCTGGCACTTTGACCTGCTCATGACCTCTTTCTTCCCAGGTCTATTTTCCTCTTCAACAAGAGCCAGCACCACATCTCTCACAGTCAGGAATAACAAAGGCTTGTTTATATAGGGTAATTTAGCTACAGGATCAGTGGCAAGAGGAGGATGATGTATCTGATCCACAGGTCAAAAGCACAATTCAGAAGTGCAGGGCTGCCAGGTTTAAGGGAGGGCTCCCTAGGGGACTGACCACCTTCCAGAAAATACAGCCAAGGCAAGGGAAATAGGGAGCATCCTCTAAGCTGTTTCAGATTTGGGCATGCCCTTCACACGCAAGGTGTTGGAGGTTAAGACAAAGAATGCTGTGGAAAGAAGATGCAGGAGCCTGAGGCCAAGCAGATGGGTAGCACAGACTTACTTGGGGGGAAAAAGGTTTCACCCATCAGAGCCCTTGGAAAAGGAGACAGTATCTTCAGAAAAGACACTGGCAGACCTAGTGCCTGACTTACTCTGTGACCTTAAGTAAAGTAATTTGATCTCCCTAGGCCTTGGTTTTCCCATCTGTAAAATGGGTTATACTTATTCTTGCTTACTGCCCTGGGTAAGGTCAGGATAAAACAAAGTAAGAAGTAACTAGAGAAAGCTATGGATTATTTTATACCAGGAAGGGCTTGCAGTGCAAGTCCTGACTCTTGTTACCACTCATTTCTACATCCTACTCCAGCCTCAGAATCTTATGAAGAAACCACTCTCTAGGGTCCTGCTCTCCCCAATATGGTAGCCACATGTGGCTATTTCAATGTTAATTAAAAGCAAATAAAATTTAAAATTCGGTTCCTCAGTCGCAGAACCCACAATTGAAGTGCTCAATATCTATATGTGGCTAGTGGCTACTATATTGGACACTGCAGATGCAGAACATCTCCATCATCACAGAAAGGTCTACTGGGCAGCGCAGCTTGGATCTACATGCTATGGATGGCGGACAGCCCTGCCAACCCTTTACCTTCTACCACCCGCCGTCTTCATGGACATCCTGCTTTGCCCCAGCCGCCTGCAGTCCATACTCACCATAAGACCATCCTCCAGACACAGCCCTGACTAATGGTTTCCAGCATGTACCTCTCACCCAACAATTACCTGTGGACCATAAAGCCCTCACCAGTTTGGTGGCTGTTTGATCCGAACGACGGTCAGAACCAGGACACCTCACTTTGTCTTTCTTGCCAGCGATTTTAGCTTATTTGCCACAAGTACAGGGTATAATTAATATCACACAGGAGCCAGCATTGTCATTTTTCAAATCATTTCCCTGGAAATGTTCTACACCTCTTAATGGCCCTGCTAATGCTGTAGCTGTCATGTTTTGGACAGCTGCACTTTTACAAGACAAACTCTGTAGCGCCAGGAGACTCTCTGCAGACTTTTTAGCTCAGAGGCTCAGAGGCCGTGAACGCCAGCCGGTAATGGCTAGATGGAAATCTTAGATTAATTTTTTTTACCTCTTGGTGCTGACTGCTCCTTAAGTGTCACCTTCCCACTTCCATCCCCAGCCACCTCTCCCCTTGCCCCTGCCCCCACCTCCTCTCCTCTTTGCCACCTGATGGACAGGGAATGCACAAAATCAGCGGAAATCATACAACTGATTAAAGCCTAGACACTCTGTCCAAAGGTGCAAAGACTTAAACATCTAGACAGAAGCCCAGCTGCTTTGCTAAATGCCACACACATTGAAAAAGTAGGGCCCTTCATGTCTATTTGATTTTATTTTTCAGAAGTATGCTTTTTTGCCCCCTCCATAACTTCTTAGCAAAAGGTTCAAATTTCTCTATATACTAGGTATGTGTAAGAAAGACCGCGGAAGGAGAACGAAAGGAGTTACATATGAAGCCTCCCAGGAGTCGTACACGAGGCAAGCAAAGACAATCTGAACCACACCAAATATTTACTATAGAATGAAGATGCTTTTAAACAAATGGAGAAATTCACCAGATTGTTTTGGGTAGTAACAGAGCATTTTCCTGATGCTTTTTTACAGGTTTGAAGGTTTTTTTCTTTAAATAATTGGTTTAAAGTAGAAGGAGATGTCATGTATAGCTCTCTCAGAAAACATACTACATCGTCCAGCACTGTCCAGGAAAGCCCTCTCAGCTGAGGCCTTCTGTCTTAAAAGAGAGGTAAGGTCAGGCTAGGGACACGACGACTCTCTTTTTTAGGCTAAACAGCATCAACCCACTGCTTCTTTAATATTGTGTTTATTAGTGAGCCATAGCCCAGGGAGAGACGAGCACACAGCTTCCTTTCATGCTGCGTCTGCAAAATGCTACCGAAAGTTGGACTCATCAGTGAAGCAGCAGGTCCCTTGGTTGAAACCAGCCAGGCCAGAAAAGTGACATGAACAGGATGCTGCTAAACATGCACAATTCGAAAATACACACTGTATTCTCTTCTGCATGATTTGCTGCCATTTAAAAGACAATAAACAGCAACTTTAGATTGCTAACAACGTGTCATTTAAGGTTTGCTGTTGCTCAACATCAAGAAAAATCAATGCCGGCTCTACGGGGGCAGCAAACCCCGAGAACTGAGCTCCATTTCAGGTCTGTTTGAACTCATTTCCTTTCTCCATGGTTGCCCCCTTGTACTCCCCCTCAGGCGTCCCCTCGCAGCAGGCTGACAGCTTGACACATTGACAGCTCGCACTGAATGACAACTGATTTGTACAAATTTCAAGCCTTATAAATCTACCTGTCACAACAACAACATAAAAGCGCCCAGGCCCAGCAGGTAATTCAGAAAAAGCTTCCCTTGACAGCACTTTCTGAAAAGCAATGGCGTGCCTCCTGCCAAAAATTCCAACTATCATCCTTGTATAACTTTGAATAAAAATTCAGGGCCCATTTTCTTGCCAACAGGCTACCAATCGTCTTATTTAAAGATTAAAAAGAGTGAATGGGAGAGAGGGGGATAAAACATCCCCACAGTTTCATTTTAGACTGATATGAAAGTCGCACCACCTGCTACGCCAGGATTACCACACCTTTTTTCTCTCCAGTGCTCAGAAGGAGTAAATGAGGGAGGCTTTTTACGGTATTTAAACAATATCCCAGATTGCAGGGGCTGTGCCTCCCAGTCCCCTCCTGGCTCACCTGGGGCCAGTCCAGCTGACAAAGCAAGATGTTTAGACTGGTGGGGGACTGGGTGGAGTGGACAGGGGTCTGAGGCCACTGGCCATTGTTTTAACTACCCTCAAGGTTTCTCCAAAACAAAAGCCCTGCATGTGTCCATAGCCCCACCTCCCAGACCACTTTTCTTACTAAAAATGATCACATTACATCAAGGTATTCATTCATCAGATACTCATTTCATTCAAATCAACAGCAGACCACATGATGTCATCACTGCATCTTTATTACAAAAGAAGGACTGGAGTTGAGAATTTGGAGACGATTTTTAGGCATGGTTTTGTAATTAAGTGGACCCCTGGAAAAAAAAAAAAAAAAACCCCTCCAGCCAAATAAGGAACACGGGACTCAAAGAGAGAAAGCAAGGGGAAAGGGAGAGGGGGAGAGAGAGAGAGAAAGAAACTAAGTACATGAGCACTTAAACAGGAAAGAGCAGTTTACAAAAAAAAAAAAGAAAGAAAAAGAAAATCTCTTTATCTCTACTATTCAAGCCCCACCAATTCCACTTACTGTGGAGGAATGTGCAGCTTAAAAGTGACTGGCCCAATTTCTCATGTATCACATTTGCTCATGTAAAGTCACTCAGATTTGTTAAAGGATATAGAATCCCAGCTAGATAGGAGAGTAAGTTCTAGTGTTCTATAGCACTGCAGGATGACTACGGTTAGCAATAATACATAGTTTCAAATAGCTAGAAGGAGGACATTGCATGTTCCCAACACAAAGGAATGATCAATGTCCAAGATGACGGATACGCTAATTACCCTGAGCTGATGATCACTATACATATGTGCTAAAACATCACTACGTACCCCATAAACATGTACAATTATTATATGTCATTTTTTAAAAAGAAAAAATATCTCAGTAGACTCAGACGGAAAAATGAACTTGGTGTTTTGCCTTTGAGGGTTTGCTGTAAGTGTATGTTGAATGGAGGTGTTGCTAAGGAGACTCCTAGGAAGAAAACATGGACCAAGGATGAGGGCAAAGTGACTGGCCATCCAACTAACTGGACAAACTCAGAAGCAACAAAGGTGCCAACAAAGCATCCTGTCACAGTCACCTTCACTCCTCCGCAGGAGCAAACGTAAGGGTGGAGAGTGCAGATACCAGGGCTGGACATTTTCGTTTTAAATCCTGGCTTTTTTACTTAGGAGCTATGTAACATTGGGCAAGTGATATTTATACTCTCTGCTTCAGTTTCACCACCTGTCATGTAGGGATCATAATCATATCTACCTTGGAGAGTATGTAGGTGAAATGCCTGTAAAAATTTAAGTTTACAGTAAACAGTATCTGTTCATTTATTCATTCACATAGATAATACACACAGATACATACACACATATACACATGCAAACAAACATACAACACTAAAAGTGATCACTGCTATAGAGAAAAAAAGCAGATCATCATATTATCATCACATTATTAGTACTCTCCAAGATTCCAGATATAATTATTTTTTCTCATAGAATATAAGCTTCCAGTATAGTAAAAAGAAAAAAATGAACAGAATCATCTCTGAAAATGTGGTAACCTACTTGGTTAAGATGTACAAATCAGAGATCAATGTAGCTAGACTGAATGTCTTTCCTATGCTATCTTTTATGAATTTCTTTCTCTAGTCTTTTCAACTTGCTTCTTCATTATGACTAAGGAAACCATCTAGTTTGTGTTAAAAATATATATATTAATTTAGAAGCATATAATTTGCTTTTAAATTATCATTCTTAATTTTAAATTTTCACTCTTAATTTCTGAGTGATAACACCACTTATCACTCAGAAATACTATTAATATGTGGATTATAAAATTATATATATTATAATTATATGTGGATTATAAAATTAATACATACACATAATATACATACTAATATATAAACATACATAAATATGTATATATAAAGAGAGAGAAGACTCTGGCCCAAAACATAGCTGTCAGTATTAGATGGCTAATTTGAGATTTAGAGAAAAGAACAGAATGTCTATAAACCCAACTGAACTCTCAAATTTAGATGAGATTAGGATTATCCAAATTATATGAGCTGAGATCCACCTGATAACATTCTTGTTATTATCCTTCTCAGTTCAGTTAATGTCAAGATGACATGAGCTGACTGAACTTCAGTTGCAACAGGAAACCACACTCAGCAAATCCATCATTTTGTAATTATTTGTATGACCAAAAGTAAGTGCTTTGATTATGGGCCATTAGTAAATAAAATCAGGTTGGAATTTCACAAGCATGTTTGGATTTCAAAAGATTTGTATTTCATGCTCAAAAGTCAAAATCAAACAAAATTTTCACATAATAAAATTGATAAAGCATAAACCAAAACAACTACATAGTGAACCTTTACATAATGAGATAGAGGAAGAAACAAACAACTACCTATAATACTGATAAAAAGAAAGATAATTTATATAAACCAGCCTTCTTTTTCATCTTTCATCAATATATAGTGAACATATGTGAACAGATGAGGCATGGATAGGAAAAAACAGGGAGTCTCACCTAAAGTTCATCTTCAAGCCAACATTCACCCAGAACAAGTACATTAGATCATTCCCATGTTAACCCTTCCCTATTCAACAGCATGTGTTTGGCCTAACAAAATGATGAATAATATTTTTAACTATTGTCTTCCTGACATCAATCACTGAGATTTAACAAACGCTGTCTCGCATATGCTAGGATCCCCGCTACTATGACCAATTAAATAACAAATCATTCAGTGGAGAACTTCAGGGCTGACAAAGCCATATTAAGTACAGTGCTGGTTGGTTACAGCTACACTGGCCCACTGAGAGTTTGCTCAGAAGAAAATACACAGGACACTTTCAACTGCAAAACATATGATGCCTTATGTGTATTTTGTATTTATATTTGTGTAACTACTTGTTTCCCAAGAAGAAAAGGCAGCACTTTGAAATATACCTGTGAAGTTCTTTTTTCCTGAAAGGCCCCTCGCTGAGCAGCTTGTTTCTCCATTTCAATAAGGGCTAAACCTGGGACCTCAAAATGTTGTCCACCTGTTGGCCATCAGCCCACGGAGGCTGACAGGCTTCAAACCCAAAGTGGTATTCCCTGGTGGCCTAGGAGAAAGCACCAACTACCATTCACTAAGCAAATGCTAGGCCTCTGAGCAGCTCCCCGGTCCCCCAGAGCTGGGCCCTCTGGTTCAGGGCAGCCCTGCTGAGCTCTCTCAGTGTGCTCTTCCTTAGCCCATCAACAGGGGCACCCGGGGCACTCTGATGCTACATTTTCGGTCTTCCAATCAACACTTTGAGAAGAGTGGCCAGGTTTCCACGGCCCAGGGATCTGTCTACATTTACTGGGACAAAAGGACCAACTTCACCCAATCTTTCTCACAGAACAACTGGTCAAAAGGTGTTTTTCTACCACCTGAGATCAGATGTCAAGCACACACTGCGGGGGCAGCAGGCAAGGTTGAGGATCATCCCGCGGCAGCTGCAGCTCCTCTTACAGGAAAAGCCAAGGGTCTGGGGCTGGAAGCCGCTTGGCCAGGCACCCCTCTCTCAGGCTGACGGCCACCAAGATCCAGGCATGGCTTGTCTGGCGCCCCCCAGGGGCAAGGCGGGAGAGCTGGCCAGGAAATAAGGGCGACAGGATCCACATAGCCCCTGACGTGAACTTCCATGGAATCAGTAAATTTTTACCACTTAGGACAAGCCATGTTATTTGTAACTGTCAGAGGAAGGAAAATCTGTAATTGTTAAGGGGGATGAAGCCTGTGCAAATTCTTTCCTGTGCAAAGTGAACAGTCAATCACTTTTATAAGGACAGCAACAACTGAAACTATCCATTCGTATACTTTCCTTTAGTCAACAATATTACCTTTAGTAATCTGGGGAATGTGCATCCATAAATTACAGAAAGTGTTATTGCATTGCTGAATAAACAGCAACATTTCCATCAGCAGCAGCAGTGGCAGCCCCACAAAGGTATAACAAACAGACTCAATCATTTTCTTGTCAAGCTTTGCAATGACTGCAGAGTTTACTGCTGGAGATAATGTTGCTTTCCTCAGCATTGTGTGCCAAACTGCAAACTGCTTATTAAAACAAAACCTCTTTTTCGGAGCAGCATGAGTTGGATAATCACTTATTGCACTCAAGAAAAAACAGGTTTGGTGCCCAGAGGAGGTTAACAGTCAGGCATATGTGTTAACATTTGGTTGGTAAAAACTGGTTAAAAAATAAATTATCCAACGCTGGGATGGGGGAGGGAATGAGCTAACTTATTAACATCACTGCCCCCAGGTTGACTCTTTTCCGCATGACATCACTCCGGTTTTTGACAATGTGTTTCAAAGTGCTCAACTGGCTGGCTTGACAGAACCTTTGGCATGGGTGTTCAGCAGAGAGGAGGAGGGGGTAGAGATGATTATGGAAGGAAACCAGAAATGAAATGCAGCCTGCTAGTCTCCATGAGAGGAAATCTCTGGAAGAAACTCGACTCCAGGCATAGGAGATAAGACTGAAGAAAAGGATAGGAGGGAAGCAAGTAGACTTTAAAACTAGGCATCTGTGACTAAACTATTTCTGAAGACAGCACCTATTATTACTCTTCGAAGAAATCGCTTGACATAACTAAGCCAGCAATAGCACTGAAAAACCATCCTCAATTTTCCTCGCTTAAAATAGATTGACAGCCATTTTACCGAGACTGAGGAACAGGTGAGCTGAGCCAAAGCCTGGGGGGCTGCCGCGTCAGACGCGGCTCCGCGAGGAAACCCATTATGCCCGACGACGGCAGAGCTGCCCAGTGCTGCTTGGTGGTTTTTTCTGTTCATACCCATTACCGATGAATTAATATCAAAGGAGGCGACCCTCTCCCCTTGCCCCCGCCTCCGCCGTCCCGATGCCACGGATAGCCTTGCCGTCCCAGATCTCCGCGGTGGAGGAGGAAAGCCTCTACTTTGCACGTCCTCTCAGAACAGGAAATGAGACTGTGAAGACTTTATTACAACTTCGGGCAGCAGATGAGGTTTGACTCCTATCGCTGCCCTAAAAGGAGAAGAAGAAAACAAACAAACAAACAAAAAGCGCCACGCGTCTAGGGTAGAAATCAACTCCAGTAACTGTCATTCAACCTCAGCAATGCTGGGGACGGGCAGAGGCAGGGCAGCTGTGTGCCACATTCCTGCCAGGGCTGGTCAGGCCCCGGGTCTCACTACTCCTCCTCCCTGCTTTGAACCTGTGGAACCAAGGGCCCTTGCACCCCAGCTCATTCCTCTTTGCCACATCAGGGCCTCAAGTCATGCTGTCCCCTCTGCCTGGGTTGCTTTTTCTCCCTCTGCTTGGGTCACTGTTCACGCCACTGGCCACTTTCCTCAGGGAAGGGCCCTCGCTGGCCACACAACCTAAACATGCCCCCTGCTCCTCCATGCCACCCCCACCATCTCCTGACACTGCATTTCTTTTGACTTTTCACAGAGAAGAGTAAATCTCACCTGAGATTATCTCATTTATGAATTGACTGATATGTTTTTCACCCCTCTCCTCCACCAGAAGGTAAACTCCACCAAAGCAAAGATTCTGTTGTACTCAGAGAAATAACCCCAGCACCTAGAACTGTGCCTGGCCCTATAAATATTTGATAAATTACTTAAAAATTATCCCACAGTTTCAGAGAAAATATCCTTATAAACACAAATCAGAGACCTCTGTCAGACTTGACCCATGGTTTCTGACTGCAAATGAGGATTCCCGATTATGGGGAGAACTATGAGGAAACTTCAAGATGACATCTTTATTCTCACATCTCCAAGAACACGCAGAAAGAAGTTACTGCTCTTATACTGAGGGTAAGCATAGAAATTTGGGCTTTGTTTAAAGTACAAAGATGAAGGAAACTGCTCATGACCTAAAATAAAAGGACCTCAGGAAGGAGTTAGAAAGCCTGGACTTAAGACCCACCTCTGCCACCAGATATAACTGGGGCACATCAGTCACTTGGGGTACATTTGTACAACCGTGAGGATACAAAGCCTTGCCCCATCTGTTTTTAACTGCTATTTCTATTGTGCAATTACTAAAACAAAGAAATAAGAATACCTTATCCATGTACCCACCCAACTTTGTCAAATCTTAATATGTTGAGCCATATTTGCATCAGATTATGGGGTGGGGGGGCAGTCTTCATTTTGGTTTTTGGCTTTTTGGTTTTTGTAGAGATGATGTCTCGCTGTGTTGCCCAGGCTGGTCTGGTCTCAAGCAATCTTCTTGCCTAAAGTGCTGGGATTATAGGCATGAGCCACCACACCCAGCTCCAGATTGTCTTTTAAGAAACAAAATACAAAACTGTAGAAAGAAATGACTGCTGGCCTGGTGCGGTGGCTCATGCCTGTAATCCCAGCACTTTGGGAGGCCGAGGTGGGCAGATCACATGGTCAGGACTTTGAAATCAGCCTGGCCAACAAGGTGAAACTCCATCTACTAAAAATTGAAAAATTAGCCGGGTGTGGTGGTGCACACCTGTAATGCCAGCTACAGGAGGCTGAGGCAGGAGAACCACTTGAACCCGGGAGGCGGAATTGCAGTGAGAAGAGATTATGCTACTGCACTCCAACCTGGGTGACAGCAAGATTCCATCTCAAAAAAAAAAAAAAAAAAAAAAGACTATTTTATTGTGAGAGTTAGGTACATCTCAAGTCTTAAAAAAAATATTTAAGGCATTATTAAATGCCATGTATTATAATAGCTACCAACTTCCAAGGCATTTGTTATCAAGTCTCACATCTCCTACCAGCATTTTAATTCTCTTTTCACTCCTCTTCCATGTCCCTCACTGTGATTTCTTTTTGTTCATTTCTCCTCATCTCCTACCTGATTCCCCAACTGCTTTCACAGTTGAGTCAGATGATGTCATATACCAAATTAAATTCCAAACGACAAAACTTTTTTTTAAGGAAACCATAAAAGTACTAGAAGAAAGCCAGAAATTCCATTTACCATAATGAAAAATCCAAAACCCATAAGATAAAAGATAATGAATTCAATTGCATAAAAATCAGCTCCAGCTGGGTGTGGTGGCTCACGCTTATACTCCCAGAACTTTGGGAGGCTGAGGCCAGAAAACTGCTTGAGCCCAGGAGTTCAAGACCAGCCTAGGCAACTTAGTGAGACCCCCACCTATAGAAAAAATAAAAAATTAGCCAGGTGTGGTAGCACATGCCTGTCGTCCCAGCTACTTTGGAGGCTGAGGCGGAAGGATTACCTGAGCCCAAGAGGTCAAGGCTGCAGTGAGCCCTGATTGTACCACTGCACTCCAGCCTGGGCAACAGAGTGAGACCCTATCTTCAAAAAAAAAAAAAAATCATCTTCAGATAAAGCAAAATTTTTGCATGACAAAACAGAAACTAAAGCAAACAAATAAAAAGCCACCAAAAATGAACCAGAAGATAACCCAAAAATGTGAACAAGTTTACCATTCAATCACATAAAAAGGACCAGTTACATACCCATAGAGTACACACATGCACAAACAAAATTAAACACACACCAAAAAATACACATATATACACAAAGAGCTCCAAAAACTCTCTCTCTCTCTCTCTCTCTCTCTCTCTCTCTCCATATATATATATATATATATATATATATATATATATATATATATATTTTAGACAGGGTCTCTCTTCATCTCCCAGGCTGGAGTACACTGGCATGATCTCAGCTCACTGCAACCTCTGCCTCCTGGGCTCAAGAGATCCTCCCACCTCAGCCTCCTGAGTAGCTGGGACTATAGGCTCATACTAACACTCACAGCTAATTTTTGTATTTTTTTTTTTCTAGAGATGGGAGTTTCACCGTGTTGCCCAGGATAGTCTTGAACTCCTGAGCTTAAGCAGTCCACCTGCCTCAGCCACCAAAATTGCTGGTATTACAGGCCTGAGCCACCACGTCCAGCCAAAAACAATTTTAGAAAGACAAAAACCCAAAGAAAAATGGGCAAAGGATATGATCATGTAGTTCACAGAAAAGGAAATACAAACACCTGTTAAATATATAATAGAATACTTAATCTCATTCATAATAAGAGAAATGCAAATTAAACACTAAGAAACCATTCTTTTACCTACCATATTGGCCCAAATCCAAAAGTTTAATAACATGCTCTGTTGGTGATGCAGTGGAAAAACAAGCATGTCCCTAACATTGCTGGTGAGAGTACAAATTAGTTCAGCTCCTGAGGAGTACAATTTGGCAATCTCTATCAAAATTACAAATGCATATTCCCTTTGACCCAGTAAGTCAATTTCTGGGAATTTATCCTACAGACATACTTGCAAACATTCAAAAATGACAGTTCAAGGTAACTCACTACAGCTCTAATAGTGAATGGAAGAAAACAAGCGCAATGTCCATCAACAGGGATTGAATAAACAAATTATGATAAATCCATAAAATGTAACACTATATACCTATACAATTTTAATGAGGAAGCTCTCTATGTGTGGAATGGGAAGGTATTTTTGTTATGCAAAAAAGCAAGGGCACAAATAATAAGAAAAGAATGATATCTTTTTTATAAATGACAAAGAAATAATCTATATTTAATTTGCTTGCTTATACATATAAAATTTTAGAAACTCTGAAAAAATACAAAAGAAACAAGTAATAGTTACCTTTAGGGGTTGTCATGGGAACAGGGAAGATAGGGAACAGAATGGAAAGAAAACTCTTCATAATCTTTCATCTCTCTTAATTTTCAAATCATATGGGAGTATTACCTATTCAAAAAATGAAACTGATAAACAATAAATAAATAAACCTCCACTCACAGAGTATTAGGATATTTTAAAAGTCAAAAAAGCACAATTAAGTTAGACCTGCATGCCCAAAATAGGGAAGAGAAGGCTGTGAGTGGGAAGGAACTCACATGGACCAGGCAAGAATACAGCAGGGGTGGGGGAGTTTCTATGCATTTTGGACTGAGACTGAAAGGAAAATTACACAACTTAACATATACAACCCAGCATGCTTTTAACAAAAGGACTACAAGCCCCTCATTGGCCCATTTTCTTTCTTGGCCATTCCTTCACTTTCTGGAGGTCATGGTAGCACATTTCCCAAGTCCTCTTGTTTTCTGCCTTTGCTCCAGTCCTCGCTGCTGTGTCTTGCTCACCTCCCTCCTCCCAGCTCCAGCACTCTGTTCTATATTGTAACAAACCTCTCTCACTTCACACCTCTGATATCCCACAACTCACTTGTAACCTCATTCAACCTTCCTTCTCTCAGATCTTGCTGGCTTCACAGCAGGCGAAGCATGGTGCCCCCTTGAGATTATCAGTGAACAAAAGAACCAGATCAAACAGAAACAGGGTCCAGTTTCACCAAGAAAATATAAGCAAGAATCCTTTATCATTTCTCTTTATCCAGCATTCAGTTGTGCAAAAAGAGGCCTTGGACACAAGATTTTAGGGGTTGTACAAGAAACAGCCATCACACACTGCCTCTTTAAGGTTTCCAGCTCTGCCCACTGTCCCAATGAAGGGGTGAGCCTGAAGGGAAACACTGGAACCAGTCAGTCATGCTCCCGACCTTGGCTGATTGGACCAGGGATCAACAGGCACCCTACTGAAGGGTGGCCATCCATAGGGGCCAGCACTCTATCACGTTAGATTGGGGCCACCCACCTTCCAGCTTCTCACAGTATCTTTGGATCCCAATTCTGACATTCAAAGTTACTGATTCTAGACTCCTCCCAGGTTCAAGTTATCTAAAGATCTGACTACTACGTCATCAACTGCCATAGTCGCAGCAACCCTCATAGAACCATGGACAGAGGACCACAGTATCCCATTAGAGAATAAAGATATGCCATTTAGTCTATCCATTTTATAATACACAGCCTTTTAAATACAGTTTTCTGGATTACATGTATATAAAAGATAGGTTAGCAAAGTGTTGTTAAATACATGCATTTAAAGACTTCAATTAAAAGATAATAATGCATTTTTCTCAGCGTATTATTTCTTTTAAGAAGCCTCTAGAATACTCAATAGGTTCCCTTAAACAGAAAAAAAAAAAAACACGCAACCCTGGATATTATAATGTATTGTGAATATCCTTTTCAACCCACTACCAAAAGCTACTATGAATGTAAATTTCTGTTTAGCCTAAATGCATACCAAGTTCTATATTGACGGAATCCAAATGAATGAGATGTTATTATAGGTGAAATATAAATACTGGATTATCTGACACCACACACACAAAATCAACTTAAAATAGATTGAAATGTAAGAGCCAAGACTGTAAAACTCCTAGAAGAAAACACAGGGGAAAGGCTTCTTGACATTGGTCTCAGCAATGATGTCATGGATATGACACCAAAAGTACAGGCAACAAAAAGAAAAATAAACAAGTGGGACTGCCTCAGACTAACACACTTCTGCACAGCAAAGAAATCAATCAACAGAGTAAAAAGGCAACTTATAGAATGGGAGAAAATATTTGCAAACCATATGCCTGATAAGAGGTTAATCTCCAAAATATATAAGCAACTCCTACAACTGAATAGTTAAAAAAAAAAAACCTAATAACCCAATTACAAAATGGACTAAGAACTTGAAGACATTTCTCCAAAGACAGCATATAAATGACCAATGAAAAAAAATGCTCAATGTCACTAACCATCAGGGAAATGCAAATCAAAACCATGAGTTATCACCTCATACCTGTCAGGATGGCTATTATCAAAAAAACAAAAGACAGGCCAGACACAGTGCCTCATGTCTGTACTCCCAGCACTTTCAGAGGCCAGGGCAGATGAATTGCTTGAGCTCAGGACAACACGGTGAAGCCCTATCTCTACAAAACATACAAAAATTAGCCAGGCATGGTGGTGCATACCTGTGGTCCCAGCTACTTGGGAGGCTGAAGTGAGAGACTCCCTTGAGCCCAGGAGGCAGAGGCTGCAGTGAGCTGTGATCACACCACTGCACTCCAGCCTGGGTGACAGAGTGAGATCCTGTCTCAAATTAAAAAAAAAAAAAAAAGACAAGTGTTGGTGAAGATGTGAAGAAATGGAACCTTTGCATAGTGTTAGTGGGCATGCAAAACTGTATAGCTTCTGTGGAAAACAGTATAGAAGTTCCTCAAAAAATGAAACATAGAACTACCATATGATCCAGCAATCCAACTTCTGGGTATTTTATCCAAAATATTAATAACTGAAATCAGGATCTTGAAGGGATACATTAGCACTCTTATGTTCATTGCAGCAGTATTCACAATAGCCAAGATGTGGAAACCACCTAAATGTCAATCAACAGATGGATAAAGAAAACATGGTATATACATACAATAGACTACTACCCATCCTTAAAAAAAGGGAGGAAATTCTGCAATATGCAACAACATGGATGAACCTTGAGGACATTATGCTAAATGAAATAAGTCAATCACAGAAAAAAGAAGACTGCATGATTCCACTTATGTGAAGTATCTAACAGTTAAGTTCATAGAATCAAAGAGTGGAATAGTGGTTGCCAGGGGATGAGGGGAGAAGGAAATGAGAAGTTATTAATCAATGGGCATAAAGTTTCAGTTAAGAAGGATGAATAAGCTCTAGAGATCTGCTGCACAACACTGTACCTACAGTCAACAATAATGTATTGCACACCTAAAAATTTAAGAGGGTAGATGTCATGTTAAATGTTCTTACCACAATAAAATAAAATGTATAAATAAATAAATAAATAAATAAATAGTGCCAAGTGTATGACATAAGTAGAAGTTTCATCCCTGTTGGTAAAAACACAAATTGACAGAACTACTTTGGAAAACTGTTGAGTGGTATCTACTAACACTGACCATGAACATACTTTATGACCCAGTAATTCCACTCCTCAGCATGTACCAACGGACATGGGTACATTCACCAAAAGACAGACAAGAATGTTCATAACAACACTATTCAAAATAATTAAAAACTGCAAACAACCCAAATTTCCAGATTAGCTTTTTAAAATTTTGCATATCCAAACAATGGGACACTGTATAGCAATGAGAACGCCCAAACTGTTGCTACATTAACATGGATAAATCCAACAGATATTGTGTTGAACAAATGAAGCAAGGATATTTTGAGCAATATGCTATATGATTCCATTTACACAAAGTTTTAACAGGGGCAAAACTAACTTCTGCTGCTAGAGGACAGGACAGTGTGCAGCTGCCCTTGGTGAGAGAAAGGGTACAAGTGGTGACTGGGACCAGCAAGAGGAGAGGTTTCTGGTTCTGGGTGCCAGGAATATTCTATATCCTAACCTGAATAGTGATGACACTGCTGTGTTCACTTTGTGATAATTAATCGAGCTGGACACTTTGGATTTGTGCACTTTTTTGCATGTATGTTCTATGTCAACAAAAACATTTATTTTAAAACATTTAGGAAAAAATGTCTGCAATTAGTCTTCAAAGCATCAGGTACCTGAACTGCTGCCCCAAAGTTAGAGGGACCCTTAATTTCTATCATTAGCTCCTGACATGTCCAAATGATTCTTTGGCCACTTGTTAATAATGGAATCAAAAGGCACTAATCTCATTATCGCCTGTCAGCAGGCACTGTCAGAATGCTGTTGGCCATTAGTTGCCTGCTGCTACAGTCAGTGACTTGCAAAGCACCCAAAAGGAGACAAAAAATTACCTGCAGTTTAGTTTTTCTGTCTCATGTACCTTTCACCAACCCCATGCCAAATCCTTCACAGCATAAACCACATGCTGCCTTCTTCAAGAGACCACTCCAGACCTCACTAGCCCAACAAAACTCCTATTCTTTGAACGATTTCTGCATTTATTCACTCACTCATCTACCCATCCACACATCCACCTAAACATTCACTGAGCACCCACCATGCACCAGGCTGTGTCCTCAAAATACAAAATTGAGTAAAACATAATCCCTTTCCGGAAGGTGGTCATGTTATTGTATGGGGAAAAAGACACAAAAAAAGGCTTAGAATGATAGACACATACATGGAGAGCAGTAGAAACACAGGAGAGGAACATGTAAGCCAGTTTTTTCTAGGGGGGAGGGAGAATAAGGAGACAATTCCTAGCAGAGGTCACTCACGCAATATGCCATGAGGAATGAGTAGAAACTGGCCAGTCAAGTGAAGATGCAGGTAGCTCCTAGCCTAGGGAACACCATGAGTAAAGGCACAGAAGCAATAAAAGGCCTATGGGAAGCAGGGGGTGGCAGGGGAAGGGGCTAGCTGTGGGAACAAGCAGCCCATATTGTCTTAGAGTAAAGTCTGAATGAGGGCAGGGAAGAACAGGCGAAAAACAGATCACACAGGTCCTTGTGAACCATGTGAAGGACATGAGACTTCATCCCAGAGAGGAAGGACAGTCCCTACGGGGGGGCTGGGAAGGGGAATGACCACATCAAGTCTGTCATCAAGGAACTGTGTGGGAGACAGAACTGAGGGCAGAAGAGGCAGGGAGGCATCAACCATAGGCCTGCTAAAACAGGAGGACAGCCTGAACCAGAACACCTCTAGTGGGGATGAAGAGGGGACTAATTCAAGAACTGTTTAGGTGGTAAAATTGGGACTTAATGACTGATTTGGTGCGAAATGAGACTGGGGAAGGAGAAAGAGAAGTTGATGAGAACTGACGGATGGGTGACAGCAATTAAAAAAATACAAGAGGAGGAGAAAGCTGATGGTGGGCAGGAGAAAAGGCAGTGAGGTCAGCATTAGCGGCTGATACAGTTTGGATATTTGTCACCGCTAAATCTCATGTTGAATTGTAATTCCCAATACTGGAGGTGAGGCCTGATGGGACATGATTGGATCATGGGGACGGTTTTTAATGGTTTAGCACCGTCTTCCTTGGTCATGATAGTGAGTGAGTTCTCATGAGAGTTGATCATTTAGAAGTATGTAGCAGCTACCCCTTCTCTCTCTCTTCCTTCTGCTCCCAGCCATGTGAAGTTCTGGCTCCTCCTTTGCCTTGCACTATGATTGGAAGGTTCCTGAAGCCTCCCCAGAAGTGGAAGCTGCTGTGCTTCCTGTACAGCCTGCAGAACTGTGAGCCAATTAAACCTCTTTTCTTATAAATTACCCAGTCTCAGGTATTTCTTTATAGCAACATGAAAATGGACTAATACACAAAATTGGTACCAAGCAGCAGGGCATTGTCATAAAGATACCTGAAAATGTGGGAGCAACTGTGGAAATGGGTAACAGCCAGAGGTTGGGAGAGTGTGGAGGGATCAGAAGAAGACAGAAAGATAAGAGAAAATTTGGAACTTCCTAAAGACTTGTTAAATTGTTGTGACCTAAATGCTAATAGTTATATGGACAATGAAGTCCAGGCTGAGAAGTTCCCAGATGGAAATGAGAAACTTATTGGGAACTGGAGCAGTCACTTTTGTGATGCTTTAGCAAAGCACCTGAGTACAAAGAGCCTGCCCTAAGGATCTGTGTAACTTTGAACTTGAGAGTGATGATTTACGGTATCTGACAGAAGAAATGTCTAAGAAGCAAAGTGCTCAGTATGGCCTGGCTGCTTCTAACAACCTATGCTCATATGCACAAGCAAAGAAATGATGTAAACTAGAAATTTATATTTAAAGGGAAAGCAGACCATAAAAGTTCAGAAAATTTGCAGCCCGGCCATGTGGTAAAAAAGAAAAGCCCATTTTCAGGGGAGAAATTCAAGCAGGCTGCAGAAATTTGCATAACTAAAAGGAAGGCAATTGCTAATCGCCAAAACAATGGGGGAAAGGCCTTGAAAGCATTTCAGAGACCTTTGTGGCAGCCCCTTCCATCACAGGCCTGGAAGCCTAGGAGGTCAGAATAGTTTCATGGGCCATGCGCAGGCCCCCTGCTACCCTGCACAGCCTCAGGATGCTGCTCCCTGTATCCCAGCCACTCCAGCTCCAGTCATGGCTAAAAAGGGCCCAGGTACAGTTTGGGCCACTGCTTCAGAGGCCACAAGCCATAAGCCTTGGCAGTTTCAACGTGGTGTTAAGCCTGTGGGTGCACAGAATGCAAGAGTTGGGGCTTGGGAGACTCCACCTAGATTTCAGAGCATATATGCAAAAGCCTGGATGTCCAGGCAGAAGCCTGCTGCAGGGGTGGAGCCCTCATGGAGAACCTCTACTAGGGCAGTGCAAAGGGGATATGTGGAGTTGGAGCCCCCACACAGAGTCCCCAGTGGGGCACTGCTTAGTGGAGCTGTGAGAAGAGGGCTACCATTCTCAAGAACCCAGAACAGTAGATTCAGCAAGAGCTTCCCCCCTGCCCCTGAAAAAGCTGCAGATACTCAATGCCAGCCCCAGTAGCTGTGGGAGCTGAACCCTACAAAGTCACAGGGGCGGAACTGCCCAAGACCTTGGGAGCCCACCCCTCACATCAGTGTGATCTGGATGTGAGACAGGGAATCAAAGGATACTATCTTGGAGCTTTAAGATATTTTTTAATATATATAAATTTCTGGGGTACATGTACAGAATGTGTAGGTTTGTCACACAGGTATACACATGCCATGGTGGTTTGCTGCACCCATCAACCCATCATCTACATTAGGTATTTCTCCTAATGCTATCCCTCCCCTAGCCCCCCACCCCACAAAAGGCCCTGGTGTGTGATGTTCCCCTCCCTGTGCCCATGTGTTCTCATTGTTCAACTCCCACTTACAAGTGAGAACATACGGTGTTTGGTTTTCTGTTCTTGTGTTCGCTGAGAATGATGGTTTCAGCTTCATCCATGTCCCTGCAAAGGACATGAACTCATGCTTTTTTTATGGCTGCATAGTGCAATGACTTATAATCCTTTGGGTATATACCCAGTAATGGGATTACTGGGTCAAATGGGATTTCTGGTTCTAGATCCTTAAGGAATCACCACACTGTCTTCCACAATGGTTGAACTAATTTACACTCCCACCAACAGTGTAAAAGTGTTTCTATTTCTCGACATCCTCTTCAGCATCTGTCGTTTCCTGACTTTTTAATGATTGCCATTCTAACTGGTGTGAGATGGTATCTCATTGTGGTTTGGATTTGCATTTATCTAATGACAATTGATGATGAGCTTTTTTTCATGTTTGTTGGCTGCATATATGTCTTCTTTTGAGAAGTGTCTGTTCATATACTTCACCTGTTTTTTGATGGGGTTGTTTTTTTCTCATAAATTTATTTAAGTTCTTCATAGATTCTGGGTATTAGCCATTTGTCAGAAGGATAGCTTGCAAAAATTTTCTCCCATTCTGTAGGTTGCCTGTTCACTCTGATAATAGTTTCTTTTCCTGTGCAGATGCTCTTTAGTTTAATTAGATCCCATTTGTCTATTTTGGCTTTTGTTGCCATTGCTTTTGGTGTTTTAGTCATGAAGTCTTTGCCCATGCCTATGTCCTGAATGGTGTTGCCTAGGTTTGCTTCTACGGTTTTTATGGTTTTAGGTCTTATGTTTAAGTCTTTAATCCAACTTGAGTTAATTTTTGTATAAAGTGTAAGGAAGAGATCCAGTTTCAGCTTTCTGCATATGGCTAGCCAGTTTTCTCAGCACCATTTATTAAATAGGGAATCCTTTCCCCATTTCTTGATTTTGTCAGGTTTGTCAAAGACTAGATGGTTGTAGATGTGTGGCATTATTTCTGAGGCCTCTGTTCTGTTCCATTGGTCTATCTCTCTGTTTTGGTACTAGTACCATGCTGTTTTGGTTACTGTAGCCTTGTAGTATAGTTTGAAGTCAGGTAGCATGATGCCTCCAGCTTTGTTCTTTTTGCTTAGGATTGTCTTAGCTACACGGGCTCTTTTTTGGTTCCATATGAATTTTAAAGTAGTTTTTTCCAATTCTGTGAAGAAAGTTAATGGTAGCTTGATGGGAAAGGCATTGAATCTTTAAATTACTTTGGGTGGTATGGCCATTTTCATGATATTGATTCTTCCTATCCATGAGCATGGAATGTTCTTCCATTTGTTTGTGTCCTCTTTTATTTCCTTGAGCAGTGGTTTGTAGTTCTCAAAGAGGTCCTTCACATCCCTTGTAAGTTGGATTCCTGGTATTTTATTCTCTTTGTAGCAATTGTGAATGGGAGTTCACGCATAATTTGGCTCTCTGTTTGTCTGTTACTGCTGTATAGGAATGTTTGTGATTTTGCACACTGATTTTGTATCCTGAGACTTTGCTGAAGTTTCTTATCAGCTTAAGGAGGTTTTGGGCTGAGACAATGGGGTTTTCTAACTGTACAATTCTTGTCATCTGCAAACAGAGATAATTTGACTTCCTCTTTTCCTAACTGAATACCCTTTATTTCTTTCTCTTGCCTGATTACCCTGGCCAGAACTTCCAATACTATGTTGAATAGGAGTGGTGAGAGACAGCATCTTTGCCCTGCGCTGGTTTTGAAAGGGAATGCTTCTGGCTTTTGCCCATTCAGTATGATACTGGCTGTGGGTTTGCCATAAATAGCTCTTATTATTTTGAGATACGTTCCATCAATATCTGGTTTATTGAGAGTTTTTAGCATGAAAGGCTGTTGAATTTTGTCAAAGGACTTTTCTGCATCTATTAAGATAAACATGTGGTTTTTGTCATTGGTTCTGTTTATGTGATGGATTACGTTTATTGATTCACGTATGTTGAACCAGCCTTGCATCCCTGGGATGAAGCCGACTTGATCATGGTGCATAAGCTTTTTGATGTGCCGCTGGATTCGGTTTCCCAGTATTTTATTGAGGATTTTCACATCAATGTTCATCAGGGATATTGGCCTGAAATTTTCTTTTTTTGTTGTGTCTCTGCCAGGTTTTGGTATGAGGATGATGCTGGCCTCATAAAATGAGTTAGGGAGGATTCCCTCCTTTTCTATTGTTTGGAATAGTTTCAGAAGAAATGGTACCAGCTCCTCTTTATGCCTCTGGTAGGATTCAGCTGTGAATCCATCTGGTCCTGGACTTTTTTGGTTGGTAGGCTAATAATTGCTACCTCAATTTCAGAACTTGTTATTGGTCTATTCAGGGATTCAACTTCTTCCTGGTTTAGTCTTGGGAAGGTGTATGTGTTCAGAAACTTACCCATTTCTTCTAGATTCTTTAGTTTATTTGCATAGAGGTGTTTGTAGTATCCCCTGATGGTAGTTTGTATTTCTGTGGGATCCGTGGTGATATCCCCTTTATCATTTTCTATTGCATCTATTTGATTCTTCTCTGTTTTCTCCTTTATTAGTCTAGCTAGTGGTCTATCTATTTTGTTGATCTTTTCAAAAAAACAGCTCCTGGATTCATTGATTTTTTTGAAGGGTTTTTCGTGTCTCTATCTCCTTCAGTTCTGCTCTGCTCTGATCTTAGTTATTTCTTGCCTTCTGCTAGCTTTTGAATTTGTTTGCTCCTGCTTCTCCAGTTCTTATAATTGTCATGTTAGGGTGTCAATTTTAGATCTTTCCTGCTTTCTCTTGTGGGCATTTAGTGCTATAAATTTCCCTCTACACACTACTTTAAATATGTCCAGAGATTCTTGTACGTTGTCTTTGTTTTCATTGGTTTCAAAGAACATCTTTTTTTTTTTTTTTTCAAAGAACATCTTTATTTCTGCCTTCATTTCATTATTTGCTCAGTAGTCATTCAGGAGCAGGTTGTTCAGTTTCCATGTAGTTGTGCGGTTTTGAGTGAGTTTCTTAATCCTGAGTTCTAATTTGATTGCACTGTGGTCTGACAGACTGTTATGATTTCCATTCTTTTGCATTTGCTGAGGAGTGTTTTATTTCCAATTATGTGGTCAATTTAAGAATAAGTGTGATGTGGTGCTGAGAAGAATGTATATTCTGTTGAATTTGGGGTGTAGAGTTCTGCAGATGTCTATTAGGTCCACTTAGTCCAGAGCTGAGTTCAAGTCCTGGATATCCTTGTTAATTTTCTGTCTCATTGATCTAATATTGATCTAGTGGGGTGTTAAAGTCTCCCACTATTATTGTGTGGGAGTCTAAGTCTCTTTGTAGGTCTCTAAGAACTTGCTTTATGAATCTGGGTGCTCCTGTACTGGGTACATATATATTTAGGATAGTTAACTCTTCTTGTTGCATTGATCCCTTTAGCATTATGTAATGGCCTTCTTTGTCTCTTTTGATCTTTGTTGGTTTAAAGTTTGTTTTGTCAGAGACTAGGATCGCAACTGCTTTTTTTTTTTTTTTTTTTTTTTTTGCTTTCCATTTGCTTGGTAAATATTCCTCCATCCCTTTATTTTGAGCCTCTGTGTGTCTTTGCACATGAGATGGGTCTCCTGAATACAGCACACCGATGGGTCTTGACTCTTTATCCAGTTTGCCAGTCTGTGTCTTTTAATTGGGGCATTTAGCCCATTTACATTTAAGGTTAATATTGTTATGTGTGAATCTGATCCTGCCATTATGATGCTAGCTGGTTATTTTGCCTGTTAGTTGATGCAGTTTCTTCATAGCATCCATGGTCTTTACAATTGGTATGTTTTTGCAGTGGCTGGTACTAGTTGATCCTTTCCATGTTTAATGCTTCCTTCAGGGAGTCTTGTAAGGCAGGCCTAGTGGTAACAAAATCTCTCAGCATTTGCTCGTCTGTAAAGGATTTTATTTCTCCTTCCCTTATGAAGCGTAGTTTAGCTGGATATGAAATTCTAGGTTGAAAATTCTTTTCTTTAAGAATGTTGAATATTGGCCCCCACTCTCTTCTGGCTTGTACGGTTTCTACTGAGAGATCTGCTGTTACTGTGATAGGCTTCCCTTTGTGGGTAACCCGACCTTTCTCTCTGGCTGCCCTTAATATTTTTACCTTCATTTCAACCTTGGTGAATCTGTCAATTATGTGTCTTGGGGTTGCTCTTCTCAAGGAGTATCTTTGAGGTGTTCTCTGTATTTCTGAATTGAATGTTGACCTGCCTTACTAGGTTGGAGAAGTTCTCCTGGATAATATCCTGAATACTGTTTTCCAACTTGGTTCCATCCTCCCAGTTACTTTCAGGTATACCAATCAATGTACATTTGGTCTTTTCACATAGTACCATATTTCTTGGAGGCTTTGTTCATTTCTTTTCACTCTTTTTTTCTCTAATCTTGTCTTCTCACTTTATTTGATTGAGTTGATCTTCAATCTGTGATATCCTTTCTTCCACTTGATCGATTCAGCTATTGATACTTGTGTATGCTTCACGAAGTTCTCGTGCTGTGTTTTTCAGCTCCATCAGGTCATAAATGTTCTTCTCTAAACTGGTTATTCTAGTTAGCAATTCATCTAACCTTTTTTTCAAGGGTCTTAGCTTCCTTGCATTGGGTTAAAACATGCTCCTTTAGCTGGGAGGAGTTTATTATTACCCACCTTCTGAAGCCTTCTTCTGTCAGTTCATCAAACTCATTCTCCATCCAGTTTTGTTTCCTTGCTGGAGAGGAGTTGTGATCCTTTTGAAGAGAAGAGGCGTTCTGGATTTTGGAATTTTCAGCCTTTTTGCGCTGGTTTCTCCCCATCCTCATGGATTTATCTACCTTTGGTCTTTGAAGTCAGTGACCTTCGGCTGGGGTCTTTGAGTGGACATCCTTTTTGTTGATGTTGATAGTATTCCTTTCTGATTGTTAGTATTCCTTCTAACAGGCCCCTCTGCTGCAAGTCTGCTGGAGTTTGCTAGAGGTCCACTGCAGACCCTGTTTGCCTGGGTATCACTGTCAGAGGCTGCAGAACAGCAAAGATTGCTGCCTGTTCCCTCCTCTGGAAGCTTCGTCCCACTGGCTGCAGTGGCCTTGTTGAGCACCTGCCAAATGCCAACCAGAGCTCTCCTGTATGAGGTGTCTTTTGGCCCCTACTGGGAGGTGTCTCCTGGTCAGGATACACAGAGGTCAGGGGCCCACTTGAGGAGGCAGTCTGTCCCTTATCAGAGCTCCAACGCTGTGCTGGGAGATCCATTGCTCTCTTCAGAGCTGCCAGGCAGGGACATTTAAGTCTGCTGAAGCTGCGCCCCCCAACTGCCCCTTCCCCCAGGTGCCCTGTTGCAGGGAGGTGGGGGAAGTCCCTGACTAGGGCTACTGCCTTTTTTTGAGAGATGCCCTGCCCAGAGAGGAGGGAATCTGGAGAGGCAGTCTGGCAGCAGTGGCCTTGCTGAGCTGTGGTGGGCTCTGCCCAGTTTGAACTTCTTGGTGGCTTTGTTTACACTGTGAGGGCAAAACCACCTACTCAAGCCTCAGCAATGGTGGATGCCCCTCCTCCCACTAAGCTTGAGTGTCCCAGGTCAGGCTCAGACTGCTGTGCTAGCAGCTAGAATTTCAAGCCAGTGGATCTTAGCTTGCTGGGCTCCATGGGGGTGGGATCCGCCAAGCCAGACACTTGGCTCTCTGGCTTCAGCCCACTTTTCAGGGGAGTGAATGGTTCTGTCTCACTGGCATTCCAGGCACCACTGAGGAGTGGGGAAAAAAAAAAAAAAAAAACTCCAGTGGCTAGCTCAGTGTCTGCCCAAACGGCCACCCAGTTTTGTGCTGGAAACCCAGGGCCCTCGTGGCATGGGCACCAGAGTGAATCTCCTGGTCTGCAGGTTGTGAAAACTGTGGGAAAAGCTCAGTATCTGGGCCGGAGTGCATGGTACAGTCCCTAATGCCTTCCTTTGGCTACGAGAGGGAGTTCCCCAACCCCTTGCACTCTCCAAGTGAGGTGATACCCCCTCCTTCTTCGGCTCACCCTCCTTGGGCTGCACCCACTGTCTAATCAGTCCCAATGAGATGAACAAGGTACCTCAGTTGGAAATGCAGAAATCACTCGCCTTCTGCATCAATCTCACTGGGAACTACAGACTGGAGCTGTTCCTATTTGGCCATCCTGAGCTTTAAGATGTAATGACTGCCCTTCTGTGTTTCAAACTTGCACTGGGGCCTGTAGCCCCTTTCTTTTGGCAGATTTCTCCCTTTTGGAATAGGAGTATTTACCCAATGCCTATACCCCTATTCTGTCTTGGAAGTAAATAACTTGTTTTTATTTTACAGGCTCATAGGCAGAAGAGACTAGCCTTGTCTCAAATGAGACTCTGGATTATGGACTTTTGAGTAAATGCTGGAATGAGTTAAGACTTTAGGGGACTGTTGGGAAGGCATGATTGTATTTCAAAATGTGAGAAGGACATGAGATTTTGAAGGGGCCAGGGGCAGAATGATATGGTTTGGATATTTGTCCCCACCCAATATCTCATGAATTATAATCTCAAATGCTGTGGGCAGGGCCTGGTAGGAAGTCATTGGATCATAGGGGTGGTTTCTAATAGTTTAGCATCACCTCCCTTGGTCGCCATAGTGAGTTCTCATGAGATATGGTCATTTGAAAGTGTGTGGCACCTCTCCCTTCTCTCTCTTCCTCCTGCTTCCAGCCATGTGAAGTGCTGGCACCTCGTTTGCCTTCCACCGTGATTGGAAGCTTCCTGCAGCCTCCCCAGAAGCAGAAGCTGCCATGCTTCCTCTACAGCCTGCAGAAGTGATTAGTGAGCCAATTAAACCTCTTTTCTTTATAAATTACCCAGTCTCAGGTATTTCTTTATAGCAGTGTGAGAACGGACTAATACAGCAGTTTTAAATATGAGGTGCCTGAAGGGACTTCAGGGAATATGTCTAGCAGGACAGTTAGACACCTGAGTCTGGAAGTCCTGGAAGAAACCTTGGCTCAGGTAAAGACTCATCAGTGCATACTAATAACTGAAGCCCCAGGGTGGATAAGATTACAGAGTACAATTGTGAAACTGACAGATAGCCAAGGACTCTTGGTAATACCAACATTGAGGGGAGGGGAAGAAGAAGGGCCTATGAAGATGACAGAAAAGGAGTGAGAAGAAAGGTACTCGATGAGCCAGGAAAATGATGCCAAAGCAGTGTGGAGTTTTAAAACATGAGTGACTGACCAACAGGCCCAAATGTAGTGGCCATGGGTTCAGAAAGGTTAGAAATGAGATCATTCCACTGGGCTTGGCAATTAGGATATCACTCACACCTTTAGTAAGAGAGTGCAAACTTCAATTAAGCTCTAGCAACACAGCAGATTACACTGTATAACCTATATCACAACACTCTTAAAGAAATCTGGATAAAACATAACTCTCCCCTAAAATCTTAATACATAGAAGAGCATTGAGAGAGAGAGAAAGAAATTACCAAGTAAGGGGAAAAAAAAGACTAAAATCAAAGCCTATACCACAGGAGCCCATGGTAATATCAGACCTGGATATAAGCCCTAGGATCTGGGTGTTTAATGCCTCCAGAGGGATAGGGCATGCTGCTTTGAGTTCACACAGTATGGGGAACTGGAACTAAGAGCTCTGCATAAAGCTGGATATCTAAGGGCTACCCAATATATTAAAAGGAGGACAAAAGAAACTCTACTAGTCCAGGAGGCATGCTGTTTCTCAAGTCTCTGGGCAGAAAAAAAAAAAAGGCCTTCTGCAAGAAACAAAAACCCCAAGCCTGTTCTATTAGTGTATGTAAAGTCATGGTATTTGAACTCCAAGCTGAAAAATTGCATAAAACTGGTATTAGATCTATGAAACTCCTAATTTTCAAAAATAGTGATCCTTCCAGAACCCAAGACCTGTGACACACCTCTTAACAAATATAAACTCACAGTTAAAAAAACAAAATAAAAATTATAAACCACACAAGGAAACAAATCACTATGAAAAGAGTCAGCTAATCAAGTAGAACTGGATGTTATTTTTTAAATCTGAAACAAGTTAAAAAGGCATAGGAACCATTAGGAAATAAGACACAAAGGGGGAAACATTTTTAAAAAGAATAAATAGAACATCTTAAAAAACAGTCCTCAAAATTAAAATATGATGGATGGGCTCAACAGAATATAAGATACAACTGAAAAGAAAATTTGTGAATCATAGGCTAAAACTGGAAAAAATGACCCAGAGCTCAGCATGGGGAGATAAAGAGATGGAATATATAAAATAAAGATAAATTGCCAGGAGGACATAATAAGATCCATCACACATTCTAATAGGAATTCCAGAAAAGAATAAAGAGAAATAGAATATGACAATAATCAAAAAGAGAACAGCTGAGGATTTTCCAGAACTGGGGAAAAATAAATAAATACATGAATTCTTAGACTGAATAAAGTCATTTAGACCTAAGTATTTTAAATAAAACAAATCCATACATTGATATGTAATATTATAATGAAAAACCTGAAAGGAGAAAAAACATCTTTAAAGCAAATAGAAAAGATTATCCTCAAAGGAATGAAAGACATACAGCAAACTTCTTACCAGTGACAGTAAATTCCAGAAGACAACAAAATCTGTATTAGTCTGCTGGGGCTGCCATAACAAAATACCACAGCCTGGGTGGCTTAAGGAACAAACAGTTCTGGAAGCTAGAAGTCCATTTACTCACAGTTCTGGATGCTAGAAGTCCATGATCAATGTTGCCGAAAATCTGGTTTCCGATGAGGGCTCTTGGCTTGTAGATGGCTGCCTTCTTGCTGTGTCCTCACATGGCCTTTCTTTCCTCTATGCTTCATAGAAAGAGATAAACCTCTGGTGTCTCTTCTGCTTCTTATAAAGACACTAGTACTACGGGATCAGGGCTCCACCCTTATGGCCTCATCTAAATTTAATTACCTCCCTGAAGCTAGGGCTTCAACATATAAATTTTAGGAAGAAACAATCCAGTTCATAACAGAATAGTATCTTCAAAGTGTTCAGAGAAAAATAGCTATCAGCTAGAATTCTGTACCCAGCTAAACTATACTTAGCCTTCAGCAAGAAAGCCAAAGTAAAGATATTTTCAAATAAAGTTATAAAATTCCTACATCTAAATAATCACTGAAAGATGTACAAAATTAATACTGTACTTGGCAGAAATTGAAACTTAAAAGAGTGAATAGAAGAAGCAATATATCAACTGAATTGGTAAAACAGTCACTCAACAAATATCTATTGAGCACTCTCTCCTATGTGGTAGGCATTGTTCTATCTGCTGGGGATGCCAGAAAGAATAAAACAAAGCCTGTGCTTTGTTACATACAACCTGGTAAATGGCGATAACTGCACTGAAGAAAAAAAAAGCTGAAAAAGAAGACAGGGAATAAGGGTAGAGTTTTTATTCCATGTTGTTAAATCTATATAAGTGTTGATTGAGTATTAAAAAATAATAACAAGCCAGGCACGGTGGCTCATGCCCACAATCCCAGCACTTTGGGAGGCCAAGGCAGGTGGATCACGACGTCAAGAGATCAAGACCATCCTGGCCAACATGGTGAAACCCCGTCTCTACTAAAAATACAAAAATTAGCTGGGCGTGGTGGTGCACACCTGTAGTCCCAGCTACTCAGGAGGCTGAGGCAAGAGAATCACTTGAACCCGGGAGGCAGAGGTTGCAGTGAGCCGAAATTGTGCCACTGCACTCCAGCCTGGCGACAGAGCAAGACTCCATTTCAAAATAATAATAATAATAACAGTGGGAATGTTAAGAGTTTAAAAATAAGGTATTCTAGATCTAAAGACTAAAGCAACAGGGATCATTTGGATCAGAGAGGATTAAGAGGCTCAAAACTCAGTGCTGGGGAAGCAGAGTCAAGTCTCCAGATCTTTCCATATTTTCCCTCTCCCATCCTCAGTGTGCCAGCTATCAGACCTCACAGTGGTCAGATAACTAGAGTCCCAAAAGTCTCTTGTAGACTTGACAGAATCTAATGGAAAAGTAGAACCATCTCTTACTTGTATCTCTTCTTAAAAGCAAAGGTACCTTTCCCTGAAGCCTCTTAGCAGATTTTCCCTTGTGCTCACTGATCCAAACAGTGTTACGTGCCCATGACTAAACCAGTCACAAGCGAGGGGAATGGGATCCTAACATCGGTCTTTAAATAATCCAGATTTAACCGCCAGAGTTGAGTATAAGGTAGAGAAGTGGAGATGTCCAAACAAAAATCACAGCTTTTCCCAGCAAGGATGAAAGAAATGCCTACCAGGAAGATCACACCCAATGTTCACTCCATTTGTCTGTCATCTGCCTGAAAACTCACCACACAGTTGTGACTACATGACACCTTAATCATATCTCCATACAATGTGGCAGAACACTGGAAATTTTTTAAAAGAAACTTATGTTAACCTAATTCCCTCTATACATCCAACTCCTTTAACCAAAGCCCATAGCATGTGCTTATGAGCCACACACATGTTAATTGACCTATATCTCTACTACACTAAGTCAGTAACCAAACTATAAAGATAACAGGACCATCCAACTATTCTCAAATCAGTCCTTGAAGATGGCAGATCTGAACACTTCCCATGCAGTAGCCCAAACCATGGGGTCAAATTATGCAGGTATTTAAATCTTTCTAGACACCCCTATCCAAACCCTCTCTCTTCAGGCTATATAGCCACTTCCAGATTAGCTGAAATGTCAGAGAAATGTGCCTTTGACTAACTACCATTTTCAAATTATTTCAACATTATCAGATTAGAGGCAGGTTGTATAAATGACTGGCTAAAGTGGATTAAATACTTTCATTGCTACAATGAAAAAATGAAATTATGATAATAGAATTTTAGGGCCAAAAGGGACTTCTCAGAGTATTTAATATGACTCCCACATTTTACAGATGCGACTTTGTGCAAGTCGGTAGTACCAGGACTGGCAATTTGACAAAAGAAACCTTTTAAATATGTTACCATGCTGTCCTGGGAACAAGAGCATATACATTAATTCAGCAGTTCTCAGATTGCTCCTGGGCCCGCTGAAGCTCGTCTAGGAGTTCTAGCACTAAAAACCCCACTGTTAAATACAGTTAACATAAACAGTTCAGATAAATACACTGAGGTTATGGTTTCCCACATCACTATTTAGATGTACGAAATAATTTTATGATAGTTCCTTCCTCTACTCCCCGCTCAAACCTATTACATCACAACCAGTCCATATAAATTCTAGAAATTATATTCATATTGAAAGCACCCCAAGAAAAAAAAAAGAATATGAATCTCATAAGGTAAATAAGGGAAGCCTCTGGTTTCTCTCCTGTCCACCACTGTATCCCCAGGTCCAGCAGAGCTCCTAGCAGGGAAGTCATCAATAAAGGTATTTAAGTAAGTAAATAGATCAGTGTAGAGCTTTTAACCTTTCAAGATACTTTCAAAACTATTACCTCAAACCCACAGTCTCTTACAATCTAGGAAGAATCCATTTATTTACTTCCATTTTATAGATGAGGAAAAAGAAAGTGACTTAGTGACTTGCCTAACGTCATGTATCTCTAAGTAAGGGCAAAATTGGGACTAATGCCTGGCTTTCCTCATTGGTGTTCCAGCTATTGGGCCATGAGTGCAAAACAGCACTTTTTAAACTGAAAATGGCCATATAAATATAAGCTATTGCTAATATACTGTGTACACCCCAAAGCAAAGCAAAAGTCTCCTGTGGGTTATCTGCTTACTTTATTATCCATGCCGCTTCAGTCTATCAGCCTGGAGAACAGCACTGGCCATGCCTTCAACAAAACTGCCTCCATATACATGAGCTACCCCGTCAGCAAAGACATTAAAATGTGGTTTCTCACTGGCAAGCTGAGCGCAGCTCACCTCACCAGTCTCCAAGTAATCCTGAGTAACTTTTGTAGCACCTTGATCTGATTTGTGCTAAAACTAATCCCTTCAGCTAAGCACAATCAGAAGGAGAAAACAATTGTGTGATTCGTCTGCAGGCACTCCAACTTGGATCACTTTCCAGCTCATTTTAGCTGGGTAAATAATAGCTTGATATGTAGCACCTGCTAAGTGAAATGAAAATGGAAAATGTTTCAAAGGATTTTTGCTTAATGTCTTTATACCACTGTAAATGTATGAAAATTTTATATCTGGGTTTTTATTGCTGTTGATTGCTAAACTGACAGGGGAAAATAATCCAAGCTGGCACATTAATGAAACATGATTTTTTTCCTAAGTTCTTTTTCTTTTATAACAAAGCTAAACTCAATTAAATGGTAAAAGCCACTACAACTTTTAACTCTTGAAGGACTGAACAGTAAGATATCAGATTTTTTTATATGCTTTTTTAGCCACTTCTCCCTTGTCTAGGAAAGCCAGTGCTTTTTTCTGACATAGTGGCATGCCCAAACCTAGCCGTAGGTTTTCAGGTTTGACCTCTCAACACACTACTTTGTTGCTTTTCAAATAAATGTGCTTTCAGAGCCTTCAGAAACATGTCTACCCATTCCAGAGAGCTATGACAATACAGAGAAAGAGAGAAAAAAGAAAGAGTCCCAGGAGTTGTGGGCATATGCCAGGAGAGGCCCCACAGAGAAGAGACGTGCCCTCAAGAAATAATGCCAACATTAATCCAAGTCTCTGAAGTGGGTTGAGCCCCACCAGTAACAACAAAGAGGAGCCCAGCACCCTTCCCACAGTGCTCTCTCACACAGATATTTATGAAGGGGTTGCCTCAGAAGCCCACATTCATCCAAGAGGTGGTATCAGTGGTGGAATTAGTCACACCTGCCAGTGAATAGCATATAACAGCTGTACAGACACAAGTGAGTTATTGGTCTTGGGCTACAATCTCCCAGGAAGCAAACTATGCAATTTCTGCTGCTTCCAGGCCAATTGAAAGGAACTTAAACTTGCAAATGATTAAGTGTCTTAATTGTGTCATCTTAGAACATTGCATTACCATAACCAATACCAAAAGGCTGGGAGAAACCCAGCTGAGGCATTCAGATGCCTGACCCTAAATTTTAGCAACCATGACACTTTTCATCCCACTTCTCCCTCCTCTTCAGATCCTATACACAGGTTCTTACTTGCCCAAAGCAAGCTAGTTAGTAGAAGAGGCAGCCCTGGAAACCAAGGCTTCTGACTCCTAGTCCAGGATTCCGTCTTACCACAGTGTTCTCTTGTTTTTATATAACAGGAAAGGGAAAACTAGGAGAATAAGTATATGTTTAATTAATTTCTCCTAACATTTAATTTTATGAACACAGCCTGTATTTACAAAGTACCTGCCGAAAATCCAACCCTATGCAAGATGCTGGAATTATATAAAAAGAAACATAACATGCAGTAGGCATCCTCAAGGAAGTTATGTTCTGAACCAGGAGGCAAAACTTACATTACACTAACAACATTCATTCAACAATATTTATTAACGCACACTATGAGCAAAACATTGTGCTAAATGTCTTCAGAGAAACTATAATAAGACAGCAATTCCCCTCCACGAAGGAGGCTATAACTGGGTGAAGCTGGGTTGAAAAGGACCTCAAAAGCTACCCAGTAAGCTCTTCACACTCAGCCATACCCTGGCCAAGTGACTCTGGTCATGCTTCCCCTAAAAAGACTACAATTTGTCTACTTTCGAATTAAAACGTATGGCCCAGAATTGAATACGATATCCTAGGTGTAGCCTTGCTCCTTTTTCAAGATAATGTGCTTGTGTCATTGAACCTACAACTTCATGGGCTTCTTAAACACTCAAACAGATATTTGAAGACGCCAAATACAACCATGTTTTCTCATACATCACCCCTATTCTGGTACTTTGCTTTAACAAAGCAAAGTGGGCCCAAGTGCAAGTGTAATCTTCTTAAATTTTATCTCTTCTGATTTGTCCCATAAGTTCTAACTGACAAAATACTGGGGGATCATGATTCTATTACCTGATTCAACTGTCCTTTCCAGCTCTGTGTCCCACAAATATAATACATGTGTTTTCTGTATCTTCACCTAAGTCACTGGTTCTTTTGCCAAGAATCAGGCACAAAACCAAGTTCCTCCAAACCAACATAGCTCCATTTAGGTGCCCTCTTTTGATAGAGTTGTTTGGCAAAAATCCAGTTTTGAATGTCTTCCTGAACTTTAAATGCTTGGTGCTTAACACATTTTCCTTATCTGTTAAGTCAAAAAACAAACAAAAAAAGGAAGATCATTTGGCCTGATCTATTTGCAACGAACCCAAGACTGGCTCCTAAACAACTGCTGGTCACTATCCATCCCTGTGATAATTGGTATTAGAATCTCACTCCAGATTCTAAAAGTAATCGTTAGTTAGTAGGGGGATGCCAGAGAAAGGAAATAGGCCACAGTTTGGCCTAGCATAGAGCACTTGCAGGGAATATTGGAAAAGGTGGCTGGAGGAAGGTAAGGACACCTGAACGTGGAAGGCCTTGATGCCTGTGCTGAACTGATCAGACTTAACTCTGAAGGCAACAGAAAACAGTGCTTTGGAGCAGAGTAAGGGTACGATTAGAACACCTAGAAGAAAAAAAATAACTAATAGCAGAGGACGAGAGAGAGAAGACAGCAGCTAGAATTACAACGATCAGGCTCTTAGATGGTTCAGGAAAGAGGTTGAAGTAACTTGATAAATAGTAAATGAGAAAATCAGAACATAAGCCAATGATGAAGGTATAATCTGGTGACTGATAGGTAGGGAAGGAAGCAAGGGAAGGAGAAGTCACTGACCATGATGAGGCCCCCCATGGGATGTCATTTACTAAACAAAGGAAGGCCAGAGGAGTAGTGGCCTCTTAGAGTAAAGGAAAAGATAAGTTGGTTTGGATGGAGTATTTCTGAGGTTCCAGAAGGATAGCCAATGTCTAGAGCTGTCCAGAAGTCAACTGGAACAGTGGAACTGGACCTTGGGAGAAAGAGAAAGTGGGGCTGAAGACAAAGTAATGGAAATGTCTGTATTTTGGAGTTGATAGGAAAAAAAGCAGCCAGAAAATTACCCGGGGAAGAAATGGCCAGCAAACTGGATAGAGATGCATTAGAGAAGTCAAAAGGAGAGAAGCTTTGAAGAAGAAAAGTGTGCAAATGGTAGAGTAGTCAAGGAGAAGGCAGAGAGAGAAATTGCCATTGGAGTTTGTGCCTAGAAAGCCATCTGAGGCCTTTAAGAAAGTATTTTAGCCTTAGCAGTGCTTCTTAGACTTTCATGTGCCATTAATCACTTGGGAATCTTGTTAAAATGAGGATTCTGACTCAGTAGGTCTGGAGTGGGGCCCACGTTTCAGCATTTCTAACAAGTTCCCATGAGATACCCATGCTGCTGGTCCACAGATCACACTTAGAGGACCAAGAGTAAGGAGTGAATGGGAGGTGAGCATGTGAAGAACACGAGTGGACATAACTCTTTCAGGAAGTTTGGTAGAGGAGAAGAGGAGAAGGAATGAGCAATGAGATAGATAATATAAACTGTGAGTGCTGTGGGAATCAAGAATCAAAAGAAGAAAGCATTGATACTGCTGTGTTTTAAAGAAGCCCTCCATCCTAAAAGCTTACCCAGAGAACTTTGATAAGTGTGTTAAGGAAATCCAGTACATGATTTCAGTTCCTTACAGGATCTCACTCTGTCACCCAGGCTGCAGTGCAGTGGCATGATCTCAGTTCATTGCAGCCTTGACCTTCCAGGCTCAAGCAATTCTTCCACCTCAGCCTCCCAAGGAGCTGGGACCACAGACACATACCACCATACCCAGCTAATTTTTAAATTTTTTGTAGAGACACGATCTCGCTATGTTTCCTAGGCTGGTCTTAAACTCCTGGTCTCAAGCCATCCATCCGCCTCGGCCTCCCAAAGTGCTGGGATTACAGGCATGAGCCATTGTGCCCAGCCTCCTCTGTCCTTTAACCATACATGACCCCAATGATTTAGAGTTTAAAACTAAGTAGGAAGTACAGAGTTTCACAATGAGGTTGACCAGCAAAAAAATAACATACCTTTCCATGACTTTATTTATTGGCTAGTAAAATATCCCACTTTTTAGCCCCATTCCCTGACTAGAGGGCTCCTCCCACAGTGCAGTTCTCGCTCATACTTCAGCACCTCCAAGTCATCTACACCTGTTTGATTAGGACTTAGCCTTTGTTGACAGACTTTATCTTTGAAAATGCCCTCAGCTGTGCCAAAAAGAATAAGTTAAGCAAAGGATTAACCAACACACTCTCACTGATGCAGTCAAACCGGCACCCAGTTAAGAGGCCAAGAGCAACAATTTCAGGTAAGCACCCTCCATGAATGGCTGCCAAGCTGCCCAGGTAATCCCCCAGTGAAAGAATGCAGTATTCAGCCCCTGTTCTGACAACTGCCTTGGTGCCTTTAAATGGAAACTCTATTCTTCAAGGAACTTTCATGGAATCTTGACACAACCTAGGAAACAAAACCATTCCCCCAAACCCACAAAGAACCTCCGACCTGCCAAGGTCATGTGACAGTTCTGAGACAAGTCAGGACAGCATAGAGAATCTCACCATCTGGGTGGTACCAAAGCTTTTGCTTCTAGAGTTGAGTAGAAAATCTTTGTGGACTATTTCCATTCCTTGGATCAGTCAATCAAAATGATCAAATGAATTTTTGAGAGAGAGGTTGCCAGAGAGAGGACCCAAAGGATATTAAAATAAAAAGACCACATGATCCTAAATGGACCAACCAGTTTAAAAGGGAAATTTTATATGCAAAAATAATTTTTCCTGACATTTATGTAAAATCATGGAATCCCAGAATGTTACAATCTGGAGAATCCCTTACAAATCAGCAAAAAGATCACCTTTGAAGCTTGTGAAAAATATAGATGTCTAGGCCTCACCCCATACCATGGTCATACTGACCCAAACTCTCCAGGGGTGTCCAATTAACTCATTTTATTAACAAGCTCCAGAGAAGCTAACTTTTCCAAGACAACAGGTTTATTTTAAAGTCATACTCCATCTCATTTCAAAAAGATATAAGACAGAAGTCACATGATTGATAATGACTGAATCAATGACTGAATGTAGACCCTTATATAGGATTCAAGTCAATTAAACACTGAAGAATAATTTTATGTTATCCAATGCAAATTTGTATTGAAACACATACAGTTTTGCTCTCCTGGCAAAGTGCTTGGAAATAGCATTCTTCTCCCACTATGCCAGCACCCTCTTGGCCACACTTAACCCCCAAACTGCCTTAGTTAGACTAATTTTCAGGGAGGTACTTTTAAAAGTTTTTAGCAGAGATCAGGCAAATCAGGCAAGGAAGACAAGGACCAAAAAAAAAAAAAAAAGAATACCACTGACAATCACCTAATTTACTTTTTCTCTAAGTTGTATACATTTCCCAATCCTTTCTCTGGAGGAGGGTAAGGGGGCATGAGTGTCGTTTGTCCGATGAAGCAGTGCAGTGCATACCCTTTCCCTCATCAGAGAACTACGAAACATTTCGCTGGCTACATCCTCTATGACAAGGGGTGTCTTGGAGGATTTAGACACAACTTAGTAAAGTCACTCATGCCAGGCCTCCTTCATATCAGTCTGAAAGGACACATCAAAACACCTTGGTCCTTGAAACCTCTCGAGGACGCAGATGGAAGACAGTGGGACTTAACAGATTGACACACAGCTCTATACATTATCTAGCTTTAAAAGAAGAGGAAAAGAGCTTAGCGAAAACAGAGCCACTTGCTTAAAAGGTGGACAAATCGCAGCTGGGCAAAGCAGGAGAAAAGATATGCAGGCATCTGGCCACTCGCCTCAATCCCAGCTCTAGCTGATTCTCAATATTGAAGGAGAGCCAGCAGCAGCTCTCACTGAAAACTATGTAGAGTTGGACCAGGGCCAGGAGACCTGGACAAACCAGAAGCCATGCCTCACATCTGCACTAAGAAAGTCATTTCCCTTTATCTTGCCCACTAGTATCAATGTTGCAGGGCTAGAACATGGGTTTTCATCATCAGGCTGCCTCCTAAAATCCCAAAGCAGTTACACAGCCATTTTAACCTCCCTGAGAAGTAAAAAGTCAGGCTTTATTGGTCTCATTTCAGTGGGTGTTTAGTCCATTAATATTTAATGTAATTATTGATACAGTTCTGAGTCAAGTCTACCATTTTACTTTTTTTTTTTTTTTTAAATTGAGACAGAGTCTCGCTCTGTCTCCCAGGTTGGAGTGCAGTAGCATGATCTCAGCTCACTGCAACCTCTGCCTCCCCAGTTCAAGCAATTCTCCTGCCTCAGCCTCCCAAGTAAATGGGATTGCAGACAAACACCACCACACCCAGCTAATTTTTGTATTTTTAGTAGAGACAGGGTTTCGCCATGTTGTCCAGGCTGGTCTTGAACTCCTGACCTCAGGTCATCAGTCCACCTCAGCTTCCCAAAGTGCTGGGATTACAGGTGTAAGCCACCATGCCCGGCCCCATTTTACTTTTGTTTTCTGTTTGTTTCTGATCAGTTTTATTCCTTTGTTCCTAGTTTCTGGCCTTCTTTTGAAGTTTTTTTTAGAATTTTAGTTTAGAATTTTGAAGTTTTTTTTAGAATTTTAGAATTTTAATTTATCTATAGGCTTTTGAGTAATACCTCTTGCACTGCTTTCTAGGAACTATTCTAGTATTACGATATACATTATCAATTTGTTGCAATCTGCCTAAAGCTAACACTGTACCACTTCACATAAAATGACAAAAAAAAAAAATCATGCAACCACATGGGTCTGTTACCCAACCCCCAGCCTTTATGCTTCAGGTATCATATATACTATATATGCATACACTGTAAACTCCAAAATATAATATCAGAGTTCAGGGGCTAAATAGCCATATAGATTTTTTAAAAATCAAAGGGAAAGAATTGTCTTTTTGTTGTTGTTTACTCACATACTGGTCACAGCTGATGCTCTTTGCTTGCTGAGGACAAGTGTCCATTCTTCAACTGGAAGAACCTCCTTTACCTGTTCCTGGCACGCAGATGTGCTGGTGATTAATCATCTTAGTTTTCCTCTATATGAAAATGTCTTTATTTCACCTTTATGCTTGAAGGATACTTCTGGATAGAGAATTCTAGATTTACAGAGTTTTCTGGTTTTTTCTATCTGTATGTGCTTGAAAGATGTCCCACTGTCTTTGCTGTTTCTGATGAGACATCAAGGTAATTCAAGTTGTTGTTTCCCTGGATGCAATGTGCAACTTTTTCTCTAGTTGTTTTCAATCTTGATTTTTTTTTTCTTTTTGGAAGTTTAACCAAGATGCGCCTGGGTGTGGTTTTCATTAAATTAATCCTGCTTAATGATTGAGCTTCTTGACTCTACATTTATATCATTCAGTAAATTTGGGATATTTTCAGCCATTATTTTTTCATTCGCCCCCACCCCATTCTATGACAACATGTGTTAGAGCTTCTGATATTGTCCCACTGATCCCTGCATCCCTGTTCACAATTTTTTCAAGACTGAATAATGTCTATTGATCTTTCATTAATCTGACTCTTGCACTGTCATCTCCATTCTACCATTAAGCTCAACCACTGAATTTTTTTGTTTGATATTATAATTTTCAGTCCTAGAATGTTCACTATTTCTCTGCTGGGATTTCCAATCTTTCCCTATATGGTGAGCAAATGTATTTCCCTTTATGTCCTTGGACACACTTATAACAGCTACTTTCATCAAATCATTGCTTGCTATTCCATCATCCAGGTATTCTTGCAGTTGATCTCTGTTGATTGTGTTTCGTCATGCAGTAAGTAATTTTAGGTTGCATCCTGGATCTCTTGAATGATATGTTGTAGAAACTACAGCTTCTCCTAATTTTCTTTGAAGTCACCTTTTTAAAGCACACAGTTAACTTCACTGAAATCAAACTGCAAAACACTGTCTCCCCTAAGGTAGGCAGCAGTTCATATTTCAGTTCAATTGTTTCAGCCTTACCTAGCCAGTGTGGAATCTGCACCACACGTGAAGTTCAAAGTCCAGCTTAGATTTAGGTGGATTTTATACATGGAATTTGGGGCTCCACTCTGTGGCTCACTCCTTTCAAAGACCCCACACCTTCCAGCAGCTAAGGTTGTCCTGAACTTTAGTCTCTGGTTATTCAAGCCAACCAAGATACATATATTCTATCAAGTTATCTATCTTCCCGCATGGCACAGGCTGAAGGCTGTACTCAAGATAAAACCTGTAGAAAATGAGAAATTCACCCTAAGCCTTTCCCTTCTTCCAAGAGTCAGCTCCCCTTCCGGTAGCTGCCTGCATCTTCTCCCTTAGTAATCATGTAAGAAAAGTGTGGTTGCTCCATAGTTTTCTCTAGAACTCTCTCATAGGGCCATGGAGAGCAGACAGTCCAGGGCCCACCAAACTCCTCCCCATCAGAATCAGAGACTGTCCCTCCTCATCAGATATCCATGGATTCTTAAATCCCATCCCCTCAGGACTAACTGAAAAGGCCCAGTAGATCATCCTGTCCCATCTCCTATGGAGGAGAATAAGAATCCCCTCCACCCTGGCTGATATTCTGCTTAAATCTCTCTACTGACAAGAGTATACAACTTTAAGGAAATATAAGAAGAAAAGTAAATGACCTGGACACATTAGATACTTCATTTCTTTTCATCTACTCAATCAGCCTTTAACGAAAGTATTATCATCCTCATTTTACAGATGAGGAAACTAGGCCTCAAAGAAAGATGTTAACTTGCCTATGTTCTCTCTTCTAGAAAATGGTACAGCCAGGTTTTGAATTTTGGTCACTACAACTCTAAAAACTCACATCCGTTCCACATTGTCTATCCCACTTTCAACATCTTTAAACATTGGCAAGTTCTTTCTTAGATTAAACTGAAGTCTGCCACCTTATAATTACCATCATTAGCTGTAATTCATAATTCTAGATTAGGAGCTCCTAACAGTAGTGATAGGAACTCATTTGTCTTTGCATTCCTAGTACCTAGCACAGAGGAGGGGCTAAATAACTGATCGGTTAATTGACTAATGCCATTAGAAATGTCAGGTAAAAGTCTACACCTACCTCATCACATCAATCTCACAGCTATGTACTGTGACTATCATACACCACGTTCCTCTCTCCAACATCGTTTCTCTTCTGCAGTATAAATGTTCATTGTTCGTTTCATTGCTTCCCATTTGGAAGGATTTCTAGAATCCTCCTGATCACCCGGGACACACTGCAACTGACCAGTGTCACTTAAAATATCATCTAGCAATTCCATTACTTCTCAGGATGCAGAAAACTACAAATAAGCATCACTCCCATACTAAAAAGAAAAAGCCAGATAATCTACAAAATCATAACTTTTCTCCAACCCATGAGAGCTGAGGTTGCAAGGCAAATGGTGAACTTAATTTCAAAGTGTGACTAGTCCCTCCAAGAACAGATAGAACACACAAAGCATTTCTTCTTTAGCAGAGGACAGATTGAAAAGGTAGCCATCAAAAAAGTAAATAAAAAGAAAACAGCTAACATTTTAACAAATTTTTTAATGTTGGATACGGGCTAACAAGAAAGTTTAGAATTCCCAAGAGCCCCAGCCACAAGGAGAGTCTGCACTCACTCCTCATTTTTTTCCCCATGGTGCTCACAAGAGAGATTAAGACCAAACAACAGACAAAAGAGAGCCCCCTACACTGTGCACGGGCATGAAATCTTGCCTACTTCCCAGGCCCTTCTCTCATAAAAAAGAGAAGTCATAAGCCACTAAGGAGGAAGCCACTTCCTCCTTAAAAGGTGCACTTTAACTAAAGGAGAGAGAGAAGCAAAATATGTCTGCCTCTGGGTGAAGGGGTATAAAACCTTTTCAGTTACAGAATCTTGCATAGATATAGAGGCCTGCTGCCCTGGAGGAGGGACAGGAAATGCTCTCCTACCCAAGAGTCCCAACTAATATGAGACAGAAAAAGTCTCATACCTGGGACCCAGATACACAGGGCCTACCTAAGACTGAGATCCTCCACCACACCACAAGCTTCACACTGAGTAATCAGCAACAGCAGTCTAACCCTCAAAGAGGGGCAACAGCATTGAGACCCATTCTCTAGAGTAAGCATATGGGACCAGCTGAAAGCTGAGGATGAAATGGAAACTTGAGGAAAACCCTTCATCTCTCCAGGCTCACCACTAAGCAAAGGTAATAGCAAGCCACCACTGGAAGAATTTGAAGCTGTCATAGAACAAAACTCAGATCTAGCTCAATTACTGACTGCATTGACTCAACTACCCACACTAACATCCCAACAGAAGAGTCTCCATTTCCAAGCATAAATACTATTTGCCTCAGTCTCTGCTGTTCTTTTATATGCATTATCTGGCATTGAATCAAAAATTATCCGACAAAAAGCAAGAAAAAAAATGAAGACTCTTGGTCAAAAGATAAAGTAGTCAACATTACCAGAAACAGATGTGATGCAGATGTTAAAATTATCAGATAGGGACTTAAAATAACTATAATTAAGTTTTTAATCTAGAGAAAAAGGTAGAAAACATGAATGAATAAATAATTTTAAAAGAGAAATGGAAACTTTTTCTTTAAAATGAGTCAAATGGAAAGGCTAGAAATAAAAAGGATAACAAAAAGGAAGAATTTCTTCATAAGGTTTATCAACAAACTGAACACAGCAGAGAAAATGATTTACAAACTTGAAGATAGGTGAGTAGAAATGATCCAAAATAATAACAAGGAAAAAAAAGTATATGAGAGCGATAGGATAATAGTAAACGGTATAACATATATTTGGAATCCCAAAAGTAGGAGAGAGAGAAAAGGAAGCAGAAAAAAAATGTTTGAAGAGATAATAGCTACGAATTTTCCAAAATTAATTAAAAAGAGCAAACCACAGTTCAAAGAACCTCAGAAAACCCCAAGTAGGGGATGAGGGGTAGAAGTGGTCAGGCACTTGTATCTTTGATTTTTAGTAGTTTACTATGATGGGGTGGATGGCACACCTCATCATAGTAAAACTACTAAAAACCAAGGATACAGTGAAAATTTTGAAAGCAGCCATAGGAAAAAAAAAAAACATGCAGAACAAAGCTAAGAATGACAGCGCACTGCTCAACAGAAAGAATGCAATGCAGAAGAAAATGGAATGATACCATTAAAGCACTGAAAGAAAAAACTGTCCACATGGAATTCTATACAAAGTGAAAGTATCTTCTAAAAAATTAAGGTAAGACAAAGAATTTTTCAGACACACAGAAACTGAAAAAATTCATTGCCAACATACCATACTATGATGATGTTAAAGAAAGACCTCAGGCAGGAGTCTGGTACTAGAAGGAAATTCAGATCTACAGAAAGAAAGAGCTCTAGAAATGATTAAAATGTGGATAATAAAAGACAGACTTTTTATTTCTTTCTTTATATTTTTTAGAGACACGGTCTAACTCTGTTGCCTAGGCAGGGTCTAACTCTGTTGCCCAGGCTGGAGTGCAGTGGTGCAATCACAGCTCACTGAATCCTTGACCTCCCGGGCTCAGGCAGTCCTCCTATCTCAGTCTACCAAGAGGCTGGAACTACAGGTTTGAGCCATCACACCCAGCTAATTTTTTTTTAATGTTTTGTAGAGAATGGGTCTCACTATGTTGCCCAGGCTGGCCTCAAACTCCTGGCCTCAAGCGATCCTCTCACCTAAGCCTCCCAAAGTGCTGGGATTACAGGCATAAGCCACAGCGCCCAGCAAATTTTTTCTTAATTTTAGCCTCTCAAAAAAATTAGCTGACTCAATGTGGCACATATACACCATGGAATACTATACAGCCATAAAAATGGATGAGCTCATGTCCTTTGCAGGGACATGCATGATGCTGGAAACCATCATTCTCAGCAAAGTAACACAAGAACAGAAAACCAAACACCACATGTTCTCATTCATAAGTGGGAGTTGAACAATTAGAACACATGGACACAGGGAGGGGAACATCACACACTGGGGCCTGTTGGGGGATGGGGGCTAGGGGAGGAGTAGCATTAGAAGACATACATAATGTAGATGATGGGTTAATGAGTGCAGCAAACCACCATGGCACATGTATACCTATGTAACAAACCCGTATGTTCTGCACATGTACCCCAGAACTTAAAGTATTATAAAAAATAAATAAATAAATAAGTATCAAGTAAGCCAGGCCCTCCATGGTCTTACTTTTTAGTGCTTCTACACCTACATATCTCCTGGTAAGGATGAACCACACTTTCTTTTGTTGCTCTACTTGTGTTCATACTGTTCTATTTCTGTGGAACATCCTTCCTCAAATCCTAGGTAAAAAAAAAAAAAAAATAGCCGACTGCAAAATATATTTAGTTTGCAAATAGATTAAACTAGAAAAAATTTAAACAGAATATTTTCATTTTCCTATTAATCAAGTAAAAAAAACATTTTCCCAGGTTAAAAAAAAAAAGATAATTGCTGTCTAAAGAAAAGATAGTACCAATGATCAGTAGAGTTTATAACATATGTAAAAGTAAAATGTAAGACAATAGAACAAAGGATGGAAAGGAGAAAATGGAAGAGTACCATTGTAAGATTCTTAAACTATACATAAAGCGATGTATTATCTGAAGGTAAACTGTGTTAAATATATATACTGTACACCCTAAAGCAATCACTAGAACATTTTTAAAAGGAGTAAACTTATAAGCCAGTGGTGGAGATGAAATGAAATCATAAATATATACAAATAATTTAAAAGAAGGCAGGAAAAGAAGGAAATAGAGAACATATGAGACAAATAGAAAACAATTTGCAAAATGGTAGACTCAAAACCAACTATACCAATACTTACATTAAGTATAAATGGCCTAAACATTCCAAATTAAAAAGCAGATATAATCAGACTCATTATGAAAGCAAGACTTGACTATATGCTCTTTAAAAGAAATTCATTACAAACACAGAGACATACATTAAGATTGAAAAAATAGATACAACACAAACATTACACAAAAACTCCAGTCTCTATAACAACATAATACAAAGTAGGTTTCAGAACAAGGAATATGTTTAGGAACAAACAGTCAGTTCTTCAAGAAGATATAACTAATGTATATGTATGTATCTAACAACAGAGTTCCAAAATACGTAAAGAAAAATCTGATCAAACTGAAAGAAGTAGACAAAAACCAGGAAGAACAGGAGACTTGAATACTCCTCTCTTAGTAATTTATATAAAAAGTAGATCAAAAATAAGTAAGGATATAGAAGCCTGAATAACACTATCAACCAAATTGAATTAATTGACATTTATAGAAGATTCCAACCAACAATAGCAGAATCCACATTCTTTTGAAGGGCCCATGGAACATTCACTAAGACAGACTAGTTTCTGAGCAAATGTTTATAGCTGCTTATTCAAAATAGCTAAAACTTTAAACAGTCCAAACAGCCATCAAACGATGAACGTGTCAAGAATTGTACATTCACACAATAGACTACTACTCAACAATAAAAAGAAACAAACTAGTGATACATGCAACTACATGGATGAATCTCAAAAGCATTATGCTAAGTGAAAGAAACTAGGCACACAAAAGGGTGAATACTGTATGATTCCATTTTTATGACATTCTGGGGATAGGCAAAGCCACTGAGACAATAATTACATCAGTGCATGCCATGAGCCAAGGAAGGAGAAAGGAGATTGAAAAGTGGGCACAAGGAAATTTTTTATGGTGATAAAAATGTTACGTCTTGATTATGATGATGGTGGTTACATAACTGTATGCATTTATCAAAAATCATCTGTGCACTTAGAAAGGGAATTAATTGTGCATAAATTATATCTCACTAAATCTGACTTCAAAAATAAAAAATAACCCGAAGCAGTGACATGTGCCTGTAGTCTCAACTACTCAGGAGGCTAAGGCAGGAGGATCACTTTAGCCCAGGAGTCTGAGGTTGTAGTATGCTGTGATTGTGCCTGTGAATAACCTAGACAATGTAGCAATATCTTGTCTCTAAAAATATATACAAATAAATAAAATCAAAAACAAATTTAAATACAGTGGTCTGTTGGTATGGGAGATTGATTCCAGGACACCCCACAAATACCAAAACCTAAGCATGCTCAAGTCCTTTACAGGCAGCCCTTCACATGTGCAGGATCTGCATTCCAGATCAAACATCCCAATATTCAATTGATTGAATATTCTGAGCAAATGTTTATTGCTGCTTATTCATAATAGCTAAAACTTTAAACGATCCAAACAGCCATCAAATGGTGAATGTGTCAAGAATTCTGATACATTCACACAATAGAATACTACTCAACAATAAAAAGAAACGAACTAGTAATACATGCAACTACATGGATGAATCTCAAAAGCATTATGATTTTGAGTGAAAGAAACTAGGCACACAAAAGGGTGACTACTGTATGATTCCATTTCAGACTGAATATTCAATTTGTAGTTGGTTGAATTGGTGGATGCAGAACCAGTGGATATACAGGGCCAACTGTACCATTATCCAAGACAGGAAATTGTAGTAATAAACTAATAACAGTAATAATAAATAACTCTTAATATGGTCAGATCAGCATAGGCCTTGACTAACCTTCCTGGAAAAGACTTTTTGAGGAGCTACCTCATTCTGTTGCCTCAAATGGAACTTCACTGAGCTCCTGGCTCCATTACAAATAGGTCTATACAACCCGAGTATATATATTTCTGACAGATACTTAGATCTTTTTTATAGGCCAGAGATCAAAGAGATAAGAAATATTACATATTTCAATAACATGAAGGAATATGAAAATTCATTTTCATGTTTGTAATGAGCCACCCAGCATCTGGTTCTGAATTGTTCCGCTTAAGAATGCAGAGAGTTCAAAAAGGAGTTCTGAGAAGCAGAAGACCATCTGGGGCTCCTGTGCTGAAAATAGGAACTACCCCTCATTGTTTAAGATACTGTGGGATGTCCAGGTCAGAAGGAACCTAACTAGTGAGCAAGGAGGCCTAGGCTGGGTCCTACACTCCCAGAGTATTAAAATTAGAGTTCCTCACTGTTGCATGGGAAAGGAACTCCCAAAACTCTCCCTTGGGCAAATCCAGGACACAGAGTGGCCTTCTAAGCATAGAAAGAAGATGCTAGCTAATGCTACCAGTACCTTGCTTGCTTGTTTCTTCCAAGGGAAGTCAATACTGGACACTATTTTCATTGCTAAAGGTCAATCTGCAAAAATATTAAATCCCATCTTGCTCTAAAGAAGATTCTTTGGAAAAGTTCACAACATTGCTACCAAATCCAAAATAACTTTCTTAATCATCCGTTAAGGGCTCCCAACAGGCCACCTCTAGAGAAACATCTGTCCCTGGAGTGTTGTGGTTTTTTTTTTCTTTTAAATGCTGTCCTTCACTACTATGTTTATGCTTTCCACAAAGATACAGAATGATTAATGCTGAAAAATAAATATGAAAAGCCTTACAATCAAATTAGGAGAGCACTTGATAAAATAAGCCCTCTTCTTGTGAGTAATTTGAAAGAATAACTGTTTTTCATTACAATCTCAGCTCCCAGCAGGTCCTACATAAACCAAGCCAGCTGCGGTTCAAGAAAAGGTCCAAAGGAGGACCCACTCGAGGTGAGGATAAATCACAATTGTGATCACAGACCAGGTTTCTATCTTTTTTATTCCCTTTAATAAATTGGGCTTGACCTGAAACTCCAAGAAAGTTAATTTATAACAGCCAAAAAAATTTATTTTACGTAACAGCCCACCTTTCTTTTTCTTTTAAACTTAAACCATTATGACAAATGGAGATTTATTACATACTATAAACACATGTGGCTTGAGCACTGGTATTTAGTCTGGAAACTCAGATGGGGCAGTAAGCTGCTGCTGCAATCAGGAAATGCCATGTGACATTCTTGATAAAGACGAAACACACACACATTCCACAGCACTTATTGTGGCCACAGTGGTTTTGGCCATTGTGTGGGCACCACAGCCCCAGTGCAGGGCTGTAAAGTGAAAGATGATTCAGTAGACCAAGGAAAGATACTCCTATCAGAGCCACAGTCACTCAAGCCAGAAAAGTCTTCACAAGGGCCACCAGAGCCTTTAATTAGAGATGAGCAAAGAAAACCAGTTTCCCAAGACATTTCTCCCACATAGGCCTTGTCTTCTCCTCCTTATCCATGCCTAAAATAACCCTACAAGTGGTTCGTGTGTTTTGGTCCAGAGATATTCAGTAACGCTATACAGAACCATCCTGAAACATGAAGTTGGGTGCACTGATGAATAAACAGAATCTTAGGTGATCCTTCTTCTCCCTTCCCTTGGCCAGGCTGAAATGATCTATTTCTTCTCAACTGATCATTCTTGTAGTCCTCACTGGCAACAAGCACTAGGTGATTTACCAGCTAAGCAGGGTTCTCTGGGAAGTCATATTAACTGGTGGTTAACGACATGAACTTTGGAGCCAATCCTAGCTCCACCACTTTCCCAAACCATCTAAACCTAAGTTTTTCCATCTGTAAAATGGGAATATTGAAGTACCCTATGTGTCTGTGGGGAGGATTCAGTGAAATAATACATGTATATCACATAGATTTACATAGATTTAACATTATTAAAAATGTAGAGATTCACTATCATAATCTGAATAGCCACATGATGGTACAATTAATAGCTATCAGTAATGATTATTATTAATAAACTTTCCATATGTGTAGGTCTTCTCTCTGGACCACAGTAAAAGTCCCTTGGGGGCAGAAACTCCATTATTACACTTCTTTTGCCTTGCTTATAATTCCAATGCATAAGCAACTTATTAATGAATACTCGATCACATCAATTCTACCATTTAAAAAATTTTATTATAATTTTGTAAAACAGAAACTAGTAGAAAAAAATACAGATAAAAAGGAAAAACTGCAATCATCCTTGATCCCAACACTAGAAATAACCAGTTGATATTCTGATGTATAGTCTTCTGTTCTTTTTTTCTGTGCATACATATGCTTATTTCAAAATACAGTTGGGATCAATAGTGTACACAGTGTTTCATAACCTACTTTTTAAGCTTATGAATAGTTCATAGATATTTTCCTCTACCATTAAACATTCTTCAAAAACATGACCTTTGAAGGCAGCATGGTCTGCTGTTCTATGGTTACATCCCCCACTGTCCTCACCCACCATCTTGCAAATGGAGAATACTTGAAACACTAGAGCTCAGTAAGATCACTGAAACCAGAAAATGTGTGTGGAATCAGTTGGCACCATGCCCAACACTGGTCAACACTCAGTAAATATTCTCTCATTCCTCCTCTGGGTGTCTATTGTCTTTAAAGTAACTTCATGAAAGATTCCAACTTGCACCATAAAATAAGGCTTCCCAGCACCAAAAGAGCAGAAGCCCAAGACCTTCTGGATAAAGCTTCTGCTCATTCCATCTGGTTCCCGGCACAAGATTTTGGATAACCATCATAACAGAGTTCCTGTGAGTTTCATGGTCGTTATAAACTATAATCCTACTTACCTCTTCCTAAGACCTTCCAGAATCCAGAGCTCTCACACTGGAATTTTTGTCACTAAATATTTCTCTAATTATTTCAGACATGTTGGACTCTCCTTCCCAACCAGATTTAAGTTCTAGACCATGAAGCTTAATACTGTACGCTGAAACAAGCTTAATACTGCAGAGCATACAGGACTTAAGGTCAGGAGACCTGGGTTCTAGTCCCAACTTTGACTCTTACTAGCTGTCATCATTTTGGGTAATCTCCCCTCTCTGGGGCTCAGTTTTCTCATCTGCAAAATGTTAGTAAGATAATCTCCAAGATTCATTATGTCACCACATTTAGGACGGCAACCAATTTCTACACAGTGTCATATATTAACTAAGGTCTAGTGTAAGCCAGACACCTATTATGTCCACAGTGTCCTATGATATCAGTACTGTCACTTGTCACATTTAGCAGAGAAAGAAACTGAGGCTTAGAAAGGTTAAGCAACAAGCCCAAAGTCTGCAATATAACCATCATCTTGATCCAAGTGTATGTCTAAAGCCTCTACTTTAAAACATCTGACTTAGTGGTGAGCTTGCACTAAATGAGAATAACACTACGATCAAAACAACAAGTTGTATACCTTAAATGTATACTATTTTTATTTGTCAATTATACCTCAATAAAGCTCAAAAATGAAAACATTTCGATTGTTTCTCCTTAAAATGAAACATTGCTTATTATAGAGATTTCAAATCATGCAGAAAAAAAAAAAAAAGTTTTTTAAATACACACAAAAAAAGAATAACATTACAGCAATGCAGCAGGAAGTGTTTATACTCTTGCCCCAGTGCTTAAGGTCAGGGGAGGGCCAACCCTTTGACAGCTGGGATCATGCAAGAGGCAGTACCTTCCTCTCTAAGTCGTAGGCAGTGAATAGGAAGACAAGAAAAACCGTCTTTCAAGCACCCTATATCCAAGTTAGAATTCTGAAGTTTTTTTCCAGTAGATCCAATGCTATAATCGTCAGGTTCTCAGGCTAGCCCAAAAAATTCCACTTACCCAAAATAATCCTTTTCATTTTGCAGAAATAAATTTTGTGAGATAGTTTAGAAACCTACCATCATTTAATCCTCCATTTTTTAAGAATAATTCTAAATATGTACTACCAATTAACAATAAATTTAGGGAGTTAGGGACTAAATGTAAGGTAAATAAACACAGCCAAATCTTTTCTCTACCTATTCTCCCAGAAGTTCCATTAATACTAATCTGTATCTTTTCTCGTAGGTTCGCCATCAAAACTTATCAAATGAGTGTGAAGACACACACATGGACACAAACACACACACAAACGCATGTGCAAGAAGCTTCATTTCTGAAGTGAATCTGTAGTTGAGTTTTTAAGGATGTCCCTGGCACTCCTTTGAAGTTGGTTCTTGGTGTGAAACGATGGACACAAGTGGGGTGAGGGACCCAAACTTTAAACATGCCAGAAAGCACAAGCCACAGCAAGGAAGCAAATTCAGGGACCCTTGTATCAGAATTAGTAAGTTTCTGTCACTGATAGGAGTGAAAATCCAGAGTGCTATAGATCATCGGGGACATTTCAGCTTACTGTCATGTTTCATAGACAAAATTACATTCCAGGAAGAAAGGGGTAAGGGGAGAAGGGAGAGGAGGTGTAGGGAGGGAGGAAAAGCTACACAAAAGTTCTGAAATATATCAATGTCCAGAAATGGGAAAGGAAAAAAAATAAAAATAAATCTTTGGAGAATTTAAAGAACATGAAATAAAATATCTATCTTATTTCAGAATCCTGGAGTAAATAATATTTCTGATGTTCCCATAGAGAGTCAAATCCAGCCAGCAAAACAAACACAAATACAAATAAATACTGGGCTGGTGAATTAGGGAAGGTACACAGAGGAATTTAAAAATAGGACGAGGGTTTTGTTCAGAAATGGGATCCTTCCTCTCTCCTCCTCCCCACTTCCATTTTTTTTTTCTTGAAGTAAAATCCATTATTTTGAAAACACCATTTGAAACCCTAAAGAAATAGCAAAACACAGTATTGTGATATTCCAAAGTAATATCTCTTGTTTATAACCATATAAATTTAGCCCCTGGCACTACAGGGCTTATATAATAGAATAGAGTTATTTTAACAGCGCCCTGTTAAAGAAGAAGCAAAATGTTCAGCTCATTTTCTCCAGTGGGAGGGACCCATGGCCTCATGCGAGAGAGGGAACATGCCTAAGTCATTACTGCGGGAAAGCAATCCGTCAAAGCCGGGTCGCTCTGGCATGGCCAGCACCACTGGTGAGATCAGAGAGGCAGCCTCTGCTTGCAATTACCAGGGAAGGACCTTGGCTCTAGGCAGCCTGCTATCAATTACTACCCTGGCCTCGCGCTTGGACTTGTCAATTTCCCAGTGTCTTCTGTTTTGTAACATTAAGAAAAAGGACTCCTCCTGACTGATTCTTGGAAGTTTCTCATGTGTTGTGTCACTCCTCGGTGTCATTAACAATTCAATTAAAATTTCACAGCACACAGGCAGGCTGCGCCGGACAGGGGCAGGAAGGGGCCTGGTAGAGGAGATTTCCGAAGGGCCTGCAATGGGGCCACGTTGGATCAAGCGAAACCAATCTTGAAATTTCTTTGATTTCTCAAGTCAGGCCTGCATGTGTCTCCCATCTGACACGACGCTGGCTGTCATCTTGACAGGACAACATGTTTGATGTTCTCACCCCATTGGGGGTGTAGTGATGGAAAGGAATTCCAGGCTGGCTAGAAACAAAAATCTTGTACTATTTCACTAAATGTTTTGGCTCCACAATAGATAATTATAAATATTCACAATCAGCTCTCTTAATCTACAGTGAGTTCTAGAAACTTCTTTTTCTCTATTTTTTTTTATAGGGTCCCTCTATTTTCTTGCTTTTCAGAGTGGGGTTGTCTAGAAGAAATGAGAGACAGAGCATCAATCACAATTAAATTCTTCAGGAAGGTAAGATGACTAGGAATGCTAAACAGGATGGCTGGAAACAAGAAAGACTTGCTACTGTCATTATTAACTCTGTGAAAGTGCAAACACTCCTTTGTCTCGCTGAATGATGGAGCTACACATGCTCACGTGCTTTTAAGCATCCCAAGGGTTTAGGGAAAAACCAAAAAAAAAAAGCTTCAGGCTTAAGACTTCTGAGGCAGCTTTCTCTCTAACCCCCTCAATGAGTTTAGTCATGCAAGGAAAGATTCTTTAAAGTTACCAAAGACTTTGTTTAATGCCCAAGAAAATGCAGACTGTCAGCACCCTTTGTCAGGTTTTGGTGGCTTAAGTCCATTCTCCAATACACTGGTGACCCTCTACCCTCATTCACTAGTTTCTTTTTGACATCAAGCGCTGGATAATTGTTTGATTTCCTTCTAGGTAAAAGGAGATTAAATGCCCAGCTGCAACAGCTGACACACAAAAGGGAAAATATAGTTTAACCACCATATTTATCAAGATAATTTTTCTTCCACACACTGATTAATAACATTAGCCAACATCCCCTTTGGCTTGGGGAGAGAGAGGTGGGGAGAGACATGTCCCCCTCCGCGTATCAGAAACAGGAGTTGACAGTTCAAGGCAAAAATGATTTGCATGTAAATTCTGATCAAAAGCAAGTCTGCACCCTGAAGTTGTCAAGTTTTGCTACCAATTTGACACTTAAATGGGCTATAGCAAAACTTGATTTAAACTGAAGAGGAAAAAAACATGGCAACTCAATTACCCCCTAGCAGATCGAATCTGGCAGCTGAGGTCAAACTTTTCACCCTGCCATTACATTTCTCAATACCTGATGCTTTAAACAAACACTATGTATTCCTCCTACAATCTTGAAGGAAAACGCATTTCTCAGGGCTCCCTACTGTGCCCCAGATTAAAAAATAAAGTTTCACTTGTGTGGGATCTGGGGCCATTTTCTCCATGTAAATTTCTGAATAAATCAGGACTTAAGAAATGGCCTTTTGCACTGGGAAAAATAGTCTCTGCTTTAAAAAAAAAAAAAAAAAAAAAAAAAGTTTGTGGGGAAGATTTGTGCGGTATTAAAAGATGATTTAAAAACAAATATTCCCATAACATTAGAGGCAAAACGGTGACCTGTTTTTAGTTTGCTTTTAATATATTTCATATTTGAGCTTAGGCTGAACAGCACATTAATTCAGCAGGGAGAAAAACAGCTAGCTAGTTCCAAATCGGCTCCAAATTTATGGAGGACAAAGTATCTCATAAGGCCCTGGGACAAAGGCTCAAATCCAGGAAAGACCCAGTTGGCCTCTGGGAATTCCGTCCCACCAGGGTTTGAATGCTGTGGTTTCCTGGGCTATTCAATCCCTGCAAGAGTTCTCATTCCTGCAACAACTATTTAAACCAACAGTTGTTCAAACTCTTCTTATAAGTGCCCTAAAGCAGATCCAAAACTGTTTTTTTCCTTTTCTAAAAAAAAAAAAAAACTTGTTTCCCTAAGTTGGTTTTAAGCTCTTCCTATAAAAGCAATGAGTTTATTGACTCTGCATTCACCATAATTTCTAGTTCTTATAACAGGTAGCCAGGTAACACATAGGGAATTATTTTACTTTTTTAGCCAATAAATACATTAGATATTTACTGGGTGCCAGGCACTGTTCTGAACACTAGGGGCCCAAACATGAGTAATAGCTGCTTACAGTTGGGAAGACAATCACATACACAACTAATTACAATAGTGTGGGATAAGCACTGCAAGAAAGTAATATTCAAAGTATATGAGAACACATTTAACTAAGGGATTCAGTCTGGGGGAGTGAAAGTTTCAAATTCCCCTGGTGACTGGGACTTTACCTGTATTGGCATCCAGCAAATGGTGGAGCAGAGTGCTAGTGGGGAGGTAAGATGTTTCTACAGAAACCAGCCAAGTGGAAATAAAAAAGCCTGTTTGGCCAAGTGCTAGGTAGGGGAAGACAGTATGGTGATAAAACAAGAATCCTATGGCCACACACATAGGACAAACATATGAAATCGCATTCCTCTTGTGCCTGGTCTTCCTATAAGCCTATCATGCCAATCCCCAAACTTGGAGCATGCCCACCATTGGTGTTGTACTTGCTTTGCTGTTACTCAAACATGCCAAGCTTGTTCTGGCCCCAGGGCCTTTTCACTTGCTGTTCCCTCTGCCAGGTTCCCAAACCTTTGCACAAGCTATCACACCTTCAGCTCTTTGCTTAAATGTCACTTCTCAGAGCAGCCCTCCCTGACATCTCTACCTAAAATACACTCCCGCACCCACTTCTGAGGCACCTAACCCTTTACTCCTGCTTTATTTTCAATATGGTATAATGTTGCTACCAGAAATTTTATTATCTGTTATTATTTCTGCTCCTCACTAGATTATAAGCAGCATGAGAATCAGGCCTATACCCCCAGATCCTAGAACAGATAGTAGGTGCTCAATAAACATATAGCGAATCTATTAATAACGTTTAACCCCTGGGTGCCGATAAGCTAATATCTCTGAATTAATGCTATAAAGAAAATTAAAACCCAAAAGACTCTGACACACTCTGACTTCTAAGCCCTTGCATCAAGAACAAATAATGCTATAGGAGTGAATGCAAATGTAGCATTTTTGAAATCTAAATACAGCCAGAGGGAGAAAATCGCCTATACATCAACAACAACAAAAAAAAATAGCCATTTATACTGAGCCAAATCTCTGAGATCTTTCTGAAAATATATATTTAACTCTAACCAGGTTCCCAGGCTTCCTACAAATCACCACCATGCAAGAGGAAACCATGTGAGAAGTTATGTTCTGCTTCTGAACATTTAAGCATTTTTATTAATATTATTTGCCAGTATAAATATTTCCCCCATAACTTAATATTTAAAATAAGAGTGCACCAAACTGAGGCTTATAATGTGCAAAGGAAAGAGTTCAGTCTAAGGTATTCATGACTTCAGTCATTCTCTCATAAAACAACAGATGAAATAAAATGTATGACATTCCCAAAGAGGGAGTTTCTCGTGTAATTCATCTTAAAATGCAATGTTCTGTCATCTCAAGTAACACTTACTGAAAACAACCATCAATACTTTTTGTCAAAAGCCCGTACTCTGTGTAAAATGTTCCATCAATCTCTATTTACATAAAACAAAAAACTTTCAGTGTGGTTCTAACACACAGCCATGAAGAGTCTCCATCTCCAATTTTCAAGCTCTGCTGAAAAATAATTTGACTGACACCAGAAAAATAAAGATGACCCTTAAAGGAAAGCTTTTAGGAAAGGGAAAGCTGCGAGGGAAAATGCCTTACATTGTTGGACACATGTCCTATTGAAGAGAAGTTTTTTTGGTTTTAAACCATACAATATGTATTCTCTTAAAATAAAAAATTCCATTCTGCCAGGAAATCCTCTAAAAAGCTTTCACTCAATTGCATGCAAGCAACACTAATATAGGGATGGCACCCTGCTGATTCTAAACTTGAACATGCAACCCGTACCACTCTATTCCAAGACAGAAATTTGACATTCAGTACTGTAGAATGTGAATATCACATGAGGCTAGAAGAAGGTCATCGCCTGGGGATGTTTATAAAACACACAAATTAAGGTATTAGCCTTTCACCTTGGGGGTCTGAAGATCAAATCCCAGCTTAGGTAACATACACAAAGTCTCTCTGCCAGCCTTTTCCTAATACTTGCTTGTTGAAATCACACAGACCCTTTCCTCTGATCCAAGTTAACAAAGGCATAGATGAGAAAGCTAAGAAATGACAGGTCAAAGCCAAAAACACAAAACAAACAAACAAACAAAAAAACAAAAAACAAAAAACTACTCAATGCCCATCTGAGACATTTTAACTTCATGCTCAGTGACCATTTTTTGGCCATTTTTCACCCTTTCCATGTGATTTGAACAGTCTACGGTTGAAGATTACATAGGAGACAACACTGCCACTTACATCTTTTGAATCGCAAATAGAAGATGCATTAGGAAATCACTTAACCTTTCCTAATTATTCCTTACATTCACTCACTGGGCATGCTACGTGAAATGGGGTAGAGGGTGCAGCAGGTGGCCAGATACAGTTTCAAGTACTGCTGCAAGGACTCGGCCAAATCACTGCACCGCTTTGAGTCTCTGTGTTATGCAAATCTCCCTGGGCAGCACAAAGCTTCTGGGGTCTTCTAGGAGGGGAAATGACAACATAGCAGATAGGGTCTTGGCTCCCCTTCGATGCAGCAGCCTCATCAATATCTGCTTTATATCTGATGAGCTAACAAAGCTTAAGGTTTCATTTGCAACTGTGTCCTCAGACCTCAAAAGTCTCTCCAGCTCTAACAGTCCCCAACCGTATACTGTGGTGGAGCAGGAACACATATACCCCAAACAGGTGTGATGAGCCCTCAACTTTGGGTTAAACAGGACAGAGAAAAAAGCATACCTCAGTAGAGTCACGTGAGCTGTGTGTGAACCACCAGGATATATACACGGTTAGGATTATCAAGAGGTAGAGGCTGGGACTTGATGGAGGACAGAGAGAGCATCCCACAGAGGGGACACACAGGACAAGCACAAAGCCAGGCCAGGGGGCATGTTTGAGAAGTATAGAACATCTCTAGAAAGGAGGGGAAAAACAGATAGGAGTGATTAAATGCCTGCATGCCAGGCTGAGAATTCTAAACTCCCTGGACCCAAGAGGTACTCACTCCACCCAGTCATGAATGCAAATGCTCCCCACCGCCCCCAAGCAACCCAAGCTCACTTCAATACTTTGATCACATCTGCAAATTGCTTACACATTTGTCCAGATCTGAACTTCCATCCTTACGGGCCTGGCTCAGGCCTCATACATTTGGTAGTCAATACAGGCTTTGATAGCAAGGATAATGAGGATAAATTATGCCAGGCACTGTGCTGAGAGCTGTACAGTCAGGGTCTCATTTAATCCTGACAGTCAGGGAGGTAGGTACATCACCATGCTGTGGGAGAGAAAATCAAGGCTTAGAGAGACTTAACAACTTGCCTGATGTCACACAAAGCTAGGCAGAGTCAGAGCAGAATTTAAACCCAGAAGTACCCAGCCTCTCAGCCACATGGCCTGCCTCAGGAGGATTCTCAGGGGCTGAGCCAGAAGTAGCCACAAGTGGAATGCCTCCAGGTGATGGAAAAGATGCTTCCATTAGAGGTTGTGCGTTATAATAATGAGGCAATGACAAGGCTTTGAGCTAAGTGGAAAAATCCTTCCCCCAAAAATAATAACACAAAGTAAAAAGAAAGCTCTTCGGCATATAGTATGACAGAAGAAAACAGTCTCTTAGCTAGTTTGGGCATAAAAGTTCACTCTTGACCGGAACGTAAGGCAAGGGAGTAGCTGAAATACCAGAGCATCTATGCTCCCTGGCAATTCTAGGTCTAATTACCAACCACCAGTAGGATACCTGTTATTTGTCCAGCATACAATGGGTGATATGGGGGATACAATGAGGACACTGTTTTTGTCCTCAAAGTTCTCAGAGTTAAATGTCAAGCAAGGTTGATCCTAGATCAAAAATGCTTCAGTAGGCCAGGCACAGTGGCTCATGCCTGTAATCCCAACAATCTGGGAGGCCAAGACAAGAGGATCACTTGAGGCTAAGAGTTCAAGACCAGCCTGGTCAACATAGCAAGACCCCCATCTCTACGAAAAAAAATTTAAGAATTATCCCCAGCTACTACTAATTTAAGAATTATAGCCCCAGCTACTCAGGAGGCTGAGACAAGAACCCAGAAGTTCAAGGATACAACGAGGTATGATCATGCCACTGCACTCCAGCCTGGGCAGCAGAGTGAGGCTCCATCTCCTAAAAATGCTACAATAAAAGAACAGTAAGTGGGTGGAGCAGGAACACATATACCCCAAACAGGTGTGATGAGCCCTCAACTTTGGGTTAAACAGGACAGAGAGAAGAGCATACCTCAGTAGAGTCATGTGAGCTGTGTGTGAACCACCAGGGTATATACACAGTTGGGATTTTCAAGAGGTAGAGGCTGTGACTTGATGGAGGACAGAGAGAGCATCCTATAGAAGGGACACACAGGACAAGCACAGAGCCAGGCCAGGGGGCATGTTTGAGAATATATACAATATACAGTTGTGTAGAGCAGTATGGAATAGACCCCGAGTACAATAGCTGTTCTGAGAAGAACCTGAGCAGCTAGGAAAGGCCTGGAGTCATGTGAACCTGCCCTGCAAGGATGGTTAAGATCTGGGTAGACAAAAAGAAGGCAATACAGAGCAAGCAGAACAGCAGCTCAGGGGCCAATGTGAGCAAAGTCTGGGTGGGAGAGGAACAGAGTGACGGCGGCATGGCTGAGGCAGAATGACGAGCAGCCAGGTCAGACAATAAGGAAGTGGCTTTCCCCTCCATCCCACAATCCAGAACACTAGCCAAACCAACCTCTCATTCTACAGGATTGCATAGAATAATTCAGAGTCTTGCTCAAAGACATACAGCCAATTTAATGGCACAGATGGCTCAGAACATCTCTAATCACTGTCTCCTGGCCTGGTCCACTTTCCAGTAGACCACACTGCCTCCTCCCAGAAGCAGAAGCAACACTTGTTCCTCCCAGGGCAGGGGGCATCCGGAACCTGAGGCAGAGCAGTTCCAGTGTGAAGATGAGTCCACTTCAACTTTATCCAAAATGCCTACAAGGCCCTTACCTGATTTTCTTTATTCACACCCAATTTTTTTTTTTAAGGTTTTATTCTGAAAACCTTGAATGATAAAGTTCTCTTCAAGGATCACTTCAAGTTCTTCAGAAATGATCTAAGGGTTCTTTGGTCTGGGTGATTTGCATTAGTTGGCTCATTGTCTGCCCCAAAATGCACTAGGAACAGAAAAGAAATTGAGATGGGAAAATAAAAGAGCAAGAGAGTCTCTAAATTTCAGTTTTTGCCTTTCACAGAGGGATTCATGGCTTGAATAACAAATCTTTAAGCTGCTGCTGACAGTGCACTTCATAAAAGGACGACTAGAGAAATAAATAAACAAATAAGAAGTAAGTAAGTAAAAGAAGCTAAAGGAAAGACAAGGACCTCAACTGGAATTCTAGGGAGGAAATTAGAAAGCAGAAAAGGCTTACTATTTCAGGTTGTTGATGGTGTGTCAATCCTGAGAAGAAAAACTTGGTTGAAATCTTTGTGAGAATGTTCCAATCATAGTGCAATCCTGATAGGGAAAAAAAAATCACTGAAAAACAGGCTAAAGAAAGTAACAAAAACAAAAAATCCATGACAATGAATTTCTAATTTAGAAAATGAAAAGAACTGTCTTTTACCAAAAATAGTGAAAGATTGTAAGACACATTCACAAAATATTTTTCTACCACAAGCATAACACTAAGCCTCTTCATGGTGGACAGAGACATCATCAAATAAATGTGTTTTTATTTATTTGAGGTTCTGAGTTTTTTGTTTTTTTAATGAAGATTTGGGTATAGAGAAATTCTGGTGTATAGTTTAAGCTCATACTAGCAAGACTTTCCCCTGAATCTGACCCTCCATTACCTAAGTACAAACCCTAATTAGGCTTAAAAGGGGAGGAAGAAAGAAACATCATATCTATTTCCTTAGGAGTCTTATTTTGGGATTCTTCAAAAAACTCAAGCTTGAATTATTCAGCCATTTTGTGGTTTGAGTCAAGGTTTTATGAGCATTTTCTGTCTATCAGCTATCACAAGTTGGGGAAAAGAAGACAAAAACATCGTAATTCAGATGCTATTCTGAGGCTATGTCTATGTCTGACAATGTTCAAAGGCAGCTTGCCCGCCAAGAACATTTTGGAAAGCAGTCCTTGACTTAAAAGCTAAAGATCAGAAACTATTGTCATCTTCCATTCTTACTCCTCAGGTTGACTCATAAACCTAGAATCCCCCCTGCCAAATATATGCACCCACAATATTGCTGAGAAAGCAAAGAAAAGTTCTAAGAGTCAGGACGGCTAGAAACAGTCTTAAATGCCACCCAATTCAATGGTAGCATTTTTCACTGTTTTTTTCTTAAGTTCTATTTTAAAGTACACCACATGACAGCAAGTCCCAGGAGGACCACTGTCCACCAAATGTGATGGGCAACTAACTGCCACACACAGCACTTTGCACCCAGTAGCTGTTCAAAGGTATTTGCTGAATTGAATCAAACAGACACAGGTTTGCATTATAAGCACCTCACAACTGCGCATCAGGGCACTTCAAATACTCACCCTCATATATTATGTTCCCTGTAAAGGACCTAACTTATGCTGCATGTGCAGAGGCCTTTGATGTAGAGAGCATGAAGAGAGTCTGTTGATGCCAGGAATGGCCAAGAAAAGGAAGATTGAAACTGGGTTCTGTAGGACACCATCTGAGCCACCGGATCCACCTACCTGCCCTGAACGCTACCCTAACACCTAGGCGATAGATTCCCTTTACTGTTGAAACCAGTTTGAGTCACTTGCAATAATAGAGTCCTCGTATGTTGCACATATCGCATGTACATTTTATTTTGTCTTTTGACAAAGTCCCCTCCAAATGTCACCTCCTCCAAGGAGGTGCAATTAATTGTTCTCTCTCTGCACCCTGTGGAATATCGTTGACTCTGTCTCTCCTCTCATCCTCTGAGTGGGCCCAACTCTCCCAGTGATAGCAAGGGAAAGGAAAGGCTCACTCAGCAGCAGACTGCTACAACTGCCTGATCCCAAACACAAGACACCAGCGAATAAGCTTCAAAGTTTCCCACTCCATGATTTTCCAGAAAGTGATGTCCTCTTATACATCAAGAGACAAGAAAACATAGATGTACAATGACGTAATTTATTATTTACCTACTTTTAACCAAGTCAGTGGGAGAAACAATAAATATGAGTATGCCCAGAAGTGTCTCTTACTCAGACCCAGACCCATAAAAACTCATTTATAAATAACTCAAAATTTCCACCCAGGATTGATGCTTTCTCTGCTGCACGAAACTCTCCCAGGCTCCCTTGTCAGCCTTTCCCTGAAGTAGATCCAAAGAGACCCTGGGTTACCCCACCCCTAATTGCTGCCTATTTCATTTGTATATAGGTTTTCCTCATTAAACTGTCATTATAAAATGAGGAGTCCATTTTAAGGGTAAACAAAGAGTGGTATCTAAATATACTAATATCTCAGCCTTTACTGAAACTAACTTTAACGTAGTCCAACTCCTACCATGTTCTTTGTTATCCTCTCAGTTGAAAGAATGTAGAATATTCTACAGCTCTGCAGGTGACTTCTCTTTCCATAAAATCTCACTAACTAGGATATGCTTTTCAAAATTTACCAGCCTAGTGCCTTTCTTTTCAACTTGCTATAAAATGCATTCTTTGAGTAATAAGGCATACTCCACAAACGTGGCTGCGTTCTGTCTTGTATTAATATTATAGTTAGCTATTTGAGGTTTGTCACTCCCATGAGACAGCGAGCCCCTAGAGGGCAAGGACAAACATCTTTTAATTGCTTACAGTGCCCAGAACCAGGCTTCATACAAAACAAACCAGTAGTTTCAAACTTGAATATGCATAAGGATCAACCATGGAGCTCATTAAAAATACAGATTCCTGAGTCCCACCCCGGGGACTCTGAGCCACAAGGTCTGGGGTAGGGTCAGGGAATCGACATTTCTAACAAAGTGGATCTAAGTGATGCAGGTTGTCTGCATCCTACTGAGAATGACTCAAGTAGAACTCAGTATGTCTCAACCATACTGAGAATGACTCAAGCAGGACTTCAACAAAAAAAAAAGTCTGAAATGAATAAGAGTACAAAGTTAGCTAGAAAGATTTTCCAATGTCACCACCAGTCCTCTCTCCAGCATGCACACCTGAGGATGTCTCCCGAATACACCTCCAGCCCCTGGAAAGCAGAGCCTGACGTTTGGCAAACTGGTCTCTCCCAACAGCAGAAAAGGCACTTTCCCCAAGCCCTTTCCTCTGCCTTCAATGTGTTAACACCCAGGCCCAAAAATTACATCTGGGGACTCAGAACCCCAAATGCTCAAAGATAGCAAGCAGCCTGGATCAAAAATTCCAGAATTTGGCACAAGAAAAACATGGAAACTGAGGCTGTGGAACCATGATGGAATCTGGCAACCAGGAACGCCTTTGTCACCTCTCCCCAGGATCTTCGGGATCTGACTGAAAAGTCAAACTTCTAGCAGGCAAACAAATCTGAGATGTTAGGAAAATAATGAAGAGAGCAACAAGACAAATAACAGGCCAAGAGGTCACAAAAGGGGACACTGGTTTCCTTTAAGAAAATTTTTAAACACTCCCTTGTACTACTCACTGGCTCTTTCCTTTTTTTTATGTTTTTTTTTTGTTTTTCTCTTTCTTTTGAGGTAGAGTCTTCCCTTATCTGCCAGGCTGGAGTGCAATGGTGCAATCAGCTTACCACAGCCTTGAATTCCTGGGCTCAAGTGATCCTCCCACCTCTGCCTCTTGAGTTGCTAGGATAGGGTGCACACCAATTTTTTTTTCTTTTTAAGAGACAGGGTCTCGCCATGTTGCCCAGGCTGAGCTCAAGTGACTCTTCTGCCTCAGCCCCACAAAGTGCTGGGATTACAAGCAAGAGCCACCGCACCTAGCCTCACTGATTACTTTCTAAAGCCAATTCCTTTTGGCCTAGCTGCACTGTAAGTTCCTTGCGGGCAGGAAATGTATGTCTTATTTCTTGTATCTACATTAAAAATGAACATACACTAGGTGATTAAAAGACCCTATCCTTCCATCAGAGAACAAGAGTGCTGGCTTTAGAGCCAGAGAAAACCAAGGTCAAACACCACCTCATTTTTAAACCCCCGTGGCACTTACAACCAGGCTTTGTACAAAACAAACCAGTCATCACCACATATTCTTGTGCCCGTCACTCAGCTCCTGCTGCAAAGCAACAAAGGGTGGGAGTACAGGGTTGGGAGGGTCTGGCTGTTGAGACCCTCAGGTTTGCTCAGACTCACCACGAGTCTGTGAAGGAAAGGAAACTTTAGTGCAGCTCCCACTGCTCCTGCTGTCCAGCTGTCCTTCCCTTTTTTTGGGGATAACGCCTCATCCTTCAGGACTAACCTGCATTGTCCAACAAGTTCTCCTTCACCAACTGACTGTGTTAACCACCCCCTCTGCCACCTCTCTTCAGCACTCGTCCCGCTGTATTATACCTCTCTGTGGCCATGTCTGTCTACCCACTGGCTAACAACATTAAGGAAGAGCTGGTGATATCCCGGCCTCCACTGTAACCCTAGAGACCGGCACAGTGCCTGGCACACACAGACACTCAAGAGACATGCCCAGTGAAAGAGTAGACCTTGCTTAGCCTCTGTCTTCCCAGATGTGAAATGTGAGCTGTTGTGACAACAGATGATATATAACACAGCCTGAAATAGTCCCCATTCAATAAATTATAAATAAATGTTCTCATTGAGATTGCTAATAGTGAACTATTAGTTACCAAAAAGCCCATAGTGCCAGAACTATAGACAACAGAGTTCCGTACAAGGGGCAAGGAGCCCAGGTACCAGCAACAATGGTTTTCTGAGATCCTGTCCTCCAGGATCAATCCCTGAAGCCCACCTTTAGGTTCCACTCCCAATAAAACCACTCAGGAATGATGAGGAGAGGAATATCAGCTCTTTGTTTCAAGTGGCCCCATGTTCTTCCCCAGTCTCAGTGAGCCATTACCTGAAACCAAGGGTCTAGCTGGAGGGAATGCAGAGAAAAGCCGTTCCCACAGTGAAGGAGTGAGGCAGGTTGATTTATGAGGAAGGATTCTAAAGAAGTTAAATACACACCACTTGGCACAGCAACCCAGGGTGAGGAATGGGGGTGCCCTTCACAGCCAGGAAACATCAGGGATGAGTCAACACTGAGGTCAGCAGCAAGGAGGGGAAAACACAGGTCCCTCCGTTCTGGGAAGGACTCACAGGCATTCGTCACTTGTCAACTGACCCAAGGTGCTCCATGCATTGCTGTCCCTGAATTCCTGCAATTCTGTGATGCAGTTAAGAACTCCTCCCTTGGAAGAGTCACTATGAGCATTACTCCATGGAGACTTACTGAGAATTCCCATCCATCATTCTCATCAATCAATGTTATTTTTTTTTTCAAATTCTAAATATGATCACTGTAGAAATTTGAGAAATATAAACTATATAAAGAGGCAGGACCCATAATCCCACTGGCATGTTTCTCTCAAGGTTTTTAATCTGTTTTTAACCTTTTTTATTTTTTTACAAAGTTTTATATATTTTTTAAAGAATATATAAATATATAAAATAAATATGTAACTACCTAAAATATATGTATGTTTTAAAGAATCAAGAAATTCTACGGTTACAAAAATAAATCTCTTATTCCCTTTCTTTCCCCCTCATTTCTCCTTCCACCATCTCTCTGAGATGGTGCTTTGGTATTTTCCTCCATGTCCCTTGATTTTTCAGTTTTAGGCATTAGCTATTGATTTCCTACTGTGGTTCACTCTTCCTATGCCACAAGCATAGACCCTTTCTATTCCTGGCTCCATTTTTCCAATATAGACACATTGTATTTGGGTTAGACCATATTTTGTGTTCATAATTATATTCCTCATGCTATAATTGTGTAAGATGCAAAAAACTAATTCTTTCCTACACGTTTTTTATTTTCCCAGGAGTTAAGAATTCTCTACTGATAATTCAATACCAATTTCTTAGCCAATTTTTTAAGTCACCTCTCAAAATGTCCAGATGCATCAGGTGTTACAGCACCTACATCATGCTGGGGAAGATGCTCCTGGAGCTTTCTCTCCCAACCACTCCAGGCTGATGGCACTCCTGGCCTGCTGACAGCTGCCTTCTGGGATCTCCCTTGCCATGACCCTGGAGATGCCCTTTCCCTCTCATGAGCACATCTCCTTTTTGGTTTACTCTCTTGTTTTCACTGAACACCTCCTCCAGTAGTTACCTAAGATGGTAAAATTTTTGAGACATTTCATACCTACAATTATCTTCACCCTTCCCTCAATCTTGACTGCTTCTTTGGCTGGTAACAGACTTTTGGTTAAGGAACTTTTCCTTTCAGAATTCTGAAGGTGTTGCTCCAGTATATCCTAGCTTCCCATGTTGCCATTTGGAAGTCTGAGGCCCTTCTGAATCCCAATTCTTTATGTTTGCCATGTTTTCCCAGCTCCTAGTATTCTTAAATTTCACAGCCATGTGAGGTGGTGTGAGTCTATTTTGATGGTAGACATTTAGTGGAATCTTTCAATCTGGAACCTTTTGCCCCTCTGTTCTAAAACAATTTCCTGAAATAATTCCCAGTTATCATTTCTTCCTTTTACTCTAGAACTTCAATTATGTTGGACCTCTGAGACTGCTCCTTCTTTCCCCCCTGTCTCATTTCCTTATCTTTGCCTTCTCTTACTCTGCTTTCTAAGAAAATTGCCTCCTGTAGATTTTTCATTTCTTTTTCATGTGTTTAATTTTTAAGGGCTTTTTTCTTATTCTGTACACATTGTTCGTATGATATGGTATTCTGTTCTTGTTTCAGTGCTATGCTATCTTGTTTTATCTCTCCAAGGATATTAATACTAGACTTTTTCTTTTGTGTTTTCTTCTCCCAGCACAGTCCCTGATTCCTCCAAGTTTCTTCCTTTCTTTCTTGTTTATTCTGATCTCTGTCATTCATGCTAGAGGTTTCTCATAAACATCAAGCAATCCTTAAATTTCTGCCCACATTTAAGAATAGAGAACTATTCTCTATTCTTGGCTGGAATGGAAAGGGCTTGTCATCTGGAGTTTCACAATAAGGTGATCTAGCCAGGCCAACTAGTCAGTGAAGTTCAGGGAAAGTACTTTCAATTCTCCTTTTGGTCTGGTCAATGTCTTCTCAACCCCTGCTTCAGGGATAAAGGCTTGGCTACCACAGTCCTAAGAGCCAAGGAGGCAAAGAGCATTGGGTGAAGAATGTCTCAAAATCCACTATGTATATGTTTGATTAAAATGCATGTTCAATTACTAGTTGCCTGTGGTGAACCCCATCCTCAACAATTTTTGGAATTCCCAAGTCCAGACATCCTCTGGCTTATGCTCCCAACAAAAGAAACTTTCAATCTTTCTCCAGAGTGGGGTAAGCAAAGTTGTCGAATGAGAGATGGCATCTGAAGTCTTACAACTTTCAGAGATATTTTAAGAGGTACTTGTGCTACCAACTCTCAGGCATTGGGGAACCATCCAGTATAAATCAGATTGGTTCTCAGCTCTCCCTCCTGCTGATATAGGTTGGATTCAATTTCCCTTATCTACTTTCCAACTTGCAAAACTCTATTGTTGGCCAGGTGCAGTGGCTCACACCTATAATCCCAGCACTTTGGGAGGCCAAGACAGGTAGATTGCTTGAGCTCAGGAGTTCAAGACCAGCCTGGGCAAATGTCAAAACCCTGTCTCTACAAAAAAAGTACAAAAATTAGCAGGGTATGGTGGTGTGTGCCTATAATCCTAAGTTCCTTGGGAGGCCAAAGTGGGAGAATCACTTGAGCCCAGAAGGTCGAGGCTGCAGTGAGCGAAAATCCCCCCACTGTACTACAGCCAAAATTGTGCCACTGCACTCCAACATATAAATATATAATATATAGTTACATATTATTTATAATTATATATTATATATTATTTATATTGTAATTATTATATAATTATATTAATATATAATTATATTATAAAATATATATGATTTATATTATAATTATATAGTATACAGTATATTACATATTGTATGTTACTGGTGCCTCCATTCTTGTAATCTTCATCCTGTGAGTTTATGCCTTTTAAAGAGTGAGACCCTGTCTCAAAAAAAAAAAAAAAGGAAAACAACAAGGGTTAGTGAAGATATGGAGAAACTAGAACTTTCATATATTACTGGTGGGAATATAAAATGGTGTGCTGTTGTGAAAACAGTTTGGCAGTTCCTCAATAAATTAAACATAAAATTATGATATGACCTATCAATTTTATTCCTAGGCATACATCCAAGAAATTGAAAATAGGTGTTCAAACAAAAAGCTGCACAAGAATGTTCACAGTAGCATTATTCATAATAGCAAAATGTAAAATCAACCCAGAACCCAGATATCCATTATCTGTTAAATGTATAATGGATAAACCAAATGTGGCATCCCTACAGTGGAATATTACTCAGTCACAAAAAGGAATGAAGTATTGGCATATGCTACAACATGGACCTTAAAAATAATATTCTGAGTGAAAGAAGCCAGACGCAAAATACCACATACTGTATAATTCCATTTATGTGAAATATCCAGAATAGGCAAATTGGTAGAGACAGAAAGCAGATTAGTGGTTGCCAGGAGTTAGAGGGAGGGGAGAATGGGGAGTGATGCTTAATGCGTATGAGGTTTCCTTCTGGAGGCATGAAAATGTTCAAGAACTAGATGGAGGTGGTGGTTGCACAACATTGTTTGCTTTAAATGCTAATTAATTATGTACTTTAAAATAACTTAAATGGTACATTTCATATTATGTTTTTGGGTTTTTTTTTGAGATAGGGCCTTGCTCTGCCATCCAGGCTGGAGTGCAGTGGTATGAACACAGCTCACTGAAGACTTGAACTTCTGAGCTCCAGCCATCCTCCTGCTTTAGTCTCCACCAGAGTAATAGGAACCACAGGCATGTGCCACCACACCCAGCTAATTTTTAAATTTTTTTTTAGAGAAATGGAGTCTCACTATGTTGTCCAGGCTGGTCTCGAACTCCTGGACTCAAGCAATCCTTCCACTTTGGACTCCCAAAGTGCTGGGATTACAGGTGTGAGCCAGCACACTTAGCCTAAATTATGTATTTTTTTAACCAAACAATTAAATATGACTGTCACTGCCTCCATTCTTGTAATCTCCATCTTGTGAGTTTATGCCTCTTTTTATACTGTTTTATAGGGTTTGCAGGGAAACAAAAGATTCGTGGGTTTCATCTGTCATTCTCACCTGTATTATTTACCTGCCAATCTCAGCCTTACATTATTTAAAATATAAAATCAACTGGGCACAGTAGTTCACACCTGTAATCCCAGCACTTTGGGAGGCTGAAGCAGGAGGATTTCTGGAGGCTAGGAGTTTGAAACCAGCCTGGACAACATAATGAGACCCAATCTCTACAAAAAATTAAAAATTAGCTGGGTGTGGTGGTACATGCCTGTGGTCCCTTCTACTCTGGAGACTGAGGCAGGAGGATCCCTTGAGCCCAGGAGGTTGAGGCTGCAGTGGGCTATGATCACACCACTGCACTCCAGCCTGGGTGACAGAGTGAGACCCCATCTCTAAAAAAGAAATGAAAATAATAAATAAATAAATAAAATAATAATAATATATAAAGTCAACAAATATTTACCAGGGGTGATAGAAAACATAAAGCACTATGAGGCAGAATCCTATCTTCAAGGAGTTTTACAATCAAATTGGAATTTTTTTAATATAATGAAAGAAAACCATGTAATAAATAATTGTGGTCAGAATGGCTCAGACAGTATGTGCCATGGAGATCAAAAGAAAAGGCTGTAGCTGTGGATATTATGAAAGGCTTTACAATAAACACTGAATCAGAGTTTGGTAAGAAATACCCTAAAAGAGAAGATGATTTGAGGAGTTTGGGTAAGGAATGAGATAAACATAGGAAAACACAAATATGCTAGGCTATGGTAAGGACACCAGCTGGGCCAGTTTGTAATGAACTTATATTATTTTTAAAAAGTGGTCTGGAATGAGGTTGTAAAGAGCCTATTTGCCCTTTTCTCACAAAAAAAAAAAAAGAAAGAAAGGAAGGAAGGAAGGAAGAAAGAGGAAACAAACAAAGAAAGAAAGAAAGAAAGAAAGAGGAAAGAAAAGAAAAGAAAAGAAAGAAAGAAGAAAGAAAGAAAGAAAAGAAAGAAAGAAAGAAAGAAAGAAAGAAAGAAAGAAAGAAAGAAAGAAAGAAAGAAAGGAAAGAAAAGAAAAGAAAAAGAAAGCCTGCAGATACAATTATCTCAGTCCCAGTCTTACCAAGTCAGTTAAGCTGTTTGCATTAGCCAACCCATTCAGAACTCTACCTACGGGACTTAATCCTGGGCATTTTCATTACCAGCTCTAGAAAAAGAGAAATAGCCCAGATCATCATAAACTACATACTCCAATCTGCTGCAGAATTTCATTACCCTTGGCAAGGCAGACCTGGGCTCACATCCCTGCCCAAACTTCCACACAAAAGGTACTCACAAACCACACTTACCTCTCACCCATCATTCTGAGTCAGCCCTGAAAGTAGGAGCAAATAACACCTGCCGACTGGTAACCAAATAACCACCAAAGGCCTGAAATGCCCTCTCCTTCTCAATTATATGGGGATATCAGAGGATCCAAGTGAGGATGCTGTATAGCCAACAGATGGTCTGCAGGAAATTTGTCAATGGGCTGGGAGGAAGGGTAAAATCATCACCCAAACCTCTGTACCCAGCACTGGGCTTCCCAGCTACGAGTCAATAAATAAATTCTCTCTAGGGCTTTGGCAAATGTATGTTGGGTTTTGGTCACTTGTACCTAAAAGGGTCCTAATTCATACATACCCCTAAGTCCCACCACCACTGGACTCAATCATCTTACACTTTAAAGCACCTCCAAACTCAGGTTCCCTTTAAATCAGCTAGGCTGTAGGCTCCTTGTGTATCTTTCTATCTCCCCCACATCAGCTTGCACATCTCAAGTACTTAACAAATGCCAGATGGATGGATGGGACAAAATTAACAAAAGGAAGACCAAAAAATTAAGAACAAAAAAATACTAAAACTTCTCCCCAATTTCCTGTTTATTCACCTTTCTTTCTAAATCCCTTGGAATAAGATTTCCAAAATGTCTTCATCTGATTACTACATAGGCCAAGTTGTGAAGAAGACACCATATACACAGAGAACTCCATTAGGCTGATCTATACCAACTTCTCATTTCCTACCCCAGTGACCCTGGGGAGAACAGCAAAGGAGAAAGGAGAGCCTAATTCCTATGTATGCCAGGCACTGTATTAGGTGTTTTGTAAATATTATCTCACACCAAGACCCTAAATTACATCACCAAGACCCTAAATCATCACCAAGACCCTAAATTACAGGTTTATTGGTCCCCCATTATACAGATGAGTAACCCCAAGACTCAGAGAAGTTAAAAATCTTGCCCAAGATCACACAAGTAGGCAGAGAACAGATTCAAACTTGAGCAGGTCTGTCTCCACAATCCACTCTACCTGAAGGTCAATTATTTACATGGATGAATGCCCCCATGATAAGAGTTGGGGGCCCCAAAAAAGACCAACCAACCTCTTCCAAAATGTCTCTTCCCCTGAAGCTAGAAATTCTCTCACTATAAAGGCGTTCATTGGGTTGCTTTGTCCAAGACCCCTCTATAATCTTATTAATAATAATTTACATTTGTATTAACCCTTCATTAGTCATGAATCACTTTCATGTAAATTCTTTTGTTTGATCTGCCCAGCAAAACCCATAAAGTTAGGAATGTTATCCCCATACTGCAGATGAGAAAACCAAAGCTCGGAGTGATAAAAAGGCCTATCCAAAGCCAAATCGCTGACGGTTGACATCCTGAGTCTTCCAACTCCATGTTTTCAGATGCTTTTTCTATATAAAAATTATCAACTGGGGTGCGGGCTGACATTTTATCAGACACTAAGGGGAATGGTGCCTCAGGAAGGGGCAGAGAGAAGAAAGGACGCAGGGAAGAAGGGAGAAGGATGGCACAGATGGAGAAGTCTAGAGGCTAACTCTGCCCACCACACAATCTACCCCGGCCCTGGACTTGAACTGAACTTAGATGCCCAGGTATTATTACTAGAGTAGCCACACATCCCAGTCTGGGACAGTTTCAGTTTATGCCTGTTTTTCCAGCATAATTATTATAGCTCCCTCTTTCATTTTCAAAAGGGTCCTGATTTGGACAATAAATTAAATAGCCATTTCTGTTATTACCCACCACAGGTAGAGATTGGGGGAGGTCCCCATACACAGTCCCCACATAGCTCCTGGCTACATGGGTTTCAAGTGAATGCAGTAGAATCTTCTTGCTCCCCATTTCAAGTGAAATTAAAAACAGCATTAGAACAGTTCACACAGAGGCCCCCAGGCAGCAGAACTGGGAGCCTGTTGTGAGCTCTTTTTCTCCTTTGGTAATTACTGATTGCTCTGCAAGCTTAGCACCAACCCCCACATAAGCTACCATGTAGTTATGGGACGACATGAAACAAGGACGTCCTCAGTATGACACAGGCATTTCCAGCAGGACGCATGCACACGTGCTTATGCACCCATTCTCACAGGCTCTCCACCCAGGGAGAGCCAGTAGCAGCAGCAACAACTTATATGTGGACAGCACTTTACAGTTTGTAAAGCTATTTTACCCACATTACCCCATTTGCTTTCCAATACCTTCATGAGGAAAGAGGGCAAATGGTATAAGCTCCCATTTACAAGTGAGGAAACTGAAGTTCAAAGACGGGAAATGATTGTCCAAGGCTGCACTACTGGGAGGAGGCAAAGCTGGGGCCAGGCCAGGTCATCTGATTGCTGAGCAAATGCCATCTCCACCACATGGGCACCCAAGCCCTCAGGCTCAGCTCAGAGCCAGCTTCTGCTGTGGGGAGCACTAAGGGGAGACATTTAGCATCCTCTACCAATGACACTTCCAGGGCCTGACGTCATGTATTCAGCTGCACCATCTGTGTCCTGCTTGCCCCTGAAGTTCAGCCCTTTCCCCACCTCTCCACAAACCTGCCCTTTTATTTTAGTTTAATGTCAATTCAGGTAGTGTTTAGTAAATGACTCCTCTATGCTCAGCCCCAAGGCAATAGAAGGTATGGGAATCCCATGTTGTAGAACAAAGAAGGGTGTGGGACTTGGGCTCCTGGGACCCAGGCCCCCTCTACCACTCATGGATGGGTGACTAGAACAATCTGCCTCATCCCTTTGTGCTTCCATTTCCTTCTCTTTAAAACAAGGAGGTTGAACTAAATTAGAGGCTGCAATCTGGTGGCCAGGAAGGTGTACCACTTCCACAGATGTCTTCAATCAGCCTACATAGCATTTTTATGTTATTTTTTAAAATCTGTCTATACTACCACCACCATTCCTAATTATCTTACATGAAACTACTTTGCTCTTTCATGTTCTCTGCACAGAGACTTCTGAATTTGCAACCCCTATACCAGATGATCTCTAAGTCCTTCCCAGTCCAACCATCTGTGTTTGGCAGTGGCCTCAGACTCCCAAATGAAACTTACTAGCCATGTGACCTCAATGACTATAAGGTCTGCCTCAATGTCTCCACCTGCTACCTCAGGAGAGTCACAGTACCTACTTCACAGGGCTGTAATAAGGACTAAGTGAGTTAATACATGTGAAGTGCATAGAACAGCGCCTGCTTCAAGAGGGGTGCTGTACACGGGTTAGCAATCACTTTTTATTACTCCCACCATTGACACCACCACTGCTGCCCAGTAAAACAGTTAACAATGCAACACAGAAAACAAAGAGCCAAAGTGAACAGATCAAAGAATAAGCACCTTAGAAGAGACTAACTCTCTACTCATTTATTCTAAGGATGTATCAGGATCAAGCTTTCTCTCCCTCCCTTCAGTACTCTGAGTGATCCTTCTAGCTTTCCTTTGCTATGTTTTAATTGAGATAAAATTAATATAACATAAAATTAATGGATGGCCGAATAGGAACAGCTCTGGTCTGCAGCTCCTAGCGTGACCAATGCAAAAGACAGGTGATTTCTGCATTTCCAACTGAGGTACCTGGTTCATCTCATTGGGACTGGTTGGACAGTGGGTGCAGCCCATGGAGGGCGAGCCGAAGCAGGGCAGGGCATCGCCTCACCTGGGAAGTGCAAAGGGTCAGGGGATTACCCTTTCCTAGCCAAGGGAAGCCATGAGAGACTGTACCTGGAAAAACGGGACACTCCCACCCAAATACTGCGCTTTTCCCACGGTCTAAGCAACCAGGATACCAGGAGATTCTCTCCTGTGCCTGGCTCGGTGGGCCCCACGCCCACGGAGCCTTGCCCACTGCTAGCGCAGCAGTTTGAGATTGACCTGCGAGGCTGCAGTCGGGCAGGGGGAGGGGCGTCTGCCATTGCTGAGGCTTGAGTAGGTAAACAAAGCAGCTGGGAAGTTCGAGCTGGGAAGAGCCCACTGCAGCTCAGCAAGGCCTACTGCCTCTATAGACTCCACCTCTGTGGGCAGGACATAGCTGAACAAAAGGCAGCAGAAACTTCTGTGGACTTAAACGTCCCTGTCTGACAGCTCTGAAGAGAGCAGTGGTTCTCCCAGGATGGCGTTTGAGCTCTGAGAATGGACAGAATGCCTCCTCAAGTGGGTCCCTGACCCCCGTGTAGCCTAACTGGGAGACACCTCCCAGTAGGGACTGACAGACACCTCATATAGGTGGGTGCCCCTCTGGGACGAAGCTTCCAGAGGAAGGATCAGGCAGCAATATTTGCTGTTCTGCAGCCTCCACTGGTGATACCCAGGCAAACAGGGTCTGGAGTAGACCTCCAGCAAACTCCAATAGACCTGAAGCTGAGGAACCTCACTGTTAGAAGGAAAACTAACAAACAGAAAGGAATAGCATCAACATGAACAAAAAGGACATCCACACCAAAACCCCATCTGTAGGTCACCAACAGCAAAGACCAAAGGTAGATAAAACCACAAAGATGGAGAGAAACCAAAGCAGAAAAGTTGAAAATTCTAAAAACCAGAGCACCTCTTCTCCTCCAAAGGATCACAGCTCCTCGCCAGCAACGGAACAAAGCAGGATGGAGAATGACTTTGACGAGCTGACAGAAGTAGGCTTCAGAAGGTCAGTAATAATAAACTTCTCTGAGCTAAAGGAAGATGTTCGAACCCATCGCAAGGAAGCTAAAAACCTTGAAAAACGGCTAGACGAATGGCTAACTAAAATAAACAGTGTAGACAGAAGAACTTAAATGACCTGATGGAGCTGAAAACCATGGCACAAGAACTTCATGAGGCATGCACAAGCTTCAATAGCCGATTCGATCAAGTGGAAGAAAAAATATCAGTGATTGAAGATCAAATTAATGAAATAAAGCAAGAGGACAAGTTTAGAGAAAAAAGAGTAAAAAGAAACAAACAAAGCCTCCAAGAAATATGGGACTATGTGAAAGACCAAATCTATGTTTGATGGGTGTACCTGAAAGTGATGGGAAAATTGAACCAAGTTGGAAGACACTCTTCAGGATATTATCCAGGAAAACTTCCCCAACCTACCAAGGCAGGCCAACATTCAAATTCGGGAAATACAGAGAACACCACAAAGATACTCCTCAAGAAGAGCAACCCCAAGACACATAATTGTCAGATTCACCAAGGTTGAAATGAAGGAAAAAATGTTAAGGGCAGCCAGAGAGAAAGGTCGGGTTACCCACAAAGGGAAGCCCATCAGACTAACAGCGGATCTCTCGGCAGAAACCCTACAAGCCAGAAGACAGTGGGGGCCAATATTCAACATTCTTAAAGAAAAGAATTTTCAACCCAGAATTTCACATCCAGCCAAACTAAGCTTCATAAGTGAAGGAGAAATAAAATCCTTAATAGACAAGCAAATGCTGAGAGATTTTGTCACCACCAGAACTGCCTTACAGAGCTCCTGAAGGAAGCATTAAACATGGAAAGGAACAACCGGTACCAGCCACAGCAAAAACATGCCAAATTTAAAGACCATGGATGCTATGAAGAAATTGCATCAATTAACAGGCAAAATAACCAGCTAACATCACAATGACAGGATCAAATTCACACATAACAATATTAACCTTAAATGCAAATGGGCTAAATGCCCCAATTAAAAGACAGACTGGCAGATTGGATAAACAGTCAAGACCCATCAATGTGCTGTATTCAGGAAACCCATCTCAAGTGCAGAGACACAAATAGGCTCAAAATAAAGGGATGGAGGAAGATCTACCAAGCAAATGGAAAACAAAAAAAAGCAGGAGGTGCAATCCTAGTCTCTGATAAAACAGACTTTAAATCAACAAAGATCAAAAGAGACAAGGCCATTACATAATGGTAAAGGGATCAATGCAACAAGAAGGGCTAACTACCCTAAATACATAAGCACCCAGTACAGGAGCACCCAGAGTCATAAAGCAAGTTCTTAGAGACCTATAAAGAGACTTAGACTCCCACACAATAATAGTGGGAGACTTTAACACCCCACTGTCAATATTAGATCAATGAGACAGAAAATTAACAGGGATATCCAGGACACGAACTCAGCTCTGGACCAAGTGGACCTAATAGACATCTGCAGAACTCTACACCCCAAATCAACAGAATATACATTCTTCTCAGCACCACATCATACTTATTCTTAAACTGACCACAGAATTAGAAGTAAAACACTCCTCAGCAAATGTAAAAGAACGGAAATCACAACAAACTGTCTCTCAGACCACAGTGCAATCAAATTAGAACTCAGAATTAAGAAACTCACTCAAAACCCACAACTACATGGAAACTGAACAACCTGCTCCTGAATGACTACTGGGTAAATAATGAAATGAAGGCAGAAATAAATATGTTATTTGAAACCAATGAGAACAAAGACACAGCGTACCAGAATCTCTGGGACACATTTAAAGCAGTGTGTAGAGGGAAATTTATAGCACTAAATGCCCACAAGAGAAGGCAGGAAAGATCTAAAATCGATACCCTAACATCACAATTAAAAGAACTAGAGAAGCAAGAGCAAACACATTCAAAAGCTAGCAGAAGGCAAGAAATAACTAAGATCAGAGCAGAACTGAAGGAGATAGAGACACAAAACACTCTACAAAAAATCAATAAATCCAGGAGCTGGTTTTTTGAAAAGATCAACAAAATTGATAGACTGCTAGCAAGACTAATAAAGAAGAAAAGAGAGAAGAATCGAATAGACACAATAAAAAAATGATAAAAGAGACATCACCACTGATCCCACAGAAATACAAACTACCATCAGAGAATACTATAAATACCTCTAGGCAAATAAACTAGAAAATCTAGAAGAAATGGATAAATTCTTGGACACATACACCTTCCCAAGACTAAACCAGGAAGAAGTTGAATCTCCGAATAGACCAATAACAGGCTCTGATTGAGGCAATAATTAACAGCCTACCAACCAAAAAAAAGTCCAGGACCAGACGGATTCACAGCCGAATTCTACCGGAGGTACAAAGAGGAGCTGGTACCATTCCTTCTGAAACTATTCCAATCAGTAGAAAAAGAGGGAATCCTCCCTAACTCATTTTATGAGGCCAGCATCATCCTCATACCAAAGCCTGAAAGAGACACAACAAAAAAAAAGAGAATTTTAGACCAATATCACTGATGAACATCGATGTGAAAATCCTCAATAAAATACTGGCAAACCAAATCCAGCAGCACATCAAAAAGCTTATCCACCACAATCAAGTGGGCTTCATCCCTGGGATGCAAGGCTGGTTCAACATAGGTGAATCAATAAACGTAACTTCTACAATGACAAAAACCACATGATTATCTGAATAGATGCAGAAAACTCCTTCAACAAAATTCAACAGCCCTTCATGCTAAAAACTCTCAATAAACTAGGTATTGATGGAATGTATCTCAAAATAATAAGAGCTTTTCATGACAAACCCACAGCCAATATCATACTGAATGGGCAAAAACTGGAAGCATTCCCTTTGAAAACTGGCACAAGACAAGGATGCCCTCTCTCACCACTCCTATTCAACACAGTGTTGGAAGTTCTGCCCAGGGCTATCAGTCAAGAGAAAGAAATAAAGGGTATTCAATTAGGAAAAGAGGAAGTCAAATTGTCTCTGTTTGCAGATGACATGATTGTATATTTAGAAAACCCCATCGTCTCAGCCCCAAATCTCCTTAAGCTGAGAAGCAACTTCAGCAAAGTCTCAGGATACAAAATCAATGTGCAAAAATCACAAGCATTCCTATATAGCAATAACAGACAAACAGAGAGCCAAATCATGAATGAACTCCTATTCACAACTGCTACAAAGAGAATAAAATACCTACAAATCCAAGTTACAAGAGATGTGAAGGACCTCTTCAAGGAGAACTACAAACCACTGCTCAATGAAATAAAAGAGGACACAAACAAATGGAAGAACATTCAAGGCTCAAGGATAGGAAGAATCAATATCATGAAAATGGCCATACTACCCAAGGTAATTTATAGATTCAGTGCCATCCCCATCAAGCTACCATTGACTTTCTTCACAGAATTGGAAACAACTACTTTAAAGTTCATATGGAACCAAAAAAGAGCCCGCATTGCCAAGACAATCCTAAGCAAAAAGAACAAAGCTGGAGGCATCACGCTACCTGACTTCAAACTATACTACAAGCCTACAGTAACCAAAACAGCATGGTACTGGTACCAAAACAGAGAGATAGACCAATGGAACAGAACAGTGGCCTCAGAAATAACACCACACAACTACAACCATGTGATCTTTGACAAACCTGACAAAAACAAGAAATGGGGAAACGATTCCCTATTTCATAAATGGTGCTGGGAAAACTGGCTAGCCATATGTAGAAAGCTGAAACTGGATCCCTTCCTTACACCTTATACAAAACTTAATTCAAGATGGATTGAAGACTTATGTTAGACCTAAAACCATAAAAACCCTAGAAGAAAATCTAGGCAGTATCATTCAGGACATAGGCATGGGCAAGGACTTCATGACTAAAACACCAAAAGCGATAGTAACAAAAGCCAAAATAGACAAATGGGATCTAATTAAACTAAAGAGCTTCTGCAAGGCAAAAGAAACTACCATCAGAGTGAACAGGCAACCTATAGAATGGGAGAAAATTTCTGCAATCTACCCATCTGACAAAGGGCTAATATCCAGAATCTACAAAGAACTTAAACAATTAACAAGAAAAAAAACAACCCCATCAAAAAGTGGGCAAAGGATATGAACAGACACTTCTCAAAAGAAGACATTTATGCAGCCAACAGACACATGAAAAAATGCTCATCATCACTGGTCATCAGAGAAATGCAAATCAAAACCACAATGAGATACCATCTCACACCAATTAGAATGCAATCATTAAAAAGTCAGGAAATCACAGATGCTGGAGAGGATGTGGAGAAATAGGAACGCTTTCACACTGTTGGTGGGAGTGTAAATTAGTTCAACCGTTGTGGAAGACAGTGTGGCAATTCCTCAAGGATCTAGAACTAGAAATACCATTTGACCCAGCAATTCCATTACTGGGTATATACCCAAAGGATTATAAATCATGCTACTATAAAGACACATGCACACATATGTTTATTGCAGCACTATTCTCAATAGCAAAGACTTGGAACCAACCCAAATGTCCATCAATGATAGACTGGATTAAGAAAATGTGGCACATATACACCATGAAATACTATGCAGCCATAAAAAAGGACGAGTTCATGTCTTTTGCAGGGACATGGATGAAGCTGGAAACCATCATTTTCAGCAAACTATCACAAGGACAGAAAACCAAACACTGCATGTTCTCACTCATAGGTGGGAACTGAACACTGAGAACACTTGGACACAGGGCAAGGAACATCACACACACTAGGGCCTGTCAGGAGGTGGGGGGCTTGGGGAGGGATAGCATTAGGAGAAATATCTAATGTAAATGACAAGGTGATAGATGCAGCAAACCAACATGGCACATGTATACCTATGTAACAAACCCGCACATTGTGCACGTGTACCCTAGAACTTAAAGTATAATTTAAAAAAAAAGAAAAAAGAAAAACATAAAATTAATGGCCAGGCACAGTGGCTCATACCTATAATCCCAGCTCTTTGAGAGACCAAAGCGGAAGGATAACTTGAGACCAGGAGTTCAAGACCAGCCTGGGCAACACAGCAAGACCCTATCTTTACTATTAATAAAAATCCAAAAACTTAGCTAGGCATAGTGGTATGTGCCTGTAGTCCCAGCTACTGGGAAGGCTGAGGCAGGAGAAGTACTTAATTCCGGGAGTTTGAGGCTGCAGTGAGCCATGACTGTGCCACTGCATTTCTGCCTGGGTGACAGAGTGAGACTCTGTCTCTAAAATAAAATTTTTTTAATTAAATTAACTACTTTAAAGTGAACAATTCACTGACATTTAGCACATTCACAATGTTGTGCAACCATCACCACTATCTAGTTCCAAAATATTTTGTCACCTTGAAAGAAAAACTCATACACACTACCATTCATTCCCTACTCCCTACCACCATCCACCAGCCCCTGGCAACTACTAATCTACGTCTGTCTCTATGAATTTACCTATTCTGGATATTTCCTATAAATGGAATCATAAAATACATGTCATCTGGCTTCTTTCACTTAACCTAATATGTTTAAGGTTCATCCACACTGTAGCGTGTATCAACACTTGATTCTTTTCTATGACTGAATAATATTCCATTATATGGATATGCCACATTTTTTTAATTCATCAGTTGATGACCTTCCTATGCTTTTTTCTGCTACCCAGAATAGAAATTCTAAAGAGTCATCGGAAAGGCCCAGTCACCCTCACCAAGACTCCTTTCAGGCACAGCCTCTGACCCTGTCTTAGTCTGTTTGTGTTGTTATAAAGGAACACTCAGGTTAGGTGGGTAATTTATAAAGAAAAGAGGTTGATTTGGCTCACAGTTCTACAGGCTGTACAAGAAGCATGGCACCAGCATCTGTATCTGGTGAGGGTCTTGGGCTGCTTCCACGCCTAGCAGAAGGTGAAGGAGGGCCTGCCACATGGCGAGACCAAGGAGCAAGAGGAGGAGGGAGATACCAGCCTCTTTTTAACTATCAGTTCTCCAGGGACTAATAGAGCAAGAACTCACTCATAACCATAAGGACGGTATCAAGCCATTCATGACAGATCCACCCCAAGGACCCAAACACCTCCCATTAGGCCCTACCTCCAACACTAGGGACCAAATTTCAACATGCAATTGGAGGGGACATGTCTCCAAACTATATCAGACCCCCTACACATCCTGAACAGACACTGGAAGGACCACTGCTCCAGCCTCTTCAAATAAGGACTGTGATCTTCCCCAGACCAGAGATGGGAACAGAGGACATTTGGAGGCAGACATTTGGAGGCTGACATTTTGGGCTTTGTTATGGTTATTTAAAAAAAAAGAAGAAGAAGAAGAAGGAAAAAGGAGGGAGGAGGAAGGAAGAAGGAGGAGGGGGACGAGGAGAAGAAAGGAAGAGGAAGAGAAGAAGAAACTAAGAAAAGTGGTAGAATCTTCTCTTGGGAACCAAGAAGAAAAAAGGAAAAAAAAAAAAACAGGTAAAGGAGGACTGCCTTTGAATCTGTACCACAGATAGGAATGAAGCTAGGCTGTAGTGTTTAGGTTCTGGAGAACAAAGAAATACCCCAAAACAGTAATAATCACTCTTTGATTATAACAACAGTTAAGGTGACTCCAGAAGTTCAGGAAAGCTCCTGAGGAAACTACGAGGAGAAATATGTCCATGTTTACCACCTGATGTCTTCTTGCCTACCATTGTAGGCAGAATAATGTGCTTCCTGCCAAGATATCCACATCCTAATTCCTGAAGCCTGTGATTATGTGACCTTACATGGCAAATGGGACTTTGCTGATGTGATTAAACTAAGGATTTTGAGATAGGGAGAGTGTCCTGGATTACCCAGGTGGGCCTAGTGTAATCACAAGGCTCGTTTGTAAGAGGCAGGCAGAAGGTCTAAGAAGAAGATGTAAAATCAGAAACAGAGGTTGGAGTGATACCGGGCCGAGAGCCAAACAATGCTAGCAGCCTTAGAAGCTGGGAAGGCAAAGAAACAGATTCTCCCCTACAGCATCCAGAGGGAAGAGGGCCCTGCTGACGCCTTGATTTTAACCCAGTGAAACCCATTTCAGACTTCTGACCTCCAGAGTTGTGAGGGAATACATTGTGCATTGTTTTTAAGCCACTGAGTTTGTGGTACTTTGTTACAGCAGCAACAGGAAACCAACACAGCCATATAAAAGACTCAGCATTCCTGCAGTTCACCAGTCAGTCCCCAAAACACAGAGAGGCACACTGAGAAGTGAGATGTTCTCCACAGGGATGATATTTGTATGGTGGTGACAAAAATGTGACATCTGTGCAAATAAGAAAGCAAGCCAACACGCACGCAAGAGAGCGTGATAGGAAGACACAGAGACAGAGACAGAGACAGCAAGCATGCACGTAATGGAATGGAATGAGAAACAAAAATCAACCCTGAAGTTTGTTACACCGGAGTGGGGGAAAAAACTCCTTCAATCACAAATTTTTCACATCTGCCACAAAGCATTTCACAGCACCTTCAAGTCAGATGGCCCTGGTGAAAGGTTTTAACAAGTAACTACCCCAAGTGGTAAGGCTCAGAAAATGAACTTTCAATTCTGTTAATTTTCCAGTTAAACAATTCTGATTCTCTCTACAGGGAGGGAATTAAACTCCCCAAACCGAGAAAACCCCCTTTTTCACATAACAACTGATATGGTAAAGATAAAACTTGGCTATGTAATGGCCTCATTACTCTTGCTGCAAACCATCTGTCAAATTTTGTTTAACAAGTAGGGTAAATTCAAGAGAAATAAATAACAGTTTTCTGCAAACCCTCATGTCCACACAGGTATACTTTAAATGAGCTATGCTTGACATAAAGCACACACGCACACTTACTTTCTCAATTTCCTGGCAATGCACTCTTGCTTAAATACACAACCATCAAGCAGAGAGAGAGATGCAAATCATTCCCACCGCAGCCGCAGCCGCTGCTGCTCCTCCTCCCATTTCATTCCTCTGGGAACTTCGACCCAAACCAGTTCTGCCCCTTCCCAGCTGCCAGTTCCCAAGAACCATCACGACTCACTCGCAGCCCTCCTAAAACAAACAGCACATAAATCAGCAACAAAAACTAACTCAACTTCAAACCAGCCCGGTCCAACATTAATAGTGTCTTTGTTGTCAATAAACCTATATTTGACTTCTTCTATTTTTATGTGTATTTTATTTATAAATTACTAATGCTTTTCCTGGAGCAAAATGGTCAAAGTAATACTCTACACAGAGCCATACTCTGTCAGCTGGAGAAGGAAAAAAAAAATAACAGCTCACATTGATTCAAGGGGAGAAAACGATTAGCTGTGAATATACAGGAATTTCCCAGTTCTGATCACCAGCACCTACACTTTCCATCCCACCTACCAGGAGGGAAGCAGCAAGACATGGACCTTTATGGCACAGTCAATCAGACTGATGGAAAGTGGAAGTCATAGCTCTGAGGACCCGTTCAACCTTGGCTTTGCCTATTTTTCAGAGACAATAGTATTGATGTATTTGTCCAAACTTGAAAGTGTAGATGATGTGGTGTTGGTGGTGCTAGTAGTTTTATTGCCAAGTGAGAACCTACTACAAACCTGGTACATGACAGAACCTCCTTGCCCCTTAGAAATGTGAAGAACTTCCAGAAGCAATAGTTCACTCTTCCCCAAACTTCAGACCAAGCTAGGACATGCTGCTTGCTGGAGCAGATGAAAGAGTTAAGCCACTTACAGAGGGAGGCAGAAGAGGAGGACAGGATTTAACAAGAAGTTCCAGTTCTTTCTTTGCCCAGAATCCAGAAGACCCAATTCTCTCTGGTGGGGAGCTCATGATCTAGAAGGTTTGAAAGGGAAAATGCCTCATATGAAGGGAACAGAAGAAAAAGACAACAGTCCAAGTGTCTTGAGCCATCTGGCTTAGGGGAAACTTTCTCCTTCTGATTCCTGGTTCAACTGGTTAAAAATATAGGTTATTTTTACACAACATGGGAGATAGTGAGAACCATTATGTGGACAGGTAACATCGGTCATCTTGGGGTGGGGGACAACAGTGCTGAAATGCCAAAGCCTTTCCCAAGTTGGGCCAATTTACAAAGAGACACATGGGGTCCTACTGCCAGTAAGAGCAGGAAGGTATCTGAGAGACTGTGTTCTGCCCCTCACTTAATTCCTGAGGAAACAGGCTCACAGTCCCACAGTATGTTGAGGGGTAAAGTTGCTACCAGAATCCTGGTTTCCCCACTCCTCCAATATTCTCTTTGGTTTTTTGTTGTTTTTTTGAAGCAAGGTCTCACTCTATTGCCCAGGCTGGAGTGTCATGGCACAATCACAGCTCACTGCACCCTTGACCTCCCAGGCTGAGGCAATCCTCCCACCTCAGCCTCGCGAGTAGGTGAGACTACAGATGCACACCACCACACATGGCTAATTTTTGTTTTGTTTTTGTTTTGTAGAGATGAGGTTTCGCCATGTTGCTCAGGCTGGTCTCGAACTCCTGGGTTCAAGCGATCTGCCCACCTCGGCCCCCCCAAAGCGCTGGAATTACAGGTGTGATATGCTATTTTTAATCCATAAAAGGTGAGGCTCTTCCCAAATCAATACAGTAGGTGCCAGTGTGGGCACAGAAAGGAACAGAGAAAAGGGGGACTGTTACCATGTCAACTGCCTTGTTTTTCCTCCAGGCATCCAGCTATGGAATGAGCAGGTACAAACTTAGATCAGTGGCCTGGCCTTTTTTGGATATGTGTGGCTATTTCAGAAAAGGATGACCCACTCTCCTGCCTCAGGGACTAGGCCAGCCCCACCCTCCCTGGGCTTGCTCATCTCCTCCCACTAACTTCTCTTCTGCCTCCATGGCCAACACCCCCACCTCTTTCAGCCTTGCCTCCAGACCAGCCTCCTCCTTCCCCACAGGAACTGTCACACACCACCATTCATTCAATTGGCCAAGAGAGCAAACCTGAGTTTGCTGTCTCAAGAGGCTTCAGCTTGGAGCTGGTAGATTTCATCTACCCAAATCTCAATCACCCTTCAGAACTCAGCTCGAATTATATTTCCTCCCCCAAGAAGCCTCTCATACCCTCATGTGTTAGAAATCTTGGATCACTCCACCCCCTCTAGTGCTCTTAAGTAACCATTAACACCCAACATGTCAGGAACAAGTTTTAGTCCAAAACTACAGTGTGTAACACACAAGTCCTCTTCCCAGGGACCCAACAGCATCTATGCTTTTCTTCACCTCTGACTCTCCTCCCCAGAGTCCAGGAAAGCTCCACCTGGTATTCAGAGTCAGCCAGTTCTTCTGTCACCATGCATTCTTCCAAATCTTTTTTCCTTACATTTGGGCTTAAATTTTTGACATTCAAAAGCCAGGATAGGACTCTCCTCTCCTCTATTTTCTGTCATGCCATCACTTGTGGAAGAAAGTAAGCACCAAGTACCCAAGTTGAAGGAAAGGAAGGAATGGCAAGAGGTCCAAAGAAATGAAGATTTTCAAAAGTAAAGGGAAATGCAAAGCTCAGTGATTATCTCAAATTAAATATCCTGTCACACAAACATTTATTGATTGCCTCTTCTGTGCCAGGTACTCTGCCAGGCATTTTTGTTTCTGGTCTCCCATTTGAACTCAGGGCAACCCTGTCTGTTTTGGAGGAAAAAATAGACTGGGTGGGCAGACGACTTCCTCAGAGTCACACAATCAGTAGCCCCACATGCGGTCTGTCCTCTGCCTCAGACAGGCTGTAAGAGCCTCAAGACTGGGGCTGTAAGTTCATCCACACACCGGGAGATAAGGTGAAGTGGTTCAACATGAGAAGTGAGCAAATTCAGATCCCTTATTTTGCAGATAGAGAAACTGAGGCCAGAAAACTGAAGTGACTTCCCAGTGTCTCCTGATCAAAAGAAAAATGAGCATTAAATGAAGAGAAGGGAAATAATGAAGTGGAAAGGATAGTTGACCTCAAATAGAAACATGGATGCTAGTCCCGGTTCTGCCACCAATCAAGACACTCCACCTCTCTGGGGCTCAGTGTCATCTGTAAAATAAGGCCTGGAAGAAATACAGCAAATCATGGTGTCAACAGGTATCAGAGACACCCTTCTGGCATCAGTATTCTGTAATCCTCAGAGAGCCACAGTCTTAAAGTCTTTCTAGACACAATCTTAAAAGTAGAAGACTAAATAATATGCACATGTCACATCATACAAAAACATGCTGTGGAAGCAGAAAGTAAAAGGAAATTTTGAGCATAATATGAGTTTTGAGTTTAATATTTGCTTATTTTTTTCTTTTTCCTCCTGGTAAAATTGCTTAAGAGTGTTACACACACACACATATACACACATACACAGCCCATTCGACCTCTCTAGCCACGTGGGTTTCTGCTCCCAGACAACACTGCACCACGAAGGGGGTGGGAGATGTCAGCCAGCAACGGTGGCCCATGAGGGCCAACAAAGAGCAGCCAAGCACTCCCACTGTCACCACCCTAAAACACCTGGTCGAGTCTGATTAATGAGATGAGGACCAGATGCTTAAAAATGTCTGCTAAATTAAAAGAAAAAGAAGAAACAAAGAGAAAAGGAAAGGAAACCAGAAGCCTGCCTTTAATATAGTGCACTTTGTTATCTGTAGTGTCTTTCAACCACAGATAACAGAATCAACCACATGGAATCTAAGATGCATGCCAGGTGAAAAAACACCATAAAGACATAATAAAAAGTTCCACCACTGCCCATAAATTGCTGGGGGACTGTTACAAGGGCAGAGTCATAAATTCTTAATGTTTCCCAAATTAGAGGGTACCAACACATATGCAAATATATTTGTGTGGGTAATTGAAGGCTAAAAATCTTACATTAAGCACAGCTACCTCCTTCAAACGCTGTTAGGGGAGCCTCCGACAGGCACACTCATACAGCACACACTGTAGGAATTCAATTTGGAAACCATCATCTAAAGCACAGAGGAGAACAGGAAAGTCATATTGCTATAATGCTTAGATTATCAATCATCTTGACAGTTTATTGGCTTTATCACCACACATACCATTAAAATGATGTCTGGCCTAGACTGTCAGGAGCAAACATTAAACAGACCAGGATTAAAAAGCAGATCCCAAACAGCACTCCAGTCAAGTTTCTCTTCCACTCTGAAATTAGTTAGAGCTGACTAAGAAACTGGCGCTAGACTTTGAAGAAATATACAGCCCAAAAGGCTGCGAGTCAACTCAGACCTGACAAGCTGATAGGTAATGTCATGTTATGGCAAATCTGACTCTCCTGTGGTTGATTTATCACGTACTCTGTGCAACAGAATGATTGCTAACGGTGGAAGGGAGAGGGAGGGGAAAAAACACCACCATAATTTGCCTCTTCTTGCAACCAAGGGCTTGTATCAAAAGGGCCAAGCCAGCTCCCTGAAGTGGGGTAGGAATGCTAATAAATTCACACTACTGAGCAAACATATTAACATTACCCCCACACAGGTTATTAAAGTAATTTTACAGATTCAGAAGAACTGAACAGGCAGCGGAAGAGACATTCATAATTCAAGAGCTCTAGACAGCGAAAGAGTTACGAACCCTATACGTTTTTAAAATGCTTCTGCATGTGTCACTTTGGCAAGGAAATCTCAACACAATTAAAACTATACTAGCACATCAATAGGGCTCAATTGAGAGCTGTGTACCTGCCTTTTACTAGGCCAGGGCTTTACAGATGCCTCAGGAAGAAAAGGGAAATAGGAAATTCACCGCTAATTAAAGGGAACCTTCTGTGCCTAAGGACAAATGGTGGCATTTCTAAAATATATATAAAAGAAACACATTTTCAAATCTCTGCCAAGGGTTTGGCTTTTTCACAGTCCCTAGAACTATTCTGTGTTTGTTTGGAAGTTACAGAGCTATTCTGTTTGTGATTAATAGTTTGCTTTCCAGTACAAATAAGTCATTAAGAAGGGTAGGGTGGGGCACAGAGAGAAGTGACAGAATAGGAACTGGCTCCGAAACAATGCGAGTAAGAAATTCAGACCACATTTTTCAATCTTTCACTCCATTGTTTATTTACCCAAGTGAGGTTCCCTGCCTGTCTCTCTGGGTGACTTCAACATGACCTTTTAAGTGAAAAAACTCATTGGGACACCACATCAGAGGCCCTTTCTCTACTTCCTTTCCCCTAGCTGGGCTTTTTGGTACCTTGAAAACTCAGCTAATTCATGATTAAGAAAAGAATCTGGAAAATGATGGCACAAAAGCAGCCAGGAGGCATGAAGAAGCTGCTTCAGCAGAGCTCCTGCCCTTGCTGGGGTACCCCTGTGACACTCCAGGGTCACCCCCAATAGGCTGTAGTGCCATTTTGTGATGCTTCCAGCCAGCCATCTTTCTCCAAGCAGTGCCATCCTGTTTTGTTGGTTGTACACTGGAGTGGAGGAACTGACAATACACCATTTACCCAGGGAGAGTCACTCCCTGTACAACAGATGTCACCAGGGAAAAAAATAAGATGCCAGAACACAAGACTTGTACACGGCTGAGCAAACACTGAACTTTGCACCTGAATGAGCATCTGGGTTTGAGAGACCAGGCAAGACCCACCCACATCCCCAAACATGCACTCACCCAACCACAGCACAACTCTCCCCAAGGGCCCCAAGAGAGCTAAATGGGGGAAAGGCAGCCAGCATCCAAGCTCCTCACACCAAGAACTTCCTCTGCCATTGCTTCTGGCTCAGGTTTCCAAAGCACTTTCACTAAAGGTGAAGAGGGAACCTCCCACAACAACCCCCTCGTGCCAGGAAACCTGAAAGAATCTCTGCTTTCACACTCCAAGATACCAGGCACCAAGATTTCCATGGGGAAAGACATAGCAGTCAGTGAAATCAATCATCATGGTCACTGGGCACCGGCCAAGGGACCAACATGGCGCTGAACTCTATGGGGGACACATGGGACTTTTAAAGCATGGTCCATGTCTCTCCACCAAGCCTACAACCAACCCAATTGGGGACCATGATTGGCTTATCACCAAGTAGATGGAGAGTTTCATGGTTTGCTCTTGCCACTGGCCCATGAGCTCCTGCAGGGCAGGGACCACATCTCACTGATCTGCTATAAGACACCAAAAAACAAACAACAGAAATGAATGAAAAAAATAAATGAATGATTGATTTTTTAGGAAATCAAAAAATAACAAGCACAGGGTAAAAAGGCAGAACTGTTAGTTGGTTTGGAAATTCCAGCTTTGCTGCCAGTTCAGGCCATTCTCCACTCAGTGACTTAGAGAAATCAGACAGGGGAGTGGCAGAAAGTGGAACAAATGTGGTCTCTTTTCTCTAAGTCCTCTCAGAATGCCTTCCTACTCTGCATCACACCTGCATAATGCCATGCCCATCTTATCCTGAGGGTCTATGTTTGGGGTCACTCAGCCTGGTTGTAATCAGAAAGGTAAGGCAGGACAGGATTAGTGGGAGTACTACTAAGAAATGAAAAAACAGAGGTTTATTTTAGCTTGTTCTACTTATGGTTCATTGACTTCTGCCCTGAAAACAGCTCCAAACGACTTCCAGGGGTCAGCCAAACACTAAGTTCACTGTAGGTTTTCTCACTATGAAACTAATAAGCCTTAAAGGCTCTGTGTTTGTATTTTAGGTGCTACTACAAGAGGGATGGAGGACGAGAGTTAATATGGCCAATAGTAGACTCTTAATAAACATGTGTTGAATGAAACTGAGACACACAATAGTAACTTGGAAAGTTAAATAATTCAGCATGAGACACACCATCAGCATGAGAACTGCTGTCATTACACCATGTGGTGACAGAGGCAATGAGTGTTAAAAATTCACCTAAAGGAGCAACTGGAGTAGGGGTGGAGGGATCGGGGACAGCTTTAAGCAAAGGGTAGGAATCAGCTGGTCAGGGAAACATGAAAGAAGGGCATTCCAGGCAGGAAGAATATGAGGGGTCCAGGGGTGCAGCAAGTACATGAAGCGGTAGAATAAAGGGCTCATGGAGGGAAGTCAAGGGAGCTGAGATGGGATGCAGGAGAGACTGCAAGGATCTAAACAGCACAAAATGAACATCTAACCCTTGCTCCTGCTCTTCTCCTGCCAACTGGCCCTCTTCCATGTTTTCTGTTTAGTGACTGTGCCACTGTGGTAGAGATTGCTGGCTGTCCCCTGATGATCTACAACTATGTGTGGCCATGAGACTCAGTTCTGACCCTTGGGATGTAAGCAACTTGTGGGTGGTGACCTTGAAGGGAAAAATCTAGAATGTGAACATAGTAGTGAGCCAGCTATAACCATCCTAAGGACAATGGTCTAGAGATGGCAGAGCAATAAAACAGAAGGATTCTAGAAGTACAATGCCATGAGACCACCAGATCAGCCCTGGAGTGCTTACACTTGGACTGAGATGAGAGCAATCCATTTCTCTCTTGTTAGCTACTCTTGAGTCCTGTTTTAACAGCCAAACCTGTGTCATAACTAAAACAACTCTTATTCATCCCATTTCCAAGCCAGGCACTCAGGTGTGATCCTGGACTCCTTCCTCTCTTTCCCATAACCTATCTCTCACCTAGTTCTTCTGATGTTAATGTGTATCAATCACTCAAACTTGCCCTCTGTACTCCATCTCACTGCAACAGCCAAGGATGACATGATCTACCCACACCTACTCTGACCTCCCCCAATCCATTTATCCACACTGTAGCCAGAGTGATTTTTTTCTAGACACAAATCTGATAAAAGTCCCCTGATTTAAATTGCCAATGTTTCCCATTGTTCTTAGGGTAACAGTAAAAATCTTTATACACACCTTACAAGGCTCAGCGTGGTCATCCCTACCGGCCCCTCTTATGCCACACTCCATACCAACCTTCTACTAGTTCCTAATGCTTTCTCCTCCCACAGGGCCTTTGCACATGCTGTTCCCACTGCCTAGAATGCTTTTTCCTCCCCTCCTTGTTTAGATAAGTCCTACCTATCCTTCAGATCTTAACCTAATATCCTGCTTAGAGAAGATGATTCCCCCCATTACTACAGACACTATTACATGCATTTATCCTATGAGGCTGTCTTACAATATCTCCATTTGTTACTGGCCAAACCTTTGATATGACTTATTTTTCCATTAATCTAATAAAATATGAAGTGAATTTTACATTTAGTTGATTCATGCCACTTCCTCCCTGCCCCATCCCCCCAGCCTCACTCACACTGAAAGCTCAGCAAGGGTAGGGACATTCTTGTGTTGAGCTCCCTCCTGAATCCCTAGCACCCAGCATAATGCATGGCACATAGAGGCACTCAACAAATATGGGGTGCGGTGGCTCACGCCTATAACCCCAGCACTTCAGGAGGCCGAGGCAGGTGGATCACTTACACCCAAGGAGTTCGAGACCAGCCTAGGCAACGTGGTGAAACTCCATCTCTACCAAAAAAAATACAAACGTTATCCAGGCACTACTCAGGAGGTTGAGGTGGGAGGATCACCTGAGCCCAGGAAGGTCAAGGCTGCAGTGAGCCGTGATTGTACCACTGCACTCCAGAGCCTGAGTGGTAGAGTGAGACCCTGTCTCAAAAAAAAAAAAAAAAAAAAATGGGATTAATAAATAAATGACCTAACACACGAATGAATGGATGGCCCTGGTATCTTCAATTCCTTATGCTTCATTAATACCCCTTATTTTCTGGTATGTGGCTAATCAAATACCCTTACACTTCCAGATTGCTGACCTTTCCAAATGAAGCCAAGACTCTCACAACAGAATATGGAATAAATATCCCATCTGTTCTCCCTCTCTCAGGTTCTTCCCCCATAAAGACAACCTACTGTGTGAATGTAGTTTCTTGTATACTTTATTCCCAATATAACTACTGTAATATCAAAAAAAATCCCAGAGGAACTGAGTATCACTAGTACTTAATGACTCACTAGACAGCCACCTTGATGCAAACCAGAAGGTGGTTAATGCTCTAACAAACTGATTTTAAGCCAAGGTAACAGAGGGTGACAAAGGGATTGCAGCTTCTATAAACCAATAGTCATGGTTTATAACACTAATATTTTATTAACCTAATGGAAAATAGGGCATACCAGATTCATGACCAATTATAAAGCAAGACAACTAAATCATGGGGGCTGTGGCCAAGTTCCCCCTAAATGTCTGAGTCCACAGGCCTAATGTCATTTGAATCCCCATATTTTTCCTTTAAACATCCACCACCACCCCTGCCCTGTACACACATACAGCAGCAACAGTCTCCAGCATGAGAAGCCACAACACCCAAACTGCATAATGCAGTGTTCTAGAAGAAGCCAATGAAACTTCTCTAAAAGTCAGCTGGCTTCACATTCACGTGCAAACTTATTTTTTAAAGAAGGCAAGCACAATTGCAGTACCTGTAATTAAAATAAAAAAATAAAAAAATAAAAAACAGGCTATCAACTAACAGTGGGCAGCCTCATGTCCAAAATGGACATTCCCTAGAGAATGCAGTCCCTGCCTGGCTTTTGCACTTTTACATGGTGAGCATTAAAAAGGCTTCATGCACCTGTTGCCATCTCACCCTACCACAGGTGCTTCAGTGTTTTGAGTCTCAGGTTCAATGTGAGAAGGGGAGCAAATGATACAAATAGGTCCTGCTGTGGGTCACAGGGTGGTGTGGGCTGTGCAGGGGATGTTCAGTCCACACAGGAAAGAGAAGAGAAGATTGCCTCTACCTGGGGACTGCAGGACTAGACAGGGAAGAACAGCACCAGTCAGGACAAGAAGGAGGAGAAGTATGCCTGCAAAACTCCCATGACATGGAGGTTTGTTTACCTATATAACAAATCTGCACATGTACCCCTGAACCTAAAATAAAAGTTAAAAATAAACAAATATAAAATAAAGAGAAAGAAGTGTGTACCCAGTAGTGCCTCAGGAGGCCTCTGAACACTTTGGAAGAAACAGCAAGAGTAAACTTAAGCCCATGCTTGCACCTGCCTGAGTTCAAGGGCCAATCAGGCCCTGAGGCCAGGATCAGCTAGAGGTGAACCTGACACGAGTCATTCCCAAAGACATTTATTGTACCAGATTCTTCCCAAAGAAACACTGGTGATTTAGCTAGGGCTGTTCCTCTTCTCTGTATAAGAGTAAACAGAGACCCATAGGATTGGCCCCATTAATTCAACTCAGAGATCAATAAAAAAAAAATCTAAAAGGCAAAAAGGTATTAACTTGTTCTCTGGACTGGTTGGGTCAACAATAATCCTCTCCCAAACTGTGCCCAACAACAGGGAAATGGTGAAATAGATCATGAACAACAGTCAGTGTTGCAGAAGCCACAGGGCTCACCCCTGTGCTGCTGCTGTCCTCCTCAGCTTCCTGGGCACGCAGTTGGACTTAATTTCCCAGCCTCCTTTCAGGAACAGGCTTACCAATGAAATGTGAAAGAAAATGAGGTGTGTGACTTTTGGGCTAAGACAGTTAAGAGTGGCATGCCTTCTCCATGATCTCTTTCCCCACTCACCAGAACTGAGACAGCTCCAAAGAAAGAGGCGAGAGCAGAGCCACAAGAGGAACAGAGCCTGGGCCCCTGAATGATAGCAGGACACACAGTTCCCCTCCCGACCTCCCTGCACTTCACGCACACTCTATTTTCCATTTAAGACAGCACAAACAGGCTGGGTACAGTGGCTCATGTCTGTAACCCCAGCACTTTGGGAGACTGAGGTGGGAGGATCACTTGAGGCCAGGAGTTCAAGACCAGCTTGGGCAACATAGTGAGACTCTGTCTCTAAAAGAAAAAATAAAGAAAGCAATAAATAGACTTGGATCATGTTAAGTCACTAAGACCTGGGAGCAATTTTAAATAGCAATATCTTCCCTGACTAAAAGAATAATTCAAATGTCATTAGCATCTGGTCTGAGACCTATTTTGGTTATGTATATTTGTAGTGCAGATATACCCTCTTGATTATTCTGGACTCTGGTTATAGTTAATATTTGGTTTATATTCTCTCCATTGGGTTATTGAATCAAAATTAGGATAAAAATTTCACCATAGAAAGCCCTCAATACGGAAAAGCCACCAGCAAACATTCACAAGATGACCTCATTCCACGTCTATAAACAGGCCCACACCACCTGCCTTTCTTGCTCCTTCTGGCCTCTCTTTCAATAGACAGGATGCACAAGGAATCCAATACTTTTACAGACATCTTAGGTCAGTTAACAGTAAGAAGAAAAAAAATCATGTAAACACACGCCAGGGAAGTGTGGGAGCAACTGGGAACACATTTTGCAAGAGTATAAATATGAATTCCTTTCAATGGAACAAATTGTCATCTACTCCCTTGTCTGAAACTACCAATTAAAAATACCAAAGAAAGAATTGTACATATTCAGGACTATTATCATTGATTAAAACAGAGTAAACTGACTCCTACTGGGGTAATAGGTGGGAAAAGAAAAAGCATTTTGAAACAAAACAGTATCCCAACACCCTGATTCTCTGAAGTACCCCAGAAGGCACACTTTGTGGTAGCTAAAGCCTAGACTTGCATTCCTTCAGAGATGTCATAAATGACTGACACCTGCAATGGGAAAGTCTGTGTCTTGAAGCAGAGACAACATGCAAAGAAGAGACTTGAGAATCTGTCCAGGGGACTGACAACAGGTTGCAGAATTCCATTCTGGAGTTGGGGAAGCCTACTATCCAAATAAACAGATTTGGATAGGCTTTAGTTCTGTGTCCCCACCAAATCTCATCTCGAACTGTAATCGAGGGAGGGACCTGGTGGGAGGTGATTGGATCATAGGGGTGGCTTTCCCTCATGCTGTTCTCATGATAGTGAGTGAGTTCTCACAAGATCTGACAGTTTTATAAGGGGTTCTTCCCTCTTCACACACTCTCTCCCTCCTGCCACCATGTAAGACGTGCCTGCTTCCCCTTCTGCCATGATTGTAAGTTTCCTAAGGCCTCCCTAGCCATGCAGAACTATAAGTCAATCAAACCCCTTTCCTTTATAAATTACTCAGTCTCAGGTAGCATCTTTTTTTGTAGCAGTGTGAAAACGGACTAATACACTCACATTACTAAGTATTTACTGCACATCTACTATATCACTTGAATACCTGTTGTAGAAACTGAATTTGACTATTTCAGAGCTGAAAGAATTCTTAAGAGATCATCTGTCACTTCTCAGCTATGAGACCCTTGCTGGACTCCTCAGCCTCAGTTTCTTCTGTAGAGCAGAGATAATAATATTCTTCACCCTACGATAAAATTCTGAGAATATTATTATCTGACAGATGCAAAGCACTTAGTGAAGGTAGGCCCACAATTTATCTTAATGGTCATCAGAAAAAGAGTTACCATTAGAAGGGCTCAGTTGTGTGTGTGTGAATGTGTATTAGCAGTGTTCCAGAAAGGTCTGGGTGTCACTGGAAGACTCCTGTGAGGAGCAACAGGGGTTCAATCAGGATGGTCCCCAGCCCCCCACCTCAGTCAGAAGCAGCTCAGTGTGGGGCTATTTGACATATTAGGGTTCCACATAACACATCACTCAACTAAAGGGTTCTATTGCTTAGCAGGAAAAAAAAGTGTGGAAAACACTGATTTAAACCCCTCCTCCCTTTTCTCAACCGATGAGGAAATGAGGTGTTAGAAAACAGAAGTTAATCTAGGTTTCCTGGCTCTCAGCTCAACTATCTTTTCATTGAATCAGGCCGGAGCTGAGAAGGGGAAGGAACCAAGTTTCTTCTTCCAGCCAAACCTGGGGATCTGGTCTCCAGACCTTGGCTCTAGACACCTTGGTACCTTAGGGGAGAAAGCAGTGTTACCCATCACTGCCTCCTACTGAGGTAAAAACAACCCCTCCTATGACCACCCCAATGCTATTGTGAGCACCTCCCCACACACTGTGTCAGAGGAAGCTGTCTACACACTGAAGGCACTGCTCAGGCTGACTCCCAGCCCAAGTTTTGGTACTGGGAGAATCATAGTCCCGATTGTGGCTTTAATTATAACCACAGTAGCCAGCAGTTATTGAGCATTTGCTTTTTGCCAGGCACTATGCTAAGCACTGCACACAACTTACTTCATGTAAACTTCAGGACAGTTCTGTGAAGTAAAGTGCTGTTATCATCTCCATTTTTCAGAAAAGACAGTCAAGGCCCAGAGAGTAAGCACCTGGGCCTGCTCATCCTGCTGGGGCGTATGAAGCCAGACCCTCACCCCAGGCAGCTTGGCTTCACTTCCCATCCTCTCTTCACTAGTCCACATATTGTTCCCCAATCGCAGACCCACAAACCTGGAAAAGATACACAGGCAGGGAGAGATGAATTCCACGGACTAGGCAAGGATAGCTGTATTTTAGGAAGCAGGGACAGGAAAATAACTGGGAAGCTAGAAGACTTTTGAGTCAGAAACTGCACATCTCAAGCAAGCTGGGATGCAACAGAGAAGCGTCAGCACCTCTTTCATCAATCTGGAAAAACGACCAGGAGGAGGAGGAATTTCAGAGGGTGTCTAGATTCCAGGCTCCAGGCTGTCTCCATCACCTTGTTCTCCACCACCGCCCTTCTCTCCTGCCTCCAAGTTCCCAGCCTGTGCATCCAGATCAGCACCTTCTCACCTGGTCCTGCACACAGTAGGCACTCAAACACCTGCTTTTTCTCTTTCCACCTGCTTTTTCTCCACCCACAGCGCCTCCTCCAGTTCATCCTCCCAAAACCAACTCACTCCCCCTTTAGGCTTCTGAGACGGAGAGGATTCATGGAAGGCCACACCCCTGCTAATACTTTGCCAACTCACCTCATCCTCCCCTCCCCTTTATATTCCCCCATTATTCCTGGATCAGTTTCCTCACCCTGTGCTAATTCCTCTCCCTCTCCAGTGTTTATACCCTTCAGATATTTGCAGGCTATGGTGTACCCACTTAGTCAAGCAGCACACATTAAATTCTTTTCATCTTTCCTCATAAATCAATCCCTTAATCCTTCCAAGCCCTTTAATCATACTAGCTGCTCCCCTCTGAACTCCGTCCAGTTTCCCCAAGTCTCGGATAATGTTGTGACACAGGGCTGGATGCAAGGTTCCATCTGCTGACTCACCAAACTCCTTAAATGTCAAGGGACTTGATGCACACACACACACGCATGCACACGCAAACACTCGTGCGCACACACACATTGCTCCATATGGGAGGTGGAGCTCCCAGCTCCCAGAATACAGCTATCCTTGCCTAGTCTGTGGAGCACCTTTCCTGCAGCCACAATATCACAAGTGACTGTGGGTATCTATATGGACACGGACGCTCTCAAGCATTCTCGTGCCATACAGAACTTAAAAGGGGAAAAAAAAAAACGCTGCAGAAAGTTTTATAGCCCCATAAGATATTGACCAGCTATTCCCACACATTCCCTAAGTATAGAGATAATGCCTCTGAGATCAAAGGGGACTTAGGGACCAAGGAAAATGTCATATTGGAGCACCACAGGCAAATTAAAACCACAATGAGACACCATCATACACCCAACAGAATGCCTACAATGAAAAAGACTGACAACACCAAATGTTGGTGAGGACACGGAGCAACCAGAACTTTCATACTTTGTTGATGGAAGTAAAAATGAAACAGCCGCTTTGGGGAAAACTGGAAAATTCTTATTAAAACTAAACGTGCATCTCCCCTAGGACCCAGTAGTTCCACTCTCATGTATTTGCTCAAGAGAAGTGAAAATATATATACAAACAAAGGCTTGTATATGTGTTCACAGCAGCTTAATACCTAAAATCTGGAAACAGCTTAAATGACATTCAACAGGAGAATGGGCAAAGCACAGTAGATGCACACAACAGGCTATTCAACAACAAGAAGAACCAAACTACTGGTACGTACAACAGGAATAAATTTCAAATGTACTGTGCTGATAAAAGAAGCCTCACATACACAAAAATATATACTATATGATCCCAATTGTGTGAAGTCGTAAAACAGGCAAAATTAAGCCATGGTGGAAAAGAAAAAAAAAAAAAAAAGAGTGATTGCCTATGGAGGGGAGGGAGCAGGGATTAGCTGGGAAGGGACATAAGACAACTTTCTAGGTTGAGATCAGGATTTACACTTTGATAGGGGTTTGGATTACACAGGTGCGTGTATTTATCAAAACTCACAGAATGGTACATTTAGGGTTCATGTATTTCTCAAAAAAAAAATACTGAACTCTAGAAAATGATAGGCATGCTGAGTGTTCAGGGTGAAGGATACTGATGTCTGCAACTTACTATGAAATGTGTGAAAAAAGCAAGATGGATTGATGGATGGCTAGCAGTGAAATAAAGCAAGCAGAGCAAATGTCAATGGAAGAATCTCAATAGTGGGCATATCCATGTGTACACTATACAATCCTTCAAACTTTTCTGTATGATAGAAATTTTTCATCAAAAATATTAGAGTTAAAAAAAAAAAAAACTGGATCTTTCCATTCTTGACGTCTTGGAAACCATGGAGCTGTGAATGCCACCCTGACATGTAGCATGATTTTATCATCTCATCATTATCTCAACCACCTGCTTTGTTCTGGGTGTGGCCAACTCTCCCAGTCACCCTTCCCCACCCATGCATATGTCTTTCATTCCCTTTTCTTCACTCTCTGTCAATCTCTATATCCCTTTAAAGAAAAGAAAAAAAAAGCTAGGCCAGGAGTTCTTAACCTAGGATTCCTGAGGGGAGAGGGCAGGAGGTGGGGTCCACAGGTCATATATACACATACGTGTATACACCCCTCATGTATACACATATGTGTATAGACCCCTCATGTATATACATATGTGCATACACCTTATGTATAAACATACGTGCATTTTTCTGAGAAGTGGGTCCATAGCTCTCTTAAGATTGTCAGAGATCTATGGCCCAGAAAGGCTCAAAGTACAGCTTGAAGTCCTCTTCAACTGCACTTCCAAAAGTATGCTAGGTCAGTTCATGCTTCCAATTTAGAAACCACCTGTGTTTCTAGTTGTAAAAGCACCTTCTCATGGTATACTCATCTCACATAAAGGGAAAAGGGGGCTGCTTGAAAAATAATCCTGTGTTCCTGAACAACATCTCTAGCCATGCACAATAAGATGAGGGTTATTAAATGTAAAATAAATAAAATTAAGATATAGACTATTGCTCAAGTTTTCAAGTTTTTGATCATAAAACAAATGAAGCATTTACTAAGTGCTTAGCATAGTGATTGCTTACAAGAGAAATTAAGTTTTGTTGAGGACCTACTATGTGCTAAGCACTTTACATATGTTCTCATTTAATTTCATTCTCCATTGAATTATATCTTACTAGCTCTGTTTTACAGATTTTTTAAAAAACCACTGAGCCTCAAATAAATTATCCCCCAAAAGTCATCTAGCAAGAGGATTTGAACCCAGGTCTCTAGACCTCCAAAGTCCAATCTCTTCAAAGCCTCTTTAAGCAAAAATTTCATGTACCACAATCATAGTTCCTAGATCTCTGTTTAAAACTCCTGGATTTCAAATATTGTCTCACTAACTGTAAAAGTGCTCAAAATGACCCAGAGGTACAAACATTCCAGAATGCAAAAGTTATCTGCTCAGACTACCCTTTGTCTTCAGAGGTAGCACAACTCATCAGATTACACATCCCAATTCCTGATTTGGAAAACTCCACTGCTGCCAAAGGACAGAGAACAGATGGGCTGACTTGTAAGAAGGGACACAGCAATGTCATCTGCAACATCATCCTGCCTCAAAGCACCTTTGTGCTCAGTGGAAGGGCCTGTCTTTCCTAGAGCTTGGGGACCACCACAAGCAGCACCACCTGGGTTTGCAACAGCTGGGACTATAAAAATCCAGCCACCCCGAGGCATTGCCTTCATCTTCTATCTGAGAATTCTTTAAGGTTAGTCTGTTCACAGGAGGTTGGATGCATGACACTGGCCTTGACTTTTGGATTCCAGGGACTTCTATGAGGTAAAGTGTATTCATCCCCATAAGTGGCAGGACTCTGGATCTCAAAGGGGTTGCCCTTTGGCCCAGCTGCCTGCAGGCAAGAGGGGAGGGAAGTTTCTAGAGATAAGTGACAGTCATGATCCAATGAAGGGCAAAAAGCTCAGAGGCTTCCAAGAACCATTTCCAGCTCTTTGGTCACTTTTTCCTCTGTACGGCAGGCCTTGATGTTATAGCTGCATGAAAATGTTATGCGGAGGAGAAATGAAGACTTGGCACTCAAAAAATGGTCCCCTCCATGCCCACCATCTTAATATCGATAAAAGCAGTTTAAAACAAACATCAAGGGAAACCTTGAAAGGAGAACTTAATGGAACTAGAAAAATAATCACTTCAGTGCCTCCCTTATGTATATGAGATCAAATTATTTAATCAGAAAATGTTTTCAAACTGGAAAAAAGGTAATTATCACAAAAACTTTAAAAACTAGGCCGGGCGCGGTGGCTCACGCCTGTAATCCCAGCACTTTGGGAGGCCGAGGCGGGCGGATCACGAGGTCAGGAGATCGAGACCATCCTGGCCAACACAGTGAAACCCTGTCTCTAATAAAAATACAAAAAAATTAGCCGGGTGTGATGGCGGGCGCCTGTAGTCCCAGCTACTCGGGAGGCTGAGGCAGGAGAATGGCGTGAACCTGGGAGGCGGAGCTTGCAGTGAGCCGAGATCACGCCACTGCACTCCAGACTGGGTGACAGAGCAAGACTCTGTCTCAAAAAAAAAAAAAAACTTTAAAAACTGAAAAAAAAAAAAACAAAAAACAAAAAACATAAAAGGCCTGTCTGAGAAATGTATAGAACTAGGGAGGGGCATTTCAACTACAGCTTGGAAAATAGAAGGGAGGGAGGGAGGGAGGGAGAAGGAGACAGAAAGAGAGAGAGAGGATACAATAGATGAATGAATTGATAGGCAAAATCTACAGGTGGCCTACCCCAATATCCATTCTCCCCTTCTCCCTCAGGAAAAGAACCTCAAATTTTAGCAGGGCACGTTGCCACCCAGGTAAAAGACTGCAATTCTCTGCCTCCTTTGCAGCTAGGTGTGGCCTTACATCTGGACTGCTACATAAGATTTCAAAAAAGACTCCTTAAAAGGCAAGAGCAAATGTCCTTCTTTCTGCTTTTCTTCCTGCTGCCAGCCTGGAATGTGGACATGATGGCTGGACTTCTAGTTGCCATCCTGGACCATGATTAGTCCAAGATCCCATACCCTAGAGACAGCAGAGTAGAAAGCTGGAAGGAGCCTATCAGCCCTAGACTGTCAGCCTCTAGGCCTCTTTTACATGAGAAAGAAACAAACAGGCCAGGCATGGTGGCTCACGCCTGTAATCCTAGCACTCTGGGAGGCCAAGGTGGGTGGATCACTTGAGGCCAGAAGTTCAAGACCAGCCTGGCCAACATGGCGAAACCCCAACTCTACTAAAAATACAAAAATTAGCCCGGTGTGGTGACACACACCTGTAATCCCATCTACTTTGGAGGCTGAGGCATGAGAATCTCTAGAGGTGGAGTTTGCAGTGAGTGAGATCACACCACTGTACTCCAGCCTGGGCAAAAAAAAAAAGGAACAAACATAAACCTTGTTTTAGCAGCTGGTAACTGGAGTTATCTATCCTATGCAATTGAACCTAATTCTAACTGATACAGAGAAGTGGATGGGTGAATACATGAATAACATCTCTTCAGGAAGTTGTTTCAACAACCGCTAGTGGAAACCACCACACCCTAATCACAGCTCTGGTCTCTAACTAGCCCGACTACCCAGATTAGAAAGGATTGATTACCAAAAGTAACAGCCACCATATCTCTAAAGACAAGAAGTAAAAGACCACTATTTTCAGGCTACTAAATCAAAGCCATCATTTCAAGCAAATTCACCTGTTCAGAGCATTAGGCGGAAAGAAACATGGATTCATCATTAATTAGGCCTCAGCAGCCCCACTTCATAGCACATGAACTTTACAATGCCTATTTTCACTTAAGGAAAATTTAGAGAGAGAATTGCATGCTTTAAACAAGTAAATTTGGCTGGGCATGGTGGCTGACACCTGTAATCCCAACACTTCGGGAGGCCAAGGTGGGAGGATCACTTGAGCCCAGGAGTTTGAGACCAGCCTGGGCAATACAGTGAGACCCTGTCTCTAAAAAATAATAATAATTTACACACACACACACACGTAAATTTCAGGCAAGTCAGTCAGGGAGAGTCAAGACCAGGAGCTACCTAATTAGATGATGGGGAATAAGAAATAGGAAACTGTGACTAGTCTTTCCAGGCACTCTTCTCCCCTGAGTTATGACTGAGTGGGATAAAGAAAGCTTCCTTGAAATAATTTCCAAGACCAAGCCTGCACCCATGGGGATGTCTCACCACACATGTAATTCCAAGGCCACAGTCAGCAGTTACCCAACAGCAGGGAAGATGAGGCCAGTGTTCCAGGAGGTGCCGAATTTTAAGAATGTGACTTAACCATCTCAACCAAGAGAATGACGGGGTATCTTCCATTACACCTCCAACAGTCACAGCTTCTCCCTAGCACTCTTCAGAAGGGTGGCTTCAGAGCGTGGCAGCCCATCCTGTGTGTCAGTCCAGGGATTGAGAGAACATACCTTCAACCCACAAGGACTGTGGGGGCTCCCTCGGCTTCCCATGTGCCACTTTCCCATTCTGATTTCATGGACTTCACACACACACACACACACACACACATACACACACCAATCTCAACCCTCCCATGGCTCTCTCTTCACAGAGATCCCAAAGAGCCAAAACTTGTAAGAATTCCACTCACTTCCCAACCTGGGAAAACTTGTTCTCCAAGGATATCCAGGAAGGGAAAGCCATATTTTAGGATCTCGAGGTTGGATTTTGGTGATAAAGTTTTAAATTGCTGTCCATTATTAATCTTAAACTCACAGCAGTCAGCCCTGAGATGTGCAATTATAACAATTCATAAAAACAGCCCCTTTGTTAGTCGCACTTGAAGAGCTTTTGAAATATAATTGCAATGCAGTGCAAAGTAAAATAAAAATTCAGATTTTCTTTTACCGAGGCCATGAACAATACTGTCCTTTTTACAGCAGCGGAAAGCCTCAAGACATCCGTTATATTCCTTCAATGAGCTTTGTTCAATAAATACTAAGCCTTGAAGCTTTTAAATGTATTAAAGTGATTATGATATCATCACTCCAAAGGCACTTCAATAGAACATTAAGACAGAAGCAATTTTCCTCCACACAAATGGCATAACAGTAACAAAAAGTTGATTAAATGCACATTGTATCAAAAATATTTTTGGTATTTATAGACATATGTAGATAACATTAACTGTAACCCACACCATGGGCAGGGAAGAGAAGAGAAAATAATGAAAGCATTAGGGGGAGAGTAAATTTTAACAATAAATCTTCAAAACTTAAACTGTGGTTTGACTATGACTTTGCTTGTGGATTTATAGTCAAAGTCACACTACATAAAAGAGAATAAGGCTCAAAATTAATAAATTCTAGAGGAGAACAAGTCTTTCTTTTCTCTTCTCATAAGCCCAAATATATTCCCCACTCACATATGCCATACTTCCTTAAATGCCTCAATGTGACGACTGGCAGGAAATGTGAATCAATTTATTTAAAACTTCATTTAACATACTGCAGGCAGGCAATGACTCCACAAGGGGCAGATACCTAAAGCGTCAAACCAGGAGATGTAGAGAGGTTAGGAAGGAGGCCAAGAGGTGGGGTCAGAGCAAAACCGAAAGATGTAAGATTCTCTTTGTTGCAGGCTCATTACAGAATGCTCTTAGCACAGATAAGGGGATTATGAATTCACATGTGAATTTATCCCCTATTAAACTTTCAGCAAAAGGGTCAGTTGGCTAGAATGGCAAAGCCAAGGCACCATAGTCACATGCCAAGGCAGAAATTACTTGTAGGCTCTCCTGACAGATGTAAGAAAAAGGGGACGTTTCAGCCCTTTCTCTGAGTGTATCTACATTAACATCTACATCTGCTCAGTTCTGTGTCCTGCTATTTTGCTCAGCTTTATCTTGAGGGCACTGTTCCCAAGGCATTTAAAACTTGACGATACCCCTTTCCATGGTGGTTATTTTTTGTAGCAGCTGTTTATATAGTAAGGATATCAACCCTATGCTTGTCATAGTTGTTACAAATATTTATCAATTGTTTTGCCTCTTACGTTTGCTCGTGGAGTTTTATAAGATGAAGGAGCTTCCCATCTTGAAATTAAGAAAGAGGAACATATTCCAAGGAACAAACGGAGGCCTCAGGGAAGACAGAGGAGAAGACAGCACATTCTCAAACCAGTCAAGACCAAATCCCTACATCTGACCAAGTGCCATTCAGCTTGTCTTATCCCCTAGGCCAAAGAGAAAGTGTCTATGTTTCCCAGTGGAAAACACTCTATAAACAATGCTGACTACACAAGAAAAGCCACTGACAAGGCCTTTTATTACCCAACTTGGGGCCCTTGTGATTTTCTTTATGGGAGAGTATCCTTGTCCATCACTCCAAGCACTGCTCCCTGGCCCTGGCGGCTTCTTAAACCAGCCCAGGGAAAGTAATACATAACAAAGGGCCAAGAAAAATGGGAAATAAAGACCATACAGTGGGTGACAAGTTCCCCCACTCAAGCAACTAGCCAGTGCCGCAGGCCAGAATTGATTTTCTATACGACATCAGAAAGGATTACCTCTCCCCCACAATATCGCCCAGGGGGATGGAGTGCAAATCATAATTAATTCAGGCAAATTCAATTCTGAGAGTCCGAGTGACAAATACTTTCCTTATAATATAAAGCACAGTCTCAAAACATCTTAAAACAGTTGGTGGGAGCTATAGCAACATACTCAATGCAACAATGACACGAAGCTACACAATAAAATGCCTACAACCAAATAATAATTCTTCAAAGTCAGGAAAGAATATTCTTTTAAAAAATAAATTCAAGCTTCAAAGAAAATGCATTTCCATTAATAATGCTGCCTCTCCTTCCTTCCTGATGGTATGGGGTAGGTGGGAGTGGAGGTCAATTTAATTCCTTAACTATCTTCGTCCACTAGACCCATAAAAAATATTCTCTGTGTTACGGGAAAAAAGTATTATTGTACTCCTGATACAAGGAATCAGATGGGAGAGGAGAGGTTGCTTCCATTGCCAATGTGACCTAAACCCACAAGAACCTAAAAACAGCGTAACAGTCAACAACACATTAGCCACATCAGCAGAGGCATGTTAGTGATACCCATACCTCAAAACAGACAAAACACAATTTCTTCTTGGTTTCAGAGTCTAGGCCATTGAGTGGTAGGGTCACATAGAGGGAAAAACATTGGATCAGTAGGCAGATATCCCAATATCTAGTTGCAATCCCTGAACTAATCAACTAGAGGCCTTGGGATAATTAATGCCTCTCTGAAGGGCCTGAGTCTCCTCTCTAAAATGAAATGGCTGACTTTCATGTCTCCATATGTTTGTTCAATTCTAATATTCTATAACTGTGTGATTATTACAATCTTCTTAAAGATATTCTGCTTAGAATTAGGTTAAATGAGTTTCTATTCCTTGATCCCAACAGCTAGGCAAGGGTGAAAACATGCTGAGTGAAAAAGAAGCTAACATTCTAGAATTCACAATTAGAGGGTTAGCCCCAAAGCAGAAAATCAGAAGTTGACTCTGTGTGTGTGTGTGTGTGTGTGTGTGTGTATGTGTGTACATGTCATATATGCACATACATATTCTTGGCCAAAATATTTCTCATCATCACTAATTTTTATTAAGTGCCCATCAGGGAACACCTCTATTTAATTAATTATATGTGTTCAGAAAGGTTGATAGGACTAGACTTTGAAACCAGATGACTGGCTCACATTCCAGCTCCTTGGGCAAGTTACATAACATCTCGGAGCCTCTATGTCTTCCATCTAGAGAATAGGAAAGATAATAAACAGTGCCTTACACATAGGATTATTGTAAGACACAAATGAGATGAACCACATAAAGCAGGCACAGTAATTGCTATAATCATTATTACTTACCATTACCACCACCACTACTGCCTCTATCAATATCCCATTGGGTTGTTGTAAGAGTTAAATGAGAATGCATATGAACTATTGAGCGTTAGTATCTGATACATAGTAAAAGATAATAAATATTGCCATTATTCTTATCACCCATGACATTCATCCATGAAACATTATTATACTATCCTCATGAAATAAACTCATAGCATTTATCTTAAGTCCAATCCTTGTTTTTCCCCAACAAGGACCATTTTCAATGGAATAGTTCTAGCACTCAAGCCCCCTCAAGCACAAACTACAAACCCCAAACAATCTAACACTTCCTGGTGATAACAAGGCTTGGGGAGAGGAACCAAGGAGCATAAGTTGGAAGACTTATTTTCCTCCTCTGAATGTAAGAAGGTAAGAGCTGATGAGCTCAGAGCCTACTTCAAACTCCGACATCGTACAATCCTACTTGCCAGCCATTAAAAAGTGTGGCTCACATACAGGGCCCAACTTCCTCTCACACAAGTCTTAATGTTTGAGAATCCCAAATAAACAACTTGAAATCCAAAGGACTAACTTTCACATACAGCTGAAAGCTGTGGGGGGTTGTTAGCAAAATCTGGGCTTGGCCCAATTTTGTTCTTCATATGAAATAATGAGATGAACATTTCTGGACACCAAGTCACAGAGACCAGTCCAAGAATTTTTCAGCTACCCCCTTTAGTTTCCTTAGAACAATATTCAGCAACACTCCATTTTATTGTCATCCTCAGCTAGTGAAATTTCTTCCTTTTTTTTTTTTAACTAAAAATCCAAGGGGGTTGACATAGTTTTGCCCACAATGCGGTGACTGCTGCACAGTGAGATGTCCTAACTCTTTACTCCATGGTCGAGGCGGTTCAGCAAGGAGGTCCCTCTCTGGTTCTTACAAGCCACATAAAATAACAAGTAGGCATTACATGCTCCTTTGGTTGTAACCTATGTAATTTATCTTTCTGGGAAAGGTGCACAAGGTCGTAGAGGGACTCATGTAAGAACTCATGTGAGGACTGAGATAACTCGTCACAAACGGTCACAGTTTGCCAATTTCAGTTGGTTCCCACGAAGGGAAAGAAAACTTTATGCTGAGGGTTAAGGGGGCTCTTGGCCACAAAGGGGAATATAAGTGACTGCGCTTCTGGGGAACAGGAAGGCAGTATTTTAGCATCCCCACCCAGTGCCCCTCCTTTCCATACCCACCCTCAGCCACAGCGCTGCCACCCATCTAAATTTTCCTTTGGCTTCAAGAAGGATGTTGCTGCTGATGCTAGACCTTTGAATATCAGCATATTCCAGAACCACAGGGACAGTGACAGACACTCCCCTCCTCACCTCTGCCTCTTGCTTACTTAGGGCCTGGAAAGTGAGTCTCAAAAATCCAATGGGCAGAAAAGAGGAAATGAAGAAAAAAACAATGCTAACTTTTTATCCTTCTTATTTAGTTACTTTATTAGAGTTTTCCTAACTCCTCTGCACAAAGGGAAGGGTAAGCTAGAGAAAACTAAGTGGCTTTGTCATCAAAAGCCCTCACCACACTGGCACACAAACACCTGTCAGTGCAAAAGATGCCTCTTTATCAAGCCTTCATACCTACCAGGAGCCAAGCACACTCTGAGCTTTCAGACTATTTTCTTCCAATGTTTTGAAGTCCCTTTCAGTTCACATGAAGGCTAACGATTTCAAAAAGGTGGGGAAAAGAAAGGAAAAGTTCTTTTTTTTTAAGAAAAAGGAAAAGATACTGTGCCATGATTATGAAGTCCTAAAAGCCTTTTAGCTGACAGCATAGGCTTTGTTGAATAGCCTCTAAGAACCTCCACTGAGAGACACAATTCAGCAATAAAATAGAGGCAGGGCATACACCATTTAGCATCCTCAGCCTCCCAAATTCAGGTACCCCATTTTATGCTATAAGTCAGGTTTCTCCCTCAATAGCCCTTTGGAACTCTCAAGGTCCAGAGTGGCATCAAACCAACTGACACATGAGTTGATACATCATGTGCTGCCAACAGAGAAATTAGTCTGTACCAAACTCAGCACAATCCTGCAGTTCAAACCAGAATTTCAAAAATAGCAGAAGTAGCTCAAACCCTCAGAGTGACCCATGCCCCATCTCTATCAGTCCACTTAGGATGCTCCATCCTCAGGGCCTGCATGGAGCGATGACTCCCCAGCTAACAAAGCCTGCTCTTCCAAGAGCTTGGCCGACCCTGCAAAGCCCAGACCACTCACACACTCAGCACTTGGACACTGAGAGCGCTTGCATGAGACAGCACTGGCTTGTGGAGACTTGTGGTCACAGCTCCATTACCTGTTATAATCTCAGTAGCTACTGCGCTGCCTGCTATTCTGCCCAGAACGCTGGGTTCTAGCTATAAAAGAATAGGAATGAGGGGTGGGAGAAGAAACTGTGACCAAGATTGTACTTAAAAACCTCCCACACCTCCCACACATCCCAAACACGAAACCATGATTTCAACAGCACATGTAGCATTTGGCTTGAGTGTGTGAAATACTGGCTTTTGAGTGATGGAGCACTCACCCCTATTTCAGACATACCTTTTCTCTGAAACTATTACACTCAGAGAGCTTCAAGTCCTGGCTCCAGACCCATCCATCTAACAACAGAAAGCACCTCTCAAGCTCCTTTCTGACATGAGCCCATCATTCACCATTTGCTGGTACACACAGTTTTTGCTGACAAAGCTCAATTACTAGAAAAAGCTCAGTAAGTAAAGCTGATTTGAAATAACTATATATTATATGGAGGCTGGATGAGGAAAACTGATTTGAAGTCTAGAAAATCATCATATAAAGAGGCTCGAGAAAGAACTGCTTAATTATTTAAATACCTTCACTTCCTACCGACCACACATCATTTGATTTATCAACAGTGTTAAATATTTGGTAATTTACTGGGGTCATCTGACAAAACAACTCCATATAGCAAGTACATATCAGACACTGTAATTCTTCTGTTGAAATCCCTTCATCTCCCTGATTAATGTTCAAATACTGAGCTAATGCTATCAAACTGAGGTGCGTGCCAATTTCAGCTCTCCAGTAAAAGCGCAAAGCTGAGAGCACACCAGCAGGGTGGCCTGAAGAACAAATTATCACGTGCTATCCTCCACTGCTGCAAAGTAGTCTGATGAGATGGCTGGGATGGTCCCAACAAAGATGCTTATGCAGAGTCAACTGAATGGAGATAACTGGCCCCATGGGACCCTGACTCAACTGCTACAGCCATCATAGAGAGAAAGCCCAAGGAGGAGGGTGTGTGCCTTCTCCCCAACATGCCAGACTCACCCTAGGCCCAACTTTGCTCATGTTGCCCCCCCAGACCAGAATGCCCCTTTACAAATTCTCTAGCTCCTAACGTCTACTTGCTCTTCAAGACTCATCTCCTGCATAAAGCTTTCCTTCCTTATCCCACCTCAAAATGCTCTCTCAGTCAACTCCTATGCACTACCAGCATTTTGTGGAGCAAGATCAAATTGTCTCCTTAATAAATTCAAGGTGAAATTTATATCCTCTATATAGAATCTGGAGTTCTTAGCATAATAATGAATAACAATGCCTCTGTAAGCACTGGGCCATGTTAAGTCAAGTGGATCAAAAACAAGAACTACAAGAAGTGTAATATCAATTCATCAGGCTATCTGATAGATTTTGAATGCTATAGTGTGAAAATAAAGATACAATTTTTTAAGTGCCTATTTATAAAACTTGACCATCTACTAAGTAATAAAAAATACCTAAATTCCAAAAAGTAGAAATAATGTATATATAGATCACATTCTCTGATCACATTTCACAGAAATTTGAAAACATGCTCTTCAACAACTTTTATGCAAAGAGAAAATTAAAATCAAAATCCCAAAATACCTAGAACACAAAAAATGCAAACACTGTGTATTAGAACCCGTTAGACACAAAGCAGTACTCAGAGGAAAACTCACAGCTTTAAATACGCACACTTCTAAGCAAGAAAGAGTTAAAATGCTTAAATGAAGTGAGCAGCTCAAAATCAAAAAATAAAAATAAACAAGGAAAGCAAAGAATTGGTAGAGATAAAAACAATAATTAATAAGAAATTATAAAATAGTGGCTGGGCACGGTGGCTCACATCTGTAACCCCAGCACTTTGGGATGCCAAGGTGGGCAGAACACTTGAGGTCAGGTGTTTGAGACCGGCTTAGCCAACACGGCAAAACACTGTCTCTACTAAAAATACAAAAATTAGCTAGGCATGGTGGCACGTGCCTGTAATCCCAGCTACTCAGGAGGCTCAGGCAGGAGTATCGCTTGAACCCAGGAGGTGGAGGTTGCAGTGAACTGAGATCGCTGCACTCCAGCCTGGGCAACAGAGTGAGACTCCATCTCAGAAAATTTGTATATATATATATACACACACACAAAATTAGCTGGGCATGGTGGCACACACCTGTAGTGCCAGCTGCTCAGGAGGCTGAGGCACAAGAATCACTTAAGCTCTGAAGGTAGAGGTTGCAGTAAGCTGAGATCACGTCACTGCACTCTAGCCTGGGTGACAGAGTAAGACTCTGTCTCAAAAAAGAAAAAGAAAATAGTGCTAAAAATAAATCCAGGCATTATTAAAATAATAATCAACTACTAAACCAAAAATCAAGGAAAAGAGCAGAAAGTATAGTCAAAATAAGGGTGTGAATGTATATAGAACCCCAGATACAGAATAAATTAAAAGACATCAAAAAGATGATTTTTCTCAACTTTATTGCAATATATTTGAAAACCTGGATAAACTGGATGTTATCCAGCACAATATAAATCATCAAAACTAAGTCCAGAAAATACTAAAAGTTTAAATAAACCAAGTGCTATAGCAGATATTGATAAAGTTAACAGAGATGACTAACAAATGCCTGGCCCCAAGTATTTTACAGGTAAGTTTTACCTATTCCTTCAAGGAATGGATGACAAATTCTATCTGAACTGTTTGTTCTAGAGCATAGGAAAATATTTTAAATAATTTTACTTTTCTATACTTACAAATGTAAGTATAACATTGTATTAGTCTGCTCTGGCTGCCATAACAAAAGATCACAGACTAGGTTGTTTACACAAGAGAAACTTATTTTCTCACAATTCTAGAGGCTAGAGGTCCAAGATCAAGGTGCCATTAGGGTTGGCTTCCAGTGAGGCCCCTTTTCCTGGATTGTAGATGGCCACCTTCTTGCTGTGTCTCACACAGCCTCTTCTCTGTGCATATGAGGACAGACAGAGCTCTCTGGTGTCTCTTCCTCTTCTCATAAGGACACTAGTCCTATTGGATTAAGGCCCCACCCTTGTGACCTCATTTAACCTTAATTACCTTCCTAAAGGCCTCATCTCCAAATATAGTCACAATGGCAATTAGGGCTTCAACATATGGATTTTGGGTGAGAAACAATTCAGTCCATAATAAACACAGAACAAATCCTGAAAAATGCAGCACAGTAAAAGAAAACTCCTGCCAGTTACTCTTATGAAAACCAATGCAAAAATCTTAAAATATTAGCAAATAGAACCTAGATAACCATTAAATATTATATCACACTTCATAGAAATTTTAAAACCCTCTTTTCACAACTAAGTAGTGATATCACTACTAAGGGGGGTTTTTTAAGAGGATTTATAAGTACCTCAATATTAAGAAATCTAATATTGTTTATCATATTAGTAGGTTAGAAAATCTGGGAAGGGCCAGGTGCAGTAGCACATGTCTGTAATCCCAGCACTTTGAGAGGCCAAGATGGGAAGACCGCTTGAGCCCAGGAGTTTGAGACTAGCCTGGGCAACATAGCAAAACCTCATCTCTACAAAAAACACAAAAATTAGCCAGGTGTGGTGGCCCATGCCTGTAGTCCCAGCTACTTGGGAGGCTGAAGTGGGAGGATTGCTTAAGCCCACGAAGCAGAGGTTGCAGCGAGCCATGGTCAAGCCACTGTACTCCAGCCTGGGTGACAAAGTGAGATCCTGTCTCAGAAAAAAGGGTAGCAGTGGGGAGGACCACATGGTCACGTCCATAAATGCCAAAAAAGCACTGAAGTTAAAGTAATACTACCAGAAAAATCATTTAAAAAAAAAACAACAAAAAAAAACCTCTCCATACTAGCCAATGCAATTAGAGAAGGAAAAAAAATGAGAAGAATAAAAATTAGAAAGAAGCAAAATGATTTTTCTCATGTGATACAATTATATGCTCCCAAATCCCAGGAGAATTGAAAAACTTTTAGAAAAGAGACAGTAGTAAGGTGGCTTATTATAAAATTAGTAATTTAAAAATCCAAGTTTTACTCTTTATTTGATTTTCATTCATTCCATTTCATTCAATTAACTAGGACGTACAAGCCCTTTTATTTTTGCAAAGCATGTTTCACAATGCTATGAAATAGGTATTAGTCCTGTTTTATAGGTGCAGAAAATAAAGGTCAAGAAGGTCAAATCACTTCTCATGGTCACAGAGCTAGTAAATATGTGTCCTTTGACTCCAAGCCCTATATTCCTTCCCTATAACAAGATATCTTTTCCCTCTCAAGACAGAGATATTAAATTCTATGGGTATTTTTGTCAACTCAGCCAAAATTAACTCCTAAATCAACAGCAGATCTTAAAGGCTTGATCTGTTTCTAATGTAGAAATTATCTATGAAAATGTACCTATTTGTTCATGGGGAAAATGATGAATGTCATACACAGCAATCTATATAAAGAAATGATGGGTGGGGTGTGGTGGCTCACACATATAATTCCAGCACTTTAGGAGGCTGAGGCGGGCAGATTGCCTGAGCTCAGGAGTTCAAGACCAGCCTGGGTAACATGGTAAAACCCCATCTCTACTAAAATAAAAAATTAGCCAGGTGTGGTGGTGCACACCTACAGTCCCAGCTACTCGGGAGGCTGAGGCACAAAAATCACTTGAGCCTGGGAGGTGAAGGTTGCAGTGAGCTGAGATGGTGCCACTGCACTCCAGCTTGGGCTACAGAGTGAAATTCTGTCTCAAAAAAAAAAAAAAGGAAAGGAAAGGTTAACTAAGCTGAAAATGTGATTAACATATTTTTGCTTCGAGATTGCAAATGGAATATGTTTTCCCCATGATTCACACCACTCTATTGCAAACCAACATTTAATCAAAATTTCTTTCGTAAATTACAGAAAACATGCATTTCTAAAAAGCTATCATATTTGTTTCAGGTCAGTGAAGTATTATAATTGAACGTAAAATGTATCCTTATACCCCTGGCAGTGGGCTGATTTCGCCAGAACAAGTAAACTCCTAGGATAGGGACATAGTTGAGCTGACACAGACTCTACTCAGTCACTTAACAATTATGTGCTGCACATCTACGATGTGTCAGACCCTGTGCAGGAAGCCAGGAAATATGCACACAGTAACAGACCTGGGCGTACCTTCACAGAGCTTAAAATTTAGATGAGAAGACAGACATAAATAATATCAATATATATAAAACTGCAACTATAGTGGCTATTGAATCAGCCATCTACTGCCAAGATGATTCTGCCTAACAAGCTACACCAAAATTCAGTGGTTTAATATAACAATCATTTATTCTCCTATATCTGCAAATTGGCTACAACTTGGCTAGGCTAGGTGAAACCCAGGTTGCAGACTGCAGGGCAGGCTTAGGTCTGCTCCACATGAGTTCATGGTGAGGTCCAATCTCAGAACAGGCAATGGCAGAAGCTCAAGGAGGCCAAACAGAAGAGGCAATTCTAAGGTCTAGCTCAGAACTGGTATGCTCTTCCCTCCACCTACGTTTCCCTGGCCTGAGCAAGTTCCATGACCATGCCTAACATCAGTGGTCAGGAGTATACACTCTGAGAGAGGCACTACAAAGCCACATGGCAAAGGGCACAGATACAGGGAGGGAGAATAACTAGGAACATAACAGAATCTGCCACAGCCGTAAAAGAGAGGCACGTGATGTTATGAGAACACCTAACGGAGAGATTTGGTCATGTGAGGAAGGTCAGAAAAGACTTCCCTAAGAAAGTGTAGCTGAAACTGAAATCTGTAAGACAAGTAGGAATGAAGCAGGTGGAAAGGTGGGGGGTAAGAGACTTCCAAGCAAAGAGAACAGCATGTGCATAAGTCCCCATGGGAAAAGGAGACATGACCAGCTCAAGGCATTCAAGAAAGAATGGTGTGGCTGGGCAGAGAGAGGGAGAATGTGGTACAAGATGAAGAGAGATAAGGAAGCAGAACCATGTCAAAGAGTTTGCCTTCATCCTAACAGCATAAAGCCATTAAAAGATGCCTAGCAAGAAAATCGCATAATCAGATTTGCCTCTCCAAAAGATCTCTCTCTGAGGAATAGAGGATGCGTGAGTGGACCTCTTAAGAGGTTACTGCAAAAGTCCAGCTGGGAGATGATGATGCCTTGGACTAACATGGCTGTTGATGAAGATGAAGAGAACTGAAAGTGTTTAGAGGACATTATGTGGACAGAAAAGCCCACCATTCTATCAAATCTTTCTTCCCAAGGTCACTACCTACCTCCCTACTGCTAAATCCGATGGCTATTCCAAGAGCTCATCCTGTTTTTCCTCTTTGCAGCAAGTGACCTTAATGAACACTTCCTCCTCTTTAAATTGCTCTTTCCCCAGCCTCTGGCAAAGCACAAATCTGCTGGTTTCCCTCTACTCTCTGGTTGCTCATCCTCAGTTCATTCCTTCAATCCTCACATTCACCCTATAATCTCTTCTCACCCTAAACTGCCCCACCCAACCAAAAGCAAATTCATTCACTCTCCAGTCCCATGCCCTCAAAACCTCATTATTCTGATTCCTTCTGAGACTTCACTCTCAACCCTAGAGCTATATATATATATACTGTGTCCTGGACATTTCCACATGGATGGCCCAAAGGCACCTCAAACCCGATGTGTCCCAAATGCAATTCATCTGCCCCTCATCCCCTCCATCCTGAAAACCCTGTTCCTCCCCAGCTTCCCCTTCACAGAGATGGCCTCCATCTTTGATCCAGTTGTTCCAACAAAAAACCCAAGAGTCAGCTGTGACTCCTCCCATGCCTCACCCCTCCACATCCACTCAACACAAATACCATCAAAACCACCTCTAAAATCCCCTCAGGTTCATCTACATTCCTTCCACACTCCACTGCTCCAATGCAGGCCTCTGCCTTGTCTGGAGGACTCTACAACCTCCTAACTCATCTCCTAACCTGCACCCCCAGCCCATTCTCTCCACAACAACCAAAGTGATCTTTCTAAAGTACAAACATGACTGTGCCACTCTCCTACCTAAAACCCTTGAAAATGGCAAGCCCTTAGCCTATGAATAAAGTCCAGATGCCTTAACAAATGGTTTACAAGTCCCTTTGTGATCTGGCCTCTGCCTTCCCTGTTTGTGTCCCTTGAATACACTCATTCTACCTGAGATCTGGACATTGTCTGTTGTGTTCCCTCTGCCTGAATCACTCTTCAGCTCCCAAGGCCACCTTACTTGGCCAACTCTCCTCACTAAAATACAAGCTTTATGAGGACAGACATGCTGCCTGCTTTTTCACTGCTGTTTCCCAGTGACTACCCAGTACATGTGTTTGTGTCCCTTGAATACACTCGTTCTGCCTGAGATCTGGACATCCTCTGCTGTGTTCCCTCTGCCTGAATCACTCTTCAGCTCCCAAGGCCACCTTACTTGGCCAACTCTCCTCACTAAAATACAAGCTTCATGAGGACAGACATGCTGCCTGCTTTCTCACTGCTGTTTCCCAGTGACTACCAAGTACATGCACAATGGCTCTATAAAGTGAGTGAGTGAATGAATGAATGAATGAATGAATGAGTGGCTCCTTCAGGATGCCTCTTCCTGATGCCCTTCCCTCCTCCCAAGGTTGCGTGTACTTTTTTTTTTAGACAGAGTCTCGCTCTGTTGCCCAGGCTGGAGTACAGTGGTGCGATCTCAGCTCACTGCAAGCTCTGCCTCCTGGGTTCACACCATTCTCCTGCTTCAGCCTCCCAAGTAGCTGGGACTACAGGGGCCCGCCACCACGCCCGGCTAATTTTTTGTATTTTTAGTAGAGACAGGGTTTCACCGTGTTATCCAGGATGGTCTTGATCTCCTGACCTCGTGATCCACCCTTCCTCGGCCTCCCAAAGTGCTGGGATTACAGGTGTGAGCCACCACACCCAGCCGGTTGGGTGCACTTTTTAGGTGTTCTCAGAGCAGGCTAAGATTTCCCTAAGCGTCACCTCACTATACACTTGGCCGCAACCTCCCAATCCACTTACTAAAATGTAAGCTCTGTGAAGGCAGGAACATTTTCTGTTGCAGGAAGGAGCCCTGGGAGCTGGAGGAAACCAGAAATGGCCCTGCCTTGAAGGAGATCCTTGAAGGCAAGGAAGCCAAGAGAGAGATTAAATGAAGCCAAGAAAGAAGCTGGGGGTGCAGGTCCAGATACAATTAACTACATACAAGTTCCCAGGGTACACAGAGGATGTACATGGCAGGGCAGGGAGTGAGGTCAGCAGTCAAAGAGTAGTGCAAAGATCAGACTGAAGTCAGGCACTGAGACAAGAGAGCTCCATTTCTAACTCACCATCACTGTTACACAGAGATACTCTTTTAGGCAGAGTCACACAGGTGGGACAATATCTCCATACCTTGTAAAAATGCACCAATTTCCACTGAAATCCTTATGTATTATTGAAGAAATGGTCTTTTTGGAGACTTTTGCCCATTGCCATTTCATTTCAAGGGGACAGACTGCAATTAAATTAAACCTGAGATGTATGTGAATGCCTTTTATAATGGACAGAATTTCATTAAAATCAGTCAACTTCCTCCAAAGTTATTAAAGAACAGCCTTTTAAACGCAAAATGCTAAGTACTTACATTGAAACAGAAAGCTTAATTCAGTCAAATATAGTAAGGTGATCAGGGACAAGGCAAAGCAACTGTAGAGGTGAACCCAAGCAAAATCAAATATTGAAACTAAAGAAGTTAAAAGATTGGAGATTCCCTGTTGACAGGCAAAAACATGGCCTACTTGGGTCTTCAATCTCTAGGTTATTAACAGCAGACAATGCAACATCAGTCACCAAGCCTGAACCAAGGACCTTTTGCCTGAGGTTAGGTTTCCAAAGCATCCACTCAGCACATTCAAACTCTTAAATATGATGTTCTCTTTGCTATTTTTCTCCACCTGACTTGGAGCAAGTTGTAATCTTGGGTGAGAGCTGCCTCCTCCCAAGGTGAATGCTGGTAGCTTGCAGCTGGTGATCAGCTGCACACAGGCTTAAAGGCCTCCTCCCAGGCCTGTGGTCCTTCAGAGCAACAGTCTAAATGAGGCACGGCTCAGAATCCAGAAAGGAGGCCTCAGCAGAGGCTGTGCCTCGGGAGCCACGGAAGCAGTGGCAGTGACCCAGCTGCCTCTGCAGGAGAAGACAGGAGTCTCCTGTGCTGCAGCTGAAAGGGGCCATGTGGATAAGATAAGTAATTAGAAGAGGAATAGTAATTACCACATCTGATATGACAAGGAGGCTAGTATGACAGGGAGTTCTGTCAAAGCCCATAATTCTTGCAAATGAGCAGCAGTGCCTGGGTGACACAGTCCTCCCTCATGAATTATACAGATGGCCACACATGGTATACCCTGAGTGATGCTTAGCCCAAGGGGACTGCTTGTGGTGGGGACAGCAGGGCCCCAGGAGCTATACAAGCCTCGTGGGCCCCAGGAGCTATACAAGCTTTGTGTCCCCAAGAGGTGGAAGCAAAAATCCAGCCTTCATGACAGCAGTTGCACCTGGAGACTTGGCTGTCATGGGGGCCTCCCAGAACACAAAAGGCAGCCGAGCAACCATGCACAGAGTTAAGGAGAAGTTTATGGAAACGTGACATTCAGAGTGAGTCTTGAACATGTAGGTGTTTGATTCAGAGTGAGCCTTGAACATGTAGGTGTTTGACAGGCAGAGGTAGAAATAAGGGCTTTCCTGGGGAAGGGTATTATGGGCTGAATTGTACCCTTCCCCCAAAAGAAATTTCTATGTTGCAGTTCTAACCCAGATTCTCAGAATGGGAGATAGGGTCTTTAAAGAGATAATTAAGTTAAAATGAGGTTATTAGGGTGGGCCCTAATCCAACATGACTGGTGTCTTCACAAGAAGAAGAGATTAGTGCTTTGGGAGGCCGAGGCGAGAGGACTGCTTGAGGCCAGGAGTTCAAGACCAACCTGAGCAACATAGCAAGACCCCATCTCTAAAAAAATTAGCCAGGCATGATGGTATACACCTGTAGTCCTATCTACTTGGGAAGCTGAGATGGGAGAATCAGTGGGGCCCAAGAGTTCAAGGCAGCAGTGAGCTGTGTTGGCGCCACTGTACTCCAGCCTGAGAGATAGGAGACCACGCCTCTAAAAAAAAAAAAAAAGAGAGAGAGAAAAGAAGAGGAGGAGGAGGTGATCAGGACATAGATAGACACACAGAGGGAAGGCCATATAGAGACACAGTGAGAACACAGCCCTCTGCAAGCCAAGGAGAGAGGCCTCACAAGAAATCAATTATCCCGACACTTTCATCTTGGACTTTGAGCCTACAGAACTGTGAGAAAATAAATTTATGTTGTTTAAGCCACCAAGTCTGTGGTATTTTGTTACAGCAGCCCTAGAAAACTAATACAAGGGGTCCAGCATAAACAAACACCAAGAGCTGGAAAAACACAAGACACACTGAGTCAGTTCATGCGGCGGGAGCTCAGGTAAAGAGGAAGCTGAGCTAGAAAAGTCATCTGCTGGCTCCAAGGTTGGCCTAAATTCTACAGACACCAGTTTTGAGCAGGGAAGCAACTTGGATCAGACCGTGACTCTAGGCAATTCCTGCTTTGTTGGCAAGGTGTAGGAGATAGGGGCAGACATGGCGATCCTTAAGGGTGTGAGAACATGAACTTAGAGGTGTCAGGAGGATGGCGTCAGGAGGATGGCTACACCACTAACTGAGATAAAGGAGACAAGAACAAATTTGAGGAGGAATTAGATGGGCTGAGTCTGCAAATAGTTGGGGTAGGAGGGTAGGGCGGCATCCACCCCTGCCTCACGTCCTCTGGAGAACTGATGTTACTACACTCCCTCACAGAGCTTGGGGCCACACAGGTGCAAAATATTTCTATTTAGGGCCCCACGTTCACAAGCAGTGATTTTTTTAAAAATTAACTTTACATGATGCCATAAAACCAATCAACTTAACCCTAGTGCAATGGTCTTGAAACAGAAACCCAGTGAGAACAAGACTTGGATCACACCACTTTAAGTGCAGATTCCAGCAACTCCTGAAAGGGTTGGCCTCCAATTTCCATTCTGATGGGTCAGATTAGAGAATCTCCAGTGAAGCTGTCAGAACATTCTAATGTTTGCAAATCGTGAAAGTTCAAGCAAGAGTCAACCATGTGGGAAAGAAGGGAGGGCGGCTCTTAGAATGTTGTGGTCTTGGACCACTTAAGAAAAACAATCAAAAATCACTTTCAACACCCACGCCTTCTTTCGGAAGGAGAAAAACATTAAAAAGCACCGCCCATTGGGGGGAGAAGTGGTATAAATCATTTTATTTCATGCTCCATCATTTACTCAGCACAGACTTCAGTGACACCTCCTGATTAGGTTTAATTTTAAGCCAGCGAAAACACCACATAACGTATTGTCAGAGAAAGTTCCATTTCTCTCCAAGCCTGATGGGCGACTATTGTAATGTAAAACCCTAGGATTTAAATAACACAAGCGGATTCTATTATAGGAGAAAGGTTTATATTTTGGAGTCTTTTTACTTCAAAGGAGCCTAGATACCAAACCATGAATTACCTGAAACAATGGGCTTCAACGATCAGCCCTTCACTGGTTTCTTTAGCAAAAAGACTACTTTACTTGACTAAAGAGCAGGACTCAGTGATCCAATTATCTCTCGGAAGCAGTCCCAGGTTCTTGAAATCAACACACTGGTTAGGAAAATTGGAGCAGGGAGGAGGACAGGCTTACCCCAAAACGGCCCGACTCCTGCACGACTCCTTCCTCACCCAGGCTCCTGGGTCCTCCCCGTCCATAAGGCATGAGCTCTAGCCACCCAACACCCATGCTAATCTCCAGGGACAGCCTCCCAAGAGGCCTCACAGGAGGACCATCTCCCCAGGAAACCCAGAAAGGAAGCAACTGGGACCAGAGGGAGAAAACTGAAGCACTATGGCCTCCTGGGTCTTCAGAATTCCACATGTGCCCAACCAGGGGTGCAGCATCAGGCCCCATCAGATGCTCATCTCCAGTGCTCTCCCACGACCCCAGCAACAGCATGGGGATCTTATGCTCATGTCCTCAAAGGAGACTAAGTGTTTCTCAAGAGAAACATTTGAACATGACTATGTGCAGGTGCTGGGCTACAGATAACTACTTTCCACCTTCAATGAACACAGAGTATGGTGGGCAGACAGTGAAATACAGCAACACGGGCCCCGCAGTGAGATACACACCTTTAAAGAGACCAGCGCCAAGTGTTAGGGACAATTTCCCATAGGAAAGTGTCACTGGCAGGGGTCTTCAGGGTCACACCTCAAGGCCACGTTTCTCAAATTCATCAAGTACTGTGTCACACACTCATGTGCACACACGTCTTACAACCCACTGAAGGGGCCAGCCCCCAAGAAATAGGACACAATACAAAGTGCACTGGTATTACAATGAGGGGCTCAGGATACATCCCACTCTGACTACCCTCCCAGATATAAAGCAAACTGCCTTGTACCAAATTCACCTGACAGAGGGTCTGTTGTAGTAGCAAGTCTAACCTGTACTGCTAGGGTCTAGATGTTTGCATCCCACCTTCCCTGAAACTCACATGTTGAATCCTCACCCTCAAGATGATGGTATCAGGAGGTGGAGCCTTTGGGAGATGATGAGGTCATAGGGGCAGAGTCTCATGAATGGATCCAGAAAGAGACCCCTTGCCCCTCCTGCCATGCTAAAGTGAGAAGACAGCCATCTATGAGAAACCAGACACTGAATCTGCCAGTCCCTTGACCTTGGACTTCCCAGCCTTCGGCACTGTGAGAAATAAGTTTCTGCTGTTCATAAGCCAGCCAGTCTATGGTATTTTGTTATAGCAGCCCAACTGAGACACATACACAAACAAGGCTGGTTTAAAGAGTAGGAAACACTCACTGCCTTACTTCTTTGTGACAGTTCATCTTGACACCAGGTATTCCTGCATTAATCACAGGAATCCTTAACTTCAGAAGAATTCTGGCTAAGAAATCATCTAACCATTAGAAGAGATAATAGTGGAGTGGGAGGAACAGTGTGTGCAACTGCATGTTCGAGATGATATTACTTGGAACACAATGCAAGGAGATGTTGTCTCACACGGTCCACAAATTGGGCGTATCAGCATCACCTGGGAAGTTGTTAGAAATGCAAACTCTTGGACCTCACCCCAGACCTACCAAACTTGACACTCAATAGGATAGAGCCTAAAATGTTGTATTTCCAACAAACTCTTGGGTGATGTTGATGCCAGGGATGGGGCACAGACTGAGAACCACTGCTCTAGGGCAAAGTCACCTTGGTCCCTGGTGAGATGATGACCATGATCATGATGACACAAACAACAGCAGCCACTAACACTTACTGAGCGGTTTCCATAAGTCAGACACTACACAGGCAGCCTACAAGCATCACCTCATTCAGTCCTTACAACCAGCATGCCACAGATGAGGAAACTGAGCCACAGAAATGTTAAGGAGTTCACCCAGCATCATGGTAACAAACATCCGTGGAGCTGAGATTTGAACCCAAGCAGTCTGCCTTTGGAGCCCACATTCCTAGGTGCACTTTCTGCAGATGCACCAACAACTCCACCTCCAAATGCAGGCTGCTGAGCCACTGCTGGGAGATTGCACCACAAGAGTGGCATGCAAGGCTCTGGGAGATCCTGATGTGGAGAAATCACTGAACTTCGGAAACCCATCACCTCCACACACACTTATTTTGAGTAACACTTACTGTCATCTCTGTAGAGTACCCATCTCTATATTCCTTTAGCTCTTCAGCACCGCCCCCACTCCCACCACACAGCCCTTACCACCTCTGGAGCTTTCATCCTTGACTCTGTTATGACATGTTATGCTGGCCTCTGCAGTAAAGCTCCAGGTTTCCCCCCACTTTGGTATACACCTTTGATGGGGCCCCACTTTGATTTACATCCAATCTCACATCACTAGCCCAGAACTAGGTAATAGCAAAAGGAAAGACCTCCATAGCTTCCCAAAGCTTCCCAAACAATCTGGTGTCAAAACAGCTCTCTCTCCTGGTCCGTCATGGGGGAAGAAGAGGTGCAAACCTCTAGAACTGTTGCACAGACCAAACCCCATGCTAGGTAAACCTGACCTGACACTCAAAGCTAAAGGTGACCAACACGGCAGATCATGCCAATCTCCTTCTCATGCCAAAGCCCTCTGAACCCTGAATGCCTAAGCCCAGATCATTCAATTCTAAGATCTGGCCACGCCCACCCTCCTGCTTCCTGTTAGGACCTCAGCAAGAGAAGGAAACTGAAGAACAAAGACAAAGAACAGATGTAAGGCTTTGCTCTAGCTCAGGGCAGAAGGCAGCTTCAAGATGTTTCCCCTCCTCTCCATCTCTTGTCAATACCTGACCCTTGCCAAACTGCAGAGATCACTCTTTGAAATGAAAAGCATACACCGTATACATGGTGGACTAGATTTTTCTGTCCTGATTCAGCAGTGCACAGGAGGAATTTTCATCCACATAAAGGAAACTGTCCAATAATGCAACTCAATAACCATTGAATGAGCACCTACTATGTGCTCTATTTGCCCTGCACACTGATCATAAAAGGGAACGGATAAGAAGTTAAAGAAATTGTCCCTGCCATTTGGGAGTTCTGCCACTTACGTGACACTCATTTCCTCTTGCCTAGGCTTGGGTAACTTTGAGCAAAAAACTTAACCCCTCTTCTTGTAAGCAGGGGATAATGAATCCCACCTCAAACGGGTCGTTACAAGGATTAAATGAGACAAGAGCTGGAGAGAGCCTGGTACATAAAGGGTGCATAAATGGTAGGCCCTTCTGCCTCCTTCATTACCTGGTTTTGGGGAGACAGGAATTCATATGACAGTCTGTAATTTGGTGTCAAGTTGAAAATGGTGGAGTTTCAGGGAGTTTGGGGCAAGGAGAAATCAACATTGGCAGAGGGACTGGAGGCTATAGATGTTGAGCTGATTTAAAGGCTGGACAGAAGTGGGTAGAGAAGACTTGGAAGAGGGAAGGCAGGGAGCATTTTAAGCATAGAGAATGGATTTGGGACTAGGGAATAAGATGATCAAACTGGTGGGTAAAAAGAGACCTGGCAGATGATTTTGGCTCTCCCTGAGGAAGAGGGGAAGATGAGGGGTTTCTGATGGGCCCAGCAAAGAAGTATGTCTTGAACCAGAAGCCAGAGGGTCAAGGATAAGAATCCAAGCTCTCCTTCTATGAGCCTTCCCTGACACAGGGAGACACATTCCCCAAACAACATGGAGACCCTCAAAAGGCTACATCTGCACCAGGCCAGCTGCTCCTTTTAGGGGACAAGAGGGAGTTTCAGAACTCACCACTCAATTTCCAACATCAAAGAAATTAGAAATAAACATTCAACTTTTCAGGGACTGGTTTACATTAGAGTACATCAGCATGAGGAGAAAAATCACATAGTCATTTAAAAAGATTATCATGAATATTATAGAAACATAGTGAAATGCTTTTGATACATTAAGTGAAAAACAACAGAACTCAAAACAATGTATGTAGCATCATCAAGGGATTGGTTTGGCAGAGGGAGCACAGGCTTGGAACAGACAGAACCAAGGTCTAATACTGGGACTCCACTACTTAGGAGCTGTAGGTCCTTAGGCAGGTTTTGCCTCCATTTCCCTGAAGATCAAAGGGAGATCGCAGAAACAACCCCTTACGGTTGCTAAAAGTTTTCAATGCCTGGTTCAAAGCTGAACTTCAACTCCCCCAACTCCTACAATGTATGCAGGGTGAGACACAGCTCTTTGGGTAGAATTACGGTTTTCAAAAGGAAAAAAAAAAAAAAAGGTAAGCTTTTTAAACACAGATGAACTTCCTGAAGGCAGGAACAGTGTTTTGCTTACCAGAACCGCACCCCACCCGCACCCCACCCCTCCACCAGAAAAAAAGCTGAATTAAGGTGATGAAATTATAAGTGGTTTATTACTACCACTACATATGGTTGTTAAAAAGGCAGTTAGAAAACGTCTGTCCCTAGAAGACACCAAGAACGTGACTGTAATCATTCCTTCTCCTCTCTGGAATCTGGCTTCTTTGCTCAAGGCAGAGAGCCCAGAAGCAAGCTGTGAGCTCACAAACCAACCCACCCATGAGGGAGGTCAGCAGCAGCTCTGCACCAAGCACATGTGCTGGGCCAGGGCTGGGGATTCAACAGGGAAGACCCAAAGCTTCAAAGACTTCCCAGACTGGAATGAATCCTTCAGGTATGGGAAAGTAGGGCAGGGCTGGCCTAAGCCACCAGTGCTAAGACCTGCAGACATCTTCACCATCACCTAGGAAATGAGCAGCCCTTCTCCTCGGAGAGGACCCCACAACCTTATGTACCCTGGGGACATGACTGTTCCAATGGACAATGAGTGGGGCTGCTCAGACTGAGGGCACCGACAAGGAGGGACCTGCCCTGCAGAGAAGTGAGCTCTGGCACTCGGAAGGACAAGCATCATCCACGCCACAGCCAGCACAACCAACTACCTGCTCCATACCACCACTGGCCAACCCACATCTCAGAAGGATACCCTAGACCCCTCTTCCTGATGGCTGAAATGCCTTCAAATGCATTTCTGTCCTTCAGCTTTATGGGTCTTTGTTTTCTTGAGACTGAGTCTCACTGTGCCTCCCAGGCAGTGGTGCAATCTCAGCTCACTGCAACCTCCACCTCCTGGGTTCAAGTGATTCTCACGCATCAGCCTCTCCAGTAGCTGGAATTACAGGCACCTGCCACCACACCCAGCTAATTTTTGTGTTTTTAGTAGAGACGAGATTTTGCCATATTGCCCAGGCTGGTCTCAAATTCCTGTCCTCAAGTGATCTGCCTGCCTCGGCCTCCCAAAGTGCTGGGATTACAGGCGTGAGCCACCGCACTCAGCCTCACCTTTATGTTTTGATCTTCACTGAAATGCAAATAAATGCAACGTAGGCAGAACTTATTCTGGCAACTCAACCCTAATACAAAAGGGTTTCTGACCTCGTCCTCAAACCATGTTGATGGTGGCAGAGGAAATGCAGGAAGGTACTAGAGTCTTGAGGAAAAGAGGGAAAAGTATTATTAAAGGGGAGAGGTGCACCCAAGAACCAGAAGTGTGGGGCCACCAAAGACTAGTTCTTAGACTCCTTCCTATTGCTGATTCAGGGTTAGTGCCCTGCAGGTGGTGAGCCACCACACACAATAGACAACCAAGAGGAGAGAAGTCCATGGAGACCAACACCAAGCTCTGCACCTTGTTTGAAGCTTAAAGCACAGTTACTATGGTTCCTGGGCCCAGAAGGCCGTGTGCACCCATAGGCCTCACACTGGATCCCTCACCCCATATCAGTCTCCAGGTTCTTCCAAGCATGGCAGAAACACTCACCCCTCTGCAGAAGTCTAGCATTGTTCTGCAACTCCAAAGAAAGCAAGGAAGTCTCTGGCTCCCCTCATGCTACCAACCTCTTCCACTGCCCACCACTTGATACATGGGGCGGCACACCCTTCAACACACACACACACACACACACACACACACACATACACTCACACACATGGGCAGCCAGTGCAACACCTGCATACCCACCTTAGCTGACAGGAAGCTAAGAACAAATGCAGGATGAAATCAGTCATCAGAAAGGGGTTGGGAAGGAGAGGGAGATGTGGAAACAGAAAGCAGCACACGCTCTTGGTTCAGCTCTCTTTAGAGCTGAATCTCTTTAGAGCAAGGCCCCAGAAGCTGCCAATGCCTTTGGTTGCATTGGGGGCCAGTTAGGGCAAATAACTGAAGGCATTTCAATTGGTGATGCTCCCCCAGTGACTCACTGTTTCTTTATTGCAACATGCTCTCTATAAAAGCCATTTTCCTCTCACAGGATCTGCTTGGGCAACATGTGATGTCATCATAAATCATCTCTCTTTTTTTTTTTCCTTTAAAATGTCAGCAGATTTCTTGGAGTTTCTAAAAAGCCAAGAGAGCCAGCACCATCTCCCAGTTTTGGCAGGGAAACCCATTTTCTTTCCCAAGACGTCTGTCTTCACTTTTTCCCCTTGCTCTCCCATAGGAGCTCTGCAGAGATAATGCCTTGAAGAGTACAGAAAGTCACAGAAAGCATTTATGAAAAAAAGCTTTTCTGTCTACTCTTTCCAAATGCAGGGCCTTTCTCTTGCTCCCTTTTTTCCTCTCGTCCTAGTTTGGTGCACTTCCAGGGGAAGTGAATGTATAGCGAGCACTTTTAAACAAGGTCTAATACAATCCATGCCTCCAAGACATGAATGCCATTAATCAGAACGAAGCCTTTGTGCAAGAGAGGCCACAGGCTGGACGGCTGCCATGGACTAGTAATGCAGACAGGCCCCTACCTCCCCACTCCACCCCCAGCAGGGCTTGGCATTCTCTTCCCACCCTACCCCTTCCCAAATCCTGTGCCTGACAGCCCCCCCAAAGACCTGTGAAAACCTACTCTGGAGAAAAAAAAGTTTCCTTTCATTCCAAGTTCATTGAACCAAAAAGTGACTAGCATCACTTCAGGTGTAGAACCTCAAGAGCAAAAGAAAATTCCAAACCAACTCTAACCCATGAGCACTGGGGCCACAGCAAAGGGGAGTCTACTGCTGAGGTGTTTGTTCATCACCCTGGGTATCTCTTAAGGCAAATCTTCCTTCTGGAAGGGCTCTTTCCAGAAAGATCTCTGTGATTAGAGACTATAGCTGCCCTGTCCCCTACATGCAATGACCACACAGTAACAAAGAAATGAAGATAGCATGGGAGTCCTAATGGCCCTTCTTTTTACATCCTTGGATATGGCCAACAGTCTTCCCTAACCCTGCCCCGCACCCCAAAAAAAGGATTCAGTTAACTAAAGACCACGGGAAGCAAAGGAACTTATGTATGGGGGAAACCAACAACCATTTATGTGAAGTCCTTTGGGGCTATTATCAATGCCCCAACCTCTCTCCTAAAATCAAATACTTTTGCCTGGTCCCAGATTACTGATGCTCCATCATTAATACCTGAACCATTAGGATCAGTTATGGAAACATGCAGATATTCCTTGGAGATTTTTATACCACTATCACCCATTTCTACCTAAGTATGACTAAGCAGTACTTTGCGACTTTGTGTGTGTCTGTGTGTGTGTGTCTGTGTGTGTGTGTCTGTGTGATGGAGTCTCACTCTGTCACCAGGCTGGAATGCAGTGACGCGATCTCAGCTCACTGCAACCTCCACCTCCTGAGTTCATGCGATTCTCCTACCTCAGCCTCCTGAGTAGCTGGGATTACAGACATGCGCCACCAGGCCCAGATAATTTTTGTATTTTTAGTAGAGATGGGGTTTCACCATGTTGGCCAGGATGGTGTCAATCTCTTGACCTCGTCATCTGCCCGCCTCGGCCTCCCAAAGTGCTGGGATTACAGGCATGAGCCACTGTGCCTGCCCAACTTTGCAATCTTGATGTCTGGTATACAGTCCTGTCCCCACAATTTATCCACACACAAGCATGGGGTCTTCCAGGAACCCATCACATTAGACACTTGTTGGGGAGGGCACACCATTTGTTTCCCTCTCCTACCCAATTCCTTATCCTGAAGAGAGGTAAAAGGTGGGAGAAATTCAGGAGGGAAAAAGAAGAGAAAGAAGAGTAGGGGCAAATAAGAGGCACAGAGGACGAGGTCTTCTTCTTAAACACCTAAGACAGTTACTCACACAACTTAGACACTCAGTGTGCGCTCTCTGAATAAACAGAGACAACTAGGGGCCAAATATTATGCTGGTCAAATAATGGCAGGTGGGGAAGTCACTCACCAGGGCAAGCCAAGCCTTGGCTGCAACTGTTCCACCCTTCCCTGCCATGGCTCACACTTGCCCTTCTGCCTGAAATGTCCTCCTCAGCCTCCCGAATGGTTCAGCCTACTGGTCGCTTCAGACTCTGACTCCAGGACCCCTTTCCGCCCCCTCCAGGATGGGCTGACTGCCACGTATCCATGTCATCGTACTCGATGCATCCCTCAGGATGTCCTCCCTCAGCTGGGTTGCAGTCACCTATTTCTTCATGTCTCCTCTATTAGGTGTTAGTCATCTTTGCATCTCTAATGCCTAAGCCCCCACATCACACACAACAAGCATTTGGTAACTGCTGAATAAATCAACTGAGTCACTGGAAAAAAAAAAAAAAAACACTAAATCACCAACTAAATCTATTTGAGTTTGGGGTTTGGTTTTTTTTTATTTTTTCTTTCCTTTTCAGAGAGATTTATTCCCAAAAGCTAGAAAAGGAGACTCTAGGGAAGAGGGGAGAGGTGGGAGAGATCCAGGTCAAATATGAAAAGGGTAGATTCAGTAGGTGGAGTTTCCTTTCTGTGATGAAAGGGCTTTCTGGACTTGGTCCAAAGGGATCAGCCACACCACCTCAGATGGAAAATGCTGAGGAGGGGGCAGGGCACAGCCTCACCTGTCCAAGACACTCCAAGCCCTGCACCTTCAGGAGGGAATGAGCCCAGACTTTTTATCAATCTCTGCTGGCTGCATAGCTGGCCAGGGTAGCTCGAGATGGCTTCGGTGGATGAAAAAGAGGTTGTCTATAAAGGTATGTTAATGCTCACAGAACAGCCCAAGGCTGGTGGAAAACCACCAATTCCCAAAGCACCCAGAGAAAGCAGGGGCAACTGAAGAACTTACCAGGCAAAGAAAAAAGGTACCATAGAGGCTTCCCCCACAGACCCACCCCATCCCCCTGGAATGACGGTTCTATCACTACAGACCCAGGAAAAACCAAAGATAGGAAGGGAATAAAAATCTCCCCCAAAATTAAGCAACAGCCCTCCACATCATCTCCCATCCAACACTTTACACTACCTTTTGCAATCTCCCAGGCTTGCTTCTGGAAAATTTCAAAGTCACCACCAACCAACCCTTCCTGACACACAATGGCATTTAATAATTGCTTATGGTTCTCACCTGGGAAGCCAGGCAAGCACCCACAATTCATCACATGTGTGACCTCTCGAGCCCTAGCCCCCAAATGATTTTCACTCACTTTAATCTGAGTCCGATTCAAAACAGATCCACTGTCAGCAGCCTGAATTCTGTAGCCCCATGGATGGGCAGTGCCTACAGCTAATCTTTTAGTGCCTTAATCATAAAATACAGTACTTCCCCAGCTGTTTTCACCCAAATAGTCAGAAAAGGGGGTGAGCAGGGTGTGAGAAATGATGAATTATGAACTCCAAAGTAGTATTTCATTAAGCAAGATTGGATGCTAAAACTTTAACTGTGCTCTCTGCAATTGAAAGGTCATTTTATAAAAATCCAAACTGAGGGAATTTTGAAGTCTCTACATTTCACAGGGGAGCCTGCTACCATATGCCAGATTGGGGGAAGAGGGGAAGGATGAAAGCAGTGGTCAGCATGAAATGTTTTTTAAACCATGGCCACTTCAGATTTTTGCAACGTGATGCCAAGCATGTTCAACAGGTCTACAAATGCGCTGCATTAGCCTAAATTTAGTGGGTGTTAATTGAAATCAGAGCTGCAGTCATTACCACCGACATGTTTCTAAATACTACCCAATAAATTTTTGTCTGTTTCAGATTCTCCGTGACAGCCGGCAATGAAAAACCAAGAGAGGGCACGTAAAATGGTCTTCCTATGTACCTAGTCCCACAGTATGCATACAAAAGGATGTCTGCATGTGGATCTGGCCTGTGTCTGCACGCACAGACCTGTGTATGGATAAACACAAGATAGATGTGCGTGCTTTGCCCATTTTTAGAAAGCGAACAGAAGACATGTGCAAGGACACACGTATACTCTAGCAACTTCCTTTTTACTAATGTACCTCCACAGAAAGCAAAATGGGCCTCTCTCCACGTGACAAAAACATTCCATTCTAGTTACAGTGACAAGGATTTCTGCTACAGCTTAGATCCCTTTTTCAGATGAGATGATTTTCTTCCTCTCTGGCTTGCCTCATCCTCTTCAGGTAAGCCTTGTTTTGATTTTAAAAACAAAATTAAAGTTTCCTCCACAGCAGAGCATTTAAGGGTCAGCCAGGAAAAGGTCTGTGGGACACAGAATCTGAAAGGAAGAAGGAAGAGGCCCTGGGGAAGGAGCGAAAAGTCTGGAAAAAGAACCATCAGCTTTCCTGAGTTCCCTCAGCAAAATACCAGTTTCATCCTCCCAATTACTCATTAGTTCATTATTAGTTTACATGAAAAGAAAAGAGGTGGCTTTGTGCTCTCTTGAGTCATGGCTCCAGCTGAAATAAAAAAGAAAAGGGAGGAGAGTGTCTGGCCTTGAGGCTGCACACATTTTGCCCTTCCTTGATCCTCTGATGATAATTTGAGGACTTCCCCTGATCCCAGTAGTATTGTCTAACTTTGCCGGGGGTCTATTCCATCCAAAAATAAACACTGCAGTCAGCTCCACAGCAGTGTGCCAGGAGGAACCTTGGAGGCAAATATGTTTACCAAAGACTAATGACACCAAAGGACTCCATTTCAGCCCCAGCAGCAGATCCTCATGCCATTCCTTTCTTCCTCACATATATCCCATCGATCTGATTATTCAAATGAGTATCAGCTACAGAGCCTTATTGCTCCTCTTGGCAAAGTCCCTCCCTTCCTCCATCTCATCCTTTCCTCTAGATTTGGTATATGCCCAATCCTAAGCATACAGCTAACATGTGTGCTTACATATCATACACATAAACTAGTGCACAGTCTTGCTACATGCCTATCCACAAATACACCACTCGAGTATACACAAAAACACATAATTTCTGCTAACACAAACATTAGTACATGTCCTTCTCACCACAGTGAGCACATGTGCACAACACACACAAACACATACACCAACACACACAGCCAACCCCTTCGAAGAAGGCTAGGTAACTTGGACTTAGGAGAGAGGCCTGTCCCCCACCCCTACAGCCCCAGAGAACTAGAGAAAAATCAATGGATCCTAGCCTGCTCTGAAGGGACTAGAAACATTTCTACAGAAGAAATAATTTTTTGACACAGAAATCATCCAGAACAGGATGGGCGCAGTGGCTCACACCTGTAATCCCAGCACTTTGGGAGGCCGAGGCGGGTGGATCACCTGAGGTCAAGAGTTCGAGACCAGCCTTGCCAACATGGAGAAACCCCGTCTCTACTAAAAATACAAAAATTAGCCAGGCGCAGTGGTTCATGCCTCTAATCCCAGCACTTTGGGAGGCCGAGGTGAGAGGATCACCTGAGGTCAGGAGTTCGAGATCAGCCTGACCAACCTGGAGAAACCCCATCTCTACTAAAAATACAAAATTAGCTGAACCTGGTAGCACATGCCTGTAATCCTAGCTACTCGGGAGGCTAAGGCAGGAGAATCGCTTGAACCTGGGAGGCAGAGGTTGCAGTGAGCCAAGATCACGCCATTGTACTCCAGCCTGGGCAACAGAGCAAAACTCCATCCCAAAACAAAACAAAACAAACAAACAAAAAATTAGCTGGGTGTGGTGGCATGCACCTGTAATCCCAGCTACTTGGGAAGCTGAGACTGGAGACTCTCTTGAACCCAGGAGGTGGAGGTTGCAGTAAGCTGAGATCCCACCACTGCACTCCAGCCTAAGCAACAAAAGTGAAACTCCAACTCAAAAAAAAAAAAAAATCACCCAGAACAGTGTAGCCCACCCGAGCATCCAAAGACTCCTCTCAGCTCATCATCCCACATTGTCTACAGGAGCCTCTCAGATGGTCTGTGGGAGGAACGGACTGAACTCCTTGACGCTCAAGTCAGATCTAAGCAGCAGGTCAGCATCCCTTGGGAACTTGTTAGAAACGCAGTCTCAGGCCCAACCCCGGACCTACAGAATTAGACACTGCATTTTCACAAGTTCCCCGGGGATGTGTGTGCACGCTCAAGTTTGGAAAGCACCCCTTAGAGCCCACCCATCCCATACTCAAGATATGCCCAGCTGAGGTCACCCTGTCCTCACCAACTCTAAAATTTCAAGCTCTCCAGCTCGGGCTGAAGCAGAGAGAAGAGGATGCAGGAGCATTCCTCCACCCTCAGATCCCCTGCCTCCTCTCTCACCAGCGGCAACTGGAGTTAACAACAGAGCCTCAGGTGTCCAGAACTCGCCTGCATCTAAACCCACCAGGAGCTCAGTGATACTAACAGTTTGCTCCCCACTTATTGTCTCATCACTCTACAACTGCTGCTTTTTATTTCATTATGCTTCTCATCAGTCTCAGATAGGAATATAACCGAAAAAGAAATTGGAGAGGAACAATTTCAATATCTCAAAACACATGCAAATCAATACCCAGAATCCTACCAGGAATGTTTTTATTGAGACAATTCTGTACTTGTCTGAGAGATGACCTTATAATAAATAAATTCATATCTTGCAAAGGTAGATGTTCTCCCCACCTTATAAAGCTAATTATACCAGCACAACATAACATTTTCCTAAATGCCTGATAACCTCATCCTGTTACTCAGGAAATATTATTTTTAAATAGGTGTGATAGATACAAACTGAAACACTCAGATTTCAATTCCAGCCCCAATTCCCGGATCCCCTCTGAGTAATTTAAGGACTTCCTCCAGATAGTTTTTCATATTCTTTTAACTGACATTTTATCTTTATACAGTATCTCACAGAATGAACACGCACTAAGACAATGACAGCCAAGAAGGCCTGTCATTTCTCATTCCGACAAAGACAGATGTCTTACACTGGCTTATGCCAATAATAGATCCAACAAAAAACAAAAGAGACTACACCTGCCGCTGATGTAAAGGCACCAATTCACATTTGTGACACTCATTTGTCAATTAACAGATTTCTTCCATTGTTGACACACGAGACTTAAAAGATGTGGGCTCGAATGTGATGAATTAAAAAAGACAGATGAGTAAGCTATGAGCTGCAAAGTAATGCTATAATGTGCTTTAGATATGAATATCAACTGACACCCCTGACAGGCCATACAAGGTTTTATTTCATTTTGCACTGTATCCAGGCTTCATACTTTGTCTTCTTTGTTCGCTTTTCATCAAGCTCCTAACATCTCATTCTGACAGCCAGAGACATTTAAGGCACTTTCGTTTCAAATGCAAGTTAGCGTACTTGATTTGTCATTAAAATGCAAAACGATTGCCATTGCAGGTAAATGTAGGTATGCTTAAAAGGTTGGATCTGCAAAGGAAAAGCTGAAAATGGTTTGAGTTCCTCGCTCTGCCTCCTTCACTAGCCTAGCCGCCGCCTCATAGGGCTCTGGCCAATGCCCCCTTCGACAAAGACCTACCCAGAGTGAGCCTTAAGAGTTCCCTGTCCCAGCAGCGGCCTCAGAAGTGAGCCAGCCTTGAGTGAAAAACAGCTTTCCCCTCCCCATGAGGTGTTCTGCAGATCTGCAAGTTTTCCTGTGTTTGGGCCAGTGTAAGCATACACAAGCATTCCCCTGTGGAGAGGAAACATGGACAGGCTTGTATCAAGATGCTCAAGATTATTTTTCACATTCAGCTCCCATCCTCCATCTCCTATAGGGAAGGAGAAAACTCCAACCCTTAGACTCTCCCTAGGAGAGATGGAGGAAGAATCCAATAGGGGTGATGGGATTCAGGACAGGCTACCCCCAAAGTACCTTGGCATTTGAGAAAACAGCAGAAGTAGGCAGGTCTCTCTCACCTTCCACTGCCCTTCTCCCCTGAGTAGGCCATGAAACCTAGGAAGATCATTCTCTGATTTTTTCCTGCCTTCCACCTCTGAAAAATGAAGACCTTCATTAAAGAGGAGCCCTCTCTATACCCAAAAGAAAAAAACCACTTATTTTTGAAGATCCAGGGACACAGAGAAGAAACTGGACAAATAGGCCTTGCTAAGTTGCTTCCATATCAACAGATCATGCTTTCTTTTCCAATCACACTTCTCGACAATGAGCCACTTCTCCATCAAACCTAGCATAACAAATATACAGGTTTACCTGTTTCTTTGGGTCTTCATTTCTGAAGACTCCTGTGTCACGTAAAATTTCTATTAAATAAATTGGTATGCTCTTATTAATCTGTCTTTTGTTATAGGGGCCTCAACCACAAACCTAGCTATGGCTGAGGATAGGTATTTATTTTCCCTTACGAGGGCCTCATGGGAAGCCTTTTTTGTTATAACGATCTTTAATTCAGTAATTTCACTCTTTGTGAAATTATCTTGCTGAAACAAACAGAACAGTGAAAACAGTGAAATAATGATTTACAAACAAAGATGTTCATCACAGCATGCCTTAATAACACCAAAAAGTGGAAAATATATAAATATGTCAATCAATTAGAAAATGGGTAAATTATGGCAGATTTATGTGAAAAGATATTATGTAATCACTAAAAAACCATATTAACCAAAAAAAAAAAATCATGTGACATTAAGAGAAAAAACAGAAGTCAAGACCTTATATACAGCCTGATCCCAATTTTGTAAAAATTGTTCAGCATAAATATTATGGATTATTTATTTCCTTTGGTATGTTTTTCTGTATTTTTAAACTTTTTATAAAAGGAATATTATCTTATAATCAAAAAATAAAAGCGGTTTGAAAAATTAATTTTAAAAAGTAAAAAATTATTTGACCTAACTTCCTATTACATAACACCAAGCCACCATTTGCACTTTCTGGGCCCCAAATTTCCTTCATTAAAAGAAAATGTTAGACCAGTGTTTTTCAAACTGTGTTCCATGGAACCCTACGGTACCACAAGGGGCTTTTGGAGTTTCTCCAAATGATTCGTTTGAATTTAACTTTTAAATTATTTTAACTATTTAAAAAACATAATTTAAAAAGCAGTATGTACGCCCAAAGACATACTACACCAAATTTTAACACACTAGAAGATACTGGTATATTAACTTATGCTATCACATTAACTCACTTTTCAAAATATAGCTTCTTCTTACAATTATTTAAAGAATAATCTGATATTACAAGATGAACTTTAAGGGGAAAATAAATGTCACCATTTGCAAATACTTAAATGAGTATTTGCAATATTGACATTTAAATATTGCACACTCAAACCCAAATACAAGAATAATCTGAATGCTGGGACCAGTATAAAACTGCATTTTGTCTCTAACCTTAATACCAAACCCAGTGCTATGGTTTGAATGTGTTCCCCAAAGTCCATGTATTGGAAACTTAATCCCCAATGCAACAGTATTAGGAGGTGGAGCCTAATATGAGGCATTTATTAATAAGAGTGATGAGGACTCCACCTTCATGAATGGAGCAACGCAGATTATAAAAGGGCTTGAGGCTGCAAGTTCAATCACTTGCTCTCTTGCCCTTGCACTTCCACCATGCGATGATGTAGCAAGAAGGCCCTCACCAGAGGCAGTCCCTAGATCTTGGACTTCCCAACTTCCAGAACCATAAGCCAGTATATTTCTGTTCATTATAAATGGCCCAATCTCAGGTATACTGTCTAGCAACACAAAATGAACTGAGACACCCAGTGTTCATCTGAATAGTTTCACTGTTACTGCTGAGCTTAAAAATATATATATATTTGTATTCCATAATGGGCTTTCTATAATTTGTTTGACAAGGATTCTGCTGCTAGAAAAATAACTTTGAAAAACCACTGGATTAAACCAACCTAAGGTTTGGAAGCATGTGCTTTTGTGAAGCATAGCATAGGGGATCCCAGGAGAAGTTCAGCACTGTGATAAAGAGGTATGGTTGAGGCCTCCCTTTCATGATGCTATGGCACAATCATGGCTCACTGCAGAATTCAAAACTCCTGGGCTCAAGCAATCCTCCCACCTCAGCCTCCCGAGTAGCTGGGACTATAAGTGTGTGCCACCACGACTGGCTAATTTTTAAATTTTTTGTAGGGACAAGATCTTACTATGTTCAGCCCAGGCAGGTCTCAAACTCTTGGCCTCAAGTGAGCCTCAGCCTCTCAAATACTGGGATTACAGGCATGAACTACTGCACCTAGCCAATCTGACTAGTTAACACTCTAAAAGCAGGGGTTTTTTTTCCTAATATTAAATCAATTTCAAATTTCCACATTCCATCTTGCTGTGTACTGCCTGTGATTTTTACAATCATCTGTAAAGAGGCTCTAACAAGTCCTTAAAAGAAAAAAAAAATCTAAAGCAGACCCTAAAGTTACAACTGAACCATTCAATTCAAGGTAGATCAGAAATTGCATAAAATGAAAACTTTTAGTAAAGACAAAAAAATCAGATGGGAGTTTTTTTTATGGTTGTAAAAATAGCCACATGCTCCTTGCAAGGTCTATGATCTTCCTTTTGATACTACATGAACCAGGAAGATAACTGTTCCTCAGGTCCAAGGCAAGAAGAGTAAATTTAGTTCCTCCTGCTACCTGACGGAAGGTTTGTCCCATCAGGTACAGTCTGTGGAGGAGCAAATTGGGGAAGGGTGGGGTGCATCTATGTTGAAACTGCTGTAGAGGGTTAGGTGATAAAATTCTTCTCTGAGCTCAGAGGTACAACTAGATAAAAATCATGCCTCAAAATTGTTAAATAAGATATGGAATTTTACTCTGACATTTGGCTTTCTTAAAATCTTACTATAATGACATACCTTATTTAGTTTTCTGTCACTGCTAATAATCATCATGTTTATTTTGTTCTAATGAAGATTCTGCTTCCTCCCTCTTCCCTTTTAAAACATAATTGAATTGGAAAATGTTATACTCTCAGTTGTCCTTGCCCAAGGGAAACCTGGCCATTCAGACCCAAGTCCATAACTTTGCAATCTATAGTCCGGCAGGAAGTAGACCCCCCACAGAGCCCTAACTTTGCAAAACCAAATCTATAAACAACAAATGCCATAGGACCCCAAGCAAAATAATCTTAAAGATAAACCTGCTCAAAGTCAAAAGAATCAAAAATGAAATAAACTACTTTTGGGATATCTACTTTTTCAGTATATCTTCTACAGGAACAAAACTCTTTCACATTTAGTATTTCATTTGGTCTTCACAACTCCTTCTATCTCCCATTTGGAAAATGACAACAGAGATTAAATGACCTACTTAATATTTCACAGACGATTTGTGATGGAACAAAGACAAATACTCAATACTCAATACTCAGGCATCCTGTGTCTTAATGATCTCCTTGATTTTCTACCAGATCATCCTCCAGCCAGAACTACCCCAGCTTCTTGGTCTCCAACAATGACTCTGAGCTTCAAACTAGCAAGAGTTCAGTTTCTCAACTAAAAGTAAAAAGAAAAAATGGCAGTAATGCATTAGAGTTATGTAATGTTAGTGATTTACAGTGCATTTGCATTCAAATCACCTCTCTCCCCTGGAACCCAGAAACACTCTGAGGAGTGAGAAAAGAGGACATTATTCTTTGCCTGTAACTGACGGAAAATGCCGTCCAGATAAACGGCAGCAGCAAGAGGACTAAAACATATCTGAGATGGAACCAAAAACTGGTGGTCCATAAAGGAACAGGACAATAAAACTTAACCTAATTTTCTGTAGACTTTTAAAACATTATTATTTAATATAAAGCCTCAGTGCCTACAGTTTTATCTCCTCCCGAAAAAACGATAAGGTCAAATATAAGTTTGGGAAGAAAACAAAACAACAGCAGCCTTAGTTGTCTCCCCCGCAACTCCTGTCACTCCAGGGAGAAGGTTTGATGGGAGAACCCATACCTCAAGTCCTTACTTGGCTGGCCTCCCTGAAAGACTCTGGCATGGCCAGCTTCTACGTCCCAGAATCACCAGTACACTGTAGGGGTTGTCCCCTTTTCATGAGCCTGGAAGACAATTTTCCTCTTCTCAGTCAACCTATACTAGTTTGCCAGATAAAGATCTTAGGACAACAATGAATTTGAATTAGGGGAAACATGCAATCAAATAGAATACAGTGTGGGAGCTAACAGTGGACTTTGTAGTCAGGCAAAGCTGCGTTTAGATCTTGGTCCCCCACTGACCAGCTGCATGCCCTTGGGAAAGCCTTTTAACCTCTGCACATTTTTGTTCACTGTCTTTAAGCTGGAAAGAACACCTTGCTTGACATAAAGATTCAAGAAGGTCATCAGGGAAAACTGATAGATGAATGGGAGTCACCAGCACCATTACCTCTTCTAAAATAAGCAATTACCATTTTTTTTTTTAATCCATTTTACCGCCAAGTGAGGTGACTCACGCCTGTAATCCCGGCACTTTGGGAGGCCAAGGCAGGTGGATTGCCTGAGGTCAGGAATTCAAGACCGGCCTGGCCAAAATGGTGAAACCCTGACTCTCCTAAAAATACAAAAATTAGCTGGGAGTGGTGGCACGCACCTGTAATCCCAGCTACTCGGGAGGCTGAGCCAGGAGAATCACTTTAACCCGGGAGGCAGAGGTTGCAGTGAGCCAAGATTGTGCCACAGCACTTCAGCCTGGGTGACAGAGCAAGCTGTTTTTCAAAAAACGAAATAAAATGAAATAAAATCCATTTTAGCAAAAGAAGAATTCCCAGGTTAGATTGTGTCTTCTGATAGAGGGGCACCTACCTAGTACGTAACCCTGTCCTGGGCACTTCTGAAAGAGAAGCTGTTATCCCATCCTGGAAAAGCGTACATTTCAATGGGAGACAGAGTTTCTGCAAAGGCCCTAAGGCACTCACAGAATCAATAATCTACCACTTCTCCCAGGGAAGAATGTACCCCTAAGTGCTGGCCTTGCAGAAACACTGTGGCATGAAAGAGTGACAATAAATGCAATTTCTGAAAGATGAGGTTTCATGTTTTGGCTCCTCCCCTTCTGAACGAGCACAGAGCCAGCCCACAGGGCCTTGCTGGGTGTGAAGAGACACATGCTTGTGGCAGGAGTCTTGGAAGAACTGCATTAACCGTGACCCTTCTAACAGCGTAATTGCCGCGTATATGTGTCAGGGCCGAAACACAGGCCCTACTCAGCCTGGGAACGGGCTGCCCTCCACCCACTAGAGGTGGCTTGTCTCCCCCGCAACTCCTGTCACTCCAGGGTGAAGGTTTGATGGGAGAACCCATACCTTGAGTCCTTACTTGGCTGACCTCTCTGAAAGACTCTGGCATGGCCAGCTTCTGTGTCCCAGAATCACCACTACGCTACACAGCAAAAGGGTTTATGTCTTTGGGTGTGGGAAGAAACTTACCCTGTTCTCCAATTTCTCTTCTGGATTCCAACCCACCCCCGAGGGCATACAGATCAGGTTCTCACCATTCCCACTCAGGAAAATCCTGGTCCCAAAGCCCTGATGTTGTACAGGCTCTGAAGTCTTAAGGCAGCATGGAAAATCCTGCCCTCCCTCCAGGAGGTGGCTCAGGTCTCAATTTCTTCATGAAGTTTCTTTTGAAGATGTCCTCCCTTCTGAGAACTTCTTGGGCATGAGAACCTCTATTATACTCCTGGCAATTAGTTGGACTGTGCTATCCTGTGTGTACATAAGGTAGGCACCTGTCTAGGAGCCAACCCAGGTCTCACCTGGGTCATTTTACCTGCTTTGCTGGGCTGGCTGGGAACCCTCTCTCCATGTATGGCTCCCCAATGCCACTCACTAGCTCAAAGACAATAAGCTTCCCAGGCAGTAGACAGAGTCACTATGTTCTCCAGTAGGAGAGAACTGAAAGGTTCTCAAAGTCCACAGGGAGAATCTGACCATGGCCCCATATTGTTTTCTAACAATTTCACCTGTATTAGCCTTATCTCCACATTGAGCATGTGAGCTTTCAAATGGGGAAACGTCACAGGTGTAAGGTCCATGTGCTGGGAACCCAACATTGGGGCCTTTGCAGGAACTCTGTCTCTCGATATCTGAAGGTATACAACAATACCTATGTATCTACAATAAACAGGAGGAGACCTGCAAGGGACAGTGGTCAAGTTCTCAGCCTTTGAGTATATCTGAAGACAGTTTTGGGGAAATCATGCTATTCTGGGCAGTTCCCACTCTCATTTAGTCAAAGGATTAGTCTATTGCCAGGCCTGTACGAGCCATGACAAGACCCTAAAGAAAGACCACCTAGCTCAGGTGCCTCCAAGGAGGGGTCCCATTGTACCAGGCAGCTAGAAAGACCACTGTAACCCTACTTGCATCCTCCAAAACATAAGTGGCCCAGGCCTGACTTCTACCCACCAGTTAGAGGAAGAAGATAAGAAAAGCCTTGGTGTGTATGGTTAAATTTACCCCTACTGTCATTCTTCTGGGCTTCACAACACGAGCTGGAACAAATACAGTGCTCCTCAGAGGCAGAGCACTTGACAAAAGACTTTCAGGAGCCACTGCCAGGCTCCATTTTTCTATACCCCAGGTAAGGCTGATTTTTTCTTGCCAAAGCCCAGCCTGAAAGAATTGAATTCAGAGTACTGATTTGCTATATCCGATTACAACTGGAAGAATGGTTAGCTCTCTATGATATTGGTCCACCTCAGGCAGCTGGGAAGAATTCACGTGAGCCAACCAGGACAGACTCGTGATCCAACTGCCAGCACAGGTGAAGACAGCTGCCGCCCAGGCTCCTGGCTCACAGCACTTTCAGAGGAAGTGCTTAGAAGGGATAGGGAATACATTTCGAAAAATAAGTCATTGGAATAAAATTAACACCCCACCAGGCAATTCCAATGCACCCTCCCCGCCTTAAAGACTGTGTTGGGACTCGGAAAACGATACCTCAGAGCATGGTTCTTTGGCGTGCTGAGTACTTGGAACTAAAGGAGACAGGGAGGTCTCAGAGGCTGCCTCGGATGCAAGGCCTCTCTGACTGTCTCCTGCCCCTTTTACTTCCCCAAAGTGAGAGTTGCAGAAGCCAGAATTCCTCCTCCCCAACGTGGGTCGGTAGAAAGTAGAACCCCTCTCCCCGAAAAAAAACCATAAAACCTAAAAATATTACTCAAACCTTCCCCCACGTTTCTGTGTAGGAGCTGGCTACAAAGAAATTCTCGGACCTACCTTGACTGATAGTTGGTCATAAGACCCTCATTCCAGAAGCGTCCTGCCCTATAGCCAGGAGGAAGGATGCCACACAGAGAGGCCAAGAAGAATACAGGCAGGCAGGCCTTGCTGGGTTCCCTGCCCCCCTCAGGCTGTTACCATTAGATCATACCCTTTTGTCCAATCACATTTCTACACGGCTGTCCATTCTTCATCAAACCTTAGCATAGAAACAGATCATATTCCCTGGGTTTTGGGGCCTTCAGTTCACAAGGTTCCTGTGTCACATAAAATTTTGATTAAATAAATTTGCTATGCTTTTCTCTTGCTAACCTGTCTTTTGTTACAGAGGTGTCAGCCATGGCCCCTATGATGGGTGAGGAAAGGGATCACAACTTTGTACCCCTACATATGACATGGGAGTGGGCAATGCCCAACCATCTATCTCCTCAGAGGTCAGCAAAAGCTATTAATACACCCCATCCCCTCTTACCTTCTGCTCCACCAACCCCCAAAATGCATTTTAATACATTCAATCAACAGAGCTGAGGCAGAACAAATGTTAAAAGAAAAAAACATATTGGGTTTTTGAGGAACAAAGCACCTCAAAACTCACATATTTAAACCTCTAGAGGGTTGTATGTCTAAGTGAAATAGAAAAGTCTTGGGGAAAAAAAATGGCACCTTTGCAAACAGCACTGTATTTGAAAAGAATACATCTAAATGATCCCATGCTTTCATTTCTTTAGCAGTACGGGGACAAACTAAAGCTAGCTTCAATTAGCACAACTTTAATTTTAAAGGAATAAAAATGAAAAGAAGCTTCCTTTGCCATCAACCTATGTTTTTCCCCACTCACGTTTGCTATGAAATTCAAAAGAAAAGACAGTGTAGGAAACCAGCAGCTAGGTAGAGACTCCAGGCAGAGACAAAACTACTACAAATGCCACATTTGGACAAAGGTCAACCGCCAGAGCTCTTCTTCACACATTTTCTCTCTCTGTCTCTGAAGGCATTCACAGAAGGATGCCCTGTTGGAGGTATACAATAATATCTGGAATTTATCTTTTTTGGGTAAACAAAGCTGCATATATGACTCATCTGATTTCTCTTTTACCCATATTAAACTAAATTAGGCTGAAGTTCCAGGTAACATTACCCCTCCAGCCACCCCAAATATACAAGTCTTTTCCTCTCGAAAGATCCCCACATTTACTAAAATAATTTGAGACTTCATCGGAAAGACCATTATGCTTGTGAACTTTAAATAATTTAAATGCTTTCTTGTATATAAATATTTCATATCAGAAATTGATTTCCAAATCAAGTGACCACACTAAGCAGTGTCCAAGTGCATCCCAATGAAATAAAATACAGGCAGCTTTTTTAATGCAGTTGGAAAACTGAATTCCACATGAGGCCATGAAGGATTATATGCACAACACAGAATTAAAATTGCTGCCTCAAACTCCCTTCAAGTCAGGCTAGAAACCTATCCAGTGAAATCTCCAGGAAGAAGAGCTAAACAAATCTTTGCTTTGCTAAATTGCTGAATTTTCAGAGGAATAACCTAGGGTGGTGGTAAGGTTGACAATGGATACTGGATACATTAAAAAAAAAAAAAAAAAAAAAGTCATCTCCTGAAATCACTGAGTTTTAACCTTGGGTAAGACAAGAGTAAGGCTTTAAAACCCGATCCAAAAAAGGCTCTGGCCACTAGCCCTTATCTTGCGTCAAGAAGCAAAGGAAAAAAAAAAAAAATCCTGTTCTAAAATTTGCAAGAAAAAACAAGGCTATGATGCGACCCCAAGTCTCAAAACATGCAGTTTCTCCCTTAGCGGCGTGAACAGCAATCACGTTGAAAAGGGTGAACAAAGAACAGAGACACGCGATAAACACCATTAACCAGGGCTCCAGGCAGCACAGAATAAACCAGCTCGAAATAAATGGGCATCAAGACCCCAACAAAAACTTTCCACGCAGCCTCAGGAGTGTGACAGCCCGGGACCCCAGGCAAATCCTGAAGTGTAGTGAAGGAGGAAGTGTGCAGGGGGTCCACACTGGAGCCCCTCCCTTGACCTCTCCAACAACACTGGCCACTTCTTTCCTCCGTCCCTTCCTTGGGTACTGAAGGAAAAAGGCATAACAAGACCAAGTGGGACTGAACCAAGGAAAACATGCCCACTTCTTACGCCAAGCCAACGGCACAGAATTGAGCAAATTAGCATGCACATATAACCCCCAAACGTACTATCCAGCACAGCACCACCTCACCGATGGAGACTTAGAACACACACATACACACACACCAAAAAAATGCTTTTTTTTTTTTTACCAGAGCAATAGCTGAGAAGAAAAAATTATAACTCCTCAAGACGTAGCGAAAGCTAAATCCTGCCTCGCCTTAGCTGCAGCATTCAGCTTGATGTAGCTAAATTAACAAAATGTTCCCTTGGCATTTAAATTCTCTCTTTTCTTTTTTTCCCCTTAGAAGCAGGGTGGGGGATGAAGTATAATAAGTCAAAAGCAACTTCAAAACAAAATCAGTTATTTGTAAACAATCCTTGTGGGGAATTTTTCTCCCCTCCACTCCCCCTATGCCAAGAAAAACAGCCCTGCCAGTTGTAATAGAAAGCCAAGTAAAGATAAATCAATTAGCTTGCTAATTTCTCCCCTCTCATTTATTTAGCTCTGCACTGTATTTGTCGTAATTGACTACAATTATGTTAATTACTAACTCCAGTATAATTACTATATTTATTGTCATTGAGCACGCGATGTACCCACAGCAAAGCTGGCATTTGTCGGGCATCAAGAAAGCAAACTGTCGAGAGGTGATTCTCGGCAAACTGGCGGATGTGGCTTCAGCAAATGAAAGGGCAAAAGAGATTTCATGCAATGTTAGTTTGAAAGCACCGGTTCATTAAGGATATTAATTTTCTGATAACTACACATTTAAGCATGACACACTCACGCAGTATCTACAGGATTTCGCAATTATTAATGCGTGACAGTTTCAAATGCTAAGTGAATCAATTAAACAGCAGCATTCACAATTTGAGAAGAGATAACTGCTTCATAACTACCTAAGACTACAATTTTCACATGACAAAAAAGAGCCATTGAGGCGCCTTCAAAACCTGACAGGTCAAGAAAGAAGTTTGAAACAAAAGCACCTTACAACCATCATCTCTCCTCTTTACTTGTCAGATCAACTTTGCTAGTGTCTCCCCAGAAACGGCATCACATGCCAGCTGCCACAAGGTGATTTTTCATGTCTTGTCAAAGAAATCTTTTATTCTATTTGCTCTGCATTAACATGTTACATTTATTGATCAAGGGCCTGTTCGGCAGCCACAGCAGGGCACTGAGCTCTCCATGCCTACGGGGCTTTGATGTCCCGGTGACATTCGAGCCCGAATAATGCACATACTAAATGGATTTAATGCAGAAATGTGTTTGGGCCTGACAGTTACATTAATAACAGCCCCTCACACTGATAAATATGCAATTCCTACTATTAAGAGTTACCCAATTATGGGGAAAATATTTCTCTACCTTATAAATAAATCCATCAAGGAAAAAGAAAGTTTTAACAATGGTGCATTTTCTTAAAACACTTCTCCAGCTGCAGGAAACGGGCCGTGTGGGGGTTAACACCCCCTCTCCTGCTCTCCCTCCAATTGTTTTTAATAAGTCTTGCTTTATCTCAAGAATGGTTTGGTGATTTTTTTTTTCTTTTAAACCTCTTTTGTTGGTCTTCCCTGTTCTACCCGTCTCTTATTTCTTCAGAACCAGAGAAAAAGCAGACACCCAGGAGACTGAAAAATTGGGTTCTGTATAAACTCAGCAAGGAGCTTAGGGGAGGTGGTGCAGAGGTAGGGGCACGCAGCTGATCTCCATAATGATGGGTCTGGAGGAAGAGCTTTAAAAAAAAAACTACGCAAAACCTGAACATGTGTGTGTCTCTCTCTCATTTAAAACCCTAAGTGACCTTCTGCTAGGGCAGTGATGGGGGTGGGGGTGTGAAGGGGAAGAGAAAGCAGCTGGGATGGAAGAAACCTTTTATTAGAAAAGTCTCGGCCAGGGAGAATTTGTAGTTATTATATCCCTGCAATTAAACACAGACACCCAGCAAAAAGCATAATCACTCCCCTTTCATCATCAAGGAGCAGGGAACAGCTGAAATCACCAACACTACAGTCCCTGAGGAGAGGAAAGAGGACTTTCAGACGGTGGGTGTGTGCACGCAAGTGAGTTCATGTGCAAATACACACACCCCCCCACACACCTCTTCTTTTCCCTTCAGACTCAAAATTCAAGCATGCAGTTGTCCATCTCAAGGTCCCCCAGTCCAAAGGCTGGCACCACAGTCAGCAGTTGTTGAGCCATTTGTCCCACGGCTGCAACCTCTGATCTGAACCACATCTCAAAGAGCAAGGGAGAGGAAGAAAGAAGAAGATAAGTTCTCTGGGAAACTCTCACCTCCTAGGCCTCATGAGGTCCTGCCTCGCCAAACTTTCCAAATCAGAAAGGTTTTAGAGAAATGGGAGAGAGCAGGAAATGCTATATACGTATGACTTCAGGGCCTCCAGGGTCTTGAACTCAGAGCAACAAAATCTACTCAGACCCTGCTACAGTGACTTCCACAGGCTTTAACGATTCCAAAAAAAAAAAAGAAGGAAACTTCCCCCACAATCCCCACTCAAAAGTAAATACAGGCTTGGGAGTAGCTGTCTTCTCCCACACACAGAAAAAAGATTTACGCCATGAAAAGCAGTTTAGGATAACCATAAAGCTGAAGTCAGACCACTGGGGCCATTTATCCCAGCTCTCCCGTTTAACCATCAGGGTGGTCTCAGGCAATTACTCTGCTTCTCTGGGCCTCAGTTGCTTCATCTGTGAAATGTGGATAAGAACAGCTCCATTCTCAAAATGTTGTTGGGAGTAAATGAGATAACATATGTAAGTGTTCTGCCCAGCCATGGCATGTAGTGTATACTTGATAATGTTGGCTGAAAATAAACATGACTTTTTTTTTTTTTTTGAGACGGAGTCTCACTCTGTCGCCCAAGCTGCAGTGCAGTGGCACGATCTTGGCTCACTGCAACTTCCGCCTCCTGGGTTCAAACGATTCTCCTGCCTCAGCCTCCCGAGTAGCTGGGATTACAAGCGCATGCCACCACTCCTGGCTAATTTTTGTATTTTTAGTAGAGATGGGGTTTCGCCATGTTGGCCAGGCTGGTCTTGAACTTCTGACCTCAAGTGATCCGCCCACCTCAGTATCCCAAAGTGCTGGGATTATAGGCGTGAGCCACTGCGCCCAGCCTAAACATGACTTCTGATGTCATCTGTCTGACTGTCTGTCCCTGGACTCCTTTGGAGAGTAGAGCCAGTCTTCTCTCTTGGTATTATTGGCAAGTCTGCTTTATCATGAAGCTCATCAAGAGAACCATTCTGCCAGCTATCTCCAACAGGGCCCCAGAGGTCTTTCTCAACAGGCTGCAGTTGGCATGGTGGGGGAAGGATTCCTTTCATCCAAAGCTGTCCTATGCCCTGACAACACTTGGCATCCCTGACCTCACCCACTAAATGCTGGTAGAACCCACCCCCATCACTGTGACAACAAAATGCCCTCTATAGCGGCAGAATTTCCTGGTTGAGAACTTGAAGGTCTAGCAAGTAGAAAGTCTGAAAGGGTTAAATTCTCCAGTCTCCTTCCTAACACCCCCAAATCACCACTGCTCTTAACAGCCACCCTGACAATGTGGAAGGCAGCACCACTCACATGCACGATAATGTCCTCAGAACAGAAAGCAGGGCAGAGGGAGAGGGTGGGGCAGTGCGGCCCAAATTCCAAACAGTCAGGGAGAGAGAGAGAGTTTACATGACAGGAAAATAAACCCCAAGATTCTGGGACAGCAAAATGGGTGAGAGGAGAAATAAAAAGCATTATCAAAAAGTCTAGGAATGTCTTATCTTAGAGGCAAATGCTGCAGGAAATATGGAGACAATGTTTATGAAAGCACTTTCAAAATTATATTGCAAGTTACAGGGATCATCATCATTCAAGAAAGTGAACCTCAGGGAAGTCCTGTGGCCCCTTAGCAACTCTCTCCAGTTGCCCACCACCTCCTGGGCCAGTCTTACCATGGCACAAAGTATCATTTTCTCTGGGTAGAAATCCAGGAAGTCAGGAAGCCTTAGGGAGGAGGGAATGCCACAAAAACCACCCTTACATTGGCCTGAAACCTCCTGCCTTAGTGCTCTTCCCTCCCTTATTGAGTCAGATTTTTGTTTGTTTGTTGTTGAGACTGGGTCTTGCTCTGTCACCCAGGCTGGAGTGCAGTAGCACAAACACAGCTCACTGCAGCCTCTACCTTCCGGGCTCAAGTGATCCTCCCACCTCAGCCTCCCAAGTAGCTGAAACTACAGGTGCATGCCACCACACCCAGCTAATTTTGTGTATTTTTTGTAGAGATGGGGTCTTGCTATGTTCCCCAGGCTGGTTTCAAACTCCTGGGCTCAACTGAGCCTCCCAAAGTGCTGGGTTACAGGTGTGAGCCACCACGCCCAAGCTAGTCAGACTGTTTTGACGCTTCTACAGGCAGGGAGGTCACTCCAGAAAGTGTAAGTAAAGAGAATCAAAGTCTTCTAAGTGAACCTTTTTTTTTTTTTTTTTTTTTTTTGAGATGGAGTCTTGCTTTGTTGCCCAGGCTGGTGTGCAGTGGTGTGATCTTGGCTCATTGCAACCTCTGCCTCCCGGGTTCAAGGAATTCTCCTGCCTCAGCCTCCCAAGTAGCTAGGATTATAAGCACCCACCACCACGCCCTGCTAATTTTTGTGTTTTTAGTAGAGATGGGGTTTCACCACATTGGCCAGGCTGGTCACAACTGAGACATTATACATCACCCACCAAGTCATTTTCCACTTCACCTTTTGATTGTATGTTCTGGTGGTAGCCGGAGACAGCAGGATGGCCAGTGATATTCTTGGAAAAAAATATTTTTTTTTACTGCATTGCTCAGCTTAAAGAGAACACTGGTTCTAACATACATAGAACCTTGCCTCCTAGGAATCAGTCAGGATATATCAATGCCCTAGAACTACATTGAAAATTCACAACAATTTATCTTCTAAAGTCTATCTTTTCTACCATCACCTCTTCTGCTCAAGGCTTACAGACACGAGCTCTGTTGCCTCCCCTACCCCAATATCAGCATGCTTCCCAAATAAGACCACTACATTTGAGGTTGGAAATAAATATGAATAAGGCCCTTGGCTGCAAAGCCAGTATTTAATGAAGACCCACTACCAACAGAACGTGTCCTTTGAACTGTTGTCCTGAGAGTCTGGGTGGGGAATTTTCTCTCCCCAATCCCACTGGAACATGATCAAATATATGCTCCTAGCTGGCAGGGATAAAAAATATATATGAGGTGAGCTGGTTTAGCCTATGGAATATCAGGGACAGTTGGAAAGCTAAGGTATTTCTATTAGTTAGGATAGGCTAGGTTATGCTGCATTAACAAGTAACTCCAAAATCTTATAACACAGATTTATTTCTTATTCAATATCTATGTCCACAACAGATAAGCAAAGGGTTATACTCATTCCAGTCAGAACCCAAGACTGATGATCATATTACTAAAAGATGAAGTGGCAAATCATTTACTGGCTCTTACAGATTCTGCCCAGTGTTCATACCAAAGAACGCTGAGAAATGCAAACACATTATGTGTTGAAGGAGATGAAATCCTGAATATCTGTGAGGAGCCCCAATGACAACCATAGTGAAATGGCCCTCATGGAGGGTAAAGCCCAGGCTCTTAGCCTCACTAGCACCATGTTCTAAGCACTATGTTTACTAAAGACCCATTATATGCCAGGTAGTTTAGAAGGCGCATTACACACAGCACTCAACATTTCTGCAATTAGCCCACAGTCAGTTAACCAACAGGTGAGTGACAGAAGCAGGATTTCAAGCCAGGATGGTCCAACCCCAAAGCCTTGGTTCTTTTCATTACACTGCCCATCTTCCCAACAGAGCAGCAAGTTAACAGCCCAGCTCTGTCTAGCAGTTCATAACAGAGACACAGAAAGAATGGTGTGTCTGTCCTCAAAGCAGCTCTGACAGTATTCCTCAGGTGTCTGCCTCATTGCCTGCAGCAGGGGAGGAAGGGCAAGGCCACTGTTTCTTTTCTGAAGTTTCCCAAACTCCAAAGCCCTTTACCCTCATCCTGGCCAAAGTCAAGGAAGCAACAAGCAAGCTCTACCTAAGAAACTTTCTGCTAAGCAATTCTCCAGCCCATGCATTTATCAGAGTGATGCTAAGTAAGATGTAGCTGCAAAGAATTTAATTTTTAAAACGTAAGCTTCCCGTTGCCATAGATCAATTAAACCCTCTCGCTTTTATTGCCAGGTTGACATGGGAATATTTATCACTGTTTGCCATGGGAGCTCTGCTCTGCCTGCTGTGTTCAACAAGCTAAGCAGGCAGCCCACTCAGGGCCCCTGAGGGAGGTGAATGGGGCCACCAAGGAGAACTCTGCCCTGCCCCAATCATGGGAGATGGGAAACTAAAAAGCTGGAACAGTTCATTAAAATGTCCTCTTTGCGTTGAGCAGATTAAGGAACCAACACCGGCTAAAGCACAGAATGATCTTTACTAATTAACAAAGGAAAGGTAAAATATGAACAAGCTCAAGGAAGAATTTGGGACCATGGACATTCAAATACTCTTGGAAGGAGAAACTGGTATCACCTCTCCAGAGGGTAATCTGACATCTGTACCAAAGCTGCCCTATTTTGTCTAGGAATTTGTCAAAGCAACTAATCAGAGACATACTCATTAATGAGTATTACAAAGATATTTATATTAGAGCTATTTATAATAGTAGAAATTTGGGAAAAAAAAAAAAAAACTAAATGTCCAACACTAAGGAAAGACTTGAGAAACCATTAACAATTGTGATACAGGCTGGGCATGGTGCCTCATGCCTGTAATCCCAGCATTTTGGCTGAGGTTAGAGGATCACTTGAGCCTAGGAGTTCAAGACCAGCCTAGGAAACATAGGGAGATCCCACCTCTACAAAATTTAACAACAACAACAACAAAATTAGCCAGGCATGGTGGTGGTGCACACCTATAGTCCCAGCTACTCAAGGGGCTGAGGTGGGAGGATCATTTGAGCCTGGGAGGTTGAGGTTGAGTTGCAGTGAGTCATGATCATTCCACTGCATTCCAGCCTGGGTGACAGAGTGAGACCCTGTCTTAAAAAAACATTGTAAAGCAGTAAAGTATTTATTGAGATGGGGAAATGCTTCCAACACAATGTAAACAATGGCATCATTTTTTAAAGTATTTGGCATTGTAAAAGACTAGGAAGACAATACAATGATAACAATGGTGATTTCTGGTTGGTAAGATTATCAGTGACTTCAGAGGAAGATGGTTTCCTTCATACTTTCCCTGGGTTTTCCAATATTTCTATATTAATTACTGTTACTCTTATAAAAAATTATCTTAAAAAATAAAAATCCTAAATACAATTTCACACAGATGTAGACATTGGACTCACATTCACTAATGCATGCAATTTCAAGGGACCAAATGTCATGCCCCCGGCTGTTACCTGATCAGCTCCCTAAACCCTCTATCCTCATTCCAGGGTGGATGGCAAGACCCTGACCCTGAGAATTGAGCCCAGAGAACTCATTCCAGTTCACAGTTACTATGGCTGACCTGGTTCTTGGCCGATCACAGCAGGAAGAATCAGATCCAGGCTGAAAGAGCAGAAAAGAGGAATGTGTGAGCCTTTTAAGGGAGCCAGAAATTTCATTTGGGCCTGTTTTCTTGCTTCCGTTTCCAATTTCTAACCTGACAGGGTACACACTGGCTCCAGTAACTTTAATTCTCCCCTATGAAAGAGTCACAAAAACAATACAGCCTGAAATCCATGACCTTCTACATGGAGAGGTCACCAGTTTACTGTTGGATAATCCAACTAACACAGAAGTGGATTTGCCATAGTTAATGCAGGAAAGAAGATTCTGAAGTATAATGAGAAGAAAAAAAATACATACATTAACTTCAAACAAAAGTCCAGAACTTATAAGTCCATAATTACCCTCACTTCCAGCATAAACAGGTGGCCATAGTAGAATCAGCAGAACTATCTCTTTTATGAATGAAATTAACAATGATTGTGGATGGATAAGAATGAATGACAAGACAACAAAGAAGGATGTTCCTTATATGAGTGGTTGAAACCTGGTGCCTTTCTTTTAACTAACATCTTGGCAGCAGTAAATACAAATCCGGCCACATAAAAAAATTCACCCAAGCAGATCAATAATAGGGAGATTAAATAAATAATCAAAAATCTCCCAACAAAGAAAAGTCCAAGACCTGATGGCTTCACTAGTGAATTTTATCAAACATTTAAAGAATTAACATCAATCCTTCTCAAACACTTACAAAAAATTGGAGAGGAAGGAACACCTTCAAACTTATTTAACAAGACCAACATTGTCCTGATACGAAAGCCAGACAAGAACACTACAAGCCAATATCCCTGATGAACATACAAGCAAAAATACTCAACACAATCAGCAAACCAAATTCAACAGCACATTAAAAGAATCATGCACCATCATCAAGTGGGATTTATCCCTGGAATGCAAGGATAGTTTAACATATGCAATCAATAAATGTGATATACCAGATTTATTGGTATATAATATATACCACATTAATTGGTATATAATATATACCACAGTAATTGGTATATAATATATACCACATTAACAGAATAAAGGATACCATATTAACAGAAAAAGCATTTGACAAAATTCAACATCCTTTCATAATAAAAACTCTCAACAAATTAAGTATAGAACGAATTTACCTCAACATAATAAAGGCCATATATGACAAGCCCACAGCTAACATCACACTCAACAGAAACAAGTTGAAAACTTTTCCTCTAAGATCAGGAATAAGGATGCCCACTCTCACCATTTCCATTCAGTATGGTAATAGAAGTCCTAGCCAAAGCAATTTGGCAAAAAAAGAAACAGGAGGCATTTAAATTGGAAAGGAAGAAGTAAAATTGTCTCTGTTTGCAGATGACATGATCTTATACAAAGAAAACCATGAAGACTACACCAAAAAACTGTTAGAATAAACAAATTCAGTAAAGTTGCAGGATACAAAATCAACACACAAAAATCAGCTGCATCCCTGTACACTAACAAAGAATTATCCAAAAAACTTAATCCCATTTACAATAACATGAAAAAATAAAATATTTTTATAGGAATAAAATTTATTCCTATAAATTTAACCAAAGAGGTAAAAGAGCTGTACAATGAAAACTACAAAACATTGATGAAACTGAAGGATACACACATAAAGGAAGATATCTCATATGACCTAAAGCAATCAACAGGTTCAATGCACTCCTTATCAAAATTCCAATGACATTTTTCACAGAAATAGAAAAAAAAATCCTAAAATTCATGTGACACAAAAGACTCCAAATACAGCAATCTTGAGCAAAAAGAACAAAGCTAGAGGCATCACACTACCTGACTTCAAAACATACTACAAAGCTATAATTATCAAAACAATACATACCGACATAAAAACAGACATATAGACCAATGGAATAAAATAGAGAGCCCAGAAATAAATCTGTGCATTGACAGTCAATTGACCTTCAACAAAGGTGCCAAGAACACACAAAGGGGAAAGAACAGTCTCTTCAATAAATGGTGTTAGAAAAACTGGATATCCATATGTAGAAGAAAAAATTGATCTCTTATCTCACACCATATACAAAACAATTGATCCCTTTTCTCAGATCGTATACAAAAATCAACTCAAAATAGATCAAGAACTTAAACATAATGTAATGTACAGCATCGTGGCTATAGTTAATATTACTGTATTGTATACTTGAAATCTGCTAAGACAATAGATCATTCATGTTCTCTTCATACAAAAAAGGGAACTGTGTGAGGTAAGGGATATGTTAATTAGCTTCAACTCAGTAATCATCTCACAATGTATGCATATATCAGAACATCATGTTCTATGCTACACATACAACTTTTAGCTGTCAATTACGCCTCAATAAAGTTGGAAAAACTTTAAAAATCACATGTTAGTATATGCATGGAATATCTCTGGAAGATGACACAAAAACTGAGTAACAATACGTAGCTGTGCAAAGGGAACCTGGGAGGCTAAAGGACATGGTGTAAATGAGGCTTTCTTTTCACTGCATGTTTGCTCCTTCTAAAGGTTGTGCCACATGCATGTATTAGCTATATAAAAACTGAATAAACAGAACTCCTTGCCTAAAAGTAAACTTTGCCCTAAAACACAAATGGACTGCAGCTGATCTTGCAACCTAGAGGAGCGCAAAGTTTTTATTTATCAAGGTATTGCTCTGTTTAAGGCAATATCCTGATATGACTCTTTGGAGGGAAAAAAAAAAAGAAAGCCTGTAGAGATGTTCTAAAAGAAGAGGAAAGGGTTAATTTTTCTGTATATAACAAAGGAAGAATTTTGTGCTTCTGAGGATAGCTCTGGAAAGATGGTAAGTGGCATGGAAAAGAGAGAAAGGGCCTGGGAGAAAGAGGCATTAGTCACATGCAGGAGGCCTGACCCTAATTAGAAGCACTTCCAGGGAGAAATTCTCTGTGGCAAGCAGAACCCAAAAAATTTCCAGGAACAGTGCTATCTCAACCTTATCTCCTGCTGTGTGCCACAGTTACCACCCAGCCCTCTTCACTATACCTTCAGCTGGCAGTACAAGTCAATATGTAATAATGTGGTGTTGGGCTTTGGAGAAATGAAGAGGGTGTCCCGAGTGGGGCCAGGCAGGCTGCTCAAGAGGAAGAATAGCAGACAACAGAGCCGAAAGATGGTCAGGGAGCTGCAGTGTGCTGGGTGCAGGGCAGCCTGACTGGGAAACATGCTCCCTGCAATCCCATGGAAATAGTGAGGGGCAGAGGGGCCTAGGGAGAAACTTTCTGTAGAACATGGGATGTGGATTTACAATATTTCATATGGATATCATGATCCCTGAAGCCTAGAGAGCTTGGGTCATCCACTCCATCCCCACTCATTTGGAAGGTAAGTTTAGAATCTCCTGTCTCTTCTCTTCTCCCTATTTTCCCCCTCTCCTATTTATTCTTGTTTGTTTGTTTCTTTCTTTCTTTTTAGAGACAGAGTTTCACTCTTGTTGCCCAGGCTGGAGTACAATGGTGCGATCTCAGCTCACTTCAACCTCTACCTCCCAGGTTCAAGCAATTCTCCTGCCTCAGCCTCCCAAGTAGCTGGAATTACAGGCACCAACCACCATGCCTAGCTAATTTTTTGCATTTTTAGTAGAGACAGGTTTTCACCATGTTGGCCAAGCTGGTCTTGAACTCCTGACCTCAGGTGATTTTGCCCGCCTTGGCCTCCCAAAATTCTGGGATTACAGGCGTGAGCCACCACGTCCAGCCTCTGCTTATTCTTTTTTTAAGAGGAATTAGCTAAGCATCTAAAACATCTTAGATGTTGATTCAGCTGAAGGCAAAGACAGAGACCAGTGCCCAAATAAGCTCAAACCTTCCTCTAACACCCAAGAGAAATAGTGTTGTCTCCCCTGCTCTTCCCTCCAGTTAGGTAAATAAAGAAGGTCAAAGGTGATCCAGTCCCAAGCATACCCAACTCAAGTCAGGAGTGCTTTTCTCCATTCTGGTCTGCAACTGCCTCCAGCGTAACCAAGGCCTTAAACACAAACTTTTTCTGAACCTTAGACCTCACCCCTCCACTGCTCATCCCTGCCCAAACTCAGCTACAATCCAGTGTAGAGTTCGCACACTGACCACAACACGGACAAGAACAGGCTCCTGACCAGATGTGAAACCAACTCAAACTCAACACTACAGAAATGTCTCTCCTCTCAACAAAGGAAAATACAAATCTTCAGTGCTCTCCCTCTGAATCCACTTTTCAGCCACCCCCTTACTAAATTTTCCTGCATCTAGGATGTGTCATTTCCTACAATAAATCCATACAGATCCAGCCCCTCAGAGCCAACAGCCCCTTCTTGCCACACATACACACCTCCCAAGGTCCAGTCCCTTCTCTCCCAAAGAAAGGCGGGGCCCCTGGACATCACAAAGATGGCTGTGTTTCCTCAAACCCGACAGCCCAGTCCCATGATCGGCATGCACTGATGCTCCCTCACGGGGTCCAGCCTCCTCAAATCCACATCCAGCTCCCACTAACTACTCAGGGCAACCACAACCCCGAGCCCCAGTGCCCTGAGACCCTGGGGGCTGGTCACACAGGAGGAACTCCTTCCATGCCCAGGAAAGGGAGCCTTTTGCCTAAGTCTGCTCTGGGAAGCTGGAGCACTCAAGGCCACGCACTCGGTCCTCTCCTTAGGTATTGGAACAAAAAACACATCCTTCATTTCTCTAGAGTCAGCATGTATTTATTTGGCTTCCTCTCATTCCTGTGTACTACTTTACAACTTGTCAGTTTCCACCTCTCCCCAGATGCACACAAACCCTTTGGGAGTAAGAAAGAATACACAGACAGTGGCCACTCTCCATCCACTACAACCCTCAGGGTGCCCCTTTCCTGGAGACAACGCAGCTCTGTGTGGCCTTGTGCTCCCGAGAAGCATCCAAGGAGTTCCACTGGCTGACCTCAAACAAATCCTCTTCCACCTCTCGTGCCTTATTGCCCTAAGTTGTGTTCATTTTCCAGAGTTGTGTTCCATTTTCCAATTACAAATTCATAATTCCCAAGTATCCTGACTCAGCGGTGGGAAATGAAGACTCCAAGGCCTAGAAGCAGGAAAGTACTTGGGCCCTGGAATGGAATTCAGGTTCCTTATCTCTCCTTTGACCCCAGGACAGTCTGTCCCACTCAGAGGGCAGCACAGCTCTCAAGGAGGGCATGGAGGAAAAAGCCCTGGGTGGCACCAGCTTGTTAGGAGGAAAAGCGATCGCCCTGCCTGACCTCTGCTCTTATCCCACTGACACCTGCTTTCCAAGTACCTCTTACTTCTCTCCTCCAAGCCCCCAAACCAGGCGCAAGGCATAACCTTTTAGGGAGAAAGGAAATAACTGCCTGTATTCTCCACTGGAATAATATACAAGATCACACTTACCTTTGCCAAAACTGGAACAGTTGTCAGAGAGTTTCCCTCCCACCCACCCCACACCAACAGTATTTAAATTGCTTTGAAACACCACCTGGGAGAAATTATCATCACAAATATTTAAAGCTCCAATTCATAAAAAGACAAAAGAAAGAAAACACACACATACACACACCCTACCTGTGAGTCGATGAATGTTTTGGGACACGTGTTTGTACTAAAAAAGCACACCCAGACACCCCAAAACACTCTTGCAGGCTTCATCTCATTCCTTCCCCAAGAGTATTCTGACCTGTCTGCACAGGTATCCGTGAGAAATGAAAAGAACACAGTGAAAATATGATGGCTCTCTCATAGGAACTCGTGTGAAATGGATAAGGCTCAACATGCTGCCTGTCTCTTCAGCAGCACAAAAAAAAGGCAGCCAAGGAATCACTGGACACAGTGAAACCTTTGGGGTGTGATTCCACGCATCTCAGAGCCTTCTGCTGAATAAAAGGACAACCTATGTGGAGTTGGAACATTTGACTTTTATCTGCTGGCCCTAAAGTACCCAGGAGGACTGGGCCTCCCAGGTCTGGCCTACATCTTGTGAAGGTTACATACCTCAGAAGGTTAAAGCTCAGATCAAGCCTCTTTGCGAAATGTCCACAGTCCCTGCCAAGGTGCTCTGGAATTTCTCTGCAGTCCTGGCCTATGTAGGACACCTGGAAATTAAATGGAACAGAAACAATGTGGCAAATGGAAATCACCCAGCTGCTCCCAACCCTGAAATTACTGATCCAATGATTGCTTCTGCAACTTGAAACGCATGTTTCTCACACACAAAAAGGCCACACTTGTGACTGTTTCCCTGATCAAATCAGCTTTGGGGGCTCCAAGGACTCCACCAACAGCTCCCCTTTCCTGGTGCAGTTAACATGATGAAGACTAATCCCAGGACAATGGAAATTGGACTAAAATTGGCCAGATTCAGGTGTCCAAAAGAAACCTGAATATCAGGGCACGTTGATATAACTGCAAAAATCACCCTCTCACTCAGGGGCTTTTGCAACAGTTGCTCCTCTGCCCCTTCTTCTCCCTCTCCTCCACTGCCCTCCAGTACCCTGGTATGCACATTACCTCATAAAAGACACAGAAGATGCACTTACCAGCATCCAACCTTCAGGGTGCTGGAACAAACAGGGTTGGAAAAGAAAACCTCCCCAGACCACCAATCCCATCCAATTGCCACTGTGTACAAAATGCCCTCCACACCCAAACAAAGCTGATTTGAAGGCAACAGGGCAACGATGTGTGTCCGGGGCTCCTGAATGTCCCTCCTCCAGAGGCCCTTTGGCAGTCAATCCCACTCTGTGCACAAAGCTGTTTCTTTGGGCATTCTTCGATTTATTACAGATTATTTATTATTAAGTACCTGTATGTGCCCAAATATTAAAAGGCTGAACTGAACTGAATCTGAACTGATTCCAGAACCTGTGAGAAGATCAGTGGACTTTCTCACTACCCTAATCACCCAGTTTTTGGAACCCATTTTTACAGACAGCACCCTGTGGGCAGACTGGCAACTAATCCTCAAACCATAAAATAAACCCATGGGGCCGAGTTGACCAATGGGCCACAATGCATGCTGTTTCCCTAAAGTACAACATGCTCAACCCCCAGGTCGAAATTCAAGCCCAACACATGGCTACAAATCTGGTTTCCCTACAAATCACATTCTTCCACACATATAGACAAAGATCTCTTAGAATGAGAGAGAGAGAGACTCCCCAGGAGGGTGTTTCCTCATGGGAAACAAGACTATGGTGGCCATCTTACATCCTCAGATATTAGATTCAACTATGTGAACTACCAATATCCAACCATTTTAGAACCACAAAATAGCTCTTTTACATGGTGCAACCTAATACAAGCTGCACTGAACCCTGACACCCTCAACATCTCCAGTCATCTCTCAACCTTCTCCTATCCAATGAGGACAAACTGCTGACAATGCAATATCCTATATCCACTCTCCTTCAGTAACTTCATTCTAGAAGGAGAGAAAATAAGGAGAAAGGACAGAAAAATAGCTGACCCCAATAAAGTAATTTTGACTCAAGAAGATATAGGCTAAAAAATAAAGGACTCTAAGTTCAATCTAGCAATCTCTCCTCTTTCTACCTGGGGTCCATCTTTCTTCACAGTTTCTTGTGTAATAAATTAAGTTCTGCTTCCAAGCTGAGAAAGAAATCATATGCCAAAGAGAGACTGTAGCTATAAGGCCCTATTCTATCTGGGGACTTCAATTTCCCTCAGGATCTCTGCTCAATCAGCAGTTTCTTGTCTGGGTGTGATGGCTCACGCCTGTAGTCCCAGCACTTTGGGAGGCCAAGGTGGGCGCATCACGAGGTCAGGGGATCAACACCATCCTGGCTAACACGGTGAAACCCCGTCTCTACTAAAAATACAAAAAAAAAATTAGCCAGGCATGGTGGCGGGTGCCTGTAGTCCCAGCTACTCGGGAGGCTGAGGCAGGAGAATGGCGTGAACCCTGGAGGCGGAGCTTGCAGTGAGCTGGATCACGCCACTGCACTCCACCCTGGGCGACAGAGCCAGACTCGTCTCAAAAAAAAAAAAAATCAGCAGCTTCTTCTGTATTGTACGTTCACAACGAACCCCAGGTCCACGGCGCTCACCAGAAAATCCATCCCATTCACCCCAGCCTGCACTACTATCTTGCACATATTATCAATCAAGACCTCTGTGATATATATAGCAGAGACGTTGAGTTTTAGATGCAGAAACTGAGCTCTTTCCTCTTAGAATGGCCAAGGACTAAATCTAATAGAGACCCAGTTTGTCAAAACTTCTGATGTCTTATACAAGGAAACTAAGACTCCAGAGGCCTGCCCAGCACAATACAGCTTCTTAGTGATAGAGCCCAGATCAAGTCCTATGCCATAAATAAGGACTTCCAACTTGGGGGCCATGGAGTGCTTACAAATCCACATGTGGGTGTGAGTTTTTTTTGTTTTTTTTTAAGAGATGGGGTTTCGCCATGTTGCTCAGGCTGATCTCAAACTCTGAACTCAAACAATCCCCTCGCCTCAGCCTCCTAAAATAGCTGGAATTGAGGTACAAGCCACCATACCAGGCAGACATGAGTTTTCTTGATCAGCAAATGCCAATGGTGCATCTATCATCATGTTTTGGCTTCAAAATGAGTCTTCTGAGCTGAAAGGGCAAGAACTTCTCCCACGGTGCTACACTGAGGGCCCAAGAAGAGTGTTAGAGCCTGGGAAAAGACAGGGATATTTGCTTCCCTTTTTCTTCTGTAGGAGTTCTATTCAAAGGAAACAGGAGCACCAAGGAGAGCTATCACCACAAAGCATTTGGATCACTCACAACATCTGATGAGACTGTCAGCAGCCTGTTTCATTACATCGTCTTAACTATACAACATCCCAGGAAGACTAAGAAAAATACAAGTTGTTCTCATTGTTCTCAAATGTGAAGACCAAGTCTCAAAAGTTTAGCATGAGAACCAACTTGGTAAGTAATCTGCATGCTTAGATAACCCCTGTGGTAAAGTAGAAGCTTTTAGAGATGTGAGTTAAGCCGACCAGGCTGAAGGGCTCAAATCGGCTGGAAAAGGCTTAAAAGCAGCAAGCAGCCACTGCCAGACATTGTAAGCAACGCTTGAAACTACAAAAAAGACTTAAGAAGTGCTTCTGAGGGAAGACATTACCTCTCAGGATGTCAGGAAGCTTCTTAGAGCACAGGACCACCTAATGTAAGATTCAAGGCCAGAAGAGCCAAACCAAAAGTAGTTTGCTTCTTCAGCAAAAGGGAGACGGGATACAGAGATTAATAGATCTTAAATGGCACAGAAGCAAGAGCATATCCAGAACACCATTGCATTTAGTCAATTACCTTGATTTAGACTGCATTGAGGAACAAAGATTCAAACTTATAATTTCTCTATTTTCTATAATTTGTACCCTAAGACTTCCACCCTGTGTGGAATAACAGGAAGGGACAGCATTACCAGGCAAATGAAAATATAACAAGTTAAAGACCCCTACGGAGAGGAAACTAGAAAGGGAAAGGAGACTGTCTGCAAGGGGTCCCCACCCACCCATGTACACACCCAATCTCTCTAAGCTGAAGCTGCAGAAAATGACCAAACTGCAGAAGACTGCAGGTTTCACTTTGCGTTGGGACTCTCTGGCTCCCAGGGCATTTCTGGAGATGATAAGTTTGTCAACAGTCAGATGTTGAGGAGATTATTTTATGATGCCTACCCCTAGCCAGGGGTGGGAGATCCTCGATTTTAAATTTGTAATACTGAGCTGGGCACAGTGGTGCACACCTGTATTCCCAGCTACTCAGGAGGCTGAGGCAGGAAGACTGCTTGAGCCCAGGAGTTCAAGGCTGCAGTGAGCTATGATTGTGCCACTGCATGTCAGCCTGGGCAACAGAGCAAGACCTTATCATTCATTCATAAATAAATAAGTGTATGTGTGGTACTGGAAGCTGTCAGAGTAGAAGCAACCATAGGTACAAATCTGATTCCCGGTACTGCCACTGCTAGCTGTGTTGTCGCGGATGAGTCACCATCTTCAAGTCTCTGTTTCCTCTTCTGCAACTGGACTAACACTAACTCCTCCAAAGGTGTTAAGAATAATGTAAAACCAACATTTATTAAATGCCTATCATGTGCTTGTTATCTATTCAATCCTCATGAAACAGCCCCATGCATATTATCATCCCTATTGTACTTAGAGGAATGCAATGAGCTAACATATTAAAAGTGCACAACACTGTCCTTGGCACCCAGTGGCCACTCTGTTAACAGTTGTTGAATCAGACCACTCTCCCCACAGAAGGGATTCATTATTCCAATATCTCTTGGGCGCAAGATTTCAGTGCCCAAATTCCAAGTTTGTATTTGTGTCTACAATCGTATTACGTTGTCATAAGCTAGAGGAAAGAGAAATGACTTAATGCTGAACATAAATGATGCATTCAAGCCAAGAGAAGCCAAATGAAGTCAGACCCATGGCAAATGAAAAGACTTTTACAGAGAAAAGCAATAGGAAGACTGCAACATCCCCAGGCATGTGGCATCATAGGCCTGTGGAGCTCCTAAAATCCAGCTCCACAGCAGTCAACCCACAGTGGCATTAAAAGCAGTGACCTAACTTCAAGCCACGCAGCATTCATCTCATTAAATTGTTTAATTGCATAGGGTTTTTTTTTTCTTTGCACTTAAACCATCCCTTTATTTGGGATTTATAGGTCTCTGGATATGGGAAAGTTGTATCTGGCTTCATGTTTTTATATTTGAGTAACATTGTAATAAAAACTATATTCACACTATGGGCTCATGGGAAGTTTTGCGGGTTTTATTTGCCTCCCTTTAAGAAGGATCTACTAAAGTCTGACAAGTGCTGTTCCATGCTACCCACATTCAAGGTGTCACCTCTTAAAGCGGCCGCCATTAGAAATCACTGGGAGCAGAATGCAAAAAAAAAAACAAAAACAAAAACAAAAAAAAACAACAACAACAAAAAAACCTCCGGGGCCAGACACTCAAATCCACTAACCTGGGCAGTTTAGGAAATGGGGCACTAAGACTCCAGGGGCATTTTCCCAACCTACCTTCTTAGCTCCTCCCCAGGCAACTCGGTCAAATAAAACAGTCCCCAAGGGCCTAAAATGCCTCACCCACACTTCCATGAATGCCCTTGGGCTGTCTGGAGTAGGCTAAGAACAGGGGCTGCAGGAAAAATCGAATCTAGGAAACGGAGGAAGAGCAAAGGGAAAGGAAGCACAGGAAAGTGCTCAGCCCCATGAACTTGTAGCAAGGTACACTGGGAGAATACCAGATCTGAAAACGCAGAGACCTAGGGTCTGGGGGGCAGGGAACCCTCCTTCTTAGGCAGATACTCCAAGAGAAGGAAAAGACCCTCTTGTCCAGCCCCTCCCTCCAGGCAGTAAATTAACTCCCAGAAAAAAAAGCCCCTTTCCCCAATGGCTGAACAAGACCCGTCATTTTTAGCCTCTCCGCAGGCTGTTAGCTCACTTCTGAACTCTGGTCTTTCTCCAGCTCTTTCCTCCCAGTCTGTGGGTCAAGGGACAGAGCCAGCATTCCTAAGCAACAAAACTGTTAAATGGGGGGTGTACAGAGACAGAGGAAAGGCTAATTTCCAACGACACCTGGCATGGTGCCTGGCATACAGTAGGCACTCAATAAACGTGTACCTGATGAAATGACAGGACTCTGGAAAAAAAGAAAACAGGCAGCTGCTAGTTTAATGGGCAGCACAGTTGGCCCTCACTGCATCTGTAGGAGCTGTAAAAACCCCTAGAATCTCTTCTAAGGAGGAATCATTTCCTTCAGCCCAAAGTAATCTCAAAATCCAATTGCACCTGACACTACCTGCCTTAGGCAATCCAAGAGGAGAGCTTCAAAAACTCAGAACTATTTTCCAGGGTGTGCAGGGAAAGGTGGGAAGTAAGAGGGCTCTGGCTTCATCAGAGCAAAGAAGAGGTTAAAGACAGAGAACTGGCTTTTCCAGCAGGTAAGAAAGACACCTGGTTCCAGCGTGGCTGGCTTCATCCCTCCAGCAATGAACACCTGAGGCTTCATTACAGAGCTGAAAGCATGTGAGACTGGGTGTCTGGCACCCAGGATTGAAACTGGCGTGTTGCCATTCATCACAGACTCCAGTTCAAGAAATCGAGTGTGGAAAGAGAACTGGAGGTCGGTGGCCTTCCATCAGCCTTTGGCTATGGCGTAGCCCATTCAGCGCAGGGCCCACCAGCACCCTCATCTCCAGGGATGTGCTAGGACTTTGGGTACCCTAGCCACTTTTGCCTTCATAAACCCCTTCCTCCATTTACAAATAAGTAAATTTATATATTACAATTGCATTGGTATAAAGATGACTATATCAATGTGATTTATCAAAATGGATTCTTTGACCAAAAGTTTTTAAAATTCAGATTATGAAATTGGAACATTTTCTGTGGGCCCCCAAAAGTAGCGGGGGCCGTCAGCACTGTGTCTGCTGGGCCTGCTCAGTGAGGCGCTAAGGGCAAAGTGGGTAGAACGGGAGACCTTGGGGGTGTTCTTCCCGCACATCCAGGGGGTATGCCAGGCCCGAAACGGGGTCTGTCCTCGCCCCACTAGGGTGAGCCTGAGCACCTGACGCTCACCCCCTGCAGACGCAGCCCCCTGAGGCGGGGACAGGGGTGTCTAGGCCTTGGAGAGCCTCTGTGCCCCGCCGTCCCTCCCCACGCGGACTGCGCCCCGGGCGGAGGCGGGGCTGGCCGGGACTTACTTGAACTCCACGGACCACGAGCCCGGCCATGGCGGCCAGGACGCTGCGGGCGCGTTTCACGGAGCGCGGGGGCGCGGCAGCAGCAGCGAGGAGCGCGGTAAGGGAGCGCGGCGGGCACACAGTTCCGCACTGGGCAGTCAGCTGACCTGGCGGAAGCCGGAGGCGCGGGCCAGACGCGGGGACCTCAGCTCCGCCGCTCGCCGCCGCCGCCCCTCGGCCCGGTCTCCGCGCAGGTGAGCCCTGGCCGCCCGCTGCAACAGGTGGCCCGCAGCGCCCCGCGCCCCGACGGCGGCCTGACCCCGACTCCCCGCGCCCCTCCCTCCCCCGGATGTCCCAATGCCCAAAACTCCATGCCCACAACTTTATCGCGTTTGTCTGGGCCAGGCCTGAGGTGGGGGGATTCCTATCAGGGGCGCCCCTTCTGAGCCGTTAGCCGGGCTGTAGCCAGCCGGGCCTTTCCTGCATTTCGCAAGCTGGGTTACATAATGGCCCTCAACTGCAGCGAGGAGGGGCCTCTTGGCTGAACTTCCCTCCCCACCAAAGCTGGGGAGAAGGAAAGTTAGAAGGTTGAAGGACTCCTGGTGCGGCGGAATTTCCATTTGTAGGAGGGGAGGGGGATTGGGGGGGTTGAATTTCCCTATAAATAAAACGCTGGCTTGGTTAAGACCACCCCACCCTTTCCCTGTGGCCTCTAAGAGCTGACAATAATAAACCCTGGGGAAGGACAATTGGCTGGTGACCCCAAATTTCAGGCTTCTCTTCTTCTCCTGCTCCTCAGAGGGCAAGAGATTTGTGAGGCTTAAAGTCATCAGTGGGGTCGTTCGCTGTTCCCCACCCACCCCATCCCCATCTGGAAGAGCTGGCCATGGGCCTCCTGTCTGGATGAAAGTAGGCCTAGTGGGCAGGTAACTCCCTAAACCCATGCCTGTTTTTCTCTGGAATTCTCTGGAAGGATGGATCCAGATTTTCTCCTTGCCTATTCTTGCCTCCAAGTCCAGGATGCACAGAGCTACCAGATATCAACTGGTTGTCATCTTCCACGCCTGCTGCAGCTAAGAGCCAGCCCAGCCTTAACTGGCATCGTCTCTCAGACAGCCCTGGTCCTAACACATTGTTAGGTGGGCCCTTGTCAGCATTTTGATGAGCGGTGTTGATCTCGGAGGGTTGACCTTCCTGCCCCTCTCTCAGCTGGGAGGAGCAGGCTCAGAAGAGTGGAGCAGTAAGAATGCAGTCTTGACTGTGTTTACTTTGGGGGATTCCAGGAAATGCTGCAACAAAAGGTCCCGCAGGCCAAAAAAGAAAGCTTACCCTCCAGAGATAAGGGGATCAAAGGGAACCCTCCGAGGCCTGCAGCCCCAAGGACCAGCTCCCCCGCCTCCTCCCTCCTTCTCTGCTGGACGCGCCCTCTCTGGTCCATTGTCCACTTTTGTCTGCTTTTCCTGCCTGAAAAGGAGGAAGTGAGCCCGGACCCAGCCAGCACTCTGCCCTCCGCAGCTGCCTTTCAGTTCAGCTTTCCTAGAAGGGCTTTGACAGATGGAAGAGGACTTGTGGAAACAGGCCCAAGCTGACTCAAAGATGAGATTGGAGAACGGCTCTCCCTTCCCCCACGAGAAGGGGGTTACTGAAGGTCATCTCATCCATCCCCCTGCCTCCATACACAGCTGGGTCATCTGAGCATAGGCTGTTCTGCGGACACTACGAATGGCACCAAAGTGGGCAGGCATCTTTCCCCCTTTCCACACCCTCTCACTACTGTTGTCTCCTCCACATAGCCCCAGGGCAACCATTTTAAAAGCCCAATTTGATCCTACCTAAAATCTTCCAATGGCTCCTAATCAACTAATAATTAATACAGTCCAGAATCTTTAGTATGTCCCTGAAGATCTCTTAAGATCTCTTATAATCCCATCAATTCTCACCTCTTCAGCCACCTGTCCCAGCTCTCCCGTCCTCTGATTGGCTTCACAGAAGCTGTTAGTTTCAGCTGGAAATGCTTCCCTACCCACTGCTGTCTCTGGTTGGTGAACACATCAAGAAGGCCAGTTGATGGTGTGGGGAAGGATCATGTGCAGAAATCACAAAAATTAAGATCAGGATAGCTCTGTTGGAGGGGGGCTTTAGTGTTGGAACTGTAAACTGATAACAACAGGGAGCTATTGAAAGTTCTTGAGCAAAGTAGTTGTCTTAGTCTACTAGGACTGCTATAACAAAATGCCATAAACTGGGTGCTTATAAACAATAGAAATTTATTTTTCACAGTTCTGGAGGCTGGGAAGCTGAAGATCACGGCACGCATGATTTGGTGTGTGGTGAGGGCCCATTTTCTGGTTCCTAGACAACGGCCGCCTTCCTGTGTCCTCAGATGGTAGGAGGGACAAGCTAGCTCCTGTGGGCGTCATTTGTAACAGCACTAATCCCATTCCTGAGGGCTCCACACCAATGATCTAATCACCCCCACCCAAGGCTCCACCTAAGACCTTGGAGGTTATGATTTCAACATATGAATTTGGGAGGGACACAAACTTTCAGACAGTAGCACAAGTAATTTCCTGAATGTTGTTGGGGGAGGACACCAGCAGAAACAAACTGGATTCACCTGTCCTTACTCCTCAGCTTTTGGAGTTAGTCTTCAGAATAGCAGAACAAGGAGAAGGAGGAGGGGAAAGGAGAATAGAAGGAACAGAAGGAGGAAGTGGGGTAGGGAGAGAGGTAAAAGGAAAAGAAAAAGAATCTGTGTCCCTGGACCAAGGAAGATTGGAAGCCGGGAGGGGGAACATCCTTCTACCTCCTCATCACTGTTTCCAACAAAAAGGAAGATTAAACAGAAATAGTAAAGTTCCTCTATAATGTAGCCCTCCCTCGGGGAGGGGAGAGAGCAAAAAAAAAAAAAAACACTGAGATAAGACTGACCTAGGAGTTAGACAAATAATTCCTCCGGAATACAAAGAGTTTACAAGGGTGAACATAGCAGACAAGTCCTATGGGCTTGTCCTGAACACAGCTCTTTCTGCCCCAGCCCCAGGAGCACTGAGGTAAAATACGGGCTTATGCAGTCACAGTCCTCTCACCCCATTCCATGACTCATTGAAAGTGAGCTGCAAGCTTCCTATCCTGCCCCATCTTACTTCACAGCCACTGTGCCCCAGCTTCTGGCCTTGGGCTAGGCACTAGGGACATCCATGACTAATACTGTTCAGGAGAGACGCTCAGACTTGTGCACAGACATTCACAGCACCGTGTCAACAAGAAGTGCTGTCATTATGATCCTGTTTTCTGAACCCCAAATTGAAGCATGTAGCCCAGCTTGTACAAGTGCAGTCAGGAGGACCACAAAACAGAAAGTTCAAATCCAACCTATGCTGACCACCCTGAGCCTGTGAATTCTGGAGCTCTGACAGGCACAGAGAGAGCAACAAGGTTCAACTCATGCAACTGGACATTCTCTTATCGCCCTTGATGAAGAGGGCAATATTTTATTCCTATTGTCATCATTGTTATTATTATTCTGCTTTGGCAGAAGAGGCCCTTTGCCTTAGAGTCCTTCCTCCATCACATTCCTGGGGACAAAAAGGAAGATCCTGTTTATTTCCAATCAAGGGAGTTGATTCTGGGGTCGGCCAGAACCAGCGAAACAGGAACTGATTCCTTAAATCTTCCAAATGTGCATTAGCAGCTGAGAGAAGAACAGGGCCAGTTAACCAAGTTTTGTTAGCATTCCTAACTATCCTTAGCTGTATTTCTCTTCAGCCTGGCCTCATTTCTTTCAGGCCCAGCCCCCGGGCAGGTTAAGATGGTTGCTGTAAATCATGCCCTGGGCCCTAATTCAGACTCACCACATTCAGATTTCAATTTAAAAAAAAAAAAAAAAGGCAGGGTGTCTGCTTAAGAAATGCTCTGCTTATGAAATGCTCTTTGTTGCTGAAGCAGCCCCCTTTCAGCCTAAAGGAGAAAGTCTAGCAAGTGCAGGAAAGAAGAGAGGTTTCCAGGGCCCTCTTCAAAGTACTTGCACATATGTGAGGGGACTGAGGATGATCTGTGCTCCAAAGCCCCTCCAGTATTTCCCAATCAGAACAAACTGAATTTTTAAAAATATATATTAAATACCATCATAATATCTAGCATGAGTGTTCATTCCACAAATGTTAATCTATTATTCTCAGTGCCTCTAGTTTTCCTTTTTTTATTTTTTATTTATTTATTTATTTATTTTTTTTGAGACAGGGTCCCAGGCTGGAGGATAGTGGCACAATCATAGCTCACCACAGCCTCGACCCCAGGGCTCAGGTGATCCTCCTGCCTCACCCTCCCAAGTAGCTGGGACTACAGGCACTCACCACCATGCCTGGCTAATTTTTTTGTATTTTTTGTAGAGATGGGATTTTGTCATATTGGCCAGGCTGGTCTTGAATTCCTGAGGTCAAGTGACCCACCCACCTCAACCTCCCAAAGTACTGGGGTTACGGACATGAGTTACCGCACATGGCTGTTTTCCTTCTCTTTGGGTCTTAAAAGGTTTTGTCATTGTTTCTCTGTGAAAATGCAAACAATAGGACTGAGCATGGTGGCTTATACCTGTAATCCAGCACTGAGACCAGCCTGGGCAACATAGTAAGATTCTGTTGCTAGAAAAATAAAAATAAAGTAAAATGCAAACATTAGTTGGCTGTGGAGAATGGAGTGGGTTTGAGGAAGGTGGGAGTGGGAAAGGAGCTTCTGCTTTGCTCTCCATTTCTTCTGTGGTTTTGGTAACATGCATATACCACTTTTATAATTAAAAACAAAAAAGGAGGAGATTGGCACAGAATAGAGAATTTACCGTGAAAACTACTATCTGCTAATCTCTTAGTACTATTTTAACAAATCCTGAAAACAGCAATGAGAAACAAATCTTATTTCCCATTTTACCTGGAACTCGCCGCAACTCCAACTCCTTGGCTGGGCGTGGGAGGCAGGTCATCGCTGACTTGGAGGAGGGGGGCTCACATTGGACCTTCAAGAGGGAAAGAGAACCCACCCAACTGTCTATTTCCAGTGGGAGCACCTTTCCAGAATCCCAACTTGACTTGGAGAGGTTCTGCCACTTGGAAGTTGGGGAAGGGTTCCTCCCACCCTCAATTAAAATACATAGAACTTGGTAGTCAGTTCATTAAGGTGGTCCCCTGGTATCTGTATTTTTCTCAAGTACTCCCAAAATAATTTGGATTTATGATCATCCAAAACTCACTGCTTTAGAAATCATCTACTCCAATTACTGATGAGGGAAACTGAGGCTTAAAGGGCGGAAGGGACTTGCCCAAGGTCACCCAGCAAATAAGCAGGTGACCCCAGGCCAGAAAAGAAAACAGGACTCCTCCTATGTCCCACTAAAGACAAGATAAGGAGGCTGAGAGGAGCACCTGAAAGATGCCATTTCACATCTAATCGCTTCTTGTCACGTTGCAACCATTTTCCTCATATGGAGCCTCACGCTGATAGATCAGAAATAACATTTTGAAAGTTATATCTGCAAGGAAATGGCTATTAATGTTCTTCCTCTCCTTTTAGAGCACCAAGGAATATATATTAATTTTCTCTCTACTTATATTGCCTATTTGCAAATTGTATTCACTACTCAGTGCTCCAATTTGTCCTACCCCTGAAGAGATTATGATGAATAAATGTGTTCCTGGAAATAAAATAAAAAAATTGTCACTGAGATTTATTTTTATAATTATTTACAGGGATTATTTTAGAATATATGGAGGGGGCAATAATAATAATGTACACATGAGGGTTCTGGTGTGACTTACCAATATTAATTCCGAGTCTCTTCCCACTTCTCCAAAAGAAGCCCAGGCTCTCTTCACAGTTGTGAACCCGGGGCAAAGCAAGTGTCAAGTGCACCTGGCACCACCAGTGCCAGATTCTGAGGGCCAGATGAAGGTTGTTACTGCTGGAGCCTTGTGGTGGGCAGTGCCCTGGCCTAGGAGACCTGGGTTCAGGAGCTAGCTTTGCTACTAACTCGCTGGGTGCTCATAGATGAATCCTTCCGCGCCTAAGGTCCTCAGTTTCCTCAAATGCAAACTGACTGATCTAAGGAGCTGTTGATTACTTAGATAAAAATGCACATCTCCCCAAATCTATTGTATATTTCAAAATACTAGGAGAGAATAATTTGAATGTTCCTAGCAAAAAGACAAATATTTAAAGTTATATATAGCTGAACTACATTGAGGCTGGGCACAGTGGCTTACACCTGTAATCACAGCACTTTGGGAAGCTGATGTGGGAGGATCAGTAGAGCTCAGGAATTTGAGACAAACCTGGGCAAGATGTTGAGATCCCCATCTCTACAAAAAAAAAAAAAAAAAAAAATTTAATTAGCTGGGCACGGTGGCACACACCTGTGATCCCAGCTATTTGAGAGGCTGAGGCAGGAGGATCCCTTGATCCCAGGAGTTGGAGGTTGCAGTGAGCTGCAACTGCACCACTACACTCCAGCATAGGCAACAGAGCAAGACTCCATCTCAAAAAAAAAAAAAAAATTACATTGATCTGATCTTTACAAACTATGTGAATGTATTATATGTACTCCCAAGATATATACATCTATTATGTATCAATAAAAATAAAACTAAAGAAAGAGAATACACTCACTAGTAGATATTTATTGAGCACCTACTATGTGTCGAGCACTGGGAGGACAAATAGTAACAAGACAGATACAGTCCTTACTCCTGTGAGGCTTACATTATGGTGGGAGAAGACAGCTAACAAGTTGAAACATAATTTCAAGTAGGCAAAATACCTCATTTCAGATAGCAGTCATCCATACTATGAAGACAAAAGTGGACAATGTGAGACAGGGTATGGGAGATGGAGGGTGCTAACCTAGACACAGTGTCCAAGGTCTTTGCTCACCCTCCAAAGCCTTTTTCTTATGAAATCCTTGAGGAGTGGATCACAGGCTGAATTTTGGCCCCACTCACCCCCTCTGCACAATGCTATTGTGATGCACAAACTGCATGGCCTCAGACAGCTGTGGAATGTTCTGGGAAGGCCTCTCTCAAGGGAGCGACATTTGAGCTGAAGTCAGAATCATGAGATGGAGCCAGCCATGGGAAGGCCTTGGGAGAAGGGTTTGCAGAGGGAATAGCAAACACATTCTCTTAGTCTCATGTAGTCACTTTGCTTATGCTGGAGTGGTGAACTTGAACTCGAGTGTTTCCAAGGACAAAGTGTCACCCCAGCCAGAAAGAAGAGTCTTCCAGTACAGCTGCACCTGGCTTTGATTTGCTCCTCAGCTCCAAATCACAGGTGGGCTAAGGCTTCAGGATGCAGAAGCTGGAAGCAGAGTCATTCATGGACACACAGAGGTTCCACAGCTCTATAAAGCATCTGTGGTTTTCTTGAAGAGGGAAACACAGAAGGAGTGCTGGCCCTTATACATGTCTGCACTGGCACAGAATCTCCTGGACACACAAAAGCACACAAACAGGCTGGGCACAGTGGCTCACACCTGTAATCCCAACACTTTGGGAAGCCAAGGCAGGTGGATCACTTAAGGTCAGGAGTTAGACCACCATGACCAACATGGTGAAACACCATCTCCACTAAAAATACAAAAATTAGGCAGGTGTGGTGGCAGTTGCCTATAATCCCAGCTACTCAGGAGTCTGAGGCAGGAGAATCGTCTGAACCAGGGAGGCAGAGACTGCAGTGAGCTGAGATCATACCACTGCACTCCAGCCTGAGTGACAGAGCGAGATTTTGTCTCAAAAAAAAAAAAAAAAAGCCCACAAACATACATGTAAGCACATAGCCACGTGAGACACATGCCAACCTTGGATCCATGTGTGCCATCTCACAGCTATGGTCTGAACCCTGAACCCCATTCCTAGGCATGCCCTGGTCTCCCATCTCACTGAAATAGCTACTAGTGGCCAGTAAAGAATGCAGACATTATAGGTACCAGTACTTCCTTAGACCTGAGAGGATTTATAGCTTATACTGAGGTGCTAGAAATTTATTCATTCAGTTCATTCGTTCAAAAAATACTAGTTGAGTGCCTACTATCTGCCTGACAGGAATCTAAACTCTGGAGACATAGCTATAAAAAAAAGAAAAAGAAAGTTTCTACCCTGTGGAGCTTATTTTCAGTAGAAGAACAGAAAATAAACAAGGAGGTCAGGCGTGGTGGCACACGCCTGTAATCCCAGCACTTTGGGAGGCCAAGGTGGGTGGATCGCTTGAGGCCAGGAGTTCAAGACCAGCCTGGCAAATGTGGTTTCACCTGTCTCTACAAAACTACCAAAAAATTAGCTGGGCATGGTGGCGTGTGCCTGTAGTCCAAGCTACTCAGGAGGCTGAAGTAGGAGGATCAGTTGAAGCCAGGAGGATGAGGATGCAGTGAGCTGTGATCCCAGCACTCCAGCCTGGGTAACAGAGCAACACAAGAAAAAAAGAAAAGAAAGGGAAGGGGAAGGGGAGAAGGAAAATACAGAGTGTGATGAGTCCTGTGGAGAACAACGCAGCAGGGAAGGGGGACAGGAGTGCCGGGTAACACAGGGTGACCAGGGAAGGCCCCGCTGAGAAACTGAGATGAAGCTGAGATCTGCAGGACGTGGGGGAGAGCCAAGTGAACATCTAGGGGGAAAATGTGCCTAGCAGTAGGAACAGCGAGTGCAAAGGCCCTGAGGCAGCAAGTGCACGTCTGGGCTGGAGTTAGTGATGGGGGAGAGTAATGGTAAGTGAAGTCACAGGGCAGGTGTGAAGGGGACAGATCATGTACGGCCAAATAGGCTGAGGTTAGGACTTGAGTTTGTACCCCACCTGAGATGGAGAGAGTTTTTTGTTTGTTTTGTTTTTGTTTTTGAGACAGGGTCTTGCTCTGGCACCCAGGCTGGAGTGCAGTGGAATGATCCCAGCTCACTGCAGCCTCAACCTCCCAGGTTCAAGCAATTCTTCCACCTCAGCCACCAGAGGACCTGGGACTACAGGTGCGCATCACTACACCTGGCTAATGTTTTTTAAAATTTTTTGTAGAGATGAGGTTTTGCCATGTTGCCCGGGCTGATCTCAAACTCCTGAGCTTGCGGGATCTGCCCACCTCGGCCTCCCGAAGTGCTGGAATTACAGGCATGAGCACTCCTGGCTAAATCAGGGGTCCTGAGCAGACTCACATTTTGTAAAGACTGCTCTGGCTGGCTGGGTGCAGTGGCTCATGCCTGTAATCCCAGCACTTTGGGAGGCCAAGGTGGGCGGATCACGAGGTCAAGAGATCAAGACCATCCTGGCCAACATGGTGAAACCCCTTCTCTACCAAAAATACAAAAATTAGCTGGGCGTGGTGGGGCACATCTGTAGTCCCAGCTACTCAGGAGGCTGAGGCAGGAGAATCGCTTGAACCCAGGAGGTGGAGGTTGCAATGAGCCGAAATTGGACCACTGCACTTCAGCCTGGCAACAGAGTGAGACTCTGTCTCAAAAAAAAAAAAAAAGACTGCTCTGGGCCAGGCGTGGTGGCTCACGCCTGTAATCCTAGCACTTCAGGAGGCCGAGGCGGGCGGATCACGAGGTCAGGAGTTCAAGACCAGCCTGACTAACATGATGAAACCTCGTCTCTACTAAAAGTACAAAAATTAGCCAGGTGTGGTGGTGCATGCCTGAAATCCCAGCTACTTGGGAGACTGAGGCAGGAGAATCGCTTGAACCTGGGAGGTGGAGGTTGCAGTGAGCCAAGATCGGGCCTCTGCACTCCAGCCTGGGCGATAGAGCAAGACTCTGTCTCCAAAAAAAAAAAAAAAAGACTGCTCTGGCTGCTGTGCTGGGAATGGATCATGGAGAAGGGACAGAGGCCAGGAGGCCAGACAGCGGGCTGTCACAGGAATCCTGTGGACTGTGAACAGTGTCTGGATGTATTTTGAAGATGGCATCAACAGAATTTTCTGATGGATTGGACATGGAAAGTGTAAGAAACCAATAGTCAAGCGTAGCTCCAGGGTGTTTGCCTGAGCAGCCAGAAGGATAGAGTTGTCACGCTCCATCCCTCATTTTCTGCTGGTCTCAGCTTCATCTCACTTTCTCAGTGGGGTCTTCCCTAATCACCCTGTCCACCCTGGTGCTCCTGTCCCCCTTCCCTGCTGTATGGTTCTGCATAGCACTCATTACTCTCTATTTACTTATTTATTTTTGATTCCCCTACTGAAAGTAAGCTCCACAGAGTGGATTTTTTTTTTTTTTTTTTTTTACTACTCTGTTCCCAAAATATAGTCATGTCGGGCAGATTGTAGGCATTCAACAAATAGTTTGATTTTATTTTTTGTTGTGTTTTGTTTTGTTTGACAGAGACAGGGTCTGGCTCTGTCCCCCAGCCTGGAGTGCAGTGGCGAGATCTCGGCTCACTGCAACCTCTGGCCCCCAGGTTCAAGCAATCCACCCACCTCAGCCTCCCAAGTACCTGGGACCACAGGCACACACCACCATGCTCGGCTAAATTTTGTATTTTTTGTAGAGACAGGCTTTCACCATGTTGCCCAGGCCAGTCTCAAACTCCTGAGCTCAAGTGATCCGCCTGCCTCGGCCTCCCTACATGTTGATGATTACAGGCTGAGCCACCACACCCAGCCCAACAAATATTTTTTGAATAAATGAATTGCAATGGGTGAGAAAATTAGAGGGTGAAGGGCATCAGGGGTCATTTTTAGACCTGATAAGTTTGATTGTTTTTTTTTTTTTTGAGACAGAGTCTCGCTCTGTTGCCCAGGCTGGAGTGCAGTGGCACGATCTCGGCTCACTGCAACCTCTGCCTCCCAGGTTCAAGCGATTCTCCTGCCTCAGCCTCCCGAGTAGCTGGGATTACAGGTGCCCGCCACCACACCCAGCTAATTTTTTGTATTTTTAGTAGAGATGGGGTTTCACCATGTTGCCCAGGCTGGTTTCAAACTCCTGAGCTCAGGCAATCTGCCTGCCTTGGCCTCCCAAAGTGCTGGGATTACAGGCGTGAGCCCCCAAGCCCAGCCTAAGATGATTTTGATGCTTATTTTTAGTTGGCTGGGTTTTAGAGACAGGGTCTCGCTGTCGCCCAGGCTGGAGTGCAGTGGTGCAATCAGAGCTTATTGTAACCTCAAAATCCTGAGCTCAAGTGATCCTCCAGCCTCAGCCTCCCAAAGTGCTGGGATTATAGGCTTGAGCCACGTGCCTGGCCTTGATTTTGAGGCTTATAAGTGGAGATGACAAGAAGGAAATTGGATACATGAGTGTGGAGTTTAAGAGACAGACCCGGACTAGAGTTAGAAACTTGGGAGTCTTCAGCTTTCAGGTGGCATATAAAGCCAAAAGACAGGATGAAAAAGATCTGAAGATTGAGTCCTAGAACCCTCCAACAGTTAGAGGTCAAAGAAAATGGAAGAATCACAAAGAGATTGAGAAGGAGCAACTGGAGAGGAAAGGAAGAATCAAAGGCAAGTTAGGGCCTGGGAGCCAAGAAAAGAAAGTGATCAGAAAAGACAGGGTTCCCAAGGTGATAACCAATGTTGCCAAGGATCACCAGGGGATGTTGAAAGCATGGAATGAATAGGATATTTGCATGGCCTGCAAAGTATCACCTCACAGGCCGGACACGGTGGCTCACGCCTGTAATCCCAGCACTTTGGGAGGCCGAAGAGGGCTGATCACTTGAGGTCAGGAGTTTGAGACCAGCCTGGCCAACATGGTGAAACCCCATCTCTACTAAAATTACAAAAGTTAGCCGGGCCTAGTGGTGCACACCTGTAATCCCAGCTACTCGGGAGGCTGGGGCAGGAGAATCACTTGAACCTGGGAGGCAGAGGTTGCAGTGAGCTGAGATCATGGCGCTGCGCTCCAGTCTGGGTGACAGAGTAAGACTCCATCTCAAAATAAATAAAATTAAATTAAATTAAAAATAGACACAAAGTGTCACCCCACAGACAAAGGGGAATTTACAAAGGGAAAAATGTACCTCTACAGTGGTACCTCTACAACCCTAACCAACAGCTCAGACAGCATCTCCAAGGGTGATACAACCTCACATCATGGGCCTCTGATGTGATTCAATGGGAAGTACATACCACCTGCATGCTGTTCTTGCCATTAAAAGTTTAACCAGAATCCACGGGTGAGGAAACAGACAAATCCAGAAAGTGGAATATTTTATAAGACAGTAACACTAGACTGTCCAAAATAATATAATGAAAAACCAAAAAGGCTGGGAGAACTGTTCTAGATAAAAATGGACCAAGGAGACATGACAGCCAAGTCAAATGCATGCTCCTTTATTGAACACTGGAACTGGAAGAGGGACAGCTAAAAAGACATGATAGGGACAACTGGGAACATTTATATGTGAACTGCTTGATAATATTACTGACGATATTGAATTAACATTACTTTTCTGTGTTGTGCTGTCTTGTGGTTTCATAATAGAATATCCTTTTCCTTAGGACATGAGGAAATTAAGAGTAGCCATCAAGATGCCCATAGCTTCCAAATGGTTCCCAAAAATTGTGTGTGGCAGGGTGGGGAGGAGAGGGAGAACCGATGTGGCAAAGCGTTGCCAGCTGGTAGGTTGAGGTGAAGGGTACTGGGCATTCATTGTCCTATTCTTTAAATTTTTTTCATATGTTTGAAAATGTTATAAATAAATACAATGTGAAGGACTGAAAGGAAGATGGCATGATCAACTGCGTCCAGTGCTGGTTAAGGCCAAGTAAATGGAGGACTGAGCATTAACACTGGATTTAACAATTTGTGGGTCATTGGTGACCTTGACGATCTGGACAGCAAAAGAGGCAGGCAAGGGCCAGACAGGAAAGAGCTGACTAGGCCTCACTTTGAGGACAATGGGAGTAAAATTAAGCACGTTGGCATTTTAGAGCAATCAATCTGACAGTTTGGGAAACGATGGCAGAGAAGGGGAAGAGTAGGAAAATGTCCGCACAGGCTCTGCAAGTGTATCCTACCCCCAGAAAGGGTGGCGAGGGCCTGAAGAGAGAACACAGCAATAGGGATGCAAGGGGACAGGAGGGGATAGTTGCAAAGAGATTGCCGCCCAACTGCCTTAATGTAATGCCTGTTTGGGAGCAAAGGATGAAGGAGCTTAGATGCTGTCATTCACCAAAATACCACATGATAAGTTCCGTTTGGGACATGATGCATTTGAAAGCCTTCATGCATTGTGTCCTCCTCTGGGGAAAGCAGCAGATGGGACTCTGTAGGACCAACAGCCTGCCCGAGCACCCGTGAGTCATTCCCACACTGCACTCTGTGTGTCTGATGTCTGCACCACGCTTAGGGCGCTGGAGGCCATGGCTCTGGGTGTGACAGTGACCTGAAGATGCTTTTGTTTGTAAAGTCTCTGAATCCTGGGAATCCCTCTCCCCAGAACACCTTCCAAGTCCTGCTGTCCCTGTGGACAGGCTTTCCCTAATGGTCCAGCCTTCAGTGACTGCTCTGGGATCTGAAATGTCATTTTAATGCATCTTCCTTGGGCCTGACATGGATGCCTGCTTTTTGGTGGTGTTATGTCCAAGCATATCTGTTCCTGACTTCCCAACTAGGTGGTCAGCTTCTTGAAGGAAGGGAACCCAGTTTATATCTCAAAATATTCCCAGCCTTGCCCAGAATGAATAATCAATAAACTGGAAAGAGGAGGGAGACGGAGAGTGGGAGGAGGAGGAGGAGGACGAAGGCCATCAGTTAACATTCTTCATACTCAAGATGCCCTAAAAGCTTGCTGTGTTGACTTCTAACCATGGGGACCACTTCTCATTTCTATGAGGGTGGGACTGGAGTTACCTGGAGGCCATTGCTGTCAACCCCTCTAATTCCTGAGTTAGAAGCCCTGGTAGGAAGCCTCCCTGAAACAGCCCACAGTGCTCTCTCCTGAAGCTGTTTGCAGTAAGTGACTCACCCAATTAAGAGCATCTACATAACAAAGCCTCACCGGGCTGCAGAGGTCACGGAGACTGTGAAGTGTGTCTTTCGTGTATACTCTGGAGAAGGTTCACTAATTATCAGTCATTTCCACCCCTCAAGAGCCTGTCAGCCTTTGAGATGCAAGGGATAAAAGAATCCCCAAATTCCCACCCCACACCAATCACTTCTACCTCCCCAACCCACCCCTGCATTTCAAACCTGTGACTAATAAGTGCCAGCGATGGGTCTCTGCCCACCTGGCTCAGAGTGAGGAGGGAGGAAGGGAGAGGGAAGAGGTATTGCCTCCACTAGGAGCATTTGTTAGTAAAAGGCAACTAGGAGGCTTGCATCGTTGTCTCTGTTAAACAAGTAAGCAAACAAAACTTGTATTTTTTTCTCAATGTATAAAAGTATGAATGTTTGTAGTAGAAACTACAGGTGAGCAAGAAAAAGTTAAAATCACCCACAACCCCACCCCCTAAGACGACCAGTGGTCCCACAGACTCCCTTGCAGCCAGGTTTCTAGGTGATATGTATTTGCTGTGGGTGTGTGTGCACCCCTGCTCTTTCATAACCAGCTTTTTCCATTTAATGATATATCTTCAACATCTCTTCCCATGAGCACATGGAAAGAATGTTAGAGGTGTCAGGGATGCTTAACTGGGTTAGCAGAGAAGGTGTGTTTTGGTCATTAGAGCATGAGAGGGAGGCATTGCCAGGATTTCTGAAAGCTGAAGGAAGCTGTTGTGAGGCCACAAAGAGCCCTTACTTTTGGAACTTGAGCAAGTGACTCTCTCTCTGTGAACCTCAGTTTCCTCATCTGTAAAATGGGGATAACAATATAGGCCTTATAGGATTGTTGCAAGGATTAAGGGAGATCCTGGTTGTGAAAAAACTATACAGGCATTGAATGTTTTATTACCCATTTTAATAAGCATTCATTAATTAGTGCCTGCTTGTTACTTAGCTCTCTGCTAGTCTGTGCTGAGAGTATAAAGAAGGCATCTGGTTCAGCCCTGAAGGAGCTTAAGATCTAATTGGAAAGTTAAACCCACACATATACACAAAAAGCTAAACAATAAGAATTTAAATAGCTAATAAAAAATATCATCAATTAGTAGATAATTAAGTGCCAGATGAGTGGCACAGACAGCAAGCACTCCAGGGATTCAGAGGTAAGAAAGAACACAGGGGATAATAATAATAATGACCACTTTGAGCACTCTCTCTGTGCCAGGCACATGCATTGTCTCATTTAATTTACCCATTGACCATATGAAGTAGAGATCATTATTACATCCATTTGGCAGAAGAGGAAACTGAAACTTCAGAGAGGTGAAGAAGCTTGCCCCAGGTCACACATCTAGCAAGTGTGGTACTGCTGTTCCTTGGACCCAAGCAGTCGTGCCCCAGAGTCCACCACATGCTGAAGCACCATGCTCTACTCAGATGGAGGGAGGGGCAGGGCAGTGCTGTGTCCTGAGCTGGATGGTACAGGAGGGAGCCTCATGAGTACAGATGGGACAGAGAAGGGTGTGTTGGTGCAGGGGGAAGATTCCAGGCTGGCTGGATGGCTGGTCCTCAGGGACAGTGGAAAGCAAGTCTTGACAGTAAGACTGAAGGAGAGCGGCCAGCCATGATGGCTCACGCCTGTAATCCCAGCACTTTGGGAGGCCGAGGTGGGTGGATCATTTGAGGCCAGCAGTTCAAGACCAGCCTGGGCAACATGGTGAAACCCTATCTCTACCAAAAAAACAAAAATTAGCCAGGCGTGGTGGTGGGCGCCTGTAATCCCAGCTACTCAGGAGGCTGAGGCAGGAGAATCGCTTGAACCTGGGAGGCAGAGGTTGCAATGAGCTGTAGAGGTTGCATGCCCACTACACTCCAGCCTGGGTGACAGAGTAGGTGACACTCCATCTCAAAAAAAAAAAAAAAAAAAAAAAGATTGAAGGAGAGAAGCTAAGGCACGTGAAATGCTTTTTGGCAGAAAATGAATTGTCCAGGAGGGTTTGGAGCCATGTGGGATCCAATCAAAGCAGTGTTTGGGAAGGTAGGACTAGGGGAGGCTACCGTAGGAGGATTTCAGATGGGCGTTGAGGAGAACTGAGGTTGAGGCAGAAGCATTTCGGGGACGATGGAATGCCATCCTTCCTAAAAAGCCCTTATTCCCCTACTTTTTATCTTTGTGACATTTTGGGTTAATCTACATTTGGTTCCCGTGACTGCCGGCCTCATTCTGGCATGTTTACTAACTCCTTTCACACCTGGGTTCTGCAGGAAGTAACTCATTTGCTCCTTCCATAAATGCTTGTGGATCTCCCATTTCAAAGGGAGAATCAGTCAACACAGTCTGGGTGCTAATTATGATTAAGGGGGAAAGAGGTCAAAGATGATGCTAGTGGTCAGAGCTGATCCCCACCAGATCCCCCCAGTCCCTGCCCACAGCCTGGCAGACCCACCCTCCCAACACCAGCCAGCTCCCCAGACCACTGTTGCCACTTCTCACTGCACACCCCCACCCCCGCTGAAGGAGCTGGTCGCCCTTTTCTTCTGAAGCAGCAGGGCAGGGAGACTGAGAACATGATAAAGCCTTTGGCTGTTCAAGTAAAACGTTGTGAATATGAGAATGTGGTCAAAGAGCTGGTAGGAGTCACTGCAGGGCAGCATGTTCAGTTACAAAGGTGGGGACTAAGAAGGTCAAATCTTTAAAAATGTATCTACATAACCTATATATTAATTTTTTTTGAGACAGGGTCTTGCTCTCCCAGGCTGGAGTACAGTGGTGCTGTCACAGGTCACTGCAGCCTCCATCTCCTGGGCTCAAGCTGTCCTCCCACCTCAGCCTCCTGAGTAGCTGGGACTACAGATATGCACCACAACTCCCAGCTAATTTTTTTCACTTTTTGTAGAGATAGGGTCGCACTATGTTGCTCAAGCTGGTCTCAAACTCCTGACCTCAAGCGATTCTCCCACCTCAGCCTCCCAAAGTACTGGGATAACAGCTATGAGCCACCACACCTGGCCTAACCTATATTTATTGAATGCAGTTGATGCATATGGTAGACTATGTAGGCAATAAAAGTAAGATGACATCATTTCGGTCCTTATTAATGGCTTGATTAACAGAAAAGGTGAGGGGAAATGAAGGGAAAAAGTAGGGATAGAGACAGAAAAAGAAGAGAAAAGAAGAATAAACACTAAGCCCAGAGACATGAAGCATATTGGCCAAGGTCAAGGTTTGGGAAAGTACACTGCAGTGAGTAGGGAAAACCTACCTCTTCCCTGGTGCTTCCCCCATACTCACACAAGACCCCAAATGCTTCAGGCCACGACTTTCCCAAGGAAATGTCCCCTGGAGATGTTTCTGTGCCATTGATTGCATTCCACAAACATTTTTGAGCACCCCAAGGTACCAGTTTCTTAAGCTCTTAAGCTCTGCTAAGAAGAAGCAGAGTTGATTGTTTCCTAAGGCGGTCGATCTTGACAGTGTCCTTTGATGCCTTAGACACCTTCATCAGACATATTGGGTGTCATCCAGGCTTGTGGGAGGGAAGGGCTAGAAGGGAAAAAATTCTGTACATTCTCAAACCAGATGGAGATAAAAATCATTTTCTCACCGGGCTTTGGTAAGAGGTAAGATAATGTTGTAAGCTACCTAGAATTGTGTCCAGGACACAGTAGGCACTCAGTAAAACCAAGTGTGATTCTGTCACTCAATGCTGACATGACTGCTTCTCTTTACTGCATTGATCAGTTTTTCAGCTGAGGTCGTTACCTGGTTGGGTTGGTATTCAGCCAGGCTGTTTGGTGCTGAGGTCCCACACAAGTACCCATCATAGGAACCCACAGACACAACTAAGAAGTAATCACCATTGGACCTGTTTAGAAGCCACCTGAACAGCCAGGCTATGGCAAATCAGTTGATGTTGTTGGTTGTGAGTGACCAGAACTAGCTCTGATTAACTTAAGCAGAAAAGGAATGTATCAGAAGGATATCAGGAAGTTCACAGAATCAGTGGGAAGACTGGAGACCTAGACTTGGGAAATGGACAGGAACTGTCAGCAGCTGGGAAATGGAAATGCGGTTGGCCGTGCTACCATACCAGCCGAGTTAGGCCACTGCCTGAGTCACTGCCATGATCACAGTGCATATGGCAGTGACTGTCCTCTCTGCCCTTCCTAGTCAATGCCATTGCACTGGGCTCACTGCTGCTACTGAAAAGAGTTTCCAACTACCACAATCCTCTGCTCACCCCTTGAGTCTGAGACCCAGGTAGGGAGCATCCATTGGTAGAGGGCAGAGAGGAGGAGGATGTGGCCTCTCCCACTTCAGTAATCAGATGCAGGCCCTGCTTTCCAACAAGGAAGAGGATTCAGATGTTAGGCAACCAAATGAGTAGGAAGAAATTAAATGTCCACCATGCAATACTTTACTGTAGCAGTGAAGGTTAAAGGTATTACCAAACTTGCCTCCAGGTGTCTTTTGGCCATTCTAAAATACCAAAGCCATGCCATAAGAATGTTTGCCTGCTTCTGAGGCTATTTCAGAAACTATAGTTGAAGGCGAGTCTCTAATATAAGTTTCTAAAAACTGTTTTGGACCACTGTGATGGCATTTCTTTTTTTGTTGTTGTTTTTTTTGAGACGGAGGGTGGTATTTCTTGTTAAAGAAGGCGAAGAATATGTCTGGCTGCAATTATAAAAATCCCCAATTTCACTGGCTTAAACGAATAGGGATTTTTCTAACAAAATAAAAGTTTTGGAGAAGGAGGATTGTTGGTGATGGCTCAGTGTCCCAATGACATCAGGATTAAGTCTCTTTCTTCTGTTTTCTAGGACTTTCCCTCATGGTCACAAGATGGCTACTACAGCTGTAGATATTATGTCCAAGCTCATGCAAGGAAGGAGGGGAAAGGGAAGGGTCCAACCATAGGCATCATCCCCTTTGATCATGAAAATACAGTGCTTCTCAACACTCACTTCCTGCTTTGCCACCCCTGTACTTCCACTTGTTCCTCATTTGCCAAAATAGGTTGCATGGCCACCCAGCGACAGGGATGCAAGGGAAAGATGAAAACAGGATTGTCATGATTGGCCTATGCCAATCGCAAACCACTGCCTGGGCCTGGTACACTACTACAGTGTTCAAATGAGGAAGGTGGAGGGAGGTGGATATCAGATAATATATCTAAATTCTGGTATCAGATTTGACCATTGCAGGATTGGAAGTTAGACACACAAGCATGGAGGACAAGGGCTTTCCAAGGAGAGGAGACAGAAGGAAAACACAGGGCATGTGGGGAGAACAAAGAAATTCAATTTGGCTGATGTGTAAGTAGCTGCACTTTTGGTAAACTATCCTAGAGAAGTAAAATCACTAATTGCAAGGATATAGACATAAGAAATTTTATTAGCAAGAAAAACCTGGAAACAATCTATGTGTGCATTAATAGGGGAATGGTTGAATAGGTGTAGTACATACATCCTATGAAACATTATGTAGCTGGCCGGCATGGTGGCTTGTAATCCCAACACTTTGGGAGGCTAAGGCAGGTGGATCCCTTGAGCTCAGGAGTTCAAGACCAGCTGGGGCAACATGGAAAAACCCCGTCTCTACAAAAAATACAAAAATTAGCCAGGCATGGTGGTGTGTACCTGTAGTCCCGTCTACTTGAGGGGCTGAGGCGGGAGGATCGCTTGAGTCTGGAAGGTCAAGGCTGTAGTGAGCCATGTTTGTACCACTGCACTCCAGCCTGGGCAAAAAAGTGAGACCCTGTCTAAAATACATACATACATACATATATTTTTTTTAAAAATAAAAAGAAATTAAAATTACTATGTAGCTAAAAAATGAATATATTCATTCCATATCTATAGACCCATTTATTATTAAGAATGAATGAGCAAGTTGCAGAGACCCCTAATATAACCCTTTTTGTATAAATAGGCAATAACACAATAGCTCCACATATATGAATATAGTTTATTATGAGCATGGAGCATGGCGAAAGAGGTAGAAGTTATACCCCAGGTCCTTAACAATGGATGTCTTGGGAGACTGGGTGGGAAATGCAGAGGAGGTGAGGAAGATCACTAATGTTTTTCTTTGTATATCTTTGAGTGTTTTCCTGGTTGAGGTGAACATGTGTTTCTTTCATAATTTTGGAATGCATCTTAAAGCTTTACAAAAGTAGTTTGGAAGTGGGTTATGAAGAGTCAAGTGTTACATTGTATCATAGGGAGCCACTGAAGAGTTTTGAGTAAGGGAATGATGTGGTCAGGAAAATTAACCCAGCAAGAGTATGTATAATGGATTAGAGGCAGGAGAGGTGGAGGATGGGCAGAACAATTAGAAGGTTCTTGTAGCAGCAGTTCAGTCAGAAGCTAGTAAGAACTGAACTGTGATAGCAATAATATGTGAGGAAAGGAAGAGTAAAGAGGGTGCAGGCTAGAGCCTTGAGACATACATGCCCAACATTGGGAGATAGTCGTGGGTGGCATGGTTTTCCATTAAATTGTGTCAACCAACACATCTTGCATCTTGAAATCCTGAGTAAATGGCTGTAATCCATGCATATTGCTCTTCTCCAACCTCCTCCAGCATCCCCTTATTTGACATTTACAATAAAGACATTCAAAATAACGTATGTTTTCATGAGATTTGTATCATCGCCCTCATTAAGTTGAGAACATCTTGGAACGTGAGACCATGGAGAATACTTACTGGTAGCCCCAAAAAGTGCAGTTTCATTTGTTCATCATAGTTGGTGGTTTACACAAATGCTCTTTCTTCATTTGTTCCTTGAAGGAACGGCCCTAGTCCCTACCCCCTGGGAGTTTACCATCCAGTGAAGGGGACAGACTCTCAACAGGAAATTCTATTATAAGTGAGGGTAATGGGAGGTGGGAGGATGCAGGAAAGTGATGTGTGAGCTGAGACCTGAAGGAAGAGTATGCGCAAGCCAGGTGAAGAGAAGGACAGGTAATTCCAGAGAGACAGAGAAAAGCAGGAGCAAAGCCCTTGAGGTAGGGAGTAGCATGGCACATTTGAGGAACTAAAAGGAAGCCTTGGGTAGCAGGAGTTCCGGGTGAGGGGGTGTGGAGGCAGACAAAGGCAGAAAGGCAAGCTGGGGCAGAGCCAGTGTAGACCCACCAGCCAGGGGAGGCAAGCTCAACTTGTTCTCAAGAACAATGGGAACCCGGATGCCTTTAAGCAGAAGAGAAACATGGTTGGATTTGCTTTTTAAAGAAAGAGCACGCTGGCTTGGGCTGGGACTACACGGAAACAGCAAGGAATGCTCAATGGTCCGGTTTTCCCATTAGGCTGGGAGCTGGCCAGGGGCTGAGATGACCCCATGCCATTTATACTGTTCTCCTCTGTGCAGATCCCCCTCCTGCTCTGCACCGGCTTCAGCTGCAAATGGTTGTGGTTAACAGGCTGGTACTCCCCCATCAGAAAAGTAGAAGTCCCCCTCCCTCCAATACTCCCCCAGAGTAAGGAGTTGGTATGCCCCAGATCTGAAGAAAAGAAGGGATAAGGATGGGATGTGGGTGAGGCAAGGCAGATTTCTTCTCTCTGTGCCTCAATTTCCTTATCTGTGAAATGGGGCATTCATGGTACCTACCTCAGAGAGTCGCTGTGGGCGAGGACATAATTCATACAAAATTTTTAAATGGCACCTGGCACAAAATGAACAATGAAAAAGTGTTAGTTTTTGTTTTTGTTCTTCCTGAAAGATAGGTGGGACCCTATGAGCACGGACTATATTCCCCACTGTCCGAGAGGACCGCTGATCACATCCGCAGAGAGAGCGTGAGGACCCCTGGGCCAGGCAGGTGTCAGGAGTACCAAATGACCTAAGTTTCAACAAATCTCACGTACAAGTTTGGGCCTGGGATCCTAGTCCGCACATGCTTCTGTTCCTATGACTTAAAAAGAGAGTACCCCCAGGTGAGCAAAAGGGAGCCGCCCTCTGCCCTCCCGCGAAACCCGGTTCAGCCCGAGGCCTCCCGGGTTGGAGGCGCGATGGGGGGCGCCGTGGCCTGAGATCCAGCTCCGGGTCGGTGGGGGCGGAGCCTGGCCTGGAGCGGGCGGGCCCGCGCGGCGGAGGGGCGGGACCGGCGCGGCAGCCCGCAGCCCCACCCCCAACGGAAGTGCCGCCGGGCCCGACCCTCCCTCCCGAGGCCCGTTCCCTTCGCCCCTCCCTCGGCCGACTCTTCCTGGCTCAATTCGGCTCCCGGAGCTGGTTCCGCCAGGGCCCCAGCAACGGTCCGGAGAGGAGGCCCCGGGTCCGCGTGTCTGGCTGTGTCGGGCGGTGCTCTGTGTCCCTCTCACTCCCCAGCCCTCCCTTCCATTTCTCGGTTACCTGCGCGGCTGCAGGCGCCGCGGGGGACTGCACAGGTAAAGTCTCGGCAAGTGAGGGCGCAGGTGTGGGCGCCTCCTGGGCCAGGCGGGCAGGGGAGAGGCCGACGGCACGTGCCTGGGAGATTTTTTTTTTTTTTTATAGCGATTGTATTGACGGTGGGGCCTTGGGGAGGGCAGACACGGACCCTGGGAGCGCTGCAGGGCACTGGGGAGAGAGAGGGGCGGGACTGAAGCCCCCGGAGACTGGGGGCCGGTTCCTTTACGGCCCCGCAACTTGCGCAGGCTCCGTGGTGCCTGGGAGGTGGTGCGCCGGTTGGGTGGGGGCGGGTCCAGGCCGCGGCGTCGGAGAATTGTCCCCCACCCAGTCCCCGCGGTGACTGGGTTTTGACAGCCTCCCCTCCCGAGCGCGCACATTCCCAGGTTTGCAGAATGAAAATCAATAAAATCGATGCAGTGGTAAAGAACGCGAAACATGTTGGGTTATTATTATTATTTGTGTTTGTTAAATTTTTTTTTTAAACTTTTTTCTTATAAAGGTGGTTTCAGCTTGGATAATGGCCTCAGAGAGGGACGAAAAACGCCCGCTGGTTTCCCAGCAGGGTCCGGAGACCTGTCTTAGGTCCCAAGCCTCGAAAAACGTCCCAGGGCGGCCGTGCAGGGTCTGGCGGCGGGAAAGAAGCCCCGGGGCACGCTCGGTTTCCAGATACGGCTATTCCCCGCACCTCACCCTCTGCCCTTTAGGGAGATGGCCCCCCTCCACCGACTTTCCCCGGTTCACCACCCCCACGCCCCGGGAACCGCGCCTCCTCCCCTCCCCCGCGCTCTCCCCGGCGCTTTAAATAATGATATTTGCATGCAGGGAGCGATTCATAATTATGTCAGGGCTGGTGAAATATAGGCAACATTTCAAACTTTCTATTTAAAAAACATGAATTATGGCCGCGGAAAATGTGTTCCCATTTAAAGGCGATACGAAGTATTTGGTGTCTCGTCCCCGGGCCCATCCATCACGCAGACAATAAAGAGAGTTTTTCGCCCTGACACCCGCGATTTATGGGCGCCCTTCTCTGCCCTCATCACTCACCCGCCGCGGCCGGCCTGGCGACAGGCCCGGCGACAGGCCCCGCGGAGAGACGCGCGGCCGCCCCCGCGCGGGCTAGCGCGCGCACTTTGCGCCCTCGCTGGCCCCGCAAGATCTCGGCTCCCAGAGGGAAGCACCCGCTCCCAGGAGTTGGGGAATCGGTCTTGAGGGTCCGGGCAGCCGAGTAGGAGCGGAAACCACACTGGTCCTCCTACGCCGCGCAGCCTCTCAGGGCTGGGGCTGAGCGCGCCGCGGCGGGGTTTTGCTAGCCTTTGCTGTGTCCTGGCCTCGCCGGCGCCGCGCCGCGAAGTTTGCAGGGCAGGCGGCGGGAAATTATTTAAGCGCTGGCTCGAAGTGAGGACAGAGAACTGGGCAGGGGGTTACCCAGGCCAATTCTTGGGCCATTCCGCCCCAAGGAACGTGGAGCTGTCCCCAAGCTTTCTTGAGCCCCGCCGGGCGGACGCTTCTCGGCTAATCTTTCTGCAACTTTTACAAAGCTGCCTCCTCCCCAGTTTGATCTCTGCAAACACATCCTGGGCGTCCGCGGCAGCTTGGAAACTATTTTTACCGTCTGGGGCCGAGGAGTTGCATTGAAATAAGGAAGGCGAGGCGCCTTCTCTAGCGTTTCACCCCGGGCCAGGCTGGGTCACCCAGTGGCCTCTTTGCCCCCCCGCCCCACCCTTCGCGCGCCTTCCAGAGCCGTCATCGAATCTCTCTTGCTAACTTGCAGCCCTCTGGGGGTTCTCCGAGACACAGGCGCAGGAGGGAGCCTTCGTCGAGGAAAGTTCCGGCTACCTTTGTTGGGGAATTTGCTTTCATTTTTCACCGCGGGCGAACCTGGCCAGGAGGGTTGCTGAAGCACCGGCAGAGGGGGGGCTGCCAGGCACTGCCAGGCAGCGAGAGGCCGCTCGACCTGGGGGCGCCGCTTGTCCAGCCTCCTTCGGAGGCCAGACTTGCAGCCACCCGGGCACTAGAAGCCACCTCGAGTCCTGCGTTGGGCCGAGGTGTCGGTGTACACGCGAGCCGGGAGCCGTTTCTTGCAGGATGCTTGCGAGCTGGATTTATTCGGATAAATGCAGCGCAAACGACAGCCAGAGAAATCCCGTCGATTCTAAAAATGACAAGGTTGAATTTATTAGACTGAGAGTCATATGTAAGTACAGGGAGATGAAAATTATACAAACAGCTCCACGTCCAGTGTGAACACCACTGATCGCTTCCAGCTTCCAGGGCATGTAATTAACACATCTGAATATTTAGATCTAGAGAGAAATATAAAAATACTCTTAAATTCTCCGTGTGTGGACATATATTTCAGTTGAAAACATTCTAGAGCAAGTGTCCTTTACAGCCCCTGCTTGGGTGTCATCTGGGCTGGAGATAGAACTTATGTCCAAATAACCACCCGGAGAATGTCATCTATAACCAGAGTGAGTCCCGCATCGCTGAGGGTTAACGTATCTACAGATCTTTAAATATCTGCGGCTTGGCAGAGGTGAAATAAATGTATTTAAGAAAAGCAGGCGCGAAGATAACCGAGCCACTGTGTCCAAACAATATTTCTGGGCATGGAAATACATTTCCTACAAGGTCGGCGGTGGAGAGTGCAGACAAATGGAGAGGCTTTCGGAAACCCTGTGTGGGGGCCACCGGTCCTGGACCCCATGCACCCTGCAAGTTGAAGTGGGCTCTATTGGATGTCTGTGGCCTCGGACTGCGGCGTGACTGCTGCGAGAGTCTCGGCCCTGACGCCCAATACTGCAGCGCTCTGGGGGTCCTCCGAGATACAGGCGCGGAGAGCCTTCGCGGGGCACTGAACCCGACATATCAGGTGGCAGGCCTGGGCTCCCCCGGGCAGCCCTTTCCTCACAGACACTTCAGCTACCCCTCAATCCTGGCTCCACCTGGCTCTGGCAGTGGCCGTTTGGGTCTATAGATGTGGAGGAAGAGCGCAGAAAAAGGCGGGTCCGGCTCGATTCCGAGGCATCCCAAAGCAGGAAGCCGGAGGCCACTGGGAAGAAGGCCACGATTTTTGCGCCTTCTAGAAGCCAGGGCCCACCCAAACTCTTGGGACACTAACTTGAGGGTATATTTACTTGTATCAGGCACCCACACACACACACATAGTCACTACTGAGGCCCGGATGCCCCCGTGAGTCTTATCTACATATTTGAAAAGCCAGGGCAACGCCAACAGCGAGGTCGGCAACGTTACAGCTGTGAAATTCCAAGGCAAAATACTAATTCCAGAATAGGACAAATGTCCACCACTCTCTCTCCCTCTTTTTCCTCTTCACCCCTCCAAACCCACCCAACCCTTAAATAGGCGCAGAGCTTCTCAGAGCCCCTGCTCGGAAAGAGATTATAGAGGACTTTGCCATGAGTTTCTGGGAACTGCACACTCCTGGGGCAACCCTGCCGCGGGAGAAATAACCCGGGCCCTGAGAACGTCCTACTCCAGGCAGTGTGGCTGCGCAAGAAAGGCTTATACGGCACACCAAGAAGAGGGAGCCAGAATGGGAAATACTCCCTGGCAAGTAAGAAAAGGGAAAAGGAAATGGAGGAAAGAGATGGGGGAGCCCAGAAAGACGCGGGAGAGAAAACAAAAAGAAGGGAGGAAGAAAAGAAATGAGAGCCAGGAGAGGCGCGCCGAGGAGAGCGCAGGCCGTGGCGAGACCCCGGGCCGGGCCGCGGCTCCTGCACGCCAGGCTTCTCCCCTGCCCCGAGCAGCGGCGAGGGCCGCGCGGGACTGTCCCCTACTGGCCCCGCGAATCTGGGCCTTGCTCCCAGTCGGGTGGGGCGGACCTGGGTGCAGAGGCCTCCGCGTGCGCTTTCTCTCCCCGCTCCCAGGGACCGCGAGGCGGGGCAGGACAGGGGTGGGGAGGCCCCCGGGGGCGCGCGCCAGTCCGGGACTGTTTGGGTGCTCTGGGCCAGGCTTTCCAGCTCGCCGGGCCTGACCTGTCAGGCGGATTATCTTCGAGGGAGATTAATAGGGGAGGCGGGCTGCAATAATAATCGTTTTGTTTGATGTGACAACTCTGATAGGCGTTGATTTACTTACAAACTGATAGGCTTTTAATTGAGCGCCTCCGCCGAGCCCGAGATGAAAGGGAAGCGGCGGTGAAAGGCGGCCCGCCTGCCCTCCGGCCTCAATACTGATTAGCCATCTCGACAGTGAATAGTTCAAGGCATTTTCAAACTTTTTTCCTCAGCTCTTTCCCCTTCCTTCTCCTCCTCCCACCCCCTCCTCCAATATCTGCCTTGCCCACTCCTTTTTTAGAGAAAACAAATCATTTCCATTGTGCGCAAATAAAATCCGCAGGACATCCACGCCAACCGCTGCTGGGGGTTGGAGGCTTTAGGCCTGGCGCAGAGTAATTAACGGCCCCCACCCTGAGGCCCGCGCGGCCTTCGGGGGTTTGGCCTCCTGCGCGAGGTGCGCAGGCTTGGACGCTTGCGCCTCCCAAAGGCCCTGGGCGCGCAGGCCCCCAGGCGCCCCCATGCGCTCGGACCCTCGGAGTGGAGTTTTGAGAAAAGCGAACGCACGCAGACCACGACCCGCACCCACGCAGCACAGCGCAGCCCCACAAGCGTGTGCGGCCACACCAGGGGACGCGGGAGCCACTCCACGGCCCCCCCAGGCTTCTGGTGCTGAGGCTGTCTCCCCTGAGCCGCCGGCGTAATAAGCTGCTGGAATTAGAGGAGAGGGGGAAGAGCTGAGTCTGGAGGCTGGGAAGGGACGCCCTTGGCTGCGTCACCCCCAGCCCTGCCGCAGGCCCCAGAATTTCAGTGCCCGAGCCTCGCGGGGAGGCTGCGGCGATAGCGGCCCAAAGGTGGGCTCGCGGCGTTAGGAGCACTACCATTGGTTGGGTCGACACCTAGACGGCCGCGCACTCAGTGACCAGGCACACATGGACACACCCGAAGGATAAGAGTGCTTCACAGACGCGCTGCCCCGCAGAGACAGCGTAGGACTGTCCCGCCCTCCGAAACGCGCACCTGGGACTCGCACCCCGGAGACCAGACAACTGCCTCCCTCAGCGTGGGGCCTCCCCACCCGCTCTCCGACTCACCTCCCTCAGATGTCGCACGGACACTACAAACCCCCTTGAATGCAGGTGTGCTCTTACACGCTCACACTGACAAACACCAGCCCCAAGCACACACCGCCTCACTCCCCTCTTCTCTCCAAATGAGCTTCAATCAAGTTACCATCTCATAAAGTTTACCAACCCAAAGAATCAAGGAATAAAATCCAAACTCAGAAAAAGAATGCCTAGGAGCAAATTCTAAAACTCACCCCGGAAAGTTCTCGGTACCCGTGCGGAGTGGGAGACAGAGAAAGAAGCTGGGGAGGGGAGTGAGGTGGGGGAGGGGAGTGAGATGGGCCAAGAGGAGAGGGCGAGCACTCCGAGGGCAGGTTCCAGACCCGACCCCCGCGCGCACCCGGCTCAGCCCCAGGTGCGTGCCGGTCGAAACCGGGTCTCCAGGCTCGGCCCCCGCCCCCCACGCGGGCACAGACTGGCTCCCGACTCCCAGAGCTCCCAGCCCCACCATTTATCAAAAAGACTTGACAACAAAAGAAGAGCCGGGGCGGAAAAGCGGAGGAGGGGAGATTCAAAGTCTTCCAAGTCGTTCCGAGGAAGGGGGTGTGTCCTCCTCCCCACCCACCCCCTCTAATTTCTGCGAGTTTCTGGAGGAGACCCTCGAACCCGCTCCGGACGCTATCAGAGCCCCGATAACTCACGCAGCGCCACAGGCATGCATACACACTGGGCACCCAGGTCCAGGTACCCGGTGGCACGCACAGCGCCTCCCCTTTTCTTCCCAAACAACCCGAGTGACGGTGCAAATCGAGGGGAACGCGGCAGTCCCGCTCCGCTTCCCTGGAAGAACCCGCGTTCCCACAGGCAGCCGCCCCCTCCCTCTCTCGCTCCTTCCCTCGGCTCTCCCAACGCAGGTCGTTCCGACTCGGCGTTCCAATAAATTTGAGAGAGCAGCCCCGAGTGACCGTGGCTCCCCAGCCTGCGGGGATGACGGCAGGTGGGAGAAGGTCGGGGAGGGGGCATGAGTGAGCCTGAGATGTTTCTTCCCTCATACACCCATGGCCAGGCCTCTTCTTCGCAGCCTCTTAGCCCTGCTTACGACCCGAGGGGGTCAAAGAATTGAGGCGAGGTTTACCCCACCATTGACCTCCAGGACTAGAGGTTCCTTGGTGTTGTGGCTCTTAGAAGTATCCGAGTTTGGGGTTAGGGATCTACGGAGGGTGGCAGCCTGACCTCCGCACGCTACACGCCCCGCGGGAACTCGCGGCGGCGGGGTGGGGGGGCGGGAAATCTCCCGTGTTAGACGTTGCCGCCGCTGGTCTCGGGTACCCGGAGCCGCGCCCGAACTCCGCGACCCCCACAGACCGAAGTTCCCAGAGGTGGAAGGGCGTCTCTCCGACACCGAGAGGGCAGGCGCACACTCCAGGCCTGCGCGCCCCTCTCAGCGCCCTGGGCGCACCTGCGCACTTTACTCTCGCTATTCATTTTCCTGACACCGTGCGCCTCTTTCCCCTCTTTCATTCTTTTTCTTAGAGCCCCCACCCCACCCCCATCCCAGGAGGCCGCTCCTCTTTTCCCCTCCTCCAGTTCCCTCTCGATCTCCTCCTTCCTCTCCGTCTCTCTCTCCCTCTCTCTTTTTCCCTTCAAGTCGCACCCGCCTTGTAATCAGCAACAAAAGCTGACATAAATCACGGGAGGATTGACAAGAGCTGACAAATAACTGATTGATTGCGGGCGAGGAACATTGACAATTGATGGAGGGGTGGAGATGCCCAAAGAAGGGGGGGAGGGAGGAAAAGAGGGTGGAAGGGGCGAGTAAGAATGGGGGGTTGGGGGGAGAGACTGAGTGTGAAACAGAGGAAACATGTGATCCCTGCTGCTGCCCCAATCTACGCGTCCCCGGGCGTCACGTGGCCGGGAAGGGCGGAGAGCCCAGCGCTCCTCGCGGTGTCGAGCCGCCGCCGCTGCGACTGCCCATCTAGCTTCTGGTTTCTCCGCCGCGGAATCTGAGGAAATTAGAGCGGGCGGGCGGGCTTCTTCCAGCTCCGGCTCCCCACCTTGCCTTCTTACCCTGGTGGCTGCGCTGCGCCGCGCGGGATCTCGATTACTGCGAAGGAAAAAACACTGGGTGTGCAGGTTCCCTTCGCCCCTGGAGTTGACAGTCCGGCCGGTGTCCACACTCCCACCGGTGCTCCTTCTGGACACCCCCGCAGTCTGTTCCTCACGCGCACCCCACTCCAAAAGAAGGTTTCAGTTTATTTTCGAGCTGGGGAAAGGAAGAACGACGAGGAGGAAAAAAGAGGGAGGCGGCGGATGGTAAACGTAGAATAAATGTCCATCTCGTCCTCGCAGCGAAATCGAGGGAGGGGACACACAGGGGGGCGGCGAAGAGGGAGCTGCCCATTAAAACCAGCTCTGAGAGTCCTGGCGGCGGCGGCGGCGGCGGCGCGGGACGCGTCACATCCCCTTGACCCTCCAATCACCTCGGGCTCCCATTTGATTGGAAGGCGGCAAAGGCTTTAATCTCTCCCTTGGTGCAGCTGCTTTTGAAGTGAGTTTCCTCGCCAGAGCCCCGGCTGGACACGCAGCGGCTCACATCGCAGAGCGCAGCGCCGGCGCGGGGCCGCGAGAACGCAGCGCAGGGGAGCAGCCCGAGGTGGACACCGCGAGCCGCCCGGCACTCCCGCAGTCCAGCCGGCTCCTCTAGCCCGGCCACGGCTCCGCTGCGGGCCACCCAGGATTACTCGCGTCTGGCTCCAGGCGCCGAGAAGGCGCGCTGGGCGCCCGTGGCCGCCGCGCCAGCTCCTCCTCCTCCCGCTGCTCCTGCTCCCTGGGCGAGCGCGCAGCCCCGAGCCCGCCCCGCGCCTCCCGGAGCCCTCCCCCCCGCTGCTCCCATGCGCGCGGGTGGGTCATGAGCACAGCGCCCTCGCTTTCTGCCCTAAGAAGCAGTAAGCACAGCGGCGGCGGAGGCGGCGGCGGCGGCGGAGGCTGTGCAGACCCTGCCTGGACCAGCGCGCTCTCTGGAAAAAGCTCCGGCCCCGGCCCAGGCTCGTCTCCGGCCGGCAGCACCAAGCCTTTTGTGCACGCCGTGCCCCCCTCTGACCCCCTGCGCCAGGCCAACCGCCTGCCAATCAAGGTGCTGAAGATGCTGACGGCACGAACTGGCCACATTTTGCACCCCGAGTACCTGCAGCCCCTGCCTTCCACACCCGTCAGCCCCATTGAGGTAAGGACCCTCTCTCTGGATCGCACTGGGACCACTACCCTGGGTGCCACCCTAGGGCTTTCTTTTTCTCGGGATCTGGGCGGAGGTGGGGGGGTCTGAGTGATTCAGCTCCCGAATGGGGGAAGAGGCTACTGCTTCCGTACCTCAAAACTAGGGCGGAAAAGGGGGAGGAAGTGGAATAGGGCGTGAATGCTATAGGGAGCAAGGCTGCCAATACTTGTTTGTTTCTCCTTTCGATATGAAAGCCCCTACCCCGACCCAGGCCCCTTCACTCGGTACCGAAGGCAGGCGGAGGTCTGAAATATGGTTCCAAAGTCGCCGTCCTTAGGATCCCCAGAAGCCAGTGTGTGCACACAGCCTCTGAGGCGCCAGCCGCCCGAGTCCTTGCTCTGAAGAATTAAGGAGTGTTTGTGGGGAGGGGATACAGTTCTGGATCTAGGAACCGAAAACCAAAACATTTTGCTTTTTAAAAATCTAGTTAGCGCTCAGAGAGGGCAGGAAAGATGCTGCTGGAGGTGGTGGTTGGGTGGGGGGAGCAATCTGCTGCCTTTCCCAACGGCGAGAATGTTTGTGAGTGGGTGTTGAAGAGGGGGTGCCGCCTAGAATTGCGCCTCGGGGCTGGGAGGATCTTCGTGGGCTGTTGCGGAGAGGCATTTGAACCCCAGAAGCCAGGATTCTAAAGGGTTTCCACTTCTTTCTCTGTGTGACCTCCCCCCCATCGTCTGACCCCGCAGCTCGATGCCAAGAAGAGCCCGCTGGCGCTGTTGGCGCAAACATGTTCGCAGATCGGGAAGCCCGACCCCTCGCCCTCCTCCAAACTCTCCTCGGTTGCCTCCAACGGGGGCGGCGCGGGCGGTGCCGGCGGCGGCGCTGCGGGCGACAAGGACACCAAATCGGGCCCCCTGAAGCTGAGCGACATCGGCGTGGAGGACAAGTCGAGTTTCAAGCCGTACTCCAAACCCGGCTCGGATAAGAAGGAGCCGGGAGGCGGCGGTGGAGGCGGTGGCGGTGGCGGGGGCGGCGGCGGGGGTGTTTCGTCGGAGAAGTCGGGATTCCGGGTACCGAGCGCCACCTGCCAGCCATTCACGCCCAGGACAGGCAGCCCGAGCTCCAGCGCCTCGGCCTGCTCGCCGGGAGGTATGCTGTCCTCGGCCGGGGGTGCCCCGGAGGGCAAGGACGACAAGAAAGACACCGACGTGGGCGGCGGCGGCAAGGGCACCGGGGGCGCCTCGGCCGAAGGGGGACCCACGGGGCTGGCACACGGCCGGATTAGCTGCGGCGGCGGGATTAATGTGGATGTGAACCAGCATCCGGATGGGGGCCCGGGAGGCAAGGCTCTGGGCTCGGACTGCGGTGGTTCATCGGGCTCCAGCTCCGGCTCCGGCCCCAGCGCGCCCACCTCCTCCTCAGTGCTGGGCTCTGGGCTGGTGGCTCCCGTGTCACCCTACAAGCCGGGCCAAACAGTGTTCCCTCTGCCTCCCGCGGGCATGACCTACCCAGGCAGCCTGGCCGGGGCCTACGCCGGCTACCCGCCCCAGTTCCTGCCACACGGCGTGGCACTTGACCCCACCAAGCCGGGCAGCCTGGTGGGGGCGCAGCTGGCGGCGGCCGCGGCCGGGTCTCTGGGCTGCAGTAAGCCGGCCGGCTCCAGCCCCTTGGCCGGAGCATCTCCGCCGTCCGTGATGACAGCCAGTTTGTGCCGGGACCCGTACTGCCTCAGCTACCACTGCGCTAGCCACCTGGCAGGGGCGGCGGCCGCCAGCGCTTCTTGCGCACATGATCCGGCCGCTGCGGCCGCGGCGCTGAAGTCCGGATACCCGCTGGTGTACCCCACGCACCCGCTGCACGGTGTGCACTCCTCGCTAACGGCCGCCGCGGCTGCTGGCGCCACACCGCCCTCCCTGGCCGGCCACCCCCTCTACCCCTACGGCTTTATGCTCCCTAACGACCCGCTCCCCCACATCTGCAACTGGGTGTCGGCCAACGGGCCGTGCGACAAGCGCTTCGCCACGTCCGAAGAGCTGCTGAGCCACTTGCGGACCCATACGGCATTCCCCGGGACAGACAAACTGCTGTCGGGCTACCCCAGCTCGTCGTCTCTGGCCAGCGCCGCCGCGGCCGCCATGGCTTGCCACATGCACATCCCCACCTCGGGCGCACCGGGCAGCCCTGGGACGCTGGCGCTGCGCAGCCCCCACCACGCGCTGGGACTCAGCAGCCGCTACCACCCCTACTCCAAGAGCCCGCTCCCCACGCCTGGTGCCCCCGTGCCGGTGCCCGCCGCCACCGGACCCTACTACTCCCCCTACGCCCTCTACGGACAGAGACTGACCACCGCCTCGGCGCTGGGGTATCAGTGAGAGCGGCCGGGAGGGCGAGCGAGGGAGAGGAAGGAGCTGGGGGAGGGGAGGAGCCCAGGGAGGGGCGGGATCACGGCCCAGGCTGCTGACACCCGCGCGTGGGGAGGACTCGGGCCACGAAAGGAAAGAAATGTATACCGTATCTATCTACCCGACAGCAGCGACCGAGACCCGGTGGGACACTCCCCTTCTCCCCACTCTCACCTCCCCACCCAAACTTTATAAAAGTTGAAAAAATATCATTTGACTTTTTATAGAAAAAAGAAGGAAAAAATAATTGAGAAAGTGTTCATCTGAGGACTGCATCGGTGGACACTGGTATTTATTTATGTTAGCTCCAAGCGGACCCGTGGTTCAAAAGTGCATTATTTAGTTTGAGCTGTGTAGGTAAAAAGGAGGGAAAAAATTTAAAACTTGAGGGTAAAAATGTGGAAAACAAACCCTCCCATCCCTTGTAGATTATAAATAAAAGCAAAACCGCCACAGAACTAGAGGTCTTCTCTTTAATGTTACTTTTAAAATTGCTATGATTGTATTGTACGTTATTTAATGTCTGATTGAAACACAAATTTACATGCATGTTTGTTACAAAAAATGAAAAAAAGTCACAATTTGTCAGCTCTGATTTCAAATTGCAATTATTTTTAAGGTGTATACCATCGAAGAGAATGGGTATTTTTTTGTACGTATTCTGGAAGAAAACAAAAAAAAAAAAGAAAAAGAAAAAATTCTATTCCAAAACCTCATTTGCCTTATTTTGTTCTTTAAAAGGAACACTTAACTATTTTTAATTTTTAAGTCCACCCGCTGAGAAGGGGACAAGGTTTACGTCATGTACTAAAATAATAGACAATGTATCGCTTTAAAGATTAAAATTCCGTATATTTGATGTATTAAAGGGTTTTACTTCTTCTTCTTATCTTTTTTATTTTGGTTAAAGAGAGCATGGCAGTTTCGGCCGCAGTGGGTTCCGGGGCCTCACTGCTACTCCTTCTTCCCGGGACCGTGGCCGAATTTCCGATCGCTTTGTTGTGATTTTCTGGGAGGCAAAGGCGTCGGAAGGGGCTACCAGCCGCGAAGCTGGCCTTGGGGAACATATTTTTAGAGGATATTTCACCATTTGGAAAGATAGTGTCCTCCGCTATCTATCATTTCGTTTTTATTTCAATTTTCTCTTGGCAGCTGGCTTGTTAAAAGTGAAAGGGGGTGTGTGGCGGGGGACAGGGTTTTTGTTAAATTTCTCTCCTGAGCTTTTTGGGCGTTTGGGTTTCGTTTTGTGCAGAGTGGAGCAGGCCGGGACTCGCCGGCTGGGCCTGGGCCGGGGCCTCGGGGACGTGGGGCAGCGTGCTGCCCCTGCGTTGGCTTCCGAGCCTCCCCTGCCCGCGGCGGGCAAGCCGAATAGACTGGGAGGCGGAGGGGCGCTGGGGGAACCTGTGTCCCGGGCCTGGGGAGAGTACGCAGGGACCCTCTGGTCCCTAGGGGAGAGTGCGTCCTCTTTTCTTTTCTTCTGGCTGCCCAGGGCTTTCTAAACGCTCCCACCAACCCTCGCCCTCACCCCCACCCCCACCCGCCGGCTCCTTCCTCCCTCCAGAGTCGGGACCCAGGGCTGGCCGGCGCCACCGCTGCTTTTCCCTGTCCGGGTGTCTCTGCGGCCAGCGCTCTATTCCAGTCCGCGCCGCAGGAGAGCGCGCCCGGCCAGGGACCCGGAAAGCCCCCCCAAGTGCGGCCCCACGAGCGTCCCGGCGCCCAGGCCCGGCCTTTCTGGGGCTACCAGGTGGGCACCTAGGGCTCCGCTCTGCAGAAGCGCGGCGGGAGTCTGGGTCCGGGTGCAGCTCCCTGTGGCACGGGCCGCTGTCTTCTCCCCAGCTTGGGCCGCAGGACGAGCTGCCCGAAGCGCCGAAGGAAGCACGCAGAAAAAAGTCCCAGTCCCTTTTGGGGGGAGGGGGCCCGAGACCCAGCGCCCCCTCCCAGACGCTCCAGGCCTGGGCGCTAGCCCTGGTCCTCCGGCTGGTTGGGAGCTCTGAGCCCAGAGCGCCCTTTCCGGGGATTCCGGGACCGTGGAGTCGCACCCCAAACGTGAGAGCGCACCCCAAACTCCCCGCTCCCTGGGGTCAGGCTATTCTGGGTTCTCCGAGTCTCGGGATCCCCTCGGCGCTCAGGTACCCCCGTTGCCTCTGGGGACTCACGGCCGCGCGGAGTCAGCCTTTGGCCTCTCGCCTGTGTCCGACAGCCCGCGGCCCCTGCCGCCATTTGCACTGGGATTGGTGACTTTGAGATTTTCCACCCTCCTCCCAGCGCCAGCCTCACGGCTGCAGGGCCTTTACCCGGGTTGCACGCAAAGCCACCCCCAGCGACCTCCCGGACGCTGCGGGGAGCGCGCGGGCCGCCGCCTGGAACTGACTTGGTGGGGACTCTGGCTCCGCCGCCGTCTCCGCACCCCCGACCCTGATGTCCGGACGTCGCGAGACCCCAGGAAACAGAGCTGGCGCCGAGGAGGACCCCTGGCCCGCAGCGTCCTCGGACGCCGCAGTCCCGCTCCCACTCTGGTCCGGCCGAGAGAGGCTGGGCTGGGCCTGGTTCCTTCAGAATCCTGGCCGGCGGTCTTGTCGCCCCGGCTCTCGGACAGACATCCCCCGCCCTGCAGGTGAGAGGGCGGGCGCGCGTGGCGGTGCTGCAGCCGGGGTCCCATGCTCCGGTGCCCGCAGCTCGGGACCTAAAAGCCAGGGGTCTACCACTCTCTCACCAGCAGCAGCCACGCGCTCCTGGCCACTGCGACCCACAAGCTGTGCCTCTTTTCCCTAGCGTCTTCGGACAGGGGTCCCTGAGCCACCACACCTTGCCCGCCGGGAAGGACCTAGACATTCCCCCGCCCTGGGATTCAGGCTTGGGACCAGCAGGGAGACGAACTCGGGACGTTCGTGCCTTCGTGCCCCTTCTTGGTATTTTATCAACACAGCCCAAAACCAAAGCCCCTTAAAAGTTTGATGAGACCCCTTCCGGGAGCAGCTACACAGAGGCAGCTGCGTTCCGCCGCTGGGGCGCCCGGGGGTGAGGGCAGAAAGGATTTCCCGACGTGTTGGACGGATCCGAGTCACCCCGGTCGCGCGGAGCCAGTATCTGCTGCGTGTCCAGGCCGAGGTGCGAGCCTCCTCGGAGGGACAAATGCCCCTCCCCAAGGCGCGCCCCCCGACTCTCTCCAGCTTTCTCCCGAACAGCCGCGGGATCCCCGGCGCGCCGGCTGGCGGCTGGAGCCCGGGCGGAGCGCCGCGTGTCCACCAGGCGGCGCTGCAGAGCCCGGCGGAGCAGGAAGGAGCCTCGGAACCCCGGCCAGCGCGCGGGCAGCCGGCTGGATTGGCATCCCGAGGCCCCGCGCTTCCACTTTCGCGTGGCTTTGGGAGCAGTGTCCAGGAGGCCCCTCCCTGTGGCTCCTCGCTTCTTTTCTCCTGCTGCGAACCGTCTCCCCTGCTCTTCTCCACCCCCTCCATCTTCTGCCCTTGTTTCCTCCTTGTTCTCTATTCCTGTCCGGAGGATTGGCCCAGGTGTCCGTCGCTTCCCAACCTGGGGAGCTCCCACCCTCAAGGCTCTGACACATCACCTTGTCTGCCTTGCTGAAGCAGTCCCCACACAGGCCTGCATTCATTCACTCCCTCCTTCACCGATGATTTCCTAGTGCCTACCCCTTGCCAAGGGCTGCTCATCCCATTTACTCGTCCCTGACACAGTTTGAGAAACCGAGACTAAGTCCTGGAGGCCAGTGGCAGGGCTGGCAGATAAAGCCCAGGTCTTTCCCCCACCATCCAATCTTATCCCCCTACCTGTCCCTCTGGTGGTGACACAGTGACCCTGGTGTCCTTGTGCTGGGTAACTCTGCATAGATGCAGATCAGGGAGGTGTGCCTCCGAGAGAGCTGCTGAAGAAGGACCAGCTTCTGAAATCTGCCACAAGCCTGTGGACCTCTGAGTAAGCACAACTAACACAAATGCAGATGCCTGTCAACACTCGCACTCACTTGTTTCCACACTTTCACTCCTACTTCCACAGAAGCCACCCCCTGCTCTGACTCTGGCACACCTGGTTACGTGTGGCACACACTTATGCTCCGACAGCAGACAGGAGAAGGAAAGATGTGGGCTTGGTCTTTAAGCAGTGAGGAAAGGCAGATAAAAAAGCCCCGCTAGGTGATGAACTTCTTGTGCTTTAGAAAACTCATAAGGCTGCAGCTCCAGCGGCACAATCCGTTAGTACACAGTACTTACACAGAAAACTCGTAAAAGTTGCCCAGAAGGTGGGACCAATCCCCTGCCAGGTCATCCGCTGGCCTCTGCTGCACGTATTGGCTTAGGGTTCCTCACCGAATGTGGCTAGCAGCCTGGTGGTGCTTAGAGTGACTGGAAAACCCAGGCTGACCTGCTCACATCTGTCACGGGCTATGCCCAGCCCATGGGATCCTATATCATCCCACTTACACTTCACAACAGTTCCATGAGGTCATTAGAATCTTCACCCCATTACTAGACTTAATACCTGGATGATGAAATATTCTGTACAACACACCTCCATGACACAAGTTTACCCATGTAACAAACCTGCACTTGTACCCCTGAACTTAAAAGTTAAAAGACTCTTCACCTCGTTTTTCAGATGAAGAGACTGAGGCTCAGCAGGGGAAAGACAGTGGCTTGAGTTACACAGCTAGTGAGAGATGGCTATAAGCAGGGATTCTCACCTTGGCTGCTCCTGCCTGATGAAGTTTTAAAGCAGAACAGTGCCTGGGAGCCAGAGATGCTGTTCCAGCTAGAGGAGGGTGTGGTGAACATAGCTGGGTTTTCAAAAAGGTTTTTGGTGTTATTGTTATTATTTTATTTTTTAATGGAGATTTTCTTTTTTCTTTTTGTTTTATTTTATTTTTTTGAGACAGAGTCTTGCTCTGTCACCTAGGCTGGAGTGCTGTGGCTTGATCTCAGCTCATTGCAACCTCTGCCTCCCAGGTTCAAGTGATTCTCCCACCTCAGTCTCCTGAGTAGCTAAAATTACAGACATGCACCACCATGCCCAGCTAAATTTTTTGTATTTTTAGTAGAGACAGGGTTTCACCATGTTGGCCAGGCTGGTCTCAAACTCCTGACCTCAAGTGATCCGCCCACCTCAGCCTCTTAAAGTGCTGGGATTACAGGCATTAGCCACTGTGCCCAGCCTATTTATTAATGTAGATTTTTCAAACAGAGCGGTAGAATGAATAGTGTAATGAACCCCCATAAACCCATCACCCAGCCTCAACAATGATCAGCTCATGGGCAACCTTATTTCCTCACTACCCCCTCCAACTCATTATTTTGAAATAATAAAGACACCATTTCACCTCCTCAGTGCTTGTCACTTCCAGCTAGGGTTTCAACCTATGCTTGGGTTGGCCCCCAATCCAGGGCTCATCCCGCTGCCCCACCTGGGTTGAGGCTCAGTGAGCTAAAGCATATTACTCTCCAGTTCATGCACAGTATATCTGGGATTTGAACCTACTTCTTTCAGACCTGGAAGCCAAGCACTTAATCCTACCCCGTGCTGGGAGTCCCCAAAATTCCCAAGGGTACTAAGGCCTCTATGCCCAGTGTGACCCAGAGTGAGCCCAGGCGGTATCTGGGCTATTAAAAGACTCAAGCCCTGGCTAGGAAATGCCTTAGTTGGGACACTCACAGTACAAGAGATATTCCTAGAGTGAGACCAGCATAAAGCCACATGCTGCAGTGGAAAAAGCACAGATTTGGGTTCAGTCTAACCTATCTTTTAGCTCTACCACTGACTCATATCTAAGGCTAAGTCTCTCTTGACCTCAGTTTTCTCATCTGTGAAATGGGGACATTGATACCAACCTAATGGGGCTGTAGTGAGTCTCAAATTAAGTAATAAATTTGAAAATGGCCAACCTACTGCCTAGTTCATACTGGTTCTTAGTAAAGACAAGTTTGTTTCTTTCTTTCCTTTCTCCCCAAAGTCTCATTTCATTTTGACCAGCCTTCTTGCTCAAGAACTTCCTGTGGCTCCCTGTGGGCCACTGGCTTAGAGCTTCACTCCACTACCTGGCCATCAGGGTGCCTGTAATCATGGTTCATCCTTGATGATCTTGCCTCTGTTTGCCTGCTCTACCTCGTGTCTCACCAATCTTCAGAGTTCAAATCCTCTGCCAGCCAGCTAGCCCCCCAGCCCATCCTCCAACACCCTGGTGGATGGCACCCATCATACACTCCTTCCCTGGAATGCCTTCCTTTTTCCCTTTCTACCAAAATGCTCTCAATACTCTCCTCTTCCAGGAAGCCCTCTAGATCTTTCCCCTACCACACACTGATCTTTCCCTCACTTTGGATTCCCTCAGCACTTAATGCAAAGGCAGAGGGTAAAGATATAAAGGTCACTGTACCAGGGACCAGGACACTTGGGTTTGAGCAGTGCCTCCTTATAGTTGTGTGACCATGGACAAGTAAGTCACATGTCCTCTGTGAAGCTTGTCTCCAAAACTGATACAGGGCTGTGCCTACTAGTGTGAACAGCACATTGCCAACAAGAATAATATTAAAAAGTAGCATGAACTGCACACTTACTAGTCCATCCATTCACTTATTCATGTTACTATTACTGTCCCCATTTTACAGGTGACGAAGCCGAATAAAGTAACACTGTGCTGGTCCCCATGCCTGGGATTTTGTCCTCCACCCTCTTTTCCTTATTACCAGCAACACAAAAGTTCTACTTTAGATCTCAGGCCAAGTGTGACCTCCTTCTGGAACGCCCCAGGCCCTTTTTATCAGATTTAATGTCCTTTCCTTTGCTCTATCCTGCCATCATATTCTCTTTATGTTGTCCAGAAAGCCTGGATTCTGGGTTACTGGGGAGAAGGGATTATCTCCTATACCTACTTCTAATCATGGCAGCTAGCATGGTACCTGGAACATAGTAGGTGCTCAATAAATAATAGGAGGGAAGGAAAAGGAAGGAAAGAAGAGAGGGAGGGAGAGAGGAGAAAGCAGAGGAAAGAAAAAAAAACAAAAGACAGAAGGAGGACAAATGTGCATGAATCGGGAACTCCTGGATAAAATTATGCTTCCAAAGAAGGGAGGGTAGGAGGAAAAGTAGCAGTGGCCTTAGAGGAACTTTGAATGTCTTTGCCTGAAGCTCAAAACTCAGGGCCAGGTGAGCTTCCATGCATCAGCTGGAAATAGCATTTGCTGGCAATAACAAAGACTCCTAAATAGTGGCTTATGGAAGACAGATATTCTCCCAGACTGGAGGTGGGCACTCCAGGCTTGGGGGAGCCCTCGGTCACCAGGGACCCAGGGTCCTTCTGTCTTCAGTTCTGCCAACCCAGGAAGCTTTCATCCTTACGTCATCTCTGAGTCCGAGATGGCTGCTTGAGCTCAGGCACCATCAGCTCATTCCAAACCACAGGAAAAGGAACAAGAGGTAAAAGGGACCCTCTCCCTTTGAATAGGTCTTCCTGGAAACCACACTGCTCCTCAGCCTGCACCTCATTGTGTAGAGTTGAGTCACTTGGCCACATATAGCTGTCAGAGAGGCTGGGAAATGTCATGTTTAGTTGGGTACACTGCCACCTCAGATAAACTCAAGGCTTCTATGGACTGAAGTGTGTCCCCCAAAAAATTCATTTGAACATTTGAAGCTCTACACCCCAATGTAACTGTATTTGGAAATAGGGCTGTTAGGAAGGTAAAGTTAAATGAAGCCATAAAGGTAGAACCTAATCTGGGAGGAGTTGTGGCCTTCTAAGAAAAGGAAGAGACACCACCAACCTCCCACCTCCAACCAATGCATAGAAGGCAGGCCATGTAAGAAGGCAGCCCTCACCAGAAACAGAATCAGCCAGCACAGCACCTTGATCTTGGACTTCTAGCCTCCAGCACTGTGAGAATAAATTTCTGTTGTTTAAGCCTCTCAGTCTGTGGTATTTTGTCTGGCAGCCCAAGTTGGCTAACACAAAGGGCTTTGTTACTAAGAGGGGCGGGAGTAGGAATAGAATATTGGCAGACTCCCCTGCACCCCACGAGTGGTGTCACCCAGAGCCAGAGTCAAGAGAGAGCCCCCTTGTTGCCGACCTTCGGTGGGTCACAGGATGGTGACTTCTTCCTTTTAAACACAAATTCTTGTTGATAAAGTGGGCAGGGGTGCTACTGGAGAAGCCCTCAGAAGTAGTAATTCAGAGCTGGTGCAATTCAGTTAATTTTAGGTGCCTATCAATGTACAATGCAATGATGTAGAGTAGGATTGGCCCTGAGGAGGAAGAGGAGGAGGAGGAGGAGGAGGAAGAGGAGGATGAGAAGGAGGAGGAGGGGGAGGGGGAGGAGGGAAGAAGAAAGAGGAGAAAAAGGAAGAGGAGGAGGAGGGGGAGGAAGAGGAGGAAGAGGAGGGAGGAAGAAGAAGGAAGAGGAGAAGGAGGAGGAAGAGGAGGGGAAGAGGAAGAAGAATTATATTGGGAAAGGGAGATGGAAATAAAGAGGAAGAAGAAGAAAAAAGGAGAAAAGCAAAGCTGGGTGGAAAGGCAGTAGCATATTAAACCTATCTGCTACCTGCTTCCATGTTACTGATTTAAAAAAAAAAAAGAAATCATGCCTGTAATCCCAGCACTTTGGGAGGCTGAGGCGGGCGGATCACGAGGTCAGGAGATCGAGACCATCCTGGCTAACACAGTGAAACCCCGTCTCCACTAAAAATACAAAAACAAAATTAGCCGGGCGTGGTGGCGGGTGCCTGTAGTCCCAGCTACTCTGGAGGCTGAGGCGAGAGAATGGCGCGAACCAGGAGGTGGAGCTTGCAGTGAGCGGAGATCACACCACTGCTCTCCAGCCTAGGCGACAGAGCGAGACTCCATCTCAAAAAATAAAAATAAAAAACTGAATACAGCCTCCAACCCAAAACGGAGGCAGACCTTGCCTTAAATAATTATAGTGTAACTACAGAAACCTGAAGGAAACAAAATCCAGCCATAAAGAAGACAAATGGTTCACTGAATCTTAGCAACATGTGAGTGAGTTTTGTTTTGTTTCGTTTTGTTTTGTTTTGTTTGTTTGAGATGGAGTCTCGTTTTGTCGCCCAGACTGGAGTGCAGTGGCACGATCTCAGCTCACTGCAACCTCTGTCTCCCGGGTTCCAGCGATTCTCCTGCCTCAGCCTCCTGAGTAGCTGGGATTACAGGCATGCGCCACCACATCCGGCTAATTTTTGTATTTTTAGTAGAGACGGGGTTTCACCATGTTGGCCAAGCTGGTCTCGAACTCCTGATCTCAAGTCATCTGCCTACCTAAGCCTCCCAAAGTGCTGGGATTACAGACATGAGCCATTGCGCCTGGCCCATGTGAGCGAATTTTAACCCTGCCTCTATGCACCTACAAAGAGGTGGCCCAGGGGACACCTATGCTGGGTCCAAGAGGGCACTGGGAGGAGAGGGAGACTTGGAGAAGAGGAGACCCCTGGGAAACTAGAGGGAGTAAGGAGAATGCAGGAACTAGGAGGGGCACTGAGCATGAATGTGAGCCTTTTGGTTGTCCTGTTGCTGGAAGATTCCTCCAGCCTTAGGTTTCAACAAGGCAGAGACATCTCAGAGTTTTCGGCTGACTCTCTGTGTGTCTCTCCATCTCTGCCATTTTTCTTTCATACACTTTACAAACATCTTCTCTCCTCCAAAACCTTTCTGGGGCAATTAGGCAATTCCTAGGGTGTGGGAATTCTACACGCTCCACATCAGCAGATCTTAAGCCTTTTGCGGGACGAGGGAAGGATGCAGAAACCTCAACCTTTTTTTGACAATTAATGAAAGCTGTGGCCCCTCTTTGCAGAAATGAGTCCACATGCTTAATGTGGGAAATTTAATTTCATGTAGTTCATGGGCCTGCAGATTTTAAATCCTTGACCTTGAAGGAAATCCAAGATTTTAAAGATACAAAAGCAGGGCCTTTCGACATGCCCTGAGGGGCTCTGGGTTTTCCTTTCTAAATTATTCTAACCAATGAGACATTCCAACTACTCTGTGTGATCAACTGCAATAAGTAACATTTCTGTCAACCCACCACAGCCCAGTGTACACTTGTGCAGCCTCACTGGAACTCTATGAAGGAGGCACTATCATTAGCTCCACTTTATGGATGGGGAAACTGAGGCACAAAGAGGCAAAGTGACTTGCCCAAAACCACACAACCAAGAAGTAGCAGAGCTGGGATTTGTTATAGTGTATTAGGCTCCAGGGTCTATTATTCTTGCGCCTTTCACTCTTTCCTACACTGCATAGTGACCTTTATTTCTCTGTACACTGAAGCCACAGATACCTGCCTTTCTCCCCAGATGCAGGTGTCAGACCCCACCCAGTGGTGTGCTGGCATCAGCTCCTACTGGCTCCCAACAGCCATTTGTGCACATCTCTTCCCAGCTCCTCATTCAGTGATGTTACGTCAGTGGCTTGAAATCAGCCGTGGTGGGAGTATTTACACCACAGCAATGGGCAAGTACCACAAATGGAAGTTTCCCCCCCACCAAAGAGCTGTTTGTTCACCATTTACCAGCTCATCACTGGCCCCACCTGTTCTAGTCCAAATGGCTCCAACCTGCAGATCCAGCTATCCAGGCCCCGAATCAGTGGCCCCTCCCTGCCAGTGAGGAGGACTTGGACATGGTCTGCTGTCCCCAGGATTAGTGTGTAGGGTATTTAGGGTGAGTGTAATCTTCCTCTCTGACCCCACTGTCTGTGGGCCACTTCCAACTGCCCTCAGTACCTCTCCTCTGCTGGAAACCAAGCCTGCTCATGTGGTGTCCTGGACCCCTTCTCCCACATAGATCCAGATCCTTTACACCAGAGGAAACTGAGCGCTGTGGGATGATTCTGGCAGCCCATCTGATGCAGAGAGCCCTCGGCTGCCTGGAAGCCCCTGAAGTCTGCCACATTTTACCCCTGACATTGTACCGTTGGCTATAGGCTCCTGCCAGCCAGATCTGGTTTAACCCAGCCACTTTGGGCTTAGCAAACAGCCAGCCCCTCACCCTCACCCCATTGGACACCAGCCCTGTTCCCTCTCCTCCACCTTCTGGGAGCACCCAGCAAAACCCAGCCCTAACTCAACTCATTTGTGACAAGGCACATCCTCTGACCCATGTCCACAGAGAACCTCCATCTGACAACAAGGATTCCGATGGACCAGGCCTAGTGTGAAACCTGCCCTGATCCACTCTTACCAGACAGAATATCAAGAAAGAAATTGGATTATGACTATGGATACCATTTAGTGAGCACTTTATGTGTGCCAAATACTTTATGTAGTGCTTTCTCTACATTATCTTTTTATATCTTCACAAGACCTGTAGGAGATAAGTAGCTACAGTAACCTCATGTTACAAAAGAGAAAACTGAGACTCAGAGAGGTTAAACAGTATGCCTGAAGTCCCACAGCTGAAAAGTGTTGGGGCTGAAATTCAAAGCTGGGTCTGTCTCATTCTAAAGCTCTTGCCAATAAAACCTGTGCACTTCCACTCACAGATTCTGCACTCAGAGCAAACAGAATGTTCACAGCTTCTCCTTCCCCAGGTCCCAGGGAAGTGTGAGGAGGGCAGCACCCCTCAGTTACTCCAGGATTCTCTGGGGAAGACCTCAAGGCCAGAGGGAAGACAACCCTGATCACCTGTGGCAAGAACAGTGCCCAGACAGAGTTGTGAGCCTCCAGCCATGGAGAGTGAGTGTTCACTGGCAAGCACATATTGAGCACTTGCTGCATGCACAGCATTATCTTAGGCGTGGAGGCAATGGGAAGATGACCAGGACAGGGTCTCTGCCCTCAAATAACTTACTGTCCAGTCTAGTGGGTCATGGAGACAACTGTTGCCTTAAGGCGGGCTGTGATGAGGGATATAATCAGTGGAGGCCCAGGATGAACTCCAATAGAAACACGTGAAAGTCATCAGGGAGGAGGCAGCACTTGATCTGGGCTTGGATGATGAGTAGGCATTTGATGGCTAGAAAATGGCAGATGTGGGGATCCAGGAGGAAGGACCAGCAGGATCAAAGGGATGGAAGCAGGAAAGATGGTGTCTTGTTCTTCAATAAGCAATAGGGAGCCATTAGAGGTCTTTGACCAGAGGAAGAACATTATGGGATGGAACAATGAGAGACTGGATATAAAGAAACCAATGTGGAGGTCATATAGTTAAGAGGGAGAAAGTGAGAGCTGGAAACAAGGGAGAAGCTGCAGGACAGGCAAAGCAAGGACAGTTCCAGGAAGCAGTGAGAAGGTAGAATGAATGGACTCTACCTGGTGAATGGCTAAGCTGGAATGGACAGCAGGAAGGCGAAGAAGATCCTGAGGCCTTTAGACTCAGGTATTGGGCTACACAATGGTAAAACAAATACAGGGACCTAAATCAGAAAGATGTTTCTCTCTCAGGTAATGGTCTCCATGGCTACTCTGCTTCATGATGTCATTCAGGGGCCCAGGTTCTTTCCATCTTGGAGCTCCTTTGTCCCCTAGGATATTGTGCTCATTCTTTTGATCAAATCTGGGCATATTCCAGCCACAGAAGGGTAGAGGGAGGAAGAAGCGCACAGTGTCCTTTCAAACAGATGAGAAAGAAGTTGCTCGTAGTCACGTGGCTACACCCAGCTGCAAGAAAGGCTGTGAAATGTAGTTTCTGGCTTCATCTCCAGTCTCTCATTGTTCCATGTACCAGGAGAAATGGGGGAATGGATGAAGTAGAACCCACGCATGGGTACCTGGAAGAAATTCTAGAGGGAGAGCAGGCTTTGGCAGGGAGACAGAGTTTTATATGGCTTGAGTTTCTGATGTCTGCGTCGCGTCAGGGCTGGAGCTGTAAATTTGTGAATTGTATACAGAGAAGAGAAAGCTGAAACCTGGGGTGTAAGTGATGTGTACCCAAGGAGAAAAAAAACAGAAGAAGAAAGCTAGAGTAAGGGTGGAGGCTGAAACTCATGAGGAAGGTTTATGAAGAACAGTCATTCTGCCAGTTGTATTTTCCAATCATTGGTGCCACCAATATATCCCATCCCATATACTCTTCTCACACTATGGAGCTGACACTCCTTCCTCAACTATGGTTGGAGTGGAAGTGATGCCATGGGACTTCCAAGGCTAAGTTGTAACCAGTGAAACAGCTTCCTCTGGAAATGCGCACCTCTGGGACCCAGTCACCATGCTGTGAGGAAGCCATGCAGCCACAGGACAAGCCATGTGGGAGTGTTCTGGCCAACAGCCCCAGCTGAAGCCAACAGCAGTGTCAAGTGCCAGCCACATGAGTGAACGAGGTTCAGACAACTCCTGGCCCAGCCTTTGGGCTGCCCCAGCTGACCAAAATGGAGCAGAGCAAGATGAGCCCTCCCCACTAAGCCTCACCGAAATTGCCAATTTGTGAATAAAATAAAAGTTGGGCTTGTTTTTAAGCCCCTTGATTTGAGACTCTTTTTCTTGTAGCAGTAGATAACTGAGACGGGCCAGAATCCCTTTTCCCATCCCAAGAGAATGTGCCCAGCCACACAGAAGAGGGGTGACCTGGGTGACCTTCTTGTGTGTCTCCTGATTGGCCTTTCTCCAGCCGTAGCAAGTCCCTCTATCCATGTTTCTGGTTCTCAGCTCACTGCCTTGCTGGCCTCTGGGTCCCTAAGATGGCCACCTCTTTGTCCCTCCCCTAGGCTCTGCCCTTGGCGTGGCCCCATAGGGAACCCCCTTAAAAGGACATTCCCAGCTCCCCATCCCTCATCTATCTCCATCTCGAGAAGGTTGGTCTGGTAGCAGAGAACTGGGAGGATAGCATGGGGTCTCAGCATCAAGGACAGAAATGTGTCCGAGTTCCCTTTGAGCATCTGTGTGAGGAAAAACATCAGACTTGGAGAGGCAGAGGGATGAAAGTCAGCGAGGAAGACTCGAGACCAACAGGTAGGCCCAGGAGGCTGGGGACAGGGAGGTGGCCAGAGGCATCACCTCCTTTGGGGACAAGAGACCTCAGAGGAAAACTGGCTCAAGAGGGAATGTGGCCCCAGTGTGGGGACTCAGGTTCCTCAAACACTGAGCATGCCCCCAACCAGGTGGGGGCTTTGGGGAGGTGCACAGGGCTCCATGGCCAGAGCATCATTTGGGTGCTGGGCTGCAGGGCTACAGGGCTGTGTCCCTGCTAGGGGCCTGGCTGGGTAGCTACCCAGCTAGGGGCTAGGAGTGAGGATGTGGCAAGGGAGGTGTGTCCATGTGGCACTTGCCTTGATGTAAGAGTGCTACTTGACCTATCTCTGAGTGTGGCATGGGGCTATCTGTGGAGGCCAGCCTGTGATGGGGGACAAACTTACTTTTGGACAAGCCCAAGTGACACTCCATGTGTGTATGAGTGTGTGCTGGTGCCTGTGTGAGTCCATATGGGAAAGTGTGTATGAGTGTGTGTGTGTGTGTTTGTGAATTTGTATGTGATCATATATCTGAGTTCATGGGTTTATGTGTGTTGTGTGAGTCTGTGTGTGCGTGTGTGAGATTATCAGTGCGTGTATGCGCATGTGTGTGTGTCTGTCTGCACCATCACCAGGAGGGAGGGAGAAAGGGGGGCTGGAATCCAGGGCCCTCAGTGTTCTCAGACAGGAGCACCCACCACACAGAGCTGACCGCATCCCCTGCCCCACACCTCCCAGCACCTGAGCTGAGGCCTGCCTTGGGAGCAAGCCCCACAGGCCTTCCAGTCCCCACAGGAACCAGACTCGTCCTAAACTTCCATCACAGCTCCAGAGCACCTCCTCCTGGAGGCTTTGAGGTCTCCTAATCACCTTTGAAGAATGGACTGATGACTACACACCCTGAGAGTTCAGCACAAGGACTAGTGCCTGCCAGGGCAAGGGTCTGGCCATTGATCAAATAGCTGGCATGCTGATTGACCAATAGATCAGTTAAACAGCCAACAGACTGCCAGACCAATGACTGATGGACACAGACTGGCAGTCGCCCTGGTTGAGAACAGAGTTTATCCCCACTAACTTAGCACAGGGCTGGCTCATTCATGTTCAGTGAATGGCTGATCAATGAACAGATAGCAAATGAAATGGTGGAGTAAGAAGTATCTGAGCACCTGGCCAAGGGCCCAAGCATGTGAGTGGTTAGTTGATTTAACTACCGAAGAGCTGATTGAGTGACTAAGTGACCAGGAGACAGAGCGGCTGAGTCACAAAATGACTCCAAGATTGCCTGGTTGAGGGTATGAATGGATGGCCCACAATGCTCAGGAAATGCTGGGGTCTGAGGGGCAGAGATTGCAGTCACCAATACATGCTCTGGTGGGATGACCTCTGCCCTGGTCTTCCAGGACCCTGGAGGTCCGAAAATCCCAGAAAAGAAAGCAGAAGTGGGGGGAAGCTCAGGCAAGAGGAGCTGGAGCCTTAGAGGAAGAGGATTGGACCTCTGGTAGACATCAGGAGGAATGGGGGCTGAGGAGCACCCTAGTATAGAGTTTGCTGCTCAAAAAGTTCTGGTTTTTCCCCAGCCCTAGATGGATGGGTGCTCTGTCAAGAGGCTGCAGAGTGTGTGCTGGGATGGGGAAGAATCCGTTTGAGAAAAATCACGAGGACTCATGTGTAAAAGCCCAACCTTCTCCCAGGTTACATGATGAGGACCATGGGCCCCTCGGACTTCCAACCCAGTGTCCTGACATCAAGAGCAAGTCAAGAGCTGCAGCCACAGCTGAACCTTCAACCAGAGAATCCAGAACAGTGTGTTAGGAAGCCTAGGGGAAGAAAGGCAGATATCAGTAAGAAGGATGCAGGCTGGACAGTGCTGGTCCTGAATTGCCCCGGAAGAGAGAGATCATGCATCCCTAGAACATGAGGTCAGAGGAGGAAGTAAGCTGGACCTGTGGCACCAGCTCCCAGAGAAAGAGGAGGCTCCATAGGCAGTTCTTACCAAGAGGATGTCGATTCCATTCTCCAACACCCACTACTGAATTCTGCAAGGATTTGGGAGTCTTCTTGAAGAGCTGACCCACGAGATTCTGAGAGAGCAACCAGATAATATACAGCTTTTTCAGCAGCATATTTTGAGAGCTTTCCAGAGAAAAGAGAGAAAACCACTTTTGATCCAGCAGAATGGGGGACTCAGGTAGAAGACCGCTTCTAGAACAGTCATGCATTCGAGGAGCAAGAACCACCTGAGAAATGTGATCCTAAACAAGAAAACTCTCCAATATCTGGGAAGGAGGAAGAGACACCAGTCACCATCTTAGACTCTTCTGAGGAAGACAAGGAAAAAGAAGAGGTTGCTGCTGTCAAAATCCAAGCTGCCTTCTGGGGACACACAGCCAGAGAGGAGGTAAAGAGAATGGAAACAGACAGTCTCCGACATGAGGAAACAGAGGAAAACAAGTGAGGACACTGCTTTTACCTCCAGGAAACATGAAAAATAATCCAAACCCATCAGCCTTGTTGTTGTTGCCATTTTTTCCTTAGTAAGGAAGATTTGATGTTGTGAAATAACATTTGTTGCTGTTGTGAAAATCTGTCATGAGCATTTGTTTAATTAAACATACCACTGAAACATGAAAAAAAAAAAAAGTATGACTCCCTCATACTTTAAGGGAGTATTTGACTACCACCATTTTGGTGCATGGCTGAACTGAATTATGGGTTTGTTTATTAGAATTAGGTTCTGTAGGCCGGGCATGGTGGCTCACGCCTATAATCTCAGCACTTTGGGAGGCCAAGGCAAGTGGATCACTTGAGGTCAAGAGTTCAAGACTAGCCTGGCCAACATGGTAAAACCCTGTCTCTACCAAAACAAATACAAAAATTAGTTGAGCATGGTGACTCATGCCTGTAGTCTCAGCTACTCGGGAGGCTTAGATGGGAGAATCACTTGAACCCAGGAAGCAGAGGTTGCAGTGAGCAGAGATCGTTCCCAGCCTGAGCCGCCAAGTGAGACCCTATCTCAAAAAAAAAAAAAAAAAAAAAAAAGAATTAGGTTCTGTGGCAAGTGACAGAAAATGAAAATAACTCTCTTTATGCATTTTTCCCCCCACTGCACACACACATATACACACAATTGAAATCTGGAGGCAGACTGCCCAGGATTGGCATGGCAAATTCATGAAGTTATCAGAGACTCAAAGTTCTTCTATTTTGTTGCCCCACTATCCTCTTCACATGGTCCATACTGATTGCATCAGTGCCAGCTATCACATCTGCCTGTCAGCCAACAGGAATAAGAAAAGTGTACCCCCTCCCTTTAAGAACACATCCCAGGCCACGCACAGTGGCTCATGCCTGTAATTCCAGAACTTTGGAAGGCTGAAGTGGGGGATTCAAAGCTAGGAGCTAGACACCAGCCGGGGCAACATAGTGAGATCTCATCTCTACAAAAATTACCAAAAAAAATTAGCCAGGCATGGTGGTGTGTGCCTATAGTCCCAGCTACTGGGGAGGTTGAGTACGAGGATTGCTTCATCCTGGGAGGTTGAGGCTGCAGTGACCTGTGATGACATCACTGCACTTCAGCCTACACAACAGAGCAAGATCCTGTCTCAAAACAAAACAAAACAAAACAAACAAACAAAAATCACAAACGCACATCCCAGAAGTTGCCACAACAGTTCCTCTTACATTTTATTGGCCAGAATTCAGTCACAAGACCCATCCAGCTACAAGAAAGGCTAGATAATGTAGTCTTTATTTTGTTAAAATCAATTACAAATCAGGGTTTCATTACAGGAAAAAGAAGGAATGGAGATTGGAGGGCCTGGATTTCTTTCCCGGTTGGAGTGAGCGTGTGGGATTTTCATAAAGAAACTATAATTTCAGCTGCACTGAATAATTCCAGCGAATGCCATCATGCAATTTGAGGTCTGTACGGCTACTGCCATAAGGGGATCACGATGTGTTCTTTTTAGTGGGTGCAGGCACGTGATGGCCAAGTCTCAAGTTCAGAGGTAAAATTGCATGGAACTTTGAAACAATATTACCTCTTATGCAGAATTTTCAGGGGCCACATTTTTTCCCCTTTATCCCTTGGTATTTTAGGGACATTCTGAGCTGAGATGCAGAGAAGCCACCTTTGCTCTTTGAAATGATTGCATTCTGTTTCCAAAGGCTGAATCTCGAGGAAGCAGTTTCACATCCTCTTTGATTTTGCTCAGTGCAAAACCTTACTAAAGTTTCCACTCGAGACCTGGCCTCAGTGCTTCTCATTATTGCTGATCTTAAATCCTTCCCAGACAGGGCCCATTCAGGGTTACAGGCTTTAATTCTGGAGTCAGAAGCAAAAATCCTGAAAATGTGCCCTCCTCACCCTGAGTCATTAGCGCCTGCTTCAGTGGCCTATAGGTACCATGCCGAGCTCCAGGGCCCCATTGCCTGGGTTCAAACTCCAGCTCTGTAGCTGGCTGGCTCTGTGACCTTGGGACGTTGCATCCTGAGCCTCAGTTTCCTCATCTGTACCACAGGATGAGAATAATAGTCCCAACTTCCCAGGGTTATGTAACTGGGGAGAAGAGGACCTGGAAGGTGGTAAGCGCTCTAAATCTCTTAGGTATTCTGGAAATGGAGACAGTCATTTCAGGCCTGTGTTAAATCTGCCTCCGCAGTCTTCCAAGGGGTAAGTAGCCCCGCCTTTTCCATCTCTGTTGCTCTTCCCTCTCCCTCATGCACTGAAGGGAGAGTCTCTACTGCCAGGTCAGTCTGGACACAGGTTTGGCATAAAGTGAGCAGGTCTGGTTCACACACTTCTATTCTAACCCATGTTACCAGGCACTCCCTTCCACTTCAGCCACTTCCCACCCATAGGTGCTGAGCAGGCCATGCTGTGGGTGTGTGGCGTGCACCCCCTCCCACCCCGCCTGGAAGAAGCACGGGACGAGGACCCCCTGCCCACCTTGCATTCGGATGGCCACTCTCCTGCAACAAAGGATCACAGGACAAAAATGAAATTTGCATCCACGCTTCTCTCTGGTTCCTCAAGTGTCACTTTTCTGCATATTTATGGTAATCATCCCTGCAACAAAAACAGTGACTTCACTGTCTAAATAATAAGGTAATTTGTTACAGCTAATTACTCAAGGACTTCCTTAGTCTCACTCAATTAAAAGATCCAAGAGGATTCCTGCCCCCTCTCATTCCAGTGTTCCTGAAGATCCCCCTAATGTATTCTGGATCACAGATTAGTGGGGAGCCAAGAACGGTCCGTGCTGGGCAGAACTGCTAAAATCCATCCCAGCAACGTGAAGCAGTGATTTATTGTGACATGGAATGTGGGACATTTCCCCAGCTTTTGTGATTGTGGTAATGAAGCTGTAAACCAAATAGCATGAAATGAGGCAAGGCCTTACAATTTAATCAGCTCGTAAACAGATCTACTGCATCAAGCAAATGACATTATTATCCATCCGAAGTAAATCATGCTAATCTCGGGAGATAAAATCAACATCGTTAATGGTCACATGTCATATTCATCAACACTAAACCATCCCCTTTGACAGATTAATCCTAACTACAGCTCCCAGGATGTATGGTAATAGGGCTTGTAGCATGCATTTCACTCCGCGCCAGGCTAACCAGCACTCTTAGGCTGCTATTACAAATAATTTTTTTATTGATTTACATATTTTAAAATGCATTTAAGGTGAGGCACCATTAAAAACCCTGTCACCCGCCCATATTTCTTTCCTACATTCCCAGACTTTATTAATAGGAATGGGAAGACAAACACAGTAAGCCTTATAAATACTTTGTTTAGGGTACTGTTAGGTGTAATTAAGATTGGGACTGGGGTTTGGGGGGTGTGGAGAGGCACAGGTGAGGAACAGAGAGTGTGGTAGGAAACACGGACCCTCTTGTGGTTCAGGAATAAAGGAAATTGCCCCTTCTTTTGCTTCCTGTTTTCCCTAGAGGTGCCAGGAAGAAAGGGAATAAATTGCCCCCAAAATCTGCTTGTGGGGCCTTCCCTCTTTCCCTTTCTGTCACATCCTACGTCTACCCCATCAACTCAGCCTTATGGTGTGTGCATCTGTGCTTGTGTTCTGGTCCCTGTATCCTGCATGCTGACTTCAAACTCCAAATGTATTTATTTATCACGAGGCTGACCTAGGATGAATGCTCCCAGAAAAGTGTCCACTATTCAAAATGTCACTTCCCCTCAACAGGCCGTGCATTATATTGACAGGCATACTTTCAGAGGCCTCTGAATGACAAGGATGGATGGAGGGCTGCCGCAGCAGAGGCGCTGCTCTCTGGGATGAGGGAGAGAGGGAGGAGGGAGTGGGTCATGGATAAGTGCGGGAGTGGGTGGGTACCAAGATTATCTATACTCTCCCCCAGGAAGCATAAGCCATGGGAGCTGAGACAGTGACCAGAGATGCAATCTGGAGACCACCAGGGCTGTAGTGCCTGGTGGGGAGCAGATAGCGGCCCACCTTTGCCCAACCACCCTTCTGATGGGCACATTCGAGGAGCTTCCTGCCCATCTGTGAAGCCAGTTGGGGGTGGGGGTTGGAAAAGAAGGGGTTGTCCTTTTTCTGAGTGACAGCAAGGAGGGTAGGGGTCTGATACGGTTTGGATCTGTGTCCTCACCCAAATCTCATGTTGAAATGTAATCCCCAATGCTGGAGGTGGGGCCTGGTGGGAGGTGATAGGATCATGAGGGCGGTTTCTCACGGCTTAACACCATCCTCCCCTGGTCCCTGCTGCCTGGTGCTGTCCTCGCGATAGCAGGAATTCTCATGAGATCTCACTATCTCATGTGACAGTTGTTTAAAAGTGTGTGGAACCTCCCTCCTCTCTCTCTTCCTCCTGTTCTGGCCATGTAAGATGTACCTGCTTACCCTTCAACTTCCACCATGATCATAAGTTTCCTGAGGCCTCCCCAGAAACAGAAGCTCCTATGCTTCCTGTGCAGCCTGCAAAACTGTGAGCCGATGAAACCTCTTTTCTTTATACATTACCCACTCTCAGGCATTTCTTTATAGCAATGCAAGAATGGACTAACACAGTGTTCTGGGACCACCATGTGTGGTCATGCAGACCTCGCATTGCACAATGGTATTCCCTACAATTATTCCATGCAGCAACCCTGGGATTACAGTTTCTTTACAAAAATCCCACATGCCCACTTCAACCTGGATAGAAATGAGGGAAGCAGATGGATTCCCCAAAAGGACCTATTGAACTCAATAGAGGCACCTCTCTTGATGCACTAAAAAGACCCCACCTCGGCTTACATGGACTGAGGTAGAACTCAGATGCTTCCAGACACCCCATGCATGTGTCATATAGCCCACCAACTGCCATGATTTATTTCAGAATGGGACCCTGAAAAACTCCCCAGCCCAGGTCTGTGTTTTATAAAATTGCAGCTATTGATTAGACCAACGAATGAAATGAAGCAGAGAGTAAATTAACTTCAGGGTTTAGGTGGTGACAAGTTCAAGTGGTTGGAACCCACTGAGCTCTATAAGAAATTCTGGAGATTTTATGTCCTGGGCTTTCCATGATCCTTCCTAAGAGCCCTGGAGGTTACCTTGTCACTGGGCGCCTGAAAGGCCCAGGAAAGGCCCTTCTCTGGAGCTGCGTAGTCTGAGTTAGTATGGTTGAGGGCAGTGGTTCCCAAACTTTAGCCTGAGTCACAACATCCTGAGGGCTTGTGAAGACACAGATTGCTGGGCCCACCCCCAGAGTCTCTTATTCAGTAGGTCTCGGGTGAATCTAGATGGTTTGCATTTCTAGCAAGCACCCAGGTGATGCTGATGTTGCTGGTCCCAGAACCACACTTTGAGAACACCTGATATAGTTTGGCTCTGTATCCCCACCCAAATCTCACTTCGAATTGTAATAATCTTCACATGTCAAGGGCAGGACCAGGTGGAGATAATTGAATCATGGGGCAGTTCCCCTATGCTGTTCTCGTGATAGTGAGTGAGTTCTCTCTGAAGATCTGATGGTTTTATAAGGAGCTTCCCCCTTCGCCCAAGTGAAGGCACACATTCTCTCTCCTGCCACCCTGTGAAGAGATGTCTTCCATCATGATTGTAAGACTCCTGAGGCCTCCCCAGCCACACAGAATTGTGAGTCAATTAAACCTCTCTCAGGTATTAAACCAGTCTTAGGGTTTTTTTTTTTTGTTTTTTTTTTGAGACAGTCTCCCTCTGTCACCCAGGCTGGAGTACAGTGGCATCATCTCAGCTCACTGCATCTGCCACCTCCAAGGTTCAAGCAATTCTCATGCCTCAGCCTCCCAACTAGCTGGAAATACGGGTGCGTACCACCACACCTGGCTAATTTTTGTATTTTTCATAGAGACAGGGTTTCGCCATGTTGGCCAGGCTGGTCTCGAACTCCTGACCTCAAGTGATCCACCTGCCTCAGCCTCCCAAAGTGCTAGGATTACAGGCATGAACCATCATGCCCAGTCTCAGGTATTTCTTCATAGCAGCATGAGAATGGACTAATATGACACCTAAGCCAAGGAGGGGTAGGCGGGCAAGGAAGGAGGTGTAGGTGGGAAACACTGGGCTCACAGGCACAGATTTCAAGCCCAGAATTGGATCATGGCAGGAAGCGGAGGCCAGAACACCAAGTGATGTCAGCAGTGGGACTTCCACATCTCTGAGCCCTTTCCTCTTTTAAGTTCCTGGTACTTCTTAAGAGCAGGTGAGCAAAGCAGGCCTGATAATCCAAGGTCCAGAACCCCAGAGTCAGGACTGAAAGCAGCATGTATTCTGGAGGCTAGAGATGGCTGATTCTAGCCCCAGCCTCACTTCTGATCTGCCTTGTGACGTGCAGTAGCTCCAGTTCCCACTCTGGGGTTTCCTCTCTCACTTCTCACTTCCTCCTCTGTGAAGAGGATGTAGAGCACTAGATTTCCTCCAGAGTCCCTTGCATTTTGGATAGATGTGAGGTTATGCCACTGTTTCCCAAAGCATACTCTGTGGATCCTTTACTCCCCTTGAAAAATGGGTTCTGCAGACTCAGTGGCTCATGTCTGTAATCCCAACACTTTGGAAGGCTGAGGCGGGCAGATCACTTCAGGCCAGGAGTTCAAGACCAGCCTGGCCAAAATGGCAAAACCCAGTCTCTACTAAAAATACAAAAATTAGCCGGGTGTGGTGGCATGGGCCTGTAATCTCAGCTACTACAGAGGCTGAGGCATGAGAATCTCTTGAACCCGGGAGGTGGAGGTTGCAGTGAGCTGAGACTGTGCCACTGCACTCCAGCCTAGGGGACAGAGCAAGACTCTGTCTCAAAAAGAAAAAAAGAAAAGGAAAAAGAAAGATGGATTCCATGGTCAGATAGTTTGGAAAACTTTTCAAAACATAAGCCCCCACTTGGACTTATATTTACATATGAAAGCCTCTGGGGCGGGTACGGTGGCTCATGCCTGTAAATCCCAGCACTTTGGGAGGCTGAGACAGGCGGATCACGAGGTCAGGAGATCGAGACCATCCTGGCTAACACGGTGAAACCCCTTCTCTACTAAAAATACAAAAAAATTAGCCAGGTATGGTGGCATGTGCCTGTAGTCCCAGCTACTCAGGAGGCTGAGGCAGGAGAATCGCTTGAACCCGGGAGGCAGAGGTTGCAGCGAGCTGAGATTGCACCACTGCACTCCAGCCTGGACAACACAGCAAGACTCCATCTCAAAAAAAAAAGGGGGGGGGGCTCTGAAAAATCCTGGAGTTGGGAAACCTGTTTAACTTTACTTAATCCTTCCCAAACTCATTGGATCACGGCCTTTTTTCCACTTGCCAGGGACTGATCTGGCCACCGAGCAGCTAATAGATAGTGGGGCAATGGCTCCTGCCCTCAAGAAGCTCCCGGTTGGGGTGGCAGGAGAGATCCTAGGTACTGTCTTGGCCTGGCACAAACTTTAGATTCTAGCCAAGCTTGGGGACTTTTATCCCTCCTTTTCCAAGGGCTGGTATCAATTTGCCCTGGTTTCACTAGTGGATTTGCTTTGTTCAGTTTCACCTACCTGTGAAGCATACAAACAGGCTCATTCATTCACTTAACAAAACATATTGTGCATGTATTTCATGCCAGATGCTATTGTAGGTACTGGGAGACAGTAGACTGTCCTCTCTTCCAATGGAGAAAGACAAGCAGTGAATAAAGAAACCACATGGCATATTGGATGGTGAGGAGTGCTGAAGTGGAGAGTTGGGATAGGCAGGGCCAGGGAGTTTTGCTATTTTTAATGGGGCAGGGGTGTCAGGAAAGGCCTCTCTGACCTTCGGGTAAGAATTTGAAGGAGAAGAGAGCGTGAGCTGGGTGGAAAGCTGTTCTAGGACGAGAGGGTGGCAAGTGCGAAGACCCCAGGTGGGAGTCCGTCTGGTATGCGTGATGCACAGCTAGAGGCTGATGTGGCTGGAGAAAATAAGAGGTTCAGTTGCAGAAAAAGGTCAGAAAGACAGGAAGTTGTGGAAACAGTGGACGTGACTTACTTTGTTTTTTTTGTGGGTTTTTTTTTTTTTTGAGACGGAGTCTCGCTCTGTGGCCCAGGGTAGAGTGCAGTGGCGTGATCTTGGCTCACTGCAACCTCCATCTCCCAGGTTCAAGCGATTCTCCCACCTCGTAGTTGCATCCACAGTTGTGCACCACCATGGCCTGCTAATTGTTGTATTTTTAGTAGATGGGGTTTCACCATTTTGGCCAGGCTGGCATCAAACTCCTGGCCTCAAGTAATCCACCTGCCTCGGCCTCCCAAAGTGCTGGGGTTACAGGCATGAGCCACCGTGCCTGCCCATGACTTACCTTTTAATAGACCTTAAGTGACTTACATTTCAGAGTATGCCAAGTCACTGTGGAGAGCCAAAGCCACAGGTCTCCTGGTGGCGGTCAGTTGGCCCTTCTGCTGCTGGCCACACCTCTCCTGGAATGATGTGTGGAAAGAGGGCAGGGATAGAAGGAGGTAAGGAGCTGGAGATGGGCAGGAAACTCTGAAAGCCAAACTTTCACACTTGTGTATTTCTACTTTGTGCCCTGCACTGTGCAAAGCCTATTCACTTATGAATTCTGAATTAACTCTATGAGATAGGAAATTCCTCTCCTTGTTTTGCATTTGAGAACCTTGTGGGTCAGAGGAGTTAATGGACTTGCCTAAGTCACCCGGCTCACCAGTGGCAGAACCCAGGGCTTCCAGATTCTCTCATTCCAGTGCCTCTCCCTCAGCCTCACATGGTCTGGTGTTGAGAAGGGTGTGCAGAGTTCCCTTGGTCTCTAGGAAAGGGAGTCCCAGGTGGGTGAGTGACCACAGCCTTTAATGGAGGCTCCAGATATCCTGCGGGTGCCCAGAGTCTGCGAGGTGTCTTCGGTTGGAAAGATACACTGAGACAAGGAGGTGCATGCAGGTTTATTGGGGAGTGCTCTCAGGAGATACATCTGTAAGGAAACTGAGAAGACAGGATTGGGCGGAGAGAAAATGACCCCAAATGTGGTTGCAGCAGACACCTCATCCAGTCTTGCAGGATGCTCCAGAGTTGTCCTTAATTGAGACAAAGGGCTGGCCTTTGTGCCTCCATCTGCCAGTCACTGGCCACAGGCCACACAGAGCCATAACTTTGGGCAAAGCAGTTCCCTGCAGTCAAGCGCAATGCCCAGTGAAGGGCTGAGCTGTTAGCTGTCCACAGCTGACAGTCGCGGAAGATGGCAAATACGTGCACGACCCTGAAGAGGGGCGGAGCTTGTGCGCCTTAAGAAGAGGTTCGTTTTTCCCAGTGTACAAGAGCAGATCGGCTCCTTCCCTTCCTTCCCCCCGCGTCCCTTCCTTCTTTCCTTCCTCTGGAAGGAAGGCACTGGGTTTCTCTGGAAGGAAGCTCTCAAGGATACAGGGATGAACAAGAAAAGGTCTTTGCCTTCTCTGGCTCTCTGCCAGAGGCAAACCAAGGTGTGAATGAGAAAGTGCCCGAAGAGTCTAAGGGGGCTGTAATGGAAATGGGTTCAGGATGCCATGGGGACCCAAATAGGGCACCAGTTGGGAAAATGCCCCCTGAACTCTCCCAAACCTGAACACAATCCAGGAAACTCAGGTTTGGATTGGGGGTCGTTGCCCACAGTACATTAGCCTGATCTTGCAGTCAACTCTGAAAACACCGACCTACTCTTATCAAACCACAATAGATTTGTATTGAGTGCTCCCAGTGTTTGGGTTCAAACCATTAAACAATCCTGTCCCTGGCTGAGTGGATTTCCCAGCCACTCTGGCCACCCTGGCCAGGCTGAGCCTAGAGGTACAGTCGTTCATTGAGTCAGGCAAGTGCTTACAGAAAACCTATGCACTACTTTGAACTGTTTTGATGCTGTGGTGAATACTGTCTGCTCTGGAGTGCCTGGCCCTTTAGTGGAGTAGACAAGCCCAATCACAGTGCTCAGTACAAATGTCACTGAGTTATTTGTTCACCTCCCTCTCTGGACCACATCGTTTTTTATTTTCTGAATCCAAGAGACTTGTAATTCTGGGCACATAAAAGTCTGTCTTTCTACAGTGAACATATGCTGCTTTTGTGTTAAGAAAAATACACAATAAAAACTTTTTAGGCCAGGCACAGTGGCTCACGCCTGTAATCCCAGCACTTTGGGAGGCCAAGGCAGGCTGATCACCTGAGGTCAGGAGTTCGAGACCAGCCTGGCCAACATGGTGAAACCCTGTCTCTACTAAAACTACAAAATTAGCTGGGCAGTGGTAGCGGGCACCTGTAATCCCAGCTACTCGTGAGGCTGAGGCAGGGAGAATGGCTTGAACCCAGAAGGCGGAGGTTGCAATGAGCAGAGATTGTGCCACTGCACTCCAGCCTGGGCAACAGAGTGAGACTCTGTCTCAAAAACAAAAACAAAAACAAAAATCCTCTTTTTAATTGAAAGATAGACTGAATGAGGCAGGCAGGCATGTTGAGCAGATAGTGGCAAAGGTAAGATGGTAGGTGTGGCAAGCCTTGAAAGCCAGGGGGAATATTCATGGTCTCCCAGGAGCAGCCTAGGGGAAATTACCTGGTCTGCTCAGAGACCACCCCACCCCTCCCACCTCATCACTCCCATCAGATTGGAGTATCTGCAGACTTAATACAATGGACTCCACCCCCAGGTGCAGCAGATTGGTCCAGGGATGAATGCCTGATGGGCACCTACCTGATCCAAGCTGGGCCAATCACAAATGGCTTCAGGAATAAGGTGCTGAGACCCGAGAAAGAAGTCAGTCTGGCTCTGGGTGTGAAATCAAGGATGTATGAGTCTGAGAGCAGCCATGGTAGGCCATATAGACTGAGGAGCAGGAAAAGATCTTTGACAGTGACAGGAAAGGCTGAAGCAGGTACAGAGAGAGAGAGAAGAGGTAGAGAGGGATCCAGTCAGCTCCGGAAACACCAACCCACTCTTGCCAAACCATGACAGATTTCTATTGAGTGCTCCCAGTGTTTGAGTTCAAACTATTGAACAATTCTGTCCCAGGCTGAGTGGCCTCCTGTATTCCCTCCTGAAGCCCTGCAGCCTTCCAGGCCTTTCTTGATCCACATCTTAACCCTTAGATGGAGACTCTGTGGACCAGGGGTGCTGACTCAGCTTCTCTAAGAGGAATTTCGGAGCTCCCTGGATGCTGTCTCCACTCCAGGGAGACAATGCCTCCGGGGCCAGTCCTGGTCCTCTCAAATCCTCACCTCTGAACCTCCCAGGTCCCCATTTGCTAGTCTTGGCAGTGAGATATTCTCTTACGTCATTTTTACTTCTTTCCGTGGACCCTTTTTCCTGCCCCTCACTTTTCTCACTTTGAGCTAGGTTTTTAAAAGTCGAAAGCCAGGACATCTCTTTCTGCTGTCTACTCTTCCTTGAGGCACCCAGCATAAAACAGCTTCGCTTGAAGGGGTTGCAGGCTGGAGAGAGACAGAGAAGGAAACAGCCAGAATTGTTAAAAATTAGTTAATAGTTCCAATGTATCTCACTGTAAAACAATGGGAATTTATTTATTTATTTATTTTTTTGAGATGGAGCCTCTCTTTGTTGCCCAGGCTGGAGTGCAGTGGCACATTCTTGGCTCACTGCAACCTCTGCCTCCCAGGCTCAAGCGATTCTCCTGCCTCAGCCTCCCGAGTAGTTAGGATTACAGGTGTGCACCACCATGCCTAACTAATTTTTGTATTTTTAGTAGAGATAGGGTTTCACCATGTTGGTCAGGCTGATCTCAAACTCCTGACCTCATGATCTGCCTGCCTCGACCTTCCAAAGTGCTGGGATTACAGGCGTGAGCCACTGTGCCCGGCTGGGAATTTTTAAATGTAAAGCACCCCAGCCTCAGGATTCGGCCACAAGCACCTTCCCAGATGAGCATCCGTGTTTGTGAGGCCAGAATGTTAATGTCAAGATCATTCATTGATTTGTGTGCCAGAATAGACAGCCCACTATTTTCTTAAGAAAAATTATTGTCTTGCCGGCAGATTCTTTCCTGGCCCCTGCCCTGAAGGGGTAGGGTGGCCATTCATTTGCACAAGTCTTGGTTAGGCTTCTTCATTGTCATAAAAGACAGCCAACTTAACAGTATTAGCTTAGTGTTTTTAAAATTATTATAAACGTAAATACCTACTTATTAAAATGTTACAGAAATTAACTTAGAAGGTGGAAGTCTGTTGTACTCTAACCTCCCCCAAGATAACCACTTCATTTTATTTATTTATTTTGACATGTAGTCTCGTCCAGGCTGGAGTGCAGTGGCGCAATCCTGGCTCACCGCAACCTCCACCTCCCAGGTTCAAGCGATTCTCCTGTCTCAGCCTCCCAAGTAGCTGAGACTACAGGCGCACACCACCACGCCAGGCTAATTTTTATATTTTTAGTAGAGACGAGGTTTCGCCATGTTGGCCAGGCTGGTCTCGAACTCCTGGCCTCAAGTGATCTGCCCACCTCGGCCTCCCAAAGTGCTGGGATTACAGGTGTTAGCCCGGCCACCAAGATGACTACTTCATATCTATCCAGATTCTCCCTTCATATCTTACTTCTTCAGTAACACTAATATGCTTCATTCTTTTTAACAAAACTGCATTGTTTTCTCAATTAGCATTTCAAAAACTATTTTTTAAATCTAAAAGTGTAATTGTCTGTTCTCACGCTGCTATAAAGAACTGCCTGAGACTGGGTAATTTGTAAAGGAAAGAGATTTAATTGACTTACAGTTCTGCATGGCTGGGGAGGCCTCAAGAAACTTACAATCATGGTGGAAGGGGAAGCAAACATGTCCTTCTTCACATAATGGCAGGAAGGAGAAGTGTGAGAGCCGAGTGAAGGGGGAAGCCCCTTATAAAACCATCAGATCTCATGAGAACTCACTCAGTATCACGAGAACAGCATGGGGGAAACCGCCCCCATGATACAATTATCTCCACCTGGTCATACCCTTAACCTATGGGGGTTATGACAATTCAAGATGAGATTTGGGTCTGGACACAGAGCCAAACCATATCAAAAAACAATACATAATTATAGTAAGGAGGGCTTGGATAAGCTATGAAATTCTCACCCAAAGTTAAACACTTACCAATTTTTGTGTATCCTTCTAGAAATTTTCTATACCCACGTGTTTTATTATTAATTTTTGATACAAGTGGGATCATACTATACCCACTGTTTTGCAACTTGCTTTTCCCCCCACTTAATATGTATCTTAAACAACCTTTCCTAACAGCGTGTAAAATCTCCCTTGTTCCTATTGATGTTTGCATAGTATCCCACTATACAGATGTGCTGTAATTGATGTATCTAAACCCAATTCTCAGTCATATGGAATACCTGCATTCCAGTCTTTGACTGAAACTATAACCTTAAACTATCCACTGTTCAGCTTCCAATAAAAGCAGAGCTGAAAGAATCACTTTGTATGGAGAATAATTTGGAGGTCAGGTTGGAGTTAGTACTTGCACTTTTCCAATATTAAAGTCTCGCCCCTGACTGAAACCATCCATTAGTAAACCACATATTTGATGCACATCTCCTGGATTTCCCAGAGAGTTGGCTTTGCCAGCTCATCCATTTCCAATGCAGGGATCTCTGTGAGCCTTACCCCTGCCTTAACTATGAGGGTTTGTGGAGGATGATGCCAGGTACATGATCTACATGAGGTCATGCAAAAGAACCTTGTTTCTGCTGAGAAGGTGGTCAGCTTTTTCTTTAAAAACTGCGTAACATTTGTAAGTAATCATATGTCTTATTTTCCTTCTTTGCTTTGGCCTCCAGGAAGCCCAGAGCCAAAGTTTAGTAATTACATAAGATTTATCTGCATATCTGTTTACTATTCTTTCTCCTTTCATCTTATCTGTCTATTCCTTTCTATTCCTGGATCTTTAATGTTAAAGATCTTGATTTTTTATTTTTGAACCCTTCTTTTTCTATTTTGCAGAGATTTGTTATTCTTATTGGTACCCTTGAAAATCCGCTTATTTTTTAAATTTGCAGAATGAACCACAGAGCATTAGAAGAATAATTGTGGAAGATGCTTTTGGGACATACCCCTTTCTGCTCAAATGCCTGCCTCTCCCCTGTATTGTTGATGCAGAGAGGTTTGAAGGGCACCATGGAGACCACAGAGGGCAGTGGGTAGCCTAAGAGGAATGATTTGTAGCTCAAGGACATGGGGTCAAAATTCATTTGAGCTGCCTGAACTCCCTCCTAGTGACATGTGGGGGCATTCCAGATGCTTATTGAGATTCAATGCCCTAACTCGAGGTTTACTGGGCCTTCCCCAAGCCCAATAAGTGGCTCTTCCTAACAGGATTACTGCTCCTGGGATCAGCTTGGAAAATGGCAGGGCCAAGCAGGACTTGAAATGCTTTCAGAATCAGAGCCAGGAAGGACCCTTGGGTCTCCCACTAAATAAGGGGGAGGTGTGGCAGTCCCCGCAACCCTGTAGGTTAGATACTGTCCTGTCACCTTATGTGAGGAATGGCTGTGATAAAATAATAACCAGGAATAGTAGGTGACCCAGTTTGAACAAAGGGGACGAGGATCGATGCTCCATAGCCGCCTTCTGCTTTGTGGGTCCTTTTACTACATTATATATTATATGCAAATCGCAGCACAAACTTAAGGCCTCTTTTCATGTCAAGAGGCTTCTTTGAGCCTATATGTTATATTTTACATATCTTGGACAGTAACATTTTTCTTTTTAGCACGAAGTTGCTCAAGGTTCATCTGAGACTCTTTTAAATTGCTGCTTTCAGAGAAATAACAATGTAAAATGACACGATGATGTATGGCCCCGTCCGGCAGACCAGGGCTGCAGCAGCCGCAAACGCCACCAAACCTCTGGGAATGAAGCAGTCTCCGGAGCACCATTGTGCAATTGTCCTAACCGGATCATTTTTAATTAGTTGCAATTAATTTCAAGTGACAGCATCCTGCAATATCAAGTCAGAGAGGCTCCGGTGCGTGGGTGGGGTTGTTAGGAACAGACAGCTGGTGAGAGAGAAGCCAGAGAGGGAGGTCTCATCACAGGCTACAAGATTTTCTGGGTGGAGGGTACAGAGAATTTCCAGAGCGGGGGGAGAGAACTTCTTCCTAATGATGCAAATGTTCTGATTCTTTCTGGGCTGTTTGTAGGCCCTGCTAGGTGGATACTTATCACGCCCTGCACATGGGGCCCCTCTGGTGGGCAAGTGTGTTGGCAGTTATCTTGCTTCAGTAACACAAAGTGGTGCAGCCAGCTAACCTCTGCCCTAGTTTGGCAGAAGCAGATTCTGAGATGAGGATTTGGGAGGTGACCCCAGGAGTGGGAAGTGAATCAGGAAAGGGGAGGAGCCAGTAAGAGATATATTAAGCAAGCTAGCAGTGCGGGTACCTGGAGCTCTCTCCCATTGGGAAACTCTGGGAGACATTGTAGAACCTACATCTCAGAGTTATCTCATCCATGGGATGAAGGAGCTAGGATATTTATACAATGATCCTGTTGGTCACTGGTTGAGGCCTGCTTCCAACCTGCCTTGTAAAGGCAGACCAAAGGCTGCAGAAAGCTCTCAAAGAACTGCAGATGCTGGTGGCTGGAATCAGGCTCGGAGCACAGACATGGTAAGGGCAAAGGCCTTGGGGCACTGTGTCTGCTACAGCCTCCAGGACCTTGTACAGTTCAAACATCCTACAATTTCCCCAGTACCCCTTGGATGTCCCTCTGAGGCACTTACATGTGGGGACACAGAGGCAGAGTGGTTAAGTGGGGTGAAGCACCCAGGGCAGGGTCCCCACACCTGATGGAGGACAGCTGAAAAGTCAGGTCGCCTACCTTTTTGGTAGCAGGCAATCACCATCCTGCCACACCATTGCTCGGGATGTGGGAACCCAGGCTACCTCTAGCCAGGCTATTATGAGCAGACGGTGTTTTTTACTCTCCAGCCAATGCTGACACTTTTGTCTCCTGTGTCCCTAGTCAACATCACTAATTATTTGATCTTGGCACCCTTTCCCTGGCATCCAGATGTGGATTCAGAATCCCCAATAGGATATAGCCCACAGCTGTTATCAAGCAATAGTATATACAAAAGAGCTCAAACCGGTTTGCTGCCATGGCCTAGAGGGAATATTCCTCCTAAGCACGATGTTCTCTGATCAAAATGTTTTGGGGGGCACAGATTACCTATGTAGATAACTATATAGTGACACAGCCACTCCTTGTCACCTACTAACTGAATCTTTGTGGCCAAGGGGGTAATCTCCACTTCAAATGTACTTGCTACTCTAAACAGTGGATTTAGAACCAGGACCACAGCACTTGACCTCCTCACTGGGGCTCCTCTGAGAAAGCGAGAGGCACATATGCCTGCCCTGATTCCTCCCTTATGTTCCCAGAGCCACCCTTCATTGGTTAATCAGCAGGAAGGGAGTGGGAACTAATACAACTTGGCCCTTTTCTTGAAAGCAACAACCACCTAAGCAGACACTTACTGAGCACTCACCATAGGCCATGCACTATTCTAAGCATTTTCATATACCATATTAACTCATTTCATTTTCATAAGCCAGCAAAGTAATATTACTAACCCCATTCCAGAGGGGAGAAAGCTGAAGCACAGATAGGTTAAATAACTTGCTTAAGGTCACCCAGCTATGCAGTGGTGGGGCTAGGACATGAACTCAGGCAGTGTCTGGAACCCAGGGATGAAGTCAACCCACTATACTCCTACTGGGTTTTCTTTCATGATTCTTCTGACCTGAAATACACACACATTTAAAAATTGACTTTCCAAAAATGCTGCATAAATCTGATCATTTCTCCTTTTTTCTTTCTTTGAAAAACTGAAGTGGGGCCGGGCACGGTGGCTCACGCCTGTAATCCCAGCACTTTGGGAAGCCAAGGCAGGCGGATCACAAGGTCAGGGGTTTGAGACCAGTTTGACCAACATGATGAAACCCCATCTCTACTAAAAATACAAAAATTAGCCGGGCGTGGTGGCACACACCTGTAATCCCAGCTACTTAGCAGGCTGAGGCAGAGAATTGCTTGAACTCGGGAGGCAGAGGTTGCAGTGAGCTGAGATCACGCCACTGCACTCCAGCCTGGGCGACACAGTGAGACTCCGTCTCAAAGAAAAAAAAAAAGAAAAACTGAGATGGACTATTGCATCCATATGGGGGACCCCTAGAAATAACCTGAGACCCAGCAGTGCCTCCTTCCTTCCAGGTTCTGGGCCCATGGTCTGTCTCAGGTTAGGACACAAGGACTCTGCCTCGGGAATGTGCAGTCATCCCCCAGATATCACAAGTGCTGCTCCTAAGTGGAGCCAAGATCCTCTTAATAACCTTTTATGGCACTATCATCCATTAACTTACCTAAACCTGCTCTCTGAGCCTGGCCAATCTGCCCATTTACAAAGGATGCCTCTTTGCCACAGAAGTCGCTTTAAAGTCACCATCTCACCACACAAGATGTTTTTTTCATTCCTCAACATGTCCTGTCTTTCGATTTCCAATAAGCTATTTTTAAACAGTCCCAGGCTTTGGATGGTTTACTTGTTTTTCAATGATTTCCCACAAATTTCTTTTTCTAATTAGTCTTTAATTTGATGAGACTTATGAAACGTCTCTTCTAGAGTCTTTTTTTTTTTTTGCCCCAGCTCTCTCAAGCTGGGTGATGGGGCTTTCTGGACTTTGTATTACTTTGCTGTGGATGCCTGTCTCTGGTTTCTGCTCCCAGGGGCCCTACCGCTGCCAGACTTGTGTATTTCAGATCAGCACGCCAAGCTAGTGTCCTTTTCTCCAGGGCCTGGTCAGGGCCATGAACAGTGACCACCTCAAGGCTGTCCTTGGAGAGCTTTCATGTTTCTTGGGACACAGTTGACATGATTGTCCCTGAAATGATCAAGGAAAAAAAAGTAGAAAGTAGGCATTATGAAGTACTGCATTTCAGGGAGGAAGGAAAGCAGTCTTTGGGTGGGAGTGTGGGGTAAAAGTGGTCAGAAGAGGCTTCCTAGAGATGTTGAGGCTGGAATTCTCTGGCTTCAGCACCCAGTCCATCAGACCCACAGCTTTCTTTTATTACCAGGTTTGTCATGCCCCATTTACTATCTCAGAATGGAAAGCAGAGATAACATAAGCAACCTATCCATGGAATTTTTTTAAAAATCAATATATTGACCCACCTGTAAGATAAAGGAGAAATCAAAGGAAAGTCAGTTATAATAAAATATGTATTTCAATATGTAAATGCTCAGGAATAATGAAAAAGTGGAATGCTTGCACCTAAAGACAAACCCTCCCAGTGGGACTGTAGTCAGTGCCACCTGCCATGGGGCAGCAACCTGGTGACTTAAGGGCAACAGTATGGCTGCATAAATGGTGGTTTCTGAAATGGTGCACAACTCTTGGTAAGGATCTGTGCAGAACAGAGGACAATTTCCTTCTCAATTGTCGCAAAAGTTGCAATCCTAGAAAATCCAGTGTATATTAGAGCCATGTAAAAATCCTCAGTGCTTATGTGTAAAACAGCTAGGTTTAGAGCTCTGGTCACTGTAAACAGGTTTTTCCACTGGGATGACTGTCAAACTTAGGACCTCTCTGATGGTTGTGCAGGTTGTGCACTGCACAGCCATTTACTTCATCATGGAAATGAATAGTGCCCCCTAGGGCTGTGGAGTACACAGTGACCTGGGTGGGCATTTCAAAAGTTGTATGGAATGCGGGAGAATTATTTGCTGGGCAAGACTGTCCTGAACATTGCAGGATCCAGACAGCACACACACATATGCCAAATGCCAGCATTTCCACGTGGATAAACAGAGACAGAAGGGTTAAGTAACTGGTCACTTCCTGGCCATGGCTTTGAGCAAAAGAGGTGGGGGGCATCTCCGGTCTCTGAGAAGGATGCTCCTGGACCCCACAGAGAATCACAACAACCCACAAGAGGACATTCCCCAAGGCCTGGCTGCAGGGACTGCTCGAGCCAAGTCAGCTGATGACAAGAAAGACCCACAATACAGCCCCAGAGGTCTGCTCAGCTCCATCCTAGGCCTGTCTCCTGGGCTGGGGGCTGTGACTAAGCCTACCTGTGGGGTAAAGGTGGACTGGAGCCTCCTCTTCTGGGCTGCTGGGCTTCCATAGCTGTCAGGACTGGCAAAGCAATTCCTTAACAGGGAAGGGAGAAGTTGTGTGTGTGTGTGTGTGTGTGTATGCATGCACACACACACCCATGCCCACACACGGACTCCTGCCACCTCCGCTGCTGTCTGATAGGAGGGCAGACACTTAAACCCTTCCTTGTAGCTTTCACACCCAGGAGTGGGGACTTGGCCAAGGCTGGGGTGGGGGGTAGAAGTAGAATGGGGGATTGAAGAGGGGGAACTGAGATTTCATTCCGGCCATTTTGAACAAGACCAGGTAGGAAGGCAGGAACGGGGAGCCTCGATTCCCAGCTGAAGCTGAGCAGTGGTTCCCCCACCCTCGCACAGGGCCTGACTCTAATGTCTTCTGATGGGACAAATTGGTGAGCACAACTATTAGCTGAGTGACATCAAAAGGCATTAATCTCTGGTTCCTGAGCAAGACCAGCACCACATTAGTGCCTCACACCCAGTCATTATTAAGACTTTAGCCCAAGGGTGTAATAAATGTTTTATGGCATGCAAACCAAGGTAATGGAATGCAAATCCCATAATATAGCCATACATTTATTTTCTAATGGAGCAGATGATGATGTATTTTATCTCAGAAGAGCTTCCCGATAGGGTCTGCTTGGGAAGTTCGAAGTTAGAGACCCAAAGGGTGAGTGGGTGGCCCTGCTCTGGTGTGGGCTGGGGGTGAGCAAGGGTGGCAGTCACGGTGGGACTTCCCAGGAACAGTCAAGCCTTCATACACACAAACCTTTTGGACAAGCCCATCACTCTTGCTCTAGGTATCCCAAGTACCGCCCCCCTTTGGGAGCATATACTGAACATTCTGAGGCTTAATTACATCCCCTTTGCAGAGTGCCCCCCTCCCAGGATCCCCCACCCCTAACCAGAGCTGCATACCAATAAGCTACTCAGCCAATATGAATTGGCTTTCCAAAAATATGGCTGCATTAAGGTGCAAAATGTTAATGGATGGAAGGGCGCAGGGCTATTTCTCCAGTGAAGTTAGGGCTTTGCATTGGTGCTGTTTTTGTTAAGAAGCCAACACTGTTCAGTTGCAGCCCTGGGGCTGGTAGGGAAGCTGGGCTAACTAGCTGCGGCCACTGCAGCCTTGGGAAGGGCTTTGGTTGACCCAATGCCCCAGGTTTTTCTGGCTGCTGCTTCTCCAAAAACAGCTTTCTGATTATTCCAGTTGTCCAAAAAGTGTATGGGCTCCCTTTTAAAGTCAGAGGGCCTCTTCATTCCCAGGAACCCCTTTAGTGACCTCTCTTTTGTCCTTCCCATGCCCAGGCACACAGCACCCACCTGGGCAGCTATCAGGCTCATGGGCCTTATACTGATGCCCAGAGACCTACTCTGTACCTAGATTTATGGGGGCATCAAGAAATCTAAGACCTGCCCCTACCTTGAAGGTCCTGATGATGTAACTAGGGAAAAGGACACACATCTGGAAAGAAATTAACAATGTAAATGATTTAATGGTCACCTGAGTGGTGTATTTGAGGAGTACAGGTTTCCTTGTAGGATTTTTTTTTTTAAGGCATCCATTGAGAAAAAAGAAATGAACACTATCAGAGAAGAATCCTGATGGAGATACTGTTTTGAGCTAGAGGTATTGAAGACCCCTTAAGGTAAAAAATGCATGACTTGGCTCTTCCCTCAGAGAGCTCATACTAGGTGTTCAATTCACATTGGTTTCTGAATGGTTTGAAAACAATGATACCCATTCTCAGAGGGCTGAGACTGGATCTAGAATTGGCACTTCAATGCTTGGCAGTACTTTTGACCTTCTAATATGCCCTCTTGTTTTCCAGAACAATATTGACAACAATAATTTATTGAAAATTTACATCAGACCCTGTGCTAAGCCTTCATTATTTTACTGAATTTTAAAACAACACTAAGAGGAAAGTTCCTTTAAGATTCTATTGAGAGATGACAGAAGAAACTAAGTCTCTGAGTGAGTCTTACCCAACTTAGTAAGAGCTGGGATTATAACTGGACCTCCCTGCCTGCAAAGCCCATCCTATATTGTCTGCCTCTCCAAATCACAGTAACAGGGGTCAAAGGAGTAAAGCATTGTATTCAAGGACACAGAGCCTCTGGTTTCAGGGCCTGCTGTCTCCTGCACCACAGTGAGCAGCTCTTGGTTTTTTGTGTGTATTATCCCAGGAGAGGTCTCCTCACACCCAAGGGCCTGTCTCTCTCTCTACCTTCAACTAGTCTGAGGCCAGGAAGAATATCTTCTCACTCTAAGGTATGTCAAATCATGGTTGAACACAACTAAGATCTTAATAACAGTAAATTCAGTGACCCAAATGGATTCTGAGCCTAATTTGAAGATTCTCCATGGATTTGATTTCTCTGTGCTTGGATGCTGTAGGTTGATTGCCCTTGAAGAACAGTTAGGCTGGGATGAGTTACTTGTTGGGTTCTTCTCCAGTTTGACCTGGTAAAGCTTCAGAACAGGCCTCTATAGAACATTATCTTCCAAAGTCTAGAGAATGGGCCAAGCCCACCTGTGGGGGAAGAAAGACAGTAGCGATCAACTCTGAATTCTTCAGGCTGGGTTCAGGGACAGATAGGGGTGGACTTCCAGCAGCCTAAGCAGGATCAGGAATAGGGAGAAGAGAGAGGCACCTGGGGTACAAAATGTAAGGAGGCACCCACTCTCAGAGTCGCACAAGTGCAAACCTTAAAAACAAGGGCCCCCAGGCCGGTCACGGTGGCTCACGCCTGTAATCCCAGCACTTTGGGAGGCTGAGATGGGTGGATCAAGAGATCGAGACCATCCTGGCTAACACGGCGAAACCCCGTCTCTACTAAAAAAATACAAAAAAATTAGCTGGGTGTGGTGGTGGGAGCCTGCAGTCCCAGCTACTAGGGAGGCTGAGGGAGGAGAGTGGCGTGAACCCAGGAGGCAGAGCTTGCAGTGAGCGGAGATCGAGCCACTGCACTCCAGCCTGGGCGACAGAAGCCTCTCCCAAGTGAAGGCAAGAGCGTTACTAGCAGCTCCAGGCTTACTTCTGTCCAGTCCCAGTGGAAAAAGAGAGCTCCTCCTTCCCAAGAGCTGCAGCAATAGCTTTCACTGGCCCAGCCCAAGTCTCATGCCCATGGCTGAAATGATCACTGTGGCTGGGGACTAACCTGCCCTGAATGGTTAGCTCTACCCATGGGCTGACTCCTGGGGACCCCAGACATTCAACCACATTTGGAACCACATAGATTTAGTGAAGATGTGGGTTCTCCAAAGGAGAATCTGGGTGCTCTTGTAAGAGGGGTGGGTGCTGAACAGACAAACTCAAGAGCAGTCAACTCAAGAGCTGGAGACACTTCTAAAACTCTGGCTTCTCTGGAGGCCCACAGGACTCCTGCCCAAATCTGCGTTATTTGTGGGCCTCCTCTGTAGGCTTTCCTGAGGCATGAAATGCTTAAAATGCTTCTTGCTCATCTTTAGCCACCTAACCCTCTTCCCTAAGGCTCTGGCCAATGACTTGTGCATTACAGTCACTCAGGAAGAATTTGCTGACGTTATGAAAGAATGAATGAGGAACTGTGCTAGGGCTGGGCCCAAAACTTTTATTAACTGCGGGGTTAAAAGCTATCGAGGGTCAGGGGCACCGCAAAGGGGCAGAGGGAGTGAGTCAATTAACACCTGCCTTTTTATTTCCAAATCGAATTGTTGCATGAGGTTTGGGGATGATGTAACCACTCGGCAGCGTTGGGGCAGGATTTACGAGCTAGGGTATGTGCAGCAATGGTCTGAGCAGGCAGCTGGTGAGAGGCACTTACACTGACTGCCCTCACTTGGAATCCTCCCAAAAATAATAGCTGTATGATATGAAGGCATCTTGGCAGAAGGACTGCTGCACCCAGGGTGGACCGGAGCTAAATCACTTTTTCCTGGGTTGGTATGGAAGGGTGTCCAGTTCAGGCATGGCTTCGTGTTGGGAGGGGAAAGGAGTGGGAACATTGCGGGGTGGAGTATGAAGGGGCAGGCAGGATAGCACGTTAGCGCAGCCTTAGGGCCTGGGAACGGGGACATGCGCCATTGGAGTCATCCTAGGTTGAGTAGGGACTGGCATTAGCTAACACAGAGAGTCCATTTCTTAATATCCATTCATTGTCTCCTACCTGAGAGGAGCAGGATTAACCTCTGCTGGAAGTTTCTGGGAATGTGGCTGGCACTGTATGAACTCACTCACCACTCCATGCCCTGCTGTAGGGCTCGGGAGGGAGGAAGCAAGGCAGGCCTCCCCTCCTGCCTTTCCCACCAGTGCTTGGGTCCAAACAATGAATTTTCGACTAGGTCATTAAATGCTGATTAAAGTACTGGAGAAAAGAACAGAAGAAAAAACCAACATCAAGTGTTGTATGTACATACACGCTCTCACCCCAGGCCCCCCTTTCCCTTTCTCAAGCTGCCTCAAAGTTCGTTCCAACCCTCCATTGGAAATGCTATAAAAGGCCAGGTTAATTAAGTCCTATATATTACCAGCACAAACACTTCCAACTTTATTCCAGCGGCTCGGTGAGTGAGGAGGAGGCCGGGCAAGGTCCAGGCAGCTCAGGGTAATAAAACAGAAGACTCAATTACCTTGTACATTTGCAGTTTTATAAAATCATTTAAAGTTCTGCCAATGAAAAGCACAGTGGAGAGGCACTGGAATTCTGACATCCAGCAAAAGCTTAGGGAACCAGGATTCCCTTAGAGTTGCCACAGATAGCAAAGTCATCCTGGCCATCTCCCTCTTCCCTGGGCAGGAAAATCCTCTCCATAGAGTGGCCCACGGCAAAATATAGAGGAAGGAAAAAAGGAAAGGGACTCTCCAACGGTGCACTGAGCACCCACTGGGTCTGGAGTCCTGTGCTAGTGCCTTACATAACTCACTGGAGTAGGTATTATCCCCATTTCCAGATGAGGAGACTCAGGCTGCAGAATGAGTCTTTGGTGTCTAACCAAGAGAGACCCAACACCCAGAGCCTGTGCGCCTCGCCTGTTATATTCCAATTCCTGCCCCTCCCTTTAAGCTACCAGGCCTGCTAGCTGCATATCATGGCCCAATATTAGAGGACAGTCTCTGGAGCCCATGGGCCTGGATTCAAATCCCAGTTCTACCACATCTTAGCTGTGTGCTCTTGGGCAAATTACTTAACATCTCTGGGCCTTAGAGAAATTACTTTCCTCATTTGTGCCATTTAATCTGCCAACAATGCCATCAGAAAGGTACTAATATCGTTTTCACATTGCTGTATAAAATGCTTGGAGCCCAGAATATGATATATATTGGTTATTATTGTGATTAGTCATTTTCTTTCTTTCTTTTTGAGACAGAGTCTCGCCTTGTTGCCCAGGCTGGAATGCAGTGATGCCATCGTGGCTCTCTGTAGCCCCAACCTCCTGGGCTCAAGCAATCCTCCCACCTCAACCTCCCGAGTAGCTGGGACGACACGTGTGCACCACCATGCCCAGCTAATTTTTTTTTTTGTAAAGATGGAGCCTCAATATGTTTCCTAAACTAATCTTGAACTCCTGAGCTCAAGCAATCCTCAAAGCTCTGCCTCCCAAAGTGTTGGAATTACAGGTGTGAGCTACTGTGCCCGGCCCTATTGTGATTATTATGCTAGCTATACCTCTACTTGTCTTGACCCACTCATTATGCTTTCCAGTATAATAGCCAGTGAACCAGCTATACAAGCCATGCTCCTGTGCTAAAAAAAGGGTTAGAGGAGTTCTCCCAACTTCTTTCTCTATACCACAGTGACCTAATTCACACACAGATTCTCCCATTTCTAAGTCTTACGGAAGGGCAGGAACCTATTTCCAGTTGAGGAACCCTGTTTTTTCTTGTGGAATGAACAAAAACGAGCTATATATAAATAAAAAAACAACTTGTTTTCTTCTTCAATAAACAGAAACTGTTCGACATGCCTACACCTTGAGAAATGGGAGTAAAAACCTTCCATTCAACAGCAGTCCCCAGGGGGAGGAATTATTCTCTGGGCTATAGCCACAGTGACCCAGAGCAATGTTTCCCAGGAGGCTGGAGAGAATTAAGCCCAAAGTTCTCTCATCTTGATCAAATCTGTCAGGGCCTCAACGGGAGAACCTGGGTGGGGCTGGAGCTGAAAGGCAATGCAGCTATGGACCACCAGGGGCATGAGGGGATAGCAGCTGGCACACGGTAGACTCTGATCACTTGTGCTGACTGAATGAATGACGTTCTAACACCCTGAGGACCTCCCAGAGCCTCCCACGTGGAGAGCTTCCTCTGAGCTAGGCTAATGAGCTACGTGATGTTTTCTTAAAAGATTCACTGTAGGCCGGGTGCGGTGGCTCATGCCTGTAATCCCAGCACTTTGGGAGGCCGAGGCAGGCAGACCACAAGCTCAGGAGATCGAGACCATCCTGGCTAACACGGTGAAACCCCATCTCTACTAAAAATACAAAAAATTAGCCAGGCGTGGTGGCAGGTGCCTGTAGTCCCAGCTACTTGGGAGGCTGAGGCAGGAGAATGGCATGAACCTGGGAGGCAGAGCTTGCAGTAAGCTGAGATTGCGCCACTGCACTCTAGCCTGGGCAACAGAGCAAGATTCCATCTCAAAAAAATAAATAAATAAAATAAATAAAATTTTTAAAAAGGTTCACTGTAGTATCTCCAGTGCCACCCCCTTTTCTAGAATCTTGACATCCCCACTCCTTGAAATTGGGCAGAACTTGCAAATGAAATGTAGCAGATGTCATGCTGCACAACTGGCAAAGCTAAATTCTAAGAGGTAATGTGGCTTTCACTTGTCATTCTCTCCTGGGAACCTGCTGCCATACTGTGAGGAAGCTCAAGCTATCTGGAGAGGCCACACACAAGATATTCTGGCCCAGAGTCCCAGCTAAGGTCCCAGCTGACAGCCAGCCCCACCCACCAGACACATGAGTGAACAAGCCTTCTGATGATGCCAGCCCACAAAAGTTGAGTCACCTTCAGGCTTTGAATCTTCCAGCTGAGGCCCATATGCTGTGGAGCAGAGACAAAGCTTCCCTGCTATACCCCATCTGAATTCCAGACCCATAGAACGTATAAATATAATAAATGGTTGTTTTACACCACTAAATTTGGGGTAATTTCTAACCCAGCAATACATAACCAGGATAACCAAATGTACCTTTCAATGCCAGGTTCAGTTCTGGGGACAGCTGTGTAAGAAGGTCATTGACCAACTGAAGAAATTCCCAAGCACTGTCATCAGGGGAGAGGGGCCTGGAACTCTGACCTAGATGTTGATGGCTAGATGGGAGTGAAGGGTGGGGAAGACTCAGTCATGACCCTCCTATCCCTGAGAGAGGAGTAGGCTTGTTCTAGGTCAGCAGGGAGGTATCGTGGGAAGAGAACAGGCTTCAGACAGGGATCCTAGTGTCTCTCTTGCAGGATACTTGTGCAGATTAAATAAGTGGCAAGCTTGATGCAAGGACTCTGAATAAATAACATCATGAAAGGTTCTTTTGATTACCCATTCCAATCTGCAAATAAATAGGAGGTTTTTATTTTTAAAAAAAGGTGCTGTAGGATGTCTCCTCTGATTTAAGGAAGGGAAGGAAGATTAAAACCTAACTCTGCTTGTCTCGAGGTTTTAACGTGTAGAAAATAGGCATAAGGAGGAGGATGTGGATTGAAGCTTTGGCTTTACAAATAGCAGATGGCTGGGCACCATGGCTCATGCCTGTAATCCCAGCACTTTGGAGGGCCAAGGCGGGCAAATCATTTGAGGTCAGGAGTTTGAGACCAACCTGACCAACATGGTGGAACCCTGTCTCTACTAAAAATACAAAAAAAATTAGCTGGGCGTGGTGGCACATGCCTGTAGTCGCAGCTGCTTGGGAGGCTGAGGCAGGCTTGAACCTGGAAGGCAGAGGTTGCAGTGAGTCGAAATCGTGCCCCTGCACTCCAGCCTGGGCGACAGAGTGAAAGTCCATCTCAAAAAAGGAAAAAAAAAAAAAAAGAAAAGAAAAAAATGAATAGCAGCAGATGCCCAATAACAACAAAGGAAGGGCAGCTATTGGAGCCTGGCATTCTCTGTGTGGCGATCTTTCATTCAAGATTCAAGTTCTTTTTTTTATTTTTATTTTTTAAGAGACAGGGTCTTGCTCTGTCTCCCAGACTGTAGTGCAGTGGCATGATCATAGCTTACTGCTGCCTCAACCTCCTGGGCTCAAGTGATCCTCCCACCTCAGCCTGGGACTGGGACTACAGGCATGCGCCACCATGCCTAGCCAATTTTTTTGTTTTTTTATTTTGTAGAGATAGGGTCCTACTATACTGTGGGGGCTGGTCTTGAACTCCTGGCCTCAAGCAATCCTCCTGCCTCAGCCTCCCAAAGTGCTAGGATTATAGGCATGACCTACCAAGCCCCACAGGATTCAAGTTCTTTCATTGTTATAGGATTATTCAGGCTTTCTATTCTTTTGTCAGTTTTGGTAATCTGTGTTTTTCTATAACTTTGTCCATTTTGTCTGAATTTTCACGTTTATTGGCATAATGTTGCCCAACTGCCTTTTTAATCAATCAGGAAGTTCCCTCTTTGATCAAACCTCCAAAATTGTGTTGTGGGGCAACCCCGTGTTCTCTTGTCCAGTGGCCATGGAGGTAGTGGTTTTGCCACCACCACTTGCAGCCACCTGCCGCATTTTCCTGGCTTCCCAAGGCAGAGTGGAGAATGCATTCTGAGCATCAGCAAGTTAGCACTGCTGTTCACCCAGAAAGTTCAAGGAAAAGCCAAATCCCTTCCCAGCAGAGTCTCCTGAAGACAGCTTAAATGTGCCATTGGATGATTAGGGTTTGGGGCTGACCAAGCCATCTTCCCTACCCCACTTTCAGCGAGTAGCTCCTTTCCTCCTTGCCGATTTCCCAAGCTGAGCCAACACTGAGCTCACTTTGGCAGGAGTGGTCATGCATGTTCCACTCTCGCGTCTATTGCTTATTTATTCTCCACCGAGGACAAGCAGCATCTAGCAGGCTGGGATCTTGGGGTGAGAGGAGAGTTTATGGGGTAGCAAGGGGTTATCTGTTTATCCCAGAGTGATCTCCCATTTGCTCATGCTGAAGTGAGGATGGACAGGTGTCACCTTAGCAATGGTTCAGTGAGCTGCCCGTTTGGGAGGTACCCTGCTGTTTGCCTTTTCCAGGGGAGCCCCCTCCCTTCTTGACAGTTTCAGAAAAACTGCAAAGGATGGGACTGGTGGGTGGTTCTACGGAGCCCTGGCTTTTTGGGGAGTCCCTGGCTTGCAGTCTTCAGACTCCACCTGCCTCCTCAGTTGGGTTTTCCCTGGCACCCCCCTGAGCTCTGCCTCCTTCCGAGGGTGGCTGCCCTGAGGTTTCCTGGCCGCACTGCCCTCCATCTGGCTGCTCAGCTGAGGAGAGCAGAGGACACAAGCAGCTGCTGTGCTGTCTGCCAGGGTCAAAGATCTCCGCAGGGTCAGCCAGGAATTGGCCGCTCAGCCAGCACTGGAACCTGATGCTCTGGGGGATGAGTGAGAGCCTGGGTGGGCACTGAAGGGGTTAAAAGAACGTGGTGGAAGATGGGAGAATGGAGGCACGCGGCACTGCTGGAAAAAAGCTAGCCCTGTGCATGGATAATTAGAACTGAACATCAGTAAACAATGCCTTTTCCCCTCATTAAGGACAAATCTGTATGTATAATGTGCCTATTTTCTCTTTCATTAACTTATAAATGGCCACTACTTTAAAGCCATTTAACCAGCAGTTTTGACTTGCCCGTCAACTCAGGGTCTGACGTGTTTTCTCCCCTCCTACGAGGACAGAGGTGCCCCCCCCTTGGCACACAGCTCCCATGGGGAGAGGTTATGTGGGTGCTCCTCTAAAACACCACCTACAGACCTGTAGCAGTTTCCAGAAGGCAGTGCAGATAGGCGTGGTTGGGGGAGGCGGGGGCCCGGCTCCCATGTGGCTCTTCTGCCCTAGGCCCAGGAAGCCCCTCCTGGTCCATCCCGTACTCTCAGCTGTCCTTGATGACTCACTCACTCTCATGCTCTGAATTGCTTTGTCTGTGCCCTTGAGTTATTAAAGGACCCTAACTCTTCTTTAAATAGGGAGCCCATGAGAATGTGCCCAATCTGCAAGCATTCTTCAAGATGGCCAGCAACAAGCTGGGACCAGAGATCCCAAAAGTAAGATAATGTGCCTGCATTCAGGCAGCTCAGTCCAGCCGAGACCAGCATGCATTCATACGTAGGGAAGTGGTGCCTGAAGAGAGGTTCACATCAAGTGGAAGTCTTCACCGAACCTTGGGAAGGCTTTCCAGATGACAGTGTGTTTCCTCCATCAGCCTGGAAACTTCCTGAGAATTGATATCAAATCAAGTCTTCCTCATCAGGCGAGGTGCTTCAGAGGATATTGACTAGGACCTTCCCAACAGGCTAGGAGATCTTCTGGGGAAAAAGACCAGGTCTCTAGACACCAGGGTTAGGAACTATTGCTCCTATCAGATTGAAAATCCCATGAGGCAGAGATCTATCCGAGGGCAGGGCCTTGCCTCTCTGTCCTTTGCTGGGTAGCCCTCCCAGGACCCCGCATAAAGACAAAGCCTGGCCCCTACGGCAGCCCCTTTGAATCTCTACCTCCTTTTGGGGGCTCCAAATGTGCCCCAAACTTGTGCCAGGGCTTGGGAAGACTAGAGTTAGTGGCAAATGGGAAGAAGGACAATCCTTGCTCTCTGGAGCACCCATAGGCATTTCAATATTGGAGTGGCACTAATCCACACAGAGCAATGGCGAGAGAGGGAAGGGGACTAGAGTGATGAACACTTAGGGAGCACCCACCTTGTGGCGACAAGGGGCATATACATGACCTGTTCTGTTATCCAACGTATAAATTCATAATCCTGGGAGGTGGATAATATTTCCCCATTTTACAAATGGGGAAGAACTGGAGGCCCAGAGAGGTAAAGCAATTCACTCAAAGTCACACAGCCAGTTGGTGGTGGAACTGGGAATCAAACAGTCTGTCCCGTTCTAAAGTCCAGGCTCTTTCCACCATATCCAAATGCCACCTTGGATAAGTAAAAGAGGCTCATGAATAGTAGAGGGACGGGAAGATGAGGAACAAGGAGTAAGAATGGAGGAGTCGACTCTCCTGGGAGCCTCTGCTAAACCTCAACTGCAGGAAAGATTTGGAGAGGCCAAAGACCTTCTGAGGATCTTCTGATGGTGAAGCTGGGGAGAGCCCCACTTCTGAACCCCATCTGTATCTTCCCTGGATATGAAAAGTGGAGAGTCCTCAGGCCTAGTGAGGGACCATGTGCATAAATTCAGTTGTGCCTCAAAAATGCCAACTCCTGGCTGGGCATGGTGACTCACACCAGTAATTCCAGCACTTTGGGAGGCCGAGATGGGCAAATCACTGAAGGTCAGGAGTTTGAGACCAGCCTGGCCAACATGGCGAAACCCCGTCTCTACTAAAAATACAAAAATTAGCCGGGTGTGGTGGTGCATGCCTGTAATCCCAGCTACTCAGGAGGCTGAGGCACAAGAATCACTTGAACCTGGGAGGCAGAGGTTGCAGGAGCTAAGATCACGCCATTGCACTCCACCCTTGGTGACAGGGTGAGACTCCATCTCAAAAAAGAAAAAAAAAATGCCACCTCCTGATAATATTTTAACATTAGGCTGACTTCTGATGGATACTAGGTTGTTCCACTGTTGAGACAAGATCCCCATTATCATGATCATTAGCACTGTTAATCATTCCAAAGAATTGGAAACAACCTGAATACCCATCCACAAGAGGATGTAGATGACTCATCTGTGGAATATGTAGAATGCTAAACAGCATGCATTGCTCAAAGAAATGAAGTAGCTCCATGTGGCAGGACATGGCTAAATCTCCAAGACATACTGCTGAGTGAAAAAAGACAACTTGTGTGTGATATTATTTATGTAAAAAGAAAAAGTGCCAGGCTGGACGCGGTGGCTCATGCCTGTAATCCTAGCACTTTGGGAAGCTGAGGTGGGAGGATCCCTTGAGGCCAGGAGTTCAAGACTAGCCTGGGCAACATAGTGAAACCCTGTCTCTAGAAAAAAAAAAACAAAAAAACAAAAAAAAAAAACCAGCCAGTCCTGGTGGTGTGGGCTTATAGTCCCAGCTACTTAGCAGGCTGAGGCAGGAGGATCGCTTGAACCCAGGAGATCCAGATTACAGTGAGCTATGATCATACTACCACACTCCGGCCAGCAACAGAGTACCTGTCTCAAAAAAACAAGGAAAACAGAAATGGCCAAAGCACTTTCAATGACTACATATTGTACTTAAAGGGTCTGCAAAATACACATCAAGCTGATAACAGTGGTTACCTCTGATTGGGGGTGGTTGTAACCAGATGGGAGGATCAAAGGGGACTTCAAGTTTCGCACGGTGACCACCCGTCCAGGTTTGCCCAGGATGGCTTCTGTTTTCTCTGTTGCTGGTGAAACTAACAACAGCACTGCCTTTCACTCCCCAAAGCATTCAGTTTCAGTGATAAATTACATAGACCCTACTTATCTGCAATGTTTAATTTTTTACACTAAGAATGTATTAATTTATCACTTATGTCATGTCTAATAATGCATAAGGTAGAAGGTAAAGTCCTCCTCCAGCCCTCCAGGCTCCCAGCCCCATTCCTCAGAGGTGAATATTGGTAACAGTTTTCTAGTGTCCTTCCTGAAACTGTAAATCCATATATAACCACATAAGCTTCAAACGGACAAAGAGAAATATGTGATTACACAGTATACACTGTTCTAAAACTTGCTCTTTTCACTTAATGTTGTCTATATCAGGATCATCAGGCAAACCTAATTCACTAGATCCTCAGGGCCCACCAACTGAGGTGCAGATTCAGTGGGTTGGCAGCAGGGCCCACAGATGTATATTTCTGACAGGCTTTCTGGGTGACTCTGGTGACACTGGTCCATGGACTCCATGTTAACTTTAGTCCACAGAACAAACATTCATTTTTTTTGTTCAATAAACAATTTGGACCCTGGTTCTGGGTTTGGCCCTGGCTAAGCTTGGCACTCTGCAGAGAACAGAGTGGAGGCCCTGCCTCCAGGCACAGCCTCAGGTCTCCTTCCAGTGGAACCAGCCGTCACTGGCAGTAGTGATTGCCACTACAGTAGTCGGCTGCAATGGTTATGGGCATGGGCACTGGAATCAGACAGACCTAATCTCGGCCTGTCCTCTTTCTATGTGACTTTGGGAAAAGTACTTAGCCACTCTCTGCCTCAGTTACCTCATCTGCAAAATGGACACAATAATCCCCACATCACATGATGGACACTCAATAAGTTGCAGCCACTATTATTAATAATAAATTAATTATAAGTAATAAATAAGGTTAACATTAAAACTCATGTGGCATTCTTGCCGAAAATGTTCAAATTGAGTTCAATCATGAAGAAACAGACAAATCCAAACTCAAAGACATTCCCCAAAACTGGCCTATACGCTTCAAAAATGTCAATGTCATAAAAGATTTTTTGTAAATGTAGAACTGTTCTACATTTAAAAAGACTGAAGAGACATCCAACTAAATGCAGAGTGTGTTCCAAGATTGGATTATTGATTTTAAAAATATATATATCCATAAAGAACATTATTGGGATAACTGGGGAGATGTGAATATAAACATATTACATTGTAGCAATGTTAAATTTCTTGAGTGTGGTAATTGCACTCTGCAAATGCCCTTGTTCTTAGGAGATGTGTGCTGAAATGTTTAGAAATAAGGTGTCATAATGTCTACAAGTAACTCACAAATGATTCAAAAAATGTGTAGTGGTGGGAGAGAAAAAAGAGAAACAGGAAGGGAGAGAGAGAGAGAGTACATAGCAAAATGTTAACAACTGGTATATTAGGTGAATATATATAGGTGTTCCTAGTCTAGTCTTCCAATTTCTTTTATAGATTTGAAATTTTAAAAATTAAAAAATTAGGAAAAGTGAAATCTAATGGTTTTAAAAAGTACGGCCAGGCGCGGTGGCTCACGCCTGTAATCCCAGCACTTTGGGAGGGTGAGACGGGTGGATCACGAGGTCAGGAGATCGAGACCATCCTGGCTAACACAGTGAAACCCCATCTCTACTAAAAATACAAAAAAATTAGCCAGGCCTGGTGGCAGGCACCTGTAGTCCCAGCTGCTGGGGAGGCTGAGGCAGGAGAATGGTGTGAAGCCGGGAGGCAGAGTTTGCAGTGAGCTGAGATTGTGCCACTGCACTCCAGCCTGGGCAACAGAGTGAGACTCTGTCTCAAAAAAAAAAAAAAAAAGTAATAGGGGCTAGGCACGGTGGCTCACACCTGTAATCCTAACACTTTGGGAGACCAAAGTGGGCAGATCACTTGAGGTCACGAGTTCAAGACCAGCCTGGCCAACATAGTGAAACCTTGTCTCTCCAAAAATTTCAAAAATAAGGCCAGGCACGGTGGCCCATGTCTGTAATCCCAGCACTTTGGGAGGCCAAGGCAGGCGGATCACTTGAGGTCAGGCATTCAAGACCAGCCTGGCCAATATGGTAAAACCCCATCTCAACTAAAAATACAAAAATTAGCCAGGCGTGGTGGCACATGACTGTAATCCCAGCTACTGGGGAGGCTGAAGCAGGAGAATCGCTTGAACCTGGGAGGTAGAGGTTGCAGTGAGCCGAGATCGTGCCACCGCACTCCAGCCTGGATGACAGAGCAAGACTGTCTCAAAAAAAAAAAAGCAAAGAAAACAAATATTAGCTGGGTGTGGTGGCGGGTGCCTATAATCCCAGCTATTCAGAGGCTGAGGCAAGAGAATCACTTGAACCCGGGAGGTGGAGTTTGCAGTGAGCCGAGATCGTGCCACAGCACTCCACTGCACTCGAGATGGGACAGAGGAAGACTCCATCTCAAAAATAATAATAATAACAGGCAAGGTAGTGGTGAATTTGGGAAGAAGGGAGTAACTGGGTGGGGAGCTCACTGGGGACTTCCAGGATGTCCTATTTCTTGACCTCATTATTTGGGAGGATTTTTGAGGTGGGAACCTATTATTTCTCCTCTTTTGTGTATGTATGTTAGGTGTCAACAAAAGCTTTTTTAGAATAATCATCATCATAAACCATCCTTCACAATATCCTATCCTCTGATCTCTGTCTGGAAATGTGAGACAGGCTCAGAGGGAGAGAAGGCTGGGGCTGGGCCCCCCATTTTGACTGTAGTGCCATCTCAGGGAAGGGCAATGAGGCCTGAGTTAAGGACAGCCTGCCCCCTAGGCTGGCCCCTTGGGGAGGACGCAGGCTGCTTCCAGGAGGTGCCCTATCCCACCCCTCAGAGCCATGCCTGACTTCTGCTGCCAGCCCCTCCGGCAGGAGGTTGGCCTTGACTCCACACTTCTCGGGCTTCCGCGTTCTCCTCTCTTGTCAGCCCTGCGGGCCCAGATGGATGTGGGATTAATGAGGCATGTCTTCTTGTGTGAGAAATAAGTCGAGGGGTCACATTTTCCTCTCCTTCATTGTTTCCCTATGTACTTGATCTGATCTGCTTCACTAGCTGGAGACATGAACATAGTCACATCCCTGTATTTTGTAAATTAATTGCTGGAGTCCTCACTTGCCTCAATTAACAGGCATGATAGCAATTGCTAACACTTACATGGAGCTTACTATATGCCATACCCTACTCTAAGTATTTTATGTGTATATAACTCATTTAATATTCACAACAACTCTCCGAGGCAGATAATATTTTAAAAATCCATTTTAGAAATAGGAAAACAGAGGCATAAGAGAAGTAAATAGTTTGCCCAGACATGACTGGCTATGTAATTTGCAGGGCTCAATGCAAAATGAAAATGGGGGGCCTGGCCAGGTGCATCAGCTAATGCCTGTAATCCCAATCCCAACAGTTTGGGAGGCTGAGGCAGGAGGATCGCTTGAGTCCAGGAGTTTGAGACCAGCCTGGGCAATATAGGGAGACCCTGTCTCTACAAAAAAAAAAAAAAAAAATTCTTCTTAATTAGCCGAGTGTGGTGGTGCACGCCTGTAGGCTCAGCTACTCAAAGAGGCTGAGGTTGCTGGGTGTGGTGGCTCATACCTGTAATCCCAGCACTTTGGGAGGCCAAGCCAGGCAGATCACTTGAGCTCAGGAGTTTGAAACCAGCCTGGGCAAAAGGTCAAAACCCCATTTCTACAAAAAAATACAAAAAATTAGCTGGGCCCAGTGGCACGTGCCTATAGTCTCAGCTACTTCGGAGCGGGCTGAGGCAGGAGGATTGCCTGAACGCAGGAAGTTGAGGCTGCAGTGAGCCAAGATTGCAGCACTGCGCTCTGGCCTGGGAGACAGAGCAAGACCCTGAAAAAAAGAAAAGAAAAGAAAAAAGATAGAGAAAGAAAGGAAAGAAAGAAAAGGAAAAGAAGAGAAGAGAAAAGAAAAGAAAAAAAGAAAAGAAAAGAAAATAGGGAGCCCTTGTTCAAAAATTACAAAGATTTTCGAGACACCAAACTTCAAGCCAAGCATAGGGATCTATTTAAGGACAGGGCCCTGTGAGACTGCACAGGTCTGCACATCTGTGAAGCCAGACCTGTACACAAGGTAAACCAGTAAGTAACAGAGCAGTAACAGAAACCGAAGCCATCTGGCTCCAGAGCCCATTCTCCTAACCACAGGGCTATATTACCTCTACCTCTCAGGATCTCCCTCCCCTCACCTCACTTCCTCCAAACTGTCCAAGAACAAGAGACGCTTACTCTTTTCATCAGGATCTGCCGTTTCTAAAAGCCAGATGCAGACAGAACTGAACAGTCTTATCAGTCGGCTGCCACAAGAGGTTACTGTTGAACACTGATCCCGCACAGTTTGACCCCCCTCCACATCCACCAGCAAGTGACGCTCTTGTGCTCCAGATGCCTGGATGCACACAGCATAGTGGAGCCCTACCGTGCACTCCAGTCTACAATTCCTTTATTTCACACTCCTATGTGCAGCCATTGTTCCCATAGCATGGAACGCCTGGGTCCAGGATCATCTCTACCCTGCCATATGCTGGGCTGGTGCCAGCCCCCATAACAAGCATCTAAGCCTGATATCAGCTTGGCTCACCTCTTCCCACTCCCCATTTCCTGATGGTGAGCTCCCGTCTGGGGTCCTTTCTTTTTTTTTTTTTTTTTTTGAGACAGAGTCTCGCTCTGTTGCCCAGGCTGGAGTTCAGTGGCACGATCTTGGTTCACTGCAAACTTCGCCTCCCGGGTTCAAGCGATTCTCTTGCCTCAGCCTCCTGAGTAGCTGGGATTACAGGCACCCACCACCATGCCTGGCTAATTTTTGTATTTTTAGTAGAGACGGGGTTTCACCATGTTGGCCAGTCTGGTCTCAAACTCCTGACCTCATGATCCACCTGCCTCGGCCTCCCAAAGTGCTGGGATTACAGGTGTGAGCCACCGCGGGGTCCTTTCCACCCTTTCATGCCAAAGGGTCTTAGAGAGACTGACTCCGTTCATCAGAAAGGCTCTAGTAACCTTATACCCCAACAGAGAAGGATCAGTCAGGGTCTTGATCTCAGTCCTGCTAGGAGACTGCCTGGCCCCTATGAAATATCCCAACCTCTGTGACCAGCTCTGCACACCCAAACCTGCTCAGCATCACAGCATTCCTTTTCACACCCCTTTCCCAGAGCAATGCATTTCCTACTTACCTCAAAGTCACACAACTAAGAGAGGAAACATTGTTTATCTGCCAGAAAATCTAGTTTTGCCTTACCAGGTACTCCATTGCATAGAGTTTAACATCACTGATATATCAATGTCACACCAGATACTTTCTGAAACTTTCTTCTTGACATGGGTGGCTTAATGGGGTTGGATAATGAGACTTTAAAGGACAAAGAAGTGCAGAGGCTACATGATTGGAGGGGCAGAGCTGGTGACACTGGGTTACTGTTACCACTATAGCCTCTCTCATGCCCCACGGCTGGCGAAGCTTGGGGATGTCTGAAGCACTCTATGGACCTTGGGCATCTCTGCAATGAGGCTGGCACCAACCAGAATTCCCTCTATATTAGAAATGTCTTTGGCTACAGGTAACAGAATACCCAGCCAACAGTGGCCTAAACAAATAGAGATTTATTCTTTTCACATAACAAAATCTAGAGGTAGAATGGTTACTGGCATTGGTTTATCAGCAACAATGTCACGGCTGGTGTCACTACAGTTCTCTTGGTCTTTCCTTCATAGAGGCTGATGGCTGCAGGAACTCCAGCCTTCAAGTCTTCATTCAAGGCAGCAAGGAGAAAGGGCAAGAAGGGGCAGGACCAGTGGCATCCGATGTCTTCTGTGAGGAAAGGAAAAGACTTCCTAGAGCCAGGCTGAAGGTTTCAGCTTATGCCTTATTGGTCTGAGCTTGCCATCTGCTCTTCCTTAGCTGCAAGGGAGTCTGGAATTTCTTGTCTGGGGCTAGGCACATTTTCACCATGAACGTAAGTGGAATCTTGAAGCAAGGAGGAAGAGGAGATGCCATACCTTTCCTCTGACAGTCATCTCAACTGCCATAGGGCCCCAGAGCCCCTTCCCAGCCACCCGAGGGACCCTCATAGAGGAAACCCTGTGGCCCTCTCAGTGCTACAGACAAGAAGGGCCCACCCAAGGAGCCTGATTTCCCCTGAGCCCCAAGGCACTGCTGCTGGCTTTCTCCTTCGGTGATTAATGGTGCTCTGCCAAGCTGGGGAGGCAGCTAATTAGCTATAGACTGATTAAGGACAAGGCAGGCAAAGTCCCAGACATGATAAATGTGAACTTTCCATCTTCCTTTCCCCTCCACACCCAGTCCTGCCACCACCAGCTGAAGCCAAGCCTGTGGCCTCCTCACAGTCTGCCTGCATGGGAGGCCCAGCAGATGTCACCCCCGGCACAATTCACAAGGCCTGGCACCCACCAGGGCATCATGTAACAGGGGTGGGCATGCTGGGTTTTCTTTCAGGGCTCAACTTCTCCTGCAGCCTTTTCCCAACCTCTGTGCTCTGGAACAGGCCTGGGACCAGGCATGGGATTTCTCAAGCAAACCAAGTCTCTGCCCTAAAGAATCTGCAGCTAAGGCTGCAGAAATCCAGGGAGGGCTGAGCATAGCAGGACCTGGAGTCGCTGGGCAGGTCTCCATGGAGGGGATTTGGGTGGATTTCGTGTATCAAGAGGGGCACTGCAGAAAGGGGAGGCCCCCTGAACAGGTGTGGAGGAGAAATGAAATGTACAGGCCACAGTCCTCGGGCAGTGAGGAGTAGAGACAGGCCCAGAGCGGGTAAGGGTGGGAGCAGAGTAGATAAGGACAGATGGGAAACACAGGCTTAGGTGTGGGGTAGCCCAGCTGTTCCACCCTCAGTTCCTCCACAACACGCTGCATCCATGTGCAAACCCCTTCCTGGGCAACCCCGGGTTAGGCCCCCTCCACCTCCAGCCGTGATGCCTTACCTGTATGTACCAGCCCAGAAAGCACATCCAGGTGCAAGTGATTCCATCCCACAGCAGCCTGGGCTGAGTTCTGGTGGAAATGAGCTCATGGACACATGAATCTTGTACAAGATAAGGCTGTGATACGGACAAAGGATACATTTCAGCAACAGATAATAGGATACATTCAGTGAGCATGCCTTCTTAGTTCTGTTTCCTCCCAGGAGACACACACAGGAGGTGGCAAAGCTGAACGCCTGTCCAGGGGAGGCTTGGGAAGCACCCCCTTCCCCCCATTTTGCCTGGTTCACTCTTACCCAGTCCTTGGGTCTCAGCTCAAGCATCACTTCTTTGGAGAAGCCTCCCCAACCCCTCAGATTAAATCAGATTCTCTATTTCCCTTTGTCAAGTGTGTCAAGTTCACATTAATGTATTTAAGTGACCATTTGTCTTTAGTCTTATACATTCAATCAGCAAATATTAATGGAGCTGTGAACTGGGCTAAGGTCTGGGGATACCATGAGACATAAGCCTGCCCTTCTGGAGCTTATGGTCTAGGCAGAAGTCCCAGCAAGGGTTCACTCTAACACCAAAAGCAACACTTCCCCTGGTGCCAGCAGAATATTGGAACAACTCGTGTATCAAAGCTATCAAAGCCAGGAGCAAACCACACCCACAAGCCCCCTCCCCCTGCCACCGGGAGGCACTGCTTTGAGAACTATCCCCAGTGTCAGCTTTACTTGTTACTAGTAATGAAATCCCCTATTAAATCCTCCTTGGCTGTGGTCACTGGGCTGTCACCCGCCAAGCAATGGAACCCATCGCTGTGTGGTTAACAATTTGAATAACAATCCCCACCCTTTGTCTCAATCCAAGACATTCTGGAAGGATGATCCCAGCTTCAGAGCTTTCCATGGAGTTGTTCAACTTCTCCTTCTGCACAGTCCTGCTTCTCTCGCTCCCACACGGGGTAGTAGTTCCTGAAAGCATTCCCCAATAAGACTCCTGCATGCAAATCTGTTTCTTGGAGAACCTGACCAAAAAAACAAGTGGGAGCTGAAATCCACCCTGGTGTGTGACCGCGTCTGTCTGGAGGAAGGGACTTCTTTTTCTAAACAGCATGGCACATGTATACATATGTAACTAACCTGCACATTGCGCACATGTACCATAAAACCTAAAGTATAATAATAATAAATAAATAAATAAATAAATAAATAAACTCTGTCATACTAGAATTGACCAACTACAGCAATTGAAACAGTAGTGAATTCAGACTCAAACTCAGATATATGTATGTATGTATATGTGTATGCATGTAAATTTAGTAAATAATATGATAAGATAAAAAAATAAAAAATAAACTGCATGACAATGCCCTCTGATGACGAGAGTAGCCCGGCCCACCCCACCCCACCCAGCCCTGGAAGGTAGACCAGGGCTACAAGCCAGTGCCAGAATGGCCTTGGCACCGGAGAGGAGAAGGAATAGATCCTTGCAGCCAAGTGATTTAGAAGACTCCAGAGGAGAGTGTATCTGCAGTAAGAAGCCCACCAGCCCCTGGAGTTTGATTCTAGCTGATTAAGAGGCACCCAGGGCCTGTATTTCAGCAAGACAACCAAGAAATAAGCCAAGGGAAATTGTTAACCTGTGTGCCAGGGATTCCCAACAATGCAGTTCCAGACCAGCCCCAAACATCCTAATTCAGACCCAGTGTGTGGGAACTTGCCTGGGTGGGAGCAGGAGGGAGTGGGGGAAGCAGGAAGAAATTAGGCTTGCACAAACTTAGTAATTGAAATCATTAATAGCAGTAAAATAAGTTGTCTATCCTACATGTAATTTGTAGTAATGTTTCGTTACTGAGATTAATTTCTAGTAATGAAATACTAATTAAACCATTTATTGAGTAATGTATTTGCTTGGTGGTGTTTTATGGGTGTTCGCTTATAAATATTTTAATTACTTTTGCTAAGTAATTAGAATTTACTAAATATTTCCAAACTATTTATTAATTTCTAGCAATTCTCAGCCAACCCACAAGTAATTGTTTTACTTTATATCAGTAATTAAAGTCTTTTTTTAAAAACTTTGAGTGAAGAGAAAGACATAAATGAAGACTTGTCTGTTCTATTCTCACATGAGGCTGGTGTGTTACAGCAAAAAAAAGAGACAAGTCACTCATGATCCAACATTACTCAAACACTGTTAACATTTTTATTTATATTTTCACAGACTTTTCCTACGGGTGCATATACTATTTTTTCAAGGTTGAGATCATATCAACTACATGTATTCGGGATACCAAACTTTGCCAATTTTTATATTATAGTTTCTATTCTATTAAAATACCAAACTGTTCTAGAGGGGCAGTCTCTTTACAACTTTAAGAGAGTTTCCGAAAGTAATACTTTTTCTACCTCTAAGCACTACTATGTATCAAACACTATGTAAAGTAATGTACACAGTCTAACTGTAACCTTCACAACATGGCACTATAAACTAATCTGGAGCAGTAACCTGTGTAAAACTGGGCGTCCACACGGTGCAGTCTCAGCAAAAAGTCACCTTTAATGAAATAATGACTGAAATAGAGGAATTTATCTACTTTTATCTATAAAAATAGGGTCAGAATGAATATATTGTCCTGGGATCTGCTCTTCTCACGTAAAATATTTCAACCATCTTTCCCTATCAATAAATACGAGGTGGAGTACGGAGCCTCATGCCTGTAATCCCAGCACTTTGGGAGGCCGAGGTGGGTGGATCATGAGGTCAGGAGTCCGAGACCAGCCTGACCAACATGGTGAAACCACATCTCTACTAAAAATACAAAAAAAAATTAGCCCGGCATGGTGGCACATGCCTGTAATCCCAGCTACTTGGGAGGCTGAGGCAGGAGAATTACTTGAACCTGGGAAGTGGAGGTTGCAGTGAGCTGAAATCATGCCATTGCACTCCAGCCTGGGCAACAAGAGCGAAACTCTGTCTCAAAATAAAAAAAGAGACAGCAGCAGTGTCCTTTTCAATAGATGCACGGTATTCTATGAAGTTACCTTCATTTATTATCCAATCTCCAATTGCTGGATATTTTGGTTGTTTTCAGTTGTTCACGATTGTGAACAAAACTATCACGGATATCATTATATGCTGATCTTTGTGCACTTGTCCAACTATTTTCTTAGAACACATTCCTAGAAGTGGAATTGCTGGGATAAAGTATATGAACATTTTTAAGACTTTGATACTGCCCAAATGCCTCAAGAAAGACCAGACAAATTTACACCCCCACCAGTAGAGTTGAAAGTCTTGTTTCACTGCACTGTGTGTGACTATTATTATTGTTGTTGTTATTTTGAGACAGGGTCTCACTCTACTGTCCAGGCTGAAGAGCAGTGGTGTGATCACAGCTCACTGCAGCCTTGACACCCCGCCCCCTCCCCCTGGCCCCCACCACCAGGCCCCCTTTCAGATGATCCTCCCACTTCAGTGTCCTGAGTAGCTGGGACTACAGGCACACACCACCACACCAGCTAATTTTTGTATTTTTTGTAGAGATAGGGTTTTGCCATGTTGCCCAGGCTGGTCTCAAACTCCTGGGCTCAAGTAATCCACTCGCCTTACCTCCCAAAGTGCTGGGATTACAGGGGTGAGCCACTGCGCCCAGTTTATTATTATTAGTTTAAATCTATGTCACTTGTTTTCACTCCCTAGTCTAAGCAGAGAGGTGGCCCAGAAAAACATTCTGAACCAGAGAGTCTCACAACCCATTTCCCATGACGTATCAATGGCTGGTTGGCAGAAGACCTATAGGCTAGTCTTCATAGCTTAAATAGCATCAACATGTATAAAACCATTTTCTACCATACCATTCACCTTTGCCCCCCAATCTCCTTTCCCCCCAGGGACTCTGCCTCCTTGGGGCATCACCAAGGCACAGGTGGCTTGGCTCCTCGCTGGCGACACCCACCCGTGTGTTGGCAGAATAGGCACCTATCATTGGGCTCTCTCTTTAGCTCTTGACAAAATATCTGCCCCACTGGCGTGTCACAGCACCTTGAATGTCTACCACTGGTGGCATACACCAAGCAGTTTCTAAACATTCAGAGGTTATCTCAGGTGACATTTTATGAGCTAATAAGTTTTGGAGGCTCTCCCATCTTCTTTCCAAAGCTCCCCTCTCACCTACTGCCAAGTGACCCGGTGCCTTTGGCCATCTGAATACCTGACTCTAGCCCCCATTTTCCTCTTCTGACGGCCACCTGAAGTCCTTTTTTTTATAAATGAGAGAAACATCTTCCTTCTCCAAACAGAGCAAGAAGATTTTTTAGAGGGAGGAGATATTTCAACAACTCTTTCTTTTTTTTTTTGAGACAGAGTCTCGCTCTGTCACCCAGGCTGGAGTGCAATGGCACGATCTCGGCTTCCTGCAACCTCCACCTCCCAGGTTCATGCAATTCTCCTGTCTCAGCCTCTCTAATAGCTGGGATTACAGGTGTGTACCATCATGCCCGGCTAATTTTTTGTATTTTAGTAGAGACGGGGTTTCACCATGTTGCCCAGGCTGGTCTCGAACTCCTGAGCTCAAGCAATCCACCCGCCTCGGCCTCCCAAAGTGCTAGGATTACACGTGTGAGCCACTGTGCCTGGCCTTCAACAACTCTTTCAATAAAGAGAGGGAGGCAAAGAGCGAGAGTGACTTGGAAGGAGGCTTAGGGTAGAGAGACAGAATGGGAACTATTGCAGCTGCCTCACTCCCTGCAAGACTCTTGAAGCAGGGCACACCACTGGTGCCCAATCTGTGTTTGTTGCTTCTCCAAAGAATGGATGGTTCCCATAGGCATGTCCCTATGGCGACACCTTCCATTATTTCCTTTACTTTCTGTATCCATTTGCTCTCTCTCCAGAAAGTTCCAGATCTCAGGCACCTTCCCAGACTCTCAAAAGTCCCAGGAGAGAGGAGGAGAGGGATTAGGGCCCTGAGCACTGCTGCCACTCCCCAGAGAGGTCAGGGAAACAAGGCCCAGCTCCCCTTAGCAGAAATCTCCTCTCCCCTTGGACCAGAAAAGGGTTAATTTTATAATTGCTAACATCAATTAGATCCTTACAATGTTATGGGCCCTCTGTTAAGCACTTTACACACATGATGTCATTTAAATAATATATTTCTCCTTACTTATCTGATGAGAAAGTGAGACTTGTAGAGTTTAAGTGAGAGACTTCAGGATCAGAATCCAGGTATCTCTTTTTCCAGAGCCAAAGCCTTAAGTACCATCTTCTGTTGTCTTCTACAGTAAGTGTTCCATAAATGCAAGGTGAAAAAAGGAAAAAAGAGAGGGTGAGGGAAAGAGGGCAGAAGGAAACTTTATGTCATTGTAATGCAGGGAATATAGCATCATTTGCCATAAGTAGAAGGTAACATTAACATAAAGACATTACGATTACAATTTAAAATGTTGGTCTACATGTCATCTAAAGTCACTGTTTCTATTCTTAAGAAACACTGGAACATTTGATCTCTGAGGTCCATTTCTAGCACACAATCCTACAATTTCCAAGGATTAAGTAGCTATTTTCTTAAGATAAACTTCCATGGACCTTGGATGCATGGGTAATAAAATCCTAAGGGCAGATGCTGGGTCTTATTTATCTCTATATTCTCCACAAGCACTTAGTACAACATCTGGCCCAGGGTGAATGTGTAGAAGATTAATTACAAATTCCCTTCCCCCTCTAGGTATTGGTGTTCCAATCCAGAGAATAAAAGGGCTAGATTAGGTGATCCTGAAGGGTACTTTTGCTCTGCAAGCCACTGGTCCACTGAACCTAAGTGGTCCTTTCCTTACTGGTTCTCTGGCTTTCTGCTTCATCAGTCCTGTGGCTGGCAAAATTCCAAAGATGGTTCCCCAAGACTCCCATACCCTGGTTATTCAACCAAACACTAATCTAGGTACTGCTGAGGAGAATTTTTTTTTTTTTTTTTTTTTTTTTTTTGAGACGGAGTCTAGCTCTTTCACCCAGGCTGGAGGGCAGTGGCACGATCTTGGCTCACTGCAACCTCCGCCTCCTGGGTTCAAGCGATTCTCCTGCCTCAGCCTTCTGAGTAGCTAGGATTACAGGTGCCTGCCACCACTCTAATTTTTGTATTTTTAGTAGAGACAGCATTTCACCATGTTGGCCAGGCTGGTCTTGAACTCCTGACCTCGTGATCCGCCCACCTCGGCCTCCCAAAGTGCTGGGATTACAAGTGTGAGCCACCACGCCCCACTGAGAATTTTTGTTAAGACAGGGTTTCACTTTGTTGCCCATGCTGGAGGGCAGTAGTATGATCTCGGCTCACTGCAACCTTGGCCTCCTGGGCTCAAGCCATCCTCCTACCTTAAGCCAGCCTCCCGAGTAGCTAGGACTACAGGCACGCACCACCACGCCCGACTAATTGTTGTATTTTTTGTAGAGATGGGGTTTCGCCATGTTACCCAGGCTGGTCTCAAACTCCTGGGCTCAAGCAATTCACCCGCCTTGGCCTCCCAAAATGCTGGGATTACAGGTGTGAGCCACCACACCCTGCCAGAATTTTTCAGATATAATTAAAGACCCAAGTCAGTTGACCTTAAGATAGAGAGATTAGCTGGGTGGGCTTAACCCAGTAAGGCAAGCCTTTTAAAAGCAGAGAGTTTTCTCCAGCTGGTAGCAGAAAAATAAGGCAGGAGAATTCAATACATGGGAATTCTCTGTTGCTGAGATTAAAGGGGCCACATGGAAGGATCTGAGAGTGGCCTCAATAGGCTGAGAGTGACCCCCTAGCCACCAAGAAGATGGGGACCTCAGTCCCACAGTTACCAGGAACTGAATCTGCCAACAACCTGAATGAGGTTGGAAGTGGATTCTTCCCCAGAGCCTCCAAGAAGATCCCAGCCTGGCAACATCTTGATTTTGGCTTTGTGAGCTCCAAAACAAAGAAATCAGACAAGCCACCTGGACTTCTGACCCACAGAGCTGAGACATAATAAACTGGTGTTGTTTTCAGCTGCTGTGGTTGTGGTGATCTGTTATGCAGCAGAAAAATGTGAGTGCAATTCCCTATCCTATTCTTACCAACCCATGCTCCTCCCCAGAGCTCCCTAACATTTAGCAACATGCGCCTCACTTCTAAGGCAAATAATAATAATAATGATGATGATTTGAAAATCAGTTTTGGGAATTTTCAGCTTAGGCTTTTTTTTTTTTTTGACAATTCTGTGTAGGTCTAACAAGGAAGTATTAAATGTTGAGTTTCTAATGTGTTTCCAAGTCCTCCATTGGAACATATAATTTGGACCTAAAATTGTGAATAGACAGGGTAAGTAGAAGCACGGGAAAAGTGGAAGAACAGTTTGCATTGGAGATGCTTAGTAGGTGTAATAGAAGAAGTGAAACTTTGAGGTGGAATAGACTGCAAATTAGCAGACAGACAGGAAGGAGTAGAGATATTCTAGGCCAACAAGGTAGCCCAAAGAAACAGAAGTAGAAATGAGAATGATGTTGGCCAAAGTCAGTTCCTGAGGGCAGGCCAGGTTTCTCCAGCCTTATGATTGGAAACTAGCTACCATGCCATGCTGCCAGTTGATAATGTCAGGGAAATAGATGAAAAATGTGTTTCTAGTGAGGAATGGGAGATGGTTTAGTCTTGGACAGAGAAAGGTTAAAAGTCTTCAGCAAAAGGTCTGGAAGGATGAGTAGAAGAAGAACAGAAAACAAAAGAACACATGGGAAACATTGCTATGAAACAGATTCAAGTTATGGTGAACTGGAAATGAAGGCCAGGAGGGAGGGACAAAGACAGAGGTTCATGCCTGTGTCCCCACCCACACCACCATGGAAGGGTGGAAGAAGAGATAAAACATCAGCTTCTGAGCCTTGCATGAGCCACCAGGAGATCATACAGGTGGAAGTCTGGACCTTGAATAGATAGGCTTGCTACAAGGAAATGCTCATGTTGGGATAAAGGAGAATTATGGTTAGAAAGATAGGTTGGGGCTAGACTGTTAGTGATCTTGAAAGCCAGAGGTTTTCAATCTTGGCTGAACATTGAAATCACCTGGGGATCTCTTAGAAATACTGATTTCTAGATCCTATCTCAAAAATTCTAATGTAATTGGCCTGGTTTGGCTGGGTTCTCAAGAGTTTTAAAAGCACCACAGATTACCCTGCTATTCTACCAGGGCTGAGAACAGCAGATGTAGAGTTTGGACTTTATCCAGTAGCCAGTGGAGGCCTATTAAGGATGTGTCACTGAAATTATACAATGGAAAATAATTGGAAAGAAAATTTAGTCAAATAAAAATAATGATAGCAAACGCCAATATAGCATTTTTTGCATCTCAGTGTTGTGGGCACTTTTCTAAGTTTACACACATACACACACACACACACACATTCTAAATTATAACAACAACCCTATAAGGCAGCTACTCTATTATCCACATTTTAGAGATATGAAAACTGAGGCTCAGAAAAGTTAATACCTTGCTCATGATCACAATGCAAGTAAATGATGGAACTGAGATTTGAATCCTGGAAGTTTGATTCCAAAGTCTATACTCTTAATTTTGCTTCTGGATATGGTGGATTGACTCATATCAGACCAGCCTCCTTGCCGAAATCAACTAGGAAATCTGGTTTGAAAATGAAGAAAAGTTAACAGGGAAATGAAGACAAAGATCATGAAGAAAAATGAGATCATTCATGTGAAGCAGACATCTGACTGCATTTTTCTCCAGAAGTAATTTGCAGATTTGCACACAAACAGTTGAAGGATCCAGAAGCTGAGCAGAGATTTCAGCAGTCTCCTGGGACTCGGGGTTAGAAAAAACAAAAGACTTCTGGGCTGGTGTAAGCATAGGAACCTAGAAAGCATCTCCAGCTTTCCACTGGGACTCCTAATGGAATATAGTTTTAAAATAAGGCCTAACCTTATTTCTAGAATATATAAATATATCAGCCATTGCAAAAGCTGAAGCACAGATTTAAACCAGCCTGATCCAAGATGAGATGCAATTTGACCCTGACATGAGACAAAAGAAAATCCTCTCTGGAGGAAGAAAGTGTTATCTAGAGCCTCAAATCTGCACTATAATGTCTTATCCACAATGTCCAGCATTTAATAAGAAATTATAAGACTTACCAGGAGACAAGACCAAGTGACCAAAAACCAGAGAAAGACTAAATAATAAAAATAGACTTATAGGTGACTTATATATGGGAGTTCTCAGATACAGTTTTTTAAAATGTCATTAATACATTAAAGAAAATTAATTCCAAGTGGAGAATTTCAACAGAGAACTTAAATATGTTGTTAAAAATAATCAATTGAAAAATTTAAACTGAAAAACACAATAACTGACATTAAGAAATGGATAGGCTTAACAGCAGAGTAGACACAGCTGAAGAGAGAATTGGAAAGCTAAAAAATATCAGTAGGAAACATACAAGCTGAAACGAAAGGAGAAAAAAAGAAAACAAAATTAAAGATTTGGAACACAGTGAAAAGGCATAACATATGTGTAACTGAAGTCTCAGAAGGTGAGGAGAGAGAAAATAGAGCAAAAGTAATATTTAAAGAGATTACTGACTATGAATTTTCCAAAAACAAAAAACATTGAGCCACTTATTCAAAAAATGCTAAGACACCCAAGTAGAATAAATACAAGAAAACTACACCCACACGTTTGGCACATCAGAGTAAAACTGCTCAAAACAAAGAAAAACCTTTAAAAACAGTCAGAAACATAAACTGAAGGTGAAGGGCTAGAAAAAGATATTCCAAAAAAAACAGAAATCAGAAGCAAGCAGAAGTAGCTATACTTAGATAAAACAAACTTTAAGTCAAAAACAGTAAAAAGAGACAAAAGTATCATTATATAAGGATAAAGGGATCAATTCAACAATAGGGTATAACAATTGTTAATATACATGCACCCAGCACTGGAACACCTGCTATATCAAGCAAATATTATTAGATATGAAGGAAGATACAGTAGCAAGGCACCAAGGCTTGTGCCTATAATCTCAGCTACTTGGGAGTCTGAAGCAGGAGGATCACTTAAGGCAAGGTGTTCAAGACCAGCTTGGGCAATATAGTAAGACTTCATCTCTACATTTGATCTTAGCCAAAAGGCCAAGAAGCAAATGAGACCCCACCTCTAAAAACAAATTTTTTTGAGCCATGCATGGTGGCACACACCTTTAGTCCCAGCTACTTGGGAGACTGAGGCAGGAGAATCACTTGAGCCCAGAAATTCAAGGCTGCAGTGAGCCATGATCATGGTACTGCATTCCCACCTGGTGACAAAGTGAGATTCTGTCTCTAAAAAAATAAAATAAAATAAATTAAAGGGAGAGATAGACTCCAATACAAAATAGTTGGGGACTTCAACATCCCACTCTTAGCATTGGACAAATCATCTAGACAGAAAGCCAACAAAGAAACACTGGATTTTAACTGCACTTTAGGCCAAATGGACCTAACAGACATTTACAGAACATTTCATCCAACAGCTGAAGAATGCATATTCTTTTCATCAGCACATGGAACATTCTCCAGGATAGACCACATGTTTGGCCAAAAAGCAAGTCTCAACAAATGTAAAACAATTGAAATCATATCGTGTCTTTTCTGACCGCAATGAAATAAAACTAAAAATCAATAACAAGAGGAACATTTGAAACTGTACAAATACCTGAAAATTAAACAACATAGGTCAATGAAGAAATTAAGAAGAAAGTTTTAAGAACACAACATATCAAAACCTACAGGATACAGCAAAAGCAGTGGTGAGGGAATTTAATAGCAATACATCCCAACATCAAAAAAATAGAAAAAGTTCAAATAAAAAAACCCAACAATGCATCTCAAGGAACTAGAAAAGCAAGCATAAACCAACCCAAAATTAGTAGAAGCAAAGAAATAATAAAGGTCAGAGCAGAAATAAATGAAATTAAGGCCAAAAAATACAATATATTAACAAAATGAAAATTTGTTTTTTAAAAACATAAATTGAATGGACAAACCATTAGCTAAACAAACCAAGAAAAAGGAAAAGGAAAAGATTCAAATAAATAAAATCAAAAATGAAAAAGGTATTACAACTGATACCACAGAAATACAAAGGATCATTAGAGACTATCACAAACAATTATATGCCAACAAATTAGAAAACCTAGTGGAAGTGGATAAATTCCTGGACACATACAACCTACCAAGATTGACTCAAGAAGAAATAAAAAGCCTGAACAGACCAATTACAAGTAACAAGATTCAATCTGTAATAAAAGCCTCCCATCAAAGAAAGGCCCAGGACCCAATGGCTTAACAGCAGAATTCTACCAAACATGTAAAGAACTGATACTAATTCTTCTGAACCTCTTCCAGAAAATGGAAGAGGAAGGAATTCTTCCAAAGTCATTCTATGAGGCCAAGATTACCCTGATACCAAAACCAGACAAAGACACAACAACCAAAGCTCTCAGCCAATCTCCCTGATGAAGACAGATGCAAAATACTCAATAAAACATTAGCAAGCCAAATCCAGCAGCCCAATAAAAAGATCATTCACCATGATCAAGTGACCATGCAACCCCTGGATGCAAGGATGATTTGATATAAGCAGGTCAATAAATGTGGTACATCACATCAACAGAATGAAGGACAAAAACCATATGATCATCTCAATAGATGCAGAGAAAGCATTTGATAAAACTCAACATTCATTCATAATTAAAGCTCTCAATAAGTTAGGTATAGAAGGAACAGACCTTAACGAATAAAGACCATAAATGACAAACCCACAGCCAACATCATACCGAACAAGGAAAAGATCCTCTAAGATCTGGAACAAGACAAGGATGCCCACTTGCACCACTTTTATTCAGTATAGTACTGGAAGTCCTAAACAGGGCAATTAAGCAAGATAAAAAAAAATAAAGGATATCCAAATTGGAATGGAGGAAGTCAAACTGTCCCTGTTTGCAGACATGATCTTATATATAGAAAAGCTTGGCCAGGCATGGTGGCTCATGCTTGTAATCCCAGCACTTTGGGAGGCAGAGGCAGGAGGATTGCATGAGGCAAGGAGTTTGAGACTTTGAGACCAGCCTGGGCAACAAAGAAAGACTCCATCTCTATTAAAAAAAAAAAAATGGTTTAAATTGGCTGGGTGTGGTGGTGCATGCCTGTAGTCCCAGCTACTTGGGAAGCTGACGCAGGAGGATCACTTGAGCGCAGGAGGTCAAAGCTATTAGACAGCTATGAGCACACCACTGCACTCCAGCCTGGGCAACAGAGCTAAACTCTGTCTCTGTAACAAAAAAAAAAAAAAAAAAAGAAAGAAAGAAAGAAAGATGCTGTTTTATGACAGTCTCAATGAAAAAGAGAAAAAAGAAAAGAAAACCCTGAGTGTGCCACCAAAAAAACTCTTACGACAGATAAATGAATTCAGCAAAGTTGCAGGATACAAAATCAACTCACAAAAATCAGTAGTGTTTCCATACACCAATAATAAACTAGCCAAGAAAGAAATTAAGAAAGCAATCCCATTCACAATAGCTACACAAAAAAATCAAACACCTAGGAATAAATTTAACCAAGGAGGTAAAAGATCTTTATGATCTTTTACTATAAAACACTGATGAAAAAAATTTAAGAGGATATTAAAAAATGGAAAGACAGGCCAAGCACGGTGGCTCACGCCTATAATCCCAGCACTTTGGGAGGCTGAGGCAGGTGTTCTAGACCTGAGGTCAGGAGTTCTAGACCAGCCTGGCCAACATGGTGAAACCCCATCTCTACTAAAAATACAAAAATTAGCTGGGTGTGGTGACATGTGCCTGTAATCCCAGGTACTCAGGAGGCTGAGGCAGGAAAATCGCTTGAACCCGGGAGGCAGAGGTTGCAGTGAGCCGAGATTGCACCACTGCACTCCAGCCTGGGGGACAAGAGCAAGACTTCGTCTCAAAAAAAAAAAAAATGAAAAGACATTTCATGTTCATGAATTGGGAGAATTAATATTGTGATAATGACCATACTACCAAAAGCAATCTACAGATTTAATGCAATCCCTCTCAAAATATCAATAACATTCTCCATAGAAATAGAAAAAAAATCCTAAAACTTGTATGGAACCGCAGAAGACCCCAAATAGCCAAAACAATCCTGAATAAAAAGAACAAAGCTGGAGGCATAATACTACCAGAATTCAAAATATCCTACAGAGCTATAGCAACCAAAACAGCATGGTACTGGCATAACAACAGAAAACAAACATATAGGTCAACGGAACAGAATAAGAACCCAGAAATAAATCTATGTGTTTACAGCCAACTGATTTTCAACACAGGTGCCAAGAACACTTTCTGGGGAAGGGAGAGTTTCTTCAATAAATGGTCTTAGGAAAACTAGATATCCACATGCAGAATAAATGAAACTAGACACTTATCTCTCACCATATAAAAAATTAAAATAAATTAAAGACTTACATGTAAGACCCAAAATGATGAAACTACTAGAAGAAAACATAAAGGAAATGCTTCCAGACATTGGTCTGGGCAAAGTTTTTATGGAGAAGACCTCAAAAGCATAAGCAACAAGCAAAAATAGACAAATGATATTATATCAAACTAAAAAGCCCCTGCACAGCAAAGGAAACAATTAACAGAGTGAAGAGACAACTTGAAGAATTGTAGAAAACATTTTCAAACTATTATCTGACAAGATATCTAGAATACGCAAGGAACTCAAACAACCGAACAGCAAAATAATAATAATTATTATTATTATTTGATTTTTAAATGGGCAAATGAGCTGAATAGACATCTCTCAAAAGACAGCATACAAATGGTCAACAGGTACATTTTTTAAATGCTCAGCATCACTAATTACCAGAGAAATGCAAATCAAAATCACAATAAGATATCATCTCACCCCAGTTAGAATGGCTATTATCAAAAAGGTTTTTTTAAAAATGCTGGTGAAGATGCGGAGAAAAGGAACTATTACACACGGTTAGTGGAAATGTAAATTAGGACAGCCATTATGGAAAACAGTATGTAGCTTCCTCAAAAAACTACAAATAGAACTACCATATAATCCAGCAATTCCACTACTGGGTATATCCAAAGAAAAGGAAATCAGTATGTCAAAGAGATTATCTGCACTCCCATGTTTATTGCAGCACCATTCACAATGGCCAAGATACAGAATCTATTTAAGTGTCTACCAACATATGAATGGATAAAGAAAATATGTTACATCTACATAATGGAATACTATTGAGCCATAAAAAGAACAAAAGCCTGTCTTTCGTGGCAACACGGATGTGCCTGGAGGACATTATGTTAAGTGAAATAAGCCAGACACAGAAATACAAATACTAAATGTTTTCTCTCATTTGTAAAATCTAAAAGGGTTGATTTCACAGAGGTAGAGAGCAGAATAGTAGAATAGTGATTCCTAAGGGTAGGGAAGAGTAGGGGCCAGGGGCAGGGTGGATGGGAATAGCCAAAGATTGGTTAACAGATATCAAAGTAGAGCTAGACAGGAGGAATAAGTTCTAACGTTCTAAAGCACTACAGGGTAACTATAATTAACAACAATTTGTTGTCTATTTTCAAATAGCTAGAAAAGCAGATTTTGAATGTTCCTAACACAAAGAAATAATAAATGTTTGAAATGATGGAATGCTAATTACCATAATTTGATCATCACACATTGTATACATGTATCAAAAATACTACACTGGGCTGAGTGTGATGGTTCATGCCTGTAATCCCAGCACTTTGGGAGGCCGAGGTGGGAGGATCACCTGAGGTCAGGAGTTGGAGACCAGCCTGGCCAACATGGTGAAATCGTGTCTCTACTAAAAAAATAAAAATAAATAAATAAAAATTAGCTGGGTGTGGTGGCACGAGCCTGTAATCCCAGCTACTCAGGAGGATGAGGCAGGGGAATCACTTGAACCCAGGAGGCGGAGTTTGCAGTGAACCAAGATTGACCACTGCACTCCAGCCTGGTGACAGAGCAAGACTCTGTCTCAAAAAAAAAAAAAAGAAATTGGTGGTGGTAAATAAAGCTAAAGTATTCCAAAAGTATTCCAAGGTGCTTGCATAGAATGAGAAGTGGTAAAAGTACTATTTCATATTGGGCTTTAATAAATCAAAGATGTATATTGAGTGCTCCATGGCAACTACTAAAATAATTCTAAGAGAATGTATATTAAGATACTAGTAGAACAATAAGAAAAATACTTGTTATTAGTTACACAAATTTCTGTAGCCTCCTTAAATTCCTCCCTGAAAATAGGTTTCTCTTTTCTGCCAGATGACCAGGCTTCAAATTTTCCAAATTTTTACTCTCTGCTTCCCTTTTAAATATGCTTCAGTTTTACATCATTTCTTTGCTCATGCATATGAGCTTAGGTTGTTAGAAGCAGCAGGTCAAATCTTATATGCTATACTGCTTAGACATTTCTTCCACCAGCTACACAAAATCATCACTCCCAAGTTCAAAGTTCCAAAGATCCCTAGGGCAGGGGCACAATGCCTCCAAGTTCTTTGCTAACCCATAACAAAATCGACTTTTGTTCCACTTCCCAATAAATTCTTTATTTCCATATGAGACCTCCTCAGCCTGGACTTCATTGTCTATAGCACTAACAGCATTCTGCTCATAACCACTCAACAAGTCTCTAGGAAGTTCCAAATTTTCCTAATGTTCCTTTCTCCTTCTGAGACTTCCAAACTGTTCCTGCCTCTGCCTGTTAACCAGTTCCAAAGCTGTTTCCACATTTTCAGGTATCTTTATAGCAATATCTGCCTTCTGGTACCAATTTTCTGTATTAGTCCATTCTCACATTGCTACAAGAAAATACCTGAGACTGGGTGTTTTACGAAGAAAAGGTTTAACTGGTTCATGGTTCTGCAGGCTGTACAGAAAGCATAATTCTGGCATCTACTCAGCTTCTGGGGAGGCCTCAGGAAACTTACAATCAAAGCAGAAGGTGAAGGGGAAACAGGCTCCTCTTACATTGCCAGAGCAGGAAGAAGAAAGAGACAGGAGAGGTGCTACACACTTTGAAACAACCAGATCTCATGAACTCTATCACAAGAATGGCACTGGGGGGATGGTGCTAAACCATTCATGAGAAACTGCCCTCATCATCCAATTGCCTCCCACCAGGCCCCAATTCCTGCACTGGGGGTTACAATTTGACATGACATTTGGGATCCAAACCATGTCAGTACCCTTTACCTAACTTCCCCAAATGGTAACATCTTGCAAAACTATACCATGAATGAGTGAAATTTTATCAAAAGCTTTTTCTTCATCAAATTCCTGTCACCAAGAATTATAAGATTATGATTTTCTTCTTTATCTTGTTAATATGGTAGATTACATTGATTAACTGATTTTCAAATATTAAAACAACTTTGCATCCCTGAGGAAAAAACCTATGTGATTGTGGTATATAATTATTTTTCTATATTGCTGTATTCTTTTTCTTATCTTTTCTTTAATTTTTTTTAGAGATGGGGTCTTGCTATGTTGACCAGGCTGGTCTCAAACTCCTGGCCTCAATTGATCCTCCCATCTTGGCCTCCCAAAGTGCTAGGATTACAGGCATGAGCCACCTTGCCCAGCCTATATATTGCTGTAATCTATTTGCTAATTTTTTATTTTTATTTTATTTATTTATTTTTTGAGACAGGGTCTCACTCTGTTGCCCATGCTGGAGTGCAGTGGTGCGATCTCGGCTCACTGCAACCTTCGCCTCCTGGGTTCAAATGATTCTCCTGTCTCAGCCTCCTGAGTAGCTGGAATTACAGGCACAATCCACCACGCCAGCTAATTTTTATATTTTTAGTAGAGACAGGGTTTCACCATGTTGGCCAGGCTGGTCTCAAACTCCTGACCTCAGGTGATCTGCTTACCTCAGCCTCCCAAAGTGCTGGGATTACAGCCGTGAGCCACCATGCCCAGCCACTATTTGCTAATTTTTAAAAGTTTATTTGCATTGATATTTATGAGGAATATTGGTCTATAGTTTTCTTTCTTTGTACTGTCTTTATCTAGTTTTAGTAACAGGATAATACCAGCCTCATGAGATGAATTGAAAAATTTTCCCTCCTCCTCTATTTTTCTGGAAGAGATTGTTTAGAATTAATGTTATTTAAAGTTTTGTAGAATTCTCCAGTGAAACCATCTGAACCTGGAGATTTCTTATTTGGGATTTTAAAAAATTATAAATTCAACCATATCAATAGTTATCAGACTTCAAATTAATTCCTTCATATTGGGTGAGTTATGGTCATTGTTTTCCTCGAAATTGGTTCATTTCATCTAAGTTACACCTGCTCTCTTGTGATTAATGTATGCATGATACATCATTTTCTAGCCTTTTACTGTAAACCTGACTATATCATTATATTTGAAAGGAGTTTTTGTATATAGCACATAGTTGCCTAATATTTTAAAATCTGTTTAGCCAATCTCTGTCTTTTAATTATATCTAGACCATTTATATATAATGTAATTATTGATATGTTTAGGACTTAAGTCTGCCACTTTATTTTTCATTTGTTCTTTCTATTTTTTATCTCTTTTCTCTGTCTTGCCTTCCTGCAGTTACTTGACTTTTTAAAAAGAAGTTCCTTTTTAACTTAACTATAGGGTGTTTGAGAGTAACTCTTTGTATAGCTTTTTTAGTGGCTGTTCTAGGTATTAACGTTATATATACATAACTTGCTACAGTCTGCTTATGTTGTCATTGTACCAGTTCAAGTGAAGTATAGAGACTTACCTCCCTTTATGTTCCTTTTTGTTTACAACAAAATTATGTTCCAATTTTTTTTACAACAAAATTGTTTTAAATAATTCCTTTATATACATCAGAACCACTAAGATGGTGTTATAATTTTTCCTTTAATATCAAACATTATTTTGAAAATTTGGCCTGGCACAGTGGCTCATGCCCGTAATCCCAGCACTTTGGGAGGGATTGCTTGAGTCTAGGAGTTTGAGACCAGCCCGGGAAACATGGCAAAACCCTGTCTCTACAAAAAATAAAAAAATAAAAATTAGTCAGGCATGGCAGTGCACACTTGCAGTCCCAGCTACTCAGGAAGGTGAGGTGGGAGGATTGATTGACCTCACGAGGTCGAGGCTGCAGTAAGCCGTGATTGCATCACTGCACTCCAACCTGGGCAACAGAGCAAGATCCTGTCTTGAAAAAGAAATAAGAAAGAGAGCGAGAGAGAGAGGGAAGGAAGGAAAGAAGGAAAGAAGGAAGGAAGAAAGGGAGGAAGGAAGGAAGGGAAGATTTTAAAAAGAGGAGGAAAGCCTATTATATTTTTACATATTTTTGCTTACTGTGTTATTTCTTCCTTCCCAATGTTCCTATTTTCTTTAGTTTATTATTTCCTTTCTGTTTAAAGAACTTCCTTTAGCTATTTTTTTAGAATAGCTCTGCTAGTGACAAATTATCTTACTTTTTTTTTTTTGAGACAGGATCTTGTTGTGTCACTCAGGCCGGAGTGCAGTGGCACAATAACAACTCACTGCAGCCTCCAACTCCTAGGCTCAATCGACCCTCCTGCCTCAGCCTCCTGAGTAGCTGGGACTACAGGCATGCACCACCATACCCAGCTAATTTTTCTATTTTTTTTGTAGAGATAGGGTCTCACTATGTTGCCCAGGCTGGCATCAAACTCTTGGGCTCAAGTGATCCCTGCCTCGGCTGCCCAAAGTGCCGGGATTACAGGTGTGAGCCACCATGCCTGGCCTCTTACTTTTCCATCATCAGCAATTGTCTTGACTTTTTCCTTCATTCCAGAATATTTTTGCTGAGAATAGCATTCTGAGTTGGCAGTTTTTTACTTGCAGCTCTTGGAAATATTATGCTACTCCTTTTTGGCCACTGTGGTTTTCTTTTTTTCTTTCTTAGCTTTACGGGGTATAACTGACAAATAAAAACTATATAATTTAAGGCATCCAATATGATGTTTTGATATATGTACACATTGTGAAATTATTACCACAATCTCACTAAGTAACATATCTATCACCTCACATAGTTACCTTTCTATGTGTGTAGTAGGAATACTTACAATCTACTCGCTCAACAAATTTCAAGTATAAAAGATTTATGTATGTATGTATGTATGTATGTATGTATGTATGTATGTATTTGTTGAGACAGAGTCTCACTCTGTTGCCCAGGCTGGAGTGTAGTGGCACGATCTTGGCTCACTGCAACCTCCACTTCTTGGGTTCAAGCGATTCTCCTGCCTCAGCCTCCCAAGTAGCTGGGATACAGGTGCCTGCCATCATACCCAGCTAATTTTTGTATTTTTAGTAGAGATGGGGTTTCACCATGTTGGCCAGGCTGGTCTCAAACTCCTGACCTCAAGTGATCTGCTCACCTCGGCCTCCCAAAGTGCTGGGATTACAGGTATGAGCCACCACACCTGGACACAAGACATTATTTAATAACTATGATATACATTAGGTCTCCAGAACTTATTTGCTATGATCTGAACCTCTGCCATCTCCAAAACTTATGTTGAAATTTAATTTCTATTGTAACCATATTAAGAAGTGGGGGCCGGGTGCGGTGGCTCACGCCTGTAATCCCAGCACTTTGGGAGGCTGAGATGGGCAGATCACGAGGTCAAGAGATCGAGACAATCCTGGCTAATACGGTGAAACCCCGTCTCTTCTAAAAATACAAAAAAAAAATTAGCCAGTTGTGGTGGCGGGCACCTGTAGTCCCAGCTACTTGGGAGGCTGAGACAGAAGAATGGCATGAACCCGAGAGGTGGAGCTTGCAGTGAGCCGAGATAGCACCACTGCACTCCAGCCTGGGTGAAAGAGCGAGACTCCGTCTCAAAAAAAAAAAAAAAAAAAAGACGTGGGATGTGTGGGATGTTGGGCCAGGTGTGGTGGCTCACACCTAGAATCCCAGCACTTTGGGAGGCCAAGGTGGATGGATCATTTGAGCTCATGAGTTTGAGACCAGCCTGGCTAGCATGGCGAAACCCTGTCTCTACAAAAAATACAAAAATTAGCCAGGACTGGTGGTGTGCACCTGTAGTCCCAGCTACTAGGGAGGCTGAGGTGGGAGGATGGCTTGACCCCTGGAGTTTGAGGCTGCAGTGAGCTATGACTGTGCTGCTGTACTCCCGCCTGGGTGACAGAGCAAGACCCTGTCTCAAAAAAATTAAAATATAATGTTTTAAAACTTCCCTCTAAGAACTGCTTTTGCTTCATCTCACAAGTTTTGGCATGTTGTGTTTCCATTTTCATTTGTCTCAAGATATTTTAAATTTCCCTTTGATTTCTTCTTTGACCCACTGGTTGTTGAAGAATGTGTTGTTTAATTTCCACATCTTTGTGAATTTTTCAGTTTTCTTCCTGTTATTAATTACTACTTTCATATCACTGTGGTCATAAAAAACGCTTTATATGATTCCTATCTTCTTAAATTTGTTAAGATTTGTGTTGTGAGACCAGGTATGGTAGCACATGCCTGTAATCCTAGCACTTTGGGAGGCTGAGGCAGGAGGACTGTTTGAGCCCATGTGTTCAAAACCAGTCTGAGTAACATAGAGAGACCTTGTCTCTACAAAAAAATTAAAATAATGTTGGCCAGGCACAGTGGCACATGCCTGTAGTCTTAGCCACTCAAAAGGCTGAGGTGGGGAGATTACTTGAGCCCAGAAGGTTGAGGCTGCAGTGAACTATGATCGTGCCACTGCACTCCAGCCTGGGTGACAGAGTGAGACTGTCTCAAAAAAGAAAAAGAAAAAAAAAGGAAAAGAAAAGAAAAGCCTTGTTTGTGGCCTAACATATCATCTATCCTGGAGAATGTTCCATGTGCACTTGAGAAGAATGTATATGCTGCTACTGTTGGATGGAAGGTTCTGAATATGTCTATGAGGTTGATCTGGTCTAAAGTGTGGTTCAAGTCCAATGTTTCCTTACTGATTTTCTGTCTGGAAGTTCTATCCATTGTTGAAAGTGGGGTATTGAAGTCCACTATTAATATTGTGTTGCTGTCTGTTGCCCCCTTTAGATCTGTTAATATTTGCTTATATATTTAGGTACTCCACTGTTGGCTGCATATATATTTATAACCATTATATCTTTATCATAAATTGACCCGTTTATCATTATACAATGACCTTTGCCTCTTGATACAGCTTTTGATATAAAGTCTATTTATGTCTACCCCACTCTCTTTTTTGGTTTCTATTTACATGGAATACCTTTTTCATCCCTTCACTTTCAATCTGTTTGTGTCCTTAAAGGTGAAGTGAATTTCTTGTAGGCTGCCTAGAGTTGAGTTATCTTTCTTTATTCATTCAGTTCCTCTATGTCTTTTGATTGGAGAATTTAATTCATTTACATTTAAAATAATTATTGATAGATAAGTGACTATAGCTATGTTATTAATTGTTTTCTGGCTATTTTGTAGATTCTTTGTTCTTTTCTTGCTCTTTTGTTGTCTTCCTTGGTGATTTGATAATTTTCTGTAGTGTTATACTTTGATTCCTTTCTCTTCATTGTTTGTGTATCTACTATAGGTTTTTGCTTTTTGGCTACTATAAGACTTACATAAAATCTTATAGCTATTACAGTTTATGTTAACATGATAACAACACCATTTCAATCACATATAGAAACTCCACACTTTACTTCCAACCCCCATATTTTAAGTTCCTGATGTCACAATTTACATCTTTTTATATTATGTATTCATTAACAAAATATTAAAGCTATAGCTTGTTTTCATTTTTGTTTTGAGACAAGGCCTCACTCTATCACTCAGGTTGGGATTCACTGGCATGATCACAGCTCACTGCAGCCTTGACCTCCTGGGCTCAAGTAACCCTTCTACTTCAGCCTCCTGAGTAGCTGAGACTACAGGTGCACACCACCATGCCTGGCTAATTTTTAAATTTTTTGTAGAGACAGGGTCTTGCTATGTTGCCCAGGCTGGTCTCAAATTCTTGGCCTTAAGCAATCCTCCTGCCTTGACTTCTCAAAGTGCTGGGATTATAAGCATGAGCTACCATCCCCAGCTATAGTTATTTTTAATATTTTTGTCTTTTGACCTTTATACTAGAGTTATAAGTAATTTATACACCATCATTACAATATTAGAGTAATCTGAATTAACTATATACTTAATTATACCAGTGAGTTTTATACTTTCATGTTTTCATGTTATTGATATGCATCTTTTCATTTTAGCTTGAAGAATTCCCTTTAGCATTTTTTTTAAGGCAGATCTGGTAGTAATAAACTCCCTCAGTTTTTGCTTGAAAAAGTCTTTATGTCTCCTTCATTTCTGAAGTATAGTTTTACCAGGTAAAGTATTCTTGGTTGGCAATTTTTAATATATCATTCCACTCTCTCCTGGCCTGCCAGGTTTCTCTTGAGAAATCTGCTGGTAGATGCTCATAGATAACTACATTGATGTACATATGTCTCCCCAGATTTGCGAAGTTTTCAGCCTTATTTTATTACCTAATCTTTCTGTATCTTTCTCTCTGTGTTCACCTTATGAGACTCCCATAATGTGAATGTTAGTTCTTTTGATGGTGTCCCATAATTTCTATGGATTTCTTCATTCTTTCTCATTGTATTTTCTTTTTTCTCCTCTGACTGGATATTTTCAAATGACCTATCTTCAAGTTCACAGATTTATTTATGCTGCTTGATCAAGTCTGCTGTTGATGCTGTCTATAGCATTTTTTATGTATTGTATTCTTCGGCCTCAGAATTTCTGTTTGGTTTATTTTACGATTTCTGCTTCTTTATTGAACTTCTAATTTTGTTCCTATATTGTTTTTCTGATTTCATTGAGTTGTCTGTGTTCTCTTGCATCTCACTGAGCTTTCTTAAAACAATTATTTTAAATTATTTGTCTAGCAATTTGCAGATCTCCATTTCTTTGAGGTTGGTTACTGGAATATTATTGTGTTCTTTGGCAGTGTTACGTTTCCTTGATTTTTCATGTACCCTGAAGTCCTGCATTGTTGTGGCATCTTCACATTGGAAGAAGCCTCCACTCTTTACCGGCTGATTTTGGGAGATAAATGACTTCACTCATGTGTTTCCTCCACATCTCTTGTTCCCTCTTAGGAGTGGCAAGATTCTTAAGATTGTATGCTTTCTCTATATTTTGCAAAGCTAGCCAAGACTCTGAGGGTCTCTCCTTTGTTTTCCTTAGGTCAGTGCCCTGAAATGCTCAAGTTCATGTCCCTTCTCCCAATCCCACAGATTTGAGCTGACTGTTTACATGAGATATTTGCACCTGCTGTCTGCAGGGGCATGCCCAGGAATCCAGGTTGGGGGAAGAGTTGCAGAGCATTTGTGGTGCCCACAAGCCCAGTGGGGACCACAGGCAAGGCATCCCAAGTGGGTTCACGTGGAAGCTTCTTGACGAGGTCCACAGTGTTTAGTAGAGTACCCAGACTCTCTTTCCTACTCCTAGCCTCTGCCACCCACTTAGCTTTGCTGATCATCTCTGTATCCTGGGTTGTGCAAAAAAGAAGTGAGCAGCATCCTACATGGCTGTGGGAACCAAATGCTCACTCACTACACTCTCACTTTTCCCTACTGACAAAATCACAGGCCTATGGGGGTCTCTCTTGGGACTGAGCTGTGCCACCTTGTGGGAGGGGTGACATGGATCTAATACAACTGTTCTTCTTATCCTTCTGAATGAGTCTATTCTTGAATTTGTTGCTCAGTGGTGTGCTGGAACTTGTCCATTGGATTTCTGAACTCCCACAGAGGTATTCTCATTGTGGATAGGAGACAAATGCAAAAAGCCCCTATTCTGCCATCTTGCTGACATCGCTCTACCTCCATGGTTTCTAATGAGAAACCAAGTGTATTAGTCTGTTCTCATGCTGCAAATAAAGACATACCCGAGGCTGGGTAATTTATAAAGGAAAGAGGTCTAATGGATTCACAGTTCCACATGGCTGGGGAGGCCTCACAATCATGGCAGAGGGCAAAGGAGGAGTAAAGTCACATCTTACATGGTGTCAGGCAAGAGCATATGTGCAGGGGAACTCCCATTTATAAAACCATCAGATTTTGTGAGACTTATTCACTATCACAAGAACAGTATGGGGAAACTCATTTAATTATCTCCACCTGGCCACACCCTTGACACATGGGTATTACTACAATTCAAGGTGAGATTTGAGCTGGGACACAGAGCCAAACCATATCACCAGCTACTATTCTAATTGTTTTCTCATACAGTTAAGGTGATGTTTTTTGTTTTTTTTTTAATCTGTCTGCTTTCAAGATTTTTTACATTATCTTTAGTTTTCAGTAGTTTAATTATCATGTATCTTCACATGGATTTCTTTGGGTTTACCCTATTTGGATTTCACCCAGCTTCTTGAATTGTAGGTTTATGTCTTTTGACAAATAGTGATGGAAAGTTTTCCACCATTATTTCTTTTCAAACGTTTTAGCCCCACTCTTTTTCTCCTTTCCTTCCTGGATTCTGGTATCCTGAATGTTAGGTATTTTGTTATATACCTACATGTCCCTGAAGCTCTGCTCATTTTTTATTTTTTAGTCTATTCTATTTGTGTTGTTCAGATTGGGTAATATCCATATTTCCATATTCTAGTTTGCTGATTCTTTTCTCTTTCTTCCATTCCACTTTCCTCCGATCCCATCCACTTGACTCTTTATTTTAGTTATTGTACTTTTAGTTATAATATTTTATTTGTTTTTTCCTTTTATATCCTGTTTCTTGACTGAGGCTTTCTAGCTTGTCATTTGTTTCAGGAATGTTTGTTTTGTTTTGTTTGAGACAGGTTCTCACTCTGTCACCCAGGCTAGAGTACAGTGGCGCGATCTCAGCTCACTGCAGCCTCCATCTTCTGGGTAGCTGGGAGGCAGAGATGCTAAAATTATCTGACAGATTTGAAAGCAGCCATGATAAACATGCTTCCATAAGCAATTACAAACATTCCTGAAACAGGCTGGGCGTGGTGTAATCCCAGCTGTTTGGGAGGCTGAGGCAGGTGGACCACTTGAGGCCAAAAGTTTGAGAACAGCCTGGCCAATATGGTAAAACCCCATTTCTACTAAAAATACAAAAAAAAAAAATTAGCTGGGCGTGGTGGTGCACGCCTGTAGTCCCAACTACTTGGGAGGCTGAAGCCTCTACCTCCACGGTTTCTGATGAGAAACCAACTGTATTAATCTGTTCTCACACTGCTAATAAAGACAAACCTGAGACTGGGTAATTTATAAAGGAAAGAGGTTTATAAAGGAGGCCTCAGCCTCCCAAGTAGCTGGGAGGCGTGCACCACCACATCCGGCTATTTTTTTTTTTTTTTTTTTTTTGTATTTTTAGTAGAGATGGGGTTTCAGCATATGGACCAGGCTATTCTCAAACTCCTGGCCTCAAGTGGTCCACCTGCCTCAGCCTCCCAAACAGCTGGGATTACACCGCACCCAGCCTGTTTCAGGAATGTTTGTAATTGCTTATGGAAGCATGTTTATCATGGCTGCTTTCAAATCTGTCAGATAATTTTAGCATCTCTGCCTCTTGGTGTGGATATTTATTGATTGTTGCAATGGTTAATATTGAGTGTCAATTTGATTGGATTGAAGGATGCAAAGTATTGTTCCCGGGTGTGTCTGTGAGGGTGTTGCCAAAGGAGATTAACATTTGAGTGAGTGGACTGGGAAAGGCAGACCCACCCCCAATCTGGGTGGGCACAATCTAATCAGCTGCCAGCACGGCCAGAATAAAAGCAGGCAGAAGAACGTGGAAAGACTAGACTGGTTTAGTCTTCTGGCCTACATCTTTCTCCCATGCTGGATGCTTCCTGCCCTCGAACATCGGACTCCAAGTTCTTCAGCTTTGGGACTTGGAGTGGCTTCCTTGCTCCTTGGCTTGCAGATGGCCTATTGTGGGATCTCACCTTGTGATTGTGTGAGTCAATACTCCTTAATAAACTCCCCTTTATATATACATCTATCCTATTAGTTCTGTCCCTCTAGAGAACCCTGACTAAAACAAGTGTCTTTTTAAATTCAGTTTGACATCTTCCTAGTTTTTGAGAAGACTTTTTGGTTTTTTATTAAAACCTGAACATTTCATATTATGTTATGAGACTATGGGACTTTTTTAAACCTTCTGCTTTAACAGACTTTTTCTGACACTGCTCTGGTTGGGGGAGGGAGGAACACCACGTCATTATTGCTAGGTGCAGGTAGTAGTCTAGTTTCTCCACTCAGACTCCATTGATACCTGAAGATGAGAGCTCCTCATTATTTACAGGCAGGGGTGGGACTTCCAGCTTCTCACATGGTCTCCACTAGACTGCAGGAAGGTACCACATTACCAGCTGATGAAAATGAAAGTCCTTGCTCCTTACTTAGCATTTTCTGATATCATTCTGGTAGGGTTTTGGAGTACTTTATTACAGACTTCCAAGGATTAAATAGAAGCTCCTCACCTAGCCTTTGCTACTGGGAGTGGAGCCCTATGTTTTCTGTGGTGTTTAGCTAGAGTAGAATGATTATTGTCTGAAAGTTTCCTATCTTGCTAGGCTACCATTTTCCTGATCCTTTGACTGGAAAGGGCAGGCTTTTGTTGAGGTTTTATTTTGTTTTGTTTTTAGTCTATGCTCTTTGGCATTTCTGAGCTGCCAGCTTCTTTAGCTCCCAGCCTGGGATATATGAGACAAATGTAGAGAGCTCACCAGGTCATTTCTCAGGTCCCAAACGTCCCTTGAGTCCATTGAGTGTCTTTCTTCTTTTAGCCACCCTTCAGAGTTTTCTAATATTTGTTTACATATAATGACCATGGTTTTTAACTATACTTAGAGAAAAGTAAGCCTACTTCATACTCCTCTAAGTGGAAGTTCTAGAATACAGATCTAAAGTACAAAATGCTCTTGATCTAATGGACATATTTTAGAGCACTGTATTCATAAATTTCAGAATTCATTTTCATTTCAAGATGGACTATAAGACAACTCCCAAGAAATTTTAAAGTATAAAAATCATATGGAATGTGTCCTTTGACCATGATGGAATTAAGCTAAAAATCAGTAACAAAAAGATAACCAGTACCTTACCTAACACTATATACAAAAGTTAACTCAAAATGAATTAAAGACCTAGACACAAGTTAAAACTATAAAACTCTTAGAGGAAAAGATAGAACAAAAGCTTCATGACACTGTATTTGGCAATTAGTTATTAGATATGACATCAAAGACATAGGCAACAAAATAAAAAATATAGTCATCTCTCAGAGATAATGCGAGTTCAGTTCCAGACCACCATGATAAAGTGAATATCACAATAAAGCAAGTCACATGAATTTTGTTTCCCAGACATATAAAAGTTATGTTCAAATTATACTGTAGTCTATTAAGTGTGCAATAGCATTATGTCTTAAAAACAGTGTACATACCTTTACTTAAAAACACTTTATTGCTAAAAAATGTTAATGATCTTCTGAGCCTTCAATGAATCATCATCTTTTTGTTGGTGGAGGGTCTTGCCTCGATGTTGATGGCTGGTGACTGATCAAGGTAGTGATTGTTGAAGGATGCAGTGGCTGTGGCAATTTCTTAAAATAAGATAATAATGAAGTTTGCTGCATCAATTGACTCTTCCATTCATGAAAGATTTATCTGTAGCATGTAATGCTGTTTGATAGCATTCACCCACAGTAAAACTTCTTACAGAGTTGGAGTCAATTCTCTCTAAACCTGCTGCTGCTTTATCAACTAAGTTTACGAAATATTCTGAATGCTTTGTTGTCATTTCAACAATGTTCACAGCATCTTCACTGAGAGTAGTTTCCATCTCAAGAAACCACTTTCTTTGCTCATCCATAAGAAGCAACTACTCAGCCAGGCACGGTGGCTCATGCCTGTAATCCCAACACTGAGAGGCTGAGGCAGGCGGATCACTTGAACTCAGGAGTTCGAGACCAGCCTGGGCAACATGGTGAAACAGCATCTCTACCAAAAACGCAAAAAAATTAGCCAGGTGTGGTGGCATGCACCTGTGGTCCCAGCTACTCAAGAGGCTGAGGTGGGAGGATCACTTGAGCCCAGGAGGCAGAGGTTGCAGTAAGCCAAGATCACACCACTGCACTCTGGCCTGGGTGACAGAGTGAGACCCCCATCTCAAAAAAGAAAAAGAAAGAAAGAAGCAACTACTCATCTTATCTGTTCAAGTTTTATGATGAGATTGCAGCAATTCAGTCACACGTTTGGGCTCCACTTCTAATTCTAGTTCTCTTGCTATTTCTACCACATCTGCAGTTACTTCCTCCACTGATGTCTTGACACCCTCAAAGTCATTTACGAGATCAGATGAGGATTGAAATCAACTTCTTCCAAACTCCTGTTAATGCTGATATTTTTACCTCCTCCTATGAATCACAAATGCTCTTAATGGCATCTAGAATGATGAATCCTTGACAGAAGATTTTCACTTACTTTGCCCAGATCCATCAGAAAAATCACTATCTCTGGCAGCTATAGTGTCTCAAAATGTATTTCTTGACTATTAAGACTTGAAAGTTGAAATTGCTCCTTAATTCATTGGCTAAAGAATGGTTGTTGTGTTAGCAGGTATGGAAATATTAGTCGCTTTGTACATCGCCGTCAGAGTTCCTGAGTAACTAGGTGCATTGTCAATGGGCAATGATATTTTAAAAGAAATCTTTTTTTCTGAGCAGTAGGTCTCAATAGTGGGCTTAAAATAGTCAGTAAACTATGCTGTAAACAGACGTGCTGTCTTGCAACTTTTCCATATAATGAAAGTAAAGGCAAAAAAAAAAAAAAAAAAGATTATGTGTTGTCACCCAGGATTTGTTTTTCCATTTAAAGAGCATAGGCAGAGTAGATTTAACATAAGTCATTTTTTCCATTGCCTCTCTTCAGCATAGCATAGTTCCTTTGTTTAAAGACAGGGTCTTGCTATGTTGCCCACACTGGAGTGAAGTGGCATTATCATAGTTCACTGCAGGCTCTTAACTCCTAGGCTCAAGTGATCCTTCTGCCTCAGCCTCCCAAGTAGCTGAGACTACAGGCATGTGCCACCATATCTGGCTAATTTTTTTATTTTTTGTAGAGATCGGGTCTTGCTATGTTGCCCAGGCTAGTCTTGAACTCCTGACCTCAAGTGATCCTCCCACCTCGGCCTCCCAAAGTGCTGGGATTATAGGCATGATCCCACCATGCCTGGCCTAGCATAATTCTTAAGGGCCCTAGGATTTTCAGAAAGGTATATGAACATTGGCTTCAATTTAAAGTCACCAGCTGCGTTAGTCCCTAATGAGAGAGTCAGCCTGCCTTTCCTTTGAAGCTTTGAAGCCAGACGTTGACTTCTCTATCTATGAAAGTCCTAAATGGCATATTCTTCCATCATAAGGCTGTTTCATCTATGTTGAAAATCTGTTGTTTAGTGTAGCCACTTTCACCAATTGTCTTAGCTTGATCTTCTGAATAACTTGCTGCAATTTCTTGATCAGCACTTGCTGCTTCACCTTGCACTTTTATGTTTTGGAGATGATGGCTTCTTTCATTAAACCTCATGAGCCAGCCTCTCCTGGCTTCCAACTTTTCTTCTGCAGCTTCCTTACCTCTCTCAACCTTCACAGAATGAAGGGAGTTAGAGCCTTGCTCTGGATTAGGCTTTGGCTTCAGGGAATGTCATGGCTTCTTTGATCTTCTACCCAACTAGTAAACTTTCTTCATATCAGCAATAAGGCTGTTTCACTTTCTTATAATTCATATGTTCACTAGAGTAACACTTAATTTCCTTCAGGAACTTTTCTTTTGTATTTACAACGTGGCTAACTGTCTGGTGCAAGAGGCCTAGCTTTCAGCCTATCTTGGCTTTTGATGTGGCTTCCTCACTAAGCTAAATCATTTCTAGCTTTTGATTTAAAGGGAGAAGTGTGTGGCTCTTTCTTTCACTTGGACACTTTGAAGCCAGTAAAATATCAGGACTAATATTGAAATGGGCCTAATTTGAATTGACCTAATATTGAAATTGGCCTAATTTCAATATTGTTGTGTCACAGGGAATAGGGAAGTCCAAGGAGAGGGAAAGAGACAGGGGAATGGCCAGTTGGTGGGGCAGTCAGAATGCACACAACATTCATCGATTAAGTTCACCATCTTACAAGGGCATGGTTCATGGAGCCTAAAACAATTACAATAATAACACCTAAGATCATTGATCACAGATCACCATAACAGATACAATAAGAATGAAGAAGTTTGAAATACTGTAAGAATTACCAAATTGTGACACAGAGACACGAAGTGAGCACATGAACACATGCCATTGGAAATGGTTCTGATAGGCTTGCTTGATGCAGGGTTGCCAAAAATTTTCAATTTGTAAAAAACACAACACATTCAAAACACAATAAAACAAAGTGCAATAAAATGAGGTATGCCTATACACAAATTCAACATCATGAAAATTAAAAACTTCTATGCATCAGACGGCATCATCAACAAAGTAAAAAGGTAGCCTACGGAATGGGAGAAATATTTACAAGTCATATATCATATTAGAGATTTATATCCAGAATATGTAGAGAACTACTAAATTCAACAACAAAAATATCAGACAAACCAATTCAAAAATGAACAGAGGACTTGAATACACATTTTTCCAAAGAAAAAGATATATAAATAGTCAATAAGTATATGAAATGACACCCAACATCACTAATCATTAGGGAAATGCAAATCAAAACCACAATGAGATACTACCCTCACACCCATTAGGGTGGCTTTTATTTTTTAAAACACAGAAAATTAAAAATTGTTGGCAAGGATGTGGAGAAATTGAAACGCTTGTGCACTGTTGGTGAAAAGTAAAATGGTAGGGCCACTATGGAAAACATTAAGGCAGTTTCTCAAAAAATTAAAAATAGAATTACTGCATGACCTAGCAATTCTTCTGCATATATGCACCAAAGAATTAGAAGGAGGATCTTGAAGAGATATCTGTACACCCATATTAATAGCAACATTATTCACAACAGCTAAAACATGGAAGCACTCCAATTGTCCACTTAACCATTTATGATGAATAAATTAATAAACAACATGTGGTATACCCATACAGTGGAATATTATTCAGCCTTAAAAAGGAAGACAATTCTGACACACGCTACAACATGGACGAACTTTGAATATGTTATGCTAACAGAAATAAACCATGAATAGACACAAAAACTCACAAAATGATATATACTGTATGATTCCACCTCTATGAAGTACCTAGAGTAGTCAGATTCATAGAGACAGAGAGGAGAAAGGTGGTTGTCAACAGCTGGGGAGACTGGAAAGTTACTGTTTAAAGGTTATAGTTTCAGATCTGTAAGGTTAAAAGAATTTTGAAGATGGATGGAGGTAATGGCTGCATAACAATATGAATACTTAACACTACTTAACTGTATACTACTTAAAATGGTTAAGATGATAAATTTAATGTTATTTATATTTTACCAAAATAAAAAAACTTGTATTAACAAAAGATAAATAGTTAATTCTCAAATATCTAGAAATTAATTATACACTTTAAAAGTAGAAAACATAATGTGATCATGTGATCTCTACCAGTATGTTACACTTCTTATTTGACAACATGTATAAAGACATTTTTTAGTGAAATGGTGCTTTATACAGTAGAGGCCTTCTTATTCCATACAACTTGGATTTGAATTTGGTTGATTTATCAAAAAAGTCTGTTAATTTGTTACAGAATAGGGAAGGAGACTTTTTGGTTTTACATGAATAGTCTATGAAAAAATAAATAAGAAACTGACATCATTCGCTACCTTTAGGGAAAGGAATGAGGAAGATGCCTACTCAGAATGATAAAATTTATAACAATATTTTCATAGTGATAGCAACTGGATAATATTTATGATAATATTTTTAAATATTTAAAGTAAGTTAAAGCAGCGTAATCTTACACATTTTCAGTTAAAGTATACAATTATGCATTTATCTAGCCATCTTTTCATCTAGACCTAAGACCCTTTTTCCCCTCATCAGTTCCACTGATTTCTACATAGCTTTTCCTACAGAAAAACTAAACCTTTAATGAGTCATCTGTGAGTTCTAGTTTTGTATCCTTTAAGGCATAGTGAGAATTTAAAAATAATCTTCATGCAGAATCCTTTACATATGGAAATTCCTTCTGGATATTTGTGATTTTTTTCTCCAATCTTTTCTAGTTTTCATAGCACTCTAAATTCAAAATAGTATTTTTGCTACTTGTCTTTATTGAGGCTTTCTAAAACATTTTATCTAGTTAACATAGAAAATATTTATTTCTGGGTATAGTTAAATTTTATTATTTACATGATCTTTAAACAAATTATTAAAATGACAAGTACAACTGACATAAGCAGGTTTAGGAACATACACAACTGATTTGTAGTAGCATCCAGCCCAACTGGTGGACATATTGAGAGTAGTAAACCAGTCACAAGTGTTTATTGTACTAAAGGCATCACTCCATATGTTTTACAGAGAGAATGAAGAAATATTTAAAAGGAGGTCAATTAACAGAGCTTCTACTGTACATTTGGAGATCATGATATTTTCACTAATAACCAAGTTTACTAAATAAGAGTCTCACTGGGCCTGCTTTAATGAATAATGATACACATTAGTAACTAGCAAGATGAATTTGAAGAAAATGTTAGAGGCTTTAGACAAAGTAAGGTATTTTAAATAGTTTAAATGTATTCTCTGCAATCTTGTTTATGCTGTTCACCTGATAAACAAAGACCAAAAAAAACAAACCAGAGACCAAAAAGAACAACCAAACCTGTCTGTAAAGATTTAGTCAGGTTGCTTTGGCCAAAAGGTGTGGTGGCTCACACCTGTAATCCCAGCACTTCGGGAGGCCAAGGCAGGCAGATCACTTGAGACCAGGAGTTCGAGACCAGCCTGGCCAACATGGTGAAACCCCATTTCTACTAAAAATACAAAAATTAGCCAGGTGTGGTGGCACGCGCCTGTAATCCCAGCTACTCAGGAGGCTGAGGCAGGAGAATTGGTTGAACCCAGGAGGCAAAGGCTGCAGTGAACTGAGATTGTACCACTGCACTCCAGCCTGGGTGACAGAGCAAGACCCTGTCTCAAAAAAAAAAAAAAAGATTTAGCCACTGTCATCCAGCACAGTGAAAGGATCCTTGGCCTTCAGTAGGCTGTAACCTCGGGAGGGTAAGGGCCAGTTGTGCCTTGGTTACTATAACATTCTCACCCTCTAGCACACCATCTGACACAAGTGGGTGATCAAATACTGCTTAAATGCATGCATGGATAAATGAGTGAATGAATGCTTGCAGAAAAGTGTAGAACCTATATTCAACACTAGAGTGCCTATTCACTCCAGATAGAGACAAGCGTGAATTAAGAAAGAATCAGGAGCAGGGCCGGGACAGGGCAAGAGTGAGGCAAGAGCAGTTCAGCCTGGATAGGCCCACTCTGCTTGCCTTATCCTGGCTTTACATGATACAATGTGGGTCCAACAGCCTTGCTGTCCACTATCCCAATCCTCCCTGAAGCAGACCCTCACCGAATCCTTATTTACATCACTAAAGTTGCCCAGAACCACTTTCTAACTATACGTGGGATCAGTTAGACTGGGTCAGAAACCACAATAAACAAATTGTGACATACACCTGGCCCTGGACTCATGCAGTTGTTTCTCTCACCCGAAGTTCTCCCCTAGCCTTCCCACCTCTTTCAAGGCAGAGCCAAGCAGCCACCTGTGAAATGGCTTGGAGGAGGGGCATTGCCCAAGCCTGTTTAGACCAGTCAGATTCTTTCTATTAGAAATTTGAACTGAAAATATGGAGGACAGAGGTGTTTAGTAAGTAACAGAACTAGAAGCTCTGAAAATATATGAAGGGCCTTCTGACTTCTCACATAATGGAGTTTGGAGGTCTACAAAACCTCTCCCCAGAAAGCAAGGATGAAGCTGAACAAAATTGTCAAAAACCACTTCAGCACTCTAGAATTCTACCAAAGGGATACAAAAACTGAGAAATATTTTTAATGAAGACTACTAAACTTTAGGTAAGAACAATATGAGTCTACAGCTGCCCACACCCCCTGTCCCTAACCCCAGCTCCTTCCAGCACCATGACAACCAGCAGCTTTGCCACTGATAATGGAAAGGACACACTTGGTTTAGAGCACTGTCAGATAAGTGATCTCAATGGCAAGCAAACAGGAAAGACCAGTGGCTCCATCAATCTGAGGTTGCAGTGCCGTTTCAGCTAAGCAAAGGACTGATAGACTAGAGGAGATTTATCACAAAGTTTGAAAAGGTAAAACTTAAGCCACAGGGGATTCCTCACATATCCTGGGTTAGCCAGAGGCTGTGTGTATGTATACTAGACACCAAAGAGGACCAAAGGTACCTACACATCCCTGGCCAACAGAGCCTGTGCACACGTGCAGAGGAGATGTAAAGAAATATTAAGGGTACCCACATATCTGTAATTAGCATTCTAGAAGAAGAGTAGAGAGAATGGGGCAGGAAAAGTATTTGAAGATAAAATGGCCAAAATCTTCCCAAATATAACTTTACACATCTAAGAAGCTCAATAAACCCCAAGTAGGATATATAAAAAGAGAGCCACACCTAGATCCACAGAGTAAAACTGTTGAAAGCCTAAGACAAAGAAAAACTCTTGAAAGTAGAAAGAGAAAAACAAATCACCATGTACGGAAGAACAACAATACAATGGACAGCTAACTTCTCATCAGAAACAATGGAGGCCAAAGACAATGGAATGACATATTTAAAGTGCTACATGAAAAGAAAAATGTTCAACTAAAATTCCATATACAGCTAAAATAATCCTTCAACATGGAAGGGAAATAAAGATGTTCACAGATAAACAAAGACTGAGATTATATGTTGCTAGCATGTCTGCCTTACAAGAAATACTAAGTAAAGTCCTTTAGGCTAAACAGAAATGACCCCACATGATAACTCTACAAAAAAGAAACAAAGAATGCCAGAAATGATATATATGTTAGTAAATATAAAAGACTCTTTGTGTATATTTTTTCTCACTTCTTCTCTTAGCTTCTTTTTAAAATGCAGGATTGCAATAAAAAATAATTATAACACTGTATTATTAGGTTTATAACATATTTAGATGTAATATAAATGACAACAGTATAGAGGAGAAGGGAAGAAAAGGAGATGTATTGGAGCAAAGTTTCTATATTTCACCAGAATTAAAGTAGCATTTTTCTGAAATAGATCGTGAGAAATTAAATGCAATTGTAATCATCGGAGCAACCACTGAGAAAATAAAATGAAGATAGTTGAAATTGTTATTTTTTAACTAAAAATATGATTATTCAACATAAAATAAGGCAGTAAAAGAGAAACAAAAAAGACATTAAGCAAATACAAAACAAATAGAAATGGCCGGGCATGGTGGCTCATGGCTGTAACCCCAGCAGTTTGGGAGGCCAAGGTGGGTGGACTGCCTGAGCTCAGGAGTCTAAGACCAACCTGGGTAACATGGTGAAACCCCATCTCTACTAAAATACAAAAAATTAGCTGGGTGTGGTGGCACATGCCTGTAGTCCCAACTACTCAAGAGGCTGAGGCATGAGAATTGCTTCAACCCAGGAGGCAGATGTTGCAGTGAGCCAAGATCACACCACTACACTCCATCCTAGGCAACAGAGCAAGACTCTGTCTCAGAAAAGAAAAGAAAAGAAAAGAAAAATGGCAGGTGTTAACCCAGCCATATCATTAATCACATTAAAAGGGAATAGACTAAAATATCCATTCAAAAGGCAGAGATTGTCAGATTGGATGAAAAAGCAAGATCCAACCAAATGCTGTCAACAAGAGACACAAAAATAGGAAGAGATATCCCAAGCAAACAGTACCCATAAGAGAGCTAGAGTGGCTATATTACTATCAGACAAAATAGATTTTAATATAAGAAATGTTATTAGAGAGGCCAGGTGTGGTGGCTCCCACCTGTAATCCCAGCACTTTGGGAGGCCCAGAGGGGCGGATCATGAGGTCAGGAGTTCCAGATCAGCCTGGCCAACATAGTGAAACCCCATCTCTACTAAAAATACAAAAATTAGCAGAGTGTAGTGGCACATGTCTGTAGTCTCAGCTACTCGGGAGGCTGAGGCAGGAGAATCACTTGAACCCGGGAGGCGGAGGTTGCAATGAACCGAGACCGCACCATCGCACTCCAGCCTGGGTGACAGAGTGAGACTCTGTCTCAAAAAAACAAAAAAGAAAGAAAGAAAGAAGTGTTATTAGATGTTGCAGGAAGTCAGGGACCCCAAACGGAGGGACCGGCTGAAGCCATGGCAGAAGAATGTGGATTGTGAAGATTTCATGGACATTTATTAGTTCCCAAATTAATACTTTTATAATTTCTTATGCCTGTCTTTACTGCATCTTTAAACGTAAATTGTGAAGATTTCATGGACATTTACCACTTCCCCAATCAATACCCTTGTGATTTCCTATGCCTGTCTTTACTTTAATCTCTTAATCTCATCATTTTCGTAAGCTGAGAAGGATGTATATCACCTCAGGACCCTGTGATGATTGCGTTAACTGCACAAATTGTAAAGCATGTGTGTTTGAACAATATGAAATCTGGGCACCTTGAAAAAAGAACAGGATAACAGCAATGTTCAGGGAACAAGAGAGGTAACCTTAAACTCTGACCGCCAGTAAGCCAGGCAGAACAGAGCCATATTTCTCTTCTTTCAAAAGCAAATGGGAGAAATATCACTGAATTCTTTTTCTCAGCAAGGAGCATCCCTGAGAAAGGAAATGCACCCCTGAGGGTGGGTCTCTAAAATGGCCCCCTTGGGTGTGGCCGTCTTCTATGGTCAAGACTGTAGGGATGAAATAAGCCCCAGTCTCCCATAGCGCTCCCAGGCTTATTAGGACAAGGAAATTCCTGCCTAATAAATTTTGGTCAGACTGGTTGCTCTCAAACCCTGTCTCCTGATGACAATCGTGCCCGAAACTTCATTAGCAATTTTAATTTCACCCTGGTCCTGTGGTCCTGTGGTCCTGTGATCTGGCCCTGCCTCCATTTGCCTTGTGATATTCTATTACCTTGTGAAGCACATGATCTCTGTGTCCCACACCCTATTCGTACACTCCCTCCCCGTTTGAAAATCACTAATAAAAACTTGCTGGTTTCATGGCTCGGGGGCGTCACGGAACCTACCAACATGTGATGTCTCCCCCGGATGCCCAGCTTTAAAATTTCTCTCTTTTGTACTCTGTCCCTTTATTTCTCAAACCAGCCGGCACTTAGGGAAAATAGAAAAGAACCTACGTGAAATATTGGGGGTGAATTTTGCCCGATATCTGGCTGAATTTCCCCTGATAATTAGAGACAAAGGATGTTTTATAATGATAAAATTGTAAATACATTAGGAAATACCAATTATAAATATATATGCACTGAACAACAGAACCTCTAAATACATAAAGCAAAAACTCATGAAATTGAAAGGAGAAATAGATAATTTGACAGTAATACTCAGAGATTTCAATAGCTCACGCAGTAAATGCAGAAAAAACACCTGACAAAATCCCGTGCAAATTCATGATTTAAAAAAAGTTATGGGGGACAACTGGATATCCATATGCAAAAAAATAAACTTAAACTCTTACCTCATACCATACACAGAAATTAACTTCAAATAGATCACATTCAAAAAGTTAAATAAGGCTGAGCATAGTGACTCACAACTGTAATCCCAGCACTTTGGGAGGCCGAGGCGGGTGGATCAACTGAGGTCAGGAGTTTGAGACCAGCCTGACCAACATGGTGAAACCTCATGTCTACTAAAAACAAAATTAGTTGGGCATGGTGGCACATACCTGTAATCCCAGCTACTTGGGAGCCTGAGACAGGAGAATCACTTGAACCCAGGAGGTGGAGGTTGCAGTGAGCCTAGATCACACCATTGCACTCCAGCCTGGGCAACAAGAGTGAAACCTTGTTAAACATACACCAAGCATGGTAGGTCATGCCCGCAATCCCAGCACTCTGGGAAGTCAAGGCAGGTGGGTTGCTTGAGTCCAAGAGTTCAAGACCAGCCTGGGCAACAAGGTGAAACCCTATCCCTCTTTATTTAATAAAAAATAAAAGATTTTTTAAATTTATATTAAAAAATTTTAAGTTAAACCTAGTTAGCGCATGACCCAGCAATCCCACTCCTACATATATACCCAAAAGAACTGAAAACATGGCCACATAAAAACTTTTACATAAATGTTCATAACAGCATTATTCATCATAACAGCCAAAAAGTAGAAACAATCCAAATGTCTATCAGTATAGGAACGGATAAACGAAATATTGTGAATCCATACAATGGAATATTATTTGGCCATAAAAAGGAATGAAGTTCTCATACATACTACAACATGGATGAATCTTGAAAACATTATACTGAGTGAAAGAAGCCAGGCACTAAAGGCCACATATTATATGATTCTATTCATGTGGAATGTCTAGAATAGGCAAATCCATAGAGACAGAAAGGAGATTAGTGATTTCCAGGACTAACGGGAGGGAAAAGTTCGGAGTGACTATGAATAGATATGGGATTTCTTTTTGGTGATTAAAATGTTCTGGAATTAAATAGGTGTGATATTTGTACAACTTTGCAAATATACTAGAAACACATAATTTTACCTTTCTAAAGTGTAGGCTTTACGGTATGTGAATTATATCTCAGTAAAATTATTTTTAAAAAAATGGATCCCAGACCTAAACGTAAAACCTGGTTGTTTGGGGCTGGGGTTGGGGCTAGAACTGAGTACTGACTGAAAATTGACTCAGGAGGATTCTTTGGGATGATGGAAATGTTCTAAAACTGGATTGTGATCATGGTTGCTCTTTATAAACTTACTAAAAATCATTGGATTGTGCATTTATAATGGATGATTTTATGGTATGTAGGTTTCACCTAAATAAAGCTGTTTAAAAAATGAATCCAGTGAAAACAGAAATCAAAACATCACATGGTAAGTAGTTGGGGAGAAGCTAGGATGAGAATTTATCTTAAAAATGAAATAAAGGAGGATAGGAGGTACTGGGGTAATGAACGTTATGTTTCTTGACCTCTTTATGGGCTGTAGTTTGTGAAAATTCATTGAGCTGTATTTGTGATATGCACTTTTGTGTATGTATTTCATATCACAATAAAAAGTTTCTTAAATGACATGGGCCTAGGAAGGGCCATGAATGAGCCAATTAACGAGTCACAGAAGCTGAGAGGCTCAGCTGTGCAGCTGCTCTTGGGTCTCTGTGAGATTTTCTGCCTTCCTTATTGCCACCATTTTACAGTAATACCCATTTCTAGAGCTAGCCTGAGCAAGTTTCTGTTTCTTACTATCAAAGAGCCTCATTAATACATCCACAAATACAGCCACTGAAATAAATGAAATCCACAAATACACCTCCAGAAGGGCAGGGGATTTTGTACATTGCTAAATCCCCAGTGTCTAGAACAATATCTGTCATATAGTAGGTTCTTAATGTACATTTCTTGAATGAGTAAACGAATGAGCAGAGGAGTAGCTGTAGAGGAAGGAAGGTGTACAGCAAGAGACTTGTAAACACAGACATTTTTCAATGCAGCCTGGCCAGAGTCGGGGGTGGGGGTCAGAGGATGAATAATGCCTCCTGGGAATGTCAGGAAAATGTCACAGAGGAGGAGACCTGAGAGCTGGGTCTTGAAGGATGAGTAGGAGTTTGCCAGGGAAAGAATACAGGAGAGTAGGATAGACAGAAATAAACACAGATAAAATCAAACTGTTCTGAAAGAGGCTGGCATTCTTGGGGACCCTAAGAAGGCTCATGTGGCAGAAGAGCAACGTCACAGTTGAGGACAAGTGAGAGATAAAGCTGGAGAGAGAAACTGGGGATAGATGGAGAGGGTCACCTATTCCCAGCCAAGACATTGCAACTGACTCCCGTAGGAATCACAGCCTGGAGAGAATTTTCAGCAGGGGTCAAATTGGCTTTTTAGGAAGCTCACTTTAGCTGAGGCAAGGAGAGTTTCTCCTCTGAGTTCATGGGCCATCTCCTTTGTTGGTATCTACACGTCCTCTCCTCTATGTCTCTCTCTTTCTCTGCATTCTCTTCTCTCTCTCTCCCTCCCCCTGCCCCATGTTTTCATATCTAGATATCTCTTCTGCCTGTGGATTTCTTTCCATTTTTCTCTCAAGACATCACTCCTTGAAAATGTCCCTCAACCCCTTCCAGCTTACTTGTGCCCAAACAGCTTCGATTCCATCTTCAGGACTCATTCATCTCCACCAGGCTGGAGTCCTTCATAAAGAAGTAACACAAGATTTCCTCTTGAACAACAAGTTCTTCCAGGCTTCACCAGTTACAGATGAGAAGCCTGGAGGAAGGGGAGTGTCTGAGTCACCCTCTACTTGGCCCAGAAAGAGTGAGCCACCACCCTCCAAGACCTGCATGGATCCAATGAAGCAGAAATACCATGCTCTCCTCTCAGGCATCCTGATGCCACTTACAACGTGAAAGGGGCCAATGGCTCAGAAGCCACTGCCCTTCCGGTCTCCTCCAGCAAATCCTAATACCCAGTTCTCATGCCGATGACTTTCCGCTCTGAAATGCTTCCTGGCATCCACCCATCCTCCCAGGGGCTGGACAACCAGGTCAGGGAGAAAACAGCCCCTCTACCATGCTGAGACAGGGACCCCTCTCCAGGACAATTCTCTTCCCTGAGACATGAGGGTCAAACAGCTCTCCTAGACACGACCTCAGAGATGTGCAGGCAGGGCCCTGGCCCAATTTATCACCACGGGGCTATAATTAGGTTTGTTAACATACAGTGGAGTGTAGTCTTGTTGACTAGGAACTTAATCACGTTACTATTGAGTTCCTGTACGCATTGCTCGGGGTGACTGTTTTACTTGTAGAGTTATAGCCAAGCCCAACGGAGGAAATTAGCTTTGGACACAAGTTTGGAGGGGGGTTCTTTTTCCTCCTGACTTTGTCTCTCTCTCCCCCCTTCCATGTGAAAATATTTAGCAAACAGTGACAATGATGAAAAACAGTAGGAAACAAAATGTTCTACATTAGTATAAAACATGAAAAATGCAGAAGGACCCTTAGCGGTACAACATGTGTTATGCTGGCTGGCAGTCCATTAGCTCTGATAGACATTTCACTTACCTAAGTCAAATATAACAGTCGAGTATTCATTAATATAAGAAGGGGCTGTGGAATCAGAGCTACCATCTGGCTGGGCCGACAGAATAATCTACAACTCATGATTAGGTCTAAGGAGTGGGGTTTCACTTTAATCTTTCTCATTGCTCGAAATTTCCATCTGCGCAGTTCGGCACATCATTTTTCTTCAAGACAAATGTGCTGTTTTTCATGTTCCAAAATTAGATCAGAAGAAAACGATTAATCATGTCACGGCCTGGGAAAGGAAACAAAGCTCCGATACTCTCCTGCTCTCGCTCCCAGCTCCCGTCCCTCCCTGGCCCTGGACGGTTTCAAGTTTCGCTTTCCGCCCCCCCCAACCTCTGGGTCTGCACCACAACTTTGGGAGAGGCCGCCGCCCGCCGGGAGGAGGAGGGCGGGACTGCAGGGAGAGGCGTGGGGGCGCCCCGGGGACCACGAGGGGGCGCGCCCCTGCCTCCTCCCGCCACCCCTGCCGGGGGTCGCCCAGGCGGGCCCGCCCCGCGCCGGGCCGCCTGCCCCCCGAGTCGGAGTCGCAGGCCCGGCGTGACAGGAAGGGCTCGGAGCCCGCCTCCCGCGCGTCCCCTCCCGGCCGCCGCGGCCCTGTCTGTCAGGCGGCTCGCAAGTCATAACAAATCCCTGGCGCGGGGCTGAAGCTGAGCATTTGCCGGAGCGTCATGGGTATGATGAATGACCCGTAGGCCTTTGAAGTGCTCTGCCAGTTCAGCTGGGTCCGCGGTGCTGACAGAGAAATATACACAACAGCGTAACCAATAATGAGAACATTAAACATTCCTGCGCCGTGACAGGCTGACAGAAAAACCCGGGCCCGCATCAATCATCGCGCAGATAGAACCCTGACAGGCGGCCCCTCGCTGACACCCCCTCCGCGCGCCCTCCCGGGCCTCCCCCTCTTCCTCTCCCGGGTCTCCCCTCCTTCTTTCTCTCCGGTCTCCCTGCCGCCCCCTCCTCTCCTTCCCCACCCCTCCTCTCTCTTCCTTCCCCGCTCCGCTCAGTGTCCTCCCCCTCCGCCTTGTCCCCTGCCCCTGCCCTTGGGCGACTGCCTTCAGGGCCTCTCAGAGGTCAAGTGAGGTCTGGGCCACGTCCGTTCTGTGAGGCTGCCCGTGCCTGAACAGTGAAGAGATGCCACCCCAGAGTGAGAAGACTGCAGTCTTTGAAATTCAGCGTTAATAATTTGTGACTTTTCACCCATGCAAAAAAATAATAAAAATACAATCACTTATATGAAACCTCATGTGGAACTAGGATCGAAAGTGGAATGCCAGGCCCTTAGGGAAAGGGAGCTCCAGGGGAACCCTGTCCACCCTCTTCTTTGGGCGAGGGTCTTTCGGAGTGTCTTCCTGTGTGACTTTGGCAAGGGATCCTTTTCTTTGTGCCAGCCCTGGCCTCCGCCCCTTTCGTTTCAGCTGGATTTATCTGACTGAGATCTGATGTCTGGTCTGTCTGAAAGGGAAAAAACAGAGGAGAAACACAAAGATCTCTTCCTTTTCCTCCACCAGGAAATGAGATCTGCCCAGATAAGGCATGTGGGATGGACTCTCACCCCCTTCCCAAAGGAGACGCTGGTAACATCTTAGCTCCTCCCCGGAGCCTCCAAATCCTCTCTGGACTTGGTTTGCGCTGTGTTTTTTAGGATTGAGCCTCTACTGCGTCCTTGTGAAGGTGGGGCATTCCCCCACTCCTGTCACATACAGACCACTCCTGCCAGGCCCACTCCCTACTGTCCCTGAGGGCTCAGGGAAGAGCCCTAGGCTGGCAGTAAAAGCCAGGGTTCCCAGCCATGAGAATTTGGGCAAGTGCAGAACTTTCCTGGACCACAGCATGACAACAGAAGTCTCCACCTTAGGGTGCTTACAGATCTCTTTACATTCTCCAAATGCAAAGGGTTATTTTTCCCTCCTTTTATTCTTGGAGATTTTTTTTTTCCATTCTTGGCTTTTGAGGAGAGAAGAAACTCCTTGACTTTCCAAAACATCATGAAAAACTCCCCATAACCTATACACACACACACACAGATGGTGAGTGGACGGGGGGGCACTCTGTGGTAATCCAAGGACAGAGGGTGTTATGAGAAGTCAGATAGAAGCCTCAGGAAAACCAGTGCTTATGCTCTGAGGAAAAGTTCCCTAATGGACAGGACACTTCAAATACATTTGCATATTTGTTCAGCAGGGCCAGCTCAGGTGTGAAGAAAAGAGCATCTGCTGAGGCAACGTCTCCTCCACATGGCACAGGGTCATGTCCCTTCCTTCCTGCCTACCTGGAAAGGCCAGCTGCACTCCCACTGGCTCCAGGCAACTTGTTCCACCTGTCCTGGCCCACAATGACCTTGCCCTCCTATGATGTCCTATGACCCCTGGCCCAGATGAGCCTCTCACCTGCTCAGCTAGACTTGAAGCTACTTGAGGGCAGGATGGTGCCATGCTTTGCTGTTCTCTGGATCACCTGGGACGAGCAAGATATCTTGTTCTGAAATGCCTGCCCCACACACAGTCCCCTTCTCCAACAAACTGTCCCTACAGGCCAGCTGAAGGGGAAGAAGACCTCGGAAGCCGTGTTTATACTACAAATCCCTAACCCTTGCCACAACTGATGGGTCCAGTATTTAACACCTATCCCTGCAACCCATCGGATTCTCTCTTCCTTGAACATCTGAACTCAGCCACAGGTGGTGTGGAGCTCTCGAAAGTCACATAGGGCTCGGGGCTGGGGCAGCCATATTGAGCTATGTACATACATGCTGAGGAAGAAAAAAATACCAAAGCCAATGTTCACAGGGAAACAGAAGAACGAGGAGGTAGGCAAAAAGAAGCAGACACGAGATCCCAGGGAGACCACAAGAAGACAGCTTAGCTTCTGTTTCTCCTCCCAAACTGCTGGACTTGCCTGTCCCCTGAGGTCTGGGTATCCTGTTTCTTGCCCTTAGGTGCCTGTGGAATCACTGGCCACTGGGAAAAACATATGACCCAGGCCTGGCCAATCATTCTATCCCATCTTCCTGCTAATAATGATTGGCCCAGGAATAGGCATGTGAACCATGTCGGACCAATCAGGGTCCTTCTCTGGGATTTTTGTATTTTGATTCCAAAAGAGATATGCTCTTCAATCCTTTTGGATTGAGTATAGTAAGGCTAGGACCCCAGAGCTTCTAGCAGCATGGCTGCTGCTATCTGGAAGAAGCCAATGTATCGCAGGAGCAAATGACGACAAATTCCAATGCCTTTTTCCAGTCCATAGATCTAGTCAAGCCTGAAGCCCACTCCATGCTTGGCCTTCCCAACAAGTGAGTCAATGCATTCTCTTTCTTGTTTACTCTAAGTTTAGTTTGTTTTCTGTCTCTTGCCATGAAAGAGAGCCCTCAGACTTGTATTCAGGGAACATGTCAATTTAGGAGGATTCACCTAAAATAAATACATGATTCTATCCTCTTTTTATGTATATGGACATGAATAAGAACCCACTGAGGCAGAGAACAAGGAGGGCTGTGATGGCCTTTTCTGATCCTCTCCTCCCCCATGGTCCCCTCTGTGACCTCACCCCTCCTGCCAGGGAGTCAGTCTGAATAGTCTGCATGGATCTAGCTATTTCCAGGCCAGGGCCAAACCACTTGAGCTTCTGAGCCTGTCAGTAATGGTACTTCCCTATCTGTGTGGTTTGTGCCCATCCCCAAGCAAGACAGGAACAGGTACTGGGTACTACAAGTGTCTGGCAGTCCTCACAGCCTCTGAATGAAGCTGTTTGTCTTGCCCCCACTGCCATCCAGCAGAAAGCCAGAGCTGCAGCTGACCCCTCCTCTACCTTGGACATGACCACAGGTCCCAATCTTCAGACACATTTTAATCTCAGAAGTCCTCCGGGGCCAAAAATTGACCTCTGGATGTTCATCCTTATCCTAGTCCTGGTGTGATGACAAGATTCCTGGACCAATGGGAGAGACCAGGGCAACAGCAGTTACAGTGAAAAATGATTGGAGGGTTTCAGCTGACTACAAGTTTAAGATGAGCTAGCCTTGTGTGATAAGGTTTTTTGGGGATTTTTTTGAGACAGGGTCTCACTCCGTTGCCCAGGCTGGAATGTGGTGGTGCAGTCATAGCTCACTGCAGCCTCGAACCCCTGGGCTCAAGCAATCCTCCCCCTCAGCCTCCCAAGTAGCTGGGACTACAGGCATAAATCACCATGCCTGGCTAATTTTTCTATTTTTAGTAGAGATGGGGTTTCACCATGTTGGCCAGGCTGGTCTCGAACTCCTGGCCTCAAGAGATGCTCCTGCCTCAGCCTCCCAAACTGCTGGAATTACAGGCTTGAGCCACCACACCCAGCCATGATGTGGCTTCTTTAAAAAATAAAATTAAAAAGATGAGCTAGGTTAGACTAGAGCATCATGTCCAAATGATGTTTTAGGAATTCTGAGAAACTGTAACACAGGCAAAGGTGATGAGCAGTCAGGAAATTCCGTCTTTGAGGAAAAGAAGAAAGACTTCAGGATGGCAAAGTGACATCTCCATCAACACTGAGAGGCCTGATACATGCTTGTTCTCCATGAAATGGCTGTGAAACCCCCAGGCACAGGCTAGCACATGGTTAGCACTAAAGAGCGGACGTTTCCTTCTAGCTTATCTGGTCCTCATTCATCAGAGGCAAAATCAGAGACAATGAAAGGGCTTTACACGGAAGCAGTTTTTATCACAATCTAAGAACTTTTTGACAATCTCAACCATGCAACAATTGAAATGGTCCCTTTGTAAGGTAATGCTCTCCCCATCACTACAGATATTCAAGCAGAGGCTGGATGATTAGCTCCCAGAAATGCTATAGAAGGAATCTCTAAATTGAATGGATGTTGGGCTTTCAGGGCTCTTTTTCAGTTCAATGACTTTGGCAGCCTCAGTTTCTCACTCTGTGAAGTGCATTTGAGACAACCCCTCTCATCTTGCTAAGTTTATGGATGTGGTAGATGGATTTTCCAAAGATGTAGTTGGTTGTGTTTTCAAAAATGGCTGCAGCAGTATCTCTCATTCCACGTGCTCTTCTTACAATATAACCTTGCCTCTCTCCATGAAGAGAAGGAGGCTAATTCCCATCCTGTTCCATCTGAGCCTACTTGGGACTGCTTCCACCAATAAAATGTGGCAGAAGCGACACTAAGTGATTTCCAAGATCACAGAGAGGCCATGCAGCTTCTGGTAGCTCTCCAGCAATGCTGGTTCCTAGAATCCAGCTGCCATGGTGTGAGGAAGCCCAACTAGCTTGTACAGAGAGTTCACACGGAGAGGACAACAGAGGTATCTGACCCACAGCCCAACCAAAGTCCTAGGTGACAGCCAACATCATTCACCAAAAGAGAAAGAAGACTTATTCATAACAGCATTATTCTTGATAGCTAAAATATGGAAGTAACCCACTTGTCCATCAATAGATGAATGGATAAACAAAATGGGGTATATGCACACAATGGCATATTATTCAGCCTTTGAAAGGAAGGGAATTCTGCAACATGATACATCATGAGTGAGCCTTGAGAATACTATGCTAAATGAAATAAGCCAGTCACAAAACCACAAATTCTGCATGGTTCCACTTCCAGGTGGTACCTAAAGTAGTCAAATTCATAGAGACAAAAAGTAGAATGGTGGTTGTCAGGGGCAGAGGAAAGAGAGAATGGGGAATTATTGTTTAGTGGGTACAGAGTTTCTGTTTTACAAGGTGAAGAGGTCTCAAGATAGATTGTGGTGATGGCTGCATATCACTATGAATGTGTTTAATAACACTGAACTGTACATTTAAAAATGGTTACAGTCTGGGTGCTGTGGCTTACGCCTATATTCCCAGCACTTTGGGAGGCCAAGGCGGGTGGATCACCTGAGGTTGGGAGTTCGAGCACAGCCTGGCCAACATGGCGAAACCCCGTCTCTACTAAAAATCCAAAAGTTAGCTGCAGTCCCAGCTACTTGGGAGGCTGAGGCAGGAGAATTACTTGAACTCGGGAGGCGGAGGTTGCAGTTAGCTGAGATCACACCACTGCACTCCAGCCTGGGTGACAGAGCAAGACTCCGTCTAAAAATAATAATAATAATAATTGTTACCATGATAAATGTTATGTGTACTTTACCACAATAAAAACAATTGAAAACGTGAATGAAGACGTTTCCAAAAGATTCCAGCCCCCAGTCTTCGAGTTGGCCCTGATGAAGTCTCAGAGACAAACCATTCTCAGTGTGCCCTATCCAAATACCTGACCACAGAAACTGACATAATAAAATGATTTTGAGTGGTTTATTATGCAGCAGTAGTAACTGAACAATAGGGGCAAGATGGTCAGGACATGCTCAGAGGCCTGTGGGCAGGAGGCAAGTCTAGGGCTGGGACTGGTCCATGACTCAGTTATCACCCTCTATTGTGCCCTGGCCCTTCCTCTCCCCCAGCGTGGCCCTCTGTCCCACCAGATTTTATTACGATTCAAAACCAAGCCTTGCCCCTAACATAAACAGTCTTTGCTCCCACTCCTTCTCACCTCGGAAATCTGCGCTGGCCCCTCAAGTAGCAAGAAGTATTACAAGTGCAGGAGTTGTACTCATGGGAAGATTCACCCTCCAGGGCCGCCATCTTTCCATAGCCCTGGGGCAGTCTGTCTACGCCTCCAGCCTTCCCCATGGTAACTCACAAGAGAGCTGGGCCAGTTCAGAGAGGTCCATAGAAGTGGACCACTGCTGACAAAGCCAAATCAGCCCCCCTCAACCAAGTGCCTGGTCCCTACTGTACCTGGTGCAGGCAGATCACAGAAAAAAACATGGATGCCTGGATGGAGGGGAAATTACACATGCAGCAAAGTTTAGGGAAAAATACTTTTTGTTCTATGACTCCCATTGAGACCCCCACCCATGAATTCAAAGTGTCAGTGAATTTCCTCTTTATCCTGAGCCCAGTTTCCCATGGGCAACTGTCCTGCATCATCACAGGTTCTGAGTTGCCTCCTTACCCTGAGTTGTTCCACAGCCCACCTGCTCGGATTTGTGGAGCAAGCTGGGGCTCTGCAGGCCAAGTGGGTCCAGGTGGTGGCATATCTGAGTGTCCACTGTATCTGTGACTGGTGAGTGGCAGGGAGCCCCAACACAAAAGGCAAGGTTCAGCTCCCAGCTGACCCCACTGGAGCCTTTGGGAAGCAGTCTGATTTGTTACTAGATGACTTGTTGCTGCTACTGTTTGGGAATTGATGGCTCAAGAGTTCTCCATGGTAATGGAGGACAGCGTGGTAAAGGCCTTGAACATGTAGGCCAACTGCACAGACTTCGCATGCCGCCCAGGTCCCAACATCATCTCGCAGCTCTGAGGCCCCAGGCCCAGGCACACTTCCTCTACTCTTGTCTCATCCTCCTAGACCTAGGCAGTGCACCTCGGTCAAACCTCGGCTGGGGCCACCCCATCAGAACTTTGCCCAGATTTCTGCAGTTAACACTTCTGGTTCATTAAATAAATAAAAAGATTATGATCTTGCTGCCAATGTAACTGTGGCTCTCTTGAGACAAATCCCGACAGGGCAGGATCATCTGGGTTTGAACTCAGTGCCCCATGTGGCTTGGCTCACAGCTATGGCTAGTGCTGGAATGTCAGAGCCGTCCATCTCCACCTGCAGGGCTGTGATGTTTTCCTTGCTCAGCCTTGCATCTCCTTTCCTCTGGACAACACCATATCTAACCATGCACAAGAGTGGGAAGGGGCCCCAGCAGACTGACCCCAGTACCCTATCCTGGACAGTGAATGGTCCAGGGTTAAGCACATGTCCCCAACTTGGACAGTTGGAGTCCTTCCTCAGGAATTTGCAACTAGACTCAGGGATAGATATCCATCATCTTCCAGGGGCATGGATATGAGGTCATAGCTTTGGCAGCCATGACCTGATGTGAGGAAAAGCTGGGCGGAGGGAATGAAATCAACACAGAGCAGCAGAATGAGGAGGGAGACCTGGACCCTGATCTTGTCGGAGGCCCTGGTCCACTCACTCCTGCCCTGCTCATGGCTCACTCTGTTCAACCTACCCTCAGGAAGCCTTAAGTCACAGGTCCAGAAAGTATCACGAAGGACAGACCCTGGTAAGTAGGTATGGGAGGGTAGGTAACAGGAATGGGAGACTGAGGAATGAAACAGAAAGAAATCCCAGAAGGAGAGAGTAGAGAGTGGGCTCCAGGGCAGGCTGGAGAGAAAGCCAGAAGGAGAGTCAGGAAAGGATGGGGAGCAGGCATGCATCCAGGCTGGTAGATGGATATGTCCCCTAGGACCAGGGGACAGCAGCAACTGGAAGATGGGAGAGAAGAACATAGTGTGCTTGTGTTCAGATATTGTAGGGGAGAAGCCTGTAGTGGGGAGAGACGTGATAGAAGAGCCTTACAATCTCCCTGAGCTGGGGCCAGGGAGCTGCAGCATGGGAGGTGGCAGACTGGTGGCAGCTACCCAACAGATGGTCACCACCATAAGCACAAGGAGAGGACCAGGACCCCTCCTGCTAGGATCAGAAGCTGACCATGCAGAGGGCACTTCTGACCCCACGGGGACAGAGACAGACTGGCTCAAAGCAAGTAGAGGCTGCGGAGTGCCGCATACCTGTCTGGCATTCTTCCCAGCTGACCCACCTGCAGATTCCAGGGTCATGCCCCTTCAGCTGGAACCTCCACATCAGGGTACATGAGACACCAGGATCACACCTCACTCCCAGTGGTGGGAGCTTAAGGAACACAAAAAGGTTTGCAATAGCTGCTAGGAGTGTCATAAGTAAATTAGAAAGACACAGTTCACACACAACTATGAGGATGTGCGGCTTCAGTGGAGGAGGCCAGCTCCTTCTGGAGAGGTGATGCAGCCCCTCTGTCTCAGCCCTGGCCCCCTGTAAGCCCTGGAAGTCAGGAGGTTGGTGTGGGACACCTTTCCCCCAAGAGAAGAGACAATACAAGGAAGAAATGGCAGCAACACTGACCATATATTGGGGGCTTCTCATTCACCAAGTCTCTTCCCAGCATCTGATGTGCATCTCAGTCAGGCTTCACAGCATCCCTATGAGCAGGTACAATCCATTATCCTCATCTCACAGAAGAGAAAACGAAGACACAGAAAAGCTAAGCAACTTGTCTAAGGTCACAGAGAAGAGAAGAGGCAGTTTTCTGGCTCCGTTCTATCTTGCTCCAAGGGTGGAGAAGAAAGCAGGAGGAAGCCACGGGAACATGACCCATGCCAGTGGGGCTCATAGAGCAACATGGGCTCCACACACAGACCCACAGCCCTAGCCCAGTATTTAATCATGTGGTGGAACTGCCTTATATTTGAGTAAAAACATAATTAAATTCAAGTAAGCTTTATTTCTTAGCTCCAGGCTCTTTTTTTTTTTTTTTTTTTCCTGAGACAGAGTATCACTTCTCCCAGGCTGGAGTGCAGTGGCACACAATCTCTGCTCACTGCAACCTCCGCCTCCTGGGTTCACACAATTCTTCTGTCTCAGCCTCCTGAGTAGCTGGGACTACAGGCACGTGCCACCACCCCCAGCTAATTTTTGCATTTTTAGTAGAGACGGGGTTTCACCATGTTGGCCGGGCTGGTCTTGAACTCCTGACCTCAAGTGATCCACCTGCCTTGGCCTCCCAAAGTGCTGGAATTACAGGTGTGAGCCACTGAGCCCGGCCATCCAGGCTATTTCTGAAAATAGTTTTATACCTATTCCTATGGCTGAGCCCACCCGACACAAATGAGAAAAAACAACTCAAGACCCGCTCCCTCAGCCGTAAAGCCTGGTCTAGAACACCATTCTCTTGTCTCCTTCTCTGGTGCTCCCTGCTCTCTCCTCGATGGACACAGACTGCCAGGACGTTGCCATCAGCTACAGCCTAATGTTTTCCCCTTCCCAAGGACCCCTTGGGTCCTCTCCAGCAGTGTGCTGGTCAATGCTTAATGACCAGCTCTTCAGGAAAATAAACAAACACAAAGACCTGACTTGTAGCATTTGCCATTTTTCATAGTGTAAATATTCCTATCATGTCAGTGTCTGGCTTCCAACATGATGTCCCTGAATGGAATCGGGAGGACTCACCCACGTTACCGTTTCTCCCACAGTTGAGGAAGGATTCCAGATTAGCAGGTGCTAACTGCAAGGGCTTGCAAGTCAACTTAACAGTCTCTCTCCAATTTAGTTTGAAGTCAATGAATTCACAATCCACGGAGGCTCAGAGTGGGAGGGATGCTGAGAGCAGAAGAGAAAAATCTGTCTAGGAGGGCATCTGCTGCCAAGCAGACCAAGGCACCAATGTCATTAACTAGAAATTTTAATGATTCAGAATGAATTCAGGAAAATCTGGTGTCAGGGTTTAGAGCACAGACTCTGGAACCAGATGGTGTGGGTTCAATTTCTAACTACCTGTGAGACTTTGGACATGTAACTTAACCTGTCTGTAAAATGGAGATGGTACCAGCACCAACTCTGTAGTGGTTGTGAGAATTCAATGAGAAATGTGAACACAAAGCTTGCAGCACAGTGCCTGGCACATAATAAGCACTAATAATAACAAATAATAAGCATAGATGTTAGTTATGTTGGTAACTCAAGTCAGGGTTGTTAGCTGTTATTATCATTTAAGTGGAGGTGGGAAAAAAACCATGATCAATAAGTAGTAATGGATCATTGGACTAGAAGCTCCGTGAGGGCAAGAACCTTGTCCCTCTTGGTCAGTGTAGTAACTCCATACCTAGAAGAGTGCCTGACTTATCTGTTAGGTATGCACTCAAATATTGGTTCCATGTTGAATATTAGGAGTATGGCATCTAATGGTGCTTAAATACTTGTATTTCTTTAGCTCTTGCTTTAATTGCATTCTCTGTTTAAAATAACCATCAGTAACCCCAGCTAATAGTAATTGTATTTTTAGAGTCCATTTGAGTGTAAATAAAGACTGACCCTGCCCTTAGTTAACCACACCCATGGAAATCGCTGGGCAGACTATAATCCAGACACTACGTCCACCCGGTGGTGAGACCATCAACTTGAAGGCGAAGGGCCCAGATGAAACCCTTTCTGGTATTAGCCTTACACACTCCACACCTGGAAGCAACAGACATAGCTAATCCCAGCCCAAGCCCTGACCCACCCCTACCATTCCCCGTATCAGGCCCAGGAATGATGATAGAAGGTTCTGGACCTGGGTAGGGGTTGAGAGAATTTTTTTCTTCTATTTCTGCTTTGCTCCCTTCCTGTCCTCTCTTCCCCATCACCCCCCAGTCCCCTTCCCCCAACCCAGTACCCTTCCCCACTCTCCAGAGCAACCCTCCCCGCCAACCCCCACTCCCCGCCCGCTGCTCCCTCTGCTGGGCCTCTCCTCCCTACTCTCTCTCGCAGGCTGGTTTGTTATGGCATGAAAAATGGCTCTGTGGAATAAAGATGTTTCCCCTCTGATGAGCACATTTGCAGAAGGTATGTCAGAGATCCTAGGGCTGGGGTTGGGCTGTCTTTCAAGAAAGTTGTTTTTCCCCCTTCTTTCCTTCCCTCCCTTCTTCTCCCTCCCCTCTCTGCTCCCTTACCCACCCCCTCCTTCTTTGCTTACTTATTGGAAGAGTAATAAATATTGGTCAGACAGGCCCTTCTCACAGTTACAAAGCCTACCTGTAAGCGAGCTCAATAATTAGCAGTCCTGAAGATGATATATGACTTTCATTACCCTTTGGGACTGGAGACTAAATGAGGACAGAGCTAATTGCCGTGCAAAGCAGTTTGGCATGAATGAGAAAAATGCAGGCCCTGTCTCCTGCCAAAAAAGGGCCCTATTGCTGCTCTGATCTCAAGGCTGGTTTCTGCCGCAGGAGTTCACTCGGTGTCCATAAATCACAGGCTGCTTACAGCTGAAGCTGCCCTGAGTCGTCAGTGAGCTGTACGCTGAGTGACAGATCCCAGCCGACTGCATTAGAACTTTAACTCCCTCCTTTCTTCTCCTCCTCCTCATCCTCTTCTTCCTCCTTTTCACACTGACCAGAAAATTAAACCCAGACTCCTCAGAGAGGGTGGCAGGAGGCTGGGGTAGGGGTGGGGGCGGTTGGCTTGGGTTGGGTTCCCGATGTCCACGTCCACCTGCTCCCTCCCTGCACTCTGTCTCCCCCCTCGAAACATACAGGGGACGACAGTTCTCTCCACCCTCAGGAAGAGGCAGGCCCCTCCTGGAATGCTCCAGGCTGAGCTTTTGTCCTTGGTTTGTCATCGAGACAAATGTGGCCTCCCTTCTGGCCTGCATGTCTCTCTCTTCCCCCACCACCCTTGCAGGAAATGCTTCTCTTCTCTTATAGGAGGAGGACTGACACCAGCCACACTTGTGTCTGCTGCTGACAAATGTGCACACGCCTTGGAGGGCGGGGCCAGGCAGGACAGAGCCGCCCATGACAGGGGGACACCTCCTGGTAACATTTTCTTCTCTATCCCTCACACCTGCCCCTTTCATCACTCCTCAAGGAGCCCTGCTTCTGAAAGTCCCGGGTGGAAAACGCACTAATGTGCAAAGCACCATCCTTGTCCTTTTCCATCCAGTTCCCTGGTGAGTGAGGGAGCTTCCCTCCCTGTGCTTTTCTCTCTTCCTGGCTTTTCTAAGGCCAGTCACATAATTAATTCTTAGAACTGCCAAATTATATTTGACACTTAATTTAAAACTCAAGGTTCCATAATGCAAATCTTCTCCTGGTAAGAAGGGTGACATGCACATTGAACATGTAGGCAACCTGACAGGTTGGAGGGGCAGTTCTGTGTGAATCCCAGAGAGGGAAGGGAGCTGACTTTTATTGAACACCTACTTTATATCCGGTGATTTCCATTGATTAGCTCACTTCCTTCCCACAACCCTATGAGGCAAGTACTATTACTGCATCCATTGTGCAGACAAGGACACCAAGACCCAACACGACTTATTTACCCAATTTACTCTTCCTGTTAGGGAAGAGCCCAAGCTGGGATTCATGGTCTTGAGATCTTGAGAGCCCCTTATGTCTTTGTGCAATTCAATTCCTCCTTCAAGGATGGAAGCAGGAATCCCCCAAAATGGAAGCTTCCTTCCCATGAGGGTGGGAATCAGAGGCAGACTCTGGCTGCACATCACAGAAGGCCTAGCTACAGCAGCTTACATGGTGAGGTTACTTGTCCCACATAACGAGAAACCCAGAGGCAGGGCCATCCAGAGCTGGCGCAGCTCAATGATGACTTCAAGAACCGAGACTCTTTCTGTCTTCCTGCTTCACCATCCTTGCATTCTAACTTCTTGCATTTTGGTTGCAAAGCGACCTCTGCAACACAAAGCATCGTATCTTCAGTCCAGGGAGGGAAGAGGTTTTAGAGAAAAGGGATAAAAGGAATTCCCCCAGCCAAGGCTTTGTCTTTTTATTTGGGAAGAGGAACCCTCCCGAGCAGACTTCCCCTTGCCTATAATTGGCCAGATCCCATCTCTCTCACCTTCTCCCCACCTACACCAGTCGTTGGCCAAGGGAATGAGTTGTCATGACTTGTTTAGACCAATCATGATTCATCTCCTGGGACTGGCAGAGGGCCCTTGATCTTTGCCTCCCTAAGATCAAAGAATCTCCAGTTGCTAATTACGCAGGTCACATTGTTAACAGGGAAGGAGCGGGAATGGCTGTTGGATATGCAATGGACAGTGTCTGCCGCACCCAGCTCTTATCCTTAGCCACCTCTTGGTCTGATGGAAGAGACCTGAGTCCCAACTGGAGAATGACTCTGATATTCTGGGTATGTGCACAGACAGCTTTGAGGAGTTTTGGAAATTTGGTTCCCTTCTAAGCTACCACTATTTCTGGGGTCTGTCTACCCCAACACCCCTAAGGGGGAGGGGGAGAATTTGTGCTTTGTCCTCTGGACCCAGGTCTATGGATCTATGTGTGAGTGGACAGGGGTGACCCCATGATCACTCCCCCATGTGTAAGCTCCAGAGCAAGCTGTGGCCTCTGCTTGGGACAGACAATGTCCTGAGTGGTTAACTCTGGAAACCAGTGTGCCTGGGTATCAAAATGAGAGCCTGGACATCTTATCCATACATCTCACACTCCTGCTTTGTAAAATCATTGGGAAGGGGGTTGTTCCCTTCCCACCTCCATCTGCAGCTGGGGCATGACACAGCATCCCCCAGTTGTGGTACTCATGGGGAAGTTCTTATCACTGTCTCCTTCCTATTCAGCTGGGGGCAGATTCACTTGCTAGGAGGAGCATCTGTCAGGAACCAGGCAGCAACTAGGCGGCACACTCAACAGTAACATGCTCATCACCTGTCCCACAGGACTAGAAAGGCCATTTCTGGGCTCCTGGCTGCCTCGCTCATTTACCCCAAGACTTCTGATACTCTCCAAATCTTCTTCAGGTGTCTCCTCCATGCAGATGGGAAGGCTGGTAGGAGGTTTCTGAGTCCTATAGCCCCATCTCAGGCCCCTCCGGGTGCAAACTAGGTCACATCTCTCTTTCCTTGAGGCCCCAGTGGCTTCCCATATTCCTGAGACTAAAACTCAAACTCTTTACCCTGACCTACAAGTAGAGTGACCGTCATCCCAACAATATTATTAGGAGAGCGACCTTTCAGTTTCAATGCATTCTAGTCTGGATGATAAATTACATGGTCACCTTATCACACAGCAGGCTTTGTGTGTCCCCAGCCTCCTCTCCTCCAGCTGGCTCTGCTTACCTGCCTTGCTCCAGCCAGGCAGAGCAGTTCCCTGAAGCAGCCACGCTCTCGCCCACCACACCACCCTCATGCACACGTTACCTCCACCTGGAACATTCTACCCGTTTCTTCCCCTGCCTAATTTCTATTCAGCTCTCAGGCCTGATTTAGATGTTCCTTTTTTCAGAGGAGTCTTCCTTTATGGCCCATCAACCTTAAGTTGGGTCCTCCCTCTGTCCTGTCATACAAATGCTTATTTCTCTTAGTGCCAGAATCATCAGCTGTATGTGTTTCCCCCACTAGATTGTAAGCACCATGAAGGCACAGGTCATTGTATCTCCAGAACCTAGCATGGGGCTGTTGCCCCATAACTATATATTTTATGAATGAATAAAAGGATGAATGAAAACACAGTGTTTCCCATAAATGCACACACACACACACACACACACACACACACACACACACACACACACACACACACACACACACACACATACACACCCCTCCAAGATACCAAGCCCACCACAATCATCTCCAGGGAGATGTAATTCTGGCACAATCTGAGCTTCCCAGCAGCAAAACACGCCACTCTGAGTTGCTTACCCCATGAAGGGTTCAAACAAGGGCCATCTGTCAGGAAAGGAGACACATGGACTGAGGAATATTGCCTTGCAGGCTTCTGAACCATGACTGATTCTCATCCTCCCTCACACAGGACAGCAGCCAGATTACCTCCAACTCCAGACCACCACATTCAACACCACAGTGAACATCTCTATATGTGTCCCATTATGGATTCATGTGAAAATTCCCCTGGAATAGAGATGTCCCAGGTAGCTGAATTGATGGGCCATTGGGGATGTATATACTTAATTGAATTAATCCCCCTTTTTTTATTTCTTTCTTTTTTTTTTCTTTTGGCTTGTACAAGTTCTAGAATTCTTGGACTGATTATCCATCTTGACAAAGGAGGCCTTGAATCAAATTTAATCTGGTAAAAAAAAAATATACCTTTCTTTTCTGCAATAGACTAAATGTATAGTCCCCACAAAATTCATTTTAACCCCCAAGATGATGATGTTAGAAAGTGGGGACTTTGTGAGGTGAATAGGTCCTAATGGTAGAACCCTCGTGCATAGGTTTAGTGCACTTATCAAAGAGACATCGGAGAGATCCCTTGTGCCTTCTGCCATGTGAGTTATAGTGAGAAAACAGCCATCTACTAGGAATCAGAACCTCATCAGACACCAAATCTGCCAGCACCTTGATCTTAGATTTCCCAGACTCCAGAACTGTTAGAAATAAATTTCTGTTGTTTATAAGCCACCCAGTCTATGGTATTTTGTTATAGCAGCCCGAAAAGACTAAGACATATGCCAAGCACCATAGGAAATGTGCTACATGTTATAGACACATCTTCTATGTGCCATTATCCACCCTTTAAATAAACACCTTAGAATGAGCTGGGCAATGGAGGTGGGAAATGTCAACCTTTGCCTACTCCTTGGCATAGGGAAGGGGAGCAAGAGAGAAAAAGGAGAGAGCGCTGGTAAAGCCTGGATCTTCTGGGTGTATAATAGCTCTCCTGGAGGCCCATGGAAAAACCCATTGTGTAGAACACTAGGTTGTGCTCCTCCAAGACCTGGGCTGGGCTTATAGCAGCAACCAGACCCTTCCCAGTCCAAGGAGACCCACACTTCAGCCAGAAGCCACAGTATAGGGAAGACCCTATACTGTCTTCCTAACTAGAACTACAAAAGGCAATTACTTGGCTCATCTGCAGCCTGTCCGCAGCCAGCCCAGGCCTGATGGACTCGAGTGTGGACATCAAGAATGTAGCAGGATGATCATGTGGGTGGCATGGAGTTTCCCCTGAGCAGGAAAAAGGATGGACTGTGTCCCAGCCACAGACAGCTTCCCAAACTCCAGCAGAATGCTTTCAGACATGCAGACAGATGTGCAGACAGACATGCAGATAGATTTCCAGACAGACACGCAGGTACATGTGCAGGAAGATGTGCAATTGGGGAGGACAACTATGGGCACAGAGATGTACACCCTGTCATATAAAGTGAGTCTTCTTCCAGCCACCTCAGTCTCCTCCAGCACAGCTAGCCTCTCAGTTTATCAGCACTATTGCCGAAAGCAAAAGAGCATTTAGGGCCTTCCATTTATATCAAGGCAGAGTAACAGACTGATTCGCCTTTCCCTCCCAGCCGATACAACTAAAACACCATACAAAATATACGAAATCATTTTCTTATCTTTTCTTTTCTTTTTTTTTTTTTTTTTTTTTTGAGACTGGGTCTCACTGTGTCACCCGGGTCACCCAGGCTGGAGTGCAGTGGCACAATCACAGCTCACTGCAACTGCCGCCTCCGAGGCTCAAGTAATCCTCCCACCTCAGCCTCCTGAGTAACTGGGATTACAGGGGTGTACCACCATGCTCAGCTAGTATTTTTGTATTTTTGTATAGATAGGGTTTCCTGAATATTCCTTTATCTACTAAGGAAATTGAATTTGTAGTTATAAACTTCCCCACAAAGAAAAGCACACACAGACACACACACACATACACACAGAAAACTACAGGCCCAGATGACTTCTCTGGTGAATTCCACCAAACGTTGAAGGAAGAAATGACACCAATTCTACGCACTCTTCCAGAAAATCGAGGAGGAGATAATACTTCTAATCTCATTCTATGAGGCCAGCATCATTCTGATACCAAAACAAGAAAAGTATTGACCAATATATTAATACTTCATGAACCTTGATGCAAAAATTCTTAACAAAATTTTAGATAATGTAATTATTGTGTACAATCATTGTACATATTGTAATTTTAGCAAATTACAATACATAAAAATGATAATACATTATGACCAGGTAGGGTTTTATTCCAGGGATTCAAGGTTGATTTAACATTCAAAAATCAATTAATGTAATAACACCGTATTAATAAAAGGAAGGACAAAAGCCAGCTGATTACCTCAATAGATGCAGAAAAAAAATGACAAAATTCAACACCCAGTCATGATGGAAATTCTCTACAGACTGGAAATAAAAAGAACTTCCTCCACCTGATGAAGGGCCCTGTAAAGCTCACAGTTAGCATCACACTTCGTGATGAAAGACTGAATGTTCTTCCCTTAAGATATGGAATCAGGGCAGGGCACAGTGGTGGCTCACACCTGTAATCCCAGCACTTTGGGAGGCCGGGGCAGGCGGATTACCTGAGGTCAGGAGTTCCAGACCAGCCCGGCCAACATGGTGAAAACCCATCTCTACTAAAAATACAAAAATTAGCTGGGGGTGGTAGCAGGCGCCTGTAATCCCAGCTACTCGGGAGGCTGAGACCAGAGAATCGCTTGAACCCAGGAGGTGGAGGTTGCGTGAGCTGAGATCATGCCATTGCACTCCAGCCTGGGCAACAGAGTGAGACTCCGTCTCAAAAAAAAATAAAAATAGGCCGGGTGCGGAGGCTCATGCCTGTAATCCCAGCACTTTGGGAGGCTAAGGTGGCAGACCATGAGGTCAGGAGTTCGAGACCAACCTGGCCAACATGGTGAAACCCCATCTCTACTAAAAATACAAAAATTAGCTGGGCGTGGTGGTGTGTGCCTGTAATACCAGCTACTGGGTAGGCTGAGGCTGGAGAATGGCTTGAACCCAGGAGGCAGAGGTTGCAGTGAGCCGAGATCGTGACACTGCACTCCAGCCTGGGTGACAGAGTAAGACACCACCTCAAAAAAAAAAAAAATTAAATAAAAATAAAATTAAAAAAAAACACTGTTCATGCAACAAAAAGATAAGTCATAGATTGGGAAAATGTTTGCATATTGCATATCTGATACAGGACTTGTAGCCAGAGTATATAAAGAACTCTCAAAATTCAATAATAAGAAAACAAACAACCCAATATGAAAATAATCAGCAAAAGATTGGAACAGACACTTTATGAAAAAATATTTACAAACGGCAAATGGTTATTAGGGAAATGCAAATTAAAATCTCAATGATACCACTACATACCTATTAAAATAACTAAAATGTAAAAGACTGACCATACCACGTGTTGGTGAGGATGTGGAGGAACTGGGCCTCGTACACTGATGCTAGGAATGTAAAACGATACCATCGCCTCTAATTGGGACTCTGAGCCCGGGCGATTTCTGGTGCTGCGCGGCTCCAAGAAGGCACCCGCATGGGCCTCAGAACCCAGCACAGTTGCTCCCAGCCCCGCAGCGCGCACCGCAGGGAGGGCAGAGCTGGCGCATTCCCGCCACCACTCTTCCACCTGCTCGGTGGAGAAGGGCAGATGAGAGGGTCCAGGTCGAAATCTAGCCAGCCCTGGGCCTCCAACCAGGAAAAGGACTACACTGAGCAGGGGAGGCAGGGCAGGCCGCAGGCAGCCTCCGTAGGAGCCCGGCCAACACCTGGGAGACCCGGGGCCACCAAAGGGCAGCAAAATCAGGGGCGCTGCTGAGACCCGGAAACCCACCACAACTACAGGAAGGAAACCAAGGGGCCGACCCAAAAAACCGGGAAGGAGGGAGAGAAGGGCATCGGAGTGCTCAGAGGAGGAGCAGCTTCCTCCTGAGCCTGGACTGCTCTGCTCGCTCACCCTGCCCCCTCCCTTCCCCCAGGCCCACCTCCCCACCGCTTCACCCTGCCCTCTCACCACCACCCCCTGCGCCGCGCAGCAGCCGCTGCAGGGCCCCTGCCGGCCGACTGGGGAGAAGTTCTCTGGCCTCAGCTCCCAGCCACCCCGCCCGCCCACGCACACACTTGCGCCACACCTTGCGTCCCACTTAGCCACACCCTGCCCCTGCTGCGTCCCCACGCGCATGTCGGTAGGGACATTGCTCTCTGGGCTTTTGGTTTGGGGACCCCCCCCGCTCTGCTTCTCCACTGTTCCCTTTGGTTTCCCAGAGAGGGGCCTGGGAGGGCTCCCCTGGCCTTAAAAGGAGTCCAGGCCCCTCTCATTCTGGCGTGCCCTACTCCACTGTCCTGGCAGCAACAGGTGTGGCCAGTGGAGGGGGACGCTTGGCCCCCAGGATGCCCCCAGCCAACTTGTGTCTTTGTCACCGCGTGGAGCTCACACCTATTTTTCTTCCTTCCCTCCTTTTGCTAGTCCCTGCACTCCTTTGCACTGCCTGCTTTGGGGTACAGAAAGGAAGGCAGGAGGGGTTTGAGCCACCTACCCTTCTTCACAGGGGCGCCAGCCCCCTTGCCCTCAGTCTGGGATCCGAGTCTCTATTGCAGTGATGCAGATGCAGGGGCACCTGTTGTCCAGGTGAGGCCCAGGCTGCCTGTGGCAGCCACCTGAGGTGAGCTGGGGCTGCGCCCCAACCCTACCTGCTTCCACCACTCAGCCTGTTTCTCCCTCCTCAGATGGAGTGCCAATAACAAAGAGCTCGGCCTTCGCGAGCCCCACCCCCGGGCTCCCATTCACAAACTACCTCTGGACAGTTGTGTTTTTTGTTCAGTGTTTCATTCTTAACATCTATCACGGCTGCTGCTCCCGGCACCGAATGTCCATCCTCATTACCTCTTATTCTGCTCACATTCCCCTCCCCCAAGATACTCTTCTCAGGCAAGAGGGGCTGCATGTGTCAGGGCTGCTTATGGACCACCTCAGTCCCAGGGAAGATGGGCCCGGACCCTCAGATGCTGCAGCAGAGTGACAAAGGGGACTGAACTGAACATAACAGGTAAAGGGGCTGCCTTCCCCTGTTCCGTCAGGGAGTGGGTAGGTCCCAGGCCAGGGACCCCCTCTGGTTTCCTATTTGCAGTTACTTGAATTTTTAAAATATCCTTTTCTGGAAAAAAAAAAAGATACAACCACTTTGGAAAACAATTTAACAATGTCTTTAAATGTACATCTAACAGGCCGGACATGGTGGTGCACACCTGTAATCCCAGTTTCTTGGGAGGTTGAGGCAGAAGAATCTCTTGAACCCGGGAGGCAGAGGCTGCAGTGAGCCGAGATCGCACTACTGCACTCCAGCCTGGGTGACAGAGCAAGACTCCATCTCAAAAAAATAAATATATATATATATAATGTATATATACATAATATATATAATATATATAATATATACATATATATATAATGATCCAGTCCACTGGTAGATATTTGCCTAAAAGAAATGAAAACTTATGTTCTCACAAAGATTTGTAGATGAATGTTTATAGCAGCTTTATTTGTAATAGACAAAAACTGGGAACAACCCAAATTTCTGTCAACAGATGAATGAATAAATATGTGTGACAAGAACAAAGTGCCAAAGAGATATTTGTACACCCATGTCCAGAACAGCATTATTCACATAGCCAAAAAGTGGCAGCACCCCAGGTGTCCACTCACAGATGAATGGATAAGAAAACTGTGGTGTATATATATATATATAGGAATATTATTTAGCCTTAAAAAGGAAAGAAGTTCTGACACATGCCATAGCACAGATGAACCCAGAAGGCATTATGCTAAGTGAAATAAGCCAGACACAAAAAGACAAATACTGCATGATTCCACTTTTCTGAGGGACCTAGAGTAGTCAAATTCAGAGAGACAGAAAGTAGAATGGTGGTTGCCGGGGCTGGGTGGAAGGAGGACAGGGAGTTATCGTTTAACGGGTTTAATCAGTTTTGCAAGATGAAAAGAGTTATGTGGCAATGGTTGTACAAGAGTGTGGATATATTTAAGTGTATTAGACTAGACACTTAAAATGTTAAGATGGTAAATTTTATATTATCTGTATTTTACCACAATTAAAATTAGCCCTCCACTGACCGGGCGCAGTGGCTCATGCCTGTAATCCCAATACTTCGGGAAGCCGAGGCAGGCGGATCACCTAAGGTTGGGAGTTCGCAACCAGCCTGACCAACATGGAGAAACCCTGTCTCTACTAAAAATACAAAATTAGACAGGCGTGGTGTTGCATGCCTGTAATCCCAGCTACTTGGGAGGCTGAGGCAGGAGAATCGCTTGAACCTGGGAGGCGGAGGTTGTGGTGAGCCGAGATTGTGCCGTTGCACTCCAGCCTGGGCAACAAGAGCAAAACTCCGTCTCAAAAAAAAAAAAAAAAAAAAAAAAAAAATTAGCCCTCCACGGCAGACATTTATACTGCAAATGAGTTAGAGAAAAGTTAAGAAGCATTTTACACCAAAAAAAAATTTTTTTTGGCTGGGCGTGGTGACTCACGCCTGTAATCCCAAGCACTTTGAGAGGCTGAGGCGGGTGGATCACTTGAAATCAGGAGTTCGAGACCAGCCTGGCCAACATGGTGAAACCCCACTCTACTAAAAATACAAAAATTAGCCAGGCAGTGGTGCATGCCTGTAATCCCAGCTACTTGGGAGGTTGAGGCAGGAGAATCATTTGAACCAGGAGGCAGAGGTTGCAGGGTAGCAATGAGTGTAGATGACACCATTGCACTCCAGCCCAGGCGAAAAAGCAAGACTCTGTCAAAAAAATAATAATAATAATAAATTAATTCCAGGGAAAAAAGAGATTTCTTACATCCTGAAAGAACCTAGACAGCTTCCTGGAGGAGGTGTCATTTGGTTGAGATTCAGGAATGAGAATAGGATTTACCTTGAGAACAGGAATTGGGTATCCCAGGCAAAGGACAGCTTGAGCAAAGGCCAGGAGGCTGGAGTGAACACTCTCCAGCCCACTCCAACCTCCTGGGGTCAGAGAGCTGGCATCCGAGGAACACCCTGAGTTGGGGGTATGAAGTTGAAAAGTAGATGGGGCCTACCCTTGAGGGCCTCCCAGCCTCTGTTGGAGAAGAGAGACATTTGTAAACATCACTCCCAACTGAGCCAGACCCACAGTGCCACAGCTCCATCATGATGGCCACTCGGGAAGGAGACTTGAGGTCAGCTCTGGACGGTCATCAAAAAATAAACATGTCCCTGGACATTCAGGAAACGCCCAGCCGAAGCTGTGTCCAGGCGGGGCTGTTTGCTTATTTGTGACTTTCCTGCTTTCCATCACCCTGTCAGCGGCCACCCTACCCCCATCCTCACTCTGATGCCCAGTCCAGCCTGGCCTCAGTCATTGGCTTCAGAAGAAAAGCAGTTCCTATGGCCAGACATGGTGGCTTATGCCTGTAATCCTAGCACTTTGGGAGGCTGAGGCAGGAGGATCACTTGAGCTCAGAAGTTCAAGACCAGCTTGGGCAACATAGAGAGAACTCATCTCTTAAAAATAAAAATAAAAAGAAGAAAACCGGTTCCTGAGAAGACAGGCAGGAGAGGAAGCAGCATGGTACGTGTGGGGTCGGTGGGTGAGTGTTGTGTCAGAGTGCATTTGCACACACATAGGTCTGACCATGTGTGTGATGGAATGCAGGTGTGTTTGCCCACATGTGCAGGCATGGGTCTGTGTGTACGTGTGTGCACATGTGCGTGTCGTACTATGGTAGGTGGGGGTCTGGATGAAGCAGTGTGGACTCTGGGCCCAGCTGGACTGGGTTGAAATCTAACTCCAACAAGTTACTTTGCCTTTCTCTGCCTCAGTTTCTACATTTGCTAAATGCAGAAAATAATATTACTTGTCTCACAGTTGTTGTAAGGATTGAAATGATTCAAGAAGGCACTTGATCAATGGTGCTGGTGCACAGAAAGTGCTTAATAAGTGCTAGCATTAACATTTGTCATGTATCCATGTGCATATGCGTGAGAGAGACGGGATGTGTATGCGTGTGTGCACACATGTGGTTTATGAGTATGGACATGTGGGCAGCTTTGCAGAGACTGCATGAGCGTCTCGAGGGTACATGTGCTGGGATTCTGGAAACAGCCGCCACAAGCAGCCTGGTGCCCTCCAAGGAGCCCAGGATCACCCTCACCATAGAGGAAAGCCAGTTCTTTGGGCAGCCTCCTTCCCCACAGCCCTCTGCCCTGAGGAGGAGGCCCCAAGCGTTGGTCTGATTTCTTGCTTTGGGTTGCTCAAGTCTTTTGTTGTCTTTCCTTTTCCTCAGGCTGCATGAGTGTGGAGATTTTTTTCTATCGAAGGCCAGTGACCCCCAAAAGAAATCAAGCAGGGGTTATATGCAAAAATCAACTTAATCTGGGGTCTGTTTTTCCTTGAAAAATAACAAAGGAACTCAACTCCTCTGCTTTTTAAATCAAGAACAGTAAATGGCACCAATGCTTAAAAAAAAAAAGTTCTCATATTATATATTATGTGAAATTGCTTTATAAAGGGTAAAGCACTTTACAGATGTGAGGAATTCTTATCCTTTCAGAGGCAAAGCACACCCCACCAGGGCAAGGGAGGAGCCAGTAAAGGGGGAAAGAGAGATTAAGAGGAAAAGCCGTCAGCCTGGTACAGGGTGGTTCATCGGGGATCCAACCTTCAATACTGATAAACAGACAACCATGTTGAACTGCTCTGATTCACAAACCTTTAGAATTTAAATTCTAGATGGGGGGCCGGGCGCGGTGGCTCACGCCTGTAATCCCAGCACTTTGAGAGGCCGAGGCGGGAGGATCACGAGGTCAGGAGATCGAGACTATCCTGGCTAACACGGTGAAACCTCGTCTCTACTAAAAATACAAAAAATTAGCCAGGTGAGGTGGCGGGTGCCTGTAGTCCCAGCTACTTGGGAGGCTGAGGCAGGAGACTGGCGTGAACCCAGGGGGCGGAGCCTGCAGTGAGCCAAGATCACGCCACTGCACTCCAGCCTGGGCGACAGAGTGAGACTCCATCTCAAAAAAAAAAAAAAAAAAGAATTTAAATTCTAGATGGAAACACAGTGGGCTCTGGACTCAGGCTGGCCTGGATTCAAGTCCCAGCTTTGCTGTCACCAGCAGGGCCACTGCATTAAACACTGTGTCCCTGGAGTTGTGCAACCCAGGGACCCGCTGACCAGGTACGTGAATTGAGCTGTAGTTGGATCAGTGGTGACCCCCACAAAAGATATGTCTGTGTCCTAATCCTAGAACCTGTGAATATTACCTTCTATGGTGAAAGATGCGAATAATCAAATAACTTAAGAAGAGTTTATCCTGGTTTATCTGTGTGGGTCGTAAATACAATGACAAGTGTCCTTATGAGAGGAGGCAGAGAACAATTGGAGACAGACAAGAAGAGAAGATGTGGACACACAGAGGAGAAGGTGATGTGAAGACAGAGACAGAGATTGGAGTGATGCAGCCACAAGCCCAGGAATGCCAGGGCTACCAGAGACTGGAAGAGCATAGGAAAGGATTCTCCCCTAAAGCCGCTGGAAGGAGTAGAACCAAGCTGACACCTTCATTTCAGACTTCTAGCCTCCAGAACTGTAAGAGAATAAATTTCTGTTGTTTTAAGCCTCCCAATTTGTGGCAATTTGTTACAGCAACCACAGGAAGATAACACCAAGGGAAATTAGTGAATTTCTCTACATCTGGGAATAGTGATCACTCCTCTCTCCTAGACGTTTTATTGAGGATAAAATAAGGAATGCACAGGCCAGGCATGGTGGCTCACAGCTATAATCCCAGCACCTTGGGAGGCCAAAGTGGGAGGATGACTTGAGCCCAGGAATTCGAGACCAGCCTAGGCAACATAGTGACACCCTATCTCTACAAAAATTTTTTTAAAGTAACCAGACCTGTTGGCATGCCCCTGTGGTCCCAGCTACTCGGGAGGCTTGAGCTCAGGAGTTTGAGGCTGCAGTGAGCTATGATCACACCACTGCACTCAAGCCTGGGCAACAGAGCAAGAGACCCTGTCTCTGGAGGAAAAAATAAAAAATAAAAAAAGATTTTCATTCCTGAAGGGCCTTGGGGGAAAAATTCAAAAGAAAAAGAAAAAAAAGTTAGATAGGCAGATGAAGCTACAGTTAGCTGTGGAGCTCGGAGGTCCTGTTTGAAGATTCAGGGAGGCAATGTTAACTCTTCAGTTGTGTCCCAGAATGCTATGTGCTGGGGATTCATGGTGAGCAGGTCTCAGTATCTGCACCACAACGAGAGTTTTGAGCTTTATGTCTGAGGCCTCACAGCCTGAGTCTCAGCCTTCCTCACCTCCTTACTCCTGGCAATAGTCTAGAGTTGTCCAGTTTCTTTGTCTCTAAATGTCCACCAATATCCATTCTACCCATTTCTTCCTTTTAGGAAGAGCAGCTGCTGAACTCAGCAGGAACTTACCGCTATCCAACTAGAGACTTCATTTCCCAGCCTCCCTTGCAGCTGGGGGAGGGGTGGCCATCTAAGTAAGTCCTGACCAATGGGGTGTGAGAGGAAGTGATGACGCTCTTGAAAGGAAGCTGCTTGGGGACCTCGGCCAGAAATCTCCAAGGTGGATGGGGGAGAAGCCCTTCTAGCCTCGCAGATGAAGGGGGTCTAGTGCTGTGCTGCCAGATACTGGAGATACTAGCCACGTGTGGCTACTTAAATTAATAAAAGTTAAATAAAATGTAAGCTCTTCCTTTCTCCGCCATCATGGTGTGTGAAGTTGACTGTTTCTGGCCATGTCTTCTCACAAGACTTTTCAGGGTCAGGTGATTCCTGGCCAAGAAACAAAAGCAAAATCGTCCCATTCCCCAGTGGATTCAGACGAAAACTGGTAATAAAATCAGGCACAACTCCAAGAGGAGACATTGGAGAAGAACCAAGCAAGGCCTGCAAGGAATTGCACATGAGATGGCACACATATTAATGCTGGATCAAGGTCACTGTCTTACACTATCAAGCTGACAAGGTCACCACTATCTAGACAGTCAGACATGTTTGATTGAGAAAATGTGTTTTCTCTTTGTTTATATGTGCTGCACTAGTAGGCTGGTTCAGAAATAAAGATGTGAAACCCTTTCGTTTGAATAAATAAATCAATAGTAAAATTTAAATAAAATGTAAACCTCAATTTCTCAGTCCCACTGGCCACGTTTTAAGTGCTCACTGGACATGTGGCTGTTGACTGCTGTACTGGACAGCCAGATAGAAATATTTCCATCATCACAGAAGGTTCTATTGGACAGCACTGTCCTAGAGAATGTACAACAGCAAGAAAGAAGGAGGCTGGGTTCTTGGACAAATTTGAGGAGCAGCCTTCCCTGCTCCAATTGCCTATTATCTTATATTTTTACTCTCTTGAAAAGAGAGAAATAAACCCTCTATCAATGCAGCCAAGCCAATATCCTAACAAATACTTCCAAAAATTTGTTGGGTGTGGTGACTCACGCCTGTAATTCCAGCACTTTGGGTGGCCGAGGCGGGTGGATCACAAGGTCAGGAGATCAAGACCATCCTGGCTAACAATGTGAAACCCCGTCTCTACTAAAAATACAAAAAATTAGCCGGGCGTGGTGGCAGGCGCCTGTAGTCCCAGCTACTCGGGAGGCTGAGGCAGGAGAATGGCGTGAATCCAGGTGGAGCTTGCAGTGAGCCGAGATCGCGCCACTGCACTCCAGCCTGGGTGACAGAGCAAGACTCCATCTCAAAAAAAAAAAAAAGAAAAGAAAATTCAAACTGTGAGAAACTCTTCCTAACAAAAAATCCATTTCTTTAACAAATCAACCTCAAGAAGAAGAAAAAAATAGAGGAGAAACTTATAGTTTGAAAAAGAGATATATTAACTAACAATGTGAGAACCTTATTTAGATCTTCATTCATACATACTAGATTTTTGTTAAAGAATTGTTTATGAAACATTTGGAAATTTGGACAATGCCTGAATATTTGATTATCTTAAGTGCTATTTGTTCTTTTAGGCATAACAATATTTTCAGATAAAATGATGTAATGTGCAGGATTTACTCAATATAATCTGGGAAGGGAGAAATGAGCGGGGATGTGGATTAAAAAAGATTGGCCAAGAGTTGATCCTTGTTGAAGCTGGGCAATAAATACACAGGGATTTATTACACTATTCTCTTTCTGTCTTGAAATTTGAAAGCTACTTTTTGACTTTTTTTTAAAGAATCCTTTGACATCTGTATCTATTTGAAATTTTCTAAAAAATTTTGTTTTTCTTTTGAGACAGAGTCACACTCTGTCACCCAGATTGGAGTGCAGTGGCGCGATCTTGGCTCACTGCAACTTCTGCCTCCCAGGTTCAAGCAATTCTCCTGCCTCAGCCTCCCTAGTAGCTGGGATTACAGGCACCCGCTACCATGCTCAGCTAATTATTGTATTTTTAGTAGAGACAGGGTTTCACCATGTTGACCAGGCTGGTCTCAAACTCCTGACCTCAGGTGATCTGCCCACCTTGGCCTCCCAAAGTTCTGGGATTACAGGCATGAGCCACCACACCCAGTCAAATTTTCTAAAATAATTCAAAAAAATATAACTGACCACTGGCTGGGTGTAGTGGATCACACCTATAATCCCAGCACTTTGGGAGGCTGAGGCATGCAGATCACTTGAGCTCAGGAGTTCAATACCAGCCTGGGCAACATGCAAAATCCCGTCTCTACAAAAACGTACAAAACCTAGCCTGGCATGATGGCACGCACCTGTAGTCCAGCTACTCAGGAGGCTGAGGTGGGAGGATCATTTGACCCTGGGAGGTGGAGGTTGCAGCAAGCCCAGATTACACCACTGTACTCCAGCCTGGGCAACAGAGCCAGATCCTCTCAAAAAATTAAAAATTATATATATATAATTCACCACATACAAAATTTCAGAGCGCAACTCAAGACAACAGAATCAAGGCAGATTTCCATGCCTGCTTTCCCCCACCACTCCCCAGCACCACCTCCCCATGCTCCAGTCAGGCCACTGCTCCTATCCCTTTCCTGTGGTGATTTTATTTCAAGGACCTCAATAGCTTTCCCTGTCACCGGGTCTTTTTGTTGTTGTTGTTTCAATACTGCTCAGTGAGATATAATCCACATATTATATGATTCACCCATTTGAAGTATACAATTCAATGGTTCTTGGAGTAGTCACAGATATGTGCAATCCTTACCACCGTCAATTTTTTTTTTTTTTTTTTTTTTTTTTTTTTTGATACCAAGTCTCGCTCTGTCACCAAGGCTGGAGTGCAGTGGTTCAATCTCATCTCACTGAAACCTCCACCTCCTGGGTTCCAGCATTTCTCCTGCCTCAGCCTCCTGAGTAGCTGGGATTACAGGCATGCGCCACCACGCACAGCTAATTTATGTATTATTAGTAGAGACAGGGTTTTGCCATGTTGGCCAGGCTGATCTTGAACTCCTGACCTCAGGTGATCCACCGGTCTCTGCCTCCCAAAGTGCTGGGAGGCGTGAGCCACCACACCCAGCCCACCATCAGTTTTAGAATATTGCCACAGTCCTTATCAGACACACACTCCGAAAGTTCTTAATACCTTCCAAACTTACACAAAAGGAGTTGGAGTCTTGATCGTTTCTCTCCCAGGAGACCTCTCTACCTCCTCTCCCAGGTAGACCTTCTCTATCAGTTTTCTTGCAATGATACACATTCCATGTACCATCCACCTTACATACATACAGTAATGTCCCCTCACTGGTCACCCTACCACAGAATAATGAATGATGGCCTTCCAGGAGCAGGCCCAGCATGAGCAAAGGCCTGGAGGCAGGAAGCTATGAGTGCAGGGGATCTCCAAGAACCTGAAGTCTTTCAAAGGTGAAAGAGGGAAGAAGCAGGAGATGGAGAAATCCTAGCTGGCCAAGGAGATTGGACCCAAGCAAGCCCACAACACTGTAGAGGTTGCAGGTGCCCCTGCCCAGGGAGGTAGAGCCACTCGCCTCAGGAGGAAAGCCCCGTGCCCCCAGCACCCTTTTCCTGTCCTCGGCCCCTCTCCAGAGGCCAGCACGTCACACCGGCTCAGCAGCCACACCTTTTAAAGCAGGAGTTTTCTTTATTCAAAGAAAAGAGATGTTTTCACTGCGGCAGGCCAGCTAGGAGCCCCCTCTCCTTCCCGTCCTCCCTTCTCAGGGAATCAATCTTCTTAAACCTCATCTTCCTAGAGACCATCTGGAGAAAACCGTTCAGGAAACTCAGCCGGGTACTAAGCCCACAGCTCCCATCCATCTTGCCCTGTCAGAGCCCAGCACTGGGGCCTTACAGAATCCTTATAGCTGGGGCTGCCACAAGGTTCCTGGCCACAGGAGCAGGCCCTACTTGTGCTCACAGCTGTACCTTCCAGACATCTGCCCCCTGCCCCACCCTCCCAATGCCTCTGAACCCCTGGTCCTGCTCTGCTGGTGTCCCTCAGCTGTAACATCCAGAGAAGTCACGTGGTAGAGTGTGGAACCTGGCTCTGTTGCGTGACGTTGGCCAAGTAGACTGACCTCCCTGAGTCTTGTCCCAATCAGTAAAATTGGGATTGATAACACCCTCCTTGAGAAGCTGTGGTAAGGATTAAATGAGATAATGTAATTTAAAATGATTCTCCTAATTAGAAAATTAGCCGGGCATGGTGGCAGTTGCCTGTAATCCCAGCTACTTGGGATGCTGAGGCAGGAGAATCGCTTGAACCTGGGAGGCAGAGGTTGCAGTGAGCCGAGATCACACCACAGCACTCCAGCCTGGGTGATGAGAGTGAAACTCTGTCTCAAAAAAATAAATGAATAAGCCAGGTGCGGTGGCTCACGCCTGTAATCCCAGCACTTTGGGAGGCCGAGGCGGGCAGATCACCTGAGGTCATGAGTTCGAGACCAGCCTGACCAACATGGTGAAACCCCATCTCTACTAAAAATACAAAATTAGCTGGGCGTGGTGGTGCATGCCTGTAATCCCAGATACTCGGGAGGCTGAGGCAGGAGAATCACTTGAACCTGGGAGGCAGAGGTTGCAGTGAGCCGAGATCGCGCCATAGCACTCCAGCCTGGGCAACAAGAGTGAAACTCCATCTCTAAATAAATAAATTAAATAAAATAAAATGATTCTCCTTGTTTATTCTGCTCCAGCCACCCTGGCGTTGTTGTTCTCCAAATCACCAGCCATCCTCCCACATCAGGGCCTAGGCACCTGCCATTCCCTGTGCCTGGAAACTCCCTGCATGGCTAGCCACAGCTCATATGTTACCTTCTCGGAGAGGCCTCCCTGAACAGGCTATCTACAATAGATCCCTGCTCCTTCAGGCCCATCCTTTCCTCTCCCTTACTCTGCTTTAACGTTCTTCAAAGTTCCTAATGCTACCTGACATGTTACAGAGTGATGTGCTGTTGCCTGCCCATCCTCTCCACTGGAATGTCAGTTCAGTGAGGGCAGGGACCTCGTCTGTGTTGTTACCTGCCATAGCCCTAGTGCTAGGACAGTGCCAGGCACATAATAGGTGTTCAGCAGATAGTTAACGAATGAAAGAATAAATGACTGCCTGCATGAACAAGTCACCTTGCACAGTGCCTGGACCATCACAGGGGCTCAGCAAATAGGAGTTTTTTGTTTGTTTGTATGTTTGAGGCAGAGTCTTATTCTGTCGCCCAGGCTGGAGTGCAGTGGTGCAATCTCTGCTCACTGCAACCTCCGCCTCCCGAGTTCAAGTGATTCTCCCGCCTCAGCCTCCTAAGTAGCTGGGATTACAGACGCCTGCCACCAAGCCCTGCTAATTTTTGTATTTTTTGTAAAGACAGGGTTCACCATGTTGGCCAGGCTGGTCTTGAACTCCTGACCTCAAGTGATCTGCCCCCCTCGGCTCTCAAAATGCTGGGATTACAGGCATAAGCTACCGCACTCGTCCAGCAAATAGTTTTTATTGTCTCTAATTTGGAGGTGCTGATAGAGGCACAGAGCGGGCTTGGACTGGGCTTCTGGGAACAGGTGGAGCTGAAAAGAAGAACTTAGATGAGACCCCATGCTACCCACAGCCTGTTCTGAGGTCAAACACCACAGGGCATGACATTTAGTTAAAAGCGGGGCTTCACCATCAGAGAACTCCCTGGCCTGAGTGGGGCCTCCAGCCCTGCCATTGCAAGCCCTGCTCTCCAATGTCCAATGAGCTGGGTCAGAATAGGTAACGGGATTGGGATGGGACTGTTCCTGAGACTGGACAGACTCCTCCACCCTCACCTGGGCAAGGTGTCCAGCTGGCCTCAGCAATAGGATTGATAAGAGGCTCTCTGTCTCTGCTGCCTGACTAGTCACCAGGACAGAGTTTGCAGTAGACCTCTAGGCTGGGTACGGAATGAGATTAGGCCCCAGCCAGAGGAACTACAGAACAAGGTCATGAGTCTGTAGCCCTGAACTGTGCCACTGAGGCCTGGCATATCCCAATTCAGAACAAGATGGGCTCCAGCATTATGAAAGAAAGCCCAGGTTCATCCCCTTAACTGTGTAACTTCTGGCAAATCACTCAAACTCTCTGAGCCTCAGTTTCCCCACCTGTCAGGGGGAAATAACAATATCTACTGTAAGATGTTGATGGGATAATTATTAAGAATAATAATAGTTACCACTTACTAGCTCTTTGCTATGTGTGTTTGGAGGCAGGGGTTGTTACAATATCTCATTTGATCCTCAAAAACTCCCTAATGTTAGATGCTTCTATTCTGGTTTTTTGTTTCATTGGTTGTTTTTTTTTTTTTAGATAGAGTCTAGCTCTGTTGCCCAGGCTGGAGCACAGTGGCACTATCTTGCCTCACTACAACCTCTGCCTCCCAGGTTCAAGTGATTCTCCTGCCTCAGCCTCCCAAGTAGCTGGGATTACAGATTCGTGCTACCATGCCCAGCTAATTTTTTGTACTTTTTAGTACAGACTGGGTTTCACCATACTGGCCAGGATGGCCTTGAACTCCTGAGCTCAGGCAATCCACCTGCTTCAGCCTCCCAAAGTGCTGGGATTACAGGCGTGAGCCACCACACTGGCCCTATTTTGTTTTTAAAGATGAGGAAATCAAGGTTCAGAGAGGGTAGTGATCAGCCCAGAGACACACAGCTCAGAAGAATCAGAGCAAAACTGGACTCATGTCTACGGGTTGCGAAGCCCTATGTTAACCACCATCTAGAAAATGTACTTAAACCCCAGCACCTGGCCAGGCACAACCAGACCCCAAATAAATGTGAATATTTTTCTCCTTCCCTGAGCTTCAGGTCTGGGGGCAGGTGAGCACGGCTGTAAGGACTGGAGGGACAAGGAGCCAGGTGGCCCTTACACTGGGTTGAGGCCACAGCAACAGCCCCACCCTAGCCCCAGCCAAGCACAAGTAGCCTGGGCTGGTTTTCCCAGTCTTGACACCTCCTCCCTGGCCAGGGCAGGCTGGGGTCACCCGAGTAGAGGAAGTTCAGCCAGGTCAGTCTGCTGCTTCCTCACAGCTTTCCCACTCACATTTTGGCCAGGAATTCCCCGGAGCCCCTGCCCAGGGCCTGCGAGTTTATGCCACCATCCAAGCTGCTCCCTCAAAAGGGGACAGCCTAATTCACGCATGACCCACACCAATAAATCAGGGAGGGGCGGGGGGGTGGGGACATTCATAAATCCATATCAAACAGTCCCCAAATTATGACAGATGACATGGCAGTCATAAAATTGCACAAGCAAAACTCACCAAGTCATTAATTTCATGGCCGTAGAAAATAAACAGACACATTTTTTCGCGGCCCTAATAAATTTTTAAAAACTCAAAGAATGGTCCATCTGCTTCGAATAATTTTTAATTTCCTATTCTGTCTCATTCCCATTAGCTATTCCACTGAGATATTTGCTAAATTCTTTCATTTACCTCCTCCCATCTGTATTCAATTACCCTATTCCCAAATAGAGTGAGTTTTTGTTTCTCCTATGCGTGGGACAAAATACCCCCACCTGTACCTTAAAGCAAATGTTATGTGTGTTTTATTATCTGTTAGACCGTATGAGTCATTCTAACTCGATTGCCTGTGCGGAAAGGTTTGGAGAGCAATGTGATTTTGATGTTTTCTGGCTTGGTTGGAAAACACCTGCCCGATTCTCAAAGCTAATCTATTAACGTGGTAAATGCTGTAGCAGATGTTCCTGAGTGAGCGAGGGGCTGCGCCGGGCTATGACCGGGCCCGACGTGTCGGGTGCACTGTGGAAATGTTCGAAGATCAGAGGCCAGCAGCGCCACTGGGGGCCGAGCTGTCACGAAGTCATATTTTCCGCTGGCCCCCGAGCTCTGGCTGCCTAGAGGCTGGCTCCCTGCTGCCTCCATGGGCTCTCAGCAGCCACTTGAGCTGGAAGGACATTTCAAGGTCATCTGGTCCACCCCACCCCCATGTTTTACAGAAGACAGACTGTGGCCCAGAGAGGAGGTATGCCTTGCCCAGAGTCACACACCATACTGAAAAGGAGAACACCCTTAGAGGTCAGAGGTGGGTACAGAAAGCTGAGACTTGTTTTATGGAGCTGAGACGGAGGGGGGAAGAGGAAAAGAATTCTATGGGCGCTTCCTTCCCCCAATGCCTTCTACCCAGCAAACAAGATCATTTGGAGATTTTCAATCTGAAATTCTCCAAGGCCGTCTTTCCTCATTCTGCAGGAGTTGGGCCAGGCCTGTGACAGAGCACAGAACCAAGAATCAGCCAAGGAGCCAACAGCTTGCCCAGGGTTAAGTTGGTTTCAACACTGTATGCCCTGGCACATGCAATGCTCCTTTTGCAAAGTCCCAGGAACACGGGCTTCCAGGCTGAGCTGCAAATCTTAGGAGGAATCATGGTCTCCAATGCTACACATGGCAGGATCCATGTAGCTGCACTATGAGTGCCCACACCCCCTCAGTCCTCAATATTTCCATACACACTGGTGGCTTCATACTATGGGTGCCTACAATACTGCCTGAGAGCTCCCTCTGGCCTGGGATCATGTTCAGTCAGCCCTCAGGACAAGCTAGAGGTGCTAGGGACTTGATGCCCACAAAGCAGCCCTAAAACAATGACGAATGGGAGTTGGAGTATAAATACCCCAGCTCCCTCACCTCACGGATGGGACAATTCTGAGACATGTCCTACATCAGTGGTTCTCAATCTGAGATGATTTTGGACTCCCGGGGACATTTGGCAATATCTGAGACATTTTGGTTGAGTGGTTGCTATTGGCATCCAGTGGGTAGAGGTCAGGATGCTGCTAAACTTCCTACTGTGCACATGACAGCCCCCTGTAACACAGAACGATCCAGCCCAGGCCAGATACAGTGGCTCATGCCTGTAATCCTAACACTTTGGGAGGGCAAGTCAGGCAAATCGCTTGAGGCCAGGAATTCGAGACCAGCCTGGCCAACATGATGAAACCTCATCTCTACTAAAAATACAAAAATTAGCCAGGCGTGGTGGCACACACCTGTAATCCCAGCTACTTGGGATGCCAAGGCACAAGAGTTGCTTGAACCCAGGAGGTAAAAGTTGCAGTGAGCTGAGATCACTGCATTCCAGCCTGGGCGATAGAGCAAGACTCTGTCTCCAAGACATTTGGCCCAAAATGTCAGTAGGGCCAAGGTTGAGAAGCCCTGTTCTATACCCTCTCCCAGAGGGACCGAGCCTCAGATGCCCACAGTGATGCCCTGCTCATTTAGGCACACTCTCCTGATTTCCTCCCACCCCCACCCAGCTCACTTCCCCACTGCCCTACCAGTGTCTCCTGGGCCCACATCCCACATAACTATTTTCCCTCAAATCTTCATCTCAGGGTCTGCTTCCAGGGGGACCCAACCTAAGATCATCCATTACTACAGTCATAGTGACAATCTTAGAAAGGTCTCAAAAGCCTGGGTTTCTATTTCAGCTATCTAGACTCTGAATACACATGTTCAATCCCAGTAGCACTCATATTGATGGGGCCACTTGAGGACATACACATGAGGGCGTGGCAGACCAACTTAGGCAGAAGGCCCTTTGTCCTCTGAAGGACTGGCTAATTGGAGCTGTGGTCACCCTACACAGTGATGTAAGACTAGAGTCCAGATTCAATGCAGTTCCTATCAGAGCCCCAGCTGACCTCTTTATAGAAATTGACAAGCTGATTCTAAAGTTCATATGGAATTGCAAGGACTCAAAATGACCAAAACAATCTTGAAAAAGAACAAAGTAGGAGGACTCACACTTTTGATTTCAAAACTTGATACAAAGCAAGAGTAATCATGATAGTTTGGTACTGGCACAAAAATAGGCATATAAGTCAATGCACTACACAAATTAACTCAAAATGGATCAAAGACCTAAATTTAAGAGCTAAACTGTAAAACTCTTAGAAGAAAACATAGAGTTTTTTGTTTAGTTTTGTTTTGTTTTCTGAGACAGGGTCTTGCTCTGTCACCCAGGCTAGAATGCAGTGGCTCAATCTAGACTCACAGCACCCCCTTGACCTCCCAGGCTCAAATGATTCTCCCACCCCAGCCTCCCAAGTAGCTGGGACCACAGGCATGTGCCACCCTGCCTGGCTAATTATTTAATCTTTATAACCTTGGATTTGGCAAAGGATTCTCAGACATGACCCCAAAATCATGAGCAGCAAAAGAAACAAAATTATAAATTGAACTTAAAACTTTAAACTTTTATGCCTGTAGGACACCAACAATAAAGTGAAAATGCAACCCACTGAAAGGGAGAAAATATTGTAAATCATATATCTGATAAAAGACCTCATATATTTTGAAGCTATATTATTGGGTGTCCATGAAGTTAGAATTATAATTTTCTCCTGATGAATTTAAATTTTGTTACTCACCCTCTATATTTCTTTTTTTAATTAATTTCTTATTTTTTTTAGAGACAGAGTCTTGCTTTGTCACCCAGGCTGGAGTGCAGTGGCCCAGTCTTGGCTCACTGCAGCCTCCAACTATTGGGCTCAAGTGGTCCTCCAACCTCAGTTTCCTAAGTTGCTGGGACCACAGGCACATGCCACCTTGCCTGGATTTTTTTTTTTTTTTTTTTGTAGGGACAAGGTTTTGCCATGTTGTCAAGGCTAGTCTTGAACTCCTGGCCTCAAGCAATCCTCCTGCCTCAGCCTCCCAAAGTGCTGGGATTATAGGCAGGAGCACCACATCAGGCCAACCCTCTGTATCTCTAGTAACACCTTTTTGACCTAAAGTCTATTTAGTCTATACTGATATGTCTATGCTGGTTTTCTTTTGGTCGGTAGTTTTCAGGTTTTTTGTGTTTTTTTTGTTGTTTTTTGTTTTTTACTGTTTTACTTAGAATTTTTTAATCTGTCCTCATGTTTTAGATGCATCTCATGTAAGCAGCATTTAGCTAGTCTCTTTTTTAACCCAGTCTGATAGTCTATGCCTTTTAATTGGAGAGTTCAGTCTATATTTCTAGAGATTACAAATGTATTTGGCCTTCTTTCTTTCTTTTCTTTTTTTTTTTTTTTAAGATGGAGTTTCACTCTTACTGCCCAGGCTGGAGTGCAATGGTGCAATCTTTGCTTACTGCCACCTCCACCTCCCAGGTTCAAGCAATTCTCCTGCGTCAGCCTCTCAAGTAGCTGGGATTACAGGCATGCGCCACCACGCTCAGCTAATTTTGTATTTTTAGTAGAGATGGGGTTTCACTGTGTCAGTCAGGCTAGTCTCAAACTCCTGACAGGTGATCCACCCATCTCGGTCTCCCAAAGTGCTGGGATTTCAGGCAAGAGCCACCGTGCCCAGCCTGACTTTATTTCTATGATCTTATTTTGTGGTATTTTCAGGGTCGGTTTGGGTTTGGGGTTTGGGGTTTTGTTTGTTTTTGAGATGGAGTTTCACTCTTGTTGCCCAGGCTGGAGTGCAATGGCATGATCTCCTCTCACTGCACCATCTACCTCCCGGGTTCAAGCAATTCTCCTGCCTCAGCCTCCCAAGTAGCTGAGATTACAGGTGTGCACCAACATGCCTGGCTAATTTTTGTATTTTTATTAGAGATGGGGTTTTGCCATGTTGGCCAGGCTGGTCTCAAACTCCTGACCTCAGGTGATCTGCCCACCTCAGCCTCCCAAAGTGCTAGGATTACAGGTGTGAGCCACCGTGCCTGGAAGGTTTTGGTTTTTGTCCTGCTTTCTACGGATTTCTTTTCTTCTTCTTTGTTGCATTATTTTGAATTGATTCAGGTTTCACACTTACTCCATTTTTTCCCCCATTTGCTACTTTGGAAGACAGGAATTCTATTTCTTATTTTTTTATTGACGACTCTTGGCATTTTATTTCATTTTTTTGAGACGGAGTGTTGCTGTCACCCAGGCTGGAGTGCAATGGTGTAATTTCCGCTCACTGCAACCTCTGCCTCCCAGGTTTAAGCAATTCTGCCTCAGCCTCCCAAGTAGCTGGGATTACAGGCATGTGCCACCACACTCCGCTAATTTTTGTATTTTTTTAGTAGAGACTGGGTTTACCATGTTGGTTTTGAACTCCTGACCTCGGGTGATCTGCCCACCTTGGCCTCCCGAAGTGCTGGGATTACAGGCCTGAGCCACCTTGCCCAGCCAACTCTTCAAATTTTAAAATGATTACTGAACTTAACATAGTCTAATATTAACCAATATCATACCCTTCTCCTGGACAATGCAGGGCACTTTAAACACTTTACTTCCATTCACATCAGGCCCAGCCTTTTAGCTTCATCTCTTACTTAACCCCATGGAACAGACATTCTTTTGGACAGTAAGGGTGTTTATTTAGTTTCACCCATATTTTATTGTTTTCTCAATTCATCATTTTTTTTAATACTTCAGACTTTCTCCCTGAGATCATTTTTCTTCTCTTCATGTTCATTCTTCAGAAATTCCTTTGGGGGATCATGGGGTCTGTTGTATATAAATTCTCTCAGTTTTAGCGTAAATGAAAATGTCTTTATTTCCAAACTTAGTCTTGTTTTTTGCATTTGTTATTGAGATATAATTCACATACCATAAAATTCACCCTTTGAAAGCATATAATTCAGTGGTTTTAGTATGTTTATAAGGTTTTGCAAACACCAGAACTTTTCATCACTCAAAAAAGAAACTTCATGCCCATTAGCAGTCAATCCCTATTCCCCTCCAATACCCCTGGCTCCTGGCAGCTACTAATTTATTCTCTGTCCCTATGGATTTGTCTATTCTGGACATTTCATAAATGAAATCATACAACATGTGGCCTTTGTATCTTTCAATTAGCATGGTTTCAAGGTTCATCTATGTTGTAGCATGAATTAGAATTTTATTCCTTTTCATGACAAGTAATACTCTATTGTAAGGCTATACCACTTTTTTTTTTTTTACAGGTTTTCATTCTGTCACCCAAGCTGGAGTGCAGTGGTGCAATCATAGCTCACTGCAGCCTCGACTTCCTGGGCTCCAGCAATGTTCCCGCCTCAGCCTCCTAAGTAGCTGGGACCACAGGTGCATACCACCATGCCTGGCTAATTTTTGTGTTTTTTGTAGAGACAGGGTTTCGACATGTTGCCCAGGCTGGTCTCAAACCCCTGAGCTCAAGCAATCCACCTGCCTCAGCCTCTCAAAGTGCTGGGATTATAGGTGTGAGCCACCTCACCCAGCCACTATACCACATTTTATTTATTCATTCATTAGTTCATGTATGTTTCAGTTGTTTTTGTTTTGTTTTGTTTTGTTTTTTGAGACAGGGTCTTGCTGTGTCACCTAGGCCGGAGTGCAGTGGTGTGATCACAGCTCACTGCAGCCTTGATGTCCCTAGCTCAAGTGATCCCCTCCACCTCAGCTTCCCAAGTGGCTAGGACCACAGGCACATGCCACCACACCTGGCTAATTAAAAAAAAAAAAAATGTAGAGATGGAGTCTCTCTATGCTGCCCAGGTTGGTCTCGAACTCCTGGGCTCAAGCGCTACTCCTGCCTCATCCTACCTGATATGCTTTTGCTGTGTTCCCACCCAAATCTAATCTTGATTTGTAGCTGCCTTTATTCCCACATGTTGTGGGAGGGACCTGGTGGGAGATAATTGAATAATGAGGGCGGTTTTCCCCATACTGCTCTCATGATAGAGAATAAGTCTCATGTGATCTGATAGGTTTTTTGTTTTGTTTTGTTTTGAGACAGGGTCTCACTCTGTCACCCAGGCTGGAGTGCAGTGATGCGATCTCAGCTCATTGCAACCTCTGCCTCCCGGGTACAAGCAATTCTTCTGTCTCAGCCTTCCAAGTAGCTGAGACTACAGGCACACACCACCATGCCTGGCTAATTTTTGTATCTTTAGTAGATACGGGATTTCACCATATTGGCCAGGCTGGTCTCAAACTCCTGACCTCAGGTGATATACCCGCCTCGGCCTCCCAAAGTGTTGGGATTACAGGCGTGAGCCCCTGCATCCAGCCATTCTGATGGTTTTATAAGGGAAACCCCTTGCACTTGGCTCTCATTTCCCTCTTTGTCTGCCACCATATAAGATGTGCCTTTTGCCTTCCGCCATGATTGTGAGGCCTCCCAGCCACGTGGAACTGTGAGTCGATTAAACTTCTTTCCTTTATAGATTAGCAAGTCTCACCAGGCACAGTGGCTCATGCCTGTAATCCTAGTACTTTGGGAGGCCAAGGCGGGTGGATCACCTGGGGTCAGGAGTTTGAGACCAGCCTGGCCAACATGGTGAAACCCCATCTCTACTGAAAATACGAAAAAATTAACCAGGTATGGTGGCAGATGCCTATAATCCCAGCTACTTGGGAGGCTGAGGCTGGAGAATTGCTTGAACCCAGGAGCCGGAGGTTGCAGTGAGTGGAAATGGTGCCACTGCACTCCAGCCTGGGCAACAGAGCAAGACTCAAAAAAATAATAAATAAATAAATAAATAAATAAATAAATAACCCAGTCTCAGGTATGTCTTTATCCGCAGCATAAAAACAGACTAACACACTCCCTAAGTGCTGAGATTATAGGCGTGAGTCACCACACCAGGCCCATTTTTTGGCTATTATGAATAATGCTGCTATGAACATGTTAAGTCCAAGTTTTTATGTGGATATATGTTTCTAATTCTCTTGAGTATACACCTAGGATCCACACTTACTCCAAAAAGATAGTTTCAATGGGATATGTAGTTCTTCACTGGGGTGTATAGTCCTTAGTTTTGTGACTTTTTAAAAGCCTATTGAAATTAATATTCTTTCGGTCTTTCATTGCTAATTTGATGCTGTTATTACTAATCAGCCATTAGTCTAATTTCTTCTAATTATAGAAGTTGTGTGGCCAGGCACAGTGGCTCACATCTGTAATACCAGCACTTTAGGAGGCCAAGATCGACAGGTCGCTTGAGTCCAGGAGTTCGAGACCAGCCTGGGCAACATGGCAAAACCCCACCTCTAGAAAAAATACAAACATTAGCCAAGCACAGTGGTACGTGCCTATAATCCCAGCTACTTGGGGGGTTGAGGCTGGAGGATCAATGGAGCCCAGGATACAGAGGTTGCAGTGAGCTGAGATCATACTACTGCACTCCAGTTTGGACAATAGAGTGAGACCCTTTCTAAAAAAAAAAAAAACAAGAAGTTGTGAACAAAAAAATGCTAATTTTTTTGGTTCTTTTAAGATCTTCTTGTCTTTGGTATTCTTCACTTTGACTATGATGTATCTATAGATATGATGTATCTATGAAGTATGTATGGATTTCTTTCTGTTTATCCTGTTTGAGATCATTGGAATTCCTGAATCTGAGGATTCATGTTTTTTAATAATCATGGAAAACTCTCAGGTACTGTCTCTTTGAATTTTGCCTCTCTCCCTTTTTACTTATAATTTTCAAAACTCTGCTTAGATGTATATTAAATGTTTTTTATTCCATCCTTTATGCCTCTTAACCTCTTTCATACTTTCCATTTTTCTGTGCTGTATTATTATGTGTAATTTTTTCAGATCTATCTTCCAGTTTACAAATTCCACCTCTAGCTGTATCTATTCAATTATTTAACTGTGTCATTGAGTTTTTAATTTCATACCTGATATATTTAAATTTCTAGAAGCTCTGTTTGGTTCTTTTTTAAATCTTCCTGGTAATTTTTATGACCTCTTGCTTCTTTCTTATGCCACAGAAACTGTGGAGGTTTCAGGCAGCCCAGTGAGGTAGATGTCCTCAGGGTGTGCAGCAGTTTCACAATCACTTACTTTCTGGACTGATGTTTCCAGTTCATTTCTGGCCTCTGGTAATTCCCTTACCTTCTTACAGGCTCTTCCATTAACTGAAGGGATTTCAAAAGTACTTTTTCTAGCATTGTTAGATGTTTTGCAGCTAATAGATTTGTCTGTCTTTAGTCATCATATAGATTTAAAATCCATTTGTTCCTTTTCCAATATTCATGCTTTCAGCAAATAACTATGAACCACCTACTTTGTGCCAAGAACTTCTGAGGATTTAGTGGGGAGCAAGACTGAGCCTGTCCCTCCCCACAGGGTCATTTACAGTCTGTGGGGAAGCCCGACACTTAACCAGGCAACTGCACCTCACAGTTAATCAGTGTTCTAATGGAGTAAGCATTAGTAAACAACACCATTCAGAGATATGTAGAGGCCAGAAACACTCTAATATTCAAATTGGTTCTCTTTCTATAAAAATTCAACATTTATTTAAGAGAAAGGACTATCTCACAAAGCAAAACCCAGGTTCTTTTCCTACTTTAGAAGGCATTAGGGAAGCTGTCTGTTATTATTCAACTACATGTTGCTATTGAAACATACACTTTTTAGGGGGAAGATCTGGTGCCCCATCTCAACCCCAAACTACTCAGAAAATAAATTATTCCAGCCACATACAGTAGCCTCCCAGAGGATGTTCTGGTAAATTTTTTTCATCTGACTACATTTACACTGGTGTTTTAGTTGCTGCCCCAGCCATCCCTTACTTCCAGTGTTCTGGGTAACTACTGCTGCATAACAAAGCACTCCAAAACAGTGGCTTCAAATGATAACTGTCTGTTCTGGGTTGAATTGTGTCCCCCCGAAAGATATGCTGAAGTCCTAACTCCCAGTACTTCAGAATATGAACTTATGTGGAAATACAATCATTGTAGATGTAATGAGTTAAGATTAGGCATACTGGGATAGGGTGAGCCCCTAATCCAATATGACTTGTATACTTATAAGAGGAGGGAAATTTGTACACAGAGACACACAGAGAACACAAGTGAAGATGGAGGCAAAGGTTGGAGTGATACAGCTACAAGCCAAGGGATGCCAAGCATTACCTACCACCAGAAGGTGAGAGAAGGGCCTGGAACAGAATTACCCTCAGAGGCCAGGTGCAGTGCCTCATGCTTGTAATCTCAGCACTTTGGGAGGCCAAGGCAGGCAGACCACCTGAAGTCAAGAGTTTAAGACCAGCCTGGCCAACATGGTGAAACCCCATCTCTACTAAAAATACAAAAATTAGCCGAGCAGGGTGGTGTGCACCTGTAGTCTCAGCTACTCAGGAGGCTGAGATAGGAGAACCGCTTGAACCCAGGAGGCAGAGGTTGCAGTGAGCCAAGATCATACCACTGCACTCCAGCCTGGGCAACAGAGTGAGACTCTATCTCCAAAAACAAAAACAAAACCAAAAAAAGAATTACAAATTACCCTCAGAGCCCTCAGAAGGAGCCAACCCCACCAACACCTTGACTTCAGATCTGGCCTCTGGAACTGTGATAAAATAAATTTATGTTGTTTTACCCAATTTGTGTTTTACCTAGGAAGGCCTTGAAAACTAATACCCTATAATTTTATTCTGCTTATGAATTTGGAGGTTACCTGAACACAACTAGGCAGTTCTCACTCTGGACCTCACACATGGCAGATGGCTCCAGAGTGGCTGGGGCTGGGACTGTGTCATCTCAAGGGCTTCTTCATGAGTGTGTCTGACACCTGGGCTAGAAAGACTCAAACAGCGGGAGCTGAATGAATTGGGGCCCCTGGCTGCCTCTTACTTTGTGTGGTCTCTACACATGGAGGCCTCCTCAGTGGAGATGGACTTCTTACAGGACACCTGATGGCTCTCAGATCAAGGGCTCAAGAGAATCTGGGAGATGTGATGTGACCTTTTCTAACCCAGCCCCAGAAGTCACACGGCATCACTTCCACTACATTCTGTTCAAAAAGGCTGTTGTAGAGGCGTTTCTTGTCTGATCAGATTAGTTCAAGGTAAGGGACATAGACTCCATCTCCCCATGAGAGAAGTGTCTAAAAATTCTGTTTTTTGTTTGTTTGTTTGTTTGTTTGTTTTCCTGAGACGAAGTCTTGCTCTGTCACCTAGGCTATAATGCAGTGGCGCGATCTCTGCTCACTGCAACCTCTGCCTCCCGGGTTTAAGGAATTCTCCTGCCTCAGCCTCCCGAGTATCTGGGATTACAGGCGCATGCCACCACGCCCAGCTAATTTTTGTATTTTTAGTAGAGACAGGGTTTCACCATGTTAGCCAGGCTGGTCTCGAACTCCTGATGTCGTGATCCACGCCCACCCCCCCTTGGCCTCCCAAAGTGCTGGGATTACAGATGTGAGCCACCATGCTGGGCCGAATTCCCTGACATGCTTTAAACCCCCACAACAGCTCCGTAAGGAGACATCTGGCCTGAGGGATTGGGGAAAGCTCTGTGGAAACAGCAATGTCTCCCAGCCTGAAGTCATAGGCATGAGGCATTAGACAAGTGAGCAGGGCAAGTTCCAGGAAGAGAAGCCACTCCCCTTCTACCCTGTGCCTCCTGACTAATGCTGGAAAACTGCTCCTTCCTTTCCTCACCCACCAGCCCCAGGCTCAGTACTTCAGCTGAGGGCACTGGCTGTATGCCAGGCCCTGAAGACATATGATCCAGCCCCTCCCCAGTTATTGCCCAAGCCAAAAGTCATCACTGGGAACCTCTCTACCTGCTACCCAAGCCAAAGGCCAACCCGAGGCTCCTCTCTGCCCACTGCCCATGCCAAAGGTCATCCCTAGGCTCCTCTCTGGCCACTGCCCAAAGGCGGTGGAGGCGAAGCTCAGGTGCTTTCTGTGCCTTCATGAGTGTATCTGACACCTGGGCTAGAAAAAGGACACAGGCCCTCCTTTTTTTCCCTAGTCTAAGGCCATTCCTGCCCCTGCCTTCCCCATGAATCTGGGGCAGCCCTCAGAGAGGGCTCCCTACACACACAACAACCACCCAGGGTTTGGGGAATCAGTTGCGGGGTCTGGAGCAGTTACTCTCCCCCTGCTCACCCCACTGTGGCTCTCAAATTCTCTGCCTTCTGAAGAGCTTGTTCGAATATCCCTACCCTACTAGGTCACCTACTAGTCAGTGTCTGGACTGAGATTCAATGTCAGGCCTGTCAAACTCTAACCTGAGATCCTCTCTTCTCCCATCTTCTCACCCTCCTCCTTCTCTACTCTTTCTCCTGCCATTTTTCCCTCCTTTCCTCTGTCTGTCTGTTTTTGTGTCTCTGAGCTCTTTCTCTCTTTTGCTATAACACCTCCCCGAAAGAGGGGCTGTTTAGAGGCCAGAATTATCTCTGAGTTGGGTTTGGGTTTCTCCACAGTCATTGGTACCAGAATCTGGCCACACTCATTAGGGAAAGTCCATCGAGGAATGCACCGTGGTGACTTGCTTCCTCCCCTCTACTCCACAACGGCTTTTCCTGGGTCTTTAGTCTGAGACCCGGGGTGGATGGATAGAGAAAGAGAGAAGGCCAAAGACCAGAATGGCAAGGGAGGAGGTTATGCCCCATGGTCAGACTATGATAGGACAGATACAATGAAGGAGACAGAAATTAAATTCTTACCAATAATCAAATCCTCCCAACCTGAAAGCTCCTGCCCAAAGAGGCACTGCCACTTGCCAGCTTGACATTAACTATGTCACTTCATTTCTCTGAGCCAATAATAATCCCCTCCCTAGAGGATTGCTATTACGATTCAGTGTGATAAGGACAGTTGATTCCATTTGGAATGCTTTGGGCTGCAAATAACAGAAGAGTCAACCAAGACTTGCTTGAGCAATATAGATATTTAATTATTTCATATAGGAAGTAAGGGTCTTCAAGTTTGGTGCAATGATTCAGAAATGCCAGCAAAAACCCAGCTTCTTTTTATATTTCTGCTTCACTATCCTTAGCTTGTTGTTTGCATGCCATGTTCTTTCCTCATGGTTGAAAGCTAGCTGCTGCAGCCAGCCCAAGGCATCACATCCAAGAAAAGGAGAGGAAAGCTGGGTGCAGTGGGTCACGCCTGTAATCCCAGCACTTTGGGAGGCTGAGGTGGGCAGATCACTTGAGGTCAGGAGTTCGAGACCAGCCTGGCCAACATGGTGAAACCCTGTCTCTACTAAAAATTCAAAAATTAGCTGGGCATGGTGTTGCAGGCCTGTAGTTCCAGCTACTCAGGAGGCCAAGGTGGGAGGATTGCTTGAACCTGGGAGGTGGAGGTTGCAGTGAGCCAAGATTGCATCACTGCACTCCAGCCTGGGAGACAGCTCTGTCTCAAAAAGAAAAAGAGAGAGAGAAGAGGGAAATAAATAATAATAATAAACATCCCTTCAGGTGAAGAACTCATCGCAGGTGATCCAAGAACCCCACACTGAGAAATTCTGCCCTGTGGTGTGATCACCTGATTGGATGCTCATTCTCATCTCAGATGCTTTTGCATTGTGAAAACTCCTTCAAGGAAAAAGTGATGCCCCAGTGGCGGAATTCCATGTGCCTGTGGGGCTAGGCAGGGGAGGGAGAAGGCTTCCTGGCACCTCAGGTCATGTCACAGACCTTCAGAGCTGGAAGGGACCCTGAAAGATCCTCCTGCCAACCAATCACACAGATGGGGAAACTGAGGCCCAGGGCAGACCAGTGATTTCCTCACAGTCACATAGTGGAGCCAAGGCCGGGGCCAAGGAGTCCTGGCTCTGAGCCCTGTTGGTGCTCTGGGGCGGTGCTCAGAAGGGAGGCTTGGGCCAGGAAATATGGGGTCTTAGGTGGCCTCCCAAACAGACTCTGAGACCGAACTCCATTCAAATGATCTGCTGTGGAGGTTTGGAGGAGAAGGGGAGTGAGAGAAGTAGGGTAGGGAAGCGGGTGAAGGCGAAGCTGGAATGTGGTCTCAGCTGGAGTCCCACAGTAGCCTTATCCCCTGGGGATTCTGGAGCATAGGGAGCATCACACAGTTACTCCCGCTCTTGTACCCCCATGGAAGTCCACCATCAGCCACAGTGTGCCCAGGTTATGGCGGGTAGAGTGTGGCCTTCCACGTGGCAGTGGCTCTCGTTTGGCTAAGGACACATCTCCAGTGAAGGGGCAGCTGTGGGGCATTAGCAGTGACACCCCCTCCCCGCCAGCAGCTGGGGGACAGGTAACTGCAGACTAGAAGGAAAATACACAGGTCTCTTCCCCAGAGCCACGAGTCATCCCTAGTATTGCCAGCACAGAACAGAGTCCAGGGGCATAGGCGGTCCCGCCTGCCACCTCAGTTTCCCTGTTCATGAAATGGGCGTGCAGGACCAAGGGCAGCCAAGCTCCCTTCAAGCTCTGCCTTTCTGAACTCCTGGGATTCTGCTTCCACCTCACCCCAAAGTTCCACTCAGGCCTCCCCCTGCCCCAGACTCCCCACTTCCCCAAGCAGGGGAAGAACCACTGAGACCAAAGTTGGGTCCCCACTCTGTCAGGCCTGAACCCCACGAATAGGCAGAGGCAACAGTTTCTCGGGGTATGTACCTCCCCTGCCTGCCAGTGGGCCTACGGAGTCAGTATTTCTCAAAATGTAAGTACAGAGACCACACTGGGTTGTCAGTAAATTCATTATCCCATTACGCGGGCCTGAATTATTCAACACTCTTGAGGCTGCTTCAGTAACCTGCCCAAGCACAGTCGATGCTGGTGTGAGCAGACTGGATGGAGTAAGGCCAGGCCCGGGGCAGGATGGGTGCCAGTGTGACGGATCTGGTCTCAGAGAGGCTGTCAGGGCTGGAAGGCACAGGGGGCTCTGGCTGGCAGGGCCTGGGCCCCGGGTGTTCCTGGGGCAGGGGAGGGAGTTGTGCACCGAAGCCCAGTCCTCCTCACCCCCAGGAAATCAGTAGGGTGTGCCTTTGGGGCCCCACTGGCTCCTAAAAGCTCAGGGACAGAAGATCCAGGCTCCACTTCTTCCTGGCTGCGTGACCTCCAGCAGATCGTGCACCCCTCTGAGCCTTAGCTTCTTCATCCGTGAAATGCAGCAGTGATGCTAAAGGTTCTGTCTCCATTCTCCCCTGTAATAGTAGAGCTGATTTTTTCATTGAGCTCATAATCACTGGAATAAAGACCTTTTCTTGGCTGAGGTGTTGCTGTGTGACTAAATGCCAGTCAAAGGGAGGCAAGCAGGAGCTCCCTGTGAAACATTCAGCAAGGATCCTTAAAGGAAGGGGTGAATCCTGTGTTGTCCCTTGCCTTTTCCCTGAAAACTGGAGTGAGGTGTAAGGCCAGAGCTCAAGCAGCTATCTTACTCAATGAGGAGAAGCCACGTGATGAGGATGGCATGTCCTCCAGGATAGTTCAGTGGTTAGGAACTGTGGGCCCTGAAACCAGAGGACCTGGGTTCAAATCCCTACTCTACCACTTACAAGCTGTGCAACTTGGGGCAAGTGGCTTAGCCTCTCTATGCTTTGGCTTTCTCTTCTGTAAGACAGAGATAAAAGTGGTACCTCCCCCCTTACAGGATTGACTTGAGGAGTAAGTGGGTTAATATGAAGCCTCATCCCACGGGGAATAAGGTTTCATAAGAAGTGGCTGGTACACAGGAAGTGTAATATATGTGTCAGCTGTTATGATACCATTTTATTTCATTTATTTTATTTTTACTTTCATTTTTTTCTTGATATAGAGTCTCACTCTGTCACCCAGGCTGGGTTGCAGTAGCATGATCTCGACTCACTGCAACCTGTGCCTTCTGGGTTCAAGTGATTCTCCTGCCTCAGCCTCCTGGGTAGCTGGGACTGCAGGTGTGCACCACCACCACACCTAGCCAATTTTTGTATTTTTAGTAGAGACGGTGTTTCACCATGTTGGCCAGGATGGTCTTGAACTCCTGACCTCAGGTGAGTCATCCGCCTCGGCATACCAATGTGCTTGGATTACAGGCATGAGCCACCGTACCCAGCCAATGATCCAATATTAAACATCTGCAGGGCTTCTCTGTATAGTTCAGGGATATGAGCCCCCCTGCCCCCCATGTCTCCCAGAGCTTCCTCTCAGTCTGGACTTTTTCCTCAGGTGAGTGTACCCCTGGGGCAGCAATGCCAGGGAGCTTTATTAAGCCAGGACACAAACAGCTTTGCCTGGAGAGAAAGCCCCTAGCCTGAGCCACTGGGGGCAGGAAGCAGAGACTGGGCCTCTGGGATGGAGTCCTCAGGAGGGATCCAGATGAAGTTCTTGGGAAGAGAAAAAGAGAAATAAGGTCTCCTGACTGGCCATGGACCCCAGACAGGAGTCTCCCCTCTCTGGGCCTCTGGGGACTGGATTAAATCAGAGGTCACAGCTCATATGCGAGCAGCATAAAGACCAATATAGAAAATGAATGAAGTTGTTTGGGTGTGAGGCAGCAGGGAGTGGTGGGGACTAGGGCAGGGGTCCATAACCCATCTGAGGGGGGGTGGGGCACCATGCAGCCCCAGCAGACCTGCTCTGCAGCTAAGTGGGCCCCATGTAGGCAAATCTTTTCACTGTTTCAAAAGGAATAGAAATTAAATCTGAATTCTTTGTGAAATCTGACTGTTTAGTGTTGGCTCCATTGAAAAAAACAAAACCCTGAGCAAGGCAAATAAAAATCTGTCCCCAGGCCAGCTCAGGGACTGCCAAATGCAAACAAGAGCTGAGAGGTCCCCCGAGCAGGGCAGGCTGCATCCTGCAGTCCATGGCTGCATTTCCCTGCATTTCTGTGGGGAGGGCATAGGCTGAGCATGGGGGTGGCATGGAGGAAAGGGGCAAGTGGCTGGGAGTGTGTCCCTCCTGGGAGGCAGGTGCTCAGGGAGGCTAGCCTGACCACTCAGCACCTCCCTGCTGGGCTCAGGCTGGCAGCGGGGGTTGGGCAGAGGCAGGGGGTCTGCCCTGCAATCTCCAGCCACACCCTGGCTCCCTGAACTTCAAGTTCTTCCTCTGAGAAACAGAGGGAGTCTTTGGCTTCCCAGAGCTTATGGGAGGCAAGATGGGAAACCCTGAACTCTTAGGAATTGAGCAAGAATGGATTTGCAGAGGCTCTGGGGCCAGCCAGAACTGAAGGCAGCTCCTGCATGAGGCAGCACCCCCGCCCCCCTGCCCTGAGGAGATCCTGCCCAATGGTGTAGGTGGGGTTAGGGTGTTACTATGGCTTTGGGGTCACCGTGGAGCATGTGGGACCTGTTAGATTGGATTGCTCATCCTGACCTTTCACTCATCCACCTGTAATAGGATTACACAGGCGGCCTTGCAGGGCCACCCCCACAGAGCGGGTAGAACACACCCACTTACCCTGATACTACAGGCTTGGCCAAGTGAGTGGCTTTGGCCAATGGAACTTCAGCAGACTTGGCACGGGCAGGGGCTTTCAATGCACTTGTGTGGTGCACCTGTCGTGCTTGTGCTGCCCACCAGGCAAGAGCATCCCCAGGTCTCTGCTGCTCCCCAAATGATCTGGACCCACAACTTGAAGCAAAACCATGCCAGCTGACTCCTGAACCAGGAGAGAGAAAGTAAATGGTTATTTTGGAAGCCACTGAGGTCCAGGGCTGTTACAGCACTGTTGCAACAGAAACCTGTTTCTCAGGCCCAGGAGAACACAGGCCTCCTCAAGCCCTCTTCAGCTTGCTGCACGGAAGCACCCACTCCACCTGGTCATCCACTGTCCCAGAAGCCCCTGTGCCCCTGGCCCTGGGGCAAATAGAGAGACTCCCCCTGGAGTGGGACCCCCAAGCTTGGATCCTACAAAACTGGAGCCAGCCCTACACCCTGCCCGAGGGACCTTGGATAAGTCACTTCTCCTGCCAGGGCCTCACCTGCAGAATGTGGGGATCTCACCTCACCCACGGGGAGATCCAGAGGGGCCATGAGACCCCACGGGCCTGCCATAGGGTGAGGGTGGGCTGCCCAGGGCTGGCAATTGGGCTCCTCAGGAAGGGGAAGAGACTGGCTTGTCATAAATCTGTCTGCAAGGGGACTGGGCAAACTCACTCCTGAGGAAAATGGAGGCCTCACCCATGCAGGGCATGATTCCAAGTTCATTGTGGAATCTCCCACTCTAGCCTGCAGAAAAAGCAAACAGGGTTATCCAGCACCAACTCTAAACCATCCCTGTGGGCATAAGCCACACTGCCTGGGGACTGGAATAAGTTAGGACAGCTCTGAGCCTTAACTAAAAGGATATGTATACAGTTAATCATTCCTTAAACACAAAGGGCTCCATTTTCTCCTAGAACAGAGTGTGGAGGTAGATGCTGCTGATGTTGGTTCAAGGGCTTGACAATGTCTTTGAGAACCAACAAACCATATTTCCTCTTGCCATCTTCACTGTTTGGTGTTTTTTGTTTGTTTGTTGTTAATCCTTAACTTTGTTGCCTCATGGCCACAAGATGGCTGCTATGGCTGCAAGCATTTCATCTTTATACAACTCCATTCAAGGTAAGAAGAGACTAAGCAGGAAAAGAGGATTTCTTATTATCAGAAAGAAAAATGTCCTAAGAAGCCCCCCTTTATCTGTGGCCAGGAACGAACCACACAGTCACCCCTAGCAACTATGTGGGTAAGAAAGTAGTATCCTGGGAAAAGGACTAGCTAGGATGGTTATGGCAGCCTGAGACTGATCATAGTTCCCCCACAGAGTTGCACATGTTGCTGCTTAAATAATATCAGGCCCATGTTGGCAAGGCAGGAGGAGGAATGGCTCCGAGGTGAACAGTAATAGTGTGGGCTGGAGGTCCAGGACTCCAGTGAGTTCTATCAAGGGGAGTGTACCGGGCAGGGCTTTTAATTATAAGCCACAGAAGCCACTCAGTGGTAAAGGACAGATTCTACTTTGTTGCAAACAACAGAATTCACTTTGTTACAAACAGCAAGTTCTACTTTATTACAAACAGCAGACTCTGGGAAGACCAGAGAAGCAGGCTTGGATGATCCACTACCAGGAACAGCACAGCCGGGGAGCCCCACCCAATACACCACAGGACTGTCCTAACTACAACACAGCTACCGCCACAGACTGCCTCTTGGTAGAGGCTCCACCACAGCCACCCCAGTGGAAACAGGCACCTACACCGCGTCGTACCTGCTTGCCGGGAGATCACTCTTCTCCATGCCCAGCTAGCTCACCTTGCCCACGTTTACTTGCTTCCAAGTCTTGTGCATCTGATCGGTGGAAGCTAGGTTGTGTGTCTGCAGGGGAGTCTGCAAAGTGCGTTTATCTTCTTTGGGGGGAAGGGGGGAAGGAGGGACTCACAATGTAGTCCCGTGTCTCAATGTGGAGAGATAAGTGCTGCAAGGGGGCCGGGCATGGTGGCTGATGCCTGTAATTCCAGCACTTTGGGAGGCCAAGGCAGGAGGATCACCTGAGGTCAGGAGTTCAAGGTCTGCCTAGCCAACATGGCGAAACCCCATCTCTACTAAAAATACAAAAATTAGCCCGGCGTGGTAGCAGGCACCTGTAATCCCAGCTACTCGGGAGGCTGAGGCAAGAGAATTGCCTGAACCCAGAAGGCAGAGGTTGCAGTGAGCGGAGATGGTACCTTTGCACTCCACCCTGGGCAACAGAGGGAGACTCCATCTGGGAAAAAAAAAAAAAAAAAAACAGAGCTGTAAGACTTTCTTTGTTAATTTTCAAAGAGCCCCATGAAGTCTCCACCACCGGAAGGTGCCTGAGAATCAGCTGAGGTGTCCAGCAGAAGCAACGATACCCAAGAGTGGCTGTGATATGCAGCCCTGGCCACCTCCAGGTAAGAAAGAGGAAAAAAACAGCACAACCAGAAAACACACACATGTAAGCCATCCGCTGGGGACTCCCATTAACACCTACGTGCCAGGACAGAATTGAGCCAGAGACGCTGCATCACATGTACATTGCTGGTACATGGTGGATGCCTCCCAGAAGGACTAAATTTCCAAAGGATTCAGGAGCCCTGGACTTGGGCCCATAGTGAGATGACAAGCCTTTATGTGAAGCTGAGACAGACAGAGCTTCACATATTGGCTCTGCCACCTACGTTCTTTGATAGCTGGGATCTTGGTGTGCACATCTGGAAGATGGAGACCATGCTAGCTCCCTTAGAAGGTTGCTGGGAGGAACAGTCCCACCACCCAGTGCATTATGCAGGAGCAGGGACCATGTATTTAAATGTCTAATACCAGCGCTTCTCAAGGATGGGGGACGGGATGGAGGTGGGGCATTTTCGCTCTTCCAATCATCCCAAGCAGTTGGAGGCTGGGGCAGGCAGAATTTTGACCCCATAATCTCTGCCACCAATGTCACTCCCTTGTTTGTGTTGTTTGGTTATTTTGTTTTGTTTGAGACACTGTCTCACTCTATCGCCCAGGGGGTAGTGCAGTGGCACCATTTTGGTTCACTGCAACCTCTGCCTCCTGGGTCCAAGCAATTCTGATGCCTCAGCATCCCAAGTAACTGGGATTACAGGCGTGCACCACCACGATCGGCTAATTTTTGTATTTTTAGTAGAGATGGGTTTCGCCATGTTGCCCAGGCTGGTCTCGAACTTCTGAGCACAAGTGATCCGCATGCTTCAGCCTCCCAGCGTGCTGGGATTACAGGCATGAGCTACTGTACCTGGCCTGTTTTTTGTTTTTTGAGACAGGGTCTCGCTCTGTTGCCCAGGCTTTGAGTGTAGTGGTGTAGCCACAGCTCACTGCAGCCTCGACCTCCCAGGCTCAAGCAATCCTCCCACCTCACCCTCTTGAGTAGTTGGGACTACAAGTATGCACCACTAAACCTGGCTATTTCTTTTTTATTTTTTTGTAGAGAAGGGGTCTCACTATGCTGCCCAGGCTAGACACTAACTCCTGGCCTCAAGTGATCCTCCCACCTTGGCCTCCCAAAGTGCTGGGGTTACAGGTGTGGGACTTCAAAGACAGAACCAAGTTTACTAGGCAGCTCTCTTAAAATAGGGAGATTATCCTGGATTATCTGAGTGGGCCCAATGTAATCACAGGAACCCTTAAAAGCAAAAGAGGGGCCGGATGCCGTGGCTCACGCCTGTAATGCCATCACTTTGGGAGGCCAAGGCGGGTGGATCACCTGAAGTCAGGAGTTCGAGACCAGCCTGGCCAATATGGTGAAGCCCATCCCTACTAATAATAAAAAGTTAGCTGGGCATGGTGGCGCATGCCTGTAATCCCAGCTACTCAGGAGGCTGAAGCAGGAGAATCACTGGAAGCTGGGAGGCAGAGGTCGCAGTGAGCTGAGATTGTGCCACTGCACTCCAGCCTGGGTGACAGAGACACGGTCTCAAAAAAAAAAAAAAAAAGGCCTGGCGCGATGGCTCACACCTGTAATCCCATCACTTTGGGAGGCTGAGGCAGGCAGATCACGAGGTCAGGAGATCGAGACCATCCTGGCTAACACGGTGAAACCCCGTCTCTACTAAAAATACAAAAAAATTAGCTGGGAGTGGTGGCAGGCGCCTGTAGTCCCAGCTACTCAGGAGGCTGAGGCAGGAGAAGGTGTGAACCCGGGAGGCAGAGCTTGCAGTGAGCCAAGATCGCGCCACTGCACTCCAGCCCGGGCAACAGAGCGCGACTCCATCTCAAAAAAAAGCAAAAAAGGAAGACAGCAATTGGGAGCACCAGAAAGATGCCAGGTGCCTCTGCTGGCCTTGAAGATGGAAAGGTTTCAGAAGAAGGAACTGAATTTTGCCAACAACTGGTGAGCTTGGCAGAGGCCCCACAGCCCCAGAAGAGAACTTTGTCTTGAACTTGATGAGACCCTGAGTAGAGAATCCAACCAGGCCTTGTCAGACTTCTGACCTACGCTCTGCGAGATAACAAGTGGTTGTTGTTTTAAACTACTAACTTTGTGGCAGTTTGCTGTACAGCAATGGAAAATGAAGACAGAAGGTTCATGCCCATTTCCTAGTTTCCTAGAGTTTCTCAGAAACTCTGAGCTTACTCAGCTGCAAAGTGAGTGGTGGGGCAGATGTTTGAACCCAAGTCCATCTGTTCTAAAGCCCATGCTGTAGCTTTCCCATTCAGCCTCTCCATATGAGGAAAGCGAGTCACTGGGGGCACTGCCAGGGTCAGCTCCCCAGGATCTCAGCACAGAGGAGGTGGGACCGGGCTGTGGCCCCCTCATGCTCCCAGCTCATGTGAGGAGCCCCAGGAGCCCCCAAGTCGACATCTGTATGTGTCTACCTGTGTCAGTGCACTCGGCCAGAACCGTCCTAAAGCCCCTGGAGTCACAGCCCTGCCTCCCGACATCTTAGGTAAAAGGTACTGTCCTCCTTGGGGAGCCCAGTAGACCTCACCCAGACATCGGCGGTGGTCTGCTGGCCACTGAGGCCCTTCTCACTCTAGGGGACTCCACTTCATGCCCTAACTTCTCTCATTCATGCTCAGAGTCAGAGGAAACTGGTGCCTCATGAGCCAGAGCAGACATGAAGCTCAAAGATGTGTTCAGTTTGGCCAACAGTGTTTAAACACATACACACACACCCCGATGTTTAAAATTGTGAAGTTTCACACTGAAAGCCATATTGCCAGCCTCTGTTGGGGAATCGGAAGCTCTGGCCATACTGGGCCCATCTTCCCCCTTGGCATCCAAGGCTAAAGCCAAGTGGGTGGCCACCATGTCCCCTGGTGGAGGGTGAGCTCTGGAGTGTTCCAGTACCCACCACCCCCATCGCCTTGCCCTGCTTACTTCACCTGCCTGGCCCCAAAAGACACCTGAACTCCAGTCCCTTAGGATTGATTCTATGACCTTACCCTTCTGCCTCCTGCCCTGCTCAGTCCCAGGGGATCCCAGGCGACAGCGCCCAGCCTGTGTGATGCTAGCAGGGCTATGAGAAATAGGAGTGGGGCCAGTAGGATGGAAACTCAGGGGTCTCTTCCAGACCTGTTTGTGTGGACAGCTGTTCCCAGTGACCCAGTTCAGCTAAGACTGTCAGGCTATCTGTGTCTGTCTGTATCAGTCTACTCAGCCTGAACTGGCCCCCTCTCTGCCTGGTGGGGGCCTAAGTGCAGGTGCTGATGCCCATTTTCTCTGCCCTGATGAGGCTTCAGATTCCTTGGTGCTTAATGGGGCAATGGCATTTGGCCAAAACGCACCTGAAACAGGTGGAAATGACCTCCCCTGCCCGTTCCCTCCCCTGGGGGCTGCTGCCCCCATCCACATGGCCCTTTGGGGAGGCTCAGCTCCCCCCACCCACTACCAGGCCCACTGCCAGAAGAATCAAAACCCACTCTGTCTTCAGCGCCCAGGCTTCTAGGAAAAAGCCCTAGAACAGGAGGCGACACTTTGCTCCCTTCGTGGTGAGCTGAGATGCTGGTGCTGCCATGCAAGAGACAAGAAATGAGTAGCAAAAAGGCGAGGGAGGTGGAAGAATTAAATTTTGCGTGATCAGCAAGGTTTCAAACAATCGCTGGCCAACTGAAGTGGGTGCCACGTCTATAAGTCATTCTGTTTTATAGACCATTAGGATCTCCAGAGAGAACCTGCATGGAGACCACTGCTTTTTGTTGAAATTAAAATGTCAGAGAAAAAGAAATAGAACAAAACAGAGAATCTGCAATTAATTACCAGGCCATAAAAATTCAATAATCAGGAAGCAGAGCGGCCGCCGGCCCAGAGGTATCAGAGCCAGCGTAACAAGAATGGAATACATTAATCTTTTCAAATTAGTTTTTTAATCTGACGGGGATATATGGTGACATGCCTCCCCTCCCCACCCGCTCCCCCTCAACCTCCACCGCTCCGGCCTAAAGCCAGGCTGTAGGAGGGAGTTTCAGTGTGAGCTGGGGGCCTGCTGCAACCTGGACCCCCGGGCTGAAGGGAGAGGGCCGTCCGCGGCCCCACCTGAGCGCAGGGCCCTCAGGCCAGCTCGAGCTGGGCCCTCGTCCCAGCAGAGGAGCCAGGAAGGCCTGTTCCCCACTGGGTCCCAGGGTACAAGGGAGTGGTGGGCGCGTTTCCTCTGTTGGCTGCGGGGTCTGGGCGGTGGTCTCTGAGCTTTCCTGCTCTGGAAAATGGGAACAAGATCACAGCCGCCCCCGGATCCTGGACGCATTGTACCTGGTGCCCGGCAGGTCCTCAATAAAGGGGCCCTGATGTTACTATTTTTACTCCTGGCAGCAAGGAGTGCCGGGCAGCACTCAACAAGCCGGCCTCTGGGCCTCGCTCAGGCTGAGCCCCCACCTGGGATGCCCCCCAGTGGAGTTCAATGCCTAGTCAGCGTTGATAAAATGGACTCTTGGCCGGGTGTCGTAGCTCACGCCTGTAATCCCAGCACTTTGGGAGGCCGAGGCGGGCGGATCACATGGTCAGGTGTTCGAGACCAGCCTGGCCAATATGGTGAAACCCCGTCTCTACTAAAAGTACAAAAATTAGCCAGGCATGGTGGCGGGCGCTTGTAGTCCCAGCTACTCAGGAGGCTGAGGCAGGAGAATCGCTTGAACCCGGGAGGCGGAGGTTGCAGTGAGTCGAGATCGCACCACTGGGCTCCAGCCTGGGCGACAGAGCAAGACTCCGTCTCATAAAAAAAAAAAAAAAAAAAAAAAAAGACTCTTACAGTCTCCACCCCAGGGGACATCTGCAGAGCAGCAGGAAGATAACCGTCTGCCCTTCAGACTTTGACTCCTTTTAAAGGTAACATGACAGCTCACTAAGTGCCAGGCCCCGTGTAAGTCCTCTGCCTGGATTTTCTCATTTGGTCCCCTGGGAGGTTGGGACTATTCATAACCCCATTTCACAGAGGCAGAAGTCGTGAAGCTTAGGCTACCCGCCAGCTGTGTGTGACCTGCATCTCTGAAACCAGCTTCACTAAGAATACCAACCAGAGGCCAGGCACGGGGGCTCACGCCTGTAATCCCAACACTTTGGGAGGCTGAGGCAGGAGGATCACTTAAAGCCAGGAGTTCAAGACCAGCCTGGACAACATAGTAAGACCCCTTGTCTTAAAAAAAAAAAATTTTTTTTTTTTTTTTTTTTTTTAATTAGCCGGGCACAATGGTGACCGCCTGTGGTCCCAGCTACTTGGGAGGCTGGGGCAAGAGGACTGCTGAGCGTGGGAGCTCGATGCTGCAGTAAGCGGTAATCTTGCCACTGCACTTCAGCCTTGCCAGAGACCTTGCCAAAAAACAAAAAAAAAAGAACACCAAGGCCAGGCACGATGGCTCAGGCCTGTAATCCCAGCACTTTGGAAGGACGGGGCAAACGGATCACTTGAGGCCAGGAGTCCGAGACCAGCCTGGCCAAAATAGCAAAACCCGTCTCTACAAAAAATACAAAAATTAGTTGGGTGTTGGGGTGCGTGCCTGTAGTCCCAGCTACTCCAGAGTCTGAAGCAGGAGAATCGCTTGAATCGGGAGGTGGAGGTTGCAGTGAGACCAGATTGTGCCACTGTACTCCAGCCTAGGTGACAGAGCGAGACTCAGTCTCAAAAAACAAAAAAAAAGGACAGCGTCTTTCACCTCCTCCGGAGTTTGGCGCATGGTAGGGGTTCAGTCAGCGCTCTCTGGACAGTGTTTCAGCAGAACAACCTTGCAAGGGAGCTTCACCGGCTTTCTCCCCAAGATGTCTTCATTCCAACCTACGAACATAACAGCGGCTGCCACTTATGTATTGTGCTACTGTGTGCGAAGCTGTGGGATCTGGTGCCTCTTATGGTAAGATTGTGGGCCTCATTTTACAGGAAGGAAACTGAGGCTCAGAGAGACTGGCAGGCCCAAGATCAGACACTCGTATCCATCTGGCCCCCAAAGGCAGGATTTTAACAGCTAAGAATATGGTCTCAGTTCCACAGGCCCACCCCAGGGCTCCTGAACCCCAACTCGAGGCTGCGTGCCCTCAAACCAGTTCCCTCACTCCTTCAGCCTGATGCTTTGGGGTATCTTGCCCAGGAGGCCTTCCCCCTTTAATCTGTATCTCTTGTACTTGTGACTATCTTGTAACTTACACTGGCGCCCTCCATACACAATCCACATATGCCCCCAAGGGGCCTCAGAATAAATGGTGGCGAGGAGAAAAAAGCATTGGCATGAGGGGAATGGACGCAGGCACCTGGACTGCGGGTACAGGCGGGAAAATTCAGATCTAAGCGCTTGGCCTGCTCCCCGCAGGGGCGCAGTTCCCGGCGCGGCCACCAGATCGCGCCCGGCTCTCTCGGGCGGGGCTTGCAGTAAGGCTGTGTAGCCGCCAGATGATGCCCGAGACCGCGGCTCCGCAGGCAGTGCCCCGACAAGGAGGAGCCCGGCGAGCCCGCGAGTCCAAGACCTGTCCCAGGAGCTCCAGCGCACGTAACCTGCCACTGCCTCCTGCCGCCTCCTGCCCGCGCCATGACCCAGCCGGTGCCCCGGCTCTCCGTGCCCGCCGCGCTGGCCCTGGGCTCAGCCGCGCTGGGCGCCGCCTTCGCCACTGGCCTCTTCCTGGGTGAGCAGGACCTGGTCCCGGCGGGCGGGTGGGCGGGCGCAGAGGAGGGCGCGGCGTGGCTCAGGTTAACCCCTGTGGCCGCAGAGCCCCGGACCCTGACCCAACACCCTCTCCCCGGCAGGGAGGCTGTACCCCCCATGGCGAGGCCGGCGAGAGCAGTGCCTGCTTCCCCCCGAGGACAGCCCCCTGTGGCAGTATCTTCTGAGCCGCTCCATGCGGGAGCACCCGGCGCTGCGAAGCCTGAGGCTGGTCAGCAGGGCGCGGGACGGAAACGGGCGTCCCTCTCGACCCCTGCGGGTCCCACGTGGCTGTGTGACCTTGGGCTGGGCGGTGGCCCTCCCTAGGCTTCCGGCTTCCCTTGGTCGGATGCGGCGGGCGTTCCTGAAGGGCCCGTCCCCCAGGCCACGCCCATAACCGCGCCCCTAGGGGCTTGGGACCCCCAGGGCGAAGGTGGGTGACCGGCAAGGCTGGTGCCACCCTCTCCTTTCACGCAGCTGACCCTGGAGCAGCCGCAGGGGGATTCCATGATGACCTGCGAGCAGGCCCAGCTCTTGGCCAACCTGGCGCGGCTCATCCAGGCCAAGAAGGCGCTGGACCTGGGTAGGGGCACGCGGCCGGGATCCCGGAGGGCCGAAGTTTCCGGGCCGACCCCCACTCTGGACTGAGCCGGTCTTTGTCCTGGTCCCAGGCACCTTCACGGGCTACTCCGCCCTGGCCCTGGCCCTGGCGCTGCCCGCGGACGGGCGCGTGGTGACCTGCGAGGTGGACGCGCAGCCCCCAGAGCTGGGACGGCCCCTGTGGAGGCAGGTGAGCGCCCGCGCCTAGCTCTGCAGCCCCAGGCGGGGGCGCAACGGCTGACCCGCTCCCTCCGCAGGCCGAGGCGGAGCACAAGATCGACCTCCGGCTGAAGCCCGCCCTGGAGACCCTGGGTGAGCACCGAAGCGGGAAGGGCTTTGTGGCCATTGCAAACGAGGCCGCTGTGTGGCCGAGCTGTGACTGGGCCTGCCGAGCGGGTTAAGGGCAGGGCCGGCTGTCACAGCGCCCGGGCCAGCCTGGGAGGGGCCTCAGGGCCGCCGGGGCCGCGGACTCAGCCGCACCTGCCCTCCCTCCACCCGCAAGACGAGCTGCTGGCGGCGGGCGAGGCCGGCACCTTCGACGTGGCCGTGGTGGATGCGGACAAGGAGAACTGCGCCGCCTACTACGAGCGCTGCCTGCAGCTGCTGCGACCCGGAGGCATCCTCGCCGTCCTCAGAGTAAGGGATCCACTGCGGGGGAGGAGAAAGCACCCTCTCGGGCCGGGTCCCCATCTTTTCTCTTGACCCCTCTTATACTCCAAAGCCCTACCCAGTCCAGTCACATAGGCTCCACCCCCTGCTGGGCTCCGGCCCCGGTACCCAGGCTTTCCTCGGCTTTGGTTCTCAGTCTCCGGCTCTGCTCACCCCCCGCCCGGGCACCTCCCTCCGAGGCCCCGCCTCCCGTCTGGGCCCCTGCCTCCAAGACCCCGCCTCCCGCCCGGGCACCTCCCTCCGAGGTCCCGCCTTCCGCCCGAGCACCTCCCCCCGAAGCCCCGCCTCCCACGGCCCGGTTGGCCCCGCCCCCCCGCAGGTCCTGTGGCGCGGGAAGGTGCTGCAACCTCCGAAAGGGGACGTGGCGGCCGAGTGTGTGCGAAACCTAAACGAACGCATCCGGCGGGACGTCAGGGTCTACATCAGCCTCCTGCCCCTGGGCGATGGCCTCACCTTGGCCTTCAAGATCTAGGGCTGGCCCCTAGTGAGTGGTCTCGAGGGAGGGTTGCCTGGGAACCCCAGGAATTGACCCTGAGTTTTAAATTCGAAAATAAAGTGGGGCTGGGACACACGACCTCCTGAGCCTCCGTGTGTGGCGCTGGATGGGGAAGGGAGGGAAGGCCCAGCACAGACAGCTCCTACCTTCAGTGAAAAGGGCCTTGAGGTTCGTCCCCTCCCTGGCGCCAGGTCTGTGGCCCTACTGCAGAAACCTCCAGCTGGCAGGAGGCACGTTATGAAGTTTTAACTGGCCTGGCCACGTGTAATGGCCAGAGACACCAGCACCTCGGGCTTTTCTGCCTCCTACATCTTTCCCTCATGGCAGGCGAAGCTCTGGTTCCGAGCAGCTGGGACTGGTGGAGGGCCACGTCTGGTGTCTGACAACAGGAAAGAGGATTGCAGGGGACCACGGGTGTCACTTGTGTGATTTTGTAGGTGATGCCAGTTCTGCTGGCGGCTTGCTCATGTCTTCACAGCACAGTCAGCTCCCGAGCCTCACCTCTCCAGTGGAGGCCCTGGTCGGGGAACATCACCTCTGAGAGCCAGGCCAGTTGGCCTGGATCTGAGGACCTCGGGGTTGACTTGAGTATCCTGCCGTCTCCTTGAAATTCTGAAGGAAAGTGAGGGGGATCACTGGCCAGGGAGGCGTGAAGCAGACAAGCCTATAGGGACAGCAGTTGTTACTACACTCCCTAGAGAATGAAGAGAACTTCAGGCTTTCCTGAACCATCTGCCTATGAGGGGAGGTGGAGAAGGAACCAGGCCTCATGGAGCACCTTCGACCCAGGTGCTCTGCTTCTCATTTAAATCTCCCCAACCTCACAGATCTTATCTCCACTGACACTACCTCAGGCATAAGTGGCATTAGCCTGGAATTTAAGCAGCCTTTACCACTACCTGGTAAGCCTCCGTGGTGGGAAGTGTCCCTGGAAACTGCTGGAAGCAGGGCTAAAAGAGCCACGAGGCTAGGCGCAGTGGCTAACGCCTGTAATCCCAGCTACTCAGGAGGCTGAGGCAGAATTGCTTGAACCCCGGAGACAGAGGTTGCAGTGAGCCGAGACTGCACCACTGCACTCCAGCCTGAGCAACGGAGCAAGACTCATCTCAAAAAAAAAAAAAAAGCCACATGTGCTCACAGCTCCTGGGACAAACTTTGCATTTTGGACACTACGCAAGACCATGGCTGGAAACCTACCCTTTTCTAACTCATAAAAGCATATTAGGATGCACGTGGGTGAATAGGTTCAATTTACTCTAAGCAAATCCTTGACGAAAGTTAACTCACTTGTGCCACACCTCAGTCCAACTTACTGTAGCCACTGCCCAATAAAGGGCCACCCATTAGCTAAGGGGCAGCAGTCCCCATGACTAGGGTTTTTCTCTTTAGAGGACCACCAGAAGTGATTAGTTACCTGCGGGTCTACTTCACACTGCAAGAGTTGCTTTCAGACCTAGCCTGCATGCACATCTTTTCATCTGTTGTTCCTCTTACCTGACTCAAGCTGGCTCAAATTCTAACCTTCTGTCACTTAAGTCATGTCTGTCTGGAGAGGGCCTTTCAGAGAACCATGATTCACAGGGGCCATTCAAGCCAGTCCCCTAGGAATAGCGGGACCAGAGGGGTCTTCATGCCCCCAACCCTCCTGTGTGGAGAGCTTGCTTGAGCTCTGGTCTCTCACCAGCTTCTTCTCAACCTGGAAGTTTGTAGCATGTATCATTTCTTGGGTAATGAGCCCTTCCATTTTCTTACCCGTTTCTTATCACTCAGGCTCTACCATTCTTCAGGTCTACTATTACAGATTTGTTGAACAAATCATCTCTAACCTTTAATCATATCCTTCCAATTATCTTCTCCTATCAGAAAACGTGCTCTTTCCTACTTTTCCAACCAGAACCACCTATTAATGTCTCATTCATGCCCAGATGAAGGCCAATGCCACACAGCCTAAAGGGGTTGCCTCAGGTTTCCTACCTATACCCACCTTTCAGTGTGTCTGCCTAGAAGGAAATGAGTAATGACCTCTCACAGTCCCTCAGGTTACCCTCACTGTCTACACCTTACTCCTCTTCTGTACACCTAACACCATCTCACCAAACCAGGGCCTACTTTATGTTCCTAGCAGTAGCTCACAGGGGTATGGTGTGTTTGTGTAACTTTTCAGCACCTTCTCTTTTTCCTTTCAACGATGCAGGGCAATTCTGCACAGACTTACAAACTGAAGAGTGTAAAAGCATGTATCCTCTTATTGTAGTCTTAAAAAGCTCGTGGAATTATTCTAGGGACACAGAAGATTCTGTGGCACAGATCTAGGTAAACAGAAAAATACTCACTGGAAAAATAAGTACTGGCTAGCTACCACGGGGATTTGACCCTAGCTGGCAAACGTGGAACTCTGCAAATACTTGGAGCCATTAATTATGTATACTTGTTTTATTCATAATTTGTCATGTTCTGGGATACCAAAAGTAATAATGGCTGAACTTAACAAAATTTGTAACCTCATCTTAACATCCACTGATCCATCTCACTCAATGGTAATAGTCAATGTTTTCTAAAAGAACATAAAAACAAACATGCACACAACTGCACAGTTTTCATAAAGGTCTATTTCATTATTGGTGGGTAGCACATTTAACAGTTAAATACATTTAAATAATGTATAGGTGACTGCAGGACTGCAGCATTGGTAACTAGATAACCAATTCGACTAGAAACCAGCTAACAAGGAACTGTCTAAATACTTAAAATACAGCTCTTGTTGAGATCATCCTTTGTTTTGATCATCTTCTTGGGGGAAAAAAAGCCTGCTGCTGGTCACAATGGAAATATATTAAGGCCAAATCTTCTGATATCCATTCCCAAAGGTTTCTTTCAGCTGGATTAAGCCTCCAACTCCAGGGCGAGCCCAAGCTTGTGGCCTCCAGCATTAATGCTCTTCCCGTCTACCAGAGCAGAGAGTGTAAGCTTCACACCTATTAAGACAAAAAAACACAAAAACACAAAACCGTGATGTACCTGGCACTTCACTCAGTCTGGGCCTTCTTTCACAGTCATCCCCAGAGCCTGCCTGTCACTTCCTCAGCCTGTCAGCTGACCTACTAGTGCTGGCCACCAGAGGGCGCTTGGAAGTATCTGAGACACCAGAACTGGGTTACCATTCTAGCTAGGTAAGGCACCAAGTCACAGAGAAATGTTTTAATAACAAGTTCAAAGTGTTCTAGAATATCCTATAATGTTGAGTATACTATCCCGATGAAAAGAGACTAGAGACATAATCATAATTAGATCCTAGAAAGGAAAACCTACAATAAAGACACATTTGGGAACGGGGGTAAATCTGAATATGTATTTGGTACTACATTAATGTTAGTTTTCTTAGATGCGACAATGCTATTGTGCTTATAAAGAAAAATGTCTTACTCTTAGGATACACATGCTAGGGGTTGCCAAGTCTGTATGTCTGCAAAACATACATTTTTTTTAAAAAGTATGTGAAGTTTCAGAGACATAAAATAAATGTAGTAAATGTTAATAATTGTTAATAAATTGTTAATAATTGGTCAGTGAAGGGTAAGGGCATATGATGTTCATTGTACCATTCTTCCAACTTTTCTTTAGGTTTCAAAATCACCAAAATAAACTTTGGGGAGGAAAATCCCTATCTGAAGGGGGAAAAGTCTCCAGTACTTTAAGCAGACTCCAAGATGAGTCATGTGCACCCTGAAGTTGGAGAAGCGCTGTTCTAGACACAGCACGCTTCAAAATATTACATAAAGTCAACAAGACTATAGACAGAACCAAAGCAATGAGTGAACTTTGATCAACAAAATAAAAATTACTACAAAACATTTCAGATACAAGTGAGGAAACTGATAGGAAGTGGGTATTAAATAATAAGGAATCACTAACTTTCTTAGGTATGATAGTATTATAGTTATGCAGAAAAGGAGAGACGGGCCTTATTCTGAAGAGAAGTGTCATGACCAAATGGCCCAGCCAAAAAAAAAAAAAAGAGAAATAAAAAATTGTGGCAAAAGGTAAACATGTATTTATTGTACTCTTCTTTCAACTCTTCTGTGTGCTTGAAAGGTCTGAAAAATAAGCTGAAGAATGAAAACTAAATTTTAATACTATCAAAACAATCCTACTTTATCAAGAATACTTACCAGGCCTCAGAGTCTGAGTATAGCCTACTCCAATTAAGCTAGAGTTGTTGACTTTTGCCTAAAATACAAAAACAACTGTAAGAAAAATATTTCAATAGAGACAAAGCCCCTACATGTTTCCCCATCATGTGGTCATGAAGTGTTCAGTTTTATTCACGTGAGACAATAAAATTCAATATTATGTATTAAGCCAAACAAACCAGGTACTATTTAATTCGTATCCATTCAACTCAAAAATCAAATTCTCAGTAGGACACAATACTCCTGATAGCCACTGGAATGTATCCAAAGACCCCAAACTGTCCGTACTGCACAAGAGCCTAAGCACTCTCATAAAAATCGTCTTTGTTAATTCTAGTCTAGCACAACAAACCAGACCAAAATGTGGTACAAGTCAGGCTCACTAGAGGTGACACACAGCAGCCTTAAAGCGCAGGGTATAAAGTTTAAATTCATGACTTAGTTACACACATTACTACTTTCAGGACTCTTCCTAAAGAATCAAAACCATCAATGTTAAAAAAAAAAAAAAAAAATCTCCAAACGACAAGTAATTCCTCTGAAGAATCAGATCAAACAATCCTTTATCCTCACGTTCTTACACCACTCATGAATGTCGGTGCCGCTGAGTTCTGGCTGTATGTAATCACTGTGCTTGGGAGGAGGTCCCAGTGAGGTATCATGTACCAATCCAGGCCCCTGCCTTCCTTACACAATCCTAACATTTTAGGACTTAGTTACCGACTTCAACGGCTGGAATGAATCCTGAAGAGTAAGACATAGTAAAGAGTAGTTTCTTTCTAGCTCCATTCTCTACCACTCCTAACATTATGAAGCCACACCAGAGGCCGGGAACACCTGCCTTCATTTCCAGGGCCTAGGTTGCCTAGACACGCAACTTTGCTTTGCTTTCAGCATTCTGAAGGCTACAATATAAAAGTAACAAACAGCCTATGTGACCAAAACAGATCTCCAAATGATTCGATGTCTATACCCTTATAATGTGTAACATCCGAAGAGCCCAATCCAGAGAAAGAAATGATGTAACTATACAGACACAAACCACATCCAAAACACCTGTATTCACTTGGCACTACAGCCAAATATTCATGAGCTACCAATGACCATCTGAAGAAAAAAACAGGCCCGGTGCAGTGGCTGACACCAGTAATCCCTGCACTTTGGGACGCCAAGGCGGGAGGATCACTTGAGCCCAGGAATTCAACAACAGCCTGGGCAACACAGTGAGACCCCTGTCTGTCTGTACAAAATTTTTCTAGCTTGGTATGATGGTGCACACCTACCCAACTACCGGGGAAGTGGGGATGAGATGGAAGGATCTCTTGAGCCCAGGTGGCTGAGGGTACAGTGAGCTGTGATTGCGCCAGTGAACTCCAGCCTAGGCAACAAAGCTCAAAAAAAAAAAAAAAAAAGAAAGAAGAAAAATACCTCACTAATGACCATCTTGTGCCTTACAAATAAGAGCCTCAGACAGCTGGATAGATATTCCTATTATTGGCCGGGCGCAGTGGGTCATGCCTGTAATCCCAGCACTCTGGGAGGCCGAGGCGGGCGGATCACAAGGTCAGGACATCAAGACCATCCTGGCTAACATGGTGAAACCCCGTCTCTACTAAAAATACAAAAAATTAGCCAGGCGTGGTGGTGGACACCTATAGTCCCAGCTACTCGGGAGGCTAAGGCAGGAGAATGGCGTGAACCCGGGAGGCAGAGGTTGCAGTGAGTGGAGATCACACCACTGCACTCCAGCCTGGGCCACAGAGCAAGACTCCGCCTCAAAAAAAAAAAAAAGAAAGAAAGAAATTCCCATTATTGACCGGGCTTGGTGGCTCATGCCTGTAATCCCAGCACTTTGGGAGGATCACAAGGTCAGGAGTTCAAGACCAGCCTGGCCAAGATGGTGAAACCCCGTCTCTACTAAAACTACAAAAATTAGCCAGGCACGGTGGCAGGCGCCTGTAATCTCAGCTACTCGGGGGACTAAGGCAGGAGAATCGCTTGAATCCAGGTGGCAGAGGTTGCAGTGAGCACAGCAGAGATCGCACCACTGCACTCCAGCCAGGGTAACAAAGTGAGACTCTGTCTCCAAAAAAAAAAAAAAAAAAAAATTCCTATTATTTAACAGTAGGAGTTAAACCATGAAACTGTGATAAGGAGTAGAAAAAATAAACTCAGTTTCTGCCTCTATACTCTCATAAGGCCTAGGGAGAATTTCCCACACATCAAGCAAACAATTCTGCAGCGGACTCCAGCTAGATGTTCTCTAATTCAATTCTGATACTATCTACCTGGAGAGATAGCATCGGATCACACAGGTTCAGGGCTCAGTTTCTTAAAACTGCCCCGCCCTCATTTTCAATGCCAGTTGAAAGCTCCAGGTTGTTTTGCCTCTGCTTCTTACAGACTGGTTATAAGTCAGGGTTCCCACAACCCCCTGGGGTTCAAGTAATTTCCTAGAATGGCACACAGAACTCAGGGAAACACTTACATTTACCAGTTATATAGAATATTTTAAAGGATATAAATTAACATACAAATGAAAAGATACTTATGTATCTTTTCCTTTATAGGTGAAGTCTTGAAGGGTCCCAAGCACAGGAGCTTCCATCCCTGTAGAGCTGGGGTGCCCCACCCTCCCATGACATGAATGTATTATTGTTTACCTTCCTGAAGGCCCCCTGGACTCAGTCCTTTGGGTTTTTACAGAGACTTCATTACAAAGGCACGATTAATTAAATCACTGGCCACTGGCTCAACCTTTAGCTACTATGCCCTCCCCAAGGCAGAAGGTTTGTTCCCTAGCAACCAGCACCCCCTATCATGTGGTCATCTAGGGACTATCCAAAAATCACCTCATTAACATAAGTTCAGATTTGGTTGAAAGAGGCCTGTTTAACAAAATAGCCCAGGGCACAGTGGCTTGTTCCTGTTACCCCAGCACTTTGGGAGCCAAGGCAGGTGGATCACCTGAGGTCAGGGGTTGGAGACCCACCTGGCCAACATGGTGAAACCTCATTTCTACTAAAAATACAAAAATTAGTCGGGCTAATCCCAGCTACTAAGTAGACTGAGGCATGAGAACTGCTTGAACCCGCAAGGCGGAGGTTGAGGTTGCAGTGAGCAGAGATGGTGCCACTGCACTCCATCCAGCCTGGATGACAGTGAGATTTCATCAAAAGAAAAAACAAACAAACAAAAAAAACAACCCACAAAAGACTGTCTTTCACTTTTATGCTCTGGACCTGTTTCAGGAACCAAGGACAAATGGCCAAATATCTCAACAAAAGACACTCTTACTGCTCTAGTCACTTGGGAAATTACAAGGGTTATAGAAGCTGTGAGCCAGGAACTGGACAAAAACCAAAATATATATACCATAGTATCATAGGCCACCCCCTGGTTTCAAACAGGGATCCCTTACAGCAAAACGGTCCATATATCTGTCAAGGATGTTTACACCTGTTGCATTTATATAATAGACATATCTACAAGAGTACAAACACAAATATGCCTATCATCTGGAGAAGCTACTGTGGGATAGGGATGGTTTAAAGAAACAACTAGGCTGGGAGCGGTGGCTCATGCCTGTAATCTCAGCACTTTGGGAGGCTGAGGCGGGCGGATCACCAGAGGTCAGGAGTTTGAGACCAGCCTGGCCAACATGGCAAAACCTCATCTCTACTAAAAATACAAAAATTAGCCGAGTGTGGTAGTGGGCACCTATAATCCCAGCTACTCAGGAGGCTGAGGCACGAGAATGGCTTGAACCCAGGAGGTGGAGGTTGCAGTGAGCCGAGATCACACCACTGCACTCCAGCCTGGATGACTCCGTCTCAAAAAAAAAAAAAACGAACATAAAAAACCCTAATTGGTCCTATGAAGAGAAAAAAAAAAGAGCTCAGCAGTATGAGGAATGTGAGGTATGCAAAATTTATCAGGCCCAGAGAGACATGAGAACAAGACTTTAGTCACAGGACACACACCCCATGCCCAGGGGAAATTGTTTAAAAACATTTTGTTCTTTTTTTCCTTCCTTGTAGTTTCCAGGCTGGCTCGCAAATATCTAAAGTGGTACTGCAAGTTGCACAATGTGACCCTCACCCATTATCTTCATGTTCCTGGAATCTGTGATACAAAGAACAATGTATAGACAATCACTAATCAATGTTATTTCTGTAAACCAAAGAGAATTCCTGCCAACTTTGTATCAGCCCACATCCTGTCCCGAATTTTTGGCCTTTAAAAACCTGTTTGTAACAAGAGCCAAATGGAGCTCAAATCCACTTGGATCTCAGTCTGCTGGGCAGCTGTCCTCATTATGGTGCAAATAAATTCTTTAAAATTGTATTTTGTGCCTTAGTTTCTTCCTTTAGGTTGACAGAAGCCATTAGAAACTTCTTTATCTTCTTGTACCAGCTTTTTTTCCCCTTGATCTACTGTTATTTGTACCTTGTGCAGAACTATTCAGGACAGAAATCAGCTCACAGTGAGATCCAGTTCCTCCTCAGGCCAGTCACTTTCCATAGGTATTACATCCTGAGGAGGCTTCAACTCAATTTCACAATACATATAATCATCAATCAGTATTACAAGACTTATTTACACAAGGGAGTTTAATCTGCCAACAATATTACCATATGGCAGTATGAGCATGGTACAAAAAAATCAGTTTTGTTACAGATCAATGAAAATTAGAAATATTTGCTTTGCCTTCCCAAAATAAATCTACCCTTCCCCATTTGTCAGCCTTTATCTTGATTAATAAGCCTGACTACTGCCCCAGGCAATTTCAGATCACATTTCTCAATGTAATCTCTGACTTCTGACTTTTTAAATTTCTCCAAACTGGGCAAAATACAGCAAATACAGGTATTAGGGGTACTTTTTACCCTTGCAAGGTGGCTTTGAGGCTGGTGGCCAAGGCTTAAACCAAATGAAATCTGAGCTTGGTCTAGCATCAAGGTACAATCCAGCACTCTTTCACTTTGATTTTAGCTATTACAAGTAACAATAATCAAGGGATTGTATATTTTGTTTCTTATTGTTTGCGTTTCCTTATGCACCCAGTGAACCAACTCCCTTGGAGTTGGATCTATCTTTGAATTCCACTGGTAATTTTTAAGTACCTGAGCACAGCACAGTTGTGGCTCCATAGCAGGGGTGACCATCTGACCACCCAGGAGTCAAAAGTTCCTCATTTCCCATCCATTTATCCTTTTTCTTCCTAAACCATGCTTCGATGAACCACTCTAGCTAGAGCCACTCTAGCAAATCCCAATCCTGACATCAATTCTGAGGATACAGAAAAAAGCCAACTCAGTTTCTCCTACTATTCTCTCACAACACAGAATGCTTCTGTGACCACATGTGTGAGAGCTTTCCCCACACACCAAGCAAGCAATGATTTCTGCAGCAGACACTGGCTAAATGTCCTCTAATTCCACCTGGAGACATCAGATGCCACAGGTTAAGGGCTTAGTCCCACAAGACTGCCCTCCTCCCACTTCAGATGCCAACTGCAAGCCCTAGGTTGTTTTAACTCTGCTTCTGACCTGGCAGCTCTAAATAGAGGTTCCCACAAGCCCCTCCTTGGGTTCAATTAATCTCCTAGAGCAGGTCACAGAACTCAAGAAACACTTTATTTACATTTACCAGTTTTAATAAAGGATATTACAAAGGATACAGATGAAGAGACGTATAGTGCAAAACATAGGAAAGGACACAGTTTCGATGCCCTCTACAGGCATGCCACCTTCCAGTAACCTCAGCTACCCAGCTCACTGACCTCTGTCCTTGTGGGTTTTCATGAGGCTTCATTATACAGGCATGACTGATTAAACCACTAGCCATTGGTGAACAACTTAACCTACAGCCCCTCTCCCCACCCCCTCTAATCACACCTCGGTCTCTCCACTGACTAGCCCGCCCCACTCCCCCCTCCTCCCCAAGCTACCTAAAGGTGGCCAGCCACCAGTCAACTCATTAGCATACACAAAGATACTTAATACTTTGGGGATTCCAAGGATTTTTTAGGAGTTCTATGCCAGGAGAGGGAAGGAGAACCAAATATATACCTCCTAATATCACAAGGAGCATTAAGCAATGCTTCTGGGTACTGCTGAATTGGAGTGGCAGCTAACATTACTGAAGTGAGAAAGGCTAGGTACGTTTCTAAACTAATTCCCAGGAGTCACTAAATGACAAAGGGGTCCCAAGCTGCCTTCCCATTTTAACTATGAACTCCTAGTAGCTGAGAAAAGCTTCTTCCACTGACATTAAATCTGTTAAAATGCCACAGACATCCCAGAACATCAATGCAAGTAACAGAAGTGTGCTGTATGAATCTTGAGGTTTTTATTGCTGTCGTGCAATTAGAAATGGAGAAGGTGGCCAGCCGTGGTGACTCATGCCTGTAATCCCATCACTTTGGGAGGCTGAGGCGGGTGGATCACTTGAGGTCAGGAGTTTGAGACCAGTCTGGCCAACAAATCCCGTCTTTACTAAAAAATACAAAAAAAATTAGCCAGGTGTGGTAGCGGGCACCTGTAATCTCAGCTACTCGGGAGGCTGAGGCAGAAGAACTGCTTGAACCCAGGAGGCGGAGGTTGCAGTGAGCCAAGATCGCACTACTGCACCCCAGCCCGGGTGACAGAGACTCCATCTCAAAAAAAAAAAAAAGACAAAGTGATGATTACAATACTAGCCAGGTACAGTGGCTCATGCCTATAATCCCAACAGCCTCCTTTGGGAGGCTGAGACGGGATGATAGCTTGAGCCTAGGATGGGCAACATATGGAGATCCCATCTCTACAAAAAAACATCAAAAAATTAGTTGGGAATAGTAGGAGGCTGAGGTTGAACCCAGGATGTCAAGGTTGCAGGGAGTCGTGATTGTGCCACTGCAGTCCAGCCTGGACAACACAGAGCCTTAAAAAAAGAGATTAAAGCACTATTATTTCTGACATGGTAAGAACCACTCAGGGACCAAAACACCAGCTATACTTGGGCGTAGACAGGCCTATGGCTCAAGGTTATTATCAACATTAACTCGGCAGCTTTTGAGGTTAAACAAACTCCACCGGCCTGGCCTGGAAATAAAACGTCTAACACTGTATCCATCAAAAAAGCAGCATTTCAAAATCTAAAACTAATCTATCTGTAAACTGGGGACTGTGTGAAATCAGTTCAAATTTTCAACATAATTCAGTATACCCAAAGACTCATTCCCACAACCAAAACCCCCATTCTAAGTCCACAAAAGTACTCACAGAAATGGAAGCAGTGGGATCCAACTGATATTTAGCTGCAATGCCAAAACGAGTGCAGTTGGTACCTGATGTCCAAGCAAGGTTTACTGAAGTGTCAAGATCTTCACAAACTTTCTGATAAATTGATCCTCCAAATTCTGTCCCATCATTGCTGTAAGATATTTTAAATTAGTAGATCTAGAATAGACAATGTAATGATGTCTAAGGCACAGGCTGATCTGTAGCATTACATTTAAATAAAAACCACAGCTCAAGTGGCTCTTTAGTGTTTCACTGAAAACTTTCAAGTTTTAACAGGTTTTTTTCCCCAACCCATACCCATACAGGAATTGGTAAAATGAACCACAGAATCCATTCAGTGGAATTACCACACTGTATTAAACATGAAAGAGGTTCTCCAACAGCCTTTTGGTTATGTATTTTATATATACGTATATATAAACACACATATAAAAAGGTGAACCACAACATTAACAAAGATTATATACCTAGCTGGCATGATTATAAGAAATGTAGGTTTTCTTCTTTGTGCTTCTTTTATTTACCAATGAATTTTTACAATGGAAAGAAAAACATTTTAAGTACTTTCCATGTATCTACCTAGTTTGGGCTAGGTAAAAACACCCGGCTGGATGCAGTGGCTCACGCCTATAATCCCAACACTTTGGAAGGCTGAGGCGGGAGGATCGCTTGAGGCCAGGAGTTTGAGACAAGCCTGGGCAACATAGCAAGGCCCCATCTCTACAAAAATAATTTAAAACAAACAAACAAACAAAAAAACAACAACAACAGCCGGGCACAGTGGCTCACGCCTGTAATCCCAGCACTTTGGCAGGCAGGCAGATCACGAGGTCAGGAGTTCCAGACCAGCCTTGCCAGCATGGTGAAACACCGTCTCTACCAAAAATACAAAAATTAGCCAGGCATGGTGGCACACGCCTGTAGTCCCAGCTACTTGGGAGGTTGAGGCAGGAGAATTGTTTGAACCCGGGAGGCGGATGTTGCAGTAAGCCGAGATTGCAACAGAGCAAGACTTTGTCTGAACCAAAACAAAAAAAGAAAGAAAAAAAGAAAAAGAAAAAAAAACCCAACAACAAAACACCATACATTTTAGGCAATCCTATCAAGTCAGCATCTCACACACCAAAATAATTAAGTAAAATGAATGCACTGGTAGCAGTCTGCCAATATCTAATGCCTCTTGTAAAAATACAAAGTGCATTAAACCCACATATAAAATGAACATTTACTCTCTCAGCACCAAAGGTCAGACTAACATTCTTCCACTATAAGCTTTCAAGGGGCACCCTAGAAATGACCAAGAATGATTTTGTTTTTAAATGTTATGAGAAATCCTTCAGGGTGCACCCAGATCAATAAGAGATGACAGACATCAAAATCATCCTCTGAAGGCCTACATCACAGTATCCTATGAAAGAAATACTTACACATTAGTGTGTAGCTGGAAGTCCCCAGTCCTGTAGCCCACTGCAAAGTTATTCCTTGTCAGCTTTGATTTGGCACTGTCAAAGGTCATCTGGTACCCAGCAAGCCAGCCCTCATAACCAAAGACAGCTGAACCATGGATTGCAGGTCCAGCAAAATCAAAGTCAACATCACAACCAAGGTTTATACACTCCCTCTTGTAAGAAGACTTGATTTTACCACTTTTCTTTCTGGAAAAAGAACAAACTGATGTCACTGGGAAAAATTTACACACACTTCTGCACAAGAGAGCACAAAACAGACTTAAATGAACTGCAGTATGACCAGGGAGTAAAAACCAGCAATACAATAAGAGGGAGTAAAAAAGTCAGCTCAATCAACCACAAGACAAGGACACATGAGGCAACTGGACAGCCATCTAGGACGACTGCTTTGCAGAACAATCAGTCACAAAAGCCTGTTAGAAACACATTAATTGCCCAAGTTAGTGCAACAACGAAGAGGCAAATATTTGAAGGCAAGCCAATGATAGCAACCATAGTATTCTAAAAGCAGATATAGGCCAGGCACGGTGGCTCCCGCCTGTAGTCTCAGCACTTTGGGAGGCTGAGGTGGGTGGATCACTTGAGGTCAGGAGTTCAAGACCAGCCTGGCCAGCATGGTGAAACCCCGTCTCTACTAAAAATACAAAAAAAATTAGCCAGGCATGGTGACACACGCCTGTAATCCCAGCTACTCAGGAGGCTGAGGCAGAAGAATCGCTTGAACCCAGGAAGCAGAGGTTGCAGTGAGCCAAGATCGCACCATTGCACTCCAGCCTGGGTGACAGAGAATAAATAAACAGGCTGGGAGCGGTGGCTCACACCTGTAATCCCAGCACTTTGGGAGGCCACAGTAGGCATATCACAAGGTCAGGAGTTCAACACCTGCCTGATCAACATGGTGAAACCCCGTCTCTACCAAAAATACAAAAATTAGGTGGGCGTGGTGGCACATGCCTGTAATCCCAGCTACTCAGGAGGCTGAGGCAGGAGAATCACTTAAACCCGGGAGGCGGAAGTTGCATTGAGCTGAGATTGCGCCACTGCACTCCAGCCTGGGTGACAGAGTGAGACTCTGTCCCAGATAAAAATAAAATAAAATAAAATAAATATGAAAAAAAGAAAAAAAAAGGCTGGGCACAGTGGCTTATGCCTGTAATCCCACCACTTTGGGAGGCCAAGGCGGGCAGATCACCTGAGGTCAGGAGTTCCAGGACAGCCTGGCCACAACATGGTGAAACCCCGCCTCTACTAAAAATACAAAAATTAGCTGGGCGTGGTGGCACGCACCTGTAGTCCGAGCTACTCAGGGAGGCTGAGGCAGAAGAATCGCTTGAACCCGGGAGGCTGAGACTGCAGTGAGCCAAGATGATGCCACTGCACTCCAGCCTGGGTGACACAGCGAAGACTCCATCTCAAATAAATAAATAAAAGCAGATACAGAGATTTCACCACAAGGTAGCTTAATAAGCTATCAAACAGTAAATGTACACCTTTTCTAAATATACAAAAGAGAAATACTTTTAAATGTAATATAGATAAAAATGTCTATGCTTACCCTGTGTTTGGTGAGAAGGTAGTATCAAATGTCAGTTTCAAACCTTGACAAATCTATTTTGAAAGAAAAGTAATTTGTTTTCTCTCTTTTTTTGAAATACAAAAATAAATTAATAAAATTAATACTAAAATTTTCAAAATGTTACCTGGTCTTCAATTGCGATTTCTGTTCCCAGAGTGTTATCAGTGTTCCACTTTTCTGTGAAAGTCAGACCATACTCACACCACTTGTATTTGGTCTCCAAGGTCCCAGTAACTTTACCAGTGTCTGTATTAGATGAACCAGACGTTGAAAATTCCTAACAAGACAATCAGTAACTTCATGAACATTCTCATAAGCCTAGAATTCATCACTGCCTTACACACACACACACACACACACACACACACAAAAACCCGCTGAAACATTTGGTAAATTCATGAATCCTCCTTTTTCTAGCTTCCTGAACACTCGTATCCCTCTGCACTGTGCTACTCTCTAAGCATATCTTGCTCAAATAAGCCTTTGAGCAACTGACTGCCACTTTACATACACACCTGACATTTCCAATCAATCACAAGTTAACCTGTAGTGAATTCTCAAGTGAACAAACTGTACATCTTTTTTTTTTTTTGAAACAGAGTCCCGCTCTATTGACAGGCTGGAGTGCAGTGGCGTGATCTTGGCTTACTGCAACCTCCGCCTTCCAGGTTCAAGTGATTCTCCTGCCTCAGCCTTCCAAGTAGCTGGGATTACAGGTGCCCGCCACCACACCCAGCTGATTTTTGTATTTTTAGTACAGATGGGGTTTCACCATGTTGGTCAGGCTGGTCTCCAACTCCTGACCTCAGGTGATCCACCCACCTCGGCCTCCCAAAGTGCTGGGATTACAAACGTGAGCCACCGCACCAGGCTAACTGTACATCTTTTAAGGAAGGTTTTGCTAAGGTGATTTTATTTGGGATTCAAAAATTAATGGGGGACTGAGTGTGGTGGCTCATGCCTGTGATCCCAGCACTTAAGAGACCAGTCTGGGCAACATAGCAAGCCATGTCTCTACAAAAATTAAGAAACCAGCTCAGCGTGGTGGTGTGCGCCTGTAGTCCCAGCTACTCAGGAGGCCGAAGTGGGAGACTGCTTGAGCCTGGGAGGTCCAGGCTGCAGTGAGCCATAATCCCACCATTGCACTCAGCATGGGTGACACAGTGAGACCCTGTCTAAAAATAATAATGTGCCAATCCCTGGTTGCACACGAACTGAAAAAGAAAAAATACGGAGCGCTTATCTGAGTTTTTTTTTTTTTTTGAGACAGCATCTTGCCTCTGTCACCCAAGCTGGAACACAATGGTGTCACCACAGCTGACTGCAGCCTCAACCTCCCAGGCTCAAGTGATCCACATACCTCAGCCTCCTGAGTAGCTGGGATCACAAGCATCACCACGCCAAGCCTAAGGAAGACAGCTGATGTGAAAATAATAAAGAGACTACAGCCAGAAATTGTGATATCTGCAGAGTGAGAAATATCAAAAACTGTATCAATAGGAGGAAAGGCCAGTCATCCTTCTCTCAGAAAATAGAACATTGTATAACTATTGCTCTGCTGTTAGAGACAAATCCTTAGGTCTTATATCACTCTCCTAAATTAGATCCTTTCATTAACAGGAATTTCAAGTCAAAGCATAGCCCTCAATACCTATACTAAAAAGAACTGGACTGGCTGGGCGTGGTGGGTCACACCTGTAATCCCAGCACTTCAGGAGGCCAAGGTGGGCCGATCACTTGAGGGAGGGAGTTTGAGACCAGCCTAGCCAACATGGTGAAACCCCGTCTCAACTAAACATAAAAAAATTAGCCGGGCATGGTGGTGCATTTCTATAATCCCAGCTACTCAGGAGTCTGAGGCAGGAGAATCACTTGAACCCGAGAGCCTGGGGTTGCAGTGAGCCAAGATGGCACCACTGCACTCTAGCTTGGGTGATGGAGTGAGTGAGACTCCATCTCCAATTAAAAAAAAAGCACTGGATCACGTTAGGAAAGAACACTAGATATAAAAATTGGGAGTTCTGATGTCCGGTTCTTCGTGTCATTTACTAAATGCATCACACTGAGCAGGACACAACTTTTTGCATTGTTTTTTGGAGACAGGGTCTCACTCTGTCGCCCAGGTTGAAGTACAGTGCCACAGTCATAGCTCACTGCAGCCTCAAACTCCTGGGCTCAAGCGATCCTGCTATCTCAGCCTCCCAAGTAGCTGGGACTTCAGGTACCCACCAACAAGCACAGCTAATTTTTAAATTTTTTTGTAGAGACGGGGTCTCACTATGTTGCCCAGGTTAGTCTCAGAACTCCTGGGCTCAAGGGATCCTCCTGCCTTGGCCTCCCAAAGCGCTGGGATTACAGGAATGAGCCACTGTGACCAGCCTCACTTAACTTTTTTGGGTCTGTTTCTGCAACTATAATTACAAAGCCTACATCCGGATGATTAAATTGAACTGACACTGTGAAAGTTTGTACGTTTTCATATGCTCCACAGAAAAGGAAAGCATTATTAAAACAATATATATGGAACAGGTTTTTCTAGCAGATAGTATGAACGGGGAATGTGTGAGTAGCTATATTTAATCCTGAATGACATTAATGACTCTTGGGGCCCCACCTACGGCCATCCATCAGCCCATAGATCAAGAGCCAGCCTATATACACATGCCAAGGAAGCCTCAAGAAACAAAGCCAACACCACCCTATGGGACCAGAGTTGGGCCAGATTACAGCTCATACCCTTTACTCTACCACCAGAAATTTTGGCTTCTACATTCTGGGGTGGCTTCAGTAGCTTTGCTGTTCGGGTAAGAAAACAGAGCCAGGTATTAACGGGACTTATCTGGGGCCAGAGACATACTATAGGATCAATACCATGGTTGTTGAGTTACATGTATTAAATTTGAATAAAAACATGCTATATCTAATCCAGCTCCTACATATCCTTCATGCTCTTAAACCTACTTCCATAAAACTTTCCCTAACCCTATACACAATAATCTATTCCTTTCCAACAAAGATTTGGTTTATCAAATGATCTAGCATTTGATATTAATTATCTCAGTATTCTCAGTTTATTTTGTCTCTCCAACTAGAAAGTAAGCTTTTTAAACACAAGGACTGAATCTTTTTTAGAAGGCCTTTTGTGTTTCAACAAATACACTAGGGGCCTCAATAGACTAACAATGGGAACATTAAAAAACACACTAAACCACTGCTCTGTAACCTGTTAACTTGGCCAAATAAGTCATCCAATCATAACTAAACACCTAGGCTTCCTTTCAGACCAAAAAAACCAAGCGACAGATATGATCAATGTAAAACCCCAGAAATCCAACAGGCCTAGGCTTTTAAACAACTACAGGCCTAGCGCTGTGGCTCATGCCTGTAATCCCAACACTTTGGGATCACTTGAGGTCAGGAGTTTGAGACCAGGCTGGCCAACATGGCAAAACCCTGTTTCTACTAAAAATACAAAAATTAGCGGGGCATGGTGGCAAGCGCCTGTAATCCCAGCTACTTGGGAGGCTGAGGCCAGAGAATCGCTTGAACCTGGGAGGTAGAGGTTGCAGTGAGCTGAGATCACGCCACTGCACTCCAGCAAGACTGCGTCTCAGAGGGGGAAAAAAAAAAAAAGAAACTACAATACGATTAAATAAATATCACTTACATGCACTACATCAAAAATGTCTATATAGACCGAGCACGGTGGCTCACGCCTGTAATCCCAGTACTTTGGGAGCCCGAGGCAGGCAGATCACGAGGTCAGGAGATCGAGACCATCCTGGCTAACACGGTGAAACCCCACCTCTACTAAAAATACAAAAAAATTAGCTGGGCGTGGTGGCCAGCGTCTGTAGTTCCAGCTACTCAGGAGGCTGAGGCAGGACAAAGGCATGAACCTGGGAGGTGGAGCCTGCAGTGAGCTGAGATCATGCCACTGCACTCCAGCCTGGGTGACAGTGCAAGACTCCATCTCAAAAAAAAAAAAAGTCTCTCTCTCTATATATATACGTATACATTTATCAAAATAACCTACAGGATTCTAATATGCACACATTTATACCCACCCCCAAAATAATCTCAAAACAAAAATTTTTAGAGTAAAAAAAATTGCACAAAGTTAAATTTTACTAGCTGGGCATGGTGGCTCACATCTGTAATCCCAGCACTTTGGGAGGCCAAGGTGGGTGGATCACTTGAGCTCAGGAGTTCAAGACTAGCCTGGGCAACATGGCAAAACGTCATCTCTAGAAAAACTACAAAAAGTACTCGGGCATGATGGATAGGACCTGTACTCCCAGATGCTTGGGAGGCTGAGGTGTGAAGATTGCTTGAGCCCAAGAGGTCGTGGCTGCAGTGAGCTGAGATTGTGCCACTGCACTCACCGCACTCCAGCCTAGGCAACAGAGTGAGACCCTGTCTTGAAAAAAGTTAAATTTTAGTTTATCCCCTTTGTAACAGTTCATTGAACTATCAAGACACCAAAATATTAACCTCTTTAAAAAATATTCTTGGCTGGGCATGGTGACTCACACCTGTAATCCCAGCACTTTGGGAGGCTGAGGTGGGTGGATCACCTGAGGTCAGGAGTTGGAGACCAGCCTGGCCAACATGGTGAAACCCCAACTCTACTAAAAATACAAAAATCAGTCAGGCGTGGTGGCAGGCAACTGTAATTCCAGCTACTAGAGAGGCTGAGGCAGGAGAATCACCTGAACTCAGGAGGCGGAGGTTGCAGTGAGCCATGATCACACCACCGCACTCCAGTCTAAGTGACAGAGTGAGACTCCGTCTCAAAAAAAAAAAAATTCAGATCAGGACTCCCTAAACTCACAAAATACATGTGGAAATCTTCTCCAGGGAAAACTACTAGAAAATGGACATTATATAAATGATTAGTACACTCAAATTAATGAGGTCCTAATATTTTTATGCCCATAACTTTGACGAGCATTGTTGACAAAGGGTTACAAAAAAGTCTAATAATGGGTTCCCTGCCTTCAAATGTGTAATCTTACTGAGTAAAGAGTACCACCTGACTGGTCTTTCCTAAGTTCCTTGTGCATACATAATATGACGAAAGACCACATGAAAATCAGAAAACATTCAAGGCCAAAATAAATCAGGTTACACGCAAATCTCTTAAAAAAAAGTTAACTTCTGCCTCCTCTTTAAGACAAAACCGGTAGACATCTTTCAGTTACGACCATTTTACAAGTTGAAAAATTATAAAGGTTCAATAGAACTTATTCAACAGTAACACTCACCACGCCACTGCAAGACTTTGTTTTCACATCCAGTTTCACCAACCCAAAACCTTCAACAAATAGCAAAAGAAACAAAATGATTCTTTTGTACGAAAGATACATAGCAATTGTTGACTATACATAAAATATACATAAAAAACAAAAAGATTCCACATATTCAGAGGTGGATAAAAATGTGTTAATATACAATATTTAAATGAAATTTTACAAATTCATCTTTTGTAAACTGGCTTATAAAGGGCAGAATTATCCCTATACTGCTTTGTCTAGTTTTTTGGTAGTTGGTACACAAAAGAATGCTTTCAAACTATTCTTTTTTTTTTTTTTTGAGACGGAGTCTCACTCTGTCGCCCAGGCTGGAGTGCAGTGGCACGATCTCGGCTCACTGCAACCTCCACCTCCCAGGTTCAAGCCATTCTCCTGCCTCAGTCTCCCGAGTAGTTGGGACTACAGATGCGTGCCACCACGCCCGGCTAATTTTTTTATCTTTAGTAGAGATGGGGTTTCACTGTGTTAGCGAGGATGGTGTTGATCTCCTGACCTCGTGATCTGCCCGCCTCGGCCTCCCAAAGTCCCGGGATTACAGGTGTGAGCCACCACGCCTGGCCCCCAAACTATTCTTAAACTTAAATATCAGATTAAAAAATCATTCAACTGAAATTTCAGAATAGCTAATACCTTATCATGATATGGCCAGGTGCGGTGGCTCATGCCTGAAATCCTAGCACTTCGAGTAGTCGAGGCGGGCGGATCACTTGAGGTCAGGAGTTCAAAACCAGCCTGGCCAACATGGTGAAACCTCGTCTCTACTAAAAATACAAAAAAAAAAAGCTGGGCATGGTGGCGTGTGCCTGTAATCCCAGTTACCAGAGAGGCTGAGGCAGGAGAACTGCTGGAACCCAGGAGGCAGAGGCTGCAGTGAGCCAAGATCACGCCACTGTACTCCAGCCGGGGCAACAGAGCAAGACTCTGTCTCAAAAAAAAAAAAAAAAAAAAAAAAAAAACCCAGAAACAAAAACAAAACCAACTTATCATAATACAGACATTTAGGACATTTATGCCAATGGGGTTATTTCCAACAATCTAAATAAAGGGGAGGAGGATATGGAACAAAATTTTCAAGAAAACTCAAATTCACCTGAAAAAGCTCATTAACTCCGGATAAAGTATTAGGAGTCACCACAAAAGCAAAACAGTAATATATCATAACTCTAGTCAACCAAGGCCTAAGCTATAACTGAAAAAAAATTAGAACACGAGCCGCTTTTTCTTAAAGGCTCAAATCCTCTAACTACAGTTTTAAAAAATTTTGGGAAACTGGGGGAGGGGGATGTAGACTGTAAAAGAACTATTTTCACAGAAGTTTAATCTAAGTATCTTAAGTTTCTAATAGAAGAATTAATACAAGGCTGGGCACGGTGGCTCATGTCTGTAATGTAATCCAACCAGGCTTTGAGAGGCCACTGTGTTTACTGGGTAACACAATGAGACCCCACCTCCACGAAAAATAAAAAAAATTAGCCAGGTGTGACAGAGCGTGCCTGTAGTCCCAGCTACTTGGGACGTGGGAGGCTGAGGAAAGATGATCGCTTGAGCCCAGGAGGTCCAGGCTGCAGTGAGGTATGATCATGCCACTGCATCCAGCCTGGGCAACAGAAGGAGACCCTGTCTCAAAAAAATAAGTAACTCTAAATTTAAAGCAGCAAGATATTTACAATTTGCAATGATTAATCTGATTTCGCTAAGCAACCCAAACATACATTTTCACTCTTCATCTAAAACGTTTTAAAAATAAGGTTCTTACCAAATCCTTTGTTGAAAATATCTCTGGCAGCTTTGCCAAGGTCAGCATATGATGGAGGAATACACATTGCTGGTAGAAAAAAACATTCCAGAGTTAATGTCTCTATTCTCCCATCTTCTATCCAAGAACTAGAGTATGACCCACTGCTGATATTAAAATTCAAGCAATCCCATTTGTTGGAATGTTTTTTATGCGGTCAGGAGCTACAATAAAACTGTAACGACCCATAAAAGAGATACCACCAACGAATTATTTCTAAAATAGATAACCATGGTTATACAAACTTGGGAAATTCGTTTCAAAACAGAAAAACAGTCTATTACCTACAGCCTCACTTCCTAGGACTGGACAAGTACAAAGAATCAAACAAGTATTTGTGTGTATGGATATGTATGTATCTGCCAAAATTCACTGAGATGAGCAGATTTAACTAAATTAGATAAAACCAAAACCTAAGACTAGGCCCTTTCCCCTGATACGTCCTTTAATATCTTCGCTGAGGTGAAAACCAACATCCTGGAGTGGGAAGACAATTTAATACTGGGAATTTAAATATTGAAACTTGGAAAAAATACTGCCATGTGTGTTTCACTCAAATGTCTACATCAACTAAATATCAAATAGCGCCTCAAACTTACTAATGTGACTCTCAAGTCCTCAGCCAATGCTGTGCTGCTTAAGGGCAGGCAATCTGAGCTTATTACACCAGCTCATTCATTCCACAAAGCACGTCCACGCCCTTAGGAGCACAAGTAATGACCTTGCGCTCTCACAAGAGGGACTGCTACTTCCTCTAGAAAAGTGACTGATCCGATCCTCCAAAGGCGGAATCCCCAATTAATAACTTTTTACTTCTGTACGTCAAAGATATGTACAAAAGCTGAAAGTCCATGCGGCCACAGACCAACTCCCCGGGCCTTGTTCCCCACTTGAAATCCAGCAGCCTAGCCCCTCCTCCGCAGAGGAGGTGGTCAGACGGTGGAGCGACCACCAAAAGCAGCCGAATTTCCAAGTTCTTGGAAAGATGGGGGGGAACAAACTGCGGGTTTCTGGTCGACAGGCTTCGACTCCCCGCCGCCCCATCCCGCAGAGATCCCTGCTCTACTTACGACGCGCGCAAGTCTGTCCGTGGGTCGCCATGGCGAGGCCGCGGGAAGAGGGGAATCTGCGGGAGGGACAAGAAGTGCGGTCAGCTGGGGTCAAAAGGCCAAAGGGAGGTCCCGGGCAGAGAAGGGCGAGGGGCCGCGGGGCAGCGCGGCCATCTTAGGAAGCCAGGGCCGACCCCGAGTCCGGCGCGGGCCTCCCGCTTGGCCGCCGCGGCCTAGGCCCCTGGCTCGGCGTGAGGCGGGCGCGGCGGTACCTGGTGGTCTCCTGAGGGGGGCCGCCGCCACCGCTCCGCTAGCTGCTGAAGCCGCTCGGCACGCTCGCGGTCGGGCTGCAGCTGCAGCGGCTGGAGGGCGAAGTGAAGGAGACACCGTTCCGCCCGCCGCAACCCTGTCCTCTCCCAGCCAGGACCCCGCCGCTGCCCCCGGGGCTGTCCGCCGCGCCTGTCCTCGCAGCGCAGCCCGCTGCCAACTCCAGCCTGCTCCAGAGAGGCCACGTGGACCGACAGCGCCCCGGCCCTGCAGGTGGGCTGCTTCCGTCCGTCGGTGGGGATCGGGAAGGCAGAAGCTGCTGGGCCTTGGATCAGGCAGCTATCCGGGCAGCCTCAGAGGCGAGGGGGCGGGGAACGGCGGAGGCAGCGCGCTGGGGACCGCCCGGGAGGGGGGATGGGGCGGAGGCCCCGCGCGAACGCGTCACGGACGGGGCGGGGCGTCGGCGCGTGGCCAGGGCGATAGGGCGCGGCTGCGCACCGGGGTCACGTACGTCTCTCCTACTCCCCTTACGCGCTGGTGCGGGTTCCCCCCCAGAAACAAAGCCCTGCATAGGGTGCCTGCGGGGAGTCAGCTGAGCGTTACCCACGTCCATCCTAAGCTAGCGCAGCCTGCCCTTCTGAGGGACCGCTTCTCTTTCCCAGCCCAGGGAGAACGAGTGGGACACAGGGGCGCCACCTTCAGCCCCTCGCGCTCTTCTGCCCTCTTTTCCCAACTTGGTGTGACTGCCTTGCTGTGCTGGGCTGTGTGCCTGAGAGATTTTTTGGGACTGCCTCTCCCTGAACAAATGTGAGCGGGTCCCAGCGTGCCCCACCCATTTCCACTCCGCCTTAGGCTTTCTCTTCCGCGGCTCCTCCCCACTCAGGCATGGCACTGCTTCACACACGCACGGAGCCGGAGCTTGGCGAGGCAAGCCTGCTCCGGGACCAATCTCCTCTGGATTATGGTCCTGGAGAAAATGTGGAATCATGCTGAGCAGGCGTTAGAATGCTGCACCCAAGTTCCCCGGGTGTGCAGGAAGGGTGACAGAGCTATTAGATAAAATGTATAGGAGGCCGTTAGTTTAGACTGAGCTCCTGCATTAGGCCCATCAGACCAAACCAAAAGGGTTACTCATGCTGAAGTTCCAAACTACCACGCCAAAGCTAGGATCTTTATCTGACCTTCCAAGAAATCAGGAGAGAAACAGAGATGCTAGCCAGATCCCCAAACAGGCTGGGCGCGGTGGCTCACACCTGTAATACCAGCACTTTTGGATGCGGAGGTGGGTGGACTGCCTGAGCTCAGGAGTTCCAGACCAGCCTAGGCATAGTAATACCCTGCCTCTACCAAAAAAAAAAAAAAAAAATAGCCGGGTGTGGTGGCTGGCGCCTGTAGTCCCAGCTACTTGGGAGGCTGAGGAGGGAGGATCGCTTGAGCCCGGGAGGTTGAAGCTGTAGTAAGCTTAGATGGTGCCACTACTGCACTCCGGCTTGCCCGCTGGAGTAAGACCCTGTCTCAAAACAAAAATCCCCAAACAGGTCAGTTTTAGCTGGCATAAAGAAGTCCCGTGTTCTTTAACCTTTACAAGAAAAGTAACTTTCTACCAACTAATCCACTTTTTGTTTCTGCTTTCCTCGGCTCTTTTCTGTCTGTAATACCAACTTCCTCTTCTCATTGGAACATTCATTCCATTTTACAGAATGAAGCGTTGCCCAATTGTAGAACTGGAACTAAAAGCCAGTTAAGATGTTTAAACTAAATTATTTGTAATTTTTTCTTTTAACAGAGCCAAAGGAAAAAGAAAAAATGAGCAGTCTTATGAAATAGAAATGGGTTCAGTTGGAACTCCCAAAGCAGTCGTCTATCTCAGTAATTTCGCCGGTAGACCTCAGTGGTTTTTTTGGGTTTTTTTTGTTTTTGTTTTTGTTTTTGAGATGGAGTCTCGCTCTGTCCTCCAGGCTGGAGTGCAGTGGCGCAATCTCGGCTCACTGCAAGCTCCACCTTCCGGGTTCACGCCATTCTCCTGCCTCAGCCTCCCGAGTAGCTGAGACCACAGGCGCCTGCCACCACACCCTGCTAATTTTTTGTATTTTTAGTAGAGACGGGGTCTCACCATGTTAGCCAGGATGGTCTCGAGCTCCTGACCTCGTGATCCGCCAGCCTCGGCCTCCCAAAGTGCTGGGATTACAGGCGTGAGCCACCAGGCTCGGCCTGCCTCGTTTTTTTAATCTATAAAATGACAAATGAAACGAAGTGATCTTTAGTAGCCATCAGCCATAGTCTCTGAGCAAAGCCTTTTCCCCCTAGACTTTCTCTGGCTCTGAAAGCCATGTCTGCTCAAATGCTGTCAAGGTTCTACCCTCCTCCTAAACCAGAAAAGGATGGGCTTCCACAGTTCAAAACCCAGATGAAAGCTGCAGCCTGGAAGATTTCCCTCCCATGAGCAAGCCCAGCCAGCTGTCTTGCCTGGTCATGACTGGGCTTACTCATGTTGCAAAAGGTTAGCAGAATTTACTTCTAAGAGATCAGGCACCAGAAGCCCTCATTCATTCCTTCATTCGAGCTCAGACAGGTCGGTTTGCAATCATCCTGACTCTTCTGAGAAATGGTCTGGCATGTTTGATGTTATTGTGAGGCTAATAACAAAGACCGGCATTTCCATCCTAACTGCACCACAGCACCCTACCTCCCCCAAACACCCAGCCTAAATAAATGAGTCACCTCCACTACCTGCAGCAGGGCTTATTCACGATGTGAATTATCTGTAGCAATTTGTAGCCCCCTGCACTTCACTTTCTCTGCAGCTTCACCTTCTGCAAACCCAAGGAATGTACACAATACCTAATGACCAGGGGAAGAAGATCTGTGCCTAAACGGGGGAATAATGGCAATTTTTTCCAGAGCTGAACTTAGTAAATAAATCTGAGTGCTTACATCCAAAGTCCTTTAGACCAAAGCTGCATTAGTAGGTAGTTACTACCTACCACAAGCAACTACTTTGTGTCATCCACAGGGTAAGCAAAGTCCATTGAGACACAGTCCCTACTCTCAAGGCACTTACAGTCAAGTGTGTGTAAAGATGTCAAGAACAGGGGAGGGTCCAAAAGTTTACCCTACTTGCAGACTAACAAGTTAGCCTGCCATAGTTTCAGAGGCTCACAGATGCTAGCAGAAGACATGAGACGTATGGGTCAAGGATAAAAGACTCTCTTACTTGTAGCACAGCAGGCAGTGTAAGCTTCGTGTTTTGCCTCAATTCCCCCGTCCTCTGCGTCCTTTGGGGATGATGCAGAGCAGCTTAGGTGGATGCTGTGCACACCATGCATTGGTGTCACAGCCAAGGAACCCTAAGCTTACAAAACCACCTGTCTTAGAAGGAGCTGCTAACAAATCTGCCCAACCTTCATCCTGTGAAAGGAAAATATCTTGGGCCCCCAAGATCATTAAGCTAAAGGGAAAAGGCAAGCTGGGAATGCTTAGGGCAAACCTGCCTCCCATTCTGTTCAAAGTCATCCTTCCACTCACTGAGATAAATGCATATCTGATTGCCTCCTTTGGAGAGGCTAATCAGAAACTCATTGCAACCATTTGTCTCTCACCTACCTGTGACCTGGAAGCCCTCTCTCCACTTCGAGTTGTCCCGCCTTTCTTGACGGAACCAATGTTTATTTTACATATGTTGATGGATGTCTTATGTCTCCCTAAAATGTATAAAACCAAGCTGTGCTCTGACCACCTTGGTTACATGTCATCAAGACCTCCTGAGGCTGTGTCAAGGTTAAGTGTCCTCAACCTCGGCAAAATAAACTTTCTTTTTTTTTTCTTTTTGAGACTGAGTTTCGCTCTTGCCGCCCAGGCTGAAGTGCAATGGTGCAATCTCTGCTCACTGCAACCTCTGCCTCCTGGGTTCAAGCAATTCTTCAGCCTCAGCCTCCTGAGTAGCTGGGATTACAGGTGCACCACCACCACGCCTAGCTAATTTTTGTATTTTTAGTAGAGATGGCTGCTTTACTGTGTTGGCCAGGCTGCTCTCAAACTCCTGACCTCAGGTGATCCACCTGCCTCAGTCTCCCAAAGTGCTAGGATTACAGGCGTGAGCCACGGCGCCGGGTTTTTTGTTTGTTTTTTGTTTTTTTTTGAGACAGAGGAGATAGAGTTTTGCTTTTTCGCCCACACCGCCACACTGGAGTGAAGTGGCACAGTCTCAGCTCAATGCAACCTCCGTCTCCCAGGTTCAAGCTATTCTCCTGCTTCAGCCTCCCAAGTAGCTGGGATTACAGGCATCTGCCATCACACCCGGCTGATTTCTGTATTTTTAGTAGAGATGGGGTTTCACCATGTTGGCCAGGCTGCTCTCGAACTCTTGACCTCAGGTGATCCACCCACATCGGCCTCCCAAAGTTCTAGGATTATAAGCGTGAGCTACTATGCCTGACCTGGCATAAACTTTCTAAATTCTCAAATTTAAATTCTAAATTCTCAAATTTCTCAAATTTTCGAGGTTCACAATCCCTGGGGGGGAGATTATTATACTGCTCAGGAAATAAAATCTTTTCTCTGCCCCAGAGAGAGATACTGTCTTCCAAGGCTGTTTGCTAAGTAAACATCCTTGGAAAGATAGTCTGAGACAAAAGCTGCCGTAAGATGGGTAGAAACACCATGGAGAATTGGCCCCAACAAAGGATGGGGTATGGGAAAGACAAGCTCAAGATGTCACAAGTACAGTATTTTTGGGGGGAGCAGGGTCTTGCTATGTTGCCCAGGCTGGTCTTGAACTCCTGACCTCAAGCAGTCCTCCCATTTCAGCCTCCCAAGTAGCTGGATCACAAGTGTGAGCCACCACACTCGGCTCCTGCAAGTACAGTTCTAAGATGTAAATACAGAGAACCGTGGGCACAGTCAGACGGAGGAGCTACTTGCACTAAAGTTTGAAAGCAGGACTTACCAAAATTAGAAAGCCAACAGGTGGAGGCTGGGAAGGCAAAATTCTAGAAAGACGATGTGCAAAATCACAGGAGTGCTTGAAGTGGCAAGAATTGTTTGGAAACCACATATGATTTTTTTGCTTTTGATTTGTTTTTGTTTTTGTTTTTGTTTTTGTTTGAGGCAGAGTTGGCTCACTGCAACCTCCGCCTCCCGAGTTCAAGTGATTCTCCTGCCTCAGCTTCCTGAGTAGCTGGGACTACAGGCACGTGCCACCATGCCCGGCTAATTTTTGTATTTTTAGTAGAGACAGGGTTTCGCCATGTTGGCCAGGCTGGTGTCAAACTCCTGACCTCAGGTGATCTGCCTGCCTTGGCCTCCCAAAGTGCTGAGATTACAGGTGTGAGCCACTGCGCCCAGCCAATTTTTTGTTTGTTTGTTTTTGAGACAGGGTCTCCCTGCATTGCCCAGGCTGTTCTCAAACTCCCAAGCGATCCTCCTGCCTCAGCCTCATGAGTAGCTGGGACTACAGGTGCGTACCACAGGGCCTGGTGGAAACCACAAGTAATTAAGTAAAGCTGGAAAAAGCTATCAAAAAAGTGGAGAAATTAGACTAAAGATGTTGGCTGGAGCCAAATGCTGAAGGTCCTGAAAGCAGCAAGTGAGGACAAGTCTAGGGTGGCTGGGAGCAACATTTCTGATTTAAGCAATGGGGAGGACATAGGTTCCACCCACCGTGGGAAAGTCTGCAGGAAGAGAGGCAGGTGTGAGGGTGAAGACCATGATACCATTTTGGATGAATATGAGGAGCCAGGTCTACATCGCAATGCAGTTGTCCAATAGGCAGTTAAGAAGTTTTGGAGAAAGGTCTGGCTGAGAAGCATGGGTGTAAAAGTTAGTTTTAATTATGACTCACCATGGGTGTGGTTTAAGTCAGTGAGATATGGGATAGGAATAAAGACACTAGCAGCCTAAAGGACGAGGCCATGGGGAGCATTAGTCTTTTGTTGTTGTTGTTGTTGTTGTTTTGAGACAGAGTCTCACTCTGTCACCCAGGCTGGAATGCAATGGCGTGGTCTTGGCTCACTGCAACCTCTGCCTCAGCCTCCAGAGTAACTGGGACTACAGGCATGTGCCACCATACCTGGCTAATTTTTTTGTATTTTTAGTAGAGATAGGGTTTCACTATGTTCACCAGGCTGGTCTTGAACTCCTTACCTCGTGATCCACCTGCCTTGGCCTCCTGAAGTGCTGGGATTACAGGTGTGAGCCACAGTGCCCAGCCAGGAGCATTAGTCTTTTAGGGGCAAGCAGCAGAGGAGGAGCTAATGAAGAGAACTGACAAAGACTAGCCAGGAGGATAAAAAGAAAACTCAAGAGGAGCACTTTCGTGGAAGCCAGAGGAAGAGAGCACTGGGTAGAGAAGGGAGTGCTCAACAGTGTCACAAACTGAGGAGAGGTCAAATGAGGTAAGGGCAGAGAGCATTAGGGCCAGACGCAGTGGCTCACACCAATAATCCCAGCACTTTGGGAGGCCAAGGCAGGAGGATCACTTGAGCCCAGGAGTTTGAGACCAGCATGGGCAGCATGGCAAGATCTCATTTCTGCAAAAATAGAAAATTAGCTGGGCACAGTGGTGTGTGCCTATAGTCCCAGCTACTCGGGAGGTTAAGGCTGGAAGGATCGCTTGAGCCCAGGAGTTTGAGGTTACAGTGAGCTATGATTGTGCCATTGCACTCCAGCCTGGGTGAGAGATCAAAACCTTGTCTTTAATAATAATAATTAATAAAAGAAATAGCAGCATTAGCTGCAATTATTGTGTAACAAATTGCCCCCAAATTTAATGGCCTAAAATAAGCATTTTATTATCTGAAAGTTTCTGTGGGTCAAAAATTAAGGACTGGCTTATCCGGGTGGTTCTGGCTCGGGGCCCCTCAGGGGGTTGCAGTTGAGATGCTGGCTGGGGCTGCAATCATCTGAAGGGTTAACGGCACTCAAGGACCTGCTTTCAGGATGGCACCCTCATGTGGCTTTTGGCAGGAGGCTTCAGTTCCTTGCCATGTGAGCTTATCCATGCGGCCGCTTGGGTGTCCTTGTGACATGGCCTCTGGCTTCTCTCAGAGCAAGTGATCCGAGCGAGACACTGAAGCCAGAGTGTCTTATATGATCCAGCCTCAGAAATCGCACTATCATTTCTGCCTTATTCTGTTTGTTAGAAGTGAGTTAGTAAGATTAGACCACACTCAAGAGGAGGGAAGTTAGGCTCTATCTTTTGAAAGGAGTATCAAAAAATTTGTGGATATTCCTTAAATCCCCACAGCATTTTTTTTTTTTTTTTTTTTTTTTTGAGATGGAGGCTCGCCCTGTCGCCCAGGCTGGAGTGCAGTGGCACGATCTCACTGCAACCTCCGCCTCCTGGGTTCAAGCAGTTTTCCACCTCAGCCTCCTGAGTAGCTGGGATTACAGGCGTCTGCCACCACGCCTGACTAATTTTTTGTATTTTTAGTAGAGACGGGGTTTCACCATCTTGGCCAGGCTGGTCTTGAACTCCTGACCTCGTGATCCACCCACCTCAGCCTCCCAAAGTGCTGGGATTACAGGAGTGAGCCACCGCACCAGGCCCCCACAGCCTATCTTTTGAAAGGAGTGTCAATTTGTGGATATTCTTTAAATCCTCACAGCCTATGCCATGGTCACATTTACTTTCATTCCTCCCACATGCAAAACATACTCACTCCCTCCCAAAACCTCCCGAAGATCCCAGCCTTCACGGAAGCCGCATGAGGCTCCTCGGGTGTAGTTCCTTGAGTACAGCAGTTCTCCATCTGAAGACCTGTGAACTAAAGAGATATCAACACACAATGGTGGGATAGGCAGAGCATAACTGTTACAGACACCCCTGTTCAAAAAGGGGGAAACAGGAGGTACCCAGAAGTCACAGGTCCACAGAGATTCTGAAATCCAGCCAGGCAAACTTGGAGGTTCCCTTATTAGGACTCAGTCCTCCTCCTGCCTGTGCCAGATGAGGTCATGCAGGGAGAGCCAGCCCTAAACACACACTCCTCTTCCTGCCCCTGGCCTCTGTCCCACACTGGGAGGGGCACACCCTAGCCTGCACATCCAAGCTCTCTCCCCATCACATACATACCCTGCTTGACCACCCCAAGGGCTTAGGGGTGTGTCAGTTCAGTCCATCTTCTGGAGGAGGGACCCTGGGGGAAAGTCCATGCAGGCCCCAGAAGCAGGCTCAGGATGGCTTCAAATAGGAATTCTGAGGTCTCCTGTATGCAGAGTTTGGTCTAGATATGGAGAGGGTGGGAATGGGCTCTGGTGGGCATGTTCCCTGGGCCCTGAAGGCTCCTCACCTCATAGGAATGGGCACAACCTGAGAAGGGTTCTGGTGGGGCCTTCCAAAGCATGAGACCCAGGGGGCCCTCCAAAGCATGAGACCCCAGGGGGGCCCTCCAAAGCCTGAGACCCAGGGCAGGGGCCCTCCAAAACCTGAGACCCGGGGGGGCCCTCCAAAACATGAGGCCCGGGGGAGGGGCCCCTCTTCCTAGGTTGAAGGGCAATACTGGGGCTAGGGACTGAGAATCTTCCTGTGATTGAAACACGTTAGGATGAAATGAGAGAGAGAGGACTGCAAGCTGGGGTTATGGTTAGAATGTGGGACACAGGGAGGCAAGATTTCGCCATGGCACATTCAAGGTGGTGAGTAGCTGTAGAAGTGTGGAGTGAAGCCCAGTGGAGCTGAGGTGATCAGGCTGTAGCTGAGGCTAAGATGTTGAAGCTATGCACCCCACACACACACCCAGCAAACAGTGGTGGGGTCGGCACAGGTTATTGACAGAGGTACTGATGTCACCAGGGTGTTTCCAGGATAAGAGATGAGGAGGACAACGATGAGTCAGGTACCAAAGTCTTCAGGGGACATGGAGGTGTGACCAGGAAGCTGGCCATAAGGGATGGCAAGAAGTAAAGGATGGCAGAGTTGATGGCATGAACCTCAAAGCAGGTGATCTTATAGGAGGTGACGAGTGAAGTAAGTGGCCCCCTCCCAGCCCCAGTTCAGTCGTGGAGTGTGGGAGGGAGTCTTCCCTGGGCTCCAGTATCCACGGGGAAAGGTGAGGAGAGTGAAAGAGCATTCAGTGGTGCAGCTGAGAACTTGGGGTAGTTTGTTGACAACAGCACAGGCTTCTAGAGGGGCACAATGGGATGGGGTAAGGAAGGCAGCAGTGGAAGTTCAAACCAAGGAGAAGGAAGCGCAGACAAGACTGGGATAAAACTAGGAAGAGCAGAAATGAACAGACGAACTCATATTTTGGGGAGTTAGGGCCAACGGCCAGAGGTGAGGGGCATGCTAGGGTTCAATGGGCTCAAAAGTCAAGCCAGTGCCTGTGAAAATCCATTAAATCATGCATAAAGGACAGTGTGCCTGGTTTTGGGTATACAACCTCGGGCTGCCATTTTTAGCCACACTAAAACATGAAAACCACTGATCTAGACTGTCTATCAAATCCTAGGAGTGACTGGGAGAAAGGAGGAGCATTCTACAGCTTTCCAGATCACATTCAGGGTTAATCTGCCCGATTTAGTTTTTAATATACAATGTGATGATTAAAGCAGATAATGGAGTTATAGCTCAACAGTCAGGACACAAGTTAAGTACAAGCTTCATGCAGCTCCTCCCAACTGATATCCCAGTTTAACCATTCAGAGTTGATATAAAGTTTGATATAAAAGGACTTTCCCACCAGGTGCGGTGGCTCACATCTGTAATACCAGCACTTTGGGAAGCCAAGGTGGGCAGATCACTTGAGGTCAGGGGTTCGAGAGCAGTCTGACCAACATGGTGAAACCCCATCTCTACTGAAAATACAAAAATTAGCTGGGCGTGGTGGCACATGCCTGTAATCTCAGCTATTTGGGAGGCTGAGGCAGGAGAATTGCTTGAACCCAGGAGGTGGAGGTTCATCCTCCAAGATCATGAGCCAAGTGAGCCAAGATTGTGCCACTGCACTCCAGCCTGGGCAACAAGAGCCAGACTCCGTCTCAATTAAAAAAGAAAAAAAAAAAAAGGACTCTCCAGCCAGGCTCAGTGGCTCATGCCTGTAATCCCAAAACTTTGGGATGCCGAGGCGGGCAGATCACTTGACCTCAGGAGTTTGAGGCCAGCCTGGGCAACATGGCAAAACTCCATCTCTACCAAAAAATACAAAAAAATTAGCCGGGTGTGGTGGCACGCACCTGTGCTCCCAGGTACTTGGGAGGCTGAGGTGGGAGGGTCGCTTGAGCCCAGGAGGCGAAGGTTGCAGTAAGCTGAGATCACACCACTGCACTCCAGCCTGGATGACAGAGTGAGACCCTGTCTCAAAAAAGAAAAAAAAAAGGCTTTCCTATTCATTGTCCAGTCAGTAACCTGTGGCCTTGCTCAGAGTTCTGGTTGGAACACTGGTGAAACATTGTTTTGTTTCTTTCAAAAGCTCAGCACAGCTGGGCACAGTGGCTCACGCCTATAATCCCAGCACTCTGGGAGGCCGAGGCAGGCAGATCACAAGGTCAGGAGTTCGAAACCAGCTTGACCAACATGGTGAAACCCCATCTCTACTAAAAATATAAAAATTAGCGGGCCGTGGTGGCGCACACCTATAATCCCAGCTACTCAGGAGGCTGAGGCAGGAGAATCGCTTGAACCTGGGAGGCGGAGGTTGCAGTGAGCTGAGATCGCGCCATTGCTTTCCAGCCTGGGCAATAAGAGTGAAACTCCATCTCAAAAAGAAAAAAAAAAAAAGCTCAGCACATTCTGTGGGAATGCTTAGCCCCAATAGTGGGGATAACGCAGAGGCTCCTGCTCAAGGATCTTCAGTGGCTCCCATTTACCCATAGGGTAAGGTCCCTGACACAATGATGATGGAACCATGATCCTACCTTGCCTCTGTGACAGTCATGTTTCCCACCTGCCACCTGTGCCAATTCAGGTCACAGGCAATTCCCAAATCATGGTTTGTTTAGTGCCACTGCCATTGCTTATGCTCACTGTACCTAGAATGCCTCCTTGTCCCCACTGTTTTAAGTTAAATTCTCTGAATCCTTATAAAGCCCAGCTCAGATATACTCCCACCACAATTTTCTTCTGTCTTACCAGTTACAAGTTCATTTTATTTCCTCTGAAATTCTGTGGAATTTGTTACCTTATAACATTTATTACATATATTTTTTTAACTTTCTGAGTGAACATAACACAATATTTTCGTTTTTCTTTTCTTCCTTTCCTTTTTATATTTTTTTTCTTTTTTTTCTTTTCTCTTTTATTTTTCAAACAAATGCAGTGGCACAATCTCAGCTCACTGCAGCCTTAACCTCCCAAGCTCAAGCAATTCTTTCACCTTAGCCTTCAAAGTAGCTGGGACTACAGGCATGTGCACCACCATACCTGGCTATTTCTCTTATTTTTGTAGAGACAGGGTCTCTCTATATTGTCCAGGCTGGTCTTGAACTCCTGGGCTCAAGTGATCCTCCTGCCTCGGCCTCTCAAAGTTCTGGGATTACAGGCATGAGCCACTATCCCCAGCCCACTTTTTTTTTATATTAAAAAAAAACAAAAACCACAACTCTGCCTTCCCCATCAAGCTCTTTAATAGAATCTTGCCCTGCCCTGCCCTTCTTTCTTTTTTTTGAGACAGAGTTTCGCTCTTGTTGCCCAGGCTGGAGTGCAATGGCGTGATCTCAGCTCACCGCAACCTCCACCTCCCGGGTTCAAGTGATTCTCCTGCTTCAGTCTCCCAAGTAGCTGGGATTACAGGCATGTGCCAACACGCCCAGCTAATTTTGTATTTTTAGTAGAGACGGGGTTTCTCCATGTTGGTCAGGCTGATCTCAAACTCCTGACCTCATGAGATCCACCCGCCTCGGCCTCCGAAAGTACTGGGATTACAATTGTGAGCCCCCCGCTCCCGGCCGAGAATTGTTTCTTACTCAACTGTATCCCTACCACTCACCAAATATCTAATAATGATGACACTAGTCATGAATAATAAACACAATCAAAGTAGTCATGGCTAACACATATCAGGTACTTCCTTTGTGCCAGGCATTGCTCAAAACAATTCATGTGCTTTATTTAATTCTCTCTCTTTTTTTTTTTTTTGAGACGGAGTCTTGCTCTGTCGCCCAGGCTGGGGTGCAGTGGCACGATCTTGGCTCACTGCAACCTCTGACTCCCGGGTTCAAGTGAGTCTCCTGCCACAGCCTCCCAAGTAGCTGGGATTACAGGCGCCCGCCACCATGGCCGGCCTATTTAATTCTCATAACAACCCTATGAGACAGGTACCATTAAGCGTGAAACACAAGCTTACGGAGGTGCACAGGCCTGGCTTGGGATGCATAGCTAGTTCTTCAAGAGCTAGAGACAGAATCTAAACCAGCTCTCTCTCAGTGTGAGGCGCATACTCTGAGCCACCACTTATATTGCCTCCTCATTGTCAAAGCCTTCCCCATGGAGGGTGACTAGTAATATTTATAGAACATTTAAAAAGTCCACTGCTTTGGACTATTCCAGTCATGACTTGCATCCATTGACAGAGTTGCCTTCAAAACTCTTTCCTTTTAAATTTGTAGTGAGGACAGGAGCTTCCACAATGAGGGTAAATTGGGCAGCAGGGAGGGGGCTTCTCCAAGACCTTTCACTGGGTCACCGCTGAGAATGTCTCATGACTCACATCCCACGGCTGCCTGAATCTACTATGTGGCTGCCCTGTGTCTCTGGGGCCGGTGTGGGAGGCAATGGAAGGAGGGAAAGGGAGCGTTCTGCGGCCTGGGAAAGTCACATGGGCAATTTGGCCAGCAGCCGCCTGGACACTCAGTACAGAGGGAAGCTGATGAGGAGGCCAGAGGGACAAAGGGCCATTATTCTGGCTGTAGGAGTTTGGTCAGTTTGATCCTGGGTGACCCACCATCTCTCCCACCAATTTGAGTTCTCCTAGAGCTTTGGTGGGAAGTAAAGCAATTGGATTTCAAATGAGTCACATCCTATGTCTGGAAACTGAGGCAGTGTCAGGGCTGGTTATGGCTGTAAGGACTGATCAGCCATGACTTTGAGGACCTCTGAGGACCACCTTCTTGCTCCAATCCCCACTACACCCCATTGCGAGATGAACATAGCTCTGAGTACATGACTCCCCTTTTCAGAACCTCTCCATGAAGCAACCCACATACCTGGTAATATACAGGTTAAAGCTCTCCACGGCATGGCCTAAACTTAACTTTCTAAGGCAGCACAGCTTTGTTGAATAATTACACATGTCATTAATATAATTTACATATACAGAAGGAGCTCTGTGATCAAATAGGCTGGGGAAACTTTGGATTAAACCAAGATTAACCCATTTTGTAAGTGTAACTTCTCAGAGCCCCACTTTTGTGCAGGATGAGTCTCTGAGAGAATGCAGTATGGCCCCAGTTTTTTACAGAAGGATCTTGAGAGACTAAAAAAGTATGCTGCATTAAATATCATTCCCACCCTGAAATTTAACCAGTTCTTCCAGGCCCATTGTGGCAATCATAGAAAGGTGCTGTTCCGATCTCCTGTTGTGAGGAGCAGAGGGCTGACTGCTGCAGCTGCTGGGCTCTGGACCTACTGATGCCAGGCAGGCTGCTCCCCGCTGAAGACCTGCACTCACGCAGGGCCGTCCCTGCAAAACCCGGGACTCCTCTAAGAGGCAGCTTTGGCTTGAGGATGACCTTTTGTCCTGGCTGAACTTTCTTAGAACTGTGTTGCCATCTGAGGCTCTTCCCACTTTATCTCCCCTCCTTCCTGTGTCACAATGTGCACACTTACACATAGACATATGGTTTGGAACATATATAAGTTCTGGAAAACTTTGTAATTTTGAGTTGGTCTGGTGATAATTTCCAGGCCTTTGCCCTGGTTGCAGAAATAAAAACTCTCCTCCTCCCTAGTTCATCTGCATCTTGTTATTGGGCCATGAGAAATAGCAGCCCAACCCTCAGTTTGGTCCAGGAACAAGAGGGTCTCACCATGTTGCCTGGTCTGGCTTTAAGGGATCCTCCCACTTCAGCTTCCCAATATGTTGGGATTACAGGCGTGAGCCACCGCACCCAGCCTGCTGGTGCTTGTTAAACCCTGTTAAATACAACCTGGAAGGGCGGTTTGAGCAGTGAAAGCCTCAGACTCAAGTTCAGCAAAAGTAGAAAAAAATGGCAGAAAACCAAAGGAAGGAAATTCCAAAGGCTGGTGAGAGACAGTGTATCGATGAGGGAGCACAATGAGGACACACAGAATCCAGGCTTTCCTGGCCTTCTCCATTAGTGCAGCATGTCTAAAGCCACCTTGGTTTTAGAGTTTTCCCAAGGAGTCTGACTTGGCAAGGGAAACTATAGCTCAGGAGTGGTGGCTCCCAAACTAACCTGTTGCGGGTCTTTGTAGGAGGAAGCTACTGGAATTCTTAGTGTGTCTAGCTGTGGCCTGGCCTCTGGGGAGGCTCAGTTAAGGGCTTCACTCTGTCCCAGGAGCCCAGCATTGCTCTCAGAGGGGAGAAAAGGTTATTTTCACTTACTCCAGCTCTTCCCAAAATCTCATTAGTTCCTTGAAACCATAGCACCAGGACATTTTACTTCCAGCTGTAAGTCACAGCAGGAAGAAATGCCTATGGCCCTACTTTGGGGGCATAGCCCAGCCCTAAAGGCCTCCTTGCTCTTTTTTTTTGAGACTGAGTCTTGCTCTATTGCCCAGGCTGGAGTGCAGTGGCGCCATCTTGGTTCACTGCAACCTCCACCTCCTGGGTTCAAGGGATTCTCCTGCCTCAGCCTCCCAAGTAGCTGGGATTACAAGTGCCCGCCACCACACCCGGCTAATTTTTGTGTTTTTAGTAGAGACGGGGTTTCACCGTATTGGCTAGGCTGGTCTCGAACTCCTGACCTCAAGTGATCTACCCGCCTCAGCCTCCCAAAGTGCTGGGATTACAGGTGTGAGCCACTGCACCGGCCACCTCCTCACTCTTATAGGCAAGGGAACTCATGTGTAGCAAGGTCTCCTTCCCACAGGATCCTTCTTCTGTTCTAACTGGATGATCCTCCATGACCAGTCTCTGTTTTTCTTCATTTAAGCCCTTATGTAACAGGAAAGTTCTATGTGTATGTGTATGTATACAGATGTGGGCTTTTGTGGTTGTAGTTTTTTTGGGGGGTTGGAGGAGGGGAAGGTAGGAGGAGTTCTTGTTGAGAGTTGAGGCTGCTGCCACAGCTGCCCTACAAGTAGAAAGCCAACGGGTTTATGAAATTCAAATACAGAGGCCAAAGTGTACCAGGGACGCCACCATCACCTCCAAAACAACATCAATTTATCTGCATTTCCAGCAATTTTATGAGACAAGCTACAAAGATACACCATTTAGATGAATCACTCTGCTCTCTGCAGTGCCAAGAACTTCAAGCATAGTTAATTCAGAATGACTAGGTCCAGTTAACAAGAGTTGGTTTGTCTGAATCAAAGTATATTTAAAGAAACTCAGTTTTATTACCTTCGGGAATCTAGTGGAACTATGCTAATAAATTGCTCCTCTGTGTAGGTCTTAAGGGAAATATGCTTTAATGAACAGATGAGAATATTTCCTAATTCAGTCTATCCATTGTTTATATAGAAAGGGTTACTCATCAAGTGTTTAAGTTTACTTGAAATGCTTGCTCTTGTTTACGATCACAGTATTTTAGTTTAATGAACCCTGTGTTTATAAATGGTATAAAATAAACTATCCATCTTGTCATTCCCTCTAAATTAGTGAAGTCCCAACTAATGCCTCAATGGCTCTGTTAGCATAAAATCAAAAGTCATTGTACCAGCTGGGTACGGTGGCTCACACCTGTAATCCTAGCTCTTTGGGAGGCTGAGTTGGGAAGATCACTTCAGGCCAGGAGTTTGAGACCAGCCTGGGCAACATAGTGAGACCTCATTTCTACAAAAAATAAACCAAATTATTTCTTGTGGCCATGTGCCTATGGTCCCAGCTACTTGGGAGGCTGAGGTGAAAACGATCACTTGGGCCCGGGAGGTCAAGGCTGCAGTTGAACCATGATCATGCCACTGCACTCCAGCCTGGATGACAGAGGGAGATCCTGTCTCGAAAAAGAAAGGAAAAAAAAAAAATCATTGTACTCATCACTCGAAAGAAACACTTAGCTTTTGCATGGGCTATTCTTCCAGGGGTGGGGGTTTGGGGATCCAGCCCTATTCTTTCATATTTTGTGACACACATTCTTTCTCCCTCCTTTCTATGAATGTTTATTAAGGAACTAGTAATGTGTCAGACACTGTGCTGGGGACTAAGTAATAGTCAACAACCTCACAGTCTAGAAAGGGAGACAGACATGAACAATGAGCAAGTATTGTAAAGTGCTGTAGGTACAAGGATAGCTGTATGAACAGAGGACAGTGGGGTTAGAGTCAGTTCACCTGGGAAGCTTCATGAAGGCTTCAGCGTTGAATGGATTCTTAAAAATGGGGGATACAGCTGGGGGCGGTGGCTCACGCCTGTAATCCCCACACTTTGTGAGGCTGAGGCAGGTAGATCACCTGAGGTTAGGAGTTCGAGACCAGCCTGGCCAACATGGTGAAACCCCGTCTTTACTAAAAATACAAAAAATTAGCCAGGCATGGTTGTGGGTTCCTGTAATCCCAGCTACTCAGGAGGCTGAGGCAGGAGAATCACTTGAGCCCGGGAGGTGAAGGTTGCAATGAGCAGAGATCGTGCCACTGCACTCGTCTGGGCAACAAGAGCGAAACTCAGTCTCAAAAAAAAGAAAAAAAAAGGGGAGGCTATAAGGCGGGGCGTGGTGGCTCACGCCTGTAATCCCAGCACTTTGGGAGGCTGAGTCAGGCAGATCACCTGAGGTCAGGAGTTTGAGACCAGTCTGGCCAACAGCCAAGATAGCACCACTGCATTCTAGCCTGGGTAACAGGAAATCTCTAGTCTCAAAAAAAAAAGGAGGATATATTTAGTTGCATCATGGGCTATTAAAAAAAGAGAGGATGCTCCAGGCACAGTGGCTCACGCCTGTAATCCCAGCACTTTGGGAGGCTGAGGCGGGCAGATCACGAGGTCAGGAGATCGAGACCAGCCTGGCCAACATGGTGAAACTCTGTCTCTACTATAAATACAAAAATTAGCTGGGTGTGGTGGCGGGCACCTGTAGTCCCAGCTACTTGGGAGGCTGAGGCAGGAAAATCACTTGAACCCGGGAGGCGGAGGTTGCAGTGAGCCGAGATCGCGCCAACTGCACCCCAGCCTGGGTGACAGTGCGAGACTCTGTCTCAAAAAAAGGAGGATGTGTTTGGCAGACAGGGAGAGGAAGGGCAGCACATGAAGGAAAGGTGCTCGGGCCTGATACTGCAACTGCAAGACATATTTAGCCAGCTGCAAACAATATGGCAAGAATGAAAATGACAATGGATGGGATATTAGGGGAGAAGGTTACCCAGCAAGACCAGGCTGGAGAGGTCAGCTAAGGCCCGATTGGAACCTACGCAAGACAGTGCCTGCTCAAGTTCTACCTCCTCATGAAATTACAAGCATGAAATAAGACATAGATGCCCAGCTGTTGCTTAGCCCATATCCCCAGCCATGTCATGACGCATATATGCCCAGTCCAGGTCAAGGGAGAGCATGGGTTGGCTGTCCTCAGCACCAGACCCATATCACATCTGGAGTATCATATTTAGGAACTCAGTGACAAATTAGGGGGCATCGATGAGGCAAAAGAGTAAATCTCATCCCTGTTACTCTGTTGGGGCCATAGGCAGATGTCTAAAAGTATGATTTCTGGCTGGGTGCAGTGGCTCACGCCTGTAATCCCAACACTTTGGGAGGCCAAGGCAGGGAGATCGCTTGAGCCCAAGAGTTTGAGACCAGACTGGGCCACAAAGTGAGACCCTTTCTCTAACAACAACAACAAAAAATTTAAAAATTAGCTGCGTGGGCTGGGCACAGTGGCTCACACCTGTAATCCCAGCACTTTGGGAGGCCGAGGAAGGTGGATCATGAGGTCAGGAGATCAAGACCAGCCTGGCCAACATGGTGAAACCCTGTCTCTCCTACAAATACAAAAATTAGCTGGGCATGGTGGCGTGCACCTGTAGTCCCAGCTACTCGGGAGGCCGAGGCAGGAGAATCGCTTGAACCCAGGAAGCGGAGGTTGCAGTGAGCCGAGATTGCGCCACTGTACCCCAGCCTGGGCGACAGAGCGAGACTCTATCTTAAAAAAAAAAAAAAAAAAAATTAAATTAAATTTTTAAAAAATTAGCTGTGTGTGGTGGTGTGCACCTGTAGCCCCAGTTACTCAGGAGGCCGAGGTGGGAAGATAGCTTGATCCCAGGAAGTTGAGGCTGCAGTGAGCCATGACTGCACCACTGTACTCCAGCCTGGGTGACAGACCAAGTCCCTGTCTCAAAAAAGAAAAAACAAAATAGTGATTTCTCAATTGAAAAATGTAAAAATCATATGCATTGCTCCACTTAATTCCAGGCAAAGCCAAATGACGATGCACCAGTGAGTTACCAGTGAGACTGCATTTAAATTCCAGCAGCCTCAGAGCCAAGACCAGCCTTGTGTAAACAGAGTTCAGGGAGGAGTGAAGATAGTGGAGTGAGGCGTGCCGAAGCCAGCCGGCCTTTGGGCTTGGGGTGGGCTGACCTCTGGGGGGCCGAGTGCATCTGCTGGACTGAAGGCAGAGTAATTTTTTCATCTCATCCAGGAGAAGAAAGAAGATATGTAGCAGAGGAAAGGAACGGAACATTCTCCCTCCCTACCTTACACAGGGGAGTGGTCACCTACACTAAAGCAAAACTTCCTTATCATAGGAAGACCATTTTCCTTGACCTTTAGGTGATTTTATAGTCATCTCGAAAGGAAAACGAAACTCAACTCAGGACTTGATTAAACACAGAAAGTCCACTAGGATGCAGTATTCCTGCCCACTTCTCCAGGAAGAAAGAAGCAAATGACGTGGGTCTTTTGGCACTGTTTGCTTAATTATAAAGAAATTATTTTGCAAGCTGAATACTGATGCTTTATTTGAAACAGGTGCTTAGTTGGTAGCATTTATGAATTCCTTACCTTTTGTTCCAAATCAAAAGACTAAATAAATAGCAAGTATTTGTTGGGGGGGAAAAAAAAAGACTTTGCTGGGCGCGGTGGCTCATGCCTGTAATCCTAGCACTTTGGGAGGCAAAGGAGGGCGGATCACGAGGTCAGGAGATCGAGACTATCCTGGCCAACATGGTGAAACCCCGTCTCTACTAAAAATACAAAAATTAGCTGGGCATGGTGGCACGCGCCTGTAGTCCCAGCTACTCGGGAGGCTGAGGCAGAAGAATTGTTTGAACCCGGGAGGCGGAGGTTGCAGTGAGCCGAGATCGCACCACTGCACTCCAGCCTGGATGACAGAGCGAGACTCTGTCTCAAAAAAAAAAAAAAAAAAAAAAGACTTCAAAACAGTGTGGAATTATGAAAATGGATGCCATCCAAGAAGACTGGAAAAATACACTCTGACCTCTTTATGCAGTAGAGGTAGGCTTTTCAAGATACAGGAGACCAATGAGAAAGGTTTTTTTAGGCCGGGTGCAGTGACTCATGCCTGTAATCCCAGTACTTTGGGAGGCTGAGGCAGGTGGATCACCTGAGGTCAGGAGTTCGAGACCAGACTGGCCAACATGGTGAAACCCCATCTCTACTGAAAATACAAAAATTAGTAATCCCAGCTACTTGGGAGGCTGACGCAGGCGAATCACTTGAACCTGGGAGGCTGCGGCTGCAGTGAGCCAAGATTGCATCACTGCACTCCAGCCTGGGCAACAGAGTGAGACTCCATCTCAAAAAAAAAAAAAAGAGAGAGAAGGGTTTTCTTGTTTGTTTGTTTTGAGACAGAGTTTCACTCTTGTCGCCCAGGCTGGAGTGCAATGGTGCGATCTCCGCTCACTGCGACCTCCGCCTCCCGGGTTCAAGCGATTATCCTGTCTCAGCCTCCCGAGTAGCTGAGATTACAGGTGCATGCCACCACGCCCAGCTAATTTTTGTATTTTTGTATATATTTTTTGAAACAGAGTCTCGCTCTGTTGCCCAGGCTGGAGTGCAGTGGCATGATCTCGGCTCACTGCAACCTCCGTCTCCTGGGTTCAAACAATTCTCCTACCTCAGCCTCCCGAGTAGCTGGGATTACAGGTGCCTGCCACCACGCCCAGCTAATTTTTGTATTTTTAACAGAGACCGGGTTTCACCACATTGGCCAGGCCGGTCTTGAACTCCTGACCTCAGGTGATCCACCTGCCTCGGCCTCCCAAAGTGCTGGGATTATAGGTGTCAGCCACCATGCCTGGCTTAATTTTTGTATTTTTAGTAGAGACGGGATTTCATCATATTGGTCAGGCTGGTCTCAAACTCCTGACCTCAGGTGATCCGCCCACCTCGGACTCCCGAAGTTCTGGGATTACAGGCATGAGCCACCACGCCTGGCCTCAGAGTACTTTTATAATATGAACTCAGTAGGTCCTTATAATATCCTTAAAATATGCTAATAATAGCAATGTTTAACATTTATAATAATAATATTTAACACTTTACATCCTTTGCATGTTATCCTCAGAATAACCCTAAGAAGGTAAGTACTATGATCACCTCAAAACGGAGAGAAAGAGAGGTTACATGATTGCCCAAGGTTACTCAGCTAATAAGTGGAGGAGCCAAGATTTGAATCCAGGCACTTGGCTTCTGAGTCTGTGTCCTTAAACCACTATGCTATCTGCCTTCCAAATATTATCATGCGTTATATCAAAGGAGGAAATTGAGACAGTGCAGTTTGGTGACTTGCCTAACCTCATACACAGTCCCATTACATCATGACTAAGAGACAGAACCCAGGTCTTCCCTTTGAAAGCCAAGCCCCATTAGAGTGTGGCAGTTGAGATTAGCAGCCATTTCTACTTTAGATGGCTTTCTTAATAGGAAGGATTGCAGAGGGTGAGGGGTTGAGTCCAGAGTGGGAGGCCAAAGGCTTGCTGATATTTGCCTTGAGAAGGCAATGGCTACCTTTACGTTTAGCAGCAGAGGGTGGATGAAGCTGTGTAAACGGGAGCTGCTTGGTGAGCTGACCCGGGAAGCCAGTCCACAGGACGGGGGCTTGGCAAAGTTGGGCCAAGGGAGGCGATGCTTCCTGTGCCTCTCTGTGAAGACACCCAGCAGCGTATGGGGGAGAGGGCGCAAACACATTACACTGCCACCCCCCCAGACGCCATGTGCCCCCATTTCACTACTGTCCAGGAAAGGGCAAATTCACTCTCCCTGCTGCCTAGATCAGAAGCCCCATCTCCTGCCTTCCTTTTGAAGCACTCCAAGAGAGAGCAGCTCCCGATTCCCACTGACCTATCAAGTGGGCTGAGGGCCACCTCCACCTCTGCCAAGCCCTGTTCCACCCAAGGCTTTGCCTCAGAGTCCCCTCGGATGCCACAGCTCAGATACTGGACCCACTTAGGAACTCCGGCTCAGAGAAACAGGACTGTGCTCAAGGTGAGGCTCAGGGCTAGGCACTTCCCCACTGTGGGCAGGTAGGGGTTCCACTCGCTAGCTCTGGCCAGTGAGAACAAACTATTTCATCAAGGCTAGGTCTCCCTCATTTCAGGGCCAGTGGCCTGATCATTTCAGATGTTTACCCCCTCATTGGCCTTAGTGGTCTTTGCTAGGATTCAGAATACTGTCAAGTTGCTTTGTGAACTGGTGTGTTATCTGCCCCTAAATATCATGACAGAATGTGGTCGGCAGATCTAGTTCTGGCCACCAGAGAAACCAGAGTTCAAGATGGAATAGGGGGAAGGATAAAACTGTTCCTATTCAGAAATGATGTGATTGTCTATGACTATGTAAACACACTAACGAATCTACGAAAGAACTCCTAGAACATGACTTTGGCACTGTCACCGGATAAAAGGCCAGCAATTAAAAATCAATTGTATTTCTAGCGAGGCACGGTGGCTCATGCCTGTAACACTAGCATTTTGGGAGGCCAAGGCAGGTGGATCACTTGAGGTCAGAAATTCGAGACCGGCCTGGCCACCGTGGTGAAACCCCATCTCTACTAAAAATACAAAAAATCAGCCAGGTGTGGTGGTGTGTGCCTGTAGTCCCAGCTACTTGGGAGGCTGAGGCACAAGAATCACTTGAACCAAGGAGGCAGAGGTTGCAGCGAGCCGAGATCACACCACTGCACTCCAGCCTGGGTGACAGAGCAAGCCTTTGTCTAAAAAACAAAAACAAAAACAAAAAAAACACTTCTATTTCTGTACACTAAAAATGCACAATTAGATACCAAAATGAAAGGATAGGAGGGAGGAATAAAAAGCTAAGATGCTGGCAGTGATCATTTGTATGGAGATTACTAATTTACAGCGTTCAGTACTTTCACAACAGCCCAGGGGAGGGAGGAGGGAACCCAGGAGCTTGGGGAACACCTGCGTCTTCACTCTAGCCTGTTCTGAAATGCCTTTGGGGGACGCTGCCTCAAGCTGTGGGTGTTGGTGAAAGGCTCTTCGGGGGGTTCTGATCACTTCCTGAGGAAGAACCAGTCTGACTGGGAGCCTCGGCCTCACCTGGGAACCTGTCAGAAATAAAAATTCCTCCCACTTAGGCGGAAGGTAGGGGTTAGCAATGTGTTTTAACAAGCTAGGTGATTCTGATGCACACCTATTACGTTGTTCAAACCAGTGACTTCCTGTGACAAAGGCACAAGGGCTGCTGGAGGTTTGTGGCACCCTCTGCTGGTAACCAACAGCAAAGGTTGACTTCTGAACCAAAAAAAGGTTCTCATAACTCTAGTTTGTCAGCCTGTGCATTAAAAAAAATAAAAAATTTAAGCAAAGTTAAAAATCCTGCTTGCCGGCCGGGCGTGGTCACGCCTGTAATCTGAGCACTTTGGGAGGCTGAGGCGGGCGGATCATGAGGTCAGGAGATCGAGACCATCCTGGCTAACACGGTGAAACCTCATCTCTACTAAAAATACAAAAAATTAGCTGGGCGTGGTGGCAGGCGCCTCAGGAGGCTGAGGCAGAAGAATTGTTTGAACCCGGGAGGCGGAGTTTGCAGTGAGCCGAGATTGCGCCACTGCACTCCAGCCTGGGTGACAGAGCTTAAAGAAAAAATAATAATAATAATAATAATCCTGCTTGCCATTCTATCCAGGGCTGCCTCGTCCCACTGCAGTACTTCTGAGATCATGCTGTTTTTCCTTTGGCTCTGCTGCAGCTTTCGTCTCCTTGAGCATCCTTCAATTCTTCCATGCTCCTAATAAAGCACCCAGAAGCATTTGATGAAACCTTCAAGGTCCAGGGCCAGGCAAACTGGCCTACACAGAAAGAGCTGGGTAGGGGAGGCCTTCTCTGCCTTGGCCTACACATGTCACTCCAGCTACAATGGAGATGTGAGGTGGGGATGTGAGTCACTCCCCTGCACAAAACCCAAATCCGCCAATGGCTTCCCATGTCACTTGAAGCAAAACTTAAGTTTTCATCAGGACCTTCAAGGATTGTAAGACTAGAGCCTAGCTACTTCTCTAAGTTCATGTCAGTCACTATTTTTTTTTTTTTTGAGATGGAGTTTTTGCTCTGTCGCCCAGGTTGGAGTGCAGTGGCACGATCTCGGCTCACTGCAACCTCCGCCTCCCAGGTTCAAGCGATTCTCCTGCCTCAGCCTCCTAAGTAGCTGGGACTACAGGTGCCTGCCACCACACCTGGCTAATTTTTGTATTTTTAGTAGAGACAGGGTTTCACCATTTTGGCCAGGCTGGTCACGAACTCCTGACCTCAAGTGATTCACCCGCCTCAGCCTCCCAAAGTACTGGGATTACAGGCATGAGCCACTGCGCCCAACCCACTTTCAATAACTCTTCCACTTGTTTACTCTTAAACCAAACTCTTTATTGTTTGTAGAACATGCCAAGTCTGCTCCAGAGGCTTGTGCAATTGCTATTCCCTCTGCCCCACATGGCCCTCACTTCATCCAGGGCCTCTGCTAAAATGCCACATCTGCAGAAGGACTTCCTTTAGTGCTATCTCAGTAGTGAGCATTCCCTGTCACTCTTATCCTTTTAGCTGTTCTTTTTTTTTTTTTTTTTTTGTCATAGCTGTTTGGGCTGCCTGAAGGCAATTTCTGCTAGCTAAATATCACCAGGAGCACACCTTAGTAAAACTAAGTTAGGTGTTGTTTTTGTTTTTGTTTTTTTTGAGACAGACTTTCACTCTGTCCTCCGGGCTGGAGTGGAGTGCACGATCTTGGCTCACTGCAACCTGTCTCTCAGGTTCAAGTGATTTCTCTTGCCTCAGCCTCCCAAGTAGCTGGGATTACAGGTGCGCACTATCACGCTTGACTAATTTTTGTATTCTTAGTAAGAGTCGAGGTTTCACCACATTGGCAAGGATGGTTTTGAACTCCTGACCTCAAATGATCCACCCGCCTCAGCCTCCCAAAGTGCTGGGATTATAGGTGTGAGCCACTGCACCCAGCCAAAGGTAGGTTTTTAATTAAACTTCCTGCAGCGAGAAAGACTAAACACCTGGAGAAGGGAGGGGAATTTCAGTGAGACTGTTAGGTGGGGCTGGTACAGGATTTGGGCTTGTGTTAGGTGTTCTTAAGGAAGGTTTAGGAAAGCAACCAAGTAGGGTGCTGCTCTGGATTGAGTGCTTTCAGAAAGCTGTGGCAATTCGGAATCTTAATTCTTATGAAGGAACAAAGTAATAGTTGCCCATGTTGATCAGGAGAGGGGTGTATGGCTATTTTTGTGGCTGCACGGTGTCTTTATTGCGGTTCAGGCATGACTACGAGTGAAGAGGATCCATTACAGCCAGGCAGGGTCCTCATCTGATGATGATATTCTATAGAATTGCTTATGTTCAGCAGGAGAATGCCACTGTACCCAGGTCAATTACTAGTTGACAACTGCCAGGAATGCTTTTTTTTCTCTCTCTCTCATATATGTGTTTGTTGTCTAGAAAGTAAGATTCCTGAAGGGGGGCTTTGTTTTGTTTACCACTGAACCACTAGCACCTAAACAGTGCCTGGCATAGAATAGGTACCCAATAAATGTTTAATAAATATTCTTTCAAAACATCTTCCATAGCTCAGATCTATAATGAAGCCCTCCACAGGTAAAGCTGGGTCTTTGCAATGTCTTCCAGGTGATGGTAGGGCCAAAAATAGCTACTGCAGGCAGACCAGTATCAACATTACTCTTTACAGAACTTTAAAACAGAGAGCAACTGAGTCCTTTGGGCTTTCCCTTGGGCCAGACAGGACTCAGCCTCCTACAGGTGCTCAAGGAAGACAATGATCAGAAAAAATTGCTACTTTTGAATGGCAAGAGATGGCCAATGTAAAGACTATCTTAAAAATTAAACAGGAGAAACACTCCTCAATCTGCTAAATCATCTTCCTGGCTGGGCACAGTGGCTTATGCCTATAATCCTAGCATTTTGGAAGGCCGAGGTGGGAGGATCGCTTGAGGCCAGGAGTTCAAGATCAGCATGGCCAACATAGTGAGACCCCCATCTCCACACACACAAAAAAAGATTAAAAAGTATAATTTGAAAATCATCTTTCTTTTCCCCCTCAACATCTTATAGTCATATGGTCTTTAATATATTTTAAAAACACTTTTTTTTTTTTTGGAGATGGAGTCTCGCTCTGTCGCCCAGGCGGGAGTACAGTGGCGCGATCTCGGCTCACTGCAACCTCCACCTCCCAGGTTCAAGCCATTCTCCTGCCTCAGCCTCCCGAGTAGCTGGGACTACAGGCGCACGCTGCCACCCCGGCTAATTTTTTAATTTTAGTAGAGACGGGGTTTCACTGTGTTGCCCAGGCTGGTCTCAAACTCCTGAGCTCAGGCAATCCGCTGGCCTCCCAAAGTGCTGGGATTACAGGAGTGAGCCTCTGTGCCCTGCATCTCTCAACCTCTCAACCTGGGAGGTGGAGACTGCAGTGAGCTGAGATCATGCCACTGCACTCCAGCCTGGGCAACAAAAGCGAAACTCCGTCTCAAAACAAAACAAAAACAACAACAACAAAAAAAACCATCAGGTACAGACATTCACTTCATCATGTGACCCAGGGCTCCTAAAGCTGGAATATGAGCAGGTCTTGGTGCTTCTGTATTTCTGGCTCTCATGGGGGCCCTGTGAACTGAGAACATACGGCATTTAAATGTCATGCTACTCTACCAGAAGCCTTAAAACTATCATTTGGGCATCTTCAAAGTTCCAGCTGAAGGTGGCAACTGAGCTCCTCTGAGGCACTCTCTTAACTCAGCACCCTCATCTTAACATCTCCGTGAGCAAGGCTACAGTACTTTCATAAACTGGCCCTTAATACAACCTATGTGGTAGGCACTTTTTTCCACTTAAATAAGGTTAAGCGGAGGTTTGAAGACAAACTTAATCAGTGTCAGAAACACAACTCATACCCAGGTCATCAGAGTCTAAACCCAGTGCATTTTCTACTCCACCAAGCTCCTTGAGGTCTCTTCTGGACTATTTTTTCTCAGAGTTCTCAAAAAGACTAGCTGGGCCAGCGCTACAGAGGCTATATATTAGCAGTGATCAAGAAGACAAGTTCAGTCGTGGATCAAGCTGATACGGTCCTGTACCTGTGACAATGCTTAGCATTCTAACTACTCCACAGTTCTGGACTAAGTTCCACAGATTTAAAGTTGCAGAGCTCAATCATTTGCTTGTTTTTTTGGAGACAGGGTCTCACTTTGTCACCCAGCCTGGAGTGCAGTGGCATGATCTCGGCTCACTGCAGCCTCGACTTCCCAGGCTCAAGCGATCCTCCTGCTTCAGTCCCCCAAGTAGCTGGGACTACAGACGCGCACCACCACACTTGGCTAATTTTTGTATTTTTTGTAGAGACGCGGTTTCGCCATGTTGCCCAGGCTGGTCTCGAATTCCTAGGCTCAAGCGATCAGCCTGCCTTGGCCTCCCAAAGAGCTAGGATTACAGGCGTGAGCCACTGCACCTGGCCAATCATTTGCAAAAACTAAAATTCATTATATAAAAAACTGACCAGCTCCATTAATAATGCAAAGACATTTAAATAAGAAACTGCAATCCAACTTTCAAATGTTTTATTTTTAGTGTTTTTAAACATTTTAATACAACAAAGATATAAAATAATATATATTAGTTAAATCTGGATTTAATTTAGAATCAAGATATTTACTTATGTACAAACACTGTGCTTCAAGGTATGGCTACCACAGGAACTTTCACATCTTCAAGTAATACTAGTTTCTCTGTGGATAGAGAGACATTTAGGTAGAATTCACAAAACAAAACATGTCTGTTTTAGTCCAAGCTAATTTTGCTTCCCCCATTAAGTACCAGTTTCTACTTTCTTTGTTCCATATCAGAAATACTTCATTTTTCTAATAATACATAGATCCTCTGAATAAAACTTAGTAAAACTGAACATTTTTAAGATGACATTACTAATTGATAATATTGCTCGGCTGTGTTCAATTCTCCAGACAACCCAGTCCTTCAGATTGAAAGAGACCTGAAGTAACAATGAAATTACCATAGTGTTCTTTCTCTTGCCATATCAGGCACAAACTTTCCTTATGCTGAAACATGGAATACACTGAATAAAAAGTCCTTTGGTTAATTTAGAGTAGAATGTATTATAAAAACCAGAATAGCTGAAATATGGCTTACAGATTTCAGAGATATCTGTATAGAACTTGAAGCAAAGTAATTGGTCACATTTTAGTTATTTGAAATTGGTGGCATTACATCCGGGTAAGGTGAGAAGGGGGTCCAAAACCTAGTTTCATACTAATTTTAGTCATTCAAAGTTACTCAAGACAGGGAAAAGAAACAAAAAACCTACTCAGTCTCTTTCCATTCTTATTAGTCACCTGAAGCATTCTGACCTTTGATGTTACTAACAATTCTCCTCTATAGCAGTATGGGGTAATTCAGGCTAAACTGCTTACAAACACAAACTGTTAAACTGTCAAGTTGGCATTAAAATTGACACCTTTGCTGGCTTAGAAACTGTCTAAATGAAACCAGTACTGTTTAAGAAAGCAATTGGACTATTCTACAAGACAGCTTTCTTGTCTCAAATGCATGAATACCTTAAAGAACTGGCAAATGACTATATTATCATTACCTTTAGTATGAAGAAAACGTTGTCTATAAAAGACTATCAAATAATTACATTTATTAAATTAGAGAGTTTAAAACATGAATGTGGTTAACATTCTTAGGCAATTTAGATCTAGAATCCTTTAAAAAAGCTTACTATGAAATTAATGGTGAAACTGCCTTTTGTTGAATACAAAGCAGACAAGTGTTATAAATATGACTTTGTGAATACATGAGTAATACTTTCCAAACAGATGTTTCTAAAACAGACTGTTTCTTATCAGCTATAAAAGAATCTGGTTCCTCTGTTTCCCATTTACAAATTATAGGATTTCTGGAATTCTTAGTAAAAACACACGGGCAGAGACGGCACGAAACACCGCTGCTCACAGAGTAAACAGTTATAATCCCTGCAGGTCTCTTGATCCAATGGGTTCTGGTCTCTCTGTCACTGACTTTTTCTTCTGAATAGCCCACATTATTATTTTATTTTATTTTGTTTTTTTGAGATGGAGTCTCGTTCTGTCGCCCAGACTGGAGTGTAGTGGCAGTATCTCGGCTCACTGCAACCTCCGCCTCCTGGGTTCAAGCAATTCTTCTGCCTCAGCCTCCCGAGGAGCTGGGACTACAGGCATGGGCGTGCACCAACATGCCCGGCTAATTTTTGTATTTTTAGTAGAGACGGAGTTTCACCATATTGGCCAGGCTGGTCTTGAACTCCTGACCTTGTGATCTGCCTGCCTCAGCCTCCTAAAGTGTTGGGATTATAGGCATAGCCCGCATTATTTAACTGACTGGTTCTAAGGATAAGTTCTGATTTCAAAGGATACAAATAAATAGAGCTAGAAGTTCTATTTTTGCCCTTGCAATTCTGGTCAGAGAACTATGGAGAGGATAGCCACATAAAGAATTCTTGCAGCACAGCCACGAAAGGTTTCCCCCAAATTATTTGGTGACAACAGCAAACCTGCCTCCTTCAAAACCTCTTACTCTCTACCAACTCTTCAATTACCCTTCGATAACACTACCCTACCTGGTCGTACAAAAAAAAAAAAGGAAAAGGAAAAAAAAAGGCAACACTGCTCCCAGGAACACAGAAAATGCATCGAAGACTTGCAACATAACCTCCAGTTTGCATCCCCAAACCAAAAACCTTTTGGTTCCTTCCATACTAAAGTCTCCATGATGATGTAAGCCTTCACAAGTCTGCAACTATAGAACCAAATACGAGGTCAAAAAATACGCAGACCAAAGCCATTTAGCTTCTCTGCTTAGCCACATTCACAGATAAAATGTAAACATAAATACTATCTTCACTATGGTTTAGATTTTAACCAGAAAAAAAAAATGAAGAGAAAATCTGGAAATTTCTGGACAAAACAAAAAGCAACTAAAATATAGGTTTCATGTTTAAGTAAAACTGAAAATAAATTTGTCTCAATGTTTTCCAAGAAAGAGATGATTAATTTATGTAAACACTGCCTTATAATAGTTAAAACAATAAGTTATACCTAACTTACATTTTTCTCAAAACATATATGAGCAAGTGCAAGGCTGAAAAGTTATTTTACAATCCCCATTGCAGTCTGTTGTTAGGTCTCTCAATGTCAATAGCTCTGCAAAGTTAGTTGCATTTATTTTTCTATTTGGTCTTAGAATAGAATTTATATGAAGGAAAGAAGACCGAGGTTAATAGCTATTTAAGTTTTTGTGATTGATTGATTGATTGATTGATTGATTGATTGATTGAGACAGGGTCTCACTCTGTCACCAAGGCTGGAGTGCAGTGGCATGATTACAGCTTACTGTAGCCTCAACCTCCTTGGGCTCAAGTGATCCTTCTGCCTCAGCCTCCCATGTAGCTGGGACCACAGGCATGCACCACCATGCCCAGCTAATTTTCTAAACAACTTTTTGTGGGGACGAGGTCTCACTTTGTTGCCCAGGCTGGTCTCGTTTACCTGAGCTCAAGTGATCCTCCTGCCTTAGCCTCCCAAAGTGCTGCGATTACAGGCATTAGCCACTGCACCCAGTCTAACTTGTTTTTTTGTTGCTGTTTTTTTTTTTTTTTGAGATGGAGTCTCGCTCTGTCACCTAGGCTGGAGTGCAGTGGAGTGATCTCAGCTCACTGCAAACTCCACCTCAAGTGTTTCTTGTGCCTCAGTCTCCCAAGTAGCTGGGATTACAAGTGCGTGCCACCATGCCCAGCTATAATTTTTGTAGTTTTAGTAGAGATGAGGTTTCACCATATTGGCCAGGCTGATCTCGAACTCCTGACCTCAATCGATCCTCTGCCTTGGCCTCCCAAAGCGCTGGGATTACAGGCGTGAGCCATCGCACCCAGCCATGTTTTTAAGAGAATGGGTCTTGCTACATTGCCAGGGCTGGAATGCAGCGGTTATTCATAGGCGTTATCATAACACACTCCAGCTTCTAACTCCTGACCTCAAGCAATCCTCCTGCCTCAGCCTCCTCAGAAGCTGGGACTACAGCCTTGCACCACTGCACTCAGCTTAACATTTTAACATTAATGTTGCCATAGAGTTTTTTGAACCCTTTCCCAAAAGCCAACATCAGTGCCTCCCTAGCTAAATTCAGTCTGTTCGTGTAGAAAAATAACAGTAACACATCTTTTGACCTGAAGGGTCAAACCACTCTAACTGGCATAGGAAGCATCCTTTACTTTTCATGATTATGCAACTTCTTTACATGAAATGTTGGCATTTTGTTCCTAGCATGTAACAGAATCAGCAATTTAAGATATCAGATTCTGAGGTGTGAGATTTAAAAGCATAAAAGTTGAATTGCCTTGCAGCATTTCTCAAGTGAGAAATACAAAAATAATGTTCACAGCAGACACAAATTGGGGTCATTCAGCACTAGCTGAGACTTGTTCGCATAATTTCCTTTCCTACCCAATTCATTCAGGCTCCTATGTAGCTTATACAGGGGTGGGAATATGACTCAAAGTGCAAAAATAAAATATTTCACCCAGATAGGAAGGAGCAAGCTTCTGCTATGTGGCCTAATTGCAGGCCTCAGAATGCCAGCACCTTTTCTAAGTTTTTGTTTTAAAACAGAATGTAAAAACTACATAATTAATACTCCAAGCAGCTAAGCTCATTAGTTGGGAGTTTAAATTCCAATTCCATAACCATCCTACTGTCATAACTATTGTAAAAAATCATTAAAAATAAAGTAACAAATGTTATCATAGAGGTGAAATTACTTAAAGTACTAAATTTCTAGTGTTGTAAATAGCAGCTAAGTTATATCACTTCCTGACTACCAAATTAAGACTAAATAGAAAGAATGTATATACACCATTATATTTAAAAGTAAAAAACAACGAAACTTTTTCATATCCAAATATGTCTGAGACTGTTTACTTCCAACAGCCAAGAATGATAAATTTCAAAAACCAAAAAGTTATATTTTGCGTGCTGTAAGTTTCTTTTCAGGAGAAAACAATTCTTTGCATGCATACCTCCCTACTTAACGACATTAAGAACTTTATCTAGCATGTGGTAAAACACTCCTATTTGGCTCATTAAATAACACCATTAAAAAAGCATAAAATTGGACTGTCATCTAACAACTATAGCACAAAGAAGTTATTCTGGGTACCTATACCACTAACATTAAGCCCATTTATTTTTATGGATGCAGCCATTTTTCCCTCATGAATACTCACTGATGGTCACACTGAACCCTCAGAACAAAACAGGCACTGCATCTTTTGTTGCATCTTTGGTAAAATATGCCAGCCCTACATTTGCATTAATGAGGAGACCAATGGCATCCTAGCCAGTACTCTGTCATGTCATCTATGGCCTCTTTCATTCTCTTCTTATTTCAGGCATCCTGGTATGCTCAGTATATTTAAAGATGGTTCAGAAGGCAAAAACTGTTTGTCAGTAAAACAGATCATGTCCCAGGGTTGCATTTTTTAAACTGAAACAGAGATTAATCCAAAGAACAAGTACTGATCACTTGGTAGGGTTTATTCTTCTAAAGGTAATAAGGAGCTTCAAAACATATTATTTCTTGACTACAGCCCTACTGGAAATCAGTGAAAATTCCTCAACCAGCAAACTGCTCAAGTTGACTTGTTTAAAGTTCAATAAGCAAATACTCAACAGGTAAGGGTACAGCCTGACTTCAATCACAACATTAAGTCTTCCGAAAGAGAAGGGGCAGAAAACATCTACTTAAGCTTTCTGTTCAAACAGCTACATAAGGACTCTTGATTGTTCTTTCTTGCTTTTTATAATCATAACTTTGCTGAGAACAGAAAACTTTACTTTGTCAACACATAAGCCAGGCATCTAAGAACAACCTAGGGGGAGAACGCAAAGTTATTCATTTTCAACAACTATTATATATTTAATCACAAATTCATTAGAAAGATAGTATTCATCCAATTAGTCTTTTCATTATTGCTGGTTTTGAAAATGGCCAACAATATTCATTAGGTACTGTGCCATTAACATTGCATTCAAAAAAAGAGAACATGGGAAACCAAATCCTTGCTCTCCTACTCTGCTGATATGCTCTGGTATTGGCCAGAGTATGGTAGTACAAAAAGAGTCTTGTTGTTATATAAAAAGCAATAAACACATCAATGGAATAATGTTCATGGGCAGCCAAGATGAAGAAGATTCCAAAGAGGTTGAGAACCCAGGATAAAGTGTGCAAGAAATTCCAGCTTCTTGGTGTATCTAGGAAAAGGACAGAAAGATCATTTTAAAGCTACATTCCTTCCAATGCTTCTCAGTCACGTTTCTCAGGTCAGGCTGTTTTGCCATTCTTCACAGGATCTGACACCCTTCCCACAGCCTTCACTGCGCTAGTTATCTAATATGCATAGAAGCACTAAAAAGATACTTACATTCGGTGACAAAGAAATTCAGCATAGTTAGGACGACTGTGTGGCCACTAAACATGTAATCTCCACATGTGTGAACACCAGTCAGGGTCATACCAAAGCCACTCCAAATGGCAAAGGCTCGATGTAATTTCTCCCATACACTGCCGTATATCTATGAAGAAAAGTTATGAATTAGTGCTTCAAATGCTTAGGGAGGTGGGAACTTCCCAACATCCATTCCTATTGAAATTCAAATGCTGAATAACTTAGAAATAAGATCTAAGCCAAAGCAGCTAGGCCCTCAGTCTAATGAATTCCAGCCAGACTTCAAGAATGGGTGGGCAAAGCTTGGCTGTACTCAGAAATATTTTGGTAATTAAATGAAATCAGGCTGGGCGCAGTGGCTCATGCCTGTAATCCCAGCACTTTGGGAAGCTGAGGTGGGTGGATCACCTGATGTGAGGAGTTCAAGATCAGCCTGGCCAACATGGCAAAACCCCAACTCTACTAAAAATACAAAAATTAGTCAGGCGTGGTGGTGCACACCTGTAATCCCAGCTACCAGGGAGGCTGAGGTAGGAGAATCACTTGAACCTGGGAGGCGGAGGTTGCAGGTAGCCAAGATCGCGCCACTGTACTCCAAGCCTGGGTGACAGAGTAAGACTCTGTCTCAAAAAAATTAATTAATTAATTAAAAATAAATAAAAAAATAAATGAAATCACTGTAACATGAACTCCTTTACTAGGAGTTCCTTTATAATAAAAAGTTCTCTATAACACAAAAACATCTCCAAGTTTTTAATCCAATATCACAGTAGTAGTTGCTTGGCTATTCTTGCCAATAAGACATAGGCTATGACAGACGGAGATCAATGTCTACCTTTCAACATCCACTCTCCCCTTTTTCATTGGTGACAGAATCTCAAACATACTGAGGCAGCAATGAATTCAGCCAAAATATTGCCTTTCCCAGCCTCCCTTGTAGCTAGGTGTGGCCACGTGACTAAGTTCTGTACAATAAGATCTAAGTAGAAGTGTTAAGGGTTTCTGGGAAGGCTACTTACCAAGGTAAGAGACAACACTTTTGAGGAAGTCTTTTCTAACTTTTTACCTTTCCTTCTTTTAGTCTACAACTCAGACTCATTCAACTGGAGGTGAAACTCCAGCAACCATCTTGGACCACAAAGTGGCCTTGAGGATACAAGCCAAGTATTGGGATAGCAGACCAGAAAGACAGAAGAATTATGGGGTTTTTTTGGATGACTTCGTAAAATTATCATACCAGACCTTGTGTACCTATCTTCAGACTCTTTTTTGAGAGAGAATAAACCATTGTGTGTTTATTAAACCATAGCCACTTTGAATTTCCAGTTATCAACAGCCAAACCTAATCCTAACTCCCACACACATAACGCCTAAAAAAGCAGTCCATTTTGAGGAAGACCTCGAGTGATAACTGCTTTACAAAAGAGGGACAGTCACTTAAAAAAAAAAGGCACACTGCCGGGCGCGGTGGCTCACGCCTATAATCCCAGCACTTTGGGAGGCCGAGGTGGGTGGATCACCTGAGGTCAGGAGTTCGAGACCAGCCTGACCAACATGGAGAAACCCGTCTCTACTAAAAGTACAAAAATTAGCCAGGCATGGTGGCACATGCCTGTAATCCCAGCTACTCAGGAGATTGAGGCAGGAAAATCTCTTGAACCCAGGAGGGGGAGGTTGTGGTGAGTGGAAATCGTGCCATTGCACTCCAGCCTGGGCAACAAGAGCAAAATTCCATCTCCAAAAAAAAAAAAAAAAAAAGGCCGGGCGCGGTTGCTCACGCTTGTAATCCCAGCACTTTGGGAGGCCGAGGCGGGTGGATCACAAGGTCAGGAGATCGAGACCATCCTAGCTAACACGGTGAAACCCCGTCTCTACTAAATATACAAAAAATTAGCCGGGTGTGGTGGTGGGCGCCTGCAGTCCCAGCTACTTGGGAGGCTGAGGCAGGAGAATGGCGTGAACCCGGTAGGCGGAGCTTGCAGTGAGCAGAGATCACGCCACTGCACTCTAGCCTCACTGCACTCTAGCCTGGGTGACAGAGCGAGACTCCGTCTCAAAAAAAAAAAACAAAAAAAAACCACACACAAAAAGGCATACTAATATTATAATAATAACATAATTTAATAACAACATAATAATGGTACAAAAAGGTGCTAAAATTTTATGTACACTTACTATGTGCAAGGCATGCTGCTAAGTGCTTTAGATGTTACTGCATTTAATTTCCACAGCAATCCTATGAAGTGATTCAATTGTACAGATGAGGAAACTGGCTTAGAGAAGTCACATAGCTAGTAAGTAACACAGTCAGGATGTGAACCCAGGGAGCTCAATTCCAAAGCCCTATGTCTTCAAGATTCTATCAAATATGACCAAAATAAACAACTTCATAGATACCACGATCTCATTAGGAATCTCACCTGCTGATTATACACTGCCCAGCTTTCCCTTTCTGCCTCATTTGAGGGAAAGAAAGGAAGAAGAATTTATTACTAGAGAGAAAGAAAGATAATACACATGGGTTTGGTTCTTCTGTGATCGCTATGAACACGAGCTTAGAGATATTACTCTTGAGAAAGTAAAAAATCATGTAGTAAATAAACAGAAGAGACTGGCAGGAAAATGTCTCAACCAAGGATAGGAAACTAGTGATGCCAGTCAAAAGGCAGTTATCTCTCCATCCTTTCCCATCTTAAATGTCTCATATATCCTTCCAAGAAATAAAAACTGAAACACAACAGAGCAGAATGAATAGGATGTTTTGACAAGAGAAGGTGTAGAAATATGCACTAAGTGTTTCTAAATTTCAAAAATAGGCATGTTCTTGGTTCTGTCCTCAAACCCCTTACTTCCGGGAATGCAATTTCAAGCAATTAATTTATTATAATGAAAGTACCTTATGGAATTCACTGTAAGGGATTTGATTTCTATTTTTAACAATTACTGCAAATAATACGGGTCAATAAGTAGGTTATATTATAATTCAAAGCAATTAACAGTATTTAGGTCAGATTGGAGTAGAAATATCTATATATAATCAACTGATAAAAACAGTCATTAGAGACAGAAAAAGGTATGTTTATACCATAGAAGGATGGTATCTAATTTATTTTTGCAGGATACGTTGCAGCCCTATGCACAGATATCCCTCTCCTCAGCGGCTGTCCTACAATTAAATCCCTTAGCTATGGCAAATTTTCTCTTTTCAGTGTAATAAGCTTATATTTTTCTTCTTTAAAATCTGTCCTGTCTGGGTGTGGTGGCTCATGCCTGTAATCCCAACACTTTGGGAGGTGGAGATGGAAAGAGCACTTGAAGTCAGGAGTTCGAGACCAGCCTGAGCAGCAAAGTGAAATCCTGTTTCTACAAAAAAAAAATTAAAATTAGGCCAGGCGTGGTGGCTCACGCCTGTAATCCCAGCACTTTGGGAGGCCGAGGCGGGTGGGTCATGAGGTCAGGAGTTCAAGACCAGCCTGGCCAAGATGGTGAAACCCCATCTCTACTGAAAATACAAAAATTAGCCGGGTGTGGTGGTGGGCGCCTGTGATCCCAGTTACTCGGGAGGCTGAGACAGGAGAATCCCTTTAACCCGGGAGGTGGAGGATGCAGTAAGCCAAGATCACGCCACCACACTCTAGCCGGGGCGACAGAGAAAGACTCCGTCTAAAAAAAAAAAAAAATTAGCTGGGTGTGGTGGCGTGTGTCTGTGGTCCCAGCTACTCAGAAGGCTGACGCAGGAGGACCGCCTGAGACCAGGAATTTTAGGCTGACAGTGAGCTATGATCATGCCACTGTACTCTAGCCTGGGCGACAAAGCGAGAATCTGTCTTAAAAAAACAATGACTAAAATACAATAAAATCTCCCCTAATCAACTAGAATACTATTTGGGTGAAACTCTTCATACCATGTATACAGCATACTATTTTGGAGAAACTGCACACACCATGCACAGAAACAAATTCAAAATAAATTAAATATGTAAAATATAAAAAAAAGAACATAAAAGCATCAGATATGACCTTTCATCAATCAGAATGGCACTGCTGGCAAGAAGATGAGAAAGCTCACATGCACACATGTTGGCAGTAGTGAAAAACTCATCTTTTCAAGTGTGTATTTCAGCAATACATATCACTTTTTTTTTTTCTTTGAGATGGAGTCTCGCTCTGTCACCCAGGCTGGAGTGCAGTGGTGTGATCTCAGCTCACTGCAACCTCTGCCTCCCAGATTCAAGTGATTCTCCTGCCTCAGCCTCCCGAGTAGCTGGGATTACAGGTGCCCACCACCATGCCCAGCTAATTATTTGTATTTTTAGTAGAGATGGGGTTTCATCATGTTGGCCCGCCTGGTCTTGAACTCCTGGCCTCAAGTGATTCGCCCACCTCGGACTCCCAAAGTGCTGGGATTACAGGCATGAGCCACCTCGTCCAGCCCATATTATATTTTTTAATGTGCATGTCCTTTAATTCTATAATTTTACTTGCAATAATTTATCTTAAGGAGATAACTGAGTAAGTGCAACGCACAATGTACAAGAATGTTTACTATAGCACTGTTTATAAATAGTAAAATTTTGAAACCAAAATGTACATCATTTGGAGCCTGGTATCCACAATGGAATACTGTTAAAAAGATGAATATGACCACATGTACTTCTTCAGAAAAAAGTAAACAACATACTATTAAATGAAAAATAGGCTAAAGAGGCTGGGCACGATGGCTCACGCCTGTAATCCCAGCACTTTGGGAGGCCAAGGTGGGCGGATCATGAGGTCAGGAGATCGAGACTATCCTGGCTAACATGGTGAAACCCCATCTCTACTAAAAATACAAAAAAATTAGCCGGGCATGGTGGCGGGCGCCTGTAGTCCCAGCTACTCGGGAGGCTGAGGCAGGAGAATGGCATGAACCTGGGAGGCAGAGCTTGCAGTGAGCCGAGATCGTGCCACTGCACTTAGCCTGAGTGACACAGCGAGACTCCATCTCAAAAAAAAAAAAAAAAAAAAAAAAAGAAAGAAAGAAAAAGAAAACTAGGCTAAAGAACAATGTTTGCAATATAATCCTGTCTTGTTTAAAAAGTATCTATGAAAACTTATATGAAGGCCAGGCGCTGTGGCTCACGCCTGTAATCCCAGCACTTTGGGAGGCCAAGGTGGACGGATCACCTGAGGTCAGGAGTTCGAGACCAGCCTGGCCAACACGGAGAAACCCCGTCTCTACTAAAAATACAAAAAATAGCCAGGGGTGATGGTCCCAGCTACTCGGGAGGCTGAGGCAGGAGAATGGCTTGAACCTGGGAAGTGGAGGTTGCAGTGAGCCAAGACTGCGCCACACTACTCCAGCCTGGGCGACTGGGAAAGACTCCACCCCTCCCCCAACCCAAAAAAAAAAAAAACTTACATGAGTTGTGTAAGTATGCTTAAAAATGGTCTGTGTGGCTATACACACAACTGTTAACTGTGTTATTTATAGGGTGTGGTAAAAAAGAATCAGGTGAATTTTTACTTTTTAATATATACATTTCTATATAATTTGAATTTTTATAATAAACATATAATTTTATAATTTGAAAAAATTACTTTTCCTTTTTGGAAAAAGAAAAAAAGACCTCAAAACAACTTTTACCTTAAAAATAAAACATTTCCTTTACATGAAATCCTGTGTCTTATCAACCCTTCCCCCTTTCTTACTGGTCAGTCTAACCCTTCCTAATACCAGGAGAAAGTTTTGTCACCCTTCAGCTCAGGGGTATATTTTTAGCTCTTGATCTCCTTTGGCTGCTTAATCTTCCCTTGTTGGCATTTCAGCTATGATATTGCAGTACAAGAAGTGAACTTGAATGCTGTTACAAACAACATTAAAATAATTACAAAGGTGTTAACACATACATTTATTTGAATATGTGAGAACACAGAATTAAAGCATAGAGGCCTAGAAAAGTAGAGTTCTTTTGTCCAAATTTGTATATAATTTGGACAAAATTCCTTGCAAATTTGTATATAGATTTTAGCCAATTTTGTATATAAAGTACAGGCGATTTTCAGAGTCTTATTTTGTCCCCATCTGCATAATTTCTTCTCTCTGTTTAATGAGATGTCTACAGTACACCAAAACAAATCCACAAAATATAAAATGAAAACCAAAAGTCAGCCATTATTTTGTTTATCTCAAAAAGAGTAAAGTTTAGAGTGCTGAGTATGCCGTCAAACTGCAACTTTTGTTTGTTTGTTTGTTTGTTTTGTTTGTTTTTTTTGAGACGCAGATTCACTCTTGTTGCCCAGGCTGGAGTACAATGGTGCCATCTTGGCTCACTGCAACCTCCGCCTCCTGGGTTCAAGTGACTTTCATGCCTCAGCCTTCTGAGTACCTGGGATTACAGGTGCCTGTCACCACGCCCAGGTAATTTTCTGTATTTTTAGTAGATTGCACCATGTTGGCCATGCTGGGTCTTTAACTCCTGATCTCAGGTGATACACCCGCCTTGGCCTCCCAAAGTGCTGGGATTACAGGCGTGAGCCACTGCACCTGGCAGGCAACATTTTTAAAGGAGTGAGGAGGACAGTGAAGGAATCAGAGCATGCCATATGAGAAACTTTTAAAATGCTGAGGATGGTGGGAAAGGGAAAATAATAACTGAAAGAAAACTGTTTTCCTTCTTTCTTTCTTTGTTTTTGAGACAGAGTCTTGCTCTGTTGCCCAGGCTAGAGTGCAGTGGCACGATCTCCGCTCACTACAACCTCCGCCTCCCAGGTTCAAGCGATTCTCCTGCCTCAGCCTCCCGAGTAGCTGGGATTACAGGCGTCCACCACTGCGCCCGGCTAATTTTTGTATTTTTAGTAGAGATAGGGTTTAACCATCTTGGGCAGGCTGGTCTCAAACTCCTGACCTCGTGATCCACCTGCCTTGGCCTCCCAAAGTGCTGGGATTACAGGCATGAGCCACTGCGCCTGGCCAAAAGAAACACTTTTTTTTTTTTTTGAGATGGAGTCTCACTCTGTTGCCCAGGCTGGAGTGCAGTGGCACGATCTCGGCTCATTGCAACCTCCACCTCCCAGGTTCAAGCAATTCTCTGCCTCAGCCTCCCGAGTAGCTGGGATTACAAGTGCCCACCACCACGCCCAACTAATTTTTGTATTTTTAGTAGAGACAGGGCTTCACCATCTTGGCCCGGCTGGTCTTGAACTTCTGACCTCATGATCTGCCCGCCTCAGCCTCCCAAAGTGCTGCGATTACAGGCATGAGCCACTGTGCCCGGCCGAAAGACATTTGCTTTCTATAGCTCCACAGCATAGAACAAGTTTCAACAGAAATAACAGAGAGGTAAATCTGGCTTAAGACTTTTACCAAATTATTTCTATAGTTTTTTTATAGACATTGCAGATACTAAAAAGCACATTTTAATACTATAAGCAAAATCTTAGCCCTATTGCATACAGTGTGCCATCAACCCACCAAAAACAAGAATGATAAAGAAGGTAGCAGGCTACCTTTCCAGTACACTGCAGGTGCTGTCCTGGCACGGAGAGGGAGGTCACAAACATGGTAAAGCAGCGAAGCAAGAATACAGTTCCCATCAGACTACAGAGCCTTCGCAGAAGTATTGACCTGTAACAGATCAACCAAAAAGGGGGAAAGATCAGAAGAAAACAAACCAAAAAACCCCAGGCATCAAATATTTACTTCAAGGAAGAGCAAACAGAAAAATCACTAGACTCTTTGAAGAGGACAGAAATCTTAAAGACCATCAGAAGCATCGTTGTCCAATAGAATTCTCTGCAATGATGGAAATGTTCCATATACTGTCCAAGAAGCTATTTATATACCATGTGGATCTTACGGACTTGAAATGTGGCCAGTATGACTGAGGAACTGAGTTTTAAACTTTATTTCATTTTAGTTAATTTAAATTTTGCCATAATGAACAATACAGACCTAAATTATATTCTAAGAGTATCATTTCACTGATAAGAAAATATGGCTAAGAGTCCAGGCGTGGTGGTGCGTGCCTGTAATCCCAGCTACTTGAGAGGCTGAGGCAGGAGAATCACTTGAACCCGGGAGATGGAGGTTGCAGTGAGCCGAGAATGCGCCATTGCACTCCAGCCTGGACAACAATAGCGAAACTCCGTCTCAAAAAAAAAAGAAAATATGGCTAAGAGAAAGTAAAAGAGTTATACAAGACAGAAGACAAGTAAGCCTGGTGTTAGTCCTATTACTGAAAATTGCTCTTAAATTATTTATAAGAGATAAAGTTGGCCGGGGATGGTGGCTCACGCTTGTAATTGCAGCCCTTTGGGAGGCCAAGGTGGGAGGACTGCTTGAGTCCAAAAGTTTGACAACAGCTTGGACAACATAACCAGACCTCATCTCTACAAATAATTAAAAAATGAGCTGGATGTGGTGGTGCACACCTATGATCCCAACTACTTGAGAGGCTGAGGTGGGAGGGTTGCTTGGGCCTGGGAGTTGGAGGCTGCAGTGAGCTATGATTGTGCCACTGCACTCTAGCCTGGGTTACAGAATGAGACTTGTCTCAAAAAATAAAAAATAAAAATAAAAAAAAAAGGAGGTAAAGTTAAACACCTGTGATTCCAGGGAATTTTTTGCTCATTTATAACACTGTAGGCTAGGTGCAGTGGCTCATGTCTATAATCCCAGAACTTTGGGAGACCAAGGCAGGAAGGAGGATCGCTTGAGACCAGCCTGGGCAACACAGTAAGATCTTGTCTACAAAAAATTAGTCAGGCATGTTGGTATGTACCTGCAGTCCTAGGCTGAGGGGAGAGGACTGATTGAGCCTAGGAGGTCAAGGATGCAGTGAGCCATGATCATGTCACTGCGCTCTAGCCTGGGTGACAGGGCAAGACCCTATCTCAAACAAAACAAAAAAATCCATTGTAAATTAGTTAATGATAGTAGCTATCGAATACTCATTCTAACTTCTCTTACCTTAAACTTAAGCTATAAAACACTATGTTTTTAAAAAAATCTTTATATCAAGTATATATCAAATAAAAATTCTGAATAACTGTCACTTGGGTAATCATGAACTGCACTGTGACAACACCAGTACTGTTGGACTAATATTCCTGAGGACAGGGACCATACATCACATATTTTTGAAATGATCCTCCCACCCTCAGAAAAAGCACTAAACACAAGGCTAGGTATGTTTCAAGCATTAGTGTGCACTCCTGAGATGGAGCCTAGGAATCTGCATTTTAACAAGCACCCAGGTGATTCTAACGAAAGTGGTACAAACACTTTGAGAAACACTTTCTTTGACTAAGTAAACATTAACACTTGGATTTAATGGGTTACCTCTATGCTTTGTTAAACCTACCAAGGTTTCCTGTAAGGTAAACTCCAGTTTTGAAGAGCAGATAAATTCAAATTGATGAGATCTTGTGAGGCAAAGTTAACCAGAAAGCAGCAATGATACACATGTTTTAAAACCACCTCTGGTTTTAAGCAATCCAGAATTTAAAATATTGCTGCAAAACAGGACAAAATGGGAGAGAATGAGGCTCAGTGTGGCCTAAAAGTGTGATAAGAATAGCAACCACCAACCTTTCTTTTCACCTTCAGAACACTGAAATAACTGCTGCCTAGGACCTAAAGCTCATCACTGTGGTTTACCTCAAGCACTTCCTGGTGAGGAGAAAGGTCAAAACCTCAAGCAACTACCCTTGTTCCTCTCTCCAGTGTTCCAAAGACAATGGAGAGCAGAAGCTACAATTTTTTTTAAAGTAATCTCAAAGCTCACATATCTACAATTTTTTTAAAGCCCCCTCAGGAGCTCTTATGCAATATCTACTAATTTTATCTTTAATTTTTTTGCTTACAATGCCTTGTTTTTTACTTAAATCCACTAATTCTTCCTGCCCATTAAACTAGGAAAGGAGCCCCCCAGGCTTCCTTTTTTTAATTAAAAAAATTCTTCCTGGATGACTCTGGGTACACTGCCTGTGAGTTAGCCCTGCTCCACAAGAAGCAGTAAAAGTAAATAAAATGAAAGTAAATGAATTCTTTCCTCTATATTTTTTGGTGAAAGTGCCAAGAAGCACTTTCTAATTTAGCAACTTCCTATACCATCTGAAGTAAACCACACAGACTATATGTACATGTTGTGCAAAACCATCTGTTTTTTGGTTTTTTTTTTTTGGAGACAGGGTCTGGCTCTGTCACCCAGGCTGGAGTGCAGTGGCACAATCACAGCTCACTGCAATCTTGACCTCCTGGGCTCAAGCAATCCTCCCACCTCAGTCTCCTGAGAAGCTGGGACCATAGGCATGTGCCACCACACCTGGTTAATCTTTAAATTTTTTGTAGAGACAGGGTCTCTTCATGTTTCCCAGGCTGGTCTTGAACACCTGGGCTCAAGCAATCCTCCTGCTTCAGCCTCCTAAAGTACTGGGGTTACAGGCATGTGCCACTGTGCCTGGCTAATAATTTTTTTTTTTTTTTTGAGACAGAGTCTCGCTCTGTCACCCAGGCTGGAGTGCAGTGGCACAATCTCGGCTCACTGCAAGCTCTGCCTCCTGGGTTCACGCCATTCTCCTGCCTCAGCCTTCCAAGTTAGCTGGGATTACAGGCACCCGCCACCATGCCCGGCTAATTTTTTTTTGTATTTTTAGTAGAGACGGGGTTTCACTGTGTTAGCCAGGATGGTCTCAATCTCCTGACCTCGTGATCCGCCCGCCTTGGCCTCCCAAAGTGCTGGGATTACAGGCGTGAGCCACCGCGCCCGGCCAATAATCTCTTTTTTAATGGGCCTCCTCCAAGCAGAGAAAATTTCTTCCATCTAAACATGTGACCAAAGAATATCCTTGGAAGAGTTTCTATCCTACAGAAAGTAACATTTCCAGTTTGTTTCTAAAGAAAGATAAGGCTTTCTTATCTCAGCTCACCACAATGTCCAACCCCGGGGTTTAAGCGAGTCTCCTGCCTCAGCCTCCCAAGTAGCTGGGATTACAGGCATGTGCCACCACGCCCAGCTAATTTTGTATTTTTAGTAGAGATGGGATTTCTCCATGTTGGTCAGGCTGGTCTCGAACTCCTAACCTCAGGTGATCCACCTGCCTCGACCTCCCAAAGTGCTGGGATTACAGGCATGAGCCACCGCGCCCAGCCTCTTTTTTTAGATCGGAGATGGGCACGATCAGCCATAGGGCATCTCTGATCTTTCCGTGCAAAATGCATTCAGGATTATTACTAAATATGTAGATATTATCTTAGGCTGACTCTTACTGATCAAACTCAAAATCCTTTGTTAATAACTATGTCACAATGACCAGAGAAGGAAATTAACAAGGAAACTGCAAAGAGAAAGATAAGATTTTATGATCTTGATACAAGAGTCAAAACATTTTCAGTCATTTAATGGAGTAATGAGGTACCTGTGCTTGTGAAGAAGAAGAACCAGGAGCCAAATATAGCACAGAATCATGCCACATACTTCCGTCATGGCAAAGGCCCATGGGATTCTAGGAACACTGGAACAGAAAAAAATGATTTTGAATTGAAGAAGTATACATGTGAATGATGCCACCCTTTTCAGTAAGGTGCTCTTTTAATAATGACCTTAAAATTGGTTTTATATAACTTTTATCTCTTTCAGAAGATGATATTTGGAGAAACTGGGAGAAAAAATCTGTGTCATTAAGTACCCCCACCTATCGGAACCTGTTTCTTGTCCGTTGATTCCTAGTCAGGGTTCTCTATAAAGAAGTGACTGACAGCAAATGCCAGAGGAAAAAAAAAAAAAGAAGTGGCCACCCTTTTCTCCCATCCTATAGCACAGCAGATCTGGATATAGGACTACCCACAAAGGACAATGGGAGAAAGGCCCATTTCTTGCATGAAGTGCTCTTTTCAGAGTGCAAACAATCAGGGTTTGAACTTGATGCTTTGTTGTTGTTGTTGTTGTTTTTGAAACAGGGTCTTGCTCTGTCACCCAGGTTGCAGTACAGTGGCACCATCATGGCTTACTGCAGCCTAGACAGCCCAGGGCTCAAGTGATCCTCCCACCTCAGCCACCTAAGAGGCCAGGACTACAAGGCCCGTGAAACTATGCCTGGCTAACTTTTTGTATTTTTTGTATGGGGTCTCACTTTGTTGCCCAGGCTGGTCTCAAACTCCTGAGCTCAAGTGATCCTCCCATCTCAGACTTCCAAAGTGCTGAGATTACAGGTGTGAGCCACAGCGCCTGGCCCCTTGTTTTTGTTTTTTGTTTTACCTCTTTCTCTCTATCCTCCCTTGTTTTGTAACCCTGGTTTTTTTTCTGTTTTCAATTTGTCCCTTTTTCCTCCCCACCAAACAGCTCCTATGATTACTCACTAATAAAGGACAGGTCACTTTAAGAAAGAAAAAGGAGAGAGAGGGAGAGAAAAAGAGAGAAAGAGGCTGGGCATGGTGGATCACGCCTGTAATCCCGGTGCTTTGGGAGGCTGAGGTGGGCCAACTACTTGAACTCAGGAGTTCAGGAGACCAGCCTGGGCAACATGGTGAACAACCCAAACTCCCAGGTCTCTACGAAAAATACAAAGATTAGCCAGACGCGGTGCTGCGCGCCTGTAAGTCCCAGCTACTTGGAAGGCTGAGGTGGGAGGATGGCTTGAGCCTGGGAGGCAGAGGTTGCAGTAAGCCGAGGTTTCATCACTGCCTCCAGCCTAGGTGACAGAACCAGACCCTGTCTCAAAAAAGAAAAAAAGAAAGAGGGAGGAAAGAAGGAAGGGAGGGAGGAAGGGAGGAAGAAAGGAAGGGGAAGGAGACTGAAACGAATGAAATAGTCCAGTAGGTCATCTCTGGGTGCCAGGATTATTGACGGTTCTTTTATTCTTTGTACATTTCTACTAAAAACTTTTCTACAATGACATGTTAATTTTATAACTAGGGAAATAAAGGTATTTAAAAAAAGAAAACATGGCTGGGCGCGGTGGCTCACGCCTGTAATCCCAGCACTTTGGGAGGCCAAGGCGGGTGGATCACGAGGTCAGGAGTTCAAGACCAGCCTGGCCAACATGGTTAAACCACGTCTCTACTAAAAATACAAAAAAATTAGCCAGGCGTGGTGGCAGGCACATGTAGTCCCAGCTACTTGGGAGGCTGAGGCAGAGAACTGCGTGAACCCGGGAGGCAGAGGTTGCAGTGAGCCAAGATCATGCCACTGCACTCCAGCCTGGGCGACAGAGTGAGACTCTGTTTCAAAAAAAAAAAAAAAAGAAAAAAATTCCTTTCTTGTACAACTTTTTGTAATTTGCTGGAGCTAATAAATTCTTCTTTTTTTAGTTTGCTCTGTGTTTCCTGAGTGCTTATTACTAACTCATCCCCAAACTAGTCTATCAATTTCAATTTTTCCTCCAGTGCAATCTCTCCTAGAGCCTTCTCCCTTTTTATTCCAATTTAGAATGGTTGTATTTTCCAATCCTCCTGCGTGGTTATTTCCTAGAATAAAATTAACTCTCATCTTGGCAATTCAGTTTTTTTTTTTTTTTTTTTGAGACGGAGTTTCACTCGTGTTGCCCAGGCTGGAGTGCAATGGCGCAATCTTGGCTCATCGCAACCTCTGCCTCCTGGGTTCAAGCAATTCTCTTGCCTCAGCCTCCCGAGTAGCTGGGATTACAGGCATGCGGCACCAGGCCCGGCTAATTGTGTATTTTTAGTAGAGATGGGGTTTCTCCATGTTGGTCAGGCTGGTCTCGAAATCCTGACCCCAGGTCATCCTCCCGCCTCAGCCTCCCAAAGTGCTGGGATTACAGGCGTGAGCCACGTGCCCGGCCTCACTTTTTTGAAACAGAGTCTCGCTTTGTCGCCCAGGCTAGAGTGCAATGATGAAATCTTAGCTCATTGTAACTCCACCTCCTGAGTTCAAGCAATTCTCGTGCCTCAGTCTCCCGAGTAGCTGGGATTACAAGTGCCCGCCACCACGCCCAGCTAATTTTTGTATTTTTAGTAGAGAAAGGGTTTCACAATGTTGGCTAGGCTGGTCTCGAACTCCTGACCTCAGGTGACCCAGCCGCCTCGGCCTCCCAAAGTGCTCCCAAAGGATTACAGGTGTGAGCCACCACACCCAGCCCCTGCTGGATTTTAAATCTCTATTTTCTCTCTCTTTTTTTTTTTTTCCAAAAGCTCTTTTTCTCTGAATTTTCTTTGGGCCTCTCATTACTGTCACATAGAATGCAACATCTCTTATTTCTCTTGAAAACATGAAAGTTTTTTTTTAAGTGTTCGTCTGCTCCCTATTTTGTGTTTTCTAATTTACTTTTTTTTTTCTGTTTGCATTTATGTTTTTTCTCAGACGTCTGGTTTCTTGACTGACCATTCATATTTGACAGTAAAGTACTAAAAAAGATGAGACATTCTGTGGGCATAGACTGAGCTTTGTCAAGCTTTGGGTTTCTCTGCGCACTCAGAGTGTGCAGAGATCTAGTTGATTAGATAAGGATATCCCAACCAGTTATTTACAGTGTTTTTCTTCAGGTTTTCCAAGGAAAGGAATCTTACCCTTCTTGGAAGACTGGGGTTGGGTAGGAGGGGAGATGAGAAATAAGTCTGGCTACTTAAGGAAGGGAGCTAGAAGTCTCTGTGATTGGTATATAGACTTTTAATGAATCCTCTTGAAAACATGGCAGCTCTCATCTGGACATGGAAAACATGTTCTCATCTGGACATGGTATCCCTAAGTCAACAGTGCTTCATATTCAACTGCTCTGGAGAACAGACCGCTAGTCTTCTGTCAGAGTAGAGCAGGTATAAAAGCTTAAGTAGATTTTTTTTTTGAGACAGGGTCTCGCTCTGCTGCCCAGGCTGCAGTGCAGTGGCGAAATCTCGGCTAACTGCAACCTCCACCTCCTGGGATCAAGCCATCCTCCCACCTCAGACTCTCCAGTACCTGGGACTACAGGCACACTCCACCATGCCTGGCTAATTTTTGTATTTTTTGTAGAGAAAGGGTTTCACCATGTTGCCCAGGCTTAAGGAGATTTTTAACCAATTCTCCCCTATTTAGCTCCTATCTGTACCTGGCCTTGAGTGATGCTTGGTACTTTCTGTTTTATGGGAGCTCTGAAGTACAAATAAACTTACCTCTTGGGCAGGGCCCCCTTCCACCCACAACCTCACAAGAGGTACTTAGCGTTCTACTTTCCAAACTTCCATTATTAGCACTGTTTTTGATTTCATGAGATTATACAGTTTCTTCACTCTTTTACTGCCATTTTAGTGGACTGTTGTGAGGAACCTGTCAAATATGTATTCAATCCCTCATATTATTTTTGAGCTAAGCTTTTAAAATGCATTATACACGGATATGCCCTTTTTCTGGATAAAATTTAATTTCCTTGGCTGGGCCTGGTGGCTCACGCCTGTAATCCCAGCACTTTGGGAGGCCAAGGTGGGCGGATCACGAGGAGAGGAGATCGAGACCATCCTGGCTAACACAGTGAAACCCCGTCCCTACTAAAAAATACAAAAAAAAAAAATTAGCCTGGTGTGGTGGCAGGCGCCTGTAGTCCCAGCTACTTGGGAGGCTGAGGCAGGAGAATGGCGTGAACCCAGGAGGCGGAGCTTGCAGTGAGCCGAGATCGCGCCACTGCACGCCAGCCTGGGCGACAAGCAAGACTCCGTCTCAAAAAAAAAAATTTAATTTTCTTTAGTAATTTAGAGTCATCACTATGAACACTGATTATTATACTGTATATGGTAATGACCTTGGAGACTACTGAGAAATGAAGGGCAGTTAAGCCCAGATTGATGTAGTTTTTCCATTATTTATGTTTGCTTTTTATAGTGCTTTTGTTTCTTCCCTTGCTATTATGGTTATCAGCTCTCACTTCTCACTGCTGTAGGTAGGCCTGCTTCTAGAAACATTCCTATCTTCTTCTAATTTTCTGTTTCTATGTGCTGAACACATTGGATTTGTGTAAAATAAGCTTCAGAAGCAGACCCTGAAACAAACATCAGTGTGAAAGTCAATTACAGGGAAATGTTCTCAAAGAAAACCCACAGGGTAGTGGGTTATGATATGAGATTAGAAGGCAAGGAAGCAAAGCAAGGGTGAGACATCAAGCAAAGCCCTGTGGAGAACTCAGGAAAGGGTAACTTTGGCTCAGGCTTATGGGGAATTTGGGACAGTGTAGGTCCAATCTAAACGTCGTCCCAATTAGGGCAAAGAGAAATGAGTCACTGGTTAAGGACAGCTGCTGGTGGGAAGTAAATTTCCAAATACTTTTTGGCTTTCTCTTCAAGCAGGCAAAGTTGCTCCAGCAGCCCAAGAGCAGCCCTCCAACACAGACATATCTGCTGGATGTTGGGAGTATCCATGTGCAAGAAAATGGAAAAGAGATCTGAGGGGATATAGAAGGAACACTGACAGCATCTGCTACCATTCTCCTATGAATAAAGTTTAGATGTTTAAGACCATGGAGTTTTAGTGAGTGGCATAGTAAGTAAAAAGAGTTAGGCAAAATTTGGTTTGAAATCCTCCCTGCAAATTGATAATATATGTCCCGCTGGGTGTGGTGGCTCACACGTGTAATGCTAGCACTTTGGGGGGCCGAGGTGAGCGGATCTCTTGAGGTCAGGAGCTTGAGACCAGCCTGGCTAACATGGTGAAACCCCGTCTCTACTAAAAATACAAAAATTAGCTGGGTGTGGTGGTGTGCACCTGTAATCCCAGCTACTCAGGAGGCTGAGGCATGAGCACTGTTTGACCCAGGAGATGGAGGCTGCGGTGAGTTGAGATTGCACCACTGCACTCCAGCCTGGGTAACAGAGTGAGACTCTGTCTCAAAAAAAAAAAAAAAAGAAAGAAAAGAAAATATTTGTCTATACAAAACTTTGCACATGAATGTTCATAGCAGCATTATTAATAATAGCCAAAAAATAGAAACAACACAAACATCTATCAACTGAAAAATGGATAAACAAAATTGGTACATCCATACAATGGAATATTATTTGGTAATAAGAAGGAAGGTAGTGCTGATACATGCTACAGTATGGATGAATCTTGAAAATATTATGCTGAGTGACACAGAAAGACCCAATACTGTATGGTTCCACTTATATGAAATGTCCAGAATAGACAAATTCATAGAAACAAAGTAGATTAGTGGTTGCTAGGGTCTGGAGAAAGGAAGGAATAGAGAGAGTATGACTGCTAATGGGTATGAGTTTCTTCCCAAGATGATGAAAATGTTCTGGAATTAGTGGTGATGGCTGTACAACTTTGTAAATACACTAAAAACCACTGAATTGTATACTTTATTATTATTATTTTTTTTGAGAGAGTCTTGCTCTGTCACCCAGGCTGGAGGGCAGTGGCATGATCTCGGCTCACGGCAACCTCCACCTCCCAGGTTCAAGCAATTCTCCTGCCTCAGCCTCTGGAGGAGCTGGGACTACAGGCGCGTGCCACCACACCCAGCTAATGTATATATTTTTAGTAAGGACAAGGTTTCACCATGTTGGCCAGGCTGGTCTCGAATTCCTGACCTCAGGTGATCCACCTGCCTCGGCCTCCCAAAGTGCTAGGATTACAGGCATGAGCCACTGCACCCAGCCTGTATACTTTAAAATAATAAAAGCCTCATTGTTCTGCTGAACCATTTCCTGCTCTCCCACTATGCTTTGTTTTTTTATTTTTTGCTTTTTTTTTTTATTATTTTTTCATCTACCTTATATCCTTTACCTCCTTCTTTTTTTCTTTTTTTTTGAGACAGAGTTTTGTTCTTGTTGCCCAGGCTGGAGTGCAATGATGTGATCTCAGCTCACCACAACTTCCGCCTCTCAGGTTCAAGCAATTCTCCTGCCTCAGCCTCCCGAGTAGCTGGGATTACAGGCATGCACCACCATGCTTGGCTAATTTTGAATTTTAATAGAGATGGGGTTTCTCCATGTTGGTCAGGCTGGTCTTGAACTCCCGACCTCAGGTGATCCGCCCACCTCAGCCTCCCAAAGTGCTGGGATTATAGGCGTGAGACACCATGTCCGGCCTTACTTCTTTCCTCATCCATATCAGTCCATGGTCTCTCATTATAACCACTCCCTTGCCACTTTTCCCTTCATTGTACTGCCTAGCAAAACTCAACCCTGCTTAAATCCAGTTCTCCACCTATTCCATATCTGTACCTGTTGTTGAACGAGGCTGGTAAAAACACACAATGCTAATATGACTACTAACCTCAAGGAGACCATTAAGTGCTGCTAATGCATTACACAAGTCTATTCACTCTCCTACTCTCCTAGATGGCTTATTTTATACATCTCATCCTTCCTCCTCAAGCCTCCATCCTCCTCTCCATTCTGTCTTTAAACAGAGAAAATAAAAACAATCACGAGAGCACTTCCTTGTGCTCCACCATCACATATGGCAACCCTCCACCTGTTTTCCTATTTTCTACCTTCCCCTCTGTTATGAAGGAACAGCCCAAGGGCCTAAGGCCAGCCTCTCCCAGCCACAAGGTACCATTCCTTTTCATCTACTCAAGGGCACTGTTCTAACATTGTATCCTCTCTTTCTTCTACCATCATTACCCCCCTACATTGAGTCATTCTTATTATTAATACAACAAACATGCTATCATATAGCCAATCAAAAAAACAAAAATGAACAAACGCCCTCTTGACCCTAGATCCTTCCCCACTCCTGCCCAAGCTACAGCTCCCTTTCTCTGCTGCCCTTCCAGGAAAACTTGTCCCTACAGGAAAGACTTTGTCTCCAATTTCTCTGTTCCTATTCTCTCTCTCTCTCTCTCTCATCATTTCTTTGCCTAATTCTTTTAACTTGAAAAATTCTGATCCTACAAAAAAAGTTAAAAGAATCAACACTATATTCTTCACTTAAACTCATCATTTATAATAATTAACATTTTGCCACATTTGCTTGCTTTCATTCTTTCTATACATACCTACATACATATACACACATACTCTTTTCGGGGAGGTGAACCCCTCCCCGAAGTAAGTTGCAGACATTATGACACTTCTCCCCTTTGTTTCTCTAGGAACAAGGATATCCTCCTCATAACCCAATACACTATTACACCGAGGGAACTGTAACACTGATTTAGTATCATTATTTAACATGCAGTCCATATTCCAATTTTCCTAATTGTCCCAAAAATGTCCTGTATAGCATTATTTTTGTTTTCTTGATATAGGATCTAATTAAAGTTCACGTGGCTCTTGGTTGTCTCTTCAATTTCCCTTACATTTCCCCCTGGATTTTGCCTGCCATGACACTGACATTTTTAGAGTCCATGTCAGCTGTCTTGTAGAATGTTCCCTGTTCTGGATTTGTCTGATTGTTTCTTCGTGATTAGATATAGGTTCAAGTTTTTTTTTTTTGGACAAGATGATTACATAGGTGATGCTGTGGACATCACGTCCAATGCACATAATGTCTGTTTGTTCCACTGTGATGCTACATTTGATCATTTAGTTAAGGTGATGCATGTCAGATCTTGCCACTGTAAAGCTACCTCATTCCCTCTGTAATTAATAGGTGAGATGAAACTTTCAGATCATGTGAATAAGCTCCCCCTCAATGGCCTTTCACCTAATAGATTTTATCATCTACTGATGACTTGCCTGAATACACTGGAGGCAGAATAATCATGCTGTCCACATTTATTTGCTCGTATTATTCTTGAAGAGCTTCCCCTCTCACCCCACAATTTTTGTTTGCTTGGTCTCAGCCCTGGTCTAGTTCATTTTCCTGAGGAATGGTATGTATTTATTTGTTTACTTACTTACCAAGACAAACAAAAGGTCTCGCTTTGTTGCCCAGGCTGGAGTGCAATGGCATGATCACAGCTCACTACAGCCTTGATCTCTTGGGCTCAAGTGATCCTCCTGCCTCAGCCTCTGAAGTAGCTGGGACTGCAGGCATACACCACCACACCTAGCTAATTTTTAATTTTTTATAGAGACTGGATCTCACTATGTTGTCCAGGCTGGGCTAGAATTCCTGGACTCAAGCAATCCTCCCGCCTGGGTCTCCCAAAATGCTGGGATTACAGCAGTGAGCCACCATACCTGGCCTGGGAACAGTATCTTAAAACCATGATCTGTGTGCTCATAGTGCTATTGTTGCTGAGTTTTTCCTGCAATCATTTTGTATCAGTTCACAGAAATTGTCTTCATTCTTTTCTATGATTAAATAGTATGCCACTGTATAGATGTATGATAGTCTATTCAACCAGCTTCCCATGGGTAAGCATTTAGATTATTTACAATATTTATAATTATTACAAACAATGTCACAACAAATACTGTTGTGCTCATGTTGTTTCATATTTGTGGAGTACCTTCACGTAAATTCCAATACATCTCACATTCTCTCCTGAATCTATTATAACCCATTTTTGCCCTTATTAACTCTTGTCATAGTCACTGATGACCAACATGCTGCTAAAGCCAATGGTCAATTATCCTCATCTTACTTGACCTCTCAGCAGCATTTGATACAGCCAATTGTTCCTAACTTCTTAAAATACTTTTTTTTTTTTTTTTTTGCTTGGCTTCTGGCATACTGTTCTCTCTCTCTGCCCATTCCCAAATCTTAGCCTAGATTTCTGTCTCTCTCAATCTCTCTGAACTTCTGCTCATATTTCCATCTCTTACTTGACATCTGATTTTGCTATAAAACATATCTCAAACCTGACATGTCGAAAACCAAACCCTTAATTTTCCCTCCAAGTCAGCTCCTTCCACAGTCTTCCCATCTCTGTAAATGGCAACTCCATCTTTACAGATGCTCAGGTTAAAAATCTTGGAATAGGCTGGGGGCAGTAGCTCACACCTACAATCCCAGTGCTTTGGGAGGCAGAGGTGGGAGGATCACTTGAGGCCAAAAGTTTGAGACCAGCCTAGGCAACATAGCAAAACCCCATCTCTACAAAAGATTTAAAAATCAGGCAGGTGTGGTGGCACACACCTCTCATCCTAGTGACTCAGGAGGCTAAGGAAGGAGATAACTTGAGCCTAGGAATTTGAGGTTACAGTGATCTATGAATGCACCACTAAACTCCAGCCTGGAGAACAGAGTGAGACCCTGTCTCAAAAAAAACAAAAAACAAAAAACATCTTGGAATAATATTTGATTTCTCTCTCTTAATTCATCAAATCCAAATTCATCAGCAAATTCTGTTAGCTCTAATTTCAAAATATATATAGAATTTGACTCTTTCATACCACCTCTACCACTGTTCTCATCCAATCTAAAATCTTCTTTGGCTAGATGAATTTAATAAATTCTTAAATGATCTCTAGATCCCCACCCACACCCCCAGGGTATTCTCAATACAACAACTAGAATGACCTTTTAAAATAGAAGTTAGATCCCTCAACTCTTGTCCTCAGTACTTTCCAGTGGCTTCCCTTTTCATTTAGAATGAAAGCTGAAGTCCTTACAATGGTCCTCAAGTCCTTACACAACCTGGCTTCTTGTCTCCTCTCAGATCTGCTCATCTCTCACTGGTTGTTCCTTGAACCTGCCAGGAACACTCCCAGTTCAGATTTTTGCACCCAGCTGTTTCCTTTGCCTAAAGTACTATTTTCCCCAGACAGCCACATGATTTCTTCCTTACTTCCTTGTGGTCTTCTGCTTACAGTTGGAAAAACTGTATAGAAGGGGAGAGGAGATACATGGATATAACAACTTCTTAGACAGCTTTCAATAAGTTCTCCTTACTTTGGAGAAATCTGCAATATAAACTGGGTTGGTTCTCAGTTTTCCCCATTGCTCAAATTTTATAATTAGGTTAATTTTGGGTTTGTCAATTGCCACTCATCCATCGTCTTCCAACTTCCAAAAATGTATGGCTCTTTTCTCTTATTTTATCCACTCCATCCTGTGGGCTTACTTAAAAAACAAAAACAAAAAACTCTTTACTACAGTTCACCGGGCATGGTGGCTCAAGCCTGTAATCCCTGTACTTTGGGAGGCCGAGGTGGGTGGATCATGTGAGGTCAGGAGTTCGAGATCAGCCTAGCCAACACAGTGAAACCTTGTCTCTACTAAAAATACAACAAAATTAGCTGGGCATGGTGGCACATGTCTGTAATCCCAGCTACTTGGGAGGCTGAGGCAGGAGAATAGCTTGAACCCGGGAGGCAGAGGTTGCAGTGAGCCGAAATTGTGTCACTGCACTCCAGCCTGGACTCTGTCTCAAAACAACAAAAACAAAACAAAACAAAACCTCTTTACTATAGTTTTAGTTGGGGTTTGACAGGGAGCAAAATGAGATGTATACATTATTCTGGCATAGGAACACAGACATTTTAAATTCATTTCATTTTCAAATACAAATACTACACAGCAGTTTTATTTTACTTTATGTATTTATTTTTTTTGAGACAGTCTCGCTCTGACACCCAGGCTGGAGTGTGATGGCATGATCTCGGCTCACTGCAACCTCTGCCTCCCAGGTTCAAGCAATTCTCCTGCCTCAGCCTCCTGAGTAGCTGAGATAATTACAGGTGTCCGCCACCACGACTGGCTAATTTTTGTATTTTTAGTGGAGACGGGGTTTCACCATGTTGGCCAGGCTGGTCTCGAATTCCTGACCTCAGGTGATCCCACCCGCCTCGTCCTCTCAAAGTGCTGGGATCACAGGTATGAGCCCTAATGCCCAGCAAAGGCACTTTTAGAAGGGCAAAAATGTTTTATAAAAAACAAACAAGGGGCCAGGCGCGGTGGCTCACGCCTATAATCCCAGCACTTTGGGAGGCTGAGGTGGGCAGATCATCTGAGGTCAGGAGTTTGAGACCAGCCTGACCAACACTGTGAAACCTCGTCTCTACTAAATATACAAAAATTAGCCGGTCGTGCTGGTGGGTGCCTGTAATCCCAGTTACTCGCGAGGCTGACGCAGCAGAATCACTTGAACCCGGGAGGCAGAGGTTGCAGTGAGCTGAGATCGTGCCATTGTACTCCAGCCTGGGTGACAGAGCAAGACTCCATCTAAAAAACAAAAACAAAACCAAAAACTAACAAACAAGAAAGTAATACTCAAATTTTTAAAAGATTTAAAAATCAAAAATGTGAAAACAGTTCTGAGTACTTGTTTACTGTTTTATTATTATTATTGTTGTTGGAGACAGGCAGGGTCTTGCTGTGCTGCCCAGGCTGGAGTGCAGTGGTGTAACTATAGCTCACTGTAACCTTGACCTGTTAGGCTCAAGTGATCCTCCCACCTTGGCCTCCTGAGTAGTTAGGACTACAGGCATATGCCATCATGCTTGGCTAGTTTTTAATTTTTTGGAGAGATGGGGGTCTTGCTATGTTGCAAGTCTTGAACTTGTAGGCTAGTCCTGAACTCCTGGACTCAAGCAATCCTCCCACCTGGGCCTCCCAAAGTGCTGGGATTATAGGCATGAGCCACCATGCCTGGCCTACTGTTCTATTCTTATTTTTCATATGTTACACATATACTATATTTTTTATGTATTCAATATTTAATAAAACAGCATGCTATCACTGCATCCATTTGTCTTCTTTGTGATAGTTCCAATTCATTTGGTGATAGGACACCATCAATATTTTTGAAAAAGCAGAACCCTATTCTTCATTAAAAAAAAAAAAAAAAAAGGCAACCAAGTTCCATTTATTACAAACATCATTCCAGATACCCTCTTAAAATCTAAAGTACCTGGCCAAGAGCAGTGGCTCACACCTGTAATCCCAGCCCTTTGGGAGGCCGAGGTGGGCGGACTGCCTGAAGTCAGGAGTTCGAGACCAGTCTGGCCAACATGGTGAAACCCCATCTCTACTAAAAATACAAAAAAAGTAGCCGGGCCTGGTGGCATGCTCCTGTAATCCCAGCTACTCGGGAGGCTGAGGCAGGGGAATGGCTTGAACCAGGGAGGTGGAGGTTGCAGTGAGCCAAGATCACACCACTGCACTCCAGCCTGGGTGACAGAGCGAGACTCTGTCTCAAAAAATCTAAAGTACCCAAGGAGCTATAACTACACAAAAATAAATTAAGCAGTCCAGGCCATGATGGCTCATGCCTGTAATCCCAACACTCTGAGAGGCCAAGGTGGGAGGATCGTTTCAGCCCAGGAGTTCGCCCAGCTTGGGCAACACGGTGGGACTCTATTTCTACAAAAAACTTAAAAATTAGCTGGGCATGGTGGAACATGTCTACAGTCCCAGTTTCCTGGGAGGCTGAGGTGGGAGGATTGCTTGAGCCCAGGAGGTTGAGACTGCAGTGAGCCATGGTCGTGCCACTGCATTCCAGCCTGGGTGACAGTGCAGTGTGAGACTGTCTCAAAATAAAAAATTAAATTAAAATTAAAATTAAATTAAATTGAAAAATTAAAAGAGCAGTGGTTTTTCTCACTCACCTAGGCTTAAGGCCTAATTTACTCTAAGTGAAAAAGGTAATTTCAAAGCATATCTTTTTATACCACCAGATAAAGCAAATGAAAAGTATACATCTACCACAATAAGAAACAATATAATTATCATAAATATAGTATCATTGCTGTTTGTAGGATGTTTGTAGCAACATCCTACAAACTTAGCAACTAGAAACAAAACTTACCTGTCTAAGAAAATATCTGGGAGTGGTGGATAGGTCTGCATGTCAGGCACTCGCTCATGGACTATAACCATAATGAAAGATGTAAATCCAAATACTATAAAAACATATATACAACTCAGTATAGTCTTCCAGTATTCTGGGTCCAATCTTCGAACAGAATGTTTGTTTTTACCATTCATGTACTGGTACTGATCAGAATTCAAGTCAGTTATGGGTCCGTCACAGTCATGGGAAAGCTCCCCATTACAGAGCCAGTCTGTACTCTGAAGAGCACTGATGAAAGGGGTCATGGAACCTATGGGACTGTCACTGTTGTAGCCCATCTCTTCTAAAACATCAATATGTATTTTCTGCAATTTTCGGACTGAGAGCATTAACCTTTTAATGTCCCCTAAGACTTTGATTTCCAGAGGAGGAGACCGGAGGTCATATTCAGTCAATGTTAGCAATGTGATTCCATCAAGTCGGTGCTTATTGCATAAAATATCCACATATTCAAAAAAGCCTTCATCCTTCAGCCACACAGCTACATGCTTGGTAGTCCAGCGGCGAATGCAGAGTTGATTAGGACCTGCCATTTCCTCCTCTGCTGCCTGTCGAGAGAAAACAGGAAAACAAAACAAAAGCTTCAGTGTGTCCTAACAATTTCTTCAAAGACAAACACACATAAATACACCAGAAACAGGCCAGGCGCAGTGGCTCATGCCTATAATCCCCAGCACTTTGGGAAGCTGAGTTGGGAGGATCACTTAAGCCCAGGAGTTCGAGACCAGTCCTGGCAACATAGCAAGACCCTATCTCTACCAAAAAAAAAATTTAGCCTGGGCATGGTGGGACACCTATAGTCTCAGCTACCTTGTAGGCTGAGGTGGGAGGATCACCTGAGTCTGGGAGGTCAAAGCTGCAGTGCGGCACGGTTGTGCCACTGCACTCCAGCCTGGGCAACAGAGGGAGATCGTCTCAAAAAAAAAAAAACCATATGTATATATATATATATAGAGAGAGAGAGAGAGAGAGAGAGAGAGAGAGAGAGATAGAGAGATAGATATATACACACACACACGCACACATATGTATATACACACACGCACCCCAGAAACAGTAATTTACCTACACTATCCTATTGGTTTCTAGAGTAAAAGAAACAAAAATTATTCAATAATGAATGGTTTTCAATACATTAACATACTAATAATTTTATGCATATGACTCCAACAGCAGAAGAAAATTTAATAACCAAACATTTTTACAGAAAGACATTTTACAAATGGCTTTTCCACTGTATGAGTCATAATTTAATTAAAAAGCCTACTCAAGAACTGAGAAAAATCCCATTTTAATACTTTTCATAAAATCAAGAAATATAGGAAGATTATATTTTTAAAAATCAAAGAAAAGAGAAAAAAATCCGATTTCTGAAATCTCCATGTTCATGGAAAACGTATCTCCCCACCTGGGGGGAAATAAACATAAAAGAAAGTAGATAACTGTAATTCCAGGGAGCCCTTTAGATTAAGCGTATTTCTAACTACTATACACATAATGATTTCTATAGCAGATATGAAGCCTTTAAACTAGACATATATTTGAATCTCAATAATAACAGTTCTTTCTACAGCTTTGAATATTACATTATAGAACTGAATAAGGCATTTTATTCTTCAACTATCATGGACTTTAGCAATAAAAAATTTTTAAACGAAAACTGTCATTTCCATGTACTCACAAATTTGATGACCCAGACTTTATACTGCAGAATAAAAGGCCAATAATGTGCTATGTTTTAAAAAGTACCAATAATTTTTACTACTTTGATTTCACACAGCTCTATTTATGTTCTTCTTTTATTGTAAAACATTCAGTTACTTGGGCCTTCTCAGGTTTATAAAGTATATCAGATACATAGGAGACAAAGGCCTACAGGGAAAAACACTATTTCTCAAAAGTACTTTCTCAACTATTAAAGCCTGTAGGTTTTCTGACACTTTCCAGACCTCTGAAGATTGTATTTCCTCCTGAGATAATTTTTTAAAAATGGGAGGCAAACTTTAAAGCATAAAAGAATAAAATGATACAATGAACACCTATGTGCCTATGACCCAGCTTGGAAAAAAAAAAAAACTGTTCTAATACAAATGTTCTTTTTTAAAAATCTGCGTATTAGTTATATGAGTCTGTTCCTTTTGTGAAAATTCATCAAGCTGTATAATTGTGATCTATACTTTTCTCTATATATGTTAGGTTAAACTTTATTTTCAAGGTCTTGTAAAACCAAACAAAACATCAATACAAATGAATATCCTTCTATCCTGAAGGACAAGGAAGCATCCTCTTCCTTTTCCCACAATGTAATAATTCTTCATTTGAGTGTTTATCACAGCCTTATAAATGCATTGTTGGCTATGAAAAACTTTCTGTGCCTCCTTACAACAAGCAAAGCTTGTTAAAAGCTAGTACTGCGGCCGGATGCGGTGGCTCACGCCTGTAATTCCAGCACTTTGGGAGGCGAGGCGGTGGATCACAAGGTCAGGAGATCAAGACCATCCTGGCTAACAAGGTGAAACCCCGTCTCTACTAAAAATACAAAAAATTAGCCAGGCGTGGCAGCATGCACCTGCAGTCCCAGCTACTTCGGAGGCTGAGGCAGGAGGATGTCCCAGCTACTTCGGAGGCTGAGGCAGGAGGATGGCGTGAACCCGGGAGGTGGAGCTCGCAGTGAGCCGAGATTGTGCCATTGCACTCCAGCCTGGGTGACAGAGTGAGATTCTGTCTCAAAAAAAAAAAAAAAAAAAAAAAAAAAAAAGCTGGTATTGCTCTGCATTCTTTCCCTACCCACATAAACTCTTGCCAGGAAGACTTACAGTCACTTGGCAAAGGCAGACACTAACTACACGAGCACCACTTGTATCATCAAAACTATTTAGAAAACAAGAAATAAGCTTGATAAAATCCACCCACAGATGAATGTCAGGGAAGTGTCAGTTAATCATTAAGTATTTATTTATTACTAAAAGCAATCGTAATTTTTGGAAGACTTAAGTCATATTTTGTTTCACAAAAGAACTTATATTATTGACCCACATAGTTTCCCTGTCTTTGAAAATTATTATAATATCCATTTACAAGGAGTCTGTATTTTTTACAAAGTTGTCTAATTCTTATGCATTATGGAATAACAAAAACTCTTAACTCTTTTTAGCTATAGCATATCATCACCACCTCAAATGTCAAAGAATTATGATTTAAAGAATTATGATTTATTCACTTTAACACATGGAACTTACACATTTATTATATTATTTTATATCATTTATTATATCATATATACAATTCCATTAGAAATATGATTTTGCTGTTTTAGTTCACATGGATAACTAGATGCTTTCACCCTACCTACTATACATACCTTCTTTTACCCAAGTTATCTCTGACTAAATTACTTCATCCTTGGATATCCAACAAGCACATGCTATAATCTCTGTAGCGGTTATGATATAGCAAATCTGAGAGACAAGTTTCCTTCATATAAAACAAAGCCAGCTAGGCACGGTGGCTCACACCTTTCCCAGCACTTTGGGAGACTGAGGCGGGTGGATCACGAGGTCACGAGTTCAAGACCAACCTGGCCAAGATGGCGAAACCCCGTCTCTACTAAAAATACAAAAAAATTAGCCAGGCATGGTGGCAGGCGCCTGTAATCTCAGCTACTAGGGAGGCTGAGGCAGAGAACCGCTTGAACCTGGCAGGCAGAGGTTGCAGTTAGTGGAGATCGCACCACGGCACTCCAGCCTGGGTGACAGAGTAAGACTCCGTCTCAAAAAAAAAAAAAAAAAAAAAAAAAAAATACAAGGCCAGATTTCTTCAGTCACATTATTTCTAGTCTGTTAACATGCCCCTTTCTCTAACAGCTTACCACCAATGGGTTCCATGTCACTCCCATTCTTGTAGCATTATTCGTTAGGACAGTTTCCTCTCATACTCTGTTGAAAATGATTCTTCTCTTCTTTTATATGTTTTTTTCCACTGTCTTAGCTCACCAGTTCTTTACAACCTCAAACAGGCTAACAGGCTTTGATACTGACGTTTTAGCTGCTAGAAAATATGAGTTATACATGGAAGTCTCTTGGAAGTCTTTGAGCCTCCTGTGGGAATGCCCTAAAAGCATGACACATTTCACTGTTCTGCTTTATCAGGTCAGTGCATGCCCTTTAATTGTATGCTACTATATAATAGTTAAGAGGCCCATACTAAATCACTACTTAGCTAACACTGTGAAAGCCTGCATGAAGGAGGTATATTAAAAGATGATAAAAAGCTTTAGGGCCCATTTAACATTTATGTTGTACCAAAGGAATTACAGGGAACAGGAGACTTTGAGTGATAAATACAAATTGATAAAGTAAGGAAATTAGATTAGTAAATGTTTAAGAATTCAGCTTTTATCAATAATTAATACAAATAAATGATCTGTTAAAAGACATGTGCTTCTGACCAAGATTTACTAACAAGAACCAGATTTATCCTCTGACCTGAAACAACCAAAAAACAAACAAAATATATGGGAAAAAAAAGTTTCAGCCAGGTGCGGTGGCTCACGCCTGTAATCCTAGCACTTAGGGAGGGTGAGGTGGGCGGATCACCTGAGGTTGGGAGTTTGAGAACAGCCTGACCAACATGGAGAAACCCTGTCTCTACTAAAAATACAAAAAATTAGCCGGGTGTGGTGGCAGATGCCTGTAATCCCAGCTACTTGGGAGGCTGAGGCAGAAGAATAGCTTGAACCCGGGAGGCGGAGGTTGTGGTGAGTTGAGATCGCACCACTGCACTCCAGCCTGGGCAACAAGAGTGAAACTCCATCTCCAAAAAAAAAAAAAAAAAAAAAAAAAAGTTTCAAGACACTGGACATCAGGAAAATCCCTGAGAGCCAGGAAACAAATAAGGTGAACCCTACTGCCCCAGGTTACAGCCTTGAGTTTCCCAGCCACAAGAGGCACAGGATGGGAAACTCATGTGAGGCCTGGCAGGCTCACTGAGTTGAAGAGATGGAGCTGAGAGTTTGGGGCAATCAAGATGGTTAGTGTTTATGGGGCACAATACTGGAGATGAGATACACAGACAAAAACTCCAGAGATCTGCGGGTCTCTCTTGAATATTTAGCTGAATGCCTATCAGCACGTGTATGTAAGGAAACTAACCAAGACCAAGGAAAGATCGCCCAAATGAATTCCCAGCACTCACATGAGGCCAAGGAAAGTGCCTATTCCAAACAGCCAGACTGAAAAAAGGTCTCATGAATGGCTTTGGGTAGAGTACACAGAAAGATCTTGCCATAGTAGTGAGGCAAAACTAACCCTAAGGCAGCAACTCTCAACTGGGGGCAATCCTCCCCACTTCCTGGAACATTTGGCAATGTCTGAAGACGTTTTTGGTTGTTACAACTTTGGGGAGAATGCTGTTAAACATTCTATAATGCACAGGACTATCCGCTCCCCCAACAAAGAATTATTTGGCCCCAAATGCCATGGTGCTGCTATTGAGAAACACTACCCTTGACTAAACATGTCTCTGGGTTCATCCTAACAAATCTTAAAAGGAAGACTCAAAAGGATCAAACTCTGTTCAAGTAGTTGAACAGCATCCCACAAAAAGCTCAAGAATATTAATAGAAATACCAAAGTATCTAGAGCCCAACAATGAATTCCATAATGTCCAACAATGAATTCATGCCTGGAATCTAGTCAAAGATTGTCAGGCATGCAAAGAAGCAGGAAAGTATCACTTATAACGAGGAAAACAATCAATCAATCAAGAACTGACACATATAATAAAATTAGCAGATAAGGAAATTAACTCAGTTATGATAATTGTGTATTACATTTGTCCAAAAAGTTAAATGAAGAAATAGACACATAATGGCCATGTGGTGGCTCACGCCTGTAATACCTGCACTTTGGGAGGCAAGGCAGGAGGATCTCTTGTGGCCAGGAGTTCAAGACCAGCCTGAGCAACAAAGGGAGATGCCCCCTGCCCCTGCACCATCTCAACAAAAAAGGAAATAGATACATAAAAAAAGACTAACGCAACTCCAACTTCTAGAGATAAAATGAAATAATCTGAGATGAAAAATACCCTGGATGGGACTAACAGCTGCTGAGCCACTGCAGAAGGTAAGAGCAATAAATGTAACTAAGTAACAACAGAAACAATTCAAGGGCACTGGTTGCAGTCCCAACACTTTGGGAGGCTGAGGTGGGAGGATTGCTTAAGCCTATGAGTTCAAGACCTGCCTGGGCAACATAGTGAGACCTCGTCTCTATAAATATTTTTTAAAAAATTAGCCAGGCATGGGTGCCCATGCTTGTAGTCCCAGCTACTCGGAGGCTCAGGCAAGAAGATCACCTGAGCCCGGGAGTTCAAGGCTGCAGTGGACTGAGATCGCGCCACTGCACTCCAGCCTGGGCAACAGAGCGAGAGCCTGTCTCGAAAAAAGAATGAAAAGAAAAGAAACTATTCAAAATAAAACACAGAAAAAAAAAAACTTTAAAAAAGAGAATATTATTCAGCCTTAAAAAGGAAGGAAGTTCTGACACATGCTACAACATGGATGAGCCTTAAAGACATTATACTAAGTGAAATAAGCCAGTCGCAAAAGGACAAATACTGTATGATTCCACTTATATGAGGTAACTAGAGTGGTGAAATTCACAGAAACAGAAAGTAAAATGGTGGCTGTCAGGGACTGGGAGCAGGGAGAATGAGTCATTTTTTAACAGGTATAGAATTTCAGTTTGGGAAGATTTTTTAAAAGTTCTAAAGATGGATGGTGATAATGGTTGCACAACACAGTAAATGTACTTAATGCCACTGAACTGTATAAAAAAATGATTTCAGCCGGGCGCAGTGGCTCCCGCCTGTAATCCCAGCACTTTGGGAGGCCAAGGTGGGCGGATCACGAGGTCAAGAGATGGAGACCATCCTGGCTAACACTGTAAAAACCCCGTCTCCACTAAAAATACAAAAAAAGAGCCTGGCATAGTGGCGGGCGCCTGTAATCCCAGCTACTCCGGAGGCTGAGGCAGGAGAATCGCTTGAACCCGGGAGGCAGAGGTTGCAGTGAGCCGAGATCGCGCCACTGCACTTCAGCCTGGGTGACAGAGCGAAACTCCAACTCCAAAAAAATAAAAATAATAAAAAAAAGTTTAAATTATAAATTTTGTTGTATATATTTTACCACACACACAAATACACCAAAGAAAGAACATCAGTGAGAGGTGGAACAACATCAAACAGCCTCCAAAAGACAAGAGAGAACAGAAAAAAAATTTGAAGTAACAATGGCCAAAAATTTTCCAAATTTGGTGAAAACCATAAACATGTGTATCCAAGAAGCTTAACAAACTCCAGATACAAGAAACAAGAAGAAAGCTATACCAAGGCATATCAAAATCAAATTACTTAAAAACAGTGGCAATGAGAAAATCTTAAAAGCAAAAAGAGAAAACAGACACATTAGGAACAAAGGTAAGAATGATAAGAGATTTCTTACTGGGCACAAGCCAAGCTAGAATACAGTGAAACAACATATTTAAAGTACTGAAAGAAAAAAAAATCAACCTATAACTGTATGCCCAGTGAAATATCATTCACAAGGAAAGGCAAATACTTGTTCAGACACACAAAAGCTGATTTCATCACCAGCAGACATGCACTACAAAAATTTAAGGTCCTTCAAGCAGAAGGAAAATGTTACCATACCAAAATATGAATCTACACAAAGAAATGAACACCAAAATGGTAGCCACATGCATAAATATATACATTTTTTCTTATTATTTAAGTTAGTTGGTTTGTTTATTTACTTATGAGACAGTCTCACTCTATTGCCCAGCCTGGAGTGCAGTGGCACGATCTTGGCTCACTGCAACCTCTCCCTCCAGGTTCAAGAGATTCTCCTGCCTCAGCCTCCGCAGTAGCTGGGATTATGGGCCCATGCCACTGCACCAGGCTAATTTTTGTTTTTCTAGTAGAGACGTTTCACCATGTTGGCCAGGCTGGTCTTGAACTCCTGACTTCAGGTAATCTGCCTGCCTCGGCCTCCCAAAGTGCTGGGAGGCACTGCACCCAGCCTTAAGTTTCTTTAAAAGATAATTTAGGCCGGGCGGTGGCTCATGCCTGTAATCCCAGCACTTTGGGAGGCTGATGTGGGCGGGTCACATGGTCAAGAGATCAAGACCATCCTGGCCAACATGGTGAAACCCCGTCTCTACTAAAAATACAAAAATTAGCTGGGCGTGGTGGCACACGCCTGTAGTCCCAGCTACTTGGGAGGCTGAGGCAGGAGAATCGCTTGAACCCGGGAAGCAGAGGTTGCAGTGTGCCAAGATTGTGCCACTGCACTCCAGCCTGGTGGCAGAACAAGACTTTGTCTCAAAAAAAAGATAATTTACTGTTTAAACAAAAAGCAATGTACTGTGGGATATATAACATATGTAAAACATATGTTAACAGTAGCACAAAGGTTGGGAGAAATGGAAATCCACTAATATCAGCTAAAATAATACCACCAAGAAGCCAAAGAGAAAATTAAACCCAAAGCAGAAGAAAATAATAATGATGAGGGCAGAAATCAATAACAAAGGCCGGGCATGTTGGCTCATGCCTGTAATCGCAGCACTTTGGGAGGCTGAGACGGGCAGATCACCTCAGGTCAGGAGTTTAAGACCAGCCTGGCTAACATGGTAAAACCCCATCTCTACTAAAAATACAAAAATTAGCCAGGCATGGTGGTGGGTGCCTGCAATCCCAGGTACTCAGAAGGCCGAGGCAGGAGAATTGCTTGAACCCAGAAGATGGAGGCTGCAGTGAGCCGCCTGGGCAACGGAGTGAGACTCTTTCTCAAAAACAAAAATAAAAATAAAATTTTTTTAAAAAGCAAGTGTAAGGAAAAAAAAAAGATGCAAGGCAAGACCGTCACTCTCACCACTTCTACAAAACATCAGAAGTTCTGGTCAGTGTAATAAGATAAGAAAAAGAAGTAAAAGGCAGGCCAGGCATGGTGGCTCACACCTGTAATCCCAACACTTTGGGAGGCTGGGGCAGGTGGAGCATGAGGTCAACAGATCGAGACCATCCAGGCTAATACGGTGAAACCCCGTCTCTACTAAAAATACAAAAAATTAGCCGGGCGCGGTGGCAGGCCCCTGTAGTCCCAGCTCCTCGGGAGGCTGAGGCAGGAGAATGGCGTGAACCCGGGAGGCGGAGCTTGCAGTGAGCGGAGAACGCACCACTGCACTCCAGCCTGGGAGACAGAGCGAGACTCCATCTCGAGAAAAAAAAAAAAAAAAAAGTAAAAGGCATACAGATTAAAAAGGAAGAAATAAAACTCTATTTGCTGACAACTTGATTATTTATGTTGAAAATTCAATAGACTATATCAAAAACAGTTACTAGAATAAGTCAGTTTAGCAAGATTGCTACATACAATATCAACAAACAAAAATCAATTGTCTTCCTTTCTTTTTTTTTTTTTTTTTTGAGACAGGGTGTCACTCTGTCACCCAGGTTGGAGTGCAGTGGCATGATCTCGGCTCACTGCAACCTCCACCTCCCAGGCTCAAGCCATTCTCCCACTTCAGCCTTCCAAGTAGCTGGGACCACAGGTACGTGCGTACCACACTTGGCTAATTTTTAATATTTTTGGTAGAAACAGGGTTTCGCTATGTTTCCCAGACCCATCTCGAACTCCTGAGCTCAGGAGATTCACCTGCCTCAGCCTCCCAAAGTGTGGGATTTACAGGCGTGAGCTATCACACCCAGCCATCAATTGTATTTCCATATACTAGCAACAAACAATCAAAAATTAAAATGTATAAAATACCATTTATAATAGCATAAAAAATATGAAATACTCAGGGATAAATCTGACAAAATATGGGCAAGACCTATATGCTGAAAACAACGAAAAACACTGCTAAGACAAATACCTAAAAATGAGAAATGAGTAGGTCAGAAGAATCAATACTGTTAAGAGGACAATTTTCCCCAAACTTATCTGCACATTCAACCCAATTCCAATCAAAATCCCAAGGGGCCTTTAATTTTGTAGATATTGATACATTTCATAAACAGCTGATTTAAAGACTTATTATACAACTACCTGTATTTGTTTTCTATTGCTTTGTAACAAATTACCATAAGCTTACCAACCACTCGAATTCTTTACTACATGGCCTCCTCTTTTCCCGAAAACCAGCAGCTTCTTCTGTGTTGAATTCCCTTCCCTTGTACTTGGATTATTTCTCCAGGAAAAGCCCAGTCCCTTTTAAGGGTTTGCCTGATTAGATCAGGTCCACTGAGGATAATCTCCCTTTCTTAGTCACCATGGGAGTGATATCCCATGATTAGGTGAGATTACAGGTCCCTCCCATTATACAAAAGCATAGGTCATTAGGGGTCATTTTAGAATTCTGTATCTTGGCAGGGAGGGGTGGCTCAAGCCTGTAATCCCAGCACTTTGGGAGGCAGAGGCGGGTGAATCACTTGGAGTTAGGAGTTCGAGACCAGCCTGGCCAACATGGCAAAACCCTGTCTCTACTAAAAACACAAAAATTAGCCCGGCTTGGTGGTGCTTGCCTGTAGTCCCAGCTAATCATGAGGCTAAGGCAGGAGAATTGCTTGAACCCAGGGACTTCTGCCTATCTCAGTACTCAAATCAAGACAAAGTGGTATTAACATAAATCAAGGAAACAGAATGTAGAGTCCATAAACAACCGTATACATATATAGATATCTGATTTTCTACAAATGTGCAAAGGCAATTCAGTGGAGAAAATACAGTCTCTTCATTAAATGATGCTGGAACAAATGGATATCCATATGTAAAAACCTCAATTCATACTTCTACCACATATAAGAATTAACTGAAAATGGATCATAGACCTAACATAAAACCTAAGACTAGAAAATTTCTAGGAGAAAATCTTTCTGACCTGGGTTAGATAAAGATCTCTTAGATGTGACACCAAAAACAAAATCTATATAAAAACAAATTGATGAATTGGTCTCCATTTCTCTAGGTCAGGGACAGAGGAAGGATTTTTAGGGTTTTTAGTCTGCAAGTTTCTGCACGGTTTGAATCTTTTATGATTAAATCTCTCTATAATAAAAAGCCAAATATATAGAAGCAATATATATTCATTGAAGAACAGAAAATTTGAAAACTAATCCCTAGAGAATCACTCCTTATAATTTATTTCTCTCACACACAGAATTTTCTATAAAGAGAAATCACATCATACATAATTCTGTATCATTTTGCTTAACATTATTGCATGAGTCCTGTCTAATGCTATTAAATATCTTTTGAAAAGATAGTTTTAAAACATTCCATTGTATGGCTATACAATAATTTATCCATCTCCCCATTGTTAGCAATTGTTCACTATTTTATTATTATTATAAATGGCATTGCAGTGCTTTAGGTTAAATTTCTAGAAGTGGAATAACTGTATCAACAAATCTGATTTAAATACTAACTCTTATTACACCATTAAAGCGTGGTCCACCTTAAAAAGCATTTCATGCAAAGCTTGATACTTGTCCAAAATGTTAATGGGTGATAACATGCCTATAATCCCAGCATGTTGGAAGGCCGAGGCGGGCAGATCACTTGAGGTCAGGGGTTTGAGACCAGCCTGGCCAATGTTGTGAAACCTGTCTGTATTAAAAATACAAAAAAAAAAAAAAAATTAGTCTGGCGTGGTGGCGCATGCCTGTAATCCCAGCTACTCAGGAAGCTGAGGCGGGAGAATTGTTTGAACCTGGGAGGCAGAGGCGGCAGTAAGCTGAGTTCACACCATTGCCCTTTAGCCTGGGCAGCAAGAGCGAAACTCTGTCTCAAAAAAAAAAAAAAAAAAAAAGAAAAGAAAAAATCACTTAAGCATCAAAGGTCAATACCTATCAAGGTGCTGAGAGAACAATCATTCCTGCAGAATCCGATTATCAATAGGAATTATTCAAACTTAGTTTTAAGTCACAGATAACAGATAAAAACACCTGACTGTTCTGAACAATATGAAATATCTTATCTTTTGGGTGACCTCTGGTTAGAATTTTTGAAAACTGTTTTTAAGAAGTGCAATTTTCAGCAAGTAAACGCTTTACTAGTAAATCTGTTTCTTTTCTCTCCAAACAAATTTAGTTCATACTAATTAGAGATTTCAGCAGCCTAAGAGCAAAAGAACTCAGTATATTTTCTATTATATTCTTATATCCATACTTGATGAAATGAAAAAAGCTTATCATAAACATAACAACTTTACATTTGGTACTCCTAAACATTAGCCCAGATACTCTTTAGTTAGTGAGTCTTTAATGCATCCCATTAGAGTGACCCAAATCTCTTTACAATAATTTAAATAATCCAAATGTGTTCTACCACATTAAAACTGCAAATACCATAGCACAATCAGCCCATTAACTGCAAAAAGAGATAATGACTTTGTCCCCACCCTACCTCTCCAACTTATCAGCTGCAGGACATTCTCAGTACTACTGGAAATGGTGACCTGACTAAAAGGAGCACTGCCATCTATGAATCACCTCTGACTCAGTGCCTGTGGCAGATATGATGAAGTAGCACTCAGTATCCTTTCTAGTCTCCCTCTAGTCGTTTCCTCCTACTACAGAGTCTGAAAAGCTAATCATTATTCCTCAGGGTCCCTTGAAACTAGGATTCAAATGTGAATCAGATTCAGCCAACTAGATGCTTATGAGATGCTCATGAGATATGTAAAACAGATGGTGAAATGGGAGTTGTTTTACTGAAGTTTTGGCTATCCACAAGGATTATGGAAATATTGACCACGTGCACATAATTCTCCAGTTTTCAGTCACTAACTTTGTAAGGGTCATTAAGCAGCTGCAGTTGTGGGGCAAGTAGTAGTGGTTTCCTAATACCTGCATAACAGATATATGCTCTTTTCTGTGTGTGGTTAACTATACATAAAATTTACCATTTTTACCATTTTAAGTGTTATAGTTCTGTTTCCTCAAATATATTCACAATGTTGTGCCACAATTACCACCATCCATCTCCAGAACTTCATCATCACTCCAAGCAAAAACCCTGTAACCATTAAGCAATAACTGTCCCCCTCATGCTCAGTCCCTGGTATCCTCTAATCTACATTCTGTTGCTATGAATTTCCCTATTCTAGATATTTCATATAAGTAGAATTATGTAATTTTCGTTCTTTTGTATCAACCTTATTTCACTTAGGCTTCAGGGTTCATCTGTGTTGTAGTGTATGTCAGAATTTTCTTCCTTTTTTTTTTTTCTTTTTTGAGATGGAGTCTCACTCTGTCACTCAGGCTGGAGTGCAGTGGCACGATCTCGGCTCGCTGCAAGCTCCGCCTCCCAGGTTCAAGCGATTCTCCTGCCTCAGCCTCCTAAGTAGCTGGGACTACAGGCACCTGCCACCACACCCAGCTAATTTTTGTAGTTTTAGTAGAGGCGGGGTTTCACAATGTTGGCCAGGCTGGTCTCGAACTCCTGACCTCAAATGATCCACCCACCTCAGCCTCCCAAAGTGCTGGGATTACAGGCATGAGTCACTGCACCCGGCCCAGAATTTTCTTTCTAAGGCTGAATAACATCCCCTTCTATGTATATATCACATTTTGTTTACACATTCATCCATCCATGGACACTCAAGCTGCATTCATCTTCTAGCTATTGTGAATAATACTGCTTTGAACATGGGTAAACAAATATCTGTTCAAGTCCCTGCTTTCACTTCAGGTATATACCTAGAAGTGGAATTGCTGGCTTGTACAGTAATTCTGTTAAATTTTTTGAGGAGTCACCATATCATTTTCCACAGCAGCTGAACCATTTTACATTCCTACTAGAAATATGCAAAAAGTGTTCTAATTTCTCTATATTCCTGCTAACACTTGTAATTTTGTGTTTTTTTTCTTAATAGTAGCCATTTTATGACGTAAAGTAGTATTTCATCGTGATTTTGATTTGATTTCAGTAATGATTAGCCATGTTGAACATCTTTTCATATGCTTACTGGACCTTTGTATATTTTGCTTGAAGAAACACCTATTCAAGTCTTTTGCCTATTTTTTTACTGGGTTTTTTTGGTATTGAGATGGCGTATTCTCAAACTCAGCAGTTTCATTTTGGCCTCCTAATGCCAACCTTCTGACTGTAGCAAAGGCAGCATTCCTCTGACAGGCCAATTTAAATATTGTAGTAGAAGTCATTCCTAGCCCAGACCAGAGAAGTTCCTCTCTCTTACAAGTGAACCCTGACTGATTACCAAAGGCTCTTTAGTCCTCTGAATTGTTGATTTCAGAGCAAGCTAAGTACCCAAAGGTCAAGGCTTCAAGCTGTCTCATATGAGGTCCACATTCTGGTCCAATTCTAGGTAAGGCAAGGTAAGTTTATGTTTTTTTCCCTTAGTTTCTTGGGAAACTAAGCAGGATATGTTTTTCAGCTCTCTTCTCATTAACTATATGTACTTTTGCATTCTTTGGAATGAATGACATGTTTTATTTCAAAAAGCTATTCAATTATTTTTTCTCAACCAAGCACTTAGTGACAGGGGAAAAAGACTTGAATAGTAAAATAACCCATTAGTAACTTACACAAAACAAAAGCTCTGATCTGGCTACTTCATCTACTAAGTAGGTTCAACAGCAGTAAGAACATGAAAGCAGACAAGTACCATACTACAATTTAAAAGAAAAGGGAGGAAAGGCAAAATGAGAGTGTTATCTAGCCAAAAAGAAAAAAAAAAGAAAAGAAAAGAAAAGTAGCACTTAGGGCAGCAGAAGAGCTTAGCGGGTTTTTGTTAGGTTATTTTTGTTTTATTTTTAGGAAAGATGGTCAGAGTAACCAAGAAGATTACTAAGGCCTATATGATTAGCACATGGTAGGTTCTCAATAAACATTAAATAAATGTGCAAAAAAGAAAAGCAGCAATCAAAACAATAATTCATTCAATTCCCCAATGTCCTTCTAAATAAGATTTTTTTTTTTTTTTTTTTTTGAGACGGAGTCTTGCCCTGTTGCCCAGGCTGGAGTGTAGTGGCGCGATCTCAGCTCACTGCAAGCTCCGCCTCCCGAGTTCACGCCATTCTCCTGCCTCAGCCTCCCAAGTAGCTGGGACTACAGGTACCCACCACCACGCCCAGCTAATTTTTTTTGTATTTTTAGTAGAGACGGGGTTTCACCATGTTAGCCAGGATGGTCTCGATCTCCTGACATCATGATCCGCCCGCCTCGGCCTCCCAAAGTGCTGGGATTACAGGCATGAGCCACCGCGCCCAGCCACAGATCATTTTTAAAATTTCAACTTTATTTATAATTGACACATAATTGTACACATTTATGGGGTACAGTGTAATTTTTTTTTTTTTGAGATGGAGTTTCGCTCTTGTTGCCCAGGCTGGAGTGCAGTGACACAATCTCAGCTCACCGCAACCTCTGCCTCCTGGGTTCAAGCGATTCTCCTGCCTCAGCCTCCTGAGTAGCTGGGATTACAGGCATGCACCACCACTGCCCAGCTAAATTTGTATTTTTAGTAGAGACGGAGTTTCTCCATGTTGGTCAGGCTGGTCTTGAACTCCCGACCTCAGGTGATCCGCCCGCCTCGGCCTCCCAAAGTGCTGGGATTACAGGCATGAGCCATCGCATCCGGCCCAGTGTAATATGTTAATACATGTATACATTGTATAATGATCAAATCAAGATACTTAGCACATATATAATTTTAAACAGTTACCATTTGTTTTTTCTTTCTTTTTTTTTTTTTCTAGAGACAGGGTCTTGTTCTCTTTCCCAGGCTGGAGAGCAATGACACAATTATAGCTCACTGAAACCTCAAACCCCTGGGCTCAAGTGATCCTCCCACCTCAGCCTCCTGAGTAGTGGGGACTACAGGCATGTGCCATCATGCTTGGCTAATTTTTTTTTACTTTTTTGTAGAGACAGGGTCTCACTATGTTGCCCAGGTTGGTCTCAAACTTCTAGGCTCAAGTGATCTTCCTGCCTCGGCCTCCCAAAGTGTTAAGATTACAGGCATAAGTCACCACACCAGTCACATCTATCATTTCTTTGTGGTGATAACATTCAAAATCTTCTAGCTACCTTGAAATATACATTATTATAAGTCATAGTCACCCTACTGTACAACAGAAAACCAGTTACGCTTCTCATCTAACTGTAATTTTTTTTGGGGGGACAGTCTCACTCTGCCGCCCAGGCTGGAGTGCAGTGGTGCGATCTTGGCTCACTGCAGCCTCCACCTCCTGGATTCAAGCAATTCTCCTGCCTTAGCCTCCCAGGTGGCTGGGATTACAGGCGCCCACCACCACACTCAGCTAATTTTTGTATTTTTATTTTATTTATTTATTTATTTATTTTTTGAGATGGAGTCTCGCTCTGTCTCCCAAGCTGGAGTGCAGTGGCGCGCGATCTCGGCTCACTGCAAGCTCCACCTCCCGGGTTCACGCCATTCTCCTGCCTCAGCCTCCCGAGGAGCTGGGACTACAGGCACCCGCCACCACGCCCAGCTAATTTTTTTGTATTTTTAGTAGAGACGGGGTTTCACTGTGTTAGCCAGGATGGTCTCGATCTCCTGACCTCCTGATCCACCCGCCTCGGCCTCCCAAAGTGCTGGGATTACAGGCATGAGCCACCGCGCACGGCCAATTTTTGTATTTTTAGTAGAGATGGGGTTTCACCATGTTGGCCGGGCTGGTCTCTAACTCCTGACCTCAGGTGATCCACCCGCCTTGGCCTCTCAAAGTGCTGGGATTACAGGCATGAGCCACAGCGCCTGGCCTGTTATTTTATTTTATTTTAAATTCCGGGATACATGAGCAGGACATGCAGGTTTGTTATATAGGTAAACATGTGCCATGGTGGTTTGCTGCACCTATCAACCCATCACCTAGGTATTAAGCCCTGCATGCATTAGCTATTTATCCTGATGTTCTCCCTCTCCCGGCTGCCCCCCGCTGACAGACCCAGTGTGTGTTGTTCCCCTCCCTGTGTACCTGTGCTCTCACTGTTCAGCTCCCACTAAATGCCATTTGTCCCAGCAATCCCATTACTGAGTATATACCCAAAGGAATATAAATCATTCTATTACAAAGATGCATGCACGCGTATGTTCACTGCAGCTGTATTCACAATAGCAAAGACATGGGATCAACCCAAATGTCCATCAATGATAGACTGGATAAAGAAAATGTGGTACATATACACCACGGAATACTATGCAGCCATAAAAAGAAACGAGATTACGTTCTTTGCAGGGACATGGATGGAGCTAACTGTAATTTTGTACTTGCTGACCAACCTCTCTCCATCCTCCTCTCCTATCCTTTCTCTCTAGCCTCTAATAACCACTATCCTACTTTCTACTTCTACAAGATTAACTTGTTTTTAGATTCCATATATGAGCGAGATCACGTAGTATTTGTCTTTCTGTGCCTGGCTAATTTCACTTAATATAATGTCCTCCAGATTCATCCATGTTGCTGCAAATAACAGGACTTCATTCTGTTTTGTGGCTGAATATGAATATGGTGCACGCGCACAGACACACACACATTTTCTCTATTTATCTGTAGACGGACACTTATGTTGATTCCTTATCTTGGCTATTGTGAATAGTGCTGCAATAAACATGAGAGTGCAGATATCTCTTCAACATCCTGATTTCATTTCCTTTGGATATATATCCAAGAGAGAGATTGCTGGATCGTATGGTAGTTACTATTTCATTTTATTTTTTGAGACAGGGTCTCACTGTGTAATCCAGGCTGGAGTGCAGTGGTGCAGTCTTGGCCCACTGCAACCACCGCCTGCCAGGCTCAAGCAATCCTCCCACCTCAGCCTCCTAAGTAGCTGGAGCTATAGGCACGCGCCACCACGCCTAGCTAATTTTTGTATTTTTTTTGTAGAGATGGAGTTTTGCCATGCTGCCCAGGCTGGTCTTGAACTCCTGAGCTCCAGCAATCTGCCTGCCTCAGCCTCCCAAAGCGCTGGGATTACAGGTGTGAGCCACCACACCCAGCCTCTATTTTAATTTTTGAGGAACCTTCACAGTGTTTTCCATAATGGCTGTATTAATTTACATTTCCACCAACAGTCAATCAGGATCATTATAAACAAAACAAAAACCTGCTTTTTTCTTTCTTTATTGATTGACTGAGATAGACTCTTGCTCTGTTGCTCAGGCTGGAGTGCAATAGTGTGATCACAGTTCACTGTAGCCTTGACCTCCCAGGCCCAAGGGATCTTCCCACCTCAGCTTCCTGAGTAGCTGGGACCACAGGTGTGTACCACCAAGCCCAGTTAGTTTTCTTATTTTTTGTAGAGATAGGGTCTCCCTAGGTTGCCCAGGCTGGTCTTGAACTCCTGGGCTCAAGTGATCCTCCTGCTTTGACCTCTCAAAGTGCCGGGATTACAGCCGCGAGCCACCATAGCTGGCAAAAAAAAAAATCTGCCTTTAGACAGCTGATTATTTCAGTCTTAAGAGTATACAGGAAAGATTTTATTACATATTTCTCTTTATATTTTTATTATAATACTTTATTACAAATTCTTCACGGCTTCAGGGAGTTTTATATCCATAAATTTAAAATGTCCAACTGTCAAGAGATAACACAGGGTCACTAATCTGGTAAATTTACCAGGAATCAGGATCTGGTATTCACCCTTAGAGATCAAAACTTGACCCCGTCAGTTCCCCAGAGTTGGTCAAATCAAGAGAGACTAAAAGCAAACTCACAAGGTACTAACGGATAAACTAGAGCACCAATTCTAGACACTCAAGTGTCTAAAAAGAATGCTCAAGCATTATCTCAGGCACACCCTTTTATAATTCTGAAGTGTCTAGGAGGCTGATTTAATAATCAGAACGCTACTTGTAGAGCAAGTAATCAGGGCAAAGAAAAACAGATCGTCTTGGGCAAAATCTAATCCAACTTCCTGTGAGACCTAACGTAACATCAGTGCCACAGAGCAGAGAGTACCTGTCTAGAAAAGGTTGTTCACATCTCCCAGTTTCAGTCTCTCTCTCTCCTAGACAGTGTAGGATATAAAAAGCCAATTCTGTTTGATGCCTCCTTTGCCTAGGCTTCCAAGGAAACTACATATACAAAGGTTTTCAACCCTGGCTACACATTAGAATAATCTGAAATTTTAAAATGTACTTGTATCAATGTCCATGCCTCATCCTAGGACAGACAACTGAATCAGAATCTCAGAAGAGACAGAAATTTTATATCTGCATTTTTAAAAAAGCTCCCCATGTGATTCTAATGCCCAGTGAGGCTTGAGATGCCAAGATGTTTAGAGTATTTAAAGTCATCTAGAGAGTTAATATTGGTGTTGAAATTAAACTCCAAGAATTTGGACAACGAATTCAGTGTTCTTTCCACCACTGCATGCTGCTTTTCCTTGGAGCTAAAGGATGAGTTAATAATGCTATCAAGTTCTAACAGAGATTTAAAGATTTATTATAGATTTTTAAAAAATATTCTTACCATATTTTGGAAGCTCACTTATTTCTTTAATTATCAGAAATATATAAATTGTAGATAAATTTGATCAGTTATTTTTAATAATCAAAGTTCTGTTTTCTGGCTATTAGATTTTGGTATTATAGACAGATTCTAAGCTTCTAATTAGTATATGTTTTAATATAAAATAACCTATAATTTTTCTTATTATATATCTGCAGTCAACACTAGAGCGTGATTTTTCTTTTCAGACAGTTCTGTGTATATGCTTAAACTATATTTTATTCAACTGTATTATGTAGTAATTAGTAGAGGCAACAAGCCAACATCAAATCAAGATGTAATAGATGAAATAAGATGTGTGCAAAGGCACCTCAAAAACTCAATGTTACACAAACCAGACCAGAGAACAAGCAGAATTAGAATGGATGGTCACATAATGCTCTGCAAAACTCAGATTAAATAATACTATAAAATGAGGAGGGAAAGAAAGGGATAACAGAAGGAAACTAACATTTATGAATACCTACTACAGGTTAGACCCTGCAGGGTGATTTCATGTGTGATCTCATTTCCTAATTATAACAACTCCTGCTTGATCTCTGCCTAGTTGTTTTGAGGGTTCTGCCTGCCTGGACTTCTGTTTTATATTTTCTACCTCTTGAGTCTTCCAAGCTCTCTTCAAAGTAATAGATAATAAAATAAATATAAAACAATAACAGCAGCAGCAGCTACATTTGTTGAATGCTAAGGCACTATTCTGAGTACTTTATCTTTATAGTACTATTTAATTCTCACAACACTTTTATGAGGTAGACATTACTATTATCTTCATTTTACACATGAGACAATGAAGGCACAGAAAAGTTAAGTGAAGTGACCAAGGTCCTACTTGAAATTGTCCGAGCCAGGATTCAAATTTGGGATTCAAACATTTTGCCAGATTTGCTTTACACAAATTCTTTAAATTATTATAACTTAAATTATTTAAAGTCACCTAGAGAGTTAATATTGATGCTGAAATTAAACTCCAAGAATTTTGACAACAAATTCAGTACTCTTTCCACCACTTCATGCTGCTTTTCCTTGGAGCTAAAGGATGGGTTGAAAATAAAGCTACTAAATCCTACCAGAGATTTAAAGAATGAGCATAGTGTTTTTTGTTGTTGTTGTTGTTTTTGTTTTTGTTTTTTTTTTTGAGATGGAGTTTCACTCTTGTTGCCCTGGCTGGAGTGCAATGGCACAATCTAGGCTCACCACAACCTCCGCCTCCTGGGTTCAAGCAATTCTCCTGCCTCAGCCTCCCGAGTATCTGGGATTACAGGCATGCACCACCAAGCCCGGCTAATTATTTTTTTGTATTTTTAGTAGAGACAGGGTTTCTCCATGTTGGTCAGGCTGGTCTCGAACTCCTGACCTCAGGTGATCTGCCTGCCTCAGCCTCCCAAAGTGCTGGGATTACAGGCGTGAGTCACCGTGCCTGGCTGATCATAGCTGGTTTTTTTTTTAAGCATTCGTATCTTATTTTGAAGACATTGCTTAACTGTTTAATATGAAGACATTATGACATTCACCATAAATATTTCGGCATCCAGTTGTTATTCATCTTCTAATAATAATGACAACTTCCCAAATAAGTACAATATACATTACCACACCTAAGAAAATTAACCATAATATCGTCCCTAATTGTCCCTCAAATTTATTTTATTTCTGTTTCCTCCAAAAATCAGGATTCAATTTAGGTTCATGTATTACACTTGGTCATCACATCTTGCTAGTGTCTTTTAGTCTAGAACAGTCCCCTAGCTCTTGTTTCTTTTTAGTGGGGAGACGAGTTCAGGGTAGTTCTTTGTAGAATAACCTATATTCTAGATTTACCTAGTTGTTTATTTCCTCTACTCTTAACCACTATACTATGATGTCAAGGGTTAAGATCACAGCTAAACCTAACACAAATCTCCAATCACATGTATTCATGTAACTACTCAGATGGCTTTGGGGTGTTTCTTAAAACATTAATGGCTTGTTATGTATCTAAGGCTGTATAAACAAACCATGTTCTACTGTCCCTAAGATTATATAACTACTTCTTCCTACATAGATGTCAAATTCAAATCTAAAGATGCCAAATGAAACTAGCTAATCATTTTAACTTTAAAGAAGTCCAGACCGGGTGCTGTGGCTCACACCTGTAATTCCAGCACTATGGGAGGCCGAAGTGGATGGATCACGAGGTCAGGAGATTGAGAGCCTCCTGGCCAACATGGTGAAACACCGTCTCTATTAAAAATACAAAAATTATCTGGGTGTGGTGGTGGGTGCCTGTAATCCCAGCTACTTGGGAGGCTGAGGCAGGAGAATCACTTGAACCAGGGAGTTGGAGGCTGCAGTGAGCCGAGATCATGCCACTGCACTCCAGTCTGGTGACAGAAGAAGACTCCATCTCAAAACAAACAAACAAAAAACCCAGAAGTCCAAAAGAGTCACTTGAGCTGGGGACTTCCAGGCTATAGTGAGCTATTACTACACCTGGGCAACAGAGCAAGACCTAGTCTTTTTTTAAAAAAAAAAAAAGAAGAAGAAGAAGAGGAAGTACAAAGAGATATAACAAACATCTTTAGAATTAGAAGAAAAGCACACTGGAAAAAAGATCCAGTTGAGATGGTTTTTTTTAGGTGATTCGGAATACAGAAAGAAGTATGGAGGAAAAGTAGGGCTTCTATACTATGAAAGTGTCAACTTTTGTTAAAAGACCCTTTTGCAGAAGTAATACATTTTCGCCAGTATGTGTCTGAAATTTTGCTATTTAGGCACTAAAACCAATTATATGCATGTATTAATAATGCAATACAAACAGCTGGATAAAAAAGCAAATCTTTTCATCTCAGGCTTGCAACTAGTCACCTCCTTTAATTTGTAATCACCCCAAGGCACCAGCCCAGTATCACTGTGTACCACTTCTAATCAATAATTCCCTTCCCCACCCCCTGCCGCCCACCCCATGGTACCCACAAACCTATCTTCGTGATAATCCCTTGTTTTTCTTTATAGCTTTACTACCTAAGCATATATCCATAAACAATATAGTTTAGTTTTCCCTGCATTTGTACTTTAAATGAATGGAATAATACCATATGTATTCTTTTAATCTTACACAAACGTAGATTTCAGAATTCACCTGTTATTAAAAATATCTAAGCTGGGTGTGGTGGCTCATTTCTGTAATCCCAACACTTTGGGAGGCGAACGAGGGAGGACTGCTTCAGCGAAGAAGTTCAAGACCAGCCTGGGCAACATAGGGAGACCTTGTTTCTATTAAAATTTTAAAAAACAGAAGGGCGGGTGCAGTGGCTCACGCCTGTAATCCTAGCACTGTTGGAGGTCAAGGCAGGTGGATCACTTGAGGTCAGGAGTTCCAGACCAGCCTAGCCAACATGGTGAAATGCTGTCTCTACTAAAAATACAAAAATTAGCTGGGCGTGGTAGCATGCGCCCGTAATCCCAGCTACTCGGGAGGCTGAGGTAGAATTGCTTGAACCTGGGAGGCGGAGGTTGCAATAAGCCAAGATCGCACCACTGCACTCTAGCCTAGGTGACAGCGACTCTGTCTCAAAAAAAAAAAAAAATCAAAGAAGAAAAAACATCAGAACCAGATTAATTTTAGAGGGCTGTTAAAACAGTTTTAAGGTTCAAAATACTACAGGAAACGTTAAATAGTCATTTTAATTTGTCAGTGAAGACCGGCAAAGGTTTTATGACCTAGGAAGAGTTAACTGCACTGAATGGGAAAGTATATTCAACCAGAACAAATAAAATGTGTTATTGTATCCTTCAAAGGAAATACAGTGAACAAAAGTACATGTTGTTTCATGGCATTAACTAGTTAATTCCTTCTGAGTTAAAATGTCTCAAGAGGACTTGTTTATTTAACATTTACATGCTGAATCTGTCTGTCATGTAACTGGGATTATCAGCTATCCATTCAATACCTAGTTAAAATAGTAGGAAGCAGACAGGACGTACAGCTAGAGGATATGTGATGTCAGCAGAGTGTTATTCCTTAAAAAGAATGTATACCCTAACTCACAAACTCAAGTTCTGAACCATGTTCAGTGCATTTTCAGGAAGTAATAATAAATTAGCTAACATTCATGGCATTTACAGTGTCTGAGGAAGTGTTCTAAGTGTTTGACTTATATGCCCAAATAATCTTCACAACTATATAAAGTAGGTACTATTAATTTCTTCATTTTATAGATGTGACAACTGATATAAATGGGTTAAGTTCCCCAAGATCAACTTGTACTAGCAAGTAGTACAGAGAACTGTTCAACCTAGGCAATCTCATTTTAAAGTTCATATTCTTACCCATGACAATATACTGCCTCACATGAACTGAGGGCTCTTGTACTTCTGCAAGAACTAAATCTCAAATATAAAATACTAAATATTTTCTAGTTATCAGCAGAAGAATGTATCAAAGTTACATTACATAACGAAGATTTTTTTTTTTTTTTTTTTTTTTGAGACAGAGTCTCGCTCTGTGCCCAGGCTGGAGTGCGGTAGCGCGATCTCGGCTTATTGCAACCTCTGCCTCCCAGGTTCAAGCGATTCTCCTGTCTCAGCCTCCCGAGTAGCTGGGACTACAGGCACAAGCTGCTTCTCTCCGCTAATTTTTGTATTTTTTAGTAGAAACACGGTTTCACCATGCTGGCCAGGCTGGTCTCGAACCGTTGACCTCAGGTGATCTACCCGCCTTGGCGGGTGCTGGGATTACAGGTGTGAGCCACTGTGCCCGGCCTAATGAAGACTTTCTGAACCACAATTTTGCACTGTTCCGTCTCAAACATTTACTAAATGTCTACTATATAGAGATGCCAGACACTAAGGCACTGAGGATACAATCGGGCCAACCCGGTGGCTCAGGCCTGTAATCTCAGCACTTTGGGAAGCCAAGGCCAGAGGACTGCTTGAGCCTAGGAGTTTGAAATTAGCCTGGGCAACATAGGGAAACCTCATCCCTACAAAAAAAAAAAAAAAAAAAAAAAATTAGCCAGCGTGGTGGCACATGCCTATAGTCCCAGGCCCTCGGGAGGCCAAGGTGGGAAGACCACTTGAGCCTAGGAGGTTAGGGCTGCAGTGAGCTATGATCATGCCATTGCCCTCCAGCCTGGATGACAGAGCAAGATACCGTCTCAAAAAAAAAGCAAACAAAAGCACTCATATGTTACATTTATTCATCTATTATTTACTGTACACATACTATATGAAAGGTATTACACTAGGCAATGTGGCATTCATCCAAATGAATCTGAATCAGATTTTGCTCTCAATGATTCTACAGTCTAGAAAGGGATATTAAAGAGAGTCATAATTAGTTCACTCAATCCTCAAAAGACTAATAAAGTGGATACTTATCTAATTTGCTAAAAATTAGAAAGTTAAAGGAGTTGGAAAAGAGAAGTTATTTCCAGTTGGTAAAATCAGAAAAGAGTTCTTGGAAGTGACTTTTGAACTAAACGTTAAAGGAGTGGTAAAACTATGTGGATAGAGATGAATAAAGTACAATAGCAAAAATTTAAAAATAAATAAATAGATCAATAAATAAAAATAAAAGTATACTAGCAGAGGAAATTGCATGACCAAAGTATGAAGGCAGGAAACAGTGGTGAACCATCAGTATGTAAAAGGCACAGGGGAATAATAGGATAAAAAGTTGAAAATATAAACTAGGGCCAGATGACGAAAACCTTTTTGTTTTTGTTTTTAGTATAATCTCCATTTTATCTTTTTCCAGAAGATAGTTTTTCTTCAGTCCTTAAGGAGTCGGCTCCTTATATGGACTTTGGTGGAGGTCATGGGGCAGCACTCAAAAGTCTAAATCAGGTGGACATGTTTGGTCCTTGCAGGCTTCACAAGTTCGATTCTTGACTACCTTTCTGTGAATGGCACAACTCATGTAGTTACGTAGCTTCACATACAGCTTTGGAAGCCCATAGGTGCCTAAGGTACTTGTTTCAGAAATGTCCCTGATAGCTGTGGGCTCGACTATGTTTCAAATAACGAACTTTTTTTTTTTTTTCATTTTTTTGAGACAGGGTCTCACTATGTCACCCAGGCTGGAGTGCAGTGGCACAATCTTGGCTCACTGCAACCTTTGCCTCCTGGGCTCAAGTGATCCTTCCATCTAAGCCTCCCAAGTAGCTGGGACCACAGGTGTGCACCACAACGCTGGGCTAATTTTTGTACTTTTTTCTTTTTGTAGCGATAGGGTTTTGCCATGTTGCCCAGGCTGGTCTCAAACTCCTGGGCTCAAGTGATCCTCCCGTCTCAGCCTCCCAAAATGCTGGGATTACAGGTGTGAACCACCACAGCCAGCCTCAAATGATGAACTTCTTAATAGGCTTGTCCCTGGGCATACATCATGCACAGTTCATGCAGCAAATAGGCTGCATAAGGCAGTAGCCCTTTTAGACACAACAGTTGTTCCTTCTTGGAAACGAGGACCTGAGAGAGCCATGGAAACCTCTGTCAAGTTAAAAACATTCTACACACAATGGGATTCTCTGCAGATATCTGAAAAAGAGGATGACATAATCAGAGTGTGTTTTAGAAAGAATAATTGGCTGGGTGTGGTGGCTCATACCTATAATCCTAGCACTCTGGTAGCTGGAGGCGGGAGGATCACTTGAGGCCAGGAGTTCAAGACCAGCCTGGGCAACATGGTGAAACCCCATTTCTGTAAAAAACAAACAAACAAACAAACAAAAACAACAACAACAAAATTAGCTGGCTGTGCTGGCATGTGCTTATACTCCCAACTACTTAGGAAGCTAAGGTGGGAGGATGGCTTGAGCCTGGGAGGTTGAGGCTGCAGTGAGCCATGACTGTGCCATTGCATTCCAGCCTGAGTGACAGAGCGAGACCCTATCTTAGGGAAAAAAAAAAAAAAAGAAAGACTAATTGTCTTAAGAGTGTAAAACAGATTGTGAGACAGGATGGAATATAATGACAGACATGAAGACAGAATGAAGGAAACAGCTTCTAAAAAGTAGAGGAACAGAAGAAGAGAGAGCTACTCTTCACTACGTGTACTGTTTTGCTCTCTAGATTTTTCTGACAGGTACTTTTTAAATTTTTTTTTTGAGATGGAGTCTCGTTCTGTCACCCAGGCTGGAGTGCAATGGTACCATCTCGGCTCACTGCAATCTCCGCCTCCCGGGTTGAAGCAATTCTCCCACCTCAGCCTTCCAAGTAGCTGGAACCACAGGCGTGCGCCACCACACCTGGCTAATTTTTGTATTTTTAGTAGAGACAGGGTTTCAACACGTTGGCCAGACTGCTCTCGAACTCCTGACCTCAAGTGATCTGCCTGTCTTGGCCTCCCAAAGTGCTGGGATTACAGGCATGAGCCATGGTGCCTGGCCTCTGACAGGTACATTTTAAAAAATAAATGGATTTCTGCTTGCAGGAAGATGGAGTAGACATACTTTTTCCTATTACTCTATGGACATTATATATAAAATAAACATAAGAAGACTCTGAGAAATGAAGAGGAAGACTGACTGGCCAGGCACCTTGGGACCCAAGGAACAACACAGTAGTGAGCTCTTTGGGTGTTTTGTTTGTTTATTTTGCCACATATGTCCCAAAGTGGATACTAGAGAAGCTAGCAACCTGGAAATGTCAAAGGTGCAGTTAAAAAAAGCTCCAAGAAAAACCAAAAGACCGGCTGGGTGCAGTGGCTCACGCCTGTAATCCCAGCATTTTGGGAGGCTGAGGCCGGTGGATTGGCGGAGCTGAAAAGTTTGAGACCACCCTGGGCAACATGGTGAAACTCTGTCTCTACTAAAATACAAAAAATTACCTGGGCGTGGTGGCGTGTGCCTGTAGTCCCAGCTACTCTGAGGCTGAGTAGCTACTCTGAGGCTGAGGCTGGAGAGTCGCTTGAGCCCTGGAGGCAGAGGTTGCAGTGAGCCAAGATCATGCCACCGCACTCCAACCTGGGAGACAGTGAGACACCACCTCAAAAAAAAAAAAAAAAAGAAAGAAAGAAAAGAAAAACCAAAGGACCAGAAAAAGAGACAGCCTAGCAAGACGTAAGACTTTTAGACAATAACCCACTCTAATCCAGCCAAACACCACATAAAAAACCAGCCCCATTTCCACTCCCACCCTCACCAGGAAAGGCCAAATGGAGAGCCTTGATTTTTAAGCCTGTCAGGTTATAATCCAGCCATATCTCTCTCCACGTCAGGGTGGTATCAGAGAAGACCAAGTAGGGAGCTGGGAGTGTCATCATTGTCTAGCAGTAACAAGTCTCTCCCCTTCTCTTAACACGCTGTCAGAGGAGACCATTTGGGGAACTCAGACTTCAAACCCAAACAGCACTTATGAGGCACCCCTCCTGCTCCTTGCCGAGGTACTACCAGAGGAAGCCTGCTGGAGAGTCAGGACTAACACCACTCAGTGGTAAATCGGAGGTAACAAAACCACCCACAACCCTCATCTCTTTTACCCGCCCAACCCCCTGCACAGGGTGGGGTGGGGTGAGGTGGGGTGGGAAGTAAGCATGAGGTGTCCATTTCCTTCCCAGCAAGCAAGGTACAAAACCTAACCCTTCTCCACCTGGTACTATGGAGATGGTGCCTATAGAACACTACAATAGGAAGGGCCAATATCCCTCACAAATATAGATGCAAAAATACTTAACCAAATATTAGCAAACAGAATTCAGCCATATATAAAATTAATTATATATCATGACCAAATAGGGCTTATTCCAGGGATGCAAGGCTGGTTCAATATTTGAAAATCAAACAATGTAACTCACCATCTTAACCAGCTAAAGGAGAAAAAACACAGGAGCATATAAATAAAAAAAGCATCTAACAAAATTTTTATCGCAAATACCCATTTATAATACAAATTGTCAGAAAACTGCTAACAGAGGAGGATTTTTTGGGGAAGGGGTAAGAGACGGGGTCTTGCTATGTTGTCCAGGCTAAACTCCATGGCTCAAGCATCCATCCGTGTCAGCCTCCCAAAGTGCTGGGGTGCTGAGTTTACAGGCAAGAGCCACAGTGACCAGCCAAGAAATTTTTTTTTTTTGTCTGAGACAGAGTCTCCCTCTATCATTCAGGCTGGAGTGCAGTGCCATAATCTCAGCTCACTGCAACCTCTGCCTCCGGGGTTCAAGTGATTCTCATGCCTCAGCCTCCCAAGTAGCTGGGATTACTGGTGCCCCCACCACACTCGGCTAATTTTTCTATTTTTTTTCTGGAGACAGGGCTTTGCCAGGTTGGCCAAGCTGGTCTTGAATGCCTGACCTCAGGTGATCTGCCTGCGTCGGCCTCCCAAAGTGCTGAGATTACAGGTGTGAGCCACTGCGCCCAGCCTATAATTATTTCAAAATAAAAACTGAAAAAATTTTAAAAGAAGCACAATGTCCTAAAAAATAGCAAATATGGTATATGTGTATATTTTTAAATAAATAAATATCAAACTAGTAATATTTACTCCTTGGATGGGCCCTTTCACCGTCTACATTAAAAATTTCTAAAATTTCTATATTCTACACAACAAGAATGTAATACTAATAATCAGAGAGAAAAGGATTTTTAAGAAAATGATGTGATATGATTTTGAAAAAAGAAAGAAAATGAAAGCAGTATTATTTTTCACTGTTTGAAGCAAATCTCATTTAAACAGATATAAATAGAAAATTAAGAAAGTCACTGGGCATGGTGGCTTACTCCTGTAATCCCAGCACTTTGGGAGGCCAAAAAGGGTGGATCACTTGAGGTCAGGAGTTCAAGACCAGCCTGGCCAACATGGTGAAATGCTGTCTCTATTAAAAATACAAAAATTAGCTGGGCATAGTGGCGGATGCCTGTAATCCTAGCTACTCGGGAGGCTGAGGCAGGACAATCGCTTGAACCTGTGAGGCAGAGGCTGCAGTGAGCCAAGATCGCACCACTGCACTCCAGCCTGGTCAACAAAGTGAGACTCTTGTCAAAAAAAAAAAAAAAAAAAAAAGAAGAAGAAAAGAAAATTAAGAAAGTCAATTAAATTCAATTATTAACCCATATATGCATATACACACTAAGTATATGCATGAGGCAACCAGCAAAACCAGGAAGTCCAAAAAAAGATCTGATCCAGTTCCACGACCCATTAACAGTGTGATGTTGGAAATAGCTTAACCTTTATTTCATAAGGGATCCAGAGATTACAAACAGAAAGTAATTTGAAACATTAAAACATGTTGTGTTTTGTAAATCAGAATGACAGCATTCTTAGGTTAGAAAATGGAAGTGACCTGAGAGATCTAGTACAATTCCTCAGTTTACAGCTGAAAAAACTAAGGCTAGAGAGTTAAACAAGCTTCAGATAAATAAGCTATTCGCCAACAGCAACTGATATACAGCCCAGAAAGTAAGAGTACTGGCTCTAGAATTAAACTGCCTAGGTTCAAATTGTGGATTTACCACTCACAGTTATGTGACCCTGCAGAAGTTACATAACTTTCTTGGGCCTCACTGTCTTTATCTGTAAAATGAGGAGAATTCCTACTTCATAGGCTTGTTGTGAAGATTACATGGAATAATACACGTAATGCACTTACAATAATGCACTTATAATAATGCTTAGCAAATAGAAACTGCTCAATAGGCCGGATGTGGTGGTTCCTTCCTATAATCCCAGCACTTTGAGAGGCTGACTTGGGTATGTCACTTGAGGTTAAGAGTTCAAGATAAGCGTGGTCAACATAAAACCCCACCTCTACTAAAAATACAAAAATTAGCCAGGTGTGGTGGTGCACGCCAGTAGTCCCAGCTACTCGAGAGGCAGAGGGAAGAGAATCACTTGAACCTGGGAGGCAGAGGCTGCAGTGAGCTGAGATTGCAGCACTGCACTCCAGCCTAGGCAACAGAGTGAGATTTCGTCTCAAAAAAAAAAAAAAAAGATGGAAATTACTCTTCAACATAACAACAGTGTAATTAAGCTACATAAACTGAGAAACAATCATATAAAATAGAGGTTCTAGTTACTCAATGCATTGCTCTACACATCAATATGCACTGCTCATATAAAGACTTAACAAAAAATTTAACTATTAATAAATATTTCCACAGGAGCATACCACTCACCAACATTTTAAAAAGTATGTCGCCGGCCAGGCACGGTGGCTCACGCCTGTAATCCCAGCACTTTGGGAGGCTGAGGCAGGCGGATCACGAGGTCAGGAGATCGAGACCATCCTGGCTAACACGGTGAAACTCCATCTCTACTAAAAATACAAAAAATTAGCTGGGCATGGTGGCGGGCGCCTGTAATCCCAACTATGGGAGGCTGAGGCAGGAGAATGGCATGAACACGGGAGGCGGAGCTTGCGGTGAGCCGAGATCGTGCCACTGCACTCCAGCCTGGGCAATAGAGCGAGACTCCATTCCAAAAATAAATAAATTAATTAAAATAAAATAAAAAGTATGTCAGTGATGTAACTGATTACTGTTGATACCTAAAAGCACTTCTGTACAGTTTGGGAATTGGGAAACTTCCTAAAGCGATAGGCACTAAAAACTAGAAAGACACAGCTATTCCACTGGGCTTAATTATACCAACACACAAGAGACGAAAATGGCCTCTATCACTGGACAATCTTTACCTTTATTGAGACAGTGTCTCACTCTGTCGCCCAGGCTGGAGTGCAGTGGTACAGTCCCGGCTCACTGCAACCTCCATCTCCCAGGTTAAACCGATTCCCTTGCCTCGGCTTCCCGAGTAGCTAGGATTACAGATGTGCACCACCATGCCCAGCTAATTTTTTTGTATTTTTAGTAGAGACGGGGTTTCACCATGTTGGCCAGGCTGGTCTTGAACTCCTGACCTCAGGCAATCCGCCTGCCTCAGCCTCCCAAGGTGCTGGGATTACAGGCGTGAGTCACCATGCCCAGCTAACAATATTTAAAATAGAGAGGATATATCAACAAAATGAAACCTTTACAATATGCTTACTTTTACAGAACCAACGTCCATGTTCAGATGGTGATTACAGTGACTTAAACATGCTGGATTTTTCTTGTAGTTTCACTTCTCACGTGTGCACACGTGTGTGTGCATGTGTGTGCAGAAAATAATCAAAAATATTGGAGTACAACCAGCTGAAGCAACTGTCCTCTATTCTAAATTCTGTGATTGTATTTAAAAGCCCTACATTCAAATGCCCCTAAAGGAATGCACAACTGATAAAACTTGACTCATAAATACAATATGTGCTATTTGTATAAATTATTATTGATTCACACCTGTAATCTCAGCACTTTGGGAAGCCAAGGCGGGCAGGTCACCTGAGGTCAGGAGTTCGAGACCAGCCTGACCAACATGGAGAAACCCCATCTCTACTAAAAATACAAAAAAATTAGCTGGGCATGGTGGCGCACGCCTGTAATCCCAACTACTCAGGAGGCTGAGGCAGGAGAATTGCTTGAACCCAGGAGGCGGAGGTTGCAGCGAGCTGAGATTGCACCATTGCACTCCAGCCTCAGTAACAAGAGCGAAACTCCGTCTCAAATTAAAAAAAAAAAAAAAGAAATTATTACTGATTTAGTTTACAAAATTTAAAAGTTAAACAGTTTCCAAATGATGTATAAAACATAAAAAAATTAAGATCCATATCCCAAGATAAACACTGAGGAAGAGACTTAAAACATTATATAAAGCTAGAGTTAATAAATTTTCCTTAGGGCAATTATATATTATAGATGCACTGAAGCTAAAATACAGCTAAATCAAATACATTTAGCTTATCTAATATCCACATAATAAAGACTACATGTTTGCAGATCCATAAACCAGAACATAAAAACAATTCTTATGAAAGCAAAAAGCCTAAACTATGATGTAGAAGGATAAGGTTTAATGTGGGCATTTATGGCCAAACTTTGTGATTAGTAACTCTGTAGTTTATAGTATTTGGGATTATCCAACTTTTTTCCATCCCATTTTAAAATTTTTACCATAAATGAAAACATTTTCATTCAGCAAACAAAAACTACTCTTTTCTCTTTATACTTATAGAAAGATATTTTTCTTTTTCTTTTTTGAGACGGAGTCTTGCTCTGCCACCCAGGCTGGAATGCAGCGGCATGATCTCAGCCCACTGCAGCCTCTGCCTCCCAGGTTCAAGCAATTCTCCTGCCTCTGCCTCCCGAGTAGCTGGGACTATAGGGGCGCACCACCACACCTGGCTAATTTTTATATTTTTAGTAGAGACAGCATTTCACCATGCTGGCCAGGCTGGTCTCAAACTCCTGATCTCAAGTGATCTGCCTGCCTCACCCTCCCAAAGTGCTGGGATTACAGGCGCAAGCCACTGCACCCAGCCTGTTTTGCATTTTCTTAGTAAGCACAGGGTATCGTTTCCAAAACATCGATAAAACCTGCAATAATTACAAAACAGTTTCAAAGACCTTACACTAATTCCTACCATCCATTCTGAAATTCTTTAGTGGTGATTTTCTGTTTTGTTATGTCCCGCTTCTGAGCAGTAGAATTTAGGGCAGCACCTTTAAAAGAATTAAATTCCCTCCTCAGTTACATCATCATTCTCTTGGCTGCACTTCGGTTCTGGGACTTTTTTGCTGCTCTAACCGTGAACTCTTATAATTTTACTCAAAAAAAGTTGTCATATATACCAAATAACGCAATCTTTTTCTGACTCCAAATAGCCTTTAAACTAACTTCTACTATCAGGCTGCACCAAATTATCTACACCAAATCCAGAACTGTCTCCCCTCAATGAGTAAGAATCTGACAGATATTACCGTCCATTTTATACCCTCAGTTATACCAAAAGTTTTTACACGATGATAAATCACCAAAGTGATTTATCACTTTGGTGATAAATCTGGTAAAGGGTTCCTGACCTGGCTGCAATGCCACAGCAAACCAGTAAAGAAGCTAAGTATCTAAAATTCTAATTTTTATTCTAACCAGGCTAGCAGTTTAACATATCAATTTGGTAAAATCTTTTTTGTTTGTTTATTTTTTGAGATGGCATTTCACTCTTGTCACCCAGGCTGGAGTACAATGGCAACCTCTGCCTCCTGGGATCAAGCAATTCTCCTGCCTCAGCCTCCCAAGTAGCTGGGATTACAGGCACGTGCCACCACGCCCAGATAATTCTTTTGTATTTTTAGCAGAGAAAAGGTTTCACCATGTTGGCCAGGGTGGTCTTGAACTCCTGACCTCAAGTGATCCACTCACCTTGGCCTCCCAAAGTGCTAGGATTATAGGTGTGAGCCATCACGCCCACCCTTTTTTTTTTTTTTTTTTTTTAAGATAGGGCCTCACTCTTTACCCAGGCTGGAGTGAAGTGGCACAATCAAAGCTTACTGCAGCTTTGACCTCCTGGGCTCAGGTGATCCTCCCACCTCAGCCTCCTGAGTTCTGGGACTATAGGTGCACACCACCACGCCCGGCTAATTTTTTGTATTTTTAGTAGAGACGAGGTCTCACTATGTTGCTCAGGCTGGTCTCAAACTCCTAGGCTCAAGAGATCCACCCACCTCAGCTTCCCAAAGTGCTGGGATTACATGCATGAGTCACCCCACCCAGCTGGTAAAATCTTTATTTTTAAATACGCTACACTGGCAGGCCGCGGTGGCTCACGCCTGTAAACCCAACACTTTGGGAGGCCAAGGTGGGTGGATGCCTTGAGCCGAGGAGTTCAAAACCAGCCTGAGCAACACAGTGAGACCTCGTCTCTACTAAAAATACAAAAAATTAGCTGAGCATGGTGGCATGCGCCTGTAATCCCAGCTACTGGGGAGGCTGAGGTGGGAGAATTGCTTGAACCCGGGAGGCGAAGGCTGCTATGAACTGACATCATGCCGCTGCACCAGGCCTCGGCAACAGAGTGAGACTGTCTCTAAATAAATAAATAAATATGCTACATCCAAAATCTAATCAATATAATGGAAAATGAGAAACTGGCTCAAGACTTCAACTCCTTTAAATATTGTGAAAATGGATTGGATTTGGAGCCAAATTTTAATGTATGGTTTTGGAAATCTCTGGCTTTCATGCCAATATTATATTGATGGAACTGACATCAATTCCATTTAATCTCAAAGTTCCAAACTAAAACAGATTTGCAAGTATTTCCAAAAACTCAGTGACACCAGTTAACCTATACGAAGGCCCTAAATTAGCAGAATCCATGGTTCTCACCTCCAACTAGAATTTATCTGTCAAAAATTTCAAGACAACAAAACAAGTATCAAGATAACAGATACTCATGTTACTACCTCTCTTGTCCTCTGCCACAACTCATAAGCTTAACTAAATGCACTTCAAAAATTTAAGACACTCACACCTGTAATCCTAGCACTTTGGGAGGCTGAGGTGAGAGGATTGCTTGAGGCCAGGAGCTCTAAACCAGCCTGGTCAACATAGCTGATACCCCATCTCTACAAAAGAAAAATTTAAAAAATTAGCCAGGTGTGGTGGCACACGCCTATAGTCCCAGCTACTCAGAAAGCTGAGGCAGGAGGACTGCTTGAGCCCAGGAGTTCAAGGCTGCATGAGCCATGATCGCGCCACTGTATTCCAGCCTGGGAGACAGTGAGGCCCTATCTTTAAAAAAAAAAAACTACTAAAAAACATTTAGACAAATATAAATATAGTTCACTGCCCTGCCCCACAACACTCTTTTCTGAAGTACATATCAGAAAACATTGTTTTGTGGTGAAACTATTATAACCAAGTTTTTCTTAGTTAATAATAGTCTTTTTTTTTTTTTTTGAGACGGAGTCTCGCTCCGTTGCCCAGGCTGGAGTGCAGTGGTGCGATCTCCACTCACTGCAAGCTCCGCCTCTCAGGTTCATGCCATTCTCCTGCCTCAACCTCCTGAATAGCTGGGACTACAGGCAACTGCCACCAGGCCCGGCTAATTTTTTTGTATTTTTAGTAGTGACGGGGTTTCACCGTGTTCGCCAGGATGGTCTCGATCTCCTGACCTCGTGATCCGCCCGCCTCGGCCTCCCAAAGTGCTGGGATTACAGGCGTGAGCCACCGTGCCCGCAGTATGTTACATTCTATAGTATTGTGAGGACCCAATAACAGAACATTTCAATACGGAAACATGAAGTCACTAAACTCAGCTAAAGGTTAGGCTTCAGATCTGTGATGATGGTGCTGTGTGTATGGGAGGAGGGGGTACAGGAATATTCACATCACAGGTCTGTTACAAATCCATACCCACACATTCATATGGCAAACTACCAGGAAGCAACAGCGATAGCATGTAAACACCGATCTGTTTTTCCTGTGTGCCTGGCCCATGCTCTCCTATTTTTAGTTAACATCTTGATTTCTCAAGGCCAAGAAAACCACAAGACCTAAAGTAAGCATCACTGTCCTGACGATATCTGTTGTCAAATGGCTTTCTCTGTTCTTGCCCTACTATTAACCCCTCAATGTGTTACATCATACCCTTAGAGCAAAACAAAAACAAGAACAAAAACTAGTTCCAAAAGAATTCCCAAAATCACATATAAGCAAGTATTAAAGCATGGCATTTTGCAAATAAGTAACTCTTTATTTGTAAACAAATATAAATACATGAGACATGTGAAAATAATCAAGGCTCTCCCCTGTCATCTCTGCAAATAAGTAAAACATTTAATCTGGGAATGAAATAGTATAGTCCTCCTCTATAACCTAAATCCCTTAAAAGAACTACGATTAGCTCATACTGTATTTTTTCACCAAATACCACAATCATTCAAAAGAGCTTCATAGGTAATTTAGCAAAATATGGAATTGTATTCATATCTCATATAAATCAGCTTGATGTCCAAAGAGAATCAAAGCTACAGAAGCTTTAAAATTAGAAAGTGAATTCAATCTTAGTTCACTAACAATCCATGGCATATGAAAAATGAAGGGGGTAGAATCTGAAGACAGGAAAGATTTCCATCCATAAATTAACGGGCATGCTAGGTACACCCAACAATTAACACCATATATTACATCAGGCCTGGAAGAAAAAATCTCGAAAGAATAGCTCATTAACATGGCATTCTTATAAAACAATAATAATACTATTCATGGAAACATCTGTGATTTAAGTTTCTCAAAAAAAGTGTTCAAATTTCAATTCTTAGAAAAGCCATGAAAATGTCTTAACCAGTAACAGCAAAGTTTTGAAGAAGTATTGAGAATCTAATGATTAACAAAATAAAAAAAATGTTTACAAGCAACTGTGCAATGTGAATAAGCTTTTGCAGAAGGCGGGTTATGCTACTGAAATCAAAACTGATTTACCTAAATGTGTCTGCATATTGTGCCATCAGTCATGATGGCTTCTTCTGCCTTAGAGAAACTGATTTTTTTTTTTTGAGACATATCACTCTGTCGCCCAGGCTGGAGTGCATTGGTGTGATCTCATCTCACAACCTCTGCTTCCCGGGTTCAAGAGATTCTCCTGCCTCAGCCTCCTGAGTAGCTGGGATTACAGGTGTGAGCCACCACACCTGGTTAATTCTTTTTATAGTACTAGTAGAGACGGGGTTTTGCCATGTTGGCCAAGCTAGTCTTGAACTCCTGACCTCAAGTGATCTGCCTGCTTCGGCCTCCCAAAGTGGTGGGATTACAGGAGTAAGCCACCACACCTAGCCTAAAACTGATTTTCTTTATTCAATGGGTGTAAGAACTGACAAATGGAAACAAAAATTAAAAAACTATTAGACATGCTAATATGTTAATTGTACAACTCCATCTAACAGTTTCTCTTTAATTTTGCAATAACATTAAGCTGTAATCTTAATAGAGTTCTTATATTGCAATTCAGCAAATTTTTACATGCCATGACTTTTATTTAGAACTAAGTATGAAGATAAGGTCTCCAAAGGATCTAACTCTAGAGATAAAACCAACAAACAGTAATATTACATAAACTTCAACTGAAGATAATTTGTATTAAGTTAAAGAAAAGGGAATTAATACTTTAACAATCTCAGCATTTTTAGCTAAGAATTCACATATCCTTTGAAGAAACAATTACTATTCCACTGTGCATCTGAGGGTATGTCACGTAGCCCATACACATAAACTAATTTAAAAGCTGTTGCCAATCAAATTATCATCTCATGAAGATTAAACAGTAGATATCCATTTAGACTTAATCAAGCATTTAGAAAATGCTTGATGCTAACAAAAATTAGCCAGGCGTGGTGGCGCCCACCTGCAGTCCCAGCTACTACTTGGGAGGCTGAGGTGGGAGGATCACTTAAGCCTGGGCAACACAGCGAATCTCTGTCTCAAAAAAAAAGAAAAGAAAAGAAAAGAAAGAAGAGAAAAGAAATGGCCAACAACTTTACAAACCTATAATCACATAAAAAGTCGTAAAACATATGAGACATGTGGCTAAAGTCACACAAAGACTTCATGGAACCATGTTACGACTTAACAATCACAAAAGGAAGTGAATTTATCTCTACTAAAGTGAATATAAATATTGCAATCATTCTTTTTCTGGCATAATTATGTTTTGGAACTATGTCTTCTATAAAAAGCATCTGTGTACCCACCTGTCCTAGTTGTGTTGGCTGCCAACTACAAGCATCCTCTGTCCTTATTTTTCCAAATCACTCTACTAAAAATACTATTCACACAATACCTGCAAAATAGTATTTCAATATTGGTTTTGCCAATCAGTCAAAGGTACCTCTCCAATTTTCAAGAGATAACTCCAATCCTGGGGTTATCAGTGAGAGGAAGATTTGGTATTGCGCCTAGACTGTGGCAAGTTCACTGTGCCCCCTTAACCCAGAAACTTGCATTGACTATATATTTACTATGTGGCAAATACATGTGTCAACTTAAAACTTTGAAAGTGGAACCAGTCCATGTTGAGTATCTGTAAAATCCGAGTGTCCAAATTCTTGTTTCAAGTTTAATTTTTTAAATCTGAGTATCCAAACTCTTGTTTCAAGTTTTTAAAACTTAAAGGTAATGCAGTAAATCTTTTTTAGGATCTTAACATGTCTGGTATTTAAACTTATTTACGAAAAAAATACAATGAAAAAAGACACCATTACTGTCAATAAATCCAAATGATATCTTCATTTTCAGAATCACGTCTTCCACTACCTTCTTCAAACATCACTTCCTCTCCACTACTTCCCCCAGTCCTTTAGGCAAATCAGTGATTCACACCGCCCCTTCCACCCAAGATTCTTAAAAGGATCCACCGTGCACGAACGAGAAAGCCCCACGATCCAAGTACATTGCCCTAGTGATCTTTGATGTTTTAAAAGGCACCTGTAAAAATTCCAAAGCCCAAAATTAGATCCCCAAGGGCTCCTTTTCTTTCTTGACCACACTTCTCTTTTTCAATGCCTCCCTCACCCCTTGAGGCCAGACGATTTCCCATCCAATAGCCCTCCTCCTTCTAGTCAAACCTAAATCCTGCCCTCCATCACCACCAGCCCCACCCGGGGTGGGGGCGGTATAAGAGGGCTCCAAAAGAGGAGAACCCCATAAGAGGGCTCCAGTCCCAGCCCCGATCGCCCTCCCTCGCCCTGGGAAAGGAACACCGGCCCAGGTCTTGCTCCTCTGACTTCTCATCCCCGCTGCCAAACCCAGAGCATCTCTTCCTTCGGGTCCACATTCCCGCAGGACCTTCGATCTTCCTCCCCCACTGCGCAGCTTTCAAAAGCCCCCAAGCTCTGGGCTCTTCAAGCCTCCCCCTCCCGCCCCCTCCCTCTCGTTCCTCGGCCTCCACTTACCCCTCAGCCTTCAGGCCCTCGGTTCGACAACCTCCATTTCCTTCAGATTCCATTCCAGAGCTGACTCTCCCGGCTCCCTCAACTGTCTCCCCGGGGCCCCTCCAGGTCGCGGTCCCTCGGCAGCCCCCAGCTCCATCCCAGACTCCCCACTCACCCCTGGCAGCAGGCGCCCCCCAAGCTCCCCTCTCCTCAGCCTCAGCTCCCGCTCACCTCCGCCGTTCGAGTCGGGCTCCCCGGACCCACCTCCGAGTCGGCGTCCGAGCCGCCGTCGGAGTCCGGGGCCCTGCCCGCCTCGCCGGAGTGAAGCGCCTCAAGCGGCGGGGGCGGAGCCTGGGGCGGGGAGCCGGAGTGGAGGCGGGGGCGGTGGCGGCTGCGCGCAGGCATCGTCCCGGCCGCCGTCACGGCCGCGCCGGCAGGGCCTGTGAGCCGAACCGGAACTGCTTCGGGAGGCGGGGCCCTACCTGCCGGGGACGGGGTTCTACCGGCAGGGGGCGGGGCCCACGCTGGAAAAGACGCGAGGCTCCAGATGGGCCCGAGAGGAGAACCGAGATGCTGCCGCGGGGGAGCCCGAGGGCGCATGCGTCATGCCGGAGGCCAAAGCGACAGGAGGAAGCGGGGCTAGCGGAGCGGGGGCGGGGCCTGTGGGATCAGTAAATGGGGTTAGGGCCTAGAAGGAGGTAATCCGAATTCCTCTGGAGACAGCCAGCTCTTCTCCAATAGCCAGCCCCCAATGATCATTGTTATAATTTATTGCCCATTTACTCTTTGACAGTGTCTATGCCAAACGCCATATAAACATCTCATTTAATCCTTGTGTTAAGGCTGGGAGCGGAGGCTCACGTCTGTAATCCCGGCACTTTGCGAGGCTGAGGCGGGATCACCTGAGGTCAGGAGTTCGAGACCAGCCTGGCCAGCATGGTGAAAACTCGTCTCTACTAAAAATACAAAAATTAGCCGGGCGTGGTGGCGCATACCTGTAATCCCAGCTACTCGGGAGGCTGAGGCAGGAGAATCGCTTGAACCCGGGAGGTGGAGGTTGCAATGAGCCAAGATCACGCCATTGCACTCCAGCCTGGGCGACAAGAGCAAAACTCCATCTCAAAAAAAAAAAAAAAAAAAAAAATCCTAGTGCTAATTCTGCAAGGGGGATCCTATAGCACAGAAAGGTAAAGAAACATGTTACCTGACATATTGCAAACTGATATTCCAACCCAAATCTCTCTAACATCAGATCCTGTATTTTCCTCACTCCACCATGCTGCGCCACCCTGAGGGAAGGTCTGCTCCCAAGCCACGTCTAGCATTGGCATAAACCAAGTCCAAACCCAGTTGTAACCTGGACACGAGCCCCTCCTTGGCCTCGCCTCCCCACACAGTGCCAGGCCGACTTCAATGGTTCTGAATGGGATGGACATGAGTGTAGACTGCTTCCATGGGATGCCCTGGTGTGGCCTTTCCCTTCAAACTGGTCTTAAGGTCAAGGGCAGCTGGGAACCTCCTCACTGCAGCTCATACCATTCCCAGCTCCATCAGGGCCACTGAGAAGTCACATGAGAGAGGGTGAGACATCTCATCTCTTTTGCTGATAACCAGCTCTGGCAGAAGGACAGGCTGACCTTTCTCAGTTTCTATTTTGGGACCCAAAGCCCTTATAGGCAGAGGAATCTCCCTCCCACCCTCAAAATGTTTCTGATGACAGTTAGCCCCTTTGGCTCTCAAAGTCTAGGGCAACACTCACCTCCCTTCTCCCCATTTTGACATACAAGGCCCTCTTCAGCCTTCTCTTCTGAGAAGTTAGCCATCTTCATTACAGGACCATTGTTCAAACCTTCCCCCATTGGCCCAGCACGGTGGCTCACACCTGTAATCCCAGTACTTTGGGAGGCCGAGGCAGGCTGATCACTTGAGGTAGGAGTTCAAGACCAGTCAGACCAACACGGCAAAACCCCGTCTCTACTAAAAACACAAAAATTAGTGTGGCATGGTGGCATATGCCTGTAATCCCAGCTACTCAGGAAGCTAAAGCAGGAGAATCACTTGAACCTGGGAGGTGGTCGTGGCAGTGAGCCAAGATGATGCTACTGCACTCCAGCCTGGGTGACAGAGTGAGACCCTGTCTAAAAAAACAAAACAAAACAAAACAAAACACCTTCCCCCTCCCCCCATGAATCTTGTGGGCACCCTTTAAAGGAAGCTATCCATGTCTCTTACCCATATTTCTCTGACTCTACAACTCAGAAAATTGTCCCTGACCTCCATAATTCAGAGACTCATCCAAAAGACATCCAATCCAGCTCCTATCCAATTTGTGGCCCACCTAGACTGTACACTTCTTTCAGTTCTTTCTATCGTTCATCCTTGGAACCAGCCACCTCCTCTGCACCCTGGATCTCTACTTTAACTCAGTCCTCAGAACCTAATAGCCTTAGGTAGGGCTCTACATCTACTAATTCCACAGATGTTTCTAAGCACCTACTATGTGTCAGACCCAGCACGTCCTTTGTTTCATTTAATCCTCAAATTCTGTAAGGTAGGTGTGATTATCCTTATTTCACAGATGAAGAAACTGAGGTTCAGGGTGGTAGCTGACTTGCAGAGGTCTCCCTGATTCCATGTTCTCATGGAGTTTGGGGGTGGGGGGAGGCTTGAGGAGGAAAAGGTCTTGTCTGCTCTGGAGGCCCCTGTGACTTGCTGAGTCACTTGCTCCTGTCACCTGTCCCTGTCAATCTCTGGGAAGGAGAAATGACACTGGAGAGGGAGAGAGGAGTGACCGCAGAGGCAGAGGGGTGGGTGGGCTGGCCCATGGCTGAGACCTCTCTCCCAGAGCTGGGGGGAGAGGACAAAGCCACACCTTGCCCCAGCATCCTGGAGCTGGAGGAGCTCCTGAGGGCGGGGAAGTCTTCTTGCAGCCGCGTGGACGAAGTTTGGCCCAACCTTTTCATAGGAGATGCGTGAGTGGTAGCTGGCCAAGGGGCATGGGGGTGGGGACATGGAGAGGCCGTTCTTGGTCGCTTTACCAGACACAGGAGGGTGGAAACAAGGAGAAATAGCTCTGTTCTGACCGTCCCAGGCCAGGGACCTTCTCCAGGACCCCCCGGCGTGCTGAGGACAGTGCAGTGACCAGGTATGGACACCAGGGAGAGCAGGGACTTCGCCTGCCTGAAAGCAGGGAGTCTCCCAGGAGTCCTGGGAAACATTTCCAGGACAACTGTCAAGTGTAGAGGCAGAGGCCTAGGAAATAGTATTTGGGGCATGAGATAAGGTAGACAGAGAGCCCCCTGTTTCTGGGCCCAGCCTCCCTCCTCTGGATACAGACAGTGGAGAAGCCTGACTGAAGGTGAATCAGAGAAGGTGTTGCCTCTAAACATTTGTAGGTTAGAAGCAGGTATGAGGTGGTAGCCAGTAGAGGACGGATGTGCGTGGGAGGACATGGGGCAAGAAGGGAGGGGCAGCCAGGTTCCAGGGCTGAAGCAATCCCTTCCTTCCTGTCCTGGTCAAGGCAGGGGCAGATGCACTGAGGAAGCAAAGAGGGTCTAAAGATCCCCCGACACACACACACCACCGGCTCTACCACCAGAAAGTGCGGGGCTCTGGGTATGGGGCTGTGGAGTCAGACCCCACTTGGAGCTTGCTGGGGTTGGACTCTCTTTGGACCCTAATGGCTCGGTCCCTCTGCAGCAGGGGGCCAGGCGAAGCCTCCCTCCTGGTCCCATGGCTTGGCCGGCATCAAGTGCCCTTCCTGCCCTCCCCAGGGCCACGGCAAACAACCGCTTTGAGCTGTGGAAGCTGGGCATCACTCACGTGCTGAACGCCGCCCACGGGGGCCTCTACTGTCAGGGCGGCCCTGACTTCTACGGCAGCAGTGTGAGCTACCTGGGGGTGCCAGCCCACGACCTCCCTGATTTTGACATCAGTGCCTACTTCTCCTCTGCGGCTGACTTCATCCACCGTGCCCTCAACACGCCTGGGGGTAGGACTTGGGGTCCAAGCCCATATCCCATCTTGCTCATTCATGGGGAGGATGCCTCATTTCCTCTCAGTCATCAGTGCCCTCCCAGCCCTGTTTTTTAAAAATCCTCTGCTTAGGCCGGGTGCGGTGGCTCATGCTTGTAATCCTAGCACTTTGGGAGGCCAAGGTGGGTGGATCGCCTGAGGTCAGGAGTTCAAGACCAGCCTGGCCAACAAGGTGAAGCCTCATCTCTACTAAAAATACAAATATTAGCCAGGCATGGGGTTTCCTGGCACGCACCTATAATCTCAGCTACTCGGGAGGCTGAGGCAGGAGAATTGCTTGAACATGGGGGGCAGAGGTTGCAGTGAGCCGAGATCATGCCACTTCACTCTAGCCTGGGCAAAAGGGGGAAACTCCATCCTGCCTCCTCCAAAAAAAAGTCCTCTGCTTAGTGCTCCAGCATTTTATCGAACCCTATTCCTTCCCAGATGGGGAAACTCAGGCCTGGAATACAAGGTCATGCCATGAGTTAGGAGCAACCCTGAGGCGGAAAGCCGTTTCTCCCAAACAGCAGAACAGCTCTTTCTCTGCAACACTCAACTTTGGGAAAGCACCATTTGGCACCTAGATGTCTGCCCCAAAGTACTTTTTTTCTTCCTTTTTTTTTTTCTGAGACAGAGTCTCAGTGCTACCCAGGCTGGAGTGCAGTGGCGCGATCTCTGCTCCTCCACCTCCTGGGTTCAACCTCTGCCTCCGGGCTTCAAGCAATTCTCGTGCCTCAGCCTCCCAAGTAGCTGGGACTACAGGCATCCGCCACCACACCCGGCACTGAGTATCCACTTCGTGCCTGGCACTGAGCTAAATACTGGGAATCTAGACTTTAAGAAGCAGGGTCCCTGCCCTCTTGGAACTGGTGGAAAGACAGCCAAATTGTGAATAGCGTAGTGAGAGCTACTCATAAGAGTGGGCCAGTGTGGAGGGCTCTGGGAGCACACGTCAGGGGTGCTGAGCCCAGAGGATCGGGAAGGTGGGGGGAATTGCCTCTACAAAAGTATCCATGTGTCATATGCAAAAAAGATGAGCTGCTTTGTGATTCAAGCAATACTTTGAGCGATCAAGAAAGCCTGTAGAGGAAGCTGTGTCTCAGCCGAAGCCTGGTGGATAAGTAGTAGAAGTTAGTCATACCAAGATCAGGGGAAATGATTTGCAGGTATTTGGAATAGCATGTGGTAAGGCTGGAGGTCAGAAACCATGGCAGCCTCAAGGAACTGCAAGTTCCTCCATATTTCTCGAGCTAAAGGTGGGGGAAGGACAGTCTGAGATGAGGCGACATGGGCCAGCTCTTGAAGGGTCTTACAAGCTATGTTAAAAAGGTTTGGAGGCCAGGAGCGGTGGCTCATGCCTGTAATCTCAACACTTTGGAAGGCCAAGGTGGGAGAATCACTTAAGTTCAGGAGTTCAAGACCAGCCTGGGCAACATTGTGAGACTTTGTCTCTACTAAAAAAAAAAAAAAAAAAAAAAAAAAAAAAAGAAGAAGAAAGAAAGAAAGAAAAGAAAAAAGAAATTCAGACCCTATCCCAAGGGTAGGCAGAACAGGTGTTGATCTACCCATTTTACCAATCAGGAAACTGAGGTCCATAAAGGCTGAGTGACTTGCACAGGATCACAGAGTGCACTCAAGGCAGGGTCAGGAAAGGAACCTGGGTCCCCATCCCAGCCCATGGGTGGGCCGGTGTGTGGGACAGGGTTTTTCACCAGGATGTCTTCCTCAGCCAAGGTCCTGGTGCACTGTGTGGTGGGCGTGAGCCGCTCTGCCACGCTGGTCCTGGCCTACCTCATGCTGCACCAGCGGCTGTCCCTGCGCCAGGCGGTCATCACTGTGAGGCAGCACCGATGGGTCTTCCCCAACCGAGGCTTCCTGCACCAGCTCTGCAGGCTGGACCAGCAACTGCGGGGTGCCGGCCAGAGCTGAGGGGCCAGGTGAGGCCTCAGGGGGCGAAGCTGGATGTGGTTGGCAGGAAAAGGCCAGGTGAGGGCCTGGGCTGCAGACATAGGATTGCATTCTTCCAGGATTGGTTGGCAGGGCTGTGTGTGGCTGGAAGTGAGGATTAAAGGGGGCCTGGCCCTCTCCCCAAACTGCTGGGTTCCCTTAACCTACCCAAGGTCTGGTCTCACCCAAGGGTCTGGCCTAGGCAATTCTCCTGTAGGACCCCCAACCCATCTCCCCCACCCCACCCGGATCCTTCAGACCCCAAAGAGAAGAGAAGGACTGGGATGCGAGGGTGTGGAAAGCATAAAATGGAAGAGAGGAGACTTTCCTATCTGGTCTTGGGGCCAACCTGCCCTGCCTCAGCCGAAAGCCTGTGGGGGCTCCCCTAAATCTCACTGAGGCATCTGCACAGCCAGCCTGGATCCTCCTGAACCTCCACATCCCCTTCCCCCTAGGTCTGGACCCCAGGTACAGTGCCACAGAGAAAACCTTACAGGCTTAGCTAATTCTCATCAGTGAGCTAAGGCCAGGCCTCCACGGTGGCTCCCCACCCAGCAGGGCCTGCCTCCACCTCTGCTTCCCCTATAACTCCTTCCCTGTCTCGCCTCAAGCATGTCTTTGGCTGTCCCTACCACCCCATGCCACAGATGGGCTGCCATTTGGGGGTGGGTGACTGGCTTGGGCATGCTTGGGAGCTGGAACAGCAGCAGCTTTTTCCTCCCAGAAACCTCCCAGGGCAGGGCCTGACTCTCTCCCTGCCTCCCACCCCTAAGAGCAGTTCCTGTCTCTGAAGGCATAGCCAGCCCAAGCAGAAGGGGGGCCCTTCAGCAGCATCGACCCCTTCCCACGTGCTGGCTGGAGGATAAGCATCTTGAGGAGGAGGATTAGGGAAGGATCAGGGGCTAAGTTTAGAGTTTGGGGGTGAGTGTGATAAGAAACTTTGGGTTATAGCTGGGCTTGAGATTGGCCTGCGGCCAAGCTGTGGCATGGAGCTCTGTGGGTAAAAGGTCTGAAGGGGGCATGTATCCCGTGGAATGGCAAATTCCCTGCCTGCTCTCTCTCCTCTAGACAGGACCCAGGAACCTGGCAAAGCAGCAGATCTCCGACCATGCCCAGTCGGAGAAGTCACCCTTCTCCCTCAGCCTGGGGCCTTAGGCTCCCTGACCTCTGACCTCAGCATCTTTCCCATCAGGCAGCTGACTTTGGGGGAGTTGGATAGGCAGGGGTACAGCATTGCACAATTCATGGAGGTGTCATCCACCAAACTGTGCAACTGGAGGCCCCAGGAGTTATGCAGTGTGCAGCCTGTGCAGCTGTACAGAGCAGCTCTGGGTCCGGGGACTCTGAAAGATAAGGGGCCCATGGGGAGAGGTCATCTCTGTCCCTAAGCCATGGATACCAAATCTACCTCCTCATCTCTCCCAGCAGCTGCACTCACTTGACCTTATGCACAGGGCTCAAGGCAGAAGCAGGTTTAGGTGACAGCTCTTATCCCTGCCCCAACAAGTCCCAGCCAGCCTGGGCCTTGGTTCACCTGCCTGTAACACAGAGCTCATCTCTCTTCCAGAACTGGTCCTTACTCCCTGCCATGGGGCTCTGCCACTTTGCCACCCCGGCACTGGTCCTGCTGGTGCTGGTGGAGGCTCTGGCCCAGGCGGACACACAGAAGATGGTGGAAGCCCAGCGTGGGGTCCGCCCTAGAGCCTGCTACTCCATCTGGCTCCTCCTGGCGCCTGCACCTCCTCTCAGCCACTGTCTTCAGTCTCCACAGGTGGGAGTGGGCTCCCCTCTCAGCCAAGCCCTCAGGCTTCTTGGCCAGGGACCCCAAGTTCCCTGGGAAAGTGGGGAGGGGAGGAGAGAGGAAGGGGGTTCCAGGTATTTGTGATAGCTGTTGGCCACAGCTGTCTCCAGCAGCTGCCCTCAGGGCTCAGAGAGCCCCAGGAGAGGCTGAGCCTTAGCTCCCTGGAGCTCAGACCTCAGAGACCCAGTGCAGGTATAGCTGCAGGCATGGGTGTGCCCTGTTCCCACCATCTGGGAGTGCAAGTGGGGAGTAGTATCAAGGTATGGGTGTATGACAAAGGTCTGTGGATGACAGAGAAGGTTTCTAATAGGCTCAATTGAAGGTCCTAGCTGACCACAGTTAGCATGGGGAGAAACCTTAAAGACCATCTCTCTGGCCTCAGAGGACAGTGGGGCCTGGGTGTCCCTGCCTTTTGGGTTGGGGGAGGAGCTTGGCAGAGGGTAGGAGTGGCCCTGGACACACTGCTTCTGCCTGCAGCCCAGGGCTGTCTGAAGACCTGCTCTATACCTGTGTCTGTGTGTGGGCCTGTGCCGCTTCCCTCAGCCTGAGTCTTCTAGGTCTTTATCCTGGACCTGTCCCATCAGCCTTGGCCCCTAACTGAGGATGCCTGGACCTGGGTCCTGCTGTTGGCAATGCCACCAGTTTACATGTGATTTTTGGCTAGTCTCTTCACTGTCCTCCTCCACAGAACATCCTTCCAGCTTGAACTTCCTGCCCTTCTTCTATAATACCCTTGAAGGCCAAGGGAGAGGGTCTCACTCCAGTTGCCTAGGCTGGAGTGCAATGGCATGGTCAGGGATTAGAGCTCACTGCAGCCTTGACTTCCTGGGCTCAGGTGATTCTCCCACCTCAGCTTCCCGAGTAGAAGGGACTACAAGAATGTGCCACCACAACCAGCTAATTTTTTTTTTTTTTTTTTTTGAGACGGAGTTTCGCTCTTGTTGCCAAGGCTGGAGTGCAATGGCGTGATCTCAGCTCACCGCAACCCCCACCTCCTGGGTTCAAATGATTCTCTTGCCTCAGGCTCCCGAGTAGCTGGGATTACAGGCATGCACCACCAAGCCTGGCTAATTTTGTATTTTTAGTAGAGACAGGTTTTCTCCATGTTGGTCAGGCTGGTCTCGAACTCCTGACCTCAGGTGATCCGCCCACCTCGGCCTCCCAAAGTGCTAGGATTACAGGCGTGAGCCACCGCGACCAGCCCAACTCGCTAATTTTTTGTATTTTTAGTAGAGACAGGGTCTGGCTATATTGCCTAGACTGGTCTTGAACTCCTGGGCTCAAGCAATCCTCCCACCTCAGCCTCCCAAAGTGTTGGGATTATAGGTGTTAGCCACTGCATCCGGCCAAGGGACCTTTTAAAATGGTTTATTTGATCTTCCTTCTCCCAATATCTTTCTTTTTTGAGACGGAGTCTCACCCTGTCACCCCAGCTGGAGTGCAGTGGTGCAATCTCGGCTCACTGCAAGCTCCGCCTCCTGGGTTCACGCCATTCTCCTGCCTCAGCCTCCTGGGTAGCTGGGACTACAGGCACCCACCACCATGCCCGGCTAATTTTTTTGTATTTTTAGTAGAGACGGGGTTTCACCATGTTAGCCAGGATGGTCTCGATCTCCTGACCTCGTGATCCGCCCTCCTCGGTCTCCCAAAGTGCTGGGATTACAGGCGTGAGCCACCGCGCCCGGCCCCTTCTCCCACTATCAACATACATGTACAAAATATGCCACAGTCAGACCTGGGCTGAGCTGCCTTGATCCTTAGTAGTGCTGGGACAGAGGCCTGGGCCTGGAGGGGAAGGTGCCTGACTGGGCTTGGCACTGGCCATGCCATGGAATCAGTGGACAAGTTGGGAGTGGCAGGGGAGGCTGGAAGAGGGGGGTAGACAGCATGCTTTACAATTAAACTCAAATCAAAAAATAGAAACAGCATCAAGTGTGCGGAGACAGGCAGCTGAAAGCCGGCAGCACACGCTGCCCGTCAGAGAAGTGCACAGCCTGGGCCAGATACTCCCACAGGTGGGTGAGTGCCCCTAATTTGGGGGGAGTAGGGTGTGGTCCCTAAGCATGCTGGGTAATGAGGGCCAGGACACTTGTGCCTGTGTGGGGAGGGGTGGGGTTTGGGTTGGGTAGATAACCGACTGGGTCAGAGATGAAGGCACAGACAAAGTATAGTACAGTCAGAGAGACCTGGGCTTGAATCCTGACTCCCACATCAATTGGCTGTGTGACTCTGGGTATGTTGCTTAACCTCTCTGAGTCTCGGTTTCCTCATCTGTAAAATGGGGATGATAATATTACCTACTCCATTAAGGGCACTGTGAGGATTCAATGAGAAAATGTAAGCGCCTAGCTCTGTCTGGCACATAGTACATCCTTGATGAGTGCTAAATATAACAATTATTGCTGGACAGAGAAAGAGACGTCAAGAAATACAGAGATAGAGAAGAAATCTCACTGTCCCGTAGGGAAGTTACCCTCCACATAGGATATGGCTGGGGCTGGAAAGGGTAAGAGTAATTATAGTAGTGATAATAATAGTAAGATGTGCCATTTATTGGGCATCTACCATGAGACAGACCCTGTGGGAGGTGCTTTACATTAATTATTACATGGAATTCTCACAGCAGCCCCACTGAAGAAACTGGCTCAATGAAGACAAGACCACATAGCTGCAAGTACCAGACCTGAGATTTCTGCCCAGGTCTGCCCTCCCCAAGACCCGCAGGCTGAGCGCAGAGACCCACAGCTGTTCCCCACTGGCAGCCACATGCCTCCCTTCTGCAGGCCTTCTCCCCACACTCCTCACTGGTCCTGCCCTGAGATCTCCAGCCCCACATGGCCTGTGGCCACACTCCTGTCTGGCCTCCCTGGAGTGGAGTCAGAAAGGATGGGCAGGAAGAAAGTCCAGGGGACCATCTGAAACTGCAGCTGAGAGGTGGATGGCAAACAGCTGCCCCCTGCCCCCAAGGAAGTCTGTGCCTCTGCCTGATGTCGTGGGCACACAGAGCAGTGTCATGGGAGGCTGCAAAGGCACATGAGCTTCCTGGGGGAGGATGGGAGACAGAGGCAAACCGGGGAGTGACCCAGGGAGGAGAGATGCAAACACAGAAAACAAGTGCATGGACTTGCAAACAGCAGCAGCACAGGAGCAGCCAGGAAAAGCCCTGCCTACAGAGGCAGCTGCTCTGCTGAGCGGGGGAGGCAGGAAGGGGGCGAGGAGGAGCACGGGACCGGGTAGAGAAGGAAGGCTGCAGGGAGTAGGAGGGGAGCTCGGCCGGTCCCTGGCCCTGCTGGACGTTGGGCCTGTGCTTCACCCGGCTGGGGACGAGGAGACATGGAAGGTAGTGTCAGGCAGGGCCCTCCGAAGACCAAGTCTCAGGTCTCAGAAACCGGTGGAGCTGCCACAACCACCAACTTCCCCTCCTTGGGAGGGCCTGGGGCTTAAAGGACGAATCCCTGGGCGGGTGGCCGGGCCTGACTCTGACTGATGGGATGAGCTGGGTCCCAGTGGGTTAGAGTGGACAGGTGGGGCAACACCCTGAGCATCGGGAGCGAGGCATTAGGTGGAGCCTGACCAGGGATAGCGCTAAGTCCAGGGGAGAGCCCCGTTCTTCAGACCTGGGCCTAGGTCCTCTCGGAGGCAGAGGCATGCATTGTGGCCTACCAGCCCCCAAATCCTTGACCCCTCTGGAGCCTCCTGGGGGTGGAGCCTGGCTGCCTGCTCCCTGGCAAGGCTGGGCTGTGAGACACCCATTGGCCACCAGGGGGCAGCCTCACCCCATGCCAAGCTCCGCAGGCCTGAGCCCGGAGCCTGTCCCACTTCCCAAAGCCCCATCTCCTGCCTGGGGTGGTGCAGCACCCCCCCCGGTGGCTCCAGACTAGTGTGGCTGTTGGACTCCCCTGGGGCCTGGGGGCTTCCCCGACTCCACCACACTACACTGCCCTCTGCCCTGCAGTGACCGCACATCCAGACACTCCTCTCTCATTCTCGGGTCAGACACCCAGCGCATCCTGAAAGTTAAGTCCAGGATCCCTAGCATGGGAAGATAAACTGTGGTCCAGATGGGAGCAAAGACTTGCTCGTGGCTACAGAATGAGTTATGGCAGAGTCCTGGGGGAGCCGGGCTCTCCTGCCTGCCTCAGAAGTTCTCTTCCCACCTCTTCAGGTAGCCTCCCATCTTCATGGGGGGTTATGGAACCAACGGTCTTCAATCCCAAAGAGATACCAAGCAGAGAGGAGGCCTGGGGGTTTAGAGGGACCAGAGGGCCCACTGTAGTCCGCAAGGCCTCAGTTGGCTCTCAGGCCCCACCCCCATGGGCGCCCCAGCCAGCACCTGGAATTCTAGCCACTTCACAGTGTTTGTGTTCTGGGCGGAACCTGCCCAACCCTGTTCTGCTCAGGCAGAGTCCTGCGCCTGCACCCACTCCCCCATTCCCAGCCCCAGACCATGCCCCAGGTAGGTGGCAGGCCACTCAGCCACCTGGAGAGGTCACAGTGGGGGATGAGGAGGACAGCTGGGTCTTCACTTCCGCCTTGCCCGACAGCCTCCCACTGGGTGAGCCTGGCCAAGCCGGCAGACTCCTGGGTGCCCGTTTCTTTTTCTGGCCCTGGCACTGCCTACCAAAAGGAAAAGATGTTCTTCCCAGTATGCACCTTCCCTAGTCACTGGTCCAGGGGATCAGGGGCAGTTAGCAAAGGCAGGACCCCCTCTCCAACACGGCACCAGGCCCATATTCTGGTGCCGCTGAAAATCCAGCTCCGCAGGGTTCCTGACTCCTTCAGCCAGCAGATGCCTGAAACAAGCTACCCGACCCGGGTGGGGCCTGACATCCAGCGCTGGCCTGAGTCGTGGGGGTAAGGAGGAAAACCCAGGGCCTATAGGCAGGTGTGTGGCTCAGCAGCACCAGGCTCCCTTGAGGAAACAGATGGGTTAGTGACCACTCTCTGAAGGCCCCAAAGATGGTAACTGAAAGGCTTGGGGATGGACTAAAACCCCAGCTTTGCTACTCATGAGCCGTATGGCTTTGGGCATCACTTTTAAAACATTCTGAGCTTCAGCTTCCTCCTGGGTAAAATAGGAACAGACATCCCACGAATGAGACATCAGGCTTTTTGTTGTTGTTGAGACGGACTCTCGCTCTGTTGCCCAGGCTGGAGTGCAGTGGTGTGAGCTCGGCCCACTGCAACCTCTGCCTCACAGGTTCAAGAGGTTCTCCTGCCTCAGCCTCCCTAGTAGCTGGGACTACAGGAGTGGACCACCACACCTGGCTAATTTTTGTATTTTTGGTAGAGACAGGATTTTGCCACATTGGCCAGGCTGGTCTCGAACTGCTGACCTTAGTTGATCTGCCTGCCTCAGCTTCCCAAACTGCTGGGATTACAGGTGTGAGCCACCGTGCCCAGCCAGAGACATCAGGCTTGTAAGAGGCATTAGCTCATTCCATGTGGAGATGCTAACAAATACCAGTTCACAGTCCTGGCCTCTTACCTGGAGATGGGCTCTGATATCCAAGTCCCTGAAAGTGGGAGGGGACAGGGGTCTGAGGATGAGTACTGGAAGTAGCAGGTGAGGGGGCTTGGATGAGCTGCTTAGGTTGGTGGTGGGGGCTTCCTGGGTGTCCTGAGAGCCACAGCCATCTGGGGCTTTCATCCCTACAAAGTCCAAGCTGACTTAGGGGTGAGATCTGCACTGACTAGTGCCACAAACAGGGAAGTCCAAGGGCCCCTTGGCCAAAGCTTCATACATCTGCAGCTCAGCAGAGAGCAGGAGAGAGGTCTGCCCAGCTCCACAGCAGTGACAAAGGATTGATTCCCTTGTTCCCTGAGGAAGGGTTCTAGGCCTCAGCCCCAGCTGAGCTTGTTAATACCTCATGTGAAATAGCTGAGGCCCTTCCCGCAGCATCCCCGTGGCACCTGGGCACTGCACCATGGGCTTCCCCATCAGCTGGATCCACCCTCTGGGAGCCTGCCTCCAGCCACTGCGGTGTCCACTCTGTTCCAGGATGGACTCACTGCAGAAGCAGGACCTCCGGAGGCCCAAGATCCATGGGGCAGTCCGGGCATCTCCCTACCAGCCGCCCACGTTGGCTTCGCTGCAGCGCTTGCTGTGGGTCCGTCAGGCTGGCACGCTGAACCATATCGACGAGGTCTGGCCCAGCCTCTTCCTGGGAGATGCGTGAGTAAGATCCACATTAGGAGTGGGGGTGGCAGAAGGGTGTGAGGTTCACACGGGAATGGGGGCATAAGCCTCTCCCAGAGCCCTCCAGGGCAGAGGTGGCACCCTTGCCTCCCACCGTCTCTTTCCCTATGTTTCTTTCCTTTTATATTGTTACTGCTTTTAACTGTGGAACTAGAATGCACATAAGAAAAGTACACAGGGCCGGGTGCGGTGGCTTAAGCCTGTAATCCTAGCACTTTGGGAGGCCAAGACAGGTGGATCACTTGAGGTCAGAAGTTCGAGACCAGCCTGGCCAACATGGTGAAACTTCATCTCTACTAAAAATACAAAAAATTAGCCAGGTGTGGTGGTGGACGCCTGTAATCACAGCTACTCAGGAGGCTGAAGCAGGAGAATCACTTGAATCCGGGAGGCAGAGGTTGCAGTGAGCCGAGATCGTGCCACTGCACTCCAGCCTGGACAATAAGAGCGAAACTGTCTCAAAAAAAGAAAAAAAAAAGGAAAAAGGAAATGTGCACAGAGGATGTATGAACAGCTTCATCACCCAGTGAAGAAAAAGGATATTACTTGTCTCCCAGAAGCCCCCACTGAATCTTTCTCATTATAACTTTTCTATTCTCTGTGGTTAATCACTATCTGTTGAATTAATTATTTTCTGTAAAGTTTTACCACCTATATACCGAAACAGTGTAGTTAGTTTCACCTGTTGTTTAAAATGAGTGGAATCATGTTGTGTGTGTTTTGTGCCTGGGATCATTTGCTCAAATTTGTGAGTCACCCACATTGTTATGTGTACCTGCAGTTCAATCATGTTTTCACTGCTGGAGATTTCGTCATATGATTATGCCACAGTTTATCCATTTTACTGAATATGGACATTTGAATTGTTTCCACTTTTTTACTATTATGAACAGTGATCTTAGTAATATTTCATTTAAAAATTTTTATTTATTTATTTATTTAGAGACAAGGTCTCTCTCTGTTGCCTAGGCTGGAGTGCAGGGATTATCATCATTCACTGCAACCTCAAATTCCTTAGGCTCAGCAATTCTCCCGCCTCAGCCTCTCAAGTAGCTGGGAATACAGGTTTGCACCACCACACCTAGCTAATTTTTCTTTTTTTTTTTTTTGAGGCGGGGTCTCATTCTGCCACCCAGGCTGGAGTATAGTAATGCAATCTCCACTCACGGCAGCCTCGACCTCCCAGGCTCAGGTGATTCTCCCACCTCAGCCTCCCAAGTAGCTGGGACTACCGGCATATGCCACCATGCCTGGCTAATTTTTGCATTGTTTGTAGAGATAAGGTTTTGCCATGTTGCCCAGGCTGGTCTCGAACTCCTGAGCTCAATCAATCCTCCCGCCTTGGTCTCCCAAAGTGTTGGGATTATAGGCATGAGCCACAGTGCCTGGCCTGAAAAGGAGTCTTTTTTGTTTTTTTGTTTTTTGTTTTTTTGAGATGGAGTCTAGCTCTGTTGCCCAGGCTGGAGTGCAGTGGCACAATCTCGGCCCACTGTAACCTCCGCCTCCTGGGTTTAAGTGATTCTCCTGACTTAGTCTTCCGAGTAGCTGGGACTACAGGTGCCCACCACCATGCCTGGCTAATTTTTGTATTTTTAGTAGAGATGGGGTGTCACCATGTTGGCCAGGCTGGTCTCAAACTCCTGACCTCAAGTGATCTGCCCACCTCAGTCTCCCAAAGTGCTAGGATTATAGGCGTGAGCCACTGCACCCAGCCGGAAAAGGAGTCTTAAACTCCAACAGGAGGAGCCCCTTCACCCTGGGCCAATTTGCAGGCTCTTGTCTTTACCCTTGGTGGGTGGTGGGCGGGGGTGTTTGCAAACTTCAACCCAGCCAGAGCTGCCACAGTCAGATCTCCCTCCACTCTCCTAACCCCTTGTGCCCTCTCCTCCAGGTACGCAGCCCGGGACAAGAGCAAGCTGATCCAGCTGGGAATCACCCATATTGTGAATGCCGCTGCGGGCAAGTTCCAGGTGGACACAGGTGCCAAGTTCTACCATGGAATGTCCCTGGAGTACTATGGCATCGAGGCAGATGACAACCCCTTCTTCGACCTCAGTGTCTACTTTCTGCCTGTTGCTCGATACATCCGAGCTGCCCTCAGTGTTCCCCAAGGTGCACTTCTGGGTCAGGCCTGGTGGAGGGTGGAGGGTGTGCTTTAGGACTCTCCATTATTCCAGTAGCACTGGTGGGTGGGAGTCCAGAGAGACAAACCCTTTCAGCAACCCTCCCACTCTATGGGGAAAATAGCTACTACCATTCAGTGAGTGTCCCCTTCAGGGACACCCTGGAGGCTAGCAATCGCAGACATAACTAAGATCCAGTGTGGTCATCAGCATCACCACATCCCTCCGTGAGAGGCCAGGCACTGGACAGAAGGTATAGGACCCAGCGAAGCTCTTGAGTGGGCTCCTCTAAGATGAGGCCTTGGCACAGAGCTGCAGGGACAGGCGAGAGGGCAGAACTCGGGGGAAAGGGAGGTAGGTGGACACCGCCTATAATCTGATGCAAACCCAGGGACCTCAGGAATTCAGTAAACCCCCATCCCCTGGCCCAGAGTTGCAAAGGATGCCTGAGGAAGCACCTGGACTGGAAGAAGGAAATCCCGGCCGCTAACCTAAACCCTGCCTCTAACTTGCTATGTGACTTTGAGCCAGCCTCGTCTCTTTGGGCTTCAGTTGCCCCGTTTGACAGAGTAGACAGTGTCAGTATTCCAGGATACTGTAGAGGATGGCCATGAGTGTCTCTTCTTCCCAGAGGGGTGGGTGGTTCAAGGGCAGGTAGCTGATGCTAAGTTGGTTCTCCCTACAGGCCGCGTGCTGGTACACTGTGCCATGGGGGTAAGCCGCTCTGCCACACTTGTCTTGGCCTTCCTCATGATCTACGAGAACATGACGCTGGTAGAGGCCATCCAGACGGTGCAGGCCCACCGCAATATCTGCCCTAACTCAGGCTTCCTCCGGCAGCTCCAGGTTCTGGACAACCGACTGGGGCGGGAGACGGGGCGGTTCTGATCTGGCAGGCAGCCAGGATCCCTGACCCTTGGCCCAACCCCACCAGCCTGGCCCTGGGAACAGCAGGCTCTGCTGTTTCTAGTAACCCTGAGATGTAAACAAGTGGGGGCTGAGGCAGAGGCAGGGATAGCTTGGTGGTGACCTCTTAGCAGGTGGATTTCCCTGACCCAATCCAGAGATTCTTTATGCAAAAGTGAGTTCAGTCCATCTCTATAATAAAATATTCATCGTCATAAAGACAGGCGATCTTTTCATAGTCTGTGGGGCAATGACTTACTCTCGGGATGGTCACAAGGTTCCAGATGGCTTGCCAACTCTGATTCAGTGGGATGGCAGCCTCAGGGAGGAGTACAGGTGGGAATAATTCATGATATCTGCCTTGGGTGCAGGAGGAAGGTTTGGGGGTACAAGTGTGAGGATTAGATAACCTCATCCTCATCTTGTCCTCCTCATACCCTCACCCAAGAGTTAGGTTGTCTGATAAAGACCCAAGTTCAATGCATCACTATTCTCTCCATGCCCGTCCTACCCAAGGCTGAATATCAAAATTCACTGTCCACTAGTAGCATCTCTTGAAACCAGTCTTTTCATTGGCACTCTGCTTTCAAACGGACTGCTTAAAATTAGACACCCAACAAATTAAAGCATTAAACAAGAGGATGATGGGGTTGGGAAGGAGACATACCAGAAATACTAGGCAAAGAGCAAAACAGCTCTGAGTTTCTTAGTTCTTATCTTAGCATAAAATAAAATAAAACAATAAAGAAAGGCCCCTCTCCCAGGTTCCTCACCTGTAAAATACATCATAAAAACCCAAGGTATTTATGGGGTTTAAATGGGCAGCTTTCCTCTACCTCTCTGGCTGCTCTTAGTGAGGTCTTGCCTCCTCTGTTTGTGTGTGTGTGTGTTTGGGGTCTCTGGTTGTTTTGAGACAGGGTCTCACTCTGTGGCCCAGGCTGGAGTGCAGTGGTGCAGTCAGCTCACTGCAGTCTTGATCCCCGAACCCCAGCTCGAGCAATCCTTTCATCTCAGCCTCCCAAGTAGCTGGGACCACAGGCGTGAGCCACCACACCCAGTTAATTTTTAAATTTTTCTGTAGAGATGAGGTCTCACTATGTTGTCCAGGCTGCTCTTGAACTCCTGGACTCAAGTGATTCTCCTGCTTCAGTCTTCCAAAGTGCTGGGATTACAGGTGTGAGCCACTGTGCCTGGCCCCTTGCCTCCTTTGGCTGGCCCTTCAATATCAAGGTTTCTCAGAGTTCCATCCTCTGCCTCCTCTCTCCTGCAGTGTTTCTGCTCTCCCAGTTCTCTGCAACACTTGGTCCCAATCCCACATTGCTGTTGGCTGCCTCAGGTGCTCTCTGGGTCTTTTACAGAGGATATATGTATGTCTTAGGTGGAGGATGGCGGGAGGGCTGGTGCTGCCGTGTCTAGCTTAGTCACAGGGCCCAGCCCCCTCCTGGCAGGTGCAAACACTCCTGGGCTCCCCACCCTAGGAATGGAAGACTGTTCTCAATTCATCCTGGGGTTGATGGAGTCTATGATTCTCTGGAGCAGACAAACCCAGTCCCAGCTCAGTAGCCCCACCTGCCCATTCCCAATTCTCTTGGATCCCTCTTCCACCTGACAACTCAATGCTTGTTGCTGTTTCTTGCTCATGCACCATCAGTGGGACCCAAGATGGTGGCTCCAGAAGCCAGTCATCCCTATCTGAGTATGGGCAGCTTGCCCCTGCTGGCTGGGGTGGATGCACTGAGGCTGCGGCAGAGCCACACTCTGGGCCTGGGGCTTGGGTTCCAGCAGGTCACCTTCTTGGGGCTCTGTGGATTGGGTGCAGAATCTGAGGCTGCAGGGCGAGACTGAAGGAAGCCATGAGGAGGCAGGTGGAGGGGAAGCCAAACATTCCCCAAGTACTGAGGAAATCGAGGCCGAGCTCCAGGCTGGTACCTCCTCTGGGATGCCTTCCTGCCTGCCACACTCACCCAGGGAAGCCTGTAATAACATATCTCCCTCTTCTATAGAGCAGCCTTGTGAAAGAAGTGGTGTATTGTGAGGAGCACCACTTTGGAGCCAGACTCTTTGGGTTCAAATCCTACTTCTGCCCCTTGTCAGATGTATGATCTCAGTTAATCTCTCCATACCTCAGTTTCCCTATCCATAACACAGGATTAATGACAGCCACCACATAGGATTGCTGTAAGAATTAAGTGGGGCATATAGAAAGTGCTTTGCACAATATGTGGTGAGTTCCCAGAAATGGTAGCTGTGGCCGGGTGCAGTGCTTCATGTCTGTAATCCCAGCACTTTGGGAGGCCGAGGCAGGAGGATCGCCTGAGCCCAAGAGTTCGAGACCAGCTTGGGCAACATGGCAAGACCCCATGTCATTTATAAAAATAATAAAATACATAAATAAATGATAGCTGTGATCAATCATCATCACAGCACATAGTACTGGGGCTCCAGTCTTGGACTGAAAGCTGGCAGCATTCTCAGTGCATTGAACGAATGGATGAATGAGTAAAAATCAGCTGACTTAAAGGCAACGTGGTATCCTGGATTGGATCCTGGGGTTTTTTTTGTTTGCTTTTTGTTTTGAGACAGAGTCTTGCTCTGTCGCCCAGACTGGAGTACAGTGGCACAATCTCGGCTCACTGCAACCTCCGCCTCCCAGGTTCAAGTGATTCTCCTGCCTTAGCCTTCCAAGTAGCTGGGATTACAGGTGCCTGCCATCATGCCTGTCTATTTTTTGTATTTTTAGTAGGAACAGGGTTTCACTATGTTGGCCAGGCTGGTCTTGAACTCCTGACCTCAGGTGATCTGCCCACCTCGGCCTCCCAACGTGCTGGGATTACAGGTGTGAGCCACTGTGCCCGGCATATTATTTATTTTATTTATTTATTTATTTTTTTTAGTAGAGACAGGGTTTCACCATGTTGGTCAGGCTGGTCTTGAACTCCTGACCTCAAATGATCTGCCTGCCTCAGCCTCCCAAAGTGCTGAGATTACAGGAGTGAGCCACCACACCTGGACTTGGATTGGATCCTGGAACAGAAAAAGGACATAAGTGGAAAAACTGGTGAAATCTGAATAAAGTTTGTGGTTTAGTTGATAGTGTTATAGCAATGTTAATTTGTTTGATAAAGGTAGCAAGGTTATGTAAGAAGCTAACATTAGAGAAAGCTGAGTGGATATACAAGAAATGTCTCTGCTATCTCCGTAAGTTTGCTGTAAATCTAAAATTATTTCAAAAATAAAAAAATTAGCTGACAATTACCAACTGCTTTGCATATGCCAGGCACTGTGCCAAGTTCTTTAGATACATATTTTTTTTTTCAAATTTCATCCATAACGTTTTATGCCTTTTGAAAACACACGAATCGGAGTCCAGGAGCTATAGGCTACAGTGAGCCAAGCTGTGATTGCACTACTGCAGTCCAGCCTGGGCAACAGAGTGGGACCCTGTCTCTAAAAAAGAAAAAAAATCACATATCAAATACAGCAAAATGTTAAGATTTGACCATATTTATGGAGTTGTGGGAATATAGGTGTTTATTATATGATTTTGTATATTTTAAAAAATATTTCGTCACTTTAAAAATTAAAAATAAATAAATCTACTAACTTTTAAATTAGGAACATCCTACTCCATATTTAGGTTTGGAAACCATCAAGTCAAATGGATTTTAGGAAGTATTCTGGGCTGGGCGCAGTGGCTCACGCCTGTAATCCCAGCACTTTGGGAGGCCGAGGCAGGCAGATCACTTGAGGTCAAGTGTTGGAGAACAGCCTGGCCAACACGGTGAAACCCTATCTCTACTAAAAATACAAGAATTAGTGGGGTGTGGTGGCGCATATCTGTAGCTCTAGCTACTCGGGAGGCTGAGACACAAGAATCGCTTGAACCTGGGAGGCAGAGGCTGCAGTGAGCCAAGATTGCGCCACTGTACTCCAACCTGGGTGATAGAGCGAGACTCTGTCTCCAAAAAATAAATAAATAAAAATAAAACTTTAAAGAGGCTATATTACAAATAATCTTGCTTAAGAAAAAAGGTAATGATGACTCAGTTGGTAGTATTTAGATAAAGTAACTGTGTTGAAGAGAAGCTAAGCCAGTGAGTCATACTCTCCATCATTTCTTTCACTCCTCACAATCCTGTAGGGTGGGTCATGTGAACACCATTTTATGGGTGAGAACACAGGCCCAGGGAGATTAGGCCAGAATAGCAGCTAGTATTGGCTGACAAATTTATTGTCTACCCGTGCCTTAGTCAGTCAGGCTAGGCCAATGACTCTGACAGCCCCAAAACCTGAGTGACCTAAACTCAGCAACACTATTTATTGATTGATATTTTTATTTTTGAGATAGCGACTCACTCTGTTGCCCAGGCTGGAGTGCAGTGGTACGATCACAGCTCACTGCAGCCTCGACTTTCTGGGTTCAGCCTCCCAAGTAGTTGGGACCACAGGCACATGCCACCACACCCGGCTGATTTTTTGTAGAGACAGGGTCTCCCTATGTTACCACTCTGTTCCCAAACTCCTGGGCTCAAGGAATCCTCCTGCCTTGGCCTCCCAAAGTGCTGGGATGACAGGCATGAGCCACCACACCTGGCAGGCCATGCTTTATTTTTTATTCACAACACAGGTTGATGGAGGGCCAGGAGAGTAAGCATGGAGGAATGGAGGCCAGGTCTACTACTGCCCCTCAAGTTCCATGGTCCAGAACCAGTCACATGGCCACACCTAACTGCAGGGGAAGCCAGGAAGTAGTCTAGGGTGGTGCCCAAGAAGAAGAGGAAACTGCAGATATTGGTGATCATGAGCTTTCTACAGCAGGCATTAAAAAAAACAAAAACAGGCTTTGCAGACGCCACCGCCACTGCCAGGAGCCCTGTACTATCAGCCATGGTTAACCCCACCGTGTTCTTTGACATCTCCGCGAGCCCTTAGGCTGTGTCTCCTTCGAGCTGTTTGCAGACAAAGTTTCAAAGACAGCAGAAAACTTTCGTGCTCTGAGCACTGGAGAGAAAGGATTTGGTTGTAAGGGTTCCTGCTTTCACAGAATTATTCCAGGGTTTATGTGTCAGGGTGGTGACTTCACACGCCATAATGGCACTGGTGGCAAGTCCATCTACCAGGAGAAATTCGATGACGAGAACTTCATCCTAAAGCATACAGGTCCTGGCATCTTGTCCATGGCAAATGCTGGACCCAACACAAACGGTTCCCAGTTTTTCATCTGCATTGCCAAGACTAAGTGGTTGGATGGCAAGCATGTGGTCTTTGGCAAGGCGAAAGAAGGCATGAATATTGTGGAGGCCATGGAGGGTCCAGGAATAGCAAGACCAGCAAGAAGATCACCATTGCTGACTGTGGACAACTCTAATAAGTTTGACTTGTGTTTTATCTTAACCTCCAGACCATTCCTTCTGTAACTCAGGAGAGCACCCTTCCACCTGATTTGCTCGCAGTATCCTAGAATCTTTGTGCTCTCGCTGCAGTTCCCTTTGGGTGCCATGTTTTCCTTGTTCCCTTCCATGCCCAGCTGGATTGCAGAGTTAAGTTTATGATTATGAAATAAAAATGAAATGCCAAAAAAAACAAACAAAATATATACATACACATACACACATGTATAATTTATATGTATAATTTTTATATTTGTATTAATTTAGAAATTATATATGTATATATAACTAAACTCTCACAAACCCTAAGAGGTAGATATTGTTGTTATTCCCATTTTACAGATAAGAAAACTGAGGCTTAAAGAGCATAAGTAAACTTACTCAGGTTGCTTAGCTAGCAGGGTAGAATCATACTACCAATTCAGTCAGTGAACCTGTGTTCTTAAACACTTCAGGAGCCTCCATTCTGGATTGGCCTTAGTGACTTGCTGGCCAGGAGAATGCAGTAGAAGCAGCATTCTGGGGCTTCCGAGGCTGTCATAAGACACTTTGCATCTTCTGCCTGGGTCACTTGGAATGTGCTCTCTGGGAATCCTGAGCCACCCTGTAGAAGTCGGCCTGCGCCCCACTCTGCCATGCTGGAGTGGTCATGGGTAGGCCAACTGGTTGACAGCCTTACTGAGCCCAGACACTAGACATTTGAGTGACCCTTTCTTGGTCACTCCAGACCAGCACATCTGCCAGCGAAATACCACAGAGTGACCTCTGTCAATGCCACATGGAACAGCAAAATTGTTTACTGAACCCTCCTGAATTACTGACCTAAAATGAGATATCAGAAAATGCTCTTGTTTGGAGTCACTAAGTTTTGGGGTAGTTTGTTACACATCAATGGGTAACCAGCACAGGGGCAGAGCCAGGTCTGACCAGCAGCCCTGGCTTGTAGCCACTTCATTAGCCTCCAGAGGAGTGTGTGAGTGAGGAAGGGACAGGGCGGCCACATCCATCCCCGTGGTGCTGAGTGCATGGAGATGAGAGGCCCTGTGTGTACAGGGGAATGAAGATGGCAATAGAGCTCCACTGGAGACCAGGAAAGATGTTAGGGGCCCAAGGGGAATATTGGTGGCAAAGGGCTTGAGATGGGGAGGGTGGAGAGGCTACCAGAAAGAGAACCTTTCCCCGCTCCTCATCCACACCCCCAGCTCTTTCCTAAGCTCCAGCCATCCTACCTTCCTCCCAGGACAATAAACTCCCGCTGAGAGGCCCGAGACCTCCTTCCTTCCCTCGGCAAGGCCTCCTGGGGGTTCTGCTGGCCTCTAGTTCAGAGCCAGTCCTTGATGGCTGCCTCCTCTGCTTTCTGCCCTGGGGTGGGGTGGGCAGTTGCAGTGTGGACTCCGTAGCCAGGGAGGCCTTGGGGGAAACTTGATTGGGGAAAACTCAAGGGGAACTGGCCCACCCCATGACATCCTCCCCAGGTACTACCCTCCCTACCAATCAGGAGGAACCGCCACCATTATTCTCCTTTGCCTCAGATCACTCTGCTTTTCTCAGCTCATTCCCCCAGGTGTCTGAATTCATCTCCTCAACCATGCTTCCTGAGCCGTATGAAGTCAGGTCAGCCTGGTCTCTCTCCTTGGGAGCTGCTAGCATTTCCCCTCCTCTGAGATTTTCTGCACTCCGGCTGCTACTTCAGAGCCTTCCATCAGCCCATTCTTCCCCCACCCCCACCCTCCCGCTCCCTCCTCAGAACCTTTCCCTTTCACACCTGTGCAGGTGTTCGGGCTTTGCCTCCTGGACCCTCTGAGCCTGAGATGGGGCTCCTGGGACCCATGACTAGGACCCCGTCAGACTAGGCTTGTGGGCTCCAGCTTAGTGATAGTGATTGCTAGGACCATCCTGACTTGAACAGTGATTGTGAGGGAGGGCCCAGGATCAGGGGCACACTTGAAAAGGAGTGCTGGAGAAGGCATCACTTAACTTGAGTGATGAACTTGCAGGCAGCAGTGCTAAGTGGGAAGCTTGGGAGTGGGGTGAAGAGGCTCTTCTGGTTCCTTTTCAGCCATGCCACATGAATATGAATGAGCACTCTGTCCAGCCTGTGCAAGGCACCCATTGTGCCAGCACCCCTTTCTGAGGGATTCCTGGCCTCACAAACTCTTTACAGGGTAGGTCTGTTGTCCTAGCCAGAGATGGCTGCATTAGGATGAGCCCTGTTAAAAAAAAAAAAAAAAATTAGTGATGCTTGTTAAAGCACAGAAAGGAAGACTTCAGGACCACCGAGATGGGTGTGGGGACCACGACAGTGGGATTTTGCAGCGGGAAGAAGAGATTGGGCTCAACTCTGAATACGGCATGGACAAGTGGGAATTTATAGACAAGGAGAGGGGTAGAGTTAGTGGAAGGAAAATTACCAAGAGGAAGTATCAGGGATAAGAGGGGTTTTGGCTAAACTAGCCTAATAGGATTTTTGCTGAAAACAGGCCAGGATGGCTCGATATCACCTGAAGAAGGGTGGAGGAGGAGAAACCTGATCAGATATGCAGGGGAGCGGGGGCAGGGAGGAGTTCCTGATAAACTGACTTAGCGGGGTTGTTGCTAAAACTCGATTTTACCAGGAAGTGCACAGGTGGGCCTAGGAGAAGGTTCAGGAGCCTGACTGAAGTTTGGTCGAGCCAAGAATCTTTGTCTGGAGCTGGATAGCGACTTCTACTTGCCTCCCAGTATTTATTCTCCCCTTTACTTTGGCAAAGAGCCTCGAGTGTTAGCTGGGTGGCCGTGAACCCAGCTAAAGTAGAACATCTCCCAGCCTCCTTGCAGGTAAGTGTGACCAAGTGACTACATTCTGGCAGATGAAATGTAAGTGGAATTCTTGTGTGGAACTTCTGAAAAGTCTCTTTGTAAGGGAAAGACTAGGCCGAGGCAGGTAGATCACCTGAGGTCAGGAGTTCAAGACCAGCCTGGCCAACATGATGAAACCCTGTCTCCACTAAAAACACAAAAATTAGCCGGCCATGGTGGTGGGTGCCTGTAGTCCCAGCTACTAGGGAGGCTGAGGCAGAAGAATTGCTTGAATCCTGGAGGGGGAGGTTGCAGTGAGCTGAGATGGTGCCACTGCACTCCAGCCTGGGCAACAGATGGAGACTCCATCTCAAAAAAAAAAAAAAAAAAAATCACCTCCACTGCCTGGAGTGTGAATGTGAGTGTGGGGCTCCCTGCTTGTCCTGAACTGCCTCTGCAGTCCAGGACGAGCGAGAGAGAAATGATTATCTTGAGAGAGAAATGATTATCTTGTTTAAGCCAAGTTTATAATTTCTGAGAGAGAAACGATTATCTTGTTTAAGCCACTATTTTTCAAGTCTCCGTTACTTGCCCCAAACCTGGTCTTAACTGTTCTGTCTCCTGACCCACAGGTAGCCAGAGGCCTGCGAGGCTCTTTCATGTAAGAGCTGCCATTGACGGGACAGGGAATTGCCCACCCAGTGAAGTGCTCTCTGGGAGAGTTTGAATGGGAGACAGAGTCAGAGGTGGCAGGTTGGGTTGGGAGGTGCCTGGAGAGAGAAATCCGGAAGCAGTAGCCAGAAGGCAGCAGAAGTCACCAAGAACCAGAGGCAGGCAGCTGCAGCCACAGGAACCTCAGAGGCAAAGCAGAGGAGAGTCCCCGTAACCAGAGCGCTGGGAGGCAGAGCAGTCTGCACTTGAGAACCCATGCGGAGCCGGCCAGGGAGCCACGGGCCATGCCGGGAGGCACTCCCATTGCCCAGCAGAGTCCTTGCTCTTAAGTGTGTTACTCATGAACCTCTGAGGTCACCTGAGTGGGGGTCCACCTTGTGGCATCTGAAAGAACCTCATCATTCACTTCTTGAACCTTGATCGGACCATGGGCACCACCTGAAGAGAGGGAGCACCTTTGGGAGGATGGCGGGTCAATGGATCCAGGCCTGTCCCAGAAATGGGCACCACACGGAGATATGTGGCCCGATCTCACTCACTCTCCATCCAGCGCTGTCCCTCTTGAGAAGCAGCGACATGTCTCCAGCAAGGAGATCGTAACACACCTCGCCACCCGCACACGGCCACCACCAAGCTGCGCCGCTGCCTGGGGCAGGAACTGAAAGGTAGAAAGAACCGGGCCTTGGACACAGGCGGACCCGGGTTTTCGCTGCGACTCCTCCTGCGACTAGGTTCACAACCAGCTGTGTGAACCTGAGCAGATATTGAACTCCTCTGAGCCTCAGGTTCCTCAAGTGTCAAAGTGGGAAGGATTAACAGCCTTGCGCAGCTCTGCTGGGGGGGTGGAAATAACGAAGCAGCCCAGTGCCTGGCACATAGTAGGCGCTCAGTACAAGCTTGAGTATCTCTCCTTCTGCTGAGACAATCAAGGGCGCAGAAGGAAGACCTGTATCTCCATCCTTCCTGAGTGGGCGATGGGAGGGCTGGTCACACAGACCCCAAGAGAGACGCTGTCTTTTCCTGCAGCTTCTCAGGACAGCAGTGGGGGGAGGTGCGTGAGTGAGGCAGGAGGACATAACAGGGCCATTACAGTCAGCCGGTTTCTAAAAGACCCTCATCTGGCTTTACTTCACATTCTTTTAAATATATGTATATGATTTACAAACTTTTGCCAAGCAGTTTCACAGAGATAACAGGCTCTGCATTCTATTATAGATTTCCCAACTACGGTTGTCAACTTCCATTAGGATATTAGGCTGTCATGACAAGCGCAGCCCTCCTACATAACACTCAGATTCTCCAACTACTGCAGTATTCGCTTAATGAAAAGATTCTTTCTTTTTTTTTTTTTGAGACGGAGTCTCCCTCTGTCGCCCAGGCTGGAGTGCAGTGGCGCGATCTCGGCTCACTGCAAGCTCCGCCTCCCGGGTTCACACCATTCTCCTGCCTCAGCCTCCCGAGCAGCTGGGACTACAGGCGCCCGCCAACACGCCCGGCTAATTTTTTGTATTTTTTAGTAGAGACGGGGTCTCACCATGTTAGCCAGGATGGTCTCGATCTCCTGACCTCGTGATCCGCCCGCCTCGGCCTCCCAAAGTGCTGGGATTACAGGCGTGAGCCACCGCGCCCGGCAATGAAAAGACTCTTGGAGGCTCTCCAGAATCCCTACTGATCTTTATTCTGATCCTTAATTTAGAGAAAAGGCAAGAAAAGTAAAATGCCTTACATGAAACCTCCTCACTTTTTCAACAAAGACTCTGATGTGGTCTGGCCAAAGTATATGCATGTTCATACATGCGCACACACACACACACGCGCGCACACACACACTCACACACACACACACACACAGGCATGCACACCTGAAGCAGGCTTATGAGAAAAATCTGGAGTGTCTTGGAATTTTTTTTTCAATTATAGCTCAATAAAAATGTCCTCATAAAATCCTAGGTAAGCAATTGCTTTGCCGACAGGATGGGGCTACCCACATCCCAGGGAAGCCTGCCTGGTGTGATTGGGGGAGGAAGGGCAGAAAACCAGAGTTGATTCCTCCATCCTCCCCACAACTCCACCCCCCCTCACACACAGCAGACACAATGGGCTCCTCTGAGGAACAGAATAGCCCATGCTAGTGGGAAGGTAGGGAGAAACCTCCTTCTTTCTGAAGCCTGTCTAAGTCTGTCCAGCCAAGAGGCCAGAAGGAGGTAAGCTCTGTATCAAGCATAATATTTTGAAAATACTGAATGGCTGTACTTTTCATTCCTCTCGCCGATAATTAAGTTCTCTAGAAGTAGGGTTGCCAGATAAAATACAGGACACCCGGTTAAATTTGAGTTTCAGATAAGCAACAGATAACTTTTTAACATAAATATGTCCCAAAGAAGCATGGGACAAACTTAATCTAAAAATTTATTTGTAGGCCCATGCAGTGGCTCATGCCTCTAATCCCAGCACTTTGGGAGGCCAAGACGGGAGGATCACTTGAGACTAGGAGTTCAAGACCAGCATGGGCAACAAAATGAGACCCCCATCTCTACAAAAAATAAAGAAAAAAAGTAGCCAGGTGTGGTGGTGCATGCCTGTAGTCCCAGCTACTCAGAAGGCTGAGGTGGAAGGATTGCTTGAGCCTGAGAGGTCAAGGCTGCAGTCAGCTGTGATCGTGCCACTGCATTCCAGCCTAGGTGACAGAGCAAGACCCTATCTCAAAAAACAAAACACAAAAACCCATTTATTTGTAAATCTTTCAACCCTACCTGGAACTCATTTTGTCATTATTGTCCCAGAAAAATGGGAAAGGGGGACCACATCCAGTAGGAGGAGGCCAAGAGGGGGGATATTCTGGTAAGAAAGGAAAAGAAAGAGGATGCTTGAAGAAGAGGGAGGTGAGGAGGGGCAGCGACAGAGGTCTATGGAGGGTGACCTCCCTTCTCTAAGACAGTGTCCCAGATGTAGGTGGGGGTGCCATATAGAACAAGGAAGACACTGAAAGAGGGGGACTTTGCTCTTTACTCAGGCTTCTGGAAGATCATTTTGCACCAACGTAGACATGTAACAGCCAGACTCAAGGGGCCCATAGCATCAAGGCCTTCTTGCCACCTTGCTTCTTGCAATAAACCCTGATGTCATCCATAATCCATCTTGGGCAGGAGAAGGGAATTTGAAGTGCTTGAGGTGTTGTTTTTTTGTTTGTTTGTTGTTGTTGTTGAGACAGGGTCTCACTGCTACCCAGGCTGGAGTGCAGTGGTGCATTCACTGCTCACTGCAGCTTCAACCTTCTGGGCTCAAGTGATCCTCCCACCTCAGTCTTCTGAGTATCTGGGACTACAGGCGCACACCACTAGAACTGGCTGGTTTTTTATTTTTGTTTTTTTGTATTTTGTTTTGAGATGTTGCCCTGGTTGGTCTTGAACTCCTGGCCTCAAGTGATCCTCCCACCTTGGCCTCCCAAAGTGTTGGAATTACAGGCGTGAACCACAGCACCCAGCCCACTTGAGCTTTTAACTGGGAAGGGACTGTGGCATTATCATTTAGCCATTTAAATGTCCTCAATTCCCAGCAGGGTGGGGCTGGTCATGTGGGGAAAGGTAGAAGAGCCAAAGAAAAATAGACACCTCACATTCTTTGCACATCCCAGTGGAAAGAATAGCAGCAACATGAGGGCAGTGCACAGTGTCTCTTGTTGGTACTTTTCACTCAGATTCTAGAGTACTTTTCAGCTCGTAATAGGCAATGGGTCATTATTTGCTGTACAGGAATGGGTAGAAGAAGTGAGTTTTTGACTGGTTTCAAGCCCAACTGCAGCCACGAGGTTCTCTCAGATTCCTGGGTCATGCCCGCAGACATCCTTCCCTCCTGAAACTGGCCTCAGGGACAGTCCCAGACCTTGTCCCCAGAACCCAAGTAGTGAGTTGGTTTGCTAGCCCAACCCACCAGCGTCTTGTGGGAAAAGCTACAGCAGCAGGATTAGAAAGCCTTTCTTAAAACAACAATGGTTATGTGCTAGGGCCTGTGTTAAGCACTGTGTATTATTTCATTTATTCTTGAATATACAAACCCCTCAAAGTCAAAATCGTCAGATAATCCTTTATAATCCACCATCAAAACATACCCAGAATCTGATTCACTTCTCACAACCTCTGCTGCTACCACCCCTGACCAAGGCAACCAGCAGCTCTTGCCTGGACATCCAGAATAACCTCCTCACTAGTGTCCCAGCCTCTACTTTTGTTTGTTGTATTTCATTCTCCACAAACCAGAATGTTCTTTTTCAAATGCAAATTAGATCGTGTAAGCATCGCTCCCTAGAATAAATTCCAAACTCTTTACATTGGCCTGCAGGGCCCTATGAGATCTTGGCCCTCATCTGCTAACCCTCACACCCTCTCTCACTCTATTCCAGCTGCATTGGCCTTTGAACGCATAAGGGCACAGGCCAGTTGTTGTAACAGAGACTCCAGAATACAGTGGCTTAAACAGACAGCTGCTTATTTCTCCCTCATGTCACGTACAGAGGTAGGTGGGCAGTCTAGACTGGCAAAGTGATTCAGCTCCACAAGGTCATGCAGGGACCCAGCTTCCTTCCACCTTGTTGCTCTGCTGTCCCGGAGAATGTTGTCTTTATCTGCTGGATTGAAGCTGGGGCACAGCCACATCCGCATCCCATGGCTTTCTACTGTTGCACTTCCTGGATGCTGCAGCATTCCTTGTTTATTCCCTTAACCCTGTTCACACTCTGTATGTAGTCCCTTCATTAATATTTTATTGTTTAAAGCAACCCTGACGAATTTTGTTCCTTGCTGGTTCCTGACCAGTAGAGGATCCTCTCTGCACAATGTATCAAAGTCAACCCCTTCCTAAAACTGAGCTCAGTCCAGCCTATACATTATCATCTTTTTTCTCTTCAAGATAAAGTCCCTGAAATTTAACTGGGGTGGGCTCAAGGTACCTGTCATGACTAAACTATCATGGGTTGGCTGGGTGTGGTGGCACCTGTAATCACACCTGTAATCTCAGCATTTTGGGAGGCTGAGTGGGAGGATTGCTTGAGGCCAGGAGTTCAAGACCAGCCTGGGCCACAAAATGAGACCCTGTTTCAACAAAAAATGAAAACAAAACAAAACAAAACAAAAACTTAGCCAGGCATGATGGTGCACGTCAGTAGTCCCAGCTACTTGGGAGGCTAAGGCAGGAGGATTGCTTGAGCCCAGGAGTTCAAGGCTGCCATGAGCTATGTTCACAACACTGCACTTTAGCCTGGGCAACAGAGCGAGACCCTGTCTCTAAAAAACCAAACGAACAAAAAACCAAACGATCACAGACTGGCTAATGTCTATCTCTGAACAAAAGGCCCATGGCAGTTTGGAATAATATCACTCTCTGTGCAACAAGTATTTGACTTGTTGAGTGCCCACTGGGTTCATGGATGACCAGCACATCATCATATGATACTCCCATCCAGTGCCAAACTGGCCACTTCTGAGCAGTCTTTATGGAATCTCCCAGCTCTATGGGACAGCCCTTCCCCGTGTGCACCCCCAGCACAGCCCGCATCCACTGAGCCACCAGCGTGTGCTCCGGAGTGCATTTCCCCACCAGACCGTGAGTTCACCCCAGACAGGTCCCGATTTCCTGCCTCCCTGACCTGCTGGCTGCTTCTAGAACAGGGCCTGGACACAGAGTAGGGCCTCACCTGGGTCAGCTGCTGAATCCATGGGGAGAATTCAGCCCCCATTGGTTGGTTAGTTTAATCCTCTTTAGGGATTTCTTAGTCCAATCAGAGCTAAGACAATGAACCAGAGTTGAGGGAAAGCAAGAAAAAGCGCAGTAGTGACTGGCACAGATTGGTTGCTTAGGACAAGCCAAGAGCTTTATATGCATTATCTTATTCAACCTGCACCATAATGCTAGAGGTGGATCCCGTTACTGTTCCTGTTATTATGCCCAACGTAAAGAGAGATGAGCTTGGAGAAGTTAAGGAATTTGCACAAGTTCAGAGGTAAGTGGGAGAGGCAGGATTTGAACCCAATTCCTTACGTTTGAAAGTACACGTCCTTCACTCCTCTGCTCTCCTGCCTCCCCCATGCCAGCAATCACCCTGTCAATCCTCACCAGTGTCACTTTGATGCACTAACAGGCCGTGAAGAGGAAACAGCCATCTATCTGTAAAATAAACAAGTCTTGGCATGCAGACAGAGGTGCTAATAGAGACACAATTGACCGATTTGCTGAGATCACTGACAGGCTTGAGCAAAACATTCATCCCTTAGGAAAGGCAGAATTTGGTGAGGACCCCTACCCATAACCTCTGCTGTGGGTCCTAAGTGCTTCAGAGCCCCCCAGCAGAAGACTGACGGCAGCTTTCTCAGTGTTTTGACAGCCAGGGAGAGAAACAGAGATATCGATTTCAGAGAAATATCCTTGGCCCTTAGGCCTTCTCGCCAAACACGATGTCCTCACATAGCTCAGCCATCAGAGTCAAAAGTGACAGCTTCACAGCAGACGTGGCCAGGCCAGCTGCCGGCAAACTCCATCGAGAGCGACTGAAACCTCCAAAGGCACCCACACCTAGACTTTAGGAACTATGGCCAACCCAGGCAGGGCAGGAGGGAAGGTTTGTAATCACTTAAGGAAACTTGTCCTCCTGGTGGGAGGAAGGTAGGTCAGGGCTTGGCCGGAGGACAAATGGAAGCCCCCACCCCATATTCCCATCACCACACTGACTTGTCCCATTCTCAATGATTTAGACCTGGGCTGTCCAGCATGGGGGCCACCAGCACTGTGGGGTTGCTAAGCACTTGAAAGATGGCTGGTCCAAATTGAAATGTGCTGTAAGTATCAAATACTCACAGATTTCAAAGACACAGTGTGAAATAAAAAGCGATGTCAAATATCTAATTTTTCATATTGGTTACATGTTGAAATACTATTTGGGACAGATTTTGTAAAATGTATTATTTATTTATTTATTTGTTTTTTTTGAGACGGAGTTGGTCCAGGCTGGAGAGCAATGGTGCAATCTCCACTCACTGCAACCTCTGCCTCCCGGGTTCAAGTGATTCTCCTGCCTCAGCCTCCTGAATAGCTGGGATTACAGGCATGTGCCACCATGCCTGGCTAATTTTGTATTTTTAATAGAGATGGGATTTCTCCATGTTGGTCATGGCTGGTCTCGAACTCCTGACCTCAGGTGATCTGCCTACCTCGGCCTCCCAAAGTGCTGGGATTACAAGCGTAAGCCACCATGCTTGGCCTTGTAAAATGTATTATTAAAATTAATTTCACCTGTTTAATTTGTATTATTAAAATTAATTTCACCTGTTTAAGTTTAGGTTTTCTTTTCTTTTTCTTTCTTTTTTTTTTTTTTGGAGATAGAGTCTCACTATGTTGCCCAGGCTGGACTCAAACTCTGGGCTCAAGTGATCCTTCCACCTCAGCCTCCCAAGTAGCTGGGATTGGAGATAGAGTCTCACTATGTTGCCCAGGCTGGACTCAAACTCTGGGCTCAAGTGATCCTTCCACCTCAGCCTCCCAAGTAGCTGGGATTACAGACATGTGCCACTATGTCTGGCTCTTTTTACGCTTTTGAATGTGCCTACTAAAAATTTTAAAATTGTATACATGGCTTACATTATATTTCTGTTGGACAGTGCTGCTCTGAAGGATCAAAAATAAAATGATTCATTGAATTCAAAGTGAAAAAAAATATGAACATATTCTTTATCAGCATGAAATTAGGCCGGGGACGGTGGCTCACGCCTGTAATCCCAGCACTTGGGTGGACTGCTTGGGCTGAGGAGTTTGAGACCAGCCTGGGCAATATGGTGAAACCCCATCTCTACATAAAGATGCAAACAAAAATTAGCCAGGCATGGTGCTGCACAGATGTAGTCCCAGATACTCGGGAGGCTAAGGTGGGAGAATTGCTTGAGCCCAGGTGACGCAGGTTGCAGTGAGCTGAGATTGCGCCACTGCACTCCAGCCTGAGTAATAGAGCAAGACTCTGTCTCAAGAAGAAAAAAAAAAGCAAATTAAATAAAAACAATAAAAACCTAAAATTATTTTCATATAATTTTCAAGCGTTCTTTTCTTTCTAAGATATTCAGTGTTTCTATTAAAAATAAAAAGAAATATAATCATTGACTATCAAAGTTTTAAGACAAAATGATCTAAATAAACCTGAAAATCTGAAGTCTTTTAAAAAAAATTTTGTTAAATCTCATAAAATTTTGTTATAGGCTGGGTGTAGTGGCTCATGCCTATAATCCCAGCACTTCGGGAGGCCGAGGTGGGAGCATTGCTTGAGCCCAAGAGTTCAAGGCCAGCCTGGGGAACATAGGGAGACCTTATCTGTACAAAAAAATTTAAAAATTAGCTGGGTGTGGTGGTGCACAGATGTGGTCCCAGCTGCTTGGGAGGCTGAGGTGGGGGGATCGATTGAACCAGGGAGGTCGAGGCTGCAGTAAGTTGTGATCACACAACTGCACTCCAGCCTGGGTGATAGAATGAGACCCTATCTCAACAAATATAAATAAATAAATAAAATATTATAAAAATGAAACTATTTACAAGTCTAGCAGCCAATGTAAAAAACTGTCATTATGTGTTACGCTCATTACATCTAGACCTACATATACATGCTTTAAAGAACACTATGGGGCCAGGTGCAGTGGCTCACACCTGTAATCCCAGCACTTTGGGAGGCCAAGGCAGGTGGATCACCTGAGGTCAGAAGTTCGAGACCAGCTTGGCCAACATGGTGAAACCCTGTCTCTACTAGTTGGACGTGGTGGCGGGTGCCTGTAATCCCAGCTATTTGGGAGGCTGAGGCAGGAGAATCGCTTGAACCCGGGAGGCGGAGGTTGCAGTGAGCCAAGATTGCGCCATTGCACTCCAGCCTGGGCAACAGGAGCAAAACTCTGTCTCAAACAAACAAACAAACAAACAAACAGAAAACCACTATGAACTGTGTAATATACCAAAATATTTCTCAGCCATTGCAACTGTCAGAATACCATGCTAATTCTGGAGTGCCCCCAGAACTGTGAGGTGAAACAGACATCATGATGCTCAGTGCTACCAGGTCCTTTATACTATCTGAGTAGATATACTTGACAAATAGAATAAGCTCCGTTTCTTCACCAGGAAGCCCTTCCACAGCTCAGATCCTCCTAGTACTCCAAAGCAGTGTCCACCTCCAAGGTCAGTGGCAGCACGGCCCACCGACCTTCATGCAATTCATATTTAGTTACCTTTGATTTTGAGGACACAGAGCAAGAGAAAGGGAAAAGCATTCTCTGTGGCCTGTGGATGGTTTTAATTACAAAAGTGGGTAGAGTTACCGTCACACTTTGCCACTGCTGAAAGCCAGATCCCAAGAGAACAAAGCACCTACATATTCTTCTTCTTTTTTTTTTTTTTTTTTTGAGACGGAGTCTTGCTCTGTCTCCTAGGCTGGAGTGCAGTGGCGCAATCTCGGCTCACTGCAACCTCACTGCGACCTCTGCCTCCCGGGTTCAAGCAATTCTCTTGCCTCAGCCTCCCAAATAGCTGGGATTACAGGCACCCGCCACCAAGCCACCTGGGTGGGCTTGTTGGATGAGAATGGGGGCACCCTAGACTTAGTCTGCCTGGGAGGTTGAGACTAAGAGGGAGCTGAGCTGCTCTGCATGGCAATAGGAGGACTCTCGAGCCTGTTGAGGCGCTCGGCTCTAGAGAGGAGGTGAGAGATGACGAATGAAGAAAAAGGAAAGCTGTGACAATCGCATGTACAAAGAGGAGCCTCATGAACACAGCAGGACACAGAAAGTCCTTGGAGATGGGGCCCAGCCAATAATTTTCAAAGAATGTGGAGGTTGAACCTTGAATGTGGACTTGTCTCCTGCTCTGTGCTGCAATCCCTCTGCCCCACACAATCCCTTGTGTGAGTGATGGAGGAATAATAGAAGATGGTGGTGTCAAGCTCGGAATGAGGCTGTAGGAGTGAGAGGCCAGAGAGCACCAGCGAGGGTGGACAGGCCACAGCAGAATTGACTTTGGAGAAATGAGAGCCATCCTACTATTCTTTTCCCAGGGGAAAACAGTCCTCTGAGATGTGGGAGAGGGCTTTGGACTTCCTGCAGAACATGGGCCTCAGTTTCTCTTGCTTTGCTTTGCTTTTTGATATGAAGGAAGAGATTGCCCTCTGGGAGAGCTGCAGACTTACAGCCACTGGATCTGGCCTCTGGGTGGGCAGGGAGGCCTCTCCCCTGGGCTGCAGCTGGACTCAGCCTCCATGCATATTCAGGTATCCACAGGGCACTAAGAGCCTCTGGATCTTCTGGACCCAGAAAAGTTTGGGTCCAGGACGGCAAACTTCATATGTTAGTTTCCCCTGTTGGCCGCTGGTTTCGAACTCTTGACCTCAAGTGATCTGCCCACCTCGGCCTCCCAAAGTGCTGGGATTACAGGTGTGAGCCACTGCACCCAGCCAGTAACAGTTGTTTCTACAGGATTATACTTGACCTGCATGAATGGAGCTTGCTTTTTCACAGAATCCCAGGAAATCTCCTTGGAGGTGGGAATAATTGGACACATCTCTCAGTCCAACTGATGCTTACCTGGCTCGCTCCCATCTTGATGGGATGGTGTGTTTGCTTCATCTACATGAGGCAGCTCTTGGGTTGTCTGCCAGGGACCAGGTTCTGCCCTTAGTGTTGTGCAGAGAATGTTGGTGTTTCCCCTTAGCTCCTCGAAGACAGACCAGGTGTCCTCTACCACCACCACCACTCTTTTCTAAGAAAACCTTCCCAGGGCTTCCTTCAGTTCCCCTTCTCTATCCTTGTCACCCTCTTTGGGGCCTATTTTAATGTGTGAAGGATTAGAGGAGGGGCCATCAGTCTTCTGGTTAACCACATGTAGGGTCTACTCTACTGGAGGTGATAATCCAACAACCCACCAAATTCTCCTCTTGACTTCATGTAAAGTAAGTCATTGAACGTTTCCTAGATGGTGTGAAATACTCTCTCTCTCCCTCTCTCAGTCATCTAGCTAGCTCAGATGTCTTTAGATATTTTATGTTTGCTCCGTGCTGAAGCTGCATCTTCAGAGCTCCCTTTTGCTTCCTCAGCCCTTGACTGGGGCTGGGGCTGCCCCCCAGGCTTTCAGCTAAGGAGAAATCTTTCTTCTCTATCTTTGGCAATTCCAGCATCTCTGACTCCCTTAGTTCTTGGGGTAAGTGCAGAAGGGCCTTTCGACCTTGCTGTTTTGACTCCAGCACTTGACAGCAGGGATATTTGGACTCTGACATTCTGATTTCATTGTACACTCAGATTCTGTGTATTTGCCTTGGGAATTTTCCTCACACCAAGAAATCAATAAAAGCTAAGTCACTTAGCAATGAATAGTACTAGTAGAAATAATCGCTATAAATTAAACTGGCAGTAGCTAATGTAGCAAATTGTGAGGAAGATCTTTGGTTGGCTGAATAAAGTTGCAGAGGACAATATAATGACCCCAATGCAAGAAGATCGTGTTAAGTGAAAGATGTGGGGGCCTGGTGCCTCCTTCCCTACTTCTCCCAGTCCTTCACACACTAAAGCATGCCCCAGAGAGGGTGACAACGATGGATATGAATGAAGAACCACGTCATTCATAAGGAACTGTAGCAAGCCCTGGGAAGATTTTACTAGAAAATTAGAGGAGACTGGGAAGGATTTTGCCCATAAGTATTAAAAAGGGGGGCTACGTTGGTAGGGCTTGGTGGGAGGGATCCCAGAGCAAAGAACTCTGGAGCCACTGAGGAGGGAGGTTGGCAGAAGGGCCAAGAAGAGAGACCTGGGAATGACTGTTAATGACTGTTAACGTTAAATAAATACATATATTTTGAGACAGGGTCTTGATTTGTCACCCAGGCTGGAGTGCAGTGGCACAATCTTGGCTCACTGCAGACTGTTAAATATTCTAATACCACTAAATTCTTTATCTCATTCAGTCCTTGTAGCAACGCAAGAGGAGGATATTATGATCATTATCCCCACTGAAGCCCAGCATGGTTGGGTGCTTGCTGGGGTCTCACTGGAAGCCACACAGCACAAACTCTGCCCAGAGTTTCATTGATTACCCTGTGTGATGTGGCATCCATTCCATTGGCCTCCCAGAGATAGCTCCACAAAATCTCAGAAAAGACTGGAATGGAGAGCTGTGCCAGTGGGCAAACCTCCCCTGTTCTAGCTGTTCTGGGACAAGGCTTAGGGCAGGGCCTGTAGACACCTGGCTTCGTCCATCCCAGGAAAACAAAGTTGGAAAATTCCTGTCTGTCCCTGCCCTGGCGGCCACATGCCCTGCCTCTGTGGCTGGGCCAGGGACAAGCATGTGGGCTTCAGGTACAGGGCTTCCTAAGTCAAGGGTTTCAGGTCACACTGGAAAATCATTTTGCAAGCAGATGTCATAGATCTCCTCTTAGACTGGACGGCACGCAAAGTCAGCGTCAGCAGATCTGACCCTAAAAATAGGCCCCTCTGTTGCCAGTTGGGGTGGCTGGGTGTGCGGCTGCTACATGCCCCACGGACCAGAACCTCCTGACGCGGCCAGGCCCCGGCACACCCAGGTAAGGCCGTTGGGTGGGGAGGCCGGCACCCCTTGGGTTCACCCACGTGTTCTTTGGGGGCCTGGGTGTGGGGATTAGAAGCCCCTTTTCCACCCTGTTCCTGGTGCTGTGGGGAACAGCTGACCTCCTTCTAGTGTGAAAGGTTTCTTGCTGTCCTTTTACTAGAGATGCCATGGAATTTTCTCCATTTCCCTTTCTCCAAATCTGAACTTCCAGTTCAACGACCATTTCTAAAGGATAATGGAGTGGATTAAAGCTCATCGAGCCCTTGTGAAGCATTGGATGTATTGTATCATATTCCACATTCTGACAAGGTTCTACGTTTGTCCATTTAGCCAGTAAAGGGGGAGAAATCTCGGGGGCGAGAGAGAGAGAGGCCCTGGAGTGACTCAGATCCTGTGTAGGGCAGCATCAAAGACAAGAAAGTACTTAAAGCTCCAGGGATGAGAATTCTCCCTGTGTCCCAGGTAACGCAAAAGCATCATTTGGACAGAGTGGCGGGTTTGGAAGCATTTCTCAGTCCTGCTGGGAGGATGGGGTTGGGGATGACGCTGCCGTGGTAGAGATGGGGGGTGGGGCTGGGTCATGAAGGATCAGAGCCAGTGGACCAAGAGTGTAGGCGGCACTGCGTGTGGGCAGGAGGCGGGATGGGCCTGCGTCTCAGACACGTGCGGGCAGGAAGTTGGACGGGCCTGCGTCTCACACGTGTGGGCAGGAAGTGGGACGGGCCTGCGTCTTAGACCAGGGCTCTCCCATTAGACCCTGGTGCCCTTGTGCTGTGACCCCAGGGGGCCCTTCATGGGCCTGGAACCCAAGAACAGTTGGGCCTGGGGGCTCTGATTGTTCAGGAAAGTGGAAAATGCTCCAGCGAGCAGGAGGAGGGGTACTAGGAGGATGTCTGGAGAGGTTGCCACACTCTCGGCCGCCAGCACCTGAGGGTCCCTGGCACTGGATGTTTTTTCCGCTGCCCCCACCTTTAGCTTGTGATCCCTCCTTGTTCTCGTCATGAGAATATCATTTGGTCCCACCGACAAATCCAAGGACTCGGACATTAACAAACAACACTTAAAGGGCTTCTGAGCTGAGTTCTTAACAAGGAAAGAGCGTTGGGCATGGAGGCTGGGGTGGACATGGGGTGGGTCTGAGGAGAGTCAGTGGGAGTGAAATAGGAAAGGTTCCTTTGTCCCTCTCACAGGGCATGCGATGGGGGTGTGGCTCGCTTGTTCAGCACCCAGCTGCTCAGACCTCTAGAGGAGCATACAGACGGGCAGGCTGTGGGGCTCTGACCCCATGGCAGTGTCTAGGGGTGAATGTTTACAGCTGAAGCCCCCGTGGGCGTGTGTTACAGGGTGCTCTTTTAGTTTGCTGTTTATAGGCGGCTTGTGTTAACTGGCTCAATTAGACCTCCTTCCTTATCACAAGGACAGAGGGATTTCTGTATCCCAGGGTTTCCTGCCTTGGTGTAGGGGAAGAATCAGATCACATGTGGGCTTGGAGAAGAGTACAAGGTTTTATTGAGTAGAAGTAGCTCTCAGCAGATGGGGGAGCCAGAAGGGAGACGGTTTTTCCCTGGAGTTGGGCCACTCGGCAGCCGACTCTTCTCCTCCGACCGCTTTGGCCAAACTCTGCATCGTTCCGCTGGTTAATGGCCTGCAGGCCTGCCGGCGCCTATCGGCATGATCTTCTGCCGGCGTGCTTTTGACACCCAGCTGCTTGTGTCTTCTGCCTATGTGTTCCTCAGTATGTCCAGCTGCTTGTGTGTCTCAGGTTTTTATAGGCACAGGATTGGGGTGTGGCGGGCCAGGGTGGTCTTGGAAAATACAACATTTGGGTGCGAAGGCAGGAGTGCCTGTCCTCACCCAGGTCTGTGGGGGTGGAGCCCTGGCCAGAGACCCGCCTTTCTCTACCCAGCACTTCCCCGCCCTCCTCCGGTATCAGGGGCTCACTTGGCTCTGAAGGATCTTCATGGGCAAAGGCAGATCTGTGCTGAGGGTGAGGAGAGAGCCAGTGGTCCTCGGCCATCAGACAAACTGGAGCCCTTACTGGGGACATTTCAGTCATGGCTGACACCTGGGTTGGGTGGGAACCTGGTCCTGTCTGTGGGTGGCACTCCCGTGGCTGTTGACAATCCCACAGTAGATGAGGGGCTTAGGGGAGGCCCTGAGGCCAGGGGCTGGGCTGTGAGCATTTTCCAGCAGCCCCAGGGAGGGCCAGTTGAGTCCACCAGGGTGGGGGTGAGCAGCCTCCACCAAGCCTTCCCCAGACACTGTGGCCTCGAGGCCTGGCGGTGTTTCCTGTGCTATGTGTCTGGCACTGTTCCAAGAGCTTTCCTGACAAGCAGAAATCATTTATTCCTCATAATTGCAACAGCTCTATGAGGGGTGGACAGCACAGCCCCATTTCAGATTGGACACAGAGACACAAATACTAAGTGTTCTGCCCAAGGTCATGCAGCCTAAACAGGGGCAGAGGCCAGAACCCAGCGTGCCTCAGAGTCTGGGGGTGTAGCCCTTTTGCTCTGGTGCCCCTCAGTGGGGTAGAGACCTGGTGGCGTCTCACTCTCCTACTCCTCTCAACCCCTAAACTCCAACCAGGGCCCCTCTCTCAGGGAGGCCCAGCCTGGAAACAGCCACTCCAGGTTCCTGGGCCAAGAGTCAGCTGTTTGTCCTCTTCAGCCTGATTTCAGAGCAGATGGTGTTTTAATCTCCTCTTCTGGTGACCATTCATGTTTCTGGGCCTACCCCTTCCACAGTAACAAGGGGGTCAGATCTCCCAGCAGCCTGACACAGCGACCGGAGACTGACTAGCTGGGGAGAGTCCTTTCTCCTACTCTCTCGCATGTCACGCAGGAGGCGACGGGCCCGGTCACCCACAGGACAATGCTCAGGCTCACACGAGCCCGTCTCCTCCGCCACAGCTTCCCTACCGAGACCTCTGCCCGGCCAAACTGCTCCACCCACTCTTTCCTATTCTCGGTTGGGAACACAACTCCCAGTACAGCTGGTAATTCCCCACCCACCCTCCAGGCCGCTTCCTTGTCCCTGCTCCCTGAAACCCTTTTTGAGCCCATGTGGATGTGCCAAGGGCTTAGATTATCTCATTTAATTCAGCAACCAGTGAGGTGAATGTTATCCCCATTGACAGATGAGGAAGCCGAAGCCCAGGTAGTGAGATTCCAAGGCCCATAAGAGGCGCTTGCTGCAAATTTACATGACTCTGTGCTCCACTCTGGGGAGGGACGCATACAGAATTGAGAGGCCCAGGCATGCCCTCAGGAGCTTGTACTTTGTGACCAAGAATATAGTGAAGTATCTATTGTGGTGGGTTGGGATGTGGGGCTGTTGGGTTGAGTCCTATTTGCACCCTTTACTAGCTTGGTGTGTTGTTTCTTAACCTCCCTGACCCTCATTTTTTCATCTGTAAAGTGGAGGCAGTTATTCCCTATCTAGAACGTTCCTTTCTTTCTTTCTTTTCTTTTCTTTCTTTCTTTCCTTCTTTTTTTTTTTTTGACAAGGTCTCACTCTGTCACCCAGGCTGGAGTGCAGTAGCGTGATCTCAGCTCACAGCAACCTCCACCTCCTGCGTTCAAGTGATTCTCATACCTCAGCCTCCCTAGTAGCTGGGATTACAGGCACACACTACCACGCCCAGCTCATTTTTTTTTTTTTTTTTTGTATTTTTAGTAGAGACAGGGTTTCACCATGTTGGCCAGACTGGTCTCAAACTCCTCACCTCAAGTGATCCGCCTGCCTCGGCCTCCCACAGTGCTGGGATTACAGGTGTGAACCACCGCGCCCGGCCACTATCTAGAAGGTTTTGAGAGTAGATAATCACTGGGCACACAATAAAAGCAACATGATCATTTCCCTGGGTCCAGCCAAGGCCTTGATTTCTCTGCGAGCTTTTGTGGGTGACAGATTTAAGAGGTGGCAGCCTTAGCCCCTCGCCTTCCCAAGGCCCAGAGCGTCCCCTGTGTAGCATCTGAGACAGGACCAGTGATGAATAAGTGGCCTGGACAGGAAGTGGTGGAGCGGCAGGACCATGGTGAGGGCTGCACCTCTGGAGTCTTGCCCTTCCCCAAACAAGGAAGGCTTGTTCTGAGGTGAGGCCCAGTGGGAAATGGTTCCTGTGAAACCACCTGTGGTGTTTCCACACATCTTCAGAGGGAGTGAAGGCCCAGCTGCTTAGGATTCAGGAAGCACAATGGGCCTGGTCAGACGTCACAGTCTGGGTCTCCACTGCCAGAGCTCCCTCTCCCCTGGCCACTCAAGAAAGTCCACCCCGGCCAGCTCCCTTGTCTGAGAAGGAAGCTGAGTATGGCCTCCAGCCTCCTCAGGGCTTCCGGGAGGCCCGCCTCTGCCAAACCAAGATTGGGGAAATCAATTAGAAGTTCATAAATTACCACCCCAAGCGCTTTGAAACCATTTGAAGAGTTAATCAAACAAGTTCATGACATCAACACCATCAGAGAAGGAATATTAAATTACTTTTAAAATGAAGGCTCTTCTGTGTTTTTTAATAAAAGGATTTTATATTAATTCACATAATTGCCTCCTGTTAACATACTTGCCAGAATCCAAAAGAAAAAAAAATCTGTTAAACTTGGAATATGTCTGATACATTAGGAATTAAATTATAGGCCACAAAAAATTCCTGGGTTTTTACGTCCAAGTTTTCTTTTAAAAAAAAATCCACTTATTTTATTCCCTAGTTGGGATCATTTTTGTATATCTAAAATGCATAAAGACAAGCACTGACTTGTACTAAGTTAAAAATATGTACATATTTACATATGGACACTGCTGCCAAATTCCACCCCTCCCCACGTACCCCAGCAGTAGGTATTACTCTCCTAATAGAGTAATTCACCCAACCACAATAACATTTTTACTCTCCCCCTTCTTTCCAAGCATATCCAAGCCCAACTTGGGTGGTGTCATGGAAGAAACGTGGTACACAGGCACTTAAACACAGACCAGCTTTCCCCATGAGCTCCATACTTCAGAAACATGAAAATGCAATGGATCTATACACAGGCACAGATACAGAATGCCTTCGAAGGGAGAGGAGGATTTTTCATATTTAGAAGGTTCTCACTCTGTCATCCAGGCTGGAGTGCAGTGGCATGATCATAGCTCACTGCAGCCTCAAACTCCTGGGCTCAAGCGATCCTCCCACCTCAGCCTCCCAAGTAGCTGGGACCACAGGTGCATGCACCTCCATGGTCAGCTATTTTTTTTCTCTATCTTTTGTAGAAACGGGAGTCTCATCATGTTGCCCAGGCTGGTCTTGAACTGCTGGACTCAAGCAATCCTCCCGCCTCGGCTTCTTAAAGTGCTAGGATTACAGGCCTGAGCCACTGCACCCAGCCTTTACTGTATTTTAAAATGCTAAGGTGGTAACTTTTCTGTTATATGTATATAATTTTTAAAAATTTTCTTGCAGAAGGCTAGGTGCAGTGGCTCATGCGTATAATCCCAGCACTTTGGGAAGCTGATGGGGGTGGATCATTTGAGGTCAGGAGTTCAAGACCAGCCTAACCAACATGGTGAAACCCCATCTCTACTAAAAATACAAAAATTAGCTGGGTGGGATGGTGAGCGCCTGTAATCCCAGCTACTCTGGAGGCTGAGGCAGGAGAATCGCTTGAACCTGGGAGGCGGAGGTTGCAGTGAGCCTAGATTGCACCATTGCACTCCAGCCTGGGCGACAGAGTGAGACTCTGTTTCAAAATAAAATAAAATAAAATATTTCCTTATAGAGACAGGGTCTCATAATGTTGCTCAGGCTAGTCTTGAACTCTCGGGAGAGGAGAATTTTTTAAATGTTTACACTATAAATTGTTCTACTCAGCTAAAAACCTCTAGAAGGCAGAGACCTCCCTGGCTTAGCTCAGCCCACCCCTTTCAGATCCCCTCCCATGCTGGCCTGGCCCAGCCCGACTCTACACAGGGGCATACACAGTAAAGCTTTGGAGTCAGGGCCAGGCCTAACTTCTGAGGGGAAGTCAAGGAGGGAACGATGCCACTCCTCATCCCTTCTCGTGACCCACCAGAGCACCCCCATGTCAGCTGAGTTAGACTAAGACCAAGCTAAGCAGAGTCGATGATGCTGGCTCTGACACTGTAAGGGATGGGGTGGGGAGGGGGGCTGCCCTCTTCATCTGAAGTCAGAGGGGAAGGAAGATCCCCCTTACTCCGAGGTGGATTTACCCCAAGCTTCAGAAACCTGCACTTGCACCAGCCGCTTCCAAGGCCCTATACCTATTTGGTTTTCTTTTACTTAAAGAAATTGAGGCCGGGTGCAGTGGCTCACGCCTGTAATCCCAGCACTTTGGAAGGCCAAGGCAGGCAGATTGCTTGAGATCAGGAGTCCGAGACCAGCCTGGCCAACATGATGAAACCCCATCTCTACTAAAAATACAAAAATTAGCCAGGTGTGGTGGCACACACCTGTAGTCGCATCTACTTGGGAGAGGCTGAGGCAGAAGAATTGCTTGAACCCAAGAGGCAGAGGTTGCAGTGAGCTGAGATTGCACCACTGCACTCCAGCCTGAGCGACAGAGTAAGACTCTGTCTCAAAAAAAAAAAAAAAAGAAAAGAAAAAAGAAATTGAATAAGCTTCAAGATCCACAAAACCTAGATTCCTCCTGCTTTCTCAGGAGGCACGGGGGGGCTAGGATGACCTTGTGACAACACGGAGGCCTGACTGCTGCCATGGGCAGCCTCGGGGAGGACACAGAGCTGCCTTCGGGGGGCTCCCACTTGACAGGAGGCACTCGGTGCCACCGGAGAGATGTAAGGAGCAGGGTCAGACCTTGTCCCGAGGGCCACCTTCCTGCCTCGCCCCGGGGGTTTTGGGCGAGCTTCTACTCCAAGCAGAACACTTCTAAAATAGAACTTTCATGGAATTTTGTTTTTTTCCCTCCATATGCTCAAGTAAAACATGTCTAGCACAGAAAATTTAGAAAAGATGGTTACTTTAAAAAAAGAAAACAAAAATCACATATAATTTCGTCACCCTAAAACGAGCATGTAGCCAGTGTTAATATTTTGGGGAAATTTATTTTTGTACAAGAAGGGGATGGTTCTGTATCTGCTGCTTCACAAACTTCTGCTTTCTCTCTCTGCCAGCACCAGCCTCTTTCCCTTTGATTTCTTGGAGTCACCGAGAACACGGCTGTTGTGTGTAATAATTCTGTTGAAGGGTTAGGGTCCCAGTGAGAGGGCTGCCACAGCTATGGGGCACTGCCAAGTTGAAGGTTGGGAACCCCCGTTCTCAGTAATCTCGTGGCTATTCCTCCCCCAGAAACTCCTCACTTGGTGGTCTCTGGCCCCAGTTGCTCCTTTCCTCAGTCCTGCCGCAGGACCCCCTCATACTCCTTCTAGAATGTTCTAGGAAACTCAAAAGTCTCTTGCTTTATTGTACAGAGCAATTTAGTTCTCTTTGTTTCACTCCACCTCTTTCTGGGCCATGCCACAGAACTCATGCTTTTTTCCATCAAAGGGACCCTCAAATAGGCCAAAGTGGCTCACATCCGTAATCTCAGTGCTTCAGGAGGCTGAAATGGGAGGATCACTTGAAGCCAGAAGTTGGAGACAGGCCTGGGCACCATAGCAAGACAATCTCTACAAAAATAAAATAAAATAAAATAATAATAATAGTAAATTAGCTGGGTGTGGTGGCACATGCCTGCAGTCCTAGCTGCTCTAGAGGCTGAGGTGGGAGGATCCCTTGAACCTGGAAGATTGAGGCTGCAGTGAGCCATGATTGAACCACTGCACCACAGCCTGGGCAACTGAGTGAGGCCCTGTCTCTACGGAAAAAAAATCCTTAAATTGTGCTTTCTGTTAAGCAAGAAGCCTGTATGTGGCTCTTCAAAATATTAAGATGGCTGGGCGTGGTGGCTCATGTCTGTAATCCCAGCACTTTGGGAGGCCAAGGTGGGTGGATCATTTGAGGTCAGAAGTTTGAGACCAGCCTGGCCAACATGGTGAAACCCGGGGCGTCTTTACTAAAAATACAAAAATTAGCCAGGTGTGGTGGCGGGCACCTGTAATCCCAGCTACTCTGGAGGCTGAGGCAGGAGAATCGCTTGAACCCGCGAGCTCCAGCCTGGGTGACAGAGCAAGACTCTGTCTCAAAAAAAAAAAAAAAAAAAAGAAAAACGATAAGCCTTCTTTCCTGACACATGCTCTCATTCCTAGGCATGGCTCCCTAGCCAATCTCTGCAGCCTCAAGGGTTCTACTTAGAGATTTTAATTTTCCCACTGAAATGAATTATGCATCTCTCCAGGCCGCTTCTCCCATCTGCCACCTTAGCAAGCAAAAGAGTTCAGCTTGAGGTTTTTTTGTTTGTTTGTTTGTTTGTTTAAAAAGCATTTTGCCCCTCTAGCTTTAGCTCCATTTTTGTCAAAGAAGGCACTGGAGCTCAGGGAGCATGGAACATGTAGATCTGAGGGTCTTCAGTGATTGCTGGGGCCAGTGACAGTGCCAGGTCCCAGGAGCAAGTGAGATGGGGTGGAAATCACAAAATAGAAGTCACAAGCAGCTTCCTGCCAAGACTGTTCTGTTTGGCCAGCACAGTTTAAAAATATACACGTGGTTATTTATTATAAAATATCACTATTTATTAAAAGAATCCCAAATTAGGAAACAGAAGAAAAAATCACCCATGGTATTGACATTTTGATGTATTTTTTTTCTAGTTAAAAAAAACTATAAAAAGTTTTTTGCTTGTTTGGGTTTTTTTATGCATAAAGTAAAATAATGGTGTCAAATTACAGTTTCAAATTCAGATTAAAACCTTTCCTATTTGGGTAAAGGAAACCTTTAACTAAATGCAAGCCTTGCAATAGAAAATTCTGAAATAAGCCAGGTGCAGTGGCTCATGCTTGTAATCCCAGCACTTTGTGGGGCTGAGGCAGGAGGATTGCTTGAGCCCAGGAGTTCAAGACCCGTTTGGGCAACATGGTGAGATCCCATCTCTACAAAAAACTTTTTTTGTTGTTGTTTATTGTTTTTGAGACGGAGTCTCACTCTGTCGCTAGGCTGATGTGCAGTGGCGCGATCTTGGCTCACTGCAACCTCTGCCTCCCAGGTTCAAGCAATTCTCCTGCCTCAGCCTCCCAAGTCACTGGGACTACAGGCGTGTGCCACCACACCCAGCTAAATTTTGTATTTTTAGTAGAGACGGGGTTTCACCATGTTGGCCAGGATAGTCTCGATCTCTTGACTCTGTGATCCACCAGCCTTGGCCTCCCAAAGTGCTGGGATTACAGGCGTGAGCCACCATGCCCAGCTACAAAAAAACTTAAAAAAAAAAATTAGCCAGGTGTGGTGGTGCAACCTGTGGTCTCAGCTACTTGGGAGGCTGAGGCAAGAGGATATTGAGCCCAGGAGTTCAAGGCTGCAGTGAGCTGTGCCACTGCACTCCAGCCTGGGTGACAAAGTGAGACCCTATCTCAAAAAAAAAAAAAAAAAGTCTGAACTAGAGTCTGAGTTAATGAGGAGTCCCTGTGCTGATAGCTCTTCAAAGTCAAGGTCACTTTCTTGGAAGGAAATGGCACTCCAGGCCTTAGTGGTCAAGTACTGCTCGGCCTCTTGTATCTTCTGTTATCATAGTATCTTTGTTTTTTCTTTTCTCCTTACATTTTTATTTTTAATTGACAAATAATAATTGTATTTATGGGATACAATGTGATGTTTCGATATATGTATACCATATCTTTCACCTTTAAATGTTTTTAAATTAGCTGTACCTTGGTTTAGTTTCCTTTAAAAGCAGACCCTGAGATTAGAGTTTGGGTGCATGTTGTTTATTTGAGAGGTGCTCCTGGGAGCATGTGGCATGCAGAGCATCCAGGAGGGAGGAGAACCAGTGAAGGATGTGTGAGCGAGCAGAATCCCACTCTGGGCAACTGGAGCGCCAACACACGGGCCAGCCTCCGGGAAACTGTGCAGGACATATTTCAAAAGTGGCCCACTCAGGGTTGAGGAAGTGGGAATGTTTATCCACCAACTCCTGCCTCTAATTGGCGACAACTTCTGGGGGATGTTAACTCCACATACTGCAGGCCTGACCAGCACAAGGACTAGAAAATGCCCTCAAGCAGGAAAACAGGCACCTGAGATAGGAAGGCTTTTATGTATAAAGAACTGTCCACTTCTGCTGCAGCGACTTGAGCTGAGGAGGCACCTTTAGGCACCTGTAGTAGATGGTATCCTTGTAACAGGGCAAGGATAGCATCGATTACAGGGGCTTACATTTAAAAATCAATAGATTTCTCACAACAATCTATGAGGATCATAAAAATACCAGAAAATCTGGGCTTGCATTCCCACATGGGACGGCAAGCTGCTGCCCCCTTAATGGAGGCATATGCTCCCTGGTGTGCCACACTCCCCACCACTCCCTAATGTCTCTTGCCTGAGGCCAACAGCCAGGTTTTTGTTTGTTTACTTTTTAACACCCAACCCACTTCCTTCCTCTATGTTATCTGCCTGGCCCCTCCCTGAGGGAGCCTGAGTTTGTCACCTTTTAAGGAGGAGACAGGCTGCCATTGCATGTAGGCCAAGTCGTCTCTGAGACAGCATTTGATTTCCTGGGACCAAATCTTTAAATATGAAGCTGTAACAGGAACCTGGAGGCCTCTCTTGACAGCCTGCCCAGCTCTCATTATGACATTTAGCCTGTGATTGATATTGTGTGTGTCATTGAGACCTTGGCAGTTAATCTCTGGGTCGAATCTATGGAAACCAAACAGAACAGATTTGTCTTCCCTTCCATGTTGGCTGTGATCTGGGAAACAGATGCTCCTGGCCTCTCTGAGAATTAGAGAGTTGGGAGCCATGCAGAGAGGGTGCACACAGGCCGCCTTCAAGATTTGGAAAGATTACAGGTCTGTGGTTTCTGGACGGTTCCACACTTTGTTCTCTTTCCCCATCAAATCTGCATGCTGGAGGATAATAGATCCCAGGGCTCACTCTGCGTGCCAAGCTCCTCGGGGTAGACCGCACCACTTCCTCTTTTGTCTGGAAATCCAGCCGAGGCTTTCAGCACAGAGATGGAGACGGGATGGTTCCCTCCACAGTGTAATGAAGGAAGAACGGCCTCACCAAGGGTGAGGTCAGCTTCAGTGATCAAAGGAGGCAGACGGAGGTTTCAGAATGGAATTGACTCTAGCGTCTCCCGAAAATCACCTCTTCTGAAGCTTCCGTTAACCGCAGGCAGAGTTCAAGATGGCCTAAACCACCACCTTTAGGTGTATGGTGCCCAGCTTCTACTCACTTCGAACAAGAAGAGTGGGTGCCATGGACGGGCTGAGCTTCAGACCTTTAGACACTGTGGGCCTGAAGCAAGGAGAGCTATAACTACGTATGCTCTTAGGGGACTGGGGGTCTGGGCTCGTTTCTGTGAGAAAGATTTCTGGCCACTCCTTGAAATAATTTCTTCCTTCTTGACTGGAAACACAGCAGGCAGGCCCCAGAATAGAGTTTGGGCCTGAATGACCACCCGTGGGAGAGGGCAGCCCACCCTGCGCCTGCAGTCCCCTCACCTTCACCCTCCTCCAAATCAGCCTGGAGGCTCAGTCCTGCCTTAGCAGCTCTTGCTGAGCCCCTTGCACAGGCCTCACAGCCCTTAATCATTCCTGCACCCCTCAGTCACTCATTCACTCATTCCATTCATTCACTAAGCCACTTCCTCATCCAACCCATATCTCCTGAGCGCCTCCTACGTGCCAGACACCAAGGCTACAGAGAGAAGCAACACTCAGGAGCCCCGAAGCAAGGTCCTCTCTCCTCCCAGCCTGCAGCTGCATTCTGGGCCAAAGACCAGGCCTCCCACCCCACTGGGACAGCAGGAGGCATTTTGAATGAGCGCCCTCACTATCTTTCCCTTGACTCCGCAGCACCCTGGCTCTCTAGCCACATCTCAGACAATTGTCATCAAACTTTACTAAGCGTCAGACTCACTTGGGAGCTCACTGAGATACAGATGCCTGCGCCCCTACCCCTGGTCCAGGGTGCAGCCCAGGAATCTGTATTTTTGGTCAGTGCCAGGTGACTCTGACAGAGGTGGTCTTCAGACCACACTTTGAGAGACTTCACAGGAGGGTCCCCTTTGCTGCCCATTGTCCTCTCCACACCCCACCAGGAAGCAGGAAGTTGTTGGAGGAAGTTACAAACTCTGGCTTCCCACAATCCCTACAGACACACATGGCTAGCAGTGATCCTTTAAGTCATCTGCTATGGACTTGGGAGAATCGAATTCCCCAAAGCAGTGGTCTCAACCCTTTCCTTTTAAATTTCTATCATGGAGAATTTCAAACACACTTGAAGAGAAACAGCAACTGGCCAGGTGTGATGGCTCACACCTGTAATCCCAACACTTTGGGAAGCTGAGGTGGGAGGATCACTTGAGCTCAGGAGTTCGAGACCAGCTTGGCCAACATAGTGAGACCTCATCTCTATTTTAAAAATGGGAAAAAGAGAAACAGCAACTACCTTATAACCATCATCCAGCCCCAATCACCATCACTCATAGCCAGCCCATCTCATTCACACCTACATCAATACCCTGCCCCAACATTATATTATTTATATTTTCCAACTATATTATTTTTGAAGCAAATATTTCAGTATGTTTCTCTAAAAGATAAGGCCCTGTGGTATAACGTAACTGTCCTCGGAATCTCCAGCAAGTTGGCTGATAGATATAGACCTCTTTGGTGAGATGATTCCCACCATGGTGGTGTGCTCTTCTATTCGAAGGCATATAATGTCTCATCATCTCTTCTTATTCATACGTGGTTGGCAGTTTATGCTCAGTCTCTGGATGCAGCAACTCATCAGGTGGTGTAAAATGGTGCTTCCTTCTTTATTCATTATCTGGAATACTTCTATAAAAGAACATTTCCCGTATCAACCCAGTAGTATATAGTTTGTAAAAGAGAGGAGCAATACATGCAGATTCTTCTCCTTTATCTATCCATCTTCAAAATAAGGAGCTGGTTCCCAAACATCTTCCAATCGTGCATAATTAAGTTTTGGGTTTTTTTTTTTTTTTTTTTTTTTGATAGGGTCTCACTGTGTTGCCCAGGCTGGAGAGCAGTGATATGATCATGGCTCACTATAGCCTCGGCCTCCTGGGCTCCAGTGGTCCTCCCACCTCAGCCTCAGCCTCCTGAGTAGCTGGGACTACAGGCATGCACCACCACACCCAGCTAATTTTTGCATTTTTTGTAGAGGTGGGTTTTGTCATGTTGCTCAGGCTGGTCTTGAACTCCTGGGCTCATGCAATCCACCCACCTCAGCCTTCCAGAGTGCTGGGATTACAGGCATAAGCCACCGCTCCCGGCCTGTTGTCAGTATTATTATTATTATTTTGAGATGGAGTTTCACTCTTGTTGCCCAGGCTGGAGTGTAGTGGTGCGATCTCAGCTCACTGCAACCTCCGCCTCCCAGGTTCAAGTGAGTCTCTTGCCTCAGCCTCCCAAGTAGCTGGGATTACAGGCACCCGCCACTACACCCGGCTAATTTTTTGTATTTTTAGTAGAGATGGGGTTTCGCCATGTTAGGCAGTCTGGTCTTGAACTCCTGACCTCAGGTGATCTGCCCGCCTCGGCCTCCCAAAGTGCTGGGATTACAGGCATGAGCCACCGCGCCCGGCCTTCAGTATTATTATGACCTAAGTGTTTGATGTGTTTTGATCCACTGGAATTATTGTTATTTTTCATGTTCAAATTGTTCTATTTTTGATAAGTGGGAGCTTCTTCAAGTTGTATTCTGAGTCCCTTTGACATGTTCCTAATGGTCTTTGAAGCCGTGAACCCTTTCCTACATTCTCTGCATCCCGGGCCTGCCCCTCCTCACACTGCACCTCCCATCTCCCTCCCCCTCACACTAAGACCCTGTGCTACAGCCAGCCTCAATTCATGATCCTCCTTGTCTGTAAAATGGGGCTAATGATAGGGTATTAGGATAACCCTACCTCAGTGTTGTTAAGATTAAATGGATTTACAATCATCAAGCACTTGGAACAGTGTCTGGCACACAATAGGTGTTATATAAGTATTTGTCAAATAAATAAACAAATAGCATTCCCTCCCCAGTCACTCACCTCCATGGTTCTCAGCCTTCCCATCTTTTCCTCCTTCTCTCCAGTCTCAGAGCAGGAGCACAATTTCCTTTCCCAGGCTGACCATAGGTGCATCATTTACTCAGCTCAGGAAACAATCACTGTCCAATTCCACTGCAAATTCCTCTCCTTGGGGACAATGGAAAGTCCTCTCCCGCATTTCCACTGGCAGAGCCTAACAAGCTCTCCAAATGCACATTTCAGTCTGGAGGCACAGCTTTCTATCTTGGGGCATCTCTTCCAATCCCCTTGGTAAGTTAACGCAATGATGGCCAGGCTCCCAGTGTGAGAGCGTGAGCATTGCCTTCAGCTCTTCTGACAGGTTAACCCTCACGCAGCCACCCTCAAGGCTTCTGAAGTCCTGCTGATGTGCGTGTGGCCCAGACCCAGGCCCGGGCAGGTATGGCCTTGGCGATGTACTCTCTCTGCTAGCTGACGGCTCCCTGCAGACACTGAGAGGGCCACGGGTCTGGAATGTCAGGGATCTTCTGGGCCTTCCTATTTTGGGTCCCAAATGGCCCAGACCAGTAGGTTTCAGTCAGATAAAGGAAAAAGTAGGATCCAAAGGAGTAAAGTCTAAAGAAAGGTGGGAAGGGACTGGCTGCTTGCAGGATTTCTTAGCTTGAGAGCCCGCCTTGGCACACGTCCAAGGACCCCAGCTCTCCTACTCTAGGAAGATTGGAACATTGGGGAACTACTCTAGAAGGATTGGAACATTTAACTGCCATCATGGCCTTCCTTGTTTACCTGTGTGGCCTGGGAAGAGGAAGCAGGGGCATAGCAGGTTGGGGAAACTCTTGCCAAATTTTAAGATAAGCTTATTCCCACCTCTTTTTGTAAAGCCTGTTCCCTGCCTCAGTGTCCCCTGCTAACCCCCATCCTGCTTCTCTCTCATAACCAGCTACAGAAAGGAGAGAAAATCCCTTGGCTCTAAAATGACATCTGGAGAAGTGAAGACAAGCCTCAAGAATGCTTACTCATCTGCCAAGAGGCTGACGCCGAAGACGGAGGAGGAAGGGGAGGAGGAGGACTACTGCACCCCTGGAGCCTTTGAGCTGGAGCGGCTCTTCTGGAAGGGCAGTCCCCAGTACACCCACGTCAACGAGGTCTGGCCCAAGCTCTACATTGGCGATGAGTAAGTGCCCAGGCCCAGGCTCGCTTTGGAGCAGGCAGCAGCCCCTCCCCAGGCCACGCCCTGCGCCACCTCCTAGCCACGGGCTTTGGAATTTGTAGTTGTTCTGTGAGAACTCAATTAGTTAGGGCTGGGCTTATCTTCACATTACAGAAAACCTGAACAAAGGCTTAGGCAAGATAGAGGTTTATTTCTCTCTCACATATAAGTGCGGAGCGAGGTGGGCTGGGGCTGGCACGGCCACTGCAGGGTCATCAGGGACTCAGACTCCTGTGTTTCTGCACCACTGTCCCGGGGACGTGGCTTCTTCCCTCCAGGTGCTGCAGGGTCCCAGATTGCCGCCGGGAACCCAGCCATCAACTCTAGGACCCAGACAGCAGGAGGGTGGAGGGAAAGAAAGAGCAGAAGGGCATCTTCCCAAAGCGAAGTCCCATCCCAGACTTCCCCCGCCCCTAGCTGCAAGGGAGCCTGGGAAATGTAGTCTTTTATTTTAGCTAGCTATAATAACCTCAAGAATAAAATCAGTTCTTAGGTTGATGGTGCAGGAACACATCAATATATGCCTGGAAGTATGGGAGCCTAAGTTTAGGTCACTGTCACCTCCTTTAGATTTTTATAACCACCATTCCCCACTCCCTACACAACTGAGATGCATCTACTGTAAATAATATTAATAACGATAATGACTATCCTTTCTTCAATACTGTAGGCCAGGCACTGTGCTAAGCATCCTGCATGCATGATCTCATTTTACTCTCCTGATAACCCAATGATAGAGGCTAATTACTCCCATTATAAAGATAGGGAAACTGAGGCACAGAACAGTTAAATAACTGGCCCAAGTCCCACAGCTCAGTCGGTGGCAGAGAGCTGGGATTAAAATGCATCTCTGCCCAACCCAGAAGCTTGTTCTTAACTGCTCCTCCCTCCACTCTCCAGGACTCCAGCCATGTTCCATCTCACCAAGGAGCAGATGCTGTAGGACCCCTCCATATGTTATTGTATTTATTTTCTTTTTCTTTTTTTTTTTTTCGAGACAGTCTTGCCCTGTCACCCAGGTTGAAGTGCAGGTTGGAGTGGTGTGACCTCGGCTCACTGCAACCTCTGCCTCCTGGGTTCAAGCAATCCTCCTGTCTCAGCCTCACAAGTAGCTGGGATTACAGGCACCTGCCTCCACACCTGGCTGATTTTTTATTTTTAGTAGAGACAGGGTTTCACCACTTTGGCCAGGCTGGTCTCCAACTCCCGACCTCAGCTGATCTGCCCACATCAGCCTCCCAAAGTGCTGGGATTAAAGGTGTGAGCCACCGTGCCCGGCCTATATGTGATTTTAATACACATCTTGCTGCTTAATACCTAGAGATAATCGTCTAGCCATAGGAAGATCCAGGGTAAGCATCCCTTGCCTTTCGTCTTTCTTTTTTTAAGTTGAAAAAGTTACAGATATGACATGCTTAATTATACTAAGTTAAATGAGGTAGACATTTAAAGACAAACTGCATAATCTCCCTTTGTCCCCTCTTAGTTCTACCCCTGACTAACCAGTGTTAAATTTACTTGCATACTTTTACTACCTTGTGTGGGCTATTGCCAACATAAAGAAACATATACACACATATAAAGGGTTTACTTTTTTTTTTTTTTTTTTTGAGATGGAGTCTCCTTCTGTCACCCAGGCTGGAGTGCAGTGGCACCATCTTGACTCACTGCAACCTCCACCTCCTGGGTTCAAGCGATTCTCTTGCCTCAGCCTCCCGAGTAGCTGGGATTACAGGCATGCACCGCCATGCCCAGCTAATTTTTTTTTTTTTTTTGAGATGTCCCTCAATGGCGCAATCTCGGCTCACTGCAACCTCCACCTCCCGGGTTCAAGTGATTCTCCTGTCTCAGCCTCCTGAGTAGCAGGAGTAACAGACACCTGCCACCACACCTGACTGATTTTTATATTTTTAGTAGAGACAAGATTTCACTGTGTTGGCCAGGCTGGTCTCCAACTCCTGAACTGAGGTGATCCACCTGCCTCAGCCTCCCAAAGTGCTGGGATTAAAGGTGTGAGCCACTGCACCCAGGCCTATATATTTTTTAAACAATTAAAAATGAATCATAGGCTGGGTGCTGTGACTCACACCTGTAATCCCAATACTTTGGGAGGCTGAGGCAGGAGGATCGCTTGAGGGCAGGAGTTGGAGATTAGCCTGGGCAAAATAGTGAGATCTTGTCTATACAAAAAAAAACACAAAAAACAAAAAGCACCAGCATGGTGGTGCACACCTGTAGTCCCAGCTACTGGGGAGGCAGGAAGATTGCTGGAGACAAGGAGAGCGATACTGCAGTGAGCCAAGATTGCGCCATTGCACTTTAGCGTGAGGGATAGAGCAACGGCTTGTCTCCAAAACAAACAAACAAAACCCCATACTATATATACATACTGTTGTATACTTTTACTAATCCATAGTTAGCTGTGCCACAATTTACCCACAATTTCTCAGTTGTGAACATTACGGGAGGGAAGGAGAGGGGTGTACAGAAACTCTCTAAGGCTTTCTTCTTTGAATTTGGCTTTATTGAGAAATAATTCATAGACCATAAAGTTCACCCTTTTAAAGTATACAATTCAGTGTTTTTGTTATATTTACAGAGTTGTGCAACCATCACCACTCTCTAATTTCAGAACATTTTTGTCACCTCAAAAGGAAACCCTGAACCCACTAAACAGTCACTCCCCATTCCCTACCTGCCTCTCAGGCCCTGGCAACCACCAATCTACTTTCTGTTTTTATAGATTTACTGATTTCCAGACATTCTGTATAAATGGAATATTATAATATGTTCCTGGCTTTCTTTTACTATGCATAATGTTTTCCAGGTTCATCCAAATTGTACTTGTATCAGTATTTTATTCCTTTTTATTACCAATCTCCGTGTGATATTTGCACATTTCTGTAAGTCTAAAATTAGTTCAAAATAAAAAAGGCACACATATATTTTGACCCAAAATATCACTTTAAGAAATGTAATTTACAGAAATAAGAGTAGCAATAATGAGAAAATATGTGCAACAATGCTTATTATAACACTGTTTGAAGTAGCAAAAAAAAAAAAAGGGACTGACATCTCTAGTCTTTTAATAACAAAATATTAAATAAATGTAGTAAATATTTCCTATAATGAAAGTAATGGGCCGGGCATGGTGGCTCACCCCTGTAACCCCGTAACTTTGGGAGGCCAAGGTGAGAGGATTGCTTGAGCCCAGGAGTTTGCAACCAGCCTGAGCAATATAGCGAGACACCATCTCTACCAAAAATTTTTAAAAATTTTCTGGGCTTGATGGCACGTACCTATAGTCCCAGCTACTTGGGGGGCTGAGGTGGGAGGATCACTTGAGCCCAGGAGGTCATGGCTACAGTGAGCTGTAATTGTGCCTCTGCACTCTCGTCTGGGTGACAGAGTGAGACCCTGTCTCAAAAAAAAAAAAAAAAGTAAGATATGCTCATTGTGTAAATAGAGAAGTCTCAGTTTCCCTATTGGTAAGAGGCTAATAAGATAACCTTCATCATAGGGCTGTATGGATTAAGTTGGGTAATGTGTGTAAAATAGTGCACTGCCTAGTACATAGGAAGTGCTCAGTAAAGTTTAGCTATGACAATAAAAAAATGATAAATGTAAGAAAGATTGCTTTCAATATCCCAAAGCAATCACCAAAGGCCATTACTTCAAAGATACTCCTATTAATATTGCAGTATATTTCCTCCTAGACTTTCTGAATATTACTTTTGGTTTTGGAATTTGTTTTTATATAATTGTAACTATAATGATTATTCATTTTCTCTTATTTCTCACATAGCATCATTCATAAACATTTTCTTTTATTACTTCTTATATATTTAATTATAATAGACATGACAATATATCAGATGAACAGAAGAGCATTCGTTTAACTACTTCCTTATTGTTGGGCATATCAGTTATTTTTATGTTTTCACTTTTATAAACAATGCTGCAGTGGACATCTTTATACATAATGTTTTTTCTATATTTAGAATTATTTCCTTAGATCTGACCCTAGAAACGGTACAACTGAGGAAAGAGTGATTAAGAGTTTAAGACTTAAACTGTCTCTGTATCTTTATCCATGCTGTTCCCTTTGTCTAAAATATCTTTCCCTGCACCTCATGTCCAAGTCCAGATCCTATGCATTCTTCAAAGTCCATTCAAGTCACTTCTGCCATGAAGCTAGCTTCCTCCAATCCCCATAGTGAGAAGTAAGCTTTTTCTCTGTATATTATATACTGTATTTACCTTTCCTATGGCTTATAATAATAATGGCTAAGTTGCATTGAATTCTTAGGTGTTAGGTGTCATGCCTTGTGTTAGGTGTCATGCCTTGTGCTAGGCATCATTTAGACTCCTCAACAACCCTATAAAGGAGGAACCATTATTATTCCCATTTTACAAATGGACAAGTCACAGCTCAGAGAGTTCATTCATTCATTCAGTCAGCCAGTAACCCTTTACTGGACACCTTGCTTAGAGCTACAGGGGAAAAAAAGAAGACACTGAGGCTCAGAGAAATCAAGTGACCAGCCCAAGTTCTCACCACCAGAAAGGGGTAAAATTTATACTCAAATCCAGATAAAAAAAAAAAAAACATGGTCAGTCAGGTACAGAAGCTGTTTCAGAGTTGAGGAGGAGAGAAGGAGGAGATGTGTAGAAATATAACAGGGAACAGAAACAGCAGTGAGTACTGGAGGGGAAGGAGCACGGGGTTTGAGTCTTGGCTCTGCCAATTACCAGTTGTGTGACCTTGGACAAATTATTTTACCTCTCTTCACCTTATATGGCAACAATAATGGGACTTATCTCACGGGGTGAAGATTAAATGAAATCAAACAAATGCTAGAGTAGTATCTGGCATGTAGTAAATGCTCAGTAAGTGCTTGGTGCTATTATGGATCTGAGAAAGATCACAGAAGACATGGATCCCGGCTCGACTTTTGAAGATGGGTAGGATTTCAAAGAAATTCCAGGCAGAGGAAGCAGGATGGGAATAGCTACAGAGGTGAGAAAAGCAGGGGGATTCATCTGGAATATAGGGGATGAATGTGGTACACTTTCAGAAGGTCTGAGACTAAGCCAAATTCTACTGCTGCGTGGTCAGTTTCGATTAGCTGTGCTAGTCTAATAGCTCACCCCAACATCTTGGCGGCCTGCCACAGCAATGGTTCTTTCTCATTCACACTGCAGTCCATGGTGGGCCAGCTCTGCTGTACTCCTGGCCACTTTACTCTAGGACCCAGGCTGATAGAGCAGCCCTGATTTGGGATCTTGCTGGCCTTGCAGCAGAGAGCAAAGAGAGACCTAGCAAACCATAAGCTGATTTAGAAGTGACACATGCCATTTTTGCCCACATTTCACTGGCAAAAGCAAGTCCACGCCAAAGCCTCATGTCAGTGGGGCAGGAAAGTATAACTAGCACAGCCGGAGGGGCTGCAAACGTTCTAACAATAATGCCATCTGGCACAGCCTCCTGGTCAGATGCATTGGCTTTGGGCAGGTTATTTTACCTTTTCCTCAACTTGAAGAATAGTTGGCCAGGCGCGGTGGCTCACGCCTGTAATCTCAACACTTTGGGAGGCCGAAGCAGGCGGATCACGAGGTCAGGAGATCAAGACCATCCTGGCTAACACAGTGAAACCCTGTCTCCAGTAAAAATACAAAAAAATTAGCCGGGTGTGGTAGTGGGTGCCTGTAATCCCAGCTACTCGGGAGGCCGAGGTAGGAGAATGGCGTGAACCCGGGAGGCGGAGGTTGCAGTGAGCTGAGATCGCGCCACTGCACTCTAGCCTGGCAACAAAGCGAAACTCCGTCTCAAAAAAAAAAAAAAAAAAAAGTAATAGACAAATGCAAATATTATTGTTAACAAAAAAGAAATCTGGAAAGGTAGGTCAGGGCCAGCTCATGGAAGGGTGAATGACAGCCAAGGGACTTCATTCAGAAAACCACTGAGTGTCTGAGCAGAACTGACGTGTTCTAGTTAATCGAGTGCTAGACAATAAAATATGCTTGCCTCCTTGATGTTTGACCTTGAACTTGCTTCTTTCAAACAAGAAAATGGAAAATGTCACTGCCCTTTTAATTCAATCCAACTCTGCCTAATTGAGCCCCAATACAAGCACACACAGGTGTCTGAGACTTGCACCCCCAGCTGAGGGAGGGAGCCTCAAATCAGCATGGCGTGGTGCTTGTCCCTGATTTCTGTGACACTCACTTAACAAGGTTAATGAGACTCAGATGCTTATTGCAAGAGCAATTAACTCCATCGCCAATACAGCCATGCAAAGGTTATAACCTGGGCTGTGAGCAGGCAAGGCTGCCTGTGTTTCTTGGTCTCTTTGCAGGGGTTGCCCAAAGCAGCCAAAAGCTCCAAGCTGGTTCCTCATGCACAAAGCCTCAGTTTTAATTTGATATTTACATTTTGGTTAGGTTTTTCCTTTCCCTAAAAGTGCCTAAGATTTTTGAAAGCCCAGTACCAAGGCTCTGGAAGTGAAGCAGATCAGGACCCAGGAGTAAGGATGGATGTCCTGGGATGGCCAAAGCTACTATCTATCCTTGGAGCCCAGGCCAGTGACTGTTGGGCCCGCAGGGGGGCATACGTACCTCTAAGATGAAGCTCACTCTTTTCCCTGCTCCTTTTTGTGGAGAGAGGTGGAGCGGCCAAGCATCTGCTCTGGAGCCACAGTGTCTGGACTGAATACTGGTTTCTGTGTGGCCTTGAGCAAGTCACTCAAGCTTTGTGACTTTCAGCTTCTTCGCCTATGTGGATTCTATGCATTAATGCGAGCAAAACATGTCTCACGGTGCCCAATACATTCGTCAAGTTTGAACTATGACAAATCAGGCAGGTTCTGGAAATTTGATTCACAGTGTATGAGGAAGGTAAAGAACAGTCACTGTGCCTTGCCACCCAGGGTCCCCCATGCTAGGGGAAGCCTTGAGAAAGAAAACAATCCTGGGTCAGATTTCTCCCATGAGATTCTATCATGACCCAGGGCAGAGTGTTGGAAGGAGGGCCTGCCCTCCTAGGCCTTGCAGGGAGGTGACCTAAGGCCTAAGAAGGCAGCCGTATCAAAGTTCCTTGGGCCTGCGGGTTTCAAAATCACTAAAGCATTTTCTCAATCCCAGGTTAGCTCAAGGGGATTCACCAAGTGGGCTGCCTGGTAATTCCAAGTCCTCATTGCTCAGCAGCCCAGGGGAGGGGAAAGGTGGCCCTGCACTGCAGCCTGATGAGAAAAGGCCACAAACAGGAGGGTGACGTGGAGGGTGCTCACTCTGCCAGCTCAGCAGAGGGGTCGAAGGGGTGGGGCCTGGCTGGCCACCTTGCAGATATTCCTGGGGTTCGGGGGAAGTCGTCTTCACACAAGGTGTAGCCACCCACTCCCCACTCATTCCTCTAACTCGATAGGGGTCTGAATCTGCCACAAGTGGAACTGCAGGCTCAGCGTGGAGTGGAGGGCTCAAGCATGACTCGGCACAGCGTCCCAGTCCCCACAGTGTGTGGGTGGCCACCAACTATGGGTGGCCTTTGGCAAAGCATTTTATTGTTCTGGGACTCAGTTTCTTTATTTGTAAAATAAAGGATGATTTCAAAGTTTCCCTTCCAGCTCTAAAATAAAATTATTTAAGAAATGGCCTATTAAATGAATTAGGCTTTATTAGTTTCAAGCACACACTTGTTTTATTACTTTTAAGTCATTCAAATTAGATTCAAATTAGGTTAACCAAGTGTTGCCCTCCAGAGAGCCAGGGACTGGCGTCGATGATGAGATAAGAATAATTCATCACCTCTTATCAATCAGCAGTCCCTAAATGGGTGCTTCAAAAATGCTTGAGTACGCTCGAAAGCACTAAGTTTCTGTAATTTAAATATTCTCACTTTAATCTCGTTCACATCTTTCATTTGCTTAGCAAAATCTTTTTTCAGTCCTTTTTTTCCCTATAGTCAGCAGGAGGGGAAATATCCTGGCTACCATCAAAGTGATTGCAAATTCCTAGGCAGGGCAGCCTCCAGTGATAAGGCTTGGCTGAAACAGGATAATTGAGAAATCTCTCTTCCTTCTCCACAATGCGGGTGTCAGAGAGCCAGTGCCAGGGTGAGGTTAAACTTCCACTGCTCATGGAATGGTGGGGGCCCTCAGGAGCTCCTTGTTTTTGTGTAAACTACAGTTGCCTCCAAGGTCCGGCATTTGGGCTCAGATTCCTGCCAAGGCCTGCAGCCTGCCCCACCCACCCAGCCCAAGCTGGCTTTCCAGGGAACCTCTGTCTTGTCCTTTCTGCTTTTCTGCTTCTGATCAGACCCACAGCCTCAGAAGCCAGAGGCATCTCCATGGCTGGCCTGGCGTGGAGAGCCTGGAAAGTGAAGTGAAGGCAAGTCAGTCAGCTGAGACAGCTCCTTCTCCCCGAAGAGGAGGAACTAATTCCACCTTAAGGCACCGAGCAGGGATGAAATTAACCTGCTTCTTCGAGGTGTGGGTGGCATGGCCAGTTTAGGATGCAGCAAAACACAGTCAAGTTTGCCAATTTAACATGCTGGGCGTTACCTGAAATAACTAGGACTTCCAACTACTGAAGGCGACTGAGGCATAGCTGGGCAGCAGTCACAGGCAAGACGGTCGGGGAGAGAAGCCTGAGGCCCTGGCCTGGCCTGGCCTTCTCATTGCCAGAACACGGCTTAGCAGTCAAGGCCTCAAGCAACATAAACCATCTCCTTGCATGGTTAGGCAAATGCCGAGTCCAATCACTCACATGACATCATTTCTCAAAACCAGGCCTCCTGGGTATTCTCTTCTCTTCACCTCCATCCTTGGAGGAACAGACTTTGGGATAGTGGGGCAGACAGGAGAATTCCAGCAGAAGTTAAAAACCCCAAGGCCACCTTATGCTTCTACAATGGTCTCTCCTGAGAACTAAGGAAATAACAATACAAATCATGCTATACATTTACATAGTAAATGAATATATGACTCGTTCATTACTGAAAATGTACAAAATGTAGAAAGACAAAAACAAGAAAATTTAAATTACATATAATCCCATTACCACATTTTGTCAGGGGATAAGCACATTCTGACATACATCTTTCCACTGCCTTTTCCCCCTGGAGTCATCTTTTAACCTCTCAAAGAAGCTTCAATATTGCATCATTCAATTTCACAAGACTCTCACAAGGAAAGTACTGCCAGTGTAATCGGTGCTGTTTAGCAAACAAAGAAAATGGAGGCTCCCAGCGGTTCTGCCGCCTCAGTTCATGCATCAGTTTCAGCTGCCAGCCCTATGTTTTCTCAGGCGCCTCAACACAGAGGAGCTTCACCATCAAGTAACAAGAACACCCAAGACACCGGAAGGCCAGTTCATTTCACTTTCCCGTCAGGTGAACTAACCGAGATCAGATGCCAGAAATGTGCCCACTGTTTTAAAGTCCACTTGCAAGGAACAGGCACACTCAAGACTGCATGGTTAAGACTCCACTGGGTTTGGGAGGCGGAGGCAGGTGGATCACCTGAAGTCAGGAATTTGATACCAGCCTGGCCAACATGGTGAAACCCTGCCTGTACTAAAAATACAAAAAATTAGCCAGGTGTGTTGGTGGGCACCTGTAATCCCAGCTACTTGGGAGGCTGAGCTAAGATAATTGCTTGAACCCAGGATGCGGAGGTTGCAGTGAGCAGAGATCGCATCATTGCACTCCAGCCTGGGCAACAAGAGCAAAACTCTGTCTCAAATAAAAAAGACTCCACTGGGGAAGGTCACCATCAAGGCCACGCCCATGAAATTATGTGTGACCACAACAGTGTCACACCCATCCGAAAAAATAAGGTGCGAGATGGCAAGGTACAGCCTGTCAGCAAACAGAAGTCCATAATCAGGTGTGGGAAATGTGCGGATTCTCCGCAGACATCAGAGTGCAGGGAACCGCCCCGATCATGAGGGGACTTCCTTCAATGCCCAATGTAGAGTCTGTGCAACATGGGAGCAGCCTGCTGCAGCCTGAAGGAAGCTGCGGGGGGTTGTACAGATGTATATATTCAGGGCTTGCGCCTCCTCCCCTCTGTGCAAGAGCACACGCCTGGCAAAATGGGCTTGCCGGCAGAGGCTGAGGTATTTAGGCTGACAACAGGAGGGTGACAAGGGGTCTGAACAAGTGAAATGTCAGGAGCACTGCCCAAGAAGACCGCCTCATGGAGAGGCAGCTTATCTGTGTCATTCCTCCAGGGTGGGGCTTTGAAGCGAGCTTCCTGGGAACAACTCCAGAGGGGCTGGCAGGTGTCCAGGCCAGGCCAGAGAAGCAGGAAGGGAGGGAAGGGCTTAGCTGAGGAAATTGGGCCATGCAAGAAGGAAGTCGTTTCCTCAGCCCTCCTCCAATATGGAGTCCAAGTCCAGAGCTGGGCTGGAAGTTCACAGGAAGGGAGAAGAGTGCAAGAGAAGTGAGTCAAAACGGGGATATGACTGACAGTGTTCTTCAAAAGTAAACTGCATAGGCCAGGCATAGTGGCTCACGCCTGTAATCCCAGCACTTTGGGAGGCCAAGACAGGTGGATCACCTGAGGTCTGGAGTTCAAGACCAGCCTGACCAACATGGTGAAACCCTGTCTCTACTAAAAATACAAAAATTAGCCAGGCATGGTGGCACATGCCTGTAATCTCAGCTGCTTGGGAGGCTGAGGTAGGAGAATTGCTTGAATCCGGGAGGCGGAGGTTGCAGTGAGCAGTGAGCCAAGATTGCGCCACTGCACTCCAGACTGGGCGACAGAGCGAGACTCCGTCTCAAAAAAAAAAAAAAAAAGTAAACTACATGATTCCAATGAACTGGGAAGAGTCAAAAAAATGTTAAAAAAAAAAAAAAAGTAAACTGCATGAGTCCAACAAATGTGTAAACAATGTCCGTCATTGCTAAAATGAATCAGTGAAAACAAAACACCATTAATTTTTTTTGTCTATGAAATTGACAAAGAATACGGACTGCAATTTTTAGCAAGTTTTAGAAATTTTTAGCAATTTTAGCAAGTTTTCTGTAGGGTAATTTAGTAACAAGTATCAAATGTATTTTAAAACGGCCATATCTGTTGACCCAGCAATTTCACTTTTAAAAATGTCTCCCACGGACATAAACAGAGGAGTGCCCAAAGAAACACATCAAAATGTTTGGTAAGAAAAAATTGGGACTTACCTATATAATGAAATAGCATGAGTTACTGAAGTCTTATATGTTACCATAGGAAGATGTTTACAATATATCATGTCAAAGGTTTTGAAACTTTATATATATAATATTGTACCAAAAAAAAAACCACCTTTCTATAAAATATACAAATCTATGCATAGAGAAACAATGGGAGGTTCTTATATCAAAAGCTAACAATAGCATTTATCTCCAGGGGAGTAGAAATACAGGTGATTTTTTTGGAGGGGGGAGTATGTTTTCTACATTCTACATTGAGCATGTGCTATTTTTGTCATGAGATGACATATTATTTAAAAATTGAACAGATTGATCACATCTAGGATTGTGCCTAACCAGAAACTAAAGCTCCTGTGTCATCTAGATTCTGGAAGTACATTCCTAAATCTGTTTTTCTTTCTGAACTCTTTTCTCCCTCAGCAGAGGCATTTATGTGGACCCAGGAGTGGGGCACATGGCCTTTTCTCCATGCCCATCACCTCAAAATGCCCCTGTGTTTCTTAGTCTCTTTTCAACATATGTGAGCAGATAATGTATCTGGCCCTGAAATTTAAAAACAAAACCAAAGCAATCTAGTGTCAGACACCACCCTCTGAGCCTGCCCCACTCCTAATAATTGCTGAGCTGGGCATCTGTTCCAGCTGGGGATTGGACGATGGGTGTCTGTGATGATGGCTCTGCCTCCCCCACAGCATCTGTGTAAGAGGCACTCCATTTATTTGCAGATTCCCATTCTGCTGTGGATGCTCTTTCAAGCCCTCAACTGAACTCTGAGTGAACGAAGCTGGGGGAAGTCCCCAGAGTGATGCGTGAGGATACCAACTCCCCTTCCCATCCAGGGAGCCAAGACCCTGAAAACTTGTGGTGGGCCTCAAATACCCACCAGGTCTCGGGGTCCTCACGAGCCCCTTTCTCTGCCTCAGGCACAGCCAATGTCAGCCTGGTGTGGTGGATATGGAGGTGTCAGACAATGAGTCTTGTTGCATATCTACCCTGCTCCCCAAAAGTGGCAAAGTGCAAACTGTTATTCATTCAAACTGCCACTTGATTATGTTGAAAGCCAGTTACTGAACCCAGAGAGAACAGTCTTCATGGTGGGTAGGAGCTTCCCGTCAAGAAGAGTTCATTTTAATTTTTCCACTGAGCTCAACCTCAAAGTGAGGTTGATTGCTACTCAGCAAGATGGACCTCATTAGCGGCGGCTTTAATTGGGCACAGATCTACGTCCCCAAAGCATAATGTTTGTTGTATACCTACTTTGGGGCAAGACAAAAAATGAAAAGCAGACCTTTCTGAGCAAAAATGGAAAGCACAATGTGTCCCACAGGCAGAATGGCCACACTAAGAGCCAAGTGGGGGTGGGCTCAGTGGGACTCCCCACCTCCCCATGCCACAGTTCTGATGGGCTGTCTGCAAATGTTTCCAAATGCTCAATTCCCTTCCCAAACACTGGACACCATCATGGTTCTCATGCCAAATAAAAAGCTCCAGGAAACCAGTGAAAGACAAGCGCGCCCTTGGCCAAGGGGCCATGGCATATATTTCTGGTGTGAGGCTTCCTCCTGGCCCAGGGTGTTGGTCCCTGCTAGCATCTAACATGGTCACTTCTATCCACATGCTTTTACCAGTGGCCTTGAGATGAGCCCTCAGCTGGAGTGCAATGCCACTTTTACCCTCTTACTGGTACGGCTCCAGACCCTTGTCATGTCTCCCTGAGCTGAAGTCCTGGTCTTCGTGCTATTGAGGGAAATGTCTTCTTAAACCCAGATTGTATCGCTTCTCTTTAAACACTCTCTAAAGCTCTCCTTGACTCTCAAACACAGATCCTAGCATCCAGGATCCCCACACATCAGCCAGATTGATTTTTCTTTCTTTCTTTCTTTTTTTTTTTAAAGACAGAGTCTCTCTCTGCTGCCCGGACTGAGTGCAGTGGTGCGATCACAGCTCACTGCAGCCTCAACCTCCCTGAGCTCAGGTGATCCTCCCACTTCAGGCTCCCCAGTAGCTGGGACTACAGGCACATGCCAGCACACCTGGCTAATTTTTTTCTTTATATCTTGTAGAGAAGGGGTTTCATGATGTTGCCCAGGCTGGTCTTGAACTCCTAGTCTCAGGCCACCCTCCCACTTTGGCCTCCCCAAAGTGCTAGGATTACAGGTGTGAGCCACCTTGTCTGGTCAGATTGATCTTTAAAAAAGTAAAAAAATGCTTACTTCTTTCTTAAAATCCTCTAGCGGACTTCCACCACACTTGCAGTAATACTCCTTCCTATGGCGGGCAGGGCCCACCACGATCCAGCCCCTCTATCTTTCCAAACTGCTATTCCCCTTGCCACTTCAGCCGCACTGGCTTCCTTTCTGTTCTCAGCACTTGTTCCCTCTGCCTGGATGAAACACTTTCTCTCCAACTCTTCCTCAGCCTTCTCATCCCTCAGTCTTGGCTTAAACACCGCCTCCCCACAGTGGCCTTTCCTGACCGCCTTGCCTGAAGCAGGACCACAGTCATTTTGTATCATGTCATGAAGTTTTAGGTCCTTCGGCTAGCTCTCACTGCTATCTAAAATTATCTTTACTTGTTGTTTATTTCGTACCCCCGTTAGTATCTGACCTTCCTGAGGGACCTTCACTAACCTGTTCACTTCTTTTGTTTTTTGAGACACAGTTTCACTCTGTCCCCCAGGCTGGAGTGCAGTGGTGTGGTCTCGGCTCACGACAACCTCCACCTCCTGGGTTCAAGCGATTCTTGTGCCTCAGCCTCCCAAGTAGCTGGGACTGCAGGCATGCGCCACCACACCCAGCTATTTTTTGTTTTTGTATTATTAGTAGAGATAGGGTTTCGCCATGTTGGCCAGGCTGGTCTCGAACTCCTGACCTCATGTGATTTGCCTGCCTCGGCCTCCCAAAGTGCTGGCATTACAGGCGTGAGCCACTGGGCTCGGCCCCTGTTCACTTCTTTACCATCAGCACCCAGCACAGTGCCTGGCACACAATAGATTGCAAATCATGATTTGGGGATGGATAATTAATTACAGGAAATAGACAATGCTTCCTGAAAGGCCTTCGTTGTCTCCAGCCTCCATACCTCAGGTGGTGCTGTTTCCTTGGCTTGGCCCGCGCTTGCCTCCTTCTTTCCCTCCATCACCAAATGCTGAAACTTGTAATGACACAGGCCTCTCCCTGCCCCACCCCACAGGCAGGAAGAACCCGTGTTTCCTCTGGCAGCCCATCTCCACTCCGGCCCCACCATGCTGCCTTCTCATCGAGTCATATTTCAGAGCCATCCACTTCAAGAGGACTTTACTATTCCTGGAAATTCTTGCCTAGAAAGATAAAGCTGTAGCCCATTAAATAACTTCACTGCTGGCTTCAAGAACTTCCCTGCAACCAATTCAAACAACAGATGGCTCAAAAAGCCCTCCTCAGAACAATGCTCTGCCCAGCTGGGCAACAGCTCCCCAAAGCAACACTTTCTCGTTCACATCGTGCCAACGTGAATTTGTGAACTTTGCCCAATCCCAATCCAATCCTCTTATGGAAGACCTTGCTTTAAACCATTCAGTTGATCCTCTATCTCCAAACCCTAAAAACATCCAGCAGGTTCAGAGCAGAGGCTAGGTGAAGGCAGCCCTGATGAACATGTTGTTATTCTGGAGGTCTTTCAGGCGATTTGGCAGGTCCAAATCTGCGACCACCGTAGAGTCCGGCACCCGGCTCCGCTGTGTATACTGAATGATGAAAGAACGAATGGACGAACGAATAGCTCAGCTTGCCTACCCCAGCCTCCACCCTGTCCTTTGTTGAGACAGCCGAGCCAGAATCACAAAACAGTGCAGGTGGTCTAGGGGACCTGGTAAGAGCAGAGCTTTGGGACTTCATTTGCAATAACTAGTCCTTATTCTGGAACTCGAATCCACAGCGGAAAGCGTGGGTGGCCCCCGAGTTTCCTGGATCCGGGGCAGGGCGCTGCGCGCCCACAGATTTCTCTCCCCTGCGCCCAGGGCGACGGCGCTGGACCGCTATAGGCTGCAGAAGGCGGGGTTCACGCACGTGCTGAACGCGGCCCACGGCCGCTGGAACGTGGACACTGGGCCTGACTACTACCGCGACATGGACATCCAGTATCACGGCGTGGAGGCCGACGACCTGCCCACCTTCGACCTCAGTGTCTTCTTCTATCCGGCGGCAGCCTTCATCGACACAGCGCTGCGCGACGACCACGGTAAGAGACCCGCGGCCCGCCCCGCCCCGCCCCTCCCCGCCCCGCCCCGCCCCGACTCGCCCCCGCCCCGCCCCGACTCGCCCCGCCCCGCTCCGACTCGCCCCGCCCCTTCCCCGCCCCGCTAAGGCTCCGCCCCTAGTCTAGGCTCCGCCCTTAGCCCAAGGTCTCCACGCCCGAGGCCCAGGCCAGAAGCGGGATGTGCGCGTGCGAAATCTTTGTCTGTCGCAAAGCTAAGCCACTGGGGCTGCTTGTGGCCGAGGTTGAAGGTCCGAGCCCCTGGAAGCTGTGAAGGTTTAAGGACCTGCACCACCCAGCGTGCTGCTGGTGGAGTTCGGGCCTTGATTGCAGCTCTGGGGAATGGAAATAGGGCGTAAGAAAAAAAGGCCCTTTGGTCGGAGTCTTTACTAAAGAACATTTGCCGTCCTTCAAAAGGCGGAGGCGGTCTGAGAGCCCTCAAAGCTGGGACTGCGGCCGGAGACACTAATTGTGCCTGGGCCTGAACCCAACTAGTAGCCAAGGGCTTTGGTGCCAGAAAACCCTCAGGGAGCTGACTTGAGTGGGAATCCATGGAGACACCTTAAATTCTCCTGCCCACCAACCAAGTTACACTCCCCAGTTACACTCAGCCTAGTGAGGCCTCCAGTAGAAAGCTGACAAGCTGGGCTTTACTGGCACGCTGTATTTGAGGTATAATTTGGGTTTTGCACCTCCAGCGTCCAAGTTTTCCCAGTGTTAATTATCCAGCTTTTAAATCACAGTGCTAGTCTTTGTGCTCAGAATGCACTGTTGGCTACCTTAATCCAGCAAAGGCTACAAGGCTATTTTGGAGAGAAGGGCACAGCTTAGGGACGCATCGGGGGTAAGACAATATACAGTTATTGCTGCAGGGTGTACTTCAGTGGCATTCCACAGAGGCCAGAGGGACTTCAGCTCCTTAATCTATGCTCTGACTTCAGCCCAATGTGTCACACACCCCTTTGTGGAGCCATCACGTAATTCAGGGTATCCGGTTACAGAAAGCCTTTCTTGCCACAAGAGGTTGTGATTACAAGGCTCAGTGACTGACCAAACAGTCTGCTGCAGGAACTTGCACCCTGGGGCTGGGCCTAGGCCAGGTCTCCTGGACAATATCAGACCTTAATGGACATCCTAAGGTGGCCCTGGCCCCACAGCCAACCATAGCCACCAACAATTTGTCATTATTTTGGCTCAGAAAGCAATGTCACAATGAAAAAAAACCCTTAGAGCTAACATGCCTGTATTAGAAGATGCCTCATTTCCAGGCCTTCCTTTTATGAGTCTATTTATGAACCATCTTTTGTGCTGTGTACATTCTGGGTTTCCAAGCAGGATCACAAACGCAACGGAACTGAGTCATCACCACAAGGTAAAATTTGCCTCATAGTATTTGAAGTTAACTGAAAACACATTTGACATGGAAAAAACAAAGACTGCAACAACCTAATCCTTCAGTTTCTGTTTAATGCACTCACTTGCCATTACTATATTTTAGACCTTACCCTTCATGGAAGGGGCCTGGCAGGCTTTGGAGAAGACAGGGCTGGGTTTACATTTCTGTCACACAATTTACTAACGATGTGATTTCTCTGAGCCTTGGTTTCTTCATCCGGTGATAAAAATATTTACCTTCAGAGGTTATAATGAGGATCAGCAGTAATGCACGTAAAGCGCTTAGCATAGAACCTGGTGGACAGCAGGCTCTCGCATGTATTTGATAAAACGTGGTCATACACCGTGAAGCATATAACCACGCCAGCATGTGCACATCACCATCGTGAAGTTTCCAATCCTCAAAGAAAAAAAAAAAAAGACATTCCAACTTTGAACTGTAAGATATACTCACATGAAAGCTTGTTTTAGGTTCCTGGCACTCAGTTTTAGGGTCTGCCCCCCACTGCCAAATCCAGAAAGAATCAGGCTCTCAAGTCGAAGCTTAGGCCTAGGCAGATGACAGAACATTATGAGGAGGTGTCAGGCTGCTGTGGATCATGACTGTTAGACCAGGTGGCACCTAGCAAAAGAAGGGCCAACGGAGGAGAGTAGATACTCGGATCAGAGACTATGAGTGGGATAGAATGAATGGATGGGGGTGCTGGGACTCGACCAGATGGCTAGGGATGGGGAGCAGGACATGACCCCACTGGAGATGGCAGAGTAGGCTCTGCTCTCAGCACCTTTGCACTGGCATATCTAAAGAATTCAAGTCAGGGCTCAAACGCCTACCCTGCAGAACCACGCAGAGTGTAAACAAATGAACTGGCTGCATGTACAGCGGAGGGGTGTGGGTAGGGGGCACTTGTGGCTAAGCTGAGAGCCCTGTACCCCTTCAGAGGGGCACCTGCCACTCAGCCTCAGCTAAGGCTTGTCTTGCGAGAGTCAGTGCAAATGTGGGAGATCTGACTTTTCAGAAGTCTCCAATCTGGATTATAAAATCACTCGATTTTTAGGTCTTGGCAACAGATTGAAATTTCTTAAAATGCTGCAAAGGACAGACTAAAGCAACCCAATGGCCATCAGGTTGTAACCTGTGCCCTGAGTGGCCAGAGCAACCAAACAAAATGCCCGCTAGCTCAGCAGCAGCAATGCCACAGACTTCATACCCAGTGGACAGCAGGTGCTCAGCCCACCTGCCACATGCAGTGGGTGGCCCAGTTGTGTCTAGGCAAGGGACACTGCTTGGCATTTTAGTGCCAGACCCAAGGGAAAACCAAGGGACACTGCTTGGCATTTTAGTGCTGGACCTACTTGTATGTTTCTTACACTCGCCATGTAAGTGGTGTAGATAGACAGTCTGGCCAAAAAGCAAGGCATCACTCTTTGCTTCCTCTTGTCTATGTTCTTTGTTCTCATTGACTGGTTTCAGCCAAGTGTACACCATTCCCCCCACCCGGCTTCTCACAGCCAGTCTTTTTCACTCTTTTTGAAAAGCGTTCCTTATGGAACTGTACTCGTGGGCTGTAATCAGCCCCTGGGGCCCTCTCCCACCCCATCACTACCCTGACTTGACCCTTTATAAAGAACTCCCCAGGCAACCTCAGTCACTCTTAAAATATCTCGGAGATTATCCAGTCCCTGGTCCTGCCCTGACAGCTGGGCAAACAGAGGCCCAGAGAAGACAAGTGAGGTGCCCAGGGTCACAGAGCTAATCAGAGGCAGCGCCATCAGGACACCTGCCTACCAGCGGGGATTCCTTCTGTCACTGAGGCCTCACAGAAGAGTCCTCTGCCCTTATTTTGAGCACCTGGTGACTTTGCTGTTTAAGAGGTCACCGAATATCATGGAGGGCGAGTCATGCCAGCTGGTTATAGGATCTGAAAAAACTGAATTTGTCACTCTTCATCAGAAAAAGAAGTACTCACAAAATACTGTCACAGGAACCCCACTTGGGTTGCTTTAACTGCCCCCGATGCGGCATCCTCCGAGGTGAATTAGTGTGGTTTTAATTTAATGAAGCCTTCTAAGAAACTCCAGGGCAAATGCCACGAGGCGCTAAAGATCAGACTTTAGTATCACACTCTCCTTTTGGCAGTCCATAGTCTGCTTTTGAAGGCATCTTAAAATCTATTATGGTTAAGGGAAGTATGAATAAATAAATGAAGCCTGCTTTCAAGCAGGAGGTTGATTCTCTGGTGCTTCTAATAAGCTTTAACTGACCAGATTTTCACTGTTTTGTTTTTGTTTTTGTTTTTTTGAGACGGAATCTTGCTCTGTCAACCAGGCTGGAGTGCAGTGGCATGATCTCCACTCACTGCAACCTCCACCTCCCGGATACAAGCGATTCTCCTCTTTCAGCCTCCCAAGTAGCTGGGAGGTGCCCACCACCACACCTGGTGAATTTTTGTATTTTTTAGTAGAGACAGGGTTTCACCATGTTGGCCAGTCTGGTCTCCAATTCCTGGCCTCAAGTGATCCACCCGCCTCGGCTTCCCAAAGTGCTGGGATTAGAGGCGTCAGCCACCATGCCCGGCCGATTTTCACTGTTTGAAGGGTCTCTTGCCCTATCTCCCTCCAGCCCCGGCAGTTCATAATACACCTTGCACCTTTTTTTCTCAGAACTTCCACACACCTAGAACCTCTTGGGAAGAAGTAAGGGCTCTACCAGAATTTCTTTGCAAGTTACTAAGAAAGGCAGGTTCCCAGATAGTGCATGGGAGATGGGCAGAGAGCATCTCCTGAAAGCAAGGAAGGAGTCTGCTTAGCAAGGAGAACACCTGGCTGGGGGGCGGGACATGGTGCAGAGTAACAGCCTTAGCCTACGTCTGATTTTCGTGACAGAGGCCTACCTTCCAGTCACTCCTAAAAGCATGGAATTGAGGAGCAGTAGAGATTCTGGATTTGGGTTTTCGTTTCTTGAGATGGAGTCTTGCTCTGTCGCCCAGGCTGGAGTATAGTGGTGCGATCTCAGCTCACTGCAACCTCTAACTCCTGGGTTCAAGCAATTCTCCTGCCTCAGCCTCCCGAGTAGCTGGGACTACAGGTGCACCACCACGACCGGCTAATTTTTGTGTAGAGATGGGGTTTTGCCATGTTGGCCAGGCTTTAACCACATGGGCTCCAGGTGCTCTGACTGTGTGTGAGAACAGAAGGACCTGCAAGCATAGGTACGCACTAGCTGCTGCTATTCCTAAAGATGAACTCTGGTCAGGCATGCCTCAAGGGCTCTGACTGTAGTCATGAAGAAAATATCTCCAAGCATGAGAGGGGTGCTGATCTCTCCCACTGCAACAAGTGTGCTCTGGCCAGGGGGACCCTAGGAGCTCTGACAGAAGTTGGGAAATAAAAGCCCAACACAGGTATAGTGCTGGCCCCTGTGACTGTAAGAGATGTGCTCTGGCGTGATGGGTCTCAGCTAATCTGACCACAAAAAGGAACAAAAGTGTTGCCTGGACCTTGATTCTTCTCAATAGGGCTGACTCCTCCAATAGCAACAGATGTGCATTCACCCAGCTTGAACTCCCAACCTCAAGTGATCTGCCCACCTCGGCCTCCCGAAGTGCTGGGATTACAGGTGTGAGCCACCACGCCCAGCCTCATGCCCTAGTCTTGGAAACAAAATTCAGCTCTTGGAGCTCCTACCAGAGCTGAGTGTCCTCTGTCCCTCCTTTTCCCCTTTCTCTCCCGCTCCTTCCACCTCCCCCTTTCCTCCCACTCCCTCCATCTCCCTTCCAACTCTTTCTCCCCTCCCCTCTGCCACTTAACAGAATTCAGGCCCCCAAAAGGCTTAATGAACTACAGCTTTCATCTGTTTCAAGCACTGAGTCATGACAGAAAGAATTACCCTGTTTTCTGGGAGAGGAAGAAACGCTTTGGTTATCAGCAGGGCTGGCCAGAGGCCTGGCAGCCTCCGGAAAGCTCCGTGGGATTTGAATGCCAGGGGTAGACATTCATCCAGCTGGACACGTTCACACCCCAGGAGCGCGGTCATGCCAGGGAGAACCTGGGACCAGCCTCCCCCAGACCCGAAACAGCAGTCAAGAAGTGGGTGCTTGCTTTCTGGCCATGGTGCTCAGGGGAAGGGCAGCCCAGCCACACTGTAGGAGCTCAGCAGCCATTCATTAGCACAAACAAATTGTGCTAAAATCGAGTTATTTACAGGGTTATTTGCCTTCTCAACAACGCTATGTAGAAGACACTGAGAGTGTCACCGTTCTACAGAGGCAGCTGTGGGGCACAGTGCTGAGTCACTTTCTGTGGGCGAGAGGGTGACAGGATGGGAGTGGGCCCTACCTGTGCTCCCAACACCTGCCCCTCAGTGTGGGTTTTCTCCTCCCTGCTCCATCTGCAGGTAAGATCCTGGTTCACTGCGTCATGGGCCGCAGCCGGTCAGCCACCCTGGTCCTGGCCTACCTGATGATCCACAAGGACATGACCCTGGTGGACGCCATCCAGCAAGTGGCCAAGAATCGCTGTGTCCTCCCGAACCGGGGCTTTTTGAAGCAGCTCCGGGAGCTGGACAAGCAGCTGGTGCAGCAGAGGCGACAGGCCCAGCGCCAGGACGGTGAGGAGGAGGACGGCAGGGAGCTGTAGGGCCCGACTCACAGGGCCAGCAGAGGCACTTGGGGACAGAGGGGAGAGGCAGAACATAGCCCTGGTCTAGGACTCCAGAGAAGCGACAGTGAAACCGAAGCTCGACTTCTTCCAAACCATCTTGTTCAACTTCCCCATGTGTGCTGGGGACAGGGAGGACCCAGAGCTGCCCCCGGGCAGGGCTGAGCGCTCAGCCTCTCAGCAAAATGGGAGGGACGGGCTCCCCGGCTCTGGGTCACAGAGGAGCATGCCACGCTGCACAAAGTCTCCTGCTTTGGTTTTGTTTTTTTGGTGAGAAGGAAGAGGGAAAGGATTTTAAAATGTGTAGGCATTATGTTGTGATTAAACGTTTGGCTTTGTCTGAAAGGAAAGTCACCTTCTTATAAAAAGTATTTTAAAATAGAAATTGCTTTTCCAACCACAGAACGGTACCGGGCGAGCGGTGTCACAGGAGCGCCTGAGTAGCCATGGAGGCTCCTTCCCAGGCATCCTGCGTTTCTGTGGCATCCCCTGCACCCCGCTTGTCTTTTCAGTGGAACCCCTAGGCTCGCGCCACCATCTCTAGATGTGCTCCTCCAGCAGGGTGGGGAGGGGTCCTGAACCCCTGTACAGAGGCCCCTGCTTTAGGCTTCCCCCACTTTCCCAAGGGACCCAGGGCTCCTCAGACTCTTAGCCAGGGCTGCCACTACTCAGAAAAATTCTTGACTTTTCTTGGACAAGTCAAGTTTGACTTTCTAATTTTGGAGAAAAAAAGGGAGGAGACCCTCTCTAGCGGGGACCTCAGGGAGGCTCTTTTCATGTGGGTTCTAGTCAAAGCAACGCGAGCTGCTTTTCAGTCATAGCAGAAAGTATTTGCAAATTGTTTTCTGCTGTGAAATGGGACGATGGGGCAGCCAGGTAAGCTCAGGTGTGGAGTTTGCCTCCCTGAGAGCTAAGCCAGGCACGATGGCTGCGTGATTTCCACTCTGAAGGAGAAAATGGCAGCAGGCATGAAGTGGTAGTGACAGCTTCCAGGGCCAGGAATCCCAAACCAGACAGAAACCAAAGAGAGTTGCTGCTGTTGGAGATGCCGGCCGTCAAGGACCAGGCATGGAAATGGCCTGGAGAAACCAGAATGTGATAAAGGCCTTCTAGGAAAAAATGAAAAGGGGCCCAGTTCTTCAGTTTGGTTGTGGTTTTCAGCAGAATGGAAGAGGACGTTATTGATGGGTGGAGGAGAGAGTCCAGGGCCTCAGCAGATGTGTAAGCCACCTGAGAGTCACCCGTGACCTTTGGGGATATGCCCTGCTTTTGTGCCCCTGTGGCTGGGCCTGGCTTCCTGGGACTGCACCGAGTCTGTTCTGAGAGTCGCCCTGGCCCAGGAGGAGCCGAGGCCCTCATGTTAACATGCACACAGGGCTTGGGAGGCATTCCCCGGGGACTCCCTCTTGGTAAGAGCACTGGTCTTCTAATACATTTTGAAACCTGAAACATTGCAAAGGGGTCACAAAGCAAAAAGGCAAAGATGATACAGAAATAGAAATGTGCAGTGAACTGGTATGTCCTGGTGCTAAGACAGAGAAGGGGGACATGTTCCCTCTGAAAGCGTGACAGTCCTAAACTGGACAGAGATTGGGTGTATCAGTCACAACTCGTGTGGCTGTGAGGGAGAGAGCAATACTGGGTGTATGACGACTATGGATGATGGAATTGCTTAATGACTCATACTTGGGTGTGAGGGGACCATATTCCAGCTCTTGGGAAAGAGATGCAGGCCAAAAGGGATCCAGGGTCGTAGTGGCCCCAACCTAGGCTTCCCCATCAGGATCCTGCTACCCTGGTCTGAACTCAGTTATTGCTTAGCTCTGATCTGTTCCATGTCCAGAGAGAAGTCAGTATTTCTATTTTAATGAATATTTACATTTAGATGAATTCACATCGGGGAGGATAGAGCGTAGCTAGGTGCATTGTTGGTGTTTCCTGAGCACCCCACACCTTCCTCATGCTCTCATCTCTTTGTGGGACTCTGGGTCCTGCTGAAGGCAACAGAAGCTGAGAATGGCAAAGTTGCGGTTCTGGTCTCTTCTGGATGACTCCTGGGAGCCAAAAGCAGGAGAAAGGAGGAACAGAAGTTTTTGCAAAAGTGTTTCAGGTCTTCAGAAGTAAGATATTAAACATTTGTTTGGTCACCAAGTATCTATTGAGAACCTACCACATGCCAAAACCTGGGTTAGGGGCCAACAGGAAAAATGAAAATGCACGTTGTGATACAGCACAATGCAGGAAATAGGCATGGAGGCGGAGAAAAGTGGGGAAAGGGGAGAAACCCTCTTTAGGTGGGGTGGTCAAGGAAGACCTCTCTTAGACTTGAAGGCACAAACCTTCCAAATGTGCTGGAGGATTCGAGGCTGAGGAACTGCCCATCAGTGAGGCCGGAGCTGGTGGCTGAGAGTGGGAGTGGAAGGAGAGGGGCAGAGGGACTTGATTCTATTCCAGGTACGCAGAAGATTCACTGAAGGGTTTTAAGCCGGGGAATGGTATGATCTGTTTCAAGATCACTCTGGAAAGATCCTTTGGCTGAAGTATGGAGAACAGGTTGTAGGGAGTTAAGAAGCGAGGCAAGACCAGTTAGGAGGCTGTTGACAGGAAAGGAAATGGGCTGGACTGACAGCACCAGGGGATTAGTATTCAAGATTATTATGGAATTAACCCAGAAAACGGACGGGACCTGCCGAGATGGGGAGGGAAATGAAGGCTAACTGATCTAGTTTCTCGGCGGTGCTTTAACACTGAGATGGGGTGGACCAGAGCAGGAATGGGGGAGCGGTCGGAAATCACCAATTCGGTTGTCATGCAGATGTACAAAAGGTGTCCCAGGTCATTTGACGTGGCATCTAAAGCTCAGAGGAATGTTCACAACTGGGGATGTAATTCCGGGTGTCACCTGCAGAGAGGCGGAATTTGAAGTCATCAAACTAGATGAGATGATGAGAGAAAAGAGAGAGAACACTCCCGGCCCGAGTGTTGCAGAACATCAATGTTTATAGCTAAGCCTGGGTGGAGGAGGAAGGTCCAGGAAAGGGGATGGAGAAGGTAGAACGATGGAAACCTGGGTACAGAGAAATGGAAGGTGCTGCTTCATAATGTAACAGTACTTGTACTTTGAGTATCTAAGATTGATTGTAGACCAAGGCTTGCTCGCAGCCACAAAGGGATCTGTATTTATATAGCACTTAACAGTTTTTACAGCAACATGTATTCATTAGCCAAGCCTTGAAATCAGAGAGGTGACAAGTTAGGGCCTTTCAGAATACAGTGTCCTAGAAAAAAAGAGCTGGGATTTGGAAAGACCTGGGTTTGTTTCAGCTCACACATTTTAGCTGGGTGAGTTTGGGTAATTAATGTAGCTTAATCTGAGCCTCAACATCCTGATCTGTACATTGGAAAGAATGGCCCCATTTCCTGCACAGGGTGGGCGTGTGGGAGGAGTTTGTGAAAGCTTTGTGACAATATTGTGAGTCATGACTTCTAAAAGAGAATGTTGGTGAGGAAGGCGGATGCCCTCACACCTGGGTAGGCACCACTTGCAACTATTAAAAAGTGAGGCTGGCAACTGACCACCACTTGGTACGTACGACTCTTATAAATAATAGAACACAGTTAGGGTTTAAATGATGTGGCCTGTTAATGAATCTCAATCTAATGATGTATTCCAGCTTTGATGAATCCAAGTTCCTGTTTCGCCAAATCCTTGGCGTCACATTCAGATGTGAACTGATTTCTCTAGTGAGAGTGGGTGAGGTGGAGGGCAGAGTATTCTGAGGCCATCTCAGATCAGCAGTTTCCTTCCTATGCTAAGCCTTTCTGTTCCATCAAGAATGTTGGGACTGGGGCCAGCAGGGAAGCTCCTAGTCCTAGCTACGCTGCAGTCCTTAAGGAGCCTGGGCAACCGAGGTGTCCCTGGGACTGTTCTTAGATTAGGGTTTGGCAGGTCTGGGGCAATGATTGGGACTCTTCCACAAGCTCCCTTAGAAGGCTGTTAGGCTGGCAGGGTATGGGAACCCAGACATCGCACAAACCACAAGGTGTGATTAGCAGGCCATGGCCAAAGGGAACACAGAGGGGAATCTCAGCCCCCAGAGAATCTCAACCCAAGAGGAAAGAGACAAAATATGTGACAGGTTGGAGCCCGTTGGGGGCTCTGTGTAGCCTCCCGATCAGATTGCTTCCAGGCCCCAACCCCACCTCCAGGGCTCAGGGAGCCTCTTGCCCGATGTGTGGCCCACTGGGCTGCCCAGTCCTTGGCCACTCCTGAATGGACGCAGCATTGGATTCGTGCAGGCATAGACCACCACTTCCCACTCTGAGGATGGCTGATAGGTTTCTTTTCCTATTAGCATAGCAGCTTAAATGGATCCTTTCCCCTTGTGCTGACGGCCCTTCAGACGTGTCTTCTTGGAAGCCCTCCCTCAGCTGTTACATATATTACCCCCATTGACTTTGCAGTTGAGGAAGGAAGGGACTAAAAGATAAAATCGTGACACTAAACCCAATACACTTTGTAACTGTGAAAGAAAATAACGACAAGGGTGAGAGTACAAGGCAGAACTCCACTGGGCACCCTCCGTCTGCACAAGGCCTTTTATTCTGGTGTGTATGCTCTATCCTGCCCTTGCACGATTTTGGGTCCACTTGAAGGCTTATGTCTATGCTTTGTAAAACATCTAATTTTTTTTTTGTGTTGAATCAACAGTGCAAAAGCAACTTTTTTCCTCCACAGGGTAGTGACCTGCTTAACAGAGGAGTTGCGAGCACACATGTTCAGACACCTAGAGAGCTTTATGGGCTAGTTTCACACGGGTGCTAGGTCAAGCATTCATTTCTAGACTTGTTGCTCAAATAACCAAATTCAAGCAACACTCAGAACTTTCTCTGAACGCTATACTTGTGAATATTCACTTTTGGCAGGGGGTCTAAACTTTAGACTCTAAAGAAAACATACAATTAATCATTCACAACAGAGCAAAACGTTCACACTTTTTAAAAAGAAAATGATTTTTCAAACATACAATCCCAAATTGGGTGCTTTTTTGGGTATCAATCTTTATAAAAAGGAAATTTGCTACCCTGGTGCGAGGCTTGGAGGGATGTTTCTACAGACTGTGCGAGTGAGGCAGCTGGATATTTGTGCGGGATCTCTTTGCAAATGAAGATCAAAGTCCAAAAGAAAAAAACAATTTCACTTTATTTTAAAGACAATGATTGGCATACAGAAGGTATGCACTCGCATAAAATAAACTTTCATGAAAAGCATTAAAATCCATTATAAATTAATTTATTAAATAGGTATTTGGTATATGTGATGGTTTTATTAGATATTACTCTTATTTATTGCCAACCCCTCCCCCAAAGTCAAAACAAATCAGAAAATCCCATAACTCCAATTTACACTAAATAATTTATTTTCCCAAAATGTGTATGTGTTCTGAGGCGTGACACATGATACAGTTCCATTGGTCATTCTCTATCAATCATAATATGACAGGACACAAGAGGCTAAAAATGGCTCATCATAATTTATTTTATGTTAAAATGTACAGCTTTTTTTTGTTTGTTTTTTGTTTTTTTGAAGTGACTGACTAAAAAGAGAACAGATAAATACAAGAGTGTCGCTGGATCCTATTTTATACAAGGATTACGCCTCTCCTGCTTGGCCCTTACTGTCACCCTGTACAGGTACAAAGGCTACAAAAAAGGAAGCAATATAAACAGACACAAATAACTTTTTTGCTTTTTTACATGCGATTTGTAAGCTTAGTTTGAGCTATTCACAAGCTACTTTTCTATTTTTCCTTAAAAAATAACTCCAATATTTTATAAAGATAGAAAAATCTACAGATGGAATGAAAATGTAAAGTTAGAGGCATTTCCATAAAATAGCAACTTTACACCAAATTCACTATTTTTTTTTAAATCCTGCCAAGTATTTGGACATACATGAAATGTTTCAAAACCTGACAGATAAACACTGAGATATGCTTCATTCAATAAACAGAAGTCTGCATTTATAAAACAGAAAGCTGCCTTTTTTCCCCAAAGAAATCTGTCACCAAAATGGAAAAGGGTCTCAACTTTACACCAAACATTTAGCAATAAAACCCTTTTGACTAACCAAATGGGAATAGCTTTTATAGCTCTTTACAGTTTTATAATTAACAAAAATATAGTTTTTTTTAAAACCCTCAAATTAGGGCACCCTAATCAAGGCAAAAAACTTAAGAAATGGCTTACTGTTAGCACAACACTTGTACAGTACTACAAAATGCACTGTCACTAACAAAGACATTAGCGGCATGCTGAAGTGTCACCTTAAACAAAATATACAATAACTGAAATGCTAAAGGCATTTACATGGAGTGGACAGGGAAGGGAAAAAAAAAAAAGCTCTAGGTTCAATATTAAAACAGATAATTTGGGGGGGCTTGATATCCACATTGTTTAACAGAAGCAGGCACAACAAGTGGCTGCCTCCAAATTGTAGTCCAAAGAGAGGCCTTCCTTTGCAGAGAATTTTATATAAAAGTAACAGAAATGAAGGTACCAAAAAAAAAAGGAAAAAAAGAAAAACAACTTGTATAAGGCTTTCTGCTGCATACAGCTTTTTTTTTTTTTTTAAATAAATGGTGCCAACAAATGTTTTTGCATTCACACCAATTGCTGGTTTTGAAATCGTACTCTTCAAAGGTATTTGTGCAGATCAATCCAATAGTGATGCCCCGTAGGTTTTGTGGACTGCCCACGTTGTCTACCTTCTCATGTAGGAGCCATTGAGAGACTGTTTGGACATGCCTGTGTTCATGTAGCCGTGATGTCCGGGGGCTGTGTACATCATGTTACCGTGGGGTGGGGTCTGCATTGGCTGCTGGGCATATGGCTGGGTGCCCATCATGCCCATCTGCATCTGCATAGGGTATTGGGGCGTTTGATTCATATAGCCATGATTGCTGTGGTAGCCACTGTTCATCATTGGCTGGGACATGCTGTACCCATTCATGGCGTTGAGAGTGTTCATGTTCATGTTCACGGAGTTGACATTGTAGGCTGGGGCTGGCATCAGGTTCACACTCATGTTCATGCCTCTTTGCATCGTTAAAGTCCGTGCAGGACCCTGCATGGCTACAGTCTGGGAGCGCCCATAGATTTGTGACTGATGGGTGGCAGCGGCTGGTGACAGAGACGCTGACTTGGTTCTCATGGAGACGTGGCCCTTGCTGGCAATCTGGGTTTGCAGTCTTTGGCTGTGAGAGATGCCAATATTTGATGCAGCCATGTTCCGTTGCAAAAGAGGCGGCGGCAGATTCATTGGAGGAGGAGTCAGGTTGGGGGGTGGGGTCATGGTAGCTTGTGCTTGGGGTCCCCCAGGGACGGAGTGTGGAGACTGAGAAAGCTGAACAAGCCCTGTGTTACTTAATGGTGTGGACAAAGAGGCACTGTTTGCATAGGAAGTCACAGCAGCGGAATGGCTGTAAGGCAATGAATGATCAATAAGTGTATTAGTTAACTGCTGCAGTTTGGCAAGGCTGAAGGTGGCTGACGGCTGTGGGTAATGCCCAGCCCCAAAATCACTCTGACCCATTCGCTCGTATAAGCCAATGTTGGCGTTGCCCGTCTCGGGGATTTCAGCCAGCTGCATGGGTGGGGTGAAGTTAGCAGCCATGCTGCACTGAGCCAGCTGCTGGCTGCTGCTCGGAGGCCTCTCCACCACACAGCCTTGAGGAGACTTGACGCTGCAGGTCGGAGGGGAGCTGATGCTGGTTTGCTGCAGCATGCTGCAGCTCCCGCTGATGTTGGACATCTGCTGGGTGACAGCACAGCTGCTCTGTGTCAGACTGCTGGAGGTGAGGTTGCTATAGGAGCAGCTGTTCTGTGAAGAGCCGTTTCCACAGATGCTGCCTCCCATAGTAGAATCGTAGCTGCTTGGGTTTTCGTAGTTCTCAGTTGTGCTCTCGATACTGCCCAGGTCACTAAATCCACTGTCTACGACTTGCTGTGAATGATCTGAAACTGATGGGACATCCATCATGGGACTGGTTTCCATGTTCTGCAGAGATGGCACTGAGATGGCACTTTGATCTGGGCTGATTTGGGCATAGCTGTTTTCCAGAGCAGGGACACTTGGGCTGTTGACAGAACGTACGGACTGGCCAGGATGGGAGTGGACAGATGAAACCGGGCTACTGTGGTCCGACTGTTGGCAATCGTCGAGCGTGGTGGCAATCTGTGGACTTTGGTCTGCACGGGTGTAGTTCTGTAGGCTTCTACAGGCCTCTTGAGTCTCGGCACAATCCTGAAAGGTGTCGTCCTGTTCGCTGCTCTCCTGGGTCAAAGACTGAACTGCCTGGACGGTCTCAGAGTCGATTTCCATGGTTGCTGGGTTTCCCTCTTTGAACTCTGTATCGACTTCTTTGCTGTTCTTTTGGTCCTGCTTCTGTGCCTGTTCTCCTGGGGGTGGCTCCTCGTCAGATTCGGGTACAGCTTCAGGGTCCCCAGCAAGCTCCTTGGGCTCACTGTTACAAGAAGCTGTCAGGTCGACACCACAGTCCATTAAGACCTCTGGGTTCGAGTGACCAGGCTGCACATTAAGGTCTAAAAAAGCCTCCTGGTTTTCCAGTACTTCTTTGAAGCTTTCTCTGGGCAGCTCTTCCTTCTCCACTTCAGCAGACTCCATGTGGCTGTCATCCTCGTCATCCGCATCATGGTCCTCGTTATGAGACGGCTCTTCATCCTCTTCCTCCTCCTCTTCGTGATCATCCAAACGTGCAGAGTCTTCTTTTTCCGTGGAGATTTCTGGTTCCTCTTTTTCTTGGCTTTTAGCACCATCTGGATCTTTTTCCACATTTCCTCCTTCTTCTTCTTCTTCTTCCCCTTCCTCTTCTTCCTCTTCCTCCTCCTCCTCCTCTTCCTCTTCCTCAGGTTTGATGAGATCATCTTCTGGTTTTTCACCTGGTGATGTGTTTGGACTTACAGGGGCACATGTTTCTTCCCTTCTGTTTTCTTCTTGAGGCAGCAGGGCTTCCCCAGTTTCCTTGACCTCCTCTTCAATCCTGATGGGACTGGGGCTGGTTTTTCCTTCTGAAGTCTCCTTCTGTTCTTCCACTGTTACCTGCTCATCAGGCTCCATGGGTGTTTCTGGCGGGGTGTACAAATTCAGTTTAAATCCGGTCTTCCTCTCTTTGTTTTGCCTCCACTTAGATAGACCTCGCTTTGTTCCTTTTGGCCACACTTGTTTGCACTTTAGAGGTTCGGGATTGTCTTTACTGCCTTCTTTCAAGTTACTTGAATCATCATTCATATTGTCTTAGTGAAGAGACAAAAAGGGGAAGGAAGAAAAACAGTCTTAGAAAGCATAACCATGGGCAACTTGAATTCATTCCTCTAAATTAATTAGCAAACACTGCTTTCAATTTGGCATGTTAAGAGTTGATGGTAAAGACATAATCAAGGCTAATGTGTAATAATATTGTGGTATAAACCAAGTAAATAATCTAGGCCTGGGAAAGTAACATATTGGGAACACATGGATATAGGCAATGCTAATGTGCTTATTTGAGTTTAATGAACAAGACATTCTCTGATACAAAAGCCTAGAGTTCCACAGTGTAAAAAAAAAATCAATTTGAACATTTACAAATTAGGAAATATAGGGGAAAGGAATTAATGCTAGCTTATATACAAATCATTACGGTCCTGGAAAAATGACTAGAAGCCTTAACTCTCATATCTACCTAGAGAAAGTAAACCTCTGTTTGTGGACATTTATAGGATGTAAATGATCTTGGAGGACATGATTTATTTACTTTGATTTGAATGTTCTCTCTGGCATAAAAATAAGCTGTGTACCTCTGAAACAAATCAGTAAATAACTAAATACCCAAAACAAATGCATTTGTAATCATCATTTTTAGGATCATCATTTTTGCATGATACAAACTACAATGTAATTACTAGCAAATTCCTGAACATTTAAAATACAGGTATTCTTTTTAACACTAATTCTGTCCACACTGAATTCTAGATCAGTATGTTGCTGATGTAAGGTTTGCATATTAAAGACACTTAGAAACAAACCATAATTGTGAAGTTCATTTCAGTTCAGGTGAGCTTTTTACTGAACCTATATGCACATGTTAATATAAATGTAAATATGTGCATATTTATATAAGCAGATGAATAGCTATATACATATTAATAAATATATATTAATAAATATATGCATGAAGCAGCCAAGTATTCTTAAGATCTTTAGATTACACCAATCTTCTAGAATCAGTGGTCAATTTAAAGGAAAAGCTTTATATAGAACAATAGTCTTATTAGAAACTCTATTTTGGAGAATAAAAATAAGATCTCACAATCATCATAAAACAGATATCCCTTCTGCCAGAAGACAGTGAGTTCTAGTCCAATTGGTGGATAGCAGAGTAAGCATTGGCTGATTTAGGTAATAAAAGGATGACAGATAAACTTACCTGCAAGTATTACATTCAAACCGACCAGCTGAAAAGAACACATATGTGATGTAGAATGGTTCCTTGAGAAGTGCCGAGTACCATGCCCGAGTTAAGAGTCATCTCAGGACATTTCTATTCACAATGGCAGGTAATAGCCATGCCAGTGCCCCCGGATTCCACATTCTTTTTATTTTTGAGACGGAGTCTTGCTCTGTTGCCCAGGCTGGAGTGCAGTGGCATGATCTCGGCTCACTGCAACCTCTGTGTCCCAGGTTCAAGCGATTCCCCTGCCTCAGCCTCCCAAGTAGCTGGGACTTACAGGCATGCATCACCACGCCCGGCTAATTTTTTTGTACTTTTGGTAGAGATGGGGTTTCACCATGTTGGCCAGGCTGGTCTTGAACTCCTGACCTCAGGTGATCTGCCTGCCTTGGCTGCCCAAAGTGCTGGGATTACAGGCATGAGCCACCATGCCTGGCTGGATTCTGCATTCTTATTCTACATGCTACTGGACCTACCAGCTTTTGTTGGAACACCTCCCAAAATCAGAAGATGAGTTTTCTGACAATTATTTTTAAGAAAGAAGGACATCCTGAAAGGAATCAGGCATAATATGAGAAGACAGCCAAGAAGGGGAAATAAAGCTCATTCTCACACACAAAATGATCGCTCACTGCAGTTTGTTGTTATTTGTTTAAAAAAAAAACAAAACCCAAAGAATAAGGCTTGGTTTCTTTATACCCAGGGTAAGAAGTCATTCCTTCAGCAAAATACTGTATGCAGGAACAGCATTTCTGTGAACTAAGAAAATCAAGAAGATGCTTGCATATATTCTTAAAACTGTGGCTTTTCAAAAGCTAGAGTGATCCTGTGGTTCCCAGGGAAATGAGATGGCCTGTTCCCCAGATTAGAGTAAAGTTCTGAATAGAGTCATCTCAGCCAGGGAATACAGTATACCATAAACCCTCATGATTCAGCTGGGAGCACACGTTCTCAACCTGACAGGCAAGGATGGGTGCTTTTAAAGACGATTCACTGGTGTTCAGTATATTTTTTAGAGGATGGGGTAGAGGTGTCCCTGTCAACTTAAAAGGAAAGTCAGTTTACTGATTTCTATGTTATGCAATATTATCAAAGCTAATATTCATGTGTGGGTAAGTTTAGATGGTTCTGTTTTTTTGAGAAAGGGTCTCATTCTGTCACCCAGGCTGGAGTGCAGTGGCACGATCATGGCTCACCCTGAGCTCAGGTGATCCTCCCACCTCAGCCTCCCAAGTAGCTGGGACCATAGGCGCACACCACCACTCCTGACTAATTTTTGTATCTTTTGTGGAGATGGGGTTTTGCCATGTTGCTCAGGCTGGTCTCAAACTCCTGGGCTCAAGTGATCCAACTGCCTCAGTCTCCAAAAGTGCTGAGATTACAGGTGCACACCACTACATCTGATTAATTTTTGTATTTTTTGTAGAGAAGGGGCTTTGCCATGTTGCCTAGGTTGGTCTCAAAGTCCTGGGCTCAATCGATCCACCTGCCTCAGCCTCCCAAAGTGCTGGGATTACAGGTGTAAGCCATCACGCCCAGCTTAGTTTAGATGAATCTTTATAGTAGTATATACTACGACACTACTGATTATAAGATGTACTATTGATTTACTAATATTTGTTTTCCAGGAAAAAAGAAATGATTCCATTCAATGCTCACATTGATAATAATATATACCTTGATTTCAGAAATAACTAAATGTGAAAAAAAAAAAAGTACATATTAGAATCAAAGAAATGTAATGTGTTTCTTACCAACAGACTTCAAAGTTTTTGGGGATAAGCCAATTTCTGGTAAGTAAGATGAACCCACCTAGAGGAATGTTCTGGCCTTAGAAGTTGTTTAACATAAAATCCAATTCCAGGAAGAAGGGAGAGAAGCTTGTAAGGATGGGAAAGGGCAGATGGGCACTTGCTCCAGGTGCATCAGCAGCACTTCCCAGGTGCCTCAGCAGCACTTCCCAGGTGCCTCTGGGCATCATGCCAGAGGCCTGCTCTTTGTCACCCAGTCAGATACAGACATTCTCAAGGGTGAGGTTTTTATCATTCCTCTACTTACTTCTACAAGGGTCAGCATTCTTGAAGCAATGATTGTCTTTTCCTTCCTCTTCCTCTGTTTGTCTTTTCTTCCCAGGCTGATGTTGGAATGCTTTTCTCAGGACTGGCTTCCTGCCATCTTCCTCCACTTCAATCTCACAGGTAGGCTCCAGCTGTGGCATTGGCCTCTCTTCATCTGAGTTGTCGAAGGGCTCATTCAGTACTTCTGTCGTCTCTGAAATGGTCTCTGTTGTTACACTGCTGTTGATCCTCCTGCGTTTACGACCCCTTTTCTTCTTTAGTACAAAAGGCCTCTGAAATTAATTCCAAACATAACACATAACAGCTCATGAGAAATTAAATGGTTGAGTCGATATGCAGTAGACATGTACTGAACGCGTGTCTGAGAATCTTACACGTAGAGACTTCTGTAATGCCTTTGTACTTAACCTTCCATTTGATGTCTAACATCCCTCTCAGGCTCCAACTACACAGGCAAGTGTTTTCCAAATAAAACAGTTGTTTACTCAAGCAGATGCTTTGAGAGGGAACATCCTAGCAGCTTGACTAGAGATTTTAAAAACTAAGCTTTGCTTTTCTAGCATATATTTTTCCAGTGGTACTTGCTGGCTTCAATATTCCTCACATCACAGACATTTAAGGTCATCACAGACATTAAGGTCATCATCAACTCTAATGTCTTTATAAATGGTGCCGTAATTAACTAGCCACTGGGTTAACCCATTTAATACTTGATAACTCTTGAAGGAGCACCCACTATGTGGACAGCACTGGGAAATATGATACAAGACCAACCTACTTTTTCTCATTCCATAGGACTTCAGGGCTATGAAAAGGAAAGGAAAGGTACTTGAAGAAAGGATTACTGTTTAAAATGTTAACAAAGTCAAGTATTGGTGGCTGCTGAGATGTGAACAACTGATAACCTGGCAAAATATTTTAATAGAAGGCATCTAAAAATGTTAAAGACATGCCAGATGTCTTATTTGTATGATATAAAAATATTTTTTTCTTTTATTTTTCTTTTTTGTAGAGACAGGGCTTTGCCACGTTGCCTAGGCTGGTCTCGAACTCCTGAGCTCTAGTGGTCCACCCGCCTTGGCCCCCCAGGATGCTGAGATTATAGGCGTGAGCCACCGCACCTGGCCTAAAAATATTTTTTCTGTTTGCGCTAAAGGTTGGCACAAATGACTCTCCATAATTGTAATTATAAAATATTTTTCCCCCAGCAAAAAAGTTTTTAATGACACAAAATTCAAATAGAGGAATAGCAGGTAGATTTGCTGCTAAGATGTAATTGTTGCCCTCCAAATTATTGAAAATACACTGCAAAGAAGGGTTCAATAGGCTTGGTTAAAAGCTAACCTTCAGGTAAACTGTATTCAATAATAATTATTATTATTTTAAAAATATTTATTTATTTTTTATAGAGACAGAGTCTTGCTTTGTTGCCCAGGCTGGTCTTGAACTCCTGAGCTCAAATGATCCTCCTGCCTCAGCTTCCCAAAGTGTGGGGATTATAGGCGTGAGCCACTGTGTCTGGCCTCCAAGAATTCTTGTGTCTTACTTTTGTTAACGCTCTGAATGCTCACTGAAGCACACACGTAGCCAGTTAATCATATTCTATAATTTAACATTTACGGTTATTATTCCCCCCAGTCTGCCTGCCCTCTTTAATCCACGAGAATTTTCCCTAATATGAGGGAAGCCAAGCTAGAGAACTGGTTTTCTTCAGGTTGAGTCCAGTTCAGATCATGCCTTGGATGATTCTGGTTTTTGATAGTTTTAGAACAAGTTTCTTTTATTATATACACAACACATGAATACACACTCCTCCTAAGAAATGGAAACATTATTCTTAAGCCTGAAGTCTACTTTGTGAGATGCTCCTTTCTACCACCTCCCCATGGAGACCCTTCCAGAAGACTGCCAGGCCTAGAAGAGCGCTGAGCTGCGAGTTAGAACAGCAGGTTCCCTAACAGATGCCACATCAGATGGCCTTGGGGCAGAGCCTTAGCTTGTATTGTGATATCTCTATCAGTCTTGGCTCTCCTCTATGTCCCAGATAGATACTGAAGACAAAGATATCAGATCTGGGTGAACAGTTACCTAAAAACAAAGTCAATTCTTTACTTTCCGTACCATTGGAGATGATATGGTCTATCTAGAGACACCACTGGGCTACTAAGATCTGAGGAGATTCAGTAATGCGCATTCGGCCACAAATGCAAAATATCACCATCAAAATTCAGGGCCTAAAATGCTTTCTAACAATTCTGTGCCAAGAACAAGAGAAAGAAACAGCATGAAGAGCACTGGGCTTGGAGTCTTTTTGTTTTGTTTTGAGACAGAGTTTCGCTCTTGTTGCCCAGGCTGGAGTGCAATGGTGCGATCTCGGCTTACTGCAACCTCTGCCTCCCTGGGTTCTCCTGCCTCAGCCTCCCGAGTAGCTGGGATTACAGGCGCGTGCTACCATGTCTGGCTAATTTTTTGTATTTTTAGCAGAGACGGGATTTCACCACGTTAGCCAGGCTGGTCTTGAACTCCTGACCTCAGGTGATCTGCCCACCTCGGCCTCCCAAAGTGCTGGGATTACAGGCGTGAGCCACTGCGCCCAACCCAGGCTTAGAGTCTTGAGAGCACGCATTTGGTTCTGCTTCCATCTCTAATGAGTCATATGACCTTAGAGAAGTCTCCTGGCCTCTAGGTCTTGGAGGGTGGTTTAAGTGCTCTCTGGGGCCCCTTTCTGTTCCCATAAACCTCAGTTACTCTACTGCAGACCAGCAGGTGACAGAAACTATTAGACTAGGAGGCTGGCCTGTCCCTGGTTTCCTGTCACAGCACTAACAAACCTCAAAAGTAAACATAATCATGACTGTGAGATAAACGATTATGATATATGATCAGCGGGACTGGGTACACATAAACTACGACTAAAGAACAGAGAGTGAAACAAATACTAATAGACAGAATGTCTGCAATGACAAATAAGATTTGATTGAAGGCGACTCACAGAAAATCTAAACAGACACCTACCTTTCTCTTTATGGCAACTGACTGTGGTTTCGTCAATCTTGGGGGAGAGCTTTGAATATTTTCTTCTTCTTCTTCTTCTTCTTCTTCTTCTTCTTCTTCCTCCTCTTCTTCCTCCTCTTCATCCTCTTCCTCTTCCTCCTCCTCCTCTTCCTCCTCCTCCTCGTCCTCCTCCTCCTCTTCTTCACTGCTCTCTTTAGACAGCTCCAGCAGCTGCCCTCGCTCGCCTGTGACTGGCCGGCTCTCCGGGGAATGCAAATATTTATTTTTCGATTGTACTTTTGCAGGTGATTGCCTACTGTTAGCTCTAGTTGACAGGATTTCTTGTTCCTCCTTCTCCCAGCAGCTAGCTTGTTCCATTAGCCGCTCAGCCTAAGTGGGGAGGGTAAAAATGGTGGCCAGTGAGAGGGCAGTTACACAGCCAGAGCCTCTGAGGATCAATGGCAAAGTATCTCTAAGTCAGTTCTGATCAGGACAGCCAGCCAGCCAAGCACATTCCAGCTGCATCATCTCAGGAACCTTTTGCATCAGTTAGGATAACAAATCAAAGAAGATTGGGTTTCATGGGATATTTAGCAGTATTAATGATGCAGCGAATTGATTTGAGTCCTTTATCACTACATTACATGCTCACTGGCATGGAGCACTTTAAGCAAGTTCATAAACACAAAGAATCGATTGACACTGCAGCCTTGGAGCTCAGCACCGAATTTGATCTGATTACATGCTCTCAGTAGTGAAAAATGCTGCTTTGTAATCAATGATAAATGTTTCATTTTTCGTACTCAATTCAATAAAATTATCATGTCTTACCATGCAACCTCAGTTAGGATAAATTAGTGCCATATCATTTCACATGCTATCTCTACATAACCAAGCTTTTGACAACGATCTTAATGACTTTCTTAGCTTAAGAATGCTACAAGATTGAAGTTACACAACTTAGGATGATAAAGACAATCATTACCTCTTTCTCAGCTTCTCGCTCTTCTTCAGACACTGCAGCATTAGAAATTAAAATTGGGGTCCACCTCAGACTGTCTGGATCAAGTTCATTGGCTCTGGAACAGGTTTTCAGCTTTTCCATGTGGCTCAATATCAACTTTTCCCGTCTAATGATGACAAATCTGTAATGTGATAAGGCAGAACAAGATGTAATCACAAGCTGAAATTTCACTTCAGCTTCACATACGGACATACGCTAGCACTAACGTTATCTGCATTAGGAAAAATCAGAAAGCACCTCAATGAGAGGGTACAGAACACTGGAATCCAACCAGCAAAAAAGTGTCATTTCATGTGTTATTTTTAGGAGAAAAGGTTTGATAATACTGTTAGGGAACCTCAATCTTTAACTGGAATGAATGCACCTATCTCCAGGGACCCTTTCTGGTGTGGGATGCCTGAGCCACGGAGCTGCCCAGGGTTCCAGGACTCACCTGCCATCTCTCTTGTCGATCATGTGGAGGTGCTGTAGAGTGGTGGCAATGTCATGTGGGCACATGCCCGTCGCTCTGCTAATTGCCTTGATGCTGATGTGCCTCTCATGGTGGTGGTAGAGATACTCCAAGATGACGCTCTTCCAATATGCCAGGTAGGAGAGACGGCCCAGATCGGAGAGAGGCTTTTCAGGAGAACCTGCTTGGCCTTCTCTTCTAGAAAGCAAATAGCCTAGGGCAGAAAAAATAAATGGGCATTCCTCACTGTGGCATTCCCAGAACTTAGAACAGGAGCCACTAGAAATAATATGAGTAGTGACAAGGTAAAAACATCACAACAGAGAAGTGCGTTCGCTTTAGGCATGTAGCCTCTTCCCAGTTATAGTGATTTGATCTCCGTGAAGTTTGTGCTCCTGAATGTTTGACAGTGGCACTCTAAGTCAATTCACGCAGCTAGAAGCAGCATTCCAAACACATATTGTGGCATATTTAACAAAGACTAAAAGCTATGGTTGAAGACATTACTCCTGCTAAGTCTCAACATCTAAGTCTCCCACAGCTTTAGATTCTTTCAAAAACGAAATGTCAGGCCCTTACTCAGAAATCCTGTCGAGGGACCACCCCCAACATTAATGGGCAAGTTGTTTTCCACAGGAAGGACCTAATGACCCTTTGACAGCTGGGTCTTAATAAAAAGAGAAGGACCTCTGTTGACTCAGAGTCTATATTGCTTGTTACATTTAACTAGCAGGTTGATCTGAAGCTTTGTTTTAGGACTAATAAAAGAATGTCTTTCAAGTCAACTGCTGCAACTCCCATCAGCTCCACTAGCTCTATTTTCACCTTTTTCATAGAAATTAATTTACAATCCAATCCCAGAACATTGCTCCTACAAATTAAGACAAAACAAAACAAACTCCTTAAAACAACCTATTGCATGTATGCTCAGAAAATCCCCGAGCATCTTAAGCTTTTGAACGCATTTTACAGCATTACTGTGAAGGTTCCTTGGCAAAGGAACTTTAAAAATGAAAAAAAAAAAAAGAAACCAGCCCTTTAAATCCACTTGAAGGTAATGAATGAAAGCTGGCGGCTGTCTCGGTAATTAAGAGCCACTTATGGAGTAGAAAAGAAATGCTATAAGCTAATGATGTCTACCTTGCTCTAATTATCTATTTCAACAGCCTCACCTTCATGAACTTCCTAAGTTTAAACAAACATCAACCACATACGGTAGGTGGCAGCAATGACAAAATCATACTGCTCCATAAACCACCCAAATCTTCAGCATTTTTCTTCTTTATCTACATTTCCAAAATGGCTGCATTCTCAAGAATTTTCTCAATTTTAGGGTTATTTTTTGTTAAAGAAGAAATCAATGCCTCTGATGCATTTTCCTGTGTCTCAAAATCACTGCAAATACAGTAATGCAGAAATATAAAACAAGAATCCAGCCTGAACCCTCGAAGGGTATAATCACAGCATTTTGCATTTTGATGGCTTTAATCTCAATGCCATTATGAAGAATAGGCATAAATTTAACTTCAGGTTTTGCTAAGGTCTTTTGACTTATTTGTCTCTTTAACCCATGTTTAAGTGCAAAGTATTTCACTGAATGCAAACAAGCACCGCAACATTTTACAGTGAAACCACTGTCTACATGTAATTTGGCAGCAGACTGGGGCTTTCAATAGCAGTGTGTCAGGAATGCTAACACAGTGATGGCCACTGTGCCGAAGCCAGCCCATATTGTGTCCTGTCAACACGAAGAAGAGCTCTCTATGTCTCTGTGTTGCCAGAGTACGAAGGGAGCCCACACCTCAGAATACAGAAAATTGGCACATCCGTCACCTGCCTCCAAAGTGCTTGGCACATGCTGAGAAATGTACCCAGGAGGGTGGGGGGTCCCAGCTTTGTACTCCTGGGGGGTGAGAACCATAGAGACGTGGATATAGAACCATCCCCTTTTGTCCATGAGATCCCACAATTAAAAGTCCCCTGCAGTGAGTGTGAAAGTCCCCAGGTCCTCTACTGGTGCTTATTTGAATCCAGCAGTCAAGGACAGAAAGCCCCATTCCTCTCAGCTTTGCTGAAAGAATTCTGTACAACCAAAGTGTTCATACCAAGGTGGTATGTGCCCCCCCATACCTTATGTCCCCCACTATGATGGGCCAACTTACCCAGAAGCACATGTGTTCCTTTGTTCTGTCTCCCCGCTACAGTCCCTAATCTGGAAGGCAGCAGCAGCCAGCATCAGAAAACCCACGCTTTCCGCAGCTGTTCGTGCTTTCACACCCTGAAGTGGTGCACACACACCCTGTCAGGGCCTGAGCCTAAATGGGTTAGGCCACTCAAACTAGCAGGCAACTTGGGGTCCATGGGCAGCATTTAGGCATAAACCTTTTAGCACCTGCTACTCCTACCATGTTAAGTGGCTGTCTCCTGGGACACTCCCTTGGACATAGACTTCAGGCTATGACTGATAGTCACGGAAGAGTCCTGGGGAGGTGGCAGCAGGGTGATCAGCCCTGATGGGCGTGGGTACACTGAAAGCCCAGTGGTCTTTTTCAGCAAACACCCTTGCACTGTGCTTGCAAAGGCCAGGAGAAAGCAGGGAGTGGCCAACACCTGCCAGGAGGCCATGCTTCCCTGGGTGCTGGAAAGAAGACAACTGCAAACCCAAGCTCCAGCCACAGCACAGCAGGTGGGTGTGCAGGGATGATGTGCACCAACACTGCAGACTGCACTGTGCTTGCAAAGGCCAGGAGAAAGCAGGGAGTGGCCAACACCTGCCAGGAGGCCATGCTTCCCTGGGTGCTGGAAAGAAGACAACTGCAAACCCAAGCTCCAGCCACAGCACAGCAGGTGGGTGTGCAGGGATGATGTGCACCAACACTGCAGACTGCACAAGGCCACTATCCGAAGGGACCCCTGCATGGCTTGCAGTGGGTTTTTCCCTCTCCTCTCTGACTCATGAGACCCTCAAGGAACTAATAATAGCAGGAACTGGCACTTATGCCAGGAGCCATTTGGAAGTCCACAAAGTCTACTCATGTAAGAGAAAACAATCCATCAAAATGATCAAAATGAACAAAGATACATTTCTGATTCCTTACTAGTTAAATGAACTCACTTGTAATATGTTAAACTGTACAGCTTAGAAGAAAGTGTGTGTCATGTCCACTCCACTAGCGCGCCTGGCGGATGTAGGACAGAATTCCATTTGAACCAGTGGCAGCACTTCCTCTCAGAAGGCTGCAGCTGGTGGCACTTCACTACTCTGACCCTCATAACATGCGACGTTTTAAAAAAGGAATTTCTTGCCACCTTTTGTTTCTTTCTACTTTTTTTTTTTGAGACAGAGGCTTGCTCTGTCGCCCAGGCTGGAGTGCAATGGCGCGATTTGGGCTCGATGCAACCTCCGCTTCCCAGGCTCAAGCGATTCTCCTGCCTCAGCTTCCTGAGTAGTTGGGATTACAGGCGCTGGTGGCCATGCCTGGCTAATTTTTGCATTTTTAGTACAGACAGGGTTTCACCATGTTGCCCAGGCTGCTCTCGAACTTCTGACCTCAGTCCCTCAAGTGTTGGGATTACAGGCGTGAGCCACTGCACTCGGCCTCTATTTTTTCCTAGGCTCTTCACAACATAATTATGATATAGTCCATTGAAAGAAAAATTTTTGGTAAGAACATTTTACTTATTGAGTAATCATAGAGATGTGGTGGTTTAAGTTACAGCTCTTAAATTTAACTTACCAAAAAGATTCCAAATAATTGATCTAAGATGCAGGGAAATAAAAAACACTTATCTTGGCTGGGCACGGTAGCTCACGCGTATAATCCCAGCACTTTGGGAGGCTGAGGCGGGTGGATCACCTGAGGTCAGGAGTTCGAGACCAGCCTGACCAACATGGAGAAACCCCAACTCTACTAAAAACACAAAATTAGCCGGGCATGGTGGCGTGCGCCTGTAATCCCAGCTACTCAGGAGGCTGAGGCAGGAGAATCACTTGAATCCGGGAGGCAGAGGTTGCAGTGAGCCGAGATCATGCCATTGCACTCCAGCCTGGGCAACAAGAGTGAAACTCCTGTGTCTCCAAAAAAAAACCAAAAAAAACCCAAAAAACAAAAAGGCACTTAAAACAAGAGTGAAACTCCATCTCAAAAAAAAAAAAGCACTTATCTTAGAAGCTGGTGTATTATCCTGAAGCATCTGAAACAAGTACAATACACCAATACACCCCTGGTGAATAGATTCCCATGGTGCTCTAACACTTCTCCTTAACTTGGGATACTTTCAATCAGAAAACCTCAGCTCTCCCTGGAGAAACCTGGCTGTTTCAGATGGAAAACAAAGTGATGTTTGGAGGACAAATTCCAGTAGTTGCAGTATAATTAATCGCTGGTGAAATTATTCCCTTGAACTTGTCTGTGAGCCAGAGGTGCTGGCGAACAGCACTTACTCTGTGAGTGGGAGCCTTGTAATTGAAAACGGGGTAGCCCATAAACCCCTCATCCACATCAACTATCTTGATCGTAGCAAAAGCTGGCTTCCTCTTTTGCTTTACTGGAAGTACTTATCCTGGGGAAGGTGACATCTGAGTTTCAGTATACAGGCCACATAATCAATTCAAAGGATTGTCAAGAAGTCTGCTTAAAGGGAAAGGAAGAACAATGCGATTTCTGTCTATAAAAAGTAAGCATTTCTAAGCTGTACTGCATGGAACAGAGGTGTGCCTCACCTCTGTTAAGGCTGAACTACTTGCAGTAAAAGAATCAAATCTCATGTTAACTAGCCCTGAGTTTGAAATGGTTAACTCTCTCCCAGCAGGAGAAAATAGAAGTGGTAGAGAGTTATCTCACGTAGACAGATCTATTAGGATAAGGAAGGAACTATCTAGACAAGGTCAAGATATGTTTTTGCAGACCCAAATTCCCAAATTAAATTTAATTCCCAGCATAATAACTGTAATGTTAACGCTCATTGAAAATGAAAATTCCTTCCCTTTAAACTAGGGGTATTCAAGAGTGTAAATGGACCATAGTAGAATAATGTTCTCAGGCAAGGGCATGGATAGGGACAGGGATCTCCCCCGACAGGGGCAGACACCCTCACCCCTGCACACCTCCATCTTCCACTACCTGGAACCAAACCAAACCATATGAACCTCCTCAAACACCAAAGTGTAAACTTTGGCAAGCTACTCACTCCCAACTTCCATCTCTCTGGATTATGTGAGTTTGGGGTCACCAGCTGCTTTTAGGGGATGATAATCTTTGAGGATTACATACTTTTCATCAGACACCTGTTTAGCTCAGCAAATCCTGCTGAAAGGTCTGTATCGGTTGACGGCACTGGGTTTGCAAGCCTGGGAACAGACACCAGGCCAGGGATTTATGGCAGCTTTTGAGCACAGGAAATCTGATGACTCTAACCAAGTTATCTCATGCTTGGAGATGGCAATTCACTGGTTTGTACGCTCATCTGTTCCTCGTTTCTGGTGCAGAGCAGCACTGTGACCAAGTGGATGAATGGCATGTTATCAGTTTAAATAATGACAAATGAACCTGACAGGCTATTTATATCTCCTCATTTAAATTTTGTGGTGATTTTGCAATTAGTGCAGAAGGATGCTGAACCTTAGTTCTCACATCATTTTAAGAGAACAGCTGTGCTCTAAATGACCTGTGACCTGCCTGATATCTTACTGCTTTCCACTTATTAAAAGATACAGGTGCCTCCTTGGCAAAGATGGAAATTTTGAATTTTTCATATATTTTACATTTTAAGAGATTGGTGTTGAAACTGTGGAAGTTTAAGACCTCTCTCCCCTAAGTCCTATGGGCATGACATAATTATATAAGAACTTGAATAAATGCTGTTTATCAAGATCTCAGTGTGGAGACCTGTGGCATCAACATCACCTGAGAACTTGCTAGAACTTTAAATTCTCAGAACCTATCTCAGACCTGCTGAATCAGGATCTTTGGTGGGGAGAGGCAGAGCCCAGCATCTGTGCTTTCAGAAGTCCCCCAAGTGATTCTGATGTACCCGAGTTTGAAAACCACCGCTAGAACCCTGCTCTGAAGCTGCTGGCTTTGCTGAGGGTGTGGCCACTTAAGAAACAGTAGGACTGATGAATCTCAAATAGGTGAGACCTCACTCAGCTCCTTGGATGCAAGATAATTGGAGAATGGACTCGCCAAAGCCCCACCAGACTGAAATTTGGCTAGAGGTCACTGAGTTGCCAAATCGCTTTGTGCAGATGTTCTACACCTCTGCTTCTCAACTTCCATTGTGCAGACAAACTAGTTCTGGTTAACAGCATGGACTCCGGTTCAGTAGGTCTGGGGTGGGGCTTGAGATTCTGCACGTCTAACAACTTCCTGTGCCATGGACCACACTTGAATAGCAATGGTTTATACTTTAAATCGGTGATTTTCAAATGCTTTGGTCTCAGCACTCAGAGAGCTTTTGCTTTTAAGGGCTCTATCTATTAATTTTACTGAAAAATTTGACAAATATTTATTAATTCATCTAAAAGATAACAATAAACCCATTATGTAACATTTTTTTAAATTAAAAAAAATCCTATACTTTCTAAAATATAAATAAAATTTATAGTGAAAAGAGTGGCATTATTTTACATGTTTTGCAAATCTCTTTAACTTCTGGCTTCAGAGAAGCCAGTTAGCTTCTCTCTTTCTCTCTTTATTTTGTTCTTTCTTTTTCTTTTTCAAGAAGACAGGGTCTCCCTAAGTTGCCCAGGCTGGTCTCAAACTCTCAGGCTCAAGCAATCCTCCCACCTCAGCCTCCCAAAGTGCTGGGATTACAGGCGTGAGCCACCGCACCCGGCTTGCTAGATTTTCATAGATTGCTTTGGTATTGAATCTGCTGTGATATCACATTCTGGTCATGACATTCTGGAAAACTCCTCTGTATACTCATGAGAAAATGAAAGTAAAAAGAGTATCTTAGTACTACTTGGAAAATAATTATGACCTTGTAGACTCCCTGAACCATACTTTGAGACCATGTGCATTAAACAAAGATGAGAGTTTTTTAAAGTTGGGCAACAGGGCACCTGTATTTTAAAACAATATGTCATATATTGCATACAATACGACAGATCGTGAGAGGCTCTATGGGTGGGTGGACAGCATAGGCTCTGGAGCCAGACTACCCAGAATGGAATCTGGGGTCCACCGTGTACCAGTTGGGTGACCTCGGGGATTTTATTTAACCTCTTTGTGCTTCAGATCCCTCATCCATAAGGTGTGAATAATAACTGTACCTAACTCTTACAGTTCTGGTAAGGATTGAGTTAATATGAAGCATGCAGAACAGTGCTTGACACATCACAGTAATCCTAATAAGTGTTAGCTATGATTATTATTCAACATATTGAATGAATCAAGCCTCAAGGTGATCATTTGGGTACCTAACATCCTTAAGATAGGGGAAAGAAATAAAATTTGGACAGAAGGGAAACAACAGAGACAGACTGCTCTATAGAATCAGATTGAGAAAAGCTAACTTTCTTTTCCTACTTTGCCTGAGGAACCTAAAAACCATTACATGGACTCAGACAGAAGCTCTCCTCTCATCCCACCCTTCCTTCCTCTCCCCTCCCCCCAGCTAACCACCCAGATATCAATTGAATTAAAGAAAGAGGCCATGAAAAAAAACTCTGCCTCAGGAGTGATCTTAAGAAATGGCAACAAAGTTCCCAGCAAACACAGTTCTGTGCCCCCAAATTCCCTTTGGCCACTTAGTCCTTAACTTCAAGGACTACCCTTAGGAAACAGCAAGCCCATCCAACCACAGAAACAATGACTGCTTAGGGCTTCAGCAGAGCCCAGGGACAGTCCCAAGACAGATGAAAGACTCAAATATTCAACAAGACTCAAGTGTGTCTCTGGGAAAATGGCCTGACCCAGTGAAACCCTGAGCATGGAGACAGCATGTCTTTGGGGAAGGAGTCTGACTGCCCTGGGTCACATACCAGCCTGTTACTCTAAGCCCCTCTCTTAGATGTCTCTTCTCTGGGATTCCACAAGCTCCTCAGCAGACCTCCAGTGCTGAGCTCTTCCCCAAGGGGCCACTGATTTTTCTTACTGAATGTCCCCATCCTTTCAAGTCCATTCCAGAGTGGAATGGTCTTCCTTTAACTCCCCCAGTGGAAGATGTATGGCAGGAGTGTGACTCCCCTGATGCTGTGTGGTGTACCTGTGTCTCCGAGCTGACCGACCATGCTGGGATTTACCAGATGGTTCCATGGTTCTGTGGGTAGGTGTGGACTCCCTTGTGGGGGTGGTCATTCTGCATGTCAGTCCCCCAGGGAAAGGTACAGGTGCTTAGAAAGAAAATGAACTCACAAGTAGGGCATCAGGCAGCACAAAAGGGGACTTCCCGCCTCTGCACCGCCCCTGTGTTGAAAAGTGTGGACCTCTGTGGATGTGCTCCTGAGCCGGAGGTGCCAGGGTAGCACGTGCCACATGGAAGCAGCCTGAAGGCCAGAGACAGCTGTGTGAGATGGCATTTATACCTGATTCTCTTACCCAGTGAGAGAATTAACTGCTCCTTTTTCTTTTATTTTTTGGACACGGTCTCACTCTATCACCCAGGCTGGAGTGCAGTGGTGTGATCTTGGTTCACTGCAGCCTCAACTTTCTGGGCTCAAGAGATCTTCCGACCTCAGCCTCCCGAGTAGCTGGGACAAGCGCACACCACCATGCTTGGCTAATGTTTGTATTTTTTGTAGAGATGGGGTTTCACCATGTTGCCCAGGCTGGTCTCAAACTCCTCGGCTCAAGCAACCCTCCTGCCTCGGCCTCCCAAAGTGCTGGGATTACAGGTGTGAGCCACTGCACCTGGTCTATTGCTCCTTCTTCTGTCTTCAAGTGTAGCCCAGTGGTTCTCGACCCTGCCTGCATATCAGACTCACTTGGGGCTTTAAAAAGCCACAGATGTCTGTGTTCCACCCAACCTCATGACTTGTCTGGTTTCAGATATATTATGGGTCCCAGTAAGGAAAGGGCCTTGGGGGACTATACTTGGGCCAGAATATTAAATGGGGTGCAGCACCACTTCTTCATTTTTGCCACCTCACAGGGCTGTGGTGGTAGCAGTGGTGCCTAATGAGAAATCCCAGCAGCAGGCAAATCTTCTTTGAACTGAGGCATGGGAGGATGGCCACTCCATAAAGAACTGTGTGATACACTTCACAGAGTTTCATTTCATTAAACATTCAACTGAGGAGTATTTGTGAGTGCATGGTGTGTCACCACAACCGAGTTCCTGGTCTAGTGGATTAGAAGAATAAAATTTTTTTAATAAGGTGACTGACTATGATATAGATTCATCCTTCAATTTCCTTGTTAGGAAAATGAGGCACCTGCCACACAGATAAAATGATCATGGAATGAGAGATGTTATACTCTGTCAGTATCATTTACGCCCAAACTAAAATTGTTTGGGGAAGGCAAGAATTTTTAAAAATATGTTGATGTAAGAATAGCTTACCAAATTGTTGAAGTAACCAAATTGTTCATGAAGCCCATTGCCTATCACCAAACTAAGATAATGCTCTGATTTGTGACCCAGAGGCACTTTCAGTTAGGTAATGAGAAAGCCCCAGTGCCATGGCCTTCGGCATGACAGAAATTAGAAAGGCATGCAGAGGAAGGTCTTCTTCTTTGACCTTTTAAGTTTTCCACAGTTCACTTTTAAATTCTGGGATATTTTAGGAAAAACAAATTTATTTTTAAAAATTTAAAGATGAAGTAATTTGGCATTTTAAAATTATTTCCTCTCTTATAAATAGGCAAAAGTCTACATTAGAGATTCATTAAAAAAAGAAATAGTTTTTGAAATAGAAAATAACACAATTGAAATAGAAGGCAACTTAATTCTTCAGTTTTCACTAAAAGAAAGCATTTTAAATATCTGGCTCCCCCCAGGCTTGCTCCCCAAGTTGAAACTTGGATAAAATTTTCATGTCTAAGTTAGAAAATTCTGATAACAAGAACTTACCACTGAAAGGCTTTAAGATGGCAAACTTGATCAAACACATATACACTTCAAATAAAGCATCTGCGCCAAACAAATGACTGAATGCACTTAAAATGCTTTACCTTTAAGATCGTTCTCCTGCTGCGAAAACACTGCGATTGAACATCTTCCTTAACTAAATCACTAAATGCAAAAACTGAGACTTCTTTTGCCTACTTTTATAGGTCTGAGGTTCTATTGAGGCAGCTGAGATACTTCATTCTAATATCTAGTCATCTGGTCTGGTCCAACCCCACAGACCGATGGTGGAGGGTGGGAGAGGGGTGGAATTTACATAATCATGGCAGTACCACTGATTTCAGAATCAGGTTTGGGAGACAGGATGGTTGGAATAGCAACTTGCCTTTCCATTTGCTCTCCTACAAGCCCCCTAAAATGCTGTGTGTATATGTGGAAGGGAGTGTTGTGTGTGTGTACCAGCTGTAATTTTTAAAAATAGGACAAAGTATGTTGTAATTCCAATTCTGGATGATGAGCTTTCACACAGCAAACAAAAATACACAGCAAGATTGAAGAAAGAAAAAATGAGAATACAAATCTCCTTAGAAATTTTCTTTGTTTTCAAACAAAGTACATTTCAAAAGGGAATCTGTCAGTTTTGGAGATAACTTTCTAAAATCAAAGTACAGCCCATCACCTAATCTGACTGATCAACCACTGTTGGAAATGTAAGACAGAGAAACTGTCCCTAGTTGTCCTCAGGTTATCTAGACAAATAATCCCATTCCACTGGTCTACTTTTCTTTTTGCTTATTTTTTATTTATCTCCCAAATGCTTTGAAACGTGATTTGAGGTAAGAAGCCTCTGGAGGTCAATGGTTGTGTCCCACTAGGGTTATTGCTGAGGCCCCTCTGAAGCTGTGCAGCACACAGGCACCCTGAGTAGCGGAGCTAGGGTGGGAGGGGGGCCAGACAAGTGACTGGCTGGTTTGCCCATGGACTTGGTGTCATGTAGGGACTTAGCTTTTTTTATTTGAGATGGAGTTTCGCTCTTGTTGCCCAGGCTGGAGTGCAATGGCATGATCTTGGCTCACTGCAACCACCATCTCGTGGGTTCAAGTGATTCTCCTGCCTCAGCCTCCTGAGTAGCTGGGATTACAGGCATGCACTACCACGCCTGGGTAATTTTGTATTTTGAGTAGAGACGGGGTTGCTTCATGTTAGTCAGGCTGGTCTCGAACTCCTGACCTCAGGTGATCTGCCCACCCCAGCCTCCCAAAATGCTGAGATTACAGGCATGAGCCACTGTGCCTGGCCAGGGATTTAGCCTTTAATCTTAGGGAATCTTAAAGTCCAAACTGGCTACAGAAGATGTTAGCTGTTAGAAAAATAAACACATATGCAGTATCGTCACCAGCAGCATTAAAAACAGCAATGACTACCTCTTAGGTTGTAGAGGACACATTCCTCTAAGCCCCTGGAATGAACCGCTATTCTGTCCATTGTTTAGCTAAATTTTAGACTTCAGTAACAATACATTAATATTAGCAGAGCTTCACCACAATATACTAATACTATCCCCATGAGACTTTACATTATGTTAATCAAAGAATCTCCATTCCACCTTCAAAGGCTTGAAATGGTTTTCTGCTATGTCCAACAGTTGAGTGCCTACTAGGTACTAGCCACTTTTCTAGTTAGGTTGTATACAGACACTCTATTTTCCAAATTTAATGAGAAAAAAAGCTCTGGGAGTTTAATTTGTTAGCTGGTATGCAACTGCTGAACGCAAGAACCACAAACTACGTAAATAACAGGAACTCAAATAAACATGTTAACAGCTAAAGTTCATTTTTAAAAAATGAATTCAATATGCTACACTGCAAGGAATCAATCACATTGCAATCATCATTTACAAATCAAAGTACAACACACATACTCATGGGGGTATATACAACTAGGTAGAAGTGTGTGATTATGGACAAGTAGATTGAAACTGTAAATTATGTAACTGTCTCTTGTAATTACCCTGCTTGAGAACTGAAACAAACTTCCTGTATAATTTTGCAGGAGAATGGAGATTGAGATACAGAATTGCTTTTTAGTTGGTTTTAACCCTTCCACAGCTATTTAATTATGTGTGATGAGGTCAAAGAAAGTTTATGCTTAATTTATGAAAAACTGGCAGAGAGGTATTTCAAAGTAAATCCTCTAAAAAGCTTCTGATTATTAATTAAATCTGGTAATTTCTCTTCCTCTTCAAGGAAGATTTATATAAATTATTAGGTAAAATAAACAATGTTTAAAACAAATTCACGGGCATCATTCATTTTATTTCCTTTCTAAAAACATTCATTATGTTCTATAAGTTTTCAACTGGATGCAACTCAAAAGCTACAGGGATGAAAGGCTGTCTTCAGAGCATCTTCTGCTTCGGTAGAGAAAAATCTTATTAATGTCCTTAACTTCATGGAGAAAAGCTCCAACACTGGGTGAACCCCAGGGCAGGACTCCTAGTTTATGAACAGAGAATCACCTTCTTAAGAAGAAGGAAGCCTGTTTTTCTGATAAATAGCAGAGCCTCATTTCAGGATATTTTAAGTCATCCTAGCCTTTTTCTTCCCTTTCTTAAAAATCTAACTTTTAACATCCTTTCTCTAAGTTCTGTTTGTAGTGCCTAAAGATCTACCCCAAATTTTACAACTGCTCAGCAACCTAGGAGAAGGAAAGAGCAATTTTCCTGTACACATCTTACAGTGTCTGCTGCTGCTGTTCTCCCCACAAAAAAAGAAAAATGGGAAAACAGTTCTCAGGCTGCAATGTCTCTCCTTTCTCTCCTCGGGCTCACAGTTAAATATTTTCTCTGTACTCCATCCTCACTCTGCATCGCCATTCCTTGTCCGAATCCTCCATTTCATCCTCATTCTGTTAACGCACAACCCTTCAATTATGTTTTTCTAAGTTTAAGAGTGAAAGTGAAATTTACAGGAATGCTGTTCTCTAATGAACTAGAATCAACACTTCAGAGGATTTGATTCAAGTAAATTTCAGTACATTTCCTTCACATAAAAATGGCCCTGCAAAGGCTGACATGGAGTTGATGCCCGTACACTAAATACTTGTGCACTCAAGTTTTCATTTTCAAGCAGTCAAGGTGAAAACTGTGTCTCTCTTTAAAACATGACTAACAGGATTTCACCAACAAATTGATTAAGTTTTCAGTTTTAAGAGTTACAAAAACCCAGGCACTAAGATACCATAGGATGTCACCTCCCATTTTAAGATGATCGCTTTCTAAAAAACAAAAATAAAACAGAGATACAGAAAATGACAAAAAACAAATATACAGCTTAATGGATTATTATAAGGCAACTGTCCTTGTAACTATCACCCAGGATCAAGAAATAGAAGTTTGCTGGCTACTCCAGAAAACTTTCTATCTGCTCCAGCTAATCACCTCTCCTTTCTCTAAGTAACCGCTATCCTGACTTTCACAATAATCTCTTGCTTTTTTTATACTTTCATCACCAAAACAGACCAGGCACTAGAACAGTCTTGCCTATCAAAAAAAAAAAATCTTAATGTCATTTTAATCTAGGGGTCCCACCCTCACCCCTTTATTTTCCTTGTAATCTATCTGTGGATGAACTGGGGCCACTTGACCTATACTGTCCCCACTCTGGATTTTGCTGATTTCCTACTTGCACTGCAGCTCAGTATGCTCCTCTTTACTCTGTATCTCTTGCAAAATGGTAACTAGATCCAGTGCTTGCTTGATTAGACTTGGGTTCAATCCACTGGCAAGACTACAAATATCCTTGACCAGAAGATACACAATTTCTGGTTGTCCTTTTTGCAACTGTTGATGTTGTTCATTGTCTAGATCCATTAATTCATGGTGGTGGTGGGGATTACAAAATGGTTATATTTTAATTCTGTCATTTTCTTTTCTTTTTGAGATGGAGTCTCACTCTGTTGCCCAGGCTGGAGTACAGTGGCACGATCTCAGCTCACTGCAGCCTCCGCCTCCCGAGTCAAGGGATTCTCCTGCCTCAGCCTCTCAAGTAGCTGGGACTACAGGTGCATGCCACAACACACAGATAATTTTTTGTATTTTAGTAGAGATGGGGTTTCACCATGTTGCCCAGGCTGGTCGTGAACTCCTGAGCTCAGGCAATCTGCCCGCCTCGGCCTCCCAAAGTGCTGGGATTACAGGGGTGAGCCACCGTGCATTTTATTTTCATTGGTTAGCTGGAATATGTTTATAAAAAGATGTTTCTGGCCAGGTGCGGTGGCTCATGCCTGTAATCCTATCACTTTGGGAAGCCAAGGCAGATGGATCGCTTGAGCGCAGGAGTTCAAGACCAGCCTGGACAACATAAAGAGACTACAGAAAATGAAAAAATTAGCTGGGCATGATGGTGTTTACCTGAAGTCCCAGTTACTCAGGAGGCTGAGGTGGGAGGATCTCTTGAGTCTAGGAGGTTGAGGCTGCAGTAAGCTGAGATCGCACCACTGCACTACAGCCTGGGTGACAGAGCAAGACCCTGTCTCAAAACAATTTTAAAAATTTAAAAAATAAAATGATGTTTCCCCTCCTTTACTACTTGATTACTTCACTGTACAGTTTATATAAGAAAGGCAGGGTAAATGCTTTAATTACAATTTTTGCAGTTTTCAAGATAATAAACTGGTTCCTATTATCCTCTAAATCAGTTTGTTTTTTAGTATCATTATGAACTTGTGAATTTAAACATTTGATAAGTTGCAATAAATTGCAATTTTTATCTTTATTATTATATTTATTGTCTGGTCAGAGCCTCTTCAAATTGACTCCTGAGTCTTTTTGACATGACCCTAACAATTTTTGCTTCCTTGCTGTCTAGTATGACAAGGAGGACTTTTGTTTTGTTTACAGAAATAACTCTTCGACTTCATTTAAAATGACTGTATTTGCCCCCAAAAAAGGACATATGCAAATTTATTGTGGAGACTGACGTCCACCTGTATTACATTTTCTCATGATTTCAGCAACACCTTTTCGTACCTTCTGCCGTGTAATTGTGCTGCATATTTATTTCCATGTGGACAAATGGTTACATGTGAAACTGAATTGCTTTTAATCCACTCAACCATTTTTATACACTTTAGAAATATTAATTTAAAACAATTTTGCTGAAAAAAAGAGTTCCTCTGTGATGTTAACTCAAAGCAGGACTCCATATAAATAATTACAAAAAAGAGGTTTTTATATTGGTAAACATGAAAATGTAGCACGAATATTAGAGTACAAACATGCTAACCACAAATCCATGAGGGAGAAAAAAAATCAGATTCCTAACTAGTATTTTCCTAAACAATTCTAAACAAGTTAAGGAAAACCTTTTGTTTTACCCAATATGAAATTATATTTAAAAACAAACAAACAAAAAACCAACAACCAACCAACCAACCAACCAACTAAAAAACTACCTTACAACCAGCTGAAGTCATAATTGTGTTGTTTAGGGCCAGGCGTGGTGGCTCATGCCTGTAATCCCAGCACTTTGGGAGGCTGAGGCGGGTGGATCGCTTGTACTCAGGAGTTCGAGACCAGCCTGGGCAACATGGCAAAACCCTGTCTCTACTAAAAATACAAAAATTACCCGGGCATGGTGGCGCGTGCCTGTGATCCCAGCTACTCAGCAGACTGAGGCAGGAGAACTGCTTGAACCCGGGAGGCAGAGGCTGCAGTGAGCTGAGATCATGCCATTGCACTTCAGCCTGGGCAACAGAGCAAGACTCAGTCTCAAAAAAAAAAAAAAAAAAAAAAAAAAAGAACAAAAAAATGAAATGCCATCATGAGAGGGGTAAGTGGAAGCAAACTTTTATCTTAGAATATTCTATCTCAAACATAATGTCTCTATTACAAGCTGGAAAATATGTTCAAGGGGGAATAGTTCTCTTGAAACCCAAACCAGGTATAGCACTAATTTCAACCAAGCAGAGCAAAATCTTTCTTGATCTTGTTTTAACAACAGCTCAGGGCATAGTGGCTCACACCTGTAATCCCAGTGCCTTGGGAGGCCGAGGCAGGAGGATAGCTTGAAGCCAGGAGTTGGAAACCAGCCTGGGCAACAAAGCAAGAGCCTGTCTCTACCTGACCCCCCCACCCCTCCCCCTGAAAAATGGCCAAGAATGGTGGCATGTGCCTGTAATCACAGCTACTTGGGAGGCTGACATGGGAGGATCACTTGAGCTCAGGAGTTCAACGCTGCAGTGAGCTATGATCACGCCTCTGTACTCCAGCCTGGGTGACAGAGTGAGACCCAGTCTTTAAAAAGAAAAGCAAGGAAAAATGCGTCTCTTCTATATATCTTAACTGGGTAAATGGAAAATAGAGTTGGAAGCATTTCCTCCTCTGCACTGCCACAGCCTCTCTCACATTTGAAATTGCAGGGCTGGGAAGAATTTTGTGTCTGACCCTCTACTACCCTATGGGCAAGGACTAAATCATTCATCCTTATGTCCTCATCACCTAGACCATCCCTGGCACAGTGTATTTAAAGCATGTTTGCTGAAGGATGGGACGAAGGGATAAATAAAGTGTAAAAAACAAAGACTGAGAGGAGATCTGAGTTTAAGCACTACTGGTCAAAAGCTAGCTGGATGCATCTGGCAGGTGTTGACACTCATACAAAGAAGTGGATTAACTAGACTCAGGCATTCATTGATTTCCCCCAACAATCCTTTATTGTGTATCCTCTACGTGCTAGGCACTGTGCTCATGGCTTGGAGTTTAGCAATGACCAAGTTCCTGCCCTCTTGATGGTCCCACTGAGGTTTCATTTTGTTCCAGTTCTGCTGAAGATTAGGTTATTCTTATACCAATTATTTGAATGGAATTTGTCCAGTAGTGGATTTCAAAATGACTCAATGCAAATGCCAGTCAATGTTAGAAATCCAAACAGACAAAAAATTTGTTTGGAAAAAAAAAAACAACAACCACCTGCATGCCAAAACTTGAAAAAATTCTGAGCTATGTAAGGCAAAACACTAGCTTTCAGAAAAAATGAGAGAGACTGCAGACCGTATGTTTCATATTTACAATGTTTTCATTGAGGCAATGAATACAAACTATTCTATAAGAGCTATTTATTTGCTCTTATTTATGACAAGCTTAGCTTAAAAAAAGATACACAAATAAATCGTTAGCCGCACTGTCTCATGCAACTCATTTCAATGCATTCAGCAACAGTCAACCTCTGAATAAATCACTGAGAGCTCAATTTTCAACCCTGATGTTATCTTTAGCACATTAAAATATATTGTACCTCAGACCAATGTAATAAAACAGCAATGGCAAAAGCTTTTAGTGTAACATATTATAATGAGAAAATAAGGAAAAATAGCCATTTTCCTTATTATATTACAGACTAGAATCCTATTAAAATAAATGTCATTATACTTGATTACATAGGTCAAAACGTGTCTTCCAAAACCCAGCAAAAGCCCAAGGATATAGCTGCTGGTCCAGTATTTTCCAACAAGTGTCATGGGGGCAAAGGTGGGAGGCTCCTTATCTTAGAAAAGGCTATGAAGTACTTGACCACCATTTCAAAAGCATAACTTATTATTCTTTAATGATTGCCTTGACTGCACTCACCCAGGAGCATAGCTGCTGGGAAGGCTAAGCAAAGAGAAGCTTTCTTGACAGCTTCTTATGGCTAAAGCTGGAATTTTCCTTTCAAAATAAATGCAATCAAGAAATGATTATCTGATAAGAGAAAAAGTAAGCAAAAGATAAATGTCTCTTCAACCCGCTATGTACAAACGTGGATTATGTCACAGCTCTGCTTTCTCCGCCCAAGGTTTAGAACAGGCAGTGACATCTTCTTTCTGATGCAACTGAAATGATCTTAAGATAGAGGCTGCATTTCAGCAAAAGTACCAGACCTCAAAAGAAGACAGGGCATACCTGGCATCATTTGGAAGTAAGTAAACCAGTGCTGATGGTTTATGTTCTAATAAAATAAAATTCTCCCTAAGAATCACACACAAGAAGGGAAAGCACATTTTAAAAGTTCTTCCCATCATAATTAATTTAACATTTGTTCAACAATTAATAAGAACCTACTAAGCGCCAGGCTCTTCTAGAAGATCAGAATGCAGCAAAGAGCAAAGTCCACACTCTCATGAAGCTTACTTTTGGTGAAAGACATGGGCAATCAACAATAAATAGTCATGCACCACATGGTGTTTAGGTCAACGATGGACCACATATTCAATGGTAGTTCCATAAGATTATAACAGCATATTTTTACTGTACCTTTTCTACATTTAGGTATGTTTAGATACAAAAATACCATTATGTTACAACCGCTAACACCTACGGTATCCAGTACAGTAACTGCTGTCCAGGTTGGTCACCTAGGAGCAATCAGCTATGCCACATAGCCTAGGTGGGTAGTAAGCTATAGACTTAGACTTAGGTCTGTCTAAGTACATACACTATGATGTTCACACGACAATGAAGTTGCCTAATGGTGCATTTCTCAAAATGAATCTCAGTTTTTAAATGATAAATGACTGTATATAAAAGACCTATGCAAGTTTATAAATGACTCTGCACTTGCTTAGCCTAGTTTGTTGTTGTTTTTTTTTTGGTTAATGCCACTAAAAAGAGAGAGAGAGAAAACTAAATAACACAAGTCCCTAAGAGATGCTGTCATGGTCCCTCCAAACACACCTCTGAGGCTCATTTGTGGGGCCCGTAAGTGGGGAAAGTGGAATATTTACTCTGCAGCCTCCCCCAGACAGACTTTATGATTCAAGTGAGTGCTTCATGATCTCCCTCATCATGTATATGACAGAATTTACACAGCTCCTGAGGCTGCTAGAGGTGAGGTGACAGGCACTGGAGCTCTGGACACCCAGGAGCAAAGGGAGCAATATCTCTGCTACCCGCACCCATCCTCAGCTCCTGTCTTGGGAGGCACAGCCCTAAGCTGACCACACGGTGCAGAGACGGCCAGAGACCCTTGCTGGAGAGTACAGTTTCTCACCAGGGCCTTGAGGGCTGGGATGCAGCTCCTGAGGGTAAGCCGTGTGCCCTGATACTGTGCTCACCCTGCCCTCTGGGAGAAGCCGGTGGGTCCTGCACAGCCCTGATTCCAGGGGGCGTAATACAGTCAGGTGAAACAGCTTACTGGAATCCAACCAACTGGACTTCTAAATGAAAACTCCTGTTTTCCAGAGGAGATAGGCCAGTGGGTATCAAACATTTATTTCAAGAAGGCAATTTTCAGGTAGGATGAAACCACTCAGTCTCTGCTTAAAAACACTCTTAAGTTTCACTTAAATTGTATTTTGAAAAGCTTGTAAGTGGAAGCTCTTTTAAACAAAATAGTCCACTGAAGGCAGACTGTGAAAACTAGTAGTAGCTGGCAACCTGAACTACTATGACACGTACTTCTGTATTTAGCCAGCATATAATACAACATTTAAACCAGTAGCTTGCATCTAAGATTCTGGGAAGAAGCAGCTTTCTCTCTGAGAGAGTGGATATGATTAGCCTCCTGACATGATACCCCTCTGGGCAGAAATGAAGTATGTGGCTTTCTTCCTAATTCGCTTTATGGACTTAAAACGGCAGAGAAGCAGGGAGCAGGAAACCAAAGAGAAGATGCTTTTCTCTTCCAACGCGATGCTTCCTCAAGAAATCAGCCAAGAACTATTAAGAGGCTAAAGGAGAAACAAGCCCGGGGATCTCTATGGACGTGGGTGCTTGTGGCACCTAAAGAAGAAATCTCTGTCATTAAACCAGAGGAGGAAAGAAAGACGGTGCAGAAAACCACACTGATTAATACTCAAGTGAGAAAGGAACTAAGGTACTAAATCATACCCTAAAGCATCTTTCCTCAAAGGTTTATTGTAGTTCCTGCTTTCCTTAAATCTGGTTGGCTATATATGTGTGTGGGGGGCGGGGGTGGAGGGGAGTATCATTTCTAAAAAAGCAGACATGTAGAAGGACGCTGCAAACCACACTGAAGACAAGAGCCAAGTTCATAACCTGGAGGCACAAAACTGGGCCATTTGCACCATCTTCTAGCAGCACTGATTAATTATAGACTCAGTTTTTAAATAGCACACGGACCTCACAAAAGCTAAGGTGAAACCCTCAACATATGAAGAGCCAGCAAAGGGGATTCCCCAAAGTGAATGCCTAATTCATTCAATCACTTCTGCTTCCTATAGTTACAGCCTTGTTCCATGAAGGACTGCCCAATATTTTAATACTGAATAAAGAAAGCCAAAAATTGAACCTGCTGACACATTTTTATGATTATTCCACAAACATACTAATTTTAGAAATGCCTGAATGTACAGTTAATTGATATTTAACTTAACTGATGAACTTGCCATTAATTAATATTAATGGCAAGTTTATCTGGTCTCAAAAAACTATAGACGTAAGTCTGTAGACTTGGATCCAGCTGTCCTTTACCCTTTATATAGCATTAGTTACACGTCCCTCCGCCCCCAATAAAAAAGAAAAAGTTAATCTGAGATTTATAATCCTTACAGTTCTAGTTAGTAGGTTTAAGTATTTTAGTTAGGAGAGAATGTTGAATTTCATCAAATGCCAGATCAGACTTTGTAATAAACCACCCGCCTGGATGTTGCTTTTTGTTTTCCCCTTGATTTTTTCCATCAGCGCTGCTCTTTCTTCTTCCTACTGATGTACATACACATGCTCCAGGCTCTCCAGATTAAAAATAAAGACAACTAGGTTCCTGTGTCCCCAGCCCTTGATGGTCAAGCTTTTGTTTTGTTTTGTTTTAAAAAAAGAAAAAAAAAAAAAAAGACAGAGTCTTGCTCTGTCACCCAGGCTGGAGTGCAGTGGTGCGATCTCAGCTCACTGCAACCTCTGCCTCCCAGGTTCAAGTGATTCTCCTACCTCAGCCTCTTAAGTAGCTGGGACTACAGGCACGTGCCACCACATCCATATTTTTGTATTTTTAGTAGAAATGGGGTTTCACCATGTTGGCCAGGCTGGTCTTGAACTCCTGACCTCAAGTGATCCACCTGCCTCAGACTCCCAAAGTGCTGGGATTACAGGCGTGAGACCCTATGCCCAACCAAACAGAATAAAACAGTCAAGCTTTTTGAATCTACTTTTTTTTAATCGCACTTAATATACAGTTGCCCAAAGAATACTTCTTACGACTTTCTCTCTGGGGCACTGAATCTCTGGGGGATGATCTCAGACAAGTCTCTTAGTGTCTTGTCCCAGAAGAGAGATGGTCACGGTAATCTACCCCACAGGGTCTCTGTGAGGACCAAGTGAGTAGATGTGTGTAATTCCGGTAACAGTGCTTGACACATAGCAAGGGCTCTAGAAGTGGCAGCTATGATGATTATTGTGACTGTTACTGTTGAAATACTGACCTCTTCTGGTTTTCCTAACACCATTATCTCCCAATTTTCTTCTGACTTCTGGGCCCTTTGCAATTTCCTTGGCGAGCTCCTCATTCTTTATTAGTCCCTTAGATGTTAGACTCCAAGCACTCTACCCTCAGCCCTGTTTCCCTACACACTTCCCCCTGGTTGTCCTCACCCATATCCATGGTTTCAGCTACCACCGCATGTCCACGACTCCCAGCTGTTCCCTCTAATGCAGACCCCCTGCTGAGCTCTGGAGTCTGTGCAAAGTGCATGTAGACATCCAAACGCACAGTGAAGGCTACATAAACAAAGCTGCGTTCACTATCTCTCCAAGCTCAGTTATACATTCAATAAATACCAGTATTTTCTGAGCACCACTCTGCACCAGGCATGCTCCTGCTACGGAACTAACAGGACCTGCCTCTTTTCCATGCATCCTCACCGTCAGGCCTCCATTGACTCTGGCCTCTTTTCTTTTTAGTTACAGCAAAAAGTATAAATAAGAAAATAAAATGTATCTGTAATTCTAATTCCAGAGGTCATCTAGAAATGTATTTGCTTTGCTTTGCATATTTTTTACATAATTGAGAACATATTACATATATAATTTTGAAAGCCACTTGTTTATCATAAGCATTACAAATTCCCAGATAATTTTTTTTAAGAAACAGGGTCTGGTTCTATTGCCCAGGTTGGAGTGCAGTGGTACAATCATAGTTCACTGAAGCCTTGACCTCCTGGGATCAAGCCATCCTTGATGGAGGACTCAGCCTCCTGAGTAACTGGAATTATAGGCACAAGCTACCAGGCCCAGCTAATTGTATTTATTTATTTTTGTAGAGATGGGGTCTTACTATGTTGCCCAGGCTGGCCTCGAACTCCTGGGCTCATGTGATCCTCCTGCTTCAGTCTCCCAAGGATTACAGGCATGAGCCACTGCACCTGGTCAGAACATAATTCTCAGCAGCTAATAATATTCCATTATATGGATGTGCCATAACTTTCTCATGGGAATGGTTCTCTCTTGCCTTTGAAATATCAAGTCTGTTTTAGTTTTTTTCCTGTTGTAAATAATGAGTGTGAAGGACAAATATACCAAAACATTAACTCTTTGGGTGACAGGACTGTGAGGAATTTCATTTTCTTCTATTAATTACACCTATATTTTTTAACTTTCTACTATGAGTCCATATTGCTATAATCAGGGGCTGGGGGAGGGAGGCAAAAAGAGAAGTCCACTATTTAAAACATAATAATATGAAACAAAACAATGTTGCTATATTAACTATGAAAATAATGTTTGTTGATTAAAATGTGCTGATTTCCTAGAATGAATTCCTTTAGAAAATAGCCATTGGAGGCTGGGCACGGTGGCTCACACCTGTAATCCCAGCACTTTGGGAGGCCGAGGCAGGAGAAATGCTTGAGCTCCGGAATTTGAGACCAGCCTGGGCAACATAGCAAGACTCTGTCTCTATTTTTTATTTTATTTTACTTTTGGAGATAGAGTCTCACTCTGTCGCCTGGTTGGAGTGGAATGGCACAATCTCAGCTCACTGTAACCTCCGCCGCCCAGGTTCAAGTGATTCTCCTGCCTCAGCCTCCCGAGTAGCTAGGATTACAGGCACCCATCACCACGCCCGGCTATTTTTTGTATTTTTAGTAGAGACAGGGTTTCGTCATGTTGGCCAGGCTGGTCTCGAACTCCTGACCTCAGGTGATCTGCTTGCCTTGGCTTCCCAAAGTGCTGGGATTACAGGTGTGAGCCACTGTCCCCAGCCTATTTTTTAAATACATAAAATTTTATTTAAAAAAATAACCATTAGATGTTTTTGATACACACTGTCAAAGTTCCAGAAAATGCCTACCAGTATACACTTTCTTCAGTGTAAATAAGGTGTCCATTTTCCACCAGCTTAGTTAGATTTGGGTAAGTTGTAAACTCTTTGTTAGTGTGGTAGGCAAAAAATTGCAATCTTGAAGTTACTAAATTTGCATTTTTAAACCACCAACAATTTTTTTTCATATTTGAATTAGCCATTATACCTGAAAGACTTCGGAGTGGAGTGGCTAACAGTTAAAGTGCTTGGGTTCAATTTGCAGCTGTGCAACTTATTTGTGTAACTGTGCCTCAATTTCAACACCCATAGAATGGGGCTAAAAGCACATATCTCAACTGTTGCCGTGAGGACTGAATGAATCAATCAATAAATGCAGGACTCTTAGGAAAGGGGTTGGCACATGTTACTCACTCAGTAAACGTCAGCAATGTCGTGGCCACCAGTGATTTTCCTTTTCTGTACATTCTGTGTTCCTGTCCTCTGCCTATTTGTTTATGTATTTATTGAGAGACAGAGAGAGGAGGAGGGAAATGGGGGGGCGGGGAGAACGGAGAGAGAGAGAGAGAGAGATGGTCTCCTTGTGCTGCCCAGGCTGGTGTTGAACTCCTGGGCTCAAGTGAGTCTCCTGTCTTGGCCTGCCAGAGTGCTGGGATTACAGGTATGAGCCACCATAGCTGATCCTCTGCCCATTTCTCTATTAGGGTTTTTGTTTTAATGCTACCAAACTTAAAAGTATATATATATTTATTTAAACACTACAGATATTAAACTTTGCCTGGCACGTATGTTGTAAACATCAAACATCTTTCTCATTATGTTTGCTTTAAATATTAATACATTTTACTAGATAGAAGTTTTATATTTTTATATAGTCAAGTCCATTTGCATATTCTTTCACTGCTTTGATGGTTATGATGTCCTTGACCATCCAAAGATCAGATAAATAATTATACATAATCTCTCCTCTAGCTTTTTTTTTTTTTTGAGACCGAGTCTCGCTCTGTCACCCAGGCTGGAGTGCAGTGGTGCGATCTCAGCTCACTGCAAGCTCCGCCTCCCAGGTTCAAGTGATTCTCCTGCCTCAGCCTCCAGAGTAGCTGGGACTACAGGTGTGTGCCACCACGCCCAGCTAATTTTTGTATTTTTAGTAGAGACGGGGTTTCACCATGTTAGCCAGGATGGTCTTGATCTCCTGACCTCATGATCTGCCCGCCTCGGCCTCCCAAACTGCTGGGATTACAGGCGTGAGCCACCGCACCCCACCTCTCCTCTAGCTTTTTAAGTGTTTTTGTGTGTCTGTTTTTTGGTAATCAAGTCTTTAATCTACCTGGAGTTTCTGCTGTAGTTACCCAGGTATGTAACATGCTTCCTCATGCAGTCGTGCTTGTGAATATGCTGCTGCTCCCCTCTGCCTAGAATGTTTTCACTTCAACTTCTTATGAGCTCTCAAAGCATACTGTCCAAAACACTATGCAACATTTGTTGATTTGTCAGTGAACTTGACAGCCCAGCAAGAGCTATGTCTTCTTCCCTTTTGGTTGCTGATGTTTAGCAGAATGTAGAGTGTGGTATCCCAATCAATAAGGTTAAAGTAAAGAGGTAAAAAATGAAGGACGTGACTCTTCGCATCTTCCTTTATCCTCCAGTTTGGCATCAGATAAATGCATATACACAAACACGCATGTGAGTGATGGTGCCACCTCCCTCACCAACATCTGGCACTTGGTTCTCTCACCTACTGCTGAATCAGTTGGTGTTCCCTGGGTCTCTCCTGGGTCAGAGCCCAGGAGAACGGGTTTTGTATCCTGCTCATCAGCCAGGGTTCTGGCTCTGCAGGCCCAAGTAAAAGACAATCCATTATCTGCTCACTTATTACCTAGCCAAACAGAGTCCTAACAACTGAAAGGATATCTAATATACAATAACTGCTACCTAAGTATCTATCAGTCAAAATATGCCCAAGATTACTCATGACACTACTTTTTAAATTGCAAAATATTGGAAACAACCCATACACCCATACATAGGAAAGCAGGTAAGCAAACTATATACATGCATGCAATGGAGTAGAGTGCAGCTGTCAAAGAAAAGAAATCTCTATGAAGTCATTTCCAGGATATACTGGAAAAATCAAAATGCAAAAGACTACCTATAGTATGCTACCTTTTGTGTTAGAAAGGAGGAGAAATTAGAAAAAATGCACATCTATCTGCTCATCTGTACACACAGGAAGGATAAACTACAAGCTAATGAGATTGGAGACCTGCAGGAAAGGATGAGGGAACGGGAATGGGTGGAGAGGGCACATTCACTGAGAATACCCTTTAATACAGTTTCCACTTTTAAGATCATGTTAATGTTTTACATTCTAATTTAAAAAGGTAACAAGTATAAAATAAAAAACAAACAGAAACAAATAAGCCTAATTGTATTCCAATGAATACTACAGTAACACTGAAGGGGGAGAAAAACTAACTCAAGTAACATTTAAACACAGTGTTTTGACTAAATACACTTGGGGTAAAGCCAAAAGGAACCATATATAAATACTGACCTCTACTTAAGAGGTTTGTTTTTCACAATGGCATGAGTTAGCAATTCTGAAACTACTTACTGTGTATTCTAGGATGTAGCACATAAGTATATTGTGGGTAATGGAAGTCAGGGTTCTCACTGTCAGAGAAAGGAATTACATGGGAAGAGGGAAGGACAGAATACAACCGTATGACGGCGCGGATCTGGAATGGTCTGAACTCATGAAGGGAGTGTGTGTGTACACGCATATGTGTTTATAACATCCATATGTATATGTGCACATACATGGATATAAATATACATGCTATCCTAGCTCTGTCCTCTCCGAGGGCTAGAAGCGTGACACCCAAGTAGCAATGGGCACATTTAAGTGATCAGAACTTGGTTTCCTCTTTTTTTTAAAAGACGAAGTCTTGCTTTTTCACCCAGACTGGAGTGCAGTGGTGCAATCTCAGCTCGGTGCAATCTCAGCTCACTGCAACCTCCACCTCCCGGGTTCAAGCAATTCTCTGCCTCAGCCTCCCAAGTAGCTAGGACTACAGGCGCCCGCCACAACGCCCGGCTCATTTTTGTGTTTTTTTGTAGAGACAGGGTTTCACCATGTTGGCCAGGCTGGTCTTGAACTCCTGGCCTCAAGAGATCCGCCTGTCTTGGCCTCCCAAAGTGCTGGGATTACAGGCATGAGCCACTGCACCCGGCCCAGATCCTGGTTCCTAAATACTGTTCTCCACCATAAGGAACCAAGGCTTGGGAGAAATGGATGATTCCAGCGCCGGCTTAAGAAAAGGATAAGCTAAATCTGGAACATCATGCTGTGGCAGAAAGGAAGGAAGAATCCACAGGATGGAAAAGCATGTGGAAAAGGCACAAGAACCCACTTGAAACATTTGCTGCTAAATAAATCCGGGACAATTTGATGTTTGGGGAACATCAAAATCAATCATGGTAATGACAAGTTATAACCTACAAAATAAAATTAAACCCCACAATTATACAAAAAAATTAAATAAATGGGGAAGAAGAAACAATTCTTCCTTATAGAATGCCAATTAGTAAGTTGTAGAAATGGAATTAGAAAATTACCATCTGGTAATTATCACAGTAATAATTATTTTAGATAAGAGCCATAAGTGAATGGTAAAACTAGGAGGTGAAAATTGGATGAGAATTGATATTTATATAATCCCAAAGTATCTTCTCACCAGATGCTTACTGATTACAAAGCAAAAAATGGTAATTTCACAGTGAAGAAGCCTGGCAGTTACCACCTTAACCCAGTGATGAGACAAATGTATTATCATATGATCCTGATGAAATGCACTGGGAAGGACATACAGTCACTTCTATGGTATTCCTGCCAAAAAATGTACAGCCTAAATCTAATCGTGAGGAAACATCAGATAAGCCCAAATTGAGGCAAACCGTACAACATAAATGGCCTGTATGCTTCAAAAATGTCAAAATCATGGAAAACACGAAGCAAAGCAAAACAAAACAAAAAAGCAGGTATTATTCCAGATTAAAGGAGGCCCCAGGGACATAACTACATACTCCATGTGATCCTGGAGTAGGAGATTTTTCTTTTCCTCTAGACAGAATATCAGTATAATCTGGCAAAATTTAAAATTTGAACAATGTGCATAGATTAATATCTTGATTTTAATAATTTGTATTGTGGCTATATATGAGAGCATCTTTGTAGAAAAACTACAATATTTAGGGGTAAAGGTACAACACGTCTTCAACTTACTCTCAAATGATTCTGAAAAGAAAATATGAGAGAGAAGAGAAACAAAGGGAGAGATTGAGAATAACAGAGCAGAAAACAGATGTGATAAAATGTGAACATGTGCAACAATGTACGGGAAATTTTGGCATTATTCTTAGAGCTTTTCTCTAAGTCTGAAATTATTTCAAAATTAAAGAAAAAAATAGTGAGATGGATAAGGCATTGCTGGGCAGCCCCAGCAGCAGAAGCAGTCCAGGGCTTGGGAGGGAGCACTCTGGGCCCCCAGTGCTCAGCAGTGGCTGGGAGAAGAAGAGCTCCTTGCCTTGATGGTGTGAGGCTCTGAAGTAGGAACTGCAAATGTTTTGTGGGCAAGGGAGTTCTCTGAAGTTCTGAGATGTCTGGTGGGGATGGAGGGAGAGAGAGACAGAAAGACTTTATAGACAGAGATGGGGAAGACTTTCAAATTTTCTGATTGAGAAAGAGAGGGAATCCTAGAATCCAAGAGGAAGGAATGTGTTCTCAACCAATCCATGATAGTCACTCTCTCCTCCACCCATTCCAATTGTGGGCAAAGAGTCATAAAACCCACTAGGGAGTTTATGAACAAATTGGGAGTTGGTGCCCTTTAGTCACTCTGGCCAAACTCTGCAAATGGCCTCCTGGGGAGCCTTGCTCTGACAAATCCCAGAGAAGCTGGTCTAGGAAGTGACACACAAATGACTTATTCTGCAAGCAGCACATGGTCCCATGGATGACCATTCCACCTCACTCTGCTGCCCTGAAGAACAGTGTTCAAAGCCCTGCATTTGCAGTTCTTTATACAGACAGTCCCTGGCTTACAATGGTTCAACTTTACTATGGTATGATCAGTAAAAACCATACTTGATCATTTCCTGGGCTAGCGATATGTGGTACAACACTCTTACATGAGATATTCAACACTTTATTACAAAATTGGCTTTGTGTTGGATGATTCTGCCCAACTGTAGGGTAATGTAAGTGTTCTGAGCACATTTAAAGTCCAGGCTAAGCTATGATGGTTGGTAGATTAGGTGCATTATATGTATCTTTAATTTATGATATTTTCACTTTATGATGAGTTTATCAGCCCATAGCCCCATTGTAAGTCTAGGAGCGTGTATATACACACAGTGCATTACATTCCACCCATGTCTGTGATCAAGTGTGCAAGTGGGCAGCTATATCTTTCTGCCCGCTCATATTGTGTTTCAGCTTACTAAACTGGCAATTATAAAGATCTACCTGATTTACAACCTCATTTGACTTACTGAAAATACATCCCTGACCAAAAGACCCCAGGCTCATGTACAAAATAGAAATAAAATAAATTTAACCATTAAAAAGTCCTTTAAAAAACCAGAGCAGATTTTAGAAAACCTGTAACCCTAGTTAGCTTTCTATCCTGGGCTCCAAATTATGAGATCAAAAATGATCATGAGAGGTCATGTGACTCATCCCTACCTTCAAAGGCTGGATTTCAATCATTCTGGAAAGATATTTATCTACTATTACTTTAAGTAACTTCCAAGAGAAGGTGCTATTAATTTCTTCAGCAGCCTACTCTATCTTCCTTAAAACTTTTATAGCCAAGAAATTCTTTGGTTTTAAATTGAATTTCTATTGGGTTTATACCAGTTCCCATTTTCTTTGAGCGCTATAAAATTCTTCCCCTAGTTTCCCCTTCTCTGAGGGAATAACACCAATCTCTTTTCAACTTTATTCAAATCTTTCACTGCACTTCTTAACCCACTCCAGTGGGGGCAATGCTAGGTGTACAGGAAAGAGAAAACAAAAAACCACACCCTCAGCACTGCTTTGCCTGGTCACATTTTGGTGGACAGCATTCATCATGGTGGCCCTGAGCCACTGAGAAAAGGTTTCAATGTGTTCTGTAGTTTAAAAATACAAGGTAGATTCTAGTAACAGTTTTCACTAAAATGGTTAAAAAAAAGACATAGCATTTGAAGATAATGTATTTGCTACCCAGATTGTTCTCTTATGTAGAAGGCCTTAGTGCCAGATCATGCTGTACAAATAAGATGCTACTGAATTTAGAGCTTGAACTTTTACCTAGTAAGTACCAGTTCCTTTTTAATTTTAGGTAGACAATGATTGTGGACAGCAACCATATCAATTTGGAAATTTAGTTTATATCATCTAATACATATTATTATAAAGGAAACTGTCCTACTGGATACAGAGAAGTTGGAAGTATGACACCTCCATCAATAATTATCACAGAAGGGTGAACAGAGTGTCAGTGTGATACCATATAGAATATGGTATAAGATAAAATAAAGGTATGAGATAAAATTCCAGGAGGTGGGATCAAAAAGCAGAGATTCTTGAGCTGGCTCTTAACAATGGGCAGGATTTTGAACAGACAGAGTCTAGGAAAGGACGAGGTGATCATTTCAAGGAAGGGACTGAATAGACAAAAAATAGAGGTATAGGACCATGCTCAGACTATTTGAGAAAAAGGAGATTAGTAGATGAAAAAGCCTAAAGGACAGGCTGAACTAGATGTTGGAAGACGTTAAATATTGAGCTAAGGAGTTTGCCTTATTCTGTGGGCATATAGATATGACCAAAAATTTAAGGCTTGAATGGCTGCTATGCATACCAGAAACTGTATTTATGAACTACTTATGAATGGTAGCCACACAAAACTAGAGAACAAGATAAATGGTTTTGCCCTCAGAAATGATTACAGCTAGGACTCTGTAAAAATAAAAATGGTACACTGCATTTGGTAAGATGGCCCTCCTTGGGATTACTGGTTTCATGGATAACTAGGTCAGGAAAGTATAGATAAGACTAGGGTAATTAATTAATAACTAAAAATATTATCTAAAAAGAGAAAAATAATCAAAATTCTTCTTTTAAAAGAATCACATTCTTCAATGTCAATAAATCATATAAATCAGTCCAAAACTGCTATTCAGTTATTTTACACTTTAATCAGACCTTAATCTTTTAATACCTAACAATATAGATTTAGATTCACTATATTTCTTCATGGTTTTCTGTGAGCACATTTACATTGTAGTTTTTGCATCTGATGTAGCTGATGAAGATTGTGCAAAGTCCTAAATTTTCCTCCTTTCAGTTAATAATCAGACAAACGGCAATCTGGTAATCAAGAAGCACCTGGTTTCTAGCGACAGTTTTTTTTTTTTTTTTTTTTTTTTTTTTTTTTTTTGAGACAGAGTCTTTCACTCTGTCGCCCAGGCTGGAGTGCAGTGGCACCATCTTGGCTCACTGCAACCTCCACCTCCCGGGTTCAAGTGATTCTCCTGCCTCAGCCTCCCTAGTAGCTGGGAGTACAGGCGTGTGCCACCATATCCAGTTAATTTTTGTATTTTTTAGTAGAGATGGGGTTCACCATGTTGGCCAGGATGGTCTCAATCTCTTGATCTTGTGATCCACCTGCCTCGGCCTCCCAAAGTGCTGGGATTACAGGCATAAGTCACCACACCCGACCAGTGACAGATTTTTACATGACCAGAAATGACTGTTATCATGGGATATCTAGTCATCATGTTATCTAGATATTTTGAATCAATTCTCCAAATATACCCCTAACACAACATTTACACATCCAGTATAATATAAACAAGGAGAAAAAAAAAAAACTACCATTTTTAAAAACATTATCCATGTGCATACTTTTATATATTATGCCGGTTTTAACTGAGAAGGCTCAGAAGATATGAGTGCATATAAGATAAATACTTCTTGCAAAACCTCTAGATACAAACACTGTATTAATTTCCATAATAGAAAGGGAAATTAACAAAATAAGGTAAGAGTTACTTCTACTAGCAAGGCCCAGGACAAGCTGCCTAGAAAATTATTTTTCTAAATGGAAATATACCTTTTCTGCTTTGTACTGTACAAGATTATAGGCACAATTTTAGAGAGCTAAAAATCCTTTCAAATAATACTTCCTTTAGCTCTAATCACGAATAATTGCCTCTTTTGGTGCTAATGAGCATGAGCATCACAAAATGGAATGTAATTCTGTCGGTTCATTCAGGGTAATGGCTTTGTGCATGAGGCCTGCTGCCGAGAGATCTAGTCTCAATTTCCTAGAGTACAATCACTGAGCAACAGTACATTTTTCACTTGAGGAAGATGTTCTAACCTATGTAAATATAAATAGAAAACCCATTATCTATTGATAAAAACAACAATGCAGGTTAAATAAAGTTTTATATGTTACTGTTTCCTGTAACAGCCATCAGCTTCCTGGATCATGAAAGTAAATAAAGTACTTCACTTACTGAAATCAATGAGAAACCGTCCAAATCCTTGCCTTTGGTGCTGGGGCATGATCATTATGCAGGAGACATTATACTTCTGCTGGCAAAGCTTTTCCTGAGGGAAGGAGAAACAGATCAAGTATGTCAGAGCCCTGCTGAAGTGGGCAATTCCCTGCACCTGCCACTGTCCCTGTAAAACTGTCCACTAAAGAAAGCCAATGGGTTAGGTCAGGATCAAGCAGAAAAATCCTACTATATTAATCAATCAAACTATCAACTAACAACAAACCATCGACTCTGGCATGCCTCTCAACTACATCTTTATTCTTGAAAGTCAGTGCCATAAAATATGCATAAAGAATCCAAGGAAATATATGAACCAAATAAAACAGAATACAGACAGTATAAAAGAAATGCTTTCCTTGCTCAAACAACTTCAGAGATAGAGAAAATAACATCCCAGGGAGTCACCCAGCGGAGTAAGTTAGGATTTAGCTGGCTATCTTGCTAAATATAATAATAATCTACAACTCTGCAACAGCAATCTGTCTTCTGCCTTTGGGCAAATGCCCCAGTGAAACTAAAACAGTATCTGTGTGGGTAGATGTGCACACATATATTTCTCCTATGAATAAAAAGTCAATGTAAAAAGCTAGAGAAATAATCTGCATTTCAAACCAGAAAAACAAAATAAAATGAAACAAAAAGACAACAATAAGAAACCCCAAAGCCTCCAAACAAAGGTTAGACCAAAATATTACCAACAGTTTGAAACCAGGAGGAAGATTGGGTAGAACATGTTAAGAAACAGCTCTTACAGTTAAAGAAGAATTTGCAGCTTTCATGGGATGTGGCATCAGGGCAGTATTTTTTTATTCAGCGAACATAGAAGTTGCCAAAACCTACACAGAGATCTGGAAAAGGCTTTTGAGGTCATGGATGCTCTGGCCAAATATAAACCACAAATAAGGCTGACCACAAATGGTACTGACCACACCAAAGAATTACTTCAGAACACCCAGATCTTTAATGAACCAATTTGAAAGATCACAGGAGATGGTTGTGGAAAAAACCCTATAGGGCAGAATTGAAGATTTCTTTGTGAAAAAGATGTACTCCCAACTTTTGCACATTTGTAGTTGTCTATGGAGCCTCTAAAAAATGAGAAGGAAGCAATGTGTGTCAGTTTTTCTAAGAAGATGAATTGTCCCTCACTGGATGTGCACATCAATGGCGAAGGTTCAAGTAATTCGTCTATTTTGCAAAGTTAGACAAATGGGTCACTCTCTCTAAAAAGAAATGTACTCTGGGTTAAGAGAATTCATCCTTGATACCATTCCTTTCTTTGTCCAGAACCATTTCCACCTTTCGGAGTTTTTTGAGATCCAATATAGTAGTGATCCTTCTTCCCCTGCCGTGCAGCTTAACATGTTACTACAGCTAAATTCTAAGCTATGAATAAAATAACTAATCCTTCTTTCCTTTCTGTTTACAGCCATCTATTATGTGCTTGGGAAGTCATATGCATGTAACAATTTGCACTGAACCTTTCTAGGTCATTCCAGCCCTTCTCTGGCTATCCTTGAACTGTCGTTCTAATAACCTCTAGAATTTGGTTCAAGAATAGCCCCAAAGGGCCAGAGTCCTCTAGATTCCAACTGACACATGAGAATACGGTTTAGTTTCATCTAGTCTTTTTTTTTTTTTTTTTTTTTGAGATGGAGTCTTGCTCTGTTGCCAGGCTGGAATGCAGTGGCGCAATCTCAGCTCACTGCAACCTCCGCCTCCCGGGTTCAAGGGATTCTCCTGTCTCGGCCTCCAGAGTAGCTGGGATTACAGGGTGCCACAATGCCCAGCTAATTTTTGTATTCTTAGTAGAGATGGGGTTTCACCATGTTGGCCAGGATGGTCTCTCGATCTCTTGACTTCGTGATCCACCCACCTTGGCCTCCCAAAGTGCTGGGATTACAGGCGTGAGCCACCGCACCCGACCTCATCTAGTCTTTTAACATGCTTATTTTTTAGATTAATTTTTGTTTCACTATACTGCCAAGGCATATTAGTATTCCAGAATAGTAGGAAACAACAGCAGCTGCTGCCATGCTATAGAAGAAACTGACAAAATGAGAAAAGTTGAGCTAGTTCTGAGTAAAATGTTGGGTACCCTGGCAGGAAGAGAGGCAGAAATTCAAACTTCAAGAATCACCACCAACTCTACACATGGCTGCTACTCAGCAGCCAACACAAGACCCAGGAACGGGACCCGGTCAGTGCAGCACGAGGAAGGTGGGCACCGTTAAGCCTATGTTTAAATCCACAGACAATTAAAGAAACACCGTTTTCTAACAGCAAGGATGCAACCACTATTCTTTTTAAGTTTCTAGAGAAGAATGATCTTGATAAACCTACATAAAAGGTAAGGTGTTTTATTTATTAATCATATAGATTTCCTATTTATTGTTTTATTCAGTGTTAATTCTCTATCATCTTTTGAATTTGTAATGTGCAAATTAACTTTCTTCTTTTTCATTTTAAAGCTTTACCAAATATGTGGATTAAAACACTGAGACAGTTTTCCATGAATGCTGTTACTTATTTTTGTTTATGATCTTTGGGTTGATTCTTAAATTTAGGATAGCTATAGTTTGCAAGTACCTTCACAAATATTCTATCTTTTGAAACTTCATTAAAATGGCACTTCTATAAAGCATCCCATTTACATTGTGCAAGAGCAGATTCATTAGAATTCATGTATCACCTAATATAAAAAATATATCATAAAATAAATAAGAGATAGAGTTTGGACCTTCTACCTAAAAGTCTCATAATTATTGTCTCTATTTATGTACCATCCTGGTACATTTAACTATTTCCTAGGTACCTCAGAAAAGTTAAGGTCATTACCTGGTAAACATCTCCAAACTCAGTTTTCCTTTATTGCAAAGGAGTTATTGTTTCTTAGAAGCCTTTGAGCAGAAGAATGTGAGTGAACTGCTCTGAACCAGTGAAAAAGACAAGCTATATCCCCTCAATATGTCGGTTGTTTTCCCCACTCTAACAGCCAGAGATACTTAGGCTTTCTTTGTTCTTGTTTTGTTTTGTTTTGTTTTTGAGATGGAGTCTTGCTCTGTCGCCAGGCTGGAGTGCAGTGGCGTGATCTCGGCTCACTGCAACCTCTGCCTCCCAGGTTCAAGCAATTCTCCTGCCTCAGCCTCCCAAGTAGCTGGGACTACAGGCGTGCACCACCAGGCCCAGCTAATTTCTTGCATTTTTAGTAGAGACGGGATTTCACCATGTTGGCCAGGATGGTCTCTATCTCTTGATCTCATGATCCGCCCACCCCAGCCTCCCAAAGTCCTGGAATTTCAGGCCTAAGCCACTGAGCCTGGCTGATACTTAGGCTTTCTAAAGGTGAGATTGCTTTAGAACTTAAAACCATAGCACAGAGAATAAAAGACAAAAGTGTAAAATCAGTCATTTTATCAGCTTGACTGTCCAAATGCCAGCGTCCTAACTCACTGAGATACTGTTGACCACAGAGGGAAGGCAATAAGGAGAAAAGAGAATTCTCTCTTAAATGCTACACTAAACTGAAACCTTCATGTTGACACCACTTAAAGGGAAAACGGAAATAAGCTAAACACTGAGAAAATCAAAGACGATAAGTGGTCCACAAGGCAGCAATTAGAACGTCATCAAGGCGGCACACAGTGCTGAGGTCCTTTACACACTTACTAGGCACCATGTTTTTTGTTTTCATCTTTCAAAATGAGCTCTGAACAAGAACCTGAGCTTTTCAAAAACACATGTCACTTATTCAAATTATAGTAATGAAAAAGCCCTGTTCAAAGAGTTGGGCTCTACCAAAAACATTTTGAAAAAGAAAATGAAGGTCATGCTGGCTCTTGTTTTACCTTAGAGAAGTATCCAACCAGATGACAGCCCTTTTCATCATTTTTTGTAAGGACATAAAAAAGGAATGGCTCGACATCATAATACAACGTTTTGTGGTCCAGGAAGAGCTTGGCTAACAAGCAAAGGTTTTGGCAATAAATTTTGCTCATATTCCCATCAACCTAGCAAAAAGAAACAGACAACATTATTTAACATAAAAATACTGCACCATATAAAATTGTTTCTCCTATATGGTATTTCAGAAAGTACATCATTTTATTTCCAAATCCTAAACTGAGAGATTAAAACACTCTATTAAGCAAGTACAGCTTTAACCAGAAAACAGCTGTCACTGGCAAATCAGAATTCCACATTTTCTCTTAAATTAGGGTACATTTAAGGTAGTTAAAATTTCTCTTTATGCTACCAAAGAAGGGCCAAACCACTAGTAAAGGAGTAATTTTTACTTGTAGTTTATTCTGAGCTAAAAATGATCAGGCATGTCCTCTCTCTTTATTTGAACCAAATAAATCTGTATTAAGGAAATATAAACAGATCAAAATACTTCTCAAATAAGTTAAACTTTATGTTGTTTCAAAAGGGTTTCACATAAAACTAAAATAAATGAACTGTATTATTCTGATTCCTCCGAAGTGTGGATTAGCAAAGAGGTTTCCATTTTGGTTTTATCCCAAGCATCATCTTAAATATAATTGGAAAAGATAAAATATCTATGTTGGGAATACTTACAGAGAAAGTGATATGAATTTCAACCTACAATAAGCACTATGATTACAGTCTACTTCTCTTCAAAATAAAAGAATCAAGCTGTGATACTGATGGCTATAGACAGGAGGCTAGGCACAGATGCCAATTTCTTTGATCAAATGTAGTTACTCTTTGAAAATAGAAAACACAGCAGATTCAAGAAGAATTTCCCTAGCACTTTTCTTAAGAGAAATGGATATTTGTTAACCAGAGCTCTGAAACAATGAACTTGACCATTCTCAGGTCTCTTGTGGACCATACGGGTTCTCATCTTGCACAAATTATTTTTAGATTTCATATAACTATTTCCCTCGGATGAAACCTAGGTCCCATACATAGCAACACAATGAAATATGGGCAATGGGCATAGAGGATACAATTCTCCCTTTAATTAAAGGAAGTTTACATGTATTTGAGAGTATGGCCCTTTTGGAAATGGTAGTATATTACAAAAAGGAAAGATGGAGATATACATAACTGTGAACCAGAAAAAGAGAGAGATGACAGTGCTGAAGAAAATTCTGATCGGTTGTGAAAGGTGTAAGACGAATAAAGAAAGGGAAGGCCAGAAAATCATAATGTGTGATTATTCCTCCTTTATTTTATAAGTTTTGTAGGAAACTGCTAGGAGAAAAGTTGCCCAAATGTTATACTCTATTAACTCAGATTCTAGAATAGGGACCTCCGTACTTATCAAATCCAACTCCTTATTCGTATAAGTGAATTTTACATACATGCTTCTGATGTCTCCCCTCTCATCTCTGGATGGTCCAAAAGCACCTGCCCTGAAAGAACAGCCCATTCTTACCATCCTAACAAGACTGATTCCCTTGCCCCTGAGAAGACGTTCCATGGATTTATGAGAGCTTCAATCCCAATGCTGACTCATGCTGATTTATTAAATAATTACTTAAGGCCAACAATGTGTTTTGAGCTTTAAGAAACAATGTTTTGGTTGGAAGAAAAGATCTAAGGCATCAAGGAAGGAGCCAATAGGAAAGTTGAACTTGTGACATTAGCTAAGCTTCAACTGTTGAGCAGCTCTGTCACCTCAGCTGGCTGGGGCTGGCAGGATAGCATATCAACAGGAAGGCCAGGCAACGTGTTTTCAGCCTTCCTTCTAGCCCACTGGTTCTTACTGGGGGTGATTCTGCCCCCCAGGGGATGTTTGGCTATGTCTGGAGACATTTTTGGTTGGTACAACTGGAGGGGGTGGTGGTGCTACTGGCATCCAATTAGCAGAGGCCAGAGATGCTGCTAAACATCCTACACTGTATAGCATAGACCCTACAACAAAGAACTAACCAGCTTGAAATGTCAATAGTGCCCAGATTGAGAAACCCTATGCCTAACCTTTAGTAAGAACTAATATATTACCTAATCTTCCCAGCAACAATACCCTTCTTCCTCCAAGCTTGCCGAAAGAGCCTGATAGAAAAGAGAAAGCTTTAAAGAAATCATAAGACACAACTGGAGTTTCCTGTGTTCTCTGATCAGTCTTGGAGAAAAACTAGTGGGCCCAGACCTGTCTGAGAAGGAGCCTGGTCCATGTGAAAAACCTACAACCTTCCCTTTATTTAACAGGATGGCAAGACACTGCAGGCCAGAAATAAAGAGAACTGTAAGGCAGAATAATAAGTTTCAGCCTGAACAATTCAGAAGAAGAAAATCCAGAAGTGAAACTATATTCCAGAGAAAGAAGACATCACGTTTGCTGTACAAGGTAGGCTTGTTTCGAGCACCCAGGAATGAGCACCAATGCACACCACGATGGGTCACAGAGGAGAAAATGCAGCAGACAACAGAAGTGTGCAAGTGGAGGGAAGAGCATAAAGGAGAAACGTGAAAAGCCCTGCAGACAGACAGTAACCTGGGAGAAAGGCCTGGTCCCCTCAAGGTGAGAAACTGACTCAGCTTAACTGAATCCCTGAAACTGACAACAGATATATAATTAAACAATGCAACTATATAGAGGCAAACGCCTGCTACTAAATCAATTCTGGAAATACAAAATGTCTTCAAGAAACCCACAATGACAGACATATGGCCACAAGGGGTTCCTGTGAACAGCAGAGTTCTTCAGGGGTGGCCATCTACCCAGATGGGAGGGAGTCCCAACATCTGCTAGGGTCTCACCAAAAGGATTATCCACCCTGCCAAGAAGTGGATGGAAACACAGGTGGTTGTGTATTGAGGAGATATGTACAGCTGCTCAATTCCCTGGAAGAGTGAGCACCTGCCAGACATTGGCTGGAGCTGCTGAACAAAGCTCATTTCTCCTGCCAAAGAAAGTGGAATTTACAAAGAGCTGAGGAGATCATAAATTCACTGGTGAATATATCTAGTGTAGACAGGGATTTTGGGGAAAACAAAAATGTTAATGTGATGAAGTAGGGATTCTTCATCAGTCTAAATGGTTGCTTAATATGGTTAGATAAACATTCCAAAACATGGAGATGTTTTAAAGGGCAGTCTGAATTTTAGTGCCAAAATTAAATATACTTTGCACCTTCTAAACACAAATCAGCACGCAGTCAACAATTAGGAGTACTAGATTTCAAAAAGCTGAATTTTTTATTTACACGTGCTTACCTCAAATACTGAAAGGTCTTTCCTTCGGTAAATTTCATTTGCTGGAGGATGAAACCATCCACACTTCTTGGAGTGTCTTAGCAAAATATTTTTACTTTTCATATATTTAAGACAGAATTCACACAGGTAAAGCTTTGGTAATCTGTTGAAGTTTAAAAATCAGAATCTATCAGATAGATTATACTGTTGGGGGGGAAGATTAAATATTGTTCAATTTTCTCTACATCATAAAAAGGCTGTATAATAACATTGGAGGCTGGGTGCAGTGGCTCACGCCTGTAATCCCAGCACTTTGGGAGGCCAAGGCAGGCAGATCACCTGACATCAGGAGTTTGAGACCAGCCTGGCCAACATGGTGAAACCTCATCACTACTAAAAATACAAAAATTAGCTGGGCATGGTGGCACATGCCTGTGGTCTCAGCTATTTGGGAGGCTGAGGCAGGAAAATCGCTTAAGCCCATGAGGCGGAGGTTGCAGTGAATCGAGATCACACCACTGCACTCCAGCCTGGGCAACAGAGTGAGACGCTGTCAAAAAAAGAAAAAGGAAAGAAAGGAAAGAAAGGAAAGAAAGGAAGAAAGGAAGAAAGGAAGAAAGGAAGAAAGAAAGAAAGAAAGAAAGAAAGAAAGAAAGAAAGAAAGAAAGAAAAAGCAAGAAAGCCAATAGTAAAGAGAGAATGTAAAAACAACCTTACATTATTTTTTAATATAATCCATAATATGTGCTCCCTTTAATTTGTGAACAAATAATTTGTTTCCTTAAAAATATCCTATATAAAGAAAGCTTTACAGATGTGGAACCACCACCCTAAAAATCAACTTAATAAGGATACCGTCCTGTCAAGGGACCAAGTATATTTTTCAAAATTCACATTTACTATCTTATTTCCAATTATATATGGTTAGTGGTATAGCTATAATATCTTACTCAGAAGTGAATTTATTATTTTAAACAATCTGCATACACATGAGGCTGAAAAGTCCTCAAACTTAGTTGTTACCATTTCCACTTCTGGAAGAGGTAACTTTAAAGTTATTATCAGAGATTTATATATGGTCTAAATGCAGTAAATAGCAGGGCTGAAAATCAAAAGACCTAATTTGTTTTCTACCAATTCCACTGTTACTTTGAGTAAAAGACAAATACCTCTCTTCCCTGCTGACTTTTTCTCCACCTTAAAAATTAGAACACTTTTTATTTCCATATCTTAATGAACATGGCTGGTATCTGTAAGAAAATGTTTAGAAGCACTTGCAAGGTCTTTGGAGTATAAGAATGGCGAAAAAGGTTTTCGAGAGAGAGGCAGACACAGGTGAGACTACTTTCAAATCTTGCACTTATGTACAAATTTTATTCAAATCTTTCAGACCACATGGCTTATGATTACCTATGCAAATTAAAGCTCATAGTCATTTAAAAAAATTGTTCAAGAACACACAACCAAATGGTATAAGCTAGGAGGAGAAACCAAAATTCCTGACTTTTACTTTGTCACTTAACTTTTAGAAAACACTTAGCATTTTCTCCAGTTACGTGATTGGCCAGACACTCACATGCTAATGAAAAAAAATAAGATCTATTCTATAAAAAAATCAAGTTTATAAATACTGAAAACTTTGCAGACTAAAAAATTTTTGAAGATACTAGTAAAGTGTACCCTGACATACTTCATGGAAGAAATCTATTCTCAATGTACCCATTTTGGGATATATTCGTTCACAGGTTAATCTTGAGTTCAAGACAAACAAAAACTCGGATACCATTATTTTCTCCCTTTTATTTTTTATTTTTTGAGATGGGATCTTAGTCTGTCACCTGACCTGGAATGCAGTAGTGCGATCTCGGCTCACTGCAACTTCCACCTCCTGGGTTCCAGTGATTCTCCTGCCTCAGCCTCCCGAGTAGCTGGGATTACAGGCATGTCCTACCACGCCTGGCTAATTTTTGTATTTTTAGTAGAGATGGGGTTTTGCCATGTTGGCCAGGCTGGTCTCGCACACCTAACCTCAGGTGATCCACCCGCCTTGGCCTCTCAAAGTGATGGGATTACAGGAGTGAGCCACTGGGCCTGGCCTTCTCTTCAAAGTCACAAACGGTTCTAAAAGTAAAGATTTGGGGAAGGGTCTCTTAAGACTACCCGTTCCCACCTACTTTCTCCCATTTTTCCTTCTTTTGCTAAATTTCTATTAAAAACTTGAAAATAAAATGCCAGAAATCAGAGATAAAACTAACAGGCCTAATTTAAAAATATAAAAGGCAACTGGAGAAGAAAGTCTACCCAATAATTCACCATGGCAAATTTCTTTTTTTTTAATTTGGTTTCATACAAAACCAACATTTCCGCAATTAACCAAGGAAAGAAAGCACAATCTAGAAGCTAAATGGCAAAATTTATAATGCCCGTGTAACTAAGGAGCATAAGGAATTTACCGAGAACAAGGAATACTATAAAAAGGTGCTGGCAAAAGCAATAGTTTGGGAAGCACTTGGCATTGACTATCAAAATTTATTTCCTAAAATCATCCCTAATTCCTGCTTTAGAATCAAGAATTTTCCTTCCTCACATATGTGACATTCAAGTTATACACCTGCCAGACTTATTCCATTACCTTGCATATTCCTGTGGGTAAGGCGAGGAGTACCAGGTTTGGATTTCATATTTACCAAATTCAATTACAGAAGGGTACCGGCCACAGTCTTCCACCCCACTCTCACACTCTATTTTCTGTCAAATAGAAAGAAAAGGAAAATAATAATATATATACTTCACTTACATTTTGGTTCTTTCACCGGTGACTATCAAAACTTACCAAGATCAGAACACTAATCTTAATTGTGAATTTGCATGGCCTTAAAACACTATAGACCCTTATGAAATAGGTTGGTGCAAAAGTAATTACTGTTTTTATAATTACTTTCAATGGCAAAAACCACAATTACTTTTGCACCAACCTAACATTATCTTTGTGTAAGATTCACAGCAAACGAATACCCTAAGAAACAACATAGCAAAGGAAATAAGTATGGCATAAATACATACAAATGTCGATAGAACTGGATTTAACAATCTGTTGTAACAGATTAGAAATTAGGTGATTATAAGTGATGTGGCTATTACACAGGCCTATTTATTACAGATGCTTACAGTTTCCTATTCCTCCACAAGGTAGTATTTATCACAACTGTAATTAAATAATCAATTGTGAAATCTGCAGCTTAGCATTTGTCTCCTCTTATTTCCCTTATTTCCATGTAGTAAGCCACATGAGGTTAAGAACTCTGCCTGCCAGATTCACTGTGGTATCCCTGGTGTCTGGTACAGTGCCTGACACAGAATAAGAATATTTCTTGAATAAAAAAAGCCAGTTTTACCATGTTGGAATGAAAAAACTTTAGAATTAGTAGTATCTTTCAGATAATGGCCTACTGTTCATGTTTATATATGAATGTCAGAAGTAGGCCAAAAAAAAGATAATATTTAAGGACTTTGAATCTTTTTTTAAAAGAGGTGGCATCCTGCTGTGTTGCCCAGGCTGGAGTAAAGTGGCTATTCAAGGGCACAGTCCCACTACTGATCAACACAGGAGTTTTGACCTGCTCCATTTCCAACCTGGGCTGGTTCAAGGACTTCCAACCTTAATAACTGGGGGAAATTTGACATTTATCTTAGCCAAAGGAAAGGTGATACAAGGCATCCTGATAGATCGGGGCAGAATGAGGGTTGGAAATACCCAATAGCTCTGAAGGTAGAAACTATCAGGAGTATTTAGCCCAACTGGCTGCTACTAAAAATAAAGCGTTAAGAGCCTACAGAAAACCCCTTCCCCACAAAACAGGAAGTGGGGTTGGGTAGGGAGTCTACCCGACCACACTGGTCATAGAAACCGAATGGAGTCACTGACACAACAAATTCATAACAGATTCGTCTTTGAGAAGTCTGACAGCCTCACCTGTCAATATCTGGGTGGTAATAACTTAAGCAGAATTAAAGTGGAATCACTTAAAGAAATTACTGGATAATAAAAATAAAACTGACTACAACTGATCGTGAAACAAAATATTGTTTTCATCAATGCAAAAGAGCTAAAAATATGAGACATTTTTCATACGGCTGGCCATCTGTGTTGGAAGAAACATTGGTGAATTTAACAGCGATGTTCTTCTTTTTGTTAATGACTTTAAATTGTTATTTTCTAAATTTAGGCAAAACTCATCAGAAATCTATTCCTTCACACCTAGAAATGTTTTCCAAAATCTGCCTCAACTAGTGCTACTCTGTTTTATTTTGTGAGACCAGCTGAGCCCATACCTACTTTTGAGAGTGGAGACAATTCTAAGTCATTGCTTTCGAATGTACAGTCAGTAAAAATGGGCATGATAATGGCTAAAGAATCACAAAGGATGTTGAAAGGGATTCTCTATAAAATTAACACAGTAATTCCATATTAATAGTTAGAAGCCACATTTTATATTTGCTACTACAATGTGGGATCCTCGCCTTACCTCCCAAGAAAGTTCCTGGGCCTGCTTAAAAACATCCAAATCCTCTTCAGTAACGACATCCTTGTTTCCAATCACATTTACATCTGCACTTTCTTGTTTGATGTTTATTTTTATTTCAGTATCTGTCATTTAAAACCAGCAGAAAGTGTATTCACTGACTTGAATCATGAGTAACCACCATATATTACCAAAATGGCACCAAATTAGCATACTGGGCAAATAGGGATTTTTTTCAAAGCTTTATAAATAAGCTTTTATATCTAAGCACTGCTCATAGATCCAGCAGTATCCTTTCCCTGCTATACTCAAATTTTTATTTGAATTTATCACTGTCATCTTTTTACAGCTTTAATAAATATATGAGGGAAAGTAAGAGCAATACAAAGTGAAATCATATTTTTCAACCAAGATTAGAAGTTTTATCAATGTCTAGTTATAGCATTCCCATTATCAGTTTTGAGATAATAAATTCTACCACTTTGTCCAAATGACACATTTTCGGTTTTTGTTTGATAAAGGGTAGCAAATGTAATGGGCCAATTTGTTCAATGAAATTATGAAATCCGTTTTCTCCCTAAGGTGGATACACACACAGACACACTCACATCCAAAAGCACACATCACAGAGTCACAGATCAGGCTTTGCTGAGACGGAAGCAGGATGAACTTTGTCATGAGAAAGCAATGGAGCAGAGGGAAGAGCTGAAACACCCCCTGTTGGAAGCACTGACAGCACACGACCGAACAGCGCTGTGGCTGCAGAGGTGACATGGGGGAGAGCATGGCAGAAGCATGGCAGTGGCTACTCATGCGGGACTACAAAGCCATAAGCAACGCTATGGAGGCATCTGGGGGTCCTAGTGTCACTACGAATGGAAATAAATAATAAAAGGTGGGAGAGTATTAGTTGGAAAAACAACATTTTGGAGGTTTAGTCAGCATTAGAAAAAGGTCAAAGTTTCACTGCTTCTGTATGAAAGTGAAGTGAGAACAAGAGAAATAGCTAAGACCTATGTGACAAATAGGAATTGATTGGTTGATTTTTTTCGGGGTTGGGGAGAAAGGGACGGGACGCAGGTTTGGTTGGAGCTTTGACCTTTTGCTTACCATCATCCTGATCAGGTTTAATCCTTCCGTCTGTCAAGCTCCCCTTCCCTGGTGAGGGGGTCCCCATCTGAGGGGTCACTTTATATTTTAATCTGCCTAGCATCCTGTGCTTTTTAAGGAAAGTTGTTCGCTTGAAGTGAGCAATTGCTTTAAAAATACTTCCTCTAGCCATCCCCCAGCTAGAGGAGGAGGAGTGAGAAATAAACCGACTTCTAATATCTCTTTTGCCAAAGAAGTGGGCTTTAGATTTTGCCGTGGAAGATAATTCAGTTTTACGACGCATACGTTTGGGTGGTGCATAACTCGGGTGTCCCTTTTTGCGAGACTGTCCCTGAGTGGTATAGATATGAGAAAGCCCATCAAAGAGTGCCTTCAGCTGGCTGTTAGTGGTAAGGCTGCTCAGGGAGGGCATACTGCACTGGCTGGAAGAACTCTGGGGAGAGGGAGAAGAAGTGGCCGTGCTGGACTTTTGTGAACTGGGGCTCTGACCAGAGATGGGGGTTGGGGGTGGAAGTGAAGAAGGTGGAGGTTTTAGCTTTTGTGTGGTACCTGTAGCCAACACATGAGAAGTGCATGACTGTTTCTGAGAGACCTTTTTCCTTGGACGATAGTGCTTTGAAAAGTCTATTATTTCACCTCGTGATCTGCGACCATCAGGTGATGGTGTAAAAAACTTAGTAAGGCCATCAATGAGCCCTTTGGTTTTCTTGTTAACTTTAAGTGTAGAGGCAGAAATGTAGGTGGAGGTGGTGGTGATTTTGGTGGTGGCACCAGGCCGAGTGGGGTCTGTAACAGCCAATCTGCTGCTTGAGTCCTTCCCAGATGCAGCATGACCAGATGAAGGTGTGGTACAGACTTTAGTCTTTTGACCCCTACCAGGTGACCCCCTTCCTGTGAATGCATTCATGGATCCTTCATCACTGGTTACAGACCTAGGCAGAAATTTAGAGAATAGTATCAGCATTTAATAAATAGAATTATAAAGGTATCTAAAAACAAATTTATTGCAACTAGATGCATTCAATGGGCTTAAACTTAAGAAATGTATTTTTTGTGTGTGCCACCACCTAGATGTTTCTCTGTTGGAAAGGCAGCAGCAACTGCATTTGCATGTCATGGTTCTTCCAGGGCCCATCCACCAGGTACTGGAAGAATCCATGCGGACCCAAGGGCAATATAAGCAAGAAAAATGCTGAAGAGACTAAAAGAACACCCAATGCTTTAATTATAATTAAATAAAAACAAGCTATCCTTTGGTGTTGTCACAAGTAGTTATGATTTCCTGAAATGTCTTTTTTAAAGTATTAGGAGGAAATAAGTCATATGTGTTATCCAGAAGCAAAAGAAGAAGCTTATCTAATCTGTAGTTAAAAGTAATTTTTAATTCAATTTGCAAACTTATATAGAGTTTGAATATGGCTATAAATTTGTACTTTTTTTTAAGAAAACATAAAAAGACATCCTCTTCCTCTCAGCAGTTTGTGCTTAGGATGGTAAGATAACCAATAATACTCTCTTAGGAGAGAAGACAATTAACTACAGCATAAAATATTGCTGAAAAAAGGACAACAATAGCAAAAAACTGAAGAAATGATTAAAGAAAAGCTACAGCGGGTCAGACATGACATGGAGAGTCTGGTGAAGAAGCGGCACATTTACCATGGTCATTATCAGACACTTGGCGTCAGAATCTTTGTACCCCAGTTCTGCCCATACTGTTGAGTAGTTCTAGAAACTAGAGGTCACTCGCTAACACAGCTGCTTACATGAACAGCAGCTGACTGTCTTCACCTCAGGCTAGGGTTTGTGAAGCTACCCATTTTGTAGCAGAGTTTTATACAATAGAGAAACATTTGTAGATGAATTATGACAATGCTGGGGCCCAAGAATGTACTTTCAAAATGATCAATTTAGCTGAAGGTGAATAATGACAAAATGAAAGCCTTAAAAAGATACAATATTGAATTATAAAAATATCTTCAGTAATTACAAATACAAGAGTATATTTTAGTGATCATCTTGTATACAAAGATTTAATGACCAGATTTCAGCTGTTGGTTGAAGGGGAGGTAGGCGCAGCTACCAGGCTCATCTGAGGTGGCGCTATTGCCAGGGACTCTGCCTGGCACCACCAATTCAGCCAAGTCAGGTGAATGCTAGAGATCTCTAGTGTCACTAGACACACAGTGAGAGTTACCAACAAAGAACTCATCCAGGCTAAAATGTTTCGCATCAGAACGCTGCATTTGGATTGTATCTGGAATCGATTGCCCAGAAAGGATAATATGCTTATAAAGCATGTAAAAAGGAAAACTCCCTAGACTGTCTTAAAAATTCCTAAGCTCAAAGGACAATTTTGGACAAACAAAAAGTTAGGATTGGTGCCAGATGCAATCTTCAGCTCTGTCCTTTGTTTAGAAAGTTTATATCCTAATTTGGTTTTTTTAATTGGGCCCTGAGGATATGGTCCCATGTTGGGAACAATGCTTACACAGGATGAATGCAAAAACATATAATTTCTACTTCAAATGATACTACCATGAAAGATTTTATTCATAAATGTTTCATGTTTGCCTCTAGAAATTTTTTCAAAATCTATTGAAAATGTCTACTGGTTAAAGGGTTTTCGCAAAGTTTCATAGAAAGCTCTAGAAAGGAGCCTGCATTTCTTACTTCTTCTTAGGAGATAAAGGTGCGGGAGAATACTATTTTTCTGAGAGCAAGTAAGATAGTGAGAACTGCTTCAGATAAAATTAGGGGAAAAGGAGTAAGCAAGGGAGTGAGATTCTTGGTGTCTGTTCAAGGTGTGTGCAGAGCATGTATTCTTTCTCCATCACAATGACCCTTTCACTAAGCCTGAAAAGATGGTGGTAGTCTGTTGGTAGAACTGCTATAGATGTGCAAGTCTACCGATTCCATTTGTAAACACCTTAATGCTGATAGTCAAATCTATACTCTACACAGGTTAAAATAAATTCATTTCACCTCTTATCTTTTCTGTGCTTTTCCAACTAACTCCTGCTAAATGCTCTACTGGGCTTTAATGGCAATTATATGGCAACAAGATAGTGAAAATGGGGTTATCATAGTAGATTTCCAGGTCACTGCGAATATATTATTTTATATATATGTCTGCACAAGTGCAGTTGTCAAATAGTTCTGTCTAACTCTTCAGAGGTAAATGGTCATCTGCAGGTTTTTCAGAAGCTCCTACTTCATAAAAGAGATCTTAAAAAGTGGTAATGCTACATTACTATCAGAAGAGAGAGGTATTTTTCTAAAATGTTATCTGGAGTGACAAAAGAGATTTGCTATAGACATGGACAAATCCCTCTCGTTTTAAAATTCCTATGAAAATATTTACATAATTAAGCTCTTCTAATGCTCAGCCAGTAATAAAGTAGGCTGAATGACTGTTTCCAATTCTTACATTCTGCTTCCATCCTGCTGCTTGAAAAATGTCACTTAGTATCACAGCTACTGCCAACAGAAGACCCCAAAATGCCAATGGTAATTAAAAATGTTATTTTTAAAAAATTTCCACAGCTTATGCAAAAGGAGAAGTATTTTTCAACCCTTGAGTTTGAAAAAATGATGCCAAAAAACCCCTAAAGGAATCTAAGAGAATAACAATCACCTATATTTTAAAGCAAAACATAAAAGATTTCTTTTGATAAGATCTCAACCTACAACAATCGTTGCTTTAATTTATTTTTCGGTCGTCCAATGGGTTTTGCATATCGTCGTTTTATTTGTGCAGCTTTCTCATGAAGTAGTTTTCTTCCCTTTTTCTTTGGTCTGCAGACTTGGCAAATCCACATCCCTGAATTAATATATATATGAGAAAAATATTTTAATGTTTCATTTTAAGAGAAGATATTAAATATAAGTTGCAGCTGTAATAAGCTGCTCAAGGATGCCTGTATGCTGAACTTTACTCCAAAAAATGCGTCATTCCCTTTTGTCATTTTCCTTAGGAATCCATCACTAAGGTCAATTTCCCTGGAGTGAAGGTGGTGAGGGCAAAGGTGGCCCCTCTCTCAGAATCCTTCCATAAAGCTGTTCCCAACATGTTGTTAAGCCTCTCACCAACACATAAACACACATGAAAACTTGCCCCTGTCAGATATTATATCTTTTGATTTGAGGGAGACATTTTCAAATCAGTCCATTTTTGGAATTTCTAGAAGAAAAAAAATTGTCTTATCATCTCTTTCTGGAAATTTCCAACACTAAAAAAAAATTATCAGTAAAAAATATAATTTTAAAACTTAAATAAAAGTTTTGAGTACTGCAGAACTACAATGATTCAAACTATACATCTAGCATAGAGAAACAGGTCAATGGATAAGAATGGAAAGACAAGAACAACCGAAGCCTACAGAAAAGTTTAGCATATAAAAAGGTCATATTTCAAATCAGTGGGGAAAGGATGAAATGATTCAATAAGCATGATAGAACAAATAGCTATCTATCTGGAAGAGGAATTATTTCCTATCCTTTACAAGAATAAATTCTAGACAGATGAATATTGTAATATGAAAAAATAAAATGTTATAAGTACCAGGAAAGATATGTGGATATTTATATAATCTAAGCATGAACTGACATTTAAAACTGAAGCGATAAATAAAAAGATTCATGAATATGACTACATAAAAAAAAAGAGCTTCTGCAAATCAGGAAGAAAAAGGTAAAAATCCCAAGAGAAAAATGATTAATGGATAAAAAGAGGTACTTTAGAAAAGATGATATACAAACAGCCAAGAATAAAACACAAGAAATGTTCAATCTGACTATTTAAAAAGAAATAATCAGACATATTTCTATTATCAAACTGGTAAAATTTAAAAAATAATAATACTGTATTTAATCAAAGCTAAGATACTGTATGATGCATCTGACTTCAAAAATATTAAAACATTAAAAAAATGTGTCTTAGACTCAAGGAGATATAGTAACGGTGAGTACTGGTCACAATACAGGAAAATAGGTATCCTCATATACTGCTGGACAGCCTGAAAACTGATACAGCCTTTCATGTATCTAGCCTTTGATCCAACAGTTCCTCCTCTAGGAATTTATTTCAAGGAAATAATTGTGGATGGAAAAAATTGGAAACATTTGTAATATCCACCCTAAGGGATTGGTTAAATAAATTATAGTTCATTTATATAGGGGGTTGGAAAATTAAATACCTCCAGGAAGGACCCAGATTGTATAATATATGTGACTGAAGCAAATTGGAATATAAGACAGCAGGGAGTAGTGAGACTGTGGCAAACTGGAGCACGCATGCACCACCCAGAGGACTCAGATTCAAACTTGTAAAAATATTGTGCCAACAAAGCATATCTGTGACCCATAGTTGCCAGGTTTGTAATCCCTGCTCTATACTATGGAGTTCTACATACTTATTAAAAACTATGTTTAGGAGAATATTTAATGATGTGGGGGTGCTTATAATCTATTAAGAGGGAGGAAAAAAGTACATTACAAAAACATGTACAGAATGTTCCATTTCCCTTCAAAGGGTATGTGAAGGCAGAGATGGAAATTTCCAATTCATTTTTATTTTTATTCCTTTTTTGTCTATCTGTACTTTTTAAATCTTCCACAATGTAAATTATGGATTTTATAATAAAAACGCAAAGTTATTTTTAAATGTTTAATATATTGCAAAATGAGGGGAAAAGGCTGAGCTTAGCTGATTTACACAATAAACAGAAGAAAATTCACATTCCATCAGACACAATCAGCTATAAGATCATTCAGATGCTCGTGTTCAAAATATCAACTAATGGCCAAGAAAATGGTGATGGCTTCCTGTTGTAGGACTTTGGAGTCACTATCATCCTCAAAAATATAAAATTTCTTAAGCTCTAAACACTGTGCTCAATAATATGGAAAGTGTTCTAAACTTTTGACCTACATAATCTAATCTTATTCTAACAGGGGAATGGTTTGGAGAGAGAGATGGTCTTTTCATCCCTGGGTCTAAATTAGAGCCTTTATTTTATATATATGTATATGCATATACATATATGTATTTTTTTCTATGCTTTTATACTCCTCTATTCACAACCTGTGCTAAACTCGGAAGTATAGGGAAGGTGGGAGGGATGAAAAAAATGCTTAAAGAACCTGCATACCTCTGAGCTGTCAGACCTCAGGACAAAGCTAACCAATATGTAATAAAATACATTTTTAGTACAGTTTAAAAGTTCACCTTTTGGCATTCTGGAAAGTGGTGGGTCACAGCATTCCATATGAAATCCTCTATCACAGGAATCACAAAAAAGCATATTATCCTGTAATATAACATATTAGAGACTAATTGAGACTGAAACCAACTGTAAAAGGCCAAAAATTCTTTTGTTACTGGATTAACATTAATACAATATAAGGAAAGTGCACCAAGATCCTGGTTGCAGTTTGACATCACATGTATTTAAAACTTTAGAAAGAAAGTAGCCATACTCTATAAAAACGAAAACACCTTAACACTGGAAATTAGCAAGTTACCTGGAGGCGGATTACGGGAGCCATACTTACAGCATTTCTGCCTTGGACTCTACAGGCACTGCATGTCTTGCATTCGATGCACTGCCACCTTAAGGCCTTTACATTTGTTGTCAATTCAGGACAAAATTTCAAACAGGATGGGTGTCCTATGAGAATAAAAAGCAAATTGCTTGATGGGAATGGTGCCTTTGACTTTTTTAAACTCCCATTCCCTAATATTTAATAGATAGCTGATGAGGCTAGCCAATGAACCTTAGGAACTTGAAAATGCCAACAGATCAGACAATCCGAATTACAGATTTTCCTTTCTGCCTTTTCCCCTTGCCTTCTTTCCCTGTATGTAACAAAATGACTGTACAAATGTTTTCCCTAAGAGAACTTAATTTATACCAATTCCAGTCTCAAGCCTTTGAGAACTTGAAGATAACTCAGGCTCAGGCGTTCTAACTCCTGCACCTGTACTTGCCATCTTCATCAACCACCATCTACCCAGGGGGTCCTGGTTTGCCACACACTGAGGAGAGTTGCCAAAGTTCAATTCCTGCTCTCTGTGTGTGATGAAATCATAAAACTCAACAGATAACTAAATTAAAATATCAAGGCTGCTTAACATAACTACAGATGCCCTCCCCCACCCAAATCCAATAGTACACAAAGAACATCCCATTGCTGGGCTAGACAGAGGATATTCCATTGCCATCTTGCCCCTGGGTCACTGAGTTTAAACTCTGGAAGCAGGAGCAGAAACAGTGAATTTGAGAGACAGAGTTAAGAAGCTGAGAGATCCGGTTAAACGGGACCCACCAAGAAGTACGGCCTCAGCAGCTTCCCCCATTTTCCTGAGCATTGAGTTTTCTACACTGTTTGGGGCACACTTTGCACCTAGCAGCGCTCCACACACCAGGTCTTACTGCTCACTTCACAGAGGAAAACTGGAGACCCTGAGGGGCAATGCCATTCAAAGGAGCCAGCCATGAGCCAGTGTGTAATAGATTCCTCCAAGAGGTGTGGGGAGTGTGAGCCTAGATTCTTTGGAAGGCTGTACAGTTTAAAATCTCATGGTCTTTTATCACATAAACCCGAAGAGATCTCCAAACTCGATTTTATTTTTTTAAACCTGGTCTTTAAATAGTAAGAACATTAGTAAATCCCATGTGAAAGAACTTACAACCAAGCTGCAAAGGAAACCTGAGGGGTAATAAAAAAAGCAGATTCTGCAATTTCAAAACTGTTTTATAATTTCCTGACTTTGGCAGGCTCATTGTTTAAATATGTATTTTGGATTGCTGCCAAAAAAGTCCTCCTCCCTAAAGCTTAACAGGTGCTTCATAAAATTCCACCCACCAGGAGATTTGGCTTTTTGAAGTAAAAACATTCAAAATCAATCACCAATACCGTTAATAAAAGCACACTATTCCTGAGTTAAAAAAAAAAATTCTAAACATCTGTATTTAAGATGTTGAGAAAATAAAATATTGTCACAGGATTATGACCTCAGGCAGGAGAGACACCCAGGCAGATGCATTTAACCTGTGACACTGTTCTTTTACGAGGCTTCTCTCATTCAAATGAATGCAAGGAAAAAGTCTGAATAGATAAAAATGTTATCAATCTCCTCTTTCTGCTCAGGAACGGCAAACAAAGACAGCCTGCTTGTCGACTTTTAAGAAGTACACTGAAGCGGGGAGGCGAGAGGTCTACTTTGATCAGAGCCCTCCCCTCTGTCCCCTTATATAGTTAGGGGGGTAAAAACTCAACTTTTAAAGAACAGCAATTTAAATTCCACCCTTCAAATGGGTCCCATCAGCTCAAAAGTATACTATTTACTTCCCCCCTCTTTTTTATGACTTCCTGTAAGGCATACATCATGGGCACATATGACCTCAATTTCACGCACTGAATTTTTCTCTACATTCAAATCTGCTTTTGTACTTTGTGACTTAATATTCAGTAACTAAGGTAATTCACATCATATTACAGCTTACTGTTTATTCTCACAGGTATCTTATGAAAGACGGACTTTTTAATAATTATACAGTTTGAAAATTAGTGGATTTCAGCCATTTTCAATCAGGGGAAAGGAATATTCTTTCTCTTAACGGTTTCTCTCACTTTAAGCAATACTGTATCTCAACTACTACTATTTAAGCTACCCTATCAAAATTCTAAAATCTTCAGCCTATCTTTCCTTTAGGCAGTAATCTTACCTTCATTTAGCTCAAGAGAATTGGCCATAGATCCCTTCCAGTTCTAAATTTCTATGATTCTGTAAAGGATGCTGAGGGATGAAGAAATATTTCCATTTTATTTTCTCATGGCCAACTTTAAAATAACACAAAAGACCGTAACGTGTCTTGATATACTACTACACAATCTATAGTAATTAGATAAAGGAAAACAATGCTACTGATCAAGTAATTCCTTATCTCTGGTTTAGCGATTTCATAAACTCAACAATTTCCTCTAACATTTTAATTTTTTTTTTTTTTTGAGACGGAGTCTCGCTCTGTTGCCCAGGCTGGAGTGCAGTGGCGCCATCTTGGCTCACTGCAAGCTCCACCTCCCAGGTTCACGCCAGGTTCACGCCATTCTCCCGCCTCAGCCTCCTTAGTAGCTGGACTATAGGCGCCCGCCACCACGCCTGGCTAATTTTGTTTTTGTATTTTTAGTACAGATAGGGTTTCACCGTGTTAGCCAGGATGGTCTTGATCTGCTGACCTCGTGATCCGCCTGCCTCAGCCTCCCAAAGTGCTGGGATTACAGGTGTGAGCCACAGCACCCGGCCTATTTTTTTATTTTTGAGACAGGGTCTTATTCTGTTGCCCAGGCTGGAGTGCAGTGGCATGATCACGGATCACTGCCTCCCAGACTCAAGCAGTTCTGTCACCTCAGCCTCTCGAGTGGCCGGGACTACAGGCACGCATCACCAAGCCCGGCTAATTGTTCTGTATTTTTTTGGTAGAGATGGGGTTTTGCCATGTTGGCCAGGCTGGTCTTGAATTCTTGGCTTCAAGAATCCACCAGCCTTGGCCTCCCAAAGTGCTGGGACTACTGACAGGCCCCACCATGTCCAGCTAATTTCCTCTAAAATTCTTGTTCTCTCTGTTGACATATTTCACGGTGCTTTGTCTTTCTGGAGTTTGTTTTACTACTGTATTTTGCAATTTATCAGACTTGAGAGCCATAATACATATTCATTCACTCATTCAATTTTACACAAATACATTATCAAGTACTAGTAGCTTACCATAGTTTTATCTAGCAAAACCAAAGGAATACTATTTAAAATTAAACAAGTACCAATGGAACTACACACCAGTGGAAAAGCTTTTTGGAGAAAGTACTGAGGAAGAAAAAACACAGGCTCTGTAGTAAGCAGAACAACAGCCCCCCAGCCGTCTGTGCTCTAATTCCCACAACCTGTAAACGTACTATACCTGTTGTGGCAAAAGGAACTCTGCAGAAGTGACTACGGGTACAGTCCTAGAGATGGGGAGTTTATCCTGGATTATCTGAGTGGGCATGATTGATCTAATCACATTAATCCTTAAAAGCAGAGAACCTTTTACGGACTCGGTTAGAAATGAAATGGGAAAAGGAAGAGGAAGGGTGCAAAGCATGAGAGAGACTCCACCTGCTATCACAGGCTTTCAAGATGGCGAGGGGGCTGCAAGCCAGGTAATATGGGTGGCCTGTAGAAGCTGGCCATGACTTTCACCTAACAGCAAGAAAACCAGGATCTCGGTCTTATCAACACAAGGAATTGAATTCTGTCAATAACCCATATGGATAAGAACATGGATCCTCTCCTTCCCAGCACGTTGGGAGGCCGAGGCGGGTGGATCACGAGCTCAGGAGATTGAGACCATCCTGGCTAACACGGTGAAACCCCGTCTCTACTAAAAAAAAAAAAAAATTCAGAAAATTGGCCGGGCATGGTGGCAGGCGCCTGTAGTCCCAGCTACTCGGGAGGCTGAGGTGGAAGAATGCCGTGAACCCGGGAGGCGGAGCTTGCAGTGAGCTGAGATCGCGCCACTGCACTCCAGCCTGGGCAACAGAGCGAGACTCCATCTCTAAAAAAAGAACATGGATCCTCTCCTAAAGTCTCCAGAGAGGAGCCAGCCCTGCTGATACCCAGATTTTAATCTGGTGAGACCCATGATGGACTTCCAACCTACAACTATAAGATTAAAAATGTGTTGTTTTTAAGCCACTAAGTCTGTAGTAATTTATTCCAGTAGCAATGGAAAACTAATAACGACTCAGACACTAAGCCCCTCAGACTGGCTATCTGACCATCCATCTGTCCATCTCTCCTTCCTTCAACTAATATTTAATGAGCACTGGATACAGTGAGGAAAAGGAAAGGCACGGTTCCCACCCTTTCAGATCACATAGCCCAGCAGGAAAGACAAACATTAAACAAGAATGAGCATTAATGCCTTACAACGGGGTGGCTTAGGGATATGGGAGAATCTAGCAGGAAGTTAGAGAAAGGCCTCCCTAAGAGACCCAAAAGATAAGTGTGATTGGATGGGACCAGATGAGGGGAAGAGCAGGGAAGATGGCATGAACAGAGGGAGAGATGAACGAGGTATATCCAAGGAGAGACAAGTTGTTCAATGTAACCAATGTGCAGAACGTGAACAGAATAGTGATGTAAGATAGGGTTAAACCAGAGCCCAATCCAGAAGAGTTTTAGGGGGCTATATTAAAGAATATGGATTTCTCCTAAGAGCAACTGATAGCCACTTATGAAATTATGTGATCAGATTTATAATTTAAAAAGGTAACTTAGGCTATAGTATGGAAAACGGATTGGAGGAAAAAGGGTGAAGCCTAGATTGAGGTCATTATAATAGCAGATCTGAGTGGGGCTGGCTGGTGGGGATGCATCGATAAATTTAGCATTCAAGATATATATTATGATTTAGAATCAATGTGTTTTTGGTGATTCCTTGGTGTGAAAGAATAGGACAGAGGATGGTTCCAAATGTCCAGTTTGTGTAACTGAGTGAGTAGCGAACGGTGTGCCATTTGCTGAATATAGGAAATCCTCCAGGAGAGGTGGGATACTGTTTGTTTGCTGGGATTTCTGTTGTTATTGTTGTGGCTGTTGTTTCGGGTGGAGGAAGCAGTGCAAGGCTGATGAGCTGTTCTGGATATTAACTTTGAGGTGCCTCGGGGGTAGACTCATTGGAGAAGCTCTATAGTTGTCTGTATCTAGGATCAGAAGCTCAGTAGAAGCTACAAGGCAAAGTAACAAACACAGGGCCACGACAGACATCTGAAGAAACATTTAGGGAATGGAGAGAGGACCAAGGGGCTAACAAAAATATGTGGAAAGAAGTGGTAGAGAAAAAACACAGATAATATGGTGTCACAGGGGCCAAAGGAAAAGAACACTTCAAGAAAAAAGATTCTCTACAAGATCAAATATGACTAAGAGAAATTATTTGGTGTGGATTAAAAGATACCAATTAGATTTTGATAAACACTTAAAAACGGTCATTAGATTTTGCTACAAAGAGGTCACTATTACCCAGACAAGCACAGTTTTAATGAAGTTACATCCCTTTGGATGGTCAATTATGCTTTGGGCTTTTGCGGGGATGGGGCTTACCTTCTTCCCCCAACCCCCCATTTTTTCTTCTTTGTTTTTTTATTTTTATTTTTTGAGACGGAGTTTCACTCTTGTCACCCAGGCTGGAGTGCAGTGGTGCAATCTCGGCTCACCTCAACCTCCGCCTCCCGGGTTCAAGCCATTCTCCTGCCTCAGCCTCCTGAGTAGCTGGGATTACAGGATGCGCTACCATGCCCAGCTAATTTTTTTTTTTTCCTTTTTTTAGTAGGGATGGGGTTTCACCATGTTGGCCAGGCTGGTCTTGAACTCCTGACCTCAGGTGATCCACCCGCCTTGGCCTCCCAAAGTGCTGGGACTACAGGCGTGAGCCACAGCGCCTGGCCTCTTTTCTTCTTTGGATCATATCTTTAGGTTTCTTTCTAGTCAAGAGTCTTCTTTCCAACCTAATGATTCAATCTGCATCTAGTCAATGTGAAACTGGATGACTAAGCAACCAACTCCTGGGGTGACCTTAAGAAACTAGTGGTCTTTTTAAATATTTTTATATGTCCATATATCCATACACTGCCCCACCAGTTCCCTCCACGAGCATGCAAGTTTTGTTCAGGGTTAACACACAAATAAAGACAAACCCAGGAAAGACTTCAGGTCTCCCGAGGGTGCACTGATATTCTACTCCACGGCTCTTGCTCCCTTTATTGTACAAAAGGGATTTCTCTCACTCATCCAGCTGCATCACAGCAGCCTTTCTTCTGTCTCCCGTTTCAATGAGCTTCCACTTAGAATGATGCTGTAATTTTGAACTGTACACTTATCTTAGATTTGCTAATTTGAAAACACACATGCACACAACTCATCTGTAAGTAAGATTTAACCACCCGGCAATCTGAGCAGCAGACACAAAATTTCATTTGGTATAATATCTAATACTTATGTGAAGCTAATTAAAGATAATTTGGTCTTAATGAGGCAAAGAGAATATAACAGTGTTAATTTCAAAGTAGGCTGATCCATGAAAGTCAAGTAAAATAATTTCTAACACTTCCACAGACCTAGACTATCTGATGATTCCCACATTCATATTAGTGGTTGGAATAATCCTTCACATTTGTCTCATGTTTTACAGTTACTGATCATCTTCCTATCATTTTCTCACTGGATCCCACAATAGCTCTGTGGATGCAGGGTGCAGACATTCTCCTTTACACCCCACAGATGAGGAAAACCAAAGTTACACACCCAGCAAGTGGCGGAAGAGAACTAGAACACAGGCTAGGGACACCATATTCAGGGCTCCGGGCACTACATACCTCACCTCACATTTTTACTACATATAAACTTGAATGATTTTTTTTTTTTAAAGAATTTTTAGTAGAAAAAAAACTGTTAAAGAATATACTGCCCATTTAAAGCATCGAGCCCCTTTAAAAACAGATAAATTTCTAATTGGCTTTACTTTATGATGTAAGCAGAAGGAAACATTTATTACTCTCATCTATGAAATCTAAGCGGAGTCTAAATTTGACATCATATGAATGGTACTTCAGATAGGGACGACTGAAAAGCATCAGGCACATATGGGAAACACATTTAAGAACGATCCTCCCTACAGGCTGCCATCTATATTTCCTTTTTCTGGTTTTATGCTGCTATGGGTATTTTTTCACATAAACAACTTACATTTTGGGATCCCTTTGATCATTATGAACAGTCTCAATTCAATCCCAGAACCAATAGACTCTTCTGAGAGTGAGAAGGCAGCCATTTCCATAAGGTCAACTAAGAGTCCCAACTAATCTGTAATTCCCACTTGAAATGCTGAACTGTGACAACAGGGCTCCCGCCATTATTTGAGGACACTGTTGAGGTATGCTGGCCTATTGTTTTCTTTTTTCCTTAGGATTACCAAGGTGTCAAAACAGAGCCTTAGAACCACAAGAACCCCCAAACTGCCTAAAATGAACTATATTTTATTTTGACCCTTCAATTTAAAGAGGAAAAAACAACAAAGTCTATTCTTCTGATCTATCAGATGAATAAATATCTACAAAGCATTTCCCTGAGTTAGGAACAATAGTTTTTTTGACTAAAGCAGCCAAATCCAGGCTGGCACAGCACACTCAAGGGAAGATTAAGTGAACTTCAACACTAGAGCCGGATCCCATTGCAGAGTCCAGAGAAGCACTCAGAGGCATCCTCTATCACCAACAAAGAGACATGATGACCCCAGGGCTTGAATTTCTGCCATGACCCATACCTTGGCCCCAAAGCCTCTAGCTCTCTCCACTGGAAGATTGGCTCACAAAACCACGCCAGCCACATAAACCCTCTGGACAGTATCCTCAAGTCATTATTCTCCATTTGTTAAAAGAGAAAACAAGAGGATACTTTTGAACAGAGAAAACATAACACTGTATCTAAACACCCCTGGCTTTACCCTGAAAAAGTCTGAGCGAAAAGTAAGAAACACCAGGGGAAAGAAATTTTCAGTGACCTCAAATATAAAGGAGATCAACCTCCCCTCTGGCAGGTCTTCAATCCGGGAAAGACAAAGGGAGATTGATTACATCAGAAAATCTAAGATCTACCTGTTTAGAATTACACCTTTATACCCTGTGAAGGAGGCCTTGAAGTTCTGATCTAGAAGATAATGATCTCGAACTTCTTATCAACTCAAGTAAGTGTATCACCAGAGGTAAGGAAATATATGAAGGGAACTTTTCTTCCCACATTTAAGTATGTCTTTAATCTGTCTAGGCACCCAGACAAATAGATCCTAAAGAAATAAAAACAGGGAAGGGTGTTTTTAAAGTACCACCTTAAAAACCACAAAGGGTAAACCCTAGACAAGTGAACACCACTAAATTGATCAGGCAGTTACACAAAAGAATAATTCATTCAGAATGAGCCTCGTGAGAAAACCCAAAAGATAACGACAGAGTCAGAACTGATGAGTGAGGCACTACCTCACCAGCATAAAACAGGGATATCGTGGGGCTGAAATGTATTAAACTGAACGTACAGATAATGTTTCCATGCCCTTTTGTCACTATCCATGATGCCATGGCCAGGTAAAAGAATTTTAATGAATCTGTAAAGCCCATCAAAAAGACTGTCAGAATGCATTTTTCAAGCACGGTTTGAAATGTCTTACTTCCAAGGCTCTCCCTTCTAGTCAGCACCTGAAAGCTGCTGAACCACAAAGGGCCTATCAAGTTAAACCTTCATATAAGGAATAAGAATCATTACACAACACTGTCATTCCTCAGCATGAAACATTTCTTCTATCCAACCATCAAGCAGCTGTCATAAGTGATGATAAAATTTTAAATTACGTGCAGCAATCAAGGATAACAATATCAAACATGCTAAACCATAACACGGCTGACATTTGTAGTACACTTACCATATTTCTGCAGACCTTGTGCCAGGCTGTTTACTTGTGCCCTCACATTTCATTCCCATAAAACCCAAGAGGTTGGTGCTGCCATTATCTCTAATTTTCTAATGAGGAAACAGGGGCTCAGAATGGTCAAGTAACTAACTCAAGGTAGAGGAACTGGGCTATGGCTGGCTCTTGAGTTTGCTCCTAGCCAGTATATCTCAAGACTTCCCAAACAATAATTAGCTATGGTGTTCTGTTGATTTTTGTTTTTGTTTTTTTTTTTTTTTAGAGATTACTATAACTAGAGAAATAGTCATGAATTTTAAAATAAGACTTTGGAGAAAAAAGTTTGGGTAGTCTGGGGAAAAAAATTTGAAGATTAACAGAAAAAGCTTAATTTTTACTTATTTTTTGCTATTAATTTTTAAAGATGGGGTTGTACTCAGCTTGAAAGCTTAGAATTTTCTACATTGAATTTACCTATAATGCAGACATCTCCACACTGAATTACCAATGCTGGTATAAAATAAAAGCTTAATCATAAATATGTATAGTATTATATAAGCATATATAATATCCATATGTCAGTACTAACATACTCACACTTTTTTCTCTATTCCTTACTTTTTCTTTTAAAATTTAAAGCCTATGCTATTACCATATAATTGCCTTAAATAACAATACAGTTTTAATAGATAAATAGCATGAAGCTATGATAATGGGAAGTCATTGTACAACACATAGGAAAAACACAACTTACCACTACTGCCACAATCCGCACAAGAGAGGAGTTCTTCTGGTTTCTTTTCACGATTTGATTCTTTAGTCCCCAAACAGAAGCTACATATTGGAATGGGATCAGCACGGGGCTATGACAAAATTAAAATAAAAAATACTGTCACTTTTCCATTTCAAAATTAAAAACATTAAAATCAAAAGCTTCTTACATTTTTCACTTAAAGCTTCTTCTTTCTTTAACAAAGAAAAACTGCTAAATAACGTATTTAAATAAACACTTTCTGCTAGTAAAAAAACTCATATTATTTTTGAGACGGAGTCTCGCTCTGTCGCCAGGTTGTAGTGCAGTGGCACAACCTTGGCTCATTGCAACCTCCACCTCCCGGGTTCAAGCGATTCCCCTGCCTCAGCCCCCCGAGTATCTGGGATTACAGATGCGCGCCACTATGCCTGGCTAATTTTTTGTATTTTAGTAGAGATGGGGTTTCACCATGTTGGCCAGGATGGTCTCAATCTCCTGACCTCATGATCTACCTGCCTCAGCCTCCCAAAGTGCTGGGATAAATCTCTTAAATTATTTGACACTAAAGTATTACCTGAATACATTTCAGTATAATGTATGACTCAGAAGTCATTTTTATTAAACCAGTGAAATCTAATACCTTTATATATTATATAGCTTGTCTGAAATGAACATAATTAAGGATTCACTGGACATCTCAATTGTTTCTATTATCTATATGCCTACAATAAATTATCCGTTCAGCATTATAGTCTATGAATATCATGTATAGACTGTTTAAACTTTATTAAATATTGTAGCGCAGGTTGCTATTATTCACCGACTAAATATTTGACATAAAATATCTATGTTTTTAGGTGACAGAATAATAGAATGAGTAGGATTCTGTGGGACACTTGAAAAGGTCATTATCAACAAGGCTTTTGTGGCACGAAGGTCTTCAAAAGTAAACCACACCATACCAAAGAAAAAAGATAAACCCTCCATCTCTGACATTCCCACCTTCTTTATTTATTTATTTATAGACAGAGTCTCACTCTGTCGCCAGCCTGGAGTGCAGTGGCGTGATCTTGGCTCACTGCAACCTCTGCCTCCCAGGTTCAAGTGATTCTCTTGCCTCAGCCTCCTGAGTAGCTGGGACTACAGGCGTGTGCCACCACACCCGGCTAATTTTTGTATTTTTAGTAGAGATGGGGTTTCACCATGTTGGTCAGGATGGGCTCGATCTTTTGACCTCATGATCTGCCCGCCTCGGCCTCCCAAAGTGCTGGGATTACAGGCGTGAGCCACTGCGCCTGGCCTGACATTCCCACTTTATATAAGAAACAACACATTTGTCTAGTCCCCTAGCACCCTTTAACTCTCGTATGAAAATTGCTTTTAACAATGTATAAATCTACATACATTTTAGTATCTCCATTGTTATTTACTACTATCAGCAATGCTAGTATTCCCATCCATAGGAATAGCTGACTGTGGCTACAGATCTGGTCACATTATTTTCAACAGCCAAAACTACAAAAACTGTAATTTTACTGCATATTCCAAGCCTTCACACATGTTGTCTGCTAGCCATCTGAATGTTACTATGATGTCTCTATATTTGAATCTCATGAATCAAAAATTCAGAGCAAGAACACCCAACATAATCACAAATGTTTTTAAATGTAAATTAAAAACAAGATTTTGCTAGGTCTAACTCTCTAAATATACATCAGCATAGAATAAACTTCATTTGTTCAGCCACTCTAGCCCAAATGCCTAATGCACTTCCTGGTGCATAGCAGGCACTCAAAATAAATATATCTGCTAACTGAATACGTGAAGGAAATATATGCTAGTTAAGAACAAAAAAAATCAATGGTTATAATGATTCCAACAAATGCTTTAGTTCCTTGGGACAACAGGTCATCAAAAACAAAAAACCATCTCATGGCCAAACATTCACAAATTGTTTAATATGACTGCTAATCTCATCTTACAAGGACATTCATTATCTTCCCTTTACTTTCAGCTGAATTTGTTCTTATAATATGCACAGGCTTTCCGTTCTGAGGTAGCTATGCAAATGTATTTCTGTAGCCCCAGTTAAAAAGTAGATTATAAAACATTCTGTACTAGAAAAACCAAGAGACAAGCTATAACAAATTGGTCACTGACTCTAGCCACAGTTTTTTAAATGCCAGATAATCAGCACTGCATAATTATGGATCCATAGTTATTACTTGCAACTGCTCAACTGCAGTACCTTGGGAACACTTTTGTTCCTTTAAATAGCAATTAAAAGAACAATCCGGCTTTAAAGTGACAACATTCCCCTGATAGATTTGAGCTAAAACCCGGTCCTCTTACTAATGGGATTCCTGCTTTCATTTGATATAACAATGTTCAAGCTACTGCTGCCATCCTTGCAGTGATAAATAATTTACAGAATGTCACATATCATTCATGCAATGAAACAAATCCAAATCTCCAAACCCATTTTTCTTTCCCAGATGAATTTTTAGCTGTGAGAGAGACATGGCCATCAGCCAGCATTCATGCTCATTTTTCGTTTTTAACTAAAGGTAACACAAAGGACAAAGGTTGCTAGTAGTTCATGGCCAGAAAGACTGATGTCCCGCGCTCTGCCCAATAATAGAAAGCATAGATGTTATCACTTCACGCTACACATTCAAGTGAACCCCACCATGCTGATGTATGCTCACAACCATTTATTTTAAGGACAACTATCTCACAATACTCTATAAAACCACTGCATTATACAGAAATGTCTGCCCTGCTGAATTATTGATAATTCAAAGCACTTTTTGCTAACCTCCGTGTAGCCAAGTCTAATTAACTTTAAAAAATTGTCACTTCTACGAAATGAAACTTTTACAGTAACGGATGTAAATGGGTCACAGGATTATTATGATTCACTATTCTCAATCAGACTACATATAAACTGTTTTTAAAAAAATCCCTTACAATAAAGTAAAGTGGATTCCAATCACAAAAAGGTCTGAGTAAATGGCAACTTGATTCTATACAAATCTACTACAGGTAAGTCGTATTTAAGATGTCTGAAAATGATACCAAAAATCTCCAAACTCTTAATTCCTTTCTTTGAAATTTCACAAAGGCACCTAACCTGTTGGTCACATTTTCCCATCAACATGCATGAATATTTTAAACTAATCCCAAGAAGGAAGGCTCATAAATAAGTCTAAAGATGAATACATCCAGCAAACTGTGCTCTAGAAGGATCTCCTTGTCTCCCATGCAATGGCCCTGGGGCAGCTGCTAGGCTAGAGGCTGCTCCTGCACTATCTCATTTAATCATCTTAACAATCTTGCCCGGTATGAGTATTATCTCCATTTTAGAAAAGAAATTGAGCATCTAAGAAGTTAAGTAACATTTTTAAGGTTGCATAGGTTCAGGTGTAGAGCTGTACTCAAACACAAGTCTGTCTTCATGAGAGCCCATTTCTTACTTTGCTACCTCCCCTCCATTCCTTAGAATAACAAATGTCTAAAATTATCTTTCCATCAGTGGCAATAACTCTTTACTAATGTGTTCATAATCTATTCCATACAATTTCTCCCATGACCAATGGCATATGGTTTTTAAAACTATTAAAAAGGTAACCACTAAACACCATGGATTATTTATTAATTACCATGGGGAAAAGGTACCTTTACAATGGAGAAATCTGGTGGACACTTTATAAACGAGTATGGGACAAAGTGACATCACGTGCCTTCCAAGTGCCTATCCTGAAGGACTGAGCACAGCCTATACAGTATTCTTGCCAGAAACATTTATCCTGAGTCCAATCATAAAGAAACAATCAGGCAAATCCAAATTGGGGGATATTCTCTGTAACAACTTTTCTGTACTCTTGAAAAAATCTCATATAATACCCAAAAAAGGGCAGGACCAACCTGGGCAACATGGGGAGACCCCATCTCCACAAAATAAAAAAATTAGGCAGGCATGGTGGCACATGCCTGTGGTCCCAGCTACTTGGGGAGTTGAGGTAGGAGGATGGCTTGACCTGAGGAAGCTGAGGCTGCAATGAGTCGTGATTGTACCACTGCACTCCAGCCTGGGTGACAGAGGAAGACCCTGTTTCTCAAAAGAAGGGAGGCAGGGGGCAGGACCAATTAAGGTGACTAAAGAGGCATGAAAACTAAATATAAATATAATCTGTGATCCGTGGTTGGATTCTGGATTTTTACAAAATATCCACAGCCATGAAGGATATTATTGGGATAATTAGGGTAATGTGTACTCAGAATTAGGCAATATATAAACTATATATAATATAAATTTCTTGAGTGAACATAATTCTGATTATGTAGGAGAATATCTTCGTTTTTAGCAGATATATGTTGAAATATAGGAGGAAAGTGTTACGATGTCTTTATGTTGAAATTTAGGAGTAAAGTATTATGGTTGGAGAGTAACTTATTCTCCAATGATTCAGAAAAAAACAAACCTAAGTGTGTTCGTATGTTAATGTGCACAGAGAGAGAGAGTAAACATGACACAATGTTAATGGTTGGGGAGTCTATGTAAAAGGCATATAGGTGTTCAATATATTATTCTATGTAAAAGGCACATGGGTGTTCATTATATAATTTTTCCTCATCTTTACAACTTTTCCAAACAAAAAGTTGGGGGAGGGGGGAATAAAATTGTGCCCCTTTACTCTCAAAAAAGATCTAGAATGAACTATTATTTTCAGTAGGCCCTCTATATCTGCGGGATTAAAATCCATGGATTCGACCAACCATGAATGCAAAATATTTGAAAAGAAAAAGGATGGTTTTGTCTGTACTGAACATATATTTTTTTTTCTTCTCATTATCCCCTAGACGATAGAACGATTCACATAGCATTTATATTGTATTAGTTATTGTAAGTAATCTAGAAATGATTTAAAGTATATGGGAGAATGTACATAGGTTATATGCAAATACTGCACCATTTTATATAAGGGACTTGAGCATCCATGGAATTTGGTATCAGTGGTGATGGGGGGTGAGGGAGGGGTCCTGTACCCAATCCCCCACAGATGCCAAAGGATGACAGTAGTTGGACTACAAACATTTATAAATCAAGGTCTCTCAAGCCAATTACCGACTCAGAGGAAATACAGAGGACAGAGGAATATGTTAATCTATAGAGCGGGGAGATGCTAGTACCAAAACTCTAGGGAAAAAATGGCCCAGTTTCTTCAACAAGTTAAACGGGAGACCAAGCAAATAGGTGAGCAAAAAATAGATACAGAAGAATCGCTAGATTAACAGACATTTAAAGGGTGTATCAACCAATCACAATGTGTGAACCATATCTTGATCATGATTCAAACAAAGTGTAAGCAAAACAAAACAAAATATTATGACCTAGTGAAGGAACAAAGGCTACTTAGCTTTAAGAGACTGTTTGGGGTGGACATGCTGGGTGTCTTCATCCAGGTGAAAGGGTTAGATTCGTTCTTGTGGTTACAGAGTACAAAACTTACACCAATAGGAGTCATCATAGAGAGCCTTTCCAACAGAGCTGTCCAGCAATGGAATGGATTCTTTTTTTTTTCTGCTTCATTTGCTTAGTTTTTATTTTTTTAATTGTGGTTCAAATGGCATTAAGTAAGTTCATAGTACTGCACAACCATTATCACCATTTATCTCCAGAACTCTTTTCAACTTGCAAAACTGAAACTCTGTATCCATTAAATAATAATTTCCCATATTCTCTTCCCCCAGCCCAGGAAAACACCATTCTACTTTCTGTCTCTATGCATTTGACTACTCTAGCTACCTCATATAAGTGAAATCATACAGTATTTGTGGAATGGATTATTCTTGAGGCAATAAGAGGCCCCTATAATCAAGAGGCCATGGAGAGACTGGATGGGCCCCATCAGGATGCTGAGGACACAACAGTACACAATTTCACCTCACACAATTCGGGGATCTGGGACTCTTCAAAGGTTCCTTCCAGATCAAATATTTTAATGGTTCTAGAGTTAATCTCTAAGGCCTTTCCTAGTTCTGATTTTTATTGATTCTATAATACTTTAGAAATTTTAAGAGTCTTCAAGACCTTTGATCTCAAAATAAGATAGCCTTTTCTAAGGAAATATTCTTTAAATCTAGGACAATGCATTTTTAAGAAGCTTTATTTTACTTTATGATTACTTCTGTTTCTGCCCAGAAGGAAACTATATATTTGTTAGCCTTAGTCTAAGTAACTGGACAAAAATAAATGAAAATTCCTGCATGAAATCAGAGCCAGGAGTATTTAGACTCATATCCTCCTCCTGACAATGACACAAAAAGGGGTTTTGTAAGCCATTTCCATGGTATCTGTTCACAATGATCAGGGATATATAGCCCTCTCTCTCCATAATCCCCTATAGATCCATACTTCTTAAGTCATCTACATCTTTCATGAGACTGCTTAAAAAAACATACCATTTTAGTAATCCCAAGTGTTAAAAACAAAACAGTTCAGCATTTTTTCATTCATACATTCATACTTGCACCATAGAAAGACCCAGATTTAAACGCTGCTCTCTAAGCCTCAGGCTTCCTCATCTGTGAAAGTGCACAATAGTGTCAGTGTTGTCTAGCTCTCGGGTTGTTAAAGTTCAAATGTGAGTGAGTGTGGAAAGTATTTTGTAAACTACAAAGTTCTACTCAAATATTATTATGAGTATTGCAAAATTTTATTTGGCTATAAAAACAGAAAGAGCAAACAAACAACTTCAAGTCCTTAATAAACATCAGAACAAATGAATTATTCTGGAGTTCAGAATTACTCTATAAAAGACTTTCATTTTCTGATCCCCCATGATGAATATTAATCTTAGAGGATTTTTTTAAAGAATGAGTTAATCAGGGAGTACAGGAACAGAGTAGAAAATGCCTCCACTGAGAGTCAAAAGGCCTGCAACTATTTAATAAAAGGAAAACTCAAACTAAATGAAAAGAAAAAGATGTCGGAGAAAGAAAAGCATAAACAAATATAAAATCTTAAATGAATAATACTACAAAAGCAAGCAAAGATGAATACTGGCTGGGCACGGTGGCTTACGCTTGTAATCCCCACACTTTGGGAGGCTGAGGTGGGCAGATCACCTGAGGTCAGGAGTTCGAGACCAGCCTAGCCAACACGGTGAAACCTCGGCTCTACTAAAAATACAAAAAAAAAAAAAAAAAATTAGCCAGGCATGGTGCCTGTAATCCCAGCTACTCAGGAGGCTGAGGCAGAAGAATCACTTGAACCCGGGAGGCGGAGGTTGCAGTGAGCCGAGACCGCGCCATTATACTCCAGCCTGGGCAACAAGAACGAAACTCCATCTTAAAAAAAAAAAAAAAAAAAAAGACTCTTCTGTGTCTCTTTAGTTTGCCCTCCTTTGTTATACTGTACTGAAATGTGAAGTTTAGGTAATACTTTGCTGTTTACCACAATGCTTTTCCCAAGTTGCAAATACGAATGCTATGCTATAAGGCCACCTAAGGTCACCTATGAGATGGAGGAACTTCCAGCCTGCTGATGCCAAGCCCTTCACTCTCTGGCTTTCCCCATGGTTTGTCCCTCCTTTCACTTGGAGCTTGATATACCTCAGCAGAAAGGCTGTCCCTGACCATCCTCTCTGAAACTGTACTCCACTGGCACCACTCTAGAATCTCCATACCTTTTTTTTTTTAGGAGACACCACTCACTTTGTCACCCAGGATGGAGAGCAGGGGCGTGATCAAAGCTCACTCCAGCCTCGATCTCCAGGGGCTCAAGTGATCCTCCTGCCTCAGCCTCCAAGTAGCTGGGACTATACTGGCGCGCTACCACGCCCAGCTAATTTTTCAACTTTTCATAGAGATAGGGGTCTCGCAACATTTCCCAGGCCGTCTTGAACTCCTAAGCTCAAGCAATCCACCCACCTCGGCCTCCCAAAGTGCTGGCATTACAGATGTGAGCCACTGTGCTTGGCTCCATACCTTGGCTTTATTTTTCTTCATTGCACTCATCATTATCTGAAATATTACATATCATTCATTTGTCTGTTTCCCTCACCAAACCATAAGTTCCATCATGATGGCAGAGACTGTTCATTGCTGTAGCCCCAGCTTCAAAGTATATCTATTGAATAAATGAATAAACAAATGAATAAACTGCTCTGAAGTTGGGAACTGGTTTCTCCAATTCACAGGTCCCAAAATATTGTCAACTGTCTTTTATTTTCATGTATATCCTCAATGACCACAAACATGACATGTAAAGAAACCATCAATGGCAAGGTGGGTTCCACCACTGTCTAATCTGAAGCCTTTTTTACTCTGACACACATAATAAACGACATTTATGTTTGCTATATACTTCCCTGGGCATAAACTGACAAGATGGGACCAAAATTTAAAAATCAGTTGGGAGGAAAATTATCTGCCCAGTATTAACTATTAGGGCTTGCTCAGTAATAGTCACTATAGGTTGTAATAGTCACTATATAAGACAGATTATGTAGTCAGTAATAGTCACTATATAAGATAGATTTGGGGCATGACCAGTTGCCAGCACCTAGTTGTGGTGGCACTCCCCCTCCCCAGTCCCGCTATTTCTTTCCATCTCTAGAAAGAATACAAGGTTATTAAAAGAAAAAAAAGAGTCGCTGGGCGTGGTGGCTCACACCTATAATCCCAGCACTTTGGGAGGACAAGGCAGGCAGATCACTTGAGGCCAAGAGTTCTAGATCAGCCTGGCCAATATGGTGAAACCCCGTCTCTACTAAAAAAATTCAAAAATGAGCTGGGCATGGTGGTGCGCACCTGTAGTCCCAGCTACTCTGGAGGCTGAGGCAGTAGAATCACTTGAACCCGGGAGAGGGAGGTTGCAGCAAGCCAAGACCATGCCACTGCACTCCAGCCTGGGCAACAGAGCAAGATTCTGTCTCAAAAGAAACAAAAATTAAAAATTAAAAAAAAAAAGAAAAAGAAGGAAGCCAAGTAAAATGAATACACTGCAATGGTAACAAAATTATAACAAGACTACGTATCAGTTTAGTCTTTTTAAATTTAATTTTCATTTAAATCTATATTTATTTTGAGACAAGCTTTTGAGATTGGCTGATTTTTTTTTATTTTTGGTAGAGACAAGGTTTCACCATGTTGCCCAGGCTGATCTCGAACTCCTGGGCTCAAGTGATCCACCTGCCTCGGCTGGTGCTCGAATTACAGGAATGAGCTACCATGTCTAGCCTGTTATGGTCTATTTTTTAAAAGAAAAATATTTTACAAATTTTGGTGCCTTATTACTGGTAATGAATTATTGTCCACAAACTTCACAACTGATGGCACTGCAACAAAGGCTGAAAACTGCTTCCGGTTGTTACTAAGGTTTTTTTGTTTGCTACTTCAGAACTCTATTTGACACTTACCTAATAAAGAACTAGACTTTATTTCTTGCCACTTAACCCACTTATGCAACTGATGTCTGTCGGAACAGATCAAGCTTGCTCCAAATTAGGAAAGAGATCATGCACACTCAGGATTTTCCCTCACAGCAATCTGCTTCAGATATGGTCTTCGGAAACACACTAACTCTAAAAGTAGGGATTTCCTGTGATCTAAATCATCTTAATTTTTTTCCAGAGCGTTATTTTGTTCCCGTCTGCATCTGCAGTAACAGTAACTGTGGTCAGGACAGCCATTCCCCTGCAGGGAGGTTCATGCCCAGCACTCCCTCAGAGCAGCCCTGGGTCTACTTCACATCCTTCGGGGTAGAACAGAACTCTGTTTATGACAGGTCTATCGCCATTTTCTCTACACTCCTGTACCCTTTTGTTTTATTCCAAGGCTATTCTTGCAATTTCATCATGAATTGGACATAAGTAGACACCAAACAATTTTTTTCCAAAAGATAATTGGAGATATACTTACTATAAGACTTTACACAGGCAACACTGTCATCATAATTCTACTCTCCCTATATAGATTTTTATTGTATCACCTCCCCTGCTCATTAGACTTCTCTGTGGGTAATTGGTTCTGTGAGGGAGCACTATATCATCCCCCTGAGCTCTGTGGATTGAGTATCTGTATTACTCTAGGCAAAAGGATTTATTATTGTTCATGTATGGAGATCTTGAATGTGACTGCTGTATTTTTACCTCTTTGTCACAGTATGAGGGTTCTCCATATTTTAAGTGACAGTAAGGAAGTAGGAAAATCTAATAAAATAAAAATATTCAAAAGCATCCCTACATATATCCCTAAAATACATCACTTCTTTTTTCATTTAAAGAAATCATTTAGAAACAAAAAAAGATATCAATGACCACACAGTGGGAAAGTCCCATGATCAAAGGCTGACTCAGAAGTATAAAATAATAAAGCTTAGCCATAACGGAGTAAGAAGAGAGAAGGAAAGTCCTTCTAAGAACACCAACCACAACAGTTTTTAATTGTGTGGACTTAATTGAAATGCTCACACTGTATCCTGTAGTCTAGAACCTGTTCTAATTAGGCAGGTGTGCCATTTATAAGAGTGCTGATTAAGGAAAGTGATTCTATTGGAAGGAAACAAATCTAATCTTGCACACTGCATTTAACAATAGCATCTCATTTGTGTGGTGTGTGTTTTCTTGTTTTTGTTTTTGTTTTTTTTTTTTTTGAGGTTTTTTTTTCCTGGTAGATGAAGCCTACAAATTTCTTGGGGGGCAGGGGAAAGGACATTCATGAAACAATTGCTTGCCCCCAGGCCTTCAGTTTCTTATCTGGACAGTGACTTTCTCTCCTCCACTTCTGCCATTAGAAACTGCAGATATTGCATTTATCTTCTTAAGAGGGACCAAAGTCTGATTCAACACAGCTGGAAATTCAACGCATGGTTACAGGAAGTCTGTTTAGGATTTACAAACTATTCTCTTTGGCAAGCATATCATGATATTAGCAATATAAACCCTACTCTGGATTTAGAAAAATGGAATTTTAAAATCAACTTACATTCAAGTGTCACAAACCTTTAGTCATTCCTTTTTAAAAAGAAAATTAACAAAGTGCCTCTCCAGTGATTCTCAACTTCAGTGCTGTAGGAACCTTGACTGGAGCAGGTCCAAACTTCAAGACTATTAATTTATTTAGGGATACAAAAATTGACAAGAATGTAAACAGAAATTCTGTCTTAAAGGCGGCAAGAAAAACAGAATAGGAAAACCTGGGCACTAGATTCTGAAAACAATACAAGTACTGCTGTTGGTAGAAATTCCGTATTGTAATTCATCTCTATGACTTGGGAATGTTTTCCAAGTGAGGCTAGAAGCATAATAGTAATGCATAGATTAAAGGATAGGCATAACAACAATTTACAAGAAACACAAGCAAGAGCTGATACTTAGTAGAGCTGCGTATCAGCTAGAGGCAGCAGGAGCTTCTGCAGTTGCCCCAAGGCATTCATTTTAATTTAGATATGGTGCTACAAAACCCTGCCTAGGCACACTGTGAACTGAATGTAGACATTCTTACTATTAATCCTGCCAAGAGAAACCTGCTCTAACTGCTCAGAAGACACAGGCAACTGAATTGAATGTAATTAGATCCAAACAGGAAAGTAGAATGAGGAGATGGGACATAGGTAAGTGGTTATTAACAAGCTAAAAAAGTCAGACACTAGTCACTTTCTCAATAATATTATCACCACCACCTCTGACAACGCCCTGCACTCACAGAGATTTACATGGCAGTTGAGATGTTATGTGCCATTCAATAAGTTACTAACATTTACTCAGCACCCAAAGTATGCCACGCAGAATATAATTGGTACTCCAAGTGCTTGTCCTCACAGAACCAATAAAAGTAGTGTAATTCCATTACTACACTTAATTCTCAATTGCCCTCTGGGCACACAAACCATCTGGTGTGCAGAATTTCCATGCTCCTGACTTCTTTTGTTTTCCCTGCTTTCAGACTACCTCTGACCCTTTCAACTGCAGTATTCATAAGCAGTAGGAAAAGAGGATTATGTGGATAATTACTACCTGAAGGTCAAGAGCTCTGACCTTGTTTTTTGAAGTTAATTCTGTGTAGCAGAAGACTCATCCTTAGACCCCCTTTGTGGTAGAGCTTCTAAATCTCCTTATGCTTTAGGCCAGGCACCACCCTGGGCACTTACATGAGCATTATCTCGGACAGACTCTGCTCCCTGGCACCACAGCTTCACTGTAAGGTGTGTTAGAACTGCACAAAACCGAAGCCCCTCCCCGCATACTAATACAAGCTACAGCAAAGCCAGGAGAAGAAATGCCAGGCGTGATAGGCTTTCCCCTGAGGGTGAAGATTTTAAACTTAATTTCCTAGATCTTTACTAGGGTAAACAGTAGAAAGCCTACTAAGGGTAAACAGTAGGAAGCCTACTAAGGGTAAACTGTAGGAAGAAGGAAGAAAAAGCCCATTATTTTGGTGACATTGGTAAAATTTTGCATATCTTAAATAGCTTAGTACATGGTGAGCTCTTGGAAGGAGATCCTTGTTTGGTTTATCTTAATTACTATATATAATAAAGAATTATACACACAGTAGATGTTTGATTAATATCTGTTGAATATACAAATGTAACATTTCTCATACTTGGTACTTTCTTATCAGTCTCTAAATTACATTCTTATTTTATCATATAAATGGTAAATAAATAATAATAGAACAGCACATGGTTATGGGGGGAAATACACATTTTAAATGTTTGCACATTTAGAACCTCCACATCTTCCCATTTACAGTTGTTGTTTTTAGTTTGTTTGTTTTTGTTTTTTCAGCCGGGAGCGGTGGCTCATCCCTATAATTCCAGCACTTTTTTGGGAGGCCAAGGTGGGCAGATCACTTGAGTTCGAGACCAGCCTGGCCAACATGGCAAAACCCCATCTCTATTAAAAATACAAAAATTAGCTGGGCGTGGTAGCACACGGCTGTAATCCCAGCTACTAGGGAGGTTGAGGCAGAACTGCTTGAACTCAGGAGGTGGAGGTTGCAGTGAGCCAAGATCGTGTCACTGAACTCCAGCCTGGGCGACACAGCAAGACTCGTCTCAAAAAAACCCAAATATAACAAACAAAAAGTTTTTTTTTTCAATTGTGGCAAAATATAAATAACATAAAATTTACCATTTTAACCATCTTTAACCATACAGTTAAGTGGCACTGACTACATTCCCGCTGTTGTACAACTAAGGTGAGGCATATTTTACATACAGTGAAATGTACAGTTTGATGAGCTTTGAATAAATGCATACACTGGTAACCCAACCCCTATCAAAATACAGACCACTCCATAACCCAGAAAGTTCTCTCCTGCTACTTCCCTGTTCATACCTTTCCACTTCCCTTCCTAAGCAATCACAAATCTGATTTCTACCACCACGATTTGATTAAGTCTGTTCTAGAACTTCATTTAAGTGGACTCAGACACTATGATTTTTTTATGCAGGGCTTCTTCCACTCTCCACAATATTTTTGAGATTCACATACATTGTTGTATCTGTCAGTAATTCATTAATTTTTATCACTGAGTAGTATTTTACTGTAAATATACAAAATTTTATTTGTTCTCTCTATAATTGATTAGCATTTGTTTTAAGTTCAGGGCTAAAATTTTAAAAATCGCTATGAACATTATTTTTTAGAATATGTGCTTTCATTTCTCTTGATTAAATACCTAGGAGTGGAGCACCTGGGTCATTAGATGGGTATATGTTTAACTTCATTAGAAACCCCTAACTAGACTGATTAAGAATAAGAAAATGCAAATCACCAATATCAGGAAGTAAAGTAGAGATATAACTACAGAGATATAACTACAGAGATATACATACAGAGATATTAAGACAGTAAAATAATGGGAAATATTATTAACAACTTTATGCCAATAAATTAGACAACAGAGATAAGAAATGGACTTCACTGACAGACAAAATTAACAAAACTAACCCAAGAATAGAAAATCTGAATAACCCTAAATCCACTACAGAAAATGATGCATTATTTAAAACCTCCCTAGAATAACTTCAGGCCCAGATGACTTTAGTGGTGAATTATTTCAAAGATTTAAGAACACAATGCCAATTTTACACGATCTATTTCAGAAAATAGAGGAGGAGGAAATATTTCTCAATTGGTTTTATGAAGCCAGCATAATTCTGATGCCAAAATCAGATGAAGACATTATAAGAAAAGAAAATTAAAAGTGCAATCAATATCCTTCATGAACATAATCCCCATTAGGAGAAGTTTTACTTTAAAAAACAATTCACCTTTACTTAAGTATAATTACATTGAGGTGTAATTTATTTGCAAAAACCGCAACCTTTTAAAGTTTGGGCAGGCCGGCGGGCACAGTGGCTCATGCCTGTAATCCCAGCACTTTGGGAGGCTGAGGCGGGCGGATCACTTGAGCTCAGGAGTTGGAGACCAGCCTGATCAACATGGTGAGACCCCGTCTCTATTAAAAATGCAAAAATTAGCTGGGTGTGGTGGCTGTAATCCCAGCTACTCAGGAGGCTGAGGCAGAAGAATCTCTTGAACCCAGGAGGCGGAGGTTGCAGTGAGCCAAGATGCACCACTGCACTCCAGCCTGGATGACAGAATGAGACTCTGTCTCAAAAAAAAGAAGAAAAAAAAAAGTTTGGGCAAATGATACATCAATGTAATAATCCTAACAATTAAGACATAAATCCCTCTCATCACCCCAAAATGTTCCCTCCTGCATTCTCTTCCCTTTTCAGACCCAGGCAATCACTCATCTGCTTTCTGTCACGACAGATTAGTTTTGCCTGTTATAAAATTTCATATATGAAATCATACAATCCGTACTCTTTTATGACTTAACCTTACACTTGACATATTTTTGAGATCATCCATGTTGTTGCATGTGTGAGTAGATTATTCCATTTAATGCTACTCAGTGTCTCATTTTATCAATATACCTAAATTTGTTTATCCATTTACCTGTTGATAGACATCAGAGTTCTTTACAGTTTGGGGCTCTATGAATAAAGTTCATATGAACATTCATGCAAAAGTCTTTTTTGTGTACATGTTTTCATTTATCTTGGGTAAATACCTAGGAGTGGAACTGCTAGGCATATGGTTAAGTGTGTAGGTTTATTTTATAAGAAATAGGCAAAGTGTTTTCCAAGGTGCTTGTGCCATTTTACACTTCCAGTTGCACTTGGTATGGTATTGTCAGTCTTTTTAATTTTGGCCATTCAAGTGTATGGAAGCGTCTCATTGTGATTTTAATATGCATATCCTTTTGTTTTGTTTTGTTTTTTTGAGACGGAGTCTCGCTGTGTCGCCCAGGCTGGAGTGCACTGGAGCGATCTCGGCTCACTGCAAGCTCCTCCCCCTGGGTTCATGCCATTCTCCTGCCTCAGCTTCCCGAGTAGCTGGGACTACAGGCGCCCGCCACTATGCCTGGCTAATTTTTTGTATATTTAGTAGAGACGGGGTTTCACCATTTTAGCCAGGATGGTCTCGATCTCCTGACCTCGTGATCCACCCGCCTTGGCCTCCCAAAGTGCTGGGATTACAGGCGTGAGCCACCGCGCCCGGCCTAATTTGCATATCCTTTATGACTACTGACATTGTTCATGTGCTTAATGGTCATTCATATATCTTCTTTTGTACAGTTTCCATTAGAATCTTTTGCCCGTTACAATGGTCACTGCAATATATTGTCAGACCCTCTTTCAGTGAAAAACCTATCGTCTCAGCTAAGAATGCTATGGGAAATCAGTATTCAGCTATCACTCCCTCCAGGGATTGCCTCAGGCTGCAGAGAATCACACTGGCCAAGATATATCCTTCCTAGCATGGGCCATATCCAGTGATACAGGCCCACATTATTGAGTGATGCAGAAATAAAAAGGCACCATCAAGGCCCAACTCAGGGTAATTCCGAAGGTCCAGTCCAGCTTCAGAGTGATCTGTGAAGTCATCCAAGGCTGTTCCTGGGCCGCATCACTGCTCAACATCTCCCTCCATCCAGTGCTGCTTTGTTGCCCTCCTTCTCAAAAGACTTAATACCAAGGGCATCCCTTACTAAATATCCCATACCTGAGCTTTATCTGTAGATGCTTCCTGAGGAACACAACCTGTAACACCCATTGTTTAATTGGATTGTTTGTCTTATTCAGTTGTAAGAGTTCCTTACATATACTGGATACAGGTCCTTTGTATGTATGTATATAACACATAAAATGTAAGTGTTGTGAATATTTTCTCCCAGTTTGTGGCTTGCCTTTCCATTTTTCTACCAATTTCTTTCAGAAAAACTTCAGTTTCTAATTTTGATAAAGTGCCATTTATCGATTTTTCTACTTTTTGTGTTCAATCTAAGAAGTTTTTATCTATCCCAAAGTTGAAATGGCTTTATCCTACATTTTCTTCTAGTTTCATAGTTTTAGTTTTTTATATGTTTATACACCATTTTTAGTATATTTTTGTGTATGAGGTGAGATAAACGTCAAGGTTCATTTTTTTCCCCATATGTATAACCAGATATTCCAGGATCATTTGTTGAGATTTTCTTCTTCCCACTGAACTAGTCCTTCAACTTCATTGTTCTTTTTCAAAACATTTTTACACTATTTCAAATCCTTTGTCACAAATTTGTTCATCAGCGTCCCAATTTTTAGGGAAAAGCTTGTTGGGATCTTTACTGGGCTTGTTTTGACTCTATAAATCAGTGTGGGAAGTACTAACATTGTAACATTATTCAGTCTTCTATGAACATGGGACACTTCTCCATTTATTTAGGGCTGCCTTAATTTCTTTTAATAATGCTTTATAGTTTTGGGGGTACAGGCTTTGCCTATATTTTGTCTAACTTTATCCCTATATATTTTCATCGTATTTGATGCTATTGTAAATGTTATTTCAGGTTCTGAATCTTCACTGCTACCATATAGAAATGCAACTTTAACAAAAATATTCATTTTGTATCCTAGGACCCTGCTAAATCCTCTCTAGTTTTAGCAGCTTTCTTAAAGATTCCTTAGGATTTTTGATATAGATGACCATACGGTCTAAAACTAGAGACACTATTAGTTCTTCCTCTCAATCTGCATGCTGTAAGACATAGTATTAGTACTATCATTAATACTTAATACTGTAAGAGACATTATTATTCTTCCTCCCAAACTTTCATTTCTTTTTCATACATTGTTGCACTGGCTAGAAACTCCAGTACAATGATGAATAGAAATGATGAAAGGGGGATATTCTTGTCTTATTTCTGACCTTAGGAAGAAAGTATTTAGTCTTTTACTGTTAATAATGACATTAGCTATGGCTTTTTTTTTTTTTTTTTTCGCGACAGAGTTTCGCTCTTATTGCCTAGGCTGGAGTGCAATGGTGCGATCTCGGCTCACTGCAACCTCCACCTCCTGGGTTCAAGCAGTTCTCCTGACTTGGCCTCCCGAGTAGCTGGGATTACAGGCTTGCACCACCACGTCCAGCTAATTTTGTATTTTTAGTAGCGATGGGGTTTCTCCATTTTGGTCAGGCTGTTCTTGAACTCCTGACCTCAGGTGATCCACTTGCCTCAGCCTCCCAAAGTGCTGGGATTACAAGCGTGAGCCACCATGCCCAGCCAGCTATGGCTTTTTATAAATGTCTTTTATCAGGTTGACAAAAGTTTCTTCTATTCCTAGTTTGCTAAGAGTTTATATCATTAATGGATTTTTAGCTTTGTTGACTGTTTTTCCTTATCTTAATAAGATGATCATATATTTGCTTCATGTCACAATATTAAATCAACTGTATTCCTGGATAAACCCTTTTCTAGGTAAAACTCAAAATGTATTATCCTTTTTATATATTTCTGGATTAATTTGCTAATTTAAAAAAATCTGTGTTTATGTTCATGATGAATGTTCCATAGTTTCCTTTCCTTGCAATGTCTTTGCTTAGTTTTTATTTTATTTTTTGAGACAGAATCTCACTCTGCCGCCCAGGCCAGAGCGCACTGGCGCAGTCTCAGCTCACTGCAACCTCCGCCTCCCAGGTTCAAGTGATTCTCTTGCCTCAGCCTCCTGAGTAGCTGGGATTACAGGCACCTGCCACCATGCCCGGCTAATTTTTGTATTTTTAGTAGAGATGGGGTTTCGCCATGTTGGCCAGGCTGGTCTTGAACTCCTGACCTCAAGTAATCTGCCCGCCTCAGTCTCCCAAAGTGCTGGGATTACAGCCATGGCACTCGGCCAGTTTTTGGTTAGCCAACAATGATAGACTGGATTAAGAAAATGTGGCACATGTACACCATGGAATACTATGCAGCCATAAAAAATGATGAGTTCATGTCCTTTGTAGGGACATGGATGAAACTGGAAATCATCATTCTCAGTAAACTATCGCAAGAACAAAAAACCAAACACCGCATATTCTCACTCATAGGTAGGAATTGAACAATGAGAACACATGGACACAGGAAGGGGAACATCACACTTCGGGGACTGTTGTGGGGTGGGGGGAGAGGGGAGGGATAGCATTGGGAGATATACCTAATGCTAGATGACGAGTTGGTGGGTGCAGCGCACCAGCATGGCACATGTATACATATGTAACTTACCTGCACGTTGCGCACATGTACCATAGAGCCTAAAGTATAATAATAATAATAATAATAATAATAAAATAAAATTAAAAAAAAAGAAAGTAAAGCCAATCTCATAAAATGAAATGGGATGTGTTCCCTCCTCTTCTATTTTCTGAAAGAATTTAACATTTGTATTGTTAAAGGTTTGATAGATTACATCACTATTATGTTGTCAGTTGTCTGAGTCTGGAGTTTTCTTTGTAGGTAAGTTTTAAATTATAAACCGAATTTCTTTGCTCGCTATAGAACTATTCAGATTGTGCATGCGTGCGTGTGTGTGTGTGTGTGTGTTGGTGGTAATTTGGGCATTCCAGAAATTCTGATTTCATCTCAGTTACCCAATTTTTTAGCATAAACTTGCTCATGATATTCCCTTATTATCCTTATTATGTCTTCAATGCTATCTCCTCTCCCATTCCTGTTACTGATAATTTGTCTTTTTCTTTTTTATTAGTCTAGCTACAGATTTCTAAATTTTATTGATGTTTGTTCAAAGGACCAACTTTTGATTTCTCCTATTTACGTGTAATGTTATTGGCAGAAAATGTTGGTTCTAACATAGACATCTTATTTGGTATCATCTCTATCATTACCATTATTATTCTAGTTCAATAGAGAGAACCATGTGACTATTCAGAGTAACATTCCCTTTTCCTTGGATGTAGAGGATCTGCTCATTCAGCCCTGGTGATGTGCCACATGTACATCACTCCTGGGATCTGGGGGTGTGGGTGCACAGATAACAGCTGGCATTTTAGTAGAAGAAGATTCCTACCAAGAATTGCTCTCTAGACAGTGGTTTTTAACCAGGTACGAAGAATCTTAACCTGATTCTGATGAATTACCCATGGATCTTCTAAAAAAAATGCACATGCCTAAGTCTCACCCACAGACTTTGACTCAACAGGTCTGGGATTAATTTAGGAATCTTAATTTGTAACCAATCTTCAAGAATTCTGATGGTACCCCAACTTTAGAATCACAGCTCTGAATCATCAGAACACTGGACAGTTTATGCTAAGAAGAGTCTAAGGAGTTGGAGAGAAAATACAGAGCAGTGAGGCGACCAAGAATTTGTTGCCTACCACCTAATTTACGGACCCAAAGGCATAAATGAGCTTAGGTACATAAACATGTTTTAAAAGTGGGGGAAAGGCTGGGTGCAGTGGTGCACACCTGTAGTCCTAGCTATGGATAGACTGAGGTGGGAGGATTGCTTGAAGCCCAGAATTTTGAAGTTACAATGAGCTGACTGCACAACTGCACTCCAGCCTGGGCGACAGAGCAAGAACTTCTCTTAAAAAAAAAACAAAAAAAAAAACAAAGGCCGGGCGCGGTGGCTCACGCTTGTAATCCCAACACTCTGTGAGGCTAAGGCGGGCGAATCACAAGGTCAAGAGTTCAAGACCAGGCAGACCAACATGGTGAAACCCCGTCTCTACTAAAAATACAAAAATTAGCCCAGCATGGTGGCACGTGCCTGTAGTCCCAGCTACTCAGGAGGCTGAGGCAGAAGAATCACTTGAACCCAGGAGGCGGAGGTTGCAGTGAGCTGAGATGGCACCACTGTACTCCAGCCTGGGCAACAGAGCAAGACTCTGTCTCAAAAAAAAAGGGGGGAAAAATATGTAAGTATAATTATGAGTACCTACAGCTTTAAACTCCTCAATATGAGCACTATTTTGTTGATTTTAAAGTAATGTATACATACACATGGTTTTCTTAAAAAATTCCACACAGTACAAAGACATTTTAATAGAAAGTAAGTGTCCCTCACATTTGAAGGTCTAACACCTTCAAATCCTGTCTCCAAAGGTAGTTATTGTAACCAGATTCATTAAGACACTTTCATTAATAGCCCCAACACACACACACAAATAACACCTTAAAAAAAGAAGTTGCAGCATACTATATCCAGTCCCAGTCTCATGCTAATTAATATTGATGTTATTACCACTCATTTGTTTCTACAAAAAAATGTACACATGTACACTTCCATGTGTAAATACATCTATAGGATAAACCCCTGCAAATGAAATTGCTGGGTAATGGGAACAGTCATTTTAAATTGCGACAGGTTGTATCACTGTATACTTCCAACATATTTTATCAAATTTCTTCCCTTTGCCAATTTAGTTGTTTAAAATCATACCATAAACTTGTTTCTCAAATCAACTTTAAAAAACAGACTCCGGCTGGGCGCAGTGGCTCACGCCTGTAATCCCAGCACTTTGGGAGGCCGAGGCGGGCGAATCACGAGGTCAGAAGTTTGAGACCAGCCTGGCCAATATGGTGAAACCCCATTTCTACTAAAAATACAAAAATTAGCCGGTCGTGGTGGCGTGCACCTGTGGTCCCAGCTACTCAAGAGGCAGAGGCAGAAGAATCGTTGGAACCCAGGAGGCGGAGGTTGCAGTGAGCCAAGATTGTGCCACTGCACTCCAGCCTGGGCAACAGAGACTCCATCTCAAAAAACAAAAAAACAACAACAAAAAACAGACTCCAAGGTCATATTTTAAGTCAAAAAGGGGTAATTTTCCTTAGCCCCTAGTATGTGATAATACAAATAAAGCTGTACCTCCACAAGCACCCATAATTCATAGTTAATATAAAAGATTAGTGTTCCCATACATCCTCACAGCCTTTACATTGGAAGAAACAACTCAAACAGCGGTAGAAGCACTAGCAAACAGGCATAGAGTAGTAAACCAAACTCTGCTCTCCTATCCAGTGATCTTTCAGGGTCAGCATAGGAAGCACACCATCTTCACACTAAAAAGATAACTAAAGCATGAATACAAGGGGACTGGTGTGTGTGTGTGTGTGTGTGTGTGTTGTGTGTTAAGAAAATAAAGGGGCTGGGCACGGCGGCTCACGCCTGTAATCCCAACACTCTGGGAGGCCAAGGTGAGCAGATCACCTGAGGTCAGGAGTTCGAGACCAGCCTGGCCAACATGGTGAAACCCTGTCTCTACTAAAATTACAAAAATTGGCTGGGTATAGAGGCGGGCACCTGTAATCCCAGCTACTCAGGAGGCTGAGGCATGAGAATTGCTTGAACCCAGGAGGCAGAGGTTGCAGTGAGCCGAGATTGCGCCATTGCACTCCAGCCTGGGTGACAGAGTGAGACTCTGTCTCACAAAAAAAAAGAGAAAATAAAGGGTGCATAATTTATTTGAGACCATGAGTTAACAGGAAACTCTCCATGTATGTTTGACAGATCATTGGAAATTACAAGGGCATGGAAATTTTTTACCAGCCCATAAAATTTCAGTATTCCTTTCCACATTCAGTGTCACAACAAAGAATAATCTAAAGACTCAAAGAACAATCAGTAAGCATAGACCCATCTATACAAGTAAAATATCAGTATTGTCAGGCATGGTTTTTCTTCCTCTCTCCCTTCTTTCTTCTCTTTTTCCACTTCATCTTCTCTTCTTTCCAATTACCTGCCCCATCTACTTTGAGGGCCTGGCTCACATGATACTGCTGGTAGTCTATGTAGGGAGTTATTCCTAAATTATTAAGATGATTTGGGGGATAGCTGGGGGGTGGGGAGGATGGTGTAGATCAGTGCTTCTTAAACTTTAATATGCAAACAAAACATCTTTTAACGTCCTGTTAAAATGCAGATTCTGATACAGTGGTTCTAGGACGGGGCCTGAAATCCTGCATTTCAAACAAGCTCCCAGGTTACGTTGATGTTGCTGACCTGCGGTCCACATTTTTGAATGTAAGAATACAGGTCATTTAAAAACAACAACAACAACAACAACGAAACAGCCAGGTGAGGTGGCTCATGTCTATAATTCCAGCACTCTGGGAGGCTGAGGAGGGAGGATGGCTTGAGCCCAGGAGTTTGAAGTTATAGTGAGCTATGATCTTGCCAAAACAACTCATATTCAACTCTGGGGTATGTCTGGGGTATGTTTTACCATTTCGATATGAGGATTCACCAAAGAGTTAAACCCTATAGTGAAAGCCCTGGAGGAGGAACTGGAATAATAGTAATTGTAGTGGTTGCTGGTGACAGCAATTGCAGTAGTTAGTAGTAGTTATCATAGCAGTAATAGCAGAAGCAGCGATAGCAATAATTTAAGAGCAAAAGCAAACATTTAAGAGCACTTACTATGAACGGATATTCTGGTAAGCATTTAGTTAATGATTAAAATGCAGGAAGAGAGGTAACATTATCTCCATTTACACATGAGAAACTGAAGTTAACTTTCCTAGGGTAGTCAGGCTTTAGAACCATTGCATTACCCTGTCTCTAGTTATCTATCAAGTTCACCATCACTGTAATATTAGTAATGGAGGTCATAATTTCTCAAGCTGACACACAGGAGAAGGCAATTATTTAAAGACCTTCTTTTTCTCACTCCTGTAAAGTCCAGTTTGGATAGATAAATAGATCATTATAACTTACCAGTTTAGGTCAAGGTCAAGAAGATTTTAAATTAATATTTGACAATACAGTGCAGACAGTCTAGCTTTGGGTAATGAAGGCTGGCTGTGCTTTCAGAGACTATTATGATGATGATGTTGTTTTAAACCTCTTGGCTTTATTTGTTAACTAAGGTGTGAGAGTGGAACAGCTTGCTTTTAAAGTTATCCTAAGATTAACTTTGGTTACAATATGAATTCCAGCATATTTGGCTCCAAAGCTACATTTTATGCTTTTTAGAGATTAAGCTAAACATACAATTCTCAGTCAAAAAGCCCTGTGGAGTTACCCGATCTGAGCAGGGGCACTTTAACTCACTGCCAAATAAAAAGCATGATCGCCTTATTCCACACACACAAATATCATTCTTGGATAGGCCAATTAATCTTGAATATAACTTTTCAGACATTACATAATTTCACATAGACTTGCTTCTAATGCTTGCCAAAGAAAACATCAATTTCTATCACTAGGAATAAATGTATACTTGAAAAGGAATTAAAGTTACAAACATGAAACAGTGAAACTCTGGCCACCCTTCTCATGCCATCCCCCTTCATAACTTCTCTAATAATTTTATTATACAAAACTGGCATTAATAAACAACCTAAAATGACATAAGCTGTAAAAGCGCATAAACAAAATAAAAGTCGAGAAATCCAAGTAAGTATTATACCCATGGAAGTGGCAACCTCTAAGATAAAGTAGAAAAATAAAGTCATATACACACCGCACACTCCTGGATGCTCCAATATTACACACATACACACAAAAACCACACATTGATATATTAAATCACCATTATTTTTTAAAGATTCAATTTTCCTATCTAAAATTATTTGTTTTCTAAATAAACATTTCACTCATCCCTGGTCAATCAGGAATAAGTGATTAATTTGAAAGTAATCCACCAGTATCTACAATCAACATTTTCAAATATAAATAATCAACATAAACCTGGGAATAGTATATTATTTTTTAAAAATACCTATTGGCCCAGGATTCCCTTCAGCATGTTTTACAAAATTTCTTTTTTTTTTTTGAGATGGAGTCTTGCTTTGTCCGCCAGGCTGGAGTGCAGTGGCGCAGTCTTTGCTCACTGCAACCTCTGCCTCCCGGGTTCAAGTGATTCTTCTGCCTCAGCCTCCCGAGTAGCTGGGATTACGGGTGCCTGCCACCATGCCCGGCTAATTTTTTTGTATTTTTAGTAGAGACAGGGTTTCACCATGTTGGCCAGGCAGGTCTCAAACTCCTGACCTCATGATTCGCCTGCCTTGGCCTCCCAAAGTGCTGGGATTACAGGCATGAGCCACCGCGCCTGGCCCAAAATTTCTTAACAGATTATTTACAAGCAACAAAACTTGGAAAACAAAAGCGACAAATCATCTTCATGCTAAATAATGGCTGTACTAAAGATAGATTTTAAAGGAGGTATGCATAAACTCACTACAGATTTATCTGAATAATCCTCTTCTACAAACATTTTTAGGGTGTTCTTCACACTATCCTTTTAAAAACAAAATTACTTCCTCACATTATCCTTTTAAAAAAATTATTTTCTATTTACTTAAAACTGAGTAGATAAGTGACTACTTTTGAAACTTTCCTAAGGAAAATCTCTCACCCTAATCATCACCACTCAAAAGCATGCCAGTGTCCATACATACACATGGCGCTCTATGCTTCTAAACAAAGACCAAGCCATTAATGCCAGATCTTTCATAGGTGTGTAGAAACAACTGATACAGTGCTTCTCCACCCTTGTTTAAACTCTTGCCTCACCAGCCAGGATTTTGTTCAACTTTACTTGGTATGTTTTGCATTTAAAAAGATGTATTTTTGGCCAGGCTCTGTGGCTCATGCCTGTAATCCCAGCAAATTGGGAAGCCGAGGCAGGAGGACTGCTTGAAGCCAGGAGTTCGAGATCAGCCTGAGCAACAACATAGTAAGATCTCATCTCAACAAAAAGTTTTAAAAATTAGTCAGGCATGGTGACGCATGCCATTGCACTGTGGTCTGGGCATCATAGCGAGACTCTGTCTCAAAAAAAAAGAAAAAAAAGATATATTGTTTTCATTTTCTAAAAAAGATATTAATTCCAAATATTTTTCCAAATTATGTAGCTATGAGTATGCAGATGTGTATATATATATATGTGTATGTATATGTATGTACATATGTATAATATGGGGTGTGCTCTTCATTCTCTCCAATTAATAAATAACAGTAAATGTTTACTGCATGTTTACTACATGCCATGTACTGTGTTAAGTACTTAAATTATTTCAACAATCCTGTGAGGTCAGTGTTACGTTCGAGTCTTACTGAGGCACAGAAATTGTGCAGCACAGAAATTGTTCAATATTGGACCCAAAGAGAATAGCTGCAAGTGACAGAGCTCAGAATCCAACTCAGGCAGTTGATCTCAGAACCTGCTTTCTTCACCCCTGTGTGGATCTCTAAATTAGAAACAGTAACCAGGACAGGGATGGGATTCTGTCAGTACATATAAGTCAAGAGCAAGGGTCATTTTGGAAGTGGGAAGCAGAGGTGAGTATAATTGGGGTGGATATTAGAGGAAGAAGCTATGGGAGGTCTATTATTGTCAGACCTGAATGAAGAAGAGCCCATCAGCAACTCTCTACTTAATTCAAAAAGACTTTTAGGGAAGACGGGATTTCAGGAGTTACTTCGAACAGAAGGAAAAAAGAGAACAGAGTCTAAGAAAACGATAGCTCTTGAGAAAAGGCTCAAGGAAGAAGGTGCTGCCTAGAGGAACTGTAAATGAATGAATGGAGGGAGAAGACTGGGGACCCACGCAGTGGATGAGGGAAATGAGATTCCAGAGCCTGCTGGTGATCGATTCTGATGTGTGGCGTGAACAGCCAGAGTAGATGCAAAAGGAAATGAGAAGGCACTGTAAAGATTTAAAGGACGCAGCCGGCATGGTCAGTCAGGAAGTTCACATGGCCCATTCTAGGAATTTGGAAGAGAAGGCAAGGAAAGGAGAAAGACAAGCCTAGAAGGTACTGAGTTTAGTGGATTTTATGAAGACTGGTCAATGTCTGTATGTTGAGAGAAAAAAAGTCAGCCAGAAATTGTTCTCAATTCAATAAAGTTTTCAGAAAAAAATTGCCAAGGCCGAAAACTTGGTAGTGACTCACTCTAATAGGACAGCTAATTGCTTAGCAATTACTGGCCATGATTATAACAGAGACTGTAGGCTTTTTTTTTTTTTGAGACGGAGTCTTGCCCTGTTGCCCAGGCTGGAGTGCAATGGAGCGATCTCGGCTCACTGCAACCTCCGCCTCCCGGGCTCAAGCGATTCTCCTGCCTCAGCCTGCCCAGTAGCTGGGATTGTAGGTGCCTGCCACCACGCCCAGCTAATTTTTGTATTTTTAGTAGAGAGAGGGTTTCACCATGCTGGCCAGGCTGGTCTCAAACTCTTGAACTCAAGCAATCTGCCCGCCTCGGCCTCCCAAAGTGCTGGGATTACAGGCATGAGCCACCGCACCCGGCCAATTGTAGGCATTTTTAAACTCTTAAACTCTGTGAGGATCTATGTCTCAATCCCTCGAAATTTTTATTAGTACTTAGGTGTGCTCTCAGCAAAGTTGTCTACCTATGTCACCAGAATAAAGACAATCTTTCAAAGAAAATTGTTGTGTTATCTCCTCCATTAAGCCATCGTTATCCTCAGCGAAGATGTATATATGAATAATTTATACTCACCTGGAATGGCTAACATATGAGCATATTGTTCCAAAGATACAGCTAGTTTTCTTAACGGCCAGATCACAGAAATTCCTAACAGCCTTTCTCACTTAAAGGGATAAAATACAAACATTTATTGGGGGAAAACAACTTTAGTAGTTTATTGATTTAGCTTTAGGAGTATTTCACAGCTGACTCCTTTTTAACAGCATACAACCAGGGGCATGTGTCTAATCAATACTGAACATCTATCTTGCAGTTGGGGCTCATGAATTAATCAACATCTACTCAAACTCAAAAATCATCAGGCAAAAATCAACGGCGACCTACATCTCTTCGAACACCACAGAACCACCCAAACAATGTTACTGTTTAAAATGACAACAAACTCAAAACCCTAACTGCACCAAAACTGGTAGTCTCTACTCATGAGTTACTGATGTCTAGGCTATCTCTTTTTTCCAAGGAACTAATAGCCGGCACTAAGGTTCTCATAACATTTCCTATATGGCTATACTAACTTCATCATACATAATGCTACAAAAGTTTAGAGGGGGCAGGAGACTACCTCAAGGACATGCAGCAACCTGGGGGGGTGTGGGGAATCTGGCTCTCTCTATTCAATGGTAGACGATTAGGCCAAGCGACCTGTTTCCTGATGAGCATGTGAAACAACACAGGAAAAAATGGTGTGTAAGCAGGAAGTCTTTCCTTGTGAGCTCAAATTGTATAAAGAAGGTTTTATTTCTAATTATGGTCATATAATTACAGACACTTTAAGGAGAAGAGCCTGTTTGTTCTCCCTGGCGTGAGCAACTCACTGATTCAGGCTCTTTTGAAGCCAGCAGCCAAGTGGCAGTGGCATGGATCCAGGAGTTCCTGGAGGAGAACAGATGGACAGCTATCCCAAAAAAGAGCTCCCTGATGTCACCCAGCAATGCGATGTGAGAGCTCATAAATATACCATCCTCATTCAGGTGGTACATGTATAAAATAAAAGGGTTGACAGCATAAGTCGATATTTTTCTCACTGGGTAGCAGATGATACCATGCTTGGCCCCCCATTCCCTCATTTTCTAATGAGGCCCTCCCAAGACTTCCCATTTAGCATAAATCTGCTCCATCTAATGATTACTTTTTTAGTTTTCCATTTAGTTTAAGGGAAAATTCCTATTTCATCTATGTTTTCAGAACTTGTTACAAAAATTTTCTGAAAGGTTACTGATCTACCAGGCAACGGGTAAAGGAGTCAAGGGTGCAGAATCCGGAATCAGACTCACTGAGTTTGATTCCTGTCTCTACTTTCCTAGCTCTATCATTTTCTGGTTGTGTGATCTTGGCCAAGTATTTGACTCCTCTAAGTTTTAGTTTCTACATCTGTGAAATGGGGATAACTATAGTTGTTGTGGGAATTACATGAGATGACATATATAAAGTGCTTAAGACACTGTACGATGCGTGTTAATTGCTCAAAAGATGTTAGCAGCTATGAGTCATTACTGAACTTGATGTAGATATTTTGGCCAATCAACATTTTTTGAGCACCCACTACTTACTTCAACTGGACAAGAGCACAGACTCTCTATCCATTATGCCATAAAAGATTCAAAGAATGAGAATGTGAGACCCAAGCCTTGGAGGGTTTACAAATCACATGGGGAGAGGACACACGTATACATTCAAGAACATGCTTTGAGCCGGGCATGGTGGCTCACGCCTGTAATCCCAGCACTTTGGGAGGCCAACGCAGGAGGATTACTTGAGATTGGGAGTTCGACACCAGCCTGGCCAGCATGGCAAAACTCTGTCTCTACTAAAAATACAAAAATTAGCCAGGCGTGGTGGCATGCGCCTGTAATCCCAGCTACTCGGGGAGGCTGAGGTAGAAGAATCGCTTGAACCCAGGAGGCGGAGGTTGCACTGAGCCAAGCTTGAGCCACTGCACTCCAGCCTGAGCAACAGAATCCCGCAAACACACATTTCTTGCTTTCTTCAATAGTATACTCTATGGAAGGCTGGCAAATCATATTCGAAAAGGCCAGATCTTCCATCCCTTTTAAAAGAAAGGTATGGTAAACAGCTTTAAAAATTAACCATCTCAAGAATTTCATTATTTTCTAATGCAAGTTCACATGGCTAAAGAAATACTTGAGCACTTATTATATGCGTGGCAGCATATTTAATACTAAAATTCAGGTTTTTGAAGTTTTATTTCATTAAAGCTATATAGATGGGTCAAAAATCATCAATAGAAGGGTAAAAGCTGGGTATAGTCCATCCACAGGGCTTCTTTAAGGAGGTGAGTCTTGAAGGGAATTTTAATATGGAGAGTGACAGAGATTTCAGTCAGTTCAGAAACAAAGTGCAGAGGAAAAGGCAGTAGACACGGGTGGAAAGGGGAGGGGTGATGGCTGTGATGAAAATACAGGGGACTTGAGCAAAGATTTACCCAGGGACAGGAGAGGAAAGGAGGCCCTTCAGTTGGAGACGAGCCTCAGACAAGGAAAACAAAGCCGTCTTTACTGACCACCCCTACCAGCCTCACCAGCCCAGAGCTCTTTATTTCCCCACAAAATCCTCAACACTAGTGGCAAATAAGCTACTGTCTAGGGCACCCATGCACTTCTGCTTCCATCTGTTGAGTTCTGTGCTTAATTGTGCTTGTTCTCAAACCTGTTTGTGTCAGTTATGCCTGTTACTATAATCAAGAACCTTAATTAAATATTGTTATCCAACATCCAATAAGCTATGTGCACAAAAAAAGACTTGCAGTCTCTATGGACACGTAGCTGAATGCTTTTAGATGGATTTGATTAACAGTGAAAAAAACTGTACAAGGTCGAGGGGGAAATTACAATCTAGAAGAATTCTACATTCAGATTCTTCACAAATGCCTTTAAAGAAACTGAGACTGAAAATTATTGAGAAAAAAGATGGAAACTCCAACCCATGCTCAAAGAAATATCTGGAGCCTCCATCAAACAAGTGGCAAATATACATACATGATATATAAAATATTAATAAATATTTAACACATACAGAGAGTGGATGCACATTTTTATTCCCTGCTTTTTACCAACTTTCTTGACTAACCAATCAATTCCTGTCACATCGAATAAAAGAACTAAAATGAAATCATTTTCTTTCATTATTACAAAAAACTACCTGCATACAGGTGGAAAGATTTCTACTCAAATACATACATATTTAAATCTTTACTACGTTTCATTTCGGCTAAGTCTATGTGAGTCAAAATCACAGGTAAGTTAAAGACAATTCTTGTTAAGTATTTTGCCCACAAAACTCCAATCTGAACATTGAATTTAAACAGATATTTGCATTGGGTACAACCAACTTTAATACGTTGTTTTCACTTTCTCTAGACCAAAATAAATATATCTGGTACAAAAGAGGTCTGGTCTAGATAGGTATTAAGTATTTTCAAAGTATGTTAAAATAATAAAAAAAAGAGGCTGGGCACAGTGGCTCACAGCTGTAATCCCAACACTCTGGGAGGCCGAAGCGGGTGGATTACCTGAGGCCAGGAGTCCGAGACCAGCCTGACCAACATGGTGAAACCCCACCTCTACTAAAAATACAAAAAAATTAGCCAGGCGTGGCTGCAGGTGCCTGTAATCCCAGCTACTCTGAAGGCTGAGGCAGGAGAATCACTTGAACCCAGGAGGTAGAGGTTGCGGTGAGCCGAGATCATGCCACTGTACTCCAGCCTGGGCAACAGCTCGAGACTAAGCCTCAAAAAACAAAAGAAAAGGAAAAATAATATAAGGATAATTTAGTCTGTGAAAAGCAATCATTTTTCAAATAATATAATTTGCCTCTGACTGATTTTAAGACCTAAATAATATTACCACAAAGAATGGTGGCTATCACCTACTTGTGCTCACTTTCCTTGAATGGCTTAAAAACACAAGTAAGAATTAAACCTAGAATGCAGTAATAAATAATTACTTGGTATAAATTCTTTTGAATACACACTGCTTATATATCTGAAACTAGCAGCCCGTTAGAAGCCATATATATTTTCCCGTTAATTAACCATAGCAAGTTATTAATCATAATTGCAAACAATTTGCCCAACTGATGGTTCCTTGGTTTTTTTTGACATGACCATTTTACAGATAATTAGACTACAGAACCACTAAATAGGGATTGTGTCTTGGACTATGTCCTGTATATGATGATAAATAATACACTGGTGGCACTCGGTCAATGTATGACTAATACTGCCATTCATTTATTTTTTAAATACTTTATGTTCACTGAAAAATATTTATCACAAGATTTCACTGTACGCAAGAGCATCTGTAATACAGGGTAGAAACGGAATGTTTTCAAAACAGAGCACCTGGAAACATTAGCCAGAACTCAGGCGGCCAGTATTTTGGGATTTTTTTGGCAGGCACATAAATAAATCAGACATTCTGGTTAGAAAATGAAACTCCCAGCTCTAGGTAGAAAAAACTAATTTCACTCAAGATAAACAGTTACTTTCAAATTCATTAAAGATGAAAAGAATCTTGGTGGAGACAGGCATAAATCCTGGAAGTTATGTCAGATATAAGCAATGAGGCCCAAACCACTACCACACAGTCTTATGTAGCACTTCCCAGTACAAAGCCCAAAAAGCTTTGCATACTTTTATCTAATTAATTATAAATCACTAAACAAATCTTGACCATGGTGAGAATGCTACTTGGACAGAAACAGTCTGAACATTTTGAGCTCTAAATTCTACCACATAACCAAAGAGAAAAATATTCAGCAAGAGAAAACAAAGGTTCTTGGCTAAAACCTCAACTCACCATCTTGTACTTATCAAAGTCATCTTAGGCATTATTTCAGGGTTACTTTACTGTTGTCTAAAAACTAAAAAATGTACATGCCTTAGACCAAGGTCAGTGCTCAATAAATACTTGCTGATTTGATGTCTTAATTTTTCAAGAAAAGGGTTATAAAACCTTTAAAGTCTTAAAAACTATGTATAAAAACTAAATATTTCTTTCTCCAAAAAGTTCATATGACAAATGACATAAGTGAGCTAAGAATTTTAAGACACAGACTAAAAACCAGGCTCTCCACCAGCGACCAAGCCAGTGATTCAAATTGTTCTTCCTGATGAAATAGAAAATATTATAAATATTTATTCTGTAGTAGTAGAGTTCACTAAATATTATTTATTTTTCATCTCCCTTCCTGCACTCATCACGCTTATAACTAAAATCACATACTATTACACTTGATTACCACCCAAAATATCTAGCATTCTCTGTTTCACATGCATAAATCTTATCCATCCAATCATACTGCTAGTTTCTTGAGAGAGGGGACTGAATCTTGCACCTTTATATTCTCTTCAGGGCCTTAATGTACCATCAGGATATAAGAGACTTTCAACAAATTACTTAGCTATCAAGTAAGTGATAATTTAACCAGAGAAAGAAAAAGTTAACTCCTGCATCTGGCACAATCAAACAATGGATACTTACTTTGCTCAAATATCCTAATTTATAGAGTTGGATTAACAATTTCAAGAATTTTGAGCAGAGTAAAAAATGTTATGTTACAGCTATACAAAATGAAATTTACTTTTCCCTGAGTTTTGCATTGTAGACTGATTATTATTACCCTTGATGAAATAGAGGATTGACTGTTAAAATAAATTTTCAAACAATAACATGCCAGGTAGACCATTTCTTTTTCCTGGAGCGCTTTTTGTTGATGAGTTCAGATGTCTGACTCATGATCTGGTTTGGCTTACATAAGCCTGTGGAGTATTCTCTTGCGAGTTTAGGGCAGCTCAGAGGGTCTTCTCTATCCAGAAGCACTGGAGAGTCACACATGAGTACTTGGTCTGAATACTTCCTAGGCTGGAGGGGATAGGGTTCAAGGGCAAAGATCACTGAGGAAGCTGCCAGTTTCCTGACCCTACTGCAGCGGTGGTGGATGCTTATAAACAAAGGCAACTGGGTAGGACACCATCCATTCTAAGCTAGCATGAGAGAGAAACCTGAGGAAGGGTGAGGGGTGAGGGAGATGGGGTACTGAGATAGCCCAGAGCCCCCTGAGGCTGCCCCATTTCTCGCAATCAATAATCTAGCCCTTCACTACTTGCTGAGATTCTAAATCAGAAAGGATTTTAAATTATCTGGCTTTCAAACGGGAGATTTTCAATTTCCCCAACAAGACTGTCAGAGCCAAAAAAAAAAAAAAAAAAAAAAAAAGGTTTCTTGCAGCAGGCTCTGGTTGGCCAAGCAGAGGCACCTCCTGCTGAGCCAATGGCTCCCCAGTTCGGATCTCCTGATCATTCAGGCTCTCCCGAGAGGTTCTTTATACCCACAGAAACAGTGAGGCCCCAATCTGCAGGGATCTGCTCTAGGCAGTCCCTTGCCAGTCAAAAGATATGACTCCTAATTCATTAGCAGTCTATACTATGGGAGCAAAGGGAGGGGTTTGAAGCAATGCACAGAAGTCTGAATAGGGCCTTTGTCAGGCACCTGTGCTAGGCCAACACACTAACTGATAGAGAACTGTTCATTACATCAACATCTAGGTCAAACCCAGAACAATGACATCCTCAGTGAGATTTTGTGATAATATTTCTGGACTGTGTATTACAAGGAACTATAGTGGTGCAGCAATAATAATGTTGATTGTGATGATCAACATTGTGATGATTCCACTGCCTCCCTTTATTGAATATGCTTAACTCTTACATCATTGTTACATTTGATCCTTATGACCCTGTGAGAAAAGGAAGAAAAAACATCCGAAAGTGAAGGATTGACACAGAGCTGACTTGATTGGAGGTCACTCCTTCAGCTGTTTCCTGGGAAAGCCAGAATGGGTCTCAAGAGTGCACTGAAGAAGGAACTTAAATGGATACATTCACTCATTAACAAAACCTCTGTCCCATGCCTCCATGTGAAGTGGTAGATCAAACTCTAGGGTTTCACAGATGTAATTTGGTCCTTGCCCTAAAGAAGTTCTGAGATTACATGGAGGGAACAAGGTGGCATTTAGGCTGGTCTTAAAGGGTGGGTGTGTCTTGCTAGTAACAACAACTACAACATGCCCAACATGTGCAGACCATGGGCCCAAGAAACGATCTCCATCAGGTTATTTAAAATGATTCAACACATACATAAAATAAGTGATCTGCATTTTCTCCTGTAGGCAATATGGATACAATGGTGTTATTTTTGTCATCGTCGTTTTTTGAGACAGAGTCTCAGTCTGTTGCCCAGGCTGGAGTGCAGTGGTGCAATCTCGGCTCAGTGCAACCTAGGCCTCCAGGGTTCAAGCGATTATCCTGCCTCAGCCTCTCAAGTAGCTGGGATTACAGGCATGTGCCACCACACCCCGCTAATTTTTGTATTTTTAGTAGAGATGGGGTTTTGCCATGTTGGCCAAGCTGGTCTTGAACTCCTGACCTCAGGTGATCCACCCGCCTTGGCCTCCCAAAGTGCTAGAATTATAGGCGTGAGCCACTGCGCCCAGCCGGATACAATGGTGTTTTTATTAAGATAATAACATATCCCATTTTTGACTAGTCTAAAATATCAAGTGTTTAATTTCAAAGTCAAATTCAACAATTATTGAGGATTCACAATACACATATGAGGTCTACGAATTTATGTAGGTAGGGGACAGTCACTGTTCCTGTGCATATTGGCACTGTACTGCGCGGTTATCTGTATCTTGTTTGCTGGCTCCCCTGCCCCCCGCCCTGCCATGGGCTGTAGGCACATGCGACACAAGCTGCATCTGTTCTGCCGACTGCTCTGGCTCCTGCACACACTCTATTTCAAGCACATAATGAGCACTCAATACATTATTTCAAGGAATGAATGGATGCCTATCAGGCACTGTATTATAAAAGAATTCCCAGTCTAGCAGAAAGGAATGATGCCCAAACAACAGTGATAACACTGTTATAAGTGTTATAAGAGTTACTGTTAAAGAGCTTTGAAAACACAGATAAAGGAGCAACTAATCCAGTTCAGATATCCTCCTATATATCAACTTGTATAGACAATTTCCACCCCTTAATAATTTGCTTTCACAACAAATACTCATCCAACAGAACCTATGTTTTTCTGTGAAGAAAATCTAAGCAATAAAAAGTGACTCAATTTCCAGGCATAGGTTTTACAAAATGCTTCTGGATTATGGAAAAGAAATGTTCTTATAAAGACAGACTGTAACAAAACTAATCCTAGACCAGCACAGGAAATCATCTTCAGTTGTGGGGGGGAAATGGGAGGGTGGGGGTGGGGACTAGAGAGGAGGGAGAAGTATGGAATGATTATCCCACAATAAAAAAAAGAAATTGGCCAGGCTCAGTGGCTCACGCCTGTAATCCCAGCACTTTGGGAGGCTGAGGTGGGCGGATCACGTGAGGTCAGGAGTTCAAGACCAGCCTAGCCAACATGGCAAAACCCTGTCTCTACTAAATAATACAAAAATTAGCCAGACGTGGTGAAGGGCACCTGTAATCCTAGCTAATTGGGAGGCTGAGGTAAGGAGAATTGCTTGAACCCGGGAAGCAGAGGTTGCAGTGAGCCGAGATCGCGTCACTGCACTCCAGCATAAGCAAGACTCCTTCTCAAAAAATAAAAAATAAATAAAAGTAAATTTACATTTTGGTTTGGATACAGAGACTAAAAGGTCTCCTCTACCACCCCATAAATTCCAGTATCAGACCTTTAAACTTTCAGATGTTAAGAATTAGTTTATTCCCCAAAGGTTCAATTAGAACACAATTGAAAAAAAAAATTCAGTATAGCAAACTGACTGATTCCATGATCTGATTTCATCACCGAGCAGTAGGAAGCATTTAGCTGGTCTATAAAGAGAGAGATGTGTGGTTCTCTTGGCTAGAAGGCACAAAATCCAACTTTCTGTTTTTTTGGCAAAAGAAGGAATGTCCAATCAGCATAGTAGGAAGTAAGTAAGAGAATTTCTAATTTTACAAAGTTAGTCAATTTCATGGTTAAGAAGTGCTGTTCTGATGGTAACCTTTACATTTTTACAACCCAACTATGAGTATTAAGTAGGGGAGATCCAACTAAGATAGTTATTTCAGGGGTAACGTCCCTTTCTCTCAAAGTTAAAACTCTTAATATAATTCACTTGGCTTGTAACATGGTATTTAGTCATTCTCATTCTTTGAATTGTTGCCTAATGCAAGCTTTCATTTGGATACACCACTCCCGTTGATGTTTATAGGACTGCCTTGCTATTAACCTCTAACCCAATTAGTCACCAAACTGACAGCATGCGTTGCTATTTGGAAGTCAACTGCTTATGAAGGAATTTTTTTTTAGAATCTGAACAAAATGAGCTGTATTATGGCCACTTTATTTATAGTTTTTAACGAAGTATTCCAGGATATCTACAGTGACAAACTCAGGGTAAAAGCAAATCAGGTCCTTTGTGTGCACTGGGCCAGGGAGTGAGGGCTATTTTAAATTAAAATATGTTTTAAAAATTTAAAGGTGCAATCCACCTTCTACCATGGCCATCTCTCCCCTTTACTTCTGTTACCTCTGTTTATCTCAGTGATAGATAACTCCATCCTTCCAGTTATTCAGGCCAATAACCTTGACGTCTTCTCTTTTTCTAACACTCTGCATCAAGTTCATCAACAAATTCTGTGGGCTCTACTTCAAAATACATCCAGAATCTGTCCTCTTCTCACACTCTCCACCATTACCACTGGCCTAAACCATCATATCTCTTGCTCGTTTTGCGGCAATAACCTCCCAGCTGCCTCCTTGGTGTCGCCTACAGCTTATTCTCAACACAGCAGCAGGAAACATCTTGTTAAAACGTTAGGTCAAATCATGTGCCTTCTCTGTTCAAAACCCTGCAAAGGCATCCATCACTCTCAGCAAAGCCAGAGGCCTGGCCTGTGCTGAGACCTTCCTCCCATCTGCTCTCACCTCTTACTACTCGACGACTCTCCTCTCTCTCTCCACGCCAGCCACACTGGCCTCTTATCTGTTTCTCAGACATGTCAGGGGCTCTTTGCACTTGCTGTTCCCTCCATCTAGAACACTCCTTTCTCCATGCCTGGAATGCTCCCTCACTTCCCTCAGAAGTCAAGTTAAATGTCACTTTCTTAGAGAGGCCTTTCGTCATCAAACTATTTAAAAAAGCAATGCCTCCCCATCCCATCACTCCTTAATTCCCTTACTCTGCTTTATTTTTCTCCATAGCATTTCTCACAGCTGACGTGCTATATACTCACTTACATTATTTGTCTCTTCCCATTAGGATGTAAATGAATTTCATGAGGGCAGAGACTTGTCTGTTTTGCTCCCTGCTGTGTCCGCAGTGCCTACAACAACAGTGCCTGACAAACACCAGGTGCTCAAGAAATAGTGGTTGAATTAATGAATAAATAAATGAATGAATGCTAGACTTCCTCCCTTCTACTTCTCCTACTCCTTTTCTATACTACTTCTAATAATAGAATTGTTTGCCCATGACTCATTGATAAAGTTGTCTTGCATTTACTTCTCTAAGATCTATTTCAAACTAACTTACCCTGAGCCCACACCCAATAAATAAACAAGAACTTAAGAAACCAGCTTACTTACCTTCTAACTAAACATTAGGTGCTTGAATCTTTCCAATAACCTCTACCTGTTTCTAAGGGCCTATAATTTCTTCTACCACAGGGTATAATTCAGCCAGTGTTTCTCAATCCTCAGGCATTCCCAGACCATCCACGGCAATTTTGCTTCACCTGTGTATAGCCTGTGCTATTATTTTCTTAACAAGTTTTAAACTTGGCTCACTTTTATTCTTTAAAAAAAAATATGACTACAGAAATGAAGTGTTTGTTCATGAACCACCACCGAGGTTACATATACCAAACTCTGGATTCACTTGAGCCAGAAAGTTTACCGTGGGGCCTATAATACCTTTAGGATGTAAAACAAACACACATACATACACACATCCTTTTGCTTAACACTATGTAAGTTAAAAATTGAAGTCACAATAGAATCAGATCATCTATGGACTCAAAATATATCATGAAGAAACGTCTAAATTCCCGGTCAGATTAATTCAGGCTATTAACACTAAGTTCCTAAAGAGAAAACCTGCCCAATTATCTGCTGGGTCCTTTGTAAAATATTATCTGCTAAAATGCTCTGGTAAAGAGCACACTCGTACGCTTTTCTAGAAAAGTTCTTTTTTTCTGATCACTATTCCATCTACCCAGCCATCTTTCTTCTTTTTTTCCTTTCTTTTAGGAGGGGATTGGTTGGGATGAAGGGCTCCTGGAGGGCACTTCCTAAATTTGACAGGTTTCTTTACAACAGCAATTTTGCAGTTGTTTTCTAGAGCTTTATCAAATTTGACTTCTAAAGCTCACTTTTCTATTTTAGAGAATGATATTCAGAATCCCTGATTAAGGACAATAATCTTTACAAACTAAAAAGCCATCCTTATATTCAAACATGCTTTAAAATGTGAGCAGTATTCTAAACTTGCTGCAGACAACCCATACAATCACATGAGTTATTTTAAGAAAAAGACTCAGACACATCTACAGAAGCTAATACTAATGTGCTGTTCTTCCAATGAAAAGGTTACTGACCTATCAGTAGGAGTTGTCTTTTCTGGCAGAGATGATAGATTTGCCTTGTCTTATCTCCACCCCCTGCTCTGTCCCCGTAATGAGCCATAGCTACATGTGCAAGACAGCTGGCAAGGGGGGAGTCAGGGTCTGTGGCCATGGGCCAGAACAAAGCTTACCAGTCAACCCAGAGCCTGGACCTATGACCTGTGTCTCATTAACACCTTGCTCTAAGCAACTGAGCTGCCACAAAAATCAACAGTGGCTTAAGCATTTTGTTTACAAGTGAAACAAATCAGGTCAATCTGACAACCAATAGTTAAAGCAGCCACTAGAAAATTGCCAAAAGGACACAAAAACCAATAGTAAGCAGGAGTGATAAGGGTCCTGCAGTCCTAGCTTGGGAGGTAGCCACACAAGCAAGGATGAGTATGGAAGGGAAGGAGACTGTAATAGGCAGGTCTATTTCTAACATACCAGGCAGTCAATGCATGTTAATTAAAGACAAAAAGAAGAAAGGTATAGCTACAACCCCCTTAGTGATGGCCTTCTTACTCAGTGGTTAGAACAAATGCCTTGATAGATGCCCAAAAAACAGCAAGGGAGGGACAGTTCACACTCAGGAGCTACAAGTTTAAAAACATCTATACTTTAAAAATATTTAGAGGCCAGGCACGGTGGCTCAGGCCTATAATCCCAGCACTTTGGGAGTTCAAGGCAGGTGGATCACCTGAGGTCAGGAGCTCCAAACCAGCCTGGCCAACATGATAAAATCTTGTCTCTACTAAAAATACAAAATTAGCTGGGCGTGGTGGCAGGCATCTGTAATCCCAGCTACTCAGGAGGATGAGGCAGGAGAATCACTTGAACCCGGGAGGTGGAGGCTGCAGTGAGGCAAGATCACGCCATTTAACTCCAGCCTGGGCAACAAGGGCAAAACTCCATCTCAAGAAAAAAAAAAAAAAAATTTAGACTACAGTGACCCATACACATTAGGAAACCATTTGATCTTAAGCCAAAATAAAAGAAAAAAATCCACAACAAATCAAGCTCAAAAGAAATAATTATAAACATATTTTCATCACCAAAATTTTGGATTTATGAGCAAGCCAAATAATCTTTCCTTTTAGAGTATACACAAATTAATATGAAGAAAAGCTCCCTGGGCACCATTTTATGCCCAGGGTTTCAGTGGTTAGTCTAATTGGGGCCATCCCACCTTGGGATGGAAAAGCAAAGAAGAAAAGAAAAATGGACACAGCCACTATTAAATTATAACAAGTCTCTTTGTTGGGGTATAAAAGCAGTCTTATGAACAAAAAGGAGAAATCACCAGAGTTTGGAGAATTGCCCCTTGGTCAGTCAACTGGCCAAGAGAACCAATTATCCACCTATCATTGTATCAAATGCTATATGAGAAGGGTTAAGAAATAGCAGACAGGGACCTTATCCACAAAGTTTATGATCTGGTTGAAAACATATTATTAGCAAATATTTTTTTAAAAAATCAAACTAAAATACTCAGCTGTCATGTTTAGGCAATAAATGCTGGAGGCACTCTTCTAATGATGACAGAATAGGTAATTCAAAGAGCTAACAACATAGGGTTGAATTCTCGTCAAAAAATGATGAGGACAGGAAGTCTAAGAGGTAAACCCGACACTCAGAGCCACTTTTATCATGGGGTTATATTTACCAATCCAGGAAATAAAGCTGATGTGAAATTTTGGTGACATCTGGAGCCTAAGCAGGTGGGGTCTCAAGGATACCAACCCCTACTGTAAATGGGGCTACAAAGAGGGAAAGTGAACTGTAAGTAACCAGCCTGCACACAGGTTTGCAGCCCAACTCACAATACCTGAATCATGAACTTGGCTTGAGGAGGCCTTAAACTGTACAACCTAGGCAGAAGCAGAAGCATATGAAAATTCTCAACCTCAACATCCAGGATGTAATCAGGCACAGGAAAAAACAAACACCATGAGTCAGAACCAGCAGAAACAAGAAACTACAGAAGAAGACCCACAGGAACTTCAGATATTGAAAATACAGGCAAAGATTTAAAAACAATGACATTAACTATATTCAAAGAGATAAAAACCAAACTAAATGGTTTTAACAGGGAACTATAAACTATAAAAGATGACAAATTTGATAAATAACTAAATAAAAATTCTATAACTAATGGCAGATTAGATATAGTTGAAGAGAGAATCAGTAAACTGAGTATAGCTCAGAAAAAGGAAAAGATGAAAAACACAAAAGAGGGTAAAGGCATAGAGCATACAGTGAGAAATTTTAACATATGTTTAATTGGAGACTGAAAATGAGATTAAAAGAGGATGAAGCAGGCTGGGTATGGTGGCTCACACCTGTTAATCCCAGCACTTTGGGAGGCTTAGGTGGGTGGATTGCCTGAGGTCAGGAGTTCAAGACCAGCCTGGCCAAGATGACGAAATCCCATCTCTACTAAAAAAATTTAAAAATTAGCAGGGCGTGGTGGAGCACACCTGTAATCCCAGCTGCTCGGGAGGCTGAGGTGGGAGGATAGCTTGAACCCAGGAGGCAGAGGTTGCAGCGGAGCCATGATCAGGCCACTGCGCTGGATGACAGAGCAAGACTCCATCTCAAAAAAACAAACAAAAAAAGAGGATGAAGCACAAACAGTATGTGAAGAAATAGTGGCTGAGAATTTTCCTGAACTAAAATACCAATCCTCAGATACCTAGCAGAATAAATAAAAATAAATCTGTATCTTGATATATTGTACAAAAACTTCAAAAATAAAAACCAGAGGAAAAAAAAATATAGATAGATAGATAGATATGGAGTTTTGCTCTTTTGCCCAGGCTGGAGTGAAGTGGTGCAATCTTGGCTCACTGCAACCTCCGCGCCCCCGGTTCAGGCAATTCTCCTGCCTTAGCCTCCCAAGTAGCTGGGATTACAGGCACCTGCCACCACGCCTGGCCCACTTTTTAAATATATTTTTAGTAGAGATGGGGTTTTGCTATGTTGTCCAGGCTGGTCTTGAACTCCTGACCTCTGGTGATCCACCCGCCTCAGCCTCCCAAAGTGCTAGGATTACAAGCATGAGCCACCATGCACGGCCCAGGGAAAATATTTTTAAAGACAGCCAGGGAAAAGACAATTACCTTAGATTGACAATTGAAGTCGAAAGACAATGAAATATCTTCAATGTGTTCTAACTACCTAAGAATAATCTCCAATAATGCATATGAAATAAACAAAAATTACTCATGCCAGCAAACCTCTACTCAATGAAATTCTTCTTTTTTTTTTTTTGAGATAGAGTTTCACTCTTGTCACCCAGGCTGGAGTGCAATGGCACAATCTCAGCTCACTGCAACCTCTGCCTCCCGGGTTCAAGCAATTTTCCTGCCTCAGCCTCCCAAGTAGCTGGGATTACAGGGGCCCACCACCATACCTGGCTAATTTTTGTTATTTTTTGAAGAGACAGGGTTTCACCATGTTGGGCCAGGCTGGTCCTGAACTCTCGACCTTAGGTTATCCACCCGCCTTGGTCTCCCAAAGTGCTGTGATTACAGGCATGAGCCACCGTGCCCAGCCTGAAATTCTTTTACTCCTTCAAGACCCAGTCATATATCTATTCATTTTTTAAAAATCTGCTGAGCATCTAGATAACATGCTAGGCAGTTAACATTTGACTTGTTGACTGAACTACCATGTTAGTTCAAACACATTGCAACTAGGACCACTAGAATCTATTAGAACAAGAGCAGGAGTTTTTCTCTTTTCTTTGCTGCTATATCTCTCTCACCTCAAACAGTGCCTGCCATATAATAGGTGCCCAATAGGCATTACAGAATAAATTCATATTCTTTATTAACAGAATTTAAACACTATTAGATGCTATTCCAACAGCTAAGCATAATTATTTGTTCTCTTTTTCTTTCCAAAAGTACAATAACAATCTTAATGTTGTGCAGTTTAAAACAAGAAACACTGATTACAAATTAAATGCTCATTAAGTATGAATAACGAGATTTAAAAAAAAATTTAAGCCAAAACTTACCCTACAAATATGAGGATATATTTATTAAAAAGTAATGAAAAAAGGTAGCTTTGTAACTACTTTTCTAGTTTCATGCCTCACTGTGTTCTTCACATACCCTATGCTCCATTCCTATCAAGTGATTTGCCATTCTGCAAACAAGCCAGTCTTTCACACTTGCATGCCAAATGCCCCTGCCTGTCCATGATGAACTCCTCTTCCACTCCATTTCTCCACAAGGAAAAGTTTCCCCATTCTTCAAGACCCAGATCAATGTCATTTCTTCTGAAAATGCTGCCTCAACACTGTTATTCAGTGAGTCAGCAACTCTCTCTTCTCTAGGGAGATAGTACAAAGGCCTTTTAAAGGCACTACATTGTTTTAGCATTACTTGTCTATGTGTTGGCTCACCTCATCAGGTAAGGGCCATGTCTCATCCATTCATTTATCTCCCTTCCCTCAAGCACCAATCTCAGTGACTGGTATATACTAAGTATCCAACCAAAACTGTTTGCTGAAGTCATGAAAGACAAAGAAAGGATTAGAATCTTTAACAGATTGCAGGAAATAAAGGAGAAACAACAACTGAAAACAATGTGGGATCCTGGATGGGATCCTGGAACAGAGAAAAATACAGGAGGTGAAAAACTGGTGAAAGTCAAAAAGGGCCACAGTTTAGTTAATGGTATTATACCAGTGAATTTCCTGATAATTTTTTTTATAACTGTGCTATGTTATACAAGTGGTTAACAGGGAAACTGCATAAGGTTATATATAATTAACTCTACCCTATTTTGACAACTTTCCTATAAATCTAAAATTATTTCAAAATAATTTTTAAAGTGCTTGGCTGACTTGAATTATTCTGTCAAATTGTAGAAACATAACAAAGAAGTGTTCAGGATTTTTGAGACAGGGTCTCGGCCTGTCACCCAGGCCGAAGGGCAGTGGTGCGATCTCAGTTCACTGCAGCCTCCACTTCCCAGGCTCAAGCAATCCTCCCACCTCAGCCTCCCCAGTACCTGGGACTGCAGGTGTGCACCACCACACTTGGGTCATTTTTGTATTTTTTTTGTAGAGACAGGGTTTCGCCACATTTTGCCCAGGCTGTTCTCAAACTCCTGAGCTCAAGACATCCACCCGCCTGGGCCTCCCAAAGAGCTGGGATGACAGGCATGAGCCACCGTGCCAGGCCAGTGTTTAGTTTTTATACAAAGTTCCCAGATACATAAGGTAAATAAATAATTGGAGGGATTAAAGGAACCACTGCCATATCTACACTATCTGAATTTTTTTAACCAAGAATGAATTTATGTATGCACCCATCAAGTATAATTAAGAAGAATGCCCACCAAATCAATTGTGTGAGAAGTACAAAGCAAATTTAATATACCTATAAATATGTCTATGGCCAGTACAGTCAATAGCAATACACAACTCTCAACCACCACTATAAGCATTCTCTGGGCAATATAAAACCAGTTGATACACAGAAGAATATGTAAATCATAATACATGAAATTCAATACCACTGGGCAGATATTTCATTCTGACACATCACTGCACGTGAAACTAAGCTCTACAGAAGGCACTGTATTATGCTATAGAATATAAAAATATGTCCCTGATAAAACTGTTGAGATTGTAAAAATACAAATATGGGATGAGGTTAGTTTACAACTATGAATTATCAAATAAAGCACAATTCAATAAAACATTTGGAACTACAGACATAAGTGAAAGTAAAAACAAGACAAGCTATCATTAAGGCATTATGATGTCTCACAGGGTCACTATAATAGCAAATGAGTATAAAAATTATAGATTTTATTTATTTATTTATTTTTTATTTTCTTCAAGACAGAGTCTTGCTCTGTCACCCAGGCTGGAGTGCACGCAGTGTCATGATCTCAGCTCACTGCAAACTCCGCCTCCAGGTTCAAGCAATTCTCCTGCCTCAGCCTCCTGAGTAGCTGGGATTGCAGGTGCACACCACCACGACCAGCTAATTTTTGTATTTTTAGTAGAGGCGGGGTTTCTCTACTGTTGGCCAGGCTATTCTCAAACTCCTGACCTTGTGATCCACCTGCCTTGGCCTCCCAAAGAGCTGGGATTATAGGTATGAGCCACCACGCCCAGCCAAAATTATAGATTTTTAAATACCACCATCACAAGCAACATAACTGAATTTTAAATCGTCTTCAGGGCATCAATAACAGTGGCAATGAGCAGCAATATGGGAGCTGTGGATTTCAACTGGTCCACCAGCACATGCAACCTTTTGAAATTGTTTTAATTTAAGACAAAGGTAACTAGATACTTCTTTATCTGAAAGATGGATGATGAAGGATGGAAGCACTCTTTCATTCTAGAAATATTAACGGCAATTTAACATGCACCAGGCACTGTGGTCGTGTTGGGGATACAGACAGATACAGTTCCTGCCTTACTGGGGTTTACAATGAGACAATACTAATAAATGTGATGTCGTTATGTCAGTGAAAAAACAGAATGCAAAGGAAACTCAGAACCTAGTCAGAAAGGCCTCCCAGATGCAAGTGACATTTCACTGGGATCTAAAGGATGAGTGAGCGTTAGCTAGACAAAGGGAGCAGAGCTATGGCAGGGGTTCTGGACAGATGAGGCACCTTCTCTGATGGAAGATCTGCAAGTGCATGGAACATGGCATATTCAAGGAAGTGAGAAAAATTCAGAATGCTGGATGTACAATGGGCTGAAGAGAGTATGCATTTATCAGCCTATGGAATGATTCTTAAAACCACAGAGAAACTTACACAGATATGTTAGACAACTGATTCTTATATGCTGCATATAGTAATAATGTATCATTGTGATTATCACTATGAAGAAACATACACTTTTGCCAAAGTAAGAGCACGTTTTAACAAATTTTTTTTTTTTTTTTTAAAGGAAACAAGGTTTTGCTCCATTGTCCAAGCTGAAGTGCAGTGGCTCAATCATAGCTCACTATAACCTTGAATCCCTGAGCTCCAGCAATCCTCCTGCCTCAGCATCCCGAGTAGCTGGGACTACAAGTGTGGGCCACCAAGCCTGGCTATTTTTTTTTTTATTTTTTATTTTAAAGAGATGGAGTGCCTGTGTTGCCCAAACTGGTCTCAAACTCCTGGCCTCCAGTGATCCTCCCACCCCAGCCTCCCAAAGTGCTAGGACCACAGGCATGAAGCCACCGTACCCAGCCAAAAAGCTGGGATTTTTAAAGATATTTTCTTTGCTTTTAAGAGAACACTATAAACTAGTCTTTGAAAACAAACTAGAATGTGTCAACAGAAAAAAATATCAATTTGCACTGAGGGGAAACTGGAATCATATCCTAACTATGCAGCCCTTTTAAATTGTTGAATTCAAAAAACGATGGCTCATTATCAGAGAAATTCCTAATTTCTTGAGCCAGTTGCTTGAAAAAGTTGCTAATTTTGGCTGACATCCCTCACTCACAAGATCCTAAAATTTTCCAGAAGAAATAAAATTGCTTTAACCTTTGTAGTAAAGAAGAATTAAATGTGATAAACACTGAATTAACTAAATCCACTTTAGTTATAAGCATCTAATATTGAAAAAATTATGTTGAAAGCTACCCACATAACAATTCTTCAGTTAAAAAAGAATTAATTTAAATAATAAGATGGAATTTCATTTCTCATATTTTGTGAGAACAGCATTTGTTTTCTGTCACAGGACTTAAAATTTCTAGATTAAATAATTACACTTTGAAACAGAAAAGCACAGTGATACACTGTGTGAACAAAATGCTATGGACTTACTAAATAAGTAATACTTTTTTTTTTCTTTTTTTGTGGGAGACAGAGTCTCACTCTGTCACCCAGACTGGAGTGCACTGGCGTGATCTCAGCCCACTGCAACGTCCGCCTCCTGGGTTCAAGCAATTCTCCTGCCTCAGCCTCCCGAGTAGCTGGGACTACAGGTGCCCGCCACCACGCCCAGCTAATTTTTTGTATTTTAGTAAAGACAGGGTTTCACCGTGTTGCCCAGGCTGGTCTCGAACTCCTGAGCTCAGGCAATCCACCTACCTCACCCTCCCAAAGTGCTAGGATTACAGGCATGAGCCACCACTCCCAGCCAGTAATACTTAAGGCTCATGCTAGGCTTGAAAACAGGTCTACCGTACTGGCATAGAGAAACAGGTAAGCATGAGACCCTGGCACTGGGCACAGCTCTCTGCTGGGGAATCCCTGGGAGATGGCTCCCCTGCAGAGCAGGTTACTTCTGGCCTCCAGAAGTTTATCTGTTAGTGGACCGTGGGCACACAAGTTTTCTTTCACCTTTGTGTATTCACCCTCAAAAAGGGCAAATTTCTACACTATAAGTTGTTGCTGGACTAACATTGAATAATAAAGTACTTCCTTGGCAAGATTCAAGTTTAATTCAATCCTTGTGAATTCTAGAAGCAATTAACATTATGAGAATACAGTAGTCCCCCTTTATGTGAAGTTTCACTTTCTGTGGTTTGTTATCCACAGTCAACGGCAGCTCAAATATGGGTGAACACACAGCACAACAGGATTATTTTGAGAGAGAGAAAACAAATTCACATAACTTTTACTAGAACATATAGTTATAACTGTTCTAGTAACTTACTTAATTTTGTTAATCTCTTCCTGTGCCTAATTTATAAATTAAACTTTATCATAGGTATGTATTACACACAGGGGAAAAACATAATATATAGAGACTTCAGTACTATCAGTGGTTTCTGACATCCACTGGAGATCTTGGAGGTAGATAAGGGGGGACTATGGTGTTTCAAAATCTTGTTTGGAGTTTACAAAGGGAAGGCTTAATTTCTGATTTATCTAACAAAAGATACCTGCAGACTTACCTGTCATACGAAATAACCACACTGAATAATAGCCTGTTATAGCAAATCTTCCCCTCCAACTACTCACCCCTTTCTGTCTCTTCAAGTCCTAAATCCAAGTAATACTTCACTTGACACTTATTTATCTCCAGGATTATCATATAACTACCATTGACAGTTAGATCCACTTTTTTGCAATTGACTGAACAACCCAATCAATAGCAACAAGGACACTCTGCTTTCACAAGATGACAGCTGCTCCAGCTGCTGGCTCCCTGGGGCTGATGTTGGGGAACCAGGCCAGCACAACATGACACATTCACAGGGACACAGACACCAGGTACAACACTAAATCTACATGTGTCATTAGCTTGACTATAGTTAGGCAATGCCACGAAATAAGAAATGAAGAAAAGTGTCCCAATTTGTACAAAATATAGGACTATGTATTATATCCTCCTTTGTATTTGTGATTTTGAAAGCCTAAAAACTGAATATGGCTGCTCATATTATAAACTGTATTCACAGCTGTTATAACTGATGTTAAAGAAAGAGGGAGGGATAGGAGAAAGCAAAATGCTCACATAATTAAGCTTTCTACAATACAGACAGAGAGCTAAATACAAGAGACATGGATGAACTTTGGCTAACAATATAGGAAGTTATATATATGAATGACTGCTTGATAGAAAATCTACTGGAAAGCTGGAATTCCTCCTCCAGCCCTACCCTTCAACCTTCATCTATCTATCTATCTATCTATCTATCTATCTATCTATCTATCTATCTATCTATCCATCCATCCATCCATCCATCTTTCTATCTAATCTATCCATCCATCCTTCAACCTTCATCTATCTGTCTATCCATACATACATACATACATACATACATGAGACAATCAATTAACATTCCCAAACAACCTAGAAATTAGGATATTTGCAGATTGAACTTGATAGGAGTTGAAGAAATGTTTAGGAGGAAGCCAGTCTAAAAGTCCTTTGTAATATTAAAAAAAAATTGAGCATAATTTTTGAAAAACACAGCATCTGCTTTTAAATTAATCATAAACACTTATTGCACCTGGTTGTGATAACTCACACCTATAATCCTAACACTTTAGGAGGCCAAGGTGGGAAGATCCCTTGAGCCCAGGAGGTCAAAACCAGTCCGGACAACATAGTAAAACCCTATCTCTCCAAAAAAATTAAAAATTAGGTGGGCATGGTGGCATACGCATGTAGTCCTAGCTACTCAGAAAGCTGAGGTGGGAAGACTGTTTGAGCCCAGGATCATGCCACTGCTCTCCAGCCTGAGCAACAGAGCAAGACCCTGTTTATTAAAAAATAATAATAACAAGAATAAATAAAAATAAATTTAAAAATGAAACAGTGCATTTTCCCCCATGTTATAAACACAATACACTAACATTCTAGAAAATGTATCAAAATATTTTTCAGGAAAAGTTAACTTGACATGGATATAAAAATCTCAAATATTACAAAGTATTAATTTTTAAAATCATGATGAGAAGAAAGACAGGGGAGGCATCAAAAGAAACCAACAATATGTTTTCAATAAACACGGCATGGAATTGTAAAAACAGAAAGTAGACTAAAGGTTGGGCACAGTGGCTCACACCTGTTTTCCCAGCACTTTGGGAGGCTGAGGCAGGTGGATCACTTGAGGTCAGGAGTTTGAGACCAGCCTGGCCAACATGGTGAAACCCTGTCTCTACTAAAAATACAAAAAATTAGCCAGGCATGGTGGTGGGCAACTGTAATCCCAGCTACTCAGGAAGCTGAGGCAGAAGAATCGTTTGAACCTGGAGGAGGTTGCAGTGAGTCTAGACTGCGCCACTGCACTCCAGCCTGGGCTACAGAGCAATATTTCATCTCAAAAAAAAAAAAAAAAAAGAAAGTAGACTAAGGTTTAAAGTGAGTGAAGACAGCTAAAAACTATGTTCAATAAATTTTTTAAAGCATGTTTACACACACAGAATCACATGCATATATATGCTGTCATCTAGGAGCACAAATCCCAGAGGAACGCAAGCAGTGTTTATGAAATATCCTCATGTGTATCACTCTCTGCTAGACTACCCATAGAAATCAAAGAGAGGCAAAGTTACTTAGGATTTTAGAGGAAAGATGTTTCACAAAATACTCAATCTCAAAATATATATTTTAAAATATATTCTTCCAAGAGGAAGAAAAATACACAAGACACTCTTCTCTATCAAGTATTAAAGAAAAAGATCTTGAAAATGGCAAGGGTAGACTAGATTAGATAAAAATACCTCAAGCCCAAGATCAGGAAAGAAATTTAAGAGAATGCATATAGCTGTTATGTGCTATCTGTATTTACTCCATGCCTTCTTCCATTAAAATGAGTGGTGACATCTGTTTTATACAAGTTCAAGTTTCCAGGCCTAGACAAACTTCCTCTCAAACCCAAGAGGAATTACCAGGGAGGTTGCAGATCTGTAGTCCATGATGTTTGAAAAATCAGGGAGAGTGAGAAGGATGCAGATAATGGAATATGGACAAATATCACCAAAAAAAAAAAAAAGAATAAAAAATGTGAAAGAAGAAAACTCAGGAAATTAAAATCAAGAATATATTGCAATGACCATCAGCAAAAGGTTTAGAAAAAAAATTAAACATATTATTTGTGGGTGCCCACAGTGAAGTTATCTCTAGAAGCCAAGACAGAGTTCCTAAGCACTAAAACTCAAAAACTAAGCTCATTTCTCCTCCTGATAAGGCTGTTGAAAACTTCAACATAGGAAATGCCACGAGGGGGTACTGGGATTTCAAAAAGGCACAGAAAAAATTCTTTTCATGCCATTATTACTGAGAAAAGAGAAATATTAGTTTAGTTATTTTTTGAGATGGAGTTTCACTCTTGTTGCCCAGGCTGGAGGGCAATGACACGATCCTGGCTCACCGCAACCTCCGCCTCTTGGGTTCAAGCGATTCTCCTGCCTTAGCCTCCCAAGTAGCTGGGATTATAGGCATGCACCACCACACCCAGCTAATTTTGTTTTTTTTTGTTTGTTTTTTTTTTTTTTTTCAGTAGAGACGGGGCTTCTCCATGTTGGCCCGGCTGGTCTCAAACTCTCAACCTCAGGTGATCCACCGCGCCCATCAAGAAATATTAGTTTAAAGGCGATTAGGGGAGGTTTTTCCTTTCAATAGACATCCTATTCAATAGACAAATGACCTCAAGAAAGCAGGAAAGATGAAAAAGTGAGAATGTTAGGGAAAAGAAGAGGCAGCTGACCACAAAAATGTACTCACTCCTCCCTTGACATACATGACTGAGATCTAAATGGTTTGGGGTGGGGCATGGAAACTGGGCACTCTGCTTACCCTATAAATACTACAACTGCTCCATAAGATTTCCTTCAGAACTGAGAATGGGTAATGAGTGCTGAGTACTCTACTTTATATAGACAAAGAACTTGGGGGAAGAAATTTAGGTCTGCTGTAGAACCTAAGCAGGCCCTAAATTATGTCAAAAACACCTTTTGCCAAAGAACCCCCTTCTCACCCAGAAGGCCAGTATCCATCCAGAACCCAAGAAAGCGAAGGGAAAGCAGCGCACAGCTGTGAGGCAGAGAAGGTGAGCCTGGAGCTTATGCACAAAGGAAGATTATCCAGGAAGATGTGGCAGTTCTGTTAACGCAATGCTAACCCAAACTGAGGAGTTCTGCCTGCTATCCAGCCCATAATAAGCTGGACAGGGAACAATTTTTCTGTATAAACAAGGGTAAACCCTAAAATAGATTTTAGGGAAAAGGCCTTGCCTTACTTACATTTTATTTATTTATTTATTTATTTATTTAGAGATGTTGTCTTGCTCTGTCTCCCAGGCTGGAGTACAATGATACGATCTCGGCTCACTGCAACCTTCGCCTCCCAGGTTCAAGCGAATCTCCTGCCTCAGCCTCCCAAGTAGCTGGGATTACAGGCACATGCCACCACGCCCAGCTAATTTTTGTATTTTTAGTAGAGATGGGGTTTCGCCATGTTGGCCAGGCTAGTCTCGAACTCCTGACCTAAGGTGATCTGCCCACCTTGGCCTCTCGTGCTGGGATTACAGGTGTGAGCCACCATACACGGCCTTACTTACATTTTAATAAGGCTAAGACGGCCATTACTTTTCAGATTTCTCATGTCCCCAGTGGTTACTTTTCCCTCAACCTCTTCACATATAGACTTGTGGATACTCTAATTAAGAAACCTTGGTTCAGAGACCAAAAAGGAGAGAAGTTGCGGAACAATTCACAGTTGATTCAGGGAAAAGGAGCCAAGGCAGAATGTGGGCTTGCAGTAAGCAAGTCTCAGGCGGATACCAGAGGAAAGATACATATAAAATAATTTTTAAACTATAAAGGAAAAAAAAGGAACAAAGAACTTATATCATGATTTAACTGACAGGAGGTTATTTAAACTACAAAAGTATATAAGCTGGAAAAGCAGAGAATCAGGGGGAATACACTAGGTTGACCCACATAAAATTCCCATTTTTATAGGCTAAAACAATTGAATATCAGTGTCTTAGTTCATTTTCTATTGCTTATAACAGAATGCCTGAAACTAGGCAACTTATAAAGAAAAGGAGTTTATTTCTTTTTCTTTTTCTTTTTTTTTTTTTTTTTTTTTTTTTGAGACGGGGTCTGGCTCTGTTGCCCAGGCTGGAGTGCAATCTCAGCTCACTGCAACCTCCGCCTCCCGGGTTCAAGCGATTCTCCTGCATCAGCCTCCCGAGTAGCTGGGACTACAGGCACGCACCACCATGCCCAGCTAATTTTTGCATTTTCAGTAGAGATGGGGTTTCACCACTTTGGCCAGGATGGTTTCAATCTCTTGACCTCGTGATCTGCCCGCCTCAGCCTCCCAAAGTGCTGCGATTACAGGCATGAGCCACTGCGCCTGGCCAGGAACTTATTTCTTATAGTTATGGAGACTGAGAAGTCTAAGTTCGAGGGGCCTCACATCTGGTGGGGACCTTCCCACTGGTGGGGAACAATCTGCAGAATCTCATGGTGGTGCAGGGCATCACATGGCAAGAAGCTGAATGTGCTGGTTCGGGTCTCTCGTAATCTTCTTATAAAGCCACCAGGCCCACTCCCATGATAACCCATCAGTCCATTAATTCATGAATTAACTCATTAATCTAGTAATCCATGAATGGATTAGTCCATTCATGAAGGCAAAGCCCTGGTGACCCAATCACCTCTTAAAGACTCCACCTCGCAATACTGCCACATTGGGGATTACATTTCAATGTAAGTTTTGGAGGGGACAAATATTCAAAACATAACAATCAGTAATTTTATAAGGTTCAAAGGAATAACTATTGCAACGTTTTGCATTGGAAAAGCCATCATGGCCGGGTGCAGTGGCTCACGCCTGTAATCCCAGCACTTTGGGAGGCTGAGGCGGATGGATCACCTGAGGTCAAGAGTTTGAGACCAGCCTGACCAACATGGTGAAACCCTGTCTCTACTAAAAATACAAAAATTAGGCAGGCATAGTGGTGGGCACTTGTAATCCCAGCTACCTGGGAAGCTGAGGTAGGAGAATTGCTTGAACCCAGGAGGCAGAGGAGGTTGCAGTGAGCCGAGACCATGCCATTGCACTCCAGCCTGGGCAACAACAGTGAAACTCTGCCTCAGAAAAAAAAAAAAAGAAAGAAAAAGAAAAAAAAAAGAAAAGCCACATGAAGCAAATGACTGCACTGAAGAAAAGCCATCATGAAGCAGTGTGACTGCACTGAAGAGCACCAGAATGAATGGAGGTTTTGGGCTCAATATGAAGGATGTACTGCTGACAAACAGGACAGCCAAATCAGAAACTGGAGGTGTCCAGAAGGAACACAGTAACACCCTCTCAAGAGATTTCTGTACTGGCTAGTCTCTAAGACCACTCAATGTTCTGAATAGTTCCAAATGTTCTGAAAGTTCTTGCCCATTATGTCTAAGCAAATTGTGGTGGGTTCGGCTGGTTCTGTTTGTAGTGAGAGCAGACAACTCTCTGTAGTGAAAGGAATGCATCCTGAAAAGAGAATGGAACAAGAGAAATTCAGGAAGGCAAGAAAATAACTATTTCTACCACTTGCAGCCCACCCGCTGCAGAACTTAGATATCCTGCTTTGATCACAGTGGAATCTCAACTGACATCTGCAGGCTGGAAGAATGAGCTCTACAAACCAGTGACATAAATTTAAAGGAAGGATTGACAGCACTGCTGAAATGCAGTAAAGGAGTCCGGAAAGGAAGCAGTCACTGGGATGTGGGGACTTAAACTGCGAAGCTGTGACCAGGTAGGTGTGGGATGGGCAGTTTGGGACCTCAAAAGCAGAGGGCACTCCAGAGGCGGACACTCCAGAAAGGCCCAGCAGGAGCAGGAGACAATAAATTTAGCTGGAAAGGGGTCTGGGTGTTGAGTCAGAAAAGTGGACTGAAGCCAAGACTGTAAACCATCCCGACTCCCAAGCTCAGGTTTTCACGAAGAAGTCTGCTCACTCTGGTCTCTTAAGCATAGTTTATAGAGGAAACAGAAGACCAAAGTAAGAAAAGGGTGATTTCAAAGTAGGTAAAAGGGTGGAAATTATTATTTTCTTGCCCTCTTGATTTTCTCTTATCCCATATTCTTTTCAGAATATATTATTTTCACATCTACCATTCTTCTCTACTCTTACTACAGACAGAACCAACCAAATCCACCAGAATTTGCTTAGACTAAATAGGCACATCTTTGAAATGTCTCAATATTTAGGATCCAGACAAAAATATAAAGAGGGAAAAAAAAATTTTTTTTTTTGAGGTGGAGTCTCTATCACCCAGGCTGGAGTGCAGTGGCACGATCTCGGCTCACCACAACCTTCACCTCCTGAGTTCAAGCAATTATCCTGCCTCAGCCTCCCGAGTAGCTGGGATTACAGGAGTGCACCACCACGTCCAGCTAATTTTTGTATTTTTAGTGAAGACGGGGTTTTACCATGTTGGTCAGGCTGGTCTCGAACTCCTGACCTCAGGTGATCCACCTGCCTCGGCCTCCCAAAGTGCTGGGATTTCAGGCGTGAGATACTGTGCCCAGCCAATCCTATGGTTTTCTATTAATCAGTTATTGCTACATTTTTTCCTATTTTTCAGACCAGATTTTGCCATATTTCACTCTTAATGGTATACAAACCATACTAAAAAGTCTCATTATTTTTATTAAACCAATTTTTCTACATAATCCTCTTTAATGAAAATATACACCTCAGCCGAAATGCAAGAAGGGCAACAACAGCACATGTTTTTGAGCCCTTCTGTGCAAGACAGTGGCATTGCAAGGCATGGATGGAAGGAGTGGTCCACTCAGAGCGCAGGCAATAGGAAGGGCCTTGTCAGTAGGGAATTTAAAAATAGTAATAAACCGACCAAGAGTCAGTTTGCTTTTTATTATCACCCTACACCGGCAATTCCAGACAATTCTAACTCCTGCCTGTTGGGGCTGACAGCTCCCATCACAGCCCTCTTCTTAATCCACCGCTAGTGCCCAACAATGTATTAAATGCTTTACAGAGACTCTCTTTTAACACTCATTTTACAGACAAGAAAACAGAGTCTGGGAGACTGAGTTAAATGGGGGAATGAGGATTTACCCTAGGCAGCCTGATTCCCAAGCCTGCCTGTTTAACCTGCAGGCCACCACCACTCAGGGAAAAGGAGCAAAAGGCAGCAGAAGCCCAGGGTTGGGCTCAGCTGAGAGGCAACAGCTGAATTTGGATGTCATCGTCTATTAGCCTACCGCCTACCTTTTCCATCAGTCAATCAACAACTGCCTGGAGCTCAGAGAACACTTTCTACTTATTAATTTATTGCCCATTTATTGACAGTTTCCCTAGAGAGCAGGCAGGTTAACTCTGCCACACACCTAGTCACTGTGGCCTGAGGCAATGATCTCTCACAACCGACAGGCAATGGCAAAAAGCTACCTCATGAAAATATTTTGGACTCCTTGGTGTTCACTTTAACGGGCAAGGACATCTGTGTTTTTTTGTACTGTCAAATTCCCATAATAGAACAATTTTTAATTGCTTTAATTTTAGACTATCTATGCCTTTTACTGGACATCATCATATTGAGAGAAGGCAGGATATAAATAAGAAATAAAAACCTTTCTTCACTAGCTAATAATTTAACTGTGCAAATAACTCATTTTGTCTCCCCAGTTTCTACATCTAGTAAGTGTAATTTTAAGTTACATCTTCAAAATTCTAGTGAGGGTAGAAGTTCTCTAATCTAAACTCCTTAGACCATCAAACTACAAATAAGAGGCCACCGCTGTGAAGACCTTCGAAACTAAGATGAAGAAATTGCCCCTCATCCCATTCCCCAATTACTAAAGGGGGGAGGATCACAGAAATAAAAGTGTGATTATGTTCACAAATTTAAATTTTAAAAATCAATACATACGGAATGTGAGAAGAACTATGTAGTCACTTCAGAGATGTGAAATATCCTACCAAGCCTGGACTCCCAAAGACTGGATATATTAACACAGCTAAAGAAAGGAGGTGTCAAACAGCAAGCTGGCCAGTCATCAAGGGATGCTGAGGGGAAAGCAAGTGTGGGAGCAGAATTTTACAATGCCCTCAAGATTTGGGCCCCTGTACAATCTCTCCCTATGAGCATACACAGGGCCAGGCTTTTAAAGGGGGTCAGAGACGGTAAAGACCAAAAGTGTGTGGGAGATTTTCCAGCTGACCTTGAAGAAGCAAAATGCTACGTTGTAGAGAGGGCCATGTGGCAGGGCAGCCTCTGGGAGAAGAGGACCTCAGTCTTACAACCATAAGGCACTGAATTCCACCAACAACCAGTGAGCTTGAGACCACATCCCCAGCTGACACTTTGATTTCAGCCTGGTGAGTCCTTGAGCAGGGGACCCAGTTACCTGTGCCTGGACTCATAGAAACTGTGAGATAATATACTTGCATTGTTTTAAGCTGCTAACTTGTGGTTATGTGTCACACTGTAATTGAAAACTAATACAGTGAGTCTCCAGAGAAGCTGGCACTACCCATCTAAACATTGTCCAGACATAGAGAAGGCCATCCCTGTTGTGAGACAGGTGTTTGATGCCATGGAAACTGTGCTCACCCAACTCATGGTTTGGATGCCATGCTCACTAATACACACCTGGCCTCCTACACAGGTCTGCCTTAAGGGAGATAATGTACTGACCATCCACATGGAGTATCTCAGTCCCTGGAACATTCGCTTTTCAGGTAAATAAACAAATAAATATGCTGGCCTCCTGATTCCATACACCAGTTTCTTCAGCTAGGCTCGTGTAAGTCTACCCCTGAGAGACAGCTCCACCCTTGATATCCACAGAAAACCAAGTTAAAATCTGACAAAGCTAAGAATTAGCCAGACCCTGGACTATATTAGTCTTACTGCCACAAACAGTGGCTTAAAACAACACCCATTCATGAGCTCACAGCTGAGTGGATCAGAAATCCAGTCAGGCTCAGCTGGGTTCTCTGCTTAGGGTCTCACAGAGCCAAAATCAAGGTGTTGGCCAGACTCTGCTCTTATGCGTGAGCTCTTAGGAAAAATCCACCTCCAAGCTCGTATAGGTTGTTAGAATAATTCGGTTCCTAGCGGTTGTAGGACTGAGGTCTCTGTTTCTTTGCTGGCTGCCAGCTGGGGACCATGCTCAGTTTCTAGAAGCTACCCATATTGCTTGGCACATGGTCCCTTTCATCTCCGCAGTCAACATCAAATCCTATTCATGCTTCAGATCACTCTTTCTTCCCACCTGCTGGAGATATGGTTTCTAAGGGGCTTGTGTGATTAGATCAGCCCACCTGGATAGTCTCCCTCTGCCAAGCAAGGTAATAGAATCATGGGTGATATCTCAAACATGCATAGGTTCCACCTATACTCAAAGGGGAAGGTATAATACAAAGGGCAGGGTCACTGGGAGTCTCTCAGGATTCTGCTATCCACACTGGACCATGGCAATCCGACAAGGTAATGAATGCCACCCTGGGAGGGCTCCTAAAAGAGAAGAGCCAGTCAGCTTCCTACATGAGACCCTTCATATACCACAATACTGCCAAAATCCCTGTTCGTTTTAAAGCAATTAGCATATTCCCCCGTTGTTTTCCCATATTCTTAGTGGTATACATTGTTACTTTTTCCTTCTTCTGAGCTGGAACCTTATGAATGTATTTTGCCCACTCACAGAAATCAAGTTTCATAAAAATTAAGCAGAAACCACAGACCAAATACCGAACATCTACTAAGTATGAGACAGTATGTCAAGTACTGTGAAATATGAAAATAATATTAACTCTTCTCAAAGGAGGTGATAAGTAATGCAAGCCAAAGTGAAGATAATATAACATGATTAATGATGCCACACTTAATATTAGTCAAAAGGCAAGAATTAATAAAAGATTCACACCAAATTACCACAGTTTTTAATGCAGGCCTGATAGCCAGAGTATTCTTACAGATGCCATTGGTAACAAGTAGATATGAAGATATTTAAAATGTTACCACTATGATTCTAAAATTTTGGGATGTTTAATGTGTATATTATGTTTATGTATAAACAAGCAAAAAAAATCAGAGGAAATACACCAAAGTAGTTTGGCTATTTGAATAGTCGGTTTACAGGAGATTTTAACTGTATTTTTATTAGTTTTTAAAATTTTCTCATTTTTTCCCCAGTAAGCATATGGTACTCTTAGAACCAAAAAATATATATCTACATGCATTTATATTGGGCAAATCATGGTATTTGCCCCAACTAATCTTTCCTTCAAGCCAAAAACTGTCTTGTCCACAGCTCCCCCTGCTTTGAAAAGCATGGGCAATTTGGATGTGGCACAAATAAGATCAGAAGAGCCATTCAGACCCAGCTAACTGGAACGTGAACAAGGAAACAAACTTGTTGACAGCAAGACTTAGAGCTGAAAGGATAAAACTACCAAGAGCCCCTGCAAACTGATGGCATGAGAGAACAGAAATGATGAGTAAAGAGGAGCTATGGGCTAGAGAGAAGGACACGAAACAGAGATTGAGGGAGCCAACAGAAGAAAGGAGAGAGCAGACAGGCTATCATGCAGAGGACGCCCAAGACAGAGACAGAGAAAAGCAGGGATGGATGGGTGGGCGGATGGATGGGTGGGTGGAGGGATGGGTGGACAGGAGGACAAGGAGAGCCAGAGTGAATATGCAGTCTTCCTAGCACTTCTTTGATTTCTGACAAGTTTCCAGCTCTCTTTTTAACAAATGATTTTCCAATCCTTTCAACCAAAATGAGCCTAATCAAAATGACACTAAAAACATTACTTCTATAAGCCTAAAAATTAAAATAAAAGATAAGTTTTTAAAGATCTTCTAAAAGACACTTTCTTAATTTAGATTTGTTTTTACTTCTTCAAATCCCAGTTCCTCTCCACAAACTGATGAGAATCTCTGAATCTCTCCATCCCCAGCACTCACAAACAGAACAATCCCAGTCAGAAGAGGATTTGCCTATTAGCGACGCTATCTCCACCAAGACAGTAGCCTTATTAAATTACAACTGTTTGAACAAGGTCAAGCACTCAGAGTTTAATTCAAAGTGTTTCCAGGTATAATGCTGTCAGGTCAACTTAAACAAGCCAACAGAGGCTTGGAGGCTGATTAAATATTAAAACAGAATCCTTCACATCTGTTTTTACCCAAGGATGAAATTACTGTACATCACTTCAATCAGCTCATTAATACACTACACACATCTTGCCTCAAAGGTTACAGGAATATCAATGCTTCAGAGGCCTGCAGTGAAACCTGCCCACACAGCCAGAAGTGAGGTCACTGCATACTTTACAGAACGTCAATATTTCTTTATAAAATGTGAGAGATAATCAGTTAGACATAGATACATTTTAAATTAAAGGATGAAAACCTCCATGAAGTTAAGCCAGTTGCTTTTGATCTGAACCTTTTCATCATTCATTCAGTTGGCTTTGACAGGTAACTGGATAGCATACGTTGAGCAAAAATTTTGATTCAACAGTAATTATTTTATAAAATGGAGAGTTGTCACATCCAAATAGAGGGTCATGGTGATCACATTTTTTAACTTATAAAAGCACAAATATAAAATATAAAAGATATTTTAAGTATAAAAGATATTTAAGATTTTATACTTAAAATATCTTTTATATATATAAACATTTCAAAGGACACACAGTACACTCAAGAATATATACTTTCACGGAGTATTAGGTGAATGAGCAGTTGAGAATTTTCTGCTTTTAAAACTCCTATAACAAGGAATGACACCTGGACAAACAGTCAAGAATCACTTAGAATAGGTCTCTGTTTAACCCCCACTCCCCCAACATTTGCACTCAATGAATAATTCTTACAGTGTTTTGTAGCACTATGTGGTAGGCAGTGATAGCTAGTAGCTGGGACTGCTATGCACATTTCCCACCCATGCCTCTTCTTCTGGTATATCACCCCCTTTCATCTGTGAACCTCGCTAGTCCTTGACAGTTGTCAAACACAATGCCCTCACCCCCTAGCCAGTTGAGTGAGCACACTCTTCAAACCACAGTCCTCATGACCTGGGTGACAGTCTAAAGCATGGGCACATGCCTCCAATAGGCTGCTCCTATACGTGTGCTGGAAGAGAAAAGTCTTTGGGGTTGCCCATCTGGCAGAAGGTGTGGGCAGCCATTTTCCCACCCCCAACAAGACAGCCAACAGGCAAAACGCAAAACCTACTCGCAGACAGAGTTAGCAGAGCTCAAGATGTACAAAAACAGCGCTGACCACATCCTCTGAGCAACCGGAGCCAACTGGGCCCAATCCACCTCTACTTTCTGTTTTGAACATTAGGTGTCTCTAGCTAAGTCTGATATGAATTAATTAATAATATATTTTAATAAGATATTTTAAATTAGTTCAATATAGACAAGGATGACAAATTTTAAATATTTAACATTTGACGAAAAATAATTATGTTAGTATCAATGTTACTTGTGAGATGTTTCATTGTGATACTGCCCTAAGGTCACTTAATTAATGTTAACATTATCTGTGTTTAGGTATGTTAGTAATAAAAAAAATCAGAAAAGTTATTCTGACCCAAAGTACAGATAAAATCACACTTTGCTCTAAGAATCCTAATGACCTCTTTTTCTGAAGTTCTACAGAACTTACTTATACACTATAGAACACTATCTAGAGATTTTAATCTTGCACTTTCTTACTGTTTCATGTGTAATTGATTTAAAGTTTTATTAATTGTTTTGCTATGTTAAAAACAATAAAGTTTGCTTAAATATAAGGTATTTCAAATTAGTTCAATATAGATTAGGATGACAAATTTTAACTATTTAACATCTGACCAAAAATAATGATGTTGGTATCAATGTGATTTGTGAGATCTGTTTCATGGTAATACTGCCCTAAGGTCACTTACTTACTCAGGAGTAGAGGACAAACTTACACCCAAAAAAGGGTGACTGTCGAGTAACAAAACCTTCAAAACCCAACTTAAACACTGCAGGCTAAGGAAAAATTATTCAAGAACCACTTGTGAGATGCTGGAGTTTTAAAAATTCATTTAGAGGTCGGGCGCGGTGGCTCGTGCCTGTAATCTCAGCACTTTGACAGGCTAAGGTGGGTGGATCACCGGAGGTCAGGAGTTCGAGACCAGCCTGGCCAACGTGGTGAAACCCCATCTCTACTAAAAATATACAAAATTAGCCGGGCATGGTGGCAGGCGCCTCTAATCCCAGCTACTGGGGAGGGTGAGGCAGGAGAATCGCTTGAACCCAAGAGGCAGGAGTTGCATGAGCCGAGATCGCACCATTGCACTCTAGCCTGACTGACAAGAAAGAAACTCCGTCTCAAAAAATAATAATAATAATGATAATTCATTTAGAATTTTAGAAACAGTTGTTTCCATGAATACATGAAAAACATTTTATTTCTTTGAATTCATTGATACTATTTTTTTTTTTGAGATGGAGTCCTGCTCTGTCGCCCAGGCTGGAGTGCAGTGGCGGATTCTCAGCTCACTGCAACCTCCGCCTCTTGGGTTCAAGCGATTTTCTTGCCTCAGCCTCCCAAGTAGCTGAGATTACAGGTGCCCACCACCATGCTCAGCTAATTTTTTTTTTTTTTTTTTTTTTTTGTATTTTTAGTAGAGACAGGGTTTCACCATGTTGGCCAGGCTGGTTTTGAACTCCTGACCTCAAGTGATCCACCCACCTCAGCCTCCCAAAGTGCTAGGATGACAAGGATGAGCCACCGTGCCCAGCCGGTTGATTCTAAATAAAGGAATGATTTGGGAGATGAAAAAGTTTCATTTCCCCTCCCCCAGGATATGATTAAATTTGAAACTGAAGGTGACTGTAAGCACAGAACTGTCTTAGCCTTCTTTCTTCTGCTATAGCACAGTAACAGACAGTATTTCAGTAGGAAAACCATGGGACACAGAGCCAGGACACCCAAGTGGAAGTTCTTTCTCTGTCACTGACTGGCCTTGTGAAAATAAAACAGACAGTTCAAAACTTCTTTTGAACCTGTTCTCTTAACTGCATGAGACTAACGCCCACCTTATCCACTATATAAGAGGGCAGTGAACAGGAATTTGAGGCTATGGTGAGCAATGATCAGCCACTGCGCTCCAGCCTTCAGCAACAGAGTAAGACCCTATTCCCTGAAAAAAAAAAAAAAAAAAATGTAAAAAGAAGGCAGTGAAGACCCACTGAGACAATGTTAGAAAAAACAAAACCAGTATCATGAGTTTGTGTCATGTGCTATGTGCAAACATGATCTTAGTCATCTTCTAAGGAGAAAACAAAGCTCAAAAAGGCTACTTCTAACTTTTGCAAAGTCATAGCCAGGTAGAAGCCAGGTAGAAGCAGCAGCTCAGTCCAAAGCCCACATCCTTCCCCTCACCACACTGCCTCCAGTAACTGCAGAACAAGGAAGCTGTACTCCTGGACCCACTGAGGATCCAAATCTTAGGTGCTTTTCCCTTTTTATACCAATGCCTTTCACGTTTGTCTAAAAAGTAAACACTTTGTTGCTGTTTTGTTTTTTTTTTAACTAAAGAAACATATAGATTTATTGTTGACAAAGAAAAATTCCAGCAAACACATATAAGGGCCCATGGTGTTTTGCTGAACAAAATAATTTAAAAGTGTGTTTGTCTGTTATGCTTGCTATGGCTAAAAATCCTAATTTAACATGGCAAAAATAATCTGCAAATGAATTATAGCTAATTGCCTATGGCGTTTTCAAGTTCTAAAGAATGAAACAGCCCCCAAAATTTCAATTTTTAGAGCCATAGATTCCTGTTTATAGATTCCTACTGTTCATTTACTGAGCGTAAGCAGTTATGAAGACATTTAAATTTTTAATAGGATGTATTTCTTTAAAGAAAAGCTGAAACTTCCTGTTTAGTGATTGAATCATGACACAAGGTGAAAGTATTTAAAAATCAAGTACCTATTGGATGAAGTTCACTGCTAAGACACAGAATAGATGCTGGCCCCATCTTTTATATTCTGTAGGATGCAAACTACATGCCTTGCTAGGGGGTAACATAAAAAAGAAAGTCGCCTGGTAGTGGTGACTTACTGAATTTTCTCTGCCCATAAAGTTTAATGCAGGTAAAATGACTTAATTAACTAATGGGGCTGAGGGATAAGGGTTGTGCCCTGTCCACTGTGGCCCCCACAGTGGAGAGGGCACTTTTGCTACCGCTCTAGGTCCAGCAGTGTGCATTCTTCCCCAGGCAGAAAACAGGTACTCTAGGTGCACAATCAGATTACTTCTGGGACAGACACTTCTTGTCATGTTAGAGTGGGGAGCGGGGGAGAGGAAGAGGGGGTGCACGCCAGGATTTGCGTCTGTGCCGGGGCTTGTTTCAAGGCTGGAGAAGGATGCAGTGAAACCAGAAGAAGGTTAGGCTCAGGATTATAATAAAAGTTTTCAAATACTTACAAAAAGGGCTCTCTGAAATCTTAAACCATTAAATTTAAACACTGGCAGTTAATAAACACAAAGCTATTTGTTTAACAGAAAATAGAATCCCAATATGGCATAATCTTATACCATACACAAATTCACACTTGAACAATATAATCAAGTAGAGTAAACCATACTAAATGTAAAGTCAATAAATTCCTTTTTTGATTGTTGACCCCACACACACACCAAAGAAAAGACTATAAGGGATTTAACAGAAGGAAATTAATCATCATAATACTTTGGTTCAATACTGATCTAGGGTGAGATAATTTGGGCATTAGTATAGTTTATGTGAAATAAGATTTAAAGCAGCACATTTAAAAGAAGCAGAATTCATTAAACAACCTCTCAAAAGGATCATTTCCTCTAATTATTGCTTTTATAACAGAAGACAAAGGCAACCCAGTGTAAGTTCATAAAATCTACAATTAGCTGCCAAAATCTTAGCAGATAAAATTAGAAGAGAAAGCATATTTGGAGGCACAATTGGTAAAAAGTTCTGTTATCTTATTTCTAAAAAGGCATTTGCTCTTTCTTTCTACCCATAATCGTTTAAAGTACACAAACAGGCCGGGTATGGTGGCTCATGCCTGTAATCCCAGCACTTGGGGAGGCCAAGGCAGGTGGATCACTTGAGGTCAGGAGTTTGAGACTAGCCTGGCCAACATAGTGAAACCCCGTCTCTACTAAAAACACAAAAATTAGCTGGGCGTGGTGGTGCGTCCTGTAGTCCCGGCTACTCAGGAGGCTAAGGCAGGAGAATAGCTTGAACCCAGGAGGCGGGGGTTGCAGTGAGCCGAGATCGCGTGCCACTGTACTCCAGCCTGGGTGATGGAGTAAGACCGCCATCTCAAAAATAAATAAATAAAATAAAAACTAAAGTACACAAATATTATGGACTAGATATTATGGTAGGCCCATGACAAGAGAGGAATAAAAAGGCAAAGCTAAGCTAGGTGATCTAGCAGCATACGGTCCTGGAGAGAGGGGGGTTTATAAAAGTCCTCACAATACTTCCAGACAAGTGTGCTAACCTGGGCTGTACCTAAGAAGCTATAGGAGAGAAAAGCAGCTGACTGGCTGACTGGAACATTTTCACATCTGGGCTGTCTTTAAAGGAAAAGAAAAAGAAGGAGTCTGAAAAACAAGGTTAAACAAGAGGGAAAGGTACATATCCCATATTCCAGGCAAAACAACAACAACAACAACAAAAAAGCAGTGTGTGGAAGGGTACAGAGCTAGAATATTTTTAGAGAATCTTTGGACAGAGGAAGGGGATAAGAGGGAGTCATGTTGGGGAATGTAAAGCTGGAAAGACTGATAGGAACAAGATTAAGGGCCAGGCATGGTGGCTCATGCCTATAATCCCAGCACTCGAATCCCAAGAGTTTAAGACCAGCCTGGCCAACATAGTGAAACTTCATCTTTATTAAAAATACAAAAATTAGCCAGGCATGGTAGCTCACACCTGTAGTCCCAGCTACGCGGGTGGCTGAGGCATGAGAATCACTTGAACCCGGGAAGTGGAGGTTGTAGTGAGCTGAGATCACACCACTGCACTCCAGGCTGCCTGGGCCACAGAGATTCTGCCTCAAAAAAATAAGGAATAAGATTAAGAAGAAGAGCGTTTTGGTGAAACTATGGAATTAATTCAAGCTTTTTATGCCTTACTCATAGGGCCTATTGGGAAGATATTTAAGACCTGATCAAAATCTGTCATATTATTTCCTAAACTTTTCAGTATTACACAATTAATGTTTTAACCAGAATAATAATAATAATAATAATAATATGATTAAAGGGCAAAATGAAAAGGCAACTTATGAATGGGAGAAAATATTTTCAACCAAATATCTGATAAGGCATTAATACCCAGAATATATAAATAACTCCTACAAATCAAAAACAACAACAAACTAATCCAATTAAAAAATAGGCAAAGCACTTCAAAAGACATTTCTCCAAAGAAGATATACAAATGGCCAAGAAGCATATAAAAAGATGTCCAACATTACTAATCATTAGGGAAATGCAAATCAAAACCATAATGAAATATCACCTCAGACCCATTAGGATGGCAAAAAAAAAACAAGTGTTGATAAGGATATGAAGCAATGGTAACCTCTGTGCACTGCTGGTGGGAATGTAAAATGGCGTAGCTGTTATAAAGAACAGTTTGGCGGCTCCTCAAAGAATTAAAAACAGAATGAAGATCCAGCAATCCCCTTCTGGGTATATAGCCAAAAGGATCTCAAGGAGATTTTTGCTTACCCATGTTCACTGCAGTAGTGTTCACAGGAGCTGAAAAGCAGAAGTACCCTAAATGTCCACCAACAGACAACTAGATAAAGCAAATGTGATCTATCCATACAATGGAATATTATTCAGCCTTAAAAAGAAGGAAATCTTGTCACATGCTACAACATAGATGAACCTTGAGGACATTAAGCTAAGTGAAATAAACCAGTAAGAAAAAAAAATACTGCATTATTCCACTGATGTGAGTTATCGAAAGTAATCAAACTCTTAGCAACAAAAAGTAGAATGGTGGTTGGTAGAGGCTGGCAGAAGCAGGGAATCAGGAATTGCTTCCTGGGTACAGAGTTTCGGTTTTAAAAGATAAAAAAAACTCTAAAAGATCTGTTGCACTAACTGTTGCATATAGTTAACACTACCGTTAACTACACACTTAACTACATAGTTAACTACACACTTAAAAATGGCAAAAATGGTAAATTTAATGTTATGTGGTTTTTTAAACCATAATAAACAAACAAACCAAAAATAACAACATGGCCGAGCACAGTGGCTCATGCCTATAATCCTAGCACTTTGGGAGTCCGAGGTGGGCGGATCACTTGAGGTCAGGAGTTCGAGACCAGCCTGGTCAACATGGTGAATCCCCATCTCTACTAAAAATACAAAAATTAGCTGGGCATGGTGGCGCATGCCTATAGTTCCAGCTACTTGGGAGGCTGAGGCAGGAGAATGGCTTGAATCCGGGAGGTGGAAGTTGTGGTGAGCCGAGATCGTACCATTGCACTCCAGCCTGGGAGACAGAGGGAGACTCCGTCTCAAGGAAAAAAAAAAGAGAGAAAAATATGATTAAAGGCTGTAAAGTTTCAAGCTAATTCATAAGGGGTCCCTAATGCCAATATGGGGACATGACCTTTATTATTAGCTGTACGTTACATCAGCAAATTTAGTGTTCGAGCTAGTAAAATTTCAAATTTCTCAGCCAACACAGTAATTGCTGGCAAGTTGTATGCTTGAAACCTGCAGAGTATAAATAAGAGAAAGTGTGCTAAATTCTAAAATCCACTCCAGTCTACTGGGGTTGAGATTGTTGATTGATTTTGTCATTATGGAAGGCTATTTCAGGATTTAGTAACACTAAAACCACTAATTTTGGCTGGGCGTGGTGGCTCATGCCTATAATCCCAGCACTTTGGGAGGCCGAGGTGGGCAGATCACCTGAGATCAGGAGTTCGAGACTAGCCTGGCCAATATGGTGAAACCCCGTCTCTATTAAAAATACAAAAATTAGCCGGGTGTGGTGGTGCATGCCTGTAATCCCAGCTACTCGGGAGGCTGAGCCAGGAGAATCGCTTGAACCCCGGAGATGGAGGTTGCAGTGAGCTGAGATTGCGTCATCACACTCCAGCCTAGGCGACAAGAGCGAAACTCTGTTTAAAAAAAAAAAAAAAAAAAAAAAACCCCACTAATTTCTCGACAGTGTTTTAAAAAGAAAATATTATCTTAAATAAAGCCAAACTTTCAGTTATTAAAAAGTCTATTTAGTCTAAATCCAAATTCATTTTATCCAATGTCAAGCTTTTCCCCTAAGAACAGCAGTGAAGAAAAAGAGAGAGGTCCCAGGAATGAAAGGCGGCAAGTGTGAGGAAAGGGAAAGGTCTACCCACTTGTCTGTGGTCCAGTCCTGCAGCCTGTAAAATATCTTTCACCATCTGCAGGAGTCCACATGCCAGCTGTCTCTAGTGAGACTCCTTTGCTGGGACCTCCATGCTGCCTAATGCAGGCAACGGGTACCCTTTGACTCAGCTCTCAGTCTCCTCTCAGCTCCTGCCTCTGTGGTTCTCCCACAACCTCTTTCTGCTGGGGGCCTAGCCCTGCCAGGCAGCCTTCGCAGACAGGACAAGTCTTTCAAAAAGACTCAGGCCAGCTGTCCTCCATGTAGACCACCAGCCCCCAGGAAATGTCAAGCGTTTTTGCTGCCCTCTTTCCATACACTGTCCCGAGGGGCAGCTCCAGCCATATGGGGGGCTTTCAGATGAGAGGACGATACCTGCCTCTGTATTCACAGACATCCCCAAACTTCAGGAAAGCCACACCACACTCACTCAAGAACGCTTTCTCAGGAGTCCATTATAATCCCACAGCAGCACCTGGCTGGTACCTCTGTGCAGCTCAATAAGATGTCAATCTACCCTCTTGCATTCAACCCTAATCTCTGAGTTATTCTCAAGGCCTTTCTCTAATGACTAGGGGAGGACAGAAAGAGGAGAAACCCCCACCTCCCCCAGGAAACAGCTCCCTACCCCTAAGAGTTCCTTGCAAGCAACTGACTTATACTCTTCTCTTACACAGGTTGGTTATGCTATGGGGGGTATAATAGCTGCTATGTGCACAAAAGGTGGTTAGAGGTATCAGTGCGAAATGTACAAAAGTAAAGGCTAAGTCCACCTATATTAACACTGATGTGTGCAACCAGGACTACCCAGGAAGAAAATCTTGATAATTTTAGTAACCCTAGTGCCACTACTAACTGTCGCTGCCTTTATTTTGGAGACAGGGTCTCTCTTTGCCCCCCAGGCTGCAGTGGAGTGGGGCAAATATAGCTCATTGCAACCTCAAACTTCTAGGCTCAAAGGATCTTCCTGCCACAGCCTCCCAAGTAGCTGGGACTACAGGTGTACACCACCATGCCTGGCTAATTTGTTTACTTTGTGTAGAGATTGGGTCTTGCTTTTTTGCCCAGGCTGCTCTTGAACTCCTGGGCTCAAGTGATCCTCCTTCCTTGTCCTCCCAAAGTGCTGGGATTACAGGCGTGAGCCACCACACTCACCCTGTCCCTGCATTTTCTAACACTGTTCAGATTCAAACTCCAGGTGGAAGCAGTCAACAGGCTAAGCCTAAGAAGCATGTCCACCCCTGCAGTTCCTAGGAGGCAAGAACAGAAAATGCCCATTTGAACTCTGCTGGCTTCCACAGCAGAAGGTAGAACCTACCAGGACTCATTATTGGGCAACCTATAGTGGACAACAGATGTCCATTACAGACATTCCCTATCTGCTTCCTTAAAGAACTGAGAATATCTGTCAAAACAACACTGGCAATGATAAACAATGTTAATTCTGCCAGTCCACGTTACATGCCAATATTGTTCCAACTAAAAAATAATTTATAAAAGCATAGCTCTGATCACTACCACAATCTGCCATCATCAGTCAGAGTCAACAAAAAATAAAAGCTCCCAGAAGGGCTAAAATCCTTAATGCAAGGCTGATGACAAAGACGGCAGGAGATTATTTAATTTTTTAATGTCAGATCATGTTAACTGCCATGCTTAAATTTGCAAATTGTTGCTTGTTAAAATATCCATTTACTAAAATGATAAATAATACATGTTGTGACACATTAGTGAAGCTGTTATTTTTTAAAGCATCACAGACACAGATGAATTACCATTTCGGTGCAAATCCTTGTACCATTTACGGAAAAACAAGAGGATCTGTTAAGTTACATCGTGGCAGAAAAATCAAGAGTTGCCACCACATTTCCCTGCCCCAAAATGACCCTCCACATTTCAGATTCTTAAGGTCTTCTCAGCAAGGCATGTGCTGAGCCAAAACCAGAGCCCAGAAAGTTGACTGAAGGCTTCCTGCCAAAGGCAGCCCTTGCAGTAGCAGCACCAGCTAACACCAAGGTCGAGCTGGCAATGGAAAGGTGGCCAGGTTTAAAAGAAATGCTGTCAGGAATTGCCAAGAATAAAGAAGCCATTCCAAATTGCACTACAGAAAAGGTAACAAGGATCACAGCTTTCCCCAAACAATGTTCATCCATTTTATCCCCCATTAATCTTGCTCAGTAACTTTCAAGTTCAATTTTACCTCTTATTCATATAGAGCTCGGCTCTTTGCTTTTATTGAATGGGAATACATACTAGAATCTCCTTTGAAAGAGAAATGGTTATTTGCAAATGCTGGAAGGCAGAGAGTAAAAACAAAGTTTGTAACACAAATATAATTTTGAAATTCAACCATTTATATGCCCAAAAAAACCCAAACTGTGTTCTATTTACCTTTAACTCAAGATTTGAACATATATCATAAAATCCTTAGAAAACAAAGTGACTGTATTTTAAAAATCAAACCAATGATGGTACAAAAAAAATTTGGTAACCAAAAGATTAAATGTAAAACATGAGTTCACTGACTCAAGGTCAAATTTCTAAACTTGGCATTCTCAGCTCTTCATGGTCTGGCCCTAATCTACCTTTTTCTATTTTACTTCCTACTGGTTCCCTTTAATAGACGTGTCCTCCGAGAAAACTGTACTACTCAGTTCCTCACATTCTCCTGTGTGTATTTTTGTTTGTTTGTTTGTTTGTTTGTTTGTTTGTTTTGAGACAGAGTCTCGCTCTGTCACTCAGGCTGGAGTGCAGTGGCCCGGCTAATTTTTTATATTATTAGTACAGATGGGATTTTGCATTGTTGGCCAGGCTGGTCTCAAACTCCTAGCCTCAAGCAATCTGCCTGCCTCAGCCTCCCAAAGTAATGGGATTACAAGTGTGAGCCCCCACACCCGGCCTCCTGTGTGCATTTGTAAATGGTGGGCTCACCTCCTTTTTCTTCTGAATATCTCCTTAAAAATTACATGTCCAGGCCAGATCACTTGAGGTCAGGAGTTCAAGACTAGCCTGGGCAACATGGCAAAACCCCATCTCTATTAAAAATACAAAATGAGCCAGGCAGCTGGCATGTGCCTGTAGTCCCAGCTACTGGGGAGGCTGAGGCAGGAGAATCACTTGAACTCAGGAGGCAGAGGTTGTGGTGAGCCAAGACTGCACCACTGCACTCCAGCCTGGGTGACAGAGTGAGACTCTGTCTTAAAAAAAAAAAAAATTACACGTCCAAATTCTCCCTTTCCTACAGTGACCAGCTCAAATGGCATCTTGGCCGAGTGTCCTCTCCTTCCTCTGCCTCCCACAGCCCTGGCAATGAGCTACACTCCATACACCTTATCCCTTCTTGAAGAGTCATCTTTGGTCAAAAAGTCACTACTAAACTGTGAGTTCATCTTCACAATACAGCTTTTACTTATGGGGAGACACTCACACTATGCCCTGTTTACACAGGATCCAAGCAGAGCCTCCCTCCAACCTATGGCAGGTCATCTCCTGCCTGCCTTGTGTAAATACCTCAGATTTAAAAGCCCATTTATTCCGTTGGCTCTTTCCCACTAGGGCTTAGCTCTCTCCCAAAACAATGAATTTTCCTTTCAATGACATTGGATAAAGCTCCTTGATCTGATCTATTTTCTGCCTCCTATCCACTGAGCCTTGCTCCAGGGTATGCCCAGTCCAGTATAAAAAGCCTGGCACCACCTTGTGGGGTGAGAATTTCAACCTCTTTACACAGATGCAAAGGTCCCCATGAGGCAACTGGCCCTGAGTTCTGGAGTTCGGCTCCTCCCTTCTCTTGGACCTCAGTTCTCAATTCTCTCCCACTGAATCTTCACAGCTACTTAACTTCTTAATGAAGCTGAATGCTCTATCAACCATCCAGGCCTTAAAGTTCTTAAAGCTGAATATCAAGCATAATCACCCAAGTAGAAAAATGGATCAGACATCAGAGACATCCAGGCAACCTTATCTTGTCTAAAATTATATCTTGTCTAAAAAATATAAATATGTATTTTTAAAATTTTTCGTTACACAATAATAGAATATAATTTCACTGTAAAAAAAATTTGACAACATAGATGACACAGACAAAGTCTCCACTGACACTTCCTCAATCTCGTCCCATGTCTGTCTTAGAGTCCTTTATCCACGTATTTACATATCATCCTTCATCAAATCTAAGATCTTATCACTTGTAATGTGCATTATGCTTCACCAAGAGTTTAAATTAGTAAACTATGTCACCAATTGTTAGATACGCTGATTTCAGAAATGTTAAAAAATCTGAAAAGCATGTTTTAGAATTTACAAATACATATAAATTTTGAGCTTTACAAATATAAATATAATAATTTTATATTTTTTCTCACTAAAAACGTATCTGAGAGAGCCTCCCACATCAGCTGCATAAAGATCTATACCACACTCTTATACACTTTTTAGGTATCGCATTCTATATGCTGGCTGTACCACTGTACATTTAATCATTCCAATATTTCACCATTCCAGTGCTGGAATGAGTATGTGTTCATGTGTATTTCACTAGACACAAAATTACCAAATTAAAAGAATGTGATTTTACTTTCAAAGATACAGCCAAACTACCTTCTCCAAAAAGGTCTGAACAATTTATATGCTCAGAATATGAAAGTACACCCATTTTTCCTCATTGCCGCCAAAGAATATTATTCTCTTTAATTTCTGCCAATCTGATGGGATAAAATCATATCTGGTTGCTTTAATGTGTAATTCACTAATTATTAATGAAGTTAAGCATCTCTTTATATTTATTGGCCATTTGTTCCCTTTCTGTCAATGCCTTTTTATATCTTTTGCCCATTTATTCTAGTGTTTTCTTATTAATATGCAGAAGCTTCTTTATATACTCTGTATTTATCCTTTGTGTATTGCACATGGCCTATTTTCTCCTAGTCTGTTATTTGTCTTTTAATTATATTTGTGATTTTGTCTTTGGTGATACAGACATTACAATCTTTTAATGGTCAAATTTATTCATCACTTCCCAGCTATACCCAAGATTACTTACATGTAGGTAATACTTTCTTCTAACATGAAACCCATTCTTTGCAAACTCCACTGGGTTCTGGCCTGGCAGTGCTTGAAGGGATATGAGATACACTCCTACAACCCACATACTGGAGAATTTCCATACAGCTATCCTGACCCCACCTCTGAAAGAGGCAGGTGTCAGTCAGTGCTCTGCCAGCCTGTGGGCACTATTTCAGGAAGGACCAGCCAGTTCTCTTTTTTTTCCAGACAGGATCTCACTCTGTCAACCAGGCTGGGCTGCAGTGGCACAATCATAGCTTACTGCAGTCTCAATCTCCCCAAAGTGCCTCAGCCCAAAGCACTGGAATTATAGGCGCATGCCCCACACCAAACTACCTTTTGTTTTTTTGAGGTGAGGTCTTACTATGTTGCCCAGGCTGGTCTCAAACTCCTAGGCTCAAGCAATCCTCTTGGCTTAGCCTCCCAAAGTCTTGAGATTATGGGCAGGAGCCACTGCACTCGGCACTAGTTTCCTTTCTTAACATCAAAGCCAGAAGCCTAACCCATTCCAGGCTACATGTGCCAGCCTGGTCAGCCTGACATCACGGCTCAAAACCAGAGACCAGGCCGGGCATGGTGGCTCACACTTGTAATCTCAGCACTTTGGGAGGCTGAGGCAGGTGGATCACCTGAGGTCAGGAGTTCAGGACCAGCCTGGCCAACATGGTAAAACCCCATCTCTACTAAAAATACAAAAATTAGCTGGGCATGGTGGCATGCGCCTGTAATCTCAGCTACTCAGGAGGCTGAGGCAGAATTGCTTGAACCCAGGAGGCAGAGGTTGCAGTGAGCCAAGATTGCGCCACTACACTCCAGCCTGAGCAACAGCAAGACTCCATCTCAAAAACAAAAAACAGAGACGAAAGCCCTGCCACACAGAGAGGCAAGTGTCCCACCATCCATGGCTCAGTCCCTGGGCCAGGAGTGTCTGGACACCCTGTGGAAAGATTGTCACCCCACCCCTCTCTCCCGTAGTCTCAGATGTAACATACTGCCTGCAGAACTGCATCCTTGACCTGGTACAAACAAACCCCAGGGCATTGGGTAATTCTGATGACTAGATCCTGGTCTGACACGCCCAAATGCCAAGGTGTAGTCCCTGTGAGACAGTCCCCTGTCCCCAGAGAGACGGTGGAGAAAGGCTGGCTCTTCTCCCTTTACATCTGCACTATGAGATCAGGTCTTTGATTCCTCTGCATTCTCCTCCCCACTGCTGACATGGTCTCCCTTACAAGATACGCCATAACCTACTGCCCAGCCTGTCCAAACCTCACATATCAGGCCCTCAGGACTTACCCAACTGCCAGAAAGAGGGCCCAGGACAGTTAGGTTCCGAGTTCCCTGACTCCAAGCGGGGCGAAGTGAGCTCTGGTTCCTGGGTCAGTGTAATACACTGGGTTATGGATGGGTGAGAGGTTGGTGGGAACACATACCTTCCCTCTCTGCGATACATGAATTATTTAGTCAAGAACATAGCACTTAATGGGCAGGTAAGGTGGAAGCACAGAGTAGGAGCAGATGCAGTCTATGTTTCTGTGGCTTGTCCTTTGCCCCTGGGTTTCCACCTAAGCGCATCAGCCAACTATAACACCAAGCTCAGGTGGGGTCCTCCCAGATGTGGGGCATGGAGGGGCGGAGAGGAAGCTGAATCCTTGCTGTGGCTTTTAAATACTCTGGCTTATCTACTCATCTCTATACTTACATTTAAAGGAATATTTATATACATTAGATACTCCTGGTGGGTGAGTCAAACTCCGCATTTTCAAGAATTCCTCCTCACCTGGGATGCAGGTGGGGGTGAAGAAGGCTCTGTGTCCAGGTGTCCCTGCCTCCAGCTTCCCAATCTTTGGAAAGTCCATCTCCCGGAACTGTGATGGCCTGAGAGGCCTGCTCCAACACACACGGAACTCAGCAGAACATCGCAGGGCATACCTGGGAAAATCCCAATCCCACCTCAACCTTCTCTCACCCAAAATTAATCTTGCCTGTCAGAGCCAAATGTAACCTAATGTTCCCCTGATGTAAACAGCTCCCCCTTCTGCTGTTACAGCCCCAACCATCGTGCTTGCACAAAGCGAAATCCTACTGTTTACAGCCTGATGATAACCCAGTTGGCATTCTGTGCTCTAAGCTACTCCCTTAGAAAGAGCTTCCCCTGGCCGGGCGCAGTGGCTCACGCCTGTAATCCCAGCACATTGGGAGGCCAAGGTGGGAGGATCACAAGGTCAAGAGACCGAGACCACCCTGGCCAACATGGTGAAACCCCGTCTCTACTAAAAATACAAAAAATTAGCTGGATGTGGTGGTGCACACCTGTAGTCCCAGCTACTCGGGAGGCTGAGGCAGTAGAATCGCTTGAACCTGGAAGGCAGAGGTTGCAGTGAGCTGAGATCATGCCACTGCACTCCAGCCTGGCGACAGAGCAAGACTCCATCTCCAAAAAAAAAAAAAAAAAAAAAAAAAGAGCTTCTCCTTGACCTTTCAAGGCTTCCTCAGCAGGACTCAAAATAGGCAGCCTCACCTAAGTCCCACTCACCTCTGAGTCCTCCACAATATTTACTACACCTTTTTATCCTAGATAACATTTTCTAAATATTTGTTCAATTAATTATATTGGAATTATTTCTGGAATTAATTTTTGCCTTCCCAAAGTTCATATCTAGCATATTTAAGTTTGATAAACTTGCATCTTTATTAAAGAAATCTCTCATTAGGCCTAATACCAGTATTATCCAGTATCAACTTCAGATTTAACCAGCCTCAACTGGTTAAGAGCTTCAGATGGCATTATACTAAATGGAGAGTTCCCTCAGATTCTAAATCTGTGCTGTCCAACACAATAACCACTAATCACATGTGACTATATAAATTTACATTTTCTCCTTTGGGAGGCTGAGGCCTGGAGTCCAGACCAGCGTGGGCAACATAGAGAGACCCTATATCTACAAATTTTTTTTTTTTTTAATTAGCCAGGTATGGTGGTACATGCCTGTAATCCCAGCTACTCAGAAGGCTAAGGCAGGAGAATTACTTGAGCCCAGGAGGTCGAGGCTGCAGTGAACTATGATTGCACCACTGCACTCCGGCCTAGGTGACAGAGCAAGACCTTGTCTCTAAATAAATTAATTAATTAATTAATTAATTAATTTACATTTTCAAGAAAATTAAAATTTTAGTTTCTCAGTCTCAGCCACATTTTAAGTGCTCAATAGCCACATGTGGCTGGTGGTTACCATACCATATTGGACGGCGCAGACAGAGAAAATTTCCATCATCAAAGAAGGTTCTTTAGGATAGCGCTGCTCCAAATGCATTAAAAATCTTGAAAACCGGCCGGGCACTGTAGCTCACGCCTGTAATCCCAGCATTTTGGGAGGCCGAAGATGGCAGATCATTTGAGGTCAGGAATTTGAGACCAGCCTGACCAACATGGTGAAACCTGTCTCTACTAAAAATACAAAAAATCAGCCAGGCGTGGTGGCCTACACCTGTAATCCCAGCTACCTGGGAGGCTGAGGCAGAAGAATCACTTGAACCCAGGAAGCAGAGGTTGCAGTGAGCCCAGATCGCGCCACTGCACTCCAGCCTGGGCAACAGAGCGAGACCCCGCTCCAAAAAAAAAAAAAAAATCTTGAAAACCCAAAGAATCCTTAGCTTACAGCTAGTATCAGATCTTCAAAGTACCATAATTAAATTTAAAAACACACTGCTCCTTTAATTAAAACATAAGGAAACACTCTCACTGATAAAGTAGGGCTTTTATAATAATAGATTTGTCTCATCACAATGAAAAATTTAAACGCAGCCTAAGTCTCATCTATCTTTGGTTGCCAAAGCTAATAGGCTATGCAGAGGGCAATGCATTCTTAGAGTTGCATGAATCCTTTCTCCTGACAGATAAAATTTCTGGTTAATAGTCACTAAGGAAACTAATCTTAACATAACCCTTTATGTCCTGGGCTTGACTAGAGTATACAAACAACACCTAGAAAATTTTCAACCCAGGGATTTCAAAAGCCATGCATACAAAACCAAAAATACCTAAGTCTTCTATGAGTTCAGAATTTGATGCTAGGTGGAAGGTGTCTATGAGTATGTGAAGTGAGTATGATGTTGGAATAAAGGAACTGTCTAAGTAGGCTGTGTCTTCTTCTCTCCCATCTCCATGAAATGCCAGTGTCTCTTAGCAGATAAAATACATACATAAGGGAGTTAGAGAAAAGAGGTCTTCTATTCCTTTTATAGACTCCTAGGAGCACTGAGACTCATTCAACAGCACATGAGTACGAGTCCTGGAAAGCACAGCTTCAGCATCTCAATAGAAAAGTTTTTCCCCTCACAGTGAAGCAATGAGAGAGCTAAGAAGCACATAATTTTTAAAAATCAAAACAGAATTGGATGAGGATGGGCAGAAGGGTAGGCCTGGGGGCAGAGGACCAGGTCATCCAACAGTCTCCAGGTATAAAGTCTCAATTCTACACATTCATAATGCGTATTTGTGATGTTCCCTCTGGGCTGGCCACCACACTGTATAATCATAAAGTGAGCTTTAATTACCCAAGACCATTCACTAGCTCTTATGAGATGTGTTCCACCTGAAGGACTGCTCAAGAGGGTCACAAATGGCTCATAATTTTTTTCTGCTGGATCTTAAAGCCTACAACTTCCTACTAAAGGAAAGGTCAAAGGAAATACATCTGTAAAATACTGCCAGAGGGCAGCAGGAGACGTAGGGGGCAGCCAACAACTGGGACCTCGGTGATGCCAACCTTAACTGTCATTTCACCCTTTCCCCTTCAAACCATCCCATGGTCCTAAAACCTTTATAATCCTTTTATACTTGACACTATTGTCCCGGAAGAGCTGTTTGTCTTCCTGAAATCAAACTGTATTTTCTCCTCTGAGAGCATGTACATTCTGTAACAAGACAGGTAATCCTCACACAGCGGCAAGCAGAACCATACTAGGCTTTGATACTGACCTTGACTTTACTGAAAAATGTTAAGTGGTAAAAATTTCATCAAGGTAAGGGAAGAACAAAGGAAGAACCTGTTTCCATGTTTTCCCTTCCATTTTACATGTGCATTATTTCAATCCCATAGCCAATTGTTTGTCATCTCTTTATAAACTTTCGGGAACTCAAGAGAAAACAGTACATGAGTCACTCTCTCAAGAGCATACAAATGATGAGGAATACATTCCCATATATATATATATACTATTATTCACTGAAATTTTTACTTAGCTGTTTTTGATAAAGAAAACCATATGGTCACGAAAAATATACTATAGGCAAGTTACTGATTCTGACACAGCTTTCTTAAAATTCAGAAGAAACTATGTGAACCAAACAAACACGAACACATCAACCCTCAGAAAAGATGTTTAAAGAGCAATGCAAAATGTTTTAACTGGACTTTATCGAGCTTCTTGAATACTATAGAATTTCCTTACTGAGACATTAGGGAAGAAATTAACTTTTAAAGACAATTGTTTAAAGTAAGCAATCTCACAAAATGTTTATCTAACAGAATCCAGGCATGCTGGCTACAGCATCTCTATTGACATACCTTTAAAAACCACAAATTATTAGGAAATAGGTCTGGAAAAATGTGGCCCATGTAGAAAAAGTCTTTAACAAAGAAAGGTTTATTTCCAAATTACATTAGTATTCACAAGGTGAAACAACTTATTATAGATGCACAGCATTAGTCTCATACACAATAATACCTTTACTAATAAGAGAATATGTCCAAATGTCACATTTCTTTTTTACAAAGTTTAATTACCAGAGGTGAGAACTGATAGGCACAGGAATGAGTTCCAGGGTATCAGATAAGAGGATGGCTGCAGAATGAAATTACTGTAAAATACTAACTAAAAGTCAAACATGCAAGAAAATATAAAATATGCATCAGACAGTTTTAGGATGAGATTAAGGAAAAGAGTCAGTGAGCCAGATTAATATTAATAGCAAGAGGAAGAATAAGAGGAATCTCTGGTTGAGCGAAGGGGAGACAGCAGGGAAAATCTTGAAGAAGGGGCAGAGCTTTCAGCTCTTAAGTGAAGTTAAAGTGGAAGATGGAGACTCCAGCAGCCCCAGCAGACACATCCATTTCCGGTAGAGGCGCAGTGGGAAGAGCAGGTTCCTTTTGACTGTATTCCCCCATCCCATGGCACCCACCAAGGGTGCTTTCTAGGTCAACCTCAGAAGGAAGCCTCTGGTGTCTAAAACTCCAACCCCAGCCAAGTGTGGTGGTTCACGCCTGTAATCCCAACACTTTGGGAGGCTGAGGCAGGAGGATCGCTTTGAGGCCAGGAGTTTGAGATGAGCCTAGGCAACATAGCAAGACCCCATCTCTATAAAATAATTTTAAAAATTAGCCAGGCATAGTGACATGAGACTGTAGTCCCAGTTACTTGGAAAGCTGACATGGGAGGATCACTGGAGTCCAGGAGTTCAAAGTTACAGTGAGCTACGATTACATCACTGCACTCCAGCCTGGGCAACACAGCGAAACCCCATCTCAATCAATCAATCTCCACCGCCATCTGTGTGCTGGTTAGTGGCATCCTTACAACATAGGGTTTAACATGAAAATTCTGCATGAGATAACATGCAATTGTTTTCAGTATAATCAGTCAAAAAGTATCAATGAATGGTTTTAGATTCCTGTGTTTCAACAGAGGGTGGAGCACAGAAGGCATGGGGTGTTTGGAGATGGCCAGAAACCAAAGGCAGGAGGCAAAGGGCAGTGAAATCACCACTACTGAGTGACGTACAGGGTACAGGCCAGCACCTTACTTTATACAGATTACCTCAGTGAAGCCTCACAATAACCTTATGGACGAGGTGAAAGGAGTCAACTGGGGACAACTCTGATCCTTATAACCCCCAAATCTTAGAAAAACGAGGCTGCCCAGTGGGAGTCCAACTATAAAATCACAGGGCATGTTAGAGACACAGCCTCCTTAAGGAGGCTTAAAGATGGCTGGGCACAGTGGCTCACGCCTATAATCCCAGCACTTTGGGAGGCCGAGGCAGGTGGATCTCCTGAAGTCAGGAGATCGAGACCAGCCTGACCAATATGGTGAAACCCCATCTCTACTAAAATGACAAAAATTAGCCGGTTGTGGTGGTATGCACCTGTAGTCCCAGCTACTCCAGAGGCTGAGGCAGGATAATGGCTTGAACCTGGGAGGTGGAGGTTGCAGTGAGCCTCTGCACTCCAGCCTGGGAGACAGAGTGAGAGTCCGTCTCAAAAAAAAAAAAAAAAAAAAAGAGCAAGATAAGCCCAGGAACAGTGGCTCACACCTGTAATCCCAACACTTTGGGAGGCCAAGGCAGAAGGATTGCTTGAGCCCAGGAGTTCGAGACCAGCCTGGCCAACATGGTGAAATCCCGTCTCTACTAAAAATACAACAATTAGCTGGGCATGGTGGCGTGCACCTGTAATCCCAGTTACTTGGGAGGCTGAGGCAGGAGAATTGCTTGAGCCTGGGAGGTGGAGGTTGCAGTGAGCCGAGATTGCACCACTGCACTTCAGCCCAGGCGACAGACCAAAACTCCATCTCAAAAAAAACATCAGTAAGACACACCTGAAGACCAGCAATTCCACTGCTAGGTATACAGCCAAGAGAAGTAAAAACATGTGTCCACACAAAAATATGTACACAAATGTTCACAGTACTACTATTCATAATAGCCAGAAAGTAGAACCATCAATGTCTAATGAAATAAATAAATAAAATGTGGTATATCCATACAAAGAACTATTATTTGGCAGTTATAAAGAATGAAGTACTGATACATACTACAGCTTAAAAGAACTTGAAAAATTATGCTCAGTGAAAGAAGCCAGTGATTTTTAAAAAAGGCCACATACTATAGGATTCCATTTATATGACATGTCTAAAATACGCAAAGTTATAGAGACAGAAAATAGATGAGTGGTTGCCAGAGTCTAAGGGAAGCAGGAAATGGGCAGTGATGCTAATGGGTATAGGATTTCATTTTGGGGTAAGAAAAATGTTCTGGAATTAGACAGTGGTGAACAACTTTGTGAACATACTAAAAACCACTGAATTACACACTTTAAAAAAGTAAATTTTACGATACACAAATTATGTCTCGATTGTTTTTTAATCTACCTTTATTTTTATTTTTTGAGATGGAGTCTCGCTCTGTCGCCCAGGCTAGAGTGCAATGGCACGATCTCAGCTCACTGTAACCTCAGCCTCCCAGGTTAAAGCAATTCTCCTGCCTCAGCCTCCCAATTAGCTGGGATTATAGGTGCCTGTCACCATGTCCAGCTAATTTTTGTATTTTTAGTAGAGATGGGGTTTCACCATGTTGGCCAGGCTGGTCTCAAACTCCTGACCTCAGGTGATCTGCCAGCTTTGGCCTCCCAAAGTGCTGGGATTACAGGCGTGAGCCACCACACCTGGCCAGATCTACCTTTAGACAATAACATATCTAAACACTGTCCATTAGAAGGGGAGACTAGTCAGCACCAGAAGCTTAGAAAGGAAGGAAAAAACAAAAACGACACTATCTGTGGAGAAGCTTCAGTAACAGGGGGACTAAGAACCCTGAGCTCAGATTCACTGAAAGTCTTCTCAGAATGACATTAGCACTACAGAATTAATCCCAAGCTGCTGGCAAAGTGAACAGAGCCCCCTGAATTTGGGTAATATAGTAGCCCTGAGACCTCTTGTCAAAATCTCACAAGCACCAAGCAAATCCCACGGAGCTCTTCTTCCAGTATCCTCCCCTGATCCAATATCATTTATTTCTCATTGTAAATTATTAAGCTGCCTTTCAGGCCTTTTTAAGCCCAGTCAAGGCAGCTCCTATGTCAAGAAATGACCTGCTTCCATATTTTTGGACAACAGAGGATATGGGGAAAGACTAGGATGGCCAACCATCCTGGTTTTCCTAGGGCTTTCCAGGCTATAGCACTCAAAGTCCTACAATCCAGAAAACCACTCGGTCCCAGGCGACCCAGGATGCTTGATCACCCAAGAAAAGACCCTGAACTTGGTAAAAATACTAAGATAATGCTGCCCTAACAAAGCAGATAATGTGTAGAGTGACTGATGCAAACCGATTCCCACCATCTTCTCCTTTGCCTTCTAAGCAAAGAGACTGGGAAGCTAAGTTCTTGACATCCCAGACTACTTGCCACTAGTGATGGTCATATGGCTCAGCTCAAGCCAATGAAATATAAGCAGAAGCCTTGGGGAGTCCCTCATTTCCTGAATAAAAAGGAAGAAGTTTCCTCTGTTACCCTTGGCATTTTCCCTCTTTCCCCTGTGGGAATAGAGAGATGGTGCCTAGATATGAAGCAGCTATTTTGTGAGAATGAGATGAGCAAGTGAGCACAAGGAAGGCCTCTATGCTAAAGATGGTGAAGCAGAAAGACCCTGAGCCACACACTGTTTGGCTGGACACCACTCACCATAACCCAAACATGCACCCTGGTTCATACCTCTGATCCCTGTAGCTTGTTACTCCTCTACGTAAAATGTCTTCCCTACTTTCTGGATGGACTCTGACTTCAAATCTCAATCTAGAAGAAGTTACCTCCCTCTGCAAAGCCTTCCCCAGCCAAAACAAACGTCTTTTTTTTTTTTTTTTTTTTTTTTGAGATGGAGTCTTGCTCTGTCGCCCAGACTGGAGTGCAGTGGCACGATCTTGGCTCACTGCAACCTCCACCTCCTGGGTTCAAGTGATTCTCCTGCCTCAGCCTCCCGAGTAGCTGGGATTACAGGCACATGCCACCATGCCCAGCTAATTTTTTGTATTTTAGCAGAGACAAGGTTTCACTGTGTTGCCCAGGCTGGTCTAGAACTCCTGAGCTTTAGGGGTAATTTGTTCACCCCAAACCCAGTCAGCCTGCAACATTAGCATTAGTTGTATGGTTAGTTACTAATGCACCCACTATAGTCTCCCTGGCTGACCACGCTGTACTATACCTACAAAAAGTACTCTGTAAATGAATGAGTATGAAATAGTTCATAAGTCACTGACTGAACAAGTCAACCCCTTTCCTCTTTGAGTTTCTTAAGGAAACAAATAGTATCTCACTCACTGTTGCATCCCAACAGGCAAATCTGAGATGCCCAATACATGTTTGCTAAACACAAACCATCACAGCTCCTCACAAAAATGTCTCCATTGAGCTGTGATTTAATGCCATCCCTTTCTGTGGGCTGAGAAATGCCTACTTGGACAGGGGTTTAGCATCATTCAGGGAGACTGCATTTCAATATATATTTCTTATTTGTTTAAAATGTTTCTTTTTGTACAACCAGCGTGCTTTTTTTTTTTTTCTTTTACAATCTGGTATTTCCCTTTAGTGGGGAGGATGAAGCAGAATGGGAGGGAAGATTGCCAATGTTATTACTCTTTGATGATAACATAGGATTAGAACCCAAACATAAATTACTCCTAAATTCAGAAAGAAAAAATAAAAACAAAAAAATTATCTTTCTTCAAACTTCTATGCTTCCTTATCTGACAATAAGAATTTTATAAACCAACATCTTGTTCTTTTCTCCTTAGCTTCCAGGATGTTTAGAGCTAAATTATTCATTCTAGACATGGGGTTTATCTGATATTTCATCTTAATTATTTTTGATGCTTTGAAAAAAAAGATTAACCTATTAAACATATTTTAACAAACTAAGCAATGTAAAATCATTCTTTTGATCCAGGCATAATATAACCAACATCCTCAACAGCTGAAATTAAGCAGAGTCACTTTCTGCAGCATCAAAACTGCAATAAAGGGAGTCTCTGAGCCTACTCTGGTTCAGAAGGGGCCTACAAAAAAATAAAATATTTTTTAAAACTGCAGTAAAGCCTTGAAAAAAAGTATACAACTCCCAAATTTTGGCAAAATCAGCCCCCCGTTTTCCTAAATTATTTCGATACATTTTAACAAGCTTCAATTGAGATTTTTAAATCACTGCACATTTACACATCTTTAAAAGTTTTCTTGGCTGGGCATGGTGGCTCATGCCTGTAATCCCAGCACTTTGGGAGACGGAGGTGGGCGGATTATCTGAGGTCAGGAGCTTGACACCAGCCTGGCCAACATGGTGAAACCCTGTCTCCACTAAAAATACAAAAATTAGCCAGGCGTGGTGGCACATGCCTGTAATCCCAGCTACTCGGGAAGCTGAGGCAGGAGAATCGCTTGAACCGGGAGGTAGAGGTTGCAGTGAGCCGAGATTGCACCATTGCACTCTAGCCTGAGCAACACAGCAAGACTTTTCTGAGACGGAATCTGGTCCTAACAAGGGCCAAACAAACAAAAAAAGAGTTTTCTTTATTTTATTTATTTATTTTTGAGATGGAGTCTCACTCTGTCACTCAGGCTGGAGTACAATGGTGCGATCTCTGCTCACTGCAGCCTCAGTCTCCCAGGTTCAAGCAATTCTCCTGCCTCAGCCTCCCGAGTAGCTGGGACTACAGGCATGCGCCACCATGCCCAGCTAATTTTGTATTTTTGGTAGAAATGGAGTTTCACCATGTTGGCCAGGCTGGTGTCGAACTCCTGACCTCAGGTGATCCAACCACCTCGGCCTCCCAAAGTGCTGGGATTATAGGCATGAGCCACCACACCCAGCCAAAAGTTTTCTTTTATCAAGCATTAGACTGCCCACATTAACACACAAAACTTCAGCTCTTCATTATTTTTCTCCCAGAAACCTTCTGACTGGCTTAATTTTGTCCTGGAATAAAAGGCCTACTTAAATTGAGAAATAATTCTGTGTAACTATGAAAGCAGTAACTTCTCAAAATAAAATTTTGCCTTTCTACTTGGAGATGCCTTAGAAATAGTACTATGAAAAGCAACAACGAAAAAAATGAAGATTAGCTTCTGAAACAAATCTTTGTAAGAAAAAAAAGTAATGCCAGTCACAAAGAAAGAACACTTATATGTACTTGCCACATTCCCTACATAGGAGAGATGTGCTCCTAGAAAGTTGAAACCTATTTTTCTACTGCCATAGTTTAAAAGCTGGCAGGGGTGGGGAGTGGGGGAAAAAGGAGGGGGTGATACATTTACAATTTCAGAGCTCTTCAAATAGTGGGCAATGTTGACATGAAGTTGCAAGTGTAAATATTTGTTCCCTTCTTGGTTTATAAATTTCATGATGATAAAACTCTGTGTATAGAGCCACTAATTAAAAAGGAATCTATTTGCCTTGTAGGATGCTTGAGGTTGTATGTTTATTCAAGATGAATAAAGTGGTGCACACTAGAAAGGAACAGGAATTAGAATTTTGAACTTCACTGGTTTAACAAGTTCCTCCTGGGAATGAAAAGAGATTTCATTTGTCAAATCTGAGAAGGCTTTTCAGATGATAATTTGTGTGAAGATGCAGCAGTACATACATTAAAAATTATCTCCCCGACCTTGAAAGGAAAGAAGGATGATATGTGATCAAGAAACAGCAACTTAAATGTTTGAGAAAAAGGAAGACAGGCCGGGCACAATGGCTCACGCCTGTAATCCCAGCACTCTGGGAGGCTAAGGTGGGCAGATTACTTGAGTTCAGGAGTTCGAGATCAGCCTGGCCAGCATGGTGAAACCTCATCTCTACTAAAAATACAAAAATTAGCCAGGTATGGTGGCATGCATCTGTAATCCCAGCTACTTGGGTGGCTGAGGCAGGAGAATCTCGTGAACCCATGAAGTGGAGGTTGCCATGAGCCACTGCACTCCAGCCTGAGTGACAGTGCAAGACTCCATCTCAAGGGAAAAAAAAAAAGAAAAAAAGGAAGACAATTTTCCATTACTTTGGTTTCAGGGTCACTTAACATTACCATTTAATGATAATCTAGTAATGAGGTCCCCTCACTATTCAAGATTGCTTTAATGTGCTACACATGAGAACTAGCTAAACAAAACTGATCACTACATTACACATACAGATGACAGCCAGGACTGCTATTATTTACTTACATACTAAGTGGAATCTAGACCTTAAGCCTGAATAGCCACCACCACCACAAACAACAAGATCTTATTTTGCACTAGGAATGTTTAAAGCACTCTGTGTTTATTAGCTAATTTAATTTATCCAACATTTTGTTCTTGAAATGACTATTATCCCCAATTTATCAAATAAAAAATATTTTTAAACATGTATCTCACACCCATAGAATATACAACACCAAGAGTAAACCCTAATGTAAACTATGGGCTTTGGGTGATAAGGCTGTGCAATTACAATGTGTCATCAGATGCAACAACCATTCTGGTGGGGGATGTTGATAATGGGGAAAATTGTGCATGTGTAGGGGTAGGGAGTACATGAGAAATCTCTGCCCCTTCCACTCAATTTTGCTGTAAATCTAAAATTGCTCTTCAAAAAAAATAAAGTCTATTTTCAAACACACAAACACACACACACACACCCCCCACACACAAAACATAGATCTCACACAGAGAAGTAACTTCTTTAACCCTGCACACAGCAAGTACTCAATATTTGCTAATGGCAAGTACAGGATGACTATGAAATCAACTAAGAAAGGCTGGGCATGGTGGCTCACGCTTATAATCCCAACACTTTGGGAGGCCGAGGCAGGTGGATCACTTGAGGTCAGGAGTTTGAGACCAGCCTGGCCAACATGGTAGAAACCCTGTCTCTACTAAAACTACAAAAAATTAGCTGGGTGTGGTGGCGCACAGCTGTAATCCCGGCTACTCGGGAGACTGAGGCAGGAGAATCCCTTGAACTAGGAGGCAGAGGTTGCAGTGAGCTGAGATTGCGCCACTGCACTCCAGCCTGAGCGACAGAGCAAGACTCTATCTCGGAAAAAAAAAAAGAAAAGAAAAATCAACTAAGAAAACATTGACTTACAGCCTATCAATCACTGAAGAAATAAACAACATATGACAACCTACAGTAACCACCCAAATGAATTTGTCTTTTGCTTTCTTATTCCCATGGGGACTACAGGATCTCTGTGATAACATAAGTTCCTTCTACAATGATCCTGTATGTGCCTTTCCAATTTTTCGTAACTTCAAGTAAGAAATACGTTCACATCATGACCTAATATACACATATGTGAATATTAAACTAAAATAGAAGTTTCATGAAACATTACTTACCCTTTTAAACAAGGCATGCTATATTTTTATTCTGTTTCTCTTTTTTTTTTTCTTTAATGCTGATAGGAACTCATTATGTTGATTTCACAATCAATTAATGAGAGACAATTCAGTTTGAAGAACACTGATTTCATGCTTATATTTTGGTTTTCTGGGTGGAGTAAAATTTCTGTCTGCACCTGACAACTCTGAATGAGTCATTTCATCTCCCTGAGTCTCACCTCATCTGTGAAATAAATACCTGTATTAACTACTCATAGAGTGGCTGAATTGAGGAAAAGAGAGAGGGAATAAAAAGACCTTGGGGAGAAGATTCTATTGGAATTCAGTCTGCAACCATCAGGGTGCACCAAGTGGGGAACATCTACCTCCCTCTCTCTCCCCTAAAATCTCATCCAATCCATGAGCAAGTTCTGTTAAATATGTTCTTCAAAACATATTTCAGATCTGTCCTCATCTCTCCATCCCCACTGTCAAAACCCCAGTCTATGCCTCCATCTTCACAAAGGCCTCCTCCCAGGCTTGCCCTCCTCTACCCTTGCTCCTCTATAGCTCCCCTGGCCACACAGCAGCCTCGGTGACCTTTAAAAAGTTTTATTTTATTTATTTATTTATTTTGCTGCTGCTCAGACTAAAGTGCAGTGGCACGATCATAGCTCACTGCAGCCTTGTATTCCTGGGCTCAAGCGATCCTCCTGCCTCAGTCTCCTGAGCAGCTGAAACCACAGGCACATGCCATCACATCTGGCTTTTTTTTTTTTTTTTTTTTCATTTTTTGTAGAGATGGGATCTCTCTATGTTGCCCAGGCTGGTCTCCAATTCCTAGCCTCAAGCGATCCTTCCACCTCAGCCTCCCAAAGCACTGAAATTACAGCTGTGAGCCACCATGCCTGGGCAAAAAAGTTTTATTTTGAAAAAATTTCAAACCTATAGAAAAGTTGCAGGAATAATTCAATAAACACCCATATGCCCTTTAAAATTGGCCACTTTTGCTTTATCTCTCTTTTGTGAATCATTTGGGTGTAAGTTGTAAAGACCATGATCATTCAACCCCCTTAAGAACAAGGTCATTCTCTTCATTTCCATAATGTATTATCACATTTAGGACACTTAACATTGATATAAGAGTATCATCTAACAGTTAGTACATATTCCAAATTTGCCAATTTTCCCCAATACTGTCCTTTATAGTATGTTTTTTTCCTCCAACCCAGGACCATTTAGTTTTCATGTCTCTCAGTGACTTTAAAACATAAACTAAGACAGGTACAGTGGCTCATGCCTGTAACCCCAACACTTTGGAAGACCAAAGTGGGAGGATCACTTGAACCGAGGAGTTCACCCAGCCTGGGCAACATAGCAGAACCCCATCTCTACAAAAAAAAAAAAAAAAAAAAATTCATTAGCCAGGAGTGGTGGCGCAAGACTGTAGTCCCAGCTACTTAGGAGCCTGAGGTAGGAGGATCGCTTGAGCTCAGGAGTTCAAAATCAGCCTGGGTAACATAGTGAGACCCTGTCACTACAAAAAAAATTTTAAAACTTTGCCAGGCATAGTGGTATGCAACTGTAGTCCCACCTACTCAGGAGGCTGAGGTGGAAGGATCACTTGAGCCTGGGAGATGGAGGTTGCACTGAGCCGAGATCGTGTCACTGCACTCCAGCCTGGGTGACAGAGTGAGACTCTGTCTAAAAAAAAAGAAACAGAATCTCAGGGTTGAAAGAGACCTTTATTTAGGCCATGTAGCTGAGCCCATGCTACTGCAGAATCCTCACAAGTTGTCATGCAACCTCTACACCAGCTGCTGCAAGGATGGGAGCCCATGTGCCTAGAAGCCACTTCTGTTGTCTTCAGGTTCTGTGAGCATGTAATACTTGCATATTTTGAGCTGCTCCCTGTCTGGGTTCAAACAGGGCTGAGCAAGTGTGAGAAGGGAACTACTGAGTATCTAATCTGTGCCAGACAATGCCGGGCATTTGCCTTTAGTAAAGGATAATTTATTGTTGCTCTCGTATGTGCCATAATTCACTTCTATCTCACACCTATCCAAGGAGCCTGTTTTCCTTTGATTTTTAAAGGACCTGCTGCTCACTGTCTTTCTTGAAGCATCCTGTCCTCTCAGGTGGGCTGAAGAGTAGGTTGTTATCCTTATTAAACATAGGAGGAAATTGAGGTCTAGAGAGAGTTAGGACACCACACATGGGAGCCAGTCTTCTGACTCCAGCTCCAGGCTTTCTTGTATACTGTTCTGGGCATTCCTGTTTGAGCTGATGTCTGTGTTTCTAGCACCTGAAACTTCCTTGTTCTGGCATGCTAAACCATATTGTTCTTACTCATCTTGGTATACCTCACAGTGTTCCCCTTAGAGTGAGTGTTGCAGCCTATTTTTAAATTTCTTGTAGAGACAGAGTATCTCTATATTGCTCAGGCTGGTTTCAAACTCCTGGGCTCAAGCAATCCTCCTGTCTTAGCCTCCCTAAGTGCTGGGATTATAGGCATGAGCCACCATGCCCAGCTTGTAATTATTTTTTAAATTGAATCAAACATGTCTTAAGTACTCATAAACCATATGAGGGCCAGGCGTGGTGGCTCAAGCCTGTAATTCCAACACTTTGGGAAGCCAAGGCAGGTGGATCACTTGAGGTCGGGAGTTCGAGACCAGTCTGGCCAACATGGTGAAACCCCATCTCTACTAAAAATACAAAAATCAGCTGGGTATGACGGTGTGTGCCTGTAATCCCAGTTACTTGGGAGGTTGAGGCAGGAGAATCACTTGGACCCGGAAGGCATGGCTTGCAATGAGCTGAGATGGCACCATAGCACTCCAGCCTGGGTGACAGAGTAAGACTCCATATCAAAAAAAAAAAAAAAGGCCGGACATGGTGGCTCACACCTCTCATCCCAGCACTTTGGGAGGCTGAGGCAGGTGGATCACGTGAGGTCAGGAGTTTGAGACCAGCCCAGCCAACATGGTGGAACTCCGTCTCTACTAAAAACACACAAAAAAAATTAGTTTGGCGTGGTGCTGGGCACCTGTAATCCCAGCTACTTGGGAGGCTGAGGCAGGAGAACTGCTTGAACCCAGGAGGCAGAGGTTGCAGTGAGCCGAGATCGTGCCATAGCACTCCAGCCTGGGTGACAGAGTAAGACTCCATACCAAAAAAAAAAAAAAAAAAAAAAAAAAAGCCAGGCATGGTGGCTCACACCTGTCATCCCAGCAATTTGGGAGGCTGAGGCGGGCAGATCACCTGAGGTCAGGAGTTTGACACCAGCCTGACCAACATGGAAAACCCCGTCTCTACTAAAAATACAAAATTAGCCGGGCGTGGTGGCGCATGCCTGTAATCCCAGCTACCCAGGAGGCTGAGGCAGGAGAATCGCCTGAACCCAGGAGGCGGAGGCTGCAGTGAGCCAAGATCCACCATTGCACTCCAGCCTGGACAGCAAGAGCAAAACTCTGTCTCAAAAAGAAAAAAAAACTCTTTCAATAGACAATTTATATTTAAATAAGCAAAATGAAAATGAAAAGATCAAATGCATTTATTTGAAATTAGTCAGTATGTGACTGGGAGACTTGTTGGTCATTATTAAATAAAGACACCCTTGTTGCTGCTCATCCTAGATTAAGACGTGGAACAGCCCAAGTTAAGAAGCTACTCAACTCTAAAGTGCAAACCAAGGTCTGCCAACTTGATAATCTGCCCTTGGGCCCTTCAGTGTAGGTCTCATGGTCTCATATTTGGTTTTTGGTGGGGTTTTTTGTTTTTTGAGACAGAGTCTTGTTCTGTCTCCAGGGCTGGAATGCAGTGGTGCGATCATGGCTCACTGCAGACTCAACAGACTCAACCTCCCAGGCTCAAGTGATCGATCCTCCTGCCTCAGCACCCCCAAGTCTCTGGGACTACAGGGGCATGCCACCACACCTAATTTTTGTATTTTTGTAGAGGTGGGGTCTCGCTAAGTTGCCCAAACTGTTCTCAAACTCCTGGACTCAACTGATCCTCCTGCCTCAGCCTCCCAAATTGCTGTGATTATAGGCATGAGCCACCGCACTCAGCCAGGTCTCATGTTTGAAATCTCTGTATGTTATCTCAGACACAGGATCAGAAAATATATGTCATGTGTCTCCTGATCACCACAGATGCCCTTCAAAAACCTTCCAAGTTTGGTGAAAATCTGTCCAACTGTTTCTGATAGATGAGGTAACAGATAAACAGAAGCTTAATCTTAGTTAATAAATAACATAACTGCTTGCATCCATACAGCAGAGGTGAACAAAGAAATAAGGTCCCTGTCTTCATGAAGCTTTTCCATTTAGAGGGGACAACTTAAGTTACAAAATAGCCAGACAAATAAATATATAATTAGACTATAATAAAGGCTAATAAGAAAAAGCATATGGTCCTTTGTTAGAATTATAAAAGGGACCTCATTGAGATTGCGAAATTCAAAGAGGTGGGAAAAGTCTTTTTAAAGAACATTTAAAGCCAGGCGTGGTGGCTCACGCCCGTAATCTCCGCACTTTGGGAGGCCCAGGCGGGCAGATTGCTTGAGGCCAGGAGTTCGAGACCAGCCTGGCCAACATGGCGAAACCCTGTATCTACTAAAAATACAAAAATTAGCCAGGCATGGCCAATCCCAGCTACTCGGGAGGCTGAGGCAGGAGAATCACTTGAACCCAGGAGACAGAGGTTGCAATGAGGGGAGATCGCACCACTGCACTCCAGTCTGGGTGGGCGACAGAGTGAGACTCCATCTCAAAAAAAAAAAAGAACATTTAAAAAGAAAATGTGTATAAAATAACACTATGTTTAAAAAAAAAACACAATGCATAGCTGTATATATGCTTTGATTATAGTTGTGTGAAAGGACATGCGCATAAACAAATCTGGAAGGAAATAAGCAAAAACAAAAAGGTTGTATTAAGGTGGCAAGAGTCTAAACAGTGTTTCACCCTTCAAAATTTTTCTTTAATGTTGTTACATTATTTTTACCATTAATAAGACAAGTACAGACATAGAATCTGAAGCCGTAACAGAGAACTTGAGCATTTTCAGTTTAATCTTAAGCTTCATTGTAAAACTGTGGTTCAGAACAAGGCTGATCTTCATTAAAACAGCAGCAGGACAGAAGGGAGCATGAGCCTGAGAGTCTGAAGGCCCTGGACTCCAATATGGCCCAGCCATTAATTATCTGTATGATACCAGACAAGTGAATGAACGTCCCTGGGAGGCTGCTGTATCATCTCTAACATGAAGCTAACAAGAACTGCCTCATAAAGTTGTGGTGAGGACAAAATGAAAGAGCATATATAAAGGGCGACACCCAGCACAGAATATGTGCTTAATAAATACTGGTAGACATTATGATAGTTACTAGGATATAAATGCAAATGAAACAGTGAGCTCTGAATCGAAAGGCTCTAGGGCCCAACAGGTGACTAAATTGGAGAAATTAAACAGTTCCTCATCAATCACTGTTAAATGATTTCTCTTTGACAATAAGCAAATCAACTAGTGGCTAACGTCACTTTCTCTGAGGTTACCTATATTGCACCTTCAGTAAAACCAAAAGGATCAGTTCAAGAAAAAAATCTCCGAGAAGAGAAATGAGCCATACAATTTCAGCAATTTACTAAAAACAATTAAGAACCTCTTTATTTAAAATGAAGCCTCCTGAAAGAGTTTCTAGAAATTGAGATGGAAGCCATATAAAAAAATATGGCAGATTTATTCCAGTTATTTGGGAAGCTGAAGCAGGAGGATTGCTTGAGCTCAGGAGTTCAAGACGAGCCTGGGCAAGATAGGGACACCGTCTCTTAAAATATAATAAACAAACAAAAAACTGATCTTAAAACAACCCTACAAACCAAAAGTTATACAGCTAGTATTTGTCAAGATGATGTTATTAAGCATGCATGATAAAAAAGAATGCTTTTTACTTTCTAGATATTTGTAAAAATAAACTTTAAAAACTCTACCATGTATCTTCAAACATAAGACCGTGCCATAAAATTAGAATGTTTCTGACACCAAATATTATGAAAGTGTATTTTCTTCAACTTAGAGCACTAGGTTAAAATATTCTCATTCAGCCATTCCATAAAACTTTGCTTCAATCATTTAGTTAATTGAGCAAAAAGTAAAAATATTTTTGCTCATTCACTTCCATCAGAACAGAAAACAGTGTCAAAAGGGGAAGAAGGCTTTCAATATTGCTTTGTTGAATACCTGGATTAGACTGACCACCCTTTAAGATAGTTTTTGTGTACTTCAAAACCCAAACCAAGCCACATGGAGCAGCTGCTCACTGACCAACTGGTCCGCAGAATTCAATGAATGACAAAAGGTTACCTTAATTCAATAAGATAATCAGCATACATTCACCCACCACCCAGAGTCTAACCATCTGCAAGGCGGCAGAGCCAAATGCCTCTAAAACAACTGGCAGTGTGCAGACATGTCCTCGTGTCCCTCATGTCAATGAAATTTCTCTCTTAGCAACAGCTAAAAAGAAGCTGAACTTTCAGAAAATCTCAAGATATCATGATCCAACAACTTGTTAGTAAGTTATTTTGAGTGCCACTGAGATTTCCAGGCCAGATGGGTAATATGTTTTATTCAATTGAGTCTTGTACTGGGATAACAAAATGTGAGACAGACACGATCTGGATCCTTTCATTGTTCAAGAGGCAAAATGTCCTAGTGCCTTCCAAATAACAGCAGGAACAATGTAGCAAGAAAAAAAGAAGGAAAGAAAAAATATATACAGCAAAAACCCACTACAAGAGCAACTTCAGAGTAAGAAATCAATAATAATTAATTTTTTAAAGACCTCAATTGGCTTTATTGTGCTTCGAGAGTCAGGCAACACTGCATACCATAAAATAGAATGAGTATTCCCCAATAATAATTTAGACTGCAATATCTGACATCTGCCCTAAGCCAGGACACCACGCAGCTAACCATGCAGCTACCTCTAGTTATCGAGACTACGAAATAATAATAATGATGATGATAAACCAATATACAAGGTTTAAAAAAGACATAATGGGCACTATAAACAGTATTTAATATAGAAATTTACTTTCATTCTAACACATTACACTGAAATCACCTGATACAGTATTTCCCAAAGTGTGGGATTCTGTCACTAGTGGTACTCAAGATGCCTTGAGGTGAGACTTGAGATGTTATGAGGTGAGCTGAATCACACAGAATGAGAAACTTGTTCCCTTTTCAATTTTCTTTCATACCTTCCCATTAAGTCAAGTAGAAAGTCTCAGTTTGGTGCTAATATTGTGTTTAACGCCTCTAATGCTTGTTAATCTTCTTTTGAGAGAGCAGGCCTCAGGCTCAGAGCCTTGGCAGCCAACAATATCCAGCTGAAACTTTTTAAAATAATAACTTTTACAGTTATCTTCTATTTATGGCAAGGAATGCTTGTTTTCCACTTACAATAATGATATAGACTCCTTTTTTTTAGTAAATCTACTAAGATAAAGAAAATGAGGCAATTTAATTTTAAATAAATATTCTAATTACATTTATTTTTCCAAGTTTACACTTTGAAAAAATTTCAGCCCTACAGAAAAGTTGAAGTAGCATAATGAACACTGGTATGCCCTTCACCTAGATTCAACAATTAGGGGTCCTATCTTTTGCCTCATATCTTTATCTATATCTGTCTATATTCACACATATATTTATACATACATATTTTTAGTACGATTTTTGCTGAATCATTTGAAAGTAAGCTACAAACATCAAGACACTTCACCATTAAATACTTCAGAAGGCATCTCCCAACTCATAAAGACATCCTAGATAATCAAAATGCCATTATTATACTGAAGAACAATAACATTAATGCCATTAAGTTCCCTTAATATGTAATCCAAATTCAAATGTATCCAATTATCCCCCAAATAAGTAATTTTTTAATATTGTCATCCCTTGGTATACATGAGGGATCAGTTCCAAGACCTCAGACTATAACAAAATCCACACATACTCAAGTCCTGCAGCTGGCCCTGAAGAACTCACCGAGACAAAAAATCAGCCCTCTGTATATGTGCATTTTGCATCCATGAATACTGTATTTTCCATTTAGATTTGGTTGAAAAAAATCAGCACGTAAGTTGACCAGAGCAGCACAAACCTGTGTTGTTCAAGGGTCAACTGTACTGTTTTCCATGCATGGCATTTGGTTATTATGCCTCTTTAGTGAGGTAATGTGAAAGCAAGTATTAAGAAAATAATACAGGGGCTGGGTGCAGTGGCTCATGCCTGTAATCCCAGCACTTGTGGGAGGCCAAGGCATCAGGATCACTTGAAGTCAGCAGTTCAAGACCAGCCTGGGCAACACAGTGGAATCTCCTCTCTACTAAAAATATAAAAATTAGCCAGGCGTGGTGGTGCACGCCTGTAATCTCAGCTGCTTGGGAGACTGAGCCAGGAGAATCGCTTGAGCCTGGGAGGTGGAGATTACAGTAAACTGAGATTGTGCCACTGCACTCCAGCCTGGGTGACAGAGTAAGACTCCATCTCAAAAAAAAAAAAAAAAAAAAAGATAAAATAATTAATACAGGTAGTATATAAAACTGGTAAAAATTGTGACTGCGGCACACTTTGGTTTGGGAAACTCTGAGCTTCTGGCTTGAAGGGAGTAAAGAGGAAGCAATCCAAATAATTAATTCAAAAAATTAAAACTCTGCTATTAAACTAAACTCATATTTACAGCATACAAAGCTATGAAGGAAAACATGTAAGACTCTCCTTTTCTTCTGTAAGACCTTGAAAAAGGACTGAGCAAATCAAAAGATCACTGTCAAACTATACAGTAATATGCCAAAATGCTCTTCATTAAAAATTCCAAAGCTGATACATGTTCAAAATAACTAGCTCATTTTTGTTATTGAATAGGCACTGTGTTAGGCCACCTAAATGCATAATTTCATTAAATTCTAATTAACAACCCTATGAAGAATATATAATCATTCCCATTTTACAGATAAGTGAGACTCAGGGAGTTTGTGTGAGACTTTCCTTTCTTTCTGCTATTAAAACTTTTTCAAGAAGAATGTAGTCATATATGTCTTATATATCTAAAAACTTTTCAAAAGAAAAAATACCAGAAGTCCGATCCCAATTTCTGTTAGAAGAAATACATAAACGTAGGTATAATATTAGCTTACAAGTGCTTAAAAAAGCCCTGTAAGAATACATACAAACCACCAAGTGTGGCTGCCTTTGGAAAGCTGTTTTCAGAGAAGAACACACAGGGCCAATGAGGTAAAACTTTTACTCTTTACTTTATATACAATTGGACCTCTGTATGTGTGGATTCAACTAACCTCAGATTCAAAACACCTGGGGTAGTCGAGGGTGGGGGTGGTGCCCATGCCTATAATCCCAGCTACTCAGGAGGCTGAGGGGGAAGAATCACTGGAACCCAGGAGGCAGAGGTTGCAGCGAGCTGAAATCACGCCACTGCACACCAGCCTGGCAACAGAGAAAGACCCTGTCTCCAAATAAATAAATAAAATACCTGAGGGGGAAAAAGTGGATGGTTGCGTCTTTACAGAACATATACAGGCTTTTTTCTACAGACTTTTATACAGACTTGAGGTCAGGAGTTCAAGACCAGCCTGGCCAACATGGTGAAACCCCGTCTCTACTAAAAAACACAAAATTAGCCGGGCGTGGTGGAGCACGCCTGTAATCCCAGCTATTCAGGAGGCTAAGGCAGGAGAATCGCCTGAACCTGGGAGGTGGAGGGTTGCAGTGAGCCGAGATCGCACCACTGCACTCCAACCTAGGCGACAGTGAGACTCCATCTCAAAAAAATACAAAAAATACAAAAATTAGCTGGGCATGGTGGTGCGCACCTGTAGTCCTAGCTACTTTAGAGGCTGAGGCAAGAAAATCGCTTGAACCCAGGAGGTGGAGGTTGCAGTGGGCTGAGATTGCACCACTGCACTCCAGCCTGAGTGACAGAGAGAGACCCTGTCTCAAAAAAACAAAAAAAAAAATTTTTGATGGCCCAAGTGTGAATAATATTTACAAACTCATAAAAATATAAGCACTGAATACATATACTTTACATAAAAACAGTGTATATCGAGATGAGAGGGGCAAAGAGAAAGAGAAAAGTGTAAGTGTATGAGGGACCTTTATCCTTATCTACACTCGCAAGAAGTCAATGGATAATGTCTACAATTTAAAAATAAGAAGCAACAGCATAAGAATATTACAGACCTCCAACTTCCCTAAGAAGCCAAACTAAATGTGGTTGAAAGAGTTGAAGATGCTTATCTGCAGGGCATAGGAATAAGGATGGGGAAATAACCACAACACTGTTATTTAGCAATGGCCATTAATCATTTAAAAATGTCCAAGTCATTAGTAATCAAAGAAATGCAAAGTAACTCCTAAGGATCCATTCTTCTCTCTACTACTTTAACATGACAAAAGGTAAGCATTAGGAATCAATTAGATGCCCACACTGCCTTATACTCTGCCCATAAGTATAAATTGGTACTATCTTTTTGGAACAGTTTTTGATAATATGCTTCCAAAGCTTTACAAAAAGAATTCATAGTCATGGCTCAGTATTACCTCCTTTAGTAATCTATTCTATGGGAAATAATTATCCACGCATGCACACATTTTTAGTAGCGGTATTATTTGTAATAGCAGAAGATTTAGGAGCACCTTAAATTTTGAAGGATAAAGACATAAATACTATGCGGCTATTTAGTCAGCTTCAAAGAATAATCAAGAATATGGGAAAAGGCTCACAACAGATTTTAAATTTAGGAAGGAAGATACAAAATTATATAGCTCACACAGTCTTGTTTTTATTTAAATATAGCATACATATTTACATGTAGGAAAAAAGGAAAAAAGACTGGAAGAAAATACACACTTTCAACAGTAGTTATCTTTACAGTCAAATTTGCAGTGATAATGTATCATCTCCAAATCTTTCTGTTTTTCAAAGTCTGTACAAGGAGCATGTGTTACTCTGAAAATAATAGACTCCTTTTCTGATTACTTAAATAACATGAGGTGGGGCGGAAGGAGCCACAAAGAGAAACGGATTCTAGCCATTCTTGGCCTAGGAGAGCAAGAGGAGAGGAGGTCTTCGTTAGAAGGTAACGAGGACATCGGTTTACAGCTTTTCCTTCCCAAACAGTATGGCAGAATGGAGTGCTGGGGGCTGCCGTCCCTCCACTGCCTTGGAGTCTGTTCAGCTGACCTTTCTGTTGAGGCTGAGGACAAGCTCACCACCTCTGTAGCTCAGGCAGTGACTATCCCAGTGTGGTCGGTGCTATTATCATCCCTATTAGTCAGCTGAGGAAAACTTGGGATTTGAACCCAAGCATTCCAGCTCCAGAGCCACTTCCCCACAGGACTCCTTCAGAATGATCTCTAAAATCTCTTTCAGCAGGAAGCAGAGCCCTGACCAATTAACATCTCTAGATTGCTTCCTCAGCCACATAAGCAGATCCTACTTGTTCATCTATTAAAAAAGAAAGCATGTGATGCATGCTGGCATCACAGGGAAACTTCAAAAAGTTCTAATGCCTGACTCCCACTCCAACATTTTTATTTAAGCAGCATGGAGGTGTGATCTGGGCATCTAACTTTTAAAAGCTCCTCCAGTGATTCTAATGTGCAGCAAAGTTTGGGAACCACTGGCCTAGGTCAAATGACCTGCTGAAGGAGAGGAGCGGCAAGAAGCTCCAGAAAAATACCCTTTTTGCATATAATTTCAGAGGTCTACAAACCCCAGAAAAAAGGGCTCCTTGAACCTTAGCTTTAAAACCCTGGACTTGGTGATCTCAAAGATCTCCTGCAACTCTAAAGTTTTATACTACATTTAAAGAATTACATAAATATTACTAAATCAATACATAATAGAGACAAGGGATAAATTTGATGATTTTTGGTTTTCTATTCTGAAGCACAAACTCCAAGTTTAATTAATCAATGGTTTCCCTTGGGATGTGTATTTAGAAGAAATAAGGAAAGGAATTAGCACTATAACCTTACATCAGCACTATCCAAACTGCTTAACCAAATGCAAAGATTTCTAGACAAGTGAATGGCTGCTATGAAGACAAACAGGAGAGAGGCCCATCGTCAAATCATCTTGGGTTAGGCAAGGTAAATTTTAGAACTACTCAGGTGCTGTAAATCTCAGACTATTATTAGCATCATTAATTTCTTGTAGAGTATTTCCTTCTTCCTCAGAACATCATTTGGGAAAAGCTACTTTAATGATATCATATTACAAATTTTAACAATCTTCTCAGTGATGCCTAACTAATTATAAACACTAAAAAGGCACTTAAAGGCTCATGTTTATAAGAACCTAATATGAAACTATTTTCAACACCTTCTCATTAAAAGAAGTTTTCTTCATCAGGAAAATGAGGGGCAATGTAGTATAATGGTTACACGTACAGATCAAGGAGCTTGGATGCCTGGGTCTAAATCCTGGCTCTAGCTCTACCACATTAATAGCTAGATAACCTTGGGCAAGTCCTTTCACCTGACATGCCTCAGCTTCTTCCTTTGTAAACCAAGAATGAATAGTCGTACCTTACAAATAGGTTATACACAAAGCACTTGAAGTAGTGCCTGCCTCATAGAAAAGCATTTTATAAATGTTGGTTGTTATTATTCATTCTTAAAATTTCAATTGCTCTAAAAGTGATGATCACTCCAATGATCATCTGAAAAGGAATAACAAATATGTATTAGCATGTTTCTTTTTTTTTTTACCTTTGAGACAGAGTTTCGCTCTGTCACCCAAGCTGGAATGCAGTGGTGCGATCTCTGCTCACTGCACCTTCAGCCTCTGGCATTCAAGTGATTCTCCTGCCTCAGCCTCCTGAGTAGTTGGGATTACAGGTGTGTGTCGCCACACCCAGTTAATTTTTTTTTTTTTTTTTTTTTTTTGAGATGGAGTTTCACTCTTGTTGCCCAGGATGGAGTGCAACAGCATGATCTCAGCTCACCGCAACCTGCGCCTCCCGGGTTCAAGCGATTCTCCCACCTCAGCCTCCCGAGTAGCTGGGATTACAGGCATGTGCCACCACGCCCGGCTAGTTTTGCATTTTTAGTAGAGACGGGGTTTCTCCATGTTGGTCAGCTGGTCTCGAACTCCTGACCTCAGGTGATCCACTCACCTCAGCCTCTCAAAGTGCTGGGATTACAGGTGTAAGCCACCGTGCCTGGCCCAGCTAATTTTTGTATTTTTGGTACAGACGGGGTTTTGTCATGTTTCCCAGGCTGGTCTCAAACTTCTGGCCTCAAGTGATCCTCCTGCCTTGGCCTCCCAAAGTGCTGGGGTTACAGGCGTGAGCCACCATGCCTAGCCTCAACTGATCACTTTTATTACCATTTAGATATGTGGTAACTTCCATATTATGTGCCTAATACAGTATTTTATATATTACAAGAACTCACTAGGTATGTGTTGATTTCCCCTGAAGAAATGAGAGGCAGAAGGCGATAAAGTGACTACACTACACTCTGCCTGTGCACCAGGATTGAAACACCAGCTCCAATACTTCCTGTGTACTCTTGGGCAAGTCACCTTATTTGGCCTGTTTCTTCATCTGTAAAATTCAGTTAATAACAGTACTTATCTCTCAGAATTCATGCAACATTATATTGTATATATTAAATGCTTAGAACATTACCTAGTATATAATAAGCACTAAGTATTTAATATTAATATCTTTTTGCATGTTTTCTGTACAGCCTTCAAATCTAGTATTAATTGCTTATAATGCACACTTCACAAGGCACAAATACACGTTTTAACTATGCTTGTTTGCTTTTGCTATGTGTCACATACTAAATGGGGAACCTAAGTGGTCAGAGACACAAATCATGGATTTCAGGAGAGAGAAGGCACTTTCCATAAGATACATGTCAAAATAAAAAACAACCTACAAACCAACATGGCACATGTATATATATGTAACAAACTTGCACGTTGTGCACATGTACCCTAGAACTTAAAGTACAATAAAAATAAATAAATAAAAATAAAAAATAAAAAACAACCAAAAAAGTGGTGTTCTCAATGCTAGCTCTTTATTTCATTCTGCTATAAAATTTTTAGAAGCGAGAAAAATACATACAATGTACACCTGATCAATGTTCTCCAAACTGCCTGCAGGCTTGTGTTCATACACTAGCAAGATTTACTGCTAACCAACATGCCATGCTAAATTGAAATCAAGATATTACACAATTTTCCAACAAAGGGGTGATTTTATAAGCTGGTATACACGCTCCATGAGGATGTAATTGTTGGCATCTTGTTACATTTCTGTAGCTGGTGGAAAATGAGATAAGTTAGAAGGTTTATAGAGGGGCAGAGCTCATCAGATGAAAAAATCATCTTTTTTATCAGCTCTAGAAAACATATTTATAAAGCTAACTAGTTATTCTTCAACAATTGGATTAGTCAGAATTTACAAAACCTTCCAACTAACTGCAGAAGACTCTGCTGAAACACTGTGAAATGAAATAAAATGAAGAATTCTCATTACCTTAAGTTCATGTTTATTTTTCTGAATTTTTACTAAAAACTAGAAGAATATAATATACATCCATCTGCATGTCATTTTTCTTTTTTAAATAAATGAGTTTCTTTTTCAGCCTATTTAGACTTCTCTAATTGAGGGTTCTAATTTAAATTATAGATATACGCCGGGCACAGTGGCTCACGCCTATAAACCCAGCACTTTGGGAGGCCGAGGTGGCTGGATCTCTTGAGGCCAGGAGTTCAAAACCAGCCTGATCGACACAGTGAAACCCCATCTCTACTAAAAAAAAATACAAAATTAGCTGGGCATGGTAGCAGGCACCTGTAATTCCAGCTACTCAGGAGGCTGAGGCATGAGAATTGCTTGAACCTGGGAGGTTCTGGCTGCAGTGAGCCAAGATCATGCCACTGCACTCCAGCCTGGGCAACAGAGCAAGACGTTGTCTAAATAAATAAATAAAAGATATAAAATTCTTCAGATGTTACTTAGTCTTTAAAATATCATCAAAGAGGCAGGGCACACTGGCTCATGCCTATAATCCCAGCACTCTGGGAGGCCAAGGTGAAGATCACTTGAGGTCAGAAGTTCCAGAGATGGAGTCTTGCTCTGTTGCCCAGGCTGGAGTGCAGTGGCACAATATCGGCTCACCGCAATCTCCACCTCCAAGGTTCAAGCGATTCTCCTGCCTCAGCCTCCCGAGTAGCTGGGACTACAGGCGTGAGCTACCACGCCCAGCTAATTTTTACATTTTTAGTAGAGATGGGGTTTCGCCATGTTGCCCAGGCTGGTCTCGAACTCCGGACCTCAAGTGATCCGTCCGCCTCAGCCTCCCAAAATGCTGGGATTACAGGCATGAGCCAAAGAGCCTATGTTGATAAACTGCCTTGTATTTTTCATGCACCCTGTGGGCATTTAAATGAAAGACCCTTCTCTACAACTTTAAATGTACTTCTCAAAAATCATTTTGGGCCAGGAATAGTGGCTCTCACTTGTAATCCCAGAACTTTGGGAGGCCAAGGTGGGTAGATGGCTTGAGCCAAGGAGTTTGAGACCAGCCCGGGCAAAATGGCAAAACCCATGCCTATCAAATATACAAAAATTAGCTGGGCATGGTGGCACATACCCCCGTAGTTCCAGGACCCTGAGGTGGGAGGAGTGCTTGAGCCTAGGAGGTCAAGGCTGCAGTGAGCCATGATCACACCACTGCATTCCAGCCTGGGCAACAGAGCGAGACCCTGTCTCAAAAAAAAAAAAAAAAAAAAATTGCCCATTCAAACTTCTATTGTTAAAAACTCTGAAGCTATTAGTGCCAAATCCATTCTTCAGTTCTTCAACTAGTGAGTAAAGGGACATGAAGTGGAGGCAAGAGGCAGCCCCCACTCCTCCTCTCCTGGAAATGACTCAGGGTGTACCATGAGACTCAAAACTCAGGCCTCTTGACCCCCAGCCTTCAGCTAGCATTACTCCCATACACTGTGATTAATTCCTTTCTGGTTATTTTTTCCTTTTTTTTTAAATTAAGAAATAGAGTCCTACTCAGTCGCCCAGGCTGGAGTGCAGTGGCACGATCATAGCTCACTGCAGCCTCAAACTCCTGGACTCAGGCAACCCTCCCACCTCAGCCTCCCAAGTAGTTAGGACTACAGTTCTGTGCCACCACACTTGGATAATTTTTTAAAATTTTTTCTAGAGACGGGATCTCACTATGTTGTCCAGGCTGATCTCAAACTCCTGGCCTCAAGTGATCCACCTGCCTTGGCCTCCCAAAGCACTGGGATTATAGATGTGAGCTACCTGTACCTGGCCCTCTTTCCTTTCTAAGCACACTTGATCATGGTTCACCATAGCCCAAAACCTTCAATGATTTGTAACCCCCAGTGCAAAATTTGATTTAGGTGACAATACTAAACCCTGTGTGGCAGGCAAAATAATGGGCTCCCCCAAAAATGTCTACTTCCTAATGCCCAGAACCTTACATGGCAAAATACCCTTGCAGATATGATAAAGTTAAGGACTGTGAGATAAGGGCATTATCTGGATTATCCAAATGGGCTCAATCTAATAATATGCATCCTTTAAAAGCTGAGAAACTGTCCAGGCTGTGGTAAGAGGGAGATGTGACTGTGAAAGAATGGTCAGAGAGATGCAACATTGCTGGCTTTGAAGATGGAGGAAGGGACCATGAGTCAAGGAATATGGGCAGCCTCTAGAAGCTCAAAAAAGCAAGGAAAAAGATTCTATCCTAGAGCCTCCAGAAAAGAACATTACCTTGCCCTCACCTTGATTTTAACCTAAGAAACCCATTTGGACTTCTGACCTACTGAACTGTAAGACAATACATTTGTGTTGTGTTAAACCACTAAGTTGCTGTAATTTGTTACAGCAGCAATAGAAAACTAATACACACTGGGTGAAAGGTTACTCACATGCTTTCAAAGTATCATTGCACAGATTACTTGTTAATTACAAAAGGGAAAAGGTGCCTTTATAAACAAAGATCTAGCAGATGCCACCTTAACCAACTAATAAACTAAGCACCACCAGTAATGAGACAAGCTGAAATTATTTATCTCCTGGTATCTCACAAGAAGAAATATACAACATCCCCCATACAGTATTTTTTCTTTTCTTTTTTCTTTTTGAGACAGAGTCTCACTCTGTCACCCAGACTGGAGCGCAGTGGTGTGACCTTGGCTTACTGCAACCTCCGTCTCCTGGATTCAAGCAATCCTTCTACCTCAGTCTCCCAAGTAGCTGGGACTACAGGCACGTGCCACCACGCCCAACTGATTTTTTTGTATTTTTTGTAGAAACGGGTTTCACCATGTTTCCCAGGCTGGTCTCAAACTTCTGAGCTCAAGCAATCCACCCATCTTAGCCTCCCAAAGTGCTGGGATTATAGGTGTGAGCCACCACTCCCAGACCCCCACACGCTATTCTTGTCAAAAATGTTTACTCTGAATCTAATCATGAGGACACAGTCAGAAAATACTAATTGTGGGACATCCTACAAGACAACTACCCTAGACTCTTCAAAAATGTCAATGTCTTCAGAAGCAAAAAGGAGGGAAAATTGTTCTCTATTAAAGGTGACATGACAGCCAAATGCAATATATGATCTTTGGTTGGATCCTGGATGAAAAGCCAAAAGTTGGCCAGGCGCAGTGGCTCACGCCTTTAATCCCAGCACTCTGGGAGGCCTAGGCGGGTGGATCACCTGAGGTCAGGAGTTCAAGACCAGCCTGGCCAACCTGGCGAAACCCCATCACTACTAAAAATAAAAAAAGTTAGCCAGGTATGGTGGCATGCACCTGTAGTCCCAGCTGCTCAGGAGGCTGAGGCAAGAGAATTGCTTGAACCTGGGAGGTGGAGGTTGCAGTGAGCCGAGATCATACCACTGCACTCTAGCCTGGGCAACAGAGCAAGACTCCATCTCAAAAAAAGTCAAAAGTCATAAATGAGATTTTGGGGCCATTTGGGGAAATATGAACTGTATGTTAACACTCATTCCACTGCCGAATTTTTGCGTAATAGTATAGTGTATAAGAGAACATTTTTGATGTATTATTAAATATTTAGGGGTGAAACATAATATTCGTAATTTAGTTTCCAACAGTTCAGTCAAAATTGTGAATATATAAATGTGCTGTATGTATACGCACACCCATGTATAAAAACATATACATATACACACATATAGGAAGAGAAAGAATGTGGCAAAATGTTAAAATTGGTGAATCTATGTGAAAGAAATAGAGTGTTTACTGTACTACTCTTTCAATATTTCTGAAATACTCTAATTTTATAAATTATAAAGGTTAGGAGAGAAGTATCTTCCTAGCTCCCTCCATGCCTGCCTTTCCCAGGTCTGCTCACACACTGCCAGGAGTCTACCTGGAACAGCTGATGTTCTTCAAACAGCCAATACTCTTCCACTAGCAGATCCTGTTTTCTGCTGCTTTACTCACAACTCAAGGCTCAATAGCTAAAGCTGGGTTTTATTATAAGACAGAAGTCTTTACAATACTAATTTTGAAAACAAGTTGGTCAAATATCAAATGGGAGTCATCTTTTAATGGCCTTATTACTAGATTTTAATATGTTCTTATGTTTCTCTTTCCCAATATAATGTTTATGATCTGTTTCTTAAACTTCATCATACCCATAGGGTGGCAAGCATGACAGGGAAACCTTGGACAAAAAGCAGGGCTGGTCACATCAGAAACTACTAACAGAAACAGTCAAGCTCTGCCTCTGGCTCTCAGCCCATATCACTCTGAACACCCCAGGCAGCCCAGACCAAGGCTCACCTCCTTCCTGCAGGCCTCACTGCTCTCCATATGGCAGCTCACTGACATCAAAGAAGACGGAAGAAATTATCTAAATTCACCAGGCTAGTCCCACTCCTTCCCTTGAACTGTGGAAGAGTCGCTGATATCTCAATTACCTCTCCTGCAATAGTACCTTTTTCCCTGCATGCTAAGATTTTGCAATGCTAAAAAGGGGGGTGAGAAGTGTATATCGGACTAACAGATGGAAGATTAACAAAAAAAGACCGACTTGATGGAGGAAACAAAACTACAATGTTTGTATACCTATAATAATAATACTGAGGAAGAAAAATTGAACTTGTAAGTAAAGTTAGGTTGCTCTTCTGTAACGCCTGTCGAGCTACAGACAGGAAAAGGCCCAGCATGGTTTCTGTGTACGCCTATGCTGTTTCTAATAGAAAGGACAAAATAGAGCCAAAACATCTGTTGACCAGTTAAGTTTGTTAATGAAACCAAATTGCAGCTGGTTTATCAAAGATCAAAAGTGAGGCAAATTAGAGAAAGGATGTATGAAACAAAGCTGGTTTCTAAAAAATAGTGGCTAAAGAATTCTAAACCCACTTGTCAAATTAACAAAAATCCTTCCTGGATTTTGCTTAGACCAGTGATTGGTATTTATTTTGTATCTTTGCAGAGACCAGCCTCATAGTTTAAATCTAGTTATCATTCATTCTAAAATGTTGTCTATATTGCTCATTTTACAGATTTATCAAAATATCACCTTTCATTTAAAAAAAACAGAAAAAACATACACTCTACATAATATTACACTAATTAAAAGATTCACTTATATAAGGAAAAATAATATGTAGTTTGCAACTGTTGGAGACTTCTCTGGTAAAGTGCTTCTGCCCCAAGCAGAGGCATATGTACAGTTAGCATTTCACATATGCACTGCCACAACTCCTTCTCTTACATGTACAACTTTCCATCATCACCTGAAGACAGAGAGATAAGCACACCCACGCACAAAAACATACTTCCATCTTGGTCCTGCTAATTCAAAATGTCACATGCAAATTACATGGCTGACGCATTTGCTAACTTTAATTTGGTGAGCTAATTGATGTTTATGTACTCAGAAACATTAATAGATTGGAGAGATCAAAGTACCTGAGAAGATTCAGGTTCATATTTTAAATGCTAGTGTGATCAGAGAACAGTTTCACCTAATCTACTGTAGTTTACGGCACAGGGCCAAGAAAAGGAAGTTTATAAACAAAACAAAAAGTCAAGAATTTTACAATTAAAACACATTGCTACTGTCATGATAAAACAAACAACAGGCCAGGCGTGGTGGGGCATGCCTCTAATCCCAGCACTTTGGGAGGCCGAGGTGGGCAGATCACAAGGTCAGGAGCTCGAGACCAGCCTGGCCAATATGGTGAAAGCCCGTCTCTACTAAAAATACAAAAAAATTAGCCAGGAGTGGTGGCGCATGCCTGTAATCCCAGCTACTCGGGAGGCCGAGACAGGAGAATTGCTTTAACCTGGGAAGCGGAGGTTGCAGTGAGCCGAGACCACGCCACAACACTCCAGCCTGGGCAAGACAGCAAGACTCCATCTCAAATTAAAAAAAAAAAAAAAAAGGCATTTCTTATATATTAAAAATAAAAGGCTGAGCACGGTGGCTCACGCCTGTAACCCCAGTACTTTGGGAGGCCGAGGTGTGTGAACTGCTTGAGCTCAGGAGTTCGAGACCAGCCTGGGCAACGTGGCGAAACCCTATCTCTACAAAAAATACAAAAATTAGCTGGGTGTAGTGGTGTGTGCCTGTAGTCCAAGCTACTTGGGGGGCTGAGGTGGGAGGATTGATCATTTGAGCCTGGGGAGGTCAAGGCTGCAGTGAACCATGATTACACGGCTGCCCTCCAGCCTGGGCAACAGAGTAAGACTGTCTCAAAAAAAAAAAAAATTAGCCAGACAAGGTGGTGCACACCTGTAGTCCCAGTTACTCAGGAGGCTGAGGTGGGAAGATCAAGTATCACTTGAGCCCGGGAGGTCGAGGCTGCAGTGAGCCATGATCAAACCACTGCACTCCAGCCTGGGTAACAGAGTGAGACCCTGTCTCAGGAAAAAAAAAAAAAAAAAAAAAGATGAAAGAAATAACATACAAAGATAAAACATATAAAAAGAATATAGACCTCCATTTTTGAGAAACATTAAAACGTACATTTGTTAAATAATGTTTGAAGAGAAAGGATGAATAAAATGTTTGTCATTTAAGACAAAATCAGAATAAATCAGCAAATAGTACTTAACTGTTAAATAACTTCAAAGCTATAGAATATAGATTTTCTTAGCTCTGAAAGTATCACAAATGTAGCTGGGAATACAAGAGTAACTCCTGAAAGCTGCTGATCATTCAGGACAGGATCATGTGTTACAGTAAAGGTATCACAACTATCAAATCTATCCAAGATCCAAAGAGTTAAAAGAATGTTTAACATTCATTTGAACAACGAAAAATCCTCTTGACATAATGTTTCTACTTTACCTGAAGCCCATTTCATTAGAAGTCTAGACAAGTCCCATCTTGATAAAAGCTCAAAAGTGGAACACGCTGTCATGCCTCAGAGTACAATAGAAAGACTCATTCACCCTTCATTTTATCTTTGCCTTGACCCAACTAACTAGTTTGAGACAATTCATGTGCTCTCTCAACAATGTCTCAACAACTGGTACTACCTGCTCACAAAAGCAGTCCTCAGACACTGCTACTCTGAAGAACTTCTGAAGCTTAATTATAAGAAGAACATGAACTGCAATTTTTTTCCTTCCATGACCCTGGAACAGCAAGTATTTGATCCACCTCATCTTTCACATTACAATAGGTTTCTGTCTGACTTTAGTGATTCTAAAACTGACTTTATCCATACCAATTCCAAAATGCAGGTTATTTTGAAGAGCATATTTTACAATATTTAGAGATTTATTCAATTTTCAGTTAAATACACATAATCAAGCACTCTTCGAGAAAGATGACATCTGCAACACAAAGGATATCAATTCAAAGGAAAACTAAGAAGGTCAACAGAGAGGAGGACATTCAGGCTCTATAATTAGCAGATAAAAAATATACACATTTCTGCCAAAAAAGATCCAGAGTCGCCTGAGACTATGAACAATTCCCCTAGGGCTGAGAGACTTCTGGAAGCCTGCCACATCAAAGAACAATATGGACTAATGAATGGTCCTTCATAAAGCACAGGCTACGGGAAAATTCCCAGAACAGATGAGGAGGGTCTGCTCTAGGGCAGGGTTAAGGGGACTGAAGAGGAGAAAACAGAAGAAAAGAAAATCTAAAAATAAACTTATCTAATTAATGTGTGTAAACAACTCAAGCAACTGCTGTAGGATATACATTTATCTTCTATTTATAGAAATATTTCATATTAATAACAGTGCCAAAAACCCTAACAAAGTGTCTCTCTAAAAGGGGCAGGAGAAATAGAATAAACAACTGAATAAGCCAAGATCACACATAATAAGAATCCTACGTTTGTCTTTCAACCCCATTTCTGATCATCTGAACTCCTTTTAAAAATCATTTTGTGGCCAGACACGGTGGCTCATGCCTGTAATCCCAGCACTTTGGGAGGCCGAGGCAGGTGGATCACTAGGTCAAGAGATTGAGACCATCTTGGCCAACATGGTGAAACCCCGTTTGTACTAAAAATACAAAAATTAGCTGGGCATGGTGGTGCACGTCTGTAGTCTAGCTACTCCAGAGGCTGAGGCAGGAGAATCGCTTGAACCAGGGAGGCGGAGGTTGTAGTGAGCTGAGATCGCGCCACTGCACTCCAATCTGGCAACATAGCGAAACTCCATCTCAAAAAAAAAAAAATCATTTTTATCAGCCTGACCAACATGGTGAAATCCTGTCTCTACTAAAAATACAAAAATTAGCCAGGCATGGTGGCACACGCCTGTAATCCCCAACTACTCAGGAGGCTGAGGCAGGAGAATCGCTTGAACCCAAGAGGCGACAGCTGCAGTGAGCTGAGACTGCGCCCCTGCACTCCAGCCTGGGCAACAGAGCAAGACTCTGTATCCAAAAAAAAAAAAAATCATTTTGATTTTTTTCTTATTGACAGTATCACTGTTTTTGTAATTTTGTTTATGTTTGAAGGCTTTTTGTAAGATTCTAACACAATTATTTCTTCAAGAGAAAAAACATCAGAAGCCCTACTTGATACTGGAAGTGTCCCACCTTCCAATTACGATGCCAGCCTAGAATGAGAATTCCCACATTATGTACTACACTGTAAACAGACCAAGACTTGACACTTAATAAATTTTATGAAGACATTCTCACTAAAGTGAAATACTAAGGAATTTATTTTAAATGGAACTAAACTGATCTTATAAAAATGCTAAAGCTCAAATGTTCAAATGGAATCTAAATGCTACAAAGTGCACAGTGATAACGGAAGTCTCTCTTAGAATATGTGACTTTCCAAAGTCCTCATAATCTGACCTAATTGAGCTTTACTACTTTTAATGAGAAACATTAATACTATCCTTTAGGAGTTCCCTCACCAAGTCAAAGATAAAGTTTTATCTTCAGTGGTTTAATTCATTTCCATATCACCTCACTGAAGAGAACTTTCTTAAATAAATACAAAGAATTTATGCTAAGAAGCCAGTGTGGTAATACCCAATTTGAATTCTAGACTATCAGAAGATGTGCAATTACATTTCAGAAAGGAAGGAGCCCTTCTATTTTAACTTGCATTGTATTCCTCCTAGCAGTCATGCATTGGAATGATGATGATGTTAAATCTAATTAGACAGACTTACTACTTTCTCTACTGCCTTTCCATATTGCTAATATTATAAATAGTATCTACTTTAAAAACTATAATAAGCTCATTGCATCTACCAAATTTAAAATGCTGGAAATCTATTTGTTGGGGCAAAACTGCTTCTAATCATTTGAAGAACTGGAAGAGATACTTTTACTGTTAATAAAAAGCCACCACAGGCTGAGGCAGGTGGATCACGAGGTCAGGAGATCGAGACCATCCTGGCTAACACCGTGAAACCCCGTCTCTACTAAAAATACAAAAAATTAGCCGGGCGTGGTGGCAGGCGCCTGTAGTCCCAGCTACTCAGGAGGCTGAGGCAGGAGAATGGCGTGAACCTGGGAGGCGGAGCTTGCAGTGAGGCGAGATCGTGCCACTGCACTCCAGCCTGGGCGACAGAGCAAGACTCTGTCTCAAAAAAAAAAAAAAAAAGCCACCACTGTTGACCAGTGTACTGCCCAGTGGTAAAGAGCTCTGAGGTCAGACTGTCTCGTCAGAATCTTGGCTTCACCACTCACTAGCTCTATCTGTGACCTTGGGCAAATCACTTAAGCTTTCAGTCTCATTTTTTCATCTGTAAAATAAGGGTAATAATCTACCTCCCTTGCAGTTATTTTGACAAGTCAAGGAGATAATAAATGTAAAGCACTTGGAATAGTGCCAGCATTTAACACTTACAAAACGTTATTATTCTATTTTTATTTTGTTTTACATTTAATGTAACTGCTCAAAAAAGTAACCAGAATAACAGCTTCTTTGAAAGTTATGGCCAGGCACGGTGGCTCACACGCCTGTAATCCTAGCACTTTGGGATGCCAAGGCAGGCGGATCACTTGAGATCACGAGTTCGAGACCAGCCTGGCCAACATGGTGAAACCCTGTCTCTACTAAAAATACCAAAATTAGCCGGGCTTGGTGGTGTGTGCCTGTAATCCCAGCTACTTGGGAGGCTGACACAGGAGAATCACTTGAACTGGGAGGCGGAGGTTGCAGTGAGCTGAGATGGCACCACTGCACTCCAGTCTGGATGACAGAGCGAGATTCCATCTCAAAAAAAAAAAAAAAAAAGTCGTTAGGCCAGGCATGGGGCATAGTAGCTCACGTCTATAATCCCAGCATTTTGGGAGGCCAAGGCAGGCGGATCACTTGAGGCCAGGAGTTCAAGGCCAGCCTGGCCAACATTAATGAAACCCCATCTCTAATAAAATACAAAAATTAGCCCGGTGTGGTGGCACACACCTGTAATCCCAGCTACTCGGGAGGCTGAAGCACAAGAATTGTTTGAACCTGGGATGCTGAGGTTGTAGGAAGCCAAGATCATGCCACTGCACTCCAGACTGGGTGACAGAGTGACACTCTGTCTCAAAAAAAAAGGCATTAGTTGACTAGATTGTAATTGAGATCACTCCATTTCTGAACTATTTTCACTTATATCATAATTTTCCTCCCATAATGCAATGCAAACTATGACTTCAAGCACATCAAGAACAACGATAATCTTTTCAAATATATTAGAAAAAGTCTTATATATAGGAAATTATAGTACAATCAATCTACATATGAATCCAAGTTCAGCAGCCAAAGGAAGAATAATCATGGGTCGACAACTAGCATATTTAGTATAAGAAACTCAAACTATTTTAAAATGGCTACTAGGCATTTTGGGTGCCTTTGACAAAAGATGTAGACCAGGAGCGTCCAATCTTTTGGCTTCCCTGGGCCACACTGGAAGAAGAATTGTCTTGGGCCACGCATAAAATACACTAACAATAGCTAGTAAGCTCAAAAAAAAAAAAATTTAAAAACCACAAAAAAATGTTGTTGTTGTTGTTGAAACGAAGTGTTGCTCTGTAGCCCAGGCTGGAGTGCAGTGGCTCTATCTCGGCTCACTGCAACCTCCGCCTCCCAGGTTCAAACAATTCTTGTGCCTCAGCCTCCTGAGTAGCTGGGATTATAGGTGTGTGCCACCACACTGCAGGCCAAAAATCTCTTTATATTTTAAGAAAGTTTACGAATTTGTGTTGGGCTGCATTCAAAGCCATTCAGGGCCGCATCTAGCCCATGGGCCGTGGGTTGGACAAGCTTGCTATAGACCCTAGCCATAGAAAAACATGTGGAGGCCAGGCACAGAGGCTCGCGCCTATAATCCCAGCACTTTGGGAGGCCGAGGTGGGTGGATCACCTGAGGTCAGGAGTTCAAGACCAGCCTGGCCAACATGGTGAAACCCCATCTCTACTAAAAATGCAAAACTTAGCCAGGCATGGTGGCGTGTGCCTGTAATCCCAGCTACTAGGGAGGCTGAGGCAGAAGAGTCACTTGAACCTGGGAGACAGAGGTTGCAGTGAGCCATGATTGTGCCATTGTACTCCAGCCTGGGTGACAAGAGCGAAACTATGTCTCAAAAAAAAAAAAAAAAAGAAAAGAAAAAAAAAAGAAAAACATGGATATACACATGACTTTACACTCTATTTCAGAGGATTTGTGGGATACCCACCCAAGTTCATTTGTGGATCCCGGGCTAAGAATTTCTATTAAATTTACTTAGTGGGTTTACATGGTTTTAAACTATTAAACCACTTTTAATTTCAAAGGGTAATATATTATGTTGTAATTTTCTCACATTTTTTTAAATGCTATTTTGTTTTATTAATTTTTTTTTTGAGATGGAGTTTCACTCTTGTTGCCCAGGCTGGAGTGCAATGGCGCAATCTTGGCTCACTGCAATCTCTGCCTCCCAAGTTCAAGCAATTCTCCTGCCTCAGCCTCCCCAGCAGCTGGGATTACAGACATGCACCACCATGCCTGGCTAATTTTGTATTTTTTTAATAGAGACAAGGTTTCTCCATGTTGATCAGGCTGGTCTTGAACCGCTGACCTCAGGTGATCCACCCACCTCGGCCTCCCAAAGTGCTGGGATTACAGGCATGAGCCACTGCACCAGCTGGAAAAAAATGCTATTTTGTCAAAGAATACAAACATGTTGTCAATTTTGTTTAAACTGATTTTTTTTTTTTTTAAGAATCAAATGATTACTTAATAGAATTAGTCTCCAAATTTCATCAAGTAAAAATTCTAGAAAACATTTCTCAGCTTTCCTCATTATAGCATGATGCTAACTAAACAATTTAAAGATCAGCATCATAAAAAGAGCAGTAACAATTGCCTGCTAAGTAATAAATTACTCTGCTCTCAATCCTAGACACTTTCAGACATGAATTTTCCTTTAGACTAAAAATACTTCTGTACAGATGCTGCCTGAAAAAAATACGATAAGGTTGGCAAGAAATGATGGGCAAGGTTAAAGTGAAGGATCAGAAGAGACTGTGGAAAATTTGTACTGACTCTTCCATCACAAGTAAAAGTATCCCCTGGATCACAAAATTATTGAAACATACTATTAAATTGCCTAAAGCTGCCTGACTTAGTTCATGTACCTGTTCATTATAAAACCTTAACATACCTTAGGGTAGTGTATATATTTTTAAAAACAAAGATATCCAAATCCATCAAGAAATGGCTCCATAGTCCCTTAAGGAATTTCTTCATAGTATAAGCTTTTATAAAAAATATTTAATTAAGGCTGGGAGCGGTGGCTCACGCCTGTAATCCCAGCATTTTGGGAGGTCAAGGCAGGTAGATCATGAGGTCTGGAGACTGAGACCATCCTGGCCAACATGGTGAAACCCCGTCTCTACTAAAATACAAAAAATTGGCCAGGCATGGTGGCACGCTCCTGTAGTCCCAGCTACTTGGGAAGTTAAGGCAAGGGAATCACTTCAACCTGGGAGGCGGAGGCTGCAGTGAGTCGAGATCATGCCACTGCACTCCAGCCTAGTGACAGAGCAAGACTCTGTCTCAAAAAAAACAAACAAAACAAAACAAAACAAAAATATATATATACATATGTATTTAATTAAAAACAGAGGTGCCTGATTTGGCTGTGTCAGATATATGAATTAGGATTTAAGTGGCTTTTTGTATTTTCTTTTAAACAAATGTTATTAAGAAGAAAATTTCATAACTTTACTTCTTTCTTTATGCCCACATTCTGTCACAGAGAACCAGAGGTTGGTTACACAAACACAACAACCACCTAAGGATCAAATAAATGTGGCAGAAGACTAACAAAATAAAAATATAGTTAACAAATAAATGTTGGCCGGGCACAGTGGCTCATGCCTATAATCCCAGCACCTTGGGAGGCCGAGGTGGAAGGATGTCTTGAGCCCAGGAGATCAAGACCAGCCTGGGCAACATCGAGAAACCTCATCTTTACAAAAAGTACAAAAATTAGCTGGGCATGGTGGTGTGCACCTGTAGTCCCAGCTACTCGGGTGGCTGAGGTGAGAGATCACTTGAACCCGGGAGGTGGAGGTTGCAGTGAGCTGAGGTGATACCACTGCACTCCAGCCTTTTAGATTAGCTCATGGAAAGGCAAACCACCTGGTCCTATCCTATCTGTAGGACCAGGTGGTTTGCCTTTCCATGGGCTGATCTGATCTAAAGCATTGTGGAAAACAGGTTCCATTTCAAAGGTTCATGGTATCCAAACAAGAGGAGCATAACTTTTCCTAACACGCATGTTTCAATTGTTTCTAAACTGTACTTAGCCCAGGCAACATGGCAAAACCCCATCTCTACAAAACATTTAAAAACTTAGCTGGGCATGGTGGCGTACACCTGTATTCCCAGTTACTTGGGAGGAACACTTGATCCCAAAAGGTCAAGGCTGCAGTAAACCATGAATAAAACCACCATTTCTTTCTTTCTTTTTTTTGAGACAGAGTCTCGCTCTGTCACCCAGGCTGGAGTGCAGTGGCACGATCTCAGCTTACTGCAATGTCTGCCTCCTGGGTTTAAGGGATTCTCCTGCCTCAGCCTCCCAAATAGCTGGAACTACAGGTGCCCCCCACTACACCTGCCTAATTTTTTTGTATATTTAGTAGAGATGGGGTTTCACCATGTTGGCCAGGTTGGTCTCGAACTCAGGCAATTGGCCCACCTCAGCCTCCCAAAGTGCTGGAATTACAGGCATGAGCCACTGCGCCTGGCCAAAACCACCTTTTCTTTCTTCCTTTCTTTATCTTTGGGACAGGATCTCATTCTGTCACCCACGCTGGAGTACAATCAAGGCTCACTGCAGCCTCTACCTCCCATGCTCAAGTGATCCTCCCACCTCAGCCTCCCAAGTAGCTGGGACTACAGATGTGCTTCACCAAGCCTGGCTAATTCTTTGATTTTTTTGTAGAGACAGGGGTCTCACTATGTTGCCCAGGCTAGTCTTGAACTCCTGGGCTCAAGCGATCCTCCCACCCTGGCCTCCCAAGGTGCTGGGATTATAGGCAGGAGCCACCCTGCCCGGCCAAAACCACCTTTCTATCAACAATGATTAATGTTTTATAACATGTATTAATAAAATTAACTGATATCAATATATCTGCTCACCCAAAAGACAGAGAATAAACCCCAAAACTAGACATGAACTGTAAACAACTTTCTGCTGCTCTACTTTGTGTTTAGTTTGGAAAGTAAATACTGTAGCTTTGAAACAAAGAAAAATCTTACTCAACCAAAAACTTAAAGCGGTAGCAGTAATGTAAGGAGAATTTTACCATATATTTATAAATACTATAGAAATAACATAAGGTCCAAGAAATCAGAGTATTTTAAAAAGATACTATATGAGACAAAATAAACATTCACCTACAACACAGAGAAGTGGACAATAAAAAATGACTTTATATTGAAATGAGGGATTTAGGTGACATATGAAAATAACTTCTTAAATGCATAGATTATCGGCCGGGCATGGTGTCTCACGCCTGTAATCCCAGCACTTTGGGAGACCAAAGCAGGTGGATCACCTGAGGTCAGGAGTTCGAGACTAGCCAGGCCAACATGGTGAAACCCCGTCTCTACTAAAAATACAAAAATTAGCCAGGCATGGTGGCATGTGCCTGTAATCCCAGCTACTAGGGAGGCTGAGGCAGAAGAATCACTTGAACCCGGGAGGCAGAGGTTGCAGTGAGCCGAGATTGTGCCACTGCACTCCAGCCTGGGCAACAAGAGCAAAACTCCCATCTCAAAAAAAAAAAAGCATAGATTATCACCATTAAAATAAGAAGTCTAGCTGGGCATGGTGGCTCATGCCTCTAACCCCAGCGCTTTGGGAGGCCGAGACGGGCGCATCACTTGAGGTCAGGAGCTTGAGACCAGCCTGGCCAAGATGGTGAAACCCTGTCTCTATTAAAAATGCAAAAATTAGCCGGGCGTGGTGGCAGGTGCCTGTAATCTCAGCTACTTGGGAGGCTGAGGCAGGAGAATCGCTTAAACCTGGGAGGCAGAGGTTGCAGTGAGTCAAGACTGCGCCACTGCACTCCAGCCTGGGCGACAGAGCTAGATTCTGTCTCAAAAAAATAATAATAGTAAAATAAGAAGTCTGTAGATTCTTCTTTGAAAATAGTAATATAGAGAAAAATATACAATGGCCTTTTGTAGATTTCTGAAATATATACGACCCTGCCTGGATGAAGGAAGATCAATATTATCCTTCCTGGTCCCTTCAGGCACCAACCAATTAGCAATTAGAGCTTAAAAACAAACCACATGACTCTTCCATTAAATTCTTGGCCAACCAGTGAGGAAGTCCTCCACACAATGCAATACAATATATACATTTTAAAATACAAAAGCCTGCTCTAAGGCAAAACATTCAATTTTATCAAACTTTATTCGGAACTTTTGTCTGCATAAAACTTAAGTGAAACTGTAAAAGACAAAAGGACAGTAGTGAGAATGCACAAACATTACTCCTTCGCTTACCTGGTCTTTCTCATGGGGTAGAAGGCTGACAGGTGGGAGCGAGGACGGGAATGCACTGGGATACTGAGGTGCCCCTTTGCCATCTAAGCTCCCATAATTGACCCTGTACTGCGGTCCATCTTTCAGTAACCTCCCATTATTCACAGCGCGTTTGGCCCCCAGTCGCAGCCGCTGCTGAAAGGCTGGGTTGTTGGTGGTGCTTGTGAGATCACTTTGACTTCTGAGATACTTCTCTATGTTCTTCAGGGAGGAGCCATTTGGCTCCTCAAGTCCTTCAATTGCTCTCCTTAAAAGTTTATTCCAATCCACATTGCGGAGATCATTACATGATCCTCTAGACCCCTTGGTTGACTTAGGAAAAGTGCCTGGTTTAACTGATGAAAAGCGCCCAGGGTTGTCTGGGTCCTTATAGGAGGCAAGGCCTTTGTTGGTGACTTTGAGAACTGAGCCATCCTGAACACTGAGTTCCAGCTGTTCAGAGACTGTCTTCTTATCCAACCCATGGGAAGTACTGACCGCATGGCAGATTCTCTCTTCAGAGGGCCTTTGCTTTTGCTTTTTTATTTTCTGTATAGCTTCAAGAATCCACTCTGTATAAAGTGGGTTTGCAAGTTTTACCATGGTTGACAAATGCCTTCTTCAACACAAAAGTTACCCATAGAGGTTCTCTTTGTATTTAACAGAACTTGCACATTTGAAAGTCATTTACAATTCAACAAATGGACAGAGTATTCCAGACTGTATTAAGCAACATTTTACAAACATCCATCCTTAAGAGATTCAAAAGCAGACAAACAGGCAATGTTGATGGTTGTCTTATTTTACCAACAGGAAAGACTGCATTCGGGTGAAGAACATCCTTAACTGGGAAATCAAGACCTTAAAAGATAAAAAGAGGGGAAAGTCTCTTAATAATGAAGCTTACACAAATAAACTAAAGATTCTTTAGCATGACTTTTTCAGACACAGAATGACCACAGAAGTAATGACAGGCAGGTATTACATAACACAGCCACAGTGACTATATTTTTCAATAAGAAATTGAGTCACAGTCTGAGAAGAAATTGTTTTTAGAATGTTTCACTTCTCTATATGAAGTCATTTATGAGGCATAATCACATTTAAATTATACATTTAATTATCTTTATTGAAATTAACAAAATTATATGAAAGTGGTTTGAGGTATATGTCTGCCATAAACATAAAATACACATCAAAGAATAAGTCTATGATATAAAAAATCTGATGAAAGTACATTAAACTTATTTCAAGAAATCTTAAACTTAAAAAAAAGAGTAAATAATCCTGCTTTCAGCTAGGTATTGTATTTCCCAAGTCTCATACATAAAAAAACTTCCCATCTAGCTACTTCTATGGAAACACATCCCCATCCCTTTAACAGAGGTCTATGATACCCTCTAGCCCACAAGTTGGAAAACTGAAAATAATATAGTAACATAACCCTTCACTTTTAAGTAGTAGAGCATTCTAGTTATCTTAATACCCAGTTAGCTCATTAAACAGCTCAGTACAAAGAAGGTATATACAAATGTGATTCCAGGTGGACAGTGGTATTTGTTCTGAGAGATGCCTGGTGTATAAAAAAACCACCCTAGATCTCCAATCTGGTATTGAGTACCTCTACAAAGAGCCTACAAGGAGAAAGAGCCTTTGGCCTGGGAATTGGGCCAAACCTGAGCTCTAATCTTGGTCTCCAATGATAACATCCACTTCTTAATTCTTTTTATAGTTTAAACTGTACAGAGTGTGCTAATATATAACTTGTCACTTAAACTGCAGAACAACTTTGTGGGTAAACTGAGGCTCGGGAGGAGATGGAATTCACCCAAGGGAAGAGTCAATAACAGATTTAAGGGTTGAACAACATTAATTTTTTTTTATTAATTTTTTTTTTTTTTTTTGAGACAGAGTCTCGCTCTGTCACCCAGGCTGGAGTGTAGTAGCGCAATCTCAGCTCATTGTAATCTCTGCCTTCTGGGTTCAAGCGATTCTCCTGCACAGCCTCCCGAGTGGCTGGGATTACAGGAATGTGCCACCACACCCAGATAATTTTTGTATTTTTAGTAGAGACGGAGTTTTGCCATTTTGGCCAGGCTGGTCTCAAACTCCTGACCTCAGCCCACCTTGGCCTCTCTAAAGTGCTAGGATTATAGGTGTAAGCCACCGTGCCCAGCCAATTCTAAAATCCAACTAAGTCCATCACTGTTCTCACCTGAGCCACGACTGCCTGCTCTAGCTAGTTCTGCCTCTGCAAAGAGACCAACATGGGTCTGAACCCCAGCTCTACCACAATGTCCAGGGGAGGAACCCTGGGTAACTTAAGCTTCCATCACTTTACTTGTAGGCAATACTGGTATATCCCTTACAGGACTATTGAGAGGATTAAATGAACACATTATCTAATATTCAATATATAGTTATCACTTTCATCAAATGCAACGTCTACATACTTTGAAATTTTTCTAGTAAAATACAAAATTAAAGTTATCTCTGGTTATTTATTTAGACAGACTATACCTAAGAGGAGAAAATAATATCTTTCCTTAAAAACTTTAGCCAGACATACTGAAGAATATAGTATTTGCTCTCAGAGATCCTGAAATGTTGCTGAAAAACAATTGGGTCATTGAACTATACTTGTTCAAACAGTACAGTTTTAAATGCCAACCCAAAATGCCACCTTAAAGGAGGCAGTTTAAACAAGATTGTCCCTGTGATCAGTAAGCTGTAAATTCACCCTACTCATTTTCCCCTTAGATTCAGAAACTTGGGGCTGAAGGTCATCCAGTCCAACCTCTAGTTATCCAATAAAAGACCCCTGCCCAATATCCCAAATAAATGGGCAATGAGTCTTTACATTTTTAAAATACTTCCAGTGATTGATAATTTGTCACTTTTTGAGGCAGCTCACCCCACTGCTGCACAGCTCTAGCTAAATTTCTTGCTCAGAGAAACAAAAATCTGCCACCCCATAACTTCAACCCACTTGTCCTATTCCCTGGAAGGACCCCAAGACAATTCTTAGTATTTCTTCAATATAAGAGGCCTTCGAATGTCCAAAAACAAGTACCTTTTGAAAACAACTAACAACAAAACCCCATGCTACCTCCAGCCATAACTTAGACCACTCATATCCCAGTTTCTTAGCCCTTCCACATATCACATTGTTTCAAAGCACCACCTTCTCTTGGTTGCTCACTAGTTTGGCTATTGGCCATCTTAAAATATGACAGTTCAGGCATTATCCAATTATAAATGCAACCCAAATTACAGGAACTTCCTCAATACCCCTGCCACGCAAGTGGCCATGGTGAGCATGCAGTCCAACTAAAAATCCCAGATCTTTTTTCAAAAAGTGCTGTCAAGTTGAGTCTTTCCACCCCTTTCCTTCTGCAAATTGAAATGTTGCGATTTAACGTTTATTACCATTCAATTTCATCTCGTTGATTTAAGCCTATCTTCCAACCTGCTAAAGATTGTTTTGAATCTTGATTCTGTCATATATGTCATCTACAAATCTAATAAGTACTCACTTTTGTTTCATTATATAAACCCTTGACAAAAATGTTAGACTTGGAACACAGTGTGTTTAGGAATGAAATCACTGGCTTTCACAGTGCAACCACTTTCAGGATAGAACACAGAATCATTCTCTGTCAGTTAGTTTAGAACAGGAAATTGATCTTTCCAAAGTAAAATGGTTTCAGGCAAAATTTCATTAGAAGATATTTCACTGTATCCAAGTAATTATTTAATCTTTCATCATTTATTCAGGATGAATCACAACTAATTTAATTTGATTGCACAAAATACAACTGCAGAAAGTAGAAGAGGTCACAGGAAAAGTGCCCAATATTGCCAAGTTGCTTTTAGGTGTTTTGGTTACACAAGCAAACGAACATACATTAAAACAAAATGCGTAGCCGGGTGTGGTGGCTCACACCTGTAATCCCAGCACTTTGGGAGGCCAAGGCGGGTGGATCACCCAAGGTCAGGAGTTCAAGACCAGCCTAGCCAACATGGTGAAATCCCATCTCTACTAAAAATACAAAAAATTAGCCAAGCATGGTGGCATGCACCTGTAATCCCAGCTACTCAGGAGGCTAAGGCAGGAGAATTGCTTGAACCCAGGAGGCAGAGGTTGCAGCGAGTCGAGATTGCACCATTGCACTCCAGCCTCAGCAACAAGAGCGAAACTCCAACTCAAAAAAAACAAAACAAAACAAAAACAAAATGTGTTTCATAACTAATAGATACCTAAAATATACCTTCATGACAAGCTTTTACCACAATCTTTTTTTTTTTTTTTTGGCAGGGGACAGAGTCTTGCTCTTGTCGCCCAGGCTGGAGTGCAATGGCATGATCTCGGCTCACTGCAATCTCTGCCTCCCAGGTTCAAGCAATTCTCCTGCCTCAGCCTCCCAAGTAGCTGGGATTACAGGCACCCACCACCACGCCCAGCTAATTTTTTAATTTTTAGTAGAGACAGGGTTTCGCCATGTTGGCCAGGCTGGACTCAAACTCCTGATCTCGTGATCCGCCCACCTCGGCCTCCCAAAGTGCTGGGATTACAGGCGTGAGCCACCGCACTCAGCCCACAAATCTTTACCCACAATCATTTATATCCATAAAACAATTGTTTATATCCATTACCAACACATTTCAATAAGACTTGTCATTTTATACCTTAAAAATGTAATAAAATAAGGGAAAGTACCAGAATTGGAACTTCAAACGTTTTAACAGTCCATGACAAAAATGGAGATTATCCAGGTCTTCAGGCAAATCTGCCAAAAGAAAAAAGGAAATGTTCATTTGGACATAAGGACATCCTTAAATTCAGCAACCATCCGTGTATCTCCATAACCATTCAAGACAAACAGCTCCAATGAGTTATTATACTACATTTGGTGATATAATAATTCTTTCAGACCACTGAAAGATTCTTATAAATATGGAACTTGAGACAGAAAATGAAGCCACAAGGACCCAGCGAAGTGCCTAAAGAAGTAAATTTCATCCGTAAGCCCAGACCTGTTCAAATTTTAAAAATCAGGTTTGTGATAGATTCCTAAGAAAAAAATCTCAACATGGAAAAACAAAAACAAAAACCCTCTACTACTCAAATAGCCAAACAGATATAACATTTATCGGAAAAAAAGATAGTCAAAAGTTGTTTTAAGGTCAGCATTCGCATTCCTGGGCAGCATTCGCTGTTTGTCCCAAAGGCCACCAGGCACCTAGGTACTGAATGGACTACCCAGATATGACCAATAAGCTCACCTACAAGAAAAATGTACCAGTTTACATAATAGTAAATATGTTTTGACACAAGTCACATTTTAGGACAGCAGTGATTATTTTTACTTGAAAAGCAAAAAATAAATTTAAAAGAACAATTGTGAATAACTGCATTTTGATCTTATGTAAAACAATCAAGCAACCTTGGATCCTCCTTCTCCCTTCCCCCAGCCACGACACACACCCCACTCCTCAATTTAATCTCAAAATTAGCTCTCATCTGACACCAACCAACAGAGTTAATTAGGCAGAAGCAGATGTAACTCAGCAGCTCTTTGCTACAAGCAGAATCACAGTGTTTAAAAAAAAAAAATACACAGCTAGGAGAGGAACAAAATCAGAAGTCTCTTATCTATAGCCAATGCTCAACTAAACACACGTATATTATCCACTTTGTATATTATCCACTGCAAATTTTTTAATCTTAGGCTGATTTGTTTCCAACATCCCACTGGCCCCACTGTAAATTCGTATAAGCAAGAGAATAGACTGAAAACCAATTTCATTTTAGCCTAAGCAGTATCTAACTGGAAAGACAAATCCACAGGAAAAAAAATGCATAATTCATTCAAAAGCCAAATAGAAATGATTTTTCTTCCTGATTTGGAATTATCCACACCATTTCTCTTTTTCAGAGCACAGGGATTTGTTTCACATGTAGATGAGACATTCTATCACAAGCGAAAACCATAAAATCATTATTCTCATTTTTTTTCTATAAAAACTTGAAGGTTGGACTAAAAGGCTATCAAAAAGGTAGCAAATCATCCTAAATTAATTCTGGGGATTTATGCTACATCGAATTAAATTATTCTATTTTCTAAGGTTGTGAATCATTTTATTTTTAACTACAAAATATCAGTAAATTATATGGTTGTATCATACGGTCTTATAATATAACACTATTTACATCATTCATTACAAATATTCTAAACATATCTAGAGAAATGCTTAGTCCAGCACTGAGCTTTTAGCTTCACTGGTATTACATAAACATCAACACTATTCAGAAATATTCATGTCAGCATAAGAAGAGTCAAAATATCCTGGATCATAAGTATTATGCGAGGCCTCCTCTAAGCTTTTACTAAAGCTGTGTGTGTTGTTTCAAAATCAATGTCATAACACTCGAGTCATGAGATTATGGATGAGCCAAAAAACAGTGGTAGAAAAAAACAAAGATTAATAATAGAGTTTACACTTTTGTCATCCTGAGTTTTACTTGCTAACAGTTATTTTTAACTCTTTTACTTTCATAAGCTCCTGGCTTTTTCTTTCTTTTTTTTCCCCAAAGGGATCACTGTCGGAAAACCTGGATTTTTTCAAAGCCCATTGTGTAACTGAGTGAGCATCCACAAATCTAAGCAGTATCTTCCGAAACAGAACAGAACTGTTTAGGGGAAGGGACCTTGATTTATTTTTCTTCCATCAGCACCCAGCTCAGGTTATTGGCAGAGTTGCTCAAAATAGTGTCCTTGGTTAACAAATATCTGTTGTCTGACAACATCAAACGCCATCCATATGGTGATATTTGTTATCTTTCAAATCCTGGATGCATCTATTTCCTCTGAAATCAATGCTTCAGGCCCAAAACATGTGAACTGGGAGGTGAGGTTATAAATACTAATCAAAGAAAAACCAACAAATATTTAGCGAGCTGATGCTCCCTGCATGCAGCCCTGTGGTAGGTACTATGGGGAATACAAAGCAAAGCTAGAGACAGAACATATAAGAAGCAATTAAGAAATAACAAAGCACTGTTTGGCAGTTCTTCAAAAAGTTAAACTCAGAAATACCATATGGTTCTGTAATTCCATTTCTAGGTATAGACTCAAAAAGAATTGAGAACAGATACTCAAATAAGTACACATACACTCATGTTCATAACAAAATTATTCACAATAGCCAAAAGGTGTAAACAGCCCAAATGTCCACCAACAGATGAACAGATAAACAAAATGTGGTATATCCATACACTAGAATACTATACAACTATAAAAAGCAATGAAGTTTCGATACATGCTACTACAATACGGATGGACCTCAAACACGTTATGCTGTGAAAGACTCCAGACACAAAAGGCCACACATCATATAATTTCATTCATATGAGACATCCAGAATAGATAAATCCATAGACAAAACATAGATTGGTGGAGTCTCAGGGACATATCTAGAGAAACTGCTTAATGGGTAAGGGGTTTTATTTGGGATCAATAGAAATGTTTTGTAACTTGATAGTGGCAGTGGTGACACAACACTGAATGTACTAAATGCCACTGATTTGTTCACTTTTTAATGCTTTTTTCATTTTATGTTATGTGAGTTTCACCTCAATAAATTGTTTAAAAAAAAAGAAATAACAAAGCACTAAACTATAATAATAATAATAATACCAACCATTTCCTGACACCTACTGTGGTCCAGGTACTTTACATAGATTATCAGTAAACCTTAAAACAACCCTGTAAGGTAGCATTGCTGTTTTTACAAAAGGAAAACAGGCTGGACTTAGCCAAGATCTCAGAGCCATTAAGTCATGAAGGACTTTAATTCAGATGCCAAAGCCCAAACTCTTTCCATCTCTCCAGAGGTTTTCAAACTAGGCTCTTTGGATCTCTGTGACAAGGAGTTACTTCAGGTATTACCTTCAGGTACCCTTTGTGGGTTAAACTTTGGGCCATCGCAGCACCTTGAACCCAACAGTGCAGCTCCACTTTAACTGTTTTACGTATATTTGGTCTTCCCCGTAAGATTCGCTTTAAAGAAAGTGTTCCTCTGATTACAGAAGGAAGAAGTCTGGAAACAACTGTGACTATACTACCTTGCTGAAACCATGTGGAGGACGGATGAACATCTCTTGGATGGATGGGACTGAAACTGGACCTTGAAAGATAATGCTCAGCCTGGATAAGTGTCCCACCGTCCCTCTGCCCAAATTCAAATCCTTCATGGCCCAGTGCAAACAACAACTTCTGAAAAGCCCAAACATCTTTGTCTAACAGGAAGCTTTTAGCTTTTTTACTGTTTTGACATTCATTTCCCACTTTCTATTATGCTTACTTGTGTATTAACCTTGTCGCCCCTACTAGACTGTAAAATTCTTAAAAACAGGATTCATGCTTGATTCATCTTTGTATACCCTAAGATTTCCCAAGACTGCAACTTCATCATAAGAGGGTTTCAATGCCTATTTGCTAAATAAATGTATCAGGGAATGAATGAAGGAAATCAAAGTGAAATCACAGAAGCTAAGAATGAGCTGTCAAACAAAACAGACACCAAGTCCATGTGCCTGACTAGAACAGGTATACGCTCAAAAGGGATAAAGAAATTAAGTTGGGCCAGGCACAATGGCTCATACCTCTAATCCCAGCACTTTGGGGGGTCAAGGCAGGAGGATTACTTGAGGACAGGAGCTCGAGACAAGCCTAGGCAACACAGCAAGACCCCACCTCTACAAAAATAAAAAAATAGGTGGGTGTGGTGGTGTACACCTGTAGACCCAGCTACTTGGAAGACTGAGGCAAGAGGATCTCTTGAGCTGCCCAGGAGGTTGAGGCTACAGTGGGCTATGATTGCGCCACTGCTCTCCAGCCTAGGCAACAGAGCAAGACTCTGTCTCTAAAAAAGACAAATATAATTAAAAAATAAAAAACAGAAATAGGCCGGGCGCAGTGGCTCACACCTATAATCCTGACACTTTGGGAGGCCAAGGTGGGCAGATCACGAGGTCAGGAGATTGAGACCATCTTGGCCAACATGGTAAAACTCCATCTCTACTAAAATACAAAAAATTAGCCAGGCGTGGTGGTGCGTGCCTGTGGTCCCAGCTACTCGAGAGGCTGAGGCAGGGGAACTGCTTGAACCCCGGAGGCAGCGGATGCAGTGAGCCGAGATCGCACCACTGCACTCCAGCCTGGCAACAGAGCCAGAATCCATCTCAAAAAAAAAAAAAAAAACAGAAATAAAGTTGGCTGTGAAAAAAGCCAAGCTGTGGTGTGTGAATGTGACAGACGAATAGGAAGCCACTGCAGGAGCAGGTGACATCACAATGCACAGGGAAGGGCATGCACATACACACACAAACCTGTTGAATGTTTGAATCACTCTGGCAATAGTATCCATCTACTCTGGAGGGAAGGGTGATTGAAAGAAAAAACAAAAGCAACCAGTATTTCATCTCTGCAAACATCAATCTTGTTCAACATATATTTATGAGCCTAACTCAGCAGCAAGCCCAGAGCAGGCACTCAATAAAACGTTAGTTGAACTGAATATTTAATTCCCCATCTTTTTAGAGTAACACTAAGTTCTTTCCCACTACTCATTAACAAAGAGAGTTTTCAATTCATAAGCTAATAATGTTTTCCAAGGATTTCTAAGAGGCTAAATCACCATAAAAATTATCATTTCAACTAATACATATTATATTAATTGCAAGTTTAATTTTTCATGTCATGCTCTCCTAGTTGACAATATCCTTGTTATGTCATTAAACTATAATTGTGTAAATGTGCTTCAACAAACAATAACTGAACCATCAATAAACTATTATGGCTTCCATAATCCCTAACAAAGATTAGTTTCAATATCATCATCATAAATTGGTAGAGACAGGTCCCAAATCTCCTGGTGAAACCCATGAATTAGGTTTGCATAGTTATCCCTGCATTTAAGTGCTCAATAGTTTCAGTCTCTAAAATTTAATCACACTGTTAGGAACCTCACAGGAAATTTGATCCCTTGTAAAACAGAGGAATTTAGAGACAAGATGAAAAGTCATTTGAAGTCATCAGGCCTTTGGAGCCAGGGTACACTGATTAGTAATGATGTATTATAACTAAGCACTTTCACTTAAGAAATAATCAACTAAATTTAGAGTGCCTTTTTTTGGCATTTAAAAATTACTATTCAATCCTAGATTTCTCCTTAATTACAAATTAGCTTTAGTTGGTTTTTGATGACAAAGACTGAGAATAATGTATTAAGGAAAACAATGTTTTTTTTGGTTTTTTGTTTGTTTGTTTGTTTTGTTTTTTTGAGACAGTGTCTTGCCCTGTTGCCCAGGCTGGAGTGCAATGGCACGATCTTGGCTCACTGCAACCTCCGCCTCCCGGGTTCAAACGACTCTCCCACCCCAGCCTTCTCAGTAGCTGGGATTACAGGCACATGCCACTATGCCATTGTTTGTTTGTTGTTGTTTTCTATTTTTAGTAGACGGAGTTTTACCATGTTGGCCAGGCTGGTCTCGAACTCCTGACCTCATGATCCAGCCGCCTGAGCCTCCCAAAGTGCTGGGATTACAGGCATGAGCCATCGCACCTGGCCAAAAAATGTGATTTTTAAAAAACTTTTTAAAATAGAGATATAAGGCCAGGCTCGGTGGCTCATGCCTATAATCCCAGCACTTCGGCAGGCCAAGGCAGGTGGATCACCTGAGGTCAGAAGTTTGAGACCAGCCTGGCCAACATGGTAAAACCCCATCTCTACTAAATACAAAAAATTAGCAGGCGTGATGGTGCATGCCTGTAATCCCAGCTCTTTGGGAGGCTGAGGCAAGAGAATTGCTTGAACCCAGGAGGCGGAGGTTGCAGTGAGCCAAGATTACGCCATTGCACTCCAGCCTGGGCAACAAGAGCAAAACTCTATCTCAACTAAATAAATAAGATAAAGATACCAAAAAATCTAAATAAATAAATAAAAATAGAGGCGGGGGTCTCCCTATGTTGCCCAGGCATGTCTTGAACTCCAGGGCTCAAGGGATCCTTTCACTGTAGCCTCCCAAAGTAGTGGGATTACAGGCATGAGCCACTGCACCTGGCTGAGAAAAATCTGACATCTTAACTTTTTTATGATTCTTTTGAAAGACAGATTATTACAGGATTCTTTGTTAACTGTATTACAGATGTCTTCAGACCAGATATCCAGATACCCTGAAAAATTCAGGTTCCCTTTTGAGAGTTTCATAAATATTATAGCTCTACTCTAAAAAATAAGCACATGTACCCACATACACTGGTATACATTTTCAAGGGTTAACAGACCTTCTGTCATCCACCCATGGATCACTTAAGGTGCACTGGCTATATACAGAGAGGTATTTTATCCAGTTTCACAATAGTTAGCTTTGTGTGCTTTAGTTACGGCATGTTACATCAAGAGTAAGAAAGTTATTCTTTTTGGTTTTGGATGTTATCAAAAAACAGGTTTCTGACATTTTAATCAACAAGTAGGTGTGCTGTGATGGGAAGTATCAGAGTCAGGGATCCAGTCCCCATTCTGCTAGCTACCTAGGCTAGGGGATATTGGACATGTTACTAAATCAAAGTCTCTGTTTTCTCTTCTGTAAAAATGAGAATACTTCTCTGTTTTACAGAACCGTTAAGAGGAATCACTGAGATAACAAATATGAAAGCAGCAAGGATGATGGCAGACACATAGCAGGAACACAATAAAATGCTAGCTCATAAAAGGAAAAAGGGCAATACAGTCAGCTGGAGGCCTGTAAAATCTAATCTGGCTGAACTTCTGTCTATATGACCATTTTCTCCTAAGAGACAGGAGAAGTCAGCACCTGGCTCTTACAGCCGCAGAGAAGTAAAAATTCAAGACAGAGAATAGAAGAAAGTGAAGGAAAGCAAAAATAGATTGTAATGGTGAGGCTGGGGTCAAGAAGAGTGTATTTTACTCATAGTTATACACTGTTTAAGGTCAACAAAGCTTTTAAAAGATAGTACTGCATAGGAGAATATCTTCTTGACCTCAGGGTAGGAAAAGTCTTAAAACAAGACACAAAAGGCACTAACCATAAAGACCAATAAATTTGACTCCATTAAAATTAAGAACTTCTGTTCATTAAAAGACACCATAAAGAGAATGAAAAGGCAAGCCACAGTATTTGCAACACACACACATGACAAAGGACTTGTATTCACAGTAAATAAAGAGCTTCTAAATAGCAATAAAAGATACAAGGCCCAACTTTTAAAAGCAGGGTGGAAAAGACTTGAACAGAACTTTATAAATGAGGCTATCTAAATGGCTAAAAAAGTATATGAAGAGCTGGCCGGGCGCAGAGGCTCACGCCTGTAATCCCAGCACTTTGAGAGGCCAAGACGGGCAGGTCAACTGAGATCAGGAGTTCAAAACCAGCCTGCCCAACATGGCAAAACCCCACCTCTACTAAAAATACAAAAAATTAGCTGGTTGTGGTAATGGGCACCTGTAATCCCAGCTACTCAGGAGGCTGAGGCAGGAGAATCGCTCGAACCCAGGAAGCAGAGGTTGCAGGGAGCCAAGATCACGCCACTGCATTCCAGCCTGGGCGACAAAAGCAAAACTCTTGTCTCAAAAAAAAAAAAAAAAAAAAAATATATATATATATATATATATATATATATATATATATGAAGAGCTGTGCAATCTGATTACTAATCAGGTAAGCGCAAAATTTACCATATTGGCTAAAATTATAAAAGCTAAAAAGGCTGAGATTGGAGAGGGTGAGAAGCAAGGGAATTCATATATTGCTGGAGGGAGTGTAACCTGGTGCAATACTTTAGAAGAGTTTGGTACTTAGTAAAGATGAAGACATGCATATCTTATGACTAGGTGACCATACAATTCATCATCTAAACCTAGATACTTTTGAAAACTAAAAGTGTTACAGTTACACTGGGAAAATAAGCAAAAACCAGGACAAATGGTCACCCTAGCTATAAACTGGCAATTTCATTCCTAGGTGTATACCTTAGAGAAACTTGTGCACATGGGCACCAGATGACAGGTATAGGAATGCTCATAGCAGCTTTGTTCACAATTGCCCCAAACTTGAAACAACTTAAATATTCAGCAACAATGGAATGGATGATACGAAAATTGGTGTATTCTCTTTCTGGGGTCTGTGAGAAGACAGGTATCAGAAGATCCTGGGAGTCCTATAAAAAGGTGCTTAAAGGTGCTTTGGAAATGCAAATTAAGGCATTACAGGGAAGAAATATTCCATCACCCCACTTCTCCCATCCATGCATCATTTACCATTCTGCAACAAAGACTGATCACTACAGCTCACACATCCCTACTTACATAAAATATTTCCTTATTTTTTTTTTTTTTTGAGACAGAGTCTCGCTCTGTCGCCAGGCTGGAGTGCAGTGGTGCAATCTCAGCTCACTGCAACCTCCGCCTCCCAGGTTCAAGTGATTCGCCTGCCTCAACCTCCCGAGCAGCTGGGACTACAGGCGCCCGCCACCACGCCCAGCTAATTTTTTGTATTTTTAGTAGAGACGGCGTTTCACCATGTTGGCCAGGATGGTCTTGATTTCTTGACCTCGTGATCCATCCACCTCGGCCTCCCAAAGTGCTGGAATTACAGACATGAGCCACCACACTCGGCCACATAAAACTATTTATTTAATCCCAGCACTCTGGGAGGCCGAGGTGGGTGGATCACCTGAGGTCAGGAGTTTGAGACCAGCCTGGCCAACATGGCGAAACCCCACCTCTACTAAAAATACAAAAATTAGCTGGGCACATGTCTGTAATGCTAGCTACCTGGAAAGCTGAGGCAGGAGAATCACCTGAACCCAGGAGGTGGAGGTTGCAGTGAGCCGAGATCGTGCCACTGCACTCCAGCCTGGGCAACAGAGCAAGACTGTCTCAAAAAAAAAAAAAAAAAAAAAAACTATTTCCTTTTCTCTCAGTACAAATGTCGGCATGTGTAAGCACGTGGAAAACTGACGGTACACTATAGAGAACTAGGAGACTGAAAGCCAGATCACTTAGTTACATCTTTTATTAATTGATATGTGAAAGTCCATGAGAGCTTCTGAAGCATATTAAAATTATTAAACTTCCTCTTCTACTTTCTAATACTCACGCTATTTACCTTTCATTCATGCTATGCCTCACATCTGACAGTTTCCACCCGATCTTCAAAAGCAGTGTGTGAAATAAACACATGCTATAATAGCAATGACATAATATCCACTCTACTCAGAAGCCTAAGTGTGGCTGGTAAGCAAAACTTCCTCTGCCGACCGTGTCACGACCATCAGCCATTCCCTAAATTCCTCCTTTAATGTTAAAATCTTCCTCTGTCTCTATCTTTTATTTTCTTTTTTTTGTTTAAACCATCACTTCACCACCCCAACCTTTAACTCTCAGTAGAAGTTCTCGGAAAAGAAGAAACATGCGCATTGTCCTCTCCTTCTTAAAAACATAAAATACTGTACAAATTCATTTTGATAAATGTGTAAAGAACTTATGAATGGCCGGGTGCGGTGGCTCACGCCTGTAATCCCAGCACTTTGGGAGGTTGAGGCGGGCGGATCACAAGGTCAGGAGTTTGAGACCATCCTGGCTAACACGGTGAAACCCCGTCTCTACTAAATATACAAAAAATTAGCCGGGCGTGGTGACGGGCGCCTGTAGTCCCAGCTACTCCGGAGGCTGAGGCAGGACAATGGCGTGAACCCGGGAGGCGGAGCTTGCAGTGAGCCGAGATGGCGCCACTGCACTCCAGCCTGGGCGATAGACTGCGACTCCGTCTCAAAAAAAAAAACAAAAAAAACTTATGAGTAAGAAAAAAATGGAGTGTTTTATTTCAAGGCTATGCCAAAATATCTAGGGTATACAAGTAAGACAGGAAGAATGCACTTTAAAAAAAAAAAACACACACACACACACACAACCTTCTTGGGGCCCCATAGAACTAAGACTGTTCGAACACAACTAATTCCCATTTGCTACTTCCACCTTCTGTCCATATAGGAGGGGTCCTCATATGCTCTACCCTGAATTTCCTTGGTACCTCCAACCCCAAACATACTTGGTTCATTGGTCTTCATTTCCTATTTCCCACATCTGTAATTCTTTATCACTACCCCTTCACAACTTCTGTCTAATACTCTCTTTAACACGTCCCAACACCTTCTACCAATTACAGGGCTCAAACTCCTTCATGGGGCATAGGACACCATTTGTAATCTAACCCCTCCTCTGCCTTTGCCTGGTCATCTCCTACCACTCCCTGCACTCTGCCCATAGCAAAGTACTAGAAAATTCAAAGCTATGCAAAATGTCCTATCCCAAGGTATGGTGCATGTCTCTTCCTGGGATACCCTGCTGCCGGACACTCCCTTGAAGACTCCAGATCAAGTTTAACATAATGAATCCAGCGTATCACGGGTCGCCATGGCTCACGTCTGTAATCCCATCACTCAGGTAGGCGGAGGTGGGCAGATCACTTGAGGCCAGGAGTTCGAGACCAGCCTGGGCAACATAGTGAGACCCTTTTCTCATTTTTATAAAAAATAATAAATAAATACAGCCTATCAAACAACTTGTCTCCCAAACTAACACTTTTCTTTGCCCCATCCTCACCTCTGGCACAGTCCACCAAATCACATTCACCCAAAATTACTGTACAGCTCCACCCACTTTCTTCACACCTGCCGCCTTGTCCCACCCCTACCAATCCCTTGTCCCCAGGAGATTTTCTGCCACAGATTTATTTTGCAAGTTCTAAGCAGCCTCTCTCCCCTCCCTTCATATTTAAGTTTGCTCTGCTGTCTTAGCATCATCTTTCAGAAACTTCCCAAGCACAATCATCCCAACCTTCCACGTTTTTAAAAATACTTCATACCCCAAAGCTAGCAGACCTCCTTCTTATTGCAACATGCCGATCCACCCAGATACCTCTTTCCCATCACTGCAATCGTACCTGCTCCTCACATGCGCCTCAATGCCTCCCCAAAACCAACACTCTGCACTGCTTCAACTCTACTCCACATCCACCACACCCAAACCCACCTACTCTGCGCCCAGACAACTGCAATCTCGCCTTCAGTATCATCTCACCTGCCCTCACACACCCCTCGGTCCGCCTTCCACTTCTCTCAAATTGCATCCCTCCCTAACTCTCCCTCTGCACCTGCTTCTACACCTCCAGCTTCTCCTCCCACCCATCCCTCACTTGTCTTCCTTACACCCTCGCCGGACCCCCGCCGCTCCTACCAGTTCACTCCCACTCAGAAATTCCCTCTCAGCCCCCGCCTTCCGACTCCCCGAACCCCGCCCCCACCCGATCCCGCCCCGCCCCCTCCGCACTCGAGCCCCGCCCCTTGCCCTAGAGGCCCCGCCGAGGGGCGGGGCCTGTCCCTCCTCCCCTTTCCCCCGCCCCCTACCGTCACGCTCAGGGGCAGCCTGACCCCGAGCGGCCCCGCGGTGACCCTCGCGCAGAGGCCTGTGGGAGGGGCGTCGCAAGCCCCTGAATCCCCCCCGTCTGTTCCCCCTTCCCGCCCAGTCTCCTCCCCCTGGGAATGCGCGGGGTGGGTGACAGACCTGGCTGCGCGCCACCGCCACCGCGCCTGCCGGGGGCGCTGCCGCTGCCTGAGAAAGAAGCCGCGGCTGCCGTCTGGAGGAGGTGCCGTCGCCTCCGCCACCGCTGCCGCCGCCGCCAGGGGTAGGAGCTAAGCCGCCGCCATTTTGTGTCCCCCTGTTGTTGTCGTTGACATGAATCCGACATGACACTGATTACAGCCCAATGGAGTCTCATTAAACCCGAGCCGCGGCCCCGCCCCGCCGCTGCTCCATTGGAGGAGACCAAAGACACTTAAGGCCACCCGTTGGCCTATGGGTCTGTCCGTCACCCACTCACTAACCACTCTGCAGCCCATTGGGGCAGGTTCCTGCCGGTCATCTCGCTTCCACATAGACACACCCCTCGACCCATCATCCCCCCTCCGGCACCACCCCGGGGGAGGGTCCACTGCCAGTACCAATCAACAGACCGCTGGGTCCGCCTCTTCCGGGCACCTATTGGTCCAGCCCTTTTTGTCTCTCCTAGATACCGCGCCACCTCTACTTCCACCTACCCGCCCCCTCCACCTCTAGGAAAGGATTGGGTCTACGCGCAGCAGAGGAGCTTGGCCTTATTGGCTGCAGACGACGCCAATCAGGAGGCCTTTTCCCTCTCCCCTCCCCCACTCAACCCCAAACCCCCTAGCCCGCAGCTAAAGTTTGTGTGAGAGCTGATCGCTGGCGGCGGCCGCAGGATTTAGGGGTGGGCGCAGGCGGGCGCGCGCGGGCGGGCACGCGAAGTTAAAATTCGAGGTTCTCAGTCGCCAGCTCCTTCGGTGGAGTGTGCGGACGGGCGCGCCGCCCGGAGCGTTCCATCCCGCCCCCTCCTCCACCCTCTCTCCCGTCCCGTCCTGGGCGACTACTCGTCCGCCCCCTGGCTCGCATCCTTCCCCCCGCAACACACCCCTACCCTGCCAGCCCCAGGCCAGGTGCAGGCAGAACGATGTCGCTGCAGCCTCCTCGCCATCCCATGCCGCGGGGGAGCAAGCCCCTACCCACCGGGCGTGCACCCCCCGGCTCCACACTCGCCCGTGTCTGCAAGCACGTGCACCGTTCGCCGCTGCCTCCGGCCACCCCGGTCCCCGGCTAACCTCGCCTGCAGCCCGGCCAATCGCTCGCTGCCCTTTGTTGCTGCAGCCTGGGTCTCCCCGCTGCCTTCCTCAGCCTCCGCCTCGTCCTTTGCCAGCCGCCCGGGTCCGCAGCGCCGCGCTCCCCCCGCCCGGGACCCACCGCCGCCGCCTCCTTCTCCTCCTCCGCCTCCTCCTCCTCGGCTCCGGGCTGCAGCGCACAGAGCCCGAGGCAGCGCCGCCCAGCCCCGCTCCCCCCGCGCCGCCCGCCAGCCCGCCCGGCCTGGCCGGGGGCGCAGCCCGGACCCCGCCCGCCCCAGTCTCCGCCCCGGGGGTACCTGCCTCCGCCCCGGGGGGCTCCTCTCACCGCCCTCGGGGGAGGGCGGGGACGCTGGTGTCCGCGGGAGGATGGGGACGCCTGGGCCGTTTGGGGCGGGGAGTGTGCCCGCCAGGGCTGGGACTGAGGTGCGGTCCTCGCCAACGCGTTCCCCCTCCCGTCGCTGTGGGCCCCAAACTTCGTCCTTCGCCCAGGCTTTGCGCCCTCGGGCGATCGCGGCAGTTTTGGGGTGGGGGACGCCTCGGGAGCTGTGTCTACCCTGATCGGGAGGAAGAGGGAGCAGTGACATTCAGCGACTGCGGACAGGGCACGGCGGCGGCATCCTTGGGTGGGAGTGGGGATGTCAGACGCGGGCTGGAGGGGGAAGCTGCCCCCCAGGATGCCCTCTCCCTGCCTGTGAGGAGCTGGCGAGCTCAGCCGCGTTCTGGGTGCTTTCTTGGGCGGTGCAGGCGGATGGCAGAGGGGCTGAGGCGGGAGGGGGGCGGGGAAGACCGCTGGGGGGCCCTTCCCTCCCTCTCTTTTAGCCAGCGCTCTAAGGAAGGCTGATGGCGAAGTTCGGTTTTCCAGGCTTCCCCTGGGCCCCCCGAGTTCCTGAGGCCCACTTGAGGGAGACTGGGGGCTCCTCTGGCCGCCCAGGCGAGGCCACTCTGACGCTGCCCACATGCCTCCCAGAGCTCTCTGGACTCTGAAGAGAGCGCTCCTGGTTCTTTCCGGAGGTGAATGGGATGCTGGCAAGGGAGACTTCAGAAAATAGGAAAGGTGGGCTGAGAAATGGCTCCTAGAGAGTTTGAGCACGAAGTTTCCCTCCCAGGCGCCATTTCTTTGAGAGGGGGAGGAGAATTATGGCTTTGCAAAAGAACCAAGTTTCAGGCATGGTGGCCTGGGTGGAAAACCACCTGTTGCCTGAAGTCTGTCCCTGGAGTCAGGGCCATCTTGGGCCTGGGCATGGCGATGCAGGGTGCCAGGGAGGGGAGGCCCCAGGCTTCCTGCCCTGGTTGACTCCTGCAGCCTCATGCCACTGACACTGCAGCGGCATCTTCACCTTCCCATTAGAAACCACTGTACAACTAGGTAGGTACTTTGTTAGGACAACTTATCTTCGTCCTTATCTCAGACAAAACAAGCAGCACACGCAGCCCTGTCTTCAAATGCAGACCACAACACACACTTCATTTTTTAAAGATGGTCTGCTGCTTTGGGGTGTGAGCTCCCTCTCCTCCTGAGCTTCTTGGCAGCAAGGTGAGAAAGGAACTTAGACAAAGGGCACAGAGTTGGATGAAAGGATAGAGAAAGGTCGAGGGGGAGCAGAAGAGTTGTAATACTACACTACAAACTGTCACCGGTTCCATTATAAACAGTTTTTATAGGTGTTTTATTACTTGGTTGTTAGTTTTTAAAACACAAACCTCTTTAGATTAAATCTTGGCATTCACAGGCTCAGCCCAGGGAAACAAAACACAGAGAAAACTCCAGCCATCCGCTTGGCTACTTTTGAGTTACATTACTGATAAAACAAACAGCAGGTTGGGTTTCCTCAGACTCTGTCCCAGCCTCGTTTATTTAGTATCTTCAATAGCTTGCTCAAGGTGAATTTTTACAAACCATTAGTTAGTTCATAATTCAGTCTAGTTCATTTAGGTGTTTCAAAGAGAAGGACACTTATAAGGTGTGCTTTTTTATAATGCAGGTGTTGGGATTTTTATTCTCCAAGAAGTTACTAAATAAACTTAAGAATCCTGGCCCACTCGTTAGTTAGGCTTTCTGTTCTTTTTTTTTTTTTCTTATGGTCTGCCCAGATGCACTTTATTTTGTAAATTACATTTGTGACCCTCAGACTGCATTTTATCTCAAGCAATAAAAATAAACCATGCCTTAATTAAAAACAAATTTGAAAACCCCAAATCTGTACACTCAAACTAAAGTACGTTAAAAGAAGCAGCTAAAGACAATAAAAGCCAAAAAGTCCACGTTTAAGATGCCTTCAGCCAATGAATTGTGGGTGATTTGTGAGCACCCAACACTCATCATTAATGTATTATTCCACAAGGATCTCCAGTGCATCAAGAAGTGAAGAGACACCTTAGAGAGAAATCAGCTATGTTTGCCTAAACTTGTGCTCTTGTAACCCCAGGAGCTCAGGAATACAGAAGTGAGAAATGTCTTCATTCAACATCTTGATATGTTTCTTGAGATTCTGTTCTTAGCAAGCATAGTTCTGTAACGGGGATGTGGCAAGGAATCCGTAGCTTTCCCATTGATACTCCCCTCTAGGGTTACTTGTCCTTTGAGAAATCTGGCTCTTCAGATAAGTGGGACTGGAAAGGATAATAAGAGACACAGCCAGAGATATTTAATGCTTACTCCTAAACCGCTCTCCTATCTGTGGTATCTCAGGTCCTCTGCTGAGCTAAATAGCTCAATTAAGAAATTAACCTAGAAATAGCCTGAATTGAAAACCAAGCATGGTGCAAATTTTGCAAGCCTACTGGGCTGGAGGATTATGAATGGAGAAGCTTATCTGACCTGTCCCCCACAACCCCAAAACAGCTGCCAACCACCACCACAGACCAGAACCACTGACTAGTTATACTGCTCCATGCAGTCTACAGATCACTGGAATCAGAATGATCTGGGAATGAGTGTTTGAAAGACAGGTTCCTTGGCCCAACCCCAGAGATTCTGATTCAGTAAGTCTGAAGCGAGTCTCCCAAAAATATATTTTTAGCTCATGACTAGTCTTGAAGCTTACAGTCACTAAATTTGAGAACCACTGGCCTAGGCTAAATCTTCTTCTTCCCCAACCGAGGAAGTTACTTCTTCTCTGAGTGTCTTAGCCAGAAAGTTATAGTCCCTAGTACTGGGCTGATTTCATGATCTGACCTATTTGTCCTTGAGTTCTGAACAAGAATAATAAAGTGCAGAGGAGCTGCAGGAACCTCTGGGAACCCAGATGGTTTGATCTTTTGGGTTTGTTTACTTGCTCTGAGGCAAGTCAGACAAACAGCCTGATAAGAGGTACCACATCCACAGAGGCACTACCAAGTCCTTCTAAAGGAAATTGGGTAAGGAGGCACAGGCAAGGACGCTAAACGCTAAACGTATTTGTCCAGGGCCCAGCCCATGGTGAATTCTATTTACATTCAATTAGTCACTTAAAAAACATTGATCTACACCTCCCTTCCAACTGCCACATGGAATCCTCTCCCTTCATTGACTAGAAACTGACCCCACAAGGTCACAATGTCTGGCTACTTCAGTCAAGGGCAGAGGGGATGGGGGATGATCATTCAAAGCATTAAACTGGTTAGGAAATTCTAGTTACAGCTACCTTTATGAACAGCTGGGGTTATCTCAAATACCAGTATTCTGCACCCACATCTAATTTGTGCATTTCCTGCTTTAAAACCTTTAACGTCTTTTAAATGCGTTCTGGACCAAGCCTAAACCCCTTAGTCCTCTAAAGGTATGCGTATCTGCACCTCACCAGTATCTCATCTCCAGCTTCCCCGAGCCTGCCACTTGTCTGTGCCCAGCACACCCTGTCCTCACTGCCATGCCCTCACTCCCTGCCTTATCTGATAAAGACCTTGGCTAAGCACTCCTCCAAATTCCTGCTTGGCTGCTGCCTCCTCTGTGAAGTTTTCCTGGTTTTTGCAGGTAGCCCACAGGACTGAGAGCACGGCTTCACTCCAGCACTGGTGCTTGTTAAGTGCTTAGCTAATATTTGTTGAATTATGGAATAAATAAAAGCATTTACCCTACTCTATTGTCATATTTTGCCTGTTTTCCTAATTAGCTTTTCTACTGCATGGACCAGTTTGTTCATCTGTGTAACTGCCCTAGTGCCACAAAAGCTACTTGATGAAGACACACCATTCATACCTGTGGTTTGCCTCCCTGGCCACACGTAACAATCACCTGAGGAGCTCTTGAACCAGCCTAGAGCCTAAGTCCCACGTAAGGCCAATTAAATTAGAATATTTGGGGAGAGGGGCCCTTCATCAGCATTTTTCCAAAGCACCCTGTGCAGTCAGGGTGAACAACCATTGATTTATTTCTTATTTATTTATTTATTTTAAGATAGGGTCTTGTTCCTGTTGCCCATGCTGGAGTGCAGTGGCACGATCATGCCTCACTGCAGCCTCAACTTCCCAGGCTCAGGCGATCCTCCCACCTCAGCCTCCAGTTAGCTGGGACTACAGGAGTATGCCATCACACCTGGCTAATTTTTTGAATTTTTAATAGAGACAGGGTTTCACCATGTTGCCCAGGCTGACCTCCTGGGTTCAAACAGCCTCCAAAAGTGCTGGAATTACAGGGCCTGTAATCCCAGCACTTTGGGAGGCCGCTTGAGCCCAGGAGGTCAAGACCAGCCCCACCATTGATTTCTATAAACCAGAAACATGCCTCAGCCTGAAATGAGAGATTCTGAGGAAGACAGGAGAGTGGTAAGAGATTGTAGAATTAGCTAAAGATTGTTGAAGAACAAAGTTGTTGGGGATCTTTTGGTTTTTGTTTTGAGACTCAAAGGTGAGGTGGCCTTTCACTAATCATATCAATTAGTGATGTCCAAATAGTCTTAATAAAGACAGTTTTTAGCACCAGGCTATACAAAAGAAAATTTGGACAGGGTATGGTGGCTCACACCTGTATTCCCAGTGCTTTGGGAGGCTGAGATGGGAGGATGGCTGGAGGCCAGGAGTTTGACACCAGCCTAGGCAAGATAGCCAGAACCCTATCTCTATAAAAAATTTAAATATTAGCCAGACATGGTGACACACACCTGTAGTCTCAGCTCCTGGGGAGGCTGAGGTGGGAGGATCACTTGAGCCCAGGAGTTGGAGGCAACAGTGAGCTATGACTCCATCACTGCACTCCAGCCTGGGTGACAGAGTAGAACCCTGTCTCTAAAAAAAAAAAAATTTGAACCACCCCAGTGTTTAACTTTGTGATTCACAGTCTTTTGGATTTTGTAGGAGAGTAACACTTCAAAAAGAATTTGAGGAAACTGACAGTTGCCAACTTTTTTTTTTTTTTTTTGAGACGGAGTTTCGCTCTTGTTGCCCAGGCTGGAGTACAATGGCACAATCTCGGCTCACCACAACCTCTGCCTCCTGGGTTCAAGCAATTCTCATGCCTCAGCCTCCCAAGTAGCTGGGATTACAGGCATGCACCACCATGCCTGGCTAATTTTGTATTTTTAGTAGAAACAGGGTTTCTCCATGTCAGTCAGGCTGATCTCGAACTCCTGACCTCAGGTGATCCGCTCGCCTCGGCCTCCCAAAGTGCTGGGATTACAGGCACGAGCCACCATGCCCGGCCACCAACTTTTAATTTTGATAATAAGGACATTTTTAAAAAGAACTAATGGCTATCTACTATCAGCATCATTTCATAGAATAAAGGACATTTTATCCCCCAAAATAGTAAGAAGAACATACTCCCTGAATAAAGGATAGCCCTTCCCATGAAAAAAGAGTGGGCAACTTTATATCAACATGTTCATTTTCTCACTTTTTTCATCTTTTTTTATTTTCCATTTCAATATAGACAGTGAAACTATCTTCGTGTCTGGTTAACTGACCAGAGTACATTTAAGAATCACTGGACTACTTTATAAATTTCCAGGGGTAAGGAAGTATAAGTCAAGTTTAATTTAACTACTAACAATTTTCTCCAGTTTTTGCAACCTAATGTGCTCATCTAACTGGAAAGGGTTTTTTTTTCATCTTCTTCTTTTTTTTTTTTTCGAGACAGAGTCTTACTCTGTCACCCAGGCTGGAGTGCAGTGGTGCGATCTCAGCTCACTGCAATCTCTGCCTCCTGGGTTCAAGTGGTTCTCCTGCCTCAACCCCCCAAATAGCTGGGACTGCAGGCCCGTGTCACCACACCTGGCTAATTTTTGTATTCTTAGTAGAGATGAGGTTTTGCCATGTTGCACAAGTTGGTCTCAAACTCCTGAGCTCAAAGTGATCCACCTTCCTCAGCCGCCTCAGCCTCCTAAAGTGCTGGGATTACAGGCGTGAGCCACTGTGCCCAGCCTCTTGTTCTGTCTTCAATACAGAAGGAAAACACACAGCTCAGAGGGACAGTGGCAAAGGAATGTGGAACAGAGTGCCAAATTAAGAGTAGGACACTCAGATTTATTTGTATCCATCTCTGTAACCAACTAATGTGTGTAAGCCTTGAGCAAATCACTTAGTGGCCTTGTCTTAAAGTTGGGTTTTCCACAAAGCAGGAAGCCCTATGCAGACAGTTATATCCTCAGAGCCTGGTACAGTGCCTGATACGTAGCCAATGCTTAATAAGTAACTGTTAAATTAATGAATAGATCTAATCAAGGGAATTGTTTTATATCATCTTAGCCAGGCCTCAAATCCTACAACTTATTTAAATGGTAAATCACAAATCCTTGCCCTGAGTAATTTATTCATTTACCCTTGGTTCCCAAACGGTCAATATTTTTGTACTGTGCCTAAAGAATTGATGGAAGAAAACAAAAGAATTGATGAAAGAGTGAAACTTCTGAATTACTTTCTTTTCTTGTTACTGCATTTTTTTCTTATTTATTTATTTGTACATGAATAAGATTTTAGTGGTGATATCTGAGATTTTGGCGCACCCAACACCTGTACCCTGTACCCAATATATAGTATTTTATCCCTCACCGCCCCCCCCACCCTTTCCCTCGAGTAACCAAAGCCATACTGCTTTTTTTTTTTTTTTTTTTTTTTTTTGAGACAGAGTCTTGCTCTGTCGCCCAGGCTGGAATACAGTGGTGTAATCTCCGCTCACTGCAAGCTCCACCTCCCAGGTTCACACCATTCTCCTGCCTCAGCCTCCCAAGTAGCTGGGAGTACAGGCGCCCGCCACCACGCCTGGCTAATTTTTTGTATTTTTAGTAGAGACAGGGTTTCACTGTGTTAGCCAGGATGGCCCTCGATCTCCTGACCTCGTGATCTGCCCGCCTCTGCCTCCCAAAGTGCTGGGATTACAGGCGTGAGCCACCGCACCTGGCCTGCATTTTTTTAATTATAAAATTTTCAAACATATTTGTCATTGAAAGTTTGTATAGCTGGGCACAGTGGCCCATGCCTGTAATCCAAGCATTTTGGGAGGCCAAGGCAAGGTGGGTCACTTGAGGCCAGGAGCTCAAGACCAGCCTGGGCAACATAGCAAGACCTGATCTCTGCAAAAACTAAAACATTAGCTGAGCATGGTGGCCTGTGCCTATAATCCCGGCTACTTGGGAGGCTAAGGTCAGGAGTATGGCTTGAGCCCAGGAGATCAAGGCTGCAGTGAACTATGATCACACCACTGCACTCCAGCCTGGGACACAGAGCAAGACCCCATATTAAAAACAAAAAAAAGGTTTGTATAATAAAAAGAGAAGAGGCCAGGCGTGGTGGCTCATGCCTGTAATCCCAGCACTCTGGGAGGCCGAGGGTGGAAAACCTGAGGTCAGGAGTTCAAGTCCAGCCTGGCCAACATGGGGAAACCCCATCTTTACTAAAAAAACAAAAATCAGCTGGCTGTGGTGGCACACACCTGTAATCTCAGCTATTTGGGAGGCTGAGGCAGGAGAATCATTTGCACCCAGAGGCGGAGGTTGCAGTGAGCCAAGATCACGCCACTGCACTCCAGCCTGGGCAACAAGAGCAAGACTCCGTCTCAAAAAAAAAAAAAAAAAAAGAGAGAAGAAGTAGTTCTAGGTACTAACACTGAATGATAATATTTTAGCGTGTATTCCAGTTTTTTGCCTCAGTTAATCTCTCTCTTGTGGCTGAAGGTCGAACTAAATTTTTCAGCTAAGGAAACTAGAGTAGTAAAAAAGTAACTTACTAGAACTTACAAGAATGTCAAGTCTCCTCGGATGGTTTGCATGAATTATAATCATTCCACATCTGGAAATATTCCAATTTCTCTTTCTTTTTTGAGACGGAGTCTCGCTGTGTTGCCCAGGCTGGAGTGCAGTGGCGCGATCTCGGCTCACTGCAACCTCTGCCTCCCAGATTCAAGCAATTCTCTTGCCTCAGCCTCCTGAGTAGCTGGGATCACAGGCGTGTGCCACCACATTCGGCTAATTTTTTTGTATTTTTAGTAGAGAACGGGTTTTGCCATGTTGGCCAGGCTAATCTTGAACTCCTGACCTCAGGTGATCCGCCCGCCTCAGCCTCCCAAAGTGCTGGGATTACAAGCATGAGCCACTGTGCCTGGCCAATTTTTCACCATAATTGCAGACAGGGGCCCTGAATTTGCCTTTCCAGCTATAAGGTAACCAATGCAGACAGCATCAGGTCATTCAAGTTGGCAAGTTCATTATTTCCTCTTTAAATGTATTTTTTAAAAATGAGATAACATTGGCCGGGCGCAGTGGCTCACTCCTGTAATCCCAGCACTTTGGGAGGCCGAGGCGGGCAGATCACGAGGTCAGGAGATCGAGACCATCCTGGCTAACCTGGTGAAACCCTGTCTCTACTAAAAATACAAAAAAATTAGCCGGGCATGGTGGCAGGTGCCTGTAGTCCCAGCTACTTGGGAGGCTGAGGCAGGAGAATGGTGTGAACCTGGGAGGCAGAGTTTGCAGTGAGCCAAGATCACGCCATTGCATGCCAGCCTGGGTGACAGAGCAAGACTCCGGCTTAAAAAAAAAAATGAGATAAGGTCTCACTATATTATCCAGGCTGGTCTTGAACTCCTGAGCTCAAGCGAACTTCCCGCCTTGGCCTCCCAAAGTGGCAGGTTCATTATTGAACTTCAGGTTAAAGTTCATCTTTCAAGTTGCATCCCAAGGAAGGCCAAGCGGATCAGGCTGGCGAACCATTTCACCAGCTTGATACCTACTGGTATCAGTAACAAGAGACTGCTTGTAAGAGGGCATAGCTCAGCTTCGTACAGCCTTGTCTTTTTTTTTTTTTTTTTTTTTTGAGACTGAGTCTTGCTCTTGTTGCCCAGGCTGGAGTGCAGTGGCACGATCTCAGCTCACTGCAACCTCCACCTCCCGGGTTCAAGCAATTCTTTGCCTCAGCCTCCCAAATAGCTGGGATTACAGGCACCTGCCACCACACCCAGCTAATTTTTGTATTTTCAGTAGAGACAGAGTTTCAACATCTTGGCCAGGCTGGTCTTGAACTCCTGACCTCGTGATCCACCCACCTCAGCCTCCCAAAGTGCTGGGATTACAGACGGAAGCCACCACACCTGGGCCTTTTTTTTTTTTTTGAGACAGGGTCTTGCTCTGTCACTCAGGCTGGAATGCAGTGGTGCAATCTCAGCTCAGCCTCCCAGACTCAACCAATTCTTCTGCCTCAGCCTCCTGAGTAGCTGGGACTACAGGCGTGCACCACCATACCTGGCTAAGTTTTGTGTTTTTAGTAGAGATGGGGTTTCACCATGCTGGCCAGGCTGGTCTTGAACTCCTGACCTCAACTGATCCGCCCACCTCAGCCTCCCAAAGTGCTGGAATTACAGGAGTGAGCCACCGCACCCAGCCTACAACCTTGTCTATAAATTGCTTCAGGGTTGGGATTGGGGTTGGTTCGTCTTTATATTCTCCAAAGTGTCTTGCACATAGTAGTAATAAATAATGTTAAGAAAAATAAAAGGTTAAGGATCTGTTATCTGTTTATCTAAGATCTATCTTTCTAAATTCAGAAATTAGACTGTAAACTTCATATGCTTACAGATTTCTTGTAAGTGTCAAACACATTATAGACATTCATTAAATACATGAAGACTGAATGAATATATTTCCTAACTATTGTAAAGTAGTACTTCCTGTTACCCAGTCTAAAACCACTTTTTCTACTCTGTGTATGTTTGTTGAAGAGTGACTTTAAACACATAGCATCTTAGCATTTGACCAATGGAGTGTTCTATTTTTATTACATGTACTACATTTGCTATTTTTTTCTGTGGTATATATGTACATACATAGTCTTGGAACTGTTCCCATTGTACCTTTTCTCTTTCCAAAATCAAGTATCATATTTTGAGGACCTCTTATCTGAGCTGCCCCTTCTGGTGTTTGCAGCCTATTCATCTGCTCCATGTGCCTCACTTCCATGGCCAGTGTGACTTGGCATATCTGTTACCGAGACTGAGATCTGTTTTCTACCAATTCCAATGCCACACATGGAGTCATAACCTGTGGTAAACAGTCTGTAATAATTCCTAGATTTCGTTTCCTGAATTGCAACTGATGACATGAAATAACTGTAAGTTCAGCTTATTTGTAATATCTTTCTCTGTAGCAGAAAAATTAGTGTTCACCAAATAGTCCCTGTGCACCCCTGCATTTCATAGCCTTCCCCTCCATTAGGTTAGAACCATGTGGCTAGTTTCAGCCAATGGATGAGAAGCTGAAATGATATGTGTTACTTCTGGTTCAAAGAGTTAAGAACCAGAGTGAGTCATTCTCCATTCGTTTCTTCCCCTTTGGTAGTGTCTCAGAAGCCATGTGTTCCAGATGATAAGCTACAAGTTAGCAGAGCTGCCATTAGCCTGGACCCCTAAGTAACTGCATGGAGCAGACTCCTCCCACTTGTTCTGATACGTAACAGGAGAAATACACCTTATTGTGTTAAGCCGAAGAGATGCTGAAGTTTTTCTGCTATAGCAGGTGGTGTTGCTTAACCTAAATTAACAAACAGTAGTGTTCAGGGGATATGTTCCAAGATTCCCAGTGGATGCCTGAAACCACAGATAGTACTGAATCCTATATATATTATGTTTTTTTCTATATATACATATCTATGATAAAGTTTAATCTATAAATTAGGCACAGTAAAAGATTAGCAACAATAATTAATAATAAAATAGAGCCAGGGCAACAAAATTTATTGTAGCATCTCTACAAAAAATTTAAAAATTAGCTGGTCACATGCCTGTAATCCCAGCTACTTAGCAGGCTGAGTTGGGAGGACAGCTTGAGCCTGGAAGGTTGAGGTTGTGGTGAGCATGATCATGCCACTGTGTTCCAGCCTGGGTGACAGAGTGACACTCTATCTCAAAATAATTATTAATAACTTAAAAACAGAAAAAATATAATAATATACCGTACTAAAAGTTATGGGAAAGTAGTCTCCCTCTCAAAATATTTTATTGTACCCTTCTTGTGATAAGAAAGGATGGAGGAGTGGTGTGAGATTTCATCATGTTACTCAGAACAGTGTGTAGTTTAAAACATATGAATTGTTTATTTCTGGAATTTTTCATTTAATATTTTAGACCACATTGACTTCAGGTAACTGAAACTGCAGAAAGCAAAGCCATGGATGGCAGGGAGAACCACTGCGTTCCCTAAATGCAATACAACCCAAATATCTTCCTTTTTCATTTTTTTGAGATGGGGTCTCACTCTGTCACCCAGACTGGAGTACAGTGGTGTGATCTCGACTCACTGCAACTCCACCTCCCGGGTTCCAGTGATTCTTCTGCCTCAGCCTCCCAAGTAGTTGGGATTATAGGCACCCTCCACCACACCTGGCTAATTTTTTGTATTTTTAGTAGAGACAGGGTTTCGCCAGTTTGGCCAGGCTGGTCTTGAACTCCTGACCTCAGGTGATCTGTTTGCCTCGGCTCCCAAAATGCTGGGATTACAGGGGTGAGCCACTGCACCTGACCCAAATATTTGTCTTAAAGCCATACCTTTCTGCCCTTCTGCTGTCTGCCATGTGAGGACGTAGTGCTCCTCCCCTGCAGAAGATGCAGCATTCAAGCCTTCATCTTTTATTTTATTTTATTTTATTTTATTTTTGAGATGGAGTCTTGCTCTGTTGCCCAGGCTGGAGTGCAGTGGTGTGATCTTGGCTCATGGCAACCTCCACCTCCCAGATTGAAGTGATACTCCTGCCTCAGCTTCCCGAGTAGCTGGGATTACGGGCATGCACCACCATGCCCGGCTAATTGTTGTATTTTTAGTAGAGACAGGGTTTCACCATGTTGGTCAGGCTGGTCTCGAACTCCTCACCTCAGGTGATCTGCTGGCCTTGGCCTGCCAAAGTGCTGGGACTACAGGCGTGAGCCACCTCACCCAACCAAGGCTTCATCTTGGAAGCAGAGAGCAGTCCTCACCAGACGCCAGCACCTTGATCTTGGACTTCCCAGCCTCCAGAACTGTCAGAAATAACAGAACTGACAGTTCTGTTCTGTATAAATTACCCAGTCCTGGATATTTTGTTATAGCAACACAAAATGGACTAAGACAGAAATTGGCTTATTGGCTTCCAAATAATTAGCTTTCTCATAAGTGTAAGTTGAATTTTTTGGAAACAAGGATGTTGCTTGGGAGTACAGCTGTATCTGAAAAGAAAGAAATTCTGCCCAGTATCTGTTCAGTGGCCTCTTTGCAGCTTCCTAAGCCTAGTCTGGAGCTCTTAGTAACAGTTAATGACCTATGAGCTGATTTACAGGGTGGCTAGGGAAAGAACACTTTATTCCCGCCAATTAAAGGAGTTGGGGACTGATATTGGGGATGGTGTTGTGTAATTCTGCGGCTCCACTCAAAACCTCTGAGGAAGATAGTGTGGGAACTCAAGATGCTGAAGTGGACTGAGGGAGCATGTTTGCTGAACATGCCTTTAGTGTTTGGTAGAACAATATTATTAATAATAGCTAACACTTTTGGAGCACTTACAACCTAAGTGAGTTCCCTGAATTGGCTCATGTAATCCTCATAACCATTCTCTTTAAATATTGCTATTATGCCCCATTTTACAGACAAGAAAACTGTGCTCTGAGGTGTTAAGCAGTTTCAGGGAGGTCAGAATTCCCAACTGAGCAGTTGATCATAGCACTCCACTTGCCCCTCAGTGAGGTCTGAATTCAGAGTCCAGGCCTGAAGCCACTGTTCTGTAAGGATGGCCCTTGGGGGCGGTTCAGGAGTCCAGGCCGGCACTGCCAGGACAGGCCTTTGGAACCCATGACCTCTCCCAGGCTGGAGAGGAAGCTGGCACCACCAAGGAAGCACAAAGATGGGGAAGCCAGGGAGGGCGAAGTGGCCTCGGGGACAGAAGGCAGGAGTCCTGGCACTTAATGGATGAGATAGAGAGAAGGTGCTACTGGCAGCGACAGAAAAAGAACTGTCAGGGCCGGGACACGCAGAAGCCTGAGACCCCACCACCTCCAGCCTGCGAGGACACTGGAAGTACCAATTTTTGGACTGCAAAAGCCTCTCACTTAATTCATAGAAGCATTATTTTATAGGGAGGTGGAATGGGCGACTGGGCACCTCAGGCGGCTGCTGGATGGGGGGTCCTCAGAGCTGCAAGCCTCCGCCATCCCTTGCCATCCCCTGCTACCACCGGGCCTCCGATGCTCTGCGCCTTTGTCATTCCGCATCCCACGGTGCCAGCTAAGTCACTCAGCTGTCACAATGAGGCCTGGAGCTGCAGGATACAAAATAACTCAGGGGAGACCTCTCAGAGGCGAGGCGGGGGCGGGGGCGGGGGGCGGTGGGGAGGGGAAGACTGGGCCCCAGGGGCGCGGAAAGGAGCACCAGCTGCCTCTTGCAAGTTGCTAAATTAGTCAGGCTGTTGTTTTTCCTTTAATTTTTGTGTGAATTCAAGAATAGGTCGCGGATGTCTTGGCAGCGTGTGAATGAGACCCTTCCTCAAAGAATTCACCTTGCTTGAAGGGCTGCTGTCAGGCGCACAAAACTGAGCGAAGCAGGCTTTGCCCGCCGCCTCCTTCTCGCTCTCCCGGCCGGCGCGCTCGGCCTCCTTCCCCGCGCCTGCCTTCCGGACTCTGCGCGCCAAGCCGGCTACCCGGCCCCGCGGGCCGTGCCCAGCTTGCCCGCTCCCGCCCGGCCTCACCCCGCCGGAGCAGCGACCTGAGCAGGAGGCAGGCAAGGCGGGCGGAGGGCTCTGGAAGTTGCCAGACTCGCTCCTGGCCCCGCGTCTCAGCGGCGAGCCCCGAGGCCACCTCAGGCGCGGACAAGGAGAGGGGCTTTCCGGTGACCGTGGCCCCAGACATTTGTTACCCTTACAGAAGGCAATGCACGGATGGTGAGTATTAGCGTTGGTTTTCGTCTCAGTGGCACATCCAACTCCTTGCTGCCACCTTTCTCCATCTGAGTGCACCCAAGGCCTCCTGGACTTGGGTCTCCAGGGTAAAGCCAAGGACCCAGAGCCTCAACAACGCGTCTGATGGCCTCGGCAGGAGCTTTTGCCCACGCAAGCGCGCGTCTCTACTGAGGTTTATTAAGAATCAACAGTTTACCTGGCGCGGTGGCCCACGCCTGTAATCCCAGCACTTTGGGAGGCCGAGGCAGGAGGATTGCTGGAGCTCAGGAGTTCAAGACCAGCCTGGCCAACATGGTGAAACCCCGTCTCTACTAAAAATACAAAAATTAGCCGGGCGTGGTGGTGCACACCTGCAGTCCCAGCTACTCAGGAGGCTGAGACACGATAATTGCTTGAACCCGGGAGGCGGAGGCTGCAGTGAGCAAGATCGCACCACTGCACTCCAGCCTGGGTGACAGAGCGAGACTCTGTCTCAAAAAAAAAAAAAGAAAAGAAAAGAAAAAGAATCGACATGTTACAGTTTTCAGAATGTTTTGCATATTTTAAAAATACGTAGTCCAACATGAACAGTTAATAAAAGTACAAACAGTGAATAAACATATGAAAAATGGTCAGATTCATTAGTTACCAAAGACAAGATCATCAAAACTATGAGAGGCTATTTTTTTCCCTCCCAGTTGGCAAAATGAAAATATTGCCATTCTCCACACTGACCTGAGTGTGGAGAGTTTGGCAATCTCTGTGGGAGTGTGAGGAGCATAAACTGATACTAGGTTTCTGGAGAGTAATTTGACATTGTTTATGAAGAGCCCCCCCGCTTTTTTTTTTTGAGACCGAGTTTTGCTCTTGTTACCCAGGGTGGAGTGCAGTGGCGCACACAATCTCGGCTCACTGCAACCTCCACCTCCTGGGTTCAAGTGATTCTCCTGCCTCAGCCTCCTGAGTAGCTGGGATTACAGCAGGTGCGTGCCACTACGCCCAGCTAATTTTTTGGATGTTTCCTTTTTTTTTTTTTTTGAGACAAAGTCTCTCGCTCTGTTGCCCAGACTGGAGTGCAGTGACGCAATTTTGGCTCACCACAACCTCTGCCTCCCAGGTTCAAGCGATGCGATTCTGCTGCCTCAACCTCCCGAGTAGCTAGGACTACAGGGTCATGCCACCATGCTTGGCTAATTTTTGTATTTTAAGTAGAGACAGGGTTTCACTATGTTGGCCAGGCTGGTCTCGAACTCCTGACCTCGTGATCCACCCACCTTGGCCTCCCAAAGTGCTGGGATTACAGGCGTGAGCCACTGTGCCTGCCCAATTTTTTTGTATTTTTAGTAGAGACGAGGTTTCATGATGTTGGCCAGGCTGCTGTCGAACTCTTGACCTCAGGTGATCCACCCACTTCAGCCTCCCAAAGTGCAGGGATTACAGGCGTGAGCCACCATGCTCGGCCACCAAGAGCCTTAAAAATACACCAAGTAGGCCCTGTGCGGTGGCTTATGCCAGTAATCCCAGCACTTTGGGAGGCCCAAGTAGGACGATCACTTGAGCACAGGAGACAGAGGCTTCAGTGAGCCATGATCGCCACTGCACTCCAACCTGTGCAACAGAGCCAGACCCTCTCTCTCTCAAAGAAAGCCCTGAAGGGCCTCTAAAGCAGGGGTTTGGGAGCTGTAAACCAAAAATAATTTTTTTTTTTTTGAGACGGAGTTTCGCTCTTGTTGCCCAGGCTGGAGTGCAATGGCATGATCTCAGCTTACCATAACCTCCGCCTCCTAGATTCAAACAATTCTCTTGCCTCACCCTCCCAAGTAGCTTGGATTACAGGTGTGAGCCACCATGCCAGGCTAATTTTGTATTTTTAGTAGAGATGGGATTTCTCCATGTTGGTCAGGCTGGTCTGGAACTCCGACCTCAGGTGATCCGCCCATCTCGGCCTCCCAAAGTGCTAGGATTACAGGCATGAGCCACCGCGCCCAGCCTTTTTTTTTTTTTCTTTTAGATGGAGTTTTGCTCTGTCGCCCAGGCTGGAGTGCAATGGTGCTATCTCCGCTCGCTGCAACCTCCACCTCCTGGATCTAAGCCATTCTCCTGCCTCAGCCTCTCGAGTAGCTGGAATCACAGGCACCTGCTACCACGCCCGATTATTTTTTGTATTTTTAGTAGGGATGGGGTTTCATCATATTGGCCAGGGTGGTCTCGAACTCCCGACCTCAGGTGATCTGCCCACCTCGGCCTCCCAAAGTGCTGGGATTACAGGTGAGCCACTACACCCGGCCTGATCCCAGGACTTCAGAAAAACTCAACCAATTGTCAACCAGAAAATGTTTAAATTTATCTACAGCCTGGAAGTACCCCCTCTACCCCCACCCCTCGCTTTGAATTTTCTGGCCTTTCTGGACCAAACCAGTGTATTTCTTAAATGTATTTGATTGATGTTTCATGCCTCCCTAAAATGTATTAAACCAAACTGCCCCCCGACCACCTGGGGCACATGTTCTCAGGACCTCCTGAGGGCTGTGTCACGGACCATGGTCACTCATATTTGGCTCAGAATAAATCCAAATATTTTAAGGAATTTGACTCATTTCATCAACAGAGCCAAGCAGATCGGGGTCTGCTCTCACCATTCCAGCTGTGTGCCCTGGAACAAGTCACTTCACCTCCTTTAAACCCCTTTCCTCAACTACAAAACGGAGGTGCTCCTCCCTACCTCACAGGACTGTTGAGAAGATGAAGAAACAAAACAAAACAAAACAAAACAAAACAAAACACCCTGCTTAACAGATGGTGATGGTTGCTGCAATGGTTGCTATCGTAAATTCATTTTGCTATCTCCTTGGCCCAGTAATCTGGACTGTCCCAAGTAAACAGCTTTAGGTGTAGACAGAAATTCATGCACAAAAGATGTCTATCACAGCATTATGATATAATCACAAAAACACGAAAACAACATACCCAGCAACAGGAGAAAGTTAAGAAAATTATGGCTTAACCACGGGATTTTACATATAAATTCAATGGATAGCATATGATATACACTGCTTTGTAGCTTGCTTTTTTCACTTAACAGTGTGACATGTTGCAAGTTTTTACTGTGTCTGTAGGATAAGTTCCTAGTATTGGAGTTGTTGGGTCATAACATGTGCATTTTAGATCTCGACAGCTATAGCCAACTTGCCCTGCATGGAGGCTGGCCCAATGCACACTTCCCTCAGATATAGGGCAGAGCCTGTTTCCCCAGCCCTCCGCAAACATTATCAACAGTTTGCTCTTGGCCAATGTGAAAGTAGTATCCTGTTGAAATTTCAATTTGCATTTTTCTTTTCTTTTCTTTTCTTTTTTCCTTTTTCTTTTTTCTTTTTTTTTTTTTTTGAGATAGAGTTTCACTATCCTCGCCCAGGCTGGAGTGCAATGGCACGATTTTGTCTCACTGCAACCTCTGCCTCCCAGATTCAAGTGATTCTCCTGCCTCAGCCTCCCGAGTAGCTGGAATTACAGGCACCTGCCACCATGCCCGGCTAATTTTTGTATTTTTAGTAGGGATGGGGTTTCGCCATGTTGGCCAGGCTGGTCTCAAACTCTTGACCTCAGATGATCTGCCTGCCTTGGCCTCCTGAAGTGCTGGGATTACAGGTGTGAGCCACCACACCTGGCCGAGTCTAATTTTTAATTGACTTAGCCCTTCAGCTAACACATATGCAATTTTTGCCAAGGTTTTTTTTTGTTTTTTTTGTTTTGTTTTGTTTTTTTCTGAAACGGAGTCTTACTGTTTCACCCATGCTGGAGTTCAGGGGCGCAATCTCGGCTCACTGCAACCTCTGCCTCCGGGGTTCAAGCAATTCTCCTGCCTCAGTCTTCTGAGGGATTACAGGCATGCGCCATCAAGCCCAGCTAATTTTTGTATTTTTTAATAGAGACTGGGTTTCGCCATGCTGGCCAGGCTGGTCTTGAACTCCTGACCTGAGGTGATCTGCCCACCTCAGCCTCCCAAAGTGCTCGGATTACAGGCATGAGCCACCACACCCGGCTTCCAAGGTTTTTTTTAATCAAGAAAAAATACATATTTTTTCTTTTTTTTTAAATTTATTTAAGTGGAGATGAGGTCTCACTATGTTGCCCAGGCTGGTCTGGAACTCCTGGGCTCAAGCAATACTCCCACCTCAGCCTCCCAAAGTGCTGGAATTACGGGCATGAGCCAACCAGGCATGGCCAAAAAAAAAATTTTAACTCAAAATACTATTGTCTAGGGCCTAGGTAATTTCTCTTTCTGTCCTTAGACTCTATTGTTGTAATCCATTGACCTTTCTTGCTCTCTACCTCCTTGAGGGCAGGAACCTTGACAACCTAGTTTACCATTTGAACTCCAGCAGGCACCCAATGGATACTTCATGACTGCACTTCTGTTTTGTAAGTGAATGCCAAGAACTTCTGGTCTCCTAGGCAAATCTGCATAGTACACAAGGAGAAAACATTCTTGTATTCTATCAAGTTCTGCCACGAAACAGTCGTGTTCAACTGGTGACAAAATGTAGTGAATTTTCCAAGTATTACCCTAGCCTTATATAATAGGTTTCAAGGGGACATGAGTGAGTGTGGACAAGTTCACCCCCAACCTTGGCCGGGGCCAACCCTACTTCCTAGCCCCATATTCAACACACTCTCCTGGCCCGCCACACCTCCAACCCCTGAGACTCACTGGGCTCCAGCTCTCCACTGGTGGGCTGACAGGCACGTCCCCACCCATAGGGCCTGGGCAGCTTCAAAAGACCCTCAACTTATCCTGTCAGGAGTCAAGAGAAGTCCCTTTCCAACAGGAAAGAACAGGGTCGCCCAGATTGTTATGCAAATGTTAACTCATCTATGGAAACGTTAGAGTATTCCTGGCCTCAACAGCAAGAAACAAACAAAAAAAAAAAAGAAAGGAAAAGAAAAGATAAAGCGAGAAGGTACAGAATAACTTCCAGCTTCTAACAGAGGAGGGTCAGGCCAGGCATTGCTGACAGAGTCTCATATGTTCTCATATGTTGCTTGCTGTTTAGGGGCAAATCTGGGACAAAGTACAAGGTGAACCCTTGTCCCCCAGACTGATTTAGTTTTGGAGCCCAGCCATTGGTATCATCTTCTTTTTTTTTTTTTTTTTTTTTTTCTTGAGACAGAGTTTCACTCCTGTTGCCCAGGCTGGAGTGCAATGGCAATCTCGGTTCACTGCAACCTCTGCCTCCCGGGTTCAAGCGATTCTGTCTCAGCCTCCCAAGTAGCTGGGACTACAGGCGTGCACCACCACGCCTGGCTAATTTTGTATTTTTAGTAGAAACAAGGTTTCTCCAAGTTGGTCAGGCTGGTCTTGAACTCCCAACCTCAGGTGATCCACCTGCCTCAGCCTCTCAAAGTGCTGGGATTACAGGCGGGAGCCACCGCACCTGGCCCAGTATCATCTTCTAAAGAGGCCCTTTCCAGGAGAGAGGGACATCAGTGTGGCACTGGAGGGACATCGGTGTGGCTGTGCTCTGGCATACAGTACCATTCTATTGACAGGGTTAGTCCTCGATGGAGCCCCTTTCAGCAATCACCCCTACCCTTCCTTTACATATCTTAACAGGCTTTCTCAAATTTTTATTTTGAAAAGCATGTCAAATTTATAGAAAAGTTGCAAAAACAGCTTAAGGAACTCCCATACGCGCCTCACCTAGGTTCATCATTCATATTTTTGCTGCATTTACTTTAGCATTCTGTATACAATACATATCGCTATTATCTTTTTTTTTTTATCAACCTGCTTACCAAATTATTTTTTATTTTTCACTTTTTTTTCGAAATGGAATTTCACTCTTGTTGCCCAGGCTGGAGTGCAATGGCGCGATCTCGGCTCACTGCAACCTCTACCTCCTGGGTTCAAGCGATTCTCCTGCCTCAGCCTCCTGAGTAGTTGGGATTACAGGTACCCGCCACCACGCTCGGGTAGTTTTTGGGTTTTTTTCTTTTGCAACAGAGTCTCGCATTGTCCCAGGCTGGAGTGCAGTGGCAGGATCTCGGCTCACTGCAACCTCTGCCTCCTAGGTTCAAGCTATTCTCCTACTTCAGCCTCCTGAGTAGCTGGGATTACAGGCGCGTGCCACCACACCTGGCTAATTTTTGTATTTTTAGTAGAGACGGGGTTTCACCATGTTGGCCAGGCTGGTCTTGAACTCCTGACCCCGTGATCCTCCCGCCTCGACCTCCCAAAGTGCTGGGATTACAGGCATGAGCCACTGCGCCTGGCCAATTTTTGTATTTTTTAGTAGAGACAGGGTTTCACCATGTTGGCTAGGCTGGTCTCAAATTCCTGATCTCAGGTGATCCGCCCACCTCGGCCTCCCAAAGTGTTGGGATTACAGGCGTGAACCACTGCACCCAGCCTAAAATTATAGTTTAAATGAACATTTGAGAGCAAGTCATAGATTTTTACCCTTAAATATTTCCATCTTCACTGCTAACATGAAGGACATCCTCTTAAATAATCACGGTACAATTATCAAATGCAGAAAATTTAACATTGTTAAATTGCTGTTATCTAAGTTGAAATTCATATTCAAATTTCACTAATTGTCCAATTAAAGGCCTTTATAGCTTTGTCTTTTCCAGACCAGGAGCCGGTCCAGGATCACATGTTGCATTTATTTGTCCTGTTTGCTTAATTTCCTTCTTAATCTGGAAGAGTTCCTCAGCCTTTCCTAGTTTTTATGAACTTGATGTTTTTAAAGTTTTCAGGCGAGTCATTTTGTAGAATTCCCTTTAGTTTGGGTTTGTCTGATGCTTCCTTATGATTTGATTTAGGTTACGCTTTTTTTTTTTTTTTGAGACAGAGTCTTCCTCTATCATCCAGCACCCAGGCTGGAGTGTAGTGGCGTGATCTCTGCTCACTGCACTCTCTGACTCCCGGATTCAAGTGATTCTCGTGCCTCAGCCTCCCAAGTAGCTGGGATTACAGGCATACACCACAATGCCTGGCTAATTTTTGTATTTTTATTAGAGATGGGGTTTTGCCATGTTGGCCAGGGTGGTCTCAAACTCCTAGCCTCAAGTGATCCACCTGTCTCATCTTCCCAAAGTGCTAGGATTACAAGCATGAGCCACACTATACCTGGTCATGCTTTTGTATTTTTTTGGAGATGGAGTCTCACCCTGTTGCCCAGGCTGGAGTACAGTGGTGCAATTTTGGCTCACTACAGTACTCTGCTTCCCAAGTTCAAGCAATTCTCGTGCTTTAGCCTCCTGAGTAGCTGGGATTGCATGTGCACACCACCCTGCCTAGCTAATTTTGCGTTTTAGTAGAGACAGGGTTTCACCATGTTAGCCAGGCTAGTCTCAAACTCCTGACCTCATGTGATCTGCCTGCCTTGGCCTCCCAAAGTACTGGGATTACAGGCATGAGCCACAGCGCCCAGCTGCATTTTTGATAAAATACTTTTTTTTGAGACAGGATCTCCCTCTGTTGCCAAGGCTGGAGTGCAGTGGTACAATTATGGCTCATTGCAGCCTCAACCTCCCAGGTTCAGGTGATCCTCCCACTTCAGCCTCCTGAGTAGCTGGGACTACAGACATGCGCCACTATGCCCAGCTAATTTTTTGAAGGTGAAACCCTGTATCTACAAAAAAAATACAAAAAATAGGCGGGCGTGGTGTTGCACACCTGTGGTCGCAGCTACTCAGGAGGCTGAGGTGGGAAGATCTCCTGAGCCTGGGAGGCATATGTTGCAGTGAGCCAAGATCATGCCACTGCACTCCAGCCTGGGCAACAGAGTGATACACTGTCTCTAAGAATAAGAAAATTAAATAAGTTGTTTTCCCCCCAAACCAAGTCTCTTTTTGTTTTCTGTGGGATTCTATGTCTAGCAACAAATCTGGCATGGCTTAAGAAGCATTGGGGAAATATTGATTTCTGAATTGATTGACTGAATGAATGAAGACAGCATCCAAACACCCTGAATTTTCTGAATTGAGGTCTTATTCAGGGAATAGTTTAGGTTAATATTAATCACTGTACATACTGAGAAGTATAGGAATTAGGTGTTACTTTTTTTTTTTTTTTGAGACAGAGTCTCACCCTGTCACCCAGGATGGAGAGCAGTGGTGCGATCTTGGCTCACTGCAACCTCCTCCTTCTGGGTTCAAGCGATTCTCCTGCCTCAGCCTCCTGAGTAGCTGGGATTACAGGCTTGCCACCATGCCTGGCTAATTTTTGTATTTTTAGTAGAGACGGGGTTTCACCATGTTGGTCAGGCTGGTCTCGAACTCCTGACCTCGTGATCCACCCGGCTCAGCTTCCCAAAGTGCCGAGATTACAGGCGTGAGCCACCGCGCCAGGCCACATTTTTTATTTATTTATTTATTTATTCATTTTTTGAGACAAGAGTTTCACTTTTGTTGCCCAGGCTAGAGTGCAATGGTGCAATCTCGGCTCACCGCAACCTCCACCTCCCTGGTTCACGTGATTCTCCTGTCTCAGCCTCCCGAGTAAACTGGGATTACAGGCATGCACCACCACATCTGGCTAAATTTTGTATTTTTGGTAGAGACGGGGTTTCTCCATGTTGGTCAGGCTAGTCTCGAACTCAGGACCTCAGGTGATCCACCCACCTCTGCCTCCTTGGGAGGCCTGGCCATTATTTATTTATTTTTTTGAGACAGAGACTTGCTCTGTCAGCCAGGCTGGAGAGCACAGTGGCGTGATCTCGGCTCATTGCAACCTCTGCTTACTGCAACTTCTGTCACCCAGGTTCAAGTGATTCTCCTACCTCAGCCTCCCAAGTACCTGGGATTACAGGCGCCCGCCACCATGCCTGGCTAATTTTTGTATTTTTAGTAGAGATGGGGTTTCACTATGTTGGCTAGGCTGGTCTCAAACTCCTGACCTCAAGTGATCTGCCCACCTTGGCCTCCCAAAGTGCTGGGATTACAGGTGTGAACCACTGTGCCCAGCCCAGGTATTACATTTTTACCAAAAAAAAAAAAAATTTTTTTTTTTTTTGAGGCAGGGTTTTGCTTTATCACTCAGGCTGGAGTGCTGGAGTGCAGTGGCATGATCATAGCTCACAGCAGCCTCAACATCCCTGCCTCAAGTGATCCTCCCACCTCAGCCTCCCAAGTATGTGAGACCACAGGCGTGCGCCACTACACCCAGCTAATTTTTATTCTTTTTTTTCAATGTTTTCTTTTAAAAAAAAAACATATATTTATATATTTTTAAATTGAGACAGGGCCTGGCCCTGTTGCCCAGGCTCGTCATGAACTCCTGGCCTCAAGCGATTCTCCTGCATCGCCTCTAAAAGTGCTAGGATTACAGCATGAACCACCACACCCGGCCTATATATTTATTTACTTATTTAGTAGAAACATAGTCTCCCTTGTTGTGCAGGCTGGCAAAATTGCTTCTAATAATATTTCTCCATCTTCCAGTGAGCCTCAAGCCCACCATCTTTGCCTGGAACCCCATTTGAGCACTGGTGCATTTGATTTGAAGGTGGAAGGTGGAAGCTTGGCTTTCCTGGGGAAGGACTTCTCCCAGAAATGAAGGAAAAGGCTGGCTCTGTGCTGTCAAAATAGATTAGACATGGTTATTAATATTGTGAAAATATTAATTACTTTATGGGTTAATATATGCACAAGCTGGGCATGGTGGCTTATACCTTTAACCCCAGCACTTGGGGAGGCCAAGGCGGGCGGATCAGGAGGTCAGGAGTTTGACACCAGCCTGGCCAACATAGTGAAACCTTGTCTCTAGTAAAAATACAAAAATTAGCTGGGTGTGGTGGCATGCACCTGTAGTCCCAGCTACTTGGGAGGCTGAGGTGGGAGAATTGCTTGAGCTTGGGAGGCGGAGGTTGCAGTGAGCCGAGACCACGCCATTGCACTCTAGCCTGGGTGACAGAGTGAGACTCCGTCTCAAAAAAAAAAAAAAAAAAAAATGCACAGCACATTTCTTTCACTGAAAGAACCAACTTTCAAGCAGAAGGATTGCTTGAGACTAGGAGTTTGATACCAGCCAGGTCTCAAAAAAAAAAAAAAAAAAAGAATATGAGGTTATGGGAAGCAGTCACGTTCTTTGTTCAAAACATTTGTGATGTTTGAAAGTTTTATCAGAAACATTATTTCAAAATCTGGCTGGGTGTGGTGGCTCACACCTGTAATCCCAGCACCTTGGGAGGCTGAGGCGGGCAGATCACCTGAGGTCAGGAGTTCAAGACCAGCCTGGCCAAGATGGTGAAACCCTGTCTCTACTAAAACTACAAAAATTAGCTGGGCATGGTGGTGCATGCCTGTAAACCCAGCTACTGGAGAGGCTGAGGCAGGAGAATTGCTTGAACCCAGAGGCGGAGGTTGCAGTGAGCCGAGATCACGCCACTGCACTCCAGCCTGAGTGACAGAGTGAGACTCCGTTTAAAAAAAAAAAAAAAAAGAGAAACATTATTTAAAAATCAGAAAAAGGAGGCCGGGTCCAGTGGCTTACACCTGTAATCCCAGCACTTTAGGAGGCTGAGGCGGGCGGATCACCTGAGGTCGGGAGTTCGAGACCAGCCTGACCAACATGGAGAAACTTCATCTCTACTAAAAATACAAAATTAGACGGCGTAATGGTGCATGCCTGTGATCCCAGCTACTTGGGTGGCTGAGGCAGGAGAATCGCTTGAACCTGGGAGGCAGAGGTTGAGGTGAGCCGAGATTGCGCCATTGCACTCCAGCCTGGGCAACAAGAGTGAAACTCTGTCTCAAGAAAAAAAAAAAAAGCAGCGAAAGGGGCTGGACATGGTGGCTCACACCTGTAATCCCAACACTTAAGAAGGCCAAGGCAGGAGGATCACTTGAGCCAGGAATTTGAGACAAGCCTGGGCAACATGGCAAGACCTCGTTTTTACAAACAATGTAAAAATTAGTCAAGTGTGATGGCATGCACCTGTAGTTTCAGCTACTTAGGAGGTGGAGGCAGGAGGATTGCTTGAGCCCAGGAGTTGGAGGCTGCAATGAGCTATGATCACACAACTGCACTCCACCCTGGGTGATAGAGTGAGACCCTGTCTCAAAAAAATATATATATTGTTGGACATGGTGGCTCACATCTGTAATCTCAGCACTTTGGGAGGCAAAGGGAGGAGGATCACTTGAGACCAGGATCATTTGAAACCAGCCTGGGTAACATGGTGAGACCCCTTCTTTACAAAAAAAAAATTTTTTTAATTAGTCAGGCATGGTGGTGCATGCTGGTAATCCCAGCTACTCAGGAAGCTGAGGTGGGAGGATCACTTGAGTTCAGAAGTTTGAGGCTTCAGTGAGCCAAGATCATGCCACTGCACTCCAGCCAGGGTGACAGAGCAAGACCTTGTCTCTAAAATAATAATAATAATGTTTATTGATACCTCATATTTTACACAGTTATGGGGTACACGTGATATTTTGTCACATGCACGGAATGGGTAAAAATCAAGTCAGGGTATTAGGGGTGTCCATCAACTTGAGTATTTATCGTTTCTGTATGTTGGGAGCATTTCAAGTCCTCGCTTCTAGCCATTTTGAAATATAGAATACGTTATTGCTAACTAGTCATCTCACTTTACTGCCAAATACTAGAACTTACACCTTCTAACCGACTGTATGTTTGTACCCATTGACCAATCTTTCTTCATCCCTTCCTCGCACCCACACATCCTTTGCAGCCTCTAGTATCTATTATTCTACTCTCTGCCTCCATGAGGTCAACTTTTTTTTAGCTCCCACATATGAGTGAAAACATGTGATATTTGTCTTTCTGTGCCTGATCTATTTCACTTAACATAATGACCTCCAGTTCCACCCATGTTGCTGCAAATGATGTGATTTCATTCATTCCTTTTTATGGCTGAATACTATTCCGTTGTGTATATATATCATATTTTCTTTATCTGTTAGTCCATTGATGGACACTTAGGTTGATTCCATATCTTTGCTGTTGTGAATATTGCTACAACAAACATGGGGGTGCAGATATCCCTTTGATGTACTGATTTCTTTTCCTTTGGATAAACACCAAGTAGTAGAATTACTGGATTGTATGGTAGTTCTATTAATATTTTTAGTTTTTCAGGAAATCTCCATACTATTTTTCTTTTTTCTTTTCTTTTTTTTTTTTTTTTTTTGAGATGGAGTTTCACTCTTGTTGCTCAGGCTGGAGTACAGTGGTGTGATCTCAGCTCACTGCAACCTCTGCCTCCCGGGTTCAAGCAATTCTCCTGCCTCAGCCTCCTGAGTAGCTGGGATTACAGGCACACACCACCACACCCAGCTAATTTTTTTTTTAGATGGAGTTTTGCTCTTGTTGCCCAGGCCGGAGTGCAATGGCGTGATCTCGGCTCACCGCAACCTCTGCCTCCCGGGTTCAAGAGATTCTTCTGCCTCAGCCTCCCGAGTAGCTGTGATTACAGGCATACGCCACCACACCCGGCTCATTTTGTATTTTTAGTAGAGACGGGGTTTCTCTGTGTTGGTCAGGCTGGTCTTGAACTCCTGACCTCAGGTGATCTGCCCGCCTCGGCCTCCCAAAGTGCTGGGATTACAGGTGTGAGCCACCACACCCAGCAGCCCGACTAATTTTTTGTATTTTTAGTAGAGATGGAGTTTCACCACGTTGGCCAGGCTGGTTTCGAACTCCTGGCCTCAAGCAATCCACCCATCTCATCCTCCCAAAGGGCTAGGATTACAGGTGTGAGCCACCATGCCCAGCCATACTGTTTTGCATAGTGTCTATGCTAATTTACATTCTTACCAACAGTGTGGAAGTATTCCCTTTACTCTGCATCCTCACCAACATCTGTTGTTTTTTGTCTTTTTAATAATAGCCATTCTGGCCGGGTATGGTGGCTCACGCCGGTAATCCCAGCACTTTGGGAGGCCAAGGCAGGCAGATCAGCTGAGGTCAGGAACTCAAGACCAGCCTAGCCAACATGGTGAAACCCTGTCTCTACTGAAATTACAAAAATTAGCTGGGCATGGTGGCACACACCTGTAGTCCCAGATACTCGGGAGGCTGAGGCAGGAGAATCACTTGAACCTGGGAGGTGGGGGTTGCAGTGAGCCAAGATCGCGCCACTGATCTCCAGACTGGGTGACAGAACGAGACTCTGTCTCAAAAAAATAAAAATAAAAATAAAAATAGCCATTCTAACTGGCATACTCCCAATTTGGCCTCCCAAAGTGCCAGGATGACAGGTTTATGCCACCATGCCTGGCCCTTAACCATTTTTAAGAGTACAGTTCTGCAGCATTAAGTATATTCACATCGTTGTGCTGTTACTACTATCCATCCATAGAACTCTTTTCATCTTGCAAGACAGAAACTCTATACCAATTAAACAGGAACTCCCCCTCCCGCCCTGTCCACTGTTTCTGGCAGCCAGTATTCTACTTTCTGTCTATGAATTTGACTGCTCTAGGTGCCTCACATAAGTGGAATCGTGCAGTGTTTATCTTTGTGACTGGCTTATTTCACTTAGCACAGCGTCCTCAACATTCATCTATGTTATGCCGTGTGTCAGAATTTCCCTCCTTTTAAGGATGAGTCATTTCCATTGTGTGAATATACCATGTTTTCTTTATCTATTCATCCACCAATGGACACTTGTGTTGTTTCCACTTTTGACTATTATGAATAATGCTGCTGTACACATAGGAATACAAGTATCTCCTCCAATCCTTGCTTTCAAGTGTTTTGGGGTATATACACAGAAGTAGAATTGCTGGGTCATGTGCTAATTCTATTTTTAATTTTTTGAGGAACTGCCATACTGTTTTCCAAGAGGCTATACCATCTTATATTCCCACCAGCAGTGCACAAGGTTTCAATTTCTTCACATCCTTGCCAACACTTGTTATTTTCTGTTTTGTTTTTATTATTATTATTTGAGATGGAGTCTCACTCTGTTGCCCAAGCTGAAGTGCAGTGTCACGATCTCAGCTCACTGCAACCTCTGCCCCCCGGGTTCAAGCGATTCTCCTGCCTCAGCCTCCCGAGTAGCTGGAATTACAGGCGCCTGCCACCACGACCGGCTAATTTTTGTATTTTTAGTAGAGATGGGGTTTCACGAAACATCTTGGCCAGGCTGATCTTGAACTCTTGACCTCATGATCCACCAGCCTCGGCCTCCCAAAGTGCTGGGATTACAGGCATGAGCCACTGCTTCCGGCCTATTTTTATTTTTATTTATGTATTTATTTATTTATTTTTTGAGACAGAGTCTCTCTCTCTGTCACTGCTGGAGTGCAGTGGCGCAATCTCAGTTCACTGCAACCTCCGCCTCCCAGGTTCAAGTGATTTTCCTGCCTCAGCCTCCTGAGTAGCTGGGACTATAGGCACCCGGCTAATTTTTGTATTTTTAATAGAGACGGGGTTTCACCATATTGGCCAGGCTGGTCTCGAACTACTGACCTTGTGATCCGCCTGCCTCGGCCTCCCAAAGTGCTGGGATTACAGGCATGAGCCACCACGCCCAGCCCTGTTTTTATTTTTTGATAGTAACCATCCAAATGGGGATGCTGTGGTAGGATGGTTTTAAAATACAAGAATTACAACTAATATTGCTCAGTTTGAATTGATTTTCAATTCCAAAGGTTTCCCCCATCTGAAACACAAAGCATCCAGGAGAACCAGGGTTTGAATTACCTTCTTCCCAGGGGTCTTGTTCCACCATCCTGAATGTAACACACCCAGAGGGTTCAATTCACTCAGTCCGGGCTGCTCCTCATCTCAGTTCCTCATCTGTAAAATGATAATAATAATAGTATCTACCTCATAGAGTTGTTATGAAGATTAAATGAGTTAATTATTATAAAGCACTTACAGCAGGGCCTGATGTACTGCAAGCCCTATATAAACACCTGTTAAATAAAATGATTGAAAATATTTTTCCAGTTTTGTAGGTTCTTTGGAGACACTGATGGAATGTGAGAATTGTGTCCTGCAATGGAAAGAACATGAATTTACCAAACCTTTACAGAATGTCCAATATTGTTCTAGGCATTGGGAAGCAACATGGGAGATGCCCCAGGAATCTTTCAGATTCTCCAGGATTAAAAACACAACTGCTCAGCTTCCACAGTCTCTTGTAGTGATACTGCATTCTGGCACTGTCCTGGGCATTTATATGCCACTTCAATCCTTACAACAACCTTGTAACCCAAAGACTATTGTTTGTGTGTTTGTTTGTTTTGAGAAAGGGTCTCACTCTGTCACCCAAGCTGGACTGCAGTGGCGCAGTCATGGCTCATTGCAGTCTTGACCTCCTGGGTTCAAGTGATCCTCCCACTTCACCCTCCGCGGTAGCTGGGACTACAGATGTTCATCACCACACTTTGCTAATTTTTAAAAGTGTTTTGTAGAGATAGTGTCTCACTATGTTGCCCAGGCTGGTCTCAAACCCTTGGGCTCAAGCAATCCTCCAGCCTCAGCCTCCCAAAGTGCTGGGATTATAGATGTGAGCCACTGTGCCCAGCCAGCAAATTAATGAGTTTACAGATGATGACATTGAGGCTGTGAGGGGTTATGGGACTTGCCCAAGTTGGGGGCACGGTGGGAGATGGTCTAGAAGGGAGGCAGGGCAGGCTCAACCCAGAGCTTGGGACCTCAGGAGTTAAGGAAGGTCCACTGTTTTACTGAGTGTCTGACACATGCAAGGCGGGCTAAACTTTTATATGTGAGAGTCATCCCACTCATCATGGGACTCCCCATCTCCCAGAAGGGACTTTGGCCATCCACTTTGACCAAAGAGAAACCAAGGCAGAGCAAGGCTCAATCAACAGCCAACAAAGAGTAGGTTCATTTCCAAGTTGCTGGACACCTGAGAAGATGGCTTCAGCACTATCAATAATTTAAAAGGAAACATCTTTCATCAAAATCACCTGGGTTGCAAATAAAAATACAGGTTCTTGGGCCCTGCCACAGGTCCATTAAATAAAAGTCTGCCTAAGATTTGGACATTTCAATAAAGCTTTCCTTGCAACCTGTAAATAAGGAGAATAGGACTATCTACAGAGTTAAGCCATGAAGTCAACACCAAAGAATCCCGGTGAGATATGCAAAGTCACCTCTAAAGGGACAGATCAGACTTCCCCTTCCCTCTCAACACAATCCAGATTGATCATATTAACAAATTTAAAGGAGGAATGAATATGAGAAAATGTTATGATCTTGGTGTAGAGGAACATTTCTTAAACAAAACGCAAAAATCACAAGCCTTGAAAGAAAAAGAATCAAATATTCAACTGCATAAAAAATGAAAGAGTTCTGTGCAACAAAAGATGTCAGTTTTAAAAAATGAAGACGGCCGGGCGCAGTGGCTCACACTTGCAATCCCAGCGCTTTGGGAGGCCAAGGCGGGTGGATCACTTGAGGCCAGGAGTTCAAGACCAGCCTGGCCAACATGGTGAAACCCTATCTCTGCTAAAAATACAAAAATTAGCCAGGCGTGGTGATGCATGCCTGTAATCCCAGCTACTCAGGAGGCTGAGACAGAATTGCTTGAACCCGGGAGGCACAGGTTGCAGTAAGCCGAGATGGTGCCATTGCACTCGAGCCTGGGCGACAGGGCGAGACTCCATCTCAAAAAAAAAAAAAAAAGAAAGAAAAAGAAAAGAAAAGAAAAAAGACAAGCCAGAGAAGGGGAGAAGATGTTTGTGTTACATACAATCCGCAATGGATTGTGTATAATTAACAAAATATCAGTATCTAGAATATATACAGAACATCTGAAAATCAACTTTTAGGCTGGGTGAGGTGGCTTATGACTGTAATCCCAGCACTTTGGGAGGCTGAGGGGGGTGGATCACTTGAGGCCAGGAGTTCAAGACTAGCCTGGCCAACTTGGTGAAATCCATCTCTACTAAAAATACAAAAATTAGTCAGGCGTGATGGTGCACACTTGTAATCCCAGCTACTCAAGAGGCTGAGGTGGGAGGATCGCTGCTTGAACCAGGGAAGGGGAGGTTGCAGTAAGCTGAGATCGTGCCACTGCACTCCAGCCTGGGCAACAGAGCGCCCATCTCAAAACAAACAAACAAAAATTTTTTTTTAAGTGAGAAATAGTTCAAGACCAGCTTGGACAACATGGCAAAACCCTGTCTCTACTAAAAATACAAAAATTATCCAGGCTTAGTCAGGCGTGGTAGCACAGGCTTGTAATCCCAACTACTAGGGAGGATGAGACATTAGAACTGCTTGAACCTGGGAGGCGGAGGTTGCAGTGATCAGAGATCACACCATGGCACTCTATCCTGTGAGACAGAAGGGGACTCTGTCTCAAAAAAAAGGGGGGTGGTGGAGAAATAGCTCCATAGAATAAGGATAAAGAACATCAAGAGGCAATCAGAGAAGAAAAGACCAAACCACAAATAAACATGAAAAAGGTGCTGAACTTCACCAGGGATGGGGAAATGCAAATTAAAACCACAAAGAGCTATTTCAAGGGCTGGTGAGGGGCAGGCGCGCGGTGGTGGCTGAAGCCTGTAATCCCAGCACTTTGTTTTTATTTTTGTTTGTTTGTTTCTTATTGAGAAGTAGCCTTTCTTTATTGCCTAAACTGGAGTGCAGTGGCGCGATCTCCACTCACTGCAACCTCCTCCTCCTGGTTCAAGCGATTCTCCTGCCTCAGCCTCCTGAGCAGTTGGGATTACAGGTGACTGCCACAACACCCGGCTAATTTTTTTTTGTATTTTTAGTAGAGATGGGGTTTCACCATATTGGTTAGGCTGGTCTCAAACTCCTGACCTCAAGTGATCTGCCCACCTTGGCCTCCCAAATTGCTGGGATTCGAATCACTTGAGGTCATGAGATCGAGACCAGCCTGGCCAACATGGCGAAACCCCGTCTCTACAAAAATACAAAAATTAGCCGGGCATGGTGGTGTGAGCCTGTAATTCCAGCTACTTGGGAGGCTGAGACAGGAGAATTGCTTGAACCTGGGAGGTAGGAGGTTGCAGTGAGCCGAGATCACGCCAGTGCACTCCAGCCTGGGCGACAGAGTGAGACCTTGTCTCAAAAAAAAAAAAAAAGGGCTGGTGAGGCTGGGCGGCAAATGAAACTTCCATAAATGCTGGTGCCAGTGTAAAGTGGGACATCCTCTTCCTAGAGCAGTTTGGCAATTATTAGTTATTACTGATAATATTACTAATAATTAGTAATAATAGTTATTACAAATAATATTAAAAAGGCAAATACCCTCCAATCCAAAGATTTCCTTCTTAGGAAAATTCTCCCAGTAGTCCCTAAAGGACAAATACAAAAGTGTCCACTGCAGCATTATATATAATGAATATGGAAATAACATAATTGGCCACTAATAGGAGAATGAATCAATACTTTAATGTATGATCCTACAATAGAACACTGTGCAAAAGTTAAAATTAATGAACCAGAGCTATATGTATCAGCATTTCAAAAATGTAAGTCAGGTCATATCTCTACTCTGCTCAAAACTCTTCATTTCATTTCAGTGAAAGCAAAATCCTCACAATGGCCTACAACCCTCTCTGTGGCCAACATCCCCCAACCCACCCCCACCTACCCAATTATTTTTCTGACATTACCTGACACACACTTTGTTTATAGTTGCAAAGCCTCCTTCTCTTGATGGTCACTAGCTCACCTACCCGGTCCTGTTTTCCTTTTTTTCTAGCCTGATCTCCTTTCGTGAAGGCAGGGATCTTTGTCAGCTTTGTTTATTGATGCATTCCAGATGCTCAGAGTGAACAAACATGGCTGAATCTCAAAATCATAATGTTAACCAAGAAAATCATGTTGCAGAAGGATGTTTATGGTATGATATCATCTATATAAAGTTTTAAGATGTAAAACAATACTATATATATAACCATTCCCTTATTTTTATTTATTTATTTATTTTTGAGATGGAGTCTTACTCTGTTGCCCAAGCTGGAGTGCAGTGGTACCATCTCAGCTCACTGCAACCTCTGCCTCCTGGGTTCAAGCTATTCTCCTGCCTCAGTCTCCCGAGTAGCTGAGATTACAGGCACGTGCCACCACGCGCAGCTAATTTTTGTAGTTTTAGTAGAGACAGGGTTTCACCATATTGGCCAGGCTGATCTTGAACTCTTACCCTCAGGTAATCCACCCACCTTGGCCTCTTAAAGTGCTAGGATTACAGGCATGAGCCGCTGTGCCCGGCTCCCTTATGTTTTTATACTTTTACTACATATAAAGTATAAAAAACTTTTACTATACTTAAAATATATATACTATATAATATTTTATATAGTATAGTTACAAATATTTTATATATATATATATTTTTTGTCTTGAGATGGAGTCTCACTCTGTCTTCCAGGCTGGAGTACAGTGGCACGATCCCAGCTCACTGCAACCTCTGCCTCCCGGGTCCAAGCAATTCTCTGCCTCAGCCTCCCAAGTAGCTGGGACTACAGGCACCTGCCACCACGCCCAGCTAATTTTTGTATTTTTAGTAGAGACGGGGTTTCACCATGTTGGCTAGGCTGGTCTTAAACTCCTGACCTCATGATCCACCCGCCTTGGCCTCCCAAAGTGCTGGGATTACAGGCGTGAGCCACCGCACCCGGCCCACAAATATAATATATTTTATAGTATAATATATAATATATTATAAAGTATAATTACAAATATAATATGTAGTATACTATATATTATATATAGTAAAATATATATAATATATAGTATACTACATATCATATATAGTAAAATATATATTATATATAGTAAAATACATATATTATATATATAGTAAAAGTATAAAAACATAAGGGAATGGTCAACACCAAATTTAAGATAGTAATTATCTCCGGCTGTTGGGAGTGAGTAGGATAGATTGCAATAAATTTTTCATGTTTTGTTTTAAAAAACTGATCTGAGAAAAATGAAAAATCATGAGACTTGGCAAAGCTGAAAGGTTTGATTCTATTGTCTTCAATTATTATTATTTCTTTTAGAGATGGAATCTCCCTCTGTTACCTAGGCTGGAGTGCAGTGATGTGATCAGAGCTCACTGCAGCCTCCACCTCCTGGGCTCAATCAATCCTTCTGCCTCAGCCTCTTGAGTAACTAAGACTACAGGCACACACCATTTTGCCTGGCCAATTTTTGTATTTTTTGTAGAGACAGGGTTTCGTCATGTTGCCCAGGCTGGTCTTGAACTCCTGGGCTGAAGAAATCTGCCTGTCTTGGCCTCCCAAAGTGCTGGGATTACAGGCATGAACCACCACACTTGGACCATCTGTGTTCTTTTAACTCTATTTGTGTCTTTGAATCTGAATTTTGTCTCTTGTAAATAGCATATAGTTTTATTTTTAAAATCCATTCTGAAAATCTCTGCCTATTGATTGAAGTGTTTAGTCCATTTACATTTAATTACTGATAACATAGGATATATAACAGCCATTTTGCTATTTTAAAATACATTTTAAGTCTTATTTAATACTCCATTCTGCCTTCTTTTCTGTTAAGTAAATATTTTCTAGTATACTATAGTTATTGTCTTGTCATTCTTTTAGTATATATTTTTAGTTATTTTCTTAGTGGTTGCCATTAACATCTTAACTTAAAACAATACAGTTTGGAACCATGCCAATTTAATTTCAATAGTGTACAAAACTTGCTCCTACAAAGGACCATTCCCTCAACCTTCCTTTGTACTATTATTGCCAAGCAAATGCATGTTTATAGAATATATGACCCTCAATATATATTTCATGTTTTATATTAGTGCTTTATGCAGTTGTCTGAAGTAAGACAGGAGAGAAAAAGAGTCACAAACAAAACATACATGTGTACTGTCTTTTATATTTGCCTTTATTTAGTTATCTTTTCCAATGCTCTTCACTTCATGTGGATTTGAGTTAGTGTCACCTGTTCTTTCATTTCAGCCTGAAAGATGGATGTGCTAGACTTAAATTCTCTTCAGTTGCTGTTTTTATTTAACATTTTATCTTTTCTTGTTGTGGTAAAATATACCTAACAGAAAATTTACCATTTTAACCTTTAAACATTTCTTGTTTTTATCTATTTCTTCTTTTTTCTTTCTTTCTTTCTTTCTTTTCTTTTCTTTTTTTTTTTTTTTGAGCAGAGTCTCACTCTGTCATTCAGGCTGGAGTACAGTGACATGATCTTGGTTCACTGCAACCTCTGCCTCCCACGTTCAAGCAATTCTTGTGCCTTAGCCTCCTAAGTAGCTGGAACTACAGGTGCATGCCACCATACTCGGCTAATTTTTTGTATTTTTAGTAGAGATGGGGTTTCGCCATGTTGGCTAGGCTGGTATTGAACTGGCCTCAAGTGATTTCCCTGCCTTGGCCTCTCAAAGTGCTGGGATTACAGGCGTGAGCCACGGTGCCTGGCCTTTTTTTTTTTTTTTTTTTTTTTTGAGACCGAGTTTCATTCTTATTTCCCAGGCTGGAGTGCAATGGTTTGATCTTGGCATACCACAACTTCTGCCTCCCAGGTTCAAGCGATTCTTCTGCCTTAGCCTCCTGAGTAGCTGGGATTACAGGCACGCACCACCATGCCCAGGTGATTTTGTATTTTTAGTAGAGACCGGGTTTCTCCATGTTGGTCAGGCTGGTCTCGAACTCCCGACCTCAGGTGATCCACCCGCCTCTGCCCCCCAAAGTGCTGGGATTACAGGCGTGAGCCACCACGCCCAGCTAATTTTGTATTTTTAGTAGAGATGGGGTTTCACCATGTTGGTCAGGCTGGTCTTGAACTCCTTCAAGTGATCCACCTGCCTCCACCTCCTAAAGTGCTGGGATTACAGGCATAGGTCATCATGCTGAGCGGTCTTGTGTCTTCGTGTGTGTGTATTTTTTTTTTAGTAGAGACACGGTTTCACCATGTTGGCCAGGCTGATCTTGAACTCCTGACTTCATGATCTGCTGCCTTCGGCCTCCCAAATTGCTGGGATTACAGGCGTGAGCCACCGGGCCCAGCCAGGGCTTGTGTCTTCTAAGTGCATATTTGTATGCTTCATTTCAACCAGTTTTAAATGTACAGTTCTGGGGCATTGAGTACATTCACATTGTTGTGCCACCATCACTGCCTTCCATCTCTAGAAATTTTTCATCTTCTCTAATTAAAAACCCCATACCCGTTAAAGATTAGCTTCCTAGTTCTCTCTCCTCTGAGCCCTGGCAACCCCATTCTACTTTCTATCTCTATGAATTTAACTACTTTAGGTACCCCATAAAGTGGACAGTACTTGTCTTTTTGTGACTGACTTATTTCCCTTAGCATAATGTTCTCAAGGTTCATCCATGTTGTAGCATGTCTCAGAATTTCATTCATTTTTACAGCTGAATAATATTCCAGCATATTAATATATCACATTTTGGTGGTCCGTTTGTCTGTTGATAGACACTCTGTTTGTTTCCACCTTTTGGCTATCGTAAATAATGCTGCTATGACTATTGGTGTGCAAATTTCTGTTTAGTTCTCCTTATCATGGTTCACTGCAGCCCCAACCTCTTCGGTTCAAATATCTTCCCACCTCAGCCTACGAAGATGCTGGGAATACAGATGCATGCCATCACGCCTAGCTAATTTTTAAGTTGTTTGTAGAGATAGGGTCTCATCTATGTTAACTAGATTAGTCTTGAACTCCTGGGCTTAAACAAACCTCCTGCCTCGGCCTTCCAAAGTGCTGGGATTATAGGTGTCAGCCACCACATCTAACCCTTAATTTTTTTTTTTTTTAATAAAATAAGACGGGGCTTCACCCATGTTGCCCAGGCTGGTCTCAAACTCCTGAGCTCAAGCAATCTGCCTGCCTAAATCTCCCAAAGTGTTGGGTTTATAGGCCTGAGCCATCATGCCTGGCTCCGGCCCTTAATTTTTAAAGAATTGCTTTGCTGGATGTAGAAATTTTGGTTGCCAGTTTTTGCCCCACTGCCTTTTGAGCCTCTATAATTTCTTTTCTTTTCTTTTTTTTTTTTTTTGAGACAGAGTCTCACTCTGTCACCCAGGCTGGAGTGCAGTGGCACAATCTTGGCTCACTGCAACCTCTGCCTCCCAGGTTCAAGCAATTCTCCTACCTCAGCCTCCCAAGTAGCTGGGATTACAGGCGTGCACCACCATGCCCGGCTAATCTTTGTATTTTTAGTAGAGACAGGGTTTCACCATGTTGGCCAGGCTGGTCTCAAACTCCTGACCTCAGGTGATCTGCCCATCTCAACCTCCCAAAGTGCTAGGATTACAGGCGTGAGCCACCATGTTTGGCCTGTTTTTTTGTTTTGTTTCGTTTTGTTTTCTTTTTGAGACAGAGTCTCGCTCTGTCATCCAAGCTGGAGTGCAGTGGTGTAATCTCAGTTCACTGGAGCCTTGACCTCCCAGGCTCAATCAATCCTCCCACCTCAGCCTCCTGAGTAGCTGGGACTAAAGGTGCCTGCTAATTTTTAAAAATTATTTTTTGTAGAGACAAGGTCTCACTATGTTGCCCAGGCTGGTCTTGAACTCCTGGACTCAGGCAATCCTCCTGCCTTGCCCTGCCAAAGTGCTGGGATTACAGGCATGAGGCACTGTACCCAGCTGCCTCTATGATTTCTGATAAATTAGCTGTGAATTTTATTGAAGATCTCTTGTATGTGATGAGTTGCTTCTGTCTTGCTGCTTTCCAGATTTTCTTTTCTTTTTTCTATCTTTCTTTCTTTCTTTTTTTTTTTGAGATGGAATTTCACTGTTGTTGCCCCGGCTGGGGTGCAATGACACGATCTCAGCTCACCACAACCTCCGCCTCCCGAGTTCAAGTGATTCTCCTGCCTCAGCCTCCCGAGTAGCCGGGATTACAGGTATGTGTCACCAAGCCCGGCTAATTTTGTATTTTTAGTAGAGACAGGGTTTCTCCATGTTGATCAGGCTGGTCTCGAACTCCCGACCTCAGGTGATCCACCTGCCTTGGCCTCCCAAAGTGCTGGGATTACAGGCATGAGCCACCATGCCTGGCCCAGATTTTCTTTTTGTCTTTGACTTCCAGCAGTTTGATTATTATATGTCTACATTTTGGATCCTTTTGAATTTACCTTACTGTTAGTTTTTGAGCTTCCTGGATATGTAGATTGGTTTCTCTTTCCAAATTTTAGAAATTTTTGGCCATTGTGGATTCAAATTTCTTTCTCAATTTTTCTCTCTCTCCTCTCCTTCTTGTTATGCATCAGTGGTATGTTTAAAGGTTTCCCACAGGTCTCTGAGATTCTGTTCCTTATTTTCACCTTTTTTCTTTTTGTTCTGGAAAGAGAGACTGGATAATCTCAATTGACCTATCTTCAAATTCAGTGATTAAAAAATTTTTTTTTGACTGGGTGCACATGCCACCATGCCCAGCTAATTTTTAAATTTTTTGTAGAGATAGGGTCTCACTATGTTGCCCAGACTAGTCTGGGCATACATAAATTGCAGACATGCAATCCCAGCACTTTGGGAGGCCAGAGCAGGTGGATCACTTGAGGCCAGGGGTTCAAGACCAGCCTGGCCAACATGGCAAAACCTTGTCTGTACTAAAAACACAAAAAAATTAGCCAGCTATGGCACTCCAGCCTGGGCAACATGGTGAGACTCTGTCTCAAAAAAGAATAAATAAATAAATAAATAAATAAATAAGTACTTTATATTGACGCATAATGATTGTAATATGTATGGGGTACACAGTGATGTTACAACACATATAATGTATAGTGAGCAAATTAGGTAATTAGCATATCCATCATCTGAAACATTTATCATTTCTTTGTGTTAGGAACAATCAATATCCTCTTGGTTTTTAAAATAATAACTTTATTGATATATAATTCACATATGTACAATTAATCACTCCAATTATGCAATTTAGTGGTTTTTAGTATATTCACAAAGTTGTGGAACACTTATATTTGATTATAAAATATTTTCATCACTGAAAAATAAACCCTGTACCCATTAGCAGTCACTACACATTTACTTCTAAATCCCCAGCTGTGGACAATCACAAATCTGTTCTCCTTCTTGCTATATTTTTCTATTGCGGACACTCCATGTTTTCTTTATTTTTTTAGACATGGTCTTGCTCTGTCACTGAGGCTGGAGTGCAGTGGTGCAATCATAGCTCACTGCAGCCTCTGCCTCGTGGGTTCAAGTTATTCTCCTGCCTCAGCCTCCAGAGTAGCTGGAACTACAGGTGCAAAGCATCATGCCCAGCTAAATATTTACTTTTTTTTTTTTTTTGAGACAGAGGCTCACTGTGTCACCCAGGCTGGATGCAGTGGTGCGATCTCGGCTCAGTGCAAGCTCCGCCTCCCGGGTTCATGCCATTCTCCTGCCTCAGCCTCCCGAGTAGCTGGGACTACAGGCGCCCGCCACCACGCCCGGCTAATGTTTTGTATTTTTAGTAGAGACGGGGTTTCACCGTGTTAGCCAGGATGGTCTTGATCTCCTGACCTCGTGATCCGCCCGCCTCGGCCTCCCAAAGTGCAAAGTGCTGGGATTACAGGCAAGAGTCACCGCGCCCGGCCAATATTTACATTTTTTAACAGAAATGGGGTTGCACTATATTGCCTAGGCTGGTCTGGAACTCCTGGCCTCAAGTGATCCTTCCACCATGGCTTCCCAAAGGGCTGGGATTACAGATGTGAGCCACCATGCCCAACCCCATGTTTCCAATTTAAGGGTTTCTAAGGAATAGATTTATCCTAATCACCAAACCCAGACCATCTGCTTCTCAAACAGAACCAGTTATCCCACTTTGTGAGGCCATCTCAGAGACACAGGCTTCTTTTCCCTGCCTTGTTCTCCTTCCTCGCCTGCTTCCCTATTAATCTCATCTGTCCCCTCACTTTTTCCTCCTCTCTCTCCCTTCTCTTTACACTTTCGCTCCACTTCCCTTTTTCTCCCCTGCTCTTCCCGCATCTGCTTCAGTGACACAACATGACTTACTGAACATGCTCAGGCCTTGGCACCAGGAGATCTCAGTTTGAATCCCAAAACTGTTACATGCAGTTGAGCATGTCTTTATGTTTGCTCACTTGTAAAATGGATTTAATAACAATTAGCTTTAGTATTGCAGTGAGGATTAAATGAAATAATATACACAGGCCGGGCATGGTGGCTCACACCTGTAATCCCAGCACTTTGGGAGGCCGAGGCTGGTGGATCATTTGAGGTCAGGAGTTTGAGACCAGCCTGGCCAACATGGTGAAACCCTGTCTCTACTAAAAATACAAAAATAATTAGACGGCTATGGTGGCACCCGCTTGTAGTCCGATGTACTCAGGAGGCTGAGGCAGGAGAATTGCTGGAATCCGGGAGATGGAGGTTGCAATGAGCCGAGATTGTGCCACTGCACTCCAGCCTGGGTGGCAGAGCAAGACTGCCTCAAAAAAAAAAAGAAATAACAAGAAATAACATAAGCAAAGATCAACACGTGGTAAATGCTCAATCATTGAAAACTATTATTAACAAAGATATTATACAACATTATTTCTGCAGACTATGTTATTTGTTTTTGTTTTAAAAATATGGGTATAATTTGCTATCCTGTTGGGGTGGGTGGTGGGGGAGGGGGGTGTGTTTTGTTTGTTTGTTTTTTGAGACAGAGTCTCGCTCTGTCCCCCAGGCTGGAGTGCAGTGGCACAATCTTGGCTCACTGCAACCTCCACCTTCCGGGCTCAAGCCATCCTTCCACATCAGCCTCCCAAGTAGTTGGGACTACATGCACGTGCCACCATGCCTGGCTAATTTTTGTATTTTTAGTAGAGATGGGTTTCACTGTGTTGGCCAGGCTGGTCTCGAACTCCTGACCTCAGGTGATCTGCCCGCCTTGGCCTCCCAAAGTGTTGGGATTACATGCATGAGCCACTGCACCCAACCCATCTATTGTTTTTAGCCATCTATTTCTTCTGTTGCTTCATGTCTCCATCCTTTCTTTGTTTACCATGGTATATTGCCTTGTTTCTTGAATTGTCTGTATCCCTAGGGCCTTGAACAGTGTCTTGCATAAGACGGGGACCCAATTAAACAGTTGCTAAAAATCAAATGAATTAATGGTTAAATTAAGTTTAGTTTAAAGCTGCCTCCTTAGATATTTTAAGTTCAGCCTAAAAGTTTCTTCTTACATAGCGATCTGTAACCTAACTGGATGTGTAAACAGGCTGTAACTTACTCTTCTACCAAGCATTCAGTTCCAGCCAATCAAAGGTGGCCAACTGTTCAAGCGGTGTTTAAATAAGGCAAACACTCAGCTGTAACCAATCCAGCTATTTCTGCACCTTTCTTCCTTCCATTTTCTATACATCACTTTGCTTTTTCTGTTCCTAAATCTTCGACCACGTGGCAGCACCAGAGTCTCTCTGAACCTATTCTTCTTTCAGGGGCTGTCCAATTTGTGAATCGTTTTTTGGTTAATTAAACTCTTTAAATTCAATTTGTCTAAGGTTTTTCCACTAACAGAATGAACTTCTTCGCATCCTGGGACAGAAGGAAGTGCCCAGCAGGCTTAGAACACCTACCACTGTTTATTGTTTCCTCAACTTCACGGCAAAGCATCAGCTTCACTATTTTACCATTAGCTGAGGTCCAACAGTGCTATTATTGTTATTACTATTTTGAGATGGAGTCTCACTCTGTCACCCAGGCTGAAGTGCAGTGGCGCTATCTCGGCTCACCACAACCTCTGCCTCCCGGGTTCAAGCGATTCTCCCGCCTCAGCTTCCCGAGTAGTTGGGATTACAGGCCCGCGTCACTACGCCCGGCTAATTTTTTTGTATTTTTAGTAGAGACGGGGGTTTCACCATGTTGGCCCGGCTGGTCACAAACTCTCGACCTCAGGTGATCTGCCTGCCTCGGTCTCCAAAAGTCCTGGGATTACAGGAATGAGCCACTGCACCCGGCCTGTGCTATTATTTTTTAAAAATATGCAGTTAGGTAGGATGAATAAGTGTAGAGATGTAATGTATAGCGTGAGGACTATAGTTAATAATGTTGTATACTAAATATTTGCAAAGATAGGAGATTTTAGGTGCTGTTATCACATGCACATATACACACAGAAAGTAACTATGGAAGGTGATTGTTTGGAAAAACTCGAGCTATGCTTTATCTCTGCTCTCACACGACCATGAGAACAACAAACATCAACACGGAAGAAGACTTTTGTGACCAAATGTGTATGGGGGGTCTCCCCACCACGAAGTGAGCAATCAGTTCTGCAGGGAACACCAGTGGAGTGTCCTCCAATTCGATTCTGACATTATGTACCTGGAGATAGTGTCAGATCCCAGAGGTTGGGGGCTCAGTCTTCAAAACTGCCCTCCTCCAGACACTAGTGGCAAGTCCAGGCCTCTGCAATTTCTGACTGACTGGCTTCTAGTTGGGGCTCCCACGACCCCATCTTTGGGTTCAATTAATTTGCTAGAATGGCTGGCAGAACTCAGGGAAATACATTTACTGGTTTATTATATACTATATTACAAAGAATACAGATGAAGAGATGTGTACATTGAGGTGTGAGGGAAGGAGTTTAGAGCCTCCATGCCCTCTCCAGGAACCTCCATGTGTTCAGCTATGCAGAAGCTCTCTGAAACCTGTCCTCTTGGGTTTTTATAGAGGCTTCATTACATAGGCATGACTGATTAAACCATTGGCCATTGATGATTAACCTGATTTTCAGCCCCTCTCCTCTTCCTGGAGGTTGAGGGCAGAGCTGAAAGTCCCAACCCTCTAATTATGCCTTGGTCTTCCATCCTGAAACTATCAGTCAACATTAGCATACAGAAAGACAGCACTTCACAGCTGAGCATGGTGGCTCCCACTTGCAGTCCCAGCTATCAGGGAGGCTAAGGCAAGAGGATCCCTTGAGCCCAGGAATTGGAGGCTGCAGTGAGCTATAATCACACCCCTGCACTCCAGCCTGGGCAACAGAGTAAGACCCCATCTAAAAAAAAAAAAAAGACAGCACTTTGGGGATTTCAAGGATTGTAGGAGTTGTATGCCAGGAAATGGGGATGAAGACTGTGAAAGGAAAATAAATCTTGGGGCCCCCAAATTACTAAACTAAAGGGAAAAGTCAAGCTGGGAACTGCTTAATGCCAACCTGCCTCCCATTCTATTCAAAGTCACCCCTCTGCTCACTGAGAGAAATGCATATCTGATTGCTTCCTTTGGAGAGGCTAATCAGAAACTCAAAAGAATGCAGCCATTTGTCTCTTATCTACCTATGGCTTGGAAGCCCCTCCCCTCCCTACTTCGCATCTTCCCACCTTTGCTTCTAGTTGTCCCACCTTTCCAGACCAAACAAATATTCATCTTACATATATTTGATTGATGTCTCATGTCAAGGTGTTCTAACCACCTTGGGCACATGTCATCAGAGCCTCCTGAGGCTGTGTTATGGGTGCACATCTTCAACGTTGGGAAAATAACCCTTCTAAATTAACTGAGACCTGTCTCAGATTTTCAGGGTTCACATTTTGGTAATCACAAAGGTATTCTGAGTGGAGATATCCCTGACTTTTGACAAATCTCCTATTGGTGCTTGATACCAGCACGAGCTAATTTTATGGCTCAAACCAATAGGACAATTTGCTGAGGTGTGGGAGCATCCCCTCCAGAAAATTCCCTTATCTCCCAAAATTTGGTCAAGATCTAAAGTTTATTTTGCTATACAACTCCTCTTTTTTTTTTTTTGGTTTTACTTGCTTCCAACAAGAAAGGCAAGATTTCCTGTTTCCATGACGATGGAAGGCAGGTAACTTCTTTATGGAGTTTGAGCTCGCTCCCAGCAGGGAAGATGAATTTGGGGGTTTTTTGTTTTGTTTTGTTTTTTTCCTGCTTCTAGGATGGCAGAGTGCAGTCTTCAGCCTGAGACCCATCCCTAAGTAAATATCTGAATTGGGGTTTTGTCTTGGCTATAAAGTTTAACAATCAGCTGATCTTAATTTCTCCTTACATTAGAGGGCTCAGTAATCATATAAGTTGTGCAATTAATTTCTTTTGCTTAACTGTTTTTTTGTTGTTGTTTCGGTCTTTTTTCTTTTTGAGACGGAGTCTCGTTCTGTCTCCCAGGCTAGAGTGCAATGGTGCGATCTGGGCTCACTGCAACCTCTGCCTCCCGAGTTCAAGCAGTTCTCCTGCCTCAGCCTCCCAAGTAGCTGGGATTACAGGTGCCCACCACCATGCCTGGCTAATTTTTGTATTTTAAGTAGAAACAGAGTTTCACTGTGTTGGCCAGACTGGTCTTGAACTCCTGATCTCAGGCGATCCACCTGCCTTGGCCTCCCAAAGTGCTGCAATTACAGGCATGAGCCACCTCGCCTGGCTGTTTGGATCTTTTTCCCATTGGGTTTGACCAACTCTATCCAACTTGATCAAAGTTCCAAATTATTGTTACAGGAAAGGGGTCCCGATCCAGATCCCAAGAGAGGGTTCCTGGATCTCGCTCAAGGAAGAATTCAGGGCGAGTCCGCAGTGCAAAGCAAAAGCAAGTTTATTAAGAAAGTGAAGTGGTGAAAGGACAGCTACTCCATAGACAGAGCAGGACATTCCTGAAATTAAGAGGAGGAACGCATCCATCCTGGGTACAGTGCTTGTATATGTGGGGAGATGTGCTCTGCTACAAGGGTTTGTGATAAAGGATTACTTTTCTTAATTACTATATTTTGCAATAATCAATATTATGCAAAATTAGGAATGCCTTTGTTTTCCAGATATTGGGATATCTGGACACCTCCAAGTCTGGGTCTGTTTAGTAAACATTATTAATTTGTTCCCTTAACCATAAGCATCTAGAGGCTAGGAAGGCCTAATTTTCTGGGAATGCAGCCCAGCAAGTCTCAGCCTTATTTTCCTAGCCCTCACTCAAAATGGAGTTGCTCTGGTTCAGATGGCTCAGACATATCACCCCCTTCCTTTGCAAGAAAACCCTGAATCCTAAGGGTTGCACAGGGATGAAGATCTGTTTTCTGTAACTTCTTCAGGTTGAATGGGGTGATGATACTCCTAACTATTAGGATCTCTTGCATTCAGGGTAGAGCGAAGCTCAGTCAGAGAACATTGGTATGGTGAAGGTTGTTTATAACTCTGAGTTCCGACAAAAGGTGATATCTATCCCTTTCATTTCTTTTGAACAGGAGTCAGAGGTCACTGATTGGCTCACAGGAATAAATGGAATCAGTCTCTTGTGTTCCATCGGCCTGTTTAATTTGAGATAAGTGGATCCAGCTGTTTATTCCCAGAAGTTTAACTGCAGTTGGGGTACTAAGGAGAACTTGATAGGGTCCCTCCCATTTGGGGGAAAGTTGATCTGCTGGGGACCCTTCCAAGTTTTTAACAGGACCCAGTCTCCTGTTGTAACAAGATTGTCTTCCTTAGTAGGGGAAGGGAGTCTTAGATTTCCATATTCAAGGAGTGCATTTTGCATTTGTCCTAAGTTAATCACATAATTCTTTTTTTTTTTCTTTTCAGATGGAGTTTCACTCTTATTGCCCAGGCTGGAGTGCAATGACGCAATCTCAGCTCACTGTAACCTCCACCTCCTAGGTTCAAGCGATTCTTCTGCCTCAGCCTCCTGAGTAGCTGGGATTACAGGTGCCCGCCACCACGCCCAGCTAATTTTTGTATTTTTAGTAGAGACAGGGTTTCACCATGTTGGCCAGGCTGGCCTTGAACTCCTGAGCTCAGGCGATCCACCCGCCTCAGCCTCCCAAAGTGCTGGCATTACAGGTGTGAACCACTGCGTCCAGCCTGATTACATAATTCTGTAGCTTGAAAGTATCTATGTCTATTAGGAGGTCTGTAGTTAAGAAAGGCCTTCCACACATTATTTCAAAAGGGCTGAGCTGCAAATTTCTCTCAGGGGCCACTTGAACCCATAATAAGGCTACAGGTAATAAAGACAGCCAGGTTTCTGATGTCTCTTGGCATAGTTTAGCAAGGGTCCTTTTTAGAGTTTGATTAGCTCTTTCTACTTTCCCTGAAGACTGTGGCCTCCATGCCAAGTTAAGGTGGTACTGAATTCCTAGGGTTGAAGATGTGTTTTGGTAATTGTCGGTGTGAAAGATGGGCCATTATTGCTCTGTAAGCTCTTAGGCAACCCAAATCTAAGAGTTATTTCCTTTAGCAGGAGTTTAGAAACTTCAATTGCCTTTTCAGACTGGGTAGGAAAAGCCTCAATCCAACCCGTTAAGGTGTCAACGAATACTAATAAATATTTAAACCCTTTACATGGGGGCATCTGAGTATAATCTATTAACCAGGGTACGTTCCCCTATGCTGATCAGGCCTTACTAGAGGAGCAGGTAAAGATTGGTTATTTGGGTTATTCCAGGCACATAGTTCACAGGCTTGAGTTACCTGCTTTATTGTTTTAAGTAAGCCTTTTCCAATAAAAAAGCCAAGACATGAATTGAAACAGGGAATCTCTTCCCCAGTGAGTAGAATCATGCAAATGCTTCATTATTTCCCACTGATTAGCACCTGGTAGTAAGAGTTTGTTGTCCTACTTCCCTGGTGCACAAAGCTACTTCCATCTGTAATTCATTCTACCTCAGGATTATCTAGAGGCTCATCCTTTAAATCTAGACCGCTGGAGTAAACTTGCTCCATAACTTGGATACAAGAATAATCTAGGTTGCCTGTGGGTTCAGGCAAACGGATAGCTGGATTCAAAGTTTGGCATACTTCAAGTATTTTTTATTTTTATTTATTTATTTATTTATTTATTGAGACTGAGTTTCACTCTTGTCTCCCAGGCTGGAGTGCAATGGCATGATCTTGGCTCACTGCAACCTCTGCCTCCTGGGTTCAAGTAATTCTCCTGCCTCCGCCTCCCAAGTAGCTACACAGGTGCCTGCTACCACATCCAGCTAATTATTGTATTTTTAGTAGAGATGGGGTTTCACCATGTTGGCGAGGCTGGTTTTGAACTCCTAATCTCAGGTGATCCACCCGCCTTGGTCTCCCAAAGTGCCGGGATTACAGGTGTGAGCCACCGTGCCCAACCATACTTTAAGTATTATATCAGGATGTTTAGCAACAAAGCCTGATACTGATTCACAGGAAAGGAGAAGGAGCAATTTCTGTCTGCCTTGTGATTTCCAAATGATACTACTGTTTGCAGCTGAGTTAACAAATCCCTTCCCAACAAGGGTGGGGCATTCAGGAGGAAACCAAAGTCCCGAAGAGCTCTTAGAGGATTGGTAAAATGTCTATGGGCTTGTCCATCTGTCCCTTTGATCATACATTTTTGGGGTGACAGAGGCCCATTATGAGTCAAAACGGAGTAAGCATTCCAGAAGGAAGTTAATATTCTTTTTTGTTTTTTGAGACAGAGTCTTGCTCTGTCGCCAGTCTGGAGTGCAGTGGCATGATCTCAGCTCACTGCAACCTCTGCCTCCAGGGTTCAAGCGATTCTACTGCCTCAGCCTTCCGAGTAGCTGGGATTACAGGCACGTACCACCATGCCCAGCTAATTTTTTTGTATTTTTAGTAGAGACGGGGTTTCACCATGTTGGCCAGGATGGTCTCGATCTCTTGACCTTGTGACCCGCCCACCTCGGCCTCCCAAAGTGCTGGGATTACAGGCGTGAGTCACTGCACCCAGCCCGGAAGTTAATATTCTTACCTGCGACGTCATGGTTTACCCGAGGCTCCCCTGGAGATACAGCTAGTTGTCCGATGGGAGTGTGGTGGAAGGTCTCGGGCCCTGTCACTCTTGGGCTCAACTGGCTATTTCAGCCATCATTGGTTCAGGTGCTGATGGCCCCCTTTGGAACACTGGACAATTCCTCTTCCAATGGCCAGTTTTCTTACAGTGTTCACACTGATTGATGCCCAAGGCACGTTGACTCAGATGCCCAGCTTTGGGCTTCCCGCCTTTCAGCTTCCCTTGTTCAGGCTAACAGCCAGGAGGGCAGCCCCATGTGGGAGGTGAGCTTAAGGTTGCAGCCAAGAGCTGCACCTCGTGAGAGGTCCTTCTTGCTCTTTCTCCTTCCTCTGCTTTGTCACTGTTATTAAAACCTAAAAATGCCATATCCAAAAGCTGTTCCATAGGAGTCTGGGGACCAATAGCTGCCATTTGTAGTTTCCTGTGGATATCAGGAGCAGACTGGGTTATAAAATATACTCCTAAAATGGTTCGTCCTTCCCTTGAGGCAGGACCAGTGTTAGTATATTTCCTGATTGCCTCAACAAAAGCTGGATTCTTATCTCTTTGCCCTGAGAAACTTCCTTAACCTTTTCATAGTTAACCGGCTTTTTCATACATTTCTTAATCCCTTCCAACAAACAAGTGACCATATGATCTCTCCTTCCCAAGTCCTCACTACCCCTTTGATAGTTGTTAGGTTCACGACTACGCCAAATGTTATGCCCAGGGCTAGGTTCCAGACCCATCTGAGGTCCGAGGGGAGTGAGTGGACAGGGGATAGGGAGCTGAAAGAACATTCAAAGGGCCATAAGCAGGTGAAATGTAGTTTTATTCAGCAGCTGTCTCATGAGCAGCTTTCTCAGACTAGCTCTCACACTTCAGCAGCTTACTTACACTGTCCGCCCTGTCTCGGCTGCTTGAGCTGGCCGCTCCCACACACAGCTGTGTGGCCAGCCCTTCCTTGCCTTCAGGGTCAGCAGCTTAATTCTTTCTCTCTTTGGGCACGAGCACAAGCCGTGCTGTGCCATGCCGAGCTGTGCCCTGGCTCCCCTCTGTCTGCAAGATGGACAGCTCTGGTTCTTTCTCTCTCTCTGTCTGGGCGCCAGCGCGCCTGCATGAGAGCCATGTCAAGTCGTGCCCAAGAGTGCCTGTACAGCGTTAACAAGGCAGTTACACCTTTCACAGAAAATAGTGGCTCCAAGGCAAGTATGAACTTACACAAACAGGTTATATAACAAGTGGAATATGCGCCTGCACCCTAAACTTGCTGAGTTACTGTGGCCCAGATGTCTGCCTCAGCCTATTGTTGACCAAAGCACATCCATGTACCTTAACAATAGTTCCACTCTGGATCTTGATCTGGAACTGCTATACCTCCTGCCTGATATATATTATGGTTTGGGTTGTGAACCAATACCTCATCTCCATGGGTCCTAGCTGTCCCCAGAATGTGTTGATTCTCTTTCACTGTACAACACAGAGACAACACAACATGAAGATCCTGCCAAGTGAAACTGTAGGTCAGAGTTAACTTCTTAAACTCATCTATGAATTTTCCTGGAACTTCAGCGAAATGACCAAACTTCTCTTTACATAGAACCAAATCAGACATAGAAAAGGGGACATGTACTCTCACAGTGCCTTCTTCCCCATTTGCCACCTCTCTAAGTGGACAAAGATTTCCCTTTGGAGGTTGATGGGAGGCTCTGCTATGAGTAGTCCTCACTGGGCTAAGTTCCTCAGGGAATGGTGGGTATAGAATGGGACTAGACTTGTAAGGAGGAGGGGACGAAGGGTTCTCAACAGAACTTTCAGGTGGACTGAAGGGAGAAAGTACTGACACATCTGAACCTTCAGAGCTGACGGAAGGAAGTTCTGCTCCACCCAAAACTCCCCGCTGAACCTGGGGGTCTTGCATTAAAGGATCATCTAGTATGACTACTTCTTTTTCCTCTTTTCCTCTCATCAAACATGCACATGCCTGCTGCAGGGTTTTATCCTGACTGAGCTGCAAAAATGCTTGAACATATGGTATTTCATACCATTTTCCCTCCCGTTTACAAAAAAAATTAGGTGAAGTATAGTATTAAAGGCCGTAGTTCCAGTAGGAGGCCATTTCTCTTGTTTTTCCAAATAATACTGAGGCTAAACAGTATTACATAGAAACACCAGTTTTCACTGGGCGTGGTGCCTCACGCCTGTAATCCCAACACTTTGGGAGGCCGAGGCGGGTGGACCACCTGAGGTCAGGAGTTCGAGACCAGCCTAACCAACACGGTGAAACCCTGTCTCTACTAAAAATACAAAAGTTAGCTGGGCGTGGTGGTGCATGCTTATAATCCCAGCTATTCAGGAGGGTGAGGCAGGAGAATTGCTTGAACCCGGGAGGTGGAGTTTGCGGTGAGCTGAGATTGTGCCATTCTACTCCAGCCTGGGCAACAAGAACAAAACTCCCGTCTCAAAAAACAAAACAAAACAAAACAAAAAACCTCACCAGTTTTCTCTTCTTAAGCCCATTCAGTTTAAACTGGTCCCAATGTTCAATAATGCATCCTAGTGGTGAGTTCTTTGGAATCAATGCCATGGTTCCCATGAAGGAGGCAGGTGATGTTGAAAGAAAAGTTCCAAGCCTGCGAGAGTGTATTGCCACTGGCAGAGTTCCACTAAAAAGAGAGGTTATTAAGGCCAGCTGCATTAATGAGGGTATCCCTGCCGAAAACTCAATTCTCTTATTCACATTTTCCAAATAACATAAGTGAGCCGAGCCATGAATCTTAGATAAACCACAACATGGACTTCGACAAAAATGTCAAATAAGGAAAGGGAAATGAAGAGGATTTAGATGGGAATGGCCAGAGCAAACAGGTCTGGGCAATAGCAGCAGTGTGGATTGGACAAGCAAAGCCAGTTTACCCAAATCCAAGAAAGGAAAGAAGATTTTTTAGTGTGAAACGAAACGGCAAGGATAAAATTCCCCTGATTTTCATCATAATGCTTCTCGATCACAAGCAGACGGATGGAAATTGGGAGGCGCTTAGAAAAAGAGTAAGTTGCTCTTGGCTTTCGGCTCGGAGGAGGCCAAGGTGCAACTTTCTTCGGTCGTCCCGAATCCGGGTTCATCCGACACCAGCCGCCTCCACCATGCCGCCGAAGTTCGACCCCAACGAGATCAAAGTCGTATACCTGAGGTGCACCGGAGGTGAAGTCGGTGCCACTTCTGCCCTGGCCCCCAAGATCGGCCCCCTGGGTCTGTCTCCAAAAAAGGTTGGTGATGACATTGCCAAGGCAACAGGTGACTGGAAGGGCCTGAGGATTACAGTGAAACTGACCATTCAGAACAGACAGGCCCAGATTGAGGTGGTGCCTTCTGCCTCTGCCCTGATCATCAAAGCCCTCAAGGAACCACCAAGAGACAGAAAGAAACAGAAAAACATTAAACACAGTGGGAATATCACTTTTGATGAGATCGTCAACATTGCTCGACAGATGCGGCACCGATCCTTAGCCAGAGAACTCTCTGGAACCATTAAAGAGATCCTGGGGACTGCCCAGTCTGTGGGCTGTAATGTTGATGGCCCCCACCCTCATGACATCATAGATGACATCAATAGTGGTGCTGTGGAATGCCCAGCCAGTTAAGCACAAAGGAAAATATTTCAATAAAGGATCTTTTGACAACTGGTGGAAAAAAAAAAAAAAAAAAAAAAAAAGAAAAAGAGTAAGTTAAAATTCCTAAGACTAGTTAAATAAAGTCTGCTGAAAATGACAGTGAAACAGAGACAGCAATTAAGAAATTGATTTATGCAGCAAAGAGGACAAGGCAGATTAATATAAAGAGCATAGCCTGCGGTGCCACATTTTTAGCCAAGAGGGACTTTACTGAGAGGGACCTCTAACCCCTAAATCATAGAAGGGACTCTAACCCTCCTAAGTCAGGCCTCTAACCTGAGGTTGGTCAAGCATCCTTGCCTTTTATTAAGAAGGGTTTCTAACCCACTCTGTCTTAGGAGAGACTCTAACTCTCCTAAGTTGGGTCTCTAACCCAGTCCCATTCTTTACCCAGGTACCCCACCACTTACCCAAAGTTACCCAATCAGTGCTGCAGTCTATTCCTTTGCATTGGAGGGTTTCTTCAGTACCGTCCCTTCAGGTTCACCAGAAAGATGTTACAGGACCCCAACACTTACCCAAAGGTAGCCATTGGGTCAGGGTTTCTGCACTATAGTCCCTTCTGTGGTCGCCAGAAATATGTTACAGGAAAGGGGTCCCAATCCAGACCCCAAGAGAGGGTTATTGGATCTCATGCAAGAAAGAATTCAGGGCAAGCCCGCCGTGCAAAGCAAAAGCAAGTTTATTAAGAAAGTGAAGTGGTGAAAGAACAGCTACTCCATAGCTATAGTGACTTCAGGACATTCCTGAAAGTAAGAGGAGGAATGCACCCACCCTAGGTACAATGCTGGTATATATGGGGAGATGTGCTCTGCTACAAGGGTTTGTGATAAAGGATTAATTTTCTTTTTTCTTTTTTGAGATGGAGTCTCACTCTGTCACCCAGGCCCTAGTGGAGTGACGGGATCTTGGCTCACTGCAACCTCTGCCTCCTGGGTTCAAGTGGTTCTCTTGCCTCAGCTTCCTGAGTAGCTGAGATTACAGGCATATGCCACCATGCCCGGCTAATTTTTTGTATTTTTAGTAGAGATGGGGTTTCTCCATGTTGGTCAGACTGGTCTCGAACTCCTGACCTTGTGATCCACCTGCCTCAGCCTCCCAAAATGTTGGGATTACAGGCATGAGCCACCGTGCCCAGCTAATTTTCTTAATTACTGTATTTTGCAAGAATCAGTATTATTATCTTTAAAACTTTTGTCATCCATGGACAATTGTTGTTTTGGTCCTCTTTAGATGGTGGCTTTATAATCAGCTATGAAACTCAAACAGGTGCTCTTGAATGCAGATTTCTGATAACTTTGAAGATTGTGACATCAGAATAGAGGAAAAACTGTAGGACTCATGGAGAGCTGAAATGTTCATGAATATCAAGCAGAATAGGAATTAACTGTATGGACTGAAGTAATAGAAAACTGAAGTAATTTTTGGACTTTTTGCTTAAAATGTTGCTAATCCTTAATTTTTTCAGAGTCAAGAAAACTCCTTTGGAGCTATTGATGGCTTTTAGCAATTTAGTATACTCCTATAAACAAAATTTGGAGCATATTTTTTTCTCTCTACCTGATTTCTACAGAATTTTGAAACTATTTGTGAGTATTCTTAACTTAAACAGCAATGTAGTTATTTGCATAAGTGCCATAAGAGTCAGTTTTCATTTGTAACAGGACACAATTGAAGAAACTGGTTATTTTACCAAAGCTTTGACTGGAATGGTGTGCTTGTCTTTAAGGAACCAAACTTGACTTATGGAGCCAATAAAAGCCCCTTGAGAAAACTGGCCTCATGTCTTGTCTCCACAGTCCCTGTACAGGGTTTCTGACCTGTGCTAAGTAAAGAATGTCACTTTCTGACAGGCCCAGGAGCCCAAGTTTGTCTTGGAACCTCTAGAGGAGAGGAATTCACCCAACTCATAGGTATTTGATGGTACAAATCGATTGCTGGGGTTGGCTTTTAAAATCTTATCTAAGATTCTTTCTATGGAACAAAGTTCCATCAAAGCCCATTTAAAAGCCTACATAAAAGAAAATAATTATTCTTGTTGCACTGTATACAAATAATCAGGCCAAGTACAATAAAGCAAATTAGTCCTACCATGATTTATCTTTAGTAAAAATGAGAAACTGGAGAAAGAAAAATTATGTTTCAAAAACTATAGTATACCTGTTGTTAGATTCTGGTCTTGCCTAATGTTTTTCAATTTTTATTATTTTCTACAGTTTGGACTGAATTCTAATTTTTTTTTCTTGGCTATGAGTCTGCAAAATAATGCTTTCAATTTTTTTTCCTTCTTTTTTCCCATTTCTCCTAATTTGGAGTCACCAAAAACTAAGCTGTGCTTTTGTAAAGTCCTATGAACCGAAGCTGGATAACTTAAACTTTAGAAGAAAATAGCAGCAACCGATTTTATATATATACATAAGCCACTTTCATACCTGCCTACTGATGTATGGACTTCGGAGTAATGTGGCCTATATTGATTTTCCAGGACTGCTCTTTTGTTTTTTGTTGTTTTTCTCTCTTCCTCTCCCTATTTTCTCTTCATAGGACATGAGACTTCACAACCTCCTAAAAAATGAGCTTTCTTAACCCATTTAACTTGGGACCTACCCATCTAGGAATAAACTATCCTAGCCATGAGAAATCAGACAAAACCTGAGACCAGAGACTCATTTTCTTCTAAAATGCTTTCTCCAAAAGATTTTTGAAAAGAAAAGTGGGGGGGGGGGGAAATGTGAAAGAAAAATAAATCTTGGGGCTTCTAAATCACTAAACTAAAGGGAAAAGTCAAGCTGGGAACTGCTTAGGGCCAACCTGCCTCCCATTTTATTCAAAGTCACCCTTCTGCTCACTGAGATAAATGCATATCTGATTGTCCCCCTTGGAGAGGCTAACCAGAAACTCAAAAGAATGCAACCATTTTTCTCTTATGTACCTATGACCTGGAAGCCCCCTCTCTCACCTTTGCTGTGAGTTGTCCTGCCTTTCCAGACTGAACCAATGTTCATTTTACATATGTTGATTGATGTCTCATGTCTCCCTAAAATGTATAAAACCAAACTGTGCTCTAACCACCTTGGGCACATGTCATCAGAACCTCCTGAGGCTATGTTATGGGTGCGTGTCCTCAATCTTGGCAAAATAAACTTTCTAAATTAACAGACCTGTCTCAGATTTCTGGGGTTCACAAGACAAAATATATATGTATGTCACAGCATCACAGTGATGGATATGTTAACTTTTTTGACTGTAGTAGCCATTTCACTACGTATATGTATATCAGAATGTAACTGCTCAGTGAGTTCTTCCCGCCTGCCGCACAGACAAAATCAACACACTGAGACCATGGCATTGCAGTAAAGAAAGAGTTTAATTGAGGTAAGGCCAGCCACACTACATTACTCAAGGCAGTCTCTTCAAAAATTTGAAGGCTAGGGTTTTTCAAGGATAGCGGGTAGGGGCTACGGAGTAGGGGCATGCTGATTGCTTGGGGATGCAGTCATGTGGGTGTGGAAAATGTTCACTCTGTGCTGACCCTGCTTCTAAGTGGGAGCCACCAAAGGGGCCGCTGGTCCTGGTCAGGCAGGCCGGTGGGACCATCTGGTCATCAGAAATGCAAAAGACATCTCAAAAGATTCTACAATAGCAATGTAAATTATAAGAGTGATTGGGGAAGTTCTAAATCTTATGATCTCTGGGACAATAAAAAATCATTTGGCCGGGCGCAGTGGATCACGCCTGTAATCCCAGCACTTTGCAAGGCTGAGCGACGTGGATCACTTGAGGTCAGGAGTTCGAGACCAGTTTGGCCAACATGGCAAAACCCTGTTTCTACTAAAAATACGAAAATTAGCCGGGTGTGGTGGTGGACCTGTAATCCCAGCTACTCAGGAGGCTGAGGCAGGAAAATCGCTTGAGCTCGGGAGGCAGAGGTTGCAGTGAGCTGAGATTGTGCCACTGCACTCCAGCCTGGGCAACAGAGCAAGACTCTGTCTCAAAAAAAAACAAAATAAAATCATTTGGCCTGGCTCAATGTCTCACACCTGTAATGTCAGCACTTTGGGAAGCTGGAGGAGGGTGGGCAGATGGCTTATCTCAGGAGTTCAAGACCAGCTTGGGCAACATAGCAAGACCCCATCTCTACAAAAAGTACAAAGGTTAGCCAGGCGTGGTGGCATGTGTCTGTAGTCCCTTTTCTCAGGAGGCTGTGGTGGGAGAATTGCTTGAGCCTGGGGAGCTCAAGTCCGCAGTGAACCATGATTAAGCCACTGCACTCCAGCCTGGGCAACAGAGTGAGATCCTGACTAAAAAAAAAAAAAAAAAATTGGCCGGGCTTGATGGCTCATGCCTGTAATCCCAGCACTTTCGGAGGCTGAAGGGGGTGGATCACGAGGTCAGGAGTTCAATATCAGCCCAGCCAGCATAGTGAAACCCCATCTGTACTAAAAATACAAAAATTAGCCTGGTGTGGTGGCGGGCACCTGTAGTCTCAGCTACTTGGGAGGCCGAGGCAGGAGAATCGCTTGAACCCAGGAAGCGGAGGTTGCAGTGAGCCGAGATCACGCCACTGCACTCCAGCCTGGGCGACACAGCAAGATTCTGTCTCAAAAAAAAAAAATTATTTATACCTACATCTTAGCAGAATTCACGCCCCTCTCACCCTCCTAACCTGGTGGCCTTTCATTAGTTTTATGAAGGCAGCTTAGTTTTTGGGAAGGGTTATTAATTATCATTTAAACTAGAAACTAAATTTCAAGGCCTGGCAAGGTGGCTCATGCCTGTAATCCCAACACATTTGGTTGGCAGGCCGAGGCGGGTGGATCACATGAGGCCAGGAGTTCGAGACCAGCCTAGGCAACATGGTGAAAACCCATCTCTATAAAACAGACAAAAATTAACTGAATGTGATGATAGTGCATGCCTGTAGTCCCAGTTACTCAGGAGGCTGAAGTGGGAAGATGGCTTGAGCCCCAGAGGCAGAGGCTGCAGTGAGCCATAATCAAACCACTGTAATCCAGCCTGGGCAACTGAGCCAGACCCAGTCTCAAAAAACAAAACAAAACAAAAAATGGCCAGGTATGGTGGCTCATGCCTGTAATCCAAGGCATGGGGCAGGTGGATCACTTCAGTCTTGAGAGGCTGGGGCAGGTGGATCACTTGAGCTCAGGTGTTCGAGACCAACCTGGCCAACAAAGTCAGGTCTCTACTGAAAATACAAAAATTAGCCAGGCCTGGTAGCATGTGCCTGTGGTCCCAGCTACTCAGCAGGCTGAGGTGGGAAGATCGCCTGGGCCTGGGGAGATCAAGGCCGCAGTGAGCCATTATCACACCACTGCATTCTAGCCTGAGTGACAGAGTGAGAACCCCCTTCTCAAAAAAAAAAAAAAAAAGGAAAAAAAAAAAAAAAAGGCTGGGTGCAGTGGCCCATGCTTGTAATCCCAGCATTTTTTGATTGCTTGTGTCCAGGAGTTCAAGACCATCCTGGGCAACACCACTCCAAAAAAGAAAATTAGCTGGGTGTGGTGGAGCATGACTGTAGTTCCAGCTATTCAGGAAGCCGAGGTGAGAGGATCTCTTGAGCCTGCCAGTAGAGGCTTCAGTGAGCCATAATTGCACTAATGCACTCTGCCTAGGCAACAGAGAAAGACCCTGTCTCATTAAAAAATATATATATATAGTTTTAAAAAATGACTGGATGCAGTTGTTCATGCCTATAATCCCAACACTTTGGGAGGATTGCTTGATCTCAGGAGTTCAGGACCAGCCTGGGTAAGATAGCGAGGCCCTGTCTTGAAACTGCCTTTGCAAAAGAATTATAACTGAGGAAGTTATGACAGTGAAAGGGATCTGACCTAACCAACTCCACCTTGTTTCTAGCCTCACGGGTTGGCTATCTGCTCATTCCTGGGCATGGCTCAAACTCACTTTGGGAGAAATTTAGTTTATAGTTTAAATAATAGCCTTTCCCTAAAACTAAACTGTTCTGGTAAAACTAATGAAAGGCTACCAAGTAAGGATGAGAGGGACTTGAATTCTAAATAATACCATCCATTATTCCAGAGATCATAAGATTTGCAACTTCTCCAATTACTCTTGAAGATAACATGGTAGAACCTAGGATTGGCCTTTTAAAATGTCTCTTCAGGTTTTTGCATTTCTGACAGCCTGATGGCCCCACCTGGACCTGCCAATCAGTCCTGTGACCCTCACCCAGGAACTGACTCAGCGTGAGAGGACAGCTTCGACTCCCTGTGATTTCATCTCTGAGCCAACCAATCAGTGCTCCCAACTCACTGGTCCCCTACCCACCAAATTATTAAAAATTCTAATCCCCGAATTCTCAGGGACACTTATTTGAATAATAATAAAACTCCAGTCTTTCATATAGCTGGCTCTGCATGAATTAAACTCTTTCTCTATTGCAATTAACCTGTCTTAATAAATTGGCTCTGTCTAGGCAGTGGGCAAGGAGAACTCGATGGGCAGTTACAGTCTCTACAAAAAAAATTTCTTTAAATTAGCCAGGTATAGTGGCATGTGGCTCTAATCCCAGCTACTCAGGAGGCTAAGGCGGGAGGCTAACTTGGGCTCAGGAGTTCTAGACTGCAGTGAGCTATGATGATGCTACTGTACTCTGGCCTAGGCAACAGAGCAAGACTCTGTCTCTAAAGAAGTTTTTTTAAAATTAAATTTAATTTAAAAAATTAAAAATTTTATTTAGGCTGGGCATGGTGGCTTATGCCTGTAATCCCAGCACTTTGGGAGGCTGAGGTGGGCGGATCACCTGAGGTCGGGAGTTTGAGACCAGCCTGACCAACATGGAGAAACCCCGTCTTTACTAAAAATACAAAAAAAAAAATCAGCCGGGTGTGGTGGCGCATGCCTGTAATTCCATCTACTTGGGAGGCTAAGGCAGGAGAATCGCTTGAACCCAGTACGAGGAGGTTGTGGTGAGCCAAGATTGTGCTATTGCACTCCAGCCTGGGCAACAAGAGTGAAACTCTGTCTCAAAAAAAAAAAAATTATTTAAAGAAACTTGCTGTTTTACTTAAATGTAATCGAAAGGGACATTTTTATTATTTATTTATTTATTTACTTTTTTTGGGACGGAATTTCACTCTTGTTGCCCAGGATGGAGTGCAATGGCTCCATCTCAGCTCACCTCAACCTCTGCCTCCCAGTTTCAAGCAATTCTCCTGCTTCAGCCTCCCGAGTAGCTGGGATTACAGGCATGTGCCACTATGCTCGGCTAATTTTATATTTTTAGTAGATATGAGGTTTCCCCATGTTGGTCAAGCTGGTCTCCAACTCCCGACCTCAGGTGATCTGCCCACCTCAACCTCCCAAAATGCTGGGATTGCAGGTGTGAGCCACCGTGCCCGGCCCAAAAGGGAAATTTTATATCAATATTATAAATAGAAAAACCACTGTCATTTGCCTTTATTGATTGAACTAAGCATATTAATATTCCAAATAAAAAATATTGTTTTGTGAATCCTTTAGTATGATCTTGGGAACCATCTTTTGGGAAACATTACTTCTCATTCAGCACTTTCTTCACCTAATACACTGGCCATTTGCTTGGCATACAAGAATTTCTGATTCTCCCTGTCCTTCCCCTTCTCAAGTGCTGACATGCTGTGTCCTATGGAAAATGAAATTCCCTCTGTTCTATTAAAGGAAACTAAATATGGCCTGAGAAGGACTCCATACTTCTATATGTAAGTCCTTGTGGATGAATTGCAACCTAATTTAATAGGTAGACAAGATTGAAAACCTAACTTAGGAGTATGCCCCTGTAACAATCGCTGAATCTTGTCCAGTCCCAGTGGCCATACTTTAACCGGTCATACACTGATGAGTGCTCAAACTGTGATCAAATAAGGCAAACGCTGAGCTGTAACCAATCCAGCTGTTTCTGCACCTCATTTCCGATTTCTGCCCATCACTTTACTTTTTTTATCTATAAATTTGTTCTGATCATGAGGCACCCCTGGAGTCACTCTGAATCTGCTGTGATTCTGGGGGCTGCCTGATACACCAATCGTTCATTGCTCAGTTGAACTCCTTTAATTCTGCTGAAGTTTTTCTTTTAACAGTCCTGGTTAATGTGAATTTATCTTGGGTCAGCTCAGAAGGCTCCAGCAGAGCCCCTGGGTGCCCAGGTGTGCCCTGGGCTGCTCTTGGGGTGGAGCCTGTGGTTGTTCTCATTCCGTTGCATTGCTTGGGTGCCCACTCCAGGGTGAGTCCACCATAACCTACCTCTGAGCACAGGCATTCAATTTTTTTTTTTTTTTTAAGATGGAGTCTCCCTCTGTCACCCAGTGCAATGGCTTGATCTTGGCTCACTGCAACCTCTGCCTCCCAGGTTCAAGCAATTCTCCCACTCAGCCTCCTGAGTAGCTGGGATTACAAGTGTGCACCACCATGCATGGCTAATTTTTGTATTTTTTGGTAGAGACAGGGTTTCACGATGTTGGCCAGGCTGGTCTCAAACTCCTGACCTCTAGTGATTTGCCCACCTCAGCCTCCCAAAGTGCTGGGATTACAGACGTGAGCCACTGCACCCGGCCAGCATTCAATTTTTATGATTTGTAAATTTAACTACTCAGAAGACCAGGATAATGAGGCAGGTGAATACTCAGACCCATCTGTAAAAGAAAAACACAATGAAACATTTTGTTATTATATACCATGCAATTGTTTCCAATTAGCCCGAGATTCATGTTGCATGTTATAGAACACAAAGTATCTCTAAACAGTCTAGAAAGACTTCTCGTACAATACACTGCATAATTATATCACTGCTGCTGATTTGTAATTTTCATTATAAACAAGTTTGCTGAGAGGTTCATAACTCTGCCTTAGCTTTCATAAAGCATCTTTTTGGCAGGTACGAGTGGAATTGGATGCAAATCCTCACTCTAAATTAAGTGAGAACTTGTTAAGTCACTTTATTTAGATCAAGGAAGGATTTTGATCCGTTTTTGGAGAGAGTACAGACGCTTTTTGGTCCTGCCACTTCCCATAACTATACACAGCTATTTTATCAGGAGAAACTGGTTCCCAGGGGTAAGCCCTGCTGAAAACTGGAGGGTGCCTCTCCTCTGGGATGCTGAGGGCAGAGCTGCCAGGTGACAGGTGGCTGGGAACCTGCTATCCTGCACTCTGCCTAGGGGGAGTTGAAGCCTGAGATGTGCCTCTGGCTCTTCCCTGCTCCCTGGCCGAGCTCACTGCAGTTCGGCGCTAGCATGGGGTGGTCTGAAATGTCAGCAAGCCTGGGTCTCTTGGCCACACACCCTCCAGACTCCCACATCTTCGGTCCTTGACTTCTGCAGAGTTTGGCTAGAAGGATTTTAGGGGCCCTTGTGAGAGGGACACATCATCCTCTGACCAACCTGAGTGGCTAGTAACTCTGCCAGTGTCCCCAAGTGACCAGTGACTGTGGTAAATAAAACACACTCCATCAGGCCAGGTGTGCTGGCTCACGCCTGTAATTCCAGCACTTTGGGAGGCTGAGGCAGGAGGATCACTTGAGCTCAGGAGTTCGAGACCAGTCTGGGCAATATAGTGAGACCCCCGTCTCTACCAAAAAAAAAAAAAAAAAAAAAAAGCCAAGCGTGGTGGTAGGGACCTGTAGTACGCGGCAGGCTGAGGTGGGAGGATCACTTGAGCCCAGGAGGTAGAGGCTGCTGTGAGCCATGATTGTGCCACTGCACTCCAGCCTGGGTGACAGAGTGAGACCCTGTCTCAAACCAAAAACAAAGACAAAAACCACAGTCACTAATTTTGAAATATAAAGCCTAAGAATTTCATCCAGACTCTCTCAACAAATGTTAGCCAGAAGTTTCTCTTGAGGGCTCCAATGAAGCCCGTGATAAAGTGGTTTTCTGCTTCCCTGGTGTGGGTGTTCCCAGGTGGGTGTGCAGGGGAGGCGCCCCGGACACCTTTTGTTTTCGTTTATCCTTTTGAGCATTTTTGTTCCTCGGGCACAGCAGCTCAATGACTGCACAAGGGACAAGGGACAGCCGCAGCTCTGCTGGGGTCTGAGCCATTTTCGTGTTCATGTAGGAATAATTCCTCTGCTTGTTAACACCCTGGCGATTCCTGCTTCTCCCTGCTCTGGATGCCGGAGTCCTAGGTGTTGCAGCAGCTGCAGTTTCCTGGGCTGGTGCCTTTCCTCATTCTGTTTCATCTGGAAAAACCCACTCCTGTTTTCAACTGCCAATCTCAGATTCAAAATGCCCATCTCCTCCTGTTTTTGAATCTCAGATTTTGAATCTCAGATTCAAAATGTCCACCTCCTCCCGTTTCTGCTACACCTTCCCTCACTCTGTGATCTACCTGCTGGGCTGTGTGCACCCCGAGAATAAGACCTGTGTCACCTCTGTCCTGGATTCCCCCCCAGGGGGCTGAGTTTATCATTTGTTGAATTAAACCAAATTGCATCCATTTCTGCTTACTTATTGTTTCCCCATTTGAACCTTAGTTTTGATCATCACTACTCTGGACTTTCTATTCATTCATCTCTTCATTCACGGAACATGTATTGAGTGCTTTCCAAGGGTCAGGCACCGGTCTAGGCACTGGGGAGGTTCCAGTGAACAAAACTCTGTCCCAGGTGCCAAGCAGACCCCAGTGCAAGGTGAGAGCTGGGAGGGAGTACAGGGCCCACTGTGGGAGGGGCTGCAGATCCACTGGGAGAAGGCAGGAGGCTTTCCAGGGCAGGCAGTGTCCAGGCTGAGACTCCTGGAAGCTGGAGTCTGGTCCCCAAGAGGTCCTGTACCCTCCTGCTCTCCCCTCTCACCCTCCTGCTCTTCTTGGTCTTTTTCAGTGTCAATAACATTGGCAAGGTTTTGTCCTGGACCTGGTCCTCCTCCCTAGCTGGACTCTCACCTCAATGCAGGTGACTTCTCGCTGTGTCTCCAAGCCCCAGGCTTCTCCTATAAGGGCCAGGGGTACATTCTAACAGCAGGCTGGATCCAGCTTCCTCCAGACATTATGCTGTTTCCTCACGATTCAGCACATCTGAAATAGACTGTGGCATTTCTCTTCTGAGTTATTGCTCCTGAGACATTCAGGTAACCGTGATTATGTTCCGGAGCCCGGGTCTGGAATCAGGTAGAAGGCACTGCCGCTGGCTTCTGTCTTTTTACACAACCCAGTACAAAGTCTACCTGAGCCATGTTCTCTCTACTCACAGACATTCCTTGGTGATAAACATAACTATACTGTTTGATTATTTGTCTCTGTCTTTTTTTGTTTGTTTTGTTTTTAGGGACAGGGTCTTTCTTGCACTGTCACCCAGGCTGGAGTGCAGTGGCGCCATTATAGCTCACTGTATCCTCCAACCCGTGAGCTCAACCCATTCTCCCATCTTAGCCTCCTGAGCAGCTGGGATCACAGGTGCATGCCACTATACCTGGCTAACATTTTAATTTTTTGCAGAGATGGGAATCTCACTACGTTGCCCAGGCTGGTCTCAAACTCCTGGTGTCAGGTAATCCTCCCACCTCGTCATCCCAAAGCACTGGGATTATAGGCCTGAGCCACCACACCTGGCCTATTTGTCTCTGTTCTTAGGTAATGGTTCCTATCATGTTATATCAAGAAGTAACCTACTTCTCAGAGATGGCCTGACAATTGCGTGGGGGTGCTGTGGCTGAGCCCTCTTGTCTGGATGCCAGTCGCCTCTGGCAGTTTAGGGGAGTTGTTCAGATTATTCACCAAGTACTTCCAGCCCCCTGCATCTCCTGGGACATGGTAGAATTGCATTTTGGACCCTCTTGTGGTTGGGTGGGGTGTGTCACTTGTTCTGGCCAATGAGTCCCGCGTGGAAGGAAGTACTGTGTGTCCCTGGGCTGTGGCATTTAATTTGCATGCAAGAGCCTTCCAAGACTCCCTTTTCCATGGCGACTGGCAGTGTTTGAGATGACAGCTGCTTCCCCAGCCTGGGTCCCAGAATGAGGAGACATGACACCGTGGCCCCAGCCAACCCATGATACACACAGAGCTTGAGTGAGAAATAAACCTTTGTTGTTATAAACCACTGAGGTTGGGGCTGTTTGCACCTGACTCGTGCGAAGTGAAGCTCTATTTAGCACCTTTTATATTTCAAGTAGGCATGAGTTTTTATAAGTAAATAGCTGACATATCCATTTCCATAAACATTGCAAATGAAATGCCCGAAAGCAATAGGTTTCTCTTCAAACAATGGTTGAAAATATATGCACATCGATAGCATATTTTACACAAACCTAACCTGGGCGAAAGCAATGTGTGTTCCATACTTAATGAGTAAATAAGTTAGGTTTCTTTAAGGGACCACACTGATTGTTAAGTTCGCCTTAAGCTCAAGCCGCCTCTGCTGGGACACCACACTGACTTGACCTACTGAGCCAGCAGGGGGTGGCCGCCCCCGGCTCCATCATCCCATGGTCACTCACTGTAATAATTCAGCAGCCTGTTTCAACTGGTGTCACCTCTCTGATCTTTCATCTTTCTCTTCCCCGTGCCAATGTGCCACTAGAATTTCCAGTTAGAAGGGCCCCTTGTGGTCACATACCCAGAACAGAGGAAGGGAAACTTGTGTGGCCATTATTTAGGGGCAGAGGACAGATGCCTGGAATCTGGGCAAGGAGAGTCTTTGCAGATACTAACATGGACCAGGCCTCATCCCCTCAGCCTGGAGTGCGGCCCCGGCTGCCTGGGCTTCCCCCACCCTCAGGGCTTTGCTCAAATGCAGCCCTTTCTCCCAGTGAGGCCTCCCCTGACCCCCAGATTTAAAATTGCAACTGCTCCCTCACTCTGCTTAAGGCTCTGCATCCCCTGCCTTGTGTCTCCTCCACAGCACCGTCTCCTGAGCACACATTGTATCATTTCCTAATTTATTATGGTTATTGTTTCTTTCCCTCCTTCCTAGAACATAAGCACTACAAAAGCAGGAAATTTTGTGGTTTTGTGTCTTGGACCCCAACAGCCTCTCCAGGCTGTTGTCCAAAACAGTGCCTGGCACAAAAGAGACACTTAACAAATATTTGTTGAGGCCACACACGGTGGCTTATGCCTGTAATCCCAGCACTTTGGGAGGCTGGGGCAGGTGGATCACCTTAGGTCAGGAGTTCGAGACCAGTCTGGCCAACATGAGGAATCCCCATCTCTACTAAAAATATAAAAATTAGCCGGGTGTTGTGGCAGGTGCCTGTAATCCCAGCTACTGGGGAGTCTGAGGCAGGAGAATTGCTTGAACCCAGGAGGCAGAGGTTGTGGTGAGCCAAGATCGCGCCATTGCACTCCAGCCTGGGCAACAAGAGCGATACTCCATCTCAAAATAAATAAATAAATAAATAAATAAATAATAAATATTTGTTGAATGAATAAATAGGGTGGAGCCCAGGCACTGGTGATTTTGATGGGCTCCCCAAGTGGTTCCAAGCAGAGCAGGGTGGCGACCCAATGCCCCACAGTCCCTCGTTCATCTGCAGTGTGCAGAGTGCTTGCTCTTTTCTCGATTTGATCTAAGTGGCCAAGCATTTTCTGGTTTATTCCTGCCAAGAAGGGACAATATCCCTGCCACAGCCTTGGTAGAGCAAGAAAATGGAGTCTTTGGGAGGGAGCCCCTGAGGGCTTCTCTCTATGTGCTCATGTTTTAAATGGACACACATCAAAAAGAAACACAAATTGTGGTGATATGAAACAATTTTTAGTGACTATTAAATTTGGCATTGGAAGTGGAGGACACTTTTCTTTTCTTTTTTTTTTTTTTTTTTTTTGAGACAGAGTCTCCCTCTGTGGTCCAGGCTGGAGTGCAGTGGCACAATCTCGGCTCACTGCAACCTCCGCCTCCTGGGTTCAAGCGATTCTCCTGCCTCAGCCTCCCAAGTAGCTGGGACTACAGGCACGTGCCACCACGCTCGGCCAATGTTTGTATTTTTAGTAGAGATAGGGTTTCACCATATTTGGCCAGTCTGGTTTCGAACTCCTGACATCGTGATCCACCCGCCTCAGTTTCTCAAAGTGCTGGGATTACAGGTGTGAGCCACCGTGCCCGGCTGTGGACACTTTTTCTCTGTAATTGCATCTCCAGAGCAGAGGTCTCCCTGGCTGCCCATGGCTGTCAGAGCAGCATCGGATGCCTGTGGTGGCAGTGGTCTTGTTCTGAACCTTGGAGTAGCAACAGGGAGACACAGTTTATCCTTTGCAAGAGAGGACAGACACATCACTGTTGGCAAGCACACAGAATCCTTGCTAAATTTTAATTTTAAAATTTCTTTTATTTAAAGAGTACCATTTGCTGCAGAGCACAGTGGCTCATGCCTGTAATCCCAGTACTTTGGGAGGCTGAGGCGAGCAAATCACCTGAGGTCAGGAGTTCGAGACCATCCTGACCAGCATGGTGAAACCCCATCTCCACTAAAAATACAAAATTAGCCAGGCGTGATGGTGGGCGCCTGTAATCCCAGCTACTCGGGAGGCTGAGGCAGGAGAATCACTTGAACCCAGGAGGCAGAGGTTTCAGTGAGCCGAGATCGTACCACTGCACTCCAGCCTGAGTGACAGAGTGAGACCCTGTCTCTAAATAAATAAATAGTACCATTTGCTAATAATTTTTTGCCTGATTATGTTACAGTGTTTATATATAGATATAATTTTTTTTTCTTTTTTTTTTTTAGACAGAGTCTTGCTCTGTCACCCAGGCTGGAGTGTAGTGGCGTGATCTCAGATCACCTGCAACCTCTGGCTCCTGGGTTCAAGCAGTTCTCGTGCCTCAGCCTCCCTGAGTAGCTGGGATTACAGGTGTGAGCCACCATGCCCAGCCTGAATCTCATTAATTTCTAAGTGATGTATTTGATTAGTGGATGGCTTGGTAATAATAATAATAACAATAATAACCACTATATTTTGAGCCCTTATATTGTGGTAAGATCTTCTTCTAACTCTTAACAACTATCAGAGGGAGTCATTGTTACTCCATTTTTCAGAGAAGCACAGATAAGTTATTTGCTGAAAGTCACACAGTTATTTTAACCATGGTATCTAGGTTCAAACCAGGTCTTCTGACTTCAAAATCTGTGTTCCTAATTGCTCTACTCTTTCCAGATACGCTGTTGTCAATAGAGAACAGATTTGGGGCCGGATGCGGTGGCTCACACCTGTAATCCCAGCACTTTGGGAGGCCAAGGCTGGCAGATCACCTGAGGTCAGGAGCTCGAGACCAGACTGACCAACATGGAGAAACCCCGTGTCTACTAAATTCAATATTAGCCGGGCATGGTGGCGCATGCCTGTAATCCCAGCTACTTGGGAGGCTGAGGCAGGAGAATCACTTGAACCTGGGAGGCAGCGGAGGTTGCAGTGAGCCGAGATCGCGCCATTGCACTCCAGCCTGGGCAACAAGAGCAAAACTCCGTCTCAAAAAAAAAAAAAAAAAAAGAAAACAGATTTGGTTCTCTTCTCTTCCCTGGTCACAGAGGAGGAACTGCCCTTGTGGGACTATGCTACATTTGTAACCAATGGGCTGTGAGTGGAACTTCCAGGCTGAGGCATTTAAAAGCAAGTATGAGTTCTCTACTCTCTCTTTTTCCTTGTTGTAGTAGTTTGGAAGCAATGATCAGAGATGGTGAAGTTATAAGATGAAAGGTGAGCCGGGTGCGGTGGCTCACGCCTGTAATCCCAGTGCTTTGGGAGGCTGAGGCGGGCGGATCACCTGAGGTCAGGAGTTTGAGACCAGCCTGATCAACATGATGAAACCCCCGTCTCTACTAAAAATACAAAAAATTAGCTGGGCAAGGTGGTGTGTGCCTGTAATTCCAGCTACTCAGGAAGCTGAGGCAGAAGAATCACTTAAACCCGGGAGGCTGGGGTTACAGTGAGCCAAGATGGTGCCACTGTACTCTGACCTGGGCAACAAGAGCAAAACCCCATCTCAAATAAAACAAAAAAACACAAAACTATTTGCATTTACTCTGGTTTTAAAATGTTAATATTCGGTAGACTTTTAAGTTCAGTTGAAAACCATATTCTATTTACAACTCTAGGTAATTTTAGCAATTACTTTTGAGGAGTTTTAAAATAATAATTTGGTCCCATTTACTCATTCAGTTAAATGCCTTCAATCATTTAAAACTTAATTTATAAATGTAATATATTCAATTTCCTTTTAAAAGTACATACTGCAATACAAAAATTAGCCGGGCGTGGTGGTGCGTGCCTGTAATCCCAGCTACTCAGGAGGCTGAGGCAGGAGAATCACTTGAACCCAGGAGTCAGAGGCTGCAGTGAGCTGAGATTGCGCCATTGCACTCCAGCCTAGGTGACAGAGCGAGACTCTGTCTCAAAAAAAAAAAAAAAAAAAGTACATACTTCAATTGTCTAACTGACAAATGCTCCCAAGTACCTAATTTTTATAAATCTAATAAATTAAACATACAGCGGTATGGTGAACCTAATTTCCCTGAAATGTTTCACTACTGTATATAAATTTAGTAAGGTTTTTACTTAAAAAACACAAATCAATTACTTGATGACACGTTTTTGATACAAACACAAACTCATAGAACAGTTGAAAGTACAGTACAAAGAACTTTTTTTTTTTTTGAGACGGAATCTCACTCTGGGCAGTGCATCTTGGCTTATTGCAGCCTCTGCCTCCCAAGTTCAAGCTATTCTCCTGCCTCAGCCTCCTGAGTAGCTAGGATTACAGGTGCCCGCCATCACACCCAGCTAATTTTTGTATTTTTAGTAGAGATGGGGGTTTCACCATGTTTCCCGGGCTGGTCTCGAACTCCTGGACTCAGGTGATACTCCCACCTCGGCCTCCCAAAATGCTGGGATTACAGGTGTGAGCCACTGCTCCTGGCTTAGAAAGAACTTTTTATCTGAACCATTTGAGAGGATTGCTAACCTAATACTCCATCACCTGTGAATATATAGTGTCTGTTTTCCTGGAAACAAGGACATTCTCCTGTGTAACCACAACACAACCGTTAAAATCAGGAGATTAACATGATACATTACTATCATTAGATCCTAATACCACATCCAAGTTTTACCATTAGTCCTAACAATGCCCCTGTACAGCAGGCAGATCCAGCTCAGAATCCCATGTAGCATTTAATTGTCATGTCTCTCCCTTCTCTTTCAGTCTGGAATAGTTCCTCAGCCTCATGTCCTTGATATTTTTGAAAGTTACAGGCCAATTATTTTGCAGAATATTTCTCGCTTTGGGTATGTCTGATCCTCATGATCAGATTCAGGTTATCTGTCAGGCAGAAAAATGACAGAAATGATGCTGTATTCTTTATTGCATCTTATCGACTGGTGCATGATTTCGGTTTTTCTCATTATTAATGATGTTGACTTAGATCATTTGATTAAGATGGTGTCTGTCATTTCTTTCTGCTGTAAACTTAACTTTTTATTCTCTTTGTGACTAATCAGTATTTTGCAAAGATGTATTTTGAAGCTATGCAAATATCCCATTTTTACTAAAAATGCAAATAAACTTTCAATTAATTAATCTATGTTTGGGTTATAATCTACTACTATCATTATTTTGAATCTCATATTGTCTCTCATCAATCTGGCTTGTTCCTTTTTTTTGAGACGAAGTCTTGCTCTCTCACCCAGGCTGGAGTGCAGTGACATGATCTCAGCTCACTGCAACCTCTGCCTCCCAGTTCAAGCAATTCTCGTGCCTCAGCCTCCTGAGTAGCTGGGATTACAGATGCATGCCACTACGCCCGGCTAATTTTTGTATTTTCATTAGAGATGGGGTTTCACCATGTTGGCCAGGCTGGTCTCAAACTCCTGACCTCAAGTGATTTGCCCGCCTCAGCCTCTCAAAGTGCTGGGATTACAGGTGTGAGCCACCGAACCCAGCTTGGCTTGTTCCTTTTGACATGCCCCCATAATTTTTTTTGTTTTCGAGTAATTGTGTGCTTTCTGGAAAAATAAGATGTTTCAGGTTTATATTGCACTTTGCCTGCCTTAACCCTGGAAGCATCCATTTCTCCAAGGAGCTGTGGAAAATAGTATTTAAGGCCAAGACCTGTGCTCCAGGGGGGCCCATTGTTACTGGAGTGATGCTCCTCCTGGGTCCCCTCAGTGACAGAAACAGAGAGCACCCTGGCTTCCATTGCCCTCAATACGTTTACTTATTTCATTTTTTCTTTCCTTTTTCTTTTCTTTTCTTTTTTTTGTGGGGGGGAATGGAGTTTTGATGTTGTTGCCCAGGCTGGAGTGCAATGGTGTGATCTCGGCTTACCACAACCTCCACCTCCTGGGTTCAAGCAGTTCTCCTGTCTTAGCCTCCTGAGTAGCTGGGATTACAGGTGCACCCCACCATGCCAGGCTAATTTTTGTATTTCTAGTAGAGACGGGGTTTCACCATGTTGGTCAGGCTGGTCTCGAACTCCTGTCCTCAGGTGATCTGCCCGCCTTGGCTTCCCAAAGTGCTGGAGTTACAGGTGTGAGCCACCGCGCCGGGCCATGTTTACTTATTTCATCACCACCTATGTGTGTGATGAATCTCCCACCTGGGCTGCCACTGGCTTTTCCCTGTGTGCACTCTGACTCAGTACTCTGAACCACCGCTGCATGGATCCTCTCCTCCCCTCTTTACCCTGCTTGGGATCTGACACTCTGGGCTGGGCCGTGGCAGTTCCTCGCTCTCCTGCTGCAGATACAGTAGGTTTCCATTGCTCATAGCAACTGCATTTGATAAGGTCACCACGGATACTGAATTGGTGAATACTGAACCACTGCGCCTAGGGGAGATACAGGGTTAGCTTCCTGAGAGCCTCTGGTCACAAGAGTTTTGTCAATTGATTAATATATGACTTTATTTTACATGTATTTATGATTTTTTGTGTTTTGTTCTGTTTTATTTTTGGAGAAGTGGGGTCTTGCTCTGCCCAGGCTAGAATGCAGTGGTGGTGCAATTATGGCTCACCGCTGCCTCAACCTCCTAGGCTCAAATGATTCTCCCACCTCAGCCTCCTGAGTAGCTGGGACCACAGGTGTGCACCACCATACCCAGCTAATTTTTAAATTTTTTTGTAGTGATGGAGTCTTTATGTTGCCCAGGCTGGTCCTGAACTCGTGGGCTAAAGTAATCCTCTTGCCTTGGTCTCCCGAAGTGCTGCCATTACCGGCATGAGCCACTGCTCCTAGCTGTGTATTTCTGTTTAAAGATGCCTTATTAATAAATATTGTTGATTCATTAACATTGAATTAAGTCAACTGCACTATAGCTCTTGCCTGAACAAAGTTTACCTAACACATGTATTTTCTCCAGAAGTTGCATCACAGTCTTTCTGCACTTAGGATCACCAGACAGCACTTCAGCCATGTGCGTGGGGACCATTTTACACAGCACGATCCCCAAGAAAAAGGACAAAAATATGAAAAACCTGGCACTAAATGGACTGTGAAAAGGACATTTCTTCACAAAATGACAGTTGAAACAGGAAGTCAGAGCGTTGCCTTGTTCAGCCTCTGCTAGAAATGTGCTTGTCGGTTGACTCAAATTTTTTGCTGCTCTGTGCATGTTGGTGAATATCTGCAAAAGCATTGTGGGTCGGGTGCAGTGATTCATGCCTATAATCTCAGCACTCTGAGACGCCGAGGCGAGAGGATTGATTGAGGCCAGGGGTTCAAGACCAGCCTGGTCAATGTAGTAAGATTACATCTCTACAAAAAAAAAACTAGCTGGGCATGTTGGCATGAGCCTGTAATCCCTGCTTCTCCGGAGGCTGATGAGGTAGAATCCCTTGAGCCCAGGAGTTTGAGGCTGCAGTGAGCTATGACTGCATCACTGCACTCCAGCCTGGGACACAGAGCAAGACCCTGTCTGAACAAATTAAAATAAATAAATAAATAGGGCATGGTGGCTTATGCCTGTAATCCCGACATTGTGGGAGGCTGAGGCAGGAGGACTGTTTAAGCCCTGGAGTCTGAGACTAGCTTGGACAATGTAGTGAGACCTCTACTCTATAAAACATAAAAATAAAAAATAAAATAAATAGTAGCAAGTTTGAAAAATGCTTACCCAGTAAGGGAATTATTATATTATCTCATACAATTTTGGGGGTTATTGTCTCATATTATTTTTGAGGTTGCCTCATTGACTTGCACTGCTTGAGGTTGCAAAACTACCAAAGAAGTGGGCTACTGGTAGGATTCTTGCTGGTGATGCTGACAGGCTGCTGGGAATCCGGGTGTACGGGAGCTGGCTTGCCCAGGCTCACAAGAGCTGGCTGTGCAATCTCTTCCCAGCTCTACATTCTGGGCCTACCTTCTGGGTAGTTTGAAATTGGCCATGGTGGGTGTATTTACACCACAGAAATCTGCAAATGCCTCAAGTCAGGGCTTTTTCTTGGAAGAACTGGTGGTTAAACCGTCACCAGCACGCCATTGCCGTGAGCTCTATTTATAGATGCTGCATCAGTGACTTCATAACCCAAGAAGGGAACGCTCATACAGCCAGAGACCCTTCTAACCTCTCCATGCATGAGTCTTCATGCCTTATATTACTTGTTTGGATACTGCATTTCTTTGGCTCTTAAGATATGTAACCCCAGCTCTAAAAGCTTAAATTTGATGGCTTCCTGCATGCTTCCTAGGACCACACAACTCTTACAGCTATAGAAATAAAATCTGACTGAGTCTAGGCCCTCAAAGCTTTGCTCAGTGACCTGAAGGTCACTCTATGTTCCACAGCCCCTACCCCCAACCTCCAAGCTAGCACGCATCCCCCTGCAGCACCCAGCGCTGGGTCCTCATGTAAACTTTCATCACCTCTTTTTTTTCTGTTTAGGGTCCAGACAAGGGTTTCTTTTGCAGACAAGTCCCCTGGCCTCCCAGCCTGGGGTGCAGGCACCCGTCTGCCCCGCCTGCAGGTCTCCTTGAGCTGGGTAAGTCACTGCAGCCCATTCCTTCAACACCTGGCAGCAGCATGTGGACAAAGAACTCATGCTGTTGTGCTGAGCCTGGTGATTCAGGCTGTAAAACTGCAGGCCAAGTTGTTAAACCCAGATTCAGGTAGACAGCCAAGCAGGGCCAAGGCTGCCTTGCATCTGGGTTTTGGCAGACAGAGCAGTTTCCCCATCTGTGGGAGCCTTGGTGTGGCCTTTCCCTCCAGGAGGCAATGTCGGTATAATTTATTGGGCCATAATTGTTGAAAAGAGCAGTCCTTCAGGCCATTCATTCAGGCCAAAAATATTTCTTTATTGAGCGTTCCCAGTGTTCTCAGCCTTGTGCTATGCGGTGGGGGTGGGGTGTGTGTGTGTTGGGGGAGTCACGAAAGAGACCAAATCCCACTCGTTCTGCAGCAACGGAGTGGCAATGGCAAGCAGGGCTTGCTACGCACCCCGCGCAGAGGCGGCAAGTCCTTCTGGAGAGTCTCAAAGGAAGAGCTCCTCCAGTGGCCTTGAATTTTGCCAGGTTTTGCAGGACGAGTGGGATTTAGTCCATGAAGAGTCTGGCAACGGCACCTCCCCTGGGGAATCAAAGCACAGGATGGGTGGGGAAGGGCCCAGGCTCCCCCAGGGAGTGGTGAATCCTATGTGTGGACAGGCAGGGCCCTGGAGAAGGTCTCCTGAGAGACAAACTGGAGATGTGGCACGGCCACCTGGGAGAGGACTCTTCAATGACAGGAGAGAGTTTGGACTTCGTTCTGTAAGATACAAGGGACCTCACTGAAAGTTTTTGAGGAGAGGAGTGGCATGACCCGCTCCATGTCACGTGAAGGCAAGCTGGTGTTTCTATGATCAACACGAGAGGAGTTTTCTCCAAGAGGAGCATAGCGATGTGCCGCCGATATCAGGCTGGGGGGCATGAATGAAGGAAGAGGGTTGGGTGTGTGTTCAAGAGCATCTCTTTTGTACTCACCGGGCTGTTTCCATTGTCCTGCTGCCACCATCTGTAGGAGATGTCAGAGATAACAGTGTGATTCCTAATAATCATTGTAGCAATGATAATAGTAACCACAAAAATAATCAGTATAGGTGAATTGTATTAAGTAATCTGTATGTGCTAGGCCCTGAGCTAAATACACTACATGAATGATTGTGTAAAATACTTACATCAACCCTATGAAGTAGACATTATTATTTTCCCCATTTTACAGATGAGAAAAACCAAAGCACAGAGAAGTAAATGCACTTGTGCAATGTCACACAGCCAGGGAATGGAAAAGGGAAGGCAAGAACCCAGTATTGTCTGACTCCAGAGCCTGAGCTCTGTTCCCCTCCACTATAGCCCTTTCTGAGATGCAGCACTTCCTCTAGAAAGCACTCTCCAGTGTATCTGGGCAGGATGGGCAGTGGGAGGTTGGACCTCAACCTGGGGAGATGGTTTAGTAAGGGGTTGGAGGACCGTGTCCAGAGGGTGCTGAAGAAGCCCTCGGGCTTGTCCACCCAGCCCTGGGGGTCCACTTACGTTACTTCCTTGGCTTCTACAGGTATTTGATGTTGAGACCCTATCAACACACGCTTCCCTGGCCAGGCACGGTGGCTCACACCTGTAATCCCAGCTCGTTGGGAGGCTGAGGCAGGCGGATCTCCTGAGGTCAGAAGTTCGAGACCAGCCTGGTCAACATGGTGAAACCCCATCTCTACTAAAACTACAAAAATTAGCCGGGCATTGTGGCAGGTGCCTGTAATCCCAGCTACTTGGGAGGCTGTGGCAGGGGAATTGCTTGAGCCTGGAGACGGAGGTTGCAGTGGGCTGAGATTGCACCATTGCACTCCAGCCTGGGTGACAGAGCGAGACTCTGTCTCAAAACAAAAATAAAGCAAAACACATGCTTCCCTGACTACTCACAGGTGAAGTGAAGGTGGGAGGGATAAAGCAGATGGATCACAGCAACAAGATCCAGGAAGATCCAGTCAATTGATGAGCATCTAGTGAAAGTTTAATAGGAATAATGCGAAATCTTGTAATGGTCCATGAAATCACCACACTGTACTAGTGTGGACACAGGGGTACGGCTTAATACTAATGTGATGCCATAAAAAAAAAAAGAAAAGGAAACAAACACTTAACTTTTGGTTGATGAAAATCTCAATATGAATCAACAGTGTTATATGAATATCAAAAAAAAAGCTGTGACTGGCACTTTGGGAGGCCGAGGTGGGAGGACACACGAGGTCAGGAGTTCGAGGCCAGCCTGGCCAACATGGCGAAACCCCGTCTCTACTAAAAATACAAAAATTAGCCAGGTATGGTGGCACGTGACTGTAGTCCCAGCTACTCAAGAGGCTGAGGCAGGAGAATCACCTGAACCTGGGAGGCGGAGGTTGCAGTGAGCCAAGATGGCACCACTGTACTCCAGCCTGGGCGACAGAGTAAGACTCCATCTCAAAAAAAAAAAAAAAAAAAAAAAAGCTGTGACTGCGGGCTATATTAATAGAATTACGAAGCAATTGTTTGGCTTCCACATAGAAGGTATTCAAGGTGTGCTATGTAGCTCCCAGGAAGAGTATCCGTTAATTGCACAGAGTAGAGACGAAGGGAAGACAGAGTTTGGCACAGGATACAGAAGCTGCTCAGAGGTGCCCAGATGAAATAGCAGAAAGAATAGCTGGCGAGAGCCGGTGTGTTCCCTGGAAACTGGAATGCTCAGGCTCGAACACGATGGCCGCTTGGCAGAAAGATGGAGTAGTGAGGGAACCATTGGAAGACGATTGGGCTCAAAGAACTTCACGTCCATTTTGACCCTCATGTTCCATGATTCCATGTGCTAGAAGTCTCTTTGGGGAAAGGAAAGTGAAAACCTCTGTGTGTCGTTTCAGGTGTGAGAGCTACACCTGCAGCATTAGTGCAGAAGTGAAGCCTCCGGAAAGAAAGCATTGGTTGACTGTGAAAGCACACGGGGGTATCTTCAAAAGCTGGGGGGCCCCCCTCGGTCTTACTGTCTGAGCACCGACCATGGCATTTCAGATGTGGAGAGGGCTGAGGGTGGGGCAGCGAGCCACCCCCTAGGTTTGTGGTTCCGCCAAACTTGAAACAGAGACATGGAAATGTAGGCTTTACCGAATTAAGTGACAGCCACTCTGCATAAACAAATTGCCAGCTATGGGGAGTCCCCATACGGCCACAAACCAAGGCTGGTAGTCTGCTCCCAGACAGGGCTCTGTAAGCTGGGTTAGCAATGGTTCCGTGGTACTGGATGCATATCATTGTGATGCACAGGGCGATGCTCTGCCATAGAAAGAATACAGGCTCCAGAAGCAGGCAGCCTGGGTTCAAATCCCAATTCACTGCCTTTTTTTTTTTTTTTCTTGCGACAGGTTCTCTCTCACTTTGTCACCCAGGCTGGAGTGCAGTGGCATGATCTCGGCTCGCAGCAGACTCAACCTCCTGGGCTCAAGCAATCCTCCTGCCTCAGTTCCCCAAGTAGCTGGGGCGATTCACGGATTCTTAGCACCGTGTGGTCTAGAGCCATTTGCTTCCTCTCTTTGAGGCTTAGGTGACTCCTGTGTAAAATGAGGATAATCACATCTACATAAAAGCTAATATACATGAAGTGTTTATAATAGTAGGCGATTGACAGAAAGCAATCAAAGACCCAGTTTTCTTCACAAACATTTTTAAGACCAGACCTTTTTATAAAAAAAAAATTTTACATTGCCCAGGCTGGCCTTGAACTCCAGGCTCAAGTGATCCTCCCTCCTCAGCTTCCCGAGTAGCTGGGACTACAGGTGTGCACTGCTGCACCTGGCTCAGACATTTCTTTCTTTCTTTTTTAAAATGGAGTTTCACCCTTGTTGCCCAGGCTGGAGTGCAATGGTGTGATCTTGGCTCACTGCAACCTCCGCCTCCCAGGTTCAAGCGATTCTCCTGCCTCAGCCTCCCAAGTAGCTGGGATTACAGGCATGCACCACCACACCCTGCTAATTTTGTATTTTTAGTAGAGATGGGGTTTCTCCATGTTGTCAGGCTGGTCTCGAACTCCCGACCTCAGGTGATTCGCCAGCCTCAGCCTCCCAAAGTGCTGGGATTACAGGTGTGAGCCACCGCTCCTGGCCCATTTCTTTCTTTCGTCCTGTTGTGTCTTTGCCTGTGGGGCTGCTTGGATTTCAGCAGCTTTGGCCTCTAAGAAAACACATGTGAGCAGACTGTGGGGAGGGCTTAGAAGACTTGAGCTCTAATTATGGGCAGGATCAACAAGTTGTTCACATGGAATGATCATCTCTAGCAGGTTTGTTTTGTTTTGTTTGTTTGTTTGTTTTTGAGACAGGGTTTCATTCTATTGTCCAGGCTGGAGTGCAGTGGTATGATCACAGCTCACTGCAATCTCGAACTCCTGGGCTCAAGCGATCCTCCCAGTTGGCCTCCCAAAGTGCTGGGATTACAGGCATGAGCCACCACGTGCGGCCTTCACTAGCAGTTTTACTAGAAAAGCCTCTCGTTTGCCATCTCACTCAGTGTCTCCTGGAAGAGGCTCTTTGGGAGGAATTGCTGTCACCAGCTCCTTAAAATGCCACCTGGGGGCCCTTCAAGATGCCAGGCACACCCCAAACCAGGGCCTTTGCATTGCTGTTTCTCCTGCCTGAGGCCCTCCTGCCTCAGATATTTGTGTGACTCAATCTCTTTCTTCATTCAAATATGGCCTCATTGGAGGAACTGTCCAGAGGGGCCCATCTAGAACAGCGTCTCTCCCTGCCCTGATCACTCCTTCCTCCTTGCCGTCCATACCATCTGACATTCCAGGTATTTATCTGCGTGTTATCATCATGCCTCATGGACAGCGAGCTCCAGGAGAGCAGGGACTTGGCTATAAGCAAAGCTCTTTCCCCAGGGCTTAGAACATGCTGGTGTGTGGTGGGTCTCAATAAACGTTTTTGGATCGTGTAGTTCACTATGCCTTCCTGGATGGCTTTACTGCTTCCCAGGAAAATTATATCCCAAACAGCCTGAGTTCATTCTGAGGAATGGGTCTGTGGCGAGTGGACAACTTCTAGAGAGGTAATGCCTCCTCACCAGGCACTGAGATGGGCAGGTTTTGTGGCCGACTCCCTCTGCCTCTGGCTTCCCTCGTGCCGATAAGTTTAAACAATAACAGCAAGAGGCCAAGAGCAGGAACGGAGGCTCCTAGAATAAAAATACATTTACTCACACAAAGGGGAAGTAGGACAAAGCACCCTACTTCTACTGAGACACACAGAATAATCCCTGGAAGTGGGGAGCACTTACCAGTCCCGTCTTTCAATGGTGCAATTGTCTGGCACCACAGAGCTGTGAAAGCTGTTTATAGATGGGCTTTCACACTCGAGCAAGGAAACAGTCAGCTCTTGACTGTGCTGCCCAAGGTAAACCTTTCGTATGTCTCCTCTCTGCACAGCCATTGCATTTTACTCACATGGAAGATCATGTTTACTCCTTGGGCCCTTAAAAGGCTGATGCTGTTGAAGCAATTATTCACCGGCCAGTTCTCATGCTGTCTAAACCTGTATTTCAAAGCTGTGTCTGGCATTAGAAATAAACTCCATTGGCTTGTGGGGTTTTTTTCGTGTTGGCATTTGGCCTTGTTGGGCAGTGGGAGCTTTTGAGCTGATAATTCAAACAGTATCTTGTGATGGAAAGTGACCAAACGGATATGGCCATGGGTCTAAAATGAGGAACTGGAATACTAGGAATATAATTATGTTTTGCATGACATCAATTTTTAAAAATTTAACTGATAAAATTAAACAACTCACAGGGGTGGAGAGTGAGGGCTGAAAAACATTTAGACTTGAGTAAGATAATTAACACAGCAATTAGCTATATTTTGTATTCTGCATTTGTCCTTTGTCATGTGCATTGTTTGGCCCTATAGCCAGAGCTTGCCCTACGCAGAGTCTGGCCACATAGGATGACCAGACGCTTCCCTTTGAAACAAACCCCTCTGGGGTAGGGGTGGAAATGTGGTGGAAATATGTGTTTGGTGACACCTAGTATATTCATTACCCATTTAAAGTCTAAAAAAATGGCGTAGGCCCAAATGAGAGCCAGGTGGAGACCACGGCCTCAGTAAAGGGTCTTTAGGCACGTCCAGCTCCGGAACAAGCCCACACACACCCATCTCCATCTCTGTGCTTCCCGTGCTGGCTCACTCAGTAAGGTGGTGGGTCCTTCAATGGTGGGGTCTACAAGTCATTCCCCTTTGCAGCCCCTGGGCCTAGAAGTGCCTGGCACATGTGCTCAATATAGGACCACTGAATGGAATAGAATGATTATAAAACAGAATTTTAGCAATGGAGGGACTTCAGACATCATTAGGCCAGACGCCTTACATTACAGCAAAGGGTCTAAAGAGATGACACAATTTGCCTGAGATCCCATAAGGCTGGCAGCCACCAACAACCAGGGACTTTGCTTCCTTGCCAGACCTTTTTCCACTAGAAAAGCAGGTGTTTCAGGCCAGGCGCGGTGGCTCACCCCCGTAATCCCAGCACTTTGGGAGGCTGCGGCAGGAGCATTACTTGAGCCCAGGAGTTTGAGACCAGCCTGGGCAACATGGCAAGGCCTCGTCTCTACTTAAAAGAAATCAAAAGTTAGCTGACAGCATAGTGTCCTGTGCCTGTGGTCCCAGCTATTTGGGAGGGTGAGGTGGGAGAATTCTTGATCCTAAGAGATCAAGGCTGCAGTGAGCTGTGATTGAGCCACTGTACTCCAGCGTGGGTGACAGGGCAAGAACTTGTCTCAAAAAAAAAAAAAACAAAGACAAAACGACCAAAATCCCCCACGTGTTTCAGAGTGGGAGTGGCCTTGGCATTCGTGAGCATGTTTTCCAGTTGTGTCCATGTGCGTGTATTCATGTGTGTGTGTGTGTGTGTTTGGTCACAGTGAATTTCTTTCTGGTCATAGGATTAAAAAACAAACACAACTCTGAAGTCATCTGTGTAATGCTCTCATTTCATAGATGGAGAGTTGAGGCCCAGAACCTCAGCGTAGTTGCCCAGGCTTCACAATTGGGTATGCGGTACAGAACCCGAAGACGCCTCCTTTTCCTTTCCGAAGATGCCTCCCTTTCCTTTCCGAAGATGCCTCCTTTTCCTTTCCGAAGATGCCTCCTTTTCCTCCCTGAGCTCAGGGCTGTCCTGGGTGTTTCCAGACCACTAGGAACCTCCCGAGTCGTCCACAGGAGGCGAGACTGCGTCACCGTCCCCCATCACAGCCCAGCACAGTCCACAGAGGCAGCTCCATGAAGGCAAAGACCTTGGGCCCGTGGCAGTGCTTAGCCCATCCTAGGGGCTCAGAGAGCCTTTGCTGAATAAAGGAAAGGCTGCTCCCAGGGCTGTTTTGAAGTGGGCCATGTAGAGAATGGCTATAAAGTTACCACACAGAAAACAACATACATTTTGGCTGGGCGCGGTGGCTCACGCCTGTAATCCCAGCACTTTGGGAGGCTGAGGCGGGTGGATCACCTGAGGTCAGGAGTTTAAGACCAGCCTGGCCAACCGGGTGAAACCCCATCTCCACTAAAAATGAAAAAATAAAAAATAAATAGCTGGGCGTGGTGGCGGGTACCTGTAATCCCAGCTACTCCAGAGGCTGAGGCAGGAGAACTGCTTGAACCTGGGAGGCACAGGTTGCAGTGAGCCAAGATCGCGCCATTGCACTCCAGCCTGGGCAACAGAGTAAGACTCTGTCTAAAAAAATAGAAAAAGAAAACAACATACATACTAATAGAATGGTTACATCTAAATGCATTTTGCCTTCCAAATAATTCACCTTGTGAGGCTATGTATGTTTATTTCAGTATGCTGCTACTGTTCAAAACACTTTTAAAAGATATCCTTTGGCATTCCCTCCTGAGTTCATTAATTAGTCATAGAAAATCAAAGTCTCTTTACTTTATGGTCAAATTTTCTTTTTGACCTAAACACAATTTCCTCAGTCTAATCTCCTATCACATTCATCGTATTTTATTTATTCAGATGTTTATTAAATGTCTTTTGCATGCCAGCATCACTGACTTCAAGATTTAGTATTCAATCATTATATATATATATATGCAGTGAATACTTATTGAATGCCAGGCACTGTGTTTATAAGCACATCATAGAAACTGATTTATTTAATCCCACAACTTTAAAAGGTAGCTGGGCAAGGTGGTGCGAGCTTGTGGTCCCAGCTACTCAGAAGGCTGAGGTGGAGAACCGCCAAAGGCAATGTAGTAAACCTTGCCTCTGAAAAAAATAAATAAATAAAATAGATAGGTGTGGAAACTGAGGCTTAGAGAGGTTAAGCGAATTGTCTCACAATACACGGCTAGGAAGAGATGGGTTTAAATCCAGCTCTGACTTCATAGCCTAATAGCTTAAATATTCTAATATTTACCAAGTCAGAACATACTTTTTTTTCCTTTAGAGACAGGGTCTTGGCATGTTACCCAGGCTGGAGTGCAGTGGCACAATCATGGCTCACTGTGGCCTCGACCTTCTGGGCTCCAGTGATCCTCCCACTTCAGCCTCTTGAGTAGCTGGGACTACATGTGCATGCCATCATTCCTGGCTAATTTTCTAATTTTCCATTTTTTGTAGAGATGGGATCTCACTATATTGCCCAGGCTGGTCTTGAACTCCTGGGCTCAAGCGATCCTCCCAACCTCGGCCTCCAAAAGTGCTGGGATTACATATGGACTATAACCTACCAAAGTGGTCTTCTATTCTGAACATTTATTTTATATATATATATATATATATATATATATGCATTTTTTGAGACAGAGTCTTGCTCTGTCACCCAGGCTGGAGCTCAGTGGTACAATCTGGACTCACAGCAATCTCCACCTTCAGGGTTAAAGCGATTCTCGTGCCTCAACCTCCCAAGTAGCTAGGATTACAGGCATATGCCACCATGCCCGGCTAATTTTAGTATTTTTAGGAGAGACGGGGTTTTGCCATGTTGGAGAACATTTAAATATTTCCATTAAAAATATTTAAGTAAAAAAAAATAAAAAACAATCAGCAGATACATGTAATAAAAAACATAAAAATTAAAAAATATATTTTAAAGGCCGGGTGCTGTGGCTCATGCTTGTAATTCCAGAGCTTTGGGAGGCCAAAGCAGGATAATTGCTTGAGGCCAGGAGTTTGAGATCAGCCTGGCTAACATAGCAAGGCCTCATCTCTACAAAAAAAAAAAAAATTAAAAAATCAGCCAGTGATGGTAGTACACCTATACTCTCAGCTACTTAGGAGGCTGAAGCAAGAGAATTGCTTCAGCCCAGGAGTTTGGGCCTGCACTCCAGCCTGGGCAACATAGTGAGAGTCTGCCTCTCTCTGTATATATATTTTTTGAGGAATTCTATGATGCACATCCTTGGACATAAATCTCCACATATGTTGCTTGATCTTTTCTCCAGAAAAAATTCTGCTACCTACCAAACTGCAGACTAGTGACCTGGGGGCCTACAAGCAGGTCCAGAAGGGACCCCTGAAGCCGAAAGGCATCACAGAGCTTGGAGTGACCAAGCAGAAGAAGAAAAAGAAGCACAAAGGCAAGGCACAACTCAGGAAGCGATGGGAACAAGCAAAAAGAATGAGGAGAAGTGGTGCGGCCTGGACAAGCTGACCCCAGCCCAGGAGAAAGTGCAGGAGAAGCGACAAATGGAAAGGATCCTGAAGAAAGCATCCCAGACCCACAAGCAGAGAGAGGAGGACTTCAGCAGACACCTGGACACCCACATGGAGCATCGTGACACCCCCAAAGTCAGCTGGACCCAGTAACCACCCACTGCCGGGACAGAGCAGCATCCAGGGGGAAGCAAAGGTCAAGTCGGTTTGCATCCGTTTTCTTCTGGTGTTTTCTAGAAACTTTGCTTTACACACACCCCTGCATCTTCTGCTACAAAGTGCTTTTCAAAGCCATGCACCCCATTCTGGAACTTGATTAAAGTAAGCCTGTCCTTTTACTCAGTTTAGGTTTCTTGGTAACACCTAGAAGATGTATCCTTTTGGTTTGGATGGAAAGTTTCTAAACGTTTATCCAGAGGTACAGCCCGTTTCTGCGTCCGGGCCATGTAAAAATATTTTACCTGCTAGTGGCATCTATAATAACGCTCTGAGGCCAGCCAGCTGTCTTTGCTTGGATGAGACGGACCCCAGAGGATTGGAGCTAATGCCAGCGTGGCCTGCAGTGTGCGGACCCCCACGGGGCCTAGCGTGTGCACCCTTCCAAGCTCCATCCAGCTTGGAGCTTATGCTGTTTCCTGCAGGACACGGGGAAGTCACTTGCAACTTTGCGGCCTTGACTTCCTCCTCAGCCACCTGGCCGTGGGACGGCACAGCCTGGGTAGCAGAACAACCACCTAAGGCAAGGATGGGCTACATACCTTGTCCCTTTCTGAGCCCATTCCCCCTAAACCCCACACCCTTCCAGGTACCTCTAATGGGTATTGTCATGGCAGGCATTGCTCATGGATCACAGCTTTCTTTGTAATGGAAGCCAGACACAGACTGTCTCTCAACCCTCAGCCCCAGGCAGCCTCTCGTATTTACTCAGAGTTGGTACATGACATGGAGCCCGTTTGGCATTCCTGCCCTAAGGACACCTCAGGGTGACAGGACCAGGGCAAAGCCCCAGCACAGGCATGGGTGCAGTCACCTGGGAGGCCCAGGTGGCAGTGCTAGAGGGCTAGGATCTTTGAGGGCCCATGTGTCCTGGATGAGGCTGCATATGCTATTGGGAGAAACGGTCTCTGTTGACATAGATATTGAAAGAATAACAAAGACCGAAGAGAAAAGCCAAGTGTGGAATTTGGGATTGTCCTATGTGAACTACAGAATAAAGCAAAAACCAGTTATTGAAAAAAAGAAAAAAGAAACAATTCTAGACACAGTATTTCCAGATCATATTTTTAAAGCCTTGACTGTCTTCTAAATATATGAAGTCCTTGTTTACAGTGCTTATGTTATCATTATTTAAATTGCTGACAATCTGACCAGGCACAGTGGCTCTCGCCTGTAATCCCAGCACTTAGGGAGGCAGAGGCAGGAGGCTAGTTTGAATCCAGGAGTTTGAGACCTGCCTGGGCAAAATGGTGAGACCCCAATTCTCCACAAAAAGGAAAAAAAAAAGACACACAAAAAAGTAAATTGTTGGTAACCCAGGAGATATTAAAAGGTATTTAATCTTTTTCTATTTTATCTGCATTTCTGTGTTTATTATTGAAAGTAAACATTTCGGCAGGGCGTGGTGGCTCACGCCTGTAATCCCAGCACTTTGGGAGGCTGAGGTGGGTGGATCATTTAGGTCAGGAGTTCAAGACCAGCCTGGCCAACATGGTGAAACCCCGTCTCTACCAAAAATACAAAAATTAGCCAGGTGTGGTGGCACATGGCTGTAATCTACTCGGGCGGCTGAGGCAAGAGAATTGCTTGAGCCTGGGAGGCAGAGGTTGCAGCAAGCCAAGATGGAGCCACTGTACTCCAGTCTGGGCAACAGAGTGAGACCCTGTCTCAGAGAAAAAAAAAAGAAACATTTCTTTTTTATTCGTATTCTTCTTTTGTGAATTGCCTTTTGTCCATTTTCCAAATGGAATGTATGCCTTTTTCCTTCTGCTTTGCAAGGGTGTTTTCTAAATTAAGGATATTAGGCCAGGCATGGTGGCTCACACCTATAATCCCACCACTTTGGGAGGCCAAGACAGGTGGATCACCAGAGGTCAGGAGTTCAAAACCAGCCTGGCCAACATGGTGAAACCCAGTCTCTACTAAAAATACAAAAATTAGCCAGGCGTGGTGGCGCATGCCTGTAATCCCAGCTACTCGGGAGGCCGAGGCAGGAGAATTGCTTGAATCTGGGAGGCAGAAGTTGCAGTGAGCCGAGATCGTGCCACTGCACTCCAGCCTGGGCGACAGGAACAAAACTCTGACTCAAAAAAATTAAAAAATAAAAAAAATTAAGGCTATTAATATTTTATCTATCTTTTACACTGCCAACATCTTGTCCCTGTTTGTGGTTTGCCTTGTTATTTTTTAAAAAATCAAATTTAAGTTTTAAATTTTTATGTAGGCAAATCTATGCATCTCTTATATTTTTCTTTAGGTATTATGCTTTGAAAAATCTTTACCACTCAAGATTATAGAAACACTTTCTATATTTTCTTGTTATTCTGTTTATAGTATTTAAAAAAATAACTGATCTATTTGTAACTTTACCTTGATGATTGGCATGCAGTGGGGACTCCAGCTTAATTTTCCCCAAGGTACATTGGAATTGTTTCATTCTTACTCCTTAACAATCACATTAAATTATAATGTTCAAACTAGAAGACTCAAACTGAGAAAAGGCCCCAGTTGTCCTACATCTCAAACCTTTGAAAGAATTTACAGAAATGGGATAGAATGGAGGTTTACACAACAAGACACCAGATGACAAGACATGTCTTTCTTGTTTTGGTCCTGTCCCCTCAAAGGGGACCAGCGGCCTTGTATGTTCACTTCTTGAAAGGACTGACGTTTTTCCCAGGGTGGAAAAGTGTGCCCTCATCTTCCAGCTGTTTGATACTCCTGGCGAGTGCAGGACTGGACTGACGCTGCGAGGCAGGGGATAACGGATTGGCTTTGTACAAGGTAGGTAGAAAACTCCAGTGACAGCAAGCTGAGGGCAAAACACAGCACCATTACTGTTCCCGTCTCACAGAACCTGCAGATAGCCGACACAAATAAGAGCCCCATATCTCCCACTTGTCTTCAGCCTTTGTGTCTTTCTGAATTTCTATAACTACAGCTGAATCTGTCAGGCTAGTTCCATGTCCACGGCAGAGTGCAACATCAGGGCCAACATGTGAGCCCCAAAGTCCTGATTCTGTGATCTAATATAATACCTCCCATAATGTTTTTATTTATATCCCTAAATGTGTCTTCTAATTTTTTTTTTTCGAGACTAGTTCTCACTCTGTCGCCCAGGCTGGAGTGCAGTGCTGCAATCTTCGCTCACTGCGACCTCTGCCTCTGGGGTTCAAGCAATCCTCCTGCCTCAGCCCCCAGAATAGCTGAGGTTACAGGTGTACACCACCATGCCTAGCTAATTTTTGTACTTTTTGCAGAGACGGGGTTTAGCCCTGTTGGCCAGGCTGGTCTTGAACCTCTGGGCTCAAGTGATCTGTCTCCCTCAGCCTTCCAAAGTGCTGGGATTACAGATGTGAGCCACCGTGCCCAGCCCCAACTTTAAAATTTAAGAATCATCCCTCTTACTTATCTGAGAACCTTTTAAGTACTTGGGGTCTCTACTTGCAAGCAGCTCATATATTAGTTTTCTATTGCTGTGTAACAGATTGCCACAAACTTAGTAGCTTAAAACAGCACCCATTTATTATCTCACAGTTCTACATGCACAAACGATTTTTATAAATAGAGACAGGTTGCCCAGGTTGGTTTCAAACTCCTGACCTCAAGTTATTCCCCCGCTTTGTCCTCCCAAAATGCGGGGGTTACAGACATGAGCCACCGCGCCTGGCCTCTCACAGTTCTGTAGTCAGAAGTCTGGTGGGTGGGCTTGGCAAGGTACCGTCCTTAGGGTCTCTAAATGCTGAAATCAAGGTGACAGCAGGGCTTTGTTACTTCCTGGAGGCTCTGGGAAGGAAACTGCTAACAAGCTTATTCAGGCTGTTGGTCAAATTCAGCTCCTTGTGGTGCTAGGGCTGAGGTCCCGTTTCCTTTCTGTTGGCCTCGAGCCTCTTGAGGTTTCCTGTGCGCCTGGTCACGTTGCCCCTTCACCTTCAAAGCCAGCAATGGCTCACTGACTCCTTCTCAAGCGTCGAATCTCTCTGACTTCTGCCTTATCTCTCCTGCCTCCTGCAGGAGAAAGTTCTCTGCTTTTAAAGGCTCATGTGATTAGACTGGGCTCACTGGATCACCCAGAATAATCTCTGTATTTTAAGAACTGTCACCTTAATTACATCTGCAATGTCCCTTTTGCATGTTATGTAATGTACTTACAGGTTGCAGGGATGGGGACATGGATATCTTTGTGGGACCATTATGCCTATCAGAGCTTTTATCTCTTTGTTTTCCAGATAGAATATTTTAGGATAATTTTTTTCCCTTTATGTTTTTATTTTATTTTTGAGACAGGATTTCCCTCTATCACCCATCTGGAGTGCAGTGGTGCAATCACGGCTCACTGCAACGTCTTCCTTCCAAGCTCGAGACCCTCCCACTTCAGCCTCCCAAGCAGCTAGGACTAATACAGGCACATGCCACCACGCCTGCCTAATTTTTGTATTTTCTGTAGAGACGGGGGTCTCTCTGTGTTGCCCAGGCTAGTCCTGAACTCCTGGGCTCAAGCAATCCGCCAGCGAAAGTGTTGGGATTACTGGCACGAGCTATCTTGCCTGGCCAATTTTTTCCATTTAAGAGGAAGTAGAAGACAGCTCCATCCTTTTGGAAAAAATGAACTGCCAGACACCGTCAGGCCCCAAATTCACACAGCCATCATGGATTCAGCCTCCGACCATAAGTCCTTGATTCTGGCCTTAAACTCAGGAAAATTCATTTGTGCATTTAAGACTTGAGGAAGTCAAATTTTGACACACCATTAGGTGGCACTTGATTAGAAAGCTTGCTTCTGTCTGAACTTTTTCAAGGCAGCAGTCCAACAAGAGGGCAAGGAAACTCTGAGGTCAAGGGCAGAGTAGGGCTGAGGTTCTTAGTGATTATGGGGAAGTCCTCACAGGCAAAAACTGTCCAAGACTTGAAAGTAATTTGTAATTCAAGTTGACTTTAGAGAACTTAGATATTACTTAGCAACTGTAAATAGACTATTTAAAAGCTTTTACACATGATATTTTAAGAAAGCATGGCATCAGCTGGGCATGGTGGCTCACACCTGTAATCCCAGAACTTTGGGAGGCTGAGGCGGGTCGATTGCCCAAGGTCAGGAGTTCGAGACCAGCTTGGCCAAGATGGCGAACCCCATCTCTACTAAACATACAAAAAATTAGCTGGGCATGGTGGCAGGTGCATGTAATCCCAGCTACTAGGGAGGCTGAGGCAGGACAATTGCTTGAACCCGGGAGGCAGAGGTTGCAGTTAGCCGAGATCTCTAGCCTGGGCAACAAGAGCGAAACTCCGTCTCAAAAAAAAAAAAAAAAAAAAAAAGCATGGCATCAAAAAATCACTGTGTGTGTGTGTGTGTGTGTAATTTTTTTTTTTTTTTTTTTTTTTGAGACAGTCTTGATCTGTTGCCCAGTCTGGAGGGCACTGGTGCAATCACAGCTCACTGCAGCCTCGACCTCCTGGGCTCAGGTGATCCTCCCACTTCAGCCTCCTGAGTAGATGGGACTACAGGCACATGCCACCACGTCTGGCTAATTTTTGTATTTTTTGTAGAGACTGTGTTTCACCATGTTGCCTGGGCTGGTCTTGAACTCCTGGGCTCAAGCAATTCACCTGTCTTGGCCTCCCACAGTGCTGCGATTACAAGTGTAAGCCACCATGCCTGGCCACAGCATTTGTCCTGTGTTTAAAATGAGCAAATATTCAGGCCGGACGCGGTAGCTCACGCCTGTAATCCCAGCACTTTGGGAGGCCAAAGCGGGTGGATCATCTGAGGTCAGAAGTTCGAGACCAGCCTGACCAACATGGAGAAACCCTATCTCTACTAAAAATACAAAAGTAGCCTGGTGTGGTGGCACATGCCTGTAATCCCAGCTACTCAGGAGGCTGAGGCAGGAGAATTGCTTGAACCCGGGAGATGGAGGTTGCAGTGAGCCGAGATTGCGCCATTTCACTCTAGCCTGGGTGACAGAGTGAGACTCCGTCTCAAAAAAAAAAAAAAAAAAAGGCTATTATAGAGATTCATGCACGAGTTTATTTCTGAGTGTGCACATATGTTTTTATTTCTTCTGAGCCGATATGGAAAGGTGGAATTTCTGGGTTAGACGGCAACTCTACTTTTAGCTTTCTGAGGAACCGCTCAACTGTTTGCCAAAGTGGCTGCACCATTTTACATGATCAACACATACGTAATTTTAAAAATGGCTTCATTAACATGTGATTGACATACAATAAAATGCACATATATTAAATGTGTGATTTGTTAAGTTTTGGCTTATGAATACACCCATAAAACCATCACCACAATCACTTCAAAGTCATCTATCACTCCAAAATTTTCCTTGTACCCCTTTGAAATTCATTCTTCCCGTATCTCATGATACGATTGTGAGGCCTGAATTTGAGTATTTGTTGTTACTGTTGTTGTTTTTCATAGGAAAACAATTGTTCCAGCACCATTTGGATAGTCCTATGCAAAACGACAACAACAGCAAATACTTAAACTCAGGTCTCACAATCTGTATCATGTCTATCTCATATACAAAAAATTGTCTCCAAATGGACCATCTCTCCCCACTCCATCATTCCATTATTTCCAAGCAATCACTGATCTTTCTGTCACTATGGTTTAGTTTGCATTTTCTAAAGTTTTAAATAAATGCAATCCTATAGTATTTTTTTGGTCTAGCTGTGTGTTTCCTCTTTGTCTGGCTTTTTCTACTGAGTGTAATTGTTTTAAGATTCACCTAAGATGTTGACTATCTCAATAATCCATTCCTTTTTATTGATGGGTAATACTCCATTGAATGTATATACCACGATTTGCTTACTCATTCGCCTGTTGATGGACATTTGGGTTGTTTCCAATCTAGGGCTATTCCAAATGAAGCTGCTATGAACGCTCATGCACAAGTCTTTTGTAGACATATATTTCATTTTTCTTGGGTAAATACCTGAGTGGAATGTTTCTGTTATGTGATAGCTACACTAATATTAAGCATTTAAGAAACTTCCAAACTGCTTTTGAAATGGTTGTGCCATTATATATCCTCACCCACAGTGAACGGGAATTCCAATTCCTTCACATCCTCACCAATACTTTGTACGGCCAGTCTCTCTCTCTCTTTTTTTTTTTTTTTTTTTGAGACGGAGCTTCGCTCTTGTTGCCCAGGCTAGATTGCAATGGCATGATCTCGGCTCAGTGCAACCTCTGCCTCCCGGGTTCAAGAGATTCTCCTGCCTTAGCCTCCTGAGTAGCTGGGATTACAGGTGCCTGCCACCATGCTCAGCTAATTTTTATATTTTTAGTAGAGACGAGGTTTCACCATGATGGCCAGGCTGGTCTCGAACTCCTGGCTTCAAGTGATTTGCGCATCTCGGCCTCCCAAAGTGCTGGTATTACAAGCGTGAGCCACTGCGCCCAGCCCAGTATTTTTAATTCTATTGATTCTAATAGGTGTGAAGAGGTACCTCTCTGTGGGTTTCATTTGCACTTCATGAGGTCAAGCGTCTTTTCATGTACTTATTTGGTGAAATATGTATTCAAATCTTTGCCTATTTATAAAATTGGATTTTTTTTAAACTTTGGTTTTGAGAGTTTTTTTATATATATATAACAATACATATGTTATATATATATAAAAATATACTTATATATAAAACAAAATATATGTTATATATAAAACTATATAGATGTATGTGTATATATATATATATATTTTTTGAGACAGAGTCTCTGTTGCCCAGGCTGGAGTGTAGTGGTGCGATCTCAGCTCACTGCAAACTCCACCTCCCAGGTTCAAGCAATTCTCCTGCCTAAGCCTCCTGAGTAGCTGGGATTACCGGCGCGCCACCATACCGGCTAATTTTTTGTATTTTTAGTAGAGACAGGGTCTCACCATGTTGGCCAGGCTGGTCTCAAATTCCTGACCTCAAGTGACCTACCCACCTTGGCCTCCCAAAGTGCTGGGTGTTATACATTACTGATACAAGTCTTTTATCAAATATGAGCTTTGCAAAAATGTTCTCCTATTCTGTGGCTTACCTTTTCATATTCTTAACAGTTTCTTTTGAATAGCAGAGATTTTCAATTTTTATGAAGTCCAAAATATCAATTTGTCCTTTTTAGGATTGTGTTTTGATGTCATATCTAAATTTTTTTTTTTTTTTGCCTAATGGATGACCAAAATTTTCTCCTGTTTTTGTTTCTGTAGTTTTATAGTTTTAGATTTTTAACAATCAATTGCCACATAATTAAAATTTCAGAAATAAACCCATAGATTTATGATCAACTGTTTTTCAACCAGGGTGCCAAGAAATAGCCTTTTCAACAAATAATGATGAAAAATTGGATATTCACATACGAAAAGAATGTGGACCTCTAACTCACACCATACACAAAAACTAACTCAAAATTACTTATAGATCTAAATTTAAGAGGTAAAACTATAAAACACTTAGAAGAAAATGCAGAATATTTATGACCTTGAGCTAGGCAATGGTTTCTTAGATATGACAAAACACAAATAACAAAAGAAAAAAAAAGTCTATAGCTAAGTTAGAAACTTTTGTGCAACAAATGACACCATCAAAAAACTGAAAAGGCAACTTACAGAATTGGAGAAAACATTTGCAGATCATATGAAGGAATTGCGTCTAGAACATACAAAAATACAATTCAACAATTAAAAGACAAAAAAACCCAATTTAAAAATGAGCAAAGGATTTGAAAGTACATCTGAAGAAGTTATATAAACGGTGAATAACACATGAAATGATGCTCAACACCATTAGTCATTAGGGAAATGCAAATCATAACCACAATGAATTACCACTTCATATCCACTATGATGGCTATAATAATTTTTAAAACACAGAAAATTACAAGTGTTCGTTAATGAGGATGTGGAGAAACTGGAAACCTTGTACATTGCTGGGAATGTAAAATGGTGCAGTCACTGTGGAAAACCATTTGATGGTTCCTCAAAAAGTTAAACATAAAATTACAAGATGACTCTTCAACTCTACTCCTAGACATATAATCAAAAGAATTGAAAACAGAGACTCAAGCAGATATTCGTATGCTAATGGTCATTGTAGAACTGTTCACAATAGCCAAACAGTGGAAACAACCCAGTGTCCATCAACTGATAAACAAAATGTAGTGCACACATATAGTGGAATAGTATTCAGCCATAAAAAAGGAATGACATTCTGATACATGCTACATCATGGGTGAATCCTGAAAACATTATACTAAGTGAAATAAGCTAGACAAATGTTGTATTATTCCACTTGTAATATCTATAATAGGAAAATTTATAGCAACATAAAGTAAATAATAGGTTACCAGGGCTTGGGAGTGAGGAGAGATGGGTAGTTAACAGGTGCAGAGTTTCTGTTCGGGGTGCTGGAAAAGTCTTGGAAATAGAAATAGTGGGGATGATTGCAAAACATTGTGAATGTAATTAGTGCCACTAAATTGTGCTCTTAAAATGATTAAAATGACGATCGGGCGCGGTGGCTCACGCCTGTAATCCCAGCACTTTGGGAGGCGGAGGCGGGCAGATCACGAGGTCAGGAGATCGAGACCATCCTGACTAACACGGTAAAACCCCGTTTCTACTAAAGATAGAAAAATTTAGCTGGGCGGCTGAGGCAGGAGAATGGCGTGAACTTGGGAGGCGGAGCTTGCCGTAAGCCGAGATCGTTCCACTGCACTCCAGCCTGGGCGACAGAGCGAGACTCCGTCTCAAAAAAAAAAAAAAAGGTTAAAATGACATATTATATGTTACATTTATTTTACCACAATAAGCAAACAGACAAATGCATAATGAGATACCATTTCATGTTCACTAGCATGGCTATAATAAAAAAAGACGGGCAGTAATGAGTGTTGGCAAGGATATGGAGAAATTGAAACCTTAGTGAACTACTGGCAGGAATGTAGCCTTTTGTAGCTGCTTTGAAAAACAGTTTTGCAGTTTCTTAAAAAGTTAAACATGTCATTTTCATACAATCCAGCAATTCCACTCCTACCTATCAACCCAAGAGAAATGAAAACATATGCTCACACAAAAACTTGTACACAAATGTCCCTAGCAGCATTATTGTAATAGACCCAAAGTGGAAATAATCCCAGTATTTATCGACCAATGAATGAATAAACAAAATGTGATATATCTTTACAAAGGAATATTATTTGGCAAGTGAAAGGAATGAAGTACTGATACACACTACAACATAGATGAACCTTGAACAAATTATGCTAAGAGAAAGAAGCCAGCTACAGAAGACTAAATATTGGATGCTTTCATTTTATAAAATATCCATAAGAACCAAATCTGTAAAGACAGAAAGATTAGCTGTTGCTTAGGGCTGAGGAGGAGACAGTAGGGGAAATGAGGAGTTATTGCTAATAAGTACAAGGTTTCTTTCTGGGTGGACAAAAATTTTCTATAGGTTGTGGTGATGGTTGTCCAACCCAGGGAACTTATTTAAAAAATTTGACTTAGGTCGGGTGAGGTGGCTCATGCTACCTGTAATCCCAGCACTATGGGAGGCTGAGGAGGGAGGATCACTACAGGTCAAGAGTTGGAGACCAGTCTGGGCAACATAGTGAGACCCTGTCTCTACAGAAAAATTTAAAAACTAGCTGGGCATGGTGGTGCACATGTGTAGTCCTAGCTACATGGGAGGCTGAAGCAAGAGGATCCCTTAAGCCCAGGAGTTTGAGGTTACAGCAAACTATGATCATGCCACTGCACTCCATTCTGGGCAACAGAGTGAGACCCTATCCCTAAGAAAAAAATAAATTAAATAAAATTAAAAATGTAAAAAGTGTACATTTTAAATGGGTGAATAGTTTGGTTTGTAAATTATATCTCATAAAGCTCTTGAAGAGTCACTTGCGCATATTTATGTGGGTCTATTTCTGAACTCTCTATTCTGTTCCACTTATCTGTTTCTAACTTTATGTTAATGCCACACTGTTTTGATTACTGTGGCTTTATATGTCTTGAATCAAGTAATGTAAATCCTCTGACTTTGCTCTTCTTTTTCAAAGCGTTTTGGTTATTCTAGGTCCTATGTGTTTTCATATGAATTTGAGAATCAGTAGCTTGTCAGTTTTCACAAAAATGCCAGCTAGAATTTTGATTGTGATTGCATAGCATCTGTATTAGTCCATTTTGTATTGCTACAAAGGAATATCCAAGGCTGGGTAATTTACAGACAGAAGAGGTTTATTTGGCTCACGGTTCTGCAGGCTGTTTAAGCATGGCACCAGCATCCACTTGGCTTCTGGTGAGGCCTCAGGAAGCTTTCATTCATGGTGGAAAGGTGAAGGGGGAGCAGGTGTGTTACATGGCAAAAAAAGGAAGCAAATGAGAGATGCCAGACTCCTGTAAACAACCAGCTCTCTTATGAATAACTCACTCATTACCATAGGAGGACACCAAGGCATTCATGAAGGGTCTGCCCCATGACCCAAACACCTCTTACTAGTCCCCACCTCCAACAGTGGAAATCACATTTCAACATGAGATTTGGAGGGGACAGATATCCAAACCATATAATTCCACCCCGGCCCCCCAGATCTCATGTCCTTCTCATACTGCAAAATATAATCACCCCTCCTTAATAGTCCCCCAAAGTCTTAAGTCATTCTAGCATCAACTCAAAAGTCCAAAGTCCAAAGTCTCATCTGAGACTCAAGGCAAGTCCCTTCCACCTATGAGCCTGTAAGACCAATAATAGATTATTTACTTCCAAGATGCAATGATGGTACAGGCATTAGGTAAACATTCCCATTCCAAAAGGGAGAAATTGGCCAAAAGAAGTGGGCAACAGGCCTCATGTGGGTCTGAAACCCAGCAGGGCAAACGTTAAATCTTAAAGCTCCAAAATAATCTCCTTTGACTCCATGTCCCATATCCTGGGCACACTGATGTGAAGAATGCACTCCCAAGGCCTCAGGTGGCCCTGGCCCTGTGGCTTTGCTGGGCACAGCTCAAGTGGCTGCTCTCACAGGTTGGAGTTGAGTGCCTGCAGCTTTTCCAGGCTGAGGGTGCAAGCTGCCAGTGACTCTACCATTCTTGGGCCTGGAGGGTGGTAGTTCCATTCCCACAGCTCTACTATGCAGTGCCTCACTGGGGGACTCTACACAGGGGCTCCAACCCCACATTTTCCCTCAGCACTGCCCTAGTTGTGGCTCTCTGTGGGGGCTCTGCCCCTGTGGCAGGCTTCCGCCTGGGCACCCAGGCTTTCCTATACATCTTCTGAAATCTAGGTGGACGCTGCCAAGCCTACTTCACTCTTGCATTCTGTGTGCCTGCAGACTTAACACCATGTGGAAGTTGCCAAGGCTTACGGCTTGTGCCCTCTGGAGCTGCAGCCCAGGCTGTACCTGAACCCCTTTGAGCCAAGGCTGGAGCTGGAGTGGCCAGCATTGGGAGAGTAGTGTCCTGAGGCAGTACAGGGCAGCAGCGCCCTAGCCTGATCTCTAAAACCAGTCTGTCTGTCTAGGCCTCCAGGGCTATGATGGGAGGAGTGTCCTGGAAGATTTCTGAAATGCCTTCTAAGCCTTTTCCCCATTGTCTTGAATATTAGCACCTGGCTCCCTTTTAGACGTGCTAATTGCTTTAGCAAGCGTTTGCTCCAAACTGCAGCCTGCTGGGATTCCCCTCTTGGAAACTCCCTTTCCTTCTCTACCACATGGCCAGGCTGTGGATTATCCAAACTTTTATGCTGTGCTTCCCTTTTAATGATAAGTTCCAAACTTAGGTCATTCCTCTGCTCCCATATCTGATCATAGGCTGTTAAAAGCAGCCATGGCACTTCTTGAATGCTTTGCTGCTTAGAAATTTCTTCTGCCAGTTACCCTAAGTCATCACTCTCAAGTTCAGCCTTCCACAAAGCTCTAGGACATGGACACAATGCAGCCAAGTTCTTTGCTAAGGTTTAACAAGGGTGACTTTTACTCCAGTTCTCACTACATTCTTCATTTCTTTTCTTTTTTCTTTTTCTTTTTTTTTTTTTGAGACAGAGTCTTACCCTGTCGCCCAGGCTGGAGTGCAGTGGCGCGATCTCAGCTCACTGCAACCTCCGCCTCCCAGGTTCAAGCAATTCTCCTGCCTCAGCCTCCCGAGTAGCTGGGATTACAGGCACCCACCACCGTGCCTGGCTAATTTTTGTATTTTCAGTAGAGACGGGGTTTCACCATGTTGGCCAGGCTGGTCTTGAACTCCTGACCTCAGGTGATCTGCCCACCTTGGCCTCCCAAAGTGCTGGGATTATAAGCGTAAGCCACTGCTCCCAGCCAAGTTCTTCATTTCTATCTGATAACTCCTCAGCCTGGTCTTCACAGTCCACATTTCTATCAGCATTTTGGACACAATCATTTAACCAATCTCTGATAAGTTCCAAACTTTCCGTTGTCGTCCTGTCTTCTTCTGAGCCCTCCAAACTCTTCCAACTTCTGCTCATTACACAGTTCCAAAGCCACTTCCACATCTTCAGGTATCTTTATAGCAACATCACACTCCTGGTATCAATGTTCTGTGTTAGTCTGTTTTGCATTGCTAAGGAGGAAATGCCTTCTGGGTCTTTTCCCTATTGTCTTGAATATTAGCACCTGGCTCCCTTTATTATAAATTTATAAAGACTGGGTAATTTGGCCAGGTGCGGTGGCTCAAGCCTGTAATCCCAGCACTTTGGGAGGCTGAGGTGGGTGGATCACTTGAGGTCAGGAGTTTGAGGCCACCCTGGCCAATATGGCGAAACTCTGTCTCTACTAAAAATACAAAAATTAGCTAGGCGTGGTGGCTCATGCCTGTAGTCTCAACTACTCGAGAGGCTGAGAGGCAGGAGAATTGCTTGAACCCACTGAGTGCAGTGGTGCTGAGATCGTGCCACTGCACTCCAGCCTGAGTGACAGAGTGAGACTCCATCTCAAAAAAAAAAAAAAAAAAAGACTGGGTAATTTATAATTATCAGAGACTGGGTAACTTATAAAGAAAAGAGGTTTATTTGGCTCACAGTTCTGTAGGCTGTACAAACATGGCACCATCATCTGCTCAGCTTATGGTGAAGCCTCTGGAAAGCTTTTTTTTTTTTTTTTTTTTTAAACAGAGTCTCGCTCTGTCACCCAGGCTGGAGTGCAGTGGCACAATCTTGGCTCACTGCAACCTCTGCCTCCCGGGTTCAAGAGATTCTCCTGCCTCAGTCACTCAAGTAGCTGAGACTACCCATGCATGCCACAATGCCTAGCTAATTTTTGTATTTTTAGTAGAGACAGGGTTTCACCATGTTGGCCAGGCTGGTCTCGAACTCCTGACCTCAAGTGATCTGCCCACCTTGGCCTCCCAAAGTGCTGGGATTAAAGGTGTGAGCCACCATGCCTGGCCAGCCTCAGGAAGATTTTACTTATGGCAGGAGGCAAAGAGGGAGTAGGTGTGTCACATAGTGACAGAGAGAGCAAGAGAGAGATGCCAAGCTCTTTTAAACAACCAGCTCTTGTGTGACCTAATACAGCAAAAACTCACTCATTACTGCAGAAGGGCACCAAGCCACTCAGGAGGGATCCACCCCTGTGACCCAAACACCTTTCACTAGGCCCCACTTCCAACATTGGGGATCACATTTCAACATGAGATTCAGAGGGAATAAATATCCAAACCACATCAGCATCTATAGATCAATTCAGGGACAATTGATATCTTAACATTGTTGAGTCTTCTGACCCATGAACAAGGCATATCTATTTTTTTTTTTTTAATACAGGGTTTCACTCTGTCACCCAAGCTGGAGTGCAGTGGCTTGATCATGGCTCACTGCAGTCTCGACCTCCCACATGCCTGTAGTCCCAGCTACTTGGGAGGCTGAGACGGGCTCAGGTGATCCTCCCATCTTGGCCTCCCAAGTAGCTGGGGCTACAGGCGTGTGTCACCATACCTGGCTAATTATATATATATATATATATTTTTTTTTTTTTTTTTTTGTAGAGACGGGGTTTGCCGTGTTGCCCAGGCTGGTCTTGAACTCTTGGGCTCAAGAGATCTGCCCACCTCAGCCTCCTAAGGTGTTGGGATTACAGGCGTGAGCCACTGTGCCCAGACTATTTATTTATTTAGATATTCTTTAATTTCTTTCAGCAATATTTTGTGGTTTCCAGTTAGAGGACTTTTACGTATTTCGTCAGACTTATTCCTAAGTATTTTATATTTTTGATGCTACTACAAATGGCATTTTACTAATTTGATAAATTAATAAATTTATGACTTTTCACTGTTAGCATATAGAAATACAATTAATTTTTGTGTATTATCTTGTATCCTTCAAACTTCCTAAACTTGCCTATTAGTTCTAGTTGCTTTTTTCTGGGTTCCATTAGATTTCTACATAGACAGTCATGTTGTCTGAAAATTGAGAAAATTTTACTTCTTCAATTTGGCTGGTTTTTTTTTTCTTTCTTTTTCTGCCTGATTGAGTGGCCAGGACTTCCAGCACGTTGAATAGAAAACGGGAGAGAAGGTGTCTTGTTCTTAATCTTAGGGAAAACTATTCAGTCTTTCACCACTAAGTGTGATGGTAGCTGTGGGGTTTTTGTAGATGTCCATTATTATGTTGAGGATATCGCTTTCTATTCCAGATTTATTTGGTTTTTATTAGGAATGAATATTGGATTTTGTCAAATGCTTTTCTGTGTCTATCAAGATAATCATATGGTTTTCTTTTTTACTTTGTTAATATGGTGAATTATAATGAATGATTTTTCTTTTAGAGATGGTATCTTTTGTTGTTGTTGCCCAGGCTGGCCTTGAATTCCTGGGCTCAAATGATCCTCCCACCTTAGCCTCCTGAGTAGCTTGGACTACAGGCATAAACGACTGCAACTTGCTCAATTACTGATTTTGAATATTTTATTTATTTAGAGATGGGGTGTTGCTACATTGCTCAGACTGGTCTTAAACTCTCAGCCTCAAGATATCCTCCCAGCTTGGCCTCCCAGTGTTGGGATTACAAGTGAGAGCTGCCACATCTGGCCTGATTTTGAAGATTAAACTAGCCCTGTATTCCTGGGATAAACTCCACCTGATCATGATACATTAACTTATTATTATTATTATTATTATTTTTGAGACAAGGTCTCGCTCTGTTGTTTAGGCTGGAGTGCAGTGGCACGATCATGGATCACTGCAGCCTTAACCTCCTGGGCTCAAGTGATCTTCCTATCTCAGCCTCCTGAGTAGCCATGACTACAGGCACGCACTACCATGCCCAGTTATTTTTCATATACATATATATATTTAAAAAATTAATTTGATATTTTTTTGAGATGGAGTCTCATTCTGTCACCCAGGCTGGAGTGCAGTGGAGCAATCTTTGCTCACTGCAACCTCCACATCCTGGGCTCAAGCGATTCTTGTGCCTCAGCCTCCCGAGTAGCTGGGATTACAGGCGCCTGCAATCACAGCCAGCTAATTCTTGTATTTTTAATAAATATGGGATTTCACCATGTTGGCCAGGCTGGTCTCAAACTCCTGACCTCAGATGATCCACCTACCTTGGTCTCCCAAAGTGCTGGGATTACAGGTGTGAGCCACAGTGCTCAGCCAACTTTTTAATATATTGTTGGATTTGATTTGCTGAGAATTATTTTGAATTTTTAATCTACGTTCACAAGAGATATTGGTTTATTTTCTTCTTCTTTTTTTTTTTTTTTTTTTTTTTGAGACAGAGTCTTGCTCTGTAACCCAAGCTGCAGTGCAGTGGTGTGATCTCAGCTCATTACAAACTCCACCTCTTGGGTTCAAGCGATTCTCCTGCCTCAGCCTCCCGAGTAGCTGGGATTACACATGTGTGCCACCATGCCTGGCTAATTTTTGTATTTTTAGTAGAGACAGGGTTTTGCCATGTTGGCCAGGCTGGTCTGGAACTCCTGACCTCAGGTGATCCACCCGTCTCCACTCCCAAAGTGCTGGGATTCCAGAGTATTTTCTTCTAATGTTTTAATCCGGTTTTGGTTCTAGCCTCAAATAATGAGTTGGAAAGAATTATGTTTTCTTTAATTTATTTTGGAAGAGTATACATAGAATTGGATTCTTTCTTCCTTAAATGTTTGGTAGACTTCATGAGTAAAGCCATATGGGCCTGAAGGTGTTTTTGTAGGAATGTTTTCAACTTTACAAATTCAATTTCTTTAAGATATACAGGGCAACTCCTGCCATCTTTTTGTTTGTTTCAAAGTAATTGTTATTGAGATATAATTAATATACCATAAAACTCAACTTTTAAAGTGTACAATTTAGTTATTTTTAATATATTCAGGTTGTAAAACCACCACCACTAATTCCAGAATATTTCACTACCATCAACCCACCAAGAAGAAACTCCATAACCATTAATAGTCACTCTCCATTTCTCCCATTCTCCCAGTTCCTGGTAATCACTCATCTGCTTTTCCTCTATGATTCAGATTAATACCAACTTAGTTCCAATAGTATATAAAATATTTGCTCCTATATGGCTTCACCTCCCTCTTTATGCTTTTATTGTCACAAATTATATCTTTATAGGTTATATGCAAATATTTATAATTATTGCTTGATGCAGTTGCCTTTTAAACCAGATAAGAAAGAAGAATTACAATAATAATATGTAAACATTATCTTCTATATTTACTTATGTAATTACCCTGACTAGTGTTCTTTTCTTTTCTATTCTTTTTTTGAGACAGAGTTTTGCTCTTTCGCCCAGGCTGGAGTGCAGTGGCGTGATCTCAGCTCGCTGCAACCTCTGTTCCTCGGATTCAAGCAATTCTCCTGCCTCAGCCTCCTGAGTAGCTGGGATTACAGGCACGCACTACCACGCCCGGCTGATTTTTGTATTTTTAGTAGAGATGGGGTTTCGCCATGTTGGCCAGGCTGATCTCAAACTCGTGGCCTCAGGTGATCAGCCCGCCTCGGCCTCCCAAAGTGCTAGGATTACAGGCATGAGCCATCGCGCCCCGCCTGACTAGTGTTCTTTATCTCTCTGTGTGGATCTGAATTATTGTCTAGTGTCCCTTCATTTCAGCCCAGAGGATGCCACTTAGCATATCTTTTAGAGAAGTTTCTTCAATAAACTCCCTTAGCTTTTGTTTATCTAGGAATATCTCAATTTCTTCATTTTTGAAGGATATTTTTGTTGGATTCTTGGTTAACTTTTTTTGTCAGAGCTTTAAATATGACACCCCACAGCCTTCTTTTAAAATAGACTTGATTTTTTAGAGCAGTTTTACAATTTTCACAGCAAAATTGAGCAGAAAATTTCAGGAGTTCCCATATACCTCTGGACTCCCAACGGGCACAGCCTCCTCTACCACCAACGTCCTGCACAAAAGTTGTATATTTGTTACAGTCAATGAACCTACAATGACACATCATTATCCCTCCAAATCTATGGTTTACATTAGGGTCCACTCTTGGTATTGTGTATTCTCTAGGTTTTGACTAATGTATAATGACATGTATCTACAACTATAACATCAACAGGGAAGTGTCATTGCCCTAAGTATCCTCTGTGCTCTACCTCATCATCCCTCCCTCTCCCCAGTCCCTGGCAACCATTGATATTTTTACTGTCTCTATAGTTTTGCATTTTCCAGAATGTCAAATAGTTGAAATCGTATAGTATGTAGCCTTTTCAGATTGGGTCCTTTTGCTTCATAATATGCATTTAAGATCCCTGCATGTCATGTCTTTTCATAGCTTGATAGCTTGTTTCTTTCTTTTTTTTTTAATCTTAAAAAATAGAGATGGGGTTTCACCATGTTGCCCAGGCTGTCTCAAACTTCTGGCCTCATGCAATCTTCCTGCCTCAGCCTCCCAAAGTGCTGGGATTACAGGTGTGAGTCACCATGCCTCACCAGTAGTGTATTTCTTTTTAGTGTTGAATAATATTCCATTATCTGATGTACCACAGTTCACTTATCCATTAACCTACTGAAGGACAAGTTTTGGCAATTATGAATAAAGTGGCTACGCTGCAGTAAACCTCCATGTGCAGGTTTTTGTGTGAATGTAAGTTTCAACTCCTTTGGATAAATACCAAAGAATATAAATATGGTAGGAGTACATTTAGTTTTGTAAGAAACCACCAAACTGTCTTTCAGAGTGGCTGTACCATTTTGGATTCCCACCAGCAATGAATGAGAGTTTCTGTTGTTCTGGTATTTGATGTTTGTTAGATTCTAAATTATGGCCATTCTAATAAGTGTATAATGGTATCTCATTGTCTTTTTATTTTTTATCTCATTGTTTTAATTTGCAGTTCCCTAATGACATATAAGGTTGAGCATCTTTCCATATGCTTTTTTTTTTTTTTTTTTTTTTTTTTTGAGACAGAGACTCGCTCTGTTGCCCAGGCTGGAGTGCAGTGGTGCAATCTTGGCTCATTGCAACCTCCATGTCCCGGGTTCAAATGATTCTTATGCCTCAGTCTCTAAAGTAGCTGGGACTACAGGTGCACACTGCCACACCTGGCTAATTTTTGTATTTTTAATAGAGATGGAGTTTCACCATGTTGACCCAGCTGGTCTTGAACTCCTGGCCTCATGTGATTCACCTGCCTCGGCCTCCCAGAGTGCTGGGATTACAGGTGTGAGCCACTGTGCCTGGCCTCATATGCTTGTCATTTGTATAATTTCTTTGGTGATGTGTCTGTTCAGCTCTTTGGCCCATTTTTAAGTCAGGTTGTTCCTTTTCTTATTGTTGAGTTTTAGGAATTCTTTGTGTATTAAGGATAACAGTCCTTTGTCAAATACATCTTTTGCAGATATTTTCTCCCAGTCTGTGGCTTGTTTTCTCATTCTCTTGATGCACACTGCCTGTTGGCTTCCATGATTTCTAATCAGAAGTCAATTGTTAATCTTATTGTGGGTCTCTTGTTTATGACGGGTTGCTTCTCTTTTGCTACTTTCAGGATTCTTTGTTTTGGCAGTTTGATTTAATGTGCTTCAATGTAGATCTCTTTAAGTTTATCCTACTTGGAATTTGTTGATCTTATGTGATGTGTCAATTAATATTTGCCATCAAGTTTAGGGAGTTTTCAGCCATTATTTCTTCAAATATTCTTTTTGTCCCTTTCTCTTCTCTCCTTCTGGGATTTTCATTGTGTGTGATAAGTGTAATGTTGGTTATATGTTAGTCTGCCCATTTGTCTCCATTCTTATTTTTTCTCTTCCTCAGATTGGATAATCTCAATCTTCAAGGCCACCAATTCTTTCTTTCGCTTGTTCAAATCTGCTGTTAAGCCCCTCTTGTGAAATTTTCATTTGAGCTATTATAATTATACTTTTTTTGAGTCAGAGTCTCACTCTGTGCCCAGGCTGGAGTGCAGTGGTGTGATCTCAGCTTCCTGGGTTCAAGAGATTCTTGAGCCTCAGCCTCCCAAGTAGCTGGGATTACAGGTGCTGGCCACCAAACCCTGCTAATTTTTATATTTTTGGTAGAGATGAGGTTTCACCTCCCCAGGCTGGTCTTGAACTTCTGATCTCAAGTGATCCGCCCACCTCGGCCTCCCAAAGTGCCAGGATTATAGTCATGAGCCACTGTACCTGGCCTGAGTATAATTTTAAATTCCAGAATTTCTATTTGGTTCCTTTTTAATATTTTCTATCTCCTCATTAATATTCTCTATTTGGTGAGACATCAAGCTTTTTTGGTTGTTGTTGTTCTTTATTTTATTTATTTGTTTATTTATTTATTTTGAGATGGAATCTTGCTCTGTCGCCCAGGCTGGAGTGCAATTGCACCTTCTTTGCTCACTGCAACCTCTGCCTCCCAGGTTCAAGCAATTCTCCTGCCTCAGCCTCCCGAGCAGCTGGTACTACAGGTGCACACCACCATGCGTGGCTAATTTTTGTATATTTAGTAGATACGGAGTTTCACCATGTTGGCCAGGCTGGTCTCAAACTCCTGACCTCAGGTGATCTGCCCACCTCAGCCTCCCAAAGTGCTGGGATACAGGCATGAGCCACCGTGCCCGGCCTTTTAGTTGATGTTCTTTAGACATGTTTTATTTAGGTGTTTGAACATACTTAAAATAGCTGATTTAACATCTTTGTCTAGTAAGTCTAATGTCTGAGCTACCCCAGGGACGATTTTTTGTTGATATTTTCCCCCCACATATAGGCTATACTTTCTTGTTTCTTGCATTTCTTGGAATGTAGGGCATGGAACTAGGGCAGGTTAAATGCCACAATGCCACTGCACCTGGCCAAGGGACAGACTTCTAAGAATGAAGCTACATTGAGAAGAAGGAAGAGTTTTAGTACAGAAGATGGGAGCAGAAGTAAAGCCAGATAATACGAAGAGCTAGTTTTTCTGGCAGCCAAAATCCCTGGTGACTCTGCCTTTCCTAAGTCTCTAACTCACTACAGAAATCTGGAGAAGTGAGAAAGGTCTTCACTGAGCAAACATTTATTTAGCATCTACTATGTGGCAGTAGATAATTCTGCCTTAGAAGAAGACATATACATTAATAAATAGTTATATGACACAATACATTTGCATAAACTATGATAAGGAAATATGCAATGTACTATGAGAGAAAAACGGATGAAGCAGCAACTAATTGCTTGGGTATTACAGAATAAAACATTACAGATGACCTGACTTTTGAATAGCATCTTTAAATATGAGTAGTTGTAGAGGAAAAGTGGTAATCCAGTTAGAAGCATGAGTGTAGTTATAAGGTATGTTTAGGCTGAAGTGGGGGTTATAAGGAGGGATGGCAGTAGGAAAGCTGTTAAAGTGGTTAAGGGGTGGAAGGTCAAAGGATTTAAACAGACCAGGGAATGTGACTGAGTTTCCTCTTTAATAAGGCATCCCCATGTTGAGAGAGGACTTACTGGTGATGGGGAAGAACCAGAGTTGGGGAAATATATATGATAATGCTCTAAATTACACCAAAGGAGATGGAGACATGAGGAAGAGATTTAAGAGAGGTATTGCTGACCGAACTTAGTGATCAATTAGATATACAGGAAGGAATGATGTCAGCAACAGGGTGGAATAGGAATTTCCAGACTCTCCTCCACTCACAGATACACAAAATCAACATCTATTTACAGATCAATTCCCTTTGAGAGAAAGTCAGGGACCAGTTGAGAGACACCACTGGGCAACTGAGAAAACATCCACATTGAGTGGGTAGGAGAAGCCAAGCCACACTCAGGCATGGATAGCATTCTGGGCACTGTGCTATAAAACTGGGATAGGGCCTTATTATGTTGTCCAGGCTGGTCTCAAACTCTTGGGCTCGAGTGATCCTCCTGTCTTGGCCTCCCAAAGTACTGGGATTACAGGCATAAGCTACTGTGCCTGGCCAGGACATGGCACATTCTAATCTCCAAGGGGCCACCAAAACCAGAAACAGCAGTTGGGATGAACATAAAGGTTTGAGAGAAAATTTAAAATCTCTGGCCAGATGGATTGGTGAGATTCCCTATATGAGGCCAGTCTGACAAGACTAGGAGAGGCAATTCCTATCTAATGTATAGAAACCAACAAAAAGGAATGGTAAATGAAAAAATAGGAGAGTATATTTCCAAAAAAAAGAACAAGATAAATCTCTAGAACTGATGTGATGTGGAGATGCAATTTACCCAACAGGGAATAGAAAATAATGGTCATAAAGATGCTCACTGAGGTCAGGAGAGCAATGTAAGAACAAACTGAGAATTTCAACAAAGAGAGAGTATTAAAAAGTACCAATCAGGGTGTGGGAGCAGTGGCTCATGCCTGTAATCCCAGCACTTTTGGAGGCTAAGGTGGGAGGATTGCTTGAGCCCAGGAGTTTGAGACCAGCCTGGGCAACACAGAGAGATGTATCTTCACAAAAATTTTTATTAAAAAATTAGCTAGGTGTGGTGGTGCATGCCTGTGTTTCCAGCTACTCAGGGGGCTGAGGTGGGAAGATTGCTTGAACCTAAGAGGTCAAGGCTCCAGTGAGCCATGATTGTGCTACTGCACTTCAGCCTGGGCAACAGAGCAAGACCCTGTCTCAAAAACAAAACAAAACAAAACAAAAAACAAAAGAAAACAAAGTACCAAACAGAAATCATAGAGCTGAATAATACTATGACTGAACTGAAAAATTAAATAGAGGGATTCAACAGCTGACTGGATCAAGCAGAAGAAAGGATCATTTAACTTAAAGATGGATCATTAGAAATCATCCAATCTGAGAACAAAAACAAAAAAAAACTTAAAAGAGTAATGGTAGCTTAAAGGACTTACGGGACACCATCAAATGTAACAGCATAAGCATTACTGGTATACCTGAAGGAGAGGGAAGAGATAAAAGGACAGAAAACATTTTCAAAGTAATAATAGCAGAAAACTTCCTAAGCCTGGGTGAAGAAAATAGAAATCCAGATTCAGGAAGCCCAAAAGAAACCAAATAGGATAAATCAAAAGAGACTCATGCTGAGACACATCATAATCAAATTGGTAAAAGTTAAAACAAAGAGAGAGTTTGGGAAGCAGCAAAGGCAGGCTAGAAGGAAGTGGTATGACATATTCAAAAACCTCAAAGAAAAAAAAATTGTCAACCTATGATACTATAGCCAGCAATCTTACCTTTCAAAAATGAAGGAGTGATAAAGATGTTCTCAGACAAATAAAAGCTGAGAGAGTTTATCACCACTAGACCTGGCTTACAAGAAATGCTAAAGGAACTTCTTCAAGCTGAAGGAAGAGGATGCTATTTAGTAACATTAAAACATATAAAAGCATAAAAGTCATTGGTAAAAATAAGTACGTTGTGAAATCCAAAACACTCTAATATGAAGGGCAGTGGGTAAATCAATTATATCTGTAGTATAAAAGTTAAGAAGCAAAAGTATGAACAACTAGAGCTACAATAATTTGTTAAGATGCAAATAATAAAAGATGTAAATTTTGACAAAAACATAAAACATGGGAGGAGGGGGAGTACAAGTGTAGAGTTTGTATAAATAATCAAAGTTAAATTGTCAGTAGCTTAAAGTAGCCAGTTATACGATGTTTTATGTAAGTTTCAGGGTAATTACAAAGCAAAAACTTACAACAGATACAAAAGAGATAAAAAGAAAAGACCCAAAGCATACCACTACAGAAAGCCATCAAACCACAAAGGAAGAAAGCAATAGAGGAAGAAAGGAACAAAGCATCTACAAAACAATAAGAAGACAATGATCAAGATGGTGCTGGTAAATTCCTACCTAATAAAGTTATGTTGAATATAAATGGATTAAATTATCCAATCAAAAGGCATAGAATGGCTGAATGGATTTTAAAAAACAAAAAAACCAAGACGCAACTATATGCAGCCTATGAGAGATTCACGTCACCTTAAAGGACATTCATAGATGGAAAGTGAAGACATGGGAAAAATATTCTGTGCAAATGGAAACCAAAAGAAAGCAGGGGTAGCTACACTTATTTCAGATAAAATATAATTTTTTTTTTTTTTTTTTTTTTTTTGAGATGGGGTCTTGCTCTGTCATCCAGACTGGAGTGTACTGGCATGATCTTGGCTCACTACAACCTCCACCTCCCAGGTTCAGGCAATTCTCCTGCCTCAGCCTCCTGAGTAGCTGGGACTACAGGCATGCACCACCATGCCTGGCTAATTTTTGTATTTTAGTAGAGATGGGGTTTTACTATGTTGGCCAGGTTGGTCTCGAATTCCTGACTCAGATGATTGGCCTGCCTTGGCCTCCCAAAGTGCTGGGATTATAGATGTGAGCCACCGTGCCCAGCCCTGATAAAATAGACTTCAGATAAAAAACTGTAAATAGAGACAAAGAGGGTCATATATGGTGATAAAGGGGTCAATTAATCAAGAGAATATTATAATTGTAAATACATATACACCCAACATCATAGCACCTAAATATATAAAGCAAACATTAAGAGATCTGAAGGAACACACAGACTGGAGGAACACTATAATAGTAGGGGATTTTAATATCTCAATTCCAACAACAGACAGATCATTCAGACAGATAATCAACAAGGAAGCATTGTACTTGAACTATACTTCAGACCAAATAAACCTAACTGACATATAAAGAACATTCTACCCATTCTTTAAGTCAAATACTAAATTAAACGGGAAATTTTCAAAAGTCTTGAGACAAAAATGAAAACAAAACATACCAAAACTTATGCAATACAGTGAAAGTAGTTCTAAGAGTAAAGTTTATAGCAAAAAATGTCTACCTTCAAAATGAAAAAAGTTATCAAATAAACAAATGTAACACCTCAAGGAACTAGAAGCAGAACAAACTAAGCCCAAAGCTAGCAGAAGGAAGGAAATAACAAAGATCAGAGCAGAAATAAATGATTAGAGACTAGACAATCAATAGAAAAGACCAACAAAATTGGTTTTTGAAAAGCTAAATGAAATGGACTCTTTTTTTTTTTCCTTTTGAGATGGATTCTCGCTCTGTCACCCAGGCTGGAGTGAAATGGCACAATGTCAGCTCACTGCAACCTTTGCCTCCCAGGCTTAAGCCATTCTCCTGCCTCAGCCTCCCAAGTAGCTGGGATTACAGTGCCCGCTACTACGCCTGGCTAATTTTTGTATTTTTAGTAGAGATAGGGTTTCACCATGTTGGCCAGGCTGGTCTCAAACTCCTGACGTCAGGTGATCCACACATCTTGGCCTCCCAAAGTGCTGGGATTACAGGCGTGAGCCACCACACCCAGCCATGAAATGGACTCTTGGCTAGAATAAGAAATAAAAGAGGGCTGGGCACGGTGGCTCATGCCTGTAATCCCAGTACTTTGGGAGGCCGAGGCGGCAGATCACCTGAGGTCAGGAATTTGAGACCAGTCTGACCAACATGGATAAACCTCGTCTCTACTAAAAATACAAAATTAGCCAGGCGTGGTGGCACATGCCTGTAATCCCAGCTACTAGGGAGGCTGAGGCAGGAGAATCGCTTGAACCTGGGAGGCGGAGGTTGCAGTGAGCTGAGATTGCGCCATTGTACTCTAGCCTGGGCAACAAGAGTGAAACTCCGTCTCAAAAACAAAAACAAAAACAAAAAAAGAAATAAAAGAGAGAAGACTCAAATAAACAAAATGGGGCCAGGCACGGTGGCTCATGCCTGTTATTACAGCAGTTCGGGAGGTCAAGGTGGGAAGATGAGTTTGAGCCCAGCCTGGGAAACATAGCAGGACCCTGTCTCCACAAAAAATTAAAAAGTTAGCTGGGTGTGGTAGTGGGCACCTGTAGTCCTAGCCAACTGGGGGGCTAATGCAGGGCAGAGGATCACTTGAGCCTAGGAGTTTGAGGTTACAGTGCGTTGTGTCACATCACTCCACTCCAGCCTGGGTCACAAAAAAGAAAATAAAAGTGGAAGAGGAGACATTACAACTGATAACACACACAGAAATACAAAAGATCATAAAAGAGTGCTATGAACACCAAAAAAATTGAACAATCTGGAAGAAATGGTACATTCCTGGAAACATATAACCTATCAAGACTGAATCATGAAGAAATTGGAAGTCTGAACAGACCAATGAGTAAGTGGATTCAGTCTGTAATTAAAAGTCTCCCATAAAAAAAAGCCCAGGATCAGATGACTTCATGGCTGAATTTTACCATTTACAGAAGAACTAATACCAATCCTTCTCAAATTTTTCCACCAAATTGAAGAGGAGGGAATACTTCTAAACAAGGTAATCATTAACGTAATATCAATGCCAGACAAAGACACTACAGTAAATAAGACTACCAGCCAATATCAATGATGAACATAAATGCAAAAAATCCTCAACAAAATACTAGCAAAGCATATTCAATAGTATATTCAAGGATCATTTACCATGATCAAATGGGATTTATCCCTGGGATGTAAGACTGATTAAACATATTCAAATCAATAAATGTGATTCATCATGTTAACAGAATGAAAGACAAAAACCATGTGATCGTCTCAATAGATGCAGAAAAAACCTTTGACAAAATTCAAGATCTATTTATGATAAAAACTCTCAGCAAGTTAGGTATATAAAGAATGTTCCTCAATACAGTTAAGGCCATATATGACAGGGCCACAGCTAATATTATACTCAGTGATAAAAAGTTGAAGGATTTTCCTCTAAGATCAAGAACAAGACAAAGATGCCCATTCTCACCACTTTGGCTCAAAATAGTACTACAAATGCTAGCCAGAGTAATTAGGCAAGAAAAGAAAATAAAAGGCATCCAAATAGGAAAGGAAAAAGTGAAATTGTCTGTGTGGATGATAGAATTTTATATATACCAAATCCAAAAGATTCCACCCAAAAAATATTAGAACTGATAAATGAATGAAGTAAAGTTGCAGGATACAAAATCAACATACAAAAGAGTAGCACTTTCATACACTAACAATGATCTATCTGAAAAAAAAATAAGAAAACAATCCCATTTACAATAGCAACAAAAGAATAAATTACTTCGGAGTAAATTTAACCAAGGAACTGAAAGATCTATATACTAAAAACTATAAACATTGATGAAAGAAATTTAAGAATCAGTTGGAAACATTAAATATGTTAAAAAAGAAACTAAAGAGGACATAAATAAGTGGAAAGATATCCTTTGTTCATGCATTGGAATAATTAATATTTTTAAAATGTCCATACTACCCAAAGTGATGCAATCCCTATCAAAATTCCAGTGTCTTTTTTTTTTTTTTTTGAGACAGGGTGTGGCTCTGTTGCCCAGGCAGGAGTGCTCACTGCAACTTCTGCCTCCCAAGCTCAAGCCATCCTCCCACCTCTGCCTCCTGAGTAGCTGGGACTATAGGTGCATGCCACTACATCTGGCTAATTTTTGTATGTTTTGTAGACACGGGGTCTTACTTTGTTGCCCAGGCTGGTCTCAAACTCCTGAGCTCAAGCAATCTGCCTGCCCCAGCTTCCCAAAGTGCTGAGATTACAGGCATGAATCACTACACCTGGCCTCCAATACTATTCTTTACAGAAAGAGGAAAAAAATTCCTAAAATTTATATAGAAGCACCTAAGACCTGAATAACCACAGCAATCTTGACTAAAAAGAACAAAGGAGGAGGCATCACACTACTGGATTTCAAAATCTATTAGAAAGCTATATTAACCAAACTGTATGGTACTGGCATTAAAAACAGACTTATTGACCAACAGAATAGGACAGAGATTCCAGAAATAAATCCATACATCTATGGTCAATTGATTTATGACAAAGGTGCCAAGAACACACAATGGGGAAAGGACAGTCTTTTCAATAAATGGTGCTGAGAAAACTTCCATTCTTCCATATGTGGATATCCATAAATAGAAGAATGAAAATAGCTCCTTATCTCACCTCATACAATAAACAACTTTGCCAGGTGCTGTGTAATGCCAGCACTTTGGGGAGCTGAGGTGGGAGGATCACTTGAGCCTAGGAGTTTGAGACCAGCCTGGGAAACATAGGGAGACCCCATCTATACAAAAAATAAAAGTAAATTAGCAGGGTGTGGTGGTGCATGCTTGTGGTCTCAGCTACTTGGGAGGCTGAGGTGGGAAGATTGTTTGAGCTTGGGAGGTTGGGGCTGCAGTGAGCCATGATTGCACTACTGCACTTCAACCTGGGCAACCGAGTGTAAAGAGTTAGATGTAACATCTGAAACTATAAAACTACTAAAAGAAAAGAGGAGAAAAACTTCATGACATTGATCTGGACAGCAGTTTTCTGAATATAACTCCAAAAGCACAGGCAATGAAAACAAAAGTAGTAAAATAGGATTACATCAAACTAAAAAGCTTCGGCATAGTAAAGAATTAATAAAGTGAAAATACACCCCATGGATTGGAAGAAAATATTTGTAAATCATACATCACATAACAGGCTAATATTCAAAATATATAAGGAACTCAAACTACTCAGTAATAAGAAAACAAATAACCCTATTTAAAATGTGAAAAAGACATGAACAGACATTTTGCAAAAGAAAACATATGAATGGCCAACAAATATGTGAAAAAATGCTCAAGATCTCTAGTCATCAGAGAAATGCAAATTAAAATCACAATGAGGTATCACCTCTCACCTGTTAGATTGGCTATTATCAAAAACACGAAAGATAAGAAATGCTGGTGAGGATGTGGAGAAAAGGGAAGCCTTGCATACTGTTGGTGATATTGTAAATTAGTACAGTCATTTTGGAAAACAGCATGGAGGTTCCTCAAAAAACTAAAAATATAATTACCACATGATCCAATGATCCCACTTCTTGGGCATATACCCAAAGGAATTGGAATCAGTATGTCACAGATATGTCTGTTCTCTCATGCTCCCAGCAGCATTATCCACAATAGCCAAGACATGGAAACAACCAAAGTGCCCATCAATGGATAAATGAATTTTTAGAATGTGATCTATATACACAATTGAATATTATTCAGCCTTTTAAAAAATAGGAAATTGGCTGAGTGCAGTGGCTCTCACCTTTAATCCCAGCACTTTGGGAGGCTGAGGTGGGAGGATCGCTTGAGGCCAGGAGTGAGACCAGCCTGGCCAGCATGGCAAAACCCCATCTCTACTAAAAATACAAAAATTAGCCAGGTGTGGTGACACATGCCTATAATTCCAGCTACTAGGGTGGCTGAGGCATGAGAATTGCTTGAGCCCAGGAGGCGGAGGTTGTGTAGTGAGCTGAGACGGTGCCACTGCACTCCAGCCTGGGCAACAGAGTAAGTCCCTATCTCAAAAAATTTTGTTATATTTACCTTATCTTTCATCTACTCATCTCCCTCTTTGTGTTTCTTATTTCTTGATGCACTTTACCATAGGTTGAAAACCTCAGTACACTTTATCTCTATCAGTATGTATTTTATTTAACTAGACTTCATTATTTGCATATCATTCTTTTTTTTTTTATTTTTTATTTTTTTTTTTATTTTGAGGCAGGCTTTCCCTCAGGCTGGAATACAGTTGTGCAATCAAGGCTCACTGCACCCTCAACCTCCAGGGATCAAGTGATCCTCCCATCTCAGCCTCCTGAGTAGCTGGGATCACAGGCATGCACAACCATGCCCAGCTAATTTTTGTATTTTTTTTGTAGAGATGGGGTTTCATCATGTTGCCCAGCTGGTCTCGAACTCCTGGGCTAAAGTGATCCACCCACCTTGGCCTCCCAAAATGCTGGGGTTACAGGTGTAAGCCACCATGGCCAGCCTATAATTCTTTTTGTGTGTGTGAGGTAAAACCTAAATATAATGAAATCACAACTTAAGTGGGCTATTTCCTGAGCGTTGACAAATGCATGTAACTGTGTAACCCTATTATGATGCAGCATATCATCATCAGTTCAGAAAGTCCCCTCACGACCCTTTCTAGTCAGTTTCCACTTTCCTCCTCCCCTACAAAGGCAACCACTGCTCTTTTTCACTATAGGTTGGTTTTGCTTGTTCTAGACTTTCAAATACATGGAATCTCACAGTTTGTATGCTTTTGTATCTGGTTTAACTCAGTAAGGTTTTTTTTATTGTTGAACTGATTCATGTTGTTTTATCAGCAGTTAATTTCTTCCTTTTGCTATTTTTTCTTTTTGAGACAGGGTCTCCCTCTGTCACCCAGGTTAGAGTGCAGTGAGCCATCAGTCTTGACCTTCTGGGCTCAAGCAATTCTCCTACCTCAGCCTCCTGGGTAGCAAATACAGGTGTGCACCACCATGCCCAGCTAATTTTGCTTTTTCTCTGTAGAGATGGAGTCCTCACTATATTGTCCAGGCTGGTCTTAACTCCTGGGCTCAAATGATCCTCCCACATCGGCCTCCCAAATTGCTGGGATTACAGGCATGGGCCGTCACACTCGGTCCTCTTTTGCTAAGTATTATTCCACTGTATGAATATATTAGTTTATCTGCTCTCCTGTTGATGGACAACTATCCCCTTCCAGTTTTTGGCAATGACGAATAAAACTGCTGCAAGTCCTTTGGTGGAAATATACTTTCACTTCCATTGGGTAAATATCCAGAAGTGAAACAACTGGATGAAAGAATAGGTGTATGTTTACTTTTTTATGAAAAACTTAAGGGCCTTTTCCCAAAGTGGTTGTTCAGTTTACATCAGCAATGTTCAGTGGTTGTTCAGTCCATCGGCACTGTTGCTCCATGTCCTCTCCAACATTTGGTGTTGTCATTTTAATTTTAGGCATTCTAGTGTAGTAGTATTCTCAATGAGGTCTTAAAACTCATTTCTCCCATGATAACAATGTTGAATACTTTATCATGTACTTATTAGTTATTCATATATCTTCTTTTGTAAAGTATCTGTATTTTTGAGTTGTAAGAGTATTAAGATACATTCTGCACATAAGTTCAGATATATGTGTTGTGATTATTGTATCCTGGCCTATGGGGTATCTTAATGGTATCTTTTGATGATCATAAAGTTCTAATTTTTTGAAATCTAATTTATCAATATTTTTGTTATATGGTTAGTGCTCTCATGCTCTCATGGTTCTTTCCAAGAACTTTTGCTTACCCCAACTTGTTAAAATATTCTCCTGTTTTCTTCTTTAAGTCTAATAGTTTTAGCTGTTATGTTGTGACCATGTTTTATCTCTAATTTTTTGTATGGTATGAGGTCAGGGTCAAAGATTCACTTTTTTCCTCATGAATATCAAGTTTTTATAGCATCATCTATTGAAAAGATTTTCCTTTCCCCATTGGATCACTTTGGCACCACTGTAAAATATCAAATTACTTTATATTTAAATTAATTGCACTACAGATAGTCCTCAACTTTCTATAGTTCAACATACAAGTTTTTGACTTTATATATTTATTTATTTGAGACAAGGTCTTGCTCTGTTGCCCAGGCTGGAGTACAGTGGTGTGATCATGGCTCACTGTAGCCTCAGACTCCTGGGCTCAAGCGATCCTCCCAACTCAGCCTCCCAAGTAGCTGAGCCTACAGGTGCAAACCACCACAGGTAAATTTTTTTTTTTTGAGATGGAGTCTCACTCTGTTGCCCATGCTGGAGTGCAGTGGTGTGATCGTGGCTCACTGCAACCTCCGCCTCCTGGGTTCAAGCAATTCTCCTGTGTCATCCTCCCAAGTAGCTGGAATTATAGGCATCCACCACCATGCCTGGCTAATTTTTGTATTTTTAATAGAGATGGAGTTTCACCAACATGGTGGCCAGGCTGGTCTTGAACTCTTGACCTCTAGTGATACCTGCCTCATCCCAAAGTGGTGGAATTACAGGTGTAAGCCACCGTGCCCAGCCTGTGGCTGGATAATTTAAAATTTTTTTTGTAGAGGTGGGGCCTCACTTTGTTACCCAGGCTGGTCTTGAACTCCTGGGCTCAAGTGATCCTCCCATCTTGGCCTCCCAAAGTGTTGGGATTACAAGCATGAGCCACAGCGCCTAGCCAAATCCTTTCCTATGATTTGAATTCAGTTTTACAAACATTATCTTTTTTTCTTCAAAAAGAAAATAATCATAATGATAATAATAGCAGCTACTTATTAAGCATTTACAAGGCATTATAACAAATATCTTATACTTGGTAATCTCTCTCAAATCATCTCAATGACCTTCTAATGTAAGGGTTATTATCCCATTTTACAAAAAGGAAACTGAGGTTTGAAGATTTACCTAAGGTCATACAAAGGTAACTAAGTCTGAATCCAGAAGTCCAATTATACCATTTTGTCATCCTTAAAAAAATGATTTATTGGTCTCTGATACTAAGTTATTCTTCAGTGTATTATGTTGCTGTTCTTCATAATTCCATTAACAAATTGGGTATCATTTCAGGGCCCAGTATTAAATAATGATCTTTCTTCCTCAGTTTGCTGTACACAGGAAAAAGACAGAAAAAAATTCCTATATGACAAGTTTTTGTTTGTATCCAATTACAGAGTTCCATAAGACTATGATTTGAATATTGTGATGCAACTTAAATTTGGCACATTATTTAATTATCCAAAGTTTATTACATGTTTGAGTGCACATTAAAGACATTATTTGGCGTAATTGACAAGATAAAATTTCTGTACCTTATTTGACTATCAGGTATATATGTGGTATATTTTATGTATGTGTGTGTATAGACACACATATACTCCTAAATTAAATATATTTGTATAAAAAGCTAAAGATTACTATGTTAAGATTAATTCATTAAAAAACCTATTATATTAAATTGCATCTGCATTCAAAGCAGAAATGTAAAAAAACAAATCAGTGTACTAAATACACATGAATTTACAAAGTAATTGAAAATGAAATAAAAATTTCTATTGAAATGTTATATTCTTGTTTAATTGGCATTTAAGTGGCACTATCAAACTATGGAAATAAACATCATTTTTTAGATTGTTGAGATAATAAAGATTCTACAAGCATTACCGTACCCTTGTACCCTCTAAATTAAGATTCAGCATTATTATAGTAGGAAAAAATGGCAGATAATTTTCTTATTAATATGGGAATTCTCAGGAAGCAATCAGGGCAGTGTCTGCACTCCTGGGCTTGTATTTTCAGCTCTTCCATCAGTGGAAGTCTGGTTTCTCAGGAAAGGTGCAGCCAGTCCGTCTAATTATGATGCTTGCTGCATAGTGGCCAGCACGGATACATTCAGTCAGAGGCTTGTCAGAGACCAGTTGAGACAGAAAACCTAGAACACAGGCAAAAAAAAACATGAGTATTGTATAACAGCAGCAGAAATGTCATATTGGGTCAGACCAATATATGATCTAAGCACCTGTCTCATTCTTCAGCCTTGACAGTAAGAGAAAGTCTTGAGCATTACCGTTAGGGAGGTCTTTTTTTTTTTTTTTTTTTTTTTCCCCCTGAGATGGAGTCTTGCTCTGTCGCCCAGGCTGGAGTACAGTGGCATCATCTTGGCCATTGCAACCTCCGCCTCCCATGTTCAAGCAATTCTCCTGCCTCAGCCTCCTGAGTAGCTGGGACTACAGGCATGCACCACCATGCCCAGCTAATTCTTGTAGTTTTAGTGGAGATGGGGTTTCACCATGCTGCCCAGGCTGGTCTTAAACTCCTGACCTCGTTATCTGCCCGCCTTGGCCTGGGATTACAGGCGTTGAGCTACTGTGCCCGGCTGGGAGATATTTTCCCAAACATCATGAGCTTCCCCTAAAATTTATTCTAAAGAGCTCAAGTTGAGACACAACAACTTGCCATCAAGTCAATTTGTTCTTTTTTTTTTTTTTTTTTTTGAGGTGGAGTTTCACTCTTGTTGCCCAAGCTGGAGTGCAATGGCATGATCTCGGCCCACTGCAATCTCTGCCTCCCAGGTTCAAGCGATTCTTCTGCCTCAGGCTCCCAAGTAGCTGGGACAGGTGCCTTCCATCAGGCCCAGCTAATTTTTGTATTTTTAGTAGAGATGGGGTTTCACCATGATGGCCAGGCTGGTCTCAAACTCCTGACCTCAGGTGATCCGCCTGCCTTGACCTCCCAAAGTGCTGGGATTACAGGCGTGAGCCACCGCACCCGGCCAGGGAAGCATGTGTTGATAGGGTCTCAAAATCAACATGGTGAAACACCGTCTCTACTAAAAATACAAAAATAAATTATCTATATTGGTAATGTGTATATATAATTATACATACAAGCAATGAACAATTAGAAGTTACTAAGAATAAGCCAGGCATTGTGGGTCACGCCTATAATCCCAGCACTTTGAGAGGCCAAGATGGGTGAACTGCTTGAGCTTAGGAGTTTGAGACCAGCATGGGCAACATGGTGAAATCCTGTCTCTATAAAAAATACAAAAATTAGCCATGCATGTTGGTGCATGCCTGTAGACCTAGCTACTCAGGAGGCTGAGGTGTGAGGATTGCTTAAGCCTGGAAGGTTGAGGCTGTGGTTAGCTATGATCACATCACTTCACCCCAACCTGGGCAACAGAGTAGGACCCTGTCTCAAAAACAAAAATTGATTAAAAAGTTAATATTAAGAATATTTATCCATATTTATTCTAAGGTACTTCATATACTTCAAATATTTGAAGTACCTTAGAATAAATCTGACAGAAGTTGTGTAGGGCCTGCACATTGAAAGTGACAAAACAATTGAGAAATATAAAAGAAGCCCAAATAAATAGAGAGACATAAAGTGTTCAAAGGTCAGAAGATTCAATATTATCAGTTCTGCAGGAATTTTTCTATTAATTCATTGGCATACCAATAAAAATTCCAGCAGATTTTTCTTATAGAAACTGACAAGCTGCTTCTAAAATTTATATGGAAATTCAAAGGACCTAGGTTAGCAAAAACTCAACTTTGAAAAAGAAGAACAAAGCCAGAGGATTTACACTACCTGATTTCAAAATTTATTATAGAATGATAATAACCAAGACACTATGGTATTAGCATATAGACAAATAGATCAATGGAACTGAACAGAGTCCAGAAATAAACCTACTTCTGTATAGCCAACTGATTTTTGACACAGGTGCCCAAACAATCCCATCGAGAAAGGACACTTCCACAAATTGTATTAGAACAATGGATACCATGTGTGAAAAAAAAGCATGTCAACCTTTACCTTACACTATCTACAAAAATTCACTTGAAATGAATCACAGACATAAATGTAAGGAATAAAATCCTAAAACTCTTGAGGAGAAAACATAGGAGAAAATCTTAGTGATCTTGGGTTTGCTAAAGATCACTTAGTAAGATGTAAAAAGTACAAACTTTTCTTTTTTAAAAATTTATTTATTTATTTTTGAGACAGTGTCTCACTATCACCCAGGCTGGAGTGCAGTGGCACACTCATGGCTCACTGCAGCCTCGACCTTCTGGGCTGAAGCTCTTCTCCCACCTCAGCTTTCCTAGTAGCTGGGACTACAGGCATGTGCCACCATGCCTGGCTAATTCTTGCATTTTTTTGTAGAGATGCTCAGGCTGGTCTTGAACTTCTGGGCTCAAGTAATCTGCCCACCTTGGCCTCCCAAAGCACTGGGATTACATGTGTAAGCTACCACACTTGGCTAAGAATACAACTTTTATAGAAGAAAAAATAATCTGAACTTTGTCACAATTAAATACTTGGTACCTCAATAACAAGAAACAACTCAATACAAAGTAGGCAAAAGTATTTAACATTTTAGCAAAGAAGATAGATGCCAAATAAGCAAATGAAAAAATGTTCAATGTCATTATTCATTAAAGAAATGCAAATTAAAATCACAATTAGATACCACTGCACACTCACAGAATGGCTAAAACTGAAAAGACTGACTATAACAAGTGTTGGCAAGGGTGTGATCAACCGGAACTCTCATACACTAATTGTGGGAATGTAAAATGGTAAGACCACTTTCCAAAACCATCTGTCAGTCTTAAAAAGCTAAATATGCGCATATCATATGACGTATTCTATTTCTAGGTATTTACCCAAGGTAGGTGAAAGCACATATCCACACAAAGACTTGTAAATGAATGTTCACAGCAGCTTTATTTGTAATAGCCCCAAACTGGAAACAATCCAAAAGGGGATGAGAAGGAGCAGGAAGGCATGATTAGAAAAGGCCATGGGAGCAGTGGATATGTCCATAGTGATGGTTTCATGGGTGTACACATATGTCCAAAGTTATACAATTGTACACTTTAGATTTGTACAATTTATTGTATATCTATTATGCCACAATAAAACTGTGAAAAAAGAAAAAAAGGATAATTGCAAATAAGACAGGTCAAGAGCAGAAGAATCTGGGCTACCTCCCCCCTAGGGGAACCCTGAACTGCTGCAGTAACACTCAAATACTCAGAAGAGCAGATAATAACGAGAAACTGTGCTGCAGCTAGGCTTCTAGGCCTTCCCTGAGGCCCTGGGCAGCCTGAGGGGGATGAAGGTTAATTGAGAAGCTGTGGTATAATGACCTGTAGAGAACATTATAAGTGATTTATGTCCTCCTTCTTCTACCATTCTGACTACACAGACTTTTCCCAGTCAGATTTGGGGAATGCTCTGTATTAGATGAAACAAATAAGTATTCCCAACCAAAGAATAAAATTAAAATGGTTAATAGAATGATGTATTTTAAAGACATTTGCTGAGACTGTAAAATCACTCTCTCAAGAGGTTTAGTAAGAGTATTTTATCACTGAGTTTTCAGGTAACAGTCAAAAGTCAATATTAACTTTTCTGCCAAACTGTGAGGCAAAAATGCTCAGTCCACACAGTGAATGGAGCAGATGCCAAATTCAGAGTCAGATCAGCTTACAATGCAAACATGTCTATTAGACGCCTTATAAGCAACATCTGTTTTCTTCATTCCGCCTGGTATGATCATTGTGAGAAAAAGAAAAAGCTTATGTTTATGAAATATTTTTGTGAAGCAAAACCACCAGCATCCTTTTTCTAAGAGAACTAGATGATGAATGAAGTAAGTATTCTGAAGAGTCTTTTGCTTTGACAAGTGGAGAACCCGGATGCTGAAAAAAGCTAAGACCTTTGCCCAAGGTGAATAGAATATTTTAAAAATAATCTATTTTTAAAAACCAACTAAAATGAAATACAGATACTACATAATCAGCTATAAGTGGAATCTTCAAAAAGTAGCTGATGTGAATCTTGAAAGCTGTATAAAATTGTTTAAATAAACAAAGGGAGCTTATATTTAAATAATTGTAGGGAATCCTTTTATAATGGAAGTAAACATCCCCAAGATACTTTTTTATTTTGAAAAATATACATAACATAAAATTTACTATTTTAACAAATTTTAAATGCACAATTCAGTGACATTAAGTACATTCACAATGTGCAACTACTACCTCTATGCATTTTTAGAACTTATTCATCACCCCAAAAGAAACTCTGTACCCATTAAACAATAACTCCCCACTCCTCTTTACTTCCAGCCCCTGGTAACTGCTACTCTACTTTTTGTCTCTATAAATTTGCCTATTCTAGGTACCTCCTGTAAGTGAGATCATACAATATTTGTCTTTTTGTGTCTAGCTTATTTCACTTAGCATAATGTTTCCCAATATAATTTTAGTTTGGACTTTTAATTATTAGCCTGCTTAAAATGTATTTTATTTGAAAAGGATTCCAAATTCAGAAAAAAAGTTGCAGGAATAAAAATAGTACAAAAAGCATCTGCATATCATTTACCCAGGTGCACAATATTGTTAACATTTTGCACCATTTGCATGTACTCTTTCTCTGCATACAATTTTATTTCCCTGAACTATTTGAGAGGAAGTTACATTTATCATGTCTTTTTACTTCTGAAAACTTCAGTGTATCTTTTCTGAGAATAAGGATATTCTCTTACATAGCTACAGTGTGGACATCAACATCAACTTCAGTAACACTGTTATATAATCTACTGTCCATATTTCAATTTAGTCAATTACCCAATAATGTCCTTTATAGAAATTTTCTCCTCTGGAACAGAATCTAGTTCAGGATTTAACTGTGGTATCTTTATAGTTTTTAAAAATGTGGAACATTTCCTTAGATTTTGACTTTTGAGATATGGACATTTTTGAAGAATATAGTCATCCCTTACCTCATTTTTAATTAATTTGTTTATTTATTTGAGACAGGGTCTTACTCTGATTGCCCAGGCTGGAGTGCAGTGGCATAATTTTTTTTGGCTCACTGCAGCCTCAACTCCCTAGGCTCAGGTGATTCTCCTACCTCTGCCTCCCGGGTAGCTGGGACCACAGGTGCACACCACAACGCCTGGCTAATTTTTTTGTACTTTTAGTAGGTGGGGTTTTGTCATGTTGCCCAGGCTGGTCTCAAACTCCTGGACTCAAGCAATCCACCCGCCTCGGCCTCCTAAAATTAGACTGATTCTAATTTTGGATTTGTCTAATATTTTCTCATGATTAAATTCAGACTATGCATTCCCAGGCAGACTACTACACACATTATGATGGATCCTTCTCAAAGTGTCACATTTAGAGGCACATCATGTCCATCTGCTGTGCACTGGTGATAGGAATTCTGATCACCTGATCAAGGTGTTGTCCTACTTCTCCATTGTATAGTACCTATTTTTTCCCTTGCATCTAACAAGCAGCTTGTGAATAGACAATTTAAGATCACATAGGCCAGGCACGGTGGCTCACATGTGTGATCCCAACACTTTGGGAGGCCAAGGCAGGCAGATCATGAGGTCAGGAGTTTGAGACCAGCCTGGCCAACATGGTGAAACCTCGTCTCTACTAAAAATACAAAAATTTGCCAGGTGTTATGGCACTTGCCTGTAATCCCAGCTACTTGGGAGGCTGAGGCAGAATTGCTTGAACTCAGGAGGCAGAGGTCACAGTGAGCCAAGATTATGTCACTGCACTCCAGCCTGGGCAACAACAGTAAAACTCCATCTCAAAAAAAAAAGAAAAAAGAAAGAAAGAGACCAGAGAGAGAGAGGAAGGAAGGAAGGAAGGAAGGAAGGAAGGAAGGAAAGAAGGAAGGAAGGAAGACAGACAGACTGAGCAAATCCTCAAATCAAATTAGGCTGGGCATGGTGGCTCATGCCTGTAATCCCAGCACTTTGGGAGGCTGAGGGGGACAGATCACAAGGTCAGGAGTTCGAGACCAGCCTGGTCAATATGGTGAAACACTGTCTCTACTAAAAATACAAAAATTAGCCGGGCATGGTGGCAGGTGCCTGTAGTCCCAGGTACTTGGGAAACTGAGGCAGGAGAATCGCTTGAATCCGGGAGGCAGAGGTTGCAGTGAGCCGAGATCGCGCCACTGCACTCCAGCCGAGGTGACAGAGACTCCACCTCAAAAAAAAAAAAAAATCACATAAATATTCTGTTCTTTATCAAAAGTCCCAACCCCCTCCCAGATTGAGTATCCACTCATAATTTTTAACTGAAACAACTCATACTGTGATGATTTTCCAACTCCAGCTGTGAAATAATTTTCACATTTACCAGTCAGCCCTCACCATTCTACCATAAACAAGAGCTTATCTCTTCTCCCATTTATTATTTTAAAATCTATTTATTATCAATAAAAATGCACAATTATTTTTATTTTATTTGTGTGGTGCAGTCTTGCTCTGTCACCGAGGCTGGAGTGCAGTGGTACAATCTTGGCTCACTGCAACCTCCACCTCCCCGGTTCAAGTGACTCTCCTGCCTCAGTCTCCCAAGTAGCAGCTGGGACTACATGAGCCACCATGCCCGGCTAATTTTTGTATTTTGAGTAGAGATGGGGTTTCACCATGTTGGACAGGCTGGTCTCAAACTCCCGACCTAAGGTGATCCGCCCACCTCAGCCTCCCAAAGTGCTGGGATTACAGGTGTGAGACACCACGCTTGGCCCACAATTCTTTTTAAATCAATGGTTTATAATCCCTTGCAGCCCTTAATTAATTTGGTCCTTAAAATATTACAGTTTTTGCCAGTGGGAGCCGTTCAGGCTGGTGGCTCCTGTGTCCTTGGATATGCCATCACATTATTTTTGATCTCTTCTTTATGTTCTGGCATAATGTTCTGGGCTCTACTATGACCTGGAGTCAGCCATTTATCTGAGGATAACTGGTTTTTTTTTAGCATAGAATGGTATTAGAGACCAAGATCTGGGTGGCAGGTGTGCTCTTTGCTTCTAGACCCTGTTAATGAACAGAGCTAGGAAGTATGCATGTATACATAGTCATGCACACACACACACTTACATCCATAACTGTATACGTATACATGTGTACAGAGACCTATTTTAGAAATTGAGCTGACACCAGTACTTCCAATTCTAGTCCATCTCCACAGGGTTCTTTCTTGCCTTTCCTCATCCCATTATTTGTATGTTCCTTCTTCTATAGTGAGAACCTAGCTCTCAACAATATCAACAAATTTATTTATTTACTCACTTTTGTAATACATCTAAAGTAGTTTCAAAGTCACTTCATCCCTAACTTTAAAAGAAAAAAAATCCAAATCTACTAAAAAGAGTTTAGGGTTAATTTTCTGTTCTCTGGTGTAGTCAAATACTGTGTTCAGCATGTAACTTAGATTGGTTCTCTTTTTTACCCCCTTTGGGGAGCTCATTTTACTTAAGAAAAGATTGGAAAAAGTTGGGTTCATGTTTTTCAGTTTGCTTTCAGTTTTAGTCCCATTTCTTACATTCTATCCTTATTGATTTAATATTTAAAAAATATGTAGAACATTAACATGTTTCTAAAAGTAAAAATTCTATAAAAGATATGCTCAAAGAAGAGTCACTCTCTTTACCATATCCTCCTCCCCATCCCTTGTAAGCAACCACTTACACTGTTTTCTGGTTTATCTTCCTGTATTCTTTTAGTAAAGGTAAGCAGATGTATGTACATTTTCTTCCTTTTTTTCTTTTCTTTCTTTTTTTTTCTTTTTTAACACAAAAGGAGGTAATACAGTATATATGCTCTCTTTTACTTTGCTTTTTTTCCACTTAAAAGTATCTCTTGGAGGCTGGGTGCCGTGGCTCACGCCTGTAATCCCAGCACTTTGGGAGGCTGAGGCAGGTGGATCACCTGAGGTTGGGAGTTTGAGACCTGCCTGGCCAACATGGTGAAATCCTGTCTCTACTAAAAATACAAAAATTAGCCGGGCATGGTGGCGGGTGCCTGTAATCCCAGCCACGTGGGAGGCTGAGGCAGAAGAATCGCTTGAACCCAGGAGGCAGAGGTTGCAGTGAGCCGAGATCACGTCACTGCACTCCAGCCTGGGCAACAGAGCGAGACTCCTCCTGTAGTCAGAGACCAAAATCTCCTGGTAATCATTCTACATCAATTGGTAGAGATTTTCTTCATTCTTTTTTTACAGCTACATAGTTTCCAATGTTTTGAAAATATAAACAATGCTACAGTGAATAACCTTTTACATATGTATTTTTGTGTTGTTAGGGGTGTATCTTCAGGATAAATTCTAGAAGTAGAACTGCTAGGTTAATGAGTACCTATATGCATATATAGTTTTATTAGTGATTCTCCTTCACAGAGGTTTAAGGATTTTGTATTTCTACTAGTAATGTAAGAGTGCCCGTTTCCCCACAACTTCACCAATATAGTACACTGTCCAGCTTTTGAATTTTTGCCAGTCTGATGGGTTAGAAATATTTCAGTATAATTTTAATCTGGATTTCTCTTATTAAGTGAAGCTGAATATCTTTTTATATATCTTTAAAGAACAAATCTCTCTGTGAATAAATTTTTATCTTTTGCTTATTTTTCTATAGGATGTTTGGTCTTTCACCCTCTATTTTATTATTATTATTATTGTTTTTGAGACAGAGTCTCCTCTGTCACCCAGGCTGGAGTACAGTGGTGTGATCTTGGCTCACTGCAACCTCCGCCTCCAGCGTTCAAGTGATGCTCCTGCTTAAGCCTCCTGAGTAGCTGAGATTACAGGTGTGCACCACCATACCCAGCTAGTTTTTGTATTTTCAGTAGAGACGGGTTTCACCATGTTGGCCAGGCTGGTCTTGAACTCCTGACTGCAGGTGATCTGCCTGCCTCGGCCTCCCAAAGTGCTGGGATTACAGGTGTGAGCCACCATGCCTGGCCTCACTCTCTATTTTTAAAAGTTCCCTGCATTTTAGGCATATTATTCCAATAAAGTGTTTTTCCAAAAAAAAAAAAAAACCAACAATAACAATATGCTATTAATAGATACAAATACTGTACTGTGTCAGCAAGTAAACAAAGTACTTTTTAATATTTCATTCACTGAAACACAGCCTCAGGCCTCAGAGCGTGGTTGGTAAACACTATAGCAGATAAATGTGGCTTGCAGGTATTTAAAAAAAAAGAAGAAGAAAAAGGCTAGGTGGGGTGGCTCATGCCTCACCTCTAATCTGAGCACTTTGGGAGGCTGAGATGGGAGAATCATTTGAGCCCAGGAAACCAGCTTGGGCAACACAGGGAGGCTCGTCTCTACAGAAAAAAAAAAAAAAAAAAAATTAGCTGGGTGTGGTGGCATGCACCTGCAATCCCAGCTACTTGGGAGGCTGAGGTGGAAGGACTGCTTGAGCTGGGAGGTTGAGGCTGCAGTGAGCTGTGATTGAGCCTACTGTACTCTAGTTTGGGCAACAACAACAAAAAAACAAAAACAGGTCAGGCGTGGTGGCTCATGCCTGTAAATCCCAGTACTTAGGGAGGCTGAGGCACCCAGATCATTTGAGCCCAGAAGTTTGAGACCAGCCTGGGCAACATGGCAAAATTCCGTCTCTACAAAAAAATTCGAAAATTTAGCCAGGCATGGTGGTGCATGCCTGTAGTCTCAGCTACTTACTCAGGAGGCTGAGGTGGGAGGATCACCCAAGGCTGGGAGGTTGTGGCTGCAGTGAGCCATATCGCGCCACTGCACTCCAGCATGGGAGAGAGAGTGAGACACTATCTCAAACAAAACAAAACAAAAAGTCTGCTCTTTTTAGAACAAGAATTGGGCTTACCAAGAGTCCAAAAAGCAAAATCTTAAATAACTGACTTCGAATGTGTGTTTAATAAGAAAAAGTCTCTTAGGATCCCTTTTTCCCAGTGCCACTGGCTTGTGGTCCTTATCAGTACATCATCTTGAAAATGAAGAGCACAGCTCTGTATGTATGCTTTTCAACACAGCCAAGAGAGCAGGCATAGGAGGCATTACACCAGAGAACAAGAACCATCAGTGCAGGTTTTTCCAAATCAAGAACTCATATGCCAAGGCAGTTGTTGTTGCCTTTTTACTTTGGTTCCTTCTCTCCATCCTTTTACACACAGGCATATCAACCTGGGCCTCTCAGGCTTTTCCCAGCTTTAGGAGACGTTATAGACTTTAGGTCCTCTAGCTGATGAGGCATAAGGTGAGAATCTCTCATCGACAATAAATTGGGTTCCTAGGGTTATTGTTAGCTGGCTCTGAATCTTGGAACAATCTTTCCAAATAAACATCTGTTCATTAACAACTGGTGCAGCCTATTATCTTCTGGTTGATTTTATTTAGACTTTTACTGATGTTACAAAGTGTGATCAATAAATTGTCAAATTGTATCTAGTATTTGACATGAGACCTGAAACATATGTTAAAGTTGTACAAAAAGAGGAGGTGCTACACTAGTTTCCTCAAATCATACAGAGGTTGCATTGCTGGTGTGCTCAAAAGGCAATGTAATTTCCTAACTTAAGCTGTCTATTCCATGTAGTTACTGTAGAAGAGATATAGCATCTAGAATTTTCTTAGTGTCATTTACAGAGAATCGAGAAATATTGTCAGTGGGTATGGAAGCCTTAATGGAGACACTTAATAAGAGCTGGGGGTATTTTAGAAGGAAATGAATAAAGTCTTTATGAGTCCATTTTTTCTTTTCTATTTATAGTTCCTTAATAGTTTTTCATGGTAGCTGGAACTTAAAACACAGTAGACTCTATTACTGTTCATTCTATATTCAGCAGCTTGTCAACAAGTAAGCAAGCTGCACTTTATAAACTTGGAAGAATAAAGTTTTTTTTTGTTTTTGTTTGTACTCCTGGGCTCAAGCAATCCTCCCACTTCAGCCTCCTGAGTAGCTAGAACTACAGGTGTGTGCCACTATGCCTGACTAACTTTTCTATTTTTTGTAGAAATGGAGTCTCACTATGTGGCCCAGGCTGGTCTGAACTCCTGGGCTCAAGCAATCCTTCTACTTCAGCCTCCCAAAGTGCTGGGATTACAGGTGTGAGCCACTGTGCCCGGCCAGAATACAGTTTTACTAATTCACTTTTTACAAGTATATATTATGCTGAAATTGTTTTCCCAAAGATACAGTACAAATACATGTCAGTGGCTCTATTTTTATCTTCTTAAATAGTTCCCAGAAACCTTTTATATATAGTAGACCACCAAATGCCTATGTAGAGTTTAAACATTTTTAAGTTTTTGGAAATACATATATATATAATTTGTTCTAAAAAAATCTCATTTTACACTAAATTTAAACTATTATACATCTAGGTAGTACATTGTTCACCTGGAAAAAATATACAAATGTTTATGCATTGAAAATAGATTTTAAGCCACATAAATTTAAAGGTCAGAGAATACTGTGAATAGATAGCAATACCTCATATATAGAAAGCCTGAAGCCATAGCAGCTCCATGGCCATCCATATTACACCTATAAGGACCCCTCAGGCCTTCACTAACAGATTATTTATTTTTAAGAAAGCAAGTGAAAATATTGTTTTTCTGATTATGAAGGTCATACCCAATAACTGCAGAAAATGTGGAAAAAGGGAAACAGTAAAATTACGAATAAATAGAAAACATACACAGTCCCATTAAAAATAATAATCAGGGTTAGGCGCGGTGACTCACGCCTGTAATCCCAGTGCTTTGGGAGGCCAAGGCGGGCGGATCACAAGGTCAGGAGATCGAGACCATCATGGCTAACATGGTGAAAACCCGTCTCTACTAAAAATACAAAAAAAAAAATTAGCTGGGCGTGGTGGCGGGCACCTGTAGTCCCAGCTACTCAGGAGGCTGAGGCAGGAGAATGGCATGAACCCGGGAGGTGGAGATTGCAGTGAGCCGAGATCGGGCCACTGAACTCCAGCCTGGGCGACAGAACGAGTTCGTTTCAAAAAAAACAAAAACAAAAATAAATAAATAAAAAGTTAAAATAAAATAATAATAATCAGGCCAGGCGTAATGGCTTGCACCTGTAAGCCCAGCACTTTGAGAGGCCGAGGCTGGTGGATCACTTGAGGTCAGGAGTTCGAGACCAGCCTGGCCAACATGGTGAAATCCCATCTCTACTAAAAATACAAAAATTAGCCAGGTGTGGTGGTGTGTGCCTGTAATCCTAGCTATTCGGTTAGCTGAGAGATGAGAATTGCTTGAATCCGGGAGGTGGCGGTTGTGTTGAGCTGAGATTGTGCCACTGTATTCCAGCCTGGGTGACAGAGTGAGACTCTGTATCAAAAAATAAAATAAAATAAAAAATCAATACTATTTAACATAGTGGGGAAGCCCTAACAAGAGTAACAAGACTAAAAAAAATTTAAGAATTGTAAAGGGAGGCTGGGTGCAGTAGTTTGTGCCTGTAATTCCAGCACTTTGGGAGGCCAAGGTGGGCAGATTGCTTGAGCCCAAGAGTTCAAGACCAGCCTGGGTAAGAAGGTGAAACCTCGGCTTTACAAAAAATACAGAAATTATCTGGGCGTGGTGGCACATGACTGTAGTCCCAGCTACTTGGGAGGCTGAGGTGGGAGGATTGCTTGAGCCCAGAAGGTCGAGGCTGTAGTGAGCTGTGAACATGCCACTGTACTCATTCTATCCTGGGCAATGGTGCGAGATCTTGACACACACACACACACACACACCACACATACACAGGAATTGTAAAAGAAGAAATAAATTTGTCAGTATTTTCATTGAGAGCAGCTTTGTATATAGAACATACATATATATACACACATATATACACACATACACACATACACACACACACACACACACACACACACACATATATATATATATGAGAGCCAAAGTTTTAAAAATGTAATTTGGTAAAAATACAAAAGCGATGCAAGTTATGCCAGCCTCTAATAAAGAAAACTATAGAAGTTTATGGAAAGATATTACAAAGGACCTAAATGGAGAGATATACTGGGTTATTGGAGAAGAAGATAACATTCAATACAATAACAATTCAATCACAGTCTCAACAATGTTTTCGGGAACCTGAGAAATTGATTCTAAAATTTATATGAAAAAGCAAAGGATCGAGAACAGGCATATATACTTACTGAAGTAAAAATGATAGGAGAGACTAGCCTTACCAGATTAAACACTTCTAAAAATCTATAATAATAAATGCAGTGTTTGTTGGCATAGCTATAAATAAATAGGGAAAAGGTGGAAACTTGAGCTACAACAGAGTTGCCATTGCAAATTCGTGGGGAAAAGATGGCTTCTTAGAAAAGTAGTGTTTTCAATTTGGAAAAATAACATTACCTCACTCTATATTAAAAAAAAAAAAAGAATTCCAGGTGTATAAATGAGTTAAATGTAAATGGAAAAATAGTAAGACTTTTAGAAGAAAATAAAAAATATCATTATGTCCTAGAGGTAGAAAACATTTCTTAAATAAGACACAAAAAAAGCAGAAACCAGAAAGTGAAAGATTAAACTGTGCTAAAATGAAAACTTCTGGCTGGGCACAGCAGCTCATGCCTGTAATCCCAGCACTTCGTGAGGTTGAGGCAGGAGAATTGCTTGAGCTCAGGAGTTTGAGACCAACCCTGGCAACACAGCAAGACCCTGTATCTACAAAAAATAGAAAAATTAGCTGGGCATGGTGGTGTAAACCTTTAGTCCTAGCTACTCAGGAGGCTAAGGTAGCAGGGACTGCTTGAGCCCAGGAGTTTGAGGCTGCAGTGAGCTATGATTGTGCCACTGTACTCTAGCCTGGACTACAGAGGGAGACCCTGTCTCAAAAAACAAACAAACAAAAAACCCAAAAACCCCCAAACCTTCTGTTTTGCATATGATACCTTTAAAGAGAGGAAATTAAACAAATAAGTTTCTTTTTTTTTTTTTTTTGGTAGAGATGGGGCCTCACTAGGTTGCCCATGCTGGTCTCCAACTCCTGGCCTCAAGTGATCCTCCCACCTCAGCCTCCCAAGGTTTTTGGATTACAGGCATGAGCTACCACACTGGCCTGATCCTGACTTTATAATTTCTACTTGTGTTTCCTTCCATTTTTAGTCTTTAGTCAGATCCACGCAGTACATTTAGAAACATGTTTAGTCGAAATGGTAAAAAAAAAAAAAAAAAAAAGTGTTTGAAAAAAGTTAAGTTTCTAGAGTTGGGATGACTTTTTTCTTGTTTGTTTGTCTTATGTTTTAAATATTCTATAATAAGCTATATTATACTTTTAAAATCAGATCTAAGTCAATAAACCTTTTTAAAAAAATAACATGGGAACTTTAAACTATTCAGAAAAATGGTTATTAAGAGCAACCATTCAAGAGTTTCAGCTAAGTGATGTTTTATTTTAATAGTTTCCCACTCATGCCTTTGGAGTGAGTTAGTAATTGTAGCCACTGGATGAGTTTTCCACAAGGTAAATCAGTACAAGTATCAGTATAAGTAGAATGAAATTGGTCACTCTTCTTAGAAGATTCCTCAAGCACATAAAAATCATCACTATTTCCTGTATTTTACTCTTAGGCTTAGGGAAACACAGGCAATTTTAGAGAAGGCAATTTAGAAAGTTTCTGAGGGAACCTTAGCACAACCTTTCTTTCCCAAATGAAACTTCCTCTTACAGAAGCTATATACCAAGTAAATCAGTACGCATCTTTTGAAACGGAAAATCAAGGACTAATACTTCCCTCACAGGGAATGCCGGGGGGATTCCTAACAGAATTAAGAAGGATAATCACACTTAGAGTGGCTATCACGTGATAGCAATGAAAACAAGTATTTTGGTAAAAACTGTGAGGTCACTGGCCACAGGACACAAGTCTAAGCCATAGCACCTTAAGGCAGTGAAATTGATGACACTGGGAAACACAGACCATCATACACACCCAAGATGTCGGTAGAATAAGATGGATGGAAGAAAGGTTTTTCCACTTGGGTTTAAAAAAATTAATAGACTTTATATTTTTGGGCAGTTTTTGGTTTACAAAATAATTAAGCAGAAAATACAGAGTTCCCAAATCTTCCCTCATCCGCTTATTCCCCATTTCTGCCTATGATTAACCTGTTACATTAGTTAGTGGGTATATTTGATACAATCGATGAGCCATTATTGCCATATTATCATTAAATAATGTCTATAGTTTACATTAGGGCTTACTCTTTGTGTTGTATATTCTGTGGGATTTGACAAAGATAATAATATACACCATTAAAGTATCACACAAAACAGTTTTGCTGCTCTAAAAATCCTCAGTGCTCTCTACGTATTCATCCCTCTCTCCTTGCACCACAGCTCCAGTCCATGGTAGCTACTGACTTTTTTACAGTCTCCATAGTTTTGTCTTTTCCAGAATGTGATATACAGTCTTGAGTTGCTTAACAACGGGGATATATTCTGAGAAATGGATCACTAGGTGATTGTGTCATTGTGAAAACATCAGAGTGTACTTACAGAAACCTAGATGGTATAGCCTATTGTTCCCAGGCTACAATCCTGTATAGCCTGTTACTCTACTGAATTGTAGGTAATTGTAACAAAATGTTAAGTACTTATGTATCTATACATATCTAAACATAGAAAAGGTACAGTAAAAATAAGGTATTATGATCTTATGAGACCACTGCCATATATGTGGTCTGTCAATGAACAAAATGTTGTTATGTGGTACATGACTGTAGTTAGAATCACACAGTATGTAGCCTTTCAGACTGCCTTCTTTCATTTAGCAACATGCATTTAAGGTTCCTTCATGTCTTTTCTTGGCTTAATAGCTCATTTCTTTCTTTCTTTTCTTTTTTTTTTTTTTTTTGAGACGGAGTTTTGCTCTTGTTGCCCAGGCTGGAGTGCAATGGCACGATCTCAGCTCACTGCAACCTCCACCTCCTGGGTTTAAGCAATTCTCCTGCCTCAGCCTCCCAAGTAGCTGGGATTATAGGCGCCTGCCACCATGCCCAGCTAATTTTTGTATTTTTAGTAGAGACAGGGTTTCAACATGTTGGCCAGGCTGGTCTTGAACTCCTGGCCTCAAGTGATCTGCCTGCCTTTGTCTCTCAAAGTGCTGCGATCACCATGCCCAGCTGATAGCTCATTACTTTTTTTGGCTGAATCATATTTCATTGTATCAATAACGTTTATCCATTCACCTAGTGAAAGATATCTAGCTACTTCCAAGTTTTGTCAATTATGAATAAAACTGCTATAAACATATGCATGCAGGTTTTTGTGAAGACGTAAGTTTTTAAATCATTTGGGCAATCAAGGAGCCTGACTGCTAGATCATATGGTAATAGTATGTTTAGTTTTGTAAGAGATTGCCAAATTGTCTTCCAAAGTGGTTGTTTACCATTTTGTATTTTTTACCAGCAATGAATGAGAGTTCCCAGTGCTACACATCCTCACCCCATAGGCCACACATATAACCTCAGGATGCTGGAAAATGAGATGAGTGAAATATTTTTCAATTAAAAAAATTCTTAATATTTACTTAAAAGAAAAACCTCCCCAAATAAAAGGAACTGTTTAAAATTACATGCATTATATCCCAAACTCATTGATCTATTGCAGTGCTTTGTCAACTTACTTTGTTGTATGTTTATGGTCTTCAGAAGACACTGTGACAAGCCATGGAGAATTTACCTCAGACTCGTTTGGTATTCTCCATGGCTCTGGCTCAGATCCTTAAGGACTGGGTGCAATGATCTAATTAACCATTTGCATTCCTGATTGCAATAATCCTATGATTTCCCTGCTGCCTCCATCCCTCACCCCACCCTCACTCATTCACTTAAGTTACCAATGTTCTTTATCCATGAGTAATATCAAACTTCACACTATATAGTAGTGACAAGCTAATTACATAGTTATTTAGAGATAATATGGGAGTAGTAACATAAGTTATCATGTAATTACCTTTGTTCTTAGAAGCATTACCATGTAATTAAAGCAAACCTGATATATTTTACAGCAACTAACAGTACTAAACTCAATTCTCCCTGTCTCCCTGCACAAACTGTGTTCTTAGTCATTTCTGGGTCAATCTGGTTTTTCAATTCTTTGTTTATTTTCCGTCTTTCTTAGCTATCTGTCCTTTAGTGATGATTTATATGCTGTCTTAAACTGGCCTGTTAAACTTACCTCCTATACCAATGATTACCAGATATCTGTTGCCACAGTGTACACGAGGCAGTCAACTTAAAGGTGCTACATTCTTTTTAAAGGTTTTATTTTCATTATCTCTAGCTGCTTTAGGAAAGGCAATAAGATACAAATTATAACTTTCACTAATCTGAATCCTCAGTTTACTAGACTCATGCGATGACTGTTTCTATACTACATTTTTATTATAAGAAACAAAAGAAAGTAAAAACCTGGAATCTATCAGAAGTACCTGGATTCATTCCATCAACCAACAGTTATTGAATGTCTAGGTACTGGGCTTTGGGTGCACCAAAGGAGTCAAAGATGGATAAAACACAGTGTTTGTCCTTGAAGGTTTTATAGCTTTAGGAGAGAAAGCCACGTATGCACTTTAAAAATAACATAACACCTCAATTTGGGGACATTTAGAAATGCATCTTGGAGAAGGTGACATGAGCTGGGTGTTGAATGAACAACATTTTGCAGAGATAGATATTATAAGCAGAAAAAAAAGCCATGCTGTTGACAGGACAAAGCTTATTTTGCAATATAGTCAAAGGTCAGCTGAGTTGGGGACACAGCGGGAAAGACAAAATGGGGACATATTGTCAAGGATCTTGTATGATGTGATATGGACTTTTTTTGAGACGGGGTCTCATTTTATCACCCAGGTTGGAGAACAGTGGCGTGATCTCAGCTCACTGCAACCTCTGCCTTCCAGGCTCGAGCAATCCTCCCACCTCAGCCTCCTGAGTAGCTTGGACCACAGGTGTGTGCCACCATGCCTGGCTAATTTTTTGTATTCTTGGTAGAGATGGGGTTTCCCCATGTTGCTCAGGCTGGTCACAAACTCTTGAGTTCAAGCGATTCACCCATCTCAGCTTCCCAAAGTGCTGGGACTACAGGTGTGAGCCACCACACCCGGCCTGATTTGGATTTTATACTATAATAAATAGAGCGCCAACCAAACTCTGATACAGGGGAGGCATATTACATTGCTTTTGGGCAGCTAACCCTGGCAGAAGTGTGGAATATGAACTTACTAGGAAAGAGACTGCTTGCAGAGAGATCAAATGGGAATCTACTGCAAAATTCTTTCCAGAAATGGTTCTCAAAGTGTGTTCCCTGAACCAGCTGCTTCAGTATCACTTAAGCCCCATCACGGACCTACTAAATCAGAAGCCCTGGGAGAGGGTCCTGCAATAGATCTTTTAACAAGTGTTCAGATGCTTCTGATGCACGCTCAAGTTTGAGAACCACTATTCTGGGTGATAGATAGTAAGGGAAGAAGAAAAATAAACAAGTTTGTTGATTTGATGTGGGTGCTGACAAAAGTTAAAGTGCTAAGAACAATTCCGTGGCTTGAGGTAAAGAAGCTGTGGAAAATGAAACAGGTTATGTCCCAGGCTCAGTGCTCTTCACTAGAGATTTTCACTGCCTCCTTTATGGATGAGGTACTTTTTACCCCACTCACACCTATAAATGAAGGAATGGCAGCAAAGATCCTAGGTAGGATAGGGCAAGGTTCTATTATCTGCTGAATTAAACCCTTCCCACTGGACATTTTGGCAAACCAAATCTGTAAGTTTGAGAGTGTGATGTGTGTATTAGGGGACTTGAGAGTGATGTCAGGAATCAACTTGGAGATCTACTGAATAACTTTAATATATTTTATGAAATCTTGACTGGAGTCTCTGACCTGTTACTGCCTATTACAGCAGGAACTGATGTTCAGGATTATGATCTTGAGAATATATTTTTCATATCTGTACTATAACTACTTAGTACAATTGTTATTAAATACCACCTTCTTTCCTAACACATGTATTCTCTCCATAGCATCCTTTATTATTTATTTTATTTTATTATTTATTTATTTATTTATTTATTTTGAGACAGAGTCTTGCTCTGCCGCCCAGGCTGGAGTGCAGTGGCATGATCTCGGCTCACTGCAAGCTCCACCTCCCAGGTTCATGCCATTCTCCTGCCTCAGCCTCCCGAGTAGCTGGGACTACAGGCGCCCGCCACCATGCCCAGCTAATTTTTTGTATTTTTAGTAGAGACGGGGTTTCACCGTGTTAGCCAGGATGGTCTCGATCTCCTGACCTCATGATCCGCCCATCTCGGCCTCCCAAAGTGCTAAGCCACCATGCCCAGCCCAGCATCCTTTATTTTAAGTGACACTAAAGGTAGTAGGATCAGTCTCTCTGTTTCTGGATTAGTCACATACACACTCAGGCTGGAGTGCAGTGGCACGATTATGGCTCATTGTTTCCTTGACCTCCTGGGCTCAACAGATCCTCCTATCTCACCATCCTGAGTAACTGGGACTACGGGTGTTTGCCACCAGGTCTGGCTAATTTTTTAATTTTTGATACAGATGGGGGTCTCACGATATTGGTCTGGTTGGTCTTGAACTCCTGGGCTCAACTTATTGTCTCACCTCAGCCTCTTAAAGTGCTGGGATTACACACGTAAGCCACTGCACCTGGCCTAGCATGGGTTACTCTTAAACCAAGTTGACCTGATCTTAAAGTATGGCCTACTCTATTTCCTGACTCATTCTAACCCCTTCTTATGATATACCTCAATAACCGAATTCCTAGAAATACTGACTAAATGGTCTTTACTTGATGGTAGGGGCAAATCGGTTTGCAGCTGTGCATGTGATTGATATATTCATTTATTTAACTAATATTTACTGAGTACTCTATGCCAGGCACTGTGGGGTCCTGGGGATACGCTGGTGAATAAGACACTTACAGTTCCTGTTCTCCTGAAACTTACATTGTAATGGGGGAGATAGACAAAAACAAGTAAACAAATAAGTAAATAAGACAATTCCAGAATGTTAAGTGCTACTATGAAAAAGAACTGAGTAACAGGAGAGAAAAATAGTCAAGGGACCCATTTTAGATAGAATGATTAGAGAAGAGTTGACTTTTAAAGAGTAGGGGAGGAACATTCTAGGCAAAGTAAACTCCACTGTACAAAGTGTCTAAGGCCTGAAAGAAGACTAACAGTATAGCTACATCATGCAGGCAAAGGTGAAAATGGAATGAAATAAAGATACAAACATAGCAGATCATATAGATTTTTTTAAATCACCACAGGAGCTTGGATTTTTAGGCTAAGTGCAGTGAGAAGCAACGGAAAGGTTGTAAGCAGGGGAATGAAGTAATTCAACTTCTTCCTAAAGTGATTATTTTGGCTACTATACAGAAAATGGAATAAAGTTCCAGAAAGAGTGAAGGCATAAACATCAGTTAGGAAACTACTACAGTAAGTGGAAAACAGGCCTAAGCTAAAGTCATGACAGAGAAATAGAATTGGACAAATGTGAGATATATACTTAAAACGGAATCAAAAGAACGCCCTGACAGTTTGGAGAGAGGGAATGGAAGGACTCATGAAGGGCGTCTAGGTTTCTAGCTTGAGATACAAGCTGTTTGATGTTCCACGTATTGTATGATAGATGGATCACGTTGTAGGGAACATTTTCAGAACTATAAATATGGGAAGAAGGTAGTGGACAAGGCATGCAAACACAATGTTTATAGAGCCCATCCACGTATTACCCTTTTAAGAAAAATCACTTCCAGCACTGCAGAATGTTTTGTGCACGTAAATTCAACCTTTACTATTAAATGGAACAAAGGGTAGGCATCTTGTTCAAGGGCAAACAACTTATGGTTCTCCTAGTGTCCTACTTATGACATTGTATAAAAAGTGAATTGAGCTAATAACCCAGTGTTCTCTTTTAGGAGCCAGAATGTAAAACAAAGACAGGCTGGGAAGCTGACTGTGAGACAGCAAGATGCAGACACGTAATGCAGCTCAGTAGCATTAATTAGTGAAGCACTGGAGTGAAGATCCAGTATCTGTTGCTGAGGTCTCTAGAACTGACTTGAACCTACAATCACCATCTGGCTATACTTTCAGTGAAAATTTGTCATTCTGGCTGTTGTTTGAGACTTCTTTGAGACCCCTCTTATAATATGTAACACTTAATGAATCCTTACTATGTATCAGGTGTTGTGTTTTATAAATATTACTTCATTTGCCTTTCATAATAACCCAAATGAGATAGGTACTCATTATCTTCATTTTTATAGATGAGGAAACTGAGGCTTAGAGATGTTAAGAAGCGACCAGGCACTGTGGCTGACTCCTGTAATCCCAGCACTTTGGGTGGCTGAGGCAGGTGGATCACGAGGGCAGGATATAGAGACCATCCTGGCCAACACGGTGAAACCCTGTCTCTACTAAAATACAAAAAATTAGCTGGGCGTGGTGGCTCACGCCTGTAGTCCCAGCTACTCGGGAGGCTGAGGCAGGGTAATCGCTTGAACCCGGAGGCGGAGGTTGCAGTGAGCAGAGATCGTGCCACTGCACTCCAGCCTGGTAACAGAGCAAGACTCCATCTAAAAAAGAAACACAAAAAACAAAAAACAAACAAACAAAAAAGAGAAGTAACTTGTCCATAGGCTGTCTCATAGTCTGTGCTGCTACAACAGAATACTTGAGACTGGGTAATACATAAAGAACAGAAACTTACTGTCTCACAATTATGGCAGCTTTGAAGTTCAAGATCAAACTGTTGGCATTTGGTGTCTTGTGAGGGTGGAAGGGTAAGCCAGAGTGGAAGAGCAAGCTAGCCAAATGCTGCATGAAGCCTCTTTTATAAGGGCCTTAACCCCATTAATAAGAGAGGAGCCATCAAGGCCTAATCACCTCTTAAAGTCCCCACCTCTTAATACTATCACACTGACCATGCTAGAATTTTAAAGGGGACACATTCAAACCACAACAGTCCCACAACTAGTTAATGTGGTACCAGGACTTAAAACCACATCTTTTGGGGCCAGGCACAGTGGCTCACACCTGTAATCCCAGCGCTTTGGCAGCAGGCGGGCAGATCAGGAGGCAGGAGATTGAGGCCCATCCTGGCTAACACGGTGAAACCTCGTCTCTACTAAAACATACAAAAAATTAGCCGGGTGTGGTGGTGGGCGCCTGTAGTCCCAGCTACTCGGGAGGCTGAGGAAGGAGAATGGCGTGAACCCGGAAGGCGGAGCTTGAAGCAAGCCAGGATTGTGCCACTGCACTCCAGCCTAAGCGACAGAGCGAGACTCCACCTCAAAAAAAACCAAAACAAACAAACAAAAAAACCCACATATTTTGACCCAGTGTCTTAACCACTATGTTATAATATCTTCCTTAGAAAAAAAAAAAATTCCTTAACATGAACTAGGTGAAATGGGTTTATGCTCCTTTTGACTGAAGGAGCCAGAGTAAACAGTGCCTTGAAGCTCAAATATGGCTACCCTACTATATCCTGCCCCTCCCCATCCAACAAGCTCTCTCACATGCTGTCATTCCAAGAAAATTGCATAGAATAAAATAAATTACTGTACTGTGGGCATTTTGAGATGCACATAAAAATGATATAATCATAAATCCATATCCTTTATGTTTTGGTTTTGAATACCTTAATATGGAAGAATGATCTAAATACAATTGTGAAAAGTCAATTTCTTCTACCTTTTGAAAAATCAGAAGAGCAAGCTCTAGAGGTGCCCTCTTATGTAACAGTATTTTACAACCTGCTACTTTGTGGCTTAAAGATTCAATTCAGGGTAGAATTTGGCTTAGAACTATATGCACAGATAAACATGTGACACAGCATTTGAAAGACAAAGAAAACCCAACATCTTTTGCTGTTCTTTCTGACAGAATCTGTTACTCTTAGGCTTTAGAACTGGTCGTCCCAGAGATATCATAATTTTTATTAGTCATTTAGACAGGCCGAGGCAGTAGTGCAAGAAGACATAAAAAGTTTACCATAAAGCACTAAATGAATTATTTAGATATGGGAAGACGTACTTTAAATATAATGGTCAAACATTTTTCATTTTTGCTTGACTGCAGCATCATGAGAGAAGGTCAAACTTATTTTTAATAAATTTCCAGTTTTTTTGTTCATTTTCTAGGTGGGTGATTTTTTTCAACTGTGATTTGTTTTTCTAGACATTTGCAAGAGATCAGGTAGTGTTCAGATGAATGCTTTTCATGAAGCTCAGTAGCTAATGCAGTTTCTATAGAAGGTAAGCAACTCCTTACTCTGATGCTTGCCTTTTGCACCACGTGCATCAACTTTTATTGTTAAGACAATGACTAACTTAAAGTAAGCTAGAATACTTTAGAATCTGCTTTAATCAAGGTATTTAGAAATAAGGGTGGCATTGACAGTTTTATGTGTTTAGATCACGTTGTGTTACAAAAAACATTTAAATGTAATAAAGACGCAAACTGGATTTTTCTACAAAGACATGTTTTATTTTTATTTTTTGAAACACGGCTTTGTTTTGTCACTCAGACTGGAGTGCAGTGGTGTGATCACGGCTCACTGCAGCCTTGACCTCCTGAGCTCAAGCAATCCTCCCGCTTTGGCCTCCTGAGTAGCTGGAACTACAGGTGTGCACCACCATGCCCGGCTAATTTATTAATTTTTTGTAGAGACGGGAGTCTCACTATGTTGCCCAGGCTCATTTTGAACTCCTAGGCTCAAGTGATCTTCCTGCCTTGGCCTCCCAAAGTACTGAGATTACAGGTATGAGCCACTGCGCCTGGCTTAAATTATTTTATAATTGTTTTACTACTTCTTTTAAGTTCATTTTTCAGAAAAAAAAATCATGCATTTATTCTGCTGGTATAAGTACAGATCACTGTATCTTTACATTGGTTTTGGTTCTAATTGTGTCCTAGTGGTAGCCTAATTTAGAGTGAGAAAAAGTCTGAAAAACCCTTAGCCATTAAATTCATATATTTAACAAGTCACAATCTTGATATCTTGATCTACCTGGAAATACCATTAAAAGTGCTTGGCTATTAATACTAGGGAAAGTTTTAATAAAAGCTAATTAAGCTACAAAACTCCCAAGTGGTTAACTGATTTTAGGGGCTAAATTTCTGGTACTTCTAATTATCCTCTGATGGCTTTACTTAGTGTTTCACAACCATGACAGATGACAATGAAAAACTGCAGTGAAATTCATCCACCCTGACACTGCTAAGAACCGGCTTCTCCCTCTCCAAGTAAAATCAATACTCTGTTTGAGTAAACACGTTTACAGCTTTATTAGGATGTCTTGCTTGTTCTGTAACAGCTACTTGAAGCTGTGGTAACAAATCGACTCAACTCAGTTAAACCTAGAGAGCTGGGTAAGAGGCCCATCGATAAGGTTGTTATAAAAATAAACTGCAGGAGATCAGAAAGCTGGAGCAAACAGTCTGGTAAATGTCAATATTTTCCCTTACACAGGACGACAAAACCAGTGAGACCATGTAGAAAGTATTTTATCCCCCTTAAAAATGTTACTTGTTTCAATTGAATAATGCATTTCCACTTTTTGTGCACAGCTCTTCTGAATGAAATTTTCACTTCCTAATTCCCATGTGCATCTAGAACCGGAGGTTGATATAAATACTTGGTATTTTTCATGTCATTTCAGATTCTTTATTTCCCTCATATTTAGAGACATATTTTGGTCTACACTGACTTTACAAAACGGCCCTACCCAAGTTATCTGGAATACCTGTGGTGTTTCAGTCTTACCTTCTTTCTATTAATGAAACAAAATTTTTGTCATCTACATTTGGGAGGACATTTCAATGCAATGTTCACCCTGGATATAATATCTGTAAGACTGATGTTGTACATTCAAAATGAGGCCTTCGATGTTTTTACATTTAACAAGAGCACATCATATTGACTTCAAATAGGTTGTACAACCTCTTGACTGGTGGTAGTACATATAAAACGTCTGCTGACTGTTAGGAGCAAGCCTCCATACTGGGTATAGCTCTACCAAACAAGGACTCATAACCCCTCACTTACTTAGATGTTCACAGGTTGCTCAAAGAACTAACATCTGGCAGGAAATTCCCACTTCAATTTGGCTAGCTTAGAATGTCCAGATGTGACAAAGTAATGGTTTCCCCCTGCTGAAAAGTGCTCAGATGTAAACTTTTTGTATTTTCTATGTAGTCTAGTTAGTAAAATTTTGTTTTGACTTCATATTGACTACCAATTAGTCATGAACTCAAGTAACAACTTGTGACCCAAATTTTAGAAAACTGATTTTTCAGGGAAAATAATAAATATGAAATTTTGAAATAATTGAAAAAGCTACTGCGCCTGCCAGGGTAAAGTCTGACCTAGCAGGTATTTGCATAATGAAAACCAGGCCGGGCGCAGTGGCTCATGCCTGTAATCTCAGCACTTTGGGAGGCCAAGGCAGGTGGATCATCTGAGGTCAGGAGTTAGAGACCATTCTGGCCAATATGATGAAACCCTGTCTCTACTAAAAATACAAAAATTGGCCAGGAGTGGTGGTGCACACCTGTAGTCCCAGCTACTCGGGAGGCTGAGGCTGGAGAATCACTCGAACCTGGGAGGCAGAGGTTGCAGTGAGCTGAGATCACACCACTGCACTCCATTCTGGGCGACACGGCAAGACTCCATCTCAAAAAAAAAAAAAAAAAAAGAAAAGAAAACTAAAGCTTAAGTGGTGTCAGATGGTGTTAATTGTTGACATGTACAGGAAGTCAATTTAGAGAAAAGGTTCCTTTAAGATAGTTCAGCACAACACACCCTCCCACATAAAGTGAGCAACTGAGAAGCAATGTGTAATATACAGGCAAGTGGTCAGTACTGTAGCTCTAAGAAAGAATAACTTTATTGTCCTATAGCTACAGCTATGAGAATAACTTCTTATTCCTTCTTTGTGGTGGCTAAAAATGGAAACTTACTAAGTTCTATTAACATGGTATGGGACATTGTATTTGAATTAAAAACAAAACCAAAAGCCCATCAATTTAAAAATGATCTTAATTTCAGAGGAAAGCTCTTGAAGAGTACTGCTAAGCAGTATTTTGCACTCATATAGATAAGATGCCCTTTCACCCTAATCCCTTTCAAAACACTGCTTTAAAAGTCATTCTTCTTCATGGAACATAGATGTACAACACTGAGTCAGAATTTGATTTTAAAGCTAATGTGTGATCTTTTGATGTGGTTCCCAAAATAAAAGTTTAGCGTATGCTTCTGTTTATTGTTAAAGTCAAATATCAAGACAAAAAAAGAAAACAAAACAAAAAACCCCTCCTGTGCATTTGGGATACTGACTCTTGACCTATACGTTTCCAAGAGGACTAAATAACAGATGGCTTAACTGACAACTTTTTTTTTTTTTTTTTGAGATGGAGTCTCACTCTGTCGCCCAGGCTGGAGTGCAGTGGCGTGATCTTGGGTTACTGCAACCTCCGCCTCCTAGGTTCAAGCAATTCTCCTGCCTCAGCCTCTCGAGTAGCTGGGATTACAGGTGTCCACCATCATGCTTGGCTAATTTTTTGTGTTTTTAGTAGAGGCGGGGTTTCACCATGTTGCGTTGGCCGGGCTGGTCTCGAACTCCTGACCTCAAGTGATTTGTCCACCTTGGCCTCTTAAAGTGCTGGGATTACAGCCATGAGCCACGGCGCTCAGCCTTAACTGACAACTTTCATTTGGATTATGAACGTAAGTAACTGCTGCATCATGAATTCAGTAATCTGGCTTCTTGTCTCGTATTTGCAATTAACTCCCTTGGACAACTCCTCTTACCTTTCTTTGGGCCTTACTTTCTTCATTCATCAAACGGGGTCTTTTGAATAGGTCATGGTTTTCCTACCTGACATCATGAGCCACCAAATAAAATGTGGATAGGGACAAATGGGAGTTTGTTTAATTTCATTTCATTCTTTCTTAAAAACATTTTTAATTTTTAATTTTTGTGAGTTCATTTCATTCTGATTCAGATAAGATCTCATTTGAAAAGAGTTTCACTACTGGAAATTGAAAACCAGAAAATATGATTTTTTAAAATTTTCCTTTCAGCACGAACACTCTAAACGATATAGTTAAAAACAAAAGATTCAATGGGGCAAAGTAATAAATAGCTGCTGGGATAAGATGATGGTAACATTGTTTATGTGAAGCTGTGCTTAGGCCCTAATTCATAAGCAAGATCATTTTGTTATTAAATTTTGTTATTATTTAACTCAATTCAAAAACCTACATTTGATCAACTGAAAATTTCTCATAGCAGGATGGTTCTAAAATTTTAAGAGCATTTGATGACAGAAATCAGTTTTTAATTTGCCATTTACTTTGTGGGCAAGAAATATATCTAAACTCTATAAAATGTCAACATTAATTGGATAATTAAATGAAAAATAAATTAAAAGCCTGTGTTTATAGCCCTGGTTTCAGAACTTATATATCTGAAGAGAGAGTAGCTGTTAATTTGACAATCATGCTGCTAATTTTGTTTTATTCAGACCTCTGCTAAGTAGCCTTAAAACATCAGAGGTTATGTTTCATGTAAATTATCATATAGTTTGAAATGTTGTGTCTGATGACTTATTTACCACAGTGAAGATTTCTGCTAGGTACTAAGGTTGGCTAGGCTCTGCATCAGTGCTACACACATGTGATTTTATTTATTTAAAGATTACATTAATTACAAAGCCAATAAGGGCACGCTGTAAAAAAAAAAAAAATTCAGACATACAGAGTAGAAAGTGATTATTTCATTCATCCACCTCCAAGTACATCCACTGTTAGCTGTTTGGAGTGTTTCTTCCTGGAACTTTTATATGCTTTTATAAGTATACATACAACATACACACATAAGACCATTTTTAACAAAATACAAATCACTTCATATTACACTTATTGCTCTGTACTCATCTGTTGTTTTTTTTTTTTTCTTGAGATGGAGTCTTGCTCTGTCGCCCAGGCTGGAGTGCAGTGGTGCAATCTTGGCTCACTGCAAGCTCTGCCTCCCAGGTTCATACCATTCTCCTGCCTCAACCTCCCGAGTAGCTGGGACTACAGGTGCCCGGCACCATGCCCAGCTAATTTTTTTGTACTTTTAGTAGAGACGGGGTTTCACCATTTTGGCCAGGATGGTCTTGATCTCTTGACCTCATGATCTGCCCGTCTCGGCCTCCCAAAGTGCTGGGATTACAGGCGTGAGACACCATGCCTGGCCTGTACTCATCTGTTAACAGTAAGTATAGAACTTACAGTTCTATACTTGTCTTCTTTACTTTTTATTTTGTTTTTTTGGGATGGAGTCTTGCTCTGTCACCCAGGCTAGAGTGTGGTGGTGCCATCCCAGCTCACTACAACCTCCGCCTCCTGGGTTCAAGCGATTCTCCAGCCTCAGCCTCTTGAGTAGCTGGGATTATAGGCACCCACCACCACACCTTGCTAATTTTTGTATTTTAGTAGAGATGGGGTTTCATCATGTTGGTCAGGCTGGTCTCGAACTCCTGACCTCAAGTGATCCACCTGTCTCAGCCTCCCAAAGTGCTGGGATTACAGGTGTGAGCCCCTGCGCCTGGCATATATTCGTCTTCTTTATATGAAGAAATGGGCCAGATATTAGAAAAGCCCAACATGAACAGCATTCAAGTCGTCAGTAATCTTTTAGTGGCATTAAAAAAAAAAACCTGGCCAAATAATTTTGTAGAATTTATGAAAAAATATGGTTGATCAGTGAATCCCAGACTTTGGGATTTCATAGAACATTGAAACTTGCCCAAAAGATTTTAGGGATAAACACAGAGCTGGCACACTTTAATTCTGCTAGATAAGAACATTTTTTAAAAATCCACTGTTATCAACATTATTCATAAAGAAAGAAAATTGAACTCCCTCAAAGTAGGAAGGGCAAGATTTAAAACTTAATACATTTAGTTTTGTGGAAATTTACTTTCTTGCCCCTGCTTTTTTACATTTTGATATTGACTGATGAAAACTCTTATGTCATAGACTGGTAACAGTCTACAGACCAGTGTTTATAAAATCACTTTGGCTATTTCTCCTCCTTTAGAGAGGAAGGTAAGATGTTGTAGTAATAAAAGAGAGTATAGCAAAATGGCTAGGGCTAAGAACTTTGAGGCCAAATTTTGAGTTTGAATCCTAGCTTTCAATATAACCTTGGGCAAATTACTTAATCTCTCAACAATCTAAGGCCAGAGGAACTGTCCAGGTAAGCACAGGCCCAGCTGTCAACCCACAGATTTGTGGAGCTAAATAAATGAGTTGTTATTTTAGGTAACTAGGTTTTGAAAGTGGTTAGCTATGCAGTAAAAACTAACTGATACATGTTGGATGTATCAGACAGACATGACAGGTAAAATTGACCAGATTCATGTAATAGCAGCTGAGAGAATTATAGGATTCAAATTACTTCCAATTGGCTCACCAAAATTCTAGGTCAGGGAACTAACACACATATATTTTGTTATGCCACAATTCTGTTTAAGAAAATGAACTTCAGAAATTTTACTTATGACATTTCCTGTGGACCTCTGCAACTAAATAAAAATTTCCATATCAACATCATTTTCTTAGAATAAATATTTCTCAATAATCGTCAAATATAAGAAACCTAAGGTTCACATCTGAGCTTTGGAGTATGATAGCCTACATGGTTTAGACTGTGTCTTATCCACATTTCCAGAAGATAAAGTCCTTTCAATTCCATTATCTATTTACAATTGCTTCTAGATGAAGACCATTCAGGATATTAGGTCTTTGAGGGAACATCTGTGTTGATGAGAAATTACAGGCTTCACTCTAAAATCATCCTGTATTTCACATGAACTAAAGTGATTTCTCCCTCTCTTTTTTTAAATCATGGCTGGAGAGGATAATCTTTACATTTTTTTAATTAACGAAGGCTCAAATAATCATAGATAGTGTTTATGAAATTTGGTGCTGGTCATAAAAAATGATGAGTTCATGTCCTTTGTAGGGACATGGATGAAATTGGAAATCATCATTCTCAGTAAACTATCGCAAGGACAAAAAACCAAACACCGCATGTTCTCACTCATAGATGGGAATTGAACAATGAGAACACATGGACACAGGAAGGGGAACATCACACTCTGGGGACTGTTGTGGGGTGGGGGGAGTGGGGAGGGATAGCATTAGGAGATATACCTAATGCTAAATGATGAGTTAATGGGTGCAGCACACCAACATGGTATAGCTGTCTCTTCCTTTCTCTTGCATGAACTTGAACTACTATCTGTGGTGAATGTTTCATATCCTTTTTTTTTTTTTTTTTTGTAGAGACAGGGTCTCCCCCTGTTGCCCAGACTGTAGTGCAGTGGCGTGACCTCAGCTCACTGCAGCCTCAACCTTCTGGGCTCAAGCTATCCTCCCACCTCAGCTTCTTGAGTAGCTGGGACTACAGGCACATGCCACCCTGCTTGGCTATTTTTTTTTTTTTTGTAGAGACTGGGGTCTCACGGTGCTGTCCAGGCTGGTCTTGAAATCCTGGCCTCATGTGATCCTCCTGCCTCTGCCTCCCAAAGTGTTGGGATTACAGGTATGAGCCACCATGCCTGGTCTGTTTCATATTCCTAATGACCAAGCCAATTCCACAGTTCATTTGATGGTTTTAAGAAAAATTTCTGCTCAAGAAATAAAACAGAGAAGATGTCCCATTAGAGCAGAAAGACAAGAAAAAGAGTTGTTGACATCGGGTTGTTTAGCAGTGGGCAGCTGTCATCTTGGTCACCATCAAGTAAATCCTCAGCAGACATGGGTCATATGAAGGTTTTTGTTTTTGAGTGAAGAAGTCTGAGAAACAATATATTTAACACTTAACAAGTTGTCTTCTAGTCTTCTGAGATGGAGAGCAAACGAAGGGGGTAGTGTAGAAAAAAAATCCCAAGAATTCTGCACCACTTCTATGCATAGCACAATGAAGCAGCAATTAAGAAGAATGGGGAAGGAAGCTATAAATGTTGGGACCAAAGAAACAAGGTGAGGATGGAAAATATGAAGATAATTAGAGAGTCTTTATGGTTCTCAGAAGTATAGATAGGTGCCACGTGAAGAGGAAGTGGCATCCTTGTTCTGAAAACAACTCTTAAAAAAATTTTTTTAAACCAATGTTCTTTTCTAAACATGAATTAGAGAATGAAATTGTTTTTTGTTTGTTTTTGAGACAGGGTTTTGCTCTGACACCCAGCCTGGAGTGCAGAGGTGCAATCGCAGCTCACTGCAGCTTCGACCTCCCAGGTGCCAGCAATCCTCCCACCTCAGCCTCCTGAGTAGCTGGAACCACAGGCTTATGCCACCATGCCCAGCTAATTTTTTTATTTTTGGTAGAAATGGGGTTTTGCTACGTTGTCCAGGCTGGTCTTGAACTGCTGAGCTCAAGCTATCCACCTACCTTGGCCTCCCAAAGTGCTGAGATTACAGGTGTGAGCCACTGCTCCCAGCCTAGAGAATGTAATTAGTGTTCCTTTTTATTAGATGGGAAATAGGAGAATTATTTGCATTGTGATTGCTGAGTGGTTTTCAGTCATTTGCATATCATAGGTAATATTTTTAAGGGTAATACATTTTCTCTGCTGAAGCTGTTGGGAGGATTTTTAAAATAAAGAGTATTCTGGCTGGGGGTGGTGGCTCATGTCTGTAATTCCAAATGAATTGTCATTTTAATCAATTGTAATCCAGCACTTTGGGAGTCCTAGGCAGGAGGACTGCTTGAGGCCAAGAGTTTAAGACCAGACTGGGTAACAGAGTGAGACTCTGTCTCTACAAAAAAATTTAAAAAAAACCCTGTAGTCCCAGCTACTAGGGAGACTGAGGTGGGAGGATGGCTTGAGCCCAGGAGTTTGAGGCTGCAGTGAGCTATGATCATGCTATTGCACTCCAGCCTAGGTGACAGAGTGAGACCCCATCTCCCCCTCCAAAAAAAGTATTATGAGTCAGCACAGTTACTTTATTATCATTCCAAATAAAATATTCTGGCCAGGCACAGTGGCTCATGCCTGTAAATCCAGCGCTTTGAGAGGCTGAGGTAGGTGGATCACCTGAGGTCAGGAGTTCGAGACCAACCTGGCCAACATGGCAAAACTCCATCTCTACTAAAAATACAAAAATTAGCCAGGCGTGGTAGCGGATGCCTGTAATTCTAGCTATTTGGGAGGCTGAGGCAGGAGAATCACTTGAACCTGAAAGGCAGAGGTTGCAGTGAGCCGAGATTCTGTCACTGCACTCCAGCCTGGGCAACAGAGCAAGACTCCATCTCAAAACAAAAACAAAAACAAAAACAAAAACAAAACAAAAAAAACCAACAAAATAAAATCTTCTAATCTATATGTGGCTCTTAACTATACTTAATGAAGGTTTTTTTTTTTTTTTTTAAATTCTAAGAATGTTGGTTTTTGGGTGAAGTCTCTAGTCTTTTATCTGAGAGTTGTATATAAGTGCCTACACATAATCTGTCAAAGGTGTACTCACTTTCAGTCTAAAGATGATTTGTAGGTCCTGTCCATATTCCTACAGCTGCCATAAAACCTATGACTAAATCATATTAGATTAACACAGGCTGGTATTGACAGCCCAGTGGGAACATATTGATTAGGTCCTCTTTCATGTTATTTGTTATGATTTTTCTTCTCAGTTTCATTTACTGGGAAGACACAGGGGAAAAGATTTCACTGGGAACAATGACAGTGCCTGTCACAAAATGTTCTCAATGTTTCCATTTGTTACTATAGCAGTGACAAAGAGGGTTCCAAATGAAAAGGCAGACCTGCTGTGACAAAGCACAGCAGGACAACAGGAAGAAATTTTTTCCTGACCTAGGAAATTAGGAAATCATACTTAGAGATTATAGAATTGTCTCCATTTCCAAGAGTACAATCCTAGCTTTTGTAACTTGGGCTTTTGAGGAAGAATGTGAAAACATTAGTTCTATCAGGGCTGAGCAGTGACAAATAAAGAGCAAATATCACAAAGTGCTTAAGACCTCCAAATAGAACAAGGAGCAATGCTTGTAGAGGCTGGAGGGATTTGTTACTGTCACTAAACCCGTGAGATGGAACTATGAATTTAATTTAATTTAATTTATGTACATTTGGGTTACTCATTTTTAAATTATACATGAAAATCCATGATGTAGTCATATATCTTTTTAGCTGGCTAAAGGAACACATGGCACTCTGGTACTGATATAGATAATTAGCACATGGTAGCTGGAGTGATACTTTATCCAAAACTTGAAATTTATGCAAAGAAAATTATTGCCCTTCAGAGAGTTAAATTACCACAAAGTGGACTAAAATATAGATATGCAAAGTCACAAAAGACAGAAATACTCTTAGGCCAGCAAAACTTGAAAGTTACAGGATGAATATATTAACCATCCAAAGATAGAATGTGTCAATCAGAAAGAAGATATGTTAATTGGGCAATGAAGCAAAGAAAAATAAACTGCATAGTAAATGTAAAAGTTGCCACTGCCTGAGATTCATTCCCAAGGTGGGAATGAATTTTATTAATTAATTAATTAATTTTTTTGAGACAGAGTCTCACTCTGTCACCCAGGCTGGAGTGCAGTAGCAAGATCTTGACTCACTGCAACCTCTGCCTCCTGGGTTCAAGTGAATCTCCTGCCTCAGCCACCCAAGTTGCTGGGACTTCAGGCATGCAACACCATGCCTGGCTAAGTTTTCTAGTTTTAGTAGAGATGGGGTTTCACCATGTTGGCCAGGCTGGTCTCAAACTCCTGGCCTCAAGTGATCTACATGCTTCAGCCTCCCAAAGTGCTGGGATTACAGGCATGAGCCACCACACCTGGCTGATTTAGTACTTACATTTAAGTCTTTGATCCATTTTGTTAATTTTTCCATATGGGCAGGGCCTCAGCCTCCCGAGTAGCTGGGACTACAAGTGCATGTTACCATGCCCGGCTAATGTTTTGTATTTTTAGTAGAGACAGAGTTTTGCCATGTTGGTCAGGCTGGTCTCAAATTCCTGGCCTCAAGTGATCCGCCTGCCTTGGCCTCTCAAAGTGCTAGGATTTCAGGTGTGAGCCACTGTGTCAAGCCAACAGCTGTTATTTCTAATCCCAGTAGAAAGGCTCCTGCTGGTGTGGAGAGGGAGCAGGGGGTTTTAGCCAATGGATCTTTTAGTATTTCCAACTAACAAGACCATTTCTGTTGTAAGGTAGATGCATCAGGTTGTTAGATGGGTGCTATTGATAGGGACAGGAGGCAGGCAAATTTCTGGGCAGAAGAGGGTAGGTCTCTGGTGAGTGCCCCGTCCTAAAGCCAAAAAGTCTAATACCACGGCCCAAAGTGAGAATTTACATCCTTGTTTTCCTGCTCAAATGTTGCTTTTTCCAAAATTACCCATGGCCCACCCCATCCACAATCCTGTGCCCATAAAAACCCCAGGCTCAGCCAACAGAGAAAGGAGAAGAGGAGAAGCAGCTGGATGTTGGAGATCATGGTTGGACATCGGAGAGAAGCAGCTTGACTTCAGAGGGACAGCTTGATGGCACAGCTTTGGAGAGGAGTCTGGCTGGGGATAACCAGACTCCAGGGGATTATGTTCGTGCTTCATCCCCCTTTCAGCTCCCCTTCCTGTTGAGAGCCACTTTCATCGGCAATAAAATCCCCTCCATTTATCATCTCCAATTCGTTTGTGTGACCTCGTTTATGCTGGATGCTGGACAAGAACTCGGGTGCCATGAGTGTGGGTGCAAAGGGCTGTCACACTGGTGACAATGGAGGGTCACTCCACCGAGCTGTTAAAGCTTAAGCTGTCTACAGACAGCAAAGCTAAAAGGGCACTGTAACGCTTCCTCTGTGGATCCGGGGGTCATGGGCAGCTTCCCTTAGACGCTGCCACTGGTCTGATATGGAGTTCGCTCTTACTAGTGCCCAAAAGTGCTCAGCCCAGCTCCTGCACCTGCGCACGTGTGCTCCCTTTCCTGTGAGTGGTGGAGAAGCGAGTGAGTGAAGTTCGCTCCTGCTGGCACCAAAGTGGCCAGCCGGCTAGTTCCAGTGCCCACACACCTCAATTTCTGCCTGAGAAGGGCTTAGGGAAATATCCTGCTTCACTATTAAACAGCTGATTCATATAACTCTCTTATTTGGAGTCCATGCTAACCAAGCAAGTTTATCATCTGGCTTTCTGTATCTCTGTAGTGCAATCGATTCTACTGCTTAGCAAAAAGCTCTTAGTTCAAACTCACCAGGGACTACAGTTCTTGGATTCTCTTCCCTTTCAGTTTTTCTTTCTTTTCCTCAACAATCTTACCTTAGAGTCCTCAGAACCCTGTCAGATTACAAAAGATCCTTTTCAATAAAGGAAGTCATCTACTCAGATAACAGGAAGATTCTCTGGCAAAACCAGCCTTTGTCAGGAAGGCTGGTCTGTGGTTCTCAGCTCTAATGGTGAGATTTACATAAATGTTTAGAGAAGCAGTATTAGTGTGGTGAGTAAAAGCACTAACTTTGGAGCCAGACTTTCTCGGTTTGAATCCTGGCTCTGCTACTCTCTAGCCATGAGACTATGGGCACATTATCTCACCTTTCTCTGTCTCTGTTTTTTTCATCAGTAAAATAGGGGTAAAAATAATCTACCCCAAGAAGCTTTTGTGAACACTAAATTAGTTACTATAAAGTGTTTAAGATATTGGTTGGTTAGTAGGTAGTGTATAAAGGTTATCTATTGCTATTACTTTGTAGCTTGACTCACATTTGACAGAATGTGCTAAAGATGGCAACATAAGTATTCCATTAATAAACTGACATTAGGATGTTCATCTCATTGCATGACCCAGTGTTTTGGGATCTGATTACCCTGGGAACTGAGTAGGTTCAAAGTGAGAAAAATGGCTATCTAATTGTATTACCAGTAAAGTCCTGCCTAGTTTCTACCTGCCTTCCACTTTCTCTATTCTGATTTCAACAATGTGTAGTGAAATCCAGTGTTTGGAGCTTTGAAATGCTAGAAATGAATAAAGTGAGGAAGCTGCCATGATTAAAAAAGGGTTTGGCAAACTATAGTCTGTAGGCCAACTCTGGCCTATGGTATGTTTTTGTACAGCTGGAGAGCTAGGAAACGTTTTTACATATTAAAAGTGCTGTAAAAACACAAAACACAAGGAGGCAAACAAAACAAGAAGATATGCAATACAGCCTGTATATGTCTTGCAAAGCCTAAAATAGTCACTATTTGGCCTTTAAAAAAAAAAAAGATTGTGGATCCCTGTTCTATACTCTTTTTCTTTTTTGCTTACCTAACTATACCCCAACAATAAATATAATGAAGTAGGATAAAAAGAGGCTGAAAAATCCTCTAAGAAAAAATCCCAATTGCTTTGATGAAGTAGTTTATTTATCGCTGTAACCACAATACAAATGGTAGCTAGCTGTTCCTACCTCAGTATCCTAAGAATGGCCTCTCCCTCCCTCAAAAAGTCTGTATGTTCTCACCTAGTATCGGTAGCATTACAGATAGTTAGGTGTCTGTAACAGAATCTGTTGTTGCAGGGCCAGGAAGCCTAGTAACCCAAGGCCAGAGGTAGTGGCTATTTAGGTCACCATCAAATCTATGATGGCCTCATTATGTGTCCTCTACTGAATGTCAAAGAAATAGAATACTTCATGTTTTAAAGATTTTAAAGTACTTAAGTAATGTACATACAGTGTATAAGTTTAAAAGTTTCTAGACTAAGATTCCTGGTTTGACCAATTTTTAACCAAGAAATCACTAGGGTTTTCTTAATGTATTACAGAATATGGCTAAATTCAGAATAAAATATTTTTAGCCTACATACATCTATAGCTCTAAAGAGTAAAAAATAGGAAAATTGGCTGCTAAGTAATATTATCAATAATGAAGACTTTCCGAGCAAGGAAATAAAAAAACACAATCATAACAGTGAAGTAGAATGTTGTCTGTGGTACAGACTCTTTCCAAAGAATACAGGGCATGGGCATCCTAATGGTTAATAGTTCATTTAAGACTGGGCATGACCAGCCTGCCCAACATGGCGAAACCCCGTCTCCACTAAAAGTACAAAAATTAGCCAGGTGTGGAGGCATGCACCTGTGGTCCCAGCTGCTTGGGAGGCTGAGGCAGGAGAATCATTTGAACCCGGGAGGCAGAGGTTGCAGTGAGCTGAGATTGCACCACTGTACACCAGCCTGGGAGAAAGAGTGAGACTCCATCTCAAAAAAAAAAAAAAAAAAAAAAAGAAAAAAGAAAAGACTGGGCATGAATAGTTTTAGAGAAAGAAAAATAAAAATTTATGTTGGTAAAAGACCATTAAAAAAAAATATTAAGTTAAAACCATCAAACAAACTTAAGTAAGTTTCCCATGATTCAAATTATCCTCCAGAGAAAAAGGGACAATGGTCAGCTCCACTTGCTTGCTTTTTTTTTTTTTTTTTTAATTAACCTGGTCTGGCTTGATGTTAAGAGAAAGAAACAGAGACCAGGAAAGATCCCTTTGTGGTATCTTTAAGGAAGCGAAAGCTTTCTAGAGACTATAAACTAGCTTAATTAACTACACTTAACTAGAAGGAATTTAGACTTATCAAAAGAATTTTTGAATCAGATTTTAGATCAATCTAAGTCATCAAGCCAAAAATCTTCTATTGTCTTGATTTTGAGTATTCATTACCAAAATCATTAGTTCATATAAAATTTGCCAGTTCTTATTGAGCCAAAAATAGGCAAAAATTTAACCCTTTTTAGTATAACAAACAACCACTATTGTGTTTGAAACAGATGTTTTAACCAAAGGATTATCATCCAAAGACATCATCCTTAGTTATTAGCATACTGTTTAATATTCATCACAACTTGTTTTAAAGAACAAAAATGTTTTAAAGAACAAAAATGTTTTAACATTTAAGCCTGAAGGGCTATGAATATACTATATACTGTACTTGATGCGGTTTGTTTATGCAATTTTCTGACAGATACAATTAATCTTGTGAAAATGACTGGGGTATAGCATAGTAGCAAATTATCTTTTCCAAACACATATTTTTTCCTGTGGTAAAACCCTCTTATAATACTGACAATGATAGAAGTATATGGAAAGAACTTCAGAAGTTAATTATTTAAAAGAAGAAATTAGAAGTTATTAAATGAATAAATCTTGGTTATATGGTAGAAACAAGTGTTAAAATGTTTTACTTGTAAGTAAGAATGAAATAAATTAGTCTGTACCTCCAACAAATGCATCTCCAGCTCCGTTGGTATCAATAATTTCTTTCTGGTCTTGATCCAAGACAGCAAAAGCAGTGACTTCACTTTCTGCAATTAGAGCCAAAGAAAGGCAGAATGACTTCTCTTTGTAACACTCAATACAAGCTCACCCAGTAACGTCTGAAGCTCCTTCATCACTCATCATTCCAAGAGAGACAGGACATAAGCTCCATATTCTGTACAGGGGCACTTGGGAACTAAGGTGTAAAATCATCTGCAAGTAATACTTTTTTGGTAACTTTCAGCATACAGATGCTGCTGTATACGTCTTATGAGAGTTATACCTAGGTAGTTCACATTTTTTTTTGGAATGACTACAAATGGTAGCAGTACCTTTCTGGACAGTGCAAATGAACAGAAGCCATAAACTAAAGGAAGTGTTGGTATGGATTGGATCATGGGTTTCTAATAAAGCTTCAAGCCTGACTATATTCCTGGCAGTGAAATGTTGGATACAGTTAAAGAGTTGTAAATTAAAAAAAAAAAATAATGAATATTGGGTGTTTCTTTATAGAAAATCACAATGGCACAATAAAAACATTACTATTATTCTGTTAAAATACTTCTTCCCAATGTCAAGAATTTTTAATTTTAGTTGGTTCATTAAAAATAACCTAATCTGGTTATGTTTTGCAAAGAAGTCACTATCTGTCAACTGGCAAAAGGGAAAGCTACTACTGAATGCATGGGCAGAACAAAAGGGACAGTGCAATGGGATCTTGCCCTAGAGTAGTCAGGACCAGGGCTTACTTGTTTTGACTACAGAGTAACCTAATTTAGTACTTTAAACATGGCACATGACAGTGGAATGGACTTATCTGTGATGAAATCTGGCTTACAAGATACATCTGCAAATGATTGGACAGTGCTTCTTATTGGGGGCTGGAACTTCTGAAATCATAAATTTGCATCCCTATGGGGACAGAGTGGCTAAAGACTCGTAAACTTCAGTCTCGTTTAAGATCAAGAGGGAGGCAAAAGGAGATCTTGAGAAACTTAAGAAAGGTATTAATAAAGAGCATAGAGAATCCTCAAAAGCATATTCTGTCTAGCTTTTGCTACTTGCTCTTAATGGATACTTTCAACAAGAGACATAAATATGTTAATGAAAATACTCTCCTGGAACGATTGATATTCAAGAAGAGGACTCATTTACTTAGTCAATCTTTTTAAAAATCTTTTTTTTTTTTTTTTTTTTTTTGGTCTTGCTCTGTCATCCAGGCTGGACTGGAGTGCAGTTGTGTAATCATAACACACTCCAACCTTAACCTCCTGGGCTCAAGGGATTCTCCTGTCTCGGCCTCCCGTGTAGTTGAGACCACAGACACGCAGCACCACAGCTGGTCAATTTTTTGCTTTTTTTTGGGGGGCGGGTGGGTAGAGACAGGGTCTCACTTTGTTGCCCAGGCTGGTTTCAAACTCCTGCGCTCAAGCAATCCTCCTGCCTTGGTCTCCCAAAGTGCTAGGATTACACGCATGAGCCACTGCATCTGGTTTAAACTTTTTTTCTTTGAGACGAAGTCTCATTCTATTGCCCAGGCTGGAGTGCAGTGGTGTGATCTCAGCTCACTGCAACCTCTGCCTCCTGGTTCAAGCGATTCTCCTGCCTCAGCCTCCCAAGTAGCTGGGATTATAGTCGTGTGCCACCACGCCCAGCTAATTTTTGTATTTTTAGTAGAGACAGGTTTTGCCATGTTGGCCAGGCTTGTCTTGAATTCCTGACCTCAAGTGATCTGACTGCCTCAGCCTCCCAAAGTGCTGGGATTAGGCGTGAGCCACCATGCCCGGCCAAACTCTTTAAGTAACTGAACTTTCCACATTTTGTAACATGAGGGCCTATATGGCAGTTGACAAGATTTTGATTAATTGAAAGTTATGGCACAAATATCCAGAATTACATTTTCTAGAGAGTGTATATAGTACAAACTACTATGCAGGCCAAAAAAAAAAGTAAGCAGACTTTATTAGAAATACTCGGGAAAGGTCTGCAGTCTGATTTAGGAAAAGGTCTGTACCATAAATACTTATAAAGAAATCTGGTTTTACTACTTCCAAGTGCAAGCTACACTATACAGGGAAATAACAACTATAAACTAAAACCAAACAGGTACTAAATAAGTAAAATGAGCTCAAGTTAATGAAACCATTACTATTTATAATACATTTACATTATGTAATAATCTAACATGTCTATAAAACATTTTAGGTAATATAAGAATTAATCACTAGATTTATAGATTGGAAAATAATTATATATAAATGGTAAGTAAACCAAAATTACATAGAATTCTTTGAGCTCCTAGTTTGAAAACAATTATTTATTTTTGACTGCGTAAATATTTATTGATGAACATTACCTAATCGACAATGGAAGAGATTATTTTGAATTTTATTCTTAAGAATCATGACTTCTGGTGGGGCATGGTGGCTCACATCTGTAATCCTAGCACTTTGGGAGGTAGAGGTGGGCGGATCACAAGGTCAGGAGTTCAGCCAGCCTGGGCAACATGGTAAAATCCCGGCTCCACTAAAAATACAAAAAAAAATTTGCCGGGCATGGTGGCGTGTGCCTGAAATCCCAGCTACTCTGGAGGCTGAGGCAGGAGAATTGCTTAAACCCAGGAAGTGGAGGTTGCAGTGAGCCAAGATTGCACCACTACACTCCAGCCTGGGCGACAGAGTGAGACTCCCTCTCGGAGAAAAAAAAAAAAAAAAAAAAAGAATCATGACTTATTGATCTAAATTGCTGAAAATTCTACATAAATGCAGCTTTATAATGATTTTTTCTGGATATATATATATATATATATATATATATATATATACACACACACACACACACACACATCATTGAGATACTTTATCCTTAGTTGTTATATGAAGTTCAATTTCCTGAAATACAAAGTAGGATTATTTTCTATCTTTTTATACTTATCAGTACAGATAAGTATATAAGAATATCATATATGCAAAAGATGTGTCATAAACTCAGTTTTCATTATTTTCTATTATCTAAAGAACTACAAGAACTCCTTTCAAAATGATGACTCTGAAAAATCTTCAATAATATTTATGTTTTATTACATTTTCAGTATGCTCTGATTTTCAAATGACTTAAGCTGGTTTACAGATCTATTATAAAAAGTCACGGTCGGGCACAGTGGCTCACGCTCGTAATCCCAGCACTTTGGGAGGCTGAGGCGGATGGATCACTTGAGGTCAGGAGTTTGAGACCAGCCTCACCAACATGGTAAAACCCTGTCTCTTTTAAAAATACAAGAATTAGCTGGGCATGGTGGCATGTGCCTGTAATCCTAGCTACCTGGGAGGCTGAGGCACAAGAATCACTTGAATCTGGGAGGCAGAGGTTGCAGTGAGCAGAGATCATGTCACTGGACTCCAGCCTGGGCAACAGTGAGACTCAGTCTCAAAAAAAAAAAAAAAAAAAAGTCACAAAACTAACAGTTTTTACCGGCATGACCTATTCCATAGCTATTCTAGGAAATTTATTATATGAACACATGAAGTACATTCACTAAATCTGAATATACGCTTACAGGTAAGGACGTTATTCAACCAATGACGCCTACGACACTCACATGACTCTCACTGGGACCCAGTTTTCTTAGGCATGAAATGGGCCTGGAGTAGCTATGGGAACAATTAGTAAAAACTAGCTTTCTGCATTAATTGTAGAAAAATGACCTGGTTAGTTTTGATCAAGTACTTCTACCTATGAGCTTAAGGTTATTCATAGCATTTATTTCTCAATTCTTCACAAACTTTTTGTAAAGTGAGAAGGAAAAGGGTTGGGAATAATTATTATTCCTACTTTCTGGATTTCTAAAAAACCACTAAATCATAAGCTTCCCCAAGCAGACAGGAAACAAACACTAACAATTCAGTTGATAACAGATTTGTTTTGTGTCACTTATTAGATAAGACTGCAGAGTGCCTTCATTCAAAACAATAAAATTTAGCTTACCTAGAATACAAAATAATCAATTTTAGGCATTCTCTAGACACTTCATACAAATAATTTACTCTTCACTTAAATATGAGACAAGCTTCACTATCTAATCACTTAAGAGGCCAATCTAATTAGAATAAAAACATCTTCATGCATCAATAATGAAAGTCAATTATAGTAGAGATGGTTAAGTTTCTACAATTGCCACAATATCTAATTGAACAATAATGAAAATCCAGTCACTCAATGCCAAACAATTAAATGTTTCTGTAGGTTTACCTCCACTAAATTAACTATATATTTTAGCACTAGATACACACAACCTCACGATATCCTTAGAAAATTTTGTTCAAAGTATTTTTAAAATGCCATTGTTACTGTTTTGTTGATGTCCTAAACTGTTGAGAAGATACAACTGAAGGTGATCCAGCAGGTTGAAAGGCAGGTAGGCAGGTGTTTTTCTTTCTTTCTTTTCTCTCTCTCTTCCTTTTCCTTCTGTCTCTCTCTCTCTCTCTCTCTCTCTCTCTCTCTCTCTCTCTCTCAAGAGCTAAGGTCTCACTCTGCCTCCCAGGCTGGAGTGCAGTGGTATGATCATGGTTCACTGTAGCCTCAAACTCCTGGGCTAAAAGGATCCTCCTGCCTCAGCCTCCTGAGCAGCTAGGACTACAGGTGCAAACCAACATGGCTGGCTAATTTTTAAATTTTTTTGTAGAGACGGGGTCTTGCTTTGTTCTCCAGGCTGGTCTTGAGCCCTTGGCTTCAAGTGATCCTCCTGCCTCAGCCTCCTAAACACCAAGCATGAGTCACCACACTTGGCCTGGTGTTTTTCAACCTCAAGGTAAAATGCAGTCACTACCCCTGCCACTGCCTCTGACCCAGCATCAATATGCATGGAAGAAACAGAAAAGTGATAGTAAAAATTTCTCCAGAAAGTGAAAAGTATGACTATGTAAAAACCAGAACCCTTCACATTCTTATAAGAGGCTCCTGTATCTTGGCCATTGCTTATAATAAGGTAATCTCCATAGTATTAAAATGTTTTTGTTTGTTTCTTTTAAAAAACTATTTAGAAATAATTTTACATTAACAGAAAAGTTCCCAGAAAATACAGACAACTTCTATGCAACAGTTTCCAGATTTACCATTTTTTAACATTTTGCCACATTTAGTTGATCATTCCTCCCATATATATAACATTATTTATTCTTTCAAACTTTTTTAGCATTTGTGGTATATATTATGCCTTTTACCCCTTAATACTTCAGTGTGTATTTCCTAAGAGTGATGATATTCTGTTAGCCAGGTTATAGTTGATAAATACAGAAAACAACATTTTTAATCTAATCTATAGTCCACAGTCCAATTTTCTTAATTGTCCTAATGCATTTTATAACAATATTTTTCATCTGGTATAGAATTCAGTCCAGAATCACATATTACTTTTTTTTCTTTGAGATGGAGTTTCGCTGTGTCACCCAGGCTGGAGTGCAGTGGCGCGATCCTGGCTCACTGCAACCTTCACCTCCCAGGTTCAAGCGATATCCTTCCTCAGCCTCCTGAGTAGCTGGGACTACAGGTGCGTACCACCATGCCTGGCTAATTTTTGTATTTTTAGTAGAGACGGGGTTTCACCATGTTGGCCAGGCTGGTCTTGAACTCCTGACCTCAAGTGATCTGCCCACCTTGGCCTCCCAAAGTGCTGGGATTACAGGTGCGAGGCACCACGCCTGGCCACATATTACTTTTAGTTGTGCTTGTTTTTAATTTAACTTTTTGAGTAGGTAATGCATTCGTATGATTCAAAAATATAAAACATATGAAAAGCTACGCTATAAAATCTCCCTCTCCTCATCTCTCCCCTTCAGCTGGTTTCTGCTCCTTCTACTTCCCAATCTGGTTATCACTGTTATTGCTTTCTTATATATCCTTCTAGAATTTTTCTATGCATATATAATAAACTACATTCTTATTTTTTTCCTCCCCTCACCCACACAAAAAAAGGTATCATACTATCTAGGCTACTCTGGATCATATTTTAAAATCTTGGATATCTTTCTATATTGGTAAACAGAGAATGTCCTCATTATTTTTTATTGCTGCATAATAGTCCACTACAGGGATATAGTATAATTTATTTAACCAATCCTTTACTGATGGACTTTTAGGCTATTTTCAATCTTCTATTATCATAAACAATGTCACAAACCATTAATGCTTTTAAACAGACCTTATATTTAATTATTTTGCTTCATAGGTCAATAATATCATTCTAGCTTTATAGAGAGAACTGATAGAAGGAAACTAAATTGTTATACTAACAGCATGAAATATGCCTATATCAAGGAATAGGGAAAAAATGAGAATCCGGAAATGCTTTTCTTTTCACTAGGACACACATATCAGGATATGAGCAAAGACACCCTGCTCAGACTGCCCTAATAAACAGGGCAATAAAACAGATGATGAACTCTGCTAATAATAGAGATTTATAGAACAATCCTAATTAACAAGGACTTTTGAGGCATAAAGAGCTCTGAGTTAATTTAATTTTCTAGTTAACTAAAGAAAAAGCAGAAAGTCTTTTTATTTGGAAATCTTTCTAAATGTATTAATATAATAATATGCCATGACATCCCTGCTTTAATTAGTTTAGTTTATTGAACTGAATAAAATTTTTCTTTGGTAATAGAGAATCCTACAGCACATCTTAATGTCGTTATTCTGAACATCAATTCTTACTGTAGTTCCAAAGGTATAAGTGCTTCCACAAAAAGTAGGAAAAATTAAATGTTCGTGGGAAGTACACTGGATTAGGAGCAAAAAAGCCATAGTTGTAGTCTAGTTTGGGCTTAGCTATTTTATTTAATAAATATTTATTAAGACTCTACCATGTGTCAGGTACTTTATTAGGGACTGGGAATACAGATGTGAATAGGATAAAAACTCTGCTTTTATGAGGCCAACATTCTAGTGGGGATAGACAATACACAAGTAACAAATATATAAACAAGCTAATTTGAGATATATATATATATATATATATATTTTGAAATAGCATCTTACTCTGTTGCACAGGCTGGGGTACAGTGGTGCGGTCTTGGCTCACTTCAACCTCACCTCCTGGGTTCAAGCTATTCTTGTGCCTCAGCTACTCTTAGCTGGGATTACAGGCGTGCACCACTATGCCCAGCTAACTTTTTGTACTTTTAGTAGAGATAGGGTTTCATCATGTTGGCCAGGCTTGCCTTGAAATTGTGAGCTCAAGTGATCCATAATCCACCCGCCTTGGCCTCCCAAAGTGTTGGGATTACAGGCATGTGCTACCAAGCCCGGCCTAATTTGACATATTAATAGGTGCCATACAGAAAATAAAACAGGATGATATGATGAAGTGTGACAAGGGAGGGGAGTTAATTTACACAGGTATTACTTCCTCACTGAGGAGGTGATATTTGAGTTGAGATTTCAAGGGTAAGAAGGAACAAGACATGTGAAGTTCCAGTGGTAGAACATTCAAGTACAGAGGCCCCAGACTAGCAACAAGCTTGGCAAACTAAGACTGCTGAAGCTAAAGAAGGCCACTGTACCTGGAGTATACTGAATGTGGGGGTTTTGCAGGATTTCATTCTATGTAAAATGGGAAACTGTTGGAAGGTTTTAAATAAGGGAGTGATGCAATCTCATCTTTGATATGAAAATATTGCTGGGCACAGTGGCTCATGTCTGTAATCCCAGCACTTTGGGAGGCTGAGGCGGGAGGACTGGTTGAGCCCAGGAGTTTGAGACCAGACAGGGAGACATGGCAAAACTTCATCTCTACCCAAAATGGAAAAATTAGCTGGATGTGGTGGTGCTCATCTATATTCCCAGCTACTCAGTAGGCTGAGGTGGGAGGCTCGCTTGAGCCCAGGTGGTTGAGGACGCAGTGAGCTATGATTGTGCCACTGCTCTCCAGCCTGCGTGACAGAGCAACACCCTGTCTCAAAAGAAAATTATTTTGGCAGCCTGATAGAGAATGGACAATGGACTGGAATGGCAGGGGTTGAGGGTGGGGTCAATAATGCTACTTACCAAGAATCCTTGGGCAAGCCACAATGTAATTTAAACTCAGTGTTATTACCTGAAAAATGAAGATAATATCTGTTCTACCTATTTTCTGTGACTATTATATGGATTAAGTATTAACAGTGTTATAAAAACACCCTGACAATATAAAGACCTATATAATATTATAAGGTATTTTTAGGAGCTTATTTTCTTCAATCAGGTAATAAGTATTTGTTGAACAATAGCTATGAGCTCATTAGATCTCATAGAACAATAGTTATGACACTCTGTTAGATCCTCTGGGGGAGATACAGGAAAAATATTAAGACATGATCTATCTTCTCAAGGAGCTTAGAATCTAGATGGAAAGAGAAACCTAGCATATATCAAAGAATTTGTGAAATATCACACAATGTAATATCTATTATAACTGCAACAGGAGTTCAAAAAAGGGAAAGAACAATATAGTTTAACTGGAGATGCTTTCACGGAGAAGACTGAACTTAAGCTAGGTCTTAAAGATGTGGATAATGAAGAAGAGAGGAAAAGAAAATTGTGTATGTCCCAAGAGGAACAGCGACAGAAGAAAGTTTATATACCAAGTAAGGCAAGAAATAAATCAAGATGGGTGGGATCTAGCCATTTCTAGGGAGACTTTGAAAGCCACGCAAAAGTTTGGATTTGATACATCAGGCAATGGAATGCAATGGTAGTTATCTGAGTGAAAAAGCACTGCATCAAATGCTTTGTATACTTTATCTCATCTAATTCTCACATGAGTAAGGTATCACTAACCTTATTTTATAAATGATGACACAGGCTCACAGAGTTTGTCAACTGCCTAGAGTCCCATGGCAAAGGCAGGAATTTGAGACAAATGAATGAAAGAGAAGTAGTAAAATATGATCCCAAAGTTGTCACTCAAGTAATGTTGCTATGATTTTTCTGAAAAAAGGTGATCATGGAATAAATAGATTTTGATTCATCGTTACACAGCAATTAACTGACATTTAAATTCCCTTAAGCCTGGTACTGATAACCAAATTTGACTAAATTAAGTTGATAAATTCTCCATAGAGAGTAGAGGGAATATAACTGTGGTTAAGTGTATAAGTCAGACTGCTTGGGTTCACATTCCAGATTTGCCATTTACAATCTGGTAATCAAATTCTCCTTTTTTTTTTCCTTTTTTTCTTTGAGACGGAGTCTTGCTCTGTCACCCAGGCTGGAGTGCAGTGGCACAATCTCAGCTCACTGCAACCTCCGCCTCCCGAGTTCAAGTGATTCTTCTGCCTCAACCTCCTGAGTAGCTGGGACTGCAGGTGCGTGCCACCATGCCCAGCTAATTTTTGTATTTTTAGTAGGGATGGGGTTTCACCATATTGGCCAGGCTGGTCTCGAACCCCTGACCTCATGATCCGCCCGCCTTGGCCTCCCAAAGTGCTGGGATTACAGGCATGAGCCACTGCGCCCGGCCTCTTTTTTTTTTTTTTTTTTGAGACAGGGTCTCACTTTGTCACCCTGGCTGGAGTGCAGTGGTGCAATCTCGGCTCACTGCAACCTCAACTTCCCTGGCTCAAGTGATCCTCCTATCTCAGACTCCCAGGTAACTGGGATTACAGGTGCATGCCACCATGCCCAGCTGATTTTTTGTAGAGAAGAGTTTTCGTCATGTTGCCGAGGCTGGTCTCAAACTCCTAGGCTCAAGTAATCCTCCCAACTCGGCCTCCCAAAGTGTTGGGATTACAGGCATGAGCCACTGTGCCAGGCCAATTTTCTCATATTTAAAATAGGAGGCTAGACACGGTGGCTCATGTCTGTAATCCCAGCATTTTGGGAGGCTGAGATGGGCAGATTGTTTCAGCTAATAAGTTCAAGACCAGCCTGGGTAGCATGGCGAAACCCCATCTCTACAAAAAATACAAAAAAACTAGCCAGGTGTGGTGGTGCATTCCTGTAGCCCCAGCTACTCGGGAAGCTGAGGTAGGAGGACGGTTTGGGTCCAGGAGGCGGAAATTGCAGTGAGCCGAGATCGTGCTGCTGCACTCCAGCCTGGGTGATAGAGCCAGATGTTGTCTCAGAAAGAAAGAAAAAAGGAACAATAATAGCATTTGTAGGTACTTATAGGATTTTTGTAAGGAGTAAATTAGTTAATACATATAAAGCACTTAGACTAAAAGTTGGCACATAATAAGCATTCTTTTTTATGATTAAATGGACAAGGATATTATTAATCTTGAAATGAAACTTGTGATGGTTCATACTGAGTGTCAACTTGATTGGATTGAAGGATGCAAAGTATTGATCCTGGGTGTGTCTGTGAGGGTGTTGCCAAAGTCAGTGGGCTGGGGAAGGCAGACCCACCCTTAATCTTGGTGGGCACCATCTAATCAGCTGCCAGAGAATATAAAGCAGGCAGAAAAACATGAGAAGGCCAGACTGGCTTACCCTCCCAGCCTACATCTTTCTCGTGTGCTGGATCCTTCCTGCCCTGGAACGTCGGACTCCAAGTTCTTCAGCTTTGAGACTCGGACTGTCTTCCTTGCTCCTAGCTTGTAGATGGTCTATTGTGGGACCTTGTGATTGTGTGAGTTAATACTACTTAATAAACTCCCATTTATATAGATATATATCTATCCTATTAGTTCTATCCCTCTAGAGAATCCTGACTAATGCAAGACCTTTGAGTATAGGAGATTCAGGTCTCACTTAAAATTGCTGCTTCTGAAGGCATGGTTCTGATCTTGCAGACTACCTGCCTCTACATCATTGTTTGTGGTAAAATCTCTTTGTTCATGTTTGCATCTGATTTTCTACAAATGTTTCAAGTTAATTCCAGTCAAGGTCTTCAGTTCTGAATATAAACATATAAGAGAATGAGTGTTGACTTTGAATACAAAAATAGCTTTCCATGGAAAAATGACCAAGAAAACAATGATAGATGGAATTACTGCTCTAAAACCTTATTTCCCCTTTGTTTAGTGTGTGTGACTGCATTTAAGAAATTTTTTAGAGACAGGATCTCTCTCTGTCACCCAGGCTGGGGTGCAGTGGTGCCATCACAGCTCTCTGCAGCCTTGAGCTCTGGGCTGAAGTGATCTTCCTGCCTCAGCCTCCCAAGTAGCTGGGACCACAGGCATGCACCACCATGCCCAGCTAATTTATTTTTATTTTTTTTATAGAGATGGGCCTCCCTGTGTTGCCTAGGCTGGTTTCAAACTTCTAGGCTCAAGTGATCCTCCCACCTTGGCTTCCCGAAGTACTGGGATTACAAGTGTGGGCCACTGCACCTGACTATATATATCTACATATATATATGCATGTGTGTATATATATATTATATATATGTGTGTGTGTGTATGTGTGTGTATATAATGAATTAACGAGGTTTCTGTTAACTTTAATAGGTTCACTAAATGAAGCATATCACTTTAATCTTACTATAAAGCTGTTCATTTCAACCTGGTCTCTACTTCTTTAAATGTTACATGCTGCACTCTCTTATCTGAAGAACTGGTTTCCAGCCAGACATGGTGGTTCATGCCTGTAATCCCAGAGCCTTGGGAGGCTGAGACAGGAGAATCGCTTGAGCCAAGGAGTTTTGAGACCAGCCTGCACAACAGGCTGTCTCTATAAAAAAAATTAAAAGTCAGCCGGGCATGGGAGTGCGTGCTTGCAGTCCCAGTTACTTGGGAGGCTAACTAAGGTGGGTGGATTGCTTGAGCCCAGGAGGTTGGGGCTGTAGTGAGCCATGATAGCACCACTGCACTCCAGCCTGGGTGACAGAGGGAGATCCTACATCAAAAACAGACAGACAAACAAAAAACTAGTTACCTCTGCTGTTTTAGCTCATAGCTCACTGACCATCTATGGACTGTCTACATTTGGTTAGGTTCCTAACCCTGATTCACTCAGCTGAGCACAGGAAAGGAGCTAGGGCTCAGGGCACAAAACTTGGCTTCCTAGGTAAGAGGAGCTATAGAAAAGGCAATATTTTTTTCTGATAATCGCTAGCATCCAGAACTATGCCTGGTATATTATAGGGGCTCAATAAATATATGATGAATAAACGGAGTAATTTTTCATGAATACAGATCTGATGTTATTCCCCTGTTAAAAACTCTTCAATGGTTCTCTATTGAATGAACTCTTAACTCTAGGATATGAATCCAGCCTATTGTTCAAACTTTATCTTTCCCTGACCAAGAGTAACTTTAGTCAGTTACTCTTTGGTCATACTCACGATGTCCCAAATGTGCCATGATCTTTTATTCTTGTGTATGTATCAAGTCTACATTTCAAATTGTCTTGCACTCTTAGTTCCAAATAAGGCATGTCTTCTTGGCTATAGTCCTTGGCCTCCAAGCAGAACTGATTATTCTCTTTTATGCCATCACTTATAACCTTCACATACTTCCAGGAAGGTATCTATCATAGTTATAATTACTTCTTTACAAATGTCTTCTCAACTAAACTTTGAGCTCCTTATAGGTAGGAATTATGACTTAATCTTATTCCCAGCTCTTAGTACTGTATCTAGTACAGAGTAGGTGCTCAATTAACAATTATTGCTGAATATAATGATTATTCCTACTAGATTTTGAGTTCCTTGAGACTGGTGTATGTTTTACATTTGATTATCTCCCAGAATCTAGTATGGTATGAACTCACTATACATTTTCTGGATGATCTTAAGTAGTAAATAACTGTACTATATTTCTCTAACTTAGTTTAGTAAACCACAGAAGCAAATAAACTCAAGTTTCTAGTTGTCAGTGATCCTGCCATTAGGATTTAATAATTTAGCATTTCTGACGCTTGTATAAAAGTAAATCATGCAATTGCTTGAAATTTAGAGGTGCTATTTCAATAGTGAATAAATTCAACCTTGCACAACCTTTCCCAAAAACCTTTCCGGACCTAACTGTGCTGAACACATTCTGGAAATAATGAAAATATGATTTGATTGGTGCTTTCACTTTCCATCATTCCATCATTTTAAAATGAGGACATATTTATGAGTTGATGAATCTAGATTCAGATCCTGTTTAAAGATAGAAGGCTGACCAGGTGCAGTGGCTCACACCTGTCATCTCAGCCAAGGTGGGAGGAACACTTGAGGCCGGGAGCTCAAGACCAGCCTGGGCAACAAAGCATGGCCCCGTTTCTACAAAAAATTTGAAAACCTGTCCACAGAGGCAGTCTACAGATTAAAAAAAAAAAAATTAGCTAGGTATGGTAGCACATGTCTATAGTTCCAGCTACTCAGGAGGCTGAGGCAGGAGGATCCTTTGAGTCCAGGAATTCGAGGATGCAGTGAGCTGTGATTGTGCCACCGCACCCCAGCCTAGGTGAAAGAATGAGACTCTGTCTCTAAAGCAAAACAAAACAAAACAAAAACCCCAAAACACAGAACGCTCTCATGTGGGACTTTGAATTAACATTTGATTATTTATTTATTTACTTAAAAGGAAACTAACATTCATTGAGTGGCTACTGGTTCTGGCCTTGTGCAAGGAGTTTTCATCTATAATATCCCATGTAATCCTCACGTCAACCCTGTGAAGTAGGTATCATCCCCATTTTTGTCAGATGAGGAACAGGAGGCTCAGAAAGGTTAGATAGTTTGTCCAAGGATACAGAACCAGGAACTGATGAGCTGGGACCCCATGCTTAAGTCTCAGACTCAATCCTTGCTCTCTCTCCTACGCTGCCTCTGGGAGGAAGAAGGGAGCACCAGCAAAAGCTGCAGTCCTCACACTTGCTGTCTGACGGCCCAACAGCCACCCAAAAGCCTGCACCTTCCCACAGATCCTCCCTCCTCCCTTGGGAGAATGCAGTCAATTGAAGAGATTAAGACATAAATACAAAAATAAATAGCATGGACAAGTCCCCAGCAGCAAGGATGTACCATCTTCACACTGTGGGAAGGTCACTGTGCCATTCACAGCTGCTGTGGGAGGAAGCTCTGTGGGCCCTGGGGGAAACTGGGACAATGGCTGCCAAAGGCTGGAGTGGGTGGGCTCAACTGGCCTCTCCTGGGTTGCAGAGATTCGAGAACAAAATGTCTGGAGCAGACAGCAGCCGCCATCCTCCTCCATCTGATCATTTTACCAGTGTTTGTGATCCAAGAGGGATTCAAAATCGGGAGAACACAGAAGTTTGTGCTTCACATGTCCCAGGTCTATCATCTCCCCAGTCCTACTCTCTCCAAGGCCCACAGACACCAGCTCCTTCAGGAAAGAGCAGGCCGTTCCCATGGTCACGTCCAGAGTCACCTTGCCCAGGAGGAGTTGCACCCTTTCGGACTTGCAGATGGGCAGCTTGCCAACCTGACCCTCTGTCAGGTCAGCTAGGGTAGAAGCATTCTCTGCCAGCCTGGCTTCCTGGTCGTTATCCTGCTTGATGAGTACCACCTGTCCGTCCTTGCCCCGTACCTCTGCCTTGATAGGCTTGATGTCCTGGATAGGTGGGTGGCCAGTGAGGCTGTCTGGCAACTGGAGGAACAGCAATTCCTCCTCCTTGGTGAGGCTCAGCTCCCTGGGCAGCTCTGCCACGGGTATGTCCTTCAGGAGGCCCAGGGGTCTTCCTGGCTGCTCTGGAAGGAGCCTGCATCTTGGCCTCCTCCTCCTCATCTTGTAGCTCCTCTTTCAGTTTCACAGTAGGTACACCCACCTCTTCCTTGGGGCCAGCCAGCCAAGATTTAACATCTGGTTCATCATTTTCTTCCTTAAAAAGCCACCCTGAGTGAGCCAGTGGCAGCTGCACAGGCATGTTTCGAGTGTCATTCCTCAGCCCAGGGTCATCGATGAAATTGTCCTTCTCCAGCATGGTGAGATGTTTCATGTCTTCGTCCAACTCTTTCTTCTCTTTTTTGATGTTGACAATATGAGAAGGTCCCATGTCTGACACATTCACTTTCTTATTCCAGTTCCATTTTTCTTCATCATTTCAGCTGGGCCCTTCTCAAAGATGGAGTGGGACTGGATCACTTCTGGGTGGCCTCATCCCTGTCTATGCACCTCTCTGTGTCCATCTCTGTCCCTTTCATGTTTCTCCTTCTTGACGGTTACTTCTTCCTTGGGTTCTTCTGACTGATGATATTTGGGGTGATGGTTTTCTTCTTGACACCCAACCTCAACCCCCAGGGTAAGGTTCCCAGAGCAGATGAAGGGAAGGTGGCCTGGGATGAAGGGGTGCCAGTTGATGCCTGTTGAGCTCCTGGGCTCCAGTCAGGAGAGGTCGGGGCCCTTGCAGAGTGTTGGGTTTGCTCACTGCATTTCCTTCCAACATGTTGCCCAGGTGCAGCTCCACACCACTTGTCATGACTTCACCTGCGAGTAACCTGCTGCCAGCCCTTGGTCTCTGCAACAAGCGGAAGTCTGAATGGCAGGCCCTGGGCCCATATTGGCCTTTTTTTTTTTTTTTTCTATTGAGACAGGGTCTCACTCTTGTCACCCAGGCTGGAGTGCAGTGGTGCAATCTTGGCTTACTCACTGCAACCTCTGCCTCCCGGGTTCAAGCAATCCTCTTGCCTCAGCCTCCCAAGTTGCTGGAACTACAGGCACCTGCCACCACACCCGGCTAATTTTTGTATTTTTAGTAGAGACGGGGGTTTCCCCATGTTGGCCAGGCTGGCCTCGAACTCCTGAACTCAAGTGATCCACCCACCTTGGCCTCCCAAAGTGCTGGGATTATAGGCATGTGCCATTGCACCTGGCCTGAATTAATACTTGAATTGGATCAAACCAGGGCAATCAAATGTATCCTAGTGACATAGGTGGGATTCACCTCATGAGGATGGCATATAAATTCAAGTAATATCTGTATGTATATGATTCTTCTTTATAAAGAGACCATGGACTCTTAGGGCTGGGAGAATAGGAAGAAGCATTTATTAGATAATTTGGACCAAGGCATCATAGTTATAGAAAATACTGAAAGGCCAAACATCAGGTGCTTTCTTTTTAGTGGCCTGGTCCCAATTATTGCAGAAGTAGGACATTATTGGTATTCTAAATGTGACCCTTCTTAAAATCATCTCTCTCCTTCTGAGCACAATGGTCAAGATTTTCAAAATGGATATGTACATACAAAGTTCTTTATTTTTGAAGAAGCAGCTATTTCTAATCATGGACTTTCCATCAGTAAGATTGTTATTTGAATTGTTGATGGTGGCAATGGAAAATATTTAGAGTTTACAAAAAAAAAAACCTGCATTAGATATGAAGGAACCAAAAGTTCCTTTTTTCTTTATGGCATAGAAGAAATCTTAGAGCAAGAAAGCATTTCAGGGATGATAATGCCACAAGGCAATGTCATAGGTTTATACTGAAAGACAAGGATTTTTTTTTTAACGGTGTATACTGTACAATAAAATTAAAGTTCCCTAAAGTATGAAGTCAATTTCAATGGGCATCCTGACAATCAAACACTGATAAAAGTTCTGAGTACTATTTATTGTCCAATAAACTAAACTGGATTCACAGATTACTTGTCTACTTGGAATACAGCAATAAACACCAGTAAACAACCATTTTATCCAATTTAAGCAGAAGTCTTTTCTTTATTGAGTCATTTGCCAATCTCTCTTGCACTTAAAAGCAGATTAAAATGTGTAACATATGGTTAATTACCTGTAAAAACAACAACAACAAAACCTCTCAAGTACACTGATTTTAAAGCTTGGTTGTATTCCTCACCATTGTTTATGAATAGAAGCTGCAGCACCAGGGGAAAAAAAAGTTGCAGAAATACTTTAAGGATCATATGCATGTTATTCCTTATTATTATTAGTATTATTATTATTATTATTATTATTATTATTTTTGAGATGGAGTCTTGCTCTGTCACCCAGGCTGGATAGCAGTGGCATGATCTCAGCTCACTACAACCTCTGCCTCCTCGGTTCAAGCCATTCTCCTGCCTTACCCTCCTATGTAGCTGGGATTAAAAGTGCCCACCACCATGCCCAACTAGTTTTTGTATTTTTAGTAGAGATGGGGTTTCATCATGTTGGCCAGGCTGGTCTTGAACTCCTGATCTCAAGTGATCTGCCCATCTCAGCCTCCCAAAGTGCTAGGATTACAGGCGTGAGCCACTGCACTCAGTCCTCGTGTTCTTCCTTCTGTTAAAGGATCTAAAGTTGAGCTACAGTCTAGCCAGACATATCTGAGGTTCAATAAAGTCTCTGGGCAAAGATACAGCTCTGGGAAAGATTGAATAATCTAAAGAACTAAACCAAAACCAAGAAAATTCAGTCCCTCAATAATAGTGATGGGTAGAAGCAGTTCAGAAACTGAGTTCACACCAGCTTATGAATTGATTATACATTTCTCTTCCCAACTCACCATTCAATGCCTTCATCTTGGTAGTTTGAATGGTGAGTCATGGTGAGAGTATTTACACCATGGAAATTAGAAAACACAACAAACTAAGGCTTGGTTTGCTATGAGCTGACTGTTAAATACATATTAGCATACTGGGTTCCATCTTACTATTAGGCTTTTTTTTTCTTTTTGAGACTAAGTTTCGCTGTATCGCCCAGGCTGGAGTGCAGTGGCGCGATCTCAGTTCACTGCAACCTCTGCCTCCCAGGCTCAAGTGATTCTCCTGCCTCAGCCTCCCAAGTAGCTTGGATTATAGGCGCCCACCACTACAGCCGGCTAATTTTTGTATTTTGAGTAGAGACGGAGTTTCACCGTGTTGGCCAGGCTGGTCTCAAACTCCTGACCTCAAGTGATCTGCCCACCTCGGCCTCCCAAAATGCTGGGATTACAGGTATGAGCCACCACACCTGGCCTACTAGGCTATCTTTAAATTGCTGTTTGGTTTTTTATTTTTGCTAAGCAGAGATTGAAAATACAATTGTTATGTTGATAGTTCTGTAGAAAGTTCTATTGGGTAATGCTGCTATGAATATTTTCATCTAAGAAAGTTCCTGGCCAGGTGTGCTGGCTCATACCTGTTATCTCAGCACTTTGGGAGGCCAAGGTGGGTGGATCACCTGAGGTCAGGAGTTCAAGAGCAGCCTGGCCAACATGGTGAAACCCTGTCTCCACTAAAAATACAAAAATATTAGTTGGGCGTGGTGGTGGGCACCTGTAATCCCAGGTACTCGAGAGGCTGAGGCAGGAGAATTGCTTGAACTGAGGAGGCAGAGGTTGCAGTTGAGCCAAGATGGCGCTACTAGCATAGTGACAAGATCTAGACTCTGTCTCAAAAAAAAAAAAAAAAAAAAAAAGAAAGTTCCTTCATATCCCTCCATAGCCAAATTCCTTCTCAATAAAACAAAAACCAAAAAGCTACTGATCTGATTTCTATCACTGTAAATTAATATTGCCTGTTCTAAATTCAAATAAAAGTAATCATACAGTATATGTTCTTTTATATCCGGCTTCTTACCTCAGCACATTTTTTTAGAATAATGTTTTTGACAGTCATTCATGTGGTTACTCACATCAGTCATCCACCTCTTTTAACTGTCAGTGGTGTGCTGGAGCCTGCTCAGATTGGCTAATGAGAATTAATTCTGCATATACAAAGCTCTTCTCAAATCTACATTCAGTGACCTCACATTGATGGTGGGAGTATTTAAACCATGAAACAATTGCTATGAATCTATGTTCTTTTTTCCTGAAAGCCAGTCATAAAACATTTGCTAACATATCACTGATTCTGTTTTAAATAACTTTCGTCAACAGTGATTAAAAAAAGAAAGAAATGTTGGTTTGCAGCATCAGGATCTGTTTAGGCAGGAAAGGACAGGGAAGGGTAACTGTTATCAGTTCAAAAATGTAGCTGCATAATACAACCCCTTAAGTTTTCTCCTTTGGCTTACAACTAGCTGAATGGGACAATTTTCCAAACAAGAGAGTAGAATGTCCTTTCTGAAATTTTTCATCTGGGATTTCTTCATTTGACTCAAGTGTCTATCAAAAAATTTTAAAGAAGGAAACATTCTTCCTATGTTTGGGATGTCACTAGACAAACCAGTTCTCCGTAATTCGGGATTGCCAATGCCTATTAGATTAAGAAGAATGGCACAAACCTATTAAAAAAAAAATTAAGACCCTGTGTCAAAATAGGCCATATTTGTTATCCAATACTATACGGAATTTTGGCAATTCCACTCAGAACTGGTTCTAAACTATCCCTAGCTGATGCCTCCATATCCCCCCCACCACCCCAAATATCATTCTAAATGCCTACAGCTCTTCTTAAGCTACATACTAATTGTAACTCTCAGAGAAAACAGAAGCCATTAGGTGTCAAGTCTTTATACTTTGCTAGTTATGTTGAACAACTAATAGTTTTCCATCAAACAATATCAAACAATACAAGAATCAGTATTTTTGTTTCTGAGAATGAAAGAAGATGGGAGATAATTCATTTTAGGGACATTACATCATACAGCTTTAGAGGATACTATTTATATTCTAGTCTATGCAAATGGCACCTGCTAGACTTGGCCTGTTCACAGATCACAATACTATTTTAACTTCCTCAGATGACCCAGACACCATATACAAACTGGGCATGATATCGCTGTCAGTACTGCAAGGTTGGTGTCATTAATTGTGTGTGGTATGTGAAGTCTCAACACTGGTTACACCTAGGCACAAGAAATATGTGTTGTGCTAGTTAATCTTGGAAAAAACAAAGTAATGCCAAAAAGTCTCTATTTTTAATGTACTGACAAGCTGTGCTAGTAGTACCCCAAAGAAATAAAAGAAGCAACAACTCCCTCCCAGCCCAGATATCAGTTTGTTCATCTATTTTAATACCTCATTTTAGATAATATAAGTAAATGTTCTATGTGAGCTGTAAAGCACAACATTAGGTATTAGCAATTATTATTATTACTTTTTTTGAGACAGAGTCTCACTCTGTTGCCCAGGCTGGAGTGCAGTGGCGAGATCTTGGCAGCCTCCACCTCCCGGGTTCAAGTGATTCTCCTGCCTCAGCTTCCCGAGTAGCTGGGACCACAAACGCCGGCCATGACACCCAGCTAATTTTTGTATTTTTAGTAGAGACAGGGTTTCACCATGTTGGCCAGGGTGGTCTTGAACTCCTGACCTCAAATGATCTGCCTGCCTCAGCCTCCCAGAGTGTTGGGACTACAGGCATAAGCCACTGCACCTGGCCAACAATTACTTTCTATAATATTTCACCACAGTGCCCTCTGATAAGGGGGAAAGCCCATGTTCTGATTAGCTTAATCTGAAAATCTAGGATCTGAGGGGAAAGTTCACATTTCTGATAGCAATGGCAATACTCTAAACACGCTTTGAGATTGAAGAGAACATACACTGGACCATATAGGAGTCTTCTACTCCTCACAATCAGGTATCTTGGTTTTGAAGGGATGGAGACAGAAATATCTTTTAGACCTTCAGGAAAGTCATGGGGACAAGCATTCATATTTTTTGAGCTTAAATGTGGCTGGGAAATCTGAAAATGTGAACATCTTATCTAGCATTTCCCAACACTAGAATGTCACTCTAGACATCAGATAGCTCTTCCTTCTTGACTATACATTAAAAAATTTAGTGGGAAGAAATGGAGACAATTGTTGAAACTTAGCAGGAAGCCTACCATATTAAATACTTAAATATTAGTCGATTGACTGACAGAATTTGTTTTTGTTTTTTTTTTGATATAGAGTCTCACTCTGTCGCCCAGGTTGGAGTACAGTGGTGCAATCAAGACTCACTGCAGCCTCAATCTTTCAGTCTCAAGCAGTCCTCCCACTTCAGCCTCCTGAGTACCTAGGACGACAGGTGCTTGCCATCATACCTGGCTAATTGTTTTAATTTTTTGTAGACAGGGTCTCCCTATGTTACAGAGGCTGGTCTTGAACTCCTGGGCCCAAGTGATCCTCCCACCTTGGCCTCCTAAAGTGTTGGAAATACAGGGGTGAGACACTGTGCCCGGCTGACAGTAGAATTTAAAAGACTTCTAAGCTAGCAATTAAGTGTATTTTCTAATAATCTAATTTTTATATACTACTTTAACAAAAATAGAGAAAACTTCATTATTTCTTATTTTATTTCTTTTTTTGTTTTTTAAGATGGAGTCTCGGTCCGTCATCCAGGCTGGAGTGCAGTAGTGCGATCTTGACTCACTGCAAACTCCACCTCCTGGGTTCAAGTGATTCTCCTGCCCCCGCCTCCAGGGTTCAAGTGATTCTCCTGCCTCAGCCTCCCGAGTAGCTGGGACTACAGGTAGTGCGCCAGCATGCCCAGCTAATTTTTGTATTTTTAGTAGAGACGGGGTTTCACCATGTTGGCCAGGATGGTCTTGATCTCCTGACCTCATGATCCGCCTGCCTTGTCCTCCCAAAGCGCTGGGATTATAGGTGTGAACCACTGCGCCCTGACCTATTTCTTATTTTCTTAGTGGTTACTATGGCAATTACAATTAAAATCCTAAATTCATAACAATCTAGTCTGAATTGTTACCAACTTAGCCTGGACAGTATAAAAAACCTTGCTCTTATACAGCTCTGTTCCCCTCTTTATGTTGTTGTTATAAATTACATATTTTACATGTGTTTCCATTAACATAATTATTGTTTTAGGCATTTTTCTTCTTTTTTTTTGAGATGGAGTCTCGCTTTGTCACCAGGCTGGAGAGCGGTGGTGTGATCTCGGCTCACTGCAACCTCTGCCTCCCAGGTTCAAGCGATTCTCCTGCCTCAGCCTCCCGAGTAGCTGGGACTACAGGCGTGTGCCACCACATCCAGCTAATTTTTGTATTTTTAGTAGAGATGGGGTTTCACCATTTTGGCCAGGATGGTCTTGATCTCTTGACCTCATGATCTGCCTGCCTTGGCCTCCCAAAGTGCTGGGATTACAGGCGTGAGCCACCGCACCCGGCCTAGGCATTTTCCTTTCATGAATGAAAGAAGAGTTACAAACCAGCAATACTGGTTTTTATATTTACTTATGTAGATACCTTTACAGGAGTTCTTTATTTCTTTATGTGGCTTTGAGTTACTGTCTAGCATTCTTTCATTTAATCCTGAAGCATTCCCTTTTAGCATTTCTTGTAGGACAGGTCTATTAGCAATAAACCTCTTTAACTTTTATCTGGAAATGTCTTAATTTCTCCTTCACTTCTTAAGGACAGTTTTGCCAGATTATAGAATTTCTGTATTCTTAAGCCTATGTATGTGTATATATACACATATACGTATGTGTATATATATACATATATATACATATACGTATGTGTGTATATATACATATATATACTTTTTAAACAAAGAAGCTAACTTACCAAGTAGATTCTCCACAATTCACAATGCATTTTAATCTATTGAAGATGCAAGAAGATAAACTGTAGTGTGGGCTGAGATCAGTGTTGAACTAAAGATAGGAAAGCTTTTCAAGAAATTAGTTGCTGATTGTACCTTGATAATTAAATACACAAACCTATGATCCTTTTAGGCTTACTTAATTAGTATCAAATGAGCTTACTTAATTATAGCTGTAAATTAAATGCATAGGGTTTGCCTCATCTCAAAATAATTATATGTGCATTATAATGTGAATTATGGAACATTAATTTGTATTTTATTGATTACTCCCTAAACAGAGACTGAAACTCATTAGGACAAAGTTATTATCACAGCAGTTTTGATAAATAGCTCCTAGAAGACGTTCCTGAATAACGTTTGCATACAAGTTCTTTAAAGGAGAACTATACATGTGTCAGAGTTAGCAGTACACACATTTATTACAAAACCCTGGTTCAGAAAACTGTGCTCCCTGAGGTATTCAGATAAGAGGCATATACGCTTATATGTATGTATATAGTAATATCTCCCCGCTCATTCGGCACAGAGTTAGACCAACTTTTTCAAGTTTATAGTAGAAGCTGTAATTACCTTTTAAAAAAATATTTTAACATGAATAACTACAGATCAAACTATTACCTCTAGTAAACCAGTTCTTAGCATCCCCCAAATAGAGAAAATAATAGATTAACTATCATACTAAGAAAGCTTCTGTTATGTCTATTATACTCAAGAACCACACAAAAAGGGACATAACTCTATATTGTCTGTGGATACTATACTGTGGGTAGCTATCTTTTTTTCCTTCCTTCTCCAATTTAATCTGAGAACAAACATTTGCTGCTAGAAAATGAATAGATAATTATTAAAGGCATAAATACAGACAAATTAGGGAGAGAAAACATTCTAACTCTAGAGCTGTTTTTTTTTTTTTAAGGAAATGACTATGTTTATTAATTGGGAAGAGCTGAGTACAAACAGAGCTCACTCAATATACAATTTAATACCTTTTAATTTGGGATGGGGAGGAGACTCTAACCACAAATTAAAATATTTCAAGTGTAAATTCATGAACAAGCCTTAGATTTTTCCTTAAATATAAAATGGATTTAAGTAAAAACGTGAGATTTTCATGATTAAAATAGACAAACTTTTCAGACTAGCCAGCTCTTGTCTTACATGCTTTAAATGCACCCACTGTTTTTCACATTTTCCTTTTCCTGCTCTCTTGTGAGACAACTCCCACTGACCACACCAATAACTGTGGCTGAGCTTATATTGTTTTCCTTCGTTTTTTCTTCAATATTTTGCACTGTGAAACTGCTGCCACAAAGCCTGAAGACTGCACTTGATTGCTTACTGTAATACTAACATTTGCTAATTAGGAGTAGTGGCATTATCAGGCTTCAAAAGCAACAGCAGTGAAGGCTGAGCAGCTATGTCAAGGCTTTCCTCAGCATGTGGTATTTTTAACTTTGGCCACCATAGCTTTTTCCTCACTATATTTGTAGTTTTCTGCCATTTTCTCTCTTTAACTACAGAGACTGAAGGGAAGACCTAAGCATAATAATCCTGTTTTAATTCAACTCAGTTTGGGCCTAAAGCAAACATGGAATTACTCATGATTAATTCTAAGGAACATAACCCACTCTCATGTTCAATGGGTCTATGTTTGAATCTAACTAGTGGCTTCCCCTCATCTTTCACTGACTTTCAGTCTTTCTTTTCCCTGTGTTAATCCCCAAAGTGACTGAAGAATCATAACTTGCCATTCTCCTACTGCACAAAATTTTTGTATTATGCAACTCACATTTCAAGGAACTTGTATTATTATCCTTGTATCATGTGTTCAAATTCAAATTAAATTCAGACCACTCTATAATAAGTAACAAGATGCATGAGGGCACTGTGATCTAGGCAACCATAATTATACAATTATTGATGAAGTTCCTGTTGATAAACAATGCAAACATTAGGAAATACTATTTTGCAATTAAGTGATGAAGAAAGCTGTTTACTGCCTTCCATTCTATCCTCTGCTAATAAGATTGAAGTTGCAGATGTTCATGTATGCTGCATTGATGTTAAATGGTGCATGATGCTCTAGGTGGTTCCCATAACCTTGCTTTGTCTACTCTGAACTGACTCAATTGATATGATAATATCGAAAAAATGCAGGGCTGAACTGGCACAATTTGCATAGCCTTGAAATCTGCCATTAATGGACAGCCAACTGCTTCTAAAAGTTCTTGTTCAGTTGTCACTGACAACAATGTATTAGACAAACAATATTTTGAAATTAACCACACAGGTGGGGATATCACTTACTGAAGCTTTTATCTCATCAAACAAGGTACACATGAATGTATTTATAAAGCTAGCAATTGGGGACTTTGTGATCTTTTTGGGAGTTCAATTACTATTAGAGTATTAATATAAAGAAAGCAGAAATCATTCAGGGGTCACAAAACAGTTGGTAGTAGCACTTGCAGCTTTTTGACACAGGTACAATATTTAGAGAAACACCTTTCTCCCTTTCACAAAACCTATATTTCCATTTCATTATTAAATAAATATTATGTTTTAGATTAAGAAATAAAATCTTCAGTGTTGTTCAATATTGCACTTTACTAATAAAAAAATCATCATGTAAGAGACTCCGTATAAGAATGGTAGGAATTACTCTGATGCACGAAAATGAAATGACACACTAGAGAACCTCAAACACTGAAGAAAACTGAAATACCTGCAAAAATATACCGAACAGAGAAGTAGAAAAATACCATAAATATAAGGGAGAACCAGAAATCTTTGAGTTTAGAATTTATGGGCACATATGGATAAAAGACAATACATTTGCCTTGGGGCAGGGGGTAGGGGATGGACAATTAAACAATTAGAAGAGAAAAACTGCAAATAAATTAGAAGAATACAATTTTGAAACAAAAATTCTAGACAAGCTGATATAGAAAACTTAGTGCTAACAAAGGTATAATACAAAAGTGAAACACAGTGGGCTGCTCTGTACTACCTAGAAGTTAATATTAAACTCCCCAAAGAGCAAATTCCCACATGACTAGTTGGATAAGACATGGGCTAAAGGAATTTAGAGAAGCACCAGATAAAAGAAAATGTGCAAACATATAATTAACGTTTTAAAGAAGGGCAGCAAAAGTGTTTTTTAAAATAAAACCAGGCCGGGTATGGTGGCTCATGCCTGCAATTCCAGCACTTTTGGGAGGCCAAGGCAAGAGGATCACTTGAGGCCAGAAGGTGAGACCAGCTTGGGCAATATACAAAGCCCCATCTCTACAAAAAAATTAAAAAATTAGCTGGGTGTGGTGGCACTTGTTCTCCTAGCTACTCAAGAGCCTGAGGTGGGAGCACTGCTCCAGCCCAGGAGTTCGAGGTTACAGTTATCTATGATTGCATCCCTGAACTCCAGCCTGGGTGGCAGAGCAAGACCTTGCCTCAAAAATAAACAAACAAATAAAAAAAACAATTCTTTCACTTAAGTCAAAGTTTGAACAATAGCTTGTTTTAACTTTTTGTTTATACTTGGTTTAAATCCTAAATTGAGACCTTTCATTCTGAACATTAGTTTTATTACAGGACTAGAATATAAACATAAAGGAAAATGGGGCCACTGTACACCGTATCCATTGCCCCTCTTAACTGAACTCATCCCTGTGGGAAGACTGAATCTGTTCATAAGGACTGTACTTCCTATCTGATTAATATCAGATTAAACCTTCAAGAGGAGCTCTCACAGAGCATCCAGTTGAATGTGGTACAGATGCCTGGTCAGGGTTATTTGTGCTCTTTAACAGTTTCCCAAGCAATCCAAAAGGACAGAAAAATATTAATATGGATTTAAGTAGGTTGCAGGTACTAATGGCAGCCTAGGTAATTCAGACCAACTGTCTTATCAAGAATTAGAACATCTGCACATATTTTTAAAAAATCTGTTTGAAGGCATTGAAGTCCTAACAAAAGAATGAAGAATTACCAGGCTATAATACAGAGGATGATAGAAACCCAGAGAAGTGAGTCTGGTGTTTGATGCTAGGAGGACAAAGTCTGGAACCCAGTCTGTCAAGAGTAATGGGCCTAGTTAAAATCTCCTTATCTCAGGGTGGGAATCAAAAGGATTAAGGGTGTGTGAACAGGCAGTAGAAAGACCTAGACAAGGGATTGTAGCTTAGCCTCTAATCATCTAAGTCTTTAAACTTAGATTAAGATAAATACAGTGTGCCAATGTCCCCATGCCTGCCAAAAGCAAACATGAATCATCCTATACCTCAAATTATTTCTATAAGCAATTTTGCAAATACAACATATCACCCACAATAAAAAAAATAAACAGTAATATAAAGAGGCAAACAGGAAATTAAAACCAGCAGAAATTACAGCTTAATAAAGCAGTTCCAGATATTGAACTTAACAAACAGAAACTTTGAAATAGCAAGAGTTAAAGATAAAATCGAGAATTTTAACAGAGGACTAGAATGCAACAGACAGGTTTAAATGGAAATTGAAAGTAAAAATTTAGTGGATAGTTTTACTAGAAGCTTAGACACAACTTAAAAAAGAATTAGTGAACTAGAAGATAGAACAGAAGAAAATACCCACAATGAAGCCCAGTGAAGACAGATAAGATGCATTCTATATAGCCACCCAAAGTAGAACTAGAACCTATGGGTAAAAGTGATCAAGAAGGCAAATTTATGTCCAAGAGAAGGAAAAAGTTTCTAACAATTTAGGGTTTATAAAACCAAATTAAATGGACCTCTCAGGTTGTGAATGTTTTAGAGAGGGCTTCTGACTTGAGTTGGGAATGAGATAAGATGATCCCTCTGTCCCTTTCAATTTTAAGACCTTAGGATTTAGGCTAAGCATGGTGAGTCATGCCTGTAATCCCAGCACTTTAGGAGGCTGAGGTGGGCGGATTGCTTGAGGCCAGCCTGAGCAACATAGTGAGATGCCTGTCTCTACTAAAAATAAAAAAAATTAGCCAGGTATGGTGGCACACACCTGTAGTCCTAGCTACTCAGGAGGCTGAGGTGAGAGGATCCTTTGAACCCAGGAGTTTGAGGCTGCAGTGAGCTATGATCATGCTACTGCACTCCAGCCTGGGTGATAGTGACTGAGTGAGACCCTGTCTTAAAAAAAAAAAAAAAAAAGAACTTAAGATTTTATAAGAATTCAGAGAGTGATCAGGTAGAAAAATTAAACTCAGGAGAATAGGTTTTGAAAGACCATAGTATGATCCAATAAATGTAAAAGTAATATTATGTGTGAATGTAAGCACTCAGTAGAAAGATGTCTACAAGTAATCACTAAATTGTTAACAAGGGTTATCTCTTGGGAGAATTTTAGTAAATATTTTATAAGAGGGAATATGGTAAAGATGATATCAGTAACCATGAGATCAGAGTATTGCAACTAAGGATATTACATTAGAGGAGGGGTTCTCAAACTTTTTCTCTTAAAAAATTATTGAGGCCAGGTGCACTGGCTCATACCTGTAATACCAGTACTTTGGGAAGCCAAGGCAGGAGGATTGCTTGAGCCCAGAAGTTTGAAACCAGTCTGGGCAACATAGTGAAACCCTGTCTCTTTTAAAATTAAAAAAAAAAAAAAATTGAGTCCATCAAAAAATGTAAGCCAGGAAAAAAAAGAAAAAAAAATTGAGGACTCCAAATAGATTTTGTGTTAGTCATAGTTATTAATATTTGCTGTATTAGAAATTAAAATGATCTCAAAAAATTTCTGAATAAACCTACATTTTAACATATTTTAATAAGAATAACTATATATTCCAAACAAAAATATTAATAAAGAGTATGGCATTTAAGTTTTTGCTAATCTCTTTAATATCCAGTTAACAGAAGTCAGCTGGATTCTTATATTTTCTTCAGTATTCAATCTGTTGTGATATCATACATTATGTAGTCTCTGGAAAACTCTACTGTCATTGAGAGTCAAAAAGGCAAATAATATATTTGAATTACTGTGAAGTAGTTTTGACTTCATAGAAGAGATTCCTTGAAAGAGCCTCAGAAAGGGCACCCCCAGTGAGTCTATACTTTGAGAACCACTGCATTAGATTAAGGGCTATAGCCGTCACTATGCTGGGAAGGTGGCCCTGTTCACTCTAGATAAGGTATAATTACTAGGAATGTGTCAGTTCTGTTGTGCTCACAGCTGTGGCTAGTGGGATAGGCCAATAAGGAATTCATGTTCTGCAACTTAGAAAAGATCCTGAACGGTGCTTATGTGAAAGCAAGCTGGCCAACAAGAATATTTTAGACTTCCCTAGTCAGATAAAGTACCTGATCCTTTTATGTAGTAATGGGCCTGAATTACATATCCCAACCTGTAATTGCTTTTTCATTGTTGGAAACAAGTTTTATATCAATGCATTAGACAAACTATACTAGCTGAAGCCTGACATGGAAGAACTAACAAAGGTCTCCGAAGTGAAGGCAGACTTATCTCCATATTAGAATACTGATAACTTAAGACCAAGATAGAAACCCAACCCAAGACAGATGGGGATCTGAAACCTGCAAAGCATGGCACCTGCCCCTTTCTGGACCACCAAAAAATTATTTATTTATTTTTCATTTTTAAAAAGTTATTTTTTTTAGTAGAGATGGGGTCTTGCTATGTTGCCCAGGGTGGTCTCAAACTCCTGGGCTCAAGGGATCCTTCTGCCTCACCCTGGGATTTTAGGCATGGGCCATTATGCCTAGCCAACAGAAATATTTAGAAATAAAATAGTAAAGGGTCCACAGCCTACCTTCTACTATGAAAGGCATGATTTAGCCCATTTGATCAGAAAGAAAATTAACAAGCCCTTGAGACTCTCCTACTAGACCCCTAACTTTTGAAGACTTAAAAGAACCTAGTCACAGGTGTTGCAGACACCATTTTCCTCCTTAATTGGGAAGTCAAAGGCTCTATTTCAGATAATTTACTACAACAGTTTGGTGCCAGAGTATTTTTAATCTTTTTCCCATGGTATTATATCCTGACAGTGAAATAATATTTTATATTTGCCTACTCTTTAAAAATAAGAAGTCTGAGAGAATGGTCTCTATGAAATAAGAATTATATCCTACTCATCAAATAATTCTCTTAATATGACATTCCCGTTACATTAACATCTAGACTTGGGCTGGTTAAAATATGGCCTGTGGGCCAAATCTGGCTAGCTGCCTATTTTTATAAATAGAGTTTTATTGGAATACAGCCACACCCATTTGTTTACATATAGCTGTTTTCATGCTACAGAGGGAGAGTTGAGCACTTGCAACAGAGGTAGTATGGCCTGCAAAGCAGAAAATAATTACTATTTGACCCTTTATGAAAAGTTTGCCGATTCCTGATTTAAACATGTAGTCTATTAGAACTGAAAGATACATTAGAGATTTTTTTAGCTACTCCTTTCACTTTATAGTTGAATAAAATGAGGCCCAGAGAATTGAAAAAGCAGTACACAGAGCACACAGAAGACAAGAGGAAGCTTCCTAGCACATGGGATTCCCTCTTTGTTATTTTCCAGCTTACTCATTCCACACGAGGAATGCTCTGCCTAAAGCAAGAGTCCTGCCGAGTCTCTTAAAAGCCACATATGGTGTTGGCACAGAAACTGTTTTTTCAACACCTGGGTAACCAGGCTGTGTAGGTCCCAGGAGTGCACCAGTGCCCTCAGCTTCAGCTTTAGCCAATCCCTGAGGAGTTAGATCTGAGAGAGAGCCACTTTCAAGGCCCTGCCTCATTAGTCCCTGCTGCTACCGATCTAGCTCAGAGAAAAATGGTCCTTCCCTCATGCCTACTGCACCAAGGCCAGTCTTGAGTGAAGAGGCTTTGTTCAAAGAGGATTTGTTAATTAAGTCATCACTGTAGTACTAATAAAACCCCAGAGCTTCAGTCAGTAGTAGTCTATGTTACTTTAGGGTTGCTGAATGTATATGTTTGTAACTAAAAGGAATATGTTCTTTTAGAAACAACTGATATGTTTTTTAAAGTATGAAAATAAGACATGGAAAATACAGAGTATCTAACATCTTACCCCCAGCACACTGGCATACTCACTCTTGCTACTTTGTTTTTGTTTTGTTTTTTGTTTTGAGATGGAGTCTCACTTGCTTTCCTGCTCTTGCTCGCTCTGTCACCCAGGCTGGAGTGCAGTAGCGAGATCTCGGCTCACTGCAACCTCTGCCTCCTGGGTTCAAGCGATTCTCCTGCCTCAGTCTCCCATGTAGCAGGGATTACAGGTACATGCCACCACGTCCGGCTAATTTTTGTAATTTTAGTGGAGGTGGGTTTTATCGTGTTGGCCAGGCCGGTCTGGAACTCCTGACCTCAAGTGATCTGCCCGCCTCGGCCTCCCAAAGTGTTGGGATTACAGGTGTGAACCACTGTGCCCAGCCTCTCTTGCTACTTTGTAATAGCAGGTAATTTTATATTCTGATTTGTTTATACTCAAAGTCCTCAAATAAGTGATGAAGTTTCACAAAGTGAATGAACCCACTGTGTTGGTTTATTTTTCATGTAACATAATATATATAGTTTCAAGTTGCTACACTATTTTTAATGATGGCTTGAGTAAACAACATACTTAACGTATTATTTTTAGTTTGCTTTCATTTTTCTCACTATTATACATAAAAGTGACATGAATGTCTTCACATGTAGATGTTCCCAGACTTTTGATTATTTAAATTCCAAGAGCTGAAATTGCTGTATAAAAGGATATGAAAACTTTTACCAATTTACACTCTAGCAATATTAAGAGTATATGACTACACCCTAAGTATCAAATAACAATTCTTTTAAAAAATTCTCCTATCCACATATTCTAATTTGAACTTCTTTATGAAAGTCCCCTATGTCTTCTAACATATCCAGGTTCAACCTATAGAATTAATCTTCAGTAACTAGAGCTCAGCTGAGCATGGTGGTTCATGCTTATAATCCCAGCACTTTGGGAGGCTGAGGTGGGTGGATCACTTGAGTCCAGTAGTTCAAGACCAGCCTGGGCAATATGGTGAAACCCTGTCTCTACAAAAAAATTAAAAAAATAGCCAGGTGTGGTGGCGTGCACCTGTAGTCCCAGCTACCTGGAAGGCTGAGGTGGGAGGATCACTTAAGTCTGGGAGGAAGAAGGGGTTGCAGTGAGCCGTAATTGTGCCACTATACTCCAGCCTTGGCAACAGAGAGAGACCCTGTTTCAAAAAAACAAACAAAAACAATAACAAAAAACACAAACTAGAGCTCATATTAGTCTCAACCACAACCAGGATGACACTGCCAGAAAGCCATTAAAAGCCTGATTTTAAAAGAAAAGCTCATTAATAAAAGCAAAAATGTATGAAGGTTCAAATAAGTTTGATTGAATGAGACATGGTTTCACTCTATTGCCCAGGCTACATTGCAAGTGGTATGATCATAGCTCACTGTAACCTCGAGCTCCTCAGCTCATGTGATCACCTGCCTTAGCCTCCTGGGTAGCCAAGACTACAGGCGTGTGCCACCATGCCTGGCTAATTTCCACATTTTTTTTGCAGGGTCTTACTATGTTCCCAGGCTGGTCTTGAACTCCTGGCCTCAAGTGATTCTCCAGCCTCAGCCTCTCAAAGTGTTGAGGTTACAGGTGTGACTCACCCTACCAGGCCAAAAAAGCTTTATTGAAAGTATTTATGATGATATAGAGCATGTAAGATATTGATCTTTCTGCATCTCTCACAATAAAAAAAAATCAAGCTAATGTGGTATTGATATATTATATAAAACCTGCTTAAAACCCACTTTAACATTCAGTCCATAGAAACCAACTCAAGAAAAATAATTATCCAGAATTAGCATAAATTTACCAATCTATATCTTAATAAAGTGTATTACATCAGGACTCTAAATATCAAGACACTCAATTTATTATACCTCAGGTTATCCACATTGCTTCAAGTCCTGTATAAATATTTTTAAATGGCCATCTCTTCTTTATATGGATAATGGTGTAGGACTTAAAATAGTTTATCTGACCATTCTAAGATGAAAGTCATTTCCTTTGCTAACATCTTTATTGAAGCATGATTGACATGCAATAAACTGCACTATTTAAGTGTACAATTGGAAAAGTTTGAATAGGTATTACTCATGAAGCCATCACCACAATCAAAACAACAAACATACATATCAATTCTAAAAGTTTCTTCATGTGTCTTTGTAAGGTCCCACCCCTTCCTGCCTATCCCTAGGCAGCCACTCATCTAGACTCAGCAGTCTCAAGGTTTGATTTGGATTTCTAATCAATTATCTTTTAGTGATTGAGGTAATACTGCCTATACCCAGTGGGTTTTGTCTCCACAAATGGCTATCTAATTTGAACAACAGAGGTTACTTTCTAGGAAAATTTCTGAGCTACAGATTCCCTAAACCAAAAGCAGCCTCAAGTATTCTGCTAAGGACGGTACCAGTCTTCTGTAGAGACTGACAGCCTTCTCACATATATATCAATGTGTAATTATAGACTTCCAGCATAGCTGATGGTTGGTTCTTGGATCAACAATATTTTAAAACACATGAAAGAGGAATTAACTTGATTATATAGAACCAGGTCTTTAGAACATTCACCAGCAATTATGCAATTCTATTTTTTCTTCAGTTATGCTATATGTAGTTAAAGATTTTTCTTTTCTTCTGAGTTAAGAAAAACATTCATTCAAGTCATTTTTTTTTCTTTTAAAGTTTGTCATTTTTGAAAAAAACTGTGCCAATGGTCAGTATCAATTCTTGGTTGTTGACTGGCTTTAAGAACCTATGATGATTATTTTATATTCAGAATTTCATTGATGAAACACATCTAGTGCTATTCTTCACACACATACAAAAAGATCTCCTAGGTATTTAATGTCCACTCAGATGAAAAGTGTCTATAAGTTACACAATTCTTAATATTGGGTTTATCATTATTCTTCTAGTCACTTAAATTCAAAATATTAAGGTCATCCTTGTCTTCTTATAAAGTCACTAAATCCTATTTCATCCCATATAGTCACCAAATTTTTCATGTCTTTTGCCCTCAGTGATGTGATCCTTATCTTTCTAGCTTCTGTACCTATGCTTAGCTTGCACATGTAGACATACTGAACTATGTCCCCCAATTCACCATGTTCTACTCTTCTTTGCCTGTGACTTTATATGTGCTGTTTCTTCTGGCTAGAATGTTGTTCTTTGCCTTCTTTGTTTGGTAAACTGCAACTACTCATGTAAGGTTAAATCTTATGTAAAGCATGTCTTAGACTCCTCTGTATTATTGGCTGCTTCCTCTTCTTGTGTCCTTAACGCCTTAAATATTCATCTATTGTAGTTCTTATTACAACAAATTGTCATTATTTTTTCACACTTCTACATTTCACATATTGTGAATTCCCTGAATATAAAGACAAAAATATATACAGTCCTTTACCAAGTACATAGAACATAGTAGGCTCTCAATCACTGTAGATGTAGAATCAATACATTTTATTACCTTTTTTTCATTAGCTTGCTATTATTTTAATTCAATTCCTATTGGTGCTTATTTAAATTGTTTCCAAATTGATCCATTTGATAATAGTCTCTCCCTCCTCTAGTCTAATTTGTACACTAGCATGAGATTATATTCCTAAACCACTGTTTTGAACATATCATTCCTCTGCTCAAAACCCTTCAATACTTTCCCACTTCCCTTCAAATAAGACCCAGCTCTGTAGCCAAGCACTCAAATCTCAGTGTAATCTAACCCTAAGTTATCTTTTTTTACTTTATCACCTATTAATGTTTCTTATATTAATTCTACACTAGTCACACAGGAATACTTACATTTTCTGGAACATTTTGTAGTTTCTATTTTTATTATTCTATTTTTGTTAGATTGTAATTAAAAAATAATTATCTATTGCCCTTCAAGTAGACCTTTTTTTTTTTTTTTTGAGACAGGGTCTCACTCTGTTGCCCGGGCTGGAGTGTAATGGTGTGATCACGGCTGACTGTTGCTGCCTTGAACTCCTGGGCTCCACGAACCTCCTTGCCTCAGCCTTCTGAGTAGCTAGGACTACAGGCATGTGCCACTGTGCCCAGCTAATTTTTTTTTTTTTGGTAGAGATGGGGTCTTGCTGTGTTGCCCAGGTTGGTCTCCAATCCCTGGCCTCATACAATTCTTCTGCCTTGGCCACCCAAAGTATTGGGATTACAGGTGTGAGCCACTGCACCTGGTCTGAAAGCAGGCTTTTAATTGAGGTATGACATATACAGAGAAGAGTACAAATTGGAAGTCTGACTCTGGAAATGTTGGCCTTTAGACTAAATAGAGAGTTCTGAACATCCCTAATGAGTCTAGCCTGCAGCCAACATACTACCTTAAGGTAGCCAACAAGTGACCACTGTCAAGACAAGTAGAACTACTCGGCTGAGCCTAGCCTTGATTGGACAATCATGAGAAAATAAAACTGCTGTTTTTTATGTTACTAATTTATGGGGTGGTCCATTATGGTGAAAAATTCCCTCCTTGCAATTACTAATCCCCATCAAAAGTAACTTGAGGCCTGTTTCCATTGACTTTATACAAATGGAATCACATAGTATATACTCTTATGTTTATATAACAATGTTTTAATATCACCTTCATCACTGAAGGAAAATATTGCTGGAGATAGAATTCTGGGTTGGCAGTTTCGTTTCAGCACTTCTAAGATGTTCCACTTTCTTTTGATCTCCACTGTAAGGAATCTGTAGTTGTTCATATAATTTCCTATTCTATGCAATGTGCTACTTTGCTCTTCAATATCTTCTCTTCATCTTTTGGTTTCAGTAGTAGTCTAATTATATGTTTAGGTGTGGTTTTCTTTGTATTTATTCTGCTTGTGGTTCACAGGGCTTCCCAAATCTGTAAGTTCATGTCTTTCACCAGAAGCGGGAAACCTTACAGCCATTATTCATCAAATATTTATCTTGCCTCATTCTCTAGCTCCTTTCCTTTTGAGACTCCAATTATGATCATTTTAGGCCCTTTGCTGTTGTCCTAAAGGTCACAGAAGCTCTGTTCACTGTTTTTGTATTGTTTTTTTTTTCTGAGATGGAGTCTTGCTCTGTCTGCTTGGGCTGGACTGCAGTGGTATTATCTTGGCTTGCTGCAACCTCTGCCTCCCAGGTTCAAGTGATTCTCCTGCCTCACCCTATCAAGTAGCTGGGACTACAGGCCTGTGCCACCGCGCCCAGCTAATTTTTGTATTTTTAGTAGAGACGGGGTTTCACCATGTTGGCCAGACTGGTCTTGAACTCCTGACTTCAGGAAATCCACCCACCCTGGCCTCCAGAAGTGCTGGGATTACAGGTGTGAGCCACTGCACCCGGCCATGTTCATTGTTTTTTTCCTCTTCATTTTCCACACTTGATAATTTCTACATACCTATATTCAAGTTTGCTCCTTGTCATATTTAAATTACTGAAAGAGTACCCTGTGAACCTAAAATATTTACTCTCTGGTCCTTTAAGAAAAAAATGCCGGCCGGGCATGGTGGCTCACGCCTGTAATCCCAGCACTTTGGGAGGCCGAGGCGGGCGGATCCCGAGGTCAGGAGATCGAGACCATCCTGGCTAACACGGTGAAACCCCGTCTCTACTAAAAATAGAAAAAGAAAATTAGCCGGGCATGGTGGCGGGAGCCTGTAGTCCCAGCTACTCGGGAGGCTGAGGCGGAAAATGGCGTGAACCGGAAAGGCGGAGCTTGTAGTGAGGCTAGATCGCGCCGCTGCACTCCACTGCCCTCCAGCCTGGGAGGCAGGGCGAGACTCAGTCTCAAAAAAAAAAAAAAAAAAATGCTGACCTCTGTTGTACAGTCTACTCAAATATGTTTCTAAGGAGGGGATTATTATTATTTTTTAAGCAGACAAGTAAACTTGGCTAGACTTAAATTCCAAACTCTGCACCCCAGCAATAGACAATGAGACATCTTTATTAAGTTCTTTTAGCCTTAGCTGGGCTGCTAGGAATCCACTCTGCATATGCGTAATTCAAGGGTCATCCAGAGATTTGGACAAGGTCTGTATGTAGAATTTAGGGCTACCTCTGTATGGTTTTTCTCCTTTCTGAAATTTCCTCACTCACTTTTTACCTAAACTCTTCCTCTGGATCTTCAAGCCAGTAAGACTGCATGTTTTCTACCAACTTTTAGGCATGCTACTTGGTGCCAACTTGGGCTGGCCCTAGAGAAAGAGTCATAAAAATAGGAAATGTACTCAAGGCCATTCTCCTCCTCCAAGTATAGACTCTCCTTCAGTTTCTGCCTGATTTTCATTCTTCTCCAGTGTCTCCAGGTAGTTGGCTTTGTAATATTTTGTTAAGAGTTATAATTGCTACGTGAAGAAGGGCTGTTCTGACATGAGCTATTCCTACCCTATTTAGTTTGGAATTCTGTATATACTCTTTTGGGTCCGACTTTGTTCCACATTATGTTTGTTATATTCATTCATATTGTTGAGTTGAGTGGTAATCCATTCATTCTCTCTTCATTATGTATGCTATCACATAAGTATATAATATATTCAGTTTACTCTTTATGGACCTTTGGGGTTGTTTCCAATTATTTTGGTCATTGCAAATAGTGCTGTTATATTTGTTGTAGCAAAAGACTAGAAATACCAAGATGTATATCAAAAGAGGATTAGTAAAATAAAGTATGATGTGACAAGAAAATGAAATATTATGCAGCTATAAAAAATGGAACAATCTCTAAGATACATTAAGCAAAAAGTCAAGGTGTGGAACAATGTGTATAGCTGACATTCAGTGGATTGGTTCAGTCTGGGAAAGGGCTGGATTAGATAGGTAACATCTAGAAGGAGGAATTTCATACTGTGTGAATATAATACCTTGAAAACACAGATTAAAAAACCTATGGAAGAAAACATCCCCAATATATTGTGTACATCATTCCATGTTCATAAAAATTAAAATACTAAATCAATTTCCATCATATGTATATATTAATAAATTCTCTATGGCTGAACATTTAGATTAGAATGAGCTAGAACTCTGTGAAGTGATATGAAAAAACTTCTAGAATATATTATAAAGTGAAAAAAGGAAAAAACAAACATATCAACAGTATGCCACTTTTCAAATAAAAAGGAAGGAGAAATAAGAAAATGCTCATGTATCTGCTCATCTGGGCATAAATAAATACAGGAATGAAATTCCATTAACTGAAGAATAGGTAAATAAAATGTTGTATGTCTATATGTAGAGAGCTAAATAGTGTTGCCCCTGAATTCATGTCCATCTGGAACCTTAGAATGTGACCTTATTTGGAAATAAAGTCTTTGCAGATTAATTAGTTAAGATTAGGTCACACTAGATTAGATTAGGCCCTATATCCAATTATTGGTGTCTTTAAAATAAAAGGAGTGGGCACAGAAAGATACACACAGGGAAGAAGGCCATGCGAAGACAGAGGCAAATACTGAAGTGATATAGCTACAAGCCAAGGAATGCCAAGAATTGATTTCCAGGAGCCCAGTAGCTAGGAAGAGACAAGGAACAATTTCCTAGAGTTTTCAGAGGGTACAAGGCCCTGCTGATACCTTTTATTTTGGACTTCTAGCCTTCAGAACTGTGAAATAATAAATTTCTGTTCTTTTAAGCCACTCACTTTGTGGTAATTTGTTATGGCAGCCCTAGGAAATGAATAAACCATGCAATAGAATGTTATATGGCAATAAAAAGAAGTAAAAAACTGACACATGCTATAATATGGATAAACCTTGAAAACATTATGTTAAGTGAAAGAAGCCTAACACAGAAAACCACATATTGTAAGAGTCCATTTATATGCAATTTCCAGAAAAGGCAAATGCATAGAGGCAGAAAGTAGATTAATGGTTGCTTAAGGTTGGGAGAAGATGGGTGAAGCTGGAGAGAGACAGTTTCTGGGATGATGAAAATGTTCTAAAATTGATTGTGGTGACGGTTGCACAACCTATGAATATACAAAAAAAATGAATTGTATACTTTAAATAAGGAAATTGTATGGTGTGTGAATTATATCTGAGTGAAGCTGTTAGAAAAAAAAAAGAAGAAATACAGAAAAGATAAGTAAAAAACTGAGATTGGTTACCTACAAGAGGTAGGTGGGAACAGGGTGGGAAGAATGCTAAAACAAGAATGGCGAAAAAGTAGTGTCAGGGAAGTGACACTTCTTTTACTATATCTTTGTGAATAGTTCTTGACTTTTAGAACCATGGTAATTTTCTATATATTTAAAAAACTTAATTAAAATTAACCAGGATGTGTGGTTGTATGAGCTCCTCATTTTGCTCTACTTATATATTTCCCTGGTCTTGATGGTTCAGGCTGCACTTAGAGAGTTGGGGTAACAGCTCTAAGCCAGTCCTGAACTCTGTGGTATTGGATTGCAATAGGTGATACTACTGTGTACTCATGTTTTAAAAATATATACACAGGGCCAGGCGCAGTGGCTCACGTCTGTAATCCCAGCACTTTAGGAGGCTGAGGCGGGTGGATCACCTGAGGTCAGGAGTTTGAGACCATTCCTGACCAACATGGAGAAACCCCATCTCTACTAAAAAAAAACCCAAAAAATTAGCTGGGCATGGGAGGCTGAGGCAGGAGAATTGCTTGGTCCCAGGAGGCAGAGGTTCCAGTGAGCTGAGGTCACGACATTGCACTCCAGCCTGGGCAACAAGAGCGAAACTCCTTCTCAAAAAAAAAAAAAAATCATATATATATATCACACACATACACACACATACATGCACACAGGTTAAATATAGACACAGATATAGATGTATGTATAAATTCTTAGTATACAATAAAAGAAACCAGGGCTTCTTGGAAAAATTCCTATTTCATGTCTGGGGCAAGGAAAACACAAGATGAACCTGGAGATTCTGTGGTCGCAGAATGTAAGGAAGTCAGAAAATAACTGTAGTACATTGGAAGTTCATAAGAACCAACTTGAGGGCACTTCCAATGGTCAAATCTAGGACAATTTGAGAAACACAATAAATAGTGATAGTAATATATTTTAAATAATAGAATAAAATATTCATGAGTCCATATGACATAAATAAGTAAATTAATAAAAAAAGGGGAAGAAAAAGCTCTTCTCTATTAATAAGTGTATAATTTTGAATTGAGAAGTTTATAAGGAATAATAAAAATAAAATATAATTATTTGGCTAATACCACAGTAATAATTATTTCAGGCAAGATTAATCCATGTATGTATGGAAGACATATCTCGAAGTACCTCCCCATGAGATATTTATTCATTAAGGAAGGAAAAATACTAACTTTACAATGGAGAAAACTGGCAGGCACCACTTTAACCAAGTAAAGTGAATCAAAGTCAACATCACTACTATCGAGGCTAATTGGTATCACATGTCTTTGAATATGATTCACTGAGAAGAGCATATTATTTCTGTGGTATTCTTGCCAAAAATGCATAATCTGAATTTTATCACAGGGAAACATTAGTCAAACAAAAATTGAGAGACATTCTATAAAATAACTGGCCAGTACTCTTCAAAAGCATTAATGTTAAGGAGGAGAAAAAAAGACTGAAGAATTATGCCAGATAGTAACAGAATAAAAGAATATGATTACCTACTAAGCACAGAGTAGAATCCTAGCTTGTATCCTGGACCAAAAAAAAAAAAAAAGTGGGATAATTGGGAACATCTGAAAAAGGTCTGTAGCTTCAATAATAGTATCACATCTATAGTAGTTTGCTGGTTTTAAAATTTTATTTATTTATTTATTTGACAAAAATTCTACCTATTTATTAACTCCTTGGTCTTGATATATGTACTCTGGTTATATAAAATGCTAATGTTTGGGAAAGCTGGATGAAGGATATATGGAAAATATCTACTATTTTTACAACTTTTTTTTTTTGCTGCAAAATGAGAAGTTAAAAAAATTAAAAAAATTAAGACCAATGCTATGAAGAACATTCTTGCATGTAAATCTGTGCATATGTTAAATTATTCCATAGGATTAATTTGTAAGTAAAGTTACTGAGTCAAAGGATATGCATATTTTAAGGCTTTTGATATGTATTCTCAAGCTGTCACCAAGAAAAACTGTACACCAACATTTATCCCACTAGTAGTGGGTCTTAATTTTTCTCAAATTTCTAAGATGTACCAGCTGATATCTAAGGTCATTTCTAGTTATATTTTGCATCAAAATCTCATTTGTATTTCACAAACCAGTTCACATGTCACCTTTAAAATACATTGTTTCTCTGATCACCAGTGTGATGTGAAGTCATGCATTATTTCTATAGTGCATTTTTTGGTAAAATTCACATAATCCTTTCTACATACTGTCTTCTAGTGTACACTTCACAAGTATAAGCTCTTTGAAGTAAGGGCCATATACCTTTGTATCCAATTATTACTTCAAATATGGTATACATAGCAGTGGTTTAATTTAGCACTGAAGTAGTAAAGTTGCAACTGGCTTCCTGTCATAGACATGTTCAGATACCTTATCTGCTGACATTTCAAGTCTTAATTTTGCTTGCGTGAGCTCCTCATTTTGCTCGGCTCATATCTTTCTTGGGTCTTGATAGTTAAGGATGCACTTACTTATAGAGTTGGGGTAACAGCTCTAAGCTAGTCCTGACAAGCGAAGAATACATATCAAGAATAGGGTGCCCTGCAATCCCAGTGACTCAGGAGGCCAAAGCAGGAGAATCACTTGAGGCCAGGAATTTGAAACCACCCTGGACAACACAGCAAGACCCTGTCTCTAAAAGAATAGAAAAAATTAGCCAGCATGGTGGCATGTGCCTGTAGTTCCAGCTATATGGGAGGCTGAGGCAGGAGGATTGTTTGAGCTCAAGTGTTCCAGGATGAAGTGAGCTAAGATCACTCTACTCTACTCCAGCCTGGGAGATAGTCTCTTTAACTTAAAAAAAAAAGAGAGTAGGGTGCAGAATTATTTCTCACATCCAGATGTAAGTTGTGATGATCTAATTGTGACTGCAAAGCGTCTGTTCTAGCTTGATAAATTGTATTCTGCACTAATCCTAGGAACTGGAATGAGCTTTGGTCTAGATTCCCTATCTTTAGCTATGACTGATTATCCCTCCTAGTCTCTGCCTTCTAAAACTAGACTGCTCTAACACCAAGGTGTTGGTTAGGCATTTTAGTGCTTGCCAGTTCCTGATAACCTTTCTTCTTATATATAACTTCTTATATATATAGACCAATATGACTCCTTTTACATAAGAATAGACTTCTCCAAGTGACACTGGTTGTCTAAGAAAGAGCTTTTTCCAGTTTTCTTCTGCCACTCTCAGCTCACGCAATATCTTGGTTGTATTCATATTAGAAGTGATGAGGTTGTTGCACCCCTTTGGAGTTAGATTAGTGCTCCAAAAAGGATGCATAGTGGTTTGGTTGAATAGCAAAGTCAGTAAAGTGGAGCCAGCAGGACCTGAAAAAAACTTAATCCAGGTGAGACGAGTGAGATTCTTCAGAACATCTGCCTCACCTGGATTAAGTTTTTTTCAGGTACTACTGGCTCCATTTTACAGACTTTCCTATTCAACCAAAGCACTATGCCTCATTCCTGGACCATTAATCAATTTCTATAATCCTATTTAGTGCAGCTTTGGCTTGTGAACTACAAAAACAGCACAAGAGGTCAACATCCAAGAATCGTGACTGGCATGACTCATCTGAAGAGAAATGATCACCTCAATAGTAAACAGATATTTCTATTTTCCCTTGTTAAGTAAAACCTAGAAAAACTAGAAAAAAGCTGATGCTTTGAGCCTGAATTGAGACTATTAAATACACAGTAATACATAGGAAGCTCAGTTGCAAATAGATCCCAGATTAAATGTCACAACTGTCAATGGTGACAAATGTCTCTATGTATAGATTGTTTACAAGTGGCATGCTGGGTTGGGTTCTTAATATCACCTGTCAAAGAAACCTAATGATCCCCATTATGATCCACCTCGTATGCTCAAATACCAACATGTAGGCTTCCAAAAGCTTACTGCAGCCAACTGTTCAGTTAAAAAACATTGTGGTAGGCCGGGTGTGGTGGCTCACACCTATTATCCGAGCATTTTGGGAGGCCGAGGCAGGTGGATCACTTGAGGTCAGGAGTTTGGGATCAGCCTGGCCAACACGGTGAAACCCCGTCTCTGCTAACAATACCAAAAAAAATTAGCCAGGTGAGGTGGTGTATACCTGTAATCCTAGCTTCTGGGGAGGTTGAGGTGGGAGGATTGCTTGAACCCAGAGGGCGGAGGTTGCAGTGAGCCGAGATCGCGCCACTGCACACTCCAGCCTGGGTGACAGAGCGAGACTCTGTCTCAAAAAACAAAACAAAATACAACAAAAAAACCACTGTGAATTTCTTTCCCCTGCCCAAAACACTCTTAGTACTTAAAAAAAAAACAACACTCAACAAAATAAATCTGTAGAGCCATGTTAAAGTAAAAACCGATAAACCTGAGGCCATTTCGAAAGAAAGCTTTTTTTCTTTAGACGGGGTCTCACTCTGTCACCCAGGCTGGAGTGTGTACAATCATAGCTCACTGCAGCCTCAAACTCCCTGGACCAAGTGATCCTTGCACCTCAGCCTCCAGATTAGCTGGGACTACAGGCGTGCATCACTGTGCTGGGCTAATTTTTTACTATTTATTTTTTAGTAGAGATGAGGTCTCGCTATGTTGCTCAGGCTGGTCTTGAACTCCTGAGCTCAAAGGATCCTTCTGCCTTAGCCTCCCAAAATGCTGGGATTACAGGCAAGAGCCAAGAAAGCTTTTTTTTTTTTGATTACCCTGTGTGCCAAATTCTCAAAGTAGTGAGAGCCAAGTCTCCAAAAAGCTTATATATATATGCTATGAGGGCCTAAAGTCTAAATGCTTTAACAGATCCCTGAATAGTCAACTGCAAAAATACTGTTTATGTGATCATAACAAATAGCAATGTAGATCCTTCATAGTAATCATGTAATGATCTCTAATTTATGGTAGAAATAAAATGATAAATCTTACTACAAGAAACAGAAAACCAAGGCCATGGATTATGTTCCACAATTTATGGGAATATTCAGATTAACCAGCAGTATCAACAGAAATATGAACCTTGCTAGGGATCCATATAACTGTTGCACGAAACTACCCTTGTTCTCTAGGCCTCCACTCATTGTTCCACATCCAATCTTCCTTAAGCCCTAGATACCCTCTAGATATTTAAACAACATCCGGAGGGAATAAGGTAATTTTAAAATAATTCCTTCATTAAAATGCAAGCCACTGAAGGAAAAATGTTCCATAGAAAATTCAGTCACAAATATTTATTTAAATGTTCACAAAAGTCACTTTCAATCATATACATCCTATAAATTTAGACTCTTGGGCCAGGCGCAGTGGCTCATGCCTGTAATCCCAGCACTTTGGGAGGCTGAGGCAGGTGGATCACTTGAGGTCAAGAGTTGAAGACCAGCTTGGTAAACATGGTAAAACCCCATCTCTACTAAAAATACAAAAAATTAGCCAGGCATGGTGGCACACATCTGTAGTCCCAGCTACTTGGAAGAGGCTGAGGCAGGAGAATCGCTTGAACTCAGGAGGTGGAGGTTGCAGTGGGCTGAGATCGTGCCACTGCACTCCAGCCTGGGGACAGAGCAAGACTCCTCCAAAAAAAAAAAAAAAAAAAAAAAATTTAGACTCTTTAGTAAAGACGTATTTCTACTGTTCTAAATTTCAGGTGATTCTACCATTGACTTCTGGACCCTTAAACCATGACTATGTCCTGGAAGTGGACGCAAGTTTTTAATGTTAACTGCTGCTTCTATGTGGATTTAAAATGGGGTGAATAGATTTTCTTTAAAATATTATTTTAAACACCTATTTCAAACATCTATTTCTAGAGTCTATTATCAGAATTTCTAGAATTTAGTATCAGCTACAGTATCTCCTAATTTAGTATCAACTACACTAGTTGATTTATTTATTTAGTATCAACTACACATTTTATTAATGAGTTACCCTTTTTCTTTAAATAAAAAAATGCTTAATAAAATCCCATCTAGTAGTAATTCTTTTAGCAAACACTATAGTATAAACTTTCTCCATGACTGAATTCATTAGCCTTTTGCATTAGTCTTTATTTACCGTCTTTAAACCAAGCCAATCTTTATTAATTTTCTAAGGCATTTCCCTAGTGCTTTTACCATAATTTTTCTCTACAATTTTTCTAACCCTATCACATTTGTCTCACTATAACCCCATGGGATTGTTCATCACTAATACTTTTTAGAGGGATTACTGCAGCTTTTATTCTTTAGCATTTAATTAAAAAAAGGATTTTCATCTTTAGTATTTGTTGATCCCTCTGAAACAGGGCTTTATAAACAAATAGAAGTGTGATTCCTTTCTTTTATGGAATTATGGTAAACTGACCACAAAATGTTTCTCAGTCCAAAGGATGTCTTCTCTATATATATATACTTTAAGCACTTAATAATGTATTGCCCAGCATAGCATTTAAATCCCACCACAATTACCATCTCAGAGATGCTTGCCCCGTATCTCCCTTCTGCCATTCCTTGTAACAAATCATATGAAGGACTCTGCCTTTTGCCCTTATTACCTCATTAACTTTGAATACCTTTGTAATCTCAACTTGCCAAAATTGTAAGGATTCCTCAAGGCCTGGTTCACACATCACTTGCTTTGAAAAGCTTTCCCCAACTTCTTGTTCCTTTTGTTCTATAAAAATTAGTTCATGAAAGTAATACCATTTTTCACATCATATTATTTAAGTATGTCTCTTCTAGATTTCAAGAAAAGGAGTTTGTTTTGTTCATCTTTATAACCACAATTCTTGACATACAGTAGGCACTCAATAAAACCATAATGAATTGAATTTATTTGTGCTGTTACATTACTGCATTATCTATAAGTATCTTGTCTCTCCAACTTGTCCTGCTTGATATTAGAGATTCTCACGTTTTTTTTTTAAGTTCTATATTACCTGGCATATACTTAGCACATGATCAAGAATCTTTTCACTGGAAGAAATGTTAGAAATAAACACAGCCAAAAACCTCAACCAATACACAAATTCATTTTACCAAATATTTTTGTTTAAATATCTATAATGATTAGTGTGACCATATGGACTGGTTTGCCCAGAACTGTCCTAGTATTATTAATAGCACCCCCTCTTTCACTCTCAAAAGCATCTGAGTTTTTCTAATAAGTTATATGGTCATCCTAATAACGAAAAAACTGCTTACTTCCTCACAAGTACTGACAGCTAAACAGCTCTATTATTGTACTGTTTGCATACTAAACCATGTGAATTACTTACAAAAACACCGGTTTTTTAAACTGCTCCTTCATTATGGTAAGGGGTGGAGTTCTAGGACTAGAGGAAATAATTAAGTATAAGTAAAATTTACCATGATAAATAAATTGAATAGATGGCTAAGTGCCAAATTATTAACAAAAGAATTTGGATATTTTCTTGAGATTTTAGAATCGTTTATTAAACCAGAAAGGCTTTAAAAACACAGAAAGGTTTAAAAACACAAAAATTTAAAATTTAAAATAGCTTAACAACAGCAGAGAAAAGATAAACAAATTTTCTGGGCCAAGGCTCAGTAAAGTTGGGGTGGAACCTTAGAAATGATGGCTTCTATTGGGATACTCAAAAAAAAAAAATCAATGAATCAAAAATGATGTGAGTTCTAAAGCAGTTGAATAGGATAAGCCAGCTTGGTTAAGACTTAAAAGAAATAAGGCAATAGTTAACTATCCATTTAAATACAGTTTTTAATATTTCACGTGTAACCAGTTTATTCTTTTTAAACAAGGAAAATTTTAGCCATTCAGCTATCTGAATCAGACTTTTCAGCTATACTTCCAAAGATTTTTATCTGAGCCAAAAGCTTGCATGCAGTGTTTCAGCCAAAAGAAAATTTTGCCGCCAAGTTGTAATGCTCTGAAAAATGAATTTTAGAGTCTAATTGAATTTCTGAAAGAAATACTCACTGGTACAAACAATAATTATTCTGAAAAACATTTGTAATATACCTCTTTAATTAAATATCTATTTGTATTACATTTTCAAGAGCTTTTGATTATAGAAATTGATTAGAGTTATAAACCAAAATGAATACATTCTCTAAGAACCATTTAGACTAATGTGTGTGTGTGTGTATATATATATATATGCCTAGAATACATATATATTATGTATATATGTGTATATATATAAATAAAATCTATAAATGTGTAGGTAAATGTCACTATCATCTAGATATCCATTCATGCATACAAAATGCATTTACAAGATATGCACGCACAATTCTACACCAGAAAGTTTTCCAGCTCTAACAAATTCTAACTAAAGAGAAGTCTTAGAATTGGAGCAGATTTGGCAAAAGCCTTGAGAAACACAGTTAACCAAGTATGGACTAGATCATATATGGACATTTTCTTGGGTCAAAGGGCCTCTGGATGTAGTTTAGTAGGATAAAGATGCTTTATCCTACTAAAGCCTATTGGTGTTGACCTTATGATTAAGTATAAAGAGGAATCAGCCAGTGATCCTTTAAATATACAAATTTTGAGGGATACTGTAAGACAGGGCTTTTCTAATCTTGATGCAATTAATAATTTGGGCCAGATAATTCTTTGTTATGGATTGGCTGTCTTGTGCATTATAGGATATATAGCAGCATCCCTGGCTTTTACCCACAAAATGCCAGTGGAAGACCCAACTCTTCCATACCAGCCAGTTGTCATAACTGAAAGGAAGGGGGAAAGTTGTCTCTGGTTGAAAACCACAGATGTAAGCCAATGAGTTAACATGGTATGGAACAGATTGGACTAATCTGGGATTCAAGAAGCTGGGTTCTTTGTTTTTTTTTGGTTTTTTTTTTTTTTTTTGAGACGGAGTTTCACTCCTGTTGTCCAGGCTAGAGTGCAATAGTGTGATCTCGGCTCACCGCAACCTCCGCCTCCCGGGTTCAAACGATTCTCCTGCCTCTGCCTCCCGAGTAGCTGGGATTACAGGTATGTGCCACCACACCTGGCTTATTTTGTATTTTTAGTAGAGACAGGGTTTCTCCATGTTGGGCAGGCTGGTCTCGAATTCCTGACCTCAGGTGATCTTCCCGCCTTGGCCTCCCAAAGTGCTAGGATTATAGGCGTGAGCCACTGCACCGGGCCGAGGCTGGGTTCTAATCTAGCTGCTTTTGTTTCTAATTCTGAGACCTTGGGAAAGTGACCTAATCCAGCAGTTCCCAAAGTGCAGTATGAAGAACAGTATTCCTAAGTCACATTCCTAAAAACAGTATTCCTTAATACACAGATAAGCCCACTTAACTTTCTCGGGCTATGTATTTTTCTATTTAATAATAAAAAAATGTATTCAATAGGGACCTTTTGGTTAGGCTGTAATGCCATAGCTTGTAGTAAACCAATTCCCAGACCACAAAAAGGTAGAAAAGCTTAATTTTTTTTTTTTTAAATAAAGAAGGGATGAGAGAGCTGACAAGGTAGTCAAAATTTGACAAGAGAAGGTCTCAGAGAGAAGAGGATCTTAAAGAGCTAAACTGACATTCAAAAAGTCGTTTTCTCCCTAGGGTATTTGCAAATTCCTGTGTCGGGTAAGAGGCTGAGAATCTGGGCAATGGACTACTACTAAGAGGCAGAGAAGCCAACATAACTTTTTGCAATCTCTAGTGGGTGGTGAGACAAAAATTTGAGTTTGGGACTGTCAAGACAGACAGAACTGAGGGTCATGATCCTGAAGAGGAGGGGAAAACAATAAAATAGGCCTGAAACTCAGGAGAGGAAATACTCTACTCAAGGTATTTGCCACATTTGTCAGGAAGCAGGACAAGAGGCCAAGACACCAAGTATAAGGCATCCATAAGGCAGAGTGGTGATTATGCTAGTTGTATGGTACATAAAACAGATAAAATTTGGAGTTCAGAACCCATTAATGAGTAGGGATCTCATAAACACACCAGGATTTCAGTTGAGATTCCAGGAGGGCCATGGTATAGAAGTGGAAGCAAATGAGAGGTAGACTGGGTCTTACAAAAACTATAACCCAACCTTGAGGTGGCTTAGTCCTAGATCTAATTGGACTCTACACTAACAGAAGCTCTATAATTTATTATGGACAATGTTTAACATTTGATAAAAAATTATCAGGCAAACCAAGAAACAAGCCCCAAAAGGAAATACAAACCAAACCAAACAAAAACAAAAAAACAGACCTATGTACTACCCAAAGTGATCTGCCAATTCAATACAACCCTTATCAAAATACAAATGACATTCTTCACAGAAATAGAAAAAATATCCTAAAATTTCTGTGGAATCAGAAAAGACCCTAAATGGTAAAAACATCCTGAGCAAGAACAAAGCTGGAGGTATCATACTATCAGACTTCAAAATATATGACAAAGCTATAGTAACCAAAACAGCATGTTACTGGCATAAAAACAGACACAAAAACCAATGGAACAGAATAGAGAACCCAGAAATTAATCCACGTATCTACAGTCAACTGATTTTTGACAAAAGCACCAAGAATAGTCACTGGAGAAAGCACAGTTTCTTCAATAAATGATGCTGGGAAAACTAAACATGCATATAGCCATATGCATAAGAATGGAACTAGACTCCTAGCTCTCACCCTCTGTAAAAATCAACTCAAAATGGATTAAATGTAAGACCCAAAACAATAAAACTACTAGAAGGAAACATAAGGGAAACACTTCAAGACATTGGTCTGGGAAAATGTTTTATGGGTACAACTTTTATGAGTACAACCTTTTATAAGCACAGGCAACAAAAGCAAAAATAAACAAATGGGATTATGTCAAACTGAAAAGCTTCTGTATAGCAAAGGAAACAATCAACAGAGTGAAAAGACAACCTATGGAATAGAAAAAAATACATACAACCTACTCATCTAATCAGATAAGGAATTAATATCCAGAATATACAAGGAACTTAAACATCTCAACAGTAAACAAACAAACAAACAAATAAAAACAAAAAACTCTACTCTGTTTAAAAAAATGGGCAAATGACCTGAACAGGCATTTCTCAAAAGAAGATATATAAATGGCCAAAAAAATGGGAAAAAAGCTCATTATCACTAATCATCAGGAAAATACAAATCAAAACCAGTGAGGTATCATCCCACCCCAGTAAGAATGGCTATTATTAAAAAGAAAAAAAAAAAAAAGCAAATGCTGGTGAGGATGCAGAGAAAAGAAACAAACAGAACTACCATATGATCCAGCAATCCCACTATTGGGTATTTCTCCAAAGGAAAGGAAATTAGTACGTTAAAGAGACATTTGCACCCCCATGTTTACTACAGCTCATTCACTATAGCCAAGACATAAAATCAACCAAAATGTCCAACAACAGATAAATGGATAAAGAAAGTGTGGTCTATATACATGATCGAATACTACTTATCTATAAAGACGAATGAAATCCTGTCATTCACCGTAACATGGATGGAACTGTAAGACATTATGTTACATGAAATAAGCCAGGAACAGAAAGTTAAACACTATGTATTCTCACTCGTACGTGGAAGCCAAAAAAAGTTGACCTCACAGAAGTAAAAAGTAGAACAGAGGATATTAGAGGCTGGGAAGGGTAAGAAGAAGGAGGCAATATGGAGAGATTTTTAAAAGTATACAACATTAGAGCTAGATAGGAGGAATAAATTCTAGTGTTCTACAGCACTGTAGGATAACTACAGTTAACAATAATATATTATATAGTTTCAAATAGTGAGAAGGAGGATATTGAATGTTCCCAATACAAAGAAATGATAAATGTTTCAGATGATGGATATGCTAATTGCTCTGCTCTGATCACCATACATTATATATATCAAAACATCACAATGGGCAGGGCGTCGTGGCTCACACCCATAATCCCAGCAATTTGAGAGGCCAAGGTGAGAGGATCATTTAAGCTCAGGAGTTTGAGACCAGCCTGGGCAACACAGCGAGACCTCATCTCTAATAAAAATAAAAAAAATTAGTCAGGTGTGGTGGCACGTGCCTGTAGTCCCAGCTACTCAGGAGGCCGAGGTAGGAAAATATCTTGAGCCTGGAAGACACAGGTTGCAGTGAGCTGTGATCACACCACTGGACTCTGGCCTTCTGGCCTGGGTGACAAAGCAAGACCCTCTCTTAAAACACCAAACCCATCACTATGTACCCCATAAATATCTGCAATTATTATGTGGAAATTAAAAAAAATCTTTAAAAACCAGACCTACAAATGACTGAGATATTGTAGTTTTCAGACACAGAATTTATTACTACTATGATTAATATGTTAGAAAAAAATAGATGACAAGGTAGAGGACTATACTATAGAACTAGGATGAATAAGAAATAATCAGATACTTTAGAAAATAAAAAAAGGGACTATTGAAATAAAGTATCCACTAGATTTTTTTTTTTTTTTTTTTTTTTTGAGACAGAGACTTGCTCTGTCTCCCAGGCTGGAGTGCAGTGGTGCGATCTTGGCTCACTGCAACCTCTGCCTCCTGGGTTCAAGCAATTCTCCTGCCTCAGTCTCCCGAGTAGCTGGGAGTACAGGCACTTGCCACCATGCCCAGGTAATTTTTCTATTTTTGGCAGAGACAGGGTTTCAACATGTTGGCCAGGCTGGTCTTGAACTCCTGGCCTCAAGTGATCTGCCCACCCTTGGCCTCCCAAAGTGCTGGGATTACAGGCATGAGCCACTGCACCCAGCCGCACTGGATGTTTTGAAATGCAGATGGGACAAAGCAGAAGAGAGAATCAGGGAACTAAATGCCAGGTCAGTGCAAAATATACAGCCTGAAGCTTGGGGAGGAAAAGGGGTAAACACACACATACACACACACACACACACACACACACAAACAAAACAAAACAAAACAAAAAAAGCATAAAAGGCATATGGGATACAATGAAAAGACCTAGTATATGTATAACTAGATTCCCAAGTATAAACAGTTCTAGTATCTAAAGAGATAATGGCTGAGAATTTTCCAAATCTGATGAAAGTCATCAATCACAGATTCAAGAAGCACTAAAAATCCCAGCAGGATAAATAAAAGGAAAACCAGAACTAAGGATAAAGTTAAAGTTTGACAAATTCTAAAAAGCAGCTAGAGAAAATACAAATATTATATATAAAAGAGCAGAATAAGAGTAACAGCTGACTTCTCAACAAAAATAAGAGAATCCAAAAGATAATGGAAGGCCATTTATAAAGAACTCAAAAAGTATAACTCCCAACATAGAGAACTATACACATTGAAAGCCAAAAGGAAACTTTCAGACAAACAAAAACTGAGAATTCAGGCTGGGCACGGTGGCTCACGCCTGTAATCCCAGCACTCTGGGAGGCCGAGGCAGGCGGATCACTTGAAGTCAGGAGTTAGTGACCAGCCTGGCCAACGTGGCAAAACTATCTCTACTAAAAACACAAAAACTAGCTGGGTATGATGGCGCATGCCTGTAATCCCAGCTACTCAGGAGGCTGAGGCATGAGAATTACTTGAAACTGGAAGGTGGAGGCTGCAGTGAGCTGAGATCACACCACTGCACTCCAGCCTGGGCAACAGGGCAAGACTGAGAAGCTAAAAGAGAGGAAAAAGAAAAAAATACTTGATCAATCCAAAAACAGCAGGAAAGGAGAGAAAAAAGAAGATACACATGTAAGACAGAACAAAAAGAGTAAGATGTAAGATATGAACACAAATACATTAGTAACTTATATTAAATATAAACAGGCCAATTAAAATATGAAGATTGTCAGAATTAATTAAAAAACAACAAAAGTCATATCATAAGAACACAGAAAGGTTGAAAATAAAGGAATGAAAAAAGAGGTAACACGTAAACACTAACCAATAGAAAGCTGGCATAGATATCAAGGCAAGATGCATCATTAGAGATTAAGAAGGACATTTCATAAGGTAAAAGGTTCAAGGCATCAGGAAGACGTGAGAATTCTAAATTTATATACACTTAGTAAGATAGTTTTAAAATACATAAAGCAAGGCTGGCATGGTGGCTCACGCCTGTAATCCCCGCACTATGGGAGCCCAAGGTGGGTGAATTGCTTGAGCCTAGGAGTTCAAGATCAGCCTGGGCAAGACAGTGAGACCTCGTCTCTTCAAAAAATTTAAAAAATTAGCGTTGTGGTACGTGCCTGTAATTCTAGCTACTTGGGAGGCTGAAGTGGGAGGACTGCTTGAGCCCAGGAGGTGGAGGCTGCAGTAAGCCTGGATAGCACCACTGCACTCCAGCCTGGATGACAGGACGAGACCCTCTCTCAAAAAAATGAACAGAAAACAAAATAACATCACATCAAATCCAATAAGACATTAAAAAGATATGTCAATGTTGGCATTATTCCAAGAATGCAAAGGTGAAATATCTTTCCATAATCAATCTGTAATTCACACATTAAAAGAAAAAAGGGAAAAAAATCATATAGTAATTTTACATGCAAAAACATTATCTGATGAAATACAACAACTATTCATGATTTTTTAAAAATCTCTTAAGAACAAAAAAAAACTCTCAGCAAACTATTAATGGGAAGAAATTTCCTTTATCTGATAGAGTATCTACAAAGAGACTATAGCAAACATTATCCTTTTTGATAAAATATTGAAGGTTTTTCAACTGATATCGGGAATAAGACAAAGGTGCTCACTATAACCATTTCAATTCACTTGTATTCTACATGTCTTACTGTGCTAACTAGTGTAGTAAGAAAAAAAGTACTGTATGACAATTGGAAAAGTAGAAATGCATTATTTTTATTCACAGATGGTATAATTATATGCATAGAAAATCCAAAATAATTATCTGATATGTTATTGCAGTTAATATGTGAAAAAGATCATTTAAAAATCTGTATACCAGTAAAAAACAAATAGAAACAGAAACCTAAAAGGATGCCATTTAAAAATAGATAGCATCGAAAACCTAAGAATCTTACAAAAGATACATATACAAGACCTTTACACTGAAAAGAAAAAAAATCCTGAGAAAAATTAAAGACTGCATAAATAGAGGAAAATATGGATTGGAAGACAAAATACTGTAAAGAAATAAGTTTTCTCCAAATTGACTGCAGATTCAATATAATCTGAAAAAATTCTAGTAAAGAATTTTTTTAAAATTTGTTTGGTGACAATTAACAGGCCAGTTCTAGAATTTAAGTAGAAATGCAAAGAGCCAAGAAAAGCCAGGATAATCTTGAAGAACAAACTCAGAAGACTGACATTGCCAGATAAAAAGACTGATTATAAACCTAAGTTATCAGGAGAGTGCAATTGGTAAAGGATAGAGAATGAGGACAATGAAATAGCCTAAAAAAAGACTCGCCCATATAAGGTCATCTGAAACATGACAAAGGTGTCAGTGTAATGCAGTTAGGGAAAGGATATTCCTGTCAGTGAATGATGCGGGGTCAATTGGTTATTCATATGGGCAAAATAAATGAATCAGTCTTCCTACCCTACTACACCTTATATATATAAAAATTAATCTTAGATGAATTGTGCTAGTTGAAAAAAGTAAAAGAATAGAAGTTTTAGAAAAAAACAACAGAAGAATATCTTCACAAGTTTGAGATCTGCCATGATTTTCTTTAAAGGAATATGAGAAGCACTAATCAAAAGGGGAAAACATTATGCATTGCACTATATTAAAATCAAGAACTTTTGTTTATCAAAAGATACCATGAAGAGAGTGAAAAGGCAAGCCACAGAGTAGAAGAAGATATCTACAATACATTTATCTAACAAAAGACTTGCATACAGGCTGAAAAAAGAGTTCTAAGTCAATAAGACAACTCAATATGGGCAAAAGACTCCAACAGCAGTACAATCAAAGAAGATATCCAAATGCCAGTAAGCAAGGCCAGGCACGGTGGCTCACACCTGTAATCCCAGGACTTTGGGAGGCCGAGGCAGGTGGATCACTTGAGGTCAGGAGTTCAAGACCAGCCTGGCCAACATGGTGAAACCCCGTCTCTACTAAAAATAAAAAAATGAGCCGGGCGTGATGGTGGGCACCTGTAGTCCCAACTAATCGGGAGGCCGACGCAAGGGAATCGCTCGAACCCAGGAGGTGGAGATTGCAGTGAGCCGAGATCGTGCCACTGCACTCCAGCCTGGGCGACAGAGTGAGGTTCCATCTCAAAAAACAAAAAAAAAAAAACAAAACTACACACAAAAAAACAAATGCCAGTAAGCAGATGAAAAGGAGCTTCATCTCACTACACATCAGAAAAATTCCAATCAAAATCATTATAAGGTCTGTTACATACTCATCAGAATGGCTAAAATTAAAAAGATGGATAGTAGCAAATACTGGTAGAGATGTGGAACAATTAGTGCCGTCTCATAAAATTGGGGGAGTTTATATTGGTACCATCCTTGCAAATCTGGAACTGAAAAATGTAACTCTTTGGTATCATAACTATGGTGGTGGTTACATGATCTTATGTATTTGTCAAAACCCACAGAACTTGACACTACAAAAAGTGAATTTTATTTATTGAGAAAATAAAACCCCAATCAGGATGTGAAAAGAAACTAAAATGGAATACTCTTAACAAGTGACCCTACCTCTATTACAAATGAATAATGTAACCATAATAAGTGGATGAAATAAAAGAGCTAATTTACTTTGGATAACTATATATTGACTGGACACTATTGGGCTACAGAAAAAAAGAACTGTAAGCAAATATTATACTCTAAAGGGTAAATCTCTTTCTCATACAAGGGTATGGGTGAGCAATTCAAAACTACTTTAGGATAAAACAAATAAGTAAATACATTTTAGATAATGAGAGCCAGAATTTTCAATGTCAAGGGAAGAAGTTGTAAAAAAGGAAGAATGAAGTCTAGAATGAACCTTGTGCTACTGGACTGAAATAAAAGTTATCAGTATGACTTCATGTTTTAAAAATATATAAACATATAGATACAGAAATAAATATAGATGACTGAGTATACATAGGTTATTATACATACATATATTGCCAAGTTCTGTTTGCTAAGAGGGCCTAGAAGCAAAGACACTCAAGGAACAAAGAGCATATCTAGAGCACAGTTACAGGTTTCTAAAAACCATTCTTCAATAAAGGGAACCAGGGTTCCTTGAAGAAATAGTTGATTACAGGACTGAAGTGGAGAAAATACAACGTGAGCCTGGGGGATCTTATGTTGTCAAAAAGTAAGAAAGTGCACAAAAATGGATGGAGATAGAGCAGACAAAAGTCTACATACTGAGTGGTTCCATTTCAAAAACAGGCAAAGCTAACTGTCAGTAGTAGAAGCTAAGACAATGGTTACCTTCAGTGGGGATAAAGATTAGGAGGGGGCACAAGGAGAAGCTTCTAAAGTGCTATTAAGTATTGTATTTCCTGATCTGGTTATAGCTACACAGGTCCATCAACTTAATGAAAAGTTGTATCAATTTTGTATGCACATTATACTTCAATACAAACTGTACAAGGTGGTCTATAGTCTGTGGTGGTTGTTGCATGTTATTTAGTAACATATTTGCGGATTTTACCATATGTAATCTATATCTCAACAAATCTGACTTAAACATCCCTCCAGAAATCAGTGCTATAATAGGGCTCATATCTGCTTAGGATAGGCTGCCTCTTATTTTGCCTTCTAGCAGGATCCTTTTCAATAAAAAGGTGGGAGTTGAAAGAAGTCTCATTTCTTCAGGCTTGAGATCACTGAACTAAATGAACCACATCCCAAAGATATTACTTTGTCAAAAATGTGACAGGTGCACATATTATTCTAAAATTATTTTTGACCAATTAATTAAAGGAGTTTATCTTTTGTGATTACAATAATCTAAAAATGGAACATGAGCTAATAACTTAGTAACTTACATTCATAGGTGAGAAATATATTTTCTCTAAGATCTTACCTGGTAAGAACTTTTTTCTATGAATGCCATACAAGACATTTTAAAAGAATGCCACTTAGTTTATTCTATCTTTACCATCACCAATCTATGCCAACAAGATTATCATTTAAAATTGACTTGGCTGTAGTAGAGACATTTTAAAAATGATTTATATTAATATTTTGAGTTGGGATCATGTGCTGACATTATTCTTCCAATACTGAGATTGTTTTCCTTTAGAGTTTGCTTTTTCTAATGCACATTTTCTGAACTTTACGTCTACCAGAATTGCAAATCACACTGACCTTTTCTTACACAGTAATGGGCAGCATTGAGTGTTTTCATAGAACATGAAAACTTAACTAGCAGATGAGGTCACGCGTTTCTTTAAGGACTCAGGAACATGAAGACAAGTAACGTCAATAACCCCATTTACTTAAAATAAAATGACAAAGGGCATTGGGATGTAACTATGTTAAATTATAAGCACCTCAAAGGTAGGAGACTAAAGTAAACTGTAGATAGCCTGTAAGTGTGGATGGATTTTGAAGGATTGAAAAAAGAAGCATTTCCCAAGGCCTGAGTTATTGAAGAACTAGACAGTTAGCTGTTAAAAGGTTCTGTTTTCGTTATTCCACTGGATCACGGAACTTGCAGCATTATTAAATCACCTAATCCAGTGATTCTCAAAGTGACAGGTGGAGGATAGACAGCATTGCTATATCACCTAAGGGAACATTTTCAACCATACACAATCCTACACTCCCCTTGCCCCAGACTGTACTGCCCGCATTCTCAAACATCTCCTTGAAGATGTATTTTCTAATACTCCTCACAGGGTTGTATCAGATTGAAAGAAAGGTGCGTTTAAGAAGGCAGGGCAGCTGAATAGCCAAAGCAATCCTAAGCAAAAAACGAAGCCAGAGGCATCACATTACCTGACTTCAAACTATACTACTAGGGTATAGTAACCAAAATAGCATGGTATTGGCACAAAAATATGACACATAGATCAATGGAACAAAATAGAGAACCCAGAAGTAAAGCCACAAACCTACAACCAACTGATCTTACACAAAGTCAACAAAAATAAACAGTGATGATAGGACACTCAATTCAATAAATGATATTGAGAAAACTGGCTAGCCATATGCAGAATTATGAAATTGGATCCCTACCTCTCACCATATACAAAAATTAACTCAAGATAGATTAAAGACTTACACATAAAACCTCAAACTATAAAAATCCTAGAAAAAACCTAGGAGAAACTATTCTGCACATAGGCCTAGGCAAAGAATTTATGACTAAGACCTCAAAAGCAAATGCAATAAAAATAAAAATTGACCATTGTAACTTAACTAAAGAGTTTGTGCACAACAAAAGTAACTATCAACAAAGTAAACAGACAGCTTACAGAATGGGAGAAAATATTTGCTAACTATGCAACCAACAAAGGACTAACATCCAGAATCTATAAGGAACCTAAACAAATTAACAAGAAAAACCCAAATAACTCCATTAAAAAGTAGGCAAGGGACATGAACAAACACTTCAAAATAAGACATACAGCTGGGCACGGTGGCTCACGTCTGTAATCTCAGCACTTTGGAAGGCTGAGGCAGGAGAACTGCTTGAGCCTCAAGAAGTATGAGACCAGCCTGAGCAACATAGCAAGACCCTTTCTCTATAAAACACAAATAAATCAATAAAATTTTTTAAAATGGGAACATACAAGCAGCCAACAAACATACGAAAAATGTTCCACATCACTAATAATCAGATAAATGCAAATTAAAACCACAATGAGATATCATCACACTAGTTAGCACAGCTATTATTAAAAAGTCAAAAAATTACACGTTGGCGAGGATACAGAGAAAAGGAAACACATACTGTTGCTGGGAATGTAAGTTAGTTCGGCCCCTGTGGAAAGCAGTTTGGAACTTTATCAAAGAACTAAAAACAGGATTACCATTCAATCCAACAACCCCACTACTGGGTATCTACCCAAAGTAAAAGAAATTGTTCTGCCAAAAAGATACCTGCATTCTTATGTTTATTACAGCACTATTCATAATGGCAAAGTCACGGAATCAACCTAAGTGTCCATCAACAGCGGACTGGATAAAGAAAGTGTGGTACATATACACCATGGAATACTATGCAGCCATAACAAAGAAGGAAATAATGTCCTTTGCAGCAGCATAGATGCAGCCAGAGGACATTATCCAAAGTGAATTAACCCAGAAACAGAAAACCATATGCTCCACACTCTCACTTATAAGTGGGAGGTAAACAATGGGTATACATGGACATAAAGGGGGAGGCAGGAAGTGGGTGGGGGTGAGTTGAAAAACTACCTATTGGGTATTATATTTACTATTTGGGTGATGGGTTCAATAGAAGCCCAAACACCAGCCTTATGTAATACATCCATGTAACAACCCTGAAAAAGTATCACACCCTCCCCCAATTCTAAAATTAAAAAAAAAAATAAATAAGGTAGGACTGTATTTACCAAAAACTCACTAGGTGATTTTGATGTGACAGCACCAGTCTTCCAGTTGAAAACATTTGACTTAATATATTTTCTCCCTTTGTGAAAAATTACAATTCAAACAAGAATTCTGAGTGTTCAGAAAAGTCTACAATTTAGGCCAGGTGTGGTGGCTCACACCTGTAATCCTAGCATTTTAGGAGGGAGGCCTAGGAAGGCAGATTCCTTGAGCTCAGGAGTTTGAGACTAGCATGGGCAACATGGCAAAACCCAGTCTCCACCAAAGAAAAAATACAAAAAAATTAGCTGGGCAGGGTGGTAGGCACCTGTAGTCCCAGCTACTTAGGAGGCTGGGAAGGGAGGATCACTTCAGCTCGGTTGAGGTTGCAGTGAACCATGACTGTGCCATTGTACTCCAGCTTGGGCGACGGAGCGAGGCCTGGTCTTAAAACAAACAAAACAGAAAAATCTACAATTTATTTTTCAGTGGACCTATTTAATTGGAAACACATTATTTCCAATTCAGAACAAAAGTCGTATTGCTTTCTCCAATTTTTGGTGATTTATTTAGTATAGAAACTTGGGGAAGTTTAAACTTTCTATAAAGCACTATATATGTATTTACATACATATATATTTACTTTTTTACTACAATGCTTAATATAATAAGGTTTTATTGTATGAAGATCTCATTAGTAGTTTCTCTCCAACAGGTAAAGAACACTGTTAGTTTTTCCAGTTTATAAACACAGAAATGATTTCCTTCACCTTACTGCCATGTTATTCAACAGATTCATTCAACATTTATAAAGAGGATCAAAATGGACAGTTATCTTCTCTGCCTTCACCCCCAGCATCTTACTCTTTAGGTTATGTTTAATTTTTTTTAAATTGAAAAATAAGCTTAAAAAATAAAAATATACATAAAATTTAACATTTTAAGCATTGTTGAATATACAGCTCAGTGCCATTGTACATTCATATTATTGTGCAATTATCACTACCCATCTTTACAACTTTTTCATCCTGCAAAACTGAAACTTTTTACCCATTAAACAATAACTTCCCATTCAGCCCCTCCCCCAGCCCCTGGCTAACATCATTCTACTTTGTCTATAAAGCTAACTACTCTAGGTATGTCACATAAATGGAATCACACAGTAATTATCCCACTGTGACTGGCTTATTTCACTTAGCATAATGTCTTCAAGGTTCATCCATGTTGTAGTGCATGTTAGGATTTCCTTCTTTTTTAAAGCTGAATAATATTCCTTTGTATGTATATATCACATTCTATTTATCTGTTCATCTGTTGATGGACAGTTGGATTGCTTCTACCTTTTGGTTATCGTGAATAATGCTGCTATGAAGATGGGTGGACATATATCTGTTTAGGTTCCTGCTTCAATTATTTTGGACATATACTCAGCTGTGGAATTGCCCAGCCTGTTACTCTTAATATTTTTCAGTGCCCAGCACTCCCTTGAAAATTTTTTTGGAACTCGATTAACCTGCAAGGACTGAAACAATGATTGGTATGTGACAGAACCTCTAGGGTAGGTGGAAACTCAATCTAAAAGAGGTATGACCCATAAAACAGGGTGAGCAGAAAATACTTTAGATTTACAGGCAATTTAAAGAATTAAATTTATAAAATAAGAGAAAGTAGTTTATATATATCATATCTCAAAAGGAGATAGGTCTGTAGAATAAAACTCCAAGGAAACATTTTGATACATTATTGCTAAGTACTGCAAACTTAACAGTGTGATCATTTAAAAATAGGTTTGGGTGGCTGGCAAGATGGCTGAATAGGAACAGCTCCGGTCTGCACCTCCCAGCGAGATCAATGCAGAAGGTGGGTAATTTCTACATTTCCAACTGAGAGTCCTGGCTCATCTCATTGGGACTGATTAGACAGTGGGTGCAGCCCACAGAGGGCGAGCGGAAGCAGGGTGGGGCGTCGCCTTACCAGGGAAGTGCAAGGGGTTGAGAACTCCCTCCCCTAGTCAAGGGAAGCCATGAGGGACTGTGCTGTGAGAAATGGTGCACTCCGGCCCAGATACTACACTTTTCCCAAGGTCTTCACAAATCGCAGACCAGGAGATTCCTTCGGGTGCCTACACCACCAGGGCCCTGGGTTTCAAGCACAAAACTGGGCTGTTGTTTGGGCAGACACCAAGCTAGCTGCAGGAGTTTTTGTTCATACCACAGAGGCGTGTGGAACGCCAGCAAGACAGAACTGTTCACTGGGGGATAAAGCCAGGGAGCCAAGTGGTCTAGCTCAGCAGATTCTGCCCGGACAGAGCCCAGCAAGCTAAGATCTACTGGCTTGAAATTCTCGCTGCCAGCACAGCAGTCTGAAGTCGACCTGGGATGCTCAAGCTTGGTGGGGGGAGGGGCGACCGCCATTACTGAGGCATGAGTAGGCGGTTTTCCCCTAACAGTGTAAACAAAGATGCAAACAAAGTTCGCAAAAAAGTTTGAACTGGGTGGAGCCCACTGCAGCTTGGAAAAGCCACTGTAGCCAGACTGCCTCTCTAGATTCCTCCTCTCTGGGCAGGGCATCTCTGAAAGAAAGGCAGCAGCCCCAGTCAGGGGCTTATAGATAAAACTCCCATCTCTCTGGGACAGAGCACCTGGGGGAAGGAATGGCTGTGGGCACAGCTTCGGCAGATTTAAACTTTCCTGCCTACCAGCTCTGCAGCAAATCTCCCAGCACAGCGCTCGAGCTCTGCTAACAGACAGACTGCCTCTGGGTCCCTGACCCCCATGCCTCCTGACTGGGAGATGCCTCCCAGCAAGGGTTGACAGACCCCTCATACAGGAGAGCTCCAGCTGGCATCTGCCGGATGCCCCTCTGAGACAAAACTTCCAGAGGAAGGAACAGGCAGTAATCTTTGCTGTTCTGCAGCCTCTGCTGGTGATACCCAGGCAAACAGGGTCTGGAGTGGACCTCCAGCAAACTCCAGCAGACCTGCAGCAGAGGGGCCTGACTGTTAGAAGGAAAACTAACAAACAGAAGGGAATAGCACCAACATCAACAAAAAGGATGTCCACACAAAAACCCCATCCGAAGGTCACCAGCATCAAAGACCAAAGGTAGATAAATCCACGAAGATGAGGAAAAACCAGTGAAAAAAGGCTGAAAATTCCAAAAACCAGAATGCCTCTTCTCCTCCAAAGGATCTCAACTTCTCACCAACAAGGGAACAAAACTGCACAGAGAACGAGTTTGACAAATTGACAGAAGTAGGCTTCAGAAGGTGGGTAATAACAAATTCCGCCGAGCTAAAGGACCATGTTCTAACCCAATGCAAGGAAGCTAAGAACCTTGAAAAAAAGGTTAGAGGAATTGCTAACTAGAATAACCAGTTTAGAGAAGAACATAAATGACCTGATGGAGCTGAAAAACACGGAATGAACACTTCGTGAAGCATACACAAGTATAATAGCCAAATTGATCAAGCAGAAGAAACGATATCAGAGATTGAAGATCAACTTAATGAAATAAAGCATGAAGACAAGATTAGAGAAAAAAGAATGGAAAGGAACTAACAAACCTCCAAGAAATATGGGACTATATGAAAAGACCAAACCTACATTTGATTGGTGTACTTGACAGTGATGGGGAGAATGGAACCAAGTTGGAAAACACTCTTCAGAATATTATCCAAGAGAGCTTCCCCAACCTAGCAAGACAGGCCAACATTCAAATTCAGGAAATACAGAGAACACCACAAAGATACTCCTTGAGAAGAGCAACCCCAAAACACGTAATTGTCAGATTCACCAAAGTTGAAATGAAGGAAAAAGTATTAACGGCAGCCAGAGAGAAAAGTCGGGTTACCCACAAAGGGAAGCCCATCAGACTACCAGCGGATCTCTCGGCAGAAACCCTATAAGCCAGAAGAGAGTGAGGGCTAACATTCAACATTCTTAAAGAAAAGAATTTTCAACCCAGAATTTCATATCCAGCCAAACTAAGCTTCATAAGCAAAGGAGAAATAAAATCCTTTAAAGACAAGCAAATGCTGAGAGATTTTGTCACCACCAGGCCGGCCTTACAAGAGCTCCTGAAGGAAGCACTAAATATGGAAAGGAAAAACTGGTACCAGCCACTGCAAAAACATACCAAATTGTAAAGACCATCAAGACTATGAAGAAACCACATCAACTAACGGGCAAAATAACCAGCTAGCATCATAATGACAGGATCAAATTCACGCATAATATATTAACCTTAAATGTAAATGGACTAAATGCCCCAACTGAAAAACACAGACTGGAAAATTGGATAAAGAGTCAAGACCCATTGGTGTGCTGTTTTCAGGAGACTCATCTCATGTGCAAAGACACACGTAGGTTCAAACTAAAGGGATGGAGGAATATTTACAAAGCAAGTGGAAAGCAAAAAAAGAGCAGGGGTTGTAATCCTAGTCTGCGATAAAACAGACTTTAAACCAACAAAGATCAAAAAAGACAAAGAAGGGCGTTACATAATGGTAAAGGGATCAATTCAACAAGAAGAGCTAACTATCCTAAATAATGCACCAAATATAGGAGCACCCAGATTCATAAAGCAAGTTCTTAGAGACCTACAAAGAGACCTAGACTCCCACACAATAATAGTGGGAGATTTTAACACCCCACTGTCAATATTAGATAAACGAGACCAAAAATTAACAACGATATTCAGGACTTGAACTCAGCTCTGGCCACGCAGACTTAATAGACATCTACAGAACTCTCCACCACAAATCAACAGAATATACATTCTTCTCAGCACCACATCACACTTATTCTAAAATTGACCACATAATTGGAAGTAAAACACTCCTCAGCACATGCAAAATAATGGAAATCATAACAAACAGTCTCTCAGACCACAGTGCAATCACATTAGAACTCAGGACTAAGAAACTCACTCTAAACCACACAACTGCATGGAAACTGAACAATCTGCTCCTGAATGACTACTGGGTAAATAATGAAATTAAGGCAGAAATAAATAAGTTCTTTAAAACCAATGAGCACAGAGACACAACGTACCAGAATCTCTGGGACACAGCTAAAGCAGTGTTAAGAAGGACATTTATAGCACTAAATGCCCACAGGAGAAAGTGGGAAAGATCTAAAATCGACACCCTAACATCACAATTAAAAGAACTAGAGAAGCAAGAGCAAACACATTCAAAAGCTAGCAGAAGGCAAGAAATAACTAAGAGCAGAGCAGAAGTGAAGGAGTTAGACACAAAAAAACCCTTCCAAAAATCAATGAATCCAGGAGTTGGTTTTTTGAAAAGATTAACAAAATAGATAGACTGCTAGCTAGACTAATAAAGAAGAAAAGAGAGAAGAATCAAATAGACACAATAAGAAATGATAAAGGGGAGATCACCACTGATCCCACAGAAATATAAACTACCATCAGAGGATACTATAAATATCTCTATGCAAATAAACTAGAAAATCTAGAAGAAATGGATACATTCCTCGACATATACACCCTCCCAAAACTAAACCAGGAAGAAGTTGAATCCCTAAATAGACCAATAACAAGTTCTGAAATTGAGGCAGTAATTAATAGCCTATCAACCAAAAAAAGCGCAGGAGCAGACGGATTCACAACTGAATTCTTTCAGAGGTACAAAGAGGAGCTGGTACCATTCCTTCTGAAACTATTCCAAACGATAGAAAAAGAGGGACTCCTCTCTAATTTATTTTATGAGGCCAGCATCATCCTGACAGCAAAACCTGGCAGAGACAACAAAAAAAGAAAATTTCAGGCCAATATCCCTGATGAACATTGACACAAAAGTCCTCAATAAAATTCTGGCAAACTGAATCCAGAAGCACATCAAAAAGCTTATCCATCATGATCAAGTCGGCTTCGTCCCTGGGATGCAAGGCTGGTTCAACATACGCAAATTAAGAAATGTAATCCATCACATAAACAGAACCAATGACAAAAGCCACATGATTATCTCAATAGATGCAGAAAAGGCCTTCGATAAAATTCAACACTCTTTCATGCTAAAAACTCTCAAAAAACTAGGTATTGATGGAATGTATCTCAAAATAATAAGAATTATTTATGACAAACCCACAGCCAATAACACGCTGAACGGGCAAAAGCTGGAAGGATTGCCTTTGAAAACCAGCACAAGACATGGATGCCCTCTCTCGCCACTCCTATTCAACACAGTATTGGAAGTTCTGACCAGGGCAATCAGGCAAGAGAAAGAAATAAAGAGTATTCAAATAGGAAGAGAGGAAGTCAAATTGTCTCTGTCTGCAGATGACATGACTGTATATTTAGAAAACCCCAGCGTCTCAGCCTAAAATCTCCTTAAGCTGATAAGAAACTTCAGCAAAGTCTCAGGATACAAAATCAATGTGCAAAAATCACAAGCATTCCTATACACCAATAATAGACAAACAGAGAGCCAAATCATGAGTGAACTCCCATTCACAATTGCTACAAAGAGAATAAAATACCTAGGAATACAACTTACAAGGGATGTGAAGGACCTCTTCAAGAACTACAAACCATTGCTCAAGGAAATAAGAGAGGACACAAACAAATGGAAAGCCATTCCATGCTCACGGATAGGAAGAATCAATATCATGAAAATGGTCAAACTACCCAAAGTAATTTACAGATTCAATGCTTTCCCCATCAAGCTACCACTGACTTTCTTCACAGAATTAGAGAATATTAAATTTCATATGGAACCAAAAAAGAGCCCGTATAGCCAAGACAATCCTAAGCAAAAAGAACAAAGCTGGAGGCATCATGCTAACCTGACTTCAAACTATACTATAAGGCTACAGTAACCAAAACAGCATGGTACTGGTATGAAAACAGATATATAGATCAATGGAACAGAACAGAGGCCTCAGAAATAATGCCACATATCTACAACCATCTGATCTTTGACAAATCTGACAAAAACAAGCAATGGGGGAAAAGAATCCCTATTTAATAAATGGTGCTGGGAAAATTAGCCATATAGAGAAAACTGAAACTGGACCCCTTCCTTACACCTTATACAAAAATTAACTCAAGATGGATTAAAGACTTAAACATAAAACCTAAAACCATAAAAACCCTAGAAGAAAACCTAGGCAATACCATTCAGGACATAGGCATGGGCAAAGACTCATGACTAAAACACCAAAAGTAATGGCAACAAAAGTCAAAACTGACAAATGGGATCTAATTAAACTAAAGAGCTTCTGCACAGCAAATGAAACTATCATCAGAGTGAACGGGCAACCTACAGAATGGGAGAAAATTTTTGCAATCTATCCATCTGACAAAGGGCTAATATCCAGAATCTACAAAGAAGTTAAACAAATTTACAAAAAACGAACAAACCACCACATCAAAAAGTGGGCAAAGGATATGAACAGACACCTCTCAAAAGAAGATTATTTATGCAGCCAACAAACATAGGAAAAAAACTCATCATCCCTGGTCGTTAGAGAAATGCAAATCAAAACCACAATGAGATACCATCTCATGTCAGTTAGAATGGTGATCATTAAAAAGTCATGAAACAACAAATGCTGGTGAGGATGTGGAGAAACAGGAATGCTTTTACACTGTTGGTGGAAGTGTAAATTAGTTCAACCATTGTGGAAGACAGTGTGGTGATTCCTCAAGGATCTAGAACCGGAAATACCATTTGATCCAGCAATCCCATTACTGCGTATATACCCAAAGGATTATAAATCATTCTACTATAAAGACACATACACACATATGTTTATTGCAGCACTATTCACAATAGCAAAGTCAACCCAAATGCCCATCAATGATAGACTGGCTAAAGAAAATGTGGCACATATACACCATGGAATACTATGCTGCCATAAAAAGGATGAGTTCATGTCCTTTGCAGGGACATGGATGAAGCTGGAAACCATCATTCTCAGCAAACTAACACAGGAACAGAAAACCAAACACCGCATGTTCTCACTTATAAGTGGGAGTTGAACAATGAGAACACACGGACACAAGGAGGGCAACATCACACACCAGGGCCTGTCGGGGGGTGGGGGAGCTCAGGGAGAGATAGCATTAGGAGAAATGCATAATGTAGATGATGGGTTGATAGGTGTAGGAAACCACCATGGCATGTGTATACATACCTATGTAACAAACATGCACATTCTGGACATGTATCCCAGAACTTAAAGTATAATAAAAAAAATAGGTTTAAGGCACAATGATTCCTAATTAGTCTTTTAATATGTGTGTTAGCACTGCCTTGTGCCATTCTGGAATGTCACTTATGGTAAATTAAGGGACACTTTCCCTCCCTATCTTCCATTAGTATTTTAATGCTAGGAGGTGGGAAAAAGCTGATCCATATTCAAGAGGAAAGGAGGGAAAACAATAACAAATTGGCATCTCTTTTGTGAATTGCCCCACAGGCCAAGCATTTTTATGTTCTTAATCATTATTAAATGGCTTAACATGACACCCAGAGCCTGGCGAATGATTGCATCCTGACATGAGAACGAATTACAAATGAAATGAAAGATCAAGCCGTATTAGAGGACTGCCTCTGGGAAATGAAAATCTTTAATTCTCTTTTATTATTGACATTTATTTGGCTGCAATGAATAACAACATAGCAAAGAGATTCGGCTATGCTTGTGCACTGAATAGCTTATCCCAGGGCTCAAAACTGCATTAACATTTATCATGTTTGCTTTTGTAGCTGACACCACTGAACAGATTCTCTATCCATCTTGTATTTATCATGCATTGCAGATATAGTGCATCCTCTGATTTAAGTTCATTTTCATATGGTAGGAACAGCAAAGATTAGCCAGTGTCTTTCCTCAAATAAATTCCAGCTTGTAAGCATTCCTAAGAATGGCTTAATAGATTTAATAAAGAATAAAATGAGTTCACAAGGAAATACAGTCACAGGATGGGGAGGTTAATTTTCAATTTTGGGAAAACTGCAAATTCACAATAAGGAAGACACTTGTACAGTATGTATATCTAGAATATACAAAGACTTAAAATGAATGTCTCCACAAAGAGCAACCAAAGAATATTTTGTAAATCTGAAGGTAGTACTACAATTCCTATAAGAAGCCTGTATGTTTTTCACTTTCCTAAACTGTCCACTGCTAAGACAGGAATAATCCTTATACTATAGGAAGAAAGCAATTCAGATAGTTTGTATCAGTGCAGGGATATCTTTTCATGGTTTCTTTTCTCTCTTGTACAAATTAACAAGGTGGTTCTTCTTGCCACCACAATAAAAGATTGCTAGTACTTGTGCCTTTGCTTACTTGATCCTCTTTGACTCCATTGCCCTCCGTTCTTTTTTTTTTTTTTTTTTTTTTGGAGACAGGGTCTTGGTCTGTCACCCATGCTGGGGTGCAGTGGAGAGATCATAGCTCAACACAGCCTCGAACTTCTGGGCTCAAGTGATCTTCTTGCATCAGCCTCCCAAGTAGTCAGGACTATGGGCATGTGTCACTACTCCCTCAGCTAATTTTTTTTTTTAAATTTTTTTTTGTAGAGATGAAGTCTTGCTGTTACCAAGGCTGGTCTCCAACTCCTGGGATCAAGCAATCCTCCCACCTTGACTTCCCAAGGTGCTAGGGTTACAGGTGTGAGCCACTGTGCCCACTTGTCCTCCTTTCTTTTAATCCTTCCTAGAATGTAAGGATTAGCAAGGATATCAATGTATCTTGGGAAAGCCACTCAACATCTCTGAATCTTGTTTGAAATTTTTTTTAGAAAACTTTTCTTTCTTTTTTTAAAGTTTTAATTATGGATAATTTAAAACATATCCACAAGTGGAGATAATAGCATAATGATGCCCCCATATATCCACTGTCTAGCTTCAACCATTAATTCATTACCAGTCTCATTTCATTTATACCCTCACTTTATCTACCACTCAATGAATTACTTTGAAGCAAATATTTTTTGAAACAAATCTCTGAATCTTGCTTTTGACTATTCTGAAATAAGAAAGTTGATCCATATGTATCTATGTATCCTATAACATCATGTTACAAACCTCAAATATAAAGAATAAAATTTATTTTAAAAAAGAAAGAAAGAAAATACCTTGACAGTAATTTCATCTTTGGCCTGTTTCAGGCTTTATATTTAATTCAACACAAATGTACTTCATATTCACTATAACATCTTTTTTCAAGATTTACTGATCTTCTGAGTCAATACAATCCATATAGTTTGCACCAATAGATAAGAACTATATTTTACTTTGTACTTATATGTTATAAATATTATTTTAATTCCCAGTTAGATCTTTAAGGTTCCTATTTTATATTTCAGTGTTTAGCAGAGTACTGAACAAACACATAGGTAATACTAAATTGCTCCAGTTTACAATAACTAATCAACTGATTGGTTTTAATCTGAATGGTACAGACAGAATTAAAACATTTATATTTTGGTTTTAATAGTGGGTAGCTCCATATTAACACTATTAATCATTTTAATCAATAACATGTTTGCTTACTAGATGAAATTCCTGTTTTATGAGTGCTATAAAATAGATGGTAAAATAAAACAAAAAATGAAATTTTCTTCTTGAAGGAAAAATGGAAAATGTAACTTAGTTCTGGATTTCATTTGTTCATAATTGAGTAAATTTATTTTACTCTAGTGTAGGTATTTTATAAATGAAATATATTCTTTTATTCAGGAAAGATATTTCTTGATTGACAAAATCCCCAAGATAACTAAGTAAATAAATTATATCAAAGTGGTTTATTTAACTAAATGTTAATAAACTATCTTCTTGAACATGAAATCTTTTCTACTGAGATACAGGGTAGAAATATTTATTAAAATAAAATATTTTATTTTATATATTGTATATGTATATTGTATATATTATAATAGAAAGAATACAGAATTTTTTTGTAATTGATTAATCTCCATAATACTAGATCCATCACACATTTCCCACATGTACCTGTAGCCATTATAGTGTCATCTCTCCCTTGGGTGAAGATCACGATTCGCTGCCTCTTTGAGTTCATCTTTGGCAGGGCTTGTGTCTTTTTGGCTATCTCTTTAATGTCTTTAGTCTATTAATAGAAGGAAGGAAAAAATTCTCATGACCAATAAAATAAAACAAAACTTTATCAGTAGATTAACAATTTAGCTTCTAGTGATCAAAATAAGAGACCTGCATGTCTATTAAGAGACATTAAAAATTTCTTTAACCATATACAAAAGTAAATAGAATAGCACAGTGACTTCCAAGGAACCCATTAATGATCTACACAAATTTAAAATGTATGATGAATCTTATTTCACCTATATCCTCATCCACTTGCTTTTCAGATTATTCTAAAGTAAACCCCAAGAACTATATATAATTTCATCTATAAATGTTTTAGTATATATCTTTGAAAGGCAATGATACACATAACCACAAAACTATTATCACACTTCAAAAATTATTAACAATGACTAAGTATCGGCAAATATCCAGGCAGTTTTCAAATTCCCAATTAAAGAGGTTTTTATAAAGAGGAAAATTTAATTATTTTAGACGTTTACAGAACATAATTATGCTGACTTTGGAAAAAATACAGTTCTTATAATGTCAATTTTTCAAAGGACTGATTTGAGAGAAAGAAATGCTAATCCTTTCCTACAAAGACTTACTTTTCTTTAAAAAAGATAAAGTTTAAAAAATGACAAACTAATTGTCAAACTCTGATGCTGTTTTTCACACCATATAGGCCATAAAGTTTTACTGAAATCTTTATTGAAGTTTTCTGAAATCTTGAAACCTAACTCTTGAGCTAAAGGCAGAGGTTTTAGATCATCTTTTCAACCATTTTGGATAATTTGAAAATCCATGTCTGTATTCAGTGGGCTTTTTAAAACTGTCCATAGTTTTGGGCTTTGCTAACAAAACTAGTTTATTCTATCACTATGCAAACTTCCAACAGTTATAGAGAAAGAAACACCTATCAGAGGGGAAATATAGCTGAGCAGCATAAATAAAGTATATATAAGAGAACAAATAGAGTATATGAGAGAGAACATTTAGGCAAGCAAAGCAGACAAGTCACAATGGTTTGCAATGGTTACAAACATCACCAGAAACTGGCATTTTTAAAGGGATGACAATTTGTGGTGAAATATTTTTATATTGTTTGTTCACTCAATATTTAATAAATTCCAGACAATATATGAAACTAAGCTTCTAATATACCTAACAGGATGACTTCTAGAGGACAGTTGTTTCTGAAAAGAATAGCCATTTGTAGTAGGACAGTGCTGCTGACTTTTCAAACATGCTGACTATTTCGCTTTCGGTTGCTTATTTTAGAACAGAACTAAGCCTGAACTCTGATAAGATGAGAAGAAATTCCCTCAGTTTCAGGAGACAGACTTTTAGAAATGACTAGTAACAGCTGAAAGGACCAAAAAATGCCATGTAATGTCTTCACTCACCTAAATAAGTGTACACACATAATTAAAATGACTCATGTATATTTTGGCAATTTCCTTAGCACAAATATATTTTACTACTATAGGATTTGTGCTTGTGATTAAGTACAGCTCATATTTAATAAAGATAAGAGACAAACACATTCACTTTATCATCTTGAAAGCAGAATCTTATGAATGTACTAGACGTTCTTTAAAAGAAAGTCTTTCTTCAAGGTGATATAAGGAATAAATTAAGAGTAAGATTCTGGCTGGGTATAGTGGCTCACGCCTGTAATCCCAGCACTTTGGGAGGCCGAGGCGGGCAGATCACGAGGTCAAGAGATGAAGACCATCCTGGCTAACATGGTGAAATCCTGTCTCTACTAAAAATACAAAAATTAGTTGGGCATGGTGGCACGTGTCTGTAGTCCTAGCTACTTGGGAGGGCTGAGGCAGAAGAATCGCTTGAACCCAGGAGGCAGAGGTTGCAGCATGCAGAGATCATGCCACTGCACTGCAGCCTGGTGACAGAGCAAGACGCCATCTCAACAAAAAAGAATAAGATTCCATGGTTGCTTTCTACCAACCCTGTGAGAAGACATACTTTGTTGAGAGCTTTGGTAATTTAATCAAAGAAACGTTTCTTATGTCTCAAATTAAACCTCATAAAACGGCAATTAAAGGACAAAATAAACTTTCCAAGTACAAAACATAATTCTTCCCAGATGTATGTAAAACTTTATTTCTCCTTATACAGTAATTCCTCTCGTCTGTCCCCAATAGGTTCTTCTCCCTTACATTTAAGCTCACACATCTTAACAAACAATGAAATCACAAGGACTTTTAGAATATGACAGGCTTGGATTTACTATTTGTATGATTTGGGGCAGGTTAATAAACCTCTCTAAGCTCCATTTCCTCATCTACAATACTAAGAAAATGTTCACTTTAAAAGATTTTGAGGGATAAGTATGCTAAGATTAGTGGGCAAAAATTAAAGAAAACAGGATATTTACAGTCTCAAAGTATGTCCCCCTAAGATATTCATTACAAAAGGAAAAATCATAATGTTATAGTAGAGAAAATTGACAGACATCACCTTAACCCAGATAGATCAGTTTAGTGATGCTAAAATTAGTCGATAAAATAGAATGTTTCCATAGCCCCAAAGTAGTATCTCCTCCAAGATATTTATTAAATACAATGGGAATTACAGAGGATAAACTAGCAAACACCACCTAAACCTCGTGATAAAGGTTTAGCATCACCAACAATAAGAAACTGTGACACTGTGTACCTCCCTGATATGATGCACCAAGAAAGGAACATCACTTCTGTGGTTTTCCTGCCAAAAATGCCTAATCTCAATGTAATCATGAGAAAACATCAGACAAACTCAAATGGAAGGACATTCTACAAAATGACTGACCAATACTTTTCAAAAGTATAAAGTTCATGAACAACAAGAGTGAGGAACTGTCACAGATTAGAAGAGACTAAGGAGACATGACAAATATGCAATGTGGGATTCGATTCCGGAACAGAAAAAGGAAACTAGAGAAGAAACAGTTGAAACCAGAATAAAGCCTGTATATAGTTCAGTTATTGTAGTTCAATGTTAATTTTCTGTTATTCATTATACTTTGGTTATGTAAGATGTTAATATTAGGGGAAACTGGGTAAAGGGTATGTGGGAATTCTGTATTATTTTTTGTAATTTTTCTAAGACTAAAGTTATTTTAAAATAAAAAGTTAAAAATTGTTGTGAGGATGAAAGAAGATGAGGTAAGTGAAATAGCTTAATGCAATATTTAGCACATGCTAAGAACTTAAATATTAATTTATTTCCTCTAATTACTCTCATTTTAATACTCTCTAAAATGGTTACATACTTAGGTTGCTCCAAAATCGCTAGAAAGGGCTTCAAGAGTTTTGAGTATGGAACATTCAATTACAGTATCTACAAGGAAGAAGATGAAGACAGGGAGGAGTAAGAAGTATGAGTTGAAAGCTCATAAAATTGAGCTATGAGCCATGTACATAGCTCTAAAGTGCTCATTAAATCTTAACTTCTCTGGTCAGTAGGTACTCTTATTATCCCTATTTTATAGATGAAGAAACTAAAAGCCATGTATAAAGCTCTAAAGTATTCATTAAGGTAAGGCGTGGTGGCTCATGCCTGTAATCCCAGCACACTGGGAGGCGGAGGCGGGTGAATCGCTTGAGCCTAGGAGTTTGAGACTAGCCTGGGCAACGTAGTAAAACTTCATCTCTACAAAAAAATACAAAAATTTGCTGGGTGTGGTGGCATGTGCCTATAGTCCCAGCTACTTAGGAGGCTGAGGTGGGAGGATGGCTTGAGCCTGGGAGACAGAGGTTTCAGGGAGCTGAGATCACACCACTGCACTCCAGCATGGGCGACACAGCCAGACCCTGTCTCAAAAAAAAAAAAAAAAAAAGAAAAAGAGAGAGAGAATGACATTGGAATTTTGATAGGGATTGCACTGAATCTACAGATTGCTTGAGCCCAGGAGGCAGAGGTTGCAGTGAGCTGAGATCGTATCACTGCATTTCAGCCAGGGCAACAGAGTGAGGCTGTCTCAAAACAATCAATCAACCAATCAATAAAATAAAGTACTCATTAAATCTGAACTACTCTAGGCAGTAGGTACTAATACAATATACCATTTTATAGATGAAGAAACTGAGTCAGAGACGTTAAGTAATGTGCCTAAGGTCATAAATATAAGTAGTGGAGAATAGACTAGCACCCACAGCCTGACTCCAAGGATAATACACTTAACCATTATTATAGTGCTTCTATAAATGCTAGCAATGTGCTTTTTGTTGTTTTTTTTTATCACAAAACTACAGCATGTTCATCCTAAACCATTTTCCTACCACATTCACAAGTCATTCCTGATCTTGTGTTTAAGTTTGCTATTTTTTCTTAATTAACTTGGCTGATATTTTTACTCCAGCGAATTTCAGTGGTTTTTTTTGTTTGTTTGTTTAGAGATGGAGTTTCGCTCTTGTTGCCCAGGCTGGAGTGCAATGGTGTGATCTTGGCTCACTGCAACCTCTGCCTCCTGGGTTCAAGTGATTCTCTTGCCTCAGCCTTCCGAGTAGCTGGGATTACAGGTGCCCGCCACCACACCCAACTAATTTTTGTATTTTTAGTAGAGATGGGGTCTCACCATGTTGGCCAGGCTGGTCTGGAACTCCTGACCTCAGGTGATCTGTGTGCCTTGGCCTCTCAAAGTGCTGGGATTACAGGCGTGAGCCATCGTGCCTGGTTGAATTTTAATTTTTGAGTTCCAAGATATTTTTCATTTCTCGCTGGGCATGGTGGCTCATGCCTGTAATCCCACCACTTTGGGAGACGGAGGTGGGCGGATCAGGAGGTCAGGAGATCGAGACCATCCGGGTTAACACAGTGAAACCCCGTCTCTACTAAAAATACAAAAAATTAGCTGGACGTGGTGACAGGGGCCTGTAGTCCCAGCTACTCGGGAGGCTGAGGCAGGAGAATGGTGTGAACCCAGGAGGCGGAGCTTGCAGTGAGCAGAGATCACGCCACTGCGCTCCAGCCTGGATGACAAAGCAAGACTCCGTCTCAAAAAACAAACAAAAAAAAGATATTTTTCATTTCTCAAAGTCATTTTGAAATCTAATCTCCTCTTCCAACATGTTAGAATGTGTGAGAGAAAGCTGTGTGCTTTATAGTAAAGAGCACCAGACATAGAGAGCTGAGCTCTGGTTCGGGCTACATAATGTATTAGCCATAGAGCCTTTTTTTTTTTTTTTTTTTTGAGATGGAGTTTGGCTCTTGTTGCCTAGGCTGGTGTGCAATGGCACAATTTCAGCTCACTGCAACCTCCACATCCTGGTTCAAGCAATTCTCCTGCCTCAGCCTCCCAAGTAGCTGGGATTATAGGTGTCTGCCATCACACCTGGCTATTTTTTTGTATTTTAAGTGGAGACAGGGTTTCACCATGTTGGCCAGGCTGGTCTCGAATTCCTGACCTCAGGTGATCCACCCACCTTGGCCTCCCAAAGTGCTGGGATTACAGGCATGGGAGCCACCACACCCAGCCATATAGCCTATTTTTTAAATCTGTTGAACTGATATGGCAATACATGCCCTACCTATCTCTCAAGGTTTGTGCAAGTATGAATGTATTAATGATATGTTGGGAAAGGTTTTATAAACTGTGAAGCCTTTTATAAATGTAGAATTATGCTTTTATTGTCATTGGTGATCACATTGTCTTCCAAATCAAAGAACATACTCTCTTCATTCTTTTTTTTTTTTTTTTTTTAACCTATTTGTATCTTTGAATTGAAGATACATCTCTTTTAGACAGCATATAGTTAGGCCTCAGTTTTTTTATCCAGTCTGAGAATTTCTGCCTTTTTATCATGTTATTTACTCCAGATTAACATTATTATTAATACAGTTGAATTAATATCTGCCATTTGCTATTTGTTTTCCATATGTCATATTTTAAAAAAAAGTTCTATCCCTTCTTTACTGCCTTGTTTTGTATGAAATAGGTATTTTCCGATGCAGCATTTTAATTTCTTTTTTTTATTTTTTCTGTTACACACAACTTTATTATTTTGGTAGAACTACATTTCATTTTAATTACTAGTAGTGTTACTATTACTAGAAATTTTTTAAAATCATACTTTAATTTTTGGGATACCTGTGCAGAATGTGCAGGTTTGTTACAGAGGTATACACGTGCCATGGTGGTTTGCTGCAGCCATCAACCTGTCATCTACATTAGTTATTTCTCCTAATGATATCCCTCCCCTAACCCCCAACCCCACAACAGGCCCCGGTGTATGATGTTGCCCTCCCTGTGTCCATGTGTTCTCATTGTTCAATTCCCACTTGTGAGTGAGAACATGCAGTGTTTGGCTTTCTGTTCTTGTGATAGTTTGCTGAGAATCATGGTTTCTAGCTTCATCCATGTCCATGCAAAGAACATGAACTGGATTCCTAAAGGATCTAGAACAAGAAATACCATTTGACCCAGCAATCCCATTACTGGGTATATACCCATAGGATTATAAATCATTCTAATATAAAGACACATGCCCATATATGTTTGTTGCAGCACTATTCACAATAGCAAAGACTTGGAACCAACCCAAATGCCCATCAATGATAGACTGGATAAAGAAAATCTTCATTCTATTTTTAACCAGCTGGTTATACAAAGGTTAAGCAATCCTGTCACAGTCTACCTAGTTCTGTAGAAAACCAACTGTAGTGTTTCCACACATTGAGTCATCTAGCCATACCATTTTGTTTTGTTATCCAAATAGAAACTCCTTTAATAGTTATGCTGTTTATATGATGTGTCAGTGCCAGATTGATCTCATATTCCGTCCCCACTAACTCCATTCCAGTCACACTGGCCTTCTGTCAGTTCCTGGAGTACATAGTACGTTAAGTTCTCTCTCGTTCAGAGACCTTTATAGTCCTGTTCTCTCTGTTTGAAATTTGTTTTGCTGTTTGTCTTGCTTTTTTTTTTTTTTTTGTCATTGCTAGATATTCATATTTTTAGGGTCATTCCATAGCCGTCACAGCTAAAATGGGAACCCTTCCCACATTCTCTTTCACGGTACACTCTCTGGTCACTTCCACCTTGTCTTGGGGTCTGTCAAAGTGGTATGTACATAGTGAGAGTTCAGTAAATATTTGTTGAATAAATAAATGATTAAATGAAGAAAATTAGAAGACTAGGCTTATTGCTTTCCCTTAACTGGACTGTTCTAAAATTGTCCTCTTTTGGGGTTCAGGCACCTACAAAAACACCACTGCACTCTCTTAGCCAGCAGGGCCTGATTTAGGGTCTTATTTTCAGAAACTCTGAAACTCTGAGTGATCATTCATTGCACTATTTATATTTGTGAAGAACACAGGAACCTAAAAATCACCTAAGGTAATTCTTTGGTAATCAACACCACCTGAATACATTCTCTGTAGAATTCTATCCATGCTGATCAATGAAACTTTCTGTGATAATGCATATGTTCTATCCTGCATTATCCAATAAAGTAGTCATTAGCTACATAGTCTATAGAGTACTCAATATGTGCCTAGTATGACTGAAAGACTGAATTTAAAATTTTACATTTGATCTTAGCCAAAAGGCCGAGAAGTGATGAATTTTAAATTTTATTTAATTTTAATTAATCCTAATTTAAATAGCCACATGTGGCTAGTAGATGCTGTATTGGATAGCACAATTCCATACTTTTCTCTTTCAGTGGTGTAAGACAAAAGAATCCTCATTGGTCAGAGAAAGACTACAAGTCTAGGATCTTCTGGGTAGTCAGGGGCTATGGAGGAAGTGAAAAAAGGGAAAAGGATTGCTTTGTTCCCCTATGGGCAGAAGTATTATTCTTAGAGATCTAAAATAAAAAAAAAATGAAAATTTATTACTTGGAGTAAAAGGAAATAAATGATCCAATAGAGAAGGTATGAATTCTCTTCATCATTTGGCATTTACTCAGTTGCAGAGACAATGAAAATATAGAGAATATATATATTTAGGTTTTGAGGTATTTTCTTCACTTTATTTAAATCAATTTTCAATAGTTTAAAAAAGGCTTTATAATGAAACATGCTTTTGAGCACCTTATTTTTATTTATGTTCTAAAAATACGAACATTTAATCGGTTCAGCTCAAGAAAAGCTAGATTTAAAAACACACTCCAGTCTGAACTGATTTTCTAGAATAATAAAAGGCCTTATAAAACTTTTTACCCCAAGAATTGTCATTTTAAATTCTTAGCAGGTCTGTCATTTAAATCAGGCACAATGCAATTTTCCATCACCTATATATATATATAAAATCCTCTCTTCTGCTTTGTGTTCTGCCCAGCTCCACTTTTTATCTCATTCTCCAGTGCTCTCCTAAGCTGCTGCTTCTCACTGAAAATTGCTGAATTCGGTTTAAATATTTTTTTTTAAAAAAAGTAAAGAATATCTAAAATTTGCAGAGAAGCTAACCAGAATAATAATAAATTAAAAAAAAACAATGCCACTGAGAATATTTCCTGATGAATAAACACTGGTTATTTTTAGAGGCGCTTGGATTGGTCTGTCAGCAGCCAGATCACTAGTGGCAATACTCAGTGGCTTTTGGAACTGATTGGGATTTATAGTAGAAAATGAGGGTAGGACAGCGGCACTGATGGAAGGAAAAAATACTCACCTTTCCTTTCTTTTAATCTTTTCACTTCTTTCTTCTTATTCATGCTCCAAATTTAGAGTCAAAATTAAAGTTAGAAGGGATAAAATGCAGATTTTTGTCTAGTTTGTCACACTAGCCAAGAGTATTTAACGCATTTTCACACAGAAAACTATTAAGATAAAGTGATTTATTTTTGTTTTATTCCTTAAGAATACCAAGTTTCAAACCTATGCTTTCCCATTTCTGTCTAATGACCTAGGAAACTTTAGTGACATTATAAAATCATTGAATTTCTCTAGATAGTGTTCCATACATGGATTACATTTGATTAAAAATATCTATTTGAGGGTACCCTACTGATGGTTCAAATATATTCTGCAATGCTTGTGATGGTTTTGGGAATCTACGAAGAGACACATCAAGACACTATGTGCTTTATTTAATCTAACATATCACTGTCAATATCACTGACAGAGCAGTTTTGCTATGTCAGGAGGTAATAAGGTATGTGATTATAATCATTATAATTTTGCTTATATGCTGTAATCAATTATGGCATATTTATGGCAAAAACAATTCAAGAATCAGTAAGTAAGAACTAATGGAAAGGTGAATATAGTGCTAGCTAATAGAAAATAGAAAAAGTAGTTTGTTGCTATGACTGAATGTAAACCAGGCATATGAAAAGCAAGTAGCTCAAGGGGGAAATAAAAGTATTAATCAGGCTTAATAAACTATTTTTTAAAAACTGCTATGTAGATACTACAGGATCATGATCATTTGTTATACAATAAATTATATTTCTAAGTATCTGCAAAATTGGTTATTTTGTAGAACCAAAAATACATTTTTTATGGTAACACAGTAAACTGACAGGATACAAATGTATGTTCTGAAAGTTTTTTTCTATGGAGAATTCTGATGTGTCAACAGATAATATAATTTTTTAATATTAAAACTTAAAATAAGTAAAACTTTAAAAAATTCCTGGGAATTTTTATTTATATTCTCATGATCAAAACATTTGACTTTTTAATTGAATATTCCCGTGTTTACATTTTGTTCTGCATATAATTGCCAGTTTGGGAAATTAAAATGTGAAACTTAAATTAGAAAAAAACCCACCACTTGGAAATCCTTTTTCTATATGTGACTTAACCCTAGATTTACTGTAATATGGTAAAGCACAAAAAAGCAAACTTGTAAGAAACTATCACAGTTCCTAATAATTGAGTACAAAGAAGCAAGGTTCCCTACTCTGGAGTAGTTCTTTTATAGGATCTTCAGAATAGAATATCTGTATCACATGTTCCTTGTCTTCCTCTATGAAGAGGAAGCTCTATGTCTGGTTTGTCAAGTCTGATGACATGAATAACATGAACATGTATTACTTTGTTGCTTGATAATCTGCCTTTACTACTTTTAAATAGAGTTTCACAAACTCATATAATATCTTTCTCTAGAGTTCAAAGTGAGCTTACTAGTCCTTACCGATACTATTCAATCACCACTCACCTCTTCCCTGTTTGATAGACAATACTGAATATGCAAATAAAAAGAAAGTTTCTACATTTCGGCTGTGGTTAGATTAAATTTTAAAAAATTACTACCCTGTAACATTTTAAGTTGCTGCAAGGACACAGCATTCTACATAGTTCACTCAATAAATATCATAGTCATAAAAAACTCCAACTTAGTTAATTCTCTGTCAGTTAACCTGGGTTCATATTAGTCAGTGTTTTCTAACAATCAGTTGGAAGAGGGATATTATACAGATAAAAAACACGGTTATCTCAGTTTTGCCAACAACAACCACGTGGAGCTTTGAATCTTGACAGGATAACACTTGTATCAGGAAAACAGAATTAGGACCTATAAATTAAATCCAATTATTGATATTTTATTTCGGAAAATGTATGTATATTTTATGCTACCTCCCTCTCCCCAGAAAAAAAAGAGGGAGAGAGAAGAAAAGATAGGTTCAAACAGTAAGTTTATAAAAGCAGGATTTAAATTAATCAGTTCCTAACAACTGTTAAGTACAACCTTTTAGAAATTAATTTGCATAATGATAATCTACATGTGATAGGGCTGAAATTATTTAAACGACATTATATTTCATTATTTAGTCTTGTTCCACCACTGCTTTAGCAGTGAATCCTTATGAAATGTAATGCAGCTAATGAGGTAGCTTTTTAGCTGAACAAACTGACAGGCCCCATATCTGCAGAGGCAGCTTGAAACCGTGCCCAACCTCTTGGCTTCCCAAGAGGCTTTTCAAAATTCAATAAATAACATCTGTAGGCGATGTTGGGTGCAGACCTAGCAGAGTGCGTCATAACACTGTGCTGGCAGAACAAAGAAACCATGACGACTGCCAAGTTTCCATGGCAACTGCTGCGAGGCTCTGAGAGTATAATAGCACATCAATCACTGTCCAAAAGAACTTCATTATCAGCTAGAAAAAACCTTTAGGATCTGTTTAGTGTGCAATTGTGGGTTAACTCACCTCAAAGCCTTGCTCTCTAGCAAAAGTGGCAGCTTCCTGAAATAAAAAAAAAAAAAAGAACAGTTAATTATAAAGTGCTCGGTAATGAAGAAATAATCCATTTTTTGAAACTCATTCAGTCTTCTTTTTTACACAATTATCTCAATATACCCACATAGTTCAATTTTTATTCTCACAGCAATAAAGATTTCTTTTTTCCCTTGGAATAATAATAATAAAAAAAGGCAGCCTAATGTCAACACACTTCACAAGTTGGAATAAAGAAGATGTAGTACATGTTTTTACTGTAGCTGCCACAGTGAGTTCAGGTGTTCTGACCTCAGCAAAGAAAGACAATCCAAGGAATATGCTGGTGGTTGTGTTTTTAATTAAAACAATACCTCTCAAAAAGCTCTTACGTAGAGAAGAATGCCTGCTAATAAATGTATAAATTCAGAAAAATCATCTTTTTGCAATCCTTGTAATGAAATTTATGCAGGCAAGGATCCTCAGTAGATGTTAAATTCATTGGGTAAAAAGGATGATAGGGAACTGGGTATTTCCATGGAATCAAAGTATCTCAGATTATATGCTGGTCACGGGAGCAAAGCATAACTTTATAATGGAAGGATCAAGCTGTCATCACTTTAACCCAGTGATCGATGCTATCACTTTTCATCACTAATAGTGGGATCACCAAATATTCTTTGCCTTCTGTTATGATGCAGTGTGAAGTTCACAGCATTACCTATAAAGTATTCTAACCTAAATACTTTAACATGAATTAATCAAAACCTTAGTCCAGTAACTTGCAGTCTATAAGAAATACAGAGGATAGGGGAACAAGTTAAAGTATACACAGAGAAAGCAATTGAAAAAATTCATAGGGTAGGACATTCTGTAGGATAACTAGCTTAATGTTTTTAACAAGTCAATGTAATGATAAAGTAGAAAAGGGAAAATGACCAAGAACAATGTATAAATCTTAACTGGTTTATACAAACCAGCTATAAAAGACATTTTTGGGACAAGGGGAGAAATTTGAATCTGAAATGAAAATTAGGTAATATTAGGAATTATCAGTTTGATTTTAAAAGTCCTTAATTCTTAAGATGAATCCTGAGGTATTTAGAAATGAAGTGTCATGATATATGTAATTTATTTTATAATACTGCAGAAAAAAATTAAAATGAAGCAAAAGTGGCAAAATGTTAACAAGTGTTAAATCTAGATGTATGTGCTATGTAGGGGTCCAATGTCTCCTTTTTTGTTTGAAATTTTTTATAATAAACAGTCCAAAAATCCTCTTTAATGTAAGATGACAGGGTAACAATAGTTGAGCATTAAAAATATGTATGGTTAAAAAATTTTAATATGCAAAGTTCTTCTAGATTTTAAATATCTTAAGGACACAATCTAATGATTATTATATACCCTAAGGCTCTTATAACAGGTTACTAAATGACAAAAATACATATGTGTAATCAAATCCTTTCCCTTTCTTCACTCTTTGTGCATATACTTTAATTTTGGGACAGATAGAAAAGGGAGGCAATATTACTTTTCAACTCTACTTCCCTCTTGAAAATGAAAAAAAAAAAAAACTGCAGACAACTGTCAAGAGTCTCTACATCTTAACTTACATTCTTCCAAAATTATCTTTGCCAAGAGATATTAATAGAAGGATGGGATTTGAGCCTGAGTAGTGAGCAGATCCAACTCAACTAAAACGACTGTAGCATCAAGCCATGTTAAGGCAGAAAGTATAGTCAGTGTCTTCAGCAGAAATTTGGGAAAACATTGGGAAAAAAATACATGTATGCACCTATGGTCCAATATATTAATAACATATAGGTTAGAGAACCATTTTGAGGATTTAGAAAGGTCAAAATGTATGATTACAGCTAAACACTGAAGTCAACAGAAAGTGATAAGTTGAAAGCACAACTCCTTACGCTATTTACTAGAGAAACATAAGCCTGACCAAGTTACCCTTAGTTCATGTAGACAAAAATAAGCAAATAAATATTGATCTTGACAACTGGTCAATTTGTGCAAGCAAGGTTAGAACTTGGTACATCACATAGTAACATTTGCTGGCGGTGATATCAAGGAATAGGATAAGGTTCAAAAGCTATTGATGTAGTGCTTCCCAAGCTGTCACTCTGAACCAAGCAAATTCTTATATGAAAAAGACAACAAAAAAGCCATACTAGAACCACTTATTTATATGGAACTTCGTCAGAGACATGAGAGAACCCCAGGGGACTGTAAGACAAAGTTCAAAGGAAGAATCTGTAGGACTAAAATTGCACTAAGCCATAAACACTCAAAATTCACATACAGTAAAATTTTTTAATGTCCAGTTTTGCTCAAATATAATAAATTAACTGTAAAAAAATTTATATATGTGTGTGTGTATGTGTGTGTGTGTGTGTATATATATATATATATATATATATTTTTTTTTTTTTTTTTTTTTTTTTTTTTCTTTGAGACAGAGTTTTGCTCTTGTAGCCCTGGCTGGAGTGCAGTCATGCGATCTTGGCTCATTGCAACCTCCACCTCTTGGGTTAAAGGTATTCTCCTGCCTCAGCCTCCTGAGTAGCTGGGACTACAGGTGTGTGCCACCATGCCCAGCTAATTTTTGTATTTTTAGCAGAGACGGGGTTTCACCATATTGGTCAGGCTGGTTTCGAACTCCTGACCTCAGGTGATCCACCTGCCTTGGCCTCCCAAAGTTCTGGGATTACAGGTATGAGTTACTATGCCCAACCCAAAATTTATTTTAAAAAATTAACTGTGATCTGTTATGGTATGGAGCTGACTAACTGCAAGAAAACACACATATAAATGTCAAATCATTAACTTTTAAGGAAACCAGGCCCTAGGACACTTCCATGTCTGTAAACTATTTCAAGCATCAACATATTTCTGACTGAGGAAAGATGTACTTAAAAAAAGTCAACTCAATTTTTTGTCTTAGTGCCCCCTCACACAGGTTTGCTGAGCTGTGCCCTATCACTAGAAAAGCTAAGCTTGTTGTTCTGTGGCTTAAAATGATCTTATCTTCTGACTTCCTCCCACCTTCCTTTGATCTTGGACTGGTGCCCCAAGTCACTCCATTAGAGAAGGCAGCTGGCTCGTATCACTGCAGACTTTCCCACAGCTAACCTCTGATCTGAAGGTGTTTGTAGGTACAATGATGGAACAACATTTATTTTTCCCTGTCAGCAAAACAAACAAAACAACACAGGGGAACAGTTTGACCTAGTAAGAATTTTAAGCAGAATTTTAGTTGTCAGATTCATGACATGCAGAGGCAGAAAGAAAAGACATTAGGTCAGAAAGTAAGGAAGAAAGAATAGGCATACATGGTGGGCAGAAGAGTAAGACGGGTTCCAAATATCAGAGATAATTCCAAGTGAACTGATCGCACTAAATTGAAAAGGACTTTTTAGTGTGCCTTTGCAGTAAAAGTGAGAAAAGAAAACAAGCAAGTGCCCATCTGTGCTGCCCCAGGGCGCCTCGTACTGAGTTTCACAAATCTAATGAAGCAGTCAGGTTAAAATCCAACCACAGAGTGGATGTGACATGTGGAGAACAGCTCGGGTTAAAATAGAAAAGCAGGGCGGTTTCTAATGCAGGTGATTATCCGTGTGATAATCATTATATTTACAGGCTTTCCATTTTAGATCTGACATCAAAAATCACAAAGGAGGAGGGATTAAGGAAATAAACAACCGACACAGAGGCTTTCCTGCTCCCCTGAGAGTATAGCACTTTCATTCATGCATGACAAGCAACAAAAGCAAAACTAAACAGGCCAGGAAAGAGTATTTCTGAGAAGGCTGGATTTCACATTAACGCTTTTTTTCCATTTTGATAACTTTCACTATTACTCAGTTTCTCAGTCAGGTCACATTTTCAGAATCAGTTCTCATTGTTGTCTATGCTATAATACAGTATCATTTTTGGTTTACAATGAATGATACTCACATAATATGTCCTTTACAAAAACAGAGCCATTTTTTCCTTCCTGGAATTGAGTGTTGTGAATAAAATGACATATAATTAAAGTCTTAGACTCTCATCTATACCACACCACTTAGGTTTTGCAGTAGGCTTGCTGCTTCAGCAACCGGGGTAAAACAACAACCAAATATAGTTTTTGAATGGAGGTTAGGGCAAAACTATGTTAATCAGATTAATGAAAACTATGGAATACTTACATTAAGAGCTATTTAAAGGGATTAGCAAGCAACTATTAAAAAGCACAATCCTCAGATTATGCAGGAAAGGAAAGAAACTCAAGTGCATGTTTGTGTATATGAAAGACAACTATGGAGGAGAAAACTTTCTCTATATTTCATCTGATAACACAAGTTCTTACTTATAAAGTAGAATTATCTATAATCAATATTAAACTAAAACCATAACTTGCCCATACTCACTGCAATTCCAATTATTTGTTACTAGTTATATGGAAATACAATGATTTCTGTATACTGACAAGCTAAGGGGGAATGGAGCCACCAGACCAGGTCTGTTTTTTTACTTTGCTTCTTCATCTCTCCATGTAACAAACATTTACCTCCTAAGTGTAGTTTTAGGCTGCTAGCATCTGTGTACATCTGTATCATTGCTACAGCTGTTACAGGCCTTATAATATTGGACTTTGACTCAATAATACTATAACTCCTAAATGGAGTGGTATAGGTGAGAGTTTAAGACAGGGGGGTGTCTGTCTCTCTTTCTCTATATATATGTATAAAAATCTCTGTATAATAAAAATTCATATAATTGAATATAAATTTAGAGGTATAATATTCTCCTTGAATGGCTTTAAGTGCAACATAGTACTGGTAGGAGGCAATTATAGCCAGTGGAAAGAGTACAGGGTCTAGAATCAAAAGGCCTGCACTAAGGTCCCAGTTTTACAGATTATTTGCTATGTAATCTTGAGCCAGTCACTCAGTACATCAATTTCTTCATCAATAACATTGGGGTTAACCATACCTATTTCGTTGCATTGTTGCTAGGAATAAATGAAATACTTTATGTGAAACTGAAATCATTTTGCCTATTGAATTCAAGTTCTTGTTAAGATCTCAGGATAAACAAATGAGTGTCAGAGCACCTAGAGTACTTTAATGATCTGTCCTATCTGTGGATTATACGTGTAGGAGGCAGTCTTCAAAATGGTTTTCAATGATCCTTGAACCTGGTATTCAAATCCTTGTACATTCTCCTCCCCTTGAATGTGCTCTAGACCTAGTGACTTGCTTTAACAAATATATGACAAAAGTGATGGTATGTTTTGTTCATCTTCTTGATCACAAGCCTTCTCTCTCTGAGCCCTCACTCTACGAGAAATAAGTTGCAATGTTGTGAGGACTATGGAGTGGTGCATTATCAATAACCAATGAGAATCTGAGGCCTGTGACCAGACACGAGTGGACTTGGAAGAAGATCCTCCCCTAGCTGAGCAGCGAGATGACTACAAACCTGGTTGACACCTTTATTAAAAGTCTTATGAGAGCCAGAGGCACCAAGCTAAGTAAGCAGTGCCTGGATTCCCTATCCCACATTTTATATATGAGGTTAACAAGAAAAACTCAGGTAATTTCACATTCAAATTACGTCAATAAAAACTTCAAAGTGGCCAGGTGCAGTGGCTCATGCCTGTAATCCCAACATTTTGGGAGGCTGAGGTGGGAGGATTGCTTGTGTCCAGGAATTTGAGACATGCCTGGGCAACATAGCGAAACAACAAAAACCAAAACTTCAAAGCAAGTGTGGTCAGCAGATCAGAGGGTAAGCAAATTCTGGAAAGAAAATTTAGATATATGCTATCTAAATGGCTTTGTATACCTGATTATGGTCAACCATTTCTTCAATACAGATTAACCAGGAGATATTATCCTTCGCATGAAATTTATTTGAAGTTTCAATTCACGTTGTCTTCTGTTATTCTGAAGCAATGATTGTTTCTGACACTAAAATAAGAGTATTAAGTAGTGCTAGAATCCTCAGGTGAGAAAAACAATACTGAGTCAAAGTCTCCTACCACTAGAATGTCTGCAACAGCTGTAGCAGTGACATAACTCTAAGTCATGCTGAAATTTAACAATAAAGAACTATCCACTGTGTATTTCTTTTCATACAATATATCACAACATAAAGACTTATATTGCTAAAGCTTCTAAATATTTTCTCATGCTGTCCTTCAAACTATGAGTTACCTTTACTTTATATTATCTATCAAACCATTTATATACTTTCTTATGATCCCACATTAGTATTATACTATTTTAACTTATGCATTATTTCTGATAAGGAAAAACTTTAATTTGTAAATAAAGTAACTGAAGGCTGGAGAAAATTGTTGCATAAAATGTGAGTCTGGGAACCCCTTTTAAAAGAAATTTCATTCACAAAAGTATCTCTACTAGCTTTTCCAAAGAATCTATCATATAACTTTTTGGAGATTTTCAACCTGTGCTCTGACATTTATTACCATATGCTTCCCGTCTACAGAATGCTGAATAAAAATATTATTTAACATTTTATTGAGTGCCAAAAACTCTATGGGGCAATGTACAGCTATAAAGACACTCATGCCTCTATCCAATAGGTTTATAAAGACACTCATGCCTCTATCCAATAGGTTTATAATAAAACTTAGATAGTATATAAATTATACCTCAATAAACATAACTGAAAAAAAATTAAGCAGCCAAAACACAGGCAAAAAAATAAAGTGTAGTTTACAAGAAACTTAACTGTTTCACAAAGTGATTAACTGACTTGTCTATTCTAGCAAGGAGAGTTATTCATTCCCACTTTTAGGCAAATTTAATCTGGTAACTAAAGAACAAATTAAGTCAGGAAAAAGAGCTTCATCAAAACTTAAGACAGACGAGCTACTTAGACTAACTTCTTTCAGAACAACCCAAGTTTTTAGTATTAAAGAACAAGAAGAAAGAGGCTAGCATAAGAAAAATGTTAGGATAGTAGCCCTATTATTGGGAATTTTATTTCCATTTTTATTTATTTATTTATTTATTGAGATTAGGTCTCACTCTGTTGCCCAGGATGGAATACAGTGGCAGGATCACAGCTTACTCTAGCCTCAACCTCCCAGGCTCACCTCAGCCTCCCAAATAGTTGGCACTACAGGTGTGCACCACCATGCTCAGCTAATTTTTGTATTTTTTTGTAGAGACAGGGTTTTGCCATGTTGCCCAGGCAGGTTATTTCCATTTTTAATGGATAATATATGGTTGGTATAAAGAAGACATTCAACAAATGTCAGTTCTTTTCCTTTCTATCATTGGATTCTCACAAAAACCCTAAAAATTAGCATTATTTTTATCTTACAGATGAAAATTTGAAGGTTCAGAGAGATTCAAGTATGTCCAAGACCATACAGCAGGTAATTGTTATAGGCAGCATTTAGATCTGAGGCTTTCTGAATGGTCTCCTGCTGACGAACTCTTTCAGGTTTTATATGTCTGAAAAAGTATTCTGCTTTTGTTTTTGAAAGGTATTTTCACTGGGTCTAGAATTCTGGGTTAATAATCTCTTTCCTTCTGTGTTCCAAGGTCTAGCTTTCATTGTTTCTGTTGAGGAGACTGCTGCTATTCTTATCTTTGTTTCTCTGTATGTAATGTATTTTTGTTGTTGTTGTTATTGTTGTTTTTAGAAACCTAGCTACTTTAAGTTTTTTTTTCCTTATTACCGATCTTATGCAATTTGATTATGTTCCTTGGTGTAGCTTTTCAGTGTTTCTTCTGCTTTTGGTTTGTTGAGCTTTTTGGATTTCTGGGTTTACAGTTATTATCAAATTTGGAAAAATTTCAGCCCTTATGTCTTCAAATATTTTTTCTGTCCCCCTGCCCCATCCCTAGTCTTTATATATTTGATCATCTAAAGTTGTCCCACAGCTCGCAGCGACACTGCTTGTTTTTCCAGTCTTTTTTTCCCTCTAGGTGTTTCATTTTGAACAGTTGCTATTGCTACGTCTTCAAGACCCTTAATCTTTTCTTCTGTAGTGCCACATCTTATCCAGTGTACTTTTCACCTCAGACATGGTATTTTTTATTTCCAGAAATTAGGTCTTTTTTACATTTCCCACATTACTCTTTAATAGGATTATGTTTTTATTTACCTTCTTGAAATACAGAATATATTTAGAAATGCTGTTTTAACATCTTTGTCAATGAATCCTAACATCTGTATCATTTCTGAATCCATTTCTATTAATATTTCTCCTCATTATGGGTTGTATTTTCCTGCTTCTTTGCATGAATGGTTATGTATACGTGTGCGTGCGTGTGTGTGTGTATTTATTATTGATTGACTGAGACAGGGTCTTGCTATGTTGCATAGGCTGGCCTTGAAATCCTGGGCTCAAGCCAGCCTCTTGTTTCCACCTCTCAAGTAGCTAGAAACTACAGGCATTTGTCATTGTGCCTGGCTTACTTATTTATTTTTTAACAATGCCTTTCTCAGGTAATGAAAGGTAATTTTTGATTGGACAACAGACATTATGAATTTTATGTTTTGGGTGTAGAATACTGTATTAGTCCATTTTCATGCTGCTGATAAAGACATACCCAAGACTGGGCAATTTACAAAAGAAAGAGGTTTATTTGGACTTATAGTTCCATGTGGCTGGTGAAGCCTCACAATCATGGCAGAAGGCAAGGAGGAGCACGTCACATCTTACATGGATGACAGCAGGCAAAGAGAGAGAGCTTGTGCAGGGGAACTCCTCTCTCTTTTTTTTTTTTTTTTTTTTTTTTTTTTTTTTTAGATGGAGTTTTGCTCTTGTTGCCCAGGCTGAAGTGCAATGGCACGATATCTCAGCTCACTGCAACCTCTTCCTTCTGGGTTCAAGCAATTCTCCTGCCTCAGCCTCTCAAGTAGCTGGGATTACAGGCATGTGCCACCATGCCCAGCTAATTTTGTATTTTTAATAGAGATGGGGTTTCACCATGTTGGTCAGGCTGGTTTTAATTCCTGACCTCAAGTGATCCACCTGCCTCGGACTCCCAAAATGCTGGGATTACAGGTGTGAGCAACCGTGCCTGGCTAGGAACTCCTCTTTTTAAAACTATCAGATCTCATGAGACTTATACACTACCATGCGAATAGGATGGGAAAGACTTGCTCCCATGATTCAATTACCTCCCACTGGGTCCCTCCCACAACATGTGGGAATTCAAGGTGAGATTTGGATGGGGACACAGCCAAACTATATCAAATATTTTGTTTCTCATTATATATTTTGAGGGCTACTCTAACGGCCCTAACTTTATTCTGAAATTCAGTTGGTTACTCAAAAACAACTTGATTCTTTACAAGCTTATTTAGAAGCTTTGCTAGGTGAGATGAGAGCAGCTCTTAATCTAGAGCTAATCTTGTCCCCAACTGATGTAATATTCTTTTGAGTACTAAAAAAGATGTCCAATTTATTAGAGGCTTTTCCACTGTGATTATTGGTGCTATAAACTATTATTAATCTTATCTGAGTTCAGGAAATGTTCCGCTTATTCCTTTCCAGTGGTTTTATCCCTGTCCCTGAGTAGTTTCCTAGCATACTTATGTGGGTCAGTACTCGGCTTAAAAATCAAGTGGGAGCCCTCTGCAGATATCCAGTGTGTGTGCTCTATCTCTGTGAAGCTCTGTCTTCTCTGGCACTGTCTCATGCAAATTCTAGCCACCTTGGCTTTGTCTCCATTCAGTTGGGCCACTGGGTTCTGTTTTGGATCTCCTTCCTGCAGACTACAGACTGCAAGCTATCTAGGCAGAATGCTATGGAAATTGTAGGCATGCCTCATTCATTTTCTCTCAGGGATCACTGCCCAGTATTGTCTAGTGTCTAAAAACTCTTATGTTATATACCTTGTCTGGTTTTTGCATTGTTTGAGGAGGGAGGATAAATCTGGCTGCTCTTACTCCAGTACATCCAGCAGAAGTTCAGTGTGGACCCATTTTAAAGTATAGATGCTAAAGGATCCTGCCATATTCAGTAAGTCTGTAATCCTCCATTTATTAGTTTAAAAAATGTATCAGGACATTTTTTGGACAAGACCACTTGATCAGATATATTAAATGTGTCTTACCTTGTTCTTCACTTTTTTTTTTTTTTTTTAAAGACAGGGTCTCACTCTGTTGCCCAGGCTGGAGTGCAGTGGCATGATCTCAGCTCACTGCAACCTCTGCCTCCCTGGTGGTCAAGTGATTCTCAAGCCTCAGTCTCCCTAGAAGCTGGGACTACAGACACATGCCACCACACCCCGCTAATTTTTGTATTTTCAGTAGAGATGGGGTTTTGCCATGTTGGCCAGGCTGGTCTTGAACTCCTGATCTCAGGTGATCCACTTGCCTTGGCCTCCCAAAATGTTGGAATTACATGCCACCATGAGCCTGTACCAAACATGTACATGTAAAAAACATGGTGGCTAAGATGTAGCCACCATGTCCAGCTACATTTTATTTTATGAAGGATATAGTTCTTGATGTACTAAACCATAAACATTCTACTTTACCATAATCTACATTTGACACGCTCTGAAGAATTACCTACTCAGTTCTGAATCCTCCTTTATTTTACATATTCTATATTACTGTAATTTTCTTGCTTTTTGTCTTACCAACTAGAAAGTTCTGTATAGCTAATACATCTTCACTTTTTTTTCCCTGGTCCTCTCTTCCAACCAACAGAGGGCTCTACCATAATGTATAATCAATACATTATGCTAGGATCAGCAACCTACAGCCTATAGGACAAATTCATCCTGCTGCCTGTTTTTATAAATAAAGTCTTATTGGAATACAGCAAATGCCTATTTGTTTCCATATTATCTATGGTTGGTTTTTATGCTACCACGGACAGAGTTGAAGTAGAGTAGCTTAACAGAGACCATACTACTTGGACTTTCATTAAAAAAAAATGTTTGCTAGGCTGGACATGGTGGCTGTTAGCCTTAAGATAAGTAAAATGTATATCTTTTGACAGGGCTTCCTTCATTCATTGGCAACACAATTTAAAAACCAAATAACTTATATTAATAAAAAGGCACTAAAAGACAAGATAAATAACCAATTTTTAATAAGTTTAGATACCTGCTTATGTAGAATAATGAGAAAGAATTCACTGATCAGTGCTTAAAATTAGATGAAAAGAAGAAAGAAGACCTCAGATGGGGAGAGATCAGCACCCTTGTTAAGTGCTTTTCTAATAATTCCTTCCACTTTGTTCAAATGTGAACCAATGTCCTTTATATTTTCCACATCCACATCCCATGGCCCTTCCCAAGTTGTCAAGGTGTGATAATCATTGCCACTATAAGTCTCACCCTCCAGGGCTACTCTAATGGCCCTAACTTACTTTACTCTGGAAGTTTTACAAAATTCACTCTTGAAAAAAAGTAAAAACAAAATGAAAACTATACATAAAACAAAAAAATGAACAAATATACAGGGTACAGTTTTATTTTTTAAACTACTGTGAGTAAAGTGGTAAGAGTAAGGTGTGAGATGTGCTAGATGAATATGAACTTTAAAGAGAGAGCACTAGTTTTTAGCTATTTTGACTAGAACATATCACAAAAGGTCTACCACTCTTTGGCTCTTTTGATTTTTAGAGGGAGAAGAGGGAACAGAACTAGAAATTCCAGTAATATTCACAGTCTAAAATAGTACTGGATAAAATAAAAAAAGAAACTTATAGGACTACATTGTAATTTTTTTTTTTTAATGTAACAAAATGGAGTAAAAACAGAGCAGCATCTACTTTCCTACATCTAGTGAAAAATAAAGGTAATATCCCCCAGGTCAGAAATTTTACCTATGGATAGCACAACCCATCTAAATACTACCAAAAGCCTCTTCAGAGGTAGCAATAGTTGAAAGAGAAAAGATAAGAAAAAAAAAAAACTTTAAAAAAGCTAACATATAAAATCAACAAATATTACCAATAACCTGTATTATTTTCTTCTTTCTTGCCAGCTGATTCTTAGTAATTATGTACAGAGTGTATTGTAATGTGGCTGTCTTAGAAACAAATCCAACATAGACAAGATTTTTCACAATGGCCAGTGGGAATTAGCAAGGACAACCATAGAAATAATCAATACAGGTCTCTTAAGTAAAAAACAAAACTGCCCCACAACTACAAAGAAGTCAGAGAGAAAAATCTTACATGCATGAAAAAGAAATTGGCCAAATGTACAAGTTAGACTATACTCACACACACACACACACACACACACAGAGAGAAATAATACAAAACACTCAGTAGAGCATGTAGTAGATGGTGAATAAACACTAAATTGAAAGTAGGTACCACTGCTATATGGAAAAGAAATTTTTTTTTATTATTATTATACTTTAAGTTTTAGGGTACATGTGCACAATGTGCAGGTTAGTTACATATGTATACATGTGCCATGCTGGTGCGCCGCACCCAGTAACTTGCCATTTAGCATTAGGTGTATCTCCTAATGCTATCCCTCCTCATTCCCCCCACCCCACAACAGTCCCCAGAGTGTGATGTTCCCCTTCCTGTGTCCATGTGTTCTCATTGTTCAATTCCCATCTATGAGTGAGAACATGCGGTGTTTGGTTTTTTGTCCTTGCGATAGTTTACTGAGAATGATGATTTCCAATTTCATCCATGTCCCTACAAAGGACATGAACTCATCATTTTTTATGGCTGCATAGTATTCCATGGTGTATATGTGCCACATTTTCTTAATCCAGTCTATCATTGTTGGACATTTGGGTTGGTTCCAAGTCTTTGCTATTGTGAATAGTGCCACAATAAACATACGTGTGCATGTGTCTTTATAGCAGCATGATTTATAGTCCTTTGGGTATATACTCAGTAATGGGATGGCTGGGTCAAATGGTATTTCTAGTTCTAGATCCCTGAGGAATTGCCACACTGACTTCCACAATGGTTGAACTAGTTTACAGTGCCACCAACAGTGCAAAAGTGTTCCTATTTCTCCACATCCTCTCCAGCACCTGTTGTTTCCTGACTTTTTAATGATTGCCATTCTAACTGGTGTGAGATGGTATCTCACTGTGGTTTTGATTTGCATTTCTCTGATGGCCAGTGATGATGAGCATTTTTTCATGTGTCTTTTGGCTGCATAAATGTCTTCTTTTGAGAAGTGTGTGTTCATATCCTTCACCCACTTTTTGATGGGGTTGTTTGATTTTTTCTTGTAAATTTGTTTGAGTTCATTGTAGATTCTGGATATTAGCCCTTTGTCAGATGAGTAGGTTGCGAAAATTTTTTCCCATTTTGTAGGTTGCCTGTTCACTCTGATGGTAGTTTCTTTTGCTGTGCAGAAGCTCTTTAGTTTAATTAGATCCTATTTGTCAGTTTTGGCTTTTGTGGCCATTGCTTTTGGTGTTTTAGACATGAAGTCCTTGCCCATGCCTATGTCCTGAATGGTAATGCCTAGGTTTTCTTCTAGGGTTTTTATGGTTTTAGGTCTAACGTTTAAGTCTTTAGTCCATCTTGAATTAATTTTTGTACAAGGTGTAAGGAAGGGATCCAGTTTCAGCTTTCTACATATGACTACAAACTATACTACAAGGCTATAGTAACCAAAACAGCATGGTACTGGTACCAAAACAGCGATATAGATCAATGGAACAGAACAGAGCCCTCAGAAATAACGCCACATATCTACAACTATCTGATCTTTGACAAACCTGAGAAAAACAAGCAATGGGGAAAGGATTCCCTATTTAATAAATGGTGCTGGGAAAGAAATAGGTTTTAAGAGATACTGAATACTTCTGCAAAGTTCATAATGCATTTAATAATGAAATAGCCAATTATCTTAGGAGCCAATTATCTCAAAACAGAATCAAGAAATGTATCTACCATGTAGACCCTCCTTTCAGAATGTGAGATAACACATTATCCAACCTTAGTGCCTGCTTGTGATTTTCTGTAGTCTCCATGACAAAGAATGAGTTCTGCTTGGGTATCAACAACACAATGGAAACTGAAGGTAATACAGCACGTAGGTAGTTACAAAGTAGTGGCATTTCTATTGTACCGAACATTATAAAGCGACTGGGCTAAGAGATGAGATGTAAAATTAACTTTTTGTTAACAGCCATCTGACTTATGATAAATAATACTACAAATTCCACCTACACTTATCTCAGAAACTTTTCTCACGGGTTACCAACCTCAGTCTTTCTTCTTGACCTTTTTGAATAGGACTTGATCTCATTTTTTCCAGGGAAGAAGGATTTCTGCATAGTGTAACGTTTAGAAATATTTATTTAAGATATAAGTTGAGTATTAATTCCCTTTTATTCTTTCAGAGATTTAATTTTAACTCCCATCCAAAATTTCTTAGCATCTCCTATTACTTTTCATTTTGTGGCTAAATATTTTCTTTCTTTTAGGTCTTTTGTCAATTTTCCCCATGCACTCTAGCATATTTAATTTCTCTCTTTTGGATCTTCCAACTCCACTGGATAATTTAATACATGAAAAATGAGACTTTATGAGTATTTTAGAATTTGAATTTCCCCACCCTTTCCTAGGAACTCTCTTCCCCTCTTTTCTGTTGCATATCTTTATTCCCATTCTCTCACTTTTCTGTTGCTTATCTTATTTGCTACATTCCCTAAATGCAGTCTTTCTCTAAAAGTTCAGTTTTTAACTTTCCAATCTTTTCTCTTTACTTTTTTTTCTCTGGGGTGGGGGGTAATTTCTATTATTCCTTTCCTTTAACATTGTAAGATATCCTGCCTCACTTTCTGTATCCTTCTGACACTTTCTCTTTCTTTAAGTTCTGTCAAGTCCATTTTATATGCATAACCCCTATAATACCTAAAACTCTTGTTTCCAATCCTACTCACTCAAAACTAGGTCAGGCCTGTATTAATTCTTACTCAGGTTATTGTTGTAGTCTCTTAACCAGTCTCCAGTACTAGTCTCACTTAGTTTGAAGGCATCCTTGCACACAACTGTTAGATTCATCCTCCTAAATATCAACTCTGATTAGCTTTTGCTTGAAAAAACTAACTACTGCTTCCTGATAAAAGTTCCAGTTCCACAGTCTGACTTTCAGAGGTCCTTCATAATCTGCCCCTACTTTTCCTTTCCAGCCAGATCTTTTACTATTCCCTTACACATGTACCAGGTGCCAGTCAAACTAGAATACTTGCTATTCTCTGAACATGCCCCAGGCTTTTTTGCCTTCATGCTGCCTCGCACATGTAGGCACTAAGTGAATTAGAATACCTTCAACCACTCTTGTCAAAATCCTACCCATCCCTCCGGGGTTAGTTCAGCCATCTTTTGCATAACAGAAGTCCTCTTGAATTGTTCATGTTTTCTCCTTTCTCTACCTCCAGGAGTGGCTTTCTGCATTGTACAAGAATTTGGCTCAAGTTGTAAAGGCTTCTTTTATAACAATTATGTGCAGACTGCAGACATAGTTATTTGTATAGATAGCTTATCTCCTCTACTAGATTATACATTCTTGGTGCAGAAACTCTTTTTCATTTAGTATCCTCAAAGCATCTAACATACTACTCTGCACAGAATAGATAATAAGTCCTCGCTGATTTACCAAATAGCAAGGATAAAGCACTCACCTACATTAAGCAAAGAAGAAAAGAGAAGCCCTCAAAGAAATCTGCATTAGATTGACACTGACTTGATTTTTTTGTGGTTCATACTTAATTTTGGGGATCAGAGTTGACTGACTTTAGTGGTCTGAATATTCTTCTATTATGCTATTTCTTATGTTGCATTAAATTTATTTGTAGTCTGTTGCCCCCCAACCTAGTTTATCAGCTTCTTCAAAACAAAGTTTTCTATCACATCCTAAAACTGCCTCACACATAGTATGAATTAAGTAAATGTGGATTAGAATGAGTTAATTTGATTATTCTAGTAGTAGAATCTTTGCTTACAAAGGTAAAAAATTTTTCTACTCATATGCATTAAGAGTTTCAGGGATGGTAGCAAAGATCTGGCTAAAGACTTGGGAAAGTACTGGTCTGATGTGTTCTATAAGAGTACTTATGCAATCCATATTTTGTGCCATTCCTGAAGTTGTCCTGCTGTGGGAAGTTATCCTCAAGGATTCTGGTATTGTTTCATTTCCAATATCAAACAAAATCAGGGAAAGAGATTTTCCTGAAAGAATATTATATTTAAATCTTTAATTACAGTTGTATTTTCAAAGATGGATGCAGTCCAGACATTACTGGTAGATACTGGATATCAAAGAGTACAATAAAGCAGAATAACAAAGCCAAAGCCAAATGCTTTGCTATGAAAGTAGCAAGAATGGCCAGGCACAGTGGCTCATGCCTGTAATCCCAGCACTTTGGGAGGCCGAGGCAGGCGGATCACGAGGTCAAGGGAGCAAGACCATCCTGGCCAACGTGGTAAAACCCCGTCTCTACTAAAAATACAAAAATTAGCAGGGTGTGGTGGCATGCGCCTGTAGTCCCAGCTACTTGGGAGACTGAGGCAGGAGAATCACTTGAATGTGGGAGGTGGATGGAGGTTACAGTGAGCTGAGATCGTACCACTGTACTCCAGCCTGGTGGCGGAGCGAGAATCTGTCTCAAAAAAAAAAAAAAAAGAAAGAAAGAAAGTAGCAAGAATAGCAAAAACAAAACAAAACCAAAAATAACTAAACAAAAATCATAAAACACCCTACATACAGACAAAATAATGGGTAAATAGTAAGTCCTGACTCAGTTTGAGCACTTGGTAAATTATCAACAGAGCAATTTTATGACAAGCTACTGTTCTACTGTGCTGACATGCAATATAATTAGAAAATCTACAGCATGTGGGATAGAAACATAACTCTAAATAAGCTTATAATCAGCAATAACCTGCTACGATACACTTTCACAGCTTTAAAATGACTCCTTTTTTTCTGTCTAGTAAATAAATGCTAATATGTATCCAGTGTAATCTATGTCATTTTTAAATGCCAGTATACACATCATTATAGACACCACCACAGGTGTAGCTCAAGATGCACTGCTAAATTTTCTTACTTCAGAAGAGATTACACACAATACATTGATCTTACTTGTTAGGTGTTCACAGGACAAGACCTGATTCACATAGTGAACCCCTTGGAAACAGAAGCTAGCAGCTTTTATGGTAAAAATCCTAAACATCTTGTGAAAGGAATGATCTGAGTTACATCTCTAATGAACATGAATTTTACCTTACAAACAAGGAAAATCAATTCTTGATTAGCTAGGGCAGATTAATGATGGTTTAGACACAACTGGGGGACTGAGAGGTGCTCACTATCCCAGTAGATCCTGGTAATTAGGCAGTATTGGGTTAGCAGTAACAGGACTAAAGGAAAGGAATCTAGATTTAGGACTGGGTTGTTGGAGGGAAGGGCTCAATGTCCCCCATCATTACTTCAAACAGAAAAACTCACTATTACTCCGACATGGTTAACCTTCACCTGGACAACCAACACATAAAAGTGGTTTTGTCAGTATAGAGATTTTGATTTGTCAGAAACTTCTCTTTCTCCTCTGCTACCTTCACACTATCTTTTGCTAATCAGTAGGTGACAGTAACCTATATAATCTACATTTCTTATCTTGGGAAGAAAACAATAAACCATGCATGTGAGAGAATGTCAAGAGTCTCAAGGTCTGTTCTAGCCAAGGTTTTCAGAAGCATCCTGAATCTCCAAATGCTAAAAAATATGGCATAGCTTTCTGTGTAATTACCTAAGAAAATACGTACTTAGTGTGTCGTTAGGATGTCAAGGCATACTATGTCATTAGCATGTCAAAGCAAAATGTATACACTGTGTATTCTGTAGGTAATGCCTAAATGGTGAGATTTGGTAACTGTGCTAGACCCAGGGTAGGTGTTTAATAGTTAATGGATATCTCCAGTCTCCATGAGACCATTGTAACAATATTATTGAGATACTACTCAGTGTTGGATACGCATGGGAGGTACAGGATTTTTCTTGGTTGTGACCTGGACAGATTTTTATTATTTGACGTAGGAAGAAAAGAGGGTAGCAATAACTATCTTTCACCTGCTTCAAGAATCTTAATAATCAATCATCATATCAGATACTATTTCTTCAGTTATGTTACACTCTTTTTTTTTTTTTTTTTTTTTTTGAGACAGAGTTTTGCTCTTGTTGCCCAGGCTGGAGTGCAATGGCGCAATCTCGGTTCACCGCAAACTCTGCATCCCAGGTTCAAGTGGTTCTCCTGCCTCCGCTCCTGAGTAGCTGGAATTACAGGCATGCACCACCACGCCCAGCTAATTTTGTATTTTTAGTAGAAATGGGGTTTCTCCATGTTGGTCAGGGTGGTTGTGAACTCCCAACCTCAGGTGATCCGCCTGCCTCAGCCTTCCAAAGTGCTGGGATTACAGGCGTGAGCCACCACCTGGCCTATGTTGCGGTCTTTTAGGCTCATTTGATTAAACAAAAATAAGGTAAAAAAATTAAGGGGGAGGCGGAGCCAAGATGGCTGAACAGGAACAGCTCCAGTCTACAGCTCTCACGGTGAGCGACCCAGAAGACGGGTGATTTCTGCATTTCCAACTGAGGTACCGGGTTCATCTCACTGGGGAGTGTTGGAAAGTGGGTGCAGAACAGTGGGCGCAGCACACTGAGCATGAGCCAAAGCAGGGTGAGGCACTGCCTCACCCGGGAAGTGCGAAGGGTCAGGGAATTCCCTTTCCTAGTCAAAGAAAGGGGTGACAGACAGCATCTGGAAAATCGGGTCACTCCCACCCTAATACTGCGCTTTTCCAACGGTCTTAGCAAACGGCACACCAGGATATTATATTATGCACCTGGCTCGGAGGGTCCTACGCCCACAAAGCCTCGCTCATTGCTAGCACAGCAGTCTTAAGATCAAACTGCAAGGCAGCAGTGAGGCTGGGGGAGGGGTGCCCGCCATTGCCGAGGCTTGAGTGGGTAAACAAAGCAGCCAGGAAGCTCGAACGGGGTGGAGCCTACCGCAGCTCAAGGAGGCCTGCCTGCCTCTGGAGACTCCATCTCTGGGGGCAAGGCATTGCCAAACAAAAGGCAGCAGAATCCTCTGCAGACTTAAATGTCCCTGTCTGACAGCTTTGAAGAGAGTAGTGGTTCTCCCAGCACACAGCTGGAGATCTGAGAACGGACAGACTGCCTCCTCAAGTGGGTCCCTGACCCCCGAGTAGCCTAACTGGAAGGCACCCCCCAGCAGGGGCAGACTGATACCTCACATGGCCGGGTACTCCTCTAAGACAAAACTTCCAGAGGAACAATCAGGCAGCAACGTTTGCTGTTCACCAACATCCGCTGTTCTGCAGTCTCTGCAGCTGATACCCAGGCAAACAGGGTCTGGAGTGGACCTCCAGCAAACTCCAACAGACCTGCAGCTGAGGATCCGGGCTGTTAGAAGGAAAATTAACAAACAGAAAGGACATCCATACCAAAACTCCATCTGTACGTCACCATCATCAAAGACCAAAGGTAGATAAAACAACAAAGATGGGGAAAAAACAGAGCAGAAAAACAGGAAACTATAAAAATCAGAGTGCCTCTCCTCCTCCAAAGGAACACAGCTCCTCACCAGCAACGGAACAAAGCTGGATGGAGAATAACTTTGACGAGTTCAGAGAAGAAGGCTTCAGACGATCAAACTACTCCAAGCTAAAGGCGGAAGTTCGAACCCATGGCAAAGAGTTAAAAACCTTGAAAAAAGATTAGACGAATGGCTAACTAGAATAACCAATGCAGAGAAGTCCTTAAAGGACCTGATGGAGCTGAAAACCAAGGCACGAGAGAACTACGTGACGAATGCACAAGCCTCAGTAGGTGATTCGATCAACTGGAAGAAAGGGTATCGGTGACAGAAGATCAAATGAATGAAATGAAGCGAGAAGAGAAGTTTAGAGAAAAAAGAATAAAAAGAAATGAACAAAGCCTCCAAGAAATATGGGACTATGTGAAAAGACCAAATCTACGTCTGATTGGTGTACCTGAAAGTGACGGGGAAAATGGAATCAAGTTGGAAAACACTCTGCAGGATATTATCCAGGAGAACTTCCCCAATCTAGCAAGGCAGGCCAACATTCAAATTCAGGAAATACAGAGAACGCCACAAAGATACTCCTCGAGAAGAGCAACTTCAAGACACATAATTGTCAGATTCACCAAAGTTGAAATGAAGGAAAAAATGTTAAGGGAAGCCAGAGAGAAAGGTCGGGTTACCCACAAAGGGAAGCCCATCAGACTAACAGCGGATCTCTCAGCAGAAACTCTACAAGCCACAAGAGAGTGGGGACCAATATTCAACATTCTTAAAGAAAAGAATTTTCAACCCAGAATTTCATATCCAGCCAAACTAAGCTTCATAAGTGAAGGAGAAATAAAATACTTTACAGACAAGCAAATGCTGAGAGATTTTGTCACCACCAGGCCTGCCCTAAAAGAGCTCCTGAAGGAAGCACTAAACATGGAAAGGAACAACGGGTACCAGCCACTGCAAAAACATGCCAAAATGTAAAGACCATCGAGGCTAGGAAGAAACTGCATCAACTAACAAGCAAAATAACCAGCTAACATCATAATGACAGGATCAAATTCACACATAACAATATTAACTTTAAATGTAAATGGACTAAATGCTGCAATTAAAAGACACAGACTGGCAAATTGGATAAAGAGTCAAGACCCATCAGTGTGCTGTATTCAGGAAACCCATCTCACATGCAGAGACACACATAGGCTCAAAATAAAGGGATGGAGGAAGATCTACCAAGCAAATGGAAAACAAAAAAAGGCAGGGGTTGCAATCCTAGTCTCTGATAAAACGGACTTTAAACCAACAAAGATCAAAAGAGACAAAGAAGGCCATTACATAATGGTAAAGGGATCAATTCGACAAGAAGAGCTAACTATCCTAAATATATATGCACCCAATACAGGAGCATCCAGATTCATAAAGCAAGTCCTTAGAGACCTACAAAGAAACGTAGACTCCCACACAATAATAATGGGAGACTTTAACACCCCACTGTCAGCATCAGACAGATCAACGAGACAGAAAGTTAACAAGGATATCCAGAAATTGAACTCAGCTCTGCACCAAGCAGACCTAATAGACATCTACAGAACTCTCCACCCCAAATCAACAGAATATACATTCTTCTCAGTATCACACCACACTTATCCAAAATTCACCACATAGTTGGAAGTAATGGACTCCTCAGCAAATGTAAAAGAACAGAAATGACAACACACTGTCTCTCAGACCACAGTGCAATCAAACTAGAACTCAGGATTAAGAAACTCACTCAAAACTGCTCAACTACATGGAAACTGAACAACCTGCTCCTGAATGACTATTGGGTACATAACGAAATGAAGGCAGAAATAAAGATGTTCTTTGAAACCAACGAGAACCAAGACACAACATACCAGAATCTCTGGGACACATTCAAAGCAGTGTGTAGAGGGAAATTTATAGCACTAAATGCCCACAAGAGAAAGCAGGAAAGATCTAAAATTGACACCCTAACATCACAATTAAAAGAACTAGAGAAGCAAGAGCAAACACATTCAAAAGCTAGCAGAAGGCAAGAAATAACTAAGATCAGAGCAGAACTGAAGGAAACAGAGACACAAAAAAACCCTTCAAAAAAATCAATGAATCCAGGAGCTGGTTTTTTGAAAAGATCAACAAAACTGATAGACCACTAGCAAGACTAATAAAGAAGAAAAGAGAGAAGAATCAAATAGACGCAATAAAAAACGATAAAGAGGATATCACCACTGATCCCACAGAAATACAAACTACCATCAGAGAATACTATAAACACTTCTACGCAAATAAACTAGAAAATCTAGAAGAAACGGATAAATTCCTCGACACAGTCCCTCCCAAGACTAAACCAGGAAGAAGTTGAATCTCTGAATAGACCAATAACAGGCTCTGAAATTGGGGCAATAATCAATAGCTTACCAACCAAAAAAAGCCCAGGACCAGATGGATTCACAGCCAAATTCTACCAGAGGTACAAGGAGGAGCTGGCACCATTCCTTCTGAAACTATTCCAATCAATAGAAAAAGAGGGAATCCTCTCTAACTCATTTTATGAGGCCAGCATCATCCTAATACCAAAGCCGGGTAGAGACACAACCAAAAAAGAGAATTTTAGACCAATATCCCTGATGAACATCGATGCAAAAATCCTCAATAAAATACTGGCAAACCGAATCCAGCACCACATCAAAAAGCTTATCCACCATGATCAAGTGGGCTTCATCCCTGGGATGCAAGGCTGGTTCAACATATGCAAATCAATAAACATAATCCAGCATATAAACAGAACCAAAGACAAAAACCATCAGATTATCTTGATAGATGCAGAAAAGGCCTTTGACAAAATTCAACAATGCTTCATGCTAAAAACTCTCAATAAATTAGGTGTTGATGGGACATATCTCAAAATAATAAGAGCTATCTATGACAAACCCACAGCCAATATCATACTCAATGGGCAAAAACTGGAAGCATTCCCTTTGAAAACTGGCTCAAGACAGGGATGCCCTCTCTCACCACTCCTATTCAACATAGTGTTGGAAGTTCTGGCCAGTGCAATCAAGCAGGAGAAGGAAATAAAGGGTATTCAATTAGGAAAAGAGGAAGTCAAATTGTCCCTGTTTGCAGATGACATGATTGTATATCTAGAAAACCCCATCGCTTCAGCCAAAAATCTCCTTAAGCTGATAGGCAACTTCAGGAAAGTCTCAGGATACAAAATCAATGTGCAAAAATCACAAGCATTCTTATACACCAATAACAGACAAACAGAGAGCCAAATCATGAGTGAACTCCCATTCACAATTGCTTCAAAGAGAATAAAATACCTAGGAATCCAACTTACAAGGGATGTGAAGGACCTCTTCAAGGAGAACTACAAACCACTGCTCAAGGAAATAAAAGAGGATACAAACAAATGGAAGAACATTCCATGCTCATGGGTAGGAAGAATCAATATCGTGAAAATGGCCATACTGCCCAAGATAATTTATAGATTCAATGCCATCCCCATCAAACTGCCAATGACTTTCTTCACAGAATTGGAAACAACTACTTTAAAGTTCATATGGAACCAAAAAAGAGCCTGCATTGCCAAGTCAATCCTAAGCCAAAAGAACAAAGCTGGAGGCATCACGCTACCTGACTTCAAACTATACTACAAGGCTACAGTAACCAAAATAGCATGGTACTAGTACCAAAACAGAGACATAGACCAATGGAACAGTCCAGAGCCCTCAGAAATAATGCTGCATATCTACAATCATCCGATCTTTGACAAACCTGACAAAAACAAGCAATGGGGAAAGGATTCCCTATTTAATAAATGGTGCTGGGAAAACTGGCTAGCCATATGTAGAAAGCTGAAACTGGATCCCTTCCTTACACCTTATACAAAAATTAATTCAAGATGGATTAAAGACTTAAATGTTAGACCTAAAACCATAAAATCTCTAGAAGAAAACCTAGGCAATACCATTCAGGACATAGGCATGGGCAAGGACTTCATGTCTAAGACACCAAAAGCAATGGCAACAAAAGCCAAAATTGATAAATGGGATCTAATTAAACTAAAGAGCTTCTGCACAGCAAAAGAAACTACCATCAGAGTGAACAGGCAACCTACAGAATGGGAGAAAATTTTCGCAACCTACTCATCTGACAAAGGCCTAATATCCAGAATTTACAATGAACTCAAACAAATTTACAAGAAAAAAACAACCCCATCAAAAAGTGGGCGAAGGACATGAACAGACACTTCTCAAAAGAAGACATTTTTGCAGCCAAAAAACACATGAAAAAATGCTCATCATCACTGGCCATCAGAGAAATGCAAATCAAAATCACAATGAGATACCATCTCACACCAGTTAGAATGGCAATCATTAAAAAGTCAGGAAACAACAGGTGCTGGAGAGGATGTGGAGAAATAGGAACACTTTTACACTGTTGGTGGCACTGTAAACTAGTTCAACCATTGTGGAAGTCAGTGTGGCGATTCCTCAGGGATCTAGAACTAGAAATACCATTTGATCCAGCCATCCCATTACTGGGTATATACCCAAAGGACTATAAATCATGCTGCTATAAAGACACATGCACACGTATGTTTATTGTGGCACTATTCACAATAGCAAAGACTTGGAACCAACCCAAATGTCCAACAATGATAGACTGGATTAAGAAAATGTGGCACATGTACACCATGGAATGCCGTGCAGCCATAAAAAATGATGAGTTCATGTCCTTTGTAGAGGGACATGGATGAAGCTGGAGACCATCATTCTCAGCAAACTATTGCAAGGACAAAAAGCCAAACACTGCATGTCCTCACTCATAGGTGGGAATTGAACAATGAGAACACTTGGACACAGGAAGGGGAACATCAACACTGGGGCCTGTTGTGGGGTGGGAGGAGTGGGGAGGGATAGCATTTGGAGATATACCTAATGTTAAATGACGAGTTATTGGGGGCAGCACACCAACATGGCACATGTATACGTATGTAACTAACCTGCACATTGTGCACATGCACCCTAACACTTAAAGTATAATAAAAAATATATATAAATATAAAAAGTAGAAATAACTATTTTATACAACTATAATACCTAGGCATTTGAAATAAAAATAAAATAATCAATTCTGTATTCATAAGACCAAATAAATATTTTTATTAAAAAATAGAGAGAACATGTGAAAAAAAAAAAAAAAGAAATAACCATAGAAATGGGCAACCAGCATTCCTCAGGGCTGCTCTGTCTATGGAGTAGCCATTCTTTTATTCTCTTACTTTCTTAATAAACTTGCTTTTGCTTTGCACTGTGGACTTGCCCTGAACTCTTTCTTACGCAAGATCCAAGAACCTTCTCTTGGGGTCTGGATTAGGACCCCTTTCCTGTAACAGATGGAGCCTAGATTCTGAGCAACTGTGGAAGCAACACCGTATCAGAGCCACATCCCGTACCTCCTAGGAGAAAAAGTTCTCAACATTGATGCTGACTGTACTTGCAATAAAGTGAGGAGATGACAATGAAAAAAAAAATTAAGGGGAAAGCAAAATTTAAAGTCAGAATATAGTACATAAAGGATGTCCAATCTTTTGGCCTCCTTTGGTCACAATTAAAAAGAATTGTCTTGGGCCACACAAAAAATGTACAAACACTAACAACAGCTGATGAGCTAAACACACACACACACCCAGCAACACCCGCCTCACACTGTTTTAACAAAGTTTATGAATTTGTGTTAGGCTGCATTCAAAGCCATCCAGGGCTGCATGTGGCCCATGGGTCATAGTTTGGACAAGCTTGTAGTACACTGTAATTGGAATTAAAAAGAGAGAGAATAGGGCCTGGCGCGGTGGCTCAGGCCTGTAATCTCAGCACTTTGGGGGGCTGAGGCGGGCGGATCACGAGGTCAGGAGATTGAGACCATCCTGGGTAACATGGTGAAACTCTGCCTCTACTAAAAATACGAAAAAATTAGCCGGGCGTGGTGGCAGGCGCCTGTAGTCCTAGCTACTCAGGAGGCTGAGGCAGGAGAATGGCGTGAACCTGGGAGGCAGAGGTTGCAGTGAGCTGAGATCGCACCACTGCACTCCAGCCTGGGTGACAGAGCGAGACTCCGTCTCAAAAAAAAAAAAAAAAAGAGAGAGAGAGAGAAAACAAAAGAAATGGGAAATGGGAAATTTGATCTAAGTCTCAAAAAATGGGCACAATTTTAGGCAAAGTTGTTATATAAGGAAGGATAGAGTGGTATGAAAAATGAGATGTGTGTCCTGAGAACAGCAAGTAAGTAGTCCATTTGGCTGGCCCATAAAATATGAGCAGAGAAGTGGAAAGTACTAAGATTTGAAAGGTAGATTTAGTCTGCAATGGGTTAAATGATTGAATTCAATTTATTTAACTATGTGGCTGATAGAAGGGGTGAGATATATTATGGTTTTTGAGTGACATAATTAGGACTATACTGTAGAAAGATTATTTAGCAGCAGTATGCAGACTCAATGTTAAAGGGAAGACAATAAGTGAAAATTCTTACATGGCAGATCAAAAAACAGGTGATAAACATAAAATATTTTAATTTAAATAGTGAAGCACAGAAATGACAAATTCCAAGATACAATGTAATGAACTTAAATGAACAATCAGCTAGCTCTCCATGTTTCATAAAATAATGAGATAAAAAGAAAGAGTCCCGGATTTGGAATCTAGAAACTTGAATTCCAGTTCTTCCTTTGCCTCTTACTTTACCCCTAGTGTGACTTTGGGCAAGATACAAACTTTTTTTCAAAAATGAGAGGCTAATAACACTTTCTAAAGTCTTTTCTAACTCTAAAATTCAATGACCACAAAAATGAGTTTTTAGGAGGTCTTGTTAAGCAAAACACATATTCACAGAAGCAGAGATTCCATTATGAAATAATTGGTCTAAGTCAGTGAGTAGATTTAAATACCTGTTATTTTCTACTGCTATCTTTCTATAAAAAGTAAAGTATCTTTTTAAAAGGTAACAGGAAAAGATTAATTACTTGTTTCTAGAAGCCAAAATTCAATTAACTTTTCTCCTCATTCATAGATACCTAAACTCTCATCAAGAATAACAAATTGTAAAGTATAAAAGTTGGAAAATGTGAATCATCACTAGTATTAAAATCTACATTTAATAATTATGTTGACGTCCAAACTACTGCTAAATCTTACTATGTTTAAGCAACTTAACAAATAAGAATTACTGATTTTATAACTGGCATTTAAATGTATTCAGAAATAGAAACAAAAACCATAAATAGATAAGTGATTATGGCTAGAATGAAAAGAAAGAGAAAACAGGCCCAGGTATGGTGGCTCACGCATGTAATCCCAGCATGTTGGGAGACTGAGGAAGGACTGCCTGAGCCCAGGAGTGCAAGACCAGCCTCTCACATAGTGAGACCCTGTCTCTACAAGACATCAAAAACATAGCCGGGTGTGCTGGTGCACGTCTGTGGTCCCAGCTACTCAGGAGGCTGAGGTGGGAGGATTACTTGAGCCCAGGAGTTGGAGGCTGCAGTGAGCTGTGATCGTGCCTCTGCACTCTAGCCTGGGTGACAGAGTGAGACTGTCTCCAAAAAAAAAAAAAAAAAAAAAAAGAGAGAGAGAAAATAAAAACATGAAGAGGCCAGATGTGAAGGAGAGAAAGAACATAGAAACAAGTTGAAACTGAACATACTATGATAATGATTCTGTGGCTAAATTGGGAGGCAAATGCTTATAAATTCATCTTTTGTATCATGCATTGTCTTATTTGATGGGATTTAGAATTAATATCACAATAAAAGATAAGGCATCTGTCACTTATGAGTCAGAAATTATTTCAGCAGCACTTGTACCAAGTTCCTAAGGAATTTTAGAACATATGGAAAGATGCAACATGTGTCTCAAGATAACAATTTGGTCTTTATTATACAACCAATTTGTATTTTATTTAATTGTCTTAATTTTTATTCCATCTTAATTTTAATCATATTCATTAATCTGAAAAATAAAATTGCAAGTGGGGTTATACTACATTTCTCTACTTCCTAAAGGAAGGTTTATGGTTTTTTTTTGTTTGTTTGTTTTTTTGAGACGGAGTTTCCCTCTTGTTGCCCAGGCTGGAGTGCAATGGCATGATCTCGGCTCACTGCAACCTCTGCCTCCCGGGTTCAAGCGATTCTCCTGCCTCAGCCTCCCCAGTAGCTGGGATTACAGGCATGCGCCACCATGCCCAGCTAATTTTGTATTTTTAGCAGAGATGGAGTTTCTCCACGTTGGTCAGGCAGGTGATCTGCCCGCCTCAGCCTCCCAAAGTGCTGGGATTACAGGCATGAGCCACCGTGCCCGGCTAGGTTTATGGTTTTTTTAATTATTATTATTGATATGACAACTTGTTTAAAAATCATAAGTATCATAGGCAGCAATCTTGAGTTGTTAAAACCTTTAACTTTCTCATTAAGTTGTTAGGGGAACAGTTACACCAATATTGTTTCATGAACTAAAAAAGCACATGTTAAGGATATAGGAGTAATGTTTCAGGAGTGCTACTAGAGCTTGGCTGAATTTGAAGATTTGTGACTTGACTAGGCTCCAACTCCTCCTCTCTGAACACGTTTTTAACTTTCACCGAACTTTCCCAGAGCTTTAAAACTATCCTTTAAATAATTTAGAGTCCCAGAAACTATATTGCTTTTTTCTCCATGTTACTAATACTTAGCAATTTTCTCAGGGCCCTTGGGCACAGAATAGGGAAAGAAAAGAGTAAAAAGTCTATCTGGAGATGCCAGGAGAAAATATCCAACACAGAAAGCTATTGAAGCCTTGGCCAAGATGTTCATGTCCTAAGAAGCAACACAGCCACTGAACTATAAGGGATTATATGGTTTAACAGTGGACAACTCAGGACAGCCAACATGGACAGAAGATTAGGGTGGGGTGGGGCAGGGGCGATTAATTCTCTGAATGTTTTACTTTGTGTGAGATTCTGGGGGAGGTGAAGGAAAGCACCCCCAAAATGACTTACATTTAATTCTCCAGTAAAGGGATTTAAAGTTGGATTATTTCATTTAAGAAAAATAAGATTAAAGTGACTTTTTGCACATGTAAAATTAGGAAGAATGCAAACACACAAAAAACCTACTTCTAACACAAAATAAAGTTATAAATAACTGACTGTATTATAGTATTGTATACACACGTTGAAAAATAAATACCAAAAACTGTTGAGAAAATTCAAAGAATTAAAAAAAAGGAAACAGGGTTAGTCAGGAAAGGTTTGTTGAGAAAAAGGATTTCTGTGTTGGACCTTGAAAGAAAATTCTAGGAAGAAAAACAGAGTAAAAGGATAAAAGCAAAATGTATTACGGGATGCTAAGAAAATCATAGGAATTGTGGGCTATCAAAGAGAATAGATGGAAATACCATTAGTTTTCCTGGGTTTGAGAAGGTTTTCAGGTTTTGAAAATTAAAAGTAGAATGTAATATAGTGTTTTTCTTTTTTTAAGTAGCCTTCCTTCAAAGCTTGATGGGTGCATTTAACTTAAATCGTCTTTCTGGGGGATTTCTGAGATTCTGGCTCTTGACTCTCAGCAAAGAACTCTTAGAAGCCAAAGACGCAGTCACCAGAGAGATGTTTGGGGAAATCGATAAGTAAAACAGGTTGTTTTCTAGACGTGCTTATTTGGAGATTATTATACAACAGTATCCACTAACACAGTGGCTTTCAACGTTTATGACAGCAATCATGGTATTCATGTTACTTTGCAACTTGCCATATTCAGACATATGTATACATGCATTTATATAATGTACATGCCTATATTTCTAATTCTATTTCATTTAAAAATGCTGATTTTGCTCCCTAAAGTAAAAGTAAGAATATTATTTACAAAATAACATGGCCCTTTGGAACTCAGATTTAAGAAAATTCCTTGAGGACATTATAATGACTAGAATATACCTATTGTATGTGCTCAATGTTTCAATCCATCCTTTCACTTACCACACATCCACTATATGCTAGGAACTAGTAACACAGAAGAGATTTTTAAGGGAGATCTAACTGAGATACGGAGGCATGGGTGAAGAAAGAATCTCTGAGAAAATATTTGAGACTTAATAAATTAGTCAGAATAAGATGGGTGAGTAACACTGAACATGATGTAAAAATAGGTCAAGGCAGAGGGAAGAGCATTTACAAACAGTTTGAGGGGACAGGTGAAAGAGCTCAATTGTCTTAAAAACAGAAAGAAGTCAGGTATGGAGGTGCAAGCCTGTAGTCCCAGCTACTTGAGAGGCTGAGGCAGGAGGACCTCTTTAGCCCAGGAATTCAAGGATGTAGTTGTGCTATGATCACGCCTGAGAATAGCCACTGCACTCCAGCCTGGACAACACAGTGGGATGTCATCTTTAAAAAAAATCAAAAATAAAAAAATCCCAAACTGAAAGCAGGCCAGTGTGGCTAGGGAATATTTAGTAGATTTTGAATTTTGTTCTAAGTGAAAACCAAACCAAAACCAAACCAAAATAAAACAAATACCTATAAGACAACACAACACAAAGAAAAAGTGGTATTTGTTGATTGTAAAACTGAATATAAAATCCAAATTTAATTTTACCCTTGACCTGGTTCACAAGGACAGTTTAAAAGTTACAGAGTACAACAGCTTGTACTTGACACAAAAAACACTGGTTTTATTTTTTGCCAGAGCAGGCATTTATTGAAAGCACATGTACTATATTAAAAAGGATCCTAAATATTTTTGTGCCAGATTTGATAAGGGACCTAATTTATGTTCTGGCATTTAGCTGGAAGCCTGAATTAGTGATACAGCAACATAGTAAAGACTTGATTTTCTCTGTTCTTTTATATGTATATCATATTCACTTGGTCACTGGCAATTCCTCTTAGTACAAACTGCTAAACTAATTTGAAGCAAAGGTTAAAAGTTAGGACAAGAGTAAGACTATCCTTAAAGGAAATATGCAAACTGCTAATCAGTGAAAGTGTGTTTGCCCCCATCCCAATATACTCTTGAATCCATCCCCAAATCAGAAGCTTCTTTGCTTTTCTACCAGCTCCAGTTACCCTAGTTCTGTATCAAGACTCAGACTCCTAGTCTTCTCATCATCTCTTTCCTTCCCCATATATACTTATTTTTAAAGAGGTCCTTACTCCTTTAAAAATGCCGTGTGGTCTTATTTATTAAAAAAGCATTTATTAAGCATCTACTATGTGTCAGGCAGTGGGTCATGAAGAAAAAAACATGACTAATGTCCTTCTACTTCCCCTGTAACTATGTTTTCCACAGTAATGTTGGTGTTTCCCTGTCTCACTTTTCTACTAGATTGTCATGCTCACCACTCTATCAAGAGAAGTGCTTGGTACATAGCAGGCATTTAAATATTTTTTGAATTAAGAAATGATTTTTAGGGACCTAGAGAAGGCGAGAAGGTTCTATATGTACTGAAGAGCACCAGATATAGACAGTTAAGAATACAATCTCACAATCAAATTTCACTTAAATGTAACTCTAGACCATCATATTAGTGGGTAAACTCTAGGAATCCATTATAGAAAATTACAAGGCAAAGTTAGGTGAGCCCTTTGAAAGAGAGCTTAGGCTTTCCCTGAGCTGAGGGACTCTAAACAGCTTATGCCCATGGGTTTCTAGCCTGCTTTCCTCTTGACTGGGCTTTGGACTCGCTTAGCCAGCCTCCATACTTCCATCATCCAATTCCTTGTAAAAAATCTCTAAATCTATATTTTCTACTGGTTCTGCTTCTCTGGTTTAACGTGGACTCATGTAATGATGTTATAAACAGTGAACATCTTAAAATATTGTAACTATTTGTATTGAAAGTACTCATCAATTTCAATGAAATGAATAGATTCAGGGATTAGGAACACATACATTAGACAGATAAAGTTTACATTTAAATAAATGTAGGTTATCTTGATGCCTGATCAAGACAGATAAAGTCTACATTTAAATAAATGAATGGTTATCTTGATGCCTGATCCCTTGATTCATATTCTTCATCATCTTCCCTCACCTCAGACTCCTAGTCTTTTCATTGTCTCTTTCCTTCCCTATCCAAAACAAATGAACAAAGAATCTTAGCCTATCACACTGTGCTATCAGGTTTGACAACATCTAGCAGACTAAAATTTCCAGGAGGTACTTCTCTTTAATAACGGTGAAAGCTTTAACAAGAAGGAGTAACTGGTGGAATAAGCAAGAAAATAAATATATTCTGGCAGACAAATTCACAAACTCACAGATGACCACTTATTCCATTTGACTGGTAAAACTGGCCACTCTCAGTTTTTTGGATGATTTCATTTTGCATTCTAGGAATGACTGCAGCCAAAGCTCTTCGACCAGTAACATGTCCTCAGCAGATAACACTGCTCACAGAAGAGACTGACACTTTTGTTGTTCTGTTTTGTTTTGGTTTGGAGAGGGGGGTCTTTACACATTGTTGAGCAATTATCATTTGTTTTATTATTTACCTTTGGATGGACTTATGCCAAATATTCCAAACTAGATTATGAGCTCTTTAAAAACAGGATAATAGCTCGCACCTTAAAAAAAATCCTACCACCTCTCTCTTTCTCTTGCAAGAGCTTAGCAATAAAAACTGGTACCCAACAAACATTTACTGATTTTGTAATTTGTAGAACAGTATGTAGAATGAGGCCAACTGTGATTTGGCTTTTGTCTAAAGGAATTTTTTCTGTTGGGTGAAATGCTACTAGCTATGCTTCTCAATACTATAACTTGGAAAAATGTACACATTTTAGCCACAAAACTAATATTTATAAATATAAGGACACATAAAAGACTAAATTAACAAAATTTTAGGAAGGAACAAACTGTTACATGTTTTTACTATTGCTGTACATGTTACATGCTACTATGACTTTACAGCAATATTCAGAAGTAGCTGCTAATCATCCTAGAGAATTTAGTCTGCTGCTAGGCTAAAGCATCATTGTTGCAAATAAGATTCTTCTTAGATTGTACAGTCAGCAATGACCCATCATCTAAGATACTTGGTACACTAGGACTCAAATGATTAGCTTCTGTAAGTGAATGAATGCATAAATTAGACCCATATGAAACACATCATCTGATATTACTAAATAAGGTAAAGGCTAGAAGGGATAAAGGACAAGAAAAACAAATATAACTAAATACTAATAGAAAAAGTTCCATATACAAAAAAAGCACCGAAAATAAAATCAACAGACAGGCTGGGTATGGTGGCTCATGCCGGCAATCCCAGAACTTTGGGAGGCCAAGGAGGGAGGATCACTTGAGCCCAGGAGATTGAGACTAGTCTGGGCAACATAGTGAGGCCCCTTATCCACAAAAAAATTTTTTTAAAAAAAATTATCTGGGCATAGTGGTGTGCATTTGTAGTCCCAGCTACTCAGGAGCCTGTAGCCAGAGGGCTGCAAGGTTGAGGCTACAGTGAGCTGAGATCATGCCATTGCACTCCAGCCTGCACAACAAAGCAAGATCCTGTCTCAAAAAAAAAGTCAATGGACAAACTCCAAGAAGTATTTACAAGTAAGGATTTATTTCCCAAATACAGGGGAAAAAGAAAAAAAAAAAAAAAAAAACAAGAAAAAACTTAGTTGGAAAAATTGAACCAACCAAAAGAAAAAGAAAGCTAGGCAAACAAGGAGTTAAGAGAAGAGGAAAATATAAATGGACTATAACATGAAAAGATATAGAATTACAACATTACCTTTAAAACTGCAAATTGAAATAATAAAATACCATTTTAAATATATCAGTTTGGCAAAGCTTAAAAAGACATTTAAACAGAGAATATGATTTGGTAGAATCCCCTGAAGGGCAGTTTGGTAAAATGTACCAAAAGTTAAATTTTCCTTTACTAAGAATTGGCAGTTCAGTTCTGGAGACTCAGCCTATAGAACTATTTACACAAAAGTACATAAGACATATTACTACAGAACTATAATAACAAAAACCCAGAAAACAAGATAAAAGCTTTTAATAGAAGAATAAACAATGATGTATTCATATAATACCACTCTTATAGAAAATAAGGCAGATAGATAAGTTTGTACTACTAGGAAAAGAGATCTAGCTATTTTATGTGAGAAGATACAGAACAGAATTAAAGTATGATTTCATTAAAATGAGTATTTTGGCCATCAGGTCCTAGTGCTGCTGGCTCCGCCTGGTCCCCACAACCCAGGCTGGGTGTAGTCTGCCATGCTTGGGCAGCTGGGCCAAGGAATGGAGGTCAGTGGATGAACAGCATCAGGGAGCAGTGCTGACACACAGCAGGGTGACAACTGCAGGCCCCCACAACACCAGCTTCCAGGGAAGCCCAGAGCATGAGGCTGCAGGCCTGAGAGGGAAGAAGCCAGACTGCCATGGTGTGAAGGTATGCAGACTGTGACATCCTGTTGGGTTCAGGGAATGCATGGGACCTATGAGGCTTGAGTTCTGGATCATGAAAATCAAACATTCAAATGTTTCAGCTTCTGTTTACTTCGAAGCCTAAAGTTAGTCCTAAGTCTTCCCGAGACAGGCGAGGGAGGAACCCTTGTCTCTGAAGCATCAGAAGTCCAGCCCGGCCTCACCAGGGTAAAATCAAGGTATATGCAGGGTTGATTCCTTTTGAAGTTCCAGGGGATAATCTTTTCTTGCCTTTCTAGCTTCCAGAAGTGCCTGCATCCTTTGGCTCATGGCCCATCCCCACTTCAAAGCCAGCCAAATTACTTTTCAGAAACCAGGTGTATTAGCCTGTTTTCACACTGCTAGAAATAACTACTGGAGACTGGTAACTTAAAAAGAAAAGAGGTTTAGTTGACTCATAGTTCCACATGACTGGGGAGGCCTCAGGAAACTTATAATCATGGCTGAAGGTGAAGGAGAAGCAAGGTGCATCTTACACAGTGGTAGGAGAGAGACAGAGCATGAGCAGGAAACTGCCACACACTTTTAAACTATCAGATCTTGTGAGAATTTACTCCTATCATGGGAACAGCATGGGGAAAACTGCCCCCATGATCCAATCACCTCTCGCCAGGTCCTTCCCCCAACACGCCAGGATACCCACCAGATAGAAAATGATGAGCTGGGCACAGTGGCATATGCCTGTAGTCCTAGCTACTCAGGAGGTTGAGGCAGGAGGATTGCCTGAGGCCAGGAGTTCGAGACTGCAGGGAGCTATGAACGTGCCACTGCACTCCAGCCTGGGCAACAGAATGAGACACTTCTTTTAATAAATAAATTTAAGAAAACAGAAAAAAGAAAATGTCAACTGCTGTCACATAGACCTTTGATAAGGGGAAACTGAAGACTGAACTCTGACTGCTGCTCTTAGTTCTAAATTGCTTTCTGAGGGGCCTGAAGAGAGTCACACCTGTGGGCTATCAATTTCCTAAACTGGTCACTCTGACCCAGTGCATCGTGGCTTGCTCTCATACCTTGACCCTGACATAGCACCCCATAATGATTAACAGGTTTCCTTATCCTAACTTAACCTATGTTAAGGCCAAACCTCAACACTCCTTTTTGCTGACCCCAAGTTTTTAGACAAAGCCTTTCTTCCTTAACCAACTGCAAATCAAAGAATCTCCTAATCCATCGATGACCAGTAAGCCCCCACTTCAAAACCTTCCTCCTTTCTGAGCCAACCCATGTATAACCTCCATGTATTGATTAACAATTTTGCCTGTAACTTCTACTTTCCTGAAATGTACCCCTGCCTTTAAAAACCCATGCTTGTAAGCCAGCAGGGAGGTCAGGTCTTGAGCATGAGCTGCCCATCCTCCTTGCTTGGTGCCCTACAATAAATGCCCTTCTCTCTCTTGCTGCAATAAAATAAAATGAGTATTTTAAATACTTTTTACAATAAAATATGTCTAGAAGGACATATTTTAAAACTAATAACAAAGATTGAGATGTGGTAGAACTATGAAAGAATTTTCTTTCTGCATTATCTATTTCTATGATGTCCAGATTTTAAACAATGACCTAGTAAAAAGAAATAACATTCAAGCATAAGATTACAATAACATCTCTGGCCATTTATTCTACGTTGTTGCAAATTATACAGACACAGAAGTATCCAATATTACATAGTTTATGTAGTATATAAATGGTTTTTAAATTATAACTGAGATGAAAGGGTAGATAAAAATATTACACAATCAACATATTGCCCCCATCAGTAGTCAAATATATATGCCTTTTTAGCTTCCTAAATTTACTAATTTGTGTTTGAAGACCTATGAATCACCTCTTACACGTTTCAGTCAAGAATATACAGTAAGGAGGGCAGCCAAGATGGCCGAATAGGAACAGCTCCGGTCTACAGCTCCCAGCGTGAGCGACGCAGAAGACAGGTGATTTCTGCATTTCCATCTGAGGTACCAGGTTCATCTCACTAGGGAGTGCCAGACAGTGGGAGCAGGACAGTGGGTGCAGAGCACCGCGCACAAGCCGAAGCAGGGCGAGGCATTGCCTCACTCGGGAAGTGCAAGGGGTCAGGGAGTTCCCTTTCCTAGTCAAAGAAAGGGGTGACAGACAGCACCTGGAAAATCAGGTCACTCCCACCCTAATACTGCGCTTTTCCAACGGGCTTAAAAAAGGGTGCACCAGGAGATTATATCCCGCACCTGGCTCGGAGGGTCCTACGCCCACGGAGTCTCGCTGATTGCTAGCACAGCAGTCTGAGATCAAACGGCAAGGTGGCAGCGAGGCTGGGGGAGGGGCACCCGCCATTGCCCAGGCTTGTTTAGGTAAACAAAGCAGCCTGGAAGCTCAAACTGGGTGGAGCCCACCACAGCTCAAGGAGGCCTGCCTGCCTCTGTAGGCTCCACCTCTGGGGGCAGGGCACAGACAAACAAAAAGACAGCAGTAACCTCTGCAGACTTAAAAGTCCCTGTCTGACAGCTTCGAAGAGAGCAGTGGTTCTCCCAGCACGCAGCTGGAGATCTGAGAATGGGCAGACTGCCTCAAGTGGGTCCCTGACCCCTGACCCCTGAGCAGCCTAACTGGGACGCACCCCCCAGTAGGGGCAGACTGACACCTCACACGGCCAGGTACTCCTCTGAGAGAAAACTTCCAGAGGAATGATCAGACAGCAGCGTTCGCGGTTCATGAAAATCCGCTGTTCTGCAGCCACCACTGCTGTTACCCAGGCAAACAGCATCTGGAGTGGACCTCTAGCAAACTCCAACAGACCTGCAGCTGAGGGTCCTGTCTGTTAGAAGGAAAACTAACAAACAGAAAGGACATCCACACCAAAAACCCATCTGTACATCATCATCATCAAAGACCAAAAGTAGATAAAACCACAAAGATGGGGAAAAAACAGAGCAGAAAAACAGGAAACTATAAAAAGCAGAGCACCTCTCCTCCTCCAAAGGAACGCAGTTCCTCACCAGCAACGGAACAAAGCTGGATGGAGAATGACTTTGACGAGCTGAGAGAAGAAGGCTTCAGATGATCAAACTACTCCAAGCTACAGGAGGAAATTCAAACCAAAGGCAAAGAAGTTAAAAACTTTGAAAAAAATTTAGACAAATGTATAACTAGAATAACCAATATAGACAAGTGCTTAAAGGAGCTGATGGAGCTGAAAACCAAGGCTCGAGAACTACGTGAAGAATGCAGAAGCCTCAGGAGCAGATGCAATCAACTGGAAGAAAGGGTATCAGTGATGGAAGATGAAATGAATGAAGCAAGAAGGGAAGTTTAGAGAAAAAAGAATAAAAAGAAATGAACAAAGCCTCCAAGAAATATGGGACTATGTGAAAAGACCAAATCTACATCTGATTGGTGTACCTGAAAGTGACGGGGAGAATGGAACCAAGTTGGAAAACACCCTGCAGGATATTATCCAGGAGAACTTCCGCAATCTAGCAAGGCAGGCCAACATTCAAATTCAGGAAATACAGAGAACACCACAAAGATACTCCTCGAGAAGAGCAACTCCAAGACACATAATTGTCAGATTCACCAAAGTTGAAATGAAGGAAAAAATGTTAAGGGAAGCCAGAGAGAAAGGTCGGGTTACCCACAAAGGGAAGCCCATCAGACTAACAGCGGATCTCTCAGCAGAAACTCTACAAGCCACAAGAGAGTGGGGACCAATATTCAACATTCTTAAAGAAAAGAATTTTCAACCCAGAATTTCATATCCAGCCAAACTAAGCTTCATAAGTGAAGGAGAAATAAAATACTTTACAGACAAGCAAATGCTGAGAGATTTTGTCACCACCAGGCCTGCCCTAAAAGAGCTCCTGAAGGAAGCATTAAACATGGAAAGGAACAACAGGTACTAGCCACTGCAAAATCATGCCAAATTGTAAAGACCATCGAGGCTAGGAAGAAACTGCATCAACTAACAAGCAAAATAACCAGCTAACATCATAATGACAGGATCAAATTCACACATAACAGTATTAACTTTAAACATAAATGGACTAAATGCTCCAATTAAAAGACACAGACTGGCAAACTGGATAAAGAGACAAGACCCATCAGTGTGCTGTATTCAGGAAACCCATCTCACGTGCAGAGACACACATAGGCTCAAAATAAAAGGATGGAGGAAGATCTACCAAGCAAATGGAAAACAAAAAAAGGCAGGGGTTGCAATCCTAGTCTCTGATAAAACGGACTTTAAACCAACAAAGATCAAAAGAGACAAAGAAGGCCATTACATAATGGTAAACGGATCAATTCGACAAGAAGAGCTAACTATCCTAAATATATATGCACCCAATACAGGAGCAACCAGACTCATAAAACAAGTCCTGAGTGACCTACAAAGAGACTTAGACTCCCACACAATAATAATGGGAGACTTTAACACCCCACTGTCAACATTAGACAGATCAATGAGACAGAAAGTTAACAAGGATACCCAGGAATTGAACTCAGCTCTGCACCAAGCAGACCTAATAGACATCTACAGAACTCTCCATCCCAAATCAACAGAATATACATTCTTTTCTGCACCACACCACACCTATTCCAAAATTGACCACATACTTCGAAGTAAAGCTCTCCTCAGCAAATGTAAAAGAACAGAAATTGTAACAAACTGTCTCTCAGACCACAGTGCAATCAAACTAGAAATCAGGATTAAGAAACTCACTCAAAACTGCTCAACTACATGGAAACTGAACAACCTGCTCCTGAATGACTACTGGGTACATAACGAAATGAAGGCAGAAATAAAGATGTTCTTTGAAACCAACGAGAACAAAGACACAACATACCAGAATCTCTGGGACACATTCAAAGCATTGTGTAGAAGGAAATTTATAGCACTAAATGCCCACAAGAGAAAGCAGGAAAGATCCAAAATTGACACCCTAACATCACAATTAAAAGAACTAGAGAAGCAAGAGCAAACACATTCAAAAGCTAGCAGAAGGCAAGAAATAACTAAGATCAGAGCAGAACTGAAGGAAACAGAGACACAAAAAACCCTTCAAAAAAATCAATGAATCCAGGAGCTGGTTTTTTGAAAAGATCAACAAAATTGATAGATCACTAGCAAGACTAATAAAGAAGAAAAGAGAGAAGAATCAAATGGACGCAATAAAAAATGATAAAGGGGATATCACCACCGATCCCACAGAAATACAAACTACCATCAGAGAATACTATAAACACCTCTACGCAAATAAACTAGAAAATCTAGAAGAAATGGATAAATTCCTCGACACAGTCCCTCCCAAGACTAAACCAGGAAGAAGTTGAATCTCTGAACAGACCAGTAAGAGGCTCTGAAATTGTGGCAATAATCAATAGCTTACCAACCAAAAAGAGTCCAGGACCAGATGGATTCACAGCCAAATTCTACCAGAGGTACAAGGAGGAACTGGTACCATTCCTTCTGAAACTATTCCAATCAATACAAAAAGAAGGAATCCTCCCTAACTCATTTTATGAGGCCAGCATCATCCTGATACCAAAGCCGGGTAGAGACACAACCAAAAAAGAGAATTTTAGACCAATATCCTTGATGAACATCGATGCAAAAATCCTCAATAAAATACTGGCAAACCGAATCCAGCAGCACATCAAAAAGCTTATCCACCATGATCAAGTGGGCTTCATCCCTGGGATGCAAGGCTGGTTCAATATACACAAATCAATAAATGTAATCCAGCATATAAACAGAACCAAAGACAAAAACCACATGATTATCTGAATAGATGCAGAAAAGGCCTTTGACAAAATTCAACAACCCTTCATGCTAAAAACTCTCAATAAATTAGGTGTTGATGGGACGTATCTCAAAATAATAAGAGCTATCTATGACAAACCCACAGCCAATATCATACTCAATGGGCAAAAACTGGAAGCATTCCCTTTGAAAACTGGCACAAGACAGGGATGCCCTCTCTCACTACTCCTATTCAACATAGTGTTGGAAGTTCTCGCCAGGGCAATCAGGCAGGAGAAGGAAATAAAGGGTATTCAATTAGGAAAAGAGGAAGTCAAATTGTCCCTGTTTGCAGATGACATGATTGTATATCTAGAAAACCCCATCGCTTCAGCCAAAAATCTCCTTAAGCTGATAAGCAACTTCAGGAAAGTCTCAGGATACAAAATCAATGTACAAAAATCACAAGCATTCTTATACACCAATAACAGACAAACAGAGAGCCAAATCATGAGTGAACTCCCATTTACAATTGCTTCAAAGAGAATAAAATACCTAGGAATCCAACTTACAAGGGACACGAAGGACCTCTTCAAGGAGAACTACAAACCACTGCTCAAGGAAATGAAAGAGGATACAAACAAATGGAAGAACATTCCATGCTCATGGGCAGGAAGAATCAATATCGTGAAAATGGCCATACTGCCCAAGGTAATTTATACATTCAATGCCATCCCCATCAAGCTACCAATGACTTTCTTCACAGAATTGGAAAAAACTACTTTAAAGTTCATATGGAACCAAAAAAGAGCCCGCATCGCCAAGTCAATCCTAAGCCAAAAGAACAAAGCTGGAGGCATCACACTACCTGACTTCAAACTATACTACAAGGCTACAGTAACCAAAACAGCATGGTACTGGTACCAAAACAGAGATATAGATCAATGGAACAGAACAGAGCCCTCAGAAATAATGCCACATATCTACAACTATCTGATCTTTGACAAACCTGAGAAAAATAAGCAATGGGGAAAGGATCCCCTATTTAATAAATGGTGCTAGGAAAACTGGCTAGCCATATGTAGAAAGCTGAAACTGGATCCCTTCCTTACACCTTATACAAAAATTAATTCAAGATGGATTAAAGACTTAAATGTTAGACCAAAAACCATAAAAACTCTAGAAGAAAACCTAGGCATTACCATTCAGGACATAGGCATGGGCAAGGACTTCATGTCTAAAACACCAAAAGCAATGGCAACAAAAGCCAAAATTGACAAATGGGATCTAATTAAACTAAAGAGCTTTTGCACAGCAAAAGAAACTACCGTCAGAGTGAACAGGCAACCTACAAAATGGGAGAAAATTTTCGCAACCTACTCATCTGACAAAGGCCTAATATCCAGAATTTACAATGAACTCAAACAAATTTACAAGAAAAAAACAAACAACCCCATCAAAAAGTGGGCGAAGGACATGAACAGACACTTCTCAAAAGAAGACATTTATGCAGCCAAAAAACACATGAAAAAATGCTCACCATCACTGGCCATCAGAGAAATGCAAATCAAAACCACAATGAGATACCATCTCACAACAGTTAGAATGGCAATCATTAAAAAGTCAGGAAACAACAGGTGCTGGAGAGGATGTGGAGAAATAGGAACACTTTTACACTGTTGGTGGCACTGTAAACTAGTTCAACCATTGTGGAAGTCAGTGTGGCGATTCCTCAGGGATCTAGAACTAGAAATACCATTTGACCCAGCCATCTCATTACTGGGTATATACCCAAAGGACTATAAATCATGCTGCTGTAAAGACACATGCACACGTATGTTTATTGTGGCACTATTCACAATAGCAAAGACTTGGAACCAACCCAAATGTCCAACAATGATAGACTGGATTAAGAAAATGTGGCACATATACACCATGGAATACTATGCAGTCATAAAAAATGATGAGTTCATGTCCCTTGTAGGGACATGGATGAAATTGGAAATCATCATTCTCAGTAAACTATCGCAAGGATAAAAAACCAAACACCGCATGTTCTCACTCATAGGTGGGAATTGAACAATGAGAACACATGGACACAGGAAGGGGAACATCACACTCCGGGGACTGTTGTGGGGTGGGGGGAGGGGGGAGGGATAGCATTAGGAGATATACCTAATGCTAAATGACGAGTTGATGGGTGCAGCACACCAGCACGGCACATGTATACATATGTAACTAACCTGCACATTGTGCACATGTACCCTAAAACTTAAAGTATAATAATAATAAAATAAAATAAAGTAAAATAAAAAATATACAGTAATAAGAGAATAAAGCCCTGGTTTCCTCTACTATATATAAAACAGTTGTTCCTAGTAGTTTCAATAAAGAATATTTAAAAATTTGAATTTGTAGTGCCACTTGACCATAGGTATAGTATAGCCAAAAGCTCACATTGAAATTTATTTTGCGTATTAATGGTTAGAAAGAGTTAGCACCATTTCCTAATATGCCATAGTGCTTGGACTGTTTCAAATAAGTATTTGGTAAGAGTCACAGTAAGAGAGGTATGTTCCTGCTTTATTTCTGGAGGTCTGACAGCCTACAACACACTCTAAATGTGACAGTAAGGCATAAATAGGGCCTGATACCACCAGGCACTGAAATTTGAAGTCCTTTTCTATAGATAAACTGCTATATAACCAATGCATTTTGAAATCTTACACAACAATAATGGACATAAAAGGAACTAATAGCATGCCTCCAGTTGTGCCTGGCATCTTCCTTTCCTGAAATTCCAAAACAGAGTCCTATATTTTTAAAAACATGAAACATTAAGGGAGACAGTAGGAGAAAAGCTAAGATTGGTTAAGAATTGCTCAGTAAGACTTAGAAAATGTGTCCATGAATGCTATATATGCCTCTCCCACCAATCTTCTAAGTGGCACTGCTATTCCATAGAAGATCTATGGCTAAATATACAACAGCAGAGTCCCTGCTGGTCAAAGCTAGTGAAACTGTTCTTTTAGCTCAGTGGCAAATAACAGTACAAGAGAAGCTAGAGACTTGAAATATATTACTGCCAATTGCTTTTTGCTTTGAAAGCTTTCTAAATCAATGATAAACTATCTGCATTGAGAAGGTTATGGAATAGCCTCAAGTTGTATATGCAGTCCTTACATAGAAAATAAGCAGAGCTCATATGGCATATTGCTGTTCTCTATTTTAGAACTAGCACAGGAACCATGTGATGTGTTCATTGCTATGGTAACTACATTTCAGTAGTGAAAAGGAGAGCAAATGGGCATGTAAAACATGTATAAGTTGTCAATATATAAGTAATTGCTGCCCCAGAGCTGCAATAACAAATTTTATTGATGTATGACTTATTAGAATAAAAATCTACTATTTATATATTTAAAAGTGGCATTAATAAACCTTCACTCCCTTTAATGCCTTCCCCCATTTGAGAAAATAAGTGAATAGTGTCTTTCATCCCAGTTTGCTTCTTAGAGAACTGCTATTATTAGAGACCTAAAAAGTATATGCTATGTCTCATGTGACACAAGAATGAATGGCATCTCAGATGTAGTCAATAGGAAAATTGCTCTGCCTAGTCTTTTCCAAGGGGTTGAGTCTACTGCTAGGACCAACTCAAGTTCTGAGGTTGATTACATGGGGGGAAATCTCTGATTTTGCATCAAATTATCTCAACCTTCTAGGTGCTTTCTGTCCAGAGCGACTGAGAAACAGGATACTCCCAAGACATGATCATCATTGATTACTTTTAGATCAGTCTCTGATTGTCTTGCATTTTAATAAGATATTTATAACAGTATACATTTAACTTTAAACTTTCTGTATGATGCCACTTAGATTTTTTTTTTTTTTTTTGAGGCAAGGTCTTGCTCTGTATCCCAGGCTAGAGTGCAATGGGATGATCATAGATCACTGCAGCCTTGAACTCCTGGGTTCCAGGGATCCTTCCACCTTGGCCTTCCAAAATGCTGGAATTATAGGCATAAGCCAGTACACCTGGCCAGGATAGAAATCTTAGTAAGTTTTTCTGACAATTCTCTCTCTCCCCCACTTCCATCTATAATTCTGGCTTATGGCACTGCTAGCTGGATCTGACACCTATGACATAAAAAAACAACAAACAGTTAATCAGTTTAACCAGTTAAATATAGAAAAAGAAAGATCAGCCCTTAACATAAGTTATATTATTATTGTTATTATTATTGAGACAAGGTCTTGCTCTGTTGCCCAAGTGGGAGCACAGTGGCATGATGATGGCTCACTGCAGCCTCAACCTCTGGAGATCTGAGACTACAGGCATGGGCCATGCAGGGCTCATTTTCTTTTTTTTGTAGAGATGGGGTCTCCCTATGTTGCCCAGGCTTGTCTTGAACTCCTGGGCTCAAGTGATCTTCCTGCCTTGGCCTCCCAAAGTGATAGGATTACAGGTGTGAGCCACCGTGCCCAGCCTAACATAAATTATTTTTTAAAAGTTAAAATCTATTCCAAATTTCACATTATATCTTAAACCTGTAGTCATATTAACTGAATTGCTTACCACAGAGACTATTACAGTATGGTTATATATAAAATAAGCTACATTTGCATATATACCAAATTATATTTTTATAAATAAATGAAGAACGAAATTCTGTGGGAAATAAAACACTGCTTCACTACAACAATTTTTTTTTTTTTAAATAGAGACAAGGTCTTGCCATGTAGTCCAGGCTGGTCTCGAACTCCTGAGCTCAAGCGATCCATCTGCTAGGATTTCAGGCATGAGCCATTGTGCCTGGCCACAACAAGAAATATTAATATCAAAATGCACTAGTGAAAAAAGAAGCCACCACTAGAATTGCAGCTATTATTTATAGTGAATGACAATGTTCTAAGCTTTACCATTCTTGTAATTTGGTATTCATTTTGTCCTGGAACATTTTTTAAAATTGTAATACCTTTCTAATTTAGAAAATATTATATTGGAACTTAAAGAAACATAACCCATTAAATAAACAGGATGTATTTGCAATTATTATATATACAACTATTCATGATATACATATGTATACATCTACTAGGACTACATATATAAGGGATATATGAAAGGAAATGAAAACCCCAAAGTCAGAATAAGCATTAGCTCTGCAGAGGATTGGCAGGATCTTCAAATGAGGAGGGAAGCAAAGGATATACTTTGTAATACACATATGTTAGACATATTCTTTGATATATGAAATATTTCATAATAAAAAAAGGACAGGAGAGAAAAAGAGTACATTAATGTATAATTACCCTTTCATGGGAAGAACATTAGTTTCCATTTTATCACAAGAAAGAGTAAGAGAACAGAGTGTAAGAAGCTACCATGGGAAATCACTTTGGTTTTACTCTATAAAAGCATATGCAATAAGGCAAAAGATTCACCTTCTTCATGATGTTTCTTTAGCCAATTTGTTTAAATAATCTTTTCACAATTTGTATGTCATATATAAGCATATGTTAAATAGCATTAAATAAAATTATAATATTTTATTTTTTCTCAAAATAGACACGTAGGATTTACTGTTCTTTTAAAAATGGCGAGATTTATTAGTAGAGATGTTGGGTTGACTTGCGATTGACTTTTGTAGCATTTTGCATTCTTATTACTGAGGTATGATCACATAAAATACGATGCACAGATCTTAAATGGTTATCCAAAACAAGACATAGAACATTTCTATAATCCCAGAAAGTTTTCTACTGTCTCTTACCAGTCAATCCCTATACCCCCTAACAAAAAGGAAACTACTTTCTGATTTCTATTATAGATTGTTTTTGTTTGTTTGAATGGTATAATGTAGAACACAAATACTGTTTTGCATCTGACTCTTCTTGTTCAACATAATGTTCCTGAGATTTATCCATGTAGTTGGGGGTAGTAGTAGTTCATTTATTTTTATTGCCCAGTAGCGTACTATTAAGTGAATACACAGGCCAGGCGTGGTGGCTCATGCCTGTAATCCCAGCACTTTGGGAGGCCGAGGAGGGCATATCATGAGGTCAAGCGATCGAGACCATCCTGGCCAACATGGGGTGAAACCCCATCTCTACTACAAATACAAAAATTAGCTGGGTGTCGTGGCGCATGCCTGTAGTCCCAGCTACTTGGGAGGCTGAGGCAGGAGAATCGCTTGAACCTGGGAGGTGGAGGTTGCAGGGAGCAGAGATTGTGCCACTGCACTCCAGCCTGGTGACAGAGTGAGACTCTGTCTCAAAAAAAAAAAAAAAAAAAAGAAAAAAAAAGAATACACAATGTGCTGAAAAATTGTCTTGTTAATGAACATCTCTGTTTGCTGCTATGAATCTTCTTGCACAACTCTTTTCGTGGATATATGTTTTTGTTCTTCTCAAGTAAATGACTTGCTGGATCATACGGTAGATGTACGGTTAATTTTTACTGGGAAAAAAAATTAAAAACTACCATACAGTTTTTCAAATGTGTGGTCCCACTGCATGGTCTCACCAGCAAAGAATGAGAGTTCCAGTTGTTCTGCATCCTTGTCAACAATTAGTAGTCCTTTTGATTTTAACTATTCAAGTGGATGAGTGATGGGTCAGTATCTCACTGGGATGTTAATTTGTGTTTCCTAATGATTAATAATGTTCAGCCTCTTTTAGTGTGCTTATTTGGCCATTAGATTATTTCCCTCTATGAAGTGTCCCAAGTCTTTTGCCCAATTTTTAAAAATTATGCTATTTGTCTATTGATTTGTCTTATTATTGATTTCTGGATACAAACTTTGTCAGATACATGAATTGTAAATGTTTTCTCCTAATCTGTGGCTGGACAATTCATTATCTTAATGGTATCCTTAAAAAAAAAAAGCTTTATTAAGGCATTCATTTACAAACTACAAAATATGCTTTCAGTGTATAATTCAATGCTTTTGTGCAAATTTTGTGCAAATATCACCACAATCCAGTTTTAGAACATTTACCTCACCCCCAAAAGATACCTCCATGCCTATTTACAGTCAATCCCTCTTCTACCCTCAGTCTACTATTTGAACTGCCTTAACCATAGGAGACCTTTTGAATTAACAAACCCTTTTGAAAATGTAAGGTCATTTAAAAATAAAGAACTACAAAATGTTTTAAAATCTCAAATAAGTGCTGACAGCAGTGGCTTATGAAAACATTTTTTTTTTGGTTAGGTTTATCCACCACTTTTTAATCTTTTCTATCAATATAATCAGTGGAAAGGGCTAAGACATTTTGCTATTTAATCAGGACAAATGTGGCATATTTCATAGCTGGCTGTGAATTAACAGAAACAGTTGGGGAAAACCAAGTTTTACTACCCACTAGAATGATCCCAAAATATGTATACAGTTGGCCCACTGTATCTGCATCCACATTCAACCAACTATGAATTGAAAATATGAAAAAAAACCAACAAAAAATAATAATAATACAAAATAATACAAAAAACCATGGTATAGCAACTATTTACATGGCATTTACATTGTATCAGGTATTATAAAGAATCTAGAGATTAATATTTAAAGTACATGGGAGTATATGCATAGGTTATATGCAAATACTTCGCTATTTTATGCACGGGACTTGAGTATTGGTATCCTGTGTATGTGTGAGAGGAGTCCTGAAACCAATCCTCTGAAAATACCAAGGGAGGACTGTATATTATATGCATGAATCTATAAGGTATGTACATTTACTAAGTAAATAGCATAAAATGAGAACAAATATGGCCTCAAAATATTTTCTGCCTTTAGTTAAATATAGGGTTCTCTATTCTTAGTATTGGTTATAGGGAAAAAAATTATGTACAAACATATATTCTTCCACTAGTCCTCTGTGCTGAACTTCTCATAATTCTTAAGCCCACTTTATATTTTGCCTTTTCACTTTCACAATGTCTTCTGGTGAAAGGTCCTCAATTTTGACACATCCAATTTATTTTTCCTGAAAAATTGTTTTTTCCTAAGGCAAGTAAAGCAGTGGAAGTGGAGAAGGAACAAAGAAATCTGTAACTGGTTGTGATCAATTAGTTGTAAATACCACTGCATTTGGACCAGACTATATTTTCTTTATTGTTAACATTTTTAAATTATTTGTAAGAAAGCTTTGCCTAACCAAGACCATGATATTTTCGTACGATTTCTTCTAGAGGTGTTATTGTTCTATTTTACATTTACATTTATGTATAATCATATAGAATTAATTTTGGTGTGTGGTATAAGGTAGGAGTTAATTTTTTGCATATGAATATCCACTGACCCCAATACTATCCTTTCTCCTCTATATCCCAGTGGCATCTTTGCTGTAACTGTATGACTGTATGTGTGTGGGTCTGTTTTCTATCCTTTGTCTATTAGTACATCCTTGAGTAAGTACCACACTGTCTTAACTACTCTTGTATACAAGCTTGTCTTCATCTAAAAAAAATTTTACTTAAAAAATAGTTCAGAGCTGGGTATGATGGTGCATGCCATCCCTGCAGATCCAACTACTTGGGAGGCTGAAGCAGGAGGATTGCTTGAGCCCAGGAGTTCAAGACCACCCTGGACAACATGGCGAAACCTGCAACATAGCAAGACCTTGTCTCTAAAAAGTAACTCAATTATATTTGAGCATAGCATATGATTATAGATATTATAAACTAAGATTCAAATGAATATTAATAAGTAAAATGATATAAATCAATTAAAATTAAAATTACAAGTACTGGTAGACCTATATTCTTTATCAAGAAAATGAAATGTCTTTAAGATTGATTGTTGGACTGTCTTGACTACCTACTATACCATGTCAACCCACATTTACTATGCCCCTATTCCAATCTACCAAACACTACATAGCCAGCTGTGTCAAAGAACAGATCCAGTGATACTACCATGCTTACTTAAAAACTTCCATTATTTCCTATTACTGCTGGAGGGGAGAGGCAAAACCAGAGGCAGGGAGAGCAATTATGAGACTACTGTAATAATCTAGGCAAGTGATAATGGCATAATGAACTAGAAGGGAAGAAGTAGAGGTAGTAAAAGGTAGTTAGATTTGCAATATATATTGAAGGCAGAGTCAAAAGTGATTGGGTTCTCAGCTGGATGTGGTGGCTCGTACCTGTAATCCCATTACTTTGGGAGGCTGAGGCGGGAGGATCGCCTGACGTCAGGAGTTTGAGACCAGCCTGGCCAACATAGTGAAACCCTGTCTCTACTAAAAATACAAAAATCAGCTGGGCATGGTGGTGGGCGCCTGTGATCCCAGCTACTTGGGAGGCTGAGGCAGAAGAATCACTTGAACCCGGGAGGCAGAGATTGCAGTGAGCCAAGATCACGCCACTGCACCGCAGCCTAGGCGACAGAACGAGACTCAAAAAAAAGAAGTGATTGGGTTCTGATTTATGCTAATATGTGACAATGGTTATCAAAGCTCCCTGACTGCAAATCATTAGACATCTATCCCCAACCTAATATTGCCACAGAAGGTCTAAGGACCCAAGAATGACAACTAGGCATCATAAACTTCTTTAAGAGGGTCAAAGAATCAGGAAATCATTTTTTATGTGCTCATGGCATATCTATAGCTATTAAAAGCCCCATTATAATTTCAATGAATCAACATGTAAATAATGAACGCCTGTGTATATTTTACATACATGAAACAATACAGGATAAAAGTAAATTGAAATAGCCCCAGCTCACTAAAGAATTTACAACCTAGGCCAGGTGCAGGGCTTATGCCTGTAATCCCAGGATCTTGGGAGGCCGAGGTAGGCGGATCACTTGAGCCCAGGAGTTTGAAACCAGCCTGGGCAACATGGCAAAACCCCATCTCTACAAAAGATATGAAAAATAAGACAGGAGTGGTGATGTGTACCTGTAGTCCAAGCCACTCAGGAGGTTAAGGTGGGAGGATCACCTGAGCCTGGGAAGTTGAGACTGCCACTGAGTGGTGATTGTGCCACTGTACTCCAACCTGGGTGATGTGAGTGAGACCCTGTCTCTAAATTAATTAATTAATTTACAATCTAGTAAGTAAACTAAATTGCCCATGTAAAAAGATTTTAAAAGATGTATAAGTGTAATAGTCCAAAGAGTGTTCTATAAATTCGAGAGAAAATTAGTGAATGAATGAAGATTTCAAAGAAAAGATTGGATCTATCCCTAAGACACAACACCATGCACATTTAACTTGATCAGGTTCTTTCAAGAATACCCCCTCACTGTGTGTGATTTTAGAACATAAGTATTATATACTTTTCCCTCACAGTACTCATACTTATAAATTGAATGATTAAAAATTCAGTTTTATAAGTTGTAAGTTATAATTGAATTGAAATTTATTGAATATTAAATGAATAATTGAATTATAAATTGAATGTCTGCCTCTAATACAGACTATAAAATCCATGAGGGTAGAAGCCATGTCTGTTCTTGTTCTCTAAAGTATCCTGTGCATGTGGCACATAACAGTCACTTAATGAATCATTATAAAATAAATAAGGGAAGGCAGGAAGTCCAAATTCTTCTGCCAGGTTTTCCACGTTCATGGAAATTTTATCTTTATCTACTTAGTTACAATAGGTAATCTTTGTCCCAAGTTGCCTGGCTTTATTTATAGTGCAAATTCATTTACTCGTTCAACAAATATTTATTGAGTGACTACAGTGTACACAGATTGTTTAAGAGATTGGGGATACAGCAGTGAATGAGACACAAAGTCTTTATCTTTATGGAGACTATTTCACATAAACTATGTTCACTCTTGTTTTGGAGGTAATCTCAACCATTCGTTTCGTGTAAAACATCTTCTTTACTCCCTCTCTTTATCTCTACCATGAAGTCTTCCTGAATACTCAAACCACTGGTAGGGTTGCCAGATAAAATACATGATGCTCAGTCATATTTAAGTTTCAGATATGCAATGAATAATTTTTTAGTACAAGTATGTCCCAGATATCATGTGTCCCTTCTGAAATTCAAATTTAAATGGGCATCCTGTATATTTATTTGCTAAATCTGGCAACCTCTTCGTCTGGCAATTTCCCCCTTTTCCAAATTTCCATTCTAATTGTATTCAGAATAAAAAAGATTGACATTTAATTATCGTCTTTGTAGGATTTTTGTTTTGTTGCTTTATGTTTTAACAAATACTTGATAGATTCAGAAATTAAAATTACAACAAAGATTTATTTACAAAGTTTATTTCCCAATTGTATTTGCAATACTGAAGAAAAAACAAACAGTAAAAATGTCCAACACTAGAAGACTAATGAAAATAAATTATACAGCGATCCAAAATTATAATTGACATAATTAAAGACATTGGAAAATGTTGAAAATATATTAAGTGGCCGGGTGTGGTGACTCATGCCTGTAATCCCACCACTTTGGGAGGCCAAGGCAGGCGGATCACAAAGTCAGGAAATCGAGACCATCGTGGCCAACATGATGAAACCCGGTCTCCGCTAAAAATACAAAAATGAGGCCGGGCGCGGTGGCTCACGCCTGTAATCCCAGCACTTTGGGAGTCCGAGGCAGGGAGATCACCTGAGGTCGGGAGTTCAAGACCATCCTGACTAACATCGAGAAACCCTGTCTCTACTAAAAATACAAAATTAGCCGGATGTGGTGGCACATGCCTGTAATCCCAGCTACTCGGGAGGCTGAGACAGGAGAATCGCTTGAACCCGGGAGGCAGAGGTTGTGGTGGGCCAAGATGGCGCCATTGCACTCCAGCCTGGGTAACAAGAGCAAAACTCTGTCTCAAACGAAACCAAACAAAACGAAACAAAACAAAAAATTAGCTGGGCATGGTGGTGTGCGCCTGTATTCCCAGCTACTTGGGAGACTGAGGCAGAAGAATCACTTCAATCCAGGAGGTGGAGGTTGCAGTGAGCCGAGATTGTGCCACTGCACTCCAGCCTGGTGACAGAGCAAGGCACTGTCTCAAAAAAAAAAAAAAAAAAAAAAAAAAAAAATATATATATATATATATATATATATATATATATATAGTGGGAAAAATGACATAAGATCTATTTCAATTGGTTAAGAATTTACATACACAGAACAGTTGACTATACTCTTTATAAATGCAATGGCATGAAGGAGAAAGACCAAGGAACTCCAGATTAAGGAAACCAAAGAAACATGACAAGTTAAGGCAATGCATGATCCATGATCCTGGAAAACAAAATCACTAGAAAGAACATTCTTGGGACAACTAGAAAAATCTGAATATGTACTATGGTTAGGCACATATATTTAGAGAGACAGAGACAGAGAAAAAGCAAGAATGCTCAAAAGTGTAGTAGGAGAGAACTCTGTACTCTTCTTACAATTCTTTCCTAGATTGTAAATCATTTCAAAACAAAAAGCATGTGGAATAAAAATAAATATGATAAAAACAAATAAAAATGTATGGGAAAAACCCTACAAGGAAACACAGGAAAAATTATAGAGTAGTTAATGCTGGGTGATACAACAAATGTTAATTTTAATTTTTTCTTTTGCATGTTTTTGTATCTTTAACGCTCTACAATGAGCATGCATTGTTACAGTTGGAATTTTTTTTAAAAAATCGCTTAAAGGTACCTTGATGAAATGTATAATCCATGAATCTTTGTCAATTTTGATGTCTATAAACCTCCAGAATAAGAAATTATTTTTAATGTTTTACTAAATAATCATTATATAAAATATACTCTTCTCAACATTTTTTCCAACTGAATACATTCCCAATTATTTTCCTAAGAGGTACCAAAAATGAATATCAAATAAGTTTTTCCATCTGCCCTACTAAATAAAACACTCAATCGACTTATGAGTAATTTTTAAATGATCTAACTTAAAATTTAGGTACAAGCAACCTTTTCAGATATATTTCCTGTACTCACATTACCTATAATACACAGAAATAACGCAAATCTGATAACTAAATCAGTGACATCGTGGAGTATTTTTCTCATTGTTTAAAATAAAATAAAAAGGAATGAAAATCTGTAGCTGAGTTAATATAAATCTAAGTAAGAGCAACTACAAAGACAGAGATGAGAATATTTCTAGAAAAGGCCTATCTCTTACCATGCCCATGCCACACAGTAATTACTGCATGGAAATCACATTAAGTCGACCTAGTCTCACAAATCTTCCATTTGTTAGTTGAAAAACAGTACTAAGTTCCAGTGAGTTGTGACAACATTCTTTGTTAAGTTTATATTACTTTCACCCATTTTGCAGCCATCTAAAAATCCTCAGCATCAAGCAAAATTTCTGCCAGTTGATTTTTCAGTATTCCTCATGGTATATTTCTAGGTTCCACATAACAAGAAAGATAAACTCTGACTTCAGCATAACAGATGTGAAGATTGATTGTAGAGTAAATTGAATTTACCTCCTAACCAGCATTTCCCTTCTGGAAGCTGGTAGGAAATGAAGAGGTCATTTTTGCATTAATACCTTGCTAAGAGAAAGAAAACCTGTCTTTCCTCATGTAAGAAATTACCTTTCCACAAACTATCAATCCAATTGGACTGATGCTGTAATATAAGAATTCTATTTATCAAACTAAGAATTCTATCTTAATTTGAACAAATTAGTACTAATACTCACTGTATTAACTTAATAACTCCATGTTTAACACTTACTTTTATTCAAGTCAATTACTGAAAACATATATTGCCTCTCAGAATGAATTGTTCATTACAGCTCAAAAGGAATAGTAGTTTAACAATAAAACAGAAATGGGAACATCATATCCATCTGGCCCTGAAAATATCTAACACAAACCCTAAGAGAAGTCATATTTCTGAATGAAAATTAGAATACGCTTCAAGGACAAGAAGTTAAAGATAGGAGGAACCAGTCAACTCTGGAATATAAGACAAAATGATAGATTTAAATCTTCTGTTTCTTAAGTAGCAAAATTTGACAATTTGGGGCTGAAGTTCCTTAGCTTTCTTTTTGTACACCATGGACTGAAACCAGAGAGGATGAGAACAAAATATTTTTGGTGGAACCTAGAGTCCACGGCTTGTTAAATTAGTATAAGGGTACCACAAATAGAGGCCCAACTTAAAACTATTCACATTGTCAGGGACCCCTAAGCCTGACCTGAACTCCATATGTGAAAACATACTGCAGATTCCTATTTTGAAAAAAGTTGACAGGAAAAGAATGTGATCAGTAACTGACTATGTAACAGCAATGTTAACATTCTTTTTAGAAATCCCTGAATATCTAGTGCACAGTGCAATGTCTGACACAGAATATGCTCTCAATAAATTGTGGTCAAATTTAAGTACATTAAATCTCCAAGAGAATACCTTAAACAAAAAGGAAAAAGTAGAATCTGTATGACCCTGAACACAGACATAAGTATGGAAGAATAAAACCTTCACAATTTTGGTAAAACCCTAATTGTTCGCTTTAGTAAAGTGATCAACATGAAAAAAACATTGTTGGGTGATAGATATTCAAGAGAAGAGAATTGAAAGTTTATTTTAACCTGGCGACAGGGCAAGATTCCATCTCAAAAAAAAGAAAAAAAGAAAAAAAAAACTCCTCGGTTTTTATTCTTTTTTGAGACAGAGTCTCGCTCTGTTCCCAGGCTGGAGTGCAGTGGTACCATCTCAGCTCACTGCAACCTCCACCTCCTGGGTTCAAGCGATTCTCCTGCCTCAGCCTCCCGAGTAGCATGCACCACCACGCCCAGCTAATGTTTGTATTTTTACTGGAGAAGGGGTTTCACCATGTTGGCCAGGATGGTCTCGATCTCCTGACCTCGTCATCTGCCTGCCTCAGCCTCCCAAAACGCTGGGATTACAAGTGTGAGCCACCGTGGCCTACCTTCATTCTTATTTCTCTCTTATTATTTCAAATTTTGTTTATCTGTGCTTTCTTTCATTTCTAATTGATTATATCACATGATTCTGCACCACCTCTCACCACATTTATCAAGTTTCTATAAATAGTAATCTATTAATAAAGCTGTTACATGGTATCATTACACCCTTAAACTGGTATAGTAAAAAATATATCGAGTCCTTGTCTGGATTCCTAGCACAGAGCTTCAAAAACCCTCAGAATTTCCTGATTGTTAAAGGTGTCTTTGTTATGCTGATGGGGCGACTCACTGTCAGCCCCAGGATGGGAAGTGGTCACCAGAAAGTCCAACTTTGTGATTAGATAATTGGAACTTCCGGTCAGAAACTGACCACCAATCAAGTGGCCAGAAGGCAGTGAAGAATGAAAGTCACTGCTGTAAAGGAACACATTCTGGTGTAAAAGAAACCATGTAAGCATTGTAATTGTATACACAAGATCACAGAATCACATTTATAAAATAACCAACTGAATGGGAGTGGAGAAGGGAGGGAAAAGAGGGGAGAATGTGAGGTAGGGAATATATGAAATGAGTATTGATGATAAGAAAACATGAATAGTTAGGCAGTACAGGAGAAAGGAAGAGGTGCTTGTAGAGAGAAGTATAAGATGAAAATATAGGGCCAGAAAATGAAACTAAAGGGTGTATAATTGGGATTAATTCATATTCCTCTAATGTGTCTGATAAAATAGCAAAAAAAAAAAAAAAAAAAAAAAAAAGATAAAAGAGTCTTTAAAATCTGTACCTTAAAGAATGATCACTTTTTAGTTCTTGGATTACTTTTACTGTGCTCAAATGAATTGGCTGGTGCAACTAAGTATTTGAAATAAAGCTAGAATTTTACACGCTTCTAGTGAATTCCATTTGATAGCAATGCTTCATAAATAATTGATAACCAAATATTAAAATAACCCCGTTAAAAACAGGCATTCACCTACACTACTGCTGAGAATGAAAACATTTCTAATTATTTTGGAGAGGAATTTAGCAACATCTAACAAAACGTTATATGCACTTATCCTTTGACGCAACAATTCCATTCCAAGGAATTTACTGAAGAAATACCTCTAGCAACACAAGAAATATGTATGAGCAAGATTATTCATTGAAAGATTGTTTTTAAGTGCAAGACTCTGGAAACAGTCTTAACGTCCATACATAAGAGAGTGACTGGGTAAAATATGGTACATTCACACAATGGGGAAAATCCAACTATAAAAAATGAGGATGATTGTGGCTGGATGTCTGTAATCCCAGCACTTTGGGAGGTCAAGGCAGAAGGATTGCAGGAGGATTGCTTGAGCCCAGGAGTTCAAGACCACCCTGGGCAACACAGTGAGACCCTGTCACAGTTTTTTTTTTTTTTAATGAAATAGGCCAGGCACGGTGGCTCACGCCTGTAATCCTAGCACTTTGGGAGGCCAAGGCGGGAGAATCACAAGGTCAGGAGATCAAGACCAGCCTGACTAACATGGTGAAACCCCATCTTTACTAAAAATACAAAAAATTAGCCGTGGGTGGTGGCGGGCACCTGTAGTCAGTCCCAGCTACTTGGGAGGCTGATGCAGGAGAATCCCTTGAACCCAGGAGGTGGAAGTTGCTGTGAGCTGAGATCGCACCACTGCACCCCAGCCTGGGTGACAGAGCAAGACTCCGTCTCATTAAAAAAAAAATAAATTAATTAAATTAAATTAAAAATGAGGAAGATCTCTATGAGCTTTTATGGAATGATTTCTAAGATATACTTGATTGAAAAAAAGCTAAGTTCAAAGAGGATCTATCTATAGTGTACTACCTTTCATGTAACAAAGAAGATACAATAAAATATGCATTTAGCTGCTAATTTGTGCTAAAAGAAATTTAGAAATGTGAGCCAGAAACTAATGAGATTATTTATAGAGGGTAGGTAGGAAGAAACAGGGTAGGAATAGAGAGAGAATGGGGAATGAGGAAGATGAGGGATAAGGGAGGAGCGACACTACTGAGTAAACCTTTTCATATAGTTCTGATGTTAAGAACCATATAAATGTTTCACATATTTAAAAAAAATTAAAATACTTGAAGGGGAAAGGAACTAACTTTAAAAGCCTGTGTTTTGACAATATACACAAAAGGCTAAAGACAAAAAGAATTGTACACAGATATTGAGCTCTACTTAGTAAATTTGTTTTTCACAGCATATTAGTTATTATTGTGTAACGAATTGCTCCAAAACTTAGTGACTTAAAATAACAAACACTTATTATCTCCATAGTTTCCGTGGATAAGGAATCCAGGCACGGTTTAGCTGAGTGCCTCTGACTCAAGATTTCACAAGACTGAAATTGAGATGTAAACCAGGGCTGCAGTCATCTCATGTTTGAGGGAGCATTTGCTTCCAAGGTCACCATGTGACCTCCTGGGCTCAAGCGATCGATCCTCTTACCTCAGCCTCCCAAGTAGCTGGGACTACAGGTGCATGCCACTATGCCCAGCTGATTTTTATATTTTTAGTACAGATAGGGTTACACCATGTTGCCCAGGCTGGTCTTGAACTCCTAAGCCCAAGCGATCTGTCCTCCTTGGCTCCCCAGAGTGCTGGGATTACAGGCGAAAGCCACTATGCCTGGCCAGAAATAGTAACTTTGAAGTGAATAAACTGGGCCAACATTTTCTTAACCATGTGATCAAAGTTAGTATTACCAGTAATGAAACATACTAAAATCTTAATATAATGCATGAAAAAAGACACAATAGCATTTCTGTGTTGTGTTTTTTTTTTTTTTTGGGGGGGTGGGGTGGGGGTTCTCGCTCTGTAACCCAGGCTGGAGTCCAGGGTGGCAATCATGGCTCACTGCAGCCTCAAACTCCTGGGCTCAAGCAATCCTCCTACCTCAGCCTCCCAAGTAGTTGGGACTACAGGAATGTGCCATCATGCCTGGTGAATTTTACTTTTTGTAGAGACAGTATCTTGCTATGTTGCCCAGGCTGTTTCTATGGTATTCCTATAAAAAATGTATTAATCATGAGGAAACTCCACACTGAAGGGCATTCTACAAAAAACCAGTCAGGACTCTTCAAAATTGTCATGGTCATAAAGACAAACAAAGACTGAAGAACCGTTCTAGATTAAAGAGACTAAGGAAATGTGGTAACTAAATGCAATGTGAGCATCCTGGACTGGATCTGGATCAGTCAAAAAGGATATTAGGATTTTTCCAAATGTAAACATTCTATATAGCCATATTAAAATTACCAAAACTAAAAGAATTAATGTTAAGCTGGGTGTGGTGACTCATGCCTGTATCCCAGCACTTTGCGAGGCCAAGGCAGGCGAATCACCTGAGGTCAGGAGTTCGAGACCAGCATGGCCAACATGGTGAAACCCCGTCTCTACTAGTAATACAAAAATTAGCCAGGCATGGTGGCAGGCACTTGTAACCCCAGCTACTCAGGAGGCTGAGGCAGGAGAATCGCTTGAGCCCGGGAGGTGGAGGTTGCAGTGAGCCGAGATCATGCCACTGCACTACAGTCTGGGCGACAGAGCAAGACTCCATATCAAAATAAATAAATAAATAATAAAATAAAAATTAATGTTGATAAAATACCATTGACTAATCAATGGCACCTATTTAAATTTTGCTAATTTTTTCCCTCATGTCAGAATTTTGGCTTCTTGGCTCCTATTTTCTCTGTGAGAAACTCAAGAGCTAGGATAAAAGACAGGTTTTCTAAATTTAGGTCTAGCACTTTTTCTACTGTGATATAAATTTACAGTTTTTATTTATAAGGATAAGTCAATATCATTAACTGATTTTTAATAAACAATAATTTTTGGCTGGGTGAGGTGTCTCACGCCTGTAACCCCAGCACATGGGAGGCCGAGGCAGGTGGATCACTTGAGGCCTGGAGTTCAAGATCAGCCTGGCCAACATGGCAAAACCCCATCTCTACCAAAAATACACACATTAGCTGAGTGTGATGGCTCATTCCTGTAATCCCAGCTACGTGGAAAGCTGAGACTTGAGAATCGCTTGAACCTGGGAGGTGAAGTTTGCAGTGAGCCGAGATTGCATCACTGCACTCCAGCCTGGGTGACAGAGTGAGACCTTGTCTCAAAGAAAAAAAAAAAAAATTAAAGGCATTAAATAAGAACATTAAATATATATTTAATATTTTTCATTATTTTTATATTATGGCATGCTATACAAATAATACCAAAATAATCCCTTACAAATTTATAGTACAGTAACTGAAACAAATAAAGATTAATAGAAATAGTGAATAAAATAGAAAGACATTACTGCATAAAATATGATTATCTCCATAGTAATTCAAACTATTTCAAATTACACAGTCTTTTTCTTTACTTGAGTGTATTTATTTTCTCCTTGCAATTAAAAACATTTAAATGCTCTTCTTAATTTTCTAATAAATTTTTTTTAATTTTTAAAAATCAACACATAATAATTAGATGGCTTTTTACCAGTGATGGATGTTAGGTTGGGGATGATTTAAAAGCATTTCATCTTCAGAGAGGCAATGTAGTTGACGTAAAGAGGGAGATGAAGGAGTAAGAAAGAAAGGAGAGAGCTATGTAGAAAGGAAGGGAGATGCAGGGCATATAGTTAAATAGCCTCTGCATTTTCTGAATCTTTCCCATAGCACATCTTTACAACATGCCACTGACATTAGAAGTCTCCCTTGTGCTACAGTCAATCTCACTTTTTTCAGATGAGTAAATATATCAGAACAACCCTAGGGAGAAAGTTAAATCTAGGAGCTGAGCAGCAATTTTACGAAGTTACAGTTCTATGTTAACTGAAATTTCATTATCCTCCTCAGAAAATACAACTATGTCAGAATTTCTTCCAAAAAGCACCATAAGTTTTTTTTTTTTTTTTTTCTGAAGGGGTTACGTATATCCTCCGATATTTTCTTTCCCAATTCCTTGACGATTTTATAACAACCTTATAAACAACCTTTTGTCTACATAGCTCCTCTTATCGCTTATAGCAGAAAAAGGGGAATAAAGAGATCTATATGCACAGTCTCACAAAGGTGACTTCCACCTCTCTTAGGAAGAAACAGGGCACTTCCGTATACTTTAAAGGGCAGAATTACCATTTTTAGATACAGCACCATTTCCCTCCATTCATGGGGGAAATATTCTGATATGAAGAAAGAAAAGATCATCTCTTTTGTTAGAATATGGATCTAGGTAACAGTCTTGAATTCCTGGAAATACTTGGAAATCACATCCTTTAAAGAATTAGACTTGGCCAGGCTTGGTCGCTCATGCCTGTAATCCCAGAACCTTACGGAGGCCAAGGCGGGAAGACTGCTTGAGGCCAGGAGTTTGAGAACAGCCTGGACAATACAGTGAGACCCTGTCTCTAACTGATAATAAATAAATAAATAAAAGAACTAGACTTGACAAAATTTTTAAAAAATTCAAACAAGAATTCTCTATGTATAGGGACTTGATAGAAAGTTTCTTTTTTCCTCCCAAACATGTGCTCCAGTGCACAGAAAAATAGTTCTAAAAATTAAAATAATACCTTTACAAAGAAAAAAAAAGGCTCTTAACCAAAAGAAGAATATCTGAAAGAAGTTGTATGCATGTATAGCACTATTTGGTGTACATAATTACACATAGATTCACACAGATTTTTTATCTTAAAATAGCAAATGACTTCTATTTTACAGAAGTATAGAAACTGAAAAATAAGATACCTGTATCAAAGTTATTTACAATTTAAAGAATTGATGGTTTCAAATTATTAATTATTAGAAACATTAAAATGGGTTTAAAAGTGTAAACAAAATATCAATAAAGTCTCTTCCCATCCCCATGGCAGTAAAATATATAACAGAAGAAAAAGCCAATGTATCCCATCTGGTTTAGTAAAAAGATGATGATAGTTTACTTATAAAGAGATACAAGCATCATTCAGGCTTAGAGGACATGGATAACAAACCTAAAGACATTTTTATAGTTTCTTTCAAAATGTCCTGATCTATCTAGTAGTCTTTCTGTTTTTGGCACATCCTGTCCAAATACGAGTGAAGCTACTCAACAACAAAAAACAACCACAACAAACTGCAGAATTTTGCTCACTGTTTTGTAATTCGTTTGTTGATAAACTAGATTTTTTAAAAGTTAAATCAATACTCAGTAAAGAAAGTAATTTCCATTTTCTTGGTGTATATTAGAGATTTTTAATATATTGAATCCTCTGTGAGGTTAATAGACAAAATGGCTTTCCCTATAAGAAAATTTGCAATGAGGGAACACTGCCAGCAAAAGGACTGACGAAGCAGAGCAATACATTATCTTTTTTTTTTTTTTTTTTTTTTTTTTTTTTGTGAGACGGAGTCTCGCTCTATTGCCAGGCTGGAGGGCAGTGGTGCGATCTTGGCTCGCTGCAGCCTCCACCTCCAGGGTTCTCAGGATTCTCCTGCCTCAGCCTCCTGAGCAGCTGGGACTACAGGCGCGTGCCACCACACCCAGCTAATTTTTGTATTTACTAGAGATGGGGTTTCACCATGTTGGCCAGGCTGTTCTGGAACTCCTGACCTCAGGTGATCTGCCCACCTTGGCCTCCCAAAGTGCTGGGATTACAGGCATGAGCCACTGCACCCGGCCTATATTATATTTATAAATTGAAGTCATTTGTGAGATTCAAAATACTAGATATGAGGGGGAGCTTTATCTAAAGCATATCATTCTTATCCCTATGAAAAAATTCAACTGAATTCTTCTGCCCCATTTCAAACTGTTATTTTATTATTGAAACTATCTTAAAGTGCATGGTATGGGTGATTTGACTTTTCACTGTGGAATTAAGTGGTAACTCTTGACAAAGCAGTTATTATCATGAGATAATTGACCGTATTTGAGAGTTAAGCATCCTGAGGCAAAGTTGAGTGTACTTAATCCTGGCAGGTTAATTATCTAGTGATTATGGAGCCTTGAAAGGCATTACTCCTAAGAACCATTTGCAAAATGACATAATTTTTAAAAACTTCTTAATTTAATAAAAATGAAAAACAAGAATAATCAAGTTCTTTAGTCATCTACTGCTAGATAATGACTACAAAGCAGCTTGCATTAAGGGGCATCAATGGATTATAATTACCTTTGTGTAGAATGTCCTTTATTAAGCTGCTTTCCCTGTGAGTATAGCTAACAAATGGTTGTTGCTGAAGGGAAAATTTCAAACTTCGAAGATGTCAGAAACAAATTAAAACTACAATGTAATATTTAAAGAGTTTTTATACTACAGTAATTTTGGAACTACTTTAACAAGGATAACCAATCAATTCAGATGTGTAATTTAAAAGTACAAAATGCAATGTAACAGGTTACCAAAGATTTTAAATTAAAGAAACAGAAATTTGTCACTGTATTTCTGAACCTTGGCTGAAAGTAAACCACACAAATCAAAACCAAAGTGAGATGCCACCTCGTGCCCAGCAGGATGGCTATTATTTTTTAAATGCAAAATAAATGTTGGTGAGGAGGTGGAGAAATTGGAACCCTTGTGTATTGATGGTAGGAATGTAAAATGGTGTACCTGTTGTGGATCCAACAGTTCCACCTCTAGGTATATATCCAAAAGAGTTAAAAGCAGGAACTCAAACAGATACTTGTACATTAACATTCACAGTAGCATTGTTCATAATAATCAAAGGTGGAAACAAATTAAATGTCTATCAACAAAATGAAGCAAAAAAAAAATTTCACACATACAATGAAATATTATTCAGCCTTAAAAAGATGAAATTCCGATAACATGCTATAACATGGATGAAGTTTAAAAAGGTTATGCTAAGTGAAATTAAGTCAGACAACTTTTGTATGATCCTACTTGTATGAGGTACCTAAAATAGGCAAATTCATAAATAGACAGTAAAACAGTTACCAAGGGTGAGGGGGGAGGAGGAAACAGGAAATAGCGAGTTATTGTTTAATGGGTACAGAGCTTCTGCTTGGGTTGATTTAAAAAAAAAAAAGTTCTGGAGAGGAATAGTGGTGATGGCTACACAACATTGCGAATCTACTTAATGCCACTGATTTGTACACTTAAAAATAGTTAAAATGGTCTAAATTTTATATTGTGTATGTTTTTTACCAGAATTTAAAAAAGAAAGTAAATCGTATCATTTAGTAATTATAATTTGGTTATATCACAAGAATATAGCAATCGTATTACTGTGGATACTTCACTTTTTGTCCCAGCACGTGTCTAACCAAATATTTTCAGAAATTTTTTGGAGAGAAATATCATTTCCCATGGGTTCACTAAACAAAAAAGGAATACTGGGGTCACAAATGGGGAGAATTCAGCTTAAAAGGCACTACAGTTAAGGCTACACTCATAATAAAAAATAAGAACTACCTAAAAGAAATGTCAGGCATTATTTTAGATTTCAAAAGAGGAACTTCATTAATTTATAATAAAATCTAACAGTATTAATCTTAGAATGTGGGAAAAAAATGGATCATGTTTAAGCTATAAGAAAAAATTTAAAAGATTATCTAGTATTTCTATGCAAATCCCCTCAATTTACAGATGAGGAAACGGAATAGTAGTTGATGAATAAATCAGAGTGATGATTAAATTAAGGGAACAAAAAATAGCTTTCATAATCTAAACATTTTATTTTAATATATAAAGATACATCATTTGCTAATATTTAAAGTAGGGTCAGCTGGGTGCGGTGGCTCACACCTGTAATCTCAGCACTTTGGGAGGCAGAGACAGGCAGTTCAAAATCACTTGAGGCCAGAAGTTCAAAATCAGCCTGGCCAACATGGCAAAACCCCATCTCTACTAAAAATACAAAAATTAGGCAGGCATTTCAAAATCACTTGAGGCCAGGAGTTCAAAATCAGCCTGGCCAACATGGCAAAACCCCATCCCTACTAAAAATACAAAAATTAGCCAGGCATGGTTGTGCACGCCTGTAGTCTCAGCTACTCGGGAGGCTGAGGCATGAGAATTGCTTGAACCTGGGAAGTGGAGGTTGCAGTGAGCTGTGATGGTGCCACTGCACTCCAGCCTAGGCAATGAGAGCAAGACTCTGCCTCAAAAAAAAAAAAAAAAATAGGGTCAAAACCTTTGAGCATGCCTACAGACTGACAATCTAGAGTTTTTCTTGTAGAACCACATCTAGAATTCATAGTTTATGAATTCTCATTTTACTTTCTTAAAAATTTTATTTTTAGACAGGGTCTTACTCTGTTACCCAGACCAGAGTGCAGTTGCATGATCGCGGCTTACTGCAGCCTCAACCTCCCAGGTGCAAGCAATCCTCCCACCTTAGCCTCCTGAGTAGCTGGGAATACAGGTGTGTGCCACTATGCCTGGCTAATTTTAAAAAAATAATTGGAGAGATGGGGTCCAACTATGTTGCCCAGGCTGGTTTCGAACACCTCTGCTCAAGCAATCCTCCCACTTCAACCTCCCAAAGTGCTAGGATTACAGGTGTGAGCTGTGGTGCCCGGCCTAGTTTCAACTTCTTTAAAACAGAGAGAAAACATAAAAACACCTATGAAGCACTCCTGAATACAGATGTTTATAGCTTTTTACTGCCTTTAATCTTTTACACTTTTCATGCCCACATCCAATTCAATAGCAACATTAAAAATAACTCATATGTATTTAGTTTTGGAACCAACCTTAACTCATTAAACTAATTCTCATTCTACTTGCATTCATATTTCATCAGAATATATAATGTTGAATAATTAAATAATGAACACAAATTTCACAAAGTTTGGGAAAAACATAATTAACTTTTTGTAAGCAAATAACTTTGTTGGAACAAAAGTAAGGTGGTATAGCAGAGAGCAGCCCAATAGCTGTGAGTTTTCCCTCAGGCACTTGGCACTATTCATTATGTTTTAACAGGGATGAATGAAGAGTGTGAGTTATCAAAGCAAGTTAAAGTGAAGTGAAACTTAATAGATAACATGATCAACACTCCTAAAACTACTACCAACATTACCTAACAAAAATTGAGAATATATTCCATGAGCCAAGCTGAAACTTTACATGCATTAGAAAAACACATGGAATTGCCTTGTAGATTAAATGACGGTTTTTGTGAATACCCTTTTTAACTTTAAAGCATTATTTAATGGTAGGTTATGATAATTTTTAGTTGTCATGATTAGAACCCAGGACTATCAAAACACTCTTCCTCTGGCTTGAAATTGCTACTTAAATATAAGGGGATCTTCTATGGAAATAACAGAAATTTAATATATGGTGATCAAAAAATAAAAAATTGGCACTTCCTCATTTTAGCAGTGTATTTTTGGAACTTAATGGCTCTAGAATAATATTTCCTACTTTTAAACGTATAAATGGAATCATAAAGTATATATTCATTTTAATAGCTTTACTGAGGTATAACTGACATACAATTATCTGCACAAATTAAAAGTGTATAATTAGATAAAATTTGACATATGTATTAAGTACTGCAACCGCAACCTCAATGGGAACACATCTATTACTCCTAAAAGTTTCCTCATGCCCGTTTGTGATCACTGCCTCATAGCATAACCCTGTCCCCAGACAACAATGGATCTGCCATCACTATAAATTTGTTAGCATCTTCTAGAATACAAATAGAATCATATAGAATGTACTTTATAGTATCTTACACTCAGCATAGGTATTCTAAAATTCTTCTATGCTGTTGGTTCATTTCTTACCAATAGTACAATCCTTTTATAGTTGAGTAGTATTCTATTCTGTGGAAATATCACAATTTGTTTATCCAGTTACTAGTTGTGGATGTTTGGTTTGTTTTCCAGACTTTGGCCATTACAAATAAAGCTGCTATAAACATCTGTGTATGTCTTTACATGGACAGATGCTTTCATCTGTCCTGGGTGAATACCTAGGAGTGGGATAGCTAGGTCATTTGGAGGATGTATATTTAACTTTGTAAGAAACAAGAACACCATTCTCCAAAGTAGTTGTACCATTTTACATTCTAGCTGCTCCATATATCCTTACCAATATTTGGTATGGTCACACTTTTAGACATTCTAATAGCTGTGCAGTTGTTTGTTATGTGGGTTGAAGTTTGCATTTTTGGATATGGATATTTAATTGCTCCAGAACGACTTGTCAAAAAGACTATTTTCTTCCTCCATGAAAAAGCCTCTGAAACATTGTTGAAAAATAAATTTAGGTCTATTTCTGGACTTTCCCTTCTGTTCCACTGACTATTTGTCTATCATTACACCAATGCCACATTGTCTGGATTACTGTAGCTTTGTAATAAGTCTTCAAATCATGTAAAGGTCCTCTGATTTGGTTTTTAAAATCCACGTTGGTTTGGCTACTCTAGTCCAGTGCTTTTCCATATAAATATTAGAATCAACTTGACTTTAAAAAAAAACTTCGGAAATTCTGACTGAATTACACTAAACTATAGATTATTTTGAGTAGAATTTATATTTAACAATACAGAGTCTTCTAATGTATGAACATGATATATCTCCCATTTGGGTCTTCTTAAATTTTTTCAACAATGTTTTGTAGTGTTCAGTGTATACATCTTTGGTCTGGTTTATCCCAAAGTAAATACTTTGTTATACTTTTTGATGGTATTGGAAATCATATTTTTAAATTTCTGGTTGTTTCTTGCTAATATAGAAAAATACATTTGAGATTTAAATTTTTTATTCTGTATGCTACAATCTTGCTACGTCACTTAGTCCTAATAGCTTTTTTTTTTTTTTTTTTTTTTTTTTTTTGAGACGGAGTCTTGCTGTTGCCCAGACTGGAGTGCAGTGGCATGATCTCGGCTCATCGCAACCTCTGCCTCCTGGGTTCTCCTGCCTCAGCCTCCCAGGTTCTCCTGCCTCAGCCTCCCAAGTAGCTGGGATTACAGGCGTGTGCCACCATGCCCAGCTAATTTTTATATTTTTAGTAGAGACGAGGTTTCGCCATGTTGGCCACGCTGGTCTGGAACTCTTGACCTCAAATGATCCACCAGCCTCGGCCTCCCAAAGTGCTGGGATTACAGGCGTGATCCACTATGCCCAGCCAGTTCTCATAGCTTTTTGAAGATGACATCAGATTTTGTATGAAGATGATCATGCTTTTGATAATAGAGACAGTTTCACTTCCTTCTTTCTAAATCTGGATGTTTTTCATGCTTCTACTTCTACTATTCCGAGGGTTTTTTTTTTTTGACACAGTTTCACCCTGTCGCCCAGGCTGGAGTGTGGTGGCATGATCTTGGCTCACTGCAACCTCTGCCTCCCCGGTTCAAGCGATTCTCCTGCCTCAGCCTCCCAAGTAGCTGGAATTACAGGTGCCCGCCACCATGCCCTGCTATTTTGTGTATTATTAGTAGAGATGAGGTTTTGCAATGTTGGCCAGGCTGGTCTCAAACTCCTGACCCTCACCAATCCCTATTGGGATTGCAGGCATGAGCCACCGTGCCCAGCCTCCAAGGGCTTTTAACAGAAATAGATGTCTGGATTTTTCAGAAGCTTTTAGGATAATCATGTGATTTTTCTTTTTAGTCTTAATATATTTAATTACATTGATGGATTTTAAAATGCTAAACCAATTGTACACTCCTAGTCATGATGAATTACTCTTTTAATATATTGTTCGGTTTGATGTGCTAAAATTATTTGAAGAATTTTTACATCTGTGTTTATGAGGGATATTGGTCTGTAGTTTTCTTTTCTTGCAATACTTTGTTTTTGGTATGAAGGTAATGCTGACCTCATGAAATAAGATAGGTATATTTCTCCCTCTTCAATTTTCTGGGACAGTTTGTATACAATTGGTATTACATCTTTCTGAAATCTGTGTTAAAATTCAACACTGCCAAGTGAAGTGGGTCATGCTTGTAATCCCAGCACTTTGGGAGGCTGAGGTGGAAGGACTCGCTTGAGTGCAGGAGGTTGAAACCAGCCTGGGCAACAAAACGAGACCTCCTCTCTACAAAAATTAAAAATTAGCCAGCCGTGGTGGTTTGCACCTGTCGTCCTAGCTGCTCGGGAGGTTGAGGGAGGAGGATCACTTGAACCCAGGAGTTTGAGCTTGCAGTGAGACATGACTGTGCCATTGTACTATAGCCTGGGTGAGAGAGTGAGACCTTGTCTCAAAACAAACAAACAAACAAACAAACAGAAAAGAATTAAACAATGAAGCAATTCAGCCTTTGAGGTTTCTTTGTAGCAGGGTTTTAACTACAAATTCAATTTCTTTAATAATCTAAACAGACTTTTTCTATTTCTTCTTGAGTATGATTTAGTACTTTGTGTCTTTTAACAAATTTGTCCATTTCATAAAGGTTGTCAAATATATTGTAATAATATTGACAGGAGGGACCAGAACATCTAGTCTAGAGCTGATTTTAACCCGCTAATGGGACAAAATTCCTTTTAATGCTCTATTTGAAGCCTCGTGAATTACGAGGTTATCCACTCTGACTAGTAGGATAGGAATGGTTATAGGTCTTCACGTGTGCACTGAGAACTGTCCTCTACAATCTTTTTAGGTGGTTCTTTCCCTGGTCTTCCTTAATTTCCTCACAAAAATGCACTGATTCATACTCAGCTGAAGACTTGGTGGGATTCTGCAAATGTCCTGTGTTCTCTCTCTATTCAGCTATTTCTTCTCTGGTACTTTTAACTTATAAACACTAGCTATCTTAGACTCCTTGAACTTCCAGCTCCAACTCCTCATTAAAAGAGACTGCAAGGCTCTACTTGAGTTACGCTTCTTTTTTCTTTTTGAGACAGTCTCAATCACCCTGGCTGGAGTGCAGTGGTGCAATTTTGGCTCACTGCAACCTCTGCTTCCCAGGTTCAAGTAATTCTCATGCCTCAGCCACCTGAGTAGCTGGGATTACAGGCGCACAACCACCCTGCCAGGCTTTTTTGTATTTTTGTCTTCTACATTCCCATTTTACATTCCCACCAGCAATACACAAGTGTTTCCAATTTCTCCACATCTTCACCAATACTTGTTAATTTCCATTTTTTAAAACAATTGTCATTCTGATGGGTGTGAAGTGGTATCTAATTTTGGTTTTGATTTGCACTTCTTGACTGGTTATGTTGAGCAACTTTTCATGTGTTTATTGGCCATCTGCATATCTTCTTCAAATAAATGTTTATTAAATTCCTTTGATCATTACTGAATTATGTTGTTAGTTTGCTTATTGTTGAGTTGTTACTGTGTTAAATATTCTGAATATGAATCCTTTACCAGATATACGATTTGCAAATATTAACTCCCATTCCACTAGTTGTCTTTTCACATTCTTGATAATGTCCTTCGATGCACAAAAATTGTTAATTTTGATGATGTCTAATTTATCTATTTTTTCCATTTGTTGCTTGTACTTTGGAGTCTTTTTTTTTTTTTTAAGTGAAGATTGTTTTGATATCATCAGCATCTGCTGCAAACTTAAACCACTTTTGGGACTATTCTTTTCTCTTTTGTCTCTACCAAACTTTTAGCATCATTCCGTGATTCTAAATACATTTTCCACCTTCTTTTTACATGTCTTTTACAAATTTGAGCTTTTTTTTTTTAAGTTTTAAAACTTTTATAAGTTCAATGTTGTCACTGTATGTTTACATATTCATTGGTACAATTTACATCGAGATTTTTACTTATCCATTTTTGCAAAGATATGTACACAAAGATACACATTCAATAAATGAGAAACAAGTGAAACTTCTGATCTATACTTTCAGGTTTGTTCGATCATGATACTTCTGATAAGGATCATGGACATACCAGTTTCACCTCTTCCAGAAGGACGTCGTCATTTTATCTTAAGAGTTTACTCTGGGTTTTATTGCAGAATACAAATTCCCTCAATCGCTTTTTTCTTGCAGGTGCCTTTTTCCATAATTTTTTCTTATAACCAGCCCTTCTCATCCAAAGGCCACAATGAAGTCAAAGAAAACTATAGATGACAGCTTTCACAATCTTTCTCTTGCCTTTTCGTGTACTGACGTATGTTAGAGATCTGACTGGCAGCTTCAAGGCACTTGGAAGCAAGAGGGCCACTCTATTAAGGATCGCTGAAGTATGCCCACATGTCAGGTTTCTCTCAGATGTGGTAAGTCTGGGAGTGGAGGAAATAACTGGTGTCTGAATATGACTAAAACGTCCAGTGGACAATGCAGAAATAAGAGAGGCATTTTTGACACAGTTTCGGTAGGCTGAAGATGCCAAAATATTCAGAGGCCATAAGATTCCTGAAGCTGCTCTCACTGCACCGGCAAAGGCAGAGGCAGCTATCTTGTCGTCCTCCAAATTTGAGCTCTTATTAAAGAGTTTTCTGCTTGCTCTGCTATGTTTTTTAAAAAGGTCCCTCCACATTCTCTCCTTAATTAAGATCATTTGTGACTATAAAGTCCGAATAGCATTTTTTATGGCATTCAATCTCCCTACGCTTTCTTTACTTCCAAAGTCCCATTCTTTGCAATCATATTTATGTTTTTTTGTTTTCTTTTTTTTTTTAGACGGAGTCCAGGCTGGAGTGCGGTCGCGCGATCTCGGCTCACTGCAAGCTCCGCCTCCCGGGTTCACGCCATTCTCCTGTCTCAGTCTCCCGAGTAGCTGGGACTACAGGCACTCGCCACCACGCCTGGCTAATTTTTTGTATTTTAAGTAGAGACAGGCTTTCACCGTGTTAGCCAGGATGGTCTCAATCGCCTGACCTCGTGATCCGTCCGCCTCTGCCTCCCAAAGTGCTGGGATTACAGGCGTGAGCCACCGCGCCCGGCCTCTTTGGAATCATATTTATCTTTTTTAAAAGTTTTAAGATTTGTCTCTTAAACTCTAGAGAACTTATTTAAGTGCTGCCAGTCTGATCTTTCTTGACTACTTAGAACTCTGAGACCAAGTGTTAACTTCTCCCAATGATTCTCAAGAGTACTGAGACCAATGCTTTAATGTTATTCAAAGGGCTTGAATAGCACTTTTCCCATTTACTTCTTTTACCCTTTAGAAAATAAAACTGTTAATAAGGAAAAACTAAATGGTAGATCTTAGTCAAATTAGGCTTCTAGCAGTGCTTATATGGCACTTGGCTATTACCACTATTTCTTGCCAGTATCTCAATTTGTGAATTATCAAGAATATAGCATTTCTTTCCAATGTCACCATTTATAACCAATGTAACCATCACCTTTGCAGATACACTATCATATTATTTGTATGGGTCATCCTTTATTCTTTACCCAGGTGATCTCATAAACTTCCAGGTCAATTTTTATGTTATTCTAGGCAGACGGCAGTTATTAGATATAAAATTAATGAATATATTCAAACTATGTTAGAAGTATGGAATTAGAATCAGAATGAACTTCTGGGATGATTAATACAATACCTTCATTGTATACATTAAACCATCAAGTGACATGGCCAAGTCACAGGAAGATACACTGAAGGTTTTTTCCTCTTTCATGGATTTTTAAAGAGGCATAAACAGTAAATAAGAGGTATAAACAGTAAATAAGCAATCAAAGTAAATAAGCATTTAAGTAAATAAGCATTTCCATAATTTAGAATGGAAGAAAATACATTCTTGGTAGAAAGAAAAAACTGTAATTGTTGAGATGAAATTCCATTTTATCACCTTCAACTATAACAAACAATATTTTTAAATGATATTATTAATAAAGAAATATAAATGTAATATATCAAAATTTACTCATAATTTATTAAACAAATATCAAATGGACTTAGACTCTGAAGAGACTTAAAAAAGTGATGAATGTGCTTTTTATCCTGATTGTGGTCATAGTAACAGGACAGGTATCCGTCTGTAAAAACTCACAGAAATTACAGTAAAAAGGATGACTCTTACTATAAGTAAATTAAACTTCAAACACCTAAACTTTAAAAAATAAATGTTGGGCCGGGCACAGTGGCTCATACCTGTAATCCTAGCACTTTGGGAGGCTGAGGCAATCAGATCACCTGAGGTCAGGAGTTCGTGACCAGCCTGGCCAACATGGTGAAACCCTGTCTCTACTAAAAATACAAAAATTAGCTGGGCATGGTGGCATGTGCCTATAACCCCAGCTACTTAGGAGGCTGAGGCAGAACTGCTTGAACCCGGGAAGGAGAGGTTGCAGTGAGCCAAGATCATGCCATTACACTCCAGCCTGGATGAAAAGAGGGAAACTCCACCTCAAAAAAATAAAAATATAAAAATAAATAAATAAATAAATGCTTCACTAAGAAAGAAGTTAGTATATACTGAAGGAAATATTGAAAATACTGAGAGCAGTTGACATTGAGGCATTTTTGTTGCACAATTCTCAAGGATATTTACACAAAAATTTAGGATTTAATTTATATATTTCTAAACATATATACACACATCAGAAATAAACAAACAAAAAACCCCCAGGTTCTTTTGAAAAAGGAAAGGTAACTCACTGTCTCATTTCCAAAAAGTATGTCAACATAAGGCATAACTTTCATCAATGATTCCTTGTAGAACTGGCTAATAAACGGTGCAGATAGATTCAAAGTGAAAATCCTGTTGTTTTCAGAAGCATGGTAAGCCACTTTTAATACTGACTCTGGGGAAACTGTAAGAAAAAAGCCCTGGATGAAGAAAAAAGGAGGGAAAATTAGAAATGCCATCTCCACAGTCACTCTCAGTGAGAATAAAAGAAACCTATACAAAATACAAAAGTATATACAATACAATTATAAGATGCAAGGCAGAAAATAGCAACATTTGACTGGAAGGATATTTGATCATATGAGTACCATATGCTTGATACATGCCGTTACTTCAGAGAATAAAGCATTACTTATTTCATACTAGGTTTATATGCTCAATACTAAAGAATTCTGGAAATTCATGAAAGAAAAAATATTTGAAAGGTCTCATTCAAGACAATAATTACATTTGAATTAGGGAAATTGTACTATGAAGGCAAACTGAATCCTTTTAGCTTCTTACAAACAGTTTGGAATATATATTTTTTGAGATAAGATTTCACTATATTGCCCAGGCTGGTCCTGAACTCCTGGGATAAAGCAATCCTCCTACCTCAGCCCTCCAAGTAGCTGGGATTACAGGTGCGCACCACTGAGCCTGGCTGAGTTTGTATTCTTGTAAGTGACTTTAAAATAATCTGTTTATTAAGATCATAACTTCTGGCTGGGCACAATGAATCACACCTGGAATTCCAGCACTTTGGGAGGCCAAGGTGGGCCAATCACTTGAGTCTGGGAGTTCCAAACCAGCTTGGGCTACATGGCAGAACTCTGTCTCTACAAAAATTTCAAAAATTAGCTGGGTGTGTTGGTGTGTGCCTGTGGTCCCAGTTACTCATGAGACTGAGACGGGAGGATTGCTATAGCCCAGGGGGTGGAGGTTGAAGTGAGCCAAGATCACACCACTGCACTCCAGCCTGGGAAATACAGGGAGACCTTGTCTCTATATCAATCAATCAATCATAACTTGTTACCTTAAGAAATATTTAAATTGATTTTTGAGGAAGATTCTGAATTAGAATTTTCAAATAATGAGAAAAGAATTCAGTAATGCAAAAGAAAAATATTTAATTAAAATTTCATGTCAGGAAAGCTGCATTTAAAATGCTATTTATCTACAGTTTTAATATTAATGAAAGTCTTATTAAAACATATTCATGCTTTCTAGATGAAAGCATAAGCAAAGACATACATGTATATACAGGAAATTAGTTTGGATGGTGCACAAACAAGTAAAGGAATACACAAAGGGCAATAATAGAGACTTGAAAAGGTCGGCGAAGTTAAGAACACAAAGGGCCTTGGGTGGCAGGGTAGGAATCTATTTGGTGGGCAATGTGCGAGAGGGGTACGGGTGGATCATGGGTAATGAATATTTCTGTGAAAGGAAGGAATAACAAGCTTATGGGAAAATTTAAAGCAAAGTTAACCTGGGCAGCAACAATTCAGCAACAGTTAGTAAATGTCTACATTTGGCTGTGTAAAAGAAAACCATATTAGGAGTACTACATACAGGACTTGGCAATTGTTTAAGATGTGGAAGGCAAAGAAGAAAAGAGTCAAAAGATGATTGAGATTTTTGAATCTGGTTCTACCATTAATAAAAGTGGAAAATTCCAGAATAAGATCTGGCTTAGATGGTAAAGACTGTTTAGTTGTGGTCATACTACACTTGAGGTTCTAAGGGATCTCTAAGTATCTACCAGAAAGTTGGACTTAGAGGAAAGGCCATGAAGGAGGTGAGGTCAAAGAGGTGTTGTAATTCCCAAGGCAGAGAACACAGAACAAAAGAGGACGAAGGAAAAAATGGAGAACAAAAATTAGAGGAAATAAAAAAGGAAAAGGAGAAAACAAAAGGAGGCCAAATGAGGAGAGAAGAAGTGATGGTGGAGAAACTAAGCAAGGGAAATTTTAAGAAGGTGCTATGGGGAAGTAGAGAAAGAAAGGAATGAGTAAAAGTCATAAGATTTGATGATTAACAGAAAGCCCTTAGTATGATGGTAGAAGTAGTTGTTAAAAAAGGAATGGTGAGAAAGTAAGGTAAGAATAATTATTTTCAAAGCTTCATCAGTAATGATAATAAAACCATCTGAAATGTAATGAGTAATTATTGTGTCCCAGGTACTATACTATACAGCAACTCAGTTATTGTTTTTTCCTTACATCAAACCTATGAGGTGGACACTTATTAGTTTCTTTTGATAAATAAAGCAAGATAGAGAAGTTAAGAGATGTTTCTTAGGACACACAGCTTACATGTGATGAAGCCTGGATTCACACGGCTCCAGATATGTTGCTAGTTTGAGCAGATAATAAGAGGAGGAAAAGGCACAAATGCTTTTTTGCGGGGGAGGGTGGGCAGGGAAAGGAGGGAATAAGAGATTTGCTTTTAAGGGCAGGGAAAGTTGGAAAGATTTTGCTGTTCAAAGAAAAGGATCTATTGGAGAAATAGAAGAATGAAGAGGCAAGAGAGAGAGGATAATTAGAGCAAAGAACTAGAGGAAGTGGGAGCACTGGAAACTAGAAGGGGAGAAAAACTGGCTTATAAATGGAAGAAATAACCTTGAAAATATAAAAGAAACTTCTTTTAAAAGTTACAAAAATGCTACTGAGATCTTCACTTATAACTGAGGGACCAACAATTTCCATAATGCAAACTCTGAAAAGTTTAAAAAGAAAAAAAATCTTTTAAAATATTACTTTCAAATTTCAAATAGACTACAATAAGAAGACTAAAAAAATTAATTTTGTGGCAGGAGCCATGTGTATTGGGATCCATCTTTTAAGGAAGGGTTTATTGCCTTTATATATATTCTGAGACATTAAGAGAGAATCGTCTACTATAATTGTGTCAGGGCCCAGAATACAATACCCCAAAATATGGCCCCCTAGCAATTGAGAAAACCCGCAGAAGCAAGGTCACTCTGACCTTCTCCCACCTTTCTGTGTGAAAGCTGGCCAAAAAACCCTATTCCAAAGGGGTCCTGCCCTATACCTGGCGGCCAAGAATAATCTAACAGACAGGACTTGCTGGCTTCCACATCCTCCAGCTCTAGGTTTATTACCATTAGATCATACCCCTTTTGTCTAATGTTTCTCTACAACTATCCATGTCTTTCATCAGACTTCACATAAAAATACAGTTTTTGCTGGTCTTTGGGTCTTAATTTCTGAAGGCTCCTGTGTCATGTAAAACTTTGTTAAATAAATTATGCTTTTCTCTTGTTAATCTCTTTCGTTACAGAGGGTTCAGTCATGACCCTTGCGATGGATGAGAAAAATATGTTACTTTTTCTCCCCTACAACTGCCTCTTATCACTTTAAAGTACTGCTAGTGAAATTCTAAATGTTTTAGTATGTTTAGTGAAATGCAAAATGTTTTTGTATAATAACAATATTTCTCATCATTTAAAAATTGAATCCATTAATTCTTTACCAATATTCAAGTGTTCTAAGAGGCAACAAATCTTAGTCTTAGTTATTATTTTTAAATGTTTTTATCTTTCTTTTTTAATCAAGTATCCTATCACTTGCAAACTATGAGCATCCAAGCTGCTGCTTTGCTATTTCTGTCACTTGGAGAATTAAAACGAACAGTTTATACAGCATCTTGTCTCCATAGTAATATGGATGTACTGTCTTGCTTTTTAGTCTCTCATTTAATGAGAAGATTTTAAAGCTTTCCCCCTCTATTTCTCCCCAAACTGTTGCAGCATGAAATAAAAACCTCCCATAGCTAGCATTCTGCCAGCTGTGGATTAACCACAGCCAGCCACAGAATGGTCTACATAAATAGTAACCTGGTCAAATAATTAGGCTTCTCACCAACTTCAGACTGAAAATTTGATCTGTGCTAAAATACATCTGATTGTAATTTAAGGTACAGAACACTGTGCCCCTGGAGTCTAAATCTGGCCCCAATCCAAATGTATGTATGCTGTGTGTGTGTTTTCCTTTAAAATACAACACAAGAGTCTTGTGATATGGATAGTATGATGTCAATTTTGTTAATTTTATAAATATACAAAACTCGTCAACTTTTAAATAAAAGGCAAATTCACTATTTAAATTAATTCTATTTTTGAATGATCTCTTGTTTTTCTTTAAGTAAATATTTAGTATTTAAACAATTTGGGGTTTATGCTCTGTTAGATCGCAAAGACTGTTAAAATTGATGCCATCCATAATTTTTCTTGCTAGATTTATAACCTTTGCTAGGCCACATGTTCCAGACTATAGTATCACCAAAAATAAAAAGTGCCATTACAAAATTTTTTTTCTACATGTAAGGTTTGCAACAAAATCAAGTCTATAGTTTAGAAAAATATATAACCAATAAAATCTTGTGCTTTACTAATTAGGGATTTCGGTCTGCACAACAGTTAGCTGTTTATCTTTGATCCTATAACCAAAAGCAAAGTAGATGCTAACACTTAGAGGCTGGATAACATTAATTAGAACTGAGAATGAAGTGGGACTGTTGTATTCATTACAACAGAAAACAAAACAACACAAAGTGGTAGCAGTAGGACGGATAGGGACAGAACCAAAGAACTGTTTTAGTGGAGCAAGACTTAATGCTTGGAAATCGAAAAAACTTAAACACATTACACAACCACTCTAAGGATTTTTCAGAGTAGTTTAAACGTGAGGGAATGTTAGAAACAACATTGTTTAATATACTAAAGGAAAAAATTGCCCTTTTTGCTCTTTTTTTTTTTTACCAGTGTTTACCTTAATTCAAGGTAATCATTTGGGGTTCTTTTAAATTGTCCTTGCCTAAGAGCACAACCTCTTTTCATTATTACCAATTATGTGAGGAATAGGGGTATGTGTATGTGTATGTGTTCACGCACACCTATGTAAATTTCAGGCATTTATAACTCTTGGAAGTATAAGTCTATATTAATTCAAAAGGAAATAAACCTATGTAAAATATCCATGACTATAATTAATCAACTGTGGATACATGGTGATATAGAAAAAAAAGCCTTTGTTTTTATTGAGAACAATATTCTGATCAGAATATAATAGGGAAGAATATATGGTATTATTTTGAAATATTTGAAACAGTAGATTTTAATCTATTTGGGTCTATCTACTTCCTGATTACACATATGCATAAAACTATGCAGTGGCGGTCAGCAACTATACATAATGAGGCTTTATTTAAAAATAATGGGTAAGCACTGGATTCAACTGAAGGTTAAGAATTTGTAATTTAGTTTATTTTCTCACAATTACATAATCATATATTCCAGTTTGATAAAAACATTTTTTAAAAATACATAGAAAATCTACAATAAAAGAGAAGTAAATATCAAACTTCTAGAGCGGGAAAAACTTTCAAACTTACAGAGGAAGTATTATCTAAATTGTTTGCTATAGTAAAAGTAAAGGGTTCAGTTGGTACTCTCAGAAGGAAAAAAACAAACAAATAAACAAAAGATGAGGAAAAACATGACAAAGGGTTAGTATCTTTAGTCCACAAAGAAATTTAAAAGTAGACTAAAAATTAAACAAACATTAGGACACCAATAGATAAATAAACCATAACATAAAAAAGTATTCCACTAAAAGAGAAATACATAGTAAATAAAATTTGTAGAGAAATATTCCTCTCTAGTAACTAAAGAAACAACATGGTAACAATGATGAAGAAGGGTTGAAGAAACAAATATTAATACTGCTGATGGTACTGCAACTGACAACAGTCTTTCAGGAAATAATTTGAAAATACACAAGATGAACCATAAACAAATTTATACTCTTTGACCCAATAATTCTACTTCTGAGAGTCTACTTTAAGAAAGTAATCCAAAACATGGGAAAATACACATTCATAAACTTATCAGTGTATTTATTTCATTGAAATCAATGTAAAAAATGACAGAGGAACAGTCAAGAATTGGCTATATACTCTAAAGCTCACTACTGATCACTTAAAATGTGACTAGTGCAAAGAGGGGCTTGAATTTTAAATTTAATTTAAATTTAAATGAAGAAGCTACATGTAGATGATGAGCATAAGTAACGTGGCTAGTATGATTGTGAAACTATCTTTTTAATTTACTTTCATTAATTTAAATGTAAAAATTGAAGCATTTCATATTTTTCTGCTGAAGCTTTATTGTTTTGGTAGGACTACATTTTATTTTGACATTGAAAGTTTAGTGACATAATTCACTGGTATATACGTAAAATAGGTACATTTCAAAGATGTACTATGAAAAGAAGGTTAAAATCTAATAATTTTTACATCTAATATGGTGTATAATTTTTACATGTTGAAACAATAAATATTTTAGATATATTAGATTAAATAAAATACATTATTAATCTGTTTCTTTTTACATTTTTCATATGGGTCCTGGAAAATTTTAAGTTATATTTCTATTGAATAGCACCACTCCAGAGAATATTTTAAAGATATTACAAATGATGATGATGATGAAAACTAAGTAGTAAAGTAGAAAATGCTTATGGCACATAAATATTCAATTAAATAGAAGACATACAAATAGTGTGTACACAGTATGATTATAACCTACATTAAATCAATAGTAAAAAAGATTATAAGAGAATAACCAAAAGTAAAACTGGTTAAGTTTAGGTACAAAAATTGTGGATAATTCTAATATTTTCTTTGTTTTTCAAAATTTGGTAATATGGGTAGATGGCACTTCTGATAAAAAAGTATTGATTACTCATATCTCTTAAACAATTTTTATCAGGAGAGCCATCTAACCACATCACTGAATTTTGAAAAATAAATTGTAAGAAATATCCGTAAGTTTTCACCCCAATTTAACCATTTTTAGTTTTGGTGTATTTGTGTCTACACAAACAAGAGATGTTTACAAATAGTAAGAAGCTTAACTCAATAAACAGGAGTAAGAGTAGATCATACACAGCTGGGAGTAAGTCTATATTACTTCTTTGAGTAGACAGAAGGCTCAAAAAGGAACAAACTAAATACGAGACTAGCAGCTTTAGAAAGCATAAACCACTATTTATAGAAGAAAAATAAAATAAAGAAAGATGTGTGGTAACAGAAAAATATTTGGACAACCAGAGAGCCCAACCAAGCCTAGACTAGCACTGATGAGGAAAGGGCTAAGACTACCAGATGCTTGTGTCTCAAGATGTATCACTGTCGTCTGTTCTAAAGAACATAATTAGCTTGTTTTCCATGCCATAACTTAGGTGCCATAGTAACACTAGTCAGAGAACAGGGCTGAGAGAATGAATAAATTACAAGTCAAAAATAACAAATATAACAACCATATAGCATGCTTTCTTCCTCTTAATGGGTCCTACATGTTTTGTGAATCTCCCAGAAAGTATAAAATATATTTTGTTCTCAGAGTCGATCAAATAAGAGTTATGACAAACCATAGTTCCTATCTGCTTGTAAGAAAAATGTTGGCCTGACAACGATTAAGATAATGTATAAATAATTTATAATTACAATGCTATAATATGCAGTATTTCATACAAACGACAGCAACAGAATTACTAAAAGAAGAAAGCTAGAACAAATATACTTGTGAATGCCATAAAGGTTATGTTACCAATGACAGAAGGCAATGTAAAGAAATAGAAGAGAATAATTCACCTGGATCTTCTTCCTGCCTATGTGGTTCCTTTTGGAAGCAGAAAATCACATAGTCTACATATCTTTTAATCTTTTTTTTTTTTTTTTTGAGACAGAGACTCGCCCAGTTGCCTAGACTAGAGTGCAGTGGTGCAATCACAGCTCAGTGCACCCTCGACCTCCTGGGCTCAGGTGATCCTCCCACCTCTGCCTCCTAAGTAGCTGGGACTACAGGCATGCACCACCACGCCCAGCTAGTTTTTGTATTTTTAGTAGAAACAGGATTTTGTCACGTTGCCCAGTCTGGTTTCCAACTACTGAGCTCAAGCTATACGCCTGCCTCAGCCTCCCAAAGTGCTGGGGTTACAGGTGTAAGCCACCACACCCAGCTCATTTTAATCTGTTTAAGGATTAAAATACACCCAACTTCAGGTATGTTATAAATGAAGAAGTCCATTTTTCTTCTATCCCACATAACTCCCTCAAAAAAGGAAGTAAAATGAGGAAAAAGATATAGTAGAAATAAAATGGGCTTTAAGGGAATACATAGGAGCATATTTATATAGCTCTGTTCAACATAAAACAAAGTGTGAGGAATCCTAGAAGTCTACTTCTAGGAGAAAAGATGAGAATGTGGTGAATGCACACTGATATGGTTTGGCTCTGTGTTCCCACCCAAATCTCATCTTTAATTGTGCTCCCATAATTCCTACGTGTTGTGGGAGAGACTGGTAGGAGATAATTTGAATCATGAGGGTGGTTTCCCTCATGCTGTTCTCGTGGTAGTGAATAAGTCTCACGAGATCTGATGGTTTTATCAGGGGTATCTGCTTTTGCCTCCCACCATGATTCTGAGGCCTCCCAAGCCATGTGGACCTGTAAGTCCAATTAAACCTCTTTTTCTTCCCAGTCTCAGGTATGCCTTTATCAGCAGCATGAAAACAGACTAATACACACACTACTATGCAGAGATTAAAAGCAATAAAGGAATTGGGCACAGGGGCTCCAGCCTATAATCCCAGCACTTTGGGAGGCTGAGGTAGGCGGATCACTTGAGGTCAGGAGTTCAAAACCAGCCTGGCCAACATGGTGAGCTCCCGTCTCTACCAAAAATACAAAAATTAGTTGGGTGTGGTGGTGGGTGCCTGTAGTCCCAGCTACTTGGGAGGCTGAGGCTACTTGGTCGCTTGAACCAAGGAGGTGGAGGTTGCAGTGATCTGAGATTGCACCATTGCACTCCAGCCTGGGCAACAGAGCGAGACTCCATCTCAAAAAAAAAAAAAAAAAAAAAAAAAAAAAAAGCAATAAAGGAGTAACATCAGCAAGATGGCTGAGTAGGGATACCTGGTGCTTGTCTAACCCACAAAAAAAAAAAGGATCAAGGCAACAAACAGCTAAGATTTGACTGGAGTGTGAAGGAAGAGTAGTGGTGTGCACTGATGGAATGAAGATGCACCTGTGGCGATTGGAAGTCTAGGAAGGCAGCATAGAGGCACTCAAACTCGTGGTCCCATCTTCCCCACTTAGATCAGATCTGCCTGGAGACAGGAGAGAATTGCTATTGCAGGGAAAAAAGTCAGCAGAAGATCCCTACCAGCCCTCTTTGCCACCACAAACACATGAAGTCCTTACTACACAAGAATCCCATAGTCCTCACAAGCCCTGAGCCCATTTTGGAGAGCTGCCAAGAATTCATGCAACTGCACTGACCTGGATTAAGAGCACAAGGTGTGTACTCCCCATCCCACCACTGTGAGCCAAACTGCTGTAACATGGCGCCATCTTGAGAATAGCCACCTGTGTAGTATGCCCTCCTCTGGGGGGAAAGTGGCCACTGCACCTCTCCAGAACTGAGGCTCCATCTTCATTATGCCAACTCCAAACAAGTTTCTGAACACCATGATCCAAGCTGGTGAAGGTTGGACCCTGGACTGACTGTTATTCTGGTCTTGCACAGCAAGAAAACCTAGTACCATGGCTGTACCACCAACAGAGAAACCCGTCTGCCAGTCCTACCCACAGCAAGTCTGCTCTTAAGCTGGCCAAAGTGCTGGGCTCCCTTCTCTAAGCAGGAGATCTCCCTGAGACTCTGAGAAGGTGATATGGCCGAGGGCCAGCAGAGTAGGGCTACCTGCAAGCAATCAGAACCTGAGAAACAGACACACAGCTCCCCCATAGGCATGCCCTTGGCCTGCCCAACAGTCCTGTAAGGCCCCAATAAGGGCCTGAGAGATAGTCCCACAGACTGCCCCTGTGCCACAAGGAATATTTCCAAGCCAGCCAAGTGGCCAAAAGCCCGTGTCCCAGACCTGAAAGCTGCTCCTGGCAGGCATGTCCCCAGGTTGCCCAAGCAACCTTATACTTGTATTTCTGGTCAGAGTAACAGCCTTGTGGCCCCAATCTCAGCAAGCCAATCTCACCAACCAAGTTGGCTGACCTACTATGTGCACGTACATACCCCAGACCTGAGAAACAGTCTAGTGAGCCCACCCCTGGCAAAGTGGCATCACCATTGCCACAAACTCTCTCAGCCCATGCCACTGAGAAACTCACAAATGCCACTAGAGTGGATTACAGCTGAAGAAATTACTCAGAGACTATAAAACTACATGTATCTAGAAATGAGGCTAATGTACCCCACCAAACCAACAATCCAAGACTCATTCATATTCTTTCTTATGAAACCTACTCCATAAAATTAAAAGAGGTGACTTTTCCACCACATGCATTAGAAATCAACACAGGGACACATCAACCATGAAAAAGCAAGAAAAAGCCTGGGCAACATGGTGAAACCCTGTCTCTACTAAAAACCACAAAAATTAGCAGGGCATATTGGTGAGTGTCTGTAATTCCAGCTACTTGGGGAGCTGAGGTGGGAGGATCACTTGAGCATACGAGGTAGAAGCTGCAGTGAGCCGAGATTGTGCCACTGCACTCCAGCCTGGGCAACAGAATGTGAACTTATCTTAAAAGAAGAAGGAAAAAAAGCAAGAAAACATGTAATGACAAAAGGAAAACAATAATTATCTAGTAACAGACTCCAAACTATAAGGAAATATATGAAATGTGGGAAAAAAATCAAAATAATCATCTTAAATAAATCCAATAAGATACAAGAGAATACCGATAGATAATTCAACAAAGTCAGGAAAACAGTTTATGATTTGAAAGGGAAATTCAACAAAGATAGATATCATGAAAAAGAATGAAGCAGAAATCCTAGAGCTGAAGAATTTAATGAATGAAATAAAAAATACAATAAAGAGCTAAACAACAGACTAGATCAAGAAGAAGAATTTCTGAACTTGAAGAATGATCTTTTGAAATAACACAGGCAGACTAACTTTAAAAAAATAAAAGAGAATGAAAAAGCCTAAAGGATTTATGGGATACCATTAAGCAAACAAATATCTCCAGAAGGTGAAGGGAAAGGTGAGAAAAACATATTTAATGAAATAATAACAGAAAGACAGAGAGACATCCAAGTCGAGAAAGCTCAAATATATTCACCTCAAACAGGACCTCTGCAAGGCACATTACAGTTAAATTGTCAAAAGTCAAAGACAAAGAAAGAATTCTAAAAGCAGCAAGATAAAAGCATCAAGTCATATAAGGGAGTCCCCACTAGACTAACAGTGAATTTCTCAGCAGAAATCCTATAGTCCAGGAAAGGACAGGATAATATAGTCAAAGTACTAGAAGAAAAAAATTATTAGCCCAAGAATATGCCCAGCAAAGCAACCTTCAGAAATAAAGGACAAATAAAATATTTCACAGACTAGCAAAACTAAGGGAATCCATCACCACTAGTCTGGCCTTGCAAGAAATGCTCAAGGGGGTCTTACATGTGGAAATGAAAAACAATAATCACCATCATGAAAATATGTGAAACTATAAAACACACTGATAGAGCTGCTGTACAAAGGAGAAGGAGAAAGGAATCAAACCTTTTCACTAGAGAAAATCATTCAACTGCAAAAATAACATTGAGAGAAAGTAATAAACAAAGGATATACAAACCACCAGAAAACAATCAATAAAATGACAGGAGTAAGTCCTCACCTATCAATAATAACCCTGATTGTAAATAGATTAAGTTCCACATTTAAAAGATACATACTAGCTGAATGGATTTTAAAAAAACAAGACCCAATTATATGCTATCTACAAGAAACTCATATCACCTGTATACATACACAGACTGCAAGTGGATGGAAAAAATATTCAATGCAAATGGAAACTAAAAGCAAACAGGAGTAGCTATAATTATATGAGGTAAAACACTCTTCAAGTCAAAAGCTGTAAAAGACAGCAGAGGGCTATTATATAATTATAAAGGGATTGATCCAACAAGAGAATATAACAACTGTAAATATATATGCACCCAATACTGAAGCACCCAGATATGTAAAGCACATATTATTAGATCTAAAGTGAAATAATAGTTGGGGACTTCAACATCCCACTCTCAACACTGGGCAGATCATGTAGACAAAAAGTCAACAAAGAAACATCAGAGTTAAACTGCACCATAGACTAAATATAACAGATATTTACAGAACATTTCAGCCAACAGTGGCAGAATACACATTCTTTTCATCAGCCCATTCAACAGTCTCAGGATCAATCATGTGTAAGGACACAATAGAAGTCTCAAAATGTTCTTAAAGAATCAAAATATCAAGTACTTATCTGAACACAATGGTGTAAACTTAGATATCTATAACAACAGAATCATTTAGAAATATACCATTACATGAAAATTAAACAATACGCTCCTGAATGACCAATGGATGAAGAAAGAAATTAAGAATAAAATTTAAAAATTCCTTGACACAAAGGAAAACAGAAACACAACATACCAAAACCTATGGGACACAGCAAAAACAGTATTCAGAGTCAAGTTTATAGGAATAAATGCTTATATCAAAAAACAAGAAACATTTCAAGTAAACAACTAATGATAAACCTCAAAGAACTAGAAAAGAATAAACTAAACCCAAAATTAATGGAAGGAAAGAAATAATAATGATCAGTGCAGAAATAAACAAAAATAAGACAAAAAATACAGAAGATCAACAAAACAAAAAGCTGGCTTCTGAACAAAATTGACAAACCATTAGCTAGAATAAGAAAAAAGAGAGAAGATCTAAATAATTAAAATAGGAAACAAAAAAGGAGACATGACAAAAGATACTACAGAAATACAAAGGATCACTAGAGACTACCGTGAACAACTATATGCCAACAAATTTGAAAACCTAGAGGAATTGGACACATTCCTGGATACATAAAACCTACCAAGACTGAAAGAAGAAATAGAAAGCCTAAACAGACCAATGACAAGAAACAAGATTGATTTAATAACAAAAAGTCTTCCAACACCAAAAAAAAAAAAAAAAAGTCCAGAACTGGATGGCTTCACTGTTGAATTAAAACCAATTTGTCCCAAATTATTCCAAAAATGAAGCAGAGGAAATTCTTCCTAATTGATTCTATGAAGCCAACATAACTGTGATACCAAAAACAGATAAGGACAAAACAAAAAAAGAAAATGATAGGCCAATATCCCTGATGAACATAGATGCAAAAGTCCACAACAAAATACTAGCAAACTGAACCCAACAGCATCCCAAAAAGATTATGAGCAAGTGAGGTTTATCCCAAGAATGCAAAGATGGTCCAACATATGTCACTCAATGAATGTCTTACATCATATCAATAGAATGAAGGACAAAAACCATATGATCATCTCAATGAAAAGCAGAAAATGCTTTTGATAAAACTTAATATTCCTTCATAAAAACTCTTAATAAATTAGGTATAGAAGGAAAGTACCTCAACATAATAACATGTTGAAATTACCTCAACGTGACAAACTCATAGCTAGCATCTTACTGAAACCTGAAAGCATTTCCTCTAAGAACTGGAACAGACAATGATGCCCTCTCTCACCACTCTTATTCAACATAGTACTGGAAGTACTAGCCACAGCAATTAGGCAAGAGAAAGTAATAACCATATCAAAATTGAGAAGGAGGAAGTTAAATTGTCCCTATTTGCATATGTAATGATTCTACGTATTAAAAAGCCTAAAGACTCTACCAAAAAACTCTTAGAACTGATAAATGAATTCCATAAAGTTGCAGGATAGAAAATTGACACACAAAAATCAGTAGTGTTTCTGTACATAAACAACAAGTAGTTGAACAAGAATTCAAAAAGGCAATCTCATTTACAATAGCTAGAAAAGAAAACAAAATCTTGGGAATAAACTGAACCAAGGTGATAAAAGACCTCTACAAGGAAGATTACAAAACACTGATGAAAGAAATTGAAGTGCATACAAATAAATGGAAAGACATCTACAGATTCAGTGCAATCCCTATTAAACTACCAATGACACTTTTCACAGAAATGGAAAAAAATTCTAAAATGTGTATGGAAACATGGAAGACCCTGAATAGCTGAAGCAATCCTGAGTAAAAAGAACAAAGCTGGAGGTATCACACTATCAGACCTCAAAATGTACCACAAAGCTATAATAACACAAACAGCATGGTACCAGCATAAAAACAGACATATAGACCAATGGAAAGGCATAGAGAACCCAGAAATTTATCCACATTATCTACAGCAAAATGATTTTTGACAAAAGTGCCAAGAATTGTCATTGGGGAATGAATAGTTTGTTCAATAAATGGTCCTGAGCAAACTGGATAGCCATATGCAGAAGAATGAAACTACACTTCCACCTCTGACTGCATGCAAAAATCAACTCAAAGTGGATCAAAGAGGCTGGGCACAGTGGATCACACCTGTGATCCCAACATCTTGGGAGGTCAAGGCAGGTGGATCTCTTGAGCCCAGGAGTTTGAGATCAGCCTTGACAACATGGCGAAACCCTATCTCTACAAAAAAATACAAAAATTAGCCGGGCATGGTGGCATGTGCCTGTAGTCCCAGCTACTCAGCTGGCCAAGGCGGGAGAACTGCCTGAGCCTAGGAGATCAAGGCTGCAGTGAGTCATGATCGCACCACTGCACTCCAGCCTGGGTGACACAGCAAGACCCTGTCTCAAAAAAATGATCGAATAACTAAATATAAGACCTAAAAGGATAACCCTCCTAGAAGAAAACACAGGTGAAATGCTTTAGGACATTGATCTAGAAAAATATTTTATGAATACAACTTCAAAAGCACAAGCAACAAAAGTAAAAATAAACAAATGAGATTATATCAAACTGAAAATCTTTAGCACAGCAAAGGAAACAATCAATAGAGTGAAAAGACAACCTACCGAATGGGAAAAAATATTTGCAAACTATTCATCCCATCAGATAGGGGATTAATACTGAGAATATACAAGGAACTCAAACATCTCAATAGCAAAAAACCAATCTTATTAAAAAATAGGTAAATGATCTGAACAGACATTTCTCAAAAGACATACAAATGGCCAACAAATATATGAAAAAGTGCTCAACATCACTACTCATCTGAGAAATGCAGATCAAAATCACAATGAGGTATCATCTCACCCCAGTTAGGATGGCTATTATCAAAAAGAAAAAAAAATGTTGGTGAGATGGAGAAAAGGGAACTCTTAATACATTGTTGGTGGGAATAGCCACTATGGAGAATAGTTGGAGTTTCCTAAAAACCACAAGTAGAACTACTACATGATCCAGCAATCCTACTACTAAGAATTTATCCAAAGGAATGGAAATCATTATATTTAAGGGACATGTGCACCCCTATGCTTACTGCCGCACTATCCACAATAGCCAAGATATGGAACAAGCCTAGGTGTCCAACAACAAATGAATGGATAAAGAAAATGCGTAATACATACACAAAGGAAAACCATTCAGCCATAAAGAAGCATAAAATCCTGTGGTTCACAGCAACATAGATAAAACTGGAGGACATTATGTTAAATGAAATGTTAGGAACAGAAAGTTAAACATGGTATGTTTTCATTCATAAGTAGAAGATAAAAAAAGTTGATCTTACAGAAGTAAAAGGTAGAACAGAGGATATTGGAGGCTGGGAAAATAGGGGGAAAGGAAGGATAGGGAAAAATTTGTTAAAGGATACCAAAATTACAACTAGATAAAAGGAATAAGTTATAGAATTCTATACCTCTGCAGGATGACTATTTAGCTAACAAAAATATATTAAATAGTTTAAATAGGTAGATGGAGGATATTAAATGTTCTTAACACAAAGAATGATAAATGTTTGAGATGATGGATATGCTATTTATCTCTGTCTGATTACTATACATTACAGGTATCAAAACATCATTATGGGCCGGGCACAGTGGCTTATGCCTGTAATCCCAGCACTTTGGGAGGCTGAGGCAGGTGGATCAAGAGGTCAAGAGATCGAGATCATCCCGGCCAACATGGTGAAATCCCATCTCTACTAAAAACACAAAAATTAGCTAGGTATGGTGGTGCACACCTGTAGTCCCAGCTACTCAGGAAGCTGAGGCAGGAGAATCGCTTGAACCCGGGGGCGGAGGTTGCAGTGAGGCGAGATCACGCTACTGCACTCCAACCTGGTGACAGAGCGAGACTCCATCTCAAAAAAAAAAAAAAAAAATCACAATGTATTCCATGAATATGTACAATTACTATTTGTAAATTATTTTTTAAAAAGCAGTAAACTAAGCCAGGCCCAGCTGCGTGTACCTGTAGTTCCAGCTATTTAGGAGGCTCAAGTGGGAGGATAGGTTGAGGCCAGGAGTTCAAGGCTATCTGCACAATGATTACACCTGTGAATAACTACTGCATTCTGGTCTTGGTAACATATTCATAGCAAGACCTTGTTTCTTATAAAAGAAAAATGTGTGTTTCTTATAAAATAAAAATATAAAAGCAATAGAGTAGAAACATATATATCAAATCAGACAAGCTATAATTTACCCTTTTATATATTATGTATAATTTAAACACATATGCATGCATCTAAAATAACACAATACAGTCTTAAAGGACACATCCAAATGTAAGAGCGCATATCAAACACATTAAGAGTACCCATGGTGGGAAGAGATCAGGAGCGATATGAAAAATAAAAAAAGAGAGACACTATGCCTAAGTCAGATGAAGACAATTTGATAAGACCCAAGGAGAATTAACTCGATTCTCCTTAGTTTAAACCAACTAGTAAACTTCTTTTAAAAATTTTTGCTAATCTGTCTACTTATTAACTATGTGACTCTGGACAACATAACTTTACTAGGCTTTACTGTTCTCACCTGTAAAATGGGAATAATAATGTCTCTCAAGGGTTGTGAGAATTAAATAAATGATTAATATAGTTCCTGGCCTGTAGTATGCATTCCATACATATTTACATTGTATTGATATTATTCCTCTAGAAATAAAAAGAAAGTTAGAAAGTCTTCTGCCTCCCCTCAGAAAAGTGAGTTTTATGTTACAACTGTTAGTTACAGTGCTGAACAAAAGTATGCTCTTCAAAGATCAACAGTTTGGTATTTCCTTTGAAATACAAATACATAAAGCAAAATCCATCATTCCCTTTTAAAAAGCTATCCCTGCCTCCTTTCTCTCCGTGATTTAATCATCCTATATCTTGCTGACAGATTAATCACCCTAATCACTCTTCTTTTCCTAGTAAATTAAATCCAAATGCCTCACACCCCAGCATTCAAAGTGCTCCACAATAGTACTCCCACTTATAGTAAACCAGCTGTAATCTACATTACTTCATAACATATGTCCTTGCTTCAGTCATATAGAATAATTTGCTTCTCCCAAAATAAATCTTGAGTTTTTATGTTTTTCCTTCTATCTGAAATGTCCACTACCTCTACATGTTAGAATTTACCAACATGTCAATGCCCATTTAAAATCTAACAAATTCTTTCTTCATTCCCACTAACAGATGTACACATTCTTCTTTGAATGCCCATAATATGTGATATTATGAAATAAATGAGGGTAATTATTTTATTTTACTTAATGATATAAGCAACTTGTATTTGTCTTACCACTCTGACTTGACCATAACCTTAAGGGGACGAGCACTTCTTACTTTTTTTGTTTGATACAGCAAAAGGCACAGAAAATTTTTAAATATGTGATTACATTTTTGTTAAGATGCTACACAAAATCCCATGTCACTAGAATGTGTTTTTAAATTTTTTTTTTTTTTTTTTTTTTTTTTTTTTGAGAGGGGATTTCACTGTCACCCAGGCTGGAGTGGAGTGGCGCGATCTCGGCTCACTGCAACCTCTGCCTCCTGGGTTCAAGTGATTCTCCCACCTCACAGCCTCCACAGAAGCTGAGACTACAGGTGTGCACCACCACACCTGGTTAATTTTTGGATGTTTTGTAGAGATGCGGTTTTACCATGTTGCCCAGGCTGGTCTCAAACTCCTGGGCTCAAGTGATCTGTCCACCTCAGCCTCCCAAAATGCTGGGATTACAAGTCTGAGCCACTGTGCCCAGTCTAGAAAGCTATTTTGAAAAAAAGAGAAAAAAGAAAGACTGCTGCCTTTTCACATGCTTATGGAAGAATGCATTCATTTTAGAGTTGAACAACTCTCTCAAATTCAGAGAATCTGAAACTTTCCCAGTTTACAGTGTTTTTAGTGTTTTTGTTATTTTTTCATTTTTCATGGTATGCTAACAAATGCCTAACAGTTCTGTTTAATGTTAAGTCCAAACAATTTAATAAGTACTAGCTTCAGAATTTAATAGTTAAGAAAAATACATATAAATTGAAAAAAGTTTTAAAAATCTCATTAAAAAAATAACTACAATACAGTTGACCCTTGTACAACTTGGGTTTGAATTGCATGGATCCACTTGTGTGTAAAAACTTTTTCAAGAAGTATATCAGAAAATTTTTTGGAAAGTTGTGATAGTTTGAAATACTCTTCAGACAAACTGTGTAGCCTAGAAATATTGATAAAAATTGTTAAGTACGTCATGAATGCATAAAATATATGTAGATACTATTTTATCACTTACTATCATAAAACTACAAAAATTTATTATAAAAAGGTAAAATCTATCAAAACTTACACAGGCAAACACTTACAGACCATATATGGCAGCATTTGAGTCAAGAGAAATGTAAACAAATGTAAAAATTCAGTATTAAATCCTAACTGCATAAAATGAAATGCAGTAAATACTGTACTATTGTAACAACGTTGTAACTACCACCTGTTGCTTTTGCAGTGAGCTCGTGTTGCGAGTATCCATTGAAAATGCCATGTGATGCTAATCATCTCTGAGTGAACCCTACATCTTACAGTAAATTGCATATTGCAATAAAAAGTGATCTCTCATGGTTCTTGAATTATTTTTCATCATGTTTAGTGCAATACTGTAAACCTTCAACATCACCCTGGGACCCATATGAAATGTCACTAGTGATGCTGGAAGTGCTCCCAAGAAGCAGAGAAAAATCATTACCAAAAAAAGCTGAATTGCTTGATATGTACCGTAGATTAAGGTCTGCAGCTGTGGTTGCCCACCATTTCAAGATAGATGAATCCAGAGTAAGGACCATGGTGGTTGGGGGAGGACTTTGTGGAGCCATCACTGCAGCTACGACAGCAGGCATGAAAATCTTGAAATTTCTGTAAAATATCTTTTTATCTTATATTTAAAATACAATGTGAGTACAGAATTGCTATAAGAAAGGCATACTCTAGTAAGACTTGAAGTCATTATATGACAACTTAAAGCAAAAGGAAGGTGAAGGATTTAAAGCTGGAAAATTTAATGTCAGCAAAGGATGGCTTGACATTTTTAGAAAGAGGTTTGGCTTCAAAAAATGGTTAAGAGGAGAAGTAACTTCTGCTGACAAAGAAGTACCTCGTCAGTAAGGAAATGTCTTTTAAAGTTCTTTAGATATTGAACAATGCCCCGGGTCACCCACACCAGGAATTCAACAACAAAGGTGTCAAAGTGGTCTACTTGCCCTCAAACACAATATCTCTAATTCAGATCTAGATTAGGGGGTCATAAGGACTTTAAAGATCATTACACATGGTAATCTATAGAAAAGATTGTCAATGCTATGGAAGTAGACCTCAACTTAGAGAACGCCAAGGATATCTGAAAGAATCAAATCATGGAAAATGCCATTGTTACAAAAGTAGCCATGAAAGCCATCAAGCCCAAAAAAATAAATTGATGCTAGAGAAAAACTGTCCAAGGTGTATATGACTTCATAGGATTTACAACAGAGTCAATCAAGGATATCATAAAAGAGACTGTGGATATGGCAAAAAAAAAAAAAGTGGGGGGAAGTTGAAGAGTTTCAAGATATGGATCTTGGAGAAATTCAAGAGCTAACAGACACCATATCACAGGAATTAACAGAAGATGACTTGATGGAGATGAGTGCTTCCAAATCAGTGCCAGATGATGAGAAAGAAGATGTAGAATAAGTAGTGCCAGAAACAAATTGATATTAGACCATATGACAGAATGATTCCAGTTATTCAAAAGATTGCTTTTGACTTCTTTTACAACATGGACCCTTCTATGATACGGGCACTGAAACAAAAGCAAAAGGTGGAAGGATAGGTGCCATATAGAAACATTTTTAGAGTAACATTTTTAGGGAAATGAAAAATAAGACAGAAATTACAATGTATTTCTGTAAAGTTACACTGAGTATGCCTACCTCTTCTGCCATCCTTTCCACCGCCTTCATCATTTCCACCCCTGCTACCCCTGAGACAGGAAGACCAGCTCTTCCCCATCCTCCTCTTCAGCCTGCTCAGTGTGAAGACTACTAGGATGAAGATGTTTATGATGATCCACCGCCACTTAATGAATAATAAATGTATTGGTCCGTTTTCATACTCCTATAAAGAACTGCCCAAGACTGGCTAATTTATAAAGAAAAGAGGTTTAATTGACTCACAGTTCTGCATGGCTGGGGAGGCCTCAGGAAACTTACAATCATGGCAGAAGGGGAAGTAGGCATGTCATAAATGGCAGCAGGCGAGAGAGGGCACATGAGAGAGGAACTGTCAAACACTTATAAAACTAACAGGTCCCATGAGAACTCACTATTACAAGAACAGCATGGGGGACACGGCCCCCATGATCTAATGACCTCCTAACAGGTCCCTCCCTTAACATGTGGAGATTATGGGGACTAATATTCGAGATGAGATTTGAGTGGGGATGCAGAGCCAAACTATATCAATCAATATATTTTCCTTATGATTTTCTTTTCTCTAGCTTACTGTGTTACAAAAATACACTGTATAATACATATAATATAAAAAATACATGTTCATCAACTATTAATGTTACAGGTAAGGCTTCTGGTCAACAGTAGGCTCTTAGTAAAGTTTCTGGGGAGTCAAAAGTTATACATGGATTTTCAACTACCCGGGGGAGGGGAGTGCCTCCAACCCCCGCACTGTTCAAGGGTTAACTGTATTTACTAAAGGAATATGTATGCTTATGGAATACTGCACACTCTTCAAGCCTTGTATTCCAAGTGGATACTGCTACCTTCATTTCCCATTCTGCATTGATTTTTCAGGAGGTACATATTTAAAAAAAAAACCACAACAATAATTATTTTTAAAAAAGACATCATCCAAAAGGAACATAGCAAAATTTAATTTTGAAACTGATATAAAATATCCTGTAGCACTCTTGTGAGTCTGCTGCAGTACCCTGGGGTGTCAGTGCACAGTTTGGGAACTGTGGCTCTACTTGAATTAAATACCTTGAGATAAGTCTTTTTATTTGAGAGAGCTAAAGCCCTTTTTGAGCATGGTTCAGAGTACTTGGAAAATGGAAGTACTTTATTCTGTATGAGGTAGCATAAGTAAATCTGTGTATCAGGGTGGGATTCTGGAGAGCAAAGTAAGAGGATTTTATAAAGAGATGGACCCTGACAAGATGATGGCAGCTGGGTGCCCTGGAGATAAAATATGGCGAGTAAAAAATTGCCTGTGCCTGGGATGAGTGAACAATTTCAGTAATGCTGATAACTAGTAATCAGTTTTGTTTCTTATCCTATGTAGTGTTATAATCCTTCTCCATCAACTTAAACCTTCCATAAAAATTAGCTCTTTACCTCCCTAATATGTGTATAAATAATAATTTTTCTGCCCAATGAAGTTTTAATCTTTAAACTATTATCTCTTTGTCTCAAAATTCAGTGTCTAATATCCTATCAATTTTAATTATACAGCAACTCCTGGAACTATGTCATCCTTCCTATTAATATAACTTTAGTTGATAACTCTCATTACTTTGTAAACCCTACTGCAACACTTTCCTGTTCTGGCAAAGCTCCTTTGTTCAAAAAACCTTAAATGACTCATTTCCTAAACAATAGTAGCTCAAGTTCCTGAAGTGGCATTAAAAATCCTCTAAATCTGACAGTAATCTATCTTTCCTATATAATCTCTGATGACTCACATCCAGAAAACTCTTACTTTGACAATATGGAGTTTCTAGCTAGCCTAAGTATAAATCCTGTACCTTTCTATATCCTTTTCTTTGCTGGTGATATTTGATATTTATCACTCTATAGAATCTGCTCTTCCTTTTCTACTTGGGTCAACTAAAGCAAGGACTGGCAAGTGTTTTCTGTAAAATGCCCCAACAAATAGTTTAGGTTTGCAGGCCACATGGTATCTGTTGCAACCACTCAACTCTGCTATTGTAGCGTATGGCTCATAGGCCATACTTTGTTGACCTCTGAACTAAAAGGAAAGAAGGAAATACACACTAAGTAGAAATGAAAACAACAACCCAGATAAAAATAACATTGGAGATAAATATTAATAGAAAATCCATTTAGTGTGGTAATGAGAGTGTAGCTTCCTCTTAGTAACGAAGTACACAAAGAAGTTGAAAACTAAGGCAGATTTAGAGAGAAAGAAACGATATAATTACATTTCCTAAAGTTTTCCCTTAAAATGAGGACATCTGACTATTTTCTGAGGCTAGCACTAAATCAATACAAGTCCTTTATATTTGAGTATAACACCCAATTTCCAGGGGGTACTACATTATCTTGCTTTAATTGCTGCTGCTTTCTATCTCTAACTCCCAATCTGACTCAAATGTTTCTCCCTAGATGCCTCTGAGGATAGTTTTGTTGAAAATAGATCTTCTAGCTTTACCAACAAGACAAGGTCATTTACATAATTTTTTTACAATGTGAGTGCTTTTGTCTATTGAAAGAAACAAAAAATTATCAAGTGGTAGAATGTGCTAATAATTATGCAAAAATTATTTTGAAAATTTTTTTAATTTAAAAAAGTGAATTGTAATCATAGAAGTTTGCAGTTCATAAGCCAGGCCAATGTAGACTACATTTAAAATATAGGTGCCTTCTGTGATTGTGAAAGTGCTGCAGGGAACAAATCTCTTCTAATTTAAACTCTGGCTTGCTTTTTGGCAAATTACTGCAATAAACACTCTCTATGTCTACCTTTCTTGTATGTGGCACAAAGGAAGCTATGCTTCTTTTTGTATTTACTTTTATGTTAGTTTACTTTTAAACTAACACTTGTAGTATGTTCCCAGAAAAAATTAAAAAAAAATAGCGATTGATAATAAAGCAGCATGTGGTAGTTTAAAAAGAAATCACTGGGCTAAAAATCCAGATACTCAAATTCTGGCCTGGGTTTGGACTAGCTACTAGGCAATCTTAGTGATATATAGTATTTAATCTTGATGAGTTTTAGTTTTTTCATTTGTGAAAAATAGACAGGAGATTGGGTTGGATGACCTTGAGAGACACCTTCATTTCAAAAATTCTAGAATTCAGTTAAGTCTTAAATTAACTGATTTCTTTAAAAAATTGAGGTAAAATTCACATAAAATTATATTCACAGTGTTGTGCAACCATGACCTCTATCTACTTCTAAACATTTTTAGCACCCCAAGAAGAAATCCTATCTTCCCATTAAAAAGTTATTCCCCATTCCTCACTCCCCACAATCCCCTGGCAACCACCAATCTGCTTTTGTTTCTATGGATTTACCTATTATGGATACTTCATATAAATGGAATCATACAATATGTGATCTTTTATGTCTGGCTTCTTCCATTTTCTTGATATTGAGATTCATTCACATTATATCATACATCAGTACTTTATTCTTTTTTATGAACGAATGATATTCCATTGTATGGATCTATCACAATGTATCTTCCTGCTTATGGACATTTGGGTTGTTTCCGTAACAATTTTTTTGCATAACATTTTCAGAAGCCATAAATAACATAAAAACATGTACACATCAAAGGTGTACTTTTAAAAAATATTTAAAGGGATATTCTGAATAGGGAGTCCCTTTTATCCAGAAATTGACAAATCTTGGTGAGCCAGAAATGAAACTAATTGTAACTTCTCATTCATGAAACTAATAATTGAGGTTTTAGTGGAAATCTTATAAACATGAAATTTTATATATGATGAGGAAGCTTAAGAAATACATGGATGAGGCTCTGAAAGAGAAGCAGAGAATACAAGTGATCTTGAAGTACCTAATTGAAGATGATTGCTCTTTTTGGCCATATTTTATCATAAAGTGATTTTAACTAGTTTTAACTTAACAACACAAAACAGTGATTTTTCTCCAGTTACTACCAACACAGTTGTTTTAAATCTGAGTTAAAAATGGCAAAAATGCAATGATTTTTTTTCTGGTAATTGTTTTGGCTCTCTGAAGTTTGCATTGTTTATTTCTATGAAAGTATCACTTTATAAGTGGAAAATGACTAAGCTGAAAGCTATTGTTTATATCCTTCAAAGTGGTCAGTGTTTCTGTTTTTGATAAAAGCTAAATGTGAAATCATTTTCTGTAACATAGGAAAGAGCCAAACTGTCAGTAAATGCACTTATATTGACCCTGACATTTTCTTCTTAGGTGCTGCCAACATGTCAAAAAGAAAGGATTGCTTTCAGACATCAATAATTTCTTTATTGCTGAAGCAAATCCTGATTGCTGCAGGATTAATATCTATCCATCTGCACCAGTAGCACAAGAAGTCAAAAAGGGATAGATAGCCTTTGACACTAGATAGCAAACATTTCAAACCAGTTTCTCACTTGCTCCATGACATTGGAATATGTCGTTTAAATATTACTTTTCAAAAGCCATATATTACTCAGACATTGTTTTCTGAGCTTTATTAAGTTACATGATTTGATGTAATTTTTAAAATAAGAAAAGTGACTAAAATACATTTTTAATACTCACATAGGATAGTAGTTCTCAAAGTATAATTTCTGAATCACTCGGAAAGTTGCTTAAAATGCAATATCTTGGTCATATCCCAGAGTTACTGAATCAGAAACCTGTGTGGGTAGGACACAGCAACCTGTGTTTTCCCAAGCCCTCCAGGTGGTTTTGCAAACCACTGATTAAAATAACACTGAAATATCCATTTATTATCCTTATGATTTTTATCCATCCAGGAAAATTCAGCATCGTCACGAAGATGGCCAAAAGGAGGCCTACTACAAAACATAAAACTTGGCTGGAGTGGGGGAAAAAGTAAGAGTAGTCAAGGCTGTAATACAGAACACTGTATTGCAGAAACACTAGAGGTAGTGTTTCTTTGTTCCAAGAGGCAGTTCTAATATGATCTGGATAAAAAATGAGGCTTAGTTTCCCGGCCACTATGGCACTGGCCTGACCACAACAGTTCTGCTACTACTTGGCTTATATTTCGGGCTTCCAACTTATTTCCTATGAAAACAGAGTCCTGCAGCTAAAAATATTTGATCTATTAATCCTCTCATTTTGCAGATGAAATTAACAGCACAGAAAGGTTGCCTAACTCACCCAAGCTCATAAAACTAATGATTTGAGAAGGCAACAGCATTCATCTATTGACTTATCTACCTGCTCACTCTTTCATACACATCCCTGCCATTGTTCCATAATTAGTGAGACAATCTAAAAAAAAAGATCAGAGAAAACAGAACAGTATAAGATTGGGGAGAAACAGAAATACATGGCAGAGGCATCTTGAATTAGCTCTGAATTTGTTTCTAATTTCTTGACAGTGAAAGCAAAAAGTAAGACATGCCTAGTTTTCTACTTTTCATGCTCGAAGAGATAAAAATGTCACTTTTTTTTGTTGTTGTTGTTTTGTTTTTGTTTTTTTTGAGACAGAGTCTCACTCTGTCACCCAGGCTGGAGTGCAGTGGCGTGATCTCGGCTCACTGCAAGCTCCGCCTCCCGGGTTCATGCCATTCTCCTGCCTCAGCCTCCCGAGCAGGTGGGACTACAGGCGCCCGCCACCACGCCTGGCTAATTTTTTGTATTTTTAGTAGAGACGGGGTTTCACCGCTTCAGCCAGGATGGTCTCAATCTCCTGACCTTGTGATCTGCCCGCCTCGGCCTCCCAAAGTGCTGGGATTACAGGCGTGAGCCACCGTGCCCGGCCAAAAATATCACTTTCTTATAAGAAACACATGATTCTAAAATAAACTTTTCATAGGGTCTTTGATATGTTAAACATTAATACAGAAGACTATGTTGTCCTCAACAACTTCTCAACAGCAAGCTCAGTCTGTTTATTGTAGTATTCCTCAATGAAAGATTAAGGCTTCAATATAAAAAACAACTCAGAAATTAGCCAGATGTGGTGGCACACGCCTGTAGTCCCAACTACTAGGGAGGCTGAGGTAGGAGGATTGCTTGAGCCCCAGAGTTTGAGGCTGCAGTGAGCTATGATCATATCACTGCAATCCAGCCTGGGTGACAGAGTGGGACCCTGTCTCAAAAAACAGAAAGCAACGAATCAATACATGTCAGGGTAAAGAGTTTTTCTGTAAACTGTTTTCAAGTAAACAGTTTTTCTGACAGTCCAAGCATAAAATGTAGAGTTTTTTGTCCTTGCCATAGTTTACTGAGAATGATGGTTTCCAGCTTCATCCATGTCCCCTACAAAGGACATGAACTCATCATTTTTTATGGCTGCATAGTATTCCATGGTGTATATGTGCCACATTTTCTTAATCCAGTCTATCATTGTTGGACATTTGGGTTGGTTCCAAGTCTTTGTTATTATGAATAGTGTGCATGTTCTCACTCACAGGTGGGAATTGAACAATGAGAACACATGGACACAGGAAGGGGAACAACACACCCAGGGCCTGTTGTGGGCTGGGGGGAGGGTAGAGGGATAGCATTAGGAGATATACCTAATGTTAAATGACGAGTTAATGGGTGCAGCACACCAACATGGCACATTATACATATGTAACTAACCTGCATGTTGTGCACACGTACCCTAAAACTTAAAGTATAATAAAAATAAAAAATAAAATGTAGAGTTATTAGAGAAAAGGATAGATTATATGTTTCTCAAATAATCTTTATCAATAGCAGTTCTCTAAAGCAGAATGAGAAGAGTTGAATAGTAGACAGCTTGAGGTTTTACTTTCTGCAAAATTCTTCTTATTTGGTATGAATTCCATAACACCACATGCCCATTCTACTACAGAAGTTTTAAAATTAAACTATTTATCATGGAAACCTCATCAGTGGTAAAATCTTACTGATTTACATAAGGTAAATGCTAGTATAAAAAGATGTACTTACTATTCTATAACAAAACAAAATTTGCTAATGTAACACTTTTTCAAAGAGGTCTTCCTTGGCCAGGTGCAGTGGCTCATGCCTGTAATCCCAGCACTTTGGGAGGCCGAGGCAAGTGGATCATGAGGTCAGGAGATCGACACCATCCTGGCTAACACGGTGAAACCCCATCTCTACTAAAAATACAAAAAATTAGCCGGATGTGGTGACAGGGGCCTGTAGTCCCAGCTACTTGGGAGGCTGAGGCAGGAGAATGGCATGAACCCGGGAGGCGGAGCTTGCAGTGAGCCGAGATCGGGCCATTGCACTCCGGCCTGGGTGACAGAGTGAGACTCCGTCTCAAAAAAAAGAAAAAAGAAAAAAAAAAGAAAGAAAAGGTCTTCCTCAACTCTTGTAGGTAGCACTAGAACTTCCCCAAGTTCTTGACTGATATATCTATACTTTTAGAGACACAGTCTTGTTTTATTGCTCAGGCTGAAGTGCAGTGGCTACTCAAACTCCTGGGCTCAAGTGACCATCCTGTCTCTGCCTCCCAAGCAGCTGGGACTACAGGAGTATACCACTGCACACATCTTTTTTTTTTTTTTTAAACATAGCATTAATCACTACCTAACATTATAATATATATTCACTTTTTTGTTTTATTCTTTGTCTCTACCACCAGAATATTTTATGAGGGCAAAGACATTTGTTCATTACTATATCCCTGGAACCATGCCTGGCACATAGCACTCACTAAACATACTGTGAATGAATGAGTCTGCTTATAATGAAGAGAGAGGTGGGAGAAAAGATGGTATATAAAGTTAAAATAAATTGAGGAATTCCAGATAGCTGAAGCAATGGTTGCCACCTAAGCCCTGTTTCTCTCCAAAAGAATACAGAACAAGGACAGAAAAATAAATCTACAAAAACACCATGCCTTCAGCATAATTTGAAGACAAAAAGAATGCCCAAACTTCAAAACAACTATAAGTGAAAAAAGGAAAAGTACCACATCCCAGTGTAAAACTTCTTACACTCAAGCATCACCCTTACTCCACCATAAAGCCATGTGGAGAGTAATGTACAAATGTTATTTTTTGGGACAAAGCAGAAATTATTTAACTAGGGTAAAGAAGATAAGAGAGAGGGGGAGCTAGGCAAGGTGGCGCCTGTAGTGCCTGTAGTCCCTGCTACTTGGGAGGCTAAGCAGGGAGGATCACTTTAGCCCAAGCATTTGAGTCCAACCTGGGCAACATTGTAAGACTCTGTCTCTTAAAAAAGAGAAAGAAAATGAGAGAGGAGGAGAAAGAAAACAGACTAGGCTCTGTTTGGACTGCTGTAAAGGCAATAAATGAGACTTAAATGATACCAACCAAAACAAATAAACTACACAGTAAAAGGTTAAATAAAAGAACAGAGGACTTAGCTATTTTTAAGTACTGACAAATTTTAATGATGGGTCAGTGAATTATGCAGAGTTGATTTTAAGATAGTATTTCTGGCTGGGCATGGTGGTTCACGCCTATAATCCCGGCACTATGGGAGGCAGAAGCAAGAGGATCACTTGAGCCAAGGAGTTTGAGACCAGCCTGGGCAACACAGCAAGATTCTGTGTCTACAAAAAAATTTAAAACATAGTGTGGCATGGTGGCTATATTCGTCCATTCTCACACTGCTGTGAAGGAATACCTGAGACTGGGTAATTTATAAAGCAAAGAAGTTTAATCGACTCACGGTTCAGCATGGCTGGAAGCCTCAGGAAACTTACAATCATGGCAGAAGGTACCTCTTCACAAGGTGGCAGGAGAGAGAATGAATGCAAGCAGCGGAAATGCCAGATGCTTATTAAACCATCTGATCTTGTGAGATTCATTAATTATCATGAGAACAGCATGGAGGAAACCACCCCCATGATTCAATTACCTCCACCTGGTCCCGCCCTTGACACGTGGAGATTATTACAATTCAAGGTGAGATTTGGGTGGGGACACAGAGCCAAACGATGGCAGTGGCACATGCCTGTAGTCCAAGTTACTTGAAAGGCTGAGGCAGGAGGATTGCTTGAGCCCAGGAGGTAGAGACTGAAGTGAGCTGTGATTGCATTACTGCACTCTAGCCTGGGTAAGACCCCCTCGCCCCCTCCAAAGGTGATATTTCTGATGCCAAAATATAAACATTTCTGCACATTCTCCTATCAAAAATCATCTAAAGACAATAATGAAAAATTAAAACTAACCATATTAGTAAAAAAACTAGAAGATATTGATAATCCTGGATTACAATTTCTGAGGTCAGATAGTATATGGAGAAAAGGTAATTAGATTAGCAGGGGGAAGAAAGCTAAGGTATAAAAGCCTACTAAGAGGAGATTCCAACAAAAATCAAGCTGATTCACCCTCCAAACTTGGAAAATTCAGAAAATGGTGGTACCAGGTAATTAGTAGAGCTGAAAATAGGGAGATAATTAACAGCAGAACTTTCAGACCCCATTCCCACCTCATAGAGCCTGACAAGTGTCCTTTTCTTACCTCTGCAGAATAAGGGAGGGAAGATAGGCTAGGAAAGAATTGGAAAGGCTTCAGACTCAGGAACTCCAAGCACAAACGAAGATAGGGAAATGAGTGAAGCGCTGAACAAGAACAGGCTGGGCTGGGTATGTGAACACTTACATACCAAATAGCCCTTCTGACCCTTTTCCTGACCAGTTCTCAGGCTTAAGTTCACCCAAAAAGAAAATTAGAGAATCCCTTTTTCTTGGAGAAATTAAATAGCCCTGGAGAAGGCGCATGTAAATTCCTTCCCCTATGAAAAAGCTGTCTTTTACTCAAATACCCTAAGGAAGTTGAAAGGTCTCATTTTGTACATTGTCTAGTGCATCACTCTTAAATATAAATGCACAACCAGCATTACCAGACACTTGAGAAGAGTATGCAAAAAGCTGAACTCCAATGAAAGAGAAAAAAATGGAAAAAAAATCAAAAAGAAAGAAAAATAGAGGATCAACCCAGGAAGTCAAATTTCATTTAAAAATTCACAGAACTGACTTATTGTCTAAATTTATAGGGAATAATGTATTAACATCATGAATTAATGAAGAGACCTACATCATTATTATTTATCATGAAACTTTAGAAAACCAGAGAGAGATCATAAATGCTTCTAGAGAAAAGGCAGATCATATATAAAGGCTTAGGAAAAAAAAGAACCAGACCTCTCAGAAACAATATATAAGTTTAGAATATAATATAAGAAAATAAATTTTCTCACTAGAATTCCACATGGAGCCCATATATTAATCCAGAGTGAGTAAATAGAGATACTTTGAGACACTTTGGTTCTCAAAATATTTATCTCCCTTGTATTTTTTCTCAGAAAGTTAATGAAGGATGTGAGCCATCAAAAGAACCTGGCCGGGTGTGGTGGCTCACGCCTGTAATCCCAGCTACTTGGGAGGATGAGGCAGGAGAATTGCTTGAGCCCAGGAGGCAGAGATTGCAGTGAGCTGAGATCACGCCACTGCACTCCAGCCTGGGCAACAGAGTGAGACTATGTCTCAAAAAAAAAAAAAAAAAGAGAGAGAGAAAGAAAAAAATAAGAAAAACAAAGCTTTCAGAGCCCATGGTTTATAATTACCTTTACAAATTAAAACTCACACTTTTATGCACAAAATAAATGTGAGAAGCTATTGAAAGATATGTGTATGGAAGTCACCATAGGTATAAAGAAACCTAAGGAAACAAAAAGATAAGGGAATTCTAAACTCCAGGAGAAACTAAAAGTTGTAAAACACCATTGAATATAATTTGTCTCAGAAATAAATAGTACATACATCTGTATAATATTATTTATGCTGAAAACTGATTTATCAAAAACTCTACTGGAGAATTGGAGAGGAGGAGAGGACAGAATGTATGTGTATAAGAGAGATAAATATTTATCTTATCATAGTAGGAAGTTGGTAAGTACATAATATCTAACCTGGATGGATTAGGTGATAAAAATATGGAGGTAGGTAAAAGAAGAAATAGCTAAAAGGGTTGTCAAAGTACAGGGCAGGGTATTACTCTTTTCCACAGTATACCCTTAAGGACAAAATCAGTAAACTGTGTACATATATTATTTTAAAATACTAATTTAAAAAATTTTAAAGAATTAAAATAACCATAAATAATTCTATTTCATCATTCAGTATACTAAATCAAAACTTAATTTACCATATGTCTATGTTTCTCTCCTATTAAATGACATTACAACAAGTATTTAAAGTACTGCATATCATATGAAGTACACTGCAAATATATTTTCTGCATTAAATAACCAAAAACTGTCTCAGGTCAATAAAAAAAATACACATACATATGATGTCTGTTACATCATCTCACTTCTGACCTTACCAAAGATGCGGTAAAACATTCACGGTAGGTACACATAAAATACTTGATATTTTTAATATCTCAATGATATTTCCTATGACCTTTCAAAGATCTTTAAAATGATCTATTTAACTGAAAAGTAGATACTAACATGATAAAAATTATAATATCTAATATTTTAAAGAGCTATGTGCTAAGAATTGTCCCAAATCAATGTATTATTTGGGAGGCTGAGGTGGGTGGATCACTTGAGCCCAGGATTTCGAGACCAACCTGGGCAACATATGGAGACCTCATCTATATATATACAGATTATATATATATCTATAGATATACAGATGAGATATATGTATATATAGATGAGGTCTATATATGTAAAGATGTGTGTGTATGTATGTATGTGTGTATATACATGTATATACATATATATGTATATACATGTATATACATATATATGTATATACACACACACATGCATACATGCTGGGTGTGTTGGTGCACACCTGTGGTCTCAGCTACTAGGGAGGCCTGAGGTGGGAGGATCACTTGATCCCAGGAGTTCAAGGCTGCAATGAGCCATAATCATGTCACTCACTGCACTCCAGCCTGGGTGACAGACTGAGACTCTGTCTCAGTAAAGTAAAATAAAATAAAATAAAATGCATTATCTTATACCCTACGTGATTTGGGTGTTATTAACCAATTTTACATCAATTAGGTTCATTTTACAGATGTAAAAATCGAAGCTGAAAGCCAACTAACAAATGCAGAAAAAATGATGGAATGAAAAAAAAAATCATTATTTGGCAATCTCCATAGTAATAACTGTCTCTAGGAAGAACGGATGTCAAAACTAGCATGTGAACATGTAACGAGAAATAGGATAGTTAGGTACTCTCAGAGTATCTTCCCACAAGAGATCCATTACAAAAGGAAAATGGTAACTTTATGGTAGAGAAATTTGAAAATATAATCTTATGATCAAAGGGTAACATCATCAGCAATAGGATAAAACAGGTATCATGTACCTCCTAATACGATACATGAAGGATAGGTCATATCCATAGTATTTTATGAAAAGGCATAACCTAAATCTAATCATAAGGAAACATAAGAAAAAATTAAGGTACATTCTACAAAATAAACAGCCTATACTTTTCAAAAATATCTAAGTCATGAAAGATAAAGTCAGATGTGTTAACGTCACATCATTCATTGCCCGATCATGAAAATTTGTCAGTACTTGCAAATAGCTAAGTCCTCTGTTATTTAACCTTTTACTATTTATCTGTTTTGGTTAGCATCCTTTACGTCACATTTATTGCCTTTATAACAGTCCATGAGCTTATTCTGTTTTCTTCTTCTCTCTCTTTTCTTTTCTTTCTCTTTTTTAAGACACAGAGTCTTATTATGTTGCCCAGGTCAGACTCGAACTCTTGGGCTCAAGTGATCCTTCCTCCTCAGCCTCCCAAATAGCTAGGACTACCAGCAGTTTCTAGAGATATGACAACTAAATGTAATATGTGATCTTGGATTCAACCTAAGAATAAAATAATTTTTCTTTTGCCATGAAGGGTATTAGTGGTATAACTGAAAAAATTTGTATAAGATCTCTAGATAAGACAGTAATACTTTATCCATGTTAATTTCCTGTTTTGGATAAATATACTGTGGTTATGTAACAAAATGTGAATTTTTACTAACTACACCTCAAGTATTTAGAGGTTAAAGAGGCATTATTTTTGCAACTTACTCTCAAACGACTCAGGAAAAAAACTCTACATACATACATACATACATACGATAGCTGTGGTAAATATTAACATACGGGAATTCATCAAACTAGTTTTGCTATTTTTCTACCATTATTTCAAAGTTAAAAAATTAAAAAACTAAAACAACTCTGAGACTTGTCTTGCCCACATTCAAAAGGTAAAGTAGTAGAACTGAGATTCATACACGTTTTCCCCAACTCCATAGCCTCATACTCCTAACCACAATAACACTACCATTTATAGTTTCTATGGGGGGGAAAAGCAACACACACACACACAAATTCAAAGAATTCAAATAAGTAAACCTACACTCCCACTTATCTACTTAGTTACCGAACATAAATTGAAAATGAAAGGTCATTCATCAAATTACTGGTAAGACAAACCAAAATATAGTCAATTGCTATAAAGATATAACAAAATTTAGCTGCTCTCTATTGGTTTATGTCACAAATTACTACAGCTTTCTTTAAAATACAGAGTAAAAGGCCAGGAGGTCAAGTGTTTTAAAGTAAATCATTCAGTGGAGAAATTCCTTTAAAGACTAGATAAAGCAAGCGTGGCAAAATCTTAGTAATTATTGAATCTCAGTAATGGGTAGATGGGGTTCATTACATCGCTTTTGCTACTTGAAAACTTTCATAATAAAATAAAAATTAAAGCCAAACATAGTGACATATCCCTGTAGTCCCAGCTGCTTGAGAGGCTGAGGCAGGAGGATTACTTGGACCTAAAAGTTCAAGTCCAGCTTGGGCAACCTAGTGAGATCCTGACTCAAAGTAAAGTAAAATAAAAAATAATAAATTGTAAGGAAATGGGATGCACCAAGTGAAGATACTTTACTCACTCAACAAACACTCATTGAGTATCTTCCACCTATAAGACACTGTGAAAAAAGGCACTGTATAGCTTATGTGGTAGCATTTTTTTGCGTGTCCATTTTAAGCTGATCCAGTATTTAATATTTAATCGACAAATGGTTGTATATAAAACCTAACTATTAGAATTCTATAGGGCTAGTATTTTAGGTGGCTGATCAATGTACTACATTTTTTGAGAATAAAAAGACACATTAAACCCCAGAGAGAAGTACATAATTATTTTTATAAACAACAAGAAAAAGTTAAAATAATCACAGATCCATGAGTACAAATCTGATCTAACACGTGGTACCTAAACATGGACACCATTATTTCCAACCTGAGAAGCCATCTGTAAGTTACTATGGGGAAAAGAAAAATCAATACAATTTTCAAACTAGAGGAAGCTTTTGCAAACATCTTGTTCAATCCTAACAGGAACAAATTAAGACAAAGGTCAACTGACTGGCTTGTCCAAGGGTAAAAACAAAAACAAAACACTTTGTTATCAGGCAGAGACGAACAGTATTGAAGTATTTGGACTTTGGGCCACTTTCCTTTAGGAGACCTACAATGAGACATGGGTTCAAAAAGTTTTTTTCTCTTATTTACTAGCACTATGGAAATAACCATAACTATTAAAGCTTAATGTAGGCTCCTAAACTCTGTTCTAATTGTGGCAACTTATTCTGGGAGAACATATACTGCATAGTGATACAGTATTTCTGGTACCCTCTACATATAGAGAATGTAAAAAGACAAAAGACTGCATTTGTAACTACACTTTTCTTCTATATAATTACATTTTTGGTTGTTGGTAAATCCTTGGCACTATTGTGTGGGTTTAACATCGTTCTACATTATCATTAATTGCATAACACATACCATATGTTGAACCTACTCAAAGTTAGTATATAGGTATTTTTACAAAAAGACATTGATAAAAATCAGTATCACAATGAATACATAAAGAAGTTTTTATTTCCTCAGACATTTTAATCTAATTTTGAAAATCTTTTCTAAAACATTTTAAAAACATGCTTATTTTCTTCCTTATTGAAATTCAGATGTCATGATTTGGGAAGAAAGAATAAAGGGAAGGAGTTTTAAAGCATATAGATTATGACTGGAACCATGGTTCATTTTCAGAAATATTGGTTAAATGCTCCAATGCTTTCAAAATTATGGGCTCAAACATTATTAAAGATAAAACAGATATATGCTATTTGTGATTTTTAAAAAATCATAGAAACTCTAATTATTTCACATGATTTTAAAGAATCTCTTAAAAGAGAGCATTCCAAATCCCATTATATTATTCCTACTTACACAAGTTTTTTTCTTCCCCATGGACATTTCGTGATTTCAGGAACTAGATATAATAATGTGTCCTAGGTCTTTAAAAATCTGTGCATTCTATTTTAACTGGAGAAAATATAAATTGGTTTAATTTTGTGAGTTATCATTAAGTAGTTTTGTACAGAACTTAAGTTGAGCCATATTATTCCAGTTGGAATAGTAAAAAAAAAAAAAAAATTATGACATCCTGCTTTGTATCTGGAACAATAATAGCAGCATTTTCAGGACTAGGTATATGCCTGTTTGAAAGAATGCCTTAGGAAACAGAATGCTAGCAAACACAGGATACAGGGGGAAAATAAGTTCTTAAAATCAGAATTTAATTGAAATGCAAACATTTCAAAGACTTTTTTTCACATATGTACATACACACACAAATGATCTAGTCCACTGTGTATACTACATGCATCTGTATCCTTGTTCAAGTCATTGAGCTGTTATTCTAGCTGGGAATGTCTCCTTTTCTCACTTCTCTATGTTCTATCCAAACTACATGACATTCCTTTATTTATCCAGATGTCCTGAATTTCTCTAGATAGTATTATTTTGACACTTATATAATCTCTGACAGGTATATTTTTATGTGTCAGGCTGACATTTCCGTTCTACATTGGAGAACTTATTATCTGATTGAAAAGAAGATGAAGCATATGAGCAAAGTGTTCCATATGAACTTTCTTTTAATATAAAAGGCATAATTACCTTGCTTGTGAGTAAAACATCTTCACTGCTCAAAGCCTGTCCAGTCTTATATGCTTACTCATATTTCCTCAGCAAAGATCCACATAATAAGTACGTATAATTTTTAGAAAATTACTATGTACTTGGCTCTTTCCTAAGTGCTCCAAATATATTAATTCATTTAAGCATTACTACAATCCTAAGAAACTGGTATGTATTATTATTATCCTGTTGAATATTTGAGGAGAATGAGGCACAGATATCTCAAATTACTTGTCCAAGATCAAAAAGGTGGTAAGTTATGGGATCAGGGTTGGAATCGGGACAATCTCAATAGAGAGCCTCTAAGATTAGCTACTCAATCTCATCACCTAAATGTTCAATATATAGCTGTTGAACAAAGCTAAACATGAAATTCCACAGAGATCAATTAAATGTCTTTAATGTCTTAAAAGTCCAGTTTTCATTAGCATTTAGAGATGAAATGGAAAAACAATTTAGATGTCTCCATTTCTGACATCTGAAATTTAGAAAAGTTTTCTTTAAGAGGAGAAAAATCCTGCTATCTACATAAATATGATTTTCTGAAGAAAAAAACTCACGAAAGCTATAAAAAGTTTATCTAGTGTGCTAATTTGTTATTATCACACTTTAAACATATTTTCCCTTAAGGTTTTTCAAATTTCATTTTGAAACCAAGCCTATAGAAAAAATTGAGAGTAGTACAAATGAACACTCCTATGCTATTTACCTATATGTATCAATTAGAACATATTCTTTATACACACACACACACACACACACACACACAAACACACACGTCTTTTTTCCCCTCAAACCACTGGAAAATAAGTTGCAGACATTATGACCCTATTATGATACATTCAGTATGTATCTTCTAAGACCAAGGACATTTTCCTATATAAGCACAAAATGTGGCAGTGATGTAGTATTATCTAATATATAGTCAAGGATCTAGTATTACATTTGCTTAAGTCTCTTTAGTCTCCCTTAATCTGAAACAGTCTCTTTCCATTCTCCTTACTGTCTTTCATGACAGTGGCATTTTTGCAGAGTCCAGGCCATTGTCTTGTAGAAATGTTCCACAGTGAAGATATGTCTGAACTTTCTTTATGATTAGACTCAGTTAAGTATCTTAGGCAAGAAAGTATACAGACAATGTTTCATATTTCTCATTACATGCCATTTGGACACACATTAAGTCATTATTAGTTAGGATGCTACACTGAATCACTTGGTGAGGGTGGATTATGTCTCCTTCTTAAAAGATTAAATAGAATGACTATAAGTACTGATTGGCTGAAAACATATGATTTTTAGATAAGCCAAATAATGCAGGCTTCACTATGCTGTTTTTAACTGTTCTAACATTTTTTCTAATTTTCTATTGGCATTTCCCTTATTTTCATTATTTAAAGCCTGACACTTTGCATCTTGGGAGACAGTACAATACCGTGATGTCTTCCCCAAAAGCTCTGATGGAAAGCTAAATACAATATTCTGTTTTGATAAGCAAGCTTTGTGACTTATTTATCCTATATTAAATGTGGTATTTAAGAATAAGTTTAAAAAGACAGTGGGAAGTTTCTACAGGTTACACAATTTTAGGATGTTGAGAAAAATATTACTAAATTTGTTTTCAAAATAAGATGGGTTAAAAAAATAATAGCCAAAAAATAAACTGGCAAATTCTACCATCCTCATCTCAATTTTTAAGTGCCCAGAAAAAAACCAAAATGAAATATTTCATAAAATAAATACTAAAGATTTTAAGACTGTAACTCATAAAGCTTTTTCTGTATAATAAAAAAATTAATGTAAGTGCTATATTTCTTAGAGTTGTCCCCTATCAATCATTCATTCTGAACTCAAGCACGAAGCCACACACGATTAACAAAATTCTTAATAGCAATTATTAGCAAGTACAAAAATTAGGTTCTACTCACTTAGGTTAATGATAATAGGGTTAACTACAAAATATCTATGGCTAATCCTTTTCTATATTTAACTGCATTATTTTTTAAAAATTAATGATTTTGGAGGCTTTTAATTTTTCAAAATGCTATCATAATCAGTGTTTACAAGACTGCTTTATGAATACAGGGCAGTAATATGGCTCTTCCAACACTACAAAAACTAATGATGATTAGAAAACCACTCTGAATAAGGAGTTGTACATATTCCAAAAAAGATCCAGTGGCAACCATTACCAAGGATACAATTTGATAACCTTAAATATAACACATAGTACACATAGATCTGGGAAACATGAATTCTTACCAAGAATAAACAGAAGTTTTGTGTTCCTAAAAAACGTAATAACAAATTCCCCTCATCAAGGGAACAGCATGTGCCAGCAGGATTATACTTGTTATGTCAAATTCTCACCATAATCCTGAGAGGTAATTTTATTATCTTGTGTTAAAGATAAAAAAAACTAAGAATCACAGACCAGTTGAATACGCTCAAACAGCTAGTAGTATAGGACAGAACTGGGACTGGAACTCACATTTGGATCATTATTTGGGTCAAACTCACATTATAGCCTCAGAGACCATAATCCACAACATCACTTTGCTTCTCAAGTCAATAAATTTTGACTAAAAGTACATATTCATTATAAATTTTTAAACATCTAATGAAAGGAACAATCAAAATGGAAAACTATATCTGTTGGTGTGTTTTTGGGTTTCCTATTCTGTTCCATTATTTATCACTGCACCAATGTCACAATGTCTTATTATTTTAACTTTATAAGATGATTCAATATCCAGTTGTATTAGTCTGTTCTCACACGGTTATAAAGTACTGCCCAAGACTGGGTATTTTCTAAAGAAAAAAGAGTTAATTGATTCACAGTTCCACATGGCTAGAGCGACCTCAGGAAACTTACAATCATGGCAGAAGGGGAAGACACACGTCTTACGTGGTGGCAGGTGAGAGAGAGAGAGAGAGAGCGAGCGAGCAAATGTGTAAAAGAAAACTGTCAGAGACTTATAATATCATCAGATCTCATGAGAACTCATTTACTATTAAGAGAACAGCCTGAAGGATACCACCCCCATGATCCAATCACCTCCCACCATTATCCAACCACCTCCCACCAGGTCTCTCCTTTGACACGTGGGGATTATAGGGATTACAATTCAAAATGAGATTTGGGGATATGGGGGGAAAAGCCTAACCATATCACCAGTAAATTCTCCCATCTTATTTGTCTTGAAGATGGTCCTGGCTATTATTGTCCTTTGACTTCCCAAAAACATATAAAAATGAGTTTGTCAATTTACACTCATATACACCCTACTTGTTAGGATTTTAATTAGAATTGCATTGAAATTACAGACTAAAATGGACAATATTAAGTCTTTACAGTATTGAGTCTTCTAATAAATAAACATCTTTAAAACACACCTCCATTTACATTTTAAGTTCTCACAATTATGTTTTAAATGTTCTTGGTAGAGGCCTTGTTCATAGTTTATTAGACTAAGTTCTAGATATTGGATATAATTAGTGTCTAAAAGCAATAACATTTTCTGGGGATAGTAGGGAATTTGTATTTTCAAGTGTGTAAGAGTCAGTAATTCTAATTTTATGCAGCATTTGAAATTTAGACTTTAAAATTTTTATCAACTGGTATAAAATGATACCTCTTTGTGGATTACATTTGAATTTCCCTTATTTTTCAAAGGATTATTTATTTATTTATTTTGAGACAGAGTCTCACTCTGTCACCCAGGCTGGAGTGCAGTGGTAAGATCATACCACACTGCAATCTTGACATCCTGGGCTCAAGCAATACTCCCATCTCAGCCTCCTGAATTGCTGGGAATACAGGCATGTGCCACGATGCCCGGCTAATGCATTTCCCTAATTAATGATGAGGTAGAACAATTTTTCATTCCTTCAATACACATGTGATTTTCTTCTAAGGTAAATTTCCTGTTGGTATCTTTTGACTATTTTTCTTCTGTGTTGTCTTTTCCATATTGATTACTAAAATTTTAAAAATACATTACGGATATTAATTCTTTCTTCGTTATTTGTATCACACATGTCTTCTCCTACTCAGTGGCTTGCCTTTTAATCTTTTAAAGGTACCTATTGATAAACAAAGGCTCTTAATTTTAATGTGGTATAACTTATTAGTCTTTGCCTTTATGCTTTTGTGTCCTGCTTAAGAAATTTTTCCACACTCCGAGATCATACAGATATTCTCAAAAGTTACCTTCCAAAAGCTCTGTCATTTTACCTTAATATTTAGATCTATAATTCACCTGAAATTGATTTTTGTGTATAGTATAAACAGAAATTTGATTTCATTTTTTTGTTATGAAAAAATAATTATCTCAGCACCATTTATTGAATAATCAACCATTTCCTTATGGAAATGAAGGGATCTGTCTCTGTCCTCTCTGTCCCATTACACTGGTCTACCACTGTCCTAATAGTGAACTACTATATTACAAAAATCACAGAATGTTCGGATATATGGTAGGCTACATCCCACTTCTCTTTGTTGTCCCTCTTCAGGAGTAGTTTGAATATTCTTGCCGTTTTGCTTTTCCACAGAAATGTATGGTAAAGTTTCACAAAAATCTTGTTTTTTGGTTGGAAAGGCATTGATTCTATGGCTCACTGTAGGGAGAATTGACATTTTAAATAATATTAAAAATTTCAGTTTATAAGCAGAGTATATTGGAAAGCTGAGCCTTGTAATAAAAATAATAAAAATAAAAAATGTAAACACTGATAGGTTTAGATTTGTGTTCCCATCCAAATCACGTGTTTATTTTAATCCCCAATGTTAGAAGAGGGGCCTAGTGTGGCAGATATCCCTCTTGCTGTTCTTGTGATAATGAGTGAGTTCTCAATGAGATCTGGATGTTAAACAGTGTGTAGCATCTCCCTCTTGTCTCTCTTCCTTCTGCTCCAGCCATTTAAGATGTGCCTGCTTCTCCTTCTGCCATGATTGTAAGTTTCCTGAGGCCTCCCCAGCCACATGTCCTGTAGAGCCTGCGGAACTATGAGCCAATTAAACCTCTTTTCTTTCTAAGGTACCCAGTCTCAGGTAGTTCTTTATAGCAGTACGAGAACAAACTAATACGGAAAAATGGTACCTATGACTGGGCATGGCTATAAAGATACCTGAAAATGTGGAAGCAATGTTGGAACAGTGTAACACACAGAGGTTGAAACAGTTTAGAGGGCTCATAAGAATATAGTAAGATACGGGTAAGTTTGGAACTTCCTAGAGACTTGTTAAATGGTTGTAACCTAAATGCTGATAGTGCTATGGACAGTGAAGTCCAGACTGAGGAGGTCTCAGATGGAGATGAGGAACTTCTTGGGAACTGGAGTAAAGGTCACTCTTGCTAGGCTTTAGCAAAGAGACTAGCAGCATCGTGCTCCTTCTCTAGGGAAATGTGGAACTTTGAACTTGAGAGAGATGATTTATGGTATCTGGGAGAAGGAATATCTAAGCAGCAAAACATTCAAATGTATCCTGTCTGCTTCTAACAGCATATGCTCATATATGTGAGCAAAGATAAGATCTGAAACTGGAACTTATATTTAAAAGGGAAACAGAATTTGGAAAGTTTGGAAAATGTACAGCCTGACCATGTGGCAGAAAAGAGAAATTTTCTAGGCAGGAATTTAAGTTTGCTGTAGAAATTTGCATTAAGTAAAGATGAGCCAAATGTTAATAGCTGAGACAGTGGGGAAAATGCCACTAAGGTATTTCAGAGACATTTGCAGCAGCCCCTTCCATCACCAGCCCAGAGTCATAAAAGTGAAGAGTGCTTTCCTAGGCCAGGCTCAGGGACCAGCTGCCCTGTGCAACCTTGATACTGCTCCCTGCGTCCCAGCCATGGAAAAAAGGGCCCCAGATACATCTCAGGCCACTGCTCCAGAGGGTGCAAGCTGTAAGCCTTGACAGCTTCTACCTAGTGTTCAGCCTGTGGGTATGCAGAGGGCAAGAGATGAGGCTTGGGAGCCTCTGCCTAGATTTCGGAGGATGTATGGAAACACCTGATGTCCAGGCAGAAGTTTGCTGCAGGGGTGAACCCTCATGGAGAACCTCTACTAAGGCAACGCAAAGGAGAAATGTGGGGTTGGAGCCCTCATACAGAGTCCCCACTGGGAAACTGCCTATTGGAACTGTGAGAAGAGGGCCACTGTCCTCCAGACCTCAAAATGGTAGGTCCACCGACAGCTTGCATCATGCACCTGGAAAAGCTGCAGGCATTCAACGCCAGTCCTTGAGAGCTGACATGGGAGCTGAGCCCTGCAGAGCAACAGATGCAGAACTGCCCAAGACCTTGGGAGTCTACTCGTTGCATCAGTGTGGCTTGAATGTGAGACATAGAGTCAAAGATTATTTTGGAGCTTTAAGATTTAATGACTGCCCTGCTGGGTTTCGGACTTGCATGGGGCCTGTAGCCCCTCTCTTTTGGCTGATTTATCCCTTTTGGAACAGGGATTTACCCAATGCCTGTATCTCCATTGTATGATGGAAGTAACTAACTGTATTTTACAGGCTCAGAGGTGGAAGAGATTGCCTTGTCTCTGATTAGACTTCAGATTGTGGACTTTTGAGTTAATGCTGAGATGAGTTAAGTCTTGGGGGACTGTTGGGAAGGGATGATTCTATTTTGCACGGTAGGAAGGACATGAGATTTGGGAGAAGCCAGGGGCAGAATGATATGGTTTGGTTCTGTGTCCCCACCCAAGCTGCATGTCAAATTGTAATCCCCAATGTTGCAAGAGAGGCCTGGTGGGAGATGATTGGATCATGAGGGTGGATTTTTTTCCCCTTGCTGTTCTTGTGATAGTGCATGAGTTTTCAATGAGCTATAGTTGTTTAACAGTGTGTAGCATCTCCCCCTTGTCTCACTTACTTCTGCTCCAGCTATGTAAGATGTGCCTGCTTCCCCTTCTGCCATGATTGAAAGTTTCCTGAGGCCTCCCCAGCCACACTTCCTGTAGAGCCTGCAGAACCATAAACCAATTAAACTTCTTTTCTTTATAAATTACCCAGTCTCAGGTATTTCTTCATAGTAGTGCAAGAAAGGACTAATACAAACACAGCTTAAGACTGACATTTTTAACAACAGACTTAAAATTTGTTTAAATAACCAAAAGCAGGGCAATTTCCTTAATAGCTGAAAGTGACTAAAAACTACGATGAATCTTCCCTAGATGTCTCCAAGGGTTAAGGAAAAGAAAATCTGATATAAGGTGCTTAGGAATAGTGGTAGGAAACAATAGGTACTATTTGTATTGTCCTGAGTTAAGACCATTAATTGAACTGGTATATGTGCATCATATGGACAATTCTTCATAGTATGAAATACATGTGTAACCCCTTCCTTAATTAAACCTCATGTAAAATAGCTAATGTAGGAAAACACTATATTTAAAGATGAGAAATGAAAAAGGAATCAGAACAGAATTTGTATGAGGACAGAAGAAAAAAAGTAGCGAAGTAAATGACACATACAAGACATTTAACAGAAATATATAGTAATGGAACACACATCAATTATAAGCAAATGCATGGACAAAATTCATGAAGCAATTATCCCTATTAAGTAGAGACACTAAAGTATAGAGAAGTTATAATTAAACATATTAACAGATGGTAAAACACAAACTGGCTGGGCTCAAGAGAGTGTGAAAGAAAAATGCGACCATCAAAGAAATGGAGAAAAAAACACTGATAAAAATATAGTAAATAAAATGGAGGTCAGGACTGTGTAAAGCAAGCAAAATGAAATAGGAACTAACAAAGGTAATAAAATAAATTAGTGAGAAAAGGACAGAACAAGAGGAAAAGTGAATCTAAGATAATATAAATGACATTCCTAAATTAGAGTAATAAAGTAGTAGCACAGAAAAACAGTTCAAAATCTATTTCAGGATAATGGCAATAATCTGAAACCAAATTTATCTTCATATTCTCTCAATAAGCCACAAGAAGTACAAATAAAACAATATATGACCATGTCTTCAACATTACTAGGACAAAGTAATCAGGGAAGAAATGCAATAAAAGGAAAAAAAAATCCCGGAAATAAATTACAAAGTGTGCAATGCTGAATACATTAATAAAGTGAAAATCTAAAAAGGTACACTGAAAAAATGAAGGCAAGCAACAAAAAGAATGAAAATGAGAGAAGAAAGACATAACAAAAAGAGAAAGTAGATGAAATGGAAGACAGGCAAAGAAGATCCAACATAAACACAGAATCCTTGAGGAAAAAATAATGCAATGGAATAGTATATATAAAATATAGTCTAAGAAAACTTTCCAGAAATAGATGAAAATTTAAATCTACACATTTAAAAGATGTGCTGCTGGTGTAAAAGCATGTGCAAAGCATGAGCTACCATATTACTCTATAAGCTAGAAACTATATTTCCAGCTTATTATTGCATACCTGGAAAAACTGACCCCAAACAAGAAAGGTCTATGACACATCCTGGTAAAATTACTAGACCTTAATGATGAAAAAGTATTTTCAGGCCTACAGGCAAAAAGATAAAATTAAGAGTAAGAAATTAGAAAAGTAAGAATAAGAAAATTAGGCTAGGGACTGGGTGTGGTGGCTCATGCCTATAATCCTAAAACTTTGGGAGGCTGAGGTGGGAGGATTATTTGAGGTTAGGAGTTTGAGACCAGCCTGGGCAACATAGCAGGATCCCTGTCTCTACAAAAAACAAACAAAAACAAAACCAACCAACCAACCAAACAAACAACAAAAAACAACAAATTAGCCAGGTATGGTGGCACATGCCTGTAGTCCCAGCTACTCAGGAGGCTGTGGTTGGATGATTGTTTGAGCTAAGGAGATCAAGGCTGCAGTAAAGTATGATCATACTGCACTGCACTCCAGCCTGGGTGACAGAGTGAGACTCTGTCTCTCTAAAAAAAGAAAGAAGAAAGAAAGAAAATTAGGCTGCCTTAGACTTCAAGAGCAATACACAAAGCAAGACAAAACTAGAACATTATTTCCAAGAAATAAAGTCAAGGATTTTATATGCAGCCAAGCTGTCTTTGTGTAGGACAAAGTATAAAGTAATAGAAAAAAGAGAACACAGAGGATACTGTACACATACGCCTTTCCTGAGAAATGCATTAGAAGATAAGCTTCATCCAAGCATGATTGGGGAAAAACTCAAACACAGGACTGTTGTTGGTAAACCTCATTACATTTAAGAAGATAATTATAATTATAAATTAAAAGAATGGAAAGAAGATAGTTTGTAAGCATTGCATATTCTGACAAAGCAGAAGTAATACAATTTTAAAACAAAGAAGTGAGAGAAAAATGCAGCATAAAATCACTGTTGTATAGATAATAGGTGAGAATCAAAGGATATCATTTAAAACTGATTAGAAAGTAGAATGTTATAAGAAAAATGGGGATTAAGGCCACCATAAAAAGCACACTTAAAAGAAAAGCTAATGGCTAGAAAAGAAATATAAACCTTTCCAAAATGCCAGAATAAAAAATTTAAAAACAGCAGAGATAATAAATCACATAGAAAAACAGTATACATATATATTTAGTAATTATAGAATAACATGACAGGTTTGAGGCCAAATATATCAGCAGCTTATTGACATGAAAGTATATTCAGATTGCCTCAAGAAGCAAAAGAAAATTCTCTGCTGTATGGCAAAGAGACACTAAAACAAACCAATTCAAAGTGGCTAAAAGAGAGGGGTAGGGAGAAAAAAAATGAAAAAAAGAAAAAAAAACCAACAAAAAACAAAGTGGCTAAAAGAGATAGAGAATGATAAACCAGGCCAGTGGGAATAGTAGGAAACAGAAGCTGCAATCCTAATATAAAGATATGTGAGGCTGGGCACGATGGTTCATGCCTGTAATCCTAGCACTTTTGGAGGCCGAGGTGAGCTCTGCTTAGTCCTGGGTGTTTGAGACCAGCCTGGGCAACTGGTGAAACCACATCTTTACAAAAAATACAAAAACTAGATAGGTGTGGTGGTACGTGCCTGTGGTTCCAGCTACTTGGGAAGTTGAGGTGGGAGAATCGCTTGAGACCAGGAGGCAGAGGTTGCAGTGGGCAGAGATCATGCCACTGCACTCCAGCCTGGGAGACAGAGTAAGATCCTGTCTCAAAAAAATATTTTTTAAAAAAAGATACATGTGGAAGAACTTTCTAGAAATAGCACAGAAAAATATAGTTGGAAAGAGCACAACACTGACACACAGTAGTGAAGACAAAGACATATCTGAGTAAAGGCACGGGAATTCAAAATTTAAAACAAATCTTTTTGTAAGCAATCGAAACGATCAAAGTACTTATAAGGATGGAGAATGGGGCAGAATCATGAATTCTGACCTTATTAATTCAATAAATGTTTATTAGCTATATGCTAAGTATTAAACACTAACTTAAGCTATTTGGAATTCAACAGAGAACAAATCAGACCAAATCCTTTTACTATTGATAGATGCATTCTATAGATGGAGATGACAGTAAACAAATAATCCAAGGAATATATACACCAGGTGACAGAAAAATAAAGCTAGATAAGGAACTGAGAGTTACTAACAAAGAGGGAAGAAATATATGTGCATGCTCAGGTTCTTCAAAGTATCATTTAAAGAATTGCTAGGTGTAGTCACTCAGGTCTTTAATCCCAGCATTATGGGAGGCCAAGGTGGGAGGACTGCTTGGGGCCAGGACTTCAAGACCAGCCTGGGCAACAGAGCAACACACATCTCTAAGAAAATTTTTTAAAAAAATTAGCTAGGTGTGGTGGCACATGTCTGGAGTCCCTGACACTCAGGAGGCTGAGGCAGGAGGATCATTTAATCCTAGGAGGTTGAGGCTGCAATAAGCTATGATGGTTCCACTGCATTCTAGCCTGGGAGTGACAGTGAAACACTGTCTCTAGAAATAAATAAATACAGTTCTAAGATAGGCTGAGTATAGTGGCTAATGCCTATAATCCCAGTGCTTTGGGAGGCTAAGGCAGTAGAATTGGTTGAAGCCAGGAGTTAGAGATCAGTATAGACAACAAAGTGAGACCCTATCTCATTAAAGCAAACAAACGAAAAAACCCTAAAATAAAAGAGCAATGTCTATTACCTCCTCAAGGAAAGATAGCCTAGTTAATTTTGTATCTGGTCAAACTACCATGTAAGTATAAACGAAGAGATAAAATTTAGAACATAAAATAATTAGGGAAATATTGTTTCAATGTGACTTCCTGAAGAAACCACCAGAACAAACCTCAGCAAACCAAGAGATAAAATATTATGAAAGGCTTAGTTATAAACATTGATTCTGTTCATTGCCTTTTAACTGTTATGAATAAGATCAAAAATTTGCAGGAGGGAGGAGGAGAATATGTATGGTTACAGAACAATATAAATGTTATAAATCTCGGGAATAAATATATAAAATAGAGTAATTGGGAGAGGGAAGGTGTGAGACTATGAGGGTAACAAAGATTTCCTCATCTTTTATAGCCGGGGTCAAGGAGATCCTGAAAAGCTGATAAATCATGTAATTGAGGTCTAAGTATTCTTAAAAACACTAAGGGAAAGAAAAATCTTCTAGGAAAAGAGAATGAAGAATTCCCCAAAAAAGAATACTTAATGTCTTTTTAAAAATCTTGACTAGGTGCAGTGGTGCACTACTGTAATCTCAGTACTTTGGGAGGCTAAGCAGGTAGATTACGTGAGCCTAGGAGTTTGAGACCAGCCTGGGCAACATGGAAAAATCCTATCTCTAAAAACATATTGTAAAACAATAGCCAATCCTGGTGGCATGCACCCGTAAACCCAGCTACTCAGGAGGCTGAGGTGGGAGGATCGCTTGCGCCTGGGAAGTTGCAGCTGCAGTAAGCTGAGATCGTGCCACTGTACTCCAGCCTAGGTGACAAAGTGAGACCATGTCTCAAAAAAACTTTTTTTAAATAAAAAAATCTTAATCATGTTACATGAAGTTACAGATCTAAAGGTGGTCACTTGAATAAAAATACAAGTCTCACAAATTATTGAAAGAAACATACACACAAACCAAAGTGGGAGGATATGGCAAAAGATAGAAACAAATTAAAAAATCCTCATAGAACAGAAAGCATACCATACAATAACAGAAATCAGCCCCAAAATATCTGGTTTAAACTATATATTTTACATAATAAACACAAACTTGATTCACACAGTAAGAATTAATCTTAAATGAATTCTGCTAAGTAAAAAAAAGCCAGAACCACTAGTCTACATATTTTATAATTTCATGTATGTGACATTCTAGAAAATACCAAACTACAGAGATGAAAAACAGATTAACTTTTCCCATGGTTGGCAGGTGGAAGGGACCAACTACCATAAAGGAGCAATATTTTAAGTTTCTTTTAGTGAATACTAATTTAAAAATATCAATTAGGATGTTGAGGGAACCCAAGATGGAATGCAAACTGTGACAAATTAGTCTAAATGTATTAAATATGTACGAAATAAACTTACTGAAAGTGGTGGGAATGAAAAGACCCGAAATAACTGTAGCCAACAGTATTTCCTATACATACTACAGGGCTAAAGACAAAAAGAACTATATATAAGCATTGTACTCTAACTGGTTTATCACAGAGGTATGATTCAGCAATTTTTTTTTTTTTTTTTTTTGAGACGGAGTTTTGCTCTTGTTACCCAGGCTGGAGTGCAATGGCGCGATCTTGACTCCCTGCAACCTCTGCCTCCCAGGTTCAATCAATTCTCTTGCCTCAGCCTCCCAAGTAGCTGGGATTACAGGCACGTGTCACTACGCCCGGCTAATTTTGTATTTTTGTTAGAGATGCGGTTTCTCCATGTTGGTAAGGCTGGTCTTGAACTCCCGACTTCAGGTGATCTGCCTGCCTCAGCCTCCCAAAGTGCTGAGATTACAGGCGTGAGCCACTGTGCCCAGCCAGCAATTTTTAAACTACTTTATATGTATACTAGGTTTGCATAAATAAGTAAATACATGTCAAATAATCAGAGCCAGCTTTCTCACTATCAGAGAAGGAAGTTAAAATAAGTCAAAGGGAAATGCTAGCATGAACTCTGTGGTACTGAATTAGAGTAAGAGATACCATTATAAACTCATGATTTTATATATATTATAAACACACATAGGTAACAGGATTAAATACAATGTGTGTCTATGTATACATGAGTTAGCAGACATAAGCATATTTCCTAATTCTATCTGCTGAGAGAACCTAGAAGCAATTACTGCCAGTAGCTTACGAGCAAACAGTTCTCAGATGCTGGTTTTGAAACACCTTCCCGCCTACCTTCCCTCCCTCCCTCCCTCTCTCTCCCTCCTTTTTCTCTCTTCTCTTCTTTCTTTTCTTTCTTTCTCTTTCTCTCTCTCTCTCTCCTGCTTTCTTCTTTTATTTCTCTCTTTCTCTCTTCGCTCTCTCTTCCTCTCTCTCTCTTTCTCTGTTTAGGGACAGGGCCTTGCTCTGTCACCTAGGCTGGAGTGCAGTGTCATGATCATGGCTCACACAGGCTCAACCTCCTGGGCTCATGCAATTCTCCTGCCTAAATCTCCCAAGTAGGTCTCAGGTACATGTCACCATGCCTGGCTAATTTTTTTTTTTTAAGAGATGGGGGTCTCACTACATTGTCCAGGCTGGTCTCAAACTCCTGGCCTCATGTGATCCTTCTGTCTCAGCATCCCAAAGTGTTAGGATTAGAGAATTGAGTCACCATGACTGGTCCTTTTCTTTGATAAAGTGAACCAGTGATCCTTGGAGAAACAAGTTGGGGTATAGAAAGTCTAGATGATCTTGTAGTGCCAGAAAGTAAGAAAGTAATAAAAAGATGACAGGTCTGTCACAATGATACAGAAGCCAATGTGACAAAGCTCTCAATAGTTAAATCTCGAATTTGAGTAGTAAAAGTACACAGTTTTAGATTATAACCCAAAGAACTAAATAAATATCCATGAGCCCTATTGATATAAATGACAATTGAGGGTTTTTGGGGTTTTTTTGTTTGTTTGCTTTGTTTTTTGTTTTTTTGAGATGGAGTCTCGCTCTGTCGCCAAGCTGGAGTGCAGTGGTGTGAACTCGGCTCACTGAAACCTCTGCCTCCCAGGTTCAAGCAATTCTCCTGCCTCAGCCTCCCGAGTAGCTGGGATTACAGGTGCATGCCACCACGCCCAGTTAATTTTGTATTTTTAGTAGAGACAGGGTTTCACCATGTTGGCCAGAATGGTCTTGATCTCCTGACCTCATGATCTGCCTGCCTCAGCCTCCCAAAGTGCTGGGATTACAGGCGTGAGCTACCGCACCGGGCAGAATTTATGAAAAATGGAAACAAACCAGGTGTAGTGGCTCATGTCTGTAATTCCAGCACTTTGGGAGGCTGAGGTGTGAGGACTGCTTGAGCCTAGAAGGTTCAAGACCAGCCTGGGCAACACAGTGAAATTCTATCTACACACACACACACACACACACACACACACACACACACGGGAGGCTAAGGTGGGAGATCAATTAAGCCCAGGATGCTGAGGTTTCAGGGAGCCATGATATCGCCACTGCACTCCAGCCTGGATGACACAGTGAGAATGAGGGGAGGGGAGGGAGAAAGGAGAGAAAGGAAAGAAAGGAAGGAAAGGGAAGGGAAGAGAAGGGAAGGAAAGGAGAGGAAAAGGAGAGAAAAAAGAAAGAAAGAAAATTAAGGAAAAGAAAAGAAAGAAAGAAAAGAAAAGACTATTCAATTTGTAAAAAACGAATACAGACTAGGTGTGGTGGGTCACACATGTGATCTCAGCACTTTGGGAGGCTGAGGAGGGAAGATCACTTGAGTTCAGGTGTTTGAAACTAGGCTAGGTAACACAGTGAGGCCCTGCCTCTTAAAAAAAATAGTTAATTGGGCATGGTGGCACATGCCTATAGTCCTAGCTACTCAGGTAGATCACTTGAGCCCAGAAGGTTGAGGCAGCAGTGAGTCATGATCACACCACTGCACTCCAACCTGAGATATAGAGTGAGAACCCATCTCAAAAAAAAATTAAAATAAAGAATATTAAAAATGGGGTAAAACTTTAAATAATTAGAATATTTGCATAATTTCACAATATCTCTCCACTAATATTTATTAATTACTGTAGTGGCTATATCCTTCCTCTATGAGGTTTCTAAACACTATTCATTTTGTATTTACCCCCACATCCCCAAGTGTGGGGTGGATTTAGTGATTCATTTCTAATGAACTGTATATGGAAAGGAACAAATAGACAACGGAGAAACCTAATGGACACCACCTTAACTTGATGTTCAACGTTCACACTAACAGTAACAGATTGATATTATGTACACCTTGATGTGATACATTGAGAAAGCAAAATCACCTCAGTGGTGGTATTCTCAAAAACCCATAATTTCAGTCTAATTATAAGGAAACAACAGATAAACTCAAATTGAAAGACATTCTACAAACTATCTGACCTCTACTCTTCATAAGTGTCAAGGCCACAAAACAGAAGGCAAGACAGAGCAACATGACAATGAAATGTCAAGTAGTATCCTCTAACAGATCCTGGAACAGAAAAAGGACATTACTTAAGAAACTGGGAAAATAAACCTGTAGTTTAGTTAATGGTATTGTATCAATGTTAATTTAGCTTTGATGAAGATCCTACAGTTATTTAAGGTGTTAATATTAGGAGAAGCTAGGTGAAGAGTACATGGAACTTATTTTCACTATCTTAGAACACTTCTATAAATCTAAAATTATTTCAAAATAAAACTATTTAGGCCAGGCGCAGTGGCTCTCTCTCTCTATATGTGTGTGTGTGTGTCTGTGTGTGTGTGTATATATATATATATATATTTTTATATTTATATTAGGCATGGTGGTGCACACCTGTAGTCCCAGCTACTCAGGAGGTTGAAGTGGGAGAATCACCTGAGCCCAGCAGTTCAAGGTTGCGGTGAGCCATGATCACATCACTGTCTTCCAGCCTGGGTGGCAGAGTGAGACCCTATCTCAAAAAAATGAAAACAAACAAACAAAATCTGCCTCCCAAAACAAACAAAAAACTATTGATGAAAAAATAGCCACAATGAGATATCAATAAATACCCATTAGTACTGGCTAAAATTATGACATCTGAAAATAGCCCCAAATGGTGTTGAGATAGCTGGCATGTGGAAAAAGACAAAATAGAGTATGGAAAAAACACTGTCATATCAGTTCTTTATATGAGACCACTTTCTGCGATGATGGAAATGTTCCTTTTCACTATCCAATATGGTAGCCACTACCCATATTTGGCTACTGAGCACTTGATAAGTGGCTACAATGGCTGAAAATTTTAAACTTTAAGTTTTAAAAATGTACAGGTAAAGAGCCACATGTAGCTAGTAGCTACCAGATGACAATGCATTTCTAGGTCTTATTAGGAAATCAGGTGATAGAGGAACAACACTACAAAAGGAAGCACTGACCCTTGTAGAACATTATGTGAGACAAATGTAAGACCTGGCTTCTCTGACAAACCAAAGGAAAGCTAAAAAATGGAGGGGAGGGGAGGAAAATGACTTACAGAAAGAAGAATCTTATCAGACATCACAACTAGATGACATCTCTATTGATGCAGAAAAACTATTTGGCAAAATTCAACACCTTTTTATAATTAAATTTTAAAAAGGCATAGAGGAAATCATCTCAACCCAATAAAGACCGTATATGAAAAGCCGATGGGTAATATAATACTCAATGGTAAAAAACGGAAAGCTTTCCCTCAAAGACAATGAACAAAGCAAGGATGCCCCCTCTTGCCACTTTTTTTTACCGAAGGGGTCTTGCTCTATCACCCAGACTGGAGTGCAGTGGTACGACCACAGCTCACTGTAACCTTGAACTCCTGAACTCATGATTCTCCTGCCTTAGCCTTCCAAGTATGTAGGACTACAGGACATACCACCAGGCCTAACACAGTAGTGCTGGAAGTTGTATCCAGAGCAGTCAGCCAAAGAAAGAAAGAAAAGAGAAGAAGGGAAAGAGGAAAGAGGAGGCATACAAATTGGAAATAGAGAAGTAGAATTATTTATTTAGATAACACAATCTTGTACGTATAAAAAGCCTAGAGACTGCACATACAAAAAAACCTGTTAGGAGGAATAAATAAATTCAGCAAAGTTGCAGGACACAAAATAAACATAAAACAATTAATTGTGTTTGAAAATACTAACAATGAACAACCCAAAAAGAAAATTAAGAAAACAAATATATTAATAATAGCATTAAAAATGAATAAAATACTTATGAGTAACCAAGGAGGCACAAGATTTTTACATTGAAAACCACAAAACATTGCTGAAAGAAATTAAAGAAGACACCAATAAATGAAAAGACATCCTGTGTTCATGGATTGGAAGACTTAATATTGTTAAAATATCCATACTACTGAAAGGAATGTACAGATTCCTTTGTACATGCAATTCCTATACAAATCCCAACGACATTTTTTTGCAGATATAGAAAAAAATTCTAAAATTCATATAAAACTGCAAAGGCCCCCAAATACCATAACAATCTCAAGAAAGAAAAACAAACATAGAGGTCTCAGAGTTCCTGATTTCAAAACATATTACAAAGCAACAGCAATCAAAACAGTATAGTACTGATAGGCCAGGCATGGTGGCTCAAGCCTGTAATCCCAGAACTTTGGGAGGCCGAGGCAAGTGGATCACGAGGTCAGGAGATCGAGACCATCCTGGCTAACATGGTGAAACCCAGTCTCTACTAAAAACTGAAAAAATTAGCTGGGCGTGGTGGCAGGCGCCTGTAGTCCCAGCTACTCGGGAGGCTGAGGCAGGAGAATGGTGTGAACCTGGGAGGCGGAGCTTGCAGTGAGCAGAGATCACACCACTGCACTCCAGCCTGGGCAACAGAGCGAGAATCTATCTAAAAAAAAAAAAAAAAAGTATAGTACTGATAATACATACAGGATAGTTTCTTTGAGAAATGGTGGTAGGAAAAACAGGATATCCACATGCAAAAGAATAAAGTTAGACCCTTACCTTATTGGGTATATAAAAATAAACTCAAAATGAACTAAACAATTAAATTTAAAACCTAAAACTACAAAACTCCGAGAAGAAAACACTGGAGAAAAAAGTTTCACAGCAATGAATTTGGTAATAATTTCTTAGATAAGACACCAACAGCATGGGCAACAAAAGGAAAAATAAGACAAATGGGACTACCAAATTTACAAACTACTGCACAGCAAAGGAAACAACAGAGTAAAAAGGCAACTTATGAAGTGAGAGAAAATAGTTACAAACCATATATCCAATAAGGGATCAATATCCAGAATATATAGGGAACTCCACAACACCTCACCCCCAAAAGAATCCAACTGAAAAACTGGCAAAGGGCTTGAATAGATATTTTTCAAAGAAAATACAGAATGGCCAACAGATATATGAAAAGATGCTCAACATCACTAATCATTAGGGAAATGAAAATCAAATCCACAATGAGATATTGCATACTCATTAGGATGACCACTATTAAAAAAAAAAAAAACAGAAAAATAACAAGTGCTAGTGAGGATGTGGAGAAACTGAAACCCTTGTGCACTGTTGCTGACAATGTTAGATGACAAAGCCACTATGAAAACACTATGAAGCATCCTCAAAAAATTAAAAATGTCAGCAATCTCACTTCTGGAAATATATCCAAAAGATCTGAAAACAAGATGTTGATGAGATATTTGCACACCCATATTCATTGCAGAATTATTCAAAATAGCAAAGAAGTGGAAGCAAACTAAATGTCCATCAGCAGATGAATGTATAAAGAAAATGTGGCTGGGCGCAGTGGCTCATGCCTGTAATCCTAGCACTTTGGGGGGCCAAGGCAGGCGGATCACCTGAGGTCAGGAGTTCGAGACCAGCCTGGCCAATGTGGTGAAACCCTGTCTCCACTAAAGATATAAAAATTAGTCAGGTGTGGTTGCGTGCACCTGTAGTCCCAGCTACTCCGGAGGCTGAGGCAGGAGAATTGCTCGAATCCAGGAGGTGGAGGTTGCAGTGAGTTCAGATTGTACCACTGCACTCCAGCCTGGGTGACACAGCAAGACTCCATCTCAAAAAAAAAAAAAAAAAAAAAGGCGGTATATATACAAAATGGAATATTACTTGGCCTAAAAAACAGAGAGAAGGAAATCCTGTCATATGCTACAAGATGGATGAACCTTGAGGACATCATGGTAAGGGAAGTGAAATAAGCCAGCCATAAAAAGCCAGCCATTAACCATGATCCTACTTACACGAAATATCTAAAATAGTCAAATTCACAGAATCAGAGTGGAATGGTGGTTGCCTGGGGCTGTATGAAGGGGGCAAAGGGGAATTACTGTTCAATGGCTACAGAGTTTCCATTTTGCAAGGTGTTTGTACAAGAAATCTATTGTACACCATGTGCATACAATTAATTACTGTACTTTACACTTAAAAATGGTTAAGATGGACTGGGCATGGTAGCTTATGCCTATAATCCCAGCATTTTGGGAGGCCAAGATAGGAGGATCACTTGAGGCCAGGAATTTGGGAACAGCCTGGGCAACATGGCAAAACCCCAGCTGTACAAAAAATTTTTAAAATGAGCTGGGTGTGGTGGTGTGTGCCTGTAGTCCTAGCTACTCTGGAGGCTGAAGTAGGAGGATCACTTGAGCCCCAGGAGTTCAAGGTCATAGTGAACTATGCTGTGCACTACTACACTCCAGTTCTGCGTGACACAGTGAGACTCATACCTTTAAAAAATAAATTAAAAGGTTAAAAAATATTTTTCTTTTGAGACAAGGGCTCACTCTATCACCCAGGCAGGAGTGCAGTGGTGCAATCACAGTTCACTGCAGCATTGAACTCCCGGGCTCAGGTGATTTTCTCACCTTAGCCTCCCGAGTAGCTCAGACTACAAGTGCGCACTATCATGCCCGGCTAATTTTCGTATTTTTTTGTAGAGACGGGGTTTTGCAACATTGCTCAGGCTGGTCTCAAACTCCTGGGCTCAAGCAATCCTCCTGCCTTGGTCTCCCAGAGTGCTGGGATTACAGGTGTGAGCCACCATGTACAGCCTAAAGCGGGGAATTTTATGATACGTATTTTTGACCATAAGTCTTAAAAACACAACTAAATCTCTCTCTCACACACACACACCCCCCCCCACACATGCACATACACACACACCCCTTGTCTAGATTATAATTTGAACAAAACAAAGCAACTGGAAACTATTATTACTGAGATGATATTTTAATATGGACTAGATACTTTAATTGAAATTTTAATATGAACTAGGTATTAGAAGATACTAAGGGGTTACTATTGATAACATATGAGGACAGGTAATGAGTACACAGGGATTCATTATGCCATTTATTTTTATTCTATTTTTGTGTGTATGACTAAAATTTTCTATAATAAAATAGATCTTTAGATCTGGATAGACTTTAGAGATAACCCTACTCATCTTTCCATTTCAGAAGAGAACTGTAGGCCCAGAAAGGTTATTAAACTTGCACATTATACAAATTAGTGGCAAAACTATGCCTAATAATATTTGAGAGCCAATTTGCCATCTAATGCTCTATCCAGTACATCATACTGACTCCTTCATAAGAGGCTCTACTGATGAGCAAAGAGTACATATAATAAATTTTACTGACTCTAACTAGGTAAAATATTAAAAATCATGCCATTAACAATTATTTAAAACTGACAAGACAGCATGCCATATCTGAAAGGATCACTAGACATTACTTTATGAAGGTTTGGAGAGCACAAATTTATTAAAACTATAAAAGTCAAGGAGGTTTTGGCTTCACCAAATACTTCAACTCAACAACATCAAAAACAATCCCTAATGGGTGGTCTCAAAAATAAGAATGGCAAAAAAGTTAAGGCATAGCCTTTGTCTTTACGAAAAGTGAGAAGAAAGAGAAAATTATACATCTATCTACCTTCCTAAGGGCCTTTTAATACTACTTGCTACAACACCATCTTCTCCCTCTTCCCCAGTCAGAATCATTGCTCACCTGGGACCCTTACTGAATAGAAAAGGGCACTTGAGAAGAGAAGTACAGTTGTACTTTAAGAGTGTAATAAAATACAAAAAGTTAAGAGGAGGAAATAGCCATACAGTGTAGTGAGAACTAATGAGGAAATGTGGTATACAGGAAAAGACCTGGGTTTGAGAATTGGCTGTCAGTGACTAATGAGATTTGTGACCTCTACCTAGTTTCATAAAAATGTTTATTAAAATATTTAATAGAAATGAATTGAAACTGCAAAATCAACTATAATAAAAAATAACATTTATATTCATTGTGATTCCAAGGCATAAAAAGATCACTTAATGTTTAATATAGAGATTTAAATGAAAATTAATATTTTCCTTATGAATTTTTTTGGGAACATTAAAGAGAAAAATAGAGACAAGTCTCCCATAATCTGACTTCTTAGAGATAAACTGAATAGCTTTACTATTATCAACTACCATAAAAAAGAAAAGATTTCATTTCATATATTATTCTACTATGAAATTATCTGGATAATTTCCATGAAAACTTTTTATTGTGATGCAGAAATGAATGTATTAAGTAAAAATTTTTTATCTTATTCTTTTGAATTCTAAGTATTAATAACTGGGTAATCTGAACTATGAAATCAAAGACACAAAGAAAGCCCTGGAGATATAAATAATCTATAAATTCACGTTAACATATGTGGTGGCTTTCTGTACTATAAACTCAGGATAGAGATGTCCAGAAAAGGCAGTTTATTGCTCTTCACTGCATCAAGTCTGGAGTACCCTAGTAACTCACAGTTTCTTAGATATAGGCTTGTACTAGTAACAACATGTTAAAATGTTGTTCAAAAGGTAAAGAGACCATTAAAAGCATCTATGAATTTTGTTTTAATGCTATTACATGCCACGACCTTTTCTTTGAAGTCATTTATCTTCATTGTAATAGTTTAATATAAGAAATGATTTTTAAAAAAGATGGTTATAATTACACTGCTGGATCAATAACCTATACTTTAAAAATACAAAACTTTGATTATTATCTTTTCCTTCTATATCATACAAAAATATCTAAAATATGTCATTTAAAATACATACATACATGGCAATACAAATATGTATATATACATTAATTTATCATCATGCTGTTCTTGGAAAGATCTGCAATTTCATAAATTTATCTAGATTTGTTAAAGTGGATTTTTTTATTTATTGTATATAAATACAACTAAATCACTAAATGTCTCAGGTAACAGATATTAAAGGAAGACATGACATTTCAGCTAATGAAGCAAAGCCATTTATCTTGAAATTTTCTTGCTACAGAAAGAGAAACCTTTAAAAATGGCCTTAAGTTTGCAAAAATCAGCAACTTTAATCTACCCACTTTCTTTTGACCTTTACACTCAACCTCAAAAAAATGTTCAGCAACATAAATTTGATCTCAAAAGGCTGCTGCAGATCTCATTTTCTGCTATTTTTCCATTAGGTATTTATGGGACTTGCGAGTGCTACAAGGGACTAGTAAAACGCCAGAGTAATCCTGCAGTTCCTGTGTATGAATTCAGCTTTTCCCTTTGAGATGATAACTTTTTCCCGACTCTTGCCAGGGCCTTTTCAGATTCGAATTTAAAACTAAGACTATAGGTATAATGTTCTTTTCAAGAGGTAGGATAGGTAAGTAGGGACTGAAGGCAGAGGGAAAGAAAATTAAACAGATTTAGTAGTTCAACTACTGAAACAAAATAATTTTTTAAGCTATTAAGGTAACTTGTTATACATTTGTACTAACTGAAATCATAGCATGCTTACACAGGATAGAAACTGAATCCAATGAGTTCTGAAGTTTGAAGAGCTCAGCTGTATGCATGCCTTCTCTTAACTGCATAGGAAACCAGCTGCTTCCATTTATGACATGTATTTTACACACATGCTCCAGTACATCCATGACATAACATGCAACAGTATACTTTCAGACAAGTTTGCCAAGAAGGGGGAAGAGGGATACGAATATATTAGTGAGACAGAAAAAATTATACAGTATATGTTCATTTTTTTGAATGTTAGTAAGGTAAGAAAATAAATTTTAAGTTGTGTTTTCACTAATATGCTTTAAAATCCATTATAAAATACAAACAATAAAATCAATTAAAAATCCATCTATCATAAACAGAAGTTTATCAAAGTCTAAGTCACAAGTTTGAGACAAAAAAATTATTAAATTAGTAAAACCTATCACTTATACACTGTGGAGAAGGTACTATGGAATACTAAACTATGAGACCAAGACTTTCCCCATAATTTATACAAAACTAGACCAAATTATCCCCATTTGCCCTCTTAGTTAATGAAGCTTCCACCCTTGACTCATTTCTCTCGTAAACTATTCTTCAATTCAACAGCAATTTCTATTAAATCTACCTACACACTATATCCAGAGCCTGATTGTATCTTAACACCTCCATTGCTAATTCTCTAGTCCAAGTCATCATCTCTCTCACTGGATTATTGCAGTGACCTCCAAAGTGATCTCCTTATTTCTATCTTTGCCCCATTCAGTTTTGTCCATATAACAGTGAGAATAACCCTACTAAAATATAAGTCATGTTATGTTTCTCCTCTGCACAAAACCCTCTAAAGGCTTTTGATCTCATTCAGAGTCAAAACAAAACAAAAACAACAAAGTCTTTATAATGACCTATAAAGTCTTATTTAATATGCCCCTAGACTCTTTCCCAGTATAATTATATCTCCTACTTACTTTTCCCATTGCTCATTTTACTCTAGCCATATTAATCTCCGGCTATTCCTTAAACATACTATGCTCCTGGCATAGAGACTTTATACTTGCTATTTATTCACTGATTGTTTTTCTCCCTAATATGTGCACAACTTGCTTCTTGAAATATTTTTAAACATCACTGTCTTGGGTGAGACTTTCCCTAATGATCAGATTTGAAAGTGTAACCTTTCATGCTAGACCTGAACACTCTTTTCTGTTTTATTTTTCTCCAAGGTTCTTATTACCATCTAATATACTAGATATTTTGTTTAAAGCATTACCCACTGAAAGGTAAGCACCCTGAGGACAACAATATTTACTTGGTCGCTGCTATAAATTCACCACCTAGAAAAGTGGCAGGAATGTAGTATTCCTTTAATAGGAATAAATTAACCATGCAAAACAGCCTTTACATTAAGCGCATTTCAAAAAGTCTCCTTTGAATTTCTGCTTCTCTCTCTCTCTCTTTTTCTCTCTTTTTCTTAAATAGTTGCCCAGGCTGCAGTGCAGTGGCATGATCATAGCTCACTGTAGCATCAAACTGTTGAGTTCAAGTAACCCACCCACCGTGGCTTCCAAAAATGTTGGGATTACAGGCATCAGCCACTGTGCCTGTCCTGCTTCTGTATGTATGTCTTGAATAAAAATAATTTAAAAGTTTTTGAGATATTGGAAGTTATGACGGAAACAAATATACAGTAAAACTATGAAACAATATCATTCCATGAATTGTGTATAGATTCTTATTTTATTTTTTTAAAGACATGGTCTCGCTGTATCACCAAGGCTGGAGTGCAGAGTCATGACTGTGGCTCCCTGCAACCTCGACCTTCCAGGCTCAAGTGATCCTCTTGCTTCAGCCTCCCAAGTAGTTGAGACCAAAGATGCACGCCACCTTGCCCAGGTAATTTTTTTTTTTTTAATTAATAGAGATGGGGGTCTCCCTATGTTGCCCAGACTGGTCTTGAACTCCTGGGCTCAAATGTTCCTTCTGCCTCAGACTCTCAAAGTATTGTGATTACAGGCATGAGCCACTGTGCTCAGCTAGATTCTTAGAACAAACCTTGAGCACACTCACATGATATCCTTACAAAGATGAAAACTTCTAGAAACTTGAACACAAAGGATATAGACAAAGTTGAGTATCATATATAAGATATGTCTTATGTGTACTGCTGAAATTTTTCTTGGTGGCCACTGTTTATTTGTACAAAGACTATACGTATATACTTTTGGAAAAATACAAGTAACATGTGTACAGGAATCTCTGAGTGTCTATAAGAATATCTCAATTCCAATTAGTCATAAAATCAAGAGTACTTTCCAATTCAGTAAATTTCCTGTTAAGAAGTTTTGCTTAGGACATTTCTCTTACATTTAGGCTCTGTATGTTTTCAAATAACAATCTAATTTCTTTCTAATAACATTTCCTTGCATCTTATTAATTATATTTACACCTTACCTTCTCCCTTACAAGGATTAAGGCAGTTTAGAAGACGTAAAAAAAAGACAAGATACTAAGACAAAAATTTGGTGGTAAAGAAGAAGAATCTGCACAAGACAAGTTTGTTTTTAGCCTCCTAACAATGAGAAAAAAGAAAAAAGAAATTCAATGCACAATTAGAATTGTATAAAACAAGGGTCCCCAACCCCTCAGACATGGACCGATATGAATCCATGGCCTGTTAGGAACTGGGCCACACAGCAGGAGGTAAGTGGCAGATGTGCAAGTGAAGCTTCATCTGTATTTACAGCCACTCCTCATTGCTCACATTACTGTCTGAGCTCCACCTCCTGTCAGATAAGTGGTGGCATTAGATTCTCATTAGAATGCGAACCCTGTTGTGAATTGTGCATGTGAGGGATCTAGGTTATGTGCTCCTTATGAGAATCTGATGATCTGTCACTGACTCCCATCACCCCCAGATGGGACTGTCTAGTTGCAGGAAAACAAGTTCAGAGCTCCCACTGATTCTACATTATGGTGAGTTGTATAATTATTTCATTATATATTATACTGTAATAATAATAGAAATAAAGTGCACAACAAATGCAATGCACTTGAATCATCCTGAAACCACCCCTCACCCACCCCGCCCTGTGGAAAATGATCTTCCATGCAACAGTCCTTGGTGCCAAAAAGGTTGGGGACCCCCAGTATAAAATACTGGTGAATCTAATAAATAGTGAAGATTTTTTATTTTAAAACTAGAAAAAACTAAAATAATCACTTATTAGATAGCAATTTCTCAAGAACTTTAGCTTATTTTTGCATATTTACTGATAAAATTTGAGTCATCACAATGTTGGAATTCCAGGAGACAGGCTTGAGACCTTCATAAAGCCTAAATCCCTAAAGTTTGGACATGCTAAAACTTCCATGTTTATTCTAAATTTTATATGAGAGTCATCTTTATGTGTATCTCTAAATTTAATCAATAGCCTATCCTTAATATAGATTTCTGTCCTCATTTAGAGGTTATTTTTCATAAAAAGCCCAAGTTCTTATCATTCCAGAGGGTAACTGTTTATTTGATAGGTAACAACAAACACATGTCACATTGGATGCTAGATAGTTAACAAGAATAATTCACTACCTAACATCACAGCAAATATGAGTTAAAGTATGCTAAATGTTTGAATGCCAAGAGACTATCTTGTTCTTTCATTTTGAAGCTGATGACTCCACTGTGACTAAACTGTAAGACTCTACCTGATGATCAAAACACAAAAATTCTATGGATTTTAAAAACCAGATATGAAATATATATCTTATTGAATCACTTTCAGAAACTTCAGTAGTGAGTTCTAGGAGAAAATGTGGCTTGTGTACACACACACACATATACACACAAATATTTCAAAATACTTTCTATACTTTTTTTCTCTGTAGGTTGATTTACAAAATTTTAGAAAATTTCCTAAAATATACTCTTAGAAAGAGGTTTTAGTTTTCCTGGGAGTACCAAAATAAAAAGTTTTTTTCTTAATACTCCGTATAACTTCTAATTTTTCTAAATTTTTCCATGTTCCCTATAATAGGTCAATAATTCAGAGAAACTATCTAATATAAAAATCTATTAATGATATTATAAAACTATCCTAAGCAATGTTTTAAATTTACTGCTGCTTAGGACATGGTGCTCTGATATAAAAACAAAACAACAAACAAGAAAGACATACAAAAAGACTGCTCTCAAAACCTGCAAGGAATTTGTATAAGATTTAAAACAGACATATGCTTTTAAAGAACTTTTGAATGCAATAGTTAATCCACATAATAATTCAACAACCAACATAGATTCAAAGCTCTAACAGATACCATATGCAAGCTGTAATAAAACCTGAGTCAAGATATTTCAGGCAACAGGATAATTTCATTTTCCATTTTAAAAAACCCACTTATTTTTAGTTAACTGGCCATAACATAGCACATGAAAATGCTGCCATTATTGTATAATAAAACTCTAGTACAGATAAGATATTTCATTACTAGTCAAGAAACTAAAATTTGGGGAGCACCATTACAAAAATGTTTTTCTATGTTTACTATAGAAGATATGCATACTGAATTTACCATTAATTCTATAAAGTCTAGTACCTGTAAAGATAAATCTAGCTTAGGAAGTAGGTGAAACAGCAGGAGAGTTATACTTAGCCTACAAAATGTATGAATTCCAAACCATCAATTATATTAAATACCTACGATGTGGAAAGCTCTATGTCAGTTATAAAGGAAATAAATGTTTGTAAGATGTAATGCTATTGTAGTGGAACTACAACATATTAGTATTAGTACTGAGATAGGGAAGGGTCAGAGATGTATCTAACATAAGTCACATTTCAAATCAGAATGAAACAATTAATTGAAATGCAAATACTATTACCAGGCTTTTTCCCTTGCCAAAATAATCAAACCCTCTGTTCTGACAATTATCAGTATTGGGCTACATAAGCCATTCAGACTAGTAAGGTAAGAAAGTTTTAAAATTGAAGCAATGTGCAGATAAAATCAGATGTTAGCTGAGTAAAGCAAGAAGTATATTTATTGCTTTCTGCTAATGTTTTTGAGACAAAGGAACAAATGTCTAGCAGCTGAACCAAGACAAGTTAGGGACTTAAATGGCATTGTTTAAAAAAAAAATTCTATTTCTGGTTTCTTAAGTTTATAGTTGGTTTACTCTAAGGACTTGCTCTAAGTATTCCTTACTTTAATCACAGAAGATGTCCTGTAAATTTAAGAACAGAAAACTGGCAACCTCCATTAGCAGTATTTCAATATTACAATAGTGTCTTTTATTAGAAAACTCAGTACTCCTTATTCATTCATCTGCTAGACAGAACTTCCTGGCTAACAGTCCATAGTGATGACATAATTTCTGACAGAGACATTCTGAATAAAATGGAGACTACCAGGACTAATCATTATAGTTTTACTTTAAACATTTTCTTAAGCTATTTGTAATTCATGAATCAAAGAAACACTTTATTAGAACATATTTATCATATGCTGTCATCCTAAAGGGAAAACTTCAGAGGAGAGGACACAAACAAAAACAACCTTTCAAGTCTCATATTTGTTAAGGACAATCTTACATATACTACAGTTAAATGCAGTATTTAAATTGTCATGGTAGGGGGTCAAGGTAAATAGGATAATCTGGCCCCAGAGAGACAGAATCATTTACATTGAATATAAAATCATAACTGAATTATTAGAAAAAACTAAGTATCCTTCCTTCAATAGGAATCTCTCCATCATTTGAATTGTAAAAAATTAATGAAGTTAATATACACCGGAAAAATGACAAACTTTTTATATTCATAGAAGGTATTAAAAGCAATACTACTACACATGTGTGTGTAATAAAAAATAAAATTCACAAATTGAACATGTCTGAAATCTCACAGTTGCAGAATAGCAGGCTCATAAGCACAAGAAATGACTCCCAATCTCTGCAACCCAAATGAAGATAATTTGTGTTTGTCTGTGTCATTAGGATAACACAGTTTATGTCAAGAGGATGTTTTGGTACACAGAGAAATCACAACAATAACTTTTTTTTTATTTTTTATTTCAAAAATGTCTTATCTATCTAGGGTACGATTGGGAGAATAACGCTCAAAGCACGCTCAATAGCAGGTGTTCTTTTGCCGTTAGGGTGAAGAAACAGTTTCACATCTTGGGGCCGAGAAACAGTTGGATAGCCAGAGACAGAAACAAGCTTCCAAACCCAAATCACTTTCTAATTTGAAATTTGAAAATAAAGTATAATGGCTCCTACTTCTTAAAGTGTGAGTATAATTATGGGGAGAAATACCCTTAGAGGGAAGCAAGAAAACAAAGAAGTAATCACAGGCTTGGGTTGGGGTGGGAACACATTTGGATACTTTTTTCTTTTTTAACTCATTGGGAGACAGGAAAGAACCAATAAAAGTTGGCATGGCAATTAAGCAAGGAAAAAAAATAATGCCTTATTTTAGCAGTAAAAATGTTTGACTTTTGACTACAGAGAGCCTGATTTTTTTTTTCTTCCTTTTCTTCTTCTTTTTTTTTTTTTTTTTGAGATGGAGTCTTGCTCTATTGCCAGGCTGGAGTGCAGTGGCACCATCTCGGCTTACTGCAATCTCCGCCTCCCTGGTTCAAGCGATTTTCCTGCCTCAGCCTCCCAAGCAGGTGGGACTACAGGTGTGTGCTACCACGCCCAGGTAATTTTTGTATTTTTAGTAGAGACGAGGTTTCACCATGTTGGCCAGGATGGTCTCGATCTCTTGACCTCGTGATCTGCCCACTTCAGCCTCTCAAAGTGCTGGGATTACAGACATGAGCCACCGCACCCAGCTGAGCCTAACTTTTTATACTAGTATTTACCAAACTGTGTCCTGCTGAACTCTTTGGTTGGTAGGCTATTAATTACTGCCTCAATTTCAGAACTTGTTATTGGTCTTTTCAGGGATTCACTTCCTCCTGGTTTAGTCTTGGGAGGGGGTAGGTACCAGCAATGTATCCATTTCTTCTAGATTTTCTAGTTTATTTGCGTAGAGGTGTTTATAGTATTCTCTGACGGTAGTTTGTACTTCTGCGGGATCAGTAGTGATATCCCCTTTATCATTTTTTATTGTGTCTATTTGATTCTTTTCTCTTTTCTTAATTAGTCTGGCTAGCAGTCTATCTATTTTGTTAATCTTTTCAAAAAACCAGCTCCTGGATTCATTGATTTTTGGAACGGTTTTTCGTGTCTCTATCTCCTTCACTTCTGCTCTGATCTTAGTTATTTCTTGTCTTCTGCTAGCTTTTGAATTTGTTTGCTCTTGCTTCTCTAGATCTTTTAATTGTGATGTTAGTGTGTCGATTTTAGATCTTTCCAGTTTTCTCCTGAGGGCATTTAGTGCTATAAATTTCCTTCTCAACACTGCTTTAGCTGCGTCCAAGAGATTCTGGTATGTTGTGTCTTTATTCTCAATGGTTCCAAAGAACTGCTTTATTTCTGTCTTAATTTCATTATTTACCTAATATTCATTCAGGAGCAGTAGTTGGGTGGTTTTCAGTGAGTTTTTTTTTTTTTTTTTTTTTTTGAGATGGAGTCTCGCTCTGTCGCCCAAGCTGGAGTGCAGTGACGCCATCTCGGTTCACTGCAAGCTCCGCCTCCCGGGTTCATGCCATTCTCCTGCCTCAGCCTCCCGAGTAGCTGGGACTACAGGCGTCCGCCATCACGCCCGGCTAATTTTTCTATTTTTAGTAGAGTTTCACCGTGTTAGCCAGGATGGTCTCGATCTCCTGACCTTGTGATCCGCCCGCCTCGGCCTCCCAAAGTGCTGGGATTACAGGCGTGAATCACTGCTCCTGGCCTTGAGTGAATTTCTTAATCCTGAGTTCTAATTTGATCACACTGTGGTCTGAGAAAGTGTTTTTTATGATTTCTATTATTTTGCTTGTGCTGAGCAGTGTTTTACTTCCAATTATGTGGTCAATTTTAGAGTAAGTGCGATGTGGTGCTGAGAAGAATGTATATTCTGTTGATTTGGGGTGGAGAGTTCTGTAGATGTTCTGTAGATGAAATAACTAGCATCTGTAGATGCTAGTTATTTCAAATCCTCTCCAGTGATCATTTCTTCAAATTTACCAAGCACACCAATGAAACAAACTGGATCAAGTACTGTAACAAAGTATGCCACCAACAAACAGTAGGAAAACAACTGAAACAATTTTTTAAATGGGGAAAGAAAAAAGATATGTCAATGAAGTCAAAGGATTTTAATCTAATCAATGTTGTCACATTCCTTAAGATTTAGGTGGCCGTTATTTAACATTCTTACTTATGACCTGCTGGAGAATGGTCCATTGACTGTAAAAGTTAAGGAAGCAAAAATATCATGGACATCTGTTAGCTACGAGAAAATTTTAAGATGTTAATGAAACTGCAATTTAGAAAAAGTTCTGTCTCATATACACAAAGTTTACACTATGTGCTTTTTGAATTTTTTAGCAATTACTAATAATTTTTAGATTCAATTCTTATTATTCTCCAAATTATGGCTTCTATCATGAATATTTATATGCTTAAAACAAATCAGCTCTTGAAAACACAAAACAAAAAATTCATTAGTCCTTTAAAAATTGCAGTAATTAAAATATTAAGTTATTGAATTATAAGTTTATAAATTATTACTTTTAATGAAATCAGTGAAATAGTTGTTTCAATCCTTTACTGTAGAATTTTATAGCATGGGGAGGGTAAAGAGAAGGAAAGGAAATAATCATAAAATGATGAAGTAATTTTTAAAAGCAAAATCACTGAAAGGCCACTAATAACTTCAAGTGAAATGCCATATAAAAGCTTTTGATTGCCTTAAATTTGTGAAAACCTACCCAGGAGATCAACAAATTCACATCAATGAACTGCATTATACTAGTAAGAGACCCCTGGCCTCAAGCCAGGGAGAACAAACAAAATGAACCATTCTCACATGGCTGCAAATTATCTGAAAAGAAGAGAAACAGACAAAGTCAAAGTAACATGTTTGCATGGTGGGAAAAAGATCAAATATTGATCAGTCCAAGCTGAGGTAATTAGAGCCATTGTCAAGGAGATAGGATGCATGTTCTTAGTAACACAGAAATACATCTTTGTCTTAAGTGTTGAGTAAATTAGCCATTCATTAGGTGGACTTTTATTTTAGAAATTCAATAAAACATCTGGATGGCATCAGGTATACATACATTTTAAATTTAGTAAATTCTTAACTGTTTTAACAAAATCTCATTTGTGAGATTTTTCAGAAAGAGTTAAAAGAATGTGCTTGAATTTCTGTTAAATATTTTACTATCACCATGGTTTGCACAAATGAGCAAAATGTAAAATTACTGCAAAATGAGGATAATTTAAAAATTAGTACATTTGATTGTGTATCCATACAAATCTATAAAGTGTGGAGCTTACATAAGTTGTTCTTATGTTTATTATAGTAAAGCCTACACATTTCCTTTTTTGAGTATACTGCCACTAATCATTGTTGAAAATTTCAGAGATTAAAGTAACATTTAAAAAGTGTTAAACTCTTAATACTCTATGGCAGAAAGCAAACCAGAAATGTGTTTTATTACTTGTTCACAAAAAAACCTGAAGCTATTCAAGTTATAACTACAAAGTACATCTGGTAGTCCAATAGCTTGCCATGAGAAATTCTTAAAAACACCTGAATATTACAGATGGCTTGAACCTTTGGTAAAAATAAGAAAGAAAAATAAATTAAAAAACAACAAAAACCAAAGGGAAAAAAATCACCTGAATGTATTTCTAATTATCACATTTCTGGAGCAAAATGAAGCTCCCATTTGTAAATTTCCTAATACAGATCCAAAGGATTGTGTTTTTATATCAATTTACAAATTCATGGCTTCAATGATGTTTAAATGAAAAAGAAAGCTTGTATGCTTAATCTCATTTCTTCCCACTACATTCATATGTGTCAATCAATTAGAGACAGACTTCCAAAATTCAGAAAAAGCAAATCATTGAGTTCTGAAGGCAGCACCACAAAGCCTCATTCCATAAATTTAGTACTACAGACGCTGTAGGTGTGTAGAATAAATGCCTATTTTCATGTTCTAGCTAATGAAATAATACAAATTTAGATAAAATTCTAGGCTACTCTGAAAATTCAAAATTCATTTATTTAAAAGATCTTTCATATTTTTGTTAATCAAGCCTATTTTCTCTGTTGCAAATTTACTAAAATAACTGTTATTTGTTCAAGGGAGGTATATCTTTCTTTTAGTCATGCATTATTATACATGGCTTAATTTCTGTGTAATTTTGTGTACATCATATCTATACACTGAGAAGTTATAGTTTGTCTAACATGAGCAAACACAACAGGCAACTGAAAATTGAAATGTTTCATCAATGTATCTGCTGTTTTTCAAGCCCACTTTCCCAAAATATCAAACACAGGAAAAAGTGAGCAAATAATTATTAATATAATCATTATTTTTACATTGAGTTCTGCTACTATTCTATCAAAAAATACAAATTTTGTTTTCTTTCACTTTCTGGTATTTTGTTCCTTCATTCTAGGATGATTTTCTTCTATCATTCACTTCTTTGTAAAAAGAGAATGAATTACATCCATTTATGCCAAATTCTTTATCCCACTGAATCTTTTGACAGATGGAATGAAATACTCAAATAGTCACTTAAGTAGCTTAGCTACGTATGTGCTTTCCCACCTCCACCTTTCTTTCTGAATTGCTGGCAGAAGTGGATCAGGTGTGATGAAAATGAACCACAAATGTGGATGTCACCTCAGAAAGATAGGTTTCATTTCCAACTTTTTAGTCACATTTCAAAGAATATAAATTATTCTCATCTTTCATCATTAGCATTTTCCAAAATATAATCATTTAATACGGGCTACCAGTGCTCCCTAGGAAAGAACTCAGCAAATTGTTCCACTGGAACCCTGCTTTTATCATACCTTTGGGAAAAAGTGGAAAAGAAAATACACTGCTTTGCATTTTGTTACCTACTTTGCAGACAATTTTACTGGCTAAAATAACAAGGCAATGTTTATCTTTCTAGTAATAAAATCACTAAAAAGCAATCAGGCCAGAATACTTTTTGCTCTCTCCCTCTCCTCACAGCAAAGTCTCTGCATGTCATTACTTGACTAAATATTATAAAATCAGAACAACCTGAAAAAAAATCATGAAATAAAAACTATTGTTTTATTTTTTTCATAGAATCCCAGGCCAAATTCATCTAACTACAAAAAAAAAAAAAAAAAAAAGGCAGCAGAGCCACAATTTTTATAAATTTTAAAAGCATGAAAACCAGAAAGGAAGCTCAGTTGTACTGTTTTTCCTTGGGCATTTTTCTAATATTTAATTAAGAAATGGAAAGATACCAGGAAATATATCAATTTCTATATATTAACAGACCAATGGCCTACAGATAAGATAGGAAGGTAAAAAGATAGTATAGTTAATTAATTAATCTTTAAGCCATTTATCTAATAAATCTTTAATTCCCCAACAAATATTTGTACTCAGTAGGATAAAACTACAGCTGCTTTCTTTCATATTCAACAGAAAAGCTATTAATATGCCTTGTTCTACAGAAAAGCTATTAATATGTCTTGTTCACTGGAAGATAAAGCAGAGAATTTTTATAAAGATTTTAAAACAAAATAACTAAACATTAACTTCAAATACATAAAAACAGGAACATTAAAAATCAGTTTACTGTTCCTTATTCAATTAAATGATGTATTTCAAATATTCTGGTTTTCTTATTATTCTCGGAGGTGATTTATTACAAAATTAAATTTGGATCTCTTCTGTATGCTGTTTTTAATTAATTCATCAAGCAGTATTTATTATCTTTTTAATGCAAGGCAATAAAACATTGAAGAGCAGATAAAACTGCATAATTCTTACCCTCAAAGAGTTTACAATCTAGTGGAGGAACAGAGGGAGATGAAATAGAAAATAACTTTCTCCAATTTAGAAAATGGGGCTGTATTGCTGTATTGATTCCTTTATTTATTTATTTGAGAAAAAGTCTCACTCTGTCACACAGGCTGAAGTGCAGAGGTACGATCACAGATCACTGCAGCTTCCACCTCTAGATTCAAGTGAACCTCTACCTAAGCTTCCCAAGTAGCTAGGACTACAGGCACATGCCACCATGTCTGGCTAATTTTTATTTTCTTTAATTTTTTGTGGAGACAGAGTTTTTCGCTATGTTGCCCAGGCTGGTCTCAAACTCCTGGCCTCAACTGACCTCCCACCTCAGCCTCCCGAAGTGCTGGGATTATAGATGTGAGACAATGTACCTGGCCCTGAGTATTAATATTAATTTAGATACAGTGATTTCGACTCCAAGTATAATCAGATCTGAATGCATATAACAGATCACACTTCAACACAGATAGCTTTTAAGTCACGTTTTTGCTCATTCCTTAATCCACCTTAAACAACAAACCATTGTTGAACTTTTTCAATTACTGTGCCAGGCCATGGCAATACAAGGATAAATAACACATGATACCAGCTTTTAGAAAGCTCACAGTCTAGTATTCTCGAGATCATCATTTCTTATCCTCTTAGTCACCACACATACTCCTGCCTCAATCTAAAGCATATGCATCATCCATGTTCCACCTCTTCTAACAATACTTAATCAATGAATTCAGGGAAAATGCTTGAAACAACTTTAAGAGGTTAAGATTTGAAAAAAACATTAAGATACCTTTGTTTCCTTTATAACTCTTGGCAAAATACTGGGCACTAAACAGATTCTCAAAAATAAAAAATAAAAACATATAATAGGCACAATACACAAAAATAATGACCAAAATGCCCTGAACTTTCTATTTCTTTTTTCAAAAAACTTTATCCCAAGATGGCTTTTTTGAGGTGACAACTTGACTAGGCTACAGACTCTAGTTATTCAATCAAGTTCCAATCTAGGTGTTGCTATACAGGTATTTTTCAGATGTAATTAAAACTCCCAGTCAGTTGACTTCTAGTACTGGAGTATCCTGGATAATCTAGAGGGGCCTGATTGAATCAGTTGAAAGGCCTTAAAAGCCTGCATGTTGTGCACATGTACCCTAAAACTTAAAGTATAATAATAATAAAATTTTTTTAAAAAAAGCATGGCTTAAGTTTCCTTGACAGAGAGAATAAATTCCACCTATGAATGACAGCTTCTGCCCATGCCTAATAAGTTCAAGACTTTCTCCCCTTCCTGGTTGCCTGCCCTATGGTTTTGGACTACTTAGCCAGTCTCCACAATGACAGGCCAATTCCTCGAAATCGATCAACCAACAAATAAATCTTATTCTCACTCTTATCTTCCCTAATGGGTTGGTTTCTGTGGCTGAATCCTATTAATACAATCTCATTATTTCAAATTATATAATTATTATACTAATACATTTTGAAAGAATGCGTGCCTCTGTTTTTTAATTTGAAAAGTGGGCATTTTTTTTTTTAAAAAAGGCAGTATACTACCTGTTATGGGATAAGAGGGAAAAAAAGAAAGCCAGTATATATTATTGTATGTGTGTATATAACACGTATACACAAGTATACATCTTGTATATAAGCGAGAACTGGTATAAACCTAAATAGGAATTCCTAACAATTCTTGGCCTAAATGTCAGCTTTCAATTAAAGGAGCCCAGATGTAGAAAAAAGCAGTCTGTCAACATTATACTTTAGTTTTTTGTGTAGCCACAGTTCTTCATTAAGCATTGAGGAATGTCATGAAGGAAAAAGAGAACATGGCTTAATGTAAAAGTCACTTATCTCCCTGGGGCAAGGTGAGAGTCTAGAAAGTCTATATAAAAGATGAAATTGCATGTAATAAATACTTATTATATACAAGATACTATATGTATATATGCATTTATATATATATACACATATATACATGCTGCCTCATTTAATCCTCATAACAATCTAATGAGGTAAAAATGATTCTTATTTCATAGATGGGAAAGTTGAGGCTTACAGTTGTCCAAGGTCATACAGCTAATAGGTGGCATAATCAGCACTGGGAACACTCCCACCCTTTTTAAGAGATGGAGTGGAGGTAAGTGTTCACTAGGTTGCCCCAGCTGGACTTGAACTCCTGGGCTCAAGAGACCCTTCCACTTCACCCTCCCAAGTAGCTGGGATTAAACCTAACTCTTTTATTTATTTTTTTGAGATAGAGTCTCACTCTGTTGCCTAGGTTGGAGTGCAGTGGCGTGATCTCAGCTCACTGCAGCCTCTGCCTCCAGGGTTCAAGCAATTCTCCTGCCTCAACCTTCCAAATAGCTGAGATTACAAGCATGCACCACCACGTCTGGCTAATTTTTTGTATTTTTAGTAGAGATGGGGTTTCACCACATTGGCCAGGCTGGTCTCGAACTCCTGACCTCAGGTGATCCACCCCCCTCAGCCTCCCAAAATGCTGGGATTACAGGCGTGATACACCACAGCCAGCCAAACCTAAATCTTAAGCTCCAACTTTTTCTTTTGCACTTTGTACTCTTAGAGGGAAATGACTCCTTAACAGTATATACATTGTTCATTGAGAATTTACTATGTGTCAGACCACTTTATTAAGCATTTTCTGGTGTTTTTTTATTGACTTCTTATCATTTTTTGAGGTAAGTGCTATCATGATCTCCATTTTACAGATGAGAAAACTAAGATAGGAAATTGACAAAGAGTAGTAGATTATTAGCCAAGCCTTCAGAATTATCTTAACTCAATACCCTGGTATTAGAGAGTAGTCTGTAGTGAAGGGATCAGAGTATGACACCCTCAAATATGCCACTTCAGCATAAGGATTATTTTGAACTACAGGCAATTAAAACAGCAAACATAGGAGGAGCTCTCTGCTCTCCCCTTTACTTCCTAAAAATAGGGCATAAATTTCCCTTTTGTAAAGGAAATTCATATTTGTAATGGCGTCCTCCTCTCCAGTACCAGGAAAAGAAGTAGACTCTTCTCACTTGAGTCTGCATAATAAACCTTACTAAACAATCCTTATTTACCACTCATTTCTTAGTCACCTATCGTTAACGCCCACCCTCACCCCACCAGAAGTCTAAACCCCCATTTTGTCTAGTCTCTTCTCCATACTTTATCACTCTTTGTTAAAATGGTATGTAAGCCCCTTGGTCTCACTGGCTTTTTAGGGTTTTCAATTCTTTTCTGCGAGGCTTCTCACATGCATACAAAATAAACCTTTTATCCTCCTAATTTTTTGTCAGTTTAATTTACAAGCACCAACTACTGAACATAAGAGGGTAGAGGAAAAGTTTTTCCTCCTATAGTACCTGCTCTACGTAGTGGAGAGATGTTTAAGTAAATATAGCAAATAGTATAGCAGATATCAAAATATATTTGACTAAAACTATTACTGGAGAGTAGAAGATTTAAAATGCTTTGGGTAAAGCATTATAAAAACAAAACAACACCCCAAAGCTTCCTAAGTGAAAATCAATGAATGAGAACCATGCAGTGATTTATAAACTAATAATATATTTTGGATTTTAAAATCAATGTTAACAGTTTGCTCAAAATCACTGTACTATCTAAATAAGAGGAAATACAATTGATGGAACTAGTTTACATGTCTTTTTAACATATTTCCAAGCTCTAAAACCAATAAGAAATGAGAATAGTTGAAGATATTTGTCTCCTATATTTCATTCACTGTATGTACATGGGAATCATTAGCATAAAGGAATAAAATCAAATGTACAATTATCCACCTTCTCACTATTCTTTCAAATTAGTCTTACATCACAATACTTCTTAAAAGGATTTTATGGTTCCCAGCTGATTATTGTATACAGTTTATACTCCTAAGCATGGAATATAAGGTTCTTCTGACCCCATCCTATCTTCTTTCCTGTCGTCGTCTCTCACTATTCTTCCACAGGCAACCTAGTTTAGTATTTCACAATTTGATCCATAGGAGAGGTTAATAAGCTCTCTTTGAAAAATGGCTTGACTGCAAAATAGATTTTTTAAAGTTGCATATCATATCTCCCTCTTGGAAATCCAAAATGAACATCAGTGTATTAAGGTGGAGAGGGGGCAGGTTGGAAGGGTTCCTGAAAGAGTAAATTAAACAAGGGTTACACAATTAGTGACAAGATTGCCCCCTCTCCTCCAACAAAAAGGGTCAAATAATTAGAATAAGTAAAGAGATAAATTATCAGTCTTAAATCAGTATGAAAGAAAAAATTAAAGCCCTTTAAAGTATATACTATTCATTTCAGCATTCAACTAGCAGAATCTATTCCCAATTTATGTATTGGGTTTTAGCTAACCAACTGTTTATTTTTTCCCAACTATTTAAATGTAATAAAAATATGTTTAAGCTGTAGCTTCAGTTAATTCTGAATCACTACTGAAGTAATTAAAATCAAAATATTATAACATCCATTTATGTATTTAAATTTAAATAGCTCATTTAAAAAGAGTTAGATTCATGATAGAAATTCAATGTGTGAACAGCAATTCTTTTCAAACGGGAAAACAGTTATAACTGTTTCATTTATACTTGATGTTTTCCATTAGCCTTTCTTAGATTTCTCAGTAAACAATTACTTGCACTCACTTTATGATTTAGGTAAGGCTCAACAGCCACTTCCTTTAAATAAGGAAGCCAAGGTTAAGAGAGGTTAAATGCCTCAGTGCAGATCAGAGGTTGAACTACCTATATAATTGTGGGGTTTTCAGGAAATACTTTACTCTTTCCTTCAAGCAGGTGTAAATATACTAACACATTTGTTATTACAGACATTCCAAGTAGCTTCTTTTACATTTCAACCACTTCTCTTCACTTAAAGGCACTTAAAAAGTATTATATAACAGTGAAGGAATATATAAAAGAATGAGTATAAAAGTATGTTATAAGGAATGTAGGAATTACTATTAATAACATCAGATACAATTTATTGCTTCATTAAATAAAAATGATATAATAATTGCCACTTAGTTATAAATGGAAAAATCCTTCATTTGAGGAATGAATAATAAGAAACATAAGGTGTTAATACTGAAATTAATTATAGGAACATTAATGACATTCACACTTGTTATTAACATGTTAATCACTAAGAACTCAAGATATGTCAAGCTAAGGGCAGCTGATTTTCACAGAAGGTCTTTTCAACAGAGGCTGTATATAATGTCTACAAATTTTGTTTGAGAATAGGGCGAGAAAAATTTTTTTGGTAAGAAATCTGGGCAAGTATGTAAAAATAAGTGTACATGTAATGAATTAATTCTTTATTAAAATATTGAATAATGTATTTACAACCCATTGTTTATATTTGTTTTTCCAAATTAGTTATTATGACATTAAAGAAATAAATTCTACCATGTTTTTATTCTCAATGCCTTCTTACTGCTTCTTTTCTAACCTACACCTTTAATCTTCTGTATGTATGTGCCACTAAAATCAGATGTGAAAATTATTATACTGTCACAGGAAAAATGGATTTGTGATTTCTGGTGGGAAATAAAGCAGTCAGACAAATGAACCATTATGGGAAAAAAAATCTTATCTTTTAGGAAAAGTAATGGATCAAGATATTAATGACCATCACCCCTGAACTCACTGCTAGATGCTAAAGAAAAAGAATTTAAACTCCTTAACTCTGAAACAAAAAGAAACGGCTTTGTTAAAAGACCAAACCCTCTTTTTCCACATTATAAATTATATGTTTACACTACACTTATAAGAAAGATAAGTTGTCAGAGAGAAGCTTCTTAGAGTATACTCCCCCAACCCCTTGCTACAAAATAGTATCTATCCATGTTTACTTATTTAAATAAACACTTCAAAATACTCTATAGAGAAGTAGGAACATTTAACTTGTAACAGGGAAGGCTACATAAAAATTTAAAGATATTTACTCTTTCAAGAAAAAGGTTCACATTAGTGAAAAGATCAGTATAAAACAGGAGATGGGCAAGTCTACTTACTCCCAAGTATGTGTTTAACAGAAAACAGACAACTGTGCCCCATTAAAATTCAAAACCTTGGGTCAGGATCTAGCCCTAGGAAAGACTTTTCTTCCTCTCTTGCTGCAGGTACTGGGTTTCCTACCTAATTAAGCCTTTATGAAAGAGTAATAATCAATTAGCCGGCATTTGCACAGGATATTAATTTCTGTGGAGAAATGCATTTTGCAAATAGAGTTTGGACATATTACTCATTTGGGCATAGTGGATGGTCTGACTGATGAAGCACCATAGAGTTAATCCTCTGAACAGGTAGGCCAGTTGCATATACCTGAAATGGAGGGACAGGAGATAGAACTGGTGATCTATAAAGCTCTGGTATGATTCTTTCTCACTGGCTTACCAACACATGAGTTTTATTCTAAATACTATAATGTATTTATCCAATAGGGGTTACAGTGGAGTGAATAATACTATCACAGTGTTTGATTAAAATAAGAAATAAAATAGCAATAATAACACTTTTACATTATATATTTCTTCAAGAGGTTACATGCCCCTATCTAAATTCATGCCTTTCATATTATAATGTACATTTAAATATTAATCTCTTTGGATGCTTTGTTGTTAGGTGTGCCAAGTGGTCACAGTAGTCTAAAAGTTTTGTTAATACCATCTGTTTTTTAAAATAAAAGCTTTATTGAGATCTAATTCACATATAAATTGCATTTAAAGCATACAATTCAGTGATTTTTAGTATATTGACAGAGATGTGTAACCAGCACCACAGTCAATTTTAGATTAGTTGTCTAACTCCCAAAGAAATCCTGTATCTATTAGGAGTGTAGCATTGTCCCACAACACTTTCAGCCTAAGACAACCACCAATATCCCTTCTGTCTTTATTGATTTACCTATTTAAGACTTCTCATGAATGAGATCATACAATAGACAGCCTTTTATAAATGGCTTCTTTCACTTAGCACAATGTTTTAAAGGTTTATCTATGTTGCAGCATGGATGAAAGTACTTCATCCTGCTTATTACTAAATAATATTTCACTGTGTGGATATAATACATTTTTCTTTCAATTTTCTTGAGTTATAACTGACAAAAATTACATTATTCACAGTACAAAATATGTTTTGATATATGTATATGTTGTGAAATGATACCACAATCAAGCCAATTAACATATCCATGAACTTACAAATTTATCTTTTTTTGTGTGTGGTAGAAGACTTAAGAGCTACTTTCTTAACAAATTTCAAGTATACAATACATCATTATAAACTATAGTTATCATGTTGTACATTAGGTCTCCAGAACGTATTCATCCTATAACTAAAAGTTTACACCCCACGACCAAAATCTCCCCATCATTCCACTAACCTTCTTCCCTCCCTCAACCACACTTTCTACCCTGTTTCTATGAGGTTGACTTTTTAAGATTTCATATATAAATGAGATCACACTATCTATATTTTTGTGTCTGGCCTATTTCACTTAGCATAATGTCCTGCAGGTTCACCTATGTTGTTGCAAATGGCAGGATTTCCTTCTTTTTTATGGTTGAATAGTACTCCATTGTTTATATATACATATACTTTCTTTATCCATTCATCTGTTGACAGACCCCTAGGGTATTTCCCTATTTTGACTATTGTGAATAACGCAGCTGAACACGGGAGTACAAATATCTCTTCAACATACTGATTTCATTTCCGTTTATTTAATTAATTATTTATTTATTTAGAGATAGAGTCTCACTCTGTTGCCCAGGCTGGAGTGCAGTGGCATGATCTTGGCTCACTGCAACCTCCACCTCCTGGGTTTGAGCGATTCTCCTGCTTCAGCCTCCCAGGTAGCTGGGATTATAGGCATCTGCTACCATGCCCAGCTAATTTTTATATTTTTAGTATAGATGGGGTTTCATCATGTTGGCCAGGCCAGTCTCCAACTCCTGTCCTCAAGTGATCCGCCCACTTTGGCCTTCCACAGTGCTGGGATTACGGGCATGAGCCACTGTGCCCGGCCGATTTCCTTTAGATTTATATCCAAAAATGAGGTTGTTGGATTATATAGTAGTTCTGTTTTTAAAGGAACTTTCATATTGTTTTTCATAATCTCTGTGCTAATTTATATTCCCACTAGCAAGGTATCCCTTTTTTCCACGATTTTGACTTTTTGATAACAGTCACAAATTTAAGGTGGTATATCATTGTGAGGGAGAGGAAAGTGGGGGGGCTAATTCTTTTTTTTTTCTTTTTTTAAAGAGACAGGGTCTTCCTATGTTGCCTAGGCTGGCCTTGAACTCCTGGGCTCAACTGATCCTCCTATCTCAGTCTCCTAGGTAGCTAGCACTATAGGTATGCACCACCACCACTGAACCCAGCTTCATTGTGGTCTTTCGATTTGTATTTCTTTGATGATTAGGGACACTGCACATGTTTTCATATACCTGGGTCATTTGTATGTCTTCTATGGAAAATGTCTATTCAGGTCCTGGGCTCATTTTTTAATCGGGTTGTTTTTCTGCTATTGAGTTGTATGAGTTCCTTACATATTTTGGATAATTAACCTTTTAGCATATATGGGGTTTACAAATATTTTCTCCCATTCTGTGAGTTGCCTTTTCTTTTGTTGTCTCCTTTGCTGTGCAGAAACTTTTTAGTTTGATGATATAGATACACTTGTTTAATTTTGCTTTTGCTGCCTGTGCTTTTAGTGTCATACATAAAAATTCATTGCAAGACCAGTGTCACAGAGCTTTTCTAATACGTTTTCTTCTGAGTTTTAAGGTCTCAGGTTTTATGTTTAAATCTTTAATCTGTTTTGAGTTCATTTTTGTGTCTGATGTAAAATAACAATCTAATTTTATTTATCCATTCAGCAGTTGATGAACATTTCAGTCATTTCTACCTTTTGACTATTACAAATAATGCTGCCATAAACATTCATATACACATTTTTGTGTAAACACAGGTTTTCATTTTTCTTTGGTATATATCTAAAAGTGGAATTGCTGGGTCGTATGGTAACTCTGTGTTTAGCCTTTTGAGGAACTGCCAATATTTCCACCAGTGGTGCATGAGGGTTCCAAGTTCTCCACATCCTTGTCAACACTTGGTATTATCTGTCTTCCTGATTATAGACATCCTAGTGGGTGTTAAGATGAAGCTCACTGTGGTTATGACACTGTCTGATGGCTAAGATTAGCATCTTTTCAAGTGCTTATTAAAACTCCTTGCTTTGTGTATACGTGTTTTCATAAAGTGGAGGTAAGGCCCTGAGTTCGTAAAAACTAAGATTAATACTAAGGTCGTGAAATTACAGTTAGCTTGTTACTTTTTGGAACTTAGCTGAGGAGACCTTCACACATACTAAGGACTCATCACTCTTGTTTATATTACAATAGATCTTATTCTTCCTAGAAGATGGGTAGTTCACTAAAGACAGCACCCATGTTTTCTTCATCTTTGTATTGGTCACATTGCTTCACAGGATACGTATAGTAGGCAGACTCAATGAATGATGGTTAAATGAGTAAGTTTAACATCTGATGTCATATTACCTTTATAATGCCTCCCTAAGATATACAATGGAAGAATACTATTCAACCCTCTTTGGAAAAATGATAAGCATATACAATTATGTGCTGAATTGGTAGGGCCATTTGAAAACTCCAAATTTTCCAATCCCAAGTTTAGTTCTCAGTGTGCCTTTGACTAGGCCAGAGATTTTTCATGTTTAGATGATCTAAGTTTTAAAACATTAACATCTATAATAAAACAATATCTTTATTTTTATTTATGAACATAATGGTAGATCATTTATTTTAAACAAATGAGATATCTCATTAGGGTATGATAAAGCCTAACTTAATTTATTAATTGTAAAATAAGCATTCAGTGGAATCTTTTGTTCTTTTCAAGTATAAAAGGCACAACTGGGAATAACTTTATTTCTATAATCCTAAGTATGGGCCATGAATATAGGCTCTGGTATTACAGGACCTGAGTTCCAGCCCAAATCTGTCACTTATCAGCCAGGTGAATTTTAGCCAATTATTTAACCTCTCTAACCTTGAGTTCCTGCATTTTTCAAATGGATAACAGAATTTAACTCAGAAGGCTACTGAGAGAACTAAATATGTAATGTATTACTATGTGGCAAGCTATTATTATTCAAGGAAATATTGTAAATATGTCCAATGTGGAATCAATTTTCAAATAAAAAAATTCTTTAAACAATACTAAGCCACTAGGATTAGTCTAAATGCCTTAGCTTAGAGAGGAACCAGGAAATAGGGATAGGAAAAATATATTATAGCTTTTGAATTATATATTATTTGTATGTACCATATATTTAAAATAATCAACTAAGTTTAGTTATTAACTATTAAGAGAAATACCTTATTATAAGAAAACTATTTCTACATTATAAGTTGTAAGGAGAAATTACATAACCTAATAACAGGGGCTTCTAAAATGAAGCATATATGCCTACTAGAAATTATGCTAGTCTATATGTTAAAATTAAATCAAGTTGGTTTATAAGGAAAATCTGTGATTATTTCAAATTGAGACAATAATTTAAACATTAAAATAACATAAAATGATTTAACATTAGCTATTTAATTATATGTGATATCCCTAGAATGTTTGCTTGATTTATCGTATATTATAAAATGTATATTCAGGAAAATATTTGCTGATTTAACTAATCATTTTCAATATAAAGGTGAACTTTCTTTTGGAAGCCAAGACAGATTATAATCCATTAATATATCTTTCAACAAAAAGGATGAAATCTTCCACTGGGTAGGCTGATAAACTCTTTCGTGTCAAAACTAAGCCTCTTTATCATGATAACCCAGAATAATGGTCGGCTGCTCTAGGCACTTTATCTACTTTACAGATGAAAAATCAGTTCTACTTTCATGGAATTAGATTAATGCCATAACAGGAAATACTTCTGGGGCTGAACTTGCTTCATGTCTTCAAAGCTGCCTGTAAATTTAAAGTACTTCCTGAACTCAAAAGATAAGACAGGAGAAGGAAAAAGAAAAACAGTACAGTGACCCTTTTACTGAAGGAAAATATTGCTTCCTGAAAAAGATGTTGAAAGCTACTTGCTAAGGGCATTATGCTCTAGAAAGCCTAGGGCAAGTCTGTTTCAGTGGAACATAAGGATTCTGGTCATATATCAGACAATTGCTATAAATCTGTTCTTTCTATAATCCTTTTTGATAAACTTTCTTTAAGTCTTCCCAGTGAAAGCTAAAGTAATAACTTTCTCACATTTTAGTACACACAGAATTGCTTACTCTTTTACATATGACATTTTATGAAGGATTACAGTTTTACACATTTGGAAAAATGCTGACTACAAACTCTAGAATTAAATTTTGGTTCAGAATGTAGATCAAAGGCAACGAATTCAGTTGACACCTTATCAGGTAGTCTGATGTAAAAAATAGGCCACATTATCTAGAACATATAAAAGAGCTTTTTGAATGGTGATGATACTGAAGATGATATATATAATAGATAATTAGGAGGAAAAGAATATTAACTGTCTGTATGCATTGAAACATGTCCATAGAAAATCAGAGATGAAAATAAAACTCATGATTATACAACCTAAAAAGAGGGGGTAAAGGAGGAAATGAATCCACCATGAAAACAATAAAGAAAATTTAGAGAGAGAACACCATCTATGAATTTATGCATATCGGATTGCTTACAACATGCTCATCACTATAGAGTATACAAAATAATAATATCAACAGATGCATACTGAGCACAACAAATACCAGGCACTATGCTGGTTGCCAGAGGTAATATGGTTATTAAGAGAGGCAAGGCTGGGCGCAGTGGCTCATGCCTGTAATCCCAGTACTTTGGGAGGCCGAGGCGGGTGGATCACGAGGTCAGGAGTTCGAGACCACTCTGGCTAACACGGTAAAACCCCGTTTCTACTAAAGATTAAAAAAAAAAAAAATTAGTCGGATGTGGTGGAGGGCTAATCCCAGCTACTTGGGAGGCTGAGGCAGGAGAATCGCTTGAACTCGGGAGGTGAAGGTTGCAGTGAGCTGAGATGGCGCCATTGCACTCCAGCCTGGGTGACAGGGGAGACTGTCTCAAAAAAAAAAAAAAAGAGAGAGAGGCAAGGACCTTACCTTCTTATTAGCTGGCATTCTAGGAGGGTTTAAACAAGTTGATTACCAAATGGAGATAACTGCAACAAAGGAGACAAGCATGGTTATATAAAGTGGGGGTTGGGGTTTGGAGGGATATTATCACAATAGCTCATGGAGGAACAGGGAAAGCTATTTTAGATGGCTAGCCAGAAAGCGACTCTCTAAGAGGATGGCATTTGAGTTGAATGTTGAAGGTTATACATGAGTCAGCCCTTAGAAAACAGTGAAGAGCATTCCAGGAAGAAGGAGTAAGAGTGAAGGACTTTCGAAGGAAAAGGGCTTGGTTGTTAAAGGAATAATCAATGAGAAAGAACTAGAATAAGATGATATTAGACAGGTAGGAGAAAAGCCATGTAAGACATGTAGGGCTTTATACACCATGGCAGAAAGTTTGGAGTTTATTCTATGAGCAATCATTGGCAGCCATGAGAGGGATTTAAACATCAAAATGTTTTATGCTGGTTTGCATTTTTAAAAGGCCACTCCAGCTATTCTGTGGAGAATGGTTTGAAAGCGTTAAAAAGTAGAAGGAGATCAGTCAGGAGGCTATAGCAATAGGGCAGGAGAAAAATACTAATGGTCTGTAATAGAATGGTAATTGCTGATAAAAGAAGAGTAAATGGGTTCCAGATATAAAGATAGGGACTTATTGAAGGAAAAGAAAAAATCAAGGATGACTCCTAGGGTTTGGCTAGGGCACATGAGTCAAACCCTACAGTGGTACCATATACAGAGATGTATTAAACATAAGAGAAACAGGATTGACACTGTATATTAAGATGTCTATTTGCATATAATAATCAAAATAACCAGTTGGTCATTAAGTTTGGAGATCAGAAAAGAGGTATGCGCTAAAAATAAACATTTGGAAATAGTTTTTTGGATGGTACTTTTGGCCATGAATCTAAGAAACCTATGACAATAAATACATAAATACCAAAAATATATAAACAAATTAGAGAACTTCAGATTTTGTCAAACTTTTATTGGTCCAAATTTCTTAGAATTGTTTACTGATTAAACATTGTTTTTCACTTATAATATTGCTTCTATCTTTTCTTTTTTCACTTGCTTAGTGTTATGACCACTTGGACTATTTTGTTAATTTTATTTAAAAAGGCTTTAGATTTAATTCTATTTTCTTGTTTTCTCTTTCATTACTTTCTGTTTTTGTATTTATCACTACCTGTCCTCCTTTATTTTTCTTAGTGGATTCCTTAAGATTTTCTATATACAAAACGTCATCTACAAATAGGAGTAGTTTCACTTCTTTCCAACCTTAATGCCATTTCTACTTATTGCTTATTTGCTGTGGCTACTATAATTTTCAGTAGAAATTTGATTACCTCTAGATCCTGAGATTCTCTCCTATGTTTTTCATAAAAGTTTCATCGTTTTACATTTAAGGCTGTGATCCATTTACTCGATTTTTGTATCAGGTCAAGGTTCACTTTTTGGTCTTTTGGCCACTTTTCACTTTTGATGTCATGTTGTCACAGCAACATTTTGCAAAGGCTATCTTTTCACCAATTAGTTGGCTTTATACCTTTGTCAAAAATCAGTTAAGCATATTTATAGGGGCATTTTAATAATTTTTAACTAGAATTTTTTGTTATTTTCTCATTAGTTGCACTAAGGTTACAATATACATCTTAATTAATGATAATCTACTTAAGAGTCATGAAAACTTTTTTTTTTTTTTTGGAGACGGTAAATGAAGACTAAGAGGATGAAGACCTTTATGATGATTCAATTCCACTTAATGAATAGTAAATATATTTTCTATTCCTTATGATTTCCAGGCTGGAGCGTAGTGGCATGATCTTGGCTCACTGCAACTTCCGCCTCCCAGGTTCAAGCGATTCTGCTGCCTCAGCCTCCCAAGTAGCTAGGACTACAAGCATTTAAAGAGTTTATTATATTAATCTTATTTACCATTCTGGTTTTCTTCATTTCATCTTGTGAATTTAGTTTACCATCTGGTGTCCTTTTCTTACTCACTCCAATAGAGCTTTGTTGCCATGCACCTCCTTTCTGCTGTTATCATCATATATATTACATTCTAATAAGTCATAGGGCCAAAATACAATTATATACAAATTGTTGCATGTATTTGCTTTTAAATGAGTTGAGAGAATAGTGAAGAAATATGTCATTATACTGTCTTTTGTAATTACTTGCATAATTACCTTTATTGATGCTCTTTGTTTTTTGTGTATAGATTTAAATTGCTATCTGTTTTCATTTAATTTCAGCTTAAAGAATTTTCTTTAGTATTTTTTGGTAAGGCAGATGTTCCAGCAACGAACACTCTTAGACTTGCTTATCTAGGAAAATATTTCATTTTATTTTTGACATATTTTTGCTGGACATAAGGTTATTTGCTGATAATTTTTTTCTTTCAGCACTTTAAATATGTTATCTCATTACCTTCTGGCTTCATTGGTACCGGTGAGAAGTAAGCTGTTAATTTCGTGTTCCCCTGTTGTGATTTGCTGAGTTTAAGATTTTCCTTTTGTCCTTGTCAAATAGTCAAGATTTTGCTATTATGAGGCCAGGTGTGCATCTCTTTGCATTTATCCTACTTGGTGTTCAAAGAGCTTCCTAGATGTATAAACAAATGTTTTTCAATAAATTTGGGCTGTTTTTTGCCATTTTTTCTTCAAGTATTTTTTTTCTGCCTTTATTTTCAGACATAATAGTAGTTATAGCATAGAACTGGGCATGAAAATATCTCCCCATTTACTAACCACATGACTGTGGATAACACACAACATTTTTTGTGTCTCAATTTTCTTACATGTAAAGGGGGATGAATTATACCAACCATATGTCACCTAATTCACTGGATTACTGTGAGGCTCAAGTTACATAATATCTAATTTAAAAACTAAACATTAAATAAATGTAAATGTATTTTTCCAAGGATAAAGTCTTCATCTATAAACCTTTGATCTCAATTCCATCTAGCAGTTATCACTCTTCCACACTGCATTATCAGTCTTCTGTTCTATCATATCTTCCTTAGACAATATACAAACTCAAATCTCTTATATCTTTAAGCAAACCTTCCCTCTCACCCAACAGTCTTCACTCTATGTAATCTGCCTACTACTACCATCTTTCTGGTGGTATAGTGATTCTTAAACTCTCTGAGGTGAAGACCAAGTTATTTTTTATCCTCTAGTCCAACACAGACCCATATATAGTGCTACTGTGCATAACTAGCTTACAGATTATATATAAACAACTCACCACAGGTGCTCTCCAACATTCAAAGTCGTCCATTCCCTGTTCAATGAGAAATCTGATGATCATGCACCAGGATATTGGCAGTGTTAAACAAAATATATAGGATCCCATTAGTTTGGACAGAGCTCCTGCACTAGGCCCACCAGACCAAACCAAAACGGAGTCACTCAAGCTGAAGTTCCACATCACTAAGCTAAAACATAGCTGTTTATCTTACTTCCCAAGAAATCAGGAGAAACAGGTAATAGCCAGATCCCCAAACAGACCAGTTTTAGCTGGTATAAGGAAGTCCCCTCTGCTTTAACCTTTATAACAAAAGTAATTTTGGAAATACCAATCCACATTTTGTTTTCTGTTTTTGCTTTCCTCAGCCCTTTTCTGTCTATAAAGTCAACTTCCTCTGCTCAGCTTACTGGAATATTCATTCTATTTAATAGAATGAGGTTGTTGTCCGATTCTAGAATTGCAAATAAAAACCAATTAACATCTTTAAATTTGTTGTAATTTTGTATTTGCTGGAAGGGGGTGTAAACTTGTTAAACAGTTTCCAAATAGTCTCAAATTTTATATTTCATTCATTACAGACTAAGATCAAATAGTTCCCAGACTACACTTTTCTCTGATAATTTTTTTTCTGTCACCAGTGGTGTAATCAAAACCCATTAGTCATTTTAGACAGCAATGACCTCCTATCTTTCATAATCATCATTTTCTGTCTCTTCTGTTGATATTAATTTCTTTCTTCACTATTTAGGAAGCATTCCTTAAGATGTTATTTTTGGCATTCTTCCTGTATTCCAAACTCATTATGTATATAGACAATCATTTCTCCCTCTGGATTTACTAAAGGAGCCATGATTCTCTCAAGCCAGGTAAAAGGGTAACCTCTACCTCATTTTACTTCACCACACACAAATATTCATTTCCAAGGGCCTTTGCATCCTTTCCTACTTTCTTACTTATATCAGCCTCAACCTAGACTAATATAACACCTTTCTAACTAATGTATCTGTAACTAATCTTCCTCACCTCCAATTTAAAGACACATGGTCAAATTAATGTATCCAGCATAGTTTTGATCATAGTAATTCCCTGTGTACTCAAAGTACTTCATTGTTTCAGCAATTCATACCAGTTTCAAATTTTACCACTGTTACTCTCATATGAATCAACTTTGACAAGTCAGCAATTCCTTTAATATAGCTGGCAACTGTAAACATTGGTAAATAGCTACTGAATGACTGACTTAAATGATTATTGGATTCAAACAATTTTGAAAATAAAAAAATCACTCTATACTGTTTATATCATGACTATATACCTTTATATTACTATTCTTACTTTACAAAAATTATCCCATAACCAATGCTATTTTCACATGTCTAATAATACTGCTGCTAGTTTTACTGTTGGATGAACTACATTCTAGCCTCCTGCTGCTACTGAGAAATGCATTAAAGTAGGTCACGTGGTTTTCTTCATGTCAACAAATGATGGCTCAATTAGGCAGATAAGTATCTACAGCCCTCAGCAGAATCTTCAGTCCATTCTTAGCAGTTTAGAAAAGCACTTTGGTTAGCATTAGAGCCAAGGAAAGGAACACTTGTAATTCTTTAAGCATTCAATTAAATTTTTTAAATTCAAGACTGGCTATTGAATGTTTCCAAACAAACAGTGTGGAAGTAGACATTCATCATGAATGAGCACTCTAAAATCTGGTGTGTATGTAAATTTCTTAATGAATGAGATTATGACATTTCTGATACACTGTTTGCAGTATAAACACTTATGGATGATCCATTTTGGTAATTTTGTCATCAACAGATGATTCTATGTTGGTTTGCTAATTAATGGGCAGTGTTTGCATGCATACAGCCAAAGGCATTTCCAACTAAAAGATACATAGAGCTACTGCTGAGTCACTTTGTAAAGTAAAGCCTTCCAGTTCATGAAAGGAAATCTCAGGAATGCAAAGTAAAAAAGAAAAATCATGAAGCAAAAAGGTTCTAGAATAGACAAATACCTAAATATTTAGACATCAGTTTATCTACTCTTTTCTAAAAATTCAATCTACTGAATTAGATTTTTCCAAGGATAAAGTCTGCTATATTGTCTATTTTAACATATGCTCCCGATTCACAGTATAACACTATCTGGTACATAATAGGCACTGGATAAATATTTGTTGAATGAAAACATGAAAGCTCCTGATAGATGAATTTGCTTTTAATGTACTGATAGAATCACTATTCTGGATATCCAAGTTTGAGAGTATCACTAGTCAAACATTTTTTCCTTTTATATTTGTATAACTGATTATGGCATACCATAAAAATTTTCTATATTAGACAGTTCCTGCTCCTCTTCTGGTCATGAAAACTTTCTTAGCTCAAAGTCTATTAATATTATACCTAACTTGATTGAAAGAACTGATAGATATTTTTTAAATCTCTTCCTTCCCTACTCCCACGATGGATATGAATTATACCACTTGACTAAAGAATATGCAAGTGTCTGCAAATAATTCTAACCATCTTTTTCATGCATACACAAATTGCTCAGAATTAATTCTTAAAATTGGGATAGTTTGTTGCAAGTTATAACTTCACTATATTAAACTACTATCATGTGTTGAATCTCAAATTGATTCTAGGTAACATAATTTAATGTTGTAAGAGACATAAAGTCAATGCAATAATGCATTTCATAATTTGCACAAAATCAGTTTCCTGATTGAATAGTTTGAATAATATTCAACTAAGAAGATTTGCAAAGTGTTTTTTATGACTCTCCACTATTAGTCTACTTTAAGATGTTTTTCCCTGCAAGTTCTCTGTAACTTTAGGACAATTTATCTAAACTTTTCCATTGGCAATCATTTCAATGTACAAAAAGTTCCAAAAATAAAAACACAGAAAATACCTTTATCCATTTTCATCTGTTGTCACATTTTTACCTCATTTTCTTTATTATCTATGTTCAGTTGTATTTCTTTTTCTGTATGTATGCATAATATTCTCTTGTGATTGAGTTGAGATGCATTCTGGGCCAGAAACTGCATAGATGATGTTGTGTACTTCTCAGGGACAGATAAACACATAAGGAGGCAAACAATGTTCATTTGACTCTCACTGGAGGTGATAATTGTGATCACCCTGTCAATGTGTTGTCTGATTTCTCCACTGCATTGTTGCTGTTTTTCTCTTCTCCCATACAACATTTCAAGACCATGTAAATATTCTGTTCTTCATCAACATGTCTGTCCTCTTAGATGTTACAACCATTGATGATTTTTGCCTGATCTAATCTTTAACATGATGACTGCAAAATGAGGTTTTCTTGTTTTGTTTTTTTCCAACTCTAGCACAATCTCCACATTTGCTGGTCAACTTTCAGCATGCCACTGTAAGTAAAATATCTTCATTTTCTATCCATCCACCCATTAGTGATTGGAATGGTCTTATAAAGTTCTTTATTTCCAACAGCTTATAATTCATTACTGTATTTAATTACTTGATGCTCAAGTGGTCCTAGATTTGACCAGTGGGGAACTCTTCAAGCTAGATTCTGTATACTTAAGAAACAACTTATCTTACTTTTTAGCATTTCCTTACTTTTTGGCATTACAACATGTTCTAGGTTCATCTTGTACCTACCCTGTCCCGGACTGAAGCCAGTCATTTGAGCGAAGAGCTTTAGTTTTAGTAGGCATTAGGGACTGAACTGCGCTCCTCAAAAAGTCATAATCAGGTATTAACCCTGTGAATGTGAGCTTATTTAGAAACAGGGTCTTTGGAAGTTAAGATAAAGTCACAATGAATTAGAGTGGCCCCTAATGAGTGGATTACTCTGATAAAAAGAGTAAAATTTGGACAGATAAACATAGGGTGAATGTCATATGACAATGAAGGCAGGAATTGAAGTTATAATGTCACAAACCATCAAGCTCCAAGGATTATGCACAACCACCAGAAGCTAGGAGAGAGGTATGGATAGGTTCTCCCTCTGCCTCCCCAAGAAGGAACCAACCCCACAAACACCTTTGGTTTGGAGCTCTGGCCTCCTGAACTATGAAAGAATAAATTTCTGTTAAGTTTGTGGTAATTTATTACAGCAGCCTTAGGAAACTAACAGTGGGAAATAACGCTAGGTGTGTCAATACTATTGTGACTTTGCTCCTTTTGCTCTTTCAGCAATACAGCTAAGAAATATATGAATGTCTCTTCACACACACACACACACACATATATATACATATACAAATACAAAAATACATGCACACACATCAACAGATACATACACACACAGAAATGTCCATATGTACACAGACATCTCCAATCCAATTCCTCTATACAGAATTCTTACCTGTCTTCCTCCTGTCTATGTTTGTCCCTTCTTCCATAGTGAGAACCCAGGCTTACTCATTTGCTCAAAATAGTCTCTGATTTAGTTTGCCCATACCATTAAAATAAACCTACAGGCCGGGTGCGGTGGCTCACGCCTGTAATCCCAGCACTTTGGGAAGCCAAGGTGGGTGGATCACAAGGCCAGGAGATCGAGACCATTCTGGCTAACACGGTGAAACCCCGTCTCTACTAAAAATACAAAAAATTAGCCGGGCGTGGTGGCGGGCACCTGTAGTCCCAGCTATTCGGGAAGCTGAGGCAGGAGAATGGCGTGAATCCAGGAGGTGGAGCTTGAAGTGAGCCGAGATCGCGCCACTGCACTCCAACCTGGGCGACAGAGCCAGACTCCATCTCAAAAAAATAAAATAAAATAAAATAAACCTACAAAAATGAGTTCAGGATTTGTTTGCAATTCTTCATTTCTCTCCCACCCACCCCAAGCTAAGGACATATAGTTGAATCTGGTGTTCATAAATTAGTCCTCCCTTCTTCCTTCATTTCTTTCTCCTTTATCCCCCTTCAGTATGGATATAGTATTCATTTTACTTTAAAATTAGGTTTATCAATGAGAACACATGGACACGGGGAAGGCAACATAACACACAGGGGCCTGTTGAGGCTTGGGGGGTTAGGGGAGGGATAGCATTAGGTGAAATACCTAATGTAGGTGATGGTTGATGGGTGCAGCAAACCACCATGGCACTTGTATACCTATGTAACAAACCTGTACATTCTGCACATATATCCCAGAACTTAAAGTATAATTTTAAAAAAAAAGTAAAAAGAAAAAATAAAAAATGAATTAAGTTCATTTGTTTGTTTACAATTTTAGATCCCTGTCCCAGTGATATCATTTTTATTTAACTGTTTGAATATGTTGGACATTAACATGCTTTCAAAAGTTGAAACTATGCCAAGAAAGTATACCCCAATATCCAAGTCTCACTCCCTCCCACATCCCTTCCACCTCACTCTCCCTTCTACCTCTTGTAACTAATTTTATTGTTTTCTGCTTTATCCTTCCTGAACATACACATTCTTTAATTCTCCCTTTTTCTTGTATGACAAGTAGCACTATGGGTATTTGTTTCTGCTTTTTGTTTCATGTAATATTTCCTGGAAATTACTCCATATATTTATAAAAACAGATAGCTTTTATAAACACAGTCTATTGTATGTTCCAGAGTATATTCAACCAATCTTCTAGAACTGGTCATTTAAATGGTTTCCAATATTTTGCAATTATTAATAATGCTGCATGAATAACCTTCACAAAATTATTTCCAAATGCAATACAGACTGAATTTCTGAATTATACTAATTCCTATGTGTGCAGCATTTTATGTTTACTCTCATATATAATGGGGGCTGTTTTAAAGGAATAGCTAATGGCATGAGCAAACATTCATTATATATTAACAAAAATCGTATAGTGAAATAGTAGATATACTATAATGCAAATTATATAAAAATGTATAGAGACATACATGCACATAAAATGAACATATATGATAGCATTATTGGTGTTTTAATATTCTCTGTACTTTTCTCTATTTCTCAAAAAAGAAAAATACATTAAATTTACAAACAAGAACAGAGACTTCTATTTCTTTCTATATTTCCCCAAAAAGAAAAATAATACATTATACTTACAAACAAGAACAGAGACTTCTATTTCTGACTAAATAGGTACTCTAACACAGGACTTTTGCTAAAAACAACAACAAATGCTGGGTTAAAATAAAAAGAAAACAAAAGAATCTTTTTTTGAAGTATATTGCTGAGTTGACACAGAATACTCAAAAGGTTAAAACAAAGTAAAAATGGAAATCCAGGGGGGTTAGGCAAACACTCAGATTCTTTCATTCTGAGGGATATGCCAAGCCCTGTGCATTGAGCTTCAGTTTTCACAGCCATGTACAGAACTGGCAGTGATACACTAGAGTTGACTCGAGAAAGCTAACTGTACATATCTTTTCCCAACTCCACGTTCAATGACTTCAGGCTGGTATCATGAAATCAGCCATAGTGTGAAATAGAAAAATGTGAGAAATTAGGATTTTTTTTTTTTTTTTTTGCCCTGGACAGCCAGTTTTAAAATATTTACCAGGACACTACTGAACCCAAGGTTTAGGGGATAAATTCTAGGGTATATTAAAGATACGAAGTCTAATTAGACTCTCCACATAAAGTTGGGATCCTAAAGAGCTACATACATGTTTAGTGTAAGAGTTGGATAGAATGATGTCTACCCTACAGAAGGAATAAACAAGGAAATTAACCTCTTTCAAACTTGATGCTGGGTGCAGGTAAATACATCTTCCCTGAAAATTTAACCACAAGCCCACCCTCATGAAGGTTTATGGATCTGGAACTCATGTTACCTATGCAGCCCACAAAACTTTAAGCCCAACATTTATTTGAATGTGTTCCCAGGTTGACAGTATCCCCAGGCTTTTGGCAGATTCAAATGTAAATACTCTCTTTGGAAACATATCTTCATCTCGGTCTCAGAAATCACCACAAATAACGAATACAAGCTAACACCCAGGAAAATAAGGCAGTTTGAGTAACAGCCAGCGGAAACAACAGACAGCAACATCAGAACTGCAGAAGCTTTAAATATTAGGCTAGGCACAAAATAGAAAATAAGTTTAATATATTTAAATAAATAAGAGGTTTGTATATATGAGAATGAAGTGAGTTTATCAAAATGATCAAGTAAACTGATTTCAGGGGAAGAAATGAAAATGGAAGTAATGATTATTACATAAAATTCAATGTCAGGTAAAACAGAATATGAGACACTGCTGAAGATACACTTATCAATATCAGAAGATAGATCTGAAGAAATTATCCAGAACATAGCAAATATGACAAAAAAGGGAAACTATATAAGAGGTTATGAGATGTGGTAGAACAGTTAGTGATACATGTATAGCTATGCTATAAAGAAAAGCATGTGAATAATAATAATAAAATTTAGGATAATGGTTACCCTCTGGGGTGGAGAGAGGCAGGGGAATTTTTTTTGTTTTGTTTTGTTTTTTGTTTTTTGAGATGGAGTTTTGCTCTTGCTGCCCAGGCTGGAGTGCAGTGGTGGGGATCTTGGCTCACCGCAACCTCCACCTTCCAGGTTCAAGCAATTCTCCTGCCTCAGCCTCCCAAGTAGCTGGGATTACAAGCATGTGCTGCCATGCCTGGCTAATTTTGTATTTTTAGTAGAGGCAGGGTTTCTCCATGTTGGTCAGGCTGGTCATGAACTCCTGACCTCAGGTGATCCTCCTGCCTCGGCCTCTGTGCTGGGATTACAGGCATGAGCCACCATGCCCAGCCATATTTTATTTCTTTAGATAGGTGTTTAAGTACATATATGGTCTCTGGGTTTAAGTAAAATTTTTATTTGGAGACACCACCAGGGGTGGGGGGAGAGAAGTGGAGCCTGTCTGAGCCCCAGCCCCAAGTAATGCTACTGCCCTTGCGTCGTCTTGGAGACCCCCTTCCCAACTAAGTGCCTCTTTGCATAGCAATGGCTCCCATCCCTATGCTCTCTGGTACCACGACAGCTGGACAGGTAGTGGCAGGTTGGCGAGGCACAGCACATGACCTAGTGGACCAGCCACTGGGAACAATGAGTCTGTGGTGGCCAAATCTAGCCTTGTCCTCCGCTTTGTCAAGGGACAATTTCAAGAGTACCAGGAGAGCATAATCAGAGCAGCCTTCCTTACACAGACTGTCTGCTTAGACGACACAATAGTCAAGTTTGAGATCTGGGGCAGCGCTGGACAGGAGTAGTATCATAGCCCAGCCCCCTAGTACTATGAAATCACCAAAAAAGATACATTTGCACCAGCCAAGAAAGGGGTGAAGGAGCTAGAGAGGCAGGCCAGTCCCAACATTGTCACTGTACTTGTGGGTAACAAGGCAGACCTGGCCAGCAAGAGAGCCCTGGAATTCCACGAAGCACAGGACTATGCAGACGATGACAGTTGACTGTGGAGACATCAGCAAAGCCTGCAATGAACGTGAATGAAGTTTATATGGCGAGAGCTAAGAAGATTCCTAAGAATAAGCCCCAGAGTGCACCTGGTGCTCCAGGCCAAAACTGAGGTATGGACCTCCAGGAGAACCACCCAGCCAGCAAGAGCCAGTGCTGCAGCAACTGAACCCCTCTTGCCTGCCCACTGCAACTACTTCCTCTGCCTAAACGACTAGACTGGAATCCATTCTAACCAATCACACTCAGCAACTGGGGCCACCACTGGGGACAGGGGAAGGGGCCCACCATGATTTCTCCATATAATTTTGATCATGGGCCAGAGTGAGTTATTCCACCTGCATCTTTCTGTACAAATACTAATTCAATTTTAAGTCTTAGGTCACTTTTTAAATAATATTGATTTTCTGCTCTTCACACTTCCTCCCTTTTCTATTGCTCTCCTACTTTTCCTTTGCTGGTAGCAACCACATGCTTCTGTTCCCCTCACCCTTGTATATGAGGACGGCGGGGTTGGAGCAGCTACCCTTTCTTTGCCTCTTGCAGAACAGACTCAGCAAGAGCATCCACATCCATACCTTGTTTGGCATGGTCTTGGGTTCAGGTGATGAGCAGCTAGGGAAGGGAAAGGTAGCTCTTCCTTCAGCTGGCCGTCATCAGGCTGCAGCCCCCTCCCAACTCCTAACTCCCAGCTGGGAAACCACAGAATTGCCACAGCATTATTGTGACAGCCATGAACCCATTGCCCACAACTCCTCCACCCTCAGTCACCCTGGCACTAAACCCTGTTCTGACTAAATCACAATGATGAGTACTGGGGAGTAGGTAGGTAAAGGGGGAGTGGAAGGGATGGAACTGACTTTTTCTCTATTTTATATTGTATGTTTTCTTCAACATGTAACCTATCAGTATCTTGTCAGTATAGTCAGCCCATTGATCAACCTCAAATAAATTTCTTTTATATTTGGGAATTTAGATATACAGAAAAATCGCAAGTTTAATATACAGACTTCCTATGTACCCCTCATTCAATTTGTTCTAATGTCACTATCTTAGCATCTTACATTACTGTGGTACATTTGTCCAAACCAAGAAGCCAGTGTTGGTGGATTATTGACTAAAGTCAAGATTTTATTTAGATTTCACCAGTTTTTACACTAATACCCTATTTCTATTCTGGACCTGATCCAGGAAACTATGTAACATTTAGTTGTCATGACTCTGTAGTCTCTTCTTGTCAGTGAGATGCTCGTAGTCTTTCTTCATTGTTCACAACCTTGACAGTTTTCAGGAATGCTCAACTTATGTGGTAGAATGTCCATCAGTTGGGATTTGTCTGATGTTTTCCTAATGATTAGATTGAGGCTACAGGTTTAGGGAAAGAATATCAGAGAGATGAAGTTTCCACCTCTTCACGTCAACATGACTTCCCATTTGTGATGTTAACCTTGATCACTTAGTTAACATAGTTGTTTACCAGCTTTCTCCAATGGAATAAGTCAGTATTTCGCTGTCTTCCAAACTCAATTTTTGGATATGACTCACTCAATCCAGCTCATACTCTCAAGGAGAAGGGAAGTAGGATCCCCCTTCTGGAGGGGGCAATATGTTATTTGGAATTCTTCTGTCAGGGAGATTTATCTCTTCTCCTCCATTTACTTATTTATACAATTTATACATAACACTGTGAACTCATGTATATTTACTCAATAATTTATCCTTAATCCAATGCTACATGTTTTATTTTGTTGCTCTAATTATTCCAGCTATGGCCACTTGGAGTTCTTTCATGTTGGCTCATGTGTCCCTTTTGGCATGCTTAATCTTTATTATTTTTAAGAAATCTCTTGCCTTCTGGCACTACAAGATATTCCATGCTTATGTTGTATTTTCCCATCACCAGGCCCAGAATCAGTCATATTTAAAAGGAGTCCTGGATCCTTTTATTGGAGAATAGGATTTACAAACCAGGATGTGAGCGTTGGATGTGTTTGTGGCTACTGGGGTATCACTGCTTCTAGGCCTTCTCAGTAAACACAGCTAGGAAACATATGCATGTATACTAATCCACATATACACATGTATCTATAATTATTTCTGCATCTATCCATCTACACATATTAAGCTAAACATGAGTAAATACTTATATCTCCAACTCTAATCCAGTACCACAGGTTTCATTCTGGCTCGCCCCTCTTGTTTATTTATCTGTAACATCCCTTCCTGACAGTGAGAAATCTAGCTTCCACCATTCATCATCCATTTACTTATTTGTTCAACCCCAGGATACATGTAAAGAGGTTCAGAACTGTTAACCCATACCGTTATGAGAAACAAATTTACCAACTAGAATAGAGTGTTTCTATAGTGTTCCTTAGTCTTTAGCTTTACATTGTCCAATCAAAACACCATTTTCCAAAGTTACTTAGGTCAGCTCCTTTTACCCTACCCATTCAGTGAAGTTATGCCATACATTTGTAATACAATTAGAGATTCATTTGTTACAGCTTGCATTCCATCCTGAAATCCCTAACATTTAAAAAACCTGCATCCATTAAAATTAACCCTTTGTGATGTACAGTTCTTTGGGCTTTAACAAATGCATAGAATCATGTATCCACCACCATAGTACCATACAGAACAGTACATCACCCTAAAAATTGCCTTTTGTATCCCCTTTGTAGTCAACCACTTTTCTTTCCCATCATTTGTAATTTCAATACCTGAAATAACTGAAAAATTAGGATGCAAAAATTAAAAATAATGAGTCTTCACAGAATAAAACCTAAAACTGTCAGAAGAGTTACTGCTTAACAGTTAAACTGTAGGGAGAGTTACTACTTAAAAGTTATTGAGTTCTAGACAGGAGAACAAACATCTAAATTCTTTAATTAACTTTTTCGTGGTATTATTCCACAACATGCAAGATTATGAGATCAACTTTGAAGTTGTTCATGGTAAACAGAGTTGGATTCCAATCCTAAGCAACTATTTTCTGCATTTATAAAATATTTTCCAGGGATGGAACCTACAAGCTTTGGTCATAAAAATGTTTTGAATTTTTAATTGTTTAAAATAAAGCCAAAACTATTTATTAAAAACAAAATCACAGTGTAGTAACAAAAAATAGAAAACTATCTTACAGTCTATTCATTTTGCTATATTAATTATGTGATTATTAGATCTTAATAGATGTGCTATGATAGCTGCCCAGTTTCATAGATCTAAAGCATTCACTTTCAAGGACAGCTCTTCGAGTAGACTAACAGATAAGAGAAAAACAATAAAAATGTCCAGGTTGCTTATCTGTACTTCCTCTTTCCCCTTCCTGACCCCAACCACCAGAGTACGAAAGTTTCCATTTTATTTACAATTAATAGTGTGCTAAGTCTACAGGCTTCACATATTACAGGTTGTGAGAATCATGTCCCAAAAGGCGGTATTATCTGGGGGAAGTAGTTAACTATGTAGGGCTAAGCAATATAATCTACCTACTGGCAGTATCATCATCAGTTAAGAACGTTAAGATTTTAGCTTCCTCCCCCTGGTGGCAGTGTTTGGGGTGATAACTTTTTAAAAATATTCAGATAGCATCTTAAGGTTTATAGCTGCTATAGTCAATTATAGGTAAGTAATTTCGGGATAGAAGTAGATTTAAATGAAACAGAAGCAGATTTAAAAACTCTTCTAATGGAAGCACTTGCCTCCTATAGTTCTTTTTTTCTAAAATGCAATTATAACCATTACATCATTGTAAATTACATGCTGGGGTTATCTCAGTAGGTATCTGCCAAATGTAAAACTTACAGAAGGTCTTCAATGTAATAACGATGTTTTATCATTTTAATTACAAACTCTTTAAAAAACTCCCTAAAATGTACCAATTGGGGTGGTCTAAATTAACAGCATCTTGGTAGCCCAAGGGTAGCAAAAATAGATTGAACTACAAAATTTCATCATACTTATAGCAGCTGTCTTCCTGCCTCTAGGAAGCTAAGTATTTAACAAAGCAGACAGCTTGGCATTGGCATCTGATTAGCAGTGTGTGCATTGTCAGATAGAATGTGCTTGGCTCTTTTGTTCCAGGGTTTGATTAGAAATCTGGAGAGCAGAGGCATCATATAACTTTATTTTTAAAGCTTCTGAAAGGTAAATAAACTGTGATGGTTCCTCTGGTATTGTACCTGAAAGACTGCTTGATGCTTTTCTAGTAATATGCTTTATCACACCCTAAAAAATTTAAATAAGGGGTTTTTTTTTGGGGGGGGGAAATACTTAAAAGATTGAAATAGGCCAATCTTAAAATCACTTTAAATATTGTACATACCAAAAATATTTTTGCAATAGAGTGCTTTGCATATTGAGTCTTGCACTAAAATACTGTTGTTGGGGAGGAAGAATGGTCATTTTAGAGTGTAAATACAAGACTCTATTCCTAAATATATGAATAGTCTAAATGAAGATTCAGAATTTTTTTCTAAAACCACGTGAAAAGCTTACTGGAAAAATAACACTGTCTTATAAGAATTATATTATTTTGATGGAGGTGCCCAAACATTAAACTATAAAAGGGTGACTCTCATTACCTTTTCCTCACAAATTTCTTTGAAAATTTATTACAAATGATTGTGCTTACTGGCAGAGTTCAAAATCAGTAGAGTCCATGCAAACAATCTACTTCAATGAGAAGTACATTCTTTTACTCTATCAAATCCATCGGAGGTAATCAGACTGGATGTTTTATTCAACAGGGCTGAAGAAAATTGTTCTACAATAGGTTAATTCAAAATGGCAGCATAGAAAATGCATCTGTCAGTGGGGATCAAATTACAGGGCAAGCTCCTCTCAATGCTTAGAAAAACAAGTCTGCAGTTCTACAGATTATGTGCCTGTGTGTGTTTAAAGGGGTGGGAAAGGAGCTAAATATCTGAGCTAACCTCCAATTAAAGTCAATCATAAAAACAGCCAATTTAATGAGTGCGGATTTCTTTGGGTAATTATAACACCAACCACTTTTTTCTCTTTTAAATCTGTAATTCTGCCTTCTTGTTATTGCTTGCTTTGTCATTAATCGCCTCAGGACCTTGATTTCCTAGCAACAGACTGCCACCAAACATTTGGCTCCTGTTCAACATTTTCTTTGTGAAAAATGGCACTGCTGTTGCCGCCTGGGCTGCTGCAGCTAGACTGGCTGTGTAAGTGCTCTAATAATGTATTCTACTGGAAAAAAAATCACATGATACAGGGTGCAATGACTGAGCTCAGTTAATTACTGAGCTGGGAAGTTTATCTACAATCTAAAAGCTGTGTTGGGGGAAAGGGGACTAAGGATTGAAAAGGTGTTCCTTCCATTATCAATAACTTGCAGGTAACAATATACAAAGAAACATTTTATTTTGGGGAGTACAAGTTTCTGTTTAAGTTTATTTAGGAAAGAGTACAAAAGGCCAATGTCCCCAAAATGTTGCTTGATGAAATTTTCCTCTACAAACAGCCCCAAACACACAAAAGATTCACAGAATAGTTTGCTAAAATTTTAAAAAGCAAAATAACCTATGTATGTTTTAGCTGTTTCTTTCCTACTTAAGGCAAAAATTATTTGTATATATAAATATGCTATGAGATAACAGAATGAGGTTTTCATTCACAACATGAACACCCAACACTAAGAATATACAATTCAAAATATGTTTTGACATATTGTGCACATGAGTAAATATTTAATAATCTATAAGAAAAAAATATGCTTATCACTATTTTTCAAATCATTTAAGTGGGACTGACGCAGTCAGGGCTCGTGAATGGAAACCCAGTAATAAAACAGATATTTTGCTTTTTTTTTTTTAAAGTAGATTTACTGAGATTCTCCATGCCTTAGAAATCCTACCACCTCCCAGAAATGATAGTTATGGAAATTAACATGGCATGTCAGATATGGTTCGCTGATGCCTTGCTTTAGTTCTCAGAAATAAGGCTTTATAAGACTGGCATGTTTCAGGATTGCTGTCAGGATATGATAATTTAAAATACCCAAGAGTACACTAAGAATTATGGAAGCATCTGTGAAACTATTAAGCCAACGGACATACTGATTTTTACCAATGTGTCTACATACTATATAAAAAAACTTCCTACAAAGTATTGTCCCAATTCAGTTCATCTGAGGATGTGAAAACACTACAGTTTACCTTAAAACATCACAATCACAACCCTGACAGACTGAAATAAAAATGAAATTAGGGAATATCTATAAAGGAAAACTAAGCCTTAAAAAGTCTTCAGTTATATTAATGTAGTTAAAATGTACAGTTTTTGAAAAAGACAACAAAGGAATTAAAGATATTTGAATGATTTTAAATAATTCTGCTTATTGCTGGCACTAAGTCTACAACATTTCACCTTGAGTCTGATTCCCCACTATATTTTTATAAAAACAAATTCTGAGTTAATATAAGAAAGGAAATACATATTTACAATGAGAAAAGTTTTAGAAATGGGCTCAAAACTTGCAAATGATTAAAAACTACTACAAGAAGCCTATCAATCTACCAGGAAAACATCAGTTGACTTTAGTAAGTAAAATATTTTTAAAATTTAATTTAGTTTATTGTAGTTTTCACATTAAAAAAGGTAAACTTACAAGAAGCAACATACCTGTGAAAAAATATTATTGAGGATAAATAATAAAATATACAATGCTCATTTACTTTATCATATGTGTACCTCTCTGGAAAAGATGAAATAAAATATTTTTGGTGGACTATTCTACATTTTATATTTTATTTGATTTTTACTATTTCTGTAATATAAAATAACCTTAAATAATCTTGTTACTTATAGAATGAAGACAGAAACAAACACTTTGAAAGATGAATACAAAAAATGATTAGTTAGGACAGCAGAGCTGAAAAGAGTGAGAGACTGGACAGAAATTAGATGTTTGCAGTGAGGATGTGATAAGGGAAAATGGGAAAGTTATACAGAAAAGCATCCATGGACTTACTACAATTGACAAAAACAAAAAAAAACAAAAAAAAACAAAAAAAACAACAACCTTGTGCCAGAAATCTGTATAGAGAACAAGATAAATAAAATTTTAAAAAGCAGCAATATATCTTTCAGAACGGCTTCAACTATTTAGGATTTACTAATATCCCTAACTAGTAAACCAGGAAAATGTTAGTTAATATGAATGTGCCCTAGAAGTCTGGGGCTTCAAGAAGCTATTTCCAAGGTGAAGAAAGAAAACACATGATAGATTTAAGAGGTTAGAGTCAAAAGATCCCTATTATATAGATGAGAAACCAATACTGGTCTGAAAATGGGTAACAGGAAATATGGGTTCATACAAGAACTTGCCTTCCTGCTAAGTACCAGAAAGGAAAAATGTTGTTCTCTCATTTTTTCATACCAATTTACCAAATGGTTTTTTTAGGCTTCATGTACCATGTCATCCACCCAAATCAGAAAAAAACTGGTATTTCAAAGAACTGACCTCATGACCCTCAAACATGGTAGCATTACATATATATGTGTGTGTGTGTGTATATATATATATATGTATGTGTGTGTGTATATATAAATGTATGTATATATATATTTTTATATATGAACAAAAGCTTAAAAGACTCTATAACACTTGCAATAGAGAAATAGGTAAGAGCAAGAGATCAAAGTAGACTTATTATGTCTTCCATTACATGTCAACAATAAAGACATAAATACATTATTTGTGTAATCAGGAACAATTGTATTGTTTGTAGTCATAATAACTAGATGTCACTGAAACTATTATGAGAGATGTGGATATAAGATTAAATCCAGGGGGTATGGAGCATTACTGCTGATGGGTATAACATTTCCTTTTGTGGTGATGTGAATGTTCTAACATTAGATTACAGTGATGGTAGCAGAACTCTGTAAATACACTAACAGCCACTGAATGATATTTTTTAAGTGGGTGAACTCAATGGTTCATAAATACCTCAATAAAAGCTGTTAAGAAAGATTAAATTCAACTTTATCTGAAAAGATAGCAACAACAGAACATGTGGGGTAAATCATATTAAACTATAAAGATTCTATAACATGTTCAGTAAATATGTTGGAAGACAGATACCCTTCTGTAGACACTTGATTGTTTATGTCCAGTTTACATACAATTTCAAAGATATGACAACTAGCACATAAAAATGTACACTGCCATCCGAATGTTTATAAGTTTTTCCTCTCTTAAACATGTTTATTAAAGAGATTTAGTAAACATTTCATTTTCTCAAGCAACTGCTGATTGGTCTAAAATACATAAAGTAAACAGAAGTGAAAATATTTCAGTAGATGATTTGTTAATTCATTTGGGGCTCTGCATAAGTGCCTACTGTCTTAACAACTAAATGCTATACATATGCTTATTTTCTTACCATTCTGAGGCAATTAGCACATAGTGTGGTTTCCAATCTCACATAAAATTCCCAGACTTTGTTACAGTGCCACAAGTCCACAACACAAAATCTTCCAATCTTTATCTTTAAGGCTCTAAGCTCCCATAACCAATACTACCCCAATTCTTCTTAGTAAAAAGGTTAGTCCGTGTAATGAAAAATAACATTACTTAATATTCCCAAAGATTTCTTCTCTGTCTTGGTAGAGAGTTTTACTTTTGGTAGCTGCCAAAAATAAGACTTAAGAAAAATTACAGGAATAAAAGAGTGCATTCTCCAATTTGGAGAAAGTCTTTCTGTATAAAAATCACAGTGTTACTAAAAAAAAACTGGTATTAGAATTTTACTTATTGAAGAAAACAAATTCTAGAGAAATTAAAAATAAACACAAATAGGATATCTATAATCACACTTTTCTTTCTTTTCTTTTTTTTTGAGATGGAGTCTCACTCTGTCACCTAGGCAGGAGTGCAACCTCTGCCTCCCGGGTTCAAGCCATTCTCCTGCCTCAGCTTCTCAAGTAGCTGGGATTACAGGCATGTGCCACCACGCCCGGCTAATTTTTGTATTTTTAGTAGAGAGGGGGTTTCACCATGTTGCCCAGGCTGGTCTTGAACTCCTTACCTCAAGTGATCTGCCCGCCTTGGCCTCCCAAAATGCTGAGATTACAGGCGTGAGCCACCACGCCCAGCCTATAATCACACCCTTGTTTGAAAATTTATCCAGCAAAAATCAAAGATTCTCCCTACTAAGGTGGAAGTAACAACAGTAAATAATTTGTGTAACTCACTGAACATCAATAACATATGGAAAATGAAAAACATTAGAAACTGAACTCTAACACTAATGGTAAGAAATAGCATAATTAAGTCTGTTTTGGTATAAGCATACCTTATTTTATTGCACTTCATAGATACCATTTTTTTTATTTTTTATTTTTTTTACAAATCGAAGGTTTATGGCAAGCCTGCCATGAGTATGGTGTCATTATTTTCCAACAGAATGTGCTCACTTGGATCTCTGTCATATTTTGGTAATTCTTTCAATATTTCAAACTTTTATATCTTTTATAGTGATCACTGATCTATGGTATTATTATTGTAATTGTTTTGGGATGCCACAAACCACACCCATAGAAGATGGTGAACTTAACTGATAAATGTTGTGTTTTCACTGCTCTACCAGCTGGCCATTACCCCATCTCTCTACCTCTCCTAAGGCCTCCCTATTTCTTGAGACACAACAATAGTGACATTAGGCCAATTAATAATCCTACAATAGTCTCTAAGTGTTCAAGTGAAAAGAGGAGTTGCATGTCTCTCATTTTAAGTCAAAAGCTAGAAATGACTGAGTTTAGTGAGGAAGGCATATCGAAAGGTGAGACAGGCTGAAAGCTTGACCTCTCACAACAAACAGGCAAGTTCTCAATGCAAAGAAAAAGTTCTTGAAGAAAATTAAAAGTGCTACTCCAGTGAACGCATGAATAAAAGAGTGAAATAAGCTTATTGCTGACATGGAGAAAGTTTTAGTGGTCTGTATAGAACATCAAACCAGCACAGCATTCTCTTAGGTCAAAGCTTAATCCCGAGCACAACCTTAACTCTTTTCAATTCTGTTAAAGCTGAGAGGTGAGGATGCTGTGCAAGAAAAGTCTGAAGCTAAAAGAGGCTAATTTGTGAGATTGAAAGAAAGAAGCAATCTCCATATCATAAAAGTGCAAGGTAAAGTAGCAGGTGCTGATGAGTTACCCAGATCTTGCTAACATCATTGATGAAGGTGACTGCACTGAACAACAGGTTTTCAACACAGACAAAAGAGTCTTCTACTGGCAGAAGATGCCATTGAAGACTTTTACAGCTAAAAAGAAGTAAATGCTTGGCTTCGAAGCTTCAAAGGATGGAACGACTCTTTTTTTTTTAGGGGCTAATGCAGCTGGTGACTTTCAGTTGAAGTCAATGCTCATTTACCATTCTAAAAATCCTAGAGCCCTTAAGAGTTATGCTAAATCTGCTCTGTCTGTGTTCTATGAATGAAATAACAAAGCCTGGATGAATGCACACCTGTTTGAGTATGGTCTGCTGAATTTTTTTTTTTTTTTTTTTTTTTGAGACAGTTTCACTCTTGTCACCCAGGCTGGAGTGCAATGGCGCAATCTTGGCTCACCGCAACCTCCGCCTCCTGGTTCAAGCAATTCTCCTGCTTCAGCATCCCAAGTAGCTGGGATTACAGGTGTGCACCACCATGCCCAGATCATTTTTGTATTATTAGTAGAGATGGGGTTTCACCATGTCAACCAGGCTGATCTCGAATTCCTGACCTCAGGTGATCCTCCCGCCTTGGCCTCCTAAAGTGCTGGGATTACAGGCATAAGCCACCACGCCCAGCCAGTATGCAGAATATTTTAAGCCCACTGTTGAGATCTACTGCTCAGAAAAAAAGATTCCCTTTAAAATATTATTGCTCATTAACAATGCATCTGGTAACCCAAGGGCTCTGATGGAGACGTACAAGGAGATGAATGTTGTTTTCATGGCTGCTAAAACAACATTCATTCTGCAGCCCATGGATCAATGAGTAATTTTGACTTTCATATCTTAGTTAAGTAATATATTTCATAAGGCTATAGGTGCCATAGTGACTCATCTGATGGGTTTGGGCAGAGTAAATTGAAAACCTCCTGAAAATAATTCATCATTCTAGTCATCATTAAGAACATTCATGAGCTGGGCATGGTGGCTCACACCTACAATCCCAGCACTTTGGGAAGCCGCAGTGGGAGGATCACTTAAGCCCAGGAGTTTGAGACCAGCCTGGCCAATATGGTGAGACCTCATCTCTACAAAAATAAAATAAATGATGAGGTGGGAGGATTGCTTGAGCCTGCCTGGGAGGTTGAGACTGTAATGTGCAGTGATTGTGCCTCTGCCCTTCCCTGCCTGACTGACAGGAGTAAAACCCTGTTTAAAAAAAAAAAGAACATTCATGATTCATGTGTGGTGGTCAAAATATTAACATTAATAGGAGTTTGGAAGAAGTGGATTCCAACCCTCACGGATGACTTTGAGGGCTTCAAGACTTCAGTGGAAGAAGTCACTGCACATGTGATGGAAATAGCAAGAGAACTAGTATTAGAAGTGAAGCCTGAAGACAGGACTGAATTGCTGCAATCACATGATAAAACTTGAATGGATGAAAAATTGCTTCTTATAGATGAACACAGAGAGTGGTTTCTTGACATGGAATCTACTCCTGGTGAACATGCTATGAATGCTGCTGAAATGACAACGAAAAATTCAGAATACTGCATAACCATAATTGCTAAAGCAACAACAGGGTTAGAGAAGGCTGACTCCAATTTCAAAGAAGTTCTACTGTAGGTAAATGCTATCAAACAGCATTGTATGCTACAGAGAAATCTTTTATGAAAGAAGAGTCAATTGATGTGGCAAACTTCATTGTTGTCTTGTTTTAAGAAATCGTCACAGTTGCCCCAACCTTCAGAAGCCACCACCCTGAGCAGTCAGCAGCCATCAACACTGGTGCAAGACCCTCCAACAGCAAAAAGATTATTACTCACTAAAGTCTCAGATGATCATTAGCACTTTTTAGCAACAAAGTATTTTTAATTAAAGTATGTATATTTTTAAAGATATAATGCTACTGCACACTTTAGAGTACCGTATAGTGTAAACATAACTTTTATATGAATTCAGAAACCAAAATATTCATGTGACTTGCTTTACTGTGATATTTGCTTTATTGTTAAACAAAGATGTCTTCGCTTAACTCAAATGTTAACACAGTTTGGGCTTTACTTGAAGTGACTCTCAAATAAAATTATTAAACATGAATGACATGAAGTCCTTGCCCATGCCTATGTCCTGAATGGTAATGCCTAGGTTTTCTTCTAGGGTTTTTATGGTTTTAGGTCTAACATTTAAGTCTTTAATCCATCTTGAATTGATTTTTGTATAAGGTGTAAGGAAGGGATCCAGTTTCAGCTTTCTACATACGGCTACCCAGTTTTCCCAGCACCATTTATTAAATAGGGAATCCTTTCCCCATTTCTTGTTTTTGTCAGGTTTGTCAAAGATCAGATACTTGTAGATATGTGGCATTATTTCTGACGGCTCTGTTCAATGGCAACAAAAGCCAAAATTGACAAATGGGATCTAATTAAACTAAAGAGCTTCTGCACAGCAAAAGAAACTACCATCAGAGTGAACAGGCAACCTACAAAATGGGAGAAAATTTTCGCAACCTACTCATCTGACAAAGGGCTAATATCCAGAATCTACAATGAACTCCAACAAATTTACAAGAAAAAAACAAACAACCCCATCAAAAAGTGGGCGAAGGACATGAACAGACACTTCTCAAAAGAAGACATTTATGCAGCCAAAAAACACATGAAAAAATGCTCACCATCACTGGCCATCAGAGAAATGCAAATCAAAACCACAATGAGATACCATCTCACACCACTTAGAATGGCAATCATTAAAAAGTCAGGAAACAACAGGTGCTGGAGAGGATGTGGAGAAATAGGAACACTTTTACACTGTTGGTGGCACTGTAAACTAGTTCAACCCTTGTGGAAGTCAGTGTGGCGATTCCTCAGGGATCTAGAACTAGAAATACCATTCGGCCCAGCCATCCCATTACTGGGTATATACCCAAAGGACTATAAATCATGCTGCTATAAAGACACATGCACACATATGTTTATTGCCGCATTATTCACAATAGCAAAGACTTGGAACCAACCCAAATGTCCAACAATGATAGACTGGATTAAGAAAATGTGGCACATATACACCATGGAATACTATGCAGCCATAAAAAATGATGAGTTCATGTCCTTTGTAGGGACATGGATGAAATTGGAAATCATCATTCTCAGTAAACTATCGCAAGAACAAAAAACCAAACACCGCATATTCTCACTCATAGGTGGGAATTGAACAATGAGAACACATGGACACAGGAAGGGGAACATCACACTTCGGGGACTGTTGTGGGGTGGGGGGAGGGGGGAGCGATAGCATTGGGAGATATACCTAATGCTAGATGATGAGTTGGTGGGTGCAGCGCACCAGCATGGCACATGTATACATATGTAACTTACCTGCACATTGCGCACATGTACCATAAAACCTAAAGTATAATAATAATAATAACAAAAGAAAAGAAAAAAAAAATTTAAAAAAAAAAAACATGAATGAAAAAGATTCATATGTGTTAAGTGTCAGGAATTTTACACCAACATGAAAAGCTCCAAATAGAACAAACAACTCTACAGATTTTTTTTTCATTTTATTCTCTGTATTTATAAATGAAATAGTTAAGGACACCTGCAAGGACATTGTAAAATAAAGGCTTAAACATTCATAGTTAATCCCTAATGAAGTTAATGAAGCAGTCCAGAATAGGATAGTTAAAAATTTGAGGCAAAAATGCAGGAATAAAGTCATATGGTGATCATCAATTTGACCAATATAATGGGAGTTCTAACACATACGAGTTCAAAACTACACTTGGAACAATGATAAAAGGTGAGACACAGTTTAGCTATCCCACCTCTTTAATAATCTCAGAAGAATATTATAAATTAATAAATTTCAAAAATACTTTGAACTCTATTTAATGCTATATATAAAGAGCTGTGACATTTAATCAACTGTCATTCACAGACTAGCTTAAATTATAAAAAAAAATCATTAGTTCACTTACTGTGCCAAAGTGTACTTATTGTAACAGTATAGATTATGTTACAAAGCCTTGTTCTATGGTCTAATAAGGTTTAAAGCTATCACTTTAAGTAAGTTTTTGTTTGTTTGTTTGTTTGTTTGTTTTCAGACAGAGTCTCACTCTGTCAGCCAGGCTGGAGTGTAGTGGCGTGATCTTGGCTCACCGCAACCTCTGCCTCCTGGGTTCGAGCGATTCTCCTGCCTCAGCCTCCCCAGCAGCTGGGACTAAGGCGTGCACCACCATGATTGGCTAATTTTTGTATTTTTAGTAGAGATGGTCTGGTCTCTACCAAAAATTTTGGCCAGGCTGGTCTCAAACTCTTGATCTTAGGTGATCCACCCACTTCTGCCTCCCGAAGGGCTGGAATTTCAGGCATAAGCCACTGTGCCTGGCCTAAATAATACTTACCTTTTTTAAAAAAAATATTACTTCAATTTCTATTAGGTTACCATTACAAAACAACTTAATTCACTTTCACTGAAACTTTCTCAAATCTTTTCATGACAGAGCAAATACTAGATGGCACGTTCTAAATTCTGAGCATGAAATTTTGAGTAATCTTTTTAAATTTCTAGTCACGTTTTAGTGTAACCATATCTTTTGGTAAATACTGCCAAAAGATAACCAAATCCTAAAAAAATAGAAATTATTTATTTAATTATAAATTCATTCTAACTTGTTAATTCAACGGACACAAATCACATTACTGACACGTAAAATTTCAAACAAATGATTTCTTAGATGAGATTTCTTATAATTTATCACATTACCTAATTTTAAGGGCTTTATTGCTTTTAGATTACTGATAAAGATATTTAATTGTAACTGAGTATAAATGAAAGTTTTACTAAGAAAAATTGTTACTCATGGCATAGGTATGAAAAACCTATAGGGCAAACAAAGCAGGAGATGTAAAATGTAAACATTTGGTAGTGATTTTTACTTGCCTTTAATATACATATACTTCTGTTTCTTTGTAAGTATGAATTCTATTGCTTACCATCAAGGCTGTACATTTCTTCATACCATGTTTCTTGTACTGACCTATAATCATACTTCCCTTATTCCAGAAGCAAACATTAGTTACATTTGAAAACTCCACCCTCACAAAAACCACATTCTCCAAAGTAGTAAAATTCTAGGCTGAAAACAGATATAAGTGGTCAAGACAGAGTTATAAATAAATGAAGAGAGGAAAAGAGAAGACCTGTAATAAGACGCAGGAACTGAAAAAATAATTTAAAAAATAAAATAGGCATGAGTGCTAAAGGAAAACTCACCGCAAGTCTCATACTCTCACAAAATTATTGACAAGATATGACTTATTATTCTTTCACTTATAGTGTTTAATTTCTAATCCATGAAACAGGGTACAAATTTGGCTGACCTTGTTTATGCAGGGTAAGTCACAAGGTACTGAAAGTTTGTTAAAATCTATTTCTTAAAAATCTTTTTAATATCTAAAGTTTAAAAATTTCCCCATAATAAGCCTAAACTTTCAAGGTGATTAGTTCTTTACAGTGTTATTTCAAACTTGGAACCTTTTTTCCTATCATAAAGAGATGTTATTTGAAATAATGCATAGATTTCTAAACAAAATCCTACTGTACTCACAATGTAATCCAAACACTACGCAGAGGTGACTAAGAAATTAAAAAAATTACAAAACTAGTAATTACACATAGATGAACAACCATATCTTACCTGAGAGCTTTCACATTTATTTTTAAGCGATAAAATGGTATCTAGAACATTTTATAGAATCTAGAATAATATTTGAGGGAATTTTGACATTAAATCAACCTGAAGATGAATTTAAGATTACAACTGATACTATAACAATATGAATTTGAATTCTGCAGGTCAACCTATACATAGATTTTCTTCTGCCTCTGCCAACCTCTGAGACATGAAGACCAATCCCTCCTCCTCTTCTTCTTCCCCTCCTCAGCCCACTCAACATGAAGATGACTAAGATAAAGACCTTTATGATGATCCATTTCCACTTAATGAATAATAATATATTTTCATTCCATATGATATTATAGCATTATTTTTTCCTTAGCTTAATTTATTGTAAGAATACAGAATATAATACATATACAAAATATGTGTTAATCAACTACGTTATCAGTAAGGCTTCCAATTAACTACTATTAGTAGTTAAGTTTTTGAGGAGGTAAAAGTTGTATGCGGATTTTCAAAGGGGTCAGTGCCCAGAACCCTCACATTGTTCAAGGGTCTACTGTACTTTCTCACCACAACTTGGAATTTCTGCTTTTACTCTAATATTCCCCATAACACATTTATCAGTGATGGTTATGATCATTTTCTGACACTCCAATAGGTCAAGTAAAGGAGAAACAATATTTGGGGACAAGAAAGTTAACTGGGAATGAAATCTACAGTTTAAAATGAATACATTGTTTGAGGAAAACTCAATACAGAATTCGCATAGAGATAAATCATAGTTACTATCAAATTCAAATTCAGGCTGGGGCGGTGGCTCATGCTTGTAATCCCAGCATTTTGGGAGTCCAAGGCGGGTGGATCACTTGAGGTCAGGAGTTCAAGACCAGCCTAGCCAAAATGGTGAAAACTCATCTCAACTAAAAAAAAAAAAAAAAAAAAAATACAAAACTCAGCCAGGTGTGGTGGTAGGTGCCTGTAATCCTAGCTACTGGGTAGGCTGACGCAGGAGAATCATTCAAACCCAGGAGATGGAGGTTGCAGTGAGCCGAGATTGTGTCACTGCACTCCAGCCTGGGCAACAGACCGAGACTCAAATCCAAATAAAAAAATTAGGCAACCTTGAAAAAAAAAGCGAGTTACCTGAAAAAGGGAAAAACCAAAATCAACCTAGAGATTTGCGCTTCCAGCCACTATGAAGGACCGGGGAGTAGATTTATATTCCCATCTTAAACAACTAACAATGAACAAAATATATGAAAACACAATTTTCAGGATAATAATCAAAGAAGGGGCACAATAAGATAAGTGCTACAATTACTCAAACTTACACCTTGAATAGAGTTCCCAGGCTGCAGAGCAGGAAGGAAGAACCTAAATAGAGTCAAGTAGTTTCCATTCAGGGAGGCCAAGCTGGCTACCACATGCTGGGGCACAGTACTGGAGAGGAGAGAGCTGCTTGGAGAAGAAAGAGGTGGAAAGTGAGAACTCGAGATATGCAAGGGATTCCTTTGGAGTCTTCAGTACACATGTATGAGGAAACAACCAATATCCAGGTAATCAGGAAAAACCAATACCGAGGTAATCAGATAAAAAAAAGTGACAGAATTAGTAGACATGGATATTAAAACAATTGTTATAACAACATTCCATAAACACATGACAACATAAGCATACTATGTAGAGAAGATATGGCATGAGTAAAAGAGGTCCAAATCAAAGTTCAAGAGATGAAAACTATAATGTCAGAGATAAAATGTCAACTGGATGAGATTAATGGCAGATTAAACATTGTAGATGAAATAATTAGTAAACTTCAGAGTAATAGAAATTATTCAAGGCCGGACGTGGCGGCTCATGCCTGCAATCCCAGCAATTTGGGAGGTCGAGACAGGCAGATCGCTTGAGTTCAGGAGTTTGAGACCAGCCTGAGCAACACAGCAAAACCTGTCTCTAGAAAAAATACAAAAACTAGCCAGGCATGGTGGTGCACTCCTGTAGTTCCAGCTACTTGGGAGGCTGAGGCGGGGTTTGCATTGACCCAATATTGTGCCACTGCACTCCAGCTTGGGCGACAGAATGAGAACTTGTCTGAAAAAAAAAAAAAGAAAGAGGCCGGGCATGGTGGCCCATGCCTGTAATCCCAGCACTTTGGGAGGCCGAGGCAAGCGGATCATGAGGTCAGGAGTTCAGGACCAGCCTAAACAATATGGTGAAAACCCATCTCTGTTAAAAATACAAAAATTAGCCGGGTGTGGTGAGGCGTGCCTGTAGTCCCAGCTACTCGGGAGGCTGAGGCAGGAGAATCACTTGAACCCAGGAGGCGGGGGTTGCAGTGAGCCAAGACTGCACCACTGCACTCCAGCCTGGGTGACAGAGCAAGACTTCATCTCAAAAAATAAAAATAAAAATAAAAAAGAAAAGAAAAAATAGGGGAGAGAGTAATTATTCAAAATGAAGAAGAGATAGAAAAACAAAAATATTGAAAACAGAATCACTGAGACATGGGTCAACTACAAGTGGCTTCTTCTTCTTCCTCTTATTATTATTATTATTTTAATCAGAGTCCCAAAGGTAGATGGAGGTGGAAAGGGAAAATTTATCATAAAATAATTTCCAAAGTGAATGAAACTATAACAAACCCCAACCACACAAAATATAAAACTATGCCAAGGTACATCATAATAAAATTGTTTAAAATCAGTGATAAACATCTTAAAAGCAGACAGAGGAGGTTAAAAGACATATTAGGTAAGCAGGAACAATTATAAGAATGGCAGCAGGCTTCCTTTCAAAAACAATGCAAAGCAGAAGACAGTAGAGGAACAGAAACTAGATTTACTCCCTATCATGAAACAACAATAGCAAAACTAGAAACAATGCAAGAAACAATGGTTTTTAATACACTGGACATCAAGAATAAAAAATACGGATCTCTGAGAGATGGGAAACAATGGAGGTCAGCCATATGACTACAGCAGTTTATTGCAAGAGTTTCCAGAATATGGTATAAGGAGGAGAACTGTAGTAGATTCCAGTGAGTTGAGGAAATACAACTGAGAGTCTGGGAATTTCAGAGCAGTTAAGAGTTGAAAGACCACAATATCAGAGAACAGAAAGATTTACAGAGAAACCTGGAATTCTGTAGAGGGTCTTTTCTTAAGGTCAGTACCTGGGAAGGAAACATCCAAAAGTATTAAGAGGAAAAAAAAAATAGAGGGAACAGTACCTGAGGCACATACACATTTGGAAATAGTGGCTGTTTCCAAGACCTAGAGCAGAAAAACTCACCATTTTTCTCATCAAAGTCTCCAACGTTTTTGGCACCAGGGACTAGTTTTGTGGAAGACAATTTTTCCACGGACAGGGGTAGGAGGCATGGTTTCAGGATGAAACTGTTGCACCTCAGATCATCAGGCATTAATTAGATTCTCATAAGACGCATACAACCTAGATCCCTCGCTTGTGCAGTTCAAAATAGGATTTGCATCCCTATAAGAATCCTCTGCTGGGTGCAGCACACCAACATGGCACATGTATACATATGTAACAAACCTGCACGTTGTGCACATGTACCCTAAAACTTAAAGTATAATAATAATAAAATTTTTAAAAAATGAATGGGAAAGATTTCATTAAGAGTCCAGAGTGTATAGTTATACATTAACCTAAACTGAATAAAATTAGATTTTTCACATTTGAAAAAAAAAAAAAAAAAAAGAATCCTCCGCTGATGTGATAGGAGGTGGAGCTCAGGTGGTAATGCTTGGTGGCCTGCTACTCACCTCCTGCTGTGTGGCCTGGTTCCTAACAGGAACTGATACAGTTGCAGTACCAGGGATTAGGGACCCCTTAGTGCTCTGTGCCATGGAGTACTAAGAAAAGTCTTGCCCCAATAGTAAGAAATATTTAACTTTGTTTATTTGATGAGATTAATAACAGTTCAGGTATTACAGAAGAAGATATTAGTGAAATGGAAGGCACAGCAAAGGAGGCATCCAAAATAAAACATAGAGAAAAAGACAAAATAAAAAAAGAGTGTCAGTGAGCTATGAGACAACTTCAAGTGGCCTAAAAGGGTCAGAAAACCAATTTGAAGATGTATAATGGCTGCAAATACACCAAACATAATAAAAACTAAAAACCGATAGCTCTAAGAAGTTAAACAAAACCCACGCACAAGAAACATGAAGAAGAATACACTAAGGCCCATCATAACTGATCAAAATGAGTAATTTTCTGTGTGTGTGTATTTTTTGTAAGGATGGGGTCTCACTATGTTGCCTAGGTTAATCTTGATCTCCAAGCCTCAAAAGCCATCCTCCCATCTTGACCTCCCAAAGCACTGGGATTACAGGTGTGAGCCACTGCACCTGGTCTCATATGGAAAATCTTAAAAGCAACAAAATTTGGGGAATGGGGGATGTGAAATATTGAAGAACAAAAGAATGTCAGATTTCTTATCAAGAACTATGCAAGTAAGATGGCAATGGGGTAACATTTTTCATGTACTGAAAAACTGTCAAACTAGAACTATGTATCTGGCATAAATGTCTTTCAAAAATGAAGGTGAAATAAAGATGTTTTCAAACATACAAAAGCTGAAAGAATTTATTACCAACAGATCCAAACACAAGAGATGTTAAAGAATGCCCTTTAGGCAGAAGGAAAATGATACCAGATGGAAATCTAATTCTAACCAAAAGGAATAAAGAGAACTAGAAATGATAAATACCTGAGTAAAAATATGAACTTTTTCTTATTAAGTCTTTAAAAATATATATTTGACAATTTAAACAAAAATAGCAGCAAAGTTACGATGTTTATAATATATATGTAGAAGTAAAATGTATGTATTGTAAGTTGTGAGACATATATTAACAAAGCTGATAAAAACAAAAACAAAAACAATTAGGCTAGGCGTGGTGTCTCATACCTGTAATCCCAGCACTTTGGGAGGCCAAGGTGTGTGGATCACGAGGTCAGGAGATTGAGACCATCCTGGCTAACATGGTGAAACCCCGTCTCTACTAAAAACACAAAAAATTAGATGGGCATGGTGGTGGGCACGTGTAGTCCTAGCTACTTGGGAGGCTGAGGCAATGAGAATGGTGTGAACCCAGGAGGCGGAGGTTGCAGTGGGCAGAGATTGCACCACTGCACTCCAGCCTGGACGACACAGCAAGACTCCGTCTCAAAACAAAACAAAACAAAAAAAGGAATAGGAACAGCTCCAGTCTACAGCTCCCAGTGTGAGTGATGCAGAAGACGGGTGATTTCTGCATTTCCAACTGAGGTACCAGGTTCATCTCACTGGGGCTTGTAGGACAGTGGATGCAGCCCACGGAGTGTGAGCCGAAGCAGGGCGGGGCATCGCTTCACCTGGGAAGTGCAAGAGGTTGGGAAATTCCATTTCCTAGCCAAGGGAAGCCATGACGGATGGTACCTGGAAAATCAGGACACTCTCACCCTAATACTGCGCTTTTCCAACAGCCTTAGCAAACGGCACACCAGGAAATTATATCCCGTGCCTGGCTGGGAGGGTCCCACGCCCATGGAACCTTGCTCACTGCTAGCACAGCAGTCCGAGATCAAACTGCAGGGCAGCAGCGAGGCTGGGGGAGGGGTGCCCACCATTGCTGAGGTTTGAGTAGGTAAACAAAGCAGCCAGGAAGCTCGAACTAGGTGGAACCCACAGCAGCTCAAGGAGGCCTGCCTGCCTCTGTAGACTCCATCTCTGGGGGCAGGGCATAGCTGAATAAAAGGCAGCAGAAACTTCTGTAGACTTAAACGTCCCTGTCTGACAGCTTTGGAGAGAGTAGTGGTTCTCCCAGCACGAAGTTTGAGATCTGAGAACGGACAGACTGCCTCCTCAAGTGGGTCCCTGATCCCTGAGTAACCTAACTGAGAGATACCTCCCAGTAGGGGCTGACAGACACCTCATACAACTGGGTGCCCCTCTGAGACGAAGCTTCCAGAGGAAGGATCAGGCAGCAACATTTGCTGTTCTGCAATATTTGCTGTTCCGCAGCCTCTGCTGGTGATAGCCAGGCAAACAGGGTCTGGAGTGGACCTCCAGCAAACTCCAACAGACCTGCAGCTGAGGATCCTGACTGTTAGAAGGAAAAGTAACAAACAGAAAGGACATCCACACCAAAACCCTATCTGTAGGTCACCATCATCAAAGACCAAACTAGATAAAACCACAAAGATGGGGAGAAACCAGAGCAGAAAAGCTGAAAATTCAAAAAATCAGAGCGCCTCTTCTCCTCCAAAGGAACACAGCTACTCGCCAGCAACAGAACACAGCTGGATGGAGAATGACTTTGACGAGCTGACAGAAGGCTTCAAAAGATAGGTAATAACAAACTTCTCTGAGCTAAAGGAGGATGTTCGAACCCATCTCAAAGAAGCTAAAAACTTTGAAAAAAGATTAGACGAATGGCTAACTAGAATAAACAGCATGGAGAAGACCTTAAATGACCTGATGGAGCTGAAAACCATGGCACGAGAACTACGTGACACATGCACAAGCTTCAGTAGCTGATTCGATCAAGTGGAAGAAAGGGTATCAGTGATTGAAGATCAAATGAATGAAATGAAGCAAGAAGAGTAGTTTACAGAAAAATAAAGAGTAAAAAGAAACGAACAAAGCCTCCAAGAAATATGGGACTATGTGAAAAGACCAAATCTACATCTGATTGGTGTACCTGAAAGTGACGGGGAGAATGGAACCAAGTTGGAAAACGCTCTGCAGGATATTATTCAGGAGAACGTCCCCAACCTAGCAAGGCAGGCCAACATTCAAATTCAGGAAATACACAGAACGCCACAAAGATACTCCCTGAGAAGAGCAACTCCAAGACACATAATTGTCAGATTCACCAAAGCTGAAATGAAGGAAAAAATGTTAAGGGCAGCCAGAGAGAAAGGTTGGGTTACTCACAAAGGGAAGCCCATCAGACTAACAGCAGATCTCTCTGTAGACACTCTACAAGCTGGAAGAGAGTGGGGACCAATATTCAACATTCTTAAAGAAAATAATTTTCAACCCAGAAATTCATATCAAGCCAAACTAAGCTTCATAAGTGAAGGAGAAATAAAATACTTTACAGACAAGCAAATGCTCAGAGATTTTGTCACCACCAGGCCTGCCTTACAAGAGCTCCTGAAGGAAGCACTAAACATGGAAAGGAACAACAGGTACCAGCCACTGCAAAAACATGCTAAATTGTAAAGACCATCGATGCTAGGAAGAAACTGCATCCACTAACCAGCAAAATAACCAGCTAACATCATAATGACAGGATCAAATTCACACATAACAATATTAACCTTAAATGTAAATGGGCTAAACGCCCCAATTAAAAGACACAGACTGGCAAATTGGATAGAGTCAAGAAGACCCATCAATGTGCTGTATTCAGGAAACCCATCTCACATGCAGAGACACACATAGGCTCAAAATAAAGGGATGGAGGAAGATCTACCAAGCAAATGGAAAACAAAAAAAAGCAGGGGTTGCAATCCTAGTCTCTGATAAAACAGACTTTAAACCAACAAAGATCAAAAGAGATAAAGAAGGCCATTACAAAATGGTAAACGGATCAATGCAACAAGAAGAGCTAACTATCCTAAATATATATGCACCCAATACAGGAGCACCCAGATTCATAAAGCACCCAATACAGGAGCACCCAGATTCATAAAGCAAGTCCTTAGAGACCTACTTGTTGCCCAAGCTGGACTCGATCTCCTGGCCAAAAGCAATCCACTGGCTTTGGCCTCCCAAAGCACTGGGACTACAGGCATAAATCACTATGCCAGGAAATATTATTTCTTAAGTGAGAAAAAACAGATATATCCCAATCTGATTCTAAGGTGAAGAGAACCTGAGACTTATGTTTTCGAAAACATAATTACCTAGTCACCATAACCAGTAGTCCCTAATTACCTGCTAACAAAGAATCTGAGAAGCTGGTTTAAACATGGAAAAACTGAGTTTATGTGGCATAAAATGAGACATTTATTATGAAAGGTAAAAAATAAATTTTAAAAGATGTTGACACTGTATTTAAACCAAAAGAGGATGCTGGTGTATCCATATTCAATTTTAGCTTTTCAATCAGGAAGGTTTCCAGTGTGAACTTACTCAGTAAATTATATGGTGAAGAAAATGAAGAAGAAGGTTTGCAATTTTCTTAGTATTCATGAAACACTGCTAGTTTAGAGAATAGTGTGAAGAAGCAAAGCCGAGTATATAGATCTGGTTTAGCTTATGTGATGCAGACAGATGTTTTAGTTATGGAAATTTGTTGAATAGATAAACTGAGTTGCTTCCTTAGATCAAAAACATTTTAGAATTAAAGAGCCCCCAGAACTTTAACTTCTTAAACCTCATTAGTTTATGATGATAATGTAATGAGACTGCTGACCTCATAGAACCAGAAAGTATGGGGCAGCCCACTTAATTTATGGTTTGACCATATGCTAAGAAAAAACTAGACTAGACTACACATCATTTCGGAATGCTCTGAAATCAAAGGGAATTACAGATTTGCAAAACCTGCAGTGTCTTTGTGGAAATAACATTGTATTTCAAAAGGAAGTTTACAGATTTCAATGAATACGAATTATGCTCTTAGTTATTCACCAAGTAAATATTTGTTGAATGTTCACTAAGAATATACAGCATCCCAGGTATTCAATATGAGTCTACTATTTTCAGAACTATTTTGGAATAAGCCAAGCCATGAGAAGAGTGTAGATTTACCTGGCAATGTAAGAGATCATTCTTTTTATGAAACTGCTGAAACAGAAGCTACAAGCTAACACTTGTATCACAGATAACAACTGAAATCCATTTTGTTATTTCTTCTGGCTGAATACACCACCCAAATCTCAAAAATAACATCATTTGCCTTATTAATTTCACCAAAGCTGATCACTTTATGTTGTACAAAATTGCACATAAGTATAAATATTTAATACTACTATAAAACTCCATTCACCCAAATATGGCTAGATACAATATAGTGTATAAATGCTAAAACTAGGAGTTGTCTGCAAGTTGAATCTATACTTTCATAAAAGTTCCATTCACCCAAAGTTGGCTAGACGTGTTATACTGTATAATCATTACAACTATGAGTTGTTTGCAAGTTGGCTCACAATTCAGGATTGAACAACTATATATTGAAACATAGAAGACTGTAATTGTCAAGTTAAATATACTTTTTCATCAGAATACACTGTCTCATTTCATAGTCAACAAGTATATATAAATTATGCCAAACTCTAAACATGGTGCTTTTTGAAAATCAGACTTTCAAGTGTAAGATGGTTTGAAATAGTACATAAATCCCCTCTAAAGAATCACACTACAAGAAATATAGTATCAAGATTTGAAAAATGGAATGAACATGAGACCAATTTGAGAAATAAAATGAAATGGAAATAATAAAGGGGTAAAATTTTTACTTCTTGAAATTTTTTCTCACATACTGGCAGAAAAGATAGCATAACTTTCCATTATATCATCTTCTCAATGTAAGCATTTATTCGACAGTTATAAAGGGGTAGGATTTGGTATACAGAGGAATCAATAACAATGTTGTAAAGCTTAGAACAGTGCACACAAACATGCTGTAGGAGACATTAACATTAGACTGAAAGAAATAATTATATTTTCAATAAACATGTTCCTCCTAGTAGGATAATCAATTTTTTACCCATCTTACCAGCTATTTCACAGAGCTCAGGTAGTGAAATGGCAGCAGCTGTTATACCAAAACCATATATTACATGCATACGAGATGCTTTTAATTTTTCATAGGTATCTACTTATTTGTGTAAAGCCACATTTAACACATATTAAATAAAAACAAGGTGATCATGGGGTGATTAATTCAGAATTTTTAGTACAGTCCTATTTTAGAAATAAATTCTTAACCAATTATTTTTGTGTCAGAAGACTTAATAATTCAAATTACACCCTGCCCTTATTCCCAGATTTAAGAGATTTGTCACGATTAATGTTTCTGAAATATTAAATTAAGAGGTGTCATGGTAATTACTATGGAATAAGTAGCAATTAAGTTTTTTAAGCAATTCAGCTCAAACTATTTGCAGTGCATATTTATACTACTAATATTTTTCTGCACAACGCAAGTTGCCTACAAATGTAAGATGTAAGTTTGTAGAATTATTTTAAAATATATTAGGAAACTGATTTAATATAGAATTCTGCGCTTGGTTGGGAAGCACCTATGCATAATATATCCAAAAATAGGTAGACATGAAAATAAATAATACAAATTATGTTACCCATAGAAAGATAATGATTTCTGTTCTAAATTCACAATAGTGAATCTAACATATGCTTTGAGAGAGGTAAATAATTTGCAGGGTAAATAAAAGATAATTATTTTAAAATATATATCAGACAACAACTATAATCCATCATGTAAATATGTACCAGAGATTTGAATTAGGTAAGTACTTACTGCTATATAACAAACTCTTGCTTTTTCTACCAGCATCCAGTTTTTCTCCAGATCAAGATGTTTTTCTTTTTTATAACAATTGGCAGCAGCAAGATTAGCTACGAGGGACCTAAAACAACCAAAGAATAAGCAAGTAATATTATAGTCAAACTTAGCATATATTTCTATAGATAATTACCAATATTTTTTGCAAAGTTTAAAATTTACATTTTAATTAATACTTCAAAACTAATGTTATTGATTTTTAAATAAATATAAATACTAATTTTGTTTTGAGAACTTTCTGAGGCATCTATGATAATTTTTGTTCTAAACAACACCTGGTATTTTGAGAAAGAAACTGGCATTTAAGTTGCCTTTTGATAGTAAAATAGGACCTACTTTTTACACCTTAATAGTTCAAAATACAGTTAAGAAATAAGGCTAACTCATTATATAAAAAGAAATCTATGCAACTAAAAACATTTTTTATAGTAGAAAAATATCTTTATAAAAATAAATATCAACATACTATAATTGTCTATTTAATCAAAGGCTTTAAAAGCCAAGTATGGAATTAATTTAATAAAAGACACTTATACATGTAGACCATATTCACTAAGAGGAATTAATTTGTAAACCATTACATTCTAAGGACAGAAATCAATTAGAATTGTTTTCTATAGTTGAAAAGTCCCCTGACTAGTTCAGTTTTAGAAATGGAATATCTAAGCAGGATACTGCATTTAAAATCTTGCTACAGGTTGGGTGCAGTAGCTTAAAGCTGAAATCCCAGCTCTTTCAGAGGCCAAGGCGGGAGGATTGCTTGATGCCAGGAGTTTGAGGTCAGCCTGGGCAACACAGCCGGATCCCGTCTCTACAAAATAATTTTAAAAATTAGCTGGGGGTAGTGGTACACACTTATAGTCCTAGGGACTCAGGAAGCTGACGTGGGAGGATTGCTTGAGCCCAGGAGTTTGAGGCTGCAATGAGCTATGATCATGCCACTGCACTCCAGCCTAGGCAACAAGGCAAAATCACATCTCTAAAAAATAAATAAATAAATAAAATCCTGCTACAAGTGTCACTTGGCCTGTTTAATTAAAAATAAATACAATAATTATTTACATTATAAATAAAAATACTTTCCTTCCTCATACTGCTCCAGAATTTAAAAGATTACTTGCCAATTTTTCTTTTTCTAATTCAATTGTAACAGTTATAGCTTACAAAAAAATCTTATCATTTCAGACTTTGGTAATATGTTCGATTACACTGTTCAAAAAAAACCCTCAATTCTCTTCCAAAACGTATATCCACTCATCCATCTACCAATTTACTACTAAAGGATACATCTGTTTATGTTCAAGTAAATGAAGGAAAGAAAGAGTAATATGCATCAACATATTCATATACAAAATAACTATATTACAAACTTAAGAAAATTTAGACCTAATTTATAAAAATACTTTAGTAATTATGACTTTAGGAAAATTTTGACAAAATGGCTACCAAATAAAAGCAAACATTTCTGGTACCAGATACTAAACTCTATTCTGATAATAAAACTACTTTTTGATGGGAAACTACACAGTTTCTCCAAAAGAAAAATAAAAGTATACTTTTTTTTTTTTTCAGATGGAGTTTCGTTCTTGTTGCCCAGGCTAGAGAAGAGCAATGGCTCCGTCTTGGCTCACTGCAACCTCCGCCTCTGGGTTCAAGCAATTCTCTTGCCTCAGTCTCCCAAGTAGCTGGGATTACAAGTGCCCGCCATGATGCTCGGCTAATTTTTTTGTATTTTTAGTAGAGGTAGGGTTTCACCATGTTGGCCAGGCTGGTCTCGAACTCCTGGCCTCAAATGATCCACCCGCCTCGGCCTCCCAAAGTGCTGGGATTACAGGCATGAGCTGCCATGCCTGACCAGAAAAATATGAGTATTCTTATTATCCCAATGTATTTGATTCTGACTTTGAAGAGGAAGAACCTGGATCAAGAAAGATACTGCATTACCCAAACACTTCGATTTCTGAAATTTTTTGTTTTGTTTTTTGTTTTTGAGACAGGGGCTCACTCTTTTGCCGAGACGGAAGTGCAGTGGGTAGCATGACCCCAGTCCACTGCAGCCTCAATCTCCTGGGCTCAAGCAATCCTTCCACCTCAGCCTCCCGAGCAGTGGGGACCACAGGTACACGCCACCATCCCCAGCTAATTTTTGTATTTTTTGTAGAGATGGAGTTTCACCACGTTGCCCAGGCTGGTCTTAAGCCTGAGCTCAAGTGATCAGCCTACTCCAGTCTCCTAAAGTGTTAGGATTACAAGGTGTGACCACCACACCCGGCCAATTTCTGAGTTTTTGATAGTGGCAGCAAAGGTTACTGGACGTATCCAAAACAATTGATCCAAATGTATTAGCTTCCAGAATTTAGATACTGAAGATTTCTCCCCAATTTTTGATTCCCATATCATCTCAACAATATCACTATAACCATAAAATTAGTATAAAAGTTAAGTTTTTGACATCTAGAAGATCTAATATTATCATAAGTGTTCTCTCTCTCTCTTTGGTTTTGAGACAGAATCTTGCTCTGTTGCCCAGGCTGGAGTGCAGTAGCACGATCTCAGCTCACTGCAACCTCCACCTCCCAGGTTCAAGCAATTCTCCTACTTTCGTCTCCCAAGTAGCTGGGATTACAGGTGCACATCTGGCTAATTTCTGTATTTTTAGTAGAGACAGAGTTTCACCATGTTGGCCAGGCTGGTCTCGAACTCCTGACCTCAGGTGATCCACCTTGGCCTCCCAAAGTGCTGGGATTACAGGCATGAGCCACCGCACCCAGCCATAACTGTTCTTTAAGACAGCAATTTAGCATACTAAAACAATTTAGTAATTTTACTGTAGCCTAAGTGATATCAGAAGAAAATTTGACCTACTTCTCACTAATGGGAAAACTTTGCACCTACAGATTAAGGCTGGTCTTGGGAAAACTAAGGGCAAAGGTCTAAACAAACATATTTCAACATTTTTAGTTGTTTTTTTTAATCCTTGAATCCCATATTTCAATGTTTACTGTAATCTTAAAACCATAAAGTTCTCCTGTATATAAAAAACAAAATTAAAGGAAAGATCTGATAATGCCTTTCATACCCTAATAATTTTTGAATATTGTATTTTGGTTATTTAGTAAATACTGTGTTTATTGATCTCCAGTCTCCAGAATAGTCCATTCCTTAATATACCTCTGCTAAAGGTCAAGTAGTGAGCAATAAAGTGGGTAAATAGAAGAAATGGAGCAAGGTCGTGGTGGAAAGGGGGAAGAAAATAAAGGAGGATGAAAAGAGAAAAAAGAAAGGAGGAGAAGATGGGAAAAGAAAGGAGATAGGGAATGGAGGAGGACAGACTACATATTTCCAACTATAAGTAATGCAAAATTTCTAGTGAATCACTATTTAAAAAGAGGTCATCTTTGATTATTCCAACAATATAATAGCTAGGGCAGTTATTTTGTTTTTCCCTTGCAAAGGGGAAAAAAGCCTGTGCTGATATGGTAATAACGTTAGCAATGCATGAATACACTGAAGGAGTATCTCCATGTGGGTACAAAAGAACAACCAACCAATATATGTAGGGGCCTGAGAGAGATATTTCAAGTTCATATAAAGAATACTTTTCGAATAAGTAAGGGTGTATAGAAATATACTTGGTTGTTTCGTTAGTGGTATACTACCCACGACTGAGTTTATTTAATATGAATGAATTACTATTTGCCAGAAATGGTTTAGATAACCATTTAGATGACTAAGTCATATGAGCCTGAATGTAATGTTGTATTTTATATACATAAAATACACACACACACACACACACACACACACACACTCTCTCTCTCTCTCTCTCTCTCTCTCTCTCTCATATTCCAACCTCAGGATATGGTGAAAAGAACATTCTTTCTAATTCAAGTTTTGCAACAAATTAGCTACAAGGCATTGAGCAAGCTACAAGGCATTGAGCAAGCTATCTGCCTTTTCTGATTCTAATTATAAAAAATAGAGACTGAACTAAATAACCTCAAACTTTTATTCCATTATGCCTCATGAATTCAACTGCATGTTTAACAAAAGTAAATTTAAAAACAACACAGGAAAACTGATATAAGGAATAAGCATTTATCAAACATTAAAAGGAATTATAAAGTCAAAATTCCAAATTCACATTGGAATTCAGATTTTACCAGTGTTAAAATAGTCAATTAGTATAGTGCTTCCCTTGGAATTACACTGACCTGTTGTCACCAGTGATGCATGCAGCACAAGTTCCTGTTGGCTGCTCATTCTGCTCGTAGTAATGAGCATCCACATGGGCTTCAGCAGCTTTTCTCTTCAGGATCTCCCCAAATTTATCTGTCCCAATGCATCCAAAAAATGTTGCTGCTTTGTGTGGCTGTTGAATCATCCACTGTAAAACAGGAACATAAATAATTTAATAGGCAAAAAAAATGGTACACATAGTTTAATATTCTGCCATGGATAGTGATGTTGACAAGAATGCTTTGTGAGAAACTGTGGCTGTTATGAATGGGATTTCAATTCTGTACTATCACTTACCATAAAAAAACTTAATATAACAACCATGTGATATCTTATACTGCTTTGGGGAGAGAAATAAAGTACATAAAGTTGTTAAGGACTCAGCAGCTAAAATCATACAGACCTTAAGACAAATGCTGGCCTGATATAGGAAAATAATAGTGGGTCCCAATATAAGAAGTCTAGCATTGTCATAAAAAGAGCAGAATCCATCTTGATTGAAGACTGTCTGGGTTCAAATCTTGCTTCTGCCACTTACTAGTTGCATGAGTTAGAGCATGTTAGAGCATATCCCTTAACATTTCTCATTTCACTCATGTTTAAAGTGGAGATATAATTACAAATACATCTCATAAGGTCATCGAGGACTAATTGAAATGATGTAAATTAATGTACATGCATTGCTGAGCATGGTACCCAGCACATAGTAAACAACATATATTAGCTGTGGCTGTTACTATGATTGTCATACTTATTGTAGTAATTCATATATAAATTAAGCTAAAACATGCTCATATCTAAAAAATTCTTTTAAAAATTCAGAAATAGTGTTATAGTTCTAGTTACAAATATCTCATTTTTTCATTGAAGTAATTATTATAAGCTTTAATGACAATGGATTTCTTGTAAGATGCATGTTTCACAGATTTGAACTTTTTACCTTTCATAATTAGCTCAAATCCCTGAGGGTTCTAATATTCTATAGTGATTCTATAGCTAACACCTGTTTAGTTTCAAAGACTTAGAGGTAGCAAAATAACCTACAAATAATCTACATACAAAGTCAAAAGATATCAAAATAGATTTTGATAAAAATCTGTTCTCAAATATTTGGAATAGAAAAGAAATACACGCATATTTGAGAGGTAAAAGGATGAGGAGAGGAAAAAAGTAACAAAGACAAAACTGTAGGAATGAGACATAGTAACAGCTTAATGACTAGCAATCCCACTTCTAGAGACTCATTCACAATATAAAACAACACATATATAAGTATCAAGATGTTATTTGTAATGGCAAAATGTTGGAAATAAACTAGAAGTCCACCTGTAGAAGATCAGTCGATTAAATTATGATATATCCACACAATGGAATACCACACAGCCATTCAAAAATCCCAGCAAAACAACACAAAAAAAGGAAAAGCTCTATGGAACACTCCTTCTATATAAAGTAATTTCTAGGATATTTTGTTAACTTCAAAAAAAAAATCAAGTCTCAAAGGTACAAAAGCTTTGTTTAAAAAAGAATAAAACTTAATAATATATATTATTTTCAAATATGGGGGACAGCTTCAGGACATTGGATTTAGCAATGATTTCATAAATACGGAACAAAAGCACAGGCAACAAAAGCAAAAATAGATAAATGTGATTATATCAAGCTTAACTTCTGCATGGCAAAGGAGGCAATCAACAGAGTGAAAAAGCAACTTATCTCCAAACAATATATCCAATGAAAGGTTAATATCCAGAATATATAACGAAATTCTACATGAACAATAAAAATACAAACAACATGATCTTAAAATGGGCAAAGGACTTGAATAGACATTTCTCCAAAAATGATATATAAATGGCCAATAAGCACAAGAAAAGATGTTCAACATCAGTAATCATCAGGGAAATCAAAACCACAATGAGATATCACTTCACACTGATCAGGATGGTCACTACTGAAAACACAGAAAACAAAAAATGCTGGCAAAATGTGAAGAAGTGAATGAACCCTTGTGCAGTGTTGGTGGAAATGTAATATGGTGCAACCACTACTAAAACGGTATGGAGGTTCCTAAAAGAAATATTAAAAATTAAATTAACATATAATCAAGCAACCTCACTTCTGGGTATACAGTCAAAAGAATTCAAAGCAGGATCTCAAAGATATATTTGCATGTCCATGTTCACTGCAGCAATATTCATAATAGCCAAGAAGTACAAGCAACCCAGACGTCTATCAACAATTAAAGGATAAAGAAACAAAAGAAGGAAATCTTGTCACATGCTACAACATAGACGAACATCAAGAACTTGCTAAGTTAAATAAGGTCTGTCACAAAAAAGACACATACTGTATGATTCCATTCATAGGAAGTATCTGAAGTAGTCAGAATCATAGAAACATAAGTAGAAAGTTGTTTGCCAAGGACTTGAGGGAGGGAAGTCGGAGAATTAGAGTTTAATGGGTACAGTTTCAGTGTTGCAAGATGAAAAAGTTCTAGAGGTCGACTATGTAACAACACTCGTATACTAATTGGTACATTTAAAAATGGTTAAGATGGTAGAGTTAATGTTATGGTTTTTATTACATAAAAGAGAATGTATGTGTGTGTGTGTGTATGTATATATAGATATTCTTGCCTCGAACTCCTGAATTCAACAGATCCTCCCAGCTCAGTCTTCTGAGTAGTTGGGACTACAGGTGCAAGCCACCTCACTCAGCCATATATATTCTTTTAGTATAGATACTATACTATATACATATATTAGAACGTATATATAATTTTGTGTTTGCTAATTTTATAAAAAGAAACACAGAAAGAATAAACTAGAAATGAAAAATGCTTTTCTATGAGTGAGTGGGAAAGGAGTAGAGGAATAGGAATAGAAGAGTTCTCTGAATATAGCATTCCATACAAATTTGACTTCTGAAACATGTTAAAATTTTGCATTTTCAAATAATAAAATTTAATTTGAATTCCAAATTCCATTAGAAGAAAAACAAATTATGAAATTGAATATAACAAGAATGAAAAATCAAAGAAGGTATCAAATTGTAACATAAGCACATAGAAAAAATAATGCAAATAATTTTTCAGTATGCTCTTATGACAATACAGTCTTGATGGAATAATTATAAGGAACAAAAATCAAACTTTATTTAGTAGGTTTATTGTTGGTTATGTTATTGGTGAAACTATTTTGTGTGTATTGTAGGATAGAGCAAATGAATATAAAGTTGATGCTGTTGGGAACTACGTTTGCTGAACAGGATAAGGAAAACACAAACATGGAATGGGAAAAGGGAAGAAGGTTCTAAGCAAGAAATCTGAGGGATGCTATCTTAACCATTATCAATTAGCATTATCAATAAAACCATAAACCTTATGATGTGGGAAATACACAGTGTCACTTACGTACTATTATTGCCTAAAATCATGAGAATAAGTCCACAAGGTGGCACATATTACAAACAACTGGGCTGGACTCTTAAAAGAAGAAAATGCCCTAACCAAAAAGGTGGGAGGAAAGTATATTAAAGAAATAGTACTAATACATGTAATGTGTGATTCTTATTGGATCCTGGACTGAGAATAAAATTAAACAGCTATCAAGGACACTATCAGAATAATTGCTACATCTGGAATCTTGATCACACATCAGAAAACAGTATCAATGCTTAATTTCTTGAATAAGGAATAAATACTTCAGAATGGTTCTGAGGAAAATATACACACATATATTTATTTAAAGAGAGAACACAAATGTGTTGAAATATTAACAATTGGTGGATCAATGTGAAGGGTATAGAAAAGTTCATTTTACTATTCTGTAAGTTAGAAAATGTTCAAAATTAAAAGTTGGGACAAACATACTGTAGCTAAATCATTCCTTTAAAGAATAACCTAATGCTAAATGATGAGTTAATGGGTGCAGCACACCAGCATGGCACATGCATACATATGTAACTAACCTGCACATTGTGCACATGTACCCTAAAACTTAAAGTATAAATAAAATAAAATAAAATAAAATAAAAAGAATAACAATAATTTAAACTTAATTTATTCCATTTTGGATATTATCACTCCATTTATCAAAAGGAGTAAATAACATGAAGCAGTTAATATCATAAAATGTCTCAGTATAAATGCCTAACTTAAAATACTTTATTCTACAATTAGTGAAAGTATAAATTTAACAGAGAATTTCTATGTTATTAAATTTAGTAAAAGTATAAATTTAGCAGAAAATTTCTGTGTTATTCTATAACTTACTTTTATTTATCTATAAGGCATGATTAAATGATCAACCATGTCTACTATATATAGCAAAATAAATAAAACCCAGAGCCAATAGCAACTTTTACTATGGTTAATTAACTAATTTGTCATCAAAATAATAGCAAACTTTGTTCAGTGAAAATAAAGTCATTATTATATAATTTAGCCTAGTTATAATCAGACAGTCTACACGTTCAAACTACAGTCTGAAATAAGAGCTATATCAACTCACTGTCAGGCTTAAATCTGATTTACTAACTACTCCATAATCAGGATTTAAATGAATTGAAATATTTCCATTACAAATAAATATTATTTGAACCTGCAAGGCAAAAATTGATAAATAGTAGAAATATTCAGCAGCTTTGGTATCCTTTTACTATCAAATATTTCAACATGGGAAACTGCCTGACATTCTATTTCTGATATTCAGATATTGACAAAATGTGAGAACTTTGCTTTTGATCAGTGATTTCCACTCAAAAGTCATTCTAAAACCAGAGTTTAACAAGCCTAAAAATTCAGTTTTTTTACAGCCATTAAAAAAAAAAGCCATGTTAACTGCTTCAAAGCACTTAATAATCTCAGTAAAGATGTTATAATTGAGAATTAAATAGATTTTTAAAAATCAATTTAGGGAAATTTAACAAGTAATTTGCAAAGATTTCTGTTAAAATTTTAGTACATCTGTAAGCATCTAAAACACAATGTTTCACCAACATCTAACTAATCTATTTCCTATCATTTTGATACTCAATCAACAAACATTTAATGCATGTCTGCCAGGGAATAAAAAGATAAAAATGATGATGTTCCTAATACAAAGTCACAACTACTAGATTTTGTTTCTCCAGGATGGAGATTCAACCTTGTTTATAACCTTTGATTATGCTCCTTCTTTTAGCTAAAATAAACTCCCCACCTTCCCTTGGTTCATATATGTACAGTACACCTTAAAAACTTTAACTTCTGCTCTGGCCATGAGTGAGTAGCAGGGTCTAGAATTACTGTTGTGCTGTAAACCAGAAAACCAAAAGGAAACACCTACAGAATTTTCAGACATTGAATAACAGGCATGGTAGGACTGTGATCTCTGATAGCAAAGAAACAAGGTGTGCCCTGACATCATGCAGGTACTCTGCCAGGAGGCAAGTTCCACACCATGGAGAGGGAGAAAGAAGGCAAACAGAGCCTGGCATTCTCACTAAAATGAGGAGACAGAGATAAGTGTTCAAGGAGAGCCAGGAGACTAGAAATTGTGAAAAAGATTTTCAGAGAAGAATGAGTTGAAATCTACAGAGCAACCCTTGAGGCTATGGCTGGATACCAATCTGTGCACGTTTAAGGAATATATGTAAAATCATAAGGAATCCACATAAATGCTCTAGAATTAAAAGTAAGTCAATCAAGGTCTCAGACTTTAAGATCAATATATAAAAATCTAATGTATTTCTATAAATTTTCAAAGAAGAGTTGAAAATTAAAATTAAGAAAACAATATTTACAATACCACCAAAATTGAAACATGTAGGAACACATTTAACCAAATATGTGCAAGACATATACATAGAACACTACAAAAGATTGCTGAGGGAAAAAAACAACTTATATAAATGAAGAGCTATATTATGTACATGGATTTCAAAACTCAGTATTCTTAAGACATTAATTCTCCCCAAATTGATTCATTAGTTCAATGCAATCCCAACCAAACTCTCAATGGATTTTTGAGGATATCAAAAAGTTGATTCTATAAACAATATTAAAGGAAAAGGAACTAGAATAGCTAAAGGTTAGGAGGTACGTGGGTGTCAGAAAAACTAACACTGCTAAATAAACGTCAATTTCTTCAAATATAAAATGTGGATAACATAACTTATGATCTTTTAAGGATGTTGTAAGAATTAGAAATTGACAAACAAGGCCGGGTACAGTGGCTCACGCCTGTAATCCCGACACTTTGGGAGGCCAAGGCAGGCAGATCACCTGAGGTCGGGAGTTCAAGACCAGCCAGACCAACATGGAAAAACTCCATCTCTAAAAATACAAAAAATTAACCAGGCATGGTGGCGCATGCCTATAATCCCAGCTACTCAGGAGGCTGAGGTAAGGAGAATCGCTTGAACCCGGGAGGCGGAGGTTGCAGTGGGCCAAAATTGCGCCATTGCATTCCAGCCTGGGCAATAAGAGTGAAACTCCTCTCAAAAAAAAAAAAAAAAAAAGAAAAAAAAGAAATAAAAAGAAATTGACTAACAACCCCTGCAGTTTAGTACAGTATAGGGTTTCTATTATTATATTTGTATCACTTTTATACAAAGAAGGAAAGGGCTCTTGTTATACTTTATGTAATTATACCTAACTGGAGGAATAGGAAAACCACAGCCACTATTGGTAACTTCAAATAAATACTTCAATTAGTTTAACTTAAACAGCAACAGTAAAAAAAGCAGCATATTACTGGAAAATACCCATGAAAGAGATTAATTGCAGTGGAGGGGATCAGGAAAGGCCTCCAAAGACAGGTAGCAGTACAACTGGTCTTTGAAGGATGGGTATGATCTTCCAAAATGGTTACAAACTAGAAAGAAAAAAGAGTCATACAGCATATAGCACATGCCTCCTTTCCTATGTTAGAAATTTTATCATGGTACCCCTAGGATGAAAGAAATTCCATTTATTAAATAATTCGTTTCAGCCAAAAGTGTTTATTTCCTAACGATTTTCTACCTGTTAGGCACTGCAAAATTCTCAAATCTTGGAATCAGACTGGTAACCATCACCCTCATTTGTTTCACACTGATTTGCTTTTTATCACAGAAACCATCAAGGATCCAGTTTTGCACAGTATAATGCCACCAAAAGGAATGTAGTAATCTAATGTTAAAACTGAAATACCAGGCCAGGCGCAGTGGCTCACACCTGTAATCCCAGCACTTTGGAAGGCCAAGGCAGGCAGATCACGAGGTCAGGAGTTCAAGACCAGCCTGACCAACATGGTGAAACACCATCTCTACTAAAAATACAATAATTACCCAGGCGTGGTGGCACATGCCTGTAATCCCAGCTACTCGGGAGGCTGAGGCAGGAGAATCGCTTGAACTCAGGAGGCGGAGGTTACAGTGAGCCAAGATTCCGCCACTGCACTCCAGCCTGGGTGACACGGCAAGTCTCCATCTCAAAAACAAAAAACTAAAAAATCTGGAGCTAGTAGTTCATGCTGTGTCTGATAGACGTCACTGTGTTTACCTTGAAATTCTGAAATACCCTGAAGACTCTCTGTGGGTTTGCTACAGCACCCCAGGGGGACTTAGTGCACAGATTGGGAAACAAGAATATAATATTAACAAAAAGAATGAAAAACAGAAATAAAAGACTATTAGGAGTATACTGACAGAGCAACTATGTGGGAGGGAAGAGACTAATGGGAAAGGTAGATGTAGGCCAGATCATTAAATACCACTTCAAGAAATTTAGGCAACATCCTGAGAGTAGAAAGCAACACATGAAGGTTTTCAAGCAAAGAGTATGATGATAAGAGATGATGGTTCATGAAGGTAAGGAACCAGAAGCAAAAAATTTACAACTGAATTTAAATAAGGCCTAAATAAATGACATATTAAACTTCATAACAAGAGTCTTTAACAACATATGGAAAGATTTCTGTTAATATTAACTTTACCTTCAAGGCAGATTTCCTTTTTATTACCTAAATGCAATATTTAGGACAATATAACTGACAATGATGCCCAAGAGGCAGTCTCTTCTGAAATAATGCCATATGCTTTAATTCAATTCATAATAGAATGATGAAGAATGACACCTAGGTACTAAAAGAGTTGCAAGATAAGCCAAAGACATGAAATTTTATACAGAAAACTCAATGAGGCATCTCAGAAAAACTGTAAAGCACAACTAAAAGAAATTAAACGTCAAAACTGAGAAACAGCAACAAGCAGACTGCAAAGGATGATGAGGAAATCAAAACTGAAATAGATTGATTAGGAAAATAGCATATATCACATAACTTACATCACAGATTCTCAGATGATTACAATACCACTAAGTGAGACAGGGTAAAACACAGGATTTTCATAAATATTAAGAATCCATTCTAACTGAATAAGTAGTATGTTATGCTTCTTTCCTTAAAAAACTGCTCCATTGCCCCTGCCAGCAACATCCTATTAATAAAAATCAATTTCTAATAATCCTATTCTTTCCCCGAAATAGTTCTATTGTTATTTTTGTTAGTAAATATCTGTTAACATTCTCAGAACAGATTTGGGGAATATTAGGCCTAGTAGAAAAAATAAACTTTAGACTCAGATATACAAGTTCATCCAGTCATGTCATGGTAAACAAGCTACTATTTCAGAGATTATGTTTCTTGTGGAATTATTGTGAGGATTGAATAGGATAATGTAAGCAAAGTGTTCAAGGCAGTGCCTATTACAGAGTACAGATGACGATGACAACAGTGCCCTGAGATTATGATAAAATGCAGAATTTTTAGTGTATATTTATTCAATTCATTCCACCAATATTTGTTGATCGCCTATTATTTGTTGGACATTATTGTAATTAATAATGGATAAAGAAGTCTTCTCTAACTCTTTTGTAGGCTTCTTTCCTTCTCCCCATTCCTTAGCATTTCTCAGGCCTGGATTCCCAGGTTACCTACAATTCTTACCCTATATACTCTCTCTGGATATGATCTAATCCACTCTCATGGTTTCAATTATCATCTATATGCTGAGACCCCCTCATTTTAGCTTATACTTGTTTTCAAATGACTGATCTGAATATCCAAATAGCTACTCAACCCTATTTTGCCTATTAAATTGACACATTTTTACTTCTGCCTCTATTAACACCACTTTAGTACAGGCCACCATCTACTCTCAATTAGACTACTATAAAAGTCTCTTTTAAAAAATTTATTGAGATATATTCATATAACCATACAATTTGCCACTTTAAAATGTACAATTCAGTTGTTTCCTGTTTATTCACATAGCTGTGCAACCATCACATTTTCATTATCTCAAAAAGAAACCTCTACCCATTGGATGTCATTTCCCATTCTCTCTGTCACTCCATCCTCCCAACCATGCAACCATTTGCAAAAGCTTCTTAGATCATCTCCCTGCCTTTAGTTCTGTTTTTCTCCAATCCACTGCATTTTGAGTGCTCTTCCTAAAATGTCCTTCAATTGTTACCCAAGTATCTTAAGCAAAGTTCAACATAAACAACTTTATGATGGAACCATTAACTTCCTCTCCAAGTTCATCCTAAGCATTAACACTCTTGAATGCAATGTTCCAGTACACTGAATACTTCATTCTGTTTCTGTTTGTTCTTTCTAGCTTCCTACTTAGGTTTAAGGTTTCACTTACTGAGACAATGTTGTCCTAAACTCTGTTCTATATGCCCATTGTTATTTATTTTTTATTTTTTTGAGACGGAGTCTTGCTCTGTCACCCAGGCTGGAGAGCAGTGGTGCAATCTCGACTCACCGCAAACCTCTGCCTTCCAGGTTCAAGCAATTCTCCTATCCCAGCCTCCTGAGTAGCTGGGATTACAGGCGCACGCCACCATGCCCAGCTAATATTTGCATTTTTAATAGAGATGGGGTTCCACCATGTTGGCCAGTCTGGTCTTGAACTCCTGACCTCAAGTGATCCGTCCGCCTCGGCCTCCCAAAGTGCTGGGATTACAGGTGTGAGCAACCATGCCCAGCCTATATGCCTGCATTTTATGTTGCCGCAACAAACTGTATCATTCCTATCACAGAATTAATTCCACTTAATGGTAATTTGCTGTTCAAGACTGTTTTCTTGGCTTCTTTAAAAGAGTTGTAGGGTGTGTTTCCAAATCTAGAAGAGTGCCTGCTACATTCCATGCAATTAAATAATTGTCAAATAAGTGAACAGGAAAGCTAGGATTGTATCTTCTTAAAACTTACAATTTAAGGGTACATAAAGCTTACATACAAGATATGTTACTATTTATTATAAGAGATGATATACATATAATAGGAGTTGTTGCAGAACATGCAAGTAGCACCTAACTTAGTCTTTGCAGAGTGGCCAAAGAAGATTTCCTAAGATAAATATGAGAAACTGTGTCCAAGCTGACACTTAACTATGACGGAGATCAGGACACACTACCCCCAAAATATGGCACTTGACACACTGAAAATTTTAAGCTGAAAGAATTTGAGAACAGCAGGTTCAGGAAGGACTTTCTGATGTCCTCTGAAGCAAATCATAAGACCATCCATGTGAGAGGATGTTTACTATATGCAGAAAAAAAAGAACATCCTTATCTCAGAAGATGGAAGGACATGAAATGAATCTAAACAAACAGGTCTTGCTAAGGTCCCCTTAGTTTACTACTCTTAGTTCATACCCCTTTTTGTCCTATTGCCTTTCCCTTCCACTCTTCATATAACCTAATGTAAAAACACCAGGTTTAACTGTTTCTTCAAGTCTTCATTTCCCTCCATGTTACATAAAACTTAGAATATAAATTAGTGTACTTAATTAACTTTTGTTAATCTGTCTTTTGTTACAAGAGTCTTACAGCAGAGAACTTAGAAGGAAAATATTTTTCCTCCCTCACAACTACAAATAGGAATTAGGGGATATATGAGGCTTAGGTGGGATAGCTAATTTTCAGAAGATGATGAATGGCAGAGAGGCCGAGAAAGACAGAGAGAGAGAGAGAGACACACACACACACACACACACAGACAGAGACAGACAGACTGACTATTGGAATCAGAAAACTAAAAGTTCAGTATTCCAAAAAGTCTTAGGATCAAAATGCTTATAATCTCTTACTCAAATCTGTATTCTAAAGATACAGTATTTCCTAAAGTACAGAATAAAAGTATGCTGCATATACTCTATCTAGAGGTATCATTAACAATATAACCAGTAATACAGGTTAAAGGTTCAGCATAGAATCTGGCATAAGGTTGGCAGAGAGTAAATTTTAATTATTATTATTATTATTACTGTTGTAATTATTGTAGCAGTATTACTAATACTATTGTTATTGTTACTTCTAAGTCAAATTGTTAGATATCTAGAATACTAAGAAGGAGTATGAATCTTATTTTCTAAGCTTTGTTAGTCTGCTTGAAGTCCAGGGGCCCCTATCATTGCAGGGTATGTGTGAGAGGAGGGGGTAAAAATCCAATGAACATCCTGAAATTGTAAGGAAACTTTGCCGTGTTTTTCAAGAGAGGATTCACAGATTTCATTAGGTGACTAACACGGTCTAGGCCACCTACACCAAGGGGAGGTGAGGGAAGAGTGTAGGCAGAACCCAGATATAGCCAGTGAGGAAGCCTTTTTCTTTTCAAGAAAAAGAGCAAAAAGGTTATAGAACTGCATCAAATTAAACAAGAAACTCATTTAATCCAACGCTATTTACCAAAATTTTAAAATACTGTATCTTATAATTTTAAAAAAATTATATTACTGGAACTTTCACTCAATTTCTTAAGATTAACAAAAATGGATTACAAAATAGCATGGATTTATCTCCAAAGGTCTCCAAAACTAGGGATAAAAAAATAACACAGCACCTGGTATGGTGTTACAATAAGTGTCAAGTTTTAATTCAATGTGACTTTCATCAGAACAAAAGAATAGGCTGTACATAAAATAAGAAAGAAAAATCACCAAGGAAGTTTATTGTGGTAAATTAAAACCAAGACAAAATGGTAAGAAAACTCTCAAGAAATTAGGTATTGATGGGACGTATCTCAAAATAATAAGAGCTATCTATGACAAACCCACAGCCAATATCATATTGAATGGGCAAAAACTGGAAGCATTCCCTTTGAAAACTGGCACAAGACAGGGATGCCCTCTCTCACCACTCCTATTCAACATAGTGTTGGAAGTTCTGGCCAGGGCAATCAGGCAGGAGAAGGAAATAAAGGGTATTCAATTAGGAAAAGAGGAACTCAAATTGTCCCTGTTTGCAGACGACATGATTGTATATCTAGAAAACCCCATTGTCTCAGCCCAAAATCTCCTTAAGCTGATAAGCAACTTCAGCAAAGGCTCAGGATACAAAATCAATGTACAAAAATCACAAGCATTCTTATACACCAATAACACACAAACAGAGAGCCAAATCATGAGTGAACTCTCATTCACAATTGCTTCAAAGAGAATAAAATACTTAGGAATCCAACTTACATGGGAAGTGAAGGACCTCTTCAAGGAGAACTATAAACCACTGCTCAGTGAAATAAAAGAGGATACAAACAAATGGAAGAACATTCCATGCTCATGGGTAGGAAGAATCAATATCGTGAAAATGGCCATACTGCCCAAGGTAATTTATACATTCAATGCCACCCCCATCAAGCTACCAATGACTTTCTTCACAGAATTGGAAAAAACTACTTTAAAGTTCATATGGAACCAAAAAAGAGCCCGCATCGCCAAGTCAATCCTAAGCCAAAAGAACAAAGCTGGAGGCATCACACTACCTGACTTCAAACTATACTACAAGGCTACAGTAACCAAAACAGCATGGTACTGGTACCAAAACAGAGATATAGATCAATGGAACAGAACAGAGCCCTCAGAAACAACGCCGCATATCTACAACTATCTGATCTTTGACAAACCTGAGAAAAACAAGAAATGGGGAAAGGATTCCCTATTTAATAAATGGTGCTAGGAAAACTGGCTAGCCATATGGAGAAAGCTGAAACTGGATCCCTTCCTTACACCTTATACAAAAATTAATTCAAGATGGATTAAAGACTTAAATGTTAGACCTAAAACCATAAAAACCCTAGAAGAAAACCTAAGCATTACCATTCAGGACATAGGCATGGGCAAGGACTTCATGTCTAAAACACCAAAAGCAATGGCAACAAAAGCCAAAATTGACAAATGGGATCTAATTAAACTAAAGAGCTTTTGCACAGCAAAAGAAACTACCATCAGAGTGAACAGGCAACCTACAGAATGGGAGAAAATTTTCGCAATCTACTCATCTGACAAAGGGCTAATATCCAGAATCTACAATGAACTCAAACAAATTTACAAGAAAAAGACCAACAGCCCCATCAAAAAGTGGGCAAAGGATATGAACAGACACTTCTCAAAAGAAGACATTTATGCAGCCAAAAGACACATGAAAAAATGCTCATCATCACTGGCCATCAGAGAAATGCAAATCAAAATCACAATGAGATACCATCTCACACCAGTTAGAATGGCAATCATTAAAAAGTCAGGAAACAACAGGTGCTGGAGAGGATGTGGAGAAATAGGAACACTTTTACACTGTTGGTAGCACTGTAAACTAGTTCAACCATTGTGGAAGTCAGTGTGGCGATTCCTCAGGGATCTAGAACTAGAAATACCATTTGACCCAGCCATCCCATTACTGGGTATATACCCAAAGGACTATAAATCATGCTGCTATAAAGACACATGCACACGTATGTTTATTGCGGCACTATTCACGATAGCAAAGACTTGGAACCAACCCAAATGTCCAACAATGATAGACTGGATTAAGAAAATGTGGCACATATACACCATGGAATACTATGCAGCCATAAAAAATGATGAGTTCATGTCCTTTGTAGGGACATGGATGAAATTGGAAATCATCATTCTCAGTAAACTATTGCAAGGACAAAAAACCAAACACCACATGTTCTCACTCATAGATGGGAATTGAACAATGAGAACACATGGACACAGGAAGGGGAACATCACACTCTAGGGAATGTTGTGGGGTAGGGGGAGGGGGGAGGGATAGCATTAGGAGATATACCTAATGCTAAATTGCGAGTTAATGGGTGTAGCACACTAGCATGGCACATGTATACATATGTAACTAACCTGCACATTGTGCACATGTACCCTAAAACTTAAAGTATAGTAATAAAAAAAAAATAGCCCTTCATCTGGGCACAGTGGCTCAAGCCTGTAATCCTAGCGCTTTAAGAGGCCAAGGCAGGTGTATTGATTGAGGCCCAGAGTTTGTGACCAACCTGGGCATCATGGCAAAACCCTGTCTTTACTAAAAATACAAAAAATTAGCTGGGCATGGTGGTGCAGGCCTATGATCCCAGCTACTTGGGAGGCTGAGGTGGGAGAATCACCCGAGCCCGGGAGGTCGAGGTTGCAGTGAGCCGAGATCGTGCCACTGCACTCCAACCTGGTCAACTGGAGTGAGACCCTGTCTCAAAATAAATAAATACAAATACAATAAAATAAATTTTTAAAAAAACGGTAAGAAAGGGCCAGGTGCAGTGGCTCACACCTGCAATCCCAGCATTTTGGGAGGCTGAGGCCGGCAGATGGCTTGAGCTCAGAAGTTCGAGACCAGCCCGGGCAATGTGGTAAAACCCCATCTCCAGAAAAAATACAAAAATTAGCCAGGCGTGGTGGTGTGCACCTGTAGTTCCAGCTACTCAGGAGGCTGAGGTGAGAGGATCGCCTGAGCCTGGGAGGTAGAGGCTGCCGTGAGCCAAGATTACATCACTTGCACTCCAGCCTGAGTGACAGAGTGAGACCATGTCTCAAGAAAAGAAAAAGAAAAAGGAAGGTGAGGAAAGGAAGAAATCTTTAGAGAAACACCACAGTGATCTTTAGACATAAGAATGTCACTCAAATGCATCTGCCCAGAAATTCTACAAAATCCACAGAGAAGCATGCCAACTAATAACCAAAGAATAAGAAAAGAATTGAGAAAATCCTTCTCCTTTACTTTTTCTAGTATACACTTTATAAAAAGCAAAATCCCTCAAGGCAGTAAACATCTGCCCATCAACACTTATCAGCAGCAACATCAAAAACGTAAGGCAAAGGTCAAGTCAAAGTTTATTGACAATGATGAACTATGACAGCCTCTATTAAATTACCCCTTCCTTCAAGGTGTATGTGATCAAAGCAGCAAAGATATTTTCACTCAGTCACATAACAAGCCATTTGTTGAGATTGAAACATCTGGTCAATATCTCCTAACACTGCAATTTCATGCACAGTTAGCATTAGGGCACATTTCTTCTACTCTTCTTACAGGGTCCATAAGGGTGGCACATATGGCTGATCATTTCATTCAAAAAGGATTCAATTCAAGGCATTACACACAATCGTCTGTGCTTTATGGTGTTTTAAGTCTACCTGCCATAGTTTTCCATCATCATTGCTGACTGCTGTTCTCTTCCACTATAAAAGCCTGCAAATATGATAAAGTACTTAAAGCTTAACAGCTTTCCTCTACCTGAGTTAGTAAGCATTTAAGGCAAAGGAATCTATAAAGTGGCAGGTCATTTTCTATTGTCAAGAACTCCCAATACATGAAACTATTTACCATTTTATTTACCATTTAGCAAAAATCTAATACAGATTAGAAAAGTAATTTTTAATGTCAAATCAAATACTTAACTTTCTGCTTGACAGATCTATGAAAGTACACTCTTTTGGCTATGATTTTAAGTTATAATAATTTGAAAACAATATCATAAAACATTTAAAAATTTAATTTTAACATATATTAACAGATTTTTTTTAACTTGACAAAGAACGATTTTATACCAGAGAAGATCAGAATGTTACAATTTTATCAGTCCCATACACTGAAAATTTTCCACTTGAAATTCATGCATTTGTTGTCATGGTAACAGAGCCCTTTCTTAAACACTTACAGTAGTAAACTTGAACTCACACCATAGATTTCTCTTTTTCCCTTTCTTCCTTTAGTATAATACCTTCAAAAGAAAAACAGGGTGAGGGTGCAGGACAACTTTAAAGCTATTGTTTCATATTTCCTTTGACACATTTCCCTGACAGGTAGTATGACTATATGAGTATAATTATTTTCTGAAATTTAAGAGTTTGACTAGAAGCTAATAGCTAAATGAAAAAATGTTTTTTTTGTTTTTTTTTGTTTTTTTTTTTTTGAGACAGAGTCTCACTCTGTCGCCCAGGCTGGAGTGCAGTGGCACGATCTCGACTTACTGCAACCTCTGCCTCCCGGGTTCAAGCGATTGTCCTGCCTCACTGCCTCAGCCTCCCGAGTAGCTGGGACTACAGGTGTGTGCCACCACGCCCAGCTAATTTTTTGCATTTTTAGTAGAGACGGGGTTTTACCATGTTAACCAGGATGGTCTCAATCTCCTGAACTTGTGATCCGCCCGTCTCAGCCTCCCCAAAGTGCTGGGATTACAGGTGTGAGCCACCGCGCCCGGAGAAGAACTATTCTTTTCGTGATAAAGAAACAACCACCTTACAATAACGAACATGCAATGACTGATTAAGGAAAGCGAGTATCAAAATAACAAGGTTAAATTAAAATCTAAATTAGATACAATGTCCAGGACTGCTACTTCAGCATATAATGATTTATTTTGTTTGTTCATTTGTTCATTAATCGAGTCAGTCAATCCAATCTAATGATATTTATAAAGATAGTTCTAAGGGCCAGGTACCATCCTGTTACTTGACCACAAACTTGAACAAGTCAGGCTGCTCCTTATTTTCATGGAGATTCCACACAAAATAAAATGCAAAGCATAGCAAACAAAAACATTACACAGAAATAAAATGCATAATTGTAAGAAATGCTATGAAGAAAAAAATGTTTGAGAAAGACAATGAGTGGGAGGCGGGCAAAGAAGGAACCAATTATTTATTTTTTTTAGAGATGGAGTCTCACTCTGTCACTCAGACTGGAGTGCAGTGGTACAATCATAGCACACTGTAACCTTGAACTCCTGGGCTCAAGTGATCCTCCCTGCCTCAGCCTCCTGTGTAGCTAGGACTACATGTGCAAGCCATCACACCCAACTAATTCTTCAATTTTTCAGAGACCAGGTCTCGCTATGTTGCCCAGGCTGGTCTCTATCTCCTGGCCTCAAGGTATCCTCCTGCCTCAGCCTCCCAAGTAGCTGGGATTAAAGGCACTCAGCTAAAATCTATTTTAAATAGACAAAAGGACATTTAAACTGAGACATGAAACATGCAAATGAGCTGACTGGGTAAAGAGTGACCTTACGGTTACAGGAAGTTTCCAGAGGGAGGAGCAATGCAAAGCATCTGAGGCAGGAAAAACTTTGGCATATTAAAACAATTTAACACCTGTATAGCTGGAGCTCAGAGAGATAAAAACGGTTAGAAAAATATGCAGGTTCTAGATTATGTGGGCTTTGTTGGTTATATTAAGGATAAATTTTATTCAGTGTAATAGTATGCCACTGAAGGATTTTAATCAAGAAGGTGAAATTATCAAATGTAAAGTAAGATCACTTTTGCTACTGTGTATAACTGGATTGGAGAGGCAACAAGACCAGTGAGAAGAGTGTTATTCACATAACACATCCAGTCCATTTGAAAAGCCTGTCCTCAAACTATTTCCAGATTTCAACCACTTTTCATTAACTCCACTGCTACCACCCATCCAAGTTACCATAATTGCATGCCTAGACTGTTGCAATGATTTCCTAACCTCTCTGCTTCCATCCTTGTCTCCATGCACATAGAGCTGTCCTTTTTAAATGCAAGCCGAAGTATGTCATTCCTTTGTTCAAAACCCTGTAGTGCTTCCAACACCACTCACTAAAAAGCAAAAATCTTTACAATAGTCTATGAGGCCCTACAGGTTCAAGTCACTTGCCTTTACCTCTTATTGCCTCTCTAACTCCATTGTCTACTATTCTCCATTACTCTGCTCCAACCACTCTGAACTCTCTACAGGATTTTAAACAATTTTTTAATTTTAATTTTATTTTAGAGATGGGATCTTGCTATGTTGTCCAGGCTAGATTTGAACTCCTGGGCTCAAGCAATCCTCCCACCTTAGCCTCTTGAGCAGCTAGGACTCCAGAAGCACACCACCGCACCCGGCTCCCTGCTGGATTTTGAAACACACCAAACATGCCCTCCTTTAGCAAATGCCAACCCCTCCACTGAACTGGATTTCCCCCAGAAACCCATATGGATCCTCACTGATCTTGAAAGTCTTTACCCAAATCTCACCTTCTCAATAAAACTATTTAACAATATAAAGTGTTGCTTCTGTTCCAACATTCCCTATGCCACAAGCACCCTTCTAATGCATTCTGGAACCTGGTATCATAAGTATTGGATAAACTGTATCTTAAAAGATCAATGGAAAGAAATTATAGTATTATTTTAACAGATACCAAAAATTTATTCTGGTGATATTCAAAACATACTACTAAAACAACATAATTATACAAGAAGAAAATTATACTAAAATAAATATTAGCTATTCATGTTATTGTAGGATACATATTATCACTGCTATTTTTTAACTGTTATGGCCTATATAATTACATCCTAAAATTAAAGGCCTAAATCATGAAAAAAGGGAAAGCACAATATCACAATCTGCAAAAGATATGGAAAAATTAAAAAACAAACATCTGCTTTCTTTCTTTTTTTGAAACAGAATCCCACTCTGAGTGCATTTGGCATGGTCATAACTCACTATAACCTCAAACTCCTGGGCTCAAGGGGCTGGGATTAACAGGTGTGAGCCACTGCTCCCAGCCCAAATATGTAGTTTCTGATTATTATGGGACGTGATTCAATCTTCATTATAAACCTGTGAGGTAGATACATGATCTCCATTTCATAGATTAAAAAAAAAAAAACAAAACTGAGGCACAGAAAGACTAAATAACCATCCTAGGGTTTAATTTGAGACACTTCAACTCCAAAGCTCAAGTGTGACAATTCTATACTAGTCACTGAAGAGGATCAACCAAAAATTTTATTAGATATTTGTGAGATAAAGTAAAATCCTAAGCGCCCCAACCTAATGAACAGACGTCTGTGGGCTAAGAAGGCCCCAGAAAAACTTTAAAAACGAAGTTTCCCGGCCTTGATGAGATAGGAGGTTGGTCACGTCTCAGTATACCCTCTTCCTCACTACCTGTCATTAGACTTTTTTTCCTAAGAGTTAAACAAACACCAGCCCTGGAAAAGAAAGAATGGAAAATTCTTCCACTGACCAACTGCCTGATGTTGTGGCCAGATTCCCCTCCCTTTTCATGGTTTTGATAGGACTGCTGACCAACTTACAAAGCAATCCTTCCTGATAAACGACAATTGACCATGGACTGGTCAGTTTACAGAGAACGTGCACAAAGCACCTTTGAGTCCTAAGTTTCACCTTTGATGTATAGAGTCTGATTTTACCACATTTTTAATGTTAAGTCTCCATTCCAAAGCGAACATGGGACATATGTAACATGTTATGTTTGCTTATCATACATACATGTAACCCCTTTCATGAATACTCATAGCTCCTCCTATAACCTGTTAAATATGTATGTTCAGCTAACCCATTTAGTGTAAAACTCCTCTCTCACCCATCGTCTTTGAAATGGCTACTTTTGATCTAATCCAGAGGCTGTGCTTCCCAGCCTACAGGTTGTAACCCTTCTCAGAAATAAAGTTCTCTTTTCCAGATTTACAGATCTCATGATTTTTAAGTTGACACAGTAATGAGAGTTTGGTCAGATGTCCAGTTACTAAAACACATGCTTTAAAAATCTTCTCAGATACCAATAATAACCTATTAGAAAAATAGTAAGGAAAATGTTCTATATACAATAGCAGAAAGAAAACCAAACAAACAAAAAACCTACACCTGAACATATTGATTAATCTCAGCATCATTAAAAGTGGAACAACCAGATATGATGGCTCACAGATGAGATAAAATGGAAATGATGGAGCATCACTTTAAGAAGATTCTTGCCTAAAGAAATAAAACCTGAGTTTAACCAAATCTCTAGCTCAAACTCTCAGCAAATACTAAATATGAAGCAACTAACCAAATTCAGAAAGTGAGATATTCTCCTGGAAAAATAACCCAGTTTCTCTTTTTAAAAAAGGTCAATGACAGTATAAAAAAAAAAAAAGACAGACAGACGAGAGAGAGAAAAGCAGTAATAATAAAAGACACAAGGTACAAATATAGTGTTTGAATTCTTTAGATGCTGATTCAAATAAACTTACTGTAAAAGGCTATTTTTGAAACAATTATGAAATGCAAATCTAAATTGGATATTAAATAGCAGTAAGAAATTACCATTGTGAATAATATGATGGTGGGTTTTTTGAGACCATTCTCAGGCAATCTAGAGCATTTGAGGATGAAATAATAAGACATCTGAGACTTGCTTCATAGGAGAGGTACTTAAATCAGGTTTGGCAAATGTAAATAATTACTGAAGCTAGATAGAGAATAGGAACATGGAGTTCATTATACCTACTATTCTTTCTCTGTGTATGTTTGAAACTTTCGATAATAAAAAGCTATGAAGTAAATAATTAAAATGAAAAACTTGATATATGATAAGAAAACAAAAATGTACCCTAAAATGTTATTTCTTCCCAAAGAATCTACAAATTCCAATGTGATATTTTGAAAATATCAATATGATTTTTAAATTCATGTGGAAGAATAATAAGAAAGTACCTTCTGAAATAGATGAGTAATAATGATGGGATTAAGGGAGCAGTTTACTACCAGGTATTAAAATGTATTATTTGTTAATTGCTTTAGAAACAATTTGATACTAATATACAGATCAACAGAAAAATACAGAGTTCAAACACAGATCCAAGTACCTACGGCAATATAGTATTAAAATAAAGGTGATTTTTTTTTAGATGAAAATGAGGGAATTAGTACATTAAGCTGGCATAAAAATAGAACCATTTTCAGGGAAAAAAAGAAAAGTTTTTCCTGTCACACTTTAACCAAAAGTGTAAAAACAACAACAGCAGCAACAACAAAAACCCCACACAAATGAAAAAACAAACCAAAACAAAACAGAACCCATAAAGGTATTAGAAAATTCAGCCACTTATTTTAATAACTAAGACAGACAAAGATTTCCTAACTATGGCACATACACCAAATACTACAAAGAAAAATACTGATAGCTTAGACTTTGACGTAAAGTGAAGACACCATAAAATCTTTGAAGAAGCCCCCTTTGCCACTCTCCTGGTGCTGCTGAGGTAGGACCAGCAGTTTAAAAAAAAAATGGCTCTTGCCATTCTGGCCCCCCTTGACTGACTCTAATAAGAGGCTACATCTTTGAGCCTGCCTGTCAGCCAAGTGTAAATAGGTAGTAACAACTGTATCACGGTCCAAAATGCTGATTGTGAAGACAGGTAAATCAAATGACAATTTCCCAGGCATATCCACATCTCTGAAGAGTCCATATTTTAGCCTGCCTACATCCATTTTTGCACAACTACAACTTTTTTAAAGGGCAATGATATAAACACTAACAAACAATAAACATATATATTCTCTAGCACAGTAACTGAAGAATGGCAAATGAAAATAATGAGAAACCATTTTTTACAATTTGACAGGCAAAGTTGTCATTTTTATATTAAAAAAGGCAAAAGGCAATATCATTTATGGGGATGGTAATGCACCATTTTTTAAAAATCTGGCAACAGACATCTACAAACAATATTGGTAATTAAGTTTTTATAGGATAATTAAAATGTATAGAGTTCTTTTACAAAGAAGATTTATATGCAGAAAGTGTAAGGGGAGTCTGATTCGTACCTCAATTATAACATCATCAAAATAAAAATGTTACTGAGCACCCACAATAAAATTAGGCACTTGTTAATCCAAGAGACTCTTATTATATCTAAAGTACTCTGTGAGGGAATAGAAGCACAAATAAAGTCATGAGAAGTTCATAGCTCTAGTGGAGGAGTAAGCATGAAAACAACATACAAGGAGTGTTATAATAAAGGTACGAACAAAAAACTTGGAAAGCACCAAGGAATATGGGGCATAATGAAAAGGTCAAAGAGTAAATGACAGATATGCTGGTTCTTGAAGTTTGAAGATTTTACCAGGCTGAAAAGAAGAAAAATAAACTAAAGTGAATTATACATAGAGAAACTCATATGCAAAAAAAATACAGACAGACATGGGCATGCTTTCTCTGAATTTAGTAAAAGATGGGGTCCATAATAGCATATTTTATGAAGGACTAACCATGCATGACAATGACAAGCAGGCTGGGATCAGAGCGTTACCTGATAAATCTGTATTTCAGAAAGACAATTAGGCAACAGTGTACAGAAAACTAACCAAAAAGTGGGAGATAATTCTCCCTGGGTCTCTGAAAATTATGACCCTGTAAAACTCATATCCACCAGTGAGGTTCCCAATGCTTAAAGACTATTTTCTTGTTTAGTAGTGATATTGACAAATAAGACATTTTACATTTGTAAGATATGCATAATTTAAGGAACAAAAACTCTGGCAAATGATCAATGTATCATGGTAAAAACATCACATATGGGTAAAATCCATTCAAAGGGTAAAACAGACCAATAAATATATATTCTTTATCAGCTTCTTAAGATATAATTCACATACTATGCAATTCATCCCTTTGAAGTGTACAGTTCAATGGTGTTTAGTACATTTGGAGTTGTATAGGCATCACCACATCAATTTTAGAACATTTTTCAACACCCCCCAAAAAAACCAGTTCACTCTTGAGTCATCACTTCCAAAAACCTCATCCTCACAAGTCCTAGGCAAACACTAATTTATTTTCTGTCTCTAAAAATATGCATGTTCAGGCCACTTCTTAGACATGGAATCATAAAACATGTGTACTTTTATGACTGGCTTCCTTCATTTAGCATGATATTTTCAAAATTTGCCCATGTTGTAGCATGTATCAGTACTTCATTTCTTTTTTGTCAAATAATATTCCATTGTATGGATATTCCAAATTTTGTTTATTCATTTACCAGTAACACACTTGGGTTGTTTCCATGTTTAGGCTATTATACATAATGCTGCTATAAACATTTGTGCAAATATTTTTATTTGTCTTATGTATATACCTAGGAGCAGAATTGCTGGATATGGCAACTCTATGTTCAAATATTTAAGGAATTGCAAGACTCTTTTCCAAAAAGGCTGCACTATTTAACATTCCCACCAGCAATGCCTTAGGGTTCTCCAAATCCTTCCCAAAACTCTGTCCTTCTGATTATACCCATCATCCTAGCAGGAGTGAAATGGTATCTCATTGTAGTTTTGACTTTAATATACCTGATAGCTAATTATGTTGAGCATCTTTTTATGTGCTCCTTAGTCATTTGTATATCTTCTTTTGGGAAATTGCCTATTCAGATATTCTGCCCATTTTTTAAAGTGAGTTATTTGTCTTTTCATCATTAGTGAGTCTAAATAATTCTTTATATATTCAAGATAAAATAGATATGTGAGTGCAATTTTCTCCCATTCTGTGGGTTGTCTTTTCACTTTCTTGATGGTGTCCTTTTAAGCACAAAACTTTCAAAACTTGACGAAATCTAATTTATTTATTCTTTTCTCTTATTGCTCATGCTTTTGGTGACCTATCTAAGAATCATTTGCCAGCTCATATCCTATGCCCGGACATAAACATGTATCCTTATGTCTTCTTCTAACGGTTGCAGTTTTAGTTCTTACATTTAAGTCTTTAATTCATTTTGAGTTAATTTTTGCATATGAGATAGGGGTCCAGCTTTTTTTTTTTCCATATGGATGGGCAGGTGTTCTAGCACCCTTCATTGAAAAGACTATTCTTTATGCCATGGCACACTTATAGAAAGACAGGTTACCATAAATGTGAAGATTTATTTCTGTTCTCAATTCTATACCATTAATAGATATGTCTATCATTATGCCAGAACTACATATTGGTATGGCTTCATCATACGTTTTTTAATTGGGAAGTGAGAAACACAATTTTGGTCTTTTTCAAGATTGTTTTGGCTATACTGGGTCCCTTGAATTTCCATATTAATTTTAAGAGCAGCTTGTCAAATTGTGCAAAGAATTTAGCTGTGATTTTAGTAGGAAATTTATTTTAGATCAATTTGGGGGAGAACTGCCATCCTAAAAATATTAAATCTTTTCAAAATATCAACATTTAATGTCTTTCCATTTAGTTTCCTTTAATGTCTTTCAATGTTATGTAGTTTTTAGAGTATAAGTTCCACACTTCTGTTACATTTATACTTAAGTACATTATTTCTTTTTAAGATATTTAAATGAAATTGTTTCATAACTTCATTTTCAATTTGCCCATTAATATTGCTCAAAAATCCAATATATTTTTCTATCTTGATATTTTATCTGTCAACCTTGCTGAATGCATTACTTTTTTTTTTTTTAACTGACGTTTATTTTCCGTCAACCTTATTTCCATGTTGCTTAAAAGCGTGTGCAATAACAGCTTAAGACCTTTCAGTGGTTGCTCCTACCCATTCAATGGCCTGAGCACTGGGAGCTGTGGACCAGCCTTCTGTGGCAGGCTGAGCGCTCCAGTCTTCAGTAGGGAACTGACGAATAGGCACAGAGGGCACCTGCACACCTTCAGACCAGTCTGCAACCTCAGGCTGAGTAGCAGTTAACTCATGAGCTGGAGCAGTCCATTCACCCTGAAATTCCTCCTTGGTCACAGCCTTTTCAGCAGCAGCCTGCTCTCCTTTTTCAATCTCTTTAGGATCTCTGTAGAGTAGAGATCAGGAATGAACTCCCACGGGTGTTCAGGGGAAATGGTGCCACATGTGCACAAAACTTCCCGGGCTGGCATCCACCACATCAAACCCACTGAGTGAGCTCCCTTGTTGTTGCATAGAATGGCAATGTCCACAAAGAGCAGAGGAGAATCTGTGTTACACAAAGCAATGGTAGATAGGTTAACGTAAGATGCCTCTGTGAGAGGCTGGTTGTCAGCCCTGGGGTCAGTAACCACAAGAAGCCGTGGTTCCTGGAAGGCTGCCTGGATGTGGTTAGTGAAGGTTCCAGGAGTGAAGTGGCCAACAATTGGAGTGGCTCCAGTGGCAGCAGCAAACTTCAGCACAGCCCTCTGGCCAATAGTCCTGGAGTATATAACACTGACATCAGCAGGGTTTTCAATGGCAACAATGGCACAAGCTGCCAGCAAAAGCTTCTCCCAGGTCCTCTTCAGATTTATGATGTGGATGCCATCACTTTTCCTTATAGAGATGTACTGTTCCATCTGGAAGTCAAGATTGGTACCACCTAAGCAGGTTCCCGCTGCAAGGAACTTAAGGACATCCTCCTCCTTTATTTGCAGGACATCAAGGGCTCCGGACATGGTGAAAAGTTTCGCTTTAAGCTACGATGGGAATCCAGAAAGAACGCCATATGGACGCCTATGTGGGTAGTGTGAAAAGCCATTTATTACTTCTAATAGATTTTTAGGGGACTCCTTAAGATTTTTGTTTTGTATATAATATCATGTTATCTACAAACAGATACAGTTTTACTATTTCCTTTCCTATATAAATGCCTTTTATTTTTCCAGTTAAAGTGTATGATTCAATGATTTTAGGTATAATCATACTTGTGTAACCATTACCACAAATAATGTTAGAATTTTCTCACCCTAAGAAGAAATCTTGTACCCATTAGCAGTTACTCCTAAATCTTCCCATCTCCTTCCAATCCTAGACTGATTTTTCCAACATGTTTCCAACATGTAAACATAACACACTTTAATTTTTCCTTTCCAAACCCCAAAGTTGCAATAGCTGGTATATACTTATAAATGATTTCATTGAAAACTGATCTTTCATCGTAATGTGTTGTTTGAAAAGGAAACATCATGATTAAAAACACGAGATGATCAGTAAAGATATCCTGAAACTAACAGTATAAATACATCTCCACAATAAAAATTGCAAAAGCTTACTTTGAACTCACCATAAAATTATTCTACATAATCAAAAATATTTATCAAAAGTTTACTCTAGCCTGGGTGCAGTGGCTCACATCTATAATCCCAGCACTTTTGGAGGCCAAGGCAGAAGGATCACTTGAGCCCAGGAGTTCAAGACCTGGGCAACATAGTGTGACCCCCATCTCTAAATTAAATTTTTTTTAAAAGAAGAAAATTTATATGATAAAAAATTGATCAAATATTTATAATAAAATATTTTAAATACTCTCATAATCACACATATTTCAAACTGCCAGCAATGATCTAGAGGGCCAACTATATATCAGAAAGCCTGTAGAAATCAGGCAAAAAGGTAAAAAAGATGTTGCTTTCTCAAATTTTAGAGGGCTAACTGAAAACATTAAGTTAGTAGTCAAATATATTTAACAAGGAATGCAGATGGTCAATGTTACGACTATTTAAGCTAGTTCTGATTTCCTAATAACAATAATTGATATACAGGAGGTTATGGGAGAAAATATACACCACATTCATGACTTTTCAGAGATGTTCAGTACTTTTTAGAGATGGATTCATCTTAGGATTAAAAATTGAGGTGAGTTCAGACAACTCATTTACTGTCATATGAACATAAATTCCTTTAGTTTGTTTTTCTAATTTGTTTTAACAGTAGTATAGGGATTTGAATTAACAAAATTAACTGTACATATTTAAGGTATACAACTGTTTAAGTTTTGGCTTATGTATATAGCTGATGTACAATTAATCAATTTTAAATGGATCATTCTATTAGTATCGTATGTAAAGAATCTGCACACTTATTTTCATTCAGTAATGTTTTTACAGTTTTCAGAGTAAAGGTCTTCCAGATCTTTTGTCAGATTTGTCCCCAAGTATAGCCTATTATTTATGTGATAGAAAACATTTCTGTTATTAAATTTTAATTTCAAATTTTTGTTCCTAATACAGAAAACTACATGAGTTTTAAATACTGATCTTGTATTCTGCAAGCGTGCTAAACTCAATTATTCATTCTAGTACCCTTTTGTAGATTCTATAGAATAATATACCTAGATGATCGTATCACTGAAGTATAATGATTGATTTACTTCTGTTTTTTAATTTAGAAGCACTTTTTTTTCTTAACTAATTGCACTGGCTAGAACCTGCAGTACAGTATCGAACAGAAGTAGTGAAAGTAGACATCCTTGTCTTATTCCTGATCTTAGTGAGAAAGCATTCAGACATTCACCAGTAAATATAATGTTACCATTGGTTCTTTATAGATGCTAATTATCAGGTTGAGGAAGTTCCTCTCTATCACCAGTTTCAGGAGTGATTTTATGAGGAATGGATGTTGGATTTTATCAAATGCTTGTTCTGTGTCTTAAGAGATAAATATACAAATTTTCTTTAATCATTATTTTAGGTGAAGGATAAGTACAGTACTTGTTATTTCATCTTATCAAAAGCAGAGAGCCCCAACTTCCTTTAGATTTAATGAATAAAAAAATACTTAGACTTCATGAATGCAATCAACTATGCAAATATACAACTCATATTTGTTAGATAAAGAACTCTTCTAACTCTTTTTGTGGTACTGTTCTGTCTCTGAGGCTGGAGCACAGTGGCACGATCATGGCTCATTGCAGCCTCTACCTCCCGGTCTCAAATAATCCTCCCACCTCAGCCTCCTGAGTAGCTGGGACTACAGGCATGCACCACCACACCTGGCTAATATTTGTAATTTTTGTAGAGATAAAATTTGCCATGTTGTCTTGGCTGGTCTTGAGCGCCTAGACTCGAGCAATCCACCTGCCTTGGCCTCCCAAAGTGCTGGGATTACAGGCATGCTCCACCATGCCAAAGTAGTAACTCTTTATCTACAATGAATTAGTAGACTCTTAAGTAAAATGGCTAAACTCAGCATAAATGGTTACCAACACCCTGGAGAAAAATATAGTACTACAGCCCAATATACTGTATGACGAACAATAAGAATATTTCAGACAGAGGCCGGACGCGGTGGCTTGTGCCTGTTAATCCTAGCACTTTGGGAGGCTAAGGCAGGCAGAGCACTTGAGGTCAGGAGTTTGAGACCAGCCTGGCCAACATGGTGAAACTCCGTCTTTACTAAAGATATAATTAGTTGGGTGTGGTGGCGTGTGCCTGTAGTCCCAGCTACTTGGGAGGCTGAGGCAGGAGAATCACTTGAACACAGGAGGCGGAGTTTGCAGTGATCTGAAATGGGGCCACTGCACTCCAGCCTGGGCAACAAAGTGAGACTCTGTATCAAAAAAAAAAAAATTTCAGACAGAAACTTGAAGTAGATTAGTGAATTCTGGTAGAGCTGGAGTATAAATAAGACCATGAAACCACTAACATTTATCATGATTATGTTAGAAGTATCTGATGTGTGATACCATGAAGAGGTAAATGACACACAGCATCTATGTAGTAAATGTTTACCCTAGAAGAAATTTAGAAACATTAAGGTAAAAAAAAAAACAACACTGCAAAAGGTTAACTATAGCTGGGCATGGAGGCTCACATCTCTAATCTCAGCACTTTGGGGGGCCAAGATGGGAGGATTGTTTGAGCCCAGAAATTCAAGACCAGTCTGGGAAAGAGAAACCCTGTCTCTACAAAAAATACAAAAATTACCAGGCATGGTGACATGTGCCTGTAGTCTGAACTACTTGGGAAGCTGGGGCAGAAGAAGCACAGGAGGTCAAAACTGCAGTGAGCCATGTTCATGCCACTGTACTCCAACCTGGAAAACAGGTTCTGCCTCCTGCAGAATTATTGTTCCTGGGAAAAAGACAGGGTTAGTTTCCTGCAAACCTCTCCAAACATCATCTTGGTCAACCAATGCCAATACAAAATTTCTAAAATGTATGTTTCTGTTTAAAGATTCTGTATTTTAACAATTCATATTTACATCTATATATAATTATATTTAACTATTTATACAGATATTGATACTTCATATTTGATTTATTAACAATGAACTCACAGTCAACAGCAGTGTAACTCATGCCTGAACCAAGTTTGTCTATTACAGATTTTTATTCTCTCAGGTGTATCACAGCCTTCTTGTGCTTGGATACACTAGACAGCATATCTGCACTATGCTTGGGAACCATTTTAAACAGAAAAATCAACAACAAAAAAAGTGATTAATATGGCACTAAATACGCATTAAAAAGGACACTTGTTTACAGTATGACAGCTGAAACAAGGCAAACCATCACCTTCTTTGACCTCAGAGAGGAATGAACACATAAGGTGACTCAAAATTTTTGCTTCTCCAAATATGTTTACAAATGACTGCAAAAGCACCGAGTACTGGTTTTGGATTTACAAGTACATTTTAGTGAGTAGGTAAACTCACACATGCAAAGCTTCTGAAGAACGAGAATCAATGACCATGGCCTTTATCAACATTTTATATAAGTGTCTTTTAATCATTTTTGAGTTTTAGATTCTTTTGAGAATATGATAAAAATTATGTATCCTCGGAAAAATTCACATGTTAAAAAACTGTAATTTCATGGGCTTATGGACCTCCTGAAGTCCATTCCAACTGACAATCCATGAAACATAGTTTTAAAGTGCCAGCTTTAAAGACTCTAGGCAAAGAAGTGTTTTAAAGCATTCTTCAAAAACCATTTTAGATATAAACCATTGCTGAATGTGCTGAATATGAACTCTTCATATTTACAAAATAGTCACTGCTATACATTTTCTGAGTGTATAGTGCAACAATGATCAGGGTTTAGCAACTAAATTAAAGCTGGTTTCATAGAGGATATAATGCATTTGCAGTTTTTATGCTTTCTAGAGCAAATTTTTCTTATGGAGTACTAAAGAATCTACAGAACATAAGAAGAAAAGCAAGATATAAACTAATTTAGAGCGCTATTCTTGCTTCTTAAAATGCTCCAGTTTGTGGGAATGAACACATACAATGTGTGGTTTCATAGCACATTGATATTTGGGTGTTTTTGTTTTGCTTTCTGAGACAGGGTCTCACTCTGTTACCTAGGCTGGAGTGCAGAGGCACAATCTTGGCTCACTGTAACCTCTGCCTACCATGCTGAAACAATCCACCCACCTCAGCCTCCCAAACAGCTGGGACTACAGGTGTGTACCACCATGCTTGGCTAATTTTTGTATTTTTTATAGAGATGGGGTTTCACCATGTTGCCCAGGCTAATCTCAAACTCCTAGACTCAAGTGATCCACCTGCCTCAGCCTCCCAAAATGCTGAGATTACAGGCATGAGCCACCATGCCTGTATGGCACACTGATATTTATATCAGATTTATAATTTTTTTTTGGTTCTCTATATATGACATATCTACAAATGTTGATTGCAATCCAGGATCTCTTTAGTCTCAACGAAAATTTTATTTGAAAGACTGCTAAAAACAATTTTATTTCAGATTTGCAACTGACAAATTAACCTAGCAATTGTTTGGAAGTATTAAAAAGAAAGCAAAAAATATTTTTTTTAAAAGGTAAACATCACAGAAACAAGTATCAGCAATTTGTTCAATATCAACCAATGAAGGCTACTTAATTGGCAGAGGAAATGACACCCTTTTTATAATTGCATTTTAGGATATAAAGAAATGCTAAGTGGAGTGTTCTATATTAAAACTTTCAAGATGTACTATTTTAGTACAAAGACTTAAAATAGTTTACTATGTTTTAAGTACAAAGGATCTAGAGATGCTGATAATATTCAAGTAATTATGAAAAACAAGACTATAATAATAGATAACATCAAAAGTCAAAATATGGTTCTGCTTTGATAATCATTAAACCTGGCAAGGTTCCAGGTCTGATCACTTAAAAGGTATTTCTTAGTTAAAAATAAAAATCAAATAAAAAACAGGAAAGTAAGTTGAATATACATTTCTCCCAAAAAGATGTATGCATGGACAACAAGCACATGAAAACATTTACAATATCATTAGTCATTAGGAAAAGGCAAATCATAAATACAATGAGATATAACTTTATACCCACTGAGTTAGATATTAATCGTATTTAAAACTGGAAAATAAAATAACAAGGGTTAGTGACGATGTACACAAACTGGAACTCTCACAAGTTGCTGGTGAAAATTTATCTTATTGTAGATGTTGTAGTAGACAGTTTGGCATTTCCTTAAAAAGTTAAATATAGAATTACCATACAACCCAGCAATTAAACACTCTTCCCAGGTATTTGCCCAAAATGAATCAGCCAAAGCATTTAGGTAAGACAAAGAAATAAAGGGCATCCAAATTGAAAAAGAGGAAATTAAATTAGCCTTGTTCCCAGATGAAATGATCTTATACTTAGGAAAACCTACGGACTCTACAAAAATGAATCAAAATCAGGCATTCAAAAGGCAGAAACAACTCGAATGTCCATCAATTGATGAATAAATAACAAATGTGGTATAGCTATACAATGGAACATTATTCAATCAAAAAAAAATGAAGTGCTAATATATGCAACAAAATGGGATGCACCTCCAAGACATTATCCTAAGTAAAAGACCAGACAGAAAAGGTCACATATAGTGATGATTTCATGTATATGAAACCTCCAGAATAGGTAAATCCATGGACACAGAAAGCTGATTAATGGATGAACGGGGCTAGCTGGAGGGGAGAATGACAAATGACTGCTTGATGGGTATGGAGTTTCCCTTTGGGGTGATGAAAACTTAGAACTATTTAGAAATGATGGTTGTGCAGCATTGTGAATGCAGTAAATGCCACTGAATCGTATACCTTAAAATGATTTATTTCACATTATATAAATTTTAAATCAGTTTAAAAGTTTTCTTAAAGATAAGGCTGTTTTTAACCTAAATGTTAACATTAATTACTGAAGCATTGTAAGGAAATGGTATTACAAAATTTGTTTCTTAGTAGGGTTTTTCAGTAGCTCTATGGAACACAGACTGAAGGACAGCCAGGCTGGATGTAGGGAGAACAGAGGAAAATTGTTCTGTAATCTAAAAGAGAAGTGAATAAACTGGAGAAAGGGAGAAAGAAAGTGTCAGGAAAAGATTGTGGGAAGTAGTGATCACTAGTGTAGATTCTGTAAAACTCCCAGGAAGATAAAAGAGAAGAAATCACAAGTAGTACCTGACACTCCAGCTTAGTGTTAGAATCCATTGGAATTCATTTGAAAGAGGTTGCGAGAACACACACACACACACACACACACACACACACACACACACACACGCCATAGCCTTCGCCTAAAAATAAAGGAAAGGAAAGGAAAACATTAGAAGAGCTGTAAGAGTAGGAATTGCCAGCTGTGGAAAAGGAAGAAGAGGAGCCAGAAAAGAAGAAAAACCTGAGGGAAAAGGTATCACATAAGCTAAGCAAGACAGAGGAAAAGTTTCAGAGTTATGGTAAGGTCAACACTGATAAATGCCAGAGATAAGTCAAACAGACAAGAACTGAAAAGTGTTCACTGGATTTGGCAACCAAAAGGTCATGGGTGACTCATGCCCACTGGATTTTAAAAACGTGGTGAGAGCAGCTGAATGCATCAGAGATAAAGAAGTGTGAACTACACTGTCAAGAAACTCAGCTGAAATGAGGATAGATAAGGCAAATGTTGGAGAGTTTGCCTGTTTGTTTCAATATTGGGATAGGAGCACATTTACAACAAAGTTAGCAAAGATCAAGAAGAGAATAAGGTTTGAGATTAGACTCAAGGCATGAGAAGAAAATATAGATAAAAGGTTTTAAATATAGAAGGAAAGAAGGGAAAGACCTATTCCTCAAATATGGGTGGCAATAAGAAGGTACAGGTATGAATTGTAATTAAGTGTGGTTATGTATAATACACCAAAAATACTTAATGATTCAAATGATTGCTTACTAGAAGTTGAAAAGTTATCTCCTATGGGTGTGTCTCTGAGTCAGTGAGACAAGAGGCTCCAGACTCCATGCCACAGATCCCAAGGGAGGCCCCAGACTCAGCCCCAGCTCCTCCTGCTGCAGTAGGGGATGCATCCTATCTGTGCAGAAACAGGAACCTACTGGGAGATGGGTGCCCATTTGAGCTAATGAGACAGGCACACCAACCTCCATCCCACAGCAGATCCTCAGGTGGTCCATTCTCAGCTCTGACCCTTCTTGCTGTGGTCTGAAAATAATTCTGTGCAGAGATCTGCTGTAAGAGGGGTATCTGTCTGGGCAAACAAGACAGGCTCTCCAGATTCTGCAACACAGGAGATCCTGAAGGAGCCCAGTCTCAGCTCCAGCCTTTCCTGCTGCAACCAGGAAACTATCTTGTCTACAGGGTCTACCGGTGAGATGCATGCTCAGACCAGGTTCTCAAGCCACCATCCCACAGCAGATCCTGAGAGGGTCCAGTCTCAGATCCAGACCCTCCTCCTGCTGTTAGGGAACTCTCCTGTCTATGCAGGGACCTGCTGGGAGACATACGCCCATCTGAGCCAACATGACAAGCACATCAACCTCTATCCAACAGCAGATCCCAGGGTGGTGCAGTTTCAGCTTTGGCTCCTCTCACTGCAGTTGGGGAAGTATCCTGTATGTGCAGGAACATTCAGGGTGATGCACACCCCTCTGAGCCAAGACCAGGCTCTCAATCCTCTGTCCCATAGCAAATCCCAAGAGGGCACAGTCACACCTCCAGCCTCTCCTGCCGTAGTCAGGGAATCATTCCATCTATGGAGGGACTTGCTGGGAGACACACGCCCAACTGGATCCATGTGACAGGCATATCCATAGTAGATACTGAAGGGGCCCAGTCTTGGCTCCAACCCCTCTTGCTGCAGTCAAGAAACTGCCCAGATACTGGGACCTGTTGGGTGATGCATGCCAATCTGAGCCAATGAGGTGAGCCAATCAGCCTCCTTTCCACAGTAGATTCCAAAGACACACAGTCTCAACTCCAGCCACTCTCTTTGTAGTCAGGGACCTATCCTATCTGTGCAGAGATTTGCTGGGAGGCACACCCATCAGGACCACTAGGAGAGTCTTCTGGCCTCAGGTGTCTGGACAGCAATCCCAGGCAGCCCAAGTACCTCCCTTGGGTCTTCCCGAGGTCCATCTGGGACAGAAAGCTGTGTCAACCTTGGAGCCCTTGCAGGACTCAGAAAACCTGGGCTTAAAGCATCCTCTAGTGCTGAGATGGCTGTAATTGGTCAGAGGCTCAGGGAATGCAATAGTAAGTCAGCTTTAGAATCCCTGGAAGGCCTCTTGAAGAAGGACAGGCACAAACAAAGCCAGGCTGGGAAGACTAAAATAAATTACAAATCCCTCAATGCACAGACATCATCACACTTCTAAAGCACTGAGAACATTTAGGGAAATACAATCACACCAAAAGAACAAAATAAGGTACCACAGACTAACCTGAAAGTGGTACAAAAATTCAAAATACCTGTTTGAAGGCAGCTCAAAGAACTTAAAGAAAACATGAAGAATCAATTCAGAAAATTATGAAAGAAATATGAGACTCAAATAACTTTTTTAAAAAACCAGAAATCCTGCAACTAAAAAAAAAATTAATGAAGCAAAAATCGCAATGGAGAGCAACAGAAGCAGAATTAACCAAATAAAAGAATCAGTGAGCTCAAAGAAAAATGATTAAAAATATGGTGAGAAGAGAAAAAAAGAAAAGGAAGAAAGAAAGCTTACAAAATCTATGGGACAACATCAAAAGAGCAAATATTCAGGTTATTGAAGTCAAAGAAGGACTGAGAAAGACAAAGGGGTAGAAAACTTATACAAGGAAATGATAACAGAAAACTTTCCATACCTGAAAAAAGATATAAATATTCAGGTAGACTAAGGTCAAAGATCACTAATTAGATTAAACACAAAGAAGACTACTCTAGGATACATTATAATCAAACTCACAAAGATCGAAGGCACAAAGAAAAACTTCTGAAATCACTGAAAGAAAAGAAGTAAATAACATGCAAGGAAGATCCAATATGCCTGGTAGCAGACTTATCAGCAGAAACCTTATAAGCCAGGAGAATGTGGAACAATATATTTGGAATGCTGGTGGGGAAGAAACTGTCAACCAAGATTACTGTGCTCAGCACAATTATCCTTCAAAACTGAAGGAGAAATAAAGACTTTCTTAGACAAACAAAAGCTGAGGGAATTTATCATAATCAGACTTGTCCAATAAGAAATGCTTCAAAAACTTCTTCAAACTGGAAGAAAGAAACACTAAAATGAGTGTTATATTAATATTGTATTTGCAGTGTTTAAAACACTAATATCTGTAGTAAGACGACTAAAAGACAAAACTATCAAAAATAATAACTACAACAATTTGTTACAAGATACAAAAATGTGAACTGTGACATCAGAAATTCAAAATGAAGGGGGAGAAGGAAGTTAATGTTCACTTTTGTGTGTTTTTTTTCCAATCAAAGTTAAGTTGATTATCAGTTTTAAATACTTGCTATAACTACAGGATGTTTATTTATAAGCCTCATGGTAACCACAGAGCAAAAATGGATAAAAAGCAATAAATTAAAATGTACTCTTAAGAGAAAATCACCTAACCACAAAGAAAGACAGTAAGAAAAGCAGAAGAAAAGTTAAAAACAACTAGAAAACAAGTAACAAAATAAGAGTAGTAAAACCTTATCTATCAATAATACTGAATATAAATGAACTAAACGCTCCAATTAAGACACAGGATAGGCCGGGCGCGGTGGCTCACGCCTGTAATCCCAACACTTTGGGAGGCCGAGGCGGGTGGATCGTGAGGTCTGGAGTTTGAGACCAGCCTGGCCAACATAGTGAAACCGTCTCTACTAAAAATACAAAAATTAGCCAGGCATGGTGATGCACGCCTGTAGTCCCAGCTACTTGGGAGGCTGAGGCAGAAGAATCGCTTGAACCAGGGAGTTGGAGGTTGTAGTGAGCCGAGATCACACCACTGCACTCCAGCATGGGGGACAGAGTGAGGCTCCATCTCAAATAAAACCCAAATAAAGACACAGGGTGGGTGAATGGATTTTAAAAACAAGACCCAGATACATGCTGCCTACAAGCAACTCATTTCACCTGTAAAGACACATAGATGCTGAAAGTGAAGGGATGCAGAAAGATATTCTATTCAAATAAAAACCAGAAAAGGGCAGGAATACCTATAATTACATTAGGCAAAATAGACTTTAAGTCAAAAACTGTAAAAAGGGACAAAGGAGATCATTATATAATGATGAAGGGGTCAATTCAGCAAAAGGATATAATAATAATAAATATATATGCACCCAACATTGGTGTACCCAAATATATAAAGCAAATATTATTAGATATAAAGGGAAAGAGAGAGAGAGCATGAGAGAGAGCGAGTGTGAGTACATAAGAGCAAGAGCAAGAGATAAATACAATAATAGTAGGGGATTTAAATTTCCTACTTTTGGCAATGGACAGATCATCCCAACAGAAAATCAACAAACGCTGAAGTAAAAAACTATACTCTAGACCAAATAAACCTAAGACATTTACAGAACATTTCATCCAACTGCTACAGAATACATTCTTTTCATCAGGACATGGAACATTCTCCAGGAGAAATCTTATATTTTTAGTCTAATAATACATTATTAGACTAGAAATATAAAAACATCAGTGTCCTTATACATAAGAAACATAAGATGTTCTTATAAGAAATGTAAGAACATCAGTGTTTAACTTCAAACAGTGAAGCTAAACTATACTCTAGACCAAATAAACCTAACAGACCTTTACAGAACATTTCATCCAACTGCCACAGAATACACATTCTTCTCATCGGTACATGGAACATTCTCCAGGAGAGATCTTATACTTCTAGTCTAATATATTAATTAGACCATATTATATTAGAACTGATAAATGAATTTAGTAAAGTTGTCAGATACAAAATCGACATACAAAAGTCAGTAGAATTTCTATACACTAAGAGCAACCAACCTGAAAAAGAAATCAAGAAAGCAAACCATTTACAATAGCTACAAAAAAATAAAATAACCAGGAAATAAATTTAACCAAGCAGATGAAAGAGCTATACAAGGAAAATTATAAAACATGATGAAAGAAACTGAAGAGAAAAGGAAAAAAAGACATCCCATGTTCAGGAATTGAAAGACTATTGTTAAAATGTTTTTTCCCTTAATTACATTTCTTTTTGTTTTACACAGAGATAAGATCTCTCTCTGTTGCTCAGGCTAGAGTGCAGTGGCATGATTATAGCTCACTGCAGCCTTGACCACCTGGGCCCAAAGGATCCTCCTGCTTCAGCCTCCCAAGTAGACGGTACTACAAGTGTGTGCTACCATGCCTAGCTAATTAAAAAAATATTTTTTTGTAGAGACGGTCACGCCATTTTGCCTAGGCTGGTCTTGAATCCCTGGCCTCAAGCAATCCTCCCACTTCAGCCTCCCAAAGAGCTAGATTACAGGCATGAGCCACCATGCTCGGCCTTGTTAAAATATCTTTACTAACCAAGGTGAGCTACAGATTAAATGCAATCTCTATGAAAATACCAAAGGCATTCTTCACAGAAATAGAAAAAACAAATCCTAAAATTCACATGGAACCACAGAAGACCCCAAATAGCTAAAATAATCCTGAGCAAAAAGAGAAAGCTGAGGCATCACACTACACAAATTCAAATTATATTACCAAGCTACAGTAACCAAAACAGCATGGTACTGTCATATAACTAAATATATAGACCAAAGATATCCATATGGAGAAGAATCAAACTAGATCCTCATCTTATACCATGCATAAAAATCAACTCAAAATGGATGAAAGACTTAAATGTTAAGACCTGAAACTACAAAAGGAAGGCAGAGACAGGAGGATTGCTTGAAGCCAGGAGTCAAGGTTACAGTGAGCTATGATTGCACCAATGCACTCCAGACTGGGCACCATAGAGACTCCCCAATCTCTTAAAAAAGCCTATGATATTAGTCACTGTAACTTATTCTCCTATTATCCTAGTTTCTTCTAGCATTATGTACAATTTGAAATAATTATGACTCAGAGTATCATTTAAAAAACGATTCAATATTTACAAATTATGTATGTTACTAAAAATTTTTCTCAATTAACTATGTTCGATTCATCTGCACTTCCAGAATGTTGCTATATTTATGAATGGATCTGGAGAGATGTAGTATTTGTTGATGATAGCTTATTTAAAACTCTAATACCTTTGTCTTTCCCTTGTGGCCAAACACAAGAATTCCTAGCTCTGAGGATGAAAAGTTTTATCAGTTTTCTACATCACTATGAGAATGTATCTACTTATGTGGGTTTGGAGGAGTTTTTAGTATAAAACTGCATTCACAAAGAAATAATCCATATGCTTTTGCATAAACTTTATTCTAGATTTTCAAAACAGAATCAGTTATATTACTTTGATCACAAACTTCTTCACACATAATCTAGTAGGTACATTTGAGAATAAAATTTGAAATAAGTGGACCACAGTTATTTTGTATTAGACACAGACAACCTTAAATCAACTGTTCTACATCACAGTGAATTTTAGAAGTCTATATTAATGCTAAGTTAATGCATTTCCCTTAAAAGTTCCACAAGGTTAATTTACAAAGTTAATTATATATTACAAGGTTAATAATATCAAAAATGCTACAAAAAGCCTGTCACTTGACATAGATATTTTTGGATATGAGGTAATTTCATAACAAGTATAAAGATATGAAATAATTTTGCATCTGTTGCAATTATGAGGTAAATTTAGAATTTTTGAAATTTTATTATTGTAACTAAATTGTTCACTAAGTCCATTTCTTTAGTTTTCATGACAATCAAAAGTACTGAGAAAAATGATTAATTAAAAAATTCTAGAAGCATTTCTTTCCTGTGGGCATTATTAAATGGAGTTTTTAAGTGAATACTTCATTTTCATCAAGGTCATTACACTTTTATTTTTCAATATATTCTGAAATATATATGTATATACACAAACTCTGTTCATATAAATATAATTTCACCACTAGATATCCCAGCCTCAATCTATCACTTTTTTTTAGTTTAACTTATGAGGATGGAGGGAAAAATATTCAGACTGCTCATTGATCACAGATTATAAGCATGCAAATGTGATATAAAACATTTATCTACTTATACCAAATACTAGTCATTAGCACCATATTTTCTACTTATTTTATCTGTCTGTGTAAGGAAGGAAGCATAGAAAGGGCTTCAGGTTTACAAACAGACCTACAGTTAAATTGTGTGAGCCAGAGTTAAGAAAACCACAAAGGGCTAGGCATGGTGGCTTATGCCCATAAACCCAGCACTTTGGGAGGCGGAGGTGGGTGGATTGCTTGAGCCCAAGAGTTTGAGACCAGCCTTGGCAACATGACAAAACCCCGTCTCTTAAAAAAAAAAAAATCACTGGGTACGGTGGGGTGTGCCTTCAGTACCAGCTGGGAGGATCACCTGAGCCCATGGAGTTTGAAAGTTTGAAGGTTGAAATGAGCCTTGATCGCGCCACTGCACACCAGACTGGGTAACACAGCAAAACTCTGTCTCAACACCATCACCACCACCACCACCCCACAAAGGTCTGATATTCAACTGCTTTTCAATCTGCTGCATTCTTTCTCCTGCATACACATACGCACACACACACAATGACATAAGGACACAAGAACTGTGGATCAGAAACAAAGACAATTTATTACTCGTAGCAAAAGCAGCAGCTAGAACAATATATTTAGACCAGTTCCCTGAGCTCCAATCTCCATGAGGCAATGCAGTAAGGGATGGATGTTGCTAGTGCATACAGAAGAGAGCATCACAGAAGAGTAACCCCCAAATGAAGGAACTCTGATCTTCTATTGGTTTGCTACTCTGCTCTGCCCCCAGAAAGATCACTCATTACATTCAAATATAAGCAAATCTCCTCTGGGAAGAGGAAGAGAAGGTCTTTTATTTTTATTATCCTTAGATGTCTCCAGGGAGGGACATGTCAGTAGTTCTACTGTCCTGAAATTTCTCCTTATACAATTGGCACTGTAAATGCCTTTCCTTAGAACACTCAGACTGTGCAGGAACATGAGAAATCCATGACCTGTCTCCCAACACTCTGGTTCCCATCTGTAAATGGGATTAATAATGTATACATAGAAGTTATACTGAAGCACTGTAACGTTTAGGTGTAAGGGTGACTAACGTATAGAAAAATTAATTATTTGAGACATTGGATGTTGGAATAGGCTTGCTAGAGATGTACTGAACAGGAGTGTTTTTGATTCTCTTGGTACAAAATGAAGAAAGGAAAAATCCTACTATCCATTTATAACATACCATCCAATTTATAAAATGGCTATTTTATAAAATAATTCAATAATATCTACTGTACAAACAGAATGAAAAAAGAACACTTCATTTATTCTAATTAATCTATTTCACAGTGATTTTAATGCTGCAGAGTGTGATCCACTAGTGAAAAATGTGAACTGTAGTTGGTCACAACCATCATTTAAAAAGCTAACAGAATATCAAAATATGGTTGAGGTATTAACAATATGAATTATTTAGTGAAATATTTAAGATACATACACACACATACACACACACAGAGGTACCCTTGGTAGCAACTTAAATTGTGTTTCTTACCGTGGATTGATTGGCAAATATGCTCATTTGCTTATATAAATAACATAGATAAGTAGCACTATGCCTGAGAATTGAAAACTTAAAAATAGCACCTAATGTTTACCAACAAACACATAACGAAAGAGGAAACCTGAGTTTTTATATATAATGAAAATTACAAAAGATACAGACCAATTGTCCAAATTTCAACTGTAGACAAGATAATAGAAATAAATCACAACAGGAAAATAAAAGCAAATGGTCCTGAATGAAAAGGGCTAAATATCTTAATAAGAAAGTTAGACACTTTTAAAATTTTTCCAAATGACAATATGCTTTTCTGTTCAGTCTCTGAAAATGCTATCTGTAAATCTTCCCCAACTCTTATGATCCCACAGACTACATTTCTAGCAGATACTAAGTATTAAAGAAGATAAAAGCCATGTGGAATAACCACTATCCCAAAAGGGCTTATAACAAAATAAAGTTAAATATTACTCCATACACATTATATCATTAATTCTTGATTGCACAAGGCTAAGTATATACGTTATGTACTATCTGAAATATTTTGCTTCTATCCCTTTGGGTCATTTCATTATTCCTCCAGGCAGCAGAGAAGTTTTTAAAAAGTTAACTTATACATACATACCTACTACTCTCTTAACAATTCCAAGTAATCTTGATTAGGAAGCAAGTATCTTTACTAATAGTTGGTTTATCTTACAAGAACATTAGCATAAAAGCTGGGTTTGAACACTTCATGATACCTACCTTGCCATGTGAGCTTGGCCAAGTAATAAACTCTTCAGATAGACATATAAAACTAGAAAAGAGCAGGTGCAGTGTCTCACGCCTGTAATTCTAGTACATTGGGAGACCAAGACAGGAGGAGACAGAGCAAGACCCTGTCTTTAAAAAGAAGAAGAAGGGGAAAAAAACTGACCCCAGTACAGATAAATGTATGGAATGAATATTTGTAATGAAGTTTCAGTGATATACCACACTCTGCTTAATGCATTATAAATGCATACAGCTCCAACAATCATTATCCCAAAGAGTGGAAGCAGTGAGTGGAAGTGAGAAGAAATAAAATATCCAGCAACTCAAATTTAATATAAGTGCTAATTGATCTTTCTGTTTAACTTTTTTAAGATAGATAATAAATTAAAGTGGAGTGATGCCATGAAATATTGGAGCTACAATAGACCTTAGGAATCATGTAACAGATCAAGTCAGCTGAATCATTTGCCCAAAATGACTTAGTTACTTGGTTGGCAGAACATGGAGTAGACCCTTCATATCATGAGTTTCCACCAAACCTGGTGGTCGCTGGTTATGACTGTTTCTATCATCTAATATGTTGACAAAGTTTTCCTTAAGACTATAACAAATAGATATATTCCTCTAAATAACCATAAAGGAGTTGGAGTTTATCATGGTTTCCTTAAGCAGTATTCCAAAGCTGGTATGTATTCAAAACCAATACTTGTTTTAATAATTATTTAAGGACTTCATGAATAATTATCAAAGAATGTTAAGGTTAAAGGAAAGGTTTCATGGGAGAAATTTCTGCTGTTTATGAAGGAATTGTGTAGGGGTAACAGAGATGCCAATTTTTCTAGGAAAAAATTCAAAGAGTTACTGGAATACTTCTGTGAGAGTCAATGAGGCTGTGTAGGTGATTCTTATCAGGGCAGCATAGGATCTGCTATACTGAAAATAAGATGAAAATTGCTATCTGGCCTCAGACAAGAACTTATTCCACATGTTCAAGACAATGAGTTCACCTTCTCCTATTCTTACACACAACTTCTGTTCAACAGTAGTAATCAGCAGAGAGACTAATCAAAGTCAGTGATTTAGTTGCTTGTGTTACAATTCATATACCAATTTGTTGAATACTTATTTTTAAATGCTGTTTTAAGTTGATGCTTATTCTGGACAAAGGAAACCCTTTTTCTTAATTCAGAGTGATTTGGAGCATTTTAAAGCTACACTTCTAATCTATGACTTTCTGTAATTCAGAAAGGATTATTTAAATTCTCAAAGAACTCTATATGCAAAAATCAAGTAAACTGAACTTTTTTTTTCTTTTTTTTCTTTGAAACAGAGTCTTGCTCTGTCGCCAGAGCTGGAGTACAGTGGCGCAATCTCAGCTCACGGCAAGCTCCTCCTCCTGTGTTCATGCCATTCTCCTGCCTCAGCCTCCCAAGTAGCTGGGACTACAGATGCCCGCCACCACGCCTGGCTAATTTTTTGTATTTTTAGTAGAAATGGGGTTTCACCATTTTAGCCAAGATGGTCTCAATCTCCTGACCTTGTGATCCGCCTGCCTCAGCCTCCCAAAGTGCTGGGATTACAGGTGTGAGCCACTACGCCCGGCTTTTTTTTTTTTTTTTTTTAACTTTAAGTTCTGGGATATATGTGCAGAACGTGCAGGTTTGTTATGTTGGTATACATGTGCCATGGTGGTTTGGTGCACCTATCAACCCATCATCTAAGTTTTAAGCTCTGCATGCAATAGGTATTTGTCCTAATCCTCTCCCTCCCCTTGACCCCTACCCACCAACTGGCCCAGGTATGTTATGATCCCTTCCCTGTGTCCATGTGTTCTCATTGTTCAACTCCCACTTATGAGTGAGAACATGTGGTGTTTGGTTTTCTGTTTCTGTGTTACTTTGCTAAAAATGATGGTTTCCAGCTTCATCATGTCCCTGCAAAGGACATGAACTCATCCTTTTTTTTATGGCTGCATAGTATTCCATGGTGTCTATGTGCAACATTTTCTCTACCCGGTCTATCACTGATGGGCATCAGGTTGGTTCTAAGCCTTTGCTATTGTAAATAGTGCTACAATAAACACATGTGTGCATGTGTCTTTATAGCAGAATGATTTATAATCCCTTGGGTCCATACCCAGTAATGGGATTGCTGCATGAAATGGTATGTCTGGTTCTAGATCCTTGAGGAATTGCCACACTGTCTTCTACAATGGTTGAACCAATTTACACTCCCACCAACAGTGTAAAAGCATTCCTATTTCTCCACAACCTCAACAGCAACTGTTGTTTCCTGACTTTTTAATGATCACCATTCTAACTGGCATGAGATGGTATCTCATTGTGGTTTTGATTTGCATTTCTCTAATGACCAATGATGATGAGCAATTTTTCATGTTTGTTGGTTGCATGTCTTCTTTTGAGAAGCGTCCATTCATATCCTTTGCCCACTTTTTGATGGGGTTGTTATTTTCTTGTAAATTTGTTTAAGTTTCTGTAGATTCTGGATATTAGACCTTTGTCAGATGGATAGATTGCAAAAATTTTCTCCCATTCTGTATGCTGCCTGTTCACTCTGATGATAGTTTCTTTCACTGTGCAGAAGCTCTTTAGTTTAATTAGATCCCATTTGTCAATTTTGGCTTTTGTTGCAATTGCATTGGGTGTTTTAGTCATGAAGTCTTCGCCCATGCCTATGTCCTGAATGGTATTGCCTAGGTTTTCTTCTAGGGTTTCTATGGTTTTAGGTTTTACATTTAAGTCCTTAATCCATCTTGGTTACTTTTTGTATAATGTGTAAGGCAGTGATCCAGTTTCAGTTTTCTGCATATGGCTAGCCAGTTTTCCCAACACCATTTATTAAACAGGGAATCCTTTCCCCATTGCTTGTTTTTGTCAGGTTTGTCAAAGATCAGATGGTTGTAGATGTGTGGTATTATTTCTGAGGCCTCTGTTCTGTTTCATTGGTCTATATATCTGTTTTGGTACCAGTACCATGCTGTTTTGGTTACTGTTGCCTTGTAGTACAGTTTGAAATCAGGTAGCATGATGCCTCCAGCTTTGTTATTTTTGCTTAGAATTGTCTTAGCTACACAGGCTCCTTTTTGTTTCCATATGAAATTTAAAGTTTGTTGTTTTTTTTTTAACTCTGCAAAGAAAGTCAATGGAAGCCTGATGGGAATAGCACTGCATCTATACATTACTTTGGGCAATATGGCCATTTTCACAATATTGATTCTTCCTATCCATGAACATTGAATTTTTTTTCCATTTGTTTGTGTCCTCTCTTATTTCCTTGGGCAGTGGTTTCTGGTTTTCCTTGAAGAGGTCCTTCACATCCCTTATAAGTTGTATTCCTAGGTATTTTATTCTCTTGTAGCAACTGTGAATGGGAGTTCACTCATGATTTGGCTCTCTGCTTGTCTATTATTGATGTATAGAAACGCTTGTGATTTTTGCATATTGATTTTGTATCCTGAGACTGCTGAAGCTGTTTATCAGCTTAAGGAGGTTTTGGGCTGAGACGATGGGGTTTTCTAAATATACAATCATGACATCTGCAAACAGAGACAATCTGACTTCCTCTATTCCTATTTAAATACCCCTTTATTTCTTTCTCTTGTCAGATTGCTCTAGTCAGAACTTCCAAAACTATGTTGAATAGGAGTGGTGAGAGAGGGCGTCCTTGTCTGTGCTGGTTTTCAAAGGGAATGCTTCCAGCTTTTGCCTGTTCAGTATGATATTGGCTATGGATTTGTCATAAATAGCCCTTATATTTTGAGCTATGTTCCATCAATACCTAGTTTTTTGAGAGTTTTTAGCATGAAGGGATGTTTAATTTTATCAAAGGACTTCTCTGCATCTATTGAGATAATCATATGGTTTTTGTCATTGGTTCTGTTTATGTAATAGATTACGTTTACTGATTTGCATATGTTGAACCAGCCTTATCATGTCAAGCCGACTTGATTGTGGTGGATAGGCTTTTTGATGTGTCACTGGATTCGTTTGCCAGCATTTTATTGAGGATTTTCACATGGATGTTCATCAGGGATATTGGCCTGAAATTTTCTTTTTTTGTTGTGTCTCTGTCAAGTTTTGGAATCAGGATGATGCTGGCTTCATAAAATGAGTTAGGGAGGAATCCCTCTTTTTCAATTGTTTGGAATAGTATCAGAAGGAATGGTACCAGCTCCTCTTTGAACCTCTGGTAGAATTCGGTTGTGAATCTGTATGGTCCTGGGCTTTTTTTGGTTGGTAGACTATTAATTACTGCCTCAATTTCAGAACTTGTTATTGGTCTATTCAGGGATTCGACTTCTTCCTGGATTAGTCTTGGGAGAGTGTATGTGTCCAGGAATGTATCCATATCTTCTAGATTTTCTGGTTTATTTGCATAGAGGTGTTTATAGTATTCTCCGTTGGTAGTTTGTATTTCTCTGAGAATAGTGGTGATATCCACTTTATAATTTTTTATTGTGTCTATTTGATTCTTCTCTCTTTTCTTATTTAATAGTCTAGCTAGTAGTCTATCTATTTGGTTAATCTTTTCAAAAAATCACCTCCTGGATTCACTGATTTTTTTCAAGGGTTTTTCATGTCTCTACCTCCTTCAGTTCTGCTGTGATCTTAGTTATTTCTTGTCTTCTGCTAGCTTTTGAATTTGTTTGCTGTTGTTTCTCTAGTCCTTTTAATTGTGATGTTGGGTTTGATTTCAGATCTTTCCAGCTGTCTGAAGTGGGCACTTAGTGCTATAAATTTCCCTCTTAACACTGCTTTTGGTGTGTCCTAGATTCTGGTATGTTTTCTCTTTGTTCTCATTGGTTTCAAATAACTTCTTTATTTCTGCCTTAATTTCATTATTTACCCAATATTCATTCAGGAGCAGGTTGTTCAATTTCCATGTAGTTGGGTGGTTTTGAGTGAGTTTCTTAATCCTAAGTCCTAATTTGATTGCACTGTGGTCTGAGAGACTGTTTGTTATGATTTCCATTCTTTTGCATTTGCTGAGGAGTGTTTTACTTTGAATTATGTGGTTGATTTGAGAATAAGTGCCATGTGGTGCTGAGAAGAATGTATATTCTGTTGATTTGGGGTAGACAGTTCTGTAGCAACCCCATGTCCATTAGGTCCGCTTGGTCCAGAGCTTAGTTCAAGTCCTGAATAACCTTGTTAATTTTCTGTCTCATTGATCTCATATTGACAGTGGGGTGTTAAAGTCTCCCACTATTATTGTGTGGAAGTCTACGTATCTTTGTAGGTCTCTGAGAACTTGTTTTATGAATCTGGGTGCTCCTGTAGTGGGTGCATATATATTTACAATAGCTCTTCTTGTTGCATTGATCCCTTTACCATTATGTAATGCCCTTCTTTGTCTTTTTTGATCTTTGTTAGTTTAAAGCCTGTTTTATCAGAGACTAGAAGTGCAACCCCTGCTTTTTTTTTGCTTTCCATTTGCTTGACAAACATTCCTCCATCCCTTTATTTTGAGCCTATGTGTGTCTTTGCAAGTGAGATGGGTCTCCTGAATACAGCACACCGATGGATCTTGACCCTTTATCCAATTTGCCAGTTTGTGTCTTTTAATTGGGGCATTTAGGCCATGTACAGCTAAGGTTAATATTATTATATATGAATTTGATCCTGTCATCATGATGTTAGCAGGTTATTTTACACATTAGTTGAAGCAGTTTCTTCATAGTGTCATTGGTCTTTATATTTTGGTGTGTTTGTGCAGTGGCTAGTACCACTTTTTCCTTTCCACATTTAGTGCTTCCTTCAGGAGCTCTTGTAAGGCAGGCCTGGTGGTGACAAAATCCCTCAGCATTTCCTTCTCTGAAAAGGATTTTATTTCTCCTTAGCTTATGAAGCTTAGTTTGGCTGGGTATGAAATTCTGGGTTGAAAATTCTTTTCTTTAAGAATGTTGAATAATGGCCCCCACTCTCTTCTGGCTTGTAGGGTTTCTGCAGAGAGATCTGCTATTGGTCTGATGGGCTTCCTTTTGTAGCTAACCTGACCTTTCTCTACGGCTGCCCTTAACATTTTTCCCTTCATTTCAACCTTGGAGAATCTGATGATTAGGTGTCTTGGGGTTGCTCTTCTTGAGGAGTATCTTTGCAGTGTTCTCCATATTTCCCAAATTTGAGTGTTGGCCTGTCTTGCTAGGTTGGGGAAGTTCTCCTGGATAATATCCTGAAGTGTGTTTTCCAACTTGGTTCCATTCTCCCTGTCACTTTCAGGTACACCAATCAATCATAGGTTTGGTCTTTTCACATAGTCTCATATGTCTTGGAGGTTTTGTTCATTCCATTTAATTTTTTTTTTCTCTAATCTTGTCTTCATGCCTTATTTCAATAAGTTGATATTAAATCTCTGATAGCCTTTCTTCTGCTTGATCGATTTGGCTATTGATATTTGTGTATGCTTCATGAAGTGCTCGTGCTGTGTTTTTCAGCTCCATCAGGTCATTTATGTTCCTCTTTAAACTGGTTATTCTAGTTAGCAGTTCCTATAACCTTCTATTAAGGTTCTTAGCTTCCTTGCACTGGGTTAGAACATGGTTCTTCAGCTCAGAGGAGAATCTGACGATTAGGTGTCTTGGGGTTGCTCCATCCAGTTTTGTGCCCTTGCTGGAGAGGAGCTGCAATTATTTGGAGGCAAAGAGGCATTCTGGTTTTTGGAATTGTCACCGTTTTTGCGCTGGTTTTTCCTCATCATCATGGATTTATCTACCTTTGATCTTTGAGGCTGATGACCTTTGGATGGGGTTTTTGTGTGGGGGTCCTTTTTGTTGATGTCGAGGTTGTTGCTTTCTGTTTGCTAGTTTTTCTTCTAACAGTCAGGCACCTCTTCTGCAGGTCTGCTGCAGTTTGCTGTAAGTCCACTCCAGACCCTGTTTGCCTGGGTATCACCAATGGAGGCTGCAGAACAGCAAAGATTGCTGCCTGGTCCTTCCTCTAGAAGCTTCGTCCCAGAGGGTCACCAGCCTGATGTCAGCCAGAGCTCTCCTGTTTGAGGTGTCTGTTGGCCCCTGTTGGCAGTTCTCTCCCAGTGAGAAGGCACGGAGTCTCCTCAACCCACTTGAGGAGGCAGTCTGCCCCTAAGCAGAGCTCAAGCACTGTGCTGGGAGAATCCTCCTTGTCAGTATCAGCTGTTCTCTTCAGAGCCACCAGGCAGGAAAGATTACGTCCTCTGAAGCTGCGCCCACAGCCACCCCTTCCCTCAGGTGCTCTGTCCCAGGGAGATGGGAGTTTTATCCATAAGCCCCTGACTAGGTCTGCCACCTTTCTTTCACAAATGCCCTGTGCAGTGAGGAGGAATCTAGACAGGGAGTCTGGCCACAGCTGCTTTGCTGCACTGTGGTGAATTCCACCTGGTTCAAACCTCCCCACCACCTTAGTACTGTCAGGGAAAAACCACCTACTCAAGCCTCAGTAATTGCAGATGCCCCTCCCCCTACCAAGCCCGATGGTCCCAGGTCAATTTCCGACTGTTGTGCTGGCAGTGAGAATGTTAAGCCAGTGGTTCTTAGCTTACTGGGCTCCGTGGGAGTGGGACCCTCTAAGCAAGACCACTTGGCTCCCTGGCTTCAGCCCCCTTTCCGGGGGAGTTAACAGTTCTGTCTCGCTGGGGTTCTGGGTGCCACTGGGGTACGAAAAAAAACTCCTGCAACTAGCTAAGTGTCCGCCTAAACAGCCGCCCAGTTTTGTGCTTGAAACCCAAGGCCCTGGTAGTGTAGGCACATGATGGAATCTCCTGATCTGTGGATTGCAAAAACCATAGGAAAGCATGGTATCTGGGACAGATAGCACAGTCCCTCATGGCTTCCCTTGGCTGGGGGAAGGAGGTCTCCCGGTTCCTTGCACCTCCCAGGTAAGGTGATGCCCCACCCTGCTTCTGCTCACCCTCTGTGGGCTGCAACCACTGCCTAATTAGTCCCAATGAGATGAACTGGGTACCTTAGTTGGAAATGCAGAAATCACCCACCTTCTGTGTTGGTCTTGCTGGGAGCTGCAGACTGGAGCTCTTCCTATTCGGCCATCTTTTTTTTTTTTTTTTTTTTTTTGAGACAGAGTGTCACTCTGTCGCCCAGGCTGGAGTGCAGTGGTGTGATCTCTGCTCATTGCAAGCTCCACCTCCCGGGTTCACACCATTCTCCTGCCTCAGCCTCCCGAGTAGCTGGGACTACAGGTGCCCACCATGCCCGGCTAATTTTTTGTAGTTTTAGTAGAGACAGGGTTTCACCGTGTTAGCCAGGATGGTCTCGATCTCCTGACCTCATGATCCACCTGCCTCAGCCTCCCAAAGCACTGCTGGAATTACAGGCTCAGCCATCTTAAGTATCGAAAATAAATGGTTTTTCTCTTCACCAGTTGTCTTTACTTTGTGAGGCTCCTGACTCCACTGCTTCTCTTCTTCAATTCACTCCTGTTATGGAACTGTCGTGGCACTCTAAAGTCTTGTGTCCTTACTAGCCAGCTTCAGGGCTAAAACAGCCTTTAAGTGCAAGGGGAAAAAAAACCTCAGGTATTTCCCAAATCGGTGGCTGCAGAGCTACTCGATCCTTACTGTAAACTGAACATTTCAAAAACAAGATTGCTTTTTTACATTATGAAACCCTTTCAATCTTGCATTTAATTGATACTAGTGTTGTCTTTCTGGTTTTAAAATTTATAGAAAAAAATCAAAATATAAGAAATGTAACTCAAACGTCCAACTGTTAAAACTGAAAATATGAAAATTTAGATTAGCTTACATAATTACAAGCTAATTAATTAATTACAAAGGATGAGGCCTACCTACATTGCAAGTATACTGTACTATAAGTGTAAAACCCTGATCGATATAGCCATTCTATCAATAATATTAAAATTCAGTGTTCACTGAAGCAAAGTCACTTTTTTTGGTGATGATATGTACCATGGCATTGGGAAGAAAAAAAAAACATGAACTTTGGATTCATTAAAAAACAGAAATTTTGGCCAGGTGCAGTGGCTCATACTTGTACTTCCAGCACTTTAGGAGGCTGAGTCAGGTAGATCACCTGAGGTCAGGAGTTCGAGACCAGCTTGCCCAACAGGGCAAAACCCCATCTGTACTAAAAATACAAAATTAGCCAGGTCATGGCATGCACCTGCAGTCCCAGTTACTCAGGGGGCTGAGGCACAAGAATTGTTTGAACCTGGGAGGTAGAGGTTGCAGTGAGCCAATATCACGCCATTGCACTTCAGCCTGGGCAACAGAGACAGACTGTGTCTCAAAAAAAAAAAAAAAAAAAAAAAAAAACACACAACAACAAAAAAAAACCCAGAAATTTTAAATGCAACGAAATGTAAGCTCATTCAAATGTTTTTCTCAAAAGCCATGAAAAACAAACTACTCTAAACTATAAACTAGAACATATTTTATGAAATAGTCTATTGATTCCACTCAAATAATGGGACTATACTTTCACATTTTCGTATCATTAGTTCTAATAATTATACATAAAAGACAGTTATGTGGGTCAACAGGAGACACACTGTAGATAGAAAATTACTAACAGATTGAAAGTACAAGGGTGGAAAAATATATCATGCAGGCTGGATGTGGTGACTCACACCTGTAAACCTTTGAGAGGCCAAGGCAGGGGTTTCACTTTGAGCCAGGAGTTCAAGACCAGCCTGGACAATACAGTGAGACCTTGTCTCTACAAAAAATTTAAAAATTAGCCAAGCATGATGGTATGCACCTGTAATCCCAGCTACTCAGGAGACTAAGGTGGGAGGATCACTTAAGCCTGGGAGTCAGAGGTTCCAGTGAGTGGCAACCTCTGCTTGCCAGTGCACTCCAGCCTGGGCAACAAAGCAAGACCCTGTCTGAAAAAAAAAAAAAAAAAGATATATGATGCAAACAACACCCACAAGAAAGACAAAGTGGCTATATTAATGTCAGAAAGAATAGCCATTAAACAAATTAGATTATTTATTAGATGAAATGGACAAATACTTAGAAAGGCACAAATGACTAAAAAAAATTCAAGAAAAAATAGGTAACTTGAACAGACCTATATAAAAGAGATTAAATTAGTAATCAAGAAACTACCCACGTGCTCGCTTCGGCAGCACATATACTAAAATTGGAACGATACAGAGAAGATTAGCATGGCCCCTGAGCAAGGATGACACGCAAATTCGTGAAGCGTTCCATATTTTTAGAGGTACAAGGAGGAACTGGTACCATTCCTTCTGAAACTATTTCAATCAATAGAAAAAGAGGGAATCCTCCCTAACTCATTTTATGAGGCCAGTATCATCCTGATACCAAAGCCGGGCACAGACACAACCAAAAAAGAGAATTTTAGACCAATATCCTTGATGAACATTGAAGCAAAAATCCTCAATAAAATACTGGCAAACAGAATACGGCAGCACATCAAAAAGCTTATTCACCATGATCAAGTGGGCTTCATCCCTGGGATGCAAGGCTGGTTCAATATACGCAAATCAATACATGTAATCCAGCATATAAACAGAACCAAAGACAAAAACCACATGATTATCTCAATAGATGCAGAAAAGGCCTTTGACAAAATTCAACAACCCTTCATGCTAAAAACTCTCAATAAATTAGGTATTGATGAGACGTATCTCAAAATAATAAGAGCTATCTATGACAAACCCACAGCCAATATCATACTCAATGGGCAAAAACTGGAAGCATTCCCTTTGAAAACTGGCACAAGACAGGGATGCCCTCTCTCACCACTTCTATTCAACATAGTGTTGGAAGTTCTGGCCAGGGCAATTAGACAAGAGAAGGAAATCAAGGGTATTCAGTTAGGAAAAGAGGAACTCAAATTGTCCCTATTTGCAGATGATATGATTGTATATCTAGAAAACCCCATTGTCTCAGCCCAAAATCTCCTTAAGCTGATAAGCAACTTCAGCAAAGTCTCAGGATACAAAATCAATGTACAAAAATCACAAGCATTCTTATACACCAATAACACACAAACAGAGAGCCAAATCATGAGTGAACTCCCATTCACAATTGCTTCAAAGAGAATAAAATACCTAGAAATCCAACTTACAAGCCACATGAAGGACCTCTTCAAGGAGAACTACAAACCACTCAAGAAAATAAAAGAGGATACAAACAAATGGAAGAACATTCCATGCTCATGGGTAGGAAGAATCAATATTGTGAAAATGGCCATACTGCCCAAGGTAATTTACAGATTCAATGCCATCCCCATCAAGCTACCAATGACTTTCTTCACAGAATTGGAAAAAACTACTTTAAAGTTCATATGGAACCAAAAAAGAGCCTGCATCGCTAAGTCAATCCTAAGCCAAAAGAACAAAGCTGGAGGCATCACACTACCTGACTTTAAACTATACTACAAGGCTACAGTAACCAAAACAGCATGGTACTGGTACCAAAACAGAGATATAGATCAATGGAACAGAACAGAGCCCTCAGAAATAATGCCACATATCTACAACTATCTGATCTTTGACAAACCTGAGAAAAACAAGAAATGGGGAAAGGATTCCCTATTTAATAAATGGTGCTGGGAAAACTGGCTAGCCATATGGAGAAAGCTGAAACTGGATCCCTTCCTTACACCTTATACAAAAATCAATTCAAGATGGATTAAAGACTTAAACGTTAGACCTAAAACCATAAAAACCCTAGAAGAAAACCTAGGCATTACCATTCAGGACATAGGCATGGGCAAGGACTTCATGTCTAAAACACCAAAAGCAATGGCAACCAAAGCCAAAATTGATAAATGGGATCTAATTAAACTAAAGAGCTTCTGCACAGCAAAAGAAACTACCATCAGAGTGAACAGGCAACCTACAAAATGGGAGAAAATTTTCGCAACCTACTCATCTGACAAAGGGCTAATATCCAGAATCTACAATGAACTCCAACAAATTTACAAGAAAAAAGCAAACAACCCCATCAAAAAGTGGGCAAAGGACATGAACAGACACTTCTCAAAAGAAGACATTTATGCAGCCAAAAAACACATGAAAAAATGCTCACCATCACTGGCCATCAGAGAAATGCAAATCAAAACCACAATGAGATACCATCTCACACCAGTTAGAATGGCGATCATTAAAAAGTCAGGAAACAACAGGTGCTGGAGAGGATGTGGAGAAATAGGAACACTTTTACACTGTTGGTGGCACTGTAAACTAGTTCAACCACTGTGGAAGTCAGTGTGGCGATTCCTCAGGGATCTAGAACCAGAAATTCCATTCGATCCAGCCATCCCATTACTGGGTATATACCCAAAGGACTATAAATCATGCTGCTATAAAGACACATGCACACGTATGTTTATTGCAGCATTATTCACAATAGCAAAGACTTGGAACCAACCCAAATGTCCAACAATGATAGACTGGATTAAGAAAATGTGGCACATATACACCATGGAATACTATGCAGCCATAAAAAATGATGAGTTCATGTCCTTTGTAGGGACATGGATGAAATTGGAAATCATCATTCTCAGTAAACTATCGCAAGAACAAAAAACCAAACACCGCATGTTCTCACTCATAGGTGGGAATTGAACAATGAGAACACATGGACACAGGAAGGGGAACATCACACTTCGGGGACTGTTGTGGGGTGGGGGGAGGGGTGAGGGATAGCATTGGGAGATATACCTAATGCTAGATGACGAGTTGGTGGGTGCAGCGCACCAGCATGGCACATGTATACATATGTAACTTACCTGCACATTGCGCATATGTACCATAAAACCTAAAGTATAATAATAATAATAATAATAATAATAAATGTGAATTCCAAAAAGCTAAAAAAAAAAAAAAAAAAGAAACTACCCACAAAGAAAAGCCTAGCCCCGAATGGCTTCGCTATTGAATTCTAATGAACGTTTAAAGAATTAGATAAAGCAGCTGCAATGCTTGCCCTTAACCTGATCCTCCATCCTCAGACTCGACTGACAGTGTAGGCTTCCAGCCTTGTACTGATGTCAGATGTGAGAGCCTGTGCTTAGGTAAGAAATCACGTCTCACTGAAGACATTCAAACAAAGGTTGGAACACTACTTTACCAGAACAGAAAGGAAACTCATGCATCAGAAAAGGTGACTAATAAATGTACCAAAAGAATATGGGTGCACAAATACCAGAATCTGATCAGATTCAGTTGAAGGAATTTCTTGGGACTGACAATAAACTTACAGAAATCTGCTTTTTGGACTGTGTTAAGACTGCACAAGAGATGTAAAACCTGAAGAGACCAGCCTGTTCAGAACACTTTATGGAAATATTTTTAAATGACAAAAAGAATATCCATGAGACTTCAGGAATGTAATATTCAGCAGAATGAAGCTCTGGCAGCCAAAGCAGGACTCCTTGGCCAACCATGATAGACAAGTCCTAGATTGCCAACAGCTGCTGCACTGGAAATGAGTATGCATCTGATACAATCTCCTGAAAGCAGTGCCACCTTGTTAAGCCATCTGTCATGAGTTTTTGGCAAATGGAAACCACTGGAGAAACCCGTGGTTATTCCCATTTACTGGGAATAATCAGAATAGAAGGTCTTATTGTTCAATGAAATAATAAGGTGCAACATTTGTTGAGGCCTTAAGATTCAGCAGCATAGTCACTTGATTAGAAAAATAAGCAATTGCTGCTTCTTTTAAAAAAATTAATACCAATTCTCCACAAACTCTTCCAAAAATTAGAAGAGGGAAGACATCTCCCAATTCATGTTATGAGGCCAGTATTACTATGATACTCTAAAATCAGACAAAGTCACAAGAAAATAAAACTACAGACCAATACTCATATGAGAATGATGCAAAAATCCTCAACAAAATACTAGCAAAACAAATCCAGCAACACTTAAAAATTATATATAACATAATCAAGTGGAGTTTGTCTCAGGAATGCAAGGTTGGTTTAAGATCTAAAAATCAATTAATTCAATGCATCATATCAATAGAATAGAAAACAAAATTACATGCTCATCTCAACGGACATAGAAAAAGCATCTGGCAGCCAGGCATGGTGGCTCACGCCTGTAATCTCACACTTTGGGAGGCCAAGGCGGGTGGATCACAAGAGGTCAGGAATTCGAGACCAGCCTGGCCAACATGGTGAAACCCCGTCTCTACTAAAAATACGAAAATAAGTTAGGCGTGGTGCTGGGCACCTTAAATCCCAGCTACTCAAGAGGCTGAGGCAGGAGAACTGCTTGAACCTGGGAGGCAGAGGTTGCAGTGAGCCAAAATCATGCCATTGCACGCTAACTTGGGCAACAAGAGCGAAACTCCATCTCAAAAAACAAACAAACAAAAAAGCATTTGGCAAAATCCACTACAATTGACTCTTGAACAACACTGGTTTGAACTTCACAAATCCATTTACACCAGTATTTTCTTCCACTTCTGCCACCCTTAAGACAGCAAAACCAATTCCTCCTCTGCCTCCTCAGCCAACCCAACATGAAGACAATGATGACTTTTCTCATGAAACATTTCCACTTAATAAATAGTACATACATTTTCTCTCATGATTTTCTTAATAATGTATTCTTTATATGATACATATATAAAATATGTGGTAATTGACTTTATGTTACTGGTAAGGCTTCTGGTTAACAGTAGGCTATTAATTGACAAGTTTTGGGAGAATCAAAAGTTATACATGGATTTTAGACTATGCAGTGGCTCAGCACCCACAATCGCCATGTTGTGCAAGGGTCAACTGTACTGTTTCAAGATAAAAACACTAAAAAAAACTAGAAATAGAAGGTAACTTCCTCAATCTGATAAAGGGCATCTAAGAAAACTGCAGAGAAACATCAAACTTAGTGGTGAATGATTAGATATTTTCCCCCTATATGAGAAACAAGACTAGGGGCATCTCTTCTTGCCACTTCTGTTCACTGTTACACTACAAGTACTAGTCACAGCAATTAAGGAAGGGGAAAAAAAGTTAAAGGCTTCCAAATTAGAAAGAAAGAAGGAAACGAAACTATATTCACAGATGACATGGTTTTGTTTATAGAAAATCATAAAGAACCCACTAAAAAATATTAGAGCTAAATAAGTTCAGAAAGGCTGTAGGATACAAGATCAATATTAAAACACACACACACACACACACACAACTGGGCTAGGCACAGCGGCTCATGCCTATAATCCCAAAATTTGGGAGGCTAAGGCCAGAGGATTGCTTGAGCCCAAGAGTTCGAGACCAGCCTGGGCAACATGGCAAGACTCTGTCTCTACAAAAAAAATTAAAAATTAGTCAGGCATGGTGGTGCATGTCTGGTGGTCTCAGCTACTTGGGAGGCTGAGGCAGGAGAATCAGGTGGGCCCAGGAGGTTGTGGCTGCAGTGAGCAATGTTTGTGCCACTGCACTTCAGCCTGGGCAACAGAGCATGAGCCTGTCTCAAAAACAAAACAACAAAAATCACACACAATTGTATCTCTAAGCCATCTGCAATGAATAATCTGAACATAAAATTAAGAAAAGAATTCCACTTACAATAGCATCAAAAAGAAAATAATATTTGGGAATAAATTTTCTCTACAGTGTAAAATTTATACTCTGAAAACTACAAAACATTGTTGCAACAAATTAAAGATGATCCAAATAAATGGAAAAACATCTCACATTCATGGAAAATTTTATTAAGATTGGCAATATTACCTATTATGGATGTAGAGATTCAACGCAATCCCTATCAGAATCCAAGCTATACTCATTGTGTAAACTGACAAACTGACTCTAAAATTCACTTGGAATTGCAATGGACCCAAAATAGTCAAGGAGGGAGAATTGAGTGGGTGATAGCTAATGTATATGGGCTCTTTTTGAGGTGATAAAAATGCTCTAAATTTGATTTATCTCAATAAAGATTTTTTTTTCATGCTACTTAGCATGAAAACGAAGAACAATTTAATTTCCTTATGGGAAAAAGGACTCACAGAAAGGTACCAAGAAGTGATATCATTTGTGCTAAGTATATGTTTTACTATTCTCTAAGTCTTTAAAAATTTGAAAATACACACATAGCAATAATTAACCAGAATAGTACAAATTTGAGCATGCTGGTTTTGAATTACATATTGCTGTACTAATGATGTTCATAAATGAATTGTCAAGACAATTTTCAATACCATGGCAGCCAAATAAATAAATACACAAAACACCAAGAACAGGGATTTATATTATATAAGCAAGTACATGAAATGGAAAACTACCATGAGAGCCAACATACACTGGATTTAGGATTAAGGAGTGTAAATATATTAGAAATCTTTGAAGAAGTTAAGAAGGACAGCAAAAGACAACAAAAACAGACAGCAAGAAGTAAGTTAATGATTGCAAAAATCCTTTTTTTTTTTTTTTTTTTTTTTTTGAGATGGAGTCTCGCTCTTGTTGTCCAGGCTGCAGTGCAGTGGCACAATCTCGGCTCACTGCAACTTCCACCTTCCCAGGTTCAAGCGATTCTCCTGTCTCAGCCTCCCGAGTAGCTAGGATTACAGGCACCCACCAACACACCCAGCTAATTTTTTTTTTTTTTGCATTTTTAATAGAGACAGGGTTTCACCATGTTGGCCAGGCTGGTCTCAAACTCCTGACCTCATAATCCACCTGCCTGGGCCTCCCTAAGTGCTGGGATTACAGGAGTAAGCCACCGCACAGATATACTATGGCAAGTGTAAGAAACCTTAGTATAAACATTGTAAAAATGCAAGTCTAAATGTGAAGGAAACAAATCTAGAGCATCACTTTGAATATACTTATTATAGTATACTATCAAGGAGAAGAAAAATAACTTTAACTTTGAATGTTAACTATAGCACAATGAAATGAGAACAAGTGTTCTTCAATCAAGCTAATAAGATTTCACTCTAAGTTTCTGACATAAAGGATAATGATAGATGTCTAATGAATAGAGTTAATATTGAAATCATTAAGAAGTATTTTCATATTTTATGAAGTTTTTAAAAAAGTATTTCAGAGACAATGTTCCAATAACATTCTACATATTGTACTACTCCTGATATAAATGTACTTTGCAAATGGGCAGTAAATTTGCCAGCCATTTTAATCTTTCAAAATTAAGTATTTAAAATTGGTAATACGCAGCATGCTACATAGATAACTAAAACAGTAAAAAAAAGTACACTGAGTGAAAAACAAGTCTCTCACAAACAGCAATTCCTCAGTTTTCCTCCACTGGTTTCCAGTTTCATATGTGTTCTTACTGAATTTCTATTTATGTTATTTCTCAACTCTATTCTGATGCCCAGATCTCTCAATATATAAACACATAATATATATACACTGAAATATACACTGAATTTTCCAAAACAGTCTAGGTTTCTATTCTTTTCAATCAAAGCAAATGCTATGTATGGCTTCATTTTAATTTCTACTTGCTTACAAGTTTCAATAGTAATATTCAGAGTTGTCAAATTAGGAAGCAAGATATATCACCTGAAACCTGGTTTAGACAACATTTAAAAAATTAAAAGTCATCAGGTATATAAATGAAGATTGTCATACTACTCAAAAATTATATGGGAATATAAGGAAACAACTGACTTTTTCTCATACAAACAATACTAAATGCAGACACACAATGAAACAATAAACACAGTACTTTAGATTTTTAACTGGAATTTCACACCTTTTCCTTACCCCTACACCCAAAATACTACTTTTCTGATCAGAGTTGAATACTAAAATTAAACAAATGTAAATTAATATGCTATTTTAATATCAAACTAAAACCAATTTATAGTAATAGAATATGTTAATATTAACTCAAACAGTTTAAATTCCCTCCTATATACATGAATTCCCTTCAAAATGGAAGGGAATTTCATCATCTGGTTTAAAAATAACAATGAAATAAAGAGCAGCACAGACAAGACTACTTTTGGCCTCTGGCTTCTTTCAATATAGAAGTATTATAAAGAAAAGAGTAAGCCAGTGTTCATATAGTAAAGAAACTTCCACTTTAATAAATCATTTTTTCAGGAAAAGAAGTAGTCTGCAAAATCTGTGAAAGTGATTTATCTTCAGGTGAATAAAATGAACAGCAATTGATCTTGTACCTAGGGAGTGATTCTTCTTCCACCAGTTACAAACATATCTCTGTTAAATATCACTAGAATAGGTTCGGTAATCTCATGTTTTGAATAATTTATTTGCACACTTAAGATTTAGGATTTATTCTAAAGTTTTATGTCCAACACCACAGTTTCAGTTGGGCCATTAACTTGTTCATTATTTCATCACTTTTTGCATCTGTAAAATGAGTCCAGCTTTGTATGGGACCATCACAGAAATGACACCAAACACAGATTTGGTGGGTGAAAGAGGTATGTCAGAGGTAAGATGATCATGAAAAAGGGATATATAAGCTGAGATATGTGAAATGGGCACAAATTGGTAAAGTGAAGGAAAAGAATGTTACACACAGAGGAATCTGTATGTTTATGTCAACAAGATATATGATTACCAAATGTTTCACTTTACAGTAAAGAATTTTGAAGAAACCAAGACTGTCTTCTAATTTAGTGTATAAAGTGGATCATTTTGAAAATAACATCTACTTTACTTATATTGGTTATCCTAGAAATTCTGTGAAGAGGCTAAAAAAGGAATTTAGGCCAGGGCAGTGGCTCACCCCTGTAATCCCAGCACTTTAGAAGGCCAAGGCAGAAGGACTGCTTGAAGCCAGGAGATTGAGACCAGCCTGGGCAACATGGTGAGACTCCCATCTCTACAAAAAATAAAAATAAAAAAATGAGCCAGCCATGGTGGCATGCACCTATAGTCCTAGTGACCTGGGAGGCTGGAAGCAGGAGAATCCCTTGAGCCCAGGTGTTTGAGGCTACAGTGAGCTATGATTGTACCACTGCACTCCAGCCCGGGAAATGGAACAAGACACTGTCTCTTAAAAGAAATTAAAAAAAAAAAAAACCTCCCCAAAGTAGACATTACATGCATTCTTCTTAGTGTGTGTGTACTATTCTATAAAATCTTACCAGCTGTAAAGATTCATGTACTCACCAGCACAATTAAGACACAGAACTATTCCATCACCACATAGAAGCCCTCTCCTGCAACTCCCTTATAGTCATACCTATCCCCTTCTCCCACATTATCTCTAACTCCTGGAATGACAGGTTAATTTTCCAAAACTAATTTTTTTCATTTAAGTAATACTATATAATTGGAATCATACAGTATGTAACATTTTGAGTTTAGCTTTTTTTTTACTTCGTGTGATGCCTTTAAGATCTATGGAAACTGTTGACTGTACCAGTAATTTATTCTTTTACAAAGCTTAGTATTCCATTCGATAGATATATCACAGTTTGTTTATCTATTCACCTGTTGAAGGTTATCTGGATTGTTTCCAGTTTGAGGCAATTACAAATTAAGCTGATGTAAATATTTGTGTAGCAAGTTTTTACATATACATAAATTTCCATTTTTCTATGTTAAATACTCAGGAATATGATTGCTGAGTCATATGGAATATTTATCTTTAATTTTATTAAAAATGCCAAACTGTTTTCCAGAGTGGCTGTGTCATTTTCCTATCAGCAACAGATGAGAAATCCATTCATTCTGTATTCTCACCAGTTTTTACTTTCGCTATCCACATATGTATGCAGCAGTATCTTATAGTTTTAATTTGCACTTCTCTAATGGCTAAGAATATTGAAAATATTTTACATGGCTTACTTGCTATTTTATATATTCATTTTTATCATTTAAGTTTTTGTTGTTGTTGTTATCCTAGAAATTCTGTATAGAGGCTAGAAAAGGAATTTAGGCCAGGGGTAGTGGCTCATGCCTGTAATCCCAGCACTTTAGGAAGCTGAGGCAGGAGGACTGCTTGAAGCCAGGGTCTCGCTCTGTTACCCAGACTGGAGTGTAGTGGTGCAATCATGGCTCATTTAAGATTCTTAAATACATCTGTAGCTCAGCGTGGTGGCAGGTGCCTGTAATCCCAGCTACTCGGGAGGCTAAGGCATGACAATCACTTGAACCCAGGAGGCGGAGGCTGCGGTGAGCCGAGATTGCATCACTGCACTCCAGCCTGGGCTACAAGAGCAAGACTCTGACTCAAAAAAAAAAAAAAAATCATCCGAAGAGGGAATATACAATAATATTTTCAAGTTCAGGGTTAGTAAGCTCTTCTAGCTAATAGTAGGACAACCCAGATTAATATACAAAAAGCTAATGAAGCCAGCTGTAGTAATAAAAAGTAGAGGAGTGTAAGTATAGAAAATTTACTTAGAAATGTCTTTATAGAGATGATTTGATTAAAGCTATTCACTTTGATAACCCAGGAAAGGCACTTAAAATTCACAAGGCATGAGTCAGATAATGTCAGTGTCCCTACAATATCCTTTGGACCTAACCCTTTCCCACCATTCCAAATTACTTCCAATAGCCAGTATCTTCCTCTGTATGCCTCAGGGCTTTTCTCAGAATGGCTGAATGCTACTCTGCCCACCATAGCACCAGGCAGGTGCAATGTCTTCTGTATGGCAGTCCACAACCAGTAACAGGAAATATACTCACTCTCTCACACTTCAGGTGAGTTAGTCCTGAAACTAAATTTGACACTGACTTTCCCAGAATTATCCCACAAGATAAAGCTCCAGCAGCCTATTGTGGTAGTTTAGTTAGTAAGTCTTCATTAGCTGCCTTGCTTTCTTTGCATCAATTCTTGCCTGTTACATACGTCTCCAAAGTAGGCTTTGTTCTAAAATCCTTGCTTCAGGTTCTGCTGCTGGGAAAACTTCTGTATGTTAAACCACCCACCGCAACAAAATAACTCTCATTAAAAATAAAAAATACTTGGAAGCAAAAGGTAGTGACAATAAATAAGACATATATATAGGCCCACCATATCCATGGGATCTGCATCTGCAGACCAACCAACCAACAGCAGATCAAAAATACTTGGAAGTGGGGAAAATGGATGGTTGTTGAGTCTGTACTGAACATGTACAGACTTTTTTCTTGTCATTATTCCCTAAATAATATAGTATAACAAGTATTTACTTAGCATTTATAGTGTACTAGGTATTATAAGTAATCTAGGGATTATTTAAAGTATATGGGAGGATATGCATAGGTTATGTGCAAATATTATGCCATTTAAGGGACTTGAGTATCCATGGATTTGGTATCCACAGAGGGTCCTAGAACCAATCCCTTATGGGCACCAAGGGATGACTGTACTTTCCTTTCTCTATTTACTTTTTCTATTTATTATTATTTCATAACTCTCCTCAATTGTAAATTAACAACATTTCCCCTGCATATTGAAAACCTAATTTCTAATATGTCCATTACATTAAAATTAACAGTGCAAAATTACAGACGTCTACAACTGCAAAAAATATTGACCTGTAAAATGCAGTAAATTCAACTTCCATGATTAGACAGCAAAAAAAGCAAACACATTAAGCTACAGTAATCAGAGAAGTATGATATTGGAGAAAGAAGAGACATATAGATCAATGAAACAGAATATGGAATATAGATATACAACCACACAATTGATTTTCAAAAAAGTACAAAGGCAATTAAAGAGATTTAAATAGACTTCAGGAAAGAGTGATGGATCAATTGGATATCCATATGCCAAAACAAAAAAAATAGCAAAAAACAATAATCAAAAACTCTGTTACCGACCTCACCCAATATACACAAGACTTAACGCAAAATGGATTACAGATCTACATGTAAAAAGTAAAACTATGAAATTTCTAGTAGAAAATATAGGAGTAAATCTTTCTGACCCTGGATTAGGCAAAGAGTTCTTATATGACACAAAAGCATAACCCATTTTAAAAGTACATAAATTTGTAAGAACTTCTGCTCACTGAAAGACATTGTTAGGAAAATGAAAGCACAAGCCACTCACTAGGAGAAAATATTTGCAAATCACACATCTGATAAGTCTTGTCTGCAGAACAGATAAAGAATTCTCAAAACTCTAACAAAAATAAACACAATTTTTTTTAAAAAAGGCAAAGAGTTTGAAGAGATACTTCTTCAAAGAACATATACAGATAGCAAATAAGCATATAAAAATGTGCTTCACATAATTACGGAAGTAGAAACAATGAAATGCTCCTCTCTCCCTAATAATTGATATAGTAATAAAAGCTGACAATATCAAGTGCTGAAAGGATGTGGAACCACTAGACCTCCCATATATCACTAGTGAGAATGTGAAATGGCACAGCCACTTTGGAAAGGAGTTTGGCAATACATCTAGTAAAATGAAAATTTATGTTAACACAAAAACGTATAAATATTTTTAGCAGCTTTATTCATAATCACCAGAAACAATTCAAATATTCCTCTAGAGTGGATAGAGACACAAGGTGCAGTACATCACGATGATAGAAAACTACTCAGCCATTAAAATTTAAAAACTATTGACAAAGCAAATGGATGAATCTAAGATGAACTTACGTCAACTGAAGAAAGTCAGATTCAAAGGCTATGCACAACATGATTCCATTTGTGTGTATCAGTACCTCAGGAGAGCTGGAGAAAGCTGGGCTGCCACGTTTTGGCACAGCCAATGGCAACAAACCAAATAAATAAATTAATTAAATTAAATTAAATAAAGAATAGGTCTGTAATCACTTACTGTGACAGTATAAGAGGCTAAACTGGAGAAAGTGCCAGCTACCCCCCCATTCCATTTTCCCCTGTGGCATGGCACATTGGTCACAGGGCAGGTAGACCAGCACAAATGTGAGGGTTGCATCATTGCCAAAGGGAACCCCCAACAAAAGATTCTGGCAGTTTTACAGACCCAGAAGTCGAGTGAAGGCTAGAAAGGGAAGGGTTAGAAACAGAAAAGTACAAGTCATAGTAGAGAAAGAGTTGGTAAGTGTCTTCCCGTCTTTTCCCCAATAAAGTCTTGACAGAGACACTTAAGGAAAGTCTCTCCAAAAGCCCCACATAAAGAGGCCTCTGAATTAAGGCACCTAGGCTAGGAATGCAGATATGCATAAGAGGATGGCTGGGTCCTTGACTGCAATTCCCCTCAGAGACTATAAAAGCTTTGCACCAAGTCTGCTCTGGAGACCAGCCCTCCCCCTATGAAGCCTGCCAGGAAAACCTCTGTAAATGCCTTATGATCAGACCTAAAAAATCACTCATAGGTTGTTGGCCAGAAGCAGGAACCTTCAATACAAGTCACCAGAAAAGGCAAAACTATACAAACAAAAAATCACGGAGAATGGGATTTGATTTTACCCTATTTAATAAACGCTAACACAAAAGCCTCTTAACTAATTCATGGATGCAGGCAGAAGACACAAGACTCCTCAGTCAAAGAAAAAACACTTCATTACTTATGACAAAACAGAAGAAGATTAGCACATTTGCATCAGTTCCCTTCATCCCAAGTCCTTTGGGGATGCTCAGATGGATGCTTTGCCTGTAGTGAGTTTGCATCAGCAAATGAGAAGCACTGAACTCAGGGAATCCACCAATTTTATAGCAAGCAGTAAATAAGCTTGCTTTTTGTCTGGGAAGAGATGTTATCTCATGTCTCAAGTTTATGAGCTGCATATATAACCCTGAGAAATGTCCCAGGAAAAAGGGCAGTCAGAACCTTCCAGTCTTCACCAACAAGTGAGAACTGTCTCTGTCAACAAAAACAGAGCAGGGATTGCTAAGGGCTGAAGTGGGGGAAAGGAAGACTACAAAGGGGACACAGGGAAAGTTTTGGGGTGATGAAACTATTCTCTATCTTATTTCTGATACTGGTTGCTAGACTGTGCATGTGTCATAACTTGCAGAAACATACACTACAAAGATCACTTTTTTGTATATAAATTATAACTTAATTTTAAAATGGAAAAAATAAATTTATTTGAAAAGAATTTCTTTTCTAGAAAAAAGTAAATCTTCCCTTAAAAAAAACAAAAATATACCCAGGACCCTCTGGTACCATCCCTGGTGTCCCTTTCTGCATATGTCTACTTTCAGTTGACAGCTACTTAATGTTTACAGTATTTATTTGAAGTTAATTAATTATACTTTCAGATATGCTTCAACACCTATTCAAGCAATAAATCAGGACTTATAATTTCTAAATCTTTTTTTTCTTACAACAGTTTTTGATAAAGAAAATAGATTAAATTTGCAAAACAATAAATTAAAAATTAGTATAGTTTACTGTTGCCTTTCAGCTCTCTCAATCAAGATATCAAAAATAAAATAACATTTGGCAGGCATCCCTTCATACTCCCCACCATGGATATTAACTCACAAATAAGATAAACCCTCAAAATTATTAAATTGCCATTGTTCATGTTTCTCCTATTGACCAATGATCTGAACTCTCATTTTAGTAAGGTTCTAATAGAATGGAACATCTGTTTTATGTTACATGGGAGGCAGCAAAATTCTTCCTCTCTGACTGGATTACTAATGCTCATGCCTTCTATGGCGTTATACTTCTCATTCGTATCCCTGCACTAGCTCTCTAAATAAAGTACAACATACCCCCTAATATAATACATTTTCCTTTTAACTGTACAATACTGTAGATGCCATATTTTTAATGTGACATGCTGGTATTTCTTTTTTAAAACCACAAATGCATTTCTTATTCTCAATCGCAAATTTAAATTTCTTGTGTATTCCCAGCCCACTAGGCATTTTTCCTTTAAAATAGCTGAAAAAATAGACGATTTCAATCTTTTGATTTGTCATCTCATTTTTTATAGACTCTCTCCAAGTAACTGTTAGAATGGAAAGTGAAAAGATATTTAGTCTTTTTTCCTTTTTCTATAAAATCAATTTAAGCTTAAGAAAGACTGTGAAATATTTCTACTTCTTAAGAGGAATAGTAGTAAGTCCATGCCACATCTAAAATGATTTAAAATAATACATTTATATTCAATTTAAGAAAAATAACCTTAATAAGACATTCTTCCAGTGTTCGAGCTTAAAATTATTTTAACATGAGTGTTTTCATTTTTAAAAGTCATCAAAATTTGACATATATTCCTTATGTTATTTCAGAGATTTACACAAATACTTAGCTGAAACCATCTTACATTTCATTGGTTAAATTAAGATAAAGTAATACTCTTCAAATTGAGTTATATTTCTAATACCTTCAGTTTTTCTTGTTGTGCAATATTTTGTTCATTATGAACAGATTCTGACAAAATTGAGACAAACTGCATCACTACTGATGACTCTCAATTAGGTCTTCAGTTCATTTCCCTTGCCTAACTCTAAAAAATCTACATATGGTTTAAACCACCGGTACTTTTTACTTTCTGCCAATATACAAACCATGCTTTTTTGTGTTGAAAACATTCCCATGAATAATTATACTAGTCTCCAAAGAGACCAGATGGTAATAAATTCTAGAGCAGATCTGGAAGCTTTCTCTAAATTTACCTTTTTATAGTCTCACCATCATAATACAGTTCTTTGTGCTATGGCCTAGAATAGCTATGGCTAGACATAGAAATGTGAGTAAACTTTGTACGCAAATAAAAAAAAAAACAATCATTTCAGGGTCTTTCATAACTACATACACCTCTCATCTAATATTATCATCAACACCTTTTAAGAGAGCATCACCTTGATAGAGTATGACATTACTAATCAAATTATAAAATTTTTACATTTGCAAAATGTTACTATGAAAGTAAAATTTGTCTGGGCACAGTGGCCCATGGCCATAATCCCAGCACTTTGGGAGGCCTAGGTGGGTGGATCACTTGAGATCAGGAGTTTAATACCAGCCTGGTCAATAGGGTGAAATTCTGTCTCTACAAAAAATACAAAAAAAAAAAAATTAGTTGGGCATGGTGGCAGGAGCCTGTAATCCCAGCTACTCAGGAGACTGAAGCAGGAGGATTCCTTGAACCCAGGAGGCAGAGTTTGCAGTGAGCCAAGATCACAACACTGAGCTTCAGCCTGGGTGACAGAGCGTGATTCTGTCTCAAAAATAAATAAATAAAGTAAAATTTAAGAAATATGATCCAGCTAACTACAGCAAATGATATGAAGTTAAAGAAATATAAATGTTGGCTGGGTGCAGTGGCTCACGCCTATAATCCCTGCACTTTGGGAGGCCAAGGCAGGTGGATCACCTGAGGTCAGGAGTTTGAGACCAACCTTGCCAACATGATGAAATCCCATCTCTACTAAAAACACAAAGAATTAGCCGGGTGTGGTGGCAGGTGCCTGTAATCCCAGCTACTCGGGAGGCCTGAGGCAGAAGAATCACTTGAACCCGGGAGGCAGAAGTTGCAGTGAGCTGAGATCGTGCCACTGCACTCCAGCCTGGGTAAAAAGGCAAAACTCCATCTAAATAAATAAATAAATAAATAGAAATGTAGACTAATGTTTACTAGTATTGCCACTGATTCTATTTTGTTATTCTTCTGGAAAACGTGATTAAATTATTCTGGCCTTGCTATTTCAATTGAAGTAAAATAACTTGCACAATCTTCATTATTTCTATTAATCATAAATCACTCCATTTTACTTAAGAGTATCGTGTTTGTGAGGAAAAAAAATCAAAAGAGGTTTTCAAAACCAGAACATTATTCAAAACTTTCAAAACACATTGTGGTATATAAAATTAAATTTTAGGCATTTCCTTCCATCTGTAAGAGGCAAAACACAGCCATAGTAGTTTATTATCTAGTTTTATACCAGTATACTGGTTACAATACTGGTGTAAAATATTAGCTGCATAATTTTTGGCATAAATTATTCTTATAGCTCAAAATGATTATGTATAAAAGAAATGAAAACAAAAAGGAAAAAAGTTCAAATAGAAACAGGAAATATAAATTGGGGTGGGAAGGTACAGGGACTACAGAAAAGAGGGATTAAAAACAATGTCTGAAAGTTATTTTATTATTTTAATAGTCATTGTTGTTTCAAAACATGGTGGCTATAAATAAGAAATACTATCTCACACAGTTTTGGTGGGTCAGGAATTTGGGAGCAGCTTAGTGGAACAGTTCTCTCTTGGGGTGTCTCATCAGGTTGTAGTAGGTTAAGTAAGGCAGGGCTCCAGTAATCTGGTGATTTGACTGGAGCTGGCTGCACTCACAAGGCCAGCATATTGGTGCTGGTTGCCGCTGCAAGGCTTATGTTCCTGCCCATGTGGGCTTCTTCAAAGGTTGACTGCGTATCCTCAAGACATAGCAGTTGAATTCCCCATTATGGGTGTCCCAAGAAAAAATAATATGGAAGTAATGATGCCTTTAATGATCTAGCCTCAGAAATAGCACACCATCATTACATACATTGTACTTATTAGAAGCAAGTCGCTAAGTCTGGGCCATATTCAAGAGAGGGGAAATTAGGTTCTACCTTTTCAATGGAGAAGTATTAAATAACTTGTGAACATTCTTTTAAAAAAAATTTTTTTAAGAGACAAGATGCCACTGTGTTTCCCAGGCTAGAGTAAAATGGCTATTCACAGGAGCAATCATAGCATACTGCAACCTCAAACTCCTGGCCTCAAGTGATCTTCCCATCTCAACCTCCTCAGTAGCAGGGACTACAGGTATGCACCACCACACCTTGCTTTCTTTTCATTTTTCATATTAGAGTAGGTGACAACTGTTACATAAAGCAAAAACCCACATTAGATAATAAATATTTTAAAAATTATTATTTGGTTTTGAGACAGGGTCTAGCTCTGTTGCCTAGGCTAGAATGCAGTGGCAGAATCACAGCTCACTACAGCTTCAACCTCCCAGGCTCAAGCAATTCTTGCACCTCAGCTTCCTGACTAGCTGGGATGACAGGCATGTACTACCATGCCTGGCTAATTTTTTTTTTTATTATTTGTAGAGACAGGGTTTTGTCATGTTGCCCAGGCTGGTCTTGAACTCCTGAGCTCAACTGATCCTCTGGCCTTGGCTTCTCAAAATGCTGAGATTATAAGCGTGAGCCACCACGTCTGGCCTATTACTCTTAAAAGAACAAAAAATTTATCTGATCTATTTAATGATACATATAATTGTTCATACATACATAAATCATATGCCATCTTCATAAAGTCATTAGTACTGCTTTTATAAAATTAAATCTAAGTTTTTCTCTTATTTTGACAGTGCTCTAATTTCTAAAATGCTCATAAATTTTCAGTTTTCTGCTACATGTATTAAAATACATGCCACCTGCAACCTACCAGCTACTCGTTCTAAAACCATAGTTTCCCAGTGGTCACCTAACATCCATCCATCCAACCAATCTTCTTCCTTATTTGAAAACTCCACTGCATAACTGCTAACTTTTATGTAGAGATTTTTAAATGAAAATTCTGGTTAATAGATAGGTGGGCAACAGTAACTACCAAGTGAAGTCTATAAGCCAAGGTGTATGGACCTTTACATAGTGGGTTGTAAATGCTTGATATTGGAAGAATTAAATAAGGAGAAAAGAATGAGAAAGAGTTTGGTGATAGTCCCAAGTTCATACTTGCCCAGCTCGGCTTAATTCTATGGCACATCCTTCTTGCCCCAAATCACTGTGGTATGTTACAATCTAGACTATTTGGTTTTTTACTTTGTTATCCCAAGAATCTCAGCAGCAAAAGTACCAAAGAACATAAATACTCTAAAAACATTATTCTTTAAAAAAGATGGCAGAGTGATGCTTGCAAAATGGAAGGGTAGGAATTGTTGTCTGGTTCTCCACACCCTATAGAAGTTCAATTAGTATCTCCTCAGTGGCAAGACGACTACCCTGGATCTCTTGGAACTCAGGATGATGTCTCATTGTACCACAGAGCTGAGAAAAATCTGGGAACAGTGTATTAGTCCATTTTCACGCTGCTATAAAGAAATATCCAAGACTGGGTAATTTATAAAGAAAAGAGGTTTAAGTGACTCACAGTTCTGTATGACTGGGGAGGCCTTGGAAAACTTACAATCACACTGGAACACAAAGGGGAAGTAAAGACCTTCTTCACATGGTGGCGGGAGAAAAAGACAGAGAGTGAAGGAGGAACTGCAAAACACTTATAAAACCATCAGATTCGTAAGAACTTACTATCATGAGAACAGCATGGGGGAAACCACCCCCATGATCCAATTATCTCCCACCAGATCCCTCCCTCAACATGTGGAGATTATGGGGATTACAACTAGAGATGAGGTTTGGGTGGGGACACACAGCCAAACCATATCAGACAGTAAGGGAAATGGTGCTTTGACTGCAACACCCTTCCCCTAAGCCCACATATGCAGAAGTCCCCTGGATGCAAGTTTCTATGGTGGAAAAAATGAGTGGGAAGTGGCTATTCGGCCTATTGTAAGCATAGTACGTATGTAAACCTCTTATATCTTTAATATGAAGATTAAAGACAAAACTATTAAAAATAATTATAACTACAACAATTGATAGTGGGATATGCAGTTTTAAAAGTTGTAAGTTGTAACATCAAAAATTCAAAATATGTGGCTGGACAAGTTGGCTCATGCTTATAATCCCAGCACTTTGGTAGGCCGAGGCAGGCAGATCACTTGAGGTCGGGAGTTCAAGACCAGCCTGGGCAACATGGTGAAACCCCGTCTCTACTAAAAATACAAAAATTGCCTGAGCAAGGTGGTGCACACCTGTAATCCCAGCTACTCGGGTGGCTGAGGCATGAGAATCGCTTGAACCCAGGAGGTGGAGGTTGCAGTGAGCTGAGATCGTACCACTGCACTCCAGCCTAGGTGACAGAGTGAGACTGTATCTCAGAAAAAAATTCAAAATGTGAGAGAAAAAGAGGAGTTAAAGTACACAGTGTTTATTAAACATTTTTGCAATCAAAGTTAAGTTGTTACTACTTTAAAATAACCTGATATAAGCAAATACCAATAAATCTAAAGGGAAAGATAGAGTACAAAACAATCATAGTAGACAACTTTTTTTTTTAACTTTTATTTTAGGTTCAGCGGTACATGTGCAGGTTTGTTACTTGTGCAGCTTTTCCTCTGAAATCTGGAACAAGACAAGGATGTATACTTTCACCATTTCTATTCATCATAGTCTAGAAGACCCAGCCAGAACAATTAGGCAAGAGAAAGAAATAAAAGGCATCCACATTGGAAAGGTGGAAATTAAATTGTTCTTGTTTGAAGGCAACATGATCTCATACGCAGAAAACCCTAAAGAATGTACCAAAATACTGTCAGAACTAATAATCACATTCAGTAAAGCTGTAGGACACAAAATAAACATACAAAAGCATTTCTATACATCAACCACAAACTATCTGAAAAGAACAAAAATCAAGTAAACAATTCCTCTTAAAATAGCTATAAAAATAGCTAAAATACCTAGTGATAAATTCAACCAAGGAGGTGAAAGATCTCTAATATGAAAAGCATAAAACGCTGATGAAAGAAATTAAAGAAGACAAATAAATGAAAAGATAGCCTACATTCATGTAATGAAAGAATATCGTTAAAACACCCATACTATCCAAAGTGATCTACAGATTCAAAGTAAACCCTCTCAAATGCCAATGATAATCTTCATAGAAATAGAAAAAAAATTCTAAAATTCATATAGAACCACAAAAGATCCCGAATAGCAAAAGCAATCTTGAGCAAAATTGACAAAGACACATCATGCTATCTGACTTCAAAATATATTACAAAAGGCTATAGTACCCGAAATATTAAGGGAACCCGGTACACTGCCGATGGGAATGTAAACTAGCACAGCCATTATGGAAAACAGGTATGGAGATTCCTTAAGAAATTAACGGTACAACATGTGACACAGCAATCCCACTTCTGGGTACATATTCAGTGGAAATGATTAAGATATATCTGAACGTCCATATTTATTGCTTCATTATTCACAACGGCCAAGATATGTAATCAGCCTAAGAGTTTATGAGGCAATGAATGAATGAATAAAATGCGGTATATATACACAATGGAATACTATTCATCCACAAAAAAAAAAAGGAACAAAATCTTCTCATTTGCGATAACATGGAGGAACCTGGAGAATATCATGTTAAAAGAAATAAGACAAATGCTACATAATCTCAACTCACGTGTGAACTATAACAAAGCTAATCTCATAGAAGGAGAGAGTAAAATGGCATTTATCAGAGGCTTGGGTAATTAGAGGGGTAGAAGGATGGAGAGATGTTCGTCAAAGAATCCACAATCACAGATATGAATAGGTTTTTGATAACTGGTTAAAGGCTGTGCACAGTGGCTCACACCTGTAATCCCAGCACTTTGGGAGGCAGAGGCAGGAGGGTTGCTTGAGTTCAGGAATTCAACATCAGCCTGGGCAACAAAGCAAGATTCCATTTCCACAGAAAATTTAAAAGTTAAAAATTAGCTGAGCATGGTGGCACATACCTGTAGACCCAGCTACTCGGGAGGCAGAGGTGGGAGGATCACTTGTGCCTAGGAGTTGGAAGCTGCAGTGAACCATGATTGTGCCACTGCACTGCAGCCTCGAAGACAGAGCAAGATGCCATCTCCAAAAATAAAAATAATTGTCTAGAATAGGCAAACACATAGAAACAAAACTAGATAAGTGACTGTCTGGGGCCAAGGGGTTGAATGGACAGAAGATGAGGGGGTGAGAGAGAAATGGGGAATGATTACTAATGGTTATAGAGTTTCTTCATTTGATAATGAAAATATTGTGGGGCCAGGAGCGGTGGCTCACACCTGTAATCCCAGCACTTTGGGAGGCCGAGGCAGGCAGATCACGAGGTCAGGAGATCGAAACCATCCTGGCTAACACGGTGAAACCCCGTCTCTACTAAAAATACAAAAAATTAGCCGGGCGCAGTGGCAGGTGCCTGTAGTCCCAGCTACTTGGGAGGCTGAGGCAGGAGAATGGCGTGATCCCGGGAGGCGGAGCTTGCAGTGAGCCGAGATCGCGCCACTGCACTCCAGCCTGGACGACAGTGCGAGACTCCGTCTCAAAAAAAAAAAAAAAAAAGAAATAAAATATTGTGAAACTGACTGTGGTGATGGTTGCACAGCTAGCTAGATCTGTGACCACACTAAAAGCCACAAGATTATACATTTTAAACAGGTGAATTGTATGCAAACTATATTCCAATAAAGCTGCTTAAAGAAGGAAATGTGTATTAATTTGAATGTAAGTCAGAAAACCAATACAATTAAATATTTTCTTTGCTTTCAAAAACAATGACAGCTGACAGTACCACTGTATAATTTAAATGGCAAAGACCATCGTTGTCAACCAATTAACAAATGAGACTCTTTCAGAAAAGTTTGAGTTCAATTTTCACTTCAAGTAAGTGAATATACCATCCATAGGACCAAAAAAAAATGTTTCTGAATTCCAATTCCAAAATAGAATAAAAAAGAATAGAGTTTTATCCCCTTGATGAAATTAGTGTAGAAATACTACACTGCTTGTTGTATTTCTTGCTGAAGCTTTATTTGTTTTGCTTTTAGACAGAAAAATACAATTTCAAATTGTACCCAGTTTAATGTCATACCAGGAACACTGCATGACATTAGGCCCACAAGAGTAGAGATATGTCATTCTTTTATGAAGTGGATAACTGTGATATGTGTAGATTTATCCTGGAGAGCACAACCATAACTGCTGAGACAGAACTAAAAGCATGTTATCACTAATAGCAGTAAAACAATTTCTTAACATAATGCATAAAACAAAGTAGGAAGAAAGGAAGAAGAGAGGAGGGAAGAGGAAGGGTAGGAGGAGAAGGGAAAGAGATGTGAGGAAGGGAGGAGGAGGAGAAAGAAGGGAAGGAGAGAGGAGGGGTAAAGGGAAGAAGAGAGAGAAAGGAAAGGAGAGAGACAAGGAAAGGAGAAAGGGAGAAAAGGGAGGAAGGGAAAAATGAAATACTGATTTTTCTTCACATTAAAGAATCTGATCTAAGTTAGAATAATTTCACAAACACATCAAAAATATAATTGAGGACAGCAAGCCACTGCTTCCTTCATCTTATTTTAGCTATGAAAACTTTACAACCTAATTTGAAAAGGAAAGAGATCAGAAAGGCAAACAAAGAGGATTATTAATTCATATTTAAACTTTAAAAACTATAATGAGGTATCACAATTTGAATAGTCAACCTTATTTGTAGGGCCTGTGTTACTTAAAATTATTCACTAATCATAAAATTGGCAGAATTAATACTACTTTCTTCAATGACACAAAGAATTGACGAGACTGTGTTGCATCACCATCTGCCACATCCTGCTATAATTATAAATACAGTTGCGCTACTGACATTTCTACAGCTGCTCCAGGTGAAAGCATTTGAACACAGAATTCTCTTTGATCACTTCATTGTCATTTCTTCTTTTTAAATTTACATCTGGACTGTTCTGATGCACAGAAGTATGTCTCATAAAAAACCTTTTAACCTCTAACTAGCTTTTCTAGGTAAAATAGGTCACAAGAGACAATCAGATTTTTTTTAATACAGAAAAACTTTAAAGATTAACTTTTCAAAAAAGGATTCGAAATAGATAAACAACATGAGTCCTTTGATTTACATCAGTTTTAACTTCTAAATACTGTAACTCAATTAGTAATGTTACACTAATTGGTAGTTCTTGAAATATCAGCTTTACAATTTTGAGTTCAATGTTTCTATTTCATTCAAACATAATTCCTAAAACTTCTTTTGTTTAGTGTTTTTAGAAACTCATTTTACATAGGATTTTGGAAAGCTTTAAAATACAATTATGAACACTAGTTTATTATGTGATGTTTTACATCAAGAAAACACTTAAAAGCTTCCCCTGAGATGTATAAAACATAAACACACTGGCATTTAGGCAGTCTTCTCAAATTTTAATTAAAAACGAAACAACAACACGGTTAAAATTTTACTGGAAGTTAAATACAAATATGGAGGCTTATCTAATTGGAAGAGACATGAAAAACTGGGAGATTGAATGTAAGCCAATAATCATAAAAGCAGATTAGAAATTATAAGACAGAAATAAGTATCTGCTAATTTGAGAGGAGACCAGGCTAATGTCTTGAGGATCATTTGAGCCCAGGAGTTCAAGACTAGCCTGGTTAATATGGCAAAACCTAATCTCTACAAAAAAGTTAAAAATAAGTTGGGTGTGGTGGTGTGCACCTATAGTCCCAACTACTCAGGAGGCTGAGGCAGGAGAATTCCTTGAGCCCAGGAGGTCAAGGATGCAGTGAGCTGTGATCGCACCACTGCACTCCAGCCTGGAGGACAGAGTGAGACTCTGCCTCAAATAAAAAAAAAAAAATTAAAAAAAAATCCATATGGCCTCAATGTTATAATAATCACAGGAAAAAAAATGATTCAAATGATTACCTGCTTATATTCCAGTTAACAAAGAATAAGATGGTATTTAAAATGTTTGAGATGCCCAGAATATACCCCAAGATGGCATTTTTAAAATACATTTTAAAATACTATAGATAAATTAAATTGCAGGAAGCTTAAAAACAAGTGAACTTACAACTTAAATAGAAATACCTCACGTAGCTCACCATCAGGCTTCTGAAAAATTCAATGAGTCACATAATACTATGAATCTCCAAGGAACAAAAAGGTATCTAGGCACCATGGAAAACTGTCATCCCTGGGAAGCATGAATGAAAGAGTCCATTTACTGATAACTGTATTTAAAGTGATGCATATTTGACACTCTCTCTGACAACCTACAATTACTCCCAAATTGAAGAAGACAGTAAGAAGTGAAGAAAGCATGTGAAACACTACTCAAAATCTCTAACATTAAGAGAAGTAAAAATTGAAGTCTTCTCAGGATGAGAGAAAAATCTCTGGTAAAAAAAGCAAGCTGAGGTTACTAGTTAAAACAGTGGGGTTCTATTTCTGCTTTGCTTACTCACCATGGTGTTTTTTTCTATCTTATTTAATCAGAATCCTTATCACTAAACAATCACCACAGACCAACATATTAATTATAAGAATGCCAGAAGGAAAACAAAGAGAAAATAAAAGAAAAAAATTTTTGAAGATATAATGGTCCAAAACTTCCCGACTTTCATAAAATGAATGAATCTACACATCCAAGCATGAACTTGAAGCATGAATTTAATAAGCCCTAAACATGATAAACACAAAAAGATTCAACCAAGACACATTATAGTCAAACTGTTGAAAGACAAAGACAAGGAAAGAATTTTGAAATCAGTGAGAGAAAAGCAACTGGTCACAAGTCAGGATTCTCAATAAGAATAAGAACTCATTCTCATCAGAAACCATGTAGTCCAAAAAGCAGTGAGTTGACATATTTAATGTACTAAAAGAAAAGCACTGTTAATCAAGAATTCTATATCCAACAAAACTATCCTATAATAAAGGGGCTATTTAAGACATTCCCAGATAAACACAAGCTAAGACAGTTTGTTAACAATAGACCTGCCCTACACAAAATGCTAAAGAGAGTCCTTCAGGCTGAAATGAAAGGACATTTGATAGTAACCAGAAGCCATATGAAGAAGTAAAGAACTCTGATAAAAGTAACTACATAGTAAATATAAATGTCACTATCACTGAACTTTTGGTTGGTAATTCCTTTTATTTTTATATGATTTAAAAGACAAATGAATAAAAGAATAATTACAAATCTATGTTAATGGGCATGCAATATACAAAGACGTAATCAGTGAGTGTAATAATATATAAGAAGAGCATGAAGATGTAAAGGAGCAGAGTGTTTGTATATTATTGAAACTACATTGGTATTATTCAAATTAGGTTGTTATGAGTTTAGAATGTTCATTGTAATTCAAATGGTAAATAATAAAAGTAACTAAAACATATACAGGAAAGAAAAGGAAGAAGGTATCAAAAAAGAACACTACCAAAAATTAACTTATTCATGTTTTATTACTTAGACACAAAAATTTAAAAACACATAGTTGTTATCGGCCGAATTATAAACACCCCTCCACAGATCCTCCTGCCACTATGCATATGTTGAAGCTCTAAACCCCAGTATCTCACAATGTGACTACATTTGAAGACAGGGTCTTTAACAAAGTAATTAAATTAATGAGGGCAGTAAGGTAGGCCTTAATCCAATCTGACTGGTGTCCTTATAAGAAGACATTAGGACACACAGAGACACTCCAGAGGTACATATGTACACAGAAACCATAACACAAAGAGGCAGAAAGAGGGTAGCCACCTGCAAGCCAAGAAGCGAGGCATCTGAAGGAATCAAGATGTCAACACTTTGATCTGGGACTCCAACACTGTGAGAAAATAAATCTTTGTTGTTTAAGCCACCTAGTCTCTGAAATTGTTAAGACTGCCCTAGCAAACTAATATTGAACTTATTCAAAATCATATATTATTCTGTATTATTTATTTCTATCACACTTTTTAAAAAAATAATGTAACCACAGTTGGATTAAACATTTTACCAATATTTAATTAAAAAGAATAAAGGCATGCTTCTTTTTGCCTATGAAATAATAAAATATTTTTACTTTTATGTTTCCTTTCTATACTTGACTAGAGCCATTAGGTCAACTCTTCTTGTAGGTGTGGTAAAACTTAATACAGTCAAAGGTAAAATCCACTGTGACTTATACCTCTGATGCATCAAGCCCACATTCTTGGTGTCAGTCCAATGCAATGACATTAAGGTAAATATCCTCTCAACAAAAGCATGTAAACACAGAATACTTAGGATTTTAATTACTATCAATAATAGGTGTTTAGATATAGGAATTAGTTTATAGTTCTATAAAAATATCCATCTATCTTTTAGCTAAATGCAAGTTTTGGCATTCCAGCTCCTTATGAATCATATCCCTTGTGTTTACAGATTCATTATATAGGCATATCAATGTTCAAAACGTCCATCACTTTAAAACACTCTGAAAGACATTAGCTATCATCCTAACTTAAATTTCTCTTTCTTGCAGAAATGGTTTTAAAACACCTGAATTTGAATTTCTGATGTCAAAACTGGATTCCAAGTAAGTTACAGTTTTAGTAAAGAAACTGAAAAAAGTTTTATTTAACCTCATTGCTCTTTTCTGTGACTTTTTTACTTGAGTTCTGAAGCCCTCTTAATGTATAAAAATGAGCCATTTGAGCCAGGTAAAATGGTTCGCACCTGTAATCCTCGCACTTTGGGAGGCCAAGGCAGGAGGATCACTTGAGGCCAAAAGTTCAAGACCAATCTGAGCAACATACAGAGACCCTGTCTCTACAACAAATAAATTAGCCAGGTATGGCAGGGTGTGCCTGTAGTCCTAGGAGACGGAAGTGGAGATGGAGGAAGGAGGACCCTTTGAGCCCAGCAGTTCAAGGCTGGAGTGAGCTATGATCACACCACTACATTCCAGCCTAGGCAACAGAGCAAGAGATAAATAAATAAAAAAATAAATAAATAATAAATAAATAAAATTATTTGTGTATTTTTTTGGTATGTGTTTTTTCTAGCCTACTTGTGGCCTCTTCAAAAACAGAAACAGGCCAGGCACGGTGGCTCATGCCTGTAATCCCAGCACTTTAGGAAGCCAAGGTGGGTGGATCACGGGGTCAAGAGATCGAGACCATCCTGGCCAACATGTTGAAACCCCATCTCTACTAAAAATACAAAAATTAGCTGGGCATGGTGGCATACACCTATAGTCCCAGCTACTTGGGAGGCTGAGGCAGAAGAATCACTTGAACCCGGGAGACAGAGGTTGCAGTGAGCAGAGATTGCGCCACTGCACTCCAGCCTGGCAACAGAGTGAGACTCCGTCTTGAAACAAACAAACAAACAAACAAAAAAAACCAGAAACACCATAAAAATATTTGTTTTACTATAATCTTCTTTTTCCATTCTCATTCTCAATGTACTGCCAAATCAGAGATGGGCATTCCTTTGGTCCCATATTTTGTTAATATTGTACTGCAGGGCACTATGTCCAGCAACAATAATAGCCATCTTTTAGGCACATATCCAAGGAAGTCATTTTCTTCCATTTCTTTTTTTTAATTATTATACTTTAAGTTTTAGGGTACATGTGCACAATGTGCAGGTTAGTTACATATGTATACATGTGCCATGCTGGTGTGCTGCACCCATTAACTCGCCATTTAGCATTAGGTATATCTCCTAATGCTATCCCTCCCCCTTCCCCCCACCCCACAACAGTCCCCAGAGTGTGATGTTCCCCTTCCTGTGTCCATGTGTTCTCATTGTTCAATTCCCACCTATGAGTGAGAACATGCGGTGTTTGGTTTTTTGTCCTTGCAATAGTTTACTGAGAATGATGATTTCCAATTTCATCCATGTCCCTACAAAGGACATGAACTTATCATTTTTTATGGCTGCATAGTATTCCATGGTGTATATATGCCACATTTTCTTAATCCAGTCTATCATTGTTGGACATTTGGGTTGGTTCCAAGTCTTTGCTATTGTGAATAATGCCGCAATCAACATACGTGTGCATGTGTCTTTATAGCAGCATGATTTATAGTCCTTTGGGTATATACCCAGTAATGGGATGGCTGGGTCAAATGGTATTTCTGGTTCTAGATGCCTGAGGAATCGCCACACTGACTTCCACAGTGGTTGAACTAGTTTACAGTGCCACCAACAGTGTAAAAGTGTTCCTATTTCTCCACATCCTCTCCAGCACCTGTTGTTTCCTGACTTTTTAATGATTGCCGTTCTAACTGGTGTGAGATGGTATCTCATTGTGATTTTGATTTGCATTTCTCTGATGGCCACTGATGATGAGCATTTTTTCATGTGTCTTTTGGCTGCATAAATGTCTTCTTTTGAGAAGTGTCTGTTCATGTCCTTCGCCCACTTTGTGATGGGGTTGTCTTTTTTTTTTTTTTTCTAGAGACAGGGTCTCACTATGTTGCCCAGGCTGGTCTCAAACTACTGGACTCAAGCGATCCTCCTAACTTAGCCTCTCAAAATGCTGGGATTACAGGCATGAATCACAATGCTGGCCTTTTTCCATTTCTTTCAAGTCAAAAATCATATTAAGTGCTTCTACAAAATTTTTAAAAACTGACAAAGTAACCAAAAGTGTTCATTAAGAAAGCATCAATTATCAAATTTAAGCAAGTTATACCCCTTTTTAGCAGTGTTATATACATGCTGTGCAAGATATTGAGCAGATAAGAACTTTTCACTTTCATTAGTAAGAAGTTCAGACCAAATGAAATTTACCAAAATTTACATTTGTACTGTGTATCAAATAAATCTAGAATTGTATTTGGACAAGATATCAACCATACTTGTTTTTGTTGCCTATGGTTTCATTAAAATCTTCAAAAACATGATTTGACATATCAAAATACCTAAGAGCTTTGGGGACATTTTTTTGTTGACATAATTTGCCATATCACTTGATACATGAAAGTATGATTACTGGTAAGATCTGACAGAATAAGTTACCCAAAACTTCAAATTCCTTTTATTACCTTGCTAAAGACAGAAACAAATAAACCACTACTAGAATACGTTGTTAGAATGAATGTGAAATATTGTAAAAAAGTGCAAAAGAATAAAAGTAGGCAATGACTGTTTTATTATGAGACTAATATCAGGGAGAAAGCTGAGGGAGAACTTAATTATATAATTAATAGACTTTTAGAAGGCAGAAACTGATGAAGATCCCCAAGAAAGGAGACAATTTATTAGTGAACAGCTAATAGCCTCCCGGTATTAGTTCATTTTCACACTACGGTAAAGAACTGCCTGAGACTGGGTAATTTATAAAGAAACAAGGTTTAGTTGACTCACAGTTCAGCATGTCTGGAAAGGCCTCTGAAAACTTATAATCATGGCAGAAGGCAAAGGAGAAGAAAGGCACCTTCTTTACAAGGCAGCAAGAATGGGAAATGCCGAGCAAAGGGGTAAGAGCCCCTTATAAAGCCATCAGATCTTGTGAGAACTCACTCACTATCAGGAGAACAGTATGAAGGAAACTGCCCCCATGACTCAATTACCTCCACCTGGTCTCTTCCTTGGCATATGGGGATTATAGAGATTACAATTCAAGATGAGATTTGGGTGGGGACACAAAGCCTAACCATATCACCCCCAGTTCTGGTAGGAGAAAAGACTGAAAACTGCAAAATGTAAAATGTGCCTTGATAAATTAAGGCTTTAGTAAATCATCCTTTTTTTTTTCTTTTTTTTTTTTTGAGATAGAGTCTCACTCTGTTGCCCAGGCTGGAGTGCAGTGGCATGATCTCGGCTCACTGCAACCTCTACCGCCCAGGTTCAAGCGATTCTCTGGCCTCAGCCTCCCAAGTAGCTAGGATTAGAGACATATGCCACCACACCTGGCTAATTTTTGTATTTTTTTTAGTAGAGACGGAGTTTCACCATGTTGGCCAGGCTGATCTGGATCTCCTGACCTCAAGTGATCCGTCCACCTTGGCTTCCCAAAGTGCTGGGATTACAGGCATGAGCCACTGTGCCTGGCCATAAATCATCCTTTTTCTATTACTCTGGAAGTTCCTAAAGTGACCACCAGGATGTTTTACCAAAAACAATACAAATCAATTGACCAATACGAAGACTCAGGCCACTTCATATTAATGACCACCTTAAAGATTCATTTTTACAAAATATTTTAAAACTATGATTAAATGTGAGCTTGGAAGTATGTGGAATAATCATACTATATGTCTAAATCAACTAAGAGTTACTTGAAAAGAAATCATTCTGGATTTTATTTGTCAATTTTCCACTTCCCCAGTTCTTGAAGTTAATTAGAATTCAAGGGGAAAGCATTAATCTATAAAAAAGAAAAAGAAATCTAGTCTAGCAGAACTGACACATGATTGCAATGAGCACAATTTTGAGCTAGCTTCAAACTGCAGAGGTAAGAACCAAAGGTATGTAAAACTTGTTCATATCTTTCAAAGCTGGAAGATTAAACAGATCACTAACTCTCTCAATCAAGATTAGGTTAAGCTGGTAACTCAAAGAGTACATGCCTAATGGGTTCATTCAATCACTCATTGGAAGATATGGGAATAGAGACAGATATATAGATTTATAAAAGATATACACCGGTATAGATATATAGATGCATATACATATCTACCAACATATATGTCTATACATAGATATTTAGGTATGAATATATGAATGTATATTTACGTATATAGATATCTATATATAATACAGAGCAATTTCTACTATCTTGTGGCAGAAACGTCCTTCCTAAGGGGGACATGCAGGAAATGAAGAAGCCATTAAGTTTAATTATGTTAAAAACTTTGAAAGTTACATTAAGAACTAAGGCACAGTAAAAGACACTATAAGAGATAATGTACACATAACAAAAAATAAATACTTTCAACTTATAAAATAAAAAGGAATACTATCTATAAAATATGAAGTTTCTACAAATCTGTAACATATGAAAAATTATAAAATGATAGTGAAAGGAAACAATTTAAGAAGAAACACAAATGAACAATAAACATATTAAAAGTTCAAGCTTACCAATAACCAAAGAAATACCAATTAAAATAACTTTTGATTAGATGTGCAATGACTACTAAAATCCCAATTCAAATGAACAAAACTATTCTACAGCAACGCAATATAAATGGAAACAATTATGCAAAATAGACATGGGTCTAGAATCATTTTGAATCCTTTTAACTTTTAAAATAATTAACCAACCTGAGCCACTTTAATTGAATTCTGGGTAGAGCCACCAGCATGATATTCAACTTTGAATTTTTTCACAAGTTCATCAAACCTATAAGGAAATCACAGTAGAAAAAAGTAAGTTACCTTCTGTGAGTTGCAACAAAGTAAACTTTTCTGAGCAGAAGAGTATTCAAACACAAATAGTAAAACGTTTTTATTAAGTATGTTGAATAAATGAATTGAAATACCTTATAACAAAAATACTAAATTTCCACATTTAAGAAATGTTTTCCATAAGTGTACAACTATAAGAATTTAAGAATTTAAAACAGACTGTCTATAATTGGCCATTAAACTAAACAGAAAGTAAAAGTAATAATTAATAGATTGCCAAATGGAGGTCATGTGGCAAATTGGTTAAGTCAAAATCAGAATCCCAGTCTCAGAATCACTTGTTACTACAAACATACAGAAATCAATGTGTATTTCTCCTCACTCCAGACAACTAAGAGAGTTTTCTATAGAAACTAAACAAAATTTCACTTAATGTTACCCTTGGAATCAGTTCAAGAAGTATGAAAATTATAAGACCTTACACTTCAAAAGAGATGAAGTGTATGTTCATTTCCTCTTCCACATCTTACTAAACGTCAAAAAATATGTTTTATGTATAAAAATAAACAAAAGTATAACACCACTGCCTGTAAAGCAAGGAAAGAAAGATGCCAGGGGAGAAGCCAAGATGGCCGAATAGGAACAGCTCCGGTCTACAGCTCCCAGCGTGAGCGATGCAGAAGACGGGTGATTTCTGCATTTCCATCTGAGCTTTGAAGAGAGCAGTGGTTCTCCCAGCACGCAGCTGAAGATCTGAGAACGGGCAGACTGCCTCCTCAAGTGGGCCCCTGACCTCTGACCCCTGAGCAGCCTAACTGGGAGGCACCCCCCAGCAGCCTAACTGGGAGGCACCCCCCAGCAGGGGCAGACTGACACCTCACACGGCCTGGTACACCAACAGACCTGCAGCTGAGGGTTCTGTCTGTTAGAAAGAAAACTAACAAACAGAAAGGACATCCACACCAAAAACCCATCTGTACATCACCATCATCAAAGACCAAAAGTAGATAAAACCACAAAGATGGGGAAAAAACAGAGCAGAAAAACTGGAAACTCTAAAAAGCAGAGCACCTCTCCTCCTCCAAAGGAACGCAGCTCCTCACCAGCAACGGAACAAAGCTGGACGGAGAATGACTTTGACGAGTTGAGGGAAGAAGGCTTCAGACGATCAAACTACTCCAAGCTACGGGAGGAAATTCAAACCAAAGGCAAAGAAGTTGAAAACTTTGAAAAAAATTTAGACGAATGTATAACTAGCATAACCAATATAGACAAGTGCTTAAAGGAGCTGATGGAGCTGAAAGCCAAGGCTGGAGAACTACGTGAAGAATGCAGAAGCCTCAGGAGCAGATGTGATCAACTGGAAGAAAGGGTATCAGGGATGGAAGACGAAATGAATGAAATGAAGCGAGAAGGGAAGTTTAGAGAAAAAAGAATAAAAAGAAATGAACAAAGCCTCCAAGAAATATGGGACTATGTGAAAAGACCAAATCTACATCTGATTGGTGTACCTGAAAGTGACGGGGAGAATGGAACCAAGTTGGAAAACACTCTGCAGGATATTATCCAGGAGAACTTCCCCAATCTAGCAAGGCAGGCCAACATTCAGATTCAGGAAATACAGAGAACGCCACAAAGATACTCCTCGAGAAGAGCAACTCCAAGACACATAATTGTCAGATTCACCAAAGCTGAAATGAAGGAAAAAATGTTAAGGGAAGCCATAGAGAAAGGTCGGGTTACCCACAAAGGGAAGCCCATCAGACTAACAGCGGATCTCTCGGCAGAAACTCTACAAGCCCAAAGAGAGTGGGGGCCAATATTCAACATTCTTAAAGAAAAGAATTTTCAACCCAGAATTTCATATCCAGCCAAACTAAGCTTCATAAGTGAAGGAGAAATAAAATACTTTACAGACAGGCAAATGCTGAGAGATTTTGTCACCACCAGGCCTGCCTTACAAGAGCTCCTGAAGGAAGCACTAAACATGGAAAGGAACAACCAGTACCAGCCGCTGCAAAATCATGCCAAAATGTAAAGACCATCGAGACTAGTAAGAGACTGCATCAACTAATGAGCAAAATAACCAGCTAACATCATAATGACAGGATCAAATTCACACATAACAATATTAACTTTAAATGTAAATGGACTAAATGCTCCAATTAAAAGACACAGACTGGCAAATTGGATAAAGAGTCAAGATCCATCAGTGTGCTGTATTCAGGAAACCCATCTCACGTGCAGAGACACACACAGGCTCAAAATAAAAGGATGGAGGAAGATCTACCAAGCAAATGGAAAACAAAAAAAGGCAGGGGTTGCAATCCTAGTCTCTGATAAAACAGACTTTAAAACAACAAAGATCAAAAGAGACAAAGAAGGCCATTACATAATGGTAAAGGGATCAATTCAACAAGAAGAGCTAACTATCCTAAATATATATGCACCCAATACAGGAGCACCCAGATTCATAAAGCAAGTCCTCAGTGACATACAAAGAGACTTAGACTCCCACACATTAATAATGGGAGACTTTAACACCCCACTGTCAACATTAGACAGATCAACGAGACAGAAAGTCAACAAGGATACCCAGGAATTGAACTCAGCTCTGCACCAGGCGGACCTAATAGACATCTACAGAACTCTCCACCCCAAATCAACAGAGTATATATTTTTTTCAGCACCACACCTATTCCAAAATTGACCACATACTTGGAAGTAAAGCTCTCCTCAGCAAACGTAAAAGAACAGAAATTATAACAAACTATCTCTCTGATCACAGTGCAATCAAGCTAGAACTCAGGATTAAGAATCTCACTCAAAACCGCTCAACTACATGGAAACTGAACAACCTGCTCCTGAATGACTACTGGGTACATAACGAAATGAAGGCAGAAATAAAGATGTTCTTTGAAACCAACGAGAACCAAGACACAACATACCAGAATCTCTGGGATGCATTCAAAGCAGTGTGTAGAGGAAAATTTATAGCACTAAATGCCCACAAGAGAAAGCAGGAAAGATCCAAAATTGACAGCCTAACATCACAATTAAAAGAACTAGAAAAGCAAGAGCAAACACATTCAAAAGCTAGCAGAAGGCAAGAAATAACTAAAATCAGAGCAGAACTGAAGGAAATAGAGACACAAAAAACCCTTCAAAAAATTAATGGATCCAGGAGCTGGTTTTTTTGAAAGGATCAACAAAATTGATAGACCGCTAGCAAGACTAATAAAGAAAAAAAGACAGAAGAATCAAATAGATGCAATAAAAAATGATAAAGGGGATATCACCACCGATCCCACAGAAATACAAACTATCATCAGAGAATACTACAAACACCGCTAGGCAAATAAACTAGAAAATCTAGAAGAAATGGATAAATTCCTCGACACATACACTCTCCCAAGACTAAACCAGGAAGAAGTTGAATCTCTGAATAGACCAATAACAGGAGCTGAAATTGTGGCAATAATCAATAGCTTACCAACCAAAAAGAGTCCAGGACCAGATGGATTCACAGCTGAATTCTACCAGAGGTACAAGGAGGAACTGGTACCATTTCTTCTGAAACTATTTCAATCAATAGAAAAAGAGGGAATCCTCCCTAACTCATTTTATGAGGCCAGCATCATCCTGATACCAAAGCCAGGCAGAGACACAACCAAAAAAGAGAATTTTAGACCAATATCCTTGATGAACATTGATGCAAAAATCCTCAATAAAATACTGGCAAACTGAATCCAGCAGCACATCAAAAAGCTCATCCACCATGATCAAGTGGGCTTCATCCCTGGGATGCAAGGCTGGTTCAACATACGCAAATCAATAAATGTCATCCAGCATATAAACAGAAGCAAAGACAAAAACCACATGATTATCCCAATAGATGCAGAAAAGGCCTTTGACAAAATTCAACAACTCTTCATGCTAAAAACTCTCAATAAATTAGGTATTGATGAGACGTATCTCAAAATAATAAGAGCTATCTATGACAAACCCACAGCCAATATCATACTCAATGGGCAAAAACTGGAAGCATTCCCTTTGAAAACTGGCACAAGACAGGGATGCCCTCTCTCACCACTCCTATTCAACATAGTGTTGGAAGTTCTGGCCAGGGCAATCAGGCAGGAGAAGGAAATAAACGGTATTCAGTTAGGAAAAGAGGAACTCAAATTGTCCCTGTTTGCAGATGACATGATTGTATATCTAGAAAACCCCATTGTCTCAGCCCAAAATCTCCTTAAGCTGATAAGCAACTTCAGCAAAGTCTCAGGATACAAAATCAATGTACAAAAATCACAAGCATTCTTATACACCAATAACACACAAACAGAGAGCCAAATCATGAGTGAACTCCCATTCACAATTGCTTCAAAGAGGATAAAATACCTAGGAATCCAACTTACAAGCCACGTGAAGGACCTCTTCAAGGAGAACTACAAACCACTGCTCAAGGAAATAAAAGAGGATACAAACAAATGGAAGAACATTCCATGCTCATGGGTAGGAAGAATCAATATTGTGAAAATGGCCATACTGCCCAAGGTAATTTACAGATTCAATGCCATCCCCATCAAGCTACCAATGACTTTCTTCACAGAATTGGAAAAAACTACTTTAAAGTTCATATGGAACCAAAAAAGAGCACGCATCGCCAAGTCAATCCTAAGCCAAAAGAACAAAGCTGGAGGCATCACGCTGCCTGACTTCAAACTATACTACAAGGCTACAGTAACCAAAACAGCATGGTACTGGTACCAAAACAGAGATATAGATCAATGGAACAGAACACAGCCCTCAGAAACAACGCCGCATATCTACAACTATCTGATCTTTGACAAACCTGACAAAAACAAGAAATGGGGAAAGGATTCCCTATTTAATAAATGGTGCTGGGAAAACTGGCTAGCCATATGGAGAAAGCTGAAACTGGATCCCCTCCTTAAACCTTATACAAAAATCAATTCAAGATGGATTAAAGACTTAAACGTTAGACCTAAAACCATAAAAACCCTAGAAGAAAACCTAAGCATTACCATTCAGGACATAGGCATGGGCAAGGACTTCATGTCTAAAACACCAAAAGCAATGGCAACCAAAGCCAAAATTGACAAATGGGATCCAATTAAACTAAAGAGATTCTGCACAGCAAAAGAAACTACCATCAGAGTGAACAGGCAACCTACAAAATGGGAGAAAATTTCCGCAACCTACTCATCTGACAAAGGGCTAATATCCAGAATCTACAATGAACTCCAACAAATTTACAAGAAAAAAGCAAACAACCCCATCAAAAAGTGGGCAAAGGACATGAACAGACACTTCTCAAAAGAAGACATTTATGCAGCCAAAAAACACATGAAAAAATGCTCACCATCACTGGCCATCAGAGAAATGCAAATCAAAATCACAATGAGATACCATCTCACACCAGTTAGAATGGCAATCATTAAAAAGTCAGGAAACAACAGGTGCTGGAGAGGATGTGGAGAAATAGGAACACTTTTACACTGTTGGTGGCACTGTAAACTAGTTCAACCACTGTGGAAGTCAGTGTGGCGATTCCTCAGGGATCTAGAACTAGAAATACCATTTGACCCAGCCATCCCATTACTGGGTATATACCCAAAGGACTGTAAATCATGCTGCTGTAAAGACACATGCACACGTATGTTTATTGCGGCATTATTCACAATAGCAAAGACTTGGAACCAACCCAGATGTCCAACAATGATAGACTGGATTAAGAAAATGTGGCACATATACACCATGGAATACTATGCAGCCATAAAAAATGATGAGTTCATGTCTTTTGTAGGGACATGGATGAAATTGGAAATCATCATTCTCAGTAAACTATCGCAAGAATAAAAAACCAAACACCACATGTTCTCACTCATCGGTGGGAATTGAACAATGAGAACACATGGAAACAGGAAGGGGAACATCACACTCTGGGGAATGTTGTGGGGTGGGGGGAGGGGTGAGGGATAGCATTGGGAGATATACCTAATGCTAGATGACGAGTTAGCGGGTGCAGCGCACCAGCATGGCACATGTATACATATGTAACTAACCTGCATATTGCGCACATGTACCCTAAAACCTAAAGTATAATAATAAATAAATAAATAAATAAATAAATAAATAAAAGAAAGTTAGCTCCACCTCACTAAACCATTTTATGACTTTACCTTCCTTAGAGAAAAGTAGGTAAAAAATTGAAAAAAAGGGCAAAAAAAAAAAAAAAGATGCCACAAACAGACCTATCTAATTATATGAAAAGATGCAGCTAGAGAATGACACAGTTTCTATACACTAACTTAACAATTATTGAAAAATTTTTGAAAAATCAATAGTTGGATGGATTACCTGATCAATCAAAATACGCATGAGTAAAAACTAAAATAAAAATAGAAAACTTGAAATTTTTGAAAAGACCAAAAAAGTAGAGAGAAAATATAAGAAATTGAAAATATGAAATAAAAATTAAAAGGTGTAGAGAATTTATTAGGTGGTCCGAGATCTATTTAACAGGAAATACAGAAAGGGAAAATAGAGATTATGAAGAGTAAGACAGAAATGTTGGAAAAAAAAAAAAGGTGAAACATAAATATGGTCAGATGTTTCCAAACATCAAGCAGTTTTACAAGGGATTAGGGACTAGGACCCCTTACTTGGACACATCTTGTTTAATCTCTCATATTAAGATAAAACCCTAAAAGCATATAATGTGAAAAATAATAATTACCTTAAAAGGAACAAAAATCAGACTAATACTTAACTTCTCAAAGAATACCGGATGCTAAAAATATAATGGAGTAATATATTCTATGCTGAGAAGGGAGGAAATTTTTGAAACTAGAAATTTTCAATATGTACTCAAATTATCAGGTTAATAAGGCAAAGTAATATTTAATAATCCTTTATCCTATGTGGAAAAAATTACTAAGGAGATGTGCCAACCTCTCCCCCCCAAAAAAAACAGAAGAAAGATGGAATGAGGTTAAAAGAAAAGTAGAGTGGTGTATGACTTTGAAAAAGAAAGCCATAAAAAAGTTAAAAGTGCCCATCATACATTATTGCATGCAAAATTCTCCCTTTCATGGAGAGGACTCCATAAATATCTCAAATGTCAAAAATCAAGTTTTTAAAAAGGTTTTAAATATATTGTTGAAGTCATAAAGTCAATCAATAAAATATCAAACTAAAGGAAATATAAGGAAGAATAAAAAGGTAAAACAGTGTAAGTGCACTACATTCTTCATCTTCCAGTATAGAGTTCACAGACATTGTATAAATTTGTTAATTAAAAATAAGCATAAATTCATTATTTAGACTTATAATGGTAAGCTAAAAACATTAACTTTTTTTTTTTTTGGATACAGAATCTTCCTTTGTCACCCAGGCTGGAGTGCAGTGGCGCAAACATAGCTCAATGCAGCCTCCACCTCCTGGGCTCAAGGGATCCTCCCACCTCAGTCCCCTAAATAGCTGGGAATACAGGTATGCACCACCAGACTTGGCTAATTTTTTTGTATTTTTTTTTTTTTTTAGAGACAGGCTTCACCCTGTTGCCCGGGCAGATCTTGAACTCCTGAGCTCAGGCGATCCTCCCACCTCAGCCTCCCAAAGTGCTAGGATTACAGGTGTGAGCCATGGATCCAGGCCCCTGAAAACATTAACTGTTAACAGTATTTGCATCTCTACGGAGTTAATATAAAAGGATTTTTTTAACTGGTGTTTATAGTTTACTTTTGTTTTTTATAAATTTCTCTAGGATAAGTAAAATAAATGTGCAATTTTTAAAAAATGAATGTCTTGGTGCTATAAATTCTTAGAAACTTTCTGTTCTCAAAAAAAAAAAAAGTGAATGTCTGTGTAACCACTACCCAGGTTAAGAAAAAACACAATGGACTGACTTAGAAACCCCTGTATCTTATAACTATCTCTCATATATAATATATACACATATATACACACACAATATATATACACACACAATATATATACACACACACACACTCTCTCTCTATCTTCAAGTGTCCTTACCCTGTTGTTCTTCATGAGTGCTTTGGCCGTTCTTGGTTTTTTGCACTCCATATAAATTTACAACTAGTTGTCAAACTCCAAAAACCAACTTGTTAGGATTTTTTTTTTGAGACAGAGTCTCGCTCTGTTGCCAGGCTGGAGTGCAGTGGCGCGATCTCAGCTTACTGCAGCCTCCAACTCCTTGGTTCAAGTGATTCTCCTGCCTCAGCCTCCCAAGTAGCTGGGACTACAGGCACATCCCACCATGCCCAGCTAATTTTTCTATTTTTAGTAGAGATGGGGTTTCACCATGTTGGCCAGGATGGTCTCCATCTCTTGACCTCGTGATCTGCCTGCCTCGGACTCCCAAAGTGCTGGGATTACAGGTGTGAGCCACCACGCCCAGCCCAACTTGTTAGGATTTTAACAGTGATTGCACTGATTATCTAAATCTATGCTGGGAAAAGTGATATATTTCCAATATTAAATCATCTAATCCATGATTACAGTATCTCTCAAAGTTTCATAATGTTTGCCACAAAGCCTCCACATCTTTTATTCTGTTCACTACTTCATACTTCCTATGTTTTAATACTATTATGATATTGTTTAAACTTAATTTTTATTTGTGGCTGATATTTAGAAACATTCTTTATATCAATTTTTTCCAGCCAAGTTTCTAATATTTAATTAACTCCAATGATTCATGTGTTTTTAATAAATTAAACATAATTATCATTTGTGAATAAGGACAATTTTTTTCCTCCCCTTTCTTGTGTTAGTAGAGAGACTACAAGCTCTAGCATAATATAAATAGAGAATAAATAATAGTAGGTGGAAATGGGCAAATTTAGTCTTGTTCTGAATTTTGGCCTGAGAAATTCTGATGAATAGCAGAATTAGTCAATTTCCCAAAATTAGAAGTCTTCAAATAAGGGTTTAATTTTCCACCTTGATGTAGTTTTACTATGTGTATGTTCTGCTTCTACTTAAGTGTTAAACATTTTTAAATGTTACAGATTTAAAATAGATTTATGTCTATTGATAGGTATTTTCCATGTTATTTCAAATGAGAAGTGTTAATTTATGAAAACTTATGCACAATGTAATCTTTTTGTGTAAACAAAATTACCCAATATACATGTCTACTGAAAAGAACCTGGAAGAATACAACCAAGGTATTAACAGTAGTTATCGCCAAATTAGGAACAATTATGGCTCTTTTATACATCTGTTTAGATTGTGCAATAATCATATAAACTGTTTTGTAATGAAAAATCAACTTCATTTTATAATAAAAGAACATAGCAATTTTCCATACAATTATTTTTAAAGAACCATATATAGAACAAAGCTGAATAAAAAACAAGAGCAGAGAAAGAAGTGATTCTAAACGAAAAAGGCAGGGAAAGTTTAACATCTGAATTGAAATTTGACACTTAAGGGAGAAAAAAAAATTCAGGGTTGAGGCTAAAACAATAAACATGACGTATTCAGAAAAACCAGTTAAACACAGACTAAAATGCAGGTCAAAATCAAAGTAGTAAAAACTGACAAAGAAAAGGTAACTATCAGGCTAATAAGTGTAGACATTATTCTGAAGGCTACTAGAAATTATTAAACTCTATTTAGCAACAGTGTGAAAAGCAGACTTTTTAAAAATGATAACACTGGACAGAGTAAAGAGAAGCAGACCACCTGCCTTTAGAATAGCTCATATGAAAGACAGGATAGAGAGACGAGACCAAAGTAAGGAATCATTCCGAAGTTGAAGACACAGGATGTGATAAAGAAGTGTAAGATGTGGAAGAGGGATGATAATTCTGAGGTTGCTAGTTTGGATAACCAGTTGAATGGTGTTAGAAAAGAAATACAGGAGAGAAGAAAACTCATAAGAAGGAAAAGGAACTCCTAAGTAGCCAACTAACAAACCAAGAAATATTTATCTTTAGGGAACTGATTGTGCTATGGCAAGACTAACAGGTGTTTAAGGATGAAAGAGTTTATGATATCATTACATTTTATGGGAAACTTCTATATATTTTCCTTACATGACTTTTTCCATAGGAAATAAAGTATGGGAATTTTAGTAATTTATAGATTCCTTCTTACTTTCTCCTTTTGGTTGACATTCTTTGTCTGAATGGGGTGGCCATATAAACACCTCAGTCAAAAGCCTGACAGAATTGGAAGGACAGTACCTGATCCATTTTTCCACCACAAGCCTACTATAGTAATTATCATTGGAAGAAATTTAATAAACTTTGTAATATTATAATTATTTATAAGTTACATTATTACAGGAAAAAATTATAACAAAGATATGAATATAGTAATATTAAATGTACAAAAATGGCATTAAAAATAAGAGAAGCAAATTAAGATAAAGTTGAAAGAACACAAAATATAAGACATAAACACTTATAGTTTATGAAAGCTGAAATATAATATGGGATGTTCTTATACTAACTGTTCAACAAAATGATCAATAAATTCATTCAATATAATTATTTTGTCTTTAAAAATTAATTTACCGTTCTCCCACCTGTCTAAAACACAGGTTTAGGACCTCTGTTGGACTTTTTCTTTTCAAGAGTGATGGTGTTTGTTACTGATCTACACTTCATACACCCCTCTCCCTTTTTTCAGTCTCTTAAACCTCCCCACTACCTCTGCTCTCCAAATGTACAGACAAAGCAGCAGAATCAATATTGGAATATGATGTTTATAACTCTGCTTATAAGAGATTTGAATTCTTACTATGTTCTGTCTCCTAGCAATTCTGAAGGTACAGCTTATTTGTGACTTTAATTGTATCTGTTGTTTTGAGGAAGATAAGAAAATTTAGATTCATTATCCTCTAAGTGCAGTTTAAATGGCTTTTGATGGTATAAGTGGCAGCCTAAAAACTAGAAGATCAACACAGTAATCAAGGATATATTAAGACCATGTAAAATAAAAATAGAAATATGTAGAATTAAACACCTTGTGGTTGGAAACTAAATGAATTACTTTTAAATAAAAGGCAACTATTGTAAGTTATATTTAGGATGCATTTAGAAAATGTATCCTGAAAAGCTAGAAAAACAGTAGAAAAAGTGAAGAGAACAATAAGCAATACAAAAGGGAGAGAAGAAATTTTAAAACACAAATAGCACTGTAATTTTTAATGTGTCATTTTTCTCCTTATCTAACACGAATAAAAAATACTTCATGATTATACCTTTCAACATAGAACCATTTATTCCTATATGAATAAAAGTACTTATAAATAAGATATAAGAAGAATTATGAACAGGAAAATGTCCACAAAACCAACACTTTACAATTTCTAGTTCTACCTAAGGGCAATTGCTTTCTATTTTCACAGAAACTAAAGCCACTAAGTTATTTCAAACTCAGGGGTGGGAGGGAAGGAGAGAGAGAGAGAGAGAGTGAGCACATGAGAGTGTGTGTGCGCTCAGCATATTATCAGGAGAAGAAAGAAGACCTCACGTTGTGTTAACATCAGCACAACGTAAAAACAGCATTAATAATTTTTGAACATTTGATAGATTGATGTATGAAGAACAGGACATGTGATTAAAATCTTTACAGTGAAATTCCAAAAATTTAACTTCCTTAAGAAAGCATTCATAACTGCCAAGTAGAATTTCTGATGAAGTTCTTCCTTAAACTTCTCATCTAAACAAATAATTAAAAACATAAGTAATTCTAAACAGGTTATACTTATTAAGATCAAATGTTAATAGAATAACACGGGGGGGGAATCGACAGGCAAATTGTAAAATTCAAAGCTTTGAAATCTTTTACCACAAATGTTTGGTGAGGTTTTAAAAAACTCAAATGTCAGTTTGCTAAAAGCCAAAATAACATTTTCCACATGCGTTTATATTTAAGCATATTTTTAAAAGTTACGGAAAAGTAACAGTTATTCAAAACTAAGGTTAAGCTATTAGTTCATAAGGATTGTAATTTAAAGACATTTCTTGAACCTCCAATTTTATTTTTTTGATAAGAAAGCAATTTTAAGCATGTATTGCTTAGATAAGCCCTTACAACTCTAATATGTTTAAAGGTTTAATTATTCCCATTTATAACTCTGAACATGAAGATCATTGTACCTAAGATAATCAAATATACTGCTGAAAAGCATTTTGTATATAAGTATAGATGATTAAAATAAAATGAATTATTCCTAAATTTAGATGCATGATAAGTGCATTAGGTTTCTACCCATTGTAAGAACACAACAAAATTTCACTAAACCAATTTATGATTTTCATTAAATAGTAACTGGTTGACATTTAGTTTTAAATCATAAAAAGAAAAAGTCATATGTAAGCAAAAGAAAAATACTGCAGGACACTGGTTCTCAAAATTAGATGGGTAATCTCATGGTAAACCTAGAGCATCACCCACACGTCCACAGGCAGGTACTTCCAAAACACAAATTATATACTCCACCTCCCTTACTGGTTTGCTTTCAGCTGTTATTTCTACCAGAGTCCATGGTTTATAATGGGCCTGAGTTTCTCTGACCATAGAAATATTCCAGAAACATATATAATAGATATAGAGAGTAGTTAAGCAATAACTAGCTAATTATTTCTCTCTACCAAACTTCAAAAAATGTCACTCATCAGAAATACTCAAACACCTAAAATCTCTTATCAAAACATAACATATGGAACTTCCAATTCTGGGTAGCATATACTGCATCACAGCCAACATTCCTACTGATAACACCTAGGAAGGCCATATAAATCATAAGTCACATTGTTAATGGTACCAAAGAGCTCTGAAGCAACAAGGACACAGTGGATAAATTTCCGGAGAGGTGAGACCTGTTCACAGAGGCAGGCCAGAACTGGCAGCTTTTTGTTCCACCTGCCAACATTTGCAGCCAGAAGCATGAAGACAGAGAAACAAAATTTGACATTTCCCAAACCTAAAACACACACCTAGTTTGCCCCAAAACACATTTGCTGAATTCTGAAACTGAATGCTAAGTTAAAGAGGTTAACCAAAATAGTTCCAAAAGTAGAAAGTTCTCTATCAGTGCTTACAAAGACAGGACAAGAAAAGAGCAACTAAAAACATAATAGGCAAGAAATGAAAGCCCTAGAAGGAGTGGAGAATAAAAATAAGGATCCGTGGCACATTTCCACTGGGGTTTGGGGGGAAGGATATACTTATACTGGTTACATGTGGAACCTGAAAATTCACACTTTGTGATTAGCAGAAGATAATGATAAGGAAGGGGGCAATAGGGGGAAAACAGTAGGGATTTTAGCAATTACATAAGGCTGAAGTAATAACATTGGAAACTGAAAACCTAAAACAAAAGATCATTTTCCCCTTTGACATAATTGCCAAATTTTGAAGGCAGAAAGAAATTAAGCTAGAAACCTCTGAATTAAGCTGGAAACCTCTGAGGTTTCCACCCTCATTCTGGTGGACTGTTTCAGAGCTGAGACCACTGGTATCAATTAAAAGTCCTAGAGGTTCAGGCTCTAGGAACAGAAGCAAACAGGCTCGACTGAACTGTCAACACTGAAAAATCACCTTTGACCTAGCTTAACCCTTAATTTTTATTAAGGTAATAAGCTCTCCCCTCACTCCATATCAGCCTCATACAGAAAAGAGTGAACACTCTGGTAGAAGATACAATCTGAATAATCTACAATTCGTATATAAAGTGTTGGTAAATAATAATAAACTGAAAGTTATAACAAGAGGTAAAATAATCTGACTAAAACACAAGAAACAAAAAGCAAGAGAAGAGTATCTGCCTACTACTTAGACCCAGACATGGTTATAGTCACAGGAAGTATGTGCAGAGCTGAGAAAATAAAGCCCCAGTTCTCTGGCTGGATTACCAAGGCGGAGAGCTCCAGGGAACCACAAACTACTAGGATTCTTCAGACATCTAGAAAAAGTGAAAAGACTCAGCAAAGAAACAGAAGATAAAGAAGATAAATTAAAAATATTAGAATTTAAAAATTCAATAACTAGAAATTTAAAACTAACTAGATGGGCTTAATAATAAAATGAAGAAGACTGTTAAGAATCAGTATACTTAAAAATAAATCAATAAAAATTTTCCAATCTGCAGGACAGAAAAAGGATTTTTTAAAAAAATGAAAAAAGACTCAGACCTATAAGACAATACTAAAAGATCTAAATTTGTGCATGAGTAACAGAATAAAAGAAGTGCGGTGCAGAAAAAAAAAAAATTGAAAAATAATGGCTTGACCAGGTATGGTGGCTCACAACTATAATCTCAGCACTTTGGGAGGCCAAAGCAGGAGGACTGCTTGAACCCATGAGTTTGAAACCAGCCTGGGCAACATAGTGAGACCCTACTTCTACAAAAAAATAAAAATAGCCAGGCATAGTGATGCATGCCTGTAGTCCCAGCTACTCAGGAGGTTAAGGCAGGACGATTACTTCAGTCCAAGAGTTTGATGCTGTAGTGAACTGAGATTGTGCCACTGCGCTGCAGCCTGAACCACAAAGCAAGACCCTGCTTCTAAAAAAGGAAACGGAAAGGAAAGAAAGAAAAAAAAAAACAATGGCTTAAAAATTTCCAAATTTGATTAATGACATACTCTTAACAGATTCAAGCTCAGAAACTCCACACAGGATAAGCAAACACAAAATCCACACTCATACACAAGAGAAGAACACAGAGAGAGGAACCAAGGGATATACCAAAAGTTAAGCGGAGAAGGTGCCAGCAAAGAGGGATGGAAACAGCCACCTGTCAGAAAACAGAGCTAAGGGAGGGGTGAAGCTGTGGGGGTAAGGGAGGAAGAAAGGAGCAGAGGATGGAGGGAAGGGGATAGGTCCAACATGGCCAAGTTCCTCACTACAGACATATAAGATAAATTTGATATCAATATATGATTTCCTATAGTGGAGTCATCAGGGTAGGCAACATTCCTCAATGGTTAGAAGCAAAGGCTCTGGTGTCAGACAGACCTGGCTTTAATTCCATATTCATCTAATTGTATGACATGGGGCAAGTACGGCTGGCCCTCCATATCCGTATGTTCCACATCCATGGATTCAACGAACCACAGATTGAAAATATTTGGAAAAATATGTACTGAACATGTAAAGAGTGTTTTTCCTTGACATTATTCCCTAGAGTATAACAACTACTTACACAGCATTTACATTATATTAGGTATTATAAGTAATCTAGAAATTATTTAAAGTACATGGGAGGATATGCATATGTTATATACAAATACCACAGAATTTTATATCAGGGACTTGAGAATCCTTGGACTTTGGTATCTGAGGAAGTTCTTGGAACCAATCCCCCATGAATACCAAAGGACAATTGTAATTTAAGTTCTCTGAGATTAGGTTTCCTCATTTGTAAAACATAGCATTAAAGACTACTTCTTTTTGTGTTCCACAATATTTAAGCATAGTGCCTGATGGATAATGGGTACACAGAAAAAAAAATTGATGAATGAATGGTTGAATGGACACACTAAAGAAGGATTAAATGAGAATTGCTGCTGCTATTGTTCTTGGATTTTTAAGAACATGTACACTACCAACCTATACAAATTTTAACAAAACTAGATTTCCCTTGAATATTTTTTAAATAATTAAACATTAATTTGGTTTATGCTTGTATCTCTGTTACAAGCACAATTTTATCCATTGTAAAAAAGAATTTCTATTCTCTGATGAAATTCTTTATCTTGTATCCATGTTACCTACTGCTTTTTAGAGAAATTCCACTCTAAGTCATAAATTTTCAGTTAACACAGATATGATGTTATCCAGCAAGAAAAAACAAAATCAAATTTCTAAACAAGTGAGATAAAATAAGGTGCTTATACTTGCTTCCCTTGAGTGTGTGTGTGTATAATGCACTATTCCACTCTTTCATTTCATTTACCTTGAACGTAGTAAGCACTCAATAAATGCCATCAACTAAGTTTATAATTGTGGAAAAATAACTTAGTTACTGATTTTGCAGAAAATTTTCAATTGGGCTACCACCTTAAAAAAAAAAAGAAGTAAATGACTGACATCTTTAATATTTTTAATTCAAACTTCCCAATACTTGTAAGACACTTGATACAAAGCATTCTCAATCCCCACTGTACTAAGTAATGAAGAAAATAATCTATTCAATAACCCACTAAACAATTAACCAAATGTTACAGCTATACAAAACAAATATGAATCACATAACAATGTAAATTCAAAAGTATACAGACATACAATATTATTTTTACATTACTGCTAATAAATTTCTCATTTTGACAATACCTTTTTTTTTTTTTGAGACAGAGTTTTACTCTTGTTGCCCAGGCTAGAGTTCAATGGCGCAATCTCAGCTCACTGCAACCTCCGCCTCCCGGGTTCAAGCGATTCTCCTGCCTCAGCCTCCCTAGTAGCTGAGATTACAGGCACCAGCCACCACACCCAGCTAATTTTTTATATTTTTTGTAGAGACAGGTTTTCACTATGTTGGCCAGGCTGGTCTCGAACTCCTGACCTCAGGTGATTCACCCGCCTCAGCCTCCCAAAGTGCTGGGATTACAGGCGTGAGCCACTGCACCCAGCTTGATATTTTAAAAGCAAGGATTTTGAAAATTTGTCAGTGTAGAAGCTTTATCTTATGCATGCCTTTCTAGAAAAAAAAAAAAAACATTAAAACCAATATGAAAAGTGTTTAGATACTGGAGATACTTTCTTTCATCTTCCAAATACTACAAATAAAGAAAACCACAAATTTGCTGAAGTTTGAAACATCTGGGGACTATCTTAAGATACTCATTTTTAAGAGCTCCATATTAAAGAATAGCCTGAAGCGTAGATGATAAATCTGCTCTAAAACTGAAAGTGTGTTTTTAATCCTATTGAATATAAACAGGCTTTTTTTTTTCTTAAATGGGGGAACTATAATCCAGATGCAAAGTGCCGAAAGACAAAATATTCCATAAAAGGAAATTTTAAAAATACAGACTAGCGTTCAATTTTAAAATAATCACAAGAGTATGTTTTTACTGAGATATTAACAACTATAAGTGTCAATAATCCTTTTGTAACTGCTAACTGAAAAATACACAGGTGATTATCTCATTATTGTGCTTCATATCTTCTGAACAGGTTATAAATATACTTTTGTAAAAGATGTCCCCAGCTGTAAACTCTCATAAGACAAAAAACTGAAGATGCATCTTTATTATGCATAAAGTTAATACTAATGCAAAAGTATGTTTCATAACAATATCATTTGCCAAAATATACATTATAGAGAAATGATAACAAGGCATGGTACATGAGATCCTTAAATTCATATTTCCCACAGAATTTAAAATAAAACTGCCTACCATGCTTATGAATTGAAGAAATTATTCCTGGTTTGTTTTTTGTTTAAACAAAAACTCACACTACACTCAGTAAAATGTGGAATACAAATTCGTTTCCTTTTTTTGAGACAGGCTCTCCCTCTGTAATGGAGGCTGGAGTGCAGTGGCACGATTTGGGTTCACTGCAACTTCTGCCTCCCAGGCTCAAGCCAACCTCCTACCTCAGTGCCACAAGTAGCTGGGACCATAGGCATGTAGCACTATAACCAGCTCATTTTAAAATATTTTTGTTAAGAGACGAGGTTTTGCCATGTTGCTCAGGCTGGTTTTGAACTCCTGGACTCAAGTGAGCCACCTGCCTTGGCCTCCCAAAGTGCTGAGATTATAGGCATGAGCCACTGTGCCCAGCCTGGAATATAAATTCTTTCCAGTACAAACTGGACTTCAAAAGTAAAGCACTCTGAGAAAACCATCAACAGTCCATTTGAAAGCAAAAACAGGCTGGGGGCAGTGGCTCATGCCTATAATCCTAGCACTTTGGGAGGCCAAGGTGTGCTGATTGCCTGAGCTCAGAAGTTTGAAACCAGCCCAGGGAACATGGTGAAACCCCATCTCTACTAAAATACAAAAAATTAGCCAGGCATGGTGGTCCCACCTGTAATTACTCAGGAGGCTGAGGTGGAAGAATCGCTTGAACCCGGGAGGTAGAGGTTGCAGTGAGCCAAGATCATACCACTGCACCCCAGCCTGGTCAACAGAGCAAGACTCCATCTCAAAAAAAAAAAAAAAAAAAAAAAACAGAAAAGAAAAGAAAGCAAAAACAAGCTTTAAAAAAAGGTAAAAATGCAAAGCCCTGAATTCCAAAGCCATTCAGTTACTATAGGAGAAAAGTGTTGCAGGTTAAGGGTACAGGACACACTCTGCTGATATTTAATTGCAGGTGAATCTCTTTTGTAACACTTCAAACATTTAAATTACATTATGAAGACAACTAACTTTTCTAAATTTGAGTATTTTTAGTATTTTCTAAATGCAAGAACTTTAAAATGCTAATAAAGGATAGTCAACCCAATGCATAACTGGTTTCTAATTAGACATCTATTATTCTTTTAGAAGAAGATGAGGGTCAGAAAGCTTTCTTTGTAAAAGGCCAGGTAGTAAATAGTTTGGGCTCTATGGGTAATGAGAAAAAAACCAAGGACATTATCTAGGTACTTATAAAACAAAAAACTTTTACTGACAAATTTAGGAATATTAATAACAAAATTTTTTGTTTATCAGGTTTAGTAATGAGAAGAATGTAATTATTTTAGGGGAAATAACATTTCATTTAATTGGTGTTTAAAGTTACTTTTTTTTTTTTTTTTTGAGACAGAGTCTCATTCTGTCACCCAGGCTGGAGTGCAGTGGTGCAATCTGGGCTCACTGCAACCTCCACCTCCCGGGTTCAAGTGATTCTCCTGCCTTAGCCTCCCAAGAAGCTGAGACTACAGGCACATGCCACCACGCCCAGCTAATTTTTGTATTTTTAGTAGAGATGGGGATTAATCATATTGGCCAAACTGGTCTTGAACTCCTGACCTCATGATCCACCCGCCTCGGCCTCCCAAAGTGCTGGGATTACAGGTGTGAGCCACTATGCCCGGCCAAAGTTACTGTTATCAATCAAAATTGATCACAAATATTCATCTGTTAACATTGATCTATAATAATTTCACATATTTCAACTTTGAATGTCTCCATGTACAAATAGATACTCCCAAATACTGATATAAATCCAATAGCATATGATTTAAATTAAGCATATTTATCACTTAGAAAGCATTTATAGAATTCTATCAGAGCTTTTTCTTGATATTTCCCCTTTAGCATGTAGATTGCAGATTAATCACTTCTAATGCAACATAAGGTAGAAGCTCCTCGATTGCAGTGTTAGATGGATTTTGAAATAAAGAAGTTATCTCTGCCCTGGCATCAATATTGCTAAAACTACAGTTTGAACCCACAAACATCTGCTACAAATGTGTGTGGAAATAGAAGTATCACTTCTTGTTTTAACTTTTGACAGAATGGGACATTGTATATAAAGCAGCTTGACATTACTTGTGATTCAAACTACATTAGCTGCTGTCAAATAACTTTACCATAGTATAAGTTTTACATATAAGCACTGGTATGCCTCAAAATTAAGAAACCATATAAAGGCTGCTGCAGTGGCTCACACCTGTAATCCCAGCACTGTGGGAAGCCAAAGTGAGTGGATAGCTTGACATTAGAAGTTTGAGACCAAGCTGGTCAACATGGTGAAATCCTGTCTCTACTAAAAATACAAAAAGCTTAGCTGGGCATGGTGGCATGAGGCTGTAGACCCAGCTACTTGGGAGGCTGAAGTAGGAGAATTGCTTGAACCAGGGAGGTGGAGGTGGAGGTTGCAGTGAGCTGAGATAGCACCACCGCACTCCAGCCTGCGTGACAGAGTAAAACCCTGATGAGAAAAGAGAAAAGAGAAGAAAGAAAGGAAGGAAGGAAGGAAGGAAAGGAAGGAAGGAAGGGAAAAGAGAGAGAGAGAGAGAAAGAAATAAATAAACAAACAAACAACAATATCAGTATCATTAAGAAATAATGTAGTAGCCAGGGACATGATGGCTCACACCTATAATCCCAACACTTTGGGAGTTTGAGGCAGGAGGATCACATGAGGCCAAGAGTTCAAGACCAACCTGGAGAACATAGCAAGATCCTGTTTCTAAAAAAAATAAATAAATAAAGAAGAAGAAAAAAGAAAAGAAACAATATAAAGTCTTCAGTAAAAGCTAATTTTCAAAGCCATTTCATGTGCAATAACAGTAGTTGAAGGAGCTTCTCCTTGTTTAGAAAAATTTGAATCTTGACCATAAGCTCAAACAACTGCAGTAATCAAACTGATGGGTGGTCAGGCAAGTCAAATATCCAGCTTAAATTTCTGATAAAAACTTACAGAACTATCTCTTCATACAGCAAATGAAGTTCACTATTGATAATACTGGTTCAATAATAAATGATATTCAAATAATAAATCATAGATTCAAATGTTGTCTACAAAATAGCAGCTAATAAATAATACAATGAATAGCCATAGGCTTTACAACCTTATAGTTTCACAAACTTTGTAGATTTCTCCAATGAACCCTTTTTTCTGATCCATATATATATATAATATATATTTAAAATATATATGGAGCAAAAAAGTTAATTGGAGAAATTCACAAAGTTTATGATATAAATATATATAATATGTATTTTAATATTTTTTATATATATATATTTCTTTTTTTTTTTTTTTGAGACAGAGTCTTGCTGTGTCACCCAGGCTGGAGTGCAATGGCATAATCTCGACTCACTGTATCCTCCACCTCCCAGGTTCAAGCAGTTCTCCTGCCTCAGACTCCTAAAGTAGCTGGAATTACAGGCATAAGCCACCACATCCCGCTAATTTTCTTTTTTCTTTTTTTTTTTTTTTTTTTAAGTAGAGATGGGGTTTTACCATGTTGGCCAGGCTGGTCTTGAACTCCTGACCTCAAGTGATCTTGAGCCTCCCAAAGTGCTGGGATTACAGGCTTGAGCCACTGTGCCCAGCCTCCACATCTATTTTTACTACTATCAGTAGCAACACATCTTAACAGATTCTACTTCAGATTATGCTGAATTAGTGTTTTCTCAAATTTTTTGAAAATATTCACGTCTGCAGATGTTTCATCGACTTTTCATGAAAGCTAATTTTTCAGTCACTTCCAACTCAGCATTGGCTCTTTGAATAACTGATCAGTGTCAGTAACATCTGTTGGTTCATCAGAGCCAAGTAAAACCACTATCTTCTTTAATTGACTACCGATGTTACACTCAATGTCCTCAATTCACTTTTTTGTTTTTATTTTAGAGATGGGGTCTTGCTATGCTCCCCAGGCTGAACTCAAACTCCTGGGATCAAGCAGATCCTCCCATCTCAGCCTCCCAAGAAGCTAAGACTACAAGTGCACACCACCATGCCTGGTCAATGTCCTCAATTCTGGTTTGTTTTTGTTTTTGTTTCTTTTGGGTTTTTTTTTTTTTTTTTGGTAGAGATAGGGTCTTGCCATTTGTCCAGGCTGAACTTAAACTCCTGGGCTCAAGTGGATCCTCCCACCTTCACCTCTCAAAGTGCTGAGATTACAGGCATGAGCCACCACACCTGGCCTAAAATCCTCAATACTCTTTTTATTTTTATTTTTGTAAAGATAGGGTCTCACTATGTTGCCCAGACTGGTCTTGAATGCCTGGGCTCATGTGATCCTCTTGCTTCAGACTCCCAAAATGCTGGGGTTACAAGTGTGAGCCACTGCAACTAGCCTAATGTCCCCAATTCTTAAGGCAACTATGATCACCAAATGGCTAATGATATTTTTTAAAATGTATTTTTTTTCTGAAAATATTCTTTAGCTGCTACAATGAAAATTTACTAACTTACCATTAGAAAATAGCTCTCCTTGCTTTGCTAATAAATGGGCCATTCAAAATCTTACATTAAGTCCAGCCTCTTTTTCAGTGTGAGAGTGAGAGAAAAAGTGAGTGCATGAAAAATTCTGCTGTTATATTATGTTTTAAATTTTTGAATTTTTATAGAATTATGTTCCTATGAATTTGGAATACTGTAAGTGCTTAGCCTGGTAATGGCAATACATATTCTATTTCTTTAGAAGGGCATAATAAACCTAATGCTTTACCATCTAATTGGATAAAATAATCCCCAGTCCACTGTGCTTTAAAACCATGAGATTTTCTCCTTTTCTTGTTTTGACATATAGGTATGCCCTAGTAATAAAAAAAAAAAATACAGTGTTATAGCACAGCAATACATATGGCACTTGAAACACTATTGAATTATAACTGCATTACTGAGATGTGTAGTATGCCAAGCAGCAGTGTGAAGCAATGAAAATGCCAACTCCAATCTGTGCTGCAACGACTCAATTCTGCCATAGTGGTGGGAAGGCAGCCATAGACAATACATAAAGGAATATGCATCAGTGTCTTCTAATAAACTTTAATTATGAATGCTAAAATTTGAATTTCTTATAACATTCATGTGTCATAAAATATGCTTTCTTCTCCCAAACATTAAAACATATAAAAACCTTTCTTAACTTCCAGGCCATAAAGAACAAGAGGTGGGACAAATTTAGCCCACAGCTCATAGTTTGCCAACCCCTACTTTAAATAACTCACTTATTCACTTGGGCTCAGTTCACCCTATGGTAACATATGAATAAATTAATGATTATTATACCTATCTACTACAGAGAGCTACAATACAGCTCACCAAAGATAATGTGAACAGGTTCCAAAACTGGAAAACAAATGATTAGTGTTAAATTTGTTCTTAAATTCTTTTTTAAAAACCAAGTCTGTTTCACACTCAATATACTATGCTAGGCAATGTGGAGAAAATTATGAAGCATAAAACACAGTCCATATCTTCCATTTTCTATGAGCTTACAATATAAGTGAGAAAACAAAACATAACCTAAAGTGATACTGAATAGTAAATACCAGATGTTGTAAATCCAACTCCATAAATATAATACAACACTCAAATTTATCTAGTGTGATACACAAAGTTATGCACTTCAGAAACTTACTATGCACACACAAAATACAAACACTTCACCCACAAACTCGTTTAATAAAATGTGTATTTCTGCAAAAACCTTTCCTGGAGCTTGTTCTGTAACAACCAGTACCAACAGTCTATTGCCTTTTAGTGGCTACATAGTTTTCCATTGGGTGGCTACAACCTAGTCTCCAGAATAAACATTTAGGTTATGTCTAGTTTTTTGGCTTTTATAGGTAATACGGAAATAAACATCTTTATACATATAGTTCATGAATTAAAGAATACTTAAGGGCCGGGCGCAGTGACTCATGCCTGTAATCCCAGCACTTTGGGAGGCCGAGACGGGCGGATCACGAGGTCAGGAGATCGAGACCATCCTGGCTAACGCGGAGAAACCACGTCTCTACTAAAAATACAAAAAAAATTAGCCCGGCGTGGTGGCGGGCGCCTCTAGTCCCAGCTACTCCAGAGGCTGAGGCAGGAGAATGGTGTGAACCTGGGTGGCGGGGCTTGCAGTGAGCCAAGATGGCGCCACTGCATGCCAGCCTGGGCGACAGAGCAAGACTCCATCTCAAAAAAAAGAAAAAAAAAAGAATACTTAAAATTTTAATAAATAATGTAAACTTGTCCTTCAAATAGGTTGTAGCAATTTATATCCTTACGATAGCTTATGAAAGCACCTATTCTCTATAACTTTGCCCATACTACTTATTACTGATTTTTAAAATACTTGCCAATTTAATAGAAGGTTTATTTTGAATTCCTCATAAGAGGATGAACATCCTTTCATCCATAATGGCAGTATGTTTTACTGCCATTAATATTAACTTTTCTACACATCAACTCTTCACAAACATTGCTCATTTTTAATACATAATTATTTCCTTCTTATTGACTTTTAGAAACTCACTACATATTAAAGAATTAGGCCTTGGACTTTGATGTAATTGGTATTAAATTTTTTTTTACAAGTTTGTAATTTGTCTTCTGACTTTATGCAAACTTCTTGCCATGCATAAAAAAAATTTTTTATATGGTCCTGTATCCATCTCAAGAATCTTTTTTTAAAAACAACTGTAGGGTTAGGGTAAGGAAAAAAATTGCAAATGAAACCCAAAGAAAGTAAAAAAAAGGAGCCAAATATGTAGAAATAGAAAACATACATCATGATCTACAGAGAAACAACAAAGCCAAAGTTAGTTCTTTGAAACGCTTATAAAATTGATGAACTCCTACAAAGAAAGCACAAAAAATCATTAGCAGAAATGATAGGTCATATGCATATTTAAAAATCACAGAAAGATACTATAGGGAAAAGGTTATGCTAACGCATTTTAACACTTAAGACAAAATGTACAAATACTTAGAAAAAGAAATTTTACCAAAGCTGATTTAAGAAGTGAAAAAAAATCTAAAAAGCCCTTTAAGTATTTTTTTTTAATGAAACATTCCTAAAAAGAAAACTCCAGGATTCAAGGGCATCACCAGTGAATTCCACCAAACATTTAAGAAATAAAACCAATAGAAGTAAAACCAATCATAGACAAAATCTTCTGAAAACTAAAAAAAGGGAAGAGCACCAAAAAGAGGGTCCATATTAAAATGAAGAACACTGGTTCATCAAAGACACCATTTAAAGAATGAAAGAGCAAGTCCAAAAAGACATATGCCAACCAAAAAGTGTCATAGCCCTGAGTACAGAGATTTTTCATTTAAAAAAATTTTTTTTTTTTTTTTTTTTTTTTGAGACGTAGTCTTGCTCTTGTCGCCCAGCCTGGAGTGCAATAAAGTGATCTTGGCTCACTGCCACCTCCGCCTCTCAAGTTCAAGTGATTGTCCCACCTCAGCGTCCCAAGTAGCTGGGATTACAGGCACGTGCCACCATGCCCGGCTAATTTTTGTATTTTTAGTAGATACGTGGTTTCACCATGTTGGCCAGGCTGGTCTCGAACTCCTGACCTCAGGTGATCTGCCCACCTTGGCCTCCCAAAGTGCTGGGATTACAGGTGTGAGCCACCACATCCAGCCAAATTCATTAAAAATTCTTAAACAGGCCGGACGTGGTGGCTTGCACATGAATCCCAGCACTTTGGGAGGCTGAGGTGGGTAGATCACCTGAGTTCAGGAGTTCGAGACCAGCCTGGCCAACATGGTGAAACCCCAGCTCTATCAAAAAGTACAAAAATCAGCCAGGCATGATGGCATACGCCTGTAGTCCCAGCTGCTGAGGAGGCTGAGGTGGGAGAATCACTTGAACCCAGGAGGTGGAAGCTGCAGTGAGCTAAGATCACACCACTGCACTCCAGCCTGAGCAATGGGGCAAGACCCTGTCACAAAAATAAATACATAAATAAATATAAAATATTCTTAAACACCCAATAGAAAACTGGGTAAAAAACAAGTAATTCACAAAGAAGTAGATCTAATTGATCAACATATAAATAAATTTTTAAAAGCTTAACTTTATTAGTGGTCATGGTCAAGGAAATACAATTAAAACTACAATGATATACCACTGCCAACTTACTAGTATAACTAAACAGTTGTTTGTTTGAAGACAGAAAGTAACAGTGGAAAAACTGGAACTCCCATTTCTGCTGTTCTAAAGATAACACTTTGGGCCAGGGGTGGTGGCTCATGCCTATAATTCCAGTACTTTGGAAGGCCAAGGCAGGCAGATCACCTGAGGTCAGGAGTTCAAGACTAGCCTGGCCAACATGGTGAAACCCCATTGCTACCAGAAATACAAAAATTATCTGGGCATGGTGGCGTGTGCCTGTAATCCCAGCTATTTGGGAGGCTGAGATAGGAGAATCACTTGAACCCGGGAGGTGGAGGTTGCAATGAGCCGAGACTGTGCCATTGCACTCCATCCTGGGCAACAAGAGCAAGACTCCATCTCAAAAAAAAAAAAAAAAGAAAAGAAATATGTGCATATGAGCACCAAAAGACACACACAAGAATGTTCACATACCAACATTACTTGTAATATGGCCAAACTAGTAACAACCCAAATAATCATCATCAACAGTAGAATATAAAAATAAACTGAGATAAATTCATATAATGGAATAGGACATGGAAAAGAAAATGAACAAAAACACTGCTATGTTGAACAATGTGGATAAAACTCATAATGATGAGCCAAAGAAGCCAGAGACAAAAAGTACACACTATATGATTCCATATATTTAAAGTTTAAAACAGCAAAGGTAATCTCCAATGTTAGATGTCAGGACAGAAGATACATTTGGGGAAGAAGGTGGGGGTGAGGGGTGCTTCTGGGCTGCTGGCCAAGTTCTATTTCTAGAACTAAATGGTAGTTTAGCAAGTATGTTTACTTTGCAGTAATTCTTTCACCTGTACACTTATGATTTGTATACCTTTCTATGTATGTTATACTTTACTTCACAAGAAGTTAATAAAAGAATCAATGATGAATTTTGGCAAATGCTCTTCTAGCATCTATGAAAATAATATAAAAATTTATCCAGAAACCTACTAATATGGTACATTAGTCTGTTCTAATCAAAAGATACAAATCACAGAGTAAGGTAAACAGAAGTTTAACATAAAGAAGTATTTTAACTCTAATAAAAGAGTAACTATAAGATATAAGAAAGCTCCATATAGCGCCCCAAGGCAGATTAAAAGAGTATGCAATGTTAAAGACTCAGACTCATTGGAGAAGGTGTAGTTCAGTAACAAGTTAGTAGAGAAGTTCATTAGTACTAGTGGGTCTGGAGTCACTGAGTGAACAACAGAAACTCTCTGAGAAGCATCATAAATTATGTTAATAGATACCCTAATTTTGAACAACTCAGCTTAGAATAAACCCCACTCATGTTTCATTCTTTTTATATTGCTGTTAACATAATTTGTAATTTGTGGCTTTTTTAAACATACAAAAGTATAAAAAATATATTTGTGTGTATCAATTCTGTAACTACCTGCCACATAAATGTTCTTCTTTCTAAATACAACCATTTCACCTGCAAATAATATTTCCTTTTTTTTTTTTTATTTTTTGAGACAGGGTCTCGATCAGTCACTGGGGCTAGAGTGAAGTGATAACGATCACAGCTTACTGCAGCCTCAACCTCCCAGGTTCAATCAATCTTCCTGCCTCAGCCTCCTGAGTAGCTGACAACAAGCGTGCACCACCACACTCAGCTAGTTCTGTAGAGATGGTGTTTCACCATGTTGTCCAGGCTTCCTATCTTTACTATTTTTACACCTTTCTCATTTTTATTAGAGTGTCATTATCTGATTTACGTTTTTAAAATGTCAGCCAATCTGTTGTGCTGACAATATACTGAAGGCAGCAAAGGTGGAAAGAAAGTAACTCAGAAGCTACTGCAACAATCTAGGCAAAGGATGATGGTGACACAAAAAGGAGGTGGGGGTACAGATGACTTTAGCGATTTAGATGGTATAAGTGATCAGATTTCAGGATATATTTCACAAGTGGTGCCAGTATAATTTCCTTAAGGATTAGATGTGGGATATAAGAGAAAGAGAAAAATCAAGAATGAGTCTCAGGTTTTTATCCCGAATAACGAGAAGGATAAAACTGCCATCAAGTGAAATAGAGAGGGCTGCAGGTGGAACAGGTTTTAGAGGAAAGATTAGGAGTTCAGTGTTGGGACACATTAGGATATCAAAAATACAAGCAGATTCATTAAATAAATGCTGAAAGAACAAGTCCCCTAACTTCTCAAACATGATTAACTCTCCAATCCTCCAATATTGCTATGACTAAGGACACAGAGTGCTATACTACAGGGCACACTCTACTTCACCGCAAAGAAATGATTCCTTGACATACAAAAAGGATAGAGACTTGACAAAAGGTGTCATCTTCCCATCACAGAAACAGGCCTATACACCGACTACCACATGCAGGGAAAAACAAAATGGGCTCTTCTAAGACAGAACCAAAAGACCCAAATTCCCCTCCAGTATATTCCATATGATCTTTGTAATGCAAAAAAATGAGTAAAGGACTGGTATTCTTGGTATAGTAGACAATACTGAGCTCCCAAAAGTTTCACGACAGAGGTAAGTAGGTAGGTAGGTAGGCAGGTAGGTAAGTAGAGAGGGAGAGAGATGTTAAATAAATACATTCGAGAAAAAGAAAAAAACAATCCCACAGCTCATGATTCTAGTGATGCAGTCATTCTGTGTCCCAGGGAGACCTGACAAATTTACCTCAAAAATGACATCTTGGATTTAAAATCTGAACTCTAGGACTTTAAAATTTCCTGTTTTACAATATGATACACTTTTTTCTTTGTTCCATGCTACCTCCTTTCATTCCTGCAAGAAAAGTCATGAAGAACAAAATACTGTACAGATGAGAAAACTGAAGCGTGAAATCATTATGATACACATAATACAAAGGTAGCCAAAATTAGAATCATTATCACATCCTTTGCCAACTATCTACCCCTCATAGAATATCTAGTATGGTAAAGCTATCATACTAAAGTAGATATAAAACAAGATTATAAAAAGTTACCACATGTAATATAAAAATATTTGAAAAAAATCAATACTTCAATAATCACAATATTCTCCCCAGTTACTGACAATTATCATTAAGATTTGACCACTGCTGTACATCCTGCATATAAAATAATTTCATATAGTTTATGCTTGCTTTCCACTTCCCTATAACTCATAACAATCTATATAATGTTTTGGTAGAAAATGCTTTCTTTTTGTTATATGTGACATTAGGGTTTTGTTGCTGTTGTTGTTGTTGTTGTTTTTGAGACGGAGTCTCGCTCTGTCACCCAGGCTGGAGTGCAGTGGTGAGGTCTCAGCTCACTGCAAGCTCCACCTCCCGGGTTCACGCCATTCTCCTGCCTCAGCCTCCCGAGTAGCTGGGACTACAGCTGCCTGCCACCACACCCGGCTAATTTTTTGTATTTTTTATTAGAGACAGGGTTTCACCGTGTTAGCCAGGATGGTCTCGATTTCCTGACCTCATGATCCGCCCACCTCGGCCTCCCAAAGTGCTGGATTACAGGCGTGAGCCACCGCGCCCAGCCTCTTTTGTTTATTTTTATGAGCTAAAGATAATAATGAGCCAAAAACTCCTATATTCTTTAGTGCATATTATACATATGGGCAATAAAATATATTACAAAACATTTTCCATTTTAAATTATTTGGCAAAAAATCTCCCATAGTGCTTAACTTATTATTATTATTTGCTACAGACTCTTCCTAAAAGCAAGAAGCAGCCCATTTTCTCCAGATGACTCATAAACTAAAGGCACAGTAGAATGAAATGCTCCAACTTAAAATACCAATGGCTAAATATAACCTCTTCCACAAGATTAGAAAATTCAGTGTCTCTCTTTATTCTATAAGAGCCTTCTTAAAGGGTCACCTTTAAAAAACATAATTAGCAAGCATGGGGAAGGGACAGGAAAAATTAAATTAAAAAATTTAAAAAATAACACAATTAGTTGCTAGGGTGATAAGCAAGAAGAAAAACCTAAAACAACATAAACTTTTTTTCTTTAAGCACTCAGCAAAATAGGAGAAAACTTCACAAAAAATAAAATTAGGGTTTTTTTTCCCTCATTCTTTAGGTAAAACACTTGTCTCTTTCATAAAAGCATTTAACATCTTACTAGATGAATACTGGTCACAAATAACAAAAGTTATCGATGGTTTGTAGTGTAATTGGAAGACTTCTTCAGTCATTACACAAATAAGAAACCAGTTCCAGTTGTTTCATTTGAGATTACCCTTCAGAGAAAGACTAGGGAAATACTTAGTAAATATTTTTAAAATATTGTGGATACTTATTTTGCATACAAAATTAAAATATAAAAACATCTGAAATTACTAATCAGAAGTACTGATAGTTTTTCCAAATGAGCAATAAGAAAAACTAGCCCAAGATAATTATAAACACAGGAAGTCAGAGTGAAAAACAGAGGAAGAGTATAAAGAGGCAGGCTGACAAAGTGAAGCTAACTCTCAGAGACAAAGAATGAACCGAAGAAAAAAAAAATCTGACAGCTTTTGAGACCTTAGATTTAGTCATTCCTAAGGCCCAATTGAACCCCTATGTGAGTGTGTGTGTGTGTGTGTGAGTAGTTTAGTGACTTGAGTCACTAAACTCCTTTTTTTAACCTAGCATAGCATTAGTTTGGTTTCCCATCACTTGTAACAAAGAATCCTAATTTACTATAAAAATATTATCTTGAGAAAGAGTAAACTAATTGTGTATATGGCTAAGAAAAGGTATGGATTTTCAGGTGTACTGCAATATACATTCCATCCTCCCTCCTTTTTCTACAAAAGAGAATTTTCTTTCCTTTTTTTTTTGGCCCACTAAAAAAGAAAAACTCATCAAAATTGGATTTACTATAGTAGTCAACGTCAGAGCCAACTCTTCAGAAAAGCACACGATTAAGAAAGTAAACTGAGAGAAATTTTCTTAAAGTAGTCAGCTTTTTCGAAAACATAGTGCCACTTTTAAGAGAAAAATTAGTTGGAAGGGAATACAAAATGATAAGAGGAGTATTATATTCATGGTGAAATTACTGATCATCTCTATATTTTTCATTTTGGTTTTATGCAATTTCTAATTTTTCAACAAAAACATAACACTCCAAATCAGAAAGAAACATGCTACTTTTTAAATAAGGGTACTTTTTTTTAAGTGTTTTAACTTTCTTCGTGGTCGCAGGCTATCTTTGCTTAAGCCAAATATTCACATAGTTTTGAGAGGTGAAATGTTTATTTAGCCCAATTCAGCAAAGTACCTACTGCGTTTAAAGCAGAGTACTATATCAAAAATGTAGTTCCTTCAGCCAGGTACGGTGGCTCGTGCCTGTAATCCCAGCACTTTCGGAGGCGGGCTGATCACTTGAGCCCAGGAGTTCAAGACCAGCCTGGGCAACAAAGTGAGACCCTGTCTCTACAAAAGATAATATTAAAATAAACAAATAAATAAATTGTTCCTAGAAGAAGCTATAGACAGACTTCAGTGAATTTATTTGTTGATATAGTTTTTAAAAATTTATTTCTGGTGTGATGTTTGAATTGCAATAAAGTTTAACCAGGCTTTATGCTACATTATGGCCCAATTCAACAATACTGACAATAAACTCTGAAGTGTGTGAGCTGCTTCATTCTGTTATTTTTATTTCCTATCTACTGACAATTTTCAAAGTATCCACTCATTCTCCAAATCAGCTGCAATACAGTTTTATAAAATATTACTTACTTTTCATACACTCTCCAAAAATAATTTCAGGCAAAATACCTTCCAGGAATATTAAGAAAGCTAAGTGAAATAATGAACTTACCCATTTTAGATCCTATTTTCTGCTATAATAAACAGTTATCGAAGTTCCATTCCAGAGGTACATAGATACCTCTAATATAGCTCAACTTCACTGAAATATTTTAAGTTTATAAATTTTGGCCAGAAAAACCCAATAAGACTTTTTACTCTGTAATGAAGTTTTAAAAGTTTATGTTCACTTTTCTTTTTGAGATGGAGTCTCGCTCTTGTCACCCAAGCTGGAGTGCAGTGGTGCGATCTCGGCTCACTACAATCTCCATCTCCCAGGTTCAAGCTATTCTCCTGCCTCAGCCTCCGGAGTAGCTGGGATTATAGGTGCCTGCCACCACGCCCGGCTAATTTTTGTATTTTTGGTAGAGATGGGGTTTCGCTATGTTGGCCAGGCTGGTCTCAAACTCCTGATCTCAGCTGATTCGCCTGCCTCAGCCTCCCAAAGTGCTGGGATTACAGGCATGAGCCACTGCGCCCAGCCTATGTTCACTTTTCTTTAACATCAACACAGATTTACATGATCTCTACTAAAAGTATCATTTGAGATTCCAATAGGCAACTATCTTGTCTCATCTTCATACATTTTCTGAGTCATGATTCACTGTACTTGAGGTTGATGAAACAATTTGAATATTGAATTTTATATGTTCCCTCCCCAAATAATGTAAGCCAAACCTTCCGCATTAATTTTATTGCCCGTTATTTACAAATATGCTTTACATTCATGTCTCCTAATTCTTAAAAGAAGAGCCATACTGTCTTTGCCCAGGGTTTCTGTATATAAAGACACATAACATGGCATTTGAAAGGTTCTAAGTAAAAAAGTACTTAAAAATTTTTTTTTCTTTTCTTTTTTTTTTTTTGAGACAGGGTCTCAGTACATCGCCCCAGGCAGGAGTGTAGTAGCACCATTATGACTCACTGCAGCCTCAACCTCCCAGGCTCAAGTGATCCTCCCACTATAGCTTCCTGAGTAGCTGGGATTACAGGCATGTGCCACCATGCCCAGCTAATTTTTTGTAGAGATGGAGTTTCATCATGTTGCCCAGGCTGGTCTTGAACTCCTGAGCTCTCCCACCTCGCCCTCCCAAAATGCTGGGATTACAGGCAACGTCAATGCAAACAACAATCTGGTATTCGAGTTTTATACAGAATATATTTTATAACAGATATATTTTTATATTTTCTTTTCCCTTCAGTCAATAACACTGATATGTTTTCCATTTATATTTCTGCTTCAGGTAATAGGACATAACATTCCCCTATCTCATGATTACTTCTTAATTTTCCTTTATGACTTGTTTTTCTGGCCAGTCCATTAACATAGATTTCCTTAAATCCTAAACCTAGTTTTCTCATCCAAGAGATTTTTTTTTTTTTTTGAGACGGAGTCTCGCTCTATCACCCAGGCTGGAGTGCAGTGGCGCAATCTTGGCTCACTGCAACCTCCGCCTCCTGAGTTCAAGTGATTCTCGTGCCTCAGCCTACTGAGTAGCTGGGATTACAGGCGTACACCACCACGCCCCGCTAATTTTTTGTATTTTTAGTAGACAGGGGGTTTCACCATGTTAGCCAGGATGGTCTTGATCTCCTGACCTCGTGATCTGCCCACCTCAGTCTCCCAAAGTGCTGGGATTACAGGTGTGAGCCACTGCGCCCGGCCAAGAGATTTATCTTGAGTGATCATATCCACGCACTCCATTTATATGTTCATAATTCTTGTATTGCTATCTTGAACTTCAGGATAAATTAGACCAGCTAGATTCAAATCTCATCTTTTCAATTCCTACTTGTGTCACCATAAGCAGGTCTCTGTGCCTCAGTTTTCTCATCTGTAAAACAGCGATAATAATGATAAAGACCACTCGCGGTGGCTCATGCTTGTAATCCCAGCACTTTAAGAGGCTGAGGTGGAAGGATCACTTGAGTCCAGGGATTTGAGACAAGCCTGGGCAACATAGTGAGACCCAGTCTCCTTAAAAAATAAAAAAATTTGTTTTTAATGTTAACTATTTCATGGTAGTATTCTTGTGAGCATTAAGTGTGATAATACATGCAAATCATTTGCCACAATGCATAAATGGTAGCTCTGAGGTCTAGTGTTGACTGGCCTTTTCCTACATTATATAAGAACCATACTCCTGCCCTGGGGCAAGTTAACTTCAAATATCATTGTCTATAAACCACAATGAATAATTCCTTCCTCAAGAGTCTGTTGTGTCTAGTAAGATTATCAGCTTGTTGTCACTACTAGAGAATGTGAAAACTGGAAGTTCAGAAACTGGCAAAAAATAAATTGTTACACAGTTGTAAAATGAGTAAATCTGTTTAAACTGAAGATATTTAACTAGACAGCTAAGTCCTAGAACTTCCACTGTGCTCCCTCTTCCAGGACTTAGAATGTGCCTGGGCCCTTGAGCACTCAGTAAAGCCTTGATAAATTGATGTCTCAATGCTCACAGTTGGCCAGGATGTTTTAAAAAACACTCCTCAAGTCAGCCATGGTGACTCGCACCTGCAGTCCCACTGCTTTGGGAGGCAGGGGCGGGAGGATCGCTTTAGGCCAGGAGTTTGAGACCAGTCTGAGCAACATAGCAAGAGTCTGTCTCTGCAAAAATTAAAAAACTGAGCCAGGTGTGGTGGCACACACCTGTAGTCCTAGCTACTTGGGAAGCTGAGGCAAGAGGATCACTTGAACCCAAGAGTGTGAGGTTACAGTAAGCTATGATCATGCCCCTGCACTCTAGCCTGGGCAACAAAGTGAGATTCAGTCTCTAAATAGATATATAAAAACACCGGTAAATAAATGGGAAATCATTTAGGAAGCAGCTTATACCAATATTTATTCAGAGACTATTAAGACCTTAAGGATATGATCTTAAGAATATTAAAGCATATATGTCAATCTGAAATAAAGGATATTAACAATAATACATAGTACAGTACAGTAAATTTTAAAAATAAAGGATATTAATACATAGTACTGTACTATGTATTATCATTAATATCCTTTATTTCAGGTTGACAAATACCCTCCCAACCTGACTATAACCTCTCACTCACTTTTTAAACCACTAAGTCTGTTGATTGCACCTACCAGATAACCTTCAATTCCACCTCTCTCCTCTTTAATCCCACTGACACGTTTCAAGGCCTCCTGATTTCTTATTTGGACTATTCCAGCAGTCTAACTGGGTTTTTGTTTTGTTTTGTTTTGTTTGAGACAGGGTCTCACTCTGTCACCCAGGCTGGAGTGCAACAGTGCAATCTCGGCTCAGTGGAGCCTTGATCTCCCAGGCTCAGGTGATCCTCCCACCTCAGCCTCCTTAGTAGCTGGGACCACAGATGCATATAGATTATAGATATAGATATAGATATAGATATAGATATAGATATATATAAAATACAACCTAGTTTAATGTCTTTATATCTAAACCACTCTAAATTCCCCATCTCACATACTATGCTTCAGTCATATTGAGCTGTTCTCCAACTTTAGTATATGTGTTGCCTAAGTGAGCACCAGGTGTTCTCATAAAATGCTTCTCTCATGTCTCTGTATAAAGACTATTCACAAATATAACCATGCCACACACTCATTTTCTAATCTATCATTTTGTCTAAGTTCCTACTTGTCTTTAAATACTCAGCTTAATACATCATCTTCTCTGTGAAGCCTATTCTAACTGTTAATCTTCCAACTCTAAACTAGATATCCCTCCTCTATGCTCTTAGAGGTCCCTTTCAAGTATTTATCATAAAGCTTATCACTTGCCTAATGAATTACTACGTGAGTCCTCAGAATTCTGAGAATGGCTGCTCATCTGTACAGTGGTTAATAATATCTACACTGAAGGACTATTATAAGGATAAATACATGAAGTGCCTAGCACTTAAAAAAAGTTCCAGTAAATGATGGCTATACTATATTATTAGCATTTTTCTCAAAGTAAGAACCCTAATATTCACTTTACTAACTCCAGTAGCTATCCCAATACTTGGCAAAAAATAAGTTGTTATACAGTTGTAAAATGAGTAAATCTATGTTTCACAAAGATGACTTCTATAGCATTGTAAAAGATGAATTTGACGAAGTCCTGCAAAAGACCCTTTAGGACCTCAGAAGAGAATCACTTTTAGAATTTTTTTAAAACCAAATACACATTCCATACAGACCAAGATTTGGCACCTCATTTGAGAATTACTACTAAAGGGAGTTTCTGTTAATATATGTGGTAGTAGGAGTAGGGAGTTGGAGAGATGGAAGGGGACCCAATCCCTCATGTGCTGTTGGGATAGAAGAAACAGAGCCAGAGAGGTGAATGCTATGGCACCTAATGTAAGAGATGAAGGGCTGGACGCAGTGGCTCACGCCTGTAATCCCAGCACTTGGCAAGGCCGAGGCAGACAGATCATCTGAGGTTGGGAGTTCCAGGCCAGCCTGACCAACGTGGAGAAACCCCGTCTCTACTAAAAATACAAAATTAGCCGGGCATGGTGACACATGTCTGTAATCCCAGCTACTTGGGAGGCTGAGGCAGGAGACTCACTTGAACCTGGGAGGGAGAGGCTGCGGTGAGCTGAGATCATGCCATTGCACAGCCTGGGCAGCAAGAGCAAAACTCCGACTCAAAAAAAAAAAAGAATTTGCCAGGCATGGTGGCTCACACCTGTAATCCTAGCACTTTGGGAGGCCAAGACTGGCAGATCACCTGAGTTCGGGAGTTCGAGACCAGCCTGGCCAACATGGAGAAACCCTGTCTCTATTAAAAATACAAAAAATTAGCCGGGCATGGTGGCACGTGCCTGTAATCCCAACTACTCGGGAGGCTGAGGCAGAAGAATCGCTTGAACCCAGGAGGCGGAGGTTGCAGTGAGCCAAGATCGAACCATTGCACTCCAGCCCGGGCAACAAGAAAACAAGAGTGAGCTGGACACAGTGGCTCATGCCTGTAATCCCAGCACTTTGGGAGGCCGAGGCAGGCGGATCACAAGGTCAGGAGATCAAGACTATCCAGGCTAACACAGTGAAACCCCATCTCTACTAAAAATACAAAAAATTAGCCAGGTGTGGTGGGGGGCACCTGTAGTCCCAGCTACTCCGGAGGCTGAGGCAGGAGAATGGCGTGAACTCAGGAGGCGGAACTTGCAGTGAGCAGAGATGGCGCCACTGCACTCCAGCCTGGGCGAGAGTGAGACTCTGTCTCAAAAAAAAAAAAGGAAAGAAAGAAAACAAGAGCGAAACTCCGTCTCATTTAAAAAAAAAGAGATGAAGATGAGGGCAACAAACATAAAAGTCAAAAAGAGGGGTGAGATTTGAGAGTCATTTCAAATGATAATAAGAGTTGGTGAGCAACCTGGGGATCAAAGATGGCTGAAAACATCTAGTATGACAAAATAAGTTAATTGTAATATCAAGTCAAGAAGCAAGGCACACAAATTGACCCAGATTTAGAAACCGGCAAGGTCAAAAGGGAGAGAGAACTGAGTAATGGTAAGATGTAGCTGAAATAACTGAGCATGCCACTCAGGTTGTATAGAGAGAGTAAAGTCAAACTAGGAAGAAGCTAAACAGGAAGCTAACATAGATTACTTTTTTTAAAGCAGTCCTGGGTAGGAAGTAGGTTCAGAACATAGTCATAAAAAACAGTTGATCAAATGGAATGGAGATAAAGGTCGTTATGAAAGAGGAGTCCAAGAAAGTGTGGTAATTAGTATTAGAAATGTCATCTACATGAGAACTAATGAGATAGCAGAAAACAGAATATTTGTAAAACAGGGAGGTACCAAAGTTTTCAAAGAACTTGAAGAGATCTAAAACAGTGACACAGATGAGAACTCCAAAAGCTTCCCAACAATTTTTCCTTAGGCTAATCTAGTGTTTACCTATGACTAATGTGGCTAACTGAAGCTTGCTTCTACGTCAGTAAATCAGAACCTACCATTGTCATCCAGAACAACTACTCTCATGGTATTTTTTCAATAGATTCTTGCCAGTTTCTTATGGCAGGAAAAATACATTCTACACCAGGTGATTTTCATATACTATAAGACAAAAATAACAGCAAAAGAAAAATCTGATTTTACACTAAACAATGCTCATTTGATAATCTTATACCAGAAGATATCATTAAACCTTTCATTCTAAAGGTTCTGGTAAGGGAATGACTCCGATGGGAACAAGAAAAAACTTCATATATATGTTTGTCACAACCAAGAACATTTCTGAAGAAATACATGTTTTCTGGGAAGCTTCCACTGTTCTCATCATCATGGTTATTCTCATTACTATGTATAGTTCCAAAAGCAACAAAACAATTTCTTATTAAAGTAGTTAAATCCAACAAAGAAATAAAACTAAATCTTACCACTCTTAAAAGCTTAAGGGAATTATTATATTTTATGGCTATTCGTAATATTTTAGTACATTTTAAATGATCCAACTACTGTGTCTTTTCATAAGTACTTTGGTATCGCCATGCAATTTTAATCCATATGCTTAAACTCCTTTCACAGTTTACAGGAACAAAGCGATTTTGATTCACAACAATGCCCTGCAGTCAAACACTCTCATGAGGTATTAATTTACAACTTCATCTGTGATCAGTTAAACTGCATGTGAAATCTTAAACATCCTTAAAAAGCTCACCACAAATAGTTCAATAAGAGATTTTTTGGTAACATTACTTTAACAAAAAACATGTAAGATTAAATTCTATTGTAAAATAAAACCAAATGCCACTTGCTTTTAAGGATAACCCACTAACAAAACAATCTTTTAAACTGTCACCTTTTACATCTAAAATATTAATTAAAAATGTAACACTGCTATCAAAAACATGTGCCTTGTAAGCTTTTGCAAGAAAAGTCACAGATAAAAAAGAAAACCAATTTCATGAAGAAAATGTGCATATTTCAACAAATAAAATGTCTCTTTAATCAGTCCTAGGAGCCAGATGTATTAAAATGTCAGGTCAACCTGAATCATACCAAAACAAAAGATTAAAATTACCAGTTTTTCCAAACAACTAAAATGTCAGGTCCATAAAAGTTATGGACAAAGACAGCAATAATTTTTTAAAAAGAAAATAAATTTCCAATGCAGCCCATATTAGTAAAAAACAATAATAACTAACTTCTCAGAAAACTTGCAGTTTTGATCTTCGTATTTATGTAATCTGAACCTTACGGTATTTATTCAGATTTTTTTTCTTAGCTAGCTAAAGTAATAGTTATTTTGACTGGTATTCTAAGTCAATCTGAGGAATTATTATCTCATATAACAAAAAGTCCAGAGCTACAGCAGCTCCAGGGATAGGTAATTTATGATGCCTCATCAAGATCATGGACCTAAGTTCTTTATGTTTTTCCTGTGTCATCTTTAGTGTGATGACTTTTTATCCCCTAACGGTTTCAAAGTAGCTATACTAGTTGCAAGTAACAATTTAATGTCTAGGATCATAAGAGAGACTGCCTTCCCCTTGCTTATGTTTCTTTACCAAAAAAGTGGGGAACTTCCCCCAATGAACTTGCTCTCAAGGCCACTCACTATCAAATCAATGGGAGAGGACATAAAATTACCATTATTGATTTGGATTAACTCAGGCTCAGCCCATGAGCATAAGAAGAACTCAGCTTCCCATAAAGCACATGGGTATCAGATAAGTGATCAAAACCAGGGCATCAGATCAACATTATCAAAAGTAAAGCATCAAATCAACACTATCTTCACATATTGTGTTTAACACATGACAGCCATTATTTCCTTTACATGCTTTAAATGAATATTATCCAAGTTGAGTATACCTTATTCAAAATTTCTTTTGAGTCTCTTGTCGGCTCACAAAAAGTTTCAGATTTTGGAGCATTATGAATTTCAAATTTTCAAATTATGGATACTTAACCTGTATATACACCAGTGTGGTAAACCTTTTTGTAACCCTTAATATCTCAACTTGATTAACTGAGTATCTCACTAGACAACTTAATTTTGCATCTAAATTAGGACAGACAAAATAACTACAATTCAAAATATGTGTCAAATTTTCAGTAAAACCAAAGGACTCAATACATGCATGGACTTCTGATTCCTCCTGAAACCTCACTAAAACTCTGAAAGACAAGAAAAACAAAAAAATGGTGACAAAATTTTGGACAGTGGAAAGCAGAGTGAGGTGCAGTGATCAACTCAATAGACCCAAGAAAGCTGAATTCTAAACAGCAGTGAGAAACCCAAATTTACACTGCCATAGCCCCAAAAGCATTACACTGGGTGACATTAGGAATCTCTACAAATAGAAGTGATGGTTGGCATTAAAACTTATTTAGAGCTGGGCATAGGGGTGAACACCCATAATCCAAACTATCTGGGAGGCCAAGGTGGGAGAAATACTTGAGGCCAGAAGTTAGACACTAGCATGGGCTATAAGGCAAGGCCCCAACTCTAAAAAACGTGTGTGTGTGTGTGTGTGTGTGTGTGTGTATGTGTGTGTGTATTTAAACTTGTTTAAGGCCGGGAGCGGTGGTTCATGCCTGTAATCTCAGCACTTTGGGAGGCCAAGGCAGGCGGATCACAAGGTCAGGAGATCCATACCATCCTGGCTAACACAGTGAAACCCCACCTCTACTAAAAATACAAAAAATTAGCCGGGCGTGGTGGCACACGCCTGTAGTCCCAGCTACTTGGGAGGCTGAGGCAGGAGAATCACTTGAGGGAGGTGGAGGTTGCAGTGAGCTGAGATCACGCCACTGCACTCCAGCCTGGGTGACAGAGCAAGACCCTGTCTCCAAAAAAAAAAAAAACAAAAACAAAAAAACACAAACACAGATATCACTAAAAAGACACAATCCCACCAAAAAAATAAGTGTGGTAGAGACGATATGAACAGACATTTTACAGAAAAGAGAAAAGTAAACTTTTTGTTTGTTTTAAGAGATCTAGTCTAACTCTGTCACCCAGGTTGGGTGCAGTGGTGCAATAATAACTCATTGCAGCCTTAAACTCCTGGGCTCAAGTGATCCTCCTCCCTGAGCCTTCTGAATAGCTGGGACTACAAGCACATAATACCACACCAGTTTAATTTTTATTTTTTAGAGATGGGGTCTCCCTACATTGCCTGGGCTGATCTCAAATTCCTGGTTTCAAGCAATCCTCTGCCTCAGCCTCCCAACTTGCTGGGATTACAGACCTGAGCACTTCACTTGGCCACAAATGTTTTTAAACAAGATGCTCAACTTCACTCATGAAAAAAAAAAATTCGAGGTAAGATGAAACATCACTATTTAGTGATCAAACTGGCAAAAAAAGAAAAAATCAAAAGTTTGGCAATTCTGTTGGTGAGGCTCTGGGTAAAAGGCACTCAACTTTTTTTTTTTTTTTTGAGATGAAGTCTCACTCTGTCACCCAAGCTGGAGTGCAGTGGTACGATCTCAGCTCACTGCAACCTCCGGGTTCAAGCGATTCTCTGGCCTTAGCCTCCCAAGTAGCTGGGACTACACGCGTGAGCCACCATGCCCAGCTAATTTTTGTATTTTTAGTAGAGACGGGGTTTCACTATGTTGGTCAGACTGGTCTCACACTCCTGACCATGATCCACCCACCTCGGCCTCCCAAAGTGCTGAGATTACAGGCATGAGCCACTGCGCCCGGCCTCAATTTTTATTTTTTATTTATTTATTTTTTTAAGATGGAGTCTCGCTCTGTCACCCATGCTGGAATGCAGTGGCGCGATCTCGGCTCACTGCAACCTCCGCCTCCCAGATTCAAGCAATTCTCCCTGCCTCAGCCTCCCGAGTAGCTGGGATTACAGGTGCTCACCACTACACCCAGCTAATTTTTGTATTTTTAGTAGAGATGAGGTTTCACCATCTTGGCCATGCTGGTCTTGAACTCCTGATCTCGTGATCCACCTGCCTCGGCCTCCCAAAGTGCTGGGATTACAGGCGTGAGCCACCGTGCCTGGCCAGCCTCAGTTTTTTTTATAAAGCCAAGAACAAGAGGGATGAACAAAAATCAAAAATCATTATGTTAAAAAATAAAGATTATAAGATTAAAGAATCCAACTAATGGCTATTATAAAAGACATATAAAAAGCAAAAGGACTCCTAATGTATAAATGTGAAAGAAGCTGAGTGTGATGGCTCACATCTGTAGTCCCAGCTACTCACGAGGCTAAGACAGGAAGATCACTTAAGGCCACAAGTTAAAGGATGTAGTGTGCTATCATCATGCCTATAAACAGTCACCGTACTTCTGCCTGGGCAATATATCCAGACCCCAACTCTAAAAATAAAAATTTAAAAAGTGAAAGGAAAAAGGACATATTGGTCAAATGTTGACCAAAAGAAAGAAGTTTAACTACATGTAATTGTTATCAGATAAACTTTAAACTAACAGATGATCAACTAGGAAAGAAAGGATCATAACAAAATTATTTAAGTTCACATTACCGGTAAGACAAAGTACTTTTAAAAGTATGTGCATCTAACAAAATAGTCTCAAAATACATCAAGCCAAAAAAATCTGGAAAAAAATGGACAAACCTAACATCACAGTAGATTTGTTTTGGGTTTTTTTTTGTTTTTTTTTTTTGAGATGGGGTCTCACTCTGTCACCCAGACTGGAGTGCAGTGGTGCAATCTCGGCTCACTGCAACTTCCACCTCTCAGGATCAAGCAATTCTCCTGTCTCAGCCTCCCAAGTAGCTGGGATTACAGGTGCCTGCCACTGCGCCTGCCTAATTTTTGTATTTTTAGTAGAGATGGGGTTTTGCCATGTTGCCCAGGCTGGTCTCAAACTCCTGAGCTCAAGCAGACCACCCACCTCAGACTCCCAAAGTGCTGGGATTACAGGGGTGAGCTACGTCGCCAGCCCTCCCAGTAGATTTTGACACAACATTTTTCTATTACTGACCAGTCAAGCATATAAATAAACAAACATTATATTCAGGAAATAATAATTAACAAGCTTGAATATGTACGGATCATATAATGATATATGGAATATATTAATTTCTGCATCCAATAATTAGATAATCTATATTTTTATCAAATATACATAAAACATTACAAAAGTAGTCATGTACTGGCAAAACATAAATCTCAAAAATTTCTAAGCATAGATATCACATGGAACTTATTCTCTGACCACAATGTACAATCAAAGAACAAATAGCTTTTTAAAAACCGGTATTTCTAAACAATTCCCAAACAATCAACGGGTCAAAAAGAAACCATAAAAGAAATTTAGCTGGGTGCGGTGGCTCACGCCTGTAATCCCAGCACTTTGGGAGGCCGAGGCAGGCGGATCACAAGGTCAGGAGATGGAGACCATCCTGGCTAACACGGTGAAACCCCGTCACTACTAAAAATACAAAAAAAAATTACCCAGGCATGGTGGTGGGTGCCTGTAGTCCCAGCTACTTGGGAGGCTGAGGCAGGAGAATGGCATGAACCCGGGAGGGGGAGCTTGCAGTGAGCCAAGATCACACCACTGCACTCCAGCCTGGGCGACAGAGTGAGACTCCATCTCAAAAAAAAAAAAAAAAAGAAAAGAAAAGAAATTTAAAACACTTCAAAATGAAAAAGTAAAAAACTATCTCACACAGTCCAGGTCGCACAAAAAAGGTATTCTGAGAAAAATGTATAGACTTAAGTGCTCATCTTAGAAATGAAAAAAGCCTATAAATGAATGAGCCAAGTATTCTTATTAAGATATTTAAAGGCCGGGTGTAGTGGCTCATGCCTGTAATCCCAGCATTTTCAGAGGCTGAGGCGGGCAGATCACCTGGGGTCAAGAGTTCAAGACCAGCCTGGCCAAATGGTGAAACCCTGTCTCTAACTAAAAATAGGAAAATTCGCTGGGCTTGGTAGCAGGCGCCTGTAATCCCAGCTACTCTGGAGGCTGAGGCAGGAGAATCGCTTGAACCGGGGAAGTGGAGGTTGCAGTGAGCCGAGATCGTGCCACTGTACTGCAGTCTGTGCAACAGAGTGAGACTCCGTCTCAAAAAAAAAAAAGATATTTGAAAAGGAACAACAGATAACCCCAAAGAAAGTAAAAGGAGATGAGAAAAAACAAAAATCAAAGGAATAGAAAGGAAAGGTACAAAAGAGATCAATTTAAAACACACAATCCCATATAACTACACATACCACTGAGATTAAACAGGTAAACACCACTGAGATTAAACAGGTAAACACCACTGAGATTAAACAGGTAAATACCACTGAGATTAAACAGGTAAACACCACTGAGATTAAACAGGTAAATACCACTGAGATTAAACAGGTAAACACCACTGAGATTAAACAGGTAAATACCACTGAGATTAAACAGGTAAACACCACTGAGATTAAACAGGTAAACACCACTGAGATTAAACAGGTAAACACCACTGAGATTAAACAGGTAAACACCCCTGAGATTAAACAGGTAAACACCACTGAGATTAAACAGGTAAACACCACTGAGATTAAACAGGTAAATACCACTCCCCAAAGAGCCAGCAAGTAAATGGGAACCTCAGTCCTACAACTGCAAGTAACTGAATTCAGCTAACAACCAGAAAGAGCTTGGAAACATTCACCCCTAGAGCCTCCAGAAAGGAACATACACTATCCTCCTAGCATCTTGATTTCTGCCTTGTAAAAACCTGGAGCTGAGAACCAGCTGAGTGAGACACACTGTATCAGATTTCTGGCCTATAGAACTATGAGATAATAAAAGGGTATTGTTTTAAAGCTGCTAAATTTGTGTCAATTTGTTATCTGAAAAACAGAAAATTAATACACCCTTCTCCTTGCTTACAATGGTTAAGTGCTGCTTCCCAGTGTTGGGGCCCAGAAAGCAATACCCCTGTCATCCAAAAGATAACCAGAAGCTACATAGTAGAAAGGAGAGCTTTACTGGGAATATGGGTTTGCAACCAAGGAAGAAAAAGTCTCCAGCGCGAACCAAAGGTGCTCTGTCTTCAAACAGCGGAAGGATAGGTTGGGTTTTATGCCTCACAGGGCCCATATTACACAACAGAATGATATATATTCAGCAGATTTAGGGGAAAGCTATTCATATTTATGAGAAGAGCTGAGCGCATGTGCAATGGGTAAACATATGTGTAATATACATCCTATGTTCACTTTGGGGTGGGGCTTTAGCATTAAAATAAGGTGGAATTTGGCTCTTTACATCAAAAGATAAAAACTATAGGATGCAAAGACAATTTGTGCCCAGCCTCTAAAGCTGATTGAAACTCAAGGTCTATAAAACTTATCAGAAAAGAATGTTTCTAAGTGCCGGGTACAGTGGTTCATGCCTGTAATCCCAGTACTTTGGAAGGCTGAGGCAGGCAGATCACCTGAGGTCAGGAGTTGAAGAACAGCCTGGCCAACATGGCGAAACCCCATCTCCACTAAAAATACAAAAATTACCCAGGCATGGTGGTCCGCGCTGGAGGCTGAGGCCGGAGAATTGCTTGAACATGGGAGGTGGAGGTTGTAGTAAGCCGAGATCGTGCCACTGCACTCCAGCCTGGGTGACAGAGTGAGACTCTGTGTCAAAGAAGGAAAAAAAAAGAAAAGAAAAGAATGTTTCTAAGTTGGGAATTCTGTCCAGAGTTGTAGTGGTCTGGGTTGTAAATCAGAATTGTGATAATTTGTCTGAAAGCTCATATTGTTAGAGAGTTTAATAAGAGTGATTTTTCTTGTAGCCATAGGAATTTAGAAATTTGCCACACCAGCAGAGCCCTTAACTTTCTACTAATAGGTAACTTTGTTTCCTTAACCTTAAGATCTGTCCTGGTTGATAAAGGGGCATTTATTTTGGTCTCTCAAACCACACCCCCAAAGACTGGCACTTAGACATGCTTAAAGGCCTTAGAAGCTGCCTCACAATCAAGATCCCTCTAACCTTGTCATGTCCCCCACCCCAGCGCAGAGAGGGGCTCTCTCTGGTATTTCCTTATCAGCCCAAAAAAGCTTCTTTCCAAAAGAAATGCAATGGTCTTAAACCCCCTTCCTAGGGATCTCATCAAATGATCAGGAAAGGTCAACTACATGAGAAGAAGCTGGAAGTCATGATCATTACTGCCCAGAAAGACTTCATCTATTCTTCCCAGGGCAGCTCCAACAGATTACCCAGGGGGCCTTCATCTGCATGGTAAGACAACCTATGCTCCTGTGCAGCTTCACCTCTCACCTTCCCACAATGTCTGCCTCCCACCTAATGATTTACTGGCCCTCAAAAGAATTGTCTACATTCCCCATTTCCCCACTTTCCTATTTTAAAAAAAGGGTGTATAAGCTTCTGTACTGCACTCGGTTCTCTGAGTACCATATCAAAAACATAGTTCCTCCAGTCAGGTACGGTGTCTCATGCTGGTAATCCCAGCACTTTAGGAGGCAGGCTGATCACTTGAGCCCAGGAGTTCAAGACCAGCCTGGGCAACAAAGAAAGACCCTGTCTCTACAAAAAATTTTATATATATATACATTAAAAAAAAATTTTCTCCTACTAATCACCTCTGCCTCCTCTTAAAAAGCAACCCCTCCTCCTCCTTAGCCTACTCAATATGAAGATGACAAGGATGAAGATCTTTATGATGACCCACTTCCACTCAATGAATAGTAAACAGGTTTTCTCTTATGATTTTTTTTTTTTTAAGACAGAGTATTGCTCTTGTCACCCAGGCTAGAGTGCAATGGCGCAATTTCAGCTCACTGCAACCTCTGCCTCCCAGGTTCAAGTGATTCTCCTGCCTCAGCCTCCTGAGTAGCTAGAATTACAGGCGCCTGCCACTACACACAACTAATTTTTGTATTTTTAGTAGAGATGGGGTTTTACCATGTTGGCCAGGCTGGCCTCGAACTCCTGACCTCAGGTGATCCACCCGCCTCGGCCTCCCAAAGTGCTGGGATTACAGGTGTGAGCTACCACGCCCGGCCATGATTTTCTTAATAACACTTCATTTTCTCTAGCTTTATTGTAAGAATACAGTATTTAATACATATACAAAATATGTGTTTATAGACTATGTTACTGGTAGGACTTCTGGTACACAGTAGATCATTAATAGTTAAGTTTTGGGACAGTAAAAAGTCATATGTCAATTTTCAACTGTGCAAAGGGTCAGCACTACTAACCCCCATATTGTTCAAGGGCCAAGTGTATTTAGTTTGATCTTGAGTCAAAAAAAAAAAATGTTTAAGCCTTTCCTTCTTAAGTCCTTGATGAGAAAGACCTTTAATTTTCAAGTCTATCTTAAAGAATATAATGGAAGCTACAGACCTCCTAAGAAAAATGCAAATTCACAAAAAAGAATTGCATAGAACTTTACGTAAGGTTTAGGACAACATGAAGCCCATATGCCTGCCTGTTGCAAGCTGGATTTTCTGAAAATGGACACTGAAGTAGTTTTGGGTATATGATGTTTATTAGCAGTCAATCCCTGTGAAAGAAATTCGGGGAGAGGCCGGGCACAGTGGCTCACGCCTGTAATCCCAGCACTTTGGGAGGCCGAGGCGGGTGGATCACTGAGGTCAGGAGTTTGAGAACAGCCTGGTCAACATGGTGAAAGCTCATCTCTACTAAAAATACAAAAACTAGCCAGGGGTGGTGGCACACACCTGTAATCCCAGCTACTCAGGGCACCAAGGCAGGAGAATTGCTTGAACTTGGGAGGCAGAAGTTGCAGTGAGCCAAGATCACGCCATCACACTCCAGCCTGGGGGACAAGAGCAAGACTTCATCTCAAAGAAAAAAAAAAAAGAAGAAGAGATTTGGGGAGAAAGCCAGATTGGGCAGAGGGAAAAATCAAATTGCAATTCAGGCCCAACAAAGCCTCAAGCAACCTGGCAGATCTCTGGTGGTATATCACCTGTCAGAGTTGTCTCAGGCCTGAACAAAATGGCTGGGCCTTTAAACATGTCTTGCTTGATTGCAGGATAAGTGCCGCCGTGGAAAGGATGTGACCTTAAGCAAGGAGGCTCTCCGCAACTGAGGTAGAGCCCGAAGGAGCTGACAGCTTAAGGCGATTTTTTTTTTGGTTTTTTTTGGCTGTCCTCTGCAGGCCAGACAGCTGAAGGCTTTCTGATGACTGACCTCCCCACAACTGGGCCGCAATTCTTCCTTGAAGGAGGATCAGGGCTGCACATCTCCATATCCACCACACTCAAACTTCACAACTCCTGTTTCAACCATTTTTAAATCCTCTCATCTCTTATTATTCACCCTTTCTCTTCTTTTCTACTTCTTCTAATTACACCAGTGTGCTTAAGGCAAAAGCCCAAGCATCTGTAGCAGAGAGGATCTGCAGTATAAGGACCTTGTGAGAGGTATACTATACACCATGGGCTGACTGAAGTTGAACAGGGGTAGAAGGAGCCCCCACTCAGAGCAACAGGAAGCCCTACGGACTGAAGTTTCTTTGTAAATTGCTGGCCAAAGCGATAAATGAAATAAGTTCATGTGAACAACAGAGAAATTAACAGCAAATTTCTGTAAACAGACTTTCCACCAAACCAGCTAAACACATATGTCTTATAATTTATCCATCACAACAAAGAACAATACAATATCACTATTTGGAGGTTATAAAATTAAGCATTTATAATACTATCCTTTAAATTATAATCAGATGTAGAAAATGAAGCATATTGGCTGTGGTGGCTCATGCCTGTAATCCCAGAACTTTGGGAGGCTGAGGCAGGAGGATTGCTTGCATCCAGGAGTTTGAGACCAGCCTGGGCAACATAGTGAGACCCCATCTCTACAAAAAGTCAAAAGTTAACCCGGCATGGTGGTGCGCGCCTGTAGTCCCAAACACTCAGGAAGCTGAGGGGGGAGGACTGCTTGAGCCCAGGAGGTTGACATGCAGGGAGCCATTGATTATGCCACTGCACTCAGCCTAGATGACAGAGTGAGACCCTGTCTCAAAAAAAAAGAAAAAAGAGAGAGAGCAAGAACATATCTGTAATGTTTTCATCACACAGTATTTAAATAAATTAAATCTACATTTTCAAAGAAATAGATGAGAATAAACAGAAATGAGGAGTAAAAAAATTTCTCACATCCCTTACAAGGAAAATTAATTTTATATATAACATCAAATAATGCAAAATATATTAGCAACACTTCCCTTTTATGCAAATAACTACACATATTTTGACTCAGTCACATTAACGACAGTAAACAAATCATCTACACATCATAACATAAGTATATTCAGAATAATTAAGGTTTCCCTACATGTTAAATCCCCTGCAATTAATTTACTATCAATGGGTTTGCAGTACAGAAAAAAACTCAGAAAAAAACTAAGTATTTATTTGCTTGACATATCAATGGAAAGTTCAAGCTAATATGAAAATATCAAGCAGCTTTGTCATATCAAATAATTACATTTTTGACAAATACTATTAAAGAAAAAAGATATACTTAAAAACTGCCTTAAAATATACCTGAATATAAATGTAAAGTAGACATACTTTTAATTCCTAAGCATAAAAATGTAAATAAGTCAAATGCTTAATCAACAAGGTTAGAGCAAAAATTTCCAACATTAGAACTGACAATTATTGCCAAATATTAATCAAGGTCTGTCCTATCTCCAAGTTTCAACTGAATAACTGTCAATTTGGGGGTATCAAAAACCCCCACAATTTGATACTAAGGTGAATATATGTTATACTAAGAAAAATTCTCAATACAGAAGCCTCTGTTTATAAGTAGGTTAAGTTTTATTTGTTCTTTAATCTAAAGTGACCATCCCTATATATATTCCTGCCAAATAGAAGACTACATTACCGCTATATGCATTCTATTAAGACATTTTTCTCCAAAATATTCCAGTTTTGTCTACACTAAAAATTGGTTGTGATCTTCTTAATGATCTATGTACAAATGCCGTAAGAAACTTTTTAGCAGCTATGGAATCCACAATTGCTGCCTTGACAATTACTTGGACATTATCTGGATTTAAAGGGCCTTAAGTCTACAGAACTATCTGGCTATGAAAAGTCTGATCAGCAGGACCTATAATGTTTTAGCCTTTAAATTCTCAAACTCTTAGTCTTTTAACAAAAGATCAATAGACATCTAATATTGATGCCCAGACTCTACTGTAAATTCAAAAGCATTTCTACCAATGTCTCCTACTGTACTTACTTTCAATTGCTAAGGCCAGCAGTTCTCAAAGCATAGTCTAGGGACCACAACGGTCCCACAAAATCTTCTCAGGGAATCCACAAGGTTAAAACAATTTGCTTTGCTGGGTGCAGTGGCTCACACCTGTAATCCTAGCTCTTTGGGAGGCCGAGGTGGGACGATGGCTTGAGACCAGGAGTTCTGGATCAGTTCAATACATTACAACAGATTGCAGGCAGAAGCAGATGAAAATCCAGCTGTCTTCTACTAAGTCAGACATTAAAGAGATTTGCAAAAAGTAATACCATTCTTTTAACAATTTTTTTCTGGTTTAGAAAATATCATTTTCCACAAAAATGTGTTTATGCTAGCAAATACTGGGTTTATTATAGTTATCTTTAAATGTATTGAATATTTTCAACTGTTTCCATTTTAATTTCTAATATGGTAATTATCAATGGATATAACCCACTAAGCAATAGCACTTTGGGGCATAGGCACATTACTTTTCACATGTTTAATCACTTGCTTTATTCTTCAAAATAACTCCCATTGTTGAACAAACCAATTCTTCACCATTTAGTTTATTTAAAACTTTCTCTACTTTTAATTACCATCGGACTAATATCTCTCCCTATTAACATGTCACATTCTTATCACTTTTATTTATTTATTTTTTGAAATGAAGTCTGGCTCTGTTGCCCAGGCTGGAGTGGAGTGGCATGATCTTGGCTCACTGCAACCTCCACCTCCTGGGTTCAAGCGATTCTCCTGCCTCAGCCTCCCGAGTAGCTGGGACTACAGGCACGTGCCACCAAGCCTAGCTAATTTTTTGTATTTTTAGTAGACACAGGGTTTCCCCATGTTGGCCAGGCTGGTCTTGAACTCCTGAGCTCAAGTGATCCACCTGCCTCGGCCTCCCAAAGTGCTGGGATTACAGTGAGCCACCACACCTGGCACATTCTTATCACTTTTACACCTACATAACACAATATTCTTAAAAATAAATAGCGACTAAAGCACAAATACAACAAATATAGTACAGAATAATAAACACAATAACCAACCATAAAATGACCAGCCAGGTCAGTATACACTATTTTTGGTCTCATGTGATTTGTGTCTATAAAATATGGTGAAAATTAGTAAAAATAAGTTCTTTATATGTTACACTGATACTTCTCAAATCTGAATAAAAGACGCCAGTATAAAGCTGCTTGTAGCTAACCAGAGTTAAATATGCCATAAGTCAAATAATGATGTATCACTATATTATAAGGAAATGATTAGTTCTATTCCATCACTATCAAGAGTTTCATATGTATTGCTAGCTATTGGAAATGTAGGTTACTAAATCTCTAATGTTCAAACAGTTTAAAAACAATTAAGGAGGCTCTTTTCTTGAGACTACACATACATTAACCCAAATAGATTATAAGAGCATTATAGTTGGTGGGGAAAAAAATTATGATAAATACAAGCAATATTTTCTAATAAAGATGAATGTTAATAGAAAAATTAATGTTACATTTAAAATATAATTTGAATATTGTGTACAACAATGAAGCACTTTAATTAAAAAACAAGTTTAAACCACACTTAATCATTCATCTTTCTCCCTTGCTGCCAACTTCCTTTTATTCTTCAAACACATGAAGCAGTTGATATTATTTCCCCAAACAATAAAACCATTTATCATAATTTCACTATACTTACTGCTACTCCTTAAAGATAATTTATATTTCCCCACATAAATTAATAGTAAAAATCTTGCAGAAGCTAAATCTGCACATTAAGTACTAGGATAAACATACTGGCAAGTCATGAATAGGACAATATCTACCAACGGTCATTTTCAGCACTGAAAGTGGTAATCAATAAATTAAATTGATAATCTGAATATTGATCATTCTACAACATTTGTGATACTTACGGATTATAGGCTAATTTAAAACATATAGCAAAGACTGATAAAATCCAAACATGTCTGGGTAATAACCATGCTTATAAGTGGACTAACATTTCTGTAATATCTAATATATGCCAGGCACTAGGCTAGGTATTTCACACACATTATCTTATTTTATCATCACCATAACTATATCAATAGTTGTATCAACAATTTTGCCAGTGAGGAAATGGACTCTGAGAAGTCACACAACTAATAAGTAGCACAGATGAAATGAAAGTAAAACCAAATTCTAGTGAAATAAAATCAATAGCGTAAGAACAGATTAGCCAAAAAAAAAAAAAAAAAAAAACAGTTTTTCCTGTGTTGGGGGGTGTTGTTGTTTCTTAAAGATATGGTGACTTGCTCTGTTGCTTAGGCTGGAGTGCAGTGGCGCAATCATAGCTCACTGCAGCCTCGAACTCCTGGGCTCAAGCAATCCACCTGCCTCAGCCTCCTGGGTAGCTAGAACTACAGGTTCATGCCACTATCTCTGGCTAACTTTTAAATATTTTATAGAGATGGGATCTCATTATGTTGCCCAGGCTGGTCTCAAACTCCTGGCTTCAAGTGAACCTCCTACCACAGCCTCCCAAAGTGCTGGGATTACAGGTGTGAGCCACCATACCTGGCAAAGAAAAACAGCTTTAAGATTACTTCCTTAAAGAAATAAGTGCAATTTTACAACCATTCTTTATTTCCCTAATAAGATCCAAATTTTCTTTGGGGAATCATCCCTTCAACATTCTTAATCCATAAATTTCCAGCAGTGTTAACTCTATCTCCAGTTGCAGAGTAGATATGGAACCCGAACAAGCCAAAGAGGCCTAATATGACATAATCCCACACCTGTTTTTAGAACCACTAAAACAGACAGACACACACACACACACACACACACACACACACACAAATAAGGATATAAGCCAATAGCTGATGGCAGTACCCTACCTCTAGAAGATGAGGTGAAGAGGGTCCAAATAAAATTATTTGAACCGCTGCATCAAGCTTCACCTAAAATCAGCCATACCAACATCTTTTTAGATATGTGATCCAATAATTTCCATTTACTTAAGCCAGTATGAGTTATGGTTTCTGTCACCTGCACAATACACATATCAACAAAAATTTAATGGTGTAACTCATCTCCAGTAATCAAATAATGCACTTAATTATTCACAGTCTGGAATCTTAAAAAAAAAAAAATGTAACAGGAATCAAGGAATCATCTTCAATACAGTCATCCCTCAGTATCTTTGGGGGATCCAGGACCCAACTTGGATACCAAAATGCACACATACTCACAGTTGGCCCCGTTGAACCCATAGATCCGAAAAGTTGGCCCTTCTCTCCATGTACACAACTTTCACATTCCTTGAATATTGTATTTTCCATCCATTTTTGCTTGTAGATGCCAAACCAACCCATATAGAGGGCCAACTGTATTTACTGGAAAAAAACTAATATAAGTAGGTGCATGCAGTTCAAACCTGTGCTGTTTGAGGGTCAACTGTATTTGTGTATAACCTGCATACATCCTCCCCAAACTTTAAATCATCTCTAGATTACTTATAATATCTAATACAACGGAAATGTATGTAAACTTTTGTCATATTGTTTAGGGAATATTGACAAGGAAAAAAGTGTACATGCTCTGTACACAGGCAATTTCTTTTTCCCTAATATTTTCTTTCCACGGTTTAATCCACCAATGCAGAACCCATGGATACGTATTTCAAAAAAATTCAATGGAATTGTACATTGACCTAGGAAAAGGCCACTAAAGCTTATTAAAACACCAAGTTCCTTCTGATTATATAATTTCAATATTGAAATTATATAATCTCAATATGAAATAATTTCAATATTTCAATTATCTTTTTTAATATGAATTTTAAATGAAAATACCTTTTTATATACAACCTTTAAAATTAGAAGGAAATGAACTATTACTTTTAAAACACAGTTTATTTGGTGGACAAACTTCTTTACAATGCAAATTCCAGAAAATTTTTCAAAATGATCACTGGAGAAGAAAATATCAAGAACTATAATATACTATGGGTTATACTCAATAAGACAATTCACTCATTTACTATACAAGCAGTGTCTTTTTTTTTCTTTTTTTCTTTTTTTGAAGCAGAGTCCCGCTCTGTCACTCAGGCTGGAGTGCAGTGGTGCGATCTCCGCTCACAGCAACCTCTGCTTCCCCGGTTCAAGCAATTCTCTGCCTCAGCCTCCCGAGTAGCTGGGATTACAGGTGCCCGCCACCACGCCGGGCTAATTTTTGTATTTTTAGTAGAGACGGCGTTTCATCATGTTGGCCGGGCTGGTCTTGAATTGCTGACCTCGTGATCCACCCACCTCGGCCTCCCAAGGTGCTGAGATTACAGGCATGAGCCACAGTGCCCGGCCGCCTTTCGATCTTTCTATTCTGAGGTTACTGAGCCTCCAGAGACTTCAAATAAGCAGTCTAAGACTAATGGCACCACCTAGTGTCCTGTACTGGTCACTATCTGACTCACTGTCTACTTCCTTTTGCTGCTTGACATAGGCTAGTCTTCTTCTATTGCTGTTTTTCTTAGTAATCCTTCCAAAAGTCATTTATGTCTCATTTATATATACATACACATCAACACATCATCCTTAAGTCTCCTTCTCTCATCCCTCTCTCTGCAATTGTCCCATTACTTTAGGAACAACTATTTAGTATGCCCTTGATCTTTGCCAGGTACTTGGTCCTTAACCTATATTATCATCACAAGCACTTTATAAACCTAATAGAACCTCTACTCACATGCCCTAGATCCCCTAAATCTCAGATAATTATAACAGGCAGTGCGAATCTAAAACCAATTTGCCTAATTACTACCCATATGACCCATGTACGTTTTAAAAAAAATATTTTCATACAATGGCCAAACTACAAATCCAATTTATAAAAATTGGTGGTAAATGAATAAGTTATATCTCAAAAGAAAACAAATGGCATTAAAAGTGAAAATTAGATTTTAAGTGAGGCTCACTTCACTTTAAAGTGTATAGAAGTTCTGACTTTGAAAAAGTGATTTTTTTTTCACTCTTTTGTAATTAAGTTGAGCTTTTCTCAAATATCATCACAGAAAAAAATGTTACTGTTCACATCTGCTGGTTATAATATCATTTTCTAGGCCAGGCACGGTGGCTCACGCCTGTAATCCCAGCACTTTTGGAGGCCAAGGCAGGTGGATCACGAGGTCAGGAGATTGAGACCATCTTGGCCAACATGGTGAAACCCCGTCTCTACTAAAATAAAAACAATTAGCTGGGCATGGTGGTGCGCACCTGTAGTCCTAGCTACTCAGGAGGCTGAGGCAGGGGAATCGCTTGAACCCAGGAAGCAGATGTTGCAGTGAGCTGAGATCGCGCCACTGCACTCCAGCCTGCTGACAGAGCAAGACTCCGTCTCAAAAAAAAAAAAAATTTGTAGTATTTTATATTATAAATTCCAATATTATAGCTTATCATCAGCTAAATCAATTTTGGGAAGAGGGCTTGGACCTAATTATCACTGTTATTTTCATTTTAAGAAAATTTGGCCAGGTGTGGTTGCTCACAACTGTAATCCCAGCACTTTGGGAGGCCGAGGCAGGAGAATCATTTGATGTTCAAGACCAGTCTACCCAACAAAGCAAGAACCCGTCTCTACAAAAAATAAAGAAAAAAATAGGTATTTTGATAAAAAAGAAAATTCAACTGAAACATTGGTATAGGGACAAATAGACCAATGGAACAGAATTAGAACCCAGAAATTGACCCCCATGCAAACAAAAAACTATTAAGGCAATAAATTTTTCAGAAAATTATACAAAGATAATTGGTTATCCATATGCAAAAAAACTCAAGTCTCCAACTCTACCTCACACCATACACAAAAATTACATACTACCAGATGAAAGATCTACCTCTGCAAAGCACATATAGGAAATTCTGACCTTACAGTAGGAAGTAATTTCTTAAATAAGGCATAAGAACATAAAGCATTTTTAAAAATTGATAATTTGATTACATTTCATTTTAAAACTTGTATGAGGCAAAAGACACCACAAAATGAAAGACAAGTCACATACTAGGCACAGATATATGGCAAATATAATCAAAGAATTTGTATCCATAAAATACAAAAAAACATGCAAATCAGTAATTTAAAATATCTCAAAAGAAAAAAATGTGTAAAGGACACTAAGAGGCAATCACAAGATGGGAACTGTAAAAGGTAAATATGTGTATAAGAAAAAAGGCTCAGCCTCACTATATATTTTCAAAATTCAATTAAAACCACAGTGAGATACAGTTCATACCTACAAAATAGAAATTAGAACTTCTGTTTATACCAATTCTTAGCAAGACAATTGAGAAAGGGAATGCTCAGATACCACTGGAAAGAACAACTCAGCAACATCTACTGAAGTGCAACATGTGCAAGCCCAATGACACAACAATTCCACACACAGGTATAAACCCCAAGGAGCACCAGCCTATAAAACTTTTTATGATAATGGAATGATTCCATATTCACAATATCCAATACATTACTCACTAGTTACATGTGGCTATTAAACACTTTAAATGTTGCTAGTGCAACTGAGGAACTGAGTTAATTTTAATTAATTGAAATTTAAATATCCACATATTTAAAATACAGTCCTCAAGAATCTTTCATATATGCATAAACAGATCAGTACAAGAACCTTAAACGCAGTAGTGTTTCTAATACTGAAAAACCTGTAATTCCTCAACCAAAGAATAAATTGTGATGTATTCATACAATTCTATACAGGTGAAAATAAATTACATATAAATTACATGCATTAACATGGAAAAATCTAAAAATTCAATGTTACACAAAAAAGCAAGCCAAAGGAGAGACACTGTAAAATATGTTTTAGAACATGCAAATCAATACTTCATATTGCTTACGAACATATACACATATATTTTAAGCACTAAGAAAAGCATTACAGCTAAAAACAACACTGGAACACCAGTGAACTTTGAAATAAGACAGAAAATGGACTGAAGACAGGTATACAGAGAACCCCAGATGTACCTGTAATGTATTCCCCTTTTACCATTTGGGTGGAAGACTCTGCCCACCCAAATCTTCAATAAATCTAAGTGTTGAGAGATTGGGTACATGGGTGTTTGTTTTAGTACTGCTAGTTTGTTCTACATAAAGTATTTCATAAGGAAAAACTAAAAGTAAGAAAATTCATGCTACAAACTGTAGAACATCACTAGCAAGTTTGAGAGGTTCCTGTGTATTCTTTAATTTCTCTCCATCTCACACAGCTTACTAACATCCATCACTAAGTACAATGAAATCAAATTTGTGAAGGCCTAAAACACCCAACTGTATTTTCATGATGAAGCACAGCCTGTCACTAAAAATGTGTTCTATTTCCTAGTAAAAGCAGTAAAAAGCAAAGTTTCTCTTTTTCTTATGGCTTTTGACATCGAATTCAATTCCCCTGTGCAGTATATGTGGAAATCGAATATTTGGGGTGGGAGACGAGGCAGGGAGAAAACTTTGCTATTACCTGTGGGATAATTCATGGATTCCTAAACCAGGCCATTTAGCCATGAGGTCAATATAACATATGTTTTAAATAACATTTAATCTACTCTGCTGAACTCTTTATTAAATGTTTATGTTTTACAACAATTGAAAAATTCAGAGGATTACATATTAGGTCTTCCTGCCACAGCAAGACACCCTGTTCTCTCCTAATATAAAAAAATCAAAAGCTAATAAATGTATTCATGAAAACATAAGCAAGCATCACATTCCATTCAAAGAAAGCCTGTCTCCAAAAGTTTTCTTGAGTTAGTCAATATTACTATTGAAAAGCACAAATACATGTTTTATCAATTACACTCCTACTAATCCCTAGAATTGTAAATTCCATGACAGCAAGTACAGTATCACCTTTGTATTCCCAAAGAGTATCACAACATGACTGAATGAATAAATGAATACATGAATGAAGCTACCTATTTATTCATCAGTATGAAATGGGTTCTATGTTGGTTTGTTGTGTTTCGTGACTAAGACAAAAATAATATGAAAAACTGGAAATAAACATGCTTGATAAAGCCATTCTAACTCAATATTGAGGTATCACACCAGAATCTGAAGTTCAGGTAGGAGAATCTCAAAGCTTCTTCCTCTCCTTGCCTTCCCTGCCCCACCCTCTACCTCTCAGAGAAAGTAATAAGATAAAAGCCATGTATATCTTACAGAAGAACTGGCACAATTATATAAAAGTACATGCAAAAAAGATAATAAATGCAAGTGGTTTTCGTTTGTTTTTTTTTTTTTTGAGATGAAGTCTCGCTCTTGTAATCCAGGCTGGAGTGCAATGGCGTGATCACAGCAACCTCTGCCTCCCAGGTTCAAGCGATTCTCCTGCCTGAGCCTCCCACGTAGCTGGGATTTACAGGTGCCTGCCACCATACCCAGCTAATTTTTGTACTTTTAGTAGAGACAGGGTTTCGCCATGTTGGCCAAGCTGGTCTTGAACTCCTGACCTCAGGTGATTCACCCACCTCGGCCTCCCAAAGCACTGGGATTACAGGTGTGAGCCACCACACCCAGCCCATGAGTGTTTTTTGTAGTGGAAAACTTGAAAAATCCAGTGTCTATTAATAGAAAACTGGCTAATAAAAATAACTCATAGCTCTAGACAAAATGGTAGAGAAGAAATTTCAAAAACCTGCATGAATGGCAGGAAGAACATTTAAGTCTCTGGACTGTAAGGGCCCATTACATGCTCAGAACAATGAAAAAAAAAAAAGAGCCATAATAAGAAAAATCACATTGAGAAATGCCAGAATACCAGGAGGAAAGAGGAGATTCTAAGAATGTCCAAAGAGAAAAAAATAGGTCACATACAAAGAATCAGCAATCAGTGTGGCATCAAACTTCACATAGGCAACACTGGTTACTAATGGAGCAAGGCCTTCAAGTTTCTGAGGATTAATTATTTTCAATCTGCATTTCCACACTTAATTGAAATACCAACCTATGTAAAGGTAGAATAAAGATATTTTAGACCTACATGTACTGAAAAATTTTATTTCTCACATATTCTTTTCTCAGGAAGCTCTGGAGAATATGCTTGAGCAAAACAAGGGCATAAACTAATAAGACTAAAAATAATCAAAAAGCAAATTGTCCCCCAAAAGAGCAACAAAGGGAAGTCCCAGGATCAGAGCTGAAAAGAGTAAGACAACTCCTTATTAAAGTAGAATAGAGGGCTGAAGGAGAGAGATTTCCAGGAAAAAAAATTATTGAGTTTTAAACCTATGGTAAACAAAGAAAAATTAATGAGAGGTGCTGGAGAGATCTGCTGAAACACTGAGGGGGGAGATTAGCAAATTAACCAATAGGAAACCAAGCAAATGAATAAACAAGGCTATAAATAATGTGGTGGGAAAGGGGGACCAAATATTTGTTTAAGCAAATGAATGTAATGTGCTATATTACAGCACTCAATACTTACATAGTCACTATAATATAAATAACGATTAAAAACTGCTTATAGATTGAACCAAAATTATTATATAACTTTTCAGAACTGGGTGCACAGGTATATAATATGATCTGTATCCCAGGCCCCAATAAGAAGGTCAATAGATAACATCTAAAATTGGTTAATCAGAAAAGCTGAATACACACATTATTTAGGAATAAGCTAGTATCAGAAGGAACAAACTAACAGTATTATAAGTTGCCGCTTCTGGAGAACCCAGGGTAGGATAGGAGACTGTTATATTTTATTGTAAACTTTTGGCACTAATCAGTTTTTATTCACATGTGAGAATTACCTTAACACAAACAAGTTCTTAGTATTATCAACTTTGATGATATTTAAATTAATAGAAGAAACAGTAAGCAGGGAACACAGTTAACAAAACATAAAATATAAATTTCCCTGAATTATTTGAAGTTTAAAAATAACCAATTTAGGAACTAAAACAGTGATCACAACTTGGAAGGATGGAGAAAAGGTAGAAGTGGTGTGAGATAAAGAGTACCTAATCACAGAACACAGAAGAGCAAAAGCATCGAGAAATAATTTCTAAGGCTGGGCACAGTGGCTCATGCCTATAATCACAGCACTATAATCACAGTGGCTCATGCCTATAATCACAGGCCAAGGCAGGAGGATCACTTGAGGCCAGGCATTCGAGGGACAACATAGCGAACCCCTGTTTCTACAAAAAAATTAAAAAATTAGCTGGGCGGAGTGGTGCATGCCTGCAGTCCCAGCTGCTCAGGAAGCTGAGGCAGGAGGATAGCTTGAGCCCAGGAGTTCAAGGCTTCAGTGAGCTATGATCGCACCAATGTACTCCAACCTGGTGAGAGGGCAAGAACTTGTCTCTAATTAAAAAAGCAAAACAAACAAACAAACAAAAGAATCTATAATTCTACTACAGGTTGAGACAACCACAATAAGCACTGAAAACAGAATCAGTTACAAGTGGCTGATTTTGGGGGGAGTGGGAACAGAGAAACATAGGGCAAGATTTTTCTTGTTTTTCATTATTAGACCATCTGTTCTATTTGATTGTTAACCATGTACACATATTACCTTTGAGGGTTTTTTTTTTTTTTTTAAATGGCCTAAGCTATAATGGGTCAGAGTCCTAGGAGTTCCCTGAAACTTGTTACTAAAACTCTCTCAAAAGGGTAAAATGCACTTAACATACATAAGTCTTCAAAACTTAGAATATCCCTATCTGGAACATTCTTATAAAGGAATACAAGATGAGTGAGCAAAGAAATACTAATTTATTGGAAAGAAAGCTGAGCAGGACAAGAAGTGTTTCCAATAATATGAACACGTATAGAAAGAATGAGTAATGAAATTCAATCTGAGTCATTTAATTCAGTGAGCAGATAATTGAGAAAAACGGGCCGGGCGCGGTGGCTCACGCCTGTAATCCCAGCACTTTGGGAGGCCGAGGTCGACGGATCACGGGGTCAGGAGATCGAGACCATCCTGGCTAAAATGGTGAAACCCCGTCTCTACTAAAAATACAAAACAATTAGCCAGGCATGGTGGCGGGTGCCTGTAGTCCCAGCTACTTGGGAGGCTGAGGCAGGAGAATGGCATGAACCCAGGAGGTGGAGCTTGCGGTGAGCCGAGATCGCGCCACTGCACTCCAGCCTGGGTGACAGAGCGAGACTCCGTCTCAAAAAAAAAAAAAAGAAAGAAAAGAAAGAAAAATGATTACATCGAGTTTATAATGCATTCCCAAGAATTCTAAGGCAAATTTGTCACCACCTCAATCACAGAAAACAAAGATCATTTTGCTAAAGATTTTCGGTTAATTATATCTAATCATCTTATTTAACATAATTCTGAAAAAAATACATTTGTGCACATGCTTACATGTTCAAAACAAACTACTAGTAAATATTCTATAGGCCAGGCACAGTGGCTCACGTCTGTAATCCCAACACTCTGGGAGGCTGAGGCAGGTAGATCACTTGAGGCCAGGAGTTCGAAATCAGCCTGGCCAACATGGCGAAACCTCTTCTCTACTAAAAATACAAAAATTAGCTAGGCCACATGCCTGTAATCCCAGCTACTTGGGAGACTAAGGCATGAGAATCGCTTGAACCCAGGATAGAGAGGTTGCAGTGAGCCGAGATCATGCCACTGCACTCCAGCCTGGGCGACAGAGGGAGACTCCGTCTCAAAAAAAAAAAAAAAAAAAAAAACTCAAAAACAAACAACAACAACAACAAAAAAGATATTCACTCAAGGAATTCTTATGTACACGTTAAACAACCATGTTATAGAAAACAACCCATTTAATAACATGAATAACAATTTAAAGAAAAAGGTAGAGCACAAAACTATTATGCTATTAACATCTAAAGATATTATATAATCACAACTTCAGCCCATGGCACTCAACAGTAAACATAACAGCTACATTCCTTCATTTTTAGCAAAGAATCTTTGATTTTTATCAGAATTGATATGTGAATTACTAGATATTATGACCCTTCATTTTTTCCCAGCTAAATAAAATGCTTCAATTTTGATTACTTCTAAATCTGTTGTATTAAGTCTAAAACTGATTAATGATGTACCGTATTCTGCTAAGTAGAATTAAATTAGTATATAATTGATTAGTGTATAATTGAAGCAGTTGTAGATTTACCAACTTTAATTAAGGTGGCTTATTACAGATAATTTATACTATAAGAGAGAAAATAGAAGCAACAAGTTCATCAAAACCTGAAATTAAGATCAAAGATACAATATTAAAGATTAGAAAAAAGGCTATAGGCTAATACTGAGTACTTTGAAAGTAAATCATAGTACAAATCCTTTTAGAGGAGAAAACCAAATATTAATATTGACCTTTAGGCTAGATTTTCCAAGAAATTACACTATTTGTGATAATTTACTATAATAAGTGATGCCAACTTATGTAAGCAAATAAAAGAATACATCTAATAATATTTTGTCTACTTACAACACTAAACTACACTTAAAAAATACTTAAATATTTCTCATAACTCCTTTAAAAAGGTATTCAAGCAAGAGGAAAAGCTCATAATTGTCACTATAAAAATAAATAAAAACTAATTTATTAAGAAGGAAGCAAGTGAGGAAAAAGAACATTTCTGAAACAAAACACAGAAGTAGTGTCTGCAGTTCTCTCGATACCCTTGTGGGTGGTAACTACAGCCCAGAAACTTTTACACATAAATTGCTAACTCCCCTGAGTTTAAAGCCATGGTAATTAGGCTCATTATCTTACATGTTAATGACACAGAGACAATAAGTTTGTAGTGAATAATTCATATACTATCAGCTCTCACTGTAATGTTCATTGCTAATAGTTTATTTACAGTACAAGTTACACTGCATTTTTTCTATAGTTTAAATTTATTGCCTAAACAGAAATCATTTCATGTGAAAATCTAATTTACTATCAATAAATAATAATTTCAAGCATATATTGGCTTGTATATTTGTATAATTTTTACTCATTATTCATAGTTATGATAATCAATAAACCACCATAAGAATGTCATATAGAAAGATTAAAGTATCTATAGATTATGTATAGATGATTATTCTAAATTAAATTTCAAAAACAATATGCTCAATTGATATAAAATTATAAATTGCTTTAGTAACTCATATTTTTCATTTAAGTATTAATATCACCACACTCACTTTAAAACGTACATATAGATTATTGTGAAACTTTGAATACCAAAGTACCATTTAGATTTCCTTATTATGCAAATACTGACTGTAAAATACAGTTGACCCTTGAATAAAGTGGGTTTGAACTGCGCAAGTCCACCTACAGGCTGAAATTTTTCAACCAAATGTGGACTGAAAATACAGTATTCACAGGATACGAAACTTGCGCATACAGAGGGCCAAATTTTCCTTTACGTAGGTTTCACAGCACCCACTGTAGGACTTACATATTTGTAGACTTGGGTCCTGGAACCACCTGTCCATGTATACTGAAGGATGACTGTAATATCATGTACAATGTAAAGTTCAGTAACCTATAAAATTGCAGTTGTCTTCAATTTTTACCCATTTTTGTAATGGATTTAATATCACACTTTTATTCAACAAATTAAAGATAAGTCAATTTTAGTCTCTTTCAAAATGACTCTTAGTTGCAGTAACTCATTTCGGTTTACACATATTATGAGAACTTTTATGTTACTATGTTACCTAAGTTATTGTGATTTCAAAAATTTCTCTAAATCAGAGAGGTAAAAAATTTTCTATAAATGTCTGTACTTCTACAATGATTCCTTCAAAAATACTGTTTTGATATATGGTTGCATCAATAAAAACACGTTAGGTTCATGTACCATTTATCAGGTAAGAACTGCAAAATATCAGTGGCTTAAAACAATAAGGTCATTTTCTTGCTTACACTAGCTGTTCATCATAAGTCATTTGAGGACTCCACCCCACATCTATTCATCTCAGTACCCAAGATGATGGAGCAATCACCATCTCACATTTTACCAGTTATTATGGTAAATGGAAAGAGTAGTCTGGACAGTCTTACACTGGTAATTAAATGCTCTGGCCTGTAAAAACATGATTTTACTTCTGCTCACAACTAAGCACAATTATCTGAGAAAGTTACCCTTCAAAAAGTTTAAATCTTTACAATTTCAAAAAAAAAAATGTTTACCTCACTAAGTAGGCCATGAAGATAGGTTATATAATGTTCACTAAAGACGAAGAGCATTCCAGGTTCCTTTTTGTAGTAAATAACTATCAAATCATAACAATCAGTTTTTGCCAAATCTGCTAAACATAAAACCAGAATAATGTTAAGTACTCTTTCAAAACTGCAAATTTGACCACATCGCTTGCTTAAAATCCTCTAATCTTCTCAGCATGGCGCTCCATGAAATGATCCCTGACTGCCTTTCTGTCAACTCTGAATACTCAATAAAATTTACAAAATGCTCCAAGGGAGACAAAACTAATAAATATGCTGCACGCAGGCTTTCCTGCCTTTTCACATGTCAGAATGCTTTCTCTGCCACCTCCACTTGAAAGCTTCCTCTTCCTTCAACTAAGCTTAAGCCTATCGCCACCATGAAGCTTTTCTTGACTCTGATTACAACACCCAAAGGATTTTGTACTCCCTCAACACTGATTCCAGATCTGCACTGTGACTGTTCATTGACTATCCACTAGTTATGAGCTTCTCAAAGGCCGACACTATTATTTACAAATATGAGTTCCTGGCATGAGACATTTAGTGGCTAACAAATGTCTAGAAAATGACTATAGTTCCACAGTGCCAAAGAATGGTCTTAAAGAACAGCAGTATGTTTTAGAAATGAAGAATACCTGTTCTGACTGTCCATGGAAATATAACTGCAAAAGTAAGTTTGCTTGACAAATTCCTTTTAGTATCTAAATGCTAGAGCTAATTTTGTTGGTGGCAATTCTAATAAATTAAAGTTATAGGACATTGAACTAATTTTTCTTTTATTCATTCCCCAGACTTTTATTTATTCAACTCAGATGTACCAAATGCCAGGATCTATGAGAAATTCTAAGAATGTCATTCATGTTAGTGGAGCTGTTGTCATCATTATACATATTGGACTGTCAAATTATGCCCCCAGTTAGTAGACAAGATAGACTCCTTGTGGCTCAAAAGTAAAAGCAGAACCAAGAGGCAATGACAGGGTAAGGGAGCAATTATACCCTGTGTCCTTAAAAGTGTTGCAAAACCTGTTTTTCTGCCACCAAGTCAAAGAACAGTTCCTTTTGGTGATCATTTGGAAATTCCCCAAATGATCACCAAAAGACCACCTGGTGCCAACTGACCAACCACCTGGAAACAACCAGCTAAGAGACACTGGTGATTTGGGGATTAAAGGTCATCTAATCAAGACTTCATTCCTTACTTCCCTGACCCCCCCTCCCCTGTCCTACAATTTTTGCCTTTATAATTTCTAACTCTCCAACCCCCAACTAGGAGCTCATTTTCATTTTACACCACAGGCTGCATATCCCCAATCTACAGTTGTTTTCTATAGAAAAATAAAGCTCTCCTTTTTTCCTCTATGGATCTCATGGTCTTTTTTTACATGACAAAAATAGGCTGTTTAATATTTTACTCATCTAAATTTTTAATATCTGATGTTCACTTTGACCATCAACATAACAAGAAAATACTGTACAGCATAATTTTATATTAACACAATTCACTGTAGCTATTAAAAAGTTTGAACAATGATTATCCACTAGCCATAAAACTGTCAACAGTTTAATAGCAAATAAACAAAGGAAGGTACCACAATTGGCAAATACAAAATGACTATCTGTCCATTGTGTCTGTGCAACTAAAACAGATTTAGGTTCCCCATTGGTACAAAAGGAAAAACACACAAAAAAAGAAGGAGATTCCTTTTAAACACAGAGCTCCTTGCTCCAAACTTGTAACCATTTTTTTTTCTTTTTACATTCACTACACAAACTCTGTGATTAGATAAGAAAAGTAACAAGGGCTCTTCTTGCCTTTTTTTTTTTAACTGTCAACTTTTTGAAGTGTGTTATTGAATAATATTTTTCAGGTATACAATTTTAATACGAAACATTTTAATCAAAAGCAATCTGACATTAAAATACATAATTTTCTTTTTAGAAGAAAAAATGAAGAAATAAAAAAAAGAGGCATATCTAGATCCAGCAACTGAACCTGAAAGGTAAATATTAAAAATACTGCATTTGGTGTTTTTGGTGAGCTAATTCCTTTTTTACAATTTGGGGGACTCTATTTAAGGAAAGGAATACAAAATTAGGAGTGAAGTAAATATCCGGAATGAGAAAATAAATTACAACTAATCACTAACTTTAAAAGGCTAATAAATGCCAAAAACATAAATTTCAAAAAGAAGAGCATATCTTTATAAATTGCCTAATCTATCTCTACAATGCTCTTATTTTCTTACATTTCTGGCTGCATTTCTTGATTTCCTCTTCATATAACAATTTTGCAACATTAAGAGAATAGAAAGATAATTTTATCTTTTTACTACTGTGTTTGATCAGTTTTTAGTATTGACAGTGTAGGCTAGGCACGGTGGCTCACGCCTGTAATCCCAGCACTTTGGGAGGCTGAGGCGGGCAGATCACTTGAGGACAGCAGTTCGAGACCAGCCCGGCCAACATGGTGAAACCCCGTCTCTACTAAAAATACAAAAATTCGTTAGGCATGATGGCGCGTGCCTGTAGTCCCAGCTGCTCAGGAGGCTGAGGCGGAAGAATCGCCTGAACCTGGGAGGCGGAGGTTGCAGTGAGCAGAGATCGCACCCCTGCACTCCAGCCTGGGTGACAGAGGAGACTCCATCTTTTAAAAAAAAAAAAAAAAAAAAAAGGCAGTGTAGAGAGTTTATATCAGCTTTATAACTTCTTTATAACTTATTACTGATAATGTCATATATATTCTTAGGAATATTATCAAATTTACGGAAACCACAATCAAGTTCCAAGATTTAGAAAAATTTTCCAGACTAGTTTCTCACTCTAAACACTTAAACAATGTTTCTCTTCCTCTGCCTCTACCACAAAGAACATATTTATAATACTCTAAGACCCTTGCCCCTACTGAGTTAGGAGGCAGGACTTGACTCTAGAGGAGGGGTTCAGACACCCAATTAAATTGAGGACTAGCTGAAAGATGGTTAGGCAGAAGAAGCTTTCCATCAGACACACCCACCAGTGTGCCATGTCAACACTGCTATGAGAACACCCAGGAGTTACCACCACTTTCCATGGCAATGACCCAATGACCCAAAAGTTACTATCCCTTCCCTAGAAATTTATGCATAAACCACTCCTTAATCTGCATGTTATTAAAAACGGGTATTAATAACTGCCCTGAACTGCTACTCTCTGCCTACGGGGTAGCCCTGCTCTGCAGGAGCAGTCATGGAGCTATATATCATAACCACCAGAGCTGTAACACTGCCTGTTCAATAAATCTGTTTTCTTCTACCTCTGGCTTGCCCTTGAATTCTTTCCTGGGCAAAGCCAAGAACCCTCACGGGCTGAGCCCCACTTTGGGGCTCACCTGCCCTGCAGAACTACATCTACGTATCACAAGGCCAGGGAATTAGACACAGTGGACAGTAATAATATTCCTGGAAGTAATGCCTACAAAATAACTGGACACATAAACAACTGCTAACCATATACTCTCTCTAAATGTATCCTCTACTCAATTTTCCCTTAGCTCAGGCCACTCTAATGCCACCCAATATGAGGGTATGATACAGGGAAAATCTAAGTGAAAAGGAATAGCAGTTTTAATGGATTAAAATACCTAACTTTTGCAAATCTTACCCCGCCTCACCCAAAATATTATGTTAACACATTGCTTGAGATTCTTCCAGAGTCTTGGAAGGACCCTGAAACGTAGGTTAACTGTCTACAAACTAAATCCATTTCTATTTCCTAACCTAATCTGAACACTTACTTTCTATTCCTTTTACCTACAGAAACTGTCAGAATAATCAGACTCATTTCCTCAATGACACTTTGCTATCTTTAACATATATAAGATCTATTTTCTAGAGCATGATCATCTCCAACTTCTATACCAATTAAATTAGGTGCAGTGACACAAAAATTGTCTTCTATTCCTGTTTTAATTGTGTCTCAACAGTAATGCAAGCCCTACCATGCCTTTCTATTTACTTCAGACAAAGATAAACACTGCAGATCCCAGTTAGGTTTCTTTCAGTGATAAGCATCGTTTAAAAGAAAAAAACTGTTAGTAGCCTAAAAAAGTCCTTGTTTCACACAGCCTAATAAATTCCCTCTAATTTCATGTAAGACCTAGTCCTAAGGCACAATAGCTTTAGGAATGGGTAATTTAGAAGTTCAACAAGATCATTAAGGATCCAAGTTCTCACCATCTTTTCACTGTGCCATCCAGTGTTTTGGTTTTATCCTGACCTAGGCCCCAAATAATTACAAGATAGCTCCCACAATTCCAAGAACCTATCTAGATAGAAACCAAAAATGAGGGGAGAGGAGGTGTTACCTTTCCAAGAAGCCCCTCCACCAAACCTCCCCTCATGTCTCATTGGCCACATATGAGTTATTGGTCAGGTATCAGTCATATGCCCAGGTCTTAATTAATGACTAGCAAGAAAAATGGGATAATCATGAGTGGCCTAGACTATACAGAATGTACTCACATCACACGGTAAAGAGGTGAGTCGACAAAAAAAAAAAAAAAAAAAGTATCTGCCACAAGGACAACAGCAGTAAGGAATGGCTGTGGAGTAAGCTTCTTATTAAGTAAATTGGATAGCTAATTTTGACATTAATTACAGACCTTAGCTATGACATATATCTGATTACAGGAAAGGGCTAGATGATGTTTTAGATTCATTACAACTCTTATGTTCTACAAGACAGGCAAATAATATAGTGGTTAAAAGCTTGGATTTTAATGTCAGATTGTCCTGGGTTTGAATACCCATCCACCACTTATTTGCTGTAACAATCTTGGTCAAGTTATCTTCCCTCTTCTGAAAATCCAGATAGTAATGATATTTAACTCATATTGCTAGGAGAATTAAATGGATGATGAATGCAAAATGCTTAGCATTTTACCTAAACCTCACAGGAAGTACTCAATAAATATTATCATCAGTCTATAACATATAAACGATAATTATTATAATTTTTGTACTACTAATTTAGAATTTGTGATAACTAAAACACAGGTTATTTCAAAACCAGAAAAATTATTGATTCTACCTCCAATATATGATAAATAACAAACTGAGGATTTGAGAGGTTTAATGACACACTAAACAGTTATCTCTTCCCCCTACTCCTCCTTTCTCTTGAACAGGCATCTCCTCCACTTAGAATTTAAATGCCTCCAACATTCCCTCAGGTTTACTCCTGCCCTCAATATTACAAAACCAAATTCATTGCTTCCCTCAACCATATTGCTTTTCCTTTTGAAGTTAATAGTATCAGCATTTAACTATGCAAACACCAAACACAAAACTTCAAAATCTTTCTCAACGCCCTCTCTCCACATGGATCACTCACTAAATCCTGTCAGTTCTAACTCTGGGCCAGGCATGGTGGCTCATGCTTGTAATCCTAGCAATTTGGGAGACTGAGGTGGAAGAATCGCTTGAGCTCAGGATTTTAAGACCAGCCTGGGCAACATAATGAGACCTTGTCTCTACTAAAAATAAAAATAAAAATAAAAAATTGGCCAGCCATGGTGGCACACATCTGTAGCCCTAGGTGCAGTGAGCTGTGATCATGTCACTGCACTCCAGCATGGGTGACAGAGCAAGACCCTGTCTCAAAAAAATGAAGCAAAACAAAAATACCTCTGAATTTGATTTTTAATCCATCCCTGTGTTCTAAAGTCACTACTACTACTACCCTATAAGAGACCCTCATTATTTCATTCATATCTATTATGAAGTTTTCAAACTGGTATACCTGCCTTTCCACAGTCTCAACTTCTCACTGCTTCATCCTGTATTCTATCAACTATCTTTGTAAACTGCAGACTAACTATGTTTGCCTGCTGAAAAATCTTCCACAGGTCCCCAACTAACTGTGAAATAAAAAGCCAACTTTAACCTTGTATATAAAACTTTTCACAATTCGGCCTGAACCTACGTTGTAGCTTCTTCTTTTACCTCTCCCTCCATGACATACCCAGTGTTTTACCCAAACTACACAATATCTCACCATTCTCCAAATAGACCTTGCCTACTTCTGTGTGTTCATGAAGAACCCTCTATTTGGGGAATATGAGTAACTTCTCCTTTGATCTCCCTATACCCAACTATTTCTACTCATCCTCAAATATTAGTTCTCTATGATAGCTTCTTGCATACCTCACAGCTAGAGAAAATTACCGTTCTTGCAGAATATTATTTGTAATTATATCATAGCCATCATCACACTATAAAATAGCTAGTTACTGCCTGTCTATAACTCCAAATAGACTGAATTTTTTTCAGGGCCAGGTTGTATCTTACTCATCTCTGCATTTCTAGTACATAGAGTAAACATTCAGTAACAACTGGTAAATGGATGAATAGGGAGAGAGTGGCACAATAAGTCTTCAGAAGCTCTTGTACTTCACATATTACTAAAAATACTTATTGAATAGGAAATTTAAAGCTCAATTCTACATTCTCTATTAGAGTATAAACTATGAGTGAAGGAAAATTACTGTCTGGCACTGTATTCAGTGTCTAAAATAGGGCTTTACACATAGTATAAAACAAATATAAGTTAAATGAATAAATACATGAATTGATAAATTGAAGAACTGAATGATCTGGTAATTTGCATATGACAGGATAACGGGAAAACCGTTTCATTCATTTCTGGTTGAATTTCTCAACTATTTAAATATCACACATATCTGTGTATCTAAGAGCAAGATTCTACAATGCCACATATCTTATTTGGAAGAAGGTGATAATCTATCAATCAGTATTTATTGCTTCAAGTTGGCTCATTTTACCATTCATTTCCTACTTAAGCCCTATAGTAATTGAACTATGTCAGGCCTTAAATATATGATGAACAAATAAAACTGTGTGTGTGTGTGTGTGTGTGTGTGTGTGTGTGTGTATGCATGTACATGCATATACAATAAAACAACATAAGATCTCAAATTCTTTTTGAAAGTCTTAAGGATATAAACTATATACAGAGAAAAATAGAAGCACAGACACAGTGACACATGAATGCCCCACTCACAAATGAAAACAAAACAAATATTTTGCAATAATCCATTTACTTCTAGTGTTTTGGGCTTTCAACTCTATAGTCATAAAAAATGTTCAAAACTAATAGTAAGAACACTATTTTCCTCTAGCATGCATAAAATAAATTAAAGAAAATAAGAAAAGCTAGAGCCTTCCTCCCACTAAATACTCTGTTAAATTAAGAAGTAATATGTTTTAGTGTAGTCATCATTTCAGTAATTATATTCCAAAGAACCCTATAACTTATAAAACCAGCAACAACCGAAGAGAATTTCACACAAATTTTGGTCATGGAATACTTTATTGGAAGACATGAAAAACAGATAGTGGCAAAAAGCAGCAGAAAATATTTATAATCATAAAGCAATGAGAAAATATACACCAAAATATCATCAATTCATTTATGTCTTCCAGTGGCCTTTATCCTCCTTTCTAATGTTTATCATCCTTTTCTCTGCCAAATTTCTGCTACCAATCCATCATCTTCTTCAAATGGTTTGCAATAAAATGAACAAATAAAACTCATGCTCCTTCAAAGAAAATTGATATCAGTGATCATGGTGAGACCACAGATCCATAAAATCTTTAGGTTAATAGAGCAGCTGATATAAAAGTAGAATACATCTGCTAAACCAACTGCCTTTTTAAACTTGTTTAAAAAGTTATATTGAACAAGTATACTCAAACACTTGATAAAAGAATTTGAAGGCTGGGCACGGTATATCATGCCTGTAGTCCCAGCACTTTGGGAGGCCAAGGCGGGCAAATCATGAGGTCAGTAGATCAAGACCACCCTGGCCAACATGATGAAACCCCATCTCTACTAAAAATACAAAAAATTAGGTGTGATGGCACGTGCCTGTAATCCCAGCTACTTGGGAGGCAGAGGCATGAGAATTGCTTGAACCCAGGAGGCGGAGGTGGCAGTGAGCCGAGATTGCACCACTGCACTCTAGCCTGGCAACAGAGCGAGACTCCACCTCAAAAAAAAAAGCAATTTGAAATGTCATGTAACCCAATTAACCCTCCATCTACTGATTCATTTGCTAGTACTCCTACCAAGAGTCAATAATCTGGTCTATGCTTTAACACCTCATAAGAAAGGGAACTCACTACTTCCAAAACAAGCTGATTCTATTTTTATATTCCTTTACTACTAGAAAGTTTTCCTTTATTGAGCAAAAATCATTCAGCCCATGTCTTCTACATGAAGGAAGCCCCTTAAAGGAAGACGGATATTATGTATATCCTAATTCTCTTTCTTTGAATTAAAATTATGCAGTTTCTTTATGACATAGTTTTAAATTCCTTCAACAATTAAAAGGAGGGGGTTAGAATCTACCACTCCCACTATGAGGCTTAACCTGAGACATAATACATATCCATCAAAAAAGCAGCATATGTGTAATTATTATCCTCTTGATAAAATTTTTAAAATTTTAAAACAGAATACTTGTTCTTCTGTAGGTGGGCTGCCATAAATGCCCAAGGAAGCTTGTAACCAATGTTTTATTGTTGAAGAAGGGGGGAAAAAAAGGAAAAAAGACAGTAAAAGAGTCTCTAAAACACAAGAACCTATTTCTTTGCCCTCAACATTATCCTTTTTGACGCTAAGGTTACACTGTTTCATATATCAATTCCCTTTTCCTACTAGAAAGTTCATGCTTTATAGCAAGCTTATACTAGACATTTTTTGAGTTTAAAAAAAACCATTTTATTGTTGTTGAAAAAGTAGATCAATATTCCTAATTTACTCCTGTACTTAATAAAGTTAGTTAAAATATCAAATGAAGAAACTGTTAAACGAGCTGATGGTTGGTATTAGGTTGAAGAATATCTAAACAGCAAAACTGCTAATAAAATATATCAGGCCAGGCAAGGTGGCTCATCCCAACATTTTGGGAGGTCAAGGCTAGCTGATCACTTAAGCCTAAGAGTTTGAGACCAGCCTGGGCAACAAAAAATACCCATCTCTACAAAAAACACAAAAATTAGCCAGGCATGGTGGCATGTGCCTGTAGTCCCAGGTACTCAGGAGGCTGAGGTGGGAGGATCACTTGAGCCCAGGCAGTGAAGGCTGCAGTGAGCCATGACTGCACCATTACACTCCTGCACTCCAGCCCTCCAGCCTGGGTGACACAGCAAGACTCTGTCTCAAAAAAAAAAAAAAAACTTAAAAAAAAAAAAAATCAAAAAAAGCCAGATGTCAGTGATCCAAGAATCAGCTAAGCCAAAAACTGGATGAGTGTACTTAACTAAACTAACCTCTCTGGGCTCAGAGTATTCTTATCTGTGAAATGAGGATAAAGAATTAGGATCATAAGTTCTCAGACACTTTCATCTCAGGACCCCTTTACACTTTAAAAAGAGTATCGAGTAATTCAAGGAGCTTTAATATCTAGCCCTAGTTATAATATTAGAAGTTAATATATAACTTTTTAAAATATTTATTATTTTAAGAGTAAATTCATTAAATGTTAATGTAACATTTTATGAAAATAACTATTTCCAAACTAAAAAAAATCTTAGTGACAAGAGAAGCACTGTTTTATAATCTTTGCAAATCTCTTTAATGTCTGGCTTATGAAGCCAAAATTATAGGCCACTGTTTTGAACAAAACTCCTGCACTAGGCTCCAAACGAAGACCAGACTAAAAATCAAAATGGAGTCACCCATGCTCACCAAACCCAAACTGAGTTGTTATCTTGACTTTCTAAAAAATCAGGAGAGACAGATAACAGCCTAATTTCCCAAATAGGACAGTTTTCAATATTCAATGCACATGATAATGAAGTATTCAATGGGCATGATAATGAAGTTTCCTCTGTTTTAATCCCTAATCTGAAGTAACCTGATATTAACCAATCTTTCTATTGTCCTGTCTCCCCATCCAGACCTTACAAGAGAATTCACTTTGAAATGACCAATCTGCTTTCTTCAGCCCTTTCTGTCTATAAAACCAACCATCTGCTCAACTAATTAGCACACACACTCTACTTTATGGAATGAAGTATTGCCTGATTCTAGAATCACAATAAAGCTGACTGAGATCTTTAAACTAAATTTGTTGTAACTTTGTCTTTTGACAGAACTGCTAGTCTCATATAACTTGTGCATTCAATCAGTATGGCATGGTATGCAACCTCTAGAAAACTCCACCTACACTCATGAGAGAATGAGAATGAAAAGGGTAAACACAGTCTTAGTATTACTTTGAATATAGTTCTGCCCTCACAGAACTTCTGTCAAGGTCTTAAGGACCCCTGACCCCCCTCCCTCAAGAGGCCCTTGAACCACAATCTGAGAACTCCTGGACCAGACAATCTCTAATACTCATGCAGGCTGACAATAATATTTTGATTTTTTTAACCTGAAAATACACACTTATCCTCATCATGATAGAATGCATCATAAGTGTGATATCAGATTCCAATGAGATGATCCTTTTAAACCCAACTATAAAAAGTCATTTCAGAAAAGCATAAGATAAAAAACTGTAGAACAGAGACCGGGTGCAGTAGCTTATGCCTGTAATCCCACTTTGGGAGGCTGAGGTGAGTGGATCACCTGAGGTCAGGAGTTCAAGACCAGCCTGACCAATATGGGGAAACCCCATCTCTACTAAAATTACAAAAATTAGCCGGGCGTGATGGTGCATGCCTGTAATCCCAGCTACTAAGAAGGCTGAGGCAGGAGAATTGCTTGAACCCGGGAGGCAGACATTGCAGTGAGCTGAAATCGCGCCACTGCACTCCACCCTGGGTGACAGAGTAAGACGCCGTCTCAAAAAAAAAAAACAAAAACAAAAACTATGGAATGAGGAATACTTGTTGTCACTAAGGAAATTCCTTCAAGAAAGAAAAGCTATCTAAATCATTTCCTTTGTACTATAATACTAATAACAACACTTGGCATGACAAAACTATTCATTTATGTAAAAAATATATAGGGTCATCTACTACATGTAAAGTATTGTGATAAGTAGAATGAGAGAAAGCATGAAGAACTTTATGTTTTTGTAGGAGGGATCTGATTTATATTCCAAAACTATAATCCAAAGTTAAAAAAAGACAAATGCTATGAAACAAGTTCAAATAAAGCATTATAGTAGGTCCTAATCTTAAGGGTATGTATAAGGATTATGTTAATATAATTAGTAAAATATTCATTCAAAAACAGTATAGGAATACAATAAAATCTACTATACATATTTACTGGCCTATAGAGAGATGCTTCATTCTGTTACCAATAATTGAACATTAAACTGAAAGTTATACATGTACCCTTCCAGAAGAAAAATTCAAATGCAAGATTTAAAAGCAAGTTTAATCTCTAATTTCACACATGCCAATAAAATCACTGACAATGATGACTTTGGCAAATACTTATAACAAGCATCTACATGACTTTTATGGTTCAATCTCATGACCAGAGAAAAATACAGAGTGATAATAAAATCAGTGGGAAAAAGACTACATTAAAATCCTAGAAACACTTTTAAGAGCTGGCTAAATCTTTCCAACTTTACTGAAAAGTATATTTCATTAGCTAACCATTTTGACTCTACTGGATCATCATTCAATGGCTGCATCTAAGTGAACACTGTACCACATAGTTTGCCCTCTTCCTAATACAAAAATTAATTTAGAAGAGTCATCTCTTTCCTTTGTAAAAATAGTGAATTCAAGCCTAAGTTTCTGGGTAATAATTACACACATAAATAACCAAAACATTTCCCTTAATTTGTAAATCACAATATAACTCAAATGAGATAGTAATATTGTTTACTTAACAATACAAAGAAATCTTGAAACAAATTTTGTTAACACATATCTAATAAATAATTTCATTTTGCATGCATATACAGCTATGAAGTTAATAAAATTTGCATACAGGTCAACTTTTTTAAAAATCTACTTAACATATTTAGACTAAATAAAAGGTTATCTGGCATATTAACTCTGGGAATTCATCTTTACCTTTATTAAGATAAACATACACTACTGACACAAGTTTAGAATATTTGAATGCTTCCTTCCACTGAGCTCATCTACACCCAAAATACAATGCCCAAATATTCTAGATCTTCCATACACTTTTTTGAAGTTCTATATTCATTTTTCCTACTTATTGTCACAGATAAAACAGGCGAAATAGCACCATCTGGTGGGCATCACTTTCGTTTTAAAATAATTTTCTACATTTACCTTATGAATACTTCTTTGAAAAAACTGCATAACAATTCTAAATCATTTATAAAGTACTATAAATAGTGAAGTAGCTTGGTTACCAAGAAAAATATATTTGAATATTGAACCAAGGTTGCAACATTGCTTTGGTTTTTAATTATTGAGAAGTTAAACATTATTGTAATACTGTAATTATTGTAAAGCTGAAATCTCCTCAGAGCTTAACCTTGTAGTGGTATTAGTTTTTTTTTAAGGTGTCAATTTTTAATACAAAAAAATTTACATTCTTTATATACAGGTAATACATCGATACAGTTCAATGGAGAGAATGAAATGTGAACATAATCTTCAAAAAAGATAGGGTGGTCTTTATTTATGTTTAAAAAAAATTTTTTTTGAGACAGAATCTCACTCAGGCTGGAATGCAGTGTGGCGTGATCTCGGCTCACTGCAACCTCTGACTCCTGGTTCAAGCAATTCCCGTGCCTCAGAGTCCCGAGTAGCTGGGACCACAAGTGCGCACCACCATGCCCAGCTAACTTTTGTATTGTTAGTAGAGACGGGATTTCACCATGTTGCCCAGGCTGGTCTTGAACTCCTGGCCTCAACCTCCCAAAGTGCTGGGATTACAGGCAGGAGCCACTGCGCCCAGCCTTAAAATGTGATTTATTTCGATGTGATTTAGTCCTGAGTACTAACAGTGTGCTGAATAATGGTCAAAATATAAATTAGGCCACAATTTTATGAACTAAAACAGACACATAATACCTATGGAAAGGAATATAAACAAAATCAGAAGAAATAAGATGATGTTACTTAATTTGGTACATTTCATATCAGTGATGCAGGATTTTTCTCGGTCCCTTCATTGGACTTGCAACAAGGGCGACAGTTTACTCACGCCACAGCGCTCAACCTCTTGCAGGAGGGAGCATGTTAGCAACAGAGTGCAGGACCTGGCCGGCTGCTCCAGGAGCCAGCAAGAGAAAGCTCCATGCAGGTCCCACAGCAGCGCCCAGGTGAGGGTGCCCATGACCCCAAAACCCCAGAGAAAGTGTTACAGTGGTCTTTTAGCTCTGCCATCTGTCTGTGTGTGTGTTAACAGCTCAGCTGGTCCCTTACCACATTGCGTGGGGCATGGGGTGGCTGCCCTCCGCCGGCGAGGGCAAAGGGCCAGTATGACAGCCTTTTTGGGTACCCGCACTCCGTGGGTTCTGAGTTCTTGTCCAGTATCCAAGAAGAAGGAAGTGATGCAGACACTTGAAGGATGGTAAAGGTGGAGAATTTTACTGAGTGGTGGAAATGGCTCTCAGTGGAGAGGGGAGATGGAGAGGGGACGGGAAGGGTAGGTGGTCTTCCCCGAAGTATAGCAGTCTCTTCCCTGAAGCCAAGCCATCTCTTTTCCCCAAAGTCTGGCAGAATCTCTCCTCTCTATCTACTGAGTCTGGGGCTTTACAGGCACAGGATGCGGGTGGGGCAGGCCATAGGTAGCTTTGGAAAAGGCAACATTCAATTGGTAAAAAGACATTATTCAGAAAGAACCAATCAGGACAGTGCAGACAAACAGGAATAGAAGTTCTCACTTTGGGCCGCTGGTTTCAAGCTTTTCAGCTTGGAGGTGGGGTGTCACCAGGGACCCACCCCTATTTGCCTATAATTTCTCTGCCTCCTGCTTCTATCATCAGCATTTTAAAGGTGAAATGAAGAAGGAAGGTAAGATCAAATTAATAAAGCCAAACAAAAAGGTTGCATATTTCCCAAATGTACTTTTAATTATCTAAAATAACACACTAAAATATATTTTTCCAATAACTGTTGGTTAATCACATACTGTGTTACCCCATGCTAGGCACTGAGTGTACAATTGAAAACAAACACAAATAAACAAAGATATAAGCCCATTTCCTTATGGAACTTACAATGTAACTGTTTTGGTTGTTTTTTTCCCCCAACTGTCTGAACACCTTCCAGATAACAGCAATTCTCCCTTCTAATTATGATGCTTTTTCTTAAAGTAAAGGAATTAAACATCTCAACTTGTACAACTTTTATATTTAAAAAACATGCTTGCCATTAGCATACTTCAAAGAGTTAAAGCAAAGTTCATCTCTGTTTCTTGCCCTAAAATTACGATGTACTCATAAGAACAATATGTTTGGTGGAAAATGTTCATAATATGTTGAAGGCTTTAAAGCAACAGAAACAAGGATAGCTGAACCAGCATATAAGAGAAAATCAAAAACCAAAGGCTGAGGAGGAAGGGAAGGCAGAAATAAGAAGCAAACAGATTTATTTGCAGAACCACCATAAAAACTCAGAAATTTCTAAAGGTATGAGCTGTACGTCTATACTTTAGAAGAGACAGATTAAATAAGAGACTTCTGGGAACAATAGCATAAGCCTATAGTCCCAACTACTCAGGAGGCTCAGGCAGGAGGATCACTTGAGGCCAAGAGCTGCAGGCTGCTGTGAACTATGATGGCATCACTGCACTCCAGCCTGGGAGACAGAGCAAGGCCTTGTCTCAATCAATCAATTAATCTTGTTTTAAGAGTTTCATCGGCTGGGTGCAATGTCTCACGCCTGTAATCCCAGCACTTTGGGAGGCCGAGGTGGGTGGATCACTTGAGGTCGGGAGTTTGAGACCAGCCTGACCAATATGGTGAAACCCCGTCTCTACTAAAAATACAAAAATTTGCCGGGCATGGTAGCATGTGCCTGTAGTCCCAGCTACTTAGGAGGCTGAGACAAGAGAATTGCTTGAACCCGGGAGGTGGAGGTTGCAGTGAGCTAAGATCACGCCACTGCACTCCAGCCTGGGCAACAGAGAGAGACTCCGTCTCCTCCCACAAAAAAATAGTTTTATTTGGATGTGTCAATATTGGTTCATCAATTGTATCAAATGTACCACTCTGGTGGGGGATGCTGAAAATGGGGGAGACTGTTCATCTGTGAGGGCAGGAGGATTATGGGAAATCTCTGTATCTTTGCTCAATTTTGCTGTGAATGAATCTAAAACAGCTCTAAAAAGTAAACTTTACTAAGAAAAAGTTTAAAATAAAATTCCCACAGATTGACATTACACCGCATGCTAAATCATCTCAGGAATTAAACTTAAATAATGGCTTCTTTTATTCTGCTTTACAAATACTGACAACGGATAATTATTGACAGTGATAATGCTGTCAAACAATATGAATTCCAAATCAGTCTTACTGATAAGTTTTGTTTTATAGTATCAATAAAACATTCCAGATAAAACAAAGAAGATAGTTAACAGACCTATGCCTCCACACCGGAGTTTCCCAGATAGTGAAACCTGAAATCAGCAATAAAAAGAAGTGCTTCATATCATATAATACTAATTTTTCCAAATAACCGACAATGGGTTTTAAAGGTTAAGATGTTACAGTTTTAAAATAAATACTTTTCCCAGGCCCTGACAAAACATGAAAATGCATATAATTTTCAAATATACTTTATAAGACCACAAGTATATAGTGGTCTAAGGTAAGAACAATTAAAAAGTCCCTCAATTATATAAGTTGACAGAAACAGTAACACATTATCACATACTAGGTTCTCGTCAAATCAGTCAACAAATACAATGGCCTACAAGTCTTAGGAATACAAATGACAGTTTCTACCTCTAAAAAATATTTGCTAATTTCCAAATATTTGATGAAGTTTCCTTTAAAAAACATAATTTTATACTCTGTTAACTCCTGAGAGCATAATTAGGACAAAAAAAGAGAAAGAAATAAGACATACATCATAATAACAGTTTAAAGGGAAAATTTCAGGATCTGGGAGCATGTACTAAAACACACACACAAAATAAAAGGAAAACATTGACAGGCTGACAAATACCTACTTCCCACAAATATTTTGATAGGATTATATATCATCTTTAAGAAATGACAGCATTATTATTGTTATATTACAAGTCTCACACAACAACAAAATGCTGTGCACCAGCCTGGACAACATGGCGAAACCTTGTCTCTGCTAAAAATACAAAAATTAACCAGGTATGGTGTTGCACACCTGTAATCCCAGATACTTGGGAGGCTGATGGACAAGAATCACTTGAACCTGGGAGGTAGAGGTTGCAGTGAGCTGAGATCGTGCCACTATACTCCAGCCTGAGCGACAGAGTGAGACTCTGTCTTAGAGAAAAAAAAAAAAAGCTGTGCAAAGAAATGAAAAGCATAAATATATGCTCACATTTAGATTTATGAAAGTTAAGGCAAGACTTTCTATTTTAAAAGATTTTTACATACAAAGCAAATTGAATTTTTGTGATTTGGTTATTACAAACTGGTTCAAAGATACCTAAATAGAATATTTTATTAATAATTATACCCACTAATATACTAAACATCCTTACATATTGAGTATTAGAACATGACAGCCTATTTTGTTTTTTCCAGAGATTATACAATTTTACTTTTATTGTGTCTTTTTTTTTTTTTTTTTGAGACAAGGTCTCACTTTCTCACCCAGGCTGGAGTCCAGTGGCGCAATCATGGCTCACTGCATGCAGACTCAACCTCCCCAGGTCAAGAGATCCTCTCACCTCAGCCTCCTGATAGCTAGTACCAGAGGTACACACTACCATGCCCTGGCTAATTTTCAAATTTTTTGTAGAGAGGGGGCTCTCATTATGTTGCCGAGTCTGGTCTCGAACTGCTGGGCTCAAGTGATCCACTGGCTTCGACCACCCCAAAGTGGTGGGATTATAGGCATGAGCCACTGTGCCTAGCCTATTCTTTCTACAAGGTTGACTGACCCCATAGCCATTGTCTTCATCCAGAGCTAACCAATGTCTCTTTGCATAAGAGATAATACTTTTCATCTAATGGAGATCTAATCTTACCTTTGCTGAGTGACTGAGTAAAACAACTCCAAACATCAAGTAACAATTTATATTACTCCATAACATGTGTTGATAGTTACAGTCGATTATAACTGAATCTAAAATTCTCAGAACTACCAAGCCTTAAAGCAAAAAGAAAAAAAAAATTAGTAACTGCAGGAGAAAAAAGAAACAATATTATATTCAGAAGAAAGTAGAAGTATGACTATCGTCCCCACTGTGATTTCCTAAAACTTTACAGCATCTCTTCTCAGTTAAAAAGTACTCTCTACTAAAAATATGAAAAAATTAGCTGGGCGTGGTGGCTGGCCCCTGTAATCCCAGCTACTCAGGAGGCTGAGGCATAAGTATCATTTGAAACCAGGAGGTGGAGGTCGCAGTGAGCCGAGATCGCGCCTGCCTGGGACACTCCAGCCTGGGACAGAGCGAGACTCTTGTCTAAAAAAAAAAAAAAAAAAAAATGCACTACCTAAAGTGGCAGTTTTCAATGTATACTATTCTCCTGAGTGTATTTTTCTATCTTCTTTGGTTTAGAGACAGTAATTTTGTTTGTTTCTTTTTAAAGGTGACCTGCTGGGTTGCTTAGAATAAAACCAAAGAGCCTGAAAATTATGTCAAGGCAAAAAGAAACAGTATTTCCCATGAGACCATAACTTTGCAGGTTTCCTTTCAAGTCTGAGGGTAACACAATCTTCCATGCTTTAAAATATATTCACTCAATTTTACACATTTTTATATCTTGGTTACTGTCAGGAAATGTGTTTAAAATTCTAAATTTAAAATTTTTAATTTTTTTTTAGTGCACAAGGTAATTAGGAATAATTACGATACCAGAAAATAGTTTTAGAAAACCTCTTACTGAGGCCGTTTCTAAGTCTGGCCCTGGTTCCTGTGTTCCCAGGAAATCTGGCAGGCCATTTCACTTAAACATTGTGAGCAATTCACTATTAGTTGCCAAGTCAACAGCCATTTCCCCGTTGCCAGTGGAGCTCTAATTTTTGTTCAGTTATAAGGAAGCATTTACTTCAGAATACACTAATTAATCATGATAATTCTATTTTCTTTGCCAGTAACTGGTTTAGGAATGTGTGTGTGATGAGAATCTACCAGAGTACTTCTGGGAAACCTTTTCTTGCTATTAAAAAAGAAGATGGGCAGACAGACGGGCGCGGTGGCTCATGCCTGTAATCCTGGCACTTTGGGAGGCTAGGCTTTTATTTTTTTGAGATGGAGTTTCACTCTTGTTGCCCAGGCTGGAGGGCAATGGTGCGATCTTGGCTCACCACAACCTCCACCTCCTGGGTTCAAGCGATTCTCCTGCCTCAGCCTCCCGAGTAGCTGGGATTACAGGCATGCACCACCACACCTGACTAATTTTCTATTCTTAGTAGAGACGGGGTTTCTCCCTGTTGGTCAGGCTGGTCTCGAACTCCCGACCTCAGGTGATCCACCTGCCTCAGTCTCCCAAAGTCCTGGAATTACAGGCGTGAGCCACCATGCCTCGCCCCTTTTAAAGTATTTCTGCTCATTGATGATGCACCCAGTCATCCAAGTGCTCTGATGGAGATGTACAAGGAGATGAATGCTGTTTTCATGGCTGCTAATACAACATTCATTCTGCAACCCCCAAATTAAGGAGTAATTTTGACTTTCAAGTCTTATTATTTAAGAAATATATTTTGCAAGACTATAGCTGCCATAGACAGTGATTCCTCTGATGGATCAGACAAAGTAAAATGAAAACCTCCTGCAACGTATTCATCATTCTAGATGCCATTAAGAACATTCGTGATTCATAGGAGGAGGTCAAAATATCAACATTAACAGGAGTTTGGAAGAAGTGAATTCCAGCCTTCGTGGATGACTTTGAGGGCTTCAAGACTTCAGGGAAGAAGTCACTGCAGATGTGGTAGAAATAGCAAGAGAACTAGAATTGGAAGTGGAGCCTGAAGATGGATACTGAAATGCTACAATCTCATGATAAAACTTGAATGGACAGGGAGTTGCTTCTTATAGACGAGCAAAAAAAGTGGTTTCCTGAGATGGAATGTACTCACGGTGAAGATGCTGTGAACACTGCTGAAATGACAACAAAGGATTCTGAATATTCCATAAACTTAAGTTGATAAAGCAACAGCATGGTTTGAGAGGACTGACTCCAATTTTCCAAGTTCTACTGTGGGTAATATGCTATCAGACAGCATTGCATATTACAGAGAAATTTTTCATGAAAGGAAGGCTCTGACACAGCAAACTTCATTATTGTCTTATTTTAAGAAATTGCCACAGCCACTCCAACCTTCAGCAACCAACATCCTGATCAGTCAGTAGCCATCAACACTGAGGCAAGACTCTCCACCAGCAAAATGATTATAACTTGCTAAAGGCTCAAATGATTGTTAACATTTTTATCCATAAAGTATTTTTATGGATTAAGGAATATACATTTTTATATACAATGTTATTGTATACAATAGATTACATTAAATTAAGGCATATACATTTCTTATACACAATGTTATTGCATACAATAGATTACAGTGTGATATCACCACAACTTTTATATGCACTGGGGAAATACAATCTTCATGTATTTCTCTTTATTGTGATATTCACTTTATTGTGATAGTCTAGAACCAAACCCCCAATATCTCCAAGGTGTGTCTGTATAGGAAAACCAGATTACTATTTAAGTGGTTTATGGATAATGAAGGGTAGATTTGTTATACCAATAAAATTGGCCTATCTATTCTTTAAAGCAATTATCTGATATCAAATTTAGTCAAGGCCAACAAACAAAAATAATAAGAATCATTCTTGAATTTCTTTGTGCCACAATACACACTGTACATCTGTTTGAATAAACTGTATTATATTTTAACAGAATAAAGATGTTTAGTACTAACAAAGGCTTCAAAGATAATTATCCACACAAAATTGTTTAAAAGCCTACTCAAGCATAATCCTAAGAACATCCTTCAATCTACTTAGAAGAAAATACAGTTAAATTTTTAGAAACTGAAAGAGCATATGTACTTCAGTTCTTTCTTATCCTCATTTGTATGTTTTAGTCCCTAGCATTATGGTTGAAATCAGTTCGCTCATTTTTCTAAATTCCATGTTGCAAGTCAATCATATTTCCTCTGCCTTCATGGAGCTTATATTATGTCTGAGAAAACATCTTTGAAGAGCTAATTATACAACTTACAATTTAATATAAAATGGTTTAGGGGAGTGTCTTAGTTTGATTGCTACGGCTTTTAACAGAAACCTGAGATTGGGTAATTTATAAAGGAAAGAAATATTAATATGTTTCTCAGTTCTGAAGGCTGGGAAGTCCTAGAGTATGGTGCCAGCTTCTGCTCAGCAACTTCTTGCTGCATTATCCCATGTCAGAAGGCAAACAGCAAGCAAGTGCTTGAGGGGCCAGACTCACTTTATAACAACCATCTAGAGATAACTAACCCACTCCTGCATTAATGCACTCATGAAGGTAGAGCCCCATGATCTAATCATCTCTTAAAGGCCTCCAACTCTCATTACTGTTACAATGCCAATTAAATTTCAACATTAGTTTTGGAGGGGACAAACATTCAAACCATAGCAGAAAGAAAGGAGAAAAAGTGGTGGTAAAATAAGTAAGCTCACTCCCACACAGGAAAATTGGAAGTAGACTTTGATAACAAAGGATTTTCCAAAAACAGGATAAACTCATAGAACTCATATATGTGAGCAGGGTGCAGTGGCTCACGCCTGTAATCCTAACACTTTGGGAGGCTGAGGTAGGCAGACCACTTGAGCCCAGGAGCTTGAGACCAGCCTGGGCAACATGGCAAAACCCAATCTCTACTAAAAATACAAAAAGGAGCCAGGCGTGGTGGCTTATGCCTGTAGTCCCAGCTACTTAGGAGGCTGAGGTGGAACGATCACTATGATCAAGCCACTGAACAGTCTAGGAGACAGAGTGAGACCACATCTCAAGAAAAAAAGAAAAAGGAAAATTTTTTTAAACCGTGTATGTAAAGCATTTTTTCCTGCAATTCTTTGCTAAATTTCTGGATCTTCCTAAGATTTTCTCTTTGCTCTTTCTACCTGTTGTAGAAGTTTGCTTTTCCCTTCTCTACAAGACAAAAAAAAAAAAAAAAAATCACTTATGAACATTTTCCCACCCAAGTCAAACCGGAAAGTTTCAGGAAAAAAAAGGATAATTTCAAGTATCCAGCTAAACTTCAAAATTTATTTTTCCCTTAGGGCTTCCATCAGGCTTTACTCAACACAGACCTACAGACCTAGAAATCACACCTCTCTCTACCCTTCCTAAATAAAAAAGCATTAAGGTTATAGGAATGTTTGAAGAAGAAAGTTTTATTTTGTATATGTTATTAAAACTTTGTGTGTACAAAGTGAAACATTTTTATAAAGGTTACATTTATACTTTTAAAAACCCACTTGCAACTGATTAGAATACAAAGTAAAATTTTACAGGGAAATTTTATAGATCACTTTTCTAAATTATTAGATCACTTTTAGATCACTAAATTCTAAATTATTAGATCAATTTTAGATCACTTTTCTAAATTATTGAAAAAGTCCAGTTGCAATCTTAGTGAAGTTCTACAGAGGGAGCTAGTATCACAAAGAATAAAGTTATAATACATGAACTTCAAAAAAAGACCTAGTCTGTTGGAAATATCAGATTACAATTCATCAATATGAGCTCACTTTATACTCTAAAGTTTTACCTTAACAATTAGCCAACTCAAAATAAAACACAGTATTACCTACAAACTGTGACATATTTCTAGTGAACCATACTAAAACTTATAAAATATAATTTCATCAAAAATACCTTTAAATACTTTTCAAGTAGATATGTTCATAATCAACAACATCACTCCTCCAAAAAAGTTTTTTAAAAAAGGTTCCTAAGTCACTGAACTTATACAAAATGGAAAGCAATCAAAAAGATCTAAACAGTTCTATCCTTTTCTTATATAAGCCAAGTTACGAAGTCTCTTCCTCATCTGTAAAATGGGAATGATTACAATATCTGCTTCACAGAGTTGCTGTGGGGATTAAATTAGATCATAAAATAATTAAAACAATGCCCTTCTTCCTTGTTCTTTAACATGTATTATTTAATTGTTCAACATTTTCCAAAAATAAATCAACATAGTAAAGTTTTCAAGGTTAGACTGGCTGCTAATAAATACTAAAAGTTCACTCAAGACCCCCAAGTGTATATCGTTCCCAAAAGGTCTGACTCGACCCTTAAGGGGAAATAGTGTTGGCATAACTCTTACATTAAAATCTGCCATAGCTACATTCTCAAAATATTCCTGTTTGTTGTAGACCAAGAAGAAAGAGAATTCATCACACCAGCAGTTTCTCTCTCCATTTCGTTACCCTCAATAAATTTCATCCCATAAATATATCTTGTCAAGTAAATTGCAGTTAAGGATCAATGAACTACACTTTGACTAAAGTGCTCTGAATAAAGTTTCTAGGAAACACCTTATCCTTCCCCCTAAAAATTGATGGGAAAGATCATTATCATTTTTTGTTATTGTTGAAGAGTTTTATGCTAGAAATTCAGAAGCTATACCCAGAGGGATCACTGAACAGACTAAAAGAGAAGTAGGTAATGAAAGAAATCATTTGTTTAATGGACAATGACAGAAAAGCACTAATCTAAACCCAAAATGATATTTGAGGAACTTAAGTTTGGAAGACTAAGTGATTAAACAAAGTTAAGGGATTAAACTGTGTCAAGAAGAAGTACACTTCCCCTAATTTCCTCTCCTATATGGTTTCAGCTTAAGATATCTCACAAGAGAAATTTGCATAAAATTTAGGGGATGCAATTGAAGCAGTAGCCATTTCATTCCAAAGGCAGTCATTGGTTAGAGGCAGGAAGGACAGACACAAAGGTATGGGCAGAACTGTAATCTGTCCTTACTCATCCCCACTCTACCTTACGTCCACAACTACCAGGACCAAGCCTATCACCAGATTTTTCACTAAAGGCCCAAAAAGGTGGTAGTTGCAAAGAGCCTACAACACACGAACCTCCTTCACAGTTTCCCTATTAGCAGAACATGCAATTCATTAACCTACATCAAAAGGCAGTTTAGCGACTTTTCTTTCACATTTTAGGGACCTTAATATCCCTAGTTTTTCTCATGATTGAATAAGGTTTAATTCCTGTAATAAATTCCTTATTTCTTAATATCATAGTGGCATTGAATTCTAACCCAAGACTACAGCCTATGGCAAAACTCATACATAAACTAAGTTTCTTCTAATGCTAAGTCCAGGGCACCATATAGTGCTTCATAAGTAGAAAGTAGCAATTTAAATTAATTCTTTAAGGATTTTAAGATTTTACCACCAATAACACACATTTTTCATTCACCTATCATTCATGAATATAAGACCATGTTTAACCACAAAATTATTCCTTATAGGCCAGGCGCGGTGGCTCACACCTGTAATCCCAGCACTTTGGGAGGCCAAGGCGGGTGGATCACGAGGTCAGGAGTTCGAGACTAGCCTCACCAATACAGTGAAACCCTGCCTCTACTAAAAATAGAAAAATCAGCCAGGTGTGGCAGCGTGCGCCTATAGTCCCAGCTACTTGGGAGGCTGAGGCAGGAGAATGGCGTGAACCCGGGAGGTGGAGCTTGCAGTGAGCCGAGATTGTGCTACTGCACTTCAGCCTGGGTGACAGAGCGAGACTCTGTCTCAAAAAAAAAAAAAAAAAAAAAATCATTATAATGAGTTACCTTCCTTGATGACAGTGTTAATTATTTTCTGTTTTTTTTGGGGGGGGGAGCGGGGGGGGTTGGTTGGTTGTTTTTTGAGACAGGTTCTCACTCTATTGCCCAGGCTGGAGTGCAGTTGTGCATCTTTGCTCACTGCAGCTTCAACTTCCTGGGCTCAAGCAATCCTCTCACCTCAGCCTCCTGAGTAGCTGGGACTACAGGTGAGTGCCACCATGCTCAGCTAATTTTTTTTATACTTTTAGTAGAGACAGGGTTTCGCCACGTTGCCAAGGCTGGTTTCAAACTCCTGAGCTCAACTGATCCACCTGCCTCAGCCTCCCAAACTGCTGGGAATACAGGCGTGAGCTACCACACTCGGCCAATTATTTTCTTTTAAGCAAGAAAATATTTAAGCAAATCTTTCCAAAGTTTTATAATCCAGGTATAAAAATTTCATAGAAGTTATGAGATCCTAGAATTTTACAGTAAGATCACAATCAAAAGTTCATCAAAAGAGGTGAACTCAGATCTCAATTGGTTGAGAATCATTTGTAGATTATGTATAAGCCTGAAATGACCTCAATCAACACTAGTTTTGGATCCTTACAGAAGTAACCTGACCACCTGACCGTATCAGTAAAAGAAAAAAAAAACAAAAAACAAAAAAAGGGAGCAAAGAAACCTAACACAGATTTAGTACTTACTCCTGGAGATGCAACCTTATAAGCACAAATGGTAACGCTTATTACAACGAACTATTTAAACCTTAGTTTAAAAAGCAATACAGTGAAAAGGTTACCTTACAAACATTATGACTACATACAAAAATAAACTTTAAAAAAAACTTTTCTTGGCCAGGCACGGTGGCTCACACCTGTAATCCCAGCCCTTTGGGAGGCCAAGGCAGACATACCACTTGAGACCAGGAGTTCAAGACCAGCCTGGACAACATGGCAAGAGCCCATCTCTACAAAAAATACAAAAATTTGCCAGGTGTGGTGGTGCACACTGGTAGTTCCGGATACTCAGGAGGCTGATGGGAGGATCGCTTAAGCCCACAAGGTCAAGGCTGCAAGTGAGTCATGATCATGCCACTGCACTCCAACCTGGGCAACAGAGTTAGACCTTGACTCAAAAAAAAAAAAAAAAAAAAAAAAAAAAAAAAAAAAACTTTTCTTACATGAGAGGCATTTATAGCTCAGGATAAAATTTCCAGCGAAAATATCATACATAGAAAGAGGCTGATGTGTTCTAGAGAAAAGGGCTCCAGTGATGACAAAGTTGCTAATGATGAAGATTCTGAATAAGACTGTTCAAAGAAATGGGAAGGAAAAAGAAAAAACTAATTCTATTTAACATAATATGTGGTTGTAAAATGTATACATTTGACTTACTCCATGAGCACACCTAAGAGCTTTTGTATCAAGCTTGACCAAACAGCTTTGTGTTGCATCCTCTCCTTAGAAGAATGTAAAGTGCCTTGTATTTGGAAGTAATTAATTCTCTTCAACTCACTCAATATTGGTTATAGGTCTGAAGTGATTTCCAAAACCAAAACACAATACTGTGAAACTGATTTAATTAACTACTGAGTTCTCTGTGATCAGTTACCAAGTCTTGCAACGGATATTAATCCCTTTAAAAAAAAAAAAAAATTACTGGCGGCCAGGCGCGGTGGCTCACGCCTATAATCCCAGCACTTTGGGAGGCTGAGGCAGGTGGATCACCTGAGGTCAGGAGTTTGAGACCAGCCTGACCAATATGGTGAAACCCTGTCTCTACTAAAAATATAAAAATTAGCCAGGCGTGGTGGCAGGCACCTGTAGTCCCAGCTACTCAGGAGGCTGAGGCAGGGGAATCACTTGAACCCGGGAGGCGGAGATTGCAGTGAGCCAAGATCGCGCCACTGTACTCCAGCCTGGCAACAGTGTGAGACTCTGTCTCAAAAAACAAAAAAAAAAAAGTTACTGGCTGGGTGCAGAAGATCATGCCTGTAATCACAACACTTTGGGAGCAGAGGCAGGAGGATTGCTTGAGGTCAGGAGTTTGAGACCAACCTGAGCAATATAAGGAGACCTCATCTTTAAAAACAAGACTGTAGTGAGCCATGATCACCAACTGTTTTCTAGCCTGGGTGACAAAGTGAGACCCTGTTTCAAAAAAAAAAAAGACTATATACTTAGAGAACTGCTTGGTGTGACAAAAACAGCACTTAAATGGGACTCAGGAGATTTGGTTTCTGGTCTAGTACTGTCCTTAAGTAGCAATGTAAACTATAGCAAGTCATTTTATCAATGTTACTCTCACCTTATTCATGATAAAATATGGATATTGGTTCAAGGGTTCATTTCTAGAATCAAAATACTATAATTTTAAAGATACAAAAAAAACTGGGCTCTGAGAATAGTATCATAAAAATGTTTATGATATTTTTAAAACTGTACCTTATTTATGAACACTAAAAAAAATTAAGCATTTAACCTTGCTGTCGGTCCTAGCTCTTTATTTCAATTTTGGCTTTTTGCTTCACAGGATTTTTTTCTATTAGCTTTATAGATATCCAGTTCTTAGATCATTCTTACCAAAAAAAAAAAAGATTCTTTTAACAGGGTCTCATTCTGTCACCCAGGCTGGAGCACAGTGGCACAGATCATAGCTCACTGTAGCCTGGACCTCCTGGTCTCAAGCAATCCTCCCACCTCAGTCTCCCAAGTAGCTGGGACTACAGGCACGCACCACCGCATCTGGCTACTTTTGTTAACTTTTTGTAGAGACAAGAGTCTCACTATGTTGTCCAGGCTGGTCTCCAACTGGTAGACTCAAGCAGTCCTCCTGCCTCAGCCTCCCAAAGTGCTGGGATTATAGGCACAAGCCCAGTCTATGATCTTGATGATTTCAAAGAACTGCTAAGTCACAGCATTAACAATTAATTTAAGAGCATACCATACCGTGTGCGGTGGCTCACGCCCGTAATCCCAGCACTTTGGGAGGCCAAGATGGGCAGATCCGAGGTCAGGAGATCAAGACCATCCTGGCTAACACGGCGAAACCCATTCTTTACTAGGAATACAAAAAATTTGCCAGGCGTGATGGTGGGCGCCTGTAGTCCCAGCTACTCTGGAGGCTGAGGCAGAGCTTGCAGTGAGCCGAGATCACGCCACTGCACTCCAGCCTGGGCGACAGAGCGAGACTCCGTCTCACAAAAAAAAAAAAAAAAAAAAAAGCATACCAGATGTTATTGTCTCTAACTTCCCTGACATATCCCTAAACATTCCATTTAAATACTTATAACTTTCCTGCTGGTTTGGAAATTGACACTATTCACTAAGAAATTACATTTTTATACTGCACCAAAGATCATATCCTGAGCACGTCCTAATACCCTTGAAGGTTCATGCCTATTGCATAATTTATTTATTTTCTTCCATCTCATCATAATCCTAAATTGGCAAGCATTTAAATATCACAATATAATTAACTTTTATAAGACAACATTTAAAAATTTAAGGGGTTATTCTGACAAAATAATTTAATTTTTGACATTAAAAAATCACAATGGAATTCATTCACTATCAGAAGGGAAAATACACTTCATATTTAGAACAGTATACACTGCTTACAAAAGTTCACTGTTTACCTTGGTAGCTATCTTAAAAAGCCAAGTAAATAAATGTGAATCCCTTTTAAAGAGATTTTCCCCTTGCCTTATAGCAAACAAAAAAAATCTTCAGATATCAGGTTACTCTGTGTTAAGTAGTATGGATACTTCTGAATTTATTTATATTTGCATTTGGAATTCACCCCTAACTCCAGACGACTTTTAACTTTCCTTACCTAAATCTTTATGATCAGATCCCAAAATCCAAGGTAATACAAAATTTATATATTCATAAAACAGATATTCATGGAAACAAAATGGTTCTATTTTCGATAACTGCAGATGTGTCCAAAGATTTTGAAAAGCCACTATTGGAGAGTAAGATTCCATTTATAAAATAAAATCAGTATCTTTTACTTTTTCTTAAACCACTTTATTGAGGTATAATTGACATATAAAAAGCTGCACACTATCTTTTCTTTAATGCCTAGCACAGTGGAAAGTAGGTGAAAAAATAGTAAAATAGTGATGTTTTCTTAATTTATTTTAAATTATTCCATTTATAAAACTAAAACTGAAAAAAACTAGAAAGCTGATGAAACCAGTTCATTACTGGATCATGTACAGAACAAAGTATAAATCCTATAGTTTTAGATAAATCACATCACAACTTGAATTGCTCAGCTTTCTCTACTTAAAATCATCCCCCAAGGTCTTCAGTATGTAGAATAATGAAAAACAGGAACTTGAAAAAAACCACTTTGCTTAGAAAAACAAGTGTCACTGCTGACCAATATTTCCCTGTTTTCCCATGCCAATCTTCCTCAGACAGAGAAACAAGTATACTCGTGAAGCATCAGTAACTAAGTGTATAAGAAATCTGAATCACAAAATTTCAGGAACTAAAAATGTTTTAATGAAAACATACTTAATATTCATTAATATCAAGATAATTAGAACTATCATTGTACTCTCTTATTGGTATTCTTTTTTTATTTTTTTAAAGGCAAGGTCTCACTCTGTTGTCCAGTCCAGAACTCAGTGGAATGATCATGGTTCACTGCAGCCTTGATCTCCTGGGCCCAAGAGATCCTCCTGCCTCAGCTTCCTGCGCAGCTGGGACCACAGGCACACACCACCTTATCAGGCTAATTTTTTTTTTTTTCTTTTTTTTGAGATAGAGTCTCGCCCTGTCACCCAGGCTGGAGTGCAGTAACGTGATCTGGGCTCACTGCAACCTTTGCCTCCCAGATTCAAGCAATTCTCCTGCCTCAGCCTCCTGAGTAGCTGGGATTACAGGCACCCACAACCATGCCTGGCTAATTTTTGTATTTTTAGTAGAGACACGGTTTCACCATCTTGGCCAGGCTGGTCTCGAACTCCTGACCTCAGATGATCCACCCACCTCGGCCTCCCAAAGTGCTGGGATTACAGGCGTGAGCCACTGTGCCCGGCCTTTTTTAAGTTTTTTGTAGAGATGGGGTCTCACTATGTTTCCCAGGCTGGTTTTGTACTCCTGGCCTCAAGCAATCCTTCCACCTCAGCCTCTCAAAGTGTTGGGATTACACGTGTGAACCACCATGCCAGGCCACGCTTTATTTATTAATATCAAGATAATTAGAGCTATCACTGTACTCTCTTATTGGTACTCTTATAGAATTAGGGTTAATTTTCAAAGAGCAGGTCAATGTGATGGTGCCAACACATTTTTACAATTTTATAATGAATCAAGCTTTAACAGACTGCAATTAAGAAGTTGTAATAATGTTTTATGAGAATACAGCATGGAATTACTGATTAGATAATAAAATTTTGTTTTATATCCATATCTCTTATGTTGTTTAAAGCTTGGTCTTGAACACAAAAAGATTTTTTTGCTTTTAATACAGCAGGTGAGTTGTTATACACTCCTTAGCAGACTCTAACTTCCATGACCACCACTCTACTAAGATTTTGGCTATTTGAGTTGCAAAGACACAAATGAGATTATTTATAAACAGCTTTCATAATTCATGAAATTCATTAATTCAATAACTGTTTAATTTTTTTAAATTAATACTCTGCTTTTATGGCGCCATATTCAACTGAAAGTTTTCTTTGGTATGTAGGTCAAAAACTACAAGGAAGAGAGCCAGCAGCCAAAAATATCAAGACCATCAACTAATGACAAATCAAACGAGTGGCAATACTTAGCAATAATAGAACAAATAAACAACAGAATGTTAATCTGCAAAAATAAAAAGGAATTAACTGATATATGCAACAACACTGATGAATTTCAAAAACACAGTGAGTGACAGAAGCCTTATACAAAATAGGACATATATGACTCAGTTTATAAGAAATTTTAGAACAGGTGAAACCAAAAAAAAAAAAACTTTGAAATATAAAACTCTAGTTAATGGTATATGTGTGGAAATATTTAGAGAGAAGCATATTGATGTCTACAATTTACTTCGAAATGCATCCAAAAAACAGATGAAGTAATGCATGAACAGAAGAATAAACAGATAAAACAAGTGCAGTAATATGTTAATGATAAAACCTTGGTGGTAAATATATGGGTGAACACATAACATATGTTTAAAACTTTTCATAATAAAATGTAGGGACTGGGCACGGTGGCTCAAGCCTGTAATAATCCCAGCACTTTGGGAGGCTGAGGTGGGTGGATCACTTGAGGTCAGGAATTTGAGACCAGCCTGGCCAACATGGCGAAACCCCATCTCTTCTAAAATACAAAAATTAGCTGGGCATGGTGGCAGGTGCCTGTAATCCCTGCTACTCGGGAGGCTGAGGCAGGAGAATCGCTTGAACCCAGGAGGCAGAGGTTGCAGTGAGCCAAGATCATGCCACTACACTCCAGCCTGGGTGATGGAGCAAGACTCTGTCTCAAAAAAAAAAAAAAAAAAAAGTAAGAAAAAAGTATCAGTTGGCCAAGTTATACCCATAGAGATGAATTATATCTTGGACAGTTAAAAAACTTTCAAATGAATTAAAACATTAAAATGGGTTACATATTAAATAACATATTCTTTAAAAGCAGATTTCTGGTATTTTTAATATTGGTCATAGTCTAAGGACTAAAGGAACTTTTAAGGCTCACCAACTACTTAATTCCCAAAGCAAAAGAAGCTCTGTTACCAAACCTATAAATAATAATCAACCAATGCTACAGTAACAATCACCAGCCCTCACTGACTATACTAGGAAATAAAGAAACAGCAAAAAAATTTCTTGACAATATATGTATTTGAGAACCCACTATGGAGATTATACTCAAATAAGGATAGGCCAAATATAAAAATACTGATGAAAGGTTAGCATAATAGTGGAATGTGTAAAAGGTAAGAATGCATAAGAAAATCCTTTCCCTGAACATTCGTCCTGCTATTTTATAATTAACAATTTATATGTTATCTTAAATAGGAGAGAAGAAAATAATTTACAAAAGGTTCAAGACAGTTTTTAAAAAGCAGTTTAAAAGTACTTGGAAAAAAATTATTACTTAATCTCAAGAAAAAAATAATAGTCTTGAAGTCCTCTACGAAAAAAAATTACTGTCCATATAAATGAGTACAAGTGAAGGTTACATTAAACTAAACCAAGAGAGACCTGAGTTAGATGTGAAAATAAAATGTCTTCAGCCAGGCATAGTGGCTCACACCTGTAATCCCAGCACTTTGGGAGGCCAAGGCAGGCGGATCACCTGAGGTCAGGAGTTTGAGACCAGCCTGGCCAACGTGGCAAAACCCCATCTCTACTTAAAATACAAAAATTAGCCAGGCGTGGTGGCAGGCACCTGTAATCCCAGCTACTTGGGAGGCTAAGGCAGGAGAATTGCCTGAACCCTGGAATGAGAGGTTGCAATGAGCCGAGATTGTGCCTCCAGCCTGGGCAGCAGAACAAGACTCTGTCTCAAAAAAATAAAAATAAAATAAAATAAAGTGTTTTACCTTGTACCAAACAACTGACATTTACTTTTCCACAAACCAGTGACAGAAACAAAATTATATTTCTCCATCATTATCATGAAGGTGGGTGATCCACCAGAGTAAGACCCAAAAATTAACAGTAACAATTTATTTTTATTTTTTACTTTTTTCTGGTAAAGCAGTCAGAAAGAAAATAGGAACAATTTAATATTTTATCTGGAAAGAGAAAATGACATGACATATTTCCCAATAAGACTTTAGTCTAGATGATGGAATACAACACTACGTCTTTTAATGTGAATACAGGAGAAATTATGTCCTGTGTAAACTTTACGTAGTGTAAATTATATAGTGTAGGTTATCATAATTCTGTTAGGATTAAGGTCATAGTGTTAATTATACTTTGTCATTATATAATTTTGAAAATCAGATAATTTACATATACATATATCAAGTTCATAGACAGAGTAAACTATTTACAACCAATGGTTTAATGCACTTACAGTTCCTTGTGTTTGTCTTCAGCCAAGATTTGGTCATTTGGTTTCAGAGAATACCTATATAACAGAAACGAAAATTACATTCTTCATACACACACAGTATCAACGTAAGTTAGCTGACCTCTTCAAAACAAGCACTCCAACACTGTTATAGGTCTCTGACTTAATTGATAAAACACCAAGAATGCCCAAGTAGACGGTTTTTTGCTGTTCTATTAGTCATTTCCAGGAACACCGCTCCAGGAACTAAAAGGAGATCACCTTAACCATGCTTTGAAGATCTTCAATATTCTTCTGTAGCGAATCATCTGTAATGTCACACTTATTCAGCAGTTCAAAACTGATGCAACAACTACAACATTAAGTATTTTAGACTTCACAAATAATATGTAAATCATTCATTAAATGTATAGTAATCATATACTGTGAACCAGGCTATGTACTAAGTAGCATGACACAGGAGGGAAAGTAAAGCTTTGGAGGGTTTTTGTGTGTTTTTGTTTGTTTGTTTGTTTGTTTTTTGAGATAGAGTCTCACTCTGTCACCAAGGCTGGAGTGCAATGGCACGATCTTGACTTAGTGCAACCTGTTCAAGCGATTCTCCTGTCTCAGCCTCCTCAGAAGCTGGGATTACAGGCACGCACCACCATGCCCAGCTAATTTTTGTATTTTTAGTAGAGAAGGGGTTTCAACATATTGGCCAGGCTGCTCTGGAACTCCTGACCACAAGTGATCCAACCACCTCAGCCTCCCAAAGTGCTGGGATTACTGGCATGAGCCACCGTACCTGGCCTCAAGTTTTGGAGTTTTTGATTGACCATTTACTAGCTAAGTGACCATAGGCAAGTACTCTACATCTTTAAGTCTCAGTTTCTCTGTTCATAAAATACAGGTTGCTATAAATATTAGATCAGGGATCTTTCACAGTACCATATATTTATACTGCTGAAGGTAAACAGACTTTCTGAAGGGTACACAGAAATAGATAAACAACATTGGACAATTCCCAGGTCTTCAGTTCTCATTCATACTCAACCCTTTCATAAAATTTAAAATTAATCTGCCTGAAAATGGATCATAGGTCCATTTGAAAGGTCATGTTGATTTTCCTCTCCGGTCTCCTCTTTCACAAGTACCTTTAAACCCACTGCTATGGTTTGAATGTTTGACCCCCCTCAAATCTCATGTTGAAATTTAATCCCCAATGGGGCAATATTGAGAGGTGGGGCCTTAAAGAAGTAATTGGATCATGAGAGCTCTACCTTCATAAATGGATTAATCCATTCATGGATTAATGGGTTATCATGGGAGGGGAGCTGGTGGCTTTAAAAGAAGAGAAGAGACCTGAGCTACCATATTAGCAGGTTCAGGCCCCTTGCCATATGATACCCTGCACCACCTCAGGAATCTGTAGAGTCACTATCAGCAAGAAGGTTCTCACCAAGTGCAGCCCTTTGACCTTGGACTTCTCAACCTCCATAACTGTAAGAAATAAATTCCTTTTCTTACAAAATACCCAGTTTCAGGTATTCTAAGTAAGAGAAAATGGCCTAAAATTCACTTTTTATTAATATAAAAAGGATGACATACTCCTCACCTATTCTGAATGAAATTATACACTATTGTATTGCCTGAGTATAAAAACCTTTTAAGTGTTAAACAAGGAATGATTCATATTTTGTCTGCAAAACTTTTTTTTTTTTTTTTTGAGACAGAGTTTCACTCTGTCACCCAGGCTGAAGTACAGTGGCACAATCCCGGCTCACCGCAACCTCTGCCTGCTGGGTTCAAGCAATTCTCGTGCCTCAGCCCCCAAAATAGCTGGGACTACAGGCATGCACCCCCACGCCCGGCTAATTTTCGTACTTTAAGTAGAAACGAAGTTTCACCATGTTGGCCAGGCTGGTCACGAACTCCTCACCTCAAGTGATCCGCCCACCTTGTCCTCCCAAAGTACTGGGATTACAGGCGTGAGCCACTGCACCCAGACTATTTTCTTCTGTTTAATAATTTAGCAACATTTTGAAGGCAGAGAAGGAGAAAAAAAAATTTTTTAATAAATAAAAAATAATTTAGCAACATTTTAATACATTTGTTATTTTACTTTGTGCTAATTACAATTTAATGACTAAGAGATATTTTAAATTTTACATTTTGGCTGGCTGCAAAGACATATAATAGGGTAATCAATATGCATGAAAGACTGTAATGCATAAAAATATACTACCTTCATAATGTATGCATGTTACAGGCAAAATATAACTTATGCATAAAATACATCATATAAGAATAGAATCTGGTGTGAAAAGTATAACAGAAATGCAAATTCAAGGCAGAAAGGACTATAAAATTTTTAAACGTCAAAAAAGGAAGCTGTTTATGTATTTTTATAAATGAATAAAAGGGGTATCAAATCACAATGGTATTTAGAGTCCACTAAAAAGAGTGATTTAGGCCAGGCGTGGTGGCTCACGCCTGTAATCCCAGCACTTTGGGAGGCCGAGGCAGGCGGATCACGAGGTCAGGAGATCGAGACCATCCTGGTTAACACGGTGAAACCCGGTCTCTACTAAAAAAATAGAAAAAAAATAGCCAGGCATTGTAGTGGGCGCCTGTAGTCCCTATACTCGGGAGGCTGAGGCAGGAGAATGGGGTGAACCCAGGAGGCGGAGCTTGCAGTGAGCCGAGATCGAGCCACTGCACTCTAGCCTGGATGACAGAGCAAGACTCCGTCTCAAAAAGAAAAAAAAAAGTGATTTATCAGTATTATATAAAGTTATTAAAAATCATTAGCTGGGCACAGTGGCTCATGCTTATAATCCCAGCACTTTGGGCGGCCAAGGCAGGTGGATCACTTGAGATCAGGAGTTCAAGACCAACCTGGCCAACACAGCGAAACCCCATCTCCACTAAAAATACAAAAATTAGCCAGGCGTGGTGGCAGGCGCCTGTGGTCCCAGCTACTGGGGAGGCTGAGGCAGGAGAATCACTTGAACCTGGGAGATGGAGGTTGTAGTGAGCCAAGATTGTGCCACTGTACTCCAGCCTAGGCAGCAGGGCCTACTTTCAACTTAGTAGAAAGCTATAACTCAACTTCCCACTATGCCTTTCATAGAATGATGCAAAGCACAGCCTATATTTTGGATGTTTTGTTTCCTAATGGCATAGATAGGTATTCTTTTATAATCAATTCTTACCATGAACATAGTTCCTAAAAATCAGAGACAACAAAATGGTACAGTGGTAGTCCTCAACATTTTTTTCTGCCCTAAATTACTGGAGAAAAATGACATACACTCCAAAGAACAGAAGACGGGGAAGCAAGAGGGAGCACAGGGAAGTAGCCTGCCTCTTTATTCTGCCTCTAGCCCCTACAAAGAGAACCACTGAGTGAAAAAAATCACTAGATACAAATCAAAAAACCTGCAATATCATCCTGATTCTGACATTAACTTGTTTTCTGAACTGGACAAGCCACTTAATTTCTCTAATAAGGATAAAACTCCCTATGTCACAGGGTTGCTATCCAGATCAAATAACATTACACAAAAAGTGTCCAGCGCATTATTTAACAATTATGATAAATACTCATCCCTGCCCCCTCTTCTTGGAATCTTCTACCCCTATAAAATGAAGAATTCAATTAGCTCAAAAAGGGAGGAAAGGGCACTTTTAAATGTTGACAACTTTTATAAGAGCCTTTTATTGAGGCTGAAACAAACACTTTTTATTCAAATGTGCTGCTCCTCTGAAGACCAGCATAGCACAGAACTTAGTGCCTTGAAAGGCGCAGGTACAGACTGTGAAGTTCCGAAATAGGACAGTCATAAGAGGGGTCCCATGCCTAATGTTGCACAGTTAATGTCAAGTTAAGATGTGGTACATAGCAGATGACAATAAAATATTCTATAAATACTTGGAACTAAAATTGCTTCCAAGAATTAAATCAGTAAAATTTCTATAAATCTACAAATATTGCCACATAGTCCAAAGAATCCCAACAGTATCAAGTAAAGTTTTACAGAATTGGTAAAACCAATCAGGTAGACAGTGTGGATGTGGCAAGATTTTAAACAACATATTTAATTGGCTCTTCCAATTTTAAAAAAAGTTGATTAAAATATATTAGAAAGGAAGAGAATGGGGGGACAAAACCATTAATCACTACAACAATGTTTGAGACTAAAGCTGGACTGAAATTTAAGAAGCTTATAAAGAAATAGATTAAGAGTAAATCACAGGGTTAGAATAAAAAAGCAAAAAGTTACAAGGTTTATGAAAATAATATTTTTAAATCTCATTAGCAAAGTAAATGAGGATTAAAACTCAATTAGAGAAAGCTGAAAGAATCAAACTAGATTTAAACCTAAATACCTAAAATAGAACTATACTCTTTGTATTCTTAATTTTTCTTATGCTTTTTATTTTAAAAATTTTATTGATAATTGTTCAAAATGACTAGCCACATATTTTTATTAAAGGACATTTTTAAATTTGGAATTGGAAGATATTTATATCACTGCTTAGCTCTTGGGTCACATCAACAAAACCGGCCCATGTTATATCAACCTCCCATTTATTTGCTAATACATTTTATTTCTGGCTTTTGTCTCCATATTTGCACTGTGATTTGCCTGGCAGAGGGCGCCACTGACATCCCATTCAAATACAGGGGACCCTTTTAGGCATTACTTTACTAGATATCTCTGTTGCATCAGGTATTATTGACTATTCTTATATAAACTCATCATATTTCATCAGAGCTTGTCTTAGTTCTGCTTTTTCTTAATCTCAGTCTATACTCATTCTTTATCTATCCATCTATTAAATGTTCTAGCTTCCAGCCCACTTCTTTTACTTTTTACTCTTTTTTTTTTTAGAAAGTTTCATCTACTGGTTGCTTTAAATACCACCCACATAATAATAAAAATAGTGCTAGTAATAGCTACCATTTATTGAATAATATTGCGTCAAACTATGTAAAATTAAATACAATTAAAGAGTCCAGGCGAGGCACTGTAGCTCACATGTGTAATCCCGGCACTTTGAGAGAATGAGGTGAGAGGATTCCAAGACCAGCCTAGGTAACATAGTGAGACCCATCTCTAAAAAATAAATTTTTTTTAAATTAGCTGGGCATGGTAGGGCACATGCCTGTAGTCCCAGCTACTCAGGAGGCTGAGGTAAGAGAATTGCTTAAGCCTGGGAGGCTACAGGGAGGCATGACAGCACCACTCACTGCACTCCAGAATGGGCAACACAGCAAGACCCTGTCACCAAAAACAAAAGGAGTCCAGCCATGACTCTTCTACCCGCCAAAAAACATAAATCCAACTGTCTCCTGAATATGCCTGCCTGGATATCACAGTTATCTCAAGCTTGAACAAAACTCAATTCAATCTTTCAAGCCCCTCTTCCATATCCTCCTCCTATACTCCCTAACTCATTTGTAAATATCACCATCAGTCACCAAAACCAAAAATTCAAATGTTATCTCTAACTCCTTTGCCCTCTTCATTAAATCAATCAAGTCTTACCTTGATAACACAAAAGTATTATTGCACTCTCTCCCAACCATTCTATCATAACTAAAGTGATCAAGTCATCATCTCGCAACGGGTTTATCACTATAGCCTCCTCAAATCTATTGATCCACTACAGACAAAGCAATTCACATAATCCTAAAATATGAATCCAACCATGTCATCTGCCTGCTTAAATCTCTCAAGTGCTCTCCACTGCCAATAATAGAGGCATGAGAGATTTCAAGCTCCTCAGTAGCCAATAATATTAGCTAACATATGCCAAACATACAAATAATCTCATTCAATCCTCACAAGAACCCTAATATCCTTATTTTACTCACAAGGAAACTGAGCTTCCATAGATAACCAAGGTCACACAGCTCCAGAGCACACTCTTAACCTCTATTCTATAATGCCACTGTGAAGAAGTAAGTGATTTCTTTCCACATCTGTCTCCTCAATTAGATTACAAGCTGCTTAAAGGCAAAACAGTTATTTAATATTGTATTCCCAGTATTTGGCAAAAGAGTAACCATAAAACGTGTGCTCCAAAAAGTGTGTGTTGAGCTGTGAAATGAACTGTTAAAAAAGAATCTATGTTTATGTATCCTTAGAAGTACCATTTCCTTCAATATTCAAAGTTAGGTTTGAACATCAAAGAACCCAAAGAACAGCATCTATCTGGGCAAAATGAAGGAAAGTAGTCTATGTTCATTTAGTATCCATAATTTAGGTTGTTTTTTGAGGAAGCCCCAGAGCAACTCAGGACCAATCACTCAATATGTGAAATGACATAAAGATTCAAATAGCAGTTTATTTCAAATTCTAAGAATTTAGAAGTTTGAAGGAGAGAAGCAGAATAACCAAAGACTATCTGTTAATGTGGGTCATAAGGTAGTCAAATAAGAGAAAATGTTCAAACTTAAGAAGCATTTCCGAACACCACCAATAATCTAGAATACGTTATAGAAAAATACATCATATACACAATAGATACAACTTTTTTTTGAAGATACCTTTTAAAAAATATAAACATATAAAAAGAAATGTAAAATTTTACAATAAACCTAAGCTGTACTGGTTAATATCATAAATGCTAATTATATCTATTAAAATTTAATTAACATGAAATAAAATGTTGAAATTCATCAGTTGCACTAGCCACACTTCAAATGATCAAAGCCAAATGTGACTAGTGGTTACCATGTTGGATAGCACAGATACACAACATTTCCATAATCATGAAACATTCTAGTGGACAGCAAACACTGCTGCAAAGATACTGACCCCAGATTTCATTTGTACTTTATTGACTTCTACATGGTCTGAATTTTTTTCTAAAAAAGCATTTACTTTTATAATTTTTGAACCTAACAGATTTAGCAAATGATCACTACCATAAGATGTATATGTTTTAAAAAAAAATCAGCCTAACCATTTTGTAACCCATATTAAATGTATTTAAATTTTATGTGTTATTAAAAGATAATAGAAGAATACCTAAAATAAAGAAAGAAATATTTGTAGGGATAAGAAAATTTGTTGGTAAAGATCTCTTTTTTCCAAATTAATCCATAAATACAATACTAAACAAAATCCCAGACAGAATATTTAGGTCAATTAAAGACCTAAATATACAAAACATAATGTTGAAAGCTGTAGAAAAAAATATGGCAATAGCTTTACAAAGAATTAACTAAAAGGCCGGGCACGGTAGTTCACACCTGTAATCCCAGCACTTTGGGAGGCTGAGGTGGGTGGATCACTTGAGGTTAGGAGTTCAAGACCAGCCTGACCAACATGGTGAAACCCCGTCTGTATTAAAAACACAAAAATTAGCCAGGCGTGGTGGCACATGCCTGTAATCTCAGCTACTCGGGAGACTGAGGCATGAGAATAGCTTGAACCCGGGAGGCAGAGGTTGCAGGGAGCTGAGATCATGCCACTGCACTCCAGCCTGAGCGACAGTGAAACTTCATCTCAAAAAAAAAAAAAATTAACGATAAAAGTGTCAGAGCAGTTTACAATTCATTTTAAAGCAAAACAATTAAATGTCTAGCTTTTAACCTAACACATGCAGTCTCACTTGACACTCCAAATATTTTTTTCACTTTCAAAGCTAACATACACCCATTTGTAGAAGTAATAAATTTTTATTTATAGAAATAATTCAGTTGTAAATTATTGGCACTGAATAATCAGCACTAAAATTTATGGCCAATTACTTTGAGCATTTTCCTTTTTTTAATTTTTAGAGACAGGGTCTCACTACATTGCCTAGGATGGAGGGCAGTGGCTATTCACAGGCATAATCATGGTGCACTACAGCTCGAGCCTCCCAAGTAGCTGGCACTACAGGCAAGCACCACCACAGCCAGCTACTTCAGGCATTTTAGGTGTGAACATTAAGTAACATCTTTCATGCATACTTAGATTAATAAAAACTCATGTAAGGTTTGTATGTTTATTTTATTAAAGGTTTAGATCTGTGAGAAAAACACGTTTCCTCAACTACTCCCGTCACAAAACTGAGTATTTTCTTTTTTCTTTTTCTTTTTTTCCTGCGATGGAGTCTCACTCCGTCACCCAGGCTGGAGTGCAGTGGCGCAATCTCGGTTCACTGCAACCTCCGCTCCTGGGTTCAAGCGATTCTCCTGCCTCAGCCTCCTGAGTAGCTGGGATTGCAGGTGCGCGCCACCACACCCAGCTAATTTTTTATTTTTAATAGAGACGGGGTTCACCTTGTTAGCCAGGCTGGTCTCTAACTTCTGACCTCAGGTGATCCACTCACCTTGGCCTCCCAAAGTGCTGGGATTACAGGTGTGAGCCACCGCGCCCAGCCAAAACTGAGTATTTTCATTTCTACTGATGGTTTTCCTTTCTCAATTACCATTTCATTCATTCTCTCATTCCTCTTACTTTCATATTTATCTAATGTCAGGAAAAACCAAGGCAAACCTACCTTACACATTCCTTCCCTGCCTTTTTCATCCCTATTAATACATACCTCTATAATTATACACCAGGGCTTAACTGGAGGTATTCATATGTTCCACATTTCCTATCCCCTCATGCCCACTGTGTCCCTACAGTTTACTAGAAAAGATTCTTTTCAATAATGTACTTTCTGCCACAGGTGTTCCTAATAATTTTCAATTCTTTTTTTGGTGGGAGGGACAGGAGTTTGAGGCTGCAGTGAGTAGGCTATGATTGTGCTACTGCACTCCAGTCTGGGAAACAGAAAAACTTGTCTCTAAAAAAAAAAAATCAGAATCAGAAAAATATTTTATCAAATGAATTTTGACAATTAGAACTCACTTTCATAGTGTAAGATGCTAATCAGTATATATCTCATTCATTTGGTATATGTCTTGGTCCCCTTGTGCTGCTATAACAAAAATACCACAGACCAGGCTATTTATTTATTTATTTACTTATGTTTTGTTGTTGTTGTTTTATCTTTCTTATTTTGTTTGGGGTAATTTATAAACAATAGAAATATATTTCTCACATTCCTGGAGGCTGGGAAATCCAAGGTTAAGGCACCAGCAAGATTGGTGTCTGGCGAGGCTTTTCTCTGCTTCTAAGATGGAACCTTGTTGCTGCATCTTCCAGAGGGGAAGAACACTGTGTCCTCACATGGCAGAAGGAATGTAAAGGCAGGAGAGCTCTCCCTTCAACCTTGAGTCCTTTCACAAGCGTGCTAACCCCATTCATAAGAGCAGAGCCTACATAACTTGGTCAACTCCCAAGAGTCACACTTCCTATACTGCTACACTGGGGATAAGTTTCAACATGAATTTTTGGAGAGGATACCATCATTCAAACCATAGAAATATACCACTTATCTATGCTGGGTGTGGTGGCTCATGCCTGTAATCCCGGCACTTTGGGAGACCGAGGTGGGCAGATCACCAGTTCAGGAGTTCGAGACCAGCCTGGCCAATATGGTGAAACCCTGTCTCTACTAAAACTGCAAAAATTAGCCAGGCATGGTGGCACATGCCTACAGTCCCAGCTACTCGGGAAGCTGAGGCAAGAGGATCGCTTGAACCTGGGAGGCAGAGGTTGCAGTGAGCTGAGATTGCACCACTGCACTGCAACTTGGGTGACAGAGCAAGACTCCATCTCAAAAATAAAAAATAAATAAATATATATATATATATGTATATACACACACACATAGTACTTATCTAAATACTTATCTAATGGTGGCTCAAAATGTAGGCTAAACACAATCCGTTTATATCATAAGGTAAATTTTTAAATATATTTGGAAGAAATAGCCAGGAGTAACAATACAGAAGACTCTTTTATTGTTAGGGTCCAAAGACTTGTTTTTTATCTTCAAGTACTTATTTGAAAATCAAAGTTAAAGATTAAAACCTTCCAGATATAAAATAAAACTTCAGCTAGCCACTTAGGACCAGCTGCTAGTAAAACATGTAAAACATGTGAAACAAAGAGGTTACTCGAGCTCCCAGCAGCGTCATTGATGGCAGCAGCAGGCTGTCTAGAGCAGCTGCTGCAAAGACACTGGCTGCAATAGGGGAGATGCAGCCAGTGCTGCAAGCTCCACAGAGCCCATGGGAGCTGGGAACAGGTGGGAGCCACACCCACTTCCAAGTTGGCAGGGCTGGAGCCCCACCCTCCTGAGCCACCCAGCCATGGCTGTGGACCCAGGTATCCCTGTGCTCTCTGGGGCCCAGGAAGTCCCCCTTTCCCCTGCAGGCTCAGAAGTGCCTGTTCCCATGCCTGGCCTCTCCTCAATCCCAGCACCTGCTCTGGGGTGGAACAAAGTCGTGGCCAAGCCCAGGCACTGTCACAACCCAGCGGGTGTGCATGTGCTCAGGGCGGCACTGACATACCAGCCCCCTAGCCCCTCAGCCCCCCTCTGGACTTTAGGTGCAGAGAAGCATGGGAGGGAGGCCAAGGTGGGGCTGAGGGCAGCTCAATGGGGCCAGCAAGTACCCTCATCACCAACAGCCTGCACACTGTGGACAACATGACTGATGGCAGCAGGAGGCAAACAGTCTCCTGGGAAAAAAGGGGTGGGTTCAGGTGAAGCCCCACCTTCAAGCCAGGGACAGCCTGAATGAAGCATGGGGGCCAGGCTATCAGTTCCAGGTGGGGTCCACTGAGGGAAGTGAGAACTCATGGTGCTTTTTCCAGACCCACCCATAGCCGCCCATGGACCAATCAGCACACACTTCTCCCTTGTGAAGCCCATAAAAACCCTGGACTCAGCCAGACTTACAGAAGAGACCCGGGACTAACAACTGTGGAAAGGAGTTACCCCCTTGGGGTCTCATCTCGCTGAGAGGTGGACACTTGTCAGGATGACCTGCCTGCAGAAAGGAGCTACCTACTTCAGGTCTCCTGAGAGCTGTTCTGTTGCTCAATGAAGCTCCCCTCCACCTTGCTCACCCTCCAGTTGTCCCCATACCTCATTGTTCATGGACGCAGGATAAGAAGTTAAGACCCACCAAGTGGCAGGACTGAAACAGCTGTAACACAAACAGGGCTAAAATATGCCTCGCCCCACTCAGCACCTTGCAGGCAACAAGAAGGAAAGAAGAGCTGCAGCCCTTCTGAGAGCCCAGACCTAGGGGGTCCCCAATCCAGGGCTGTGACACTCTCTTTGGGGCTCTGTGGTTTCTGGTATCTCCAAGCTTCTGGGCACCACCATATTATCCTCGTCCAGACGTGGGTTCCTACAGTGGAAGCCACTCGAGATGCATCAGATCCAGCCGCAGGCTTGCATGAAGCCAGCACCTGTGCCAGCGCCTGGAGATGCCCACCCCATCGCAGCAGCTGGCATGAGTGGCTGTACACAGTGGCCAGACCCCATACTCGCTTGCTCACACACCCTTCGCCACGCCACTCTGCACCTGGCTCGCCCTTGGTAGGTGTGGGATCCAGGCTGGTAGCACGAGCTGAATGCAGCCTGCCAGGCCAAACGAGCAGAACAAGCCCAGCAGGCACAAGCAAACCTCAGGCAAAGGCTCCACCAACCATAGTGGCTTCTGGCTGGAAAAGCGACACCCTAAGAATCCTGTGACATCATCACACAGCTGCCAAGTCATAATCACTCTGATCACATTTGCCTGAAATTTTAAAAACAGTGATCCAAAAACATAATGTTGAGTGAAAAACAGCACACTACCAAAGACTACACATAGTATTAGCCCATAAACATTTATCTTCAAGTTATATATGCCTAACAAACAACTGGAGGCATGTTCACCAAAATAACAACACTGATTATATATGTGTGAAAGCTAATCATACAAATTGGGTCATTCTTGTCATATCTGACTAAAACAGGTGACAGGCTGCGGGGAAGAGCACTCAGCACACATAACATTGCTCCAAGAAGGTATTTCTCTGCAAGCCTGGCTGCTGAAACTGCCTGTTGTAATCTGAAAACAGTTTTATCCAGTAGCTACTGAAACAATGAGCTGTGACTCTAAAAGACTAGTTTTCCTCACTGCAGTCACTCACCAATCAAAGCTTGCCACCTCCCCAAAACTAGTGCCAATGAGCTTTCTTTCAAAACAATACAAAACATTTCACCTTTTTATAAAACTTCCAATCTTATCTTTCTTCTTCAGACGTAGCAAAGACCACCTGGTCTGTGTGTATATCCCAAATTTCAATTCTTGCTTCCCATATAAAATGTTCTACATTTATGGGTTTGTCTCTATATTTTATTTTACTTTTGAAATACACAATAAAATTTCAAATTTTTAAGTTGCTCTTTACTTTTATACATCATGATTTTTTTAAAATAGTGACCATGAATTAGTTGACTTCCTGAACAAAATATCTCACACTACACAAACAAAAGAGATCTAATTTTAAACTCGTGAATTCATGTCCAACTGATTTTATTTTGTTTATTACAGCCTTTGATGTATAACTGACATACAATAAACTGTAGACATTTAAAGTATACAATTTGATACATTATATACCCATATAAGCATCACACTACTAGTTTTCCCCTAAGGTAACCTTTATAGGGTTAAGAAAGTTATCTACATAGTTACCTAGGTTGCTTTGTTATTTTTTTTCATCAGGAATAGATATTAGATTTTGTCAAAAGGTTTTTCTTTGTCTATTGAGATAATTATATGGAGTTTTCTTAGGCTGTTAGGTTAGTTTCTTACTATAGTGAATTACTCTAATTACATTTCTTCTTTTTTTTTTTTTTTTTTTTTGAGACAGATTCTCAGGCTGTCACACTGGCTGGAGTGCAGTGGTGCAATCTCGGCTCACTGCAACCTCCGCCTCCCAGGTTCACCCGATTCTCCTGCCTCAGCCTCCCGAGTATCTGGGATTACAGGCACATGCCACCATGCCCAGCTAATTTTTGTATTTTTAATAGAGACGGAATTTCGCCCTATTGGCCAGGCTGGTCTCAAACTCCTGATCTCAAGTGATCCATCCACCTCAGCCTCCCAAAGTGCTGGGATTACAGGCGTGAGCCACCATGCCTAGCCTTCTAATTACATTTCAAATGTTAACCTGCTCTACATTCCTGGTACACGACTTAATTCTGCAATAAATGATACACAGAGTGATAATGTGGGTAAGTCATTTTCAACTTTCATTATGAATTTGTATTCAAAGTTGGGAAAACAATTATAGATAGATAACAGAATGAAAATATCAACCTTAAAAACACAGTTAATAGAAGTAAGGAGATAGAAAGATGGAAGAAGTAGCATAGGAAAGAATAGGGGCACCAGTAATCTCGTTCTCCATAATGAGAAGTCAACAGATTCCATTGAAATTTGGGTTTTTTTGTTTTGGTTTGGTTTGGCTTGGTTTATTTTTTTTTATTTTTTTTTATTTTTTTTTTTTTTGAGACAGAGTGTCAACTCTGTCACCCAGGCTGGAGTGCAATGGTGCGATTTCAGCTCACTGCAACCTCTGCCTCCCGGGTTCAAGCAATTCTCCTGCCTCAGCCACCTGAGTAGCTGGGACTACGGGTGCATGCCATCACACCTGGCTAATTTTTGGTATTTTTAGTAGACACAGGGTTTTGCCATGTTGGCAAGGCTTGAACTCCTGACCTCAAGTGATTCACCTGCCTCAGCCTCCAAAAGTGCTGGAATTACAGGCGTGAGCCACCACGCCCAGCCTGAAATTTGACAGAACAAGAAATTTTAAGAAATGTAAGTATAGTATATTATTTAAAAGTACAAGGTAACCAAAAGAACTAAAATCATTAACGTAACTGTATATAGTAGTATTTTCTGACTGGGAAAGTGTGTTTTAAAGTTTCTATCTGAATGTCTTAGGACAAAACACATCTCCCAGTTTATCCTAGACCCCCAGCACATTTCCTATTATGTTACCGTAAGTCAAATTTACACATTTATAAATTCTTGTCTTACCCTTTGACATATGAGTTTAGCCAAATATACTTACAGGGGTAATCCCCAGGATATAAAAAAAAGTTTCAAAAAAATTATTGTCCCCCATAATTACTTATATTTCTATATACTATCAATGAACAATAAGAAAATAAAAGAAAACAATCCCAATTTACAATGGCATCAAAAATAATAAAATTAAATTTAACCAAAGAAGTATAAGACTTATACACTGAAAACCTACTAAACACTGCTAAAATTACTTTTAAAAGACCTAAGGCTAGGCGCAGTGGTTTACACCTATAATCCCATAACTTTGGGAGGCCAAGACGGGCGGATCCCAAGGTCAGGAGTTTGAGACAAGCCTGACCAACATGGTAAAACCCCGTCTCTACTAAAAATACAAAAATTAGCCAGGCATGATGGCACACGCCTGTAATCCCAGCTACTCAGGAGGCTGAGGCAGTAGAATCGCTTCAACCCCAGAAATGGAGATTGCAGTGAGCTGAGATCATGCCACTGCACTCCAGCCTGGACAACAGAGCAAGATTCTGTCTCCAAAAAAAAAAAAAAAGACCTAAATAAATGGAAAGACATTCTGTCTTAATAACTTGGAAGACTTAATCATGTATTTATCTATACATTCAATGTAATTCCAATCAAAATTCCAACTGCCTTTTTTACAAAAATGAAAAAGCTATCCCCAAAAATTCATATGGAATTGTGAGGGATCTCAAATTAAAAAATAATAATAATAATAATAATAATAATCTTGAAAAACAAAGTTGGAGGACTTACACTTCCTGACTTCAAAATTTACTACAAAGCTACAGTAATCAAAACAGTGTCGTACAGGCCAGGTATGACGGCTAATGCCTATAATCCCAGCACTTTGGGAGGCCAAGGTGGGAAGACAACTTGGGCCTAGGATCAAGCCAGGCTTGAGTTTGAGACCAGCCTGGGCAACATAAGGAGATCCCGTTTATACAAAAAAATTTTAAAAATAGCTAGGGATGGTGGTACATGCATATAGTCTCAGTTACTTGGGAGGCTGAAAATAGAAGGATCACTTGAACCCAGGAGTTCAAGGTTTCAGTGAGCTATGATTGCACCACTGCACCCCAGCCTGGGTGACAGAGCAAGACCCTGTCTCCAAAAAAAAAAAACAAAACACACATACACAAAAACACCAATGTCATACTGGCATAAGGACAGACATATGTATCAATGGAATAGAATGGAGTCCAGAAATTTACCCATATATCTATGGTCACCTGATTTTGTCAAGAGTATCAAGATCATTCAATGGGGAAAAGAACAGTCTCTTCAACAAATGATATTGAGACAACTGGATTTCCACACGCAAAAGAATAAAGTTGAATGCTTATTTCATACCTTATACAAAAATTAACTCAAAATTGATCAAATGCCTAAATCTAAGACCTTAAACTACAAAACTCTTAGAAGAAAACACAGGCACAAATCTTTGTGATCCTGGATTTAACAATAGGTTCTTACATATGACAGCAAAAGCATAAGCAACAAAAGAAAAATAAAATGGACATCATCAAAATTTAAAACTTTTGTGCATCAAAGGACACTATCAAAAAATTAAAGTAAATCCCCAGAATGGGAGAAAATGTTTGCAAATCATACGCTAGCTGATAAGGGTCTAGTATCCAGAATATAAAAATAACTTTTACAACTTAACAAAAAGACAACGACCCAGTTAAAAAATGGGCAAAGAGCTTCAACATTTTCCCAAAGATATACAGATATCCAATAAGCATATGAAAAGATGCTAACATCAAAAGTTTTCAATAGAAAAATGCAAATCAAAATCACAATGAGACATCATTTCACACCCACTCATATGGCTATAATTTAAAAAATAAAAAATAAGCTTTGGCAAAGATGTAGAGAAACTGGAACCCTTTTATACACTGCTGGTAGGAATGCAAAACAGTGCAGCTGCTTTGGAAAACAGTTTGGTGGTTTCTCTAGAAGTTAAACACAGAATTACCATGTGACCCAGCAGTTCCACTCCTATGTGTATACCCAAGAGAAATGAAAACACATTCCCACACAAAAGCTTATGCATGAATGTTCATAAGAAGCATTGTTCCTAATAGACAAAAAATAAAAACAACATAAGTGTCCATCAACCAATGAATGGATAAACAAAATGTGGTCTATCCACACAATGGAATAGTCCACTATTAAAAGGAATGAAGGACTGATACATGCTACAACATGGATGAACCTTGAAAGAATTACATAAGTAAAATAAGCCCAAACACAAAAGGTCATATATATAAACACAAAAGATCATATATTATTATATGATTCCATTTATATAAAATGCTCAGAATAGACAAATTCAGAGAAAAACTAAGTATACTAGTAGTTCCCAGGAGACTGGGCTAGAGGAGGGAATAGCGAATGACTACTTACTGGGTATGGGATTTCATTTTGGGGTGATGAAAATGTCCTGAATTAGATAGTGGTGATGGTTGTACAACTTTGTGAATATACTGGCAGTCACTGAATTGTATACTTTATAATGGTTAAAATGATCAATTTTATGCGATATAAATTTTACCTCAATTTTTTAAAAAGTAATTATTCTTGGGTACAGAAATTGGGGTGTGTGAGGAGAGGGGGATCTTGCTTTCTCATCATTAATCTTTTTTACTACTTAAATTTGCCATATAGTAGTCCCCCCGTTATCTGAGGTAGATGCATTGTAAGATGCCCAGTGGGTATCTGAAACCATGGATAGTACTGAATCATTGATAGATAGATAGATAGATAGATAGATAGATAGATAGATAGAGAGAGAGAGAGAGAGATAGACAGATACATACATACATACATATATACACACACACACACAAACACACACATACACTGTTTTTCCTACACATACATACCTACACATCATACTATGATAAAGTTCCATTTATAAATTAGGCACAATAAGAGATTAACAACAACTAACTAAAAACAGAACAATTATTAAAATATACTGTAATAAAAGTTACGTGGATGTGGTGTGTGTCTCTCTCTCAAAATGTCTTATTACACTGTCCTATGGGTAACTGAGACCTCAGAAACTGAAAATGAGGACAAAAGAGGGGACTATTGTACCAAATGGCCTCAAATACTTAGGTAAATAAACAAACTGATTTCTCAGCTAAGTTGAAACACTGGAAGTTACTAATAAAGCGGAAACAGCAGAGCTTCATGTCCTCTGAACTCTATCCTGCATATTCTCTTGTCTTCTCTAATCACCTTCCTTCTCCCATTATAGCTTCCGAGAGGAAACCAGATTGGGTACACTCAGGGTAGAATGTCTGTAGATTATGATACCATTATACATGTAGTTCACTGACAGTAGTTTAAAAGTTGGGGAATTTAATAATTAGGTAAATTATATCAACTTTTCTCCTTCCAAATAATAAGCAAAAAAGTTTTAAGTAAAAATAGCAATGTATGTAAGTTTTCCCAAGGAAAATTGTACTCAGTTATTCAATAGTTAATGATAGCACACTTGCTATCACCAGACTTAAATTTCCTGAGTTTTCCTTTAATTGAAGACGTTCGGTGGTAAATTCACTTCTAAAGTTTTCATCCATTCTTCTTCAAATATAAGTTCCACATAGTGCATATGAAGAGTTTAATACTTACTTATCAAGGAAATCTTTGTCCACTACAGCAGAGATGTCAAGCAGAGGATTTCCCATTCCAAAGAGAATATTTTCTCTAAAAAAACACAAAATACAAGTTAGAAATACTTCTAAAAGTAAGTTGATATGTAAAAGGTACACAAAATAAAAATATCTTCATTTCAACCTGAAAATAAACCTAACATACCAGTTTATTAAACATTTGATTTGCCTATTATATGTAGGACATTTTAGAGGTAGCATAAAGACATTTAGAAAAAAAGATGATTATCAGAGAAAGATACAAATCAAAACTACGAGACACCATCTCACACCAATCAGAATAACTATTTTTTTTTTTCTGGGGACACGGAGTTTCGCTCTTGTCACTCAGGCCGGAGTGCAACGGCACGATCTCAGCTCACTGCAACCTCCACCTCCCAGGTTAAAGTGATTCTCCTGCCTCAGCCTCCTGAGTAGCTGGGATTAAAGGTGTCTGCCACCACGCCTGGCTAATTTTTGTATTTTTAGTAGAGATGGAGTTTCACCATGTTGGCCAGGCTGGTCTCGAACTCCTGACCTCAGCTGATCCACCTGCCTTAGCCTCCCAAAATGCTGGGATTACAGGTGTGAGCCACCATGCCCAGCCCAGAATAACTATTACTAAAGAGTCAAAAAAAAAAAAAAAAAAACAGATGTTGTCGAGGTTGTAGAGAAAAGGTAATACTTATAAACTGTTGATGGGAATGCAAATTAGGTTAGCCCCTGTGAAAAGAAGTTTAAAGATCTCTCAAAAAACTTAAAATATAATTACCATCTGACCCAGCAATCTCATTATGGGTATATACCCAAAGAAAAATGAATCATTCTAGGCCGGGCACAGTGGTTCACGCCTGTAATCCCAGCACTTCGGGAGGCCGAGGTGGGTGGATCATGAGGTCAGGAGATCAAGACCATCCTGGCCAACATGGTGAAACCCCGTCTCTACAAAAAATACAAAAATTAGCCAGGCATGGTGGCGCACACCTGTAGTCCCAGCTACTTAGGAGGCTGATGCAGGAGAATCGCTTGAACCCAGGAGGTGGAGGTTGCAGTGAGTTGAGATCATGCCACTGCGCTCCAGCCTAGGCGACAGAGCAAGACTCTGTCTAAAAAATAAAAAAAATAAAAAAAAGAATCATTCTACCAAAAAGGGATATGTTTATTACACCACTCTTCACAATAGCAAAGACATGGAATCAACCTAGGTGCCCATCAATGGTAGAATGCATAAAGAAAATTCAATACATATACACCATGGAATACTATGCAGCCATAAAAAAAAGAACGAAATCATGTCCTTTACAGCAATATGGATGCAGCTGAATTATCCTAAGTGAATTAACATAGAAACAGAAAACCAAGTATCACATGTTTTCACTTATAAGTGGAAGCTAAACACTGGGTACACAGAGACACAAAGATGTCGGGACAATAGACACTGGAGATTCCAAAATCAGGGAGAGAGAGAGGAAAGCAAGAGCTCAAAAACTACCTATTGGTTACTATGTTCACTACTTAGACGATGGAGATCATTACAAACCCAAACTTCAGGATCATATGATATACCCATGTAACAAACCTGCACATGTACTCCCCTGAATGTTATTAGGGAGCCCGTGGCACATCCTGGAAGAGTCCAAGCAAGACCCTATCTACCCTTGACAAAAAATGACTGTGATAGGGTCTTCACAATGGATATCAGAAGTGATATAATTCTCTTATTATGTATCCAAAAAATTTAAATATATGCTAACTTTTTATAGAATGATTTGTAACTTTCACAAATTTAAATGCACATCTTTTCATCTAAAAATGTCTAGCTAAAACTTTTATTCATGTCTTATGTTTCCTATACTTCTTACATTCATGTCTTCTCATACATATACTTGTATGTTATATATATAAGGATTCATCTGAGATGCCTATAACATGAAATAAAGCAAAACAAAAACAAACAAATCAACAAGAAACGATATAATTTTAAATTATATCTAACAGACTTGGAGGAAGTCTGTTTTCCATAAGAGATCACAGTATGGTTCCAATCCAAATAAAAGAAAGAACTCCACCACAAGTGATGCCTTAAACAGAAGCTCATCTAGCAGCAAGAAATGGGCCAGTGAACACTGTTGGACCAGTCTCAATAAGAGACATTCATCTAGTTTATCCAACAAGATTTGTCTCTGTGAAATTTTTTATTGGTCTCCAGTTTACTGATGATCCCCCTCCCTTTCAGTTGCCTCCAAACCAGTTACCATTCTCACCATTTGGCGACTATCAGTAATATCAATGGACTAGCATGCCAAGATTTTTTTAAGAGAATGAGGTACAGCCTATAATTATAATCTGTAATGATTTTTAGAAGATAAAATTACAGTCTCTTATAACACCATAGATTGAGCAACTATGGCTGAATATGCAATAAAGAGACATTTGTCCCTTTTCTATTTAAAGAAAGCTGAGTGGAGGAGGGAAAGATAATACACTTACTTATTCACACTTAAATTGCATTTGTGATCAAAGCAAGTCTAATAAAAAGAAAGTACTTTAACTGCTTAGAAGGTGAAAGATCAATAGACAAATACAGTAAAATCTAACCATGATTTCACTGGGACTACTCTGTCTGACTTATATATTCTTATTCAAACAATAAAAACGCCTAGAACTTGTTATTTAAAAACAAAAAAAAAAACAAACAAACAAAAAAAAGGATGAGCAGTGTTATTGGGCTACTTGGCTTTTTATTTTCATTCACCCTTTTTATCACCCTTTGTAAGCATCCAGTTCAATGTATAGTCATATAACCACAAAACTATTGAACATTTCCATCCCAATAACAACAAAAAAGTGTCCTCCTGTCCCCACATCAATCCTTCTACCCTCAATTGGTCCCCTCTCAGTTTTAAGGAATATAATTGTTACACCTCTTTTTAAGAAGTAAAACCTTTGAACATTACCGCATTCCCAAGAGTTTATTATACTCCGTTTAAAAACTCAGTAAAGACAGTCTTACAGAGAGCCCAATAATTGATTCTAAGAATGAAGTAGAATTCAAGAGTCAAATAATTCACTTCTGAGTCTCAGTTCTTTTTTTTTTTTTTTTTTTAGACGGAGTCTCTCTCTGTCACCCAGGCTGGAGTGCAATGGCATGATCTCTGCTCACTGCAACCTCTGCCTCACGGGCTCAAGCAATTCCTTCCTCAGCCTGCCGTGTAGCTGGAATTACAGGTGCCCACCACCACACCTGGCTAATTTTTATATTTGTAGTAGAAACGGGGTTTCACCATGTTGGCCAGGCTGGTTTTGAACTCCTGGCTTCAAATGATCCACCTGCCTCGGGCCTCCCAAAGTGCTGGGATTACAGGCGTGAGCTACCACACCCAGCCCAAGTCTCAGTTCTTGAGGTAGCTTAAGCAAGCCATCTACTATCTCTGGGCCTAAATGTTAACAATGTTTGACTTGTTCCCAAATAATATTACAGTTCAGTTAAGGTCATTTGAAGTCATTCTTATAATAAACTGGAAATGTGTGTCTGTCATCTTTTCCTTGCTATCCTCCCTCTTTTACCCCAAATTTCTTCACTCAAGAATGGAATTTGGGTGGAATTCATCCCTGGGGCAAACCAAAACCTAAGCCAATCAGCACAATATATTCTCTAGCCTTAGTAATCAGTTCAGAGACTGGCATGTAACCTAAGCCAGGAAAATCAGAATGAACCCAAGATTTTTTTCTATGATGCTCAGACACAGAACATATTTTTCCCTAATAGATATAAATGAAGAAGGTGCTAGAAGCCTTAAAAACCTAATGGCTTCAAGGTGGCTGCCTTGGGATAAATTTAACACCACAGAAAGCACAGTGCGAAAACTGAAAGAAACCAGGTCATTAATGAAGTTGTTGGACCACCTAATTAAGCTTTACCTGAAACCTATACTCCATCTGAACTTTTCTGTTCTTTGTTTTGTTTTGCTTTTTTAAGTAAAGGGGTACAAGTGCAGGTCTGTTACATAGGTAAACTTGTGTCATGGGGGTTTGTTGTACAGGTTATTTCATCACCTAGGTATCTGGACTTTTCAATTACATATGTCGGTAGTTTTGTTTATTTCCATTTGAGGCTGGTTTTTAGTTACTTACAACTGAAAGTATAGGGACAGATGTAAATTGTCATTAGTTCATTTTGTGAATCTGTTTAATATGTAATGCATTTTTATTATAAAACTGTAATATAGACAAGATTATTAGTGCTCTTTTTTTTTTTTTTTTTTTGGAGACAGAGTCTCGCTCTGTCACCAGGCTGGAATGCAGTAGTGCAATCTCGGTTCACTGCAACCTCCGCCTCCCAGGTTCAAGTGATTCTCCTGCCTCAGCCTCCCGAGTAGCTGGGATTACAGGCACGCACCACTATGCCCAGCTAATTTCTGTATTTTTAGTAGAGATGGGGTTTTACCATGTTGGCCAGGATGGTCTCCATCTCTTGACCTGGTGATCTGCCCTCCTTGGCCTCCCAAAGTGCTGGGATTACAGGTGTGAGCCACCACATCCAGCCTAATCTTAACACTACAGTTCCCCAAGGGAGAACGTATGCAACATAGACCCTGATGAGTGATGCTATTAGGCTGCAATTTTCCAAAGCCTGCATGAAACTGGTTGCAGAAGTTGTGGCTAGTACAGCAATAAGGAGAAAGGAATTTAAATTAGCACAGGATGGACGTGGTGGCTCACACCTGTAATCCCAGCACTTTGGGAGGCTGAGGCAGGTAGATGGTTTGAGTCCAGGAGTTCAAGGCCAGCCAGGGCAACCTGCAAAAACCCCACCTCTACAAAAAATTGGCTGGGCACAGTGGCTCACACCTGTAATCTCAGCACTTTGGGAGGCTGAGGCAGGCGCAATGCCTCTGCACAGGAGTTCAAGACCAGCCTGGGTAACATGGCGAGACTCCATCTCTACAAAAAATACAAAAATTAGCGGGGTATGGTGGCATGTGCCTATAGCCCCAGCTACTAGGGAGGCTGAGGTGGAAGAATCCTTGAACCCAGGAGGTTGAGGCTACAGTGAGCCATGAGTATGCTATTACCTCAAAAAAAAAAGAAAGAAAAGAAAAGAAAGAAAGAAAATGAAAAATATAAAAAATTGAGCCAGGCATGGTGGTGCACACCCACAATCCCAGCTACCAGGGAGGCTGAGGTGGGAGGATCGCTTAAGCCTGGAAGGTCGAGGTTGCAGTAAGCTGTGATCACACCACTGCACTCCAGCCCTGGGTGACAGAATAAGACCCTGTCTTAAAAACAAATTAATTAAATAAAGTAGCACATAAAAGATATCTTGAAATAGTAAGTTAAGTAAAAAAGATACAATTATTTTCAAAAGCAAATAAAACTTTGCTCATGTCATGTTTCTCTCTCCTTCACTGCACATAATTGAGATTATAATGGCTAGTTTCTTAAATACAAACACATATAAACTAGTGTCCAGGCCAGTAAATACTATGACCTTCTTAAATAATGAACATACTATATGAATAAGCATTTATTTTTATCTTGTTCTACTAGAATGTGAACAAGATGAGGTTTAGTCTACAGCCAAAAACTATGACTAACCCGTACTGGGATTACTTTTTGTTCCAAATGTTAGCAATATCTTTTTCTTGGAATGGATGCTAGGATGAGAGATTCTGAACAATCTTTTTTTTTTGGGGGGGGGGTCAGTAATATTATAAATGTCTCATAATTTAGGCTTGCAGCCAACATAAACCTACACTATAATTATTATTTTGTTGGACAGCCAACAAATTTTATACTGACCTATATTTTAGAGTAAGAGTTTCTGAGAAAATTTTTTCTTGGCTATTGATATATTAATGTTTGAATGTTGATTAGCCCTCTCACTAACAGAAACGTTTAATTATGATGCCAGAATAAACACTAACAATGACTGCCTTTAACTGTTACACCAGTCATCTCTTTAAATCCAGAAACCTCAGCTTTATATATGACTCTTCTCTCTACGTCAACTAGCCCCGTCTTACTAGTAACAACATCATCTTGGTTTTATCAAACGCTTCCTGTACCTGGATCTCCCACAATATACCCACTAGCACTAGGCCCTCTACAGACATTGTCTGAATTTCTACATTGTTAGCAGTTGTTTTAGCCACAATAAATCCTGCACAATATCACCAAAATCATATTATTTTAACCAATTCTAGCCATAATATTTTCCTACTTAAAATCTACCTAGCTTCTGATTATTAATAGGATAAAATCCAAAAGCATAACTTAAAGGACATTGAATCTACTCAAACTTACCATATTTCATCATATCTAAGATGCCATTATTCATAAAATAATCCCAATTTCCAATGGTGATGCAAAACACAATCAGTTGTAAGATGTATGCCAATTTCAGAGTTGTTAAAATGGGAAGAAATGTGCACATTAAGATCATCAAAATTCAGTAATTCTTTAGCCTTACCTCTCACCATTCTAATATATACAAACTATTTTAATCATAATGCCTTACTGTTCTTTGAATAAGACTCTGCCTGTAAAGTCCTTCTCCTGCTTCCTTTGCCTGGCAAACTCCCATTCATCTTCTTAAAATTCCCTATATGCTACCTGTCTTGGGAAATTTTTCCTGATCGACTCCTACCCAAGGGCTTCCACATAAGATATACAAGCTGCCCCCAACACCACTCAGGAGTGCTGTTAACAATGTAGAAAATGGCTCCTGGTACTGTATATCAAGGCACTGCATCCCTCCCTCCCAAAGATTTATTCATTCCCTCCTGCTCAGTTCTAAAAGTCCTTTGATGAACTTTTTAGTTGATTTTAGGGGTTGCTTTGAACTTCATCTCAATCAACTGATCTTAATCACCTAGATAACAAAGGGTAAAGATTTTTTTTGAAATCTCATTTACATTTGTATTCCCAATGGCTAGCATATGATAATTCCATGGGTTTTGAGTGATTCTGTGATTATAGGTTCTGATCTTTTGTTTCTTTCTTTTTTTGAGACAGGCTCCTGTTCTGTTGCCCAGGCTGGAGGGCAGTGGTGCAATCACAGCTCACTGCAGGCTCAACCTCCCAAGCTCTCCCACCTCAGCCTCCCAAGAAGTTGGGACGATAGCCACCATACCCAGTTAATTTTTTTCTTTTTAGTAGAGACTGGGTCTCCCTCTGTTGCCCAGGCTCATCTCAAACTCTTGGGCTTAAGCTATACTTCTGCCTCAGCCTCCCTAGGTTCTAGGATTACAGGCATGAGCCAGCATGCCTAGCCCAAGATACACTTTTATAAAGACAAATTAGTTTTGAAAATAAAAAGTTAGCAAAAAGACACACCATGAAAACACTAATCACAGTGGGGTGGGGGGAGGGGGAGGGATAGCATTAGGAGATATACCTAATGTTAAATGACGAGTTAATGGGTACAGCACACCAACATGGCACATGTATACATATGTAACAAACCTGCACGTTGTGCACATGTACCCTAAAACTTAAAGTATAATTAAAAAAAGAAAAAAAAAGAAAACACTAATCATAAATTACAGTGGCTATATTAATATCAGACAAGGTAAGCTTTAAAATACAGAGTATCACCAGATACAAAGGGATTTCATGAAAATAGGTCAAATCATCAAGAAAAGAAATACTAAAGATAACAATACAAAATATGTACACACCAAATAAAATGGCTTCAAAATACTTTTTTAAAAACTCAGAAACAAAGGAAATAGGTAAATACATAATCTTAGTTTAGCACCCTTCTTTCAGTAATTAGTAAAACAGGCAGACACACCAAAAATTAAAGAATCACACTACACAGCATTTATCCTAGAGGAAGAAAAACTTAAGTGCACAGAGAAATCTGTACACAAATGTTCCTAACAGATTTATTTGTAAAACACTAGGCCAGCCATGGTGGCTCACACCTGTAATCCCGGCACTTTGGGAGGCTGAGGTGGGAGGATCACTTGAGGCCAGAGCTCAAGACCAGCCTGGGCAACATAGTAAGACCTCATCTCTACAAAAAATAAAAATAATTAGCTGGGTGCAGTTGTGCGTATCTCTAGTCCTAGTTCCTCAGGAAGCTGAGGTGGGAGAATTCTTTAAGCCCAGGAGGACTGTAGTGTGCAATGATCATGCCAATACACTCTGGCCTGAGTGACAGAGAGAACAAGACCATATCTGTTTAAAAAAAAAAAAAATTGGGCCAGGTGTGGTGGCTCACGCCTGTAATCCCAGCACTTTGGGAGGCCGAGGCTGGTGGATCACAAGGTCAGGAGTTCGAGACTAGCCTGACCAACATAGTGAAAACTTGCCTCTACTAAAAATAGAAAAACTCGCTGGGCGTGGTGGTGTGCACCTGTAATCCCAGCTACTCAGGAGGCTGAGGCAGAAAAATCACTTGAACCCGGGAGGTGGAGGTTGTGGTGAGCCAAGATCACGGCACTGCACTCCAGCCTGGGTGACAGAGCAAAAAAAATAAATAAAAGAAAGAAAAAAAAATGGTAAAAATCTGGAAACATAATAAATGTCCTTCAACAGGTAAATAGGTAAACAAACTATGGTATACCCATAAAAGAGAAGCAATAAAAAGGAATGAACTATGACACACACAACTTAAATGGATCTCAAAGGCACTGTGCTAAGTGAGAAAAAAGCCGTATCTACGGGTTACCTACTATATGATTCCATTTATATAACACTCTCGAAGTTACAAAATTACAGTGATGGAAAACAGATCAGTAGTTGCCGGGGTTAGGGTTCAGAGAAAAGCATAACCATAAAGAAATAATATGAAGAAATTTCTTTGTGGTAACAGAATAGTTTAATACACTGAATGTGGTAATAGCTACATGAATCCAGACATGATAAAACTTTATAGAACTATACCCCACCACCTCCTCAATTAAAAACAGTATATACAAAAACTGGTGAAATTCTAATAAAGTCTATAGTCAACTTAATACTATTGTATAACACCGAAATCAGCTTCCTGGTTTTGGTAACACACTATAGTTATAAACGATATATCACTGGGGGAAATTGAGTGAATAGTGCACAGGAACTTTCTGTACTATTTTTGTGATTTCTGTGAGTTGTATTTCAAAAGAAAAGGGAGGAAAAGGATATAAAAACAGATATATTAAAAATGTTTAGGCCAGGTGTGGTGGCTCACACCTGTAATCTCAGCACTTTGGGACGCCGAGGCAGGAGAATCACTTGAGCCCAAGAGTTTGAGACTGGCCTGGGCGAGACCCTGTCTTTGTAATTGACATAGTGAGACCCTGTCTTTATATTTTAAAATAATTTTTTTAAATGCTTAAAAAACAAATTAGGGTGACATCATTGCGAATGGCAGAGTAAGGACCTCCAAAAATCCTCTCTTCCATAAAAGCAACAAGAAACTGGCAAAAAAATGTCAAGACTTGGGCCGGGCATAGTGGCTCACACCTGTAATCCCAGCACTTTGGAAGGCCGAGGCGGGCAGATCACAAGGTCAGGAGTTCGAGACCAGCCTGGCCAACATGGTGAAACCCTGTCGCTACTAAAAATACAAAAATTAGCTGGGCGTGGTGGCAGGCGCCTATAATCCCAGCTACTCCAGAGGCTCAAGCAGGGGAATCCTTTGAACCTGGGAGGCAGAGGTTGTAGTGAGCCAAAATTACACCATTACACTTCAGCCCGGGCGACAATGCAAGACTACATCTCAAAAAAAAAAAAAAAAAAGTCAAAAATAGCCTTTTTCAGAACTCTGAATATTAACCAAAAAGTTTGCAACAATCCAAGGAGCATTTATTCAAAAAAAGATGGCTGCATCTCAGTAAGAATAGCAAGCTTTGTGGCATTTTAACATGCCTTATTCCCATGCCCTTCTTCCCAGCTCCAGGCTAGCCCTGAAAAGCAGCAAACCACAAACCGTGGAATCCTGGAGCCTAGCAGCCAGTGGAGGTGACAGAACAGGGCTAGAGTTCCTTCAAAGTCCCATTTTCAGAGTACAGTTATTATTTGAGCTGACTAGCAATTCCCTGAAAAACCCCACTCCCAAGACTTCCCAATATTTAACCTGATTCAGAGCTTGCCCACTGCTAACAGCCTTTTCCCCCAAGGTATTTATTTGTCAAAAACAATCAGCTACAATTGCTTAACATTTCAGCTACCTGAAGCAGCTGGGGCAAACAAGCTAACCAAAAAACACAAAAGGAAAAGTAGGAGAATGAGATGTCCATAGGGAGTTTTGAAAAGTTCTGAAATTCCTAAGACTCTGGAAGATCACAACAGTGTGCCCAGGCCTATAGGCATACTCAAGAAAGACCTGAGAAGGCCCTAAGCAATCACCACTGACTGAGCATGAAGCTTGGCAAAAACAGGAAGTCAAGGCTATGGATGAACTGAAAGCCTGGTTGAGTGCTGAAAGTATGCTCCAACAATCACACAGAGCCTCTCAGCAAAGACTAGAACAGTAACAAGTATTGACAAGAATGTGGAGAAACTGGAATCTTCATACATTGCTGTTGCAAATTATAAAGTGATTCAGCCACTTTGGAAAATAGTTTGGCAGTTCCTCAAAAAGTAAACATAAAATTACCACATGCCCCAGCAATTCTACCCTTAGGGGAAATAGAAACATAGAACAACACAAAAACTTGTACATGAATGTTTATAGCACCATTATTCATAGCAGCCCAAAAGTGAAAATAACCCAAATATCTCTCAAGTGATAAATGGATAATTGGGGCATATCTATACAATGAAATATTGTTTCAGTCATAAGAAAGAATGAAATACTGATACACGCTACAACATGGATGAACTTTGAAAACATACTTGGTAAAAAAAAAAAAAAAAGCCAGCTACAAAAGGCCAAATATTATATGATTCCACTTAGGAAATGTTCAGAATAGGCAAATTTGTAGGGACAAGGTAGATTAGTGGTTGCCAGGGGTTAAAGGTTAGGGAGACATGAAGAGTAACGGCTAACGGGTATGGGTTTTCATTTTGGGGGACAAAAACATTCTGGAATTAAATAGTGCCGATGGCTGTACAACCTTGTGAATATACTGAAAACTACTGAGCTGTGCAATTTTTAAGTGGTGCATTTTACGGTAACTGAATTATATCTCAGTTAAATAGTAACACATAAAACTATCTGACCTAATTGATAAATTATAGAACACTAAATTCAATAATTGCAGTATACACTGTATTTAATAAAAGATACATAAAATATCTACACTGAAAACCTCAAAATATTGCAGAGCGGAATTAGAGACACATGTAACATTCACCAAAACAGACCATCACAGGGTAGGCCTTAAAACTAATCTCTGTAGCTATCAAAGGATTAAAATGATAAACAACTTATCATTTACAGATATATGGTACAGATATGTACACAATATGTCAACAACACATTCCCTGAACACCATGTAAAATTGAAAATAGCTAGAAAATCCCCAAATATTAAGAAACAATAAACTTCTAAATGACCTGTGGACCAGAAAAATCACAATGGAAATAGAAATTTGAATTGAACACACCAAAATTGTATGCTGCAGCTAAAGGAGTACTCAGAAGAAAATGTTAACTACATAAGAAATGTACATTAGAATGACTACTGGGGGTTGGCAAAGAAAAAATAATAATAATAAAAGAAATGTGGCTAGGCGCGGTGGCACTTTGGGAGGCCGAGGTGGGCAGGGGTCAGGAGTTAGAGACCAGCCTGGCCAACATGGTAAAACCCCGTCTCTACTAAAAATACAAAAATCAGCCTGGCGTGGCGGCGCACGCCTATAGTCCCAGCTACTCGGGAGCCTGAGGCAGAAGAATCGCTTGAACCTGGGAGGCCAAGGTTGCAGTAAACCAAGATCGTACCACTGCACTCCAGCCTGGGCGACAGAGCAAGACTCTGTCTCTGAATGAATGTATGAATGAATAAATGAAATGAAATGAAATGCACATTAGAAAACAAGAAAGGTTTAAAAACAATGATCTAAACTTCTAACTCAAAAAAGGTAGAAAAAGGAGAGCAAATCAAATCCAAAAGAGTACAGCAAGGTGGCCGGGTGCGGTGGCTCATGCCCCTAATACCAGCACTTTGAGAGGCCGAGGCAGGCAGGTCACGAGGTCAGGAGATCGAGACCATCCTGGCTAACACGGTGAAACCCCGTCTCTGCTAAAAACACGCAAAAAAAATTAGCTGGGTGTGGTGGCGGGCACCGGTAGTCCCTGCTACTCGGGAGGCTGAGGCAGGAGAATGGTGTGAACGTGGGAGGCGGAGCTTGCAGTGAGCCAAGATCGCGCCACTGCACTCCAGCCTGGGCGACAAAGCAAGACCCTGTCTCAAAAAAAAAAAAAAAAAAAGTACAGCAAGAAAATTAAAAGAGCAGAAATACATTAAAATAAAAAATACATGACCAAAACAGAAATTCAACAAAACAAAATCTGGGTTTTTGAAAAGATTAATTGCTAAACCCCTAGCAAAACTGATCCAAAAATTCAAAAGAAGTACCAACATCAAGAATGCAAATGGAGAAATACAGCAGTTCATACAGGCAATAACAAAATATTAGGAAATTTTATGAACTTTATAACAACTCAACAATTGAGAATAAATTCATTCAAAAATTCAACTTCTCAAAACTGACACAGGAAAAAGTGAAGAACCTGAATGCTTACATATCAGCTAAAGTAATTAAACCTGTAAAAGTAATTACACTAATTTAAAACCTTCTGCTTTTTCCCGCAAAAAACACTCCAGGCCCACACAGCTGCACTGATTAATTCTATCAAAATTTAAAGTAACAATACCAATCTTATAAAGCTACAATAATTAAGACAGTGTGGCATTGACATAAGAAGATACAAATAAATCAACAGAATAGAACAAATCCAAGAAAAGACCCATAGCTATCTCATCAATTCATTGAAAATCCTTTTGAGAAACCCTTACATGATAGCAAGAGTAGTTTAAGATAGATCATAGGCCTAAATACAAAAGACAAAAATATAAAGCTTCTAGAAAAAAACCATGAGAAAATAGTTTCACAAGCCTAGCAGAGGGTAAGGAAAGACTTCTTAGAACAGAAAAGGTAATACCATAAAATAAAATAAATCAACAATTCAACTGGCTCAAAACTTAAAAGTTCTGCTCTCAAAAGGCATTAAGAAAATGCAACAACATAGCTCAGACCAGGAGAAAATATTTAGAGAGAGAGAGAGAGAAAGTGTGTGTGTGTGTGTGTGTGTGTGTATGTGTGTGTAAAATCTGAGAAACCTGGCAAACAACTTGCATTCAGATATAAAAAGAACTCCTACAAATCAGCAACAAAAAGACAACCCAATAAAATAGGGTTGTACATAAAAGTTTAATAAAAACTTGTACATAAATGTTTATAGCACCATCATTCATAATAGCCCAAAAGTGAAAATAATCCAAATATCTATCAAGTGATAAATGGATAAATTGTGGCATATCTACACAATGAAATATTATTCAGTGATAATATTTCAGAAATGACACTTCAAAATAAAAGATAAGCAAATGGCCAATAATCACATATTAGCCATCAAGGAAATATAAACAAAAACCATGAAATACAAGTACACACTCAGAAGAATGCCTAAATTTTAAAATGCCAAACATTGTGAAGAATGTGGAAAACTGAACTCTCATAAAAAAACTGGTGGGAATGTAAAAAGTGTTAAATTTTCCATTTTGGAAAAGTTTAGTGGTTTCTAAAGTTAAACATAAATCTACCCTAGTACACAGCAATTTCACTCCTAGATATTTACCCAAGTCCACATAAAGATATATACAAAAATGTTCATAGCAACTTTACTCATAGTAACCAAAAACTGGAAATAACCCAAAGCCTATCAATAGAAGACTTGTTGCTACATACATATAATGGAATATTACTTGGCAATAAAAGGGAAAAACTACTGATACACACACCAAAATGGGTGACTCTCAAAAATATTATATTGAACAAAAGTAATCAGACACAAAATACTCCTTGCTGTATGATTCCATTTATGTGAAGTTCTAGAATAAGCAAAACTAACATCTATAGTAAAAGAAGTCCAAAAGTGGTTGCCTGGGTGAGAAGGGGGACAGAATTAATTAAAAAGAGGCTGGATCGGGCACAGTGGCTCACACCTGTAATCCCAGCACTTTGGGAGGCCGAGGTGGGTGGATCACTTGAGCTCAGGAGTTCAAGACCACTCTGGGCAACATAGCAAGACCTCCACCCACCCCACTCCCCCGGCATTGTTACAAAAAATACAAAAAAAAATAGCCAGGTGTGGTGGTGCACACGTGTAGCCCAGCTACTTGGGGTACTGAGACAAGTAGATGGCTTGGGCTGGGGAGGTCAAGGTTGCAGTGAGACGTGTTTGCACCACTGCACTCAAGCCTGGGTGACAAAGTAAGACCCTGTGGAAAGGAAAGGAGAAGGGAAAGGGGAGAAAGAAGGGAAAGGGGAGAAAGAAGGGAAAGGGGAGAAAGAAGGGAGAAGGGAAAGGGGAAAGGGGAAAGGGGAAAGGCGAAAGGCGAAAGGGGAAGGGGAAGGGGAAGGGGAAGGAAAGGAAGGGAAGGGAGGGAAAGGAAGGGAAGGGAAGGAAAGGGAAGGCTGATTTGACTTTATGTAAATTATACTGAGAGAGCCAGGCACAGTGGCTAACGCCTGTAATCCCAACACTTTGGGAGGCCGAGGTAGGCAGATCACTTGAGGTCAGGAGTTCCACATCAGCCTGGCCAACATGGTGAAACTCCGTCTCTACAAAAATTAGCCTGGCACGGTGGGGCACACCTGTAATCCCAGCTACTCAGGTGGCTGAGGCAGGAGAATTCCTTGACCCCAGGAGAGGTAGGTTGCAGTGAGTCGAGATCGGGCAGCTGCACTCCAGCCTGGGCAACAGAGAGAGGCTCTGTTTCTTTTTTTGTCACCCAGGCTGGAGTGCAGTGGCACGATCTCGGCTCACTGCAAGCTCTGCCTCCCGGGTTCATGCCATTCTCCTGCCTCAGCCTCCCGAGTAACTGGGACTACAGGTGCCCGCTACCACGCCCGGCTAATTTTTTTTTTTTTTTTTTTTGTATTTTTAGTAGAGACAGGGTTTCACTGTGTTAGCCAGGATGGTCTCAATCTCCTGATCTCGGGATCCACCCGCCTCGGCCTCCCAAAGTGCTGGGATTAGAGGCGTGAGCCACTGCGCCCAGCCGATGACTCTGTTTCAAAAAAAAAAAAAAAATTTTTATTGTTGGCTTTTTTTTTTTTAAGTGAACAGACTAGGGAAATGTGTCTCTTGGTTACGTAAAGCCAATCCTTCCATATGTATTCTAGATTCTATCCTTCTTTCCTACTCAACATTGATTTCTTCCTTCTGTCAAGCATCATCTATTTTTTCTGCTCTCTATTGGACCACTCTTTTCAGCACACAAATGTGAAAATTTCAAACCCTCCCTGCAGAAAACCTTAGCCCAGCATATACTTCCAACTACCATTATTTCCCTGCTCTCCTTTACAGCAAAACACTACCAGTGCTCTATCAAATAGTAAGTTCCCCTATACTAGGTAAAATTATTCATTTTAAATTCAATTGCAGAAAGGCATATGTGTGACATGACTAACATTTATATAACAATTTTCAACTTAAAATGCATTTTTTGATATGTCACCTCTTTAATATCTTCAAAACAGCCATGTAGGATAGGTATTGCTATTATCTCTTTTTAACGATGAGGAAACAAGAGGTTCCTCAAGGTTATGTAACCTCCCAAAAGAAAGATAACAAATAATCCCTAATTTCAAATCATGTGCATTACTATTCAATATACATTTTACACTCAGAACTCTCCATACAATAAAAATGTCTGACCAATGAAAAACATCCAAATGTACCCAAAATAGGCCAAAATTCCATTATCTTATGGTCCTAGTTCAAATAACATTTCAACAAACAAAACCTAGTACAGCAAAGTGATTATAATGCATATGTAGGTGACCAGATAATTTATTATCCAAATGGGACCCTTTTAAGAGTAAATGATACACATTTATGTGTCTATTAATAATTGTGTCAGGATAGCCGGGGACAATGGCTCATGCCTATAATCCCAGCACTTTAGGTGGCTGAGGCGGGAGGATCACTTGACCAAGAGTTTGAGGCCAGGAGGTTCAAGACCAGCCTGGGCAACATGGCAAGACCCCATCTTTACCCCCCACCCCCCCACCCCCCCCCCCACACACACACAAAACATAGCCAGGCATGGTGGTGTGTGTTTATAGTCCCAGCCTCTCTGGAGGGCTGAGGTGGGAGGATCACTTGAGCCCAGGAGTTCAAGGTTACAGTGAGCCATGATTGCACTACTGCACTCCAGCTGGGCAGCAGAGCAAGACCCTGTGTCTACAAAAGAAAAAATAATAAATAATAATGTCAGGATAACAGGCATGATCCAGAATTGTCCTGGGCAAACTGGAACATATGGTCATCCTATTCACAACCTAGCTTTGCTATTTAAAAAATAAAAATCTCTGCCGGGCACAGTGGCTCACACCTGTAGTCCCCGTATTTTGGGAGGCCAAGGTGGGTAGATCACCTGAGGTCAGGAGTTCAAGACCAGCCTGGCCAATATCGTGAAACCCCGTCTCTACTAAAAATTGAAAAATTGGCTGGGCGTGGTGGTGGACACCTGTAATCCCAGCTACTCAGGAGGCTGAGGCAGGCAGAATTGCTTGAATCCGGGAGGTGGAGGTTGCAGTGAGCTGAGATTGTGCCACTGCACTCCAGCCTGGGTGACAGAGCGAGACTCTGTCTCAAATAAAATAAAAATAAAATAAAATAATCTCAGACCAGAATGCCAGCTAAAAAAGTAAAAAGTAAAAAAAATGTTTATGTTTTATCACAGTATTTCATTTTATTAATAGTATATTTCATGGCCAGGCAAGGTGGCTCATGCCTATAATCCCAGCACTTTGGGAGGCCGAGGTGGGTGGGTAAGCTGAGGTTGGGTTGGAGACCAGCCTGACCAACATGGAGAAACCCCATCTCTACTAAAAATGCAAAATCAGCCGGGCGTGGTGGCACATGCTTGTAATCCCAGCTACTCGGGAGGCTGTGTCAGGTGAATCGCTTGAACCTGGGAGGTGGAGGTTGCAGTGAGCCAAGATGGCACCACTGCACTCCAGCCTGGGCAGCAAGAGCAAAACTCCATCTCAAAAAAAAAAAAAAAAAAAGTATATTTCATTACAGGATCAAGGGATCTTCCTGACTCAGCCTCTCAAGTAGCTGGGACTACAGGCACAATACCATCATACCCTGCAAATTTTCATATTTTTTGTAGAGACAGGGTTTTATCATATTGCCCAGGCTGGCCTTGAACTCCTGGCCTCAAAGTGATCCTCCCACCTCGGCCTCCCTGGCCTTGAACTCCTGGCCTCAAAGTGATCCTCCCACCTCGGCCTCCCTGGCCTTGAACTCCTGGCCTCAAAGTGATCCTCCCACCTCGGCCTCCCTGGCCTTGAACTCCTGGCCTCAAAGTGATCCTCCCACCTTGGCCTCCTGGAGTGCTGAGATTATAGGTATGTGCCACCGTGCCCAGCAACAGTATTTTTTAAATAACAGTTTAAAACCAAAGATGTGGCTGGGCACAGCAGCTCATGTCTGTAATCCCAGCATTTTGGGAGGCCCAGCACTTTGCGAGGTCAAAGCAGGTGGATCACTTGAGCTCAGGAGTTCAAAACCAGCCTGGACAATATGGTTAAACCCCGTCTCTACAAAAAATACAAAGGTGGGACTACAGGACTACAGGTGGGACTGTAGGGACTACAAGTGGGACTACTCCCAGCTGCTCAGGAGGCTGAGGTGGGAGGATCACTTAAGTCCGGAGGTTGACGTTGCAGTGAACTGTGTTCATACCACCACACTCCAGCAAGGGCAACAGGGCAAGACCCTGTCTCAAAAAATAAAATAAATAAAATAAAACCAAGGAGGTATGAAGAGGTAGGGAGACGTGACTGTTAACCAATATTGCAGGAAAGGGTTAACATTCAAACAGTCTAGAAAATCACTTTGGTTCAAGTTTTATCTTTGACAGTTCTGCTTAACGTAGCAATATTGTGGCTGGAAAGATTTGGAGTTAGAAAATCTTATATGCTTTTTTCAAACAAAGGTGACCTATTTATAAATAGGAGCATTAACAGCTGACAACGTTGCACATAAAAGATTCCTGGCCGGGCACGGTGGCTCACGCCTGTGAGCACTTTGGGAGGCCGAGGCAGGAGAATCACCTGAGGTCAGAAGTTCGAGATCAGCCTGACCAATATGACGAAACCCCATCTCTACTAAAAATACAAAAATTAGCCGGGCATGGTGGCATGCGCCTGTAATTCCAGCTACTCAGGAGGCTGAGAGAGGATAATTGCTTGAATTCTGGAGGCGGAGGTTGCAGTGAGCAGGTATCATGCCATTGCACTCCAGCCTGGGCAATAAGAGTATAACTGTGTCTCAAAAATAAATAAATAAATAAATAAATAAATAAATAAATAAATAGAAAGATTCCTTTTAGTTCAAAATATTCCATAAATGAAACAATTTTAGTTTAAAAGCTCACTTACCTCTCTAAAAAAATACCACAGCATAAAAAAAAATTGTGCAGTAATGTGAATTTACAATTCTTATTTTAAAAACACAGGTAAAAATGAGTTTGAAAACTTTAAGGCTCTAAAGAAACCAACTCAACAAAGACAGTTTCAATCTTAGCCAGATTTTAGTCTCCATATGAATGTTCTGAGTGGCTTGGCAGATTCTATTGGACATACCTCAAAAAGTTTTGAGTGTTAGAAGGAAAATACCCCATGACCCCACCCACTGCCCACATAAATTTTCCAATGTAGGCTTAACCCACAAAAGTGGGTTCCAGAATCATCATGTAGGGCACAGTGATGTCCACAGTCCCAGAATAGTTTTAGACCAAACCTGACCTATCTGGGCAGACCAAAGAATAGGGCTCCTTAGCTCTACAACAAATACTGCCCAACTCCATTTCCTAGTCTTCCCTGGCGCAAACCCAAGCTGTAAGCAATGCCCAAAACCAGACTAGACACTGATGTTAGGAAAACAATGCAATATTCAGAGGTGAATTTTGAAATAGTGTTGCTCAGTGAAAAATACATAAATTAGAAGTCAGAAGATCTAAATTCTATCTTAGGCTCTACCACTAGGTCTAAGTAGGACATTTCACTTTACTTTGGACACAAGATCCAGTATAGAAAAGGAAAAAAAGTAAAATGCTAAGATCCTCTTTGAATCCTGACATTCTGCATCTTCCTCCATCTCCTGAATTTAACTCAGGCGCCAACTTAACTATTGGGCCAATTTAAAATGACAGCATCAATTTATCAAATATGTTCTATCATTTCCCAAATGAAGACCAGTAGGAATCTGATATACATAACAAAGGATATAAGTTGTTCCCCAAGGATACCTGGCTTCAGAGGCTGTAAATTTAGACTCTTAATCAGTAATTAAGTAGAATAGAATACAAATGATGAAATACTATCTCCAGCCAAATTCAAAGACCTTAAGTTAAAAAAAAAAGTTTTCATTTAAAATCATTATTTAGGAATTCCTAAAGAGACCCCCCCCCCCAAAAAAAATCATTATTTAGGAATTCCTCAGAGTTTAATGCTATACCAGAAAGGGAACTGAACAAGGTCTCTAGAGATCTCATATCTAGTTCAAGATATGTAACTGTGTGAACTTGAACATGTCACACTATCTCTGGGCTTTAATTCAACTGTAAAATGAGAAAATTAGATAGGTAAGTTTGTTTCCTGTCTAAAAATTTAAGATTTAAACATTTTTTTCTCAGATGACACCATTCTCTAGAGGACTCAAAGTGCTTTTATTCTATTTTTAAAATGCTTTAAAATTTAAAAGCACTTTTACACTTATCCAACAACACTGGTAGGATGCATATTAGTATCTCCGCTACTGAGTTATTTCATTAAACAAATGTCCAGAATAGAAAAGAGAAATGGGGCTGGGCGCGGTGGCTCACGCCTGTAATCCCAGCACTTTGGGAGGCCGAAGTGGGTGGATCACGAGGTCAGGAATTCAAGACAAGCATGGCCAGCCAGGCGCGGTTGCTCACGCCTGTAATCCCAGTACTTTGGGAGGCCCAGGCGGGCAGATCATGAGGTCAGGAGATCGAGACCATCCTGGCTAACACGGTGAAACCCCGTCTCTACTAAAAATACAAAAAATTAGCCGGGCGTGGTGGCGGGTGCCTGTAGTCCCAGCTACTAGGGAGGCTGAGGCAGGAGAATGTGTGAACCCAGGAGGCGGAGCTTCAAGTGAGCCGAGATCGCACCATTGCACTCTAGCCTGGGTGACAGAGCGAGACTCCGTCTCAAAAAAAAAAAAAAAAAAAAAGACTAGCCTGGCCAACATGATGAAACCCCGTCTCTACTAAAAATACAAAAATTAGCTGGGCATGGTGGCGGGCGTCTGTAAACCCACCTACTCGGGATGCTGAGGCAGGAGAATGACTTCAACCCGGGAGGTGGAGGTTGCAGTGAGCCGAGATCGCGCCACTGCACTCCAGCCTGGGTGACAGAGCAAGACTCTGTCTCAAAAAAAAAATAATAATAATAATAAAAAGAAAAGAGAAATGGAAGCTCAGTAACTCAGAAAAGGCGCTCAATGGGGACCAAGATATTCTGACCAGTGGTCCTCATTGATTTCCAATCCTATATTCTTTCATAGCCATTGCTATGAAAAGAGTCACATACTACTATATTTAGCAACAATTAAGGGTGGTGTAAAACAAGAACATTGGACACAAAGTCAGAGTTGGATATCTTGTAATCATTCAGCTTATCAGAAAAGGGGGTCAATAATACCTACCTTTTAGGCTACTGTTAGACTGAGCACAAAATGGGAATGTTAACAGAAAGGGGTCCCGATCTAGACCCCAAGAGGGTTCTTAGACATCATGCAAGAAAGAATTCAGGGCAAGTCCATAAAGTGAAAGCAAGTTTATTAGAGAAGTAAAGAAACAAAAGGATGATGATTCCAAAGACAGAGCAGGAGTATGGGCTGCTCAACTAAGTATCTTGTTATTTCTTGATTGTATGCTAAACAAGGGGTGGATTAATCATGAGTTTTCCAGGAAAGGAAGAAATCAGTTCTGATTTCTCAGAACTGAAGGTCTCTCACCTTTTTAGACTATATAGGGTAAGGTCTGAACATTGCTATGGCATTTGTAAACTGTCATGGCACTGGTGGGAGTGTATTTTAGCATGCTAATACATTATAATTAGTGTATAATAAGTAGTGAGGATGACCAGAAGTCACCTCATCACCAACTTGGTTTTGGTGAGTTTTTGCTGGTTTCTTTACTGCATCCTGTTGTAGGGTCTTTGTGACCTGTATCTTCTATCTCCTATCTCATCCTGTGACTAAGAATGCCTAACCTCCTAGGAATGTACCCTGGTAGGTCTCAGCCTTATTTTACCCAGCCCCTATTCAAGATGAAGTCGCTCTAGCTCAAATGCCTCTGACAGGAACATGTCTGGCATCATTATTGCAAAAACTAAAGATATGACATAATTGCATTAAATGTAGTGTTCACCAGGAAATGGCTGGTATCTATAGGATGACCAACTCATTCAAAACTATCACCATATAGAGTCACTTCACTTTCAATGGCCTCCCTGCACTTCCCAACACCCAGCAGTTGTGTTCTCTTGGCTAACCCTGCCTACTTCTAAACTCCAGTTATCAAGTTCGTTGCAGGATAAGAAGAAAGCAAAAGAGTTACTATAGTTGTCTCTCATGATACTTTACAATTTCTGTCCACAGAAACAGCTTTTTCAGGAAATTTAAATAGTATATTGTTTCTGTAAAGGCACTATGCAGAGCACTAAATCATGGAAATCTGGATTCAATTCCTAACTTTGCCGCTGATTTTGCACAAGGCACTCAACTTTTGTCTCAGTTTCCTCAGGTGTAAAATGTAATAGCTGGTTTAAATAACATCTAAAACAGCTTTTTCGAGCCATGTTACTATAGTTCAAGATTATGTAAAATACAGACTGACATCTGAAGAAACAAGCATAAATAAATTTTATTATCAGTTATCCATCCTTTCAAAACATGTCAAGTAAGGCTGGTGTCAACCTTTACATCAGTCTTTTAAAAACAACTATCAACCCCTACATTAAAAGATACATCCTGCTGTCACTTATTAAACAGCAGAAGCTTTAGATTTGGATGTTTCTCCAATGAGGCACGGTCAGGAAGATGATGGTCAATTAAAACTGAATCCACATAACAACTGATTCTTAACACAGAAAGTATTTGACCCCTACACCTAATTAGTAGCATTCTGTGATAATAAGAGTGGGAATGGGAAGAAGGGGAATTAACTCTGGGTATAACAGCCTAATTCTAATTCATCCTAAAATACTGTTAGCTTTAAAAGCTAGATTTATATGCCCCAATATAATTTACTGTGAAATCTTTCCATGTGGGTCTCCATGTTTCAGCACCTGAATCTCCTTTGCATAATGAGATAAGTACTTTGTCTGTTAGTACAGAATTAGGCAATTTAGGCCGGTCGCGGTGGCTCACACCTGTAATCTCAACACTTTGGGAGGCCGAGGCGGGTGGATCACTTGAGGTCAGGAGTTCAAGACCAGCCTGGTCAATATGGTGAAATCTCCATCTCTACTAAAACTACAAAATTAGTTGGGTGTGGTGGCAGGCGCCTATAATTCCAGCTACTTGGGTGGCTGAGGCAGGAGAATCGTTTGAACCCGGGAGGTGGAGATTGCAGTGAGCAGAGAGTGCGCCATTGCACTCCAGCCTGGGCAACAAGAGCGAAACTCTGTCTCAAAAAAATAAATAAATAAAATATATATATATAAATATATTTAAATATATTATATATATAAAATTATGCAATTTAAGAGACAGACTATGTTCGAGTTCAGCACAGTTAGATCTTACTGATCTTACTGAGGGTTAGGTTCCCAAGCTGTCTCTTAAGCACAATGTAGTAAAAATTGCCATTGAGAAGCCCTCAAATCACCAGGACGGGTGGAGCCTGGAAAGCTCATAGACCAAAAATGAGCTTATTTTATTTCTCTTCACATTTTTGTGCTGGGGCCTCCCTTTCTCTGGGACAACAAAGCCCAAGTTCTGCTTTTAAAAAGGCCAGTCAGAACACTAGGTATATAAGCCAATTTATCTCTTTTTATAAATAGTTGAACGAGCGTAAATTAAACATTCAGTCAAGGCTACTGGGAGAAAGTGGACAAGCCCATTATCCTGTCCCCATTAACAAAAAAAGAACCTTCCAAACTGGAAGAGCAACTGGGGGGAAAGTCTCCAGTTTCATGGCTTTCGCTACATGCCCAGTATCTCCCAACTCATTTCACTTGTGACTCTGAGATAAAAGGAGTAAAGAAACAAGATGGTACCTTCGGGAACCAGGGTCCTAATTCCAGTCATGAGCAAACATTTTAGAGACACACAATTTCACAACTTGAGGGCAATATACCTGCATCAGAGAAGGGCCAACTTTGCAGGTCTGCTCCCGACCAACAATGAAGTTCTGTCAGAGGGCATGACACGCAGGCATGACACACACTGTGCACGCCACGCTCCCTCGGGCCCTGGGCCGCCCCCGGGGGCGCGGGTGGGGCACATTTTTCATGGGAAATCCACTACACACCCAAGAACGCTTGCAACCCTGGAATCTGGGCGAGGGTCACCGCAACCAAGCAGCGACACACAGGACTCCGCAATGTGCCACAGACCCGAAAACTTCTGAAGAATGCAGAAATGCCCAAATGAAAAGTGCGGAGGGAACCCCCAACACGAGGGGGACCAGAGGCGGAGGCAGGCTCCAGACCACCCGCGAGAAGGAGCGACAGTGCTCAGGCGCTCGGGAGGCTAACGCCCAGCCCGGAGCAGTCGAAGCAGCCGCCCGCTCGTTACCTGACGGACGTCATGGCTTCGCCCTCCTGCCCCACGCCACGGCGCCCGCGTCCGATGCTCTACGTCCGCTCCGGCAGCAGCAGGTACCACAGCAACTGCTTCCCGGCTCAGGCACTCAGCGACTGGGAGCGCGTCCTCACACACCCCGCGCGCGGGCGGCCCCTGGCGAGCCGGCCCGGCGTGCTGATTGGAGGGAGGGCGGGCGCTCCGCCCCGGGCGAAGGGCTGGAGATCGTCCCCAGACGCCGCGGGCCACCGCGTGTCTCGTGCCAGCTCGCTGGCGCGCGGGCTAGCGAGCTGACTAGCGGGCGCGGTGGCCATCTTGAGTCCTGGTAACAGCGTCCCCGTCACCCCGCAGTTTACAGGGCGAGAGATTGGGTGCCCACCCCAAAAATGGCCGCGCCTCTGGCAACCGGTTTAGCAGTCACATGGCCACTGTCTACCTCGGCAAGCTCAGGTCCCTTTAACAGCACTTAGGAAAGAGGCGCTGTCAGGGCAGGTCTTCGGGAGTGGGATTTAACAGCCTGCAAAATCCATCTGCAAAGGTGGGGGGAAAAAAAGCAACAGCCTGGGAAGCCTCAGCCTAGGAAAATATAAAATGCCTGGCAACGGCAGCACGACGTACTAATTCCAGTCTGCAGCCTTTGAGAGTCAATTGCTGGATCTGATGGTCCCAAACGTTCCTGAACTTCAGAAACACTTAGAGCAGCTTATTTAATACGGAAAGTGTCACTTTATGTATCAGAATCTAGAAAGGTAGGCCTGGACATCGGTATTTTTAGCAAGTTACCAGGTGAATCAGGTACAGACATAAAATTTTACAACCTCTGGGCCCCACTCAAGACTATCCTATTTGACACAATTACCTCACTTTCCAAAGAAGCATGCAGGCTATAAAAAAAAAAAAAAAAAAGAATCTAAGACCATAGAGGGGAAAAGTGGATGGCACCCTAACTCCTGGCTCTAATCTTACAGTTTAATGCAGTTGAAGAGTTAAGAAATTGTGAACCAATAAAAGGAAAATTAACTCCAACTATGAAAAGGGGGGAATCAGTAAATGCTTTATGATCTAAATTGCTTTTCTTTATTCCTTTATTCTCTGTGCAATAATTTTTTTAATTTTCATTTTTTTATTTTTGTAGAGACAGGGTCTCACTATGTTGCCCAGGCTGGTCTTGAACTCCTAGCCTCAAGCAACCCTCCCACCTTGGCCTCCCAAAGCACTGGGAATATAGGTGTGAACGACTGGGCCCTGTTCTACAATGTTATTAATAGACTACAATATCCAGTGGCATTCACTTACTGACCATCTAGGATGGTGATCAATTTCATATGTCTGAAATCAGTTACATCAGAAGCAACCCAGTACCATCAGATATTGAAATGTGGCTGATGGGACTGAAGAACTTAATTTTTAATTTATTTAATTTTAATTCATTTAAATTTTATAACTGAAGCAATATATTTTTCCATTAAACACAATTGTATTGTTTTGGTTGGACTACATTTCTTTTTTTTTTTTTTTTTTTTTTTTTTTTTTTTGAGCTGGAGTCTTGTTCTGTTACCCAGGTTGGAGTGCAGTGGCGCGATCTCCAACCTCCGCCTCCTGGGTTCAAGCGATTCTCATGCCTCAGGCTCCTGAGTAGCTGGGACTACAGGCATGCGCCACCGTACCTGGCTAAATTTTTTTGTATTTTTGGTAGAAACGGAGTTTCATCATGTTGGCCAGGCTGGTCTCAAACTCCTGGCCTCAAGCAATCTGCCCGCCTCAGCCTTCCAGGTGTGAGCCAACACTCCTGGCCTCATTTTACCTTTTTTAATGTGGCTACTAGAAAATTTAAAATTACAGGAATCTTGCATTATATTTCTACAGAACAGTGCTGCTCTATAGCTAAGTTAGCTTTCCCTATCACTGTCCCTGTGATAGAATAATTAAGTTCACAAAATGAAATTAGTAAGGAAACCAGTTTACGCAAATCTGTTTCCTTGCTAGCCATAAAACACATCAAATATTCCAAAAGATTTCAAGTTTCTTTAGAAAATGCTATTTTTAGCATTGTTCTCTTTAATCTGGGAAATGCCTATCCAGAATGAAGCCATGGTCTATAAAACTGATGTGTTCAGTCCATGAGTAAAAGCTATTAAAACACTGAGCTACGCTTGGCGTGGTTAAGACTTTGACCTAAGGTCCACAAGCAGAATTAGTCAATTGTTCCTCTGGATTAAACAGGATCTGAAGCAAAGCAGCAGCTGGATTAGCAATTCACAGTGGTGGAGACACTGGCTAGAGTTACCCACCTTCTCTTGTGGAAAATGTTGACAGATAATCCACATTTCAAACCATCAGTGCTTTTCAAACTTTAACATGCATACAAATCTCGTGGATCTTGTTAAAATGCAGGTTTGGCACTGCAGGTATCAGTGACCAAAACTTTGCATTTCTTTATGTTCCCACATCTCACCAGTTGCTTCTGGTCTGTGGGCCAGGCTGAGTAGCAAGGCTATAAAGGTAGCAAGAGATATCTGGTTTGCAACTTCTGCTTGACTTCCTATTACCTGTATGACTTTAAGCTGGTTTTTTTTTTGTTTTTTTGTTTTTTTTTTGAGATGGAGTCTCACTCTATCACCCAGGCTGGAGTGCAGTAGCATGATCTCGGTTCACTGCAACCTCCGCCCCCATCCCTGGGGTTCAAGCAATTCTCCCACCTCAGCCTCTCGAGTAGCTGGGACTAAAGGCACGCACCACCATGCCTAGCTAATTTTTTTTCGTGTTTTTAGTAGAGACAAGGTTTCACCATGTTGGCCAGGCTGGGCTTGAACTCCTGACCTCAAGTGATCCACCCACCTCAGCCTCCCAAAATGCTGGGAATACAGGCATGAGCCACCACACCCAGGCTTTAAACTGGTTCTTAATCTGTCTGTCCCTCGGTTTACCCATTACATGCTGTTCAGGGCACTGTGAAGATTAAAATTTAATTAACTACAGTAAAGAGTCTAATAGAATCCTTGGCACATGGCATAATTATTACTTTGTTATTATCATAATAGTTAAACTTACATCTCTGGAGGCATGATCCCAAAGCTAACATGAACTTGGCCCTCTGAACAATCAAATGCACTTTTGCTCATGCTTAACATACTTTGGTAACACCTACCTTTGATTTGTAACATTAAAATTTTCAAATTAAAGCCGGGCACGGTGGCTCACGCCTGTAATCCCAGCACTTTGGGAGGCTGAGGCAGGAGGACCACAAGGTCAGGAGTTCGAGACCAGCCTGGCCAATGTGGTGAAACCCCGTCTCTACTAAAAATACAAGAATTAGCTGGGCATGGTGGCACACACCTATAGTCCCAGCTACTTGAGAAGCTGAGGCAGGAGAATCACTTGAACCTGGGAGGCAGAGGTTGCAGTGAGCTGAGATTGCTCCACTGCACTCCAGCCTGGGCAACAAGAGCAAGACTCCATCTCAAAAAAAAAAAGAAAAAGGAAAAAAACATTTTCAAATTAAAAAAACCTAGCCGGGCGCGGTGGCTCACACCTGTAATCCCAGCACTTTGGGAGGCCAAGGCGGGTGGATCACGAGGTCAGGAGATGGAGACCATCCTGGCTAACACAGTGAAACCCCATCTCTACTAAAAACACACAAAAAAATTAGCCGGGTGTGGTGGCGGGCGCCTGTAGTCCCAGCCACTTGAGAGGCTGAGGCAGGAGAATGGTGTGAACCCAAGGTGGAGCTTGCAGTGAGCAGAGATCGCACCACTGCACTCCAGCCTAGGTGACAGAGTGAAACTCCATCTCAAAAGAAAAGAAAAAAAAAAACTAATTTTGATACCAAAACAGGTAGTATTAAAACTTTATTTTTTAACAAATATACTAAATTCAGTATAATTAAGGGAAGATATGGGTCTGCAATATTAAAATAGTTAATAAAATTGAAGCCACACCAAAGATATTTTTTAACTCATTTTTGATATTTGCATTTAACTTTTTTTTTTTTGAGATGGAGCCTCACTCTGTCACCAAGCTGGAATGCAGTGGTGCAATCTCAGCTCACTGCAACCTCTGCCTCCTGGGTTCAAGCGATCCCTTAGGCGTGCACCACCAGGCCTGGCAAATTTTTTGTATTTTAGTAGAGATGGGGTTTCACCATGTTGGCCAGGATGGTCTTGATCTCCTGACCTCGTGATCTGCTTTTTTTTTTTTTTTTGAGATGGAGTTTTGCTCTTGTTGCCCAGGCTGGGGTGCAATGGCGCGATCTCGGCTCACTGTAACCTCTGCCTCCCAGGTTCAAGTGATTCTCCTGCCTCACTTGGGATTATAGGCATGCGCCACCATACCCGGCTGATTTTGTATTTTTAATAGAGATGGGGTATTTTTAATAGAGATGGGGTTTCTCCATGTTGGTCAGGCTGGTCTCAAACTCCCGACCTCAGGTGATCCGCCCACCTCGGCCTCCCAAAGTGCTGGGATTACAGGTGAGCCACCGTGCCCAGCCAATCAGCTGTCTGGCCAGGTGCAATGGCTCACACCTGTAATCCCAGCACTTAGGGAGACCAAGGGAGGAAGACCACTTGAGCCTAGGGGTTCAAAACCAGTCTGGACAACATAGGGAGATCACACACCTGTAGTCCCAGCTACCTGGGAGGCTCAGATGGAAGGATGGCTTGAGCCCAAGAGTTCAAGGCTACAGCAAGCTGTGTTTGCACTGCTGCAATCTAGCCTGAGAAATAGAACAAGACCCTGTCTAAAAAAAAAAAAAAAAAAAAAAAAAAAAATCCATGTACTGTAGGAAATGAAAAAAAAGTTTTTTATTAATGGTCAACAAAACTTTCAAAAAGTTTATTCTCTCAAAATTTAAGTACCAGTCATGTCAGCAGTTACAAACACAAAAATATTATTTCAAGAAAGAGGACTCATGTGATCTTTCACAGTCAATAATGTAGTGACAAAAGTAAAGATATATTTTTCCAGGTAAAAGCAGAAGTTCTTTTATTCACAACAACTTCCCTTCCCCAGCCTTTCATGCTCTATTTCTAATCTTTCCATTCTAGTCTTTTTCTAAATACACACACACACACACACACACACACACACACACACACACACACACACACACACACAGAGAGAGAGAGAAAGAGAGAGACAGAGAGAGACAGAGAGACAGAGAGTGAGTGCTGAGAGAGAGAGTACTGAGTAACTACCACTTTTGATCAATTTTCTAAACAATTTATTTCAACCCTATTTTTTTCCTAAAAGCCTAGCTTATCCTACTTTAGGAGAAAATAGTCAACTGAAATTTTTAACCTTCAGTAGTCTTTTTACAATTAGAATAGTTGAATCAAGATAAGTGGGTCTGAATAGTTTGCTCTTCGTAAGACTGATATGTAAATATTCCATATACTTTATCTAATCTTATGGTTAGTCTAGCCCTATAAAAGCAACCAGATACATAATCCAAAATAGCTAAGTGCCTCCAGATAGCATAACAAAAATGTGGACCCATCCACTAATGTCTTCAACAAATGCTTCAAGCCCCAAAATAATAGCAAAGTTCTCTTCAAACACAACCAGTTTGTTAAGGGTGCGATAAAACAAGCACTCTCATATAAAATTAATGGGAGTACAAATTAGTACATTTCTACTATAAAGAATTTTGGCAATATGTGTCAGTAATTCCAATTTTTAGGCAACTATCATTAAAAGAGAGACCAATGTGTATAAAGATTTGTATACCCAGTTATTCATTTCAGCCTTATTAACAATAGCAAAAATTTATTATATCCCAAGTAACCAGAAATAGGGTAATAGTTAAATAAATTACAGAATGTTATGGAACTATTATAAAATGTTTCCATAGACTTTTTAAGGACATAAGAAAATGCTCATGATATAATGTTAAATGAAAAAAGCAAAACAAAAGGAAGTAGAGTATGAACTTCACTGTGTTTAAAAAAATACATGCCATATATGCATAGAAAAAAATGATTGGAAAGAAATACACCTAAATGTTATTATTAGCTATCTCTGGAAAGTAGGATTATGCATAATTTTACTTTATTTACATTCATCTATCATTAATTTTCTAATACTGGTTTTATAGTTATAATTTTTATAATTATTATTAAATATCCACTATCTTTTTTTTTTCTTTTTTTCTTTTTTTTTTTTCTTTTGAGACAGAGTCTTGCTCTGTCGCCCAGGCTGGAGTGCAGTGGCGAGATCTCGGCTCACTGCAGGCTCCGCCTCCCAGATTCACGCTATTCTCCTGCTTCAGCCTCCCGAGTAGCTGGGACTACAGGTGCCCGCCACCACACTCGGCTAATTTTTTTTGTATTTTTAGTAGAGACGGGGTTTCACCGTGTTAGCCAGGATGGTCTCGATCTCCTGACCTCGTGACCTGCCCGCCTTGGCCTCCCAAAGTGCTAGGATTACAGGCGTGAGCCACCGTGCCTGGCCTATCTTTTTTAAATGGCTTAAAAATACAAAACTCACTCCTGCCCTTTTTGAAAACTTGCATTTTTAAAATCATAACCTTGTTCCTGAGTTTTTTTTTAAATAAATTCACAACCGTCAAAACTACCCTTATTTTTAGACAAATTGGGCTAATTTTATAAATGTTTCATCTTTTCATGTATAAAGATTCTTTAAGACAGGAATAACAAAAATAAGATGTCCTTATGATTTTTTTGATTAATTTTAAATCACAACTTGACAAAAGTTAAAAGTGTGTATCCTACTTTTAGAGCTTTGCAAAAAGCCTTGACAAGCCCAGCTGTCATAACATGAATGTGGAATGTTTTCCCTGCATGTTACTTAAAAATACAAACCCTCATTTAATATGAATTTAAAAATCAGTAAAATAATATTATTTAAAGAATCTGTATCATATCCAAAAAGAGAAACTTCTTAAAACTTGTCTCCCTAAAATAGTGTGCAGCCATGTAAAGGTCAGGAGCCTGGGAATGAGGAGGGATTCAAATCCTGGACTTACCAATAACTTTATTACTTTTGACAAATCATTACCTCTTTGACCATCAGTTTCCTTTTCTGAAACACAAAGGAGTTTGTTATAGGTGACATCTCAGGTTCCTTTAAGTTCTTATTAGACAATGAAAGAAAATACCTGTGCCTACTTGTATCTCAATACATATTGAATTTTTTTAAAGGAGTTGATAAATTTTAATGCAATTTTAGTTAGCTTTCATTATGGACAAGTTTATTCAAAGAAACACTGCTAAATCTATTAATTTTCTCCTGCAAAAGACATTGTAAGAATGTTATTATGTTTATTTGCTTTTAATTATCATCTTTAGATTCTTATATGTCACATTTCACTTTAACATCACATATTCAAACAAAATACAATCTTTAAATGGAAGCTGGCAATTTATTTCCCTGGAGAATTTGAAGAGTACGATAACATTTGACTGACTGAACTTTATTTAGTAAGAATTCTTAGCAAAACTCCCTCCCAGGCACACCCACACAGTACTTCTTTATTTTCCGTGAGCTACAAATCTTTGACTCTCAAAGACAACTCCAATCTGAAAGTACAAGATAACACTGCTTATCAATTATTTATGCTGCACAGAACATATTTTTAAACTATAGCAGTGAATATCACTATCATTTCACAACAGAAAAGGGATTTTAATACAAAAATATAGAAAGTACATCACAGAAATAAAGAATAGCCCTTCTCAAAAGCTTGTTGCTAACCTTATGAAATATATTTTCTTTTTCCTTTTTTTTTTAAGACAGGGTCCCACTGTCACGCAGGCTGAAGTGTACTGGCGAAATCTTGGTTCACTGCAACTTCCGCCTCCCAGGCTCGAGCAATCCTCCCACCCCAGCTTCCTGAGTAGCTGGGACCACAGATGCACGCCACCATGCCCAGCTAATTTTTTGGTAGAGATGTGGTCTCACGATGTTGCCCAGGCTGGTATCAAACTCCTGAGCTCAAGGGATCCACCTGCCTCAGCCTCTCAAAGTGCTGGGATTACAGGCATGAGCCACCACACCGGTCCTATATTTTCTATCTACAAGATTTTCCTTATTTTGGCCAGTCACGGTGGCTCACGTCTGTAATCACAGCAGTTTGGAAGGGCACGGTGGGCGGATCACGAGGTCAGGAGTTCGAGACCAGCCTGACCAACATGGAGAAACCCCATCTCTACTAAAAATACAAAAATTAACCGGGTGTGGTGGCACATCCCAGCTGTAATTCCAGCTACTCAGGAGGTTGATGCAGGAGAATCGCTTGAACCCGGGAGGTGGAGGTTGCAGTGGGCCGAGGTCATGCCACTGCACTACAGCCTGGGCGACACAGAGAGACTCCATCTAAAAAAAGATTTTCCTTAATTTTAACATTTCAACGTAGATCTAATCTATGACACTTAACAATCTTTTTTTTTTTTTTTTTTTTTTTTTTGAGATAGTCTTGCTCTGTCGCCCAGGCTGAAGTGCAGTGGCGCGATCTTGGCTCACTGCAAGCTCCGCCTCCCGGGTTCATGCCATTCTCCTGCCTCAGCCTCCCAAGTAGCTGGAACTACAGGCACGTGCCACCATGCCCGGCTAATTTTTTAGTATTTTTAGTAGAGATGGGGTTTCACTATGTTAGACAGGTCAGATCTCCTGACCTCATGATCTGCCCGCCTCGGCCTCCCAAAGTGCTGGGATTACAGGCATAAGCCAGCGCACCCAGCTCACAATCTTTTAAATTGTTCATTCATTAACTCAACAAATATTTATCGAGCATCTGTTCTACTACAGGAGACACTAGAGATTTGGAAAAGATCAAGAACATGTGCTGCCCTTTTAGAACTTACATTCTAAGGAGAGAAAGATGAATAATCAAGTAACAAACAAGAACAGCATCAAATGATCGTAAGTGCTATTCAAAGAATTAAAACCAGCGGATCAATGTAGAGAAAGATATTTTAAACTTTAAATCATTTCTTCAAAAGCATAAAACCCTCAGTATTCCATGGAAAAATAATATACATATTCAAACTGAACTATGAAAATTTACCAAAAGCAGACAAATTTCCCAATGGAGGAAAAAACACTTTAAAAGTGATCATCCTTCAAAGGGCAATAACAGAATTAAAAGCTTGGATATATAATTCAGTCATGTTTTTCGAAATTATTTTACATAATTGTGGCAGACTTAAAATGGGAACAATATCTTAGAGACAAGAAGTCTATGTTCCCTTCTCTCAAATCTGGGCTAGCCTGGAACTCCTCTGACCAATAGTGTATAGTGAAAGTGATGCTATGCCAGATTCTAAGCTAGCCTTTGAGAGGGCTGCCAGCTCCTGCTTTGGTCTCTTGGAGCTGCCACGTGAGAAGTCCAACTACCCAGCTGAAGAAACCACAGAGAGGATCTCAAACTACACTAAGAGAAGCCCAGTTGAGCCAAGCCTCCAGTTACCCTAAGGGATATAAGGTGAGTGAATAAAGATAAGATGGACTCTCCAGACCAGACCTGTTGTCAGCTAAACACCTCCAAGTGATCTTATTCACCATATAGAACAGAATCAACAGGCCAAGCTGTGTCTGAATTCCTAATCCAAAAATCATGACATCTAATAAAGTAGTTATTTTAAGCCACCAAATTTTGGAATAGAAAACCAAACTGTGTAAAAAATACACTTTTTGGCCAGACGCAGTGGCTCACGCCTGTAATCCTAACATTTTGGGAGGCTGAGGCAGGAGGATCACTTGAGCTTAGGAGTTCAAGACCAGCCTGGGCAACATAGTGAAACCTCATCTCTATTATATTTTTCTACATTTATATTTTTTTAATTAAAAATACATTTTTTACATTGTAACCCAGTACCCTATACATATAACTGAAACAATGATTCACAGAGCAATACTTACCTCTTAGGCACTCAGTGCACAATATTTTTTATTCTATTTCTCGTTTATAAAATACCACTTGTGCAATACTCAAAAAGGCTCATGTAGTCTGGAAAATATTTTAGTCTCTACAACTCACTTCACAGGTGCATTCACAAATCTAGACAGAGACCTTAATAGGACTCAGGTGTCCTTATCCCTAATCTAAAGCTCTTTTCCTTGCACCATGCTAAAAGCCAATAGGTATTACAGTTTGTAACCAGAAGTTCCTCACAAGCTCATATACACACCTCAGAACTGAGTGAAAGCTTAAAAAGCTTCATGGAAGTCATGTAGCAATCAGAAATAGCTAAGAGGAACTGAGACTTTTCCTATTTTAACCATTTCTTTTTTTTTTTGAGATGGAGTCTCACTTTGTCACCCAGGCTGGAGTGCAGTGGCGCAATCTCGGCTTATTGCAACTTCCACCTTCCAAGTTCAAGCGATTCTCCTACCTCAGCCTCCTGAGTAGCCAACGTGAGCAGAACACTTGATGCCAGGAGTTTCAGACCAGCCTGGGTGACATGGCAAAACCTCATCTCTTTAAAAAATACCAAAATTAGTCGGGCGTGGTGGCACAAGCCTGTGGTCCCAGCTACTTGGGAGGCTGCAGTGGGAGGATGGCTTGAGCCCGGAGGCGAATGTTACAGTGAGCTAAGATCGTTCAACTGCACTACAGCCTCTGCAACCAAGTAAGACCCCATCTCAAAAAATAGTACTAATAAATTGTTCTTAACTAGAACATTTTAATTAAACACAAGCAAAATTGGTTTGTCTAAAGTTTTGATTAGAGAATACAATCTACTGGCCGGGCGCGGTGGCTCATGCCTGTAATCCCAGCACTTCGGGAGGCTGAGGCGGGCAGATCACCTAAGGTTGGAACGTCAAGACCAGCCTGGCCAACACAGTGAAACCCCGTCTCTACTAAAAATACAAAAATTCACTGGGTGTGGTGGCGCATGCCTGTAATCCTAGCTACTTGAGAGGCTGAGTCAGGAGAATCACTTGAACCCAGGAAGTGGAGGTGTACCCAGGAGGCCACTGCACTCCAGCCTGGGCAACAGAGCGACTCTGTCTCAAAAAAACAAGAGAAAAAAGAAAATATAATCTACTAAAAATTCCAGTTCAATGAGTTAATCCATTTGCAAACCATACCACTAAGTAGATCCCACAAGAGAATAATTATTTTGGGGGGGATAAAACTACAAATGTGTGAATAAGAAAACTTGAGAGACACAAGTCTAGACAAGATTATAAAACACAATTGACAATTGCCACAGAATTTCTTTAAACAGTGTGCTTATCTAGCACATACAGAATTTACTTTGACAACTTCTCAATTTCTATCTTCATACATAATATAAACAGCAAGACGCATGAGTCAGAGGTCCTGAACTTGAGATGAATGTTTACTACTTAGGGACTCTTAACCTCTTGGGGGTCTGTTTCCTCAGCTAAAGACAGATTGCCTGGTTGTCTTCTTGTGGAGATCAATAAGAAAATGTAAGTGAAAGTACTTGACATTTTCTTCAAATATGTTATTCTTATCTTTAAAAAATTAAATTTAATTAAAAAAAAAAAAGCTCCCCAGGAAATTAATGCTTCATTTCTTGTTCCAGAGCCTAGAGCAACGGTAAGTTCTAAGACTCAGGATCAAATCTCACCTTGGATACTTAGTAGCTGTAACTTACTGTGTTACCTTACTGATACCACCTAGCCTCTCTGGGCTTTAATACCCTCAACTGTACAACCTAAATATTAGACTCTGATTTTAAGTACCTCATCAAGCACTAATAATCTAAAAAGTCTAAAATATGTTCAGAGTTTTCAAAAATCACAAGAAACTGTGAACCACCATTTCAAAGCCACATCTGGCTGATACTGAAATCTGCTGCTGCTTTCACACCCCAACTTGATGTCTTGCAGGAAATCTCAGCTCTAGGAGGGAACATTTCCAACTCTACCTGGGAATAGGCACTCTTAGGCATCTCCTCCCTCCACTGCTCCTATCCCAACTCCCACCAGCATTCCCAAGCAGTCTTTGGAAATACAAAAGTAGTTTCTCAAAGGGAAAGGCTGAGAGAGCCTGCTTTAACCTGTTTTATGAGAGTAAAGAATCAACATCTTGGCGAACAAAGAAAACATTTAAAGATCTCTGAGTCTGACTTGATATCTACAAGAAACTAACACGTCTTCTCAGGAATGGAGTTTATTGAAACTTCACAGAGAACTGAGGTCAAAGGTCTCTGATGTGGTGTTTTTTACATTTGAAAAATGTAGGAATGCTACACAAATATGGGGGAAATAGTGCTAAAGAAGAGATTCTTGTCCTCCAGAGGAAACTAGGCAAAGATAAGAATCTATGAGTGTAAGTCTAGAAATGTATATATTTCTCTACAGAACACCCTTAGGATATTCAAACACAGAGATGAATACCCCTAAGGAAGTCAATGTATTATGTAGAGAAGAGCCTACACGCCCCCCCCCCCAAAAAAAGGACAAATTTTTCCTTTTTAAAAAATAAAATAAAATATTATTTTTTTTTAAGATGGAGTCTCACTCTGTCGCCCAGGCTGTGGTGCAGTGGAGCAATCTGGGCTCACTACAACTTCTGCCTCCCAGGTTCAAGCAATTATCCTGCCTCAGCCTCCCAAGTAGCTGGGATTACAGGCGCCCACCACCATGCCCGGCTAATTTTTGTATTTTTAGTAGAGACAGGGTTTCACCATGTTGGCCAGGCTGGTCTCGAACTCCTGACCTCAAGTGATCTGCCTGCCTCAGCCTCCCAAAGTGCTGGGATTACAGGCATGAGCCAACATACCCAGCCTAAAATACTATTTTTAATAAACATTTTATACTATGTACTGAATTTAATAATGTAACCAAGTTTTATTATAATATCTCAAACCTAAACAATCAAACTTAATACATTTGGATCAACAAGCAATAAGTAAAACAAGACAAAGTAGAATTTCATCACTATGTTTTATATGCATCAACATGCTATCCCATGATAAAATGTAGTATAATCAATTCATCCTGAGTGGGTGAGAACAGATATAGCCAACAGCATAAATCTGCATCACTTCTACGGCTCAATGGCTTCAATCTTCAACAAAACTAAGAACTAAAAATGATAACTAAGGTCTCAGCTGGGCTGAGAAAAAACTATTTTAAAAAATTCTATTTTCGGAGAAGACTTCCTCAGTCAAGCCTATAAAACAACAAACTGTTTAAATCTCTATGTGGTTAAGTTCAAAGACAAACATGAGAACTGTTTATTTGTAAAGGAAATAATTTTCTTGTATTTCAATTTGTTTCCTCAAAAACTTAGATAATTTTTCAGACTGCCATTCTAGGGCTGAGAAGGAAACAGTTTCTTTTGCTATATCAAGATTAAAGGAATTTGAGAAAACCTAAGACATCTGAATTTGATTTTTTTGCTCTATTTTGTTTTTAAGTGACCCCTCCTAGATGAGTCAATAGAGACAAACTTCTTTAAAAAAAAATTTTGTGGTATTATGGATTCGTTTCACAGTACGTTATGTTACACAGTACATTATGAAATTCTGAACAGTATTACTGACCTTCCATGCTTGTGCAGTTCTAATTACACTGCAAACAGCCTTACTAATTAAGGGCTTGCTAACCCAGAGAAAAGAGATTCATCATTCTAACAGGTCACTGGGATCTTCTTTGTACATTCACTCTTTCAGAAACTCTATTCCTCCCCAAAATACGCAATTCTACTATATTAAAAGAAGAAAGAATGAGTGAAGACATCAACCACAGGACCTTAAGAAAAGGTTACTGTTGGCCGGGCACAGTGGCTCGCGCCTGTAATCCCAACACTTTGGGAGGCCGAGGCGGGTGGATCACGAGGTCAGGAGATCGAGACCATCCTGGCTAACATGGTGAAACCCCATCTCTACTAAAAATACAAAAAATTAGCCAGGTGTGGTGGCAGGCACCTGTAGTCCCAGCTACTCAGAGGCTGAGGCAGGAGAATCACTTGAACCTGGAAGGTGGAGGTTGCAGTGAGCCGAGATTGTGCCACTGCACTCCAGCCTGGGTGACAGAGCAAGACTCGTCTCAAAAAAAAAAAAAGAAAGAAAATGTTACTGTTCACGTAGAAAAAGTGTATTTATTCTGAGGGAATTTTTCCCCATAGACAAATATAATAAATGGCTATTATAATCGAGCTCACTATGGTCACCAGAAAGAACAGAAACGCAAACTGAGGCTGGGCGTGGTGGCTCACGCCTGTAATCCCAGAACTTTGGGAGGCCAAGCCAGGCAGATCACTTGAGGTCAGGAGTTCAAGACCAGCCTGGCCAACATGGTGAAAACTAAAAACACAAAAATACAAAAATGAGCTGGGCATGGTGGCGCATGACTGTAATCCCAGCTACTCAGGAGGCTGAGGCAGGAGAATTGCTTGAACCCAGGAGATGGAGGTTGCAGTGAGGTGAGATCATGCCACTGCACTCCAGCCTGGGCGACACAGTGAGACTCTGTCTCACAAAAAAAAAAAAAAAGAAAAGAAATGCAATCGGGAGTACCTTTCTTATCCTTTAGTATCAGGTTGATTTTGTACACAAGCTCACTCCATTTAACAAAAAAATGAAAGGCCAAAGAATCGTGAAGTATTTTCAGGTAATAGTTCTCTCCATCAACTCCCATTATTGGTAAGAATTTATAGGCAATACACGAATCCATTTTGCACCATTAAATGCTACAAGCAGCTGGGCGCAGTGCCTCACGCCTGTAATCCCAGCACTTTGGGAGGCCAAGGCGGGGGGATCACAAGGTCTGGGGTTCGAGACCAGCCTGGCCAACATGGTGAAACCCTGTCTCTACTAAAAATACAAAATTTAGCCGGGTGTGGTGGTGGGCACCTGTAATCCCAGGTACTCAGGAGGCTGAGGCAGGAGAATTGCTTGAAACCGGAAGGCAGGGGTTGCAGTGAGCCAAGATCGCGCCACTACACTCCAGCCTGGTCAACAAGAGTGAAACTCTGTCTAAAAAAACAAACAAAAAAATCTTTAAAGGGTTAAGAGGCCAGGCATGCAGCTCATGCTTGTAATCCTAGCACTTTAGGAGGCCGAGGCAGGAGGACTGCTTGAGTTCAGGAGTTCAAGACCAGCCTGAGCAATAGAGTGAGACCCTGTTTCTACAAGAGAAAATTTTTTCTTTAATTAGCTGGGCACAGTGGTGCATCCCTGTAGTTCCAGCTACTCTGGAGGCTGAGATAGGAGGATCGCTTGAGCCTGGGAGGTCGAAGCTGCAGTAAGCCATGATTGTACCACTGCACTCCAGCCTAGGCAACACAGCAAGACCCCTTCATCTCAAAAAAACAAAAAAAAAGAGTTAAGAATTCCCTGATTCTGCCAGGAATGGTTGCTCACACCTGTAATCCCAGCACTTTGGGGGGCTGAGAGGGAAGATCACTTGGGGCCAGGAGTTCAAGACAGGCATGAGCAAGACCAGCATGGGCAACATAGTGAAACCCTGTCTCTAAAAAGAAAAAAAATTAATTAAAATTTTAAAATAAATAGGCCAGGTGCGGTGACTCACGCCTGTAATCCCAGCACTTTGGGAGGTTGAGGCAGGTGGATCACGAGATCAGGAGATCAAGACCATACTGGCTAACACAGTGAAACCCCATCTCTACTAAAAACACACACACACACACACAAATTTAGCCAGGTGTGGTGGTGTGCACTTGTAGTCCCAGCTACTCGGGAGGCTGAAGCAGGAGAATTGCTTGAACCCGGGAGGTGAACGTTGCAGTGAGCCAAGATCATGCCACTGAACTCCAGTCTGGGCAGTAGAGCGAGACTTCATCTCAAAAAAATAAATAGGAATTCCTTGATTCAACAGAAATTCAGAGCCTGTTATATTGCAATGAAGTGATCAGTTATGAGGCACTAGGAGTTATTCAACTAGTTTCCCAACTTCAAGTAGCAATAGGTGAGATAAAACATGCACATACTGTACATTGCAATAATGCAAAGTATGAAGTACAAACAGTCAGAGGAGAAACCATTTCTAGGTTTGGTGAGTAGAAAAGTTTTATAGAGAAGAGAGAATTTGGCTAGACTTTGAAGACTGAGGTTGTCGGGTTTTTTGGAAGGGGAGAAAAAGAAGGTTGTTTTAATAAATATTGTACATGCTAAAATGGATTTTTCTCTTGCTGAGGGAATGACACTACCTCCCTCACTCTACAAGGTCCTGTCGGAGTTGTTGATTACAGTGTACCCCTCAACACCCATCCATTTCCCCCCTTATACGAACAATGCCTACACTCACTGGCTCCCCATATACCTAGTACTACCTACACACACACACACACACACACACACACACACCCCTACCTGCATGCACACACACAACAGATGGGCAGACAGTGAGAATGTATCCAAGGCCAGCCCAAATCTCCACCTCTGATACAGTGATTGTAATGCAGGGCAGGTAAGCCCCAGAACTGGGGCTTAGCCCAGGACGGTGCTTGGCTTCATCCAGGAAAAAATTCAAGGGTCAGCCAGTGGTGTGTTAGCAACTTTTATTGAAGCAGCAGTGTAAAGCATCAGCAGAGGTACTGCCCCTTGCAGAGCAGGGCTACCCCATAGGCAGTATGCCCAGAGTAGCAGCTCAGAAGCAGTTCTGTGATCATATTTATACCCAATTTTAATTATATACAAATTAAGAGGCAGATTATGTAGAAATTTCTAGGAAAAGGGTGGTAACTTCCAGACACTGTCATGAAAAGGGACGCTAACTTCTGGGTGTTGCCGTGGCAATGGTAAACTGACATGGCACATTAGTAGGAGTGACTTACGGAAAGCTGATTCCACTCTGTCCCTGTTTTAGCTAGTCCTAAATTTGGTCCAGTGTCTGAGCCCCACCTCCAGAGTTGAGTCCCACCTCCTACCTCAACTGGTTCAAGGTAGTGTGTAACAAAGGCAGAACCAAATTTCTCTCAAAACTGATACAAGGATATAGAAAAACTCTCTTCCTTTGGACTCATGAGATTTTGGCTTGGAGTTGAGAACTGCCATCTTGTTACACTGAAATGGCCTATGTGAGAGATAAATTGAATCTAAAGGACAACAGAGACAAGCGGTGAACTCCTAGATTGAGTCATATTTAGATGGACTTTAGGCCAGGTGCTGTGGCTCACACCTGTAATCCCAGCATGTTGGGAGGCCAAGGCAGGTGGATCACCTGAGGTCAGGCATTTGAGACCAGCCTGGCCAACATTGTGAAACCCTGTCTCTACTAAAAATACAAAAAGTAGCTGGGCGTGGTGGTGCATGCCTGTAATCCCAGCTGCTCGGGAGGCTGAGGCAGAAGAGTTGCTTGAACCCAGGAGGCGGAGGTTGCAGTGAGCTGAGATCGTGCCACCGCACTCCAGCCTGGGTGACAGAGCAAGACTCCATCTCAAAAAAAAAGAAAAAAATTAGATGGACTTTCCAGTTAGGTTGAGTCAACTGAGCCAGAGACTTCAAAATGGTTCTAAGTATGAACCAAAGTCTAGCCTAAGCATGTAGAAGGCAAGTAGCCAAGTGACTACTTCAATATAATTTCTGATAATCCCTAATTCAGTGAGTGACCAATGATCACACAGGCTACCTTCACATCTGCAATCCTGTTTGCAGGTAACATAGTAAAATAGCAGGACTCACTACTAACCAAATGTGGCTTGCTGACAAAATGGTAAGACCATGTTAATACAGTAACCAAACTGTTGTGCTTACAGAATGCAAGAATTTCTTACATAATTGCTATACATATGTATCTTCTAAATTGTAAAGAAAATACTAAAGTCAGCATGCATGCAATGAAAGTAAAAATGCAAATAGAAACTCAGATGTTCTTACATCAAAGGCTAATCACATTGCTTCTAGATCTGAAGTTTATGAACCAAATTTTTAAAGAAATGGTACGAAGCCAAAAGTACAAACAACATCAGAAATAATACACATAAATGAGAGCAACAACTCTAAATCTGCTTTGAAAAATCATCAGAACGTATCTTCTTCAAGCAGTATGTGAAACTTCAGTTTGTGAGACCATTTTGTAAAATAGCCTTCCAAATCTTCAAGTCCAAAAGTTGAAGAGAAGTCTGTCTTTTCAGTTACTACTGGAGAGGAAGAAAAGCCTAAAAACTCAGTGACATCAACTGTACTGGTATTACAGTAGAGCTAGCCAAAAAGTATCTTTGAAATGAGCATCTACTTAGTATCACAGAAGTGCAGAACAGTGACTAGAGAAAAAAATCTAGGAACTAACTCTGATAAGAAATTATTGTTCCTGCATAGTAGCCAACTTTTAAAAGTAAACTATAAATAAGTAATAAAAGTCCACAATCCCTTTCTTAAATCCTTGGGGCAGGGTATGTTTTGGAATTCAGAATTTTATGGATTTTAGGAAGGTAACACTGCACTATATATTCTGTAGAACACTCAGGAGGAATTCATGTGGCATGTCATTAACAGCCTAATATTTCCATACAAAGCATATACATTTGTGTCAGACAAATAAATACTACTGACACCTTTACATCAGTTCAAATTTTGCTGCCAAATTAATTCATCTCAAACTTTTTTAAAAACTTCCAGCTTCCAGAGCTTTGGGATTTCAGAAATATAGCTTAAAAGATTATAGGCTACAATAAAGTCATAAAAATTATGTTACCAAGTTTCAGATGTATTTGGTATCCCAGAGGTCCATTCTGTAAAGGTGATATTTAGCCACTCAGCAGTTGGCCACTTATATATTCAGTGTACTTCAAGTTTCTCCAACTTAAAAGCAAGATTCCTAATATGTTCAGTGTAGAAACATTGGAAAATACAAGATTTTTTTTTTAAACCTCATAATTCTTCCACCTAAAGATGCCCACTATTAAATTTGGAGTGTCTAAATTTTCACAGTCTTTCTATAATAGATACATTAATACAATTAGCAAGAAAATCTCTGTAGTTTTAGTTTATATTTTTGTTTCCATCTTACTAGATATATATAATGCCCTTTCAAGCTGAGAACTGGTCTTTCTTAACTTTTGGTAAATTCTCAGCTATCAACTCTTCCAACCCGGCTTCTCCACCATTCACATTGTTTCCTCTTTTTGGAACTCCCAGTTAGATGTAAGTTGGTGCCTCTCAATTTATGGAGTTGCGCTGTTGCCCAGGCTGGAATGCAATGGCACGATCTCGGCTCACCCCAACCTCCGCATCCCGGGTTCAAGAGATTCTCTTGCCCCAGCCTCCTGAGTAGCTGGGATTATAGGCATGGACCACCACATCCAGCTAATTTTGTATTTTTTTTTTTTTAGTAAAGATGGAGTTTCTCCATGTTGGTCAGGCTGGTCTCAAACTCCCAACCTCAGGTGATCTGCCCGCCTTGGCCTCCCAAACTGCTGGGATTACAGGCATGAGCCATCACGCCCAGCTCATATTTGTTAATTCCTATTTATTTCTCTGTGATACATCTGGGTACTTTCTTCCAATTCATTAATTTTCCCTTCAAATTTGTCTGGTCTAGAGTTTAACTGACCTATTTTTTTTTAATTTCAATAATTCCATTTTTCTTTAATATAACCATCTATTTCATATCTACCTATTTTTGATTCATGTTTTTTTATGACCATTATTTCTTTTATCTTTTTTAAGGATCTTTAAAATACTTAACAATTGTTTTGAAATTACCCATATTTCCATCAGATTTTTTGTGAATTTATCTCTTGGTAATTGTGTTAATTTTCTAAGTAATGGTCTTCCTCGTGTGTTTATAGGCTCAGACTTTCCCTCTTTTCCCGGGGGGTTCTGTGATAGGCCACCCCTCTTCCAGAGTCCATGACCTCCAAGCTTGGTGCTCTTGTACTAGCTGATAGTGGGGAAACCACAGTTCCTGACTCTGAGCCATCTGGCAGCTCAGCCACTTCTGTATCTTCACTCCAGGTCCACAGCTTTTTAAAGCAACAGCCAAGAGCAGATGTTTTCAGCCTTCTTTCATCCAGTCTCAGCCCAGCTTCAGTTTCATACAGAGTATCTGACCCCAGGTCCCCTACATGTTATTTCTACCAGCTCCTGAACCCAGAGTCTAACTGCATGTTTCTTTTCTGTTCTTGGTCCCTGGAGATGTTTATCTTGTTCTTGAGTATATCTATATCTTTTCCTTTCCTTTTTAAATTTTTAATTGCTGCATTTCCCTCTCAACATCCTTATGAGGTTCGTACTATTACTATACCCATTTTACAGGTGAGAAAAGAGAGGTATGGGGCAAGTAGCCAATCTTCCCGAGATCACTAGTTAGTAAGGATCAAGGGTCAAACCAGATAGCTGATGCCAGAGACCATGCTCTTAACCACTGCTCTACTGGGATCCATTCTGACCAGAATGCTCTTTAAAATTTTGACTTTTTTTCCCCCACCTAACTGTAAACACTTTGGACACAGGAAAGATATTTTGTTTTCTTTTTTTGAGACAGGGTCTTGCTGTTACCCAGGCTGGAATGTAGTAGTGCCAGTGCCTCAGCTTCCAGAGTGGTTGGGACTACAGGAACCTGCTGCCATGCCTGACTAAGTTTATTTTTGTAGAGACAGGGTCTCACTAGTTGCCCAGGCCAGTCTAGAACTCCTGGCCTCAAGCAATCCTCCCACCTTGGCCTCCCAAAATGCTGGGATTACAGGCATAAGCCACCCCTTGTGGCCAGGATTTTAATTGATGGAAGTAAAGCAAAGACATATTCCAGGTAAAAAAGCAGCACATCAGCCTCATGATTTATTTGAGGCTGAATATTCAGTCTAGGCCTGTACCCAAAATAAGAAACATAGTCTTCAATGCCCCTCATTTTCCTAAGGCCCTTCCCACTTTCCCTGAGTTTCAAGCACTTCCATGCTTGTCCCTGGATACCCAGAACCATCCGTGCAGGCTTTCCTCTGGCTCTCTCTACCACCCTCACGCTGCACTAGTATATATTGCCCAGGAAAGGATCTTATTAAGGCATTCATAGTAAGTGCATCAGGGGACTTTTGTTTTCCATTCCTTCATAGCGCAAAGCCTTAATCTTAAAGGATTAAATTTGCGCATATAAGTAAAAGGCATGCAATATCATCCAAAAATAACCAAACTCTTTCAATAGTAGATTATCATGATGAAAAAAGAAAATAGTAGCCAAGCTCAATTTTAGGCTGCATTATTAAAAGCATAGGGTCGCCGGGCACGGTGGCTCACGCCTGTAATCCAACACTTTGGGAGGCCGAGGCGGGTGGATCACGAGGTCAGGAGATCGAAACCATCCTGGCTAACACGGTGAAACCCTGTCTCTACTAAAAATACAAAAAATTGGCCGGGCGTGATGGCGGGCGCCTGTAGTCCCAGCTACTCAGAGGCTGAGGCAGGAGAATGGCATGAACCCGGGAAGCGGAGCTTGCAGTGAGCCCAGACCGCGCCACTGCACTCCAGCCTGGGCGACAGAGCGAGACTCTGTCTCAAAAAAACAAACAAACAAACAAAAATACAGGGTCTAGAAAAATGAAAGTTATCAGTGCCACTCTATGCAATAAAGATTAATTAAGGCCAGGCGTGGTGGCTCACACGTGTAATCCCAGCACTTTGGGAAGCCAAGGAATCCTCCTGCCTCAGCCTCCTGTGTAGCTGGGACCACAGGCATATGCCACCATGTCCAGCTAATTTTTGTTTCGTTTTTTTTTTAAAGATTCGAGGGTCTCATTTTGTTGCCCAGACTGGTCTCGAACTTCTGGGTTCAAGCAAACCTCCCACCTTGGCCTCCCAAAGTGCTGGACTGTAGGTGTGAGCCACCATACCCAGCTCCTAGGTTTAATTTTAGAACACAGGGTCCATAGTGAGGTAGGAGATAGAGGAAAATAATAAAAGGGGTCCAGGAAGTGAAATAGTTAGGAAGCAATATTTGAGAAAAGCTCAGTATTTGCTGATTAGAGAACTGTAGTTTGTTTCCTTTTTAGTACTATTAAAAGTCATGATCCTTAATAATCCTTAATTGCTAATGTCAGATGAAGTAATGATGTGGGCTTTCAGGATTCAACGTTTCCTAACATCAACTTCAGAGTTTACAAATATTTGCTGTGATGAATAAGTAGAGCTGTGCCTAAAGAAAAGTAGGCAGAACTTGAGGCTGAAGTTAAAGAGACTGCTTAGGAAGTCAAAACAAAATCTAAGCAAAAGATAAAGTCTAAACGTAAGTTGTGGCAGCAGGAATGGAAAAGGAAAGACATTATAATGTGGATGTAAAATGAATCAAATATCTAGGTCTCAAACTTTGCAGTAAAGGAGGTTACTGGTGCCATTAACAGATGCAGGAAATATGGAAAAATGCACAGATTCAGGACAATAGATAATTTAGTTTGGTATACATGACTTCGAAATGTCAGAAAGTCACTCAGAAGCACATACTCAGCAGACAGCTAAAATTAAGGTCTGGGAAGGCCGGGCACGGTGGCTCACACCTGTAATTCCAACACTTTGGGAGGCTGAGGCAGGCGGATCGCTTGAGGTCAGAAGTTCAAGACCAGCCTAGCCAACATGGCAAAATCCCATCTCTACTAAAAATACAAAAACTAGCCAGGCACAGTGGTGCACGCCTGTAATCCCAGCTACTTGGGAGGCGGAGGCAGCAGAATTGCTTGAACCCAGGAGGCGGAGGTTGCAGTGAGCCGAGATGGTGCCACTGCACTCCAACCTGTGCGCCAGAGTGAGACTCCAACTCAAAAAAAATATAAAATTAAATTAAATTAAGATCTGAGAACTGAGAGGCACAGAGATAGAAAGGACACATGTGAGAGTGTCTAATACAAAGCCTGGACCCCATACATCTCTGCTTCAGTCAGACTATCTGCACTTCCCCAACAGAGGCAGCTCTCTCCCAGTTCTCTCACCGAACAAACTTTCCTATAAGGCAGATACCCTACTTCACAGACACCCTACAGTCACAGATGACTGGTTAACTCCTAGTCATCTTTAAGAAGCTCAGGTGTCATTTTCCCAAACCCCACTTATTTCCCACCAAGAGGATGGTACCTGTGCCTTACCTCTTTCTCTCTCTATATATATCCAGTTTTTAACACCATGTCTGAAATAGCATGTACTTGAAAGACAAACTGAAGGAAAAGACTTGGCATGTGCTCAACAAGCCTTGGAAGGCACTGTATCCTCTTAAGAGGCGATCGCTAAAGAAATGAACTTGGATGAGATTTCCAAAGGAGAGAAAAGAAAACTAAGTTGTCTTAAATATAAGTGATCATCATGGAACACCTTCATCTAGGGAGCAGTCCCCAAAAATGTTTCTCCACTTCTTTCATCACAAAATACCTCGTCTGTAACACAGGAATCATTGCTCCTACTTCATAGGTCACTGGGAGGGTTAAAAGAGATAACATATATAGAGCACATAGTATAATGTTTAGCACTCAATTAACGTTCCCTTCTTTCCCCTAATCCCACATGAAAACATGTTAGAGCCCGATTCTTTCTTTGTAAGCAACTGTTATATGCTGAAAAGCAACCAAGCCTAGAAAAATAATAGATATTTGAGAAAGGCAGAGTAGCCCTGTCAGATGCTCCCTCTAGAACAGATTTCTCAACCTCAACACCGTTGACATATTTGGCCAGATAATTCTTTGTCGTGGGGGTTGTCCTATGTAGGATGTTTAGCAGCATCCCTGAATTCCATCCACTAGGTGCCAATAGCTCTCCCTGCCAAAAATATCTTTCTAGACCATGCCAAATGTCCCCTGGAGGGCAAAATTTCCCCTGGTGGAGAATTATTGTCCCAGAGCTGACCAAATTCTCACAAATCCCTAAATCTCCTAAATATTTTCCCTGACATCTACAAATATATCTCATTCTTTGTTCCCACTGATGCTGCACATTAAATTATGCTAAGTCTCTATAACCCATTCTCCTTAACCAAAACCAGTAGCAATCCCCTAACTGTCAAGCAAGTCATCATAAATTAATTCAGTGTAAATACTCAAGCATTATCACACTTTGAGTCTGAAAGCAAATTAATACAATAAAAGTAATAATAGCCGATCCTAAAATGTCTCCCCACAAAATTAGAGATTTGTCCCAGTACTCAAGTGTCTAATCTTTTAACTTCATGTCTACAGGTGGCACTAAGTTCATATTGTATAAAGTGAATTTTGGTTGCCTAAGGAATGCTCTCACCACAGCCTCACAAAGCACCAGGACTGCAGGTATAAGAAAGCATGCTCAGCTAGTTCTTATTTCTGTTCCTGTACTAATTGTTTTATTTGGGCTTCAATATCTTCAATTGTAAAATAGGCATAATTCTTGCCTTCCTTTGATCACAAAACTGTCCAACAAGATAATAAATAGGAAAACACAGTGAAAATGGATCAGCATTATATATAATTATTTTTATTAAGGAAAAATCTAAGGAAATCTAACGGTTATATGTTCAGTAGGATGGTAGGGAAAAGTTGCATCTGTCTTCCAGTTTGGTGAAGGAGGTGCCTTATAAGGAAATACTCTAATAAAGGGCAGAGTAGGGAAAGCACATGCCTTGAACTCAGGTAGGTCTGATTCAAAAGCCCTTGCTCTTTATTCTGCATATAGTTGGAATATTTAAAATAAAAATAGAATATCCTGAGGGTTTTTATTTTAAAGTTTATGTTCTTGGTATAAGGTAGGCACACTAACCCTTTGAGGGTAGTAGGAATACATTAAAGGCACTGGCAAGGATTTGTTCACCCTCCATTCAAAGCAGCATGAACACACCACCAGGCCCCTAAGTGTCCTTTTCTTTTCAATTGTGAGTGATTCCTTCTTTTGGAGGTGAAGAAGAGTGATACTGGAAGAAATGGGACATGTCCTGTTTAATCAGGAGTGTCCCAGTAGTTTTAAATCAGTTTGATATGTCTATTTTAAGATGGAAAAAAAAATCGCTGCCTTTCAACGAACATTTCCAAATCATCAAAGACTGCCTGCTTCACTTTATACTTATTAGGAAGGGATATTTTAACAAATGACTCTTCATAAGTAAAAGTTGCAACATCAATCACGTGAGGCAGGTGTTAGGGGCAGCACTGTCCCCGTTGCTGCCAAAAAGTGTAAATAAAAAAGAAAAATCAATCTTTCCTATCCATTCATCCAAATGCTGCCCCTGCAAAGCCTCGGAGAGGTCTGGGTCCCTGGTAGAGGGTCCTCAAAGGTGCGGGCTTTCAGAATGTGTACGAAAAGGTCAGCGTGCCCTTCTGCAACACTCCGAAAAATCCCCAAGAATTCTGACTTTGCCCCAGAGTAGAGCAGTTACCGAGCCTCCTTCCCGCCATCCCCCGGGAAGAGAAGGCGGCCGCCTACAGATGCTGCTCCGGTCCGGCCCTCCGGGGTCGCACCAGCCCGGCCTGGGCTTGCTCGCAGGTGGCGCGGACAGCCGGCTCGGCCCCCCTGCCGGCCACGACTGGCGAAGGGCTGCTGGAGCCGGAGCTGCACCAGACAGGCGGCGACTCGGCCAAACTGAATGTCTGGTAAGTGGTCGCGGCCAAGCGGGCAGCTCCCCGAGGGGCAGGTCCTGCGTGTTGGCCCCAAGCTGGCAGTGAGAGACACCACCCAGCGCCGGGGCCGTGCAACCCCACGTGGGCCCTGGCTTGCTTGCAGCGCCGTCACCCTCCTCCCCAAGTCCGGCAGCGCTCACCTCAGCGCTTGCGGCGCCTCCACCTTCAGCTTTTTGGGCTTCGGCTCCTCCTCAGCAGCTGCCATCTTCGCGCTCCCACCCCACTTTGGCTCTACAGCCCACCTCTGCCATCCACTCTCTGGCCCCGCCCCCTCTTCGCATCACCGCCTTCTCTTCTCCAAATCCCGCCCCTCCAGACTCCGCCCATTCTGTGCCGCTGTCATCCACAATCATTGGCTCTATCCCTCGGCACCAACATCGAATGCCCCGCCCATTCCTGACCCCGCCTCCCCGACCATAAGGGACCCCAGACTGAGTTAGGCAGCAGATGACCGCCTGAATCTATATGGTGAGAAACCCACCATTTTTCTAGGCCCTGGATGATGTAGAAGATTTAGATACTAAGCCTCAAGAGACGTCTTTCCTCTTATTTACGGTCTTCCTGCATATTTAATATTTCTAATATGGTAGACAGAGTCGGTGTCTTTGAAGCTGTTAATCAGGCAATCTCCTGGGCACTCCAGCTGCGGGTCCTCGCAGCCTTCTCGGCTTCTCCAGCTTCGGTCGGAGAGGACCCGGCGCCGAATCACTGACTGGCACAGGTGTCGGGGTGAGTGTGAGGGGCGGGAAATCTGTGGACTGGGGACACCTCCCAAACCCGGGAGTAGGCTGAATAGCTGGGGCCCGCGACTCCGATCTGGGCTCTAGGAGCGTCTTTGGTGCTGTGGGCCAGGGCCTCGCTTCCCCGCCACTCCCGGCCTTCCGGGCTTTCTCACCAGCAAGGCCGGAAGGGAGCGGTCCACCTGCAGCCCAGTGTTCTCAGGCGCCTGAGCCCCGGAGGTCAAGCTTACTGGGTTCCCCCTCTATAGTGAGCTGGAGAACAGACGGCAGGAATCTCAGTCCCAGGTTTCTGCTTTGGAGGACAAAACCCCAAACGGACCTGAGCGGACGTCCTGTTAGCGGGTGGTGCCTGGAAGAGCCTGGGGTGAGGAATGCAGTGAGACGGGTGTTGCAGTTCTTCAGGAGAGAGGTAACGGGGTTCTAAGCTGAGCAGGTGGCAGTGAGTATGGAATAGTGACGGGCGATGTGGCTGTTTGTATTTGGTAGATTTGTTTGAGCCTGAAGCTTACAGCCTTATGTGATTAAGATGGTGCCACTGACAGGAGGAGGAATTTTATGGAGTTTGAGTTTTATCGAATTTGAAACAGTGGTTTACGTGGAGATTGTAGAAAGACTTTTAAAAAAAATTGTGAGAGTTAAGTCCGAAAGACTTTCAAGGTGAGACCCAAAACAGATGAAGTTTCATATAAAAGGGTAAGACGTATTTTTGTTTAGGAGAAAGTTATCAATGACATAAAATGCTGCAATGGTCAGAGGAGGAAGCTGAAATCAGAATAGGTCGTTGGATTTTATAATTAGAAAGTCATTGAGGTATTTGAGAGAGATGCTTTAATAGTAACTGAGGAAAGACTGCAAGTGTAGACTAATCCTTCATCACTTGGGGCATGAAGCAAGATTATTGAGAGTGGCAATGTGGGGGAAAGTTTGGGGTTTGTTTTAAAGAATACAAGATATCTATTTGGGGGCAGGAAGCAAGCAACTATCTGAAGATTCAAGAAAAAGTCTTGTCTCCCAGAAGAGAAGGAAAGGAATGGGATCAAGTTACAAGTGAAAGGATTAATTTGGGAAAGACAGAGGGACACTTTCAATTGACACTATAGGAGAAGTGGAGTGAATGAGGTTAATGAAGAATTATCTTAACTTAGGAATCTTGGCCAGGCGCGGTGGCTCACGCCTGTAATCTCAGCACTTTGGGAGGCTGAGGCGGGTGGATCACGAGGTCAGGAGTTCGAGACCAACCTGGCCAATATAGTGAAACCCTGTCTCTACTAAAAATACAAAAATTAGCCAGGTGTGGTGGCACACGCCTGTAGTCCCAGCTACTTGGTAGGCTGAGGCAGGAGAATCCCTTGAACCCGGGAGGCGGAAGTTGCAGTAAGCAGAGACCTCACCACTGCACTCCACCCTGAGACTCTGCCTCGAAAAAAAAAAGAAAAAACCCTTACGTATCTTTAGGAAAGCTCTCTTTGCAACAAGATTAGATTTTCTTACTTAATTTTATGATTTTTATTTGTAACCATTTAATATACGGCCAGGCATGGTATGGCTCATTCCTGTAATCCCAGCACTTTGGGAGGCTGAGGTGGGTGGATCACGAGGTCAAGAGATCGAGACCATCCTGGCAAACATGGAGAAACCCCGTCACTACTAAAAATACAAAAATTATCTGGGCGTGGTGGCACATGCCTGTAGTCCCAGCTACTCGGGAAGTTGAGGCAGGAGGATCGCTTGAACCCAGGAGACAGAGGTTGTGGTAAGCTGAGATTGCACCACTGCACTCCAGCCTGGCAACAGAGTGAGACTCCATCTAAAAAAAAAAATATATATATATATACTATGGGCAGATAGAGTGCGGTGGCTCACACCTGTAATCCTAGCACTTTGGGTGGGTGAGGTGGGAAAATCACTTGAGGCCAGGTGCTGAAAATCAGCCTGGGCAACATAGGGAAACTCCATCTCTATAAAAAATTTAAACATTAGCCAGGCTTTGTGGCACGTGGTTGTAGTCCTAGCTACTCAGGAGGAGGAGGCAGAATGAGGCAGAAGGATCACTTGAGCCCAGGAGTTCAAAGTTATAGTGAGCTATGATTGGTCCACTGCACTTCAGCCTGGGCAACAAAGCAAGACCCTATCTCTTAAAAAAAAATACATATACACGTACGCTATGGGAGTTCTTTGCAGATTTAAATATTTTTAAGTAGCTCAGTACTATGTCAATTCATGAGTAGCACATGGTATTTACAGAGAAGAGGACTTCTCTCTCCCTTTGGAAATGACCTCTCTCCCATTACACAGAGAAGGAAAGCCATCATCTGCCTGCAGTCAAGTATACAAACCTTCCCTTCAATCTGAAGAGTAGAAAGTGTTCCTTCTCCTTAGAGAAGGCAAACCCTTTGACCTAGTCTCTCAGTAGCATCCTCTCCTGCTGTGTCAGGGTCCGCTTTCCATTTTTCCCTCTCTCCTATGTCAGCTTTTCCCCCTCTACTCACACCTTTCCTTCAGCATTTGAATGTATTCTTCCTTCACTTTATGAACTGCTGCATTTATTTTCCTGTCTTTTCATCCTCTCCACAGCTAGACTTCTTGAATCTACTCTACATATCTCTATTTTTTTACACTTCTTGCTATTTATTTCCCAGCCCACTGCAATGTCTTATTTCTAGCATTCCACTGAACTACCACCAAAACTACTTTTTTTTTTTTTTTTTGAGATGGAGTCTTGCTCTTGTCGCCCAGGCTGGAGTGCAATGGCACAATCTCGGCTCACTGCAACCTCCGCCTCCAGAGTTCAAGTGATTCTCCTGCCTCAGCCTCCCGAGTAGCTGGGATTACAGGCACCTACCACCACGCCCAGCTAACTTTTGTATTTTTAGTAGAGACAGGGTTTCGCCATGTTGGCCAGGCTGGTCTCGAACTCCTGACCTCGTTCGTGATCTGCCCGCCTCAGCCTCCCAAAGTGCTGGGATTATAGGCATGAGCCACCGCACCCAGCCCACCAAAACTACTTTTACCAAGATCACCAATGTCCTCTGTGTGTTAAATCATGCATTCTCAAAGCAGATAAAAACTGCTTCTTGTGAGGTGAAAAATATATATATACTCTTTTTATGTATAAAGCACAAATACAATACATAAACAGAATATTCTGTGGTATTAAAATTTTTTGGTGATATTAATTAGCTTCATTTAATTACTCCACATTTCATAAATCATAACATCTGGTACCCCTAAATATATACAACTATAATTTGTCAATTTACAGTTGAAAAAGAAAGAATAATAAAAAGTTTTATGGGTGAGGAATTTGATTGGCAGGGTGGTGAGAAGATGGAGTCTAAAAGGGCTCCTTAGGAGGCGTTAAGGAAAAGAAAGTTTAAAAAACGCTCTTAAATCAACAGACATTTTCAATTCTTTTTTGTTGTTGTTGAGATGGAGTCTCGCTCTGTCATCCAGGCTAGAGTGCAGTGGCGCCATCTCAGCTCACTGCAACCTCCACCTCCCGGGTTCAAGCGATTCTCCTGCCTCAGCCTCCAGAGCAGCTGGGATTACAGGCACCCACCACCACACCCAGCTAATTTGTTGGTATTTTTAGTAGAGATGGGATTTCACCATGTTAGCCAGGCTGGTCTCGAACTCCCGAGCTCAGGTGATACGCCCACTTTGGCCTCCCAAAGTGCTGGGATTACAGGTGTGAGCCACCACGCCCAGCTGACATTTTCAGTTCTCGTAGCTTAACCTCTTTGTGCCATGTAACAGTATTTACCACTCCATTCTTCTGGAAATACACTAATATGCTATAGTTACTAAAAACCACCCTGCTTTTTTTTTCTTAGGACTCTTCAGTCACATCTTGGTCATTCTTTAGGTCCACTTCCTTGACCCACCGGCTACTCAAATGTTGGAGTTCCTGCCATAAGCTCTCTTCATACTATGCACATTCTTTCTTTTGTTTCAATTCTCCTTGTGATTAATTCCCATTAACAAAAAATCCTGATTACTTACAATTCTGATTCCAATCTGGCTTCTCTAAAGCACCAGAAGTGTGTATATAATAGTTTTTGGAACATATTTATTTGGGTCAGATATATCCAGAATTGGTCAAATTACACAGGACCAGGCCAAGTGACACATCTCTCTCATCTCCACACACCCCCTCCTCCAAGCCTAAATGTTTTTTAGCACAAAACCTAAATGTTTCTCTTATCTTTTCACTGTACCCCATCCTCATAGTCAAGACTCTAGACCAGGCCATCAGCACTCATCTCCCAACTGGTGTCACAGTGTTCAGTTACCGGTTATCCAGTTTCCGCAGTGTAATTAGTATGATCTTTCTAAAAATGTAAATCGGATTGCATGATTACCATTAAAAAAATTATAAAATGACTTTACATTGCACTAAGAATAAAGTCCAAACTCCTTAACAAGTTTAGCATGCTCCATGAACCAATCAGTCTGTGCTTACCTCCTTCTCCAGTTTCATCTCCCCTCTTCCCTCCACCTTCCATATTTGCTAAATTCATACTGGATTTATTTGTCTTGTGTTCTCTCTCACCTCTAAGCCTTGTAGATTCCCACAGCAGACTATATTTCCTGTATCATCGTAGGAATTACATCTGACTGTATTAAGTTGTCTTCTCTGCTCATCTCTAAATGCTGTGAGTGTAGGAACTCTAATTTTGTTTGTTCTTATACACCCAGTGCCTCAAAACTCTGTGTTGAATGAATATGTATGTGGTCAAGATATTGGCTGAGAATCAGAAGAGTAGATGCTTTTCTGGTCTCATTCTCTCAAGTTCAGTATAGGCCCTTCTGTGCCTCCATCCTATTATATATAGAAGGAATACATTTTTGTTTTTAGACACTGTCTTCCAAGAACATTTTGACTATTGTAAATGCATTGCTTGTGAATTACCCAGGATGATTATAAAATGTTTAGTAAAAAGGATTTATGATGTATTTAAGCTGCAGTCAAAGCTCTGATGGGTCTGCCTCTGAACAGAGTTTCTTCTAGTGGCTTTTAAATAAGCCGGGAGAATTCTGTTTTATTACTCAAAAGCCACTAGGAACAAAATGATGGTCGTGGTAATAATGAGTGTGTAGTTTTCTCAGAAAGTTTATTAAAATAATAATTAAAAAAATAACTGCAGCTACTAAAAGGACGATAAATAGTTAAAGAAACAGGCTAATTTACACTGCAACATGGTATTATTTAGTTGTTATATGCATTAGACCTTGGTCATAATATGGATAGAAGTAGTAAGCTCTCTTTTCCTATTATAGAAGGTTAAGATGGGTTTTAAAGCTAAGCACAGTCGAGAACTTACAAGTGTTATGCTTTCATCTCAGCACTAAGGATAACAACAATAAATCTAGGAGGCTGGTTTAACTTTCTGTATTCTGAGACCTGAACTACTGCCAATAAAAACAACTTCGGTGGAAACTTTCCTGGAAGAATTTTTCACCAGCTTAAGAGGATGAGTAGAGATCTGGCCCTAAAATAAAGTAACTACAAAATCACTTGCTTCCAGAACAAGCAACTCTTTCAGAGTGTATTGTGGCAAAGGAGCACTATAAATCCTTGTGAACTATACTTTCGATAGGATGAATGATTTTAGGTAACCTGTGTCGGTGCTTTTAAATATAACTTCCACTCTAAATAATTTATTAAACTTCCTCATCATAACAACTAGAATGTGTTTTGCCTCCTAACTAGACAAGAAATGTCTTTTACCTCCTCCTCTTAAATCATAAGCTAGGCTGGGTGCAGTGGCTCATGCCTGTAATCTCAGCACTTTGGGAGGCTGACGCAGGCGGATCACGAGGTCAGGAGTTCAAGACCAGCCTGGCCAAAATGGTGAAACCCATCTCTACTAAAAATACAAAAAATTAGCCGGGCATGGTGGCGCATGCCTGTAATCCTAGCTACTCGGGAGGCTGAGGCAGGAGAATCGCTTGAACCCAGCAGGCGGAGGTTGTGGTAAGCGGAAATTATGCCATTGCACTCCAGCCTGGGCAATAGAGCAAGACTCCATCTCAAAAAAAAAAAAAAAATCATAAGCTAAAGCAGCACATTCATGTACTGTTCAATATATTAACTACTAGCCACATATGGTTATTTAAATTTAAATTAATTAAAATTAAAACTTCAGGCTAGGCTTGGTGGCTCACACCTGTAATCCCAGAACTTTGGGAGATCAAGGTGGGAAGATCACTTGAGCCCAGGAGTCCAAGACCAGCCTGGGCAATATAGGTAGACTTTGTCTCTACAAAACAAAAATTTGAAACAGCTGAGTGTGGTGATGCCCGCCTGTAAGCCCAGCTACTCAGGAGACTGAAGTGGGAGGATCACTTGGGCTCTGGAGGTGGGGGTTGGAATGAGCCAAGATGATGCAGCTGCACTCCAGCCCGGGCAACAGAGCGAGACCCTGTCTCAAAAAAAAAAAAAAAAAAAAAAAGTCCGGGCGCGGTGGCTCACGCCTGTAATCCCAGCACTTTGGGAGGCCGAGGCGGGTGGATTCACGAGGTCAGGAGATCGAGACCATCCTGGCTAACATGGTGAAACCCCATCTCTACTAAAAATACAAAAAATTAGCCGGGCGTGGTGGCGGGCGCCTGTAGTCCCAGCTACTCGGGAGGCTGAGGCAGGAGAATGGTGTGAACCTGGGAGGCGAAGCTTGCAGTGAGCCGAGATCGCGCCATTGCACTCCTGCCTGGGAGACAGAGCGAGACTCCGTCTCACAAAAAAAAAATAATTAAAATTTCAAAAAAATTGAAATTTCAGTATTGGGTACATTAGCCACATTTCAAGTGCTCAATAGCCATGGGTGTAGTGGCTACCATATTAGCACAGATAAAGGACATTTCCATCATTGCAGAAAGCCCTGTTGGACAGTGCTGTATTAGAATTGTTCCTAATAATTAGTCTGTATGAGTCAGATAAGAGCAGGAGCTCAGAATTCAGCTGGATAGGTTTGAATCCTAACTTACTGCGTGATCTTAGGTAATTGACCTAACTTTTCTGAGATGACATTGTCTTGTCTGTAAAATGGGGATAATAGTAGTATTTATGGCATAGCATTGTGAAAATAAGATGACATAAAGTGTCTAGCATAGTGTCTGGCCCATAATAAGTACTCAATACATTTTAGATAGTATTAATTCATTTATTATTCATTATCTTTAATGAATAAAACACTTTGAATGGGGACTGAGTACAGTAGCTTCACTTTGGGAGGCCAAGGCAGGTGGATCACTTGAGGCCAATATGGTGAAACCCCATTTCTACTAAAAACAGAAAAACTAGCCGGGTGTGGTGGTGCACACCAGTAATCCCAGCTACTGAGGAGGCTGAGGCACGAGAATTGCTTGACCATGGGAGACGGAGGTTGCAGTAAGCAGGAATCACACCACTGCACTCCAGCTGGGTGACAGTGGGAGACTCTGCTCATACAAACAAACAAGCTTTGTTCCCGAGTAGCTGGGATTACAGGCGTACGCCACCATGCCTGGCTAATTTTTGTATTTTTAGTAGAGACAGGGTTTTGCCATGTTGGCCAGGATGGTCTTGAACTCCTGACCTCAGGTAATCCACCAGTCTTGGCCTCCCAAAGTGCTGGGATTACAGGCGTGAGCCACTGTGCCTGGCCAAAAATAACCACATTGAATGGGGCCAAAAGATTAATTTTTGCAAAGAATGCTGTGTTCCATATGTGACTCACCTGAAGTGCCCAAATCTGAGTCTGCTTGTGGATTACAGTGCTCCACTTGAAGTCATACATTATATATTTCAGATGCTGATTTTATTCCAAGAAAAAGGTGTAATAACAAAAATTTAGTTGCAGATCTTATGGTTGGATATTCCTCTTTGATTTAAAAAATGAAAATGAAAAGTTTATCAGCTAAAGATTATAGTTAAAATCAGCAGGTTCTATATAGCAAGTCTAAGTATTCTAATGGCACTTATATTAATACCCAGACAGAAATATAAGACACAAAGCAAGCCTACTAAGCAAAGCATCTGACTAGATAAAGTAGAAAAATTTGGCAGGTTCCAACCCTGAGGTGTCAGAGTTTATTGCTAATAACTCAAGTTGATTGCTTGGCTAAACAGAGGGCTTTAAACAAATAAATTTTTTGGTTCTAATTAAACAGAAACCCTAAACTGTTAACAGTATTCATACTTTATTAATACAATAATTACTAAAACGTATCTTAGTAACTAGTATTATTTACTTGATAACTACTGAACATGTGTCGAATGGGAAGAGGAGATCATCACCACATATTCTTTAAATGTCAGCTGCTTTCATAAAAGAAAGGGTTGATGTTGTTTTCTGTGTCAACAGAATGAAATGAATCAATTCTGGAAAGTCTTCCTTTCCTCTTTGGAATTTATCTTCATTCATAGAAACTGTATTCATAGGTTTTAAATTCTTTCTTCTTAGACTGTAGTACTATTACTTGGAATGATTGAGCCACTAGACTAAACACCTGATACTGGTGTTTATACACGTAAAAGATAGGAACAAGGTAAGATAATTAGACATTTTTCCATTGTCCCCCATATTGCAGGGACAATAAACTTCTTATAGGAAGCATAACTAACACTCAGAAAAGTATGCAAATCATAATGTAAAGCCTAATGGGTTATCGTAGAAGGAACACAGCTTGTAAACATCATGCAGGTCAAGAAATAAAACATTGGCCGGGTGCGGTGTCTCACTCCTGTAATCCTAGCACTTTGGGAGGCTGAGGCAGGTGGATCACGAGGTCAGGAGTTCAAGACCAGCCTGGCTGGTTCAAGATATAGTGAAACCTCGTCTCTACTAAAAATACAAAAAAAAAAAAAAAATTAGCTGGGAGTGGCAGTGTGCGCCTGTAATCCCAGCTACTAGGGAGGCTGAGGCAGGAGAATCTCGTGAACTTGGGAGGCGGAGGTTTCAGTGAGCCGAGATAACACCATTGCACTCCAGCCTGGGCGACAGTGTAAGACTCCCATCTCAAAAAAAAAAAAAGGAAAATAAAAAAGAAGTAAAACATTACCAGCACTCCAGGAGATCAACCCCATGGCCCTCCACTCTCCATAAAGGAAACCATTTGATTTAACGTAGATTAGTTTTGCCTGTTCTACAACTTCATATAAATGGAATCATACTGTGTATATTCTTTTGCATCTGGCTTCATTTATTCAACATCGTATTTGTAAGATTCGTTTGTATGTATATATTCTTTGAGTAAATGTCTTTTCAAATCCTTTGCCCATATTTTAATTGGCTTGTTTATTTATTTATTTTTTTATGTTTTAGAGACAAGGTCTCCCTCTGTCACCCAGGCTGGAGTGCAGTGGTGGGATCATAGTTCACTGCAGCCTCAAACTCCTGGAGTCAGGCGATCCTCCCACCTCAGCCTCCCAAGTAGCAGGGACTACAGGTGTGAGCCACTATGCCTGGCTAATTTTTAAATTTTTTTGTAGAGACGGGGTCTCAAACTCCTGGGCTCAAGCAATCCTCCCTCCTCAGCCTCCCAGGGTGCTAGGATTACAGTTGTGAGTCACCACACCTGGCCCTTCTTATTATTGAGTAAAAGTTCTCTATATTTTCCGGATAGGGGTCCCTTTAAGATATATGGTTTCAAATATTTACACTCATTTTGTGGATTTCTGCTTTCTTGATAATGTCCTTTGAAGCACTGAAGTTTTAATTTTGATGGACTCTAGGTTATCTATTTTGTATTTTTCTTGCCTGTATTTTTGGTATCATATCTTAAAAAATATTGTCTAATCCAGAGTCAAAATCTATGCATATTTTTTTCTAAGAGTTTTATCATTTTGGCTTTTCCAATTAGGTCTTTGATACATTTTGTGTTGCTTTTTGTATCCAATTTCCTTCTTTTGTATGTGGAAATCCAGTTGTTCCAGTACCATTTGTTGAAAAGGTTGTTCTCTTTCCAACTGGTCACCCAGGTCTTGGCACCCTTGTTGAAAAATCAGTTGACCATAAATGTAAGGGTTAATGTTCTGTTGATCTGTATGTCTGTCCCTGTGCCAATACCACATAGTAGTTTTGTAGTAAGTTTTGAAATCAGGAAGCACGAGTTATCCATCTTCGTTGTTCCTTCTTTTTTTAATTCAAATATATATATTTTTTCAGCCTTTTTAATTCTACATATTTTTGTAAGCATCCCCCCAATTCTTTTTTCATAGTAAATCAGACTATAGATGAAGCATTTCAGACCTTTTGTCAATCATGTCAAGTGTGAGGGGAAGTCTTTTGTAAGTCAGCCAAGTATTTCAAAATAAAAAGCTTTTCCAAAAGTAAAGGCAGAAGACCCCGCTGTGAAGGCGCTGGTTGGCGCGGAAAGGCTTGCAAAGGTGTGTAGGGAAGTCCACCGGTTACAGGTGTAAGGTGAGTTTAACCTACGGCGACCAGCTGGCCAGGAGCACCCCAAGGCAGACGAGGATGTGGGGCTTCGGCGCATGGCTGCCTGCAGCCATCTCGCCCCAGATCCCGGCCCAGGAAATGCAGGTTCGGGCTGGGGTGGATGTGTGCGCCCCAGGGCCCCGGCACCCAGGGGACCAAGGGCTTCTCCCAGGTCCTTGGAACGGCAGAGTGGCTCCCAGGAAGGATGCTCAGCTGCAGGTGGGGTTCCCTGCTCCCAAGTGCCCTGGCCGGGGAGGGATGGCGCACCCCACCCCGTTCGCCCCTGTTGTTCCTTTTCAAGATTGTTTTGGCTGTTGATCTTTTTCAGTTCCATATGAATTTTAGGATTCGCCTGTCAAATTTCACGAAAAGGCAGCTGGGATTTTTTTTTTTTTTTTTTTTTTTTTTTTGAGATGGAGTCTTGCTCTGTCACCCAGGCTGGAGTACAGTGGTGCAATCTTGAGTCTCAGCTCACTGCAACCTCCGCCTCCTGGGTTCAAGCGATTCTCCTGCATCAGCCTCCCAAGGAGCTGGGACTACAGGTGCATGCCACCACGCCTGGCTAATTTTAGTAGGGACGGGGTTTCACCGTGTTAGCCAGGATGGTCTCGATCTCCTGACCTCGTGATCCACCCACCTCGACCTCTCAAAGTGCTGGGATTACAGGCGTGAGCCACCGCGCCCAGCCTTTTTTTTTTTTTAGTAGAGACAGAGTTTCTACACGTTGGCCAGGCTGGTCTTGAACTCCTGACCTCAGGTGATCTGCCTGTCTCGGCCTCCCAAAGTGCTGGGATTATAGGCATGAGCCACCATGCCCGGCCTGAAATTGTTTTCTTTATTTCATTTTCAGTTTTTTTTTTTTTTTTTTTTTAGTAAAGATGAGGTCTCACTATGTTGCATAGGCTGGTCTTAAACTCCTGAGCTCAAGCAATCCTCCTTCCTCAGCCTCCCACAGTGCTGGGTTTATAGGCATGAGCTACAATGCCTAGCCCATTTTTAGTATTTTATAACCATAGTGGATGGAAATATAATTGATTTTTATATTGACTTGTATCCTGCAAGCTTGCTGAACTAAATTTATTAGCTCTAATGGGTTTGTGTGTGTGTGTGTGTGTGTGTGGATTCCTTAGGATTTTCTATATATAAGATTGTATCTTCTACAGATACAGTTTTACTTCTTCCTTTCCAATTTGGAAGCCTTTTGTTTTATTTTCTTGCTTAATTGCCCTGGTTCAAACCTCTAGTACCATGTTGAATAGAAATGATGGGACTGGACATCCTTATTAGGTTTTGTTGTTAAGGAGAAAGTGTTCGGTCTTTCACCATTAAATATAATATTAGCTGTGGGGTTTTCATCAGGTTAAGGAATTTTTTTTTCTTTTTTTTTTTTTTTTAGATAGGGTCTCACTTGGTCACCCAGGCTGGAGTGCAGTGGTGCAATCTTAGCTCTCTACAGCCTCGATCTTCCTCCTGGGCTCAAGCAATTCTCCTGCTTCATCCTCCTGAGTACCTAGGACTACAGGCAAGCGCCACCATGCTTGGCTAATTTTCATATTTTTTGTAAAGATGATGTTTTGCCCTGTTGCCCAGGCTGGTCTCAAACTCCTGAGCTCAAGCAATCCACCCACCTCAGCCTCCCAAAGTGCTGAGATTACAGGCATGTGCCACTGAGCCTGGCTGAGGAAGTTTCTTTTTGTTCTTAAGTGGCTTTCTTTTTTTTTTTTTTTGTAAAAGGATGTTGGATTTTGTCAAATGCAATTTCTGCACCTTTTGAAATGATTGTTTTAGTTCTTATTGTATATCATGTTGATTGATTTTTGTATGTTGAACCAGCCTTGCATTCTTAGAATAAATCCCACTTGGTCAAGGTATATAATCTTTTTGTATATGTTAAATGATATTTAATGTATAATAAATTTAAACCTTTCTTTGCCCCAACAGAAAATGATCCACAGTCTATTTCTTATAAACTGTTCCGGTGACATATTTCTAGAGAAGCACTGGAAGAGCGTTGTGAGCCAGTCTGTCTGTGATTATTTCTTTGAAGCTCAAGAGAAAGCTGCTGATGTTGAAAATGTACCACCTGTCATTTCAACACCTCACCACTACCTCATCAGTATCTACCGGGATAAGCTCTTCTTTGTATCTGTCATACAGACTGAAGTGCCACCTCTCTTTGTAATTGAGTTCCTACATCGAGTTGCTGACACTTTTCAGGTTGGTTATCTATCATACCTTTCTAACTTAAATGACCCAAGTTAACTGAAGGGGAGACATGATTATATTATTTAATTACCCAGGTTTTGATGTCTACTGTCTGTCTCTTTCTGTTTGAGCGTAAATTCATAAACCCTTTTCTATGTGGTATACAGTTACACACATGGCTGCTCTATTCACTATTTTTTATATGTATTACAGATTGCAGTTGGCTCTCCATATACATGGGTTCTGCATCCATGAATCCACCCAACCTTACATGGCAAATATTTGAACAAAAAAATCGAACTGAACATGTACAAACTTCTTCTTCTCATTATTACTTAAACAATACAGTATAACAAATAGTTACATAGCATTTACACTGTGTTAGATATTACAAGTAATCTAGAGGTGATTTAAAGTATATAGGAGGATGTGTATAAGTTATGTGCAAATACTATGCCATTTTATGTCAGGGACTTGAGAATTGTGAATTTTGGTATCCACAGGGGATCCTGGAACTAATTCCCACAAATACCAAGGGATGACTGTATATCATCAGGAAACAATGATGCCCTCCACATACAGTTCTCTCAATGGTCTCAAGATTTTCATTGGTTATGAACTCTTCTATATTTACATTTTATTATTTTCTCTTGTCTTGCTGAATATACCAAATAATTTAAGCTTATCTGTATGCATTTTGGGATAGTTAATCAGGGTGAATGAAGTTTATAGCTCAAATTCCAATTTAATGTTTCAATACTTTCTGGTATAATATGTAATAGGAATTAAATTCAATCTAGAAATATCAAGAAAATATTGAGGAATAATGTTAGGACTATAGAGGGGTTTTTTTTGTTTGCTTGTTTTGTTTTGTTTTGTTTTGTTTTGTTTGAGACGGAGTCTCACTCTGTTGCCTAGGCTGGAGTGCGGTAGCATGATCTCGGCTCACCGCAACCTCCACCTCCCGGGTTCAAGCAATCCTCCCGCCTCAGCCTCCCAAGTAGCTGGGACCACAGGTGTGCACCATCACACTCAGCTAATTTTTGTATTTTTAGTAGAGACAGGGTTTCACCATGTTGGCCAGGCTGGTCTTGAACTCCTGACCTCAAGTTATACACCCGCCTCAGCCTCCCAAATTGCTGAGATTACAGGCATGGACCACCATGCCCGGACTATAGAGGGTTTTTCCCCCCGCTCTGTTTTATATATGTTCAGCATCTTAAGCAATGAATTATGCTACTCTAAGTTTATTCTTCAGGACAAAAAGTATTTAGCAAGCCTTTCTTTGTGCCTTCCATTGTGTGATATTTTGTGTGTATTTTGTCAGGACTACTTTGGTGAGTGTTCAGAGGCTGCAATTAAGGATAATGTGGTCATAGTATATGAACTCTTAGAAGAAATGTTAGACAATGGATTTCCACTGGCTACCGAATCTAACATTTTGAAAGAATTGATTAAACCACCAACAATTCTACGCTCTGTTGTCAACTCTATTACAGGTAAGATGAAAACATACTTTGCTAGTAACTGAGCAATTAAAACTTTGTAAACAACTCATTATTGCTCATGATCTGACATATTATTAAGGTAGTACAATTTGGCCATAATTAAAGTTACTGGTAAAGTTAAAATGGATGTACTATATATTTATTTTCATGGAAAGAGGCTAGACCTTAAGTGATAAAGAACTTTTGGTTATTACTCTTTTTTTTTTTTCTAAAACACCACAACAATATTATTACCATTATTTAACACTACATACTAAGACTGAATAAATTGTTCCAGTTATTCCTAAAGAAGCCAGTATATGAGCCCACTTAGAAGAGAATTTAGTCCATTTATAGACTGGCATTTTAATATTTAAAATAGCATTACGTAACTGGTATGCTGCTACTCTACAATTACTAGAGAATAGAAAATTTAAGACACTTAACCACACAGTACTACAGTCTCCTCCAAGTCTTTGTTTTTATGCATGCAGAAGATGTATTAAGAAAAAATAGGAAATAGTTTACTTATGAGATCTCATGCATTGTGGGCCTGTACTTGCGTTGTAAGCTTCCAGCTGGGTTTAATTCTTGAATGTAGCTAGAAATTAGGCACATCCAGATGCCAATATTCTTTCGAAAGCATTAAAGTCTTTTAGACAAAGATTCCTATGAAATGTTATATGCCACTCCAGCTCCACTGTCCACCATTGTAAACCCCTGTCCAGTGCCTTGACCTAAAAATGAGGTGAGAGAGGCCTATAAGAAAAAGATCATTCAGCAGCTCTTTATTCATCCTCTGTGTAAGGATGAATGTTAGGAGAAATTCAAAGAAAGATAAGATGGCGTGTCTGTGCTCCTAAAACTTAATACTCTGAATGGGACATTGGAAAAAAAATTAAAATAAGTAAATAACTGTGTAAGACTTTAAAAAGCAATTCCATACTTCACAGATAATGTAATAGCATTGGAAAATAAATACACATGGTGTAATGTTAAATTGAAAAGTCAGCACAAAACTGAAAAAAATTATTCTTATATATAAATACTCACTCAGACAAAAAAGTATTTACAATGATTATACCCAGCTAAATACAGATTATCTTTATTTTTGCTTTATACTTTCTAATTTTCCAAAATAAACATGTATTTTATAGTCAGAGAAAAGTTACTAAAATATATAAAGCAAAACATAACAGATTCATAAGGCAGTGTATTACAAAGTTCAAGAGAATGGTTCCATTAATGAAGTAATCCCTCCTGAACTGTGGTGGGTGGCCACCTTGGAGAATCAGTAGAATTCAGGAAGTGAGGGAGGAATAAGAGCATTCTCCATAGGTGGAACTGTATGAGAAAAAAACACACATGAAAGAGAAAAACCTAAAGTTTTATTAATCCCCTTAGCAGAAGCAGAACTGTTTTTCAGTTGAGAAGTTAGAGATCAAATTAAAAAGTAGAGAAAGTCCTTCAAAGCTAGGATAAATATTTAGCTTTTATCATAAAGCCAGTGAGCAAACATTGAAGGTTTTTGAGCAGGAAGATAACATGATTATAGGCTGCAGGTAGGAACACCAATCATAAGTAGACTGCAAAATTGTAGATACAGTATGATTGCGACTATATTTTAAAGTGCAATTAAAAGCCAAAATTATCAAAATAGAAAAAAATGCAACCTTCTGGTGGTGGAAATATTCAAAGAAATATACCAAAATGTTAATATTATATTAAAATGTTAATACCATAATATTAACAAAAATGTTAATGGTAGATATATTTTGTTAGTAAGAAGACAGGTGTTTTTCTTTAAACCACCTTTCTGAACTCTACCTTTTTGTTGTTGTTGTTAAGTATGTAGTACTTTCGAATGGGAAATATAAATTAACCAAAATATTGAGTAAGTCACAGCTCAAAGATATGTGTTTTGGACAACCAGACTTATTTTTAGGCATGTGTCAGCTTACCAGGAAATTAGCCAGATACTGAATACTAGCTATATTGCAGCCACATGGGTATGCTGACCTTAAAATAGGAAAAGGCCAGATTCCATTTACTCCACTGAGGCCTGCTTGGCAGCATCTCGTGTAAAATAAAGTTAAGTACTGAAGGGTCTAGTTATAACTCTGTATTCTCACTGGAGACATTTTATTGGCAGAAGGTTTTGAAACAACCAACCTCTTTTTTCATCAGTGGCAGAGATTCTGTTGTTGAGCCACTGGAATTAGATTAGGTTACTGTTAACACACAGGAAGCAAAAGATAAGTAAATAAATTTAACCTGGTTTGGCAGGTAGACAGAGGGCCACATGGCCTATAATTCTCTTCTAGATATTTGATCATGTTGGTATGGATATGTCTGACAATTCTAGTGACCATCCACAACTTCATTAAGAAAAATCCAAACATTGAAGAAGCAGCTTTTTTTTTCCTAGTAATAAATTTTCTCATGACTGTTTTACACATCAGCTTTGCGTTCTCCTTTTTTGGTTTCTAGGCAGTAGTAATGTTGGAGACACACTCCCCACTGGGCAGCTGTCCAACATACCATGGCGTCGGGCAGGGGTAAAGTACACAAACAATGAAGCCTATTTTGATGTTGTTGAAGAAATAGACGCAATTATAGATAAATCAGGTAATTGTGTGCATGTCATCTTATTTGGGGAAAAACAATTCATCTGACACAGATGAATAGAAAACTGAAGTCCTGGCCGGGCGCAGTGGCTCACGCCTGTAATTCCAGCCCTTTGGGAGGCCAAGGCAGGTGGAACATGAGGTCAGAGTTCGAGACCAGTCTGGCCAACATGGTGAAACTCTGTCTCTACTGAAGATACAAAAAATTAGCCAGGCATGGTGGCGCACACCTGTAATCCCAGCTACTCGGGAGGCTGAGGCAGGAGAATTGCTTGATCCCAGGAGGCAGAGGTTGCAATGAGACAAGATCACGCCATTGCACTCCAGCCTGGCTCTGTCTCAACGAAAAAAAAAAGAAAGGAAAAGAAAATTGAAGTCCTTTGGCAGTATGGTTTCAGTGGAAAGGCATTCATTATCTGATGATTTTTAAATCTGTTTGTTAGTTTATTTATTTATTTATTTGAGACGGGGGTCTCACACTGTTGCCCAGGCTGGAGTGCAATGACATGATCTTGGCTCACTGGAACCTTCACCTCCTGGGTTCAAGCGATCCTGCTGCCTCAGCTTCCCAAGTAGCTGGGATTACAGGCATGAGCCACCACACCTGGCTAAATTTTTTTTTTTTTTTTTTTTGAGATGCAGTTTCACTCTTATTGCCCAGGGTGGAGTGCAATGGTGCAATCTCGGCTCACCGCAACCTCCGCCTCCCGGGTTCAAACAGTTCTTCTGCCTCAGCCTCCCGAGTACCTGGGATTACAGGCATGCACCAGCATGCCCAGCTAATTTTGTGTTTTTGGTGGAGATGGGATTTCTCCATGTTGGTCAGGCTGGTCTCAAACTCCTGACCTCAGGTGATCTGCCCGTTTCGGCCTCCCAAAGTGCTAGGATTACAGGCGTGAGCCACCACTCCCGGCCCTGGCTAATTTTTTGTATTTTTAGTAGAAACGAGGTTTCACAATGTTGGCCAGGCTGGTCTCGAGCTCCTAACCTCAAGTGATCCACCTGCCTTGGCCTCCCAAAGTGCTGGGATTACAGGTGTGAGCCACTGCACCTGGCCCATAAATCTGTTTATTTTGCCCATAGGTTACATATAATTTTCATAACCACTAGTTGAGGTCTGCCAAACATGTAAATCAGAACTCATAATGCCTTACTTTAAGCCAGTTATTACCCTATGTACCTCTACCCCTTGCTATTTATTCCTTCTAACATTTATTGAAAATCTACTATATACCATGCTTTTGCTACTACATTATGTGCAGTACTTCTGGTAAAAGCCCCTATCTGATTATTTTTCACTTTCTTTCTTTTTTTTTTTTAAGTACAGGGTCTTGCTGTTTTGCCCAGGCTGGAGTGCATTGGTGCAGTCCCTGCTTACTGTAGCCTTGACTTCCAGCTCATGTGATCCTCCTACCTCAAACTCCTGAGTAGCCTATAGTCCCAGCCAATCAGGAGGTACACGCTACACGCCACCATGCCTGGCTAACTTTTATTTGTTTTTTTTGTACAGACAGGGTCTCACCATGTTGCCCAGGCTGGTCTTGAACTCCTGGGCTCAAGCAGTTTACCTACCTCAGCCTCCCAAAGTGCTGGGATTACAGGCATCAGCCACCACACCCAATCTAATTACCTTTTTAACCAGACAAAACAATAGTACTCTATAAGAATCGTAAAATTTTATTATTAAAAATAGTAGCCGGGCATGGTGGATCATGCCTGTAATTCCAGCACTTTGAGAGGCCGAGGCAGGCAGATCACTTGAGGTCAGGAGTTTGAGACCAGCCTGGCCAACATGGTAAAACCCCGTCTCTACTATAAATACAAAAATTAGCTGGGCATGGTGGCAGGCGCCTGTAATCCCAGCTACTTGGGAGGCTGAGGCAGGAGAATTGCTTGACCCCGGGAGGCAGAGATTGCAGTGAGCCAAGACTGCACCACTGCACTCCAGCCTGGGTGACAGAGTGAGACTCCATCTTAAAAAAAGAAAAAAAAAAAAAAAAAAATCTAGTCCTTCCCTTACATTTATTTTACACATAAGGAAAGCCCAGAAGGGTTAAGTGAACTGTTCCAGGTCACACAACTTGTTAATATGTAATGATTGCTTATTGTGCATTATAGTCAATATCTTCTCTTCCATGAGTCCCCTTTTCATTATAACATTCCATCTTATAGAATAATAGATTTTTGCCAGGCACAGTGGCTCACATCTGTAATCCCAGCACTTTGGGAGGCTTAGGCAGGAAGATCACTTGAGCCCAGGAGTTCAAGACCAGCCTAAGCAACATAGCGAGACCCCATATCTATCAAAAATTTAAAAGATTAGCTAGGCATGGGTTCCTTAATCCCACCTATTCAGGAGGCTGAGGCAGGAGGATTGCTTGAGCCCAGGAGTTCAATGCTGTAGTGAGCTATGTTCACACCACTGTACTCCAGCCTGGATGGCAGAGGGAGACCCTGTCTCTAAAAAAAAAAAAGAGATATCTTTCTATTATGGATCCTATTTCTTAAAAGTTAACTTAGTCCATTTCATAATACACTTACCTCATTTTAAAATTCTATTGAAACCGGGCGCGGTGGCTCACGCCTGTAATCCCAGCACTTTAGGAGGCTGAGGCAGGTGGATCACGAGGTCAGGAGATCCAGACCATCCTGGCTAACACGGTGAAACCTCATCTCTACTAAAAATATAAAAACTTAGCTGGGCGTGGTGGCAGGTGCCTGTAGTCCCTGCTACTCGAGAGGCTGAGGCAGGAGAATGGCGTGAACCCGGGAGGCGGAGCTTGCAGTGAGCCCAGATAGCGCCACTGCACTCCATCCAGCCTGGGTGACAGAGCAAGACTCCGTCTCAAAAACAAAATTAAAAAAAAATAAAATTCTATTGCAAATGTTTTTGGTTTGTTTGTTTGTTTTATTTTGTTTTTGAGACAGGTCTCACATTGTCACCCAGGCTGTAGTGCAGTGTTGTGGTCTCGGCTCACTGCAACCTCCACCTTCTGGGTTCAAGCGATTCTCCTGCCTCAGCCTCCCAAGTAGCTGGGACTACACGCACACACCACCACGCCTGGCTAATTTTTTGTATTTTTAGTAGAAACGGGGTTTTGCCATGTTGCCCAGGCTGGTCCCAAACTCCTGAGCTCAGATAATCCACCCACTTCGGCCTCCCTAAGTGCTAGGATTACAGGCATGAGCCACTGCGTCCTGCCAAATATGTTTTAAACTCATATCCAGTCATCTTACAGGGTTGGCTCCATAAAGGAGACAGTTTAATTTTCCTTAGAATTAGCATATTCTGGCTGGGTATAGTAGCTCACAACTGTAATCCCAGCACTTTGGGAAGCTGAGGTAGGCGGATTGCTTGAGCCCAGAAGTGTGAGACCAGCCTGGGCAACATAACAAGACCCTGTCTCTACAAAAAAAATACAAAAATTAACCGGGCATGGAGGTGCATGCCTGTAGTACCAGCTGCTTGGGAGGCTGAGGTGGGAGGATTGCTTGAGCCCAGGAGGTTGAGGCTGGCTATCATAGCACCACTACACTCCAGCCTAGGTAACAGAGCAAGACCCTGTCTCAAAAAAAAAAAATTATATTCACAGTGGCATACCTGTAGTCCCAGTTACTCTGGGGACCAGCTGGGACTAGCTAGTCAGACCTTATTTCTTATAAAAAAAGAATAATTACCATATTCCAACCAGAGTTAGGTATGGACCTTGTCCCCTGACCTGTTAATAGAGATGTAAAGCTTCAGTAAATCTGACACCCAGAGGGTATCTCTATTATTCTAGATGTAGTGATTGTTGGGCTAGGTGTCATGGCATGCACCTATATTCCCAGCTATTTCGGAGGCTAGGGCAGGAGGATTACTTGAGCCTGGGAGTGAGGCTGCAGTGAGCTATGATCGTGCAACTGTACTCCAACCTTGGCAACAGAGCAAGACTCTGTCTCTAAAAACAATAAATAAATAAAAATAGAAAGATACAGTGATAGCTCTAGTTAAGACTCATATTCCATTGATGTTATCTTCCTTTTTCTTTCTTTCTTCAGGATCTACAGTCTTTGCAGAAATTCAGGGGGTCATTGATGCTTGCATTAAACTATCTGGAATGCCTGATCTCTCCCTTTCTTTCATGGTAAGTTTTATTCTCCTGTTTTATAGCCTAATACATGTGAAGTACTAAATGAAATGATAAATATTGAGATAAGTTTGCATCTTAGATTGCAAAGGATTGTCTCAGATATATTCCTAGCAGAATTTCCCAAGACAGCCCCTTACATGATGAGCGTGGTCTTTGTGGAAAGGCTAAGGGAGGTCTTTGCCTGAGTGTGCTAGAAGGGGCTTAAGATTGGCTGGCTGGCTGGCTTCTGCAAATATCCAGTATCATTTTTACTGAATAATTATTTGCTTTGCTGATATGAAAGGACATTGGTCTTTTGTATCATTTTAGAGTCAGCATGATATACTGCTAGGAACAATTAAGAGAACTGACTTCTGGTGTTGTCACCAGTTTGTTCTGACCTTAAGTCCTCTGAACCTCAGTTTTTTAATCTGTTAAAGGGAAATAATACTACTTGCCTTTTCTCCTTTATAGTTATTGAAATTCAAATAAAATAATGTACACAAAATATTTACAGACTTTAAAGCATTGTGAAACTATAAGGTTGTGTAGATGTGGTCATAAACTCTTCCATGACTGCTTTGTCTTCAGGGAACATATTAATTTGTCAAGGTATCTGAGTACAGTTCCCATATTCATTATAGTCTATGAACACAACTGTCTTCTGTTTTCCTGGCAGAACCCTAGGCTTCTGGATGATGTCAGCTTCCACCCCTGCATCCGGTTCAAGCGTTGGGAATCTGAAAGAGTTTTGTCATTTATTCCTCCAGATGGAAATTTCCGACTCATATCATACCGTGTCAGCTCACAAAAGTATGTTGATGCATCAGCCAGAATCTGCCATCATACATATCAAGTAGAACTCACCTTTCCCTGTTTCTTCCTGACAGTTGAGTACTTGAGGTCATCACTGCTCACTTTAACCATAGCTCACCAGGAGACCCAGTGAGAACTAGTGAAAATACGCACCTAAAATAATCAGTATACTTTGAATGTATGAGTGTAGAGTGGTACTAAGTGAGACTAGAGTAAAACCTATAGCCAAGAGCAAGCAAACCATACATAACCTGGGCAAAAGTTATGGTACCGGTCCTTTGCAAGGTTATGCATGGTCAAATTATGGCACTGGTTCTTTGCTCAGGTTATGCATGGTCCATTTTGCTCTGCTTCTGACAGCTGAGTACTTTGCAAGCAGAGCAAAACGGACCATGCATAACCTGGGAAAAACCATGAACCATTGCCATAATCTTACCATAGTCTGTAGACTTTGTGGCTAACAAGGAGACAGACCTACCTGTAGTTCGTGAGGACATTCCCCAACTTACCTGCTTCAAGTACGTCTTCTCTGCATTGAGTTTTTAAGGAACTGTTTAGCATTGAGGGGCCGGATGCGGTGGTTCACTCCTGTAATCCCAACACTTTGGGAGGCCAGTGTGGGCAGATCACTTGGGGTCGAGAGTTCTAGACCAGTCTGGTCAACATGGTGAAACCCTGTCCCTACTAAAAACACAAAATTAGCCAGGCATGGTAGCGTGTGCCTATAATCTCAACTACTTGGGAGGCTGAGGCATGAGAATCTCTTGAACCTGGAAGGCAGAGGTTGCAGTGACAGATCACACCACTGCACTACAGCCTGGCCAACAGGGTGAAACCCATCTCAAAAGAAAAAAAAAAATTTAGCATTGGGGATCGGAGTTATAGGTAGTTTGTTTCTTGAAAATACCAGAAGTTATTTGAGTAACATCATGACAGGACTCAAAAACAGAGAAATTATTTCTTGGCTCTTTTCTTTTTTTTTTTTTTTTTTGAGCCGGAATTTGGCTCTTATTGCTCAGGCTGGAGTGCAATGGTGAAATCTTGGCTTACCGCAACCTCCACCTCCAGGGTTCAAGTGATTCTCCTGCCTCAGCCTCCCAAGTATCTGGGATTACACGCATGCACCACCACGCCCGGCTAATTTTGTGTTTTTAGTAGAGGCGGGGTTTCTCCATGTTGGTCAGGCTGGTCTCGAACTCCAGACCTCAGGTGATCTGCCCACCTCAGCCTCCCAAAGTGCTGGGATTACAGGCATGAGCCACCGTGCCTGGCCTGTTTCTTGGCTCTTATCACATAGGAACTGTTTTCATTTATATAAAACATATTTTACAGCGGGATCGTAATTCATTTTAAACTGGGGCCATTTGTCCCAATTTTTTTTTTTTTTTGGTTTGTTTTATGTTATTTTGTTTTGTTTGTTTGTTTTGAGACGGAGTTTCACTGTTGTCACCCAGGCTGGAGTGCAATGGTGTGATCTTGGCTCACTGCAACCTCTACCTCCTGGGTTCAAGCGATTCTCCTGCCTCAGCCTCCCAAGTAGCTGGGATTACAGGCACCTGCCACCGCTCCCAGCTAATTTTTGTTTTTTGTTATTTTTTTTTAGTAGAGAGGGGGTTTCACCATGTTGGCCAGGCTGGTCTCAAACTCCTGACCTCCAGTGATCTGCCTGCCTTGGCCTCCCAAAGTGCTGGGATTACAGGTGTGAGCCACTGCACCCAGCCGCCCCAATTGTTTATACTGTTATTAAACTTCAGATTGCTGTCTTGATTTGTATACAGTTCCCAGCACAGTGGTACCAGAACATTATGCTGTACTCAGCTCCCCCTTGCGTAGATGCTGAATCTGCAGTTCTAGAGGTACTGCCATCTTGGTATCCTTGGAGGATTAGTTGCAAAAATCAGGAGATGCTCAAGTCCCTTATATAAAATGGTGTAGTATTTGCATATAACCTATGCACATCCTCCTGTATACTTTAAATCATCTCCAAGTTACTTGTGATAGTACACTGTAAACACTGTGTAAATGATTGTTATACCATGTTGACTTTTTATTTTTATTGTTTTTTGTAGTTATATTGTTATTTTTTACTTTTTTTTTTTTTTTTGAGATGGCGTCTCACTCTGTTGCCCAGGCTGGAGTGCAGTGGTGCGATCTCAGCTCACTGCAATCTCTGCTTCCCAGGTTCAAGCGATTCTCCTGCCTCAGGCTTCCACGTAGCTGGGACTACAGGCATGAGCCACCATACCCAGCTAATTTTTGTATTTTTAGTAGAGACGAGGTTTCACCATGTTGGCCAGGCTGGTCTTGAACTCCTCGCCTCGGCCTCCCAAAGTACTGAGATTACAGGTGTGAGCCACCGCGCCCAGCCCTAGCTAATTTTTGTAGAGACGAGGTTTCATCATGTTGGCCAGGCTGGTCTCAAACTCCTGACCTCAGGTGATCCCCTCCCACCCCCAGTCTCGGCCTCCCAAAGTGCCGGGATTACAGGCATGAGCCACCACGCCTGGCCAATTTTTTGAAATAATATTTTCAGTCCTCAGCTGGTCAAATTCAAGGATACAGAACTGTGGCTACAGAGAGCCAACTCTGTAGTACCTTATTGTGGAGTTAAAGGCAGGGTAGGATACTCTGAACAGAGGTTTTCAGGATACCTCTGGAGCTGTCCCCACACCATTAATTGTGTTTGTGCTTTTGTATCTTTCTCTGTTTCTCTTTTTAGTCTAGTGGCAATACCAGTGTATGTGAAACATAGTATCAGCTTTAAGGAGAACAGTTCTTGCGGCAGATTTGATATAACAATTGGACCAAAGCAGAATATGGGGAAAACTATTGAAGGAATTACAGTGACAGTTCACATGCCAAAAGTTGTGCTGAACATGAACCTGACACCCACACAAGGCAGCTATACATTTGATCCAGTCACCAAGGTACAGCCACTTCAAATCAAGAGTGAGCAAGTGTTTCTGCAATCTATTTTGTGATTTGTGGGGAGGAATGGAGGGAAAGGTTTGGCACCTTGTTTAAAACTAAAGTTCGTATCAAAACCTAGAGAGCATACTGTGCTGTGCTTCTGCCACTGGCTGCAGAAGGAATCCTGCAGCTGCTACTGAGTAGATGAACAGAAAAGTGTGTCATTCTGTCCTTTTTCAGAGTGTGCCTTCACTCATCCATTATTAATCCAGAGCCTGACTCTGCTATCTAATAAGAAAGAAGTAAAAGCTTTTTTAAAAAGAGAAAACATTATGTAGATTGAAGAAGATACTATGATGGTCTATGAATTACTAAGTTTTCTGTATAAATTGATCATTAAGACATTTTTCTTCCTTTATAATTTAAAAGCATTATTTCTTACTCTTTCACAGGGCTAGGAAAGTTGCTTCCTCACTCTACTTAAATTTTCATGTAACACAGGGTTTTCAGAGAAACTGTAGCAGATGATTTTCTCTCAGCTTCCTGATTAGCTGGTAGATATGATTGTTTTCAATAGCAGAGTCATTGAGCTACCTGATAAATGAAAAGACATGTTTTTTGAATAACATCATAGAATGTTAAAGATTATTTAATACAGTTGTAAGGATTCAAAGAACCTCCTCCTGGAGACCACACAAGGCTGAGAAAGGGAGCTTCAGATTCCTGGCCCTTTCCCACAGCTTCAACTATGACAGCTTTGCTTTCTTTCTCATCTGCTGTTGAGCCTTCACATCGAAGATTTCATTTGAACAATGGGTTTCACAGCTAAAAGTTTTAAAAACACCATCTTAAGTCAATCTAATTATTTTACAGAAAAATAAACAGAGGCTGGGCTCAGTGGCTTACGCCTGTAATCCCAGCACTTTGGGAGGCCGAGGTGGGCGGATCACCTGAGGTTGGGAGTTCGAGACCAGCCTGACCAACATGGAGAAACCCCATCTCTACTAAAACTACAAAATTAGCTGGGCATGGTGGCGCATGCCTGTATCCCAGCTGCTTGGGAGGCTGAGGCAGGAGCATCGCTTGAACCTGGGAGGCAGAGGTTGTGGTGAGCCAAGATTGTGCCATTGCACTCCATCCTAGGCAACAAGAGTGAAACTCTGTCTCAAAAAAAAAAAGAAAAAGAAACAGGCCCAGAGAAAAGTGAAGATGGTTATGATGGAGAACATTTGAAATCAGAGGGCCTTAGGTTCAAATCCCAGCCTTACCTCTGACTAGCTATGTGACCTTGAGCAAGTCATTTGATCTCTGAGCCTTAATTTCCTCTGAGCTTTAATTTCCTCATTTGTAAATAGAAGACAAAAGCTACTTCACAGCCCTCAATGAGATAACATATGAATAGTGCTAAGCACGGTGCTAATACAAAAGAAAATGCTCAACAAATGTAGATTCTCTGCCCTCACTCCCCATTCAAAGTCAGAGAACTAATCAGAGGTAAACTCACTGTAGATGCCAGATCTCTTGTTTTCAAGAGACTGCACTTCAGTTTGTACAGAAGTTTATGATATCTTTGAACTTTGTTTTTGAGGGTTTGTCTTTAATAAATGGTTCTATTTGTTTTTCATTTTTTGTCTTTTTAAGGTACTAACATGGGATGTGGGAAAAATTACTCCACAAAAGCTCCCAAGTCTTAAAGGACTGGTAAATTTACAGTCTGGAGCCCCCAAACCAGAAGAGAATCCGAGCCTCAACATACAGTTTAAGATCCAGCAGCTTGCTATTTCAGGTAAGGATAAGGTTGACTTGTAGTTAAGGGTAATTGAGTTTTGCAAGCTCATTTATTAGGCACTTAGAAGAGTAACAAAAGTTTCCTTCTCTAGAAAGAGCAGTAGCCCATTTGCCTTTTACACTGTGCTTGGTGGGGCAGTCTCCCAGGCACCGACCAAATGATTTTGGAGAGCACCTTATTTCAAACAGCTTCCCCTCACCTCTGCCCTCATTTAAGCTCCAAAAAGGGAGTTATTCATATTTACAGAAAGTAGAATTGTACTTCACAGACATTCCCTGCCTGTGTGGGAATCTTAACCAAAACCATACCATCAAAGTGCAATAATTTGTAAATGATAGAAGAGACATTTCTTCCAAATGGTGGAAGGGACACTGGTTAATGTCAGACTTACCATATAGTGCTCATTGCTAACATTATATTGGTTGGGATGATGATAATTTATTCTTTTTCATTCTTTTTGATACAGGCTTAAAAGTAAACCGTTTGGACATGTATGGGGAGAAATATAAGCCATTTAAAGGAGTCAAATACGTCACGAAAGCTGGAAAGTTCCAAGTGAGGACATGAGCAGAGGCCAAAATTCCTCAAGACCAGTTTGTTTTCCAAGTGTCATTATGATGTATTACTATTAGGTACCAAGTGGGTGGGAATACATATTCTAGTTAAAGCATTTGTGTCTAGCTACACACCGCTAACAAAGTTGCTTAGTTATCAATGTAGGATTCTTAATGAGCTTTAAGCTAAGGAAACCTTTTAGTGACTTAGCTTATTTTGTATCTTTTCACTTAGGAAGATTTTGGAGGTGATTTTTTTCCATAGGAGGATACCATCTGACGGCTGCACATTGTAACAGTAAAGGCAGAAAGCTATAGTGATAACCTCTCTCCTAAAAAAGTTAACTGGTCTCATCCAGCAGAAGCTATCTTAAATCTGTGATGTGTCAGGTGCAGCCAAATATGACACCTTCTGATCTTAGCCATCTCAAACCAGTATCTGTCCCAAGAGAGGAAATTCCCCCCACCCCCAGAAGTTTACAGAAAACTGCCTCTTCAAGTGTTTGCCTTATTCAGCTTTTCACTTGTGCCATTAAGCAAGCACTGTAGCAAAAGCCACTTCCACATGGCCCTGGCAGGGAGCATTGCTGCTCCATGCTCCATTCTCACTGTACTTGGTATTGTATTTTTTATAAATAAGATTTTTATGTAAAGCTTAGAATTTGATTTACAGGGACCTTGCTGCAGTAAATACCATCTCAATTTTGTGCCACTGGTTCAGCTGTTAGCACAGTAAAAAAAATCATTTGTATCAAAGGGGCAAATACTTTATTAAGGTAGTAAAAGGGAACATTACTTCTGCTTTTGGGAAGTTACTGCAAGCACAAGCATTTGTGCTTTTAAGCAAATTAAAGTAGCAAAAGAAAAACTTAAGTGAAACCTTTGCCATCTTCATGTTTTATAATATAAAGCTTACCCAACACCAGTTAAGCCATGGTTAACCTAAATGCCTCATGCCCCAGTTCAGCAAAAGGAGGAAAATGTGCCTGCCTCACAGTCATCAGTCTTTAAATCTTTTTTGTTGTTGTTCTTAAGGGGTTGAATTTGCCTGCATTCCTTGTCTTTAGGGGAAATTCCCTTTTCATATTGTGTGCTTCCCAAAGCTATAGTCATAGATTTCTTCCAGAAACTATTGTCATAATTGTCACTGGAGTGCTTAAATATACCTACTATACTGACAAAATACATGGAAGTGAGTTATAATGAGGCAGAAACAAAATCCTCGATAACACTGATGATACTCTACCAATCACCGTGGTTTTGGAAAGTCAGTCACAGTTGTATTATTGCACTCAACTTCATTGTGTCATTTTATTTAACTTCTTCGTCTTGGTGGTCCTTGCCCAGTTATTTTGCCTCATTAGACATCAAGAAATGGAGAAAGACTGAAAGTTAAGATATTAAGTGCTTGTTCTTCATGTTTCCTTCTTGTTATTTATGCTATTCTCTTTGTGGCTGTATTCTTCTTTCAATCTTCTCAGCTTATAACTGTCTTTCCCTTATGCTAAGGATAGCCCTTACACTCATCCCATCTATGCTGTCAAGGGCTGCTGGTTGGTGCTGGTACAAGGAGCCCACTGAGCAGTTTTCTTACCTTTGCCTGCCCTGCCTTTCATGGAATAAGAAAGGCAATGTTTTGCAGCTTCCAAATTTCTGAAGAAACTAATCTCAGATTGGCAGTTAAAGTCAAAATGTTGCCAAATATTTATTCCTTTTGCGTAAGTTTGGCTACCCGGTTCAATTGCTTTTTATTTTTAATGTCTTGACTCTTCAGAGTTCGTACCTCAAAAGAACAATGAGAACATTTGCTTTGCTTTCTTCTGAATCCCTGATCTCAACAATCTATACCTGGACTGTCCAGTTCTTCTCCTGTGCTGTCTTCTCTTCTATCCAAGTAGAATGTATGCCAGGAGCTCCTTCCCTCTAGCAATTTCTACTAAAATGTCCAAGTAGAATGTTTCCTTTTACAATCAAATTACTGTATTTATTAATTTGCTAGAATCCAGTAAATCATTTCGGTAGCTCTGGCTGTGCTATCAATAAAAAGATGAAAGCAACAAGTTGATTTTTTTTAGGTCTACTATTGATTGAACATTCTCCAATGGGCAAGGCTCATTGTCAAAGCAGGGTGAACATGATCAGATTTTCTTCTGCATCATCACACAAGCTGTGAGTGTTGCTACAAAGCACTTCTCAGTACTCCTTCTCTAACCTCAGTATGTTAATAGCCATTCATACTTGGCTTAAGCATCACCATTCTGGCCACAGTCTGAGAGATTAGTGATCAAAGCTCCCTTCCCTATCACTACCACCACCTACTGATAACAAAGATTCCTGAATACTTAGTAGTAGTAAAATATTTTTCAAGCACAGAGTTACAGCTAATCCTGGATCACTTGTTCTAAATTCATAAGGGAGTATATCAAGAGCAAATGAAGTAAATGATTCTTTCCTGCGTGTGGGAGTCACCATCAGTTTATTCAAAGGGGGTTCCTGTGATAGGTTCATTCCTTAAGTGGTGCCACAGAAGGACCCTAGGAAAATGCTGATCTTGTCCTGAGAGACAACTGATTTGAGAAAATGATTATACCACAGCAGGAAGGCAGCACCAGTGAACATATGGTAAATGGCAAAAACAAGACAGTTTTAGAAACTGCTAATTCAGTAGTAGCCTTGGACTTTCCTTTAACTCAAGCAGGCTGGAATCTGTCTTTATAGTTGGCAACTTTCCAAGATAAAGCAGTGATAATAGCAGTTGGCAACACTAAATATCAATATCATCACCCTTTAATGACATGTTACCCCTTTCAGATCTAGAAAATCAGGCAAAAAGTGATGTCCCAACTCTACTCTAAAAACCTGCTCCTACTATTTTAGTCAGTGTTTCTTTAAGGAAGAAGAGGACTATGTCCCCAAGAGCTAACTCTGCCTTATAGCCCTGGTGGATCCCTGAAAACCCTATTTGTTCCATACTGGGCTTTGGAATATGAAAAATGGACCTGTGTGGCTGGGCGTGGTGGATCACCTGTAATCCCAGCACTTTGGGAGGTCAAGGTGGGCGGATCACTTGAGGTCAGGAGTTCGAGACCAGCCTGGCCAACATGGTGAAACTCCATCTCTACTAAAAATACAAAAATTAGCCAGGCGTGGTGGCGCACGCCTGTAATCCCAGCTACATGGGAGGCTGAGGCAGGAGAATTGCTTGAACCTGGGAGGCAGAGGTTGCAGTGAGCTGAGATTGCACCACTGCACTGCAGCCTGGGCAACAGAGCAAGTCTCTGTCTTGCAGCGGGGGGAAGGACCCTGTGGTACTCCTACAAACTTAACAACTTTAGCTTTTCGGGGAACAGTGGTGGTCTCCACAGATAGCTAGAATCTTCTAAGATGAAAACAAACTTTCATCCAGCTGCTTTCTGCCTACTGTTAACCTTTGCCACTTCCATTCCTTCAAGTGTGTAATCCCCAGGGTTGTCTTGTATTACACACATCCTTGTTAAGTAAATATACCACCGTTGATTTCTTCTTCCAGTGCAACATTTGGATTAAATAAAAATCTTTAGTTTCCAGATCTTGAGGATTAGTTTCATTGGCTAGTCATCAAAACAAAGGAGAAACCTGACCTAAAAGTTCTTGCTAAAGTAACATACCCATCATTTAAAGCATTTTTTTATACAAATGCATTTTATTGTTTTAAACAGAACAAAAGAAGAGGCAGAAAATATTTGCATGTAACAAATCCTAGCTTATAAATGTAGTTTTTTAGCAGTGATGTCTCTAATCATCATTCAGGGATTTTTTTTTTTTTTTTTTTTTTAAATTTGCTTCACTGTGTCTTGAGCACTGATATTGGAGAAAAGCACATCCGGCATAAAGTGTAAACCAGTGTCTCAAACCACTGGAAGAACCGGGAGAGCAAACATGATTTTTCTTATTTCCTCTAAGTAATCTTTAGTAAAACAACAAGTGATCTTTGGCATAGATTCATACTTTAAAGGCATTAATATTGCATTTATATCAGGCAAGCAACTATACAAATATGCTGAGGGCCTTGAAAATAATCATCCTCAATTTTAAAGGAAATAGTGAAAGCCTGAGTGTACAGGACCAACTTAAGTTTTACACATTCGATGTTGGGAACTAACACACAGCGATGGGTGGGAAGGAAGGATGTTCAGGCAAGGGTTCTTACTCCTTTACTCATCTGGTTCTGGCTTTGGGAAAAAATAAGGTTTCATGTGCTGGGAAATACTTAGCAGTAATAAGTACCAAAAAGGAAACACTGCCCTCTCATTTTGCCTAGCAGGAACTTATTGTGGTGATAAGAAATACGAAACCCATTACTCTCTTGAACCCCATACTTGGGAGTAGATGCAGAGAGCTTGGTTGTAGTTGGTTGCAGGGAGGTAGGAATTACAGGAGTAGTATTTCCCATTGATTCATCTTCAGCAGCATTAGAATTCTAGTCTGCAAATACCACTCTCCCTTAGGCAGGAAGTGTCCTTCAGACAGGGCTGCCTTGCCATTAAACACTCTTAGGGGACAAGCACTCATTCTTAGGACTGAATTTTAAAAGGATAAAAAGGATCTTTTAGAGTTACAGATGAATAAACACCTACATGTCTTTAAAATCTTGTTTAGAAAGGGTGTGGAGGAAGGCTACAAAAACCAGGATAGGAGACATGTTTTGGTTAAAATTAAAATGCAGCATTTCAGCTCAAAATGAACAGTTAAGAGCTAAGAATGAATGATAAGGCCTCAGCACAGACCTCTGCAGGCAGTGACTAAGCATGGAGTGCCGGGAGTGGCCCTGCTGGGAAGATGGCAGGGCCACACCCTGGCTACTCTGCCCTTCCAGTGGCAGAGAGCACCAGGACACAGTGTGTTCATGTGATGGCTACCTTGGCGGGCTGAGGCAGGATATGGGACGGGAAGTTTCCCTAGCACAGACATTGCTCGGGGCATGGTGAAAGCAGAATCATATGATTCTGTGATTTCTTCCTGACAGTGAAATACAGTTTTATATTGTGGGAAACTAGAAGGATTAAACTGAGGAAGTGCAGGAAATGAATCCAGGCCCCATATGCTGGGGCTCCACAGAGGCCACCTTCCCCTGTAGCAGCGAAGCTCACTTCTGAAAAGGACCCAGGTAGCACAGCCCAGGGAAGGAAGGCATGGTTGGCAGCAACATGGAAAGCTCAAAACAATTTTTGGAGGCACAGCAGTTTTCTTCTTAGTAACTGATTTGCCTGGGTCCTGGGTCTTGGGAGTCTGGAAGAGTGAATGGGAGCCAAGGAAAGAGAAACAGAGGGAAGTGTCCCCTAGGGAACAAGGGCAGAGCAGGGTGTCTGGCTAGTGTTCACTTGGATTCTGAGCTTATGTGAAGTCCACGGGCTAGAAACCCAGTCTGCCTGTTGGGATAGAGGGTGCAGAATTGTAACTGTGTTTGAGAATACAGGCTTTATACAGAAACACATTTCAAAGTGTCCATGAAAAAAGAGTATAAATGTTTTCTAATTTGAAGAGGCCCCCATTCCTTTCTGATGTGTCAGGCCAGGATGTGATTTTTCAGCTCCCAGCAACTCTGGGCAGCTCCTGGGACTCAGATCATTTTCCTTCTTTTTAGTAGAGGTTTCTGTGCCAGCCAGGCTCAGCCAGGTGCCTACTGGTACCAGGGAGTCTTTCTAACCCAGCGCAGTGTAAATCCAGCATCTGTTCGAATTTTGATTGAAGCAGCTTCTGCTTCCCGCACAGTCTCCTTCACAGACTGCATGAGGTTCTGAGCGTTGTGAACCAGCATCTCTGTGGCCTGCAAGAAAAGAGGTACCTTCCGTTACCCAGAGTCCCTGATGCAGGCCTGTCTCTAAAATAGGTTTCAGCCAGGAGTGGGATGCAGCTAACCCCACTGGTACCTGGCATCCCCCATATTTGCTTGCATCACTAGGGATTTTCCCAGATGCAAAAAGAACCCAAAACTGGCCATTGCTGATTGTGTACTGTGGCTTCAGATAGCCTACAGCATGTCGTCCTTCTTGGTCTTCAAACATGCTTCTCCCTCAGGACTTGCTGTTTCCTGTACCTGGACTGCTGTTTCCTGTACCTGGACTGCTCTTTCCCCAGGGATCCCCTCACCTTCAGATCTTTGTTCACTTGTCACCTTGGTGAGGATTTCCTGCTCATTCTTTTTTTGAGATGGAGTCTTTCTCTTTCATCCAGGCTGGAGTGCAGTGGTGTGATCTCGGCCACTGCAGCCTCTGCCCCCTGGGGTCAAGGATCCTCCTGCCTCAGCCTTTGAACAGCTGGGACAATAGGTACATGCTGCCATATCTGGGTAATTTTTTTATTTTTTCTACAGATGGGGTTCCGCCATGTTGCCCAGGTTGGACTCGTACTCCTGGGCTCAAGTGATCTGCCCACCTCAGCCTCCCAAAGTGCTAAGACTACAGGCATGAGCCACTGCGCTCGGCCTTATTTTTTCCATTGAACCTATCATCACGAACTGATACACTACATATTTTACCTAGGTTGTTTGGGAGTTTTGAGGTTTTTTTCTGTATTCACACTAAAATTTAAGTTATACAGAGTAGATTTTTGTCAATTTTGTGCACTGTCATACCCCCAGTATTTAGGATGGTGCCTGGCACACAGGAGGTATTTCATAAATATTTAATTAATAAATTTTAAAAACAACCAAATGAACAAACCAAGCAACCAACCACCTTAAACCCATGAAAATCTAAATAGGTTAATCTTTCAAACACACAAACTTATAGGACTGAAATCACATTGGTACTCTACCATAGAAAGTCAAGGATCTTGGCAATTCATCAGCCCAGTAATTCTTAGCTATTTTTGAGTCATACATCATTTGAGGATTTAATGGAGGTGGTGAATTCTCCCCCAGAAAAAATGCACACCTGCATAAAATTTGTACACTCAGTTTCACAGGCTCTGATGAGTGTAACTGTGGGCTGGAATTCCTCATCAGTTGTTCTTTTCACTTGGTCAGCAAAGGGACTCAGGCCCAGAGACATTCATAGAGTGAGGATTAGGACTCAAGATTTCTGACTTATAGTCCTATGGGTTTTGTTTTTGTTTTTTTGTTTATTTTATTTTATTTTATTTTATTTTTTGAGATGGAGTTTCGCTCTCGTTGCCCAGGATGGAGTGCAATGGCACAATCTCAGCTCACTGCAACTTCCACCTCCCAGGTTCAAGCGATTCTCCTGCCTCAGCCTCCCAAACAGTCCTGTGTTTTTTCCATTCTACCATACTGTCAATTTCTACCCTTTTTAAAATTGGAATATTTAATGGAACATAATAGATATTCTCAAGGCATATTTTTAGTGGTTAATTGATTAACTCTGTGATTAGGCCTGAATCTCAGTCTTATCCTTACTTCCCCATTTTTTTCCACCTTTCTTTGGACAGAAGAGACCACATGACATAGAAACAGCAAAGTGTGCAAACGCTGCATAGAATATATGGAAATTAGGTGTGAAGATACAGTTCCCATAGTTTGGGAGAAGAGAGGATTAGGGTGAGAGTTGTTGGATTAGAATATGGTAGCAGAAGCAACAATAATGGCACCAAGAAGAATGGCCGCCTTATTTCCTCTAAAGTGCCCCAGTGCCCTATCTCCTGGCCTAGAGATCAGAAACAGCTGTTCTTTCAAACTATTTTTGAGTTCCTCACGGGGGGTGGGGGGAATTGTGTCTCTTAATTTTTTAAACTCCCTTACCACCTAATATAGTGCTTCACCTTAGCCCATGTGTGATGAGCCCTGTGTGGCTAGTCCAACAAAACTATGTACCCCATGTGTGAGGAGCCCTTTGTGGGCAGTCCATGTGGGAATCCTGCTCAGAGCAGGGCCTCCCGGAGGGGAAATAAGGAGAGTAACGGGTGCTCAAATGAGGGTTTCCTGAAAGACCTGGGCCAAGATTCCGGGAAGGAGGACAAACTTGGGTGATTGCTAAGGTATATGCAGGAAGCAGTGGTTAAGAGAACCTTCTCAGCATCCTTATTTCTATCTCTGTCAGAGAAACCTAAAGAGAATATAAGAGAAGCACCTCCTCTGAGCTGTCATTTCAGTTTCAGCACAGGCCAAACTACCTCATGCCCCAGAAAAGCCTGCACTGCTCATCCTCCCTGAGGCACTAACACACAGAGAGCTGAAAAGCGGACATTCTCTCCAGCCAGAAACATACAGTGAGTTGAAATGAACAGGCACTGGAGGCCTCAAAAGAGCCAAACTTATTTCAAGGGTAAGGAACTGAGTAGAGTCCTAACTGCCACTGATCCATAGTGTTATTTCAGACACTTAACCTCTCTAGACCTCAGTTTCCTATCTGTAAAATGACAAAAGTTGCCCAAGAGCAATTCCAGATTCCTTTATTTATTTATTTATTTATTTATTTATTTTGAGATGGGGTCTTGCTATCTTGCCCAAGCTAGTCTTGAACTCCTGGTTTCAAATGATCCTACTGCCTCAGCCTCCTGAGTAGCTGGGACTACAGGTGCACACCACCACGCCTGGCTCCCAATTCCTGGTTTTTTGTTTTGTTTTGTTTTTTCAAGACAAGAGTCTCACTCTGTCACCCAGGCTGCAGTGCAGTGGTGCAATCACAGCTTACTGCCTTGACCTTCTGGGCTTAAGCAATCCTCCCGCCTCAGCCTCCCAAAGTGCTGGGATTACCTGCATGTGCCACTGCACCTGGCCCCAATTCCAAATTTCTGATGTATCTATCCAACACTGACTTTCCCCTCCTGAGAGAGTCTGAGTGCATCCCACATACTGAATACTCGATACTCGATTAAGAGGTAAAATTTCCCCAAAGCAGAGTTAAATTACTGCAAAACGGCACAGAAGCTGCCAGTCAGAAACCAAAAACAGCTGCCACCTACCTGCTCAGACTCCTCATCACTGATGTTGGTCCGGCCCAGCATGGTGGCCTTCACTGTGGACAGGATTTTGAGCTGGGTGCTTATGGTTGGGATTCGCTCACATACCTAAAGAGAAAGTTTAATTTGGTATGTTTCTCTGTTTGCCTTGCCCACAAGCTCCTTGAAAGCAAGACTTATCTGTCTCTGTATTCCCAGCGGCTGGCACAGAAAAGGCACTCAATAAATAAGCAGCAGAATTCCACTTGTTTTTTCCCCTAGGGTCAGTACAATCCCTTTCTCCAGAAATGGAAGCATTCATTTGATAGGAAGTAACCTTTCCTGAATCTGTCTTTCCCAGTACATTTGTTTTTTTCCCTTTCTGCTATTTCTGTCCCCGGTGAAGTGCCTCTTTCTCCTTTACCTAGTTTTTCTCTCCTGCTTTTCTCCCTCTCATACCCTCCCCTCCAACACACACACACACACACACACACACACACACACACACGCACGCACGCAGCATCTTTCCCCGAGTACCTGTAAGAGGTTGGTTCTAATCCGTTTATCTGTGCACTGCTTGGCAACCTCCTTGGCCAACCGAGTCACCTCGTCTGAGGCCTTGGCGATGTCCTTCGCACACTGAATGAGTGCCCGCTTGGTACCACTGCCCCCTCTTACCAGCCGAGACATCTCAGCCATGAGCAGAGCCATGCGCTTGGCTGCTGCAATGATGTCATTGCCCTAGAGGGAAGCAGAGATACAGTGTGAGTTCTGCCCACGCTCTGGCCATGTTAAGGAAGGAAGGAGAAGCGCAAAGAAGAGGAGGGAGCTTGCCACCTTAGCATCCCTCCGGAAGGGTGAGAAGAGGAGAAAAGGACCGTTCTTGAGTGATATGGATAGCACTGGAGGAAAAAAATAGAATGAGACAGGGCACTCACCCAAGCAGTCAGTGTGAGAAACAGAGAGAGAGGAAAGAGAGAGGAGAGAGGAAGGGGAAAGGAGAGGGAGAGACATTTCCTGACTAAAAAAAAGGAAGACCCAGATATTAGTCTGAAAGGGCAAGATGTGCACCCCAGGCACAGCACTGAACAAGCACTTTGGCATCTCCAGGTTAATCACATCAATAAACTGGGGACACGGCCAAGGGGCTGGTTAAACAGGCACTTTCATTTCTATAGGGAGAAAGCAGTAGAGCTGGCCTGAGGGGAAAAATACAGAGGAGCCTTTCCAGATGCTGAAATCACCCTCTTCATGCTTACCCTTGTTGCAAATAGCAGCCAAGGGCTCTTGCTACTTAACTAGAATTTCAAACCCCAAGTAACTATTCTCAGCCTGGGTGAGGGAAAAAAAAAAAGATATTTTCTGATCTAGCCTGCTCTGGCTATCCCTCTACTGCCTCTTATTTGTCCCGTCAGCCTGAACAAACATGTTGCTTTAATTTTTCCCACGTAAAAGGGTAAAGAATCAATTCTTCAGTCCCCTCAGCTAAGTGAAGACTCCAGTTAAAGGAACCTTCAGCTAAGAGGATGCAAGAGAAGGCATTAGGAAAATAAAAGTCGTGATTCCAGCTATAAATGGAACCCTCACTCCAAGGAATGGCAGTTTATCTTAGACTTGGCATTTTGGTTTACTAAAACCCTCACGGGTCATAGTAAAGAAACAGACAAGTTATTTATTCTGTGCCCTCTCATGAAAGCTCCTCTTTTGGCTGCTACAACCCCAAGTCATAGCAACTGCAATGTTCAAAACTAGCTAAAAGTTCAGGCCCTACTCATTTTTCCCCTCATGCTCTTCATTTCGCTACAGTGCAGTGAGGCATACACAAACCATACCACTGCAGGGTGCTCTGCAAGAGGCCTCTACAGGCACCATGAAGCGGTTCATCATTTATGCTGGAAGGGTGTAACATCTCAGGCAGTAATTGAGGCCGGAGAGAACGCAGGTATGGGAAGAAGTCAAGAAGCAAGGGGTATGTTAGACAAGGTCCTCTGGGTCCTCTTCTAGTGCAGACCTAGGATCATTCCAGGACCCCATCACCTTGGTTAGAAGATAGCATAGTGCCATGGTTAGTTACTACCCATCACTCTTCAAAGCCTTTCTTCTTGCAGCATGCCACCTTTAAAGGGAAAAGTGATCACCCCAATCCCCCTACTCTCCAAACTAGCTTTGGTTCATTCCCCAAGGCCAAAGTTCCATGGCGGCCTGTCTTGTGGCCTTGAGTACTCCGTTTCCCACTCCAATTCCCTCCCGCTGAGATACCTGGACAAGCAGTCAGTGAGGCCCCATTCTCTGTGGACTCCCATCAAGGCCAGCATCTGCCACATAGCCAAGTGCAGGGCAGCAAGCAGTCCTCCCCCAGAGACCCTGCCCTATAAAGCTGCCTCTCCCCCTCAACTCTCCCTGAGCCATCAGTGAGGGGTCAGTCGGGAGCAGGCAAAGCTCAATGGTCAGGCCAGGTGACCTCGTAATGGTCTACCATGGTTCCTGACCTGGAAGTCATTGAAAGATGCATCCACGGCTTCCCAAGGGGTTTAAAGTTCCAGCGATGGCCACAAATCAGTAAGAAAAGGAATCCTTTCAAAAAGTGACCCCCTATCTCGCTTCATCCCCTAAACATAAATGCAGTCCAATTAATCTGGCATTAGCAGACCTATCAAACTTGTGAAGCCAGTCCTAACAACATGGTGCAGACAGACAGATGCCCGCCCTGCTCAGACTCACAGGACCAGCACAGATCATGAGTGATGCAATGTGTCAAGGCTGCACATGGCCGGATGCATATGGAGCAGCCCCCAACTGGGGGTGCTGATCAGTACCTTACTAGACCACTTGGTAGCTTCCCGATGCAAGGACTGAGCCGCGGCCAGAATGGGCTGGTTGACCGGCTGATTGGATGGCATTAACAGCAGCTCAGGTTCGTAATCGTCTTCCATGTCAGGGGGGACAGGGAACCCAGCAGCATCGGCCGCATCTGCCTCAGCTGCAACACCTATACCCACCTCAGCGGCTGGGATGCCCGGCTTTGTCGATGGCGGGAAGGATGAGAAATAGGGATAGTGTTAGTAAGAGCAATACAACTTGGGAAACTGGGCTTCAGCTGGTTTAGTAACCAAAGCCTGCCTAGGATGAGAAAGAAACATGTTCTCTAGGAGCCTTGTGTACCAAGCTTCACAGAAAGGGGAATTCTCAGCCTCCAGCGCCACTCAGCCCAAGCCACCGTTGTGGTGAGAGAAGAAAAGGGACTCACTCTAATGGCAAAGGGCTTCTAGAGAAATCTTTACACCAAGAAAGCAAGTGGCATCCATTTCTTTAATATACTTGATACTAAAGTCAAACTTGACAAGAGTGATTCTCACAGCAGAATATTTCTGAGGAGCCAAACAACCAAACGATAGTAGCAAATTACCTTTAAAAGGAATCCGGAGAGAAAAAGTAAATGCAACCACACAAGTTACTTTGTACAGAACAAAGTGAACACTGCTGGATCATATGGTCACTGTTCTACATTTTCCTGGGACACAGGAGGCAATTTGGGTCAGCTCTGCAGCTGCCAGACATAGATTATTTCCTTCATGAGTTAAAAGTCCCAGAATTAAAAATGATACATCAGAGGTAACGAATACCAAACTAGGAAAGAGGCAGGAAAAACAAACACAATGGTGACTGAAGAGAACTTAAGTACCCCACTGTCACCCAGCTGTAAGGAGCCTCAAGAAGCCACCTCATCAGCCACCCATCTCAGGGAACACCCACACATCAGACCAGCTCTCTATCCCCTCAAGGTCTTCCAAGGCAAAGCTTCTGCCATCTCTTTTTGCATTCATTGCTAGTACCAACTCAGAAAGCTTCTCCTTGGGTACAACCTAAATTGCTTGCAAAATAGGTTCTCACTCACCCCAAACTCTGCTTATCTAGTTCACAGATAGAATAATATGTGAACTTGGCAAGTGATTGCAGCTGAGCTCACAGAAGCTCAGAAGAATGGTGCTCATTTAAGAATGAGAATCATGATGGAGAGAACATGAATTTAGAACCAGGGATGGAGATTATAAAAGCCAGATGCTGAAAATAGACTAACATGGAAAGAAAATTAAAAACTGCCTCAACGAAGCCAAACCATTTATACAAAGAATGGTGAACACAGGTTCTTTACATCAAACATCTGTACTCAAGAGGAAGTAGTTTATATGGAATTTTCTTTGAGGTTGTTATCACTCCTAAAAGTCTTAACCTGCACACGAAACCTGACTCCAAAGGGTGACGATGCTGGAGGATTCAGGGCCAACAAGGGGTTCAGATACCATCTAAACTCTTTTGCCTAAACTCAACCAAGACCCATCTCTGCTGCTCAGAAGAAAAGCCAGCTCACTGCTGCTAAGGCTCAGAGCCCCACAGTGTACAAAGACAGACACGCTGACAGACACACAAACAGATATTCCTCCCCAGCCCAGTACACACATGGTTCAAGTAGCTTCTGACTTCACACAACTCAAAGTCAGCAAACTCCTGATGTTGCACACTTCAGGAGACAGACCTCAGGACTTCTGGCCACAAATGGCAAAGTGGGGCAAGTAATGTGGGCCAATGCTGTCTGCTTTTAAGTTTGTTTGTTTGTTTTTTTAAATAATTCATGTATATTTTTTGTTCTGCATAGTGTATTTTGGTTCATTGTAATGAAATTTAAATTTCCTTTAAAATCTTCACTGTCACCCTCCCCCACTCCCCATGCACAGTGGGGCTCTGCCACATGCAGTTGGAGAGATACCATTATAAATAATTCTACAGGTCAGGTGCAACACCAGCAAAGTCTCCCTTCCTTCTTAGAACCTGGGCTCACAGCTAACAGTTCAGCAAAATAGAGTTAAAAACCAATGTGAATTTCCTAGCCTGAAAAAATCCAAGATCCGCTGCAGGTGCAGGAGGTCCCTGAGGAGGTACAATCGACACAAGAGCTTGAAAGCTTTGAGGATGTGCAAAGAATAAAGGCAAATAGGTGGTGGGAATAAAGATCTAGGGTCATAAAAACATTAAAAAAAAAGATCTAGAGTCATACTAGAAACAGTTTAGAACTAAGCTACCTTTCACTGCAAGGTTAGCAATAATATTCCTCTTATCTAGAAAAGCTACTGCTCACTTTTCATCATTTAGGGGAAAATAGGCAAAAGTTATTCATAGGGCAAGACTGCTGTAGCATCCATATTTTTACCAACGACATTAATATTTACACCTTCAGATTTGCTGAGTAAGAGACAGCCTGGAGCTGTCTTGAGTTGAGAGGTAAAATGGTTCTGAGAAAGGACAAAAGCACATGGCTTCTAAGATACCAATCTACTTGCTTCTGTGGAAAAAAAAAAAAACTGAAAGAAAATGCAAACATTTCATCTAGCTTTAGCACAGCCCACAGAATTCATATTTGGAGCTCTGATCATTAGCAGTGTAGCATCTAAAAACATTTGCAGTTCCAAGAAAGATAAGCAATTTCTAAAAGACCCCAAATGCTAAGGTCAAGGCAGCTGGCACTCTAATGGACAAAGAGGACAGGAACCCTTTCTCAAATCACAGGTATGCTGACTCTGGCTTTTGCAAGCTTGAAGGAGAAACCATCAGGTGTCAGAAACATCTCACTAAAGCACAGGTAAGAAGAGGAATATGCTATTGGCAACACAGGAACCACAGGAGAGAGAGAGGGTAACTCCAAATAGACTCTACTTTCTGGGTCTTTCATGGTCCTTCATCCTTTCTGAGAAGACATCCTTTCTCAACAAGAAAAGCTTCACTACTTACCTTGCTGGACCATTTGCGAGCTTCATCATGGAGCTGTCTGGCAGCCATCATCATTGGCTGGTTAATCACCTCCCCGGCCTTCTGCTCAGGGAACTCTTCATCCTTTTCCTCTGGTGGTGGAGGCCTAGGTGGAGGGACCTCACCTTCAGGCAGAGGTGGTTTGGGAGGAGCAAGCTCATCTGTTAGCTAAAAAAGAGAAAACAAGTTGTAAGTAAAGTCCTAAAACTACTCCCCCTGGAATTCTTTCCTTTCTTCTAAAAAGCATCCCTAGAAAATCCACCCACATTCACTCCATGTAAGACCACCCACACTGAGCCACAAGGACCACCTGCTTCAATCTCAACAGAAGGAGGTTTCTCTACAAAAAGCTAGCAGTGGCCGGGTGCAGTGGCTCACGCCTATAATCCCAGCACTTTGGGAGGCCAAGGCAGGTGGATCACCTGAGGTCAGGAATTCGAGACCAGGCTGGCCAACATGGCGAAACCCTATCTCTACTAAAAACACAAAAATTAGCCGGGCATGGTGGCATGTGCCTATAATCCCAACTACTTGAGAAGCTGAGGCAGGAGAATCACTTGAACCCGGGAGGCAGAGGTTGCCATGAGCTGAGATCATGCCACTGCACTCCAGCCTGGGCGACAGAGCAAGACTCCGTCTCAAAACAAGAAAAAAAGAAAAAAAAAAAAAAGGCTTGCAGCTACTGTTTTGGTTGCATCCCAGGGAAGTATACACAGTGCTACCAGATGAAGGAGTCTCAAAAAATCCCTACAGATGATGTAAGTTGTGGTCTTGGTTCTACCAAAAAGCAGCTACATAGGCAAGTAACTTCTCCCCTTGGCCTGAGGTTCCTCATCTGTCACTGAGGGGTAGTTAGACCAAATGACCTCTAAGATCCAGATTCTAAATGGCATAACTCTGTTGCTCACATAAGAAGCCATTCCCAGGAATAGCCCTCTCTCCCAACTCTAAACACTCACCAAGCGCCCAGCTGGGAAGAATCTAAGACGCGTTGAAGACTGGGAAACACTGTTCCTTAGCTGTGTGTGCAATGACCCAATTTTGTACTCAACCAACTTAGAAACTTAACATCTTTTACTGACATTAAATATGGGAAAGTAAATCAGATTATTGCCTTGATAAGTTATTTACAAAGTCAAGGTATTTCTAATACTGTTAGTTGGAATAAGTGTCTAGAAATAATCACTATTTCTGTTTCTGGAATTTGTATCTGCAACATACTGCCTAGCTAGCTTCTTCCTACACCATGTAAAAATATATTCACAGTACTTGCGGGGGGTAGTGGGGAAGGTATCTAAAGATCTTAAATTATAGTTGGGGAAAAAAATTTTTAAAGCATGTATCTTGTTACTTAAAAAAAAGTCAAATAAAGGAAAGAACCAACGCAAGATTTCAACCACCTCGGTTCTACCATTATCAACTAAGAACACACCAAATCTCCTTACTCCAAGCTGTGCAGATTATTTTACCACAATGCACTACCTCATCACTCATCACATCCACACTTACCAAAGCCAGCTCCTCTGCTCCAGCCGCTCCCCATCACAGCAAGCCACTACCACACACACCAGTACTACACACACACACACACACACACACACAACCCATGCATATAAGCACTAGGTTATAACTCCACTGGATTTAGGAATGAAAATCAAGATCTGCCTCCCGCTAAGCTTCAAATGAAAGCTAAACGAAGCCACCTAGTGATGGAGGCTCTAAAACACAATCTACCTCTCTCTTGCTGCAGTCTCAACACCTTCCTGCTCAATTCTCTGCATCTCTGAATTTACTTACTCGGAGTTGTTCAAGGTCTGGTGGAGGCGGCGGGAAGTCAGGCTCCTGAGGTTGGAAGGCTTCTCTGACCTTGGCCACAGCTCCCAGGATCCGATATCCTGAGTCCAGGAAGCTCTTTTGCAGTCCTAAACACAAGACATCCTCACTTTCAGCTGGGTCAGTGCCCCAAAGCACTATCTGTGCAGCAGAAGAACTGGTTCCATGAACAAAAGCTGGATGTGAAGCTGCCAGTAAATATCACGGGCAGTGATTGAAGAAGGGGGAGGCAGGACAAGGCAGATGCCCTGAGGCCTGCAGAGCATTGGAAGCATCAGAAACCAGCTGTTCTTTTAGTGTTCAGGGTGCCTTCTTGGCTGTACAACTAAAAAGTACCCAGGAGATCCCTGGGCATGAACACTTTGGGCTCAGGTGGCATCCATCACCTCTCTTATGATGAGGCAGTCAAGAGATAAGCCTGCCCAACTCAGAACATGGGAGATGTCAGTTTCAGATTGGACATACATTCCCTGAAGTACTTCTCACCTTTCTGTCTACTCCTTTGCTGTCCTTGGCATTCAGTATGTTAACCCTTATGCTGAGCTGTGCTACTCTGTCCAGTTGCCTGGAATTCAGGAATCTACTCTACTATTAGAAACTCCAATTAGGAAACCAAGCATGTCCTTAGTGATAATGGGTTTTGGATATTAGAAAGATTCTGCCTGAACCAGAGATGGACAGGGGAGCCCCTCCTTCCTACTCTCTTGCATTGACTGCATTCTACTCATAGACAAGACTGAAAACATCAGATGTTCAAAACAGGAAGGAATTCAGATGATTTCAACCAAAGGAGCGGCTCCAATTATGATCTGCCATGGTAGTACCAAAAATATGATCAAAATTCACCTAAAGAAAACCCAGATTTTCTTTAGGCCTACGAGAACCACAGATCAACTTAAGCCCTCCAGATTTGATAGAAATTGAGAATGCTTTACAGAGAAAAAAAAGCATTTTAAGAAAAGCCCAAGAGAAGTTAACACCAGTTACATAAACTACATGAATGGTAAATTGGTTATCATGCATGTTTTGAAAATTTTCCAAAATAACGACTGAACAAGGCAAGGAGCTATTTAGCCAGACCATATTAAGAAAGCAGAGGCTGGATGCCTGTAATCCCAGCACTTTGGGAGGCCAAGGCAGGTGGATCACCTGAGGTCTGGAGTTTGAGACCAGCCTGGCCAACATGGTGAAACTCTGTCTCTACTAAAACTACAAAAATTAGCTGGGTGTGGTGGTGGGAGCCTGTAATCCCAGCTACTCGGGAGGCTGGGGGAGGAGAATCACTTGAATCCAGGCGGGGGCGGAGGTTGCAGTGAGCCGAGATTGTGCCATTGTACTCCAGCCTGGGCAACAAGAGCAAAACTCCGTCTCAAAAAAAAAAAAAAGCGCAGAGGCTGGGCACAGTGGCTCACGCCTGTAATCCCAGCACTTTGACAGGCCAAGGCGGGTGGATCACCTGAGGTCAGGAGTTCAAGACCAGCCTGGCCAACATGGCAAAACCCTGTCTACTAAAAACACAAAAATTAGCCGGGCATGGTGGCACACACCTATAATCCCAGCTACTCGGGAGGCTGAGGTAGGAGAATCGCTAGAACCCAGAAGGTGGAGGTTTCAGTGAGCTGAGATCATGCCACTGCCCTCTGGCCTGGTTGAGAGTCTCAAAAAAAAAAGAAAGCACAGAGAAGTTGGTCCAGAAAAACTAACATACAACAAGCCTGCCAATAACTGCAGAGATTTGGATGGAAAAAGATTAATCTAGCATTCTCAAACTAAGTGTCTACAGTTTTTGCCCCCAGACTTTGTATGTGGTGGTTGTGGGGTACATATTCCCTCACGACCTTTCCTGAGTTAACCTCTCAGCAGAGGTGAGCCATAGTGCCATGCATTGCTTACCAGGGTCAGAAATGTTTCCAGCCACAGCTTTTGCATCCATCACCATCGGGGAGATGGTTTTGCTCAATTCATCAGAGGCAGCTTTCACAGCCTCACGGAACTTGGGATCCTCGGAATTCTCCACCTCCCTCTTAGCCACCAGCAGGATCCGGTTGGCCCGACGAGCAATGCTGGTTGCCCCAGCAACCAGCATCTGAGGCTGAATGTTGGCCATAGCTACCTTGCACTTGTCCAGGTCTTTTTTAATTGCTTCTTCTGAAGCATCCAACAGAGATTTGGTATCAATGGCTTCGTCCACCAGCCCTGTGAGGAAAACAGAAATGGAATTTAGTTTCAATTTAGAAGAATAGAAACTCCAAAACACTGTTATCCACTCAAGTTTCTCATGAGAAAGTATAACATCCAGAATTCTCTTCTTCAGCTCAAACTCTTCCTACATAATCAAAAGCTTCCAGGTAAACACTACAGTTAAAAAAAAAAAGTGAGGACATAGCCCAAAAGCCCATCTGGATTTGCAGCATTTATACCAACCGTGGTTGCCAGCCTTCTTGTATCCACCCCAGACAACCAGAAATGCAACATCGGGAGGAAACAAGGAATACGTCTGAAACCATCACTGCATCACCACCACGTTATCTGTGAATAATATTTTCTCTCTGCCCGTCTCACTCCCCAGCCATCTGTTGCTTGTTGGCAGCTTGTAGTCCTCAAGATGAGCCATGCGGAGGATTCCAATAACCCTAACAGCCTGTTTCTTATTCCTGTTACCTCTCTTCAGACACCTCAGGAGTTCCACTTTCATCTCAGGCTGCCATGGACCCCAGTCACAGCAGGTTCTGCAGGGACAGCAAAAAGCCTACATTCCTCATTCCTTCTTTCCTATCTCTCCCTTTACAGAGAATGAAGACGATTCAGAGGTGCCACTTCAATTGCACAGACACAGGTTTGCTGATGGTTGGTTTCTCCTTTTTAAAAAAACTACGTAGTTGATAAGTTGGAGGAAACTCTGAGACAAGTTGTATTAAATAGTAGCTATTGTGGTTCCTTGAAATGTGAACCCACTGAAAATGACAGGGACACTTACTGTATCCACAAACACCGCCTCCCAGCCTCTGAAACCAAACTCGGGCTCAGACTGGGCAAAGACACTATTCAAAGAGAAGATAGGAGTGGTGACAATAAACATCACGCCAGGAGGGCAGCATTAAAATAAAAGAGACTCAAAGAGTCTCTCTTCTGACAAAGTTGCAAGGCTTGAATGAGAAGCCGCCACTGCTCAGCAGCCTTAATCAGGGCCAAGTACACTGCTGAGCACATGACCGGCCCTTTATCCAATTACAGCTGAGTAACAGAACCAGTCCTGCTCCAATTTCTCAGAACTCATTCTTCATGGATTAGACAACAAGAATTGTATAGAAAACTCTACCTGTCATTTTTTCAACATTATCGATCCACTGGTTCTTCATGGTCTCAAAATGTTCATAAGCAGCTTGATTTCCAGGGTTCCTAAGTAAGATACGAGCAGCCGAGACCACCTGACAAAGACAAAACACCTTTAAACACCAGAGCACCCTTGCTCTCCAAATACAAACCTTCAGCCAAGCTTTCTCCTCTTTACTACAGATGGCACTATAAAGCCAGAAAGTGGCAAGTCTCTTTCCAGGCTGAACACATGAGGTTTGGTCTCAGCAGCTCCCCAGAATGGGCCCTTCACAGGAAGGTTTTACCATCACAGCCTGATTTTAAGAAGGTAATAAAGTGACAAAGTAAATGAGTGTCCACTTGATACTTCAGAAGAACGTACACAAAACTGGCATATGTTTAAACACTTGATGTCAACTCTTCCATCTTAAAAATCACCATTAAGAAGGATACCGAAAAGTACTCAAAACTGATTTATGAATAATATGAAGAAAAAATCCTCACAACAACCCCATGAGACAGGACAGTTAATATCTCTACTTTAGAGATGCAAAAACCAAGTCTCAGAAAATTTAAGTGACTTGCTCAAGAGGTCCTGTCCAGTCAGTTACAGCATTTGGGGAAAAAAGGATTAACATTTGCTACGTATCTGGTAAGATACAAGCTGTACATGCATATTCTTAATCCAAGTAGAGTCCATTAGGAAGGAGTTAGCTCCATTTTACAGATGAGAGACTAAGCATCAAGAGCACAGAGGACTCGGCCGGGCGCAGTGGCTCATACCCATAATCCCAGCACTTTGGGAGACCGAGGCGGGTGGATCACTTGAGGTCAGGAGTTTGAGACCAGCCTGGCCAACATGGTGAAACGCCATCTCTAATAAAAATACAAAAAATTAGCTGGGTATGGTGGTGGATGCCTGTAATCTTAGCTACTGGGGAGGCTGAGGCAAGAGAATTGCTTGAACCCCAGAGGCAGAGGTTGCAGTGAGCCAAGATCATGCCACTGCACTCCAGCCTGGGCAACAGAGCAAGACCCCGTCTCGGGGAAAAAAAAAAATCACAGAGGTCTCAAGTCCAAATCTGTCTCCAGAGTCCTCATTTTTTCTATAATTGGTGTTATAAGCCTAGATTCCTGTTTCTCTTTTTTAGGAATCTCAGTTTCATATTGAAATTGTATTTTATGCTCCATGTTTTATGGGAGCTTTTAAAGAGTGTTAGACATGTTTGTAGCTTATGAAAAATTGTGTAAAAGTTGGACAAGTTAAAAAGTTGGACAAGAGGATCTAATTTATTAACACACCACATAGGCAAAAGTTTAATGATTAAGAGATATGCTTATTTCCCCCATATCTCCTCACAAGTTCACACATAAGCCAGTATCACAAATTTGTAAAGCCTAGCATAGTTCCGAATGTATCATAGGCACTCAATAAATGTCTGAATAAATAAATGAAAAAATAATGAATTTTCTATAATTTGAATAGAAGAAAAATTACACAAATATCACACTAAATAATGCTGAGCTAATATTTTTAAGAAAACCTATCACATAGTAGACTTTTAATAACTGTCCAATTTGTTTTTTTTTTCCCAATCTTCTTTTGCTCCCAAACTTACTAGCCATGCCTTGTTACACAATAAGTAGAAAAAAGAAAGTTATAGAAACAGCTCAATTAAAAAAAAAAAAAAAAAAAAACTCTCACAAAGATGTGCAGAAAAGATATAAACTCCAAAATCAAAACAAAGTAGCCTCTTAAGATTATCCAAGCTGGCCGCAGTAGCTCATGCCTGTAATCTCAGCACTTTGGGAGGCCAAGGTGGGCGGATCACAAGGTCAGGAGTTCGAGACCAGCCTGGCCAACATGGAGAAACCCTGTCTCTACTAAAAATACAAAAATTAGCCGGGCACGGTGGCGGGTGCCTGTAATCCCAGCTACTCAGGAGGCAGAGTCAGGAGAACCACTTGAACCCAGGAAGTGGAGGCTGCAGTGAGCTGAGATTACGCCATTGCACTCCAGCCTGGGTAACAAGAGCGAAACTCTGTCTCTCAAAAAAAAAAAAAGATTATCCAAATATTTTCCTAGTTATGTGTGTATGTGGCAAGGGGATTGCTTTACTAATTTTTTCTACTTTCAAAACTAATAAATAGTCCTTGTAAAAAAAATTCAAACGTTATGAAAATGTATAAAGACAGTGACAGGGTCTTGCTCTGTCACCCCAGGCTGGAGTGCAGTGGGGCAATCAAAGCTTACTGCAGCCTCAACCTTCTGGGCTCAAATAATCCTCCCACCTCAGCCTCACAAATAGCTGTGTTCACAGGCATGCGCCACCACACCCAGCTAATTTTTTTTTTTTTTGGTGGAGTCGGGGTCTCACTGTATTGCCCAGGCTGGTCTCAAACTCCCGGGCTCAAGCAGTGCTCCCGCCTCACCCTCCCAAAGTGCCGGAATTATAGGTGTGAGCTACCGTGCTGGCCTGTATATGTTTTTTTATGCCATCTTACAGTAAGTATTCAAAAATGTATAGGAACTGTTCTGAAATTAACTTTCTTTACTGAACAGTGTATGAGGAGTGAGCAAAACCCAACCTGGGGTGTGAGTTCTCGGGCCGTCTTCACTGAGGCCTGAATGCCTTCCACTGTTGATTTATTAGCAGTACCAACCGCAGCCGCCTTCTCGGCCGTAGCACCAAGCTTTCCTGAATGGTTTTCAAAGTTAGCTGCCCTCTCATCAAATACCTTGAGGAAAAAACAGACATTAACAACATTTATTTCAATAAAATGGGTCAGGCAGCCTAAGAAAAAGTTTCATCCTTTAAGAAGGGCAGCAACTGCTCAAAGACTTTAGAGATGACATCAAACCCTAGTTAATAAAACAACAGTCAAACTCCAAATCCTGGCCTTGATGGATCTCCTCAGACGTTTAGCCATCACCATCATGTGCAAATGCACACAAACACACTCACACACACACGCACATAACCTTCATTTCCAGTTCAACCAGTGCTTACCAGGTACAAGCAGGAGCATTATATACTCTGCAGTAATTTGCTGAATGTGAAGACTAAACAACCCCCATTCTCAAAAGCTTATCTTCTAGTTTGAAGAAGACAGTCAAACCCACTCCAGACTCTACTGTAGGTAGCTGGGTATGTTAAAAGCCCAGAACATCCACACAGTCCTAAATTGAGCTCCAGCCTCCCCAGAGCAGCATCCTTCATGTATCCCATTACCATCAATGTTGTAAAAACTCTGCCCTTGACCTCCAAGGGAAAAATGATAGCTGGTGCTCACACTCAGGCCTCAGGGCAAGGATGATTGACTTTTATTAACCCCAAATGCAAAACCATCTACTTAGTTGTTCATTCAGCTCTCAAATTTTAAAAAAGTTAATGTTTCCTTTAACAGGGATACTGTGCAAGGTTGCATACTGTGAAGGGGACTATTTAACTTAAAGTAGCAAGAGATCTTTGGTCATTTGTTAGAATAGATTCTTGCAAATCTATTCTATTCTTATCTTCAAACTAGAAGATAAGCTTTTGAGAATGGGGGTTATTTAGTCTTTACTTTCAGTTAATTACTTACTGCATTATTAGAACTGATGCTTCCCAACAGCACTGGGTCAGGTTTATACACTACACGAACATGTCTGGAGCTGCCTAGTGGAATGCATCCTCTTTTTTGTCAACTTCTGCCTAACTTAGAGACCAGTTCTGGCTCTAGACCATCTCTAAAGGTCTCTTGGTTCAATAGCAAGTTCCAATATCATTGCCAGTGTTCTGTGTCTATCTTCTCAAGTCTCTTCCCCACGCCAGCCTCTTGTTTGGATTTAACTACTTGGGTTCCTGCCATTTAATGCCGAGAATCTCTGCCTAAAATCCCTGATCTCCTAGCCTTCTTCCCGTGGCCTCAGTTCTTTTACCCTAGCTGGTCTCCCACACTCTGGATCTCCTGGGCTTTTACCTACCTAATATCCTTGGTTGACCATCTCAATGCCAGACCATGACTGCTGCTCCTTCTGATTTAACTACTTAACTTGCTTTTCTCGTCACTCAACCAAAATTTACTGAGCACCTACTATGTGCCAGACCCTGAGACAGGTACTGAGGATACAAAAATGAGTAAGACACAATATCCTCATCTCAAGGAACTCAGCCCAGTGAGAAAAAAGCACTCGAAAACAGATTTACAATACAGTGTGCTATGTACAATAATAGAGCTAAGCACTGATGTTATAGGAGCAAAAGAAAAAGCACTTAACCTCTGTAGGAAGCAAAGGATAATAGGATGAAGGATAAATAGTAATTCACCAAAAAAGAAGGGGAAGATAATTACACAGAAAAAACAAAGACGTGGAAAAGACAGACTGTGCAGGAAACCACAAGCAACTAGGTATAGCTAGGGCCAGAAATGAAAGGGAGGGGTTTGTAGGAAACAGGTATGGGAAGTGTCAGAGCTAGATCACAGAGCTCTGGCCTTATCCTCTGTGAAAGTACAGGCCCCACTGAAGGGTTTAAGCGGGAGAATGTCAGAGTCAGGTTGTATTTTTATTTGATTGATGGCCTAGTGAAAGAGTCAAAGAAGACCAGTTAGAGCTATGCAGTCATAGCTCTAGGGGGACTAGGAGACTAGGAAAATAATTAGATCTATGGCAATATGAACAGAAAATGGATGTGAGATTAAATGAGCGTGACTTAGTTGTTTATTTGTATGAACAGGTGCGGGGAAGGGAAAAGTCAATGACAACTCACAAATTTCTGAGAGAGAACGGAAGGACAACATATGCTGAGGTAACTAGGAAGGCTGTAGGTGGAGAGGCCCACCTAGATGTATCTACTAGCCTGAAAGAGAAGTCTGGAATGAAAAAATAGCAAATCATCTCAGCCTAGGGGAACGATCAGCTGAACTGCCTAGTAACTCAGGTTACAGAAAGAAAACTGGGGTAATCAGCACATAATAACAAAAACCTCCACCTACCAGTTCTACACTGTCTTGGGTACCTGACCCAAACCCCTTCTCGTTCGCTGCCAATACTATAAAGGCTGGAAAACCAAATACTTGCTTTCCTAAACTCCTTTGTAGCTAGGGTGGCCATGAGATAGAGTTCAAGCCAATGAGGCATAGCAAAGCTCTCGTGGACAATTTCTAGGAAAGCCTCTATTTTCACTCTGTCAGCACCAACAATGTGGCAGGCACTGTTCCAAGAAGGGGGAATAAGGCAATGACAGAATAAAGTCCCTCCCTGCATGGAGCTTTCATGGTAGTGGGAGGGAGACAGACAAACCAAAAATGAAAAATGGGTAAATACATTAAATGTTCATAAATGCTAAGTAAAAAAGTAGGATATGGAGATGAAGAAATCCATGGGGATAGTAGTTGGGGTGGGGTTGTTATCTTAGTGGTCACCCGAAAGTGACATTTCAGTAGAAAGCTGAAGAAAGACAGTAACTAATAGATATAGTTATCTGGAGAAGACTGGACAAATGAGTGCAAAGGCCACAAGATTAGAACATATAAACACACACTAGGAATACAATTCAAGGAGGTACATACAGATGTAGCATGAGGGGGAAGAGTGGTACCACACGAGAGCAAAGAAATGAATGGGGACCAGATCCAGTGGTGTGCTAAAGCCACCTGTACCGACTCATGCCAGCTCACAGGAGCGAAACATGTCCATCTCTTCCCAACTCAGGTTTCAGTGAGTTCATGTTAAAACAGCCACCGTGGGAGTATTTACATAATGGAAATCAACAAACATTACAAATCAAGGTTTTTTGTTTTCCTGGAGAGTTGGCTTACCAGCACATCGCTGGCAATTCTCTTCATTGTTAGCACTCTGGTTTTACTCTGGGATAGCGGGGAGTCGCTGGAAGGGTCTGAGTATAAGAATGACATCGATTGATTTAAAAAGATCATCCTGACTCGAAAGGCATAGTTGTGACTGGAGTACCCCTATTCATTTCTTCCTGCCTTTAACATGATGCCATCTCACACCCTGAGAAAATGACCTAGAAAATCATAGAAATGCCAGCTTTCATGATATTTAGCTGCTGAACCAATGCCAAAGCCACCTACTTCCATGTTTCTTGGTTTGTGATGAAAACAAACCTGGTTGTTTTCATCTCTGATGGTCACGTCTTCTATTGCTTGCAACTAAAGATATTCCTCACTGATATACGTGGAGACTAAAAGTAGAGGTGGTAGGGCTTTCCCTGTTCTGCTCTTCCACCCTTCATCTAGTTTCCCAACCACTGATCCACTGATCCTGATGTCCACTGTAATCACATTTCACCTTTACATATACCTATAGCACAGGCCAACAGAAAAATGGAAGACCTCAGATACCCACCTCTTCCCTATTAGGCGCATCAGGAGGTGCCGTGGCTGCCACTGCCAACAGCTTGATGGGAGTTGTGGTATCACTGAAAACATCTGACACTTCCTGAGTCATAGCCTCCTGCATCCGAGCTTTTAGGTCCTTAAAAACATTGTTTACGTATGAAAATGTCCAGATATATCCTCAAAGCATATCTACTAATGCCCTTTACTTCACTGACATTCATTCATCTATTCAGTCTTTCATTCAATAAATATTTATTTGTTAACTGTGTACAAAGCACTGAGCTAGCACAGAACAGGTGTAATTTATGAATCCTGCCCTGTAAGACATTAGTGGTGTAGTAGAAATGAGACATGACCCACATGTCCCTAGAGATTGTTCCACTCAATCAAGGAACCCTACTTGCTTTCTTGGTGGCCTCCATGAAATGATACTGAGAATCATAAGGTTGAGCCCAAAGAAGGTCCAGAGATGGGCTAGAGTTCCACACCATTGCCAGTGCTGGTGGGGCCTGATAATGATCACAGTAACTGTAAGGATTGTTTGGTGGATGTAATGCCAAATTTCTAAGCAATTCATTGTCTTAAGAGGAAAGAAATCAAGAATGGGAATTTTTTAATCCAGGTTCTTTCAATTAAGTTTTCTAGAAAAACTCAATAACAAATACCTGTATCAATTTCTCAACATGGGTCTAAATAAGAGTATTCTTAGAAGCCACGAACAAGCCCTTTTTCATAGTCATCCCATTTAATCCAATTTAAGTTTTCTGGATTTATACAAAGAAGTCTCCATCACCCTCATTGTTTCGCAAGGTGGGCGGCATAAACTAGCTGGTGATACCTGAGATAATTTTAGGTGTTACATGGGCAAATGTTTTTATTTTAATAATTATGTGTTTCTTTTAAAGGATAATAGAAAAAATACAACTAGCTTATCAAATCCAAGATTTCAGGATTACAAAGTTTTCTTTCACTTATTTATTTATTTATTAACTTGAAACGGAGTCTCGCTCTGTCACCCAGGCTGGAGTACAGTGACGTGATCTTCAACCTCCGCCTCCCAGGTTCAGGTGATTCTCCCACCTCAGCCTCCCAAGTAGCTGGGATTACAGGCATGTACCACCATGCCCGGCCCACAGAGTTTTCTCTTAAATAAATTTAAGTTTTAAAAAGAAGTCCATTTAAAAAAAAAAAAAAGAAGTCCATTTTAAGAAAAATATTGGCTAAATAAAAGTACAGATGATATGTGAATAGAGCAAAAATCACGAAAGGGCTCTTGACTGAGTGGAATTTGGAAAACACAAATTTAGTTGCTACTATATACCAGCAAGCTTTTTCCTAATAAGCTCTAGATTTCCTTATATCTTTGGTCACACTCTTTTCATTTTCCCTAGACCCCAGAAATTATGTATTTTTCAAAACTCTCTCTTCCTTCCCTCATCTTTCAATAACAGGAAGCATAAAAAGTAAAATGATACGTGCTCCTGACTTCTACCTTTAAGGAGTCTTGGAGCTGAGATGCAAGTGCTCGCGCCTGAGGACTCTCCCCTTCCCCTCTGGCAGCCAGGTCAGCCAGCTGGGCTGTCAGCTGGTCCACTCGGTCACACTTGGCGAGAAGATCTTGCCGATAAGGCCCCATCATAACATTAGCCAGACGATGCCCTTCGGCCACAAGCCCCCTGATGGCAGCCTGACCTGGACCAAGAGAAAAACAATGAAGCTTACAAGACTCAGAGGAGACAATTGCAATGTCATTCTGTGGTGTGGTGCGGTGTGGCGTCTCGCTCTAGCACCCAGGCTGGAGTGCAGTGGCACAACAACAGCTCACTGCAGCCTTGACCTCCCGGCTCAAGCAATCCCTCCCACCACAGCCTCTCGAGTAGCTGGAACTACAAGTGTGCACCACCAGACCTGGCTAATTGGTTTTTTTAGAGAGACGGGGTCTCACTATGTTGCCCAGGCTGGTCTCAAACCCCTGAGCTCAGGCGATCCACCCGCCTCGGCCTCCCAAAGTGCTGGGATTACAGGGATGAGCTACCACACCCAGCCAGTTCTTTTTTTTTAACGCTTTATTTTTATTTCGCTATCTTTTAAAATCATGATCTAAAATCTATGTAATATTTTATCATATTAACAATAATTATTTCACAAGTCGGTTATTATTAAACATTTATGCTGTATACATATATTCCTGTATGCAACTTCTTAGAAAGATCTCTAATTATTTCTTAGAAAAAAAACCCTTAATTTCCTGAGTCAATGGGTATGAACTTTGTTTAAAGTTCTTGACATCTAATACCAAATTTAGAAAGTTTGTACTAATTTATTTCTCCAGTAAATTATACATGTGCCCAATTCTCCAACTCCTCACAACACTGGGTATAACTAACTTAGAATTTTGTTCTTTTTTCTTTTGTTTTGTTTTGTTTCATTTTTAAAGAGACGTGGCCTCTCTCTGTCACTGAGGTTAGAATGCAGTGGTGTGATCATAGCTCACTACGGCCTGGAACTCCTGGTCTCAAGCGATCCTCCCACCTCAGCCTCCCAAGTAGCTGGAAAGGTGTGACTACAGGTGAGCATCACTATGCCCAGCCAATTCTTTACTCTTTTATTTTTGTACAGAGAGGGTCTTGCTATGTTGCTTGGCTGGTCTCAAACTCCTGGGCGCAAGTGATCCTCCCACCTTAGCCTCCCAAAGCACTGGGATTACAAACATGAGCCACCATGCCTGGCCCGCTTCTTGATTACATCACAGGAATTTTACTGGCTGCATTTGGAAATGGAATCACAGTTACTTGTCAGCAGCTAAAGAACCCTTACCTAATTACAGATGTTACAGGACCCCTATCAACAACTTGCTTATTTGCACTGAGACCAATTTAATGAGGGTTTAGTGCACTGCTGCCCTTACCGACTCCACGGTCATCCACTGTGGGATTATCAATCCACCGCTGTGCTTGCTCAATCTTGCCCTCAAGGTGTACAGCTGCTTTGGCAGGTCTGCTGTTGGCCACAGCCCGGTTGGTTTTGGTCTGCAGGTTCTGCAGGGCCGTGGCCACCTGTTTGGCCAAGGCTCGAGCCTCTGGAGAATCTCCTTTCCCCCTACAGAGAAAAAGACAGCCATCCTGTCACACATAAACACTATTTACATTGAGATCACTTAGCTGCTAATGACAAATGCTAATAGGATGACAAATTGCTCCTGATTACTATTAATTTGGTTTGAAAGGAGTGGTTTATTTGGCCCTTACATAAGAAATTAATAATTTACATTCAGATTATTTTGTCCTAGTTAAGACATTAAATATGAGTTTGCATCAGTAAAGCTCAAATCAATCATTTGGTTAGCTGAGCTCAATCAATCATCACTAGGTTAGCTGCACCCTCTGCCTGCCACCTCTGAAAACACTAGTTTCCTCTGGAACTGGGTGGGCCCAGGCAGCCATGTTTGTTGTAGGAGCAGCTGAAGTAGTTATAGTCGAACTAGTAGTAGCACTATCTTTTGAGTCCTAATTCTGCCAGGTACCATCGCAAGCAATTTTTTGTTGTTGTTTGTTTTTTCTTTCGAGAGGGGTTTCGCTACATCACCCTGGCTGGAATGCAGTGGTGAGATCATGACTCACAGCAGGCTTGACCTCCCAGGGCTCACTGCAGCAATCCTCCTGCCTCAGCCTACCAGGTAGCTGGGACTACAGGCATGCACCACCACACCTGGCTAATTTTTAAAAAAATATTTTGTAGAGATAGGAAACATTCTCCCGATGTTTCCCAAGCTGGTCCTTAACTCCTGGGCTTAAGTGATCCTACCCCCTGGGCCTCCCAAAGTCCTGTGCTGGGATTACAGGCATGACCTACCACACCCAGCCATAAGCAGTTGTCTTATATTATTTAATCCTTACAACAACCCTATGATGTAAATAACAGTATTATCCTCATCATTAAAGAAACAAAATGGATGTATGAGGTTGGATAACTTGCCCAATGTCCCATTATTTACTTCGATAGAATCAGGATTCAAACCCAGCACTGTGACTTCAGAGTCACCACTCTTTTTTTGTTTGTGTTGTTTTGAGATGCAGTCTCGCTGTGTTGTCCAGGCTGGAGTTCAGTGGCACGATCTCGGCTCACTGCAACCTCTGCTTCTCGGGTTCAAGCCATTCTCTTGTCTCAGCCTCCTAAGTAGCTAGGATTATAGGTGCCCACCACCACACCCAGCTAATTTCTCTATTTTTAGTAGAAATGGGTTTTCACCATGTTGACTGGGCTGGTCTCGAACTCCTGACCTCGGGTGATCTGCCCACGTCAGCTTCCAAAAGTGCTAGGATTACAGGTGTGAGCCACCGTGCCCAGCCTTCATCCATAAACTACTATACATTTGGTATCACATAATCCCCAGTCCTTGCCATTACTGATTAAACTGGGTGGTTATCTACCTCAAGGACAACATACCCATGGTCAGGCAAGGCGCTCAATTAGATTCTGGGGGTTCTCAAAGTCCAGTGTGGATAAAAGTCACTGGAGATCTTATTTTTAAATACAGACTGTTAAACCCACCATCAAAACAGATTCCAATTAAGTATGTCTGGGGTGGGGTCAAGGGGTCTGCATTTTTAACGACCTTCTCAGATGATTCTTAGGCAGGTAATCCTGGGTCCATACTTCAAAAACACTGCATAGTCAACCAGTGATGGGATCTGGAGCTAGAAAGTGATTAAGCCTGGGCCATGGTAGCTCACAGCCGGAGACAAAACCCCCAGATAAATAAACTAAGTCAACACACAGGGTGAAACAGACATAGAGGATCCCACACAGCGACTAAGAGGTGAAGGGAAGGGCTTCCAGTTGCCCAAGATCTGGCCACGTTCATGCTATTGGGTTTGATGAGGTGCCTCTATTTTCCATAATCCTCTACTTTTTACTTGACCAGGTCCTTCCAACCAAAGAACCTCAACCAAGTATCAACACAGAAATAAAAAGACAACCACAATTATATCACAAAGAAAAAAACTGCCCCCAAAACCTTATTCCAAAGAATCTGACTTGTTTTCCATCTCAGGTCCTCTCAGCCATAGAAAGGCAACTTTCAGGCTAACTTTATCTGTCTCATCTGTAAAAATAAAAATAATAGGCCAGGTGTGGTGGCTCACGCCTGTAATCCCAGGACTTGGGAGGCTGAGGTGGGTGGATCACGAGGTCAAGAGATCGAGACCATCCTGGACAACATGGTGAAACCCCATCGCTACTAAAAATACAAAAATTTAGCTGGGCATGGTGGTGCGCACCTGTAGTCCCAGCTACTCGGGAGGCTGAGGCAGGAGAATCACTTGAACTTGGCAAGCGGAGGATGCAGTTAGCCAAGATCATGCCACTGCACTCCAGCCTGGCAGCAGAGCGAGACTCCATCTCAAAAATAAATAAATAAATAAATAAAATAAATACATAAATAAAAATAATAGCCCATCCGCCAGAACAGCTAATTTAGATACCCTGTCTCTCTCTCTCTCTTTTTTTTTTTTTTTTTTTTTTTTTTGTCTGAGACAGAGTCTTACTCTGTCACCCAGGCTGGAGTGCAGTGGCACAATCTCAGCTCAATGCAACCTCCACTTCCTGGGTTCAAGCTATTCTCTTGCCTCAGCCTCTGAGTAGCTGGGGTTACAGGCACCCACCACCAGGCCTGGCTAATTTTTATATTTTTTTAGTAGAGACAGGGTTTCACCATGTTGGCCAGGCTGGCAGGCTGGTGTTGAACTCCTGACCTCAAGTGATCCACACACCCTCAGCCTCTCCAAGTGTTGGGATTACAGGCCTGAGCTACCATGCCCAGCTTAGATACTCTCCTAAGAGTTCCTTTATGATTCTAAATTTTTATAACATTCTCCTTTATAAAGTTGAACAAAGACGGTCTTTAACATGATTCTGATAGTGGCTACTCCTGGCAAGAGGTTACATAGATGTATGTTTATGTGTGTGCTATAGTATTAAGTAATGATGGCATGAATGACCACACATGAAGGTCTGCTGTTAGCACCATTACCATTCATAACCTCCTCATCATTAAGAAACATTAAAGAGTACCTAGTATGTATATGGACTTACATTAGGTCCTAGGAGTATAGAGAGCAACTTTTACATTTGACATTAAACCTTTCCTTAGTGTTATTTTAGCATGTGCTGCAGGGGTTTTTTTCTTAAGAGTGAAAAATATCTATCGAAAGAAGAAAGCAGTTAGGTGCAGTGGCTCACGCCTGTAATCCCAAAACTTTGGAAAGCTGAAGTGGGAGGATAGCTTGAGCCCTTGAGTTTGAGACTAGCCCTGACAACATAGCGACACCCCGTCTCTACAAAAAATAAAAAAATTAGCCAGGCATGGTGGCACACGCCTGTAGTCCCAGCTACTCCGGAGGCTGAGGTGGAAGGATGGCTTGAGCCTGGGAGTTCAAAGCTGCAGTGAGGCACAGTCATGCCGCTGCACTCCAGCGTGGGTGGTAGAGTGAGACCCTATCTCAAAAAAAATAAAAAATAAAAAATAAAAAAAAAGAGGAAATACCCCTTTTCCATATCATCAAAGTGGGTGCCATGAGAGCCTTTAGGAGAGGAGGCTGTGGGGAGGCTGTTGTTACAAGAAAAATCATCCAGGAAATGTAAATTAAGTATCTCCTATTCTTGCTACTTACAAAATATCATTGCTGGGGAAGGAGGAAAGTACATTCTTATGCTTCTTCCCTTCCATATACACATAGGAGTCTTTTCATAGCTAGCCACAAAAATTATTTTCCTCTTATGTATGGGAAACAGATAGGTCATAAACATGATGTATCAAAGAAAGCCCTAGCTTAGAAATTTAAAAAGCATCTCAAAAAAGGAGTTCTTAGCATCCTAAATTTATCAATTTATAACTATGTGACCAGCAATAAATCATTAAACCTCAGTTACATCACTGATACAACAAATTAACATCTGACCTAGAATTAATGAGAATATAGTGGAAGAGTATCATAAGTGCATTTAACCTAGGGGAACTGAAATATGTATGTTCTTGGGGGAAGAAAGAAAGATAGGGAGAGGGAAGGGAGAGAGAAAGAGAGAGAAGAAAAGATATGAAAAGGCAATGTGAGGATTAAATACATACTGTCTTCGTAGATCTGCTAATTTAGAAGTCAGAGCAGATATTTCCCCAAGGGAACGTAGAATGTCATCTCTTTCTTTAGGATCATCACATAATTCTGCTATTTTCCGAGCTTCAGCCAAAGCACCTCGAATCTGCTCTTCTCCTTCCGGTCCACCATTTGGATCTGCAAGCCAGTTCTACACACAGAAACGGAGAAGCAGCACGCTGTGATCTACTCACACATGCCATTCTACTAAACTTAACAAAGCCGGAAGAAGGATTTCAAAAGTAATACACCAGTAATCATTTTTATAATTCTGATCTTTCTTATCATACGGAGGTTCTTAGATAAGATGAACTCAATCTCTCATCTTTTTAAAATCAATTAATTAGCATAAAATATTTTCCCAAGCTTTATCTCATCTCTGAATTAACCACACCTTATTAGTTCCTCAGTTCCTCAAACATGTGTGTTTGTGAAATGCTTGAAAATCATTTTATAGTAGAACAGTATCGGAAAACTTTGACCCCTAAACATTACAATGACCCAAGAGTTGTGAATTCTGGGACAAGGAATAGTCTCAATGTAGTGCAATCTGTATCAGGAACCAGGATTCCCTTGGTACTCTGAGAGCTTACTTTTACCTAACTGAAGTGCTGTAAATTAAGATCTTTATTTCAAAATATAGATAAACATTTGTCTAAACCTGTGCTAGTAAAGGAGATGTTAACATTGGTAAGTGCTGGAAGTCACTCATCACTTAGAAACCATTATCCAACCACAGTAAATGATAAGAGACAGAGAAGAAAGATAGGATATTTATGATTTAGGATATTTATGAAACATTTCCCACCCCTCCTGAAAATCACTGTCACTACCTGAGCAGCATCGATCTTCTTTGCAATGCTCTGCTTTGAGGTGGTCATGGCTTCCAGCTTGCGAGCTGCATTTTCCACTTTTGCGGTGAGCACATCCAGACCCTGAGATACCTGCTGAGCTTTCTGCATGGCCACTGGTGAGGATCCTTGTCCTCTGCTCAAAACAGACACATGCTGTCATTGTACACCCTCAAATACTTAATGACAAAACATTCCCAATAGCACAGTACATGTGGTTTTCGTGAACATGCTTGGCTTTTTCCTTTTCCCCAGTAAATCTGGGACAGCACAAGAAAATAGACATAAACAAAGCAAGATGCCCAAATCATGTACTTTTTCTTTTAAAAATGCACATTAGCTTCACAGAACTGCATAACCACTTTGAAGACCAGGCCAGCAAATTTTGATAATTATTCTCCTCTTGGTAGTGATTACATAATCAAATCTAAACTTCAGTGGGAAAATGTGCTGGTGATCTTATTGCTAGGGAGGGCTTTGTTACCATAGTAATGTGTGCTTCTGAAATAAATAGTCCATTAAATTGTCTTCTTATGGGCAAGTATACATTGAAAATATTTCAGGAGGCAGCATGCATAGTGTTAATGAAAGTGTACCAGACTGGGAACAAGCAGATCTGTGTTCAAATCTTGACTCTTGGTACCTGTGGAACCTTGTTTATGATGTTTAACCTCCCTGGGTTTCCATTTTCTAACTTGTATAGTGAAGGTAACATATAATGAAGGTAGGTAATACATTTTCCCCACTTATCTTATGGAGTGGCTTCAAGCATCAAAATAATATACTTGAAAACACTGGCAATAAAAATCTACCATTATTACTGAATTATCATCATTTTTATAATGAAGCTAATGATAATCTTAAACGCCTACCTTCCTCCTAGGCAATCTATAAATATGTAAATAATCGAAACTAGCTAATACTGAGCACATGGTGCTAGGAAACCACTGTTTCCCATCAAGTTCCTAAAGAACTGATTTCACTATTTTCCTCTCTCAGAAATGATATGCTGTTACTACCAGAAATGATATGAGTTCATGGAAACTTGTTTCTCTATTTATTTTCCCTATTTACTTGTTTTCCTTATTTACTTTCCAAGTCACAAAGTATGATTTACCCTCATTGTACAGTCCAGATTGTTTTAATCCAAGCAGCCTGGTAAACTCAATGATAGGGGCAGTAACTTTACCATTTGGTAGAATGGCATGGCTGATTATCCTAATCAGAACTTCTATTTTTAGGATAAACTCCAAAACACCTTTGCTTCCCTTCATAATAGTATTGATCTGTCATTCATCTATCTAGCCTCTGTGGGTTTTTTTATTTTTTTTTAAACGGAATCTCACTGTTGTCCAGGCTGGAATGAAGTGGCGTGATCTTGGGAGGCAGTGGTTGCAACGAGCCAAAATTCTCCTACCTCAGCCTCTCAAGTAGTTCAAGCAATTCTCCTGCCTCGGCCTCCTGAGTAGCTGAGATTACAGGCATGTGCCACCACGCCTGGCTAATTTTTGTATTTTTAGTAGAGACGGGGTTTCACACTGTTGGCCAGGCTGGTCTTGAACTTCTGACCTCAAGAGATCCACCAGCCTCAGCCTCCCAAAGTGCTGGGACTACAGGTGTGAGCCACCATGCCCAGCCTATCTAGCCTCTTTTTAAAATTCTTCTGTTTTTCATCTATACCAAAACTTGAGGTAATGAATCATTCATTTATTGCCCGGTATATAAAAGGTATATATACACTTTTTCCTTGAAGTTGAGGCCTTCCTTTTATGTGGCAGAAGAGGGGAAGACTTTTAGGAAACATAGTCTTTAGGATTTAATTTGCTGTTTTTCTTCAAATCTACTACTTCATGATGAGAGATCTTTTTGTTAAAAGAGTCCAACTGTATATTACAAAATAATAACTTCTCTGAGGCTGGAAATATAGAAATTTTTTTTTTTAAAAAAAGAGTCCCACTGTGAAAGAGCAAAACTATTTATGGGCTACACAGTTTTCTCATTCAAAATAGAAAGATTTTATTGAGTCCCATGGGGGTAAAAATATATACTAGCAACCTAGAAACCCTGTGTGACTGAACAGAGTATCAAGAAGAAATTGTTACTGCATTTCAGCCACTAAAATATTAAACAGCTGGGTACACTTAAGAAAGGACTACAGGGAGATAACTTTCTAATCTTTCATCAGGAAAGGATATTGCAGGCTCCACTGTGAAGCAGGACCATAGTTACCCTTCACTGTTCTAGCCTTTTCTCTTTACAGATTAATGGTGGAACCCCTACAATAACTACCTCATTCTCTTGCTCATACTCATCTTTCTCTAAACACATACAACTGTGTATTTGAGAATTCCAAGTGAAAACTGGCTACCACACTGGGAAAAGGCTGCAGACAAAAGACACAAAAGTGAGAAATCAGAAGAGCCAAGAATCCTATCAAACTGCGCTGGCATTTCTCCGAATGAGAACAAAACTTCTTTTTGTCCTTTTTGCAAAGTTCTTGCCATGCTCATGACAGAGGAGCCTGCTTCTCAGCAGGAGAAAAGATTCACTGAACTCAATGAGATCACATTTATTTAAGCTGTTTCTTTCCCCTTCAACATAGAGACTCAACCTGAAATTCCTGGAGCTTCCAGGGCTGCAGGGAATCCATGAACCTCTAGAAATTATACATAATATTGTATGGGCATGTTTATATGCATCTTTTTAGGTAAGGATGAATGTTTTCATCAGATGATAGAAGTGATCTTGGTCCAAAAAAGGTTAAGAACCACGCCTTTAAGATCTGCATTCTTGGCCAGGTGCAGTGGCTCACACCTGTAATCCCAGCACTCTGGGAGGCCACAGCAGGCGGATCACCTGAGGTCAGGAGTTCAAGACCAGCCTGACCAACATGGTGAAACCCCATCTCTATTAAAATACAAAAATTAGCCAGGCATGGTGGCGCATGCCTGTAATCCCAGGTACTCAAGAGGCTGAGGCAGGAGAATCGCTTGAACCCAGGAGGCGGAAGTTGCAGTGAGCCGAGATCACGCTATTGCACTCCAGCCTGGGCAACAAGAGCAAAACTCCGTCTCAAAATAATAAAATAAAATAAAATAAATAAATAAATAAGATCTGCATTCTTATGTCTATTGCACTAATATTGGAGACCAGGTATAATGGTGCACTGCAATGTAAAGGAGTGTTTCTGAGCCCTGTTTGTATGTAGACCCTGTGTATCCCAATTATCTCATGATGTTTCATGAGTGTCTCATCCTATTCCAAGTTTTCGTAATGTCCATACCATAAAATTCTATAAAAATCTTTTAGAACTTCATTATCACTATGGATGAGTTCATCTGTACGAATTCCAAACAAATTTATATTATATTGAGTTTTCTCAATAGCAAACTATGTTTATTTAGTTTATGGGGAGAAAAACTCCAAAGGCCAAGGCTTTAGGAGGGTAAAAGGAAGATAAATAATTATGAATCCGAATAAATAATCATGAAAAGGAAACTCAAGAAAGCCCAGAAATTACCAACTTAGAGGATAACCTAGTTAAATGATTTTTTTATGAAGTGAAATAATTCCAATGTTTTCACTCTATGTTTCTTTCTCCCCATCCTTTGTAAAATTTATTTACCCATGCCAGACTTCACCACTGCCCCTTTATTTTTCATAAGCCTATGGCTAGAAAATTAGAAACTAGATTTGTGTTTCAGTTTCAATTACGGAACAAGTTTCAACTTTATTATTAGGCATTTGTGTATTTTAAAAGTTCAAGCCAGGAGTGGTGGCTCACGCCTTTAATCTCAACACTTTGAGAGGATCACTTGAGGCCAGGAGTTTGAGACCACAAAACATAGCAAGACCTTATCTCTACAAAATATTAAAAAACTAGCCAAGCATAGTGGCACATGCCTAATAGTTCTATCTACTCAGGAGGCTGAAGAAGGAACATTGCTTGAGCCCAGGAGTTCAAAGTTACAGTGAACTATGATCATACCACTGCACTTCAGCCTGGGTGACAGAGCAAGACCACGTCATTAAAAATAAAAAATTTGGCTGGGCGTGGTGGCTCACACCTATAATCCCAGCACTTTGGGAGGCCGAGGCAGGCGGATCACCTGAGGCCGGAAGTTCGAGACCAGCCTGACCAACATGGAGAAACCCCATCTCTACTAAAAATACAAACTTAGCCGGGCATGGTGGCGCATTCCTGTAATCCTAGCTACTCAGGAGGCTGAGGCAGGAGAATCACTTGAACCCAGGAGGCAAAAGTTGCAGTGAGCCGACGTTGCGCCATTGCACTCCAGCCTGGGCAACAAGAGCGAAACTCCCATCTCAAAAAAATAAAAAAGAAAAAGAAAAAGAAAAAGTTGGCAGGTCATGGTGGCTCACGCCTGTAATCCCAGCACTTTTGGAAGCCAAAGCAGGTGAATCACCTGAGAGTTTGAGACCAGCCTGGCCAACACAGTAAAACCCTGTCTCTACTAAAATTACAAAAAATTAGCCAGGTATGGCAGCACATGCCTGTAATGCCAGCTACTTGGGAGGTTAAGGCAGGAGAATTGCTTGAGCCTGGGAGGCAGGGGTTGCAGTGAGCCGAGATTGCACCACTGCATGCCAGTCTGGGTGACACAGCGAGACTCCGTCTCAAAATAAATAAATAAATAATTTAAAACATGTTTTAAATAAAGTCAGGCCAGGCATGGTGGCTCACACCTATAATCCCAGCACTTTGGGAGGCCAAGGCGGATGGATCACCTGAGGCCAGGAGTTCAAGACCAACCTGGCCAACCTGGCAAAACTCCATCTCTACTAAAAATACAAAAATTAGCCAGGCGTGGCCGGGCACAGTGGCTCACTTCTGTAATCCCAGCACTTTGGGAGGCCAAGGAGGGTGGATCACGAGGTCAGGAGTTCAAGACCAGCCTGGCCAAGACGGTGAAACCCCGTCTGTACTAAAAATACAAAAATTAGCTGGGCATGGTGGCGGGCGCCTATAATCCCAGCTACTCGGGAGGCTGAGGCAAAGAACTGCTTGAACCATGGAGTTGGAGGTTGCAGTGACCCAAGATCGCGCCACTGCACTCCAGCCTGGCAACAGAGTGAGACTCCGTCTCAAACAAACAAACAAAAAAAATTAGCCAGGTGTGATGGCAGGCACCTATAATCCCAGTTACCTGGGAGGCTAAGGCAGGAGAATCTCTTGAACCTGGGAGGTGGAGGTTGCAGTGAACCAAGATCGCACCACCGCACTCCAGTCTGGATAACAGAGTGAGACTCCGTCTCAAAAAATAATAAATAAATAAAGTCAGCAAAGGAAAAGTTCACCTCCATCTCAAAAGAATTTAATAGACTATAATATCTCTGTTATCTACTAGCCAAAGAGATAACTCAAAACTGGCAGAGGCTTGTTTTCTGAATCACCCTATTAGGAGTGAGTTACCCACTACTGCTCTGTAAGGACAGAGGAACTTTACCTGGCACGGAGGTCAGCCACTTGATCAGTCATCTGCCCTAGCATTTTGCAAGTTCCCAGAATCTCCCTGCGTTCTTTGCCTGCACAGAGTTCACCAACTTTTCCAGCTTCATCTAAGATCTGTCTGATGGCCTGCTCACCAGCATCCCCTAAAATAAAGAGATATTCAATATCTACATTGTTGACACATTCATTATTTAGAGAGGATACTTTACAAGTCATTTCATTCACCAAGTAATGGATGATTTTAAACAAGACGAGTGAATAGAAGGCAACATATCTGATAGCTAACAGCCAAGCAGTGCCCTTAAACCATAGGGTGAGGTTTCAACAACAGACACCACGAAAAAAGATACTTGGAACCATATCTATTTGGAGATACTAAGTAGCTTGTAGTAAGAATATGGATGAAGAAAACAGACTCTAACAATTTAATACTATTTAGCACCTCCAACCTACTTTAGGTTTTTCATATTCATTCAAATATTAATCTAAAACAGAATAAATATTAGATTAGAAAATCAATAAAGCCTAGTTCAATAACCTATTTGGGTCTTATCTTTATACAGTCAACTTTCCAATTCTCATTGGCACCATGATTTAATCTGCTTAATTAAGAACTCTGTTGACATAAATGGAAGTCTGCTCAATGGGAACTGGAAGAGAAGAACTTTCATTCAAAATAATTACCTTTTGGATTCAGGGAAGGGGAGAACCAATAATTGTGCAAAGAATGCCCAGCTCAATGTGACTTACTCCTCCGTGATTAGAGGTGATCGAATCTATTTCCTTCATCCTTGTAAGGCCTACTACTTGCTTCAGTTACTCAAAACTATCAGATAATGGGGTATGCCCCATAATGTTACAGTAGTTCTCTCAGATGATGAGATTATGGGAGAATTTCTTTCTTTCTTTCATTTGCTTGGTTTTTAGCTTATCGTTGTATCGATCAGAAAAGCAGAACTAGAGGGTTACCTGGGGAGGCACTAGGGTCACGGAGCCAACCTTTGGCCTGGTTCAGTTTGGAATCTATGGAGGCCAATGCTCTCTTCATGGCTTCAGTGTCCTTTTGGGAAGAAATCCCATAATTATTTTCTTTGCAAAAGTTGAGATACCATGATACAAAGTAAGACAGAAAAGAAGTTACAGCATTAACATACATAGCTAAGGTAGTCAGTCCTACGAAGGCCTTAAAAATTTTGTCACCACACCACAATTCTCATTTCTGTCAAAATGCAGTATCTTGCATGCAAATCTTCAGTTAATTCTACTCTGTTGCTAAACAGAGTGGAATTGGGTTCCCTATTGCTAAAACTGCGAAAACTGGTAAAATTGCTCAAGCCAGAATATGTTTAATGTCTTCAGCAGGAAAAAGCCCTGTTGTCACATGCCTCATTATCAGCCTTTCCACTAGTCAACATTCATCTACTGCAGCCTTGCCAAAGCCCTTCCCACTTCAGGGAAGCCTCATTAGTATGTGGTGCCACAAATCACAGTTCTTTTACATCTTGTTTTGAAATGCACACACTGGATGATGTTTCACTATATTCAATTAACCTGAAAAACTTGGAATTACTGGTTGGAAGAAACAATTGAAAATGTTAATCTAGCAATTTAATTTTAATTCTACAAATAAACCCCTCAAAGTAATATAATTTAGAAGTGTTTTCTGACCTTCCCTGCTATTCCTCCTTCTTAGTTCCCTTACCATCCCTCACCTGGAAGAAGATGCAGGATAGAATAAATGGGTCTCAGCTTATTGTTTACAACCAGGATTCATGAGGACTATCAGGAAACTAGCATAAAATCTCCCAGGATACACCAGGAGAAGCTGAAACAATAGACTAATCACTTTAAATATATATAAGTATTTCAGTAAATTTTTTTAAATACATAAAACACAGAGAACAATATAACACCAGCCATCTCTTAAGTCTCTATTTAGCATCTTCAAAGACCATCTATCCTCCTTTTTGCTGTAGGAAACTGACTCTTACAGAGTTAAGCCATCAAAGCACAAAGTTAACCTCTAAAATTCTAGGCAATGTCCTAGCTTCCTTCAGTTTCCAATCCTGCACAACTGGGGTTCTTAAAGGTGTTGCACCACTAGTTTTCCACACGGGGGCACCAGGAGCATCCCCACTTCCAATTCAAAAAAGACCCAGCACTATCACAAATAAGCATTGGCAGCACCCATAGTTAGGCTCAAGGTCCGCAACTGTTCCAAAGCACCTATTCAAAAGACAGATCTCTCAACTGTCGGAACCCCTCCTTCCCCTTCTAAACAGACACGGATGATTCTCCTGTTGAATCTCTGGCTATCTAAGGCTCTAAATAGCAAATTCTCAGCTATAGCAATGAAAAAGAAGTGAACTAAATTACCGAAAAAATTGAAAATAAAATATTTTCATTATCAAGTTATATGTAACCATGGTAGCTGTCAATAAAAGGCAGAGTCATAAGAGGATCTATTTCAAAATCCACTTGTAATTAGAAGAAGATATGTGGTATTTTTTAAGTGCTTTGATTCTCAAATGGTTTGAATATCAGCAAATCTCTCCTATCGTGTCTTAAATTAATTTGTGCAGAAAACGTTGCCTTCAAAATTAATGCAAAGGTCAACTTTAGCTTAATTCCAAATTAGCAAGGCCTGAATCAATAACTTTTTAAAAGAATCTGAGGCCAGGCAACTCCTAACCTCAGAGAACTGGGTAGCCTTCAGGATCTAACACAAGTTATCTAGGCATAGGTTTTCTTTTAATCACAAACTCTTACTTAGGAAGTGTGTGCACATCCTGGAGAATAATTATGTCAATGTAAAAATATTTCACTTAAAACCTGTTAAACCATTTTCCTAACACACTTTTATTTTCAGTGAGAAAAGCAATAGGTATTTATTACATTTCAAAAATCTAAATTCAAAGGGAAACGAAGGTCAGAAATTTTTATGTCTACTCTAACATTAAAGGCTACTAGCTAGGAAACTAAATTCAACTGACATGCATTGAATTTAATATGCATTCCCTGCATGTTAGCTTCTGTTTTAGCTACTTTCCCCCTGCTTACCTCATTGAATCTCAAATTTAAATGTCATTTAAATAATACTACAAATTAAGAAACAGGAACTCACTCCTACAAACCTAATTTGATCTCAGGTTTGTTGACTCCAAACCTCATTGCTTATCAAATGAAACAAGATTTTTTTTCTTTTACCAAGGAGAGTTGCTAAAGATTCTACTAATCTCCAACAATAGTCAGCAAATCTCTGCCTTGTCAGTTTTGACTTTGGTTAATACTGCAGAGAAAATAAGCTCCAGAAATCAAATTCATAATCTACACTAACAAAAATGACTGCTTTTATTCTCCAATGCCCAAAAATGATTTGAAACACAATGGAAAAAATAGTTTTTGTCTATTCAGCATCCTCAAAAATCATTTCTTTTTTCTCCTTAATAAAGCTCTAATGGCCAGTACTGCAAGGAAAGAATGTAATTCTCAGGAAGTGAGTAGAGTTATTTACTGCTCAGTGGGAGGTGTGACACCATCAAGAAGTTAAAATTAAGAGATGTTCATTTTCCCCTAAAAGGAACCAATAGCCAATTTTGAATGAAGCTGCATTTAATAACTGAGACTTTCAATAAGTTACCAAAGTTTTTAACAGCATTAATTTTAGACAATTTCAGAGATTTAAAACAATAACTGAAAGAGCCATCTTAAATTCTTTCTGGAACACAGTAGGTTATAAGTAATCATTTTATATTAGTCATATCTAGTAAAAACAAACATGTCTAAGGGAATTTTTTTCTCCTAAGACTTTCATATATATTTCTTTTGAAAGGCAATATTTATTATAGAATTGACAGAATTCTGTCATAAGCATATAAGTATACAAACAATGAATACGACATAAACAAATTCGCTGGACAACTAGGACAGAAGTCAATTTGGGGATATATTTATAAAGGGTGAAAATAATCATAACCCTTGTGGTCAGCCATGCTTTGTACCACAAACCATTTTGCTAAACCTTGTCATGTAGGTCTGTAAGTACCCACAGTATAATTCAGATATGAAATAGAAGAGAGAAAAACTACACCTTCATTTGAGTATTCTTCTGTATAAAAACTCAACTTTGGGAAAAAGAAAAGTCTCTACCAATTTCTTATCTGTTTTTGGTTTGTTTTTCAGGGAGTTTGTGGGTGTTGAAAGAGTGAAGTATAAAAAGACCAGGTCTAGTCATGTGGCTTTGGGGACAGCTGGCCTGAATCTATCTGGGTCCTCCCCCACCCATGTTATGCCCCTTCTTACCATAAAATTCTTATGAATTTATGTTTTAAATGAAAAAAATACAGTGCCTTGGCACTCTTCCCTACATACCAAAAGATGGAATGACAAGCTAAACCATTTGTACATGCTTTCCTAGGAACTGAAACACTCCTTAAATTAAATATAGATTTAGGCTTCAGAACACCTGTGAATAATAATGACCTCCTTCTATGGACAATCAAGAGGAACTTCAGTTAAAAAAGTGAAGTCCTGCAATCCTAGGCTCTTGAAAATTTTAAATATGGGGAATAAGGACCTCTCTCCATGACTGCCCACCATACTCTCCCTTCTCCCTCCACTAACACCTGCCTTCTCACTCCATCCCCTTTCTGACCTCATTTCCACCTGCAAGTCAATGTTTTAAACCAGATGTTTCTGGCTTAAGATGTTTCTGGAAAGTATAGATTGGGCAGCAGAACAAAATCTTACAAACTACATTTAAACAAGAGAAAGTTATCTAGTCCTGAGACTTCATGGAAGTTACCTTCTCTGGGTCTCAATTCCTCATCTCTAAGAATACCTTCCCGGCTCTAAAAATCTATGCTACCTATGAGTGCATGATCAGATGTACTAACCAAAGATAACTTAGATCAGAAGGGAAACATCAATTTATTTTGGGATTTTCTCCTCATGGGGAGCAGGGAGATAAAATATCATAAATGCCTGAATTAACTATTTATCTCAAGCTCTTAGAGATCTTTCATTCTATTAGCTGCTAAAAACAAAACACTAGAACACTTGCTCATAGAAAGCCCACAAATGACCTTTTTTTTTTTAACAAATCAACTCTTAAATCCCAATAGTCTGCAAGTAAGGGGGTAGTATTACGCGATCACAAGTTCTAACCAACATTTCCTGCCTTGGTTAAGTTTGCTAATCTTCTGTATAAGACATCTGAGTCACTCACTACTTTTACCCACCACCAGCCCAGGACCACAGTGGGGACAGACCCACCACAGGAACTAATTCTGAATAATAGAATTTAATGATTCAAGGTGCAAAGCTGCAGGAGTGCCTATGTAGGGTTCAAAGTCTTAGCAGTGAAATTTTTTTTTAATTTTTTATCTCACTTCCTCTTAATTCTCAGCATGCATCAAGATACAAGTAATATAAATACCAAAAAAATTAAATGTAGAGCACTAAATTTACAAAGGGTAGAATTAGAATTGTGTTTAACTCAAATTCTTTTAATAAATAATGTATTTTCAGAAAAAATGCTAACCTGATTTTTAATGATCACTATAAAATGATTGTTGATTTAAGAAAAGGAAACTTTTTACTTTTAAAATAAGTGAAGTGTTTAAAGTCAAAGTTACTTTTAAATTTGTAAATGTGCAATTTGAATATAGGTATAAAAGGTAAAATAATCAGTTATTGCATTGCCTCTTTAAAATCTTAACTTATTCGGCCAGACGCACTTTTACCAAGAATTTTTTCCACTTACTTTCTTCCCCCACTTTTCTAGAGGAATCATCACTTTCCAGAAGAATACTGCACCAATGGGGAGGCATGAAACAAGTATGGTAAGACAAAGTTAATTATTTATTGGTAGGGGCGAGAAGAGGTGAAAGACACTGTATGCATTAAACAGAATGGGAACCCAGCAGTCACAGTCAGACAAAAGGTCTGATTAATTCGCTGCTTACAGTGGAGCAATCAAAGATGCATAATGCTACAAAACTGAAAAAGAGCTAAAATCCTAGCTACCAATTTCTGTTTTCAGGGTATAATTTTTTTCTATTTTTGTAACCAATAGAAATGATTACTCTTAGGCGGTGAGGAGCGGTAGAGTGGATGGGAACCAGGTTAGGAGGAAGACTTATCAGGTATATCTTTTTGCAGCACTTTGATATTTGAACCACATAAATGTATAACAAAAGCAAAATTAGGTTAAAAATAAGCCTCTTTTTTTATTCTGATGTCATTAGATTAAAAAATAAGCATCTCTTTTTCATTCTTATGGTCAGTAGATTAAAAAATAAACATCTCTTGTTCATTCTGATGTCATCATGTACTTGAGTTGAGCTAATTTAATTTACCTTCTTTCATTTCAGATGAAGTTAGTTTTGTAGCATCCTAACAAACTGGTTTTCCTCAGCATAAAACTGGGACCAGCTAAAAGACTGTACACGGTGAGTACCAGGTCTATTTCACTTGTATCCCCAAGTGCCTAATCCTAGCCCTGAAAAACTCAACTGACTACATTTTTTTAAGAGAGAAGCAGCTCTTGATGGCACTTGCGCAAAATAAAGTTCAATAACATTTATTCACTAAATGATGGATAGCTTTTCCCTTTTGAAAATAGAGAAACATTAAGGTTAAAATGCCTGTTCCTCCTTATTACTTTTTCTCATCTGCTAGAAGCAAAAGAAAGAGAATAAGCGAAGAGCTTGGGTTAGGGGAACATGAGGTCATGGAGAACTACGGCTAATTCAGTTTGGACAGCAAAACATGCAGTGAGCCACAGAATGAAGTTAGGAAGACCTTTAGACACACTTCACTTCTGTTTTCCTTTGGATTTTGAAGGCTAGGATTATTATGAAGGACAGGTGCCTCATCTAAGCTCTCTAGCCCACTACCCTCTTTCATTATGGCTTAAAACCTCAATGATGCATCTCCAAAAGCAAAATTTCAGAGCCCGCAAAGAAGACTGGTGGGAGAGGCAGATACAGAGATAGCATCAGCTGGAAGTCTCCTTTCCCAACAGCAGAGTCCACAGGTAACTCAGGGGTCGCCCAGCTACCTGGGGAATCCTGCTCCTCAAATGAAGTCAATGGGAAAGACCAGGCCAAAAAAGATCCCAGGAGCCTACCCAAGGAAATGAAAGCACCCACCAAATATAGGCAGCCTGATAGCCCACAGTAATGTCTTTCCTTTAGCTTCCCCCAAAGAAATCACTCAATATGAGCCAGAGTCAGTCTCCCCAGCACTGCCTAGAGTCCCGTATTAAATCACATTCTGACGCACATTCAAGCACAGTGTTACACACAGAATAAGGCACGGCACACAGCACAAAAAAACCTCACAGACATGCTTTTCTCTTTTTAAGCGAAAAAGAAACTAGAGGGCAAGAGAAAGCTTACCTTCTAAACGTGAGAAAAAGAATAAAACAAAAGAACAAAAAAAGATGCATAAAGAAGTCATAACAGGGAAGTGAAAGTTGTCAACTATGCAAAAGCAAAATTAAATAAAATATCAGAGTTAAAATGATTTTACCATATAGATTTAAAATACAGTCTTAGAATCTATTCAAGAACTTCACATCAATGAGAAAATGTCTTTGTAAATAAATCCATAGTTAAAATAAGCTAACTTACTCTATATAATTAAATTAGCTTTCAGGGCAACAAGAGAGAGGGCTGGTGATTTCAGGCCCCAGCTTTTACATTACCTTATAGATCCCGGAGAACATACCGTTCTACTGAGCACCCAGTGGAAGTCATACTACAAAATCCTTCTTTAGTTGACTACCAGCCTTCTGGCTGGCCCTGGAGACACTGGGGTCACACATGGGAAAGCTAGATCTTGGGGACAGTGTGTTCCCCCCACTGCCTACATCTTGGGCTCCTACAAGGAAAGTATAAACCCAAGTATCTCTGTTCCCTCAGACCTTAAAGCTTGGTTCACAGTCATTAAACAGGGAGCAGCAGACCAGAGCAGCAGCAACACAAAACCACTGCTAACAGGCTCTAGAAGGAATCTGCCAGCCCCTTTGGGGTCCTAAAAGAGATTCCAGACAAAGGGTGAAGGGATCCCTCAAACTAACTGACCAATGTGAAGACTAATATTTTAATTAAACCTTCCTTGGGGAAAATGGAATGATCAAGGGATACATCTAGAAATGCCAAGAGTTTCCTCTGTAGATTTCTCTGGATCAAAGATTGGTTAAAGAAAAGTTTTCCGTAAAGTTCAGAATTACAGGCATATCTGTATCTTACTTAGTCAGCTGGGAAGAACCACCCATATACAAGGCAGAGCTCCCATCCACGGGAATATGCTCTTCCACCAGTCCAACCAATAAGACTCAGCCTGATGGAAAAGCTATAAATCTCAGTCTTAAACCAGTATCTACCCCACATGCCTATTTACTTGTTCTACCTTAGAACAAAGGAAATTAGCAAAGATAGCAAGTAACCTATGAAACAAAAATGAAGAAGAAATGACTTTCACAATATCTGAGTACTCTTATGCTACAAAAATTACAAGATAAAGTATGAGACAGGTGCCAATCAAAACCCCCAGCCGGGGAGAGTTGGGGATTTTGCTTATTTCTCCACTAAGAACACTTACCTTGCTGGCCCAGGCATCTTCATCCCAAGAGGTGAGTTGTAACACACGAATTATCTCATTAATTTCAGCACTCATTTTTTCTACAGTAAAATTGCGATTTTTTAAAGCTTCCTCTATGCCTTGGTTTTTTGAGTTTTTAGTTGTTACAAAAATCTTCATAGCTGTAAAAACAAAAGATCAGAAGCTAAGCTTGGAATTTAATCTTGTTGTATAACAATATTCACAAAAGATGTTCTACACTTAGGATGTTTTGGGCTTTTAAGGTCCTAAAATGAATATACAAAACAAACACTACAAGTTTGACAATAAAGTTCCAATATTAGCAACCTTTATTGTAAAAATAAAAAAGAAAAAGAAAACTCAAGGTACAAAGACACCATCACAACATGGTTAAGTAACTAATTGAACCTGCATATGCTGATGACCTGCAATCACAAAATATCTAATATCCTTCTAAATCAGTTATCCTGGCCCTCACCCTGGCTCCATCTACTACAAACCTAATGGGACAATATGAAAACCGTCAGTAATACTCTGAATGGCATATCCTGCTGCCCCTGATCCCAGCAGAAGATCCCAAGATGTCAAGTTTATCATCCAAGATTTCTCTCAACATGTAGCTTGGATTTGCTAACCCCCAAACATAAAGAAGAAAAAAATAATGTCTGGGTGTGGTGGCTCACGCCTGTAATCCCAACACTTTCAGCGCAATCTCGGCTCACTGCAACCTCCGCCTCCTGGGTTCGAGCAATTCTACTGCCTCAACCTCCTGAGTAGCTGGGATTATAGGCGTCCGCCACCAATCCTGGCTAATTTTTGTTTTGTTTTGTTTTGTTTTGTTTTGTTTTGTTTTGTTTTTAGTAGAGACGGGGTTTTGCCATGTTGGCCAGGCTGGTCTCGAACTCCTGACCTCAGGTGATCCACCCACCTCGGCCTCCCAAAATGCTGGGATTACAGGAGTGAGCCACTGTGCCCAGCCTCCTGAACTCTTATACTCATATGTCCTTTTTTAGCTACTACTTGAAACACCAAAGCAGGTAGCTGGAAGTCACAATGACATGAGTCACCAGATTTTTATAATAAAGTTGCCTTCTCAGAAATAACTAATTAACCCACAACTTGACTAAGATAATTCATATAAACCATGAGATGTCTGGCATATACTAGACACTCAATAAGTGCTACTCCCTTTTGCTAGTCCAGAGAGCAGCTACCATGTTTGCATTTCAGGGTGCTGCCCAATGGGAAGATAGTCCCAGCTGGTGACTAAAGAACTGATCTACTCATGATGTAAAGAACAGTTAAATATCTTTTAGGAAAAATTGGATTAATACACACTAAAAAGGGCTCTGAGTTCATGTCTTTATCATATGATGCTCTATAATATCCATTCCAGCTCCTAATTATTTTTCTATAACACAAAGGTGTGAAAATTTAATATCCTAGGCTAGAGTTTAAAGAGGAGAGTCCACCTCCCAGGAAAGGGGCTTGTTAGAGCTTTAGGAGAATAGAATTAGGCCATAGGAAGGCAATTTCAAACAAAGAAGAGGAGAAGGACAGCGTTAGAGAAGAAGACTGGTTCTCAGCAAATCAGCTACAGCCATCATGTGATAACCAATCAATCAGGTCTCATTTTTACCTAGGCTGAAGGACATGCCGCAAAAGAAAGTGAACCTTAGGCCAGGAGCCATGGCTCACACATGTAATCCTAGCACTTTGGGAGGCTGAGGGAGGCAGATCACGAGGTCAAGAGATCAAGACCATCCTGGCCCACGTGGTGAAACCCTGTCTCTACTGAAAATACAAAAATTAGCTGGGTGTGGCAGCGCGCACCTGTAGTCCCAGCTACTCAGGAGGCTGAGGCAGGAGAATCGCTTGAACCCAGGAGGCGGAGGTTGCAGTGAGCTGAGATCGCACCACTGCACTCCAGCCTGGCAACAGAGTGAGACTTTGTCTCAAAAAAAAAAAAAAAAAAAAAAAAGAAAACAAAATGAACCTCAGAGTTTAGAACATGCTAACATTTTTTCCCCCCTATAAAATAAAGTACAGGCAAGAAGTACCTGAAATGAGAACTGGCAGCAACTCTTTCACGGTGTTCATCGAGTTCACCAACATCACTCGGTGCTCCTGGTGAGTCAGCTCCTGCTGTCTCTCGTCAATCATCTTGGCCATCTTAGTCATTCCTGGGGCACAAAGAAGAAATTGTGCAGGGTGACTAGTGAAACAATCCAGGGTCTGGCTTTCTCGGTCTAAATCCATTATGAAATACTATGAAAGTTCAAACCGATTGCTCACTTATTGAAACAACAGACACCATCACTAAACTCTAATTTATGCAACATTACTCTTTTCAACGAAAGTAATGTATTAAATGTAAACACTAAATGTGATAAACATTTTCATATTTTGATATAAATACATTCACAAATATTAAACATCTAAATGAATAAATATATATATTTATTAAAAAGAAATTCACAGGTAAGGGAAAAACATTTTGCCAGGCTTCTATGCATACAGGTTTCATGCCATGTCTCTGAACTCTGTGCTAAAAATCTCACATGAGCCTAGTACTGAATCTAGTGGCTGAAAAAAGTTCTAAGAATAACAATGATATGTTTTGTTTTCATCTTTCTATCTTTCTGTACTTTCCAGTTTGTCCAAAATAAGCATGTACTAGTTTTATAATTAGAAACAAATAGAAATATTATAAAAATAATTATAGGGATGACAGTGTTTGAAAGCATCTGGTGTTTTGGAATCACTCTGCTAGCACTTTTTGTTTATGTTGGTTGTTATTCAAAGGCGCTATGTGATTCTCTAAAGCTTTGATTTTCAAATTACTCCTAGGATTTCTCAAGTTGTCTCACAGACCATCAAGACCAAAGAGAAGCAGAGGTGGGGCTGCTCCTGCTTCACCTAAAGTAGCTCCATTTTGTCTTTTTTTGTTTGGGGATTCTGCATAAGATTCCATTTGGGGAAATATAATTTTTGCCAGTATTATGAGAAATTTTAAGAGGACTACTCTAAAGCCACCAGAGAAACCTATTTCCAGGTGATCTTCAGTGATGGCTCAAATTCTTAACTGCCATGAAGTTTTACAGAACACCTACACTGGAACTTCATAAAAATGCTGTTAACTAAAAATCAACATTTCACATAAAACAAATGAATTTTATAAAGTGGTAAAAATCAAGTTAAGCAGGTTAAACATCTAACATATCTTGTCATTGGTCTCATTCATACTTTAAAGACCCTCAAGTTCATGTTATATGTCTGTAACATCAAAAGCTGGTATCCATTTATATATTTTGAATATTTAATGCTCAGATGCCTGAATAATCATTTCAAAATAAGATTTAACCACAATAGCTCTTCTCTCCTAGGTCTGATTATATTAGGCAGCCTTGGGTTAGGGCATGAATCCATAATAGTAGGCAGGCTAATTAGCAAGCTAAGAGGTCATAAAGAACTACAGGCCAGCTGGCAGACAGTGAAGGAATGCTGTGTAATGTGGAATGGAGAGGTCAGGATGCAGGATGGCCTTCAGCATTACAGTAACAGAAAAGTATTTCCTACATTCTCCAGTAGCAGTATTTGCAATGTTTGGTTTAATTCATTTGACAAGGCCAGGATATATAGAAAGCAGATTCAGATACCAGAGATAATGACATCACCTCAAAGCACAGCATCAGCTCCATCAACACAGCAGACACCTGAAAGCCCAATGCATCTTCACCTATCTTCTGCAAAAAGTAGGAAGAGGGTACCCTTTCCTTTGGCTCCAACATGGACAATCCTTAAAAAATGTTATAGAAATTGGATAAAACTAACCTGGCCCAAGATTCTTTGTGTAAGTGACCAAATCTTCCATAGTCTCCACCACCTCTGCCACTGTAAGATATTCCAAAATTCCTTTGCAAACTCTAATAATTTTACGGACCTGAAAATATATTTCAGAGTATTCAATCACATGAGTGGACAACTAGCAAACATGGTAACACAGATGTGCAGCATTCAACATATTTTCATTCTAAATAATCATCAATCTTCCATTATTATCTTTAAGAGTAGGCTTTTTGTCTCAGATTGCCTACCTCAGCCTCATCGAAGGTAAGGAGTAGGTCTGATGTTCCAGAGAGGATGCCCCTTGACCCATCAATTAGATAATCTCGAGCAGGCACTGAGTAAGGGTCTGACTGAAGCATCTGAGCTGCCTGGACAAGCTTGGTGCAAGCATTCTCAACCCTATAGGGAAGAACACAGGTTAACACACTGGCAGAACCACACAGAAGAATACCATATGCAAATGCAAAGAGAGAATATGCATGTAAATTCACAATTTTTTTCCCTACATGAAAAATAGCCAAGACCAACTGATAATAGGACCTACGTTTTTAGGTTTTACAATTTAGGCAGGGCACAGTGGCTCATGCCTGTAATCCCAGCATTTTGAGAGACCTTGTTTCAAAAAGAAAATTACAAAATTACAGGTAAAAGCAGCACATTCATTCAGTGCACTGCCCTTATTCTTTATTTCCTGACAACAAAAAATGAGGAGAAAACATCTGGGCTCTTTGACTTTAGGTTGCTCTATCTCTGTAATGCCTTTGTTTCCTTATTCCTCCCCACCCTATACACACTGCCATTAAAAGACACTGCACAAAGAACTGAAATCCTTCAGTTCTTTGCTGAAATGTTAGATCATTTTCAGATCTAACATCTGGAAATAAAATGCCAAAGCATGGTGTTAAGTGAAATTTAATAACTAAACAAAGCAAAGGAACAGGAAGAAACACAAAGAAAAAGTATGAGGCAATGCATAAATTTCTCACTCATTCATCTAGCTAAATAAATTTGTTTGATAAATCCATTGGACCATTTGAAAATATATTGTTAAAAGAAAATAAAAACAAAAATGAAAAAATGAAAATGAAAATATATTGTTAATTAAAGGTCAATATTATTAGTAACTAAGCCAGTTATTAATAGTTTAATATTAATATAAGTAACCAGGTCAGCCAAAGGTTGAGTGGCGGAAGGGGAGCTGGGGAGGGATTCATTTAAAAGAGGAACCCAAAATGCATACACCAAGTATTCTGTTTGCCTTCCTTGTATTAATAAAATGTATTCATTCATTCATTCAATTATTCATCCCCGCAGAGTTGAAAATAGCCTAATAGATCATCTCCTCTAGTCTCATATTCAATATAGCCATTATGTTGTGACTAACTTACAAAGATAAGGAACAAACTGCTTAAAGTTAAAATGCTTAGCCAGAATTATACATTCTCATTTGAAAACACAGAAAATGTCACCTGCAAATAAAAGCCTATCTCACCAGGTTCTTTTGAGGATAAATGAAGTAATACAGAAACTCCACAAGTTTAAAGCAGTATTACATTGTTAACAAGTAGAATTAAGCCAACTTACGAATTTCAACTACATAAAAAGCACTGGGCTGTGGACACTGTAGGTATGTATATAAAGATGTAAAAAGCACTATTCTAACTCTCAAGGAGCATACTTTACTAAGGCAAGACACAAACATTGGCAGAATAAGCCAATACATGGCCGGGCGCAGTGGCTCATGCCTGTAATCCCAGCACTTTGAGAGGCCAAGGCGGGCAGATCACTTGAGGTTGGGAGTTCGAGACCAGCCTGGCCAACATGGTGAAACCCTGTCTCTACTAAAAATACAAAAATTAGCCGGGCATAGTGGTGGACATCTGTAATCCCAGCTACTCAGAGGCAGGAGAATCAGAGGTGGAGGTTGCAGTGAGCCGAGATCATGCCACTGCACTCCAGCCTGGGTGACAGAGTTAGACTCTGTCTGCAAAACAAACAAACAACAACAAAAAAATAAGGCAGTACATAATAAATATCAGTGAAGGGCAAGACCTGTTTGATGTGGCTTTTGATCAGGCTTAGAGGACTGGATATTTTGTTCTTTTTAATTTTAAAATTAAAATTTTAATTTGATTTTAAATATATAATATATATTCATACATATTACACAAGCATATACACATATTTTAAACCAAAAGGGCATACAATGAGAAATCTCTTTCCCTTCACTATCTTCCATGCACTCATTCCATCCCACTTGCAACCAATACTGAGTTTCCTCCAATGTTGTATTTCCTCTGTATGTAAATGTCTTCATAAAACATTTCAGGCCTCAAAGAAGCAAAAATGTACATTTCCCCGTTTTTTACACAAATAGGATCATACTATGGTCACTCGCTGCATTCTGCTTTTTACACTTAGGTGTTGTTCTATTAAAAGTACATAAAGAGGGCCGGGCGTGGTGGCTCACACGTGTAATCCCAGCACTTTGGGAGGCCAAGGCAGGTAGATTACTTTAGGTCAGGATTTCGAGATCAGCCTGGCCAACATGGTGAAACCCTATCTCTACCAAAAGTACAAAAATTAGCCGGGCATGGTGGCGGGGGCCTGTAATCCCAGCTACTGGGGAGGCTGAGGCAGGAGAATCACTTGAACCCAGGAGGCGGAGGTTGCAGTGAGCCAAGATCATGCCACTGTACTCCAGCCTGGGCAACAGAGCAAGACTCCAAAAAAAAAAAGAAAAAAGAAAATAAGAAGAAAAAAAAAGAAAGAAAAGTACATAAAGAGCCTCCTCCTACTTTTATAAAGCTACATAATAGCCCAGGCTAATAGTTATTAGCCTGCTGTGATGAATCACCTTGAATACATGTAATTTTACCCTGTATGTCTATAGGATACATTCTAGATATAAAATTGCTGAGTCAAAAGTATGCATATGTATAATTTTTAACAAATGTTGCCATATTGCAATCTGCAGAAGTTATACTAAACAATTCTTACCTTCTCACCAATTCAAATTTTGGATCTTCACCAATAATAAACCAAAATTGGATCCAAACATAGTTTCTTTTCAATTGAGGTGAAATTCATGTAACATACAAATAACCATTTCAAAGTGTACAATTCAGTAGCATTTAGTGTATTCACAGTGTTGTGCAACCACTGCCTCTCTCTAGGTGCCAAAACTCTTCATTATCTCAGTAAAACACGCAATACTCATTAAGTAATAACTCCCTATTTTCTCCTTCTCCCGTACCCTGATAACTGCTAATCTGCTTTCTGTCTCACTGGATTTGCCTATTGTGGAAACATCATACAAAAGAATTCATACACTATGTCTGGCTCCTTTCATTTAGCATGTTTTTGAGGTTCATCCAAGTTGTAGCCTGTATCAATACTTCATTCTTTTTTTATGGCTGAATAATAATATTCCATTGTATGGATATGCCACAGTTTGTTTACCCATTAATCTACTTATGAACATTTGAGCTGTCTACACCTTTTAGCAATTATGAATAATGCTGCTATAATGTTTTCATTTTTCTTAGTTATATACCTAGGGGAGGAATTGCTAGTTTATATAGTAATTCCATGTTTGATTTTTTGAGAAACCACCAAACTATTTTCCAGCACTGTGCCATTTTACATAAGGGCTCCTAATTCTCCATATCCTCACCAATGCTTGTTTTTTTTTTTTTTTAAATAAAAGCCACCCTAGCAGGTGTGAAGTGGTATCTCATTATGGCTTTGATTTGCAGTTCCTTAATGATCAATGATGGTGAACATCTTTTCATATGTGCTTGTTGTCCATTTCTACATCTTTTATGGAGAAATGTCTATTCAATTAGGCCCATTTTTCAATTAGCTTGTCTTTTGGGGCTGAGTTGTAAGAGTTTCTTAGATAAGCTAGTTATTAAACTCTCATCAGAAATACAATTTGCAAATGATTTTTCCCAGTCTGTAGGTTATCTTTATTCAATATAGTGTTAATTTCCATTGAGGTTGAGGATTTTCATAGTTTTTAAGTTACAAAATAAAATAACACATGTAAAAGATTGTATAAATTTTAATTCAAACAAACAACATCTACCTAAAAGTCAATAATCATTTTATGCCAGGTGCAGTGGCTCACGCCTGTAATCCCAGCACTTTGGGAGGCCAAGGTGGGCGGACTGAGGTAAGGAGTTCGAAACCAGCCTGGCCTGGCCAACATGGTGAAACCCCATCTCTACTAAAAATACAAAAATTAGCTGGGCATGGTGGTGGGCACCAGTAATCCCAGCTACACAGGAGGCTGAGGGAGGAGAATCAGTAGAACCCAGGAGGCAGAGGTTACAGTGAGCCAAGATCATGCCACTGCACTCCAGCCTGGGCAATAGAGTGAGATTCAGTCTCAAAAAAAAAAAAAAAATCATTTTATAAAATAGTACCAGGTACTTTAGAACCCCACCTTAACCAAATCCTCCTTCCTATTCTCCAGAGATAATTATTACTCTGAATGTTGTTAATTATTTTCTTGATTTTCTTTATACTTTTACCACCTATATATGTATACATACCTAAGCAACTTTTTGTTGAGTTCTGCCTATATTGGAACTTAAGCAGAATCATACTGTTATACATGCTTCTGTGACTGTTCTTTTTGTTCAACATTATAATGTTCAGTCCATCATGTTAACAACTGTAGTTACTATGTTGTATTCCCCTGTAAGAATATACCAAAATTGGCCAGGCGTGGTGGCTCACGCCTGTAATCTCAGCACTTTGGGAGGCTGAGGCGGGCGGATCACCTGAGGTCGGGAGTTCAAGATCTGCCTGACCAACATGGAGAAACCCTGTCTCTATTAAAAATACAAAATTAGTGGTGGCACATGCCTGTAATCCCAGCTACTCGGGAGGCTGAGGCAGGAGAATTACTTGAACCCGGGAGGCAGAGGTTGCGTTGAGCTGAGATTGTGCCATTGCACTCCAGCCTGGGCAACAAGAGCAAAACTCCGTCTCAAAAAAAAAAAAAAAAAAAAAAAGAACATACCAAAATTGATTTACCCATTCTACCTCTGCTGGATGTTAGAGGTGTTCTAGGTTCTTGTTTCTGTATATAGTGTTAATATGAATAATAGTGCTGTGAAAATTTTTATTCTGGCTCCTGGTACACATGAACAGAGTTTAGATTATATATCTAGTAATGGAAATACTAAATTACAGAAAATAAATATATTCAACTTTACCAGGGAATGACAAACTGCTTTCCAAAATGATTTTATCAATTGAATACTTCTACCAGCAGTATACAAACTTGATCCTCAACGTCTGAACTTTTAATATGCCAATCTGGTCAATGTGAAATGATAAACTATTGTGACTGTAACTTGCTTTTTTTTGGTTGTTGTTTTTGAGACAGGGTCTCGGTCTGTTGCCCAGGCAGCAGGTGCAGTGGTATAATCATGGCTCACTGCAGCCTCGACCTCCCGGCCACCTCCCACCTCAGCCTCTCAAGTAGCTGGGACTACAGGCACACACCATCATGCCCAGCTAATTAATTATGTTTATTTTTTGTAGAGATGGAGTGTTGCCATGTTGCACAGGCTGGTCGTGAACTTCTGGGCTCAAGCAATTCATCCATATCAGACTCCTAAAGTGCTGGGGGCCAGGCACAGTGGCTCACACCTGTAAACCCAGCACTCTGGGAGGCCGAGGTAGGTGGATCACTTGAGGTCAGGAGTTGGAGACCAGCCTGGCCATCATGGTGAAACACTGTCTCTACTAAAAATACAAAAATTAGCCAGGCATGGTGGCAAGTGCCTGTAATCCCAGCTACTTGGGAGGCTGAGGCAGGAGAATTGCTTGAACCTGGGAGGCGGAGGTTGCATTGAGCCAAGATTGCGCCACTGAACTTCAGCCTGAGCGACAAAGTGAGACTCAGTCTGAAAAAAAAAAAAAGTGCTGGGATTATAGATTTGAGCCACTGTGCCCAGCCCTGCATTTTTCTTTTATTAATAAAACTGAGGATTGTTTGTTTGTTTCACTGTTTAATTTTCTATGTGTTATTGAAAAGAATGAGTGATCCAAATTTTAGGAAAAATATTTTTCCTAAAAGTGTCTTTTGACACTTGTGTCTTTGTGGACAGGCACAGTGGCTCATGCCTATAATCCCAGGACTTTGGAAGCCCAAGGCAGGAGGATCACTTGAGCTCAGGAGTTCCAGAGGAGCCTGGATAATAGAGCAAGACCTCATCGCTACTAAAAATTTTTAAAAAATAGGCAGGCACGGTGGCTCACACCTGTAGTCCTAGCTACTCAGGAGACTGAGGCAGGAGGATTGCTTGAGTCCAGGATATCAAGGCTGTAGTGAGCTATGATCATGCCACTGCACTCCAGTGTGGGTGACAGAGCTAGACCCTGTCTCAAAAAAAAAAAAAAAAAAAGTGTCTTTTGTATGCTAATAAGATGACTAGTGGCTGGGGGACCCTAGATAGCTTCAAAACGGGAGCTGGTTCCAGAAACATCAAGGCATGGTCAGAGAGTTTCTGAGTTGGTGAACACATCCGGGTGCTGGGAGGTGGTGCACCCAGGCAGCATGAAATCTTCCTCATCATATCTTGCCCTATGAAACTCTTCCATTTGGCTGTTCCTGGGTTGTATCCTTTATAATAAACTGGTAACTATTTGAGTAAAGTATTTCCATGAGTTATGTGAGCCATTCTCGCGAATTATCAAACCTGAAAGCGGGGAGTTGGGAGTTGGGAGTAGGAACTCCCAACTTTGTAGTAAAGTCAGACAGAAGTGTGGGTATACCAGGCACCCAATACTTGTAACTGGTATCTGAAGTGAGGATAGTTTTATGGGACTCAGCACTTAAACCTGTGGAGTCTGACGCTAACTCTGGATAGTTAGTGTCAGAATTGAATTGCGTTGCTGAATACCAAGTTGGTGTGTGAAGAGTTGGAAGACCGGTTGTTGGTGTGGGAAAAAAAAAAGCCATACATCTGGTATCAGAAACGTTGAGTAAAAACATCCCATTATTATATACATCAACACTTATCTACATTTACCAACAAACTGTCCAGTATCTTGGCTCATCATTCCCTCTTGTATTTCAGGCTTACATCTGGGATCAGCTTACTTGTCTGAAGCACATTCTTTAGGATTTCCTCTAGTAAAAGTCTGCTGGTGACAAAATGTATCAGTTTTTGTTTGATAATGTATATTTTGTCCTCATTCTTCAAAGACTATTATAGCAGTACAGAATTCTAAGTTGACAGTTATTTTATTAGCAAACTAAGGGCAATATTTCACTGACATGGCAATGGAAGCAGGAGAGAAGGAGGTATGATGATGAAAGCAGAGACTGGAGTAATGTGGGGCTACAAGCCGAGGAAAGCAGGCAGCCTCTAGAAGCTGGAAAAAGCGAAGAAACAGAGTCTTTTCTAGAGTTTCCAGAAAGAATGTGGCCCTGCTGACTCACTTTAGACTTCTGGCTTCCAGAACTGTAAGATAATAAATTTGTGTTGTTTTAAACCACAAAGTTTCTGGTGACTTGTCACAGCAATAAGATGAAACTCTCATCCAATCAAAAATTATCAGGTATACAAAAAGGCATGAAAATACCGCCAATAATGAAGAGAAAAGTCAATCATTCAAAACCAACCTAGGTCCTGGTGTCATGGCTCATGCCTGTAATCCCAACACTTTAGGAGGCTGAGGGTGAGAGGAGGACTGCTTGAGGCCAGGAGTTCAAGACCAGCCTGGGCAACACAGGGAGACCCTGTCTTCTTTTTTTTAGACAAAGTCTGGCTATGTCACCCAGGCTGGAGTGCAGTGGTGCGATCTCGGCTCAATGCAACCTCTACCTCCTGGGTTCAAAGGATTCTTGTGCCTCAGCCTCCCAGGTAGCCGGGATTACAAGTGTGTGCTACCACACCACAGCTGGCTAATTTTTATGTTTTTAGTAGCAACGGGGTTTTATCATGATGGCCAGGCTGGTCTCGAACTCCTGGCCTCAAGTGATCCACCCGCCTCAGCCTCCCAAAGTGTTGGGATTACAGGTGTGAGCCACTGCACCCAGCCAAGGATGACCTTGTCTCTACAAAAAATTTAAAAATTAGCCAGGAACAGTGGTAAGCACCTGTGGTCCCAGCTACTCAGGAGGCTAAGGTGGGAGAATCACTTGAGCCCAAGAGGCCAAGGCTGCAGTGAGCCATTATCGCACCACCACATCCCATACTGGGTGACAGAATAAGACCCTATCTCAAAACAAAACCAACCTAGAAATGACAAAGATGACAGAATCAGTAGATAAGAACATTAAAATGGTTATAACTGTACTCCATATGTTCAAAAAACAAAAGTAAAGATTGAGCTGGGCACAGTGCCTAATACCGTGGTATGGGAGGCTGAGGCAGAAGGATTGTTTGAGGCCAGAAGTTCAAGGCCAGCCTGGGCAATATAGCAAGACTCCATCTCTACCAAAAAAAAAAAAAAAAAAAAAAAATCAGGCCAGGCGTGGTGGCTCACACCTGTAATCCTAGCACTTTGGGAGGCTGAGGCAGGAGGATCTCTTGAGCTCAGGAATTCAAGACCAGCCTGGGCAGCATGGCAAAACCCCATTTTTACAAAAAATAAAAAATTAGCCATGTGTGGTGGTGCACGCCTATAGTCCTAGCTACTCAGGAGGCTGAGGTGGCTGGTTTAAGTTGAGGATGCAGTGAACCGTGATTGTACCACTGCACTCCAGCCTGGGCAACAGAGTAAGACCCCATCTCAAAAAATAAAAATAAAAAATGTAATGGCATGGTGTCGTGCGCCTGTAGCCCCAGCTACTCTTGAGGCTGAGGTGGGAGGATCACTTGGGCCCAGGAGGTTGAGGCTGCAGTGGGCCGTGATTGCATTCCATCCTGGGTGACCCAGCAAGATCCTGTCTCAAAAAAAAAAAAAAGTAGATTGGTTACCCTAGTTAGATAAATGGAAGATAGAGAAAAAGACCCAAATAGAACAACTAGATACGAAAGATATGTCTGAGATATAAAAATACACTGTGAATTACTAGCAGATTAGATACTGCAGGGAAAAAAATAGTGAAATTGAAGTCATAGCAATAAAGACTATTCAAAATAAAACAGGGTGAAAAAAACATTTTAAAAAACAAATGGCATCAGTGAGCTGTGGGACAACTCCAAGCAACCTAATATATGTGTAATTAAAGTTTCCAGAGGAGAGAAGGTAGTGGTAGGGTAATATTTAAAGAAATTGTTTCCAGGGAACTTGAACATTCATGAAATTATAGCCAACAAACAAAAGCATCACCAACTACAAGTCTTGTGATATATCCATTCATGAAATCCAGTTACTGTATAAGTTTTTCAAATTTGGAAAAAAAAAATGACAGGAATGACCATTATGGAGAAAGGAAACTGAAAAAGAAAAGATGAAATGGAAAAGGTTTACAGGAATAAAATTGATGATCACTAATGGTTCCCTTGTGTGGTAAAATGATAGGTCCGAAACAGAGACTGTACCATTTTTTTATACAATACGACATTTGATCTGCACATTAAAATTTAATGGCATTCATAAAAGCCAAACAAATCCCACTAAGACTAACCAGCAGTCAGAAACAGGAAGAAGTCTGTCAAGTGTATGGAAAATTGGATTTTATTTAAGCTTTCAAGCTCCCTAGCTTCTTAAAGTGATCTTGTATATTTTAATAGAAATCTGAATTTTTAAAAAGCATTTAAAGAATGAAAGTAGGGATAAGGTCAGTTTCCTAAATAATTGTATATCTTAACTATATACTAATAATATTTAATTAGATACTTTAAATCAATCAACTAGTACTTCTCTCTCCCTTTGAATCTTCAACCTAAATTGCTAGAAAAAAATCTTATGCTATATATAAAATGGACCAATGACAGCCTTATGGGATCTCGAAATATGCTCACTCATGACCCTCTAATACATTCTTCCCAGAATTACCACCTACTCTAATTTGAGACAATTTAGGAGAAGACCTTGAGTATGAGTAATTATTTTGTAAGAAAAAAAGAGCACAAATTCCTCAGTTCCATGTGATTTCAATCATCACTAACCAAGAAGATTAAATGTATGCCAAATAAGAGGAAAATATATTTAGAGATTATAAAAAGACTACCACAAGTCTTTTTTCTTCTTTTTCTTTTTTTTTTTTTTTTTTGAGACAGGGTCTCGCTCTGTTGCCCAGGCTGGAGTGCAGTGGCGTGATCTCAGCTCACAGCAACTTCCGTTTCCTGGGCTCAAGCAATCCTCCTGCCTCAGCCTCCCAAGTAGCTGGAACTACAGGAATGCACCACTATGCCCAGCGAATTTTTTTTGTATTTTGCGTAGAGATGAGGTTTCATCATATTGCCCAGGCTGGTCTCCAACTCCTGACCTCAAGTGATCCACCCTCTTCGGTCTTCCAAAATGCTGGCATTACAGGTGTGAGCCACCACACCCTGCCTACAAGTCCTTTTTAAGGGTTCTTTTAGACTATATCCAGAAAAAGTGAGTTACTAAATTTTTTTCTAGACAGCATCTCGCTCTGTTACCCAGGGTGGAGTGCAGTGGTACCATCACAGCTCACCGTAGCCTCAACCTCCCAGACTCAAGTGATCCTCCCACCTCAGCCTATCAAGTAACTGAGACCACAGGCACATGCCACTATGCCCAGATAATTTTTTACTTTTTATATTTTTTGTAGAGACAGGGTCTCACTATGTTGCCCAGACTGGTCTTGAACTCCTGGGCTCAAGTGATCCTCCCACCTCAGCCTCTCAAGTAGCTGAGACTATAGGTGCACATCACCATACCCAGCTAATTTTTTATGTTTTGTACAGACAAGATCTCCCTATGTTGTCCAGACTGGTCTTGAACTCCTGAGCTCAAGTGATCCTCCTACCTTGGCCTCACAAAGTGCCAGAATTACAGGCGTGAGCCACTGTGCCCAGCAGAGTCACTAATCTTAAATTCCTTTAAATTCTTTCATATATTTATTCATCTAATATATTGAGGAACTATTACATGCTATGATTCCTAGAAATGGGAATATTTTTTAAAAGTCCTTACCTAAGAGGAACCTTGGTAGAAGGAGACAAGTACAAATCAGTCTTTAGAAGTATGTCCAGCGGGCTGGATGCGGTGGCTCACACCTGTAATCCCAACACTTTGGGAGGCCAAGGCGGGCAGATCACAAGGTCAGGAGTTCGAGACCAATCTGACCAACATGGTGAAACCCCATCTCTACTTAAAAAATACAAAAATTAGCTGAGCGTGGTGGCACGTGCCTGTAATCCCAGCTACTCAGGAAGCCGAGACAGGAAAATTGCTCGAACCCAGGAGGTGGAGATTGCAATGAGCTGAGATGGCACCACTGCACTACAGCCTGGGTGACAGGGCGAGACTCTGTCTCAAAAAAAAAAAAAAAAAAAAAAGTATGGGTGCAAAAGCAGGAGGAGATTTTTTCTTTTCTTTTTTCTTTTTTTTTTCTTTTGCAGTGGAGTCTTGCTCTGTCACCCAGGTTGGAGTGCAGTGGTGTGATCTCAGCCCACTGCAACCTCTGCCTCCCACACTCAAGTGATTCTCAAGCCTCAGCCTCCCAGTAGCTGGGATTATAGGTGTGCACCACCATGCCCAACTAGTTTTTGTATTTTTAATAGAGATGGGGTTTCACCATGTTGACCAGACTGGTCTCGAACTCCCAACCTCAGGTCATCCCTAAGTGCTGGGATTACAGGTGTGAGCCACCATGCCTGGCCTGGAGGAGTCATTTTTACCTAAGAGGTTAGGAATGTTGCGATGGAGAAGGTAACAACTACACTGGTCCTGCCTTGAGAAGCTCAGCACTACTTATAAAGATGATTCTCTTTGCAGCATCTCTTTGAGCTCTTTTTCCAGTAGATCTCTTTCTCTCTCTCTCACGCATATGCACAGGCACATACACACACACACACACACACACACACACACACACACACACACACACACACACCCTTTCTGTGAGAAATAACCTGCACTTGCAATAGGCCTAGTTGGACTAGGGAGGGCAGTCTGCCATCACAAAGTGCAGGTAGCTCACTCAAGCCAAACAATCTCAATCTACTTCTGTAAAAAGCAGTCATCCTATGTCAGCTCACTGGTTTAGCCGTGGAAAGGAGAGCTTTAGACAAAATAATACAAAGGAAATAGTGTGATTAAGTCTATTTAGACATATGGTCCATAAATTAAAACTGGAAAGCACTTGAAAACATCCACGTTCAACTTTCACTCCCACCAAAAAAAAAAAAAAGTTGGGGAGGAGTGGAAGTAACTCATATCACATTCACTGTTTTAATAAAAACAAAAAAATTAAAACTGATCTTAGACAGTATAGCCTTTTAGGTTATAAATACTGTCAAAAAGATGCATTGTTTGCCTAAGAGTGAAGTACTATGGAACAGAACACTTGAAAATTTGATTTCATGGAGGTCGCAGTTCCTGGAGCACACCCAAGGAAACAGGTGTTTACATCCCACGATCCCTGTTTTAGAGAGAGAGCTTGTTGCAGAGCCCACAAACATATCTGATCAAACAAGGCTATGACGACACTTGGGAGATGGGAAGGAAACAGGTGGAGGGAAGGAAGTGAGAACATGAGAAGCTGGTCAGTGAGGTTTTCTCCACCTGGCCACTGCACCCAGCACCTCCCTCACTGTCATCTCCAACCAGTCTGGCCCCAGTATAATTATGTGGCAGGCAAAATCAATTGTCAGGGCTATTCTTCCTCTTTTCTTAGCCCTTGTTGAGATCTTCCCTTCCCTTCCCATCCTGTCAGGGTCTTTCACACATCAAGAAAGACCTAGATCACTTCCCAGTCTGAGAAGCCCATCATATTTAAAAATGAAGAAATGCCAAAACAGGTTCATAAAAATGGTGGTCTATTTAAGTGCTTACATTTAATATTTTAATTGCATGATCAACTTTTGTCTGGGCTGGAGTGCAGTGGCACAATCACGGCTCACCACAGCCTTGACCTCCTGGGCTCAAGTGATCCTCCTACCTTAGCCTCCCGAGTAACTGGGACTACAGGTGCATGCCACCATGCCCAGCTAATTTTTTGTATTTTTAATAGAGATGGGGTTTTGCCATGTTGCCCAGGCTGGTCTTGAACTCCTGAGCTCAAGCAATCCGGCCACCTCAGCCTCCCAAAATGCTGGGATTACAACGTGAGCCACCACACCTGGCCATGAACAACATCTTTTAAAACTTCTTTTTTTCCTGTGACTACATACATGGCCTTGTTTGAAGATAATATTAAAGTCCAGACCCTTCATAATATAAGGCCTGAGTGAGAAGACAGGGGTTTGGGGTACAGGCAGGCCCTCAAGCTCTCTCTGCCTTCCTGCATATTAAAAGCCTACCTTCAGTCAAAGATCTAAGTGAAAATGACTGCTAAGGCCCCCCAAATTATCCCTTCATTAGATATTTAAGATTTAAATTGTTAACCTAAGGAATGAACTCCAATATAAAATTTCAGGCATCAGCAGCTGAGAGTTCAGCCATTCTAGTATCCTTCAAGTAGGAAGTACTGCCTCTATCAATTCACTGGAATTTGTGTATACATACGATTTTTTTTTAATAATAAAAATAGAGCCAGGGATGGTGGCTCACACCTATAATCCCAGCGCTCTGGGAGGCTGAGGTGGGAGGATTGCTTGAGCCCAGGAGTTTGAGAGCAGCCTAGACTACATAGCGAGACCCCATCTCTACGAAAAATTTTAAAAAATTAGCCATGCATGATGGCATGTGCCTGTAGCCCCAGCTATTCAGGAGGCTGAGGGGAGAATTGTTTGATCCCAGAAGTTTGAGGTTACAGTGAGCTATGATCATGCCACTGTACTCCATCCAGCCTGGGAGACAGAGCAAGATTCCATCTTTAAGAAAATTTTAAATAATAATAATTTAGAAAATAATATATGTGAAGATTTCAAAAGACTCAGGAGATAGGTGAAGAAAGTTTTCTTTTCTATGTTAATATGAAGTATTTGGCACAGATTTTACTATAAAACAGTAGAGATGGACGCATTCTGTGGCATACCAGTAATAGCTAATATGCTTTGCTCCTGGAGTTGCCATTTTGAGAAAGGTCAAGGATCCTCAGCCATTAGTCACCTAGAGACCTGACTGAAGGCCACAAGCATAGTTACAGTTTTTAGGAGGGAGTCAGGAACACAGAGTACAATGACAAGCTTTAATCTAATTCAAGTAGCAAGTATGCAGCACCAACTCACACGGGTGTACGCTGTGTGATAATACTAAAACATGCTGTTCCAACCCTGTACTCCTACACTTAAAGATCCTACAGACCTCATCCACAAAGTATTCCTTTCCCTGTCCCAACTCTCTTAAAGTACAACATAATGCAAAGTAGCCTTCTTGTTCTTATCAAGGCCAAACAGTGATAGTACACGACACTGCATGAGTACACCCAAAACTAAAAATAAAACCACAAGGATGCAGCTTAAATATATAGAGTTTCCATTTGTCAATTATCTCTCAATAAAGCTAAGGGGAAAATGAATTTTAAAAAATAACCCACAATGAGTCATATTGAAAACATTCAAAACATTTCAAGGGAAACACCAAACCCTTTGCTAGAGGATGTATACTAGGTAACAAAGCCTAAACACACACACACACACCCGACATAAGCACACACACACACAAAACCCACAGGCTCACTAAATTCTCTGATTTCAGATTATTGAGATTAGGAGGGTATGCAGCCAGTTTTGACTTCAAATAAAACAGGACTCTGTCCAAGTCAAAAGATAACTGAAGGGGAAGCAGCATGTTGGGAATGAATGGGAGAGGAACAAACGTTACAGCTGCCCAAGCTATATGTTCCTCAAGTCTTGGTAAGTAGTTTATTTTAAAGATGTGTATGAGTCACAATCTTTAAATCCTTTAAAACCTGAATAACCAGTCCTGTTCTTTCTCCCCTCTTCCCTTACTCTCTTGTCAAATCTAGCATCAGTGCAGATTCTGAGTGTGCAGAGTTCAATCAAGAACTCTGCTACCTCCTGGTCCGTCAGCTCCACAGTCCTTCCTCCATCTCACACTAGGGTTACAGCAGAAATAGACTGAGTATACAAGCAAGAATGTCTTACAGATACTAGTAGTTTTCAAATGTATGTTAATTCTGTTGTGATGAATAAAATTTTTAAATTATCTTAAAATATTACTAAATTGGCCAGGCGTGGTGGCTAACGCCTATAATCCCAGTATTCTGGGAGGATTGACTGAACCCAGGAGTTCTAGACCCACCTGGACAACATAGTGAGATCCCATCTCTAAAAAAAAAAAAAAATTTTTTTTCTTTTAGTTAGCCAGATATGGTAGCATGCATGCCTATAGTCCCAGGTACCTGGGAGGCTAAGATGAGAGGATCACCTGAGCCCAGGAGGCTGAGGCTGCAATGAGTTGTGATCACACCACTACATTCCAGCCTAGGTGACATAGCAAGATCCTGTCTCAAAAAATTATATAAAATAAAATAAAATATTATGAAATTCACTGTATCATTTGTTTGTTTGTTTGTTTGTTTGTTTGAAATAGAATCTCACTTTGTCACTCAGACTAGGGTGCAGTGACGTGATCTCCACTCACTGCAATCTCTGCCTCCCAGGTTCAAGCCATCCTCCCACCTCAGCCTCCCAAGTAGCTGGGATTACAGGCAATCCTTACCATGCCCAGCTAATTTCTGTATTTTTAGTAGAGACGGGTTTCCACCATGTTAGCCAGACTGGTCTTGAACTCCTGACCTCAAGTGATCTGCCCACCTTAGCCTCCCAAAGTGCTGGGATTACAGGTGTAAGCCATCGCACCTGGCCTGTATCTTTTTGTTTTTATGCATTTCTTAATCAACAAATAATTTAAAATCTCACTATTATTATTTTGTTGTTGGTTTTTTGTGTTTTGTTTGTTTGTTTGTTTTGTTCTGAGACATAGTCTCGCTCTGTCACCCAGGCTGGAGTGCAATGGCGTGATCTCAGCTCACTGCAACCTCCACCTCCCAGGCTCAAGCAATTCTCCTGCCTCAGTCACCCGAGTAGTTGGGCCTACTCTCAGGAGTGCACCATCACGCCCAGCTAATTTTTGTATTTTTGGTAGAGACAGGATTTCACCATGTTGACCACACTGGTCTTGAACTCCTGGCCTCAAATAATCCACCTGCCCTGGCCTCCCGAAGTGCTAGGATTAAAGGTGTGAGCCACCACGCCCAGCCTAAAATCTCACTATTATTACTTAAAGGTCCTTATGCTGAAAAGAGTAGGCAATCACTGTTCTACAGTAGAATGTAATAAAAGAGTTACAGGCGTGGCAACCTAAACACAAAATGAAGTGATAGATACAATAAGAGGATATTTTCACTTATGAAGAAAACTGGCAAAAACTAGGATGTAGATTAAAAGAAGAAGAACACAATCTGGAGAAACAAGCCAACAGCAGGCTAACGTCTATCAACAGTCATTCTAAAAAAAGATAATTAGCAACAAATCATTAACAGAATTCAGAACCCAGGAGAATCACAAACTTGTAACCACCTAACAATATTGCTTTGAAATATATAGAGCTAACACTGACAATTATAAGAAAAACAGACAGGTCTACAATTAGTATAGGAGATTTTTAACATATATCAATCATAAGCTGATAGCTGAAACAGACAAATTAGGCTATAAAAAATTGGACTAGTAATATTTATATACTGACCTAATTAGTATAAATAGAACTCTATACCCAAGCAAAAGAGAATATACTTTCTTTTCAAGCACACATAAAAACTCACTAGAACTGAGCTGTATGTAACAAAAGAATTTCCAAGAATTGATATCATACCAACCATGTCTTTGGGTAGAATACAATTATATTAGAAATATAACAAAAGATATTAAAAATAATTTTGAAAACTTTAAACAATTATTTTAAAGAATTTTTAAATTTTCTAATTTAAAAATTAAAGTGGTACATGCCTGTAGTCCCAGCATTTTGGGAGGTGGAGGTGAGTGGATCACCTGAGGTCAGGAGTTCGAGACCAGTCTGACCAACACAGTGAAACCCCGTCTCTATTAAAAATATAAAAATTAGCCAGGCATGGTGGCAGGCACCTGTAATCCCAGCCACTTGGGAGGCTGAGGCAGGAGAATCACTTGAACCCAGGAAGCAGAGGTTGCAGTGAGCCGAGATCATGCCATTGCACTACAGCCCAGGTGACAAAGTAAGACTCTATCTCAAAAAAGAAAAAAGAAAAGAAAGATTGAACATAAAGACTGAAATATTAAAAATAAGGTATTCAAATAATAAACTTGAGAAAAGTCAATAATAAATGTGAGAAAAGAATTTAATGAAATAGATCTTTGTGGGAAAAGCTGGTAAGACAGATAAATCTCTAACAAGAGCGATAAGAAAAAAAGACAAAAGGCAGAAATAAGCAGTACTGAATAGGAAATGTGATATAACTAGAAACAACAGAGATTTTTAAAAGAATAGATTATTATGAATTTTATGCTAATAAATTGGAAGGTTGGATAAAATTGGTAATTTCTTAGAAAAGTATCAGACTACTAAAGTTGCCTCACAATGAATTTAGAACCTGATTTAGATAATAAAACAAAACAGAGTGAGTTTGTTTTTAGTCATATCTCTTCCTCCCAAAGACACCACCAGATACAGGGAGTTTTAGATGCAAGTTTTGCCAAACTTTCAAGAGCAGATAATCTTTATCTTACATAAACTGTTTCAAAAACTAGAAAAAGACCTTATTTTATGAAGCTAAAATAACTTTGATACCCAAACTAGACAATAATATAAGAAGAAAAGAAAATTACAGATAAAGGTCCCTCATGAGCAAAAATGCAAAATCCTTTTAAAATATTAGAAAATTAAATTCAGCACTATATATATATATATTTTTTTTTTTCATCACAGCCAGGTAGGGTTTATCCTAGAAATGCAAGAATGGTTCATTATCAGCAAATCTATATTCATGTAGTAAACCATAGACTATCTCAACAGAGTAAAGGATAAAAATTGTGTAATCCACTCAACAGATACAGAAAGAAAGGGCATTAAATAAAAACAAGTAATCATGGTCCAATTCAAAAAAAAAAAAAAGTCTTACTACAGAAGACTACAAATTAGATAAAAAATATCTCTGAGAAAAGCTTAAAAAGTAACTGAAGGGCCAAGCACGGTGGCTCACACCTGTAATTTCAGCACTTTGGTAGGCCAAGGTGAGCAGATCACCTGAGCTCAGGAGTTTGAGACCACCCTGGGCAAAATGGTGAAACCCCCTCTCTACCAAAATACAAAAAATCAGCTGGGAGTAGTGGCGCACACCTGTAGTCCCAGCTACTTGTGGGGCTGAGGCATGAGAATCGCTTGAGCCCTAGAGGGGGAGGTTGCAGTGAGCTGAGATCACGCTATTGCACTCCAGCTTGTGCTACAGAGTGAGACTCCGTCTCAAAAAAAAAAAAAAAAAACTAACTGAAGAATTTAATCATTTATTTGGAGAAAACTATTAAGAAACAAAAATTAAGAAGCTATAGAAGAAAAAAAAAGAAGCTATAGAAGGGAGCTAATATGTAATTGAAGTAGGAGTCTGTACTCAATTCCAGAGGCAGGGCGTGGACACTGGACCACATAGAGGACTAGCTAAAGCAGGTCCAGGGTAAAAGCACTTCCCCATAAGACACGCCCACCAGAGTGATAGGTCAGCTTACCATTGCCATGGCAACACCCAGCCGTTACTGCCCCTTTCCATGGCAACAACCCAACAACCTAGTAGCTACCACTTGCATTCTAGAAATTTCTGCATAAATCACCCCTTCATTAGAATATAATTAAAAGTGGGTATAAATATGAATGCAGAACTGCCTCTGAGCTGCTACTCTGGGCACCCTGCCTCTAGGGTAGCCCTGCTCTGCCAGCAGCAATGCCTCTGCTGCTGCTGCTGCTGTACACTGCTGCTTCATAAAAGTTGCTAACACCACCGGCTAGCTCTTGAATTCTTTCCTAGGAAAAGCCAAGAACCCTCTTGGGCTAAACCTCAATTTTGGGGTTTGCCTGTCCTGCATCATAATCACCAAATGTTTCTTTTTGTTTGTTTTAGGTATTTTCACATATATCATTTCACTCATTTAAACCTCACAATAACTATTATGTTAGAAGAAAAGACTATTGTAAAGAAGAATGAGAAAGTACCTTAGCATACTGGAATGAGCATACTTGGAATCAAACAGTTCAGGGTTAGAATCCTACCTCTGCCATGTATGAACTGAGTAATCTTCAACACCTTACTGAGCTTCCCTTCATCTAAAAATTAAATGGACTAAATAACACAACTTAAAATACCCAGCTCATAGAAGGTATTTAAGAAATTGAGCAGAGTTCAAGACCAGGCTGGCCAACATGGTGAAATCCCATCTCTACTAAAAATACAAAAATGAGCTGGGCGTGGTGGCGCATGCCTGTAGTCCCAGCTAATCGGGAGGCTGAGGCGGGAGAATTGCTTGAACCCAGGAGGCAGAGGTTGCAGTGCGCCGAGATCACGCCACTGCACTCCAGCCTGGATGACAGAGCGAGACTCCGTCTAAAACAAAAAACAAACAAACAAACAAACAAAAAACAGTAGTGATAGGCCAGGCGCGGTAGTTCATGCCTGTAATCCCAGCACTTTGGGAGGCTGAGGCAGATGGATCACTTGAGGCCAGGAGTTCGAGACCAGCCTGGCCAACATGGTGAAACCCATCTCTACTAAAAATGCAAAAATTGACCAGGCATGGTGGCTTATGCCTGTAGTCCCAGCTACTTGGGAGGCTGAGTCAGGAGAGTCTCTTGAACCTGGGAGGTGGAGGTTGCAATGAGCTGAGATGGCGCCATTGCACTCCAGCCTGGGTAGCAGAGCGAGATTCCATCTCAAAAAAAAAAAAAAAAAAAAAATACAGTAGTACTAAATTATGTTTAATGTGGCAAGTCCAAAGGTGAACTATTTAAAGTTTGAGTGCTTGCTCTAGGTCAAAAATGCAGCAAGGCAGTGGGCAGAGGTCAATGATTACATCACAGAAACTTGGGCATCCACATTAAGAGACAAAAATCTTCTAATACTGTAGCAGTGGAAAGGACCACAAAACTCAGGACACACACACACAAATCACACATTAGCCCCAGGCAAACAAAGGGTATTAAGTGATATGATTAAATAATTAATTGTTAAAAAAAGATATTCTGGGCACTTTCACCCACAAGTGTGTTTAAAAATACAAATTTCATCACAAATTATTTTGAGTGTTCAAGATCACAAGCAAAGAAAAAGCTACAAGGCTTGATGACCTAAAAATGTGACATCATTACTTTAGGTCAAAAGAGATCTAAATTAAGTATAAAGCATATTTTAATCCTTCTCAAATTTCTTCTTTGTGCGTGAATATAAATTGTGGTAAATTTGTACAAGTAAATACCATAACTGTTCCTAACTAATAAAGTTTAAGGGTTAAAACAAAGAATTCCCAAGAAATGTGAATAATGGCAATCATGTAGCAGTAGTACATCCTTTCACATGGTATTTTGGGAACATTCTTTGATTCAATAAGCCTAGACATTACAGTATGCTTCAAAAATAGTCCAAGCTGGTGAACCAATCCAAGTTTTGACTTCAAGCAGACTGTCAGAGCAGCACTAAGGCAGAAAGTGACAACACTGTCCAGTTGGAAATGAAGCTGTCATTTGCCTGCCAACAGATAATGCACACCATGCCCTTTTCAAGTTCGTATCACAAGACCACCTCAGAAGTGATGCTTTTTGATCCATTCGGTACTGAACATCCTTGGGTCGGGTCCAAGAATTGTCTTCCTTATTCATTTCTGCTCCATTGCAGAAATAAGAATGAAATTCCATTGTATATAGCAATGACAATTTTTCCAAGGCAAATAAAATAGTTTGCTATAAACATTTCTCACCTATAATAAGGAATCAATCTCACCTATAATAAGGAATCAATCTACACTGACAGAAAATAAATCTGGTCAGTTTGACATCCAGCTTATTCTCTGTTACAACACTAGCACCTACTATTCCTTCTGCATTTGGTTATGAATCTTCTGAAAGATGCTTTCATATTGTCATCCTACTACTCAGCAACTACAAAGCTTCCCTCCTGCCCAATTCTAAATTCCTTTGCCTGGACCTTCACTATTGCCCAACCTACCTACCTAAGCTTAGTTCCTACCACCCCCACCATGTGCCCCTCTCCCCACCAGCCCTCATGACTTGGTCATGCCATTCATTGCACCTAGAGTATTTTCCTTCCTCCCTACATCTAACCATCCTCCCAAGCCCTACTTCCTACATAAACGCTCTTTCTACTATTCCTACTGACAATGAGAGAGCTCTCTCTCTGAATTCCTATCATAAAGTCTGTCTGTATTATAGCTCTTTAATTGGAAACTTCTTAAAATATTTCTTTTTTACAAAATTTCTCTGCAGTAGTGTTTCCACTTTTGCTCTGCCATCATATATAGAAAAAGAAAACTCAAGTTTTTGGCATATCCCCATGGGTCTACTTGGGATTATGCATAATTCCCAGCCACAATAGCTGTATTTCCACTAATTTATCTCCCATTAAAGAAAACCTAATAACAAGCATATTATACTTCAATGAAAGTTTTAAAAAAATAGACTCATAATGAGCAGGAATGAGAGGGATATTATTATACACGTGAACTTAAATATGCTCAATTAAGTTTTTTTGTTTTTTTTTTTGAGATGGAGTCTCGCTCTGTTGCCCAGGCTGGAGTGCAGTGGCGCAATCTCAGCTCACTGCAAACTCCGCCTCCTGGGTTCACGCATTTTCCTGCCTCAGCCTCCCGAGTAGCTGGGACTACTGGCGCCCGCCACCACGCCTGGCTAATTTTTTGTATTTTTAGTGAGACAGGGTTTCACCATGGTCTCGATCTCCTGACCTCATGATCCCCCCGCCTTGGCCTCCCAAAGTGCTGGGATTACAGGCATAAGCCACCGCGCCTGACCTCTCAATTCATTTTTTTTTTTAAAGCAAAGCATTAGTATCCTCTGGCACTTTATTACTGTTAATATATTATTTGCAATATATCTCACAAGTGACCATTCATTACACACTGGTAGGAACTACTATTCTATAAACAGCACTCAGCATGCTAGGCACTTAGAAGGCAATCAGTAAATAATTAACCAAGGAGCATGTCTAGCCCATTAATCAATTATATATAAAACATTACTGCCACAGCAGTCTGATGATGATGATGACGAAGAAGAAAATGACAACTGACAGTGATATAAAATGTAAACATGGAGTACAGTAGCTGACTCCCCTGCTGACAGTCTCAAAAAGAACAAATGATTTCTTTTCTTTTTTTTTTTTTTTTTTTTTTTGAGACAGAGTTTCGCTCTTGCCCAGGCTGGAATGCACGGCATGATCTCGGCTCACTGCAACCTCCACCACCTGGGTTCAAGTGATTCTCTTACCGCATCCTCCCAAGTAGCTGGGATTACAGGCATGTGCCACCATGCTCGGCTAGTTTTGAATTTTTAGTAGAGATGGGGTTTCACCATGTTGGCCAGGCTGGTTTTGAACTCTTGACCTCAAGTGATCCACCTGCCTCAGCCTCCCAAAGTGCTGGGATTATAGGCGTGAGCCACCGCACCCAGCCAGGAACAAATGATTTATTATGGGGTTATAAGGTTAGTCTAACCAACATTTTAACAATACAGCATAGCTGCTGCACTCCTGAAGTTTAGGACAATCTGGGCAGTTTCTATGGCAATCACCATGCAACCCTACACCTCTTATGCAACACTGTGGCTATTATTGCAATCTTGGGTAAAATTAGTAAATTGTGAGCTCTATCTGCCAGTGCAGCCAGGGATCAAATAACTTTAGCTCCACCGAAGAGAAAGGCTGTGACCATGCAAATCTTGTTCTATATTAAAATGGCTCTCACTTTTACAATAAGGAATTGCCTGAGCACTGGAAGTTCCTCATCGACAATTGTATCATTTTAAATGTATTAAACCCATTTTTCCATATGCCCTTAATTGCCAATCACACAAATAGCCTATGATAGGATCTTGAGATCCCCAAATCCTACAAGTATCATATCTTTCCCTGAAAAATCTTTAAATATATATCAGATAGCTTAGGTATAAATCTATCTACAGGCCAAGTATCTTCTGTTTTCTCTAGCCTTGACATCTTAACATTCTAGGAGTACAGACTGACCTAACAATAAATTTTTAAATATTTTAGCCTTTAGTGTTGCTTAAGCAGTCACTTGAGAAATTCTTGCAAAAGTAGACTACAGAGGAAGTTTCAGTCGGTCATGCCCTAGAAATTTCTAAACATCAACCAAGCAGCTCAAAAGAATGTCCTGCTCAATAGTTCCAAGGATGTCATTAATTGCTTCCATCTGTTTCCCCCTTCTCTGTCCCTGTCTTTTCCAAGTCAAGGCATCTACTATTTTCTGCTTCATTTTGCATTCTATAGAAAAACAAGAAAAGCAAACATAAAAATCCATCACAGTTTGTTTTATTTTGTTTTGTTTTACACAGGGTCTCACTCTGTCACCCAGGCTGGAGTGCAGTGGCATAATGACAGCTCACTGTAGCCTCGACCTCCTGGGCTTAAGCAATCCTCCCACCTCGGCCTCCCAAAGTGCTGTGATTACAAGTGTGAGCCATCATGCCTAGCCCTCCACCATGTTTTCAATTACAGAATATTTATTTGCCCCCAAATTTGCTGGACAACCACAGTCGTATTGTTGTTTGTACTCAAGGCTATTTTCAAGTAACATTTCAGAGTGTGGCATATTAAATTATATACTTTTAAAAAATTGCTCAGTAAAGTTTTCAGTTGGTCATAACGTATGACTTTTCCCTGATTAACCATGGAGACCAGAGTTTTTCCCCATGGCACAATAAAAGTTCAAACCTCTGAATGGTTTCATCCATTGACTATCCTTACCTAAATCAACAATTACATGATCAATGTTTTTTTTTTTTTCTTGAGATAGAGTTTCGTTCTTGTTGCCCAGGCTGGAGTGCAATGGCGTGATCTCAGCTCACTGCAACCTCTGCTTCCCAGGTTCAAGCGATTCTCCCGCCTCAGCCTCCTGAGTAGCTGGGATTACAGGCATGTGCCACCACACCTGGCTAATTTTGTATTTTTAGTAGAGACGGGGTTTCTCCATGTTGGTCAGGCTGGTCTCGAACTCCCGACCTCAGGTGATCTGCCCACCTCGGCCTCCCAAAGTGCTGGGATTACAGGCGTGAGCCACCATGCCCAGCGATCAATGATTTTTTAAGTCTGTCATGTCTTCCACATTTATTGGTTAGAATTCACCTTACATCTAGGGCTATTGGGCTACTCTAAAAATTTTGTACAGGAAAGGCAAGATAAATGCTTAATTTCCTTTAAATTACCAATTATTAGAGTAAGGGGTTGATGCCCTAGTTACCACACAGGGTGATCAATAAAGTTTTATTTTGTTTTAAAGTGACCAAATTTTTTGAAATTTTTATCACAACTAGGGTGTGCTCATTTTTAATTTTTCTAAGTCCCCAAAGAAGTCTGTGAGAGCACATAGCATATTTCAGAATATGTCTCTGGGAATGAGCAAAAATAAGTTTCCTGACAAAATCCACTTACCAATCAAATCATATTCATAGACTACAATGTCAGGGTTGGAAGCAATTGTTTGTAGGGTCTTCTAGTCCAACTACCCACCCGATAGTGAAATCCCTACTCACTCATTCCCCGTGCTCTGTATCTTCCAAGGGGTGAGGGGCAACCTGCTACAAGCTAGAGCTATGTTTTTAATGTAAGGTAAATGCAAGTTTAATTATAATATGTTTAGTTGACAGCATAAGATTCCTCTTAATATTACCAGGCTAAGGCCGGGGCACAGTGGCTCATGCCTGTACTCCCAACACTTTGGGAGGCCAATGCAGGAGGATTGCTTGAGCCCAGGACTTCAAGACCAGCCTGGGCAACAGGGAGACCTTGCCTCTACAAATGACTTAAAAATTGTCCGGGCATGGTGGCACACACCTGTAGTCTCAGCTACTCGGGAGGTGAGGCAGGAGGATCACTTAAGCCTGGGCGATCGAGGCTGCAGTGAGCCAGGATCGCACCACTGCACTTCAACCTGGGTGACAGAGTGAGAGCCTGTCTCAAAAATATATATATATTACTAGGCTGATCGGATGGCATGTAAACAAAATAGGCTCATGTTGGTCAGAGCTGGAAGAAACCTTGAGATCACCAAGTCCAATGAAGGTAGGGCACAAAAGATACTCCCACAAAACAGGCTCTACAAAAAAACAGATGCTTCCAGCACCTTACTTCCTGACATTTAAGACATTTTATGGAATTAACAGAAACACAGTTGCATAAAGCACCCACTCAAGTTAGGTAGAAATAAGAAGACTTCAATATGGGTGAGAATTTCACATCTGTTCAATGAAAATAATAGAACATAAGGAGGATAAAAATAAAGGAACACTTTTAGCTTTATTCAAAGTTGTGATATATAACATACATAGAGAAAATAAACATACGTATAATATAATGAATAAATATAAAACAACCACCCATGTAACTCATCACTTAAATCAAAAATAGAACATTATTATCACTTTTAGATGCCCCTGTGTACCTCTTCCTGAGTATAAACCTCTTCCTCCCTCTTAGAGATAGGACTACCCTGGCTGTGGTGACCATTATTACTTACTCATCTTCATCTTTTTACCATATAAATAGGCATGTCTAAACAACATAGTTTATTTCTGCGTGTTTTTTTTTTTTTTGAGACAGAGTCTCACTCTGTCACCCAGGCTGGAGTACAGTGGCTTGATCTTGGCTCACTGCAACCTCCACCTCCCGGGTTCAAGTGATTCTCCCGCCTCAGCCTCCCAAGTAGCTGGGATTACAAGGGTGAGCCACCACGCCTGGCTAATTTTTATATTTTTAGTACAGATGGGGTTTCTCCATGTTGGCCAGGCTGATCTCGAACTCCTGACCTCAAGTGATCCACCTGCCTTGGCCTCCCAAAGTACTGGGATTACAGGTGTGAGTCACCACACCTGGCCATTTTTGAACTTTAAATAAGTGGAACCTACATATCTATCTATCTATCTATCTATCTATCTATCTATCCATCTCTCTGTCTGTCTGTCTTTCATTTCCCTCAATTATTTTTGAGATTCATTCATTTCTCTTTTTTTGTCTTTTTATTTATTTATTTATTTTTAGATACAGGGTTTCATCTGTCACCCAGGCTGGAGTGCAGTGGTGCAATCACAGCTCACTGCAGCCTCAACTTCCCCAGCTCAGGTGATCCTCCCACTTCAGCCTCCTGGGTGGCTGGGACTACCGGCTCACACCACCACACACAGCTCATGTTTTGTAGAGATGAGTTTTCACCATGTTGCCCAGGCTGGTCTCAAACTCCTAGGCTCAAGTGATCTTCCCTCCTCGGCCTCCCAAAGTGCCAGGATTACAGGTATGAGCCACTGCACCTGGCCTCATTGTTTTTTTCAATTGAAATGAAACTCATATGGCATAAAATTAACCATTTTTAAGTGAAAATTTCTCACTCCTTTTCATTACTGATTAATATTACAATTTCTGACTATACCATGATTGTTTTATCCATTCTACTCTAGATAGACCCGTGGGGTCATCATGAGCAATGCTGATAGAAATGTTTTTTATATGGATGCTGGTGTGCATGTGGATGAGTATCTTTAGGGAACATACCTGAGAGTGGAACTGCTTATCTTCTACTTTACTGATGTCATGTTGTTTTCCAAAGTGGCTGCACCAATTTACATTCCCAACAGCAGTGTAAGAACATTCCAGTTGCTCCACATCTTATCAACAACTAATATTATCAGGGTTCTTAATTTGGGGTGTATAATAGAATAATTTGCACTTCTCTGATGACTGAAATAAAATATTTATTGGCCACTTAAATTTCCTCTTTTGAGGTGCCTATTCAAGTCCTTCACACACCTTTTTGGAAAGTCTTATGTTATTCTTACTGACTTCTATGAGTTCTACTTTTTTTGTCCTACACATCAGCTTTTACTTTTGCTTACAACTTGACTGCCATATAGAACAAAACCACTAATCAAAGACAATATAAGAACCTAAGAAGTTTTAAGTATTCAAAAATTAGTATGTCTGTTTGTTTTATGCAGAATAGCCCAAAAAGCCTGGAAATTATTTTTAGGAATACTAGGAGATATATAAATATAACTTAAATTTAAAATGCAACTGAAAATATGAAACAATAATTTTTTATTTTTTGAGACAGAGTCCCACTCTGTCACCCAGACTGGAGTGCAGTGGCGTGATCTCCACTCACTGCAAGCTCCGCCTCCCAAGTTCATGCCATTCTCCTGCCTCAGCCTCCCAAATAGCTGGGACTACAGGCGCCCACCACCACGCCTGGCTAATTTTTTTTATATTTTTAGTAGAGACAGGGTTTCACCATGCTAGCCAGGATGGTCTCAATCTCCTGACCTCAGGTGATCCACCCGCCTCAGCCTCCCAAAGTGCTGGGATTACAGGCATGAGCCACCACGCCCGGCCAAAACAATAATTTTTTAAAGTTTTTATCTACCATTATTCCCTTATCTCCAAGCAAAGGTGCCTAGTATACAATGCAGATTCATGCATGCTATAGTCACAGTGGGTCTCTGAATACTTTTCATTTTGGAAAGAAAAACTCAAAACTCATGGTCTTATTAAAAATTATTATGTCAAAAATTGGCCAGGTACAGTGGCTCACACCTGTAATCCCAGCACTTTGGGAGGCCAAGGTGGGTGGATCACCTGAGGTCAGAAGTTCAAGACCAGCTTGGCCAACATGATAAAACCCCATCTCTACTAAAAACACAAAAATTAGCCAGGGATGGCGGCACATGCCTATAATCCAAGCTATTCCAGAGGCTGAGACAGGCAAATCATTTGAACCCAAGAGGCAGAGGTTGCAGTGAGCCGACATCGCACCATTGCACTCCAAACTGGGTGACGAGGGTGAAACTCCGTCTCAAAAAAAAAAAAAAATTATTATATCAAAAATGCCTAATATCAAAAACTAAAATGAACAGTTTTTTTAAAAAAGTTAGAAGACAAAAGGTTGAAATTTCAATTGTAAACAAAAGTTTTATACCAAAAAAAAAAGTTGTTACTGAAATCAGCTACTTCTTCTTCCTAACAAGAGTATTATTCTGCTTAGCAACAGAAGAATATTTTAATTACTCACTTAATAAATGCTGGTGGCATATCTCTCTTCAAAATCTGATCCTCAGTGGTTTGAACAGTCTCTTTTCCAACCTACAAGAGGAAAAAAAATCATAATTCAAATATAAATTCTCAGACTTTAAAAAACTATTACTTAAGCATATTTGAAACATATACTTAAACATAATCTATCATGAAAGTTTCTAGATTTAAGGGAGATTTCTGGATTTAAAAAATTTTTTAGGATTACTCACATAATATGCCTTCACAATATACTAGAATAACAATATGGAATACAAACATAATGTTGTATTACTCCTTCTTCAGAATAACTAATTTGAAAGCATTATTGAGCATAATAGGAGAAATTCATCATTGAGAATATAAGTGTGTGTATTTAAGCCAAAAAACTCTGCCACGTCTCTAAAATGTTACATGAAGTACATGAATCAAGTTAGACAGACAAAAATATCTATATAGAAAAAAATGAAGTTATTGGAACTGGGAAAAATATTTGAAGCTATTATGATTCTGACACTAGAAACCAAACATGAAAATATGCAACTTCACTAGTAATCAAAAAAATTGAAATTAAAACAACATGATATTTTCCCCTAATTATAGTGCAAGTTAAAAAGAAAGAATATATTATGCTGAATGCAACAATGGAATAGGTAGTTTTACACCCTGCAGGTGGTGATATAAACTGACGTATTCTCTCTGGAAAATCACTTGCTAGAATTTGTTAGGGGACATAAAAAAAGTCATACCTAGGAATTCCACTTATGAGAATATACCTTATAAGCAGTAATACCAAATGTGATAATAAAAACAATATTCACAAAAGTAGTCACCATGATGACAGTTATAAAAGCTAAAACACTTCATAAATAACTCCTCCAACAAAGAGGAATAGTTAAGTAAATTAAGATATATTGTTAGGTTGAGTACTATGTGGGCCATTAAAACAATGGTTATAAAAACTTAGCATTATAGGAAAATGTTTATGACATTATATTTCACTTAAAAGAAGAAATGTAAATAACAAGTACATTATGAGTACAACACCAAAAAAAAAAAACCACATGTATAAATAAAGCAACAACACTGAAAGAATATTTTTAAAATATTCTAGTGGTTGTACTAATGCTTAGGAAATTGAATGAATTTGTATCTGCATTTCCTATTTTCTAATTTCCTGAAATGTAAATTTTAAAGTAATTTTTGTAATTTAAAAACACAAAAATGTTACTGTAAGTTGTTCTGTTATTTTTTGTTTGTGCTTTTGAAATAGAGTCTCACTCTGTCGCCCAGGCTGAAGTGCAGAGATGCAGTCTCGGCTCACTGAAACCTTGGCCTCCCAGGTTCAAGTGATTCTCGCCTCAGCTTCCCAAGTAGCTGGGACTACAGGCATGTGCCACCACACCCAGCTAATCTTTTTTTTTTTTTGGATTTTTAGCAGAGATGGGGTTTCACCATGTTGGCCAGGCTGGTCTCGAACTCCTGACCTCAAGTGATCCACCCACCTTGGCCTCCCAAATTGCTGGGATTACAGGCATGAGCCACCACTCCCAGCCTAAGTTATTTAGTTGTAATTATTTCCTACCTAATAATCTCAGTACATAATTATCTGTCATTTTATATAGATCTTCCAAATAGTAATGGTCAGAAATTATTTAAATTATCAAAATATTAAATGTCACACTACCAAATTATGTGTGTATTATACCACTAATCATACACATACTCACTTTCTTCAAAATTATCTCTATGCAGGTCTTGAATGTCAATTTTTCTTCCACTATATTCATGTATTATAAAGTATAAGAGTAAACTTTAATATAGTAAATGGTGAAATTCACCCATTTTAACAATATAAAGCCACCTAAGAGTACTAAACCATATTTATAAACCATATTTTAATGTAGAAATCTGCGAAATTAAAAAAACCCAGAATGGAAAATATGTCAGTCCTACTATTTAACCATTTAACTTTTGATTGAGTTTAAAGGAAAAAAAAATGGAGTAAGAAAAATCCTGGCTGGCACAGTGGTGCACACTTATCATTCCCAGCACTTTGGGAGACCAAGGTGAGAGAATTACTTGAAACCAGGAGTTTGGGACCAGCCTGGGCAACATAGTGAGACCTTGTCTCTACATAAAATTAGTCGGGTGTGGTGGCTCACACCTGTGGTCCCAGCTGCTTGGGAGGCTGAGGTGGAAGGATCACTTAAGCCCAGGAGGTCAAGGCTGTGGTGAGCAGTGTTTTCACCACTGCACTCCAGCCTGGACAATAGGGCAAGACCCTGTCTCAAAAAATCTCTAAATGCACAGTAAATCAGCTAAAGAAAATAACACAATAAACTATTCTCAGGGAATATAAGTCATGCATAAATTATGAATACAAGTTTTTTCTCTCAAGTTAATAGCTAGAAAAAGCAACACATATCTACCACTGTGTAATAGCCAATGCTTCTATAAACAATAGACTGTCTGTATCATAATAAAAGGCTTTTAAATCAGCAGCTGGTTCTCTAGAGTTTCTCAGCTCAAAACATGACAGAGTATTTCCAGATGTATTGTTCACTATGTTTTCCAACTGAAACTAACCATTCAAAAAGCTATGGCCATGACTTCATGAAGTAAAAGATGAAGTTCAGCCACAAAGTTCCTGGTTCACATTCAGTATAAAGGGCCTAGAAAGATATTCACATTTAAGACACAGAGAGATTCCTTTTATATATGTGGGGGGAAGGAAGAACACAGACACAGAGAGCAAGGGTGGGAGGGAGAACTAGGTGAGTTCCTCTTATATCTCCTTTAGAAAATAGTAAGTTATTCAGTGCTATTAAACATTGTTTTTAGCACAACAACATGAGCCAGGTACTGTTTAGGTAGTAGAGATGGAGTAGAGAATAAAAAAAAGTTTCCTGCCTTCACGGAACTTTTGGTCTACTAGGGAGAGACAGAGAGTCAAGTAAATAAACAAGTATGATTCCAGATAATGGTAAGAATGATGCTATAATAAAGAGTACGGGCTGGAAACAAAGGAACCTGCTTTGGAAAGGGTAGACAAAGAAGCAACATTGGAGCTGAGACTTTGAAACTAAGAAGGAGCCACTCATGAAAGAGCTAGGCAAGAACAATCTAGGGGGAGCAGCCAGAAAAAGGCCCTAACGCAGGAAAAGATTGGGTGTATTTTAGGAACTGGAAAGAGGCCAGAGTGGCTGAAGCTCAGGGAGGGAGGGAAATATGGTGTGGTGATGAGGTTGGGTAAGAAGGCAATGGCCACATCATAAAGAGCCTTTTAGGCCAGCTTGAAATATTTGGAATCATTTATCAGTACAATAGGAGGCAGGAGTTCTAAACAAGAGATTAATCTGACTTTTTATTTTCTTTTTTTTTTTTTTAAGAGACATGATCTGGCCCCATATCCCAGACTTGAGTGCAGTGGCGCAATCATAGCTCAAGTGATTCGGAGCTCAAGTGATCCTCCGTCCGGAGCAGCTAGGACTCCAGGCATGAGGCACCACGCCTAGCTAATTTTTTTTTTTTTTATTTTGTAGAGATGGGGTCTCACTATGTTTCCCAGGCTGGTCTCAAACTCCCATGCTCAAGCAATCTTCCTGCCTTGGCCTCCCTAACTGCTGGGATTACAGTCATGAGCCACCACGCCTGGCCTGATTTTCTTTTTAAAAGGTCATTTTGCCTATTTTTAGGTGGTGAGGGAAAAGCAGGGTAACCAGTATCACTCTCCTAGATGATTGCAGGGAGGCTACTGCAGTCAGCCGGGAGAGTGATAGTAGTGACTTAAGGTTTCACTACTTAAGTAGTGAAAATAGAAATGGAGAAAAGAACAGAATTGCATTACCTTTTTACGGAAGAAATATTATTAGGACTTGTTCTTGGACTGGGTGGGGTGGGGTGGGGGATGAAGACTAGACTGAGGTAAAGAAATAAAACCACGTGGCCGGGCATGGTGGCTCATGCCTATAAATCCCAGCACTTTGGGAGGCTGAGGAGAGCAGATCACCTGAGGTCGGGAGTTCACGACTAGCCTGGCCAACATGGCGAAATCCTGTCTCTACTAAAAATACAAAAATTAGCTGGGCGTGGTGGCGGATGCCTATAATCCCAGCTTCTCCGGAGGCTGAGGCAAGAGAATCACTTGAACCTGGGAGGCAGAGGTTGCAGTGAGCCAAAAGCGCGCCACTGTACTCCAGCCTGGGCGACAAGAGCAAAACACCGTCTCAAAAAAAGGAAAAGATAAAAAAAAATCACTTCTAAATCAATGAAATAAAAAGCCTTCAAAGGTAGCAATGCTAGAAGGCTGATACATGGCAAACAGTTATTATCCAAAGATAAAGCAATCATGGCTACACCAGGCAAAAACATTAAAAGTTTTGCAAATAGCAAATATCCTGACCCCAGTAGAGGTAATTACTAAAAACTGAATGGCATGTAATTAATTGATGCCTCTATGTAAGAGCAGGAGTAGGTAAGGAAAGATAAATAGATAATTAAAAATATATTCAAGGGCATTTATTTAAATGCTATTTTTGAATACTTAAGTGATAAACACTAAATGTGATTTTGTTATTCTAAGCTGCATTCATACTTGAAGCAATAGTATCCATGATTGCTCAATATACTCTGGCCAGAATTAGATTAGGGACAACAAATGGCCCTGTTTTTAAGGTACAACACATAAAACATGACTATGTAGAATGAATGCCATTTTTTCTTGGGGAATTGATTTTTGGCAGTGCTGTCCAAATAATTTTCTGTTATGATGGAAATATTCTATTTAATCTGTGCTGCCCAATACAGTACCCATTAGCCACCTGTGAGTACTGACCACTTGAAATGTTCCCAGCATAGGCCCGGTGCAATGGCTCATGCCTGTAATCCCAGCACTTTGAGAGGCCAAGGCGGGTGAATCATCTGACATCAGGAATTCGAGACCACTCTGGCCAACATGGCGAAACCCTGTCTCTACTAAAAATACAAAAATTAGCCGGGGGTGTGGCAGGCACCTGCAATTGCCACCTGCAGCTAGTGGCTACCATATCAGGCAGCACAGATCCATGAGACCTTCACTGTCTCCTAAAACTGGTCTTGTTGCTCCAGACTCTTCCAATTCATTCTTCACACAGCTACTAGATTAACCTTCATTTATTCCTTTGCTATGTGGTCTTTTAGAAAAAAGGAGCCAGGCCTGGAAAGGAGAAGCTGCCCACTAGAGAAGAATCAGACAGCCCAACCAAAGAGAAGAGCACAGGCAAAGAAGGTTCAGTCAGATATGCGAGTACAAGGAGGCCAGGACTAGAAAGACAGGCTAGTGTGGCTTCAGCAGAGGAAATGAGGCTAGAAAGGAAAGCTCAGTTAGTTCAGGACTTTGTATGCTAAGTGAAGGCAGAGAGGATTATGTTACCTTGACCTGCCCATTTATTCAAAGATTGTCATCCTCTGTTCTATATCTTTACAATTCAGTGTTCTATCACCAAAGTAACAAGTCGAGAACTTCCAAAGAACCAGTTTCTAAAGATCTACAGAAGCAGAAATGTATGTCCTGTTTGAGAACAACTGGCAAAGCCTGTCTAGGAGAACCAAAGACAAATCTTTTATTTTTAAGCCATTAACCCATTGATGACAGAAAATGCATTTTCCTGCACTCTCCTGTCACCATCAAAACAGAAAATTTCCATAGCACCCATCTTTTCCAAATAAAAATAGAGTAGAATGGCCAGGCGTGGTGGCTCACGCCTGTAATCCCAGCACTTTGGGAGGCCGAGGTGGGTAGATCACAAGTTCAGGAGATCGAGACCATCCTGGCTAACACGGTGAAACCCTGTCTCGACTAAAAATACAAAAAACTGGCCGGGCGTGGTGGCGGGCGCCTGTAGTCCCAGCTACTCGGGAGGCTGAGGCAAGACAATGGCGCAAACCCGGGAGGCAGAGCTTGCAGTGAGCCGAGATCGGGCCACTGCACTCCAGCCTAGGCGACAGAGCAAGTGACTCCATCTCAAAAAAAAATCAAAAAAAAAGAAAAAAAAGTAGAACAAACAAGAAAGGGATTAATTCACAAAATGTCTTTTGTTAACTAACAGGAATCTTCATAGCTGGTGGGAAAATGTTATTCTTCGAGGTCAACTTAGTATGGGGAAATATGATTCCCAATGTAGACTACAACTTTACAAACAGGTCAGTAAGAATCAACAAATGCTTCTTTTTTACTTTTTTTTTTTTTAAGATGGGGTCTTGCTATATTGCCCAGGCTGGACTCAAACTGCTGGGGCTAAGGAATCCTCCCACCTCAGCCTCCCAAGTAGCTGGGAATACGGCTGCATGCCACCACATCTGTCTGATGCCTGATTTTTTTTATGCCTTAAAATAAATCTTACTCCTTCTGAAAAAAGTCCTATGGATTAAAGGGTTAAAAAAAAAAAAAAAAAACAGAGTGGCTGGGCACGGTGGCTCACACCTGTAATCCAGCACTTTGGGAGGCCGAGGCAGGTGGATCACCTGAGATCAGAAGTTTGAGACCAGACTGGCCAACATGGTGAAACCCCGTCTCTACTAAATATACAAAAATTGACTGGGCGTGATGGTGGGCGCCTGTAATCCCAGCTACTCGGGAGGCTGAGACAGGAGAATCACTTGAACCTGGGAGGCGGGGGTTGCAGTGAGCCGAGATCGTGCCATGGCACTCCAGCCTGGGCGACAAAAGCAAAATGCCGTCTAAAAAATACAAAAAACAAAAACAAAAACAGAGAAAAGAACAAACAGATCTTAGTTATAGTCTAATTAGGTTTCTCTGGGTCAGTATTTAAAAACAACCCTTTTGGCATAATCTAACTTTATAATAAATATAGTCATGTCTCTTGGTATCTATGGAGAATTGGTTCCATGACCCCCTTCAAATACCAAAACCCACAGATGCTTGTCTCTTATATAAAACAGCATAGTATTTGAATATAGCTTACACACATCCTCCCACATACTTTAAATTATCTCTGGATTATTTATAATACCTAATATAAATGCTATGTAAATAGTTGTTATACTGTATTGTTTAGGGAATAAAGACAAGGAAAAAAATCTGTACATGTTTAACACAGATGCAACTATCCTTGTTTTCTGAATATTTTCAATCCACAGTTGGCTAAATGCACAAGTGTGGAACCCACAGATACAGACAGCCAATTGCACGTGTTATCCCTTCCTAACTTTATTCCATTGCTGAGAGAAACTCAGACTTGTTAGTTCTATTCGCTGACAAAATTATTTCTCTTTTATTTTCTTCTTCAGAGAATAGCCTTTAACTCTTGGAGCTTGATTCCATTCAACTCAATAAACAAGCAGTAAGTGCCAACTATGTGTCCACTAGGTGGTGGGAAGAGAATGAGATAAGAAATAAAACATCTTTAGATATAAACTGAAATAATGGTAGTGAATGAATAAGAGGCCTGGGAGCATTTTTAGGGGGCTTGGCAGGAAGCTCTGTTTCTTTTGAAGAGCTCTTACTTTGTTCAGTAGTTAATTTAAATATCCTTTGTTCAATATGTGACTTTAGTTCAAAATTCTATGTGAGAGGGCTTTTGTCTTCTGCTGTTGTTATTATTACTCCTTTCATCACAATCTACTCAATTTGGTTTAGTAATGTAGAGAGATTTGGTTTCTTTCCAGCAAAAGAAAAAAAAAAGGTTGGCTGGTTCAAGTCACTACCTAGACTAAAAAATATGTTAATGTAGATGTCTCCCTTAGCTAGACTAAGTACAAGAAAACAAAGACAAAACAAAGCTGAGAAGACTTGTGTTACTGATTTGTACAATGTAAGTCGTAACTAAAGAGCATTACATTAAAAAGGTGGTAGGAAGATGTTCTTAATGTATTTAGACAATAGGTTGTGACCAACTGATTGTGACCAGACTTAAGAATGTGTACCCATTTGCCTGTACTTAGACTGTGGCTCAAATCAATGTCATGGCATAACAGTTAGCCTGATCAATCCATTATACTGAACAACCATTCTGATTGCAGCTGTGCCCAGTACCAGGCCTCAGTCATACAAGAATAATAATGTATGTGACCCATCATCAGCAATGCTTTTGATTGTTTTTCTGGGGTGGTGATGGACTTGTGATCCATCCACCCCTCACTGATATCCTTTGCACATCATTCACAGATGGCCAGCCAGAGTTCAGTGTTTGAGGCCACATCCAGAAAAACTAAAACTCTCTAATCTACTCTGATTTCCAACTTATTCATTTAATCAAGCACTTAATGAGTACTTCCCATGTGGGAGGCACTGTGTCTGTCACTGTGTGATGGGGATACAAAAGTGAGACTCAGTCCTTGTTGTTCATTGACAAATGCTTAAACAAATAATGCAATGCAGTGTAATGCATGCTCTAGTAGAGTTACATCCAAGTTTCTGCTCTGCGTAGGTGAGGTACAGGAAGTTTCACAGAGGAAGAGAAACTCTAGGAAGGCAGAATAAGAGTTCTCCAGAAGTAATGGGATTCAAGGTAAAAAGGAGGGCTTTCTAGTTAATAGGGCAAGATATGGGAAAGCATGGCCAGTTCAGGAAACATAGCTGGAAAACGGGGTACTGGGTAGAGAGGAGGTGTGGAGAGGACAGGAAATTGGAAAAGCAGAAAGGGGCCACATCATGGAGGGCCTTGTATGCAACGCAATAGACTTATCCTCCAAACAATGGGGAATTATTTAATTATTCTAAGTAAAAGACATTGTTAGGTCTGCATTTCAAACAGAAAAATTCAGCAGCAAGAATGGATCAGAGTGAAGAAAACTAGGAAGACAAGCTCATTTGTGAATTCATTTATTCAATCAACAAATATTACTTACATAACATGCAATGTAGCAAGCATTACAGACAGTGATGAAGAAAACACACATGGCCCCAGATCTCATGGAGCTTACAGTCTTAGTGAAAGACAAACTACAGATTAACTGTAGCAGAAGCAGCAGCAGTGTGAATGGAGATGAGAGGGCAGGTGTAAAAAAGGCAGCTACATGATACTCCATGTGGAGGGTGAGACAGAAATCTAGGGTGGCTCCCAGCCCCTGGCTCAAGTGACTGGGTCAATTGGTAACATAGGAAGAAAACCAGGTCTGAGAGGGAAAGTAATTAGCACTGGGATATTCAGAGGGAGTTGTCCAATAAGCAACTGAAAAGATGGTTCCTCAGTTCACTTACCTGGACTAGAAAAACTGATTCACAAGTAACAGGCAAATCAGACGTTCTAAAAGCCATGGATAATGAATGAAATCACGACCCAACACCACCAACAGATAAGTAGCTGGTGGAAGAACAAGCTGGTGAAAAGAGCTGGAAAGAAAATGTCAGAGATAGGGGCCGGGGGATCAATAGAACTGTGTCATAAAAGCCAGAAGAATTTCAGGAACAGTCAATAGTGTCAACTGCCACAGAGGGTAGTTAATGGTGTCGTTAAGATATTCACAGAGTTGTGCAACCATCACAATTGATTTGTGAACATTTTCATCACTCCAGAAAGAGACTTAGTAACTACTAGCAGTCAACACCACCCCCATTTAGCCCTAACCCATCCTCACCACCACCTAATCTTAGGTAAACACTAATCTACTTTTTCTCTACAGATTTACTTATTCTAAATATCTGATATAAATAGAATCACATAAGATGTGCTCTTTAGTGACTAGCTTCTTTCATGTGTGCTATGTATCAGTACTTCATTTCTTTTTATTGCCAAATCATATTTCATTGTATGGTTACACCACATTTTGTCTGTCCATTCATCAGTTGACGGGCACCTGAATTGTTTTCATTTTTGGGCTATTATGAATCATGCTGCTATAAACATTAGCGTACAAGGTTTTGTACGAACATGTTTTCATTTCTCTTGGTTATAAATCTAGGTATTCAATTGCTGGGTCATACGGTATCTCTATGTTTAACCATTTGAGGAAATGCCAGACTGTTTTCCAAAGAGGCTAAACCATTTAACATTCGCAGCAGCTACATGAGAGGGTTCCAACTTCTCAACATCCCTGGCAACACTTGTTATTATCTTTTTTTTTTTTTTTTTTTTTGAGATGGAGTCTCACTCTATCGCCCAGGCTGGAGTGCAGCGGCGCGATCTCGACTCACTGCAAATTCTGCCTCCCGGGTTCATGCTATTCTCCTGCCTCAGCTTCCCGAGTAGCTGGGACTACAGGCGCCTGCCATCGCGCCCAGCTAACTTTTTGTATTTTTAGTAGAGATGGGGTTTCACCGTGTTAGCCAGGATGGTCTCGATCTCCTGACCTTGTGATCCACCCGCCTTGGCCTCCCAAAGTGCTGGGATTACAGGCGTGAGCCACCGTGCCCGGCCGTTATTATCTTTTTAATTACAGCCCACCTACTGAAGTGGTATCTCATTGTGGTTTTGACCTGATGGCTAATGATGCTGAGCATCTTTTTATGGGTTTATTGACCATTTATATATCTACTTTTGAGAAATGTCTATTCAGATCCCTTGCCAATTTTTTTTTTTTTTTTTTTTTTTTTTTTTTTTTGAGACTGAGCCTTACTCTGTTACCCAGGCCGGAGTGCAGTGGTGCAATCTGGGCTCACTGCAACCTCCGCCTCCTGGGTTCAAGCGATTCTCCTGCTTCAGCCTCCCAAGCAGCTGGGACTACAGGCATGAGCCACCACGCCTGGCTAATTTTTGTATTTTTTTGGTAGAGACGGGGTTTCATCATGTTGGCCAGGCTGGTCTCGAACTCCTGACCTCAGGTAATCTGCCTACTTCGGCCTCCCAAAGTGCTGGGATCATAGGCATGAGCCACTGTGCCTGGCTCGTTGCCCTTGCCCTTGCCAAGGGCTCATTGCCCTTGCCAATATTTTGAGTTATTTATCTTTTGCAAATATTTTTCCCAGTCTGTGGGTTGTCTTTCCCTTTCTTGATAGTGTCCTTTGCAGCACAAGCTTTTAATTTTGATAAAGGCCAATTTAAGACTAAAATATAGCTTGTCTTTTTCTTTTTCTTTTCTTTTTTTTTTTTTTTTATTCTGAAACAGAGTCTCTGTTGCCCAGACTAGAGTGCAGTGGCATGATCACAACTCGCTACAGCCTCTACCTCTTCAGGCTCAGGTGATCCTCCCACCTCAGCCCCCTGAGTAGCTGGAAGTACAGGTGTATACAAACACACCCGGCTTTTTTTTTGAGATGGAGTTTCGGTCTTATCGCCCAGGTTGGAGTGCAATGGTATGATCTTGGTTCACTGCAACCTCTGCCTCCCAGGCTCAAGTGATTCTCCTGCCTCAGCCTCCCAAGTAGCTGGGATTACAGGCACACACCACCATGCTTGGCTAATTTTATATTTTTAGTAGAGACTGGGTTTCTCCACGTTGGTCAGGCTGCTCTGGAACTCCTTGACCACAGGTGATTCGCCCGCCTCGGCCTCCCAAAGTGCTGGGATTACAGGCATGAGCCACCGCGCCGGGCCACACCCAGCTAATTTTTAGTATTTTTTGTAGAGACAGGGTTTCACCATGGTGGCCAGGCTGATCTCGAACTTCTGGGCTCAAGTAATCTGCCCGCGGGGCCTCCCAAACTGCTGGGACTGCAGCCCAGCTTGTCTTCTTTTGTTGCTTGTGATTTTGGTTGCTTGTGCTTTTTTCCTGTTGTTTTGTTTTGTCTTTTGCTACTTGTGCTTTTGGTGTAACACCTAAGAAGTCTTCATCTAACCTGAGGTCATGAAGATTTACTCCCATATTTTATTCTAAGAATTTTATAGTTTTAGCTCTTATAGTTAGGTCTGTGATCCATTTGGAGTCAATTTTTGTGTATGGTATAAGAAAAGGTTGTCATTTTTTTTAAGCTAGAGAAAACCAAGCACACTGATAGGCTACAGGAAAAGAGAAAGGAAATAGGTTTCTTCTGAAGTCAGATCCCTGAAGAGACAGGATAAGAATCTGGAGAGAGATACAGAGACTAACCTTAACCAGGAGGAAGGCCACTCTTACCCTAGACAAGGGGGGTGGTGGGGGAAGCAAGTGGAGATGGTGACCTAACTGTAACTGTGGGGTAATGGGCTATATCTTCTTAGGAATTTACAAGGCACATTAGCATAATTGAGGATCTATGATAACCTTCAGTCAGGAAATGTGTTCAGTTTTGTTTAATCCATCATTTTCCAAATTCATTTGACCAAGAATTCCTTATTTCTTAGCACCTATTAATATATGATGGAATTAGGATTTCTAGGACATATGTAGGAAACAGTGATCTAGGCCAAGAGCTGCAAATTAGTGGACTTTGTGTAGAATTTGGGGCAAGGATGGTTTTTGTTTGGTCCACACAGTATTTTTAACCCATTTATGCCAGAGGTTGCAAATTTTTTGTATGACAAATTAGACCTTGGCAATGACCTTGAGCAGTAGGATATAAATAACTCCCACAAGCTTAGCGTTCCAATAATGGAACACTATGCATAAATGAGTTAAAAATCAAGAAATTTCACAAAGATCCAAATTTCTGACATCTCTTAAATCTTAGAAGGTCTGGCAGCAATTTGGATCTGCATTCCATGAAGGAAAAACATTACTGGAACCCAAATGTCCCAAACAGGGCATTTGCACCATGTCCACACTCATAATCTTAATCCCAATTCATTTTACTCATTTATGTCACCACCTGATTCCTGTAACTGAGTTTATCATTTCTATACTAAGCAACCCTCTCAGAGGGAAAAGTTCCTGAAGCCATTCTCAGAAACTCCTTATGCATAAACTCCTCTCCCAACGTTTTCTTTAATAAATGTGCTCTTCTTGTGAGAGCTATGAGAAAGATTGAGAAGCATTTATGTCAGGAGTGACAAAAAATGGCAGTGTATGGGCCAAGTGCAACACACAGACTATTTTGTTTGACCTGCACGTATTTTTTAACATGACAAATTTCACATTAAAAAGAAACAGACTTCTGGGACTTTCTTGACAATTAGGAAGATTTGGTAACATTAGCCCCTGTTTCCATGTGACAACAGTAAGTTGAAGATGGTAGTAACTTCTTCTGTTACGGCCGGCATTTTCCAGTTAACCACAGTTGCCATCACTCCCCAGTGCTTATAACTGGTCTGATTCGCTCATTGCCTATTTGGCTCCTAAGGCATCAGAATTTGTACCACCTGATTAAACAAACAACCTTAATTAGTACAGTGCATTAGGCAAACATCTCAATATCATGAGTGTTAAGTGAAATTTTACTGAAGCCTCAGCTATTTCACTAATAAGGAAACATCCCACTCTCTCCCAAACATATATCCACATTGAAAAAATAACTGGAAGCAAACATACCATGGGAAGTAGAATTTCAGGTGATTTTTATTTTCTTCTTAATCCTTTTCTATACTTTTTCCAGAGTATTTTTTTTAAATCAACTATGTATTGCCTTCATAATCAGAAAAAAACACAGATTAAATTCTAAAATGCCTCAACAATATTCTTCATAAATAATCTATAAAGTCATGAGAAACCTCTAGGGCCTAAAGGTCAAAATTTTAACCAATTGCCCAAAATATTAATTTAAATGTGCATCAATGAGAACACAATCACATAGGCTACGCAGCAGATGAACTATGTCAGTGGCAAGTTCTGATGTCAAGCAAGCTTATCTGATGTCACATAGTTTCCTTAGAACCACTGTTAAGCTTCCTTGGCAGCAGCTGTTTATTCTAACCCAATATGAGACTCAGTCTGTCAGTTAAGGCTACATAAATGTTAGCAGAGCAGCCTTGCTCACCAGATCCCCATTTATGAAGGTACCATGACTAAGCTTCCAATGTGCAAACACTTCATCCTCCCCCTCAACTCAAGATTCTTCTGAGCCGGGCGCGGTGGCTCGCGCCTGTAATCCCAGCACTTTGGGAGGCTGAGGCGGGTGGGTCACGAGGTCAGGAGATCAAGACCATCCTGGCTAACACAGTGAAACCCCGTCTCTACTAAAAATACAAAAAATTAGCCGGGCGTGATGGTGGGCGCCTGTAGTCCCAGCTGCTCGGGAGGCTGAGGCAGGAGAATGGCATGAACCCAGGAGGCGGAGCTTGCAGTGAGCCGAGATAGCTCTCCAGCCTGGGTGATAGAGCCAGATTCCGTCTCAAAAAAAAAAAAAATTCTTCTGTATGGAGGCACGCCTGTAATCCCAGCACTTTGGGAGGCCGAAGTGGGTGGATCACTTGAGGCCAAGAGTTTGAGACCAGCCTAGCCAACATGGTGAAACCCCATCTCTACGCAAAATACAAAAATCGACTGGGCGTGGTGGCACCTGCTGTAGTCCCAACTACTCCAGGGGCCTCCCAAAATGCTGGGATTACAGGCATCAGCCACTGTGCCCAGCCTAAAGTTTCCATTTTAGTTGCAAACATACATAAGCAAATGCTATGTAACAGAACTCAAAGGTCCCACATCTCCCATCTTTTAGTCCTGACTAGTGACAGGAAATCAAGCAATAATTATGGGAAAATAAAATGAACACTTTTTACTAATAATCTCCTCTAGTTTTTCCAGTGTTCTTAGTTATTAAAAAGATTACTTGCCAGGCGCGGTAGCTCACGCCTTTAATCCCAGCACTTTGGGAGGCCAAGGTGAGTGGATCACCTGAGGTCAGGAGTTCGAGACCAGCCTGGCCAACGTGGTAAAACCCCATCTCTACTAAAAATACAAAAATTAGTTGGGCATGGTGGTGGATGCTTGTAATCCCAGCTACTTGGGAGGCTGAGGCAGGAGAATTGCTTGAACCCGGGAGGCAGAGGTTGTAGTGAGCCAAGACGCCATTGCACTCCAGCCTGGGTGACAAGAGTGAAACCCTGTCTCAAAAAAAAAAAAAAGATTACTTAAGGCTGGGAGCAGTAGCTCACACCTATAATTCCAGCATTTTGGGAAGCCAAGGCTGGAAGATCACTTGAAGCCAGGAGTTTGAGACCAGCCTGGGCAACATAGCAAGACCCTGTCTCTACAAAAAATAAAAAATTAACCAGATGTGGTGGCTCTTGCCTGTAGTCCTAGCTACTTGGGAGGGTGATGCAGGAGAATCACTTGAGCCGAGGAGATCGAGGCTGTAGCAAGCTATGATTGCACCACTGCACTCTGGCCTGGGCAACAGGGAGAGATCCTGTCTTAAAAAACAAAAACAAACAAACAAACAAAACCTCAGTCTTATTCCCACTAGTTATAATTAAGTAACCTTTACATATTCATAAATACTGATGAAGAGGAAAACATCACTGGATGATCTGAATATAATCTCTAGTAGATGCTTCAAGTACAAAGCAAATTCTTTTGCAAATTTGTGACTAAGGGTCTGTGAGTGTTTTTTCCCTCATAGCCATGACACATGGTGACTGGCACATAGCATATGCTCAGAAATTAAGTGCCAACTGAAGTAAAATGATGAAGATTTAAGATGAAATGAAAATTTAATTTTATCATTTTCATATCTGTGCGCACATGCTCTTTAGCTCCTCAATTCCTTCAAATTCCTATACAATTCACTCAGGAAAACATTCTTTTATCTTCATTCTTTCTTCAACACATTCATAAACTTCATTTATTTTTTATTTTATTTATTTTATTTTTTTTGAGACAGTCTTGCTCTGTCGCCCAGGCTGGAGTGCAGTGGCTGCAACCTCCGCCCCCCGGATTCAAGCGATTCTCCTGCCTCAGCCTCCTGAGTAGCTGGGACTACAGGTGCCCGCCACCACACCTGGCTAGTTTTTGTATTTTTAACAGAGGCGGGTTTTCACCATGTTGGCCAGGCTAGTCTTGAACTCCTGACCTCAAATGATTCACCTACCTCGGCCTCCTAAAGTGCTGGGATTACAGGCATGACATCTATAAACTTTACTACTCTATGACTATATAGGGTGACTAGCTGGGCTCCCACATGTCATTACAAAAAAAAAAGGGTAAATATATATAAAAAGGAAAGCTAAATATTGCCAACAGAAATTAGGTCAACACTACCACATGTCCTATCGCTCTCATATGTAATTATTTTTTAAAAGGAAATATGTGTGAATACCTAGTCCATGAAAGTATCCCAGAGCCCCATCAGAATCAAAACAGTCCCCATCTTCTCCCTCACTGCCCTCTAACCGAACCCGCTTTTCTCATTCCACAGAATTTAAAATGCGTTCTTATTTTTTCTTTCTCTGCTTATAGCTAGAACTGCAAATGCATTTTTTCCTTAATAGTTTCAGTTCACAAATGTGCAGAATTTAATTACATTATAGCTTTTGCAGATAAGCCTGGGCATGTAACCATGTAACATTGTCTCCATGGAAAAGTAACTCCAAACAACCAACTTGTAAACGAATTTTTGAAATGCAACCCATTTTCATGTTAGGAAAATGAGGTCCTACTCCTCATCTTGGAAGGTAATGCAATAGTGGAAAAAGAACTGGGGCTTTGGAATGCAGCAATCTGAATCTCACCTCACTCTGCTGTTACCAGATCTGTGTCCTCTGGCAAGTAACTTAATCTCTTTGAGCCTCACTCTCCTTATCAGTAAAATGGAAAAAGTAACATCTCTCTCAGAGCTAAATGATGTAATACATATGTAAATCACCTAGAATAGGGCCTGGTAGATAACAAGGGCTAAATAAACATTAGTCCCTTTTTCCTTCTCTCTGCCATTGCAATATTCATTTGTGATTTCAGTTTTCTCCTTCAAAAAAAAATTATTTTTCATTCAGCACATGCTGTAAGTCAGGAGCTCTTTATGACCTCATTAAATCTTTACAACTCCCCCATGCGGTGGGTTCCATTTACTATCCCATGCCACAGATGAGGAACAGAGTCACAGAGAAGTTTGTCAATTTGCCTAATATTGATGCAGAAGCTAGAAAGAAATTATTTAGGCAGTTAGTGAGGGTAAAAGAGTTCTCGGCAAGGTTTCCCTTTTAATAAAAAGCAGCCCCCAAATCATTTCTTTTCTAACAAAGATGACCCTGAAAAATCGAGCTGCAGACATAGAAAAGCATGCTAAAACTTGCATGGGTGAATGCCAGCAGCTATGCCAATAGGAAAAGGCTACCTGGGGACCAGGCATGTTCAACATGGAGGCTCCATCTTCCCTTTTCTTTTTCAACCATGTGTACAATAAAGAAACAGGCAACATGATGCAGGCCAGGTAGAGAACCATCTGCATAATAAAAGATTAGGTTGGGGTGGCCAGCTTCTTTGCATGCTATGTAAATGACACACCTGGTCCGACCAATCTTTTGGGCCCTATGTAAATCAGACACTGCCTCCTCAAGCTCATTTATAAAACTTCGTGCATTTCATCATGGAACTGGCAACCCATTTTTCTCCAGCATCCCTCTCTGGGCTGAGAGCTCTTCTCTTTCTTTTGCCTATTAAACTTCCACTCCAGCAACGAACCTCGGGTATTACCCGAGATAAGTGACATTGCTTCAATTACCACTCAAATAGTGATGATGACCTCAGCACACCTATACTCTAATCCTAAACCACTATACTGCACCCTCCTTCCTTCCTTCCTTCCTTCCTTCCTCCCTCCTTCCCTCTCTCCCTCCCTTCCTTCCTTCCTTCCTCCCTCCCTCCTTCCCTCTCTCCCTCCCTTCTTTCTTTCTTTCCCCCTCCCTTCCCCTTCCCTTCCCTTTCTTTTTTTTTGACAGGGTTTTGCTCTGTCACCCAGACTGGACTGCAGTGGGGCAATCTCAGCTCACTGCAACCTTGACCTTCCGGGCTCAATCAATCCTCCCACTTCAGCCTCCCGAGTAGCTGGAAGTATAGACGCACACCACCACACTCAGCTAATTTTTGTATTTTCAGTAGAGGTGGGGTTTCATCATGTTGCCTAGGCTGGTCTCAAACTCCTGGCTTCAAGCAATCCTCCCACCTCAGCCTCCCAAAGTGCTAAGATTACAGGCGTGAGCCACCACACCCAGCCATACTGTGTCTTTTTAAAATAAGAAGAGTGGGGCTGGGCACCGTGGCTACGCCTGTATTCCCAGTATTTTGGGATGCTGAGGTGGGCGGATCACCTGAGGTCAGGAGTTTGAACCAGCTAGGCCAACATGGTGAATCCCCGTCTCTAGTAAAAATACAAAAAATTAGCCAGGCGTGGTGGTGCACACCTGTAATCCCAGCTACGTGGGAGGCTGAGACAGGAGAATCGCTTGAACCTAGGAGGCAGAGGTTGCAGTGAGCTGAGATCATGCCATGCCTGGGTGACACAGCAAGACTTTGTCTCAAAAAAGAAATAAAATAAAATAAAATAAGAGAGCAGGATTCAATTATGTCTAATATTTTTGGCTGTTATATTGTGTGATTCTATAACTCTACAGCACTATCAGATGGCAAGAAGGACAAGAAAAACTTCAAGTACACAATGGGCACATATAAACCATCAAGATGCAGTCTAACCAACTGATGTCCCATTGTCCTGGTTCTTCCCAGAAGCTAGAAGGTTTCCACAGCCAAGATCAGTTAGGCTTAACTAGGGCTTCAGCTCCTTAACTGTTATTTGCTTAGGCATGATCAACTGAGCCAGCCTGGCCTTAAGTAACTTTTAAAATTGAACCAGTACTGACCAACAACGTAGACCCTCCATTTTTTTTAAATTACAGGTGTGATGAAAAATGGAAACACAATGGCAAAAGTCTTTTTTTTTTTTTTTTTGAGATGGAGTGTCACGTTGCTCTTGTCGCCTGGAGTGCAATGGCGCAATCTCAGCTCACTGCAACCTCTGCCTCCCGAGTTCAAGCGGTTCTCCTGCCTCAGCCTCCCGAGTACCTGGTACTACAGGCGCCTTCCACCATTCCCGGCTAATTTTTGCATTTTTAGTAGAGACAGGGTTGCACCACGTTGGCCAGGCTGACCTCCTGACCTCAGGTGATCCTCCCACCTTGGCCTCCCAAAATGCTGGGATTACAGGCATGAGCCACTGCACCCCAGCCGGCAAAAGTCTTTAAATGCATTTACTAACGTTAACCATCCTGCTTGCTAATTGGAGATTATTCAGTCACTTTTACAATATAGTAATTGAATTTGGCTCCAGGCCATAATAAACATTCTGAGCCATTAAATTAAGACTACAAGCAAAATCACTCTATTCCTTTGCTCAAGCTACAAACACATTTCTCACAGGCAGCCACAGGCAGAATATTATAAGTTTTATAATATTCATGTGTCAAATGGCAAGACCTCCAATTAAAATGCTCATAGAAAAGAGTAACCTTTATGATATCTATACTTCCAAAGTTATACCTTTAGGCTTTTTTTTTAATGTTTTTATCTTTCCTTTTCAACTACTGCAAACACAATTTAGTGTGACTACACATGAGCTGGGCATGGACTCAGTTCTAAAGTTGCTGAAAAGTGAAAGAAGAGAAGAGCTGCAGCACTTCCAGAGCATGCTGGCTGAGATGTATTGATAGAAAATAAGCTGTAAACCAGCTCCCGCAATACTGCTTGTGTTTGTGCCTTTTGCAGATTGTATTTCATCACTGCTCTTCATAGAACATTAACAGATTAGACACAGCCTTTGGTCTAAAACAAGAAAAAGACTTTTATAGAAATGTTAACTTCATTTCCTTTTGTTTCACTTGCTTACCAATATAAAACATCAATAGTGCAGCCTAGATATTGAACAGTTGCCACAGACAACCAAACTCATTAGTAAATTAGGCTATACCATCTCAGATACCTTATTCCCAGTTAGGCAAAGGAATAATCAGAATTAGTCAGAATTGAGACTAGAGAGTTCATTGGTTTATCTAGTTTGTTACTGTTTTAACTACAGTCATGCTTTGCTTAATGACAGGGATATGTTCTGAGAAATGTGCTTTTAGACAATTTTGTCATTGTGTGAACATCATAGAGTACACTTACACAAACCTAGACGGTATAGCCTACTACATGCCGAGGCTTTATGGCATAGCCACTGCTCCTAGGCTACAAACCTGTATAGCATGTTACTGTTCTGAATACTGTAGGCATCTGTAACACATTTTAAGTATTGGTATATCTAAACATAGAAAAGGTACAGTGAAAATATATTATTATCTTATGGTACCATCATCACATATGCAGCCTTTTGTTGAAACCTCATTATGCATAACTGCATTAAAGACAGTGCTGGCAAAGCACCTACACACTAAGCTACAATCCTTTTATCTTCATTCCTCAATAAATATCAAGTTCACTTCTAATGATTCATTAAAAAACAACACAAGTCTATATTTGGTTCATAAATGAAAACCATCTGAAACTAAGAGTTTAGGTGTAAGATATATAACAGCAGAGAGTCCCTGGAGATCTAGAGACAATGTGGGCCAGGCACAGTGGCTTACATCTGTAATCCCAGCACTTTGGGAGGCCGAGGCAGGTGGATCACCTGGGGTCAGGAGTTTAAGACCAGCCCGGCCAACACGGCGAAACCCCATCTCTACTAAAAATACAAAAAAAAATTAGCCAGGTGTGGTGGCACGCACCTGTAACCCCAGCTACTAGGGAGGCTGAGGCAGGTGAACTGCTTGAACCCGGGAGGCAGAGGTTGCAGTGAGCCAAGATCGTGTCATTGCACTCCAGCCTGGGCAACAAGAATGAAACTCCGTCTCAAAAAAAAAAAAAAAAAGACGTTATGGACACTGAAGTTTTATTTATTTATTAATTTATTTTTATTAATTTATTAATTTATTTTTATTGTATTTTATTTTTTCTTGAGACAGAGTCTCGCTCTGTCACCCAAGCTGGAGTGCAATGGCACAATCTTGGCTCACTGCAACTGCCACCTCCTGGGTTCAAGCACTTCTCCTGCCTTAGCCTCCAGAGTAGCTGTAACTACAGGTGCATGCCACCATGCCCGGTTAATTTTTGTATTTTTAGTAGAGATGGGGTTTCACCATGTTGACCAGGCTGGTCTTGAACTCCCGACCTCAGGTGATCCACCCATCTCAGCCTCCCAAAGTGCTGGGATTACAGGCATGAGCCACCGTGCCTGGCCTGAAGTTTTAATTTTGAATAACTTCTTGTGTCTCAAAATATTCATCTTCTGTTTTTTTCCCCAAATATTTTTAAATGCAAACACTATTCTTAGCTCCTGGACAGTTAAAAACACAGGCTATAGTTTGCTGACTTCTGCTCTCCATAGAGAAATAATACAATCAGAAAGGGGTTAGGGATGTGATAGCCCTGAAGAGCTAGAATAAGGAATTTAAATTAATCTGGAAGACAATGGGGACAAGGCATAGGTTTCTGAGCAAGAACCTTTTGAGATCAGAGCTATGCTTAAGAAAGATTTACTTGGCAGTAATGGAAAGGAAGGAAAGATTAGAAGATAACAATCAGCCTAATCCAGACTGGTTGCTTTGAGAAACGAAAAGAAGAAAAAAGACATGAAAGGAACGATCAACAGAACATTTGTTGGAAAAAAAAAAAGAACAGGAATGGTTTATTTATCTGGCAAGAATAAGTAAAAGGTTCAATTTCTAGACAAGAAGGAGAAAAAAGGAGATTTTTGCATTCTCATTCTCTAGTGCCATCATTATAGTATATAATAACTTCAGCAGACTAACTGAGGAATTTCCCTTTTTACGGAAGCTTTAGAACAGCCCAAGTTGGAGCTTCCAGTTCAGAGACAGAGTCTTCTGGTATATGTCAGTTGAAATGTGGCAATCATGTTTTGGTTTTACAGATGTAATAGGTATGATAGTTTCAGAGACGGTTTATTTATTTATGGCCCTTTTTACTCCAGAGATTTCCCAAATTAGGAGAGTATTCATATGGCTTGCACAGATATATCATTGCCTTCAGAAGTTTTAAGTCATTCTTCTATGACTCAGAATTTTTATCTATCTTTTCTTGTTCTGACAGGGAAAAAAAAAAACTGCAGTGCTGAAAATGCAACCAATTCAACATTAAAGTATGTAACTACTCTATTCTACAGACTCAAATTTGGAAGCTGGGTAGGGGGGTCAGAGAAAGGAGGGGAGGAAACAGACATGAACACAATTAGCTCCAATTCATGATAACAACCATAGTCAAATATTTTAGGAACACAGCAAAGGGAGAGATTTATTTCAACTAAGCAGCCTGGGAAGAGCTTCATGAAGAGAGTGACATCTGCACTGGGCCCATTCTAATGAGAGAGGAAGGGCAACTCCAGGCAGTGGGAAGAGTACAAACAATAACAACAAAAAGATGGGGGGGAAATACGGAACTTATTTCTCTTATTTCCAAAGTGGCACATGTTCATTGTTAGGGTAAAAGCACAAACTATGGTAAGAAAAAGTTTTTCATTAAAACAATTCTTTAACCTGAAATCCTACATTCAATCCCGCCACCATTTTAGTATGCATCTTCCACACAAATATCATAAACAGATTACCCTACTGTTTTATCTCTCTCTCTCTCTTTTTTTTTTTTTTTCTTGAGACAAGGTCTTGTTCTGTTGCCCAGGCCAGAATGCAGTGGGGCGATCATGGTTCACTGCAGCCTCAACCTCCAGGGCTCAAGTGACCCTTCTGCCTCAGCCTCCTGAGTAGCTGGGACTACAGGTGTGCACCACCATGCCCACCTAATTTTTGTATTTTTTGTAGAGACAGGGTTTCGCCATGTTGCCCAGGCTGCTCTCAAACTCCTGGGCTCAAGTGATCCACCCACCTCGGTCTCCCAAGGTGTTGGGATTACAGGCATGAGCCATCAAGTGATTGACCCTGTTTTTTCTCACCAGCATAGATATCTGTCCCTCCCAGCTTGGAATACATATCAGAGTCATTAAAAAACACTGGCATTCCTGAATTCAAGCCCTTTCCTTACGTGCCATCCTTTGAGCTCTCACTTCAACTAGATTGTGTTTTCTTGCAGCATCTCTCTAGGTGGATCCATGCTACTAGCTATTGTATTTAGTTTTTCTTTTTCCAAGTGAGATCAAAAAGGTTAAGGCATGACTTCTTTCATATTCAACTTCAATAAAATCATTGATGAGATCTTTTAGATTTAATAAGAATTCTAGGTTTTCTGCCCTGCATCTCAAAGTAAGCTCATTTGCATAATAAAAATATTTGCACTCCGACACCACCAATTACTGGCTCGGGACAAGTTACTCAAATTCTTTCAGCTTAGTTTCCTTACCTGTAAAATAGAGATAATAACCACATAGTGCTCCCCTGAAAATAAATTAGTAATGTTTTTCTTTTTTTTTTTTTTTGAGACGGAGTTTCACTCTTGTTGCCCAGGTTGGAGTGCAATGTCACGATCTTGGCTCACTGCAACCTCCACCTCCTGGGTTCAAGCGATTCTCCAGCCTCAGCCTCCTGAGTAGCTGGGATTACAGGCGCCCACCACCACACCCGGCTAATTTTTGTATTTTTAGTAGAGAAAGGGTTTCACCATTTTGGCCAGGCTGGTCTCGAACTCCTGACCTCAGGTGATCTGACCATCTCAACCTCCTAAAGTGCAGGGATTACAGGCGTGAGCCACCACACCGGGCCAATTAGTTATTTTTAAAACAGTTACTTTACTGATTCATTTTCAAAATCGAGAACACTATGAATCCAAATATCAATTAAGTAATAATGAGTCTATCTCTAGAATTGATCTTTTTTTTTTCTCCCTCTCCCTCTTGTATTCTACACACGCTGCAGATGTGTTTTTTCTCTATCTGCACTCCTACCACTGCCTGAAGGCAGCTTTTACTACCTCTTGCTTGAATGGATGGCTCTCCAACTCCAGTGTCTTACCAACGCTCCAATCTATCTTCCTCACTGCTACCAGGATTATTTTACCAAAATTTTATACATCAGCTTAAACACCTCTGTTTCGGGAAGGGAACATCACACACTGGGGCCTGTAGGGGGATGGGGGACAAGGGGAGGGAGAGCATTAGGACAAATACCTAATGCATGCGGGGCTTAAAACCTAGATGATGAGTTGATAGGTACAGCAAACTACCATGGCACATGTATACCTATGTAACAAACCCGCACGTTCTGCACGTGTATCCCAGAACTTAAAATAAAGTAAAAATAATAATAATAAAAGATTTCTGTTTTCTAACATCCAATGCTTAGTATGTTCCTCTTCTAGAAATTATCCTGTAAATGTACTTACACATACATAAAATGACATATTTGTGTCATTCTTTGCCATATTGTCTGAAACAGCAACAGATCACAAATAACCGAAGATCCTTCCATAAGGGTCTAGTTTAATAAATTATCTACAACCATCAAAGGACTATTATTTAACTGTCAAAAGAAGAGAAAGTTCTGTAGATACAAACAAGAAATGTTCCCCAAAACATGCAAAGGATGAAAAAAAAAATCAAGAAACAGGACAAGACAGTATAACAGGTCTTCATTTGTATGAAAGGGGACTAGTTACTGCCAGATTGTGCACAAACTATCTCTAGAAGCATATCCAAGACATTGGGTTTCTTAAGTGCATCGGTTTCCTATGAGGAGGGAAACTGGGTGGCTGGAGTTCAAGGGGGAAAGGGAGACTTTTCACTGTATGCTTTTACCTTTTAAATTTTGAACCAGGTGAATCCTATACCTATTCAAAAACTGAAGTTAGTTGTTTTTTTTTTTAACTGATTTATGCATCTGAGTCCCTTCACAAGGGACACAATCCACCTTAACAGTCTCATTACTAAAGCTTCCCCATTCCCTAACTGCACATTCACACCCTTGTAACTTTGTATTCACTCTGCACAGAAGGTATTCCCATTTTCTCTGGCTGGCAAACTTCCTCATGCTTCAAACACTGCCTCTCTAAAGTGGAAAGAACTTCCCTTCCTGCCTTACTGCCACATTATGCAAAAGGGCCTTTGGCCTGCTTTCATTCCATGTTTGCTCCTTGGCATCAGAGGCTAAGTTCACAGTCCTAGCCCAAGTCCATCAGAAGCTTACATTCCAGCTGGGCACGGTGGCTTACACCTGTAATCCTAGCACTTTGGGAGGCCCAGGTGGGTAGATCACATAAGCCCAGGAGTTCAAGACCAGCCTGAGCAACATGGTAAAACCCCATTCTATTAAAAAAAAAAAAAAAAAAAAAAAAAAAATATATATATATATATATATATATATATATATATATACACACACACACACAAATTAGCCAGACATGGTGGCATGCACCTGTAGTAGTCCCAGCTACTTGGGAGGCTGAGGTGGGAGGATGGCCTATATACACAAAAATTAGCCAGACATGGTGGCATGCACCTGTAGTAGTCCCAGCTACTTGGGAGGCTGAGGTGGGAGGATGGCTTGAGCCTGGGAGGCTGAGGTTGTAATGAGCTGAGATCATGCCACTGCACTCCAGCCTGGGCAACAAAACCAGACCCTGTCTCAAAAAAAAAAAAAAAAAAAAAAAAAGAAAAAGAAGCAGCAGCAGCTTACACCCTTCAGAGACAGAGTTCAGGCCTCTTAAGGTATTAAACGTATGATGAAATGGCAGCATAATAGCAGCATTATTCACAATAGCCAAAAGGTGGAAGCAATCCAAATCTCCATCAATGGATGAATGGGTAAACAAATGTGGTATGCACATACAGTGGAATATAATTCAGCCTTAAAAAGGAAGGAAACTCTGACACATGCTACCACTTGGATGAACCTTGAAGACATTATTCTAAGTGAAATAAGCCAATCACAAAAGGACAAATACTATATGATTTCACTTACATAGAGCATATCATATACTGTATGTTATACAGTATATACAAACACTGTATGATTCCATTTACATAGAGCAGTCAAATTCACAGAGACAGAAAGGAATGGTGGTTGCTGGGCTAGGAGGAATGAGAAATGGGGAGTTTAGTTGGGGAAAATAAAAAGGTTCTGGAGGTATGTGATGGTAATGGTTGCACAACAATGTGAATGTACTTAATGCCACAGATCTATACATTTAAAAATGGTTAAAATTGTAAAGCTAATATTATGTACATTTTACCAAAATTAAAAAGGAGTGAGAGACTCCTGCAGTCTCAAAACAATAAGATTATCCTGACATTTCACCAGATTTTTTTTTCTTGAGACAGAGTCTTGCTCTGTTGCCCAGGCTAGAGGGCAGTGGCACAATCTCCAGCTCATGCAATCCTCCCACCTCAGCCTCCCAAGTAGCTGGGACTAAAGGCATACACCACCACGCCTAGTTAATTTTTGTACTTTTTGTAGAGAAGGAGTTTTGTCGTGTTGCCCAGGCTGGTCTCGGACTTCCACGCTCAAGCAATCTGCCTGCCTCAGCCTCCCAAAGTGCTGGGATTACAGGCATGAGCCACCTTACCCAGACTTCACCAGATTTTAAAGGTGCCTTGCTATTCTCACTCTGGTATTAAGCTCTTATAGTTTCTATACTCCAAGATAAACAACAAGAACAAGAAATGACAATTTTAAGTATAATAAAAGAACAAGAGACTATCAAAACTGAAGCAGATTTTGAAAACGATCCAAAGGGAATCATAGAAGGGAAAAAGACTGTCATTTAGGCCGGATGTGGTGGCTCGTGCCTGTAATCCCAAGACTTTGGGAGGCCCAGGCAGGAGGATCCCTTGAGCTCAAGAGTTCCAAGACCAGCCTGGGAAACACAGGGAGACCCCATTATTTACAAAAGCAAATAAATAAAAAGAAAAAAGCCTGAGCGTAGTGGCTCATGCCTATAATCCCAACACATTGGGAGGCTGAGGTGGGCAGGTCACTTGAGGTCAGGAGTTCAAGATCAGCCTGACCAACATGGTAAAACCCTATCTCTATTAAAACTACAAAAATTAGCCTGATGTAGTGCTGGATGACTGTAATCCCAGATACTTGGGAGGCTGAGGCAGGAGAATCGCTTGCACCTGGGAGGTGGAGGTTGCAGTGAGCCAAGATCGCACCACTGCACTCCAGCCTGGGCAATAGAGTGACACTTCCTCTCAAAAAAAAAAAAAGAAAAAGAAAGGAAGAAGAAAAGGAAAAGACTGTCATTTAAATTAAAAATTCAGTGAATGGATTAAATGGCATATTAGAAACTACTACACAAGAATTAGCAAACTGGAAGAACTGAAGAAATTACCAAGTGGGAAATACAAACTTTTTTTTTTGGAGACAGAGTTTCTCTCTGTCACCCAGGCTGGAGTGCAGAGGCACTGCAACCTCCACCTCCCACGTTCCAGCGATTCTCCCGCCTCAGCCTCCCGAGTAGCTGGGATTACAGGCGCAAACCACCACACCTGGCTAATTTTTCGTGTTTTTAGTAGAGATGGGGTTTCACCATGTTGGCCAGGCTGGTCTCAAACTCCTGACCTCAAGTGATCCACCCGCCTTGGCCCCCCAAAGTGCTGGGATTACAGGCGTGAGCCACAGGGCCTGGCCAAAAATTGTTTTAATATCCTTTTATTACTCAGGAGAATAGTAAAGATGCTAATTAATTTAAGACTTTGAAATTAAATATGCATGGCAAAAAACTTCTTGAAAGACTAGAAATACTGAGTATAACCTCTAAACTAGTAGTTAAGGTCTCCTAATCTCACTTTTCAACTCTATTACTCCTATATTTGGTAGGAATCTGAAAGCGATTCTATCCCTTTTTTCAGGCAAGAGATATTAAGTTAGTCTAGTATCCGGAATAGAATGTACTCATTAAATATTTGATAAGCTGCTGGGCATGGTGACACACCTGTAATCCCAGCACTCTGGGAGGCTGAGGTGGGAGAATCGCTTGAGCCCAGGAGTTCAAGACCAGCTTGGGCAACATGGCAGAAACCCCATCTCCACAAAAAATACAAAAATTAGCCAGGTATGGTAGTGCACGCATGTAGTCCCAACTACTCACGCATGTAGTCCCAACTACTCAGGAGACTAATGCAGGCTTGAGCCTGGGAGGTGGAGGTTGCAGTGGGCTGAAATCACACCACTGCACTTCAGCCTGAACAACAGAGTGAGACCCTGTCTCAAAACTAAATTGGGTGTTCCAGAATGATGAATTGTATTTCACAAATGCATAATATTTCTCAACTCTACCTGGAAAGCTGGTTCTATCTTATTATTTCAGTGAATGGCCTGGGTACCTCTTTGGGATTTTTGTTTTGCTTTTTTTCTTTTTTTTTTTAAAGAAAATAGGACACTGGCCGGGCATGGTGGCTCACGCCTGTAATCCCAGCAATTTGGGAGGCTGAGGAGGGTGGATTGCTTAAGTCAAGGAGTTCAAGACCAGTCTGGGTAACATAGCAAAACCCCGTCTCTGCTAAAAATACAAAAAAATTAGCCAGGCATGGCTGCACCTGCTTGTAGTCCTAGCTACTGGGGAGGCTGATGTGGGAGAAGCACCTGAACTCAGGAGGTTGAGGCTGCAGTGAGCCGAGATCGAGCCATTGCACTCCAGCCTGGGTGACAGAGTGAGACCCTGTCTCCAAAAAAAGAAAAGAAAAGAAAGAAAAGAAAAGACAATGAATGCTTGAGTTAAAACCCTAAATCCTAAACCCTAATTCTTGCTTCAAATTGGAAAATATATATATACTTTTTCCCTCACTATTGCTTCTAACAAAATAAATATAAATTAAAAATTTAGATGTCTATCTTTAATCATGGTAAACTGGCAATCAAAGGTTCAAGCACCTAAAACTGTGAGTGATATTTTCCCCACAGTTGGTAAAACTGTATATTCCACAACATATGGAATTCTACTGAAAGCTTTCATTGGCATTTTGCCTTGTTGAATAAAAGTTAGAAGCTATGCTTAGACATTTTTTTTTTAAATCAACACTGCCTTTTCATTAGACTAACGTTTAAAATATGACTTAAAATCATGGGAAAATATAGTAATGATAAAATCTAACACTCATAAAGCTCTTAGCTCTGTGTCAGGAATAGCTATAAACATTTTACTGAACTAATTTAACGCACACAACAACAACATTATCAGCCAGGTACTATGTTTAGCTTTGTTTTACACAGGAGGATCGTGAGAAATGGAGATTAAATAACTTCCCCAATGTTACCTATCTCGAAGTTGTCAACAATGGAATTTAAAAACAAGGAGTTTAATGCTTAACCATTATACTACTGTACTGCTTCCCAAAATTTTTATCATGTGCTGATTATCATATGCTGATTTATCTAGTATCTATATCTAAAGTGTGACTTTGGTATTTGCTAACTCATACTACCGCATTTTGCCAAAGATGGCTATTCTGCTCATTTGCAAAAGATCAAAACTAATAGAGAATTCTACATCCATGTTTATTTTTTTATTTACACTTACATATTCTGTATAATCCTGTGCTGGGCTGTGCAGGATTATCCCCATCTGCACCCCAGGACTCTGTGCCTAGATTTTTTTCACTCAGAGAACACGAATTAGATGGTCCTTTTGCATGTAATGCCCTGTGTTAAGCAATTATTTACAGCTACTTTCCTAATTGGCAGTTAAATTTCACCAAGATTCAACCACAGCCTGATATATATTTCTCCAAAGAAGCTTAAAACAGTTTTTGCTCGGAGCAGAAAATGGCCTTCCTATTTGTTTATTCAACAAATACTTTACTCCACAAGGCAAGATCCTACTATATGCTAAGCACCATGATGGACACTAAAAATTCAGAGACAAACATAGCAGAGCCAATATTTGCCCCTGAGGCTCTGGTGGGGAGAGATGTTAAACAGTGAATAATCACACAAATAATTAATTACAATTGTGATAAGCATAATAAGGAAAAAATATAGAAAGTACATGATAGGCCTAACCTAGCTTAGAGGTAGTCAGGGAAAGTGTCCCTGAAAAATGGACATGTACTATGAAGACTGAGAATTAGTAGAAATTATCCAAGTAAAGAAGTACAGAAGAGTACATCAGGCAGAAGGAAAGCCAACAGGAAGCACTGTGCTTTGGAGGAAACAAAAACCCAGTGAGTCTGGGCAGCCACAAGCAGAAAGCAGCTGAGGCCAATGCTCAAAGGTCTCTTCCTAACTAGGTGGCCCACCACCTCCTCACTCCTCTCATACCATACCAGTTTCGATCTGCTGCTGGCCCACTGTGTGTGTGTCACTCTTCCCCCACGTCACTACCACTTAACATCTTCTCCATGACTCCAAAGAAGAAAAACCACTGTATTTGTAGTAGTTAACACACGACTCTTTAAGAAGAATATATAAATTCTGCAATAATTATATTGGTGGAGAAAATGTGAATAAATCTTTTTTAAGATTATTGATTTCATCTGTGTTTTAGGCAACTTGAGGCTAGAGACCATATCTTATATATCCCAACACCTAGCAATGTGCATAGCTGGAGTTTGACAAGTAATTTTACTATTTGGGGAGAATTGTAGAATGAGAAATTTAAGTGTTGCTGATCTACATTTTTTCTTATATAAGATTTACTAGCCTATTCATATATCCTTATCTATTTTAATTGCAAGAATAAAAACATGTTATCCACTTGGTAGATAAAAGAGGAGCCAGTTCTCCAGGGATGGAAAGAGGACAAAGAGAAGGCTGGAAACACAAGGAAGCTATATAACAAAGGTCCCTCAACTCTCAACTCTAACAACTGTGCCATTTCTTTCTTCACAGAAAGCTTACTCATGGGAATAACTTAAGCTTATTTCAAAAGAAGGAATGACTTTGACTTGGATGGTGACCAGCTGTGGTAAGAAGTGCAGTGAAATTCAGCCACTTTCCCCTTAAAAGTCATTCAACTGGAAATTTTATCAGTGGGAAATTCTCTAAGGGCCAAAGACTCTATTTTCTGCAGCTTAACAACATTTGTAAAACATTCTGAGTTCTAAGATTCACCACCTCTCTCCTCTATACACACACCCCACACTTATGCCAATCTAGTGTGCTAACTTCTGATAGAAGTGACATGGAATTTTTTGGAATCTAAAAGTTCAAAATATGTACCCAACACAATATAGTATCATTTATGAATCTTTGTTTCTCTTTAAGACTATAAATATTTGATACATAGCAACATTTGAGGGCAGGAAAAGAGAAACATCATGCCTTCCAGTGGAGGCAAGAGATAATCAGCTATCCTTATTATCATAAAATAACCTAAAATGACTAGCTGGTATATTAAATATCAGAACATAACACACTTAATTGAAGAACTACGATGAGCAGGGGACTATGGTAAACACAGAACCAATAATATGAAGAATAAAACCCAGTCCTTGCCCTCCAGAAACCAACAGTCTAAAGGGAGACACCCTAGGAGAGTAGGGAGGAGAAGAGGAAGAAAATTTGATATGAAATCCATCATCCAAGGACTGATGATCCAGTGTATGAGGATACAGAATCTACAGATTTACCAAGGACTTGAAAGAAGGCAGTGAGTTCCCCATTTCCTATGTCTAATTATACAAGTTCCTTTTTACCCAACACTCTATCCCACTCTACCTCTTTGCATACATGCAACGTACATACTTAATTTAATCAATGGTTATTTGACCCCATGTCTTTTTTTTTTTTTTTGAGACAGAGTTTCACTCTTGTTGCCCATGCTGGAGTGCAATGGCGCAGCTAACTGCAACCTCTGCCTCCTGGGTTCAAACGATTCTCCTGCCTCAGCCTCCCAAGTAGCTGGGATTACAGGCACCTGCCACCATGCCCAGCCAATTTTTTGAATTTTTAGTAGAGATGGGGTTTCACCATGGTGGCCAGGCTGGTCTCGAACTCCTGACCTCAGGTGATCCACCCACCTCAGCATCCCACAGTGCTGGGATTACAGGCGTGAGCCACCATGCCCAGCCCCCATGTCTTAATAAGTATGTTGAGACCAGAAGTTCTTTCAGGATGAGGTTCATTATCTTGAAGTTATTTCATTTCATATTTTCTGAAGCAGCAGTTTCCTATCTAGAGCACAGCTCCCCAAATGGCAGAGAAAGTCTTGGGGTATTTTAAGACAGTGGGTTTCCTCACCTTGGTTTGAAAATTCATGAGCAGGAAAGTGAACTAGAGATGGGTTTTGTTTTTGTTTGGTTTTTTTTTTTAAACGGTGAAAAGAATAAGAGCTGGTCCATCTATATACAGTTAAATTTGTATTTATACCCAGAGAAACATAAATTGGTTTGGAGTAACAAGAAAAAAGGATGTAAATCAAGTTCAAGTAGACAGAAGTGAAAAAGGCTGAGAAATACTGAGAGAAGATTGCGAATAAAGATAGATTTTCGAAAGTTTCAACAATAAAAATGCATTACTTTGTAACAAGAAAAATTATTCTTTCAGGCTATATGAAGACACAGCATGATAAAAAGTGATTACTAATAGTATACTGTTCAATAGTATAATTTTTTAGTGCGATATGAAAACTAAAATAATTATGATAAAAATACAAAAGAACAAAATTCCCTACTTACATATTCTCAACTTCCTTCCCTAATAAATCTGTTTTTAACTTGTTAAGAAGAAAAAGGTAGGCTGGTGCAGTGGCTCACAGCCTGTAATCCCAACACTTTGGGAATCCGAGGCAGATGGATCACTTGAAGTCAGGAGTTTGAGACCTGCCTGGCCAACATGGTAAAACTCTGTCTCTACTAAAAATACAAAAAATTAGCCAGGTGTGTGGTGCATGCTTGTAATCTCAGCTACTTGGGAGGCTGAAGAGGGAGGATCACTTGAACCCAGGAGGCGGAGGTTGCAGTGAGCTGAGATCTCACCACTGCACTCCAGGCTGGGCAACAGAGCAAGACTCCATCTCAAAAAAGTAAAGAAAAATTAAAAAAAGAAAAAGGTGGCTGGGTGCGGTTCACGCCTGTAATCCTAACACTTTGGGAGGCTGAGGGGGTGGTTCATTTGAGGCCAGGAGTTCAAGACCAGCCTGGCCAATAGGTGAAACCCCATCTCTACTAAAAATACAAAAATCAGCCAGGTGTGGTGACACATGCCTGTAGTCCCAGCTACTTGGGAGGCTGAAACAGGAGAATTGCTTGAACCCGTGAGGTGGAGGTTGCAGTGAGTCAAGATCATGCCATAGCCTGGGCAACAGAGTTGAGACTCTGTCTCAAAATAATAATAATAATAATAATAAATAAATAAATAAGGTAAGACGGCTTTCCTTTCCATAACAATTCCCAATAGAAACAAAATTAAAGCCGGGTGCGGTGGCTCACGCCTGTAATCCCAGCACTTTGGGAGGCTGAGGCAGGCAGATCACGAGGTCAGGAGATCGAGACTATCATGGCTAACATGGTGAAACTCCATCTCTACTAAAATTACAAAAAAATTAGCCGGGCGTGGTGGCAGGCGCCTGTAGTCCCAGCTACTCGGGAGGCTGAGGCGGGAGAATGGCGCGAACCCGGGAGGCGGAGCTTGCAGTGAGCCGAGATCGCGCCACTGCACTCCAGCCTGGGCAACAAAGCGAGACTCCGTTTCAAAAAAAATAAAAAATAAAAAACAGAATTAAATACTAAAATGGCTGGGGGGAAAAAAAAAAGCAACAGCCACCTAGACAATTTGAAAATTATGTTACCTGAACTTATGTGGCCCACTATATTCAAACATATACTGCAAGACTTCTACAGATCCAAGGTACAAGGAAAAGAAAGACACATGAAAGCTTTCAATGGGAGGTCCTTCCTCCAATATATCAAATTTCTTCTCTATCTTTCAGTCGTATTACAGACTTGAATTTTCCTCCCCCAAAAGTTAACGCTGAAGGATTTACATTATATAGCACTGAAAGTTGTTGAAGCTTAAAAATGCCAAAGCAGAAGTTTGTTTTTTATTCTACTCCTATCTATATGGAAAGGTTTAAGGGCTGACCTGCCTGAGAGCAACAAGAACTGACTGAATGGACCTTCCTCATCAAGAATTCTGACCAAACAGCATATTCTAGAAAGAAACCTCTACAAAGAAAGCAGCTAATCTCTGATATTTGCTCATTAAAGACTGCTACTTCTTTTGATACTGCCCTAATGCTGGTTTATTATGTAAAAATACACCCCACTGTCAGAACCATGACCTAAAGGTTTAATGAAAAGGCTGGGCCCAAATCAGCCAGAAAGCAAAAAAGCAGCAGATCAACTTTGTGATATCTTTGTCTCTTGCCATATGGTTCAGGGAAATAAAGATCCTTTAATAAGGAATTCTGACTCATAGTATGAGACTACATTGTAACCAGCAGGGCTCCAAATAATATATCAACATCTGGTCTAAATCATTAAATTTTAAAAAGGCACTCCCAAGAAGAGAATGCAAAATCCCAACGCCACTTTCAGATAGAAGGCAACATACTCTCACGTTATGAATTTAGTAAGTGATCTGCATAGCTGAAATGACTCTGAAACAGAAAAACTACAACCCAAAATAGCCTGAACACTTTTGTTATCTCAAACAATGGGCAGTTAGCCATTCATTCCTCTCTCTTAGTATATATTTCACTTGTTTCAGTCAAAGCCCATTATAAATTCCATGAGATGGCTCAAATTTGGCTATACCAGATATTTGAAAGCTGGGGATGGGAAATATTCATTGTACAATAATTCCTAATACTATATGTTATAAATAAAAATAAATGCTATGCATATGTTCACTTAATTTAAAAATTTAGGCCGGGCGCGGTGGCTCATGCCTATCCCAGCACTTTGGGAAGCTAAGGTGGGTAGATCACCTGAGGTCAGGACTTCAAGACCAGACTGGACAACATGGTGAAACCCCATCTCTACTAAAAATACAAAAAATTAGCTGTCCGTGGTAGTGGGTGCCTGTAATCCCAGCTACTTGGGAGGCTGAGGCAGGAGAATCACTTGAACCCAGGAGACAGAGGTTGCAGTGGGCGGAGATTGTGCCACTGCACTCCAGCCTGGGCAACAAGAGTGAAACTCCATCTCAAAAAAAAAAAAAAAAAAAAAAAATTTTGGCTGAGCAAAGTGGCTCATGCCTGTAATCCCAGCACTTTGGGAGGCCAAGGCAGGTGGATCACTTGAGGTCAGGAGGTCGAGACCAACCTGACCAACAAGGTAAAACCCTGTCTCTACTAAAAATACAAAAATTAGCTGGGTGTGGTGGCGCATGCCTGTAATCCCAGGTACTCAGGAGTCTGAGGCAGGAGAATCACTTGAACCCAGGAGGCGGAGGTTGCAGTAAGCCAAGATTGTCCCACTGCACTCCAGCCTGAGCAACAGAGCGAAACTCCGTCTCAAAAAAAAGTATATTGCATACCTATAATCCGGACAGGCATATCATCCCTGCCACTGAGGAACCTACAACTTAGTAAGATGACAAACACTGAACAAGTATGAGTGTAATAACAGAGCATCTCCATGCTATGCTGAACTATAGGCTGCGGATAATGAGGATATTCCTATCCTACCCATTTCCTAAGGGTGTAGTGAAAGACTGGGAAGTTGTCAGAAGGCTCTTAAAATGACAATCCTGGCCAGGCACACTGGCTCACATCTGTAATCGCAGCACTTTGGGAGGCCAAGGCAGGTGGATTACTTGAGCCCAGGAGTTCAAGAACAGCCTGGGCAACATGGCAAAACCCCATTTGGATATTTGTTTAAATACTACTAAAAATACAAAAATAGTTGGGCATGATGGTGTAAGCCTGTAGTCCCAACTACTCGGGAGGCTGCGGTGGGAGGATCAATGCCCAGTAGGTCGATGCTGCAGTGAGCCCAGATTGTGCCACTGCACTCCAGCCTGGGCAGCAGAGCAAGACCCTGTCTCAAAATAAATAAATAGAAATAAAATGACTATATATAAAACATAAACACTTCATAACTATATAAATGATGAGTCATTAAATAAGTACGGGTTAAATACCCCTTATCTGAAATGCTTCAGATCAGAAGTATCTCATATTTCACATTTTTTTGGATTTGGGAATTTTTGCATATATATCATAAGCTATATTGGAGATAGGACCAAAGGTTAAACCCAAAATTCATTTATGTTTCACATACACCTTATACACATAGCATGAAGGTAATTTTACATAATAGTTGTAATAATCTGTGCATGAAACAAAGTTTTGACTTCTACCCATCGTATGAGGTCAGATGTGGAATTTTCCACGAGTGGCATCATGTCAATACTCAGAAAGTCAGATTTTGGAGCATTTCAGATTTCAGATTTTCAGATTAGAGATACTCAACCTGTATATGAAATAACCAGGCTAGTTTGTTTTTAAACAAATATCTAAGAAATAGTAAAATTCAAATGAGTCCTATAAAAGTAGTTTGTCCTACTGTTGTCCTTACTCCAGGACTGTAACAGGAGGACCCAATCTAAGCTACTGTTGCTGATACCAGAGGACTTTTGCCCTCTTACTTTGCCCATTTAGAGTTATACCAGCTCTATTTATAAAACAGCTTTGGAAAAACCCAATTTTCCACTGTGTGGATGTAAACAAACATTTAAGTTGTGGTTCCATTAAAATTTAAACATAGCTGTAGCCCTGCATATCCTTGAGTTCCACATCTATGGATTCAACCAACTGGAGATCAAAAATATACAAATAAAAATAAAACTAGGCCGGGCACAGTGGCTCACACCTGTAATCCCAGCACTTTGGGAGGCCAAGGCGAGCGGATCACCTGAGGTCAGGAGTTCAAGAGCAGCCTGGCTAACAAGGTGAAACCCCATCTCTACTAAAAATACAAAAATTAGCCAGGCATTATGGTGGGTGCCTGTAATCCCAGCTACTCAGGAGGCTGAGGTGAGAGAATCTCTTGAACCTGGGAGGCAGAGGTTGCAGTGAGCCGAGATCGTGCAATTGCACTCCAGCCTGGATGAAAGAGCAAGACTCTGTCTCAAAAAAATAAATAAATAAAAATAAAAATAAAAAACAATACAACAATAAAAATAAAAATTCAAAAAACAGTATTACTATAACACTTACATCATATTAGGTATTACAGTATAAGTAATCTAGAGATGACAAGTATACAGGAGGATGTGCATAGGTTATATTCAAATACCACACCACTTTATATAAGTAACTTGAGTATCTGCAGATTTTGGTATCCGAGGGGGGGTCCTGCAACCAATCCCCCATGGATACTGACGGATAACTGCCCATCTCCAAAAATCTTCTGTTCTCTCAGCCACATGAGTAAATGTTAAAAATGATTGGAACAAAATATATACCTGTCTCTGGCTGGGTGCAGTGGCTCACACCTGTAATCCCAGCACTTTGGGAGGCCAAGGTGGGTGGATAACATGAGGTCAGGAGTTTGAGACTAGCCTGGCCAACATGGTGAAACCCCATCTCTACTAAAAATACAAAAAATTAGCCAGACATGGTGGCACACGACTGTAATTCCAGCTACTCAGGAGGCTGAGACAGGAAAATCGCTTGAACCTGGGAGGCAGAGGTTGCCGTGAGCCAAGATCGCACCACTGCACTCCAGCCTGGGCAACAGAGCGAGACTGCATCTCAAAAAAGAAAAAAAAGAAAAATATCTATATCTATATATAGATAGAGATATCTGTCTCATTCTTACCTCTCTTTTGATGTAGGAACAGCTTTACAAATGAAACTTCATGATTCCCCAAGGAATCTACAAAGTTATTTTAAATATGATTTCATTCTAATAGGTTTCAAGCTAAGCAGTCACATATACCACAAAAACTCTTCATCTGTTTTGCAGGCATACTTTTGTGTTGATCTGTATCTACTCTAATTTCTCAAAAAAGAAATGCTGTGGGTCAGGCGCAGTGGCTCACATCTGTAACCGCAGCACTTTGGGAGGCCGAGGAGGGTGGATGGCCTGAGGTCAGGAAATCAAGACCACCCTGGCCAACATGGTGAAACCTACTGTCCACTAAAAATACAAAAATTAGCCGGGCATGGTGGCGCATGCCTGTAATCCCAGCTACTCGGGAAGCTGAGACAGGAGAATCACTTGAACCCAGGAGGCGGAGGTTGCGGTGAGTCGAGATCGCACCACTGCACTCCAGCCTGGGCAAGAGAGTGAGACTCCCTCTCAAAAAAAGAAAAGAAAAGAAATGCTACGAAATTGGGTGTGGCTATGAAACAAGCTTACCTTCACATCATTCTTCTCATATAGGCCATTCATGCAGGCTATGCTAAAGCCAGGCTCTAAACAGATACTGTTGCCAAACCCAGGACAAATGGAACTTCTATGACTAACAGCATTCCTGTTGCTTCTGATTCTAGGTGGGAAACCTCCCCTGATATTTAACAACTTTGCTCTAAGTAGATGTGGAATGGTGGTGTGAAAAAAAGAGGATCTGGAACAACAGACCACAGTTCAAGTCCAGGTTAACTAGGTGTGCCACTGTGGGCAGGTTACTTAATTTATCTGAACTACAGTATCCTCCCTCATCTGTAAAACAGAGACCACCACTATACCTACCCACAGATTGCCATGAGATTATAAATATTAAAGTATTTTATGAGCTATAAATGATCACATAAATATTCTTTTTATTTACTCTATTTTTTCCTTAGCATAGGAATTATATATTAATTTTCAAAAATTGGAAAATACAGAAAAATATTAAGAAGAAAAAAATCACCCACCCAAACATTGTTATTTACTTAACTGAAATAAAGTCTAATATCAACCAAATTTTAAAGCAAAAATATTTTCAGATGTTAATACTGATAATTACAAATCACAAAATTAACTGCTGATCTCCTTTTAAGACCAGAGTAGGCTGGACACAGTGGCTCATGCCTATAATCCCAGCACTTTGGGAGGCTGAGGCAGGAGTATTGTTTGAGGCCAGGAGTTCAAGACCAGCCTTGGAAATATAGTGAAACCCTATCTCTACAAAAAAAATTTTAAATTAGCCAGGCGTGGAGGTGCACCCCTGTAGTCCCAGCTACTAAGGAGGCTGAGGTAGGAGGATCTGTTGGGTCCAGGAGTTCGAGGCTGCAGTGAGCTATGATCACACCACTGTACTCCAGCCTGGGCGACAGAGCAAGACTCCATCTCTAAACAACAACAAAACAAGAGCAGAGCAGTCTTTCCCATTTATCAGTGTAAAGTGAAGATAATACTGCTATTTGTCCCAGAGCTGGTCCCAAGAGCATATGATTTACGAGTGAGGCCCATAAAAGTCAAGGCCACAAAAAACTCCCAAAATAAATATTTCATGAGCCCAAGGAGTACTTACAACACATGCTGTCAGATGCAATGGAGAAAGCAAAGTATCTGAAGCCCCATTAACAAAACTGGCATGACTGTAATGTCACATCACAGACTGACACATTTCTATGGGCCATTTTAATGAAAACAAGAAAAATTTATATACCATGCTACAAAGTACTCAGTCTAAGACTTGTGACTTTTTCACACTGCCTGCTGAATCCAAGCCTTCTTAGAATTTCTTGTGCCCCTCACCTATTTTTCCTTTCTCACCCTTCCCTTGACTACCTCCTCTTCCTTGTTTCATTATTGAATTGGACTCACTCTCTGTGTTTAAAACTGCCTTAAATAGAGTTTTAAGTGGTACATGCCTGTAATCCCTGCTACCTGGGAGGCTGAGGCAGGAGAATCACTTGAACCCGGGAGGCAGAAGTTGCAGTGAGCTGAGGTCACGCCACTGCACTCCAGCTTGGGCTACAGAGTGAGACTCTATCTCAAAATAAATAAATACTCCCACCCTACCCCCTCCCTAACCGTGGAGTAAAAGTGATGACCCAGTTGCAAATTTTATATATATATATATCTATATATCAGTGACCAGACCACTTTGCTTAGCAAATATACATGAAATTACAAATCCTAATGAGTCCTGCCCCCATAAAAGTAAGTAATGTCTTTCTTTTTTTTCTGAGACAGTCTCCCTCTGTCGCCAGGCTGGAGTGCAGTGGCAAGATCTCAGCTCAGTGCAACCTCCACCTCCCGGGTTCAAGTGATTCTCCTGCCTCCGCCTCCCGAGTAGCTGGGACTACAGGCGCGTGCCATCATGCCCAGTTAATTTTTGTATTTTTAGTAGAGACAAGGTTTCACCATGTTGGCCAGGATGGTCTCCATCCCTTGACCTCATGATCGGCCCACCTCGGCCTCCCAAAGTGCTGGGATTACAGGCATGAGCCACCACGCTTGGCCAAGTAATACCTTTCTTACCACATCTCTAAATATTCAAATCCCATCTGTCTTTAAGACCCAACTCAATGTTATATCCTCCATGAAGCCTTCCCTGATTCTCCAATCAAAAGTAATCTCATCTTCCTCTGACTTTCCATCATACTCTGTTTCCTCAGTGCCACTTAAGACTTCCAATTCAGCCAGGCGTGATGGCTCATGCCTGTAATCCCAGCACTTTGGAAGGCCGAGGCAGGCGGATAACCTGAGGTCAGGAGTTCAAGACCAGCCTGACCAACATGGAGAAACCCCGTCTCTACTAAAAATACAAAATTAGCCGGGCGTGGTGGCACATGCCTGTAATCCCAGCTACTAGGGAGGCTGAGGCAGGAGAATCACTTGAACCTGGGAGGCGGAGGTTGCAGTGAGCCAAGATCATGCCACTGCACTCCAACCTAGGCAATAAGAGCGAAACTCCATCTCAGAAAAAAAAAAACTTCCAATTCAGTATCATACTGATTGTGCCAGGCATCACACTTATTGCTTTGACATTTGAAGGGGTCTCAATAAATACCTGCTTGATAAGTGAATGACTATGTACAACAATTGAGAATTTCATCTTCATCTAGTAAATTTTAATTATGGAAATATCTGAAAGTCATTTAGGCTCAAGAACAGTAAATGAAGTAGTTGAGCTCAAGAATGCCTACTTCAGTCAAAATGTTCATTTTCTTGACCAAAATAAGACTAATTTGGCATACGTATGTAAATAATCTGAAAGAAATTCCCAAAGAAAAGCACTGGAATAAGGATATAACCTCCCAAAGTAACTCCCAAGAAATACTCACCCAGATTACATAAATTCCAGAAGATTTGTTCTAAAATCAGTTTCATTATTTTACCCTAATACCATGTTTCTTTTCTAGCAAATTCAGAGTTCAATTATCCAGTTCTATTATTTCTTCTTCTAATATATTTCTGATTAATTCCTTTTCCATTTTCCCTGCCACTCCCAAGTCCAGGCCTTCATTTTCTTCATAACCAACCAATTTTAAAAGCTTCCCAATTTGTCTCCCTTCCCATAGTTCCTTCAACAATATTTATTGAGTGATCCTATGTGCCAATTTTGAGGGCAGGAACTGAGGACCATGTAAAGAAATATCAGACCAGGCACAGTAGCTTACAACTGTGATCCAGCACTTTGAGAGGCCAAGGCGGGAGGATTGCTTGAGCCCAGGGATTCGAGACTAGCCTGGGCAACATACAGACCCTGTCTCTATTTAAAATCAAAATAAAATTTTTTAAAAAGAGAGGAATATCAGACAAGGCCTGACCTCCAGGAACAATCTTGAAGCATGTACAGAATCCACATATTTAACGGTCACAATTGGCACGGAGAATGTGAAGCAATGGGTGGGTCCTCTGGCCTCCCCAAAACACACTATACTATTCTCACATACCATTCTCACGCAGTCTTTCTCACACACTATTCTCATCCTCCTTCCCCTCCTGCTCTCTTTGTTCATCCTTTTGGATAAGGCCTATGTTACACTGCCCATATGTCACGCACCAACTTCATCTCCAATTTCTCTCCAACTTGTCTCCTGAACTGCAATCAAGATAATCTACTTGCTGTAACCTGGAAGTGACTTACTCACAAGTACCTTTGTTCATGATTAACTGTTTATCAGCACAATCCTCCCTACTTTGTCTCTGCTAACCCATAGCTACCACCAATCTCAAGTCCCCTCTTTTGTATGTGTTGGAAAGTATATAACTTAACTACATATAATTGTTTTCATCTTATAACCTTATTTCTTTTGTATTTGTCTCACAGTGTGTATTACAGTGTTTCCTAACTAAGGGGGTATATCACGATCACCTATGGAGCTTCTTAAAAAATACAAAGGCCTGGCCGGGCACGGTGGCACATGCATGTAATCTCAGCACTTTGGGAGGCCGAGGCGGGCAAATCACAAGGTCAAGAGACAGAGAGCATCCTGGCCAACATGGTGAAACCCTGTCTCTACTAAAAATACAAAAATTAGCTGGGCACGGTGGTGCGAACCCGTAGTCCCAGCTACTCGGGAGGCTGAGGCAGGAGAATCGCTTGAACCTGGGAGGAGGACGTTGCAGTGAGCCCAGATCGTGTCAGTGCACTCCAGCCTCGTGACAGAGGAAGACTCCGTCTCAAAAACAAACAAAGGCCTTCAGCTACTTGGGAGGCTGAGGTGGGAGGGTTTTTCTCAGTCCAGGAGATGGAGGCTGCAGTGAGCTATGATCACGCCACTGCACTCCAGCGCCTGCGTGACAGAGCGAGACCCAGGCTCACAAAAAAAAAAAAAAAGCAAAATACAAAGGCCTTGACCGGTGGGAGCTGGACATCTTTATTTCTAAAAAGCCCCACTGATGATTTTCATGAACACTCTAAGCTGAGAAGCACTGATTTATTGCAGTGTTTTCCATATAGCAGACATTCAGTGCTTATTAATTCATGGCATGGAAGCCCATAAATAACTTTTCTCTAAATAGCCTAACCAGATATCAACCCCTAGACTACACTAGCTCTGTTCCAAGTGCAACATGTGGTTTTAAGATTTCATTTCCTGAAGTACTACATGGAGAGACACTATTACCTTGTCTCTTTACATTGTTTCCTATTTGTTGAAAAATGGAGGCCTGGAATGCAGCCATGTTAGACAACACTACATAAGAATGTACTCTGGAGTGTTCTGTTCAAATTAGTTATAAAAAGAAGAACAATGTACAAGTACACATTGTGAATGAATACAGCATTCTTACTGAATGAATACATTCTTACTAAAGCTACAGAGAAGAAAGATCAGGAATTTGGTCGGTGGTGTCACCCTGTCTTCGTAGCTACCAGTCTCCTAAATTGCTTGAGACAGTCCAGGGACCCCTGAAGACTGAGGAAGACTTTCAGCTGCTAAAGAGCCTCCAAGTGCACTAAAGTGCTCAAATCAGAAAAGTAACCCAAGCCCCACCCAGACAGACCCACAGTTGCCGCCCAACTGCCCTGACACACACTATTTACACAGCTCAGTGGGGGAGCAGTATGAACTTTTTCCAAAGTTGTTCCTCACAAGCAGGACCAGTCTGAGTCACCCACCCAGGGTGGGAAAAAAAAGTGTGACATTAGCCAGAGGAGTGTTGGGAGACTGGTCTCAGCACCTCTTTTTTTCCCATTTCAGACGTGGGCTCCACCTCTTCCAGGAATCACCTCGGTTATGAGTCACAGCTGTGGGTTACAGGGGTCTGCAGAGCCACCAGGGAAGTTGTGGATGGGGAGCGGATGCCCCAGCCTTCTCTCCGGCAGGGGCGGCAGATCCCAGATTCCACAGGCCTCTCCCAACAGCTCCATCTTGCTTCCTGCCAGGAGGAGGGGCCAAGGAGGGCCCCCGAGTCTAGAAAGGCCCCAGTGGGAGGAGGCCGTTTGACAGCAGGTAAAGCCAGGTGGAAATGTCCACAGGAGGGAATGAAAGGAAGGGCAGCAGGGCTGAGCGGAAGGAAAAACCGGGCTTGTGGTCACGAATGACTGCATAAAGGTGTTAGAGTGCCAGAGGAGTGAGCATAAGTAAAATGCTCAGGAGGGAGGAGGAGGCAACAGAGAGTGAGGCAAGTGAATAAAAGGGCGGAATACAGGGAGCTCTGGGGAGCGGGGGTGGGCGAGGCGGGTCTCAGGGTAAGGGGCAGAAGTATTAGAAAGGAGGACAACGTGGCTCAAATAAGGATCCCTAGAAGAGAAGGCAAAGGATCCGTGGGAAGGCCCGCTCTCCCTCCCCCGCACAGCCAGATCCAGGAGGCCTAAAAAGGCGCTGAGAGCGAGGAAGTCAACGTGGGGGCGAAGCCTGCGCGAGGCAGGGACCCTCGGACATCCCAGCAACTCTCATTTATTGGGTGCCTGCTGTGGGCCACACGCCGCGCGAGGCACTCCCCAAATAATACCTCGCCAGATCTTCATGACAAGCCCGCAAGGCAGCCTTTTTCATGACTGCTCCCATTTTATAGATGAGGACACTGAGACCCGGAGAGGCTCAGGACTCGCTCAAGGTCACAGGGCGGAGAAGAGGCCATTCGAACCCTCGGCGCCTGGCTCCGGAACCCACGCGGAAAGCCACGGCCAGCGAGCCGGCCACAGGCAGCCGCGACGCGGGCCGGGGCCCCGGGGATACCTCCCGCGCCCGCTCCCGCGCCAGGCCCTGCGCGCTCACCCGGACGAGGTTGCTGACGGCCGCCTGCACGGCGGCCACGGGCGCTGTGAGGTCAGGAATGGCTTTGCCGTCCACCTCGCCCTCCTCGTGCATTATCACCAGGTGGGAGATCTGCTGTGCCACCGGCTCCAGGATGCTCTCGATCGTGCGCGTATGAAACACTGGCATCGCGGCGGCGAGCGGGGCGGCGAACCGCGGGCGACAGAGAAGTAGGATCCACGGGATCGGGAACCGGCGAAGAGACAGACTCTGTGCAGCGACTACGGAGTCGGGGCTTCCCTCGGCGTAACCAGCCTCATGGGCTCCCCGCCCCCTCTCGTCGCCGCGCCCAATGGCAGCGCCGCTCAGACCTGGGCCGCCACTCCTACTGGTCCCTTTTCGGCATGCTCCGCCCCAGCCACCGCGCCGCCAAACCCCGCCCCTCCCCCATTCCCAAGGGAGGGGCCTGGGATTGGGGCTGAGCCGCCGGGATTGCTACCGGATTCCCGAGCCCTAACGCCGGCCGCTCCTTATAAGGGCATGGTGGGAGCGGAGCGGGCGGCTGGAGCCCGCTGGCCCCGCCCCCGGGCCGCCTCCCGCCTCGGATCTGGGGAGCTCCGCCCCTCTGCAGAATCACCTCAGCGGGGCGGGGTCTCCTCACCTCAGGCGGCGCTGGAGTTTGATGAGACCAAGGGGTCTCCCACGTCCCCTCCTCAACTTTTCCCTTCACACGAAACCCTCAAAATACTCCTTCCATTCCCTCCCAGCAATGCGTGGGAAGGTTTTTAGTAAAAGATTCAAACAGTAGAGGTGCACTGAGAAACAGCAGCGTCCCATTCACGTAAACGCAGACTCCGCCCCCTGCCCTCCTCAGAGACATTCTGTTCAACAGCTGGGTGTGTAGCCTTCTAGACTTGTCTATAGATTCACTTCTACATATATCTTTTCTAAGTAAATGAGATTAGTAAACATTTTCCTGGAACTAGGTATGACTGCCCTTGATTAAAATGCCCTTATCTTTCACTGTTGGTAAAGGTCTACCTCATTCTTCTTAATGACTGCATGATATTCCATTGCATGAAATAAAACTATTTACAGAACCGATTTCCTACTCATGGACTTGGGTTGGGTTCTGGTTTTCACTATTAAAAAACAATTCTGCATGAATTGTACTTGCCCCTGTGCTGTGCATCTGTGCATTTATCTAGGGCAAATGCCTACCAGGAAAGAGAAAAACCCGAAAGTATGTGCATTTTATATTTTGATAGGTAAGACCAAATTATCCAGTTCCCTCACGCTTTGTATAGGACATCTTCCAGGCCGGGCGCGATGGCTCACGCCTGTAATCCCAGCACTTTGGGAGGCTGAGGCGGGTGGATCACGAGGTCAGGAGATCTAGGTCATCCTGGCTAACACGGTGAAACCCCATATCTACTAAAAATACAAAAAAATTAGCCAGGCGTGGTGGCGGGCGCCTGTAGTCCCAGCTACTCAGGAGGCTGAGGCAGGAGAATGGCGTGAACCCGGGAGGCGGAGCTTGCAGTGAGCCGAGACCGCGCCACTGCACTCCAGCCTGGGCGACAGAGCAAGACTCTGTCTCAAAAAAAAAAAAAAAAAAGACATCTTCCAAACGTCTTACTTACTTCAAATTCGCTTTTGCCCAAGCTTTCTCATTCTGAGGCAAACACTTTCAGTAATGCCTCCAAGCAAAAGATCCTCACATCAAATGAAAATTTTTGTCTAGTCCTACCACAACCACCACAGCTGTTTTCTCTGCCCATTACTTTGTGTTAATAGTATAAATATTTGGGTGATGGGGCCAGGCACGGTGGCTCACGCCTGTAATCCCAGCACTTTGGGAGGCTAAGGCAGGCAGGTCACCTGAGGTCAGGAGTTCAAGACCCGCCTGGCCAACCTGGTGAAACCCCGTCTCAACTAAAAATACAAAAATTAGCCAGGCGTGGTGGCAGGCGCCTGTAATCCCAGCTACTCGGGAGGCTGAGGCAGGAGACTTGCTTGACCTGGGAGGTGGAGGTTGCAGTGAGCTGATATCGTGCCACTGCACTCTAGCCTGAGCAACAGAGTGAGACTCCCTCTTCAAAAAAAAAAAAAAAGTTGAGTGATGGAACTATATGATTTTTTTATTTTAAAAATTATTTTATTTTATTTATTTTTATTTATTTTTTATTTTTTGAGATAGGGTCTCACTCCGATTGCCCAGGCTGGAGTGCAGTGGTGTGATTTCGGCTCACTGCAGCGTTGACCTCCCCAGGCTCAGGTGATTCTCCCACCTCAGCATCCCACGTAGCTGGGACCACAGGTGCATGCCACCACACCCGGCTAATTTTTGTATTTTTGGTAGAGACAAGGTTTCACCATGTTGTCCAGGCTGATCTCAAACTCCTGGACTCAAGAAATCCACCTGCCTTGGCCTCCCAAAGTATATATGGCCTCCCAAAAAGTGTATGATTTTTTTTAAATCCTCACCCTGTCCCCACTTTGCTGATTGTATATTTATGTGTAGTTTAACTTGTTCTTCTGAACTATGTATTTCCTACAGATTGGCAGGAAGACTCAGAGACTTGATCATGTAATCATCTTTAATGCCTGACTGGCCATATTAACCTCCCAAAAAGAATATCACATTGCACATCTAGCCCATGTGCTCCCCCACATCCATAATCATACCCACTTCCATCCCCCTCATTTCCACATTCACTGGCTCCCTCTAAAATCTTTCTTGGTGCCTGTTAGCATGTGTTAATACCAATGCCCTCCACAATCTGGGTCCAGACCAACCTTACTGCCTTCAGCTTCCCCACCTAGACCCACAGACAGGCAGGTTAAACAGTGCAAACAGCATAAATTCAGAGCCATCCAGAGCTCAAGCCAGAACCCCAGCTTCACAACTTGATGGAGGTATAACTCTGGCAAGTGGTTTTTCTTCTCTCTGCTGGAACTTCTTTCTTTATAAAAGTGGGATAATAACACCGTCATAGAGCTGATGTAAGGATTGGTGAATGAATTTGTAAAGCACCTAAGAGACCTTCAGTAAAAGAAACCATTATCATTATTAGAGCAGTCACAAACTGACATATTCACAGTCTCCAGAAATTCCTGGTAGAGTTTCACTTTTGAGCTTTTCTCCACATTTCTTTCCCACCTAGAAAGCTATCTGTACTTGTGTAACTCTTACCTATTGCGGTAGACAGAATTCTAAGATGTCCCCCAGGATTTCTCACTCCAAATATACACACTCTCCATAATCCCCAGGCTGTGGCTATAAGGGATTTTACTTTCATAATCAGATTACATTATATAGCACAGTTGGTCTTAAAATAGGGAGATTATCCAAGTGGGTTTGACCTAATCACATGAGCTCTTTTAAAGCAGAGAGTTTTCTCTGGCCAGTTACAACAAATGAACTCAAAAGCACAAGAGGATTTGATGAGCTGTTGCTAGATTAAAGACGTGGGAGGCCATGGGTCAAGGAATGTGGGCAGCTCCTAGGAGCTGAGAGTGGCCCCTGACAGCCAGCAAGGAAACAGGGAACTTGGTCGCACAGTTACAAGGAACTGAACTCTACCAACAAGAAGAATGATCTCGGAAACAGATTTTTCCTCCAGCTGAGAGCTTCAGTGGACACCTTGTTTTCAGTCCAGTAGACACCTTTATTTCAGCTTTGCGACACTGAGCAGAGAACCCAGTCACACCATGCAGGACTTCCGACCTACACAGTTGTGAGATAATAAATGAGTGTTGTGGCCAGGCACAGTGGCTCACGCCTGTAATCCCAGCACTTTGGGAGGCTAAGGCAGGTGGATCATGAGGTCAAAAGATCGAGACCATCCTGGCCAACATGGTGAAACTCCGTCTCTACTAAAAATACAAAAATTAGCTGGGCATGGTGGTGCATGCCTGTAGTCCCAGCTACTCGGGAGGCTGAGGCAGGAGAATCGCTTGAACCCAGGAGGCAGAGGTTGCAGTGAGCCGAGATCATGCCACTGTACTCCAGCCTGGTGACAGAGCAAGACTCTGTCTCAAAAAACAGTAATAATAAGGCCGGGCGCGGTGGCTTACGCCTGTAATCCCAGCACTTTTGGAGGCTGAGGCGGGTGGATCACGAGGTCGGGAGATCGAGACCATCCTGGCTAACACGGTGAAACCCCGTCTCTACTAAAAATACAAAAAATTCGCTGGATGTGGTTGCGGGCACCTGTAGTCCCAGCTACTCGGGAGGCTGAGGAAGGAGAATGGCGTGAACCTGGGAGGCGGAGCTTGCAGTGAGCAGAGATCGCGCCACTGCACTCCAGCCTGGGCGATAGAGCGAGACTCCGTCTCAAAAATAATAATAATAATAAAATAAATAAAAATAAATGAGTGTTGTTTTAAGCCTCTATGTTTGTGGTGATTTGTTCATAACAATAGATCACTAATACACCTACCTTCAAGGTCCACTTTCAGTTCTTTATGATTTCCCACAACAAGGCCCTGGCATGAGCTGTTTGTACTAATCCTTTTAATTGTCCTTTTCTGACATGATCATTTTACATTTCTCTCCTATGACACAGGCTGCTAGATGTCCTCCAATATATCTGTTCTGCTCTTCCTCCATAGTAATAGAACCCCAGATGTATGTGGGCACTTAGCCACATGGTTCTCATTTGACACTTGAAAAATTACAAATCTGGTTTCTAATGTCTAAAATGGGGATAATAAAGTTTTCAGTCTCACTAAACATAGCACAGATTATTAAGGACTGAAATGTTACCATAGAAAAAGAGAGGTCAGTTCATTGCATGGGCTAGACTAAGGAATCATCATGAAACTAAGTTGCAAATATGTGGCAAAGAGGGTGTGATGCTCAAATTCCAAGCAGGAGGAGATCCCCATGGGCCTAAGGGTAAAAAAGAGTCTATGGGACAGTGGAACTAAATCTGCCCTCAAAGGAAGAATAATGTTTGGTTAGGCAGGCAAGAGGGCAGACATTTCAGAATGAACAAGGCAGGAGGTGGGCGAATGTTCCAGATCAGTGAGTGATTAGTCAGACTGAAGTGAATGTTCATGCAACTCAAAGATAAGGAAGAAAAGGGAAATTGCTACAGGATTATAAGCTACAGAGGTAAAGGACTGTGTGACCTTTACTCTTGATTGTGGCTAGCTCGATATTACTCTTTACCATGTAATTAGTTTGGAGACCACTAATGATAGGGAATGTTTTTAGATATGTAAAAAAAAAATTCGCATTTCTTTTCTTCTTTTTTTGAGACAAGGTCTAGCTCTGTCACCCAGGCTGGAGTAAACAGTGGTGTGACCACAGCTCATTGCAGCCTCGACCTCCTGGGCTTAAGCAATCCTCCCACCTCAGCCTCCCGAGTAGCTGGGACTACAGGTGTGTGCCGCCATCACACCCAGCCAATTTTTTTTTTCAATAGAGACAAAGGTCCCCTATGTTGCCCAGGCTGGTCTCAAACTCCTGGGCTCAAGCAATCCTTCCATCCAAGCCTCCCAAAGTGTTGGGATTATAGGTGTGAGCCACTAAATTTAGCATTTCTAAATTAGAAATCATTGGGGAAGAATTTTTGATGGTAGCAACTCTATTACACAAGGCTTCATGACATGGGTAACTTTCTATTGTTTTAGTCTGCAGCAATTCTCTGAGGTATGTAGAAAACAAGAAGTACAGCTCTTTCATATACAGACTGGGAAACTGAGACAAGCAGCCACTGTCAGTTATAAGTACAATTTGTGAATTTTTTTTTCTTTGAAATGGAATCTTGCTCTGTCGCCCAGGCTTGAGTGCAATGACATGATCTCGGCTCACTGCAACCTCCGCCTCCCGGGTTCAAGCAATTCTCATGACTCACCTCTTGAGTAGCTGGGATTACAGGCACCCGCCATCATGCCCGGCTAATTTTTGTATTTTTGTAGGGACAGGGTTTCACCATATTGGCCAGACTGGTCTTGAACTCTTGACCTCAGGTGATCTGCCCACCTCCGCTTCCCAAAGTGCTGGGATTACAGGCGTGAGCCACTGGGCCCAGTCCAATTTGTGAAAATTTTAATCCAGGATAGAGCTGGTTATAAAACCTGAGACTTCTATATTTAGTTGGGATGCTCAGTGTCTCTCCAGGTTTTGGGGCTCTCCTTTTGCCTCGTTTTTGGACTGCTGAGTATCAGTTGTATGGCTAGATTTACTTACATCTGTCCATACACTCCAATACACTTTGGGCCCGCATGAGTGAACCTGTAACACACACACACAGACACACACACACACACACACTGCATTCTCCAGCTCATCACAGATGAACCTTCTCTATCTAGACCACTATGGCAGCCTCTTCTCCACGTGAACCACACAGCGGCTTCGTTAGTAGCTCTTCCTTCCTCTCTCCGAATGCTGACGTGTACACCACGCCCCACCCTCCACCTCCACCCAAAACCACAACCATTTCCCCCATCACTTTGAATTGTGGTTCTTCTCTTTTCTTGACCAATTTTTTTAAATTCAACATGGATTTAAGTAATTTTCAACTTTATACATTTTCCAATTTTTTTAATTGTACACTTTTTTATTGTATTTTAATCTGTGTTGTGTGACAAACTACAAACAAGACTATTAACATTATGCAAAATTCCAGCTCCTAGAGATGACTACTATTAGCATTTTAATCTGTTCTCTTTCAGCCTTTTTCCTGTTCATCTGTATTTTGTGTGTGTGTTCAACTTTTTTCCCCATGTGATTTTTATTGAGATCTTTTACATACCATAAAATTCACCCCTTAGAAGTATAGTGTTCAATTTTTATTCTTGCTATTTTCACCTAAATATATCAAGAGCATATCCTGTAATTGCAGCTACTTGGGAGGTTGAGGCAGGAGGATTGCATGGTAGTCAGGGTTCTCCAGAGAAACAGAATCAATTGGCGATTACATCTATCCTATTGAATTGTGCGTGTGTGTGTGTATATGTGTGTGTGTGTGTGTGTAAAATAAGGAATTGACGTACACAATTATGGAGGCAGGCAAGCCCTAGACCTGAAAGGTGAGTTGGCAAGGTGGAGCCCCAGGAGAACAGAGATTTAGTTCCAGTCTGAAGGCGAGCAGCGTCAAGAATAAAGAAAAGCTGGTGTTTCAGTTCAAGTCTGAAGGTGGAGAAAAAACCCAATTCAAACATACACAATCAGGCAGGAAAGAATTATCTTACTTGCGGGAAGTTCACTCTTTTCCTTATATTCAGGCTTTTTAAATTATTCAGTGAGGCCCACCCACACTAAGGAGCGAGGACCATCTTATTTACTCAGTCTATCAACCTAATTAGTCTTATTCAAGAATACACTCACAGAAACACCCAGAATAATGTTTGACCAAATATGTGGGCACCCCATAGCCCAGTTAACACAAAATTAACCAGCACACTGAGCAAATAAATCCTCCTATGGTTAAGGCCAGTTTGGCTTGGGTTTTCCTTCACTTGCTGGCCAAAGAGACATAATTGATTATGTTGATAAAATTATGTATGATTTTTATGATAATACAAGTATATATTATGTATGACAAAATAGAAATCAATATTTCCTGTTTTAGAAAAAAATGATAATTTAAAAACATATTGATTAAATTATTTGAAAATAATAAAACCATCACATTTTAACATAACATTTTTTTTTGAGATGGAGTTTCGCTCGTTGCCCAGGCTGGAGTGCAGTGGCGCAATCCCCACTCACCGAAACCTCCGCCTCCCGGGTTCAAGTGATTCTCCTGCCTCAGCCTCCCAAGTAGCTGGGATTACAGGCATGCACCACCACGCCCGGCTAATTTTGTACTTTTAGTAGAGACGAGATTTCACCATGTTGGTCAGGCTGGCCTCAACTCTTGACCTCAGGTGATCTGCCCGCCTCGGCCTCCCAAAGTGCTGGGATTACAGGCGTGAGCCACCGCGCCCGGCCAACATAACATATTTTTATAAAAATAATGTGAACCCGGCCGGGCGCGGTGGCTCACGCCTGTAATCCCAGCACTTTGGGAGGCCGAGGTGGGCAGATCACCTGAGGTCAAGAGTTGAGGCCAGCCTGACCAACATGGAGGAAACCCCGTCTCTACTGAAAATACAAAATTAGCCGGGGGTAGTGGCGCATGCCTGTAATTCCAGCTACTTGGGAGGCTGAGGCAGGAGAATCGCTTGAACCCAGGAGGCGGAGGTTGTGGTGAGCCGAGATTGAGCCATTGTACTCCAGCCTGGGCAACAAGAGCAAAACTCCGTCTCAAAAAAAAAAAAAAAAAAGAAAGAAAGAAAAAAGAAGATAATGTGAACCCTGTAAAACTGTCTCAGAGACCCTGAGAGTGGCCTGGACCACCCCTTGAAAGCCACAGTTACATGCTGATGAGTTCCTTGCCCTTATCATGCTTATCATTTTTAGCAATCATCTCTTATTTTGACTTCGCAGAATCACTCCTATCTTTGTGTAGTGACAAAATTCTTCTTTCTTAAAAAGAATCCATGTGAGATGGTTCAGATGAGGCTGACTACAACCCTTTTCCAACTCAGCAGTAAGCATGTGACCAATGATTGGCCAGTTTTTTCTGGAATTCTTATGCTGGGCTATTAGCAAATTCTCTCTCAGGAGCACGTGCTCTTGCTCTTGCTCTCTGCCTCCAACCACCCAGCAGGTTTGTGAATCTTGGGCCAACAATGGCTTTCTTGCCCATTAAGTAGAGAGAGAACCTTCTAAGAAATGGGAAGACCCAATTCTTAGAGATATAATTTGAGTCACTGGAGCATGCCATGACTGAAAAATCTCTCCTTCCTCTCCTCAGTTGTGTGAGCCAGTTTGCTCAAGTTGGGTTTCTGCCACTGGCAACTGAATGAGCTCTGATTAATACACTTCACTAACATTTGCACACCATTTGTAACCTTCAAAACTTTAAGAGTAACACGTGGCCAGGCACAGTGGCTCACGCCTGTAATCCCTCTGCTTTGGGAGGCCAAGGCAGGTGGATCACCTTAGGTCAGGAGTTCAAGACCAGCCTGGCTAACATGATGAAACCGTGTCTCTACCAAAAAATATAAAAATTAGCCAGGCATGGTGGCAAGCACCTGTAGTCCCAGCTACTCGGGAGGCTGAGGCAGGGAGAATCACTTGAACCCGGAGGCTGAGGTTGCAGTGAGCCAAGATCGCGCCACTGCACTCCAGCCTAGGCAACAGAACAAGTCCCTGTAACAATTAAAAAACCACAACAGGCCAGGCGCAGTGGTTCACACCTATAATCCCAGCACTTTGGGAGGCCAGGACGGGCAGATCACCTGAGGTCAGGAGTTCAAGACCAACCTGGCCAACATGGTGAAACCCCGTCTCTACAAAAATTAGCCAGGCATGATGGCAGGTGCCTGTAATTCCAGCTACTCGGGAGGCTGAGGCAGGAGAATTGCTTGAACCCAGTAGGCGGAGGTTGCAGTGAGCCGAGATTGCGCCACTGCACTCCAGCCTGGGTGACAGGGCGAGACTGTGTCTCAAAAAAAACAAAAACAACAACAAATTGTAGGCCTTGCCCAGAATAGTCTTATTTAAAGTGTCTTTGGTGAGGACAAAGAATATGTATTATCAATAAAGTTCCTTCATGAACCTGAAGAAATCAATCCAAGATCTGGCATCTGATAAACACTGACTTAGGAAGTTACTAACTCCATCTACAAGTACAATTCTTGATATTGTGTGGATTCCTATGCCTCTATTTTAAAAATTCCCTTGTAATTCCAGGTACTCCGCAGGCTGAGGCACGAGAATTGCTTGACCCTGGGAGACGGAGGTTTCAGTGAGCCGAGATCTTACCACTGCACTCCAGCCTGGGCAACAGAGCAAGACTCTTTCTAGAAAAAAAAAAAAAAAATCTTTAACTGGCACAGGAATTCCAAGATTTTCCAAAATTTACTTGAAAGAAATCCTGAAGTTTGTAAATTTAGTAAAATGTTCCCACAAGGCATAGTACCCATTTATCTCCCATCAGCTTTCAGCCTATATTATTTAGGAATTTCTCATTATCATCTTCAACTTTCTATCTTGTCCACATCTTTGCCAACCAAATCGTTAACTGTGTGTATCTCATAGTCTGACTCTTGACTCTACAGAGCATCTAGCAACTCAGCATTTTGCCAACCATAACAGACATCATTCAAATGTGCTAATAACTGCTAATGACAGCATCAAGTTGAATATCACTATCTTGATCACCAAAGAAAAACCTAGGCCAGGTGTGGTGGTTCACACCTGTAATCCCAGCAGTTTGGGAGGCCAAGGTGGGCAGATTACTTGAGCTCAGGAGTTTGAGAGCAGCCTGGGCAATATGGCAAAACCCCATTTATACTAACAATACAAAAATTAGCTGAGTGTGGTGGCTCACGCCTATAGTCCCAGCTTCTTGGGAGGCTGAGGTGGGAGGATCACCTGAGGTTGGGAGGTGGAAGTTGCAGTAAGCCAAGATCCTACTACTACACTCCAGCCTGGGGGACAAAGGGGACCCCCCCCCAAAAAAAAAGAAGAAAGAGAGAAAAGAAAAGAAAAACCTAGGAAATCCAGGCACAATTTTCTTTTCTTTTCTCTCTCTCTTTTTCTCTTTCTTCTTTTTTTTTTTTTTTTTTTTTTTTTGTTTAGAGACAGGGTCTCACTCTGTTTCCAGGCTGGAATGCAGTGGTATGATCACAGTTCAGTGCAACCTCCAACTCCTGGGCTCAAGCAGTCCTCCTGTCTGTCTCAGCTTCCTGAGCAGCTAGGACTATAGGTATATGCCACCATGCGTGGCTAATTTTTTTTTTTTTTTTTTTTTTTGAGACGGAGTTTCACTCTTGTTGCCCAGGCCAGAGTGCAATGGCACAATATTGGCTCACCACAACCTCTGCCTCCAGGGTTCAAGCGATTCTCCTGCCTCAGCCTCCCAAGTAGCTGGGATTACAGGCACGTGCCACCAAGCCTGGCTAATTTTGTGTTTTTAGTAGAGACGGGGTTTCTCCATGTTGGTCAGGCTGGTGTAGAACTCCCGACCTCAGGTGATTTGCCCTCCCCAGCCTCCCAAAGTGCTGGGATTACAGGCGTGAGCCACTGCGCCGGGCACTTGGCTAATTTTTTCAAAAATTTTTGTAGAGACAGAGTCTTGCTATGCTGCCCAGGCTGGTCTTGAACAGTTGGCCTCAAGAGATCCTCCTGCCTGAGGCTTCCAAAGCATTGGAATTACAGGTGTGAGCCATTGTGCCCAGCAGAACTTTCTTTTTTCTTTTTTTTTTTTTAGGCAACTCCGGTTGCCTAGGCCAGAGTGCAGTGACGTGATCATAATTCACTGTAGACTCCACCTCCCAGGCTCAAGCAATCCTCCCACTTCAGCCTCCTCCCCAGTAGCTGGAACCACAGGTGTATGCCACCATACCTGGCTAATTTTTGTATTTTTGGTACAGACAGGGTTTCACCATGTTGCCCGGACTGGTCTTAAATTCCTTGGCTCAAGCAACCTGCCCGCCTTTGCTTTCCGAAGTGCTGGGATTATGAGCCACTGTACCCAGCAGAACTTTCTAATTAATTGATCTTTGTCAGATTTTAGTTGATTAGTTTTGTGATTGGGTGGCTTTTGAAAGAAAATCAAGATCTCTTTCTAGGAAATGTTTGGAAATAGTGTTTCCAAATATGGACATTATATATGAAGATTATAAAGATTTTGTTTTGCATTCCTTCAATATAAAATGTTATTGCTCTTTTCACTAGATATGTACCTTTTTTTTTTTTTTTTTTTTTTAGACAGAGTCTCGCTCTGTTGGCCAGGCTGGAGTGCAGTGGCATGACCTTGGCTCACTGCAACCTCCATCTTCCAGGCTCAAGCAATTCTCCTGCCTCAGCCTCCCAAGTAGCTGGGATTACAGGCATGTGCCACCACACCCGGCTTAATTTTTGTATTTTCAGTAGAGACAGGGTTTCACCAAGTTGGCCAGGCTGGCCTCAAACTCCTGACCTCAGGTAATCCTCACACCTCAGCTTCCCAAAATGCTGGGATTACAGGCGTTAGCCACCGCGCCCAGCCTTTTTTTTTTTTTTTGGAGGCTGAGTCTCACTCTGTCACACAGGCTGGAGTGTAGCGGTGCATTCTTGGCTCACTGCAACCTCTGCCTTTCAGTCTCAAGCAATTCTCTTGCCTCAGCCTCCCAAGTAGCTGGGATTACAGGAGTGCGCCACCATGCCCGGCTAATTTTTGTATTTTTTTTTTTAGTAGATACGAGGTTTCACTTTGTTAGCCAGGCTGGTCTCAAACTCCTGATTTCAGGTGATCCGCCCACCTCAGCCTCCCAAAGTGCTGGGATTACAGGCATGAGCCACTGTGCCCAGCCGATATGTACCTATCTTATTAAATTTATTTGGATCAGGCATGGTGGCTCATGCCTATAATCCCAGCACTTTGAGAGGCTGAGGTGGGAGGATTGCTTGAGCCCAGGAGTTTGAGACTAACCTCAGTAGCATAGGAAGACCCTGTCTCTATAAAAATAAACATAAAAAATTAGCCAGGTGTGGTGGTGCACACCTGTGGTCTCGGATACTTGGGAGGCTGAAGCAGGAGGATCATCTGAGCCCAGGAGGGCGAGGCTGCAGTGAGCCATTATTGTGCCACTGCTCTCCAGCCTGAGTGACAGAGTGAGACTCTGTCTCAAAAAATAACAATAAAATAAGTTTATTTGTTGGTATTCATACTTTACTGATAACTGAAATCGGTTTTTTTCCATTCCTCTTTCCAGGAAGTTATTTCTGATTTAAAGAAAAGCTATTTTAAAATTTGCCATAAGATAAATTATCTTATTAATTATACATAAAGTTTTATTTTTGGTAGAGTATCTTAAGTTTTCTTGTTATACAATTATATAATCTGAAAAATCACATTTACTTTGCCACTTGATTTCCAATATTTTTTTCCATATGTTTTGTTTTCTTATTGCATTAACTGCAACCTTTAATGTCAAATACAGTGATGATTATAGTCATCTTTTTTACTGATGATTTTAGTATATCACCATTTAAAATAATTTTATTCTTCATAAAGATTACATTTTAGTCAAAACACATATGAGTTACCTAAATGACTGCAAAGATGGCATATATCCATTAAGAATGTTTTTATCTGCAGGCCAGGTGTGGTGGCTTATGCCTGTAATCCCAGCACTTTGAGAGGCCAAGGCGGGCAGATTGCTTGAGGTTAGGAGTTTAAGACCAGCCTGGCCAACATGGCAAAACCTGTCTCTACTAAAAATATAAAAATTATTGGCCAGGCGCGGTGGCTTAATCAGCCGGGCACGGTGGCTCATGCCTGTAATTTCAGCACTTTGAGAGGCCAAGGCAGGCAGATCACCTGAGGTCAGGAGTTCGAGACCAGCCTGACTAATATGATGAAACCCCGTCTCTACTAAAAGTACAAAAATTAGCCGGATGTGGTGGCATGCACCTGTAACCCCAGCTACTCAGGAGGCTAAGACAGGAGAATCGCTTGAACCCAGGAGGCGGAAGTTGAAGTGAGCCAAAATTGCACCATTGCACTCCAGCCTGGGAGACAGAGCAAAACTCTGTCTCAAAAAAAAAAAAAAGAAAGAAAGAAAATAATAAAAGAAATCATTGGATAATATCATTTTGGCCAGGCGTGGTGGCTCATGCCTGTAATCCCAGAACTTTGGGGGGCCAAGGCGGGTGGATCATGAGGTCAAGAGTTCAAGACCAGCCTGGCCAAGATGGTGAAACCCCATCTCTACTAAAAATACAAACATTAGCCAGGCGTGGTGTCAGGTGCCTGTAATCCCAGCTACTCCGGAGGCTGAGGCAGGGAATTGCTTGAACCCAGGAGGCAGAGGTTGCGGTGAGCCCTGATTGCGCCACTGCACTCCAGCCTGGGCCACAGAGCGAGACTCTGTCTCAAAAAAAAAAAAGAAAGAAAGAAAAAAATTAGCTGGATGTGATGGTGCGCACCTGTAGTTCCAGCTACTCAGAGGCTGAGGCAGGAAAATCGCTAGAACCCAGGAGGTGGAGGTTACAGTGAGCTGAGATCACACCATTGCATTCCAGCCTGAGTGACAGAGCAAGACTCTGTCTTAAAAAAAAAAAAAAAAAAAGAATGTTTTTAGCTGCAAATAGCAGATAATCTAACTAAAACTGGCGTAATCAAATAGGAATTTGACTTCCAATCTTGACCAAGACAGAGTAACAGAAACTAGATTTATCCTCTTGTCTAAAAACTTTAAAAAAGGCAAATACACCAACAAACATTGGTCAACAGGCAGTGCATGATGTTGATCCCTGAGGAGAGGGAAGCTAGTGAAGCAAGCATTCAGTTTGCCCTGACTTACCATCAGCTCAGAGAAGAGGAACCCGGAGTCCACAGTCTTCCTGAGCTGACGAGGTGTTGCTGAAAGTACTAAGCATTCAACGAGAGTATAATTCACAATAAAGAGTACCAGAAGGAGGCTCCGAGTGCTGCACATGAAGAGAGCTCTGAAGATTTTCAGAGGATCACACTGGATTTTCAACTGACCACTCCTTAGAATATGCATGTGAGAAAACTACCCAAGGCTGGAAAAAGAACCATCTGAAAGGAGCAGGTGGGATAACTCACAGAGATCAGATGGCAGTGGAAATAGTTCATGTTCTCTAGAGCCAGAATGGAAAAAAACTTTTAATACATGGGGGATCAAGCAGCATATTTGTACCAGTGATAGTTCTCTAGAGAAGCAGAACAAATAGGAGATAGATAGATAGATAGATAGATAGATAGATTATTATTATATAGGTATATATCTGTACACATATATAGAGAGAGGTTTCTTATGAGAATTGGCTTACGTAATTATAAAAGCCAAGAAGGTAAGAGTAACAGCAGGCTTCTCATGGGAAACGATGAAACCAAGAAGTCAGTGGAGTGACATCTTTACAAGTACAGGCATGCATCACTTAACAATGGGGACATGTTTTGAGAAATACTTCGTAGGCAATTTCTTCATTGTGCAAACATTATAAAGTGTACTTACACAAATCTGGATGGTATAGTCTACTATACATCTAGGCTTTACAGTATGGCCATTACTCCTAGGCTACAAACCTGTATAGCATGTTACTGTACTGAATACTGCAGGCAAGTATAAGACAATGATAAATATTTGTGTATCTAAGCATATCTAAACATAGAAAAGGTACAGTGAAAATATTGTATTATAATCTAATCTTATGGGACGATTGTTGTATATGAGGTTTGTCATTGACTGAAATGTTGTCTTGCAGTGCATGACTGTACTCAAAGAAAAAACAGAAACAAAACAAAACAAAGCTGTTAACCTAGAATTCCATGAACATTTTACCTTTCAAAAATGAAGATATCAACACCTGTGAAAAAGAAGGGAAGAAAAATGAAGGCAAAGAAAACTTTTTCAGATGCAGAAAGCTAAAAAACTTTGTAACTAGTGTGCATGCATTATAAGTAATGTTAAAGGAAATCTTTCAAACAGAAGGAAAATGATATCTACGCAAAGGAATGAACTCTATTGTAAATGGGAAATATGCATGAAAGTATAAACAAATAAAGATTTATTGTCCTTACATAGGCGAAAGGTTGGAGATTGACAATGGGTGACTTTAATTCAACTGATTGGTCTTCAAGGATTCTAGCTCTTTTTAATCTTCATTCTGCCAAATTGGGCTTTTCATTGGCATGTGTGTTGCTTCAAAGAGGTCTTATCTTAAAACTGTTCTATTCATGGGCCAGTGAGGTATAGGTATAATATTTGCATAAATATTACTGAGCAAAGGGGTCTAGAAAGCAAGTTCAAATGCTGTGGAAAGAAAAAGCAAGACGATGTTATCATGAAATTTGGGGCTAAACAAAAAATACTCACAAACTTGAACAAATTATAGTTATTAGCCCAATAAACTGAGGCATAGAAAAGGCCAAAGGTAAACAATTCTAGATTGATGCGTTGCAAAGCCGAAGCAGGAGGATCATTTGAGGCCAGCAGTTCGAAAACAGCCTGGATAACGTAGTGAGACCCCATCGGTACAAAACAATTTAAAAATTAGCCAGGTGTGGTGGTGCATGCCTGTGTTCCTTGCTACTAGGGAGGCTAAGGCAGTAGGACAGACATCCTCTCATACTTCATACGACTTTGTAGGGCTCCTAAATACAGGAATCTCTTTTCTCTAACCGCCTCCCCTGCAACATTATCAAAGTGAAATGAATATGACCCAGGATTAGCCAATCATTGTATCCTACCTCCTTGGTGACAGTCAACCATTCAAGAATAGACATGTAACCCTAGAAGAGCCCATCAGAATCCTGCCCAGAAATTAATATACGGGTATTAAGAAAGAACAATTCTCCATTGGAGTTACTAACCTTGAAAGATGTGAAACTGGAACTGTTGGAGCCATTTTCCCCAGAAGTCTGGAGTAAGAAAAAAATGAGACCAAATCACTGTGAGAAGCATGGCACAAAGATTGGGAGAGAGGGTTAGATTTGAACAATTGTTTGAGCTCCTGAGTCCAGTTATACTCAAAGTCAGAGACTACCCTGAACCACCCAAATATAGAAACCAATAAATTCCCTTTGGCTTTAATTAGGTTAAGTTAGGATTCCCCCATCTGCAGTCTAAAGAGCTCTGGTTAATGCATGTTGCTATTTCCCAGTCTTAGCTATGTCCCTCACCTGAGTATCTAGAACTGGGCATGGTGGCAGGTACCTGTAGTCCCAGCTACTTGGGAGGCTGAGGTGGGAGTATTGCTTGAGCCTAGGAGTTTGAAACCAGCCTGGGCAATATAGTGAGACTCTATCTCTAAAAATAAATAAATAATAAACAAAAATTAGGAAGAGGAGGAAAAGGAAAAAAATTTTTAAATTAAATTAAATTTTTAAAAAGAAGAAGAAAAAGAAAATCCAGAGTATACTAGATGGTTTGTACCAGCTTAGGAAGAAGAGAAAGGCATTAAAATCACCCAAGAAAGAGGGCTATTGCTTCCTTTTACCCATCACCACAACACACCCCCTCTGGCATCAGGTACACATCTAGTATTTGTATTTGGGAACTCATTTTGAGGATAACACAGCACTGTAATTTGGGATATTATGATAAATATGTTACAAAATTTTCTAATTTTCTAAATAACAGTGGACTTTTGATGTGCATCCAAATCTTCACTTCTTAGTAGAGAGGAACTGCTTGTAACTCTAAATAACAGTTTTTATTCTGCTTTTAAAATCTCAAGGTCCAGTGTCTATCAAAAACAATCCATTGCACATACATGGTCTCATTTAATCCTGAAGACAATTATGTATTTCATTAATCTCCATTTTCCAAAAGGAAACTGTATTTCAGAGAAATTAGGAAATTTGCCCAAGGTTGCTGCCCTAAGTGTTAGACAGAGAAATTAAAACCAGCTCAAAGGAGTTTTTGTTTTCCTTTCAGTATGTGATCTATACAAAATTTGCTTTTTTAAAAAAGGTTTTATTTTTATTTTATTACATCTTCTAAATATATTTATAATTAGAGTGCTTTAGAGCCCCATGATCTAATAATGACAGACCATAATCCACCTAGCAATATTTCTAAAATGTGATTTATTCTTCCAAGCAAGGGGGACCTTTGCATTACACTAAGTGTGCTCAGGAATGATTGCTCCAAAAATTCGAGTGGATTTATAAATAAAGTGACTCTGGAACATGGTATTTTATGGAATGACAGAGAATCTTGGAAAGTGGGCAAGAAGTAATCAGTGTTGACTGTAGTCTTGTTGTGAAGCAAGTATTTTACCTGGGCAACCAAAATGCCTGGCTTTAGCCTAGTACCGTACCACAAATTTCAGTCATATTTCCATTAATACTAAAACAATGACTCAATACTCATTCCTCTAATTGCCAGAAGTCACCTCTCAGTGTGACCTGCTGGGAGAAGTTATCTATTGAGGTGTCAGGAATAGATCTGTAAGACTCTGCCGCTCTGGCCTCCTCTCCCTGTGGACTCTCTCAGGGACCCTCATGAGATGACCACTGCAGGAGACCCTACTGTTTCCCACTGGTTCTCTCCATGGTTACCCACACTCTAGTGTCAGGAAACGGGGTGTTGCTCTCCCCATAGCTACTCTGTCCCACATGTGGCCGTCTTAGAAATCAGATGACTTTAAACAAAAAGCCATGTATTGCACAGAGAGAAGAGTATCTCGCACCATTCAAGGAGTTGCAGCCCAGCCTCATAAGAGTCAGAACAAAAAGAAAAAGGAAGTGGTCAAGTGCTAAGGAAAATACCTTCTATTTCGGCATCTTCTGCTGGGGCCTCTTGCTCTCATGGGCACTTGCTTCATTCCCTGTCTCTAGAGTCCAGCTGTCTTTATTTTTTCATCCACAGCATGAAAAATGACTATCTCGGTCTGTCTTGGTTCCCTCCCCATTTTCTCTCACAGGCATATTCCCTAATACATTCCTTGCACATTTAACGCCATCTTGATTCTGTCTTTTAAGAGGACTCAGACTAACACATTCAGCATCAATACATTCTGGATTATTTAGTCTTAAAAAAAAAAATACCACGCGAAGGGAATAGCCCAGAGCAGTCACTGTGTACAGCCTCCCTCCACCATGAAGTAAAATTCATGCCTGTGGCCCCTCCTACAGTCCTCAGGGTTCCTTCATAAACAATAGGGGGAAAAAATCTCTCCAAGAAGAAGCAACAATGTAGGGGCATAACACAGCCTAAATTCATAAAGGAAAGAACAGATTCCCCTTCAAAGTTGTGAAAAGATACACCCAATTTATATGATCAAACACATAATTTCTTGACCTAAAACAACTGTATTTCAGTTATTTTACCGTACTCAATTTTCTCTCAAGAACAATGGGTGGACACTTCATGTATATTTGCATAATTTAAACACAAAGTGGTGGCTCTCCCAGAACAGAGAACAGTGGACTTTTGATGTGTATCCAAATCTTCACTTAGCAGGGAGGAACTGCTTGTAACTTCTAAATAACAGTTTTTATTCTGCTTTTAAAATCTCAAGGTCCAGTGTCTATCAAAAACAATCCATTGCACATACATGGTCTCATTTAATCCTGAAAACAATTATGTCTTTCATTAATCTCCATTTTCCAAAAGGAAACTGTATTTCAGAGAAATTAGGAAATTTGCCCAAGGTTGATACCCGAAGTGTTAGACATAGAAATTAAAGCCAGCTCTTTCCAACTCGTAATCACATCTTTCCGCTGCTTTCAGAGATGCTGCTGGAAATCTAGTTTGCTAAGCTTTTAGTAAACGATAATATACAGAGCATTTAAACAAACTTGCTTCTACTTTTTCTTTTTTTTTTTTTTTTTTTTGAGACGGAGTCTGGCTCTATCACCCAGGCTGGAGTGCAGTGACGCGATCTCGACTCACTGCAAGCTCCGCCTCCCGGGTTCACGCCATTCTCCTGCCTCAGCCTCCTGAGTAGCTGGGACTACAGGCGCCTGCCACCACGCCCGGCTAATTTTTTGTATTTTTAGTAGAGACGGGGTTTCACCATGTTAGCCAGGATGGTCTCAATCTCCTGACCTCGTGATCTGCCCGCCTTGGCCTTCAAAAGTGCTGGGATTACAGGCGTGAGCCACCGCGCTCGGCCTTTTTTTTTTTTTTTTTTTAGACGGAGTCTTGCTCTGTTGCCCAGGCTGGAGTGCAGTGGCACCATCTTGGCTCACTGCAAGCTCCGCCTCCCGGGTTCAAGCCATTCTCCTGCCTCAGCCTCTGGAATAGCTGGGACTACAGGCGCCCGCCACCAGGCCCGGCTAATTTTTTTGTATTTTTAGTAAAAACGGGGTTTCACCATGTTAGTCAGGATGGTCTCAATCTCCTGACCTCATGATCCACCCGCCTCGGCCTCCCAAAATGCTGGGATTACAGGCGTGAGCCACCGCACCCGGCCTACGATTACTTAAGAATGAATGGGCCGGGTGAGGTGGCTCAGGCCTGTAATCCCAGCACTTTCGGAGGCCGAGGCAGGTGGATCACGAGGTCAGGAGTTCAAGACCAGCCTGGCCAACATGGGGAAACCCCGTCTCTACTAAAAATACAAAAATTAGCCGGGCGTGGTGGCGGGTGCCTGTAATCCCACCCACTCAGGAGGCTGAGGCAGGAAAATCGCTTAAACCAGAGGCAGAGGTTGCAGTGAGCCAAGATCATGCCACTGCACTCCAGCCTGGGTGACAGAGCAAGACTCCGTCTCAAAAAAAAAAAAATGGTCTGCAAACAACTTGGTCAAAATAGTTGAATAAACAGAAATGTTTGCCAACATATACTGCTTAAGTTTCTGACACATTGAAGGGGGAAAAAGCCTTTTTTCCCTCTTCCCCTTCACTGGTGCTGAGCTTTCCCTTGGTGCCCAGTGAGGGATGGAGGTCAGCATGTCCAGGATGAAGCAAATAAATGAATACACATTTCTCACTGTCAAAGAAAGGAGGTACAAATATGGAAACTGGGAAGCCTAGAAAATACCCTCTAGTGTTGCATAGGGATTAGAGGTATCAGTATCAGAGTCTGATTAGGTAGACAACAAATATGGGGGGTGTGTGTGTGTGTGTGTGTGTGTGTGTGTGTGTGCGCGCACGCACGCGCGCGCACATGCTAGTTCTGTCCACTGAGATGGACTAGAAGCAATGACATTCTGATAACAACAAACATATTAAGATCTTGGTTTCTAAATACCATTATCTGCTAAAAGGAACCAGGGCTCCTTAAAGAAATGGCTGACTCCAGGGCTGAAGTAGGGAGAATACAAGGATGGGCTTGGAACATTTTATGACATCAGAAAGTAAAGAAATGCTCAAGGAATGAAGGGCACACGTCTGTGAGACAGTAACCAGCTTAAAGGGACTCCCACTGGCCAAGCCTGGGACAATTTCAATATCAAGATAAATAATGATAATAACAGATTGTAACTCTGTGAATAAAAAAGGATTCTTGAGTCCATACTGATATCAATAATTAATAGGAGAGAAAGGAAACTCTATCCCACCTAATAAATCTAGAAGGAATAAGACAGAAAATTCCCATTTGGTAATCATCAGAGTAACAATATTCAGGTTAGAATCATTAATCAATGCTAAAACTGGTCAATGTTTGATGAGAAACAAGATTTACATGATAGCATTCAAAGATTCTTGCCACAAAATAATTACTAATTACTTTAAAATGGAGAACCTGGCGAACACCATCTTATCTAAATGATAAACGTTAACATCACCATTAATGGAACAAGTCTACATCATGTGCCTTCTGGTATGCTGCACTGAGACTAGCACAGCATTATTCCTGTGATATTCCTGCCAAATGCATAAATTATAAACATTAAACAATCCCCACCTGCCAAATTGAAGGAAATTCTCAAAAGTAACTGGTCTGGGCTCTTCAAAACTATCAAGGTCATGAAAGAGAACTCAGAAAATGAGAAACGGCTGGGCACAGTGGCTCACACCTGTAATCACAGCACTTTGGGAGGCCGAGGTGGGTGAATCACCTGAGGTCAGGGGTTCGAGACCAGCCTGACCAACATGGTGAAACCCCGTCTCTACTAAATACAAAATTAGCCAGGCGTGGTGGTGCATGCCTGTAATCCCAGCTACTTGGGAGGCTGAGGTAGGAGAATCGCTTGAACTCGGGAGGTGGAGGTTGCAGTGAGCCAAGATCGCCTCACTGCACTCCGGCCTGGGCAACAAGAGCGAAACTCCGTCTCAAAAGAAAAAGGGCAGGGCGCAGTGGCTCACGTCTGTAATTCCAGCACTTTGGGAGGCCGAGGCGGGCGGATCACGAGGTCAGGAGATCGAGACCATCCTGGCTAACACGGTGAAACCCCGTCTCTACTGAAAATACAAAAAATCAGCTGGGCGTGGTGGCGGGCGCAGGTAGTCCCGGCTACTCGGGAGGCTGAGGCAAGAGAATAGCGTGAACCCGGGAGGCGGAGCTTGCAGTGAGCCGAGATCGCGCCACTGCACTCCAGCCTGGGTGACAGAGCGAGACTCTTCTCAAAAAAAAAAAAAAAAGAAAGAAAGAAAGAAAATGAGAAACAGTTCCAGACTGAGGAAGACTAAAGAGATGTGACAACTAAATGCAACGCGTGATCCTAGACTGGATCCTGGACCTGTAAGGGACTCTTTTCGGACAATGGGTGAGATTTAAATTGGGTCTGTAGATTAGGTGGCATTATTAGATCAATGTTAATTTATCAATCTGAATTGTTGTACTATATCCTTGCACTCAAGAAATCCAAATTGAAATATTAAAAGGTAATAAGGCATCACAAATTATTCTCCAATGATTCAGAAAAAATAATAAGTGGAGGATCTAGGTGAAGGGCATATAGAAGGTCTGTGTTCTATTTTGCAACTTTTTTTGTAAGTTTGAAATTATTTCCAAATAAAAAGTTTTGAGGATAAAAAATTGTGACAATTTCTTCATTGAAGAGCCCTAAGAATAGCAAAGCCCACAAACACCTGTGGATTAGGAGATTTAGAGAAAACAAAACAAAAATATACATTTCAGTTATTTATAGCTGCATAACAAACCACTCCAAAATTCAGTGGCTTAAAACAGCACCATTGTATTGTCTCTCATGATTCTCTGGATTGATTGGGCTCAGCTGGGCAGTTCTTCTGTTCCGGGTGATGCCAGATGGGGCTGCAGTCATCTGGGGGAACATACATGATGGCACACTCCCACATCTGGTGTCTTGGTGAGGATGACTGGAAGGCTGGGCTGCTGGGATGCCTGGGTCTTTCCCCATGCAGTCTCGGGGCCTCTTCCATTTTGCATTGCTTCTCCAAGTCACTTCTTCACATGATCTCTCCAGTAGAATAGCCAGACTTTTTTTTTTTAGATGGAGTCTAACTTTTTTCGCCCAGGCTGGAGTGCAATGGCGTGATCTTGGCGCACTGCAACCTCCGCCTCCCGGGTTCAAGCAATTCTTCTGCCTCAGCCTACTGAGTAGCTGGAATTACAGGCGTTCGCCACCACATCTGACTAATTTTTTTTGTATTCTTAGTAGAGATGGGGTTTCACCATGTTGGCCAGGCTGGTCTTGAACTCCTGACCTCTTGATCCTCCTGCCTCAGCCTCCCAAAGTTCTGGGATTACAGGCGTGAGCCACCATGCCCGGCAGCCAGACTTCTTACATGGCAGTTCAGGACTGTTTTCAGAAGTACAAAAGCCAAAATTGTTAGGTAGTCCTAAAGCTTGGGTCCAGAACTTGTACTGTGTCACTTTCAGTGTATTCTATTGGTTAAAACAAAGCAAAAGCATACAAAAATGTTCAAACATACAAAAAGTGCATAAGCCTTTTGTATGTACATAGCTCCAAATTTTGTGTGATATCTTAAATCTCATTACGATTCTTAGTAATTTTTAAAAATGAGTTACAGGATCAATCCAAAGTCTATATGGGAGAGGATTACATAAAGACATAAACAACAGGAAGTATATCAGGTACCAGGGCCATTTTCAAAGATTAGCTACCATACCGTTGTAGCTAATTTGCTTGTCTCCTTGCCAGAAATATGTTATATTCCAAAATCATGTTAAATACGTAGTCTTTAAAAGCCAAATATGGATCATAGCAAAATAAAGATTTTTTTAGAGGCATGCTATAGATTCTTACTCAAATTATCTCTTCTACCCTCTATCTGACCAGCATGTAACTTTGTGGTTGTTTCTTGTGGTTTTCAAAAATCTGCTTTCTCTTCTTATTATAACCTTGTCATTTCTGAGCAGCAAACTACCTACCTTGATTTATGAAGTTTTCTTGTTTACATGTGTATTATTTCTTTAGATTTCAAAGACTGGTTGAAATAATCAAATGTATTTTAATCATGTTCTTTCACTATCATGAATTGAAATTTTAACAGCTTTATTGAGATATAATTTATATACTATAAAATGTATACATTTAAAATACAAGGTTCAGTGATTTTTAGTATGTTTACAGAGTGTTGCAACCATCATCACAATCAATTTGGGAATTTTTTTTTTTTTTTTTTTTTTGACAGGGTCTCACTCTGTTACACAGGCTGGAGTGCAGTGGTGCAATCATGGCTCACTGCAACCTCTGCATCCTGGGCTCAAGCAATCCTCCTACCTCAGCCTCCTGAGTAGCTGGGACTACAGGACTGCGTCACCACACCACAGTAATTTTTTGTATTTTTTCTAGAGTTGGGGTTTCACCATGTTATCCAGGCTGGTCTTGACGCCTGGCTTCAAGCAATCTGCCCACCTCAGCCTCCCAAAGTGCTGGGATTACAGGCATGAGTCACCATGCCCAGCCAATTTTGGAATATTTTTATCACCCCAAAAGAAACCTCCTACTCATTTGCAGTCCTCCTACTCATTTGCACCATCCCTACCCCTTGTCCTAGGTACCACTAATCTACTTTCTGTGACAATAGATTTGCATACTCTGGACATTTCATATAAATGGAATCATGCACTATGTGGTCCTTTGTGACCAGCTTCTTTCACTTAGCAAAATGTTTTCAAGGTTATTAATGTTGTAGCATTTATCAGTACTTCATTCCTTTTTATGGCCAAATAATATTCCATATCTGACTACATTGCATTTTGCTGATTCATCACCAGTTAATGGGGCATTTGGATGGTTTCTACTTTTTGGCTATTATGAAAAATGTTACTATGAAAATTCATGTTTTTTGTTTGTTTGTTTTTTGAGACAGACTCTCACTCTGTGGCCCAGGCTGGAGTGTATGGCTTGATCTTGGCTCACTGCAACCTCCACCTCCCGGGTTCAAGCAATTCATGTGCCTCAGCCTCCTGAGTAACTGGGATTACAGGCATGTGCCACCACACCCAGCTAATTTTTGTATTTTTAGTAGCGATGGGGTTTCACCATGTTGGCCAGGATGGTCTCAATCTCCTGACATCGTGATCCACCCACCTTGCCCTCCCAAAGTGCTGGGATTACAGGCGTGAGCCACCGTACCTGGCCATTCATGTACACGTTTTTGTATGGACATGTGTTTTCATTCCTCTTGGGTATGTACATAGGTCCATGAATTGATTTTTTTTTTTTTTTGAGACAGAATTTCACTCTTGTTGCCCAGGCTGGAGTGCAATGGCGTGATCTCAGCTCACCGCAACCTCCACCTCCCGGGTTCAAGAGATTCTCCTGCCTCAGCTTCCTGGGTAGCTGAGATTACGGGCATGTGCCACCACGCCCTGCTAATTTTGTATTTTTAGTAGAGATGGGGTTCCTCCATATTAGACAGGCTAGTCTCCAACTCCCGACCTCAGGTGATCTGCCTGCCTAGGCCTCCCAAAGTGCTGGGATTACAGGTGTGAGCCACTGCGACCAGCCAAATTGATATTTTTATGAGAAAGTCAATGATTATTTTCCAATCATTAAACTTTTTCTTTCTGATATATGGAGAACAGTAAGTGATAGTTAATGTGGGGTGAGGAAAGTGGAGAAGTTAATAGGAACTTTCACTCAAGGCATAAAGGAATTTAAGAGCTTAGATGGTGAAGTGAAACTGCATGGTTTGAAATCCTGATTCTACTTTGGGAGGCCGAGGCAGGTGGATCACAAGGTCAGGAGTTCAAGACCAGCCTGGCCAATATGGTGAAACCCTGTCTCTACTAAAAATACAAAAATTTGCCGGTGTGGTGGCACGCACCTGTAGTCCCAGCTACTTGGGAGGCAGAGACAGGAGAATCGCTTGACCCGGGAGGCAGAGGTTGCAGTGAGCCAAGATCGCGCCACTGCACTACAGCCTGGGTGACAGAGTGAGACTCTGTCTCAAACAAAACAAAACAAAACAAATCCTGATTCTACCTCTTACAAGATGTTTGCCTTAGGCAATTTATTTAACTCTCTGAGCTTCAGTTTCTTTGTCTATAAAATGGAGAAAAATATAACTACCTCATAAGACTGTTGTGAGGATTGAATCAGATAGCACTAAACCCAGTGACCAGCACATTGTAATGTTCACTAATAGTTAGTAATTATTGACCAGCCGCAGTGGCTCATGCCTGTAATCCCAACACTGAGAGGCTGAGGTGGGAGAACTGCTTGAGTCGTAGAGTTCAAGGCTGCCATGAGACATGATTGCACCACTGCACTTCAGCATGGGCAACAGAGCAAGACCTTGTCTCAAAAAAAAAAAAAGTAATTATTATTAATAATTTACACACTGCTGCATTTTTATAATGAGCATACATTGCTTTTGTAATTTAAAAAATAATTTTAAGATGCATGAAATCAACCTTAATTCTGTGTGTTTACTAATGTAAATGCATTCTTACATTATGAAATCGTGCTTTAAGCTGGAAAATAGTGTTTTGACCCTGTTTCCTTGCTGTCTGTGTTTTAGATTTACTGAGGAAATGGGGACTGCTTACTTAAAGCCTGTATCATGCTTTAGTTATTCTTTTCCATTTTACAAATCAGGAGGGAGAATTTTCTGGGCAAAAAATAGTTCATGAAGTAGTGGTGCCATTTTTCACAAAAATTGATCCTGAGATGAATATTAATTGTGTAGTCTACAAAGAGTTAATTTTATTTTTCCATTGATAGTTTGGACCTTTGAAGTGAAGAAATTCTAACCGAACTCCTTTCTGACCCTTAAGCCTTTTTGTTTTCATGCAAAAGAAATCTGTTAATAATCTAGCATCTTGCCAAAGATTCTGTCTCATTTCTCTATGGCTGATTTGAGTATTCCATTTTAATTCACTGCCTGTGGAATTAGTAATTATATGATTTCTCTAGTGACTCCAATCTTAAATAATGATATCCTTCTAATAAGGCTTGTTCTATTTATAGGGCTTAGAGAGAAATTAGATTGTTAAGAAGAAACGGCAGAAATACTGGAAATAACTATTAAAATATACTCAAATCTATTTTCTGGCCTGTTTTCTCATGCTTTATTTATATTTCTGGCCAAAACAACAGGAGTACAAATGATGAGCATGTGAGGCCCTTGCCCTGGCTCTTCCCACCCATGCTTAGCCCCAGCAGTGGCCACTCACCAGGAGCTCCAAACGGGGTACCGGGGCCATTTTCCATTCCTAGGGAGACCTGCAGCCTTTTAACCAATCAACTTGTAAGTACCTACAAGGTAATAAGTACTATGTTCCAGATTATCTTTGTGTGTTATATGTGTGTGTAACAGCTTTATTGAGATATAGTTTATATGCCCTATAATTCATCCATTTAAAGTATACAGTTTAATGATTTTTAGTATATTCACAGAGTTGTGCAACCAACATCACGATTTTAAAATATTTTCACTACCCAGCAACAGAAATTTCATACCCATTAGCAATAATTCCCCTTTTCTTCCCAGCCCCTACAGTCACTAATCTATTTTCTGTGTCTTTGAATTCACCTATTCTGGACATTTCATATACATGGCATTATATGCTAAGTGGCTTTTTGTGCCAGACTTCTTTCACTTAGCATGAAGTTTTCAAGGATTGTCCATATTGTAGCACATAATCAGTACTTCATCGGTCTTAAGACTGAATAAAGGCTGGGCGTAGTGGCTCACGCCTGTAATCCCAGCACTTTGGGAGGCCAAGGTGGGCAGATCATGAGGTCAGGAGTTCGAGACCAGCCTAACCAACATGGTGAAACCCCATCTCTACTAAAAATACAAAAATTAGCCGGGCATGGTGGCACGTGCCTGTAATCCCAGCTACTCAGGAGGCTCAGGCAGGAGAATCACTTGAACCCAGGAGGCGGAGGTTGCAATGAGCCAAGATCACACCATTGCACCTAGGCAACAGAGTGAGACTCCATCTCAAAAAAAAAAAAAAAAAAAGACTGAATAATATTCCATTGTATGGATGGATCACATTTTGTTTATCTGTTCATCAGTTGATGGGCATTTAGTTGGATGTTTCTATTTTTGGCTATTGTTAATAAGGCTGGTATGAACATTTGTGTAAAAATTTTTGTGTGGACATGTTTTCATTTCCTTTGGGTATATATGTAGGAGTAGAATTGTTGAGTTACATGGTAACTTTACATTTAACCTTTTGAAGAACTGTCAGACTGTTTTCAAAAATGGCTGCACCATTTTACATCAAGGCTACTTATAACATTTACTTGGTCTGGGGTTAATTGATGTTCCATTTGGCTATGGACTTGGGAACAGGTTTGCTGTTCAGGTAAGAAACTTCTGTCAAAGTCAAAGTTTCTCTCTATATCACGATCCAAATTTAACAATCTAAAAGAGTATGTGTTTTTCCACAGTTTTAAAAAATAAGACTATTAGTATTCTGTCTAGAAAGAAAAAGAGTAATTCTGCTTATCAAGTTTCCAGATTTCTTTAGCCTCTTATGGAACACTTGCCTCTTCTCACCCTAAGTGACTGTGTAGGCCTCAGGGGTAGATGGAGTTAGGCACAGTGGTATAAATGAAAGGAGACTGCAATATGTCCTCCCGTCGTAGACCTATGCAGTCCCTGGCTGCCTGCCATAACACAATACCAAAGACTGGGTGGCTTAAGCAATAGGAACTTATTTATCATACTTCTAGAGGTGGGGAAGTCCACCATCAAGGTGTTGGCTAATTCGGTTCCCTGGTGAGGGCTCTCTTCCTTGCCTCTTACAGACGTCCACCTTCTCAATGTATCCTCACATGTTGTGGGCTGGAGGGAGCGACTGCCAGGGAGCAAGCTCTGTTCTCTCTTCCTCTTCTTATAAGGACACTAATCTCATCATGGGAGCCCTATCTTCATGATCTCTTCTAAACCTAATTACCACCAAAAAGCCTCACCTCCAACCAAATACCATCACAATGAGGGTTAGGGCTTTGACAGATGAATTTTGAGGAAACATAAACATTTAGTCCATAATCCCTCCATGTTGCAACAAAGTTTTCCATTTCACTTGAAACAGCATCCCTGTTCACAGCAGTTAGAAGTGCAGACGGGCCAATAAATGTCTTATTTTAGTCACTCACACCTAAGCATAAATTAGTTTTCTTTCTTTTTTTTTTTTTTTTTCTTTTTTTGAGATGGAGTTTCACTCTTGTTGCCCAGGCTAGAGTGCAACGGCGTGATCTTGGTTCACTGCAACCTCCGCCTCCCAGGTTCAAGTGATTCTCCTGCTTCAGCCTCCCAAGTAGCTGGGATTACAGGCACCCGCCACCATGACCAGCTAATCTTTTGTATTTTTAGTAAAGACGGGGTTTCACCATGTTGGCCAGGCTGGTCTTGAACTCTTGACCTCTGTTGATCTACCCACCTCAGCCTCCCAAAGTGCCAGGATTACAGGCGTGAGCCACCGCACCTGGCCTCTGAGCATAAATTAATACAAGCTTTCCTCTTCCTCTTAATCTCTGTTTAAGTAAAATCAGCACAAACTAAGGGGTTCTGATGTAGAGATACTGAAAAAGGATAGGAAAGGAGTAATTTTAGGGTCAATCTAGAATGTGCTACATGCATTACTTTGATTAGGTTATTTACTCCTCATAACAACTACATGAGCTAAGCACTATTATTTCTACTCAGAAAGAAAGGAAAAGGCTCAAAAAGTAACTTACTGAAGGCCATTTAGCAGATTGTATGTGTAGTGCTGGGATTTTACCCTAAATTTACTTGATTCTAGAGAATCAGAGCATCCTCCTTCTATCCTGAATTGAGAGCCGACTCGGGCTGGGAAGGAGGTGGAGAGGGTAGGGCTGTATGCAGAAGCCAAACTTTGTCTTCTCTACACATTTTTTTTCATGTCCCTGGTTGTCACAACCACTTGCTGGCAGCACCCCCGCCCCTCAATGGTTTGGCTGTGCAGAAGTGCTAATAAGTCCCTAAATGCTTTCCAGCTTAGTGGAGCTACTGTACTCCCCTAAGTGAGGACAGCGGCAACAGTTGCTAACTGGGCCACACACACTCCGGCAAAACTTCCTTATTTGGAAAAGTCTTTTCCATCCTATTTGGGCAGAAAGAATACAGTCTCACATTTAAGATAAACAAAATGCCTTGACCTACATCAGAAGGGGCACTCGAAAACACTAAAACACAGCCAAACACCAAAAAGATCCAGTATATTCCTAGCTACTTCCCTTCAAGTGGAAGGTGGTGGGGGCAGGGGAATGCTCAGAGAGTTAAAAGAACATTCACGAATTCCTTTTTCTTTAACCCCAGAAGCTGTTCTAGTTAGCAATAAGCTTAGAATCTCAGTCATATGGAATTTAGCACACTTTTTACTAGAATTAAGAAAATATACATTTTTAGATTGTTCATATTGTTGAAGTTGGAAGAGGCCTGAGTGGCAGGACAGTATACTTCCTCAGGTGTGATTTAGCGTTGCTTTCAATACCCTGAGGAGAGGTTACATTTGAAAATACAAGACCAAGTAGGTATTTGCAGGGTGGGCCAGTGGGGTCGACCTGAGTGTCCACTCCTGTCACTCTTGGAAACTGTGCCCAGCAGCAGCTTGTTAGAAAGATGAAAAGAGAAAACTTAAGTCTCAACTCTCCCCTTGCAGGGTGAACTTGGGCAAATGACTTAACCTCTCTGGGCCTCAGTGTGCTGGTGTCTGAAGAAGAGTTGACTAAATGACCTCCAAGGGCCTTCCCTGTATCGGGGCATTCTTTTTTTTTTGAAACGGCATCTCACCCAGGCTGGAGTGTAGTGGTGCAATCTCGTCTTACTCTAACCTCTGCCTCCTGGGTTCAGGCAATTCTCCTGCCTCAGCCTCCTGAGTAGCTGGGATTCAGGCGTGCACCACCATACCTGTTTAATTTTTGTATTTTTTTTTTTTTTTTTTTTTAGTAGAGATGGGGTTTCACCATGTTGCCCAGGCTGGTCTCAAACCCTGAGCTCAGGCAACCTGCCTGCCTCGGCCTCCCAAAATGCTGGGATTACAGGTATGAGTCACTACGCCTGGCCCCTTCCCAGTATGGGCATTCTATTTTGTGATTTCCATGATTGTGGAAACGGCTTGTCTAGGCTTGGGTGTGCAATAGAACACATAGGTTTCCAGTGCCCTCTAGACCCACTCTGACTTGCCTCTTGGTCCTTTTGCTCCCTCAGCCCTTCCTGGGTCCTGGAGCGAACCCCTAAAAGCCCCATTGGTATGCAAAGCATAAGAAGCCTAATACCCTCCATACCTGAAGTCTGCTGTCACCACCTGGCCCCGGGTGATGATGAATTAAATCAGATAAAATAACTCTTATTGATATTAGCTAACACGTAACCCCCCTCCCCACAAAAATACCCTAAGAATAATTTGAATATATGTGCTTCCCCGTGAAAGGTCCTAAAATCTGCATTCTTTGTTTCTTTTTTCTTTTTTTTTTTTTTTGAGATGGGGTCTCCCTCTGTGGCCCAGGCTGGAGTGTAGTGGGACGATCTTGGCTCACTGCAACGTATGCCTCCTGGGTTCAAATGATTCTCCCACCTCAGCCTCCTGAGTACCACCACAGCCCAGCGAATTTTTGTATTTTTAGTAGAGACGGGATTTCACCATATTGGTCAGGCTGGTCTCGAACTCCCGACCTCATGTGATCCCACCCGCCTCGGCCTCCCAAAGTGCTGGGATTACAGGCATGAGCTACTGCGCCCGGCCTGCATTCTTCATTTCTGTGGGAAGGAGAGTGTTGATTGAATGGGCTTCCTGTGCCCCTCAAATTGCGTGAAGTTTAGGCTGCTTTCTCTGATCAGGGAGACTTGGAGAAGTTGTGTTATCTTGGCAGGAATATTGCAAAATCAAGATGGAGATTTTGTTTTCCTCTGCATTAATCTGCAGCTAATGCCAGTGAACATTATCTGTGTTTAATTACATTCGCTAACCAACTGACACAACTTCCCCTGGGAAGAAGCTTATCCGACTCTGACTCATGCTTTACAGCATGTTGGATTTGAGGAAATGGATAATATACGCCCCGCTGGCTTTGGAATTTTAAACAGAAACCCACATGCCGCCGAGTCTCCGGCTTACTCCCAAATATGGGAGAATCTGTGCCCCAGCAAGGGTGCAGGAGGCATGCTCAGTGTGACAAAAGGCAAAACCTGCGGTGTGTGCGGGGAAGGCCAGAGCCAGCAGCCACTTAAAGGAGAAGGAACAACTGCAGGGAAGGGAAGGGAGGCCAATATCCCAAGGCCCTTTTCTAGAGTTAGCTTGATTATGTCATGGTAGTGAATGTCTTATTGAAAGTAAAACGTATCCCCAGCATCAGGGGCCAAAGAGGGGCTGACCTTTAGAGGCGTTTAGAGCAGTCCTCACAGGCACAGCACTTCTGAATTGGATGAGATGATACAAGCCTTGTACTGGGCCAGCTGGGTCACCCTGAACCAGGTGAGAAACCTCCTGGTAGCCAGGGTGCCCCAGGATTCTCTAAGAAATAGAGCTGTCCCAGGGCACAGCGATTGGGGTCATTTTTCTTGTGTCTGAGCCAGGAAGGAGGGGGCAGTATTCCACCTCCCCACCTCCTGCTATGGCTGAGCCCCTCCACCCCCGCAAACTCTCTTCCCTTCTGTACCGTCCTTGTGCTTCTTCTCCTTAAAAAACCTTTATTGGGGCTGGGCACAGTGGCTCATGTCTGTAATCCCAGCACTTTGGGAGGCTGAGGCAGGTGGATCACCTGAGGTCAGGAGTTTGAGACCAGCCTGGCCAACATGGTGAAACCCTGCCTCTACTAAAAATACAAAAATTAGCCGGGCATGGTGGTGCGGTTGCCTATAATCCCAGCTACTCGGGAGGGTGGGGCAGGAGAATTGCTTGAACCCGGGAGGCGGAGGTTGCAGTGAGCCAAGATTGTGCACTCCAGCCTAGGCCACAGAGCGAGACTCTGTCTCAAAAAAAAAAAAAAAAAAAAAAAAAAAAAAAGGCTGGGCTCAGTGGCTCATGCCTGTAATCCCAGCACTTTAGGAGGCCGAGGCGACGGATCACCTGAGTTCGGGAGTTCGAGACCAGCCTGACCAACATGGAGAAACCCCGCACCTACTAAAAATACAAAATTAGCAGGGCGTGATGGCGCATGGCTGTAATCCCAGCTTCTTGGGAAGCAAGGCAGGAGAATCACTTGAACCCCAGAGGTGGAGGTTGCGTTGAGCCGAGATTGCTCCATTGCACTCCAGCCTGGGCAACAAGAACAAAACTCCATCTCAAAAAGAAAAGAAAAGAAAAACAACCCAATGATATAAAAATATAATAATAATCATTCCCATTTAAAGCATTTTCTTTGCATCAGACACCATACTAAAGCACTTAATGTGCATCATTTTGGCCAGGGGCCATGGCTTATGTCTATAATCCCAAAGCTTTAGGAGGCCAAGGCAAGAGGATGGCTTTAGGCTAGGAGGTTGAAACCAGCCTGGGCAACATAGTGAGACCCCATCCCTACAAAAAGCAGAAAAAATTAGCCAGGCGTAGTGGCACATGTCTATAGTCTCAGCTACTGAAGAGGATGAAGCAGGAGGATTGCTTGAACCCAGGAATTCAGGACTGCAGTGAGCTATGACAGGGGCACACCACTCAAGCCTGGGTGACAGAGCCAGACCCTGACTCTTAAAAAAAAAATGCATAATTTAATTCAAACTTCTCAATATCCCTACGAAGTAAGTATATTATCATCCTCATTTACAGGTAAGAACATTAAAATTCATACGGGTGAAGTAAGTTGCCCAAGACCACACAGCTAGTACATGCAAAGCTGAGATTTAAACCCAGGTGGTAGGCCGGGCGCGGTGGCTCACGCCTGTAATCCCAGCACTTTGGGAGGCCAAGGTGGGCAGATCACTCGAGGTCAGGGGTTTAAGACCAACCTGGCCAACGTGGTGAAACCCTGTCTCTACTAAAAATACAAAAAAATTAGCCGGGCATGGTGGTGGGTGACTGTAATCTCTGCTACTCAGGAGGCTGAGGTTCGAGAATTGCTTGAACCCAGGAGGTGGAGGTTGCAGTGAGCTGAAATCATGCCACTGTACTCTAGCCTGGGTGACAGAGCAAGACTGCGTCTCAATAAAAAATAAAAATAAAAAATAAACCCCGGTGGTTGCTTTCCAAAGGTTGTGTGCGTCAGCTACATGTGCTGCCTTGAGAGGTACAAGAAATAGAAAAATATCAACTGCAACCCACCACTTAAAGATAATCATTGTTATCATGCTTCCAGACCTGTCTTTATACACATATGACTGGTTTTATCCTGATTTCAGTAGAATAAAATCTAGGGTTGGTTAAACTTCTGGAAAGAGAGTGAATGAACTGTCCAGTGCAATTTATCCGATTTCTCTTCTCCTTTAGAAGCTCTAGCTCAAGGAATCTGCACTTGGGACTGAGTCCACTCTCCTGGTCTCCAAGAGGCTCAGGTGTCTTGCTGGGTGCATCATCCCAAGCACACAGTAAGCACTCAATAAATTCTCTCCAATTGCATTGTCAGGGACAGGTTCTTCTGTCAGGGAGCATAGCTTCTGCTCCCACGAGCATACTTAAGAGTTGTAAGGCTGGATACGATGGCTCACACTTGTAATCCCAGTACTCTGGGAGGCCGAGGTGGGCGGATCACCTGAGGTCGGGAATTCGAGATCAGCCTGGCCAACATGGTGAAACCCCATCTCTACTAAAAATACAAAAATTGGCTGGGCACAGTGGCTCACACCTGTAATCCCATCACTTTGGGAGGCTGAGACGGGCGGATCGCCTGAGGTCGGGAATTCCAGACCAGCCTGACCAACATGGAGAAACCCTGTCTCTACTAAAAATACAAAATTAGCAGGGCGTGGTGGTGCATGCCTGTAATCCCAGCTACTTGGCAGATTGAGGCAGGAGAATGGCTTGAACCTGGGAGGCGGAGGCTGCGGTGAGCCAAGATCACACCATTGCATTCCAGCCTGGGCGACAAGAGTGAAACGCCATCTCAAAAACAAACAAACAAACAAAACAAACAAACAAACAAAAAACAAAAATTAGCCAGGTGTGGGGGCACATACCTGTAATCCCAGCTACTTGGGAGGCTGAGGCATGAGAATCGCTTGAACCCAGGAGGCGGAGGTTGCAGTGAGCCCAGATGGTGCTACTGCACTCCAGCCTGCGCAACAAAGTGAGACTCTGTCTCAAAAAAAAAGGCCGGGCACAGTGGCTCACACCTGTAATCCCAGCACTTTGGGAGGCCAAGACAGCAGATCACGAGGTCAGGAGATCGAGACCATCTTGGTCAACACGGTGAAACCCCGTCTCTACTAAAAATACAAAAAATTAGCCGGGCGTGGTGGCGGGCACCTGTAGTCCCAGCTACTTGGGAGGCTGAGGCAGGAGAATGGTGTGAACCCGGGAGGCAGAGCTTGCAGTGAGCCGAGATCACACCACTGCACTCTGGCCTGGGGGAAAGAGCGAGACTCCGTCTCAAAAAAAAAAGAGTTGTGGGTTCTTTTGCCCCTCCAGATGGTGCTGGTGCTGGAGCCAAGTAAAGAACCACTTGCCCCAGTGAGCCTAGAAGACACAGGCATGCCATCACTCAGAGAGCAAAACTGATTCTACTACTGTGGTCCCATTTAAAGCCCTTGCTGCATTTATAATCCTATCTTTCTCACGGCTGCTGATGAGGAGGGAAGCTTTGGGGACAAAGATGGACACAGGCCAGGTTGTATATGTTTATTCTGGGAGTGGGGGGAGCGAAGTTACTGTAGCAAAACCTGGATTCAGTGGCACTTCTGGACCTCACAGGAGCACCTGTCATCTGGGCCAGCCTAGCTTCAGGGGAATGGAGAACCACCCGTAGCTAATGGAGGGGCTGACTTTAAAGGGCAGTGGCATTTCCGTGCCTGGTCATGAAACCTTAGCTGAGCAAGCAGAGTGAATGCTTGTCACATCAAGGCAGGCCATGACAGAAGCTAGTTAGGGACTCAGGGAAACCCATCTTTCCTTCCCACTTCCCACTAACCAGCACTTCCCTGCCACACACACACAACCACATACTTTCTCTGGAAAAAAAAAAAAGATACCACAAAATGGTAAATTTTTTTATGTGTATTTTACTACAATTTGTAAAAACCAGGTTCAAGGTAGGCTGCAGTGGCTCACGCCTGTAATCACAGCACTTTGGGAGGCCGAGGTGGGCAGACCATGAGGTCAGGAGTTCGAGACCAGCCTGGGCAATGTGGTGAAACCCCGTCTGTACTAAAAAATACAAAAAAATTAGCCAGGCATGGTGGCACATGCCTGTAGTCCCAGCTACTCAGGAGGGTGAGGCAGAAGAATTACTTGAACCCAGGAGGCAGAAGTTGCAGTGAGCTGAGATCATGCCATGGCACTCCAGCCTGGGCGACAGAGCAAGACTCTGTCTCAAAAAAAAAAAAAAAACTCAAAAAACCAGGTTCAATACCAAACCAGGTTCAATATTCTATTCTCTTTCCTTGTCCCTACATCTATGTATTCCCCAGCTGTTTTTCCAAACACTGTAATACACATTTTTGTATTTGATCCCCTCAACTTGTGATATAATGAGTAGTTATTATTAGTTACTGGAACCAGGGACTACTAGTTTTTTCTTTTAATTAACTTTTTGTTGGTATAACATATATACAGAAAAGTGCACAAACCATATACAAATTACATAAATATCTATAAATTTGCAAAAGGCAAAACACTCCCGAGTGACTAATACCTAAAGGAAGGAATAGAACATCACGAGCACCCCAAAAGCCCCCTCTTGACCCCTTCTAGTCACTAATCTCCCAAGGGTAATTCTTATCCATGGGTGAACAGCATAGATTAATTTTACCTATTTTTGAACTTGACATAAATGGAACCATCAGTATATGCTCTTCTGTGTCTGATATCTTCCACGTAATATTATGGTTGTGATAGTCTTCCATGTGGTTGTGCTTAGTGATACATTATTTATTCCCGTTGCTGTGTAGCACTCCATTGTATGAATTCACCATGATTTATTTATCCATTCTATTGCTGGTGGACATTTGAATTGTTTCTGTTCTTAGCTTTTACAAATAGTGCCACTATGAACATTCTTTTTTTTTTTTTTTTTTTTTGAGACAGAGTCTCGCTCTGTTGCCCAGGCTAGAGTGCAGTGGCACGATCTCCGCTCACTGCAAGCTCCACCTCCTGGGTTCACGCCATTCTCTCGCCTCAGCCTCCTGAGTAGCTGGGACTACAGGCGCCTGCCACCACATCTGGCTAATTTTTTGTATTTTTAGTAGAGACAGGGTTTCACCGTGTTAGCCAGGATGGTCTCGATCTCCTGACCTCGTGATCTGCCCGCCTCGGCCTCCCAAAGTGCTGGGATTACAGGCGTGAGCCACCACACCCAGCCAAACATTCCTATAGATGTTTTTATGTATATGAACATGCATTTTTTTTAGAAACGTAGTTATCACACTTTTTGCGTATGTTCCACTTTGATAGTTGTTGCCAAATGGTTTTCTAAACTGGCAATTTACATTCTCACTAGCCACATGTGAAAGTTCCAGTTGCTCTATGTCCTCATCAATACTCAGTGTTGTCTGTCTTTTTCATTTTAGCCATTCTGGTGAATGTACAAGGATATCTTATTGTATTTTAATTTGCATTTTCTTGCCAATTAATGAATTGGTGTCTTTGTGTATGTTTATTAGCCATTTGGGTATTTTGAGATGTTTTAAAGGGTGTTCTTTCTCCTTGTTATGAAAATAATACATGCTGAGGCAGGCGAATCACTTGAGGTCAGGAGTTTGAGATGAGCCTGGCCCACATGGTGAAACCCCATCTCTACTAAAAAATACAAAAATTAGCCAGGTGTGGTGGCGTGCACCTGTAATCCCAGCTACCCAGGAGGCTGAGGCAGGAGAATCACTGGAACCCGGGAGGTGGAGGTTGCAGGGAGCCCAGATAGTGCCACTGCACTCCAGCCTGGGTGACAGAGTGAGATTCTGTCTCAAACAAACAAACAAACAAAACCATGCTAATTGAAGAAGTTTTGGCAAATACATAGTGGCTTTGTACTACGTCAGTTTAGCTAAACTGAAACTATGTTTTTCAGAATTTCTTTCTCTGTATGGTTCTGGGCTAGGGTTGGCCACAGAAAATTTGCACAAGATTGGAGGGCAGAGGTGAAGCAAACATGCTTATGCTCAGAAGGTCAGTGTAGAGGCAGGCACCGTTCTAACTTATGGTATCTCAGATCTGCTAGCTCACCCTGTGGCCATGGGATAGACGAGCCTACATCTCTTTCGGCTCCCATGACAGCTCTTCCTTCAGCATTTTCAGTCCCTGAGTCAGGTCTGTGTTCAGCTTTATGACGAACGTTCAGCAATTCCTGCAGGTCGCCCACATAATTGAAGTAGGAGGTTTTAGAGGCAGTGAGACATTGATACAGGTTCCAATTCATCCTGTGGGTGCCCCCTGGTTCTTTCGGACTCCCACTGGTCCTTACTCTCCCATACTTCATGTCCACCTGTTCTTTCTGACTTCAGTCCCAGCACCAGAAACAGAAGCAACAGTTGTATACAAACTGCTTAACCAGTTCCCACATTGCATAACATCAAAACCCCACAAGAAACATCTAACTCTATGCTGTGCCTGGTAGTTCTGCTTCTCTAATTAAGCCTTGACCAATAATAGGCGTTAAGAAGTAAACCATGGCCAAGTGCAGTGACTCACGGCTGGAATCCCAGCACTTTGGGAGACCAAGGCGGGTGGATCACCTGAGGTCAGGAGTTTGAGACCAGCCTGATCAACATGGTGAAACCCCATCTCTACTAAAAATACAAAAATTAGCCAGGTGTGGTGGTACACGCCTGTAGTCCCAGCTGCTCAAGAGGCTGAGGCAGAAGAATGGCTTGAACCCAGGAGGCAGAGGCTGCAGTGAGCTGAGATCATACCACTGCACTCTCCTCTGGGGTGACAGAGCCAGAATCTGTCTCAAAGAAAAGGAAACCAGGCCAGTCACAGTGGCTCACATCTGTATTTCCAGCACTCTGGGAGGCCGAGGAGGGAGGATCACCTGAGCCTATGAGTTCAAGACCAGCCTGGCAATATAGCAATACCCTATATCTACGAAAAGTGAAAAAATTAGCCAGGCATAGTGACATATGCTTCTAGTCCCAGCCACTTGGAAGGCTGAGGTGGAAGGTTCACTTGAGCCCAGGAGGTCAAGGCTGCAGTGAGCTGTGATCACACCGCTGAACTCCAGCCTGGACAACAGAGCAAGACCCTGTCCCCCACTCCAAAAAAAGTAAACCAAACTCACCTGTAATTCTACACCCAGAGAGGACCACTATCGACATCTTAGTGTGCTTCTTCCTGCCTGCGGTATTTTAAGTGAAGAGAATGAGCCTGAGACAGGTTAGATGACTGCTCAGCTTTCAACTAGCTGGCAGCAGAGCTGTGCCTTCAGAAGTCTGGTTTCATCCCTGCTCAACTAGCATCACTTCCACTGTGCCTCAGAATCCGTAAGTGACCCTTTACTCCTCTGACCTTCCTGGGAGGCCTTCTTGCTCTGAGCACAAGCTCTGGGGCATGTGAAAGCAGCCATTATCCGTATCTTCCCGAGCTCTGCAGCCACCTGCTTTGACAGCTTCCCCATTTTGTTCTAACCAAACTGCAGGAGTTTCACCTTCCTGTTCCTCTTCAGGAAACAAACAAAAACTATCTCTCTTTTTTTTTTTTTTTTTTCAGACAGAGTCTCACTCTGTTGCCCAGGCTGAAGATGCAGTGGCACAATGGCTTACTGCAACCTCCGTGCCCCACCCTGGGTTCAAGCTAGTCTCCTGCCTCAGCCTCCTGAGTAGCTGGGATTACAGGCGCCCACCGCCACGCTCAGCTAATTTTTGTATTTTTAGTAGAGATGGAGTTTCACCATATTGGCCAGGCTGGTCTCGAACTCCTGACCTCAGGTGATCCACCCACCTTGGCCTCCCAAAGTGCTGGGATTACAGGTATGAGCCACCCCTCCCAGCCATAAAAAAAAAAGATCTTTACAAGATTTTAGGTGGGTGCGGTGGCTCACATCTGTAATCCCAGCATTTTGGGAGGCCGAGACAGGCAAACTGCTTGAGCTCAGGAGTTCAAGACCAGCCTGGGCAACATACTGAGACCCCGTCTCTACAAAACATACAAAAAAAATCAGCCGGTGTGTGTGTGTGCCTGTAGTCCCAGTTACTTGGGAGGCTGAGGCAGGAGGATCACCTGAGCCCTGGAGGTTGAGGCTGCAGTGAGCCGTGATGGTGCTACTGCACTCGAGCCTGGCCAACAGAGTAAGAGTGAGATCTTGTCTCAAAAAAAAAAAAAAATTCTGGCCAGGCATGGTGGCTCACGCCTGTAATCCCAGCACTTTGGGAGGCCGAGGTGAGCAGATCACGAGGTCAGGAGTTCGAGGCCAGCCTGGCCAACATGGAGAAACCTTGTCTCTACTAAAAATACAAAAATTAGCCAGGCGTGGTGGTGCACCTGTAGTCCCAGCTACTGGGGAGGCTGAGGTGGAGGTTGCAGTGAGCCAAGATCACACCACTGTACTCCAGCCTGGGTGACAGAGCAAGACTCCATCTCAGAAAAAAAATAATAATAAAATAAATAAATAAATAAATATATATATATATATATATATTTTAAAAGTCATGCCATGTCATCCACATATCCACATCTGGAGCACTAACCAAGAAGTGGTGGCCACCAGGGGGCCAGAGAGAGCCCAAAGCCCTCCCCTCCCTACCAAACACAGGTGTCAGTTAGAGACACGGTCCTCTAAGTAAGCATTACTATCTCAAGGTTTCTCTTAACCTATAAGTACTCCTGAGAGGGGGAACACAAGAAATCCTGAATTCTTCAGAATGAATAATTCAGAAGATGCAGTGATAAGTGATACGGTGTCATCAAAGCTTTGGTAGACAACAGTGAGCAGGGGTTGGCTGGGGAAGAGAAGGCAAAAACAAACTGCCTACTTTGCCCATTGGCTGGGAGCCTCTTGGACTCTGGGTTTTACAATAACAAGAGTTAACAGGGCTTTTCTGCCAAACCTGTGTCCTGGGCCTGGGGTCAGCTCCTCATTTGGAGGTGGAGGAACTAGGAGGGCAGATTTGCTTTCCTGAGAACAGAACCAGAGAGAAGCAATTGGGGATGGAGCGTAACTTAGAAACCAGTGATGGTGAGAAGCAACTGGTGGCTCACTCCCGGCACGTCAGTCCTGCCTGGCTGGTTTCTTGAAGAGGAACAAGAATGCTGTATTTAAGGTTTCTTGCTTTTTTCCCCCCCCTTTCCAATGGCTGCAGATACTGGCGGCCTCTTTCCTGGTCTGCTCTTGTCACTGCCCTCTGAGTGGAAGGGACGGTTGCCCCACAGCTTGGCTGAAGAGATGGAGCCTCAGGCTGGCAGGGAGGCCACAGCCCAAAGCACAGGGGCACCCAGGGGTAACATTATCCTGCCAAAGCCAAACAAGGAACTGAGTGTTTAGAATAACTTTAAGAAAGTTGTGGGCGTTTTCTCTGTCAGGGAAACCAGAAACCACAGTGAGATAATGGATAGCTATATTCAGGTCACAGATTATCAGCTGCCACTGCTGCTTCCTGTTCAAATTTGATGAAACTTCTTTCTAGTCACTGGAGCCTCCTGGATTCTGCAGGCATGACAGCATTTAGTGATGTGGGGCTCAGAGTTCCACCTAAGGACCTGACATAACCCGGGGGCAGAAACCATTCTTTTGGGGTGAGGCTTCAGGGGCCAGCTCATGGTGGAGGAGATGGTAGGTAAGGGGCCAACAGTAAGAATACATTTTCCCAAACTTTTAGGGTGCTTCAGGATCTTGGGCTAAGAGATTTTTGTGCATTATCTCATTTGACTCTCAAACCACCCTATGAGAGAGGTACTATTAGGATCCTTTATTTATTTATTTATTTATTTATTTATTTATTTATTTATTTTTTATTTTATTTTATTTTAGAGACAGGGACTTGCTCTGTTGCCCAGACTGGGGTCCAACGAGGCAATCAGGGCTCACTGCAGCCTCGACCTCCTGGGCTTAAGGGATCCTCCCACCCCAGCCTCCTGAGTAGCTAGGACTATAGGCTTATGCCACCACACCTGGGTAATTTAAAATTTTTTTTGTTTTGTAGAGACAGGCCTCACTTTGTTGCCCAGGCTGGTCTCAAACTCTTGGCTTCGAGCAATCCTCCCGCCTTGGCCTCCCAAATTGCTGGGATTATACGTGTGAGTCACCTAGCCCGGCCTGTGATCCTCATTTTATGGGTGAGGAAAGGGGCTCAGAAATGTTGTCAGTTGTCCAAGGGTCACAGGCGCAGAACTGGAAACCAAAATCAAAATCAGGATTTTTTTTTTACTTTCTTTCTTTCCCTCTCTTTCTTTCTTCCTTTCTTTCTTTTCTTTCTTTCTCCTCTTCCTCCTCCTTCTCCTTTCTCTCTCACATAGTACTTTATTGAACTATAACTTACATATACCTACTATATAATATATTAGGCCATGTCCACATAATTGTCCACATAATATGTGGTACACACTTATACCATATATGTCCATGTAGCCACCACCCAGATCAAAACACTCCAGAGTTCCTTCATTCCCCTTTCCAGCAAATACTCACTCCCCCTAGCCTCCAATGTAACCAATATTCTGACCTCTATTCTCATAGATTAATTTTACCTATTCTTGAACTTCGTATAAATAGAATCATATTCTTGTCCAGGAGTGATGGCTCACGCCTGTAATCCTAACACTTTGGGAAGCCGAGGCAGGCAGATTGCCTGAGGTCAGGAGTTCGAGACCAGCCTGGCCAACATGGTGAAACCCCATCTCTACCAAAAATACAAAAAATTAGCTGGGCATGGTGGCACACACCTGTAGTGCCAGCTACTCAGGAGGTTAAGGCATGAGAATCACTTGAACCCAGGAGACGGAGGTTGCAGTGAGCTGAGATTGCACCACTGCACTCCAGCCTGGGCAACAGAGCTAGACTCTGTCTCCCAAAAAAAAAAGAAAAAGAAAAAATAGAATCATCTTCTTGTATGTGGTTTCTTCTGTTCCATATAGTATGTCTGTGGATTTTCCCACATTGCTGTACCAGCAGTATGTTCCTTTTTTATGCTGAATTGTATTACATTTTATGAATCTACCACCCAATTTATTTATCCATCCTCCTGTTGAATACTTAGATTTTTCTTTCCAGTTTTAGGCTATTTTGAATAACACTGCCATGAACATTCTTATTAGGGGAAAATATGTTTAACTTTATTAAGTACACCAAACAATTTTCCAAAGAGATTGCGCCATTTTATATTCCCAACAGCTCTGTACAAGAGTTCTAGTTGTTCTACATCCTTGTTAACACATGGAATTGTCAGTCTTTTCATTTTAGCCATTAGAGTGAGGGTGAGAAATCAGGTCTTTCTTATTCCAAAGCCTATGCAGCATCATAAAACACTCAATCTGGCTGGGCATGGTGGCTCATGTCCGTAATCCCAGCACTTTGTGAGGCCAAGGCGGGAGGGTGGATCACCTGAGGTCAGGAGTTCGAGACCAGCCTGGCCAACATGGTGAAGCCCTGTCTCTACTAAAAATACCAAAAAAAAAAAAAAAAAAAAGCCAAGCGTGGTGGTGCACACCTGTAATCCCTACTGAGGCAAAAGAATCGCTTGAACCTGGAAGGTGAGGTTGCAGTAAGCCAAGATTGCACCACTGCACTCCAGCCTGGGCAACAGAGCGAGACTCTGTCTCAAATAAATAAATAAGTCTGGACGTAGTGGCTCATGCCTGTAATCCCAACACTTTGGGAGGCTGAGGTGGGTGGACCACCTGAGGTCAGGAGTGACCAGCCCGGCCAACATGGTGAAACTTCATCTCTACTAAAATTACAAAAATTAATTGGGCGTGGTGGCAGGTGCCTGTAATCCCAGCTACTCAGGAGGCTGAGATAGGAGAAATGCTTGAACCCAGGAGGTGAAGGTTGCAGTGAGCCGAGATCGAGCCACTGCACTGCAGCCTGGGTGACAGAGCAAGACTCTGTCTCAATAAATACATAAATAATAAAATAAAATAATAAATAAATCACTCAATCTGAGCTCCTGCCACATCCATGACTCCCTGTCCTGAGGAATAAGAGGCCTAAGTGCCACTTAATCCTGGCAGCAAGGATGGAAAGCAGCTCCCCAGCATGGCAGGATGCCGTGGAAATCCACCTCCTTCATCATTTCTGAAGGGTACCCACCCAACTTCAAGGTTGGATGTGTACATGCCATTTTCTGGGAAAGACTCTCAGAAAATGCTCTCTTGTGGCTTTGGATACAAGGGTGTGCCAAGTGTGTGGCCAGTGTGGTCAAAGCCTAGTGGCGTAAGCCCTCTTCTTCTTTCCTAACAGCTTTGAAGTGGTTCAAGCCAGAACATCAGAGGGATCTTGAGGACGAGGCCTGGCCCAGCACTGTGGTTGGAAGCATAAAAACCCTCAAGTTACATTCCAGCTTGGCCTCATCTCCTAACATGACCTTAGGCAAGTCATTTAACCTGTGACTCAGTTTTCTCAACTCTTAAATGGGGCAACAATGCCTGCACTCCATTCCATACAAGGTCTCTCAAAGGCTCCTTACTGTTTCTAGAGTGTCTGTTTCTCAGCTCATCTTCCCCCCATGTCCACTGTGCTTCTGCCTCATTGACCAACTGAATGTTCATGAAAAGGATGTCCTCTTTCACTCCTCTGTATTGTTATAAAAGGTACTTTATGCAAGATGGTCTCTTTTTTCTGCAATGCCCTTTCTCACCCAGTCCAACTGGCAAACTCCTCCTCATTCCTCAAGACTCAGCTTAAGCAGCACCTCCTCTATGAAGCCTTCCCTGGTCATCCCTGGACCCTCCTGGCAGATGGATGACCCCATAATATTTGGTATTATACATCCTCACAAACTACATTATTTTCTTGTGAGTCTTCCCCCCAGACTATGAGCTTAAGAAGAAGCACCATCTCAGGCACATAGCAGATGCTCAATGAACATTTATTGAAGCATGAGTGAATCTTAAATAAAAAGAAATATGGAAATAGTCAAAAAGGAAAATTAAACCATTATTATTGTCTCTGATAATTAAAGAAATACGTACATATTGTAGGGCCGGGCGTGGTAGCTCACACTTATAATCCCAGCATTTTGGGAGGCCCAGGTGGGCAGATCACTTGAGGCTAGGAGTTCGAGACCAGCCTGGCTAATATGGTGAAACACTATTTCTGCTAAAAACACAAAAATTAGCCAGGCGTGATGTGGCGTGCCTGTAGTACCAGCTACTTGGGAGGCTGAGGCAGGTGAACTGCTTGAACATGGGAGGTGGAGGTTGCAGTGAGCCAAGCCAAGATCCTGCCACTGTACTCCAGCCTGGGCAATAGAGTGAAACTCCATCTCAAAAAATATATATTTTATATATATACATATATATAATATATATACACACATATATATACACACATATATATATATATACACACACACACATTTTTGCCCAAAATATAAATATATATACATTTTTCCCATAACTGGGGTTATACTGTTCTGAATCTATTTTTTTATTATATCATAAACATCTTTTCAAAAATAAATTGAGGTCTGGCATGGTGGATTATTCCTACAATCCCAGTAATTTGGGAGGCCAAGGCAGAAAGATTGCTTGAGATCAGGTATTCTAGACTAGCCTGGGCAACATAGCAAGACCCCGTCTCTACAAAAATAAAAAAATTAGCTGGGCATGGTGGTGCATGCCTGTAATTCTAACTGCTTGGGAGGCTGAGAAAGGAGGATTGCTTGAGCCCAAGAATTCAAGGTTGCAGTGAGCTCTGATTGCACCACTGCACTCCAGCCTGGGTGACAGAGCAAGACCCTGTCTCAAAATAAAATAAAATATGACCAACCTGGGCAACATAACAAAACCCCATCTTTACTAAAAATACAAAAATTAGCAGCCTGTGGTGGCATGTGCCTGTAGTCCCAGCTACTTGGGGGACTGAGGCAGGAACATTGCTTGAACCTGGGAGATAGAGGCTGCAGTGAGTTGAGATGGTGCCACTGCACTCCAGCCTGGGTAACAGAGTGAGACCCTGTCTCAAAAATAAAAATAAAATAAAAAGTTGAAAGAACACGTCCAAAACTTGGTAAATAGGTTGGAGTGAAAAACTTAAGGACTGAATTTTCTTCTCAATTCACCATTCTGAGAAACCTAAAAAAAAAAATCCCTTATTTATTTATTAATTCATTCACTCATTTATTCTTTTTAATTACAGAGGTTATGCCTGTGTACTGTGACAAATTCAAATACCACAGAAATGTGTAAATTAAAAAGTAGATGTCTCTCATATAGCATATGCGTGTGTGTGTGTATATATTATATATATATATATATACTTTTTTGTTTTTTGAGATGGAGTCTTGCCCTGTTGCCCAGTCTGGAGTTCAATGGTGCGATCTCGGCTCACTGCAAGCCCTGCCTCTCAGGTTCAAGCGATTCTCCTGCCTCAGCCTCCCAAGTAGCTGGGATTACAGGCGCCCACGACCACACCCGGTTAATTTTTTTTTTGTATCTTTAGTAGAGATGGGGTTTCACAATGTTGGCTAGGCTGGTCTTGAACACCTGACCTTGTGATCCGCCCACCTTAGCCTCCCAAAGTGCTGGGATTACAAGCGTGAGCCACTGCGCCTGGCCATATACATACTTTTAAAAAAGAAAAAGAACACTGTACTATATATGTTCTATAACTTTCTTTTTTTACTTAATAACTCATGGACATCTCTCTTTCTTTTTTAGAGTTGGAGTCTCACTCTGTCACCCAGGCTGGAGTGCAGTGGCATCATCATAGCTCACTGCATCCTCGAACTCTTGGGTTCAAACAATCCTCCCACCTCAGCCTTTTGAGTATCTAGGACAACATGCATGCACCACCACGCCTGGCTAATTTTTTTTATTTTTTATTTTTTGTAGAGACAGAATCTCACTATATTGCTCAGACTGGTCTCAAACTCCTGGGCTCAAGCAATCCTCCTATTTCAGCCTCCCGAAGGGCTGGAATTACAGGCATGAGCCACCATGCCCAGCTCTCATGGGCATCTTTCTATATCTGCAAATATTTATCAATTATAATTATATATCAAATATATATCAAAAGAACAATATACATTGTTCTTTTTATGGTTGCCTAGTATTTCACTGAATAATGTACTATAATTTAGATGTCATCTAACCCTATGCTAATACAATATATCCATTAAATAAGTACTTATTGAGCACCAATAGGAGAAATCAAATGACAGTATGGGGCTTGCAATAACAAGTTTACCCGAGGATGCTATGGGAGCCCAGAGGAGACACAGACTGGGGGGCCTGTGTTTGGCAGCATCTGCAGCACTGCAGACAGAACTGGCATGGCTGGAAAGACCAGCTGCCCAGCCCAGTGCTCTGCCTCCCACCAGGACTTGCATTTCATTGGCCAGGACAAGGCAGGATCCAGGACCCCCAGAGGGAGCATCCAGGAACGCAAGCTGAACAGAGCAAGCACAGTTTGCTTTACAAGAACAAACTAGTTTTGCAGAAGCAGGAAATTTCTCTCATACTTTAGGTCCTAAAATAGAAGAAATATGCTGGGATGCACAGGGATCTGGGGAATTAGGTTAACATCGTAAAGTAAATTTGATGTGCCTTTCGAATCTGATCATCTTAATGTGAGTTGTTACATTCTTCTCAAAAAAGGCTTTCATCGAAAATCAAGGAGTGTTCACACAGTGATAAAATGGAACAAAGAAAACACCTCTAAATATTGCTGGTCCCAAAGGTGCAGGTCCCTTCGTTCACTGTTGGGGAAGCTAAATCTGTAGCCTACAGGGCTGAGCTTGGCCTGACCCAGCCTTCCTCTTCAGTCTGGCTTCCCAAATTCTCTCCCTGCACACTGGTCCCAATACTCCTCCACCTCAGCACACTCTGTCCCACCTCAGGGCCTCCACACAGACCTACCCTTTGTCTGGAAGGCTCTTTCCCCCTCAGTCTTCCCCCCAGGCCCCCAGTCTTCCTTGTCTAGACCACGCACAACTAATTTTATTTTGTATTTAGTAGAGATGGAGTTTCACCATGTTGGTCATGCTGGTCTCAAACTCCTGACCTCAAATGATCCACTTGCCTCCCAAAGTGTTGGGATTACAGGTGTGAGCCACCACGCTGGGCCCATTACTTTTGTAATTAAGAAATACTAGGCTGGGGCTGGGTGCAGTGGCTCATGCCTGTAATCCCAGCACTTTGGGAGGCCGAGGCGGGTGGATTACCTGAGGTCAGGAGTTCAAGACCAGCCTGGCCAACATGGCAAAACCCTGTCTCTACTAAAAATACAAAAATTAGTCGGGCTTGGTGGCATGCGCCTGTAGTCCCAGCTACTCGGGAGACTGAGGCAGGAGAATCGCTTGAACTCTGGAAGCGGAGGTTGCAGTGAGCCTAGATGGCACCACTGCACTCCAGCCTGGGAGACAGAGTGAGACTCCATCTCAAAAAGAAAAAAAAAGAAATACTAGGCTGGGTGCGGTGGTTTATACCGGTAATCCCAGCACTTTAGGAGGCTGAGGCAGGTGGATCACATGAGCCCAGGAATTCGAGATCAGCCTGGGTGACATGGTGAAACCTTGTCTCTACAAAAAATACAAATATTAGCCAGGCATGGTGGCGCGCACCTGTAGTCTCAGCTGCCCAGAATGCTAAAATGGAAGGACCACCTGAGCCTGGGAGGTCGAGGCTGCAGTGAGCCATGATTATGCCATTGTACTTCAGCCTGGGTGACAGAGTGAGACCCTGTCTTAAAATAAATAAATAAATAAAAGGTGCAGTGGTTCACGTCTATAATCCCAACTATTTGAGAGGCTGAGGCATGAGAATCACTTGAACCCCGGAGGCAGAGGTTGCAGTGAGCCGAGATCGTGCCACTGCACTCCACCAGCCTGGGCGACAGAGCAAGACTGTCTCAACAAAAAAAAAAAAAAAAAAAAAAAAAAAGAGAGAGAGAGAGAAATACTAAAGACCGAAAAGAAAGGAAGAATAAATAAGAATAAATACAAATATTGTTGGACCACACATAAAGTTCATACTGTACATGTGAATACATGCACAGTAACAGGTAGACATGTAAACATGTTCATAGCTCTCTGACCAACAATAAGAGCATACACACTTTCCCCTGAACACCCCCACTTTTCCTTTGACTTGTGGATCTTGCTGCAGGAGAAGAAAGTTGCTTGTCTCCAAGAAATTTGCTCAAACCTGACCTCGGGAGAAGGTGAGCCTAGGACCCAGTGGGTGTCAGAATATTTGCAAGACATCCAGAGAAGTCTCTTCTGAGCATGACACTCTATTCTTTCAGGCAGGCCCAAATGAGTTTTTTCTTTTTTCTTTTCTTTTTTTTTTTTTTTTTTGAGATTAAGTCTCGCTCGATGGCCCAGGCTGGAGTGCAGTGGTAGGATCTTGGCTCACTGCAACCTCTGCCTCCTGAGTTCAGGCGATTCTCCTGCCTCAGCCTCCCAAGTAGCTGGGATTATAGGCGCCCGCCACCACGCCCGGCTAATTTTTGTATTTTTAGTAGAGATGGGGTTTCGCCATGTTGGCCAGGCTGGTCTTGAACCCTTGACCTCAAGTGATCCGCCTGCCTCAGCCTCCCAAAGTGCTGGGATTACAGGTGTGAGCCACTGTGCCAGGACAGTTTTTTTCTTCTAATTAAAAAAATTTACACATTTTTATAGTGAATATTCAAACAATACAGAAAAGCACAAAGAAGAGAATCAATCACCTATAGTTCTATATCCTAGGAATAATATGATCTAGAGATAATAGCACTTTGGTATAAGTTCTTTCAAACTTTAAAATTCACACGCATAGAAACACATATGTACACACACATCTATGTTAATATATAAGATGCCTGACTGATGTATTTGCCTATTTTCATTTATTTTATACACTTTTCAGCTGGAGCTTTTACTTTTCTTTTTCGTTTTCTTTTTCTTTCTTTTTTTTTTTTTTTTGAGACAGAGTCTTGCTCTGTCGCCAGGCTGGAGTACAGTGGCGTGATCTCGGCTCACTGCAGTCTCCGTCTTCCGGGTTCAAGCGATTCCCCTGCCTCAGCCTCCTGAGTAGCCGGGACTACAGGCCGGCTAATTTTTTGTATTTTAATAGAGACGCGGTTTCACCATGTTGGCCAGTATGGTCTTGATCTCCTAACCTCCTGATCCGCCTTCCTCGCCCTCCCAAAGTGCTGGGGTTACAGGCATGAGCCACCATGCCAGGCCTTTTTTTTTTTTTTTCTTTTTCTTTTGGAATAAGTTTAAGTTTACAGAAAAGTTGCAGAGATAGGAAAGAGAGTTATTGTATACCTTTCACTCAGCTTGCCTTAATATTAACACATGACATACTGTAGCACATTTGTCAAAACTAAGAAATTAACGGTGTTACAGTACTATTAACTAAACTACAGACATTATTCAGATTCTACCAGTTTTCCACTTATGTCCTGTTTATTTTTTCTTTTCTTTTTTTTTTTTTTTTTTTTTTTTGGAGACGGAATCTCATTCTGTCTCCCAGGCTGGAGTGTAGTGGCATGATCTCTGCTCACTGCAACCTCCGCCTCCCAGGTTCAAGCAATTCTCGTGCCTCAGCCTCCCAGGTAGCTGGGATTACAGGCACCCACCAACATGCCTGGCTAACGTTTTGTATTTTTAGTAGAGATGGGTTTTTGCCATGTTGTCCAGGCTGGTCTCAAACTTCTGACCTCAGGTAATCCACCTGCCTTGGCCTCCCAAAGTGCTGGGATTATAGTGTAAGCCACTGCACCTCGTCTATGTCCTGTTTCTGTTCCAAGATACCACGCATTGTGTTTAGACACATACTTTTGTTTTGTTTTTTGAGACAGAGTCTCACTCTTTCACCCAGGCTGGAGGGCAGTGGCGTGATCTGGGCTCACTGCAACCTCTGCCTCCCGGCTTCAAGCAATTCTCTGCCTCAGCCTCTCGAGTAGCTGATTACAGGCGCCTGCCACCATGCCCCGCTAATTTTTTTGTATTTTTAGTAGAGACGGGGTTTCACCATCTTGGCCAGGCTGGTCTTGAACTCCTGACCTCAGACGATCCGCCCAACTCGGCCTCCCAAAGTGCTGGGATTACAGGCATGAGCCACCGCACCCGGCCTAGACACATGCGTTCTTACCAATTTCAACTGTTTCTTTGTTTCTTTTCTTTCCCCACCACATGCATCAGAGTGCCTTCCTACATTTTTCCATCTCCTTGCCTTCGGGCCAAATGTTTGCTCTCCCTGCATGTTTCTCCACATACTGCTTTTGGGACCCATCAGTGTCAAGTCTCGCTAAAAACTCCTTTGATCAAACGAACCCTGCTCCCGGTCCCCTCTCCGGGTAGGGTCATTCTAGTCAGGAGGTTTGACCATCATGGGACACTTCCCCCAGGACTCGACAGGATCCACTGCATTCTGCTTCCTTTCAGTGTGGGTCTGCCCTGTACTTGCCACTGTAATTCCAGCCCCACAACGCCCGGACCTGTCCTCTGGGAGCCTAAGCCTTTACCTGTTATCTCATCCACATAATTTCCTGTGCCACCTTGAAATTCCCCTAAATTGCCTGAAGCATCTTTGTGGTCCTTCTTTTGAAATGGCTACCCAAGTTTTATATAGCCACCAACTATTCCAGTCATTAAGGGTACTCTCCTGATGTCCTTATATTGACCATCTGTGTGAAACTTTTCAAGGGCAATTTTCCTTCCCTCCAATAGAGAGAGAGCTGGAGAAATATCTTCAGCTCAGGTATACCATTTTCCATCTCTGGTAAAGAGGTATCCTCTTTTATTTTTTTCCCCCATTCATGCCATATCTATTCATCCTTCTCCTTATCCCATAAGAGATTCACTATCATGTGTTTAATGCATGTCCTTGGGTATTTAGACATTACTGAAAGATATACAGTGCTCTTTTATGGGTAGGTGTGACTTTAGCCTACATAAATGGTGTTATACCCTAGATCTTATTGTATTTCTTTTCTATGTGACACCTGTTTTTAAGCTTGTTATGGGGGTCTAACAACCTTTAGTTCACTGTGGCTGCCTGCTGCACAGTACAGCGAAGTATGCGTTTATACATTTTGCTTCCCCATTTCTCTAGTGATGGCCCCCTAGGTTGCCTCCACGTATAATCCTCTGATGAATGTGCTTGTTTATGTTCCTCTGGGGACATGAGATTGCTGGCTCATTGGCTATATGTATATTTAAATTCATGAAATTGTGTCCAGAATTGGTGGGTTCTTGGTCTCACTGACTTCAAGAATGAAGCCGCAGACCCTGGCGGAGAGTGCTACAGTTCTTAAATGCAGCGTGTCCAGAGTTTGTTCCTTCTGATGTTTGGAGTTTCTTCCTTCTGGTGGGTTCGTGCTCTTGCTGGCTCAGGAGTGAGGCTGCAAACTTTCGCCGTGAGCGTTACAGCTCATAAAAACAGTACAGACCCACAGTGAGCAGCAACAAGATTTACTGCAAATAGCAAAAACCAAAGCTTCCAAAGCGTTGAAGCAGACCCAAGGAGGTTGCTACTGCTGGTTCCTGCAGCCTGCTTTTATTCCCTTATCTGGCCCCACCCACATCCTGCTGATTGGTCCATTTTACAAAGAACTGATTGGTCTGTTTTACAGAGAGCTGATTGGTCCGTTTTGACAGGGTGCTGATTGGTGCGTTTACAATCCCTGAGCTAGACACAAAAGTTCTCCAAGTCCCGACGAGATTAGCTAGACACAGAGCACTGATTGATGCATTTACAAACCTTGAGCTAGACACAGGGTGCTGATTGGTGTGTTTACAAACCTTGAGCTAGACACAAGGGTGCTGATTGGTGTATTTACAATCCCTTAGCTAGACATAAAGGTTCTCCAATTCCTTACCAGATTAGCTAGATACAGAGTGTTGATTGGTGCATTTACAAACCTTGAGCTAGACACAGAGTGCTGATTGGTGTAGCTACAATCCCTTAGCTAGACATAAAGGTTCTCCAAGTCCCCACTAGATGGAGGAGCCCACCTGGCTTCACCTACTGGACCCTGCGCCCGCGCCGCCGCAGTCGGAGCTGCCTGCCAGTCCCGCGCCATGGGCCTGCACCCCTCAGCCCTTGGGCGGTCCATGGGACCAGGTGCTGCAGAGCAGGGGGTGGCGCTCATTGGGGAGGCTTGGGCGCCCAGGAGCCCACGGCGGCAGGGTAAGTCTCGGGCATGGCAGGCTGCAGGTCCCGAGCCCTGCCCTGAGGGGAGACAGCTAAGGTTCGGTGGGAATTCCAGTGCAGTGCCCGCGGGCCAGCACTGCTGGGGGACCCAGCGCACCCTCCGCTGCTGCTGGCCCGGGTGCGAAGCCCCTCACTGCCCGGGGCCGGTGGCACCGGCAGGCCGCTCAGAGTGCGGGGCCGCGGAGCCCATGCCCACCCAGAACTCGTGCTGGCCCTCTAGAGCTGCGCCCAGCCCTGGTTCCCTCCCGCGCCTCTCCCTCCACACCTCGCTGCAAGCAGAGGGAGCCGGCTCTGACCTCAGCCAGCCCAGAGAGGGGCTCCCGAAGTGCAGCAGCGGGCTGAAGGGCTCCTCAAGCACGGCCAGAGTGGGTGCCGAGGCCGAGGAGGCACTGAGAGCAAGCGAGGGCTGCCAGCATGCTGTCACTTCTCAAAATAGAGTCAGATGGCTTCCAGAATAGCTCTACAAGTTTATAATCCCACCAACAATTGTCCCCTTTTCCCCACATCCTTTCCAACACTTGGAAGGCATTATCTGACTTGCCTAACTTTCATCAATTGAGGTGACACCAAGTGATATCATGTTTTAATTTGCATTGCTCAGGGTACTTCTAAGATTGAGCTTTCTTTTTTTGAGACAGGGTCTCACTCTGTCACCCAGGCTGGAGTGCAGCCTTCACCTCCTAGGCCCAAGTAAGCCTCCCACCTCAGCCTTCTGAGTAGCTGAGACTGCATGTGCACATCACTAGGCCTGGCTTTTTTTTTCTTTTTTTTTTTTTTTTTTTTTCTTTTTTTTGTGGACGCGGGGTCTTGTTATGTTGTTGAGGCTGGTCTGGATGTCCTGGGCTCAAGCAATCCTGCCTCAGCCTCTCAAAATGCTGGAATTAACAGGTGTGAGCCGCTGTGCCCAGCCAAGGTTGGGCATCTCTTCACACACTTGCCAGCCATTCTAATTTCCCTTCTGTGATTTCTGACTTTATTCTTTGCTCACTTTTCCATTGGATTTCTGGCCTTTTTCTTGTTGATCCCCAAGAGTTTCTTGAGCATTCCAAATATTAATCTTGTGTAGCTTTAGACATTGCAAATCTCTTCTTCTATATGGAAGAAGTCTGCTTGGAGGGGGTTTGAGCTCACTGTCAGGAAATTAATATAATTCATTTGCTGAGATCCAGCCTCTCCTGCTAAATCTGGAGTCCTAATCACCCTCCCTAATCTAAGAACAATTAAGCTATTCCCCATTTTTCTAACCCATTTATGGAAAGTAGTGTTTGGGGCCAGGTGTGGTGGCTCACACCTGTAATCCCAGCACTTTGGGAGGCTGAGGCAGGGAGATCTCCTGAGGTCAGGAATTCGAGACCAGCCTGGCCAACATGGTGAAACCCCACCTCTACTAAAAGTACAAAAATTAGCCAGGCATGGTGGCACACACCTGTAATCCCAGCTACTTTGGCAGGCTGAGGCAGGAGAATTGCTTGAACCTGGGAGATGGAGGTTGCAGTGAGCCAAGATTGGGCCACTGCACTCCAGCCTGGGTGACAGAATGAGACTCAGTCTAAAAAATAAAATAAAATAAAAGTAGTTAGTTTGGGTTTATATGTCTAAGCTGTTCTCCAAAATATCCATCTTGATTGCTGTATTACTCAGGATAGTGATGGTTTGTGGGAGGAGGGAGGGTTGTGATTTGAACAGTGCACACAGAAGGTTTTCTGGGGAGGCTGGAAAATTTTTTTATTTTTTTCTTCTTTGAGACAGGGTCTCACTCCAGTTGCCCAAGCTGGAGTGCAATGGCACAATCTCGGCTCACCACGGCCTCAATCTCCCGAGCTCAGATGATCCTCCTACCTCAGCCTCCTGAGTAGCTGGGACTACAGGTGCACACCACCACGCCGGGCTAGTTTTTTATATTTTTAGTAAAGATGGGGTTTCGCCATGTTGCCCAGGCTGGTCTCAAACTCCTGGACTCAAGTGATCCACCCGCCTCGGCTTCCCAAAGTGCTGGGATTAGAGCCATGAGCCACCGCGCCTGGCCTTATTTCTTAATCTGGGTGGTTTTACCTTATAATAATAAATTAAGCTATACATTTGATTTGTGTGGTTTTCTTTTCTATGCCATGTTTTACAATAAAAGATTAAAATATATGTCCCTCAGTTACCTTTCATTTTCCACTGCTCTTCAGTTTGCAAGACTAAAATTCATTTTTCTTTTTGAGACAGAGTCTCGCTGTGTCACCCAGGCTGGCGTGCAGTGGTGCGATCTCGGCTCACTGCAACCTCTGACTCCCAGGTTCAAGTGATTCTCCTGCCTCAGCCTCCCAAGTACCTGGGATTACAGGTGCACACCACCACACCCGCCTAATTTTTGTATTTTTAGTAGAGATGGGGTTTCACCATGTTGGTCAGGCTGGTCTTGAACTCCTGACCTCGTGATCCACCCGCCTCAGCCTCCCAAAGTGCTAGGATTACAGGCGTGAGCCACCGTGCCCGGTCCTAAAATTCATTTTTCAAAACAATCTAGTTTCTCCCTGAGTCAAAGCAAACCTGATTCCCAGACATAGACTGCTCTGAAAATGGGCTTTTTCAATTACTACAAATCGGATATTCCTCTTTGTTGTCCACCGATAAAACTGACCACCCTCTGGTGGCTGAATCCACAGCCATGGCAAGGGTCTGTGCAGTCAACCTGTCAGGCCAATGCTGGGCCTGAGAGTGGAGGAGGGTAGGACTCAGGAACCTCTGAACCTGCTTCATGAGCCTAAGGGCTTAGCTTGGCCACAGTTCCCTATTGATAGGCTCTGGGTCATGTACAAAACAAGAGAAAGATGACAGAATCTGGGAAGGCTGCTACCACTGGCGACCTAAGGACTCAAAACTTCACACACAAATATGAAGAACCATATATAAAGAAGTGGCTATGGCTGGGAGTGGTGGCTCACGCCTATAATCCCAGCACTTTGGGAGGCTGAGGTGGGTAGATCACTTGAGCCCAGGAGTTCAGGACCAGCCTGGGCAACATGGTGAAACCCCGCCTCTGCTAAAAGTAGCAAATATTAGCCAGGTGTGGTGGCACACACCTGTAATCCCAGCTACTCGGGAGGCTGAGGTGGGAGGATCACCTGTGCCCAGGAGGCGGAGGTTGAAGTGAGCCGAGATGGTGCCACGGCACTCCAGCCTGGGTGACAGAGGAAGACCCTGTCTCAAAAAAGAATTAAAAAACAAAGTGGTCGTATATAAAGAAGCTGCTTTTTCCAGTTTAAAGTTTCCATTTGCAATACGTTGGATGAGAATGGGTGAATGGGCACCAGCAAGCTGCAGCGGCATAAACTGCTTGACTCATGGTGACTAAAACCTCTGTCTATTTGAAGTGAGCCTTTGCCAGACCCAAAAGGCACTTATTTTCCCAATCGCCTGATACCACCTTTGGTCAAGGCACTAGCCATGGCAGCTGCACTAAGCCACAGGCTCCCCATAAGCTATTTTTATCTCAAATACTCACTAGGACCCACTGGGTAACCAGTATGCTCAGGGAAAGGTTTGCGGCCCTGAATCCTACCTTCCACCCTAGAGGGATAAAGACCATGAGGACGGTGAGGAAGCATTTTTATTAAATGGTTGATTGAGGCTCCTGCATGCCCTCAGAACAAGGTTTTTCAGTAAAAGCAGGTCAGAGAACTTGACTTTGGCCAGGAGGTCTTAGCAAGAAATCCTGCTCCCGCTTTCTGAATCTGAGAGTTCATGACGCCAGCCAGCTGCACGGAGAAGGATGGCTGCCCTGCTCAGAGAGGCCAGGCGCTTTATGGTCACCACGTGGAGCCGGGAAGGAGAAGAGAAGAAATGGGGTCATGAATTCCCACCCAGCAATCAGACATTTCCCTCCCTGGGCTCAGCAGTCTTGCCCTCAGACCTGGACTTGCCCCCTTCCTCAGCAGCACTTTCAGAACAATCCCTTAGCCCACAGCGTGGCATAAACAACCGGCGGTAAACAGAGCTTGTCTTCTTTGAGTCCCCTCAAGCCCAACGTCTTCGTGCTGCCCACCAGGCCACCCCATGCAGTGTCTCCTACTCCAGCAAGAGCTCGGGGCACCGCCCCATCCCCGGTCGCCTTTCACCGCCAGCCCAGCAGGGGCCGCCAGAGCGATGCAGATGAAGCCAGAACCGCGCCCGGGCCGCGGAAGGAAGGCTCCCACGGGCCGTGCTCGGTACTTGACTCTCGGTCCAAGTGCCCAGTGGGGACAGGCGCTCTCAGGCTCCGGTTTGGAGCTCTCCTTACCCTTCTCAGAGGTGAAGACTGAGCCAGACTCCTTCCGTTTTATTTTTAATTTATTTTTATTTTGTATTTTTTGTAGACAGTCTCACTTTGTTGCCCAGGCTGGTCTCGAACTCCTGGGCTCAAGCAATCTTCCTGCGTCGGCCTCCCAAAGTGCTGGGATTACAGGCCTGAGCCACCGCACCTGGCCCCGTTTTATTATTTTAAAAAATGTTGGCCGGGCGCAGTGGCTGACGCCTGTAATCCCAGCACTTTGGGAGGCCAAGGCAGGCAGATCACGAGGTCAGGAGATCGAGACCATCCTGGCTAACATGGTGAAACCTCGTATCTATTAAAAAATACAAAAAATTAGCCAGGCGTGGTGGCGAGCACCTGTAGTTCCAGCTCCTCGGGAGGCTGAGGCAGGAGAATGGCGTGAACCTGGGAGGCAGAGCTTGCAGTGAGCCGAGATCTAGCTACTGCACTCCAGCCTGGGCGACAGAGCAAGACTCTGTCTCAAAAAAAAAAAAAAAAAGTTTATTACTTCCCTTTCAAAGCTCTAGATATAGATAGATACAGATTTTTAATGCCAAAAGAAAGTTACTGAAAGTGGGGTATATCTCAAATGTGTATACTTAGCAAGTCAAAGCTGTGACCCCCACACCCAAATAAATAAATAAATGAGTAAAAGAAAGCCAGGCATGGTGGCTCACGCCTATAATCCCAGCACTTGGGGAGGCTGAGGCAGGAGGATCACTTGAGCTCGGGAGTTCGAGACCAACCTGGGCAACAAAATGAGACACCATCTCCACAAAAAATACAAAAATTAGCTGGGCATGGTGGCGCATGCCTGTAGTCTCAGCTACTTGGGAGGCTGAGGTGGGAGGATCACTTCAGCCCAGTAGCTCCAGGCCGCAGTGAGTGGTGATGACCCACTGCACTCCAGCCTGGGTAACAAAGCCAGGCCCTATCTCAAAAAGAAAAAAAAATACCCAAAGCTGTGTTTTGTATTTTTTGTAGAGAAAAAGTCTCACTTTGTTGCCCAGGCTGGTCTCGAACTCCTGGGCTCAAGCGATCTTCCCGCGTCCGCCTCCCAAATTGCTGGGATTACAGGCATGAGCCACCGCGCCTGGCCCCGTTTTATTATTTTATTATTATTTTTATTTATTATTATTTATTATTTTAAAAAATGTTGGCTGGGCGCGGTAGCTCACACACACACACACACACACAGAGAAAGAGAGAGAGAGAACGAAAAGAGTCAAACTGTGTAAAATATTTGAAGAGATTTATTCTGAGCCAAATATGGGTGACCATAGCTTGTGATACAGCCCTCAGGAGACCCTGAGAACATGTGCCCAAGGTGGTTGGGGCACAGCTTGGTTTTATACATTTTAGGGAGGCATGAGACATCAGTCAACACATTTAAGATGTACATCGGTTAGATCCAGAAAGGGGGGACAACTCAAAATGGGGAATGGGGTACAGAGGGCTTCAAGGTTATAGATAGATTAAAAAATTTTCTGGGCCGGGTGCAGTGGCTCATGCCTGTAATTCCAGCACTTGGGGAGGCTGAGGTGGACAGATCACCTGAGGTCAGGAGTTTGAGACCAGCCTGGCCAACATGGCAAAACCCTGTCTCTACTAAAAAATACAAAAATTAGCCGGGAGTAGTGTCAGGCACCTGTAATCCTAGCTACTCAGGAGGCTGAGGCAGGAGAATCATTTGAAGCTGGGAGGCAGAGGTTGCAGTGAGCCAAGATTGCACCACTGCATTCCAGCCTGCACTCAAGACTCCATCTCAAACAAACAAACAAAATTCTCATTGGCAATGGTTAAAAGAGTTATCACTAGAATGAAATATCTAGGTTATGATAAGAGGTTATGGAGACCAAAGTTTTATCATGCAAATGAAGCCTCCAGGTAGCAGGCTTCAGGAGAGAATAGATTGTAAAGGTTATTTATCAGACTTAAGGTCTATGTTGATGTTAATGCTGGTCAGCTTTTCCTGAATTCTAAAAGGCAGGAGGGCATTATGAGGCAAGTTCAACCCCCACTTCCCCTCATGGCCTGAAACAGTTGTTCAGGTTAACTTTGGAGTGCCCTGGCCAAGAGGAGGGAGTCTATTCAGATGGTGGGGGGAGCCTTAGATTTTTATTTTTGGTTTACAACAAACACACACACAGAGTCCTATACACACATATGTGTATATATACATATATAATGCAACATAACAGCAATTCACAAGCCATATGAAGATAATGAGTTTATAGCACACCATAGGGCTGGTAATGGGAACACGTTTAGGATGCATGTCTTCACCTGATCCCGCACAGTGAGGCTGAATGTAGCTCTGACAGGTGTGTGACCCCGCACATTTAAGGTCTGTATCTGAGGCCCTACATAATCTGAGGCCTTAGCCAAATGCCCCCCTGGTCCACTGCCTACTCTCCACCCCCATCCTCATGGTCCAGGCCACCAAGAAATATTATACTCAATGAAAAGTAGAGAAGAAGCCAGGGAGTCCAAAGTTACTGGGCCTCTGCCTCTAGTTCCCAACCTGCCACCGCAGTGGATAAAGACTCTCAGCTGGCTTGGGGAACACAGTTGGACAGCGAGGGGGCAGCTTCTCTGTTCCTGGGCTGCTCTCTGCATCAGCCTCCACCCCAGAAGTCTCCATCTTAGTCCATTATCCCCTCTCCTTAGGCCCCAGAGCCTTTTCCTGTGTTTGTGTTGTTTTTGTCAGAGCAGGAAGTCTTCCTGGAAATCCACCAGAAATCCAACATCCTCCTCCTTCCCCAGGGGACCCTGGCCTTAGGCGTGCACCCCACCCCACCTCAGCTCTGGCTGAGGCACAAGGCCAGAATCACAGGAATCCATCTTCCCAGGAACCCTGCCTTGCCCTCAGGCTCTGCGTCAGCCCCATCCTGCCTCCCCACACTGCAACACTAAGAGTAGCAACTCCCTGCAGTAGAAAACAGCAATAAGGGAGAAAAAGCTCGTCATTTCTAAAGGAAATGTGCAAAACACAGAAGTGTACACAGAAGAAAACCACCATAACCTGGATGTTCACTATACCGCTCTTTTTGGTGTCCCTTTTCCACCAGAAGCTGACGGCTGAACCATGACTCCCCAACCACATCTGCACACATGCACAGGCTCTCCAGCTTCTCCTCCTTGTTTGGCTGTCAGAATCCTCACCTCATCTAGTTGGTGTGGGAGAGGATAAGGCTAAAGTGAGAATGGCCGACTGTGTTCACTCTCCTGTGTTATAGACTAACAGCTCAGGGTATCCTTGGAGTCCATGAAATACCTGTCCTGCTAGATGCTCCTGGAAGAGGGAGTTCTGAGATCATCTATGTTGGGAACACCATCTACATGGCCCCATCCCATATCCACCAGGTTGATGTCCAAAAAATGCTAAAAACTAAGTTTTAAAAAATAACAGGCTGGGTGCTGTGGCTTATGCCAGTAATCCCAGTACTTTGGGAGGCCGATGTGGATGGATCACTTGAGGTCAGAAGTTTGAGACCAGCCTGGCCAACATGGTAAAATGCCATGTCTACTAAGAATACAAAAATTAGCCGAGTGTGGTGGTGTGTGCCTATAATCCCAGTTACTAGGGGGGCTGAGATGGGAGAATCGCTTGAATCCAGGAGGTGAAGGTTGCAGTAAGCCGAGATCACGCCACTGCACTCCAGCCTGGGCAACAGAGCAAGACTCCGTCTCAAAAATCAAAATAAAACTTAGGGGTAAAACCTGACCTAAATTGATGTTGTGGCTTTTCAGATTTTTTACTTAGCCTACTTAGTATGAAGATGCATATGTTTTGCTGCAGAAGTATGTGCTTGATTACAGGGCCTGCCAGCTCTTCTGGGTGCAATGGAATAAATAGTGGAATAAATAGCATATTCACCATTTACCTTATTAAAACCTGAAATATTCTGAAATCCAAATACATCTTGTTCCAAGGGTTTTGGGTACTGGATTGTGAGCTGAATAAGTTCATTGTATGGACGTTTAACTTGTTCAAAGCATATTAAGCCTTGTTGTAGACAAGAAACTAACCTCACATAACATTCTCCAAATTTATTTGGTTACAAACCCCTTTGTTCCACTTGCTACCTATTAATATATCACAAAATTGCCATGTGGACCCTTGGGAAACATGGAATGTTTCGAAGACTTTAACTCTCTAATAGTGAGTTTTCAGATGTAGAAAAAGGGTAGATCTTCCAGAGGGATCTTAGATCCCAGGCCCTAAGACTGGGCAAGGTGAGAAGCTGGTATAGGGATGACTAAGGCAAGCCTTTGATGGTTTACATGGGCCCGGGACAGGGCCATGACCTGCTAGAAAACCTAGTTAAGACAGATACATATGTCAAACCAGAGAATCAAATCAGAAAGCCAAACAAAAATCAGGAGGAAAACAGTTAAAAGTTGAGCTAAAGATCTGAAACTAGAAGATTTTCAGGACTTAAAGCGCTCAGGGCTCTACGTTCCCAACAACAATGAATCTCTGAGACTAAGCCAACTTTCCCCTCACCCTGTGAGCTTTTGTAAGCTTCCTGGAAAGATCTGCACCCATTCTGTAGTTTGCAGGTAGAAAGACAAGCGAGAGCTCCTGGTTAGCCTGTTAAATCCCTGAAGAGGCAGCTGGGACCCACCTAATGTCCTCTCTTGACACAGGCAAAGGTATTATATTCAGGTACGATATTGAGGGATTGTGAGAAGAGCAGATTCAGGCAACAAGCATTTGAATCCATTCTTTGGGTCTCCGGTTTCTCTGCTGCTGGTGTTACAATTCTTTGAAATCATGCATTGACCAAACATGTTGGGCTTGGGTCCCATGTCTCAGCATGATCAGAGCCGGGTGCCCTGGCCTGGCAGAATATGCTGGTGAGGAGTTGGACATCTTGGCTGGTACCCCTTAACAGTCCTGGACCTGAGAGGTGGCAGGAAACCCTTCAGAGTTAGTTCTGGGTAACTCTAGGGTAATTCATTAGCAGTTTCCTCTGAGCTCTTAAGGCTGGTGCTTGGAAGCAGCAGGAACACAACAGGAAAGGATGTGCTGTGTCCATCCCAGGCTTTGCTGGAGCTGACTCCTGTCTCTTGCTGCTATAAGTACAGTATTTACAAGGCCTTTAAAAAATGTCTCTTCCTGCCGGGGCATGGCAGCTCACATCTGTAATCCCAGCACTCTTTTTGGGAGGCCAAGGTGAGTAGATCACTTGAGCCTAGGAGTTTGAGACCAGCCTGGGCAATATAGTGAGACCCTGTTGTCTCTATTAAAAATATAAAAATTAGCCAGACGTGGTGGCACACACCTGTGGTCCTAGCTACTCAAGAGGCTGACATGGGAGGATTGCTCCAGCCCAGGAGATCAAGGCTGCAGTAAGCTATGATTGCAGCACTGCACTCCAGCCTGGGCAACAAACAGGCAAGACCCCATCTCAAAAAAAAAAAAGAAAGAAAAAAGAAAAAACTCCCTTCCAAAATTCTCATGCTCACCCCTTGACTACCTCTCTGTGCCTGCCCTCTACAACTTATTCTCTAGGATTTCTCAGTTGTGACATTGTTGATATTTTGAGCATCCTACATTGTAGGATGTTAGTTACCTATGAGATGCCAGTAGCATCTTCCCAGTTGTGACAACCAAAAATGTTTCCAGACACTTTCAAATGTCTCCTGAGGGTAAAATCACCACCCTCATTGACAACAACCAGTGCTCTATCTGAATGGGGAGGTCGCGTGGCAGACAGTGCATGTCTGGGTGAGATCCCTACTCTCCCTGGGCTAGCTGTGCCCCTAGACATTTATATTATTCCATTTGTGACCCTGTAAGATTTTCTACTAAATTTAACCTCTTTGAGCCTCAGTTTCCTCACTTACTTACAAAACATTAAATAGAAAAAAATGATAGTAGGCCAGGCACGGTGGCTCATGCCTGTAATCCTAGCACTTTGGGAGGCCGAGGCAGGTGGATTACCTGAGGTCGGGAGTTCAAGACTAGCCTGGCCAACATGGCGAAACCCTGTCTCTACTAAATAAAACATTAGCCGGGTGCAGTGGCACGTACCTACAATCCCAGCTGCTCTGGAGGCTGAGGCAGGAGAATTGCTTGAACCCGGGAGGTGGAGGTTGTGGTGAGCCGAGATAACACCACTGCACTCCAGCCTGGGCTACAGAGTGAGACTTCGTCTAAACAACAACAACAAAAAAAAACAAAAAAAAAAAAAAAAAGAAAAGAAAAAAATGATGGTAAAAATCTCAGGCACTTTTTGGAAGTATTAAATGAGCTAATGCATAAAAAGATTACAGTGCTTGGCAAAACAGAGCATTCCAATACGGGTAGATTATTAACCCCTGTCCCCCAGGGCTCCACACCTGTTCAAGGTGACCACTAACTGACCTTACACTAGCTTATAAAATACTCCATGATCTGACCTTACCTCTGTGGGTTCATTCTTCCACACACCCTCTCCAAACTCAATACCCCAGACATGTTGACTGCTTGCAGTTCCAAGGAAGCAGTCAAGTTTTATACAGCTCCTGCAGTCTTTGCGTATGTTGTGCTGTTCCCTGTGCCTGGAGCTCTCTTCCCCTCCGACTAACTCCTGGTCTCAGCTTGGATATCACTGGGTCCAGAAAGGTCTTGTCTCCCCAGGTCTGGGCAGAGGAGCCTCCTTTGCAATTCCCTGGTGTCTGCACTTCTCATCATCATGCTTCTGACACGGCGTGGTCATTGCCTTGCTGTCTGTCTGAATTGCTCTCCCAACTGGGATCACTGTGAGGCAAGGGATGCTGTTTTGTGAATGCTGAGTCTCCAGAATCCAGCACAGCTCCTGACATCATCCTATAGAGATTCCATAATTCTTGTCCAGTTAATGACTAACTGTACGAAGTGCTTAGCACTAATATGAAAAAGGACTCTCTTTTTATCTTCCTTCCCAGGTAACCATGTTTTATTCTTTCCATTTGAGTAGGTACTACTTGCAAATGGAACACAATTTAAAAGTGATCAAAGGATATGTGGAAAAGAGTAGTAGCGATTTTCCTTCCTGGAGGTCACTACATTTCTGGTTCTCCCGCAACCTTCCAGAGAGAGTCCAACTGTGCATTTTATTTTTATTTTTATTTATTTATTTGAGATGGAGTCCCACTCTGTCACCCAGGCTGGAGTGCAGTGGCACGATCTCAGCTCGCTGCAAACTCTGCCTCTTAAGTTCAAGTGATTCTCGTGCCTCAGCCTCCTGAGTAGCTGGGATTACAGTTGCACGCCACCACGCCCAGATAATTTTTGTGTTTTTAGTAAAGACGGGGTTTTGCCATGTTGGCCAGGCTGGTCTCTAACTCCTGGCCTCAAGGGATCCATCGCCTAGGCCTCCCAGAATGCTGGGATTACAGGCATGAGCCACCACACCTAGCCCCAACTGTGCATTTTAAATGGCGCTTTTGTGATCTAGTGACTGGGCTGTCCTAAGCATTACCCCACTGTCAGGTCTCCAATCTGGGCAATCAGCAAAAGTCCTCCCTATTGCCCAAATCCCACCTTCGCTAGTCAATAATAATAATAATAATAATTCACTGGGGCAGGAAATAAACTTTCAACTCTCCCTAAAGGGCAGCAGGGTAGGAAGTGGCAGGCAACAGGGGTGAAGGCAAGGGGGAAGTCTTGTAGATCCCAGCATGCCCACCATCAAGTGTCCTAGACTGTCTACACATACACACACACACACACACACATACACAGAGAGAGTGTGTGTAAAAGCAGAAGCTGTAGGAAGAAGATGCTCTAGGGGAACACTCCACCCCAACTTTCTTTTTTATGAGAGGGAGTCTCGCTGTGTCGCCCAGGCTGGAGTGGTGCAATGGCACAATCTCGGCTCATTGCAACCTCCACCTCCTGGTTCAAGCGATTCTCCTGCCTCAGCCTCCTGAGTAGCTGGGATTACAGACGCCCGCCACCACGCCCAGCAAGTTTTTGTATTTTTAGTAGAGACGGGGTTTCACCATGTTGGCCAGACAAAACTCCCCTGCAAAGCTCCCCTTCCCCCGTCACTACCTTGAGAAATCAAAGGGGAGCGTCAGGCCCAGCTTCGGGCTTCCTGCTCCCTCCCCGATGAAGGGAAGAGAACTTCAATGCTGAGTCATTTCCCATTGGGTTGGGCTTTACCTGGGAGTTTGAGTCACCATGCAGGTGTCAGGGAGGGAGAGGTGCTGCCCAGCATGACACATCTGCCTGTTCAGGAAGGAGGTTAGCCACTGGGGGTAAGGCACTGAGGGTTCCAGGGACCACTCCATGTCTGATCCTGGGGCTAAGAACCCCTACTGCTCTGTGAGGGGTTGTACAGTCCCAGGCCAAAACCAAGGCCTTAGGGGTGAAAATCAAGAGCCCAGGGCTCCTTTGCTTGTCTAACACCTCTTCCCTTCGCTCTGCTTTGTCCCCTCCAACCCGCAGGCACCCAGCCATCCTGTGGTGCATCTCCCAGCATCTCAGCTGGCGAAAACACAACCCTCCTGACAGGGCTTAGGTAAAGGCCCCACAGCTCCAGACACAATAAACAACGTCATTTCCCTTCTCCCATCTGAGTTGGGAAGAAAATCCCAGACCTGACGAGCACCAATGAGAGTCTGATCCCAAGGCAGCTTCAGGGGCTGCCCAAACCTTTTAGCCACACCAGGGGCTTCCTGGAGCTGACCAGCCCAACCCCAGGAGGCTGGACTCTAGATGGGGGATCCCCACCTGACTTTCTTTTTTTTGAGACAGAGTCTTGCTCTGTCACCCAGGCTGGAGTGGTGCAATGGCACAATCTCAGCTCACTGCAACCTCCACCTCCTGGTTCAAGTGATTCTCCTGCCTCAGCCTCCCAGGTAGCTGGGACTACAGGTGCCCGCCACCACGCCAAGCAAATTTTTGTATTTTTAGTAGAGACGGGGTTTCATCATGTTGGCCAGGCTGATGTCAAACTCCTGAGCTCAAGTGGTCTACCCACCCTGGCCGCCCAAAGTGCTGGGATTACAGGTGTGGGCGAAAGATTACCTAGGTGCTGAGGCAAGAGACTGAAGGCACAAACTGTTTCAGTGTAATAAAGAAAATAGTTAGAATAAGAATAGTCATAATACAGATTAGATCTAGAGATGATCATGGACAATTATCAATCATTATTATAAACATTATTAATCATCAGCTTTTAATATTACTCTTTGTTGCATTACTAATATCACCTAGGAATAACCGGCGGGTATAGGGTCAGGTGCTGAAGGGACATTGTGAGAAGTGACCTAGAAGGCAAGAGGTGAGCCTTCTGTCAACGCCCGCATAAGGGCTGCTTGAGGGCTCGTTGGTCAAGTGGTAACACCAGTGTCTGGGAAGGCACCCGTTACTTAGCAGACTGCGAAAGGGAGTCTCCTTTCCTTGGAGGAGTCAGGGAACACTCTGCTCCACCAGCTTCTTGTAGAAGGCTGGATATTATCCAGGCCTGCCCTCAGTCATCCGGAGGCCTAAACCCCTCCCTGTGGTGCTGTGCTTCAATAGTCACGCTCCTTGTCCACTTTCATGCTCCTCCCGCACTCCTGGTTCCTCTTTGAAGTTCCTAGTAGATAGCAGTAGAAGAAATAGTGAAAATTTTAAAGTCTTTGATCTTTCTTATAAGTGCAGAGAAGAAAATGCTGACGTATACTGCCTTCTCTCTGCTTCTGCTACCTAAAAGGGAAGGGCCCCCTATCCTGTAATCACGTGACTTGCTTCACCTTGTCCATCACTTAGAAGATTCACCCTCCTTACCCTGCCCCCTTGTCTCGTATGCAATAAATATCAGTGAGCCCAGCCGTTCGGGGCCACTACCGGTCTCCACGTCTTGATGGTAGTTGTCCCCAGGGCCCAGCTGCTTTCTCTTTATCTCTTTGTCTTGTGTCTTTATTACAATTTTTCGTCTCCGCACATGGGGAGAACACCCACTAAGCCCCGTAGGGCTGGACTCTACATACAGGCATGAGCCACCTGGACTTGTAGCTTTATTTTTAATTGACAAAAAATAAATGTATATATTTATGGGGTACAATGTCATATTTCAATAATGCATAAGTTGTGGAATGATTATATCAGCCTAATTAGCATACTATCACCTCATCTCAAGTATTTATTATTTCTCTCTGTTTTAGCTATTTTGAAATATACAATACCTTCTTATGAACTCTAGTCACTGTGCTGTGCAGTAGAACACAAGAGCTTTTCTTCTTATCTAACTGTAACTTTGACCTATTGACTGCCTCCCCTTTACCCTTCCACCCCTACTGCTTGACTTTCATGGTCCCTCAAGCCACTGTTTCCATTCTCATTAGTTAAACCATGCTAACTGTGGAAGGCTAAATAATATCCTTCCAAAGATGTCCACATCCTAATCCCTGGGGCCAACGATTCTGCTCCTTTACATGGCAAAGATGACTTTGCAGATGTGATTAAGGATTTTTTTTTTTTTTTTTGAGACAGAGTCTCTGTCACCCAAGCTGGAGTGCAGTGGCATGATCTCGGCTGACTGCAATCTCCACTTCCCAGGTTCAAGTGATTCTCCTGCCTCAGCCTCCCGAGCAGTTAGGACTACAGGCATGCGCCACCACACCCGGCTAATTTTTTTTTTTTGTATTTTTAGTAGAGATGAGGTTTCACCTTGTTGTCCAGGCTGGTTTCAAACTCCTGACCTCACGCCCGCCTTGGCCTCCCAAAGTGCTGGGATTACAGGCTTAAGCCACCAGACCTGGCCTAAGTTAAGGATCTTGAGATGGGAAGATTATCCTGATGGACCCAATGCAATCCTCAGGGTCCTTCTGAGAGGGAAACGGAAGGACCAGAGTGGGTGAAGAGGATGTCATGAGGGAGGCAGAGGTCAGAGTGATGTGGGGTCATGAGCCAAGAAATGCAGGCAGCCTCTAGACTAGAAAAGCAGGGAAATGGATTCTTCCTTGGAGCCTTCGGAAGGAACCCAGCCTTGCTGACCCATTTTACATTTCTGACCCATATGTTATTTTAAGCCGTTAAGTTTGTTACAGTAGCAGCAGGAAATTAATACATTAACCTCTTTCTACAGTGAGCTTCACACCACCCAAGCCACCCTGCCTACTCTCCCACCTGAGGCCCCTTCCACCTTCCCAATCAATCTCCCCTGGATTTCCCACATGGAAACCATAACTAGCCTTGCCCTCAGGCTTCCACCAAATTGTTTCTTTGGCATTCCTTCGCCTTCTCCTGTTTCCTGACCCTTCCCAGATCTGCATCTCCCTTTAACGTGATAGGTTTTTTTGTTTTTTGTATTTTGTTTTGAGACAGAGTCTTGCTCTGTTGCCCAGGCTGGAGTGCAGTGGTGCGATTTCAGCACACTACAACCTCCACTTCCCACATTCAAGTGACCCTCGTGCCTCAACCTCCCGAGTAGCTGGGACTACAGGTGTGTACCACCACGCCCAGCCTAACCTGATAGGTTTTTTGTTTCATTTTGTTTTTTAAGAGCTCAGGCTGGAGTGGTCATAGCTCACTGCAACCTTGACCTCCTGGCCTCAAGCAATCCTCCTACCTTAGCCTCCCAAGTAGCTGGGACTACTGGTGTGCACCACAGTGCTCAGCTAATTTTTAAAACAATTTTATTTTGTAGAAACGGGGGTCTCATTCTGTTGCCCAGGCTGGTTTCGACCTCCTGGGCTCAAGTGATCCTCCCATCTCAGCTTCTCAAAGCCATGGGATTAAGGCATGAGCCCCACATCCAACCAAACCTGATAGTCTTTAACTCTACCTATTAAAATAATCCAGTGTGAGACATTTAAAAAACATTGAGGTCCCAGCCCAGACCAATTAAGTCAGACTCTATGGAGGTGGAGCTCAAGTTATCACATAATTTTATAAAGCTCCTCAGGTGATTCTAATGTGCATCCAGCATTGAGAACACCTGCCAACGTGTTGCTACGCAGTAATCACACTTTAGTATGCACAAGAATCACCTGGAGAACTCTGAATGTAGATGCCAGGGCCCCATGCCCAGAGAGTCTGGGTCAATACCTCTGATGGGGGCTCAAGATCCTGCTTTTCTAACAAGCTCTCCAGAGGTTCAGATGCAGGTAACATTTGGAATGTTAAGAGACACTTCCATTGCCCTCTGTCTGCTCCCTTCCCGGGAAACTCAGCTAATTAGATGAGTTCCTTAGATCAATGATCCTCAATCTTCAATGAATATCAGAATCATCTAGGGAGCTTACTAAAAATACAGTTGCCCAGACACCAGTCCGGTTTGTTTAACCAGATCCTACATAACCAGCTGCCCCGGGTGTTAGGATGCATCCTGAAGTTTGAGAATCAACACCTAGAACAGTGGTCCTCAAACCTGAGCAGGCAATGTAATCCCCTGGGGAGCTTGTTAAAACACAGATTGCTAGGCCCCACCTCTAGAATTTCTGATTCAGTCTATCTGGGGTTGGGCCTGAGAATTTGCAACTCCTAACAAGTGCCAGGTAATACAGAGTTGCTGCTTTGGGGACCCTAATTTCTTTAGATTGATGTTCTGGGCCGGGTGTGGTGGCTCACACCTGTAATGCCAGCACTTTGGGAGACCAAGGTGGACAGATCACTTGAGGTCAGGAGTTCAAGACCAGCCTGGCCAACATGGTGAAACCCCGTCTGTACTAAAAATACAAAAATTTAGCTGGGCATGGTGGTGCACACCTGTAATCCCAGCTACTTGGGCGGCTAAGGCAGAAGAATCGCTTGAACTAGGAGGCGGAGGTTGCAGTGAACCAAGATCGTGCCACTAAACTCCAGCCTGGGTGACAGAACAAGACTCCGTCTCAAAAAATCAAAGATTGATGTTCTAAGCAAAGTGTTTATCCCACTCTGTCTCCAGTTCATCATTTCTCCTCATTCCCTCAGCCAGCACAGAATTCAGTCGAGGAGACAGAAAGGACAGAGGGAAGCACTCAAAGAGGTCTTGACTTGAAGGGACTTTGAGAGAAGGACTCCTGGTGAGCTCACCACTAGGGAAACTGGCAAAATTCTAGTAACTCTCTATAGCCAAAGATGGTGGCCAAATTCCAGTGGGAAATAGAAGTAACCTGATCAATAGCTGTTAACTTCACAGATATGTCCAGTTCCAATGGGACTCAAGAGCTTAGAGCTTCTCTGGCAGAATCTCTCAGCCTGTGGTGGTGAGGAGTGTGTAGGTATAGTGAGAAATCAGAGAAAGTTTGAGGCTGGGGGGCCAGGCACAGTGGCTCACGCCTGTAATCCCAGCACTTTGGGAGGCTGAGGCGGGCAGATCACGAGGTCAGGAGTTCGAGACCAGCCTGCCCAATATGGTGAAACCCCGTCTCTACTAAAAATACAAAAATTAGCTGGGCGTGGTGGTGCATGCCTGTAGTCCCAGCTACTCGGGAGGCTGAGGCAGAAGAATCACTTGAACCCAGGAGGCGGAGGTTGCAGTGAGCCGAGATCATGCCACTGCACTCTAGCCTGGGTGACACAGCAAGACTCCATCTCAAAAAAGAAAAAAAAAGAAAAGAAAAGGAAAAGAAAATTTGAAGCTGGGGCTGACACTTGTTACATTCATTCATTCATTCGTTCGTTTAGAAATAAGGTCTCACTATGTTGCCCAGGCTGGTCTTGAACTCCTGGCCTCTAGCAATCCTCACCCCTGAGCCTCCCAAGTAGGTGGGATTACAGGCGTGCACCACCATGGCTGGCTTCACCAAGACAATTAAATGGAAAAGCCAAGCTGGAGCTACAGAGTCCTCCCTCCAATGGCATTAACCCCAGCTTGTACAATGCTCTGGAGAGAGAGCTAAAAAGACAGTAGGGTGAGGATGGGAAGAGCCAGGTGAGGGAGAAAGTCATTTTCTTCCCTTTATATGAAAAGGGAATGGGAAATTAAGGGCAACTGGAGAGCCACCAAAAAGAGGGAAGCAGAGACTGGGCTAGGAAGCCCACCAGCTGGAGTCCTTACAAAATCTGCTCCATCTCCTCAACCTCGTGCCAGAACTTGGTGATGTGCTAAGGGCATGTGATCTGCTGAAACACCAGAAGTCACATTTTTAGGAAGTCAGAAGGCAGACGGCTAGATCCAGCATCTGCTGATTTCCGTATACATGCCACCGACCTATCCACTAACTCACTGCCAGTGCATCACATGACCAGCAGGTTCGGGAGAAATTCCAGGTGTTAGAACCACAGTCACGGGGCTGAACAGGCCTGGGGTATTTAGGAAACAAGCATCAGCCTGTGCAGGCTTGGATATCAGCACTGAGTGGTGATTATTGTGATAGGGAAGTTCTCCAGTTGGGTGGACAGAGTCAGGGAGGTCATTAGCAGGACTAGCGGCCCTGAGGTACTGATCCCCAAGGTTCTACAAGTGGTAACTCTAGCTTGGTCAGCTACCTACTATAAATCACTTGCAGCCTCAGTTTCTCACCTGTAAAATTATGCTGTTGCCTTATCTACCCGAAGGCAGGAGACTAAACCAAGTGATACCTCCTTTTCTTCCCACCCCAAGCCAGGCACCAAGTCTATTCTATCCCCACCAATCTCCCACATCTGTATCCTCTGCTCACATCCCGCTGCCATAGCCCTGGCTCAGACACTCTTCAGCTCCTACCTCGCTGATTGCAATAGTCTCCAAACTGGTTTTCCCTGCTGGTAGTCTCACCCAGGCCCAAGAATCTTCCTTTGATCAATTTTTCACACTGCTCCAAAATCTTTAACAATTCCACATCACAAGAAAGTTCAAAGTCCTTCATGTGGCAGGCAGAGTCCTCTAGGCCCGTAGGTTCCAGCTGTTGCCAATCCCTCCAGTCAAATCACTTCAATGCCAGCCCCTACCCCAGCAGCTGGAACCACCTGCAGTCCCTCCGGTGCTCTGGGCTTCCTCCCTCCTCTTCACATTTGCATGTGCTATGTCCTCTGCTCAGAGAAGCATTTCTTCCTCCTGTATTTGCCCTTCAAGATTCTCCCCAAGGTCACCTCCTCCACCTTGCTGTCTTAGCCCTCCCTGCCCATCTTGTAAATTTTCCTCACCCTGTACTCTATTCATTTGCAATGTGTCTCTTCCCCTACTTGACCCTTATCTCACTGGGGTTGAGACTGGGGCTCTCGTCTTTATACCCAATACACAGCACAATGCCAGGCCCATGGCCAACTCCCAATAAGTGTTTGTTATATTAATGAGTGGAGGATGAATCAGTGAATAAATGAAACTTTTGGGTTCTCTTCTAGCCCCTAATCCTCACCAACCTGTGCTAAGAATGCCCTTCTTAGGCCAGCCATGGTGGCTCATGCCTATAATCTCAGCACACTGGAAGGCCAAGGCAGGAGGATCACTTGAGCCTAGGAGTTTGAGACCAGACAGCCTGGGCAATATGGTAAGACCCTGTCTCTACAAAAGAATTAAAAAAAAAAAATTAGCCGGGTGTGGTGGCACATAACTGTGGTTCCAGTTACTTGGAAGGCTAAGGCAGGAGGATCATTTAAACCCAGGAGGTCGAGACTGCCGTGAACTAGGATCGTGCCACTGCACTCCAGCCTGGGCAACAGAGCAAGACTCTGCTTCAAAAAAGAAAAAAAGAGTGCTCTTCTTTTAGTGGTCCTTTGGTCCTTTTTTTTTTTTTTTCTGAGACTGAGTTTTGCTCTTGTCGCCCAGGCTGCAGTGCAGTGGCGCCAAACTGGGAAGCTATTGTAGGGTAGACTGGGCTCAACTAATGGTAGGGAGGGAGAGAAATGGATGACTTCAAGAGATATCAGTCAAATCCCCAGGATTTGGTGATGGAGGGGATGAAGGAAACCAGGAGAGAAGCATCAGGATGGCCCCCAGGTTTCTGGCTTTCATAATTGAATGGATGTGGTGCCATCATCTGAGACAGAAAGTGATGGGAGATGTCTCCACACTGGGGCATGAAGACTTGGCCAGTTTGGGGCAGGTTGACTTTGAGGTCCCCTGTGAGTGACAACCAAAAGGGGTGTCAAGTAGACAACAGAAAATAAGAGTCTGGAGTGCAGAAGAGAGGTCTGGCTAGAGATCAGCTTTGTAAGTCATCTGTTTATTGGTGGTCATTTAAGCCTGGGTGCTAACGAGATCCTAAGGGAGAAAGCTTAGGGTGGGAATAGGAAGTTTAAGATCAGGCTTTGGGAAACCTAACATTTAAGACCGAGTAAAAGAGGCTGAGATTACAAAGGAAACCCAAGAAGCCAGAGATGTTAACAATGGCTGTGGAATGCTATGAAAGTATTTTACATTTGTAGCTACTTTTACAATTGAATAAAAATGTTTAGTTTAAAAAGCCAAACTTTTTATGGCTTCTAGAACTTAATTCACTTTCTGGATTTTGAAAAATAGTGCCTGAGGGCAAGAGGTGATAGTCAAAATATTTAACTAGCAAGATACGCCAGTAGGACACTTTCACCTGAGCCAGCTGGAGGAGGGAGGGTCTCAGAGGCCTTTGCTGTGCCACAGGCATTAACCCTGTGGTTGCTGGATCATGAAGAAGTGGAGAGAGGCTAACGGCAGGGGCCACGCAGAGAGGATCTCAGGACAGCATCTGTTTAGTCATTGAGCAGAACCGGTGCCTGCTGCTGAGAATCAGTCCTGCAGCAGGGTCCTTACCAGCTGGATCCCACCAGATCCTTCCCCACCATCTCCACCTACTCATTGCCCCCCAGAGTTCTCCAGCACAATGGACTATTCCTCATTTCCTTAGAACATCTCACCTTTTCATGCCTCCATGAACTTCCCTACGCCTACAATGCCTTTCTTCTAGTTTGGCAAATTTCTGTGTATATTTGAATGTCCAGGTAAAATATCACCTCTTCTGTAAAGTCGTCATTGACTTCACCAGGCAGAATCAATTTCTTCTTAATTATTTTTCCATGCATTTTATGCAGACTTAGTATAGGACTTTGCAAAGTGGTGAACTCCTTGAGGACTAGGACTGCCTCATTTGTATCTAAAATAATGTCCTGTGTATGGGTACTTCAAAAAAATGACAAAGGGCCAGGTGCAATGGCTCATGCCTGTAATCCCGGCACTTTGGGAGGCCGAAGCAGGTGGATCATGAGGTCAGGAATTTAAGATCAGCCTGGCCAAGACGGTGAAACCTCGTCTCTACTAAAAATAGAAAAAAATTAGTGGGGCATGATGGCAAGCACCTGTAATGCCAGCTACTCGGGAGGCTGAGGCAGAGAATTGCTTGAACCTGAGAGGCAGAGATTGCAGTGAGCCAAGATCATGCCACTGCACTCCAGCCTGGGCAACAGAGCGAGATTCCATCTCAAAAAAAAAAAAAAAAAAAAGAAAGAAATGACAAAGGTTGTTGAATGAATCTCAATGTGACTGCAACCTCAAAAAGAGACCTAGAACATCCTTTTTTTTTTTTTTTTTTTTTTTTTTTTTGAGATAGGGCCTCTTTATGTTGCCCAGGCTGGTCTGGAACTCCTGAACTCAAGGAATCCTCCCACTTTGGCCTCCCAAAGTGCTGGAATTTACAGATGTGAGCCACTGCACCTCGCCTAAACCATCTTTTTCCTCAATTTGTTATTAAAACTCAGCAACCTCACTGACACATGCTATGACATGGATAAAACTTGAAAACATCATGTTAAGTGAAAGAGGCCAGTCACAAAGAACCACGTATTATAGGATTCTATTGATATGAAATGCCCAGAAATGGCAAACCCACAGAGAGGACAGAAAGTACATTAGTGATTGCCTAGGGCTGAGGGGGTTGGGGAGAAAAAGGGAGTGATTGTGAGTGGGTACAGGATTTCTTTGTGAGGTGATGAAGTGTTCTAAAATTGATTGTGATGTCTCACAATTCTGTGAATCTACTAAAAACCATTGCATTGTACACTTCAAATGGTGCCAGACGTGGTGGTATGAGCCTGTAATTCCAGCTATTCAGAAGGCTGAGGTGGGAGGATCACTCTGGCCTAGGAGCTTGAGATCAGCCTGGGTGACAGAGCAAGACCCTGTCTCTAGAAAAGAGAAAGAATAAATGGGTAAGTTGTATGATATATGAAATATATCTCAATAGAACTGATTTTTTTTCTTTAGAGACAGGGTCTTGCTCTGTCACCCAGGCTGGAGTACAGTAGTGCAATCATAGCTCACTGCAGCCTCGAGCTCCTGGGCTCAAGCAATCCTCCCGTCTAGGCCTCCCACAGTATTAGGATTACAGGTGTGAGCTATTGCACCTGGCCCAGAATTGATTTTTAAAAAACACCTCAGCAACTCCTCTTACTTCATCTAACTCAAAGGGAGGGCTTAAATGTTTCCTTCTGGGAAGGAAGGTGGACCCAGTGGGAGTGAGTATGGAGGGGTATATGCAGGGGTGCTGCTGTGGCCGGCTTGGGAAAGATAGGGCATATTTGGAAAGCAGGCTGAGTCCTGTTAATATAATGGGCTGAGAATACTTCAGAAAGAGGGGTTCTGGTGAAAACGGAAACCACTTCAATGAAACCAGATTGCAGCAGAAAGGCTGAGGTTACCGTGAGAACAGTGAAGTTTTACTTTGAAACCAATGGCTGAGTGTGGTCTCCTCACCTGGCCTGGGAATCTTCTAGGAGGAAAGAATTGTTATTTAGGAGAGGATTAAAATTCTGATAGACGAGGCTGGGCGCGGTGGCTCACGCCTGTAATCCCAGCACTTTGGGAGGCCGAGGTGGGTGAACCACAAGGTCAGGAGTTTGAGACCAGCCTGGTCAACATGGTGAAACCCTCGTCTCTACTAAAAATACAAAAATTAGCCGGGTGTGGTGGTGCATGCCTGTAATCCCAGCTACTCAGGAGGCTAAGGCAGGATAATTGCTTGAACCTGGGAAGCAGAGGTTGCAGTGGGCCGAGATTGGCCACTGCACTCCAGCCTGGGCGACAGAGCAAGACTGTGTATGAAGAAAAAAAAAAATTCTGGGCCGGGCAGGTGGCTTACACCTGTAATCCCAGCACTTTGGGAGGCCAAAGCGGGTGGATCACAAGGTCAAGAGACCGAGACCATCCTGGCCAACATGGTGAAACCCCGTCTCTACTAAAAATACAAAAGTTAGCCAGGCATGGTGGCGTGTGCCTGTAATCTCAGCTACTCAGGAGGCTGAGGCAGGCGGATCACTTGAACTCGGGAGGCGGAGGTTGCAGTGAGCCAGGATTACACCACTGCACTCCAGCCTGGCAACAGAGTGAGACTCTGTCTCAAAAAAAAAAAAAAAAAAAAAAAAAATTCTGATAGATGTTGCCTAGAAACCCAGCAACCATAAAGTAGAAAGCTTGAAAGGGGGGCTGCTCTCCTTTTCCCCCAGTTGGGCCCTCCTGAGAGGTGATAAATCCTAGTGCCGCACATGAGGACTCTGGAGATGGCTGCCTGGGTTCGAACCCTGACTCTTTGCATTTGGAGCTGCATTGCCTCGTGCAAGTCACTCAATCTGTCTGTGCCTCCATTTTCTATACTGTTAAATGGGGCTAATGATACTACCTTCCTCATAGGATTGTTGGGAGGATTAATTCAGACAACACATGAATAATTCAGCACAGTGTTGGTCTGGCATGGTGGCTCATGCTTGTAATCCCAGCACTTTGGGAGGCTGAGGTGGGTGGATCACTTGAGGTTAGGAGTTTGAGACTAACCTGGCCAACATGGTGAAACCCCATCTCTATTGAAAGTACAAAAAATTAGCCAGGCGTAGTGGCGGGCGCCTGTAATCTCAGCTACTTGGGAGGCTGAGGCAGGAGAACTGCTTGAACCCGGGAGGCAGAGGTTGCACAGTGAGCTGAGATTGAGCCACTACACTCCAAACTGGGGGACAGAGCAAGACTCCAACTCAAAAAAAAAAAAAAAAAAAAAGGCCGGGCACGGTGGCTCACGTCTGTAATCCCAACATTTTGGGAGGCCGAGGCAGGCGGATCACGAAGTCAGGAAATCGAGACCATCCTGGCCAACATGGTGAAACCCCATCTCTACTAAAAAAAATACAAAAAGTAGCCGGGCATGGTGGTGGGCGCCTGTAATCCCAGCTATTCAGGAGCCTGAGGCAAGAGAATCACTTGAACCTGGGAGGTGGAGGTTGCAGTGAGCCAAGATCACACCACTGCACTCCAGCCTGGGCGACAGAGCAATACTCCATCTCAAAAAAAAAAAAAAAAAAAAAAAAAAAAAAAAAAAAACGGAAAAAGCATAGTGCTTGATCATGGAGGCACTAGTAGGAGGCAGTCTCTGGAGTGAGAATCTGGAGCTGCGAAACTGGTTGCTGGAGAAGCGGCTGATGCCTGCTAGCCTGGGGTGAGATCTAATATTAGGCAAAGAGACAGCAGCTGGCTGGGGGTCGGGGTGTTGGCTGGGAAATGGCCTGAAGATTGTTAACAGCCTCATTGCTTAACCCTGCCAGTAGGGCTCATACTTCCTGTTTTCAGTGTCTCTGAGTCCTGATGCTGGAGCTTCTCAAGTTTGAACAAGATCTTTCTTGGACCCTGAGGGGAAGGCAGAAACTGAGCAGCCACTCGGCTTGGGCAGCTTCCTAGCTGGTTTCCAATCCCACAAAATAGTGCAGTTCTGAGGTGGGAGAAGGGAGAGGGTTCCCATCTGATCTGATGCTACAAGAATTTACTTAGCTTTGTAATAATAACCACCGTTTTTATGCTTTTATTAGGTGCCAGTATTATGCTAAGGTACTTATGAACTCATGAATCCTTTCTGTTGTTTTTGTTGTTGTTGAGACGAAGTCTTGCTCTGTTACCCAGGATAGAGTGCAGTGGTGTGATCTCGGCTCACTGCAAATTCCACCTCCCAGGTTCAAGTAATTCTCGTGCCTCAGACTCCCAAGTAGCTGGGATTACAGGCATATGCCACCACGCCTGGCTAATTTTTGTTTTTTGTTTTTTTTTTAGTAGAGACAGGGTTTCACCTTGTTGGTCAGGCTGGTCTCGAATTCCTGACCTCAGGTGATCCGGCCACCTTGGCGTCCTGAAGCATTGGGATTACAGGCTGAGCCACTGCGTCCAGCCTTCATGAATCCTTATAACAACCCAGGGAGGTAGATTGTATCATCTCTTTTGTACAGATGAGGAAACTTAGGTGCAGAGAGGCTAATAATCCTTCTCAAGTCACACAGCTGGTGTTAGATTGTAGTTCAGGCCACCGGACTCCAAAATCCGTGCTCTAAACTACTGCATCAACCTGTGTAAAACAGCACACTAGATGATGGGGATCAAAAGCCGAATACTAATCCCAGTACTTTGGGAGACCAAGGCAGGCAGATCACCTGAGGTCGGGAGTTTGAGACCAGCCTGGCCAACACGGTGAAACCCCATCTCTACCGAAAACACAAAAATGAGCTGGGTAGTGGTAGTGCATGCTTGTAATCCCGGCTACTTGGGAGGCGGAGGCAGGAGAATCGCTTGAACCTGGGAGGCAGAAGCTGCAGTGAGCTAAGATTGCGCCACTGCACTCCAGCCTGGGCGACAGAGTGAAACCCTGCCTCAAAAAAAAGAAAAAGCCGAATACTTGGAGTTCTTGCCCTCTAGGGAAGCACGGTCCAGAAAGCCTTTAACCAGGAAATCCAGGAGACCTTGTGCCACCAAACCCCACGCAGAAAACTGGCTGTTCGTGCAGAGAACTCATGCTGACCATATCTTGAATTTTTCTGGGCACTTCATATATTCTGACCAATTGTACCCAAAGGCTGTCAATCAGTGGTGCATGTCAGTAACACTGAGGGAGCTTTTCTAAAACCACAAGACCTGGAGCCAGCCCTGACCTGAATCACAATCTCTACAGGTGGAGTGTAGGTGTGCATATTTTAAAAGGTCCTCAGATGACTCGATTAAGAAACACTGCCCCAACCCATTAACACAGCTTGGAAATTCTAATTTTTGATACCCAATTATCTCCCAACCTGCCTTCTACACCCCAGCTTTTCAGAACTTGATGTTTTGTTCAAAATATATAGTCACCCCCATTAGGACATCATCCAGCTTTGAGATTCTGGGCCCCCTAATCATAGGCATAGCAATTGCTGGTCACAAGCTCTGTTAACACACTGAGAAAATTCCAGCATCAGTCCCACACACAGATGATGAGAAATTATGTTTTTTGTTTCCTGAATGCCACAGACTCAAGCTGGCATTCTGGATAAGCAATTTTCTTTCTTTCTTTTTTTTTTTTTAATTTATTTGAGGTGAAGTCTTCCCTCTGTCACCCAGGCTGGAGTGCAGTGGCGCAATCTCGGCTCACTGCAACCTCTGCCTCCCGGGTTCAAATGATTCTCCTGCCTCAGCCTCCCGAGTAGCTTGGATTACAGGCGCCCACCCCTACACCCGGCTAATTTTTTTGTATTTTTAGTAGAGATGGGGTTTCACTATGTTGGTCAGGCTGGTCTCAAACTCCTGACCTCAGGTGATCCACACACCTCGGCTTTCCAAAGTGCTGGATTACAGGCGTGAGCCACCGAGCTCGGCCAGCAATTTTCACTTACAGGTCTTCTTCTTCTTCTTCTTTTTTTTTTTTTTTTTTGAGACAGGGTCTTGCTCTGTCACCTAGGCTGAAGTGCAGTGGCACAATCAGCTGACTGTAAACTTGAACTCCTTGGCTTATTATGATCCTCCTGCCTCAGCCTCCCAAGTAGCTAGGACTACAGATATGTGCTACCACACCTGGCTAATTTTTTTATTCTTTGCAGAGACAGGGTCTCCCTAAGTTTCTCAGGCTGGTCTCAAACTCCTGGGCTCAAGCGATTCTCCCACCTCAGCCTCTCAAAATGTTGGGATTACAGGCATGAGCCACTACACCTGGCCACAGGTGTTCTTCTTGCTTGAGGTCAGCTCAAGGATTGTGGGCAGAGTGAAGAGAATGTTGTGGAGTTAACCCTAAAGAAGACCACCATGTACAGCTGTATAAGATGTGCACTGCATAAAGGCATCAGGCTAAGGAGGCAATTGGGAGCTGACACTAAGCCTGTACACTACTTACACAGCCATGGGATTGTGGTTTGGGGAAACTTTGTATACGTTAAGTGCTGTGGTGGCCCTGTCCTACAGCTCTCCTAACCTCTACCTCCCAAAGCTCCATTAAGTCCAGAGATGCAGTCCCACAAGAAACTCTGGGGTGCAGTCCATCTTTGTTATTTTCTCCTTTTTATGTACTCCAACTCCTTCCCATACAAGCACCAGGGAGATTTGTAATCAGAAAAATCACATTTTATTGATCACTTTTATTTAAAATTACAAAAATATAAATAAAAATAGTGAAATATAAATATTCAGTGTACAGGAGTGGTCCTCACCCCACCCAGTGAGGATTGGATGAACTAGGCTAAAAGGAAGGGATAACTGGCCAAGAAAGGGACATCTATGTGAAAGTGAAACTGAGACAGTGCTGGTCACAGGTCATGCTGCAGAATAATACATTCCCAGGCACTATCATGTGGGGGACCCAAGAGGCCCCAGGAGTGACCTATAACCTCTCCAGAAAGACCACTCTGTGTGGCATCACAGTCCACACAATTTAAGGAAATATCTAGACTTACAGTCAGACACCAGCTCTTACTCACACTTACACTCACAGCCCACACACAAGTGTGCAAACATACACACACATATATATTTCCTGATACATTCATGGAATGTCAGAGCCCTGCCCTGAAGTCATTAGTGTCTCTGCTCCCCAAACCGCTGCTCCCACATTGGCTAAGCTCCCTCAAGAGACCTCAGCTGTTACACTTCCTAATTGGGAAATTATTCATTTCTCAACCATGGGCCTCATAAATGCCCACTGTCGGGGGAGCTGGCTCTCCCTTCACCCATGCACAGGAGATGCTCCGCCCTTTTTAACTCCTGCAGACTTCAGTCCAGAAAAAGACAAGTTGCTGGTCAGTAACATGTTGAGTCAGGACCACCCCTCCATCCTGGCCAGAGGGGTCTGGGCAGCCAGCACCCAGGCCTATGCCTGAGGGTAAAGCTATTGTCGTTCGCCCTGGTGGGTGGCACGGGCAAATCCATCTGTGCAGAGCCTATCTTCCCAGTCTCTTCTTACAGCTGATGGAGATGACTCTACTGCAAAAATGACAGCCAGCAAGAAAGCGGGTGGTGCCCGTTTCCTCCCTGGGGACCCTCAGAGGGCTAGGCCATTCTCTTCCTTGGTGTGACTGCGGATCCAGGGCAAGAAGTATGAGACTCTCGTGTAGACGCCTGGCTTGTCCTTCAGAGCACATCCACGGCCCCAGCTCACAATTCCAGTCAAAGTCATGCGGCCTTGGAGGGAACAGACGAGGGGTCCCCCTGAGTCTCCCTGTGAAGCCAAAGACACAAAAGATGAGCCCTGGAGAAGTGAGGAGGGGATTTCTGATCCCACTACCCAACCATATCAGAGAGAGGGAAGAGTTTCCCAGTCAAAGTCCTTAGCGACTTCCCATTTACTTTCTTTTTTGGCGGGGAGGACAGAATCTCGCTCTGTTGCCCGTGCTGGCATGCAATGATGTGATCTCAGCTCACTGCAAACTTGCTTCCTGTGCTCATGTGATTCCCATGTCTCAGCCTCCTGATTAGCTGGAATTACAGGCATGCACCACCACACCTGGCTAATTTTTTTTTTTTTTTTTTTTTGTATTTTTAGTAGACACAGGGTTTCACCATGTTGGCCAGGCTGGTCTCAAACTCCTGGCCTCAAGTGATTCACCCACCTCGGCCTCCCAAAGTGCTGGGATTACAGGCGTGAGCCACTGTGCCTGACGCAGCCCCATTTTCTACCACATCAAGTTTAAAATCCCCTGCTTGGCTTTAAAAGCCCTGTCGTCTGCCACTATTCCATCCACATTCCCAGACCCTAGTTCTCCTCCCCACCCGGAATATGCCAGCCTCCTTCTCAGTTTTGTATCTTTCAGCTGAAACACCCTCCTTTCTTCCCTCTGCCTCTTCAAATGCCTATCAAGTCACATTTCCTTTAAAGCCTCCCCTCCCTGACCCTCAGGTTGGCACTCACCTCCCTCTCCTGAACACCTGATCATTTATCATTCACAACGCACCCTGGGCACTGAGTTACATTGTCTTTTACTGTTTCCTCTTTCTAGGATCTCGTGCCCCCAGTCTGAAGTGACTTGCGCAGAGCTGGGATTTTTTTGTAATGTTTGGCAAACACATAAGGATTGGTTTAAACCCTCAAAGACCTGAGCTCCTGGTTCTGGCTACTTAGGGCTTTGGCTAGAGAGAGACACACTAAAGCTGGCTGGGACAAGCCCAGGAGCTCTGGGGAGATATGGAAGAGGTGGAGAGAGATGCTTGGAACACTCACCTGGCAGGAATCTGTTTTCCACTGTGGGTCGGCAGCACACAGCATTTTGGTGGTGACCTCAGAGCCGTAGTAGTGGGGCTGCTGACACTCCCGGTGGGAAATCAGCTTCACAACAGTCATTTTCAGCTGCTCCGGATAGAGATAGTCAGCTAGGTGGAGAAAACAGGGAGGCGTTTGCACCAAGATTTATCTGTCCACTGGGAGTCTGCCAGGGAGGGGAACCATAAAGTATCTCTACCAGGGAAGGCCCTTATTCTCTTCCATGCAAATCTGAGCCTTTACTCCACCTATAGCCCCTACCATCTATTTACCTTTGCAGCCTATCGCTCCCTAAACAACACTCCTCATCCATCCCTGGACCCAACTGCCACCTCCTCAGTGCTCCCACCTCTAACTCTGCAGTCTTCCCTTGATCATGCTGGGCTCACTTTCAGGTCAAAACACTCCTCAGGACCTTCTAAGTCCCAATTGTCACTTACTAGAATTCTCTTTTCCAAAGCCAGTGATCTCACAGCTTGTGCCAAACGGGGGATCGTTATACATCGAGGGCAGGCAGATGGTCTGTATAGTCCGGGATGGCTGCGCACACCTGCCCTCCTTGGAATGGATCTTCAGCAAGGCTGGGGGAGGACAGAGGGTCAGAGGAGAAAGATCACTACTGGTTAGGTGGTCCCCATCTGTCCCCTCCAAGTGCTGAGGAAGTAGCTATGTCTATCCCTAGGTCAGTCATCCAGGGAGGTCTGCTGGTCGCTTATCACCTGGAAACCTCCCCTGCCCCGTGCCCCAAGGGCTTTGTTCCAGATGTTGAAAAAGGCTTGGATGGCCAGAGCCGCTGCATACAGCTGTACAGGTCATTTCTGCAAAAACTCCCGGCTGAGGTAGTTAGGCTGGAATCCAGCCCAAGGCTCCATTCTCCAAGTTCTATATCCTAGCACAGACAGAGGCTGCACCCCACAAAGGAAGGTGTGTCTTTTTCTAATTCATATAAACAGGGAATTCCCAGCCCAAGCCATATACCCACAGGGCTGTTTCCACTCGCAAGAGGCTACTTGTTGGGGAGATTCAGGGTCTCTCCAGGGGAGCACCGGGCCCCTCAGACTTCATGGAACTCTTCCCTGCCACTCCCTTTGTCATGTATATAGAGGCTTCAAGGTCCCCCACCCCACCCCTGCCCCACCGGGCAGCTTCAACCTCAGCTCCGGTCTCTCCCTGGGTCCCACTCTCCCCAAGCCATTATGGCCACAGCAGTCGCGGGGTTCCCTCTCACCAATGTCGTTGTGGTGAGCGAGCGTGTCAGCGCTGTAGTCCTTGTGTAGGATGAGGTTTTCCACCTCAAACTTCATCTCCCCTTGCGTGTGGGAGTTAAGCCTTGAGCGACCCAGGTAGACGATGTAGTCCTCCTTCTTTGGGTAATCACTGTGGGAGAAGAAACCCATCAAACAGCTTAGTCCCATGAAATCTGCCACTTCTTCCTTCCCTCCCTAGAGGCCTCAAAGCGTGACTTGTCCGCAAGGCCACAGGCTGCATGGAGAGGGGCAGATGAGGGAGAAATGAGGCAGAACCCTTTGCTGGGAAGGAGAAAGGGATGTGCTTGGGGTGGGGCAGAAGAGTTGAAGAGGAGAAACCCAGGGCCGTACATGAAGCAGTGTGTGGCGCTGACCACCCAGCAAGGGCTGATGAGGCTGCCTCCACACACATAGGTGACAGAGCCCCCCCGGTGCCTCCTGTAGATGGCCGCAAACCAGGGCTGGTTCTCGATGGTGGTGAATTCTCCCCCAACAATCTTAAAGCGGGGCCTCAGAGTCTTTTGGCCACACTGAAATTTTAATTCTTCTGGAGGAGAGGAGGGCTTTTTTCCTGGAGGACAAACAGAGGGATGTCTTAGGGAGGCAGGTAGGAGAAAGCATCCCTCTTGGGTGCCCCCCACCTCCTCAGTCCTCCTGTGATGGAATAAGGGGACATGCGAGTTTGTCCCCTTCCACCCCACTGTCATCAGCAGGTCAGTGATGCTCACCATCTGCGCAGTCATGCACCATGCACTCTTGGACAAGCGGCTTTAGGCCCACCTGCACATAGCACCAGGGTCGCCACCGGTTGTCTGGGTTCCTGGCAACAAAGAAAGATAGGGGATGTCATTCCAACCCAGAGGGCCTTCCTTGCCTCCTCCCCTCAGGGAAGACTCAACCAGAGGCCGCGCTTCTCTCCTGCTATGGCTGGCCCTCTGGGAAAAGGAGATGGTAACAAGGTTTCTGGGAAGCTGTAGGGAGGGCTCTTGGTCCTTGTTGCCCCCACCTCACCTGCAGTAATTGTGTTTCCCCAGGCCCAGCTGAAGAGCATCAGATCTGTGGGCATGGTATGTTTGCTGAAGGACAGTGGCAGAGTTCCAGGCCAGGCAGGGCCGGCCCATGGTGTCAGTGCTGGCCTTTCCTCGGTAAAAGTGACCATTCCCCTCATAGCAGGTTTTTGACTTATCTACAAGGGTACAGGAGGATGAGAGAATATGAGAAAGAGAAGAACATTCCAACTAGCTTTTTTTTTTTTTTTTTTTTTTTTTTTGAGATGGAGTCTCGCTCTGTCGCCCAGTTGGAGTGCAGTGGTGTGATCTCAGCTCACTGAGATCCCTGCCTCCTAGGTTCAAGCGATTTTCCTGCCTCAGCCTCCTAAGTAGCTGGGACTACAGGCATCCACCACCATGCCGGGCTGATTTTTGCATTTTTAGTAGAGGCAGGGTTACACCATTTTGTCCAGGCTGGTCTTGAACTCCTGACCTCAAATGATCCACTCACCTTGACCTCCCAAAATGCTGAGATTACAAGTGTGAGCCACCATGCCCGGCTGCCAACGGACATTTTAAAGGTGTGGTTTCAGACCTGCCAGAAGAGTGGACAGGGTCTCCTTCCAACCCCACCTCACATTTGTGTGGCCACTGTTTCATGAGCGTGTGTGTGCTTATGCCTGTCACATAGGGATGAAGATGTCACCCACCCTACCTCCAGCTCCTAACTCCTGCCTGCTCTTGCCTCCCACCCATCCCTCCCTGTCCCCAAATTTCTGGTACCCCCTCCCTCCCAGTTGCAGTGGAGATCCCCATACCTATTTCACAGTGCTGCCCTCCGAATTTCTTTGGGCAGTTGCACCAGTGAATGTTGGAGAAGTACTTGTTGGACACACATGTTCCTCCATTTAGACAGTCACAGTTCGCTGGAGAGAACAAAGGGGGGGTAAGCGAGGGGGAGTGGAAGTGGTAAGGTCTGGGGCAGCCCTGCAGCAGAGGGCAGGGAGGGGATGTCCCCTGAAGCCTTCCCAACATGTCTGTGCAGCCAGCTGTTGTAGGGGTGGATACTCACATGGAACTTGATGAAGTTCATTGCTGCCCTGGAAGAGATTCGGGAGGAGGCTTCATCAAAGGTCCCATGCTCCAGGGACTCCAGGGTGAGGGTAAACTGGCCCCAATCCTAAAACCCACTCTTCCCTCTCCCTCTCGCCTCACCCTGTTCGTATCTAGTTCTCAATGGAAGACCATGGGTTTCCAGCCAGGAGAAATGGATTGACCCAAGCAAGCTTCATCTACCAGATGCCCGCAGGCTGGGGCAGTCCCGGCGGCCTCTTCCTCCCTTGCCAGCCAGTGCCAGCCCCCGTGGTTCTCAAGCCTCCGCTGCCACCCTGTCCCATTTCCTGGGGAGAGCCTGGCCCTGCTGTGGATGTAATTCGGAGGACCCCCGCTCCCTGAGCAGCCCCTCCTCTCCCCTGGTGCTGATCAGAGGTCCTTGGGCAGCATCAGTTAAAGCAAGAGCGCACTCACTTTGGAGTCGCTCACGACCAGGACGCAGAGAAGCAGGCGCGCCAGCAGGGCTCTCATAGTGGCGAGGTCGGGGCGCTAGACGGCGGCTCTGCAAGGGAAGGAGAAGTCAGGGCAAGAGGCGGAGGAGCGGGAAGGCAGGCCAGGCGGGCGACTGCAGCGCAGGGGAGGTGCCCGCGGTGACCAAGCTCCCCAGCTGTCTCTCTCCTCTCTGGGCTCCGGACTCCCGGGCAGCCTGGACCGGCACCCGCGGGGGACGCCTGGGACGGGGCGCCGTGACTGCGTGCAGCCGCCGGGGAGCCCGGGGAGCCCGGGCAGCCCAGGGCGGGGTAGGCAGACGCTCGGGAGCTGGGGCCGCCGCGCATCCGGCCCGGGGATCTCAGGACCGCAGCACTCACCGGTGGCTGAGGCAGGAGGGCACGAGCCGGCGCTGCGGGGACAGGTGGACCCTGGCCCGGGATCTAGGGCTGCGGTCTCCACACTGTGCTGCGACCCGCGGCGCCTGCTCTATATCAAGGCCCGCCCCGGCGCCGCCCCGCCCTCTCCCGCCGGGCTCCCTCCCCTGCCTTGCAGCGCTCGGCGACCCGGACCCCGCGTGCTTCCGCAACGCTCACAAAGATTTGGGGGCAGCGCGATCTCCAGCGGAGGGGACCCAACAGCGTCTGGACTGAGGAATCGAGAGGCTTGTAAATTCTCCGTGCTTCCTCCTATGCACCTGGCCGGGGGCCTGCCCCAGTGCAAGGAGTCCCCGAATTGCAAAGAGGAGAGAAGGCGCACGGGAGACTCTCTACTCGCCCAGCTCTGAAGCCTCCTGGGGTCCTCTAATCAGTTCTTCTCCAACCTCTCCCCGCTGGGCCCCAACTTGCCTAAGACTGCCTCAAACCCCCTTGCCCGCAGCTGATGGAGCTGTGAAGTCTTCATCAACGCGACAAATGTACGAGACATACTCTCCCAGAAACACAGACACAAAAACCCCTGCCTGTAGGGGCTTCTTCTGTGCCTCTGTTCAGTGGCAGTCCCCAGATATCACCAACACAACCAGTGGATGGAACAAAGCCGGGCTTATTGCTTTCGGCAGTAAGGGAGTTTGTTTGATGGTGCTATCAGAGGGGGAAAGGCAAGGCCAGATTACTGAAAATTTGCAGCTTGGTTTAAAGTCCGTTTTTGACAGGGCTTGATAAGGATTGGGTTAGGTGTCGTGATATGATGTTACAGGATTGTGGGAACAAAGTCCTAGGGCATAAACTGTTGGTGCTTCCTATTGAAGTGTTAACGGGTCTTTTGGGAAGTTTCCATAATGAGCAATTCATTTATTTGTGCAGGCAAGAATAAAAGTAAAGACAATGGAAACATGTAGACAGTTAACTGTGGAGGTTTTGGAGGGTGTGGAAGTTCTGTTCTCACCTCTGAGTAGAGGAATTGGGAGACTGGAGGACAAAATAAGAGGAAGATTTATTTTTCACTGTTTGTCATTTTACACTCTTAACATTTTAAAAAGCACATCCCTGTATAGCCCATTCCAAAAAGATAATTACACATTTTTTAATGCATGTGTATTTAGTGTTTTACTTCATCATAGAGCCTTGTTTATTCTATTCAGATAGAAACAATTGTTTATCAAATAAAATTGTCCTCCAGAAAAACAGACCATGTGTAAATGATTCCATCCACCCTTCCTGCCTGAGGATAAGCAGACATTTGTGTATACACACACACACGCATCTCTGGGCACACTTGGAGGAACATAGCAGGGATTCTGTGATTCTGTCACCCCCATCTCTTTCCCCTAGTGTCAGGAACCAGGGCTTGGGGTCATTTTGAACCCAGTAGGACTCGCGTTCTTAGTGAGAGGGAGGAGGCTGAGTCCCAGCAATCCACTAGGGGCTTTGGTCCCTTTCCCAGCCTAGGCCTGCAGCATTTTCCTGCCTTGCAAATCTGGACCTTGGGTCTGGGTCCACTTGAGAGTGACAGAAGGAAGGCAGGGAGAGTGCCAGGAAGGTAGGAAGGAGGAAGGCTCCTTTGCTCTGCCCCAGCCGAGGGCTCAGGATGCCAGCTGCCGGCTGGGGAAAGTACAAGTTAGCCTTTCAGCTTTTGGGAGGCAGATGACCCACTGTCTTCTGGAGAGACTTCTGTGCTTGTTGAGCTGCCAGCATTCCAGGGGACAGACTGAGTCAGAGATGCTATAGACCTCAGAGCCAACCTTGCTACTTCCTCTAGAAGACTGTGGTCAGTTTTGTTTGCATTTGAGAACCCATTAATTGTAAATAAACGTGACCAGAACGTAAACAGAGATGTTGCAGCCTGAGGACTTACCCCGAAACTGCTAGGTTAGTTATCAGGAAATTCCCAGGGGCCGTCATGATTCATGTTGCTCCCCTAGCAGCTCTCATGACTCCAGATTACTTGGCTGGAGGCTGTCATGCTGATTGTTGAGAGCAGATGACTTCATTTCCTCCTGGACAAAGAGGTTTGGAGACCGTTATGAAGCGTGACACCCTTTCTCCTCCCCTTCCGCCCCCTCCTCCCCGCTGCCACCTCTTCACCTAGCACTTCCAACTCTTCACAGAACTTCCTTATCCATGCGCTAATCTTTAGCACTCTCTGAAATCTTTGTGCAAAGTTCTTTTTTTTTTTTTTTAAAGAGAAGGTTTTGCTAGGCTTCTGAGTTCAAGGGGTCCTCCCACCTCATCCTTCCAAAGTGCTGGTATTACAGGCAGGAGCCACTGTGCCCAGTGACTTTCAGTCATTTGAGAGCAAAGATCACATCTTAAATATCTTTGTCTCTCCCTCAGCACTTGGTACGTGCCTTATTCACGTAGGTGCTTTATTGTGACTGAATTAATGAATGAGTAGGAACAAGAGCTTTGGGGCACCCTGGAAATTTCCCTCCTCTTTTTTTTCTTGTCATTTAAAAAATAGTACCAGCTTGTACTTTTTTTTTGAAACAGAGTCTCATTCTGTCACCCAGGCAAGAGTACAGTGATATGATCGTGGCTCACTGCAGCCTCCACTTCCCAGCTTATAAGTGATCCTCCTGAGTAGCTGGGACTACAGGTATGTGTGATCATACCCAGCTTTTTTTTTTTTTTTTTTTTTTTTAGACAGGGTCTCACTCTGATTGTCCAGGCTGGAGTTCAGTGGCACAATTTTGGCTCACTGCAGCCTTGACCTCCCCAAGCTCAGGTGATCCTTCCACTTCAGCCTCCCGAATAGCTGGGACTATAGGCATGTGCAACCACGCCTGGCTAATATTTTTGTATTTTTAGTAGAGACAGGGTTTTGCCATGTTGCCCAGGCTGGTCTGGAGCTCCTGGATTCAAGCAATCCACCCACCTCAACCTCCCAAAGTGCTAGGATTATAGGCGTGAGCCACTGCACCCAGCTAATTTTTGTATTTTTTGTAGAGACGGGGTCTCACTATGTTGTCCATGCTGATCTCAAGCTCCTGAGCTCAAGCAATCCATCCACCTCTGCCTCCCAAAGTGCTGGGATTATAGGCATGAGCCACTACAGGCATGCCCTTTTTTTTTTGAGACGGAGTTTCACTCTTGTCACCTAGACTGGAGTGCAATAGTGCAATCTCGGCTCACTGTGACCACCACCTCCAGGGTTCAAGCGATTCTCCTGCCTCAGCCTCCCGAGTAGCTGGGATTACAGGCATGCACCACAACGCCCAGCTAATTTTTTTTGTATTTTTAGTAAAGACGGTGTTTCACCATCTTGGTCAGGCTGGTCTCAAACTCCTGACGTGAGGTGATCCTCCTGCCCCAGCCTTCCAAAGTGCTGGGATTACAGGCATGAGCCACCACGCCCAGCCATATTTTTTTTTTTTGAGACAGAGTCTCGCTCTGTCACCGAGGCTGGAGTGCAGTGGCGTGATCTCAGCTCACTGCAAGCTCTGCCTCGTGGGTTCACGCCATTCTCCTGCCTCAGCCTCCTGACTAGCTGGGACTACAGGCACCTGCCACCACGCCTGGCTAATTTTTTGTATTTTTAGTAGAGATGGGGTTTCACCGTGTTAGCCAGGATGGTCTCGATCTCCTGACCTCGTGATCCGCCCGCCTCGGCCTCCCAAAGTGCTGGGATTACAGGCGTGAGCCACCGCGCCCGGCCCCAGCCATATTTTTGATATTGTATTTCTGTCTTGTGCTTCAAGGCACATTAATGTAAACCATTTCTCTTTAAACTCATAACTGCTTTGTGATATAGACTGGTATTGTTGTTCCCATTTTGCACATATGGAAAATGAAGTGGAGAGAAGATACACAGTTGATGAGCGGCAAAGCCAGCACTAAAACCCAGCGTCTTCTGATCCTTGTTCCTATGCGCTATACCTCACTGTCTCCATAAAAGACAGAACGCTGTGAAGGGAGGGGCCAGTGAGCTAAGATGATCCAGCTCAGGGGAGCCCTCCTCCTGACTTTGGAAACCTCCTTCCAGAAAGACTGCTCATACTATGGACTCTGAGCTCTTAAGCTGCACCCGCTGTAATACAAATTAGTTGTTTGCCTGAATTCCAAGAACTGCCTCTGTGGTCTAGGCTGTCTGAAATTTCTGTTGAGGGTAAGAGAATAAGGAACTGAATGTGTATGATTTCATTCTTTTCCTGACTCCTAGAGTGAAGCCACCAACCCCTGCCTCTGTGTCTCAAGGGTACAGAGCTCCTGAGTCAGATGTGGCAACACAGACTGATGGAGAAGCCCTTTCCAGGAGATTCTCATAAAAGGGAAGGCTGATGCCAGATGCGCAGGGAGGGGCAGGGTATCCAAACCTGGCCCTGAGACTAAGTCCAGGAAACTCAGCCCCTAAGGACTATTTTCTGACCCAAAAGGAAGTTCCCATGGAGTCATAGGATGCAATTCTGTGTTGTATATGAAGAATGCTCAGCATGGCACTATAGAAAGACCACAGTGTCTAGCCTTCAGTCTGCTACATCAAAGTTGAATGATCTTAGGCAAGTTGCTTAACTCTTTTTTTTTTTGACATGGAGTCTCGCTCTTGTCACCCAGGCTGGAGTGCAATGGTACAATCTTGGCTCACTGCACCCTCCACCTTCTGGGTTCAAGCAATTCTCCTGCCTCAGCCTCCCAAGTAGCTGGGATTACAGGTGTCTGCCACCATGCCGGGCTAATTTTATAGTTTTAGTAGAGATGGGGTTTCACTATTTTGTCCAGGCTGGTCTCGAACTCCTGACCTCAGGTGATCCACCTCCCTTGGCCTCCCAAAGTGCTGGTATTATGCTTAACTCTTTTATCTAGTTCTCCCATCTGCAAAATGAAGCAACAGCTGTCCAGCCTGTGCCTCACTCTGCAGATTGGCTGAGATCATGCATTCATGTGAAAGTATTCATTCATTCCATATTTATCATGGACCTACTGTGTGCTGGGCACAGTTCTGGATGCTAGAGATAGGAAGAGGAACTGTGTAAACTATAATTCCTACATCGAGTGCCTGCCTCCCCTTTTTGACTGTGGCTGGATTGACTCAGAAGACCAAGTCAGGCTGGAGTCCTTTCCAGGATTCCAGGCTAATGGGGATGCTGTATCCTTGGCCAGCAGTTCCCAGCAACCAGGCAGCTGGGCCCACAGCTGCATGTGCTGTTCACTCCCACATTGCCTATGCTTACTCCCTCTCCCTCTTGTCTGTGTCCCTGTGTGGCCTGAAGCGCCTCTTTCCCTCCTACACACGGGGCAGACGGACTCTTCAGCAGTTCTGGGAAGGAGGTACGGAATGCTGGTCACATAGCTTCCTTGAGTCTAGGGACCCCTTCTTCCTGAGTGTCTAGCATGAAGGGTGAAGCCGGCCGGCCACAGCAGGCACTGAAAGCCGCTTTTGGGCCTGTAACATGATAGGGGGATTGCTGGAGCTGCAGGCCCCCAGCGGGCTGTGGAAGGGGTGGAGGGAGGCAGCATTCTTGCTTCCTTACTCATGGAAAGCAAAGAGTCCAGGGGCTGAACCCTGAGGTTACACTGTCGTCAGTAGCACCATGAAAGGGGAACTAAAGCTGGTCCCTCCAGCATCAGGCTATGACCCCCCTAATCTTCCTTACTCTTTTTCTGCCTTACCAGCTCTGGCCTGCTTCCTAGGCCTACCCAGGCCAGTCAGCTCAGACTTCTGCATGTATGTCATGAGTCTTGGCCAAATTTTTCTTTGTCCCTCCCTGACCCAAACCCAGTTATTACCTAAGTCAGGAACTTACTGCTTTAAAGTAGTTTGCCAGGTGCGGTGGCTCACGCCTGTAATCCCAGCACTTTGGGAGGCTGAGGTGGCTGGATCACTTGAGGTCAGGAGTTCGAGACTGGCCTGGCCAACATGGTGAAACCCCGTCTCTACTAAAAATACAAACATTAGCCAGTGTGGTGTCTCACGCCTGTAATCCCATCTCCTCAGGAGGCTGAGGCGGAAGACTCGCTTGAACCCGGGAGGCAGAGGTGCAGTGAGCCGAGATCCGGCCACTGCACTCCAGCCTGGGTGACAAAGCGAGACTCCATAAAAAAAAAAAAAGTAGTGTTGGTCATGGCTTACCAGACCTTCTGGATTCTGAGCCCCTCACCGGGAACCAAAGTTAGGCCCTGGTCCTAAAACTTCTGCTCAGAGTTCAGGTTACCATGTTGGGTGGCAATAGATGCTTAACTAGAAGCAAAGGGGCATGCCCAGGAACAAAGGACTGGGATGACTAACCAGCAAATGGTGGGCTTGCTGAAGACTGCCAAAAAGTCAATAATATTTAGGGATATATGTTCAGCCAGAAGCTGAAATACTGAAAAAATCCTATTCAGAAGAAAACTAACATAATATTCATAACCCATATGATGTCTAATTCCACACGTTCATGGCTCTCCCAAGCTGGATTCTATATGCTGGATTCTATATGCATCTCTGTCCTCAAAGCAAGCACTTCCCCTTCCATTACACAGAGAGGAAAATAGAGGCTAATGAAGGGAAGTGAATCATCTGAGTTTATTCACTAAAAATGATGAGATTCAGGATTCACAGATTTTGAGGAACTTCATGACACATTTCCACCCTCTCCTTTCTTATTCTGAATCCTCAGCTCCTCCCTTTTCCCGATCACCATCCATCCCCATCCTCAATCTGTCTCGCCTACCCTCCTGCAGAAGGTGCTTCTTTTCTCTGGTTTGCTGAGCCTCTGAGGAGGGTTTGGAGGCAGCCACATCCTGCAGAGGGGACAGTCTCCTTTGAGAAGGCTGCTAGAGGACTAAATGTATGCATATCTGTGGGAAGAGGGAGCAGGGATCCCTGGAGGCAGGTGTGTGTGCAGAGTGAGTGGGAGGAACAGTATGTGGGTAATCTCCTACATGGGTGTTCCTTGTTTACTCTGGAGACAGTGATGGTGGGGAATGTGGCAGGGACTAAAGAAAAGGAAGAGTGCCAGATGCAGTGGCTCACACCTGTAATCTCAACATTGTGGGAGGCCGAGGCGGGAGGATGGCTTGAGCCCAGGAGTATCAGACCAGTTTGGGCAACATAGTGAGACCTCATCTCTATAAAATATTTTTTAAAAATTAGCCAGACGTGGTGGCACACACCTGTGGTCCCAACTACTCAGAAGGCTGAGGTGGGAGGATTACTTGAGCTTGGGAGGTTGAGGTGGCGATGAACCTTGATCACACCACTGCACTCCAGCCTGGGCAATGAGACCCTATCTCAAAAAATAAAAATAAAAAAGAAGTCTGTTGTCTCCAAGGGGACAATACAATCTTACAATTCATCCCTTGTTAAAGATAGATAATAATAATAATAACCAACTTTTATTTGCATTACATTCATTTTCTTTTTACATCTTAACACCTTTAGGGAAGGTACTATTAATGTCACCATTTTATGGATGAGAAAATGAAGGTTCACTGGGCTTAAGCAATTTCCACAAGGTTAAACTCCAGGGAAATGGAAGCACTGAGACTCACATGCAGACCTGGTTGACTCCAGGGTTTGGAGAACTATGACACGGTATCAAATTCAATCAGGCAAGTGGAGGTGCTTGTCCTTATAACTGGGAATCTTCCTACTTCTAACCCATGGTGACATCCCAGGATAGCTCCAGATGTCCGTCCAAGTCATGTCTGCCTTGATTTCTGCCTGCCCACCTCGAACCAGACTTTGATTAAAGTGTTCTTCCATTTGTCTAATGTAGCCAGCCACAGTTGTGTCTGCTGGGTCTAGTCAGAGTAGTGATCACTGGGCCTTCTGGCTGTGCTTATATATCTGTGTGGGCCCCTGGAACCACCCATAGCCAGTCTTCCTTTTCCACAATTATTCACCCATATTTATATGATGGGGATACTCTAGGGTTCTTCTATGGGGAAATAACAATAGCATCTATTTATTGACCATGGCTTTTATTTAGCAGGCACTGGGCTAACAGTTCTGTATACATTATTTCATTTGTCCTCAATGAAGGAGATGCAATATCATCCCCACTTTATGGATAAAGAAACTGAGGCACTGAGAGGTTAAATAACTTGCCCAAGATCACACAGCCAATACCTGACAAGTCAAACCCAGGTTTCCTGCTCCAAAGCCTGTGTTGATAATCATCACTAAGATGGCGTTGTCTCTTTACCCTTCCTTGAAGGGGAAAAAAGAAAAAAAAAAAAAAAAGCCTTGTTGAGTAGATCCAGGTGTCTGAAATAATAAATACTCAGTAATGTTATTGTTGCCAAACTTGTCTGATGATGAGTCACCTGGCTTGAAGGTTGAAGAAGTACAGATTTTCAGGTTACCCCTTTGTAAATTCTGATTCTTTAGATGGGGCCTAGAAATCTGATTGTTTTTAAAGAGAGACAGGGTGTCAGTCTGTTACCCAGACTAGAGTGCAGTGATGCAATCATACCTTGCTGCAGCCTTAAACCCCTAGGCTCAAGCAGTCCCCCTACCTCAGCCTCCCTAGTAGCTGGGACCACAGGTATGCGCCATTATGCCCTGCTAATTTTTTAATTTTTGTAGAGATGAGGTCTCTCTATGTTGTCCAGGCTGGTCTTGAACTCCTGGCCTCAAGTGAAGGAATCTGATAGGAGGGAATCTGAAGGAACCTTAATAGGTGACCCAGAGGATTCTCATCACCAAACAAGTGGGGAAAATGTCAGCCAATGCATCATATATCTAGGGAGTGTTGTTTTATTTTTTTCACCCAACTAAACTACAAACTGTCTATCTACTGGGGCTTCTACTTCAACCCCATCCTTTGAGATGGGGGCCGGAGGAGAACACAGAGGTGGGGATGGCCCGGGACTACAAGGCAGGTCTTTGGGCAGCATTCCCCAGACAGGGATGAATCAAGGAAAGGGATGTATACCTGAGAGCCTTGTGCCAACCAAGCCACCCCGAGGCGACTTTTCTAGAGAATCTGTTCTCAGAAAGTTAATTGCTTCAGCACTTTTGTCCTTGTTCTTTTTTTAGATTCCAAGTGATAGTTTTATTTTTTAAATGCCAAACAAATGGCTAAATGGAGGGACTTTTCCACATAGACTAAAAGAGCTTGGAGGCCAGGTGCAGTGGCTCAACTGTAATCCTAGCACTTTGGGAGGCCAAGGCAGGTGGATCGCCTGAGCTCAGGAGTTCAAGACCACCTGGGCAACATGGTGAAACCCTGTCTCTACTAAAATTAAAAAAAAAAAAAAATCAGCTGGGCATGGTGGTATGCGTCTGTAGTCCCAGCTACTTAGGAGGCTGAGGCACAAGAATTGCTTGAACCCGGAAGGCAGAGGTTGCAGTGAGCCAAGAGCATGCCATTGCACTCTAGCCTGGGTGACATAGTGAGACTGTCTCCAAAAAAAAAAAAAAAAAAAAAAAGAGCTTGGAGACCCAGAGGAACCCTCAAAGTCATAGCAGTGAATAAAAAATTGGCTCCCCAAGACCTCGGGAAGACGAAGGGAAATTAAGTAGCAATTAGAACAAAGCAGAGTTGAGAATAGCTGTACCTACTAGTATCTGTCTATCTGTGATGTTTCCTCTCAGTTCCCGTACTGGCCCTCCTCTGAGCTTCTCAAGGTCAGTTTTTGGTTTTGTTTTTATTTTTAAGGTCTTCTGGTTCTACCTGCATAGAATTGGGTTTCCAGAGCATTATGCTTTGCAGGGAGAGTAGACCCAGCAGCTTGTGTGATGACCACAATATTGCATCTTCAGTCAAAGAGGAAGCGACAGGGACACTGTCCCCACGCAGACTTTGCTCCACAGTGCAGCAGTGTCCTGAAGATTCATTCAGTCTGTATCATAGCAGTCAGCTTGTTCTGTTTCTAAAGGGAATTCTACCCTAAGTTCTCAAAAGGATTAAGCTCAACTCAAACTGTTCATTTCATCCAATCAACCAGAAAGGACCTTCAGACACCTAAGGACATGCCTCATACTGTGCTAGGCACTGAGGGTACACAGGAGAACAGGGCAAGATTCCTGCCCTGAAGACACCTGAAATCTGTTAGGAAGACAAAATGAATTTACATGAAACAATGAAAAAGTCTTTAAACAGGATGGCAACTATAAAGAAAAAAATAAACAGAAAATAACAAGTGTTGGTGACAATGTGGAGAGAGTGGAATCCTTGTGCACTGTTGGTGGGATTGTAAAATTGTGCAGCTGATATATGGCAGTTCCTCAAAAAATCAGAACTACCAGATGATCCAGCAACTCCACTTCTAGATATATAAGTAAAAGCAGGGTCTTGATGAGAGATTTGCATACCTTTGTTCATAGCAGCACTGTTCACAATAGCCAAGAGGGGGAAACAACCCAAATGTCCACGAAGATAAATGGATAAACAAAATGCAGCATATCTACACATGGAATATTAGTCAGTCTTAAAAAGGAAGGAAATCCTATCACATGCTAAAACTTCAATAAACCCTGAAGACAGCATAGTAAGTGAAATAAGCCAGTCACAAAAAGGCAAATACTGTATAATTCCACTTAAATCTACTTATATTTTATATAATAGTCAAATTCATACAAACAGAAAGTAGAATGGTGGTTGCCAGAGGCTGAGGAAGGGGGAAACGATGAGTTATTGTTCAATGGGTGGGTATACAGCTTCAGTTTTACAAAATGTAAAAGTTCTGGACCAGATGCGGTGGCTCACGCCTGTAATCCCAGCACTTTGGGAGGCAGAGTGAGACCCCGTCTTAAAAAAAAAAAAAGTTCTGGAGATTGGTTGCACAACAAGCGAAATGTACTAAACACTACTGAACTGCACACATAAAAAAATTGTAAAGATGGTAAATATTATGTAATTTTTACCAAGATTTTTGTAAAAGTTGTTAATCATTAAGCAGCCTATCAGCCACAAACGCAGCAGAAGTTTAGAGACTGGAGACACTAAAGTTAGAGATTTCCCGAACTAATCTTTTTTTTGTGGGGGGAGGGGAACAGGGTCTCACACTGTCACCCAGGTTGGTGTGCAATGGTGCTATCTTGGCTCATTGCAACCTCTGCCTCCCAGGATCAAGCAATTCTCCTGCTTAGCCTCTTGAGTAGCTGGGACTACAGGCATCCACCACCATACCTGGCTAGTTTTTCTATTTTTGGTAGAGACCAAGGGGTTTCACCATGTTGCCCAGGCTGGTCTTGAACTCCTGAGCTCAAGCAATCTGCCCACCTTGGCCTCTCAAAGTGCTGGGATTATAGGCATGAACCACCGTGCCTGGCTTCCTGAACAAATCTTTTTTTTTTTTTTTGAGACAGAGTCTTGCTCTGTCGCCCAGGCTGGAGTGCAGTAGCATGATCTCAGCTCACTGCAACCTCCACCTCCAGGTTCAAGCATTTCTCCTGCCTCAGCCTCCAGAGTAGCTGGAGTTACAGGCTTACACCACCACATCCAGCCTATTTTTGTATTTTTAGTAGAGACAGGGGATTCACCATGTTGGCCAGGCTGGTCTCAAACTCCTGACCTCAAGTAATTCACCCACCTCAGCCTCCCAAAGTGCTGGGATTACAGGTGTGAGCCACCGTGCTCACCCATGAACAAATCTTAAAAGATGGGTGAGGTTGGGATTGGCAGAGGGCAGGAAACAAGAATTCCAGGTAAGACCCCTGGAAAGAGACAGGAGCTAGGAATAAACATTTTTACATGTTGTGGAGAATAAACCTGTATGTATTTAAGTATCTTTGTGTGTGTGTGTGTGTGTGTGTGTGTGTGTGTGTAGATGTATGCACAAGCAGTGAGAAGTCTGGCTTGATTAGGGAAGGTTTATATTGCATGAGAGCTAAGTACAAATAGAGTGAGGTCAGATTATAAAAGGTCTTACTGCAGCTAGAAGTGTGCACTTGATTCCATAGACTCCAGAAAGGTACTGCAGGTTCTTGAGCAAGGGTGTGCTTAAGTTTAGTAAAACTGAAAATCCCCATCAATCTCAGTTGAAATATAGGAAGCAAAAGACAGTGATTTGAAATTTGTCTGTGCTTGGGCTGTGGGGGCATGAACCCCAGAAGCTTGGTGCAGTGATGGAATTGGGAATTGAAATGAGAGGACTCCGAGAGAGGAAGTGAGAATGCAAGGGAAGGCATGAGGACTTGTACAGCTGTCATCTTTCCTATCTTTAGGGGCTTTTGATTTTCCAAACTTGGAAAGTCATGTGCTTTGCTTTAGAAAGAGTCTTCAAGGCCAGGCACGGTAGCTCATGCCTATAATCCCAGCACTGTGGGAGGCCAAGGCAGGCAGATCACCTGAGGTCAGGAGCTCGAGACCAGCCTGACCAACATGGTGAAACCCCATCTCTACTAAAAATACAAAAAATTAGCCAGCCATGGTGGCAGGTGGCTGTATTCCCAGCTACTTGGGAGGCTGAGACATGAGAATTACTTGAAACGGGGAGGCGGAGGTTGCAATGAGCTGAGATGGTGCCACTGCACTTCAGCCTGGGAAACAGAGCAAGACTCTGTCTAAAAAAAAAAAAAAAGGAAGAGTCTTAGAAAGTTTCTTTAAAGGGCTGTACCATGAAATCCATATTTGAAGGCCAGTAGTCTGGATTGGAGTGGGAAGAACCGGGGGTAGAAAGCCCCACTGCCCAATGCCAGTAGCACCTGTTGAGTCCAAAGGCCATATCTGCGAGCATGAGCTGAAGCTTCCTCTTGAGGAAAGGAGTGACTGCCGTGGTGAAGGCTGTGGTTTCAGAGTCAGAGGACAGAGCTCCATTCCTGGCTTGGTGGCTGACTCCATCCATGAACCTGGCTGAGTCACTTCCCTCCATATGCCTGTTTTCCCTTCTGTGGAATGCAGCAGAACGTCTTTTCCACCTGCTTTCACAGAAGACAGAATCAGCTAAAAGAAAAAGAAATTTTCATCAGGTACTTGTAAGCAAAGGGGTGAGGCCTGGGCTGAAGCAAAGCCTGGGACGTCTGTAGCCCATGGGGGCCAGCTTTGACATGGACATGGGGGCCAGGTTTGACGTGGCCTGCTCTTGACATCAGAAGGCCATGGAGAGGATGTAACTATTAAACAACATAAACAAATGTTACCCCAGAGAGCCTGGGTTCTGGGAATATGAACAGGGACTCCTGACCAAAATTCCAGGTCTCCAAGTTCCCCTTGAGGAGTCATGAGGATTAGACAGGGTGAATCACCACACCCAGTGTCTGTCTTGGAGACCTAAACCCAGATATGAGCTTCAGCAAAGGAAGGGGCTGATTCAAATAGCATGGGGGTTGTAGCCAGAGCAATATAAGATGTTCCCCTGGGTCCTGATGGGACCAAGAAACAGTTTTGCCCAAGACTTTGGATGCTGTTCTAGTTCTGAGGTCAGTGGCAGGTCAAAGCCATAGCTGGCCTCCATGGAGTCAGCACAGTTGCCTCTGGTCTGGAAGACTATGTGGAAAAAGAAGTTCAGAAGATTGTGGGCTCAGAAATAGAGTTAGTATTCTCCCTAGAGCCTGTATTATTTCTCAGTCCAACCCTACATAAGTGAAAGGCAGAGAGATAGCCAGTTCTTCAGAGCTTGGAAGAAACCGGAGGGTGCAGGAGAAAGAACCATGTTGGCTGCTCAGCTGCAAGGGTGATTTTGCCACCACAGGGAAACGCCAGTTCTCAGAGCTGGGAGAGGTGGGGTCTTAGGGGGAGAAGCAGACCCTGCAGCCTGAAACACTCAGGCATCTGGAGTATTGTGTTCAAAAACGATCTCACATATGACTGCTCACCCATTAGGATGGCTATTATCAAAAGAAAAAAGAAAAGAAAAAGTGTTGGTGGTCGGGCTTAGTGGCTCACACCTGTAATCCCAGTACTTTATTTTTGAGACGGAGTCTCGCTCTGTCACCCAGGCTGGAGTGCAGTGACACAGTCTCAGCTAATCAGAACCTCCGCCTCCCAGGTTCAATTGATTCTCATGCCTCAGCCTCCCAAGTAGCTGGGATTACAGATGCACACCACCATACGCAGCTAATTTTTGGATTTTTAATAGAGACGGGGTTTCACCATGTTGGCCAGGCTGGTCTTGAGCTCCTGACCTCAAGTCATCCGGCCACCTTGGCCTCCCAAAGTGCTGGGATTACAGGTGTGCACCACCATGCCTGGCCTCAATCCCAGTACTTGAGGAGGCTAAGGTGGGAGGGTCACTTGAGCCTAGGAGTTTGAAGCTGCAGTGAACTATGATCATGCCACTGCACTCCGGCTTGGGTGACAGAGACTCTGTCTCAAAAAAAAAAAAAAAAAAAGGGCACTGGTGAGAATATGGAGACATTGGAACTCTTGTGCATTGCTGGTGGAAATGTAAAATGATGCATCCACTGTTGAAAACATTTTGGTAGTTCCTAAAAAAGTTAAACATAGAATTACCATATGATCAAGCAATTCTGCTCCTAGGTATCTACCCAAAAGAATTGAAAGCAGGAACTCAAACAGATATTTTTATACCCATGTTCATAGCAGCATTATTCACAACAGCCAAAAGGTGGAAGCAACCCAAGTGCCCATCGATGGATGAATGGATAAACAAAGCTTGGCATATACGTACATGAAATATTATTTAGTCTTAAAAAGGAACGAAATTCTGGGCTGGGCACAGTGGCTCGTTCCTGTAATCCCAGCACTTCGGGAAGCCAAGGCAGGCAGATCACTTGAGGTCAGGAGTTCAAGACCAGCCTGGCCAACATGGTAAAACCCTGTCTCTACTAAAAATACAAAATTTAGCTGGCCATGGTGGTACACACCTGTAATCCCAGCTACTCGGGAGGCTGAGGCAGGAGAACAGCTTGAACCTGGGAGGCAGAGGTTGCAGTGAGCCAAGATCATGCCATGGCACTTCAGTCTGGGTGACAGAGCAAGACTCTGTCTCAAAAAAAAAAAAAAAAACAGGAAATTTTGATACCTGCTGATACCTGCTACAACATGGATGACCCTTGAAAACATTATGCTCAGTGCAATAAGCCAGACACAGAAGGCCACATATTGTATAATTCCACTTACATGAGGTACTTAACATAGGCAAATTTATAGAGACAGAAAATAGAATGGTGGTTAGAGGGGGTGAGGATTAAGGGGAATGGAAGTTATTACTTACAGGTGGAGGTTCTGTTTGGGATAATGAAAAAGTTCTGGAAATGTGTATCAGTGATTTTTACACAATAATATGAATGTATTTAATGTTACTGAACTATAAATTTTAAAATAGTTAAAAAGGTAAATTTTGGCTAGGTGTGGTGGCTTACACATGTAATCCCAGCACTTTGGGAGGCTGAGGTGGGAGGATTGCTTGAGGCCATGAGTTCAAAACCAGCCTGGGCAACATAGTGAGGAAAACCCTCTCTTTACAAAAAATTAAAAAAATTAGCCAGATGTGGAGGATTGTTTGAGCCCGGGAGTTTTCTTTGTTTGTTTGGTTGGTTGGTTGGTTTTTGTTTTGTTTTGTTTTGTTTTTGAGACAGAGTCTCATTCTGTAGCCCAAGCTGGACTGCAGTGGCACGATCTCGTCTCACTGCAACCTCCACCTCCTGGGCTCAAGCAATTCTTGTGCCTCAGCCTCCCGAGTAGCTGGGACTACAGATGCATGCCACCATGCCCGGCTAATTTTTTGTATTTTAGTAGAGAAATACATGGTTCACCATGTTGCCCAGGGTGGTCTCGAACTCCTGCGCTCAGGCGATCCACCCACCTTGGCCTCCCAAAGTGCTGGGATTAAGGTGTGGGCCACTACGCCCGGCCAAGCCCAGGAGTTTGAGGCTTGATTGTGCCACTGCACTCCAACCTAGGCAACAGAGTGAGACTCTGTCTAAAAAATAATAATAATAAATAAAAATAAATAAATAAAAAGTAGGGCAGGGTGGGTGGCAGGCACGGTGGCTCACCCCTGTAATCCCAGCACTTTGGGAGGCCGAGGTAGGTGGGTTGCTTGAGCCCAGGAGTTCTAGACCAGCCTGGGCAACATAGTGAAACTCCATTTCTACAAAAAATTAGCCAGGCATGGTGGCACATGCCTGTGGTCCTAGCTACCCAGGAGACAGAAGTGGGAGGATCACTTGACTCCCGGAGGCTGAGGCTTCAGTGAGCCATGATCATGCCATTGCACTCCAGCCTGGTTGACAGAGTGAGAATCTGTCTCAAAAAAAAGTAAATTTTATGTTATGTATAATTTACCACAATAAAATAAATAATAATTTTTAAAATGGTAAATTTTGGCTGGGTACAATGGCTCATGCCTGTAATCCCAGCACTTTGGGAGGCCGAGGTGGGTAGATCACCTAAGGTCAGGAGTTCAAGACTAGCCTGGCCAACATGGTGAAACCCCTGTATCTACTAAAAATACAAAAATTAGCCAAGCATGGTGGTGGATGCCTGTAATTCCAGCTACTTGGGAGGCTGAGGCAGGAGAATCGCTTGAACCTGGGAGGCGGAGGTTGCAATGAGTCAAGATGGTGCCACTATGCTCCAGCCTGGGCGACAGCGCCTGAGACTTCATCTCAAAAAATTAAAATAAAATAAAATAAAATAAATTAAAATGGTAAATTTTATGTTGCACATATTTTGCTACAAAAAAAGTTGCCCAAAACAAAAGGATCCCACAACAGAAGGATCTAGCAGACTCTTGAGACTGAGACTCAGAGACATGAGAAGACAGCAGCAACAACATTCAGTGATGTGAACTGAGATGGGGGTGGGGACTGGGATGGAGATAAAGAACCTGCTGGCAAGGGACAAAGATCAAGTGTGAGTGTTAGAGATGAAAGAGAAGTTGACCTAGCTGGGCACTATGGCTCACACCTGTAATCCTAGCACTTTGGGAGGCCAAGGCGGGCGGATCACGAGGTCAGGAGATCGAGACTATCCTGGCTAACACGGTGAAACCCTGTCTCTACCAAAAAAGCAAAAAATTAGCCGGGCGTGGTGGCGGGCACCTGTAGTCCCAGCTACTTGGGAGGCTGAGCCAGGAGAATGGCGTGAACCCGGGAGATGGAGCTTGCAGTGAGCCGAGATTGCACCACTGCATTCCAGTCTGGGGGACAGAACAAGACTTCGTCTCAAAAAAAAAAAAAAAAAAAAAAGAAAGAGAAGTTGACTCAGATGGAGTTCTGCTGCAGATAGGGCTGACAATTTTCACCTTTTTTCATAATTGCATTCTCTCTCTCCTGTCCCCTCCACACGGGGTGGCCATGTGTATGCACCTCATTTTAATTATTTTTTCTTTAACAATTTGAAAGCAAGACATTGAGACACTTCACCCCAAACACTTCAGCTTATATCTGTTAAGAACAAAAATGTTCTCATAAATAACCACAATAATATCACATCTAATACAATTTAACATTGAGTATGGAGAAAGAAATGGGCACTGGCAGGTCTAATTTTAAAAATGAACTTTGAGTCTGAGTCTTTTTTTCTTTAACAGGCATATGGATTTCTGTGTTTATTGCCCACAGGGCTTGCGGTAGGATGCTTCTGAGACCTTCATCCACTGGCCACTGGTCAGTCCGCAGTTGCCCTCTGAGGCTTCCTGTCTCCTTTTAGAGCTGACAGACACCACAGTGAGTCAGTTCTGCCAAGGCTTGACTCATTTTTAACCCAGTTTTGGTGATCAAACACAATACCCTGGAATTTGGCACTACAGTTCAAAAGGTATGGCGGGCCCATGGTTAGAAGACCGGGCTCCAGCTACTTCCTGTTGCCCCATCCCATTGCTTTATAAAGATTGGAGTGAACTGCAATTAAAGTCAGAGAGACTTGGGTTGAAGCTCTGGCTCAAACTCTTGTTAGCTGTGCTACCTTAAACGCATAAGTCATTAACCTCCATAAGCCATGGTTTCCTCTGTGAGATGGGGCTACCAAGCTCCATAGCATTGCTGTGGGGATAAGATAGATAGTGCATGAAGAGCTTCTTGGCACTCTGCTTGTCACGAAGGAATTCCCCAGTAAGCTAAGGTTATTGTTATCACCACTACTATTAGGACTCTGAGATCCTTTGTTTTGCTCACTCTGTTACCCATGCTAGTTTTGAACTCATGGCTTCACAAGGGCAACGGAGACCTATATATGGGGAGCTTCAGCCACCCAGGCTCCTGTAGTGCTGGGTTTAAAGCTGGAAGACCTGAATCTGATCTAGGTTCCCCCATTTACTAGCTGTGCAGCCTTGGGCATTTTTCACAAGTCTCAGTTTTCTCATGGATAAAATAGGATGATTATGTAAAGTTGTAAATGTCAAATGAAATAATGTGTGCAAAAGCTTTATAAATAGCCAAAAATAATAATAAAAAAAGGCATAGATGCACAGATGTACAAGGTACTCAGGATCAGAAGCAAAGACATATCTGGGCCAAGGTTAGGGTCAAGATGGGAATCAAAGCCAGGCATGGTGGCACATCTGTAGTCCCAGCTACTCAGGAGGCTGAGGCAGGAGGATCACTTGAGGACAGGAGTTTGAGACTGGCTTGGGTAACACAGCAAGATCCAGTCTCCAAACATTTTTTAAAAATATGTATGTATGGGAATCAAGGTTGGGATTGCTGGGATTGGCACCAGGGCTGTAAAAGCAATTGTGATCAAGATCAGGGTTGGCACTGGGGTAAAACAAAGCTTTGGACGAGGACAGGGAAAGTATAAGGAGGAAGGTCACAGCAGGGGGTTGGGTGGGGTTTTTGGGTCCGGATAGGAATCCAAGCTGGGAGGTGCACACTGTCTGAGCCCTGAGGGGGTACAGTAGTGCTGTGCAGTGACTCAGAGGCGGCTACACTGCCTTGGTTAAGGCTCTAATCCGATGATCTTAGTTTGGGGGAAAGTAGAGCGTGGGATTTAAAAAATCCTTGGAGATCTGCAAAAGTACAGGCCTTTGGCAAGTCAGTTCCACTGGAGTAGTGCAACCATCTCATTTCCTTCATCCTCCTTCCCCACCCCCAGTAGTTAAGTCGGATCAAGTATTAGCCTATCTCCAGGGACATCCTGCACTGTGCTGGTCCTCATGGCTCTGACCATCCCTCTTCCATCCATCATCCGTCATCCACCTAGCATCATTTATCCATCAACCCAAGATGTACTGAGTACTTACTATGTGTCCAGCACTGTGCTAGACTCTGGGGATCCAGCAATGATAAAGGCAAGCCCATAACCTGTCCTCGTGGAGCTTCAATCCAGAGGGGAGCCAGATAATACAATGGATTTCCACCTTCTGCATTTATGGGAATAGTGGCAGATTCTAAAATCAGTCTGGGAGATAAAGATTGCCAACTTATTCCTGAAAATCCCTTACATTACCAGGACCTAGGCATTCAGAAGCACAAAAGCCGAGAAACAACATCTATTTCTCTTTGTACTTTGGTTGTGACCCTGGGGCAGTAGCTGTCAAGATCTGGCTTTAATTGTGGCATGTGACTCTAAATAAAGGATTTTCTTTGTTTTGGGCTTTTTCAGCTGAGTGTGTGGTCGGGTTTGAGTAAGTGAACTGCATTCATGATGGAACCACAGTGTAAATACAAATTAAACCACTATGTAAGTAATGATTGTGAATATGCTAAGAAGGAATACAATGGCCTGTGCGAATGTACAGCAGAGGGACATAACCTGGTGAGGGGCGGAGGAGCGGATGAAGTGGAAGATCCCACTGAGGAGGTGACATTGACACTGAATCCTGAAGAATGGCCATGAGGGAGCCTGTCCTAAGGGGAAAAGGAACTTCCCAGGCAGAGGAGTTGAGGCAGAAAGGAACTCGGAGCATTGTAGGAACTGAAAGCCAGTCAGGTACAAGACATCAAAGAGATAACGAAGGGCCTCCCCTCATCAGTCCTCAAAGTGAGGCTCTATTTCACATGCTCTGACACAGTGCACTTAACTGCATAGAGGGAAGGCAGTCTGAGATTCAGGGAGTTAAATAATTCAGTTGCAGGGCTAGAGAAACAGAAATAATCAGTCAAAATTTTTTCTTTTCTTCTTTTTTTTTTTTTTTTTTTGGAGACAGGGTCACACTGTGTCACCCAGGCTAGAGTATAATCTCAGCTCACAGCAGCCTCGACCTCCCAGGCAGGTGATCCTCCCACCTCAGCCTCCCGAGTAGCTGGGACTACAGGAACGCACCACTATGACTGGCTAGTTTTGTATTTTTTTCTTCTTCCTTTTGAAGAGATGGTTTCACCACATTGCGCAGGCTGGTCTTGAACTTCTGGACTCAAGCAATCCTCCGAATTAGCCTCCCAAAGTGCTGGGATTACAGGCATGAGCCACCGTGCCCAGCAAGGCAACATATTTTGGAACCACTGGGCTAGCTGTATCATGTAATGCATAGAAGAATAGGAAACAAACTATTGGAAACAGAGACAGCGGGATTCAGAGCTGTAGTGGAGTAGACTACACACAGACATAAACCAGGAGTCGTGAACGTGCGCACCCACGAAGCTGTACAGGTAATATAAAGAGGAAAGCAGGCTGAGTGCAGTTCTTGACTTTCCTAAAGGAGCAACTGCTGCTCAGCTCTCACTGATTATTGCCACGTAGGAACTGAAGACCAGTTTTGCTAGATTTTGTGTATTGTAGCAGATCCTGTCAGTGCCAGCTTCCTCTGGCCTCTGGAGCCCACTCTTCCCTCCTGCACAGTAGGCTGGAAGTTCCCCAGGAGTTACCACTGCCATTACCCTTCCTCCCCTACACCACATCAGCGCCCAACCAGTGACTGATGAGTTTGGTGGATAAATACCCTAATGCCCTTGCCTCTCAGGTGAGAAAGCTTTGAGATACATGTTGGACACTTTTCCCAGAGTTCTCCAGGAAAATTAAGCTCCAGCTGCCCATATAGTCCTTCCTTGAAACCTCACCCTTATTGACTGTCTCAATTCCTTTCTGTAATTTTTTTTTTCTTGAGACAGAGTCTTGCTCTGTCATCCAGACTGGAGTGCAGTGGCGTGATCTCAGCTCACTGCCACCTCCGTCTCCCGGATTTGAGCGATTCTCCTGTCTCAGCCTCCGAAGTAGCTGGGATTACAGGTGCCCGCCACCATGCCTGGCTAATTTTTGTATATTTTGTAGAGACAGTGTTTTGCCATGTTGGCCGGGCTGCACTCAAACTCCTGACCTCAAATGATCTGCCCACCTTGGTCTCCCAAAGTGCTGGGATTACAGGAGTGAGCCACTGCACTTGGCCTTTTTTTTTTTTTTTTGAGGCACATTCTCACTCTGTTGCCCAGGCTGGAGTGCAGTGGTGCAATCACAGCTCCCAGGCTCAAGCAATTCTCCTACCTCAGCCTCCCAAGTAGCTGGAACTACAAGCATGCGCTACCACGTCCAGCTAATTTTTAAATGTTTCTGTAGAGACACGGTCTCACTATGTTGCCCAGCTGGTCTCAAACTTCTGGGCTCAAGCGAGCCTTCTGCCTTGGCCTCTCAAAGTGCTGGGATTGCAGGCATGAACCTCTGCACCCAGCTCCTGCTTCCTTTCTCTGTCTCATTTCCCCACTCCCTTACTGCAGTTTCCTGGAATTAACTCCCAAATAAACTACTTGGTACTAAAGCCTTGTAGCAGGGTCTGCTTCTGAGAAAAACCAACCTAAGGACACCAAATGTTAAGATATTTGAAATCTGGGTTTGTTTTGTTTTGATTTTGGTTTTGTTAGAGACAGGGTCTCATTCTGTCACGAAGGCTGGAGTGTAGTGGCACAATCACAGCTCACAGCAGCCTCGACGTCCCAGCTCAAGAGATGCTCCTCCTGAGTAGCTAGAATTATAGGCACGCACTACTGCACTTGGCTAATTTTTTTTTTTTTTTTGGTAGAGGTGGGGTCTTGCTGTGTTGCCCAGGCTGGTCTTGAACTCCTCACCTCAAGCAATATTTCTGCCTCGGCCTCCCAAAGTGCTGGAAGTGCAGGTATGAGCCACCATGCCCAGCTGAAACCTGGATTTTTTAATGTTAAATTTTCCCAATTAAAATAGTACATGTTAACAAAATCAGGTCTGGGGGCTACATTTGACCAACAGACCATCAGTTTGGGATTCTGACATAAGCTAAGACTTCATCTGTCTTTCTTATAGTAACCACCCAGCAAAGGAACACACGTACTAAAGAAGGTGTTTTAGAAAAACCTGGAGGAGGCCGGGTGCAGTGGCTCACACCAGTAATCCCAGCAATTTGGGAGCCTGAGGTAGGTGGATCATCTGAGGTCAGGAGTTCAAGACCAGCCTGGCCAACATGGTGAAACCCCGCTTTTACTAAAAAATACAAATATTAGCTGGGTGTGGTGGTGGGCGCCTGTAGTCTTAGCTACTCAAGAGGCTGAAGCATGAGAATCGCTTGAGCCTAGGAGAAGGAGATTGCAGTGAGCCAAGGTCAGGCCACTGCACTCCAGCCTGGGCAACAGAGTGAGACTCTGTCTCAAAAAAAAAAAAAAAGAAAGAAAGAAAGAGCTGGATGAGGCCAGGTGTGGTGGCTCACACCTGTAATCCCAGCACTTTGGTAGGACAAAGCAGGAAGATCATTTGAGGTCAGGAGTTCAAGATCAGCCTGGCCAACATGGTGAAACCCTGTCTCTACTAAAAATACAAAAAATTAGCCAGGCATGGTGGCGCATGCCTGTAATCCCAGCTCCTCAAGAGGCTGAGGAGAATCACAAGAATCGCTTGGGCCTGGGAAGCGGAGGTTGCAGTGAGCCAAGATCATGCCACTGCATTCCAGTCGGGGCGAGAGAGTGAGATGATGAGACAAAAAAAAAAGGGAAGGGAAGGGAAGGGAAGGGGAGGAGAAGGGAGGGGAGGGGAGGGGAGGAGAAGGGGAGCGAAGGGAAGGGAAGGAAAGGAAAGGAAAAGAAAAGAAAAAGAGAGAGAAAGAAAGAAAGAAGGAAAGAAAAGAAAAGAAAAGAGCTGGATGAGAAAGTTCTAAAGGTAGAGACTCGTGCCACATGCAAATGGCGACTTAACATGTGGTCAATTAGAGAAGAGCTCGGTAATGATGAGTGTTCTGCTAGAACAGCATTTCTTGCCCGTGGCTCCCCGCTGCAAGCTTCCTCATTTGAATCAGGCCTTGGCAGCCACCACTCCCACCAGGGAGTGTGAAGGCCCCATGGGAAATCCCAGAGCCTAGCTAGGCCCAGTGGCCCACAGGCAGACACTCCAGCAGCTGCACACTAAACTGGTTCTGTAGTTACAGTGACAAGCCAGGGCCTGCTGGTCACAGAGTCCTCAGAATCAGGCTTTTCCGGTACCCAGTCCACAACCTTCCCTGGGGCCACAGTTGCAGCTGTTGTTCCCTGTGATATTAGCTCAGCTAATATCACTGGCCTCTTGGCACGAGGGAAGTTCCCAAGAGCGCAGGGGTGAGGACCTTGTCGAGGGAGCAGTAAGCCCCCTCCTCTGGCATCTCTAGCCAAGCCAGCTTTCTAGGTAGTCATCCAATTCAGCCACACAAAGTGCTGACAGGAGGAACTGTCATCCTGGGGCTGCATAAAGGAATACAGGCCAGACCCTGGAGGGCAGAGGGCTGCACCTGGCTGGGATGCCCAGACAGGCCCATGGGTGACAGACAGCACCTTATGCCCCAAGCCCAGTTTCTAGCGGTGTTTGCAGAGCCTGTGCTATTTTAGGTTTCTTTGTCATCACTGCAGGCAAACTGGACTGGAGGAGTCTGATTAGAAGAGAAAGAACCGGTTTAACAGAGCTAGGGTGATGGGGGTTGCTTCCCGGAGCTGGCACCATAGCACCAGGCAGAAGAGCGGGTGTCAATGCTTCCGAGGCTCAAGACTGGGTTAAGATTACGGCATTGGGTTTCAGAGCAACTTGCCAGAATAAAGGAGGCAAAGAGGAGGACTTTGAGCTTCAGGAGCCAGAGGCTATAATTTCTGTCTCAGGAATAATGATGACAACAATAATACCCTTATAAATGTGCTTTATAATATACAAGATACCTTCATAGACATTATCTCATTTGATCCTTACTGCAGCCCTATGAGGCAGGCAGATATTCTTCATCCCACCTTAAATATAAGGAATCTAAATCTCACCCAAGTAAGTGACTTGCCCAAGGTCACAGTCTTAAGAAAGCGGCAATGGCAGGGCCTGCATCAATGTAGAAGGGGGTTTGGGGAACCTATACCTGCATAGCTAGAGGTCTTTGCAGGAAGAAAGGAACTCAGAGAATGAATGGGGAGCCCTGGCCTTCTGCTGATGGCCCCGGGAAATATGGGGCTTCATGGCTCTGTGGCCTGAGAAGTGACCCCATACACAGCCTGCTGGTGGTCTGGGCATGCAGGGCCATCACAGTGGGCCCCCAGGCAGCTTCATCTCCTCTCTTGGCTGGCGGGTGGGAAGGGTTTTTCTGTTCCCCTAATGCCGCCCCCTGAGTCAGCTCTCTGGCATTGCCCTGGCATGTCCTGGGCCCCACGCCCAGGCAGTGAGGAGGCGCTGGCAGATTGCCCGGGGAATGCTGCTGTCTTAACTTAAGCCAAATCCTAATTACGACCCCCTTCCCAGAGGCAACCCAATAATAGCTGCATTGGGGGCTGTAACTTGTAGTCACAGGGTGAGTCTCCCCTGCCCCTTGGGCTTTCTGGCACAGGTGTCACTGGGCACCCACCTTTACCTGACAGCTGCAGCCCTGGAGGGAATGCAGGGAACAAATCCATCTTATAGACTTTGGCTGAGCCAGGCTCCCACCCCAGGGCCCTGCTTGGGTTTCTGGTCACATCCAAATAGCTACGGAGGGAGTTGCTTTTGGACAGAATGGAGGAAAACAGAGCCAAGACTCCAGCCTGAAGCTGCCTCGGCTGTTTCTGGGGCTCTGACTCAGAAGCTGCTTCTCAGGAATGTGGAGCACTGGGGCCTCTGAGACCCTTGTCCAGGCACAGTGGAATGAACAACTGGGTGGAAGGGATGTTTCACTCTTCTCTGTCTTTTCTGAAAACACCCACACACAGAAACCCACCACTGGGCAGGCTGAGAGCTCCTCCAGGAAGGAAGCCTTCCCGGACCCCCTCAGACCCCAGGGATCTATTCCTAGAAATGGCCACAGGCAGTCACAACTTGCACTTACAAAAATGCGGCACTGCATGGGAGTCTGTCTCTATCCCTCTGTATCTTCTCTTCCCAACTCTGGGACTTCCTTGACCTCATGCTTCTGAGGGAAAAAGAGTGCCCTGAATATCACATTCATTTGACAAACATGTTGACTGACAGATAATCTGAGAAAAAGGAAGAAATAAACAAAAAGAGGCAAAGAGAAATCAGTGAGAAAGTAAGCAGGCAGATCGCAACCCAAAGTCTGGGGAATCTGCTTCACTCCCCAAGCAAAGCTCCCAGGCCACCTGGAGAAGGGAGAGCAGGAAGGCTGTGTCGAGGTGGCCTGGTACTTCCTTGTCCCCAGCACCCACTCCAGCCCCAGATGCCCTCAGATCTACCAGAAGACACTGGAGATCCTTCTACCTCCAGAAAGGAGGGGTTCTGCAGTGATTCTCCAAATGTGGATGATTTTCTTTTCTCTGCTTCTGGCCTTACTTCCTTGCCCTAAAGCAAGTAGGTGTCCAAGGGATAATTCACAGTGAAATGAGACATAGAGAGAACTAACCCTGGAGGAGAAATCATGTCAGCAGTTTATCACACAATGCATTGATTTTAGATTTGTCTGTGTACCTCATTAGATCATAAGAGCTGGGAGAGTAGGAAGGCAGGTCTTGTTCACCAAACTAGTCCCAGACTATAGCACTCTGCCTAGTACACAGAAGGTGCTCAGTTGGGTGCCCCATATACATTTGTTGATTTGGCTCATTGAGGGGCACCTGGAACCTGCCAGAACACTCCTGTTATCTAGCTGGCATCAGCAACTTTTATTCTGGAGCACATTCCATGTCTGAGATCTAGTGATCTACTGGAAGAAACCAAAGCTGGAGGCACTAATTATGGACTGTGGGGCCTTGGGTTCTAAGACAGACTTGGTGCTGGAAATGACCCCTGGGGTGGAGTGGGCTGAGTAATCTGGTAGCTCTCTGGCTCTCTAAAACTGGGTCTAAGGCGGCCTCTAGTGGACAAGCAGAATCACTGCCCGTTTGGGGTGGAGGCCCAGCCTCCTCACTTCTGTGGCCTGCACCATCTCCAGCTTCTCCATCCTTGGGCCCAGAGTGGAAAGCATTCAAGATGGCACCACCAACAATATAAGCGGCCCATATCAGAACAACAGGATCCATCCAACGGACAGACCCATTAAAAAGCACTCACTGTGTGTAGCACACAGTGCTTGGCCACAAGATAAGAGGAGAAGGAGATATAAGGAGGAGAAGACTAGGGCTCTGCTTTTAAGGAACCTATGATCTAAATGAGAAGTCAAAACAAAAATTTTAAGAAAGCAAACAGCAAGCCCATAATTAGGTGCCAACCATTTCAAGGGATGAGTTCAGAGAATCAGTGCAATCTCTCTGTGCCTCAGTTTTCTCATCTGTAAAATGAGAATACCAAAACTTACCCTTTAGGGTTATTATGATGATTAAAATGAGACAGTAGGGAGAAAATATGGCATTATTGTTGTTGTTGTTCAAGCAATCTATGTTCAACATAAGAAATTTATTATTTGTGGCCAGGCACAGTGGCTCACGCCTGTAATCCCAGCACTTTGGGAGGCCGAGGTGGGGCGATCACGAGGTCAGGAGATAGAAACCATTCTGGCTAACACAGTGAAACCCCGTCTCTACCAAAAATACAAAAAAATTAGCCGGGCGTGGTGGTGGGCGCCTGCAGTCCCAGCTACTCGGGAGGCTGAGGCAGGAGAATGGCATGAACCCAGGAGGCAGAGCTTGCAGTGAGCTGAGATCACGCCACTGCACTCCAGCCTGGGTGACAGAGCGAGATTCTGTGTCAAAAAAAAAAAAAAAAAAGAAATTTATTATTTGTGTTTGTTTGTTTCTGTTTGTTGCTGTTGTTTTTTGAGACGGAGTCTGGCTCTGTTGCCAGGCTGGAGTGCAGTGTTGCAATCTCAGCTCACTGCAACCTCCACCTCCCTGGTTCAAGCGATTCTCCTGCCTCAGCCTCCTAAGTAACTGGGATTACAGGCATGTGCTACCATGCCCGGCTAATTTTTGTATTTTTAGTAGAGACGAGGTTTCACCATGTTGGTCAGGCTAGTCTCAATCTCTTGGCCTCGTGATCCTCCCACCTCGGCCTCCCAAAGTGCTGGGATTACAGGCATAAGCCACTGTGCCCTGCTGCTAATTTTCGTATCTTTATTAGAGATGGGGTTTCACCATGTTGGCAAGGCTGCTCTCAAACTCCTGACCTCAAGTGCTGGGACCTCAAGTGCCTCCCAAAGTGGCTTCCTGAGGGCAGGGACATCACCTCTTTTGTTGACTACTTTTTTTTTTGAGACAGAGTTTTGCTCTGTCACCCAGGCTGGAGTGCACTAGCGTGATCTCTGCTCACTGCAACCTCCACCTCCTGGGTTCAAGCAATTCTCCTGTCTCAGCCGAATAGCTGAGACTGCAGGCGCACGCCACCATACCCGGCTAATTTTTGTATTTTTAGTAGAGACGGGGTTTCACCATATTGGTCAGGGTGGTCTCAAACTCCTGACCTCAGGTGATCCACCTGCCTCAGCCTCCTAAAGTGCTGGAATTACAGGCGTGAGCCACCGTGACCAGCCTTGTTCACTACTCTATCCCCAGCACTGAGACAATGTCCCATTAATATTTCTTTTTTTTTTTGAGACGGAGTTTTGCTCTTCTTGCCCAAGCTGGAGTGCAATGGCGCAATCTCAACTCACTGCAACCTCCACCTCTTGTGTTCAAGCGATTCTCCTGCCTCAGCCTCCTGAGTAACTGGGATTACAGGCATGCGCTACCGTGCCCGGCTAATTTTGTATTTTTAGTAGAGACAGGTTTTCTCCGTGTTGGTCAGACTGGTCTTGAACTCCTAACCTCAGGTGATCCACCCACCTCGGCCTCTCAAAGTGCTGGGATTACAGGCATAAGCCACTGCGCTCGGCCAATATTTCTTAGAAAGAAAGAAAAAGAGATAGGGAAGGAAGGAAGGAAGGAAGGAAGGGAAGGAAGGGAAGGAAGGGAAGGAAGGGAAGGAAGGGAAGGAAGGGAAGGAAGGGAAGGAAGGGAAGGAAAGGAAGGAAAGGAGGGAGGGAGGGAGGAAAGAAAAAAAGGTAGAGAAAGAAAGAGGAAAATGAATAAAATGGGTCAGCAAAGTTAGAAGGAGGGCTACTGCAGAAACTCGGGAGGCTGAGGAAGGCCTAGTCCAGGATGGTGGGAGGGAAATAAAAAAGAAGAGATGGATACAAGGACATGTAAAGGGAAAGATATATAGGTGTCACTTCCTAATGATATACAGGATGATAATGATAACAAGTACCATTTATTTAGCATCAGGCATCGAGCCATTCACCTACAAATGCTATCATTAAATTATTATAACAACCCTACAGTGAAAGTTACAACATCTTTATTTTACCAATGAGGAACATGAAGCTCAGGGAGATTAGTTACCTTGCCCAGGTCGCACAAGTATTAATAGTAAGCAGCAGTCCCAGAATTCAAATCCAGCTCTGCCCCCTAAGTGAGATAAGAGATGAGTCAAGATTGACTCCCAAGATTCTGAACCTAGGTCATCAGCAGACTAGTCATGTCATTGTCAGAGCCAAGGGATCCTGAGAAGAAAACCGGTCAAGGGTGGCAAGGGGTATAGTTCTAATGGCTAACATTTATTGAGCCCTGACTATTCCAGGCACTGTTTTGCCCTTCACTTATACTGATAATTTATTCCTCATAAAATCCTATCAATAGATACGAGGAACAAGTTCAAGAGATCTATCAGGAGATATAGCACAATGATTGGCTGGGTGCAGTGGCCTGTAATCCTAGCACTTTGGGAGGCTGGGGTGGGTGGATCATTTGAGGTCAGGAGTTTGAGACCAGCTTGGCCAACATAGCAAAACCCTGTCTCCACTAAAATTACAATAAATATATATATATTAGCTGAGTCTGGTGGTACGTACCTGTAATACCAACTTGAACATGGGAGGCAGAGGTTGCAGTGAGCCAAGATCATGCTGCTGCACTCCAGCCTGGGCGACAGAGCGAGACCTTGTCTCAAAAAAAAAATAAGTTAGCATGGTGACTATAGTTAATAACAATGTACTGTATTCTTGAAAATAACTAAGAAAGTAGATTCTAAAGTGTTCTCAATACAAAAAACAGTATGTGAGGTAATGCATATGTTAATCAGCTGGATTTAGCCATTCCATAATGTATACATATTTCAAAACAACATGTCGTATATGATAAATATATACATCTTTTTGCCAGTGAAAATAAATAAGATGCTAATTTAAAAAAAAAGTCTATGAAGTAAGTACTATTATTATTCCTATTTTGCCAGTAAGAAAACTGAGGCGCAGACAAATCATAAAATACAGGCCAGGCACAGTGGTTCACGCCTGTAATCCCAGCACTTTGGGAGGCCAAGGCGGACAGATCACTGAGGTCAGGAGTTTGAGACCAGCCTGGGCAACATGGTGAAACCCCGTGTCTACAAAAAATACAAAAAGAAAATAGCTGGGTATGGTGGCACACACCTGTAGAACCAGTTACTCAGGAGGCCAAGGTAGGTGGACAGATTGAGCTTGGGAAGTCTAGGCTGCAGTGAGCTGTGATTGCACCACTACACTCCAGCCTGGGCAACAGAACGAGACCATGTCTCGAAAACAAAAAACAAAAGAAATGCTCACAGGCTCCCATAGCTAGTGTGTTCTTAACCACCATGTTATCCAGCTTCTCAATGTGGTTAATTTGGACGGGGATCATGTTGAATTTGGGTGGATAGTGGGACATTCAAGTGGGAATGTCTGGAAGGGGATCATCTGTAGCTCAGGTCTGGGACCTAGCAGCCTCTGGACCTTGCCTGGAGTCCAGAGAGTTGGACGGACATGGGTCTTTCCTTCTTTTTTTTTTTTTTTTTTGAGATGGAGTCTCGCTCTGTCACCCAGGCTAAAGGGCACTGGCACAATCTAGGCCCACCGCAATCTCCGCCTTCCAGGTTCAAGTGATTCTCCTGTCTCAGCCTCCCAGGTAGCTGGGATTACAGGCGTGCACCCGCACACCTGGCTAATTTTTGTATTTTTAGTACAGACAGGGTTTCGCCATATTGGCCAGGCTGGTCTCGAACTCCTGACCTCTCAGGTGATCCTCTTGCCTGGGCCTCCCAAAGTGCTGGGATTACAGGCGTGAGCCACCATGCCCGGCCTGACATGGGTCCTTCCTGAGGCAGGTCCCTGCCTGGCCTGTTGGCCCACCCACAGCCAGGCACGATTTCCACATGGCTGGTCCCAGCTTTATGGCCTGTTTCTCCCCTCTTCACCCCCTCCCCTCCATTTCTCCTGACCACCCCGTGTCCCAAACACCTGCCAAGCCCTCAGCACCTCAACACTGTGTTTTCCACTGGCATTGCCACCTCAACTCCACCTCTATCCACCAACATCCTTCCTCTCCTTCCTCTCTGTTAAGTCACTTCTGATGGTTCCAACTGATTCCATTACTCCCATTTACATCACACTTTGCTTTTACTTTGCAAGCATTTATTGAGTACCTACTACAGCCGAGGCACTTTAGATCCTGCGGATGCCAGGATGAACATAAACAGGAATAGACCCTACCCTCGTTAGGCCTGTAGTCATAGAAACACCTGTATACACTTGGGACAAGTGCTTTGAAGAAGTGGCAGGTGGTAGTTTTGGGGCTGTCAAGACACAAATTTGATCTGGTCAAGAGGCCAAGGAAAGTTACCCTGAGAAAATGCTGCTTGGGCAGAGAACTGGAGGACAGACAGGCAAAGAGGGGAGGGAAGAGTGAGTCAGGCAGCCACTTGTGCAAAGACCCAGAGGCTGCCTGTGGTATTAATCTTGGGCCTTGTATCCTTGTTTTATTATCATGTTTATCTTCTTGTCCCCAGTGAGTAAAGCTCTTTAAGGCAGGGCCTGTTTCTGGCCTCTTGCTGTCTGCTGCAGGGGTTAAGACTAAAGCTTGCCCAGGGCAGGGAGACAGTTGTTTGAATGGACTAAGGGGACACTGCCTGTTTCCGCAGAGACCCCCAGTGCATCACCCCCAGAGTCCCTGGAGTGCAGACAGGTCATCCTGTGGCCATCTCTACCACCCTTCTTTGTGGTGGCCAGGGGCCAAGGAACAGCATCACTTCTAGCTCCAGACCCAGATTGATGTCTGTCCTTGATAAAGGTGTCTTCTTGCACTGAGCTGGGATTTCAGGTCTCCTTTGCTTGTGAGCATGGAGGTAGCCTGTCTTTGTGGGCTCCCTGCGAGTTACAGAGTTTGGGGCCACAGAAGGAACATCAGGGTGGTTGTACCAGGATGTGGGGTTTATTAGGGCCTCTGGGCCCTATTCTCCTCCTGCTGCCCCCTGGCCCACTCTGGCCACGCCAGTCTTCTTTCCACCCCTCAAATAGGCCATGACCTTTTTTTTTTTTTTTTGAGACAGGGTCTCACTTTGTTGTCCAGGCTGGAGTGCAGTGGCATGATCACGGCTCACTGCATCCTCTGCCTCCCAGGCTTAAGTGATCCTCAGGCCTCAGCCTCCCGAGTAGCTGGGACCATGACCATTTTTTATCTCAGGACTTTGTCACTGCCCCTTCCACCAGGAATGCTCTTGTTTGGCTCTTCAAACAACTACCTCCTTATCATCATTTCTAAATGTTATTCCTAAATGTCTCCCTTAAAAGTTGCGTTCAGAGAGCACCCAGGTCTGAGCACCTCAGTTAAAGGCGCCCTCTATGTTCCCTACCCCATCACTTTCTATCCCCATTACTTGATTTTACTTTCTCTGCAGTAGGACCTAACTCCAGTCCAAAATGACCTCTTTCCAGTTACACTGCCTGCCTACAAGGATGTAAGCTACAAGAGGCAGAGTTTTGCTGGAATCTCCTCTTCTGTTTCCTAAATGACTGTAACAGAGGAGCTACTCAATAAAATAAATGAATGAATGAATGAATGAACAAATGTCCCCTGTGGGTACATGCCTGGATTCAGGGGGCTGGGACTAGATTGAGATAAATCCACACTGAGTTTAAGATTCCAATCTAGATGGTATTGGTGGTGTCAGCCTATCTGGATTGCTCCCCATACAATTTACTGACCTCCCTATCTCTTTCTTTTCACTGCCCTTCAATCATATTCTCACAGCTCCACCATAAACTGTGTTAGCTATTTGCCCTGGGGCATGCTACTTCACCTTTCTAAACTTCAGTTTCCTCCTCTGTAAAACTCCCACACTTGCAGGGTGATGGTGAGGGTTAAATGGAGTAGCTTATTTAGAGTGCTTAGTGCATGTGCCTTGTAAGTAGCAAGCTTTCTGTAGACGTTAGCTACCCTGGTGAGTTTTGTCATCCTCACCACACCTCCCTTTGTCATTTTTTTTGACGCTCCCCTTCCCGTCCCTCCCTGCGCCCCTCACACTTGCCCACCAGGGGGCCCCACATGCCGCTCTTCCTGCCCAGGTCGTCCATGCTGACGCATGCCGCCCGCCTGTCGTCGCATCAGTACCTCCCTTGTGCCTCTGATGACAGCTCTGTCACTGTCTCTGATGACAGATTTGTCCACTGGTTCTGCCTCTTCACTGCAAATATCTCAGCCCCTTGCACCCAATACTTCATTCATTCCATAAATGACTGAGCACCTACTATGTGCCAGGCTTCAATGGTAGGTGTTGGGGATACAAGCAGAAAGATCAGCAGTGTGCTGCCTTCAAGAAGCTCACAGTCTATAGGAGGATGGCAGAGGGGTCAAGAGGCAGAGGGGGCCATGCCCTGGACTTGATGGATGAGAAGATCAGGATCACATTGCTCTTTGGAACTAACCCAATGGCTGGAAAATGTAAGGAAGTTCCCCCCTATCAGGCCCTCAGTTCCTCACGTTACACATTTCTACACTTACCTGAATTTCTCAGCTCAGCTCTTCATCCCTAGTGCCTCAAACTCTATTCCAGACACCTCAGTTCCTTACACCAGATGCTGTAGCCCTCGCCCCAAACATCTCAGCCTCTCATTCCAAAATCTCCTATGTCCCAAACTTCAGGATCTCAGCCACTCACCTCAAATATCTCAGCCCCTCCTCTAAGAAATACTGCAGTCAGGCCAGGTGCTGTGGCTCATGTCTGTAACCCCAGCACTTAGGGAGGCTGAGGCAGGAGGACTGCTTGAGTTCAGGAGTTCAAGACCAGCCCAGGCAACACAGCAAGACCTCGTCTCTACTAAAAATAAAAAAAATTTAGCTGGACATGGTGGCCCGTGCCTGTAGTCCCAGCTACTCAGGAGACTGAGGTGGGAGGATCACTTGAGCCCAGGAGATAGAAGCTGCAGTGAGCTAGGATCACGCCACTGAACTCCAGTCTAGGCGACACGGCAAGACTCTATCTTAAAAAAAAAAAAAAGAAAAGAAAAATGCTGCAGTCATTGACATAATCTGTGGTTTCAGTTTTTTGTTTTTTTTTTTTCCAGCTTTTAGACTCAGGAGGGATGGGAAAAAGTAGTGATTTGGAGAAGCCCACTGGTAGGCTTTTTCTGATGTATCTTCCAGGGCAAAGAGGGGCATCCTTCACTCCCTCCCAGTGTGAGGATTGCTTATTTAAATACTGTATTTACAGTGGCTGATGCCTGTAATCACAGCACTTTGAGAGGCCAAAGCAGGAGGACAGCCTAAGGCCAGGAGTTCAAGACCAGCCTGGGCAACATAGCAAGACCCTCATTTCTACCAAAAAAAAATTTAATTAAGCTGGGTGTAGTGGCATGGACCTGTAGTCCCAGCCATTCAGTAGGCTGAGGCAGGAGAATGGCTTGAGCCCAGGAGTTCGAGGCTGCAGTAAGTTAGGATCACACCACTGCACCACAGCCTGGGTGACAGAGTGAGACACTGTCTCAAAACAAAACAAATGTTGTATTTGCTTTCTCACTCTTTCCTATCTCCATGATCACATCTTCTCTCCAGTTTTAAATGCCGCACCATTAATAATTCTCTCAGAGTTCCTTGGAGAGAGGTCATGATCTCATCACTCCTAATTCTCCAAAACTAATCATAGAATCTCAGAGTTGGAAAGGATCCAGAAGTCTAATGGGTTCCAAACTTCTTTTTAGTCAGGGACTCTTAACTGCAACCAAATCTTATGTGGAACGTCAATATATATGTTGACTAGCTGTTGCGGCCTGGCCTCGTAACCCCATGGATTCTGCTTAGAATATGGATTGAAAACCCCTCATGGACATGAGACTTTGCAGGCTTCAAAGAGAAAGATCTGAATGATGGAAGGTCCCACCCAGTGGGATGCCTCTGGTGATATCAGGGTATTGATATCTTTGTCATTCCCCGTTCTCTGAGCTCTGAGCACAGCCTGAGTGCTGGTGCTGCCCAGGGGACTGGCTGCAACCAGAGCAACCCAGCCCGAAGACCCCGGGAGGTTGCCATAGACACTGGAGTGGAGGGAGCTGGTGAGCTTGTTATTATTTGTGTGTATCTTCCCTCTAATTGCTGTGGGGTAGCTGGAGGTTGTGTGGGCGCTACAGCAGTGGGGATAGAGGAGGGTGTATGTGCGAGGGTGTGTGTTTGTGTGTGCACACAGAAGTGTCTATAGGCTCCAAACCACCACCGTGGATGCGTCAGAGGCTGCGCTGTTGAGAGAAGTAGTGAGGGAGGAAAGGAGAAGTGAAGTAGAGATACAAAGGAAAAAGGAGGCTGGACAAGGTGGCTCATGCCTGTAATCCTAGCACTTTTGGAGGCCAAGACAGGATGATTGCCTGAGTCTAGGAGTTTGAGACCAGCCTGGTCAAAATTGTGAGACCTCATCTCTACAAAAAAATGTAAAACTAGCTGAGTGTGGTGGCACATGCCTGTAGTCCTAGCTACTTGGGAGGCTGAAGCTGCAGTGAGCCGTGACGGCACCACTGTACCCCAGCCTGGGCGACAGAGCGAGACCCTGTCTGAGGGGGAAAAAAAAAAGACGATGGACTGATTCTTCTAATTGTGTGAATTCTAATTTTTTACTTTATTTGAATGTTTCAAAAAGTAAAAGGCAGTGACAAACCTGTGGTAGGGAGTGATATTTGTTGAAAGGCAGCTAGCTCCACTTATATAGTACTATGAGTCACCCCTGAGGCTTCACCCCAATATTTTTCTCATCACTCTTCCTTTTACCTAGAGACACAATGCAAAATGCTTTATATGGTTACCCCGAAACACCTAGTGTTGAACCCTCCCCTCAGTCGGGATGATGTTCCTCTCACAGCAGGCACATGAGACTGGTCAGGGTTGTAGTCCTGTTTTACATTTGCCCCAGGATACTCCTAGGGGACTCCATGGCAGCCCTCCTCTGTGCTTGTTCTGACCTCTCCAGGTCTCCTCACTCCACCTTCCATTCATGAATAGAAAGTTTCAAGTATCAGCCTGGAGGTCAGGAAGCAAGTTGCCTTGAGCACTTGGGAAGGGCACATTGATGACCAACTGATATTCGAGGTTGCTTCTGCTTTGAAGATGGATGACAGAAACTCAACACTTACTGGCATCCCCATGTATGCAATCTCATTGCCCTACCCCACACTGGGACTTGGGACCTGGCTCTCACCCAAGTGCTTTGAGATAGGAAGTGGCCTTACTCTCCACTTTACTTCCTGTTGCCCGGGGGAGGGGTGGGGCATGGTGCTCTGGCACTGCTACCCTTTCCTTTGGCCCTCTCTACCCTTCTCCCAAGAGAACTGCTAATGCTTTTCCTTTAGGGCTTCAGGCCCTCTCATTCCCTAATCACCCCTACTGGGCAGTCTGGTTCCCAAAGCAGCTCCCAGGGCTGTTGGGTCAGGACAGGAGGGGAGCACTCCTGGAGAGCTCTGCCCCACCCACTCCTCAGGGAGGCAGCTTGGGAGGCTGGGACACCTCTCAGCTCCCTCCTCTGGCAGAGCGAGCCTGCTGGGGACGGAGGCCCGACTCCCAGTGGGCATCCTGCTGTAATCAAGACTGAGCAGCAGCCTCTGGCTGAGCTCCACCCTGCCCAGTTGGGGCTGGCCTCAGCCTCAGGGGACAGCTGCCCAGGCAGGTCAGGAACCTGCCCAGCCTGTTTGTCCCCCATCGAGACAGTTATGTGCCTCTGTCCCACCAACTTGTGATGGTGGGGACAAGAGAAGGGATGGTATCTCCCTCTGCCATCCCACAAATATTTACTGAGGGTCAGGGGCTGAGTGTACAATGGTGAACAAAAGGTGCAGAGGCCCTGCTTTATTGGAGCCTACAATTCAGTGGGAAGCTAGTTTTTGTATTTTTAGTAGAGACAGGATTTCACCATGTTGGCCAGGCTGGTCTCGAACTCCTGACCTCGTGATCCACCCGCCTCGGCCTCCCAAAGTGCTGGGATTACAGGCATCAGCCACCATGCCCAGCCCAGCAAACGTAGTTCTAATTAGGTACCAAGTACTATTCTAAGTGCCTTAGCCCATTTAATGCTCACAGGCCTATGAGGTAGGTAATATTATTGTTCCCAGCCGGGTGAGGTGGCTCACGCTTGTAATCCCAGCACTTTGGGAGGCTGAGGTGGGTGGATTACAAGGTCAGGCGTTCAAGACCAGCCTGGTCAACATAATGAAGCCCCGTCTCTACTAAAAATACAAAAAAATTAGCCGAGCGTGGTGGCGCACGCCTGTAATCCTAGCTACTCGGGAGGCTGAGGCAGGAGAATCGCTTGAACCCGGGAGGTGGAGGCTGCAGTCAGCCAAGATCACACCACTGCACTCCAGCCCGGGCGACAGCGCAAGACTCCGTCTCAAAAAAAAAAAAAAAAGATTCAGTGACTTACCCAAGGTCACAGAGCTGATCAGTGAGTTACCCAGAAATCCAAGCCAGGCAGTTTGATGTAAGTTCACTCTTAGACAGCTATGAGATAGCTCTACTGCCCCTTATACCAGTCAATGCATCACTACAAAATGTGGTAGGTGCCAGAAAATAAAAGTACGAGGGTGCCTTGCAAGAAAATGGGGACTTCCCCTTTCTTCCACTTTCTCTTCTAGCCCCCACTGCACAAAGCCTTTTCAAGTCTTCCCACTTCACCCCTTTCATTTCTGGCCGGATAGAGAATACCCTTTCATCTCTGCAGTTATGGTGCAGGAACGCAGAGTCCTACCTGTATCCTTGCCCTTGGCCTGGTCTCCCTGATCAACCCGCGCCTGAAGGGTTTCTTTCTAATAATGGCCCTGGTGCTTGCGCAAGTCTAGACTGTCAGCTCCCAGAGGGAAGGCGGCTGGCAGCTGGCTCTGCGCAGGCTGGGGGCGCCTCCCGGGCGTGCAGCCTGGCACAGGCTCCTTGACCTTGGCTCTCTCCCCACGTGCTAGGAGCCCGGTTGGGGGCTCGGGACCCGCGTGTAGGACCCGTCCAGAGAGCTCAGTGGTCCTGACTCCTACACTCCTAACACACGCACCCTCGCATGCACATTCCCGAGCCCGCGCGGGGTCCGCTGCGGGACGAGCCCATAAGTCGCGAACCTTCCAGCTCCGTCTGCCCAGACGGGTGGCCCGGAGCGGAGACCCCCTCCCCTCGGCTGCCCCGCGCGCCTGGCCCAGAGCTGGCGGATCCGGGGCGGGGCGGGGCCGGCGGCGGGAGGCCCCTCCCCGGGGGCGGGCCGGGGGCCGGGCGGGAGGGGGGCCGGCGGGGCTGGGGGCGGGGCGGGGCGGGAGGCGCGGGGGTGTCCCTCCCTCCCTCGCTCTCCCCGGTAAAGTCTCGCGGTGCTGCCGGGCTCAGCCCCGTCTCCTCCTCTTGCTCCCTCGGCCGGGCGGCGGTGACTGTGCACCGACGTCGGCGCGGGCTGCACCGCCGCGTCCGCACGCCCGCCAGCATGGCCACCACCGCCACCTGCACCCGCTTCACCGACGACTACCAGCTCTTCGAGGAGCTTGGCAAGTACGGCCCGCCCGCCGCGGTCCCCTGCCTGCCCTGCCGCCCGGGCGCTATGCGGCTCCTCGCCCCGCCCCCCGGCCCTGCACCGGCCGCTGCGGCGCCCCCTCGGCCGCCCCACCCCCGCCTTTCCCGCCCGCCGCCTTCGGTCCCCGCGCCCCCGCGCACTGCCCCGCATCCGCCTCCGCGCCCTGCAGCAACTGGCGGGGCCGCTGCTCCCCGCGCGCCGCCGCGGACACCGCAGACCCCGAACCGCTCCCGGGTGCCCACCAGCCCCGCCCCTCCGCACCCTTCAGGCGCCCCCCTCCCGACCACCTCCCAATGCTGCCCGGTTGCTCACTCCGCAACCTGAACCCAGGTCCCACGCGCCTCAACTCAGGACCCTCCCCGGCCCTGCAGCCCTAGCTCCGCTGCGGAGCCCGGGCGTGGGGGGGCTGTTTGGCGCCCGGCCCCGCCCCCAGCGAGTGCCGCTCCAGGCTCCCAGCCCAGCGGCTGGGCAGTGCTGCGGCACCCCCGTCCCCTCCCCCTACCCCTGCAGTGGTCCCGGGAGCCGCGCCGCAGCCGCAGCATCCCCCTCCCCTCCGCACTGAGCTGGCCGCTGCAGCAGCCCCGGCCCCCCACCCCCACCCGCGGCGCCGAGCCCGGCCACTGCAGCCCCCGCCCCGCCCGCCCCCCTAGACGTTTCCAGAGCTGAGAGTGCGAGCTCCCATTTGAGGGGAACGTCAAGGAAAATAGCATGGGAAGGGGAGTTCTTGATGTCTGACTGTGTCCTCTCTTCCCTTGCTGTCAGTTGAGCCGGGATGCAGTGAGATGAAACCGGTTGGGGGGGGGGGTTTGAGCCTCACTTTGCCCCATGGTTGAGGGAGATTTCTCTTTCAGGGGATGATACCCTCTTTTTAATCTTTCCTTCCCCGACCTTCAACTGTTCCTGCTGAGAGAAGGGCAGGGTCTCTCTGCTCCCTTCTGCCCTGGTTCCCTTGGCCGGGACCGCAGGGCTGTCTGAGATGCAGCAGGTGTGTGTTTTCAGCGTCGCCCACCCGTTCCTGATGTGCAGCCTGAGGTGGAGGCTGTTGCCTTGCCCAGGGACTGGATGAGGGGATGGGAGCGCGGCACGCCACCCACATCTGTTCAGTGTCCTGCGGTGGCCGCGTCCTTTTGCTTCATGTTGGATGGTGGTGGTCGCAGCGCCGGTGTGTGTGCATGTACGTGAGTGTGACTAGAGGTCTGGTGGTGGGAGCATCATCGTCCCCAGACTTGAAGTGTGTCTGTGTCACTCTGCCCTGCTCCGTGTCCCAGTTCTTTCCCCCTTCTCCCTCCAGGGGTGCTTTCTCTGTGGTCCGCAGGTGTGTGAAGAAAACCTCCACCCAGGAGTACGCAGCAAAAATCATCAATACCAAGAAGTTGTCTGCCCGGGGTGAGTGTTCCCTGTCTTGACCTCTTCCTGAGGGTGCCTCCAGGGGCCATGGTTTCTTTTGAGGAAGCCCCAGGAATTGGGGGTTGTGCGTTTTAGCACTTGGAGAGGAGTTGGAATTTCAGACTGGTTAGACTTTGTGTCAGGCTGAAGCCAGAAAAGGAGTTGCATGGGGGACTGGAAGCGCGCAGGTACAAAAGAATGAAGGAAGAGATGCAGGTAGCTGCAGTGGCCCCCAAAGGCTCAAGGGAGTTCGGTCTTCAGGAAGGTGGAGGATATGGGGGTAGTGGGTGGTATGGAATGGGGAGCTCTTAATTTGGGGCATTTGGAGCCTCTCCCTTTGGGGCAGTGGTGGCTACTGCAGGCCTTTCCTGGTCCCTGTGCCCCAGTGGTGACTTAGGTTGGAAATGCAGTAAGTGAGCAGCTCTGACAAAGCCACCTCCCCTGCCCACCAGGCGGCAGAACAGACTCCCAAGGGAAGGGAATCTGTAAACATCAGGGGAGGCTGCTACTGGCGAGGGCTTCTCAGGAACAAATTCTGCCAGATGAACTTGATTGCTTTTTTGATCAAATTACAAAGTTGGTGGTGCAGCAGCAGATGTAGTCTGTCCTGGGTGGAGGGTGATGGCTCATGGTCTAGAAATCCCAAAGGCCCAGTTTGGGTAGGAACTGCACTGCCTCCGAGTCCGTGGAGCATAAAGGCCAAGGCCTTGGGGCCTCACTTGTGAGATCCTCCCAAGTACCTGAGGCTTAGAGGGTCAGGGCCTGTCTTTCACACCTTGAACCTACGCTCTCCGAACCTCCTATTGGGTGCTTGCCAAACTCACCTCATCTGATAGGTGTAGACCTAGCAATGTGTGAAGTGCTCTGTGAACAGGTCTGGTGAGTACAGAGGTCAGATCTTGGAGGGCTGCAGGGTGCAGCTGGGGGACAAAGGTTGTGAGACTCAGAGAAAGGAATTAGGGCTGGGCAGTAGGATGCCATAAATATATTAGGAGCCAGGACACATGCCCTGGGGAAGACATGGGCTTTGGCCAATAATGACGCGGGTTTCTCTAGGATAAGAGACATAATAGATGTCTCAAATGCTCAGAGAAGCTCTACAATTCCACGGAGATGACATTGGGCTTCTGTCATGTTGGCAGTTGTTCTGGGACCTGTTTAGCAGGGCCGTGTCCGCCCCCTGACTGGGGACTCTCTCTCCATCCCCCTAGTAGGGCACTAATTGCTGACTCCCATCCAGCTCCATCTCTTGCTGTTCGTGTGCATTGCCTATAAAGTTGGACTTGCTTGTTTTCTTTCTCTCTGGGTACCTCGAGTCTGAGGATGGTTGCCATAGAGATATGTGGGCAATCAGATCCCCTGGAGTGGGGGTGCGGGGGACAACAGGGGCTGGGCTCTCTGGCAGACATCTTCTGGCCAAGGATGGAAGGTGCAGGCAGGAACGATGGCTTGAGGCTGGATACCTCTCTTGCCCACACAGCAGAGCCCTGGTGCATCAGAAACAGGGCTGGCGTCTCGTGTCTCCAGTTGATGACGCAATGCTTTGCTCTCTTCATCTCACCAGTGTCCTCTGACCCACGGGTAAGGGAAGGAGAGATGGCTGGGAGCCGAATTCTGGGATGTGAGGATAGGTGATGTGGTGACTTCCTACAGCTGTCTGACTGGGGCTTTCATTTCCTACTCCTTCCCTACCTGCCTAAACTTCCATGATCTGTGTGATAGCATCCTTTTCCCTTCCTCATCTCCTTTTAACCTTGTCCCATCTTTCCCAACGGATATCTTTCCCTGGCCAAACTGGATGAGACTTCATTTCTCTTTGATTTTTTTTTCCCCTCAAGAAAAGTAAAAGTATATGCTTCAGACAGCAACTCCCCCTCTCCCAAGATGGATATGCCAAGACTGGGCTCTGTTGTGTGGCCTCATATGCCAGGTTGACTTTGAGACAGAGGCACAGATGATAGGCACAGATGCCAGCCAGAGGGGTCAGAATGTGTAAGTGCCAGCCAGTACTGTGTGGAGGTGGGAAAGTGGAAAGGGGCTGTCTTGGAGATGGAGGGAACAAGGTGGGGCTGGACTATAGGTGTGGGCATGGGAGATGTGAACTCCTGGAGAGAGCTGGGCCAGGGTAGCCAAGGGCTGGTGCCCATGGGTTTAGGGAGTGAGGGCCATGGCTTTCCTGCAGACTCTCAGTTTACACTATATATTTTATAAAGGTGCAGCCACTGGGGCTGGGTTTCACTCATCACTGTCTGTCTAGGCCTCCGCAGGTGTTGGATTTCTGTGTCTGGGAATGTCGGGCCCACCAGGGTCATCTGTGAAGGTCTGAAGGGGCTTGCTGTGTTCACTGGGTCTTCCTGCCTGCTATGTTTCTTGTTTGTGATCCTCTGGGCTACAAACTGAAAAGATAAAAAGAGGGTATAGAGCTGTTTCTCCTTGGCATCCTTGGTGAGGTGGCTAGGAGGCAGGGAGAGGGATCACCTGGTCTTCTAGGGGGGTCCTATCGAGACAGGAAGCCTTCTTTTGGGCTGTTATGTCTTGTCACTGTGGCCTCAGAGGCCCACATTGGCGGCTAGGTTGCAAGGTGGGGAGTTCATGCAGATATGCATTGAGCACTGTCTTCGTCTGTGGGCCTGTCTACATAAAGTCACTGAAAGTCACATAACGTCACTCCGTTTGCTTCAGAACCGTGATAGGAGTGGAGCTGGGCTCTTAAGGCAGCCCATGGTTCCAAGCTTAGCTCCACTAGGCCGAAGGAGGCATTTAAAATAGGCGGATGCAGGAGCTAGTGGGCCAGGTGATGGCAATGATAAGTCGTTATTTTAAGATTTAAGAGCACCCCCCTCAAGGAGCCTGAGCCCTTATGTCTTTTTTTATTTTTAAATCTTCATATTCCCTTCTTATCTTTATTCATGTGCATACAGATTTTCACCTCGCGGAGCATAACATTTTATATCCTGCTCTCTTTGCTTATATCCAAAGCATTTCCCCCATATTGCTACAGTTGAAGGGCAAATGGTCCTTTCTTCTATGTCGTTTAGGATTTATCCCTAGAACAATCAGCATCACAAGAAACTTCTGTATATGTACCATTTATCTGGATTCCAGTTGCTTTCACTGAGACGGATACGGGGGTAATGCCCTTGGCCTTACTAAGAGATGCTACCGGAAACAGTGTTTTGAAATCTGTTGTAATACTTCAACATATTTATTTAATCTGTACATTCCATGTGAAGAAATTTCTTTTGAAGCTAAATGTAAGCAAAGGCTTTCCTCTTTGTGAGGACCTGAGAGGTGAGGGAAGGGTCCTTATGTGTTTCTTTACTTCTGCATGGGCAGGCCCTAGCAAAGAGCCTGACGTATGCCAGCCACATACGCATTAAATGAATGGGTCAAGAGGACTGTGTAACCAATCATGGTTGCCTTTTGGCTTTGGCTCCTGGGAAACTCAGAGTCAAGTTGCCAGAGCCCTTGTACCCTGCTACAGACTTGGGTCCTCCCTTTCTGATCCAGGGAGCCAGGCTGCAGACCTGATACGGCTGCTGGAAGAGAGGACAGATGAGGATAAAGACCCGTGCTTGGGGCATAAGGCAGAGTGGGAGATGTAGGCAGACATTTAGCTGATGATTCCTCCTTCCTTGTCACTAAATGGCACTATAGGGCCACTGTTGGGATCTCTTCCAGGTAGTGATTTTCAATTTTAGTGTGCATAAGGATCACCCTGAGTACTAGTTTAAAAAATGCAGATTTCTGGGCTTTAGCCACAGAGATTCTGCTTTAGGAGGTCTAGGGTGGAGCTGCAGAATCTGCATTTTTAACACATGCTCCAGTGAATTTCATGCAGGTGAGGCATGAGCCACTCTTTAAGAGATGCCACCTAAAATCTGCAACAACAGTTGCTCTTGCCATGCCCTCTGGAATTCAACAGACACACCTTGGCCCAGCCTTCTCCAGATTGTGTGTCTGCTGCTATGTGGCCATCTGTGCACATGGGCTGTTCTGTGATTAGGGGCCTCGTTCTGGGCCTCGGGATTGGGGTGTCTGTGTCTGAGGCTGCGGCAAGCTGGGTGGCTGGGGTTGTGGCATGTTGGCCACCAGAAGGGTAAAGGCTGTCCCTTTCTGGGTCCAGCTGGCCCTGGGGACTGAAATGGGATCCCCTGGATGGTGCCAGCTGAGAGTCCCTGCCCCCTTAGTGTTGGCCTGAGTAGCCCCCATGACATTTGTGTCCCCTGTGGTATCTCCAAGTGAGACTTTCCTGTTAAGGATCTGGGTGAAGTGAGGGAAAGAGAAGGGAGGGGGAAGCAGCAATGCAGGGAGTGGGAGAAGGAAGAGAAATCCACACAGCACTGGAACACAGGCCTCGAGGAAGCATTTAAGGAGGCTGTGTGTGAAACCATGCTTTCCTCCTGAAGATAAAACAGGCCAATTTCTGTAAACAGAGAAATGGGCATCCTGCATATCAGTGATGGAACGCCTCTACCTTCTCTCCTGAAGGGATGGAAGCCGACTGCAGGTCCCTCTGTGCGAAGGCTTCTGCCAGGCGGCTTTTGTCATGCGGTCACGTTGAGCTGTGGGCCTTAGCGCACACAATACTGGCCTGTTCCCCTCCCCTCCCACCTGTCTTCCTAGAGTGACTTGGGGTACTGCATCACAGTGTGGGGATGGAGGTGGGAAGGTTGCGCTGTCCTGTCAGGGAGGCCCCTGCCTTCTTCCTGCTGCTTCCTCTGGTCCCTTGTCACCATACCCTTGTTAGAAGCTGTGCTGAAACCCTAGAGGTGAGTGGCTGACCCCATTCTCTGCTGAGGCTGGAGACAGGGAAGGGGAGGCTGGTTGTGACCATTCCTGTTCCCATCTCTATGCTTGCTGCTCTCTGAACAGCTTTGGCAGAGCAACAAGGGCCTGATCCCATGGGTGCCAAAAGGGTGGTGACAGGAGGAGATGGGCACTTTGCACCTCTTGAATGCCTCTCTGCAGAGCCCCTTTGTCACCTACCCATGGCCAGACAGATCTGCCGCAGGACCGCTGGGGAAACCAAAGCACAAAAGCTTTGTCTGGGGTCTCTTTTTTCTTTTTTGGTTTTGCGCTGCAGGTGCCACAGACCCAGTGTCCTCAGGCCGTGTGGCCTCCACCCACTCCTTGGCGCCTTTCTTTAAAGCACAGGTTCTGGATACTTTGTTCCTGTGATGAATCTTGGCATATCACCTCACACCTCTCCATCTAGGCCCCAAGCTCCAAGCCTGGTGGAGCAAATCCCTCCTCGTTGCTGGCTGAGGCCCCATTCCCGTCTGTACCCACCTCTCTGGGCTGTGCGGTGGGGAGATTTCCAGCCACTCCTCCCCAACACCATCTCCGCTTCCTGGGCCCTATCAGCAGCAGCCGCAGCTTCCCATCTGCTCCCCTCTTTTCTCCTCCCTTTCTTTCCCCTCCCCCCTGCTTGCTGCTGCCCTGGGAGGAGCTATTTTTAGGGGCTGCTTCCTGGGATGTTTTACTTGGGGCTGGTTACCATGAAGGAAATGCCACCAAAACAGTGGGCAAAGGCTGCAGGCACCAGGAGCCCTGCCGGGCGGCATGGAGAACACGACGGCTGACCCTTTTCTGGCCCTTGAGAGCAGCCAGAGTGCCTCCAGGCAGAGCCTTGCCTTCTTGGGGCTTGCTACTGACCCCCTGGGGATTTTCTCCGTCAAAGCTGATTTAGGGCCTTTTCGCTGTAGGGCATTTCTTGGAGCCTCTCTCTCTCCTTAGAGCTTCCCTTGCCTTGAGATTCAGAGGCCAAAGTGGGGCCCAGGTCTTTGTGTCACCAAGTTAAAACTGCTTGAGTGAGGGTTGAAGATAAGGGGAGGATGCTGGGTACATGCACAGAGCCTTGGTGGGGGTCACGTGGGCACATTTCAGGCCCCGTCCCTCTGTATCACAGCCCCCAGCTAGTCACCAGGTATACATGTGTGAGGGCATTAGAAACCATGGTCCTACTCTTGTGTGGTGGATGGACTTTGCTTTTAATTGGAGACTTTGCAGCTTTAGAGTGAGATTCAAAGAGGAAGGGATGTGGCATCACAGTGTGAGGGTGAGGTCGGTGGGATCGTGGCTTGGGATTCCCACTGGTCAGTGCCCCAGGCCCAGGGCTGTGCATAAGCAGCTGGGGAAGGTGGATTATGACACCAAATCCCTGCGATGTCCTTGTTTCTGCTCCTCAGAGTGCCAAGGGGGCCAGACGGGGGCCTCTGCTGCTTGGGAAGAAGATGAAAGGCACTCAGGAGGGCAGCAAGTGAGGCCGCCTCCCATCGAGCCCTGAAATCAGTGGGGCTGCAGGAAGTTTCTCACATCCATGTTTAGGGTCACAGGCACAGACCGGCAAAATACCCTTTGCAAAGTTAAGAATGTCTTTGAGATTGGAACTTGGGAGAGTCCTCAGTCAGAGTAGGAATGTGCCTCCTTTCCCACATACAGAGGGTTGTATGTTTAGGTGGCAGCAGGATCTTATTTGAAGCTAGTGCTGGCATTTGTGTGTTTTTTTTAGGAAAATGTCACTAAGTCAAGCAGGCCCATCCCTGAGAGGGCCATGGAGAGTCTGTGGCCAGCCCTCCCTGGCCCCCTGACCCAGCAGAGGAAGGAAAGGGCATTGGAGTAGGCTTCTGTCTTCAGGCCAGAGGGGGAGGTGGTTCAAGGGCAGGCTTGGTGCACCCCTTGGCTGCAAGCTATCACCTCCCTATCTGCTTCCTCTTTTCTGCCTCCCTCGGTGCATCTGGTCACTTCTTGCTTCCCTTCCTGTGAAATCGTGGCACCTTGGACCAAGTCCTGAAGCACTTGGGCAGAAGGCGGGAGAGGCTGGGTTTCTAGGATCCTTGTTTCCCAGGGCCTGGCTCTGGCCTGGGCTCAGACCACTCTGGTCTAGGCAGGCTGCTGGGGAAAGGCTGGAGCTGCTTCTGCTTTCTGCTCCTGTTGCCACCTCTGCTCATGATGGGGAAAACCTGTAGAGGGCTGTGGTTGGAGCTGGGCTGAAGGCCGGCAGGGGTGGGTCTCTCCATGGCAGTAGCACACAGGCAGGCAGGAAGTGGCCCTGTGCAAAAGCGGGAAGTGGCAGTTGTCAAACAGGAAGGGGGGGCTGGGCTGTGGGAGGGGCGGGGATGAGCCTGGTAGAAAGGTGCGTGGAGGAGGGTCCACCTTGGAAGGTCTGAGCCTCTCCCTAGTGGTTACTGGAAGGAGGGGTGTCTTAAGGGGAGACACCTTTGCAGCACCTTGAGATGCCGAGCCAGGGCCCTCCCACTGTGGACCAAGCCCATTCAGTGGCCTCGCCCTTTTTGGGGTTGGGGATGCTGCGTCCAGCTGGGATGCCCTTGCTTTTGGGAAAGATGATCTAGAAACCACTACTCCATCCTGGAACCCCTCTGCTGCCGCTGCTGCTGGGATGGACCCTCTGCTTTTTTGCAGCCATGGGCCAGCCCTGGATGTGACTACAGGACAGGAAGTGTCGGGGGAAGAGACAGGAAACAACAGCTGGAGAGGCTGGGTGGTGGCCGGGCAGTGTGTGGCAGCAGGAACGGGGAGAGCGGGGCAGGTAGAAACCGCTCTGTTCATTGAGGAGAACTTGTGGATGGCAGGGTGCCACGGCTGCGAGGAAGAGGAGGGAAGCAGACAGTGGCGCTTCATGCAGCGTTCCCCTCTCTCTGAGGAGCCCCTGTTGCTGCCCATCACCTGCAGACTGTAGACATGGGTGGGCCCCGCCAAAACAGGGAGGGACACTCCACCCCCAGGACTGCAATGGAGGACCATGTGGGGAGCCCAGAAGCCAGGCAGGAGGGCTTAGTTGCTGTGTTGCAGACCCTGCATCTGCCTGGGCTGAGGGGACAGTGGGTCCCATTCACAGTGTCTCTGGTGACAGCTGTGGCCATAAGCCCAGCCCAGGAGACCCTGTCAGGCTTCTCACTGGGCCCTTGGAAAGCAGCTATATGCCAGACCTTATGCAAAACTCTTGACCTGTACCACCTCAGTTAAACCTCAGATCTTGCTGTCTCTATTTTAGAAGTGAGGAACCTCTTGGCCGGCTGCCGTGGCTCATGCCTGTAATCCCAGCACTTTGGGAGGCCGAGGCGGGCAGATCATGAGGTCAGGAGATCGAGACCATCCTGGCTAACACAGTGAAACCACGTCTCTACTGAAAAATACAAAAAAATTAGCCGGGCATGGTGGTGGGCGCCTGTAGTCCCAGCTACTCGGGAGGCTGAGGCAGGAGAATGGTGTGAACCTGGGAGGCGGAGCTTGCAGTGAGCCGAGATCGTGCCACTGCACTCCAGCCTGGGCAACAGAGTAAGACTCCGTCTCAAAAAAAAGCAAAAAAAACAAACAAAAAAAAGAGGTGAGGAACCTCATTCCCAAGATAATGTGCCTGGCTCACTGTCTCACCTCCTTTGGGTCCTAATCAAATGTCACCTCCTTACTGAGGCTTTCCTAGACTGCCCTACTTAAATCTGCACTCCACACTTTCTCTGCTTTTTCTACGCAGCACTTGCCGTGACATCTAACGTGCTGTTGAGTTTTCTTACTGTCTGTCCCTCCCCCATACACAACCCACTAGAGTGTCAGCTCCATGAGGGCAGGGATTTTTGTCTGTTTTGTTCACCACTGTCTTCCTAGCATCTCGAATACTGTCTGTCACATAGTAGGCCTCAGTAAATATTTCTTTTTTTTTTTTTTTTTTTTGAGACAGACTCGCTCTGTCACCCCAAGCTGGAGTGCAGTGGCCCAATCTTGGCTCACTGCAGCCTCCACCTCCTGGGTTCCAGTGAGCACGTTTGGCTAAATTTTGTATTTTTAGTAGAGATGGGGTTTTGCCATGTTGGCCAGGCTGGTCTTGAACTCCTGACCTCAAGTGATCCACCCACCTTGGCCTCCCAAAGTACTGGACTGGGATTACAGGCATGACCCACCACTCCCAGCCACGACACATATTTCTTGAAGGAATGAATGAAGCTCAGGTGGGTTTAATAGCTTGCTGGATGTGGCAGTGTTGGGCTCAATCCAGGGCTGTCTGACTCCAAAACCAATGTGTTGTTAATTGCCATACTCTACAGCTTAGAATCAGAATGAGGATCAAGGTGCAGTCCTGGGGTTCAGAGAAGACCTGGGCCTTGCTGGGAACACAGGGCTCAGCTCCTTGGAGTTAAGGCTGAACTAAGAGGCTAAAAAGGACCCTCTGGATGCTGGGCAGCTCCTTTGAGGAGCTGGGAGCCTGAGTCTGTGTGTCTTCTCTCCACATGAAGTCACTGGTAAACCAGAGTGCCCTTATTTTTAGTGCTGTTGCTGTTGTGCGACTGTAACCATTAGCTAGTAAGAGACTTAAGGAAGGAGATAAACATTAATCTTCTGGGCCTTCCCTCAGCTGCCACCTCCGCATTGCAAGATGCTGTTCTCCTGCACCTGCCCAGGCAACCAAGCCTGAGAGTTATGGGCTGGAGGGTGGTGAGGTGTGTGCCCAGAGAGAGGGCCATGGGTCTGTAGCTTTGGGGCTGGCTAGCTTGGTACCTCCATCTCAAGTCCAGGGATGGAAGGAAGGCGGGGTCATGTCAACATCCTGCCAGATCTGGAAGAAGCAAGCCCCCAGCCACCAGGCAAGGCTGTTACAGCCTCCTTGAGTGCCTTGCTTCTGGAGGTCACTGGCCACATCCCTGTGCCTGGGACCAAGGGATGCCAGGTGATCTGGGAGTTGGGAGTTACTTGGGGTTCTCCTGGCTGCATCCTGGTCAGTGGTCATGCTGAACCCAGGCACAGGAAGGAAGGCCTGACCCAGATCTTTGGGCAGCTGGGACGGATTAGCTGGGCAGCAGGAACTAATCTCTGTCTGTCCCCACCTCCTTCCACAAAGTAGAGCTGTTGCTAGAGGGAAAGTTTAGGACAAAGCTGGGTTTGGTTAGTGAAACAATAAATGTGAATTTCTTCTAGTCCATAATCCCTACATTATCTCACACTGACAGGCCTGAGTTTGAATCCCCCTTTTATCCATTTCCTGCTGTGGGATCTTGGGCAAGTTACTTAACTTCCCTGGGCTTTCTTCCATCATCTGGAAATGTGGACAATCACAGCATTCACCTGATGGGATCATTGTGAGGGCCACGGGAAGATTTACAGAAGCTTTTTGCTGTTTAGGGTAGAGGCAGGGAGACAGGAATAGCTTGGCAGCTATGGATGTGAAGGCCCCTGCCTGGGCCTGGATAATTCAGGGTGAACTGGACTCTCTTCCTTTTGTACCCCCTCCAAAGCCTGGAGTCTTAACTCTCACCATTCTTTATCTGGCCATAATAGCACAGGGGTGGAGAAAGAGGGCTCTAGGCTCAGATCACCTGCATCACTGCCTGTTCGTGTTACCTTAGGCAGATTACTCTACCTTTTTAAACCTGTTTCCTCTGTAATATAATAGAGCTAATCAGATCCCTACTTCACAGAGTTTCTGTAGGTATGAAATATGGTAATCCATGCCTCTGCCTGACATGTAGTCAATGCATAGTAAGCGATTGTTATGGCTACTACTGTTGTTATTAGTAAACCCTTATTAAGCCCCTGTTACAGAAAGAACTCTAGAAAGCACTACCTGGAAAGGTACCCCCGCCCTTCGAAGAGCTTGCAACTGAAAGATAACTGATGTAATATATGATGTGAGAATCGTGAGAAGTGCATTGGGAAATTGGAGGGGTGGAGTAGGAGGGAGAAGTCACAGTCTACCGAGAGGAGCAGGGAAGACTTCATGAAGGAGGTGACTTTTGGCAGGATTTCAGCAAGTAGAAAGAGGGAAGGACAGTGGGGGAGGGCTGTGAGGCCTCCGTGCTGTGAGTAGCATCCTCTCTTCCCACGTACTGGAGCTCTGCCTTCCTGTGGAAGGAATTGACCCACGCAGCTCACTTGGATCTGGGGACTTGTGGATTTCTGGTTATTCCACCAAAACCAAGTAATCCTGGAGTCTGAATTTGAAGAGGTCAAAGCTCACAGCGGTGGTGGCCAGGAGGACCCTGGGGAGAAGCAAGATTTGTGTCCTGGTTTCTCTTTCTATAAAATGGGCATCATACTAATGCCAACCTCCTAGAGTTGTTATGAGGATAAATTAAAAGAGGCAGCTGCCTGGTGTAGAAGTAAGCTCTCAATAAATGTTAGCTATTATTATTTTAAGTCGTCATTATCTTGATGATTAACCTCTTTATTATCAGCATCATTATGTTTCAGGCTTGCCATCAGGACTATGTAGAGAATATATGCAAAACCCCTAGCCAGTGCCAAGTATATATTAGGTGCTCAGTATAACTTAGCTATTATTAGTATTCCTAACAAGAAAGAGATTCTGGGCCAGGCATGGTGGCTTACGCCTATAATCCCAGCATTTGGGGAGGCCGAGGCGGGTGGATCACCTGAGGTCAGGAGTTCGAGACCAACCTGGCCAACGTGGTGAAACCCCGTCTCTACTAAAAATACAAAAATTAGCCAGGCGTGATGGTGTGTGCCTGTAATCCCAGCTACTCGGGAGGCTGAGGCAGTAGAATTGCTTGAACCCAGGAGGCGAAGGTTGCAGTGAGCTGAGATCGCACCACTGCACCCCAGCCTGGGCAACAGAATGAGATTCCGTCTCAAAAAGAAAAAGAGATTCTGGACACCCTGGACCACTGAAACCCTGTTGTGGTGGAAGGAGCACCTGGATTCAAATCCCAGCTCTGCTGCTCACTGGCTCAAAATGTGCAAACCCTCAAGTCATTTCCTCATCTGGAAAAGGTGGTCATAACTATCTGGCCCAGGCCTGGTGGCTGGTGCCTATAGTTCCAGCTATTCAGGAGGCTGAGGTGGGAGGATCGCTTGAGCCCAGGAGTTTGAGGCTGCGATCATGCCACTGCACTCCTGCCTGAGGGACAGAGTGAGACCCTAAAATGAAAGGAAAACAAGTTGTCCCCAGGATTGCCATGACTTGCTGCATTACTTCAGCAAATCATCACAAGTGCATAGTTAGTACCTGAACTGTGGGAATATGAATGACAAGGTGACCACAAGGAGAATGGATGGTTGATGGCTTTTGTTTTTTCTCTTCTGCTTTTAGATCACCAGAAACTAGAACGTGAGGCTCGGATATGTCGACTTCTGAAACATCCAAACATCGGTGAGTTCCTGGGCATGGAGCATTTTGTGGGTATTTTGTAGAAGCAGGCATAACAGATATCCACTGCTTTTGTGTGTGGGATCACCTCTGTCTGTGGACCTTCACCTGGTGTCTGTTTTTACATGAGCAGGATAGCAACTGTGTCTCAGAATTCTGGGGCATTCTAGTTTAGAGACCTGAGTATCTGCATCACTGCAGCACCTTCTCAGGGCTGGGGTGTGAGGCATCAGAATAGGTTTCAGATGCTATTTCTTCCCTTTCTCCTTTTGTCTTTGGGCTGAGGTCCAGGGTCCTCAGCGTGTGAGGTTCCGGGCTCCTGGCCTGCCAGCGTCCCTCACCAGGGGCCATCCACAGCCCTCATGAAAGGGTCAGGATTTTGTTTGTGGACCTGAAAGAGTTTTGTTCCTGCTGCAGTGTCCTGCACACTCTGGGGGTTTCCATGGTGCTCCCATTTGTATTCCCCAGAGCCAGGAAAGCAAGCTGCCCCCCTGCCTGGCTTCTCTGGAGAAGGGATGGCAGGAACCACTCAGATGGGGAAGGAGAAAAAAGAGGATTTCTCCCTGCTCCCACCCTGACTGGGGGGACAAGAGCACATTGTTGGTTGTGCTAAAGCCTGAGGAGGTTCGCCTGCCTCAACCCACTCTGGCTCAGTTTTACTTTGTTCAGCTGAAAGCGTCTTTGCCAAAAGCATTGGCCCTGATTTGGTGCTCCTTGCAGAAGGGACAGAAACTGGGCTGGCTGCAGTGTCTGAGCAGAAGCCCCAGTGTTGACATGAGACAGAGCAAGGAGCATCTCCTAGGTTTTCCCTGAAAGCCCTGAGTCATCACAAAAGACAATACGTGTTCTGTGCTCCTCAGGCATGGCCTAAATGTCGGGGCTCCCACCGTGCCCCGGAGGCCGCCTGCTCTGCTCTGTTTGCGGCCAGGGCTGTGAGGTGACTTGCTGAAGCCTAATGCTTCCTTCAGAGCTACCCAGCTCCTGGCCTCCCAGGTGTCGGGCTAGAACACTCAAAGTGAGCTCTGTCGTGGAAGGGCTGAGGTCCTGCTCTAGCCCTCTGGGAGAGGAGCAGCTCTGAGGTAGTCAGAACGTCAGCTGTGCAGGGCTTTCTAGATGGCAATCAGCAGCTTTGATTACACCCGAAGCAGATTGGTGTGGCCGGTGGCGATCGGCTCTGCCTGATGCAGTGTGTTCTGCAGAGCCAGCACCTCTCAGCTGATGGGTTCCTGGCCTCAGAACTACTGGAGCTCCTAGGTGGTTTCTGAGGTTAGGCCTTCACCTGAAAACAGCGCAGTGGGGACTGACATGTTGCCTTTGGTAGGAGAGGGCCCACAGAGGGAAACACCTAGAACAGCAGTCACAGATTCAGGCATGTTTTGCTTGGCTGACTCAGTGGTCTAAAAATATTTTTATTATTTGCCAATATTTAAAAACGAGATTTCACATTTTGAAAAAAAAAAAATCTATTCCCCCACCTTTCCAGTCAGAAGGCTCGGCTCCGCTGAGCCCCCACCTTGCATGGCCAGAAGGAGCTGTGAGGAGCGGTGGCTGCCCCTGCAGCCCGCTGGCCACTGTCCTTGTCACCCACTATGAGCTCACATTTGCATTACCCACCTGGGCCCCTGTAGGCCTTGCAAGCTTGTGACCTCTAACCTAGAAGTTCCAGAACAGGAAGAAAAAGCATGTGCGTGACTAAAGCCACCCATAAGCACAGAAGCATTTTGATGTTCCAGACCCGGGTCTCAATATCTGAGGAGGGTAACTTCCTTTCCTTTATGCTCCTTGTGACCAACTGGTACAGCAGTGATAATTTGTCCTCATGTAGGCAGGAGAACAGCAGCTAGGGGTCAGTGATGCAGGAAGCAGAACCACGTCCGCATCACCCGCGACGCGGGCGGGTTGACCATGGGCGGCAGGTTGACCACGGATGGGTTGACCACGGATGGGTTGACCATGGATGGGTTGACCACGGATGGGTCAGGGTATAATGAAGACAATTGAGAAATGAGCAGGAAGAACAAAAATAGAATTCTAGCTGAAAAAAGCACTAGGCGTCTTTTTATTTATTTCTAGAATTAAATACATACTTTTTTACCTCTTAGATTTCACTCTGTTTGGTAGCCCTTTGCTTTCACCATCTGCCCTCGGCTCAGAACGGAGGCAGGCAGAGGGACCATATATCCTGGCCGTCTGCTCAGAGGCCAGGTGGGGCACAGTCACTCTTTTGGCCTCTGATTTCCTAGAACTGTGCTTCCGTTTCATGACTGCTCCCAGGTCCTAAGGAGGTTGGTCCGAGGACCGATTCTGGGGTTGAGGGTGGGCAGAGGGAAGGGGGAGTCAAGACTGTGTCCCGGGAGCTCCGGCATCCGGTGGGAACCAGGGCTGTTGAAGATGTGGCGGAACTGCAGGTCCAGGAGGCTGTGGTTGCCATGGATCTGGACCTGGCTTGTGGCAGGAGAGGAGGCAATTTTGTGCCCCTAATTCACTATTCCTCTCCTCTCTCCACTGCGCTGTCCTTCAGAACTGTGACCCTTTTGGCTCTGGCCTCTTGAACTCCATCCCAAAGGGAAACAAATGGGCCAGCCCAAGAACAGTGCACAGTCGAGGAAGCTAGAGCAGAGAGCATGTGGTCAGCCCTGGCTGTGGTCAGACTCGGAGGCACTGAATTCAGATGGAGCATTTGGTGCTAGGGGCCAGCCATGCCCAGTTTCCCCTTAATAGCTAGATATTCTGTCCCAGGAGTTAAAAGCCTGTTGGAAGAGTGAACCCTGATATAAACTCTGGACTTTGGGTAATGATGATGAGTCAGTGTGGGTTCATAGACAGTAACAAATCTACCACTCTAGTGGGAGATGTTGATGGTGGGGGAGGCTGTGCATGTGGGGGACATGGGGTATTTGGGAATGTTCTCGGGTATTTGGGAACACCCTGTACTTTCCGCTCAATTTTGCTGTGAACCTAAAACTGCTCTGAAAATAAAGTTTATTAATTAAAAACAAACAAACAAACAACAAAATGCCTGTTTGGGTGTAAGGCACACTGCCGAACTCCAAACAGCGCTGGGAGTGTGGCCAGTGGTGGGGGGTTGAGAGGAGGAGACGCTGGTGTGAAGTGTGAGGTCTGAATGAAGTCCGTTCTACCTGTGATCTGCCTGCTCCCTGCTCTCAAGTCCTCTAATGAATAGACTCTGTCTTCCTTCGTGCTGAGCTGCCCCAGCAGTTTCGATCATAGTCTAGCATTGTGGTTTAGAGCAGCGCTTCTCAAACTTTTATGTGCTTATGACTCACCCAGGGATCATGTTAAAATTCAGATTCCGATTCAGGGGGTCTGGGTTAGGACCTGAGTCTCCAGCTGATGCTCATGCTACTGGTCCGCATGCTGGTCAATACTTGGAGAAGCCAAGTTTTGCAGCTTTGGAGTCGCATCCAGATTTGGGGTTTGAATCTGGGATTTGCTAATTAGTAACTGTGACCTCTGGCAAGTTATTTAACTCCTCTGTGCCTGCCTCTGTTTTGTTATCTGGGTCCCTTCGTGGAGTTGTTATGAAAGGGTTCAGCCAGGAAAGGAGGCTAGGAGGGAGATGATGAAAACGGAGATTCCAGCCCCTAGAAGTGATCTCTTCAAGACCCCCAGCCTTGACTCAGTTCACAAGTTATTCAAGCCTGACCATTTACCCTTGAGCCCAGTACCCATTCAGCTAACAGTGAGTGTAGCAAAGAAACGGTTGCAAATAAAAAGAAACATTGAATCATGACTGAGCAGTTCCTACATCCCTGCCCCCAGCGTGGGGGTGGGGGGAGCCCTGTCACAGCAAGCTCTTGGGGGGCAGCTCAGTCCCCCACAAGCCCCCATGGCAACAGGACCTCCTTCCCACTGTGTTATTGCTGCAGATATTTTTAACAGCAACACTTTTTCAGTGCTTTTTGGAGAAAGATTTGTTAGTTAAAATGTGGCATATTGTTGGGTGGTTTTTAAAGAATTGGAAATAGCCACAACATTTGGGTTGTGGCTATCTCAGTCCTTGAAGACATGAAATATCAAGTAAAGGTTTGTAGGTGTTTTGGCCTGTTCTGTCTTCCATGGTTTTTAAAGAACAGCAATTAGGTTTGTTGCTGAAATGCAGTAAATGCTTTATACTCCTTTCCCCAGATCTTCCTGTCTATGGACATGGCCTGGCCCTTGTTGGCCTTCATGCCCTGTCTTTACTCTGGAACGGGCTGGGTGGCAGATTATTTTATTCCACGCATCCATAGTCCCTCTGCTCCTGCCTCACAGCATGACACAGTTGTGCTTAGTTAACACATTTGTGTAATTGCTGGTTTAAAGCCTGTCTTCCCTCTTCGCCTGGCAGCTCCAGGTGGCAGGGCCGGCTCCTCTTCTTCACAGCCACATTCATGGCATGTACAGCCTCGCCTGCTCCAGGGTAGCTGCCCAGTGGACATTGTCGAGCCAGTCAGAATGTCCAGAGGTAGTGGGGAGCAATTGGAGCTCCTTTGCCTAAGAGTTTGAGAAGGTGACTCCCAAGCAACTCTGCAATATCAGGAATCTTGATGTTGGTTTGTCTTGGCTTCAAGTCCCGGTTCTGCCACTTAGTGTGATTTTGGGCAGGTTTCTTATGGAGCCTCAGTTTCCTCTCCTGTCAGATGGAGTTATTTATATGTAAGTAGCTACCCTGCAGAGCTGGTGTGAGGGTTCAATACAGTAATGCACGTGGAGCCCATGGAATGATGCTAGCACACGGACAGCTCAACTAAGTGTTAGTTGTTAGATTTAGATTGTTATTATCAGAATCTAATGGGGTACGGTGGCTCACAGCTATAGTCCCAGCCTCTCAGGAGGCTGAGACAGGAGATGGCTCAAGATCAGGATCTCCAGCCCAGCCTGGGCTGTTACATAGTGAGACCCTGTCTCTTAAAAAAAAAAGAAATAATGAATCTGCTGTTGCTAAATAGGCACTTAGAATGGCACAGTCATTTCTCCTCTTGTCTTCAGTGTCCTGTTAATTTCTTTACAAATTAAAAAAATGTCGATAGCAGTCTTATTCAGATACAGCTTCCTCCATCCCTCCTTGTCTTGGCAGGTGCCTTGCTCTGGGGCACACATCGAAGCTGTTCTCTCCGTTGGGTGGCCTAGAAGGATTAGTCTTCCTTTGCTGCTCCTTTCTTCTAATTCCCTTCCCCGGCTTCCTCCCACCTGGGCTGTGTGTGTGGCCTTCCTGGAGAAGGGCAGATGCCAATGACTCCGTGTCTAGGCAGAGGCCTGGGTGCCTGCACTTCTTGCCCTGTTCTTGGCCTTGCTGTGCTGGGCGGGGGCAGGGTGGTGTGGGTCATGGGGTGGTGTTGGGCATGGGGTGGGGTTCTGACTGACAGAGCTCAGGGCCAGGCCCAGGCAGAGCTGAGTGGCTCCACTTCTCTGAGATGGTTGTCAGCATCATACCTGCTGCTGTCCCGTTAATTCCCCATGCTGCTGCTGTTAGTCACCTCCCTAATGGAGCTGGTCTGTAGCTTCTGGGACAGCTGATTTCCAGGGGATTATTTGTATTACACACTTTAATGCTTTTTAATAGCAAATTTTTAATTAAATGGAAAGTCCTTTTGGAAGCGAGGGAGCAGCAGCTGCAGCAAGACTCAGCGTGAGGCACCGACTTAGACCAGAGGTGCGCAAGTGAGTGGGGCGGAGGCAATGGCAGGACTTCGAGAGGACTTGATTGAGTCTATATGGAGTGTGCCCAGGCTAGTTTTTATGGGAGGAAGGCAGGGGCCTGGCGCTGGCTCCTTCCTCCTGTCCTAAAAGCCCCCTCTGTCATCTGCAGGCCTAGGGAAGCATCTTGTTTGCCCAGGAGAGAATGTATATTGGATATATACATTATATCCAATAATGGGAGGGATATTGGAAGTATCACCTGCCTTTGATCCTGTTCGCAGAAATACTGAGATTGGGATGGGATTTTTGGGGTTGAGTCACTAGATCAGATCAAATAGTGTAGGTAATGGGATGCGGAAACAGTCTTGAGGCCCTGGCTCCGGCCCTGGCAGGCTTTGGAGTCCTCAGTCATCAAGGGAGGAGAACAAGGGGGCTATAGTGGTGGTTCAGTGCCTCGGAACTGTGCCGGCTGGGTTGTATATTTTGCTTTCTGAATGATCTTGCTCCGTGGGGAGGGGACATAGGGAAGCACCTCAGCCCTGAGGAAATGTGTGACACTGGAAACGGAAGCAGCCAGGGCCCACCCAGGAAGAGACATGGCCGTTTCTTTGTCTCCTAGCACTGAACTGGTTAGTTTGGTGTCAGGCCATTCCTGAAGTGCTCCATGAGGTGCGCCTGTAACTGCCAAGGCTTGGAGCAAAGGTCAAACCGAGGGAGGCCTTTGGAACAGAGGTTCCCCATCAAGAGAGTTCAGGTGAGGGGAGGGACAGGACAGTCAGCCAAAGCGGAGTCATGTCTGCATTAGAATGATGCTCAGGGGTTGGCATTTAACCCAGAGGTGGCTTTGTGGGCAGAAACTTGAAGAGGAGACCTCAGAAGACTTCAGGTTGGTTTTTTGCCCAAGAGCTTTGGAGGCGAGGAGCAGGGAGGGATTCCGCCTGCCAGCCTTTTCTCGCAGCTGGTGCATCGCCCGAGTCTTCTTCCTGTGGCACCCTCCCGGACCTGTCTGCGATGCTGCTTTAGGGACATTTGTAAGCAGTCTTTCTTTTGGACGCCAGTGCTTTGTTGCCTGAATATGGGGGCTGCCCCACGTTTCTTATGGGAAGCAGTGGTGTAGACCACAGTCTTTGGAGTCAGGTAGCACTGGATTCACATCTTGACCCACCACTTAGAAGCTCTTTGGCCTTTGTTGAGAGACTGTGTCCCTGAGCTTCTGGTGCCCTCATCTGTAGAATAGGAATAACATTCATCTCAGGTGGTCGAAAGGAATAATAAACTCCTCAAAGGCAGGCACTCTGTCTGTTCCTCCTGAATCCCACTGCCTAGCATGGGTTCCAGCACATAGTAGGTGCTGGATAAATGCTTGCAGAATCAGTAATGTATGCAAGAGCCTAGCACAAGGCCTGGCATAGTAAGCACTTAATAAGCTGTTATTGTTGTCATTGCCTGAATGTGTACGTGGCCTTCCAGGCTCGCCATCCATTATCCTGCACCACGTGCCTTCCTGCTGAGCTCTGCCTTTCCACCTTCTTCCCCATCCCTTAGTTCTGCTCCCATTTACTGCTCTGGAAGAGCTCTCTGGCTTTCCCATCTGGTCATTGTTGTCCCCTGCCGTCAACATTGCTAGGTGCTGCTCACGCTGCATCTCACCATTGTGCATCATATCCCAGCCCTCTGGGAAGGTTCCGGCTTTTCTCCATCTTGACTTCTTAGCCATGAAGCTTTTCTCTCTTGCCTGAGTCTGAGGTGGCAACCAGAGCGCCAGGCTCTGGCTCCCAGGCTGCATAGCCTTGCACTGGGGGGCACTGGGCACGTCGCCACTTCCCCCCACTGCTCCTTCTGGAGAGCCCTGTGAGCCCGACAGGATGGGGCAGGGGTGGGGCTGCTGAGGAGGAGAAGCCTAGGATTTCCGAGTTTTCTCTCTGTTAATCTCTGTCCCCATCTCCTCTCTTGCAGTGCGCCTCCATGACAGTATTTCTGAAGAAGGGTTTCACTACCTCGTGTTTGACCTGTAAGTGCCACTTTCTGAGGGTGTGGGGGCCTTTCCCTCCAGCTGACTCAAAATAAAGGCTCAGGAAGAGGCCTAAAACAGGCTCTCCAGCCTCTGCCCAGGGCCCCCTCCTTTGTCCGAGGGAAAGGATTTGACTGGGGCAGATTGCTGCCCCCACCAAGGGGGTCTCCATGTTCCCCCAGTGTCCCCCCAGGGCTCTGAACCCCAGGACAGCATTCCTCTCGCACTTCTGTTCAGCAGCACACCTTGCACAGATGCCTTTGTCTTGTTTCTCAGTGTGCTGTCCTTAGTGAGGAAATAAAATACAGCTCTTTGCATGACCTTAAAAATCCTGAGAAATCAGAGGTAGCTTTCATTAGTCGGAAACCAGGCTCCATTGGATTGGGTCTCTCCTCCACGTTGGTTGTGGTTTAATGTCTTAAAAGTGGCTCTTACCTCCTGGACACTCCTCTCCAGGATTCTCAGGGTTGGGTCTCTGTGTCATTGGTCTCATTACTCTTCAACTTCAGTAGTAGCTCTGTCCTTCCCGGGCAGCGATATTTTAGTGTTTATGTTGGTCTCAAAGCTGTGACTTTTGGGGTAGTTGATTGTTTTCTCTTAGATCCCTGTATCTTCATCTCTGCCTGACTATTAGTGAATCTGTGGATTTTGGAAAAAGAAATGTCCGGAAGGAAGGGAGGGTCCATGATACCTCAAGGAGAATCCAGGTGTCACTGAAGGATCGAGTGTGTTCTGAGCTCTCAGATGAAATGCATGGGGAGTTGGGATTTCTCTGAAAGCCATTCTACAGGGTGACCCTGTTTCTTCTTGGACATTGGGGTTAGGCAAAGGACGCTTTCTGCCTCTGACCCTCTTCTTCCCGTTGGTTGCAGTGTTACCGGCGGGGAGCTGTTTGAAGACATTGTGGCCAGAGAGTACTACAGTGAAGCAGATGCCAGGTAGGATGAGGGCCCAAGAGTTCAAATGTAGCTCTGGAGTTTAGGACTGAAGGAAGTCTTGGCCACCTTCGGGGGCCAGCATTGTACCTGTTTGAATAGTCTTTGGGGAAGATCAGAATAGCTCTCGTCTGGAGAAAGATTCTGTTGACCTGGGCTAGGGCTGCATACTGTGGGTGATATTAGAAGTTAAAAATTCAGCACTTCCTAACCAGGCACAGTGGCTCATGCCTGTAATCCCAGCACTTTGGGAGGCTGAGGCAGTTGGATCACCTGAGGCCAGAAGTTCGAGACCATCCTGGCCAACATGGTGAAACCCTGTCTCTACTACAAATACAAAAAAATTAGCTGGGTGTGGTGGCGTGTGTCTGTAATCCCAGCTACTTGGGCGGCTGAGGCAGGAGAATCACTTGAACCTGCAAGCGAAGGTTGCAGTGAGCCAAGATCATGCCACTGCACTCCAGCCTGCATAACAGAGTGAGACTGTGTCCCCCTCCCCCCACAAAAAAAATCACTCCCAAATGAATGTTTTACAAAGCTTTTCCAAGTCTCCTTTACCCTGTGACCCCAGAAATACTTCTTTTTGCACTACTGTGTACTCACCACCATGCCCAATGTCCCCCTCTGCCCTTTTCTTTCCTTTGACAAATTCTAGTGTGCTCAAGCCACTGTGCTGAGGCTCTGGCATGATGCAGAAGTGCAGAAGACATGGTTTCTGTCCTGAGGGAGTGGAGAGTTCTGGGCTAATAATCCAACCATAGAGCCCCAGGAGCTTTCAGCCTCTGTCACCTTGTCCCTAGACCACCAAGACCAGCCTCGCCGTGGGGCTCCTCCAACTTGAGGACCGTTCCCCGGCCACATGCCTCAGCCTCTGCCCTGCCTGGAATCCCTGGTGCCTCCCTCACCCACGCTCTCAGGAGCCTGTTCAGCCTGCCTTTCCCGCCTTGGCTCTTCCCCCAGCCTTGCTTTTCTCGGGGGGTGATGTCCCTACAACCTGGTTTTGATCATCCTGCCTGCAGCTTATCTGGCTTACGTGGCAGCTCTGGCTGCTTCTGGAGAGTGGGGGAGTGCAGCTTCCTCACGAATTTCTCAACCCTGAGAGGCCAATGTTTGCTGATCAACTTCAGATGCTTCAGCCTCGGGAAGAATTCTCAAGTGGGGAGATGAATTCCAGTGCCAGCAGGGGAGGACCAGGCTGTGGGACGGAGGAGGCAGTGATGGCTCAGGGAGCCTGCGGGGAGGAGGGAGAGCTGTAGGGAGGGGGCCCTGAGGGGGGTGACTGTACCAGTGGGCTTGGCCTGGCTCTGCTGGGACACTTTGCACTTTTGCCATTTTTGGCCAGAAGGCGCTCCCTGCTAGCCCGGCTCTGTTCTAATTATACATCTCTGTGGAGACTTGCCTCTATAGCTCAGTCTTAAAGACACTCCTGGGCTGTGTCCTATGGGGAGGCCCGAGTTTCAGCCCCCAGGGACCCAGTACGACCCCTTGGTTCTTGTGGGATCCCCAGCATCAGATTTTAGGAATAGTAAGTCCAGGCCACCCAGCCGAATACACTGGGATGCTCTGCAGATGTGCTCAGTATACCAGATAGTGCCTGATGACGGGGATCTATACTCTAGGCCAAGTTCCTCAGCCTTGGTGCTACTAACGTTTTAGGCTAGGTACTTCCTTGTTGTGAGGCCTCTCCTGTGCATTGTGGCAGACATTTAGAAGCATCCTTGGCCTCTGCCCACCAAATGCTGGGAGCACCCCTCCTCCAGTTGTGACAACCAGAAATTTCCCTAGGCATTGCCAAATGTCCCCTGCTGGGGGTTGGGGGGGGCGGCAAATTCATTCCCAGTTGAAAACCACTGCTCTAGACTGCCCCCACTCCCTGTCAGGAGTTTGATGACAGGGATGGCAGGATGGTTTGCAATGTGGACAGTCTGATTTACATGTGTGACTGTGGCTGGGCGCAGTGGCTCACGCCTGTAATCCCAACACTGAGAGGCCAAGGTGGGTGGATCACTTGAGCTCAGGAGTTCAAGACCAGCCTGGGCAACATGGTGAGACCTTGTCTCTACAAAAAAATACAAAAATTAGCTGGGCACGGTGCCTCATGCTTGTGGTCCCAGCTACTGGGGAGGCTGAAGTGGGAGGATTGCTTGAGCCCAGGAGGTCAAGGCTGCGGTGAGCTGTGTTCACAACATTGCACTCTAACCCAGGCAACAGAGTGAGACCCTGTCTCAAAAATAAAATAATAAAATAACTTTGGGTTTTTTTCTCTATGCAAAATCATCAGAAGTGCTCCTCAAATGCCCTGTTTGGAAGCTCTTAAGTACATTGTTTCTTAAAGGTATCTTTGCACTTGTTTTAGCTGCCTTACTGGATGCCAGACCTCAGGGCAGCTATTGGGTCTTGTCCATCTTCATATCCTAGGCACTCAATAAACATTTAGGGAAATGAATGAGTACACCCACCGCCAAAGTAGCTTAGGTTGTTTAGTTGGACTCTCCTTCCTAAGTTGCCAGCACAAGCCTCTTCTCCAAGAACAAAATTACTATATGGAGAAAGAGAAAGAAGGAAGGGATTGGATGGTCTCTTCGTCCTCAGGATTCTGAGCTGTCTCCTGATCTCTTGGAAATGAATTGGTTGTGTTAGGCCTTTCCAGTCAAAAGAGGTGAACCCGTTCTAGCGGTGATCCTAGAAAAACCATTGAATCTGCCTGGGCCTCAGCTTCCTCTTTCTTTAAATAGGTTGAACAAGATGATGTGCAGAGTCTAAGGTTCCAGTGGCCGTTAAGTGATTCTCTGTGAATCCGTGGCCCCTTGTCACATGCCTTAGTCTGCAGCATGTGGTCGTGGATGTGGATGAGGTGGTTTAACCCTGCGCTAACATTTCTTTTCCTTCTGCTTTTTTAGCCACTGTATACATCAGATTCTGGAGAGTGTTAACCACATCCACCAGCATGACATCGTCCACAGGGACCTGAAGGTACTACCCAAGCTCCCCTCCTTGCCTCTGCTCGTGAAGTGTTGGCGCCACCTGGTGCCAGATAGTGGTACTGCGTAGGCCCAAACTAGGCTCCCTCTGGGCTGCAGGGTGGGTGCTCACAAGGTTCTCTGTGTTTCTTCTGCAGCCTGAGAACCTGCTGCTGGCGAGTAAATGCAAGGGTGCTGCCGTCAAGCTGGCTGATTTTGGCCTAGCCATCGAAGTACAGGGAGAGCAGCAGGCTTGGTTTGGTAAGGGTGACCCTGTCTTCCCGGAATGCAGCCCCCGCCCTTCCTCCCCTTCCTGATCTGCCTTCCTCTATTAGAACTAGAAGCCAGACCCTTAATGGTCCCCACCTCCTCAGAGACTGACGGAGGGTGGGAGGGTGCAGAGATCTCTCTTGGCCATATGTGACTCAGTACAGCAAGTCTAGCTGTTGTCAGCACTGCTTTCTTGCTGCCTCTGGGAAGGAGCTGGAGTTCCTGGTAGGCATACGGCTTTGCCCTCTGGCTCAGATTCCAGGTGCTACAAGAAGCCCAGCCTGTCAGCTCTTGCTGCCCATGTGCTGAGAGTTTATGTAGAAAAAGCAGCAGGAATGAGATGGGACTTGGGGGAAATGGCTGGTGTGGATTTAACGAGAGAGAAAGTGGGTTCAGTATGCCTCTGCCCTCTCTTCTGCTACAGGTTTTGCTGGCACCCCAGGTTACTTGTCCCCTGAGGTCTTGAGGAAAGATCCCTATGGAAAACCTGTGGATATCTGGGCCTGCGGTAAGCCCATTCCACGCTCTCAGCTTTTCGCTGTTAAGGGCCCTCAACTTGCGATGATGGCAAGAAAGAGGCATCGCTATTCCTTGCGGGTCACACACGTGCCTGGTGTATGTGAAATTATGGTGTTTGCCCCTGGGATAGCTGTTCCCATCACACCCTCCTCCCTGCATACTTCTGGGATGACATTGTATCCTTCTTGAAGAGGGATTTGCCCACGCCTTAGAGGATGGGTTGTGCCTAAAGAAATCCCTGGTGTGACTTGGTGACGTGAAGTGTGAGGCATAGCAGGAGGGGCTGGTAGCATAGCATTATCGGCTGGCATCCACTTCTGACTCTGGTGTGGCCCCTGCCTTTCTAGGTGGCTCTGAGCCCTGCATGGTTTTTCTTGGTTCCTCAGGGAAGTAGGCGACTGACCCCCATGACCTGTGTGTTCTGTCTCGTAGGGGTCATCCTGTATATCCTCCTGGTGGGCTATCCTCCCTTCTGGGATGAGGATCAGCACAAGCTGTATCAGCAGATCAAGGCTGGAGCCTATGATGTAAGGACCAGAGAGCCGGGCAGCCAGGCCAGGAAGGGCAGATGTCCTGCTCCTCGGGCTCTGTCCAAGGGAGCAGGCTTGTTTAGTGTGTCACGTGATACAGGGGGTGTTAGGGGACTTTGAGGACCCAGGAATGGGCATCCAGGGCCCAATTCTTGCCACTCTATGTCCCAGGGAGCAACTTTCTTTTGCACAGCCTTCTTCATAACTAAAATTGAGGAGCCCACTGAAGTACTTTGATCTTTACTTGCAAAGAATGGAGCAGCCTCATTGGTGTGCTGTGTAACACAGGGACAAAAGGCCTGGAGACTCCCTTCACTGCAGTGGCACCTTGGACACATTGCTGAGCCTCTGTTCCCTCCTAAGTAGAGAGCTGGGCTTAAACCAGAGAATGTTGGAGTCCCCTTCCTGCTCTGATCTGATGTTCTGTCATTCTGAACATGACTGTTCTGTGTGTCTTTCCCAGTCTTTAAGTTGACACAGGTTCTGGGATAGCCCCAGGGCTTCTCCAACTCTGCCAGTCACAGCTTTAGGTACCACAGAGTATCCCAATTACAGGAGTTGAGTTGAAGACAGAGCCAGTGTTTCAGGGTGTGAAGCTCACCAATACCATATTCTTCTCCCTATTCCTGCTCCTTAGTTCCCATCACCAGAATGGGACACGGTAACTCCTGAAGCCAAGAACTTGATCAACCAGATGCTGACCATAAACCCAGCAAAGCGCATCACGGCTGACCAGGCTCTCAAGCACCCGTGGGTCTGTGTAAGTGTCTTTGCCAGTGGCCAAGGAGCTCAGGGGTGTCAGCCTTCTGTGTGCCCTCGGCACCACCCCCTCCTTACCAGCAGAGATTCATTTTGGGCCCCAAGCAGTAACTGAGCAGGCGGGCAGAGGACTGTTGAGGGCTAGGGTCAATAAATGTCACCAGGGAGGCTTGGGAGGCTGATGGGGCTGGTGGGCCGCTGCTCCTCTCTCCCCCACTCATGGCTGTCAGTCTGGGATTGGTTCTGTTCTTGGATGAGGGCTCAGGTTGACCCTTGTGGACTCCAGGTAGCCGGTGATAGAAAGCAGCTGGCAAAACCCAAAGTGAATTCCCAAGCTGGGGTTCATACTCAGATCTCAACTCCACTGGAGTGGTGACCAAGATCCAGCAAATCAACAGAAGGGGTCTCTGAGTCATTAAAAGCATAAAAGCTGAGGCATAAAGCTTCTGTGCTAAAGTCCTAGGAGAGTCCTCTAGGCTCTCAGTGTGGGTCGACATACTCTGTTTTCATACACAATTCTTTCAAGCTGAAATATCTACTTTCAGACAAAGAAGAGGATTTGGTAGAGTTAGGCATCTTGACAGCCACGAGGCATTATTTATCTGTCCATTCTGTGTTTATTGAATACCTTTTGGTGCTGGTCACCGTCTGGGTGCTGGAGATACAAAGATGAATGAGGCGTGGTCCCTGCCCCCAAAGATCATCTAGGGAGACAGGCACTCAAACAGGCAGTCATGTTACAATGTGACAAGTAGGTACAAGAATCTAATGAGAGTACAGGAGCTCCTACTGTTCCTGGTGGGTGGTGGGGTTACTGAAGGCTGCATGGAGGAGGTGACACCCCTGTCCTTGTTCTTGGCAAATAACGTGGTCTTCAGAACGTTAACCTGCAGGTTTACATTTAGCACAGCGAGAGGTTATGGGAAACTGTGGTGAGTTGAAGGAATGTTGAGTTGTTTGGTTGTCGATGAGGCTGCAAATATCAGAATGCAAGAGAATGAGGCAAAAGATTCTCTGACATACAAGTTTCTGCCTAAGGAGTTTGGATTTTATTCTGATAGGGAATCATTTAAGGGTTTTAAAGAAGGAATGAAATTTGCATGTAAGAACACTTTGGAAGTTGTGTAGAAAATGAACTGCCAGGCATGGTGGCATGTGCCTGTAGTCTCAGCTGCTGGGGATGCTGAGGCAGGAGGATCATAAGCCCAGGAGTTTGAGGCTGCAGTGAGCTATGACTGCACCTGTGAATAGTCACTGTACTCCAGCCTGGGAAATATGGTCAGACCCCACCTCTTTAAAAAAAAAAAAAAAAGGAAGGGAATTGAAAATTTTTAAAAGAAAAGGGTCGGAGACAGAGAGCTCAGGGAGCTTTTTTAATAGTTGTAATAGTCTAAGCAAGACCAGGTGAGGTCTCAGCAGAGGGTAAGGATGGGGCAATGTGCAGTGTGTTGAAATTCAAGAGATATTTGAGAGAACCTAAAGGATTTAATTCTCTCCAGTTGGATTTGGGGGAGCAAAGAGAGAGGCCAGGTTTCAAGTTGGTCCCTGAGTGGAGAGTTGTACCCTCACTGACCCAGAAGAAAACCAGAGGAGGAGCTTGTTTGTTTTTTTTTTTTTTTTTTTGAGATGGAGTCTCGCTCTGTCACCCAGGCTGGAGTGCAGTGGCGCGGTCTCACTGCAAGCTCCGCCTCCCGGGTTCACGCCATTCTCCTGCCTCAGCCTCCCGAGTAGCTGGGACTACAGGTGCCCGCCACCACGCCCAGCTAATTTTTTGTATTTTTAGTAGAGATGGGGTTTCACCGTGTTAGTCAGGATGGTCTTGATCTCCTGATCTCATGATCCACCCGCCTCGGCTTCCCAAAGTGCTGGGATTACAGGCGTGAGCCACCACGCCCAGCCAAGATGATGGTTTTCATTTTGTGCCTGCTGAGTATGGTGTCTGGCAACCTCCAGCCAGACACATTCAGTGGGTGGTTAGAAATATGGTCCTAGAGATTAGAAAAGAAGCTAAAAATTGGAAATCCAGGTTGTAGTCATTTCTGTGTAGTTGGTAGTGAGGCTGTAGAAATAGCCTCTTCCTATGCTATAGATGGGCCTGTTCCTATGCTGGTTGAGTTCTTACAGTGAGCTTGTATTGGCTGTAGTAGAGAAGAGACGGCCACTACACACCAGCATTTAATGACAGGGAGAGTTAGGGGGCCCAGCAAAGGGCACTGAGAGTGAGACCTTCCAGAAGACCCAGAAGCTAAGAAACAGGGGGTCTCAGTAAGGGAGCATCGGGAATCAGATGCAGAAGAGTCCCTGATTAAGTTGGGGAAGAATCCCCTGGCTCTGACCATTAGATGCCATTGTTTCATCATTTTACTGAGAGTGGAGAGAAAGATGAAACCCTGTTTTCAGTGAGACGAAGAGGGAGTGAGGGTGAGGAGAGGCATGGGGAGCTAGGCATTGAGGTAGGAAATAAATGGTGCTACTTAGATTAGGATGGGCCAGGGGAGCTTTTAATGTAAGACTCACACCTGTAATCCCAGCACTTTGGGAGGCCAAGGCGGGCGATCACTTGAGGCCAGGAGTTTGAGACCAGCCTGGCCAACATAGTGAAACTCCACCTCTACTAAAAATACAAAAAAATTAGCTGGGTATGTTGGTACACACCTATAATCCCAGCTACTTGGGAGGTTGAGGCATGAGAATCACTAGAACCCCGGAGGTGGAGGTTGCAGTGAGCCGAGATAATGACACTGCATTCCAGCCTGGGTGGCAGAGGGAGACTCTGCCTCTAAAAAAAAAAAAAAAACTTCTTTTTAAAGATTATATTGGTCAGGAGCGGTGGCTCACACCTGTAGTCCCAGCACTTTGGGAGACTAGGATGGGTAGATCACTTGAGCCCGGAAGTTTGAGACCAGCCTGAGCAACATGGCAAAACCCCATCTCTACAAAAAAAAACTTTAAAAATTAGCTGGTTGTGGTAGCGTGTGCCTTAGCTACTTGGGAGGCTGAGGTGAGGGGATCACCTGAGCCTAGAGAGGTGGAGGCTGCAGTAAGCCATGATTGTGCTACTGCACTCCAGCCTGGGCAGCAGAGTGAGATGCTGTTTCAAAAAAAAAATTTTTGTTTTGTTTAAGGAGAGGCTTAACTATAATCTATAGAGAATAATCTAGTCCAGGAGAAAGAGTTGAAGATCCTGGCTAATTGAGGAAGCAAAGGTTTGGACAGCAGAAAAAGAGAGGGGGCTCCTGAGCCAAGGGCAAGGGGTCCACCCCAGGGATGAGGCATGATCCCCCTGAGACTTCTATTAGGGTGGAGGCAGGTGAAGATCGGCTTGTGAGTGGAAGTCTGAGCTGAAAGGTGTTCTTGCTGATGACCTCTCATTTTGCTTTTGGAGAAATTTACACCAAGGAGGAGGTGAAATGAGAGACTTGGGGAAGGTAGAGAAGGTGGGGAGAGTTGCCTCCGGACCTGGAAGGAGTGGGCCAAGGCTGAGGGAAAGGATGCGAGGAGGTCCCGTAGTGTTGTGGGCACCTGGCTGCAGGTGCCAGGATTTTTCTGACAGGCTGGTGAAGACAGCAACAGCAAGGGGAGAGGGCAAACAGCCTGAAACAGGCACCCAAGAATGAGGAAAATACTCTGTTCTGGGGTCATTTTTGCGGGCCCTACCCTCTGCAGTCCTGTGTGTCTCGAGCCCCTGAGGACATCACTATATTCTGAAATTACATAATGATGCTGGTATTGACAACTGAGTCATTGAGGAAGTATAGACTATGTCCTGTGGACTCTGTTGAAGGAGGCCAGGAAGTTGGCAGTAAATACATTGAAGACAAATTTCCATCCAAAAAAGGCCGGGCACAGTGGCTCACACCTGTAATCCCAGGACTCTGGGAGGCTGAAGTGAGCAGATCACTTGAGGTCAGGAGTTTGAGACCACCAGCCTGGCCAACATGGCCAACCCCGTCTCTACTAAAAATACAAAAATTAGCTGGGTGTGGTGGGATGTGCCTGTAATCCCAGCTACTCGGGAGGCCAAGACAGGAGAACCTGGGAGGCAGAGGCTACGGTGAGCCGAGATCGCACCACTGCACTCCAGCCTGACCAACAAAGCAAGACTCTGTTGAAAAAAAAAAAAAAAAATTACATCCAGATTGATGAAAAGAATTGATGCTTCAAGGTGACGATCCTTAGCTTCTGGGATCATGGCTTCATTCAGGACCTTGCTGGGGGTGTGTGGAGAGGGGCTCTTGGAAGGAAGGAACGTCCTCTGTAGAGAGCAGGAACCCTGCCATTCTCTCACTGCCGAGCATCTGGAACGCAGTAGGTGCTCAGTAAACAGCTGCCTAAGGAGTGACTGAATGAGGATCACAGCCCCCAGGGTACTCTTCTGTTCCGTAGCCTCTGTTTCCCAAGGAAGAATAGGACAGTCTGTCAGCAGCCCGTCTAGCATCCGTTATGGTGTTCTCACGTTCATGTTGTCCTTATGTAACCTTGAGTTTGGGGTAGTGCTTTTATTCTAAAAGTGTTTTCACATGTGTGACCTCATTTCATCTTCAGAGCAACTCTGGGGTGGCTGAGTGCATGACCCTGTCCTGGGCATGGTATTGGTGCCAGGACTGTGGGAGGCGCAGAGGATCTGGGCTGGAGCTCACAGCCTGTCTGTTTGGTTTCTAGCAACGATCCACGGTGGCATCCATGATGCATCGTCAGGAGACTGTGGAGTGTTTGCGCAAGTTCAATGCCCGGAGAAAACTGAAGGTGAGTGTCGTTTCTGGGCTGCCAGCCTACTTAACATCATGCCTTGCACCAGCGTGGCTCCTGCCCCATTTCAGAAGGAAGCTCCCCTCCTGGCTGGAGCTGGGCTCTGAAAGTTGTACATGTCGCAGGGGAGGGGGCCCAGAGGTCTGATGTCTTCAGGCTCTAGCCAGGACCTGCCTTTGCCTGAGACCAGCCTGCCCTTTTCTAGGGTCTCAGTGAATTCACAGGACCTTCCTCTTTCCCCAGGGTGCCATCCTCACGACCATGCTTGTCTCCAGGAACTTCTCAGGTATGTTTTCCCGGCTGTGTACTTTGATTATGCCGAGGTGGGTGGGTCAGGAATGGGCTGTTGCCATCCTGGGCACCGCTGGGTTTCCTCGGCGTCCTGGGCCACACCTTGACCAGGGCGAGTGAGGATCCTGTTTTGAGGGGCTGCTGCTGCTGCTGAGTCCTGCTCCTGAGGTTCAGGGGGCTGGACTCACATTTGTGAATTCTGTTTCCTAGAACTTCCCAAGGAGTAGCCTGCCCAGCTTGCTATGTACCTTGTTTCTCTGGATTCTTATTTAACTCTCTGAAGACTCTCAGCACTTTACAGATTTTAGTCATTCTAGGATCTTGGAGAATGTGCTGGGGGAAGAAAAGAGAGATGAGGTACAGCGAGTCTTCTCAATTGCCAAATTGCCACCATTCATTTGCCTGCTGGGACGATCTCTTACTTCATTTTGTCCAAGTGGAGATGACTAATAGAAATTATTCCAGATGTTTAAACCTTTTGCGGTGACTTGTGCTTAAAATATTCCCTGTGATACTAGCTATAAAAGTGAAGAAATAAAGACCAGCAGGAGAGAGGGAAAGGAACTTGCTTAAATTTGTATAAAGAATTGGGAGAGGTGGGACCAATAATTTGTAAATCACACTTGACATTTCTTTTTAAGATGCAAGACACTCCACTCCCCCCTTGCCCCCACCCTCACCCCAGACCCTATTATTGTTTGCCTTCAATTGGGAAGCACAGTGGCTTTTTTGTGAGGAAAAGATTAATGTCGAGACTGAAGACAGAGAGGGCTCTGCCCAGCTTGCCATCTCCCCCGGTCCTCCCTCCCTCAAACCCCTTGCCTCACTGTTTTGGTTCAAGACCCCCCTTCTCCTTCCCATAATAAGACTCCCTCCCTTGCTTCCCCTCTGCACCACCATGGAAAGGGGGTTGTATGGGAGCCTAAGCCACCACTCAGTGGGAGCCGCTTCTGAGTACCCGTCCTGATGGGCTTGCCTGCGCTGGCTCTAGGTAACCCCAGGGCCTTGGCTGTGAGGATGCTGCAGGCAGGGAGCCTAGGGCTTCATGGTGTAACGTGAGAGCCATGGAGCTCCGGAAGGCCAGGGCTGGATAGTGAGCCCGGGGCTGGTGGTGCCCTGCCTCAGGCCTTCTCCTTTGACCTTGGTTTGGGGCTTGATCTTGTGTCATGGGTACCCACGACGGGCATACTGTGGTGTGGATCCACCTCTCGCAGATGAGAACGGGGAAGCGTGGCTGGCTGCCTCTGGTGGAGTTGCAACTGTAGTCCCACGCTTGCTTCTTGTGCTTTAATGACGCAGCTTCTACTTTTTGGGTCTACGAGCCTTTCCAGAGGACATTTAACGGCGTTTCTGTGCTGCTCCTAGAGCGAAGCTCTGTCCTCTCTCCCCTCTGAGTTGAAGAAATGTGAAGACAGGCTGCTGCTTCTCTTTTAGCCCAGCCAGTCAATAGCAAGGGCCCTGTCTTGCGGCCCTGGGCCTCCACGTCATCCTCCCCCTCCATTTCAGGAAACTGGCCTCCTGGTTTCAGGAAATCGGGTGTTAGGACAAAGCATTTTATTCATCCCTGTAGAGCCTCCTGTTCTTATTGGCCAGACCTAGACTGGCCTTTGAGCTCACTTTGCCTTGGGTCAGAGGAGACAAACAATGCTGCAAGCATTCCAGGATGGCCTCTTCTGCCCTGACTCTGGGACAGGTGAGGACAGAGTCTGTCCGGAAGCTTCTGCAGAAAGAGGTGTCTATGGATGCAATCAAGAAGGAAGGGCATCTGTGTGTTTCTCTAGGGCTGTTTTTTGAGTTGACCCCCAATAGGAGATGTGGCTTATCCTGGACTCTAGCAGTTTGGCTAGCAGCGAATCGGGGCCTCCAGAGTATATTGCTTCAGCAGCCTTTGTTTTCTTTCTCGGGGCTTATTTCTTGGGCACCTTTCACCTCAGCACACTGTGACACACAGACTGAGAACGCTGCCTCTCCCGGCTACCTCCCTTAAGACAGGGACCTGTGTCTCTGAGAGGCTGGGGGGCGTGGAGCTGGGGCCCACCAGTAAACTTAGCTGCACAAGGGCCACAGACCCTCCCTGGGCCCCCCACGCCAGTCCCTCTAGTGTGTGGGATGTGGAGAGGGGAGAGGGCTGCTCTGCGCCCCCGGCTCTCTCATCGTGGGCTCATTTAGCTTCTAGGGAGGGAAGGACTAGAAGGGAGGGCATTTCATCACAGCCTTAAGCTAGGGCCGGGCTACCTCAGAAGGGGCACCTGCCTCTCACCGGCTCAGGCATTTCGCTGTGGACCCTCCTCCGGAGGGGGTCATGAGACAGGCACTGCAGCCCTCTCCATCTGGTGGGGACGCAGTGTTCCCTATGCCCTGGCCCAGCCTGGTCCTCCCAGGCCCCCAGACTGCTGCAGGGCTGGCTGCGCCTACTTCCTCAGCCTGCCCCTGGCGCTCCGCTCCCCCAGCTCGGCTGGCTTGGCCACGCCGCCTGGGCTGCGCCTCGCGCTGGGGCATGCTCGCTGCTGATGGCCCCGTGGCTTTGCGGGGCTCTGTGCACTGAGAGACTGTATCCCCTCAGTTGGCAGGCAGAGCTCCGCCCCCGCCTCGCCTGCCGCGAGCGCCGCCGGCCTGGCCGGGCAAGGTACGTGGCATGAGTCCTCCCCGACCGCCTGCCTCGGCCCCCTGCCACCCCACCAGGAGGGCCAGCATGCCGGGCCCACTCACCAGGGAGGCGAGTCCCATGCTTGCGGGCTGAGATGGGCATGCCAGACAGACTACCTAACTTGGCATCTGCGAGCGCATCGTTGTTACAGAGCCCCCTAACCAGCCATGCATGCTGGGCGCTTGCCAACTCTCAGGGGGCAGTAGCCTGGGGGCATGGAGCCGGGCAGCGGGAGCCTTGCCAAGAGCCCGATGCCCTGGGAGGGCTGCAGCCAACAGTGGGCCCTCAGAGACAGTGCTGGGCATTGCCGTGAGCTGCCCGGTGCTAGGACTAGATTTCTGCAGCACTGTTTAAGACCCCACAGAGGAGCCACGCTCCTCAAAATTGTGAAGTCTGGCGCTTGCTGGCCTCCAGGTCTGAAAGGCTCCAGAGTGCAGAAGCCTCAAAGCCAGCTGTTTCTGGGTTCATATCCTAGCCCTGCCACACCCTGAGCGAGTCACACCAGCTCTCCCAGCCTTAATGTCCTCACCTCTCCAATGGGGATGATAAATAACATGGTGGTGCTTAAGATCACCCTGTCAAAGGCTCTCAGCCCTGCCTGTGCAGTACAGCCGTTACCTGGGAGCTCGTAAGAAGTCCTAATGCCAGGACCCCACCCCAGACAATAAAATCAGACCCTCGGGGGTAGGATAGGTAGTACGCTTTTTTTAAGCTCCCAGGTGATCCTAATGGGCAACCGGCATTGAGAGCTGGCTGGTGAATGGAAAGCACTTAGACAGTAGGAGGTCAGGCACAGGAGTCAGCACATTTAAAAAACAACATTCAAACCCAGCACGACAAGATAAGATCAAAGGTCTTTTTCTGGAGTCAGAATTCTTGTAATGGAAGGACCCCTGTTCTCACTGGAGAGAGATGGAACACAGCTTGGGGAAGAATGGCTACCCAAAGGGCAGGAGGGTGGCAGCAATAGTGACAACGATGGTGGACACTTACTGAGTACTTGCTATATGCCAGGCACTCTGCTAAGTGCTTTTCATGCATAATCCCACTGGATTCCCACCACTGTTTTTTGATGTCGGCCCTACTTTATCCCATTTTATAGATAAAGAAATTGAGGCTCAGAAAGGTTAAGTAACTCACCAAAGGTCACACAGCTGGCAAGTGGTGGAACCAAGATACAAACCCAGAGCAGGCAGTCCAGGTGTATCAGACAGTTGGGCTGATTCCATCTCCCTGTGCCTCCTAGACTCTCCTCCCCACTGTCTGCTGCCTTCCTGTGGCCTTTTGTGGCCAGCTGGTGTCACCAGCCTTCTGGCACAGAGCTCGTCAGCCTGGAGCGTCACCCCATGCCTGGCTAGAATCTGTTTGACAGCTCATTATTCTGCCGAGTCCTTCCTGCTCACAGGTCCAGAGAGTGGACACTGGGGAAAGGGTGGCAGCTAGGACCCAGTGAACCTGGTGAGGACCTGCTCAGTGAAGGCTTCAACCCCCTGGCAAAACCCTCCTGTAGGTGGTCCTGGTTTCTGTGTCTGTGTCTGTCTGTCCTCTGGTCTCCTGTGTGAACTGTGACACTCTGCTTCTTGAGAACACTCAGGAGATGTCTTGCATCCTTGCAGTTTGGCCATCCAGAGAACTTCCACGGCACCTAGGGATGGAGCCCTCACTCTTTCACCCTGGCACTCTGCTTCCAGGCCTGGGTGGAAGCTGTCAAAGGCAGAATCCCCAGTGCCCCAGGCAGCTCCAGTACTGAGCATGGTTTCTCCTCTAAGTGTCGTGCATCCATGCCCTCTTCCACGCAGAGGAGATCCTGAGGTGCCACCCTGAGGGCTCTGACGCCACTCGAGATCCCCTTGCTGAGAGGCTATAGGAAGTGCCTCTTTTGGGGGTTTCGGGAGACCCTTGGCCCCCTTGTCAGACACAGCACTCTCTTGTGGATCTGGCTGCCGGACTTCAGGTTGGGGAGAGGGTACAATGCAGGAGACTTGATTTTCCTCTTTGTTTTCACAGCTGCCAAAAGCCTATTGAACAAGAAGTCGGATGGCGGTGTCAAGGTAAGTGTCTCCAGCCTCTGAACAGACTGGCCTCTTTCTCCCCGCAGTCACTATGGGAATTCTTGGCACCTGGTTCCCCCTTTCCCAGGGAATCTTCCTATCCTTGCTGGTCTGCTTTAAACAAGATGCCTTTGTGCTCAGAACAGAAGGTTCCGCTGGCCTGAGAGGGAAGTAGGGAGGTATTTTTCCTGGCCCTCGCTGGATGGGAATGACTCAGGGGAAGTGATCCAAATCATAGTTTATACCAGAGCTGAATCCGGAACCTGACTTCCACAAGGATGCTTCATCTCCAGGGCTTGACTCTGGGTTTTTTAGGTCATTTGGTTATCTTTCTTTTTTTCCTTTTTAGAGCGCAAATCCTTTTAATCAAATGAAAGCCAAGTTTGCCTGAGTGATTCAGGCAGGGTATAGGGCTTGGAACCTGAAACCACTCTCCTTTTGGTCTTTTTCCTTCTCTCTACAACACTTTCAGATCCCACTGAGTGCAACAGCCTCGAGCTTTCTTGACACATAGGCTCCTCAGAAAAAGGCAAAGGCCATGGTGGATCACGGCTTGTTCCCACTGGGTGAGGGAGCTTTTCCCATGGGACTGGGGCAAGAGGAGGGACCTGGGACCCACCAGGAGCCCTGCTGGGAATGGCTGCTTAGCCAAGGTAGAGGAGAGGTGACTGGGGCTACCCACAGGGCCCAAGACATTCTGTAGATGCTTTGGGGGCAGAAAGGATCCTGGGGCTAGGGCATTGGGTAGGAGCTCATGCTATTTTGAAGCCTCCCAGCTTACACTCTAGACTAGATTTTCACTGGGCCTTTTCCCAAGATCTTGCGTCAACAGCTGAGATACACACACATGCCCCGTTCCCTCCCCACTCCCTCCTCTTTCCCTCATTCTCTGCATGCCTGCTTCTGTGTCCTTCCGCCCCTCGCAGAGGAGCTTGGGCTCCGCGCACACCCTCTGACATGGAGCTGGGGGCATCGTGCAGTCCCAAGCTCTGCCCTGAGCTACATGGATGCAGCCAGGTGAGGAGAAGGGGCAGGTTTAGTTGGAGAGAGTGTTTAATAAGTACCTGTCAGTCAGATGTCCACGCAGCATTCTGTTCTGAGGGGTACACAACAGAGGTGTAAGAGGGGGTGTGGCTTTCAGTCGCCATAGGAAGGGGGCCGCACCTGGCGGCTGAGCGCTGCTAGTGGACCCATGTGAGACGGTTTAGTCCAGGAAGCTCATAGGAGAGAGCGTACTGGAGAAAGCTGCAGGGACATAGGTGAGACTCACTTTGCAGTTTTACTTTCTGCTATATGTTTTCTTTAAATTGAAAATATGGGTCAGGCTTGGTGGCTCACTCCTGTAATCCCAGCACTTTGGGAGGCTAAGGTGGGTGGATCACCTGAGGTCAGGAATTCAAGACCAGCCTGGCCAACCTGGTGAAACTCCGTCTCCACAAAAATACAAAAATTAGCCAGTCATAATGACCGGTGCCTGTAGTCCCAGCTACTCGGGAGGCTGAGGCAGGAGAATGGCTTGAACCCGGGAGGTGGAGGTTGCAGTGAGCCAAGATTGCGCCATTGCACTCCAGCCTGGGCGACAGAGCAAGACTCCGTCTGAAAATAAAGAAAAGAGAAAAGAAAACAACATGCCATTTCTATAACTTAAAAACAACAAATTATATTTGTATGAGTTCTTTTATACATATTGATGTTCTCTGCCCAGTGAGAACACAGGGTGTGTGGTAGATTGATGTCAAAAATATGGTTGGATCAGTCTTATCAGGCAGAATTGGAAGTTTCTGTGGCAGACCATGGGAAATACCCTGCCACTGAGCAGGGAAGCTATGGTGAGAGTGCTGATAGAAATGATTTGGCAAGCCGGGTGCGGTGGCTTCACTCTTGTAATCCCAGCATTTTGGGATGCTGAGGCAAAAGGATTGCTTGAGTCCAGGAGTTTGAGACCAGCCTGGGCAAAACCTTGTCTGTGGAAAAAAAAAAAAAAAAAATTAACCGGGCATAGTGGTGTGCATCTGTAGTCACAGCTACTTGGGAGGCTGAGGTGAGAGAATTGCCTAAGCCCAGGGAGTTCGAGCCTGAGGTGAGCCAAGATCAAGCCACTGCACTCTCCAGCCTGGGTGACAGAGTGAAACCCTTCCTCAAAAAAAAAAAAAAAAAAAAAAAAGATACCTGCTGTGCCCCTAGGAGTTGGGAAGGCAAAACTTAATCTACCTTTTAAGGTGTTTACAGTGGGAGAGACACAAGGCAGCTACTGGTTCTATGGAGTCTGCTAAGGTCTCAGGGAGGTGTGCACCTGGCAGGTGCTGGGGGAGCAGACAGATAAACATCCAAACCAGGACAGGAATCTTCTGGAAGGAGACGGCCAGGAATTGAGTTTGAGGGAGTAGCTGGATTTTGCTGGGTTAAGGAGGAGACAGGAGGGGAGGGATATTCCAGGCAGAGGGAAGAGCGCATGTGAAGATACACGAGGTTGAAACAGCATGATGATTCTGGGAACTTCAGTATCTTCTTTATGGCTGAAGGGAAGAGCAATTGCATAAAATGAGACCTGAAATAAAGCAGTGACTGCTGAGGTGGAGAGGAGAGGATGGAAAAGACACCATTACAGAACAGGTTTCTAGCCAAACTTTCTAGATACTACTGGTCTCAAAGATGAAGGTCATGTGCAGCCATGTAAGATTAGCCCAAGGAGCCAGCTCAAACCATGCACATCCAGGGCCCAGCTTGGAATTCATATTCTGGAGGCCTTGGCTGGGAGGCAGAATCTGAATTTTAAAAACACTTTCATGAATCCAAAGCACATGAAGGTTTAAGAGTCTGGTAAAGGCAAAATTTCGGGGTTATGTGTTAAGAAAGGGCTGGAACAAGAGTCGGCAAAGGAAACAGAAGAAGGACAGAGAGGTAGGGGAAAAACAGACGTGTGCAGCAGCAGCAGCTCTTCCAGGAACCCTGAGGATGAGGGCTGGGCAGACACATCATTAGGTAAGGGCTTTAAATGAAGACATGCGTGGGGAACCTAGCCCTGCAATGTGTTGTGTGTCTGACCCTGATATGTGCTCAGTAAATGAGTTTTATGCCACATTCTTTTGAGAAAAGAGCTTCAATATCATGGTGGGAACCAGAGGCCAATTATCACCCAAAATTAAAAGGCCAACCGCATATTCACAGCAGTTGTGATGGGAGGGGTTAATATTTTTATTGAAAGAGTTTCTGTAACAAATAATCCCTCTTAAAACCCAGTAGAGGCTGGGCGTGGTGGCTCACGCCTGTAATCCCAGCACTTTGGGAGGCTGAGGCGGGCAGATCACGAGGTCAGGAGATCGAGACCATCCTGGCTAACATGGTGAAACCCCGTCTCTACTGAAAATACAAAAAATTAGCTGGGCGTGGTGGCGGGTGCCTGTAGTCCCAGCTACTCAGGAGGCTGAGGCAGGAGAATGGCATGAACCCGGAAGGCGGAGCTTGCAGTGAGCTGAGATTGTGCCACTGCACTCCATCCTGGGCGACAGAGCGAGACTCCGTCTCAAAAAAAAAAACCCAGTAGATAGGCTAGGTGCAGTGGCTCACATCTGTAATCCCAGCACTTTGGGAGGCCGAGGTGAGCTGATCACTTGAGGCCAGGAGTTCGAGACCAGCCTGGCCAACTTGGTGAAACCTCCTTTCTACTAAAAATACAAAAAGTAGCCAGGTGTGGTGGTGCACGCCTGTAGTCCCAGCTACTCAGGAGGCTGAGTTAGGAGAATCACTTGAACCTGGGGGGCAGAGGTTGCTGTGAGCCAGGATTGCGCCACTGCATTCCAGCCTGGGGGACAGAGCAAGACTCCGTCTCAAAAAAAAAAAAAAGGAAGATAGATGATCAAAGAAAATAAACTGACAACCTGAAAACAAGGAAGTAGAACTGGATAACAAATGTGGAAAAATTTCTAGCCTCACCAGTATCAGAGAAATGCAAATTGAAACAAGGTGCCATTTTTGGACTCTAGTTAGTGATGGTAGTGAAAACCAGAATGGTCCTTTCTAAAACAGCCTGTGTGTCAAAACCATAAAAATGCTTCTACCTCTTTTACCCTGTTAATTCTACTTCTGAGAGTTTTTCCTAAAGAAATAATTCAAAATAGGAAAAAGCTAAAAGCAGAAAAATGTTGAACATGACATTATTTATAGCTGTGGGAAGATTGGAGGCTGGGCACAGTGGCTTATGCCTGTAATCTCAGCACTTTGTGAGGCCAAGTTGGGAGGATTGCTTGAACCCAAGAGTTTGAGACTAGCCTGGGAAATGTAGTGAGACCCCCATCTCTTAAAAAAAAAAAAAAAAAAAAAATTTAGCCGAGCGTGGTGGAATGTGCCTGTAGTCCCAGCTACTTGGGAGGCTGAGGTGGGAGGACTGCTTGAGCCCAGGAGGCTAAGGTTACAGCCAGGATCACACCACTGCACTCCAGCCTGGGTGACAGAGTGAGGCTCTGTCTAGAGAAGAAAAAAAAGATTGGAGACAATTTGAAAAGCCAATAAGGAGCCAGACACAGTGGTGCGTACCTATAGTCCCAGCTACTTAGGAGGCTGTAGCAGGAGAGAATTGCTTGAGCCCAGGAATTCGAGGCCAGCTGGGCAACATAGTGAGACCCCCAACCTTAAAAATGTTTTTAAATTTAAAAATAAAAAGATTTTTTAAAAGCCAATAAATGACTAAATACTTATGGGAAATCTATTTAATAAACTATTAAAAAGTTATTAATTTTCATGACCGTAGGGATGTTTTAAGTGAAAAATAAAGTGCAGAAATGTTTTATATTAAGTGAAGGAAGTGGTACATAAAGGAGTACAGACAAGCCAGGCACGGTGGCTCACGCCTGTAATCCCAGCACTTTGGGAGTCCGAGGCAGACAGATCACGAGGTCAGGAGATCGAGACCAGCCTGGCCAACATGGTGAAACCCTGTCTCTACTAAAAATACAAAAATTAGCTGGGCGTGGTGGTGCGTGCCTGTAATCCCAGCTACTCGGAAGCCTGAGGCAGGAGAATCTCTTGAACTAGGGAGTCAGAGGTTGCGGTGAGCCAAGCGCGCCACTGCACTCCAGCCTGGTGACAGAGCAAGATTCTGTCTCAAAAAATAAAAAAAAAAAGGGGGTACATACACTATCATTCTAAATTTGGTTTGAAGAAACGTGTTTGTAGATATTTATTCAGTATATAATATGTGGATAAAAAAGAGACTGGAAGAAAGCCCACTGAAGTGTCAACAGTAACTTCACCAGGTGATGGGAATTTGAGAAACTTTTTTTCTTATACATTTTTCTGTATTCTATATTTTTCATCTAGATTGTGCACTACTGTTATCAGAATTTTTTTTAATACTATTTTTTTTTAAAGTAAAGCATAATACCAGGTGTGGCAACTCATGCCTGTTAATCCCAGCTACTTGGGAGGCTGAGGTGGGAGGATCGCTTGATCCCAGGAGGTTCAGCCTGGGCAACATAAGCAAGACTCCATCTCAATTAAAAAAAAAAGAAAAGAGGTAAGGCATGTGCTTGTATTATTATATCTTATAATGGTATCTTTTTTTTTGTTTTTTGAGACCGGGTCTCACTCTGTTCCCCTGGCTGGAGTGTAGTGGTGTGATCTCGGCTCATTACAACCTCCGCCTCCCAGGCTCAAGTGATTCTTCCACCTCAGCCTCCTGAGTAGCTGGGAATACAGGCATGTGCCACCACGCCCGGCTGATTTTTGTATTTTTAGTAGAGACGGGGTTGCCCAGGCTAGTCTTGAACTCCTGAGCTCAGGTGATCTGCCCGCCTTGACTTCCCGAAGTGCTGGGGTTACAGGCATGAGCCACCACACCTGGCCTATAATGATATCTTAAAAGATTGCTTTTTTTTTAGACGGAGTCTCACTCTCACCCAGGCTGGAGTGCGATGGCACGGTCTTGGCTTACTGCAACCTCCGCCTCCTGGGTTCAAACAATTCTCCAACCTCAACCTCCCAAGCAGCTGGGACTACAGGCGCGTGCCACCACACCCGGCTAATTTTTGTATTTTTAGTAGAGACGGGGTTTTGCTATGTTGGCTAGGCTGGTCTCGATCTCCTGACCTTGTGATCCGCCCACCTCGGCCTCCCAAAGTGCTGGGATTACAGGCATGAACCACCGTGCCCGGCCAATTGCATTTTTTAAAAAGACTGGAAGATTGCTAGGAGTATGAGTGGTTTTCCCATGCCCCTTCTGTGTTTTCCAAATTGCTTGTATTGTGGCTGCAGTCCTTTTATAATATGAAACAGGTAAATAACAACTTATGTTGTGGCTGCATCAAAGGGCTGAGAAATGAAAAGGAGAGGACAAAGCAAGATGTGCGGAGTTCGACCTTTCCAGGCTCTCTGAAAGTCAAGGTTTTGATCAATGTTATGAGGGAGGCCTGTGAAGTAGCTCAGATCGTCTTGAGCTTTCAGCATCATGGATTCTTCTTTTAGATCCGATCTTCCCTTCCCAACTCCCCCTTCCTCAATTCCTACCGCTTAAGTGCCCATAGGGCGATTTCTTTTTCACTGTTCAGAAGCTTTCTGCAAGATGTTCAAAATACTAGCGTTGGTTTGAGCAGCTACTCTGTCTTGTGTTCTTGATTTGGGGGACTTAGCTTCTATTTAGATTTCTTTGAAGCTGGATGCCAGTGACCCAGGATCTGTGGAAGAGTAAGAGCCACTTGTGAGGATGACTGAAGAGGCCACAAACTCTCAGATCCTGAGAGTGTAGGACAACTTGTGCCTCCTGCTAGTCCCAGGCCAGAATGGCCATCATATCTTTAAAAAAGAAAGCAAGCAAGAAAAACAAAAGGTTATAGTTATTTCCCTAAGTACTATTTGAATTATTTTGTTAAATTAAGTATGGAAAGAGGTTTGAACCCTTTTCCAGCTTAAAATTTTAAATAAATATACAGTTTTTAAGTAAAAGTGAGATATGATTCTTTAGAAATCATCTGGCATTTAGCCAGGCATGGTGGTGTGCACCTGTAGTCCTAGCTACTCAGGAGGCTGAGGCAGGAGGATCCCTTGAGCCCAGGAGGTTGAGGCTGCAGTGAGCCATGATCATGCCAGTACCTCAGCCTGGGCAATAGTGCAAGACCTTATCTCTAAAAAAATAATAAAAAGACCTCACATTTAGACAATGTGGTAGTGTGCTGGTTCAGAAGGAGCCCAGCTATGCATGGCTAAGGGCAAATCCCTGAATGGAGAAGGAAATTGAAAAATGTTCACTAACCTGAGAAACAGTCTTTGGAAAAGGGTGATCTCAGGTTCTCATGCAGGACAATTTAGGAAAAAGAGAGCAAGCCAGGAGAAGGCTGAGAACTTACTCCCCATTAGTCAGAAGTCTGCTTTAAGTCAAGATCCTGCAATGGCCTTTGACAACGAGCCCCTGAAAATCACCAGAACCAAGACTGGGCCGGGTGAGTGAGTGCCTGCGCAGAGTTCTCGCTGCTGTGATTCAGTGCAAGTTAGAAACCTGTGCTCTTCTTTAGCCTGGGGAAAAAACAAAGTCAGCAAACCCAGCTCAACTCAGCAAACTTTCGTCGCCTGTATGCTAACTATAAGGCATGTTGCTAGGTACTGTGGAAAGTGTAAAGATACATAAGATAGGAACCTTCCTGAAAGCAGTAACACTTTAGTTGGGTAAAGGGATAAGGAGATACACACACACACCCCACTGCCTATATTATATATATGAATATAAGGGAGCTCCCTCTTTGGGATAAGGACACACACACACACACACACACACACACACACACACACACACACACACACACACACACACACACACACACACACACACACACACACACACACACACACACACACACACACACACACACACACACACACACACCCCCGCTACCGGAGACACACACACACACCCCCCGCTACCTATATTATATATATGAATATAAGAGAGCTCCCTCTTTTTGAGGGATAATTTTAGAAGTAAAATCTCATATTTGAGCATATTTAAAAGGCCACTGTAAGGCTGGGCGCGGTGGCCTACGCTTGTAATCCCCGCACTTTGAGAGGCCAAGGCAGGTGGATCACCTGAGGTCAGGAGTTCGAGACCAGCCTGGCCAACATGGCGAAACCCCATCTCTACTAAAAATACAAAAAAAAATTAGCGGGGCGTGGTGGCAGGCGCCTGTAATCCCAGCTACTCAGGAGGCTAAGGCAGGAGAATTGCTTGAACCCGGGAGGTGGAGGTTTCAGTGAGCCGAGATGGTGGCACTGCACTCCAGCCTGGGCAACAGAGCAAGACTCCCTAAAAAAAAATAATAATAATAAATAAATAAATAAAAGGCCAATGTAAAAGAGGCCTAACTATAGGTTTTTCTTTTCCTTTAAATCTAATTCTAAATTATGGACCATTGTCAATATTTGTAGCCTCTTTCGTTGATTATAATAATAATCCCTGAAAATGCCTTCTAAAGAATGCTGGCCCCTTGAGGGCAGGAGCAGTTTATCAGCTGTGTTTACTGTACCTGAAACAGCCCTCAGCGTTTGCTGGGCATTGTTAAATGAATGTGCAAAAGTTGAATGACAAACGGACATATTACAGGGGGACCTTACCCCTAGTGAGCTAATGATGACATTGATAATTACTCTTCATTTTTTAGACACAGTCTTCTGGGATATATTTTCAGTGTTCCATGTGGTCTTCATGTTGATGCGTCTGTTTCACATGTGAACGTAAAGTTCGTGAGCATCTAGTTGAGGCTGAGGAATCACTGCTTTCAACATTCCCTGTGGCTTACATCCCTGCATTTGTATGATCACTGTAGTTTTAATCACTGGCACTCCTGTGTTTCCATTTTCCACGAATTGCAAAATGCAATAAAAAATTCAAATATTGTAAACAAGCATGGCTATACTGACAAAGGAAGGCCAACATTTAACTGCTAGGTGATTTTCAAAAGCTCAGCATCTTTATGTAAAAAGCATAGTAGGGGTGCAGCGAAGTCAGAAGTCAAATTTTATTAGAGCTGAGGACAGCCTATAGTAGCTTTTGCTTTTTCCCTGGTGGCTGCTCACTTGAATTTCAGACAGTTCTAGTAATGAGAGAAAATAAATAACATTACAGGGTGAGCTAACCCTATGAACCCAGACCTGTAAATTTGTAGCAAAATGATACTTACCCTCACAGACTTGTGACTTAATCGCCTTAAGAGGCTTTTTTTGAGCAAGGCTGAGACGTCTCAGAAGATACTAAATCTGTGTCTATGAACCTGACCACAAAAGAGTTCTTCCCTCCCAGGGTCTGGAGGGTGTGAGTGCCTGTCGGTCCATGTGCTGTTTAACCCTCTGGTGCTGGACTCCGGGTCTCCCTCCGCTCTTTTCTCCCCGATGCAGAGCCCACGCTGGTGCGCTAACCTGCAGCATCTCTGTGCTTCTCTTCTTACCTCCTCTTTCCCCTTCTCTTTCCCTCTTGCTGTGGTGTGTCCAGAAAAGGAAGTCGAGTTCCAGCGTGCACCTAATGGTGAGCCTTGCCTGCCCACCCATCGCCCGCTCCATGCTGCCTGTGCCCGCCTGCCAGCCACGCAAACCTGTTCTGCCACGTGCGTGTGCCTCACTCATCCTCACTGCATGTCTGTGCTGTGTGGGCAGGTGTGGCCTGTCCTGCCAGGCGGGGGCCATTGCCCAAGGTCACCCAGTAGCCTAAAAAGTGGGCATTGGAAGGGGTGGTACGGCACCCCCTGCTGTGGAGCTTGGACAGACTCCAGCGGCCCAGGGTAGGATGTGAAGCTGGTAGGGACTTGGGGCAAGCAAGGGAGAGACCCTCACTCTGTCACCCAGAAGGAGAGGCCCTGCTTCCCAGGCATGAGCAGCTGCTTCCTACAGACTGGCAGCTGGAGGGCAACTGTGTGGTGGGCAGAGGAGCTGGTTGCAGGCTCCCACTTGTGAGTCTTGCTCTCCTGGCTCTGCTCCCGTGCAAATCCCATTCTCTCTAGCTGTGCCCAGTGGTTCATCCTGCCCACCCAGCCCTCGGGGGGACAGCTAACTCATCTTTCTCATGGGACACTGGGCACCAAGGGCAACACAGCAGCCTGAGTCATTATGAAACCATCCATTAAAACCAGAGGTGGGGGCCAGGCGCGGTGGCTCACGCCTGTAATCCTAGCACTTTGGGAGGCCGAGGCGGGTGGATCACGAGGTCAGGAGATCAAGATCATAACGCGGTGAAACCCTGTCTCTACTAAAAATACAAAAAATTAGCCAGGCGTGGTGGAGGGCACCTGTAGTCCCAGCTACTCGGCTGGCTGAGGCAGGAGAATGGCGTGAACCCAGGAGGCGGAGCTTGCAGTGAGCCGAGATCGCGCCACTGCACTCCAGCCTGGGCAACAGAGCAAGACTCCGTCTCAAAAAATATATAAACCAGAGGTGGGGCCACTTGGGTGACATCCCAGCCCTCTGCAGGTTTTATGGGCACCCTGGAGTCCTTGCCCCCTATAAGGGTCTTGGCCTCAGCTGGGATTTACAGGTAGGGCAGCCCTCTCTAATCAACCCCGAACAGGTCAGCATCATTCACTCAGCTAGGTGGGCTTTGCTTCTTGGTGGGAATGAGAGACAGCAGAGCCCCTGTGAGTTTAGACCCACCGTCTCACTACTCCTGGGACCCCTCTTCTCTAGCTGTCGCAGTCTGTGGAGTCTGGTTCAGTGGAGTCACTTGGTGCCTGGCTTGAGGTTCCATGCCTAGCCCTGGGTTTGGGGATGTCTGAGCCATTGACAGCAAGCTGGCAGTGGACGGCTTCAGGTCTGGTCCAAGAGGCCTCCAGGCAAGAAGCAGGACAGTCAGGATGCTTTCTGTGTATGTCCTAGGAGAGAAGACACACATTCTAGCTGTCGATGTATCATCTGTGCCCTGTGCAGGGATGGTAGCCACACATTTGTCTCACTGCCTATCGAAGAGCTTGCAGGCATCAGGCTGCTCCTCAGTGGCCCCCAACCCCACTGGAACTCAGTGAGATTGAGTACGCTGGTTAGGGAACTATCAGAGGCAAAGAACGTGACATGGATATGGTTCCCTGCCCTGGAGATCAGCCTTCTTCCTTCCTTCCATCTTCCCCTTCCCCCTCCCTTGCTGTGCCCCTCCATGTAATGTTTTTGTTTGTTCGTTTGTTTTTGTTTTTTTGAGATGGAGTCTTGCTCTGTTGCCCAGGCTGGAGTGCAGTGGCGCAATCTTGGCGCACTGCAATCTCTGCCTCCCAGGTTCAAGCAATTCTCCTGCCTCAGCCTCCCGAGTAGCTGGGATTACAGGCATGCGCCACCATGCCCGGCTAATTTTTGTATTTTTAGTAGAGACGGGGTTTCACCATGTTGGCCAGGCTGGTCTTGAACTCCTGAACTCAGGTGATCCACCCGCCTTGGCCTCCCAAAGTGCTGGGATTACAGGCATGAGCCACCGTGCCCGCCCACCACCGTGTAGTTTTGAAAGGCAAGGAGATATCCCTGGTGGTCATGGTGCTGTTGGGAATGTTGGCCTGTGTGTGGCCTACTCTGTCCTGGGGGCTGGATTCTGGGACTACAGCTACAGCCCCGCTGGGTTTCATCTGCCCCTCCCCAGAACACTGCCCTTCTAGCTGATCAGGCCTAAGATTTGTCAGGCAAAAAGGTGAACAGCACATCCTGACTCTGCTCCCTGAGGTCAGTGAATGCATTTTGTGTCTGAAAGGGACTTCCACCCCCATCCTCTGGACACCATCTCTTAGGCCAGGCATACTTTTCTTTTCTCCTTCCTCTTTGTTTCAGGCTTCGAGCTGGTGTTGTAAGAAGGAAATACAGGTGCTGGGTTGAAAGTGCAGCAGGAGACTGCCCACAGATAGGGGACCAGAGTTTCTGAATTTTGTTCTGCTTTCTTATAAACTACCCCCCTTTTCCCCGTACAGTGGGAAGAAGATCTTGAACTTCTTTGGGTCAGGTGTGGATTTTGCAATGACCTGGCACCTGGCATAAGTAGAGATTTCTGGAGGGATGCTTTAAAACAAGGCTTTGGGCTGGTCCCACCTTGAGGGTGCCCCCAGAGCTAGGTCTCTGGGCCCCACAAATACTTCCTCCGATCGTCTCTCTAGCCATCGCTCCCATCTACACAGCGTTACGGAGGCCACCTCAGGCCTATCTCCTCCAGGCCAGGCCAGGGGGCAAGGGAGGTCTGGGAGTTGAACCTGAGTGGCCTTGGGGACTCTGGAGGAACTAAACCATCTGTTTTCTTGTCTCAGCCACAGAGCAACAACAAAAACAGTCTCGTAAGCCCAGCCCAAGAGCCCGCGCCCTTGCAGACGGCCATGGTACCTCCTGACTACAGCTTCTCCGCCTCTGACCCTGGCTGCCTCCTGCCCCTTCCCTCTTCCTCCTCTTGTGCCCCCTCCCTGGCCTCCTGGGCCTGTTCCTTTCTTGGTCCCCATAGAACTGACTGCTTTGTGTGCCGCCCCGTATGCCCCTTCCCCTTCATTGTCCCGCCTGGCCGCGCTCCGTCCTGCATGGCAGAACTGCTGCTCCTGCTCCTGCTCCTTTCGCTGGTGGGGGGAAGAGTGATCAGGGCTCTCAGCTGAACCTCCCAGGCCCAGCCCAGGACCCCTAGTGGGTCTGCTGTGGGGGCTGGGAAGGTGAGTTGCTTAGGAAAGGAGAGGGTAGGAGCTTTCTTGGGACCTGAACATCAGTTCTTGGAGGCCCCCTTGTAAAACCTGCCTCAGCCTCTCCTTTGCAAAGCCAGAAACAGGAAAGAGGGCTGGGGTCCCCACCTCTGGATGGTGCTGAGGTCTCCAGGCTCCTGCAGTGCCTCGTGCTGGCTAAGTTCTCTCTAGGCTCCTCCAGGGGTTCTGTGTGCTCTTGGAGCTCCCTCTTTTAGTGGTGGCTAGAGAGTCAGCAGAGGGGTGACTGGGAAAGAGGGAGAGGTGATGTTGCCTGCTACTCCCCTCCTTCTTGTGGACCCTCGTGCCACCTGACGTGGCAGCATGGGGCCAGGACCTAGGGAAGGCAGAAGGTGGGCGCAGTGGGCGGCTCTCTGGGCTCAGCTTGCTGAGGGGGCCTCCCGTCCTGGCTCTTTCTGGGAGACCTCATTCTTCTGCCCATGTTCCTGCCTCACACGTTCCCCGTGATGAACGCTGTGGGCGGGGCCCGGCCTGTGCCCTCAGTCCCACAGCTCCTCCAGTGTACCTGCCCTGTGGGAACCCCATGTGGAAAGAGCCCTCAGCACTGACAGGAATCAGGGACAGAGGCCCTTGCTGTCTCAGCCTCCTGGGCATCTGCACCTGCCAGGCCTCTTTTTCTTACCGGCCAGTGCCGCTGCCAAAATCCAGGGCTATCCCAGCTGCCCGGGACCCCAGTGGAGCCGGGACATTTTGTCTTCTGGAGATGGCTGGTGGGCAGGCCTCAGTGGTCATCATAGGGTCTGTGGGGGTCCTGGGGTGCAGGTGGGGCTCCTCAGGGAAGAGCCATAGTCTGTCCCCAAGTCGGAAGGGTAATTTTCATCTTCTCTCACAGGAGCCACAAACCACTGTGGTACACAACGCTACAGATGGGATCAAGGTGAGTGGCTCCTGAGCCTGCCTCCTGCTTTCCAGGTCAGCAGGAGACAGGTGGGCTGGGTCCCAGGGGTCTACAGGCTGCACCCTGAGGCCAAGGTGTTTGCAGAGGCTCAGCTGAATATAGCCTGTGCCCACAGTTGCTCCATGCTGAGGAAGGGCGTTATACCTTACGGAGCCCAGGCTTTGCAGTCAGACAGACCTGGTCTGAATCCTGGCCCTGCACCTTAGTATCCTTTATCTGCAAATTAGGGATGATAATAATAGAATCTTCCTCCATATGTCGGAAGTTTAAATGAGAGTAAACGTTCACTGAAAAAACAGGCAAGAGCATCTCCAGACCCTGGAGCGTTCTCCATGGCCTGACCCCTTTGTGCCCTTGATGTTTTCACCAGCATTCCTGAACATCTGTTAAGCCCAGATACCATCCATGGCTCTGGTTTACAGAGGTGACAAGACAAATTACCTGTTCAAATGGTGGGTGGGATGGGAGGCAGATAAAAAACCATTAAGCAAACAGATGAGATAAGGCGGGCACTGTGGCTCACACCTGTAATCCTCACACTTTGGGAGGCCAAGGTGGGCAGATCGCCTGAGCTCAGGAGTTAGAGACCACCCTGGGCAACATGGTAAAACCCTGTTTCTACTAAAATACGAAAAAGTAGCCAGGTGTGGTGGCGCGTGCCTGTAGTCCCAGCTACTTGGGAGGCTGAGGCACGATAATTGCTTGAGCCTGGGAGGCAGAGGTTGCAGTGAGCTGAGATCACGCCACTGCACTCCAGCTTGGGCTACAGAGTGAGACTTAATCTCTCAAAAAAAATAAATAAGATAAAATCTAACGTCGATAGGTAATCTGAAGAAAATGGCAAAGTAGAGAGAGGGCCAGGTGCGGTGGCTCACACTTGTAATCCTAGCATTTTGGGAGGCCAAGGCGGGCGGATCAGTTGAGGTCAGAAGTTCAAAACTAGCCTGGCCAACATGGCAAAACCCCATCTCTACTAAAGATACAAAAATTAGTTGGGGATGGTGGCACATGCCTGTAATCCCAGCTACCTGGGAGGGTGAGGCAGGAGAATCGCTTGAACCTGGGAGGCGGAGGTTGCAGTGAGCTGAAATCATGCCACTGCACTTCAGCCTGGGCGACAGAGCAAGACTCCATCTAAAAAATGAAGAACAGAAAAACCTCACCAAACTAGAGAGAGAGAGAGAGAGAACAGGGCCTTGAATTAAGTAGTCAGGAGAGGGCCTCTTTCAGGAGGTGATATCTGAGCTAGAAACTGAATGGTGGGTGGGAAGGAGGCAGCCAGGCCAGCTCTGAGGCTGAGTGCCCTAGGCAGAAGGAACTGAAGCTCAGATGTGGCCTGTGTAATCAAGCAGAGGGAAGAGCAGAGTGAGACAGGGAGAACCATAGGAGAGTGATGAGGTTGGAGAAGCAGCAGGGCCTGCTGCAGAGGCCCTTGTATGAGTTTGCATTTTCTTCCAGCGGCAAGGAGAAGCTATTGGGAGTTCTTAGCAGGAGTAATAGAATCTAGTTGACTCTTTAAAACACTACTCTGGCCTCATGATCAAGAACTCTAGGGAGGGCCGGGCGCGGTGCCTCACGCCTGTAATCCCTGCACTTTGGAAGGCCAAGGCAAGTGGATCAGCAGAGGTCAGGAGCTCGAGACCAGCCTGGCCAACATGATGAAACCCCATCTCTAATAAAAATACAAAAATTAGCCAGGCGTGGTGGCGGGCACCTGTAATCCCAGCTACTCAGGAGGCTGAGACAGGAGAATCACTTGAACCTGGGAGGCAGAGGTTGCAGTGAGCCGAGATCACGCCATTGCACTCCAGCCTGTGCAACAAGAGCAAAACTCTGTTTCCAAAAAAAAAGAAAAACTCTAGGGAGGAGGTAAGCGTGGAAGTTAGGGAGACCATGAAGCTGTTATCATGGTTCAGGTGTGAGATGCTGGTGGCCTGGAGTCAGGTTGTAGCTGTGCATTGGAAGTGAAGAGGTAAGACATGGGGTTTACTTTGGAGGCAGAACCAAAAGATTTTATTTTAGATTGGGTGATCTGAATATAAGGGAGAAAGAGAAGGATTGAGGATGACTCCAGGTTTTAGCCTGAGTAACTGGGTAGATGGTGGCATTTACCAACTGGGGGAAGACTAGGGAGGGGATTTGGGAAGAGTCCGACAGCCAGGGTGGAAGCAGAACCTTCCACAATTCCTCCCTGCACCTCTTGTAGGAGCACAAACTCTGCTTTTGTTCTGCTTTGCTCCTCTGATTTCCAAGGGATGGAGCATATAGAAACATGTTCTTTTTGGCCTACAGGGCTCCACAGAGAGCTGCAACACAACCACAGAAGATGAGGACCTCAAAGGTAGGTGCTGGTCCTTGGAGGGGGAAGGACTCCAGCAGTGACCCAGGTACCTGGGCTCCAATGGGGCACCTGCCTTTTCTGTCCCCAGAACTGGGAATGCTGGCTCCTATGCCCCTAGGAGAGGGCTTGGTATAAAAGCTACTTTCCACGAGCCAAGATATGTCTGGCGCTGCTGAGCTGGGCAAGAGGCTTCTCTTCTTTGACCCCAAGTCTAAAATAGCTAAGCTAGAGATTCTCCAGGGGCCAGGGCTCAGAGAACTGTTCCTGTTGCTGATAATGATGTGCCATCCCAGAACAGGGGTACCCCAAGTCCCTGCCGAAGTAGCCTGTAAGTGCCATGAGTCATAAATAGAGTGACCAATCGTCCTGGTTTTCCTCGGACACAGAACTTTTGGTTTTAAGACTGTGATGGGCCAGGAGTGCTGGCTCACACCTGTAATACCCAGAACTTTGGGAGGGCCAGGGCAGAAGGATTGCCTGAGACCAGGAGTTTGAGACAAGCTTGGGCAACATAGCAAGACTTTGTCTCTATTAAAAAAAAAAAAAAAAAAGAATTTAGGAACAAATAAATAGGCCAGGTGCAGTGACTCACACCTGTAATCCCAGCACTTTGGGAGGCTGAGGCAAGCGGATCACTTGAGGTCAGGAGTTCAAAACCAGCCTGGCCAACATGATGAAACCCCGTCTCTACTAAAAATACAAAAAAAAGGCCGGGCATAGTGGCTCACGCCTGTAATCCCAACACTTTGGGAGGCCAAGGTGGGTGGATCACCTGAAGGTCAGGAGTTCAAGACCAGCCTGGCCAACATGGTGAAACCCCATCTCTACTAAAAAGATAAAAAATTAGCCAGGTGTGGTGGCAGGTGCCTGTAATCCTAGCTACTCGGGAGGCTGAGGTGGGAGAATCGCTTGAACTTGGGAGGTGGAGGTTGCAGTGAGCCAAGATCACCCCATTGCACTCCAGCCTGGGCAACAAGAGCGAAACTTCTTCTCAAAAAAAAAAAAAAAAAAAAAATTAGCTGGGCATGGTGGCGGGGTCCTGTAATCCCAGCCACTCGGGAGGCTGAGGCATGAAAATGGCTTGAACCCGGGAGGTGGCGGTTGCAGTGAGCTGAGATCGCACCACTGCACTCCAGCCTGGGTGACAGAGTGAGACTCTGTCTCAAGGAAAAAAAGAAAAAGGACAAATATATAAATAAATATAAAACCCAGATAGTCCTGGGAACACTGGGATGAGTTGGTCACTCTAGTCCTAAGATTTTGGCCTGAATGATGGAGTTGGAACCAATCTGACAACCATGAGGCCACATTTGGTCATGTCCTGGTGGGCCTATAAGGACCACTAGCCTAAGCTTGGGCCTGGCTAGAGTGCCAGGGCGGTGGGAGGGCATGGCAGGCCGGACCCCTGGGAATCTCTGTCCTGCTCTTTGGTTGGGCCTCCTGGAATTGCTCCCTTTGCCTGAATTCAGTAAGTGACCTTGGGCCAGGCCATCAGAAAAGACAGAGGAACACTCTAGGACAGAGCTGAGAAAGCATGCCCTGGGTGGCAAGGGGGCACCAAACCTTTTGGAAACAAAAAAATAGCAGAAAGCTGCGAGGAAGTGAATCATAGTAGCTCCAGGCCCCTGTGAGTGAGGTCAGATCAGTTTTGATTCCGGCACTGCTGGCAACATAGGAGCGCTGTCACTGCTGGGCTCTGGACCCTGTGGCCTGGCCCCCTGGAACATCTTCCTCAGGATCAGGGGTCCTTGGACAGGCTGTTGTAAGGCTCGTCTGGAAGCCACAGCCCAGGTCTGGGCATCTGCCTGGTGCCCTCAGCTGGGAGGCCTCTCCGGCAGAGGCGGCGGCGTGGGATGTCGTCCAGTGTCCACAGCAGCCTGAGGCGAGGCGTCCCCTTGCCCCGGCTCTGCAGCGCCATGGGCTCGGGTCCTGTCCGGCTTGCTCGCTCACCTGCCTTGTTCTGTTTGTTTTGGCTGCTCTGCCTTGCCCTGCCCTGCCCTGCCCTGGCTGGCTAGCTGCCCCGCTCCGCACTGGGAATGGCAACTCGGTGCCTGAAGGACGGAGCTCCCGGGACAGAACAGCCCCCTCTGCAGGCATGCAGCCCCAGCCTTCTCTCTGCTCCTCAGCCAGTAAGTGTGAGGGAGGCACATTCTGGCTTCCGTCTCCCTGGCTCGTCCTGAAGCCCCTCAGGGACCCCCACCACAGCTGTCAGTCCCACCCAGCTGCCCGTGGTAGTAAGCTCCGGGAGCATGGCCTCTGCTAGGGGTGGGGGTAGATTGGAGGTGCTGTTGAGACCAGGCAGGGGCCCCTGAGTCTGGGGCCCAAAGAAATATGAGAAGAGTGGGTGGAAGAACATGGCCTGGGATGGGGGGAGTAGAAAGCCCCCAGGATGTGCAGTGGGCCTTGCCTCAGCGCCGAGCCAGGAAGAAGGGCAGAGTCGGAAGTCAGGTCTGTGGGGGTGGGAGTGGGGTGATGGGGAAATCGTGACAGCGAGGAACTGTGTTGGGGATGTAGTGCTTCCTGAGTCTCAGCATAACATATTAAGAGCATGGGGTCAGAGGCAAGATAGATCTGAGTTTAAATCCCAGCTATGCTGCCTTCAAGAGCGTGAAGTTTAACCTCCCAGAGCTGCAGGTTCCTTATCTGTAACGTGGAAATAAAATGGCACGCACCTCAGAGCCTTGTTAGATAAAAGACGAGGCAGTAGGAAGTCTTGATACGGTGCCTCGCTGGGTTATCAGTGGCTCATCCTCATATTTCTAGTTACATCTGTGCTGGAGGATGCCTTTGTCTGCTGTTTTTCCTCCCACCATCTATCCTTGCAGAGTTTCTAAGCACAACCCTCTTCGCCCGTGGGGCCCCAGTCAGGTCATCCAGATGGGTCTGGTGGGGTTGGAGAGGGTGTGTGTGTTGTGGGTGCACACCTGCCTGCTGCTTTAGGAAGCTGATCGAACTCCTTGCTTCCCTTAACCTGCTGCTTGCTCACCTGGAGCTGTGGCCTAGCGGGGCTGATGGCTGTGGGGCCCCCTCCTGGACGTGCCTTTGGCTGCACTGCCCTGTTCCTACTGTGCTGCTTGGCTGTGCTGGCCCGGCCAGGCCGTGGTGGTGCTGTTCTAATGCTTGCAGTTGTCTTGCAGCCTTTTGCTCCTGTGAGGAAAGGGTTGTGGCCTGGCCCAGCCCAGGGCTCGGGTTAGGGTAAGTCCAAGCTCAACCCAAGCTCTCCCTTACCCTGGTGGCAGCCCCTGCTGATAGTGGCATTCCCTATAAGAGAAGCCTATGCCGGCAGGACATCACCAGCTGTCTCTTGGCTTGGGATGGGTTGGGGAGGAGGGCTCTGGAGGGCACCACCTCTGCCTGCCTGTCAGTCTGAGCCCTGTCTGGTTTTCCTGAGGAACACGTCCTGGCATGAGAGCTGGCATGAAATGTGCAGCTTTCCCAAGCCTCGAGACGTAAACGGAGCAGCCTCTCTGGTACAGGCTGTCCCAAGTTTTTACAATTCTGGGATCATTTCTCCCAGAAAAGCCCTGTGGAGTTGATGAGCAGTGGGAAGCATCCATCCTAGGGTTCTGATGGTCCTTTGGCACCCCAGTCCTAGCTGGATTCTGCTGTCAGGCTACCTGTCGCCCGGGGCTGGGTCCTGGCCACTGAATGAGGGCTACAAGTGGGGATGGTGATTGAGACCTGACTGAGCCCCTTCAGGTGAGAGAAGTAAATTGGGGGTGGAAGCAGCCTTATTGGGAGATGCTTGTGAGAGTGGCTGCTCATACAGGGGAGGGGCTCACAGCATTCACGATGTACCAGGCTCCTCACCTGTTAAAGGCAAGCGTGTTTTCTGCAACCTGGTTATTGATGGAGAGGGAGGCAAAGGCCAAAGAACCATAACTAATGGCTGGGCTTCAGGAGGAAGTGGTCGTTGTCTCTGCAGACTGCGGAGAGGGAGATGGAAGGGAAGGTGTGTTCGCTCTTCCTGCCAAGGGCCCTAGAGACAGAGAAGAGGGATGTCTTTGTCGTAAGCGATCACAGGGGACTCCTGAGGACTGGGGAGGGCTCTGTGTCACTTGGGAGGTTCCCCAATAGGTAAATTGATGGATTTTTCTCCCCCACAGTGCGAAAACAGGAGATCATTAAGATTACAGAACAGCTGATTGAAGCCATCAACAATGGGGACTTTGAGGCCTACACGTATGTAGAGACCCATTTTTTTTGTGACCTAAGTCATCTCCCAAGGCCTTCTCTGCTTCCAGACAACAATTAGGACCCTGGGAAAAGGGAGGTTGGACCTTGGGCAAAGTATCTGAGTTAAACCCTCTCCTAAGCTGGGAGCCCTTCCAGGTAGATTCCCTGAGCTCACCCATGGTGTCCTGGCCGTGGGCCGAAAGCACAGGGCTGAGTGGCCCAGCAGGCAGGCCTGGAAGATCTTTGCTGTCTTGTCTGGCATGGCCACAGCTAGCCTGCTGCTACTGGATAGACACCGCTGATAAGGAAGACGAGTCACTCCATAGAAGCCTGATAGGCTGCTTTTTTTTTTCTCCCTGTAGGAAGATTTGTGATCCAGGCCTCACTTCCTTTGAGCCTGAGGCCCTTGGTAACCTCGTGGAGGGGATGGATTTCCATAAGTTTTACTTTGAGAATCGTGAGTGGGTTCGTGCTGCTGATATACTCCTGCCTGCCCCTTCACCCCTTTGCCTCTGTCTCCTGCTCACCTTCTCATCCCAGTTGCCCACTTTTCCCTTATTTGACCTTCGTGCTGCACTCCTACTCTGTATGCTTGCCCCCTTGTGCCCCGATGGTTGTAAACAGGCACCTTTGAAGGCCCTGCTCCTGAGCTCCAAGTGCCATTCATTCTGCAGCTGCCTTGTGGCAGTGCCAGTCACCACAGTCAAGCTCACTTATTTCTTGCTGGGCGCGGTGGCTTACGCCTGTAATCCCAGCACTTTGGGAGGCTGAGGCTGGCGGATCACGAGGTCAGGAGATCGAGGCCATCCTGGCTAACACGGTGAAACCCCATCTCTACTAAAAATACAAAAAATTAGCCGGGCGTGGTGGCGGTGCCTGTAGTCCCAGCTACTCGGGAGGCTGAGGCAGGAGAATGGTGTGAACCTGGGAGGCAGAGCTTGCAGTGAGCCAAGATCAGGCCACTGCACTCCAGCCTGGGCAACAAAGCGAGACTCCATCTCAAAAAAAAAAAAAAAAAAAAAAATTATTTCTTTAAGCCTCACCTCTTTCCAAGACAGATTGGAAGGAAACCCTTTGAGATTAGGTTGAGATGATCTCAGCACATAAGAACTAAGCTCTGTGTCTGCAGGTTTCACAATAGAGGAAATTAAAACCAGGATAAGAATGTGCAAACCAGGGCACTGTTGGTGATTTGTGAGATCGGAAGTTGTGGCTAGAATCTTCCTGACTATGGAGGAAGGCAGACGTCTTGTATGGGGGGTGGGGTGTACATTCTGGACAGTTTGTGGAAAATAAGGGGATAAGAAGCTGAATCATCACCCCCTCCCATCTTTCCCTCTGCTCTATGAGACCCTCCCCCTCCTTATTTTTATCTCTTCCCACTTTATGCTGGGCCTTCCCTATCCTGCCCTGAGTTATAGTTAGTCACTAACTTCTCCGCTGACTCCCACCCTTATCACATCTCAGCTACATATATAAACTCTCTGTTATCTAAGTAATGCTATTAGCCAGAAGCAATTCCAGAGTTTATATTAGTACTAGGAAGGTGTCATGTAGCCCCTAACATTTGAATTGAACTAAAATGTGAATCTCAATAAAAGCAACACAGTTTTCACAGCATATGCTGATAATGGCAATCCAACTTCTTTTGCCTTTTCCCCAGAGAATCCTGGGAATATCCTGAGCTTGGTGGTTTGATGATTCTGTTTCAGCTTTGGTGCCTTAAAAAAAAATTACAAATCAATTTTGAATGGTTTAAGTTCATGATTTTGTTCTGCAGCCCTAGCTAGGGGTGAGCCGAGCCTTATGAAATCTAAACTTAGCCTAACAGAATAGAAAGTCTATAGGCTTTAGTTAAGAGTCACATGGTCCTGAGTTCAGGTGTGTGATTTGAGCAAATTATTCCTTGAGCCTATTTCCTCATCTTATAATGAAGAAAATATTATCCACCAAGAAATACAGCTCGGTCATGTAAAACCCCAGCACAATGCCTGATTAAAAGAGCAGCAGGTACTGTCATTGTTACCCATCGTTCTGTTCCTTTTGGATAAAGGAGACTAATGTAATGTGGCATCCTGGCCCCTGGAGGGCGTTCGGGGATTCGGGGGGTGGGGTACTTGGAGATTCTGGGAGTGGTTGCTCGGGAGATGGTAAGACTTGGAAGTGCAGGCTGGGAGGAAAATGCAGGTGCCCAGGCCTGATGTCCTCTTACCTACCCCACCCTGCCCTGCAGTCCTGTCCAAGAACAGCAAGCCTATCCATACCACCATCCTAAACCCACACGTCCACGTGATTGGGGAGGACGCAGCGTGCATCGCCTACATCCGCCTCACCCAGTACATCGACGGGCAGGGTCGGCCTCGCACCAGCCAGTCAGAAGAGACCCGGGTCTGGCACCGTCGGGATGGCAAGTGGCTCAATGTCCACTATCACTGCTCAGGGGCCCCTGCCGCACCGCTGCAGTGAGCTCAGCCACAGGTGCACCTGGTTGACGGGGGAGAGGGGCTGGGAGGGCCTGGGATAGGTGGGGTCAGAGGAAGAAGAGAAGGCTGGGAGGTGGTCCTGGGAGAGGAGGTGTGGGCCGTCCCAGAGGACTGGCAAAGCCTGGCAGAATGGTTGCAATAAGTTATGCTTGGAAATCAGACAGACTGGGGTCTGGCTCCGTGACTCCAAATTGGATGACCTCAGACAGGTTACTTCCCCTCTCTAAACTGTTTCCTTAGCTGTCAAAGAAAGGCAGAGAGTGGTGCCTACCTCATTTAATCATTGTGAGGATTAAGTAAGATACTATAAGTAAAGCACTTAGTGTTCAGCAAATGGGAGGCAGTTTTGTATTTAAGCATTAGCTTCACCCACTTTCCCCACTTTCTCAGGCCGACTTGGCCATGTGTTTAGCGTGCTAAAGTCGCTGAAACTCATCTGTGTGCTCATTGTCCTCTGTTCTGTTACCACATTCTGTCCTGTTTGACAGGGGCATTAGGAGATTCCAGCCAGAGGTCGAACCTTCGCAGCCAGTGGCTCTGGAGGGCCTGAGTGACAGCGGCAGTCCTGTTTGTTTGAGGTTTAAAACAATTCAATTACAAAAGCGGCAGCAGCCAATGCACGCCCCTGCATGCAGCCCTCCCGCCCGCCCTTCGTGTCTGTCTCTGCTGTACCGAGGTGTTTTTTACATTTAAGAAAAAAAGAAAAAGAAAAAAAGATTGTTTAAAAAAAAAGGAATCCGTACCATGATGCGTTTTAAAACCACCGACAGCCCTTGGGTTGGCAAGAAGGCAGGAGTATGTATGAGGTCCATCCTGGCATGAGCAGCGGCTCACCCACCGGCCTTGAAGAGGTGAGCTTGGCCTCTCTGGTCCCCATGGACTCAGGGGGACCAGGCAAGAACTCTGACAGAGCTTTGGGGGCCGTGATGTGATTGCAGCTCCTGAGGTGGCCTGCTTACCCCAGGTCTAGGAATGGACTTCTTTGGAACTTGCATAGGCGCCTAGAATGGGGCTGATGAGAACATCGTGACCATCAGACCTACTTGGGAGAGAACGCAGAGCTCCCAGCCTGCTGTGGAGGCAGCTGAGAAGTGGTGGCCTCAGGACTGAGGGCCTGGACGTTGCTGTACTGTCTTGTTTAGTGTAGAAGGGAAGAGAATTGGTGCTGCAGAAGTGTACCCGCCATGAAGCCGATGAGAAACCTCGTGTTAGTCTGACATGCACTCACTCATCCATTTCTATAGGATGCACAATGCATGTGGGCCCTGATATTGAGGCCTTATACCTGCAGCTAGAAGGGGGAGGGGTTGTTGCTGCTTTGCTTCGTGTTTTCTTCTAACTCGGCAAGGAGAGAGCCGGGCCCTGGTCAGGGCTCCCGTGCCGCCTTTGGCAGTTCTGTTTCTGTGCTGATTTGGACCATCTTTGTCTTGCCTTTTCACGGTAGTGGTCCCCATGCTGACCCTCATCTGGGCCTGGGCCCTCTGCCAAGTGCCCCTGTGGGATGGGAGGAGTGAGGCAGTGGGAGAAGAGGTGGTGGTCGTTTCTATGCATTCAGGCTGCCTTTGGGGCTGCCTCCCTTCTTACTCTTCCTTGCTGCACGTCCATCTCTTTTCCTGTCTTTGAGATTGACCTGACTGCTCTGGCAAGAAGAAGAGGTGTCCTTACAGAGGCCTCTTTACTGACCAACTGAAGTATAGACTTACTGCTGGACAATCTGCATGGGCATCACCCCTCCCCGCATGTAACCCAAAAGAGGTATCCAGAGCCAAGGCTTCTACCTTCATTGTCCCTCTCTGTGCTCAAGGAGTTCCATTCCAGGAGGAAGAGATCTATACCCTAAGCAGATAGCAAAGAAGATAATGGAGGAGAAATTGGTCATGGGCCTTGGTTTCCCTCAAAACAACGCTGCAGATTTATCTGCACAAACATCTCCACTTTTGGGGGAAAGGTGGGTAGATTCCAGTTCCCTGGACTACCTTCAGGAGGCACGAGAGCTGGGAGAAGAGGCAAAGCTACAGGTTTACTTGGGAGCCAGCTGAGAAGAGAGCAGACTCACAGGTGCTGGTGCTTGGATTTAGCCAGGCTCCTCCGAGCACCTCATGCATGTCCCAGCCCCTGGGCCCTAGCCCTTTCCTGCCCTGCAGTCTGCAGTGCCAGCACGCAGATCCCTTCACCACAGGGTTTCGTTTTGCTGGCTTGAAGACAAATGGTCTTAGAATTCATTGAGACCCATAGCTTCATATGGCTGCTCCAGCCCCACTTCTTAGCATTCTTCACTCCTTTTCTGGGGCTAATGTCAGCATCTATAGACAATAGACTATTAAAAAAAAAATCACCTTTTAAACAAGAAATGGAAGGCATTTGATGCAGAATTTTTGCATGACAACATAGAAATAATTTAAAAATAGTGTTTGTTCCAAATGTTGGTAGACCCTTCATAGCTTTGTTACAATGAAACCTTGAACTGAAGATATTTAATAAAATAACCTTTAAACAGTCCATTGTGTTACTGCTGTTGGAGGTTTACGGCCAGAGGCGTAGATTTTAGCAGCCTGGGTTACCAGGTTGGAGAGAGTACCTCCTCCTACTCCCTTTGGGTCCTTTTGAGAATAAAACTTCCTCATGCCTGTAATCCCAGTACTTTGGGAGCCCGAGACGGGCGAATCACGAGGTCAGGAGTTCGAGACCAGCCTGGCTAACATGGTGAAACCCCGTCTCTACTAAAAAATACAAAAAATTTAGCTGGGCATAGTGGCGGGCGCCTGTAATCCCAGCCATTCGGAAGGCTGAGGCAGGAGAATCGCTTGAACCTGGGAGGGGGAGGTTGCAGTGAGCTGAGGTCGCGCCACTGCACTCCAGCCCAGGCGACAGAGTGAGACTCCGTCTCAAAAAAAAAAAAAAAAAACTTCCTCATAAACAGCTTCCAACCAGCGCTCGGTGCTGTGGAGGCGAGGCGGGGAGGGAGGGTGAGTGCCCTCCCTGGGAGCCGGCTGAGGGCCTCTCCCCGCCCCTGGTCCCGGCTCCGGTTAGGCCGCTCCGCCTCTTCCCCTCTCCTCCCCCGAGTGGGCCGGTCCGGCTCCCCCTCCGCGGGGCTGAGTGGATGAGCCCAGGCCTGAGCCCGCCCCTGCTCCGAAGTCGTGGTCCCCGACGCTCGGCCGGCGGTGCCATCGCGCGGGGAGGAGGGGGTGCGCTTCCGCGGGCGGGGCGCGGAGCCCGCCGTCTCGGAGGCCGCGGCTCGGCCCGGCACTGCGGAGGGCCGCTTGATTTCCCGGCACCCAGGTCGCGCGGCTGCTAGGGCCGGAGCCGGTGGATCCGAGCGGGTGCCACCAGCGGCGGCGCGCCGCCTCCCCCGGTGGGAGCGGTGGTTGGGCCAGGCTGCGGCAGAGCGTTCGCTCGGAGATGGCGGAGCAGCCGCGACGCGGCCCGTGGCGCCGAAAGCAGGGAAGCCGGGCAGCCCCGGGACGCGGCGGAGCCCGGGGACAGCGGGGACGCCGCCCAGTCCTCCGGGTGAGCAGCCCCTGAGGAGACCCCCCCGCCCACGGTCGCGCTCAGGCCCCCCCAACAGACTCCCCTGGATGTTGCCACCATCACCACCCGCGGGGTCGTCCCGGGCGGCCCAGCGTGCGCCGCGCCCCGGGTCCTTTCCGCCGGCCTCCCTCAGAACCGCCTCGCTCCCCTCCGGACCGGGCGGGCTCCCTTCTTCCCGCAGGGCTCTCCCAGCCCAGAGGCTGTCTCGATGTCACCCCGGAGTCGCCGCCGCGCGCCCGTGGCCCCTTCCCCTTTGGTGTCCCACATCCGGTGCGCTCTTCGCATCCACCTGTGCCCCCGTCTCCTCTCGGCGGGGCCCCTCCACCCGCCAGCCCCGGGCCCCCTCGGCGCCCGCAGCTTCCGCGCCGCTGCTCCGGCCGTCCCGGCCTCCCCAAACCCGGGCCCGGCCCCCGTCTGGGTTCGCCGTCCTCAGAGACCTCCCGCACACACCCACCCCTCCCAGCCCAGCCCTGCTGGCCCTCAGTGTTCACTGATCCGGCCTGCGGCGCTCCCGGCGCCCCTTCCCTAAACCTTGCTGCTGCTTCCAGGTATGAAGCTAAAATGCAGCGGCTAAGAACGCGGCTCTGGAGCTTGACAGGCCTGACGTCGAATCCCAGCACTCCCACCAACTGAGCTGTGTGATCCTGGGCAAGTTTCTAAGCTTCTCTGAGTTACTCATATGTGAAATGGGGATAATGGAGCATGTACCTTTTCCCTACCTCTTAGGGCTGGTGTGAAGATTAAATATATGTGAAGCTCTTAGAAGAATGGCTGGCAAGTTGTAAGTTCTCAAATACGGGGTAATACACCCTGATTATCAGCTTCCCGTCAGTGACCTCCTCACTACAATGTTTTCTCTAAAGTTGCATCAAATTCTTAGCATTCACCCCTTCCCGTCACCATTTTGATCCTCTCCCCCAGCTCTCTTCTCGTGTCGTTTTACCTAGGCCAAAGCTGAACTGTTTTTTTTTTTTTTTTTTTGAGCCGGAGTCTCGCTCTGTCACCCAGGCTGGAGTACAGTGGCACAATCTCAGCTCACTGCAATTTCCGCCTCCCAGGTTCAAGTGATTCTCCTGCCTCAGCCTCCTGAGTAGCTGGGACTACAGGCGCCCACCACCATGCCCATCTAATTTTTGTATTTTTAGTAGAGACGGGGTTCCACCATGTTGGCCAGGCTGGTCTCGAACTCCTGACCTCAAGTGATCACCCACCTCAGCCTTTCACAGTGCTGGAATTACAGGCATGAGGCACCACACCTGTCCTGAACTGTTTTTAAATCATCTTTGTCAATTCTGAAGGACCTCGGCTCTGCCTTATCACCCCTGAGATGTGTGTGTTTGGGGGTGGGTGGTAGAGAGGGATTGCCAGCCTTACAAGGAGGCTGAGTGGGGATAGTGACAATAAAGCTTACAGAAGCAGTCGATTTAAGAAAAAGAACAGACTCAGGAGGCTGAGGCCGGAGGATTGTCTGACCCCAGGAGTTCAAGACCAGCCTGGGCAACATAACAAGACCCCCATCTCTAAAAAAAATTAAAAATTAGTAGGGCATGGTGGTGCAAAGCTGTAGTCCCAGCTACATGGGAGGCTGAGGTGGGAGGATCACTTGAGCCCAGGAGTTTGAGGCTGCAGTAGGCTATGATCACACCAGCACACTGTATCCTGGGTGACAGAGCAAGACTCCATCTAAAAATAATAAAAGAGATCCCCAAAATTAGACCTCCTTAAAACTGTTTTCTGATCACACTGTCCTCTTTCCTTCTGTCATTGGTTGGATGTGACTTAAGCTCCTGTTGCTCTCTGTCATCCAGTCCTTACTCAAGTTGTTCTGTTTGTGTAACTGGACTCAATACCTCATGTCTCTCCAGGCTAGCTCAGGGACTCTTCTGAGCTGTTTAGGAATAGGGTTGTAGAACCACTTAGGCTAAGTTAGGAAGGAGAAGTAGAGTGGACTCAGCTGTATGGCTTTTCTCAACACCCAGTGTGTGGCCTGCTCAGGGGTTACATTTTTATCTCCTGACTGGCAAAGTTGAGGTGAAGGTCAGGGGCAGGTAATGTTTCACAAGCAACGGGTAAGGGAGTCCCTGAGTTCTGGGTTTGGAAACTGGTAGAATGATTACCTATCATGAGGATTGCTCTTTCCTTTTGAACTCCCCCACCATAGTGTCCACCTGACTGCAAGTTCGTTAACGCTGTTGGCTGTGATATTGGGTTTGATTGATGAGGAAGATTAACAGACTCATGAGTTCCTTATCTGATATTTCGTTGGAGCATGGGACTTCTGAAGACTTCTGGGGCTTTCCATCCCTTGCTCACAGAAAGATCAGAGCTGTTGCTGGCTGCCAGCTGCTCAGTCATGGGCTAGGAACTCCTTTCAGAGCGGGCCTGTTTATAGCCTCCTAGGATATTTAGCCTCTTGTTGATGGGAGATTTGTTCCTTTCTATCATTTGCATATACTGCTCCATCTCTGAGCTTTGCTTAGAGAGGAGAATTTGGACGTTCATTTGGGTATTCTAAGAAAGGGAAAGGGAACAAGCTGTGAAGCTAAGGTATAGGACTCAGCTTGTAGATTCTCCTACAGGAAACTTTTTTTTTTTTTTTTGAGAACAGATTATCCAGTAAGCAGGAGGTAAGAGAGATGGGATGGGGAGGAGAATGGATTAATGACAATTTCAGAGGGAGGAGTAACCCACTGATTTCTCTGTCTTACAGGTAGAGAGGAAGAGATTGAACTTTGCTGACCTTTGATGTGAGGCGCTCAGCCAGGGCCAAGGGGAGAGCCTGGCAAGATTTGCAGCCTGAAGCCATGGGCCAGGGGGCCATGGTGACCTGAGACTAGTGGACTCTGTATAGTTGCCCCCTGCTTCCCCTTCTACCTCCCCTACCCTATGCTAAGGGGACTCGTCTCCACCTCAAAAACTCCCCGAGGGAATCCCTGTCCCCTATTTTCCTATCCTTGTACCCTTCCAAGACAGTCCTAGCCTATAGAACTCCTACCTCCCATCCCCTGAGGTGGCCCCCATTCCTCCCTCCCTTCCTCCCCCCGCCATGCTCCAGTTGTGGAAGGTGGTACGCCCAGCTCGGCAGCTGGAACTGCACCGCCTCATACTGCTGCTGATCGCTTTCAGCCTGGGCTCCATGGGCTTCCTGGCTTATTATGTGTCCACCAGCCCTAAGGCCAAGGAACCCTTGCCCCTGCCCTTGGGAGACTGCAGCAGCGGTGGGGCAGCTGGTCCTGGCCCTGCACGGCCTCCAGTTCCACCTCGGCCCCCCAGGCCTCCAGAGACAGCTCGAACTGAACCCGTGGTCCTTGTGTTTGTGGAGAGTGCATACTCACAGCTGGGGCAGGAAATTGTGGCCATCCTGGAGTCTAGTCGTTTTCGTTATAGCACTGAGTTGGCACCTGGCCGAGGGGACATGCCCACATTGACTGATAATACCCATGGCCGCTATGTCTTGGTCATTTATGAGAACCTGCTCAAGTATGTCAACCTGGATGCCTGGAGTCGGGAACTGCTAGACCGGTACTGCGTGGAGTATGGTGTGGGCATCATTGGCTTTTTCCGAGCCCACGAGCACAGCCTACTGAGTGCCCAGCTCAAGGGCTTTCCCCTTTTTTTACACTCAAACTTGGGGCTCCGGGACTACCAAGTGAATCCTTCTGCCCCGCTACTGCATCTCACACGCCCCAGCCGCCTAGAACCAGGGCCACTGCCTGGTGATGACTGGACCATCTTCCAATCCAATCATAGTACATATGAACCAGTGCTTCTTGCCAGCCTTCGGCCAGCTGAGCCCCCAGTGCCAGGACCAGTTCTTCGTCGGGCCCGGCTTCCCACTGTGGTACAGGACCTGGGGCTTCATGATGGCATCCAGCGGGTGCTCTTTGGTCATGGCCTTTCCTTCTGGCTCCACAAACTTATCTTCGTTGACGCTGTTGCATACCTCACTGGCAAGCGCCTCTGCCTGGACCTTGACCGCTACATCTTGGTAGACATCGATGACATCTTTGTGGGCAAGGAAGGGACCCGCATGAAGGTGGCTGATGTTGAGGTCAGTCTTGTTACTTAAATTTTTTTCTTAGAAGCTATTCACACTCTGGCCTGTCAGACTCCCTTCCTTGATTCTGAGCTTGTCATAGGTACACTCCCTGCCTTTCCAGGCAGGAAGAATGCTACTTCTCATGTATTTCCTGTTCAGTCTGCTCTCCTGATTTCTCTTGTCCCTGCTACTCTTCCCAGGCTCTGTTGACCACCCAGAACAAACTCAGGACCTTAGTTCCCAACTTCACCTTCAACTTGGGCTTCTCGGGCAAGTTCTATCATACTGGTGAGCTTATTCCCCTACTCCTTTGGCATATCATAGCTTGACCTGTCCCTTCACTGTCCACCTCCCTGGGCAGACAAGTTGGAGAAAAGGGTCAAGGTTTGGGGTCAGACTGCTATGAGGAGCTAGTGGTGGGCATGAATTTAGGTTCGCATGGGTGGCTGGATGGCAAGTTGGCAGTGGGGCAAATAGAAAGTCTTAGGCAAGGATCAGGGATGGAAGGTGATCAGTGTTGTTACAAAATAAAGGAGGGAACAGGGGCTGACTGGCTGTGGTCAGTGGTCAGCGTGTGGTCATAGGGACAGAGGAGGAGGATGCAGGGGACGACATGCTGCTGAAGCACCGCAAAGAGTTCTGGTGGTTCCCCCACATGTGGAGCCACATGCAGCCACACCTGTTCCACAATCGCTCCGTGCTGGCTGACCAGATGAGGCTCAACAAACAGTTTGCTCTGGTGAGACCCTTGGATCTCTTCCCCATACTTTCTCCCAGCCATGCTTCCTTTTCTACCTTCCCCTAATGGGCTACCCTTTTCCTATCCTTTGCATTTTTCTTTATTTGGAGGCTTCCCCACCCTCTTTACCCTCTACTCCCCAAACCTCACCAGGTCCTGGTGAAAGTCTATGCCATTTCCAGGAGCATGGGATTCCCACGGACCTGGGGTATGCCGTGGCCCCCCACCACTCGGGCGTGTACCCCATCCACACGCAGCTCTATGAGGCCTGGAAATCCGTGTGGGGCATCCAGGTGACCAGCACTGAGGAGTATCCCCATCTCCGCCCTGCCCGCTACCGCCGTGGCTTCATTCACAATGGCATTATGGTAAGGGACTCCCAATACAGGCTTGAATCAAACGCTCACATTTAGACAGCTTTCAACATGCATTGACCTATGTTCTCTATCAACTGCCAGTCCAAGTATGGGGGTGCATAATTGGGGGTAGAAAGGTGAAGAAATTTTAACACCCTCAGTAAGAGCTTCATTGCTATAACTTCAGACTCAGTCCTCTATAAATCCCAGTGTCCTACATCTACTTCTCATTCTATCTTTCAAATCTCATCTGTTTTTTCTTTTCCCTCCAGGTGCTGCCCCGGCAGACATGTGGCCTCTTCACTCACACAATCTTCTATAATGAGTATCCTGGAGGCTCTCGTGAACTAGACCGGAGCATCCGAGGTGGAGAGCTCTTTCTGACGGTGCTGCTTAATCCGGTAAGGTGCTGAGAGGAAGGGCTAGAAGATTGGAGAGCCAAGGTGTTTGCAGGCTGGGACCTTTACTCACCAAGGCTAATTCAGAGGTGGGGTAGGCTCTCCATATCTGACATGCAGGTACCCCCTGACAGATCAGCATCTTTATGACACATCTGTCCAATTATGGAAATGACCGGCTGGGCCTGTACACCTTTGAGAGCTTGGTGCGCTTCCTCCAGTGTTGGACACGGCTGCGCCTACAGACCCTTCCTCCTGTCCCGCTTGCACAGAAGTACTTTGAACTTTTCCCTCAGGAGCGAAGCCCCCTTTGGCAGGTAAAGGTGGAGCTCAGTCTGATGAGAGACATGATAGGGGTGGGGTGTTTGTTGTTGTTGTTGTTGTTGTTTTTGAGACAGAATCTCGCTCTGTCACCCAAGCTAGAGTACAATGGCACAATCTCTGCTCATTGCAACCTCCACCTCCCAGGTTCAAGCGATTCTCCTGCCTCAGCCTCCCCAATAGCTGGGATTACACGCACCCACCACCACGCCCAGTTAATTTTTTGTATTTTTAGTAGAGACGGGTTTCACCATGTTGGCCAGGCTGGTCTCGAACTCCTGACTGCAGGTGATCCGCCCGCCGCAGCCTCCCAAAGTGCTGGGATTACATATGTGAGCCACTGCGCCCAGCCGGGGTGGGGGTTTAAGAAAAGACTAGGCCAGGCCAGGCACGGTGGCTCATGCCTGTAATCCCAGCACTCTGGGAGGCCGAGGCAGGCAGATCACCTGAGGTCAGGAGTTTGAGACCAACCTGACCAACTTGGAGAAACCCCATCTCTACTAAAAACACAAAATTAGCTGGACATGGTGGCACATGCCTATAATCCCAGCTACTCAGAAGGCTGAGGCAGGAGAATTGCTTGAATCCAGGAGGCGGAGGTTGCAGTGAGCCGAGATCATGCATTGCACTCCAGCCTGGGCAACAAGAACGAAACTCCGTCTCAAAAAAAAAAAAAAAAAATACTAGGCCTTATCTGATTATTGGCCCTGGCTTCAGAATCCCTGTGATGACAAGAGGCACAAAGATATCTGGTCCAAGGAGAAAACCTGTGATCGTCTCCCGAAGTTCCTCATTGTGGGACCCCAGAAAACAGGTGAAGTATCCTTAGCTAACTTCTCTTGCCCTGCCGTAAACCCAAAGGATCCTTTTGTCAGGGAACTCTCTTCTCTCTCCAGGTAATCACAGGAATGAAAAAAGTATTTTTAATTTTAATAAAAATTTTTTTTTTTTTGAGATAAGAGTCTTACTTCTTCGCCCAGGCTGGAGCGCAGTGGCACAATCTCAGCTCACTACAACCTCCACCTCCCGGGTTCAGGCAATTCTGCTCAGCTTCCCCAGTAGCTGGGATTACAGGCAGGTGCCACCACGCCTGGCTAATTTTTGTATTTTTAGTAGAGACGGGGTTTCACCATGTTGGCCAGCCTGGTTTCGAACTCCTGACCTCAAGTGATCTGCCTGCCTTGGCCTCCCAAAGTGCTGGGATTACAGGCATGAGCCACCGCACCCGGGCTTAATTTGAATTTTTAAGAGAGAAAAAAAGGAACTCCTTTTATACCCGCCCCTCATTGATCCAGTCTCTTGAGGCAGTGATTCCTGACCCTGGTTGTATATCAGAATCATCTGTGGTGTTTTTACAAGATCCACAAGTCATTCTGTTGCAGTTAAAGCAGAGAACCACTGGTTTAGCCCTTCCCTAGGCCTCTCTCAGACTTGCCTCCTATCATTGTAGTTTGGCTATAGGGGATTTTCCTACCCAGAGTGGTTATTTTTTCACTTCCTTCAAGCTTATGCTGTTGAGCTGGCTTCCCTCCCACAATGGCCTGGTCTTTCTCTCCCATTTAGGGACTACAGCTATTCACTTCTTCCTGAGCCTGCACCCAGCTGTAACTAGCAGCTTCCCTAGCCCCAGCACATTTGAGGAGATTCAGTTCTTCAACGGCCCTAATTACCACAAGGGTATTGACTGGTGAGACTGGGCCCCATTTGAATGTTTCTCAGAGCAACACTCCCTTCCCCCAAAATACCCCATTCCAGCTTCCCTCAGCACAGACTTCTGGTCACTTCACTCTGCATATTTTTCTGCTTCTCTCTTCTGTGATACTTTCTAGGTACATGGATTTCTTCCCTGTTCCTTCCAATGCCAGCACTGATTTCCTGTTTGAAAAAAGTGCCACCTACTTTGACTCAGAGGTTGTACCACGGCGGGGGGCTGCCCTCCTGCCACGAGCCAAGATCATCACAGTGCTCACCAACCCTGCTGACAGGGCCTACTCCTGGTACCAGGTCTGCCTGAAGCTAGGGACACACAGGCTAAAGGTTGGTGGGAGGGGACAGTGACTGCTAGAGAGGGAGAAAGGAGTGAGGGTAGAGAAACTTAACTAGTGCCTTGGGGACGGGTACCCATGCTGTGCTGTCTGTCACTAGACCAAGCGTAAGGGCAGAATACTGTCAAATCACCAGACCTTCACCTTCCTTCTCTTTGTCCTTCAGCATCAGCGAGCCCATGGAGACCCAGTTGCTCTGAACTATACCTTCTATCAGGTGATTTCAGCCTCCTCCCAGACCCCTCTGGCACTACGCTCCCTGCAGAACCGCTGTCTTGTCCCTGGCTACTATTCTACCCATCTACAACGCTGGCTGACTTACTACCCCTCTGGACAGGTATAATCCCCACAAGAGCCCTCAGTGGGGTTCCCCTTCCCCTCTTCTTCCCTTCAGCCCAGAGGCTTCTTAGGAATATAGAGGGAACCACATCCCTGTCCCTTTAGTTGCTGATTGTGGATGGGCAAGAGCTGCGTACCAACCCAGCAGCCTCAATGGAGAGCATCCAGAAGTTCCTGGGTATCACACCCTTTCTGAACTACACACGGACCCTCAGGTGGGAGAGCATGACCCAGGGGCGGAGTACTGTATGGGAAATGGGGAAGCAGGTTGACCATGTCTGTTAGAGACATAGATTTACTCTGTCTCACAAGGAGAGACATGTCCCTGTGGGCAGTGAGGGGCATTGTGCATTTATGGAACTTGAGTTTCTCTTTTCCCTGCCACCTCATGGCCTCTTCCTGTTGAGCAGGTTTGATGACGATAAGGGATTTTGGTGCCAGGGACTTGAAGGTGGTAAGACTCGCTGTCTAGGCCGGAGCAAAGGCCGGAGGTATCCAGATATGGACACTGAGGTAAGTAAAGCCAGGGGCAGGGGAATCCCTCTCCACTTCCAGGATCTGATTCTGTGTCCCTCTAGTGTCCCACTTCTTACCATTTCTGCCTTCATTTTCTCCTGTCAGTCCCGTCTTTTCCTTATGGATTTTTTCCGGAACCATAATTTGGAGTTGTCGAAGCTGCTGAGCCGGCTTGGACAGCCAGTGCCCTCATGGCTTCGGGAAGAACTGCAGCATTCCAGTCTGGGCTGATGTCCCAGCCTCCCGTACCAGCAAAATGCCCCCTGCTTCCCTAAGGGGCAGGTTGAGAGCAGGGCCCACAAGGGGGATTAGAGTGGCCTGGCCCCTCCCCCTCTACCTCAGTAGCCCCCAGGCCTGAGATGGCTGAGAAGGGAAGGGTATCCTTTTCCCATAGTTCTGGGGCAAATAAAGGGGCTTCCTTTGGTACCCCACATAATAGTACTAGGTACCTTTGACCCATCATCTTGGGAGGTGGGGAGGAATGAAAGGGTCCAAGCAGGGTGTAGGGGAATGTATTAGTCCAGTGAGATTTCCCTCTTCATCCACAGCAGTGTATCTGTCTATCTATACCTGGCTATGGGAGAGACCCCTTGCATGGGAGGGACCCCTTGCTATGGCCCCTTTAGCCAGGCAGTGGGATCTACCTGTGGCCCGGCCTCCCTAATGTCATTCACATTGAATGGGGATGAGGTCGGACAGTGGCTCACAGAGCTAAGTATGAGCCCTAGCTGTGGGCTAGAAATGTCCTTAATAAACATCCTTATTTTTCTGTTTTGTCTGCCTCCCTGGAGTGGGAAAAACCTAGACTAAAGCAAGTGTCAGAAGTTTCCCCCGCAGTTCAAGGTTCATCTGCACATGGAGTTTGGAAAGAAGGGAAAGGCCCAGGTCGACTAGAGTAAAAAAGGAGTTTATATATTTATAAATGCCAAATAAATACCAGAGGCCACCCAACGCCCCCTCCCAGATAGGGCTGTCTCCCCCAGCCCTAGGCTTCTAGGGTCTGAGACATCTTGGCCCCAAGCTACAGCCCAAGAGCAGCTGTCAGTCTGGGCTACCAGGGAACCGAGTGAGGATGATCTGTCCAGCCAAGTTTCACTCCCCCTGTGTGAGGGGCCCCCATAGCCACAGGCCTGAGTCCCTGTATAGGACCCTAAGGGTGAAAGACTCAGGGGGAGAAGGTGGCCATCTCGAGTGAGACCCGCTGCCACAGCTCCTTGGTCTGTTTGCTGCGCTTGAGGTTCTGTAGGATGTCGTTGAACTGCATCATGCCCATGGGCGTCAGGCAGAAGGCGCTGCGGGCGCTCCGGATCGCATTCACAAAGTCGTCGTAGTCCGCAGGAGTCAGGTGAATCAAGCGGTGGTGGATGTACTGGAGGAGGATGTGTGCAGGATGAGCCTTAGTACAAAGCACAGAACCAGGCCCTGCCTCCCTTCCCTCTGGTCCAAGACCACCCAGGAAGTGCTCCACCCTGCTCCATAATTCTAGGTTGTCACCTGCATGTATGCCTGCTGGCAGCGCTGCACCAGTTGGTGGAAGGCCGGGGCACGCAGGTGGTTGTGGGCATGAGCGGGACTCAGCCGCTGCAGCGTCTCCATGACGATCTCCTGCAGCACAAACGGGCTCAGCACCCCCTTGGCTGCCCCCACACAGAACTGGTGCACGTAGTTCACTCCTGGGGGGCAGGGGGAGGGGCATGAGACGGGGGTGGCCACCTCTGCCCTAGGGACCCAACTTACAGATCTCAGCTCTGGCCTGGCAGAGAGCCTCCCTCCACCCCAGGAGCTGAGGTAACCCTCCGCCCCCCGCGCACGCACACATACCCGACCAAGGCCTCAACTCTGAGCAAGAGCTAGGAAGGAGGTCTGGGATAAGGAAGGTGGGGAGAGCAGGTGGGGGGGGGCAATGGTCCTAGGGAGGGGAGGTGTTACCCAGCTTTGCTGCCAGCCCCAGCAACCATTTGACATCATCAGTGTAGGGGGGGGAGCGGGAGAAGTTGTTGGGGTGATCGTTGTGTGCCCGGCGACCCAGCATCTCCAGTGCCAGCATTCCTGGGAGATAAGGGTGGGCACATGGTAGGGTGTATCCTCTTCACCCTTTACCCCAACCTGCCACCTGACCCCACAGTAAACAAATGAAGAGCTAGAGGAAGGGTCCTCTGAAGAGCCACTGGCACAACTGCAGGTAGGAGCACAGAAAGGGATGTCCTCTCACCGACACGGTAGGCAGCATGCAGGTGGTGCAGGCTGTGGGGATTGACTGGCTGACTGTGTGTCTCCTCCTCGGGCGGTGGAAAACCTCCGCTCACCAGAGGGCTGGGCTGTGTGGTCAGGGCAGGCAGTGAGGCACCCTGGATGGCTGGAAACGTGGATGCTGGATGGACACTGCTCACTAAGTGGGGTGAGAGCCATGTGAGGAACTCAGAGCCCAAAGAGACAGAACATTCCCTCCCCACCTCCCCTGCCCAGTGTGCCTCCCCTTCATTCACCTGTTCCCTGGCCCCACAACTCACAGGCCACACTGGTGGGCAGTGGAAGCCCTGGCTCTGTGTGGTAGGGATGTACTGTGATGGGTGCCATGGAAGGGACGGGGAAAGACACAGCAGTGGCAGCAAGTGAGGGAGGAGTCACTGAATAAGGGTACTGAGCCCCCAGGAATGCAGGATGCACACCCTAGGGGCAGGGAGAAGAACAGGGGGAAGATGCCAAATTTGATTAGGATGTTGCTCTCCTGCTTCACCCCCCACAAGCTGCTATCCTGACTTTTTTTTAGACAGTCTCACTCTGTCCTCGAGGCTGGAGTGCAGTGGCACGATATCTGCTCACTGCAACCTCTGCCTCCCAGATTCAAGTGATTCCCATCTCAGCCTTCCAAGAAGCTGGGATTACAGGCGTGCACTCGCTAATTTTTAGTAGAGACGGGGTTTCCCCATGTTGGCCAGGCTGGTCTCGAACTCCTGACCTCAAGTGATCCACCCACATCGGCCTCCCAGAGTGCTGGAATTACAGGCATGAGCCAGCATGCCCAGCCGTCATTTCTTATTTTAGTTGGGCTGAGTCCCCCAGACTCCCACCACCTCACCAGGACTCTCTGACTCCCCAATTATATTCCCAGAGTACCCCACTCCAACCCCCTATGAATTCCCAGTATTTTCCCATGCCTTACCCCCCCAGCAGAACACTGGTCTCACCTGTGGGTATGCAGAGCTGGGCACAGGGAAGACGGCAGGCCGGGGCATGTGAGGCATGGGGTGGGCGGGGTGAGCTGGGTGAGTGAGATACTGAGGGCTACAGGGCAGGTGGGGCTGTAGAGCAGTGTAGGGGTGCAGGCCAGGGGAGTGGCCATGCCCCAGTCCTGGACCCGGGTACAAACTAGACCCCACCGAGATGACAGGCACCACTGTGGCTGCTGCTGTCACTGCTGCCGCTGCCACTGTAACCGGCTCAGTCCCTGGGGCCCCTCTACCCTCAGGCATACCCCGCCCAGCCTCCCCAGCTGCCCTGATCCCACTGGCACTACAGCTTGTAGCCCCTTCACGGGCTGTGGATGAGCCACCTGCAGTTTGCTCATATAGCCAGAACCACTGGTGAGCAACCTCAAACAACACTTCAGGGTACACGCCCCCACCCTTAGCTGCCTCTTCCACTGCCATGCAGGCCTTCTCCAACATCAGGTTGTCCTGGAAGAGAGGGGCACAGAGTGTTAAGGTGGAAAGGCCTTTACCACATGGATGGTGTTAAATGAGATTCCAGTGTCTCCCTCAGAGCTGTCTCATTCCCAGGGAGGCATCAGAGGTCAGTGTCAATGCTTAGAGTCCGTTATCAGAGCAGTGAGTGCTTCACACACTGAATAAATACTGACCAAAATGAGTCAAGACCCAGGTTATAGTCCCAGTTTCAAACTAATTTAACAGCCCCCTCCCATTCAAGTCTTACATGTATGAGGCCTTCCCTAAGTTTTCTATCCTGAGTGATCATCTTGGTCCCTAAACTGTAGGCCTCCATTTCCTTATCTGTAAAATAGAAATAAACCTAACCTTTGAGTTGTAAGGTAAAGGAAAGATGGGTGTGAAAGCACATTAATGGGGAAAATGTCGCCATGAGAGGACCAACAATCATCTGTAAACTCCAGGATATGGGAATCAAGAGCTGGGCCCTTAGCTTTCCCATGCCCAACCTCCCTGCCCAGATGCCCCAGAAGTTGTTCCCAGATTGCCCATAGAAATACCTGTTCCTTGCACTGCACCAGGGCCCGCTGGATCTCATTAGGGTTCAATGCATGGGCATGAGGCAGGCAGCTCAGGGCCAGCTCTGCTGCTGCCCTCACCATATTGGAGTCTCTTGCCCGTGATGCCCTGTCAGCCAGGGATGCAACCTCAGGGGGTGTCAGGTGCCCATCCCAGCATTCTACTAGTATAGTCAGGGCTGCGCTGCCTATCTCCATGGCCTGGCCTTAGGGGAAAGGAGAGAAGGGCAGAGTTGGGTTAGTGTGGGCACCACTGGGGTGTGAGAATAATGTCTTTATCAGATCAGTAACCCCACAAAGATAAGGCTCTTATCCCCACCAATTAATCCCCCTCCCATACCCAAGTCAGGTCACATGATTTACCTGTAATCCAGGAAACGTGGGAAGAATAAGTACGTGAGAGCCAGTTGGGAGAAACAAAGTTGTGCAGGCCAAGGGCATAAAGCCCAATCTCGAAGGCGCAAAGGTGCAGGTTGCGGTGAGGACCCTGGTGGCCCCCTGAGGAAGATGGATGTGTGAAAATGGAAGTGCTGCTGTTGCCCCCTGCCTTGATCAGCACTGTCTTCGCCAGCTCGAAGTAGAAGTGTGCAGCTGCCTCTGATGGCTGATTGGGTACATGAGGGGCATGACTCTCGGGGCGGCGGCCCTTGTACCTGAAGGGGCAATGGGGTAGGGACGGGGGTTGGGGTTTCTTTGAAATGGGTATCCAGGTACGTTGGGAAGGACCAGGGAAAGTGAGGATGCTGGGAGACAATGGTTGGATTGCACTAGGGGTGTGGCTCTGAGGGTGGGCCAGATCAGGGAAGATGGGGAGTTCTTCCCACTGACCTGCCAACTTCAACAGTCTTCGCCCGGGCTCCTCCACTGGTACTGGCCCGGCGACTTCCACTGGAGGATGAGGAGCCCAGGGAGTCCGAAGAAGAGCTGCTAATGCTGTCACTGTCCTGACCTCGACCCCAGGAGGTGGGGGCCCAGCCCCCTCGAAGTGGTCTCCGGCTTAAGGTGGGGGAACTATCCGATGTTGTTTCAGGGGCACTGCTGTCAATGCTGGCCATGCCTAACCCCCAAGAGAAGTCAGTCTCAGAAGTCAGGAGTCCCAGATGTTAGACTCCAACCTTCAGGATTATCCTTCCCTCTATGCTAGCCCACAGGCTGTCCTACCTGTGTGCTTCTTCTTAGGCCGTCCTGGGGACCCCCATCCCCGTCCATTATAGCCTCCACGACTGCCAAGTGCCAAGCGGCTAGGAACCTTCCCTTCTGGCCTTGGGGTCAAAGCTGCCTCAGATGGAAGACCCTCACAGGGGGAATGTGGGGAACTCTCTAGGTGAGGAAAACAGGACGCTGGAATGAGCCCAGGAAAGGGGACCTCAACATAGGTCCACACCATTCATCCCCCCTGCCCAGTGCCCCCACCTCACCAGGCACATTCTTCTCTGTGAAGCCCTCAGTGGGGCCTGGCCCAGCCCCTGCCACACTCCCTGGTTGAGCAGGCCCTGCAGAGCCTGAGGTCAGTGGTTGCAGGGCCCCTGGGGCAGATGGGCCCCCGTGCTTTGAAGGAGACCTCTGGCTGGCTGTGGTTGGGCGGCTAGATGAGTAGAAAGAACTCAGCGTCTGTGGCTTATGTGTCTGGCTCTCTCGGTCCAAGAGTTTGTCTAAGATCTGGAAGACAGAAGCAGTGACCTCCAGAGAAGCAGTGACAGGATGCCCTTTAGCTCCTGACTTCTATTACCTTCCTTTCTCCTTGAAACGGCCAATTGCTACATCCTCAGGGAGCCTTCCCCAGTTACAACCACAGGATGACCTCCTGGTTTACATGTCTTTTTGTAACTTATTCAACCCCAACATATCTTGGTATCCTCCATTAACACCACAGGGCAGAATATACTGATAGTCAATAAATACTGAAATAAGTGAATGAATGACTTTATGCCCTCTGCTTCTCTTCTTCCACCCCATGCCCAAGCACTCCTATAAGAACCATTGGTCTTCTCTTATTCTTTATGAGATGTCCCCAAGATTCCCTACTTACCTCCTATGGGCAGAAGAGCACTTTTCTTTTTTTCTTCTTCTTCTTTTTTTTTTAAGAGACAGGGTCTCGCTCTGTTGCCCAGGCTGGAGTGCAGTGGTATGATTATAGCTCACTGTAGCCTCAAACTCCTGGGCTCAAGCAATTCTCCCACCTCAGCCTCCCGAGTAGCTGGGACTACAGGCGCGCGCCACCATGCCCGGCTAATTTTCTAATTTTTTGTAGAGACAGGGTCTCACTATGTTGGCCAGGTTGGTCTCAAACGATCCTCCCGCCTCTGCTTCCCAAAGTGCTGAGATTACAGGCATGAGCCACTGCACCCAGCCTAAAATAGCACTTTTCTCATTGTACTGGAAACTCCCTGAGAAAGGTAGTAAAATGTTCTCTCTTTCTCTGCCTGTCAAAGGCCCCAGTACCTTACCTTTTTTTTTTTTTTTTTTGAGACAGGGTCTCGCTCTGTCACCCAGGCTGGAGTGCAGTGGCGTGAACCCAGCTCATTGCAACCTCTGCCTACTGGGTTCAAGCAATCCTCCCACCTCAGCCTCCCGAGTAGCTGGGACTACAGGCATGTGCCACCACACCCAGCTGCTAATTTTTTGTATTTTTTGGTAGAGACAGGGTTTCGCCATGTTGCCCAGGCTTGTCTCAAACTCCTGGGCTCAAGCCATCCACCCGCCTCTACCTCCCAAACTGCTGGGATTACAGGCGTGAGCCACCGCACCCAGCCCCAGTCTCTTACCTTCTTAAGCTTGGCCTGGTCGTCCTTGTAAGTGATCATTAGTGCTAATGCCAGGTCACCCTTCTCCCGACGTGTGCCTTCACATAAGAGGGGATGTTCTGCCTCGCTCACTGTTGTCTTCATGCCTGTGAGAAAGAGGACCTTATGGGGATTGAGAGTAGTCATAATTCCCAAGACAGCAAAGGTGAGAGGCCAGGGTTCCCAAGCCATCAGCATATGAAGTAAGGGGTTCCCTTGGTCCAACCCACATCACCTATAGAAATCCTCGTTGCCTATTATATCCAGCCTAAGCTCTGGTGTATCCAGCCTAAGCTCTGGTGTGCTTTTCAAAACCTTCATAACCAGGTCCAATCTGCTTACCCAGCATGTACTTATCATTTTAGGGAAGCTGGCCTTCTCATTCTCATGAAAACTTGATTGCATTGTGTATTTACTCATGGTGTTCACTGGTCTAGGACCTACTGATCTTTTAACCCACATTCCATATTCTACCACTTCCCTTAGGCCTTTCCCTAGATTTTTGTTTTGCTGCCCTTACAATACCCAAAACTCATAGCAAACAATTTTCTTTTTCTTTGTTTGAGACAAGGTTTCACTCTGTTGCCCAGGCTGGAGGGCAGTGGTACAATCACGGTTCACTGCAGCTTCAATCTCCAGGCTAAAGCAATTCTCCCACTTCAGCCTCTGGAGTAGCTGGCAGCACAAGGCATGTGCCACCACACCTGGCTAATTTTTTTTTTTTTTTTTTTTTTTTAGTAGAGATGAGGTCTTGCTAGGTTGCCCAGGCTGGTCTTGAACTCCTGAGCTCAAATGATCCTCCTGCTTCAGCCTCCCAAAGTGCTGGGATTACAAGCATGGGCCACCATGCCCAGCCATATAGCACACATTTTTGCCCTGAATTCCTGTCTTACAGGCACTAGTTGGCTCACACATGTCATCCTGACCTTTCCATTACCATACAGCCTTTCAGAACAAGGCACAGGTCTCATGTCCCTCAAGACCTGAACCAGGCTTAGCTCGTTGATGTGCTTAAGACTCACCCAAGGCAGCAACTGCTGCTTCAAATCCCAGCTCCTCATCCCCAGGTGTCTCGCTGTTCCAGTTGCGACTTGGGGGCCGGGAACCTGTGGGAGAAACCACTGTATAAAAGTTGGGGTAAGTCAGGCAGACAGAAGTATCATGCACAGGAAAAAATGCAAGGGAACCCAAAATCCTCATCATCACAGACCTACCCATGAAGCTGCCTGATGGGTCCTAAAGGTGATTCAGAACCTTGGCGCTCTTGGTTTTTCTTAGAGAAAGCTACCCCTACCCCAGTTCCCCACTTACTGTAGGGTCAGGCACCATACCTGGAGCACAGAGAACGTCAAAGATGAAACTGGCCAACATGAGAGGCAACACAGGCCGATAGTCACAGAGTGTCCCCTCCCGAAGCTCCTCTGCCCGGCACCGCATGGTACTCATCTCGCTCGGACCCAGAGGGATCTTCTTGAGCAGGGCAGCCACCTCAGACTCTTGGTATGCCAGCTTCACCTGAGGGCACAGGAAGGAGCTCAGACCTCTGGTGTGTCAATAGAGATCAAGGTGCAAGGCTCTAAAGAGACTGAAGTACAAGGCTAAGATGGAGCCTCTGACCTCCAAGGCCTTGGTAGAAGCTGGAGGCCTCTGTAGCTCCAAGGCAAACATGCCAACTCGGAAGGCCAGGTTGTGGTGCTCTGGACGCTCACTTAGCACTGTCAACAGGAAGGCTGCCTTGCTCAGGGTGTTGGTAGCCACCCAGGTCTGACGGCTCGTGGATACCTTGTTCTTCTTGCCCTAGAAAGGGAAGAAACACAGGAGACAGGCAGATGATTCTGACTTACCTTGGTGGAGGTAGAAGGAGGCTCTCACTTGGGGTGGGGCATGGGAGCAGGTTGGGGGTAAGTGGAGGAGGGGAAGGTAGAGGAAGGGGGTCTGTCTCACCTTGGCAGGGGGCGGCTCTACCTTGAGGTCGGGTGGGTTGGCTAGCAGATCCTGGGCAAGCTCCACAGTGAGACGGGAGGCCTCATTGCTATAGCCATGCGCATGCAGGGCCTCAGCACAGGCAAACAGTACCTGGAGGGAGGACATGGGACCAGAAAGGTTAAAGTCCCAACTTCCAGGAGCAGGACATCATGCTCACTCATGCAGCCAACATTCCTTGAACGCTTGCTACATGCCAGGCCCTGTGCCGCTCCATAGGAGCTCTGGTTAGAGACACAGATACATAAACACACACGCCACCATGATGCCAGCTATTACAGGGAAAGGTCAAGGGGAAGCAGGTGGGATATCTTGGGGCACAGGGACAGTATCAGAGAGACTCCCTAGAGGAAGTGATCTTTAAGATCCCTGAGACCTGAAGGAGAAACACGGGCTAATGGGGAAGAGCATTCCAGGCAGAAAGGTCAATCTGTCCAAAATCCTGGAGGCAAGAGAGAGCATGGCAGATACATGAGTGGTTCAGCTGACTGGAGTGCAAAGGACAGAGCAGCCAAGTAAGGCTGGCAAAGCAGGCAAAGACCAGATCAAGTGGACCCTCATAGGTCATGCCAAGTACTTTCATTTTATCGTAAGGGCAACAGGAACCCATTGAAGGGTTTTAAGCAGCAGAGTGACACCATCACATTTCAGGAAAATCACGTGGAAGCAGTAAAGTGAGTAGACTGAAAGCAGGGAGGCCAGTTCGGCACCTGCAAGAGGGTTCTCACAGTCCTGCTGATGGTCCTGACACTCCCAACTAGAGCTAGATAGCCCCTCCCAGCTGTGGCTAAGGAGCACCCAGCCCTCCCTCCTTCCATCCCCTCACCTCCATGCGACTCTCCTGTTCCAGTGGCTTCAGCCCAGCAAACAGGTCGTGCTCCTCCCCAGCCCCGCCCTCGGCCTTCTCTTCCTCGCCCCCAGCCCCATCCTGGGCATTGAGATAGTACGCCTGGTAGTCATCATCCTCCTCTCCAACTGCAGGGGCTGCCTCTTTGGTTTTGGGAAGCCCATTGCCACTCTCGTCTGTAGAAGGGAGGTCGTCCTGGGTACAGACATCCCCAGGCAGTAGGCCAGGGGGGCCAACAGAGGCTGTGGGAGGCTCAGGCCCTTCTGAGAAGTACACACCACCATCTTCTTCATAAGTATCTGGGGGCTCAGGAAGGAAAGTGGAAGGGCCTCGGGAGCCACCGTGGAGAGGACAGGGTGGAGGAGGGCTCTCAGGGAATCCCCCGAAGGTGCTGGCCTCTGCACCCAGGGCCAGGCTGCTGTCATCCAGGCTCATCTCGGCCAGGTCCGGCTCCAGGGAGCTGTCTTCGCTGCTCAGCCGTCGCTTGCTTCCGCCACCTGCTGAGCCCTGGCTCCCACTGCCAGCCCCACCCAGTGCCTTGGCTTTGCCCCCACCTGGACCCATCTTATGTAGAGCTTTATCTCCCCCTTCAGCTGAGAGGCGGCGGGGACCCCGCTGTGATGAGGGGACCCCGTCACCCAAGCCCTTTCGCTTGGTCCCAGGCTCCTTGGGCCGCACAGCTGGCTCAGCAGGAAGGGGTCGGGGCCGGTCCCGGGATTCCTCCAGGCCCCCAGAGCGGGAGGCACCTGGCCGAGAGGGCAGGGCCCGGGCCCAGCACAGTGCCAGCTTCCTGTCAGTGCCGCTGTAGGTGACACCAGGAAGTGGGTAGGCCTCTTCCCAGTTGAAGTAGCAGGCCTCCACCGCTGGCCGGAAGCCAGGGAAGAGCCGCTCCAGCGTCTTCTTGTGTTGGCCCCGCTTGACGTTCTCAATCACCTTCAGTTGCCACTGCCGCAGCTGCGTACACAGTTCCCGGCGCCTGTGGGAACAAGGGGCAAGGAGGCTGCTGAGGGGCTACTGGGAAAGGATGGGCATAGAGTAGGTATACACCCCAAAGAGGGGCACGGGGAAAGGACACAGGAAAGTACTTCTTGACCCAGCCCCATAAGCATCACTGAAACACTGGAGAATTTTGAAAAGTGGGTGTTATTTAGGGGAGAGAAGGATGAAAGCCTCTCAGAAAAAGGACTCATAAATCACTGCTAACACCAGCGCTCAGCACCTCCCGTTTCCCGAGGACTAAAATCATGGTATGTCTCTGCAAACAAGGAGATGAAGGCTCAGTCTGTCCTGAGCTGGCCCAGGCTCAGTTCTGTGGTGAGCCTCAGGGGAGACTCACCGCTGGGGGCTGAGGGCAGGGTCCAGCACGGCCAGCCTCCACAGTGTGACCATCTCGTCACACATGCTGGCACAGGCATGGGCTGCCACCTCTGACTGCCCGTTGCTACGGCCCGTGTGCCCACTGGCACTGCTGTGTGAGGCTGAGGTACGTACGCTATACCACCAACCTGTTATCTGGAGACAAAGAAGGCTGTGAGCTACACCTGAGAGCTCAGAGAAAGGCAGAGTAGCCCTCCCAGAGTCCATTTCAGCAAGAGGAGGATGAGGCAGGGGGAGGGAGAGAATGAGCCACCATGGGTCTCCCCAATGCTGGGTGATTACCTGTTCATAGGTGAGGCACTGGTCAGTGAGGATTTCCAACAAGGGGGCAGCATTGCTGTCCCTCCGCTTGAACATCTCCCGCACGATGCTTAGCAGGTTCCAGACGCCCTCTGGCTCACGGCCCCTCAGAGGGCGCAGCAGACATGCCCATTCAGCAGCGGCTGGCGGCTCCGTGGAAGATAGATACATGGAGTTCACATCACTGTAAAAGCAGAGGAACAGAAAACCATGACAGTAAGACGGGGTTGAATGAAACCTAAAAGGGCTTCTGGCCCCAAAATACAGAAGATAGAGGGAAAAGGACATCTGTAACAATTTTTTTTTTTTTTTTTGAGACCAAGTCTTGCTCTGTCGCCCAGGCTTGAGTGCAATGGTGCGATCTCACCTCACTGCAACCTCCGCCTCCCGGGTTCAAGCGATTCTCCAGCCTCAGCCTCCCAAGTAGCTGAGATTACAGGCGCCCGCCACCACACCTGGCTAATTTTTGTATTTTTAGTAGAGATGGAGTTTCGCCATGTTGGCCAGGCTGGTCTCAAACTCCTGACCTCAGGTGATCTGCCCACGTCAGCCTCACAAAGTGCTGGGATTACAGGTATGAGCCACCACCCCCAGCCACAAAAACTCTTTAAATCTTTCTCTGCCTCCATTTCCTGATCTATCAAAGGAAGAAAAGGAACTCTTGCTAGCTAAGAGCAGACCACTCTGTGACTGTACAAGGTCATCATCTTCCATTAATTCGTTAGTGACAACTGTGTGTCAGGCACTGTGCCAGTTCAGGGAATAAAAGGTAGGGGTCACAAGCATGAATAGAAGAAAGGATCTGTCATCAGTCTGAGGGACGCTCCCCCTCCACCACAGACACAGGTATGCAGAGATCCGATTTACCTGAAGACCACAGGCGAGGGGCCACAGAACTTGTGCAGTGTCTTCTTGATGTTGTCAGTGAGTGTCGATTCATCCAGATACCAAGTACTCTGGTCCGATGCTGAGGGCCCTGCTGTGGGGTCTGAGGATGACAGGCAGTCAGTCACCTAGAGATAGGGGCCTGGATTCGCCTGACAACAGCAAGCCTTGAGTAAATGGCGCTCTGCACTACCAGCTTGCTTTCTTCCTACGGCCAATCTTTCTCACCACACTCACCCGGAGCTCCACACACTGTATTGATGGCTGTTGACTGGGAAGACAGGAGTTCGTCCAGGAGACGCTGAGCTGTGGGGAGGATCTGAGGGAGAAAGAGACAGAGGCAGGCAGAACACGGCCTAGGTGAACCCATGGAGGCCTGGGCCTAACAGGAAGGCTGCTATGCGGCCTGGCCCGGAGCTAATTGCAGGAAGGGGTGCCAACCTCACCCACCTGCTGAGGGAGCTCACTGATGAGGTACTGAGCAAACTTCTGCAGCTGGTCCCTCTGTAGCCGGGACAGGGACTCTGAGACTGGGGCTCGCAGGCAGACTGCAGAAGCCTGAAGGGGACACAGAGAAAAATGGAACAATCTGAGAACAGGCTTGCTGGAGCTGGAGCTGGGGGATAGACAGGCAGAGTAGGGGAGGTGAGGAGGCTCACATTGTAGCCAGGCATGCAGCAGAGAAGGGGGGGATGGAGTGTAGGATAGGGCCGGGATAAATTGGGAGGGCCTCACATTGTGGATGCGGAAGAGACACAGTGCCACGACGTGGGTGCACCATTTGGCCCCAGCCCCACAGGTACAGCTGCAGGAAGTGACCCGGCAGCGGTCAAACATCACAGCCACGTTGTAGGCCCCTTTAGGAGGGACCATCTGAGGTGGCACCACTGTAGCACTCAGGTGGAACCCTGGGGAGAAATGGGGGCGTGGTCAGGGAGTGCTGTCAAGACCTGGGTCTCTGCCCTTGACCCTGGCCCTGCAGTTATTCAGACAACATGCTCCAGCTTCTTGCGGTGTGTTCTTACTTCATAAGCCAGGGGGTGGGAGGAGTAGGATGTGCCACATGGCATGATGGCCCACTCACCTATCTGCAATGGGTCCTTCACAGCCCTCATGCGGAAGAGCTGATCCCCTCGCTGAAACTCATCCGCACTGCCATTGGCCAGGCACGAATACAGCCTGGGGGTGAAGAAGAGGACACAGTCACAACTCAGCAAATAACCTTTGGCAGATCCTGTCAGAGACCACAATGCCCTAGGCACTCTCTCCCCAGCCTCACTCCTTCCCCGGGGCGGGGGGTAGGGGGAGGGAGTGGAATCCCAGGCAATCCCTCCCTTGTCTTCCTCTTACCACTGCCCCAAATACAATGTCTCCTTTGTTCTATGGGAAACCCAGCAGACAGTGTGGAGTATCAGGACCCCACTCCCCATCATCAGTCCTTTGGCCTCACCGAATGTCCTCTTCATTCTCAGGGAAGCTCCAAAAAGCAATTCGGAGCTGTAGCTGCTCAGGCACCGGTGGGTAAACTTTCTCCACCACTTCAAATGGGATATGAAATGCCACCTGCTTTGCTGACAGCTCCACCAATGGGATCACCAGTCCATCTTTGCAAACAATGGTTGGGATCAGGGGAAAGAGAATAGGAAATGAAAAGGGCCATGGTTTCTTGGCACTCATGCCAGTGCAACATCCTGGGTCTCACCTTCACTATGAAAGAAAGAGGAGACCTGGATGAAGGTCCTAGAGATCCCCCTATCAGGATACACTAAGCCTTAAGGCTCCATATGGGAAAGGGGAGATGGACAATCCCCAGCCCACAGCCAGCGACACCTAAGGTCTAGAACAGAAGATACCAGACATATCTTAAGAAACTCCTGGCCAGACAGGTGCGTTCCAGGACCCTAGCAAGTAACCCTGCTCACATGGCTCAGCACTGAATTTCCCATATTCCATGAGCATTTTAAATTCAAATTACATGGTTAATGTCTCTCCTCTGGCATTCTTGCCTCTGATTGCCTTTTTTTTTTTTTTTAACCATCCCTTTAACTCTAGATGACTGTAGGCCCCCAGCTAAGGAGAAAAGATAGACCAGAGCCCAGAAGGGGTCTCAAGAAGCACGAGAGGCCAGACCACTTTTGGCACACCTAAATGACAACTTCCCACACTGGAAACCCTCAAGGGGAGAGAGTTATCGCAAGGGACCTAGCTACTGCTGCAACTGGAATCACCTGGACTAAGATAAAGTTACCACTCAAGGTTTTCCACAGTGTTTTAATCAAAAAGTAGTGATAACATGACAAACTGTACATCTCACAAAATTGCTAGTCACATTGATAGATCAGAAAATCATAGAATTAAAAAGAACCTTTTTTAAAAAGTTAATCCCTTTATTTTATTTTTTTGATTTTTATTTGTTTATTTTGAGATGAAGTCTCACTCTGTCACCCAGGCTGGAGTGCACTGGTGCCATCTTGGCTCACCACAACCTCTCCCTCCTGGGTTCAAACTTTCCTCCCACCTCAGCCTCCCAAGTAGCTGAGATTACAAGCGGATGCCAACACACCCAGCAAATCTTTTGTATTTTTAGTAGAGACGGGGTTTCACTATGTTGGCCAAGCTGGTCTCAAACTCCTGACCACAAGTGATCCACCCGACTCGGCCTCCCAAAGTACTGGGATTACAGGCACGAGCCACCGCACCCGGCCAACCCCTTTATTTTACAAGTGAGTGACTGAAGTGGGGGGATTGGGGTAATATGGCATGTTTTCCCAGATTTTAACCTGACCAGGAAGATACCAATATGTTAACAATCTTCATCACTATGACTTCAGTTACTTCCCTCAAAGTGAGGGAGCACTAAGCCCCAAGACCATCCACATACTCAAATATGAAAGAAGCCGGAAGGCCACAGAAGACCCACGGTAAAACTGCCTATGATCTGTGTGTGTTTGTGTGTATGTACACAGGACATATCCTCTCTCCAACTGAGGCTGAATGCCACCACTCCGCCACTCCTAAAAAGTGATATATATGCCGGGCGCGGTGGCTCACGCCTGTAATCCCAGCACTTTGGGAGGCCGAGGCAGGCAGATCACCTAAGGTCGGGAGTTCAAGACCAGCCTGACCAACATGGAGAAACCCGGTCTCCACTAAAAATACAAAAATTAGCCGGGCGTGGTGACACATGCCTGTAATCCCAGCTACTCGGGAGGCTGAGGCAGGAGAATCGCTTGAACTGGGTAGTCGGAGGTTGCGGTGAGCCGAGATTGTGCCATTGCACTCCAGCCTGGGCAACAAGAGCAAAACTCCGTCTCAAAAAAAAAAAAAAAAAAAGTGATATATGTAAATTTCTCTCTTTCCCAAAGGAGCACCAGAAATCTCCACAAGCCAGTTTGGAAAACAGGACTCTTGAAAAGGCCTGAGTAGAATCACACAAATTAAACATCTCAACTGCTGAAAAAAGCCAGCTTCCACTGAGGACCAGGACAAAAACTGTGCCATGAGGAAGGCACAGCAGGCAAGTCCCAGCCTTGGCTTCTGACAGATATTTGACATGGCCAGAAGCAAAGTCTATGATCTAAACCTATGAACTATGGAATCTCTGGCAGGCCAGTTCACCTCTATTTTCCTCTGGGTGGGATCCCTTCTTGGTGTTTCTGGGATCAGAGATCATCACCCAGAAGCAAAAAGCTCCCAATGCACTTTGCAATGCGGTGACAAGCCACAAGTGGTCACTTCTTCACAATCAGCCCCCTACCCACATTCTCTTCTCTCTACTTTCCAGTATGCCTCCGACTGAACGCACTTAAGTATTCCCAAGTCAAAGACAAGATTATTCTCCCTTAGAGATGGGATGCCTTATCCCATCTCTAAGGCAAAGGAGTGACGAAAGATTTACTTTCTGTCCATAGGATCTCCCTGCCACAGCGCGCGCGCGCGCGCGCACACACACACACACACACACACACACACACACACACACAGAGAGGTGTGGAGAAGCCAGCCCACCCCAGGAAGGCCGGAAAAGCGAGTTCTGAAGTCTGTTCTAAGCTTGGGACAGCTCCCAGTCGGGGACAGCTCCCGGCCGGGGACAGCTCCCCGTTCTTCCCCTAGTTGAAGAGAGCTCTTGGTCGGGGACAGCTCCTGGTCCCGGACAGCTCCTAAGCTAGGCCCAAGCAAGGCCTGCCGCTCCTCTTCCCCCCAGCTCACTCTCACCTCGCATTCTGGTACCGCCACTGCCACCTCCGCCACCGCCGCCAGTGGGGGAATTGGGCCCCGCTGACTGTTTGCGCCATCCCCGCCAGTTCTGGCAGAGGCTCTCGGCCTCAGAGATGAAGGAACAGAGCGAATCCTCCTCAAAACGGTCCGAATCCTCGAATGAGAAGCGCTCTCCGTCCTCCCACTCTGCAAACATCAGCTCCATGGGGCCCGCACCCCCCGGGGCCGGGTCCCCCCCCGCGGATCCGGGGCCTGGGCCGCCGGCCGGGGGTTGAGGGGAGGCCCGGGGCCTGAGGGGCGAGCCGGGGCTGGGGGTGGCCGGGGCGCTCAGGGCGGCCGTGCCGGGCGAGAATCTCAGGCCTGGGAAAGAGACAGGACCGGGCCTCGCCCAACAGCGCGGTGCAAGCGGTGATCTTGGCCAGTCTCCGAGACTTAAGGCCGGGACGAAGCGCTCAGCGGCTGGGGCCTCTAGGCGGCTGCGGAGCCGCCTCCCCCATCAGCTGATCTGGACTTCCGGCCGCGCGGGCCACCACCACTTCCGCCCTCGCGCGCTCGGGATCCGGATCGGGTACGGGCGGATGTAGGGGACACGTTTATTTAACTGCTGCATTTGCTTTTTTTCTCTCGAGCCCACCCTCAGACACCATAAGAAGAAGCCAACCCCCAACGTTATACGAAGCAACTACAGATCCCAGCAATAACTCGGAGTCCATAATGTCCCCAAGGAATAAACAGCCGCCGTGCATGTTGGGAATTGTAGGCTGTCAGGAGAGGACAGGAACTATTGGATGGAGTTATTGTCTTAACTCTGGATAGGTCCCAGGTCCGCACCACCTTCTGGGAATCGTAGTCCAGAAGTCTGCAATCCAGCCGACCTTTTTATAGGGTCTAACTGGGGAAACATCACAAAAGAATGCATTTGATTTCAGGAAATGGTTGTACTGTTTGTCCATACGGCCTTTGGGTCTAGTAACTCAACCTTTTTTTGTGCCATGGACCCTTTAGCAGTCTAGGTAGGTTTCTGGACCCCCTTCTCAGATTGTTTACAAATGCACAAAATACCAAGAATTACAAAGGAAACCAGTTGTTTAAATACAATTATTAAACTATTAATAGAACAAATCTGTAATGTAATAGTGCTCCTTTATTTACACATTAAATGACAAGATCTAGGAGGAAGTGTAGTAACTATCACAATTTTGAAGCTAGTGATGAGTATAAATGCTTTTTGACATATTTGCAACCAACTGTAACATGATATGAAAATACCATGATTTCATATAGGTTTTGATAATGTTACTGTGGTTTGTTTTCCATAACCCTGACTGAAATGCTAAATTTCAGTCGGAGTTAGAAATATAAATTTTCTCCCAAGTTCACAGACGTCTTAACTGGAGTCTATTGACCTAGGTTAAGAACTCCTAAGGCCAGCCGCGGTGGCTCATACCTGTAATCCCAGCACTTTGGGAGGCTGAGGTGGGCAGATCACAAGGTCAGGAGATGGAGACCATCCTGGCTAACACGGTGAAACCCCGTCTCTACTAAAAATACAAAGAATTAGCCGGGCGTGATGGTGGGCGCCTGTAGTCCCAGCTACTTGGGAGGCTGAGGCAGGAGAATGGCGTGAACCTGGGAAGCTTGCAGTGAGCCAAGATCGCGCCACTGCACTCTAGCATGGGCGACAGCGAGACTCCGTCTCAAAAAAAAAAAAGCTAACTGAATTATGCCTGAAAGGGCAGAGTATACATAAAATGCTATGCAATTTTTCCTAATATCAGGGGAATCAGAAAAGCGAATGCCTTCAGCAACTAGGCAGATAACTTGAGAGAAGTAAACAGGTAATAAACAAAGTAGACATTTGTTAATTCTGTTTCACCATTTTGTAGAGTCCAGTGGTGAGGTCACTGGAGAATGCAGACAAATGATAACCAGCTCTACCTAATTACTGCCAGGTGGAAATAAGAAAATAGGGCTGCCAGAGCTTTTAATTTTTTTTATTAAAAAAAAATAAGTGGCTGGGCACAGTGGCTCATGCCTGTAATCCCAGCACTTTGGGAGGCCAAGGCGGGTGGTCCACTTGAGGTCAGGAGTTCGAGACCAGTCTGGCCAACATGGTGAAACCCCGTCTCTACTGAAAATAGAAAAATTAGCCCGTCATGATGGTGGGTGCCTGTAATCCCAGCTACTCGGAAAGCTGAGGCAGGAGAATCACTTGAACCTTGGAGGCAGAGGTTGCAGTGAGCTGAGATAGTGCCATTGCACTCCAGCCTGGGCAACAGAGCGAGACTCCATCTTAAACAAATAAATAACGCTAAAATGTGAAATTGTAATGACTTTTTTTCCTATTTTTGAACGTGACCAGCTAATTTTAAAACTTTTTTTAACTGCATGGGTCAAATAAAACACATCTGCAGAACCTCTAGGTCACCAGTTTGTTAACTTGATTATTCAGAGAGCACCTTGCAGGGACTACGCACAAAACAGGCAATCACTAAGTATTTACAGACGATGGCAACTTCAACTTCCTTATTGCATCCAAAAGCAAGGGCACTAAATGGTGTAAAAGACTTCAAATGCAGGGAAAGACAAGACAACGGTATTTATCCGGCTCCTAGGGCAAATCAGGAAGGAAAGAATTTCCAGGGTCTAGGGGAGGAAACGGCTCAAGAATGAAGAGAGTACCTAATTCACAATAAAAGGCCAAGTTCTCTTCAGAGGATTTTATTTCAAGATAAATCACAACTTCTACCCATACTATGATTTCAAAGAGTGAAAAAAGTGTTTTGCCTCTTCTACCCTCCAAAGAGGGCATGGCAATGCCAATGTCTCTAAAATGCCTCTGCATAGTTGTCAGAAGCTATATTTCAGTCATTGAAAATACTTGTCCATTTTCAGCTGAGGTGCGGTTTGTTAGGAAACCTCCGTAACAACTTATTCAATTTATTTGGAAGTAAACTCCCAGACTCTCCCAGGGTTTCCTGTATTGATCTCATCTTTCGGGCTTCCTGAAAACACAGAATACAAGAATGACAGCTCTACAGTTTGTCTAGTCCAGACTTTTAAGATCTAACCCAAAAAAATCAATCAATCAATCAAGTTTGTCCTGACGTAGGCCCATAGTTCTCACAATGCCCTAAAGCACATGAAGATGTTAACCAGCCTGGAGAGATCTATGTCAGCCTCTTTTCAACAAAAGGGCGTTGGGACCTACAAATGAGACTATGTTCAGAAGCTACTATCTCAGCTAGCAATTAAGCCTAGGCTGTAAACCAAACAATTGTCATTATTTAGTTTTAGTCTCTTTAGTTCTATTTCAGACAATAATGTCTACTTGAGCAGCAATTTACATTTTTCAAAATGGTTTTCCCATTCATTACTTCATCTGACACTCACAACATTCTTTAAGGTGGTATTAGCCTCATTTTACGTATAGTAACTCTAAAGTTCAGAGCAATGAATAAATCCGTCAAGATCACACAGCCTTCAAAACTGTAACTTTTCCCACTTTGGCGTAAATAATATGCCTCCCAAATGAATGAAAGGGCCTTTCCTAGCAAAAGGCAGGGAGAATCATTACTTCTATCTCCCCCATTCTTTTCCTGAGAAAGCACCCCAGGAGCCATCGGTCACCTGAGCCCTCGCGGCACAATCGAGGAAGCCCTGGATCTCTTTTCTGCACGCATCGTCGCGGAATTCATTCTGCTTCCAGCAAGCCATCATCACCGACATCTCCGTGATGCAAGTCGCCTCTGGAGGGGCAGATCCGGGGAACCTTCAGTCACAAGAAGACCCACCTTCCCGCCCTCCTACCCACCCGCCCCTGCTCATGCTCCGGCTTCCGCTCCGGGGCCGTCCTGACTCCGACTGCTCACCGCCCTTCTCCCGGCGCCGCTCCCCGACGCGGTTAGCTAGAATGAGAGGTTTATTGGGCTTCAGCACAGGCTTCCGCGGGTTCCCAAACCGCGCCAGGCGACCCCGCAGGCTGGGTGTCGCCATAGCGCACTAAGCTCCCGGCAGGCTTTGCGGTTCCGTGCGTGACCTCGCGTAACCCCTACGGGCTGGACCAATCGGCGCGGAGCTCGGGGAAGGCTTGTTGGCTTGCTGGCAGCCACCTCTTTCTTGGCCGGGGCTGCGGCGACGCTGGGTTCGAACAGCGGCGGGGTCGTACTTGTCAGCAGATTAGGGGGAGACTCTGGATTCGTACGCCAACTGAGGCTTCTCCTTGATGGGCTCCGGGCCCCGAAGTCTGGGGGCAGTACGGGGCCGGGGACATGCAGGAAAGGGCCCTGGTAAGTGGACACTGCTCTGGTGGTAGCCGGCTTGGTCTAGGGGCGATTAGCATAGGGCGGGGTGGGGGGGGGGGGTGGCGAATCAAAATTTGAGACTTTAAGATGTTGGGTTGGGAAAGATTCGTGTTTTACTTTAATAAACCTGCAAGAACTGTCGTTTTTCACTACCTATAGGACCACTACAAAGCCGCAAAGAAAAATTAGACTTGTTTCATTTTATAACAACAACTGCTACTACTGCTACTAGTTAGATACCGTTTGCTCATTTATAACAATTTCAGTTGGTAGGATGAAGCCTAAACACTTGGCATTCATCGTCTTTTTTAGTCCTCTCGCCAGTCTTATAGACTTGGACCTTCAGTTGTGATGCTTAATCAAAATTTTTTTTGAGACAGGGTCTCTCTTGGTTGCCCAGACTGGAGTGTAAGTGGCACGTTCATAGCTCACTGCAGCTTTAAACTCCTGAACTCAAACGATCCTCCCGCCTCTGCCTCCTGAGTAGCTGAGAACACAGGTGCAAGACACCACGCCCAGCTAATTATTTTTTGTAGAGACGGGGTTTTGTCATGTTGCCCGGGCTGGTCTCGAACTCCTGGGCTCAAGCGATCTTCCTGCCTCGCCCTCCCAAAGTGCTTTACATGAGTGAGCCTCTGCGCCCAGCCAGACTTGTTTCTCAAGTGACTTCTGGCTATTTACAAAACTCATTCCAAAGATGTGCAGCGTATTCTCAAAGCATTTCCAAATAAGCTCCAAGAAATGTTTTTGGTAATGGAAGCAGAAACAAGCCTGTACTTCATGACTGCTTTGGGGGAGGAACATTTATTTGGATTTGTAAATTTAGTGTGTTAAAAAATCACTTATCACAGATGTTTGAATCTTCCCACTGATTTCTGTATGGCTGGTTATTTTTCTTCCCTTAAGTCTCAGTTCATGTCACAGAGGGCTTCCCTGACCTCTCACACCCCACCACCATCAACCTGTTTTCTCCATAGCACCTATCACAGTCTGAATTGTCTTATTTATTGTTTATGGCCTTACCTATCCCTAACACCCATTTAAAAACGTAAGCATGAAAGGAACGTTGTCTATCTTGTTCATTGCTGAATCCCCAGTGCCTAGAATAGTACCAATAAATACTTGTTAAATGAGCAAATGTTTTATTTATTTATTTTTGGATTTGGGGTCTTGTTCTGTCACCCAGGTTGGAGTGCAGTGGAATGATTAGCTCACTGCAGCCTTGGCCTCACTCCAGTGATCCTCCTGCCTCAGCTGCTGGAGTAGCTGCGACCACAGGCTCACACCACCAAACCCGACTGGCTTGGTTTATTTTTTGTAGAGATGGGGTCTCAGTATGTTGCCCAGGCTACTCTTGAACTCCTGGGCTCACGTGAGCTTCCCTCCTTGGCCTCCCAAAGTGCGGGGATTACAGGCATGAGCCACCACACCCGACCTGAAACTTTTTTACAAATCTCCAACTTTATTACACCCACCCCCAAAAAAATAATGAAGCAGAAGACATTAACAAGAAGCAGTTTATTACACAAAACGAAACCTGAGATAATAGAAAATAACACTTGCAGTAATAAAGGAAGCAGCCTTGCACTCCACCTCCACACTCCAGAGTATAATTAAAAGACTCCTATCAGACATTTCTATCACCAATAACGCCAACCTACAGTGAGTGAGCCTGCTGCTGTATACAGAGCAGGCTGGGCCCCAAATCAGAAGATTCATGTTGCTTGCTTTCTCTATAGGGAAAGTGAAGCTTTCAGTAAGTATCATGTGACTATTCCTGGTTCTACTTTCCCTTGTGGGTTCTACTTTACCTTGTGGAAATGTAACACCTGGTTTACACTGCTCTTTTGTGAGTATGTATATGGTGATAGGAATAAAGGAGAAAGTCTGGACAGCACCAAGCACAAAGCAGGCCTGAGGCTCCAGCAACAGTCATTCAGAAACAACTGCCCACTTTATATGTAAAAGTACCAAAGGAATGCCAGTGTGAGCTCATGTCATTAGGAGAGGTAACGATAATCTACACCTTGTTTAACCATCACTTAACCTTTTTATTGCACATAATGAAATTTAAGCCCTAATCTAGGTCTGTACTTGTGTAATATGTATTATGCACTCTAAATTAGCATCTGCATTTAGATAGATTGCAAGCTTAGAAATCAGTCCTGCATTTGACCTCTTTTGTCAGTGTCTACTATATCAAATTTTAACAGATTTTTTTTTTTTTTTTGAGATGGAGTTTTGCTCTTGTTGTCCAGGCTGGAGTGCAATGGCGTGATCTCGGTTCACCACCACCTCTGCCTCCTGGGTTCAAGCAATTCTTCTGCCTCAGCCTCCTGAGTAGCTGGGATTATAGTCATATGCCACCACGCCCAGCTAATTTTGTATGTTTAGTAGAGATGAGGTTTCTCCATGTTGGTCAGGCTGGTCTCGAACTCCCGACTTCAGGTGATCCACCCGCCTTGGCCTCCCAGAGTGCTGGGATTACAGGCATAAGCCACCTCACCCAGCCCAACAGATTTTTTTTTTTTTTTTTAAAGACAGGGGTCTCACTGTGTTGCCCAGTTGGTACTCATAGGCGTACTCACAGCGTACTACAGCCTCAAACTCTTGGGCTCAAGCGATCTTCCTGCCTTAGCCTTCTGAGTAGCTGGAACTGCAGACCCATGCCATCACATCTGGCTTAGATATATTTTTGAAGGTTTTTTTTTTTTTTAGTTTCTGTTTTTGAGACAGGGTGTCACTCTGTCACCCACGCTGGAGTGCAGTGGCGCTCCTCCCACTTCAGCCTCCCAAGTAGCTGGATCTACAGGCACACACACCATGCCCAGCTAATTTTTTCTGTTTTTTGTAGAGATAGGGTTTTGCCATGTTACCCAAGCTGGTCTTGAATCCCTGGGCTCAAGCGATCCTCCTACCTTGGCCTCCCAAAGTGCTGGGATCACAGGCATGAGCCACTGCACCCAGCCTGAAGGTCTGTCTTCCCTCTTGTTCTTTTCTGCAAAAGGTCAAACAGGGTAAGCAAACTTTCTGTAATTTATGAAGATCATCTTTTATTAAAGGACTAAATGAAAAAAGAACAACTTTGGCAATAAAATTCAGCCTAATTACAGCTTTTCTTGGCCACATCCTTAGATGTCAGTATATTAAGTGTAGACCCTAGTTGTTGAAGCATCTAACATATATCTATCTATATAGATAGATATGTAGATATAGGTATAGATAATATATTGATAAACTGTGGAACTTCTCTAGTGATAACTCATTAATACATTACAACTAGAGTAGCTCTAAGGTCCAAGGTATTCTTTCCTGTCCCACTGCCCCAGAAAGAGCTAATGGTCTCCCTGCTCATTAGACTGTATGTTCAAATCACAGCAATAGAAGGGTTTGGCTGCATCCCCAAATCTGACTAAGCTTCTTTTTTTTTGGGCGGAGGGGATGGAGTTTCGTTCGTCGCCCAGGCTGGAGTGCGATGGCGCGATCTCGGCTTACTGCAACCTCTGCCTCCCAGGTTCAAGCAATTCTCCTGCCTCAGCCTCCCAAGTAGCTGGGATTACAGGTGTGAGCCACCGCGCCCGGCTCTGACTAAGCTTTTATTTAGCCAGCCACTTGTGGCTTAAACCTCCTCATCCCCTTGAGTGGGCTCCATCAAAAAGTAGCCTCAGGCTGGGCACGATGGGTCACTCCTGTAATCCCAGCACTTTGGGAGGCCGAGGCCAGTGGGTCACTTGAGCTCAGGAGTCTGAGACCAGCCTGGCCAGCATGGCAAAACCCTGTTTCTACTAAAACAAATACAAAAAAATTAGCCAGGCGTGGTGGTGTGTGCCTGTAATCCCACCACTCTGGAGGCTGAGGCACGAGGAGAATTGCTTGAACCTGGGAGGCAGAGGCTGCAGTGAGCCAAAATCACGCCACTGCACTCTAGCCTTGGTGATGGAGTGAGACTCTGCCTCAAAAAAAAAAAAAAAAGGTGGGGGCACCTGGGCACGGTGGCTCACACCTGTAATCCCAGGACTTTGGGAGGCCAAGGCAAGTGAATCACCTGAGCTCAGGAGTTCGAGACCAGACTGGCCAACATGGTGAAACCCCATCTCTACTAAAAATACAAAAATTAGCTAGACGTGGTGACAGGCGCCTGTAATCCCCACTACTCGGGAGGCTGAGGCAGGAGAATCACTTGAACTGGGGAGGCAGAGATTCTAGTAAGCTGAGATCTCGCCATTGCACTCCAGCCTGGGCAACAAGAGCGAAATTCCATCTCAAAAAAAAAAAAAAAAAGTCATAGGGAAGCCTATTAGTAATACAGTGAATGAAGCTGGACTATTCATTGCACTTGAAGTGAAAAGTGCTACAGATTATGAAATAATTACTAAAACATACTGCTACACTGTTTCCATAACTGCAGAAGATGGGACTTTGTAGCATATAAAAACAATAAAATAGAGGGAACACTTCATTAGGCAAACAGAAGAATTAGGACCTATAAAAATTTGCACTTTTTTTCCTGGATTTTTTTTTTTTTGTCAACCTTCTCACCGAAAAATTTGCACTTTGACTCATATTGGCCTATTTTAACATTTCAAAATCATTTAACGAAAAATATGACTTTTTCTGTCATGATTCCCAGTCTTACTCTCCATCTTTGATCAAAAAGAGGACAGGGCAATACATTAAATTGACAAGGCATATAACAGCCACTGAATCTTTCTGTTCATGAGAAGGAATCCCAGATACACCATAAATAAGATGCAAACCAGCAGTAAGAATGATGGCAAGGTTTCTGTATTTCCATCAGAAATTGTGGAAAAGGGCCTAAAACCAGTAAAGACAAGGCCATTTAAAAAATGTATTTGAGGCCAGGTGCAGTGGCTCACACCTGTAATCCCAGCACTTTGGGAGGCCAAGGCAGGCGGATCACAAAGTAAAGAGATCGAGACTATCCTTGCCAACATGGCAAAACCCCGTCTCTACTAAAAATACAAAAAATTAGCTGGGCGTGGTGGTGCATGCCTGCAGTCCCAGCTACTCAGGAGGCTGAGGCAGGAGAATCGCTTGAACCAGGGAGGTGAAGGTTGCAGTGAGCCGAGATCATGCCATTGCACTCCAGCCTGGTGACAGAGCGAGACTCCATCTCAAAATATATATATAATTTGAGACGGTGTCTCGCTCTGTCACCCAGGCTGGAGTGCAGTGATCATGATCATAGCTCACTGCAGCCTTAAATTCCTGGACTCAAGCGATCCTCCTGCCTCAACCTCCCAAGTATCTAGGGCTACAGGTGTGCACCACCATGCCCTGCTAATTCTTTTATTTTTTTTAGAGACAAGGTCTTGCTAGGATGGTCTCAAACTCCTGGCTTCAAGCAGTCGCCCCTCCTCGGCCTCCCAAAGTGTTGGGATTACAGGCATAAGCCACTACGCCTGGCCAGAAAAAGCCAAAAAAAAAAATTAGGGCTGGGTGAGGTGGCTGATGCCTGTAAACCCAGCACTCTGGGAGGTCAAGGTGGATGGATTGCTTGATCCAAGAGTTGGAGACCAACCTGGGCAACGTGGCAAAACCTCATCTCTACAAAAAATACAAAAAATAATAATAATAATTAAAATAGAAGTTTGACATGAAAGCAAAGTATATAATATAAAAAATCCAACTCCGGAAAAGCAGAATACAACTCACCAAATGTTTTGCTTCTCCACCAACATAACAATTTATAAAGCAAGAGATGAGAAAAAGCAATTATTGGGAAACGTACTGAATAATGAGGAGTTTGGGGAATAGAACAAAAGTTGTAAATCGTAACCTGACCCATCTTACTTCACTGGTAATCAAGTACAGTTGAAAGGATGAAATAAAGAAGTGAGTAATTTAAAAACTCTGTTGGACCAGCACCTTGAATCAAATGGATGTTTTAGGGTTCTGTTTCCCACTGAACGAAGAATTGTATGCCTCCATCTCTCCTTGAGGAGAGGCCCTATGTTAGACCTTGGCTACTCATCATTAAGATAAAATCTTAATAGATAAAACTGGAATTCCTTGAATCCATGAAAAGACAGTGTTCGTTAAGGGTTTGTGCAGTGGATGCTCCTTATGTCCCATGGTAGAATAAGATCTCCTTAGCTCCGCCAAGGTAAAGACTCTTGCAAGGGCACTTAGAGATGCTGCCTTTTCATGAAGATTTCATGTAGGTAATCCCAAAATTTCCTCTGCTCTGTTTCATTGTTGTGGATCATGGCAGTGAGAGCTTCCCCCTGGTCCAGACCTTGCCAATAATCTTGCAGCCACATCTCTTTCCAACTGAAATACCAAAATGGGGGTTGGATTATGAAACTGCAGCATAGTTATAAGTCCTGCCTTTTTCTGAGTGGGGCCAAAGAAATCTTAAGCAGATACAGTGGTCTCTAACTTGGACAAGACTGCTGCAAAGGGAAGACAACGTGAAGTAAATCCAATATTAGCCCAAGCGACAGGCAGTAAGCCACAAACACAAAGACATCACACAGACAACCCAATCAATTACGATTCCTGACTTGCCTGCTTCTGGCTCCAAAATGTGGAGGGGGTTCAGAGGCAGGCAAAGCAGAGGCCAGACTGGAAGTGGCAGTCTCCATAAGGAAAGCAAGGGGGCAGGGGTCTTTAGATGATTATCTTTTAAGTTTCACCTTTATACCAATAATCAAAATGAAGGTGCATCAAAATGAAGTAGCATCCAGTATCTAGAAAAGACATAACCTGAATATTTTCTTAATGTTTCATATTTTTTCATACTTTTCCTCTAGTAAATCATATTATGTTCAGAGACAAACAATTTGTAATTAGATACAAATTACTCGGTGAAGGATTCCAACCACCTGGACAAAACTGCCAGCAGCATGTATTAATAAATGGCCTTCTGCTGCCATCCACTGTCCAAGTCGGTTTCTATAGGCCATTCTAGCAGCCTTACTTCAGCTTAATAATCTTATCACCTCTCCCCCAACGGGTGTGGCTTGCTACAAGTGGTTTCAACATTTTCCCACCCCACACCTCATGCTGGCCTTTTTTCCCAATACCACCACCTTTTGCCACCTACGACAGTAGCCTATTCGCTTCCCTTCTGATGCACATTGCATTGTTATTTGTGTGTGTGTGTGACAGGGTCTTACTCCAACCCAGGCTGGAATGCAGTCGCACGATCCTAGCTCACTACAGCATTGAACTCCTAGGTTCAAGCAATCCACCCGCCACAGCCTCCCAAGTAGCCAGGACTACAGGCATGTGCCACCATCCCAGGCTTTTAGTTTTTAAATTGTACAGAGAGGGTCTTATTATATTGTCCCGGCTGGTCTGGAACCCCTGGCCTCAAGTGTTCCTCCCACCTTGACCTCCCAAAGTGCTGGGATTACAGGTGTGAGCCGCCGTGCCCGGCCATGCCTAGTTTTTCTAGTTATACAGGCAGTGTGTCCCCACATGCACCAACTACATGGGGCTCATCCTCAGTACAGCCGCTTAAAAAAAATGGCTGGTTAACAGGTATAACCCCTGACTATTGCAGAAAAGCCGCCCTCAAAATGCTCTTCTCTACTGCCCACCCCCATTTCCACTCTATAAAAGGTGCTCAAATAGCTGAGTTGATTTTTAGTGCAGTGCAAACTCCTGAGCCTGGTATTAATGATATTTATAGCCTTGTGCCTATTTATTTGCCCCATTTTCTCTCTCCCCTGTCCGCACAGGCCCTGTGCTCTGGTTCAATCTTTTTGAACCACTACTGGAAACATTGTTCACATAAGCTGATTTTCATATGTTGCCTCGAATTATATTTTACATCTATTCAGCTTTTTCAGCTTGTCTTATCCCCCCAACTAGACTTGACACCTTAAAGACAGTGAGGCCATGTGATAATTTCCTCCTGCACCTACTCAGCACCTAGTGCTACTTAATTGCCCACAGTAAGCAAGTAAGTAAATGATTTGATGGCTGCAGGGGACCCCAGCACTCTTACCTGTCATTCTCAGGAATCTCTTCCACATTGCCAAAGCCAGGTGTGGGCACTGGGCAGTCCATGTGTGAGGGCTGGGCAATGTGGGGCTCAAGGATGGGGCTGTCCCCGGGAGAGGCCGCGTGGGCTTTCTCGGCATCCAGCCGAGCCAGTTCGTAGTCACAGACGAAACACTCGAAGCCGTTGAGGTAGTTAGGCAGCAAAGGATCATTCACTCCCCACTCCCGATGCTTCAGACTATCCAGAAGGAATTGGTTGGTGATGCCCCCAGGTTGCTTGTATGCCAGGTATTTCATATACTCCTCATCATTCTTGTCCAGAAAGTCAATAAACTCTGCCAGCTTCTGAGGAGACTCAAAATCATCAATCAGGATGACGGAGTGATTGTTCGGCATCCAGTCCCTCACAGAGGGAGAGCCGCGGTACACGGGCACAGCGCCCAGGTGCATGGGACGCCACAGTTTTTCCGTCATGTAGTCGTTACAGACGGCATTTTCCAGGGCCAAGTGGAACTTATAGCGGGACAAGAAAGCCAAGAGCTCTGGATCCTCGGTGGTGGCCGTGGCTGTGTCCTGTAGCCGCGCGGTGGGCAGCTCCCGATTCTGCAGGCATTTCCCGTAGGAATCTACCTAGACCGGGTAGAGTAAGGCTGTCATGAGGGTGCGGCCCTGGAGGCCTGGACACCTGGAGTCCTGGCCTCAGCCCGCCCTCTCCTTTCCCTCCCCTCTGGCCCGCCCTCACTCACCGGGATGTGGCGCATGAGCTCGCGCACGTAGCGGTCCCGGTCCGCGGGCACGTCGCAGTGTGACTGCAGATACAGCAGCGGCGCGTAGCCGCGGCGGCGCCACTCCGCGCGTTCCCGGAGCGGAGGCACCGGGCGGCGCAGATAGGCGGTCCCAGGCAGCCACTGCAGCGACAGCGGGTAATCTGAGTGGCGACTGAAGGTGGAGGTAAGATTGAAGAGGCGGATGCCCGGGCCGTGGCTCAGCAAGAAGTTGTTGAGGGGTGACTCCTCGTGGAGGAGCGCCCAGCTCTGGTGCGCCAGGCGCGGAAGCGGCGTGTCCGACGCGCGGAAGTCTGTGCCGTAGAAGAGCAGCGCGCGCGTCCGCGAGTCCCTCAGCGCTCGGCGGTTCCGGGACGCCACACACGCGCCGCGCGCACACTCGATACGCTCCGAGTCTCCCGGGAAGTGGGGGAATAGCCCTGGGCTCCACCACAGCAGCACCGGCAAGTCCCCCACCTCCTCCCTCCCTGGCCGCGGCGTCCCGGAGCTGCGCGTCACACCCACTGCGCCCAGCGCCGAGGGCGGCCGGAAAACCGCGCCATCCCACGGTTCCGCCCACTCCGCCTCCCCGCCAGCCTCCGTCTCCGCCACGGGCCCATATCCGCTGGCTGCACAGACACTGAGCACCCCCAGAAGGACCAGCACCGCCCCAGTGGGGCAGGCCGCCATATCCACTCCGGCAGCCGGCGCACCCTCGGCCAGCACGGACCCCGCCCAGCGGATAGTCGTGACGGGACGAGGCTCTACGCCACGGGGGCACGCGGCGCATGCGCAGCTCCGCTCAGCCGACGGCCAGGACTAAAAGTAAAGTGAGCTTTCGGGAGTAAAGATGAGGCTAATGGTTACATCTTAATTTATTTTATTTCTTTACAAATTAAAGATGCATTGAAAAATAAACCAATGAAGAGAAATGAGAGGTCCAGAGTAGGGGCATCCCAGGCGGGAAGCAGGCAAGCCTGGCCACCATTAAGCCTAGCCCTTGTCCTGCCCCCAAGCCAGTTGGGGTTGGAAGATAACTGTCAGCCACTCAGTCAATACCAAAGCCCAAGCGGTGTCCCGGCAGGAGAGAACGGCGCTCCAGCTGCCTCTGCCTCTCTCCCCAACAACCCCAGGCCTGGAGAAGCAGTGTTTCTCGTGGGAGCTCAGAGTGGGATGTGAACTGGCTCTGTGAGGTATTGCAAGTTGATGACCAGGCTCCCTAGGCTCCCTACAGAACCATCCAGTGTTGGGGCCTCTCCAGCTGGAAAGGAGGCTGGTACCTCTACCAGATCCTAATATATTTTGCAACTCAGTTCCCAGGTCATCTCTGACAGTGTGCCTCTCTATCCACGGAGTGATCATCAATCATTGCAGGAGAGAGCGAGCGAGCAGTGAAAGCAGAGAAACTTGACTGCTAACCTCCAGGCCCAAGGACTGACCACTTTTCTCTCCACCACCTATGGGCTATACCCCAGCTCTTGTGCACCTGTATGTTTTATCCCTAATATAGGAAGTTGTGGATGACACTGAGCCCCCCTGTAGTAACCTTAGGATCCCCACTTTTTCCTGCCTGCTCCTCTCCTCTTGGGAGACTGGTCCAAAGGGACACATAATATTGCCAGGGTCTGGGTGCCTCCAAACCCCCAATACCAAATCATATACAGTGAACTGAGAAACTACATTCATTATGACAGGATTAGCAGGAAAAAGAGGGTAGAGTGAGGGAACAGGGGCACCTTCCATCAGCAGGACATGACAGAGTGGCAGGATACTTGAGCCCAGAAAGAAGGTGTCTCCTTATATCTCCCCCTCCCCCCAAAGAGACTGAGGTCAGCTTACATAAGATATGTTACTGTCCCAATTTCTCTGACATCCTGGGGTGCTTTCTGGAAGCTGGCCTGGGCCCTATGCCATTTACCCACTTGCTTTAGCTCAGTAGCTGCCGAATCTCCTTGTGCATATGACAGAGAAAGTCCACATAAGATGCTCCCCCACTCAGACTCTTGTCTTCCACCAGGAAGTGCTTGAACAGCATCTCCAGCTTGTCCTCCTGTTTCACCACGATAAGCTATGGCCAGAATTCAGGGTTCATAAGGCAAGGCCAAAGGAAATTAAACATGCCCAGAAATCTCATTAGGCAGTCACTTACTCATTCCCCACCCAACCCCCACTTCTAGGTGAGGACTTGACAAGGTAAATCCAGGGTTCACATCAGTGTTACCTTCATGTACCGGGATCTCTGTGCCCGTAAGCTATCAATGAGGCCTCGAACCTTCTTGGACAGTGGATTATCCAGAACTGGCAGAACACCCTAGAACACAAAATTCATTTATCCTTATGGTAAGGCACTCTGAGTTCAGTCAAGGTGGGGCAGCATACATGTATGCATCATCTGAAACAGGGAAGCCTGGGAAGAATGACAGCAACTGCCTTTGTCCCCAAGTGTTCCCTGATATTTGAGGGGACTAGCACACTAACTTTATTGGCTCCCAATTGTTTCACAAAGTATACTTCCACACCCATATTCTCCTTGACTCCCTGCCCTCACCAAACCACTGGTGATCTGACTGAAGGAGGAGACGCTGAAAAGGCTCTGGACAACACCCTGTTGGATGCTTGCTCCCACCCAGAGGAAGAGGTTGAGCCCATTCTCCAGTAAATATATATCCCCATTGCTTAGACGCTCTTCAGAGGCTCGAACTGCTGGTGGTTCGGTGGTACTCTCAATGGGAGACTTTGTCTAGACAAAAGGAAGGGAGCAAAAGGTTACCAAGGACCATAAGACAAGTCTGCCCCCCTCACCACACACAAAATTCTGAAAGCTAAGTCCTCAGACACCACTCCTTCTGGGGTCACAGTAACTCAGTGTGAAAATTACATCAGCTAAAATACATAAAAACAAATTCCTCTAGTGTCAGACTGATACTAGCCTATCCTTTCCTCCTCCTAAGAGGCCCTTTGCTCTGTGCAAGATATCATACTCCAACCCTCAATCGCACCAAAGGTAAGAGCCGAGGGTAGAAGAAGACATTGGTCTCAGCCACATCCATGGAGGTAACTAGCTGTCGGACATAGGCACGGTCATCAGTAGTGACTTCAGCTCCAGGCTGCAGGACATCACTCTTCAACACACAGTTCAGGTAAACTGGGAGTAGCTTCATGCACTCAGGAAGGATCAACTGAGGGGATTATCAAAATAAAGTCGATGATCATGAGAAATCCCTCCCAAATGCAAACATTTGTCCCAACAACCCCACCTTCCACTAATATACTTGCCCCACCTGTCCTGCAGAGGAGGGGCTAGCACAGTTCTTTCTGTAACAGGCCAGGATCTGGGCACACTGGGTGACGAGAGTGTCACGAACAGCCTTCACAGGGCTATTCAGGACTCCCCGATATGCTGGATGGGAAAGCAAAGATAGTCACTGGTCAGCTGCCCATCATGTGCGCATTCCCACCATCACAACTACCCACTCACCATCCTGGACCTCTCAGCCCCAATCCCACCCTGCCCTGCCTCTACCCTCACCAAACTTGGCCATGTAGTTGATGAGCGTGTCAGTCTCACAGTTTCGATACAGATCAGCCAGCTGGGTGCAGCAGTTCAGGGCCAGATTATGGATGCGGAGCCGACGCTGCCCTGCACAGCTGGTGTAAAGCAGGGCACACTAGGGGAAAGGAGAAAGGGGGAACTCACACCCCTCCCTCACAAAGGCCCTTTGCTACATCATTAAACTAGAAGAGAGAAATAAGCCACTCCCCTGCCCAGTCTCTTCTTCCAGTGCTCTCTACCCACTCCTCACCCTCTTCTATACCAAGTGAATGAAACACTTCCTGCCCAGCCCCGCCTCCCGCCTGCCACCTGTAGGAGGGCTCCGCTGTCTTCATTGAGCCGATCATCATGCTTGAACTCCACAGTCACTGTTTTGTCCCCATCTAGCCCAGCCAGCTCCACATCTGTCGTGTTGCTCATGTAGAAAGCTCCAAAAAAATCTACAGCACGGATACCTGAGGCCACATGGACAGGGTCAGGGCAAAAGGTATGACAAGTGCCACATGCCTCCCTTCCAGATTTAGCACCCCCACCTGCTCTTCGACCAGGACTGACCAGTGCTTGTCCGGACCCGCATCACAGCATCAAAGCCAACAACCTTCTGGACATCACGACGCAGGTCACTCAGGAACCGTTCCTGGTCATTCTCCACCTGCAGGCCCCCAGGCCCAGAGTCATGTCACTGACTAGACATAGCTCATCCTGCAGACAATCTCCCTGTACCCTTCCACTCTACAAGGCCACCTAATTATCATCATCATTAACAGTGAAGATGATAATGATGATGACAATAATAGCTTTTAAACACTTAGACTGCATGCCAGGTACCACACAGAGTGCTTTACATGTAATTATTTAATTCTGCAGACAAATCCTACTTAAGTATTTTAACCCCATTTTGCAGATGAAGGAACAAAAGAGGAAGTACTTAAGAAATTTATCCTAGGTCACGTAGCTAGTAAGTGGTGGGGCCAGAATATCAATGCAGGACTGATTACAAGACCCATGTTACTAACTGCCACACTCTCGGGCTCACTTCTTCAGACTATGCAGTCTTCTTTTCCAACCCTATTTCTTCTTTTTTGGAGATGGAGTCTTACTCTGTCGCCCTGGCTGGAGTGCAGTGGTGCAATCTCGGCTTACTGCAACCTCCGCCTCCCGGGTTCAAGGGATTCTTAGCCTCCTGAGTAGCTGGGATTACAGGCGCCCGCCACCACACCCAATTAATTTTTGTATTCTTAGTAGAGATGGGGTTTTGCCATGTTGGCCAGGCTGGTCTTGAACTCCTGACCTCAGGTGATCTGCCTGCCTCAGCCTCCCAAAGTGCTGGGATTACAGGTGTGAGGCACCGTGCCCGGCCCCAACACTATTTCTATTAATGAGTCAGCCACTCCATCTATAAGCAGATATTCCCAGCCCTGCTGCCACCTGCCACCCCAAATCCCACACCATACCTGAAAGCAAGCATATTTGTAGACAGAGCCACCGGTGAGCTGGGGCACAACAGAGAGCGTGGCCACATCCACATACTGGTTAGGGAAGAGAAAGAGATCTACACAGCAGCCTTGGGCCACACACTCTTTGGCCAGCGTCTGATAGGCACCTGTCTGAGGCTGGAACAGAGTCTAGGGGGAAAAAAAATGGGGAGAAGAAAATGTTCAAATATCTCAGCTCCGTCCTATTTGAAAACTGTATATCTAGCATGGGATATTCAAATTCATGGAAGACTTCAGATCTACTTCCAAGGATTTTCCAATAGTAAAACATTCTTTTATATTATTTTTATTTTTTTGAGACAGGGTCTCACTCTGTCACCCAGGCTGGCATAGAGTGGCATGATCTCAGCTCACTGCAACCTCTGCCTCCCAGTGCCTCCCCACTACAACCTCTGCCTCTTCTCCTACCTCAGCCTCCCAAGTAGCTGGGATTACAGGTGTGTGCCACCACACCTGGCTAATTTTTGTATTTTTAGTAGAGACAGGGTTTTGCCATGTTAGTCAGGCTGGTCTCAAACTTCTGGCCTCAAAAATCCGCCCACCTTGGCCTCCCAAAGTGCTCGGATTACAGGCATAAGCCACCATGCCCAGCCAAAAGTTCTTCTTTAAAAAATAAATAAATACAAGAGTCTACCAACAGCTGTGGCATCGGATGGAGTAGAGAAGTATGGCAGCAGTGGAGGTTGGCAGTCACAGATATGGTATTTGAAAGGGTGGAGTGTCTGGTCCTAGCCCCCATCAAGAAAGTAGTCCCCACTTCCTCTGTAATGAAAAATCCTTCCCCTCCCCCATTTTCCAGTCCCACACCTTCTCCTTGTCTGTATTGATCAGCTTCCTGTCATCTCTGTTCTTCAGTTTCCCTGGGGCCTCTGCAATGGGCAGGGATGTATGGAATAGAAAGAGCTTCCCTGCACACTCAGCAGCCTAGGAAAAAAGAGAGGACTACTTGTTTATTCTTTATTCATCCATCCCTTCCCTTGTCATTTATTAAGCACCAACTATGTCAGACAGTCTAACATACTGGACAGTCACCCACAATGAAGAAAGAGAGGTTGTATCCCAGGGGATAAGATGGTCAGAGGAAAATGAGTTAGAGAAGGTTGCCCGATACTCCAGCCTTACCTTCAGAGCCTCCATCCCAGCCTGGATAACTGGGACAAATACTGTCTCTGTTTCCCTTGTGTCTGCAAACATTTCTGGAATCTGATCCAATAAGCTAAAGAGATAGGTGACGGAAAACAACCAAAATTGCTATCCAGATTCCAGATACCTCAGTTCTCGATTCCCTGAAGAGTCATCAAGCCTCTAGAATCTGACAACTCCTGGGCCACAACCCCTTTCCATCTACTGTCCAACACCTCTGCTCAACTCCATGACCTTGTATGGTGGTACCCATGCCACCCCCAACCTTTACCTCCACAATCTGACTCTTACCTGCTGATAACTGCCCGAGACTCATTGACGTTGACCAGGAAGCCATCCAGCAGTGGCACAAACATGTCAGCCACATCAGACACAACCATCATCTGTGGCTGGGCCAATGAGCTCTTCACATTATAGAAGTGGAGCACCTTATTGTAGGTGACAAAGCCAACGCGGATTGCTGACTCTTCTGCCCCACCCTCCCTGTAGAAGGTGACATTGTTACCTAGACTTGCCACCTTTTCCACCACCCACAACTTCATGACATCAAGCTACATCTCTTCAGTCAACCCAGACACCCTATCATTAACCCCAGGAAACACCTCAGTTCTGTAACTCTCACCTAGGTAGAAAGTCTAACAGTGACTTGAGCTCCTCACAGAGGAGCCTAACAAGACCAGTCCTGATGGCATTGTAGGAGACATCAATCATGAAGATAAAGGCAGGAGGGCTGGGGAACTTATTGTTCTGCAGAGGAAGAAAATGTTGGGGAGAGGGGTAATGGTAAGCAGGCCAGTTGACTATAGAGAAGTCAGCATCAAAAAGGGACAAAAAAGGGGTGAGGGAAATGATAACAGCCATTCTCAGCTGTCTCATTATCCTCCACTCACTGCTCCTCCCATGCTACCTTCCCTCACCTTGCAGTAATCTACAGTGGCCAAGAATTCATAAGAGCCCAGGGATAGCTCAGGGCGGTCATAAGCATCCACACGTTTGCCGGTATGATCCAGGTGCTGAAAATACTGGGGGGGAACTGTGGGAAGCATGGCAGTGTGTTACTCGAAGATCCAGTTTCAATCTTAGTATTCTGGCCCTAGCTGAGCTCACGCCACTATCCCTCATTCCCATGTGCCCTACTTCCCCAGCTCCTGAAAGATGGACCCTCATCTCTCTAACTATTTAATAGAGAACAAGGAAGATACAATCAAGACCTTCCCCCAAATCCCAGCTTCCATGAACATACCATCATTGATACAGCTGCAAAAACAGCACTGGAAACGCCTCCCTCCTTCAACGAACTGCATGAAGGGACACATGTATGCTTTGCAGCGGTTGCAGCGCAAAGGGCCAGATTCCCCATGGTCCACAACATACGGTGAAGCCTAAGGCACAAAGGGGAGGAGATCAGACATAAAGGAAAACTACAGTAGGTTCAGCCAGGAGATGAGGAAGAAAAACCGGAGGGAGAAGGCGTATGGCGCAGATATTCTGTCTGCAGAGGGAGTAGGGAGCACAATGATGAAAGGGAGTAAAGACAAATCACAGGAAAATGTTCCTATGAGTAAAAATTATATAGTTCCCTCTTCCTACATCCCACCCCCAGAGCTGCATTTCTCACTGAAAGAGAAGAGGAAATGCAAAACCGGCCATATCAGACCAGGGGCTGCCATGGGCATATGAGGGAGAAAGCCAAGATTATCTAGGATTCTCCTTTCTGGCCCCATCTCTAATGCCCTTCACTCTTGCTCTAAGAATCTGGACTCCAGCTCCTTCCCTAACCAAATATCTATAACACCTCCTCCCCTATCCCTGGGATTCTGTGCCAGCTACTGATGCCCCAGGCAAATGTCACCCTACACATAAGAGACCAGTGCCCAACTATCCCCAATGGGACCCAGATAGAAATAGACAAACACACAGAGAAAGACGGAGAGATAAGCAGAATATAAACTGAGCCTTGGGCTTCTAGTAATAGAGAACCCTATCGTAAGATAAGCAAGGCTGAATATGAGTATCCTACCAAGGCCTGGTGGAGCAGCTGCCTAGCTCGCTCTCTTCATGCTGGTATCAGGTACTGGGGTGACAGATCAGGTCCCAAAACAGGTGACAGAAGGATCACTGGATCCTAATCTCCCTTTTCTCTTATATGCTATTCTAACAGCCCTAACCTGGGATGACAGGACAGTCAGGAAAACATGGAATGATGTCCTTTCTCATCATCTGGAGATGACCATGATACGAGAGGTTCCTACATTCAGCTGTCTTCTCCCCTACAATTTGGCCCTACCTCTTTTTTTTTTTTTTTTTTTGAGACAGAGTCTCGCTCTGTTGCCCAGGCTGGAGTGCAGTGGCACGATCTCGGCTCACTGCAAGCTCCGCCTCCCGGGTTCACGCCATTCTCCTGCCTCAGTCTCCCAAGTAGCTGGGACTACACGCGCCCGCCACCATGCCCGGCTAATTTTTTTGTATTTTTCATAGAGACGGGGTTTCACCATGTTAGCCAGGGTGGTCTTGATCTCCTGTCCTCATGATCTGCCCACCTCAGCCTCCCAAAGTGGTGGGATTACAGGCGTGAGCCACCGCGCCCGGCCTGGCCCTACCTCTTTTCATCCCACTTGTTCCCTCTAGGGACTCTGTTCCTTCCCAGCAATGTCTTGGGCTTTTGCTCTCATGCCTACCATCCCCTCTCCAGGCATGGGCCCTGGGATAGAAAGCCACTAAAGATAGTCTCCTCTCCTGCCTAACTAAAATATCTTCCATTGTGAAGCTGGAATCACATCCAGGAAGACGCTTTAGTCCCCTCTCTACCTCCCTCCCTTTCATTACACTCTAGCCCCTTCCCTGACTCACCTCCTCTGGGGGCAGCCTTGCCAGTGGTTTGATGACTGCTGCCAGGGGCACCTGAGCCTGCTTAGCCATGTCAGATGTGCAAGGGATATTATAGGATGTACATCGGATGTATCGGGGACTTGCATTCCCTGAAGAAGGAGGCAGAAGACCCGAGTCAGATCACAGAATTCTTCCAGACACCAGCTCTCCATTGGTGATCCACACCATCAACTCCACAAAGCTAGAGGTGATGGTGGCTTTTTCCCCCAGAGGGACTAGAGGGAACTTGTCTCTGGTTAAAAACTTAAAAAAAAAAAAAAAAAAAAAAAGCCCCAACCATAAGCTGATAATCTTGAAGAAAAAGCCCCTGTGGGAGGAGCTAATTCCATTCTCACCTTGGTCTTTCACCAGGAAGTTGGTAGTGACTAAGGGTGGCACCTGGCCCCGTACTCCAGTAACAAATGGCTCTGTACCCCGGTTGTTCCTGTCATCTTCAATGACCTGAATCTGCAGAGAAGTGCAATGAGTGATGTGACAGAAGAAACAGGAAGTGTGAGGTCCCAGAGTGCCAAGAGAAAAAAAGGCTAGAGCTGTAACACAAAAACTAAAAATTTGCCAAGGAACACCTCATGCACCAGGCCTATTCTCCTGGAGATCATATAAAATGCTGCAATGCCAATCTTTCACTCTACAGCAGCCAATCTGTCACTCTACAGCAGCCAATCTTTCACTCCCAGCAGCCTGCTGGGCAGGCAACATGAGAATGGGCTTCTTTATGAATTGCCCCCTACCCCCCATCAATGGTGAACACCCTCTCATTGCTCCCATTCCAGGAAAAGCCCCAGCTCTGATCACAAAACTTCAAACATGATTAGATTCCATTCCCCTCCCCCATCATGCCTTCCCCGATCCTCTCCCCAAGACACATTCTGAGTCAGAGCAGGAAAACAGACAACAGTAACCACGTAAAAATGAATCTACCTGGAATGACTCTACACTCAATGAAATTACAAGGGACAGGGTGAGGAGAGATTTAAACAGCCAGAAATGATCAAGTAAGGTGAGGAAGCAGATGCTGCCTTACTTTCAGGTAAGCATCAATGTGTATATATAGGAGGAGATGAGAAGTATCCAATCCTTATAGCTCAATCCTCAGTCCTCCACATTTTGACAGACTCAGCAAAGGAAAATAAAGGACCTGCAAAGCTGGTATTCAGACCTTTATGCAGGCTCATGACCTTTGGTCAGTTACTTCAAGATGGGTTTGGAAAACCAGAAAAAGCAAAGGGCAAATAAGACTCTGTATCCTATAGCAGAAAGGTGGAAGCTTAGAAATATATCAGAGTCAAAAAGACTCTTCAGATGAGAAAGTACCCACACTTTCCCAAACCAGCAGTCCCTTCTCCTGTAAGAAATGCCAGTTTGGGATACTATGAATCTGTACGTTCCTACCCCAATATTTCTCCACAACAGGCTACAGACAAATCAAATCCAAAGGGGAATGATCTACTGTTCAACTTTGTCCTCTTCCATCACACATCACCTGCAGGCTCCTGGAGGAGCCAGCAGAACTAAAGCCAAAGTTTGACATGCCACCTGACCCCACCCTTAGAGCCTGACCTTCCACCACCACCCCATACTCAAGGCAAACAGCTTGCTACCTTTTCATTACCTGGTTACTTGAGGCATGCATATCCTTTTAGCTTGTATAAGTGAGTATCTAGAAGGGCTAGGGCTAAAGGAAGAGAATGGAGAGGAATGGACATGGTAGATGAGGTGAAGGTGAGGTCACAGGCATGCATGGATGGCACTAACACAGGAATGACATGCACAAACACCCACCCCCTGAACTTACTGGACTAGGAATGGCATCGGGGTCTATTCTGTGCCTGGTTTTCTGCTGAGGAGGCAGCTCACTGAGTTGCTTTTAGTGTTTTAATAATAAAGGCAGCAGGGGAATACAAGGAGGGAGACAAAAGAACAAGAGGCAGATGTTACTTCTCTCAACCCTGTTGAGTTAGACATGAACAGCTGGAGCCCAGCTCATATTGCTGAAATCAAGCCCCCTCTAGATATGAAATTCCAAGTCTTTCTGGCCCAACACAGAGGCTTTAATGGCTCAGACTATGATGTAGAAAGATAAGGAAAGGGGCAAACAGGAGGCAAGCAGGAGTTATACAGGGAGGAGCTGAGGCTGAATGGAAGAAACCTTAAGGAAGAAGAAGAGGAGTGTTCCCCCTAAAAGGCCAAACCTCCCATTCTAAGGACTATCTTATGCTGAAAGAAGCCTCCCTTCATGTTCAACCAGACTCTCCTTCTCACTGAAGGAGTGGGAAAGAAGGAGGGGCTGCTTAATCCTCTTGAGTTCTCCTTGGCCAACAGGCTCCCTCACTGTGTTGGTTACCCAAAGGAGGAAGAGGGAAGAGAACAGAATGGAATATGACAATGGCTAAGCATGGCAAGGTAACTGACATAGCAAATGTTACAGACGGAACTATAAAGTGGCCCCTACTTGGCAGTACAATCCTAGTCTCTATTCTGAGTCTGATAAGGAGGGCCTGAGGATTCTGATGGCTCCAAGGGTGCAATTCACCCTCTTCCTGGGAAAAGCAGCTCTCCAGTGGGACTTTAGATACCCACTGCCCTCATAAACTGTCATTCACTCTTCCCCATCCACACAACAGAAGCCTACCAAACAAAAGTACTGGGGACTTCCTCCTAAAACTGTCCAAGTAAGAGCAGAGAAACCAGTGAGGCTTTCCTTCTCTTAACATCTAACATCAGAGAATTCCCACCTGCTCTACCCATTAGGAAGAATGCCATCCTTCTAGATCTAAGGGGACAAGACCCAGTCACTGCTCCACAGAAAGACAAAGGCTACTATACTATGTATGTACAGTAGTGACAGAGTGCAGCCCTCAACTCAGACATCTACTGGTGCTGCTGCTCACTCTTGGTTTCCCTTCCTTCTCTGCCCAGCTATAGAGTAAAACAGCCCCCCCAAAGACTCCTAGAACCTCAAGTTCCAGTTCAGAATCAAATTGTATGTAAGTTCTCCAAGAAGACGAACAAAAAGGGAAAATTATCAGAAAATGCTAGGCAAACATTTCATCTAGATTGACCTGCCTATCTGGCAGACACAAACCCTTCCTCAGGACCATGTAAGTTTCTACTTACAGGGCTTGGGATGGCATCAGGGTCCAGGCGCTTAGGAGGCAGTGGCTGAGGAGGCCCAGGCTGACTGCCAAAGGTGGGTGCTGCTGGGTAGGGGCTTCCATAATTAGGTTGAGGGCCCCGGGCTGGTCCGAAGGAACCTGAAACAAGGACACAAGGTTGATGAACTCAAAATCCCATCCCTATCTCTTCTTAAGGCCTCAGGAAAATGACTAGACTCCTACAAACATAGAACTATGACGTACACTAATGCCTGGCCAAGCCATTCAGAAAAATACCATGTTATCTGAACTACAAGAAAAAATGTCTTATAAACCCCATATCCTAGGAATAATACCCTGAAGCTGCCCATCTAATTCACCACTTAGCAAATAATATTAAAAACAAACAAATAAAAAACATCAAAAACCACCTGAGTAGCTGAAGCCTCTAGCTTCTAGATAGACCTTGGGAAAGACTCACCATTTTGTTGGGGCTGATAGCCTGGCTGCTGCGGGGAGTGCATAGGTGGCAGTGGTCCCAGGGGCCCACTCATCTGAGTGCCAGGGGGCAGAGCTTGAGGAGGAGGTGAAGACACATGGTTGGGCTGGCTCACTGAGGGCCCTCCAAAACTCTGTCCAGGCAGGAGTGGACCAGTCATCGAAGGCAGCCGAGGACCTCCTGAAGCTGGGGGTGTGAAGCTGGAGGCCTGTGATGGGGCAGATCGCTGGGGAGTCTGGATCCCAGGATGACCTTGGGCCTGGCTAAGGGGAGGAGCCTGGCCCTGAGGATAGGAGCCATACAGACCAGAGTTAGGGAAACTTCCTGAGGCTGAAGCCAGCGATGTTGGTGGGCCTGAGAAGTAGAATAAAGGTAGAGTCAAAAGCCCAGTCATTCTGCCTCCTTGTTCGGTAAATCACTTCCCTTTCCACACAAGAGGGGCAAATATGACTGTCCCATCTTCTGAGGCTCAGAGGCACAGGAAATACAAGAGAAATAAAAGAGATTCAGGTGTAACCCCAGAGTCTGATGCCTCTCAACAGGGGACAGTAACATTCCTGTGTTCACAGCCACTCACCATAGCCCAGCCCTGAAGAAGGAGGGGCTGGGGCCACAGCACCGCTGATCTGCATTCCAGACAGCTGCGTAGTCACCTGTGCAGTTGTCAGGGGAGGGCCATAGGGCTGAAGCACAGCTGGCTGGTTGCCCACAGGGGCCAATGGGGACCCAAATGGCTGAGACCCAGGCAGTCTGTGAAAAGAAAGCAAGCAGAGGTGACTAGTGGGGCCAGAACACCCTTTGAAGTCTGCAGAAGCGTCGCATCATACAGGAAGCTACATTGTTTTGTGACATCTTACTCTCACCCTGAGTTCTTTTATGGCTTCATACTTTTGTATATTTGTGGGTAAATTATATTCCTGATTATTCATGGCAAATCTTGTTTTCCATTAGGCTCACTCCACAAACATAAACCAAGCACCTTCAGGTCAAGTACTATTTACTCTGCTAACTAAATTACCGCTTCCTCTGCTTCAATTCTTTGACAAACCTCTTCAGTTTTGTAATCTGAAGCCATGAAAGCACTGAAAGGGAAGGCACGCATAAGCATGCATGAACCTTAATAAATATGAAATCAAACAAATGCAGATTAATTGTCCAGCTTTTTTTTTTTTTTTTTTTTTTTTTGAGACAGGGTCTCACTCTGCCACCCAGGCTGAAGTGCAGTGGTGTGATCACGGCTCATTGCAGCCTCAACTTTCCAGGCTCAGGTGATCCTCCCACCTCAGCCTCTCAAGTAGCTGAAACCAAAGGCACACGCCACCATGCCTGGCTAGTTTTTGTATTTTTTATAGATACGGAGTCTTGCCATGTTGCCTAGGCTGGTCTCAAACTCCTGAGCTCAACGAATCTGCCGGCCTCAGTCTACCACAGTGTCTTTCCAATATACTTTCCATTCAGTGTCTCCCTCTCTGATTATTCCCATCAGCACAAAAACATACAAACATCTCTCACACACAAAAAAACCAAAAACCAACTATAGTGGAAACATCCCAAATGTCTATCAACAGAAGAATGGATAAACAAAATGTGGCATGTAGCTATACAATGAAAAACCACTTAACCACAAAAAGGAATGGAGTACTAATATACGCTACAACACAGTTGAACTTTGAAAATATTATGCTAAATTAAAGAAGTCAGTTATAAAATATCACATAGTATATGATTCTATTCTAAGTCCAGAATAGGGAAATCTTTAGAGACAGAAAGTAGATCAGGAGTTGCTTAAGGTTGGAAGAATAGGGGAATGAGGGAATAGCTAAACAGGGGTAGCTAAAGAATGCAGTATTTCTTCTTCAGATGATGAAAATGTTCTAAAACTGACTGTAGTGATATGTCAATATACTAAATTGTGACAGCACATATCTGTCAATATATTAAAAACCACTAAATATACAAAAACACTTTAAATAGGTGAATTGCACAGTATATGAATTATATCTCAAAAAACTTTTAAAAAATCCAACCAAATTACCTCACAGCCCCCTCAAACTTTTGCTCCCCTTTTGGCCAAACATTACAAAAGAATAGGTCTATACTCTGTCTCTACTTTTTTTTTTTTTTTCCTTTTCTTTTGAGACGGAGTCTTGCTCTCTCGCCCAGGCTGGAGTGCAGTGGTGCGATCTCGGCTCATCACAACCTCCGCCTCCTGGGTTCAAGCGATTCTCCTGCCTTAGCCTCCCGAGTAGCTGGGACTATAGGTGTCCACCATCATGCCTGGCTAATTTTTGTATTTTTAGTAGAGACGGGGTTTCACTATGTTGGCCGGGCTGGTCTCGGAACTCCTGACCTCGTGATTCGCCCGCCTCAACCTCCCAAAGTGCTGGGATTACAGGCATGAGCCACCATGCCCAGCCTTACTTTTTTTTTTTTTTTGAGACAGGGTCTCGCTGTCACCCAGGCTGGAGTACAGTGGCACTCACTATCTGTGGCTCACTGCAGCCTTGACCTCCTGGGCTCAAGGAATCCTCCCACCTAAGCCTCCCCTCCCAAGTATCTGAGACCACAGGCACGCACCACCACACCTAGCTAATTTTTTTATTTTTTGTAGAGACAGGGTCTTGCTATGCTGCCCAGGATAGTCTTGAACTCCTGGGCTCAATCAGTCCTCTCGCCTTGGCTTCACAAAGTGCTGGGATTACAAACATGAGCACTGTACCTGGCCCAACTCTAATCAAAATGCCTTTCTCTGATAATCCCTTCCAGCCCGGACTGAGGTGTAGTTGTTCTACATTTGTTTCCAGAAGGTACTCCAATAATGACAGTGTCACCCTAGATTGATTTTTTTTTTTTTTTTGGTTTTTGAGACAGGGTGTCACTCTGTCACCCAGGCTACAGTGCAGTAAAGCCATCATGGCTCACTGTAGCCTCAACCTCCAGGGCTCTAGCAATCCTCCTGCCTCCACCTCTGCTTCCCAGGCACACTAACAATGCTCAGCTATTTTTTTTTTTTTTTTTGATAGCGACAGGATCTCCCTATGTTGCCCAGGCTGGTCTAAAACTTCTGGCCTCAAGTGATCCTCCTGTCTCAGCCTCCCAAGTTGTTGAGATTACTACAGGCATGAGCCACTGCACCTGGCCTCTAATTTAAAAAAAAAAAAAAAATTAGGCCAGGTGCAGTGGCTCATGCCTGTAATCCCAGTACTTTGGGAGGCCGAGGCAGATGGATCATTTGAGTTAAGGAGTTCAAGACCAGCCTGACCAACATGGTGAAACCCCATCTCTACTAAAAAAATACAGAAATTAGCCCAGGCGTGGTGGTGCACACCTGTAATCCCAGCTACTCAAGAGGTTCAGACAGGAGATTCACTGGAACCTGGGAGGTGGAGGGTGCAGTGAGCCAAGGTCACACCACTTCACTCCAGCCTGGGCGACAGAGTGAGACTTCGTCTCAAAAAAAAAAAAAATTGGCCAGGAACAGTGACTCACACCTGTAATCCCAGCACTTTGGGAGGCCAACACAGGTGAATCACTTGAGGTCAGTTCAAGACCAGCCTGGCCAACATGGTGAAACCCTGTCTCTACTAAAAATACAAAAAATTAGCCTGGCATGGTGGTCATGCCTGGAATCCCAGCTACTTGGGAGGCTGAGGCAGGAGAATCACTTGAACTCAGGAGGCAGAGAGGCTGCAGTGAGCTGAGATCGTGCCATTGCACTCCAACCTGGGCAATAAGAGCAAAACTCTGTCTCAAAAAAAAAAACTATTATTGAGATGTAATTTCCATACCACTAAATTCACTTCTTTTAAGTGAACAATTCAATGATTTTTAGTAAATTTATAGTTATGCAGCCATCACTAGAATCAAATTTTAAAACATTTTCATCATTCCAAAAAGATGTCACGTCCATTTGCAGTCCCAAGAACTTTTTTTTTCACCCATCCACAACCAGCCTGAGAGAAACAGGACTCCTTATCTCCCTCTTCCAGACTGCAGACTTTTTTTCCCCTAGTCGGCTTGTTCAATGAAGGTACAGCCCAGGTCCAAACTTTATAAACAATGTCTCAGTTCCACAACTACTCTCAGGAAAGCCCAAGGACTCATCTGTCTTCCCCAGTACCTGTTTAAATTTAAGGCCCTGGCTTCTCAAGATAATGAATCCACCCAATCTACAGGCAGCCCCAGAGTCAATTTACCACTCTGATTTTCAGTCCTCACTTGATGGCCAGGCACAGTGGCCCATGCCTGTAATCCCACCACTTTGGGAGGCCAAGGTGGGCAGTTCACCTGAGGCGAGGAGTTCGAGACCAGCCTGGCCAACATGGTGAAACCTCGTCTCTACTAAAAATACAAAAATTAGCCAGGCATGGTGGCCCACATCTGTAGTCCCAGCTACTCGGGAGGCTGAGGCAGGGGAATCGCTTGAACCTGGGAGGTGGAGGTTGCAGTGAGCAGAGATCACGCCACTGCACTCCAGCCTGGGTGACAGAGCAAGACTCTGTATTTAAAAAAAAAAAAAAAAAAGATTTTCAGTCCTCCCTTGGTCTCTAAAACTTAAGAATTTCACATTCTCTTTTAAGCTTAACTTTCCACTTAAAAATTTTTTTTGTTTCTATTTTCTCTCTCCTTTCTAGACTTTGGTAGCAGAGGGTTTTCAGATTATGTCAATCCACCACCCAGTTGAAACTCCTTTTTTTTTTTTTTCTGAGACAGTCTCGCTGTCTGTCGCCCAGGCTGGAGTGCAGTGGCGCGATCTCGGCTCACTGCAAGCTCCGCCTCCCGGGTTCACGCCATTCTCCTGCCTCACCCTCCCGAGTAGCTGTGACTACAGGCGCCCACCACCGCGCCCGGCTAATTTTTTGTATTTTTAGTAGAGATGGGGTTTCACCGTGTTAGCCAGGATGGTCTCGATCTCCTGACCTTGTAATCCACCCGCCTTGGCCTCCCAAAGTGCTGGAATTACAGGCGTGAGCCACCGCGCCTGGCCTGAAACTCTGACTCACTCCAACTGGGTAGTTTTCTTTATCTCTACACTGAAACTGCCTTTACCAATGACCAATGACGCCAACCTTGCCGAATTCAATGGTCAATTCTCAGTCTTCATCTTACAATTTGGCAGGACCTGACACAACTGATTACTCTCTCACCTTCTTGAAATACTCTCTTCACCTGATTTCAGGACACCACACTCTTCTGGCTTATCTCCCACCTCACTACTGCTCTTTCTCATTATCTTTTGTTTTTGTTTTTTTTGTTTGAGATGGAGTCTTACTCTGTCACTCAGGTTGGAGTGCAGCGGTGCAATTTCGGCTCACTGCAACCTCCGCCTCTTGGTTTCAAGCCATCCTCCCACCTCAGTCTCCCAAGAAGCTGGGACCACAGGCATGTGCCACCACACCCGGCTAACTTTAGTATTTTGGTAGAGACAGGGTTTCGCCATGTTGCCCAGGCTTGTCTCGAACTCCTGAGCTCAAGCAATCTGCCTGCTTCAGCCTCCCAAAGTGCTGGGATTACAGGCGTGAGCCACCGTACCAGGCCCCTCATTGTCTTTTAATGGCTGCTCCTCTTTACTTTTAAATGTTGGTAAGCTCCAAGTCTCAGTCCTCAATTCCATTCTTTAATCTCAATACTCACTTTTTAAATGATTTCATCTAGTCCCATGGCTTTAAATATCTATAGACTGAGGACTCCCAAATTTTTATCTCCAGTCCTAGCATCAGTCTTGAGTTGCATATATGTATATGCACCTGCCTGCCTAACATCTCTACTTGCATAAAGTTTATATGAGGGACTTGAGCATTTGTGGATCTTGGTATCTGTTGGTCAGGGGAGGTCCTGGAACCATTCCCCCATGGATCCTGAGGAATGCCTGTAGTGAGATTTGGGATACATTTTGAAGGTGGAATCAATAGAATTGGATGTGGGTTATACGGCATCATATTTGCATATAAACTCCCATATACTTTTTTTTTCCTGAGATAAAGTCTCACTCTGTTGCCCAGGATGGAGTGCAGTGGCGCAATCTTGGCTCATTGCAACCTCTGCCTCCCGGGTTCAAGCAATTCTCCTTCCTCAGCCTCCCAAGTAGCTGAGATTATAGGTGCCCGCCACCATACCCAGCTAATATTTGTATTTTTAGTAGAGATGGGGTTTCACCATGTTGGCCAGGCTTGTCTTAAACTCCTGACCTCAGGTGATCCACTCACCTTGGCCTCCCAAAGTGCTGGAATTACAGGTATAAGCCACCACACCCGGCCTCCTCCCATGTACTGTAAATCATCTCTAGTTTACTTATAATACCTAATACAATGTAAATCAGGGGTGTCCAATCTTTTGGCTTCCCTGGGCTACATTGGAAGAAGTGTCTTGGGCCACACATAAAATACACTAACACTACACTAATGACAGGTCATGAACTTTCAAAAAAAAAAAAAAACTCATAATGTTTTAAGAAAGTTTATGAATTTGTGTTGCGCCACATTCAAAGCCGTCCTGGGGCATGCAGACTGTGGGCCACGAGTTGGACAAGTGTGATGTAAATGTTATATATGAAGAGTCCAAACTGTGGGAAATTCTTTGGGTTAACTGTTTTCTTCAACAGATAAATACTAAGAAAAAGAAGACAGAGGTGGAGCTTATAGACTTAAGACACACCAAGTGTTTTTCCTGTGGGTAAAACTAAATTGTGGTATGTGGGGTTGTACATTTGAGTGTAAACTTTTTTTTTTTTTTTTTGAGACACAGTCTCGCTGTTTCTCAAGCTCTGGAGTGCAGTGGCGAGATCACACTCAGTGTAGCCTCAACCTTTTGGGTCCAAACGATACCTCCACTTCAGCCTCCCAAAGTAGCTAGGACAACAAGCATGCCACCATGCCCAGCTAACATTTTATTTTTTGTAGAGATGGGGGTCTCCCTACATTGCACAGGCTGGTCTCAAAATTCTGGGCTGAAGCAATCCTCTCACCTTGGCCTCCCAAAGTGCTGGGATTATAGGCATGAGCCACCTCACCCAGCCAAGTGTAAACTATTTTTAAAAAAACCACAACAAAGTCAGCTGGGCATGGTGGCTCACACCTGTAATCCCAGCACTTTGGAAGGCTGAGGCAGGTGGATCAATTGAGGTCAGGAGTTCAAGACCAGCCTGGCCAACATGGCAAAACCCTGTCTCTACTAAAAATATAAAAAAATTAGCCATGCGTGATGGCATGCACCTGCAATCCCAGCTACCCGGGAGGCTGAGGCTGGAGAATCGCCTGAACCCGGGAGCTGGAGATTGTAGTGAACTGAGATCATACCACTGCACTCTAGCATGGGCAACAGGGCAGGACTCAAAAAAAAGAAAAAGAAAGTAATTACTGTAAGAGTCAGGATAATGCAGGATAACTGTTATTTATGAGGGGAGGGAGGGAATAATGTTTGAATTGGGGCACATGGAAAAGGCTTTTGGGGTGAGTGGCAAAGTTCTATTTCTTCATCTGGGTCATAGTTGTAGTTACAAAAGAGTTTGCTATATAATAATTTACTAAGGCATACACTTGTTTTGTATGGGCTTTTTTTTTTTTTTTTTTGTGACAGGGTCTTGCTTTGTCACCTAGATTGGAGTGCAGCACTACAATCATGGCTCACTGCAGCCTTCAACTTGTGGGCTCAAGCAATCCTCCCATCTCAGCCTCCCCAAGTGCTGGTATTAAAGGAGTGAGCCACTGCACCCAGCACGGACCAATGTATTTAAAACAGCTCCCTACCGCCTCACTATATCCTCACCCTGTTTTATAACTTTATGTACATCTGTGTACTTGTTATCTTCTATGTACCCCACTTGTTTGACTTACCCAGGCTTACATTCAACGCTAAAAATGTGTATTCTGGACACCCAGTTAAAGTGTCAGAAAGTGACTTTTCTATTATCATACCCCTTTCCCACAGTTATATTTTACTCTTTATTTACCAAAAACAAACAACACTCCTGACCAAGTGCAGTGGCTCATGCCTGTAATCCCAGCGCTTTGGGAGGCCAAGGTGGGCAGATTGCTTGAGCTCAGGAGTTTGAGATCAGCCTGGGCAACACAGCGAAACCCCATCTCTACTAAAAATACAAAAAATTAGCTGGGTGTGGTGGCTCATGCCTGTAGTCCCAGCTACCTGGGAAACTGAGGTGGGAGGGTCACCTGAGCCTGAGACGTCCAGGCTCCAGGGAGTTGTGATCCTGCCACTGCACTCTAGCTTGGGCCACAGAGTGAGACCCTGTCTCAAAAAAACTTAAAAAATTTAAAAAAGCACTCTAATACAGATGACTGCCCTCCTTTAATGGACTTTCATGCTAAGATGGGTTTATTGGGTCATTGTACCACTGAAGTTTTCACCATTTATGTGGTTTCCCTTTTAGTATCTTTCAGTTCATAACTCACCATGCCCAAACTTAACCAGTCAGTCTTACTAAGTGCCTGATCTAAAGGAAAGGGGCAAGTCAAAAGAGATGCAAATAATCCTGAGGTTCCCTCTTCCCATTTCTCCCTTAGGGTAGGCTCAATAGGACTGCAACCATTATTGAAGATGTATGTCTAGTAAAGCAAGAAACTCAAGTTCACAGAAAATGAAGAATATGCAAAGGAACCCAGGTACTAAGATGGGTCAATAATCCACAGGGCTGGACGTCAGCAGTACCTGTAACCTGGAAAAAAGAAGACAAAGTACAAAAGGGTAGAGGGAAGAGAAAAAGTGATCTACAAGAAAGGCAAAGGAGAGAAAAAACAAAACAAAACACAAACCCCCATAGATTCCTAACCTTTCTACTTTCATCAGATCAATTTATTTTATTTATTTATTTATTTATTTATTTATTTATGAGACGGAGTCTCACTCTATCGCCCAGGCTGGAATGCAATGGCACGATCTTGGCTCACGGCAACCTCTGCCTCATGATTCCTCTGCCTCAGCCTCCCAAGTCTGGGATTTCAAGTGCACACCACCACACCCGGCTAATTTTTTATTTTAGAAAAGAGACGGGGTTTCGCCATGTTGGCCAGGCTGGTCTCGAACTCCTGACCTCAGGTGATCCACCCACCTCGGCCTCCCAAAGTGCTGGGATTACAGGCATGAGCCACCGCACTCAGCCTCATCAGACCAATTTTAGATTGACCAAGTACCTACCTTTGCATCTGAACCGTGGAGCTTGGCCCATTCTGTACATCTCCTTGGCCAAACTGGCCATATGCAGCCTGGCCACAAGGAGCCTGTGCTGTTGAGGCTGGAGGTGCCCCCGAGGAAGGTGGGGCTCTTGACATACCTGAGGGTAAAGGACAGAAACTAAGTGATTGGGAAATAACTTTCTTCTCCACCCTGAGTCAGGAATGCAAAGCAAGGATCAATAAACTCAGACCTTCACTGGCCCAATACCACAGTTTAGGCAGTGAAAAGGACACTACCAGCATACAACTGTAGCTACAGCAGTATTCTAAACACAGATTCCCAACAGGGGGCCTACACTCCCCTAAACAAGCATACTAGGGGTGAAGCTGTAGCCAGAGGCACAAGAATGTAGGGCCTTCCTTTGATCACCATACTCTCAGTCAATCCAAGACTGCCTAATATTCTTACCCTACACAACAAGCCAACCCTTTTAAGGAAAAGATCTTACTCCAGAACTCAGAAACTTGGAGCATATATGAAAAAGGAGACTCCGAAGATGACCAAGTAATATACTGAACTAGGCTGCAAAGAAAGGCACCTCTTGGGGAGATTATTCTGCCACCTTCTTCTTCATTCACTCTGCTTATACTAACTATATCCTTTCATCCACCTCTAAGTGTGAAAACGTCAAACAGCACATGATTCAGGAACGTGTTCCTATAGGTCGGAGACCTTGTTTCTGCCCAACAGTTCAGTAAGGACAGCTGGCCTGTCCTCTCATCAGCATTGCCACCTATGTCCTCACAAAAGCTGTACTCCATCCTTCCTATTCCTTAGAACGACCACCAAAGCTACTTACACTACCCTTAGCCATTCTTCAAATATGAAGTTCAGGGAGAGAGCAATTAGTTACTTGGCACATCACTTTTGAAACGTGGATGACCTCTGTTCAAAGAATGTTTTTCTTTTGCTCTGCCCTCAGTAGAGATTAGACATTATAGAACCTGCCTACAGGAACATGATTAACCTAAACTTGCTCACCAACCGTGACAGAATCAGATATGTTTTCCTCTAACAAAGCTTTCTCGTGAGAGAATGCCAAAATCGAGCACTTGACAAAGCGGAGGTGGACTCTGTCCAGCCAAAGTCTCACCTTAGAATTAAGCTTCTTCCAAAGACCTGGGGCCTAATCTCATCACAATATTTTTTTCCCCACAGTTAAAATCATCATACTTCATTATTTCCCAAATCTTACCAGTACCTCCTTGATGCCTTTTTTCCATATCCCTTTATGAAAGCATAGAGTTTGGCATACCCTAAATCATCGGCTAGCCTAAGCAAAGATCTATTGTTAACTATTTCCAAAAAGCCCCTCTGGAGAATCTGTAGAGTACTAGCTGCTCTTCTTGAGAAAGTAAGGTAAGGCCGGACATGGTGGCTCACTCCTGTAATCCCAGCACTTTGGGAGGCCAAGGCGGGTGGATCACGAGGTCAGGAGTTCGAGACCAGCCTGGCCAACATGGTGAAACCCTGTCTCTACTAAAAATATAAAAATTAGCCAGGCCTGGTGGCATGTGCCTGTAATCCCAGCTATTCGGGAGGCTGAGGCAGGAGAACTGCTTGAACCCAGGAGACAGAGGTTACAATGAGCCAAGATCGTGCCACTGCACTCCAGCCTGGGTGACAGAGTAAGACTCTGTCTCAAAAAAGAAAAAGAAAAAGTAAGGTTAAAAGCCAAACATTGAACCTAGAGCAGCATCAGATTAGTATTCTCTTATTACCATGACATTACAGAGCATCTAAAAAGCAGAGGAAACTCAAGCAAAGGAAAAGGATGGATATCAGAAGAAAGACATGAGAGGCACCAAAAGTCAGGCACACAAATATCACACTTTTCGTCCCCATAAACTACACTGTCCCAGGGTCATTTATACATAAGAATCAGCAGTGCAACAAGAGGCTTTCTCAACATATATGAGGAATAAATTATTTCAAGGAGACTACAAGTCAACAGGAAATATTCGGTCCTGGTCACAGGATCTAGAGGGGTGTGGACCACAACCCTTCCATTTAGCTCTGAACAATGTGACCAGGTAAGGCTGCACAAGGTGATACCCACAGGAAGTGAGCGGTCAGTGAACCTGGGAGATGTGTTCCCACTAGATGGCTTAAGGCAGAAACACAGTACCTTATCTAAAAACAGGGAAGACAGCTGGGCGCGGTGGCTTACGTTTGTAATCCTAGCACTTTGAGAGGCCGAGGCAAGTGGATCACCTGAGGTCAGGAGTTCGAGACCAGCCTGGCCAACATGGCGAAATCCTGTCTCTACTAAAAATAGAAAAATTAGCCAGGTGTGGTGGTGGGCGCCTGTATCCCAGCTACTCAGGAGGCTGAGGCACAAGAATCACTTGAACCTGGGAGGCAGAGGTTGCAGTGAGCTGAGATTGTGCCATTGCACTCCAGCCTGGGTAACAAGAGCCAAACTCCGGCTCAAAAATAAAAAAGAAAAAAAATAAGGCCAGGTGTGGTGGCTCACATCTGTAATCCCAGCATTTGGGAGGCTGAGGCGGATGGATCACCTGAGGCCAGGAGTTTGAGACCAGCCTGGCCAACATGGTGAAACCCCATCTCTACTAAAAATACAAAACATTAGCCGGGTGTAGTGGCACATGCCTGTAATCCCAGCTACTTGGGAGGCTGAGGCAGGAGAATCGCTTGAACCTAGGAGGCGGAGGTTATAGTAAGCTGAGATTGTGCCATTGCACTCCAGCCTGGGCAACAAGAGCAAAATTCCATCTCAAAAAAAATTAAAAATAAGGCCAAAGGTGATGGCTCATGCCTGTAATGTCAGCACTTTGGGAAGCCGAGATGGGCGAATCATTTGAGGTCAGGAGTTCGAGACCAGCCTGGCCAACATGGTGTAACACCGTCTCTACTAAAAATACAAAAAATAGCCAGGCATGGTGGCAGGCGCCTGTGATCACAGCTACTCTGGAGGCTGAGGCAGGAGAATTGTTTGAATCTGGGAGGCGGAGGTTGCAGTGAGCCGAGATTGTGCCACTGCACTCCAGCCTGGGCAACAGAGCAAGACTGTCTCAAAAAATAAAAAATAAATAAATAAAAAATAAAATAATCCCAGCATTTTGGGAAGCCGAGGTGGGTGGATCACTTGAGGTTGGGAGTTCAAGACCAGCCTGACCAACATGAAGAAACCCCGTCTCTACTAAAGATACAAAATTAGCGGGGTGTGGTGGTGCATGCCTGTAATCCCAGCTACTCAGGAGGCTGAGGCAGGAGAATCACTTGAATCCAGGAGGTGGAGGTTGTGGTGAGCCGAGATCGTGCCACTGCACTCCAGCCTGGGCAACAAGAGTGAGACTCTGTCTCAAAAAAAAAAAAAAAAAACAGGCCAGGCATGGTAGCTCACGCCTATAATCCCAGCACTTTGGGAGGCTGAGGCGGGCGGATCACAAGGTCAGGAGTTCAAGACCAGCCTGGCCAAGATGGTGAAACCCCCCTCTCTACTAAAAATACAAAAAAATTAGCTGGTGTGGTGGCGGGTGCCTGTAATCCTACCTACTCAGGAGGCTGAGGCAGAGAACTGCTTGAACCTGGGAGGTGGAGGTTGCAGTGAGCCAAGATGGTGCCACTGCACTCCAGCCTGGGCGACAGAGAGAGACTCCATCTCAAAATAAATTTTAAAAATACAAAAATTAGCTGGACGCGGTGGTGCATGCCTGTAATCCCAGCTACTGGGGAGGCTGAGGCAGGGGAAGTGCTTAAGCCCAGGAGGCAGAGGTTGCAATGAGTTGAGATCGTGCCACTGTATTCCAGCATGGGTGATAGAGCAAGACTCTGTCTCAAAAAAAAATTAAAATAATAATAAAAAAAGGGAAGGGAAGGGCACCCACGGGGCTCTCAGCTACACAGGGCCAGATTTATGTCCTCAATCCCAGTCACCCAAACTTCTCAGGTAGCTTAGCTAGAGCAATACAACCCAACCTGAAGACTCTGCTGATTTCCTTCCCTAGCTCAAAGGAAACAGAAACAGAAACATACCTTGGGGAGGTGTTTGCTGATAGCCTGGTACTGGGCCATTGTAGGCTCCATAGGGAATGGCGGGGGCTGTGGACCCTGATTGCCCACCGTAGCTGGACTGATGATAGCCTGGGTAGATGGGCTGGGGCTGCCCAAATGGTGGCACAGGTGGAACTGACTGGTTGACGTTCATTATGAAAGCATTCCCAATTTGGTCTCACCTGTTAGAGAGAAGAGAAATTAGTCAAAATGAACTTTCCAAAGAGAGCAACTATTCAGGGCAGAAGTAGAGATAAAAAGAAATTGACCTTATCAGACAGTGATCAGTTTAATAATCCTCACACTTCCACAGGATCTTAGTCATTTTCTGCCCCAGCCAGCATTCAGGTTATCTCCTAAAAGCAAGGATTTTGTTATTCTGACCACCCACCCTTTGTCACTGTCTAAATAGTATAAATTTCAACTTCAGACAGACCCACTGAAATGGAGCAGCAGCCTCCATTCCCCAGTGGTATGATTTCTAGTGTCTAGTCACACAGAGTCTTGTGGCTGATGAACTACCTTGATGTTACAGGTAAAAGAAACAATGTTCCCACTTTCCATTCATTCACTCTAGCATCCATTCATTCAGCAAACATCGAGTACCCTCTAGTGTGCCAAACAACTGATTTAAAATCAATCAGGCTAAAAATCTAAAACAGATCTGCTAAAATCCTTCCCCCTCATTGACAAAATTTAGGCTGAGTTACAGAAATGACATTCTTTAGCTAAACTGCCATAATACAAATGATACTCCAACCCGAGTCTTTCCACCAAAAGAGTGTATGGACCTTAAAACTGAAGGTTTTTTTTTTTTTTTGAGACGGAGTCTCACTGTTGCCAGGCTGGAGTGCAGCGGCGCAATCTCGGCTCACTGCAACCTCCACCTCCTGGGTTCAAACGATTCTCCTGCCTCAGCCTCCCGAGTAGCTGGGATTACAGGCGCGTGCCACCACAGCCAGCTAGTTTTTGTATTTTTAGTAGAGATGGGTTTTCACCCTGTTAGCCAGGCTGGTCTCGATCTCCTGACCTCGTGATCCACCCACCTTGGCCTCTCAAAGTGCTGGGATCACAGGTGTGAGCCACCACGCCCGGCCAAAACCGAAGCATTAAAATCAATAAAAGTTGGCTGGGCACAGTGGCTCACGCCTGTAATCCCAGCACTTTGGAAGGCCGAGTCGGGCAGATCACTTGAGGTCAGGAGTTGGTGACCAGCCTGGCCAACACGGTGAAACCCAGTCTCTACTAAAAATACAAAAACTAGCCGGGCATGGTGGTACGCGCCTGTAATCCCAGCTACTTGGGAGGCTGAGGCAGGAGAATCGCTTGAACCCAGGAGGCGGAGGTTGCAATAAGCCGAGATCGCGCCACCGCACTCCAGCCTGAGCAATAGAGCAAGACTCCCTTTCAATAAAAAATAAAGGACACCTGAAAACTCTAGCAAGGTAACAGATTAAAATCGAGTGCAGAACAGGCACCAAAACTTCTTCACGTAATCTGAGGAAACAGTTCAAGAATCAGGGGCAAAGTTAGAGTTAGATTTCATGGAAAAAATCATTCACCTCATCCCTCAAGCAGAAGACTATGAATATTCTAAATTCCAATGCACTTCTCCAACTCTCCTGTTTCTGCTCCCCTTACGATTGTTATGAATCTCAGCCACCATCAAAAGTATTACAACCTTGCTCACCAACACAGGGATGAATTAGAGGGCCTTTTCTAAATAGGGTCTTTCCAAGAAAACTATCTCATCACATCTACTTTCAACAGCTGTATCATTCCAATTATCCTATAGACAGAAGGGGCCCAGGAAGCAGGAGCACTCAAGAGTTGCTGCAAAGGGAACAATGGGCCTCTCCCCCTTTGCTAGAAGGGCCACCTTGACTATTGAAAAGGAGCTGATTCCTGGTCTAAAACTCTTTAAACTCAAAGTTATCTCAGTAGCTGTTCTTCCAAACCCTAAACCTCACACAGGTCACTGACACTAAGTTTAAAATATGTCCCCTCCCTTTATGTTTCCAAAGCCGGGGGGAGGGGTAAAGAAAGGAGCTTCTTCTCCAGAAAATAATCCCCTCAAACACATTCAAGAGCTTGGAGTCAGACTGAAGTCTCGACTCTATTCTGGGTGGATAGTCGAGGGTGACAACCCAAGGGGGCGGGGCAAGCTTCCTAGAACTCTGCAAGTAGTCAAGCCATGGAGCCTCGGAGAGCCGAGGATCAAAACCGAGAAGCCAAGTCGGCTTCTAGGGCCACGTTAAGAGAAGGGGCTGCTCTGTTAAGCACAGAGACCAAGCGTCTTGCACCTTTTAACACGCTTGGGGCAGGAAGCAGGAGCCGGAATCTGGGCCGGGAGACGAAGGGATGGTCTAGGACCTGCTCCTGGATGGTGGATGCGTGAGGTGAGGGTCTCTTCCCAGGCCCCGCCCCCAGGCTCCTCCCTTCTTTCTGAAACCGGACCCCAATCTGGCCAGTAATACCCTGACCTCTCCTTTGCTTTCCTACCCGCCAACCTCCCGATGCCACTCCTTACCCGGCTCCAGATCCAGGTTAGACTTCGTTCCTAACGTCAAGGCTCCCAGGCTCCACTTCCGGTTCCGAGGGGGCCGTCGCGTCACCCCCGGAAGTTCCTCCTCCACGCTTTAGGGCCGGGCCACTCCTTCTGCCACGTCTGCATTTCGGGGACCCGGATGCGGCGCATGCGCTTCTTTCATCTTCCCATCATGGCCGCCGCCTGGGCGCTTCTGCTGAGTCGTATGTATTTCCCTCCTGACATTTTTTTTTCAGATGTTCCGGTCACTTTATGGCCTCACCAATAGAAATGAGATTAAAAAGAATTTGTCAAACTATCTTTAATAATGCCCCTTCACTCTGCCTGTGACGTATTAGTGACCTCTGAGCTAGAGTCTTGTAGTCACTTCCTGCTGACCCTTGACCCCGTTGATTTCCGTCGGCTAGGTTGATCTCACCCATGGCCTTTGCTGGTCATGAGATTTGCGGAACGTGTGGTGGTGGTAAAGGGCACCAACTGTTGTCAACCTGCATGTGGGGATCAGAGGTCTGGCTCTACAGCTTGTAAAATGGAAATAATAATAATGCCCGTATAAGAACTTGAGAGGATGAAATTAGGCCACACAGGCCGCTTGGCATCATAGTAAGCACTCAGTAAAGGTCAGTTGTTATTAACCATTTTTATACAGTGCCTTCGTTTAGGTGCAGAGCTTTATCAGAGCCAAAAGATCTCAGCTCTCTTGGAAAAGTTATAGTTCCTGCAGTAATTATTAGTACCCCGTTTAATGGCTAAGTAATTATAGTTAACAATGCTAGCATTTCTTTTTCATATATATGACTTCATTTGAACTTTACTATTTATTGATTTAATAATTTTTCGAGCACTGCTGTTGAAACTGCCTTTGCAAAATTACAACTGAGGAAATTATGATAGTGGAAGAAATCAGACTTAACCGACTCCATCTTGCTTCTAACCTTTAAGCTGTCCTTATTCATTCCTGGGTGTAGGTGGAACTAACTTTGGGGAGGAATTCAGTTTATGGTTTGACTCTGAAACAAAATTGATAATAGCCCCTTCCCGAAAAGACCCCCTTCTTGCCTGGGGACCAGTCTGTCTTTACAGGACTAACAAATTGGCTACAAGATTACAAATTACACTTTAGGGGTCATGCAGCCTCTGGCTCCAAGAGTCTGAACCTCCCCAAATTGCTTTTAGGAATAACATCACTATTGTAAAACCTAAGATTAGTGCTTGAGATATTTTGCAGACCCTGCACTCATTGGATCAGCTGACTACCTAGACCGGTAACCTGGCTCAATCAGTTCTGCCATTCCACCCAGAAACAGAAAACAGCAAGAAAACATCACTTCGACTCCCTGTGATTCCATCTTCAACCTGACCAATCAGCACTCCCCGCTTCCCAAGCTCCTACTCGCCAAATTTTCTTTAAGAACGCTGATCCTCAAATGCTCAGGGAGACTAATTTGTGTAATAATAAAACTCTGGTTTCCCACACAGCTGGCTCTCTGTGAATTACTCTTTCTCCATTGCAATTCCCCGGTCTTGATAAATCAGCTCTGTCAAGGCAGCAGGCAGGGTGAACCCATTGAGCGCTTACATTGTGTGCCAAGCCATGTTCTTGGTTCTGGAAATAGAGCAGTGAACAAAAGTGTTTGTTCTCATATTATGGACAGTAAATATCAGTTATTCTGAGGCACAGAGTGGTTTATTCACTGAAAAATTTGCACATTAGGCTGTGCTGGAAACTATATATTAGGCATTGAGCATGCTTTACTAAACAAGCAGATTGTTCTTGTCCTCTCTTTTGTTTTGAGACAGAGTCTTGTTCTGTCTCCAGGCTGGAGTGCAGTGGCCCAATCTTGGCTCACTGCAACTTCCGCCTCTTGGGTTCAAGTGATTCTCATGCCTCAGACTCCCGAGTAGCTGGGATTACAGGCACACGCCACCACCCCAGCTAATTTTTGTATGTTTAGTATAGACAGGGTTTCACCATATTGGCCAGGATGGTCTTGATCTCCTGACGTTGTGATTCGCCCCCCTTGGCCTCCCAAAGTGCTGGGATTACAGGTGTGAGCCACCGCGCCCAGCCTGTTGTTTTGTTTTAAAGACGATTTTGCTATGTTGCTCAGGCTGGGCTCAAGTGGTCCTCCTACCTCAGCAGGAGTAGCTGGGTAGTTGAGTAGCTAGGGCTACAGGTATGTGCCACCACATCTGGCTAATTTTTTGTAGAGGTGAGGTCTCCCTGTGTTGCCCAGGGTGGTCTCAAATTCCTCCCACCTCAGCCTTCCAAATTGCTGAGATTACAGGTGTGAAGCCACCACACCTGACCTGTTAGTTTATAGTCAGTGATTAAAGTGTGATCAGCAGTATCAGTATCACCTGGAAACTTGCTTGAAATGCAAATTTCAGACCCACTTTACATAGATAAGAGCCAGAAATTCTGGAAGTGGGACCCAGCAAGCTATGGTTTAAGGCCCTCCAGGTGATTCCATTGCTGATTTGAGAACCACTAGTCTAGATGAATAATTTGCCTAATTCAACTAACATATGTTGAGCACCTGACCTAAACTGGTCCTCTGCTAAGCATTTTCACATGATTCATCCCACTTGCCTCATATCGATATAGGAAAGTAAATATCTTCTGTCTTGCTTAAGGTTGCACCCCCTAGGGCCCGGCATGGTGGCTCATGCCTGTAATCCCAGCACTTTGGGAGGCCGAGACAGGCGGATCACCTGAAGTCAGGAGTTTGAGAGCAGCCTGGCCAACCCTGTCTCTACTAAAAATACAAAAATTAGCTGGATGTCATGGCGCATGCCTGTAATCCCAACTACTCAGGAGGCTGAGGCAGGAGAATCGCTTGAACCCAGGGGACGGAGGTTGCAGTGAACCAAGATTGCACCACTGCACTCCAGCCTGGGACACAGAGCCAGACTCCGTCTTAAAAAAAAGGTTGCACCCCTGGTAAGTGGTAGATCCTAGATTCAGTTTCTTTCTTCCCCCTTCCCCCACCTTTTTTTTTTCTATTTGAGACGATCTCTGTCACCCAGGCTGGAGTGCAGTAGCATGATCTTGGCTCCTTTCACCCTCCGCCTCCCAGGCTAAAGTGATCCTCCCCACCCAGCCTCCCTAGTAGCTGGGACTACAGGCATGTGCCACCACTCTTAGCTAGCTAAGTTTTGTATTTTTTGTAGAGATGGGGTTTCACCATGTTACCCAGGCTGGTCTCAAACTCCTGGGCTCAAGCAATCTGCCCGCCTCGGCCTTCCAAAGTGCTGGGATTACAGGCATAAACCATCATGCCCGGACCATAGTTCATAGTTTCTTTCTTTTTTTTTTTTTTTTTTTGAGAGTCTCACTCTGTTGCCCAGGCTGGAGTGCAGTGGCACTATCTTTCCTCACTGCAGCCTCTGTCTCCTGGGTTCAAGCGATTCACCTGCCTCAGCCACCCAAGTAGCTGGGATTACAAATGTGTGCCACCACACCTGGCTAATTTTTGTATTTTTAGTAGAGACAGGGTCTTACCATGTTGGCCAGGCTGGTCTCAAACTCCTGGCCTCAAGTGATACGCCTGCCTCGGCCTCCCAAAGTGCTGGGATTACAGGCATGAGCCACCATGCCCAGCTCGGTACCATAGTTTCTTGAGGTTAGAGACTAATGTGTTACAATTTATTGGTTTCTGTATCTGCACTCAGTGGTTCTCAATCTCGGTTACACATTAGAATCATCTGTGGCGCTTTTTATTTTTCTTTTTGAGACAGAGTTTCGCTCTTGTTGCCCAGGCTGGAGTGCAGTGGTGTGATCTCGGCTCACTGCAACCTCTCCCTCACGCGTTCAAGCGATTCTTCTGCCTCAGCCTCCCAAGTAGCTGGTATTACTGGCATGCGCCACCATGCCTGGCTAATTTTTGTATTTTGAGTAGAGATGGAGTTTCACCATGTTGGCCAGGATGGTCTCAAACTCCTGACCTCAGGTGATCCACCTGCCTTAGCCTCCCAAAGCGCTAGGATTACAGGCGTGAGCCACTGCACTCGGCCTTGTGGTGCTTTTTAAAATGCCACTACCAGGTACCAGACCAATAAAATCTGTCCCTAAGGATGAGACCTGGATATGTGTGTGTGTAAAACTTCATTGCATCATCATTTAATCCTATATGCTGATATGCTGTCTTTTTTTAGGGACTCAGTAGCTGTAAACGTTTTCTAGGTGATTTTAATATGCACTGAGGGTTAATTGAAATCCATTGGTATAGCACAATGGCTGACATGTAGCTAACGCTCAATAAATGTTTGAATAGTGAATGAATAGATATTTAGATCCTCTTTTTTTTTTTTTTTTTTTTTTTTTTGAGACAGAGTTTTGCTCTTTTTACCCAGGCTGGAGTGCAATGGCCCCATCTTAGCTCACCACAACCTCCGCCTCCCGGGTTCAAGCGATTTTCCTGCCTCAGCCTCCCAAGTAGCTGGGATAACAGGCATGTGCCACCACGCCTGGCTAATTTTTGTATTTGTAGTAGAGACGGGGTTTCTCCATGTTGATCAGGCTGGTCTTGAACTCCTGACCTCAGGTGATCCACCCACCTTGGCCTGCCAATGTGCTGGGATTACAGGCGTGAGCCACCGAGCCTGGCCTAAATCCTCTTTTTACTGGTGAGGCCAAGTGACTGCCCTGCCTGAGGTCACACAGCTAGTAAGTGATGGAAGAACCCAAATTCAAGCCGGGCACGGTGGCTCATGCCTGTAATCCCAGCACTTTGGGAGGCCGAGGTGGGCGGATCACCTGAGGTCAGCAGTTCGAGACCACCCTGGCCAACATGGTGAAACCCCGTCTCTACTAAAAATACAAAAATTAGCTGGGCATGGTGGCAGGTGCCTGTAGTGTCAGCTACTTGGGAGGCTGAGACAGGAGAATCGCTTGAACCTGGGAGGTGGAGGTAGCAGTGAGCTGAGACCACGCCATTGCACTCCAGCCTGGGCAACAAGAGCGAAACTCTGTCTAAAAAAAAAGGGGGGGGGCCAGGCGCGGTGGCTTACACCTGTAATCCCAGCACTTTGGGAAGCCAAGATGGGCAGATCATGAGGTCAGGCGTTTGAGACCAGCCTGGCCAACATGGCGAAACCCCGTCTCTACTAAAAATACAAAAAGCTAACTAAGTGTGGTGGCACATGCCTGTAGTCCCAGCTACTCAGGCTGAGGCAGGAGAATCGTTTGAACCTGGGAAGCGGAGGTCGCAGTGAGCCAAGATCTCCATTACACTCCAGCCTGGGCGACAGGGCGAGACTCCGTCTCAAAAAAACCCAAGTTCAATTCTTCTGACACCAAAATCCCAAGTATTTTCTTTTTGGAGATCGAGTCTCCCTCTGTTGCCTCCAAGTGTTTTCTCCCCTTTTTCTTTCTTTCTTTTTTTTTTTGGAGACAGGGTCTCACTCTGTCACCCAGGCTAGAGTGCAGTGGCAGGATCATGACTCACTGCAGCTTCGACCTCCAGGGCTCAAGCAACCCTCCCACATCAATATCCCAAGTAGCTGGGACTATAGGAGCATGTGACCAGGCAGGCCTGGCTAAACTTTTTTGTATTTTTTGTAGAAACAGGGTCTCACCATGTTATCTAGGCTAGTCTTGAACTCCTGGGCTCAAGCGATCCACCTGCCTCAGCCTCTCAAAGTGCTGGGATTATAGGCATGAGCCACTGCACCCAGTCCAAGTGTCTCTAGGACATAGAGGCATATGCCAAGGCAAACAGTATTTAGCATACACTAGGTGGGAAGCTATTTCATGAAACTCTGTAGCCTTTGATAATCACAGTTACAGCACCATAATGTTATGCCTTGTAACAGAGACATTCTCGTAATGGAAACCTAGAGACAAGTAGAGATTGTATTAACATGGGTTGGTATGTTTACGCACACCTACACACCTTTCCGTGACCACGTATGTATTGTAATAGGTAATTTATTTTCTTACAGTTTTTTGTTTGTTTGTTTTTGTTTTTTTTTTTTTTTTTTGAGACGGAGTCTCACTCTGTCACCCAGGCTGGAGTGCAGTGGCACGACCTCGGCTCACCACAAGCTCCGCCTCCCGGGTTCACGCCATTCTCCTGCCTCAGCCTCCCGAGTAGCTGGGACTACAGGCAACTGCCACCAAGCCCAGCTAATTTTTTGTATTTGTGGTAGAGATGGGGTTTCACCGTGTTAGTCAGGATGGTCTCGATCTCCTGACCTCATGATCCGCCCGCCTTGGCCTCCCAAAGTGCTGGGTTTACAGGCGTGAGCCACCGTGCCCAGCCTATAGTTTTTTTTTGTTTTTTTAATTTTTTTTTTTTACTTTTTTTAATAATAAGAAAATAGAGATGGGGGGCGTCTCACAATGTTGCCCAGGCTGGTCTCAAATTCCTAGACTCAAGCAATCCACCAACCTTGGCCTCCCAAAGTGCTAGGATTATAGGCGTGAGCCACCATGCCTGGCCCACCATTTATTAATTAACATAAATTTATACAGCGAGAATGCATTCTTTCCTGGGATCTTGGAGCAAGCCCAGCCATTCTTTGCCAGCTATGGAATTGAAGCCCCTGCTGCTGCCACTTTGAAAGGGTCTTTGGAGGAAAGCAGTTGAGATTAGCCCATGGTCCTATTAGAGAAGGCACAGTTCCTGAAAGGGTGTACATTGGTTATAGAGCCCAGAGAGTTTGTATTCTGAGTCCTGAATAAAAGGCCCATGCAGGAGAATGGGGAACATGGAGGGCAGAAGTTTGTACTATAATTAGCTCTAGGAGTAACACAGAAGGGGGAGGGAGGGGAGTACAAGCGGCATCTATTTTGAGCACATCTGCGATTGACGGGACACGTGTGCTGGACTGTAATGATCCCAGGGCCAAGTTGCCTGCCTGTGGTGTGTGGTGTGGGGGGGAGGCCTGGGGCAGCAGGAGCAGGACAGCCGGACAGGAAGGCCGGACGGGGTTCGAGCACCTCAACTTCTCTTCCTGGGACACTGTTCAAACTCCGGGGGCCATAGGCCAAGCTGAGCGATGGGTGCTGAGGAGGAGGTGCTGGTCACACTATCAGGGGGGGCCCCCTGGGGCTTCCGACTTCAGGGGGGGGCCGAGCAGAGGAAACCCTTACAGGTGTCTAAGGTAAGGGAGAGCCCCTGAAATGAAGCTTCAGGGAAAGGGAACCCAAGGGATCCTGGGAAGAGATGTGTGGTGTCATGTGGTGGGGGTTGGGGGGGTGGTATGGTGGGGGTTGGGGGGGGTGGGGGTTGGGGGGATGGTGTGGTGGGGGTTGGGGGGGGTGTGGTGGGGGTTGGGGGGGTGGTGTGGGGGTGGGGGGGTGGGGGTTGGGGGGGTGGTGTGGTGGGGGTTGGGGGGGTTGGGGGTGGTATGGTGGGGGTTGGGGGGTGGTGTGGTGGGGGTTGGGGGGGTGGTGTGGTGGGGGTTGGGGGGTGGTGTGGTGGGGGTTGGGGGGGTGGTGTGGTGGGGGTTGGGGGGTGGTGTGGTGGGGGTTGGGGGGGTGGTGTGGTGGGGGTTGGGGGGTGGTGTGGTGGGGGTTGGGGGGGTGGTGTGGTGTGGGGGTGGTGGGGGTTGGGGGGTGGTGTGGGGGTTGGGGGGGTGGTGTGGTGGGGGTTGGGGGGGTGGTGTGGTGGGGGTTGGGGGGTGGTGTGGTGGGGGTTGGGGGGGTGGTGTGGTGGGGGTTGGGGGGGTGGTGTGGTGGGGGTTGAGGGTTGGTGTGGTGGGGGTTGGGGGGTGGTGTGGTGGGGGGTGGGGGGTGGTGTGGTGGGGGTTGGGGGGTGGTATGGTGGGGGTTGGGGGGTGGTGTGGTGGGGGTTGGGGGGGTGGTGTGGTGGGGGTTGGGGGGGGTGGTGTGGTGGGGGGTGGGGGGTGGTGTGGTGGGGGGTGGGGGGTGGGGGGTGGTGTGGTGGGGGTTGGGGGGTGGTGTGGTGGGGGTTGGTGGGGGGTGGTGTGGTGGGGGTTGGGGGGGTTGGGGGGGTGGTGTGGTGGGGGTTGGGGGGTGGTGTTGTGGGGGTGGGGGGGTGGGGGAGTGGGGGGGGTGGTAGGGTGGGGGTTGGGGGGGTGGTAGGGTGGGGGTTGGGGGGTGGTGTGGTGGGGGTTGGGGGGGTGGTGTGGTAGGCGTTGGGGGGGTGGGAGGCTGTGAAGATGGGGTGGGTGGTGGGCAGTGAAGTATGCTCAAGTCTCATAGTGGGAGTAGCGTCTGACCACAGGCTTCTTGTGGGGGTCTATTAGAAAAGAGAATTCGTGGTTTCCAGGGAGCAGAGGAAAAAGAAATGCTCTATTTCAGTTCCCTGCAGCACTGTGGTATCAGAGGCCCAGCTCTGGTCATCCAGTGTTTGTTCTCTTGGGTATGTGCCACTACTCCAAACTCCAGAAATACGGGGAAGGTTCTAATTTCTCTCTGACTAAACTGATATGTGATGAACTGAAACTGCCTCGCACAGCCTAGCCCAGCCCAGCCCTACCCTGCCTCACCCTGCCCTGCCCATGCCTTCAGTGCTCTTTCCCTAGGTCAGATCCTTTCTCCCACTAGGCAAGACTTTTTAGGTGCTAGGAGGGTTATGGCAAGATCTGGCCTCACAGATGAAGTCATTACCCTTTTGGTTTCACCCTACAGGCTTAGTTTTCCGAACTGTAAAATGTGGGTAATAATAGTACTTATACCTACTTCATGGAACCATTCTAAGGATTAAATGCAATAATACATGTAGCACAGTGCCCAACACTTAGTAAGAACTCAATAAATGGTAGCCACTACTACTATTATTACTTTGGCATATATACATTTGTGTGTACACATGGCACACATATACCCAAATAATCACAATCTTCCAGAATACCACTGGACTCCCTCCAACCCGGAGTACTCTTCTAAAATCTTGACTGTGTAATGGCACCTGGGGTTCCAAGGCCTAGTAGAGAATTACCAGCCAATATAGATATTGCCCTTGGAGAAAAAGCTTGTGGAGATAACCACCATTTCTTTCCGTTTTTCTTTTTTCTTTTTTGCGACAGAGTCTTACTCTGTTGCCCAGGCTGGAGTACAGTGACACGATGGCTCACTGCAACCTCTGCTTCTTGGGTTCAAGCAATTCTCCTGCCTCAGCCTCCTAAGTATCTGGGATTACAGGCGCGCACCACCACGGCCGGCTGATTTTTGTACTTTTAGTAGAGACAGCGTTTCACCCATTGGCCAGGCTGGTCTTGAACTCCTGATCTCAAGTGATCCACCCGCCTAGGCCTCCCAAAGCACTGGGCTTACAGGCATGAGCCACTGCGCCCAGCCAATAACATCCATTTCTAGTTACCTACCCCATGCAGTTCTTCCCAAGCCTCTTTCATTCAATGGTTACCCTATTTCCCACCATATGATGTATTTCTTTCTCCAGTCTGTATATTTTCTTCCCTCTAGACAGGCCACTTCAACTGCAGCAACTTCCATGCATCTCCCCACCCTTCTTACCCTGCAAAGTAAAATCCCCTCCTGTGGGTCCTTCCCATCTTTTCCTTTCATTCTATTCCCTTTGGAGCCCTCTCTTACCTACAGTGTCTCCTTTAACATCTCAGATTCGAAGACGGAGCCAGGCTGGCAGAGCAGGACTCCGAGAGAGGGACCAGCTCTTGGCAATCAATGGGGTCTCTTGCACCAACCTCTCCCATGCCAGTGCCATGAGCCTCATCGATGCCTCAGGAAATCAGCTTGTCCTCACTGTGCAGCGGTATGGACCTCCCTCCTCTTCTCTTCCCCTAATCCAGGGCTCCCATTGCCTGTCTCAGCTCTGTGTCTCACTGGCCTGGCTTTAGCAACTAACAGGTACCTATTTCTGCTCGTGCGTTTCTGCTGGAGTGCAGATGGTTTGTGTCTGCCTCCCAGAAGGCTTGAACATATCTGCAATTAAGGGATGGGGATGTCAGTGGGTATTTGACTGATGGGCCTACTTCAACCTCTGGCCTGTCTCCTCCTCATCACATCTTCCTCTAAGCCTATTTCCACTCACAGCCCTTCAAACACATTGGCCTCCCAGTTTGTCTTCATATCTCCACTCTTCCCGGCCCACCCATTCCAACTGTATGACAGCCTTCTCTCTCCCTTACCTCTTCCCTCCATCCCTTCCAGATCTCTCTAGCTGTCAGTACCCAGCCCATCTCTCAAGCTCTATCATCTTTCCTATCCAGGTTAGCAGACGAGGGTCCTGTGCAATCTCCATCTCCCCATGAGCTTCAGGTGCTATCACCCTTATCTCCACTGAGTCCTGAGCCCCCTGGTGCTCCAATTTCTCAGCCTCTTCAGCCTGGGAGCCTTCGTTCACCTCCTGATAGTGAGGCTTACTACGGAGAGACTGACAGTGATGCTGATGGCCCTGCCACCCAGGAGAAGCCACGCCGACCTCGCCGCCGAGGCCCCACAAGGCCCACCCCTCCGGGTGCCCCACCTGATGAGGTCTACCTGTCTGACAGCCCTGCAGAGCCAGCACCTACTATCCCTGGCCCTCCCAGCCAGGGTGACAGCCGTGTGAGCTCCCCGTCTTGGGAGGATGGGGCAGCCCTTCAGCCACCCCCAGCTGAGGCTCTGCTGTTACCCCATGGCCCCCTCCGACCTGGTCCTCATCTCATCCCTATGGTGGGGCCTGTTCCCCACCCAGTGGCAGAAGATCTTACTACCACCTACACTCAGAAGGCCAAGCAAGCCAGTGAGTGCCTGAACCCCTTTTCCCCAGCCAGGATCCTTCAATCTGAGCCTTAAATCCACCCTTCTATAGCCATACATTCTCCCTACCTTGGGACCCTTGGATACAGTCTTGGGGACAGGAGGAGTAATGAGTAGAAGGGGAGCATAATTATTCTCATGGCCCCCATTATTTTTGCTGTTTGAACCAATGTGGCAAAAGGATAAGGTGATTCAGTTCAACCCAGGAACAGGGTAAGTAGAGAAATTGGAAAGGGACACAAATAGATGAAGGGTTTGGTGGTAGTGATAATCGTTATTGTGTGTCATGATTGGATGAAAGCAGAGTACAGACACAGGACAGGGGAGTATTTAAAAGCAGGTTGAAGGTTGGGCAACGTGGCTCATACCTGTAATCCCAGCACTTTGGGAGGCTGAGGTGGGAGGATAGCATGAACCCAGGATTTTTGTTTTGTTTTGTTTTTTGTTTTTTTGAGATGGAGTTTGGCTCTTGTGCCTAGGCTGGAATGCAATGGCATGATCTCAGCTCATTGCAACCTCCGCCTCCCGGGTTCAAGCGATTCTGCAGCCTCTGCCTCCCAAGTAGCTGGGATTACAGGCACCTGCCACCACACCTGGCTAATTTTTTGTATTTTTAGTAGAGATGGGGTTTCACCATATTGGTCAGGCTGGTCTCGAACTCCTGACCTCAGGTGATCTGCCTACCTCGGCCTCCCAAAGTGCTGGGATTACAGGCGTGAGCCACCATGCCCGGCAGAAGCCAGAAGTTTGAGACCAGCCTGGACAACATCGTGAGACTTCATCTCCAGGAAAAATTTTAAAATTAGCCAAACACTGTGGCACATGTCTATGGTCCCAGCTACTTGGGAGGCTGAGGCAAGAGGATTGCTTGAGCCTGAGAGGTTTAGGCTGCAGTGAGCCATGTTTGCGCTACTGCACTCCAGCGTGAGCAACAGACCAAGACCCTGTCTTAAAAATAAATAAATAAATAAATAATAAAAATTAATAAATAAAAGTGGGTCAAAGCTACAGAGGTTCTTTTTTTTTTTTTTTTTTTTTTTTTTTTTTTTTTTTTTTTTGAGACAGAGTCTTGCACTGTCACCTGGGCTGGAGTGCAATCTTGGCTCACTGCACCCTCCACCTCCTGGGCTCAAGCGATTCTCCTGCCTCAGCCTCCCGAGTAGCTGGGATTACAGGTGCCCGCCACCACACCTGGCTAATTTTTTGTATTTTTAGTAGAGACGGGGTTTCACTATGTTGGCCAGGCTGGTCTCGAACTCCTGACCTTGTGATCCACCCGCCTCGGCCTCCCAAAGTGCTGGGATTACAGGCATGAGCCACTGGCCAAGGGGTTCTTTATAGTATTAATTGCAGGCACCTTTGACATTTGCAAGTTCAGTTAGGATTCCTGGGGACTGAGAGGCTATGGGATGATCATGAGATCCCGAGGAAGTGGCAGAGGGAGGGAGCTTTGGCTCCTTATCTCAGGCAAGAATGTTGGCCTGGGCAGAAAAAGCCCATTCCACTTATCTCAGGCTTTGCTATTTTTGATGTGAGCTACAGAACAAGGTCTAAGGGTAAACTTTTTCCCTGCTCTGTGCCTCCTGTGCTTTCCCAGAGACCGTTCTTGTTACCTCCAAAATCTCAGGATTCCCCCTGTAGTTATATTTCTTCCCTCTCCTCCACCATTTTGATTCCTGATCCGTAGAACTTTGTGTCTGAGTTTGGAGTGGAGGCTAAGGACATGAGAGTTGAGAGTCTGACATCCCTGAGTGTCCAATATCCCAGGAATTCCAGATGCGTGCCTAGGATCCCATGCTTTCCTCAATTCTCCACTTATCTCCCCCTCCCTTCCCATAAGGCTGGATGAGACTGTAACTACTGGCTCAGAGATATTTTTAGTCAAGCAGACCTCATTGTCTACTGGGGTGGGGTTGGGGGAAGGGAAGGCAGGTGCCCACGTCCATCACACCAGCACTTGTGGGGCAGCCCAGAGAAGGGAGAGGGCCAGGCTCCAAAAATAGCACAGTGAGCTCATTCAGCTGCCAGCTCTGGGGACAAGACAAAGGGGCTTTAAAAGGCATGGGGGGTGGCTCAAGCTGGTCCTGCTCCAGCCAACACCGCCTTTCTCAGCATGGAGACCTTTGAGCCCATCAGCCAAGAGCCCCTCAGCCAAGCCAGCTACGACAAAGCCCCAGACCCAGTTCCTGAGCTCCAAGACTCGTTCTATGCAGGTACTACCCTCCCATATCTATGAGAGTCTGGGGTCTAGAGTGGAGGGGAAGATGTCAACAGTTTAGGAAGGGCAGTCTTTGGGAAAGGTCTTACTCTCTTGTTCCTTCCTTTTTGCTGTCCTCTTCCTCCTTTTCTCAGGAGAGTTTCACTGCCCCTTTCTCAGTGATGCTGTGGTCACATGTCAAAGGGGTTTGTGACCACAAGAGCTGTAGAAAACTCATGGGAACAGAGCGTGTGTGAGTACATTATGAATACATGAAGGCATGTGTGTGTGAGTCGTGGGAGAAGATGTGTGTGAACAAGAAAGTATCCATATATATCAAGAAAGTATAGTGTCAAGAAGACTTCAATAGTAATGGTTATAGTGGGCCTTCACACTGTGTTAAGTGCTAAATTTACTATATTATCTCAGTTAATCCTTACAGCAATCCTATGAGGTAGCCATTGTCTACCCTCATTTACAGATGAGGAAACCAAACTTTAATGAGGTGAGGTAACTATCCCAAAAACCAAAAACCTGAACTGAACTCTGACTCTAGGGCCTGTTGTCTCATCCATAGCACTATTCTGTGGTATAAACGCTGGGATGAGAGGAATGACAAAAATGAAAAAATTCCATCTACTTTCCACTCAAGATACCACGCTCATTACAAAGGAGCTCATTACAAAGGAGCATGGTACCTTGAATGGAAAGTAGATGGAATCTCAATAATTTTTCAGGAGGAACTGGGGACCATGGACCAGAGAGTATCCATGTGCAAGGCGGGGTCCTCGCAGCAGGGTAGCCTCTCCCATTTCCTGGCCCCACCTACCCAGGCCCCACATGGCATGGAAAGCCCTGCTCTGGTTCCCTTTAGCACATAGTCTTTGTGTGCCTGGCTGGCAGTGGCTGCCTGAGCTCTCTACGTAGAGACAGTTCTGACCCCTGAAGAAGCCCACCCCACTACCATCCCCAGCTTGGGGTAAATAATATATTTACCTGGTGACCTTGAGGTATTCTAAAGATTTGGAGTGTTGCCTTGGGGAACACAACACTCTAACTTTTCCTGCATCTTGGATGGAGACTACCCCTGACTGTGAGTAGCAGGAGTGTGAAGCCCAGAGGACTGCCCTGGCAGTTGGAAGGCCGAGATAAACTTTAAATTCTGTCTAAACTGTTAGTAACAGGGTCTCTGCAGGGAGGTCTCTGGGAAGAAGGGCCACCTAGAGCATGTAAGGTGTGTGAATGTATTTGAGTGATGGTGTTTTGATGTGTGCACATGTGTATTTACATATGTGTATGTGAATGGAGCTGTATGTAAGCTGGGGTATATGTGAATGAGAGAGAAAAGTAAATAGAAAGTACGCCTACAGTTGGCTTTCACTAGATGGATATTCTTGTTGAAGTGCTGTGTGGTGGGAGTTATTTCTGTGAATGTGTATGATGTGGATTGCAGGAGGAGGGTGGAATTGTGAATGAAGATCCTCATTGCTAAGGGTTCTTTGTGTCCATATCAGGGGTAAGGGGTAGCGGAGAGGATGCGTCCTAAGCTTCATGAGAAGCCTCCTGACATGGTCCCTATGATGGCTGGAAAGTGATCCTTCTCATCTTTCCTCTCCCTGGGACCTGCTTATCTCCCTGTCTGCCATGGAGAGTGACATCCTTCTCCTCCCCCTCCCATTGCCAGTCAGGAATGGGAGGCAGGTGAGGAATGTGTGTGGGGTGGATAAGAGCACATCTCTTGGAAGATAGGAGCAGAATAGCAGTAAAATGGGGTGGAAGAGCTGTGGTCAGAGCAGTGTCAGGGCAGCCAACTGGACTCTGCCTTATCTTTAACTGTCCTTGGTTTCACCTTTCACGCTCCACTCTGCCCCTAAGTCAGAGGACTTTGTCACAGGGGACATTGTGGGTCGGGTCAGTGCAAGAGGGAGCTTGCTGGGATGGGGGGTGAAAGCCTTGGGGAATAGGACTAAAAGAGGCTGGGAAGCCCCACTGACCATTTTACCTCTTGGCCTCCCCAGAACTGCAACGTGCAGAGAGCCTCCAAGAGAAGAGCATAAAAGAGGCCAAGACCAAATGCAGGACAATTGCCTCCCTGCTCACTGCAGCCCCCAACCCCCACTCCAAAGGGGTGCTTATGTTTAAGAAACGGCGGCAGAGAGCCAAGAAGTACACCCTGGTGAGCTTCGGGGCTGCTGCTGGGACAGGCGCTGAGGAGGAGGACGGTGTTCCCCCCACGAGTGAGTCCGAGCTGGACGAAGAAGCCTTCTCTGACGCCCGCAGCCTCACCAATCAATCTGACTGGGACAGCCCCTATCTGGACATGGAGCTTGCCAGGGCGGGCTCAAGAGCATCAGACGGCCAGGGCTCTGGGCTGGGAAGGCAGCTGAGTGAGGTCTCTGGGCGAGGGGTGCAGCTCTTTGAACAGCAGCGCCAGCGCGCAGACTCCAGCACCCAGGAACTGGCGCGGGCCGAACCAGCAGCTATGCTCAACGGAGAGGGCCTGCAGTCACCACCTCGGGCCCAGAGTGCTCCCCCAGAGGCAGCTGTGCTCCCACCCAGCCCCTTGCCGGCCCCTGTAGCCAGCCCCAGACCCTTCCAACCAGGTGGTGAAGCCCCGACCCCAGCTCCAAGCATTTTTAACCGGTCAGCCAGGCCCTTTACCCCGGGCCTACAAGGGCAGCGGCCAACTACCACCTCGGTTATTTTCCGGCCTTTAGCCCCCAAGAGGGCGAACGACAGCCTGGGGGGCCTCAGCCCCGCCCCACCCCCCTTCTTGTCTTCGCAGGGGCCCACCCCTCTGCCCAGCTTCACTTCGGGGGTTCCCAGCCACGCGCCAGTCTCTGGTTCCCCCAGCACCCCACGCTCCTCGGGCCCTGTGACAGCCACCAGCTCCCTGTACATCCCAGCCCCTAGTCGGCCTGTCACCCCAGGCGGAGCCCCAGAGCCCCCCGCTCCTCCTAGCGCAGCTGCCATGACCTCCACGGCTTCTATCTTCCTATCTGCGCCTTTGCGACCCTCTGCGCACCCAGAGGCGCCTGCCCCAGGCCCAGGGGCTCCTGAGCCCCCCAGCGCTCGCGAGCAGCGCATCTCTGTGCCAGCTGCCCGCACGGGTATCCTGCAGGAGGCCCGGCGCCGGGGGACCCGGAAGCAGATGTTTCGGCCGGGAAAGGAGGAGACGAAGAACTCGCCCAACCCCGAGCTGCTGTCGCTGGTACAGAACCTGGATGAAAAGCCCCGGGCCGGGGGTGCAGAATCTGGTCCTGAAGAGGATGCTCTGAGCCTCGGGGCTGAAGCCTGCAACTTCATGCAGCCAGTAGGGGCCAAGAGTTACAAGACCCTGCCTCACGTGACACCTAAGACCCCCCCTCCAATGGCTCCCAAGACCCCGCCCCCTTTGACTCCTAAGGCTCCACCCCCAGTGGCTCCTAAGCCCCCATCTCGAGGGCTCCTTGATGGGCTCGTGAATGGGGCAGCCCCTTCGGCTGGAATCCCTGAGCCACCAAGGCTGCAGGGCAGGGGTGGGGAGCTATTTGCTAAGCGGCAGAGCCGTGCGGACAGGTATGTGGTGGAAGGTACACCTGGTCCTCGTCTTGGCCCTCGGCCTAGAAGTCCTTCTCCTACCCCGTCTCTGCCCTCTTCCTGGAAATATTCACCCAACATCCGTGCCCCGCCTCCTATTGCTTACAACCCACTGCTCTCTCCCTTTTTCCCCCAGGCGGCCCGAACTCTCCCTAAGGCCCAATCCCAGGGGCCTCGGGCAACACCCAAGCAGGGCATCAGGGCTCTAGATTTTATGCGTCATCAGCCCTATCAACTTAAAACTGCCATGTTCTGTTTTGATGAGGTTCCCCCGACTCCTGGCCCTACCGCCTCAGGGCCCCCCAAAACTGCCCGAGTCCAGGAGATTCGCCGGTTTTCCACTCCGGCGCCCCAGCCCACTGCAGAACCCCTGGCTCCCACTGTGCTTGCCCCCCGAGCAGCCACTACACTGGATGAGCCCATCTGGAGAACAGAACTGGCCTCAGCCCCTGTTCCTAGCCCAGCCCCTCCTCCAGAGGCTCCCAGGGGCCTTGGGGCTTCTCCCAGCTCCTGTGGTTTCCAGGTAGCCAGGCCCCGATTTTCAGCCACCAGAACAGGATTGCAAGCTCATGTGTGGAGGCCTGGGGCAGGGCACCAGTGAACAAGCACAGGTCCCAGGACCAAGGAGAGGTGGAACATCCAGTTCCTAAAGTTGCATCTCCTACCCTATCCTACCCCCTGTCACTGGCATCTGGAAGCTAAATTGCCTCCTGCCAGAGATGGTTTCCAAGTTGATGTCCCCATCCCCCACCTTCCTCCTCACTCTCTACCTCCCTGCCACTTTCCAACCAACTATGTCTGCTTTGGTATCTTTGCCTCTCTTTGTCTCTGCATTTCCTTGCCTGGATCGCTGTCTTTATTTCCAGGCTTCTCCACCCATATTCCTCCACAGGTCTCTCTTCCTTGACATTTGTGCTTTTCTCCCTGGGCCTCATTTTAATGTTCAGTGAGAAGTAAACAGAGCAGAAGTGACCACTGGGACCTCAGGCAAGAAGCTCACCACCAGGCACACAGCAAAGGGACTGAACTGACCCCTGTTTGCACTAAGCCACCCCCACCCCCCACTCTGCTTTCCCAAGCTTGGCTGGCATATACCTAGGCGTGTGTGTGTGTGTGTGTGTGTGTGTGTGTGTGTGTGTGTGCTCTTCCGTCTAAGGCATGAGTAAGAGGGGAGGTCAAAGTAAAGACCCAATCTGAGGCCGGGCACGGTGGCTCACGCCGGTAATCCCAGCACTTTGGGAGGCCGAGGCGGGCGGATCACGAGGTCAGGAGATCGAGACCATCCTGGCTAACACGGTGAAACCCCGTCTCTACTAAAAATACAAAAAATTAGCTGGGCATGGTGGCGAGCACCTGTAGTCCGAGCTACTAGGGAAGCTGAAGCAGGAGAATGGCGTGAACCCGGGAGGCAGAGCTTGTAGTGAGCCGAGATTGTGCCACTGCACTCCAGCCTGGGTGACAGAGCGAGACTCTGTCTCAAAACAAACAAACAAAAGACCCAATCTGAGTCTTATCATTGTACTGATAGAAGGGTCAGATATCCCCACATGGAGTTGAGTGGGAGAAAGAGATTCACTAGAGAATAACTCCTTAGAGACCAATGTCTGTAGCAGGTGTACAGCATCTTGTGAAAGTTATGGAGCATGAAAAGACTGAAGGGCCAGGACAGTTTGCATGGGCTGAGTTATACCAGCTAGACCAGGAATAGAAGAAAGAATTCTATTCCTCAGGATTTCAAAAAGTTAGCAACTTGAGAGGCCAGTGCTGAGCAACCCAGTACCCAGGAAATGAAAAAAAGAAAGAAAATTCCCTCCGAGAATGAACAGATCATTGGCTTCATTGCCTCATGAGCTTGAGAGAAAGGAGAAAAGAGCCAGAGTGTGGAAAGTGAGGCCAAAACCAGAAGCATGGCAGAAATGAGTGTGATTGAGCCACAGACAGAAGTATGGTGAGGGACAATGCCATATTGGGAGAAAGTAAAGTTGAGTAACAAGAAACCAACCGTGTGTGAGAGGGGGATTGGAAAAAAATTTGAGGGAGAAGAATGTTAGAATGGAAGGGGATGATGGTGGAAGGGAGGTGTGAGGGTGTGTGCTGAGTGTTGAAAGAACGGTTGGTGTCTGTGTGACTTTCCTTGAGTCTGTTCTTCAGTGTGTCTTCTGCAGCTTGCCATGACTACCTGGGACAGAGCAGGGAAATACCCAGAGCCAAAACCTCTTTTCAGTCCCACCCCATCCGTCAAAACCCCAGCTATTGCTTCTTTTCAGCTTCAGGTCCTGATCTCCAATCTCAGTATGGACTCCCTTCTCACCAAGACCACCACCAGCTACGTTTGCTGTGTAATCTGGAAAGTGATAATTTCCTTTGCTTGTTGGGTGTAAGTCACAATACTTTGGTTTGTGCACAAGAATAAATTTATGCCGCATGCCTTCTGTTGCTGTTATCTTCTAGTTTTATACCTAAATCCTGATCTCTCCTTGATCTTCTTTAACCCATTCCCCTGATCTGATTTCTGATCTGTCTCTATTCCTGCCCTCCCATTTTTCATCCTTTTGCCCTTTGTTCCCAGGTCTTTTGCTCTTTTCTACAAATTCTGTCCTGCTCTGATTTAGCCACCTCCCTCACTCTTCTTGGTTCCCTCTCCCCACAGTCTTCATCCAAGTTCTCCCCTTTCCTTCCCTTGCCTCATACTTTCTAGGTAAGGCTTCAGTTCATAGAACTCAGAGAAGTTGGAAAGGCCTTCTGAGCCCTTTGCTATCAACATTTCCTCGCTCCTTAGAGGAAGCAACCATATTAAACAGTCTCTGGGAAGTAAATGAAGAGAAAGCAACAGCTGGAGGGGAAGGTGGGATGGGAGAGGGAAGAAGAAAGCTGAATTGAGACTACTAAAGAAGGGAGGGCATTGGAGGTAGGTGAGAATTAAAGACTTCAGAGAAGGAAAGTGCCATTGCTCTGATTCTGCCAGCAGAGGGCACATTTGTGCCAATAATCAGACCCAGGCCACAGACTCTTCCAAGTGCACTTAGAATTCCAAAGAAAGATCTCAGAGACCATAGGCTAAATAGCCTGTCTTCACCCACTGAGTCGTTTTGGGTTCTCAGTTGAAGGAGATCAAACTTCTAGTTTGTTTTTGTTTTTGAGGGTGGGGGTGGTAGTGATGATGAAGTCACCTTTTGCCATTTATATTTCTTCTTCTTTTTTTTTTTTTGAGATGGAGTTGCCCTCTGTGGCCCAGGCTGGAGTGCAGTGGTGCGATCCCAGCTCACTGCAACCTCTGCCTCCTGGGTTCAAGTGATTCTCCTGCCTCAGCCTCCCAAGTAGCTGGGATTACAGGCACGCACCACCATGCCTTACTAAGTTTTGTATTTTTAGTAGAGACTGGGTTTCACCATGTTGGCCAGACTGGTCTTGAACTCCTGACCTCAAGTGATCCACCCACCTTGGCCTCCCAAAGTGCTGTGATTACAGGCATGAGCCACCGTGCCCGGCCCATTTTTTCTTCTAATTGCTTCCTTGGGTTGGGAGGGGATGGAGGAGGACAAAAGATGAGGGGTCTGGAGGCATAACTGGCCTGGGCAGAAGCCAACTGGGAGGGGATACCTTTTAGGGTCTCCACAGGATGGAAAAAGGACATGGTCAGGAAGAGTAAAGAGCTCAGAAAGGGCCAAAGGAAGCTACAAAAGCCACTTCCTGGTGTGTACGTGTAGTCCCAGCTACTCAGAGGCTGAGGTAGGAAATAAATAATGTTTTAAAAAGCCAGCTAGGCACAGAGGCTCACGCCTGTAATCCTAGCACTTTGGGAAGCTAAGACAGGAGGATTGCTTGAGCCCAGGTGTTTGAGACCAGCCTGGGCAACATAGCGAAACCCCGTCTCTACAAAACATATGAAAATTAGCTGGGCGTGGTGGCATGTACCAGCAGTCCTAGCTACCTGGGAGGCTGAGGTCGAAGGATTACCTGAGCCTGGGGAGGCTGAGGTTGCAGTGAGCCGAAATTGTGCCACTGTACTTCTGCACAGGCAACAGAATAATAATTTATTTGAGGCACTGTCTCAAATAAATAAATAAATAAATAAAGCCACTTCCTCAGGTAGCAGCAACAGGGTTGTGGTGGCTGCAGCAGAAGTGCTGCAGCAACTGGTTCCAGAATCTAAGCAGAAGGTGGAGGAAGATCATGCAGCTACTGAAGAGGGGGCTGGGCAAATGATAGGCTTTCCCCAGGGGGGCTCTCGAGCTTGTGGCCCTGCCCAGAGACTCTGCTGGAACAGTACAAATGGCACAGTCCAGATCCTATGTGGTATGTGCTCCCTTTGAAGGAAATCTCAAGTAGAAACCTCAGAGAGCCTGTAATCCCAGCACTTTGGGAGGCCGAGATGGGTGGATCACGAAGTCAGGAGATTGAGACCATCCTGGCTAACACGGTGAAACCCCGTCTCTACTAAAAATACAAAAAAAAATTAGCCGGGAGTGGTGGCGGGCGCCTGTAGTCCCAGCTACTTGGGAGGCTGAGGCAGGAGAATGGCGTGAACCTGGGAGGCGGAGCTTGCAGTGAGCCGAGATTGCGCCTCTGCACTCCAGCCTGGGCAACAGAGCGAGCCTCCATCTGAAAAAAAAAAAGAAACCTCAGAGAGCCTATATGTGCTTCTCAGGGAGACATCGATGTCTATCCCGCACAGCAGGTTGAACTGAGCATCTCAACAGCAAATGGAGGTTAAAAGGCAGATCCTGGCTGGGCGTGGTGGCTAGAGAATAACTCCTTAGAGACCAGATCCTGGCGGTGGCTCACGCCTGTAATTCCAACATTTTGAGAGGCCAAGACGGGTGGATCACCTGAGGTCAGGAGTTTGAGACCAGCCTGGCCAACGTGGTGAAACCCTGTCTCTACTAAAAATACAACAATTAGCTGGGCATGGTGGTGGACACCTGTAATCCCAGCTACTCAGTAGGCTGAGGCAGGAGAATTGCTTGAACCCAGGAGGTGGAGGTTGCAGTGAGCCGAGATCGCACCACTGCACCACTGCACTCCAGCCTGGGCAACAAGAGTGAAACTCCATCTCAAAAAAAAAAAAAAAAAAAGGCAGATGCAAGTGTTTGCCTTTTCTTAAAACTGCCAGAGCTCAAGAGGAAAGAATAGAGAGTAAGGCAGACAGAGTAATTGTCAAGTCTTCCCCACATCATTCCTTTGTAGGAGGTACTGGGTTTGGTTAATTTGGTCCCTTAACCTACCAAGATCTAGCCCTCACCAAGAAAAGACCAACCTATCCAGGAACTTTAAAAGAGCAGTTCCACGATGAAGACTTCCCTTTTTGTCCACAAATATAGCACTTTAAGCCCTCCCTGCTCCAAATGCACCCACAGGTCTCTCCACTCTGCCCTGGACTGGCTCTGTGTGGCCCTCAGGGCATGTTCCCCAGACTCTCTCTGACTGAATTCCTATCCAATACTTGCTGTCTACTTCCTGTCTCCCTCTCAGTCTTCAATTTCTCCCTAATTGCTTCTTTGGATCTCAGGCTCTAGGTGCAATGTGAAGGGGAGTCCCTGGGCAGACTGATCCCTGGCTCAGACAGTTCAGTGGGAGAATCCCAAAGGCCTTTTCCCTCCTTCCTGAGCCTCTGGACAAGGAGGGAGGGATCTTGGTTCCAGGTCTCAGTACCCCCTGTGCCACTTGAGCTGCTTGCGCTCATCATCTCTATTAATAACCAACTTCCCTCCCCCACTGCCAGTGCTGCCCCCACGCCTGCCCAGCTCGTGTTCTCCGGTCACAGCAGCTCAGTCCTCCAAAGCTGCTGGACCCCAGGGAGAGCTGACCACTGCCTGAGCAGCCGGTAAGTCTCCAGCTCTATCGTTAGAAAGGCTGGAGCCCACTCTGTTGACTTCTGTGTCTGTGTCTACAATGTGATTCTTGATCCTGGGGGAGTCTCCCCTCTCCTCATCTATGCTCAGCTCCCAGCTGTCCAGTTGGAAGGAGAGGGGAAGGAGAGTTGGAAGGAGAGGGGCCCAGGAGGTTGGGGGGAATGGAGATGTCAGGGGAGGCACTGGAAGAATGGGAAGGGAGACCCCACTAAGTCAGTAGAGTTGCAGATGTATTTTTTGAGACAGGACTTAGAAGAGGACAGCATTTCACTGAGTGCCAACTTCTCTTAAGAAGGGACTGGAGTCTATCTTATTCCAGTTTGTCGCTTTCCATTGCCAGATCCTATTACTATGTTTCTGCCCCACCTCAATTCCCCACTGCTATGATATTGCTGAATTGACATGTGTCGGGATTTGAATGCTCCCTACCCGTCCCAATTCCACACCTGCCTCCACTCTGGGGTCTGTGGCGGGAGTGATTGCAGGAGCAGGGCCATGACTTCCCAGGCCATGTTCCAGCTGGCCTGATGAAGGAGCAACAACCTCTCTTTCCTATGGAGAGTGTTTTTGGCTGAATCTCCTCAACCCTGGCAGAACATTTCTCTGTCCTCCTGGGGACTAGGGGAAGACTGAGGAGAGACCAGAGCCTGGAATCACAGCCCCAGTCTGATATCCCAGTCTGAAATAAAAACTTCAAATCATGCCAAGCTGATGAAACCTGGGTGCATTGCCCTGCTTGCGTTATTGTTTTTTAAACACTCCCCACCCCTAGCTATGTTCCTAATTCCTGCACTGACTCTATGAAAAACAGCTCACAACAGGTTGGTAGACAACAGGGGCTGGTGTGCATCTATACTTCCTTTCCTGTATCCCAAGAAAAGAGAAGCCCTAAAGCGCAAGTTTTCACCTTTTGGGGAAATACATGCTTCTTTGAAAATCTGGGTCAGGTGAAGTGGCTCACCCCTGTAATCTCAGCACTTTGGGAGGCAGGAGGACTGCTTGAGCCTAGGAGTTTGAGACCAGCCTGGGCAACATGGCAAAACCACATTTCTACAAAAAATACAAAAATTAGCCAGGCATGATGGTGCGCACCTATAGTCCCAGCTACTTGGGAGGCTGAAGTTGGAGGATCACCTGAGCCCAGGGAGGTTGAGGCTGCAGTGAGGCATGATTGTGCCATTGCACTCCAGCCTGGGCTACAGAGTGAGATCCTGTCTCTAAAAAAGAAAAAAAAAATTTTTTTGTCCCCTCAAGCCCTTAAACCCAGGTTAAGAAGTAGTGCTCTCCTACAGACACTCACTCTTCCCAGTCCCTGTCCATCCACCAACTCCTCCTTCCCACCCTGTCCAGGCTGAATCCACCTCCACAATGCCACTCTCAGGAACCCCGGCCCCTAATAAGAAGAGGAAATCCAGCAAGCTGATCATGGAACTCACTGGAGGTAGGACATGTTTGCATCTCCCTAGTGTGGGATTTATTAAGAGCATCCCTAACCCAAGAGTCCCAGAAATATATATCTTAGGGTGAACAAACAAGAGAAATTAAGTGGTGGGAAGGCGGGTGATGGGGAGTGGGAGAGGGAAGGGTAAGAAGGGTAAGGAGAAAGAGAGAAAAGATTTAACACCTTCTACCCTTTTCACTTCATAATCTGAGACAATACCCTGCCATGTTACCTGCACAGGTCCAGGACCACAGGACCCATGAGTCAGTGAGGTAAATTTGAGGAAGAAAATATAATGGAGACTGGCACAGACTCAGGTCTCAATAAGTGGTTAATTTCCCTTACTTCTTTCCCCAGAGCTAGGGAGCTTGTGTAAGTACTTAAAATGGAAAACTGCACAGGCATGTTTCCTGGGGGTGGGCAGGAGTGCATGCATGTGAAGAGCTCTTCAATACCTAGAGACTCTTCTGAGCTCACTGAGGGAAAGAAAAGGGAAAGTAGTTAAGACAAGTCTGGGCCAGGTGCAGTGGCTCACGCCTGTAATCCCAGAACTTTGGGAGGCCAAGGCTGGTGGATTGCTTGAACTCAGGGGTTTGAGACTGGCCTAGGCACATGGTAAAACCTCGTCTCTACAAAAAGTACAATAATTAGCCAGGTGTAGTGGCATGTGCCTAGAGTCCCAGCTACTCCAGAAGCTGAGGTGAGACGATCGCTTGAACCCGGGAGGTGGAGGCTGCCGTGAGCCGTGATTGTGACACTACACTCCAGCCTGGGTGACAGAGTTCACCCTAAGATATATTTATTTTGTCTCAAAATAAATAATACAAATAGGGCTGGGGCTGTGTCTCATACCTGTAATCCCAGCACTTTGGGAGGCTGAGGTGAGAGGATCACTTGAGCCCAGGAGTTCAAGACCAGCCTGGACAACATAATGAGACCTCATTTCCATTAAAAAAAAAAAAAAAAAAAAAAGTCCAGGCGTGGTGGCTCATGCCTGTAATCCCAGCACTTTGGGAGGCTGAGGTGGGCCAATCATCTGAGGTCAGAAGTTCAAGACCAACCTGGCCAACATGGTGAAACCCTGTCTCTACAAAAATAGAAAAATTAGCTGGGCATGGTGCCGGGTGCCTGTAATCCTGGCTACTTGGGAGACTGAGGGAGGAGAATCACTTGAACCCAGGAGATGGAGGTTGCAGTGAGCTGCGATCACGCCATTGCACTTCAGCCTGGGCGACAGAGCAAGTCTCTGACTCAATAAATAAATAAATAAATAAATAAATAAATAAAATGTAGGCTGGGCACCATGGCTCACGCCTGTCATCCCAGCATTTTGGGAGGCCGTGGCTGGTAGGTCAGTTGAGCTCAGGAGTTTGAGACCGGCCTGGCCAACATGGTGAAACCCCATCCCTACCAAAAAATATAAAAATTAGCCAGGGATGGTGGTGCGGGCCTGCAATCCCAGCAACCTGGGAGGATGAGGCAGGAGAATTGCTTGAACCTGGGAGGCGGAGGCTGCAGTGAGCTGAGATTGCGCCATTGCACTCCAGCCTGGATGACAGAGCAGGACTCTGTCTCAAAAAAATAAAAAAAAAGAATAAAAAATAAAAACAAACATATATATATATGGCATCTGTATTTGGACTCCACACAAGATTGGCCTCTGGGCTTTTCCTGATGCCATGGTTTCTCCAATGGCCTCCATCTATGATGTTCCTTTACTCCTTTTGCTCTGTACCCCATGCCCATGCCTCTTTTACCCCATTGGCCTCTCCACTCTAGTATTCCCATTATCTCCACAGTGCACCCCAGTTCCCATGCATTCTCTCCAAGTCCCAGGAAATCAAAATCCCTCACAAACTAGACAGCATTTGTTCCCCTAAATGACCTCTGCCAGGACACACATACACACTTAGTTGTGGATGAAGTCTGCATTCTGAGCCCAGAAAACCCTACTTTCCTCTTTCCCTTGATTCTTCTTCTTTGCCTCCCTGAAAGGTGGACAGGAGAGCTCAGGCTTGAACCTGGGCAAAAAGATCAGTGTCCCAAGGGATGTGATGTTGGAGGAACTGTCGCTGCTTACCAACCGGGGCTCCAAGATGTTCAAACTGCGGCAGATGAGGGTGGAGAAGTTTATTTATGAGAACCACCCTGATGTTTTCTCTGACAGCTCAATGGTGAGTCTGGAACTTTATCACTATCTCAAAGCCTGGTGCCTGTTCTGACAGCTTGTTAGTAGGCCCTGAAGCTCCAAAATGCGGTCAACATCCCCTCCCTGAAAATTTATAAATTTGTTAAACCCCCAGATATATTGAGCCCCCAGCAGCTCCAGGGTGAGTTCCAGCCCACCTCTGAAACCTAGTTTCCGTCATAGAGCCACTGAAGGGTTGGCGAATACCACACCCTTAGGGAGAAAACTCCTTCCCAGTAAAGGTAAGTGTTAAAGATAGGTTGCCAGATAAAACACAGGATGCCCAGTGGGGCAGTCCAGTCTTGTATTTTGAAGTTGAGATACACAATGAATAATTTTTTAGTGAAGTATGCTCTATGCAATATTTGGGACATAAAGATAAAAATTTAAAAAAATTTTAGAAAGAAGATAAGGCAGCCGGGCATGGGGGCTCACACCTGTAATTCCAGCACTTTGGAAGGCCAAGGCAGGTGGGTCACCTGAGGTCAGGAGTTTGAGACCAGCCTGGCCAACATGGTGAAACCCCCATCTCTACTAAAAATACAAAAAATTAGCTGGGCATGGTCATGGGTTCCTGTGATCCCAGCTACTCAGGAGGCTGAGGCAGGAGAATCACTTGAACTCAGGAGGCGGAGTTGCAGTGAGCCCAGATTGTGCCATTGCACTCCAGCCTGGGCAACAAGAGTGAAACTCTGTCTCAAAAAAAAAAAAAAAAAAAAAGAAAAGAAAAAGAAAAAAGGAAGAAGATAAGGCAAAGAATAAAATTGAAATTTTAAAATACAGAATATCCAATTAAATTTGAGTTTCAGATGCACAATGAATTCTTTTTTAAATATGTCCCATGCAATATTTGGGACATTAAAATAAAAATAAAGGATGTCCACTTAAATTTGAATTTCAGATGCAAATGAATAATTTTTTAGTATAAGTAAGTCCCAAGCAATATTTGGGGGCATATCTATACTAAAAAAGTATTTGGGTCAAGTGTGGTAGCTCACACCTGTAATCCCAGCACTTTGGGATGCCAAGGCAAGAGGAGTGCTTGAGTCCAGGAGTTGGAGACCAGCCTGGCACCATGGCAACATGGCAAGACTGTTTCTACAAAAAATTAAAAAGTTAGCTGGGTGTGGTGGTGCACACCTGTAATCCCAGCTACTCTGGAGGGTGAGGTGGGAGGATGGCTTGAGCCTGGAAGGTAGAGGCTGCATGAACATGAGCCATATTCACGCCACTGCACTCCAGCCTGGGTGACAGAGACCCCATCTCAAAAAAAAAAAAAAAATTTGTTGTGCATCTGAAATTCAAATTTAAGTGGTATCCTATCTTTGATTTGCTAAATCTGGCAATCCTGGAAAGAGTTAATTGAGTTTTTACAGCCATCTCCCATTTGAGCCATTCTTTCATTTAAAGGGTCAGTCTATTCCCTAAGAAGCCCCAGGTGTGGAGACTGAAACGGTCCTTCAAGATATATTCTAGTCAGGCTCCTTCTCCAAAGAAAGAGGAGACTGGAGAGGGGCCAGGCACAGGATGGTATAGCTGAGGAAGAAGGGCCTTCTCCATTTCCTTTCTTCCTCCTCCACCCTCTCTGAGTGGCTGGGGGAGAGTGGAAATAGATGCCTGCATGGGGCCGGGGGCAGAAGTGTCTGTCATTGGTCCTCATATAGGAGCAGAGTAAAAGTGCTGAGCTGCTCATATCTAACTTTAGGAGGCCAAAAGCCCTCTTCTCTGCCTGGGTCTGGTTACACTGGGGGGAGCATTGGGGTGTACGTGGTGGGATGGCCAGAAGAGCCTCCTGAAGAAGTTGGTGGGGTTATTTTTAGGCTTTGGGTTTGCATCTAATGTTGCCCTTTTGGCCACACTTCCCCCCACCTGCTACAGTTTCACTGTCAGGAAGTCCTGGTCCAACAGGCACCAAGAGGAGAGAGGGAGAGAAAGAAGGAGAGAGAAGGGAGTTCTGACTGTTGGACAAGCTGAGGAAGGGAGGAGGCAGAATTTCTCTAGTCCTTGTAATTAAGACTGGGTTCTCCATGGCAACCCCATCCTCCCAAATTTTAGTTGGGGCTGGGCACAGCTCATGCCTGTTATCTCAGCACTTTGGGAGTCTGAGGCAGATGGATCACTTGAGCCCAGGAGTTTGAGACCAGCCTGGGCACATGGCAAACCCTGTCTCTAGGAAAAAAAAATACAAAATTTAGCTGAGTGTGGTGGCATGCCAGTAGTCCCAGCTACTTGAGAGGCTGAGGTGGGAGGATTGCCTGAGCCAGGGAGGTGGAGTTGCAGTGAGCCGAGATTGTGCCACTGCACTCCAACCTGGGTGACAGAGCCAGATTCTGTCTCAAAAAGCAAAATAATTTTTTTCATTTTTTTTTTTTTAAAGCTGGGTAGGAGTCTTGGTCTTTTTTGACTTGTTAAAGATGAGAAAGGGGAGAGTGGAGAACACGCTGCCCTTACCCTAGGTATAACTGGAGGAAACGAACCAAGGGGGTCCTACCTCTTAAGAAGAGTTTAATTCGGGCTGGGTGCGGTGCCTCACGCCTGTAATCCCAGCACTTTGGGAGGCTGAGGTGGGCGGATCATCTAAGGTCGGGAGTTTGAGACCAGCCTGAACAACGTGGAGAAACCCCATCTCTAATAAAAACATATAAAATTAGCCGGGTGTGATGGTGCATGCCTGTAATCCCAGCTACTCGGGAGGCTGAGGCTGGGAATTGCTTGAACCCGGAAGGTGGAGGTTGCGGTGAGCCGAGATCGTGCCATCACACTCCAGCCTGGGCAACAAGAGCGAAACTCTGTCTAAAAAAACAATAAAAAAATCAAACAAACAAAAAGAAGAGTTTAATTCTCTTAGTCAGCCCAAGTACTACCCATCAACTGGAGGGGGAAATCTCAGAAAATACATGGTCTTCTGGTTAGCCACTGTTTCTGCCTTTGCTAAACATACCTCTGTTTTTGTATATTTTCAATACCCATTGCTAACCTTCCCCTCACTTTGTCTTCTTTTCAGGATCACTTCCAGAAGTTCCTTCCGACAGTGGGGGGACAGCTGGGCACAGCTGGTCAGGGATTCTCCTACAGCAAGAGCAACGGCAGAGGCGGCAGCCAGGCAGGGGGCAGTGGCTCTGCCGGACAGTATGGCTCTGATCAGCAGCACCATCTGGGCTCTGGGTCTGGAGCTGGGGGTACAGGTGGTCCTGCGGGCCAGGCTGGCAGAGGAGGAGCTGCTGGCACAGCAGGGGTTGTTGAGACAGGAACAGGCAAGTACACTCACCCGAGAGTAATGTGTTTGGTCCCTAGAGCAGAGTTGTCCCAGGAATGATGTCTACACTGAGTGTGTTGAGCAGAGGAGGCCAGTTTAAATATCTTAATATTAAATATAATAATATCAGTTTAAATATCATAAATATCTTGGTGAATTACCTGGGTCCAGGAGTATATAGAGATGTGTCTATTCTACCAGAAGCCTTGTTTTTCAGTTACTTTCCTGGCTTTTTGGATTCAGTCACAGATCTGCCCACAGACTATCATTATGCCACAAACCTTATACAATTACCAGGATATTATATCTTTAGTCCCTGGCTCTTGCAATTTCCCTAGTGTAGGGGCATGGGATTACCTTTCATTGGCTACTAACTGCTATTATTTGACTAACTTTTCTCTCCCATGGCTACCAGGAGACCAGGCAGGCGGAGAAGGAAAACATATCACTGTGTTCAAGACCTATATTTCCCCATGGGAGCGAGCCATGGGGGTTGACCCCCAGCAAAAAGTGGAACTTGGCATTGACCTGCTGGCCTATGGGGCCAAAGCTGAACTTCCCAAATATAAGTCCTTCAACAGGTAGGGGTGGTGAGGAAGGAACCAGATGCATTCTAGTGTGAGGCACTGTGTCTTTAGTTAGGATGGAGACTAATTCAAATGTTTCAGAAGGAGGCTAAGGAGAGATGGCAGGGATATGGGGGCCCTAATCAAAGGCCCTGTTCTTTTCACTCTATCTCAGCTTCATCATAGCAGTGTGATGAAGGAAAAAATTTTCTGGGAGGCAGGATTTGAATTCTAGCTCAATGGTCATTTATTAGCTGTGTAGGCATAGGAAAATCACTCTACCTCTGAGCCTGGGTTGCTTTGAATGTTACACTTATTTATTTTTTGTCTTTTTTTTCCTTCCTTTTTGTGGAGAATGGGGTCTCGCTATATTGCCCAGGCAGGTCTCGAACTCCTGGGCTCAAGCTATCCTCCCACCTCTGCCTCCCTGAGAGCTGGGATTATAGGCGTGAGCCACTGCGCTCGGCCTGCTTTGAATGTTAAATGGGAATAACATTTTACATGTCTGAAGGCCTCTTGAGGCTCTCTTCCATTCAAGGTTAGGATGCCATTATTCTCCCTGTAATATGGTTCTATTTCCTTATACTCTTTTCTTTTCCTTTGTTTCTTTCCTTCTTCTTTTTCTTTGACTCAGTTTTGCTCTTGTTGCCCAGGTTGGAGTGCAGTGGCATGATCTTGGCTCACTGCAACCTCCGCCTCCTGAGTTCAAGTGATTTTCCTGCCTTAGCCTCCCTAGTAGCTGGGATTACAGACGCCTGCCACCACGCCCACCTAATTTTTGTATTTTTAGTAGAGATGGGGGTTTCACCATGTTGGCCAGGCTGGTCTCGAACTCCTGACCTCAGGTGATCTGCCCGCCTCAGTCTCCCAAAGTGCTGAGATTACAGGCGTGAACCACCATGCCTGGCCACCCTGCTTTAGATGGCTCTAAGTATCTGTTCTTTTGGAATTAGGCTTCTCTAGCCCATGGAGAGGAGGTCTGTGTGAAAGGATAGGGAAGAGCTAGAAAGGTGCTCTTGTATTTGGTCCTAAGGAGCCTGGATTTTCCAGGCAACAATAATTACTCTTAGCCAGGATATCCACTGTCCACTAGGGTTGGAGGGAGGGGGTCTCTACATTGCAATTTTTTTTTTTTTTTTTTTTTTGAGACAGAGTCTTGCTCTGTCGCCCAGGCTGGAGTGCAGTGGTGCAATCTCGGCTCACTGCAACCTCCACCTCCTGGGTTCAAGCAATTCCTATACCTCAGCCACCTGAGTAGCTGGGATGACAGGGGTGCGCCACCATGCCCAGCTAATTTTTTTTGTTTTTTTTTTTTTGTATTTTTAGTAGAGACGGCGTTTCACCACGTTGGCCAGGCTAGTCTCAAACTCCTGGTCTCAAGTGATCCGCCCACCTTGGCCTCCCAAAATGCTGGGATTACAGGCATGAGCCACTGAACCACACCTGGCCTTTCTACATTGTCATGTAAGGTGACCTCAGACCCTTGGGTCTATAGTATTTGGGGTCACTTTCTCTGAAATGCTGGTCTGGGTCACAGCTATCCAAGAGTCTCTATTTAGTACACACTAGACTTCTTTTCTCATTATTAGCTTTGGGGAAACAAGCTAACCAGGAAGGCAAAATGGGATGCTAAGGAAGAAGGAGTACAGATGCAATCCCAAACTAGAATTCACAGACTTCCCTATTCTCAAAGAGGGCAGCATCTCATGATAAGGCTCTGTTTCTTTTATTCTGATTCTTAATTAAATAATGTGTCCCCTTCTCAGGACGGCAATGCCCTATGGTGGATATGAGAAGGCCTCCAAACGCATGACCTTCCAGATGCCCAAGTTTGACCTGGGGCCCTTGCTGAGTGAACCCCTGGTCCTCTACAACCAAAACCTCTCCAACAGGCCTTCTTTCAATCGAACCCCTATTCCCTGGCTGAGCTCTGGGGAGCCTGTAGACTACAACGTGGATATTGGCATCCCCTTGGATGGAGAAACAGAGGAGCTGTGAGGTGTTTCCTCCTCTGATTTGCATCATTTCCCCTCTCTGGCTCCAATTTGGAGAGGGAATGCTGAGCAGATAGCCCCCACTGTTAATCCAGTATCCTTATGGGAATGGAGGGAAAAAGGAGAGATCTACCTTTCCATCCTTTATTAAAAGTCCCCACTCCACGCATCCTTCCTCACCAACTCAGAGCTCCCCTTCTACTTGCTCCATATGGAACCTGCTCGTTTATGGAATTTGCTCTGCCACCAGTAACAGTCAATAAACTTCAAGGAAAATGAACTCATTCTTCCTCTGATATTTGAGGGCACATGAAAGCTGAGGCTAACAATGCACAGAGACTAATTAAAGCCAAATACTAAACATTAATTATGCAAACTTTAAGACAGACCTGAGCTCCAGTTGCTTACACACCTACACCCTTACGCACAAAACCACATTCATAGTTACTTACAAAGATGTTTATTCAATAGTACATGAGACAAATAATCACGCACAAACACACGTGCCGGCAAAGCTAAAAAGCTGCTGTGCACCGCAGTTGGGAAATAGGTGTTGGTGACCCTGGTGTTCACCCTCTTTATGTAGTTGATTAGAAGCTGGTATAATCAGGGTTATCCTGATTGTCACAGACTACAGCATGCCATAAAGTTTCCAGATTACACCAAAGTGGGTTTAGGAATATATGTCTCAAAGGTTACACATTCCCAAAAGGATGAAATAGAATAGGGGGCCATGTAGAATCCAGAAGGAAATGGGAGAAACCAGCTGCAGTTATAGTATGCCAGGCTCTGTGTTGAACACAGCAAGAAAAGATCTAAGGGTTACAAGGGCACTACAGTGGTACCTAGAAAGCAGTATGGTTGGGAAGAAATCTTAAGAGCCCGATAGGAATGCGCAACAATATTCTTTTTGCTCATTTCAAGGATGCGGACTCTCTAAGAGTCCCAGGCTTACTGCCATGTTCCACAAAGTAAGAATAATGCAGATCAGGAAGAATGAAAAGATGGCAATAAGATTCTCAGAAAATAACTTCTAACTCCATGAGCTGCTAATGGTTAGATTAAGTTTGCCAGAATCTGCATTAGATGGATCATATTTTAGTGCACTTTGGGTCAAATGGCATTTACCCTGGTCATCTTCACTTAAAATCTAATGAGCAAATTCCAGAGAATTCATACCCCCTCTAAGAATTTTTTCTTTCTTTTTTTTTTTTTGAGATAGGGCCTCACTCTGTCATGGGCGACAGAGTGGAGTGCAGTGGTGTAATCTTAGCTCACTGCGGTCTCCACCTCTCAGGTGCAAGTGATCCTCCCACTTCAGACCCCCAAGTAGGTGGCACTACAGGAGCTCGCCACCACACCTGGCTAATTTTCTGTATTTTTTTGTAGAGATGGGGTTTTGCCATGTTGCCCAGGCTGGTCCTGAACTCCTGAGCTCAAGCAATCTGCCTGCCTCGGCCTCTCAAAGTGCTAGGATTACAGGCGCGAGCCATCGTGCCTGGCCTACCTCCTTTAAATGTGTATACAAAACTCTGTACCTTTTCCTTTTTTTTTTTTTTTTTTTAAATGGAGTCTTGCTCTGTCACCCAGGCTGGAGTGCAGTGGCGCGTCTCAGTTTACTGCAGTCCCCGCCTCCTGGGTTCAAGCGATTCTCCTGCTCCAGCCTCCCGAGTAGCTGGGATTGCAGGCGCCCATCACCACGCCCACCTAATTTTTTGTATTTTTAGTAGAGCCGGGGTTTCACCATGTTGGCCAGGCTGGTCTTGACCTCTTGACCTTGTGATCCACCCACCTCAGCCTCCTAAAAGCGCTGGGCTTACAAGCGTGAGCCACCACGCCCACCCCTCTGTACCTTTTCCTAAGGAGAGGGTTGTCATAGTTTGTATTCTCCCACCCACCCTAAACAGACCCTGAAAGAAAGATTTGGATGCAAGACCAGTTCATTTGGAATATGATCCAAAGAAATCCAAACAGTATAAGGGCGTGAGAGGAAAGCCAAAAGTCCCTTTGAGCTATTGGGGCTGAATCCCACTAGGGAGTCTTATAAACAATGCTACTCAAAACGTGGTCTAGGCTGGGTGCGGTGGCTCACGCCTGTAATCCCAGAACTTTGGGAGGCTGAGGTGGGCAGATCGCCTGAGGTCAGGAGTTCGAGACCAGCATGACCAGCATGGCGAAACCCCATCTCTACGAAAAGTACAAAATTAGCCAGGTGTGGTGGCACACGCGTATAATCCCACCTACTTGTACTTGGGAGGCTGAGGCAGGAGAATCACTTGAACCTGGGAGGTGGAGGTTGCAGTGAGCCGAGATCGCGCCATTGCACTCCAGCCTGAGCAAGAAGAGTGAAATGCCATCTCAAAAAAAAACAAAAAACAAAATGTGGTCCATGGATTGGCAGCAGCATCAGTATTCCTAGGAGCGTGGTTAGAATGCAAACTCTTGGGCCCAAGAATCTCTATTGTTTTTCTTTTGTTTTTTTTTTTTTTGGAGACAGACTCTTCTGTCACTCAGGCTGATGCGCAGTGACGCAATCTTGGCTCACTGTAGCCTCAACCTCCCAAGCTCAAGTGATCCTCCCACCTCAGCCTCTGAGGTAGCTGGGACCACAGATGTGTGCCACCGTGCTCACAAAGTCCCACCATATTGCCCAGGCTGGTCTCGAACTCCTGGGCTCAAGTGATCCTTCTGCCTCAACCTCCCAAAGTGCTGCGATTACAGGTGTAAGCCACTGAGCCTGGCTGGAATCTGTGTCATATTAATCTCTCTAGGTGATTATCATATGCTAGAAAATTTTGAGAAACATTACAGTAGAATATGCTTCAGGATGGCTCCATTCTGAAGCCATTCTGAATGAGGGGATGAGGAACTGGAATATTTAGCTACCAAATCCCATCTCTCATTGATTGTAGATTGTCTCTCATAATGTTAACTCCGCTAGCACTTCCAGATAGAGGTACTCAGGTGTTTGAGGTAAGAAGTTCTGGGCCTGTACAAGATCTGTCTACCAAAGTTGAGGTGAACTCTGGGGTAGTTTGAGGGAATATGGATAGGGCACAGTTAAGATCTGAATAAGCCTTAGCCTTCATCAGATTCTCAGGTTTTAAGTCTGTGAGCCCCTCAAAAGTTTTAAGGACTATATCCCTTTAACAAAGGTTTATTATGTGCCTTCTGTATACCAGGTACTGTATCAGGCAAAAGCAGTACAAAGACAAATAACTTTCCTGTGACAAAGAGCTTTCACAGTCAACCATAAAATAATTAAATGCCTTCTCGTAGGCCAGGTATGCTGGCTCACGCTCCTAATCCCAGCACTTTGGAAGGCCAAGGTGGGCGGGTCACTTGAAGCCAGAAATTCGAGACCAGCCTGGCCAACATGTCGAAACCCTGTCTCTACTAAAAATGCAAAAAAAAATTAGTCGGGCACAGTGGCACGTGACTGTAATCCCAGCTACTTTGGAGACTGAGGCAAAAGAATCGCTTGAAACTGGGAGGTGGAGGTTGTATTGAACCGAGATCATGCCACTGAACTCCAGCCTGGGTGTGAGTGAGACCTTGTCTCAAAAAAAAAAAAAAAAAAAAAAAATATATATATATATATATATGTATATGCCTTCTCTTAAAGTTGGAGAAAAAAAATGTCTGGAGTCTGCTAGTGAACAGCTTTGAAAACCTGGAAATAATTTTTTCAAGCTCAGAATGTCTAAAATTTTAACTATAATAAAAATCATGATATCAGCTTATTAATTTATAGGGAGCCCAGGTTGGTTGTAAAATTATCTCCTCAGTAGGAAACTCTACTTAGAAGTCAAATTATAATCCTAAATTGCAATGGTGACTTAAAGTGCACACACTTGTACAGGACCCAGCAAGAAATCTGGTCAGATTTTCAAGGTTTGCCATCCCTTTGCCTAATTACTATTCTTCTATTAAAATACCCTTTCTACAAGAATTAGCCAGGTGTAGTGGTAGGTGTCTGTAGTCCCTGCTACTTGGGAGGTAAGGTGGGAGGATCGCTTGAGTGGGAGAGGTGGAAGTTGTAGTGAGCCGAGATCACGGATGACTAGAGAGACCCTGTCTCAAAAAAAAATAAACAACAACAACAACAAAAAATCCTTGTGTTTCATACATTTGAGTACCACGGTTCACTGAGGCAGTACATTGGCCGCAGAGTTAGCTGTGTGTCCTACTCACAGACATCTTGTTTGGCATCACTGTATTTTAAAACTCAGGAAAAGTGGCTCTTTTAGATAGGAGTTTGTAGTCTCCAGTGGGTCCTAGTCCCTATGTCAGGTCATCTTTTATTGTCACTTGCCTAGCCTCTGCAGCCATTTGAGTTAGCTATTTCAAGGGTTTCTTTTACATACACCACACACCCATGATACCACCCCCCAGACATCTAGAGAGCTCATTCATTACTCTAGAGTCTAGGTCTGCGCTATCCGATACTGTCGTCACTAGTTGCATGTGGCTCTTGAGCTCTTTAAATGCTCCCAGTCCTTAATGAGATGTGCTCCAAGTATAAACACCAAATTTTGAAAACTTAATACGAAAAAAAGAATGTAAGCTATCTTGCTAATAACATTGGTTATATGTTGAAATGATATTTTGATCTCTCTCACACTCTTTCTTGAGGCAGAGTCTGGCTCTGTTTGTTGGAGTGCAGTGGTGTGATCATAGCTCACTGCAACCTTCACCTCCCAGCATAAGGGATTCTCCCACTTTATCCTCCCGAGTTGCTGGGACTACAGACGCGCGCCACTACGCCCGGCTCTTTTTTTTTTTTTTTTTTCTTTTTTGAGACGAAGTCTCGCTCTGTCGCTAGGCTGGAGTGCAGTGGCGTGATCTTGGCTCACTGCAGCCGCCAACTCCCTGGTTCAAGCCATTCTCCTGCCTCAGCCTCCCGAGTAGCTGGGATTACAGGCACACGCCACCACGCCCAGCTAATTTTTGTATTTTTAGTAGAGATGGGGTTTCACCATGTTGGTCAGGATGGTCTCGATCTCCGGACCTCGTGATCCGCCCGCCTCGGCCTCTCAAGTGCTGGGATTACAGGCGTGAGCCACAGCGCCCGGCCGACCAATGTTCTTTAAATCCACCACAAGAATTTTAAAAATCAGCTGGGTGTGGTGGCACACACCTGTAGTTCCAGCTACTTGGGAGGCTGAGGCAGGAGGATCGCTGGAGCCCAGGAGTTCAGGGTTCCAGTGAGTTGTGATCGCACCACTGCACTCCAGCCTGGGCAACAGAGTGAGACCCTGTCACTAAAGAATAATATGAAAACACCTTGGTTCTATCACACAGAATTGACTTTCTCAATTGTTTATATTAAGTTAAAATTTTTAAAAGTTCAGTTCCCTTTTGATTCTTTTGCATTTGTCCCAGTGTCACTCTGCCCAGAGGCACCATAATCATGAATTTACATTGTTCTATCACCCAAACAGTACTTTTTACATAAATGCTGAGGAATATGTCAGGTTTTTACATGCTTCAGATGTACAGATGTGGCATCACACTGTCTGTCACTGTACCTGGCTTTGCTTTCTCAACATCGTTTTTCCCTTTATCCTTGTTAGTATGTGTAGTTTGAGTTTATGAATAGGAACTGCTGTAGTATATTCCATTGTGAATATGCCTCATTTTCATATGGATGGAATTTTAGATTTTTTTTTGCTATTGGAAATCCTACTGCAGTGGACATTTGTTCATGTGTCCCCTCGTTGTCTGAGAGCAGAGAGAAAAAGCCCCACAACTAAGTGCTGAGAGTCACCAAGTAAGGGGGACCTGGCCGCAGGGCAGGAAGCAACAAGTCCAAAATTCAAATCACACACCAAGGCGGTTCCTTTCTGCATCCAAGGTCAATAAAAAAATTTTTTTTGGGTAACTTCCTATATTGCTGGGGCGAACTGATGGGGCAGGGCACCCGTGGACAAACGTTTCTATGAAGCCAAATACCATTTACAAACCAGGGTGGGGAAAGAACGATGAAAAGTTCTTAAGGGAATGAGGAGATAGGAAGGTCAGTTTCTGGCTTGCCCTCTCTGTCTCCAACTACTCCGCCTGGAGAAGGAAAACGCTGGGAAAATGAACCTTCAGCTAAAGGCGACGCTGCTCTAACTTTGAGTCAATTGGGAAAAGAAGGCCATATCCCTAAAGTTATCCCAGTTTAGGGTCTGCCACGCTAAGTTTCCTCAGACCCGACGGACGGTCCCGCCTGCAATCGTTTTCCGACTCCCAGCCAACTCAAGCTTCATCCTCGCCTGCGCCCCACCTCCACGCCTGTCCGGGACACACATGAAACGCCTTGAGGCCGCCATTTTAAACAGTGCTATCGCGAGATATACTTCGCTGTTTCCAGCCTGACTCATTTACTTTCTTGCGAGAGTCTCTTCTCGTCTGCTCTCGCCATGGCCAAGGAAAGTGTCGCGAGAGCTGGTTGCCTTGGCTCCCTGTAGCTATAGCAGCCGCGGCGGTTAAGTATGCGGCGCCAGGAGCGGTGAGTGCGACACCCTCAGGGGGGCGGGGCCGGGGGTAACGGGGTGCAGGGGGTAGAGCCTGGGGAGGGGGTGCGGGAAGGTTAGGTCGCGGGAGGAATGGACCTGAGTGTGACGTGTGGGGCAGGACCTGGGTCCTGTGGGTACAGGGACGCGGCGCCGGTCTGCTCTAGGGCACGCGGGGAGGGTTAGAGCTGCTGGGAGGTCCAGGGGGAGGGACCCGGGTGTAATGGGGTTCAAGGGGCGCAGGCTGGAGCGTGGAGGGGTGTGTGTGTTGGGAGCAGGGTGTTTACGGAGACTCGGAACTGGATAAAGGGACCAGGCTACATTGGGAAAGAAGTGGGAAGAAATGGGGTACAGCGAGGAGGAGGGTATGTTGAATGAGAGCACAGACGCTGGGCCCAGTTTGCTTTTCACTGGTTAGAGGGGTGGAGGGAGGAGAAGGGATCAGACCTTTACAGATCCCCGGGCTCTGCCTGAGGCTAGTCGGGGACCGCGCGCCGGGACCTGGGTCCTAAATGGCCGTGGCGGGAATGGTGGCGTCCCAGATCGTCGCCTCCTTTCCCTCTTTCCGGAGAGATACCCCACGGACACTCTTGAGATGCGAACGGAGAGTCCTGGTGAACTAGTATTAGTTGGGAAGGTTCTTTTCACTGAGAAACTACGAGTAGGATAATGAATGATTGCTACTCTAAAATAAAGCGCAGGGTGGGGGGGCGGGAGAGAGCGATTCTTGAGAAGAAAAAAACACTAAGGTTGCTTCCTCCGAAGCGTATTGAGTTGGAAGAAGGGGGTGTGTGCTAAGCTTACGTTTCTTCCCAGACTCATTCAAGTGCACAATTTCTTTACGGTGTGCTTATGAAATATATGCAAGGTAGTCAGGTTAGATGATATGGTGAAAAAATGTGCAATACGATACTTAAACCTTCCACAAATGTAACTTAAAAAACAATTTATTTTTAATTGCAGCAGCAGGCTGAACACTAAATCTAGGGATAGTTTTAGTTATTTGGATGTAAAACCTGGTGTTCCTAAAGTGTGCTTATCAAGCTATTTGCCTTTTAAGAAATGAATGAGATTTTATTTTAGGAGACAACATGTTTTGAATGTCTCAATGTTGAAATAAAAGATGTCTCTCAGGAGTTAAAATCACAGAGGGGAAAACATCTAGTCTTTGAGTCTTAAGGACTGTTTTCTGGAAACAGGTGTGGACCACTTTGCTGGTTAACTGTTGTTTGTAGTGAAAACAATGGCTTCAAGTCAGGCATAAAAATAACTTATTTCAATCGACAGATACAAGTTTTCTGATCATTTTTCTATCTTTTGTAGGTATACATTTGAAAGGGATAACCTCTCTTGTGATTATATAACTGGATTTTTTCATGTTGAGGTTCACAAATGCATTAATTAGAATAATGGCTTTTTGGGTGGGCGCGGTGGCTCACGCCTGTAATTCCAGCACTTTGAGAGACCGAGGCGGGCAGATTGCTTGAGGTGAGGAGTTCGAGACCAGCCTGGCTAACATGGTGAAACCCCCGTCTCTCCTAAAAAAATACAAAAATTAGCCGGGCATGGTGGCGCGCGCCTGCAATCCCAGCTACTCCGAAAGCTGAGGCAGGAGAATCGCTTGAACAGGGGAAGGTTGCAGTAAGCCAAGATCGCACCATTGCACTCCAGTCTGGGCGACAGAGCGAGATTCCGTCTCAAAAAAAAAAAAAAAAAATGGCTTTTAAAATCCTTCTTCAGCTGGTCTTAATGTGGTTAGTCACTGAACCCATTTATTTGATATATGTTAGAGTAAAACCTAATTTGTAATGTCAGCAGCTAAACTTTAAAGTAGAAGTGCTTTTCTGATGCAAGATAAAGCTTTGTGTGGTGGTTGAGTCCAAAAGATTTCTGCATGAATCCAATAACAAGCTCTACTGAACTCCTGTTATGTGTAAAGTACTGTGTAAGGCATTGCAGTGAAAAAAGATTAATTCATTTATCCACTTAATATTTATTGAGACCTATTTTGTGTCTGATTGCTGAGCCTTCAGTATACAAATACAGGTAGAACTTGATCTCTGCCTTGGAATTACTCAGACCCTGTGAGGGCAGACTGATAGAGAAAAAAATGCTTACAATGTAATAAGCACAATATATGAACATGAAAGTATGAGACAAGGTTCTGCCCCTGAAGAGTTTATATAGTAGTTGACAGGACAAATAATTTTTTTGTTTGTTTGTTTGTTTTGCAACAGGGTCTCACTGTGTTACTGCAGTGGCAAGATCATGGCTCACGGCAACTTCAACCTCCTGGGCTCCAGCCATCCTTGTACCTCTGTCTCCTGAATAGAGCTGAGACTACAGGTGAGGGCCACCATGCCCAGCTGATTTATTTTTAGAGATGGGGTCTTGCTATGTTGCCAGGCTGGTCTCAAACTCCTGGTCTCAAGTGATACTCCTGCCTCAGCCTCCCAAAGTAAGAATTTTCTTTTCTCTTTTTTTGAGACAGGGTTTTGCTCTGTTGCCCAGGCTGGAATGCAGTGGTGTCATCACAGCTCACTGCCACCTCAACCTCCTGGGCCCAGGCTTTCCTCCCACCTCAGCCTCCTGAGTAGATAGGACCACAGGTGCATGCAACCACGCCCAGTTAATTATTAAAATTTTTTTGTAGAGACGAGGTCTTGCTATGTTGCCTAAGCTGGTCTGGCTATGTTACCCAGCAATCCTCCTGCCTTGGCAGCTTGGCTTCCCAAAGTGCTGGGATTACAGGCTTGAGCCACCATGCGCAGCCTAAGAGTTTTCAAAATTACAAAGTGTTAAGCAAACTAAACTGTGCTGCCTTACACATAGTAAGTTTCTCAGAAGAGATAAAAGAATGGAAGTTTGAGGAGAAAATTCACTGGTCAGTTCATAATTGAAGCCCTTTTTTTTTTTTTAAATTTTTATTTTTTAAGACGAGTTGTCTGTTGCCCAGGCTGGAGTGCAGTGGAGTAATCATGGCTCACTGCAGCCTCAGTCTCCTGGGTTTAAGGAATCCTCTTGCTTTTCAGCCTCTCCAGGAGCTGGGACTACAGGTGCTTGGCTAATTTTTGTACTTTTTCTAGAGACAGGATCTCCCTATGTTGCCCATGCTGATCTCAAGCACCTGGGCTCAAGTGATCCTCCCACCTCAGCCTCCCAAAATGCTGGGATTGTAGGCGTGAGCCACCTCACTGGTCCTATTAGTCTTTTTTAGTACTCCTTTACTGTAAATGTAAATAAATACGGACCAGGCACTGTAGCTCAGGCCTGTAATCACAGCACTTTGGGAGGCTGAGGTGGGCGGATCAGTTGAGGTCAGGAGTTTGAGATCAGCCTGGCCAACATGGTGAAACCCCGTCTCTACTAAAAATACAAAAATTAGCTGGGCATGGTGATGCCTGCCAGTAATTCCAGCCACTCGGGAGGCTGAGGCAGGAGAATCGCATGAACCCAGGAAGTGGAGGTTACAGTGAACCGAAATCATGCCACTACACTCCAACCTAGGCAACAGGCAAGATTCTGTCTCAAAATAAATAAATAAATAAGTAAATAAATATTACAACAGTCTTAAGGCAATAATAATAATAGCTAACATTCATTGAGTGATTATTAATGTGCCAGGTGCATTATCTCATTTTATCTTATAACAACACTCTGCTTTGCAGCTGGTACTAGTTACTTTAGTTTTAAAGAAAACCGAGGCTTAAAAAGTTCAGGAAGTTACCGAAGATTATTGAGCTAGTAGATGGTAGATTAGAGATTGGTGTTGGAAATTTATGTGATTCTAATACACTAAGAAAGATTTCTTTCTTTTGTAGGGAGGTAGGGAGGCAGTCTTGGTATGGAGGAAGTGGGGGAGGTTGCAGGTGGAACTGGCCAGGAGACCAGAATTCTGGGTGGGACTTGGAAGGTATAAATGGATAGGGGTATCTGTTTTTTTACTCATAGATTTTCTCCCTCAGATATTTACACTACATATGGGAAACTAATGTGAATGTTAGCATGCTGCTAAATACGAAATTTGTATTGTTATATAGAGTATTGAGTAAATTACCAAATTTCTGCTGTGTATAATTGTATAGGGAGCTTTGCTTGGGAAAATAGTTGTAGCAAGCAATTATATATTTGTAAGCTTCCAGCAAGTGATCATTTTAGTAGTGGAAATGGTTATCTGTATTCACATATAGGGGAAATGTTATTACAACATACTTTAAGGCATTTAGTCAAACATATTTTCATACAGTAGTTTTTTTTTTTTTTTTTTTTTTGAGACGGAGTCTCCCTGTGTCACCCAGGCTGGAGTGCAGTGGCGCAGTCTCGGCTCACTGCAAGCTCCGCCTCCTGGGTTCACGCCATTCTCCTGCCTCAGCCTCCTGAGTAGCTGGGACTACAGGTGCCTGCCACCACGCCTGGCTATTTTTGTATTTTTAGTAGAGACAGGGTTTCACTATGTTAGCCAGGATGGTCTCGATCTCCTGATCTCGTGATCTGCCCGTCTCGGCCTCCCAACGTGCTGGGATTACAGGTGTGAGCCACCGCGCCCCGCCTTCGTACTGTAGTTTTTTTATATTGAGAAAAACGTATGTATGTGTCACATGTTTTTATATATTTGCTTTCAGGTTTTTTTTTTTCACTCTATATTCCAAAGTCCAAAGTACGGTTTTCTGGTTGAAATGCAAATTTTCTATCTGTGTATTATTTGTTTTTTGAGACAGAGTCTTGCTCTGTCACCCAGGCTGGAGTGCAGTGGCACAATCTTGGGTCATTGCAACCTCTGCTTACCAGGTTCAAGCGATTCTCCTGCCTCAGCCTCCTGAGTAGCTGGGATTACAGGCACATGCCACCGAGCTCAGCTAATTTTTGTATTTTTAGTAGAGACGGGGTTTCGCCATGTTGGCCAGGGTGGTCTCCAACTCCTGACCTCGGGCGATCCACCTGCCTCAGCCTCCCAAAGTGCTGGGATTACAGTGGTGAGCCACCGCATCCGACCTGTTTGTTTTTTGAGACAGTTTTGCTCTTGGCCTCAGCCTCCGGAGTAGCTGGGATTACAGGTGCCCACCACCACACCCAGATAATTTTTTGTATTTTTAGTAGAGAGAGGGTTTCACCATGTTGGGCAGGCTGGTCTTGAAGTCCTGATCTCAGATGATTGACCCGCTTTGGCCTCCCAAAGTGCTGGGATTACAGGCGTGAGCCACCATGCCCAGCCTCCGAATTTTATATCTTTGTAAATAAATCTACAAGAGATTATGTCTGTAATCCCAGCACTTTTGGAGGCTGAGGCAGGAGGATTGCTTGAGGCCAGGAGTTCAAGACCAGCCTGGCCAAAAGAGTGAGACCCTATTTCTACTGGAAAAAAAAAAAAAAAAAAAAGAATCCCCAGAAACCTAAGTGAGAATGATAAATACCATTAATGAAGTATTGATAATCAGTTCTAGACTTACTGGAATGCTTTAGTGGTCAACCAGTCCATTCTATTCATTTTATATTGAGGAAACTAAAGCCCAGAGAACTTTCTTTTTTTTTTTTTGAGATGGAGTCTCGCTGTGTCGCCCAGGCTAGAGTGCAGTGGCACAATCTTGGCTCACTACAACCTCCGCCTGCCAGGTTCAAGCAATTCTCCCATCTCAGCCTCCTGAGTAGCTGGGACTACAGGTGCCCGCCACCACGCCCAGGTAATTATTGTATTTTCAGTAGAGACAGAATTTCACCATATTGGTCAGGCTCGTCTCAAACTCCTGACCTCAAGTGATCCGCCCACCTTGGCCTCCCAAAGTGCTGGGATTACAGGCGTGACCCACTGTGCCCAGCAAGCCTAGAGAACTTTTAAATGACTTACCCAAAGTCACACAGCTGCAGTGTCCCAGATGTCCTGGTTTCCAGTTAACTGTTCCTAGTACTCTACCACATTTCCAAGTTATATTTAATAATTACTGTAGAGTTATAGATGCCCTCAGCTAATTTTGGGAAACCAGTTTTGTCAAGAGGCTATTTACTGATAGATGATAGAATACAAACTGATTACTTGTTTACCTTAAACTGTACTTATACTTCCTACTTGTACTAAGGATAAGTGATTCAGGTGTTTTATTTAGGTGCTTCCTATTTTTGGTTTGCTATATTACTGTTTAATTTTTCTGTCTTCAGTTGCACTGCTGGGCCATTTAATAAACACTTCTCTGATTTAGAAAAAAGTGGAGGAGTACAACTGCGTTATAATACATACTAGGCTGGGTGTGGTGGCTCACGCCTATAATCCCAGCACTTTGGAAGGCCCAAGGTGGGTGGATTGCTTGAGCCCACAAGTTCAAGACCATCCTGGATATGGCAAAATGTAGAAACCCTGTCTCTACAAAAAAAGTAAAAAATTTAGCCAGGATTTGGTGGCATGCACCTGTAACCCCAGCTACTTAGGAGGCTGAGGCAAGAGGATCGCTTGAGCCTGGGAAGTTGAGGCTGTAGTGAGCCATGATCCCACCACTGCGCTCCAGGCTGGGTGACTAACAGACACTCTGTCTCAAAAAAAAAGAAAAAAGAAATACATGCAGTTTTGTTGTTTGTTTTGTTTTTTTTGAGACAAGTCTTGCTCCATTGCCCAGGCTGGAATGCAACCTCCACCTCCTGGGTTCAAGTGATTCTCAGGCTTCAGCCTGAGAATCACTGGGACTACAGGCACGCCCCACCATACTTAGCTAATTTTTGTATTTTTAGTAGAGACAGGGTTTCACCATGTTGGCTAGGCTGGTCTCGAACTCCTGACCTCAGGTGATCTGCCTGCCTCGGCCTCCCAAAGTGCAGGGATTACAGGTGTAAGCCACCTGCCTGGCCTCTATCAAAAAAAAATTTTTTTTTTTTTGAGATGGAGTCTTGCTCTGTTGCCCAGGCTAGAGTGCAGTGGCATAATCTCAGTTCACTGCAACCTCTGCCCCCAGGTTCAAGCAATTCTCCTGCCTCAGCCTCCTGAGTAGCTGAGATTACAGGCACTAGCTACCATGCCCGGCTAATTTTTTTTTTTTTTGACATGGAGTCTCGCTCTGTGACCCAGGCTGGAGTGCAGTGGCGCAATCGCAGCTCACTGCAACCTCTGCCTCCTGGGTCAAGCGATTCTCCTTCCTCAGCCTCCCAAGTAGTTGGGATCGCAGGCGTGAGCCCCATGCCTAGCTAATTTTTGTACTTTTAGTAGAGAGGGGGTTTCACCATGTTGGCCAGGCTGGTCTTGAACTCCTGACCTCAGGTGATCCACCCCGCCTCATCCTCCCAAAGTGCTGGGATTACAGGCGTGAGCCCCTGTGCCCGGCCCCGGCTAGTTTTTTACCAAAAATTTTTAAAAATTAGCTGGGTCTGGCAGCATGCGCCTATAGTCCTGGCTACTTGGGAGGCTGAGGCAGGAAGATCCCTTGAGCACAGGTGTTTGAGGTTGCAGTCAGCTAAATCATGCCACTACACTCCAGCCTGGACGTCAGAGTGAGAGTGAGACCCTGCTGCTAAAAAGAGAAGACAAGCGATCTCATTTTATTTATTTTTATTTATTAATGTTTTGAGATGGAGTCTTGCTGTGTCACCCAGGCTGGAGTGCAGTGGCGCAATTTCGGTTCACTGCAACCTCTGCTTCCTGGGTTCAAGCAATTTTCCTGCCTCAGCCTCTCAAGTAGCTGGGATTACAGGCACCTGCCACCAATCCCGGCTAATTTTTGTATTTTTAGTAGAGATGGGGTTTCACCATGTCGGCCAGGCTGGTCTCGAACTCCTGACCTCAGATGATCCGTCAACCTTGCACTCCCAAAATGCTGAGATTACAGGTGTGAACCACTGCCTTATTTTTATTTTTATTTCTTGAGACAGGGTCTTTGTCGCCTAGGCTGGAGTGCAGTGGTGCAATCACGGCTTACTGCAGCCTTTACCTCCTGAACTCAATCCTCTCACCTCAGCCTCCCAAGTAGCTGGAACTACAGATGTGCACCACCATGCCCAGCTAATTTTAAAAAAGTTTTTTTCACCCCGCCCTCTCAACAAAGCTTTTCCTGACTCTGCTAGGAACCAGGAAGAGAAAGTCTAATTTTTAATTTTTTTGAAGAGACGAGGGCTCATTATATTGCCCAGGCTGATCTTGAACTCCTGAACTCAAGGAATTTTTCCACCTCAGCCCTCCAAAGTGCTGGGATTACAGGTATGAGCCACTGCACCTGGCCAAGTGATCTCATTTTAAATTTCCATTTATTTGAGATGAAGTTGAATATTTTCCATATTTATTATTTTTTATTTATTTTGTTTTATTTATTATTATTATTTTTAGACAGAGTCTCTCTCTGTTGCCCAGGCTGGAGTGCAATGGCATGATCTCAGCTCACTGCACCCTCCACCTCCTGGGTTCAAGTGATTCTCCTGCCTCTGCCTCCCAAGTAACTGGGATTACAGGCATGCGCCACCACGCCCGGCTAATTTTTTTTTTTTTGAGACAGGGTTTCGCTCTTGTTGCCCAGGCTGCAGTGCAATGGTGCGATCTCAGCTCACCACAACCTCCACCTCCTGGTTTCAAGCGATTCTCCTGCCTCAGCCACCTGAGTAGCTGGGATTACAGGCATGTGCCACCATGCCCAGCTAATTTTGTATTTTTAGTAGAGATGGGTTTCTCCATGTTGGTCAGGCTGGTCTCGAACTCCCGACCTTAGGTGATCTGCCCGCCTTGGCTTCCCAAAGTGCTGGGATCACAGGTGTGAGCCACTGTGCCCAGCCTAACATCTTTTTATTTCTTTACTGGCTGTATTTCTTTCAGTGGAATTGCTTATTCTTTGCTTATTTTGTAACTGGGCTTTTTTCTTCTCATTCTACTCCTCCCGGCCCATTTTAGTTTTTCTTTTTGTATCAAAGCTACATTTATTCTCTGAAAACATTTTTTTAATTTTTTTTTTTTTTTTTTTTTTTTTTTTGAGACAGAGTCTCCCTCTGTTGTTAAGGTTGAAGTGCAGTGGTGTGAGCTCAGCTCACTGTGGTCTCCACCTCCCAGGTTCAAATGGTTCTTGTGCCTCAGCCTCCTGAGGAGGCAAGATTACAGGCACCTGCCACCATGCCCAGATAATTTTTGTATTTTTTTTAGAATTTAATTTAATTTTAAGTTCCTGGATACACATGCAGGATGTGCAGGCTTGTTACATAAATGTGTGCCATGGTGGTTTGCTGTACCTATTAATCACCTAGGTATTAAGCCCTGCATACATTAGCTGTTTATCCTGATGCTCTTCCCACCCCCGCACAGGCCCTAGTGTGTGTTGTTCCCCTCCCTGTGTCCATGTGTTTTCATTGTTCAGCTGCCACTTATAAGTGAAAACATGTGGTATTTGGTTTTCTGTTCCTGTGTTAGTTTGCTGAGGATACATAAATGGAACTTGATTTTTTTTTTTTTTTTTTTGAGATGGAGTCTCGCTGTCGCCTAGGCTGGAGTGCAGTGGCGCAATCTCGGCTCGCTGCAGCCTCTGCCTCCTGGGCTTAAGCAGTTCTCCTGCCTCAGCCTCCCAAGTAGCTGACACTACGGGCACCCGCCACCGTGCCTGGCTAATTTTTGTATTTTTAGTAGGGACAGGGTTTCACCATGTTCGCCAGGCTAGTCTTGAACTCCTGACCTCAAGTGATCTGCCCACCTCGGCCTCCCAAAGTGCTGGAATTACAGGCGTGAGCCACCATGCCTGGCTGAAGTAATTTTTGTATTTTTAGTAGAGACGAGTTTTGCCATGTTGGCCAGGCTGGTCTCGAACTCCTGGCCTCAAGTAATCCTCTCACCTTGGCCTCCCAAAGTGCTGGGATTACAGGTGTAAGCCACTGTGCTGGGCCTTTTTTGTTTTTTGAGACAGATCTCTTTGTTGCCCAGGCTGGCGTGATTTCGCTCACTACAGCCTCAATTTCCCAAGCTCAGGTGATCGTCCCACCTCACTCCCGAGTAGCTGGGACCACAGTGTGAGCCATCATGACCAGCTAATTTTTGTATTTTTTATAGAAACAGAGTTTTGCTATGTTGCCCAGGCTATTCTGGAATTCCTGACCTCAAGCGATCTGCCTGCCTCAGCTTCGCAGAGTGCTGGGATTACAGGTGTGAGGCACTATGGCCAGCTTTATTTTTAAAAAAATATTTTATTTCTTTGTGGATACATAGTAGGTGTGTATATTTATTGGGTACATGAGATGTTTTGATATGGGCATGCATTGCATAATAATCAAATCATGTAAAATGGGGAATTCATCCTCTCAGCATTCATTATTTGTGTTATAAACAATTATACTTGTAGTTATTTAAAAATGTACAATTAAATTATTGACTGTAATTATCCATTTGTGCTATCGAATATTCCCTCTTACTCATTCTTTCTATTTTTGTTTTTGTTTTTGAGACAGAGTCTCGCTCTGTTCCCCAGGCTGGAGTGCAGTGGTGTGATCTCGGCTCACTGCAACTTCTGCCTCCCAAGTTCAAGCGATTCTTGTCCCTCAGCCTCCTGAGTAGTTGGGATTACGGGTGGGTGCCACCATGCCCGGCTAATTTTTGTATTTTTTAGTAGAGACAGAGTTTCACCATGTTGGCCAGGCTAGTTTTAAACTCCTGGCCTCAACTGATCTGCTGCCTTGGCCTCCTAAAGTGGTGAGATTACAGATGTGAGCCACCAAGCCCGGCCTTTCTATTTGTTTTTGTACCCATTAACTATCCACACCTCTCCCCACTTTTCTCTTTAGACTAATAGGAACTCTGTCTATGTATCCCTGTATTTTAAACATATATTGCACATATTTTCTACAATCTGTTGCATCATCTATAGTATCTGTTGATGCACTAAAATTTCATATCTGCCTTTTTTCTTAATGGTGTCTGGGTTTTGAGGCTTGCTTAAGTAGGCTCTCTCCATCCCAAAATTATAAAAATATTTTATATTTATCCTAACTCTTTACTAGCTTAACATATTTAGCTCTTTAATTGATTTGGAATTTATCTTTATATGTTTTTGGAGGTACTCTTTTTCTCCACAAATATGCAACTGACCCAAGCCTATTTGTTGAATATCCTGTCTTTAATGATATGAAATCTTATCTTCATCATATTCTCAATTGCCATATATCCACCATTTGTGTATGTATGTATGTACGCCTGTGTTTCCTTTTTTTTTTTTTTTTTTTTTTTTTGGAGACAGAGTCTCACTTTTGTTGCCTAGGCTGGAGTGCAGTGGCGTGATCTTGGCTCACTGCAACATCCACCACTGGGGTTCAAGCGATTCTCTGCCTCAGCCTCTGGAGTAGCTGGGACTACAGGTGCATGCCACTACGCCTGGCTAGTTTACTGTAATTTTAGTAGAGACGGGGGTTTCACTATGTTGGCCATGCTGGTCTCGAACTCCTGACCTCAAGTGATCCATCCGCCTTGGCCTCCCAAAGTGCTGGGATTACAGGTACCAGCCATTGCGCCCAGCCTGCATGTATTTATTTTTGAATATTTCTGTTCTTTTCAGTTGTTTATTTCTGGGCCAATACCATAGAGTTCTTTTGTTTGTTTTTTGAGACAGGTATCACCCAGGCTGGAGTGCAGTGGTGCAATACTGGCTCACCGCGGCTTTGACCTCCCGGGCTCAAATGATCCTTCCACTTTAGCCTCCCCAGTAGCTGGAAGTACATGTGTATGGCACCACGTGTGACTAATTTTTGTATTTTTAATAGAGATGAGGTTTCTCCATGGCCTAGCTGGTCTGGAACTCCTGGCCTCAAGTGATCTGTCCTCCTCAGCCTTCCAAAGTGCTAGGATTACAGGTGTGAGACACTAAATCCTTTTGCTAAGTATAATTTTTTCTTCTGTGTTTTTTTTTTTTTTTCCTTTCGAGACAGAGTCTTGCTCTGTCACCTAGGCTGGAGTACAGTGGCACAATCTCGGCTCAACTGTAACCTCCGCCTTCTGGGTTCAAGTGATACTTCCCTCTCAGCCTTCTGAGTAGCTGGGATTACAGGCACGCGCCACCACGTCCAGCTAATTTTTTGTATTTTTAGTAGAGACAGGGTTTCACCATGTTGACCAGGGTGGTCTCAAACTCCTGGCCTCAGGTGGTCAGCCTGCCTCAGCCTCCCAAAGTTTTGGTGTGAGCCACCACGCTCAGCCCTTTTGGGTTTTCAAGATAGTCATATTTCTAACTGTTCATGTCTTTGCCTATCTTTGTTTTGGCATATGCAATTTTTTTCTTATTTTGACATTTTAAATCTCTTCATAGTAAAAATTTCTTTTTTTTGGTGAGGGTGACAGGGTCTCAAAAAAAAAAAAAGAGGGTGGTAGGCCGGGTGCGGTGGCTCACGCCTGTAACCCCAGCACTTTGGGAGGCCGAGGCGGGTGGATCACCTGAGGTCCGGAGTTCGAGACCAGCCTGGCCAACATGGTGAAACCCTGTCTTGACTAAAAATACAAAAATTAGCTGGGCATGGTGGTGTGCACCTGTAGTCCCAGCTACTCTGGACGCTGAGGCAGGATTGCTTGAACCCTGGAGGTGGAGGTTGCAGTGAGCCGAGATCATGCCACTGTACTCCAGCCTGCGTAACAGAGTGAGACTCCATCTCCAAAAAAAAAAAGGCTGGAGTGCAGTGGCATGATCACCACTCACTACAGCCTCGACCTCCTGGGCTTAAGCAATCCTCCCACCTCAGCCTCCTGAGTAGCTGGGACCAGAGGCGTGCACCACCATGCTTGGCTAATTTTTTGTGTTTCTTGTAGAGATGGGGCCTCACCATGTTGCCAATGCTGGTCTCAAACTCTTGAGCTCAAGTGATTCTCCTGTCTTGGTCTCCCAAAGTGCTGAGATAACAGGTGTGTGCCACCACACCCAGCCAAATATATATATATATATATTTTTTGACACAGTGTCTCACTCTGTCTCCTGGGTTCAAGCGATTCTCCCACTTCAGCCTTCCAGATAGCTGGGACTACAGGTGTGTGCCACCATGTCCGGCTAATTTTTGTAATTTTAGTAGAGTTGGGGTTTCACCATGTTGGCCAGGCTGATCTCAAACTCCTGACCTCGAGTGATCCACCCACCTTGGCCTCCCAAAGTGCTGGGATTACAGTACAGGTGTGAGCCACTGTGCCTGGCCAGAAGTTTCTGATATAAAGCTGGCAGGAAGTCAGTGACAATTATTAAGTCTTGGAAGAAAAATTTTTAAGTTTCTCCTGAGAAGAAATTTCTGAAGAAACATCTTGTAGATAGTGTAGTTTCACAGTAAAGTTTTTTTATTTTTATTTTTTTAATTTGAGGCAGAGCCTTGTTCTGTCACCCAGGCTGGAGTGCAGTGGTGTGATCTCAGCTCTCTGCAGCCTCTGCCTCCTGGGTTCAAGTGTGTGATCTCAGCTCACTGCAGCCTCCGCCTCCCGGGTTCAAGTGATTCTCATGCCTCAGCCTCCCAAGTAGCTGGGATTACAGGTGTGTGCCACCACACTTGGCTAATTTTTTCTTTCTTTTTTTTTTGTGACGGAGTCTCGCTCTGTAGCCAGGCTGGAGTGCAGTGGCACGATCTTGGCTCACTGCACCCTCCGCTTCCTAGGCTCAAGTGCCTCTCCTTCCTCAGCCTCCCGAGTAGCTGAGATTATAGGTGCCTGCCACCACACCCAGCTAATTTTTGTATTTTTAGTAGAGATGGGGTTTCACCATGTTGGCCAGGATGGTCTTGATCTCCTGACCTCATGATCTGCCCACCTCTGCCTCCCAAAGTGCTGGGATTACAGGCAGGAGCCACCATGTCCGCCAATTTTTGTATTTTAAGTAAAGACAGGGCTTCACCATGTTGGCCAGGTTGGTCTCGAACTCCTGACCTCAAGTGATTCACCCACCTCGGCCTCCCAAAGTGCTGGGATTATAGGCGTGAGCCACAGCACCCAGCCTCGTGGTAAAGTTTATGTAGAAAAATGCATTCTCTGTGGAAACAAAACTTATTTGTGTGCCATTGTTTCATTTCTGACCCGGGCTGAGCTTTTATTTCTCTGTGCAGATCCATTTCCTTTGATGGTACATCCTGTCTTAGATGTTGACCCCAGTCAGAGCTGTATAGTGCCAAAACAAGATAAGTTCTTTGGTTCTTTTTTGCCATTTCTTTCAACTCCTTGTTTATCTTTACTCATGGTCATTGAAGATCAGAAGGGTATTTAGGAACAAATGGGAATTCTATGTGTTCCTTCAGTGTTAGGGGAACACCAGGGAGAGGCAGTATCATTTTAGTATTGGGTTTTCACCTTTCCTGATGCCCACTAGGTCTAAGGAAACATCAAGCTTATTTTACAGACTTGATATAAGAAACTTTATAATTACCAAATTAAGCTTTAGATACCTCAGTGTTTTAGAGTACTTACTGATATCTATAATACATATTCCTAGGGCCTATGCCTTTCCATATAAATTTTACTTATTTTTGGAGACAAAGTCTCACTCTGTCCCCCTGGCTGGAGTGCAGTGCCACGATCTTGGGATCTTGGCTCACTGCAACTTCCACCTCCCAGGTTCAAGTGATCCTTCCACCTCAGCTTCCTGTGTAGCTGGGACTACAGACACGTGCTAGCATGCCCTGCTAATTTTTTATATTTTTAGTAGAGACTGGGTTTCATCACGTTGGCTAGGCTGGTCTCGAACTCCTGGGCTCAAATGATCCGCCTGCCTCGGCCTTCCAAAATGTTGGGATTACAGGCATGAGCCACCAAGCCTGGCCAAATTACTAAATATTTTTGAACCTCACTTCCCTTACCTGTGAGATTAGGATAATAATAACCTATCTGAGCAAATTAAATGAAGTGATAGATGTCAGTTCTTAGCACAGTAGCCATAATGTTATAGTGACTCTAAATTTCAGTTTTCTTTTTCCCTTCCTTGAGCTGTTTTAAGTTTTAAAAGATAGTGATTGTAAAATTACTTTGTAAGTGTATACAGTTATTTCAAATATTGTTCATGTTTGTGTTAAAAACAGTCAAACTCATTTTGGTTACGTTGGTATAAGAGGGAAACGTAGGGAAATGAGACACTGGAGAAAGTCTGAATAATTGTTTTTTGTTTTTTGTTTTTTGTTTTGTTTTTGAGATGGAATCTCGCTCTGTTGCCCAGGCTGGAGTGCGGTGGCATGAACTCGGCTCACTGCAACCTCCGCCTCCTGGGTTCAAGCGATTCTTCTGCCTCAGCCCCCGAAGCAGGTGGGACCACAGGCACGTGCCACCACGCCTGGCTAATTTTTGTATTTTTGGTAGGGACAGGGTTTCACCATATTGCCCAGGCTGGTCTCGAACTGATCACCTGCCTTGGCCTCCCAAAGTGCTGGGATTATAGGCGTGAGCCACCGTGCCTGGCCAAGTCTGAATAACTTGTTGAGCAATATCATGTGGCAGGAGCTAGGCTTAACACTTTGCACACTGCAACTCATTTAATCCTTACCACTCAATTAAGCACATTTCTTCCTCTGAAGGATTATTTCTTAGTTTTTTTTTTTTTTTTTGAGACGGAGTCTTGCTCTGTCTCCCAGGCTGGGGTGCAGTGGCGTGATCTTGGCTCACTGCAACTCCGGCTTCCCGGGTTCAAGCAATTCTCGTGCCTCAGCCTCTGAAGCAGCTGGAATTACAGCGCATGCCACCATCCCTGGGAAATTTTTTGCATTTTTAGTAGATACAGTAGATACAGGGTTTTACCATGTTGGTCAGGGTGATCTTGAACTCCTGAGCTCAGGCTCTCCATCCTCCTCCGGCTCCCAAAATGTTGGGATTACAGGCATAAGCCACCGCACCCGGCCTACTTCTTAGTTTTTAAAATTAAAGTTTTCTTATTTCCACCCTTTTGAATAATAAGCCTCAGGAATGGGGCTCTTAATAACTTAATGCAGACTTCAAACTTTGTATAGAATATGACAAATAATTAATGACTTTTTATTTCTAAGCTACCATCCTTCGTATTTGGAGACTATGTTCTTTAGGCTAAGTCTTCTTTCTGTTTATTTTTTTTTTCTTTCTTTTTTTTTTTAAAGCAAACTCTAGGAATGATATTTACTTTTTGTGGAAACCAGGTCTCACTGTCCCGCAAGATGGAGTGCAATGGCAGGATTATGGCTCACTGCAGCCTCCACCTCCTGGACTCAAGTGATCCTCCTGAGTAGTTGGGACTACAGGTGCATGCCACCACACCTGGCTAATTTTTGTATTTTTTGTAGAGATGGGGTTTCACCATGTTGCCCAGGCTGGTCTCAAACTCCTGGGCTCAAGCTGTCCTCCTGCCTTGGCCTCCCAAAGTGCTGGGATTACAGGCATGAGCCACTGTGCCTGGTCAATATTTACTTTCTAATTCCTGCCTCTAGAAATATATTAGCTGCCCTGAATATATTAGGTTTTTCAGTTGTATGAAACTGTTCAGTTAGGCAGTTAGGAGTAATGAATTTGATGCCTATTGGCCCATTTCTTTTTTTTTTTTTTTGAGATATTGTCTCGCTCTGTCACCCAGGCTGGAGTGCAGTGGCGCGATCTCGGCTCACTGCAACCTCCGCCTCCCAGGTTCACACCATTTTCCTGCCTCAGCCTCCTGAGTAGCTGGGACTACAGATGCCCGCCACCACGCCCGGCTAATTTTTTTGTATTTTTAATAGAGACGGGGTTTCACCGTGTTAGCCAGGATGGTCTCGATCTCCTGACCTCGTGATCCACTCGCCTCGGCCTCCCAAAGTGCTGGGATTACAGGCGTGAGCCACTGCGCCCGGCGCCTATTAGTCCTTTTCAACAAATATCACCAGTAAGAATTGCTTTCTGAAATGAGAAAAGCAGCAGATTGTTTATTTGAATTTGAATTTAGAGTGTTTCTCTCTCAACACCTTATACTGATCAGGCTAAGAGATGGGCTCTCCTGTGTTGCCCAGGCTGTACTTGAACTCCTAGGCTGAAGTAATTCCTTCCCACCTCAGCCTCCTGATTGGCTGGGACTACAGGTGAGCAGCATCACGCCCCACTTTGTGTTTTGATTAATTCTCTTTATTTTTTAAAAAATTGTGGTAAAATACACACAATATTTATCATCTTAACCATTTTAAGTGTACAGTTCAGTAGTGTTGCATACATTCACATTGTTGTGAGCCAATCTTCAGCACTCTCTCATCCTTTTTTTTTTTTTTTTTTTTTTTTGAGACAGCCTCACTCTGTCGCCCAGGCTGGAGTGCAGTGGGGTGATCTCGGCTCACTGCAACCTCTGCCTCCTGTGTTCAAGGAGGCAGTGATTCTCCTACTTCACTCTCCTGAGTGGCTGGGATTACAGGACTGTACCACCACGCCTGGCTAATTTTTGTATTTTTAGTAAAGACAGGGTTTCACCATGTTGGCCAGGCTGGTCTTGAACTCCTGACATCAGGTGATCTGCCCGCCTTGGCCTCCAAAAGTGCTGGGATTACAGGTGTGCGCTACCACACCTGCCCACCCTGTTTCATCTCATAAAACTGAGACTCCAAATCCATTAAACACCCCCCCATTCCTCCTTCCCCAAAGTGCCTAGCCACCACCATCCAACTTTCTGTTTCAATGAATTTGACTATTCTTCATGCCTCATATAATGGAGTCATTGGTATTTGTCCTGTTGTGACTGGCTTATTTCACTTAGTATAATGTCCTCAAGTTCATCTGTGTTGTAGCATGTGTCAGATTTTCCTTCCTTTTTAAGGCTGAATCAGTTCTATGTATGTACCACATTTTGCTTACCTGTTCTCTTAGGTGGCTCCTATCTGTTGTCTATTGTGAATAATGCTGCTATGATCATGGGTATACAATTATCTCTTTATTTATTTTTTGAGACAGAGTCTTGCTCTGTTGCCCAGGCTGGAATGCAGTGGCACAATCATGGCTCACTGCAGTCTCGATATTCTGGGCTCAAGTGATCCTTTCACCTCAGCTTCCCAAGTAGCTGGGACTACAGGCACATGCCACCACATCCAACTAATTAAAAAAAAAATTGGCTGGGCGCGGTGGCTCACACCTATAATCCCAGCACTTTGGGAGGCCAAGGTGGGCGGATCATGAGGTCAGGAGATGGAGACCATCCTGCCTAACATGGTGAAATCCCATCTCTACTAAAAATACAAAAAATTAGCCAGGCATGGTGGCGGGGGCCTGTAGTCCCAGTGAGAGGTGAAGCCAGCTGGACCTCCTGGGTGGAGTGGAGACGTGGAGAACTTTTCTGTCTAGCTAGAGGATTGTAAACACAGCAATCAGTGCTCTGTGTCTAGCTAAAGGATTGTAAATGCATCATTCAGCACTCTGTAAAAATGGACCAATCAGTACTCTGTAAAATGGACCAATCAGCAAGACATGGGCGGGGACAAATAAGGGACTAAAAGCTGGCCACCCCCGCTAGCAGCGGCAACCCACTTGGGTCACATTCCACACTGTGGAAGCTTTGTTCTTTTGCTCTTCACAATAAATCTTGCTGCTGCTCACTCTTTCGGTCTGTGCCACCTTTAAGAGCTGTAACACTCATCGCAAAGATCTGCGGCTTCATTCTTGAAGTCAGCGAGACCAAGAACCCACTGGAAGGAACCAACTCCGGACACACCAGGCTGAGGCAGGAGAATGGCGTGAATCAGGGAGGCAGAGCTTGCAGTGAGCAAAGATTGCACCACTGCACTCCAGCCTCGGCAACAGTGCGAGACTCTGTCTCAAAAAAAAAAAAAAAAAAATTTGTGGAGATGGAATCTCACTATGTTGCCCAGCCTTGTCTCAAACTCATGAGATCAAGCAATCCTCTTGCCTCAGCCTCCCAAAATACTGGGATTACATGTGTGAGCCAATGTGCCTGGCAAGTTATCTCTTTGAGACCATACTTTCAGTTCTTTTGGATATGTAACCAAAAGTAGAATTGCTGGATCATATGTCATTTTATTTTAATTTTGAAGAATTATCATACTATTTTTCATACTGGCTATACCATTTGACATTCTTACCAATGTGCACAAGGATACCAATTTCTCCACATTCTTGCCAACACTGTTTTTTTTGTTTTGTTTTTTTGAGATGGAGTCTCACTCTGTCACCCAGGCTGGAGTCAGTGGTGCGATCTTGGCTCACTGCAACCTCCGCCTCCTGGGTTCAAGCGATTCTTCTGCCTCAGCCTCCTGAGTAGCTGGGACTACAGGTGCGCACCACCACACACAGCTAATTTTTGTGTTTTTAGTACAGAAGGGGTTTCACCACATTGGCCAGGCTAGTCTCGAACTCCTGACCTCATGATCTGCTCCCCCCTCGTCCTTCCAAAATGCTGGGATTACAGGCGTGAGCCACTGTGCCTGGCCACCATTTTTTTAATAGTAGCCATCCTAATAAGTGTGAGGTGATATCTCACTGTGGTTTTGATTTATTTTCCCTAATGATTAGTGATCTTGAGTGTCTTTTCCTGTGTTCATTGGCCATTGGTGTATCTTCTTTGGAGAAATGTCTGTTCAAGTTCTTTATTTTTTAATTGTATTTTGTTATTGTTGAGTTGTAGGAGTTTTTTTGTTGTTTTTGTTTTTGAGACAGGGTCTCACTCTGTCACCCAGGCTGGAGTTGAGTGGTGTGATCTCGGCTCACTGCCACTTCTGCCTCCCGGGTTCAAGTGCTTCTCCTGCCTCAGCTTTCCAAGCAGCTGGCATTACAGGTGTGCGCCACCACGCCTGATTAACTTTTTTGCATTTTTAGTACAGACAGGGCTTAATAGAGACAGGTTTAGTAGAGATGGGGTTTCGCCATGTTGGCCAAGCTGGTCAAGCTGGTCTCAAACTCCTGGCCTCAAATGATCTGTCCGCCTTGGCCACCCAAAGTGCTGGCATTACAGGTGTGAGCCACTGCACACAGCAGGAGGTCTTTGTATATTGTGGATATTAGCCCCTTATCAGAGTAATGATTTACAAATATTTTCTCCCATCTCATGGGTTGTCCTCTCTTTTTTCCTTTGATTCACAGTTCTGTTTTTTTTAAATTTTATTATATATTTTGTAAGACATTTAAAAGAATAATACAGTAAACATCTTTATAACCACCATCCAACAAATTAAATATTAGTAAATTAGTTTGCTCCCGAGTTTCCCCTTATTGATTACAAGTCCCTCACCAAAGGTAACCACTAATGAATTTGATTTTTCTCTGACTAGTTTATACTCCTTAGACAGCCTGTTAGCATATTAGAAGCTTGTCATGACTGAAGTAAAAATACTGCAAAGGTCCTGGGGAAGGCTAATTAGGGTGGGATGAGTTTTTTCTTAGATTTTTGTGATGCTGTTGTCCAAAGCCCAGTTCAGCACCCTATCAGAGATACTTGCACATAATAGGTGTACAGAAATGTTTGTTGAATGACTATTTGGAACCCATGTACTTCTGATTGAAGATATTTTGTACCACTATTATACTATTTTCTCTTTTTCTTTTTTTTTTTTGAGACAGAGTCTTGCTCTGTCGCCCAGGCTGGAGTGCAGTGGTGAGATCTCAGCTCACTGCAACCTCCACCTCCTGAGTTCAAGCAGTTCTCCTGTCTCACTCTCCCAAGTAGCTGGGACTACAGGCACACACCACCACGCTTGGCTAATTTTTGTATTTTTATTAGAGACAGGTTTTCACCTTGGTCAGGCTGGCCTTGAACTCCTGACCTCAGGTGATCCACCCGCCTTGGCCTCCCAAAGTTCTGGGATTATAGGCATGAGCCACCTTGCCTGGCCACTATTATACTATTTTTTTTTTTGAATCAGAGTCTTGCTCTGTCACCCAGGCTGGAGTGCAGTGGCTCGATCTCAGCTTACTGCAAGCTCCGCCTCCCGGATTCACGCCATTATCCTGCCTCAACCTCCCGAGTAGCTGGGACTACAGGTGCCCGCCACCACGCCCAGCTAATTTTTTTATAATTTTAGTAGAGACGGGGTTCCACAGTGTTAGCCAGAATGGTCTCAATCTCCTGACCTCGTGATCTGCCCACCTCGGCCTCCCAAAGTGCAGGGATTACAGGCGTGAGCCACCGTGCCCGGCTATTATACTATTTTTTCATGAAGTGAAGTTTATGTATCTCTGTGTTAGGATTACTGTATACTTTACCAATAAAAAGACTGCTACAGCAGAATAAAGGTTTTCTTAGAGGTAGTAAAACTGAAGGCAAACCTGAGTTGGGAACATTTTAGCTCTAAATACATAGAGTACATTTAGCTGCTTTGGCTAATTTAACTTTTAGACAGGGCAAATGGAATAAGGCAGGTGTTGAGGTGCTACATTTTTGGTTCAGAAAAATGGTTGTGAGTTTTGAAAGAAGGCATGATTCTGGTAAGATCTGACTGTGGGCAAGGGGCTGTTGAAACAAACAGTGCAGTGTTTCCAGGGCAGTGGTGAAGGACTTGACCTCCATTGTAGCTGAAAATGAAGTCCTTCTCTAACAAAGCCATAGTAGCAGCAGCAGCAGCTGTTGCCACTGCCACCTGCGTTCAGTGGCTGTGTGAGGTGGCTAGACCAGGAAATGATTCCATGGCACTAGGCATGTATAAGGAAGGACTTACTTTGGCTCTGGCAAAGTGGTTGTACAGGTTGTCGGTGTCACTTTAAACATACAAAGATCTGCTTGCTGGAGGAGGGGCAGCTTCTTGAGGATCAGGTGTGCATCTGAAAGGGATGAGCTCATCCTTCTAACCAGACCTGCTCTAGACGCTGACTGAATGTTTTCCTAGTTTCAAGTCCTGCAGCTGGGAGAAGCAGGAAATGATTGACGCTTCAGGCACTTGGTGAGTAGCAAAAAAAGAAAAAAAAAAGAAAAAAGGCATTTTTGGGGAAGCTTTTGAAATGTGTGTGTGAGTGTCAGGTTGAAGGTGACATACACACACATTCAATCTTTCTCTAAGTTGAGGATTGCAGTAAAGTGTATGGTGGTGTTGGGGAAAGCAAAGCTTTGGTGGTTCTAACTTTATTCTATTGCTTCTTTTTGAGGTGACTTTTCATGACTTAACAATTTTGTTTCCTACACTGTCTTGACTGGTTTCATTTCTCTAGGAAATAAGAATCCCAGGAGCTCCTTTTTTATTTTCAAGGATCTTCATGAATTGTTTTGGAGCTTTTATTGATGGAACTTATCCCACATTAGAAGACTTCTGTGTTGGATTTCAGAGCTCCTATACATGATCCTGTTTTGTTTTAATTTACCCAAACTTTCCTATTCACTTTAAGTAAGGTTCTTAAACATGAAATTGGTTTAGAAAAGAAATATCAATTATTTATTATTTATTTATTTGTAACCTTTATTTTAGGTTCCAGGGTACATGCGCAGGTTTGCTATATAGGTAAACTGCATGTTACAGGGGTTTGATGTACAAATTATTTCATCATCCAGGTAATAAGCATAGTACCTGATAGGTAGTTTTTTGAGATGGAGTTTCGCTCTTGTCACCCAGGCTGGAGTGCAGTGGCGCGATCCCGGCTCACTGCAACCTCCGCCCCCCGGGTTCAAGCGATTCTCCTGCCTCGGCCTCCTGAGTAGCTGGGATTACAGGCGACCGCCACCACATCCAGCCAGTTTTTGTATTTTGGTAGAGATGGGGTTTCACCATGTTGGCCAGGCTGGTCTCGAACTCCTAACCTCAGGTGATCCGCCTGCCTCAGCCTCCCAAAGTGCTGGCATTATAGGCGTGAGCCCCTGCGCCTGGCCCCTGATAGGTAGTTTTTTGATTCTTACCCTCCTTCCACCTTCTATCCTCAAGTAGGCCCCAATGGTTTGTTATTTTGAATGGAACTTTTTATCTTGAGATAATTCTAGATTTATACAGAGTTAAAATAAATAATAATATTGACCTGATGTACCATTTACCTCATTTCCTCCAATGGCAATATCTTCCAAAATTATAGTACAATTTTACAACTGGGGTATTGATGTTGATACAGTCAAGGTACCAAATATTTTCATCACCACAGGATCTACCATGTCCTTTTATAGCTACCCCCACTTCCCTTCCACCCCTACACCTTTCTTAACTCCTGTCAACTGCTAATCAAAAAATCAATTTTTAGCAGAGAAAATTTTATGTGCAATCCTGAGAAGTTCTGTATTAAAGATCCACATGGCCTTATGAAAAGAGCCCTTGGGCCGGGCGCGGTTGCTCACAAGTGTGATCCCAGCACTTGGGAGGCCGAGGCGGGTGGATCACCTGAAGTCGGGAGTACGAGGCAGCCTGACAAACATGGAGAAACCCCGTCTCTACTAAAAATACAAAATTAGCTGAGCGTGGTGGTGCATGCCTGTAATCCCAGCAACTGGGGAGGTTGAGACAGGAGAATCGCTTGAACCCAGGAGGCAGAGGTTGCAGTGAGCCAAGATCACGCCATTGCACTCCAGCCTGGGCAAAAAGAGCGAAACTCTATCTCGAAAAAAAAAAAAAAAGCCCAAAAGTGCAATTGATTTTGGTTCATTGTAGCTCTTTACCTTGGGCAAATAATTTTAATTTCTCTGTGCTTCAGTTTCCTTATCTATAAAATGGGATATGGTATATTAACCTGTTTTGCAGGATTTTTGAGAAATTGTAAAACTCTTTCAAAAAATAAATATTATATAGATTATTATTAGCAGCAGGGATAATTGTTTTCAAACTAGAAAGTATATAGCAAGTTAAAAACTGGAAAATGTAGCCCAAGATGGTAAGAGTGAACATTTTTAAATGAATTTAAGTCTTAAGGCAGAAATGAATTACATTTCGGGGTGCTGAATTAACTGGCTGATGATCTCAGAACCACTGTCTTTGAGAAACCATAAAGACTAGAGAGAGACAAATGTCTTTATATCCAAAAAGAGGAAAGGAAAGTAGTTGGAAAACCATAGACGTGTAAAATTGTTAAATCTTGGGAAAATTCAATTATAAAGGACTAAACATGATATGGAGTATTAAGGAGAAAAAGGAGTATGGGTTGATTGATCATAACAAATTACTTCTATTTCTATTTTTGAATTTCATTACTTCTATTTAGGATTAAGAGGTTTGTGGATCAGGCGATTGTTCTACATATAGTGAGTCAAAATCCCATCAGTTTCACAGTCTTTCATGTGGCTGATAATGTAGTGATACAAATTTCATTGATTGGTTAAGTGAATGTGTCAGACATCGAATAACTGTATCCACTGATCATCTTGATTTTACCAGGAAGATCCTGGTAGATTATTCTTATTTTTTCAATGGGCCGTCAATCTGCATGGGTTATTTTATTTTTTTTGAGACGGAGTCTTGCTCTGTTGCCCAGGCTGGAGTGCAGTGGCATGATCTCGGCTCACTGCAACCTCCCCCTCCTGGGTTCCAATGATTCTCCTGCCTCAGCCTCCCAACCAGCTGGGACTACAGGCACGTGCCACCAAACCCAGCTAATTTGTTTGTTTGAGACGGAGTCTCTCTCTGTCGCCAGGCTGGAGTGCAGTGGCGCTCTGTTGGCTCACTGCAACCTCTGTCTCCTGGGTTCAAGCGATTCTCCTGCTTCAGCCTCCCGAGTAGCTGGGACTACAGATGCACGCCGCCATGCCCAGCTATTTTTTTTTTTTTTTTTTTGTATTTTTAGTAGAGATGCGGTTTCACCATGTTGGCCAGCCTGGTCTCGATCTCCTGACCTCGTGATCCACCAGCCTCGGCCTCCCAAAGTGCTGGGATTACAGGTGTGAGCCACTGTGCCTGACCAATTTTTGTATTTTTAGTAGAGATCGGGTTTCACCATATTGTCCAGGCTGGTCTTGAACTCCTGACCTTGTTGTGATTGGCCTTCTCGGCCTCCCAAAGTGCTGGGAGTACAGGCGTGAGCCATTGTGCCCGGCCAAAATTTTAATTTTGATGAAGTCCAATTTATGTATTTTTTTCTTTTGTCACTTGTGTGATGTCTTTGCCTAACCCAGGGTCATGAAGATTTATGTCTATGTTTTCTTCTAAAGGTTTTATAGTTTGAGCTCATCTATTTAAGTTTTTGATCCATTTTGAATTAATTTTTGCATATGGTGTGAGATAGGAGTCCAACTTTTTCTCTTGCATGTGGGGGATATTCAGTTATTCCAACACTGTTTATTAAAAGACTACAGTAGTTTCTCCTTATCCATGAAGGATATGTTGCAAGACCTCCAGTGGATGCCTGGAACCATGAATAGTACTGAACCTGACAGCTGTTAATTGGAACATAATTCTGTTCATTTCTTCCACCCACAAATTTAATGCCTTTTCCAACCTTTTTTTTTTTTTTTGAGATGGAGTCTTGCTCTGTTGCCCAGGCTGGAGTGCAGTGGTATGATCTCGGCTCACTGCAACCTCTGCCTCGGGGGATTCAAGTGATTCTCCTGCCTCAGCCTTGCGAGTAGCTGGGATTACGGGTACCCACCACCATGCCCAGCTAATTTTATATATTTAGTAGAGACAGGGTTTCACCAAGTTGGCCAGGCTGCTCTTGAACTCCTAACCTCAGGTGATCCGCCCGCCTTGGCCTCCCAAAGTGTTGGGATTACAGGAGTGAGCCACCACACCTGGCTGCCTTTTCCATCTTAACTAAGCACTTATGTAACCACTGAACGGGTTCATTCTGCCCGTTGCCCCCATACAGCTGATTTATCAAGACAGGAGAATAGCAATGGAGAAAGAGTTTAATTCACATAGAGCTGGCTGCACAGGAGACCAGAGTTTAATTATTACTCAAATCAGTCTCCCAGAATATTCCAGGATTGGGGTTTTTAAGGCTACTTTGGTGGGTAGAGGGCCAGAGAGTGGGGAGTGTTGATTGCTTAGGTCAGCAATGAAATCACAGGGAGTCAAAGCTGTCCTTTTACACTGAGTCAGTTCCTGGGTAGGACCACAAGACCAGATGAGACAGTTTATTGATCTGGATGGTGCCAGGTGATCCATTGAGTTCAGGGTTTGAAAAATATCTTGAGCACCAATCTTAGGTTTTACATTAGTGATGTTATCCCTAGGAGCAGTTAGGGAGGTGTAGAACCTTGGGGCCTTTAGCTGCATGATTCCTAAAGCATAATTTCTAATCTTGTAGCAATTTGTTAGTCCTGCAAAGGCAGTCTAGTCCCCAGGCAAGAAGAGCGTTCTGGGAAAGGGCTGTGTTTTTGTCTTTGTTTCAAAGTTAAACTATAAACTAAGTTCCTCCCAAAGTTAGTTCGCCTTATGTCCAGGAATGAACAAGGACAGCTTGGAAGTTAGAAGCAAAAGGGAGTCAAGTAAGTCAGATCTCTTTCACCGTAATAATTTTCTGTTATAATTTTTGCAAAGGTGGTTTCACTTACCATGAACTATGGCCATGACTTTTTGCAGTTTGAGGTATGACAGTAAAACTAGCATGAATTTCCCTTCCTTCTTCACAATTTCATGCATAGATTTGTTCTTATGGTAGACCTTAGCAGCTTTAGTGTATGATTCTTTTTCTTTCCTTATTAAGTCGATAACTTTCACTTTTTCACTTAAAGGAAGCACCTTATGGCTTCTCTATGGCCTGTTAAATTGCCACTATCACTACTCTTGCATTTGGGAATATTATTAAGTAAAATAAAGTTACTTGAACATAAACACTGAGAGACCCTTTATTCTTTTTTTTTTTTTTTTTTTTTTTGAGACAGGATCTCACTCTGTCCAACTCAGACTGGAGTGCGATGGCCTGATCTCAGCTCACTGCAACCTCCACCTCCCAGGCTCAAGTGATTCTCCTGCCTCAGCCTCCTGAGGAGCTGGGATTACAGGCGCGTACCACTACTGCCTGGCTAATTTGTTTTTGTTTTTGTTTTTGTTTTTTTTTTTTTTGAGACAGTCTCACTCTGTCGCCCAGGCTGGCGTGCAGTGGCGCGATCTTGGCTCACTGCAAGCTCCGCCTCTCGAGTTCACGCCATTCTCCTGACTCAGCCTCCCGAGTAGCTGGGACTACAGGAGCCCTCCACTACGCCTGGCTAATTTTTTTGTATTTTTAGTAGAGACGGGGTTTCACTGTATTAGCCAGGATGGTCTCGATCTCCTGACCTTGTGATCTACCCGCCTCGGCCTCCCAAAGTGCTGGGATTACAGATGTGAGCCACCGTGCCCGGCCTAATTTTTGTATTTTTAGTAGAGATGGGGTTTCACCATGTTGGTCAGGCTGGTCTTGAACTCCTGACCTCAAATGATCTGCCCGCCTTGGCCTCCCAAAGTGATGGGATTACAGGCATGAGCCACCACACCCGGCCTGTTTTTTTGTGTTTTTTTTTTTTTTTTTTTTTTGAGATGGAGTCTTGGCTCTGTTGCCCAGGCTGGAGTGCAGTGGCACCATCTCAGCTCACTGCAACCTCCGCCTCCTGGGTTCAAGCAATTCTCCTGCCTCAACCTCCTGAGTAGCTGGGATTACAGGCGCACGCCACCATGCCCAGCTAATTGTTGTATTTTTAGTCAAGACGGGTTTTTCACCATGTTGGCCAGGCTGGTCTCAAAATCCTAACCTCAAGAGATCTGCCTGCCTTGGCCTCCCAAAGTGCCGGGATTACAGGCGTGAGCCACCGCGCCTGGCTGATTACTTTCTGTAAGACTAGCATTTAGGTAATTCTGTGGTATGCTTGAGAGGGATTTTCATACTCTTCTTGCTTTCTAGGAGCTTTAAGTCCAGTCCAAGACTTAAAAACCCTTGTTCTACAGACAGGGTGGTTAATGTTCATAATGACATAATGCTATTTGATATAATTTTTAGAATTATGCAAGATATAGTTAAATAAATGAATTTAAACAATAATGATGCTATAACATTAGAAGCCCAAATGTGTGGCCCCTATCTCCCTTTCTTCTTTCTTTAGAGTCCATTTGTGTGAGAAATACAGAGATTTCTTGGATGATTTTGCTGCTCAGGTCTGTGATTAACAGCCGAAGTTTCTCCAAAATGTATTCTTTGGATCAGTTTTTTTCTTTTCCCTCTACCCTTTCTGCAATATTCCTCTTCTCAGTAATGCGTACTTGAGTGAAACAACCAGCTCTTTAAGGTACACATGCTCTGCCAACATTGTGAATAAATCTCAGAATAAAAACTAGAGTCACCTGTGATTGCACAGGGATTGCACCTGTGACTAGCCACTGCACTCTAGCCTGGGCAACATAGTGAGACTCTGTCTTTAAAAGAAAACACCAGTGAGGCTTGGTGGCTCACGCCTGTAATCCCAGCACTTTGGGAGGCTGAGGTGGGTGGATCACCTGAGGTCAGTGGATCACCTGAGGTCAGGAGTTCGAGACCAGCCTCGCCAACATGGTGAAACCCTGTCTTGACTAAAAATACAAAAATTAGCCAGGTGTGGTGGCGTGCACCTGTAATCCCAGCTACTCAGGAGGCTGAGGTAGGAGAATCACTTGAACCCGGGAGGCAGAGATTGCAGTGAGCTGAGATTATGGCACTATACTCCAGCCTGGGTGACAGAGTGAGACTCTGTCTTCAAACAAAACCAAGATTAAAAAAAAAAGTTAAAAAAAAAACTCCACTAGACTCAAATTAGTTATGTAGTTTTCCCTGTTTTTCATCTACTTTATGGTATATTCTTCCTTACAACCTAGAGTCAAAGGCTAGAATATTTTCTCTTAGGTTCCTTATTAGCTAAGATCAAATCCGTCTCTAATTTTTGTTTGCTAGAACTCCAGTTTAACAGCTCTGAATTAAGCTTCCCCTCTCCCCAGGATCAAATGCTAAAGGCTTTCACTTGATATGAAGCAGTCTCTTCCCCACCCCTCCCCACCCCAATCCTCCAGTTTATTTAAAAGTCTCAGCCTAGGTAACATACTAAGACCCTGTCTCCAAAAATCTTTAAAAAATTGGCTGGGTCTGGTTGTACACACCTGAAGTCCCAGCTACTCGGGAGGCTGAGGGTAGAAGATTGCATGAACCCAGGAATTTGAGGGTGCAGTGAGCTGTGATCACAGCACTGCATCCAGCCTGGGCAACAGAGGAAGAACCTGTCTCTTAAAAAATAAAAAGTTCCCAAATTTTGTCACTACATTCTAAAATCTAGAGTCTTTTATTGGCCGGGCACAGTGGCTCACACCTGTAATCCCAGCACATTGAGAGGCTGAGTCAGGTGGATCACTTGAGGTCAGGAGTTCGAGACCAGCCTGGCCAACATGGCGAAGCCCCATCTCTACTAAAAATACAAAAACTAGCTGAGTGTAGTGGCACCTACCTGTAATCCCAGCTACTGAAGAGGCTGAGGCAGGAGAATCACTTGAACCTGGGAAGGGGAGGTTGCAGTGAACCGAGATCGTGTCACTGCACTCCAGCCTGGGTGGCAGAGCAAGACTCGGACTCAAAAAAAAAAAAAAAAAAAAGAGTCTTTTATTTTCCAATCCCGTGTTCCTACCGTGGAGCCACTCAGTTCCTGCCTTTACTGCCGACATCAGCATTATCATTAGCATCTCAGAAATAAAAGACAACAATGATGGTTTGACTTTGGGGTTACTCCAGAGGGAGTTATTTTGGTTTTTCTTAGAGAAATCCTCTGTTTCTCTTTTATGACTTTTAAGAGAAGCAAAATGTTCTTTCATTACATTGAACATTCTGTTGTACCTTACTCTATTTGCTAGTAGAAACCAATAACGAAAAGTTATGGAATGTGACCAAATAGGACTTTTCAGCCTGTGCTTTTCCATTACCCTCCCCACTACCCTCCAAGGATTTTTCTTGATTGATTTACTCAAATCCTAAATATTGTTTCTCCCTGTTAATAATATTTATATTTTTTCAGAGACCTTTGTCTATTCTGGTCTAAGGTGGACCTATTGTGGTGTTACATATTCCCTGCAAAGTACTTGAAAAATACGACTTGTTAAGTTTTGTTGAAGCACAGTTTTACAAAGTACTGTTGTAACTAGTCGTCCAACTTTAGAATACCTGAACATTTAAACTAAAACCCTATTTAAAAAAATAATAAACTGAAACCCTATATATCACTCTCCCTCTTGACGTAGTTAGCAATCATGTACCCAAAACCTTTTCTTTCTATTTTTTCTTTTCCTTTTGTTTTTGAGACAGGGTCTTGCTCTGTGGCCCAGGCTGGAGTGCAGCGACACAATCACTGCTCACTGGGGCCTTGACCTCCCGGGCTCAAGGGATCCTCTCATCTCAGCCTGGAGTAGCTGGGACCAGAGAGGTGCATGCCACCACACTAGGCTAATTAAAAACTTTTTCTTTTCTTTCTATTTTTTTTTTTTTTTTTTTGTAGAGAAGGGGCCTCCCTGTGTTGCCCAGGCTGGTCTTGAACTCCTGGGCTCAAATGATCCTCCCTCATTGGCCTCCCAAAATGCTGGGATTACAGGCGTGAGCCCCTGCACCCGGCCTATAAAACCTTTTCTACATGCAATTCGACACTCACCTAACAAAAACTTGTAGTTACCCAATTTATTTTGAATGGAGAAGCCCAGTGGTTGATACAGGGTTCTCTTTCTATTTGGCACAGAACCTCTTTTGCAGTCTTGAAGAGGGAATAAGAAATGTCTGAAAATAACTTATGCAAGGCAGAATGTGAGTATCATAGCAGAGTTTTATGGGAGGTGTTTTCTGAGGGGCCTCTGGAGAGATTACAATCTATTAGAGTGAGATTTCCCTGTGGATCACTTCCCTTACCTGGATGAGACATGAAAAGTAATGTTGTCTAGTTGTAATCAGGGTTGAAGCTCTGTAACTCTGTCCCGGTACTCTAGTTTTATTTGATTAGTTTCGCGATGAATATATACCTATATTTTAATGACTTGATTGAAGAGCTTGGTCTTGATGTTTGTATGTCTTTATTTGCAGTCAGCACTTATCAGTAGAAATTTTGTGTTTCACACTTTGAAATGGCATTACTACCTCCTCCTCCGCCTAGCACCACTAGGAGACCTGAGTTAGAATGCTAATGGTTAACAAGAAAAGCAACAGTATCTTTTTTTTATTTTTTTTTGTGGCACTTTCCTTGTGGCCAAAGGACTACTTCAGTTTAATATACTGTATTGTTAAAATGTAAGAGCTTAATTAGTTTTGGACATTGCCCATGTTTGTTAAATTTTACCAATAAATCTTAATTACATCTTTTTTTTAGTCAACTCATATATTTTCTCTCAACTTATAGAAACACAACAGACCTTCATATTTGGCAAGGATTCTACTGATGAGTTTTTTTCATCAGTATGCTTATAAAACCACCTCTTTCAATCAAACTGTTTTATAACCTCAGGTAATACATAGAAGGGTGTGTGTTGGTCCTCTGGGGCCTTTGTGCCCTGCCTGCAAATGCAAGTTCTCGGTTGACTGATCACATGTTTGGGGATGGGACTCTGCCTGCTGTTTGTTCTTGGTGATATAACTAGGTCTCTTCCCCGAGAGAGGGGTGGAGATCTTTCCCTGTTGTGGACTTTGGGGTTGAGAACCTTTAGATCCCAAGCATTTTAAAATTGATTCAGTAGATTCCAATGGCTCAGTTTAAATAATAATTTTCTTTAATAGTGTGGCTCGTTTAAGACAGTTGGAGGAGTTTTGCCTATTAAAATGATTTGATTTAATTTAAGCCCAGTTTGGAATTCTGAATTAGGGATTCCAACAATAACATTGTTTTGATTATTCTGTAAACAACTACAAAAATGTGTCTTCTCGTGCTCCTTTTGACTGCAGTGCAAAGGACTTTTTTTGTGGGGGACTGGCCCTTCTTTGGAAGCAGCAGCCACCCTGCAAACCTTATTGTTTGATGACCTTTGTCATCAGGAATGCCCCAGGAAACAGCTTCATAATTGTTTTTCTTAAGCCTCAGGTGAAGTTTGTGATAACGTCCTGTCAAGTTACTTTTGGTTACTTTCTTAAGTTTACTTTGTTTTTAATTGGAAGCTCCACCTTTTTAACTTTGTCATGAATTGTCAGTGCTGAGTTCCTGGTAGTTGGTAAAAAGAATTGTCTTCTCTCTGATATCCTGTTCTGGGGGAAGTCCTTGTGGTTTAGATTCACAGTTTCTCATTGTTGCTAGCTACAGTTGTCTCCTCCCTCCTAGCCTTCCCTCCCCACAGCTCTAGCTATTCCCTTATCCCTCCCCATTCTTGTATCACTTGCCCCACAGATACCCTCGTGATTAGAGGTCTTTTGCTGGAGGTTGACTGTGCTGTCTGGTAAGTATTGTAGTTGTTGTGGTAAAAACAGATAGAAGATTGCAGGAACCGGTTAGTTTTTGTGAAGTTTTCTTTCTTTTAAAAAAAATATTCCCAAGCACTGATTAATAAGCTATTTCTTTTAATAGCAGTAGTTTAAACTTTGAAATTGAGATTTTGGGACTCTCTCAACTTTCAAGAGGCATCTTTCAAGCTGTTGTTTCTGCTCTTTCCCCCTCCTCTCTGTTTCAATTATTAGATTTTGGAGATTTCATATTTTTTTCAAAAAAAAATCATAGATTTTCTTGAGTTCCTTAGAATTAAAGGCAAGAGTTGTGGATTTAGTATTTTAAATTTCCTTCAAACAGAAGAAGGTTATTTGTGATTTCTTTATACCTATTTTCAGTATTAACGTACTGGTTAAAGTAGTAATGAAGAAAAAAGAGCCTATTTTGTGGCTAAATTGGAAAGTAGCTGAATGATTCTTTTTTCCTATTAGCAGAATAGTGTTGGCAAAATCCACTAAAATTTTGGCAATATGTTGTCAATTCTGGGAGATGGTTTGCCAAGTACTTCAGGATAACAGATGCTTCTGGGAATGATTTTTGGGAAGTTAGATAGATTTGTTCATTAGCGCCTGCTTCCTTGAGGCATGAGGCCTATAATCCTTTTGAAAGTAAAATATTTAATATTTGATCTTTAGATTGAGTCAAATATCACTTTCATTATGGGCTATTTCCTTGTGTTTTATGTTTTGAGCTTCTAAGAATATTTGTGTGTGTATTAAAAAAATTTTTTTTTTTGGATACTGGATGATTGATACTTTGGTATTTCAAGCAGTTACAAGTGATGAGCTTTGGATTCTCCCAAACTACTGCTAGTTAGAAGTCATCTTTATGGTAGATGATGTGAGAGGAAACTTGTTTCTGGGATTTCATTGCTGTTCAGTTGAGGCACTTATTCAAGTGATGGTTATATTCGTACAGTAATGATTTCTTGAGCTCCTAATATGAGGTAAGTGCTGGGTCCTTGCTAAGTGCTTTGCATTTACTTCTAATTCCCAGTACAACCTGGCCAGGTAGTAATATTGTCCCTCTAGAAAGCGGCTATACATAGGTAGAAAGAACATGGGTTTTCTTTCCTGCAAAATGAGAAAAATAATCACTATTTGGCAGGTTAATTGTGAGAATTAGAGGATATACCATGGGTCCAGTGCCTAGCGCAGTGCCAAACATGTAGTTTGTATTCACTAAGTGGGCTACCGTTATTATAATTTTACACCTGATGAAAGAGGATAAATAATCTGCTGAAGGTCACTCAATTGTAAGTGGTAGAGCTAGGATGTGAACTGGCTCAAAGTGTGAAGTCTGGTAGCATGTTTTCATTTGAGTATTGTAAAGGCTGTTAGAATAGATTTCAGTGGATTCCTTCTCATCCCTTCACCTCCTGCCCCTACAGAGGAAAGCTTCTTTATAGATGTTCTCCTTTCTTTGGTATCCTCTGTTGCCCTCCCAGTCAGTCATGTGCTTGCTCTCTCACACTGGAGTTGCTTGTGCCATTCAGTACCAGTGTTCTCCCAACAGAAATGAGTCAAGCCAGTGCTGTCAGTTTGCTTCCCCTCCTTTTTTCCTCTTGTTGATAGCACTGTCATACTTTCATTATTGTTTGTACTGAAATAATTTGAGTACGGGTATATTTATAATGATTAATAAATAATGCATTGATGGAATCAAGTGTTTAAATTTAAAAAGTCTTAGTGATTCAAAAAATTCGGGATAAAAATCTCTGGTTCTAAATGATTAAATCAGAAGGTTATTATATAGGGCAACTTTCTGGAACTCATTGTTTTGCTATCCAGGGGCCTAATAAATTGCTATTGATTTTTGTTCCTTTAACCACTGCTGTTACTAGTTTGCTGCTATTGGCAGTAGGGTTTAGAAAGAACATTTCGTTTGTCCTACTGACCATAAAATAGAGTATCTTTCTTCTGTAGACCTTTTGGAAGCACAAGGTATGATTTAGATGTGATATGATTTAGGCAGGAGATTCAGGGACAAGCTAAAGAGCTGTTTGGTTGTGCCTGTAACTGAGTTATCTCTAAACGGAAAAATGTGAGTTTGATTGGTCTCATGAAACTTAGTTCTTCATTTATTTGTCTAACAAGGAATGAGCATTTGTTGAGTGTAAGGCAATGTAACTTTCTACCTTGTATTCTAATAAAGTATTGATATACTGGTTAAATATTGATTCATGATGTTCCTGGGAGGGAGAGAGAAGTCCCAGTTGGTGCGGAGAGGTATTTAAAAAGACAGTCCTTTGGGAAATGAATTAATGTAAATGACTGCTCCTTCCTGCTGATGTATGACTATTAGTAGTTCCTATCACTGTAAGTAGCCAGTGGTATGACTTCTTCAAATAGGTTTGCTGAGTGGAAAAGATTGCTAGTATTAGGTAGGACTGGGAAGACGGGAGGAGCATTCCTTGATTGAGAAAAACAAAAAACAAAGTAACTGGGCATGTGCACAGAACAAATCTTTTTGTATGTTTTAAGGGTAGATGAGGTTGGAAATGTGCAGGGGATAAGATTGTGGAAGGCCATTCAAAGCCAGAGTTTTGGCTGTGTTTTGTCACTGAAGTTTTCTAAGCTAATTGTGATTCATCAGTTTGCTTTTGCAATATTGTATAGACGGGATTAGAGGGGAAAGAATAGTTAGAAAGTTTCTGCAGTAGTCTAGGTGAATTGTATTGAGAATGCACTGGTTTTAGAATACATTTTTCCCAGGCTGGGCGCGGTGGCTCACGCCTGTAATCCCAGCACTTTGGGAGGCTGAGGTGGGCGGATTGCTTGAGGTCAGGAGTTTGAGACCAGCCTGGCCAACATGGTGAAACTCCATCTTTACTAAAAATACAAAAATTAGCTGGGCATGGTGGCACACGCCTGTAATCCCAGCCACTATGGATGGAGGCTGAGACAGGAGAATTGCTTGAGTCTGCGAGGTGGAGGTTGCGGGGAGCCAAGATCACGCCACTGTACTCCAGCCTGGGTGACTGCGAGACTCCGTCTCAAAAAAAAACAAAACGAACAAACAAAAAAACAACAAAAAAGGATACACTTTTCCCCATTTTTTATATGGCCTTGGGATTTATGCTATCAATTATAGTTTAATCTCCTGAAATTTTTATAGTAGTTATATGTGTGTGTGTGTTTGCCTGTAAGAGAAAGAGAGACGGGGGAGAGATAATGCATATAGAGGATGGTCAGTCATCATAATCACAGTTACTGTTTATGGAATTCCTGTTTTGTACCTGGCCCTAAGTATTCTGCATACATTATTTTGTTGCATCCTTTCAGCAAATCACATTTATTTTAGGTAGTAAATGGCCTGAATGTGATGGAGCTAGGATTGGAATGTAGATTGATCTTATTCTTCATCATCATTATCCTCATCATAATCATCATCAAAATATTTATTCCACACAACATATTAGGCACTGGGCTAATTATACATATCTACATTATTTTATTTAATTCTTATAACAATCCTATGAGATAGATGTTATTTATTAATCCCATTTTTTCTGATGAAGTACCTAAGAGTTAGTTCAATAACTTGGTCAATATGCCACAGCTGTTAGGTGGTGGAGCTGAGACCTGTTCTATTCCACTAACTCTGTGTCCCCAAGTTGTATAATTCACATAATGTTCTCTAGGAATGGGACCCTTTGGATCTCCACTATAAGCATGTTACCTCCCGAGGTTCTGCAATATTGTTGGCCCTGCAGAGGGTGCACTTTTTTTTTTTTTTGAGATGGAGTCTCGCTGTGTTGCCCAGGCTGGAGTGCAGTGGCGCAATCTTGGCTCACTGCAAGCTCCGCCTCCCAGGTTCACGCCATTCTCCTGCCTCAGCCTCCTGAGTAGCTGGGACCACAGGTGCCCGCCACCACACCCGGCTAATTTTTTTATGTTTTTTAGTAGAGACGGGGTTTCACCATGTTAGCCAGGATGGTCTCGATCTCCTGACCTCGTGATCTACTCGCCTCAGCCTCCCAAAGTGCTGGGATTACAGGCGTGAGCCACTGCACCCGGCCTGCAGAGGGTATACTTTTAACCACTATGTTCTTTCTACTACCATGCTGCCTCCCTTAGAAGTCAGTAAATTATACAACTTTAGATCTTTATAAGGAAGGGCTAAGTAGCCTGCAGCTTTCATTTCTTAGTTCTTATAATTTGTCAATTATAACAAAGTGAAACGTGCCTTTCTATTTTCTTTCCAACTACTTTTTAACAAATTTTAGACAAATTTGTTATACATGAGAGTTATCTAAGTTCTTGTGTAGGAAAAATAAGACTTTTTGTCCTTTATCAGCATACGATTCTTCTGTTGTACATGATGTAATAGTTTGAAGCTGCCAAAGTCCAGCCCTCAGGAAATTGTTTGAGTTGAGTAACTGTTCGCTGGAGAGTTTAAGATAACCAGCTCATAAATCAACAAATAGCTTGGCCCTTTTTATGGTTGTAGATACTTATCTCTTTCTATTTTCAAGCTTGAATCAGAAGCAAATATTGTTTCCATTGATACAGTCACTATTAGAAAAAGTTGTCAGCAGTATCTCAAGCTAGATATGGCCATTTTGTCAGTTCTTTTCTTTAGGAAGAGTCAGAATTTATCAGGATGTTAGAATTGGTTGTTCTAGGCTAAGTACCTTCAAACAAAAAGTTTTCTTTTTCAATGAAACTCTCAGTGATTCAATGCCTATTATATTCAACCTCTGTGTGGAATTAAAAAGATGCCCTTAAGATAAAATGTAGTCCACGTACCCAAATAACTGTAACATGAGGGAGAATGTGAGTATTGTAATCCAAACTCCACCATGCACTGAGAGCACAGAGGAGGATGAAATAAATTGGGAGATTGGAAAGGTGAGAGGGTGAGAGAATGATCTGGGAAGGCTTTTCATTGTAGGATAGTTAAGATTTTCAGCAAGAATAAATGGAGAGGAAAGGCATTCCAGAGAGAGGCAATATTAGAGTCAAGACAATGAGAAAGTAAAGGACAGGGTATATTTGTTATACAGAAAGGAGTCTAGTGTACTTGGAGTGAAGGATGAGTGAGAGGCACATAATGGATGATCAATGAAATGTTTTATCAGTGAGTGAATGAGTAGATGAAGCTGGAAATGGTGGTAAGTTCCGGTGATTCTCAGACTTTACGCTGGTGCTAGACATATTTAATTCCATCTTATAATTAGGAATTAATTTTTTTTTTCTTTGAGACAGAGTCTTGCTCTGTCACTAGGCTAAAGTGCAGTGGTGCGATCTTGGCTCACCGCAACCTCTGCCTCCCGGGTTCAAAATTCTCCTGCCTCAGCCTCCTGGGACTACAGGCATGCGCCACCACGCCCAGCTAATTTTTGTATTTTTAGTAGAGACGGGGTTTCACCATGTTGGCCAGGATGGTCTCGATCTCTTGACCTCGTGATCTGCCCACCTCAGCCTCCTAAAATGCTGGGATTACAGGTGTGAGCCACTGTGCCTGGCCAGGAATTAATTTTATTGTCAGAATATGTGAATATCAAAAATATGCAGCATAAAAATCACAATCATGAACATGATTCAGTGATATGATTTGGATGTTTGTTCCCTCAAAATCTAATGCTGAAATGTGATCCCCAATGTTGGGGCCTAGTGGAAGGTATTGGATCATGGGGGTAGATCTCTCATGAGTAGCTCAGTGATGAGTGAGTTCTCAGTTAATTCACACAAGATCTGGTTGTTTAAGAGAGTCTGAGACCTCCCCCTTGTCTCTCTCGCCATGTGACACCTGGGCTTCCCTTTGCGGTCTGTCATGATCGTAAGCTCCCTGAGGCCTTGCCAGAAGCTGAGCAGATGCTGGTGCCATGCTTCCTGTACACAGTGCAGAACCATGAGCTGATTAACTTCTTTTCTTTATAAATTACCCAGCCTTGGGTATTTCTTTATAGCAGTGCAAAAATGGCTTAACACAGTCAGGAAAAAAGGTGTTAAAATAGGTCCAATTGACTGCTTTGATTTTTTCCCCTCTTAATTTTGCTACTGTTTGTTCAAGTTTTTGTAGTGCTAGCAGTAGACTAAGTAGGTAAGAAAAAATTATGGTAGAGAAACTTATGAAAAATCCATGTATTAATTTTCTTTCCTGTGAATTAGAAAAATACCATTGTTCTTTTCCAGCCAAAAGAATATCTCCCTCTAGGAGCCATTAAATATTTTGAAAAGGAGTGACATGGTGTGGAGTGTGTTTTAGGAGTCAGGTGGTAGTGACATGTAGGATTAGAGGACTGGCAATGAGTCAGTAATGTGGTACAGTGGTCCAGAGATGGTGAGGATCTGAACCTTAGTAGCAGCAGCAGTGAGAATAGAATGAAAGGAAATAGAGATCCACACCAGGCCCTCTGTTTCTAAATAGGAAACAGTTACCAATTATTAACCAGCTTTCATATTGTTAGGATATTACGGGTCTCAATGTGGTCGGTTATCTTTGGTCTCAAGTCCTTTCACTCTGTTTTTAGGGAAAATGTGTTTAAACCCCTATTTTAAGGAAATTATAGTTTATAGATTATTTATAAATTATAGTTAACTTAGAAAATAGAGAAAAGGAAAAAAATCCATAATTTCATCATCCTAACAAGACCGCTATCATTTTACATTTACTTACCCCTGATGTTGCTGAATTTTAAACTTCTCGGTTAATTCATTCTGTGCACATTTAGCTCTGAGAAACAGGTTTCTGAACTAATAAAACAACCCATTAATTGCCATACTGTGATGTTAAACAGTAAACCAAGAGGTTTCACATGTAACCCTGAGTGGATTGTAGGATCACAAACTATGTCAACGTCTCTTCTTTTTTTTTTGAGACGAAGTCTCACTCCATTGCCAGGCTGGAGTGCAGTGGCATGATCTTGGCTCACTGTAACCTCCAACTCCCTGGTTCAAGCAATTCTCCTGCCTCAGCCTCCCGAGTAGCTGGGATTACAGGCACATGCCACCACGCCCGGCTAATTTTTGTATTTTTAGTACAGATGGGGTTTCACTATGTCGGCCAGACTGGTCTCGAACTCCTGACCTCGTGATCTGTCCGCCTTGGCCTCCCAAAGTGTTGGCATTACAGGCATGAGCCACTGTGCCCGTTCACGTCTCTTCTTTTCCTATAAATCTATGTTGGTCCATCTACCTTTAGACATATAGATATTTATTTCCCAAATGCCTCAATCCCTTTTGGGCCCAAAGTTCCGTCTTTCTTCAGTGAATTATTTGCGTAATTTAAAATGTTTTTTATTTTGAATTTATAGAAAAGTTGGAAAAACAGTTACCTCTAATGATACCATCTTATATAACCATAATATATTTATCAGAACCAGGAATTAATAGTATTGGTACAACACTATTAACTAAAGAGCTTTCCTGAATTTCACCAGTTTGCCTACCATTATTCTTTTTCCTTTTTTATTTTCAGTTTTTTAAAATTGTAATTTATTTTATTTTTTTATTTTTAGAGACGGGGTCTTGCTTTGTCACCCTGGCTGGAGTGCAGTGGCACAGTCATAGCTCACTACAGGCTTGAATTCCCAGGCTCAAAAAGTCCTCCTGCCTCACCCTTGTGAGTAGCTGGGACTACAGGCAAGCATTAGCCTGGCTAATTAAAAAAAATTTTTTTTGGCTGGGTGCAGTGGCTCATGCCTGTAATCCCAGCACTTTGGGAGGCTGAGGCGGGCGGATCACCCGAGGTCAGCAGTTTGAGACCAGCCTGGCCAACATAGTGAAACCTCGTCTCTACTGAAAGTACAAAAATTAGCTGGGCGTGGTGGCAGGCGCCTGTAATCCCAGCTACTCCAGAGGCTGAGGCAGGAGGATTGCTTGAACCCGGGAGACCGAGGTTGCAGTGAGCCAAGATCGCGCCATTGTACTCAAGCCTGGGTGACAAGTGAGAGACTTTGTTTCAGAAAAAAAATTTTCTTTGTTTTGTAGAGACAGGGTCTCGCCATCTTGCACAGGCTGCATTGTTCTTTTTCTGTTCCAGGATCCTATCTAGAATCTCACATTGCATTTTAGGTGTTTTTCTTCCTTACTCTTCTGTATTCAGTAAAAGTTTCTTAGTCTTTCTTTGTCTTTTATAACCTTGACATTTTTGTAGAGTATTGATCAACATCAGTTTGAGGGCTATTTGTCAAATATTCCTTAATTTGGATTTGTCTGATATTTTTCTGATGATTGGACTGAGATTATGGTTTAGGCAAGAATACCACAGAAATAATTTTGTGTCCTTTTCAGTTTCTTCATATCATGGCATTCATGATGTCAATATGTATTATTACTGGTTATTTTGACCTTGATCACTTGGTTAAGGTAGTTTCTGCTGGGTTTCTCCATTGTGAGACTACTATATTTTCCTTTGTAGTTAATAAATGCCTTAGTGGAGATACTTTGATACTGTCGTTTTTATTAATGTCATGGAGTTCTCTACACATGCAATTAGTAGTGTCTCCTTAAAGACTTTATTGAGCTTTAGTTACTGTGAAATCAATTAGCTTAAAGAGTCCATCTCCTTGGATGGGCGCAGTGGTTCACACTTGTGCCACAGCGTGGTTCACAACTTTGGGAGGCCGAGGTGGGTGGATCACTTGAGGCCAGGAGTTCAAGACCAGCCTGGCCAACATGGCGAAACCCTGTTTCTACTAAAAGTACAAAAAATAGCCGGGCATGGTGGTGCGTGACTATAATCCCAACTACTCGGGAGGCTGAGGTGGGAGAATTGCTTGAACCCGGGAGGTGGAGGTGGCTGTTGCAGTGAGCCGAGATTGCGCCACTGCACTCCAGCCTGGGCGACAGAGCGAGACTCTGTCTCAAAAAAAAGAAAAAAAGTCCTTCTCCTTAGAAACTTCCCACACTTTACACCTGGTTTTATCAAAGGGTTCCCAGGCTTTGCAGGAACAAATTCTATCTAGTCTTCATTGATTTCAGTTCCATTCCAGCTCTGCTCGTAATGAATCTCTTATGCTAATAACCTGTAGCTCTCTGGACCTCATTTACTCCACTGTCTCTTAGGGCGCCAGGCTCCTCCTGGCCCTGTGTCCTTCCAGGCCTCATTTCCCTTTATGCACAAGCCAGTTCCATTTGAATGACTACTTTGGGTTTTTTCAGAAACAGAGGCTGAGAGAAGCTGACTTTGTTGGTGAAGAATACAGTGGGGGATAATTAGGGTGGCTGCAGCTGGAGCCTGGTTTATTACTTTGGCCTGAGAAAAATGGTAGCACATTAAGCTGTACTGTGTATACTTGTGAAGGAATCATTTCTGTATTTCACTAATACAGAGAAAGTGTTTTTTTCTAAAGGTCACCAGCTTCTAGAGGTATGCCTTTAATTCTGGCAACCTTAATCTGTAATGATCTTTTCAATTTAGCCCTGTTGACTGTGGAGTTACTTGCTGTGAGCACAAGAATCCAAAATCCAAATGTGGACCAAATATTATATTTAGATCTATTTAGTTCAAACAAATTTTATACAGTGAATAACATTAGATGTTTCTTTGATTAATAAAATACAAATTTATTAGTATTACTGAATTCAAAGTAGCTTTTTGAATTATGTATTTTCTCAAGTGATATATACTATAAAAGCCCCGTTTATGTAATGTGGATGGGGCAGACTTAGATTCTCTGACACTTGAAGCTTATACAATTCAGAGGGCTTCCTTTAAGGAAAATATTTCTTGAAACAGAAAATGAGATATTGGGCCTAGAGAATCTGTGCAAGAGAAAGAGTCCTGAAGCTTAAGTTTCAGTGGGTTGGTAAATCTGCCTCTGGATGTGAGGCACTGCAAAAAGGTTGAGAGCCACTGTTTTCCATCATTTCATACATGGAAAGGTTTTTTGGCTTACCCACAGGACTAGTGTTTTCAGATTGGGAACAGTAGGACATATAACTTAGTAACTGTGTTATACAAGGAAATACATAATAAGATGACATGCTTCCATCCCAATTTTGGCTTTTACTTTCCTAGAAGTTTATACCATGTTGCCCAGGCTCGCCTTGAACTCCAGGCCTTAAGTGATCCACCAGCCTTGTCCTCCCATTCTGGGATTTTAAGCATGAGCTACCATGCCCAGCCCAATTTTTTATTTCTTTAAGGTAAAATACCTAGGAGTAAGATTGGTAGGTAAAAGTATGGCAAAAGTGCAGCCATGTTTTGCTTAACAACAGGGATGTGTTCTGAGAAATGTGTTGTTAGGTGGTTTTGTCATTGTGTGAATATCATTTAAGTGTATTTGCATAAACCTAGATGATATAGCCTACTCTACACCTAGACTATATTATATAGCCTACTGTTGCTATGCTACAAACCTGTATAGGATGTTACTGTACTAAATATAATAGGTGCCAGGCACGGTTGCTCACACCTGTAATCCCAGCACTTTGGGAGGCTGAGGCAGGAGGATCACCTGAAGTCAGGAGTTGGAGACCAGCCTGGTCAACATGGTGAAACCCCATCTCTACTAAATACAAAAATACAAAAAATAGCTGAGCATGATGGTGCGTGCCTGTAATCCCAGCTACTTGGGAGGCTGAGGCAGGAAAATCGCTTGAGCCCGGGAGGCAGAGGTTGCAGTGAGCCAAGATCACACCATTGCACTCCAGCCTGGGCAACAAGAGCGAAACTCCATCTCAAAAATAAATAAATAAATAAATAAAATAGGCAATTGTAACACAATAGTAATAGATGTGCACCTAAACATATCTAAACACAGAAAAGTTACAGTAAAAATAAGGTAAGTCCCATAATCCCATAATTTTATGGGACTACCATTGTATATGCGGTCTCTTCTTGACTGAAACGTTATGTAGCTCGTGACTATATATTTAAGTTTAGAATTAACTGCCAACTGTGTCATTTTGCATTTCTTTTTCTTTTTTTTTTTTGAAATGGGGTCTTGCTCTGTTGCCTAGGTTGGAGTGCAGTGGCTTGATCTCGGCTCACTGCAATGTCCGCCTCCTGGTTTCAAGCAATTCTCCTGCCTCAGTGCCCCCTAGGAGCTGGGATTATAGGTGCCTGCTATCGGCTAATTCTTGTATTTTTAGTAGAGACAAGGTTTCACCATGTTGGCCAGGCTGGTCTTGAACTCCTGACCCGAGGTGATCCACCTGCCTCAGCCTCCCAAAGTGCTGGGATTACAGGCGTGAGCTACTGCACCTGGCCTGTTTTGTATTTCCATAAGCAGTGTAGGAGAGTTCCAGTTGCTCTGATTCCTCATCGGCACTTGCTATTGTCAGGTTTAAAAAGTTTTTTTGTTTTTGTTTTTAACTATTCTAATAGGTGTATAGTGTAGTTTTAACTTCCATTTCCCTGTTGGCTAATAATGTTGAACATCTTTCCGTGTGCTTATTTATCATTTGTATATCTTGTTTGGTGAAATGTTCAAATCTTTTGCCCATTAAACAAAATTGGGTAGTTTTTTTTTTGTTGTTGTTGTTGTTTTTTTGAGATGGAGTCTTGCTGTGTCATCCAGGCTGGAGTGCAGTGGTGCAATCCCGGCTTACTGCAACCTCCACCTCCTGGGTTCAAGCGATTCTCCTGCCTCAGCCTCCCAAGTAGCTGAGATTACAGATGTCTGCCACCACACCCAGCTAATTTTTTTGTAATTTTAATAAAGATGGGGTTTCACTATGTTGGCCAGGTTGGTTTTGAACTCCTGACCTCAAGTAATCCACCTGCTTCAGCCTCCAAAAGTGCTGGGATTACAGGCATGAGCCACTGCGCCTGGCCAAAATTGGGCAGTTTTTCTTATTAACTTTTGAGGATTCTATATATTTTAGATCTAAGTCATTTATCTATTATGTGACTTGCAAACATTTTCTTTTCATCTTTGGCTAATCTTTTCATTCTCTTAACAGTGTCTTCCAAAGAGCAGACATTCTTATGATGAAGTTGAATTCTATAATTTTTTGCTTTTATACATTATGCTTTTGTTGTATCTAAGGAATCTTTGTCCGGGTGCAGTGGCTCACACCTGTAATCCCAGCGCTGTGGGAGGCCGAGGATGGTGGATCATTTGAGGTCAGGAGTTCAAGTCCAGCCTGGCCAACATGGTGAAACCCCATCTGTACTAAAAATACAAAAATTAGCTGGGCATGGTGGTGCATGCCTGTAATGCCAGCTACTGGGGGAAGGGGGTGGGGGTGAGGGTGATGGGGCTGAGGAAGGAGAATCACTTGAACCGGGGAGGTGGAGGTTACAGTGAGCTGAGACCACGCCACTGCACTCCAACCTGGGTGACAGAGGGAGACTGTCTCAAAAAAAAAAAAAAAAGGAATCTTTGCCCAACTAAAGGTTATAAAATTTTCTCCTGTCTTCTTCTAGATTTTATAGTTTTAGGTTTTTTGTTTAGGACTGTGATGTATTGAATTATTTTTGTATAAGATGTAAGGTATGACTCAAGGTTCAGTTTTTTGCATGTGGGTGTCCCAATTGTTCCAACGTCATTTGTTGAAAAGACTGTCATTTCTCAATTAAATTGCCTTGGTACTTTCATCAAAAATCAATTGACTGGCTGGGTGCGGTGGCTCACGCCTGTAATCCCAGCACTTTGGGAATCCAAGGCAGGTGGATCACCTGAGGTCAGGGGTTTGAGACCAGCCCCTGGTGAAACCCCGTCTCTACCAAAAATACAAAAATTAGCTGGGCATAGTGGCATATGCCTGTAATCCCAGCTACTCGGGAGGCTGAGGCAGGAGAATTGCTTGAACCTAAGAGGCAGAGGCTGCAGTGAGCCAATATCGCGCGACTGCACTCCAGCCTGGGCGACAGAGTGAGATTCTGCCTCAGAAAAAAAAAAAAAAAAAAAAAAACCCAAAAAACAAAACTAGGTAGTGAGAGCCACACAGATAAAACTATAATTCCCCTCCTCACATATCTTCAGTAAATGGCATTGGAGAAGGATTACGTTGTTTAATGCTATATCTACAATTTAAGTGAAATGTTTTTGGTGTTAGTATTTCTCTGGACCACTTGTTACTGCCTCTCTTGTCTGGTCGTTTATGCTCTCACTTCTAGTTGGTGACACACCTAGAACAGGTCTGAGAACTTACTGCTTTACCCTACATAATACTGCCATTCAGAGCCTGAGAATCTTTTCTCTGCTACTGCGTTTTTCTCCTTTTGCTCCCTGTACTCAGGAGTGTGTGTCATAGGGCAGGCCGAGTTTCAGTTAGCTCCTAATGTGGATATTGGAAACCCCACCTGCCTGCCAAGTCCTTTTGGCTGTGAGCAAAGTGGAGGCTTGGTACTTGTCATTCCTTTGCAGCAGTTGAGCTGAAGGAATGCTGCATGGCTTGTTGGAAGTTGCTTAGTGGCCTTGAGTGGGGTGTGTATGAGGTTGTGTGTAGAAAGGTGAGGGTCTTATAGTCTGTGTGGGAGATATGGGTTCTTTTCTGATATCATGTTAATCATCAGGCAGTATTTATTGACTACCTCCTTATGACTAGCACTGTAATAGGAGCTTTTGAAATAGAATAATAAAATATATAATTGAGTCATAGTTTAATAGTCAAACATTTCTAGATCTGCCACTTACCAGTGTTGAATTGGGCAAGTTAATGTCTTTAAGCCTCTCTTTACTTTTCTGTAAAATGGAACTACTAATACCTATCTGATAGGACTGTTGTGAATATTAAATAAAGGACATAAGTATCGTGTTTAGCACATACCTGACTGTAGTTACTATTTCATTTCATGTAGTCATATTATGACAGATACGATATAAAACAGAGAGTAATAAAAATAGAGAATAATGTGACAGTAGACTGTATAATCAAATACTTTAATTGTGACATGTAGATTATAAATAGTCTGGGAATTTACAGAAGGGAAAGAACAGTCTTATGCAACCATTTAATATTCCTGTACCTCAGTTTTTCCATTGGACATGCTGTAGACAACACTAGGTGATCTCCCAGAGAATGATTAAGATGTTAAAGCATTTTTGCATTTTTAGATGGTGCATATGATGGTGAGAAGGGAGGCAGAATGAGGAATTGTTGATGTTGGCAAATTTAACACTTAACATTTAAAAATTTTTCCTTATGTGGATGGACATGGCAGCCTTATAGGAAAACTTAAAGCTGGAGATATGGTGATTTCCTTCCAGGGAACATACTTGCTTTGGTATTACTTTCTGTTGCCTCACTGGCATTTTAATTAGTTGAAAACTAAAGTTGGTCAATGGATTGCCTCTGATTGTGAGCCCTTGGATATAATCTGGAGATTAAGTGATTTGTAACCAAAATTATCTCTCTGATCCTCTGGCAAAAATGAAACAAACAAACAGGGCAGGAGAAGATTTAGTTCTCTTGGACTGCATGTTAAGGACATGTGGTTTACTCAGCATCAGTGTTTCTCTGGATGGAACATCTTTACTCAGAACAGATCTTAGACTGCTAACACGGCCTTCCCACCTTTAAGCAGCTTTTCATGAGCATATTCATGGAAAACACCTTTTAAAAAGTGCTTTATTCACAATGTCCAAAAGAAACTGTTTCAGTTCCTAGTTTGTGTGTGCTTACTTGGTGATTTGTTTTGTGTTAGCCTGATACTGGAAAGTTTGTATTTGGTTTTTATTTCTATCCAGATCAACTTTCTTCTGCTTCAAGAAAATTTCAGAGAATTTTCCCCTGAAAGTAAAGCTGTTCATACCTTTTTTTCCATCTCTTTAGTTTGGGTGTCTCTCTCTTTTTTTTCTTTTCTTTTTTTCTTTTTTTTTGGCGTTGTTTGCCAAGGTTTCAAGTTTATAGTGAGAGGTGAGGCAACGTTGATCTTGGCAGAACAGTCCAAAGCCAGTAGAGTCATTAAGTGACGCAAGCTTTTGATTTTTTTTATTTCTGTTAAAGCTCTCTGACACAGCTGGCTATTCTAGTCCCAGAAGAAAGAGGAGATACTTGCTGAAGATCTGGATGGGACAATAGAAGTTTGGGGCACATTAAAAAGAAGCAGCAAGAACAGCAACAAAAACCTCAGATGATTCAAACAGGCTTCTTCTTGGCTTTGTGGAACCTTTTGCAGTTGCTCAGAATTTGAGTTTTTGCTTCAGAGGATGATGAGACAAGGCAATAGAGGGCGAGGAGGATTATGTTGGATTCTTGCTTATCTGTCTGCCTCTCCTTCCAGTTGGAAAAATCTTCAGTCCATAAGAAGCATTATCAACAAGCCTGAAGAACATATCTTACCCTGATCCTGGATGCTGTTGGAGTTGAGAATTACATCCACTGCACCAGGACTTTATGGAGGCTGTTCAAGAAAAATAGAAGGAAGCAATACTTAAGGATTTCTCTGTTTGCATTAGTCCTGTGCCATGTTACATTTTGGAGATTGTTTGGAACAAGTGAGGGAGGGCTCTGTCATCTTGATCTAGGAGGATACCTGAGTCCCTTGACTACACAGATGATATTTGGAAGGTGGTAAACTCAAAATCTTCCAAAATAAATTCACTAAATTCTAGATTCCCTTTCCTTTTAGAACTTTAGCAGACAGAAATTCCTGCCAAAAAGGCACAAATCCTTCTCCATTTTTTTTTCAGGCTAAATGTGAACAATAATGTCTTGGAAGACAAATTATTTTTCAGGGGGTCGTGGTAGTGTACAAGGGATGTTTGCACCTCGAAGCTCAACCTCCATAGCCCCCAGCAAAGGCCTCAGCAATGAGCCAGGGCAAAACAGCTGCTTCCTCAACAGTGCCCTGCAGGTAAGGGTAATTTCTTTATTTTTGGTGAACTTTGACTTTTAATTGCTGATGCTGTATTTCTGATAACTCTTTTTAAATAAAATGCTTGATAGTCTCTGTTTGAGGTTAGTAACCTGAGATAATTTTTACATTTATCTGTGTGATCTTTGGCAAGTCACTTTATCTCTTTGAATCTCAATTACCTCATTTGTAAAAAAGAGGGATTAATAATGATAAGAGAAATAATAATAACTGCAACTACTATTATTTACATGCCTAAAGGGAGGTAAATGGACCAGGTGATCTTTCAGACGGAATCTTGCTCTGTCGCCTAGGCTGGAGTGCAGTGGTGCAATCTCGGCTCACTGCAACCTCCGCCTCCCGGGTTCAAGTGATTCTCTTGCCTCAGCCTCCCGAGTAGCTGGGACTACAGGCACCCACCACCACGCCTGGCTAATTTGTGTGTTTTTAGTAGAGACGGGGTTTCACCATATTGGCCAGGCTGGTCTCGAACTCCTGACCTTGTGATCCACCTGCCTTGGCCTCCCAAAGTGCTGGGATTACAGGCATGAGCCACGACGCCTGGCCTATCTTTCTATTTATCGACTTTTTTTCCTGAACAGTCTCTACCGGTTCCTATTTTTCTTTTCTTTTCCTTCTTTCTTTTTTTTTTTGACAGTCTCACTCTATTGCCCAGGCTGGAGTATAGTGGCCCAATCACAGCTCCTGCAGCCTTGACCTCCAGGGCTCAGGTGATCTACTGCCTCAGTCTCCTGAGTAGCTGAGACCATGGGCAATCTCGGCTCACTATAACCTCTGCCTCTTGGGTTCAAGCAATTCTCATGCCTCAGCCACCCAAGTAGGTGGAATTACAGGTGTGCATCACCACACCTGGCTAATTTTTGTATTTTTAGTGGAGACAGGGTTATCATGTTGGGCAGGCTGGTCTTGAACTCCTAGCCTCAAGTGATCCGCCTGCCTCAGCCTCCCAAAGTGCTGGGATTACAGGCATCTGGCCTGTTTTCTGTTTCTCCTTTTGGGAGCAAGGTGTGTTATCCTAGTTGCTTTTCTCTAGTATAGAAGCAAAATTCTTTCCATAAGTCAAAGACTTTCAGGTATGTTAATCTCATCTCTTAATATTCAGGCTTTTGGCCCACATAGTGAATGGAGTCTAGTCTTTGTCCAACTTATCTCCTCCCTTTGAGCTCTCCTGTTTTGGCTCATAACTGATGTCTAGTCAGATACACTTGAACAGAGCTAGGGGAAAGTAAATTCCCTTAAGGTGATTATCTACCCTACATTTTTCCTTTCACTGTTGCTTGCCACTTGAGTGATCTTAGAATCCCAAAGCTTTCTGTCTGTCTGCTCTGCCCAGTCACACCCATAGCATGTTAAGTTCATCCCCCTTGGCCTAACTTTCAAGTAATTACTTTCTCTTCTTTTCTGCTCTTCAGTGTAAAAGTAAATGAAATTTGCCACCCAAGATAATTATACTTGGGTAAAATATTAGCTTGACTCCTCAGATGTTATGAGAAAATGGGTTGCTATGAGAGAAGACAAGATATTTAGTATAAAGAACAATGGTCTTGGGCATTAGGAGGAGACCTGGGTTCTAGTTTTAGCCATTCTGTAGACTAGTCTTGTGACTTTGTACAGGTAATAGTGTCTGAGTTTCCTCATTCATAATACAAGAATGTTGCCAAGCTTATCTAGGTAATAAAAGTTTCATGCTCTTTCTCAGTTTTTATTTATTTATTTTTGAGACAGAGTCTCACTCTGTCGCCCAGGCTGGAGTGCAGTGGTGGGATCTCAGCTCACTGCCACCTCTGCCTCTTGGGTTCAAGTGATTCTCCTGCCTTAGCCTCCCGAGTAGCTGGGATTACAGGCTGTGCGCCACCACACCGGGCTAATTTTTGTACTTTTAGTAGAGACGGGGTTTCGCCATGTTGGCTGGGCTGGTCTTGAACTCCTGACCTCAGGTAATCTGCCCACCTCGGCCTCCCAAAGTGCTGGGCTTACAGGCATGAGCCACTGCGCCCAGCCTCTTTCTCAGTTTTTAAGTTTTTATTAGTAAACAATAAACAAAATTCTGTGCTGGCAAGCCTATAGAAAAAATTTAAGTGCTTTCCCTAATTATTACTCAAATTTCATGTAGTTAGGTGGAGTTGGTTAGGTTTTTGTCCTGGATGATGCACATTAGTTTTCTTTCTTTCTTTATTTCTTTTTTTTTTTGGAGCCAGAGGTCTCACTCTTTTGCCAAGGCTAGAGTGCACTGGTGTAATCATAGCTCACTGCAGCCTTAACGTCCTGGGCTCAAACGATCCTCCCACCTCAGCCTCCCTAGGTAGCTAGGACTACAGACACATGCTACCACACGTGGCTAATTTTTTTTTTTGATTGTTTGTGGAGAGAGGGTATCACTATAATTGCCTAGGCTGGTCTTGAACTCCTGGGCTCAAATGATCCTCTTGCGTTGTCCTCCCAAAGTGCTGGGATTATAGGCATGAGCCACCACACCTGGCCACATATTAGTTTTTTTAGTTACTTTGTATCCTGATAATACTTTTGTGATTTAGAAGCAGGCAAAATAAGGCATTGATATAAATGTGTTTGTTTACCCGTGTCTTGGCCATAGTCCCATTTTTGTAATTGTTTTTTTCTATGTGGTCTATTTATATTGTCAGTTGAAACAATACTATTTATGATTTTCCATTCTAATTTCCAGTGCCACATATAATACATTATATATATGTATATATATATATATATACACATACATATTTCTGTATCCATACTTAATGATTGAGGCATTGGTGGTTTTGGAGTCCCTATTATAATCATGTTACATGTTGAAAATAATTGTTGTTATGAGCTAATATTCTAACTTTTGGTTTCAAAGCTGTGTTTGCCACAGAGGAGTTGAACCTATTACATTTGTTACAAAAAGATGTTATTTACTTGGGAGCATAGCCAGTTTCAAAGAACTTTTAGAGTATGTATCTTGAGACATATAAGTAAGAAGAAGCTCCAGAGGTGTGCTGTCATCTGGGGCTCCAGAAATTATGCTTTTTCATGTATTATGACATTAAATGTTTTCCTAGCAAGGGGGAGCTTCCTAAGGCATTATGCTATATACTACATCATTTCTTTTTTAACTAAAAATTGCAATTTATTCAGATTTCCTTAGTTTTTACCTGGTGTCCTTTCCTGGCCCAAGATTTCATCCAGGATACCACATTTAGATTTACTTGTCATGTCTTCTTAGGCTCCTGTTAGCTGTGACATTTTCTCAGAATGTTTATGTTTTTGATAATCTTTGACAGTTTTGAGGAGTACTGATCAAGTATTTTTTTGGATATCCCCCTTCCCCTATTGGAATTTGTCTGATGCTTTTCTCATGATTAGACTAGGGTAATAGGTTTTGGGGAGGAAGACCACAAAAGTATAGTGCCATTCTCAACACATCGTATCAAGGATATATACTATAACATGATTTATCACTGTTAATATCATATTTTTTCCCCATTTCAACAAAAGTATAAAAATCATTATTTTTTACCCTATTTGACTTAAGGAGATCACACTTCTCTTAGAAATGTCTGAAAATTGAGAGTTCGAACAAAGATAAAATTCCACACTACCGCTCACATTTCTACAGTTCACATTTCTAATATAAGTTTTAAAATATTTTTGCTTTTCTTGTGTGGATCATTAATATAAATCCTTATTCTTCAGCTTTAACCCATAAATTTCCTCTTCAGGATCACATTTGATGTATATCATGTCATATTTTAACTGTATTACCTTCACTTTACGTTCAAATTAATATCTTTCCCAGAATATGACCATTTATTTTTCTTGTTAGATACCTCACCTTTTTTCACGTTTGTTTTAATATACTAGAATGAAGTTGTCTTTTGGAAGTAAAGACATCTTCTGCAGTCATTACCTATGTTTGCTTGAACTCTTTACTTTAAAATTAAATGGTAGCTTTTTATAGAGTAATGAAATATTTTCCTTTTCTCATCAGGTTTTGTGGCACTTGGATATCTTCCGACGTAGCTTTAGGCAGCTTACAACTCACAAGTGCATGGGAGATTCCTGCATCTTTTGCGCTCTCAAGGTAAGTACTTCCAATTAGTTTCTTCTCACTACCGTTGGGTGGCCAAATGGTCAATACCAAGGTGGTTTGGTTAATCAGGATGATGCCAAAGAAATTGTTACTGAATTATCTACCCGTGGTTTAGTGCAAAAATGGATATGATTGGTTTGCTTGCTTCAAAGAATTAGTACTTGGCTTGGGTAGTCTCCTTTACTGAACCTTTTTTGCTTATGCAGCTCTGTTTGATGTGATAGAATACTGTGCAAGTATGCTTCTCCTTTTTTTTTTTTTGAGATGGAGTCTCACTCTGTCACCCAGTCTGGAGTGCACTGGTGCGATCTCAGCTCACTGCAACGTCCGCCTCCTGGGTTCCAACAATTCTCCTGTCTCAGCCTCCCGAGTAGCTGGGATTATAGGCGCGTGCCACCATGCTTGGTTAATTTTTGTATTTTTAGTAGGGACGGGGTTTCACCATGTTGGCCAGGCTGGTCTCAAACTCCTGACTTCAGGTGATCCGCCTGCCTCGGCCTCCCAAAGTGCTGGGATTACAGGCGTGAGCCATTGCGCCCAGCCTGCTTCTACTTTGAGTGTTTATTTGAAAAGCTAATTCTAAATTTTTCATTTTAAAAGAAGATGCAACTAGGTGTTTTTAACATAATTAATTTTGTTTGTTAAAGCTAAATTTAGCAATAAACTCTTCCTATTGATAAATGCCAGTACAACGGGTGAGGTGGCACATGCCTGTAATCCCAGCCTTTGGGAGGTCAAGGTGGGAGGATTGCTTGAGCTTAGAAGTTAAAAGCTGCAGTTCTGATCACACCACTGCACTCCAGCCTGGGCGACGGTGAGACCCTGGCTCAAAAAAAAAAAAAAAAAAGAAAAAGGAAAAGAGAATAATGCCAGTACTAAAATTTTTCTATTCCCTAGTTTCCCATTACCCCACTTAAAAGATTCTTTTATACCAGTTCTCTACCCCATGTATTGTTTAGTTTTAAATTTTTCATTTCTGTTTTTTTTCTTCCCCACCTGTTTCCAAGTTTTTCATTTCTGAATAAAATGAAACCAGAGATTTCTTTAGAGCAAAGAAAATGGCCTAAAGTGAGAGATTTCTGACTTAGAGATTTTAGGTATGTTGCTAAAGAGAAAGAGCTATGATGTGTAAAGGGCCAATTCTGTTGCTTTCTCTGTTTCTCCAACATGTAGTTTCCCTACAGTTTCTTAGTCCAGATATATAATGGATTATATGGATGAGTCTGTCTGATTTCTGAGTAAGCTTCCACAGTCATTTTTGGTCTCATAAAGTCTGAATTCTTGGTTTGTTACAGGGATGTTTGGATGTGATCGTTATATGTTTAATTTATAATAGTTGCTTTTACATCTTGAAATAGGAATTGTGACCAAAAACTTTAGATTTTCCCAGTTATATTAGTTATTTACAATAACTGACTCAAAATTTTTTTTGACCAGTATTACTATGGAGGGTGTTTGTTTTTTTTTTTGGTGATGAAATCTTGCTCTGTTGCCCAGGCTAGTCTTGAACTCCTGGGCTCAAGAGATCCTGGGCTCAAGAGTAGGCTGGGATTACAGGCTCATGCCACCACACCCAACTCACTTTGGCGTTTTAAGCCCATGATAGGCAGATTTTTTTTTTCTTTTTTTGAGACGGATTTTTGCTCTTGTTGCCCAGGCTGGAGTGCAATGGCGTGGTCTTGGCTCACTGCTACCTCTGCCTCCCTGGCTCAAGCGATTCTTCTCCTCAACCTCCCGAGTAGCTGGGATTACAGGCGCCTGCCACCACACCCAGCTAATTTTTGTATTTTTAGTAGAGACAGGGTCTCACTGACTTCAGGTGACGCCCGCCTCAGCCTCCCAAAGTGCTGGGATTACAGGCGTGAGCCATCATGCCCAGCTGGAACCATTATAACTTGTAACAAAATGTAGAATATAAATTATTGGTTTATTGGGGAGTTCAAATATGAATATTAATAAAACCAAATCTTTTACAAGTTGAATATAACATTTCTTACTGTGCCCATTTAGACAGGGGTCCATCCAAAGGGCGTTTTATCTGATTTTCTAAAAGATACATTAAGTATCTAATTTTAAATAAACAAGAAATACAGTAGTCCTGTGGTAAGTCCAAAGGAAGTCTGATTCATGGCATTAGAGCCATGCTAGGGAGAAAAAAACAACAACAACAACAAAAAGTCATTCAGAAAGGGAGAGAAAAACAAAAAAACGTGTTTGGGGATACTTACTAGGGAAATGTGAATCCTGGAGAAGTCCCTGTAGAAGAACTGTCTGACACTGGAAACTCTTGTCTGTACCAGGAAGGGATGAGAGCACTTATATGACCTCTGATAGTCCTTTGACTAGTCAGGACTGTGCTATACTCTTCATTGATCTGGGTGGGACTCTGGAGAACTGGCTGCCACACTCTTGTTGTATTTCATTTTCCTGAGGGACAAACTGTTACTTAGTATAAATCAGTATCATTATATAAGCCAGAAAGATGAAGAAAACCAACCGCTAGACTTACCCTCTGAGACACACAAGTACAGAAGGGAAATTGTCAATTTGTTGGGCTGAGGAAATATTTTGGGACTCTTTCAGGGAGACAGTTGCTTGTGGTGGATAGATAAATGGGCTTGGGGATGTATTTATCAAAGGCTATATTTTGGGTCTTCATAACTCTGGGGATGTGTTAGAATTCTGGTACTTTCCTCATTACATCACTGCCTGATCTGACCAAGAGATTTATTTTCCTTCATTGCCTCATTTGTTGTGTTGGGAGTGTATTAAAATTTGATTTTTTTTCCCCTAAGTGCTTTTCAGTTCCTCAGTGCCATATAGATGTTAAATAATTAGGCTCTAGTTTGAACACACTTCACGTTTTAGATGGCGTTGTTTCTATTCTTTTAATTATTATGTACTTGATTTGAAAATTATAGACTTGTAATGCAGATAGACTAATTTGGAAGTGTGGATGAGCTGAACTTGATTTTAGTAGTTAAGAAGTTTAAATTGTTAGAATAGCCAGTTTTCAAGAGCTATTCCCTCGTCCAGGATGGAGGGCTTCATTTTCTGAGAGAAGGGAAAGGATGATAAACATATGAAAGAGTAAACTTGAAATGAGCCATCAGCATCTGGGTCCTCCTGTACGATGTCTCTTTTGTTCCCCACTTTAAAACTACTTTTATAGGGCTAGGAGCAGTGGCTATGCCTGTAATCCCAGTGCTTTGAGAGGCTAAGATGGGAGGATCACTTGAAGCCAGCAGTGTGAGACCAGCCTAGGCAACATAGCAAGACTCCATCTCTACAAAGAAAAAAAAATTAGTGGGACATGGTTGCACATACCTGTAGACTCAGCTACTCTGGAGGCTGAAGTGGGAGGATCACTTGAGCCCAGGAGTTCAACACTGAAGTGAGCCATGATTGTGCCGCTGCACTCCAGCCAGGGTGATAGAACAAGATCCTGTCTCTAAAAAAATAAAAAACAAAAATACTTTTATTGAAAATAATACAATTCATCACTGAACTAGATTCTAGTCATTGTAAATAAAACAAAACCAAAGGAAAGATATAAAGATTATAAAGGATCAAACAAAGTTGCCATTATTTGCAGATGATATGACTGTTACAAAAAAACTCAATCTACTGATAATTAAGAAGCAGCAATGAGAGAGTATAGTGGGTTGTTGCATCAAGGCATAACATTCAGTTCTGTTTCTTTTTTTCTTTGAGATGGAGTTTCACTCTTGTTGCACAGACTGGAGTGCAATGGCGCGACCTCAGCTCACTGCAACCTCTGCCTCCCAGGTTCAAGTGATTCTCCTGCCTCAGCCTCCCGAGTAGCTGGGATTACAGGCACCCGCTATCATGCCCGGCTAATTTTTTGTATTTTTAGTAGAGCTGGAGTTTCACCATGTTGGCCAGGCTGGTCCTGAACTCCTGACCTCAGGTGATCCCCCTCCTTAGCCTCCCAAAGTGCTGGGATTACAGGTGTGAGCCACTGCACCCAGCCCAGTACTGTTTCTATAGCTGGCAACAAACAGAAAACGCAATTTAAAAAGCATTCTATAATAGCAACAAAGTATGTGCGGTAAATATGAATAAATCTTACAAAAATGGTATAAGACATTTGTGTAAAACCACAGAAATCCAGTGTAATGAGTAATCAAAGTCAACACCCTTGCAGTAACTCTTCAAGTCAAAATAGAAAATTGCCAGTACCAGCAGGACATGGTGGCTCACGCCTGTAATCTCAGCACTTTGGGAGGCTGAGGCGGGTGGATCACCTGAGGTAAGGAGTTCAAGACCAGCCTGGCCAACATGGCGAAACCCTATCTCTACTAAAAATACAAAAAATTAGCCGGGTGTGGTGGCGCATGCTCATGATCCCAGCTACTCAGGAGGCTGAGGTATGAGAATCACTTGAACCCGGGAAGCGGAGGCTGCAGTGAGCCAGTATTATGCCACTGCACTCCAGCCTGGGTGACAGAGGAAAACTCTGTCTCAAAACAAAACAAAACAAAAAAACAAAAGAAAATTGCCAGTACCATGTACATTCTCCTCCCTTTTTTCTCAATCAGATCTCTTTTCTCCCAGGGACTTCCTAATGTTTGTGGTAATCATTTCCTTGTTGTTGTTTTTTGTTTGTTTGTTTGTTTTGAGACAGAGTCTCACTGTGTTGCCCAGGCTGGAATGCAGTGGCATGATCTCGGCTTACTGCAACCTCTGCCTTCTGGATTCAAGTGATTCTCCTGCCTCAACCTCCCAAGTAGGTGGGATTACAGGTGCACGTCACCATGCCCAGCTAATTTTTGTATTTTTAGTAGAGACAGGGTTTCACCATGTTGGCCACGCTGGTCTCAAACTCTTGACCTCGTGATCCATCCGCCTCGGCCCCCAAAGTGCTGGGATTACAGGCGTGAGCCACCGCGCCTGGCCCATTTCCTTGTTTTATCTGATGTTTTACTACCTATATATTTATTCTTAATCTAATTTTTAAATTATCTGTTTTTGAGACTTCATTGTAAATGGAATCATTGTATGCAAATTTTGTGTGTGTTTCTTAGCTCAGCAATATGTTTATAAGAGCATCTACATTGTTGTGTGTAGGTCTAGTTCATTTTCATTACTGTATGGTATTTCTTTTTCTTTTTTTTTTTGAGACGGAGTTTCACTCTTGTTGCCCAGGCTGGAGTGCAATGGTGCGATCTCAACTCACTGCAACCTCCACCTCCCGGGTTCAAGTGATTCTTCTGCCTTATCCTCCCAAGTAGCTGGGATTACAGGCATGCACCACCATGCCCGGCTAATTTTGTATTTTTAGTAGAGACAGGGTTTCGCAATGTTGGCCAGGCTGGTCTCGAACTCCTGACCTCAGGTGATCTGCCCTCCTCGGCCTCCCAAAATGCTAGGATTACAGGCATGAGCCACTGTGCCTGGCCTTGGTATTTCTTTGTGTAAATAAATCACTGTTGGTGATCTCTTCTACCAGATGACTACCAACATGACTGCCAACTACCAAATGTTGGTAGTCATTTGGATTGTTTCCAGTTTTTTATTTTTATGAAGAGTATTACTAAGAACATTTTTGTACATGTTTACCTATGTGTACACACACATTTCTTTAGTACACATGCCCAGGACTGGAATTGCTAGATCATAGAATATGTATGTCTTCACCTTTTTTAGATAATGCCATTTATTTTCCAGTGTGGTGGTACTCATGTATACTCTGATCAGTAGGCTTATTTTGGAAGTTGAGAAAAGATAGTTCTGAAATTTACATAACAAACAGGGAAAAATAGGACACTGCTGAAAAGTAACAACAGAGTGAGTGACTTCAGAGTAGGTAGGCTAAGTTATTATTTATTTATTTGAAATAGGATCTTGTTCTGTTGCCCAGGCTGGGGTGTAGTGGGGCTATTATGGTTCACTGCAGCCTCGACCTCCTGGGCTCAAGGAATCCTCTTGCCTCTGCCTCCCGAGTAGCTGGGATCACAGGCAGGTGCTACCATGTCTGGCTGATTTTTAAATTTTTGGTAGAGATGGGTTCTCACTATGTTGCCTAGGCTGGTTTTGAACTCCTGGGCTCAAGCAGTCCTTTCACTTCGGCTTCCCAAAGTGCTGGGATTACAGGCATGAACTACCATTCCTGGCCCAGAGTATGCTAAATTATATCGTGGTAACAAACAACCATAAAATCCCTGTGATTAATAGACCAAAGATTTATTTCTCATTCACTAAAGATAAGTAGGGATACTACTGATTATGTCACTTAGGTACCAAAGCTACAATCATATTGAGTATTATTATTTTTTAGAGACAGGATCTCGCTCTGTCACCCAGCCTGGAGTACACTGGTACCAGTCATAGCTCACTGCAGCCTCAGTTTCCTGGGGTCAAGCAATTCTGTGCCTCAGCCTCCCAAGTAGCTAGGACTATAGATGTGTGCCACCATGCCCAACTCCTTTTTTTTTTTTTTTTTTTTTGGTAGATATGAGGCCTTGCTATGTTACCCAAGGCTGGTCTTGAATTCCTGGCCTCAAGTCATCTTCCCACCTTGGCCTCTCAAGGTGCTGGCATGAGCCACTATGCTTCACCACCATATAAAATATTAGTTGCTAAGCCAGAGGGTAAAAAGAGCTCTGGAGGATTTTGCACAGGCAGTTAAATGCTCAGCAGGTCACTTCACTTTTGCTCACAGCTCATTGAAACAGAACTAATCTTGTCCCACTGACCCACAAGGGAACCTGGAACTGTAGTCCTATGGTGATCCTTGAGAGGGGTAAGACCAGAGATATTTGCCAAACAGTATTAATGACTAGCATACTTTACCAGATATCAAGAATTATAAAACTAATAATTAAGATAATGTGGTATCTACACAGTATGGCAAATAAATCAATGGAACAAAATTTGTAGTTCAGAAATAGTCATATAGGAAACTTGCTACTTGCCCTGTGAATCTAAGGAGAAAATGGATTTTTCAATAAATGGTGTTTAGACAATTAGTTATCCCTACAGGGAAAAGAAAAAAGGAAATTAGTTTCCTATTTCATACCATACCAAAAGGAAGAATTTCAGATATTAAGGACTAAAATGTGACTCACACCTCTAACCTCAGCACTCTGGGAGGCCAAGGTGGGAGGATCGCTTGAGCCTAAGAGTTTGAGACTAGCCTGGGCAACAAAATGAGATCCTGTCTCTACAACAAGTCAAAAATTAGCCAGGCATGGTGGTGCGCACCTGTCGGCCCAGCTACTTGGGAGGCTGAGGCAGTAGGTTCGCTTGAGCCCAGGAGGTCAATGCTGCAGTGAGCTATGTTTGTGCCACTATACTCCAGCCTGGGTGACAGAGTGAGACTCTGTCTCAATTTTTTTTTTTTTTAAGTTTTAGAAGAAAATATGAGAGAGTATCATGACCTCAGGGATAGGGAAGTACTTATTAAATAAGACATGAAAAAAAATGTTAGGAAGTTGGTAAATTTTACTACAAAAATTCAAAAACTTTCATTCATCTAAAGACTCCATAAAGAATGTAAAGAGACAAGGCTACAAACCTGGAGAAAATATCTTCAACATATATATGTAATAAAAGATTAGTATCCAGCATAGAACTCCAGAGAATTCCTATAAAAAATAAATAAAAGGCCGGGTGCAGTGGCTCACGCCTGTAATCCCAGCACTTTGGGAGGCCGAGGCAGGCAGATCACCTGAGGTCGGGAGTTCGAGACTAGCCTGACCAACATGGAGAAACCCTGTCTCTACTAAAAATACAAAATTAGCCGGGCGTGGTGGTGCATGCCTCTAATCCCAGCTGTTTGGGAGGCTGAGGCAGGAGAATCACTTGAACCTGGAGGGTGGAGGTTGTGGTGAGCTGAGATCGTGCCATTGCACTCCAGCCTGGGCAACAAGAGTGAAACTCCATCTCAATAAGTAAATAAATAAATAAAAGATAAATGAGTCAAGAGAAAAATGGACAAAGCTACAAACAGGCCTTTCTCAGGATAGGAAACCCAAATAACCCCTAAGCATATGAAAAATGCTTGCCCCCATTAGTAATCTAAGAAATGTAAATTAAGCCATACCCTTCAGATTGGTAGACATTTAAAAATCTGATAAAATTGTTACTGCCAGGCTGTGGTGGCTCACATCTGTAATCCCAGCACTTTGGGAGGCTGAGGCAGGAGGATCGCTGAGCTCAGGAGTTTGAGACCACCATGGACAACAAAGTGAGATCCTGTCTCTACGAAAACATTTTTAAAAATTATCTGGGCATGTTGGTGTGTGCCTGTGGTCCCAGCTACTTGGGAGGCTGAGGTGGAAAGATCACTTGAGCCCAAGAGATTGAGGCTGCAGTGAGCCTTGATCATGCTGCTGCACTCCAGCATGAGTGACAGATAGGGTCTATCTCAAAAAGAAAAAAAAATTCAGTGTTACCAAAAATGTGGAATAATGAGAACTTTACATACATTGCTAGCTGGAATATAAATTGATATCACTACTTAGGAAAACAGTTTATCATTACTTACAGAATTGAACTTGCACCATGTAACCACCTCGCAATTCCACCCCTAGCAATACATTGTAGAAAACTTCTTGATACATAATGTGCCAGAAGATATATTTGAGAATGTTCAAAGTAGTATATTTTGAGATTGTAGAAAAATGGAAATAACACATTCCAACTACACTAGAGTGGATTTAAAAATTATGGTTTATTCCAATAGTAAAACACTATATAGTAATGAAAATGAATTCTGCAGCTGCATGCAACAACTTGGGCTAATCTCATAAAATATCACATTGATTGAAAAAAGCAAGTCATAGAAGACTATATGAATCACGATTCCATTTATATATAAATCAAAACCAGGCAAAACTGAAGAACATATTGTTCAGGGGTACATGCATGTGATAAGTCTGTAGAGAAAAAGGAAATGCTTTTCACAAAATTCAGGATAGTTGTGTTCTGTAGAAGGTGGAGGGTAGATTTCATGTAAGTATGTAATCAGTTGGAGAGGCTTAAACTCATGGTTTATTTTTCTATTTCTTAAATTGGGTGGTGGGCACATGGGTGTGTGGGTGTTTATTATTCTTTGGCTATGTATGTGTATATGTTATGTTTATTCTCTTTTTGTGTGACTATTTTAATTATAAAATATAGAAAAGCACTGCAACCATTCTAGGAAGCACACTAAAGTGTAAAGAGGAAAGCTGAAAATTGCCTGAATTCTAGCATGGAGATTGTAATTTCTCTCTCTCTCTCTCTTTTTTTTTAATGAGACAGAGTTTTGCTCTATCACCCAGGCTGGAGTGCAGTGGCATGATCTCGGCTCACTGCAACCTCTACCTCCTAAGTTCAAACAATTCTCATGCCTCAGTCTCCTGAGTAGCTGGGATTACAGGCATGTGCCACCACGCCCAGCTAACAGATTGTCATTTCTTTTTATGCTTCCCCTCTGGTCTGTATTTCTGGTAGTAAGTCTTTTTGCCCACTGTTTTTGTAAAAAGATTACTCTTTTCCAGATCCCTAAATTGCCCCTCTATCTGTAGTATCTTCCTACTTCATTTGTTTTTAAACCTGAGAATACCCTGGAATGCTATATTGAAGTTAGTATCTTCTCATAATCCTGAAGTGGCTCCCACTTGTTTCTTAAATCACTTAAAAATGCGTGATTACAAACATTTTAAAACTTAATTTTATATTTCTTTCCTTTCCTTCCCTGGGCATTCTCCATTTCAATTGTGGTAACAGTGCACTTGCTATGTCTACCTCTTAGACATTTCAGATGCCATTCACTTTGCATGGAGTGTTTTGCCTCCCTTTTGCCAAACCACATTCACTTTTCAGAACTCTGCTTCAGAAGTTAGCTTCTTCATGAAGTTTTATTTAAATTTTAAATTTTTTAATTAAAAAAAAATGGAGACAGGGTCTTGCTGTGTTGTCCAGGCTGGCCTTAAACTCCTGGCCTCAAGTGATCCTCCTGCCTTGGCCTCCCAAGCTGCTAGGATTACAGATGTGAGTCACTGTGCCCTGCCCTTCATGAAGTTTTAGAAATGCTATCTATCTAGATCTATGATTGTTTGACTTAATAGTATTTAGCATGGCTGAATGAATTTTTGGGAAAGTAGCTCAACTCTTCTCTCTTGGTATTTCTCACAGTGCCTAGTACAGTGCTTGGACCATACTATAAACACTCTACTTTTCTGTGTTTTCTGGGTTGATAGAATCTTTTAGTAGTTCTTAGATTTCTTTTTTTTTTTTTGAGACGGAGTCTCACTCTGTTGCCCAGGCTGGAGTGCAATAGCGTGATCTCCTCTCACTGCAACCTCTGCCTCCCAGGTTCAAGTGATTATCCTGCTTCAGCCTCCTGAGTAGCTGGGATTACAGGCACCTGCCACCACGCCCGGCTAATTTTTGTATTTTTTTAGTAGAGACAGGGTTTCACCATATTGGCCAGGCTGGTCTCGAACTCCTGACCTTGTGATCTGCCCACCTTGGCCTTCCAAAGTGCTGGGATCACAGGCGTGAGCCACCATACCTGGGCTTCTTGGATTTTATTAAATAGTTATGGAGTTTTTGGTAGTTGCCTTCCGTTTTTCTTCCTGTCTTTTATGATCTTTCTCACTCTTGTCCTATTTGATGGAAAGAGGTTTTCATCCTGTGACTTTTGGTCTCACTTTTTTTTTTTTTTTTTTTTTTTTTTGAGATGGAGTCTTGCACTGTCACCCAGGCTGGAGTGCAGTGGCGTGATCTCGGCTCACTGCAAGCTCTGCCTCCCAGGTTCACGCCATTCTCCTGCCTCAGCCTCCTGAGTAACTGGGACTACAGGCACCCGCCACCACGCCTGGCTAATTTTTTTTTTTTTCCGCCACCACGCCTGGCTAATTTTTTTTTTTTTTTTGTATTTTTAGTAGAGACGGGGTTTCAACATGTTAGCCAGGATGGTCTTTGATCTCCTGACCTCGTGATCCGCCCACCTTGACCTCCCAAAGTGCTGGGATTACAGGCGTGAGCCACCATGCCCGGCCTGGTCTCACTTTTTTTAGTAGGCCTTTCTCATTTGGTAAGGGAAGGGTGAAATATGTGCGTATTGTGGATGAGGCTGGAGTGATGATGGAAAAGACCTGCTGAAAGAAGAAAGCAGGCCTGGGATTCTGTCAGCAAAGCATTTATGTGGTATTCTGTGGTTAAGTTACATGTTATCTTGTGGTGTTTCCAGTGTGGGTATAATTTTATATACTTAAATACCATTTTTTCACTGCTTCCTATTTAAAAATTAGAGGGATGTTTGGTGAGGCTAATAAGAATTCCTTTTTGCTGACTCCTTATGATCTGTTTGCATTCCCTCTTTTTTTTTTTTTTTTGAAATGGAGTCACTTTGTCACCCAGGCTGGAGTGCAGTGGCACGATCTCAGCTCACTGCAACCTCTGCCTCCCAGGTTCAAGTGATTCTCCTGCCTCTGCCTCCCCAGTAGGTGGTGGCTATTTTTTGCATATATTTTTAGTAGAGATGTGATTTCACGATGTTGGCCAAGCTGGTCTCGAACTCCTAACCTCAAGCTATCTACCCTCCTCAGCCTCCCAAACTCTGCTGGGATTACAGGCATGAGTCACCATGCCTGGCCCTGTTTGCATTCTCTAATGTGAAGCTGATATGTAAAATACTTTTTTTTGAGATGGAGTCTGGCTCTGTCACCCAGGCTGTAGTGCAATGGTGCGATCTGGACTCACTGCAACCTCTGCCTCCCAGGTTCAAGTGATTCTCTTGCCTCCACCTCCCGAGTAGCTGGGATTACAGGCGCCTGCCACCACGCCCGTCTAATTTTTTTTTTTTTTTTTTTGAGATGGAGTTTTGCTCTTATTGCCCAGGCTGGAGTGCAATGGCGTGATCTAGGCTCATCGCAACCTCCACCTCCCAGGTTCAAGTGATTCTCCTGCCTCAGCCTCCCTAGTAGCTGGGATTACAGGCGTGTGCCACCATGCCTTGCTAATTTTGTATTTTTAGTAGAGACAGGGTTTCTCCATGTTGATCAGGCTGGTCTCAAACTCCCAACCTCAGGTTATCTGCCTGCCTTGACCTCTCAAGGCGCTGGGATTACAGGTGTGAGCCACCGTGCCCAGCCTACTAATTTTTTGTATTTTTAGTAGAGACAGGGTTTCACCGTGTTGGCCAGGCTGGTCTTGAGCTCCCAACTTCAGGTGATCCACCTGCCTTGGCCTCCCAAAGTGCTGGGATTATAGGCATGAGCAACCATGCCTGGTTGTAAAATTCTTGTTTTGTAGTTTTGTTTTTCTAAACAGGAAACTCCAAACTTTCTCAATTTGAAATACAGTTAACCCTTGAACAACACGGGTTTGAACTGTGTGGGTCTGTTTATATGTATTTTTTTCAATAGATATATTATAAAATTTTTTGAGATTTCTGACAATTTGAAAAAACTCACAAACCATGTAGCCTAGAAATATCAAAAAAATTAAGAAAAAGTTATGTCACAAATGCATAACATATGTAGATAGTAGTCTACGTATTAATATTAATCAAGTATTTATATTATTGGTAAGGCTTCCAGTAGGCTATTAGTAGTTAAGTTTTTGGGGTGTCAAAAGTTATACACAAATTTGCAATTGTATGGGGTCAGTTCCCCTAACCACTGAGTTGTTCAAGTCAGCTTTATAAGGACTTGCCAATTCTGTAAAGTCAGATTTCTTTTATTTGGAGTATAATTATTCACTCTAGGAACCACTGTTAAGGACAAAAGGAAACATTAACATGTTTCTAGATGAATCAGAGGCTAGCCAACTTTCCCTTAGTCTGATGTTTAGATGAGGGACTTGCCTTTCCATGTGTGGCTTAAAGATATATATTCCTGAGGCCAGGAAGGGTGGTTCATGCCTGTATACAATTTTATACATTTGTATAATATTGTATACTATAATGTATACTATAATACAATACCATGCCTGTATACAATTGTATAGTATTGTATCCAGTACTTATAATCTCTTTGATTTGTACATAGAATTTATGATCCATTTCTTTTGGTTCTGTAAAATGTACTGGTTTTTTTCTGTGTTACTTGATACTAAGTCCCTACAGTAAATTCAGCCTCAAAATCTTGCATGCAAGTTACTAATTATGCCTTTCATTGAAAATATTTTGTGTCGGTGTGTCATTCTGCTTACTTTGAACCATGATGCCTGTCAATTCTGACTTAAAAATTGAAGATTGGGCGTGGTGGCTCATGCCTGTAATTCCAGCACTTTGTGGGGCCGAAGCGGGCAGATCATGAGGTCAAGAGATCGAGACCATCCTGGCCAACATGGTGAAAACCTGTCTCTACTAAAAATACAAAAATCAACTGGGCGTGGTGGTGCGTGCCTGTAGTTCCAGCTACTCGGGAGGCTGAGACAGAAGAATCACTTGAACCCTGGAGGCGAGGTTGCAAGTGAGCCGAGATCGAGCCACTGCACTCCAGCCTGGGCAACAGAGCAAGACTCCGTCTCAAAAAAAAAGAATAATGGCTCTTTAAATCCTTCTTGAGCTGGTCTTGATGTGGTTAGTCACTGAACCCATTTATTTGATAAATAACCCATTTATTCTCCTTTTGAGAATAAAACTTTCTCAGGCCTGTAATCCCAGCACTTTGGGAGGCCAAGGTGGGTGGATCACCTGAGGTCAGGAGTTTGAGACCAGCCTGGCCAACATGGTGAAACCTTGTCTCGACTAAAAATACAAAAATTAGCTGGGTGTGGTGGCACTCACCTTTAGTCCCAGCTACTCGGGAGGTTGAGGCAGGAGAATTGCTTGAACCCGGGAGGTGGAAGTTGCAGTGAGCTGAGATCGTGCCACTGCACTGCAGCCTGGCCACAGAGTGAGACTCCATCTCAAAAAAAAAAAAAAAAAAAAAATTAGCCAGGTGTGGTGGCTGGCACCTATAGTCGCAGCTACTTGGGAGGCTGAGGCAGGAGAATCACTTGAACCTGGGAGGCGGTGGTTGCAGTGAGCGAGATTGCACCACTGCGCTTCTGCCTGGGTGACAGAGCAAGACTCCATCTCAAAAAAAAAAAAAATTGAAGAAGTTTGTGAGCTAATTACCCTGTCCCCTCAAAAGCCCCAAATTTATTCTATCTCATATCACTAAAATATTTTTTCTAACCTAAGTTACTGTTATGCCTATAGCCCAGTGGTCTTATTTATTCTTCACAATGAATCTACTCTTACACCCCTGGCCCCCAGGGTATGACTTGACTTTGGTGTTGGCTTATTTATTTATCTCTGTTCAGGAGAGGAAATCCGTCCTCTGTATTTAGTGTGCCACAAAGATTTTGTTCTTTCAGGGATTGTACTAGAGGCTTTGCAGTGCCAGGATGTAGGACAGAGTGTTTTTTGTTATAGGCAAAGCAGAATGTGCATTGATTGATTAAATTAAACAAATCTTCTCAATTAGTGATTTTTCTTTTAAGAATGCTAGTATAAGGCATGAAAGCCTGGGAATGGTGCTGATAGAGGGTGGGTGGGGAGGAAATAGAATTTTGTATATAAGGTATCCTGTAATATCTATATGTGGAGAGCAGTTAGACTGTTCTGATGGGACAGGAAGGTATGTGTTTTACTTGTAGTCCACTTGTTAATTGGGGGAAATTTGAGAATTCAAGGAATCTCTAGTATTTTTCAAGTTATACCTTATGCCTGTTTCTCTGTTGTGTACTGAAGCATAAGCACAGAGAATAAAATGATATAAGGAATTACTCAGCCCGGGCATGGTGGCTCATGCCTGTAATCCCAGCGCTTTGGGAGGCGGAGACGGGTGGATCACGAGGTCAGGAGTTGAAGACTAGCCTGGCCAAGATGGTGAAACCCCGTCTCTACTAAAAATACAAAAATTAGCTGGGCGTGGTGGCAGGTGCCTGTAATCCCAGCTACTTGGGAGGCTGAGGCAGAGAATTGCTTCAACCTGGGAGGCAGAGGTTGCAGCGAGCCGAAATGGTGCCATTGCACGATTGTTGCCTGGGTGACAGAGGGAGACTCTGTCTCAAAAAAAAAAAAAGAAAAAGAAAGAAAGAAAAGAAAAAAAAAGAAATTACCCATTGTTCATTATTAATCAATTCCTTTCTTTTGCAGATTGTAGAAATGGAAGGTTCTTCATTGTTCTTTAGTCACAGCCACTATCAGAGAAGAGAAAACTCATTATTCTGGACTGATTCTTTAAACCAGGAAATTAGATTTCTAGTATATTCCCTAGAAATTTTAGCTGGTAATAAACAGCTGTCACATAAGGAAGTATGTCCTTATGTCTAATCCAAATATCATCTACTTGAGTTTAACTTCATTGTTTTGATCACCTATGTATGAATATGAGCATATGTGTATGGTCCTTTGATCATCCTTCCCTTAGTTTTAAGTTCCTATTAGACTGTGACTGGTTTAAATATTCTCAACTAATTTATCCATTGGCAAAACTTGAATAGTATAAAATGAATCCTTCAGCTTTTTAAAAAAAAATTGGAGTTCAGAATTGTATATGATATTCAAATAGAAGGGGTATGACTGCAAGGAAACATATAGTGAATCATCATGATTCTTTCCTTGCCAGAATTTATGGCAGATCCTACAGTTTAGACAATCTCAAAACCTTGTGCATATCCAGAAGGGTCTCCCCTTTCAGTTTTTCCTGTGGGGTAAGTGGTTATGTATTCTCAAAATTTGATTTGAATACTGTTGGTAATTTATAACAGTCTTGCAGTTTTGATCTTGGCAAAAATTAGTAAATTGACTACTGTATTTTATAAAACCTCAACATTAGCTTATTATTTCTCACTAAAAGCAATACCTTTCTGTGGTGAATTTGGCCCATCTCTGTCTCTGTCCATTGTCTTGAAGTCTTGATGTTCCTGTTTATCTTTGTCTCTTGTCTTTGTGCATATGTGAGTTGCCTCTATTTTGCATAGGTGGTAGCAGGAATGAGTGTGATATGTAGCTTATGATTGTCTTTAACCTTACCATTGCAAGTCCAAAATATTGTTATGAACAGAATGCAAATAAAGTCTTAAAGTTATGAGGTGATATGGTATTGATAATTGACTTTAATTTAAAGAGACTGGTAAAGGATAGGTATGTGCTTTTCTAATCGAGAGTCCAGAAGGTAGATATATGGTTAGAGAATCTCAAGGGAGAAACTAGCCAGCTCTTCTCTGCCTTCGCCAAAGTTAGATCAAGAGTTTGTATTAAATTACATATGTGATGATATTAAGACATTAATAACTTCTGGGGTGTGTGTGATAATGATATTATGGTTATTTATTTATTTATTTATTGAGACAGGGTCTTGCTCTGTCACCCAGGCTGAAGTGCAGTGGTGCAATTATAGCTCGCTGTAGCCTGGAACTCTTGGGCTTAAATGATCTTCCCACCTCAGCCAACTGTGTAGCTGAAACTACAGGCATATGCCACTGTACCCAGTTAATTTTTTTTTGTAGAGACAAGGTCTTGCCTTGTTGCCCAGGCTGGTCTCAAACTCCTGGCTTTAACCCATCCTCCCAAAGTGCTGGGATTATAGGCATGAGCCACAGTGCCCAGCCTTATGGTCATGTTTCAGAGAAAAAGTTGTTATTTTTTAGAGATATATTTTGAAATATTTACAAATGAAAAATATTTGGCACTTGTTTCAAAATGATCTGAGAGTAAGTTAAGTGGGTGGGTGGTATAGATGAAATAAGATTGGCCACAGGTTGATAATTGTTGAAGTTGAATGATAAATAAAGGGAGATGATTTAGCTCTTCTGTCTACTCTTGTATGTTTGAAATTTTCTACAATAAAATGTTAAAATCCTATGTTATTATTTTTGAGTGCCAAAAGGGTAAAATGTTTTCCCCCTCTTAAAAGACAACTTTCAACATTCTTTTGAATACACAAAACCGAGTGAACGTCTCTTTTCCAGTAGTCAGTGATCCTCAAGGACTAACTCCTTTTACTTACAGAGGGTAGTGTTTACAAAGAAGCCAGACTGGCCAATTAAGTTCTATAATTCCCAGGAGATGTAGCGAAAGCAGTGATTATGAGAGCCAAAATTGGGAAGTCCAGGTCGAGAAGAGAAACCCTAAGAATTGAGTTAATGGCAGGGTGTAAAGGTTTTTACACCTTTGCAGAAGGTATTGCAGGGATGAAGTGGGCTGCCCACTGGAGCACTTTCCAAAGACCTTGAGCTCAAAAAGCACCAAAATTAGTGACAACCTTTCTCCTTAATCCTCACCTTCCCTACTCATGACTTCTTTTAGATATGACTGGGAAATCCTGAGAGAGAAAAAAAGCTGTTCCCCACTTAAAGACAAGAGTCTGTTTTAGGGGAAAAAATACTTAAGCAACAGCTGCATTTGTAGATGTCCAAGCACAAAGGCTTTCTGTTTTTATGGTACTTCTATCTTATTTACGTGGTTTTTGCTAATACAAATAATTATGTGCTCATGTGGATAGAATTGTTTGCTGCTTAATCAAGAGAGATTCTGGGTGGGGAAGCACCTGCTTTTAGTCATTAAAGTCTTGTTGCTTTTGTACTGCATCCAAGAAACTAGTTAACAGACAAAAAGTGATTTGCCTTTTCCTGAGAATGAAAAGGAAGACCTCTTTGGTTTCACCCTGTGAAGAAGAGCAGAGAGAAACTCCAAGGTGGATTTTCTCTACTTGTTGAAATGGAACCATCAGGGACCCCACAGGAAAAGTGATTCTTGGGTTTTGGTTCTTCCTGCCCTTTCTCTCTGCCTGTCATAGAACTCAGCAATTGGAAGAATACCAGTTTTTGTTCCTTATTGGTGCTGCCACCTGTTCTTACTGCTGAACTAAATGTTCTTGGCTTTCTTTGGTGTGAACAGGATCTCCCTCTGGGAAAGGTGGGAGGAGGGTGAAAAAGAGAACGGGAGGAGGCCCATTCCAGTCCCTGTGCTCATGTGAGAGGGACACACAGAGGTTAGTGTGCTGCTCTAACAGAGGGGCTTTGTGCTACAGCTTCTTCCAGAGCTCCACAGATGCATGCTGGGCGGGCTCAGTCAGCTTTACCCCCAATACACTTGCTTCTTCCTAACAATAGCAGAGCAAGACTGACAACAATAATTAAAATAAGAGAATAAAGAAGATGTAGTCAGAGGCCATTCTGAATGCATTCAGATTCTCAGTGTGTATGAGGAAGGCTGCCTGTAATTAAGAGGTGAGAAAAGATTATATCGTGGAGACGTTGATACCACTGAACTGAGGGAGCCAGGTCTATTGTTACAGACCCACTCTGGGTGCAGTCAGAGCTCTGACCTTAAGACCTTTCCCTTTCTCTACTGAAACCCTTGTTATCTAGGTCATGGGAAATATGCCTCCTTTGAATGGGAGAAACAGAATGGAGAATAGAAAAAAGTGTAGTTCTTCCTACTCAGATCTCAGAGACTGAGGAAGTAGCTCAAGGTAGAAGCACCTGACTCAGATCCCTTCTTTCATCATAGGACAGTGACAAACAGGCTCTTTAGCAACGTGAAATGACTCCCAAATAGAATAATAGTAATAATACCTAACATTTAGCACTTATCACACTGACAGAGATTAGTCTAGGATATATACATTTATATTTTTGTTTTTTTTTTCCTGAGACAGAGTCTCGCTCTGTCGCCCAGGCTGGAGTACGGTGGTGTATTCCACCTCCCAGGTTCAAGCAACTCTCCTGCTTCAGCCTCCTGAGTAGCTGGGATTACAGGTGATTTCCACCACACCTGGCTAATTTTTGTATTTTTAGTAGAGATGGGGTTTCACAATGTTGGCCAAGCTGGTCTCGAATTCCTGACCTTAGGTAATCCTCCCGACTCAGCCTCCCAAAGTGCTGGGATCACAGGCGTGGGCCACCACGCCCGGGTGATGTATACCTTATATATACGTGTGTGTGTGTATGTGTGTACTCATTTAATCCTCAAATAACCCTGGGCAGTAAATACTTTTTTTTTTTTTTTTTTTGAGACGGAGCCTCACTCTATCGCCCAGGCTGGAGTGCAGTGGCACGATCTCGGCTCACTGCAACCTCCGCCTCCTAGGTTCAAGCAATTCTCCTGTCTCAGCCTCCCGAGTAGCTGGGACTACAGGTGCTCACCACAATGCTTGGCTAATTTTTGTATTTTTAGTAGAGACGGGATTTCACCATACTGGTCAGGCCAGTGTAAATGCTATTATTAAACTCTCTTTTAAAAGACAAACTGAGGCCTTAAGAAGTTAAATAACTTACCCAAGATCATGTAGCTGAAGTATCAGGTTGGGATTTTGAACCCATTTTAGCTCCAGAATCCAGTCTCTTAACCATTACACCATACCATCTCTGAGTGGAGCCCTGTCTTTCTCAAACAGGGTCATCTGAACCACAGAACACAGAAAGTGATTAGAGTGACCATTTTCTTAATTCTCTCCAAGATGGCATATAGCTAGTGCTATGCATAGGAGAGTTGCTATTTCATTAGGAACAGTTGAGGCCCTAGAGTATTAGGGCTTAATTCTTGAGGAAATCCAGTTGAAGAAGACTAAAGGGGCCAGAGTTTATAAATTTCAGATTTGTATAGAACTATCCTGGAAATAATTTCCTGTTGGTTTGTTTTGGAACCAATTTTGGATTTTGAACAAAGGACCAAACCTCATCCATCCTTTGTTCTGTAATAGAGCCTATGTCAGCAGTAATTTCTTATCAGTAACAATTGAGAAGAGCTACAGGCTGGGATGTAATAGTGGTCACTAAATTTTGCCAAGCTGGGTTGACCTTCTTTCAACAAATCATCATGTCGTCAGGCCACTATGCAATTTGTAAAAGCAGTCACTGCTTTTTCCCCCTTCCTTTTCCTTTGTTTCTCCTTATTTCTACAAAGGTTCAAAACCCCATAGGTCACTGGACACATATCCAATTATTTAACTGTGGACCTAGATCATTCCTTTTGGTCTAGTTTAAGAGGTTACTGATAGACATTCTTCCCCTTCCAGTAACAAATTATGGAAGGCCCTGCCCTGACTTTCCTTGTCCTTATAATGGACTTGTGTATAAATTTCTAGGTTAAGCCAAAATAATGTGGAGTAATTATAACAGATTTCCCTCACAGCTTATTAAATAATACTAAATATGTATTGCTGGCACTGCCTCCCCCACATCATATGGAGACATTTGTAGGAACATGATAGCAGGTTACACAGTAATCTGTTCTTGAGCTGCTGCAGGAGTAGATATTCAGTGTGTATGAGGAGGAAAGGTGCTAGTGAGAGGGCAGAATAGGAAAAACAATTTTTTTTTTTTGAGACAGAGTCTTGCTCTGTCACCCAGGCTGGAGTGCAGTGGTGCAATCTCGGCTCACTGCAAGCTCTGCCTCCTGGGTTTACACCATTCTCCTGCCTCAGCCTCCACAGTAGCTGGGACTACAGGCGCCTGCTACCACGCCTGGCTAATTTTTGTATTTTTAGTAGAGACGGGGTTTCACCTCGTTAGCCAGGATGGTCTTGATCTCCTGACCTCGTGATCCACCCACCTCGGCCTCCCAAAGTGCTGGGATTGCAGGCGTGAGCCACCATGCCCGGCTGGAAAAACAGTTTTGACCTGAAATTAGCAGAACTAAATTTAGTCCTATTTTGTCCTAACCAGTTATATTACCTTAAGAAAGTTTTTCTGCTTTTTAAGGTGATTCCTTACTTGTTTAAAAAAAAATAGAGATTTTAATAATAACTCCCCCTTAGATCTACCCACATCACATAATGATTAATTGATTCATTTAAAAATAGTTATCAGTTACACTTTGTATGCCAGTACTGTCCTAGTTGCTGGGAATATACACAGAATAAAAGGATAAAGATTTATGTCCTTATATTCTCAATATTGGAATCAGACAAGTAAAATATATAGTATGACAGATAGTAATAATTGCTATAGAGAAAAATAAAATATGTAAGAGTGGGGAGTTTGGGGAAGGGAGGGTGGAGCTTACAATTTTAAAGAGGGTGATCAGGAAGTACTCTATTATAGAGAAGGTAGTATTTGGATAAAAAATCCACAGGAAATGAGTGATTGAGCCATACATATCTAGAGGAAGAATGATCCAGGCATAGAACTCAAGTGCAGAGATATACATGGTAGGTTTGGGGCATAGTGAGGGGCCAGCTGGTGTAGGGTGAACCAGAAGTAGAATAGTATGGCTGGGCGTGGTGGCCCATGCCTGTTATCCCAGCACTTTGGGAGGCTGAGGCGGGTGGATCATCTGAGATCAGGGATTCAAGACCAACCTGGCCAACCTAGCAAAACCCGGTCTCTACTAAAAATGCAAAACTTAGCCGGGTGTAGTGGCACATACCTGTAGTCCCAGCTACTTGGGAGGCTGAGGCAGCAGAATTGCTTGAACCTGGGAGGTGGAGGTTACAGTGAGCCGAGATCACACCACTGCACTCCAGCATGGATGACAGAGTGAGACTCCATCTCAAAAACAAAACAAAACAAAGAGAAATGGAATCGTAGGCCAGATTACGTAAGAACTTAGCACTTTGGCTTTTACTGTGTATGCCATGGGAAGCCTTTAGAGAGTTTTGAGCAGAAGAATGATATGATCTGATTTATATTTTTAAAAAAATCATATGATTGCTGTATTTGTCTGCTGTGTGTTTCTGCAGGGAGACAAGGGGATCAGTCAGGAAACTATTGCAATTATCCAGTGAAGAGATGAGATGACTTGGACTAGGCTGATAGCAGATGAGGTGGTGAGCAGTGTAGGGTCTAGATATATTTGAGAGTGGAATAGGGTCTAGATATATTTGAGAGTGGAAATAGGGGATTTGCCCGTAGATTGGATGGGAGTTGTGAAAGCAAGGGAAGGGTCACAGGTGGTTTCCAAGGTTTTCGACCTAAACAACTGCAAGGATGGTGGCGGTGTTTACTGAGATGGGGCAAGAAGGCAAAATGTGGTTGTTGGGAGGAAACATAAAACATTTAGTTTGGGGAATGTTAAATTTGAAATGCCCATTGATATTCAAATGTAGATGTCCAATATATAGTTAGATACATTAGGTTGGTACAAAAGCAGTTGTAGTTTTTGCCAACTACAAATTTGGAATTCAGGAGGGAGATTTGGGCTGTTAGTGTAATTTTGGGAATTGTCAATGTATGTGTATGTAAAACCATGTTAGATGAGACCACTAAGAACGTGAGTGACTTTAGGGAAGTCAAGAGGTCCAAGGCCTGAGTTTTGGAATTGAAAAGGAACCAGCAAAGGAGACTGATAAGGAGTGACCATTGACCATTGAGGTAGGAAGAAAACCTGAAGGGGTGCCCTGGAACCAAGGGAAGGAAGTATTTTAAAGATTAGCTGAGTTAAATGCTGCTGATAGGTCAAGTAAGAGGAAAACCAAGAATTGACCACTCAAGGTTGGCGGGGGGCCTCCTATTCTTAGATCACATAGGTAGGTTTATAAAATGGTCTTATTTCTGGTCTTGTTAGTAATATGTCTGAAAAATAAAACTTGGATATTTTAATATGAATAAATTACTTTTTTAATAAAATTATACTTTAAGTTCTAGGGTACATGTGCACAACGTGCAGGTTTGTTACATAGGTATACATACGCCATGTTGGTTTGCTGCACCCATCAGTTCGTCATTTATATTAGATATTTCTCCTAATGCTATCCCTCCCTCAGCCCCCCACCTCCCGATAGGCCCTGGTGTATGATGTTCCCCGCCCTGTGTCCAAGTGTTCTCATTGTTCAATTCCCACCTATGAGTGAGAACATACGGTGTTTGGTTTTCTGTCCTTGTGATAGTTTGCTGAGAATGATGGCTTCCAGCTTCATCCATGTCCCTGCAAAGGACATGAACTCATTTTTTTTATGGCTGCATAATATTCCATGGTGTATATGTGCCACATTTTCTTAATCCAGTCTATCATTGATGGACATTTGGGTTGGTTCCAAGTCTTTGCTATTGTGAATAGTGCTGCAATAAACATACGTGTGCATGTGTCTTTATAGCAGCATGATTTATAATCCTTTGGGTATATACCCAGTAATGGGATTGCTGGGTCAAATGGTATTTCTAGTTCTAGATCCTTGAGGAATCGTCACACTGTCTTCCATAGTGTTGAACTAATTTACACTCCCACCAACAGTGTAAAAGCATTCCTATTTCTCCACATCCTCTCCAGCATCTGTTGTTTCCTGACTTTTTAATGATCGCCATTCTAACTGGCATGAGATGGTATCTCATTGTGGTTTTGATTTGTATTTCTCTGATGGCCAGTGATGATGAGCATTTTTTTATGTGTCTGTTGGCTGCATAGATGTCTTCTTTTGAGAAGTGTCTGTTCATATCTTTTGCCCGCTTTTTGATGGGGTTTTTTTTTTTCTTGTAAATTTGTTTAAGTTCTTTGTAGATTCTGGATATTAACCCTTTGTCACATGGGTAGATTGCAGAAATGTTCTCCCATTCTGTAGGTTGCCTGTTCACTCTGATGGTAGTTTCTTTTGCTGTGCAGAAGCTCTTTAGTTTAATTAGATCCCATTTGTGTATTTTGGCTTTTGTTGCCATTGCTTTTGGTGTTTTAGTCATGAAGTCCTTGTCCATGCCTATGTCCTGAATGGTATTGCCTAGGTTTTCTTCTAGGGTTTTTATGGTTTTAGGTCTAACATTTAAGTCTTTAATCCATCTTGAATTAATTTTTGTATAAGGTGTAAGGAATGGATCCAGTTTCAGCTTTCTACATATGGCTAGCCAGTTTTCCCAGCACCATTTATTAAATAGGAAATCCTTTCCCATTTCTTGATTTTGTCAGGTTTGTCAAAGATTAGATTGTTGTAGATGTGTGGCATTATTTCTGAGGCCTCTGTTCTGTTCCATTGGTCTGTATCTCTGTTTTGGTACCAGTACCATGCTGTTTTGGTTACTGTAGTCTTGTAGTATAGTTTGAAGTCAGATAGTGTGATGCCTCCAGCTTTGTTCTTTTTGCTTAGGATTGTCTTGGCAATGCAGGCTCTTTTTTGGTTCCATATGAACTTTAAAGTAGTTCGGGCTGGAGTGCAGTGGTGTGATCTCAGCTCACTGCAGCCTCAGCCTCCCAGGTTCAAGTGATTCTGTTGCCTCGGCCTCCTGAGTAGCAGGACTACAGGCATGCACCACCATGCTGGGCTAATTTTTGTATTTTTAGTAGAGACGGGGTTTCACCATGTTGCCCAGGCTGGTCTTGATCTCCTGAGCTCAAGTGATTACAAGTATTGGCATTATAGGCGTGAGCCACTGCACCTGGCTGATTCTACTCTTTGGACATGATATTCATCAGGGTTCAGATGTAGGTAAAGATGGAAAAGATACATTTAATTACACCAAAATTAAAAAGTGATGTGCATTCAAATACACCAAGGTCAGTAGATTGGGAGAATATATTTGCCACAAGTAATACAAAGGACCCAGAAAGATGAAATTAGACTAAATTAAAACTAAATGGTCTCACAGTATTAATTTTTGACAAGAATATGGGGAAATTTTTACTATATACTGGTAGAAGTATAAGTTGGCATTGTGTCTTTATAATAGCAAAAAATTGGAGACAGCCAAAATGTCTGTCAGTAAAGAAATGGATAAATAGATGTGGGTTAGTGACCCGATGAAAATGCTATACAGCAGAGAAAAGGTGTACCAGGTCTATATCTATATCATCATGGATAGATCTCAAAAACAATGCTAAATAAAAAACAAAAAACAACAAGTAAAATTCAGTATGATACTTTTTACATAAAAAATACTAATAGGGCTGGGCTCAGTGATTCATGTCTGTAATCCCAGCACTTTTAGACCAAGGTGAGAGGATTGCATGAGCCCAGGAGTTCGAGACCAGCCTGGACAACATGGTGAGACCCTCATCTCTTACAAAACAATTAAAAAGTTAGTGGTGTGTGGTGGTGCATGCCTGTAGTCCCATTTACTCAGGATGCTGAGGCAGGAGGTTGAGGCTGCAGTGAGCCACGTTCATGCCACTGCACTCCAGCCTGGGTGACAAAGCAAGACCCTGTTCAAGAAAACAACAACAAAAACACATACAAAAAACCAACCAAACAAAAAACCCACAAATATACACAAAAGTATCCTATGTATTATTTAGGGATATATATGTAAAACTATTAAAAACAGATTGTACAACAAATTTATGATATGAGTGGCTGGTAGAGAGTGGGGCAGTCTTAAACAAGACTTTACCATTATCTGTAGATGAAAGTAAACATGATAGAATGTTTATTTCTGGGTATTAGACTCACAGATTTTTGTTATATTAGTCTCTGTACTTTTTGGTAATTTTATATTAGCTGAAAATTTTAGAAGAAAGGGGGTCAAGATTCATAGAATGAACCCCCAGAAAATAATTTGTCAGTAATGTTTACATGTAATTTTTCTTTTTTTACCTAACCCATTTACTTCTGTCTGTATTAGAGGAAGAGGAAATGAGGTAACTGCATTACATTAATTCATGACAGTGGTTTCTCCTAATGTGTCCTTGGCATCACACTCAGATGAAGGAGTGAGGATCTTTATTAGCACAGATCATGCCCTTCATTCTGACTCTTGATTTTATTTTTAATTACTAACTGCAAGCATGTCAACCCATGGGAAGCTCATTTGGTTTCATAGCTATTATCATGGAGATGCTAGCATGACAGACTAGGATGTACAGAAGTTTAATAACAGCATTGTACTTTTTCTCTTGTCTAACCTCTTCCCTATAGGGAATCTTTAACCAGTTTCAGTGTAGTAGTGAAAAAGTGCTTCCATCTGACACTCTCCGCAGTGCTCTGGCAAAGACTTTCCAGGATGAACAACGTTTCCAGCTGGGAATTATGGATGATGCTGCAGAGTGCTTTGTAAGTGCTGGCCTCTGGCCCTCTTTGATATGGGGTGGGACTGCTGATGGTCTCCATCAGGGACTGGCTACTTTATGGTGGAATTTGCTGTGCCCTTATCTCTACAGTTAGAACTAGGAGTTTTCTCTGATTTTTCAGGGATCTAAAGTGTCTCTGTTATAGCAGTGTGTTATTATTTTTCCTTTAGGCTGGTGGTTTTGTGCTTGTCATTACATAAAACATCAGCTCTCACCTTCAGAGGATCCAAGACTCATTAAAATACAAATTGCTGGGCTGTACCCCCAGAGCTTCTGATATAGTAGGCCTGGCAGAGGGGTCCCGGAATATCTGTATCTAACAGGTTCCTAAGTGATGCTAATACTGATGCTGCTCCTCCATTTCTAAAGATAATTAATCAGGGAATAACTAAGTCCCTAGCATAAGTGTGATGTGCTATATAGCTACATTGCCCCCAGTGCCCCTCGCTCTTCTGAACTCTGTGTTCTATCCATCAACCTTCAAAAGACTCTCTGTACGTCCATTTAGAAAATTTGAGGCCGGGCATGGTGGCTCACGTGTGTAATCTCAGCACTTTGGGAGGCCAAGGCAGGCGGATCACAAGGTCAGGAGTTCAAGACTAGCCTGGCCAACATAGTGAAACCCCATCTCTACTAAAAATACAAAAATTAGCCAGGCATGGTGGCGGGCGCCTATAGTCCCAGCTACTTGGGAGGCTGAGGCAAGAGAATCACTTGAACCTGGGAGGAGGAGGTTGTAGTGAGCCTAGATAGCACCACTGTACTCCAGCCTGGGCGACACAGTGAGACTCTGTCTCAAAAAAAAAAAAAAAAAAGAAAAAGAAAATTTGAGAGTGATACATATCTCATCACAGGGTAAAATGTGGCCCCAAATCAGAGGTGCTCCTGAGGAACTGGATCACTGATATATTGATGGTGGGAATGTAAAATGGTATAGCTACTCTGGAAAACAGTTTGGCAGTTTCTTAAAAAGCTAGACATGTAAACTACCATATGATCTAGCAATTACATTCCTGGACATGTATCCCACAGAAATGAAAACTTATATTAAAACAAAACCTGTTTATGAATGTTCATAGAAGTGTTATTCATGATAGTAAAAAACTGGAAACAACCCAAATGTCCTTCAGTGAGTAGACGGTTAAACAAATGATGGTACTTCTGTACCATGAAGAACTATGCAGCAATACAAAGCATTAAGTATTTTTATAAAAATAAAAAGAAACTATTGATTTACACAACTTGGACAGATCTCAAGGGAAAGTGAAAAATGCAATATCAAAAGGTTATATGCTGGCCGGGCTCACTCCTGTAATCCCAGCACTTTGGGAAGCCAAGGCGGGCGGATCACTTGAGGTCAGGAGTTCGAGAGCAGCCTGGTCAACATGGTGAAACGCCGTCTCTACTAAAAATACAAAACGTAGCCAGGCATGGTGGCACATACCTGTAATCCCAGCTACTTGGGAGGCTGAGGCAGGAGAATCTCTTGAACCCGGGAGGTAGAGGTTGCAGTGAGCCGAGATCGCTGTACTGCACTCCTGCCTGGGCGACAGAGCCAGAGTGTGTCTCAAAAAAAAAAAAGGTTATGTGGTATGTGATCCTATTTATATAACATTCTTGAAATAAAATGATGGAGATGAGAGAAGACATTAGTGATTACCACAGGTTAGGGTTAGGATTGGATGGGTAAGGCTCTAAATGGTTAGCACGAGGGAGCCTTGTGATGGAACTGGTCTATATCTTGATAAAATGGCATAGAGCTATACATACACACACACAAATGAATGCATGTAAAACTGGTGAAATCTGAATAAAGTCTGGATTCTATCAATGTCCATTTCCTGATGCAGTTATCAAAGATGTGCCGGGTGTGGTGGATCACGCCTGTAATCCCAGCACTTTGGGAGGCCGGGGCAGGCGGATCACGAGCTCAGGAGATCGAGACCATCCTGGCTAACACAGTGAAACCTCATCTCTACTAAATACAAAAAATTAGCCGGGCGTGGTGGTGGGCACCTGTAGTCCCAGCTACTCGGGAGGCTGAGGCAGGAGAATGGCGTGAACCCGGGAGGTGGAGCTTGCAATGAGCCAAGATTGAGCCACTGCACTCCAGCCTGGGTGACAGAGCGAGACTCCGTCTCAAAAAACAAAAAAACAAACACCAAAAAACACAGATGTTACTGTTGGAGGAAGCTGGGTGAAGGGTACAGGGGATCTCCTGTACTTTTTTGAAACTTGCTATGAATTTATAATTATTTTAAACTAAAAATTTAAAAAAATCAAAATATTCCTACCTTCCAGAAGGGTTGCTGTTTCTATGGGTAAGCTGCTTACCAATTTATGTATTTGTCTATTAAATATTGTTGGTGTACTGCTTTTGTTCTTTCCCTGTCAGGAAAACCTCCTGATGAGAATTCACTTCCACATTGCTGATGAAACCAAAGAGGATATATGTACTGCCCAACACTGCATTTCCCATCAGAAATTTGCAATGACATTGTTTGAGCAGGTGAACTCTAGCTCCATCTTTTTTTAGACATTTCTTCGAGAACACTTTATCCTGGGATGTGGGGTGTTAAATGGGTGCCAAAACAGTTCCTGATTATGGTTGCTTGGTTTTGCCTTTTTCTCTTTGGCCCAGTGTGTATGTACTAGCTGTGGTGCCACTTCTGATCCGCTGCCTTTCATCCAGATGGTACATTATATCTCCACCACTTCCCTTTGGTGAGTCTTACAAGATTTTCTGTTGTGCCTTTAGGCATTCCTCTAGTTGATTGGACTTTTTTTTTTTTTTTGAGACGGAGTCTTGCTCTGTCGCCCAGGCTGGAGTGCAGTGGCGCCATCTCGGCTTACTGCAACCTCCACCTCCCGGGTTCAAGCGATTCTCCTGCCTGCACCTCCCAAGTAGCTGAGACTTCCAGCTACTTCTACAAATAGTACACACCCTGCTAATTTTTTTGTATTTTTAGTAGGACGGTGTTTCATCATGTTGGTCAGGCTGGTCTTGAACTCCAGACCTCAAATGATCTACCTGCCTTGGCCTCCCAAAGTGCTGGGATTACAGGTGTGAGCCACGGTGCCTGGCCTATTGGACTTTAATTGGAGACATTCAAATAGTTTTATATCTTGGCCAGGCATGGTGGCTCATGCCTATAATCCTAGCACTTTGGGAGGCACAGGTGGGCGGATCACTTGAGGCTAAGAGTTCGAGACCAGCCTGGCCAACATGACAAAACCCTGTCTCTACTAAAAATGTCAAAAATTAGCCAGGCATGGTTGCACGTGCCTGTAATCCCAGCTATTCTGAAGGCTGAGGCATGAGAATTGCTTGAACCCAGGAGGCGGAGGTTTCTGTGAGCTGAGATTGAGCCCCTGCACTCCAGCCGGGTAACAGAGTGAGACCCTGTCTCAAAAAAACCACCACCACCACCAACAAAAACACAAATAGTTTTATATCCTTATTGCTGAGTCTGTGCTATATTGTAGGAACGCAGAACAGTAATTTAAAAATAACTTGTTCTCCTTCTTTCCTCTCCCATCCCTCCCCTTTTCTTAGGCTCAGTACTGGCCAGCAAAGTGGGAGGAGGAGTGGGGATTCTATGAGCTTTGGATCTGGGGACAGGTAGAGGTACTTACTGTGTTTATGGGACACTGAGCCTGGTCAGGGGCTTTGGTATAGGGGGCAGAGGAAGAAAGTCAAACATGTGAGTTAGGAATGTACATTAATGTTTGATTTAGCAGTAACTAAGTACAAACCATCATCCCCCTTCTATTCCCCATCTTGAAGCAATCAGGCTATTTGTATGCTGGAAAGACGAGAGAAACCTTCACCAAGCATGTTTGGTGAACTGCTGCAGAATGCCAGCACCATGGGGGATCTGCGGAACTGTCCAGTGAGTTAAATCAGGGGTGGGGTTTGGAGTGGGAAAGGGAACCGTCGATCAGTGGAATTGATGCAAAGCCAGTGGGAAACATGTTGAACTAGCCTTATATATGTATTTCAGAGCAACTGTGGAGAGAGGATCAGGATTCGCCGTGTTTTGATGAATGCTCCACAGATTATCACGATTGGGCTGGTATGGGACTCAGACCACTCAGACTTAGCAGAAGATGTTATCCACAGCCTGGGAACCTGCCTTAAGCTGGGTGATGTGCGTGTTAGTTACCTTTATCTCTCACTTTGAGTTCTTGAGTCTTAGTATTGCTTAGGAGCAGTGAGCACTAGACAAACAGGTATGTCCTAGATGACAAGTATTATAATGTTTTGGACAGATAAACTTATTTGTGTACAGATACCCGTGCTTGCAGGTATGTGCTCATATACCTCCTTTTATAGGTGGCAAAGGTTTTTTAAGAAGAAATGGGATGACTTGGCCTTGAAAGACAGGATAGGCAGAACTTAGCTACTGATAAAAATAAATCAGTAGTTCGAAGAGTTATTATATGTTCTATTCATTGTTAGTTTATACGAGTATAAAGTAGGGAAGGGTATTCAACCATGGGAGGTAGTAAGGTCCAAAGAGGGGCATTCCTGACTAGAACTGCTATAGTAGGTGAAGAAGTTAAAAGTTGGTGACCTGAGCCCAGAAATATGAAATTCACAGTGTGGAACCAATGTCTGGGATAATCCTGTGACTAAAGAGAACCTTTGTTATTGTTTTTTAATGTCATTAAGCCATGACTGAGAATAAATGAACTTTCTGGGATCTTATTTTAGGTTTTCTTCCCAAGGAATCTTACCTGAGTAGGCTGTGAGGAATAAAATCTCCATTTTTCACCAGTGCCTACCTGTAGTCCCAGCTACTCAGGAGGCTGAGGTGGGAGGATTGCTTAAGGAGTTCAAGGCTGTAGTGTGTAATGATTCTGCCTGTGAATAGCCACTACATTCTAGCCCAGGCAGCATAGCAAGACCCTGTCTCTTAAAAACAAAAACAATCGTTTCTTTTTTTTTTTTTTTTTTTTTTTTTTGAGATGGAGTCTTGCTCTGTCGCCCAGGCTGGAGTGCAGTGGTGTGATCTCCCTTCACTGCAAGCTCCGCCTCCTGGGTTCATGCCATTCTCCTGCCTCAGCCTCCCCAATAGATGGGACTACAGGTGCCTGCCACCACGCCCAGCTAATTTTTTGTATTTTTAGTAGACATGGAGTTTCACCATGTTAGCCAGGATGGTCTCGATCTCCTGACCTCGTGATCCGCCTGCCTCCCCCTCCCAAAGTGCTGGAATTACAGGCGTGAGCCACCGCACCCAGCTGGTTTTTTTTGTTTTTTTTAATCCAACTTTCCTGGCTCCTCTTATGATAGGCCCTGGTAAGAAAATTATTGAAAGGTGTGAAGAAAGATCATCACCATACCAGTTTACTGGCCACTATCTGTCTTGCTTTTCCTTACTTTTTGTCTTTTTGGGTTAATTTCTTTCTTTCTTTCTTTTTCTTTTTTTGAGACAGGGTCTTGCTCTGTTGCCCAGGCTGGAGTGCAGTGTCATGATTTTGGTTCACTGCAATCTCTGCCTCCTGCCTCAGCGTCTCCAGTAGCTGGGATTACAGACATGCACCACCACACCCAGCTGATTTTTGTATTTTTAGTAGAGATGGGGTTTCACTATGTTGGCCAGGCTGGTCTCGAATACCTGACCTCAAGAGATCTGTTCACCTCAGCCTCCCAAAGTGTAGGGATTACAGGCGTGAGCCACCACACTGGGCCTAAAGATAGGGTCTTGCTATCTAGTCTAGGTTGTTCTCGAACTCTTGTCCTCAAGTAATTCTCTTACCTTGGCCTCACAAATTGCTGAAGTTAAGTTCTGATGATTAATCTAAACTAACAAAAATCTTAAACTGAAGGAAAGAGAAGCAAGTCAGTACTTTACTTAAGAAATGTCAGTGGAGTCTGCTGAGAGATGATGTGGAATGGTTGAATATGTGACTGTGCTTTCTTTTCTCTTCTTTCCCCTCAGCTGTTCTTCAGAGTGACGGATGACCGGGCCAAGCAATCTGAACTGTACTTAGTTGGAATGATCTGTTACTATGGCAAACATTATTCTACATTCTTTTTTCAAACAAAGATTCGCAAATGGATGTATTTTGATGATGCTCATGTCAAGGAGGTAGGAGTAGTCAAGTCCTTTTTGAAGTGTTTGGTGACTACAAAAAAAAAAAAGAATAATCATTTGTCTTTAGTGTTTCATTTTCATAATTTTGAATGGGACCTCCCCACATTTCTATAAAACATATATATATATATATATATATATTTTTTTTTTTTTTTTGAGATGGAGTCTCACTCCATTACCCAGGCTGGAGTGCAATGGCTTGGTCTTGGCTCACTGCAATCTCTGCCTCCTGGGTTCAAGCGATTCTCCCACCTCAGCCTCCTGAGTAGCTGGGAGTACATGCACATGCTACCACACCTGGCTAATTTTTGTATTTTTAGCAGAGACGGAGTTTCACTATGTTTGCCAGGCTGGTCTCGAACTCCTGACCTTGTGATCCGCCTGCCTCAGCCTCCCAAAGTGCTGGAATTATAGGCATGAGCCACTGTGCCTGGCGTATTTTATATTTTTATGTCTGTCTGCCTACTGAATTCATGAAGGTATCATCTTGTCGTCCCCTGAAGATGGCTAGTTCTTCGAGGATAGGAACAATGTATCTTCTATTATATCCTCTGAATCCCCTCACCAGGCATTCAGCAGTTTTGTATTTATAGGTGACAAAGTATTTTACTTTATTTTTTGAGATAGGGTCTCCTCACTCTATTGCCCAGGCTGGAGTGCAGGGGAGTGATAATGGCTCACTGCAGCCTTTATCTTCCAGGTTTAAGCAATCCTCATCCTCTCACCTTAGTCTCTTGAGTAGCTGTGACTATAGGTGTGTGGCCACCAAACCCAGCTAGTTAAAATTTTTTGTTTTTTTTGTTTTAGAGATGTTACCCAGGCTGGTCTGGAACTCCTGGGCTCAAGTGATCCTCCCTCCTCAGCCTGCCAAAGTATTGGGATTACAGGTGTGAGCCACAGTGCCTGGCCCAAAGTGTTTTTTTAAACTATAATCTCCTTTTTTTTTTTTTTCTAGAAAATAGTTTTTCTTCAGTCCTGAGGTGTCAGCTCCTTACATGGGCTTTGGTGGAGTTCATGGGTCAGCATTCGAAGGTCTAAATCTGGGTGGGGATGTTAGCACCTTTTGGGCTTGGGGAGATTGATTACTGACTACCTTGCTATGAATGGCACAATTCATGTAGTAATGTAGCTTTACCTACAGCTTAGGAAGCACATAGGCATCAAAGAAATTTACTTCAGAAATGTCCTTGACAGCTGCAGCCTTTACTATGTTTTGAATGAGAAACTTTTTTTTTTTTTTTTTTTTTGAGACAGGGTCTTGCTCTGTCACCCAGGTTGGGGTGCAGGGGCACGATCTCAGCTCACTGCAACCTCTGCCTCCCGGGCTCAAGTGATTCTCGTGCCTCAGCCTCCCGAGTAGCTGGGATTACGGGTGCGCACCATCATGCCTGGCTGATTTTTGTATTTTTAGTAGAGATGGAGTTTCTCCATGTTGGCCAGGCTGGTCTCGAACTCCTGACATTAAGTGATCCACCCGCCTTGGCCTCCCAAAGTGCTGGGGTTACAGATATGAGCCACCACGCCTGGCCTTGAATGAGAAACTTCTTAATAGCCTTGTCCTTGGGCATGCATCCGGCACAGTTCATGCAGTGAGTGGGCTGCACATAGCCAGAGCCCTTTTTGGCATGCCATGTTCTTTCTTTTCTTTGTCTTCTTGGAAGCTAGGACCCCAGAGAGGAATGTTTTTTTGTTGTTGTTATTTGTTTTTTTTTATGTGTGTGTTGATTGATTTGAGTAGGAACACTCTAATGCCTCAAATGAGGTTATAAGGTTAATACAAAGTTCAGAATTTCAGATCTTGGAGTTATCAGTGGGTACTACTTTGTCTCAGGGCTGCTGTAAATTGTTCTCTGTTATCTCCCTGAAGTGCCCCATCACAGAGTAAGATGTGTTTTGGGATAGTTATAAGGCATGTAGGGTTATAATGACAAAGCAGGAAAGTTGGTACTGTCTAAACCACAGAGTTTGTGGTTGAAGTGGCTTATGTGATCTGCATGAGTTAGGAAGCTGCTTGTGATAAAGTTAGCAGATAAGGAGATAAGGTGTGACTATAATCTACACCAATCCACAGACTTTAAGCAGTGTCTTCCACAAATAGTAAAATATTTGTCAAATTCCCTTATTCTTTTCTTTGTCTCTTTTGCGTTGTTGTAATTTGGGGCAATTTATATAAGCTCTTTTAGATTTAGGGTTTTTATTTGAAAATACCCTTACAAAGTAGTAAATATGATTATATTAATATGTGAAGAGCATATTAATGTTTTCATTAATAACTCAGTTTTAAGTTTACTGGACATCTGTTGTGAACATATCACTCTGCTAGTTGTCTAACCCCAAGAGCAGCACATTATCTAAGAAATGTGACTGGTTCAAGCTTAAGATGGTGTGAGTTTGAGGACTGGGTTGAATTGATTCCGTGGCTGTTCTCTCTCTCTTTTCCACTGTGGTAACAGAGCTGAATCCAGCACAGGGCTAAGGCCGAGAGGTTCAGTTGTCTATTCTAAGCAGTTTGACATTTTATATCCTACCATTTGCGAACTCTGAAACTGAATGTCATTTGTTCTAAGGCAGTCTGTGAGAGAGTTTCTGTCTGCTCTTCAGCTTCATGAAAGTGATTTTAATATTTGGGAGAAAACTAAGGAAATGCAAATTTCTAGTGAGGGCTTAATTTGATGTCTGTGAAAAGAAATTGGTCACCAAGGCAGCTGAAGTTCCCTCACGTAGCATATCCACCTTTGAGAACTTTTATTCCTATTTTACAACTGAGTTGATGGTTCACAGAAATAAAAGTAATTTTATTCATTCTTTTATTCTCCTATAGGATTTTAGTGCTTTCTAAAAGGACTTAGCAAAGAAAAAAAAAGATTTAATTAAAAAAGTGTTAGGTCTGAGATCTTTTTTGCTGCCTTTTTACCCAATTCTTATCTTTTCATCTCTTTTATTTTCTTTAGAAATACAGAACAGGAAGATATGTTGTGAATTGTGGATATAAAGTATAATTGTCATGTTCTTCTGGTTGTTTCTGGTTCAGATTGGGCCCAAATGGAAGGATGTGGTGACCAAATGCATCAAGGGGCATTATCAGCCCCTGCTGCTGCTTTATGCAGATCCCCAGGGTACCCCAGTGTCCACCCAGGACCTGCCTCCCCAAGCTGAGTTCCAGTCATACAGCAGGACGTGCTACGACAGTGAAGATTCAGGTGAGCAGCCTGACTCTTTACCTCTCCTCTCTCCTCACCTCATGCGGTCAAACAGTTGGGACTCATACTTAATTATGTGCTTAGCTGGTAACCTAGCTTGGAGAAAGAGGATCCATTAGAGGTAAGAAAGAAGTGCCAATTTGTGCTGAAGCCTAACTTGGGCCAGCCTTTATTTCCTTCAGTTGTCAAAAGAGTGTTGCCTAAATCACTTGGCCTCAACTCAGAAGTGAAAAGGAAATTATGTTTATTTAGACTGAGATATTAAGTTTGTGAGGCTCAATATTTAGCCTTCTAATATTGGTGAGGATGGCTGATTTTTATTAGCAATTTAACAGCGACTTAATTGAGTTGTTTTATTTGAGCCACTACAAGGCTAGTTATTTTGTTTGGCATGAGATATTTTTGTTTTAAAATTGCAAATGTGTAGCTGGGCAGGGTGATGCATTCCTGTTATCCTAGCTTTTTGGGAGGCTGAGGTGGGAGGGTCACTTGAGCCCTGGAGTTTGAGCCTAGCCTGGGCAAAATAGCAAGACTCTGTCTTGGAGGGGGGGAAAATTCCTTGTCCAGTAGTAATATTCCTCTGCTTATGAATCAGTTGTTCACTTCTAAGTTAATTTTTCAGAACTTAGGTAACGACTTTCTGTAAAAACAATTTTCAGCTTGATGGCTAAAGTTCTAGGGTAGCTCACAGAATCTTATAATATATTTGAGGTATAACCTAATAGTTTTGGCTTGATTACTGAAAAGGAGGAAGAAATATTATTTTACTCTTCTGGATCTGGTACTGGCCCTTGATATAATTTTGAAAGAGAAGATACTTGACTTTGACATCTTTCTTTCTCCCCTTTGTACCTCCCTCCTGCTTGGTACCTGGTGCTTTCTTCCACCTCTCATACCCCACCCAGACCTGTTCTACCTCTTCTCCCTTCAGTCAAATACCCATTTGTCCTATTATGCTTATCTCAGCTAGGTATTCAGAGGGAAGCAGTCTGATTGAACTAATTTATACTAATGTATGTCATATAACAGCCCCAATAATTTCTCAGAGACATTAAAATGCATCTAATATCAATTAAAAAATTTTAAGTGACATTCTTGGCAGTATAGGAGAAAGATTATGGGATAGGAGAACAACTGACTATGTATGACAGATTGTCCTGGGACTTTCCATCTAAATAGATCTTACTTTTCACAACTTTTTCATTACTTCTGCTTTTCCCCCAATAGGTTTTGTAAAACCCTCACAGTTTTTCACGGTGGCAGGCAAAGTGAGGGCTTCAGCAAGGTAGGGACAGGGAGGGGAGGAATTTTACATGTGTCTGGGTGATCTGGAAGTTGGGTGTTGGGAAGAATGGCTTGATGGTATAGCATATCCTTCTCACACTTGTGTCTAGGAAGTTCTTGCCTTATGGAGCTTTGTTCTGTCCATCTCTTTTCCTTCTCTCTGTTACTGTTCTGTTTCCTCACTTTTTGCATATGTGTTTCCTCCTCCTCTCAGGGAGGGAGCCCTCCATCTCAAGTGACACTCGAACAGATTCCTCAACGGAGAGCTATCCCTACAAACATTCCCACCATGAGTCTGTGGTCAGTCACTTCTCTTCTGATTCTCAGGGGACAGTCATCTATAATGTGGAGAATGATTCCATGTCTCAGAGCAGTCGGGACACAGGTAGGGACTTATACAGAGGGTCCTGCTTGCGTGAATCAATTCCTGCGTAGATCTCCTAAGAAAAAGAAACTGCGAGGCCGGGCGCGGTGGCTCACGCCTGTAATCCCAGCACTCTGGGAGGCCAAGGCGGGCAGATCATGAGGTAAGGAGATGGAGACCATCCTGGCTAACACACGGTGAAACTTGGTCTCTACTAAAAATACAAAAAAAAAATTAGTTGGGCTTGGTAGCGGGCACCTGTAGTCCTACCTACTCGGGAGGCTGAGGCAGGAGAATGGCGTGAACCCAGGAGGCGAAGCTTTCAGTGAGCTGAGATTGTGCCACTGCACTCCAGCCTGGGCGACAAAGCGAGACTCTGTCTCAAAAAAAAAAAGGAGAAATAAACTGGGGGAAGTCAGAAATGTTTGTTATGCAAAGGCAGAATGGCACAGAATTTGGGCAATTCAATGGGCTACAAAGAAGCAACACAGTTTTGAATGAACCATGATGCTCCATTGCACATACGCCTGTCAATAGCAGCATGTCAGTAAAGACGATTGTAATGTGATTATTGATGTGATTATTCTGAAGTCTGCTTTTCTCCTCCTATACTCTTGATTCCCGTGGTATCCCATTAAGACGCTGTGATCTTGCCCATCATCATGTTCTCATGCCAGGCTTTATCCTAAGTGAAGAGCTTTGATAGAAGGGGCCTATTTATGGGATTGGTGAGGGACAACTGTATGTCAGCTTGCTAAGCTTCCTGAAGGATAGAGAAGCAAAAGAATGAAAGATATCTATTTGTTATTGTGAGTTCCATGCAGAGAATATTCTTGCATTGTTTTGTTTATCTGTAGGAGAGTATGCCCATGTCAGAGAAAGAAATCAATACAGGGAAGAACAGTGAATGACTGCTGAGATGAAAAGTTTATTCTGGGAGATAGAATGCCTAAGGCATAGAACAGTTTCCATATTCTTAGGGACTGTGAGAATTTGTGAGCTCATTGTTTGAGATTGGTGGTTTATAAGCTGTGGGGGCTTTTTTTTTTTTAATATCAACAATTTCAAAGATATTCAAAACTGTATAGAATAGTGTACTGCCCATTCATGCACCCATCACCTAGTTTCAATAATTATAACTCATGGCCAGTCTAGTTTTACCTGTACCTTTACCCACTCCTGGATTATTTTGAAGCACATCCCAGGCATTATATCACATTTTCCATAAATATATCTTGTGTTTGCTCAAACATAAGAAATCACTTTTTAAACGTAGCATTATAACACTTTTTTTTTTTTTTTTTTTGAGTCAGAGTCTTGCTCTGTTGCCCAGGCTAGATGCAGTGGCACAATCTTGGCTCACTGCAATCTCCACCTCCCAGGTTCACGCCGTTCTCCTGCCTCAGCCTCCCGAGTAGCTGGGACCACAGGCGCCCACCACCACGCCCGGCTAATTTTTTGTATTTTTAGTAGAGACGGGGTTTCACTGTGTTAGCCAGGATGGTCTCGATCTCTTGACCTCGTGATCCACCCGCCTTGGCCTCCCAAAGTGCTGGGATTACAGGCGTGAGCCACCGTGCCTGGCCCAGCATTGTAACACTTAAAAATAGTAATGATAATTCCTTAAAACTGATAGGTAACCAATGAGTGTTCACATATCCACTTATAAGTATCATAATATTTTCATGGTTTATGTGTTTGACTCAGCATCTAAATGAGGTCTATGCATTCTGATGAGTTGATAAGTCCTTTGCATTTCTTTTAATCTACTCTTTTTTCCTCTATTTTTTTCCTTGCAATTTATTGCTAGAACTAGCTATTGTGTCCTGTAGATTTCCCACATTCTGAATTTTGCTGATTTTATTCCTATGGTATATTTTAACACGTTTCTGTGTCCTATATTTCTTGTAAATTGGTAGTTGGACCTAGAGGTTTTGTCAGACTTGTGTTGGCTTTCTTTTGATGACTACTGCATTGATTGTGTCAGGTGTGTTTTTTAGACCCACTTTTTGAAGCTGTGAACCAGAGAGAAGCCAAGCCACAGGATAAACTAAGCATATTTTCCAGTAGAGGCAGATTTGTGTTAATGGTTTGAACATGCCCATTGGTTTAACATTTGTAAGACTTAGTTGCGGCCGGGTGCAGTGGCTCACGCCTGTAACCCAGCACTTTGGGAGGCCGAGGTGGGTGGATCACGAGGTCAGGAGATAGAGACCACCCTGGCTAACACGGTGAAACCCCGTCTCTACTAAAAAAAAATACAAAAAGTTAGCTGGGTGTGGTGGCGGGCGCCTGTAGTCCCAGCTACTCAGGAGGCTGAGGCAGGAGAATGGCGTGAACCCGGAAGGCGGAGCTTGCAGTGAGTCGAGATCGCACCACTGCACTCCAGCCTGGGCAACAGAGCGAGACTCCGTCTCAAAAAAAAAAAAAAAAAAGACTTAGTTGCTCCAAGTTATTTCCTCCTCTCTTAAATCTTTCTTGTGGGCACAGAGGTAGCAAAGGACCAAATAAAAGCAATACAAGATTCCAAGGGGCAACTGATTGAAAATATGTATCCATATCACTATGCTGGTGATACTTGAATATGCATAAGGATTTTCATATGCTATCACGTGAAAACAAATTTTTGTTAGCTCTCCATGCATTTGATCTAGGTTTTTTTTTTCTAAGCATATCTTCAAACTTAATTTACCTGCTTAATTCATCTCTGGCTTCCAGCAATTTAGTTGCTTATATCCTTTAGAATCTGACCTTTGCTGTCATCAAATCATGCTCATATATTTGCATACTATGGGCATGAAGCAGGGCAAGTTACATAAAAGAGCCCAGCTCTCCTGGTTTTCCCAGTGATTAGTATTAAGGAACGGTGAAGTGTAATCTCTGGATGGAGCCAAGTTTCGTGAAGCATGGGTTGGGGATAGGAATGAGAATCAAAGTTGAAATGTCCTTTAAATGATCCACAATTAAGGAAAGCTTAGAACTGGGTCTTAAAGCCATATAAAATCAGAGCTCTTGTGGGCAAAGTCTGGAGTATCCAGGATAATACCAGATGTACTGAAAATCAGACTTTGATATGTGTTGCTAAATAAATAAAAGGAAAACTCTGTCTTCAATTTATGAGAGTGAAAGTATATGGCTATCTGACATTTTTATATAATCTTTAAAACTTTCCCTTTAAAAAGTTACCTAGAAACATGTCATTAGTCTTTCTGGGTCACTGGGGAAGATTAGGAGTGGGATTGAGATTGGTCATTGCTCAGGAGACATTGTAAATTTGAATGCTCCCAGCTTCTCTGCATTTATCTTTTTTTTTTGAGACAGAGTCTTGCTCTGTCGTCCAGGCTGGAGTGCAGTGGCGTGATCTCGGCTCACTGCAACCTCCTGGGTTCAAGTGATTCTAATGCCTCAGCCTCTCAGTAGCTGGGACTACAGGCACATGCCACCATGCCCGACTAATTTTTGTATTTTTAGTAGAGACAGGGTTTTGCCATGTTGGTCAGTCTGGTCTCGAACTCCTGGCCTCAAGTGATCTGCCCGTCTTAGCCTCCCAAAGTGCCGGAATTATAGGTGTGAGTCACTGCACCCGGCCCTTCTCTGCATTTATCTACTGGGAGGTTCCTGCACTGAAATCAGATAGCTTATGCCCTACAGCTTCTGTTCCATGGGTACTCTAAATTTGTGGCACTCCCAAAGGGAGATTAGGTAGGTTCTCAGGAGGATGGAGGTTAGTCTCAGATACCAGCTTACCCCAATTTCCTTGTTTTTTCAGGACACCTGACTGATAGTGAATGTAATCAGAAACACACATCCAAGAAAGGGTCACTGATAGAGCGCAAGAGGAGCTCTGGTCGGGTTAGGAGGAAAGGCGATGAGCCCCAGGCCTCGGGATACCACAGTGAAGGCAAGCCCTTCTGCACTGCTTCTCTTTCTCCTTCATTCACTCTGTCAAACTTCTGTCATGCTCCAGACTGTTGGCTTCTCCTTTCTGTTCAGAGGGCTTTTCTTTGCTTTTTCGACACTGGGATCTAGTATCCGTGATTACTTTAAACATCTATATTTCTTTCATTCTTTGTGTTTTTAGGAGAAACACTGAAAGAGAAGCAGGCTCCTAGAAATGCCTCCAAACCATCCAGCAGCACCAACAGGCTGAGGGATTTTAAAGAGACAGTCAGCAATATGATCCATAACAGACCATCCCTGGCTTCTCAGACCAATGTAGGCTCTCACTGTGGGGGCAGGGGAGGAGACCAGCCTGACAAAAAACCTCCTAGGACCCTGCCTTTACACTCTCGTGACTGGGAAATAGAGAGTACCAGCAGTGAGTCAAAATCCAGTTCTTCCAGCAAGTATCGTCCAACATGGAGACCCAAACGAGAATCTCTGAATATTGACAGTATCTTTAGTAAGGACAAAAGGAAGCACTGTGGCTATACCCAGCTTAGCCCCTTTTCTGAGGATTCAGGTGAGGAGATAATTAGGGAAGAACTGGGCTTTTGAATAAAGTTGATTTATGTCTTTTTAAAACCTGGGTTTTTTGGTACATCTGGCAAGGGGCATTTTTACTCTGATGTTGGGTGTTTTAGGGATATGAGTTCAGTGAATAAGTAGCCAGAGGGAGGAGTTAGTTAGGTCTTGATTTTAGGCAAATGCTAAATCTACCTCATTTTCCATACCTGTCTTTTGATTGGGATAGCTAAAGAATTTATACCAGATGAACCAAGCAAGCCACCTTCTTACGACATTAAATTTGGTGGACCAATCCCTCAGTACAAGCGCTGGGGCCCAGCACGGCCAGGCTCTCACCTTTTAGAGCAGCACCCCCGACTAATCCAGCGAATGGAATCTGGCTATGAAAGCAGTGAGAGGAACAGCAGCAGCCCTGTCAGCCTGGATGCAGCCCTGCCTGAGAGTTCAAATGTCTACAGGTATCGTTTGGCCTTTGAACAGCAACATTGTCTCTTGCAGCAATGTGAGCCACCTACTTGGGGCTTTCAGGCATGGCTTAGACAAGTGGAGGGATGGCCTTTGCTGCTATCTCTATGTGCTCTATCAACTTCCTATAACAACAGCACCCTCTGCTGGAAGAACAAAGGCACTTGAGAAAGGAGAGAGAACTTTGTATTTGAAGTACAGTTATCATGTATAAAATAATTTTTAAAAATTTAAGTTCAGGGGGTATATGTGCAGGTTTGTTATGATAAACTTGTGTCATAGGAGTTCATTGTACAGATTATTTTGTTACCCACATATTAAGCTAGTACTCACTAATTATTTTTCCTGATCCTTTCTTTCCTTCCACCCTCCACCCTCCGATAGGCCCGTGTCTGTTGTTCCCCTCTGTGTGTTCATGTGTTCTCATCATGTAGCTCCCACTTATAAGTGACAATATGCTGTATTTGGTTTTCTGTTCCTGTCTTAGTTTGCTAAGGATAATGAAATAATTGTTTAGTGCTTGCTTTGGTAGCACATATACTAAAATTGGAACGATACAGAGAAGATTAGCGTGGCTCCTGCTCAAAGGTGGCACAAAAATTTGTGAAGATTTCTGTATTTTTCAGATATGTAGGATAAACAAGTCTAGGGATCTAATGTAAAACATGACTACAATTAATAAAATTGTACTGCATATGAGATTCATGATAAATGAGTAGATTTTAACTCCTCTTGCCACAAAAACAAAAAAAAATGGGTAACTATATGAGATGATGGGTATGTTAATTTCCTTCAATTATAGTAACCGTTTTACTGTCTCTATGTATCTCATAACATCATGTTGTATACCTTAAATATACACAGTAAAAAAATGTATTAAAGAACAGATTAGGCCAGGCATGTTGGCTCACGCCTGTAATCCCAGGCTAGTACAAAAATTAGTGAGGCATGGTGGTGGGCACCTGTAATCCCAGTTACTTGGGAGGCTAAGGCAGGAGAATCGCTGGAATCCAGGAGGTGGAGGTGGTAATGAGCCGAGCTCGTGCCATGGCAACTCCAGCCTAGGCGACAGAGCAAGGCTTCATCTCAAAAAAAAAAAAACAACAAAAAAGGACTAGGCCAGCCGCAGTAGCTCACGCCTGTAATCCCAGCACTTTGGGAGGCCGAGTCGGGTGGATCACGACGTCAGAAGTTCGTGACCAGCCTGGCCAACATGGTGAAACCCTGTCTCTACTAAAGATACCAAAAAAAAAGAAAAAATTAGCCAGGCGTGGTGGCGGGCGCCTGTAATCCCAGCTACTTGGGAGGCTGAGGAAGGAGAATTGCAGGAGGTGGACGTTGCAGTGAGCCAAGATCGTGCATTGCACTCCAGTCTGGGCAACAGAGTGAAACTCCATCTCAAAAAAACAAACAAACAAAAAAAGAATGGATTAGTGGGCCAGGTGCCGTGGCTCATGCCTGTAGTCCTAGCACTTTGGGAGGCCGAGGCGGGTGGATCACAAGGTCAGGAGATCGAGAACATCTTGGCCAACATGGTGAAACCCCTTCTCTACTAAAAACACAAAAATTAGCCGGGCGTGGTGGCGCGCACCTCTAGTCCCAGCTACTCTGGAGGCTGAAGCAGGAGAATCACTTGAACCCGGGAGGCGGAGTTTGCAGTGAGCCAAGATCGCGTCACTGCACTCCAGCCTGGGTGACAAGAGCGAAAGTCCGTCTCAAAAAGAATGGATTAGTGAATTAAAACTTATGTAATCCTAAAATCAGAGAAGAAACCCAAATGTTATTTTCGGACAGTGTTTTGTTGTTGTCATTGCTTTTTTTTTTTTTTTTTTGGTATTGATGGGGTTTCATCATTTTGCCCAGGCTTGTCTTGAACTCCTGGGCTGAAGTGATTTACCCACCTCAGTTTCCCAGAGTACTGAGATTATAGGTGTGAGTCACCACACCCAGTGTGGTGGGATAGGTTTTATTTTGATTTGTTTTAGGGTCACTGGGACTCTGTGTTTTATGATGCTAATAATATTCATAATAATGATGACAGTTTATTAGCACTCATTGTACCCTGCCCATAGGGCTCAGTTTGCTTTATAACTTTCAAATCTCCATATATTATTTTTACTGAGTTGCCACAGAGGCAATTTTTCTGTTTTCTTTTTTCTCTCTTTTTTTTTTTTTTTTTTGAGATGTAGTGTCTCGCTCTGTCGCCAGGCTGGAGTGCAATGGCGCGATCTCGGCTCACTGCAACCTCTGCCTCCTGGGTTCAAGCGATTCTCCTGCCTCAGCCTCCCTAGTAGCTGGGACTACAGGCACCCGCCATCACACCCAGCTAATTTTTGTATTTTTAGTAGAGATGGGGTTTCACCATGTTGGCCAGGGTGGTCTTGGTCTCTTGACCTCATGATCCGCCCGCCTCAGCCTCCCAAAGTGCTGGGATTACAGGCATGAGCTACTGCACCTGGCCAAGGCAATTTTTCTAATAGTAGAGCTGCTTTGAAAGGAATGATTATATCTTCTACAAAGGTGATAACCACATGTTCATACTCTCTCAATGTTCTTCCCTGTCCACAGGATCCTGTTCAGTTTTACTTATGAGAAGATGCTACAAAGGTTTAGTAAGAAAGAAGGAAATAGATATGAAACCAATATGTTCATTAATACATTCAACAGATTTTGAATATGTATTATGTACCAGATACTGTGCTAGATGCACAAGATGTGAATGAGGTGAGATGAGATGAGATAGGAGAATGAGTGGATATTTCAATTCTTCAGAAGTAGTTTAGCAGAAGCTCTAATTGTGTAGTTTGATTTTTTTTTTTTTTGAGAGAGATTTAGTCCTAGGAATGTTGCCATAACCTGCTTTCATGCTTTCACTAGACTCTGAGTTCTCTTTTGAAGGGATCCAAGTGCTAAGAGATCAGCTGGGTTGGTTCCTTCCTGGCGTCATATCCCAAAGTCGCACAGCAGTAGCATCCTGGAGGTAGACTCCACGGCATCCATGGGTGGCTGGACAAAGAGTCAGCCTTTCTCAGGTAAGCAGAATGACACTGAATTTGAGGACTGGATTTGACCAGCAGTTTTGTCTGGGGACCAGACTTACCTGAGCACATTTGAAATTAGAGGACAGTTACAGGCCGGGCGCTGTGGCTCACACCTGTAATCCCAGCACTTTGGGAGGCCGAGGCAGGCAGATTGCCTGAGCTCAGGAGTTCGTGACCAGCCTGGGCAACACGGTGAAACCCTGTCTCTACTAAAATACAAAAAATTAACCGGCGTAGCGGCGTGCACCTGTAGTCCCAGCTGCTCGGGAGGCTGAGGCAGGGGAATTGCTTGAACCTGGGAGGCGGAGGTTGCAGTGAGCCGAGATCGTGCCACTGCACTCCAGCCTGGGCGACAGAGTGAGACTCCATTTCAAAAAAAAAGAGGACAGTTACAGTTTGAGTATTCCATCAGAATGTAAATGTAGAGTCATTTCAGTTGCTCCATCTTTGGATTTATCTATTTTTTGTTCTCCCTCACAGCCTGCCTGAATATTTCTTTCTACTTGGAGGGAGCCCTTGTGGGAACAAGAAGGGACAGAAATATGGTGAACAGTGTTAATAACACCCCCATTTTTCAGAAGAATAAATCCTAGGGCTTTCCTTGGATTAGGGACAGCCTCTTGGGAAATGGATTTCTTATTGTTTAGTATTACGAATTGACATACCGAAGGGGTACATGTGGCTATTTGCAAAACTTGGAAATAAGCAATTCAAATTTATCCTTACCCCTGGCTAAATATCTTAGTCTTACTACCAATTCTCTTGATAGTTACTGACAATTCTTAGAGGTAGCAGGAAGAAAGGCCTGCAGCAGCAGTAGTAAAAAGACATGAACCCTTTTAGGTATGTATACTAAAGGTTGTGGACATGTGGCAGAGCAGAACAATGCCTACAGAGGCAGATATCTCTGGAATCCTGGGCTCTAGTAAGTTACAGTTAGAGACACGTGGAAGACATTTGGGCTTCCCATTGTAATTATACATTTGGTTTATTCCCCACATTTTAATTTATTTCATGTTGAATAACATTGTTTTGAGAAACTTGTGAATCGTGCGTGAGACTATTCTCCCTTCTCTTCAGATAGTCAGCATTTTTTTAATTACACTAACGACTGAGTCTCATGATCTCCTGAATAGTCCTCAATTCTGGACTAGTTGGATAGAATTCACCAACAGCGTTCTTCAACTGGTAAAAGATAATTAGCAAGGAGTTATGGCAAGATTCTTCACACACCGTATCACCCCACCATCCTGTTTGTATAATAAGCCCTATTTATGCCTCACAATTTGATCTAACCATTTTATTAAGACACAGAACAAACATTCTTATATGGTAACTTTGCATACTCCTTTAAAAAACTGCAGGGGTAAATCAAGTCCAGTAATTCAATAATCTGCCCTTTGCCTCCTGAAATTGAAGGAACCAGTGTTACCATTGCGGTATATATCTTTCTGTCTTTTTCTATGCTTACACAAGTACATAGATAAGTTTATGTACATATATATATAGGTAAGCACCGTTTTTAAAAAGATGAAGTCATACTATGCATGTTATCCTCTCAATTTTTCACTTAATTTATTATGGACATCCTTCTAGATCTATTTAGATCTGTCTAGAAAGGTTTATAAAATTGGACTTATACTGCTGTGGACATTTTACAAATTCAAAGAGGTGGTGGAAATTAAGGGTGAGAAAATGACATTCTTGAAGTTCCCCAGTCAGTCAGTGACAACACCTGGTAGAAAGTGTTCTCTAATGATTAGAGCATGATTATGAATTTAACCTACTTGATTTTAATTTAGCTCCATTATTTCCCATTTGGTTTACCTTGGGCAAATTATTTCTCCTCTTTGTGACTCAGTTTCCTCATTCCTAAAATGGGGGTAATAGTATCTACCTCATAAGTTGTTTTATGATTAAATGAAATAATACATGTAAACATGCTTAAAACTGTTTCTGGCACATAGTAAGCGCTGAACAAATGTTCAGTGTAATACCATTGTTGTGAAGCACTCAATAAGTGTTGTTGTTGTTGTTATTGTTATTATTATTATTATTTTGAGACGAAGTCTTGCTCTTATCCCCCAGGCTGGAGTGCAATGGCGCGATCTTGGCTCACTGCAACCTCCACCTCCCGGGTTCAAGTGATTCTCCTGACTCAGCCTCCCGAGTAGCTGGGATAACAGGCGCCTGCCACCAAACCCGGCTAATTTTTGTATTTTTAGTAGAGACGGGGTTTCATCATGTTGGCCAGACTGGTCTCAAACTCCTGACCTCAGGTGATCCTCCCGCCTTGGCCTCCCAGAGTGCCAGGATTACAGGCGTGAGTCACCATGCCTGGCCTGTTATTATTATTATTATTCCTTGCCCAAGTGCCATCCTGAATCTAATTATGGAAAGCGTTATCCAAAATATAAGCTCCAAATTGGGCCAGGCGCAGTGGCTCACACCTGTATGTAATCCCAGCACTTTGGGAGGCCGAGGCAGGTGGATCACGAGGTCAGGAGATCGAGACCAGCCTGACCAATGTGGTGAAACCTCATCTCTACTAAAAACACAAAAATTAGCCGGGCTTGATGGCACGTGCCTGTAGTCCCAGCTACTCAGGAAGCTGAGGCAGAAGAATCGCTTGAACCCGGGAGGTGGAGGTTGCAGTGAGCCGAGATTGCGCCATTGCACTCCAGCCTGGGAACACAGTGAGACTCCGTCTCAAAAAAATAATAATAATAAATAATAAATAAATAAATAAACTCCAAGTTGAAAGCAAGAATTCCAAAAGGAAAGTATTGCAGTGGTCATAAATTCATCAAGTACTTAGTCTTGGTAATGGAAACATGGTGACTTCTCCCTTGCTTATATTACAGGTGAGGAGATATCTTCTAAAAGTGAACTGGATGAATTGCAGGAAGAGGTGGCCAGGAGGGCGCAGGAACAGGAACTTCGAAGAAAACGGGAGAAGGAGTTAGAGGCAGCAAAAGGGTTTAACCCTCATCCTAGCCGCTTCATGGACTTGGATGAACTGCAGAATCAGGGTAATTGTTGTGAGCATTAGGTTGTGGGTGATTGGGACAGACAGAAAGGGTAGAAAAAAACATGTAAGCTTGTAAGTTCCCTGTCTTCTCTTTAGCAAAATAATTTTTAAAATCTTAATTCACCATTCCAGCGAGAACAAGTTAGAGTAGGATGTGACAAGACTATTGACTGGAGATAGGCACTGATTTGGGGCACATCTATTAAAAGCGTATAGATTAGAGATAGTATATCCTTCATGAATAATGTTTCCCATGAACATCTGTTGAAGGTGTAAATAAAACTAGCCTTGAGTCAGAAATAGCTGAAAATGGCAGTGAGCCACACTGACAGTGAGGGGAATTCTACTTGCTGGGAAGAAACATACCCATGAAATATTCCACCTGGAGCATCAGGGAAGTGGATCTGCCAAACAGGAGCAAGAACAAAGCCAGTTTACTTTTGATACCATGACAATTGATTCTGTAACCTCAAACAATTTGCATGGACTTTACTTCCACAACTGCCCCATGTTAGACTTTTTTTCTTCCTAGAATTTTTTTAGGATGTCACTTTGTACCAAAAGAGACTAGCCTTCAAAATAGTTGAGCCAAGCTGAAGTATCTACCTTAAATAGGCCATGAAACCTATATCTTAGTTTTTTTTCCTATAAAATGACTTTATTGTTTTCATAATTTGGAAACCCCACTTACAACAAATTGTGCTAAAGCAGTATGAAGGTCCAAGTTTGTAAGTGCAAGCTTTTAACTTTGCTGGCTGTTTTCTGTTGACCACTTTTCTCTTTTTATATACACTTAGAGAATCTTCTTGGGCCAAGTAATCCTGTTTAGGGGCAGCTTTTTTCCTTTAATACTACCCTCTTTTGATTCAAGGTAATTGTTGCCTTATATTTCCCAAGACACTGTATTAGTTTCCAAATTAATTTTAAATTCCTAATACTTAGCTGTCTCTATATTTGGATAGTCTTTTTTCCCTTTTTGACCTCAAGCTGTATCACATTGGTGTGCCAGGTTTATTTTGCTTCTGAAAAAAGGGGTTTTGTCATTTCTCTCCTTTCCTTTTTTTCTCTCTTTGCCAGTTGGGCAATAGATTAAAGTTAGGAGGAGATCCCACTGGCTATATTTCATGTCAGTTCTCTATACACTGTGGTTCAGCATTTCCTGCATGAGCAAGGAATGGAATGCTAAGATTCTGAAGGATAAGAATTAAAATTTAGTACAGTGATTGATCAACTATAGCTTGTCTAGATCTCCATAGAGTAGAGAACTTAAAAAAAATGGCTCTAGGCACTACCTCTGGTTATAAAGGTTGTATACATTTAGTTGATTACAAATATTATGAGAGGACTTCAGGTCTGGGGAGTAAGGGAAACCACACCTCTAGAGATAGAGTGGATCCTGAGTGCCAAGTTCTTCAGAACCAACCTGCTGTTTCCATTGTCTTCCCATTGCTCTCAAAAAGTCATGATGAATTAGGAAGTGAATGTTAGGGATGTGGAAGAGCCTTTCTTACCACATCCTGCTGGAGGTAAGTGGAGGATGAGGGACATTATGGGAGAAGTGACTCAGACATTTTTTTTTTTCCCTGCAACCTTGTGAAGGCTCACTGGCAATCCCATTTGTAGGTGAACTTATATTACAGCTTGCTGCCAATGTATGAATATGAGTAAGTAGAGGGCAAGGGATACATAAACATGATTGTTCTTTTACAAAAATTTCTCTGCCTGTACTTCCTAGCCTTTTCATCTGGTATTGTTTTTAGACTCTTCTGCACCTGCTTTGGCACACATTCACTTTGAGAGGAGGATGGAATATTCCCTGCTCGCTGTATGGGAAGGTGACTTCTTTGGGGGTAGTTTTGGTGAGGAATAGCATGATGAAAGTAAATACTTAGCAATATTTATGACAAGTATGTATATGCAAACCAGGAATGAAGACAGTTCAACTGCCCTGGCAGATACATTGGATTAGGAAGTGTAGACCAACTGTGACCAAGAAGTGTACTGATTTTCCAGTTTAGGGTGGTGCATAGAGGACTGTGGATTGGTGAAGTAAATAAGTGGCATGGATGGCTGTCCACAGAATAATGAAGCTACCTTTGCCATAACATAGCAGTGAAGGTCTCAGTCGACATCTAGGGTGTTCTGACACTAGTTGGCAAGAATTGCACTGGGAAAGAGCAGTTCAATTCCAGGCATAAGAACCTACCCTTCTGCTATATAGAATACTTCGTTCTTTCCTTGAGGGACTTCCTCCGCTCGCACTGTCATATAAGTACCGCGCGCTAACTGATTGCGCCACTGGAGCTCCTTCCTTGAGGGACTTCCTAAGGGTCTTGGTGTTAGAATATGTGGCCATTAATGGCATGCCTCTCTTTCATGGCCTTGGTAACATCTTGGTGAAGGCAAAATGGATGTCCTGCTTGTTTTCAGATAATTCTTAATAGGAATAGACAGTTGGAATAAGGGTAGACCAGTGGCTCAGCAGCAAGGATCTCTGTGTACTGAAGGGAAACAACAGTACACAGGAAAAGTTGTAATGAATTGTAATGAAAATGAAAAGTGCTGGCCCTTTCAGGGAGGAGTGACGGCTTTGAGAGGTCCCTGCAAGAGGCAGAGTCAGTGTTTGAAGAGTCACTGCATCTGGAACAGAAAGGAGACTGTGCTGCAGCTTTGGCTCTCTGTAATGAAGCTATCTGTAAGTAACTCTAACTGCTATGGCTGTGGCACTTTTGACTAACTTCACAATAGGTATTATTAGTGTTGTCACTCAGACAGGATAAAAACAGTTTTTGTGTCTCCTCACTCTTGCTCTCCCAAACTGAGTCACGTTAGCTGTTTTTGCCCTTTGATTTCTAAGTGTACCTGACACTGGCACTGTGGCCTATGGATATTTACCAGAATAACCTCAGCAAGGAATCCATAGATGATTTATCCAGTCATGTCTACCTTCTTATTTCAGGATAAAGTTAGACCTCAGATGTGAAATTAGTCTGCTCTTTTGCTAGTCACTAGCTAGTGAGTTGGAGCTTATAGAAGGAAAACTGAATAAATTGGCTATGACTTCCCAGGCCTGTGACTTTTTAATTCAATATTTGATTCTTTCTGATTCTCCCCTACTTTCATAGTATGCAGCACCATAAACTTACAGCAAGAGACTAAGGCTTAGAATTGATATCAGCTTCTTGTATGTGACCCACAAGAAGCTGTGGTCTATAAAGACAGTTGCAGGTTTGGATCTTATTTCTGCTGTTGGCCATTGGGAAGAGAGGGGTGAGAGTAGAGTGTGGAGACCAGAGTCAGACAGGTCAGATGCAAAGGACAAGAGTGGCAGTCTCTAAGATGGAGGCACTGGTTTATCTTCTTGATTTATTTTAGTTTTGTTTTGTTTTTTTAATTTGGATTAACCTGTTTGGCCTCCATGGCTTCCATCAATGTTCCTTATAGCCAGAGGCAGCTGTGTGCCCTGGACAGCATATGCATGGTCCATGCCTTGCATTCCTGCTACATATTTTGAGTTTTACTGCATATCTTTGCTCATTTTTTTTCAATTTTATTCTTTTTATTTTTGTTTGTGTTTTGTGTTCTGTTTCTGCTATATTTTCTTTTGCATTTTAGCTAAACTAAGACTTGCCCTGCATGGTGCCAGCTGTAGCACGCACAGCAGAGCCCTAGTCGATAAGAAGTTGCAAATCAGTATTCGAAAAGCACGGAGCCTGCAGGATCGCATGCAGCAGCAGCAATCACCACAGCAGCCGTCGCAGCCCTCAGCCTGCCTCCCAACACAGGCGGGGACTCTCTCTCAGCCAACAAGGTAGTGCTTGGGAACCATGTTAGTTTATGAATGCCAGGGGAAGAAATGACCATGAGTAGTCTATAGCAAGAGCTCTCATTGTCTTGGTGACTGAAGGGGAGAGAGGAGTCCTCTGAAAAGATTTTCTTCTTTCAGGTCAGACATACAGTGAAAAGCTCATTGTACTGCTGGTCCTTATCTTAATAATTCCTAGGATGCAAAAAGTACAGCATAATAAGACCATTTGTCCACATTTCCCATGGGTAACTTTAGCCCTGGACTTGTGTAATAACGCGGTTATGATATTTGCATATATTATGTTCTTAGACATGGCAATCCAGGCTACATTTCATGTTGTAGTAGCTACCATGTGACTTATTTTGGGATTTCAGTGCTTCCTATCCTTATGGAAGCAGAGAAAGCAGTCTTTCTTGCTCTGATTGCACCATAGAGAAGAGACACAAAGATTCCCTTTGCTTTGCTTCTTTATGGTCAGGAATAGGAAAGAAGTTCCAGTAGTCATTGTTGTAGTTCTCACATCTTAGCCCTGGAATTTGGCTTTTACTTAGAATAGATGAATTTAAATAAACATTAATTTGGACCGTTAATAATTCTGAGTAGTTTTCAAAATATAAATCAATAAAAGCAGTTAACTTTTTTTTTTTTTTTTTTTTGGAGACAGGATCTTGCTTTTTCACCCAGGCTGGAGTGCAGTGGCATGATCACAGCTTACTGCAGCCTCAGCCTCCTGGGTTCAGTGTTCAAAAGGCAAATGTTCAAAAATAGTTAACTGCTAGGCATGGTAGCTCACGCCTGTAATCCTAGAATTTTGGGAGGCTGAGGAGGGCAGATTATTTGAGTCAAAGAGTTTGAGACCAGCCTGGGCAACATGGTAAAACCCTGTCTCTACAAAAAACACAAAAAATTTAGCTGGGCATGGTGGTGCATACCTGTGGTCCCAGCTACTTGGGAGGCTGGGGTGGAAGAATCGGTTAGCCTGGCAGGTCAAGGCTGCAGTGAGCCGTGATGGCGCTGCCACACTCCAGCCTGGGTGACAGAGCAAGACCTTGTCTCAAAGAAAAAAAAAAAAAAAATTGCAGGTCTATCTGATGCTAAAGCACATGTCCTTAACCATTATGTAATATTGCCTTTTATGATTGGGCTTCCCATATTAGTATATCATATTCTCCATTATGTTATAAGGGTGACTGGTGACTATACCCTCAAAAGTTTATTGTATATTTTCATTCAAATTTAGGGGCTTGTTTTGAATATAAGCAATTTAGATAGGTAAACCCTTTCCAGAAAATGTATACATCCTGATGTATGTGAGTGATCGAGGCTTTATTTAAGTCCTTGTAACATTAAGTTTTTAAAGTCAGAAATACAAAACAATTAGTGAGAAACCAACTAAATACAGTTAATCCCTACTCCTACTCCTAAATCTCAAGAGAGTCGTATTGCTTTGGGGAAACATCTCAGTGAATAATAGAACAAAATCCAGATTGTAAAAACATATTTGAAATGGTTGATTTCTGTGTATTCCCATGAGCCCAAATCACCCTGTATTTTGTAAATGTGGCCTCATGGTTTCTTTGGCCGGGCTGCCTCTCAGGACCCCAGGTAGGACTTGCCTCCCTGTATAGCATCCTGGATTTTTGCTGTTTGGTATGAGTGATTTTCAGGCTTTGCTTACCTTCCATGTCATCTGCATGTGAAACTAGCTGATTTTGTTTCCTAATTTGCAAGTAGAATGTGATTGGAATGTGACTTCACAGGTAATAAAGAATATTGGCAAGGGCTCCACTTAATGTTACTGTGCAACTTTGGTGAGGGCATTTAATAAAGAGGATTAATGTTACCTATTTACCTGGGTGTGAGCTGACCATGTGCCTTTTCTTTTGTGATCCTCTGAACTACTGACTCTACTTGTGCTTGTCTTTCTGTTTATTTTTACCATTCCCTGTGTGAATAGCTAGAAATGGGAATGGAATGTTCAGTTCTTTCTGTAAGCGTTCCTGTCAGTGAAGGCAGCTTATGACGAGCTCTCTCCATTTGTTTCAGTGAACAGCCTATCCCGCTCCAAGTATTGTTAAGCCAAGAGGCCCAACTGGAATCCCGCATGGATACAGAGTTTGGGGCCAGTTCTTTCTTCCATTCACCTGCTTCCTGCCATGAGTCACACTCATCACTATCTCCAGAGTCATCTGCCCCACAGCACAGCTCCCCCAGTAGATCTGCCTTGAAGCTTCTGACTTCGGTTGAAGTAGACAACATTGAACCCTCTGCATTCCACAGGCAAGGTTTACCTAAAACACCAGGGTGGACTGAGAAGAATTCTCATCATAGTTGGGAGCCATTGGATGCCCCAGAGAGTAAGCTGCAAGGCTCTAGGTGTGACAACAGCAGTTGCAGCAAGCTCCCTCCACAAGAAGGAAGAGGCATTGCTCAAGAACAGCTGTTCCAAGAAAAGAGGGATCCTGCTAACCCCTCCACGGTGATGCCTGGAATAGCCACCTCTGAGAGGGGAGATGAACACAGCCTAGGTTGTAGTCCTTCAAATTCATCAGCTCAGCCCAGCCTTCCCCTGTATAGAAGCTGCCACCCCGTAATGCCTGTTGCTTCTTCATTTGTGCTTCACTGTCCTGATCCTGTGCAGAAAACTAACCAATGCCTCCAAGGCCAAAGCCTCAAAACTTCATTGACTTTAAAAGTGGACAGAGGCAGTGAGGAGACCTATAGGCCAGAGTTTCCCAGCACGAAGGGGCTTGTCCGTTCTCTGGCTGAGCAGTTCCAGAGGATGCAGGGTGTCTCCATGAGGGATAGTACAGGTTTCAAGGATAGAAGTTTGTCAGGTAGTCTAAGGAAGAACTCTTCCTCTTCTGATTCTAAGCCTCCTTTCTCACAGGGTCAGGAGAAAGGCCACTGGCCATGGGCAAACCAACAATCCTCTCTGGAGGGTGGGGATAGACCACTTTCCTGGGAAGAGTCCACTGAACATTCTTCTCTTGCCTTAAACTCTGGGCTGCCTAATGGTGAAAATTCTAGGGGAGGACAGCCCAGATTGGCAGAGCCAGACATATACCAAGAGAAGCTGTCCCAAGTGAGAGATGTTAGGTCTAAGGATCTGGGCAGCGGTACTGACTTGGGGACTTCCTTGCCTTTGGATTCCTGGGTGAATATCACAAGGTTCTGTGATTCTCAGCTTAAACATGGGGCCCCTAGGCCAGGAATGAAGTCCTCCCCTCATGATTCCCATACGTGTGTAACCTATCCAGAGAGAAATCACATCCTTTTGCATCCACATTGGAACCAAGACACAGAGCAGGAGACCTCAGAATTGGAGTCTCTGTATCAGGCCAGTCTTCAGGCTTCTCAAGCTGGCTGTTCTGGATGGGGGCAGCAGGATACGGCCTGGCACCCACTTAGCCAAACAGGTAACAATGCAACCAGGGGTTGGGGGGAGGGGGGAGGATCATATAAAAGCTGAAAGCAGGGAAAGATCAGAAGAAGGGAGTGTTCTATACAGATAGTACCCCAGCTTAGTAGGAGGTAGTAGAACTTTTGACTTTACTCAGAAAGCCTTCAGGACAAGACCTAGACATTTTTCTGGCTAGAGTGGAGGAAGGGGCAGAATTACCACTCACAGGCAACTTCCCTCCTTCTAAAGTAAGAGATTACTAAGTATTTGCCCATGGCTTCTCCAGTATGCTGTGCTAAAGAATGGTTCAGGGCCGGGCACGGTGGCTCACTCCTGTAATCCCAGCACTTTGGGAGGTCGAGGTGGGCAGATCACAAGGTCAGGAGATCGAGACCATCCTGGCCAACATAGTGAAACCCCTTCTCTACTAAAAATACAGAAAATTAGCCGGGCGTGGTGGTACGTGCCTGTAGTCCCAGCTACTCGGGAAGCTGAGGCAGGGAAATCACTTGAATTTGGGAGGCGGAGGTTACAGTGAGCCGAGATCGCACCACTGCACTCCAACCTGAGCAAAAGAATGAGACTCCGTTCCAAAAAAAAAAAAAAAAAAGAAGGGTTCATAGGTCTTTGAGAGTGATTCAGCATGACAGCATGAAATGAAGGGAGGCTGAGAGGAAAATATATTCTTCTATGGCTTAGAATCCCAAGATTCAGCCTCCAGGTCTGCTTTGCAGTAGGATGTCCATATGCTCAGTGTGGACATTTCCAGATCATACTGAACCAGCAATATCAAGACCTTCCTGATCCCTTTAGGAAAAGTCAAGTTTGGTGTTAATGGAATTTTTAATGTACTATATGCCTACAGGGTAGCCACTGACTGAGATAATACAGAGTGAAGAGCTGCACCTGAAGTGCACATTATAGTCAGTTCTGGAAATTGAAGACATGAAGAATGTTTGTAACTTACATTGATGCACTTAACTCCAAAGCCTGAACTATTTTCCTGGTTCCAACATTAACTCTCAGTATAAATTTGGACAAGTCACTTAATATCCCAGGGCCAAGGTTTTACCTGTAAAATGAGAGAATTGGCTTTTTTTAAAAAAAGATATGTTCTAACTCTAAAATGGCAGGTATGATTCTGTGAAATTGAACTTGGAGAACTTTTCCTTAGCTTGGCTGTGACGGTTTCTGCAATGGTGCAGGTTCCTTGCATGCTGACAACCAACATATAATTACAGTTAAGTAAGTGTTTATTGAGTACTTAATGTGTTCTCCAGAGCCTTTGAGGGGAATACCACATAAATATAAGATTTGATTTTTTATTCTTTTTTTTTTTTTTTTTTCTGAGAAGAGTTTCACTCCTGTTGCCCAGGCTGGAGTGCAATGGCGTGATGTCAGCTCACTGCAACCTCTGCCTCCCGGGTTCAAGTGATTCTCCGCCTCAGCCTCCCAAGTAGCTGGGATTACAGGCGTCCACCACCACACCTGGCTAACTCTTGTATTTTTAGTAGAGATGGGATTTCACCACGTTGGCCAGGCTGGTCTTGAACTCCTGACCTCAGGTGATCCACCCTCCTCAGCCTCCCAAAGTGCTGGGATTAAAGGTGTGAGCCACAGTGCCTGTCCTAAGACTTGATATTAAGATACATTCCTGAGGATCCGTATCCTAATGTAGATTTTACAATAACATTTACTAAGGTGGTCTTTGATAGGACTGGTTGATATGGGAAGAATCTAAAGAATAAGGGAAAGCTGGAGTCTGCCTCAGTGAGCTTTCTATCTAAGGAAACAAGAGTACACAAATAATTTTTTTTTTTTTTTGAGACAGAGTCTCGCTCTGTTGCCCAGGCTGGAGTGCAGTGACGTGATCTTAGCTCACTGTAACCTCCGCCTCCTGGGTTCAGGCCACTTCTCCTGTCTCAGCCTCCCGAGTAGCTGGAATTACAGGTGTGTGCCACCACGCCCAGCTAATTTTTATATTTTTAGTAGAGATGGGGTTCACCGTGTTGGCCAGGCTCATCTCGAAGCCCTGACCTCAAGTGATCCACCCGCCTTGGCCTCCCAAAGTGCAGGGATTATAGACATGAGCCACCGTGCCAGGCCACAAATAATTATTTTAAGAATAATAAGGCTGGGCGTGGTGGCTCATGCCTGTAATCCCAGCACTTTGGGAGGCGGAGGTGGGCGGATCATGAGGTCAGGAGATTGAGACCATCCTGGCTAACATGATGAAACCCTGTCTCTACTAAAAATACACACACGAAAATTAGCTGGGTGCGGTGGCTCACACCTGTGATCCCAGCACTTTGGGAGGCTGAGGCGGGTGGATCACCCAAGGTCAGGAGTTCAAGACCAGCCTGGTCAACATGGTGAGACCCTGTCTCTACTAAAAATACAAAAAATTAGCTGGGCATGGTGGCAGGCACCTGTAATCCCACCTATTTGAGGGGCTGATGGCAGGAGAATTGCTCAAACCCAGGAGGTGGAGGTTGCAGTGAACTGAGATTGTGCCACTGCATTCTAACCTGGGCAACAGACCAAGACTCTATCTCAAAATCAAAAACAAAAAAAAAATTGTATTACCCAAAATAGCAACATTTTTCATTGCAGGTAGTTTGAAAATACATAAAGTATCAAAAATCACTGATAATCTCACTCTTAATGTTTTCATAAGCTTACCTTTGGTTTTCATTTTTATACACATGTACTATATAGTTTTGTTTTTGCAAAAAGCAGTATCTTTACACTATATGTATACAGTTTAGTATCATGACTTTCTCATGTTATATCTGTGAGCATTTGCTGTAAAAACTACCTTTAATGGTTATAAAGTGTTTCATATGAATGTACTGTAATTTATTTCTTCAAACATCCTACTATTGTTGAATATTTAGGTTACTTACAATTTTTTTTTTTTTTTTGAGGCAATCTCGCTCTGTCACCCAGGCTGGAGTACAGTTGCACAACCTTGGCTCACTGCAACCTCCGCCTCCTGGGTTCAAGCAATTCTCCTGCCTCAGCCTCCCGAGTAGCTGGAACCATAGGCGTGTGCCACCAAGCCTGGCTAATTTTTTGTATTTTTAGTAGAGACGGGGTTTCACCATGTTGGCCAGGCTGGTCTCGAACTCCTGGCCTCAAGTAATCCGCCTGCTTCAGCCTCCCAAAGTGCTAGGACTATAAGGTGAGAAGTGACTATAAGGTGAGCCACCGCTCCTGGCTTACTTGTAATTTTTAATAACATAGTACTGTGTTGAATATCTTTGCACTTAAGTGGCCACATTTCTCATGAGCTCCTTAGAATAAACTTTTGGAAGACTAATAACTAGTTGAATGTTATAAACTTTTTTTTTTTCATTTTTGAGACAGGGTCTCATGTTGTTGTCTTGGCTGGAGTGCAGTGGCATGATCACGGCTCACTGTAGCCTTGACCGTCTTGGCTCAAGAGATCCTCCCACCTCAGCCCCTTGAGTAGTTGGGACTACAGGCATGCACTACCATACCTGACTAATTTGAATGTTATAAACTTAAAAAAAAATTGATACATACTGGCCAGTTAGCTTTGAAGAAGACTATACTTCTGAAAACAGTATGAAAGAGTACTTACTGACCATTAATTTTTTTATCTAGTAGTATAAAGAAACAAATTTTTAAAAATCTATCTAGTAGTCAATCTATTCTCAATATATTTATCAAATCAAGCGGAGCATGATGACTCATGCCTGTAACCCCAGCTACTTGGGAGACTGAGGCAGGAAAATCACTTGAGGCCAGGAGCTTCAGGCTGTAGTGTGCTATGAGCACATGCCTGTGAACAGCCACTCTCCTCCAGCCTGGGCAACACAGTGAGACCCTATCTCTTAAAAAAAAAAAAAGTAAAATCAAACTAGTCTTTATTTTTGTTAGAGTCCCTGGTTTAAAAACTGAGTCCTTAAGAAGTGACATGACAGGCTGGGCGCAGTGGCTCACTCCTGTAATACCAGCACTTTGAGAAGCCAAGGTGTGAGGATCACTTGAGCCCAGGAGTTCAAGACCAGCTGGGCAACACAGTAAGATCCCCATCTCTACAAAGGCTGAGAAAATTAGCTGGGTGTGGTAGTGCAGGTCTGTAGTCCAGCTACTTGGGAGGCTGAAGCAGGAGGATCAACTGAGACTGGGAGGTTGAGGCTGCAGTGAGCTGTGGTCATGCTACTGCGCTCCAGCCTGAGCAACAGAAAAAGACCCTGTCTCAAAAAAAAGAGGAGTGATATGACATAGAATAAAGAAGTGATCAGATAGAATTAATCGGGAAGTAGATGATGAAGGAAAATGCCAATTAGGATTCACATATGAAAAAATATAATTTGGCCAGGCATGGTGGCTCATGCCTGTAATCCCAGCACTTTGGGAGACTGAGTCAGGCGGGTCACCTGAGGTCAGGAGTTCAAGACCAGCCTGACCAACATGGTGAAACCCCATCTCTACTAAAAATACAAAAAAAATTAGCCGGGTGTTGTGGCACGTGCCTGTAATCCCAGCTACTCGGGAGGCTGAGGCAGGAGAATCGCTTGAACCCAGGAGATGGAGGTTGCAGTGAGCCAAGATCACGCCACTGCACTCCAGCCTGGGCGACGAGTGAAACTCTGTCTCAAAAACAAAAGAAAAAAAAAAGAAAAATATAATTTGCGAGGAGTTCTTTATCTTATTATAAAACATTTATTAAGCACCAAATTACATTACTTTTTAAAATTTATTTATTTTTTGAGACAGAGTCTCGCTCTGTTGCCCAGGCTGGAGCGCAGTGGCACAACCTCAGCTCACTGCAACCTCATCTTCCAGGTTCAAGCGATTCTCGTGCTTCAGTCTCCCAAGGAGCTGGGATTACAGGCATGTGCTACCACACCTGACTAATTTTTGTATATTTTATAGAGACGGGGTTTCACCATGTTGCCCAGGCTGGTCTCAAACTCTGAGCTCAAGCAATCCACCTGCCTCAGCCTCCCAAAGTGCTGGGATTACAGGCATGAGCCACCACGCCCGGCCACCAAATTACTTTTTCAAAAAATGCTAAAATAAAAAAAAAATGCTTTATTGATAAGTAATTTACATGCCATACATTTCACCTATTTAAAGTGTACAATACAATGGGTTTTAGTATATCAGAGTTCTCCATCCATCACCACAATCAGTTTTAAAGTGTTTTCATTTGAGGTGGGAGAATCACTTGAACCCAGGAGGCAGAGGTTGCAGTGAGCTGAGATTGTGCCACTGCACTTCAGCCTGGGCAACAGAGTGAGACCCTGTCTCAAAAAAAAAAAAAAAAAAAAAAAGTCTTTTCATCAGAAACTTTGTACCCATTGGCAAATCACTCTTTATCTCCTTCTTTTCTTCCCCCAACCCCAGGCAACCACTAATCTATTTTCTTTCTCTAGAGATTTGCCTGTTCTGGACATTTCATATAAATGGAATCATACAGTATGTGGTCTTTTGTAACCAGATTAATTTTGACATAATCGTAGTTCCTAAAGTGTTATATAAACACTGCTCTTGACCTATATTCTGAATTTCATCGTACTTTGAACTTGGGCAGACATCATCTTATAGATATCTAAAAAATAAAAAATTAACTTTTGTTATGGGAAATTTCAAATATATTCAAAAGTAAAGAATAAGAGTAGGCCAGGCACAGGGACTCACACCTGTAATCCCAGCACTTTGGGAGGCCAAAGAGGATGGATCACCTGAGGTCAGGAGTTTGAGACCAGCCTGGCCAACATGGTGAAACCCAGTCTCTACTGAAAATACAAAAAACTAGCTGGGCATGGTGGTGGTGGACGCCTGTAAACATAGCTACTCAGGAGGCTGAGGCAGGAGAATCACCTGAACCCGGGAGACGGAGGTTGCAGTGAGCTGCCCATTGCACTACAGCCTGGGCAACAAGAGCAAAACTCCCATCTCAAAAAAAAAAATAAAAGAATAAATGTTATAATAACCCTCCAGGTACTTATAACCAGCTTCCATAGTGATTATCTTGCACAGTTATCAACATATGGCCAGTTTTTATTTTATTTTATTTATTTATTTTTTAGCCGAGGTCTCGTTCTATCTCCCAGGCTGGAGTGCAGTGGTGCAATCTCGGCTCACTGCAACCTCCGCCTCCCGGGTTCAAGCGATTCTCCTGCCTCAGCCTCCCAAGTAGCTGGGACTACAGGCACGTGCCACCACGCCTGGCTAATTTTTGTATTTTTAGTAGAGACGGGGTTTCACCATATTATCCAGAATGGTCTCCATCTCCTGACCTCATGATCCACCCGCCTCGGCCTCCCAAAGTGCTGGGATTACAGGCGTGAGCCACCACACATATGGCCAGTTTTGATTTAGCTATACCTCCCCCACTTTCCTTTCCCCTCTACATTATTTTATTTTATTTTTTGAGACAAGGTCTTGCTTTGTTGCCCAGACTGGAATGCAGTGGTGCCATCAGGGCCACTGCTGAGGTCCTCCCACTGCAGCTTCCTGAGTAGCTGGGACCACAGGCACACACCACCACATCCGGCTAATTTTTGTGTGTGGTTCGGAGAGACAGGGTTTTGCCATGTTGCCCAGGTTGGTCTCTACCTCCTGAGCTCAAGTAGTCCACCTGCCTCAACCACCCAAAGTGCTAGGATTACAGGCATGAGCTACGATGCCCAGCCTCCTCTAGATTATTTTAAAACAAATCTCTGAATCTCTGACATTATGTTATTTCATTCATAAATAATTTGGCATGTGTCTCTCAGAAATAAAGATTCTTTTTTTTTTTTTTTTTAATGACACGGAATCTTGCTCTGTTACCCAGGCTAGAATGCAGTGGCGCGATCTCGACTCACTGCAGCCTCTGCCTCCTGGGTTAATGCGATTCTCCTGCCTCAGCCTCCTGAGTAGCTGGGATTACAGGCGTGTGCCACCATGCCTGGCTAATTTTTTTTTTTTTTTTTTTAGTAGAGACAGGGTTTCACCATGTTGGCCAGGCTGGTCTTGAACTCCTGACCTCAGGTGATCCACCTGCCTTGGCCTCCCAGAGTGCTGGGATTACAGGCATGAGCCACTGCACCCAGCCAGATTCTTTTTTAAAAGACAAACCTATAATATTATTATACCTAAAAAATTAATAATCTCTTAACATAATACCTAGCCAATATTCCAGTTTTCTCAGTGGTCCCATAAATGTCTTTATATAGTTGTTTTATTTCAATTCAGGATTCAAACAAGACACACATATTGCATTTTGATGATAAGGCTCTTAAGTCTTTTTTTTTTTTTTTTTGCCAGTATGATACCCTATGTTTTTTCCCCTTCCATTTATTTGTTGAAGAAATTTGGTCATTGTCTTTTAACATTTCATACATTGTAGATTTTGCTGATTATAGTCTAAGTCCTTAAGAAAAAAAAAAAAAAAAAAATGTTCTGGCCGGGTGCGTTGGCTCACACCTGTAATCCCAGCACTTTGGGAGGCCAAGGCAGGCAGATCATGAGGTCAGGAATTCAAGACCAGCCTGGCCAACATGGTGAAACCCCGTCTCCACTAAAAATGTAAAAATTAGTCGGGCATGGTGGCATGCACCTGTAGTCCCAGCTACTCGGGAGGCTGAGGCAGGAGAATCGCTTGAACCTGGGAGGTGGAGGTTGTGGTGAGCTGAGATCACACCACTACACTCCAGACTGGGCAACAGAGGGAGACTCTGTCTCAAAAAAAAAAACATGTTCTTCTAGCCCACATTTTTCCTGTAACTTAGTACTTAGAGCTAGAGGCTCAATTAAAATCAGATACAAATTTTAAAAATAAGAATATTTAATAGGAAGTTCTTTGTATTTCTTACATCATATCAGCAAATACATAATGTCTGGTAGTCTTTCTATTGATCAGAGAGTAGACATCATCTTAACCCTATCTTCTATTGAATCTAGAAATTCCCTTACAAATGGCCACCTCTGCCTCTGCTTAAATTCTTTTTTTTTTTTTTCTGATGGATTCTCGCTCTGTCGCCCAGTCTGGCGTGCAGTGGTACAATCTCAGCTCATTGCAACCTCTGCCTCCCATGTTCAAGTGATTCTCCTGCCTCAGCCTCCCGAGTAGCTGGGACTACAGGCGCACACCACTGCACCTGGCTAATTTCTGTATTTTTAATAGAGACAGGGTTTCGCCATGTTGGCCAGGCTGGTCTTGAACTCCTGACCTCAGGTTATCCACCCGCCTCGCCTCCCAAAGTGCTGGGATTACAGGCGTGAGTCATCGCACCCTGCCTTCTTTTAAAGGAATCAGATTCTACTCCCTTCAAGAGGTTCCAGTGGCTACCTTCTTGTCTAGGAGTCACATTTGGCTTGATTAGAGGAACACCCAATTCTAAACATTACTCTGTAAATCTTTTTTCTTTTTTTTGAGACAAAGTCTTGCTCTGTCACCCAGGCTGGAGTACGGTGGCACGATCACGGCTCACTGCAGCTTCCACCTTCCAGGTTCAAGTGACCCTCCTGCCTCAGCCTTCCGAGTGCAGGTGTGCACCACCATACCTGGCTAATTTTTTTAATGCTTTTTTTTTCTTTTTTTAGAGATGGGGTCTCACTATGTTGCCTAGGCTGGTCTTGAATTCCTAGGCTCAAGTGATCCTACTGCCTCAGTCTCCCAAAGTGCTAGGGTTACAGGCATGAGCTACCACGGCCAGCCATAGCTGTAATTTTTTTTTTTTTTGTGATGGAGTCTCTGTCGCCCAGGTTGGAGTGCAGTGGCGCGATTTCGACTCACTGCAGCCTCTGCCTCCGGGGTTCAAGCGATTCTCCTGCCTCAGCCTCCTGAGTAGCTGAGATTACAGGCGCTCGCCACCACGCCTGGCTAATTTTTGTATTTTTAGTAGAGATGGGGTTTTCACCATGTTGGTCAGGCTGGTCTCGAACTCCTGACCTCGTGATCCACCTGCCTTGGCCTCCCAAAGTGCTGGGACTACAGGCGTGAGCCACCGCGCCTGGCCTTAGCTGTAATCCTTAAACCTGGCTACCTATACTCATCTGAGGAGTGGCTCAGAAAACCCCAAAAAACACATAAATACAGAAATAATTTTATAGAAATAAGAACATAACACACATGCTGTTTTTATTATAGATAATTTTCCTGTCTCTTCTCTCACAGCCAGTCCCTACTTCCACAGGTAATTATCTAGTGTGCATACATTGTATTTTCTGTTTATACAACCCTATGTAGACCTACATATACATAAACAGTGGTTTTTTTTGCTTGTATATCATTTTACAGATTTTTTTCCTTTTAATGCAACAGTGTTTCATTAAAATTCCTTCAGATCATCTGGTTTAACTCAGTTCAGTCTTTTTAAGTGGCTGGACAATATTTGGTATTAAACCATAATGTATTTATTCTTCTATAGATGGGCATTACTTTATTTCTGGTTCTTGGCTACTATAAATTATGTCAGTAGAAAATATTCTTATATATATGTTATGAACTGGTATTTTTTTCTTCTCAGGATTAGAATCGTTGGGCAACAGGATAAATATATTTTTTATTTTATTGGAGATTACCAGGTTGCTTTTTAGGAAGACTGTAACATTTCACATTTCCCCCAATAATGTTCAAGGATATTTTCTTAGACTTTTTGGGAACCTTTCAAAAATGAAAATTCCCAGGCGCCAACCACAAACCTTCTGATTCAGGTCTGTGGTAACATCCAGGAAGCTATATTTTTAAAAGTTCCCAGATGAATCTGAAGTGGTATTGAAAGCACTGCCTTTAAGTACCCAGGAATACTGAAAATAACTTGTCTTACAATACTTACATGAATAATATCAGCTTCAGCCAGATATATATATATATATATATATATATATATATGAATAAAATCATCAAATCAAGACATAAATTGGCCATGGACATATGTATCAAATGTAGGTCAGGGCATATACAGTTTCAGAATGGAAAACTTAATTAGTTGGGTTGGGGATAGCCCCTTGGGAGTCACCAATCCAGTTTAGAGCAACTCTGAACAATCTAGAAAGATTTTGAAGAGAGGTAAGCATTTAGTGGTTGTTTAGAAATTTAAATGATTTGAGAGAAGCTAAGGGGAAAAGAGCATTACATATGTAAAACATTCCTGAGGAGCTCCTGCTCTCAGAGTACAAGAGGTCACCAGGTGAGATGGTAAGAGTACTGTACTGAAAATCAAGAGGATTTAATTTTAATCCTGGTTAAACTACGAAACTCTCAGACCCTGGAACTCATTTTCCTGTTATATAAACTGAGGAGGTTTGATAGATGATTATTATGATCATTTCTATTCTGAACTAGACTGGAGATAATTTCCTTTGTCACCACAGATACTTTAGAAAATCACTGTGTTAGAAAAAAAAAATCACTGTTAGATACTTTCCTCTGTCTATAAGTCTTGAGCCTACGTCTGACAGAAGCTGATTATGTTTACAAAAATGAAATGAAGCAAGATGGGGACATTCAGTAAACTATCCATATTCTAAAATTCTTGTTTCTTTTTTTTTTTTTGAGACGGAGTCTCGCTCTGTCACCCAGGCTGGAGTGCAGTGGCGCGATCTCCGCTCACTGCAAGCTACGCCTCCCGGGTTCACACCATTCTCCTGCCTCAGCCTCCCAAGTAGCTGGGATTACAGGGACCTGCCACCACGCCCGGCTAATTTTTTGTATTTTTAGTAGAGACAGTGTTTTACCGTGTTAGCCAGGGTGGTCTCGATCTCCTGACCTCGTGATCTGCCCGTGTTGGCCTCCCAAAGTGCTGGGATTACAGGTGTGAGCCACCGTGCCCACCTCTCTTGTTTCTAAATTCCAGGAGCATGTTCCTCCGTTGAATTCAGGGATGCATATTTATTATTTAATGAAACAACAGCTCCTGAGTTTGTGCTGCTAGGCTTAGAGGTTAGGCCCTAGGGGAAGAGATGGCCTCAACTTGTATTTGTGTTTTCCTCTTCAGGCTCTGCAGATGGCATGGGGAGGAGGTTGCACTCAGCCCATGATCCTGGTCTCTCAAAGACTCCAACAGCAGAAATGGAGCATGGTCTCCATGAAGCCAGAACAGTGCGTACTTCTCAGGTAGCAGCCTCAGGTGCTAAGGTGCTAGGCCTGGGGTGGTGTGTTGGGGAAGGAATTATGGAGAGATGTGACAGGTAGGGATGATGATAAGGCAGAGGCATGGTGATATGGAGCTATCAGAAGAAAATAAGGTCTATGATTGGGCTTCTTTTGTATTAGAGGAGATTGTTACATGGCCACTATCTTACCAATACATCTAATTCAGGTGTCTATTACTACTGAGTCTTCCCCTACTCTTTTCCCATACCCTGAGGATACTGTCTGTGGGAAAACCATAAGTCTGGTATTATGTGTCTGCCTGTATGTGTCTGTGTGTTTGAAGGCTACACCTTGCCGAGGCCTCAGCAGGGAGTGTGGGGAGGATGAGCAGTACAGTGCAGAGAACTTACGTCGCATCTCACGCAGTCTCAGTGGCACCGTTGTCTCAGAGAGGGAGGAAGCTCCAGTTTCTTCCCACAGTTTTGTAAGTAGAATCAGAGTCCATCTATTCAGAGCACCCTCCTCCTTGCTAAGCAAAAATACAGTGCAGGTGAAGAAGCAGGGAGAAAGTGAAGGTTGTAATGTGAGGAAAGGCCCTGTGTACTCCGCAAAAATAAGGACGCGCAGTCATTATTTTGTTTACAAACATTCAGTTGGAGCCCAGAGGAATGTCCATTCCGTGTAGCAGTTCTGGAAGGCTGTGCGTGTTGTAGGGTTTCCTGGGGTGAGAAGAGTCATAAAGCCCTGAGAAGAATCTGAGAAGCAAAGGCTGCTGATTGGGTCAGAACCCACTGCACTAATCAAAGGAAGAAGGAAAGAAATGGGATGGAGTATTGGTTTGCTTTTTCCTCTCACCCCCAGTATGTGATTGAATAGAATTCAGTGTGTTTTCAAGCTAAAGTGAAGCATGTGCATCAGCAAGAAAAGGAAAAAAGCCTTCTTAAGAATTTTCATATGGTACTAGTGCAGTAATGTGTAAGTAGAAGAGGCAGGAAAGCCCAAGCCATTAGAGATCAACAAACTTAAATAATATCAGTGGCTAGGTTTGTAGGTAATCATACCTTTGGAGAATTTCACTTCCTTGCCCAAGTTGAGTTTTCATTACAGTAGAGGTCAGGGTACAAAGTACCAGTGCATTCAAGGTTGTCCACTAGGTCAGTTCAGGAAAAATGTAAAAACAGGTTTTAAATACACGGTACAAAAATAAAAAGGTATAAAAGCATATATGGTGAAAACCAAGTCTGTCTTCTACCAGCCCTTCAGATTCAGTTTCCCTCCTAAGAGGTACTCATTTTTCCAATTTTTAAAAATCAGCTGAGGCCAGGCGTGGTGGCTCATGCCTGTAATCCCAGCACTTTGGGAGGCCAAGGATGGTGGATCACCTGAGGTCAGGAGTTAGAGACCAGCCTGGCCAACATGGCGAAAATATAAAAATTAGCCAGGCATGGTGGGGGGTGCTTGTAGTCCTAGCTACTCGGGAGGCTGAGGCAGGAGAATCGCTTGAATCTGGGTGGCAGAGGTTGCAGTGAGCCGAGATTGAGCCACTGCACTCCAGCCTGGGTAACAGAGCAAGACTCTGTCTCAAAAACAAAACAAAACAAACAAAAAAACCCAGCCGAATTTATAATAAGTTTCATTCAATTTATCGTTCATAAATTCCTAAACAATTCTGATCAGGCTGCCATTCTTTTTTGGAAAAGGTGGACTCTCCTTCCTAGCATTTGTTCTCATGTACTTTCAATTCATTTAATGGCAAATTGTTATTTTCCTAGGAGAGCTGGCTTCCTTTCTTCTGACTTCTGTATCATTCATTGATTCATTCTTTTAAATAAATGCTTATTGATTCTGTCACAAGATTCCTAGCACAAAAATAAACAAATAAATAAGTGCTTATTGAGTGTGTTCTAGGTATTGTGCTAGGTGCTGGAGATACAACGGTGAGTTAGATATAGTCCCTGCTTTTATGGAGCTTACAGTCTACAGTGAGGGACAGATAAATAAACAAACAATTATAATGTGTTAAGGATTTGATCCTATGGGAACATAATAGAAGGGATATTTAAATCAGGCTTGAGGTATCATGGAAGGCTTCCTGGAGGAAGCAAAAAGAATATAGCAGGTAAAAGGGACCTGAGCAAATATTAACTGAATTAAAAGAAGCTTATTTAGTATGGCAGGATTAGAAAGTCTGGCGAGGGGAGATGATGGAGAGTGTTGACAAGAGAGGATACAAAGAATATTATGAACCACAGACAGCCCTGTATGTCACAGTAAGTAGTTTGGAAGGATAGAGGTAAGTCGATGTATTTGAGACCCAGTTAGGAAGTAAACATCAGTGGGAGTTGGTGCCTGCCTGGATGTTGGGAGAGGGGATAAAGGATGATACTCAAGTTTTATGGGTAGATAATGATATATTTGAGGGAAGATATGCATTCAGTTTTACATATATTAAGCTTGAGTGGAGGTATCTGGCAGGCTTTTGGAATGAGATATATAAGCTGCAAATTGAAATTTGGGAATCATAGCCATTGAAAAGAGGAAAAGACTTGCAGAAAGAGAAGAGGAGCCAGGACATATCCCTAAAGAGCATCAGATTTAAGGTGGTTCTTCTGAAGAACCCTAAAAGGAGACTGAGAAAAAAAGATTAGAGAGACTGAAGGGAAACCAAGGATGTGTGGTACCATAGGCACCAAGGTGAGAGTGTTTCAAGAAGAAAGGAATAGCTGGGCGTGGTGGCTCTCACGCCTGTAATCCCAGCACTTTGGGAGGCCGAGGTGGACAGATCACGAGGTCAGGAGATCGAGACCATCCTGGCTAACACAGTGAAATGCCGTCTCTACTAAAAATACAAAAAAATTAGCTGGGCGCAGTGGCGGGTGCCTGTAGTCCCAGCTACTCAGGAGGCTGAGGCAGGAGAATGGCGTGAACCCAGGAGACAGAGCTTGCAGTGAGTGAGCCGAGATTGCGCCACTGCACTCCAGCCTGGGTGACAGAGCGAGACTCCGTCTCAAAAAAAAAAAAAAAAAAAGAAGAAAGGAATAATTAGCTATGTCACATGCTGAGAGGACTGGCACCTGGTCCTTAGGCGGTATGATAAATGCTTACTTTGTGCCATGTTGTAGTAGGTGCTGTGAGCATACACTGATGAAACAACACAAATTCTGCCCTTGAGTAGCTTGCAGTCTCGTAAGGGAAATTAGACATACTGGCAGATAGATTATTTTATTTAACGTATTATTACTAAGTGCCCACATTGTTCTAGGCACTGTTCAAGGTGCTGGGGATACAGAAGTAAAAAGAAATAGGGGAGAAAGACAATAAACAAATAAATGACATAATGCCAGACGATGATAAGTATGATAAAGAATAATAAAATAAGGCAAGAGAATAAGGAGTAAAGAGGTAATAGTGGTTTTTTGGAGGGCTATTCCTGATACTAGGGTAGTGAGGGAAATCAGCTCTAAGGAAGTAACTTTTGATTAGAGACTTCAGTGATATGAAAGTATGAGCCATCAGAAGAATATTCTTGGTAACAGAAACAGTAAGTATAAAGACTCTGAGGTAGCAATGAGCTTGGTGTGTTTGAGGAATATTAAAGTTAGAGTGTAAAAGCTCCAGGAATGATAGGAAATAAAGTGAGGAGCAGCAGGGCCATATCACACAGGACCTTGTAGGCCACAGTAAGGAGGAGTGGATGGAAGATAGGAAAAGCAGATTGAAGGTTGTTGCAGTAGTCCAGGTGAATTTAAATATAAAACCCATAGGTAGAAATGATAGTCCTTGGCAAGTAATGGAATTGTGGATGGGAAGTAGGAAATCAAGGTCATTGCCAATGTTTGAATATGGGTGATTTAGGAATATGAGGTGCCAGGAGGAGGAGTTTGGAAGGACTTTGGTTCAATTTTGGATATGTCAGTGTTTCAAATGTTAAAGGGGAATATTTCTGGGTATTTATCATAAAAGTAGATAACTAATAGGGAGTAGAGCAGGACATAATCATCAGTAAATACAAACTTGACAGGCAAAAGAGGAAGCTGTGGAATGTGTAGCAGTGACAGGAGAGAAGATGGGGTAGAGTTCTTGATTCTACATTTAAACATATATAGTTTCATTCTCAGTACTTAGAATAAGTGAAGGATTTCTTTTTTCTCATTCTCTCAGGCTTTCTGAATTTCTCATATTTCGTTTTTATTTTTAAATTTCTATCTCAATCTCTCTAATTCTACTGTTAGCATTAAGGAGTTTGCTAAAGACCTGAATGGTAGGGTTGGGAAGGTGAGGGATGTGAGGAAGACTGGTTAAGGGATAAGGATCTGAAGTTTGCAGTTTCTTAGAGAGCTAGCAGGGAGAGTGACTGAGTAAATTGGGTCCTGTTCCATAACAAGGCATGTAGGCATGTTTGTGTTCTGGTTCCCTCCATTTCCCTTTGCTTGCCTCACTGTGTTTACCCAACTACATCCTGCTTTGTGTTAATCCTCATCTCTATGTTTTTTTGTCTTGTCTCATTATAAGGATTCATCAAACGTGAGGAAGCCTTTGGAAACCGGGCACCGTTGTTCCAGCTCCTCTTCCCTCCCTGTCATCCATGACCCTTCTGTGTTTCTCCTCGGTCCCCAACTCTACCTTCCCCAACCACAGTTCCTGTCCCCAGATGTCCTGATGCCCAGCGTGGCAGGGGAGCCCCATAGACTCCCAGGTAACTCCCCCAAATCTAATATTATATGCCAGAATTTGGTACCTTTTCAGGGGCCTTCAAGGGTCAAATCAGTATACCTATGGGGAGGGGGGTATCCCAAGGTGGAGTGGTGTGAAGATATGAATTACTGCTTCAAAGTCGTGCATTTATCTAGATAAATATTAAATCATTTGTTGGGCACCATGATTCTTAGACCAAGGGTTTAGACCAGCACCCCTAGAGTCTGTGTACTTACAAGAATGAACTGCTTCAGTCATGATAGAATAAGCTTTTAACTGACAAAGGGGAGTTAATACCCAGTCTTTGGGACACCCCTAGAACAGAAATGGTCATCTCTATCAGCTAGTTTTCTCTCTCCTTCTATCCTCTGAGTGTCAGCTGAGGGATGGTCTAGGAAGATAAGGAATGAGTGGGAGAATCGGAAAGACCCTTTACATGGAGTACCCACACCATGTGTACAGACCCAGACAATTGTGGGGAAGGTGTGCAATATGATTTTGGCTTTCTTTGACCTTCCAAGTGAGATGTTCTCTTTTTCCCCCTCATGTGCTGGATGTACAAGCTTGAGGCAGTGGTTCTCAATGGATAAAAGGGATGTACCACCGGTATCTAGTGGGTAGAGGCCAGGGATGTCCTCAACAGCACAGCCATTATTGCCACTTGCTCAGTCGTTGTTGTAAACCCTCAGAGTCAGCTGAACTATTTTAGGCCAAACATACTGTTTTTGTAAAGTATTTTTCATTAATAAATCACACAATGCACAGGGCAGTCTCTCCCCAACCCCAACAAAGAATTATCAGCCCAAGATATCAAGAGTGCCAAAGTTGAATAAATGTATAAGAAAAGGCATTCCACATTAGATCTCAGAGATCAAACAAAGGCAGCTTAACTGAAGTGAAGATAACATTTTAAGAAAAGTTGGGAGAAAAAAAAAAAAAAGCCAGGCACAGTGTCTCACACCTATAATCCCAGCACTTTGGGAGGCCAAGATGGGAGGATTACTTGAGTCCAGCAGTTCGAGACCAGCCTGGGCAACACAGTGAGATCCCATCTCTATTTTTTTTAAAAAGAAAAGCTGAGTGAGGTTTTGGTATGGTGGCTCTAGGAGTATAGTCATCACAAAGGGAGTATATGTTTGCTATATATTGCTGTATATTAGGGAGCCCTTCTTTTGTATGTGTGTGTATAGTGGATGAGAGATTATAGTGGAGGGAGGTAGAGGTATGGCAACATCCATGAGACTGTTTCATTTGCCCAGGTTGGAGGTATGAGATTTGATTTTGATGTATATTAAGAATTTAAAAAAATGGAATCAAAAGCACAGCTTGGTTCCTTCTTCCCCTTGTGTGTATGCTCTTGGAGGAGTAGGGAATTGGGCTACACAGCTAGGCATGGCTCTCTGGGAAGGAGAATGGTTTTCTGAAGATGCTCAGTCTTTGGGTTTCTTTTCTTTCCCCAGGAACTTCAAGGAGTGTCCAGCAGTTTCTGGCTATGTGTGACAGGGGTGAAACTTCCCAAGGGGCCAAGTACACAGGAAGGACTTTGAACTACCAGAGCCTCCCCCATCACTCCAGAACAGACAACTCCTGGGCACCCTGGTCAGAGACCAACCAGCATATTGGGACCAGACTCCTGACTACTCCAGGGTGCAATCCTCAGCTAACCTACACTGCCACACTACCAGAAAGAAGCAAGGGCCTTCAGGTTCCTCACGCTCAGTCCTGGAGTGATCTTTTCCATTCACCCTCCCACCCTCCCATTGTTCATCCTGTGTACCCACCATCTAGCAGTCTTCATGTACCCCTGAGGTCAGCTTGGAATTCAGATCCTGTTCCAGGGTCCCGAACCCCTGGTCCTCGAAGAGTAGATATGCCCCCAGATGACGACTGGAGGCAAAGCAGTTATGCCTCCCACTCTGGACACAGGAGGACAGTGGGAGAGGGGTTTCTGTTCGTTCTATCAGATGCTCCCAGAAGAGAGCAGATCAGGGCTAGAGTCCTGCAGCACAGTCAATGGTAAAGGTTACTCCTTTCCTTTCCTGGAGCTACACCTTTCCTTTCCTGGAGCTACACCTTTCTTTGTAAAACTGTACTGTGGGCCGGGCGCGGTGGCTCACACCTGTAATCCCAGCACTTTGGGAGGCTGAGGCGGGTGGATCACGAGGTCAGGAGATTGAGACCATCCTGGCCAACATGGTGAAACTCCGTCTCTACCAAAATACAAAAAATTAGCCAGGCATGACGGTGCGTGCCTGTAGTCCCAACTACTCGGAAGGCTGAGGCAGGAGAATTGCTTGAACCCGGGAGGCGGAGGTTGCAGTGAGCCGAGATCGCACCACTGCACTCCAGCTTGGCAATGGAGTGAGACTCCATCTCAAAAAACAAAACAACACAACAACAAAAAAAACTACTGTGGCAGCGTTGGTACCCTGCATCACTGCCATGGTTGTGCTATTCTCATCTCAACATAGAATTGGTGGGTTCTCCTAAGGGTGTCAGGAACCTCTAAAAAGACGTGATTCTTTGGGAGGGGATATTTGAAATTCCAACTTCCATTCCCCCTAGCAAAAGGAAGCAGCTGCTGTTTAAGGGTTTTATCTGAACCACTTTAAAGATGAATCCATGGTATTACTCTGAATACTAGCCATTCCTTAGGATCTTAAGGTCACATTTTATTCCTGGATGCTTTATGTCCCCACCTCCACCTGAGCCCTCGTCCTCTGTTCCCTACTATATTCCCAACTTCTACTCTTTGTTTTATCCACCTATCCCTATTACCTGACCCTTTGTCTTCCCTATCTCCCATCCTTGGGGGGATATGTAGCCCTGTGGTCATGGTTCTGATTGCATCATCAGGGCAGCCCCCCTGCCCAGGTATTATGGCCTGTCAGCATTCCCTGTGCCCTCCAAACCTTAGGCCTAGAACGCGGAGCTGCCAACATAACATTCACCCTTTTGAACAGATGGAGTCAGGCACACTAACACAGCCTTCTGTCCTCAATAGCACAGCCATTATTGCCACTTGCTCAGTCATCATTGTAAACCCTCAGAGTCAGCTGAACTATTTTAGGCCAAACATACTGTTTTTGTAAAGTATTTTTCATTAATAAATCTATAAGATAGTTCTATTTAATTCCTTGTCATTCTTCCCTTTGTATGCTCTTGCTTTCTTTGTATTGGGGCGGTGAGGCTGGATAAATATATGAAGTGGCTTTTGACTGAGTGGAAGTGAGGAGCCAGAGAGGAGTTGAAGGATATACAATCAAGGTGGGAATCAATGGGTCCTAAAATAGGGTGCCTTTCCTTTTTACTATTGCTGCTAGGATGTTTCCCATTCCTTTCCTGACAGAGCATTCAGTACTCAGTACATTATACACTTCCTCCCCTCCTTAGGAAGATTTTCTGGGGATTCAAGCTCTTCTTACAAACTCACTCCTGATCAATGTACTCCAGGTGCCTTCCCTCTATCTTATAAGTTTGTGATGTGCCTCCTGTGCCTTCCTTCCTCTCCTTCCATTGGGGACTCTCCCTTTCCCTTCCCCTGTGGTGTTATGGCCCTTCCATGCCAGAAAGATCCATTTTCACCCGTGCCTCACTCCCAAGACTCTTCCTTCTAAAAAATAGCTTGTGGGTTCCCTTTTTGGAAAGTATCCATTGTTGGTCTTTCCCTTCCTCTTTTCCTGGGGTCTCAGGATAGAAATTGACACAAAGAAGATGTAGGAAGGTACTCTTTGAGACCTTGGGACCACCATGCATTATGAACAGATTCTGAGCACATGTATTATTGAGCAGGAGGATGAGCAGGAATTTGTTGTTCCATCCCACTTGGATCTTGCACCATCAACATATATAGAGCTTAGTGGATATGCTGGTACCTGTCCATGATTCAACATATCTCCTGGTGTCGTGGACACACTCGTCTAATAATTTTTGACGAACAGTCAGTTATTGCCCCTCTACCCCCTTTCCCATGAATGTCAGTCACCTTGGTCTCTATAAAGGTTCCATAAGTCACCTGGGCCCAGATTCTGTGCATGCACAGAAATAAGGAATTAATTTCCAATTCCCTATTTACTCCTCTGACTTCCAGGAGGAGGCTGTATCCTTTTCAGGTGAATTCTTCTGATTGTGTCATCCCCTTTATTCCCCTTACCTGTTTTGACAAACTATGGCGCCTAAATTGCTCTAGCTGCAGTCTTATTCTGTGCCTTCAGACTCTTAACAATTCCAGACTCTAAACACAAAGGCCAGAATTCTCTTTCAAACTCCATTTTGGATGGTCCCTTCTCCACTCTAGAACCTACAATGCTTCCTCTATTCTCTGGTCCCCTGCCAACCCTTCAGTGTTCAGATCTGGTAGCTAAATCGTTATACATTTCTCTATTAGTAGGAGATCCTGAGGTTTAATCACGTCTCCTCAGTTTACTGGGAATGCCATGAGAGCGGGTGTGTTTTCTCGCAGTCGTTCATCGCAGCACCTCCTCATTCTTGATTCTGCATGCAAAGAATTTTAACCTGATCCCTTGGCTTCGTCCTGTTTGTCTCCTAGCTTCAGTAATTTTGCCCAAGTCCCTGGAGCCTACCCCGCCCCCACCCCCGCACGCGCAGTGCATGCCGGTCTTAGCCCCTGTGTAGGGAAAGAGGGTCCGCCATGTTCCCCGGCGGCGCCGCCGCTTGGCTCTGGTAGCCGCCGCCCCCGCCCCCAACCCCGCCCGGCCCAGAGCCTAGCCGAGCCCCGGGCCCAGCATGGCCGCCCCGGAGCCGGCCCGGGCTGCACCGCCCCCACCCCCGCCCCCGCCGCCCCCTCCCGGGGCTGACCGCGTCGTCAAAGGTGAGAGGTGGACGAAACCCTGGGGGCCTGGCCTGAGGAGCTAGCTGTGTGTGAGGGCGGGCGGGAGACCGTCCCCTCGGGAGTGGGCCCGGAAGGGCGGGCGAGTGACTGGCTGCCTCCCTTGGGGAGTGGCCCCTGGGCGGGCCCCTGCTGGGCAGGGCTGAGTCGGTGGCAGTAGCTCCGCGGTCTCCCGGTTGCTTTCAGGCCGGGGCGGAGGTTTTGCTCCCGTGGCTTCCTAACCCAAGGGGTGAGGCTTTTAGCTGCAGTGAGCCCGTTTTCTCCTCACTCGGCCTGTCGAAGCGGCGCAGGGGCCGCGATTAGCTTCCTGCCCCGCGACAGCTGCACTTCTGGCTTGCCGGGGCGAACCTAGGGGCTCGGAGACCTTCAGCCACGCGAGGCCCGCCAGTGAGCAGTCAGAAATCACCTCGGCTTTGGCCCACGCCTGCTCCCCGGTGACAGTCGTCCGCCCTGTCCGCGTCTAGCTAGCGACAACCGCAGGGGTTCACTTTTGGCCGTCAGGTGCCACCCGGAGCAGAAATTAGGGGAACCTTGTGGGATTGGACCACGGTGAAGGGTCGGGGCAGGAATTGGGAGGCCAGCCGTTATAGTGCAGAAAGGGAGAAAAAGCAGCATAAACGAAAAAAAAAATTCTTGTGGATAGCAAGTATTTACTTAGAAAACCATCAACACTTTGGTCAAAAGGGGTTACCCCTTCCTTACAAACACACACCCACACATTCATCCTAGACGAAAAAGTTAAATGTTTCTCAGCCAGGGCAGAATTTATGGATGTTTACCCACAACAGGTCAGCAGATTAATTTAAAATAGAGAAATTGAGGACTAATTGAGAGTTGCTTAAGATTCCAAGCTTCCTGGGAGAACCTACCAACCTCAAACACTGCTGTGGAGGTGAAAAACAATTGAAATGATTCTCTTTACCATGTAAATCAATCAAATTTACCAATTTGATTGATAAATTGAAATCGTAGAATAAACTTTTCCTTATTTGTATTGTATTTTTAAAATATAGGTACTTTGTTTTCATTCAGCTTTTCAAATACACTGGCACAGTATTTAAACACTGTTAGCCTACTTTTTGAAATTTGACTCGTTTCCATTAAAATATTTAAAAACAAGGAGACCTTTTTTCTTTTTTTTTTTAATTAAAAATTTTCAACCTGAGCCTTCTTCAGTTCTTAAAAGAATAATACTAATTTGGCCCAGCGTGGTGGCTCACATCTGTAATCCCAGCACTTTCGGATGCTGAGGCAGGCGGATCGCTTGAACTCAGGAGTTGGAGACCAGCCTGGGCAACATGGCGAAACCTTGTCTCTACCAAAAATACAAAAAATAAAAATTAGCCGGGCATGGTGGCGCGCCCCTGTAGTTCCAGGGTTCGGGAGGCTGAGGCACGAGAATCACTGGAGCCTGAGAGGCAGAGGTTGCAGTGAGCCGAGATTTGCGCCAGTGTGCTCCAGCCTGGACGACAGAGCCAGACCCTGTCTCCAAAAACAAAAACAAAACACTGATTTGCACCTAGGCTTAAGTTAGTAGTATATCCAGTTGGGCCAGGCATTGGAATGAGCTGAATAACGAGTTTATGGAATCCTTATACAGAGAAATCTTTAAAAAAAAAAAAAATAGTAATGTAGGCATTCATTCTATCAAGAAATCCTGGAGTTTTGTGGGGGTGGGAACAGGGGACATTGGCGACCTCTTCATTTTCTGACTGTATTTCTGTGTTGTGTGTTCATTTCCCTGGGCACTTTTCACCAGACTGTTAGATGGGGTAACCAATCACATTCCTGAACAATGAGTTTATGCTATCCTTATGTTTGTGAATCTTCTTATTGCTTGTCATATATATGGTAATGTTTTTTCTGTACTGCTTTAATGCAGTGAAAATAAGATTCCAAACATAAGGCAGATTCCTTAGGGGTGAGTTTTGAGTCCAAGGCAGTCATATTTGCAGGTTATTGGTGTGGAATAAAAGCCATTTGATTTAGATAAATAGGAAAGGAGCTTGTTAATATAGAAAATTATAGTTAAATAAAACTCATGGTTATCATATTTCTTGTGCTTCATTGTGCCCTCTTCATAGAGACAACTTTCATTTCTTTATGGAATTTGTTAACCAGTTGGAATGCCTGTATGGATTATATGTTTTAAAATTGTGTGTAACAGACTAATTTGCACTGCGCATGGAGTCTCCTGCATTTACTGGGAAATTCACCTTTCTTACAGATCCAGAAATTCACTTTTAAATTTCATCTTCAGGATTCTTCCTTGTCTTTTATTCAGTAATTATACTATAATGTGATACCTGATGTTAGAAAATACTGGTTGCCTGCAGATAAATGATGATAAATGATGTGAGTTCAGCTTAAGTTTAACTTGTTAAAATCCAAATTTCTTTTAAGTCCACAATGTGGTGGTAGTTTTGTATCCATACATTTTCATAGTAGTGATATTATGGAGACTATCTGTTGGCATTGAATGCAAGTAGTCTTTTTCTCCCTGGAACTTCTTTTTTTTTTTTTTGAGACGGAGTTTCACTCTTGTTGCCCAAGTGGAGTGCAATGGCACGATCTTCACTCACTGCAACCTCTGCCTCCTGGGTTCAAGCGATTCTCCTGCCTCAGCCTCCCGAGTAGCTGGGATTACAGTGCCACCATGCCCGGCTAATTTTTTTATTTTTTAGCAGAGACGGAGTTTCACCATGTTGGCCAGGCTGTTCTCAAACTCCTGACCTCATGATCCTCCCACCGTGGCCTCCCAAAGTGTTGGGATTACAGGCGTGAGCCACCGCTCCCGGCCTGACTCCCCGGAACTTCTTAGTGTCAAAATTGTATACTCTATGCTTGTAGTCATAAGGCCTACATTTTATGGTCATGTAGGTTTTTAAGGGTATATAGGTCTTTCTGTGTTTAAGATCAGATACCTGAAATTCACTTTTTTGTGAAGTTTGGGAGCTTAGAATACTGTAGGTGATTCATATGTAAATGTGATGAGCTTATCACTAAAATGATTAGTGGTAATTCCATGTCATAGATGATGGGTCATTAGGTTTTTGGTTGATTAAATTCAGTTCTGAGCCTACTCCAGCTGCTGGCTCAAGTCAAATTATTTCTCTGTTTGAAAGTTGATCTAACCCACCTGATTAAGCAAGATGGCATATACCCTTTTAATTATATTCTATTAAGCATTCTTTAGCTATGTAGGAAATAAGAAAGTGGAAAAAAATTAGGAAAAATATCTAACCATATCTGCATGTGTGCTTTCTTACCACATCAGCAAAGCTGGTATAGGTAATTAAAGCACAAAATCCTGAATTTATATATATTGCTTTCCCTCCTTCCCACAAAGTTTACTTGACCTGAATTGCCCAGATACCTCCTTTTTTCCCCAGATACTTAAAAAATGTACTTTTTGCTTTGTATACCAGGTTCTAGATTTGTAAAGCTGGATTGTCTCTTGAGATTAGCAAGACTGTTAGTATTAATAAAAAATTCACATTTTTACTTAGAGAGCATTGTCAGTATTGGGTATATGTTCATTTTAGCACCTACAATGTGAGTCATTTTCTTAACATTATTTTATTTCATGGATTATAGTAACCTCAAATTATCAGACTTTCAGATTGAACCAAAATGCTGAATTTATGTGTTTTAATTTTTTTTAAGCTAAAGTATTTCTGATTGACAACCTTAGAATTCATTTGGATTTTGTTGCCAGTTGCCCTGCTTATAAATCTGAAGTCATTTGGCTAAAGTGTTTTCTAGTAGCTTTGCTTTAGGAGGATTACTTATTATTTGTTTATTTATTTATTTATTTATTTTTTGAGATGGAGTTTTGCTCTTTTTGCCTAGGCTGGAGTGCAATGGCGCAATCTCGGCTCACTGCAACCTCCACCTCCTGGGTTCAAACGATTTTCCTGCCTCAACCTCCCGAGTAGCTGGGATTACAGGCATGCGCCACCATGCCCGGCTAATTTTGTATTTTTAGTAGAGACGAGATTTCTCCATGTTGGTCAGGCTGGTCTCGAACTCCTGACCTCAGGTGATCTACCCACCCCGGCCTCCCAAAATGCTGGGATTACAGGCATGAGCCACCGTGCCTGGCCAGATTACTTATTTTCAGATAACCCATATAGCCTTGGTGTGACATAGCTACTTCAGTGTTTCTTGCTAGTTCTATTTCATTATATTTTAAAGCAGCTTGAATTTTAATTTTTGTTTACAAAGTCTATTTTGTGGACTTATCTGTAAAAAGAACTCCTAGAAATTATTTTTCTTTTACTTTCCACTCTCATTACTGTTAACCATACTAAAATAAATCTTCAGGCCAGACGCAGCAGTAGTTCATGCCTGTAATCCCAGCACTTTGGGAGGCCGAGGCGGGGGGATCACTTGAGGTCAGGAGTTTGAGACTAGCCTGGCCAACATGGTGAAACCCCATCTCTACTAAAAATACAAAAATTTGGCTGGGCACAGTGGCTCATGCCTATAATCTCAGCACTTTGGGAGGCTGAGGCAGGCGGATCACGAGATCAGGAGTTCGAGACCAGCCTGACCAACATGGTGAAAACCCGTCTCTACTAAAAATACAAGAATTAGCCTGGTGTGGTGGTGCACGCCTGTAATCCCAGCTACTCGGGAGGCTGAGGCAGGAGAATCACTTGAACCTGGGAGGTGGAGATTGCAGTGAGCCGAGATCATGCCACTGCACTCCAGCCTGGGTGACAGAGCAAGACTCTGTCTCAAAAAAAAAAAACAAAAAAAAAAAACAACCAAACAAACAAAAATTAGCAGGGTATGGTGGCACGCACCTGTAATCCTAACTACTTGGGAGGCTGAGGCAGGAGAATCACTTGAACCTGAGAAGTGGAGGCTGCAGTGAGCCGAGATTGTGCCACTGCACCCCGTCTGGGTGACAGAGCGATATTCCATCTCAAATAAATAAAAATAAATAAATAAAATAAATCTTCAGTACCATGTGTCCTAGTGAAAGCAAAGGAACAGAAAGAGAGAGAGAAAAAGAGAGTGTGAGGGGATGGGATGAGAGGGAGAGGGAGAGGGAACACTATGGTAACAAGTTATCTTAAAAGGAAAATGCCAAGTTGGAAATACAGCTGCTCAGTAGTGAGGCAAAAGCTTCAGGTTCCAGAGCTATTGAATGAATTGGCAAGAGTTGTAAGGAAAAGTTTGGTAAAAGGACCTTGATTTATTAAACAAAGCGTGCCAATCATATGACTTCATTTCACCATAAAAAATGTTTTTTATACACAGAGATGAAATAAGCTGAAGCTAATTGGGCATCGTCTGTGTATGGTATATAAAATTTATTTTGGAACATCACAGTCGTGAAATAGCAAATATTTATTAAATGTCTGCTGTATCACAAAACTGTAGGAGAACAACAAAAGTATAAAATATAAAATACAGACTTGGTTCATGAATAAATATTCATGAAAAATTAACAACATATGTCATAAGGACAGGTATAGTTAATAATTGCCAGGTAAGTTGCTGAGCCAGCAAGTTGTCAGTTCAAAGGAGGTAGTGATGACTCTGGACTGGAATGGTCTAGGAAGGGCTTGTATAGAAGCAAAGGGGCCTTGAAGGATGGTTAGGATTAAAATAGAGGATTGGGACCATTTATTTGTGCAGTGTTTACTGAGTACCAGCTTTGTACCAGGCATTGTGCTAGGCATTGATGATACAGAAGTGAATAGGATATTAAGTAAGATAGATTCTCTTGTGGTGCCGGCATTCTAGTGGGGGAGACACTATTATAAATAAATAATGTAATGAATTTGGTACAAAGCACTACTGGAGCTGTAAAGAAGGGATTGGCTATCTTACTTTGAGGGAAAGCATCACTGAGAGGATAATGTTTCGAGGTAGTCCTTGAAGGATGAGTAGAATTTCACCAGAAAGTGGGGCTAGAGTAGGGAAAACAGAAGCAGAAAGGCATGGAGTTTGAAAAAAGCATGAAATGTATGGCAAAAGTATGTGAAGTGCTTGGCAAGGAGTGACAGGAATGAAGTTAAAAAGGATCTTTTGTGTTACAAGTTGAGGAGCTAAAACTTAAGCTATTAAGCAGTATAGCAGTATATAGTTCCTGGATGATTAAAAGCACAAGCTCTGGAGTCAGACTGCCTGGGTTTGAATCCTAGCTCTACCACTTAATAAATAACCTTCTTGCCATGGACAAGATACTTAACATCTCCAAGCCTTAATTTTCTTATCTGTAAAGTAGAGCTAATAAAATCTTATTATAGGGTTTTTGGAGAATTAATAGAGACCGTGCATATAAAGTAGGTACCACAGTTCCTGGCCTGGCACATGGTAAGTACTCAACCAATGGTAACCATCACCATTATTATTATTATTATTATGGAAGGTTTTAAAGTAGAATAGTGACCCAGTATCTTGTTTTTTGATGGCTAATTCTGGCCATATTGTGTGCAACAAATTATTGGAGGGCGAGAAGCTTAAAGCAGGTTGTCTAGTTAGAAGATTAATGGAGTAGTCCAAGTGAGGGATGACGAAGGCATGAAAAACTAGATGTGACACAAATTCCTACTAATATTAGAAGGTAAGTATATTGGATGAGTGATTGAGTATGGAAGTGAAATAGGTGAGCAACAGTTTTTTAGGAAACAATAATCAGAATAATTTTGCTTTAGGGCTAGATTAAGTTGGGCAGTTGTAGTTAGATGCAAAGATGGGAATGATATGTAAAAGACTGAGAATGGTTAAATTGAGAAGAACCTTGAAAATAAGATCCAAGGTTTTCTTTTTCTTTATTCTTTAGTCATTAAGAAACTACCCCAAGTTTTTGAGTAGGTTAATTTACTACTTTGTTCAGTCAAAGAGGAAGAAGAGATTTTCTAGTAAATGATAAGAACTTGAACTAGTATTGCAACAATGGAGATTTAAGAAAATTGAATTTGAAGAATCAATAGGACTTAGAGTTCAGAAAGAGAACAATGACATTAAGTGTGAGTGATAGAGAATGGTGATACCTTAACAGGTGTAAGCCAGGAAGGGGAGCCAATTTTGAGGGAAAGGTATATTTAAAGAACCACCACAAATTAAAAGAGACCCAATGGATACCTTGAAATTTTGAAGACAATGCTGTTGGATTTATTGAATCTTTCCTTAAAGCATGTGGCCAATCCATACTTCTACTCCTGGCAAGCAAATGGTTATATCATTCTTCATGATGAGGCTTTTTTTTTTTTTTTTTTTTTAAACCTCAAGACAGGATCTTGCTCTGTCACCCAGGCTGTAGTGCAGTGCCATGATCATAGCTCACTGCAGGTTCAAACTTCTGGGCTCAAGCGATCCCCCAACTCAGCCTCCCAAGTAGCTGGGACTACAGGCACACACCACCATGCCTGGCTAATTTTGTTTATTTTTTATGGAGACAGAGGTCTCGCTGTGTTGCCCAGATTGGTCTCAAATTCCTGGTCTCCAGTGATTGTCCCGCCTTGGCCTCCCAAAGTGCTGCAGTTACAGGTGTGAGCCACCACGCCCAGCCATGATCAGCCTTTTGATGTCTCCTTTTGTCAAAAGAAAATTGTCATTGTGTTGGTATAAAGACATATGATACAGGAGCAGCATTCTGAAGACTTCAACTATGGCTCTACTTCTTAATAGTGAAACCCCTGGAGAAGCAACTTAATGTCTCTGAACCTGTTATCTATCATTTGTGAAATGGAGATAAAACTTACCTGACCCTAACCCCAGCACTTTGGGAGGTGGTGGCGGGCAGATCACTTGAGGTCATATGTTCGAGACCAGCCTGGCCAACATGGTGAAACCTCATCTCTATTAAAAATATACTAATTAGCCGGGTGTGATGGTGGGCGTCTGTAATCCCAGCTACTCGAGAGGCTGAGATGGGGAGAATCGCTTGAACCTGGGAGGCAGAGGTTGCCGTGAGCTGAGATCTCACCGTTGCACTCCAGCTGGGGCAACAGAGCGAGACTCTGTTGGGGGGAAAAAAAAAAAAAAAAAAACCTTGCCTGACCAAACTCACAGGATGTTCCTGGGAATCATATAGGATTATGTATGTGAAAGTACTTGGTCAACTATGAATAAAACACTATAAATATATTGTCATTGCTACATAAATTAGTGTCGTTAAACAAGTATTTTGGAAACTATAATCATTAATTCTGTAAACATTTCTTAATACCTATGTTTTTCCTGTTTGGTTTTTTTTTTGGTTTTGGTTTTTTTTTTGAGATGGAGTCTCACTCTGTTGCCCCGGCTGGAGTGCAGTGGCATGATCTCGGCTCACTGCAACCTCTGCCTCCCAGGTTCAAGCAACTCCTGCCTCAGCCTCCCAAGTAGCTGGGATTATAGGCATCTGTCACCACGCCCCACTAATTTTTGTATTTTTAGTAGAGACGGGATTTCGCCATGTTGGCCAGGCTGTTCTCAAACTCCTGACCTCAAGCGAGATACCCTCCTCAACCTCCCAGAGTACTGGGATTACAGGCATGAGCCACTGCACCTGGCCAGTTCTTAAGTTTTAGATAGGTTATCACATAGACATTGATGATGGTGGAACTTAGAATGGATAAGACTTGTGGGCCAGAAACTTGAGCTTATGATGACTAGTTTTTTTTGTTTTTTTTTCTTTGGAGAGAAAGTCTCACTCTCGCCCAGGCTGGAGTACAGTGGCCCAGTCCTGGCTTACTACAACCTCTGCTTCCCAGGTTCAAGCAATTCTTGTGCCTTAGCCTCCCCAGTAGTTAGGATTATAGGCGCCCGTCACCATGTCCGGCTAATTTTTTTATTTTTAGTACCAATGTGTTTCACCATGTAGGCCAGGCTGGTCTGAAACTCCTGACCTCAGGTGATCCACCCACCTCGGCCTCCCAAAATGCTAGGATTATAGATGTAAGCCACCGCACCCAGCCTGTGATTAGTTTAATAGATAGCAGGGACAAGGGTAAACTAGCCAGAAGGCATGAATCTCAAAGGAGGAGGCATTTTTTTTCCCCTTAGTGGAGAGATGATGTTGGAAGTGCTAATGGGGAGCTAAGAGAATGCTGAAGCCTCCACTGGGATTAGTGGAATGTGGAAAAATGAGCACCATCCACTTTGAAAAAAGAATTTGAGAAGTGTTGTCCTTCAGGAGACCCAAAATGTAATTAAACTAGAGAGATGACGACAGTATTCTGTGTAGAGCTAAAGAACAGAGAGGCCAGGCACGGTGGCTCACGCCTGTAATCCCAGCACTTTGGGAGGCTGAGGTGGGTGGATCACCTGAGGTCAGGAGTTCAAGACCAGCCTGACCAACATGGAGAAACCCCCGTCTCTACTAAAAATACAAAATTAGCCAGGCGTGGTGGCGCGTGCCTGTAATCCCAGGTACTTGGGAGGCTGAGGCAGGAGAATCGCTTGAACCTGGGAGGCAGACGTTGCGGTGAGCTGAGATTGCACCATCACACTCCAGCCTGGGCAGCAAGAGCAAAACTCCATCTCAGGAAAAAAAAAAAAAAACCAGTCTGGCCAACATCATGAAACCCCGTCTCTACTAAAACTACAAAAAATTGGCTGGGCGCGGTGGCTCACGCCTGTAATCCCAGCACTTTGGAAGGCTGAGGCAGGCGGATCACGAGGTCAAGGGTTCGAGTCCAGCCTGGCCAACATGGTGAAACCCCGTCTCTACTAAAAATACAAAAATTAGCCGGGCATGGTGGTGCACACCTATAATCCCAGCTGCTCAGGAGGCTGAGGCAGGAGAATCGCTTGAACCTGGGAGGCAGAGGTTGCAGTGAGCTCATATTGCGCCACTGCACTCTAGCCTGGGCAACAGAGCGAGACTGCATCTGAAAAAAAAATATATATATATACACACACGCACACGCACACGCACGCGCACGCGCACGCACACACACACAATTACAGCCGGGTGTGGTAGTGTGTGCCTGTAGTCTCAGCTACTTGGGAGGCTGAGGCAGGAGAATTGCTTGAACCTGGGAGGCGGAGGTTTCAGTGAGCTGAGATCGTGCCACTGCACTCCAGTCCTGGTGACGATGCGAGACTCTGCCAAAAAAACCAAAAAAAAAAGAGATTGTGTGTAGGGGTTGTGGGATAGATTAAAACAAAATCTTATAATAGGAATTCTGAAGGCCTCAATGAAAAGGATGGAGGGAGAACAGCAAGAAGGACATTTTACGAGGGAAAGAAATACAGAGAAAAATTTAGAAGTGTAGATGTAGAGACTGTATTTTGGATAGTTGCCAAGGATGGCAATGATGGGAAGCATGATGAGATTAACTGACCTTAGGCATCTGAATGATACTTTGGAGTCAAGTTATTCACTTGGCACGGACTGTACCCCCATTGAAGTTAGAGGCCTCATAGGTCTAAGAGGGCAGTCCTTGCTTAGAATTGGGGAACAGGTTCAGTTAATTCTCAGGTTTCCTTGCCCAGTGGTAGAAACAGTAAGAAGATCTCTGTACCACCACCCCCTTTTTCCCAATTCCTGATCAGTCTGTGTTCTTGGTTTATTTTTCCAACTTCCTAAATTACAATGTTTTTCAGTCCTTGTTTTTTTAGCCACCATACATTAAATGTGAGTGAAAATAACTTGCGAATATTATTGGTTACTGTATAGATGTGCCCTTCATGTCAAAATTTGGATAAAAGGAAGATTTTCAACAGAACAGTTTGGTCAAAATGAATGTTACCAAATCAAGATTTTTAGGTTTTGAGGAGATTTTGTAGCTCTCTTTTTTGTTTGGTTGGTTTATTTTTTTGAGATGGAGTTTTGTTGTCACCCAGGCTGGAGTGCAGTGGCATGATCTCGGCTCACTGCAACCTCCCGCCCCCCAGGTTCAAGCGATTCTCCTGCCTCAGCCTCCTGAGTAGCTGGGATTACAGGCGTGCGCCACCATGCCCGGCTAATTTTGGGGTTTTTAGTAGAGACGAGGTTTCACCACGTTGGCCAGGTTGGTCTCGACCTCCTGACCTCAGGTGATCCACCTGCCTCGACGTCCCAAAGCGTTGGGATTACAGGCGTGAGCCACCACGCCCGGCAGATTTTGTAGCTCTTTAGGTTGTTCCAACAAATCCTCTATTATTAGCCATTTCAGTTGTTGACTATTTATATTGCATTTATATACATTTGTTTTCTGGTTTTTCCCTGTCGCAAATATAGAAAAGTAAGGAAACATAGTCTGAAAATTAGGAGAAAAAAGTATATATGGAGGCGAAAGAAAAAACTCTGGAAAAGTAGAAATAGGCCGGGCGTGGTGGCTCATGCCTGTAATCCCAGCACTTTGGGAGGCTGAGGCGGGCGGATCACGAGGTCAGGAGATTGAGACCATCCTGGCGAACACTGTGAAACCCCATCTCTACTAAAAATACAAAAACATTCGCCGGGCGTGGTGGCGGGCGCCTGTAGTCTCAGCTACTCGGGAGGCTGAGGCAGGAGAATGGCATGAACCCAGTGGGCGGAGCTTGCAGTGAGCAGAGATCAGGCCACTGCACTCCAGCCTGGGCAACAGAGCGAGACTCCGTCTCAAAAAAAAAAAAAGTAGAAATAATTGGCTGAAGATGAATTAGAAATGAAAAAGCAAAACCTTTAAAAAGCCTGAAAACTATATGGAAATGCTTTAAAATGCTTTAGGAGTTGCAAAACAAAGTAGTAGTTGATAATTAATTTTTTTTTTTTGAGATAGAGTCTCTATTGCCCAGGCCGGAGTTCAGTGGCACGATCTCAGCTCACTACAACCTCCACCCCACCAGGTTCAAGCGATTCTTGTGCCTCAGCCTCCCAAGTAGCTGGGACTACAGGCGTGACACCATGCCTGGCTAATTTTTGTATTTTTAGTAGCGATGGGGTTTCACCACGTTGGCCAGGATGGTCTTGAACTCCTGACCACAAGTGATTTACCTGCCTTGGCCTCCCAAAGTGCTGGGACTACAGACATGAACCACCCCACCTGGCCAGAGAATTAATTTTTGATGAAAAAAAATTTTAACTCTCTATTGAGCAACTTATTTTAGGCCAAATTCTATTTGGACAGTTATCTTTTGCCCCCTCAGGTCTCCTGCTGAAGCTCCTTTCTCCACTTGCGAAACAACACTATACATGCCTTTTTTCTCTTATTTGCTGATAAATTAAAATTTATTTTATTTTTATTTTTTATTTTTAGACGGAGTTTTGCTCTGTCTCCCAGGCTGGAATGCACTGGCATGATCTCGGCCCACTGCAACCTTCACCTCCACGGTTCAAGCGATTCTCCTGCCTCAGCCTCCTGAGTAGCTGGGACAACAGGCATGTGGCCACCATGCTTGGCTAATTTTTTGTGTTTTTAGTAGAAATGGGGTTTCACCATGTTGGCCAGGCTGGTCTTGAATTCCTGACGTCAAGTGATCCACCCGCCTCAGCCTCCCAAAGTGTTGAGATTACAGGGGTGAGCCTCTGCGCCCAGCCAAAACATACTCATTTGAAACTACCTATTTTTATTTTCAGTGTTATGTTAACATTGATTCCCTATAGCTTTCATCTACCTTTACTCATGAGTAGGTGACGTTTTTCTACCACTTAACCTGTACACATTTTAAAAAAGCTGTCCCAGCTGGTTTTGAAATGTAGAAGTGTGCCTTGAGTTGAAAAATAAATAGGAAAGTACAGGTCTTTAGATAACTAACTGTGGCATGAAGTCAATTTATACTTTTTTTTTCAGGTAAATACATTATAGTTCTTCAGTGTGACTTGAAGTAGAGCATTCACAGTGTGCATGAAAACATGCAGTACCACTTGTGTCTGGCAGAGGGGGAAGTAGGGAGTGGTCTCATAGGTGGATTTTTAGGAAGTTCTATGTTTTGAACAGAATTCAGCAATTAGTGGAATTATGTTGTTGGTTGTTAGGAAGTATATATCATCTAGGCCAGGCGCAGTGGCTGACGCCTGTAATCCCAACACTTTGGGAGGCCAAGGCAGGTGGATCACCTGAGGTTAGGAGTTTGAGACCAGCCTGGCCAACATGGTGAAACCCTATCTCTACTAAAAATACAAAGATTAGCCGGGTGTGGTGGTGGGTGCCCGTAATCCGAGCTACTTGGGAGGCTGAGGCAGGAGAATTGCTTGAACCCAGGAGGTGGAGGTTGTAGTGAGCCAAGATCTCGCCACTGCATTCCAGCCTGGGAGACGAGTGAGACTCTGTCTCAAAATAAGTAAATAAATAGGAAATATTCATCACGTAGAACACAGCTTTTTTTTCGAGACTGAGTCTCAGTCTGTCGCCAGGCTGGAGTGCAGTGGCACGATCTTGGCTCACTGCAACCTCTGCCTCCTGGGTTCAAGTGATTCTCCTGCCTCAGCCTCTCGAGTAGCTAGGACTACAGGCGTGCACCACCACACCCAGCTAATTTTTGTATTTTTAGTAGAGACGGGGTTTCACCATGTTGACCAGGGTGGTCTTAAAATCTTGACCTCATGATCTGCCCGCCTTGGCCTTCCAAAGTGCCGGGATTACAGGCGTGAGCCACTGCACCCAGCCAGAACGCAGCATCTTAAATAGTGTTTCTTTTCCCAAGTAGAGTGCTAAAAAAAAAAAAAAAAAATTCTCTGACCTGATGAAAAAACGGATTCTATCTTGATCTCAGAAATTTGTGTTTATTAGTAAGAGCTATTTAACCTTCTCATTTTTATAATGTCCCAAAAGTAACACTTGATTTATTTAGTAATCAATTCATTAAAAATGTTTATTTTTTAAACAATTACTCTACCATGAGGGCAAATTTGGTTATAGCATATATAATGGTTTGTTTAATCTTTGGTTGGTAAAAACATTCTTTGAGGCTTTTATTTTATTAGAATCTTGACATGCTATATTTGGGGGTAAAATATATTTTAATGCCTTATTCTAGATGAGTAAAAAGTAATGGTAATACATCTTTCTTGTGAAGTGAAAATAAACAAGGTCCAGTTTTATTTTACTAGATAGCAAATACATAAAAAAGAGGGATTAGTGATTTCAGTCTTTTAGAAATGGTTGGCATCTCTCTGCCTTAGTTCTTACCTCACTTGTAAAGGATTGAGTTCTCCTTAATGTTTTCTCCTGGTATGAGAATGTGGTTATATTCTTTCTTAGGTAATTGATATGAATCTTACCTAGTTTTTTTTTTTTTTTTTTTAGTTTAAGTTGAAATGTAAAGGAGCAGTTGGTTCTGTACATTTCCAAGCTTCTCTGTAATAATTGATAATTACAATGATGACCCTAAAGCATCAGGAAAATACTGTATACCATATGCTCAGATATATATATATATATTTGATGGAGTCTCACTCTGTCAGCCAGGCTGGAGTGCAGTGGTGTAGTCTAGGCTCACTGCAACCTCCGCCTCCCCGGGTTTAAGTGATTCTCCTGTGTCACCCTCTCGAGTAGCTGGGACTACAGGCATGCACCACCATGCCTAGCTAATTTTTTTGTTTTTAGTAGAGATAGGGTTTTACCATGTTGGCCAGGCTGCTCTTGAACTCCTGACTTCAAGTGATCCACTGTCCTTGGCCTCCCAAAGTCTAGGATTTCAGGTGTGAGTCACTGCACCCGGCCTATTTTTCTTAAAAAAATAAAATAAAATAAAATAAATCTGGAAAGAGGGCGCTGCCTTACATTTCAGTCTATATTTATTAGACTCCTAATGTACATTTCTCTCTCACTTTCTTTATTTTGAAAAACAAAGCACTATTTAGTAAAGAGCCTGAAACTGCTTCAGTCCAAGCTGATTTTGAGTGCATAAAGATTTACTTGTTGGATTCAGTAAAAAAGGAATAAGAAAAACTTACTATATAGTAATTTTTCCTAGGTATATGACCTCAAAATTGTGCTTAGATGCCATTGAAATAGACGTTCATGTTTTCCATTCCACTCAACAAATATCACTTAAAAACAGTACAGTTGGTGATTTCTTACAGAAATCATAAATATGTACTGCAGAGTGAAAAAACCAACTACTTAACCATGACGAAATGGGAACTTTTGGTTAAATGTGTAGGGATAGGCCAGGTGCAGTGGCTCATGCCTGTAATCCCAGAACTTTGGGAAGCCAAGGCAGGCAGATCACCTGAGGTCAGGAGTTCGACACCAGCCTGGCCAACATGGTGAAACCCGGTCTCTACTAAAAATACAAAAATAAGCTGGGCATGATGGCGGATGCCTGTAATCCCACCTACTCGGGAGGCTGAGGCAGGAGAATCCCTTGAACCTGGGAGGCGAAGGTTGCAGTGAGCCGAGTTCACGCCACTGCATTCCAGCCTGGGCGACAGAACAAGACTCCGTCTCAAAAAAAAAAAAAAAAAATTACAGGGATAAATTTGCAGTGATAACATTTTACACATATGCAAAAACTGCTGTATCTCAAACAGTTTAGATGGAAATGAATATGATTTGCTTTCAGAATGTGTGTGAGGTGACTCAGAAAGTGACTCCAATGATAAGGAATGCACTGGTTTCGAATATACGCATAAAGATTTTGAATGAAAGTGTTTGTGAAACATTAAGTAAGGTAGGAGAAAAATCAATATTTTGAAATTATGATTTATTATTTTAAGCCTACTAAATTAATTTGCATTTCAGAAGTAGACATCTCGTGTTTGGTCTATATCTCTAAAAGTGCATAATCAAGTTGGTCAGAAAACATTGTTTTTATGTTCTTATTATAAAGGAACACGGTAAATCACCGTTTCTTTCTAGTTAGGCTTATTTGGTATTAAAGTGTTGTGGGGTTTTTTTTGAGATGGTGTCTCGCTGTGTTGCCCAGGCTGGTCTCCAATTTCTGGCCTCAAGTGATCCTCCTGCCCCAGCCTACCAATTAGTCATGATTACAGACATGCTTCACTACTCACAGCGTTAAATTGTATTTATTGTACTTCATTTAAGGTAAAGAATATCTAATACTATAATACAATATTTTGAGAGTTCTGCCTAAAGATGTTTTGGCTTAAACAAAAAAGTTTTGGTTATCCTGAAAGAACTTAATTTTGTGAGACAACTCATTTCTCTAATAATTCTTAACAGAGAACATGTTAGTATAAATAGCTTTAAAAGTGGTATAATTTGCTTACTATTTAGAAAAACACTTCTACCCAATAAATGAAGAAGAAAGAAAAATCCCTGCTTTACAATTTTTACTCTTATCTAGATCCAATTATTAGTTTTTAAGTTAATGTATTTTTGGTGACTTATTTTTTATTAATTAAAAACATTTGCAGCTGTCCCTTTCCCCCCAACACATCGCTTGACATCTGAAGAAGTATTTGATTTGGATGGGATACCCAGGGTTGATGTTCTGAAGAACCACTTGGTAAAAGAAGGTCGAGTAGATGAAGAAATTGCGCTTAGAATTATCAATGAGGGTGCTGCCATCCTTCGGAGAGAGAAAACCATGATAGAAGTAGAAGCTCCAATCACAGGTAAGCTTATTCATGTTTTGGGTATTATTTTTATTATGTCATTATTTAGTTGCCTGGATTTACAACTTACTGTTTTCAGTGATAGTGTATGCTAAATCAATATTACTCGGGCATTATCTTGAATTTCAAATTATTTTCCATACTTAAAAATGATTGCCTGTTTTCAGTGAATAGACATGATTCTAAATAATCTGAGTGTAGAAGTTAGTCTAATATGCTTTTGTGAAGGTTTCATCAATTGTGTTGACCATACTTCAATTTGATCAATACTTACTTTGCTTTCAATTGTTAGGGTCAAATACCTTGATGTAATATCAGATACCAAAAGTGACCATTTAGAGAGCAACAGAAAGTATTGAGTTAGAATGGATATTTTAACTGCCACCATTGTAATTTTGTCATCTTGAAACTTAAAACACATCCTTGGAGTCCTAGAGACGATCTTTATAAATGTAGATTTCAGTTTGTCACTGACCACAAATTTCGTTATTTCTGTTACATCTTTTTCTAGATCTTGAGCACATGAACACTTGGTTACACATCATCCTAATCGTGACTCTTCATAGACTACTTCCTTCTCAGACATTTCTTGATAGCATTTGTACTATGTCTTATGTAAAATACGTTTTAACTTAAGTAAAATTTGTTGTTTTAGAGATTTTTTTTCCCTTGTCTAATAATATTCTTGTTTCAGTGTGTGGTGACATCCATGGCCAATTTTTTGATCTGATGAAACTTTTTGAAGTAGGAGGATCACCTGCTAATACGCGATACCTTTTTCTTGGCGATTATGTGGACAGAGGTTATTTTAGTATAGAGGTAATAATCATAAATTGTCATTTGATTTACTGTTAAGTGTTAACATAGATGCTTTCCCTTAATCTTAGTTTTTACAAGTACCTGTGTTAGGTTTTTTTAATAACTCTGCATATTCTGAAGTTTTTATGAAAAGCTACTATTTGTTCCTGTTCTGTCTTTCAAACAATTCAAATAAATTTCTTTGTGTAACTCTGTTTATATAATTATAATTGCCATTTTTTTCCCAGTGGAATTTATGAGCAGACTGAGGGGTCTTTATTGCCCTGTTAACTAGTGGCCTTAAAAAGTTAGTGCTATTTATGTCGCTTGCCCCTAAAGGAATTAAACCATGTGAAAACAGATTACTTGAATTCTGTCTGATTAAATAAAGTATATTGTGATTTTTTTATTGCTTGAGCCCCAGTGCTTCTGTTTCTCCTTGTGTAGCTATTAAGACTCAACTATATCCTATGGAATCTTTGTGTATTTGGAAAGTAGTAATTTGTTTTTAAAAACTTGAGGCATTAAAATGACTTTTTGATTATCACTTAACAGTAGATGGTTCCTTTTGCTCCTTTTTCTTTTTTCTTCTTCTTTTTTTTGAGACAGGGTCTTACTCTGTGGCCCATGCTGGAGTACAGTGGCACCAGCATGGCTCAATGTAGCCTTGACCTCTTGGGCTCGAGGGATCCTTCTGTCCCAGTCTCTCAAATAGCTGGGACCACAGGTGCACACCACCATGCCTAGACTAATTTTTAATTTTTTTGTAGCAATGGAGTTTCCTATGTTGCCCAGGCTGGTCTTGAACTCCTGGGCTCAAGTGATCCTCCTGCCTTGGACTCCTAAAGTATTGAGATTACAGATGTGAGCCACGTTGCCCTGCCATCTTTTTAAATTATATAAATAAAATTCAGTAAATGTAGAACAATATGTATTTTCCAATATATATATTTTCTTTCTTTTTTTTAATGAAAAGGGGATCATATTATAATATTGTCTGTAACTTGCTTTTTCATATATCCCTACACCAAATATCTTTCCAAGTCAGTAAATATAAACTTGTAGCATCATTTTAATATCTGCGTTGTTTTCCATCTAATAAACAAACCATAATTAATTAATTCCTTGTTGTTAGACACTGAAGATTTTCCCAGTTTTTTTCCTTTACAAATGATGCTTTAATGAGTCATATTATTCATACGTCTTTACATACTTGCCTGATTATTTTTGTAGGACAGATTCCTAGAGGTAGAATTGTGGGGTCAAATTTCTACCAATAGATACCTGTGTTGCACATTTAATATGTTCTAAGCATGTTCTAGGCACTGAAGACATATCGATTAATCCTCACAATAATATTAATGAGGTAAGTACTGTTGTTTTATTCATTTTATAGATGAGGAACCTGAGGCTTAGAGAGGTTAAGTAACTTGCCCAAGGTATTGTTAGTAAACAGCATAGCCAGGCAATGTGACTCCCAGCATATGCTTTTAACCACCTTTCCTAGTAGATACTGAAACCTTACCTGGTGAATTTACGTTGGTTACTGTTATTTATATCTCCTTCTCCAGTGTTTCCAATATACCTTTTTTTCTGAGGTGTGCTAGGATTCTCAGAGTGGAAGGAAGTTCTAGACTCTGTCCGTCCTGCTTCCCTTAGGAATTTTGCTATTTTGAGTTCTTCTTCCTCCTGCTGATAGTTGATTATTAGCCTCGTCAACTTTTCCCAAATTATCACAGGGCTTCAGGCAAATCAGAAAATGGCCCATCTTAACAAAAAAATTTCAGGCATTTGACCAAAACAATAAAATAAACAGTTTTATGAAGCTTATTTGGTAACTAAGTTGGTGTGCATGTCCTTGTGTAAGATTGTTTTGTAGCTGACTCTTTTTTTTTTTTTTAATTGAGATGGACTCTCACTCTGTCACCCAGGCTGGAGTGTAGTGGCGTGATCTCGGCTCACTGCAACCTCTGCCTTCCAGGTTCAAGAGATTCTCCTGCCTCAGCCTCCCAAGTAGTTGGGATTACAGGTGCCCACCACCACTCCCGGCTAGTTTTTGTATTTTTAATAGAGATGGGGTTTCGCCATGTTGGTCAAGCTGGTCTGGAACTCCTGACCTCAGGTGATCTGCCTGCCTTGGCCTCCCGAAGTGCTGGGATTACAGGCGTGAGCCACCGCACCTGGATGTAGCTGACTCTTTCAATACATTTTGTTGTTATAAAAGGAACATAACAAAGAATCAAAATAAGCATTGAGAACAGATTATTTCCCTGATTTTATTACTTTTTTCCCTTTTGAATAAAATGAAGGGTGTGAATAGTTACGTTTAAATATACCTTAATTTATTAACAATAAAGTTTGGTTGGGTGTGGTGGCTCACACCTGTAATCCCAGCACAGGTTGGCCAAGTCAGGCAGATTGCTTGAACCTAGGAGTTCAAGACCAGCCAGGGAAACATGGTGAAACCCTGTCTCCACAAAAAAATACAAAAACTTAGCTGGGCCTGGTGGCATGTGCCTGTAGTCCCAGCTGCTGAAGAGACTGAGGTAGGAGGATTTCTTGAGCCCAGAAGGTCGAGGCTGCAGTGAGCAGTAATTGTGCCATTGCACTCCAACCTGGGTGACAGTGAGACCTTGTCTCTAAAAATAAAAAAGTTTGTTTTTTCTTTTTGCATATGATTATATAAACCATGCTTATTTCCATATCAAATAGTTCTTGCTTTTTTAAGCAAATAGGTAAAATGTGAGTCTCTTTCTTATGTTAAATCTATTTAGAGAATAGTATCTGCTATAATGTTTAATAATATTTTTATTTGAAAAATTATATTTGCATTGAATTAGTTCAGATAATAAGCACTTACCATCTGTAAGGCAATATTCATAATCAATGAAACAAACATAAAACATGGACCTTCCCTTCATGGGCAGCATGGCATAATGCTTAAGATCAGAGGATCAGAATCCTATCTCCATCAGTTAGAAGTTTTGTGGTTTTGGACAAGTTACTTAAGATCTTTGCTTCAGTTTCTCATTTGTAAAATAAAGATGATATTACATACTTCATAGTGTTGTTTGAGGAATAAATTAGGGGAATTAATTATATAGTGCTTCACATATTGTAAGTACTTAATAAATGTTAGCTGCTGTTATTTTGACAGTATTATTTTATTTACTAATATGCATCTGTAGACCAGTGTGCTAATTGTTTTTATATTGGGCAGTCTATAAACCCAAAGTAATTAAATAGATTGTTTGACTCATTCATTCAACAAATATTTATTGCTCTTCTCCTATTTGCTAGGTACTTTTCTGGGAGTGGAGAATCAAAAGTGAATAAGATGACAAAATCTGTGATTTTGTGGTACTTATATTTTAGTAAGGGACAAAGAAAGATAATAGAGGATGGTAAGGGTAATAGAGGAAAAGGAGCAAAGATCAAGCAGCTTCATTAAACAAAAATACAAGATAAATTCATTAGAAAAATTTTCTTTTGCAGTGTGTCTTATATTTATGGGTTCTGAAGATTCTATACCCAAGCACATTATTTCTTCTGAGAGGCAACCATGAATGCAGACACCTTACTGAATATTTTACCTTTAAGCAGGAATGTGAGTACTGCCAGGAGAAATGTTTTCACTTCCTCAGTATTCTTTTGGACTTAAGTGAGTAGTAAGAGTTTTGAAGACTTTACAGTGCAACATGTAAGGACAGATTTCATGTCCACACATAAAGCTTTGAGGACAGTTGTCAAGCACTCTCTGGTGTTTAATGTATTAAGAAGTTTTTGGTGGGGCATGGTGGTTCACGCCTGTAATCTCAGCAGTTTGGGAGGCCCAGGCAAGGGGATTGCCTGAGCTCAGGAGTTGGAGACCAGCCTGGCCAACATGGTGAAACCCCATCTCCACCAAAAATACAAAAAAAAAAAAATTAGCTGGGTGTGGCGGCACACTCTTGTAGTCCCAACTACTCAGGAGGCTGAGGTGGGAGGATCTCTTGAGCCTGGGAATCAGAGGCTGTAGTGAGCTGAGATTATGCCACTGCACAGACAATTGCCTGGGCAATAGAGTCAGACCCTGTCTCAAAAAAAAAAAAAAAAAAAAGAAGTTTTCATTTCAGAATTTCCTATTATGTTTAACTTTTACAAACATACTTAGAGTTTTATATATAAGTTTTAATGTTAAAATTAATTTTTCTAAGCCGCATACGGTGGCTCACGCTTGTAATCCCAGCACTTTGGGAGGCCGAGGCGGGCGGATCACCTGAGGTCAGGAGTTCGAGACCAGCCTGGCCAACATGGCGAAACCCCATCTCTACTAAAAATACAAAAATTAGCCAGGCGTGATGACATGTGCCTGTAATCCCAGGTACTCAGGAGGCTGAGGCAAGAGAATCACTTGAACCTGGGAGGCGGAGGTTGCAGTGATCCAAGATCGCACCATTGTACTCCAGCCTGGGCAACAAGAGCGAAACTCTGTCTCAGGAAAAAAAAAATGTATATATTTTTTCTAACAGGAAAAAATAAAAACCAAAAGAAAAAAATGTTATTTTGCATTGGAGATTTTTGTCCTTCAATCTTGAGGCATTCCTGTGAGGAAACCTACAAATTGTTTATCTTGTTACCATTGCAGATCATTTGAATCATGCTATTAATGATTGAAATTCTTCTTAAATTTTTTTTGTTTTTTTTATATCATTGTTTTAAGACTAGTCAGGTACAGTTGGTGAAATTCTTAACCTGCAATGTTTATCTCCTTTCTCTCTCAAATTATTACAGCAATGGTAATCTAATACCTGTAAGTAACCATATGTTACAGAACAAGATTAGGCCTTTTTCACACCTCAAACCTTTGTGCTTTTTTATTATTTTTATTATATTTATTTTTTTTGAGACAGTCTCGCTCTGTCGCCCTGGCTGGAGTGCAGTGGTACAATCTCGGCTCACAGCAACCTCCTCATCCCGGGTTCAAGCATTCTCCTGCCTTAGCCTCCCAAGTAGCTGAAATTACAGGCATGCGCCACCACGCCCTGCTAATTTTTGTATTTTTAGTAGAGGTGGGGTTTCACCATGTTAGCCAGGCTGGTCTCTAACTCCTGACCTCAAGTAATCCACCTGCCTCGTCCTCCCAAAGTGCTGGGATTACAGGTGTGAACCACCGCATCTGGCCTGCCTTTGTGCTTTTTAAGTTAATATTTATGACTGTATTAAGTAGAGTTAAACTCTAAAAGCAGAAATAATTTCAACGTTTTGAGACTCAAAACATGATCCAATAAAGGTCATATTAAGTAGAGACTTGCAGCAAAAGGAGAAAAATACAGTGATGGGTAGTGGCAGAAGTGGCATACTCATAACTTCAAGGATCAGGCAGTTAACCTAAATGAGTAAGATAAGACCTGGAAAGTGCATGCTTGACCTAAAAGCAGTCGAATTAGAATTTTTATTAAACCACAGTGCTAGAAAACAGAGTCGTTAGCACACTACCAGTTTAGAATCTCTGGTTGCTGGATATATATATGGTTTTTTAAATATTTGAATATTACAGTATTAAAACAGGAAATAGGAACTAAGTTCTTTTTCTTTGCCTAGATAAATAACAAACCACCTACCAAAATCTCATCAAAACCAAAATAGGAATTTAAAGTTGTAAAGGAGCAAATGAAAGTGCATGATATCTCTCTAAAAGTAAATGATAGTTTGATTTGGTAGAGTTTTGTCTTTCTTGTGTTTCTGTATTGGCTTCCTGCTTCACTGCCCATTTTAAAGTATTCATTGTAGACAAGAGGAACCCCTCAGCTTTTCTGACATGAGCATGCTATTATCTTTTATTTTTCAGAAAAATTTGATGAACCTTGAATTTTGTTGTGATGATGTAGTCATCTTGCCTGTAATAAGAATAAAGTAGTCATTGACTCTTAGAATAAAATAAAGCAAGTATTAAAATGATTTTAACCTCAAGTACAGTTCTAATTTTGCCTTATTTGGCCGATAAAGGTGAAGGGTTGAGCTGTTTTTAAGAGATTTCTTTCTTTCTTTTCTTTTTTTTTTTTGAGACAGAGTCTTGCTCTGTTGCCCAGGCTGGAGTGCAAGTGGCACGATCTCGGCTCACTGCAGCCTCCACCTCCTGGGTTCAAGTGATTCTTGTGCCTCACCCATTGAGTCTCTGGGATTACAGGTGCACACCACCATGCCTGGCTAATTTTTGTATTTTTAGTAGAGACAGTGTATTTTTAGTAGAGACAGTCTGGCCATGTTGGCCAGACTGGTCTTGAACTCCTGGCCTCAAGCGATCTGCCTGCTTTGGCCTGTCAAAGTGCTGGGATTACAGGAGTGAGCCACCGTGCCTGGCCTGTTTTTAGAGATTTGACTTACTTATTTTTAACAATACTTGATGACTTTTCTGTCATCCAAAATAATTTTAGAGAGCAAATATTTTGCTTCATGAGACATAACATCATCGAGAATAATTTTAGAGAGAGCAAATATTTTGTCTTCATAAGACTGATAACATTGCATATTTTTGTTGATTCTTATAGGGGAAGATGGTTTCCTTAAAAAAAATTGTGTGCAGTAAGATTTATTCTCTGTGGTATTTACTTCTGTGACTTTTGACACTGCATAGAGTTGCCCACTACCACTATCATGATACAGAAAAGTTTTATCATGCCATAAGTTCTCTCTTGCTACCTTTTTATAGTCACCCCTTCACTCACTCTGAAGCCCTGGCCACCACTTTGCTGTTTACTGTTTGTATAATTTTCTTGCCATCTGTCTGTCTGTCTGTCTGTCTATCTATCTATCTATCTGGGCTATTACTACAGTTGAAACTAACTATCTCAATTTCCTTATAAATAGCTATAAGATATAAAGGAGGGGAGAGAACAAGAAATAAAAATCTAATATATATTTTTTTAAAATGGTCAACCAATAATGTAATTTTCAATTAGTTTTTTGTTTTTCTAGGTAAAATTAAGTATTCGGAAAGAGTCTATGAAGCTTGTATGGAAGCTTTTGATAGTTTGCCTCTTGCTGCACTTTTAAACCAACAGTTTCTTTGTGTTCATGGTGGACTTTCACCAGAAATACACACACTGGATGATATTAGGAGAGTAAGTATATATTTTACTTCCAAGATTGATTTCTATTTATAGTACATTGTTGAGTAGAGTTGAAGTTTCAAACTTCTCTTCACTGCCAAGATTAGGTAATGGTAAAAATTAATATACTGATATCTTAAGGAAATAGCTTCTATTTATTCACAATAATATAGTATGAACTGTATTCAAAGTTGGTATCATTTTCCTATGCACATTTTGTCCTTACTTTTTGATGAGTTACTTCTGTTCTTTTCTTTCTTTCACAGTTAGATAGATTCAAAGAGCCACCTGCATTTGGACCAATGTGTGACTTGTTATGGTCCGATCCTTCTGAAGATTTTGGAAATGAAAAATCACAGGAACATTTTAGTCACAATACAGTTCGAGGATGTTCTTATTTTTATAAGTAAGGAAAAATATCCAAGATTAATCACATTTTAGTTGTTAACATAACATATGCTTCATACAGAAAAACCATTATTTTACTTAATTTACTCTTTTTCCCCCACAGCTATCCAGCAGTGTGTGAATTTTTGCAAAACAATAATTTGTTATCGATTATTAGAGCTCATGAAGCTCAAGATGCAGGGTAAGAATTCTGTTTCCCTGACCCAAATTAACATCTAAAATATAAATCAAACTTAGTAACCATGATTGATGCTTTACGATGCATATTAAGCTATTTGTTTTGCAGCTATAGAATGTACAGAAAAAGTCAAACTACAGGGTTCCCTTCATTAATAACAATTTTTTCGGCACCTAATTACTTAGATGTCTACAATAATAAAGGTAAGATATTGTTGATTAAAAAAATTGTTAAACAACTTAGTATTTTAATTGACTTTTTTAATATAATAAAAAAGGGGTGTTGTTTGAAACTATTAGTATCCAGATTTCTTTATAAATAACTGTAAGATGGAGGGGAGAGAACAATAAATAAAAATCCAAAATTTGAAACTAAGTAATATGTAACCCCATTCCACAACTTGTCTCTTGGAAAAGCCGTTTTGTAAAACGTGCTCTGAGTTAAGTGCATCAAGCAAAACCAAACATGATTTTCTCAAACTCCCCTTTCTTAAATCTTTTTCCTTATTGAGGATGTTTTCTTATTTGTATAAAGCTGCTGCTGCTTTGATGATTTTATTTGCACTGTCTACTTGTTGAGTTTATCATGTTTCTTGTTTTATGTTCACTGATCGAGTTTCTCTTTCCCTTTCTTATTTCCTTCTTTTACCTCCACAGTCTTATCACTGCCCCATGAAGATTTGTATTTGAGCTTTTTTTTTAAATTAATCCAGTTTCATCTCATTTGAGGGATACATTCTTCTCTTTCTTTTTACTGCTTTTTTCCTTTGCCTTCCATTCCAGAGATTTTCATTTCCCCACCTTCCCTGAAAATTTGACCTGTGTATAGTAATTGGATTTCATTTTATTTTGAATACAGTTTATTGACAGAAAGTGCCAAAGGTTCTTAATCTAGTTAAGTGTGTGTCAAGGACATTGAAGATGAGATTGGGTATGTTTATGTAGTTTACATCTTTGGAAGATGATATTAAGAGGCCAGCTTCTCTTCTGTCTTGACATGTCTGGAATTCAGTTGACTATGCCATAGCTTCAGGTTCAGACTGGAGTGGATGTGCCAAGAGGAAAGAACAGAAGGTTAAAGAGTTTAAAAAGGACATTTAGAGAGAGAATGAGGTCATTGCTAAATAAGAGTCATGGTGTAAGTTCAAAAGAGGAACAGAGGAAGTTTTTTTGGATGATGAGAGGTGATGGTTAAAGGATTAAAACATTCGCCTGAGACCAAACAGTAGCATGCTGGATAACTTGGGTACAGAATATGCTACAAGAACTTATACTATAGATATCTTATGAAATATGACTTCATTTTTGAGAAGAAACATATCTAAGTTTTGATTCCATTCTCTCTCTCTCTCGAGACAGGGTCTTGCTCTGTTGCCCAGGCTGGAATGCAGTGGTGCAGTCTCGGCCGACTGCTACATCTGCGTCCTGGGTTCAAGCGATTCTTTTGCCTCAGCCCTCCCTAATAGCTGGGATTGTAGGCACCCGCCACTTCGCCCAGCTAATTTTTATATTTTTATAGAATGAGGTTTCACCATGTTCACCAGGCTTGTCTTGAACTCCTGACTTCAAGTGATCTGCCTGCCTCAGCCTCCCAAAGTGCTGGGATTATAGGCCTGAGACACTGCGCCCCTGCCCTGATTCCATTCTCAAAAACAGAACCAAGTGTTAAATTTAACTTTCTACCAATGCTCTAATTCCTCAACTGTGACTTCCTCTTGTTAGTATTAAGGGAGCTAGTGTTCAGTGTCCAGTTGAGTACTGCCTTACTGATTGTCCTTTGTTGGTTTGACTCAGGAGGTTAAGTGATGGATTTTTTTTAGCACTTAGAAACTCAAACCATTGACTGTCTTATCAAAAATCAGATGTCTCTTTGTAGTCCTGAGTCTGTACATAAATAGTGTTAATGGTTTGAGTGTTTACGTTGTATGGGTATGTTTGTAATTTTTCATTCTATCCATAAGGCAATTTTCTAGATTTTTCTCTCTTTTCTCCCTTACAAAAGATCTGAAAGCTTGGTATCAGCTCATAATTTTTGAGGCTAATTTAAAATACTTTTTTTTCCCACTTTGAACCGATTGTCAAAACATATAATTTAAAATACTTTTATTTCAGATGGGAATTTCATATGGGAAACAAATATATACTTATTAAGTTAGTAAACAGTAATATGTAGCAGAATTACTTTTGATTCTCTATTAGCCAAAATCACAAATGTTAGAATTTAACATCTGCATTTCAGTGCTTTTCATTAAAATGAAAAAAAAGTTAACCATAAAATTATATCTACAAGACATTTTATACTTTTATGTATTTTCATGTGAAATGCATTGTCTGATCTTAAACTTCTGTGGTAGGCAGGGTAGACATATTAGTCCTGTTTTATAAATGAGAAACACATTAGTTGAATAATTTACCAAGCATTGCACAGCTAGTATGTGCTATAGTTTAGATGAGAATCCAGCCCTTCTAACCCAGTGTTCTATACAGTAATATAACCAGTAACTGAAATCTATGTAGGTCATTTAAGATTTCAATTATATCAACATATTGAAACATTAGATACCTGCATCTGAAATGAATATGTTATCTTTGGATTGTTTGGTTATAATATTCTCTTTTGGTGTTTTAGTGGGATTTTTTTTCTAAACGAAGTAAAATATTTCTTTGTAGTAGTTTTGTCCGATTTTCCATATTAAATGAAACAAATACATTCATACATTTATAAGTAAAATATTCCAAATGGGTGGGATTTTTTTGTTTGCTTTATTACCATTCAGCTATCCTTTTCAGGTTGCCTGAAGCTAGAAAGATCTTAAATTCTCAATTTGTTTGAACGTTAAAAACCTAGAAAATTGCTCATTGCCATTCTGTGTTTCCTCTAAAAACTGAGTTTTCACAATTTTGGATTTAGTAAAAATGTATGTTCATCATTGGATTATAAAGTAAAACAAACATTCTGGAAAGAATCTGGAAATTTCATTAGTAATGTGAAGACCTGACTATAGTTACAGTTCTACATAACAGTGTTAAAAACAAAACGTGTGTTATTGTTAAAAATTAGTTCCTTCCTCCTTCTACCAGCCCTGATTCCACTCACCCCCGATCTCCCTTCCTCTTAATATTTTTCTGCTTTTATGTATTTTATATTTTTAAGGCTAATGACAAATAGTTACATTGATGTTCAACTTATCTTGCAGCTGCTGTATTAAAGTATGAAAATAATGTGATGAATATTCGACAGTTTAACTGTTCTCCACATCCTTACTGGTTGCCTAATTTTATGGATGTCTTCACGTGGTCTTTACCGTTTGTTGGAGAAAAAGGTATAATTTTTATTTTTTAAAAAAATTGTTTTATTACTGTTACATTTACTCCAGTTTACTATCATAGGCACATAGTTGCTAAAGGAAACCAAAGTCTAGTTTCACTGTGGTTACAGCTCTACTTATGTCAGTGGGTGTGGACATAAGAGTCTCAAAGATATTTTAGTTAGCTGTTTACAGCCCCCATGTGAGGCTGTCTGGGGAACTGGGAGAAGATTTATAAATAGCCCAATGTCTTCAGCTGTTGGATTTTCTTTTTTTTTTTTTTTTTTTTAGCTTAAATCTTTTATGAAGGGGTGGAGAGATTGCTTTGCTTGAAATGGGCCCTTCTGCGTATCTTAACACCATTTTTGGGCATTTCACCGAAATTCATGGGAAAATTTAGTAGCCTTCATTTTAGCAATATTAGTCATTTTAATAGCAGTTCTGTACTTTAAGAGAAATCGTAAAGAGAAATTCAGATTGTAACCCAATATTCCTTCTCTTATATAAAAAATATGTATAAAATTTTAGTAGTGATGCCTTTCTGATAATTCAGAGGAACACTTGTTAGTACATAATAGGCTTTTTGAGAGAAAATAAATGCTATTTAAGAAATTCTGTTTCTGTGTTTCATTTGTAGTTCTATAGAATTCTTAGGATTTTGTTACCTATCATGTTCTTTTCCATTTTAAGTTAATTTTTTTATAAGAAAATGCCTCAGTTTCCATATGTGGAAAATGACATTATGAGAGTACAGACATGGTTATAAAACATTTTGTTCAGTATCCCCCTCTATTTTTTCTCACCTCTTCCATATTACAAAATGTTCCTTTCTGTATGAGATATGTCACTTCTGCCAAGGCAATTTGTAGTTCTGAAATTCAGAATTAATACTGAAACTGTGTATGTTAAACAGGTTTTCTGCAGATTGCATTTGGTGTTCTTCATTTACTCAGTAGGTCCAATGTTAATATGGAGATAGAATTACCCTTTAGCATTTGAGAAGGGGGCCAGTTAAGGGCTTAGGTGCAAGGGATGCATTACACTTACAACCTTCTATCTTTGGTGTATGAGAAATAGTTCAATCATAGCATCATCAGACGAATTAAATAATTCATCCTGCTCACTCTCCTGCCTTCAGGCTAGAGTGCAACTCAACTATTTTAATGTAATATGGGAAGGATGGAGGGGCCAGGAAGATAAGGTAGGAGGAAAATGGACATTTCATGGATTCTAATTTGATTCTCTGATGGTCCCACATAAGGAAATATTTCATTGTATCTAATCTAATATTTATGCTATGAGTATTTAAACAAGGAAAGAAATAGAGATAATAGGTTTTTCTCAACTAATGCACCTGTCAAAAACCAGGGCATCATAGGGTTTTAGAGCTCATAAGTGGATTTAACAATCATTTAGCCCAACTCCTTTTGAGAGATGAGATAATTTAAGATGAATTCTGTGGATCCCTTACAAGTGAAGATGGAGAACAGTAGGCTTTTATCAGTATTCCTATATTTGAGGTCTGGTACTAAGTGATCTTTAGTTTTTCCATTGCCACTCTAAATCATCTTTTATAAACAAGGAAATATTCAAACTTTTTGACCATTTTTGTTGTTTTTCTTTAGATCTTCTCTAAATTATTCACATCTCTCTAAAAATGTAAAGCTCAGATTTTAACATTACATGCAAATAGAATTCTAGCCAGTGTTGAGCACAGTAAGAAAATCTTCTCAAACTCTTTGCATATTTTGCTATTTTAATACATGATGGCTGTTTAGATAGCCTGACTACTTCTTGATTGTAATGAGCATTTTCTTTTGGTGTGAAAAGCAGCAAGTGACATTTGTTTTACTTCCAAGAAGCCAGTTGGACTCTGGGTCTAGTTCCTGAGAAGCAACTAACCTAAGCCAGAGGCTTCCTGAAAGGCTGATTTAATCCCAAAATTAGGTGAAAGCAATGTTTCCTTACCCTTTTGGGAGTTAAAACCCCCACTATTTTTTTTGTAGAGACAGAGTCTCGCTCTGTCACCCAGACTAGAGTGCAGTGGTGCCATCATAGCCCACAGGAACCTTGAACTCCTGGGCTTATGTAATCCTCCTGCCTTGGCCTTTTAAAGCACTGAGATTATAGGTGTGAGCCACTGCACCTAGCCAAGAACCCCTTTTCTATTTCACTAAAAATATTCCTACATTGGCCTGTAGTCCCAGCTGCTAGGGAGGCTAAGGCAGGAGGATCACTTGAGCCCAGGAGTTTGAGAATACACTACGACAATCACACGTCTGAATAGCCACTGCACCCCAGCCTAGACAATATAGCAAAACCCTGTCTCTAAAGAAGTAAAATAACTTACATTGGGAAAATTTCAACATACACCAAGGTAGAGTGAATAATATGAATTTCCTATATACCAATTATTCATCTTCAACAATTATCAAATCATAGCCAATCTTGTATCATTTATGTCCCCATCCAGTACTCCCCACCTCATACCTCAATTATTTTGAAACAAATCTCAACTCTTTTCTACCTATAAATACTTTAGAATATATTTCTAAAAGATAAAGAGTCACATTTTAAAAGTACACATAAAAACATTTATTAATTTTTTTTTTTTTTTTTTTTTTTTAGGCACAGTCTCATTCAGTTGCCCAGGCTGGAATGCAGTCTCATTCTATTGCCCAGGCACGATCTCAGCTCACTGCAACGTCCATCCCCCGGGTTTAAGTGATTCTCGTGCCTCAGCCTCCTGAGTAGTTGGGATTACAGGCATGCTGTACCACACCTGGCTAATTTTTGTATATTTAGTAGAGACGGGGTTTCACCATGTTGGCCAGGCTGGTCTCAAACACCTGGCCTCAAGGACTCTGTTTGCCTCAACCTCCTAAAGTACTGGGATTACAGGTGTGAGCCACCGTCAAAAACATTTATTAATTTCTTAATATAGAATCCCTTTGAGAATCTGATAAAAGTTATGGACTTTTGCTTCAGAAAAATTCATGTATAAATGTATGTACTCACAACATTTTCAGGATGGTCATAGTTCTGAAATGAATTTGCAACCTTCACACTTATTGGCCCTCCTTTAAGAACCTCTGTTCTAGAGGATCTAATATTATATGATCTTCCATAGAGGGTCATACATGTAAGATTTATTTACTAGATTTTTTTTAAGTGTTTTTATTCGAGGTACCAAGGAAATACAGATACAAGTAAGATGGGTCTTTGCAGATTAATATGAGACTTGTGATATATATAAATAATGATAATAAGATGTAATATGGTAAGTGCTCCAAGACAAGCCTAGTTTTATAGGAATTGAGATGGCTGGGCGTGGTGGCTCGGGGCCGGGCGTGGTGGCTCATGCCTGTAATCCCAGCACTTTGGGAGGCTGAGGTGGGTGGATCACGGGGTTAGGAGTTCAAGACCTGCCTGGCCAAGATGGTGAAACCCTGTCTCTACTAAAAATACAAAAATTAGCCGGGTGTGGTGGTGGGCACCTGTAATCCCAGCTACTCAGGAGGCTCAGGCAGAGAATTGCTTGAACCCAGGAGGTGGAGGTTGCAGTGAGCCGAGATTGCACCACTGCACTCCAGCCTGGGCAGCAGAGCGAGACTTTGTCTCAAAAAAAGAGCAGAGGCTGGGCGCAGTGGCTTACGCCTGTAATCCCAGCACTTTGGGAGGCCGAGGCGGGCAGATCACGAGGTCAGGAGATCGAGACCATCCTGGCTAACACAGTGAAACCCTGTCTCTACTAAAAATACAAAAAATTAGCCGGGTGTGGTGGCGGGCACCTGTAATCCCAGCTACTCAGGAGGCTGAGGCAGGAGAATGGCGTGAACCCGGGAGGCAGAGCTTTCAGTGAGCCAAGATCGAGCCACTGCACTCCAGCCTGGGCGACAGAACGAAACTCCATCTCAAAAGAGAAAGGAGGTTGTTTCTGTCAGAGGGATTAAAGTAGCTTTTGAACAGGGTCTTGAACAGGGGTGGAATTGTGCTGGTGGATATGAGCAACAGAATTCTAGGTAAGAGAACTTCCTGAGCCTGAGTCTGAAAGCAGGAAATCATAGGTCTCTTTGAGGGTTTAATTTGATTAGTGAGTAGGATATATGAAGGACAGTAGTAGAAAAAGAATGAAAAGTTAGGTTAGGGCTAGATCATGAGGATATTGATCACCACACAGGGAAGTTGGAACTTTGATAAATGGTGAGCAAGCCACTGAGATGGAATTTGACTGTGGTCGTCATTTAGAAAAATTACTGTGGTGAAGTGGACTGGAAGGAAGACTTGAGGTTGAGAGACCTGTTATGAAGTTACGCCAGAAGTCAGGTAGAGACATAATGAAGGCCTGGTAGCATTAGGAACGGAGAGTGGGGAGAACCAAAAGAATAGTAGAAGTAGAATCAGTGAGACTTAACAAGATTACATATTTAAGGGTAGGGAATGGTTGGAGATGACTTGGATATTTTGAGTCTGGTGAAGATAGTACCATTAACACACTCCGATGAGAAAACTCGGAGTTGTTGTTGTTACAACAACCCTTTACTAAGGTTACTGCTGTTCTTCATGTTCATTGGAATCTCTAGGCCTTTCAGTATGTCATTTTCTTCCTTTTTTTTTTTTTTTTTTTTGAGACAGAGTCTTGCTCTGTCACCCAGGCTGGAGTGCAGTGGTGTGATCTCAGCTCACTGCAATCTCCATTTCCCAGGTTCAAGCAGTTCTCATGCTTCAGCCTCCCAAGTCTCTGGGATTACAGGTGTGTGTCACCACACCTAGCTAATTTTTGTGTTTGTCACAGAGACAGGGTTTCGCCATGTTGGCCAGGCTGCTCTTGAACCCCTGACCTCAAGTGATGCGCCCACCTCAACCTCCCAAAGTGCTGGGATTACAGGTGTGAGCCACTGTACCCAGCCTAAGTCATTTTCTTACTAGTCAAATCCCTTTTTACCTCTCTTCCTTCTTAACATACCCTCAAACTCCTTTTTCTACTTCATTTGTCCTGTAAATCTTAGATCTAGTCAAATCCAGCCATCCATTTTCTCCATTCCTACAGCCACAGTACAGAGTGCTGCTGGAGATTTTTACGGACTTGTGAATTGGCACCACCCCTTGATTTATAACATTAGCTGAGCTCCCAGTAGGACCCTAATACCGTTTATATCCCTAGTCTGCTTTTTTCTCCCATTTTGCTTAGGATAGAGTCCAAATTTTCATTTTTAAAAAAATTTTACAAAGAAAAGAGGGCCAGGCACAGTGGCACATGCCTGTAATCCCAGCACTTTGGGAGGCTGAGGTGAATGGATCGCTTGAGCCTAGGAGTTCAAGGCTGCAGTTAGCTGATCACTCCACTCCACTGCACTCCAACCTGGGTGATAGAATGGGACTCTATCTGAAAAAAAAAAGGAGTTTAATTGGCTCGTGGTTCTGCAGGCTGTACAAGCATAGCACCGGCATCTCCTCGGCTTTTGGGGAGGCCTCAGGGAACTTCTCATGGTGGAAGGTAAAGTGGGAGCAGGCACTTCACATGGTGAGAGCAGGAACAAGAGAGCGAGGGGGAAGATGCCAGATACTTAAAAAACGCCAAATTTCACAAGAATTTACTCACTATCGTGAGGACAGCACCAAAGGGATGGTGCTAAACTATTCATGAGAAATCCACCCCCGTGATCCAGTCACCTTTCACCAGGCTCCACCTCTAACACTGGGGATTACAATTCAACATGAGATTTAGAGGTGACAACATCCAAACTATATCATTCTGCCCGTGGTCCCTATAATATCATGTCCTTCTGATATATCAAACTATAATGATCCCCTGCCATTGATTCCCCAAAGTCTTAACTCATTCTAGAATTTAACTGAAAAGTGCCAACTCCAAAGTCTCATCTGAGACTCAAGCCTAGTTCCTTCTACCTATGAACCTGTAAAATCAAAGACAAATTATTTCCAAGACATAATGAGGATATAGGCATTGGATAAAATAAACATTCCTGCTCCAAAAGGGAGAAATCGGCTAAAAGAAAAGGGGTTCAGACACTATGCAAGTCTGAAACCCAGCAGGCAGTTATTAAATATTTTTCTTTCTTTTTGAGACAGAATCTTGCTCTGTTGAGCTCAGGCTGGAGTGCAGTGGTGTGATCTTCGCTTACTGCATCCTCCGCCTCCTGGGTTAAAGTGATTACCCTGCCTCAGACCCCTAAGTAGCTGGGACTACAGCTACTTAGTCCCAACCATGCCTGGCTAATTTTTGTATTTTTAGTAGAGACAGGGTTTCACTATGTTGGCTAGGTTAGTCTTGAACACCTGAGCTCAAGTGATCCATGCACCTCGACCTCCCAAAGTGCTGGGATTAAGGTGTGAGCCATTGCGTCAGTCATACATCTTAAAGCTCCAAAATAATCATTGACTCCATGTCCTACATCCTGGGCACACTGTTTCGATGAGTGGGCAGTTCTGTCCCTGTGGTTTTTCCACACTGAGGTTGCAAGCTGCCGGTGGCTCTACCATTCTGGAGGGCAGCAGCCCTTTCTCACAGCCCCACTAGGCAGTGCCTCAGTGGGGAGTCTGTGTGGGGCCTTCAGACCTGCATTTTCCCTTGGCAGTGCCCTAGTAGTGTCTCTCTGTGAGGGCTCTGCCCCTGGGCACCTAGGCTTTCTCATACACCTTCTGAAATCTAAGTGGAAACCACCAAGCTTCATTCACTCTTAACACTTGCCTAGGGGTTTAACACCAGGTGGTGGCTGGAGCTGGAGCAGTCCCTGGCTGTGGGGAGCAGTGTCCTGAGGCTGTTCTGGTCAATGGGCTTCTCCCCCACCCCCAAAACTATTCTTTCCTCCTAGGCCTCTAGGCCTATGATGGGATGGGCTGCTTCCTTTTTTCCATTGTCTTGGCTATTAACACTTGGCTCCTTTCATATTTTTTTCTTAAACATTTTCTTCTATCCATTTCCCTCACTAGTGAAAACACATTAGTAGTTGGAGTGTTCTCTACTTAACTGTTTTCTTCCTTTATACAGTACCCTTATCTTGAATTCTTCCCTTGTTGAAGAGGTGACCCTTCCATTCAAGCCAGTCTAACTTGTCTCTACATTCTATTACCTTTCTGCTTTTTCAGGAAACTTGCTTTATCATTTATGTCCTCTATATCTTCACATTCTCTGTACTAGTTCTTTTATAAATTATTCAAATCTATCTGATCTTTAAATAAATAACATTTCTCTCATCTGATGTCTTTTTCTAACTACTGTGATGTGACTTTTTTTTTTTTTTTTTTTTTGCTATTACTTTCTTGCCTTTCTTTCAGAAGCCAAGTTTCTGGATGAAAATATATACTTTAAAGCTACGATTTAATATCCATTAAATGGCTCCATGTAGCTTTCAAGATAAACCTTAACCTGTCACACAAAGTCCTTGGACCTTCCCTACTTTCTCTTCAGCCTCATTTCCTGCCTTTCTCTTTCATGTTATCTTCGTTGTAGCCATAACACAGCAAAGCCAGTTTTCTGAACGTGCTGTGCTCTTTAAGTTTTATACCCTCATACTTTTCTTTATATTTTATAACTGCTTTATTGACTTGTAATTCACATACCATACAGTTGACCTATTTAAATTGTACAATTCCATGTTTTTTATATACTACAGAGTTGTGCAACCATTACCACAATTTTGGAACATTTTCATCATCCGCTCCAAAGAAACCCTGTGCCCATTAGCAGTCCCTCTTCATTTTCCCCTAACCCCCCTTGCTAACCCTAGGTAACCACCAATCTGCTGTCCCCATAGATTGACCTATTCTGGACAGTTCATATAAATGGAATCACACAGTGTGTGCTCTTTTGTGACTGGATTCTTTCCATGGTCTCAAGGTTTATCTGTGGTGTAGCATGAATCAGTACAACATTCCTTTTGATGATGGAATAGTATTCTATTGTATGGATATAGCACATTTTGTTTGTTTTATTCATCAGCTGATAGACATTTATTTCTACTCTTGGACTTATAATGCTGCAAAGAATATGCATGTGCAAGTTTTATGTTTTCATTTTCTTTTTGAGACAGTCTTGCTCTGTCGCCCAGGCTGGAGCGCAGTGGCGCGATCTCAGCTCACTGCAAGCTCCGTCTTCCGGGTTCACGCCATTGTCCTGCCTCAGCCTCCCAAGTAGCTGGGACTACAGGTGCCCGCCACCATGCCCGGCTAATTTTTGTATTTTTAGTAGAGACAGGGTTTCACTGTGTAGGCAGGATGATCTCGATCTCCTGACCTCCTGATCTACCTGCCTCGGCCTCCCAAAGTGCTGGGATTACAGGCGTGAGCCACCGTGCCCGGCCCATGTTTTCATTTTCTTGAGTATAGACCTGGGAGTGAAATTGCTGGGTCATATTGTAACTCTATGATTAACCTTTTAAGGATCTGCCAAACTGTTTTCCAAAACAGCTGTACCATTTTATTCTTGTTGTTGTTTTTGAGACAGAGTTTTGCTCTTGTTGCCCATGCTAGAGTGCAATGGTGCGATCTCAGCTCACCGCAACCTCTGCCTCCTGGGTTCAAGCGATTCTCCTGCCTCAGCCTCCTGAGCAGCTGGGATTACAGGCATGCACCACCACGCCAGGCTAATTTTGTATTTTTTAGTAGTGACGGGGTTTCTCCACGTTGGTCAGGCTGGTCTCAAACTCCTGACCTCAGGTGATCGTCCCACTTCAGCCTCCCAAAGTGCTGGGATTACAGGCATAAGCCACTGCGCCCAGCCTTAGCTGTACCATTTTACAGTTTCATCAGCAGTGTATATATTCTTTGGGTGAAACTATATATATATATATTTTAATAAATATACATTATAATATACAAACATATACTTTACATATGTAAAATATATTTTAATATAGAAAATACATGTATATTTTAATATAGAGACGGAGTTTTGCCATGTTGCCCAGGCTGGTAACTCCTAAGCTCAAGCGATCTACCCGCCTTGGCCTCCCAGGGTGCTAGGGTGACAGGCATGAGCCACCACACACAGCCGAGGATGAATATATTTTCACATCCTTTGCTTATTTTATAATTGGATTATTTTTCTTAAAATTTTCTTTATTAAAAAATTTTTTTTGCCAGGCGCGGTGGCTCACGCCTGTAATCCCAACACTTTGGGAAGCCGAGGCGGGTGGATCACCTGAGGTCAGGAATTCAAGACCAGCCTGGCCAACATGGTGAAACCCTGTCTCTTAGCTGAGTGTGGTGGTGCGTGCCTGTAATCCCAGCTACTCAGGAGGCTGAGGCAGGAGAATTGCTTGAACCCGGGAGACAGAGGTTGCAGTGAGCCAAGATCACACCACTGCACTCCAGCCTGGACAACAGAGTGAGACTCTGTCTCTAAAAAATAAAACATTTTTTTGTTGTCTATATACACTTATGAAGTAGAAGTGTAATTTTGTTACATAGATGTATTGCATAGTGGTGAAGTCAAGGCTTTTAGTGTATCTATCACCAGACTAGCATACATTGTACTTATTAAGTAATTTCATCTTCCACACCTCTCCCACCTCTCTACCCTTCCAAGTCTCCTTTGTCTATCATTCCACACTCTAACTCCATGTATATATATTATTTAGCTTCCACTTATGAGAACATGCAGTATTTTTCTGTGCCTCAGTTGTTTCATGCAAGATAATTATTGAGTTGTGTTTTTTATATATTCTATATGCAAGTCCCTTATGTATATGATTTACAAATAATTTTCTCCCATTCCACTTTCACTTTCTTTCTTTTTTTTTTTGAGACAGGGTCTTGCTGTGTCGCCCAGACTGGAGTGCAGTGGTACCATCTTGGCTCACTGCAACCTCCACCTCCCAGGTTCAAGCGATTCTCCTGCTTCACCCTCCCAAGTAGCTGGGATTACAGGCATGTGCCACCATGCCCGGCTAATTTTTGTATTTTTAGTAGAGACAGGGTTTCACCATGTTGGTAAGGCTGATCTCAAACTTCTGGTCTCAAGTGATCCACCCGCTCAGCCTCCTAAAATGCTGGGATTACAGGCATGAGCCCCCGGCCTGGCTGACTTTCACTTTCTTGATAATGTCCTTTAGGCTTTCACTCCGTCACCTAGGCTAGAATGTTGGAGTGCAATCGTAACTCACTGCAGTCTCAAACTTCTGGACTCAGGCAGTCTTACCACATGGCCTTCCAAGTAGGTAGGACTACAGGCATGTCCTACCATGACTAGCTATTTTTTTTTTTTTTTCCTTTCTTAGAGATGGGATCTTTGTGTTGCCTAGGCTGGTCTCAAATTCCTAGGCTCAAACGATCCTCCTCCTTCATTCTCCCAGCTAGCTGGGATTACAGGCACATGCTTCCATGCCTGATTTTTTTTGTCCTTTGAAGCACAAAAGTTTTCTAATTTTTTTAAAAAATACATTTTATTGTGTATATTTAAGGTATACACCATAACAGCTTTATCGAAATATATATACTATGCAATTCATCTATTTAAAGCATACAATTCAGTTGGTTTTAGTATATTTCTAGAGTTGTGTAACCATCAGAAGGACTAATCTTTCTGTCTCTATAGATTTGCCTTTGCTAGACATTTTATATAAATAAGGTCATATGGTATATGGTATTTTGTGACTGGCTTCTTTCAAAAAGTTTTTTAATTTTGGTGAAGTCATATTTATCTATTTTTTCCTTTGTTGCTTGTGTTTTTGTTGTTATACCTAAGAAATCATTGCCTAATCCAAGCTCGTAAAGATTTGCCCCTGTTTTTTTCTAAGAGTTTTAGTTCTTACATTAGGTGTTTGATCCATTTTGAGTTAATTTTTGCATGTGGTGTGCAGTAGGGGGAGTGCAGTTTATTCTTTCGCATGTGACCATTTGCACATGCAAATGGTCTTTTGTAGTTGACCATTGTTGAAATGACTATTCTTTAGCCACTGAATTGTTTTGGCACCCTTGTCAAAAATCAATTGACCTTAAATATCAGGTTTTCTTTCTGGACTCTCTATTCTATTCTGTTATGATAAATGACTACTACATCACTTTTCTAACTTCTGTTTAGAATGCCTTATCTGCCCTCTCCACTTGGCAAACTCCTAGTTCATGATTCCTCTCAAATGTTATCTAGCAAAAGCCTTGCCTTCCCCAGCAGGTCTTTTGCATATCTTTGAATACTTACAGCATGTTTTCCATCAACCTTTTGCAGTTGATATTTAATGTCTCCTTCAGTAGTTAGTAAGCTTTTTGAAGTAGAGACTGTGCCTTTCATACCTGAATCCTAGAGCTTTAGTGTAGTACTTGACATGTGGGGTGCTTTTAGTATATTTATTAGCAGGAAAAATTGGTTTGTAGAAGTATTGAATTTTGTTTTGGATATGTTCATTTCTAGGTGCCTTCAGGACATCTAGGTGCTAATATTCAGTAGACATTTTTATTTATTAATTGAAATTTGCTTTTATCTTTCTTATTTTGTGTAGTTATTTGTTAGATATTTATTGAGTACCTGTCATGTGCCAGGGCACAGTGCCAGGCTCTGAAGTTATAATAGTGAATTAAACAACATCCTACACTCATGAAGTTTTCATTCTAGTAGGGGAAACATACAGTATACAAATGGTTTAAGACAGTTGACAATAAAACCAGCAAGGACATCTAGAGCCTGAAGGAGAGGTCAACACTGGAGATACAGATTTTGGAGTCATCTTCAACGGGGTGATAATTGAAACTATAAATATGATAATAGACAGAAATTCCAAGTGATTGAACATATAGGAGGATTAATACTACAGAGAGAATCTTGAGGATATCCAAAGTTTTGGGGAAAAATGATCCAAACGTGGGAAAACCAGAAGAGCAGAATCTTGGGAACCAAAGGAAAAGAGAAGGAAAAAAATATATAGAATAGTCAAAGAGGATTAAGCCTATGAAAGAGCCAAGGGTTCAGATTGTTAGATAGTCATTAGTAATCTTTAGAAATAAATTTCAAGAGAGTTGCTGAGCCAGTTTTTAAAAGACTAAGGCCAGGCGCAGTGGCTTACGCCTGTAATCCCAGCACTTTGGGAGGCCAAGGCGGGCGGATCATGAGGTTAGGAGTTCGAGAACAGCCTGACCAACATGGTGAAACCCCATCTCTACTAAAAGAAAAAAAAAATTTACAAAAATTAGCTGGGCGTGATGGTGGGTACCTGTAATCCCAGCTCCTTGGGAAGCTGAGGCAGGAGAATCGCTTGAACCTGAGAGGCAGAGGTTGCACTGAGCCGAGATCACGACACTGTACTCCAGCCTGGGCAACAGAGCAAGACTCTTATCTCCAAAAAAAAAAAAAAAAAAAAGATTAAATCCTGAGACTTTTTGGAACCACTAAAACTCTGCCATGATTTTTTTTCTTATTATGCTATATCCATGAATGAAGATTTGAAATGTATACATTCAGTTGTTATTCATCTCTGTTCTTATCTCTATGGGGCTTCATTTTTTTTTTTTTTTGAGAGGCCTGAAAATTTGTTCCATAAAGAATCTCTTTCTCTCAGAGTTGTTATCCACTGAATTTCTTTCATTTTGAAAGCCTTTGCATTTTTTAATTCCATCGTTCTTGCTATAAGAATGTGTTTGCTTTCTTGGGCTAAACATTATTTGACCATTTGTAAAAATAGTTGCTATGTATATGTATAGACAGTTATATATGGTCAGCTAACATGTAACTTTTTTTTCCCAAATAGTGACAGAAATGTTGGTAAATGTTCTGAGTATTTGCTCTGATGATGAACTAATGACTGAAGGTGAAGACCAGTTTGATGGTATGATTATTCATCTTACTATTTTTTTTTTACTGCGAAATGGTATTTCTTTACTGCCTAGCCTCAGTACACACTATTTTGCAAAAAATAGCCATTGCTTTCAGAGACTATGCTATTTGATAAGTAACAAGTTACTTTTTTTGGATATTAAGATTTGAAAATAATTTCAGTGATTTCATTTTTTTATTGTAATATGGGGAAGAAGATGAACTTTGGGAAAGGAGAAATTTGGAAGAAAGAACATAAGGAAAGGAAAATTGAAGTGTTAAAAGGATGTAGTTCTTGGCGAATATGGACACTGGTTAGAGAAAAGAGGATAAAAATACTATTTGTTTTATTAGAACAATATTCTTAGTGCATCAGAAGCATACCTGAACTCCCAATTTTGCTTTTCCTTCCTTTTAGACACTAAAATAGACTGCTTCTAAATTAGTGTGGTTGGGTTCTAAAAGACCACTTGCTAATTTAGTTTTAGATTCTGAAAGCATTTTTTTCCACAGAAACAAAGTTATACGTGGTGGTTGTTATGTAAGCCAACAAGCCTATGTACCTAATGTATGTTTATAGTAAAAAGTAATACTATAGAAACAAAAGTCATTTTATTTTGTTTTGAAATTTTTATTTAAAACTTTATTATTTAAATGTTTAATTAAAACCTGAGTACATAAAAAGGTAAACAATATATAAACTGAAAACGATTCCCTTCCATATTCCCCTAACATCTTTGTTTTAGTATACTTTTTATAGTTGCAATCAATATTTCAATGTTTCCGTGTATTAAACATGGTCTATATATTGGTAAGATTTAATAGCTACGTATTTCTAAGTCCATTGATAAACTATAATGTTTGGCTAGATGTGGTGGCTCACACCTGTAATCCTACCACTTTGGGAGGCCAAGGCAGGAGGATCCCTTGAGCCCAGGAGTTGGAGACCAGCCTGGGCAATATGGAAAGATTTCCTTGTCTGTATTTAAAAAAAAAAATACACACACACACACACACACACACACAAATTTAATTTTCATAATCTCATATTGTTTGGCAACTGGGTTCTAAATTATCCTTATGAATAGCAGTAAAATAAATATATTTGTATAATAGCTTTTATTTTCCTCCTTGGAATAAATTTATTGAAGAGAATTATAGAGTTACAGAATTAACTCTGTAACTCTTTTAGCTTCATTGTTTAGCTGTGAACTACCAGATTGCTTTGCAGAAGGATTGGACCGCTATGAAGTGCCTCCAGCAAGGAATCCATAAACATATTTCTCCACAGGACTACCTCATTGGATTTTGGTCATCTTACTTATTTTCTTCATGGCTATATAGTAGTAAATTATAGTTGCTTAAGTTTACATTTCTTTGATTTCTAATGATGCTAAGAAGAAAATTACTGTTTTTCCAACTGTGTAAACTATCCATTTCATTTGATCACTTTTTGAGTAAAATCTGAATGAAGCCTATTTAGAAATTTCTCTACTTACAAACAGGTTTGATTCTTAAACATTTGAAAGCCCATTTGTTGAAAGTACAAGGTAACCGTACAAGCGCTACCATTGCCATCTGTTGGTGGTAGGCAGAGATGTGCTTTTATTCTTACACATTTGTTAATAACTGACATAGTATATTTATTATCAGTTATTTTTTAGTTTGGATAGTAAACTTTAGTGAATAATAATTACTTTTCCTTATTTTAATTCTCTTTCCTTTTTTTTTTTTGAGACAGAGTCTTGCTCTGTCACCCAGGCTAGAGTGCAATGGCGTGATCTCGGCTCACTGCAAGCTCCACTTCCCTGGTTCAAGCGATTCTCCTGCCTCAGCCTCCCAAGTAGCTGGGATTACAGGTGCCCGCCACCATGCCCAGCTAATTTTTGTATTTTTAGTAGAGACGGGGTTTCACCATCTTGGCCAAACTTGTCTCAAACTCCTGACCTCAGATGATCCGCCCACCTCTGCCTCCCAAAGTGTTAGGATTACAGGCGTGAGCCACCATGCCCAGCCATTGAATAGTTTCAAATAGATATTTTGTTTCCCTGTTCTGCTGTCACTATTGTAAGAATAGACCTGGGCTCAGATTCTAGTTCCTTCTAATGGCTCTGTGGCATCAGACAACTTACTTAACCTTTCTGAGTCTCAGTTTCTCTCATGTTCAAAGAAGTGACAATAATACCTACTTCATAATGTTGTAGGTATTGAGATAATGAATAATTGAAGTAATTATTGGCACATAGCCTGATTTTTTTTTAGAAAGTTTTCTATTCTTCAAAATCTGTGAAATATTTAGTGAGAATTTTAATTGATATTATGTTAATTCTGTATCTGAATCTAGGGAGGTTTTTTAATTTTTTTTTTTAAGAGATGAGGTTTCCGGCCGGGTGTGGTGGCTCACGCCTATAATCCCAGCACTTTGGGAGGCCGAGGCGGGCGGATCATGAGGTCAGGAGATCAAGACCATCCTGGCTAACATGGTGAAACCCCGTCTCTACCAAAAATACAAAAAATTAGCCAGACATTGTGGCGGGTGCTTGTAGTCCTAGCTACTTGGGAGGCTGGGGCAGGAGAATACAGTGAACCCGGGAGGCGGAGGTTACAGTGAGTCGAGATTGCACCACTGCGCTCCAGCCTGGGCGACAGATGGAGACTCCGTCTCAAAAAAAAAAAAAAAAAAAAAAGAGATGAGATTTCCCTATGTTACCAAGGCTGGTCTTGAACTCCTGGCCTCAAGCAGTCCTCCCACCTCAGCCTCTCAAAAAGTGCTAGGATTACAGGCATGAGCTAACATGCCTGGCCAAGTCTTTTGTTTTTCCTTCGTTCCTTCCTTCCTTCTTCCTTTCTCTTTCTTTCTTTTTCAAAAAATAGTATTTAGTTTTCCAAACTAAGACCAAGAACTCTTGCTCTATATAATTATTTACTATTTCCTCCGTTTAAGGTTATATAGTTTTTCTTTGAAAAAATTTTGTCATTATCAAGTTAAATTAATACATCTGTATTTTATGTTCTTATTACTATTACAACTGGTGTCTCTTATTTTCTATCTGTGTAAAAGAATATACTATATATTTGTGGGTTTATCTTATATCTAAGAAACTTGAATCAGCAGAATTATTTTCTATGATAATTTTAAATTTGTTTTCTATTAGTTTTAAAAATATGTCATTTATAGGGGATTGATATTGTTATTTATTTTCTGTATTTTTACCTTTCTTTTATTCTTTAAAAGTTATTATCAGTATTGCCAATAGTATGTTAAATAGGAATGATGGTAGATAATACTTTAGTCCTCTTCTTATAATAATAAGAAAAAAAGGTTCCTTGTTAAGTCTAATTATAGTACTTGGTTTTAGGTACCTATGATTTATATGAATAAAGATACTGAGTCATGTTTTGAGATGGATCCAGAAATAAATATAAAATTTTATTATATTCTAATGAGAAGATTTCATATATCATCAATATTTTTCCTATTAGTATGATAATTTATCCACTTGTTATATCATTCTTGCATTCCAGGGATGAATTGAATTTGATCATTAAAGAGGCAGTGTAGTTTAATGAAAAGGATCAGTGGTTTAGGTGTCTTGTCACTACCGTTTACTAGCTGTGTAATCTTAGAAAAGGCACCTAATTTCTCAGGTTTTCTTATTCAGAAACTGAGGGAATAGAGAGGATGAAAATTCTTTCCCACTCTTAAATAATTTTAAAAATTGTTAAGCACCATTTATGACAATGTTTCTATGGGAAAATACACTGAGTTCCAGCTTTGAATATTAGAAATAGATCTCCCTTTACTGCTAACAGGGCAGGTACAATTACTCCTCATTTTTTTCACTCTTCCAGTACCACGTATTAGGAGTAGGGACTCTAAGAACGTTTTAGGAATATGAGTCTGGGAGAAATGGGAATGGTTTGAAAGAGAAAAGAATGTTGAGGAAGTGGAGGACAGAGGAGGAGATTCGGATAGCTACTAAGGTTTAAAGTGGGATAGGGAAAGAGCTACTGGAAATAGGTTTATTTCCCTTCCTTATTTGTACTCCCTGATTTCTTCCCTCTAACTCCCTCCATCTTTTCTCCTTTCCTTTCACCATAGTGGCGTGCCTTCTGTTCTCTCCTTCCTCTTTTCCTACACAATGGTGGAACCATTCTATGTAATTGGTCTGGGGAGATATCTGACTTTAGAAAGAAAATTTGATGGGATGGCTGTGGAATCAGAATAAGGGTTTAGTTTTTCTTTGGAGAAAGAGAGCAGGATTGGAGATTTCTGAGTGTCAGGAAAGAAGAAGTAATTTTTGTATATTTAAAGCTAAGATGGCCGGGCGCGGTGGCTCAGGCCTGTAATCCCAGCACTTTGGGAGGCCAAGGCAGGTGGATCACCTGAGGTCAGGAGTTCGAGACCAACCTGGCCAACATGGCAAAACCCCGTCTTTACTAAAAAAACACAAAAATTAGCCAGGCGTGGTGGTGCGCACCTGTAGTCCCAGCTATTTTGAAGCCTGAGGCAGGAGAATTGCTTCAACTCAAGAGGCAGAGGTTGCAGTGAGCCGAGATCACCCCATTGCACTCCAGCCTGGTTGACAGAGCGAGACTTGGTCTCAAAAAAAAAAGCTAAGATTAGGTAGAGGCATAAGACTATTGTTAAGTGGTAAATCTTTGGTGCTCTGTATTGTTTAATGTATGTGTGGGGTCATTTTTAAGACAAAAATTTGCATTAACACTAAATGTATAAACGCACATAGCATCCGTTTTAGAAGTGTTCATCATAAAAGAGAATTTTTGAAAACTGATTTCTGTGACATTTAGGTTGCATGCAGTTTTTTCCAGATATTTATCTTTTGTCTTCAGTTTGGTAAAGGGAAGTACATAATCCATATGTGTTGCAGTTTCACTAAAATAAGTACATTTCCTATAAAGGAATAATATATCTCAGCATTAGAATGGAAGATATGGAAAGCTCAAATGAAACCACCCCAGCTGCCTACTCTTAGAACTGTTACTTGATTTGAAACAATCTGTTGCTATTTTTGCAAAAAGATGTCCCCCAAATTCCCAGATTGGATTGGGGACAGAAAGCACATACTGTTGCTCCTGAGTATATGCAAAAGTTCTGCAATTCAGATTCAGGAAATCATGTGCTCTTGTTAGGGAATATGGGAGGTTTAGCTTTTCCTTCGTTGGGAGGGGGTGAGGTTTTCTACTGAGGCAGTTTATAAAGTTACCTACATTTCTCTGAATGTACTACAGATTTTGCAGATGTTGGTGTCCTTGAAGAACCACATGAGTTTGTATTTCATTTGTGTCATTACCTTTTACTTAACATACTTCCACAGGTGACACATTTCCTTAGGGGTATGACTATAAATGTGCAATTGTTGTTAGCAGTGTTTTATCAGTCTTATGTGTTTTCACATGTTTTTTTCTGTCCCTAATTATGTCTGCTTTCATCAGATATGATAGTTATTCTGTCCATAATTTCTTCCGTGCACATGTCTTTTAAGAAATCTTTACTTTAGAGTTCTACATAGTTGCATCCCTCTTTATTCACCAGATTCTACAGTACTACATTTTTCAAATTTCCAAATATGAGGGCCTTCATTTTTCTCCCTTTCTTTCTACATTCATTCTTCAGTACCACTGCCAAGTTAAATCTCTATCTTTTTATTTGTCTCAACCACCTTTTCTCCATCATTCACTTCCTTTTTTCTGGACTCTCCATCTGAAGAACGGCTCATATATGGCAATAAAAAAGGTACAGACCAGACAGAGTAACATGGTTTTGAAATATGACTTCATAAGTTATCCTCATGTCCATGTAAGTTAGCACATTCATTGAGTAATGTCTATGCAGAGTCCTCTTGGGCCTTGTGCAAATTTAGCTTAAGTTTTATCTGTGTTAGTATTTGGTATTTTTAGAAGTCATATTCCAAGATATCTGTCTTTCTGTGCATGGAAATATTTTCCCTCCTTTTCATTCCTGTTTTAAAATTTCATTCTTTTGCTTATTTGTAATATTTTGTACTTTTCCCTGCATGATTAGGGTTGTTTGATTGTTTATTATTTCCCAAAGAAATGTTACTGTGAACATTTACTTTAATATGATGCATGATGTGTTTGTAGACTGATGTAAAATCCTGATTTGTACAGTGTTTTTATATTCCTGTGAATTTTTCATTTGACATCAGTATAGTTTACATGTCATTTGGTTTTATAGATATAGAAATTAAATCTGAAAATATGAATGTACTTATTACAGCCATCCTCCCCAACACCCTACTGCTTATCCCCAGTCTAGCTACTTTAAAATTCTGTCAATTTTAAAACAAAATGTTTATAATAATTTATTAGAAGAGAATCAGACTTACCTTCTATCCTTGAACAAGTCACTTAATAACCTCGGTTTCTTTGTCTATAAAATGAGGAGATTGCACTTTATAGTATCTCCAGTGTCTCTTCAAATTCTAATATTCTATGATTCTTATATTTTTAGGTTTTTTTTTTTGGTATTTTAAAAATACGTGTTTAGAGTGCTGTGGTACCCAGGTACCCACACAGTTTTGGACTTATAAAAGCTGTAGCTTCAGTGCTCATAATATTTACCCTTTAGAAGATCATAAACATGTCATGGAGCCTATTTTTTTCCCCTAAAATATGTCTTTTGTTTCTGTCTTTGAAGTTGGATTTCTTTTTCTCTTTTCTTGCAGTCAGGTCCAGTCATTATCTTAGTTTTTAATTATATGTAATTTTGGACTGCTTGAATTTTAAATGAGATGTTATCTCCCAGAAGACTTACAGTTGTTCAGACCTCTGTATACCTAAGGCCCCTTTTGAATTAGTGTCTTTAGCCTTTCCTTAACCTTATCCTCAACCGTGGTGCTTCCATGTGTGTTTTCATTGTGTTGAAGCACAGATCTAAGGAACCACACTTTTGGGTCCAGAGTGATTCTAGTTGCTATATATGAAATAACAGGACTGAGATTGATGTTGTTCTTTCTGGAGGCCAAGGGAAGGAAGATAAAACCTTTGAGTCATTCCTCAGCCAAGGATTTAGTTGTTTTGGTTTATTCTCTTCTACATCAGTCATAGATAGCACAGCTAACCCTTTAGAGATGAAGCAGTAGTGATCCTTTAGCCATGTTTTTCTTGTTGCTTATGTCATACTCACCTAGAGATGTAAAAGATTGTATATATTTGCATGACCTTAGGAGCACCTGGTACATTAGGTTAAGATGTGCATTGTTGAAATGCTGGTATGGCCCTTAGTTCAGGACTACCTGCACAGTAGCTCCTTCATGCCATTAATTTTAGACCAACTTAAAGCAAAGAAGCTTATTCTCTCATAGTCTGATGGAATATTGTCAGCCTGCATGTCATACTTTGTGATAGTTAAATAAGACTACAGAACTGTTACAAATTCTTGTCTGTTAGTCTGCATGCCGTAGGCTGTCATGAAAATTAAACAGAGACTATAGGATTATTATCAGTTTTTGCCCTCTGGTTTGTAATGCAAGTTGGGCTCAAGTTTGTTTTTTTTTCCCCCATTGCTGTTTTACTGATTAGCCAGTAAAGTGAAATATTAAAGTTTGTGGATTACTTTTTATTTCTACATTTATCAGACCCCAGTATTAGACCAATGCTGAGCTAAACATTGAGAGAGCAAGACATTTTTTAGCATGAGTTCATCTAGTCCCCTCCATGTAAGCTGGTGGCAGGGGTCTTGGTACTGGTTTAGATGAGTGTGGAACAGGCTAATAGAATATTGTAAGCATGCATGCCCTAAACTTGAGCCTTTCTCTCTATTTATTCCATTGAAAGTAGGTTCAGCTGCAGCCCGGAAAGAAATCATAAGAAACAAAATTCGAGCAATTGGCAAGATGGCAAGAGTCTTCTCTGTTCTCAGGTAATGATATATTTTCTTGATTATTTGTTTTGCAGAAATTACGTTTATTGTACCTTGTTACAAGCATTGTCCCGCATCTAAAAGCAAAATGGGGCCGGGTATGGTGGCACACTCCTGTAATCTCAGCATTTTGGGAAGCCAAGGTGGGCGGATCACCTGAGGTCAGGAGTTTGAGACCAGCCTGGCCAACATGGTGAATCCCCATCTCTACTAAATATACAGAAATTAGCCGGGCGTGGTGGCGTGCACCTTGTAATCACAGCTACTCGGGAAGCTGAGGCACAAGAATTGCTTGAACCCAGGAGGCAGAAGTTGTGGTGAGCCGAGACTGCGCCACTCCAGCAGCCTGGGCGACCGAGCAAGGCTCTGTCTAAAAAAAAAAAAAAAAAAAGTATCATTCTTCCTATAAAGAAGTTACTTAGGCCTGGCCAGGCGTGGTGGCTCACGCCTGTAATCCCAGCACTTTGGGAGGCCAAGGCAGGTGGATCACGAGGTCAAGAGATTGAGACCATCCTGGCCAACATGGTGAAACCCCGTCTCTACTAAAAATAGAAAAATTAACTGGGTGTGGTGGTGCATGCCTGTAGTCCCAGCTACTCGGGAGACTGAGGCAGGAGAATCGCTTGAACTCGGGAGGTGGAGGTTTCAGTGATCTGAGATCACGCCACTGCACTCCAGCCTGGGTGACAGAGTGAGACTCTGTCTCAGAAAAAAAAAAAAAAAGGTACTTAGGCCCTTAGGCTGGGTACAGTGGCTCATGCCTGTAATCCCAACACTTTGGGAGGCCAAAGCAGGTGGATGCTTGAGCTCAGGAGTTCAAGACCAGGCTAGGAAACATGGCGAAACCCCATCTCTACAAAAAAGAATACAAAAATTAGCCGGGCCTGGTGGTGTGCACCTGTGGTCCCAGCTACTCAGGAGGCTGAGACGGGAGGATCACCTGAGCCCCAGGAAGTTGTGAGTAGTGAGCCGTGATTGTGCCACTGCACTCCAGCCCGGGTAACGGAGTGAGACCTTGTCTCAAAAAGAAAAAGAAGTTTATATATTTGTATACTGAAGATGGGAACACAAGTCCCTTTGAAGCTAAGATTTTTGACTCTAGTGATTGTTATTGCTCATCTTTGGTATTTCTGTTCCTTTTGTGATAACACTAAATTCACACCTTGAAAATTAGAGCAGGATAAGAAGGAGGGGATACTTTTTAGAGTATTCTTGATGAACTTGTTCATCAATGTAGGAAGTCCCTTGTGCTGGAGCCATAAATTGCCTTCCCTGGGGTTAATTCAGGAAGACCAGGTTTAAGGGTACAAATGAATAGGTCAGTCTTTAAAAATTTGTTTGCAAAACTGACTACATCAGACATTTGAACTTCAGAGCATATGAAATACCATATTTTCTCAATAGTATGAAGCCCCTTGATGAATCTTACCACATATTTAATAAAGCTTTTCAGGAAAAATAATATATGCCTCAATTGTAAGGCACACCCTCATACCTGAAACACTTAAAATATAGAAAAATTAATGTCTTGAAATTGAGGAAAATATGGTAATAGCAATGAATGTCATGAATTTTATATATGGCCTATATCTAGACTCTATGTCTTCTTTTAAATTAAGTACTTGTTGGAAGTATCTGATATTTGTTATATCTCTCTGCTATAGGGAGGAGAGTGAAAGTGTGCTGACACTCAAGGGCCTGACTCCCACAGGGATGTTGCCTAGTGGAGTGTTAGCTGGAGGACGGCAGACCCTGCAAAGTGGTAATGATGTTATGCAACTTGCTGTGCCTCAGATGGACTGGGGCACACCTCACTCTTTTGCTAACAATTCACATAATGCATGCAGGGAATTCCTTCTGTTTTTTAGTTCCTGTCTCAGCAGCTGACCTAGACAGGGTATTGTATTAGCTAGTGTCTCATTAATACCTGATCAGGGCAGAAAACTGATAGAATGGGTATTCCTTTCAATTGAAAATAATGGTCAGTTCCTCAGCTTTTCATGAAATGATATGGGAGCAGCTCATATCATAATGTCTGAAATATTTATTTATTCATTTGTCTAATTCACCCTTTTCTTTTAAAAGCCCCAGTTTCAGAATGTGAATCAGGGACATTCCTGTTACTAAAATGGAAATGTAATTCCAAGTTTCTTATTTTTAATTTTTTAAATTTATATCATTGTATTGGACTATGCTTATATTTAAAACTACTTAATTTAGAGTTAACTACCTGCTTAGGCCCCAGAACATTACTTATGCCCTTCAGTTACCAAAAGATTTGTGCAAGGTTTTGTACCCTGGTAAATGATGCCAAAGTTTGTTTTCTGTGGTGTTTGTCAAATGTTCTATGTATAATTAACTGTCTGTAACATGCTGTTTCCTTCCTCTGCAGATGTAGCTGCTTTCCTAAATCTGTCTGTCTTTCTTTAGGTTAGCTGTATGTCTGTAAAAGTATGTTCAATTAAATTACTCCATCAGACACTTGTCTGTCTTTCAATGTAGAAGCAGCTTTGTAGCACCTTGTTTTGAGGTTTGCTGCATTTGTTGCTGCACTTTGTGCATTCTGAACATGAATGTAACATTAGATATTAAGTCATTGTTATAAGGGGTTGAATTTAAATCCTGTAAGTCAAAATTGAAAGGGTGTTATTAAGTGTGCCTTTATTTTGCATGAAAATAAAAAGAATTATACGTAAAGCATTCCTGTAATCTGGCTCATTGAATATTTTATACTTAAAAAACTTTTTTTGGCGTAAATATTTGTGTAAATACTGGGTTAACTTTTTAAAAGCCCATCACAGATTAAATAGAAAAGAGTGATGTGAGTATTAGTGACCATACACAGTAATTCAGTCTAGATTTCTTTTCTTGTGGTTGGAAAGCAAAAATACATGATGTGGAAAAGCCCGAATTTCTTGTAGTCACTTTTGACAGCCCTCTAAGGGTCATTGTCTATTAAAATAGACAGCAACAGATCTGTTTTCCTTAGTCATAATTAAGTTTCTTTTTGGTGTTGTAATTAGTGACTTTTTTAGAGAGAAAAAAATAGGCAATTTTAACGTTTTGAATGAATTTACATTTGACCTCACAATTTCATTTCACTTGGTTCCATAATAAGTGCTCTTTCTTTTTTTTCTTTTCTCTCTTCTCTTCTCTTTCTTTCTCTTTCTTTCTTTCTTTCTCTCTCTCTCTTTCTTTTTTTTGTGCATGTGTACATGTGTGTGTGTGTGAGAGAGAGACAGGGTCTGGTTTCTTGCTCTGTCACCCAGGCTGGAGTGCAATGCAGCCTCAACCTCCTGGGCTCAAGCAATCCTCTCATTTCAGCCACTCGAGTAGCTAAGACCATAGGCACATGCCACCACAGCCAGCTAATTTTTTGTATTTTTTGTACTTTTTATTTTTTTATATTTTTGTATTGCCCAGGCTGGTCTCAAACTCCTGGGCTCAAGCAATCTTCTGACCTCAGCCTCCCAAAGTGCTGGGATTATAGGTGTGAGCCACTATGCCTGGCCAATGATTGCTTTTTAATAAAAAAAAAATTTTTTTCCTGTAAACAATTTTTACTTGTAGCCTATACATGTTCTATTTTAAATGTCATTGTATTGTTCACTACCACCACTGGTATATCTGAAAAGTACACTGTGTTTCAAAATTATAGTTATAAATTTTCATTCTGAATGAGGTTTCTTTTTTTGGTTTTCTTTTAAAAAAAAAAACCTGCTTTGATTTGCTTTACATTCCTTGCCCTCCATTTTTCTTATTATATTGTAAACATTAGAAAAATGAACTAAAAAGAATTTCATGAATGTACATTAAAACAAGATCTTAAACATTTGATAAAACTAGTAAAAATGTTAATAGAAAAGGATGAGCTTTAATAGCTTCAAAAATATTATACTCTTCTTTGTTCAGAAAAGAAAAATAAAATCAAAAGGGTATCATACTTAAATAAATCTACAGTATAGTCATCTCTCAGTTATCTTTGGATATAACATTACTTTTATATTGTATCCACAGCAAACCTTGCTTTCAGATTTCACAATTAGCCCCTGCTAATTACAATGTGCTTTGTTGACTTCTGTTTATTCTTAATTGGTACACGGCTTGAAGCTCATTCCTTCAACTTTGAAACCACCCTCAACTGCAGGGGAGGTTTGAAAGACAGCAGCTTTGCTGGAGGGACTCTCTATTCTCAGCATGGACTAAGTTACTGGAAGGATTTGAGTTTAAGGGGTCTAATTTGGGACCCCTTAAACTAGATACCTTCTAGTTTTGCTAGCTCTTGATAGTGTGGTTTGGGCATTTGGTCAAAATTATTTTCCTAGCATAAGATAAATCCACTTTGAAACAAATAACAAAAGTCATACAAAAGCTGCATGTTTGTGATTTTTTTTTTAAAGTTATCCTACATTTTAAATTTTAGTAGATATGTTCCCTGATGTTAGTGTGTATAACTGAGAGTTAGGTATTGCAAAAGGAAAAAATTTTAATTCTAAGACCTCGTGCCTATTTGTCAGAAAATAAAAATTGTCTTTTCAAGAACTTTAAAAGTTAATTTACATGATGTTTCTTGAGTGTTTTTACAAACTGCACAACTCTATTGGAGGTGGATTTTCTGTTCATCTTTATTTTATGTATGTTTTCTTTCTGGGAAATTTGTTTGGGAGGTAGCACTGTAATGCTACCTTCACCAGGATCTATATGGGAAATATATGTGGCCAATTCTATTTTAGTAATACCAAATTCCTCTTGGTCATTTATCCTGTGTAGTACTGAGGAACACAGTTTGAGATAGCACTATGCTCAGACTTATTAAGGCCATGACAAGATGCCCTATATAACTGAAAACAAATAGAGGAGAAATAGTGCCTTTCAGATAGAGTGTTGCAATTAGCAATCTGGGCTCAAGTGATCTTCCTGCTTCAGCTTCCCGAGTAGCTGGGATTACATATGCACACCACCATGCCTGGCTAATTTTTAAAACTTTTTTGGGGGGGAGATGAGGTCTCTCTATGTGTTGCCCAGGCTGGGCTCAAACGCTCAAGGGATCCTTCCACCTCAGCCATCCAAGAGTGCTGGGGTTATAGGCATGATCTTCCATGTCCTGCCTGATTTGTAATGTAGTTTAACAGTTAATGAAAATTAACTCTTCCTTTATTCAGTGTTTGTCCTAATTCTTTTGGGTCCCCAATTCACTTTACTGTCTGGTTAAGATCAACATTTTCTAACTTAGTGCACTTTAATACCTTAGATTCATCAGTTTCTTTTACATTAATAATTGCTTTGGATAAAATTATTTCTAAATCATGTTAATTGCTAAAAGATCACTTCAGGAATAATTATTCTAATTGGCCTTATTGCAGAAGAAGCAAAATAGAAGAGACAAGGGCATTACTTTTACAAATATTCTGAGTAATAAGGAGAATGGACAATATTGTAAACAGTATTGTTGTGTGCTATCTTGGGTCCTGGTCCTCAGTGTGAGCTCTTTATACAGTTCAAACCCAGAAATGAGCAAAAAAAAGAATCTTTGACTATAAAATGTTTAACTAATTATGGTGAAATTCTCTAAATGGACCAGTGACACACTATACCAATAATGTATTTCTTATTTATAATATGACCTATGTGTCTATATCATGAAATAATTAGAATTTATGCCTGTAAGACCTCACTTCTGTTCCTTAATGTCTCTTTAATTGGTAGATGAGTTTGAAAAGATGCTCAGTAGTCTTTTTCTGAGGCAAATTTGAGTTCATGATAAACTCTGTCAGTATAAATGGAATTTTTTAAGGCTATAGATGTTAATATCTGTAGGTATTTGGAACATCAGTACTAGAATAGAAAGGAAGTTCCTGGTAGACGGGAGAAGTCCTTTCAGGTCCCCCACAAAGAACAGAGCCACAGAACTGTTCTACTTATAGTAATTCACCAAGTTTACTGCCCTTAAATTTCACTGTAGTCATATCAGCTCTTGCAGCTTATGTTTTGCCTTATAAATTAGAAGTGACAGGTAAAGCATTGCTGACCCCTTCTAGTTTATGTCTTAGGGAACCAACTGGTAATGAGTATTGTTCTCATTGACATGAAAGAAAAGACTTTTCTGTTTGCTTTTCTGTTACAATTCTATTATACTTTTACCCTAGAGCATTTTCCTGTGATTGTGATGGATGTGATATAATAAACATAATGGAAAATTCTAAGGCCATCAAATTACTGATTCAAGATGGGTGATTAATACTGGAGTGCATTTGCATGGGTGCTGAGCTGTCTGTGTTTACATTAGGTTTATGTGTTCTGTGCTCTGAGTGATATTGTCATAGTGCTGTGTGTAAACTGTGCTGTGTCAGGAATTGGGGGTTTGGATGGGGCTCTCTAATTTGGGTACTATTTATGTTAAATTGTAAATGATGATGTAGTATGAGATACTGTGATATTTTAAGTGATCATTGCCTTTTCTGCTGTACAATATGACCCTTCTCATCTCTCTCATTCATTTTGCATGCCTCTGCTCACTTCTGTACAGCCACAGTTGAGGCTATTGAGGCTGAAAAAGGTATGATCAGAGTCCTTGTGCTGGGCAGAGATCTGTGGTGTGTGGGTGGGCATCAGAGAATGTCCTGTGGGTGTGTTTTACTCCTAGCTTTTACAGCCCAAGATGAATCAGACTCACTGATTCATCAAGTTTAGAAGCCTTGCAGCCCTCTTTTTTTAATTTTTCATTTTTAAATCAGAAGGGCTGATGTCTATGGTGACAGTCTTTTTCTTTTTTCCGGTGTAATATGCAATCAGAAAGTAATGTTTCTGATTTCTTTAGAGTATAGCATGTTATGCTATATAGTATAGCTTTATAGTTGCCTGTTTTAATGGAAATTGCCAAACTGACCTGCAAATAGAGATCTGTTCCATATTTTGCATGATTTTATGCTACTCAGATTTTTTTCCCTAAGTGAAACCTCCTCTAGGTATAGGTGTGAGTTTGTTTTTACTCATATCCAGTAGTGTGCCTGACTGAGAATACAGGAACTGTCACTATGATTTTCTTTTTCTTTTTTGGCTGCAGTTTGGGCTATAGTTTATGGATAAGATTATGTTCATATATATATGTGTTGGCTTGGTATTTCACATTCCTCAGTGTTTGTAGCCCCAGCCATTTGTTTGGTTCATGTGCCAGACTAAGTCCTAAGGATTGCAGATATTAAGCAACCAGATTATAACAATTGGTTTGAAAATATTTCCTGTGAACATTTTAATAATGGAGGATGCATCGTTCTAGAAGAAGTGAATGAGAAACCATACAATTGGTGGAGAGTTGCCATTTATTTTGATTTGAGTTTCCAGAGATCGTGCAGTATGGCCAATGAATTAAGGAGAACATCTTCTAAATTACGAGATTATAAATACTTTTTTGCTATCAGCCATACATAGATCTAACTCTTGGAGGCACTTCCCACCTTTTTAATGTTATATTGGTGGTGGTGGGCTGACCTTGACCTCCAAGATAGTTCTGATCTACTATATTTTAACCTTTCTTTACCTCTTTCTCCTCCCAAGCTCTTGGTACAGATTTATATATTGAGGATTAACCTTGTTTAGCCTCCTCACTTGCCCCTACTCTCATTGCTGCCTTACTGTGATAGTCACTGGTGATCTTAGGGACTGATGTAGGAGATAATTGGTATAGTAGAAGTCAGACTGAGACCCTGAGACCATTGCCTGGAGGTTGATTTTGGGGGCAGGAGAGGGTTAACATTTTTTTGTATTTTTATTTTTTGGAAGGCTTTGCTAACACTTGTCACCTATAAAGCTATGATGTTTATATTTAGGTTTAAACATTTCACATTTTAAGGGAAGACTGAAATGAGGATAGGATTCAGTTAAAGCAAGATTTATGTGTTGCTACTTACAGCTACTAATTTCTTTCTTCTTAAAAATCATTAATTATGTTTTTGAAATCTCAGAAATGTTTTTCAATTACTGACGTATCAAATTTGCATTTTATTAAGCAATACGAGGATTCTCTCCACCACATAGAATCTGCAGTTTTGAAGAGGCAAAGGGTTTGGATAGGATCAATGAGAGAATGCCACCTCGGAAAGATGCTGTACAGCAAGATGGTTTCAATTCTCTGAACACCGCACATGCCACTGAGAACCACGGGACGGGCAACCATACTGCCCAGTGACCCACGACTTCCCAGGGACTCTCACATCTCGGGCCCCAAATGGACAGATCACCCGAGGAGCTGGAGGGGTCGGCCAAGCTGACTGTAAATTTCACAGTCTCTCTGAAGAAACCATTGTGCTTCTGAGACCCTAGCCCCCTTCCTGGATGGAGGCTTGAGGGCCCTGGGACATGTGCTATCTGATAAGATTGGGTCATCGCTGCCAAGGTGGAGAGCAGTGAGCAAGGGGCTTGGGGCAATTTCCAGTGGAGGGCATCCACACCTCCATTTTATGCTTGTGGTTCACACATTTAAGTTTACAAATCAGATTTCTTTTCCCCTTCAGTAGAATTAGATTTTGTTTTTCAATCATGATTTCAAATGCAATCCTAAGAGCTAATGTGGACTTTTCTTTTTCCATGAAATGTCTTTAAAGGATGAATTAGCATGGTCTTAAAATACATTTCTGAGGTTACTAGCTGTATTTTGAATTGTGAGCAAAATGCCAAGAAACCCAGTTGGCATTTATACAAAATGTTGACCTCAGGTCTATAGTTCTTAAATGTGGCTAATTCTGTAACATAGTCTTGGTATTTTTTAATTATGAATGCATATCCTATTTCTAGGCAGGCTCTCTTACTTGAACACAAATCCAAAAACTAATTTAGAGTCTTTTTTGCCCAGATCTTTTAAGACTTATACCCCAGAGATTTAAGAAGAAAACCTCTAAATTTCAAAATTATGAAGAATTACAGAATTACTCATTTAAGGTACTTTAAAAGAAGTTTGTACATTGTCAAAGTAAATTTTAATTCAAATCATGTCTGTAAAACTTGACGTATTTTGTGTATGCATGTTTTCATTTTGCAAATATTTAATATATAGACCTATGATGTACAGGTACGACATGTATAGGTTACCTAGATGTTATGAGAAATTTTAGTTTATTGTGAGTACTCAAGTTGCTTAAAGAGCCACCAGGGTGATTTGCTGCTGGCTTTCTATCATTTTTATGTTTTAATGCAAAGGAAATTTTAAAATGTTCTGGAAGTGTTTTTGATTAAGCAATGCAGCCTAGAAGCAATGGTTCTGTTCAATCATTCAGATGTTAGTGGAAGCATAAAAGTCAAGACTGCATGTTGAAACCTTTCTTTTGATAGTTACTGAACTGCTTGGTTAAACTAAATGGAACCATGTGCTAATTTTTCACAATTATTGACCTGTATTGATTGCCACTGTAGTTTGGTATTTCCCTTTACTTTGGTGGCCTGCTTCCCTCATGCCCTGGAATACAACTCAGAGCTCCAGGCAGCGGAACCATCTATTGTTTTGTTTGCCAGAAAGTGCACCCTGTATGGTCTCCTGTCTAAGTTGGAAATATTATGCATGTGCAGGACTATTCGAGTATTTTATAAACAGTAGCACACAATAAATTCCATGCATGGGCCGCTGCTCCTATCTCTGTGTTGGGTTTTATTTGGAAGATGCAATCTGATTTGGCCTTTTGATACAAATCAGAAAATCCTGTTACTAGAGCTGGGATGTCCTCTGGAGATTATCTCTTGGATAGTTCGTGGTAATTTGATTAATTAAATTCTTTATAAATTTTGCCTTAAAAAAACTTTTGTTATATACTTGTTTTACATGAGCATTAGTAACTGAGCACTAGAGGACTTTGAATGCCTACTGTAGGCCTCCTAAATCTAATATTTAAGATCACTGTTTATTATCTTTTAATTGAAAGAAAATATGTTATTGTCTAGAATTTTGTTATAGTGGTATTGGGAATTTACTGGGTGTTCTAACAATAAGAAAAAATATTAGTGATGATTGCATTTTCCTATCATTCCTTTCTTCTTTGTCATAATCAAAATAAGTATAGGATTTTGCACATTGAGGGATAGTAGGATATTGCTCAAAATTATATAATCATACAATAACTTGAATTATAGTTCTCAACAATAATTACAATGAGATATATTATAAAACATTAAGTCAAAATATAGGCAGGGCACAGTGGCTCATGCCTGTAATCCAAACACTTTGGGAGGCTGAGACAGAGGATTGCTTGAGCCTAAGAGTTCATGGTTGCAGGCTGTGTTGAGCTATGAATGTACCACTGTACTCCAGCCTGGGTGACAGAGTGAGACCCCATCCCTTAAAAACAAACAAAATATATGTAAATATATTAGGCAAGCGTGCGTGCACACACACAGACACACACACACACACACACACACACACACACACAGACATATGCTTGCCTAATTCCAGGTAACAAACAGAACTTCTCAAATTGTTTCTTTTTTCTTTTTCTTTTTTTTTCTTTTCTTTTTTTTGAGACGGAGTCTCTGTCACCCAGGCTGGAATGCAGTGGCATGATCTTGGCTCACTGCAACCTCCGCCTCCTGGGTTCAAGCAATTCTCCTGCCTCGGCCTCCCAAGTACCTGGGACTACAGGTGCCCACCACCATGCCTGGCTAATTTTTGTATTTTTAGTAGAGACGGGGTTTCACCATGTTGGCCAGGCTGGTCTCAAACTCCTGACCTCGTGATCTACCCACCTCAGCCTCCCAAAGTGCTGGGATTACAGGCGTCAGCCACCGCGTCCGGCCACAAATTGTTAATTATTATAACTCTCTGCTTGCCAAAATATTAACTTACAAAGCAGTCCATGAGTTTGCTCTAAAATTATTATGCATTGCATACCTTAAAGATTGTTGTCGATGTTGTTTTATGAAAGTTGCATACCTTAAAGATTGTTGTCGATATTGTTTTATGAAAGCTATTCAGTAAAGAGTTTATCTGGCTAAAATAGACCCAATAGAAAAATTAAAAAGTAAATAAGAGTTTAACTAGTATATCAGGTGCCAGGAACTTCCCTAGCCCTTAGGTACATAACTAGCATTATATAGTGGTTGTGGGAATCATGGGTGACCATTAAGTACTATCAGCAAAAAAAACTATGGATTGATGGTAAAAATTAAGAGGAAAATAAGAGAAAGGAACCAAACTCAGGAAAAGCAATATACCTGAAGAGTGATAAAGTATCACATAGTGCCTCACAGACCACTTCCTACATGTTGAATAGGAACCTCTTTCTAGTCTTTCTTCATAATTCATTTCACAGCATACCATTTATTAAGATTTTTTAAATGCAACTCATGATGAATACAAATTGTGAAAAGTTCAGACTTTTTAAATGTCTACCAGAGCAAGTCATAGTGATGGTAAAATATAAGTATTCAACATCAAAGTTTTTCTATATTACCATTCTCCTTTATATTCATTGACAACTTCTGAATTAGAAAAGTCAATATCTGATGTCTTGTATCTTCTGCAGTTCAGCCATTATTAACAGAACTCAAAACATTTGAGGTTCTCAGCTAAATTTTGAAGCCTGTTAAATTTGAAGTTGGCCTGAAACTTTTGCTCAAAGTGAATTACCCCTATTTTATTTAGGGTTTTTGCCTATTGCAACTGATTTTCCTTTATCCACAGCTATTCTACATAATGTTATGCAGTGTTTGGTTGAATCCTTAACACTTTTCTTCCACCTTCCCTGCATGTAGTTTGTACTTTTTACAGTTTGGGGTTCCTGTGTGGATTTGATTTGCCACATTCCGGGACCTCATTGCAAGTGATTCTGTTCCCCAGTTTGATGATGTTCAAAGAAGCAGGTAAGTGAGAGCTGGGGCCAGATATAAGCAGAAAGTCAGAACTTTTTTATTTAAAAATTTTTTAAAAAATTTTGAGGGTAAGAAAGATCTTGCAGTCTTTTAGGACCACTGCCCTAACAACTTCAGATAGGATAGCTGTAAGTAGAAAGAAGCTAGGAATGTGGAATTGAATTTCCTGGATCAGCTGCAGTTAAAAGGAGGATAAGAGAATGGTTGAGCTGATTCTTTTCTATTTTCTTTTCCTAGAAATAGTATGCGTTTTTAGTCATTAACTAATATTTTGGTTTTGTTTAATATCCCAGAAGCATTTATTCCTCTCTTAAACAGGTAAAGTGCCCCTGATGACACTCTCACTCAGAGAGTTATCTTACCCTTCTTTCAGGGAAAGTGAATTTTACAAGTTAATTCTGCATGTTTCCCCTACAACTGATTTCATTCTGTACCATTAAATGGCCATTTATTTTCTCCCTTCTACTTAATCCAAGATTGGACATTGTTGAGTTTTGTTTGAACAATGTTTGTTATGCTGAAAAAGGACACCAGGCCTGGGGGAACTCATCCTGTGTCTAGATCAACAAATAGAACTCCAGAGGGTCCTCTGGTTCCTCCCACTTGGTTGGAAAGGTGCTTACCCTTTCCAATCAAATACTGACTTCTGCACGAATCCAAAGGGTTTTTTCTGAAGCTGTAAACTGAGAACAGAAATATTGCCTTGAGTGAGAGAAGTATAGGAAGCAGCAGGTTTCATTTTTTGTCAGCCTGCCTGGCCTTTACTTGGCTAACACTTGGGAGTGTTGACAGTCCTGAGCCCTCTTGGCAGAGAACAAAGGTTAGAAAGAGAAGCCCTCAGGCAGGGGGACAGATCCCTCTTTGCCTCATTAGGGAGAATTCAGCCTTGTCTGTCTGGTTGGCAGGGCACACTTAATCACTGAGACTCAGCATTTCAGCAGTTTGCAAAGGAAAGTGATACGAAGGGACAGCTGCAAGTAAGCCACAACCTAGATCTGAAGAGATCAAGAACTCATTTCACTTGGAGGAAAGAAAGAAGGAAGGAAGCCGAGGACTTAGCAGGGTAAGTTTTTTTTTCCGTCAACCTGTCTGCTTGCTTAGTTTATAATTGAGTGAAGTATTTATCACCCCAGGCAGTGTTAATCACTGATTAAACAGCTGGATGTGGCCATAATTACAGTGTCCTTAATGCATTTCTCCTTCTTTTTTCCTACCCCCTTATAAGGATCTCCAATGACCAGTTTCACTCTCCCTTCTTCCTACCTCCCCAAAGACATTTTGCATTTTTTGGTGACTTACAGAAAATTAGATGAGCACTCCTTATCTGGAGACAGTGAAAATATGACTGTAGTTTAGGTGAAGCTTGGAACTCTTGGTGGTAAAGAAGAAGATGGGAAACCTAGGTCTAGGAATAGATTAATATTTTGTCTTGTAATTTGGACATGAAGGATAAAAGTTTTTCTAGGCAATCAAGATCATGTCTCCTCTTCAGTTCTTGGTGTTGGTGTTCTCTCTCTTATACTGGGACTAAATTAGAGCCTAAGTCACTGGGGATGGCTAGAAAAAAATGAAAGGGATTCCCTTTCTAAGTGGAGAACATTCTAGACTCTGGAAAGTTCAAAGAGCTTACTGCAATTCTTTCCAGCTTCTCCCGTGAGTCCCCTGTTTTTTCCTTTGTTTCTCTCAGTTTTTAACCTGTGAACAGGGAGTAGCCTGGGGCTCTTTGCAGGAGAATTAGAACTAGGGAAGCTGTGTCTGGGCCTGGGGTATACAAACTCAAACATGAACCTGATGATGTATATAGATGCAGATCAAAGACCTGGCTTCTCACCCACCTTCTTACTTTTCTGCCAGAAAGCTAACTCATTTGTATCATCAACATTGTGCTCCAGACACAGAGGAGACTGTGACATTAAGGATTTTTACCGCCACTCCTCTTCCCCAAACTGTGTGATCCTTTTGCTTTCTAACCAGTTCAGCCAACTCCCAGATTGCCAAGAGCTAATCTTCCTTTAGAGGAAGACCTCTCCTTGGAAATGCAGAAAAGTAAAGCAGTACCTTTCTGACCTTAAGTGGCTTGCTTCCATTGCAGCAAAAAGGCTTATGTTTTAACTTCAGGGAGATATCTATTATAAATTCTGGGATTTAAGACCCTAGAGTTGTCTCAAATCACACTTTCCTTCCATACCTATTTAAAAAAAAAAAAAAAAAAAGTCCATTCTTTCAAGGTTTAAGGAAGTGGTGTCTTGGCCGGGCGCCGTGGCTCATGCCTGTAATCCCAGCGCTTTGGGAGGTCGAGGTGGGCGGATCACAAGGTCAGGAGTTCGAGACCAGCCTTACCAACGTGGTGAAACCCCATCTCTACTAAAAATACAAAAATTAGCTGGGCATGGTGGCGCAAGCCTGTAATCCCAGCTACTCAGGAGGCTGAGGCAGGAGAATCACTTGAACCCGGGAGGTGGAGGTTGCAGTGAACCAAGATCGCACCACTGCACTCCAGCCTGGGTGACAGAGTGAGACTCTGTCTCAAAGAAAGAAAGAAAAAGAAAATGTTATCTTGCCTGAGGCAGGTGGGTAGAGTAGATAAATGCTTTTTGTAGAATGGCAGTGATTCTGAAAATGCAGTGAGAATGTGAGGTGATTAAAAGTGGAGGACAGAATGAGGTTAGTTGTTGGAAATGGGGTCCTAAAGTGTGAAGGGCAATTCCATCTACTCTTTTGGTAAAAAGACATGACCCTTAAACCCTAAGATAATCTAATTTCATTAGGTCCAATTTCTTCTTCATTGAAGGTAATATATAGGATATGGTATACAGATGAGCTTGACTGTTTCTGTTCTGTGGACTCTGAAACCATCCATTCACCCATGGGATAAGGGGAGACATTAAGAGGGTGGATGGAAACATAAGGATGAGGAGAAAGAAAGTACAAAGGAAAATACAAATTTGTTCTTCCATTAACCTGAGGACAGGTTTTTAAGAGTCATGTTGTAAGATATGGATATGAGCTGGATAATTCTAGGAGCTTTTTGTTTATTTTTGCCACCTGCATACATCTCAGCTGCATGATGATTCTGAGGTTTTTCCTAACAGATTTGATCTAGAAGGATCAAATGTCAGATCATTTTTGTAACAAAACATGATCGCTGGTTTGAACTTTAACAGTGTCCTCATTCACACTGCCAGCGTTTTTAATCCTCTATCATTTCTCTGTACCTGAAGACAATCTGGGGATTAATAACTTTTTAGCCTCTCAGTCTCTATGAATACCTTCCTTCCTTTTTTAATTGAAGTGAAAATTATATAACATAAAATTAATAATTTTAAAGTGAGCAATTAAATGGCATTTAGTGTATTCACGGTATTGTTCAACCACCAATTTGTCTTGTTCCAAAACATTTTTATCACCCCAAAAGAAGACCCCATAACCATTAAGCAGTTACTCCCCATTTTCCCTTCCACCCAGCCCTTAGCAACTACCAATCAGTTTTCTGTCTCTGGGTTTACCTGTTCTGGATATTTCACAGAAATGGCATCATACAACATGTATATAACATTTTGTGTCTGGCTTTCTTCACTTAGCATAATGTTTTTTGAAGTTCATCTACATTGTAGCATGTATCAGTATTTCATTTCTTTTTACAGCTGAATAATATACATCTTCATATGTATATTTATATCCCAATTTGTTTATCCGTTTATCCATTGATGGACCTTTGGGTTGTTTCTACCTTTTAGCTGTTGTGAATAGTGCTCCTATGAACATTCACATATAAGTATTGGTTTGAGTATCTGTTTTTAAATATTTTGGGCACATACCTAAGAATGAAATTTCTGGTTATATAGTAATATTATGTTAACTTTTTGGGGAACTGCCATACTGTTTTCTATAGTGGTGGCACCATTTTACATTCTCACCTGCAGTGTACGAGGGTTCAAATCACTCCATATCCTCATCAACACTTGTTATTTTCCGTTTTTTTTTTTTATAATAGCCATACTAGTGGGTATGAAGTAATATCTCACTGTGGTTCTGATTTGCATTTTCCTAATGACTATTGAGCATATTTTCTTGTGTTTATTGTCCATTTGCATATATTCTTTGGGAAAATGTCTATTCACATGTTATGCCCAATTTTTTAGTTGGGTTGTTTGGTGGTTTTTTTGTTTGTTCTTTGTTATTGAGTTGTGGGAATTCTTTATATATTTTGAATACTAACCCCTTATCAGATATATGGTGTGCAAATATTTTCTTCCATTCTTGGGGTGTCATTTGACTCTGTTGTTAGTTTAGAATCCTTTGATGCACAAAAGTTTTTAATTTTGCTGTTCAATTCATCTATTTTGGTGGTGGTGGTGTTGCCTGTGCTTTTGGTGTCATATCCTAGAAATTATTGCCAAACCTATGTCATGAACCTTTCCCCATAGACTTTTATAGTTTTACTTCTTAAGTTTAGGTCTTTATACTTTAAACATTCAAACTCGAGTCATTCTGTTTCATTAATTTGCAGAATGTTTCTGTCTATATTTCTGTGTTTATTCTCTCCTCTGTGCTTAGAATTTATTTTTTCCCTATTTCCAAGTATTCAAAGTATTCCCATCTTTCAAGGTCTATTCCAACTGCTACCTGCTTCATGAAGAAAGCCACTGAAGAGATTCTCGCCCACTGAAGAGATTTTCTTCTTCTGATCTCCCATTAGTGCTTTAGTTGCACTTTTCTGGTTGGATTTATTTAGTACCTTATAGTCTACATCTAATCTCCCTACAAGACATTTAGATATGTATTTCTCATATTTGCTTCTATATATAGTGTTTCACAAATGATTTCATCTGTTTATCAGTAAATATATATTACATGAATGGACATTTTAATTTTTCTCTTATGGTCCTTTCTGTTTACTCAGCTCTTATGGAAGGCATGGGAGAAGATGAGACAGGGAAAGAGGACAGCACAGAGTCACAGCCAGATAGTGACTGAGTGTAGGCTTACTTCTACCTCAGAACTTACGACTTTAGGAAATTTTTCTGACTTGCTTGACTACATAACTCTTAGTGCACATTTTATATTACATTTAATTTTTACTTCTTAGCTTATTGCTTATACATGTGATAATAGGTCTTTCAAAATAAATGTTTTATCTCTCTAGATTAAACTGTCTGACTCTCCAATTGGATGGTCACTTTGGAGAACTAAAACTTCTATTGCTTTTTCCTCTTTTAAATTGAGTTTTAAAATACATTAAAGATATATTAATATTTTCTCCTTATTAAAAAAGTCAAACATTACAGATAAGTATGCAGTTCCGTTCGATCAGCCCAATTCCTATTTAACTGCCTTCTTAAACTATTCAGAGTTAATCACTGTTACCAATTTTCTTTTTTTTTTGAGACGGAGTTTCGCTCTTGTTGCCCAGGCTGGAGTGCAATGGTGCGATTTCAGCTCACTGCACCCTCCGCCTCCTGGGTTCAAGCAGTTCTCCTGCCTCAGCCTCCCAAGTAGCTGGGATTACAGGCACCCACTACCATGTCCAGTTAATTTTTTGTATTTTTAGTAGAGACAGGGTTTCACCATGTTGGCCAGGCTGGTCTTGAACTCCTGACCTCAGGTGATCTGCCCGCCTCAGCCTCCCAAAGTGCTGGGATTACAGGTGTTAGCCACCACGCCTGGCTGTTACCAGTTTTCTATGGGCCCTGCCAAATCTTTTTTAATGCATTTACTTATATATATGTGTGTGTGTGTGTGTGTATATATATGTGTGTGTGTGTGTATATATATATATAAAATGTATAGGACTTAATATGTATAAATTATATTCATATAAAATTATTTCTTCTCGGCTGGGTGCGGTGGCTCAAGCCTGTGATCCTGGCATTTTGGGAGGCCAAGGTGGGTGGATCACCTGAGGTCAGGAGTTTGAGACCAACCTGACCAACATGGTGAAACCCCATCTCTACTAAAAAATACAAAAATTAGCCGGGCATGGTGGCGCCTGCCCATAGTCCCAGCTACTCGGGAGGCTGAGGCAGGAGAATCGCTTGAACCTAGGAGGTGGAGTGAGCTGAGATTATGCTGCTGCACTCCAGCCTGGGCGGCAGAGCGAGACTCTGTCTCAAAAAACAACAAGAACAAATTACTTCTTCCGTATTTTCCACAGCTGCCTATGGTGATCAATAACCAGTAAATACTGAATAAATCTTACTGATAACCTGGGTCTGAGAGACTGGAATGAGAAATGAAAGGTCAAGCATATGAAAATACTTCACAAGTGTCCAGCTTGTAAAATTCCATTCCATGTCTGTTCTGCATATAATCTCCAGGTATCACTGGACAGGCCATGGCTCCACGGTCCCGGCGACGAAGGCACAAGAAACCTCCCTCATCAGTGGCTCCCATCATCATGGCCCCAACCACAATTGTGACCCCTGTGCCTCTGACCCCCTCAAAACCTGACCCTAGCATTGACACACTTGGCTTCTTCTCCTTGGATGATAATGTTCCTGGCCTATCGCAGCTGATCCTTCAAAAGCTGAACATGAAAAGCTATGAAGAATATAAGTGAGTGACCAGCTCTATAGAAAAGGGATATATTGTCTCTGGTAGAAGTAAATTTCAGAAGGTGGAGAGGGAGTACAGTTTGGGGAATATGGAGTATTTGCAATAAGAGATTTTCTCATCCTAACTTTTGCCAGTTACTATATTACTATAAAAGAAGAAATATTCACTTAAGTGAAAAATGATGGCAGTGGGAGACGTAGGAGTAAGTGGAAATGTGTAGGAGACAAGATGGGGGGCATGAGAGCTTTTGGAGATATTCCTTTCCCCATTGTCATTCCTTCTCCATGCTGTCTCTGCAGGTTGGTGGTAGATGGGGGTACCCCCGTATCAGGCTTTGGATTTCGATGTCCTCAAGAAATGTTCCAGAGGATGGAAGACACATTTCGATTCTGTGCTCACTGTAGAGCACTCCCTAATGGGCTTTCAGACTCCAGGGTTCTCCGGCACTGTAAGAGGTGACTTGTTGGGAGCTAATAGGGAGACATTCAGAAATGATCCTGTACTAGCCGGGCATGATGACTTATGCCTGTAATCCCAGCACTTTGGGAGGCCAAGGCAGGTGGATCACATGAGGCCAACCTGGCCAACACGGCAAAACCCTGTCTCTACTAAAAATACAAAAATTAGCCTGGTGTGGTGGCACACACCTGTAGCCTCAGCTACTCGAGAGGCTGAGGTGGGAGAATTGCTTGAACCCAGGAGGCAGAGGTTGCACACTGCACTCCAGCCTGGATGACAGAGTGAGATTCCGTCTCAAAAAAAAAGCAATGACCTTCTACTACAACCTCATTCCAAGAGGAAAGATCTGAAAGTTTTCAAAATAACCTAAGACTTAGGTCCTTATTTTTTGTCACCCAGGCTACCAGAGATTAGAACAGTGTTCTAATCCTGCTTATTTTTGGTGTTATTGGGAAGTGAGACAAGAAACCACAATACAATCCTCTCTGTCTGTCTCTCGAGTACTCAAGGAGTAAGACTACATTTGTTCTGGGGGGGTGGGGGTTGAACCATACCTGTTATGAGAGGACAGCTGCAAACTCATGGTGTTTTTTCTAAAAGTGATATAAAAAGTGAGTTGTTCCAGATAGAGAGTAAGGTATCACTCTGTCTGGCAGAGTAATTATATTCCCAATCCCTCCTGCCTTGTCTGCCAAATGTAGTCCCCAAAATTGGTGCATCAGCTGTCATTCCTCTCCCTATGTTCCTTACCCATTCACCATCCTAGGTGCAGGAATATCAGTTCCTTTCCTCAGATAACCCCAATCACATTTATAGTATAAAAACTATTTGTCTCTCATTCTCTCAGGTGCAGAAATGTCTATTACTGTGGTCCAGAGTGCCAGAGGTCAGACTGGCCCGCACACAGGAGGGTTTGTCAAGAGCTTCGTCTTGTGGCTGTGGACCGTCTCATGGAATGGCTTCTGGTCACAGGTGGAGTGGTGGTGTTGAGGATCTCTGCCATAATGGTCATAGTTGATTGCATTTAAAGGAAGATACAAAATCATATTGTTATGAAAAAATGAGGAAGTGGGGCAAAGGATGGGGCACCCCTGCTCACAGGTTGGCAGAGTGAACATGGAGGGAATATTGATCATTAGTGAGGGGGAAATTTTGAAGCCAGGAAAGCATTAGGTTACTTCTTATTTCTTCTTTCCTACAGGTGATTTTGTCCTACCCTCAGGACCTTGGCCATGGCCACCTGAAGCTGTACAGGACTGGGACTCCTGGTTTTCTATGAAGGGGTTACACCTAGATGCTACATTGGATGCTGTGCTAGTTAGTCATGCCGTGACCACCTTATGGGCCAGTGTAGGACGGCCAAGGCCAGACCTGGATGTCCTGCAGGGATCTTTGAAGCGGCTGCTGACAGATGTCCTGTCACGGCCCTTGACTCTAGGCCTAGGACTTAGGGCCTTGGGGATAGATGTTAGGAGGATTGGGGGAAGCACAGTGCATGTGGTTGGTGCTTCCCATGTGGAGACATTTCTTACTCGCCCAGGGGACTATGATGAGCTTGGTTACATGTTTCCTGGGCACCTTGGACTCCGTGTGGTCATGGTGGGTGTAGACGTAGCTACTGGCTTTTCACAGAGCACCTCAACTTCACCCCTGGAACCTGGCACAATTCAGCTTAGTGCCCACAGGGGCCTCTACCATGACTTCTGGGAGGAGCAAGTAGAGACCGGGCAGACACACCATCCAGATTTGGTGGCGGCATTCCATCCAGGTAAGAGTCATTGGTTCAGGGGAATAGAGGGTGGCTCCCCTGAGAATTTTCCATCCTGAATCGTCTGTCTTTGGAACCCCATTCATTTGGTCTCATTAAATACAATATGATGACCCAACTTTTCTTGATCATTTGCCATATGTACTACACTTGGGTTCAGAATTTTTCATTGAAGAGTGGATGATGATGATGATGATGATGATAATGATTGGGGATAAGCAAGGTGAGGGGTGGGGTACTCACAATCAAAGAAATATCTTGCTCTTAGGGTCTGCTTTAGTCTTTCCCTATTCCCATTTTTATTTTTGTTCCACAGGTTTCCATTCCTCCCCAGACTTGATGGAGGCTTGGCTGCCCACCCTGCTGCTACTTCGTGACTATAAGATTCCTACATTGATTACTGTTTACAGGTTTTGACCTCATCCTATTTGTGATACTTCCCTGACTTTACATCTCTCTTTATATAGATGAGCTCATTTTGCCCCCTCTTGCTCATCTACCTTCTGGTGAGGATGTTCATCTTTTCCGTATATGGCTTTTTCATCCCCTTGGAACAGTCCTTTGCTAGTTAATTGAATATTTAATGAGACATTTGGGAGGGAAAGATAGCCCTTGCCTAGTCCAGCCTTAGGCAGTTTGGGGGATTGGTGATTACAGAAATGTCAGGCTCTTGGGCAATTTTTCCTTTATCTCTGTCACAATCAGTAGAGTAATTTTTCTTCTCTGTCTTCTACAGCCATCAGGAGTTGGTATCCTCTTTGCAGATTCTGGTGGAACTGGATACACACATCACTGCCTTTGGGGCTAATCCTTTCATGTCCCTCAAACCTGAACAGGTCTATTCCAACCCCAACAAGCAGCCAGTATACTGCAGTGCATACTATATCATGTTTCTTGGAAGCTCCTGTCAGCTGGATAATAGGCAATTAGAAGAGAAAGTGGATGGTGGGATTTAAATAGATCATGAATGGACATCTGGAAAATGTGGAGGTTGTGATGAAATTACCCTGCTAATGCCAGGTTCTTGCAAACTTTGAAAAACATTATATTCTAGACCTCATTCACTGTTTGGGTAAAAATTCTAAGCTGAATTGAGAGTTTCTGTATAACATAACTAGTTTCTTTCTTTTTTTGAGATGGAGTCTTGCTTTGTTGCCCAGGCTGGAGTGCAGTGGCGCGATCTCGGCTCACTGCAGCCTCCACCTCCTGGGTTCAAGTGGTTCTCCTGCCTCAGCCTCCCTATTAGCTGGGATTACAGGTGCACACCACCACACCTGGCTAATTTTTGTATTTTTAGTAGAGACAGGGTTTCGCCATGTTGAGACAGGGTTTCGCCATGTTGACCAGGCTCGTATCAAACCCTTGACCTCAGGTGATCTGCCTGCCTCGACCTCCCAAAGTTCTGGGATTACAGGCATGAGCCACCATGCCCAGCCAATGTAACTGGTTTCTAAGAGTTTAGCCACAGTAGCTTCTAGAGATAGGAAATTAGATTTAGTGGGTGGGAAGAGGCCCTGATGTTGGTCTTTCCAGAGCTTATAGTTCCTAACACTTTCCTTTGTAAAGAAGTTTACCTTTTGACTGGAACCAGATGGCACTGAGAAGAAGAATGAGAACCACCTTATTCTTCTAAAAAAGACTTTCTTCTCATCCAGTAATTTGGGCTAAAAAATGGAAAGATGTTGATGACTCGAAGTGGTGCAAGAATGGACAAGTCAGGGAAGTCATTGGGAACATGGATGAGGTTGTAAGCATTGGTACAATGCTTTTTCCTGTTTTCCTGGCTTTTTTGAGAGAAATGTCTAATTTTCCTGTTTTCTCTTGGGGACTTTTGACCCTAGAGTAGCCCTGGTGTTATATTTTAGATATCCCAAGCTATATCAGACTTTTCCTGAATATACTGGAGTTACTTTTTATCCCCCATTCTATACCCCAATAAACTCAGTTTGGGGCTTCTTAAGTCACTTGTTTTATTTCCTATTCACTGGCAAGTATTACTCATCTGCACATAACACCTCAAGACTGGAAGTTTCTCTCTTGCCAACAGAGTAATTAGCATCAGTTCTCTGGGTCTGCCACTCTGTCACACATTTGCCTCATGTCATCCTTTTTTATTTCTTTTTCTTTTTTCTTTTTTTTTTTGGAGACAGAGTCTTGCTCTGTCACCAAGGCTGGAGTGCAGTGGCATTACCATAGCTCTTTGCAGCCTCAGACTCCTGGGCTCAAGTGATCCTTCCATCTCATCCTCTCAAGTAGTTGGGACTTACAGGTACATACCACCATGCCCAGCTAACTTTTTTTTTTTTTTTTCTAGAGACAGGGCCTCCTTGTATTGCCCAGGCTGGTCTCAAACTCCTGGGCTCAAGCAGTCCTCCCACCTCAGCCTGCCAGAGTGTTAGGATTACAGGCATGAGACACTGTGCCCAGCCAATGTCATCCTTTTCTCATCATACTCTCAGGATTAGGACATTTCCTGGGTATTCATTCCTACAATCTTGCCATGACTGTCTTTCGCACACATATTACAGCCCATCACCCCAACACACATATACACATTCTATTGCCCACTCTAATAGGGATAATTTTAGAATTTCATATATTCATTGAAAACAGTACCTGTCATACTACAGGTACTGTATTTTGGCTTTGGGGAGATTGAAAAGTGAATAAGACATGGTGTTTATTCTTAGGAAGGGAAATAATATTTATGTATTTGGAGATACCTTTATTGCAAGGTATAATATGGAGTAAGAAATACGAGAGAGGCTTCTGGTGCTAAGGAAATAGAGTGAAAACAGCTCTCTTCCCTCTTGCGGCCATCACTGAAGCAGGAGCGGCCAAAATGAAGTTTAATCCCTTTGTGACTTCCGACTGAAGCAAGAATCGCAAAAGGCATTTCAATGCACCTTCCCACATTCACAGGAAAATTATGTCTTCCCCTCTTTCCAAAGAGCTGAGACAGAAGTACAACGTGCAATGCATGCCCATCCAAAAGGATAATGAAGTTCAGGTTGCATGAGGACACTATAAAGGTCAGCAAATTGGCAAAGTAGTCCAGGTTTACAGGAAGAAATATGTTATCTACAATGAACGGGTGCAGTGGGAAAAAGCTAATGGCACAACTGTCCACATAGGCATTCACCCTAGCAAGGTGGTCATCACTAGGCTAAAACTGGACAAAGACCGCAAAAAGATCCTTGAATGGAAAGCCAAATCTCGCGAAGTAGGAAAGGAAAAGGGCAAATACAAGGAAGAAACAATTGTGAAGATGCAGGAATAAAGTAATCTTATATACAAGCTTTGATTAAAACTTGAAACAAAGAAAAAAAAAGAAATAGAGTGAAAAGAGATCATTTTGCTAAACGATAGTGAAAATATTCTGAGTGAGAATTTTTTGAAACAGAGCACAAGGCACTCAAGATGGAAGGAACAACAGGACCAGAAGTTTGGAGGCAGAAAAGCCTATGGGATATTTGAAGGTACCTTTGGGGATTAGTATAAATTAAGTCTGGAAGGTAGATTGAGATAAGATTATAGGAGTATTGTGGATTTTTGTAGATCTGAGTATGAATCCTGGAGCAGCCATCAAATTTTATATTGCAAGGGAAGCTAAACTTCTCTAAGCCTTAGTTTCTTCATCTGTAAAATGGAGATAATACCAAGTATCCCAAATTAATATTGAAGTTAAAATGTTTGCAAAGTTAGAGGACTCACACATCCCAATTTCTTTTTTTTGTTGTTTGAGACAAGAATCTCGGGCTCAAGTGATCCTCCCACCTCAGCCTCCCTAGTAGCTGGGACCACAAGTGCAAGCCACCATGCCCAGCCAATTTTTGTATTTTTTGTAGAGACAGCGTTTTGCCATGTTGCCCAGGCTGGTCTTGAACTCCTGAGCTCAAGAGATCCACCCTCCTCAGCCTCCCAAAGTGCTGGGATTACAGACATGAGCCACTGTGCCCGGCCCCCAGTTCCAAAACCTATAATCATTATGTACTTACCAGTTCAATATCCCTAATCTGAAAACCCGAAATGCTCCTGTGAGCATATCCTTTGAGTGCTCTGTCGGCACTCCAAAAGTTTCAGGTTTTGGAACATTTTGGATCTCAGTACTCAAAAAGCTTTGGATTTTGGAGCATTTTGAATTTCAAATTTTTTGATTAGGGATGCTCAACCTGTACGAAATAGTAATAGTCAAGACAATGTGATACTGGCATAGAATAGACATAAGGTCAGTGCAATAGAATTGAGAATTGTCTTAGTCTGCTTGGGCTGCTGTAACAAAATACTGTAAACTGTGTGGCTTGTAAACATCAAATCTATTTTCCACATTTCTGGAAGCTGGAAAGTCCAAGATCAAGGCACTAGCAGATTTCGTGTCTGGGAAGGGCATGTTCTTACTGTGGAAGGGGTGACTGAGCTCACTCTTTCCTCTTTTACAAGGACACTAATCCCACTCATGAGGGCTCTGCCCTCATGACCTAATAATTTCCCAAAGATCCCACCTCCTAAAGCCAGAGGTTAGGATTTCAGCATGTGAATTTGTGTATGTGTGGTGTATGTATGTGTATGTGTTGGGGTGGAGGAGGCTCACAAAACATTCAGACTGTAACAAGAATAGCAGGGCATGGTGGTTCATGCCTGTAATCCCAGCACTTTGGGAGGCCAAGGCAAGCAGATCGTTTGAGCTCAGGAGCTTGAGACCACTGTGGGAAACATCCCAAAACCCCCTCTCTAAAAAAAATACAAAAAAAATTAGCTGGGCATGGTGACACATACATGTAGTCCTAGCTACTTGAGGGGCTGAGGTGAGAGGATCGCTTGAGCCCAGGAGGTTGAGGCTGCAGTGAGCCAAGATTGTGCCACTGCACTCCAGCCTGGGTGAAAAGTGAGAACCTGTCTCAAAAAAAAAAAAAAAAAAAAAAAAAAGAAAAGAAAAAAACCTTAACATTTATGGTCAATTGATTTTTGACAAGGGTACATAAACAATTAATTGGGAAAAGAACAGACTTTTTAACAAATAGTGCTGGGACAACTGGATATCCAGATGCAGAAGAATAAAGTTATACCCCCACCTCACACAATATACAAAGATTAACTCAAAATGGTTCAAATACCTAAAACAAACTCTTCAAAGAAAATAAAGGGGAAAATCTTCGTGAACTTATCTGGCAATGTTTTCTTAGATATGACACCAAAAGTACAAGCAACCAAAATAAAAATAAATATATTAGACTATCAAAATTTAAAATTTTAGGCCAGGTGTGGTGGCTCACACCTGTAATCCCAACATTTTAGGAGGCAAAGATGGGAGGACTGCTTAAGCCCAGAAGTTCAAGATGAGCCTAAGCGACATAGACCTATCTCTACAAAAAAAAAAAAAAATTAGCTGGGCATGGTGGCGCACGCCTGTAGTCACACTACTTGGGAGGCTGAGGTGGAAAGATGCTTGAGCCCAGGAGGCTGCAGTGAGCCATGATCGCACTCCAGCCTGGGTGACAGAGCGAGATCCTGTCTCAAAAAAAAAAAAGTAAAGAATGAGAGAAAATATTAATAAATTATATATCTGATAAGGGACCTACAACTTAACAGATAACCCAGTTAAAAATAGGCAAAGGATCTGAACAGACATTTCTCCAAAAAAGATGTATAAATGGCCAATAAGTACATGAAAAGATGCTCAACATCATCAATCATTAAGGTATACAAATTAAAATTACAATGAGATACCACTTCATACCTACTACGATGGCTATGATAAAGAGGTGGTAATAAATGTTGATGAGGATGTGAAGAAATTGTAACCTTCATACACTGCTGGTGGGAATGTAAAATGATGCAGCCAATTTGGAAAACAGTCTGGCAGTTCCTCAGTTAAACATTGAGGGCCAGGTAATGATGACTCACGCCTGTAATCCCAGCACTTTGGGAGGCTGAGCTAGGAGTACTGCTTAAAGCAAGGAGTTTGAGACCAGCCTGGGCAACGAATCAAGACCCTGTCTCTTAAAAAAACAAAAAAAAAAGTTAAAAATTGACTTACCATTTGACCCAGAAGTTTTGCTCATAGGTTTGTACCCATGAGAAATGAAATCATATGTATATAAATATTCATAGCAGCATTATTCATGACAGCCAAAAGATGAAAACAACTAAAATATCCATCAGCTTATGAATGGATAAGCAAAATGTGGTAAATCCTTACAAGGAAATAGTATTTGACCATAAAAGTAATGAAATACTGATTCATGTTACAATATGAAAGCCAGTTACAAAAGACTACGTATTGTACAAGTGCATTTATATGAAATGTTCAGAATAGGCAAGTCTATGGAGACAAAGTAGATTAGTGGCTGCATGTGGACAGGGAGGATGGGGGTATTGGGGGTGATGGGTAAAGGGTATGGGATATAACCATTCTAAAATTGATTGTGGTGATAGATGCACAACTCTGAATGTACTAAAAATCATTGAATTGTACACATTATGTGGGTGAATTATATTTCAATAAAGCTGTTACCAAAGTTTTCTAATCTTAGAGAATGTAAAAAATAAGGAGATTTAAATCCTTAACACAGTACCTAGCAAATAGTATGTCCTTAATAGCTATTATTTGATAAATATCATTTTGAATTTTGCTCAGTAACACAGATTGAACTAGCAGTAGTGTGTAAGATGGTTTGGTAATGGAAAATCCAGTTAGGACACTATTGTCACGGTTCAGACAAGAGATAATGTAGGTGTCCGCTAAGATTATATCAGTAGGTATGGAGAGCAAGAGGTAATTTTTAACTACAAGTAAAGTAAATAAGTAGTGACATTTTGCAGGTAGAACATGAAAGTAAAATCTGTAGGATTTGTTTGCTGATTGTGATGGATGAAGGGTGATGTATCTGTCAGCCAGAATATAATTAGAAACTACACAGTAACAGGTGGCACAAAAACATCCAGTTTAGTAGAATGGTGGTGATAGTACATAAAAGTCCAGATGCCTAGCTTATTGTCAAATGCTGAGGATTCTAAGATGGCTTCTGCCCTTAATAGGAGACTGACATAAGCAAGGACAATATAATGGAGTTATGTTTTCTAAAGTCAGCATATGAAATGAAAAAAATATTTTCAAAACTACCTTTGAAAATCCTTTAGGGTAGCACATGGGTTCTCTCAGTAGGTCTATCAGAGCCAGTTTTTTGTTGGAAATAAATCTGTATTTGGCTGATCACCAGATGAATTAGTTGGCTTGGGTTTTGGGGGCCCTATTGTAGTCAATCAGACAATCAGTTATTTATCAAACACTCACTACTAGTCTCTAAAGATATCCCTGTTCTCAAGGAGCTTACATTCTAGATGGGGACAGAAACAGTAAACACACAGAATTTCAGATGCTTTTAAGTGGTATAAGGAAAATTAAATAATGAGCATAGCTGATAGTAGTGGTTGTGCTGGTGGCAGCTACTAATGTTCAGGAAGTACCTTGAGGAGATGACATTTTTTGTTTGTTCTTTTGAGATAGGGTCAGGCTCTGTTGCCCAGGCTGGAGTGCAGTAGTGAGATCTTGGCTTACTACAGCCTCTGCCTCCTGGGTTCAAGTGATTCTCCCCTGTGAGCCTCCTAAGTAGATGGGATTACAAGTGCACACTACTATGCCTGACTAATTTTTGTATTTTTTGTAGAGATGGGGTCTCGCCATGTTGCCCAGGCTGGTCTCCAACTCCGGGGTTTCAGTGATCTGCCTGTCTTGGGCCTCCCAAAGTGCTAGGATTATAGATGTGAGCCAACTCACCCAGCCAGGAGACCACATTTGAGATGACACCATGGAGAACATTCCTAGTAGAAACAATAGCAAGTGCCAAGGTCCTGAGAATCTGGTGCATTTGGTCACAAGCTTGGTATGTTTGGACCGAAGGCCACTGTGTTCAGAGGTTAGTGATTAAGGAAAGTGAAGGCCAGGCGCCGTGGCTCACGCCTGTAATCCCAGCACTTTGGGAGGCCGAGGCAGGTGGATCACGAGGTCAGGAGATCGAGACCATCCTGGCTAACATGGTGAAACCCCGTCTCTACTAAAAATATAAAAAAATTAGCTGGGCGTGGTGGCAGGCATCTTTAGTCCCAGCTACTCGGGAGGCTAAGCCAGGAGAATGGGGTGAACCTGGGAGGTGAAGCTTGCGGTGAGCTGAGATTGCACCACCGCACTCCAGCCTGGGCGACAGAGCAAGACTCCGTCTCAAAAAAAAAAAAAAAAAAAAAGTGAAAAGGGATTAGATGAGCGATGTAGGCAGGGACCAGATTATCTAGGGCCTAATAGACCATCATCAGGAGTTTGGATTTTATTTTATTCTGGTTCCAGTGGGAAGCTATTAAAGAAGTTTAATCATGGGAATTACATGACCCAATTTATTCTTTAGAAAGATCACTCTGACTCAGGGTTTCTTAACCTCAGCACTATTGACTTTTTGGGCTGAATAATTCTTTGTGTAGGGACTGTAGGCATTGTAGGATATGTACTTTGTTTAGAATCCTTGGCCTTCACCCACTAGATGCTAGTAACCCCACCACCTCCCCTCAGTTGTGACAACCAAAGATGTCTCCACACGTTGTCAGGTGTCCCTGAGGGATAAAATTACTATTCTAATGGAACAAAAAGGATATGTACTTAAATACCAGACTCTGGGCCAGGCGTGGTGGCTCACACCTGTAATCCCAGCACTTTGGGAGGCCGAGGTGGGTGGATCACCTGAGGTCAGGAGTTCGCCTGGCCAACATGGCAAATCACCGTCTGTATTAAAAATATAAAAATTTAGGCTGGACGCGGTGGCTCACGCCTGTAATCCTAGCACTTTGGGAGGCTGAGGTGGGTGGATCACGAGGTCAGGAGATTGAGACCATCCTGGCTAACACAGTGAAACCCTGTCTCTACTAAAAATACAAAAAATTAGCCAGGCGTGGTGGTGGACACCTGTAGTCCCAGCTACTCGGGAGGCTGAGGCAGGAGAATGGCGTGAACCCAGGAGGCAGAGCTTACAGTGAGCTGAGATCATGCCACTGCATTCCATCCAGCCTGGGCAACAGAGCAAGATTCTGTCTCAAAAAAAAAAAAAAAAAAAAAAAAAAAGCTGGGCGTGGTGGCGGATGCCTGTAATCCCAGCTACTTGGGAGGCTGAGGCAGGAGAATTCCTTGAACCTGGGAAGCAGGGGTTGCAATGAGCTGAGATCGTGCCATTGCACTCCAGCCTGGGCAACAGAATGAGACTGTGTCTCAAAACTACAAAAACAAAAACAACAGACTCTGATACAGTGGGATGTTCACATTCGAAGCATGATGGCTCTTACTTCACATGAACTCTGGAACATACGATGGCCTTCAGAGATGTTGACCCAGGTATGGTGGCTTATGCCTGTAATACATCCAGCACTTTGGGAGGCTGAGGCAGGTGGATCGCTTGAGGCCAGGAGTTCGAGACCAGCCTGGCCAACATGGCGAAACCCCATCTGTACTAAAAATACAAAAAAATTAGCTGGGCGTGGTCACATGCCTCCCAGCTAGCTACACGGGAGGCTGAGGCATGAGAATCGCTTGAACCTGGTAGGCAGAGGTTGCAGTGAGCCTAGATTGCGCCACAGCACTCCAGCCTGGGTGACAGAGCAAGACTCTGTCTCCAAAAAAATTAAAAAATTTAAATGGTCCAGTTGAGTACAAAAAAGAAGATCAGGAAGAGTTTATTGGAGCAAGAGGGAGATGAGCAACCTTGAAAACAAGTCTAATTAGATGAGTAATTGTTAAAAGATGAGCAGTGCTTTCTAAGCAGAGGTAGCAGGAGGAAAGGGTCTCTGATCCTGTAACGCCTTTTATGCTAGGAAGAAAGGATGAATTGAAAGGATGAAATGGCAAATGTCGTAGTAGGCTATTGGACTATTCCTGCAGCTCAGGAAAGTGGGCTGGAAATAAGAGGTTTGGCAAATACCCTGTTACAGTGGTAATTAAGGCAGAGGGAGGGTTTGGAACGAGCTCACAAAGGGAACTCTGTAGAATGAAGAGTGGGCTTCTCAGGGAAGGCTTAAATCCTGGAGGTCTCTGGGGTAGGTAGGACAGAAAGTCCTGTTATTTTCCAGGCAGACAGACTGTTGGGCGCCAGGGAATTAATGCTGGTCACCTAGAGAGTTGTGCATTTTGTCTACCATTGTTAAATGAGACAATGACCTGCCTCAAATACTTTTCACTCCACACACCTATTTGGAAGCCGTGTATATTTTGCTTGCTCTTCCCATTTAAAATCGTAATCCACTCTATTCCACCCCCATGAGGAAACTTTTGGGTAGAAAAGTGTAGAGGAATAAGTAAGTTGATGTGCATCAGATGTGCAAACTTTAGTGTGCATCAGAACCACCTGGAGGGCTTGTTAAACCAGGTTGCTGGGCACCACCCGGGGAGTTTGATTCAGTAGGTCTAAGGTGGAGTTCAATAATCTGCATTACTAACACGTTTCCAGGTGATGCTGCTGTTCGCGGGACCACACCCAGAAACTACCTTTTACTCTAAAAGGTAGCTGATTGGTTTTGCTCTGTAATATAAATTCCTTAACGAGTGTAAAATACTGATCTGAGTCCTTGTAATTGCCTCAAATGTTTAATGCTAATGTGTGTTTAATGCTCTAGCCACGAGGGGAGCCTAAAATCACCTAACAACTCCCTTCGGGAGTGATTTTGATTAGTTCATCTACAGTTCCAACTAAAGATTTCCCACAAATATTACTTTCACAGGAGGCTAACAAAAAACGCCGTCTTTATCCCCAGAAAATACCTAGAGGACGGCATTTCAGAGGCGGGGAGGCTGCACCAGCCTCCCAGTCTCAGCCCTGCTCTACCGCCCACCACTGAAGCGGCCCGGGATACCCCCAGGACTGCTGCAACTTCCTAGGTGACTTGAGGCAGCCTTAAAAGGGATTGGCGCAGGGTCCTTGTGACAGATAAATGTGATTAAAAATCCGCTGGGCCACCTGAAGGGAGAGTTTTTTTCCCTCAGGTGGCGCCTAGGGGCGGGACTCAGGGACAGCCCGCTCCCCGCACCGCCCTCTCCAGCTCCGGGGGCGTTCCCGGCTGCAGCCGCGATCCTAACGGGCTCGCGAGATGCCCCGCCCACCCTGGGACCGCCCCCGGCTCCATCTTGCGGGCGACCGGGTTGGGCTGTGACGCTGCTGCCGGGGTCAGGTGAGGAGCGGCGCCCCCTCCCCTTCCCACCTCGTCTACCTCGGTGGTCTTGCCCTCGGCCCGCTCTGGGCGCCGCTGTCCCGGTGCTAGTGGGGCGCGGCTGGAGGGCCGTGTGGGCCTCCCGGGTGGCGGCGACTCGGTTTGCGCGTCTTGTAGCCGGGCTGCTGGCCGGGGTGTGTTGGGGTGGCGTGGGTGAGGCGGCCGGCCTGGCTTACGGGAAGCCCTTCGGTCCGTTTGGAAATCCCAGGGACCAGTGGCGCCCCGCCCTCGGGCAGGTGGAGGGGCTGAGGCCGCAGCGTGGCCCAGCTGCCTCGCGGGAGGCTGAGTAGGGAAACGCACGGGCAGTGCTGAAAGCCGTCTGACTGGTAGTGGCTGTACTTTCCGGTGACACAGCGAATTTAGGGAAACTTGGGAAATTTTTACTGTTTAGTGAACCGTAGGACAGAATGCGCCAGGCCAAGGTCGTACACTGGTTCTCGTTTACAGTTCTTGGAAGCTATTCTAGAATAGCATTCCAGATTTGATTCCTGTTCCCCGACCAGCAGCAAATGTGTGTTGAAATTAGCTCATCCTGTGCAAACACTGCTCAAGGAAACCAAGGTGCAGAGGTAGATGGCTGTTGTCCACCGTAAAGTGACAGACATGACGCTGTTATCTTCCGAATGCCGTAAACGGCCTAATTTTTGCCAGCTGATGGCCAGCTAATCTGCTAAATGTGTCCGAATTAGATGATGAGTGTAATGAGTTACCTTCCAGGCAAAGAAAGAGTTTCAAGCACTGAATAGGTAAAAGAGATAATTTTGGCCACTGCAAACTTTCAGTCGTCACTGGTGGTTGGCTACCTACCTGTCCGTGCAGAGGACTAGCCATGCCTCCACGTTCTTTCTCCAAATCACTGACCGATTTAAATGATCCTACCATACCTAGAAGCCGGTTTTGCAAAATTGTATTCGGTGTTGCGCGTATCTTCAGTCACCCTTCCTGTTTCGTGTATTTTTTTTCCCCATAAATTTGCAACAGCTGCCTCTTGGGTTCCTGGGCTTCATGCCATCAATGAGAAACGGTGAGACCCAGCCCTTTTACTAACTGACTCACTGGGTGGAGATGGTTTGGAAAACCAAAAATGATTTTCTAGTCTTTTAAAAGTGGTTGCTTACAGAGAACGTTTAAAAAAAAAAAAAAAAAAAAAACCCGGGCGCGGTGGCTCACGCCTGTAGTCCTAGCACTTTGGGAGGCCGAGGCGGGAGATTCACGAGGTCAGGAGGAGTTTGAGACCAGCTTGACCAACACGGTGAAACCCCGTCTCTACTTAAAAATACAAAAATTAGCTGGGCGTGGTGGCGCGCGCCTGTAATCCCAGCTACTCTGGAGGCTGAGGCAAGAGAGTCGCTTGAACCCGGGAGGCAGAGGTTGCACTGAGCCGAGATTGCCACTGCACTCCAGCCTGGGCGGCAGAGAGAAACTCTGTCTCAAAAAAAACCCCAAAAAACTCTAGACTTACTATTCACTTGGGCAAAGTTGAGAAATTTTTTGAGTCACTCTGGGTGTTATTTAGCTTTTTACAAAAACGTTTAAAATCTGCCTCTTGAATAAATGATATATGTACAATTCTAAAAGGGCTAAAGTACTTTGAAAAGTAAGTCTCGGCCGGGCGCAGTGGCTCTCGCCTGTAATCCCAGCACTTTGAGAGGCCTAGGCGGGAGGATCACGAAGTCAGGAGATCGAGACCATCCTGACTAACACGGTGAAACCCCGTCTCTACTAAAAATACAAAAATTAGCCGCGTGGTGGCGTGCGTCTGTAGTCCCAGCTACTCAGGAGGTTGAGGCACAAGAATCGCTTGAACCTCGGAGGCGGAGGTTGCAGTGAGCTGAGATCGCGCCACTGCACTCCAGCCTGGCAACAGAGCTAGACTCCATCTCAAAAAAAGAAAAAAGAAAAGTAAATAGTCTTCTCCATTGTGTCCCAGCTCTTCATCCAGGAAGCAGTCACTGTTTTCTACTTCCTTGAGTGTCCTTTCAGGGATATTCTATAAGTCAAAATCAGTGCATTTTTTACACATATGGCAGCACACTATGCAGTTTTTCACTTTGCCTTTTTTTTTCCATTAATACGTGTTACAGATGGTTTCATATATGGGTAAAAAAAAGCTGCCTCATTTTTAATAACCACATAACACCACCTTGTATGGCTATCCATAATCTGTTTCACGTGTCCCTCCTTTTAAAAAATTTCAGCAATGGCCCCGCACAGTGGCTCACGCCTGTAATCCCAGCACTTTGGGAGGCCGAGGTGGGTGGATCACCTGAGGTCAGGAGTTCGAGACTAGCCTGGCCAACATGATGAAACCCTGTCTCTACTAAAAATACAAAATTTAGCCCGGTGCGGTGGCACGTGCTTGTAGTCCCAGCTTCTCGGGAGGTTGAGACAGGAGAATCGCTTGAACCTGGGAGATGGAGGTTGCAATGAGTGGAGATCACACCACTGCACTCCAGCCTGGATGATAGAGCAAGACTCCGTCTCCAAAAACAAAAAAGATAAAATTTCAACAGCTTTTGGAGTACAAGTGGTTTTTTATTACATGGATGAATTGTATGGTGGTGAATTCTGAGATTTTAGTCACCCGAGTAACGTACATTGTGCCTAATGTGTAGTTTTTGATTCCTAGCCGCCTTTCACCCTCCCCTTTCTGAGTCTCTAAAGTCCATTATATCACTTCATACCTATGTCTTTGCATACTCATAGCTTAGCTTCCACTTACAAAGTGAGAACATACGGCTTTTGGTTTTCCACCCCTGTGTTACTTCACTTAGAAAAATGGCCTCCAGCTTCATCCAAGTTGCTGTAAAAGACATTATTTTGTTCCTTTTAATGGCTGAGTAGTATTCCATGGTTTATATATACCACATTTTCTTTATTCACTCAGTTGATGGGCACTTAGATTGGTTCCGCATCTTTGCAGTTGTGAATTGTGCTGCTATAAATATACATGTGCAAAAGTCTTTTTCATATAATGACTTTCTTTCCTTTGGGTAGATACCCAGCAGTGGAATTTCTGGATTGAATGGTAGATCTTTTTTTTTTAGCTCTTTGAGGAGTCTCCATACTGTTTTCTGTAGAGGCTGTATAGTAGTGTAATAAGCGGTCTCTTTTCCCCACATCCACACCAACATCTATTGTTGACTTTTTTTTTTTTTTTTTTTTTTTGAGATGGAGTCTCGCTCTTGTTGCCAGGCTGGAGTGCAATGGCGTGATCTCGGCTCACCCCAACCTCCGCCTCCCGAATTCAAGCAATTCTCCTGACTCAGCCTCCCAAGTAGCTGGAATTACAGGCAGGCGCCACCATGCCCAGCTAATTTTGTTATTTTTGGTAGAGACGGGTTTCTCCATGTTGGTCAGGCTGGTTTCAAACTCCCAACCTCAGGTGATCACCCACCTGGGCCTCCCAAAGTGCTGGGATTACAGACGTGGGCTACCGCGTCCAGCCAATTTTTTTACTTTTCAAGAATAACCATTCCTGTAGGAGCAAGGTGGTATCTCATTGTGGTTAATTTGCATTTCCCTAAGAATTAATGATGTTGAATAATTAATGATTATTTCATGTTTTTTGGCCATTTGTATATCTTCTTTTGAGAAATGTCTATTCATGTCCTTTGCTCAGTTTTTAATGCAATTGTTTTTTTTTTTTCTTTGTGATTTGAATTCCTTGTAGATTCTGGATACTAGTCCTTTGTTGGATGCATAATTTGCAAATATTTTCTCTCATTCTGTGGGTGGTCTGTTTACTCTGTTGATTATTTCTTTTGCTGTGCAGAAGCTTTTTAGTTTAATTAGGTCCCATCTATTTGTTTTTGTTGTGTTTGTTTTTGGTGTCTTAGTCATGAATTTTTTGCCTAGGCCAGTGTTTAGAAGACTGTTTCCAATGTTCTAGAATTTTTATAGTGTCAAGTCTTATATTTAAATCTTTTATCAACTTGAGTTGATTTTTGCATTGGGTGATAGTTAGGGATCCAGTTTCATTCTTCATGTGGCTTGCCAGTTTTCCCAGCATCATTTATTAAATAGGGTGTCCGTTCCCCAATTTTTGTTTTTGTGTGCTTTGTCAAAGAGCAGTTGGCTATATGTATTTGGCTTTATTTCTGAGTTCTCTATTCTGTTCCATTGGTCTATGTGCCTACTTTTAAACTAGTACCATGCTGTTGTGGTAGCTATAGGCTTGTAGTGTATTTGAAGTCTGGTAATGTGATGTCTCCAGATTTGTCTTTTTGCTTAGAATTGCTTTAGCTATTCAGGCTCTTTTTTGTTCCATATTAATTTTAGGATTGTTTTTTCTAATTCTGTGAAAAATGATCTTGGTATTTTGATGGGAATTGCATTGCATCTGTAGATTGCTTTGGGCAGTATGGTCATTTTCACAATATTGATTCTTTCAATCCATGAGCATGGGATGAGTTTCCATTTATGTCATCTGTGATTTCTTTCAGCAGTATTTTGTAGTTCTCCTTGTAGAGATCTGTCATCTCCTTGGTGAAGCATATTCCTAGGTATTCTATTTTTTATTTTTTATTTTTGCAGCTATTATAAAAGAGATTGAGTTCTTGATTTGATTCTCAGCTTGGACGTTTTTGGTATATAGCAGTGCTACTGATTTGTGTACATTGATTTTGTAACCTGAGACTTTACTGATTTCATTTATCAAATCTAAGAGTCTGTTGGAGTCTTTAGGATTTCTTTGGTATACAGTCATAATATCTGCAAACAGTGATAGTTTGACTTCCTCTTTTCCAATTTGGATACACTTTATTGCTTTCCCTTGCTTTCCCTCTGGCTAGTACTTCCAGAACTATGTCGAATAGGAGTGGTGAAAGTGGACGTTCTTGTCTTGTTCCTGTTCTCAGGGGGAATGCTTTCAACTTTTCCCCGTTCAGTATGATGTTGTCTTTGTCGTCATATATGGCTTTTATTATTTTGAGTTAGGTCTTTTCTATGCCTCATTTGTTGAATTTTTTATTGTAAAAGATGCTGGATTTTGTTGAATGCTTTTTCTGCATCTATTGAGATGATCATATGGTTTTTGTTTTTAATTATCTTTATGTGATACATCACATTTATTGACTTGCATATGTTAAATCATTCCAGCATCCCTGGGATGACACCTGTCCCTTATTGATGGACGTTCACATGGTTTTTAACCTTTTCCTATTACAAAAATGCTGCAGTGAATAGCCTTGTACGTATATAATTTTGCCCTTGTGCAAGTATTTCTATAAGGTACATTCCTGGAAATGGAATTGAATTCTAGTCTTTTATATAATTATTTTTCAACATGTACCAAAATTCACTTTCTTAAAATAGCTTTAATTTTTATTATATACAGATAATCTTTGCCTTGTTTTCATTTTTGTTGACATAATTCCTCCAGGCTCGTAAAGGTAAGATTTAAGATAGTAGCTAAAGAATTTAGATATAGGTCTTGTCACTGGAACAATTTCTTGAGACTTAGAAATTTAAATTGCTTATGATGTCTTTGGTACTGTAACTGCATATTGCCTTTCAAATTACTATTAATTTATCTCATAAATTATTTTCAGATTTTTTTTCCTTTATTTTGACCCTGACCCTTTTGCCCTTGGTCTATCTACTTTTCTTTTTCTTTCTTTCTTTTTTTTTTTTTTTTTTTCTTTTTCCTTGTCTTGTCTTGTCTTTCAACTGGAGTGCAGTGGTGCAAACACGACTCACTGCAGCCTTGACCTCCTGGCCTCAAGCAATTCTCCCACCTCAGCTTCCTGAATAGTTTGGACTACAGGTGGGCGCCACTGCACTGGGTAATTTTTAAAATGTTTTTGTAGGGACGAGGTCTTACTATGTCGCCCAGGATGGTCTTTAACTCCTTGGCTCAAGCAGTCCTCCCACCTTGGCCTCCCTGAGTTTTGGGATTATAGGTGTGAGCCACTGCACCCGGCCTATCTGACCATTCTTTAGAGCTTTTGCCAGTCCTTTACTCTTTATACAAACCCAGGCTTAGAAAAGAAAAAAGCAAAAAATTTCAGCCTGTCCCTGTTTTTATATCCAGCCCTTTGGGATCCCAAATGATTATTTTAGAATTGACTGGGTCAGTTTTCATATCATTTTATGTTTCTTATTGACTTATAGCCTTGATTCAACCTATGTCCATTTATTCTCAATTCAGCACATTTTTAGCTTCTATCCTGTGTTCCTGTCATAAGGGACACTATATTATCTCATTTTCCTATACTGTGTACTCAAAAGGCTGAATACTTATTCTCAATCTTTCTATCAGCACCTAGGACAGTGCTCATTACACAGTGGACTTTCATAAATGTTGTCTTGAGTTGGGTTTATTTGGCATCTGATATAAAAGAAATATGAATCATTTACAGCTGTATTGATGAAAAGTGCCAAAACGTATATTTACAAATTTAGAAAATTAGGTGTAGATCCAGAAATCCCAAAGTATTCTGGTATCAGAGTGTGAATCACAGACCTGCAGAATCCATATCACCTGAAAGCTTTAGAAATGCAGAATCTCAGGCCCCATCCTGGAGCTACTGAATTAAAGTCTCTATTTTAACACGATCCCTAGGGATTCATATACACATTAAAGTTTGAGGCCAGGTGCGGTGGCTCACGCCTGTAATCCCAGCGCTTTGGGAGGCTGAGGCAGGCAGATCACTTGGGGTCAGGAGTTTGTGACCAGCCTGGCCAACATGGTGAAACTCCGTCTCCACTAAAAATGCAAAAATTAAGCAGGTGCGGTAGTGCGCACCTGTAGTCTCAGCTACTTGGAATGCTGAAGGAGGAGAATCGCTTGAACCCAGGAGGCGGAGGCTGCAGTGACCCGAGATTGTGCCACTGCATTCCAGCCTGGGCAACAGAGCAAGACTGTCTCAAAAGGAAAACATTGAGAAACACTATTTTGGTCAACTATGTTGTTCAAAGAAGGAAGAGAGACTTGAGCTAGATAGGAGGGGTGAGTAAGCCCAGGCTTGAGGGCCAAGTCAGTTAATGATAAGAATGGCTTAAGCAAAGGAATGCTGGGAATGGTTCAAGTGGTAGAGATTTCGCGTTGAGGGTTAGGTGTTGGTAAGAAATGAGTTAAATAGATAAATAGAGTCTGGGTGTGGTGGCTCATGCCTGTAATCCTAGCACTCTGGGAGGCTGAGGCAGGTGGATCTCTTGAACCCAGGAGTTCAAGACCAGCCTGGGCAGCATGGCGAAACCCTGTCTTTACTAAAAATAAAAAAAAATTAGCCAGGTATGGTGGTGTGCGCCTGTAGTCTCAGCTCTTCAGGAGACTGAGATGAGAGGATCATCTGAGCCCAGGAATTCGAGGCTACAGTGAGCTGATGTCATGCTACAACAATCCAGCCTGGGCGATAGAGCAAGAAACCATCTCAAAAATATATATATAATAATAATAATTGGAGCCAGTACTAAGGAGACCTGAATATCAGGCCAATTAATTTTCATTTGATACTCCAGCAGTAGTCATTGATGATTTTTGAGCTGAAGAGCAATTTGCTGAAAGAGCAGCATTTTAGGAAAGTTTAGCTAGTGACAGTGTCTGAGAAAATTGGGAGGGTGAGAGAGTATAAGCAAGAATATAAACACAGGAGGAGTTTTAGTAAGATAGGCATCAAGTGATGAAACTTAGGGTCTAAGTATATGACCATGAGAACAGAAATTACAGAAGAGGCATTACAAAGGATGGATAGAAAAATACTGGTTTTGGCCGGGTGCAGTGGCTCATGCCTGTGATCCCAGCACTTTGGGAGGCTGAGGCGGCCAGATCACCTGAGGTCAGGAGTTCGAGACCAGCCTGGCCAACATGACGAAACCCTGTCTCTACTAAAATACAATAAATTAGCCGGGTGTGGTGGTGGGCGCCTGTAATCCCAGTTACTCGGGAGGCTGAGGCAGGAGAATTGCTTGAACCCAGGAGGCGGAGGTTGCAGTGAGCTGAGATCGCGCCACTGCACTCCAGCCCGGGTGACAAGAGCAAAACTCTGTCTCAAAAAAAAAAAAAAAGAGAAAAATACTGGGTTTCTTACTATACTGGAGTATTAGGTAATTTAAGTAGTGGTGCTATTGACAGATAAAGGATGTTAAGAGTGGTGTGGTGGAGAATGATGAGTATTTTATTCTACACGTACAGAAAGCCTCCTAATTGACTTCTGTCTTAATCTGCTCCTTAGTCTATTTTGGTGATCATCCGTCTCACAGTTACGTCCCACCTTTTGCCTTGCAAATAACATTGTTCTACTTTCTTGCCTGTGTCTAGCACCTTTAAAAGCCTGGTTTAAACCTTTGATCATTCACTCTCCACTTGTAGCAATGTTTTCTTGTAGATGCCAAAAAAGTGATTACTGACTTTATATAGATGTATTTGCCAGGTATATTATATCTGATCACTAATAGTATTTTAGATTTTTTTTTTTGTCGTTGTTGAAATGGAGTTTTGCCCTATTGCCCAGGCTGGAGTGCAGTGGCGTGATCTCGGCTAACTGCAACCTCCGCCTCCTGGGTTCAAGCAATTCTGCCTCAGCCTCCTGAGTAGCTGGGCTTACAGGCACATGCCACCACGCCTGGCTAATTTTTGTATTTTTAGTAGAGACAGGGTTTCACCATGTTGGCCAGGCTGGTCTCGAACTCCTGACCTCAGTTGATCCACCCGCCTCAGCCTCCGAAAGTGCTGGGTGTATTATAGGCGTGGGCCACTGCATCCAGCCTTTTTTTTTTTTTTTGAGACTGTTTTGCTCTGTGGCCCAGGCTGGAGTGCAGTGGTGCAATCTTGGCTCACTGCAACCTCCACCTCCTGGGTTCAAGGGATTCTCCTGCCTCAGCCTTCCAAGTAGCTGGGACTACAGGCGCATGCCACCACGCCCGGCTAATTTTTTGGATTTTTTATAGAGATGGAGTTTCATTGTGTTAGCGTGGATGGCCTCAATGTCCTGACCTTGTGATCCTCCTCCTCAGCCTCCCAAAGTGTTGGGATTACAGGCGTGAGCCACTGCGCCCGGCCCTAATTTTTGTATTTTTAATAGAGACAGGGTTTCACCGTGTTGGTCAGGCTGGTCTCTGACCTCAAGTGATCCACCTGCGTTGGCTTCCAAAGTGCTCAGATTACAGGCATGAGCTACTGCGTCTGGCCGTATTTTAGATTTGATCAGGCTGAGGGTATTCTTTTGAATGTTTGTTTTTTTCTCTGTTTATTTACATTTGCTTTAGGTTAATAGTGTTTTCTTCAAACGCAAAAGATATATATATATATGGGGATATTTGTCTCTATCCACACTAGCTCCATTTATTTTACATGAGCCATCTTTTAAAAAATGGACAGGAGAGTGTAATGAATCCCCATGTACTTATCACCCAGCATGAGCAGTTATCAACTCCTGACTGCTTATTATGTCTAAATTCCTGCACTATATTATATATAATATTCCTGCATATTATTTTGGCATAATCTCTGACATCGTATCATTTGGTTTGTAAATACTTAATGTATATCTCTAAAAGATCAGAATACTTGATGAAAATCATAATACCATTATCACGCCTAAAAAAATAGTAATGTCTTAACATCACTTGATGTGCAGGTTATTGTTTACTTTTCCAAATGGAAATGAGCACCTTTTGAAGAACATAACTTTCAAACTTTCTGGTACAGACTGCAGTTTTTAAAAGATATTTCCAGTGTTACGTTTGCTGATCAGAAGACTATCAACTTTTGATCACCATTATTATCACAGAATAGATAATATATGAATGCCTCCTTAATCTCAGACTAACCAGACTCTACCACCCTACTTTCTTTTTCCATCAGAAAGCATTCTAATTTTAAAATTATTCTAAGTCTAATAAAATTGAGAAAGTAAATGTACTGAAAGTGTTATAATGAGTTAATAAAAGCCAAACTTCATGCTAATTATTTTTTAATATTCTTGCATAATCTTTCACAGTTCTCTGTGATCATAGCAGTTAACATTTACTGAGGACTTTATTGCAGGCACTGCTAAATGTTTTGCCTTTGTTCTTTTACTTAATTCTTACAACAACATCCTTAAGTAGGTACGTTCACGTCCCATTTTATAGATAAAGAAATGAAGGCCTTAACAGGCTAAGTAACTTCCTTTGAGAAGCTAAGTAACTTGCCCATATTCACACAACTGGAAATCCAGGATGTTAGATGGAAAATTCTGTTGGCAGGGCTGGTGAAAATGCAAATTGGTACAGCCCCTCTGGAGGGGAATTGGGCAGTATCACATTCACCTTTACCTCTTCTCAGCAATGCCATTTCTAGGAATCTTCCCCGAAGATAATATTGGCTAAATATACACAGAGATACTTGTACACGGCTGTTCATTGCAAGACTGTAATAGTTAAAAGACTAGAAATAACTCAGATGTCTGCCATTGAATAAGCCATGATACATCCACACACTGAAGTACTATGTGTTTTTTTGTTGTTTTTTTTTTTGTTTTCTTTTTATTAAGAGACACGGTCTCATTCTGTTGCCCAGGCTGGAGTGCAGTGGTGCGATCCTAGCTCACTGCAGCCTTGAAGTCTTGGGCTCAAGTGATCCTCCTGTCCAGGCTTCTGAATAACTGGCACTACAGTTGCACACCACCATGCCTGGCTAATTATTTTACTTTTTGTAGAGATGAGGTCTTTCTTTGTTGCCCAGGCTGATCTCAAACTCCTAGCTGCAAGAGATTCTACTGCCTCAGCCTTCCGAAGTGCTGGGATTTACAGGCATGAGCCACTGTGCCTGGCCTATGTTGTTATTTTCAAAAAGGAATGAAGACTGTGGGTGATGGCCATAATAAAAGAAAAAAGCCAGTAAAGAAACAGAGTATGTGCTGGGAGCAGTGGCTCATGCCTGTAATCCCAGCACTTTGGGAGGCCAAGGTGGGTGGATCACCAGGTCAGTAGTTCAAGACCAGCCTGGCCAAGATGGCGAAACCCCATCTCTACTAAAAATACAAAAATTAGCCAGGCACGGTGGCAGGCACCTGTAATCCCAGCTACTTGGGAGGCTGAGGCAGGAGAATCACTTGAACCCAAGGGGCGGAGGTTGCAGTGAGTTGAGATTATGCCACTGTACTCCAGCCTGGGTGACAGAGTCAGACTCTGACTCAAAAAAAAAAAAAAAAAAGAAACAGAGTATGTTTTATGTAAGAATGGAATGGGGGAATGGGGGAATGGGGATACAAATATAGACATATCAGCTTATGTACTTAAAGATAGGTAGACAAACTGTAAAAGTAATCATATGTAGGAGATAGTAAGGGACAGGGTTAGAAGTTAACAGGTTTCTGAACATATCTTGTTTTGTAGATTTGACTTTAGAATCCAGAAAATGTTTTACATAATTACAAAACTAAATCAAAAAATTTTTAAACCTTAAAAGTCAAAAGCAAAATGAAACAAATGGACCTAATGTGTGTCAAATTGGTAGCATAACTACACAGGAATTATTTTCAAAGTGTCATTAAAACAGTAATTTGAGGCTAGGCGCTGTGGCTTATGCCTGTAATCCCAGCACTTTGAGGGGCTGAAGCAGGCGGATCGCTTGAGCCCAGGAGTTCAAGACCAGCCTGGGCAATAAGGTGAAACCCCATCTCTACAAAAAAAATACAAAAATTTACCAGGCATGGTGGTACGCACCTGTGATCCCAGCTACGGGGTGGGGAGGGGGGGTGTTGAGGTGGGAGGATCACCTGAGCCCAGGATCCCAGCTACTGGGTGGGGAGGGGGGCTGTTGAGGTGGGAGGATCACCTGAGCCCAGGAGGTCAAGGCTGCAGCAAGCTGTGATTGTGCCACTATACTCCAGCCTGGGTGACAGAGCGAGACCTTGTCTCAAAAATAAAAAGTTTATAAAAAAGAAAGCTAGGGTTTAATCCACGTATATGTGACTCCAGAATGTTAACTCTTAGCCATTGTACCACTGTTTCCCATAATGTGGTTATATCACCATATGAGGGGATTTCTGTGGCACCTAGAAAGGACTTTTTATTGTAATAGCTAAGTATTTATTTTAATATTACCTTCTATTTGTGGTAAGAAAACTACTGGAAGTTTTCCATTTAAAAGTATGCTGATATTTAAAAGTATACTGATGATAAGCATACTTTTAAAATAAACGGAAGTAAAAAATTGGCTTAAAGAAAAATAGATTGGCCAGGTGTGGTTCTGGAGGCTGGGAAGTCCAAGATCAAGGTGCTGGCATCTGGTGAGGACTGCCCTCTGCTTCCAAGATGAAGCCTTGGCCGGGTGAGGTGGCTCACGCCTGTAATCCCAGCACTTTGGGAGGCCAAGGTGGGCGGTTCACCTGAGGTTAGGCATTCAAGACCGGCCTGGCCAACATGGTGAAACCCCATCTCTACTAAAAATACAAAAAATTAGCCAAGCGTGGTGGCAGACGCCTGTAATCCCAGCTACTTGGGAGGCTGAGGCAGGAGAATCACTTGGACCCAGGAGGCGGAGGTTGCAGTGAGCTGAGATTGTGCCACTACACTCCAGCCTGGGCAACAGGGTGAGACTCTGTCTCCAAAAAAAAGAGAAAAGAACAGTTCATGAATAATACTAGTGGTAGAATTGAGATGTGACAAAAATTGTATGGCATGACAAAGTTGGAACCTTACTAGACTGTACTGACTCCATTGGTGTGAATGATGAAATAAGCATTTAATAAGCTTTGCTTATACCCCTAATATCCACATTTTAATTTTATGCCAGACTCTTTTGAAAAGAAATATTTTGCATAAAACCTTGTGTGTATGTGTGTGTTGTGTGTGTGTGTATGTGTATATATGTGTGTATATCTGTATGTTTTCAAAAGCCTTAACCATTATAAGAAATTACAGGCTGGGCGCGGTGGCTCACACCTGTAATCCCAGCACTTTGGGAGGCCGAGGCAGGTGGATCACCAGGTCAAGAGATTGAGACCATCCTGGCCAACATGGTGAAACTCCATCTCTACTAAAAATATAAAAATTAGCTGGGCATGGTGGCATGCACCTGTAGTCCCAGCTACTCGGGAGGCTGAGGCAGGAGAATCGCTTGAACCCAGGAGGCAGAGGTTGCAGTGAGCCAAAATCACGCCACTGCACTCCAACCTGGTGACAGAGCGAGACTCCGTCTCAAAAAAAAAAAAACAAAAACAAAAAAAACTTAACAGAGGACGTTTTTTATTGTTGTTACAGAATGTCATACCCAGGCTATCCCCCAACAGGCTACCCACCTTTCCCTGGATATCCTGTAAGTATTGCCACTTAATACCTCACATCCTTAAAACAGGTGTTGTTTGGGACTGGCCCATGTCAGATCTTACAGATATGCTAGAGCAGGGATCATAAATTCAGATGCTCAGAGGTACTGCGTAGAACAAGTGAGCAAAGGCGATTGTGGGGGGGACTAGAGAGGTCTTGCTTTGCCTATTGAAAGCTGGCAGGTGCTTAGCACCAGCCCTGTGTAGCCATGGAGGGAGGCACACTCAGTGTTGCTAGATACTCCAGCCCTTCAAGTAAAGCCAGAAACTTGGGTTCTATGTGAAATTGCCCTAAGTTTCAAAATTTAGGAGTTAGTTTTAAAAAATGTTAACCGCTGTATGAGCCAATAAAACATGGATGTAAGCAAAATCCATCCCATGAATCACTGGTTCTTTTTTTTTTTTTTAGTACCCTTGAGTCATAATATCACTGCGTCTTAACCTTTGTGTTAGAATGTTTAAAATAATTAACGGCTTGGCTAGATCCAGAGATAAATTGCAGTGGATTTGTAGTTCTTAGACTTGGAGTACGTTTTATAAATGTGCTACTAAGTTCCACCTTGTTGATAGCTATACTACTCTGAGGACTAATAGCTGAGCCATAAGTAAGAATTGTGCGTTTCAGTTTTTGTTTGTTTATTTGTTTTTGTTTTTGAGACGGAGTCTCACTCTGCGCCCAGGCTGGAGTGCAGTGGTGTGATCTCAGCTCACTGCAACTTACGCCTCCTGGGTTCAAGTGATTCTCCTGCCTCAGCCTCCTGAGTAGCTAGGATTACAGGTGCCCGCCACCGTGCCTGGCTGATTTTTTGTTATTTTTAGTAGAGACGGGGTTTCACCATGTTGGCCAGGCTTGTCTCAAACTCCTGACCTCAAATGATCTGCCCTCCTTGGCCCCCCAAAGTGCTGGGATTATAGGCGTGAGCCGCTGCACCTGGCCGCATTTCAGTTTTTTGTTTTTCTTTTTTTTTTTTTTTTTTTTTTTTTTTTTTGAGATGGAGTCTGGCTCTGTCACCAGGCTAGAGTGCAGTGGTGCGATCTCGACTCACTGCAGCCTCCACCTCCCAGGGTTCAAGCGATTCTCCTGCCTCAGCCTCCCGAGTAGTTGGGATTACAGGTACGTGCCACCACGCCCAGCTAGGTTTTGTATTTTTAGTAGAGATGGGGTTTCACCATGTTGGCCAGGATGGCCTCAATCTCCTGACCTCATGATCCGCCCACCTCGGCCTCCCAAAGCGCTGGGATTACAGGCATGAACCACTTAGCCCAGCCCACATTTCGGTTTTATACTCATAACTGTGGGGCTGCTATCTAACCCTGGGAGAATAGGAAGAGGGATCTATACAAGTTTATGATAATATGTATCCTTATGCAAAGTGATTATATAGCTTTTGTGAATTTATCATAGGAGAGATGAGAATTATGGATATGTTCCCAAGTCCCTATGTATTAAACAGGACTGTAGTAACTATTTCAGTCAGTGTAGGCTAATTGCTAAAACAGACAACTCCCAAATCTCAGTGACTTAACATGATGAAAAAACAAATGTATTTCTTTCTTCAGTCTCCTGGAAGTCAGTGGGGGATAGGGGGTGGGTGGGACGAGGCTTTGTTTCATGCAGTGTTTTGGGTTTCCAGGTTCCTTCCTTATTCTGATCCTGCTATCCTCTAGCACTTTGGAGTCCTCCACTGGATCCTCTGCTTATGGGTGGCAGATGAAGGAAGAGAGAGAGCATGGAGGATTTGCCAGAGGTTTTTAGGGGACAGGTTTAGAAAGTGGTGTATGTCACTTTTGTCTACGTTCATTTACTGATATTCATTCATGTGGTTCGACCTAACTGCAAGGGGGTCTGGGAAATGTAGTCTGTATAGCTTTGTGGCCTGGGGAGAAAGAGTTCAGTGAACATGCAACAATCTCTGCCACTCTGCATATTGCTGCTCTGAACCATGAGGTCCAAAATGTCACATCCTCTGTGTGATGTGATATACAGGTTACCTTTTTTATTTTTAAATATTATGTAACAGATCCAGATGTGTTGCAAGAAAGCCTCAAATTCCTCTGTTTAGGATATAGAGGAGGATCTTTCTCATATTTGTAGATGCTGGGAAAATGAAGGAACTAATGAGTTGTTTTTTTCTTAAAACGTTGAGGTTTGTAAAGAATCCTGTTCTGACTCCCAAATAGAGAAGCAGACCCCTCCTGTCTGACTCAAGTAGAATTAAATTTAACTGAATTCTGACAAACAAGTGTCCTTACAAACTGGTATGCTGATAAACTAGTATAAGATACCAGAATTTCTAATGGGACTTTTTAATTAAAAAGTAAAAGAATGCTAGACCTTAATAATAACCTCTGTTTATTCCTTATTTTTAGATGGGTCATATTTGTCTATGATCGTATTTGTTTAAAAATTATTCTGATTTTTCAGCCTGCAGGTCAGGAGTCATCTTTTCCCCCTTCTGGTCAGTATCCTTATCCTAGTGGCTTTCCTCCAATGGGGGGAGGTGCTTACCCACAAGTGCCAAGTAGTGGCTACCCAGGAGCTGGAGGCTACACTGCGCCTGGAGGTTATCCAGCCCCTGGAGGCTATCCTGGTGCCCCACAGCCAGGGGGAGCTCCATCCTATCCCGGAGGTGAGTTACGGGTGGCGGAATTAGTAATGATTGGGATTGCTGTAGCACTTTTTCCTTCTCCCTTTATCCTCTTCATTCCTGCTTGTTTTGTATAAGGTCAAGTTGCTCTTAGGTAACCTTAGGTAGTAAGGACCTAGCTGGCAAGATGGAGGGATGAAGATTCTCTGGGGACGTGAAAGCTGGGAGCAGTTTCAAAAATTCCACTGTGAAGGGACTTGGAATAAATTTAATGGCAATAAAGGACCAATATGTAACACTTTGCTTGTTTGTAGTCTTAAGACCCAATTAAGACACTTCAATTAGCAAGACTGTGACCTTTAGGTCAGCTTTATTCAAAGGTAAAAAAGACCCCAAAAAACAACAACAAAAAAACCTTAGCCCTTTTGTATTTTAAGTTAGTAAGGAAGAGTAATAAAGTAAAATTTTGGCTGGGTGCGGTGGCTCACACCTGTAATCCTGACACTTTGGGAGGCTGAGGTGGGTGGATCACTTGAAGCAAGGAGTTCGAGACCAGCTTGGCCAACATGGTGAAACCGTGTCTCTACTAAAAATATGAAAATTAGCTGGGTGTGGTGGTGCATGCCTGTAATCCCAGCTACCTGGGAGGCTGAGGCAGGAAAATCACTTGAAGCTGGTAGGTAGAGTTTGCAGTGAGCCGAGATTGTGCCACTAAACTCCAGCCTGGGCAACAGAGTGAGACTGTCTCAAAAAATAAATAAATAAATAAGGTAAAAATTTAAAAACTTATTTTTTACTGGAGAATTTGAAGTTTTGAATCTAGATAAAAAGGGACTGCTATTATAACATTAATAGCATATTTTTCCACTGTTAACAATAGGTATTTTTCTAAAGTGTTTTCTGCAATCGTGAGAACTGTACTATAGTTTATTGACATGTTCTTTTCTCTAGTTCCTCCAGGCCAAGGATTTGGAGTCCCACCAGGTGGAGCAGGCTTTTCTGGCTATCCACAGCCACCTTCACAGTCTTATGGAGGTGGTCCAGCACAGATCCCACTACCTGGTAGGTACTAGCTGTCCAGAAAAAAACAGTATCATGATATTTTGAATTTTTAAATCGCCATTGAGAGAACTTAGTTTTTATTTGAGATAATCTGCAATAAATGTTTATATATTTCCATAAATAATTTTAAACATAATGGTTTTATGAAATATATTAAATTGATGGAAAAGTTTAATCAGTAAAATAGAGATAAAGTCACACTTTTTCTATTAAAAAAATCTGTCCCAAAGCCAGAAAGGAAGCCTTCAGGAACTTCTCTGCCCACTCCTGTACCACTAGTAAAACCACCCCCAGAACTATATTCTGACAACCATTCCAGATGGAATCAGAATTTAATCTGGTTCAAGTGTGAAAAAAGTATTATTTGTGAGGATCTTAGGTAGAACATGGAATATTAGAAAGGTTCTTATGACCAAAGTTGGTTTTAGATTCAGTAAATTGTATTTTTAAAAACTATCCTCATAAGTATCATAGTGTGAATGTTCTTGTATGTTTCCATATTCATAGTCATCAATGCTGTTTTGAAAAATTAAGACATGTAAGACCTGTTGCCGTATTATTATTATTTTTTTTTAACATTATAGGTGGCTTTCCTGGAGGACAGATGCCTTCTCAGTATCCTGGAGGACAACCTACTTACCCTAGTCAGGTATTTTGTTCCTACCTTTTAAGCTCAGTCTAGGTAGCTAGATAAAGAAAGAACCTGTCCTTTGCTGAGGTTTCCATGGGTCAGAGGAAATGGCCCATTATAGTAATGGAAGACTAAAGTCTTTGCTTCTGATAGACTCCATACTTTCTTTGGTCCATCTGCTTTAATAGTGTCCTGATGACTTTGAGAAGACAAGCATAGGTCTATTCTCATAGGTAATGATTCTCACAACTTTATCCTAGAGATTCACCTGGGGTCTTGGTTTTAGTTCTTTTTCTTGCCCTTACCAGCAGTTATACCTATGAATTTGGGTGGCTGGGTGATTGGTATTTCTGACAGTGATTTATGTAGGGTGGTTTTGTTTCCCATTTTTACCTTTATAACTTTTCACTCTTTTTTCAGATCAATACAGAATCTTTTCCTTCCTATCCTGTTTTCTCTCCTGTTTCTTTGGATTATAGCAGTGAAGTGAGTAAGGTTTTCTAATGTTCACTAATCACTAGGTCCTTTATATGTGCCTTTGTTTCTGATTCTCATGTACTTGTCTCTCACTACTTCCTTAAGGGCTCACCTGTATCTGTTTTATCTTTATGTTCCTGTAATGGTTGGTAGGGCTTTAGACATGGTAGTCAGTTAGCCTGTTGACTGGATTTTCTCAGTAGCTGCAGAGTTTCCTATATGTCAGATATTTGCCCTACTCTGTATGGCTTCTTTTTTTTTTTTTCCTGAGATGGAGTTTTGCTGTTGGCACCCAGGTTAGAGTGCAGTGGCATGACCTCGGCTCACTGCACCCTCCACCTTCCGGGTTCAAGCGATTTTCCTGCCTCAGCCTCCGGAGTAACTGGGATTACAGGCACACGCCACCACACCTGTCACGTTTTTTGTATTTTTAGTAGAAACAGGGTTTCACCATGTTGGCCAGGCTGGTCTCAAACTCTTGACCTCAGGTGATCCACCTGCCTCGGCCTCCCAAAGTGCTGGGATTACAGGCATGAGCCACCGCACACGGCCTGGTTTCTTATTTTAATCCCAAATTTTATTCTTAAATTGCCTTGTTAATTTTTTTATAGCCTATGCAACTTACTAGGAACATAATAAGCAGTATACTTTATGCTTACTTTTATTTTGATTTTCGTATTGATTTCTATATTGGATATTCATGAATGTCTAGCATTTTCAAGCTTGTTTTAGGCTGGGGTAGGAGAAGGATTCTAGTATTGGAAGAGAAACACCTTAGTGATTTTTTTAGCTCACTTTCCTGATTAGAGATATGTGAGCTCCAGAGAGGTTGAGAAACTTGTCTAGGGCAACACAACTAGTGAAGGACAAACCTGAGAAGATTCTAGTCTATATCTTCTGCCTTCTAGACCAGTAGTCTCTCTCTTATACAAAGTTGCTTTGCTGATACAGTAAATGATACTCCTCCCAAGCATGTAGTAAGTTGCTTTCAGTCCTTTTTTTCGTTGTCGAAGTTGTTTGCCAATCATATTATAAACCTGTAATCACTTTTGTTATGAAAATTTTGATTTTAGTTTAAGCATGCATATAATTTTAGAGAAATCATTTTATGACTGAATATGATTTTTAAACATGAAACACTAAAAGTAAATCACATGTATGTATGCAACTTATTTTTATTTTATTTTATTTTTTTATTACACTTTAAGTTCTAGGGTACATGTGCACAACATGCAGGTTTGTTACATATGTATACGTGTGCCAGGTTGGTGTGCTGCACCCATTAACTCATCATTTAGGTATATCTCCTAATGCTATCCCTCCCCCCTCCCCCAGCCCCACGACAGTCCCCGATGTGTAATGTTCCCCATCCTGTGTCCAAGTGTTCTCATTGTTCAATTCTCACCTATGAGTGAGAACATACGGTGTTTGGTTTTCTGTTCTTGTGATAGTTTGCTCAGAATGATGGTTTCCAGCTTCATCCATGTCCCTACAAAGGACATGAACTCATCCTTTTTTATGGCTGCATAGTATTCCATGGTGTATATGTGCCACATTTTCTTAATCCAGTCTATCATTGTTGGACATTTGGGTTGGTTCCAAGTCTTTGCTATTGTGAATAGTGCTGCAATAAACATACGTGTGCATGTGTCTTTATAGCAGCATGATTTATAATCTTTTGCGTATATACCCAGTAATGGGATGGCTGGGTCAAATGGTGTTTCTAGTTCTAGATCCTTGAGGAATCGCCACACTGACTTCCACAAGGGTTGAACTAGTTTACACTCCCACCAACAGTGTAAAAGTGTTCCTATTTCTCCACATCCTCTCCAGCACGTGTTGTTTCCTGACTTTTTAATGATCGCTGTTCTAACTGGTGTGAGATGATATCTCATTGTGGTTTTGATTTGCATTTCTCTGATGGCCAGTGATGATGAGCATTTTTTCATGTGTCTGTTGGCTGCATAAATGTCTTCTTTTGAGAAGTGTCTGTTCATATCCTTCGCCCGCTTTTTGATGGGGTTGTTTGATTTTTTTCTTGTAAATTTGTTTAAGTTCTTGGTAGATTCTAGATGTTAGCCGTTTGTCAGATGGGTAGATTGCAAAAATTTTCTCCCATTCTGTAGGTTGCCTGTTCACTCTGATGGTAGTTTCTTTTGCTGTGCAGCAGCTTTTTGGTTTAATTAGATCCCATTTCTCAATTTTGGCTTTTGTTGCCATTGCTTTTGGTGTTTTAGTCATGAAATCCTTGCCCATGCTTATGTCCTGAATGGTATTGCCTAGGTTTTCTTCTAGGGTTTTTATGGTTTTAGGTCTAACATTTAAGTCTTTAATCCATCTTGAATTAATTTTTATATTATTTAAGTTTCAGCTTTCTACATATGGCTAGCCAGTTTTCCCAGCACCATTTATTAAATAGGGAATCCTTTCCCCATTGCTTGTTTTTGTCAGGTTTGTCAAAGATCAGATTGTTGTAGATGTGTGGTATTATTTCTGAGGGCTCTGTTCTGTTCCATTGGTCTATATCTCTGTTTTGGTACCAGTACCATGCTGTTTTGGTTACTGTAGCCTTGTAGTATAGTTTAAAGTCAGGTAGTATGATGCCTCCAGCTTTGTTCTTTTGGCTTAGGATTGTCTTGGCAGTGTGGGCTCCTTTTTGGTTCCATATGAACTTTAAAGTAGTTTTTTCCAATTCTGTGAAGAAAGATATTGGTAGCTTGATGGGGATGGCATTGAATCTGTAAATTACCTTGGGCAGTATGGCCATTTTCACTATATTGATTCTTCCTATCCATGAGCATGGAATGTTCTTGTTCTTCCATTTGTTTGTGTCCTTTTTTATTTCGTTGAGCAGTGGTTTGTAATTCTCCTTGAAGAGGTCCTTCATATCCCTTGTAAGTTGGATTCCTAGGTATTTTATTCTCTTTGAAGCGATTGTGAGTGGGAGTTCACTCATGATTTGGCTCTCTGTTTGTCTGTTATTGGTGTATAGGAATGCTTGTGATTTTTGCACATTGATTTTGTACCCTGAGACTTTGCTGAAGTTGCTTATCAGCTTAAGGAGATTTTGGGCTGAGACAATGGGGTTTTCTAAATATACAATCATGTCATCTGCAAAGAGGAACAATTTGACTTCCTCTTTTCCTAACTGAATACCCTTTATTTCTTTCTCCTGCCTGATTGCCCTGGCCAGAACTTCCAACACTATGTTGAATAGGAGTGGTAAGAGAGGGCATCCCTGTTTTGTGCCAGTTTTCAAAGGGAATGCTTCTGGTTTTTGCCCATTCAGTATGATATTGGCTGTGGGTTTGTCATAAATAGCTCTTATTATTTTGAGATACGTCCCATCAATACCTAATTTATTGAGAGTTTTCAGCATGAAGTGCTGTTGAATTTTCTCAAAGGCCTTTTCTGCATCTATTGAGATAGACATGTGGTTTTTGTCTTTGGTTCTGTTTATATGCTGTATTACATTTATTGATTTGCGTATGTTGAACCAGCCTTGCATCCCAGGGATGAAGCCAACTTGATCGTGGTGGATAAGCTTTTTGATGTGCTACTGGATTTGGTTTGCCAGTATTTTATTGAGGATTTTTGCATCGATGTTCATCAGGGATATTGGTCTAAAATTCTCTTTTTTTTGTTATGTCTCTGCCAGGGTTTGGTATCAGGATGATGTTGGCCTTATAAAATGAGTTAGAGAGGATTCTCTCTCTTTCTATTGATTGAAATAGTTTCAGAAGAATGGTACTAACTCCTCTTTTTTACCTCTGGTAGAATTCAGCTGTGAATCCGTCTGGTCCTGGACTTTTTTTTGGTTGGTAGGCTGTTAATTATTGCCTCAATTTCAGAGCCTGTTATTGGTCTATTCAGGGATTCAGCTTCTTCCTGGTTTAGTCTTGGGAGGGTGTATGTGTCCAGGAATTTATCCATTTCTTCTAGATTTTCTAGTTTAGTTGCATAGAGGTGTTCATAGTATTCTCTGATGGTAGTTTGTATCTCTGTGGGATCGGTGGTGATATCCCCTTTATCATTTTTTATTGCGTCTATTTAATTCTTCTCTTTTTCCTTTTTTATTAGTCTCATATGCAACTTATTTTATGTAACAATTACCACCTTAAGCTGGAACTAAAACCAGTAGGTCGAAGTTAACAGAATGCAGAGTGCTAAATTTTGGAAGAGCTTTTAGATAGAAGTGAAATAGGCTACCCTGTGAGGGGTGAGCTTCTTGTCACTGAAAGTCCACAGGCAGATTTTGGTTGATGTTGAGTATGGATGTGTCTGTGTATATCAAGGAAAGTGTAAAAAAAATTTTTGTCTTAGATGGGAAGTTGGGCCAGTTTATCCCTCCTGATTGATCCAATTCTCTAATTCTGTTATAGTCTTGTTGTTGTTGTTGTTTCATTTGTTTGTTCAATTTTGAGACAGGGCCTCAGTCTGCTGCTCGGGTCAGGCTGGAGTACAGTGGCGTGATCAAAGCTCACTGCAGCCTCAAAATGCTGGGCTCAAGCGATCCTCCTGCCTCAGCCTCCTGAGTAACTGGGACTATAGTTGTGCACCAGCACTCCCACCTAATTTTTTAATTTTTGGTAAAATGAAGGTTTTGCTGTGTTGCCCAGGCTGGTCTTGAACTCCTGGGCTCAAGCAATCCTCCTGCCTCAGCCTCCCAAAATGCTGGAGTTGAAGATGTGAGCCACTGTGCCCAGCTCTATGATAGTTTTTCAGCAAGAAGGTTGGAATCAAATGGGCATTAAAGAAGAATAGCAGAGGTTGGAACTTCTGGTAGCGGATTTTGCTGAGAACTCTCCCCTAGAATTTAACCTCAAGAACACAGATCCTGATTTCTCTCTCTCTCTTTTTTTTTTTTTTTTTTTTTTTTTTTTTGAGACAGAGTCTCGCTCTGTTGCCAGGCTAGAGTGTGCAGTGGCACGATCTCGGGTCACTGCAACCTCCACCTCCCGGGTTCAAGTGATTCTCCTGCCTCAGCCTCCTGAGTAGCTGGGACTACAGGTGTGCACCACCACGCCCAGCTAATTTTTGTATTTGTAGTAGAGACAGGGTTTCACCATGTTGGCCAGGATGGTCTCAATCTCTTGACCTCGTGATCCACCTGCCTCGACCTCCCGAAGTGCTGGGATTACTGGCATGAGCCACTGCGCCCAGCCCAGATCCTGATTTCTTTGAATTCAGTTTAATGCCTGGAAGGTGACAGTATTCTTGAAAATTTACATCAAACTTAGACTTTCAACAGAGAATACATCAAAAAAATTTTTCCCTACAGATGAAATATGAAATAAATATATATATGTGTGTATATGTGTGTGTGTGTGTATATATATATCTATAGAGATATATATATATATTTTTTTTTTTACAAAAGAGAATCACAGAAAATGAGAATCATCAAACGGTACACAGTGAGGATTAGTTTATCTATTCCAGTGTGTTAGAAACAATGGCTTCTGTCCTATTTAGGATTTTAGTGACAGCAGTTACATCAAAGGAAACTTAGTTTCTTGAGACATGAAGGCTTATAAAATTTTTTTATACTTGACTATTTGCTACAAGTAGAATAATTTTGGCTTTCTATTAAAACCACTATAGGTATATTTGTTAGTTCTCTGCTTACAGCCCTAGCTTGGAAACTAGTAGAGGATGGATGCTAAGGCTTACTGGTAGAAGAAAATGTTGGAGTAAAAATATATATGAGTGGGAGGAGCTATTGACCCATAAAAGTGTTATCTTGAAAAGCTGCTGAAAGATGGGGCTTGTTCTCATCTCCTCAGTTGCTTTGCCCCTACAAATGCTGGCGTACTGCTGTATTCAATGCGTATAACTTTAAATACAGTTTCTGTTGTCTAAAAAGCAGTTGAATCATCTTTTATTTTGAAATGGTATTGATTGCATGTTTAAATGATAATATTTTGGAGGTATTGGATTAAATAAACTGTGTGTGTGTGTGTTTATATGTGTGTTTTCTGCAGTGAAAACACTTATTTTACAACAGTAATCTTTATTTTAGGTCAACATTCAAACATACAAGAAATGTGTTGTTACAATTAAAAATTTTTTAAAAAGTAGTGGAGCATCATCTTCATCCCATCCCTCTTAAGCCCTGACTTGAATAGCCTAAGAAACTTCTTGAATTATTCTGGGCTGGGCGCACACCTGTAATTCCGGCACTTTGGGAGGCCAAGGCAGGGGGATCACTTGAGGCCAGGAATTCGATACCAGCCTGGGCAACATAGCAAGACCCCCATCTCTACAAAAGTAAGAAATTAGCTGGGCATGGTGGCACATGCCTGTAGTGCTAGCTACTCAGGAGGCTGAGGCAAGAGGATTGCTTGAGCTCAGGAATTCAAGGTTACTGTGAGCTATGTTTGTGCCACTGCACTCCAGCCTGAACAACAGAGTGAGACCCTATCTCTAAAAAATAAAAAATTGGGGAAAACTATTGAATTATTTCATAGCTTTGTATTTTAAATTGTTTTATCTTTTAATTTTGACATAATTTTAGACTTGCAAAATAGTACAAATAATTTGTATATACCCTTTACTTAGATGCTCCAAATGTTAACTTCCTACATAAACACAATACAATGATCAAAATCAGGAAATAACATCGATATAGTACTGTTACCCAACCTACAGACCTTATTTCAGTTTCACCAGTTGTCTCAATGATGTCCTTTTTCTGGTTCAGGATCAAATCCAGAATGCAATGTTGTATTTATTGTCATGTCTCTTAAGTCTCCTTTAATCTGAAATAGTTCCTCAGTCTTTGTTGTTCATGCCCTTGATGCTTTTGAAGAACACTGTCAGTTATTTTATAAAATATTTCTTAATTTGGGTTTGTCTGATATTTTCTCATGGTTAAATCCAGGTCATGCCTTTTTGGCAAGAGTACCACAGAAATGATTTTGTGCCCCCAGTGCATTATATCAGGAGACACTTATTGTTGACTTATTCCATTACTGGTGATAATTAATTTTGATCATTTAAGTTGGTGCCTGCAAGGTTTCCCTGCTGTAATGTTATAGGTTAAGCAAATATCCTGTTTCTTTATACTTTTGCCACCTAATTTTAGCACCCACTGGTGATTCTTGCCTGAAACAGTTACTACCATCGTATTTGCTAAATGGCAATTTTTAATTTTCATATAGATTTATTTCATGTATAATAATCAGGGTCCATGTAGGAAATTAAGAGAGATTACTAAAATTATATTGCTGGTTTGAAATCTCACTGGGCGCTCATGTGCTACTTCACTAAAGCCATTTTATATTCTTCTGTTTTTAAATCAAACATTGTCGCTCATCTCACACTATTCAGGGGTCGGTCTTCTTTTTTCTTCCTATTCTACCAAAAAGGAAACCATAATAAGATTGTGACTTTAATTTCACAAGTTTTGCCATCTTGTCTCCTGGAAGTTTGGTGGCTAGCTATCTGTTGGCAGGAGAAAAATCTGTCCTGAAGGGGGACAGGTCTTTCCTGTCTGTTCCATAATGAGCCCTGGTAATAAAATGCTCATATCCTTGCCTTAAAACCCAAACATTGGCCTTCTTACTTAAGATTGATGTCTGGGGAAGTCTTTAAGTTTCCTCATTAGAAACTCACTGGAAATGCTGACACGGATTTTATGCCTTTTATTTTCAGCCTGCCACAGTGACTCAGGGCACTCAAGGAACTATCCGACCAGCTGCCAACTTCGATGCTATAAGAGATGCAGAAATTCTTCGTAAGGCAATGAAGGGTTTTGGTAAGGAAAACAAATTTTTGTCTTTTTTAATAAGTTAAAGTAATCAATTCTAAAGTAAAAATAAACCTTATCTCATAAACCCAAGTTTATGTGTCAGCCTGGGTGCGCGTACCTGGATTTAATCTGATGTCTAGTGCCTTGTAAGCATTCTAAGAGATGACCTCAGGCTGGGTGTGGTGGCTCACACCTATAGTCCCAGCACTTTAGGAGGCTGAGGTGGGCAGATCACCTGAGTTCATTCAAGACCAGCCTGTCCAACATGGCGAAACTCCATCTGGACTAAAAATAAAAAATAAAATAGCTGGGCGTGGTGGTGCATGCCTGTAATCCCAGCTTCACGGGAAGCTGAGGCAGGAGAATTGCTTGAACCTGGGAGGTGGAGATTGCAGTCAGCCTAGATCACACCATTGCACTTGCACCCCAGTCTGGGTGACAAACTCCGTCTCAAAAAAAAAAAAAAAGATGACCTCAAGCAGCACCTAGCATATACTTTGTCCTTACTTAAACATGTGTGGTTCTTCCAGGGACAGACGAGCAGGCAATTGTGGACGTGGTGGCCAACCGTTCCAATGATCAGAGGCAAAAAATTAAAGCAGCATTTAAGACCTCCTATGGCAAGGTATGTTTTTCTTTCCTGGAGTGAGCACCAGCAGTGGCTGGTAGACTCTGCATTCATGTAAGATTGGATACTATATTTTGATTAGTACCTGTGGTGCAAAAGAGGGACAACTAGACTTTAGAGACCTCAAGAGTACTGTATTCCCTATTTCTGTTTTTTTGTTGTTGTTGTTTGGTTTTGAGACGAAGTCTCGCACCAACATCCAGGCTGGAGTGCAATGGTGCAATCTCAGCTCACTACAATCATTGCTTCCCGAGTTCAAGCAATTCTCCTGCCTCAGCCCCCTGAGTAGCTGGGACTACAGGTGCACAGCACCACGCCTGGCTAATTTTTGTATTTTTAGTAGAGACAGAGTTTCACCATGTTGGCCAGGCTGGTCTCTAACTCCTGACCTCAAGTGATCCACCTGCCTCAGCCTCCCAAAGTGCTGGGATTACAGGCATGAGCCACCGTGCCTGGCCTATTTCTCTTAAAAGGCTTTTTCATTCTAGAGTAGTCCTTGATCTCATAATCATACCTTACCCCAGTCACGTATGTGATAGACATTCAGTAGAAGGTAGATCACGACTACAATCATGATCAAGAGGATGGTTCTCAGTCTTTTGCCTGTTACAGTGGGATTTGAGGCTTATTACATAGCCCTTGTTTATTCTTGGTCCTGGGCATCGCCTTCTGCTTCTCTCCCTTTCTTTAAACATGTCCTATGTTAAAATTATATGGACTGAGCGTGGTGGCTTATGCCTGTAATCCCAGCACTTTGGGAGGCCAAAGCGAGAGAATTTCTTGAGGCCAGGAGTTCAAGACCAGCCTGGGCAACATAGGGAGACTTCATTTCCAACAATGCCATGACAACAAATTATATTAGTTGGGCATGATGGCATGTGTCTGTAGTCCCAGCTGCTTGGGAGGCTGAGGTGGAAAGATTGCTTGAGCCCAGGAAATCAGGCTGTTAGTGAGCTGTGATTGTGTTACTGCACTGTAGCCTAGGTGACAGAACAAGATGCTGTCTCAAAAAAAAAAAAATAATAATATGGAAATGCTTGCCATTCTCTGTACACACCATGATCTTTTATGCTTCTGTGTTGTGTTCATGCCATTCTCCTGGCCTTGAATACCTTTTCTTTTTTTCAAGGCAGACTTCTTTAAGATTTGGCTTAAATATCAGCTACTCTGTGAAGTTTCTTTTATTAGTCTGGACAGAATTTAGCTGCTTCTTAATACTGTAGTCCCATAGCACTTCATAAAACTTCTGTTATTACTAATCTCATGGCCCACCCCCAAAAACTCAGCTCCCATAGGACAAACCATGGTCATAGTCATCTTTGTATTACAGTACCAAGTATATAATGGCAAGTAGCCACTTAATACTTGTTGAATGGATGATCAGTTTCTAAATCCAACAAGATTCTATGGCTAAAAAATGCCATTGTTCCTCAGATGTAATGGGAAAACATGGATAGCACTACTTTGCCTTTTTTTTTTTTTTTTTACCTTTTTTGAGACAGAGTCTCAAAAGGCTGGAGTGCAGTGGCATGATCTCCACTCACTGCAGCCTCCACTTTCCAGGCAAGAGCAATTTTCGTGCCTCAGCCTCTCAAGTAGCTGGAATTATAGGCGTCTGCCACCACACCCAGCTAATTTTTGTACTTTTAGTAGAGACGGGATTTCGCCATGTTGGCAAGTGCAGTCTCAAACTCCTGGCCTCATGTGATCTGCCTGCCTTGGCCTCCCAAAGTGCTGGGATTACAGGCATTAGCCACCACGCCCGACCTGCTTGGCCATTTAGATAGGAATCCTAAAAATATCCTAATATTCTCTGCATCTAGTTTATGTTTCTCAGAATGGGGTAGTGGTCCATTGATTGGTCCCACCTTGCTTATTCTATTTTGCCTTTCCCTGTCTGCCCAGCCCAGTGACTGATTATGTAACACAAACCCTTGATCTCCTTAAGCTTCAACATCAGACTCACTTTTCTCAAAAAGATATTTTCCATGTTATGAATTTTTTATCTAGTCTGCACAGTGCTATCTCAAGTTTTTTTATATATTGCTTTAGAATTAAAACTAACAATCTAATTTCCGTACCACTAGCCACCTCTTTTCTTAACTTCCTAATTAGTAAAACACTGTTCTTCTAGCCTGCTATAGAGGCATCTTTAAGTCCATGTTTTTCTTTATTATAGGGAGTATTCTGTATGCTTTGTCCTAGCAGTTGGTTATTTACTAGTTTTTATTAATCTAATCTATAAAATGGCCCTTTAAAATGTTTCTTTTGTCTACTTTGTTCCTTCTCATTTCCATTGTTACCATTCAAGTCCAAGACTTTATTACCTCTTAACTAAATATTCCAGTAGCCTAAATGTTATCATCTATAGCTTCTTTGTCACCATCATCCATTCTGAATATTGTTGCTACATCAGTGCCATTTTCTTGCATGAAAAGTTTCCAGTGGTTCCTCCCAGCAAACAGAATCAAGTCCACATTCTTTAGCTTGGCATTCAGTGTAATAATCCAAGATTTAGTTACAACTTTGTTTTAACTCATCTATTATGAAAACCTTCCTCTGTAACAAAACCGGTTGTCTTATTGTTCCATTGAACAAGCTTTGCTCATTCTTGCCTCTATAGGAGTGATTCTCAACCTTAACTGAACATCGTAATTTCCTTTAAAACTTAAAAATACACAGAATCTCTGAGTCTTAGTCCTGGACATCAATGTTTTTGTTTTTTTTTTTTTAAAGCTCCACAATGAATGTAATGAAGAGTCAAGGCTGGGAACCCCTTCTCTGTTCCTTGGTGGTGTTCCTTCTTACCTGAAATACCTTTCTCCTTCCTCTTTGCGTGCTAATTTTTACATTCTTCTCTGAGCTCTCTAGCTGACTTTGAACTTTTTCTGTTTCAACTTTCTCTATTACTTATTTCTATGCTACTTACCCAGTGCTAGAGTACAGGTTACCTTACATTATTTTTTTTAGGTGTGTATCTTTCCAAATAAGAACAAGATCGGCTGGGCACAGTGGCTCATGTGTGTAATGCCAGCACTTCGGGAGGCCAAGGCGGGTGTATCACATGGGGTCAGGCATTCAAGACCAGCCTGGCCAACATGTGAAACCCCATCTCTACTAAAAATACAAAAATTAGCCTGGCGTGGTGGGATGTGCCTGTAGTCCCAGCTACTCAGGGGGCTGAGGAAGGAGAAGCGCTTGAACCCAGGAGGCGGAGGTTGCAGTTAGCTGAGATCACACCACTGCATTCCAGCCTGGGCGACAGAGTGAGACTCTGTCTCAAAAAAATAACAACAACAAAAAACAAATAAGAACAAGATGATAATGGTTTCTACTTCCTCATAGAACCAAGAACAGTTCCTTTTACTAAGTAAATATCTGTTTATCATTTTTGTCAGTTTGAATAATTCTTTGTTTCATATATCGCTTGTTTTTGTACCTGGTAGAGTGGAATAAGAATTTATTAAATGTTTATTGATAGAATGAATAAAATGATCTGCTTGAGTGTAATAAGTGTGTAAGTGTAACAGACTTTAAATTTATTTACTTCTTAGTATATAACATTCAGCTTTCAAATTTAGGTTTTTATAAAGCAATTCCATTTCTTTTTTTGTATTTTCCTTAAAAGATTTAAGTGACAAAATTTGGAGAACACGTATACTTAGCTTGTATTTGTGATTAAATAGGATTTAATCAAAGATCTCAAATCAGAGTTAAGTGGAAATATGGAAGAACTGATCCTGGCCCTTTTCATGCCTTCTACGTATTACGATGCCTGGAGCTTACGGAAAGCAATGCAGGTACTATATGTCATTTATTGTGAGTATTTTGTCCTATTTCATATGTAAAACTGTACAAATTATGGCAGTTCTGAATTTACAGTGGTAGTTAAAGCAATTCTTTATTTCACATCATCCATCTGAATATATAGTTTTTAGTTCTAGAGAACAAAGAAATATTTGATGAAGCAGTAAGATTTAATTACTTGCAGAAATTTCATTTTTCTTTCTATAATCCTCCCTTCATTTCATGTAGGGAGCAGGAACTCAGGAACGTGTATTGATTGAGATTTTGTGCACAAGAACAAATCAGGAAATCCGAGAAATTGTCAGATGTTATCAGTCAGAATTTGGACGAGACCTCGAAAAGGACATTAGGTCAGATACATCAGGACATTTTGAACGTTTACTTGTGTCCATGTGCCAGGTGAGTATAGTATGAATGCTTGTGCGTTGATAGAGGGAACATACTTTAAAAGCCTTTTGCCAGTGAGCATTCTTTATTCCTTTTAATATTTAGCCACCTTGCAATATTGCCATCTTTAAGAGGGACAATACAGAAACCGGTGTACAGATTTCTTTGTAGTTACTATTGAGATTTATTCCTGTAAATCTGGCTTTTGTAAGGAATTAGAGATTTAACCTCTAAGGTTGTATGGAATCAGAAACCAATTCAAGGCTCTGTGGCTGGGATGGGGATGAAACTGTACATTTGAGCTTATCACTATCCTGCCCATTATGCCCCACCATCAAGTGAAGATGTGCAGGACTCCCATAGAGGTGCCACAGGAAGTGAGGACTGTGTGAGGAGACCCAGAAATGCAGAAAAATGTTTTAGGGTTCCCAGTAATAACTGTGATTAGCACCTTCTTTATTTTGATTCCCTAGGTGTGCTGGAGAATTGACAGAAAATACTCCAAATAGGGTATTTGGAATGGCATTAGAAACACACTTAGGGCCAGACATTGTGCCTCACGCCTGTAATTCCAGCACTTTTGGAGGCCAAGGCAGGAGGATTGCTTGAGGCCAGGAGTTTGAAGCCAGCTTGGGCACCATAGCAAGAAACCATCTCTATAAAAAATATTTTTAAAAATTAGCCAAGCATGGTGGTATGTGCCTGTAGTGCCAGCTATTCAGGAAGCTGAGTGGGAGGATCACTTGAGCCCAGGAGATTGAGGCTGCAGTGAACTGTGATCACACCACTGCGTTCCAGCCTGGGCAATAGAGTGAGATCCTGTCCTTAAAAAAAAGAAAAGAAGCACACTTAGAATGAGATGAAGAAGGTGTATTTGAAAGAGATTATGTAAATGACTAGCATGCTGATTCAATATCAAGAGTTACTGGCTATTGTGCTAGTGCACAAGATTGGACCATCTGGAGGGATCTAAAGGAGAGGAGGGGCTCTTAAGAGCCAAGGGAGGGGCCGGGTGTGGTGGCTCATGCCTGTAATCCCAGCACTTTGGGAGGCTGAGGCAGGTGGATCACCTGAGGTCAGGAGTTTGAGACCAGCCTGACCCACATGGTGAAACTCCATCTCTGCTAAATACAAAAAATTAGCCAGGAGTGGTGGCACCTGTAATCCCAGCTACCTGGGAGGCTGAGGCAGGAGAATTGCCTGAACCCGGGAGGCGGAGGTTGCAGTGAGCTGAGATTGTGCCATTGCACTCCAGCCTGGGTAACAAGAGCAAAACCCCATCTAAAAAAAAAAAAAAGGGAGGTAGCTGTGGAAAGGATAGTGTGTAACAGTGAGTGGATATGGAAATGAGAAAGCAAAGTAAATGGGTTGAAGGAAATTGAATTTACCTAAATCAGAGTAACAGGAGGGAAGTAGGTTAGGATTTAAAAGAAACAAGAAGGAAAACAGACAATGCTAAAAAATGGTTATTAAGATTTTACATGAGGTGCTGAGTCTCTCTTTATGCAGAGTTCAAGGCCCAGCCCTACCTTTTCCAGGGCATGAGTAGAGGAGTAACTTCCTGGGAAAGTGTGTGTGAATCCAAAGGCAATAATCTGGGAAATTTTTCGTGAGTACCTTTTCCTGTGTTCTATTCAGTCGCCCACGTAGAATGTGCCTCTACTTATTCCTTGTGCCAGTTGCTCAGAAGACAGTTCTTCAGTTTCAAGGAGCATTTTTCCATCTTATTCCAAAGATGGTCCCCGAGACTCTAAAAGGCAGCCTTTTCTTGTTTGGGTTTGTCTTTCTGTTTTTGAGAGAAACCAACTGCTCATTAAGCTTAAACTCTTCCTTCCTCCTTCCTTCCTTCCTATTCCAGGGAAGAGTTTGGTATACAAACAGGCATAGTCTAACAGAACATGAGTTATTTGTAGCTGCTTCTATAAAGCTCATGTGTCATTATTTATGGTAAATACTTATATATTAAGATTATAATTTGATGGCTGAGTGTGGTGGTGTGAGCTTATGGTCCCAGCTACTCTGGAGGCTGAGGTAGGAGGATCACTTGAACCCAGGAGTTTGAGGCTATGATCATGTCTGCAAATAGCCATTGCACCCCAGCCTGGGCAACATAGTGAAATCGTGTCTCTTAAAAAAAATATATTATACTCAGATGAAGAAAAGAAAGTTTATGAAGCCTCCATATTATATCCTCCCTCCCTCCTGCCCTAGAGTTAAATTTCTTGAGGGCAGAGACCCTGTCTCTCCTGTGTCCCTACCACTTAACATAGTGCCTGACACAAAGAAAGTGCTTAATATCTCTTAGTCGCATGAATGAATACAAAGTAGAACTGAGTACCGTGCATATTGATCTTAAATTCCAGCTAAGAGAGCTGTTTCTTCATTTGAGTGGTAGTTAATATCTCCTAGTAGAGATATTTTTGTTTAAACATTTTGGGTTTAATTTAGCTCCCAAAAGCCCTCATTTTTAACATAACCTCCTTAAACCATGATCTTATATTATAAAATCCAGTTGACAGTATAATAAATTACTAGTTATATTTCCATGCATAGAAATGAAGGATATGCATGACAGACATTATGGATTAATCTTTAATAAATTCTCTCTTTAGGCCAGGCCCAGTGACTTACATCTATAATCCCAGTGCTTTAGGAGGCTAAGGCAGGAGGATCACTTAAGCCCAGGAGTTAGAGACCAGCACCTGGGCAACATAGTGAGACACCCTGCCTCTACAAAAAATAAAAAAATTAACCAGGCATGGTCGTTTGTGCCTGTAGTCCCAGCTGTCCGGGAGGCTGAGGTGGAAGTTTCACTTGAGCCTAGGAGGTTGATACTGCACTCCAGCCTGAGTGACAGAGCAAGACCCTATCTCAAAAAAAAAAAAAAAGAAATAGTCTCTTTAAATCCAAAAGTGAACTAGATTGGAAAAAAAAAATTTAGTAGAACTATTATTTATTTCTTCCAATTCCTGCCTTTCTCTTCTGCAGGGAAATCGTGATGAGAACCAGAGTATAAACCACCAAATGGCTCAGGAAGATGCTCAGCGTCTCTATCAAGCTGGTGAGGGGAGACTAGGGACCGATGAATCTTGCTTTAACATGATCCTTGCCACAAGAAGCTTTCCTCAGCTGAGAGCTACCATGGAGGCTTATTCTAGGGTATGAGCTTTTCTTTTGAAGATTTGGCTTCTGTTGTAAGATACAAAAATATTTAACCCTTTAATTTTGTTTGCAGATGGCTAATCGAGATTTGTTAAGCAGTGTGAGCCGTGAGTTTTCCGGATATGTAGAAAGTGGTTTGAAGACCATCTGTAAGATATTTTTGTGCTTTGCTTTATTTTCTTTTTAAATGAGTGGGAGCTTTGAATAGTTGTTCCCGTTAAATGTTGAAAATGTAGTCCACGTGGAATCTGCTTAGGCAGTAGCTGACCTAATCCTTTGGGGTTTGTTTTTTGTTGTTTGTTTTCTTTATTGGACAAGCCCCCAGAAACAATCTGTGTTTTTACATGCAATTTCCTATGAGTGGTAGTTCTGTGATCAAACAGGGCTGTTTGGGGATTATTTGGCCTTCATCTGTAGGCCTGTCTTGAGAACTGTGCCAGAATACCTGATAGTTGTAGCACTTCCTTTAAAGAGAAAGGGAAAGCCCTGAGGAACTCACAGTATCACCACGAAGCAGTTTGAGTCCTCAAAACAGATATTTCAGGTACTCAGCCCAGTGAGACTCATTTCCTTTTTGAAGTTAACCAGTTTCTGGTGGTCTAATACACAGATGTCTAACAAAGTGAAAGTTTCATTCTCATGGATATTAGGATAAGGGGAGTATTAGTAACACATTGGTATTAACAATGGAATGTCAGGCCAGGGGCAGTAGCTCACACTTGTAGCCCCAGCTACTCAGAAGGCTGAGGTGGGAGGATCACCTGAGTCTGGGAGGCTACAGTGAACCATGATTGCACCACTGCACTCTAGGCTGGATGACAGAGTGAGAACCTGTCTCAAAAAAAATCAAGGAGAACATCTGAACATCCTTAACTCACCTCATGTTTCTGTGATGATTACAGAGAAAATAATCAAAGGCAGGCTAGAAGTGATAAATGAAGCTGGAGGGTTACACTTCTTGTCAGATCATGATTCCATGTCTCAACCATCTCTAACTTGCAGTGCAGTGTGCCCTGAACCGCCCTGCCTTCTTTGCTGAGAGGCTCTACTATGCTATGAAAGGTGCTGGCACAGATGACTCCACCCTGGTCCGGATTGTGGTCACTCGAAGTGAGGTGAGGCAGGCCTCTTTTTGTCAGGTCTTACTTGATGTTCAATGTTGACTTCTTAAAAGTTCCCCAGTTGGTTGTCAGTCCCTCAAAAATGATAAAGAGCTCTCTTTGCCACCTAAAAGAGGTGGTATAAAGAACAGAAAATTCACTTTCCTCATGCTGTGGGAGAAGCTTGCATTAGTGCAATAGGCCACTCTACCCTAATGAAGATAATACTAACAGATTTTACAACTTGAGAAGGTCAATGGAGAATTCAAATTTATGGGAAGTTAGACATTTGTCTTTTGATTTTCATTTTGCTTATATAAAAATTATATGAAAGACCTATGTAGATTAATCCTATTGGATATCAACATTATTTAAATTTAGCATCCTTTATTAATAATAAAACAATTTTTAAAATATTCATAATTGTCTCTTTAAATATAGCCTCATTTTAAAAAATTTTACTTTATATATTTACTGCACTTACAAAAAATTATTTTTTTTCTCAGAAGGAATGACATTTGAATTTTTTTTTTTTTTGAGACATGGTCTCACTCTGTCACCCAGATTGAAGTGCAGTGGCGCGATCTCAGCTCACTGCAACCTCCACTTCCTGGGTTCAAGCAATTCTGTCACCTCAGCCTCTCGAGTAGCTGGGACTACAGGTGTGTGCCACCATGCCCAGCTAAGTTTTTGTATTTGGTAGAGACACACACACACACACACACACGTAGAGACACACACACACAGACACACACACACACACACACACACACGTAGAGAGACACACACACACACACACACACACACACACACACACACACACACACACACACACACACACACACACACACACACACACACACACACACACACACACACACACCGGGCATGGTAGTCCCACACACACACACACACACACGCCGGGCATGGTAGTCCCAGCTACCCAGAATGTTGAGGTGGAAGGATCACCTGAGCCCAGAAGGTCAAGGCTGCAGTGAGCTGTGATTGCACCACTACACTCCAGCCTTGGTGACAGAGACCCTGTGTCAAAAAAATACCCTAAATTATTATTATTATTGGGTTTTTTTTTTTTTTTTTTTTTTTTTTGAGATGGAGTCTCGCTCTGTCACCCAGGCTGAAATACAGTGGCACAATCTCGGCTTACTGCACCCTCTGCTTCCCGGGTTCAAGTGATTCTCCTGTGTCAGCCTCCTGAGTAGCTGGGGTTACAGGTGCGTGCCACCATGCCTGGCTAATTTTTTTGTGTTTTTAGTAGAGACTGGGTTTCACCATGTTGGTCAGGCTGGTCTCGAACTCCTGACCTGATGATCCGTCTGCCTCGGCCTCCCAAAGTGCTGGGATTATAGGCATGAGCCACCGCACCCAGCCAAAAACCCTAAATTATACTAAAGAAGATAGATTATTTTTAAAGAAAACAACCAGAATATGGTATTTTGAAAAAAACTTTGTTCTTTAGCTTAAATTTTCAAAGCAGGATGTTTTAAGTTGTGATAAAATATACATAACATAAAAATTTACCATTTTTAAGTAGCAGTAAGTACATTCACATTGTTATGCAACCATCATTACCATTCACCTTCAGATGTTTTTTCAACTTGCAAAACTGAAAATCCATGCTCCTTAAACAGTAACTCTCCATTCTCCTTTCTCCCAACTGCTGCCAACAAACCATGTGACTTTCTGTCCCTGTGTTTGACTACTCTAGGTACGTCATATTGGTGGAATTATACAATATTTGTCTTTTTGTGACTGTCATCTTTTACTTAGCATAGCGTCCTCAAGGTTTATTCATGTTGTAGCATGTCAGAATTTCCTTCCTTTTGAGACTGAGTAATAAATAGTCCATTGTACGTGTATCCCACCTTTTTTTTTTTTTTTATTCATCTGTGACACTTGGTTTGTTTCTACCTGAATAATGCTGCTGTGAACATGGATGTACAAATATCTGTTCAAGTCTACTTTCACTTGTTTTGAATATACCCAGAAGTGGAATTTCTAGGTCACATGGTAATTCTTTGGAAGTGTTTTTGTTTTGCTTTGAGGAATTAACCATATTAGTTTCCACAGCAGCTGCACCCTTTTACTTTTCCATCAACCTGTGTACAAGTGTTCCCATTTCATGACATCCTTGCCAATACTTACTATTTTTTTGGTTTTGATAATAGCCATCCTATCAAATGTTTTTAAATGACTAATATCTTTGGAATAATAGATGAAACTAGTACTACCCTTACCAAGTATTTTACAGAGCTGTGAATCAGACCTTCATTGGGTAGTGCTAGCATTGGTATGAGTGCCAGCCATAAAATGTCAGTCACTTGTTGTCCCCCCCCCAGCTTTGATTATTATTAAGATCTTATTATTTAAAAAGAATTTTAATAAATGTCAGTTATCACAGATGTTTTTCTGACAGAAATATTATTTCTTATGCAGATTGACCTTGTACAAATAAAACAGATGTTCGCTCAGATGTATCAGAAGACTCTGGGCACAATGATTGCAGGTGACACGAGTGGAGATTACCGAAGACTTCTTCTGGCTATTGTGGGCCAGTAGGAGGGAATTTTTTTTTTTTTTTTTTTTAATGAAAAAAAATTTCTATTCATAGCTTATCCTTCAGAGCAATGACCTGCATGCAGCAATATCAAACATCAGCTAACCAAAAGAGCTTTCTGTCAAGGACCATATCAGGGTAATGTGCTTGGTTTGCACATGTTGTTATTGCCTTAATTCTAATGTTATTTTGTTCTCTACATACAATCAATGTAAAGCCATATCACAATGATACAGTAATATTGCAATGTTTGTAAACCTTCATTCTTACTAGTTTCATTCTAATCAAGATGTCAAATTGAATAAAAATCACAGCAATCTCTGATTCTGTGTAATAATATTGAATAATTTTTTAGAAGGTTACTGAAAGCTCTGCCTTCCAGAATCCCTCCAGGTCTGCTTGATAGAGTGGATAGTATGTTAAAACTGTGTACTTTTAAAAAAAATTCAACTCTTTACATCTAGAATAATTTGCATCTTATTTTGCCTAAGTTGGTTCTGTATTCATAAACACTTTCCACATAGAAAATAGATTAGTATTACCTGTAGCACCTTTTAAGAAAGGGTCAAATGTTTATATGCTTAAGATACATAGCCTACTTTTTTTTCCCAGTTGTTTTCTTTTTTTAAATTGAGTTATGACAAATAAAAAATTGCATATATTTAAGGTGTACAATATGGTGTTTTGATATCAGCATTCCTTGTGTAATGATTCCACAATTAAGGTCAGGCTAATTACATATCTGTCACCTTGACATAGTTACCATTTTTTCATGTGTGGTGAAAACACTTAAGATCTACTACCTTAGCAAATTTTAAGTGTTCAGTACATTATTAACTATAGATACTATGCTCTACATTAAACCTCTAGAATTTATTCATCTTATAACTGAAAATTTATACCCTTTGGCCAACATCTCCCCATTTTCCCCACCTCTCACCTAGACAACCACCACTCTGTTTAAGTTCAGCTATTTTAGATTCCACATATAAATGGTATACCATATTCTCTTTCTGTGTCTGGCTTATTTCACTTAGCATAATGATCTCTAAGTTTATAGTTCACATTGTCACAAATGGCAGAATTTCCTCCATTTTTTTTTTTTTTTTTTTTTTTTTTGAGATGGAGTTTCGCTCTTGTTCCCAGGCTGGAGTGCAGTGGCGCAATCTCGGCTCACTGCAACCTCCGCCTCCCGGGCTCAAGCGATTCTCTTGCCTCAGCCTCCCGAGTAGCTGGGATTATAGGCATCTGCCACCACTCCCGGCTAATTTTTTGTTTAGTAGAGATGGGGTTTCACCAGATTGGCCGGGCTGGTCTTGAACTCATGACCTCAGGTGATCCACACGCCTTGGCCTCCCAAAGTGCTTGGATTACAGGCAAGAGCCACCGCACCTCCTTTAAGGCTGAATAATATTCCATTGTGTATATATACTATAATTTCTTTATCCATTCATCCATCAATGGACACTTGAGTAGTTTCCATATCTTGGTTATTGTGAATAATGCTGCAGTGAACATGGGAGTGAAGATACCTCTTTACTGATTTCATTTCCTTCAGATACATACCCAGAAGTGGTATTGCTGGGTCATATTATTTTTAATTTTTTGAGAAACCTCCATACTGTTTTCTATAATGGCTGTACCAATTTACCTTCCCACCAACAGTGTACAATGGTTCCCTTTGCTCCACATTCTTGCCAACACTTGCTATGTCTTACCTTTTTGATAATACCCAACCTAATAGGTGAAAATCCCATGTGTACTTGAGAAGAATGTATATGCTGCCATTGTTAGGTATAGAGTGTTCCATATGTGTCCATTAGATCTAGTTTATTGTTCTATTTAAGTCCTCTTTTTCCTTACATCTGATTCTTCTATCCATTATTGAGAATGGGGTATTGAAGTTTCCAGTTACTGTTGTAAAACTGTTTCTCCCTTTAATTCTATCAGTTTTTGCTTCATATATTTAGGTGGTCTGTTATTAGGTGTGTAGATGTTCGTAATTGTCATATCTTCTTGCAGTATTGGATTTTTTATTATATAATGTTCTTTGTCCCCTGTAACCATTTTTTTTTTTTTTTTTGAGAATGGAGTCTTGCTCTACTGCCCAGGCTGGAGTGCAGTGGCCTGATCTCAGCTCACTGCAACCTCCGCCTCTTGGGTTCAAGCAATTCTCCTGCCTCAACCTCCCGAATAGTGGGGATTACAGGTGCCCACCAGCATGCCTGGCTAATTTTTGTATTTTTAGTAGAGACAGGTTTTTGCCATGTTGGCCAGGTTGGTCTTGAACTCCTGACCTCAGGTGATCTGCCCGCCTCAGCTTCCCAAAGTGCTGGGATTACAGGCCTGAGCCACCATGCCTGGCCCCTATAACCTTTTTTGATTTAAAGTCTATCTTGTGTGATATTACTATAACCTCCCCTGCTCTCTTTTGGTTACTATTTGCATGGAGTGTCTTTTTCCATCTTTTAACTTTTAATCTGTTTGTGTCTTTGGATCAAATGTGAGTGTTTGGTAGACAGCATAAAGTTGGATTTTTGTTTGTTGGTTTGTTTTGAGATGGAGTCTCGCTCTGTTGCCAGGCTAGAGTACAGTGGAGCTATCTCAGCTCACTGCAACCTCCACCTCCCGGGTTCAAGCGATTCTCCCGCCTCAGCCTCCCTAGTAACTGGGACTACAGGTGTGCGCCACCACGCCCAGTTAATTTTTTGTATTTTTAGTTGAGATGGGGTTTTACCATGTTGGCCAGGATGGTCTCGATCTCCTGACCTTGTGGTCCGCCCACCTCAGCCTCCCAAGGATTTTTAAAAATCCATTTTGCCGGCCGGGCGCGGTGGCTCAGTCTGTAATCCCAGCACTTTGGGAGGCCAAGGTGGGCGGATCACAAGGTCAGGAGATCGAGACCATCCTGTAGATGGTGAAACCCTGTCTCTACTAAAAATACAAAAAAAAAAAAAAAAAAAAAATTAACCGGGCGTGGTAGCGGGCGCCTGTGGTCCCAGCTACTGGGGAGGCTGAGGCAGGAGAATGCCGTGAACCCGGGAGGCGGAACTTGCAGTGAGCTGAGATTGCACCACTGCACTCCAGCCTGGGCAACAGAGCGAGACTCCGTCTCAAAAAAAAAAAAAAATCCATTTTGCCAGTCTTTGTCTTTTGTTTTTGATTTTGTTTGAGATGGATCTCGCTCTGTCGCCCAGGCTGGAGTGCAGTGGCGCAATCTCAGCTCACTGCAAGCTCCGCCTCCCGGGTTCATGCCATTCTCCAGCCTCAGCCTCCCGAGTAGAGCTGGGACCACAGGTGCCCGCCACCACGCCTGGCTAATTTTTTGTGTTTTTAGTAGAGACGAGGTTTCACCATGTTAGCCAGGATGGTCTTGGTCTCCTGCCCTCGTGATCCGCCCGCCTCAGCCTCCCAAAGTGCTGGGATTACAGGCGTGAGCTACCGCGCCCAGCCCAGTCTTTGTCTTTTGATTAGAACGTTTAATCCTGGCTGGGCGTGGTAGCTCACACCTGTAATTCCAGCACTTTGGGAGGCTGAGGCTGGCGGATCACTTGAGATCAGGAGTTCAAGACTGGCCTAGCCAACATGGTGAGACCCCGTCTCTACAAAAAATACAAAAATTAGCCGGGTGTGGTGGCATGCGCCTATACTCCCAGCTACTCGGGAGGCTGAGGTAGGAGAATTGCTTGAACCCAGAAGGTGGAGGTTGCAGGGAGCTGAGATCATGCCTCTACAATCCAGCCTGGACTACAGAGCGAGACTCCATCTCAAAAAATAAAAGAAAATGTAATTTATTTACATTTAAAGTAATTACTGATAAGAACTTCTGTTGTATTGCTGTTTGTTCTCCATATGGCTTATTGCTTTTTTGTCCCTCATTTCATGCATTACTGTCTTTTGTGTTTAGTTGTTTTGTAGTGAAACATTTAAATTCATTTCCCTTTGTTTTGTGTATATTCTATAGCTATTTTCTTTGTGGTTACTATGGGGATTACATTTAACATCCTAAAGTTATAACACTAAATTTATGCCAGCTTCAGTGACGTATACAAACTCTTCTAACAGCTGTGTCCTCACCCCTTTTGGTTGACGTCACAAAATTACATCTTTTTACATTGTGTGACCCAAAACATAAACTAATTCTTTTAAATGCATTAGTTTCTTAAATTATGTAGAATACAAAATTTTGGAGTTACAAACCAAAATTACAGTTATGCTAGTGTTTAGTTTTTTTTTAATGTGTTCATCTCAAATCATGTAGAAAACCAAAAGTGTCGTTACAGACTATTATTACAATAACACTAGCTTTTATAATTGCCCGTGTATTTACCCTTTATTGAGATCTTTATTTCTTCATGTGGCTTCAAGTTACTGTCTAGTCTCCTTTCATTTCATCCTGCAGGACTAGGACTTCTTTGAGCATTTCTTGTAGGGCAGGTCTAGTGGTAATGAACTTTCCCAGCTTTTATCTAGGAATGTCTAAATTTCTTCCTCACTTTTTAAGGACAGTTTTGCCAGATATAGGATTCTTGGGTTGAGAATTTTTTTTTTCTTTTAGCACTTTATCATCCTATTCTTTCTGATGAGAAATCTGCTGATAATCTTATTAAGAATATCTTGTATGTGGCAAATCACTTCTCTCTTGCTGATTTCAGGATTCTCTCTTTGGATTTAGAAAGTTTGATTAAAGGCTGGGCGCGGTGGCTCATGTCTGTAATCCCAGCACTTTGGGAGGCCGAGGCAGGTGGATCATGAGGTCAGGAGATCGATACCATCCTGGCTAACACGGTGAAACCCTGTCTCTACTAAAAATATAAAAAATTAGCTGGGCGTGGTGGCGGGCGCCTGTAGTCCCAGCTACTCGGGAGGCTGAGGCAGGAGAATGGCATGAACCCGGGAGACAGAGCTTGCAGTGAGCCGAGATCGCGCCACTGCACTCCAGCCTGCGCGACAGAGCGAGACTCCATCTTAAAAAAAAAAAAAAAAGAAACTTTGATTGATTAAAATGTGTCTTAATGTGGCTCTCTTTAAGTTCATCTACTTGGAGTTCATTGAGCTGCTTGGGTGTTTATATTCATGTCTCATAGAACTTGGGAAGCTTTTAAGCCATTATTTCTTCAAATATTTTCTCTTCCTCTTTCTTGCCCATTAGAATTCCCACAATGTGTATGATGGTCCACTTGATGGTGTTTCACAGGTCCCTTAGGCTCTGTTCACTTTTCCTCAATCTTTTTTTTTTCTGTTTTTCAGACTCAGTTTCCATTGTCCTGTCTCCAATTTGACTTACTCTTTTTTTTGCTTGTTTAAATCTGCCTTTGAATCCTGCTAATGAATTTTTGCATTTCAATTATTGTATTTTTCAGCTCCAGAATTTGGTTTCTTTTTAGGTTTTCTATCTCTTCATTGATATTTCCATTTTCTTCATACATCATTTTCTTGGCTTTTTCCATATCTTCCTTTAGTTTTTTGATCATCTCTTTTATTTTATTTTTTTGACACAGGGCCTCACTCCTATCGCACAGGCTAGAGTGCAGTGGTGCAATTACAGCTTAACTGCAGCCTCGACTTACCTGGCTCAGTTGATCTCCCATGTCAGACTCCAAGTAGCTGGGACTACAGGTGTGTGCCACCAGGTCCAGCTAATTTTTTGTATTTTTTAGTAGAGATGGGGTTTCACTGTGTTGCCCAGGCTGGTTTCAAACTCCTGGGCTCGAGTGATCTGCCCACCTTGGCTTCCCAAAGTGTTGGGATTACAGGCATGAGCCACCACACCTGGCCTGATATCTTTAAGACAGTTTTTTGTTGTTGTGTTTTGAGACAGGGTCTCGCTCTGTCACCCAGGCTGTAGTGCAGTGGCACAATCAAAGCTCACTGCAGCCTCAAACTCCTGGGCTCAAAGTGAGCCTTCTGCCTCAGCCTCCCAAGTAGCTAGTTAGGACTATAGACACAGGCCACTGCACCTGGCTGGCTTATTTTTAAATTCTTTTTTTTTTTTTCTTTAAGAGACAGGGTCTCACTGTGTTACCTAGGCTGCTCTTGAACTCCCAGCCTCAAGTGATCCTCTTGCCTTGGCCTCCCAAAGTGCTGGAATTACAGGCATGAACCACCACACCCAGCCTTTAAGACAGGTTTTAAAATTTTTTTGTGTAATAGATCTGTCACCAGGTCTTTTTTTAGAGACAGTTTCTGTTTATTTTTGCCTTTGATTGGGGATAGTTTCCTGTTTCTTTGTATGCCTTGTGATTTTTTTCATTGAAAATTATACATTTGGGTTTAATAATGTGGTAACTCTGGAAATTGTATTCTCCCCTTTCCCCAGGGTTTGCTATTTTTTGTTACTGTATTTGTTTATTGTTTTTGTTTTTGTTTTATTGTTGTAGGCTGTCTCTGTGCCAAGGACCATACTGAGGTATAAACTTAAGGTCTTCTCAGGTCTTTTTGAGCCTGTGCCTTTCTCTGGGTGTGGGTGGCCACTTTCTAATTTTCCCCATATATGTAGTTGCTTTTGAATGTGCTTGTCTCAATGTCTGCCCCCGCAAAGGGAGAAAAAGAGAAAAATGAAGGGTAGGGGTAAAGACAGACGTACCAGACCTTTCAATCCCCTGGAAGTCACTTCACCTGGACAGGGAGAGACTTGCAACAATTGGGGGAGGTGCAACAATGGCCCCTGCTTCTTTGTCTGTACCCCTGTGATCAGAAGCAGTGTTCAGTAATCAGCACAGATATCTCATATTTGGAGGATAGGATACTTTTTTTGCCTATCCTGGCTCCCACAGTCTATGTGCAGGCTCCTACTGGAACAAATGCACACTCGCCTCCTACAGGATGGGTAGCACTACTACTGTGCTAAGAGCGAAAATTGAAACAGTCCAAATTGCCATCCAAGTCTTCCTCTGGAAGTTGCAAACCTTCAATAGACTCCAGAATTCCAAAATAGTTACCTCAGACAGCCTGGGTGGGGAGGCAGATTTCTGGTGCTTCCTACTCTGTCTGCCATCTTCCCAGAGTCCTTTCCCAAGCAACATATTTTTAAACTTTTAAAAATACGAGCTATAATTCATATATACAGTTCACCCTTTTAAAGTGTACAATTCAGCTGTGCATAATCCCAGCACTTTGGGAGGCCAAAGTGGGAGGATTGCTTGAGCCCAGGAGTTTGAGACCAACCTGGGCAAGATGGCAAGACCCTGTTGCTACAAAAAAATAATTTAAAAAATTAGCTGTGTGTGGTGGTGCATACCTGTGGTTCTAGCTGCTTGGGAGGCCAAGGCAGGAGGATGGATCATTTGAGCACAGGAGTTTGAGGTGACAGTGAGCTATGATTGTGCCATTGCACTCCAGCCTAGGTGACAAAGTGAGACCCCGTCTCTAAAAAATAATGTGTACAATTCAGTGGTTGTCAGCATACTCACAAATTTGTGCAACCATCACAATCAATTTTTTAACATTTTCATCACCCCAAAAAAGAAACCCCATACCCAATCAGTAGTCATTTCTCATTCCTCACCCTCCTACCCAGCCCCCGGCAACCACTAATCTACTTTCTGTCTCTATGGGATTTGTCTATTCTGGACTTTCCAAATGACTAGAATCATACAATATGTAGCCCTTTGTGTCTGACTTCTTTCATTTAGCATACTGTTTCTAAGGTTCATCTGTGGTATAGCATGAATCAGTACTTCATTCTGTTTTGTGGCTGAATAATCCATTGTGTGGTTATATTGCTTTTTTTTCTTCAGACAGAGTCTTGCTATGTTGCCCAGGCTGGGGTGCAGTGGCACAGTCTTGGCTCACTGAAACCTCTGCCTGCCGGGTTCAAGCAATTCCCCTGCCTCAGCCTCCTGAGTAGGTGGGGTTACAGGTGCGTGCCACCACGCCTGGCTAATTTTTTGTATTTTTAGTACAGATGGGGTTTCACCATGTTGGCCAGGCTAGTCTTGAACTCCTGGTCTCAAGTGATCTGCCCGCCTTGGCCTCCCAAGGTGCTGGGATTATAGGCATGAGCCACCACACCTGGCCATTTATATCACATTTTTAAAAATTCATTCATCAGTTGATGGGCATCTGGATGGTTTTCACCTTTTGGCTATTATGAATAATGCTACTGTGAACATTCATGTTTAAGTTTTTGTGTGGACCTATGTTCCCAGCTATCTTGGCTATACACCTAGGAGTAGAATTGCTGAATCATCACCTGAGGTCAGGAGTTCAAGACCAGCCTGGCCAACATGGTGATGAAACCCCGTCTCTATTAAAAATAGAAAAATTAGGCCGGGCACAGGGGCTCACATCTGTAATCCCAGCACTTTGGGAGGCCTAGGCAGGTGAAACACAAGGTCAACAGTTCAAGACCGGCCTGGCCAACACGGTGGGACAACTCTGTCTCAAATGAAAAGAATTGCTGGATTGTGTGGTCTATCTATGTTTAACTTTTTTTTTTAAGAGACGGAGTCTCGCTCTGTCTCCCAAGCTGGAGTGTAGTGGCGCCATCTTGGCTCACCACAACCTCCATCTCCCAGGTTCAAGCAGTTCTCCTGCCTCAGCCTCCCAAGTAGCTGGGATTACAGGCACACGCCGCCACACCTGGCTAATTTTTTTTTTTTTTTTTTTTGTATTTTAGTAGAGATGGGGTTTCACCGTGTTGCCCAGGCTGGTCTCGAACTCCTGAGCTCAGGCAATCCACCCACCTTGGCCTCCCAAAGTGCTAGGATTATAAGTGTGAGCCACCGCACTCGGCCTGTGTTCAACTTTTTGAGGATCTGCCCAACTGTTTACTCAGGTGGCTGTACAATATTATAATCCTATCAGCAATAAAGTTTTGAAACTGGGGGGGTTAATCTGATTAGATCCACAAAACAGCCTGCCCTGCAATTTGGTCATTTGCGTTTTGTTTTTTTCTATGTAGCTGAAGACGACAGCATTTAACCTTTACTGGCTTCCTATATAATCTATAGATAACATATGTCACCGTGGTAACAGTCACTTAAGTTGCTTTTCAGGAACTTGGGGCAGCTCCTCTCCTGTTCAAACTGGTTGTGACCACTGACCCTTCAACCAGGCCGGAGCAAATGCCCAAGAGGTAGCCTTTTGACATCACAGGCTAAACACTCCACCCTCAAATGATGCTAATGTCGCCATTTTCTGAACAGTCATCCTATGAAGTTCCATGAATCCTGACTACACTTGCGCAGATCACTGGATGATTCATTTTCCCCCACTGCCAATCACCTTTCCCCATGCCTTAGACCACCCGGCTTCTCTAACCCATAAACATCCCTATGCCTTATTTTCGGGAGGCAGATATGAGAGCTATTTACCTGCCCCCTTGCTGGGCTGCCTTGTGGATGAATCTTTTCTCTTTTGCAAAATGTGTCATCACAGTGATTGGTTTACCCGGCACGGGCAGAACAAACCTGGTTGATAATTTTTCTCATCCTCGCCAACACTTACTATCATTGCCTATGTTTTTCACTATAGCCATGCTGGTGGATATGAAGTGGCATCTGATTGTGGTTTTCATTTCATTTCCCTTGTGACTAATGAGCATATTTTTTGTGCTTATTGATTATTTGCATATCTTTTTTAAAAAATATGTATTCGAATATTTTGCCCATTTTTAATTTGGGTAATTTGTATTTCTGTTGAGTTGTAAATGTTGTTTATATATTTTGGATAGTAGACTCTTACCTGATACACAATTCACAAAATATTTTCTCCCATTTCATAGGTTGGCTTTTGTTTTCTTGATGGTGTCTTTTGATGTACAAAATTTTAAAATTATTTTTTCTTCAAGACTTAAAACATTTTGGCTGGGCATGGTGGCTCACGCCTGTAATCCCAGCACTTTGGGAGGCTGAGGCAGGCGGATCACAAGGGTCAGGAGATCGAGACCATCCTGGCTAACACAGTGAAACCCCATCTCTACTAAAAATACAAAAAATTAGCTGGGCGTGGTGGCGGGCGCCTGTAGTCCCAGCTACTCGAGAGGCTGAGACAGGAGAATGGCGTGAACCCAGGAGGTGGAGCTTGCAGTGAGCCGAGATCGCACCACTGCACTCCAGCCTGGGTGACAGAGCGAGACCCCATCTCAAAAAAAAAAAAAAAGACTTAAAACATTTTAATTGATACAATTGTACATATTTATAGGGACAGTGTAATGTTGTGATACATGCACACAATATGTAATAAATTAGGGTAATTAACATATCCATCATCTCAGACATCTTTTTTTGTGATGAGAAGATTCAAAATCCTCTCCTCTAGCTATTTTGAAATATGCAATATATTACCATGAACCATAATCACCATTCAGAGCAATGGAACACCAGAGCTTATTCTTCCTATCTAACTGTAACTTTGTATCCATTGACTGGCCTCTCCCTGTCCTCCCTCTTCCCTCCCCTTCCCAGCCTCTGGTAACCATTATTTATTCTCTACTTCTGTTAGATCAACATTTAAGGCCAGGTGCAGTGGCTTACATCTGTAATCCATCCCAGCACTTTGGGAGGCCAACGTGGGTGGATCACTTGAAGACAGGAGTTAGAAACCAGCCTGGCCAACATGGTGAAACCCCATCTCTACTAAAAATACAAAAATTAGCTGGGTGTGGTGGCGTGTGCCTGTAATCCCAGCTACTCAGGAGGCTGAGGCATGAGGATCGCTTGAACCTGGAAGGTGAAGGTTGCAGTGAGCCGAGACCTTGCCACTGCACTCCAGCCTGGGTGACAGAGCGAGACTGCCTCAAAAAAAAAAAAAAAAATTTAGGATTCCACATATGAATAGGATCATGCAGTATTTGTCTTTCTGTGCCTGGCTTATTTCACATGACATAATGACCTCTAGGCTTATTCAAGTTGTTCCAAATGAGAGGATTTCATTCTTTTTTATGGCTGAATAGTATTCCATTGTGTAAATTTACCACATATTCATTCATCCGTTGATGGACACTTAGGTTAATTCCATATTCTGGCCATTGTGAATAGTGCTGCAATAAACATGGGTGTGCAGACATCTTTTTGACATACTGATATCATATCTTTTGGATATATGGGATTGTTAGATCATATGGTAGTTTTTAATTTTTTTAGGAACCCTCTACTATTTTCCACAGTGGCTGTACCAATTTACATTCTCACCAACAATGCACTGCATGATGAAGATTCAGTCAACAACAGACTACGTATATGACAGTAGTTCCATAAGATTATAACACAGCTGAAAAATTCCTATCACTTAGTACTTACTAATGCTAGACTTTTTATCATTATTTTAGAGTATACTCCATCTACTTATTGAAAAGAAGTTAACTATAAAAAGCCTAAGGTAGGACCTTCAGAAGATATTCCAGAAGAAGGCATTGTTATAGGAGATGACAGCTCCATGCGTGTTATGCCCCTGAAGACCTTCCAGTGGGATGAGATGTGCAGGTGGGAGATAGTCATGTTGATTATCCTGAGCCTGTGTAGACTTAGGCTAATGTGTGTGTGTGTGTCTTTGTTTTTTTTAGTTTTGGAGGCAGGGTCTTGCTCTGTCACCCAGGTTGGAGTGCAGTGGTGGAATCATTGCTCACTGCAGTCTTGAACTCCTGGCCTCAAGCAATCCTCCTGCCTCAGCGTCCCAAGTAGCTGGGACTACAGGCTTTTGCCACCACACCACGCTAATTTTTAAGTTTTTTGAAGAGACATGGTCTCACCATGTTACCCCCAGGCTGGTAACTCCTGGACTCAAGCAGTCCTCTTACCTCAGCCTCCCAAAGTGCTGGGATTGCAGGCCAGAGCCACCACACCTGACCTGTGTCTTAGTTTTTAACAAAAAAAGGTCAAAAAGTAAATAATTTATTTTATTTATTTATTTATTTATTTTTTGAGACAGAGTCTCACTCTGTCACCCAGGCTAGAGTGCAGCGGCGTGATCTCCGCTCACTGCAAGCTCCTCCTCCCGGGTTCATGCCATTCTCCTGCCTCAGCCTCCCGACTAGCTGGGGCTACAGGTGCCTGCCACCATGCCCAGCTAATTTTTTGTATTTTTAGTAGAGACGGGGTTTCACCATGTTAGCCAGATGGTCTCGATCTCCTGACCTTGTGATCCACCAACCTCAGCCTCCCAAAGTGCTGGGATTACAGGCGTGAGCCACCTGTAAAAATATGGTATAAAAGATAAATAGGACACCTGTAGAAGGCCTGTAAAAAATAATTTTTTAAATAAAAAGCTTATAAGGACATACAGAAAATATTTTTGTATAGCTCTAAGAGTCAAAAAGTTAAGAAGTTTAGGCTGAGTGCAGTGGCTCACGCGTGTAGTCTCAGCACTTAGGGAGGCCGAGGCAGGTGGATCACTTGAGCCCAAGAATTCAAGACCAGCCTGAGCAACTTGGTGAAACCCCATCTCTACAAAAAATACAAAAAGGCAGGAGGTTTGCTTGAGCCCAAGGAGATTGAGGCTGCAGTGAGCCATGATCATGCCACTGCACTCCAGCCTGGGTGACAGTACGAGACCCTGTCTCCAAGGGAAAAAAAAAAAAATGTTTAGGAAGCAAAAACGTTACAGTAAGCTAAAGTAAATTTATTATTAAAAAGTTTTAAAATAAATTTAGTGTAGCCTAATTATATAGTGTTTGTTAAGTTTGCAGTAGTATACAGTAATGTCCTAGGCCTTCACAATTCACTCACTACTCATTCCTTCACTCACCCAGAGCAACTTCTAGGCCAGCAAGTGCCATTCATTATGAGTGCCTTCTACAGGTGTACTATTTATCTTTTATACCATATTTTTACTGTACTTTTTCTATGTTTAGATACACAAGTACTTACCATTGTGTTACAGTTGCCTACAGTATTTGGTATAGTAACATGCCATACCTGTTTGTTGCCTAGGAGCAATAGGATATACTCTATATGACTTAGCTATGTGGTAGGCTACGCTATCTAGGTTTGTGTAGATACACTATTTGCATTTCCATCATGTTTAGTGATGTTGAGCATTTTTTCATATATCTGTTGGCCATTTGTATACTTTCTTTCAAGAAATGTCTATTTAGATCTTTTGCCCATCTTAAAATCAGATTATTTGTGGGGGTTTTTGTTTTTTGGATTTTTTTTTTTTTTTTTTTTTTTTTTGGTGTTGAGTTTCTTGTATACTCTGGACATTAACCCCTTGTCAGATGCATAGTTTGTAAATATTTTCTCCCATTCTATATACTGTCTCTTCAATCTATTGATTGTTTCCTTTGCTGTGCAGAAGCTTTTTAGTTTGATGTAATCCCACTTGTCTATTTTTGTTGTTGTTGCCTGTGTTTTGAGGGTTATCCAAAAATTCCTTGCTCAGACCAATGTCAAAAGCATTTTTCCAATTTTTTTTCTAATAGTTTAATAGTTTCAGGTCTTATGCTTAAATATTTTATCCCCTTTGAGGCTATTTTTGTAAATGGTGAGAGATAGGGGTCTAGTTTTATTCTTCTGCATGTGGATAGTCAATTTTTGTGATACATCACACTAACAGAACAAAGGATAAAAACCATATGATAATCTCAGTAGATGCAGAAAAAGCATTTGGTAATGGTCAACATCCCTTCATGACCAAACAAAACAAAACTCTCAACAAATTAGATATGGAAGGAACATACCTCAGTACAATAAAGACCATGTATGACAGACCCACAGCTAACACACTGAATGAGGACACATTGAAAGCTTTTTCTCTAAAATCTGGAACAAGACAAGGATAGCCACTTTCCCTACTTCTAGTCAACATAGTACTGGAAGTCCTAGCCACAGTAATTAGGCAAGAGAAAGAAACAAAGGGCATCTAAATTGGAAAGAAAGAAGTCAAACTTCCTGTCTGCAGATGACATGAACTTATACACAAAAAACTCGAAAGAGTCCACCAAAAAACTGCTAGAAGTAATAAATTCAGTAAAGTTGCAGGATACAAAAGCAACATACAAAAATCAGTAGCATTTCTATATGCCAATAGTGAACTATCTGAAAAAGAAAAAAGCAATCCCATTCACAATTGCTACAAAAAAAAAAAAAAAAAAAAAAACCCTAGGAAGTTTTAACCAAGTAGGCCAAAGATCTCTACAATGAAAACTACAAAATATTGATGAAAGAAACTGAAGACACAAATAGTATCCTATGTTCATGGATTAGAGTAATTAACATTGTTAAAATGTTCATACTTCCCAAAGTGCTCCACAGATTCAACACAATCTCTATCAATATTGCAATGACATTCTTCACAGAAATAGAAAACCCTCAAATTTATAGTTTTAGTTCTTACATTTAGGTCTTTGGCCATTTTGAGTTATTTTTTGTATATGGTGTGAGGTAAGGGTCCAACTTCATTCTTTGCATGTGGACATTGTTTTTCCTTGTACCATTTGTTTAAAAGACTATATTACCCACTCCCTTCCACATCGCAGTAGATCATCTTGGCACTCTTGTTAAAAATCAATTGACCATAAATGTAAGAGTTTATTTCTGAACTCTCAATTCAATTGATTATTTTGTTCTGTATGGCTATCTTTATGCCTTTATTACTGTCTTCATTACTTGATTACTGCAGCTTTATAGAAAGTTTTGAAATTGGGAAGTGTGAGTTTTCCAACTGTTCTTCTGTTTCAAGATTGTTTTGGCTACTCTGGGTCCCTTGCATTTCCATATGAATTTTAGGATCAGCTTGTTAATTTCTGGAAAAAAAAAAACAGTTGAGATTTTCATAGTGATTGCTTTCAATCTGTAGATCAATTTGAGATGAGCAATACATTTGATTGTATTATTGAGTGTCAGAAATATGTTGACTTTGGAAGTAACAAATTAGCTAATTAGAAACAAGTCTTTTGGAGTAATGAGAAAGGAATTTGTTGAGCTAGTGCATCATTTAGTGGAGGCCTTTGAAACTCAGACTAAGGCATTTGAATTTTATTAGAAAGACATTTTTATAGTTTTTTTCCCTGAAATTGGTTTGCATATGTAGATGATTTTATTATAATTCCAGTACTATTATATTTTCCATACCACTAAAGAGGGCTTTTTCCATATACAAGTGGATGTCTTAAATCAGTCAAAACGTATTGAATGCCTTTCAAACAGACTGGCCACTGCTAAGCACTGTAGGAGAATAAAAGAACTGTAACACACACACACACACACACACACACACACACACGGGAGGCTGAGGTGGGAGGGTCACTTGAACCTGGGAGGCAGAGGTTGCAGTGAGCTGAGATCATGCCACTGAACTCCAGAGCAAGACTGTCTCAATAAAGAAAAAAAACAAAAGGCCAGGCGTGGTGGTTCATGCCTGTAATCCCAGCACTTTAGGAAGCTGAGGCAGGTGGATCACCTGAGGTTAGGAGTTCAAGACCAGCCTGGCCAACATGGCCCTGTCTCTACTAAAAATACAAAAATTAGCCGGGCGTGGTGATGGGTGCCTGTAATCACAGCTACTCCAGTGGCTGGGGCACAAGAATCACTTGACCCCAGGAGGTGGAGGTTGCAGTGAACCCAGATTGCGCCACTGCACTCCAGCCTGGGCTACAGAGTGAGACTCCGTCTTAAAAAAAAAAAGAAAATTGTAACATACAGCCCTTGCTCTCAGGTACCCTACAGTTGAATGGAGATTAATTATGTTTAAGTAAGTGACATCTGTTATTTATCCTTGCTTGCCTAAGACCTTGAAGCAAAGTACTAAGTAGACCAAGATCATGAGCGATTTCTGGAAGAACAGCTCTCTATTAAAGACTTGGCCTAACCCAGCTTATTATGTAGAAAAAGTCTGTCATTTGCAAGTGGGATAGCTGTCTCAGTGCAAATTCACCCAAAACTCTCACTTGGGAAAAAAATCCAGAGAGAAATCCTTACTCAGTAGTGCCACAGTAGTTTTATTTTGAGAACCTTTATTACCTGTAACACCACAACTTTCAAAAAATATTTCTCTTAATATTTATGTTTCTTTATTCATATAAATAAAAATTTTAAAATTTGACTCTGGTAACTCTATTTCCTAAGCAAAGGGCTTCCCAGGGAGAGTGGTTATGCATGTGTGTATATTTTAATAATTTGTTTTGAAATGATCTCAAATGTTTAGAAAAGTTGTCCAAATCATGTAAGAAAGTCCCATGTCCCCTGCACTCTGATTCCCAAATAGTTAACAATTTATTGCACTTGTTCCATTGCTCACTGTGTGTGTATGTATGCAGGTGTGCATGCATGTGCATATGTGTGTGTACATGTGTATGTATCCCTTGTTAGTCTTTTTCTGGACCTTTTGAGAGTCAAGAGAGCAAATTGAAGAGATAGTGTCTCATCACTCCTAAACACACCAGTGTTTATTTTCCCCTAAACAGGGACACTCTCCTACCTAACAACAAACAAACTTCCACATCAGGAAATCAATATTGGTACAACACTACCATCCAATTCAGATGAGATCGGGCATGTTCGGGGTGGTATGTGATTCACAGAGCTAATTCACATTTTGCCCACTGTCCTAACAATGGTGTTTTCCTTTCTGGCCCAGAATGCTATACAGAGATACATATTGAATTTAGTTGTCATATAACCTCAGTCAGAGACAGTTCCCAGTCTTTCCTGTCCTTGGATGGTCCACAACCTGAGTTCCTTTCGTGGTAGGAAAACCAAAAAGGATGCTTTGTGTGTGTGTGTGTGTGTGTGTGTGTGTTTTTAGTGTGTTTCACCAGGAGGCTCACAATGTAGACTCCTCCCAACACTGGTGATGTTAACCATGATCACCTGATCATGTTGGTTGCGTCCATTCACTATTTTCCCCTCTGTAATCAAGTAGTATTCCATGGGAGAAGCATTCCAAAATTACGCCAGTATTCTATGCCTCATAGAGCATCTACCCACCAGCCTTAGCGTCCTTTGAAGACTCCTGCCTGAGTCATCCTCCTCAGTAGTTGTCAAATGGTAGTTCTCTATTTCCATCCTTCTCGCTACACTTCTGGGTTGGCATCCTACTTTGAAAGAGTTTTCCTTTTTCTCTGTATCAACACGGACTTGCATATTCCTGTTTTATTCAATGGGTTGTAATCCGTTATCGTCGTTGTTTACTTCATGCTCAAATTGTCCCTCATTTGGCCCATGGGAGTCCCTTCAAGCTGGCTCTTAACACTGCAACAATTTAAAGTATATATACTGCTAAAATTCATCCGTGTTGTGTGTATGGCTGCAGTTCATTAAATTTGACTGCTTGTAATATGCCATTTTGTGAATATGCCACAGTTTATTGGTCCACTCATCCACTATTCCTTCGACGGGCACTTGGGTTGTTTCCAGGTTATTGCTATTGTGTTTTGCTATTCTAGCTCTTTACTGTTAAATTTTGAATATTAAAAATTTGCATTAACATCATAAACTCCAGGTCTGTTTATTGTACAAATATTGAGCACCTAGAAGCAGGGTCATTTTGCACTCTCATCAACAGTGCGTGACAGGCTCATTTAAAAAATATTGCATATTTCACGGAGAAATATTTAAATGATGTTTTCAAATCAGTTTAATAAAGGCCTTTTTCTTTAAACTTCCTTTTGCTTTTTGCCCTCCTATTATGGAGAAATATTGAAATAAAAGAGTCGAGAGAGCAAAATGTAAAGGTGGAAACCTGTGCACTTAAACCCAACTCTTGCAAAGGTAAAGCAACCGCGGAAACAGCAGGCACTCGAAGTGAGAAAGCTCCAGCCCGCGCTACGGCTCAGGCGCAGAAGCTCAGCGTCTCGCTCCCTGCTCCCGTCCCCAGAAGGTTATCGCGAGTCTTGGAATAAACTGGCTGGTGCGAGTGCCAAAAGTAAGTTCTCGCGAGAGGTAGTTGGTTGCTATAGTTGTCGAAAACATAACTGAGGCTGCTGCAGGTAAGACAGTGATCTCTCCTGAAGAAACCCTCTTTTCCCGGCCCCCCGCCCCAGCCCTGCGGCCACACCACAGCCATCACCCCGATCTTCTGCTCCCTTAGCTAAGGCCAGGCTGAAAACCCCGTTATTTAGACTGAAAAGCCATTGGCCGGGCCAGGTGCGGACTGTGCCGCCAGCCCCAGCCCGGCGACCTCCACAGGAGCGCGGACGTAGACCCTTTCTTTACCGCTTCTTGTCGCAGGCCTCCTCATTCCACGTGGACTGCGCTTGTCCCCAGACCAGACCCAGTCACATCGCCTCCTTCGTCTAACCTTTTTCTCACTGGACTCTCCCCTTGCAGCTTCTTCCGAGCAGATGACAAGAAATGCGTGCCTTGCCGGGGGCAACAAGAGTCCCCACCCTAGCTGCCCTGACCATAACTTTAGTCCTATATCTTGCATTCATAGTTCAAACACGACGCGAACGCCTCTTGTGTACAAGACATGGTGCCAGGCACGCGGGGCCCGTAAATATGCGTGAGACAGGCTACATGCCTTCAAGGGTGTAATTGAGCTCTCAGGCAAACGCTGCATATTAGTAATACCATTTGTGCAGTGCTTCATAGCTTAAACAGCTTTAATATCTTAGGGGATATTCACAATAATTGTGAAACAGGTTGGAAGTTATCCATTTTACAGAAGGCGAAACTGAGGCTTAGAGAAGCTAGGCATTTGCCCAGGGGCACATAGTTGTTAAGCAGGAAAGGTCTTTTGAATACCCAGTCTTCATAAACAGCACAGCTTGTGGTAATGCCACAAAAGACGTGTAAAATGCTAAATGAATTCAGAGGAAAGGCAAGTTTTTCCGACTGGGAAGCTTCACGAACTAGGAAGCATTTGAGCTGGATTTTAAAGGATGAGTAGGATTTGCTGTAGAGACGAAGTGAGGAGAAAGGGAGAGATAATTCCAGGGGGAAGGAAAAATGAAAAGTTTCAAAAGTGACTAAATGCAGGTAATCTTTGAAAAATACTAAGCAAGAGCATAAGCTAGAAGAGGGTAGTTGACTGGCACTGCAAGATCCTAGAAAGCCCTGACTGTAGTACTACATTTAACTACAGTTAAATTGTAGTGTTACAGTTTATTTGGTAGGTGAGAGGGAACAGGACAGTGATATGATCAGATCTGTACTTTAATAAGGTATTTATCTGCTTGTCTCTTCTCATTTTCTCCCTATTTCTTCTTACTCCACCACTGCAAGCTACTTGCTACTTGCTATGTGTGTTGTTTTGCCTCTGAACGTTTTAAAATCTGTTCCCTTTCTTGGAATATCCTTCCCTTTACTCTATTAAGACATAGTTCCAGGGTACTTCCTCCAAGATTTTCCTGACATGCACATGTATTCTCAAATCCAGCTAGGTCCCAGCTTCATTCAGCACTTCCTTGCTGTATGACTGCTGGTAAGATAGCAAACTTCTCTGAAGCTCAGTTTTTTTCAATCAAATAGAGATTTAAGAATCACTTAGAAGGGAGGCTACATTTAAGATAATAAATGTGAAGCACACTTGGTACACTGGCTATAATCAGTTAATTTCCTTGCTTCTCTCATTCTTTATATTTGTAAAAGAAAAAATAAATTTCCATCCCCCTTTTCCTCCCTGTGTGTTTCACTCCTCCCTTCTTTCCTCTGTCAGAGCACCTGTCTCACAGATTGACTCCTGGTCTAGTTACACGTCAGTCGTCCTCACTAGATTTTAAATTTCTTGAGGTTAGAGAGTTCACATCTTATCTCTTGTATCCTCAGCACCCACCACAGTGCCAACCTTAAGTTTTTTCAATGAGCAATTCTGACAAAAGCGGGATGAATTAGAGTGAGAAACTGGAGTCAGACACCAGTTAGGAGGCTTTTTTTACAGTCTAGCAGAAGGGTAATGAAGGCCTAATGCCATATTATTGAAAAGGAAAGAAGACTGATACAAAAGGGCATTTCAAATGTACATTTGACAAAGAAGTTGTCAGTGCCACTAAAGCTCTTAAAGAGCCCAGAAATATGTTGTTGAACAAATGATTTGAGACTTTTAGGTGACTGGAAAAATGCTGGAGTAGCTGAGAAGAGGCAGGATAATTATAAAGTCTGAAGGCTGTAAGATGTTGTTTTCTCTTTTGTATCACCAAATACACTTAGCATAGTATGTCCTCAGTAAATGTTTGAATTGAGTTAGAAAATAAGGCCTTTTCAACAGGCACAGTGGCTCACGCCTTTTAATCCCAGTACTTTGGGAGGCTGAGGTGGACGGATTGCTTGAGCCTAGCCGTCGAGACCAGCCTAGACAGCATGGTGAAACCCTGTCTCTACAAAAAATACAAAAATTAGCTGGGCGTGGTGACACATGCCTATAGTCCCAGCTACTCAGGAGGCTGAGGTGGGACAATCACTTGAGCCTGGGAGGTTGAAGCTGCAGTGAGCTGTGATTGCACCACTGCACTCCAGCCTGGGTGACAGAGTGAGAGCCTGAAAAAAAAAAAAAAAGGAAGGAAGGAGAGATAAAGACCTTTTCCAAAAAACAAATATCCAATTTATTTTCGAAATTGTTTGTGCCGTTAGTATTGTAAAATTGACAGTATATCTGACTAAATAAGAAATATATTAAGACCTTTTCCAGTGGACTACCATTTTGTGTGGCTGCTTCTTTCCTGCTCTCAAAATATATTTTTGTAAAACTGAGAAGTTAAATGTTTGAAGGGAGCTTTGCAGATTAAAAAAAACTGTTACCAGAGAACACTGTGAACGGTGTATGGCAGCAGTCCCCAGCCTTTTTGGCTCCAGGGACCAGTTTCGTGGAAGATACTTTTTCCACAGACTGGGGGCAGCGGGGATGATTCAACCACATTACATTTATTGTGCACTTTATTTCTATTATTATTACATGTTAATATATAATGAATTTTTTTTTTTTTTTTTGAGACGGAGTCACTCTGTCGCCCAGGCTGGAGTTCAGTGGTGTGATCTCAGCTCACTGCAACCTCTGCCTCCCGGGTTCAAGCGATTCTGCTGCCTCAGCCTCCCGAGTAGCTGGGACTACAGGCATGTGCCACCACACCTGGCTAATATTTGAATTTTTTAGTAGAGATGGGATTTCACCATATTGGACAGGCTGATCTCGAACTCCTGACTTGGTGATCTGCCCACCTCGCCTCCCAAAGTACTGGGATTACAGGCGTGAGCCACCGTGCCCAGCCTATATAATGAAATATTATACAGCTCTTCATAATGTAGAATCAGTGGAAGCCCTGAGCTTGTTTTCCTGCAGCTAGACAGTCCTATCTGGGGGTGATGGGAGACAGTGACAAATCAGGCATTCGATTCTTATAAGGAGCACACAACCTAGATCCTTTGCATGCATCAGTTACAATAGGGTTCACACTCCTGTGAGAATCTAATGCTGCCACTGATCTGACGGGAGACAGAGCTCAGGTGGTAATGTAGGTGGTGATGCAGAGTGGCTGTAAGTAGAGATGAAGCTTTGCTTGCTCACCTGCTGCTTACCTCCTGCTGTACAGCCCAGTTCCTGACAGGCCACAGGCTGGTACTGGTTCATGGCTCGGGCTGGGGACCCCTGATGTAGGATATGGGAGGTCAAGGTGTTCCTACTTTGTCTTGTGATACTTTGTGCTTAATGGGTTAGTTATCTGTATAAACATCTTTTAGCGCTAACCAGTGAAATCATCCTTGTGACCAGCTCCCTAAAGCACTGCCTGTCCAGCAGCAAAGGTTGGATGTGGGGAATAAAACAGTGCTGGACTATGGCATTTCCTTAGGTTTTCCCTGGTATTGGTTATGATGGAATATGGGTACTTGTGCAGCTGTGGTACATGAGGGGACAGATTGATTCATTCTGTTTACAGACACAAAAGAAAACCAGAGGGACTTTTCCCAGTTGGTGATATGGAGCAAGTGCCATCAGCAGGCAGACTCGTGCAGATCACCGTGACAGAGGGATATGATTTGGTAAAGTTACTTTTGGAAATTTACAAAAATCCTTAGTTTGGGAGTACCTGCAGGAGGAATGGAATTTTGCTTCATTCTCTACCTCCAAACCTCCTGGCTTTATGTAGCAGTGGCATTCCGCCTCAGTGTTCCTTATTGTTAGTCTATAATCTCCAAGTCACATTACTGTGTGTCTCAAATACCCGGCAATTTGAATACTAAATTTAACTGGATAAAGGAAATAGTGGTTTTAGTTTCCCTAGACAGCAGTTCACATATTATTTTTTTCCCTTTCTCCTGAGAAGGATCTGAATTCTTCTAGAGTTTCCCTTGTGATTAATTCTATTTGATTAATTAAAAAAACAACAACAATGTGATGTACTAAAAATTAGGAATATAATGAAATGGGAGAATATTCAGTATATTAAGTTTAAAAAGATCATTCCAAAGAGGATGTAATTAATGAGCTCCACTTTGTTTTAAAATGCATATATAAAAATGTATCTATGTGTGCATATATGGGTACACACATGTACATCCATATATTCGCAGCAAAACACTAGAAAATATATTCTGAAATGTTAGTAATGCTTACATGTTACAGTAAGATTGCAGGTAATTAATTTTCTTACTTTTAAAAATGTTCCTCAGTAGCTTGCAGTAAGCCGAGATCACGCCACTGCACTCCAGCCTGGGCGACAGAGCGAGACTCCGTCTCAAAAAAAAAAAACAAAAACAAACAAACAAAAAACAGAAAAAAAAATGTTCCTCAGTATACTTTTATTATTAGGTGAAACACAATAAATGTTATTTTCAAGACTCCAGCCTAACAGCATTTAAATGGAATGTTGCATTTAAGTAAAACTAGATTTGTTTAATGATTTTTCTACCTATTCCTTTTGTATTTGTGATGTTGCTTGTTAGGAAAAAATGAAAAATGCTATTTAGCCCAAATCAAAATGGGTTGCCAGATGTGTAGGAAAATTCTCTATTTGAATATAATCGTAAAGTGGTGTGTTTCTGCCAACAGAAAGGTTTTAAAGGAGATACTCCAGTTACCTTTATTCGGGCAGAATTCAATCAAGTGGTTCTGGGAGACTCCGCAAAAATTACTGTTTCTCCAGAAGGAAGTGCAAAATACAACTTCACTAGCAGTTTTGAGTTTAATCCTGAAGGAGGAATCACTTTAGATGACCTCGCTCACAAACCTGTGTTCTGTAAGTCCTTGTGGTTCTAAAAATCAATGTCCTGATTGCCTTCTTCCCTATCATGTTGGATGGGAAAAGCAGAACCAAAACGTTCTTTTAAACATGTAACTAAAATCATGAGAAAGAAAGGGCAGCTCCTTTGTTCCCAGAAGCAAGGCAGGAACTGAAACCTGGAAATCTTGAACAGCTGCCATTGGTGTGTATGTGTTAGTGGAAGTGTGCAGGGAGAAGGCAGTACTCCAAAACCTAGGGGCTTGGGTTTTAATACTCTCACAAGGACAGAAAACCTTTGGCTGCTGTTGCTGGGGGAATAGAGACTGAGATCACCTCTCCATCACAAGTTAAGACTCTCAGAAAGTAGGGACCAGGAAAATAAAATCTGCTTATCAGCATCTGTGTCTAGATCCTGGATAGAGAAAAAAGTCTTCCCTAGGAATAATCATAGGCTTGTACTAACCATTAAAGAATATATATATTTTTAAAACACAGGAGGAGCATTTTTATGATAGCAATTGGCCACATTCTAAGCGATAAAGCAAGTCCTACCATAGATCAAAGGATCAATAGCATACAGACCACCTTTTCTGCCAAAATGTAACAATCAACAAAATTAGAAATCAATAACAAAAAGATAGCCAAAAAACTATTTGGAAATTTAAAAACATACTTATGAATCATTCATGGGACAAATAAAGTCATAATAAAAATTGCAAAGCATTTGGAAGAGATCAACAGTAAAACACCAAATATCAGAATTAGTGGGATATATTTAAAGTTGTACTTAGAGGTACATTTATAATCTTAAGCGCATTAATTAGAAAGAAAAAGGATTAAAAGCAGAACTTTTGAGAAGATGGAATAGATGTACTTTTCTCTATTCCTCCCACTGAGTACAACTACAAACCCTGGACATTATATACAAAACAAATATAAGAGACTCTGAAAGGTGGAGAGAAGGAAACTTGGGACCTGGGGAATGACACAGTGGTGAGTTCCTTGGGTTTTCTTTTTGCCTTATATATCCCATACTGCTTGCTGAAGAAGGTGGCAAGCTGGAGACACCAATGGGCACAGACTAAAAAAGAAAAAAGAAAGAAAGAAAGCCTGATAAAAGTCTGCTCTGTTTAGCCAAAAGACTATGAAAGCGGCAGCCTAATAAGACAGAAAAGTTTTAGACAGTAATTCCCGTACTCCAGCCAAACACCGTAGGAAAAAAACTATAGCCCCCACCCTCAGTCAAGCTGAGTGGAGAGCCTAGACTTCCACTGTCACAAAGCTCAAAAATGAGGTTCTCCATTACCCTAGTGATGTCAGAGAAGACCAAGTAGGGAACCAGGACTTTTATCCCCTCTAGTAATGAGTCCCCTTCCCACCCCTCATAATGTTAGTGGAGACCACATGGATCTTGGACTTCTATCCCAAACTGTCAGCAACAAGGTGTCCCTTCACTTCCCACTGGAGTGGTGTCAGAGGAGGCCTAGTTTAGAGTCAGAACTTTCACCATCACCCAAGGGTAATGAGTCCACACCCACTGTTGTATCAGTGGAAACCAAGTCAAGGAATCAGGACTCCAATTACCCTGCTCAGCAGTAATGAGGAGCTGCCCCCATCAGGTGTCAGACTTCCACCCCAACTTGTCAGTAATGAGGCAGCATCTCCTTCATTCCCCTGTTGGGGTGGTGTTGGAAAAACCCAGCTGAAAACAGAAGGTGTAAGTAAGATCCAGAGATTCATAACAATAGGAAAAGTCCAGGTTTCAACTTAAAACCATAAGTCATTCCAAGAACTGGAAGATCTCAAATTGAATTTAAAAACATAATGGGCCGGGCACAGTGGCTCAAGCCTGTAGTCCCAGCACTTTGGGAGGCCGAGGTGGATGGATCACAGGTCAGGAGTTCAAGATCAGCCTGGTCAACATGGTGAAACCCCGTCTCTACTAAAAATACAAAAATTAGCCAGGCGTGGTAGAGCGTGCCTGTAGTCCCAGCTACTCAGGAGACTGAGGCATGAGAATCACTTAACTTGAGAGGTGGAGGTTACAGTGAGCCGAGATCACACCACTGCACTCCAGCCTGAGTGACAGAGTGAGACTCTCTCTCAAAAAACAAAAACAAAAACAAACAAAAAACAATGACTGGGTGCAGTGGCTCATGCCTGTAATCCCAACACTTTGGGGCCGGGTACAGTGGCTCACGCCTGTAATCCCAGCAGTTTGGGAGGCCGAGGCGGACGCATCACAAAGTCAGGAGATCGAGACCATCCTGGCTAACACAGTGAAACCCCGTCTCAAGTAAAAATACAAAAAATTAGCTGGGTGTGGTGGTGGGCACCTGTAGTCCCAGCTACTCGGGAGGCTGAGGCAGGAGAATGACGAGAACCCAGGAGGCGGAGCTTGCAGTGAGCCAAGACTGTGCCACTGCACTCCAGCCTGGGTGACAAAGCAAGACTCCATCTCAAAAAAAAAAAAAAATATATATATATATATATGTATATATGTATGTGTATATATATGTATGTGTGTATATATATGTATGTGTGTATATATGTATGTGTGTGTATATATATACACACATACACAAAAATTAGCTGGGTATGGTTGTGAGCACTTGTACCCCTAGCTACTCCAGAGGCTGAGGTGGGAGGATCACTTGAGCCCTCGAGGCAGGGGTTGCAGTGAGCTGAGATTGCACCACTGCCTTCCAGACCAGGTGACAAAGTGAGACCTGGTCTTGAAAAACAAACAAACCAACCACCAAAATAAATACCAGCTGGATAAAATGTGTGTAAAAAATTAAATCATGTAAGTACCATAAGAAATCATGGAATTAAAATAATCAGAGAGAGGAAGCCTTTATAAGTATTTCACAACTGTAGAAACCACAAAAAAATATATATATGTATATATATTCATTAGCAACTGTAAAAGACAAACCACAAACTGGAATACAGTTTGCAATTCATGTCTAGACAGAAGGCAAATTTACCTTTAAAGAGCTCTTGCATATTAATAAGAGCAAGAATCTAATGGAAAAGTATACAAAACATATGAAAGGAATATGAAAAGTTCGTGGAAAAGAAACTATAACTGGTCCTTAAGTATATGGAAAAAATTTCAACCTCATTCTAATACAAAAAATAAAATTATGTTTAGATGCTATTTTCATCTGTCAGGTTACAAAGGTCACAAAGTTTGATAACATACCACATAGGTAAATATGTTATCAAACTCTGTTATCCTTGCTGAAAATGCTGAAGCTGAACCCAAGTAGGAAACACAGGAATTGAGAAACAAATTAAATGTTATGAGAAATAAAACAAGAGACAAATCTAGAAGGTGTGACATTCTATGTAACTATTGGCCTGGTGTCTTCAACAAAAGAGAGAAATGTTTGAGAGAAGTATGTGGAAAGGGGGTACTGTTCTAAATGAAAAGAAACATGACAACCAAATGCAATATGTGGTCTTTCAGTGGATTCTGGTTTGAACAGACCAGCTACAAAATAAATTTGGGGATAATTGGGAAATGTTAAATATAAACTGGACACTAGATGAATTAAGGAATTATTTAATGCTAATATCACACACTTGCTAGATGTGGTAAAGTGATTGTGGTTTTCTAGGAAAATGTCTTACTTGGGATTTGTATACTTTGGTATTTAGGAGTAAAATGTCATGATGTCTATAATTTATTTGAAAAGTAATTCAGCAAACAAAGCAAATATGATAACAGTATTTGAGCAAACAAAGCTACATATGATGAAGCAAAAAAATTGTTAAGTTTAGATTATGGTTATATGGATAGTTGTTATACTATTCTACTTCGTGTATTTGAAATTTTGAAATTGTTATAATAAGTGTTAAGCACACAGAGTAATGCTGCAGTGAAAAACCTTGTACATACCCTGCATGCTACAGGATTACTCCAAAATGTGTCAAGCCTTATGGTAGGCAATATAGGGGGATCTAGAGCAGTATTTTTCTTCTGTTTTTTCTTTTCTTTTTTTTTTTTTTTGAGATGGAGTCTCACTCTGTCACCCAGGCTGGAGTGCAGTGGCGCAGTCTTGGCTCACTGCAAGCTCCGCCTCCCGGGTTCACGCCATTCTCCTACCTCAGCCTCCTGAGTAGCTGGGACTACAGGTGCCTGCCACCACGCCTGGCTAATTTTGTTTTTGTATTTTTAGTAGAGATGGGGTTTCGTCGTGTTAGCAAGGATGGTCTCGATCTCCTGACCTTGTGATCTGCCCACCTCGGCCTCCCAAAGTGCTGGGATTACAGGCATGAGCCACCTTCCCCACCCTAGAGCAGTGTTTTTCAGACTTCATATTGTGACTTTTTAGCCATTCCTAAGGTCAATTGATGGGCATTATGACCAGTAATTTCTTCTATATGAAATAGAATAGAAAATACCTAAGGATTTTGACCTAGTAAAGATTAATATTATATGAAGCTTTGTTATATAATCATATGTATCAGTTACTTTTTTTTTTTTTTTTTTTTGAGACGGAGTTTCCCTCTTGTTGCCCAGGCTGGGTGCAATGGCTTGATCTCGGCTCACCGCAACCTCTGCCTCCCGAGTGCAAGCTATTCTCCTGCCTTGGTCTCCGGAGTAGCTGGGATTACAGGCATGGGCCACTATGCCTGGCTAATTTTGTATTTTTAGTAGAGGCGGGGTTTCTCCGTGTTTGTTAGGGTGGTCTCAAACTCCCAACCTCAGGTGATCCACCCGCCTCTGCCTCCCAAAGTACCGGGATTACAGGCGTGAGCCACCACGCCCAGCCTCAGTTACTTTTATACACATGCATGTACATGATTATGATCTAAAACCCATTGCTTATTATAACTTGCAGGCAAAAAGTTCAAAAGTCACTGAAGTGGTCCAGTATTTTCCATCAGAAGTCAGTGATGTTGGTGCCTTCTTCACTTTCAAGTTTATTTTTTTTAACTTACATATCTTTGACAAGGCTTTGTTTGTTGGCACCTTGGTTATCAGATGGATGTGTTTTAAATGTCTCATTTTCTTTGTTTTGATTTTTCTAGTGACTGTGACTGAAGTTTTACCAAAGGAAAAGAAACAGAAAGAAGAGAAGACCTTAATTCTTGGTCAGGCTGTGGTGGACCTTCTTCCCTTACTGGAAGGTCAGATGTGTGCTTTGCCCAAAAGCAGAAATGGCAAAGCTCATCCAACTTAGCCCCAGAGAGATACAGAAATTAGCCTCAATGAATTTGAGGGATTTGAGGGGAAAAGTGGGCACATTTTTCTCTGCCTGCAGTCATCCCAACTTAACCCTTTCTTCTTTGGCTCAACTTGGGCTTCTTTTTGCAGGACAGAGTTCATTTCAAACAACAGTTCCATTGCACCCTGTGCAAGGCTCACCCTTAGAAACTGCTAGATCAAGTGCTAAGGTAATCAGAATTTTAGCTCTCAACATTTCAGCCTGCCATTCAATGTAACAATTCTGTCTGCTATTAAGGTTCAATTCAGTTGAGTGTAATGCATTGGGCATTTTCTTTTCACAGCACACTTAGTGTTAGATTCTGGGAAACAAAGATAATAAGGCAGAGTCCTACTTTGAAAAGCCCACAGTCTACATATCATAGACTATAACCCAGTGTAATTAAATGGTGTAGTGAGGCATATGGGCATAGAGCAGGTATCAGTTACTTTGTCCACAGGTAGAGGCAAGGAAGGCTTAACCATGGAAATAACTCTTGAGCTATGTCCTGATGGATCAAGTAGTATATGAAAGCACCTCATCATATACTTTAGGGCATGGTAGCATGCCTCTCACTGAAAATTTCTAATCCAACAGTTCTAGCCCAGACCCCTTTCTGGAATTCTAGAATATCAGACTTTATAAGCACCTACTGTATACCTCTATAATGTTATCCCATAGGCACCTAAAACTCAACATTCCAAAACTGAACTCAGTGTCTTCCCTGAAACCTACTCTTCCTTTTGTCTTAGTTTTTTGACTAGTGGCATCACCCATCCATGAAATCATGGAACATAGAACCTAAATTATATCTATGATTGTTCCTTCAGACCCTAACTACAACCAGTCCTCAAATCTGCCTTTCACCAAATCCCGCCTTTTCTATCTTCTAAGTGTCTTTAGGTTTTCTTTTTGGCTTCATTCCTACTCTTTATTGCCTTATTACCTCTCAGTTGGATAGTTACAAATAGCCTTGTACCTACCTTTACCTCCCTCCAGTTCAACCTTCCCATGGCTTGCACAGTGATTTAAAAGTGAATCTGATCTTATCTCTTCCCCTACTTAGTACTGTGTAGTTCATGGATTCACCCACTGCTTACAAGTTAAGGTCCAGATTGCTCAGCAGGCATACAGCATCCTTTATAATGGAAGCCTCCCCCTTCAACCTCATCTCTTATTACTCCTTTCCTTATATTAATACTTCAAGTTCCAGAATCGTGAATTACTTACATATACCTAAATGGAAGATACCATACTGTTCCAGTCCCTCTTTACATAGACTGTTTTTCCTCTCTAAGACTAGTCAAGCGCAGTAGTGAGAAGCGGAGAAAGAATAGAACAAAGAATTTGATCTGTAACTGACTGTGAATAGTCAGTTGAGATAACTCACTACCTTTGGACCAGCCCACAAAAACTGTTCTTATCCAGAATTATTTTTTCTTTCCTTCCTCTGCTAATCCAGGTTGTAAATGCCTGTTTAGCCTATAAATGTCAACCCCCAGCCAAATAATTAGTTATTCACTGCCTCCTTGGTGTCCTTGACTGCAGTATTTTGTACAGGTCTCTAGTATAGATTTCACATAAATCTTGATACTATGACATGAGTTCTATGTTGAAAGGAACTATGTCTTCTTTGTCTTTATATCCCTAGTGATGTAGCAAGGTGCCTAGCATTCAGTACACATTCTTTTTTTTTTTTTTTTTTTTTTGAGATGGAGTTTTGCCCCTGTTGCCCAGCCTGGAGTGCAATGGTGTGATCTCGGCTCACTGCAACCTCCACTTCATGGGTTCAAGCGATTCTCCTGCCTCAGCCTACTGAGTACCTGGGATTACAAGCACCACCACCATGCCTGGCTAATTTTTATATATTTTCTCTTTTAGTAGAGATGGGGTTTCACTATGTTGGCCAGGCTGGTCTCAAACTCCTGACCTCAGGTAATATGCCTGCCCCGGCCTCCCAAAGTGCTGGGATTACAGGCGAGATCCTACCTTGCCCGGCCTCAATACACATTTAAAACCTACTTTGTATGTATCCTGAGTGAAAATGTCAGAGGTATACACATATATGTCTATACCTATTTATGTGGAATATATACATATCTATTTGAAAAAAATATTTTCTTATTACAAAGCATTACATTTAAATTACAAAAATAGGCTGGGTGCAGTGGCTCACACCTGTAATCCAGCACTTTCGGAGGCCAAGGCGGCCGGATCACGAGGTCAGGAGTTCGAGACCAGCCTGGCCAATATGTTGAAACCCCGTCTCTACTAAAACTACAAAAATTAGCTGGGCATGGTGGCATGCGCCTGTACTCCCATCTACTCAGGAGGCTGAGGCAGAAGAATTGCTTGAACCCAGGAGGCGGGGTTGCAGTGAGCCGAGATCATGCCACTGTACTCCAGCCTGGGTGATAGAGGGAGACTCTGTCTCAAAAAAAAAAAAAATTTTAAAAAATGACAAAAATAATCATAAAATATAGACTAGCAAAAAAAGCACCCAATCTCACTTACTCATGTGCAACTTCTATCGACATTTCTTGTGTTTTTTTTTGAGATGGAGTTTTGCTCTTGTTGACCAGGCTAGAGTGCAATGGCACAATCTCAGCTCACTGCCTCCCCAGGTTCAAGTGATTCTCCTGCCTCAGCCTCCCCAGCAGCTGGGACTACAGGTGCTCACCACCATGCCTGGCTAATTTTGGTATTTTTAGTAGAAATAGGTTTTCACCGTGTTGGCCAGGCTGGTCTTGAACCCCTGATCTCAGGTGATCCACCTGCCTTGGCTCCCAAAGTGCTGGGATTACAGGAGTGAGCCATCATGCCTGGCCAACATTTCAATAGAATCTTACAATTCCTGTTTTATATGTATTTATATATATACTTTACCTCAGTATGGTAGAGTGGGAAGGGATCTAGTTTAGGGATAAGATTCTCTTCTTGGCTCTATCTCCAACTCATGGGACTTAGAGAACGTGATTTCGACTTATGGAAATAATTAAGCTTTACCTTCTTATCTTGAACAGTAATATGAGATTCAAATGAGATAATGCAAAAAAGGAAGATCTCTGGCAATTTTCAAAATGCTGCGTAATTTTATTATTTTACAGCAGTGCCGTCTTGAAGTTAAAGTATTAGTGGCAGAGCCTTTACTGACCACAGCCCAGATCTCAGGGGGCAATCTACTGAAGGTCACGTTGGAAGCTGCTTACTCTGTGCCTGAATCCTTCATTCTAACAGGTCCTGGGCAGAACTACATGGTCGGTCTGCAAGTTCCATCACTTGGAGAGGTAAAGCCCTACTGCCAGATATTTATAGAGATTCAAACATGTCTGTACTCATACGGCCATCTCTTCTTCACCTCTAAGATTTAATTCAAAGCTTTGCACTGCTAATGGCTGAGATTTATTTTAGGCTTGAAAAATACAGTTTATTTCTATTTTATATACAGATTTTAATGTTTATGATTTACATATTTATTATATATTGTGCATTAAATATAATTTATATAAATATATGGTGGAAAATATGTAAGATTTAAAATGACCAATTTTGGTGTATTTCTATACAGATTATTTTCATGTGTACATTTTGCAGATTTTGTGCAATGTGCTTTATTAAACAAAACTTTCTCTTAATTCCAGATTATTTTCTTAGGCCAAATTTCTAGGTATAGGAATGATTGGATATGGAGTTTCTTAGGCTGTTGATGGAGATTTCTAAATTGCTTGCTAAAAGGCTTCTTCTATTCAGTTAACACTTCCACTTATCTTATTTCCAGGGCCGTGTATGTGGATGACCCACTAAAGTTGTGTAGCAACTGTTCAGTTTGCTGAGGACTTAGGAGGTTCCTGGGACATGGGACTTTCAGCACCACAACTGGGACAGTCCTAGGCAAATGAGATGGCTGATCACCCTTCCAGGGAACAGCCCACATAGCTATATGAGGCAGATCTGTGCATTGCCCTCTCTCCAACTTTGGGATTGTATTGAAAATTTTCTCTTTGTTTTTGCTAATTTTGATAATTAAAAGTGCCTTTTATTTTTTTTCCTCTGGAGGGCTTAGTATTTTTCTTGCTGATGTATTAAATTCTGGCTGGAGTGCAGTGGCTCACGCCTGTAATCCCAGCACTTTGGGAGGCTGAGGCAGGTAGATCACCTGAGGTTAGGAGTTCAAGACCGGCCTGGCCAACATGGTGAAACCCTGTCTCTACTAAAAATACAAAAAATTAGCTGGGTATGGTGGTGGGTGCCTGTAATCCCAGCTACTGGGGAGGCTGAGGCAGGAGAACCACTTAAACCTGGGAGGCAGAGGTTGCAGTGAGCCAAGATTGCACTCCAGCCTGGGCAACAAGAGTGAAATGCCGTCTCAAAAAAAAAAAAAAAAATTCTTCATATGTAGAGAAAAATAATGTTTTCTTTCAAGTTTGTCAATTTATAGTTTATCATATTTATTTCTGGTTTATTATTTGGGTCATTGCTTTGGTACACAAAAGTTTTTTAATAGTTAAATCTTTTTCTTTTAGGTTTTTTGCATCATTTTAAACTTGAAAAGGGCTCCTTTATTCTGATGTTTGATGAAAGGTTGCCTGTAAAGGTCCTAGAATTCTTTTTTGCTTTGTTTTTGGAGATGGAGATGGAGTCTCACTCTGTCGCCCAGGCTAGAGTGCAGTGGCATGATCTCGGCTCACTCCACCCTGTGCCTCCCGGGTTCAAGCAATTCTCCTGACTCAGCCTCCTGAGTAGCTGGAACTACAGGTGCCCACTACCATGCCCAGCTAATTTTTTGTATTTTAGTAGAGACGGGGTTTCACCATGTTGGCCAGGCTGGTCTCGAACTCCTGACCTCAGGTGATCTGCATGCCTCAGCCTCCCAAAGTGCTGGGATTACAGGCGTGAGCCACCACGCCCAGCCCCAGATCCTAGTTTTATGCAGTAGTCCTAGTTCCAGCTTCCTGTCCTGCCTGGGCATGGGGCCATGATTGCTTCTCTATAATAGTGTCTGGGTCTGACATTTCCTGGGTTGGCACAGTATCAGCTCATGAGCTTATCCCTTGGGTATTGAGTTGCTGCTGCTGCCAGTTCTGGCACTTTTAGACTTTCTTTTTCTTTCTCTTTTTTTTTTTTTTTTTTTTTTGAGATGGAATCTCACTCTGTCACCCAGGCTGGAGAACAGTGGCGCGATCTCGGCTCACTGCACCCTCTGCCTTCTGGGTTCAAGCGATTCTCCTGCCTCAGCTTCCCGAGTAGCTGGGACTACAGGCACCCACCACCACGCCCAGCTAATTTTTGTATTTTTTTTTTTTTTTGAGACGGAGTCTTGCTCTGTTGCCCAGGCTGGAGTGCAGTGGCACCATCTCGGCTCACTGCCAGCTCCGCCTCCCGGGTTCACGCCATTCTCCTGCCTCAGCCTCCCGAGTAGCTGGGACTACAGGCACCCGCCACCAGGCCCGGCTAATTTTTTGTATTTTTAGTAGAGATGGGGTTTCACCGTGTTAGCCAGGATGGTCTCGATCTCCTGACCTTGTGATCCGCCCACCTCGGCCTCCCAAAATGCTGGGATTACAGGCATGAGCCACCGCGCCCGGCTTAATTTTTGTATTTTTAGTAGAGATGGGGTTTCACCATATTGGCCAGGCTGGTCTCGAACTCCTGACCTTGTGATCTGCCCGCCTTGGCCTCCCAAAGTGCTGGGATTACAGGCGTGAGCCACCGTGACTGGCCTAGACTTTCATTTACTTCTTTTGACCTTGGCTATGTGATAAAATATAACTCTCTTTTTGTTGTTGCTGTTCTACTTTATCTAGTTTGTTGTGTTTGTTGCTGACGAAGGGTCTGGTGTACTTTAGTTTGCTATAGTGTTGGAAATAGAACTTTCTTTTAATTTATGGGCCATTTATTTTTCTTTTCCAGGTAACTTCTTTTTCCTTTTCTTTATCTATCTACATATCTCTCTATCTAGCTATCTATTAATAAGAAACAGGGTCTCACTCCATCACCTAGGCTGGAGTGCAGTGGCACAATCATAGATTACAGTAACCTTGAACTTCTGGACTCAAGCAGTCCTCTCACCTCAGCCTCCCACGTAGCTGGGATTACAGGTGCATGCCATCGCATCTAGCTAATTTTTAAATTTTTTTTGGTAGAGATGGGGGTCTCGCTGTGTTGCTCAGGCTGGTTTCGAACTCCTGGCTTCAAGTGATCCTCCTGGCTCTATCTCCCAAAGTGGGATTATAGGCATTAAGCCACCTTGCCTGGCTGATATCTCATTGTTTTAATGTGCACTTTACTGATTATTAATGAAACATAGCATGTTTTTATTTAAATATTGGATGTTCTAATTTCCCCTTCTATAAATTGCCTACTTATATATTTTACCAATTTTCTACTGCAAGTATACTTTGGATAAGTTATAAGACATGAAAATGCCTATATTTTTAGCCCCTTGCCAGATTTTAGTTTGTTTTCTAAAGGATAATTTTTAAACAGGTATAAACACAACTCTCATATAAATATAAATAACACAGAATTTGGTCCAAGATTTTATTTAACTAATTAATGAGGGAATCAGTAAAATGTGACGAGTTCAAAGGAGTATATAGGCATCAGAAATGCTGAAATGAATTTGCCAATAATTCAAAACTTGTCATTAGCTTCAGGGAAATAATCAGTTACATTGCCACTGGACAAACTGTATCTGCATATTTATGAACAAGAATAATTTGCATTATTATCAAATGTCTATAAGTTACAGAGTTGTAAAATAGCACAAAGAGAATGAAGGGCACAGGCCCTTCTCTAGAATCAGATTAATCATAGAGGGGTATGTTTGACAACACTCAGCATTCCATTGAAAAGACACTTGAATAATCTTCTTGTCCATTTCAAAGTCCTTTACAAATTTTCCTGACATATGGTATTTATTTCTGTAGAAGGACTATCCCATTTTATTTAAGAATGGAACTCTGAAGCTTGGAGGTGAAAGGGAACCTGTTCCCCGGCCCAAAAAGTGGCCAATTGCCAACATTCTGGCTCCAGGAGCTAATAACATTCCTGATGCATTCATTGTTGGTGGTCCCTATGAAGAAGAAGAAGGAGAACTCAACCATCCTGAGGTGAGAGCCTGATATACAGGTTTTTGTGATAAACTTAGTGTACTGACAGATGATAAAACATTTTGTGAATTACTGTAATTTATATACATTTGTCACCTGTCAAAATACTTAACATGCCAAAATAAAACACATATCTAATTCTGATTCAAATATTTTCTGACTTCTTAAGTCCAGAAAACAAAATAATTTATATCACATGTACTCTTTATTTTATTTTAAATTTATTGATTTATGAATAGGTAATTATCAGTTACTGTCAAAATTGAAAATGAAGATCTATGCAGTGAAATTGTCCCTCTTGTCATGTCTCTTCCTTCTAATTCCTCCCCATCTCATTACCCTAGTAGTGATGGCAGCAGTGGCCAGTCTGGAGCAGCTCCTGCCATGATGCTGGCTGCAGTGGGGGAATCCTGACTGGGCCTACATGCTCCATGGAGCTGGCGGGAGCTGGGAACAAGTGGGAGCCCTGCCGTCCCATATGCAGCTGCAGCTGCCCAACCACAGCTGCATACCCAGGCATCTCTGCACTCTTGGAAGCTGGGAAGCCCTCCTGCCCCCACAGGCTTGGAAGTGCCTGCTCCTCCTGCCTGGCCTCTGCCTACTTCTGGTGCCTGCTCCAATTTTGGAGCAAAGTTGTGGCTGAGCCCGGTGCTGTCGCAACCTGGCCAGGTACGCATGTGCTCAGGGCAGCGCTGACACACCAACCCCCTGCCACCTCAATTCCCCTGCAGACTTTGGGCACCCATGAACATGGGAGAAAGTCCGAGGGGCCACTGAGGGCAGCTTGGCATGGGCTTGCAGGCACCCCTCAGTATGAACAGCCAGGGCACTGTGGATGGCAGTAGGAGGCAGACAGGCTCCTGGGCAAAAAGGAGCAGGTCCCCAGTGAAACCCCACCTTCAGGCCAGGGACCACCTTAGGTCTGGGGGCCAGGATGCTAGTTCCATGGACTGGAGTGAGAACTTATGGTACTTTTCTGGCCCCACCCATGGCCTCCCATGGATCAATCAGCATCCACTTCCTCCCCTCTGAAGCCCATAAAAACCCATGACTCAGCCAGACTCAGGCAAAGGATGGGATGACCTGCCTGTGGAGAGAAGCTACCCACTGTGGGTCTCCTCTCTGCTGAGAGCTGAACAGTCATTGGGATGCCCTGCCTGTGGAGAGGAGCTACCCACTGTGGGTCTCCTGTCTGCTGAGAGCTGAACACTCGTCAGGACGCCCTGCCTGTGGAGAGGAGCTACCCACTGTGGGTCTCCTCTCTTCTGAGAGCTGGGCACTTGTCAGGACAACCTGCCTGCAGAGAGGAGCTATCACTACTCACTGAGTCTCGTCTGAGTTGTTCTGTTGCTCAGTAAAGCACCTCTTTGCTTTGCTCACTCTCCACTTGTCTGTGTACATCATTCTTTCTGGACGCAAAACAAGAACTCAGGACCTGCGGAATGGTGGGGCTGAAAGAGCTGTAACACAAACAGGGCTGAAACATGTCCCTTACTCATCACATTGTGGGTGACAAAAAGGGGAGAAGAGAGAAGAGTTATGGTCCTTTGGGAAGCCCAGACCTAGGAGCTCCCTGAGCCAGAGCTGTGACACCTGGGGCTCTTCAGTTTCTGGTGTCTCCAAGCTTCTGAGCACCACCACATTCCCTGGTGCCGGCCATGGAAGCCATTTGCGATATGCCTGGTTCAGCCGCAGCCTCGCAGGGAGCTGGCACCTGTGCTAATGCCTGGAGCTGCCGGCTCTGCTGCAGCCAGCATGCCTGGCTGTGCACAATGGCCAGACCCCATGATCGCTTACTCACACACCCCTCAATGATCCATGCCTAGCTCACCCTTGGCAGGCGTGGGATCCAGGCCAGTAGTGCAAGCCTAGCACAGTCTGCCAGGCCGAGTGGGTGAAATGAGCCTAGCAGGCCAAAGCAAAATTTGGGCAAAGGTGCCACCAGCCACAGAGGTTTTCTGCTGGAAAAGCAACAGACCAAGGATTCTGTGACAGTCGTCACCTTTGTTACAGTTTCTTGTGTTTCCTTCTAGATACTTTCTTATGTATATAAAAGCAAATATATAAGTCAAAGGAAGACCCAGAGACAGAAGCATTTAGAAAAGTAAAGAAAAGGTTTCCTTGGAAATTGTGAAAGGGAGTCAGACTTTAGAAGGACTGGCTCACCAAATGAAAAATCAGTATAGTCATCTCAGCTGGGCGGAGTAGCTGATGCCTGTAATCCTAGCACTTTGGGAGGCTGAGGCAGGTGGATCACTGAGGTCAGGAGTTCGAGACTAGCCTGGCCAACATGATGAAACCCTGTCTCTACTAAAAATACAAAACTTAGCCGGGCACGTTGGCGCACACCTGTAATTCCAGCTGCTTGGGAGGCTGAGGCACAAGAATCACTTGAACCTGGAGGCGGAGGTTGAAGTGAGTCAGGATTGTGCCACCGCACTCCAGCCTGAGTGTCAGAGCGAGACTCTGTCTCAAAAAAAAAAAAAGTATAGTGATCCCTTGGTATACATGGGGGTTGTTGCCAGGACCCCTACAAATACCAAAATTTGTGCATACTCAAGTCCTGCAGTCAGCCCTGTAGAAACTATGTATAGGACAAGTTGGCCCTCCGTATTTGTGGGTTTTACATCCCACAAATACTGTATTTTTGATTCATGTTTGGTTTAAAAAAGATCCACATGGCCAGACATGGTGGCTCACACTGTAATGCTAGCACTTTGGGAGGCCAAGGCGGGTGGATCACAAGGTCAGGAGTTCGAGACCAGCCTGGACAATATGGTGAAACCCCATCTCTACTAAAAATACAAGAATTGGCTGGGTGTAGTGGCACACATCTGTAATCTCAGCTACTCAGGAGGCTGAGGTAGGAGAACCACTTGAACCCGGGAGGTGGAGGTTGCAGTGAGCTGAGATCGTGCCACTGCACTCCAGCCTGGGCAACAGAGTGAGACTCTGTCTAAAAAAAAAAAAAAAAAGATTCACATATGAGCCAGGTACGGTGGCTGTAATCCCAGCACTTTGGGAGGCCAAGGCAGGCAGATCACTTGAGACCAGGAGTTTGAGACCAGCCTGGTCCTAAAAACACAAAAATTCGCCAGTATAGTGGTATGCGCCTGAATCCCAACTCCTCAGGAAGCTGAGGCACGAGAATCGCTTGAACCTGGGAGGCGGAGGCTGCAGTGAGCCAAGATTGTACCACTGCACTCCAGCCTGGGTGACAGAGCAAGAGTCTGTCTCAAAAAAAAAAAAAAAAAAAAAAAATCCACATATATATAAGTGGACCCATGCAATTCGAATTGGGTTGTTTAAGGGTCAAATGTTTTTATAAGAAAACAACACAAAATTACCAACGTTACCCCATTTACATTAGTCTATTCATGATGGCAAAACTGCAGGTTTCTTCACTTGATTTTCAGATATACAAAGGTTATAAAATATCTTCAGACATCAGCATAATAAACATCAGGGATAAAAGTACTTTTTTTTGTTTTTTTGAGATGGAGTTTCCTTCCTGTTGCCCAGGCTGGAGTGCAATGGCCCAATCTTGGCTCACTGTAACCTGCGCCTCCTGGGTTCAAGCGATTCTCCTGCCTCAGCCTCCCAAGTAGCTGGGATTACAGGCACCCGCCACCACACCTGGCTAATTTTTGTATTTTTAGTGGAGATGGGGTTTCGCCACATTTGACCAGGCTGGTCTTGAACTCCTGACCTCAGGTGATCCGCCTGCCTCGGCCTCCCAAAGTGCTGGGATTATAGGTGTGAACCACTGCGCCCGGCAGATAAAAGTACTTTTCTTTAGGAAGCCCAGATTTTCAGGAAGTATTCAAAGTCTTGTTATTTTCAGAACCAGAATCTGTTGGGAAGACACTGCTATTTTTCCTTTATCTCAAGGTATTAATGTTTTTGTTTGTTTGTTTGAGACAGAGTCTCACTCTGTCACCCAGGCTGGAGTGCAATGGCGCGATCTCAGCTCACTGCAACCTCCGCCTCTTGGGTTCAAGCTATTCTCATGCCTCAGCCACCTGAATAGCTGGGATTACAGGCACACGCCACCATGCCCTGCTGATTTCTGTAGTTTTAGTAGAGACAGGGCTTCATATTGGCCAGGCTGGTCTCAAACTCCTGACCTCAAGTGATCCGCCCACCTCTGCCTCCCAAAGTGCTGGGATTACAGGCACAAGCCACTGCGCCCTGCCTGTTTTTCATTTTTTAAAACTGAGTGTATAAGGTGTTTAATCATATATATATGTACACACTAATACATACATGTATTCGTGCCCCATCATTTTTATTACACAAATGTAAAGAGTACATACTTACACACACTATATGCAACTTGCTTTGTTTTACTTTGTGGTGTATTTTTGAGATTTTTCCACATTATATAAAAAGCAGTCTCACTCTTTTTCTTTATTTGTACTTGCTGTATAATGTGACATTGTATGGACATACTTTAATATACTTATTAATTATATAAATTACCAGAAATTTGTGAACGGCATAGAAAATAATATAACACACTTGCAAATGTTTCTTGAATGAGCTGATAATCCACTGATGGAAACATTTAATAAAATAATTTGTAAAATGAGGATGGTTGAATTATTTTTCATTGTCTGACTCTAAATATTTAAAATAGTAGAGATGAGGCTAGGAATATTGGAAAAGCACTATGCATTATCTTTTCTCATCATTGTAATTAGTGAAAATTCATACTTAGATTTATATTTTAATTTAGATCAGAAATTTTATTTTAGACATTCAGATTATATTTTATGTTTTAGTTTAGATTGTTAATTCTCAACCCTGGCTGCACATTACAGTCACCAGGAAAGCATTTAAAACAATGACAATGGCCAAGTCTTAACCCAGGTAAACTATGTAAGAATTTACTTTTAAAATAGTACCAATGCCAGGTGTTTTTTCCTTTTCTTTTTTTTTTTTTTTTTTTTTTGAGACAGGGTCTCTGTCACCCAGGCTGGAATGCAATGGTGCGATTATTGAGGCTCATTGTAGCCTCAACCTCCTAGGCTCAAGCAATCCTCCTGCCTCAGCCTTGTGAGTAGCTGGGACCACAGGCTCATGCCACCACACTCAGCTAATTTTTAAATTATTTTTAGAGATGGAGGTCTCACTTTGTTGCCCAGCCTGGTCTTGAACCCCTGGCCTCAAGCAGTACCCCTGCCTTGGCCTCCTAAAGTGTTGGGATTACAGTTGTGAGCCACTGCACCGGGTCCAGGTATTTAAAAAAAAAAAAAAAAAAACTCCAGATGATTTTAATATGCATCTAGATTTGAGAATCATTGATTGAGGTTATGTTAGTCAGTATTTGGATCTTAGTACTGGATCAATGTAACTATTATATATGTAATTTATCTTATCTTATATACTTTATTAATAAAGTACTCATAATTTTAAGGTGGTGGCAGTAGTTGCAATAGTAGTCATACTTATAGTAATAATAGTAATAAGAAAAGTATTGTGAACAAATCCATTAAAAGAATGCCCTATAGATGGAGCAGAATGAAATCATGGCACATATACTGAGAACAGAAGTATTTATATTTTACAGGACAGCGAATTTAGGAATCAAGCAGAGTGCATAAAGAAAAGGATTATTTGGGACTTGGAAAGTCGCTGCTACCTTGATCCTTCTGCAGTGGTCAGGTAAGAAGAAGAGGAAGGACATATGTCTAACCCACAAAGGCCTGTAGGTGGGAAGAAATGTTACTTTTGTTAATTTTATTTATATTTGAGTTAAGGTGATTTTAGATTGAGACTGTCTCATTTATCATATCTATATATTAGAGTGATGTTGTGTTCATCTGCTAATAACAGAAACAGCTGGTGATGGTGATTTAACCAAGGTGAATGCTTATTCCTCTTTTATATAAAAGAAGTCTGAGCTGGGCCTGGTGGCTCATGCCTATAATGCCAGCACTTTGGGAGGCAGGAGGATCTCTTGAAGCCAAGAGTATAAGACCAGCCTGGGCAACAAAGTAAGACCTGGCTCACAAAAAAAAAAAAAAAGAAGAAATTAGTTTGGTGCAGATACGTACCTGTAGTCTTACTACTTGTGAGGCTGACGTGATAGGATTGCGTGAGCCCAGGAGGTTGAGGCTGCAGTGAGCTGTGATTGCGTCACTGCACTCCAGCCTGGGCAATGGAGTGACAGCTTGTCTCTTAAAAAAAAACAAAAGTCGCCAGGTGCAATGGCTCACAGCTGTAATCCCAGCGCTTTGAAAGGCCGAGGCGAGCGGATCACAAGGTCAAGAGATTGAGACCATCCTAGCCAACATGGTGAAACCCCGTCTCTACTAAAAATACAAAAATTAGCTGGGCATGGTGGCGCTCACCTGTAGTCCCAGCTACTCAAGAGGCTGAGGCAGGAGAATCGCTTGAATCCAGGAGGCGGAGGTTGTAGTGAGCCAAGATCGTGCCACTGCATTCCAGCCTGGCAACAGAGTGAGACTCCATCTCAAAAAAAAAAGAGTCCAGAATTGGTATGTATGATGGTTACACAGTGTTATTAGGTATCCAGGCTCCATCTTTCCTTTTGTTCTACCTTCTTAACTATGTGACTTCCATCCACAAGGTTGTATCATGGTGCAAAGGTGGCTGCTGGAGCTCCAGCTTGCACACTTACATTTCTGGCAGAAATTTGGAAGAGGAGAATGGTTATGGATAAAAAAGGACACATGCTGGCTGTCTTAACCCCTCTTCTGGAACCTTCCTGGAATCTGGCAACTTCTGTTTATGTCTCATTAGCCAACCTCTAGATGCAAGAAGGCTAGACAATAAAGTGTTTTAGTTGAACACATCGTCACCCAGGCTAAATCAAGATTTAATTACTAAAGAACAGGTACACTGATATTGTGTAGGTAACTATCAGTCTTCGTCACAGTGACCTGGTTGTTAGAGAGAGATGAGAATTGAGGGATTACCAATATATATACAATCTGAATTAACAACTCAGACTTTAAAAAAATGAATTATCTGTTTTTTTAGGACAGCTTTAGAGTTATAGAAAAATCGAGCAGAAAAATTGAGCAGATATTTTAGAGAGTTTTTATATACCCCTGGTCCCCCACTTGGTCATGGTGTATAATTCTTTTTTATACATTGTTAGCTTTGATTTGCTAATATTTTATTGAGGATACATTGTTGCCATTATTGCTTTGAACAAATAGTTATCAGATCAATTAAGAATAAAAAACATTAACAAATTTATTTTACCTTCATTTATGACATTTCCTGATGCTCTTTCTTACGTTGATACAAGTTTTTTGACCCATGTCATTTTCCTTTTCTCTAAAGAACTTTTAGCATTTCTTGTAAGGCATGTCTACTGGCCAGAAACTCCTCTCATTTTTGTTTGTTCGAGAAAGGGTTTATTTGTCCTTCACATTTGAAGGATAATTTTAGTAGGTATGGAATTCTAAGTTGGTGGGTTTTTCTTTCACAACTTTAAATATTTTGCTCTATGTCTTCTTGCTTGCATGGTTTCTGAAGAGAAGTCCAATGTATTTCTAATCCTTGTTCTTCTGTAGGTAAAGTGTTTTTCCTCTGTTTTTTTCAAGATTTTCTTTTTTGCAGTTTGAAAATGATATCCCTAGATATAGTTGTTTGTTTGTTTGTTTTTGTCCTTATTCTGCTTGGTATTCTCTGAGATTCCTGGATCTGTGGTTTGGTGTCTGTCAGTTAATTTTGGAAAATTCTTAGCTATTATTACTTCAAATATTTCTTCTGTTCTTTTCTTTCTTCTTCTGTTATGCCTAATTACACCTTTTGTAATTGTTCCACAAGTCTTGGATATTCTGTTATGATTTTTTGTTTTCATTTTTTTTCCTTTGCATTTCAGTTTGGGGACTTTCTATTCACATATACTCACGTTCACTGATTTTATTTTCTTAGCCATGTCCAGTCAACTGATAAACCCATCAAATGAATTATTCATTTTTGTTTGTGTTTTTGATATCTAGCATTTCCTTTTGATTCTTTCTTAGAGTTTCCATCTCTGCTTACATTATCCATCTGTTCTTGCATGTTGCCTGCTTTTTCTGTAAGAGTCTTTAACATAGTTATAGTTACTTTAAATTTCCTATCTGTTAATTCCAAAATCTATGTCATATCTTAGTTTAGGTCTTACAGTAGCTTTGTCTATTAGGACTATATTTTTTCTTGCCTTTTAGCATTCTTTATAGCCTTTTAATTTGGAAGCTAGCCATTATATATTGGGTAATAGGAATTGGGGTAACTAGTATTTTTAGTGTGAGGTTTTATGTTAATCTGGTTAGGAGCTGGGTTGTGTTTCTTGTTTGCTATAGTTGTAAGTGCCAGAGGCTTCAGTTTCCTTTTTCCCCCACCTCCCCTTTTGTCTTTGGATTTGCCCAAGAACTTCTCTAATAGAGTGGTTTGTAGCCCTCTCAGTTGTAATTCATTGTTATTATATTGAAACTCTGTTGATGTGGTGGCAAATTGTTGGGGAGAAGTATTCTATAACCTGTGATTACGTCTCAGTAAATAGGTTTGGGTCCCTGGGCTGTGACTTTCAGAAGTGTTTGATAATCTTTTTTCCTTCTATCCCTGTGGAAGCTAGACAGGTTGGAGTTGTCTAAATGCCCTTCCCTGAGATCAGATAAGGATCTGGTAAAGTAGTTTCCCTTAAAGATCAACCCTTTGATAGGGAGAACACTGTGGCCATATTTCAAAATGGTTACTTTTCTTCTCTCCCTGCCTGAAATATGAGGGTATTTTTCTTCTATCTTCACTGTGAGAACTTGGTGGGGCTTCTGGATTTAAAACTTATGTAAGTGTGGGGACCCTTAACAGTGGGCCCCCTGGAGTTTTTCACTCCCAGCTAGTCCACATTCAGCCTCCAGCAATTTGTCAAAATTATCATTAAACTATTTCTACCAGATGCTGGCACCATTGACTTCTGCTGTCTTTAAGCTGATTGCAGCTGTGATCCTCTCTATTTTCCTGTCTCTCTCAATTTCAGGATGGCAGTTTTTGCCTTGTGACCTCAATTCTATGATGGATCTAAGAAATGTTATTTATTTCAATTCGATCAACTTTTTTCTTGTTGTGAGGACAGGTGGGATTACTTCAAAGCTGTATTGGAGCTGAAACTGGATACTATTTTCACAGTAGAAATAACCAATTTTATACCATTTGTAAACTTGTCTGATTATTTCTTTAGAATAAATCACTAGAAGTAGAATTTATAGTCAATGATTATGGATATTTTTAAGGTTTTTTTATTCATATTGCTAAATTGCTCTAAAAATGTTCAATTTGCTGCCTCACTAGAAGTTGAGCAGAATTATTTTTGGAATGTTACAGATTTGGGAAAGTTTTAAAAACCACCAACCCGTGAGAAATTTTTTTTTTTTTTTTTTTTTGAGACAGGGTCTCACGGTGGCCCAGGTGAGAGTGCAATAGCACTGTCACGGCTCACTATAGCCTTGACCTCCTGGGCTCAAGCCATCCTCTCACCTCAGCCTCCTCAAATAGCTGGGACCACAGGTATTCGCTACCATGCCCAGCTAATTTTTTGTATTTTTCATAGAGATGGAATTTTCCCATGTTGCTCAGACCATCTCGAACACCTGGGCTCAAGCCATCTGCCTGCCTTGGCCTCTCAAAGTGCTGGCATTTACAGGCATGAGCCACTGAGCTGAGCCCCCCAATTTTTATGTATGTATATTCTATATTACTTTCTAAAAGAGAATATTTCCCTTTAACCTAAATTATACTGACTTTATTTTTGCATATAATGCTAATGGACTGATTCTTGATTTGCAGTTTTCAGAAGCGAATTGCCGATTGCCGGCTTTGGCCTGTAGAGATCACAAGAGTTCCTCTGGTCACTGTACCCAAAGGGAAAGCTGGCAAAACTGAAAAGGTAAATATGCCCCCTCAAAAATATTTATATAAGAAATGTAGAATCAGACCTGACCTGTTATTCTGCTTCAATTCTGATACCAAAAGAAAATGTGAATATAGCTGTTCTCCCAAGGGTGACTAGCTCATCCTGATTTGCCCTGAACTTCACTTGTTTTATGAAAGTCTCATGTCCCAGGAAAATCCTCTGTCCTGGGAAAAACCAGGATTATTGGCCACCCTAGTTCCCCATTGTTCACTAAAAACTCTCTAGGCTTTATTACCAGATATCCTATTTCTCTTTAGCCCTTCACAATAGTTTTACCATAGGTTAAATTTGCCTTCTTAAAATGTTTTAGCCTGCTAATTAGTGTAATAGGGATCTTAGATATACTACTGTTTTTAAAAGGTATAGCTTTGCTGAGCCTAGTACATATTATCTATTGTTTTACCTGTGCATGTCTGGTCTTTTCTGCTTGTTCATAAACTCCCTGAGAGTAGGGGTCATGTAGTAAGCTGATTTGCATCCTCCATGGTACCTAGCATGATGTACGGCAAATAGCAGACATTTAATAAGTATCTAAATTGTTTGGCTGACTTTAAACATAGGCTTTTTGCATAATAAAAATACTACCACTATGTAACCGTTTCTCCCTTTGTAGTTTATAAGTATTGGCTAACTTTCCTTAGATTTCTAAACTACATATTATCTCATGAACATAGGATTTTTTTTTTTTTTTTTGAGATGGAGTCTCACTCTGTCGCCTAGGCTGGAGTGCAGTGGTGCAATCTTGGCTCACTGCAACCTCTGCCTCCTGGGTTCAAACGATTCTCCTGCCTCAGCCTCCTGAGTAGCTGGGATTACAGGCACACACCACCACGCCTGGCTAATTTTTGTATTTTTAGCAGAGGCAGGGCTTCACCATGTTGGTCAGGCTGGTCTCGAACTCCTGACCTCATGATCCACCCGCCTCAGCCTCCCAAAGTGCTGGGATTACAGGCGTGAGCCACTGTGCCCAGCCAAGTGTAGGACTTTTAAATCTAGTTTCCAATTATTATTATAATAGATGAAATCAAAGAGATTACTTTTATGCTTGGAATTAAATTTATTTTCTCTCACAAAATTGATTTTTTTCCCTATAAAAATTTTCTGTGGCAAACCATACAACCATTTAAAACGCTGTTAAAATATATTTATTAACATGTTCTTCATCTTTGCAATGAAAGTTTAGATGAGATCAAGTATGGTAAATACATGACAGGAGACTGTCATTCATCCGCCTTCATCCATGGTAGATAGTGCTAATCAATCAAAGCACTCTTCCCTTTTGAATCAAGATAAATACAGAGAATTTTTCTCAGCCAACTATGCTAAAACACCTCCACCATTAATGAGAATTTAGACATAAGTTAAAGCCTATTTGTCATCACTGGTCCAGATAATTTCTAAGGTCCCTTTTATTTGTATGAGTCTGTGAACTAAAGCTAAAAGCCATAGCTTCTGATTCCTTTTAAGTTTTTGTTATTGTTACTATTGTTGTTTTTTATAAAGCTTCACTTTCCCCTAAGAAGCCACATGGTGAAATTGACTTTTTGGTTGAATATATATATCAATTAATTTGAGTATGTATTGATTCAACTACTGCCTTTACTATTAACATTGTTTATATGCATTTTCTCAGTGATCATGGTATTATTAAACCCATTTTGAAGATAAAGAAGGCCTAAAATGTCTTATGTAACTGGCCCAAAGTCACATAACTGGCTAAGTAGTAGAGTTAGTTTCTAAAACCAGGCCTTTGAACTGCTGAGTCAGAGCGCCATACCTTATATTATATTGCTTATAGCACTAATAACTCTCTGGTTTTATTCCTTTAGACTGATGAAGAAGGTCAGCTTTCGTTTCATGGTGTGGCTTATGTTAATATGGTCCCATTGTTGTATCCAGGTGTGAAGAGAATTCGGGGAGCTTTTCATGTTTACCCTTACCTAGACAGTGTAGTCCATGAAAAGGTAAGAAAAAATTGCATAAAAAGCATCATGGTAATTTATCCTTTATATATCTGTTTACTTACATCTTTAGCATATACATCTTTGCAATTGATATTTAGAACCAGTTGGTATACTAGGATATTAAATATATAGGCTTACAGTCATTCTGCATTGGACCTTAAAAAATTTAGGATAATGGAAAGACAAAAACTGAAAACCTAAATCTCTATCAACAGGTGAACAGAGAACACAGAAAAACAAATTGTGTGGTACCTCTGTACAATGGAATACTACTCAACAATAAAAAGAAATGAGCTAATGATAGATGCAACAGCACGGATGAATCTAAAATGCATTATGCTAAATGAAAGAAGCCAGACAAAAGAGAGAAAAGAGAGTACTTTTTTTTTTTTTTTTTTTTTTTAAGAGATGTGGGTCTCACTTTGGAGTGCAGTGGCACAATCATAGCTCACTACTGCCTCAAATTTCTGGGCTCAAGGGATTCTTCTTCCTCAGCCTTTTGAATAGCTGGGACTACAGATGTGTACCACTGTGCCTGGCTATTCAAAAAAATTTTTTAAAATAGAGACAGGGTCTTGAAAAGTACATTCTATATAATTACATTTATATGCAATTTTGGGAAAGTAATTTATTTATATTGATAAAAAGCAGATTAATGGTTACTGGGAACAGGGATAGAAGGAGGGATGTATTACAAAGGAATGAGAGGAAAATATTAGGGATGATGGAAATGATGGTTATCTTGATTGTGGTGATGGTTTCATAGGTATACACATATGTCAAAATTGATGAAATGATATACTTTAAATATGTATCGTTTATTTTTATTGTACTTTAATTTTACCTCAATAAATTTGGATACAAAACTTTTAGCATTTTAAGTGTGACTGGGTGTGGTGGCTCACACCTGTAATCCCAGCACTGTGGGAGGCTGAGGCAGGCAGATTGCCTGAGGCCAAGAGTTGGAGACCAGCCTGGCCAACATGGCAAAAACCCGTCTCTATTAAAAATACAAAAATTTGCCAAGTGTGGTGGCAAGGCGCCTGTAATCCTAGCCACTCGGGAGGCTGAGGCAAGAGAATTGCTTGAACCTGGGAGGCGGAGGTTGCAGTGAGCTGAAATTGCACCACTGCATTCCAGCCTGGGCGACAGAGCAAGACTCTGTCTTAAAAAATATATATAAGAAAAAGAAAAAAAAAAGTCTGTTGTTGTTAAATATGGAAAAACTGAAATCCATGTGGTAATTAATGAACTAGAATATGAACTATAATATGTTTTTTTTTCCATTTTTAGGTGTAAAAATGTTAAAATCATATACTTAAGCAAAAAGTCAGTTTCATCATGTTGCTTCCTAGGAGAAAATGAGGCTTTGTAAAACACACAACAATAACAAAAATGTATTATTATGTCACTGTTATTAGGAGAGCTATTTTTCAATAATAAATTTATGAAAACCCCATCATCTAGTTGTACACTAACTGAGTAGTAAACTGTTTCTACATCAGTATCTTTTGAACTAGAAGCCACATTTATAGGAATTTATTTATTTATTTATTTATTTTTGAGATGGAGTCTCACTCTGTTGCCCAAGCTGGAGTGGAATGGCGTGATCTCGGCTCACTGCAACCTCTGCCTCCTGGGTTCAAGCAATTCTCCTGCCTCAGCTTCCCAAGTAGCTAGGATTACAGGTGCATGCTACCATGCCCGGCTAATTTTTTGTATTTTTAGTAGAAACGGGGTTTCACCATGTTAGACAGGCTGGTCTCGAACTCCTGACCTCAGATGATCCACCCACCTTGGCCTCCCAAAGTGCTGGGATTACAGGCATGAGCCACTGCGCCCGGCCAGGAATTTATTTTAAGGACATAATTTAATAGGTTCAAAAATCTCATATTCATGAAAACTTTTTAAACCTATAATAGCAAAAACTAAAAATGAGGTTAAATGTTTACTAATAGAGGAAGGCTTAGTAAATCATAGTAAATAAAAATGATGAAATATGTAGCCATTAAAAATATTAATACTTTATAGGCCATGCCTATAATCCCAGCACACTAGGAGGCCGAGGCAGGCGGATCACCTGAGGTCAAGAGCTTGAGACCATCCTGGCCAACATGGTGAAACCCTGTCTCTACTAAAAATACAAAAATTTGCTGGGCGTGATGTTGTGTGCCTGTAGTTCCAGGTATCAGGAGGCTGAGGCAGGAGAACTGCTTGAACCTGGGAAGCAGAGGTTGCAGTGAGCCAAGATTGTGCCACTGCACTCCAGCCTGGAGACAGAGCGAGACTCCATCTCAAGAAAAAAAAAAAAAAAAAAAAAAAAAAGGATAATTATTAATGCTTTATAGATAGTTTAATGGGAAAGAAGGCTGGGCATGGTGGCTCACACCTGTAATCCCAGCACTTCAGGAGGCTGAGGTGGGAGGATCACTTGAGCCCAGGAGTTCAAGACCAGCCAGGGCAAAATAGTGGGACCCTATTGCTACAAAAAAAATGTTTTTTTTAATTAGCAGAGCATGGTGGCACATTCCTGTAGTCCCAGCTACTCCAGAGGCTGAGGTAGGAGGATCGATTGAGCCAAGGAGGTCAAGGCTGTAGTGAGCTGTGATTGTGCTACTGTACTCTGCCTGAGGATAGAGTGAGACCTTGTCTCAAAAAAAATTAAAAATAAAAAAAAATGAGAGAAAATAATGCAAATGTTACATATAACATAGATCAAAATAAATTTCAAATGAATTTATTAAAATAAGTTAAATGTGAAGACTATAAAAATGAATATTAAAGATATGAATTAAGAGAAAACTTCCTAGGCTTGAAAGCGGTGAAAAGTATGAAAGAAAGTATTTCGTTTACCAAAAACATCAAGTTGCTATATATAAAATAAACCTTAATAAACAAAATTACAATGTAACTGAAGAACTAGGGAAAATATTTGAATACACATCAGAAAGATAGCTACTTTTTCTGAAATACAGTAGTTTCCTGAGAGATAGCTACTATTCCTGAAATATAGTAGTTTTTTCAATCTAGAAGAATAACAAACTTTTTTTAATGTTCAAGGTATGTGAAATAGCAGTTCACAAAAGAAGTGTCAATGGCCAACAGATATAAGAAGAGACATCTGGCCTTATTTATTAATCAAGGAATTATAAATTTAAATAACAGTAGTTATCATTTTACTTGAAAAGTTCGACAATTCTTTAAAATATGATAATGCCCATTGGTGGTAAAGGTGTGATAATGTTATAGAACCAAACTGATGTTTGCTCACTTGGTACAGTAAAACCGCATGTATGCGCCAAGGTTTGCAGTGATAGAAAGAAAGGCTTTCATTGCAGGGTGTCAAGCAAGGAAGACCAGGTGCTAAATTATCAAATCCTGACCTCCCTGATGACTTGCAGGCAATGATTTTTAAAGACAGAGGTGAATTTCAGGAAAGCAGAAGCTACAGGCAAAATCATAAATCAGTATATGCAAGTTACACATTGGTTTAAGCTTAAAAGGGCAGGATATGTTGAGGCGGGGGTGGGGGGGCTTGCAAGTGGTAGGCAGATTCAAAGATTTTCTGATTTGCAATTGTTAAGGAAGAGAGGCTTTGTTTAAAACTTTGAGGTCGTAGAAAAGTGTTAACTTGCTAGGGGGAGTGACTTTCTCCAAGCACCCCAGAAAGAAATTTAGAACAAAGGACCATATAGTTGAGTCTTCACTTCCTCCTTAGCTGGGGGCTGATCCATTCAGCTGATCTGAGTGCCGGCTGATCCTTTCAGTGGTTTCTCAGTGGGGTCTGAGGCTCAGAAAGAAACTCAGGGACATAGGTTCAGACGTTATGTTTAGTTTCTATAAAGCAAACATCTCTTGAACTTTAACTTCCTTGGCTATTGTTTTAGGCTACTATTACCTTCTTGTTTAAGTTACTTATTTATTTCTGGGGCTAGCTGGGTGCCTAGAATTTCTCTTGAAGGAACTTCAGAATTTTCCATTATTTCCATGCCTGGGGAGCACAGGCCTCTAAAAAGAGGATTCTTGCTCCATCTCAGTAAAACAACTTTCATTCACTGCTAGTAGAAGCATAATTGGTAACAACTTTTTGCAAAAAATTTATTGTCCATATGTATTCAAAAGCTTGAAATACTTATATCCTTTCCAATAGGACTTCTACTTCTAGGAAACTATTCAAGGAAATAATTGGAAATGTATCCAAACCTTTCTATATGAAGATACTCTTGTTGAATCTGAGGGAAACAGTGTATCATAATAGAAAAGTTAAGAGGTTTGATAACCCACTCAGGCAGCCTAAAGTTTGAATTCTGAAACTGCCATTTACTAGCTGGATGACTTCAGGCAAGTGACTAAATTTGTCTCACCTTTACTGTATTCATCAGTAAAATGGAGGCAATGCTTGTTTCCTAGAATTGTTTTACCTATTAAATGAGATGAAATATATAAAGCAGTAGGAATGTAGTTGGCACACAGAAAATTTTAACTATTGCTTTTATTACACATGATAGGGGAATATTGTGCATATATTAAAAATTATCGTCATGAAAAATTTTAAAACGTGAAAGAATGCAAATGATAGTCTGTTAAATGAAAGTCAAAATATAAATATGATCACATTTTTTCACAATAATTTAAAAAAAAAATAGAAAACATTGGAAAGGAAATATCTCTGGCTATGGCCAAGTGAGGAGACTGACAAATCATCTCCCCACAAAAGCAACCATAAAGCTGGACAAATGGACAAAAAGTATTTCACCATCCTTGAAATTGACCAAAAGCATCAACAAGCTGAGAAGTACTAATGCATTAAAAGCTAAGGAGTTTGAGGCCTTCTTGTCTGGGGCTGCTCTTCCTTCCCCACCCTCACCTTTAGCTCAAGAATGCATGAAAGATGATCCAGTGGGGGTGAGCTGAATGCCAAGCCCCATCCCTACTCTGTCTCATTACAATCATGATGGAAGGCAAAGGGGAAGCAGGCATGTCACATGGTGAGAGAAAGAGCATAAAAGAGAGGAGAGCAGTGCCAGATTATTTTTTAACAAGCAGATCTCTTTGTAACTAACAGAGTGAGAACTCATTACTTCAAGGATAGCACCAAGCCATTTATGAAAGATCTACCCCATGACCCTAACACCTCCCACCAGGCCCTACCTACAACATTGGGGATCACATTTCTTTTCTTTTTTCTTTCTTCGTTTTTTTTGAGACATGGTCTTCTCACTCTGTCACCCACTGGAGGCGGATCACATTTCAACATGAGATTTCTAGAGGATAAAGAGCCAAACTACATCAAAATGGCAATCTTGGTGGAAGGCAACCAACAATATGTAATAAGAGTCCCAAGAGGGGAGAGTATAAAGATATAATGTCTGAAAATATCCCACATTTGATGAAGACATGAATTTACAGATCCAAGGAGTTTAGAAAATCCCAGTTAGGATCAGCACACAGAGACCCAAAATATACACATTATATATAGTCAAATGAAAGAGAGAGACAAAGAGAACATCACGAATGCAACAGGAGAAAAACAACTCATCACTTACAGGGGAGAATCAATATGATTAACCACTGATTTTTCATCTGAAACAATGGAAGCCAGAAGGCAGTGGAATAACACATGCGAAGTTCTGAAAGAAAAACACACATACACAAAAACTACCAACCGAAAACAAAGGCAGGGCTGGGTGTGGCGGCTCATGCCTGTAATCCCAGCACTTTGGGAGGTAGAGGTGGGTGGATCACCTGAGGTCAGGAGTTTGAGACCAGCCTGGCCAACATGATGAGACCCTGTATCTACTAAAAATACAAGTTACCTGGGCATGGTGGCGTGCACCTGTAATCCCAGCTGCTCAAGAGGCTGAGGCAGGAGAATTCCTGAGGCAGGAGGTTATAGTGAGCCAAGATCGTGCCACTGTACTCCAGCCTAGATGACAGAGTGAGACTCTCTCTCAATAAAAGAAACAAAAACAACAAAGGCAAAATAAAGACATCCCCAGATAAATGCTGAAAGAATTTGTTGCTAGGAAACATGCCTTGCAGGAAATACTAAAGGAGGTCTTCCAGCTTGAAAGGAAATGGCACCAGTTGCTAACTTGAATCCATAAAAAGAAATGAGGAATACTTGAAATGGTTGTAAGTTAATATAAAGGAGTTTAGAAATAGATCTTTTTCATTTTTACTCTTAACTTCTTTAGAAGACATGATTGGATAAAGTATTAGTTATATTGTTGGGTTAACATATAGATTTAATTTGTATGATAATAGCATAAAGGAAGGAGGATAGAATGGAGCTATAGCAGAGCAAAATTACTGTATTTTACCAGAATTAAGTTAGTATTGACGTGAAATAGATTGTTATTAGTTGGGATGTATATTGTAATCCCTAAGTAACCACTAAGAAAATTTTGCGTGTATACATACACATATGCACATATATATGTGTGTATGTCCACACATATTATATATACGTATATATTTATGTGTACATCATATATATATATATATCTCAACAAAGGAATTAAATGGGCTATCACAAATATTTATTTAACATAAGGTAGTTAAAGGAAGAACAGAACAACAAAAACAGATGATATATAGAAAACAAATAGCATGGAAGATAAAAATCTAAGTATTTCAACAATAATATTATATGTAAGTGATCTAAACACACTGATAAAAGGATAGAAGTTATTAAATTGGATTTACAAAAAAATCAAGATTCAACTATATACTGTTTAAAGTAGACACACCTTAGGTTCAAATACGCAAAAGTTTGAAGTAAAAAGGTACAAAAGATATACTATGGAAACAGAAAATGTAATAGCTGAGTAACTACAATAATACCAGACAAAATAGTTTTTAAGACTAGAAATACATATTACTGAAGACAGAATGGCCTGTCACTATGATTAAAGCATCAATTCATCAGAAAGACAGGACAATTATAAGTGTATACACACTTAACAGTACAACACAATCACCTCATAATACTTGAAGCAAAACCCAACAGAATTGAAAGGAGAAATAGGGAATTTGGCAATAATATTTAGAAATTTCAGTATCCTACTCTCAATACTTGAAAAGACAACTGTATGGAAAATCTGGCCAGGTGCAGTGGCTCAAGCCTGTAATCCCAGGACTTTAGAAGGCTGAAATGAGAGGATTGCTTGAGCTCAGAAGTTGGAGACCAGCCTGGCAAAATGGCAAAACTCCATCTCTACAAAAAATAAAAAAATTGGCTGGGTGTGTTGTTTGTGCATGCCTGTGGTCCCACTACTTGGGAGGCTGAGGTAGGTGGATCACTTGAGCCCAGCAGGCAATCAAGGCTGCAATGAGCTGTGATCATGCCACTGCACTCCAGCTTGGGTGACAAGAGTGAGACCCTGTCTCAAAACAACAACAACAACAACAAAAAAGAGTATCTATGGCAAGTATAAACTTACCATACAACCCAACAAATCATTTCTAGGAATTTCTAAGAGAAAAGAAAACCTGTATTTACACGAAGACATATATGTGAATGTTTATTGCAGCATTATTTGTAATAGCTAAAAGCTCACAATAATACAAATGTCTGCAGATAGTGAATAGATAAACAAAATGTGGTATATCTATACAAGGGAATACTATTTTGCAGTGAAAAGAAATTAACTACTAATGATGTAAAATCCCCAAATCACTGAATCATGCACTTTAAATGTGTACATTGTGTATATGTGAATATCTCAATAAAGCTGTTGTTTTTTTTGTTGTTTTTTTTTTTTGAGATGGGTCTCACTCTGTCACCCAGGCTAGAGTGCAGTGGTACTATCATAGCTCACTGCAGCCTTGAACTACTGGGCTCAAGTGATCCTTTGCCTTAGCTTCCTGAATAACTGGACTATAGGCATATGCCACCACATCCAGCTAATTAAAACAAAAATTTTTTTTTTTGTAGAGACAGTCTCACTGTGTTGCCCAGGCTGGTATCAAACTCCTGGGCTCTAACAATCCTCCTGCCTCGGCCTCCCAAAGTGCTGGGATTACAGGTGTGAGTAACTGTGCCCAGCCTGTTTTTTTAAAAAAGTAGTAAACTTGGGCCAGGTGTGGTGGCTCACACCTGTAATCCCAGCACTTTGGGAGGCCGAGGTGGGCAGATCATTGAGGCCAGGAGTTTGAGACAAGCCTAGGCAACATGGTGAGACCCTATCTTTACAAAAAATACAAAAATTAGCTGGGGTGGTGGCGTGTGCCTGTGTCCCAGCTACTCAGGAGGCTGAGGTGAGCTGATGGCTTGAGCCCAGAAGGTAGAGGTTGCAGTGAGCTGTGATTGTGCCATTGCACTCCAGTCTAGGTGACAGAGTAAGACTCTGTCTCAAATAAATAAATAACTAAAATAAAAAATAAAAAAGTAATGAACCAACTGACACATGCTATAGCATGGACGAACCTCAGAAACATGCTAAGTGAAAGAAGGCAGATGCAAAAGACTATGTATTGTATGATACCACTTATATGAAATACTCTTATTATAGAACATACCCCAGAGATGTTAAAATTTGAGAAAGCTTGTGTCTTTGAATCTATGAAATACAGTATTTATCACAGAGGTGGTAGGATTGTGAGTGATTTTTAGTATTTACAATTAATATTGTTGGATTGTTTTCAAACAGCTTTATTGAGGTATAATTGATAAATAAACTGCATATACTTAAATTGTACAATATTAAAGTTTTGACATATCTGTACATCTGTGAAACTGTCACCACAATCAAGATAATGAACATACACACATTACCCCCCAAAGTTTTTTGCGTCTTCTATTATTCCTTTGCTCACCTCTGTCCACCCCTCCCCTCTCGCCTGGCCTCCTTTGGTCTGGTTCTTTTCATTCAACATAAATTATTTTGAGAATCACCCATGTTCTTTAATTAAAAAATTGTTTATTTCAAAAACGAATTTTTAGGGAAAAATTGTTGTAAAATCCTTTTCTGGTGATTTATCTATAGTTTGAATTTTTCCATACAAAGGTTTTGCTTTGAACTTTAAACTTGCCTTATCCTTCCAATTATAACTGATAGGTCAGTGGTAACTAAATAGATACTATTTCTTGTATAGAAGCGAATTCAGCCTGTTAATTTAATTTTAATTTTTTTTCTTTTTTTGAGACGGAGTCTCACTCTGTTGCCCACGCTGCTGTGCAGTGCACCATCTCAGGTCACTGCAACCGCCGCCTCCCAAGTTCAAGTGATTCTCCTGCCTCAGCCTTCCCAGTAGCTGGGATTACAGGTGCATGCCACCACACCCAGCTAATTTTTGTATTTTTAGTAGGGACAGGGTTTCACCATGTTGGGTAGGCTGGCCTTAAACTTCTGGTCTCAAATGATCTGCCTGCCTCGGCCCTCTAAAATGCTGGGATTACGGGTGTGAGCCACTGCACCTGGCCTTTTTTTTTTTTTTTTTTTTTTGGAGACAGAGTCGTGCTGTGTAGCCCAGGCTGGAATGCAGGGGTGTAGTCATGGCTCACTGTAGCCTTGAGTGCTTGGGTTCAAGTGATTCTCCCACTTCAGCCTCCCCAGTAGCTAGGACCACAGGCATGTGCCACCATACCTGGCTGATTTTTTTTTTTTTGAGACAGAGGCTCGCGCTATCGCCCAGGCTGGAGTGCAGTGGCACGATCTTGGCTCACTGCAAGCTCCGCCTCCCAGGTTCACACCATTCTCCTGCCTCAGCCTCCTGAGTAGCTGGCACTACAGGCACCCACCACCACGCCTGGCTAATTTTTTGTATTTTTAGTAGAGATGTGGTTTCACCGTGTTAGCCAGGATAGTCTCAATCTCCTGACCTCGTGATCCACCCGCCTCGGCCTCCCAAAGTGCTGGGATTACAGGCATGAGCCACCAAGCCCGGCCCACCTCGCTGATTTTTTAATTTTGTTTTTAGTAGAGATGAAGTCTCGCTATTTTACCCAGGCTGGTCTTGAACTCCTGAGCTCACACAATCCTCCTGCCAAAGTGCTGGGATTACAGGTGTGAGCCACCATGTCTAGCCTAATTTGAAATTCTGTGTCAAAGATTAAAAGCGTTCTGATTACAAGAGTTATGAGATGCCAGAATCAAGCCAGGTTGTAAGGTCTCCTCTAAATCCTTTAAATGCTAGAGTAGGCAACTAACTTTCTGTGGTGGTTTTACCTGTTCTAGAAGGAGGGAAATACAATGAAGTCTTTCAAGTTCCTTTCTGTCTCTGATGTTAAATGTTGAAATTGTTTGGAAAACTAAATGGTAAAAAAAAAAAAAAAAGTGTATTTCTTTCAAGTTTGTCTCATGTATTGCTTTTTTTTGTTTGTTTTTTTGTTTTTCAGACCAAATGTTTATTGAGCTTGTTCCGGGATATTGGCCATCACTTGATTCATAATAATAAAATAGGAGGAATTAATTCTCTGCTGTCCAAACAAGCTGTTTCTAAGAATCTGAAAGAAGATAAACTGGTGAAAGAAAAGGATATAGATGGAAGGCCTAGGCCTGGGGATGTGGTAGGTTGTTGAGAAGGTGATGATTTTGCCTGTTAGATTACATTCCAGAGGCTTCACTGATTTCTCACTTGGTGACTTGTATCAATGTTAGTTTGCATTTTTTTTTAATTTTACTTTAAGTTCTGGGATACATGTGCAGAATGTGCAGGTTTGTTACATAGGTACACGTGTCATGGTGGTTTGCTGCACCTGTCAACCCGCCATCTAGGTTTTAAGCCCCGCATGCATTAGGTATTTGTCCTTAATGCTCTTCCTTCCCCTTGGCCCTTACCCCCAACAGGCCCCGGTTTGTGATGTTCCCCTCCCTGTGTCCATGTGTTTTCATGGTTCAACTCCCACTTATGAGTGAGAACATGCGGTATTTGGTTTTCTGTTCCTGTGTTAGTTGCTGAGACTGATGGTTTCCAGCTTCATCCATCCCTGCAAAGGGAACTCATTCTTTTTTATGGCTGCAGTTAGTTTGCATTTTGATGCAGTGTAGAGAACATTGTTCATGTCACTATGAAGACCATGTAGGAATTCAATTTTTGAGATGTGTTCATTTTCTTTCAGCAGGCACCTAGTATAAAATCTCAGAGCTCAGATACTCCTTTGGAAGGTGAACCCCCTCTAAGTCACAATCCTGAAGGACAGGTAATTGTGCATAAAGTTTGGAAAATTAAGTTTAAGTTAACCAGACCTTTATTAAGCAAGGCATTTTCAGTGGAAAATGTTCAGGCAGGATGTTAGTTATCATTCCATATTTGTCCATGACTAGTTGTCTATGACTTTGGGCAAATTTCTTTGTCTTGTTGAAACTCTGTAAAATGAACTGGTGCCAGGTTAATTTTAAGGTCCTTTCCAGCATTAAAATATTATATCTTTTGTTAATTCTACTATGTTAAACATTATAAGGGATGTAAAGATGCATCATCTGCAGCATTTATTCATCTGCTTTCAGGAAACTCAGCATCTGGTAGGAGAAACAGACTGGTACATAACTAACCATAGTATATAATTTTGATGAGTGCTGTAATAGAGGTACAAATAAAAGTTCTGTGTGGGCTCTGAGGAGACAAATATTAGGATGGGGAAGTCTAAGGGAAGGCTTCATGGAGCAGGTGATATCCATACTAAGTAGTGAAAAATGAAGAGATCTGTTTGCCATAAGAAGATGGAGGCAGAGGCATTTCAGAGCCAGGGAGCAGCTTGAGAGAGAACAACACAGAGAATTTGCAAGAGCAGAATTTAGGCTGTGTCAGTTAATTGCAGTGTATGGTATATAGAGAAATTAAAGGAGAGATTCTGTAGAGTTAGGAAAGAAGAAAGAGGCTGAATCAGGTAATGGAAAGACTTGAAAGGCTTATTTAAAAGTTTGGACTTCATTGTGTAGCTGATGACAGATTCTTGAACCTCTTCTTGGAGATTCAAATCAAAGGTTTTAAAGTCATAGAAATAAGACCTCGTGTGTTTCAGGTCGGAATTCTTGCAAGGGTATGAAAAAAAGAGATTGAAGGTGGGGTAGAGCTGCAGGCTTTTCTTGTAGTACAGATGAGTGTTGATGACAGTTTTATTTAGGACAGGGGTTGTAGTAAAGAAAGTCAGAAATCTGGAGAGGCAAGGAGTTTGCAATTGGGAAGCTTTGGGGGTATTGTTGAGAAAAGTTAAGGATAACTCAGGTTGCAAGCCTCACTTTCTGGAAGGATGACAACACCATTAAGAGAAAAATCAAGAGAGATTGACACTGGGGAAATAATAAATTCAATTTTGAACATGTATTTAGGATGCTGGCAAAAATCTGGGTAGAGCTGTCCAGCAGTTGGAGTTGGTAGATGGTAGTGAGGAGACTGTGAGTGGGAATGTAAGAAGGTTATGAAGAGAATTTTTCTGCAGGACCACCTGAAAGAAGGTTGCTGGAAGAAAGAAAGGCATTCACTTAAAACAGTTCCTGGGAAAGTATTGAGAACAAGTTAAACAGGGCTTCAGCCCTGTTACACTGTAGAAGCTTCCAAGAATAAAACTGAAAATCCTTTCCTGTAAGAGATAACCACTGTTGCTATATTTCTTTCCAGTTATTTTTCTATGTGAAAAATATTTTAACAGTTGAGATCACACTGTATATGTAGTTATATATGCAGTTTTCTCACTTATTATATTGTGAGCATCATCTTATGTTACTAAATTTTTCATAAATATATATTTTTTTCTGGAAATAATAAGAAAACAATGTCTTTACAGCAATATGTAGAAGCAGGGACATACGTTGTGTTGGAAATTCAGCTGGACAAAGCCTTGGTTCCAAAGCGAATGCCAGAGGAGCTAGCCAGAAGGTTTGTAGCTATGGTGCTTATACTAGTTTTGTACAATTTGGGTGTAAATAAGAGGAAGTCAGATTATCCCCACGATTGTAATTTCCCTTGGGCTAAGCAGGAGTTATCTGGTTTTTTTCTAGATGAAGTTTTTGTTGTTATTTTTGTTACCTTATTACAAAAGCATTGCATGCTCATTATAAAAATTTTTAGGAAGCTGGGTGCGGTGGCTCATGCCTGTAATCCTAGCAGTTTGGGAGGCCGAGGTGGGGGGGATTGCCTGAGCTCAGGAGTTTAAGACCAGCCTGGGCAACACGGTGAAACCCTGTCTCTACTAAAATACAAAAAATTAGCCGGGCATGGCAGCATGCACCCGTAATCTCAGCTACTCGGGAGGCTGAGGCAGGAGAATTGCTTGAACCTGGGAGGCGGAGGTTGCAGTGAGCCGAGATCGCACCACTGCACTCCGGCCTGAGAGGCAGAGAAAGACTCTATCTCTTAAAAAAAAAAAAAAAAAAAAAAAAAAATTGTTAGGAAATACAGATGAACAAGAAAGTATATAAAAATACCCAAGGTCAGGTGTGGTAGCTCATTCATGTAATCCCAGCACTTTGAAAGGCCAAGGCAAGAGGATCACTTGAGCCCAGAGGTTTGAGACCAGCTTGGGCAACATAGTGAAATCCCATCTCTATAAAAAATTTTAATAATTAAAATTTTTAAAAATTAAAAAATAAAAACATCCCGATCTCTACTCACCTAGTGATAACTGCTTTTAACACCTTGGTGGTGGTATCCTTCTGGAGTTATTTTAAAGCCCCCTATATTACACATACACACATAAACACACACACATGTTACATATACATATATGTAATTTAAAAAAACTGTTTATATTGTACCATAGTGCTTTGCTTGTGTGTTACTGGGAAACTGTGCATTCATCTGGGTTATTCAACTTGTTCGCATACAATTGTTCATAGTATTCTAATACTCCTTTTTATCCCTCTAAAATTGGTAGTAATGTTTCCACTTTCATGTCTTCTCTCTTTTCTTAGTCAGTCTTGCTAAAAGTTTGTCAATCTTGTTGATCTTTTTGAAAAACCAACTTTTAAAGCTTATTGATTTTCTCCATTATTTTTCTATTCTCTAATTTGTTTTTACTCTAATCTTCATTCTTTCTTTTATTATGTCTTCTGCTAGCTTTGGGCATAGTGTGCCCCCCTTTTGCTAGTTCCTTAAAGTATACAGTTATGTTATTGATTTTGAGTTTTCTTCTTCTTTAGTGTATGTGTAGAGAACTATATATTTCCCTCTGAGCACTGCTTTCACTGCATTTCATAACTTTTTATTTGGTTTTTGTTTTCATTTGTCTAAAGGTTTTTTTTTCATTTCTCTTGTGATTTCTTCTTTGAACCATTGGTTGAATGTGTTGCTTAAATTTTCTTATTTCAGTTATTTAATATTCTTATTTTCTTAATTTTAAGTCTTCTGTTACTGGGTTTTAGTTTTATTTCATTGTGATCAGAAAATATGCTTCATATGATTTCAATCTTTTTTTTTTTTTTTTTTTGAGACGGAGTTTCACTCTTGTTGCCCAAGCTGGAGTGCAATGGTGTGATCTCAGCTCATGGCAACCTCTGCCTCCTGGGTTCAAGTGATTCTCCTGCCTCAGCCTCCTGAGTAGCTAGGATTACAGGCATGTGCCATCACACCTGGCTAATTTTGTATTTTTAATAGAGACGGGGTTTCTCCATGTTGGTCAGGCTGGTCTTGAACTCCCGACCTCAGGTGATCTGCCCGCTTTGGCCTCCCAAATTGCTGGGATTACAGGCATGAGCCATCATGCTCAGCCATGATTTCAATCTTTTAAAATTTAAAGATACTTGTTTTGTGGCCTGACATATGGTATACCCTGCAGAATGTTCTATGTGCACGTGAGAAGAATGTGTAATCTGTTGTTATTGGGTAGAATGTTCTATATATGTCTGTTAGGTCTAATTGGTTTATAGGGTTGTTCAAATCCTTTCTTTCTTTCTTTCTTTTTTAGATAGAGTCTCGCTCTGTCACCCAGGCTGGAGTGCAGTGGCATGATCTTGGCTCACTGCAACCTCTGCCTCCCGGGTTCAAGCAATTTTCCTGCCTCAGCCTCCCAAGTAGCTGGGACTATAGGAGCACATTGCCGCACCCAGCATTTTTTGTTTGTTTGTTTTGTTTTGTATTTTAGTAGAGATGGAGTTTCACTGTGTTGCCCAGGCTGGTCTCGAACTCCTGAGCTCAGGCAGTCTGCCCGCCTCAGCCTCCCAAAGTGCTAGGATTACAGGCGTGAACCACCATGCCCAGCCCAAATCCTTTATTTTTTTATTAATCTCCTGTCTGGTTGTTTTATCCATTATTGAAAGTAGAGTATTGAAGTCTCTATTATTGTAGGACTATCAGTTTCTCCCTTCAGTTCTGTCAGTTTTTGCTTTATAAATTTTGGGGTTCTGTTGTATATGTTTATAAATGTTGTATGGGGTTCTGTTGTATATTTTTATAAATGTATTTTATTGCTGTATTGAACCTTTTATCAATATTTAATGTCCTTATTTGTCTCTTGTACCCTCTTTTTATTTGAAGTTTATTTTGTCTGACAATAATATAGCCATCTCAGCTCTTTTTTACTATTTGTATGGAATATCTGATTTTATCCTACCTTTGACTTCCTTCTGTCCTTACATCTAAAGGGAGTATCTTGTAGACAGCAGATAGATGGATTCTGTGTGAGTTTTTCTAATCTAATCTGCCAATGTCTGCTTTTTAATAGGAAAGTTTAATCCATTTATATGTAATGTGATTACTGATAAAGAAGGATTTACTTCTGCCGTTTATCTGTTTGTTGTCTGCATGTCTTTTTTTTTTGTTCTTCAGTTCCTTTATTGCTGCCTTTTTATATTTAGCTGATTTTTTGCAGTATACCATTTGGATTTCCCTCTTCTTTCCTTTTCTGTATATTTTTTTAGTTGTTGTCTTAGTGATTAACTTGGAGACAACAATTAGCATCTTAAACCTGTAACAGCTTAGTCTGAATACAAACTTAATTTCAGCACTGTACACTCTGCTCCTATACATCTCCATCCCTCCCCTGTTACATTGTTATTGTCACAGATTACATATTTATCTATTGTGTGCCTATTAACATAGACTTATCATTATTATTTTATGCATTTGTCATCAAAAAAAAAGAGAAGAGAAAGAGGAGTTATAAGTTGAAAGTACAATAATACTGGCTTTCATATTTACCTTTACTAGTGTTCTTTATTCCTTCATCTGGCTTCAAGTTGCTGACTAGTGTCCTGTCATTTCAGCCTGAAGGACTCCCTTTAGCGTTCCTTATGAGGTAGGTCCTATTATCAAATTGTCTTAATTTTGTTTATCTGGGATTGTCTTAATGTCTTCTTCACTTTTGAAGGATAATTTACTAGATATAGAATTCTTTTGCCTTTTTTTTCTGTAATTTTTGTAGAGACATAGTCTCACTATGTTTCCCAGGCTGGTCTCAATCTCTTGGCCTCAAGTGGTCATCCCTCCTCAGCCTCCCAAAGTGCTGGGATTATAGGCATGAGACACCTGGATATAGAATTCTTAGTTGTCAGTTTTTTTTTTCAGACTTTAAATATGTCATCTCAGTGACTTCCGGCCTCCATGGTTTTGATAAGAAATCAGCTGTTAATCTTATTGAGGATCACTTGTATGTGACAAGTCACACCTCTGTTGCTGTTTTTGATATTTTTTCTTTGTGTTTTGACAATTTGACTATGGTGTGTTTTAGTGTGGACATATGAGTTTTTCCTGCTTGGAGTTTATGAAGTTTCTTGGATGTGTTGATTCATATCTTTCACCAAATTTGGGAAGTTTTGGGCCATTATTTCTTCAAAATTCTTTCTTCCCCCTTTCTTCTCTAGAAAGGGGGAAGTTTCTTCCAGAACTTCCATAATATGTATGCTGGTCAGCTTGATGGCATCCTATAGGTCTTAAATTCTGTTCACTTTTCTTCATTCTTTTTCTTTCTGTTCCTCAGACTGAATTATTTTAATTGTTCCATCTTCAGTTTTGCTGATTCTTTCTTCTGCCTCATCAAATCTGCTGTTGAACCCTTTAGTGAATTTTTTATTCCAAATATTGTACTTTTAAGCTCCAGACTTCTTGTTTTTTTTTTTTAAATAATTTCTGTTTCTACTGATACTCTAATTTTGTTCATACATTGCTTTCCTTTTTTCTCTTTGTTTTGTCCGTGGCTTCCTTGAGCTTTTTGAGTGTGTATAGGAAAATTGATCTAATGTATTTGTGTAGTAAGTTTGATGCCTGGGCTTTAGGGAGAATTTCTATATTTTTTTCTTTGAAAGAGTCATACTTTTATTTATTTGTACTATTTGTATTTTATCATTGTTGAAAACTGGACATGTGGATACTATCATGTGGGAATTTTGGAAATCAAACTTTGCCTTTCACTACGTTTGGCTGCTTTTTATTGTTGAAGGTGTAACTTGTGTTCAGCCAGTGTTTCGACAGATTTCCTTGAATGCCAGGATCTAAATACAAACAAAAACAAAACAAAAAATCTTTTCTGCCAATCTGTACAGATGGCTCTGTGCTGAGGCTTTCTTTTAACATTTAACCAGGCCATTTATATTTCTGCCTCAGCCTTTTCTTCCTGCTTATACTGAACCTGTAGATCAATCAGTAGTGAAAGCATAGGGTCTTCTCTGGTCCACTTTAAGCATACATCCTGTCCTGGGCATACATGTGGCTTTCTGAATTTCCCAGTACACACAAGTACTTTTGAATGCTCTAATTTCCAAAGAAACTCTCCAGCTTTTCTTCTCAGGCTTTAGGTGGTCTATTGTATGTCTCAACCATAATGCTTTGCCCCAAACAGCTTTGGGGATTTGATAACCTTACAATGTTTTTGAACAATACTTTTCCACCCTGTGTAGGTTTCAGTGCTTTTCCACACTGAGTTAGGAGAAACAGAGATGAGTGCCTTGCACCAGTCTCTCAGGCAGTCCCAGACAAGCTAGAACAAACACAATAATTTGAGAATAAGGTCTGCTGTGCTCCCTCCAGAATCAGGGACCAGTGTGCCACACTAGAAATCCAGGCTGCCACCTTCGAGACTGCTGCTGAGCTGGGGATGCAGTGTGCAGTGGAGCAAGAGCAAGTAAAAATGCCACAAAGCTTTCCTGCCGATTTAGAATTGCCTTTTTCTGGATTCAGCATTCTCTTCATTACTGTAAACCTTTTTTCCCCAACATTCTAACAAGTTGGTTCTGACAGTTTCAGTTTCTGGTATGTTTTTGTTTTTTTAAGTTTATCTGGAGGGATGGGAGTGTAGAGTTACCTGCTCGGTCGTTTTGCTGACATCTAGACTTTACCTCTTGATGTGAGGAGCATTATACTCAAAGAAAGATGAAAGGAAATAGCAGCTTCTACCTTGGAGACTATTTATGACATGTATTTTTAAGACTTTAGATAAATATCCCCAAATTGCCTTCCAAAAAATTTACAGTTCTATAAGTGATATATGAGACTACTGTTTCTTCACATATTCACCAACACAATACTTTTTTATTTTTGCTATTTTGATGGGGAGAAAAGTTTCTCATTTTAATTTTAATCCACATTGTAAATTGTGTAGTGAAACATTTTGACACATAATTATTAATAATTTGAAAGTTTCTTTTGAGAATTACCTGCTTATAATGGCACATTCATCTTTTATACCTGAGAGTTCTTGAGTTTTTAAAAACTTTGCATTTAGTCCCCTTCCAAAAATAATCTAATAATATTTACCATAAATGGGCTGGGTGCAGTGGCTCACGCCTGTAATCCCAGCCCTTTGAGAGGCTGAGGCAGGTGAATCACCTGAGGTCAGGAGTTCGACACCAGCCTTGCCAATGTGGGGAAACTCTGCCTCTACTAAAAATATAAAAATTAGCTGGGCGTGGTGGCAGGTGCCTGCAGTCCCAGCTACTTGGGAGGCTGAGGCAGGAGAATTGCTTGAACCCAGGAGGCGGAGGTTGCAGTGGGCTGAGATCATGCCATTGCACTCCAGCCTGGATGACAAGAGCAAAAAACTCCGTCTCAAAAAAAAAAAAATTTTACCATAAATGACATACAAAATAAAAGTGATAATCTAGAAATAGTCAAAAACTCAAAACGATGGAAAAGGAAGGCCGCATTAAATAGAGCTCTCATAAATAAGCATCAAATCTGAGCTGTCCAACAAAAAGGGAAGCCCTATAAGTTATATAATTTTAATCACAAAGGAAGAAGCACATTAGTCACAAAAGAGACCACATTTATTCCTGGCATTAAATTCTAAAACAGATTTCTCATTTGGGCTCTTACATAGGGGAATGCAGAGTGACAGTATAACAGTATCCTTAATGACAGTTTTACAACAAATACAGAAGCAATTTTTATGACTTTTATATCCTGAAACTTTTTATCCACTTATAGTATATAAAGTACTCTATATAGTACTTTAAAAACTGTGGTTTATCAATGTTTAAATGTTTTTGGACTTTTTTGTGAGAAACAGTTATTAGCAATAAGTTTTTTTTTTGGAAGGCATTTCTTCTCCAAGCTAGGCCAAGTGATAAAATTATAGAGCAAAAGCTAATTAGAATGGCAACAATAGGCCGGGTGCGGTGGCTCACGCCTGTAATCCCAGCACTTTGGGAGGCCAAGGCAGGTGGATCACAAGGTCAAAAGATTGAGACCATCCTGGCTGACACAGTAAAACACCGTCTCTACTAAAAATACAAAAAAATTAGCCAGGTCTGGTGGCGGGTGCCTGTAGTCCCAGCTACTCAGGAGGCTGAGGCAGGAGAATGGTGTGAACCCAGAAGGCAGAGCTTGCAGTGAGCCAAGGTTGTGCCACTGCACTCCAGCCTGGGCAACAGAGCGAGACTCCATCTAAAAAAAAAAAAGAATGGCAACAATAGAAAATTGTACTTAGGCTGGGTGTGGTGGTTCACACCTGTAATCCTAGCACTTTGGGAGGCTGAGGCAGGAAGATTGCTTGACCTCAGAAGTTTGAGACCAGCCTGGGCAACATAGCGAGACCTCATCTTTATTAAAAATAAAAAAATTAGTTGGGTGTGGTAGTGTATACCTGTAGTCCGAGCTACCCGGTGGTGGGGGGCGGTGGGGGCGCTGAGGCAGGAGGATTGCTTGAGCCTGGAGATCCAGGCTGCAGTGAGCTATGATCATGCCACTGTACTCCAGCCTGGCAACAGAGTGAGACCCTCTCTCAAAAAAAAAAAAAAAAAAGAAAAGAAAAAAGAAAATTATAGTCAATACTTATAAAAGATTATTTGCCTTTGGTTGCAGGCTGAGCCTGAGGCATGTGTATACCAAACTGCTAAATCTATGTCACTGTATAAGAATATACCTAAATTTAAAGCAGTCTTCAACATATGAAAAGAAACTAAACTGTTTCCGTAATAAAATAAATGAAAATTAAAACTATGCTGAAGTATCTTGTTTTTTAATTGCTGAAATAAAAAAAGCTTGATAATTTATTGTGTTGTTGAGGATGTTTGGAAACAGGTCCTCTCATATAAGCTGGTGCGAGTATAAACTGGGTAAAATTCCAGTGGAGGGCAATTTGGTAATGCTATCTAAATACAAATTCATGGATCTTTTAACTCTTTGATCAGGTAACTCACTTCCAATAACTTGTCTTCAGATAAATGTTGTTATCAAGCTCATCAATGACCACCACACTGTTAAATCCAGTGGTCTGTTCTTGGGGTCATTTTGACCTGTCATCAGCATTTAACTACTCAACCCTCCTTGAGGAACTTTCTTCACTTGGTTGTAAGGACACTATACTCTGCTGGCTTTATTCCTCCCTCCCTGGCCTTCTTTATCTCTCCAGCATCTAAATGTTGGAGTCCCCCAGAGCTGAGTGCTTGAACACCTTTTCTATCTGTACTTATTTCCTTGGTTTCTATCTAGTCTCGTGGCTCTAAATACCATCTATACACTGATGGCTCTCACATTTCTTTTTCAAGCTGAACCTCTCTTAATTCTCACATACTCTCTGGTCAGAGCCATAGTAGTCCCTCATCTGGGACTTACATGTAAGATGTAAGATATACTTAGATGTAAGTTTCCTTACATCTACCATTCTACCCTTCAATTCCTTCTTTTTTATTTTCTAATGATAGCTTTATCGAGATATTATTCACATACCATACACTTCTCTACCACCATCACCTTTTCTTTCATTTTGTTCACCCATTTAAAGTATCCAATTCTGATCCCTTTTAGTTCATAAGCATGATGATTGGGTGTTCATGCTCATGCATGAGCTGTGCCTCCCTCAAGCCTTGTTGTGACATCATCATATTACCTGTCTTATGTGAACTTAGAAAAATAAAAATAAAGTGTACAATTCAGTGGCTTTTAGTATACTCAGAATTGTGTAGCCATTCCATAATCAACTTTATAAATACTATCATTACCCCAAAAGTTGAAATCCCATGTACATTAGCAGTCATTCTCCTTTTCCTTTCAACCATCGTGCCAACTCCTCCACCCTGAACCCCCAAGCCTAAGCAGCCATTTATCTACTTTTTTTCTCTATAGATTTGCCAACTCTGGAATCATACAATATGTGGTGACTGGCTTCTTTCATTTAATCTAATGTTGTTAGGGTTTATTCATATTGTGGCATATATCAATACTTTATTACTAAATAATATTTCATTGTCAAAACAGGAGCAAAAGACAGAGAGAGCAGGGAGGGAGTTGGGGGAGGTGCCACACATTTTTAAATGACCGGATCTTGCAAGCACTTACTCACTATCATGACGACAGCACCAAGCCATGAGGCATCCACCTCCATGACCCAGACACTTCCCACCAGGCCACACTTCCAACACTGGGGATTATAATTCAACATGAGATTTGGATGGGGACAAATATCCAAACTATGTCAGTTGCTTCCTCACTTCCCTCAGGTCTTTACTCAAACGTTATCATCTCAGCGAGGCCTTCCTGGTGAAATATGCTCCTGCATTCCACCACCCTCAACCCCCAATAGAGTCTGTCTGCCTTCCTGCATTATTTTTCTCTATGGGACATATTACTAGCATATTTATCTTGTTCGTTTATCTTATTTATTGTCTTTCTTTCCCTACTAGAATGTAAGCTCCATGAGGGTAAGAATTTTTGTCTATTTTGTTTAATGCTCTATTCCCAAACCTAGAAAACTACCTGATGGACAATAAGCACTCAGTATCTATTTTTATTTTTTTATTTTTTGGGAGACAGAGTCTTGCCCTGTGGCCCAGGCTGGAATGCAGTGGTGCGATCTCAGCTCACTGCAACCTCTGCCTTCCAGGTTCAAGAAATTCACATGTCTCAGCCTCCCAAGTAGCTGGAACTATAGGCACACACCACTACACCCAGCTAATTTTTTTCATTTTAGTAGAGACAGGATTTCACTATGTTTCTCAGGCTGGTCTCGAACTCCTAAGCTCAGGCAATCCACCCGCCTCGGCCTCTCAAAGTGCTAGGATTACAGGCATGAGCCACCATGCCTGGCCTCTCAGTATCTATTTTGAATGAATGAATAACATTGTCTGTGGAGAGGAAACTAGGAGGCTGGGCAATAAGGTTGGAAGGAGATATTTTGCTATACAGTTTTGTACCTTCTAAATTTTGAATAATATAAATAGATTACCTATTTAAATAAGTAGAATTAAAATTAGTAATTATGAACAGAGGTATATCATTACATAGGACCTAGTAAGAAAAACAGATTTTGTGAGTTTGATTGTGGACTTCAAGGTAGTATAATATATTTAGCAAGAACCTGAAACTAAAAGGGAGAAGAGCTATAACTTAATTCCTTCTAGGTTCTTGTAAGGGCTTCTGAAAATAGAAGGTAGAGGTTTTGACATAAGTAGTTTGACATTGACAAAATGTGGTTTTTTACTCACATTTTGGATTAAGTTTTGATAGCATTATTGTAATTCAATGCAGTGCTATAAATTATGCCAAGAGTACACTTTTAGTGTAGACGGGGAGGAAAGAAGAGGTTTTGCTTGCCTATTCCACTCGGATTTCCAAATCATTCTGCTTTCAGAGATGCTACTGAGTGCCTCTAAAATGTTGACACCCATTTCTTTCCAAAACCCCAGTCAAACAGCCCTTGTATACCACAAGTTTTTAAATATGTAACGGTAAAGCCAGGGCTCAAATTAACCAAAAATACAACTTAGATACTCCCTGAGTAGCTGCTTCCTGACCTCCCTTCTGTATGGTCCGTAGCCATATACTTTGCTGTGGTTCACATCTAGGGTTTTACATGAGAGGATAGCACAGTGCTCAAGTGCAGTGGGGGAACAGACCTCAGATCTCCCCCACCCACACACTTTGAGGGTAAGATATAAGAAAATATACATCTGTAGATAATAAAATGTTTTTTTGTTTTTTTATTTTTTTTCTTTCCTGATACAGGGTCAAGGAAATGATTCCTCCAAGGCCTCCTCTTACCCGTCGGACAGGAGGAGCTCAGAAGGCAAGTGCCAAAGCCAAGTTGAAACGATAAGTAATAAGATATTGAGTGCGTGCACTTGTTAATTGCATGGACTCTTTAATATGTCTTCCAGAAGGGGTGAAAACTTGTTTGAAGCTTTATGTATTTTCATTGCTGGTTCCATTTGTGGTCAATGGCATATCGCATACAGTGTTTAATCTTTGGCTGGTGGGCTCTCAGCTGGGAAGAAAAGGGCATTTTACATTTAAAGTATTACTGGGTGTGGTGGCACGCACCTGTAGTCTCAGCTACTAGGGAGGCTGAGGCAGGAGGGTTGCTTGAGGCCAGGAGTTCAAGGGAGAAGTGAGCCATGATCATACCACTGCACTCCAGCCTGGGCGACAGAGACTTTGTCTCTAAAACAAACAAACAGACAAACAAATAAAGTATCATGGAACATAAAACCAAATCCAGTTTTAGACTTCCAATCCATGCTCTTGACCTCTCTGAGTCGTCTACCAGATGTTTTGTATTTTCTTAGGCAGTGAGTGACTACCACATACAGATCAAGAATATTTCTAGAGCCATTCTAGATGAGTACTACAGAATGTTTGGAAAACAGGTGGCCAAACTGGAGAGTGATATGGATAGTGAAACCTTGGAGGAGCAGAAGTGCCAGCTCAGCTATGAACTTAATTTCTCTGGAAAATACTTTGCTTTCAAAGAACAACTCAAGGTAAAACATTCACTTGTTTAATTACTCTGTGGGTGTTTATGGAGGAAGTTCTCCACATACCCAGATCACATTTTCTCCTCTGATTACGTTCAGCTATACTCTTACCTTTCTTGGTTGGGGCAAAGAGCTAAGTTCTCTATGATAGCGTGTCAGGAGAAGCTCCATTCCTTCCGTCCTGGAATCAATTATTACATATATTCTGAATGGGAGCTTTTAAGAAACTAATTATTCACTTGAGGCTGGGCCAGATTTTGTACCAGATTTCATTGTCACTATAGGAGGCAGAATCTCTGTCTGGTACTGCCTCCATAATTAATTCTTCTTGCCTCTCATTCAAATCTCTCTAAAAAAATTAATTTTAGTTTTAAAATTGAAGACGAAACAGTTATCAGAAAGGAGGCCTTAATCATTAGGACTAGAGTAGCATGTCTTGAGTTAGGATACATTTAATTACGGCATTACATTTTACTTTTTAAAATTCAGAATGTATAAACAAAAACAAAAAAACCCAAATCTTTCCCTAATCTATAGAGTCACTAAAATTTGAGAAATAGTTAACTTAATAATCATTTCTTGAATAATAATGGCTAACATTTATTACATGTTTGCTGTTTTCCAGGCCAATTTATCAGTGCTTCATATTTTACTAATTTAATCCTTATAACAATCCTATAAAGTAGGCGTTGCTCATTTTATAGATGGGAAAATGCAATATTAGTTGGCTAAGGAATTTGTCCAAAGTCACAGAGATAGTAAAGATCAATGTTGGGATTTAAATTCAGGCAGTCTGGATCCAGAACTCACATTCTTAACTGCTACACTACACTGCCTTTGTACACACATTTACTATGTGTCCTGTACTGTACTAAACAGATATAAAGAAAGAACACGAAAGTCATAGAGTGAAAAACAACAAATATTCATGGAAGCAAGAGGGTATTCTCAGCAGGTGGTGTCGTCATGTCTCAGTTTGACTCTTGGTTCCACATTTACTAGTTGGGTGACCTTGAAACGTGACTTTATCTCTCTGTGCCTCAGTTTCTTTACCTAACAACAGGGATGAGGTTAATATTATCACATAGGGTCATTATGATAATTAAATAATATAATGCATGGATTATAAAACCTGGCAATAATGTTACCTTAGTGGGGAAAAAAGGAGAAGCTGTCCTGGCTATAGCAAATGCTATGTTTATATTTGCACAGCATTTTAAGCTTCTATACTTGTCTCTCTTTGGCTTCTCAGTCATCTTCTAAAGTAAAATAATAATACCAGAACTACATATCCTCTTAACAAATGAGGAAGCTGAGGTACCAAAGTATAAATTTATGAAGTTGTACAGTGGCAGCATTAGAACCAGAATTCCATTCTCTGGATTCTCAGCCCAGCCCTTTCTTCCTTTCCCCTTTGAACCATATGGCCACCATGAGAGACATAATGCCTAAACCTAATGCTCAGATTTTCTTCAGCTTTGTGATTCTCTTCATATAGTATGAGCTCTGCGTTGCTTCAATTAGTGATGATGGTGACGTTAAGGAAAGAAGAAATCATACAGAGTATGTTGATTGGGGGAAATTTGGAGAGCCGATAGTCTGTCACCCACCAAGGGAGAAATCAATCGCTTTCTGAAATTTTGATCAGCCCTAGAGAGACCCGTGCTCTCAGCATGGTACTGGACTGTATTATCAGATGGGTGATCTGTGTGTCTTGCAGCATGCTGTGGTAAAGATTGTGAGAGATAAATACTTGAAGACAACATCATTTGAAAGCCAGGAGGAACTGCAGACATTTATCAGTGAGCTCTATGTGTTCTTAGTAGATCAGATGCATGTAGCCCTAAACCAGGTAAGTGTCAAGAACTGAGAGCACTTTCTTTTCTCTGTAGAGTCTTCTATGAATGATTCTTCCTTTGTTTATTCAACAAATATTTATTGAAGTGTCTGCTCTGTGCTAGGCACTGAAAACACAAAGATGAGTAAGAAACTGCCTAAGCCTAATTAGTTTAAGACTAATTTTGGAAAAAAAAACAAGGAGATATGCTCTTTCAATTTCCTAGAAAAATAAATTTCACAACTTTAAAAAATGTGATGGAATTGTCAAAAATAGATAAAATAGGTTGCATAAATTGTGAAATGAAAATTATCATTCTATTTATTCTGTGAACAGGTACAGTTCTTAATTTTTTATTGAAGATCATAAAAGCGGAGAAAAACTTTGAGTTTTCAGATATTAGACCCAAATGACAGTGACACTTGAAACATGCCTTTTCTGTTTGACTGGTGGTCTGCTGTCCCACCCACTTTTCTGTTTATATTTGTAAGTCTTGCATCTTGCCTTCATTTGCTTATTTTTGTTTGTATTCAGGGGTAGTTTATTTGAAACCAGTGACAAAGTCACAGTCTTTTTGTCCCCTGGTAGTGTCTAACCATCTGTGCCTCCTCAAATTCTTTATTCTATTTGCTTTTCCCTTCCTTGTTTTTCTTCTCTACCACCATCACCTCTTGTTTCACTTTGTTCTGTCTTCCTGGAGGAGGTAGGACAGGAGTGTCCAGCATCAAAGGATTAAGAGAACAGTCCTGCCTTGGGCATGGATGATTTGATTTGAAAAGCAATTGAGAGTGGAGCATGAGAAAAAGAAGTTTTGACTTTTTCCTCACTAGTAGTTGGGAGCAATACAGTGAATTATTTTACACTGAGGTATAACATGATCAGGTTTACATTTGCTAAAACACTCTGATAGCACTATGGAGGATGAGTTAGAGGTGACAAAACTGTGATGTTAGTTGATTATTGCATAATAAGGAGGAAAAAGTTTAAGTTAAGTTTCAATGGGTAATTGATACCATTCAGTACTTCTTGGCTGATACTAAAAAGAAAAGAAAAACATTAACCAGGACATGGAATGCAATTATGAGTAAATTTGGTGGGAGGCAGATGGTACTGAATTCGCTTTTGAACATAGGCTCTAGTGGGGTTTTGCCCAAGATAGAGATCTGAGCTAGAGATGAGATTTGGGGAGCCATGATATATGGATGCTATGGTCATAGATGAGCTGCCTGAGAAAAACATAAGAGAGAAGAGAGCTGGCAGTAGAACTCTAGGAAATACCAACATTTAAGGACTGAATGAAAAATTGAAAGAGACAAGTGGGATTGTTAAAGAGGCAAAGAGCCAGAGACAATGGTGTCACAGAAGCCAAAGGAAAAGAATTTTAAGGAAAAGTGGTCAACACTGTTAAATACTCCTAGGAATTCAAGAAAAACAAATCTGAAGTCTTCACTGGATTTGACAATAAGGAAGTTATTGTTAACCTTTACATAGCAATATTATTGGGCTAATGGGGGGATTCAAATTATGATGAATTGAGGAGTAAATGAGCAATCAAGAAACAGATGAATATAAATTCAAGTTGGATGATGAAGGAAAAAACTGGAAAAGTAGTAGCTAGAAGTTATAGGGATTTTCTTCCCTCCCTCCCTCCCTTCATTCATTTCTTTCTTTCTTTCTCTTTCTCTCTTTCTCTCTCTCTCTCTTTCTTTCTTTCTCACCCAGGCTGGAGTGCAGCAGTGCAATCGTGGCTCACTATAGCCTCAACTTCCCAGGCTCAAGCAATCCTGCTACCTCAGCCTCCCAAGTAGCTGGGACTACAAGTGCACACCACGCCTAGCTAATTTTTGTATTTTTTTGTAGAGATGGGGTTTCACCATGTTGCCCAGGCTGGTCTCAAACTCTTGGACTCAAGCGATCCACCAGCCATGGCCTTCCAAAGTGCTGGGATTACAGGCATGAGCCACCCGCTCCTGGCCTGGGATTTTCTTTCTAAGATGAAAAAGACTTGAGCACATCCACAGGTTTGGGAAAAAGTCAGCAGAGTGGGAGAAGCTGAAAATTGAGGAAAGAGAGGGGATAATTGATGGCAGGCTCAGGGTATACACCTGGGAAAGGACCAAGAATTTAAATGGAAGGATTAACTTTGAAACAGTGAAGGCTGCAATACCTCTTTCTCTGAGACTGAAAAGAAAGTGATACAATAGATCCAGAAATAAATAATTTAGCTAGGGAGTATAATAGTTGAGGGATTTCTTACTTAATGATTTCTATTATCTCTGTGAAGTAAGGTCTTTACTGAAAGTGAAGGGGATGAGGATTGAATGAAAAACTTGAAGAAAGAGAAGAAAACTTAGATACTGCAAAGCATTATGGAATATGCTGCTAAGCAAAGACAGATACATAGATTACTAAGGGTATTAAAGGTCTCCAGCTAAGACTGAATGCCACAAGAGTTTGTGGCAGCTTAGATACCAATCTCTGTGTCTATGCAGTTTTCCTTAGGACCTGTTAGCTGCTCTTGTCTTAGAATGAAGAAGTCAGATTGTACTATTGTTTTAATTTGAGAAGTTTCAGGACAAGTGCAGGAGAAGGACAAGGATGCCTGAGATGAAAGTATGCTGGTGAGAGAGTAGCCTGAGTGGGTAATCATGAGGTTCAGACTGATCCATTTGGGAAGTGATGGGCTTATTGGAACTGAAGGAAATAAAGTCAGCAGTTTTCAGTGGGCTAAGTAACAAAAAGGTGGAAGACAAGACATGGAGTGTTGGTTCTGGGAGTGGGATATTAGAGTATTCTGTTTGGGGTCTAGAAGTGCATTGCTGCAGGGATTTGGGGGTCAAGATAATCAAAACTAAAAAGAACAGGACAAAAGCATTAATCAGTGATCAGAAACTCTCTTTGGCCTATCTCAAATTTGGCTTTACTGTCCACATTTCTTAGCAATTATCCTTATTAAAATCACTGATATTATTTTGACTTCTAATTAAAGAATTTTGTGGACTCTTTCTTGACCATAGCTTCTGACTCAGAAGATTCCTAATTACACCAGACCTGCTCTCCCAATCTGTGTGTATAGGATATATTCTTTTTCTGGTTTTCCTCCTACCTTTTTGTTTCCTTTGAAGGATCTATCAGTCTATATTTCCTACTAAAACTATAGATTTGGCTTCTAAAGGTTAACCCTTAATCTCCTGTTTTCTTCACATTTAAAGACCCTAGCGAGGGCTTACCAACCTTTTTCATGTCATGACACAAAAAAATGATAATATTTGTCATATACACTAGAGAAAATGAAGGAAGCTGTTTGAGGTCAGAGGTGACCTGCATAGGGACTACGAATGCCCTGAGGGTTAAGGCAGTTATTTCTGCCCTAAGCAATTTTTACTTACTTCCATGAGCTCAGACTGTTGGTATTCAGATACCTGAGCTTCTCTTTCACCCTTGACATTTCTCTCCTGGTTCATTCTTATTCTTTTACTTTTTTGGCAAGACTGTCATTATAGACATCAATCAGTAACATTTTAGACGTCATGACTGGATCTCACATCGGATTTATGCTTATGAAACCTCTCTACTTGTAATTGTTTCATTTTTGTCTACCTAACATCTTGACATTGACAAGACCATGCCAGATGATGTCCAAGGCACTGTTGCAACCATTTATACAAGCAGTGAACAGCTTCAACTCTTTGCATTTGAAGCAGAAGTCAATGAGAACTTTGAGATGGCAGCAGCATATTATAAAGAGGTAATTAAACATCTTCCCAGTGATTGTTACTGTTATTTGTGAAATATGGGCATAATAAATAGTCATTTTTGATTGTTTAAAATCCAGCTTGATTGGTGAAAGGGTAGACACATAGAACAATAAACTAGAGTCCAAAAATAGGTTCCCAAAAATCAGGTCATTCAATTTTTGACAAACCTAAAAGAAATTCAATGGAGAAAGGATAGTCTTTTCAGTAAATAGTGTTAGAACAATTGCAAAAAATAAAATAAACCTCAACCTTAAACATTTTACAAAAATCAACTCCAAATGGAACATATATCTAAATGTAAAATGTAAAACTATAATACTTTTAGAAGAAACATAGGACAGAATCTTGACCTGGAATCAGGTACAGTTCTTAGACATGATACCAAAGCATGATCGATCAAAGAAAAATGTGATAAATGGATAACATTTGCTCTATGGAGGTCATAAGAGAAAGAAAAGGAAAAGTACAGATTAGGAGAAAATATTTATAAAACATATGTATGACAAAGGATTTGTATCCAGAATATAAAGCACTCTCAAAACTAAAAAATATTTGTACATAAGCATTCGTATGAGTACCTATTTTTAATTATTTTGGCTATATACTTACGAATGAAATTGTTGGGACATATGGTAATTCTGTGTTTAACTTTTTGAGAATTTTGAGGCATTTCACTGGGATTTTGATAGAGATTGCCTTGTACCTGTAGCTTGCTTTGGATAGTATGGACATCTTAACAATATTAAGTCATCCAATCCATGAACATGGAATGTCTTTCCATTTATTTATGTCTTTCTAAATTTCTTTAAGCAATTTTTATAGTTTTCACTCATCATGAAGTGCATTTTTCAGATTTGTAGATAAACTTATATTTGCCATCTGAAGATTACTGCAGAAATTATTATATATGGTTGATATACAATACAATGAATCTTTAGGCTCCCAAGGTATTAGATGAGTTTAAAGTGACCAGAATACTGACACTAGGAACAAATAGCTTGATGATTCAAATTTTTAATTATATTAATACTTTTTTCAACCACCTACTAAAGGCCAGAACAGTGATTGCACTAGGCATTTGAGATTCAGTGATAAGCAAAAAAGAAGTCACAATCTGTGCTTTCATAGAACTTACAGTATTTATAGTGTTTACCATGTGATGTTGTATGCATAAAAATAGGACATAGTATCACAATAACCTTGGCTCTCCTGATGCTTAGAGATTGGTCCGTGAGCCCCAGAATCTGGATCACTGGTTGGACTATGGTGCCTTCTGCCTCCTAACTGAAGACAACATCAAAGCACAAGAGTGTTTTCGGAAAGCCCTTTCCCTCAACCAGAGTCATATCCACAGGTATAGGTGGAAGGGAGATGAGGAATCAGTGGGAAGGAACAGATAAGTTTCTACATGAAATTGTCTTGGTTCCATAAATGTGACATGGGACCATGTTGTTAATCATGTTGGTGATCTTTTCTCAGCTTGTTGCTGTGTGGTGTCCTGGCTGTCCTGTTGGAGAACTATGAGCAAGCAGAAATTTTCTTTGAGGATGCTACTTGCTTGGAACCAACTAATGTTGTAGCCTGGACTTTACTTGGTAGATATTTTCCTGTAATCTGAATGTGTTTTCTCCCCATTATAAGATTTCCCCTTTTTCCTTTCTCTTCTTCAATGGCTCATCATGTAGTTCTTAAACTTTGGTAAAATATGGGAAAAATAAGTGAAATACAATTCTTTAGTATATGATAGTGGGAAAATAGTCATATGTATTTCAACATTTTTCTTTCCCCAGGTTTGTACTATGAAATTCAAAACAATGATATTCGAATGGAAATGGCATTTCATGAGGCCTCCAAACAGCTTCAGGCATGGATGCTTCAGGCACAAGTAACAAAGCAAAAGAGCACTGGTGTTGTAGAAGACACTGAGGAAAGAGGGAAGAGAGAATCTAGTTTAGACCCTTGGGGAATCACAAATGGTTCTGCAACAGCAATCAAGGTGGAAGCCCCAGCAGGTAGGGCCAGGGAATAGAGGTGATGAGTGGCTATTAGAAAAATTACTGCCAGGTGTGGTGGCTCACACCTGTAGTCCTAGCAACCTGGGAGGCTGAGATGGGAGGATCACTTGAGCCCAGGAGTTCAAGGTTGCAGTGAGCTGTGATCATGCCACTGCACGCTAGCTTGAGTGACCAAAATCCCATCTCTAAAACAAAATTTAAAAACTAAAAAGAAAAGTACTGGCCTTAAGAACAGAAGCTGGCACATGGTAGGCACTCAGTAAATATTTGTTAAATGAATGAATACGTGGAGTTTGAGTTATTTCAGGGATACCAGGAAAAACTCTTAACTTCTAAGTATTGCCTCATTCATATGATTAGTGGTCTGAAACTTCTACTGTTGAGATTCAATTGTTTTAATCTTAGAGAATTTACTGTCTTTAAAAGGGGTACCATTCTAACAGAGTAAATTTCATTTTTCCCCCCTCACTTTTCTCTCTACCACATAAAGTCCCTCTCTTATGATTCTCAAATGTATTTATTCATGTACTCCCTTTCCCCCGCTGTTCTGTGATTCTCTTTTCCTCCAGTCATTCTAATGTGTGGTATGTGTTTTTTTGTTTGTGTGTTCCTTGCATGTGTGCATTATTATTTTGTGTGCCTACATTTTTTAACAGTTTGAGGTGTAATTGACATTTCAAAAACTGCACATATTTAATATGTACAATGTGATAAATTTTGACATATGTACATAATCAAGAAAACATCACCACAATCAACATAATGAACATATTCATTGTCCCTAAAACTTTCCTCATGCCCAGTTGTGGGTGTCTTTCTCCTGCTCCCATTTCCAGACAACTACTGATCTACTTTCTATCATCATAGATAAGTTTGCATTTTCTAGAATTTTTGAATTCTAGAAAACACCTGGAATTTTCTAGAATTTTCAGAATTAAATAGAATCACACAGTATGTACTGTTTTTTATCTAAGCATAATTACTTTGAGATTTAAACATGTTGTTGCTTATATCAATATTTCATCCCTTTTTATTGCTAAGTAGTATTCCATTGTATGGATATACCACAATTAGTTCATCCATTCACCTGTTGATAGATACCTGTGTTGTTTTTAGTTTGGAACTATTAAAATAAAACTACTATGGACATTCATCTAGAAGTCTTTTTTTTTTTTTTTTTTTTGAGATGGCATCTTGCTCTGTCACCCAGGCTGGAGTGCAGTGGTGTGATCTTGGCTCACTGCAACCTCTGCCTCCCAGGTTCAAGCAATCCTCTTGCCTCAGCCTCCCAAGTAGCTGGAACTACAGATATGTGCCACCACACCTGGCTAATTTTGTATTTTTAGTAGAGACGGGGTTTCACCATGTTGCCCAGGCTGGCCTCGAATGCCTGACCTCAGGCGATCTGCCTGCCTCGGCCTCCCAAAGTGCTGGGATTACAGGCATGAGCCACCAGGACCAGCCTCTTGTTATTTTTAATATGGATTTTGTTAGTAATTACCCCATTCAACTTGCATTTTGTTTATTTGCATCCTCTGCCTTTTTCTTTTGATAAGTCTTGACAAAGGCCTAACATAATCTTTTCAAAGAACCAGGTTTTGGTTTTGTTACTCTTCTCTATATATGTTATTTAAATCATTGATTTGCCGGGCGCAGTGGCTCACGCCTGTAATCCCAGCACTCTGGGAGGCCGAGGCGGGTGGACCACAAGGTCAGGAGATCGAGACCATCCTGGCTAACATGGTGAAACCCTGTCTCTACCAAAAATACAAAAAATTAGCTGGATCCATGGCACACGCCTGTAGTCCCAGCTACTCAGGAGGCTGAGGCAGAAGAATCACTTGAACCCAGGAGGCAGAGGTTGCAGTGAGCTGAGACCGCGCCACTGCACTCCAGCCTGGTCAACAGAGCGAGACTCCATCTCAAAAAATAATAATAATAATAATTAAATCAATCAATCATTGATTTATGCTTCTAAAGTTTAAGTGTCTCTTTTTTTGAGTTTGAAATGTTACTCTTTTTCAGTTGATGTTCATCATCTTTATGTAATCATATCAATTTTTTGTTGTAAAATTAATTCTATTAGCCTGGATTTAATATAAAATAGAGCCTGAGTCAAGAATTTAATGCTAATACTTTAATTAGAAGAGTTAATTTCAGAACAGGCAGAGTGAAGAAAAAACAGTAAGAGAGGCAACAAAGGATATGAACCAATGTAAGGTGACACCTTATGTCTACATTGGCCATTTCATTATGATAAACTGCAAAGAATACAGCTGGTTGCTTTGCAGGTAAACTTGCTTAGTCTTGTGGGACATCTCCAAGCATTCAGGCTATATAGGGAAACCATGACTGAATAATATGGGAAGGAAGAAGGAAAGAGAATCTGTTATTTTGTCTCTTCTCTTCCATTGGTCAAAATTAATCACCTGTGGAGTTAATTGCACCCATACTTCCAAGTTTTATAGTCTGGTCCTTTTGGTACGTGCTTGGGAAGTCATATGCCATACCCTAAAGTGTAGAATTCTGTCCAATCCAGAAGTGGTGGGAAGAGCCAGGAACTCAGATTATGTGGCTGGTTAAACTAACTGTCCAACCAAGGGGTCGGGGAGGGCCTGGCTCTCTTTGGTGAAGAAATAAGTAGTTCCTAGGTAGTAGGACTCCATGAACCCAAGTGCTGGCAGTCAGCCTTAGCAGCAGGACTGTGACTGGGCCTCTCATAGAGAAGTAGTTGCCAAAGTGCCTGATACAGAGCATGCACCTGAGGGTCTATGGCATTGACAGAACCTGAGACATATTAGACAGGTAAGACACATCAATATCAATGTTTATATTATTTTTTCTATAAACATACTATTCTCTGCTGAGCCACTTTCTGTAATTTTTTGTTCTTTTATAGCTTTATTTTTCCAAGAACTAATAATTGCCTAATTTATTCAGAAAACTTAGTATTCTATGTTCCTTTTGCCTTTTTCCCCACATGCTTCAAAAGTATTGTCAAGTGCCCATCAATATTTTTGATATGTTTGGCCGGGCACAGTGGCTCACACCTGTAATCCCAGCACTTTGGGAGGCCAAGGCGGGTGGATCACCTGAAGTCAGGGGTTCAAGACCAGCTTGGCAAATATGGCGAAACCCGTCTCTACTAAAAAAACAAAAATTAGCTGGGTGTAGTGGTGGGCACCTGTAGTCCCAGCAACTCAGGAGGCTGAGGCAGGAGAATCACCTGAACCTGGGAGGCGGAGGTTGCAGTGAGATCATATTGCACCTCTGCACTCCAGCCTGGGTGATAGAGCAAGACTCCATCTCAAAAAAATAGATGATAGATAGATAGATAGATAGATAGATAGATAGATAGATAGGTTTAAAATGCATCAGTCCATTTTTCCCCCATAGAGATATTTCTTCCTCCAAAGCCTTCTATCTTCCTTCTTCAATTCTCAGTGCTTACCCTCTAGGCCTGATGGGTAACTCTTCTCCTGGGACGTTCCTTTGCTGTGATTCTGAAAATCTCCTTTAACTTCAAGATGCATCATTTCTTGGATTCTGTGCCTTCCTCTTTCATACTTTGCTTCCTCATTTTGGTGGAGCACATCCTCCAGAAGCTTCCTAAGAAAAGTATGAGTAATAAACATATTGAGGCCATGCATGCATAAAATAAGTTTATTCTACAATACACATTAATAAATAATAAAATAGAAAAAATATATTTGCATATATCACCTAAGATTAAGAATATTTTCCTACATAATCAAAGCATCGTTTTTTCATACACATAAAAATGTAGTCATGTACCACATAACATTTCAATGATGAATCACATATGTGACAGTGGTCCCGTGATATTATAATACTGTATTTTTACTGTACCTTTTCTATGTTTAGACACACAAATACTTACCATTGTATGATAGTTGCCTCCAGTATTCAGTACAGTAACAGCCTGTACAGGTTTGTGGTGTAGGAGCAATAGGCTCTGAAATTCCCGTTTCATCACTTTTATTGTAGTTTACTGTTCTCTGATTAAATTATTAATCTGACCTTTATCTTCTTGATCACAGTGACTATTTTTGGGAACAGGCCCCCAAATCTGGCCATAAACTGGCCCCCAAACTGGCCATAAACAAAATCTCTGCAGCACTGTGAAATGTTGTGATGGCCATGACGCCCACGCTGAAGGTTGTGGGTTTACTGGAATGAGGGCGAGGAAACACCTGTCCCACCCAAGGGGGAATACCGCTTAAGGCATTCTTAAACCACAAACAATAGCATGAGTGATCTGTGCCTTGGGACATGTTTCTGCTGCAGATAACTAGCCAGAGCCCATCCTTTGTTTCAGCCCATCCCCTTGTTTCCCATAAGGCATACTTTTAGCTAATCCATAATCTATAGAAACAATGCTTATCACTGGCTTGCTGTCAATAAATATGTGGGTAAAACTCTGTTCATGGCTCTCAGCTCTGAAGGCTGTCAGCCCCAATTTCCCACTCCACACTCTATATTTCTGTGTGTGTGTCTTTAATTCCTCTAGCGCTGCTGGGTTAGGGTCTCCATGACCGAGCTGGCCTTGGCAACTATAAAGTTTGTGTCCCAACCTCCTGTGGCACTATTTATATTTTATCTCCTTTTTATTTGTTTTGGTTCATATTGTCAGGTATCCTTGTGTGTCTGGTTATTTTTAAATCATATATAGGACACTGTTGGTAAACTAATTCAGTTTGAGGGATCAAGAGGGTTTGAAGATGACTTATAATTCCTGTGAAGGCCTATTTCAGTTTCATCCTTTACTCTTAGAGTGTAGCTCTTTGGTATCTCAACTCAAATTCCTTTTGGTGGTCATTGTCTACCAGTGTCTGCCATACACATCCTTGAGAGTCAATCAGAAGTAAAGTTGAGCCTGCCAGACTCTCAGTCTCACCCTTGAGACTCATATACCCCTGCAAGAAAATATAGTTTCAGGCCGGGTGCAGTGGCTCATGCCTGTAATCCCAGCACTTTTGGAGGCCGAGATAGGTGGATCACCTGAGGTCAGGAGTTCAAGACCAGACTGGCCAACAGGGTGAAACCCCATCTCTACTAAAAATATAAAAACTAGCCAGGCGTGGTGGTGGGCGCCTGTAATCCCAGCTACTCGGCAGCCTGAGGCAGGAGAATTGCTTGAACCCAGGAGACAAAGGTTGCAGTGAGCCGACATGGTGCCACTGCACTCCAGCCTCAGCGACAGAGTGAGACTCCGTCTCAAAAAAAAAAAAAAAAAAAAAAAGAAAATATAGTTTCAAATGATGAGCTGAAACCCTGGGTTTCTGCATTTCCTAGATTTGAGCTTAGAGAGTCTATCTGGTTAGCTCTCTGGTATATTCAAGCATGTTTTAAAAATATATATTTTGTTCACCTTTTCTGTTTGCCCTCAGTGGGAAATTGATCTGAATGACCCAGTCAATAATTGCCAGAAGCAGAAGTCTTTCCCATCTACTTTTCTGTCCTTCAAAGGTTTTTTGATATTTCTTGTAGTTTATTTTTCCTTTTCTGTTTTCTTCATCTTTGTAGGTTTATACATGTTAAATTCTCATTTTAGTGAGATTTTCGAAATAAGAATAAGGAAATATAAATACATAGCCTATCTACTCTGTTTAACTGGAAGTCTTCATCTTCTTCATCTAGACTCATAGCCCATGTCCAGCACATTCTTCTGTTGGTAATTCAAAATAGCCCAATCTCTTGCCTGCCTTAATTTAACCTAATATTGTATTTTTCTACTTCCATATATCACTAATGGAGCAATGTACATGTGTTCCATTTAATTTGTCTCAGTTTCTTATATATTTAATTTACCTACCTTTTGTAATTTAGTTTCCATTCTATCAGCTGAAATCACATTTATAAGACTAATGTTCAATTTACAGTAATGGAAGCAGCATGAAGTGGTGTGGCAAACCCTCTTACAAGTTGCAAGTATAAAATATTTTTTAAAACCGTAATTTGAAAGTGAGCCATCTGGTCTCTGTCATAAGTAATCAACTCTGCTACTGTAATGTGAAAGCAGTCATAGATGATGCATTTAAAAATGGATGTGACTGTGTCCCAAAACAACTTTTATATATATATATAGGTGGCAGGCCATATATGGCCCATAGGCTATAGTTCGCAGCTCTGTCTTAACAGCAACCATTAAAAAACAAACCACAATTAGATATACTCTAATACACTATAGATAAGTCAAAATGGGATACTAAAAAATGTTCGCATAATTCACAGGAAGGCAGAAAAAAGAAAATAGTAGAATAAAAAGCAGAGAGAACAAATAGAAAACAAATACTAAAATGGCAAACTTAAATCCTAACATAAATAAATACTATGGTAGGCTAAACAATGGCTCCTCCAAAGATGTTCATGTACTAATCCCTGGGACCTGGAACTGTTGCCTTATATGGCAAAAGAGACTTTGCAAATGTGGTCAAGAATCTTGAAATGGGGAGATTATCTTGGATTGTCTGGGTAGGTCCAATGTAATCACAAGGGTCCTTATATGAGAGATGCGGGAGAAGTCACAGACAAAAAAAAGACAATGTGATAACGGAATCAGAGGGCTAGAGAAAGATACTTGAAGATGTTATGCTTCTGGCTTTGAAGTTGGAGGAAAGGGGCTACAAACCGAGGTATATAGGTAGCCTCTAGAAGCTGAAAAGGCAAGGAAATAAATTCTCCCTTAGAGCCTCCAGAAGGAGCTAGCCCTGCCAAATCTTGACCTTAATCCAGTGAAACTGATTTCAGACTTTTGGCCTTGAGAACTATAAGATAATATGTTTGTGTTGTTTTAAGCCACTAAGCTTGTAGTAATTTGTTACAGCAGCAATAGGAAACTAACATAATTACATTCAATGCAAATGGTCTAAACATACAAATTAAAAGACATAGACTGACTTTAAATAATAATTTTAAAAACCTCAACTATATGTTGTGTACAGGAACCTCATTTCAAATATAATGATATAGGCTGAGTGTAGTGGCTCATGCTTGTAATCCCAGTGCTTTGGGAGGCTGAGTTGGAGGATCGCTTGAGGCCAGGAGTTTGAGACCACTCTGGACAACATAGTGAGACCCTGTCCCCAAAAATCCACAAACAAATATAGTGATATAGATAAATTAAGCATAAAAGGATAAACAATAAGAGCTTATGAACCAATAATAGTAAGCCGGAGTAGCTGTGTTAATAATGGACAAAGAAGACTCCAGAGCAAAGAAAATCAGTTGAGACAAAGAGAAACATTAAAGAACAATAACAGGGTTAATTCACCAAGAAGACATAGCAGTTCTAAGTGTGTTTGCACTAAACAACACAGCTTTGCAAGATAATGAAGCAAAAACTAACAGAGCCGAAGGGAAATGCAGACAAATTCATACTTACAGTTGGGTATGTCTCACCCCTATCTCCATATTTGATAGAACCATTAGACAGAGAATTAACAGAATATAGAAAAATTGAACAGCACCATTAACCAGTGGGATCCAATTGACATTATAGATTACTCCACCCAACAACAGCAAGATGCACATTCTTTCAAGTGCACATGGAACATTCACCAAGACAAACTATATCCTGGGCAATAAAACTGACTTAACACACTTAAATGAATTGAAATCATACAATGTGTGATCTCAGACCATGACAGAACCAAACTAGTTATCAGTAATAGAAAGATAACAGGAAAATCTGGCCAGGTGTGGTGGCTCTTGGCTCATGCCTGTAATCCCAGCACTTTGGGAAGCCAAGGCTGACAGCTCACTTGAAGTCAGTAGTTTGAGACCAGCCTGGCCAACATGGGGAAACCCTGTCTCTACTAAAAATACAAAAATTAGCTGGGTGTGGTGGAGCACAACTGTAATCCTAGCTACTTGGGAGGCTGAAACAGGAGAATCACTTTAACTTCGGAGGCAGAGGTTTCAGTGAGCCGAGATTGGGCCACTGCACTACAGCCTGGGCAACAGAAGAAGACTCTGTCTCAAAAAAAAAAAAAAAAGAAAGATAACAGGAAAATTTCTAAACACTTAGAAATGATCAACACATATCTAAATATTCCTCTAATGAAAGATGAAGTCACAGGGAAATTTGAAAATCTGAACTGAATGAAAATCAAAATATAACTTATTAGCTGGGCACGGTGGCTCATACCTGTAATCCTAGCACTTTGGGAGGCTGAGGGAGGCAGATCACTTGAGGTCAGGAGTTCAAGACCAGCCTGGTCAACATGGTAAACCCCGTCTCTACTGAAAATACAAAAATTAGGCGGGTGTGGTGGTGCACACCTGTAATCCCAGTTACAGGGAGCCCTGTGCAGGCCCTGTTTTAATGTCCTTTTGGCAGCAGACTGTTGTTTTCTCCCATACATTCAGATCTCTAAGCCAGTGTAGAATCCATCGTGGTTTGGTGTGGCCCGCCTGGGACTATGATATTGGCATAGTTTTTTTCTGTGTGTGTGTGACATTCATGTTTTGTCATGTTCATTCCTTTCTCGGAATCCTGTCATTGTGTTCTTGCAGCTGTGTGACATGAGTGGTGCAGTTTTGGATATATGTGAGGGGGATTTTCAGGGTAAGCTGGCCCTGGCCTTGCCCCTCCACCCCGATAGCTAGCCAGGCCACCTGCCCAATCCTCCCCTCCACTCCTCCTCTCTGCATGTGGCTCAGACCATCCGCATGGCTGCTTTGTTCTCCAGCCTTCCCCAGCCTTCCCCAGCCTCAGCAAGGATGAGTTGATCCATGAGCTTATTTGGCTTTGGGGGATCCCTGGCTTCTTTTTATTTCTTTTCATTAGGAGGAGCTGGGGGAGAACCCAGTCAGCCCCTTTTCTCCACCTTCTCTTTCACTAGAATCATGTCTGTATGTCCACAAGTACCCAGTGTTTAGCTTCCATTTATAAGTGAGAACTTGCAGTATTTGGTTTTCTGTTCCTGCATTAATTCGCTTAGGATAATGGCCTCCAGCTGCATCCATGTTGCTGCAAAAGACATGATTTTGTTCTTTTTTGTGCTGCGCAGTACTCCATGGTGTATATGTACTGCACTTTCTCTATCCAGATCACCATTGATGGGCACCTTAGCTAGATTCCATGTCTTTACTATTGTGAATATTGCAAGCACATGTGTCCTTTTGGTAGAAAGATTTGTTTTATTTTGGATATATACCCAGTAATGGGATTGAAACTCTATATTCAATGACATAACATCGGTAGTTTGAAATTGGCCATGGTAGGAGAAATTACGTCATGGAAATCAGCAAACCAGGCTCCACTCACACCCCTGACAGCCAGCAGTTAAACATTTACCATCTCATCACTGGACATATAGGAAAACTTCAAGTATTTGGAAATATACACTTCTAAATAACCCACAGGTCGCCAAGGCAGGCAGATCACTTGAGGCCAGGAGTTCGAGACCAGCCTGCACAAAATGGCAAAACTCTATCTCTACAAAAATTAAAAAAAAAAAAAAAATAGCCGGGTGTGGTGGCGTGTCTGTAGTCCCGGCTACTAGGGAGGCTCAGGTGGGAGGATCACGTGAGCCTGGGAGGTTGAGGCTTCAGTGAGCCATGATTGTGCCACTGCACTCCAGCCTAGGTGACAGTGAGAGTCTGTCTCAATAAATAAATACATACAGATCTAAATAAATAAATAATCAACCCACAGGTCAAAGAAGAAATCACAAAGGATATTAGAAAATAGTTTGAACTTAATGATAATGATAGCAAAACAAAGCAAAATGTGTGGGATTAGCTAAATTATTTTCTAGAGAGAAGTTTATAGCTGTAAACACTTATATTGGAAAATAAGAAAAGTCTAAAATCAATGATCTAAGATTCTACCTTAAGAAGCTAGAACAAGAAAATCAAATTAAACCCCAAATAAGTAAAAGGAAGGAAATAATAGCCCAGAATAGAAATCAATGAAATAGAAAACAGACAAAAATAGAGACAATCAGTGAAACCAATAGCTGTTTCTTTCAGAAGATCAATGAAACAGATGAATCTGATCAGGGAAAAAAAGAAGTCACATTACCAATATCACAAATGAGAGAGAGGACATCACTGAAAATCTTATAAATATTAAAAAGATAATAAGGAGAAGTTATTAACAACTTAATGCCAACAAATTTAACAACTTAAATGAAATGTATGAATACCTTGACAGACATAAACTAATAAAACGTACTCAGGAAGAAACAATCTGAATAGCCCTATATCTCCTAAGGAGGTTAAATGGGTAATAAAAACCTCTCACAAAGAAAACTTCAGGCCCAAAAGGCTTTATTAGTGTATTCTATTAAATATTTAAGGAAGAAATAATTCCAATCATACCACATGTTCAAAAAATAGAGAAAAAGAGAACACTTAGAAACTCATAATTTGAGAATAGTAATCACCCTGGTATCAAAACCAGACAAAGCCATCCCAAAGAAAGAAGAGTACATGCAAATAACTTTCATAAGCCTAGACACAATACTTCTTTATTTATTTAATTTTATTATTATTATTCTTTTTTAAGAGACAAGGTTTTGTTATCTTGCCCAGGCTGGTCTCAAACTCCTAGCCTCAAGCAATCCTCCCACCTCAGCTTCCCAAATAGCTGGGATTATAGGCATGAGGCACCACACCTGGTTAGACACAATAATTCTTAACAAATATTAGCCAATCAATTTCAGCAACTATAGAAAAGATATATTTAAGCAGGGTTGTAAGATCAGTTTCACATTTGAAAATCAACGTAATTTACCACCGGGATAGCTAAAATTAAAAAGATTGATAAGATAAATTTATAACAAGGATATGGAGTAACTGGAACTCTCAGACATTCCTGGTGAGAATGCAAAATGGTGTAACCACTTGAGAAAACTGGTAATTTTTTTCTTTTTTTCATATACTTACATGGTCTTCCAATAAATGGCAATTTTTAAAGGTTATTTTTCTTTTCTTTTCTCTTTTTTTAAGACAGAGTCTCGCTGTGTTACCTAGGCCAGAGTGCAGTGGCAAAATCATGGCTCACTGCAACTTCTACCTCCAAGGCTCAAACAGTCCTCCCACCTCAGTCCCTCAAGAGTAGCTGGGACTACAAGTGTGCAACACCATGCCTGGCTAATTTTTGTTTTAGTAGAGATGAGGTCTCACTGTGTTTCTCAGGCTGGTCTTGAACTCCTGAGCTTAAGCAGTCCTCTTGCCTCAGCCTCCCAAAGTGCTGGGATCACAGGCGTGAGTCACCTCACCCAACTTCTTATTTTTATTTATTTATTTATTTATTTTTTGAGACACAGTCTAGCTCTGTCACCCAGGCTGGAGTGCAGTGGTGCCATCTGTGCTCACTGCAAGCTCTGCCTCCCGGGTTCACGCCATTCTCCTGCCTCAGCTTCCCGAGTAGCTGGGACTACAGGTGCCCGCCACCATGCCCGGCTAATTTTTTGTATTTTTAGTAGAGACGGGGTTTCACCGCGTTAGCCAGGATGGTACTCCATCTCCTGACCTCATGATCCGCCTGCCTTGGCCTCCCAAAGTGCTGGGATTACAGGCGTGAGCCACCGCGCCCGGCCTCACTCCTAGATCTTAACCCGACTGAAACAAACATATCCTTGCAAAGATCTGTACGTAAATGTTTAAATAAAAAGATTTATTTATTTATTTATTTTTTAATAACTTAAAATAGGGATCTGTTTGATATTATCATGACTTGGACTAGCAGCACGGTTGTACTCGGGGGTCACAGTGACAGAAACTGTTTTGTCAGTTTAGCTTGTACTCTTTAAATTATTCAAAAATATAAACAAGTCTACCAAACAAGTCTGTCCTTCATGAAATATTTAGGGAATATGTTTCTTATGCTTTGAAAAATGTATCTCTTACAATAACCTTTAAATACCCAATGTAAGAAGTTTTATTTTTCATTAAAATGTAATCTATTTAGGACCAGGAGCTGCATTATCTATTCTAGACAAATTTCTTGAAGAATCCTCCAAACTGCAGTCTGATTCACAAGAACCCATTTTGACTACACAAACTTGGGATCCAAGTATAAGCCAAAAACCATCTAACACATTTATCAAGGAGATACCAACAAAGAAAGGTAACTAGAAATAAAGATTTCCACTTGGAAGAGGGGCATAAGCTAGACAAGGATGAAGACTTTTACGATGATGAAATGGCAATCCTGACTTGTTTGAAGTTGATAACCAGGCTCTGAAATCCAAACTCAATGGTGTAACTCTCTCAGTAAGCAAGGCTTTTATATTTAGCTCACAGAAGTAGCCAACTACAGACCTATGATTTCCTAACAGTTCTTCATTTTTAAAAAACATCTACAAACTGTGTTTCACACTCAAGAAGATCTGAATACTTTTTTAAACCTTTTTATTTGGTTGTACTTGCATTTAAACCACAAGTAGATTTACCTTGAGAACCTTTGAGTTCTCCTTTTTGGGGACCATTGCTAGAGAGCAGTCAATTGCTTTCTAGATTATGATCCCTCTCATGTATTAGATAAGAAGACTCTCCCTGCTAAGTGAGTGTGTCTGAATTTTTTTTTTTTTTGAGACGGAGTCTTGCTCTGTTGCCAGGCTGGAGTGCAGTGGCGCAATCTCGGCTCACTGCAACCTCCGACTCCTTGGTTCAAGCGATTCTCCTGCCTCAGCCTCCCAAGTAGCTGGGATTATAGGCACGTGCCACCATGCCCAGATAATTTTTGTATTTTTAGTACAGACGGGGTTTCACTATGTTGGCCAGGATGGTCTCGAACTCCTGAGCTCGTGATCCACCTGCCTCGGCCTCCCAAAGTGCTGGTATTACAGGTGTGAGCCACCGCGCCCGCCTGAGTGTGTCTGAATTTCTGACACTTTTTCTATTATATCCAATCTTCAATCCTTTTAATGTAATATTTTCAGAAGCATCAAAATGTCAAGATTCATCAGCTCTTCTGCATCCCGGCCTTCATTATGGTGTTTCTCAAACTACCACCATCTTCATGGAGACCATACGTTTCTTGATGAAAGTCAAGGCTGTGCAGGTCAGAGTATTTGGAAAAGGGCAAGTAGATGGAAAGATTTTAGCAAACTCCTTATTCTATCCATAATGGTATCTTTCAAGCTTACACATTTGTGAAACTTGTGATATTTGGTTGTGATATCAAATATGCTTTTGAGAGCATACTTTAAGCCCAACGGGAAGAACATCCAAACATGAACCACTCTTTGCACATGGCAGCAGAAGACCTCACGGCAAGTTCTGCTCCCTGTAGAATACCAACAGAGCTAAATCAGACTCTAAGGCATATGTTGCCTGATATCACTTTATTATGGGAATTCATTTTGTGAGTGTTGGGGGTTCACAGGAGCCAAATCATTCCCTTCTTCCCTTCTAGGTTAGATCCAATTAGAAACATACACAGTACTATGTGGGGGAATAAAAATATTAGCTTATTTTTATTGGTAAAACTGGGCTGGACAACATAACTAGCCCCACATTTGACTTACCCATGCAGTCACAGGTAGAGCAGCTGAAGAATTGAAGCCTCCTCTCAGAGAAGAAGAGCATCCTAGGAGGTCTGCGTATCACATGGCAAGCAAGAAGCATATTAATGAGCAAGCAGCAGGAGAGAGCAAGATTCAGGAGCCAAGAGTGTTTGGTTTTGATCCTGCCAAGTGCATGCCCTACTCGAGGGCAGACAAGCTCAAGAAAGGGCAAGAATTATTAACTGGGTGGGATTGAGCCACATTAAGCAGGAGCCTTTAACACATTAACCCTCCTCAAAATAGAAACAGACTCTCTTCTTCCACAGCTAAATAAGTCATTAGCCCCACCAGGTCAGAGACCCAGAAGGCAGGTAGAAAAAATAGCTGCAGCTGTTCCCTCTAGTATTCTCCTAAAAAGGTGTTAAGTATAATGTAGAATTTTCTACATTATAGGCTGAGATGGGAACAGTGGGAGATGAAAAGAAGGATTTACCCTCGACTTAAGAAGTATATCTAACTTTGTTAAATTTGTAGGTCTTATAAAGTGTAAAAAGCAAAGATTTGGCCAGGCATGGTGGCTCACCCCTATAATTCCAGAACTTTTGGGAAGCCAAGGCAGGAGGATTGCTTGAGGCCAGGAGGCTACAGTAAGCAGCCCTGGGTGACAGAGCAAGACCCTGTCTCTAAAAAAAAAAAACAAAAAAAAAAAAACCAAAATACAAAAATACAAAAATTGACCCAAAGTACAAAACTGGTAAACATAACCAATGTTTGGAGGTGGATCCAAAACAGACATTTATGTTTCTAAGATTTCAAGTCTAGATTGTTAGAAAGGCATTTTTACCTCACCTAAGTTTCCTTACAATGTCAGCTGCCTGAAAATGTTACCTCCTTTGTAAATTGGGTGGTTGATGATGTGTACCTTTGTCTGCTGCATAATACATGCAGTCTAACACTCACCTAGTATGATGACCAGCAAGACCAGAATTGTACAATATTGCAAGTTATTCACTTGGTAATGTCTTCATTTGGTGACTAGGTGAATAGCTGGTAATGGAACTATGAAGTGCAGAATGTTTGTAATTCACTCTTTACCTTTTGAAGGTGAGGATAATTATTTCATTCTGTAATACATTTCTTATTATTTATTATCAGAGACAGAATCCTTCAACCGAAAAAGACACAATGCAGCCATTTATATGTTCCTTATAATCTGATTATCCTTGCAGTATGTGCACAGAGTGCTTGCACATGAGCTGTTATGCCCTCAAGGAGGCCCCAGCTGTGAATATTACTTGGTGCTGGCCCAAACACACATTCTTAAGAAGGACTTTGCCAAGGCAGAGGAATACCTTCAACAAGCAGCCCAGATGGACTACCTGGTAATGACTTTTGCTAAAGCCTCTTGAGTCTGGAGAAGGGGCTTTATTTAAAGGTGGTGATGCCATATCACACGTAGATTTCTGGTGAACAGAGGTGGTGGTCATCAGCTGTCAGTAAACTCATCTCTCTATACCCTTCCATTTGCTTTTCTTAAGTAATCATGAGTTGGCTGGGCACGGTGGCTCATGACTGTAATCCCAGCACTTTGGGAGGCCGAGGCAGGCAGATCATGAGGTCAGGAGTTCAAGACCAGCCTGGCCAACATAGTGAAACCCCATCTCTACTAAAAATACAAAAAATTAGATGGGCGTGGTGGCGGATGCCTGTAATCCCAGCTACTCAGGAGGGTGAGGCAGGAGAATCGCTTGAACCTGGGAGGTGGAGGTTGCAGTGAGCAGAGATTGAGTCATTGCACTCCAGCCTGGGCGACAGTGCAAGACTCCATCTCAAAAAATAAAAATAAAAATAAAGTAATCATGAGTTTTGCAAAGGGCGGAGAAAAGGATATCTTTAGCTGATAGTGTTTATTTCAATTTTTCTAGATTTTTTATATTTTCTCATGTGAACAGTATTGGGGTTATGCTTGAATGTTTTTCTTAATATTTACTCCACACCCAAAATGGCTTTGAAGAATGCAAGAAAGAAATCTGAGGGCAGACCTAGAAAAATGTCTCCTTGTACAATTAAATGGTTATGTTTCTGAGTGCTCTTAGAAAAAGAAAACGGTTGATCTGAAAAAGAAAAGAAAAGAGAAAGGAAGTGGACAATCTATCTAAATTTAAATGTTAAACAAAGATCATCAATATACTTTTAAATACTACCTTATCCCATGTACTACTTGCTTTTCACTTTCCCAGAACCCCAATGTCTGGGGCCTGAAGGGCCATCTCTATTTTCTGAGTGGAAATCATTCTGAGGCCAAGGCATGCTATGAACGAACCATTAGCTTTGTAGTGGATGCTTCTGAGATGCACTTCATCTTCCTGCGACTGGGGCTCATCTATCTGGAAGAGAAAGAGGTGAAGGGTAGAGGATGGGGAATAACCCCATGGTCTGGGACCTGATTGTAATTCAAGCATTGACATCTATCTGTGTGGACTAAAACTAGTAATATAATAATGACACTTGTACATCCAAAGGTAAAGTGACTTGCCCAACATCAGACAACCAGTAATTAGTGGAAGCAGCATTCAAACTCAGGCAGGCTGAAACCAGAGTCTGTGATTTTAACCATTATCCTACTAAACAGTTCTTAAGAACTCAGTAAGTGTTATGTTAGCTAAAATTGTATTCGCAGTAGTAGAAACATCATTAGCTTGACTTACCTAACAGAAGGTATCATGGGCTTCAAAAGGACTTCTCTCCAAACTTTCTCCTAAACACAAAAGGTTATATTTAATCTAGCTGAGGCTAACCCCATTCCATAGGGCACTCTGACCTGACCGTGGAAGCAGTCCCTCCCCATATTTTGGGAAATATTCCGAGTTCTTTGGAAAAAAAAAAAAAAACCTTTCTTTTATGGAAAATTTCAATACATACAAAGTAATCAGAATAGAATGAAACACCATGGACCCATCATCTCACTATAACAATTATCAACATTCTGCCAAAGGCCTTTTGACTCCCCTGTTTTTGTTTTGACTTTATTCTATTTTTCCCATCAGAACACCCAGTTATCTTTTTATTTAATATAAAACAGCAACAGCAACAAGAAATTACAATGCTGTATGTTAAGTGGAAAGCTCACATAGGCTTGAGAGAAATCCCTGTCCCACTGTAGTGAAGTATATAAGGAAAAGTTTTCTTTCTGATGTCATTGAAAGCTGCATCTTCAGAGCACTGCTGACAGGCAGACCCCGGGCAAGCAGGTCTTAGGCTGTTTGCTGAGGCTCAGCTATAGATGTATCTCATGTTGGAGATACAGGACAAGAAATTGTCCCTTCACGGCTATGTCCTTTGAAAGTTTGTCTTTTGAGTTTTTCTAAAATTCTAAGATCTTTTACAACAAAGGGAATAGATTTCCAGAATGATGAGGCTGTATCAAGTATACCTTTTAGTCCAGAGATTGTATGTTTGTCATGCCACCACATGATGTTGCATTTAAGTGAAAGGGAGTAATCCATGAAATGGAGGTGGAATTCAGGTAATCATGATGGTTGCCCCCACTTTCAGTGTAACTCCTTGCCTCAACTCTTACAGAGACTATAAATGTCTTTGGAACTACTTCCAAGTGAAAGTCTGCCCTTTCATGTAATCTATCCATCTCCTCTCACCAATCTTCTTGCGATAACTCCCTTAAGGTAGACGTAAAAGTACAATTAAAGGACTTGCTTAACTTAGATTGTTCTGGAGAGCGACTATCAGAGATCCCATGATCATCCCAGCAATATGGGGTTTGAAGCTTCTAGAACAGTAGCTTAGTGGTGCTTTCTTTCTACAGTATGAAAAGGCAAAGAAAACCTATATGCAAGCCTGTAAGAGATCACCTTCATGCCTTACCTGGCTAGGACTGGGAATCGCCTGCTATCGGGTAAGAGGATGAAGGCTTGAGACTAGGGCTGTGGATACAGCTGACCTTGATTCCTTGGCCTTCCAAGCATCCTGGGGGTTTGTGATGACATTGGAATAGCAATCAGGGCTGTCTGCTGTAATGAAAAGTTGTTCTTCAAAGGTGTTCAGTGAACTGAAGGTCACTTAACTAGCTAGAAAAATAAAAGATCTTTTAAAAAAATCCCAGAAAAACCTGAACTAAGAAGCTACATAATAAAAAAATTTCATGTTATTTGGTATAGACACTCTTTTGTGATATTATCTGTAAGAAAAAGGTGATATGGGAGATGAAGAATCTATTCAAGTCAATTAAAGAAATTGATTGACACTTACTAAGCACTGTGACCCTTTGATATGCAGGAGGAGTTGCTGTAACTTCTGGCAGAAGCTTTTGCTCTGCTTCTCCTAAAAACGCTTTACTTAACCTTCCCTCATTTCCTCCAGTCTTCAAAGAGGCAAACATCCTCTTGTTCCTGCCTAATTTCTTCAGGTGTGTTATTGATTCCATGTCTCTCCCTTTCTTTGAATACCTTACTCACTTATTTATTTATTTATTTATTTATTTATTTTTTGAGATGGAGTCTCGCTCTGTCTCCCAGGCTAGAGTGCAGTGGTGCAGTGGTGTCACCTCAGCTCACTGCAACCTCTGCCTCCTGGGTTCAAGTGATCCTCCTGCCTCAGCCTCCTGAGTAGCTGGGATTACAGGTGCCCACCACCATGCCAGGCTAATTTTTGTATTTTTAGTAGAGATGGGGTTTCACCATATTGACCAGGCTGGTTTGGAACTCCTGACCTCAAGTGACCACCTGCCTTAGCCTCCCAAAGTGGAGGGATTACAGGTGTGAGCCACCTCACTTAGCCCCTCATTACTATTTTTCAGCCATAAAGATAATATGTGTTCATTATAGAAACTTTAGAAGAAGCCAGGAGCAGTGGCTCACACCTGTAATTCCAGCACTTTGGGAGGCTGAGGCTGAAGAATCTCTTGAACCTAGGAGTTTGAGAGAAACCAACCTGGGCAACAGAGCAAGACCCCCATCTCTACAAAAACATTAAAAATTAACCAGGCATGGTGGCATGTGCCTGTAGTCCCAGATACTTGGAAGGCTAAGGTGGGAGGATTGCTTGGTGGGAACACAGAAGTTAGAGGCTGCAGTGAGCCATGATTCTGCCACTGCAGTCCAGGCTGGGTGACAGAGCAAAACCTCATCTCTAAAAATAAATAGACAAATAGATACAAAATATGAAGAAAACATTAAAGTATCCATAACTCCACAAGTTGGTGATAACCACTGTTAACATTTGAATGCATTTTCCTCCCGTCTTTTTTTCATATATATGAAAGCAATTTTAATGTATAAAATGTAAATATTTACTGCTTTGTAACCTTTTTTCTACTTAACAGTATAGTATTGGTATCTTCTTATAGCTCTGTCACCCAGGCTGGAGTGCAGTGGCACCATCTTGGCTCACTGCAACCTCTGCCTCCTGGGTTCAAGTCATTCTCCTGCCTCAGCCTCCTGAATAGCTGGGATTACAGGCGTGTGCCACCACACCCAGCTAATTTTTGTGTTTTTAATAGACACGGGATTTTGCCATGTTGGCCAGGCTGGTCTCGAACTCCTGTCCTCAGGTGATCCTTCCACCTCAGCCTCCCAAAGTGCTGGGATTACAGGCGTGAGCCACCGCACCCGGCCTGTGTTTTGTTTTTCACACATCTGTCAGTGAGCTCTTTGAGGGCAGCTATTGTATTTTATTTATTTACTTGAGACAGGGTCTTGCTGTGTCACCCAGGCTGGTGTACAGTGGCTCAATCTCAGCTCGTTGCAATCCCTGCCTCCAGGGCTTGGTTGATCATCCTGCCTCAGCCTCCTGAGTACCTGGGACTACAGGATTTTATTTTTTTACTCCCAGCATCTAGCATACTGCCTGACACAGAGCAAATCCTTGGCAAATGTAGGTTGATTAAATAATGAATCAATGTCTCAGAGACTTCAAAGTGTGGGCCAAAGTATGGGTGTGGGTGAAAGGCCGTCTCTTATCTTTGGCCTAGAAACCCATTATTTAATTATTTTAAAGCAGAAAAAGTAGGCTGGGCACGGGTGGCTCATGCCTGTAATCCCAGCACTTTGGGAGGCCAAGGTGGGCAGATCACTTGAGGCCAAGAGTTTGACAGTCTGGCCAACATGGTGAAACCCCATCTGTACTAAAAATACAAAAATTAGCCGGGTGTGGTGGCGGGCACCTGTAATTCTAGCTACTTGGGAGGCTGAGGCAGGAGAATTGATTAAACCTGGGAGGCGGAGGTTGCAGTGAGCCGAAATCACGCCATTGCACTCCAGTCTGGGCAGCACAGCGAGACTCTGTCGAAGAGAAGAGAAGAGGAAAAGAAAAGAGAAAAGAAAAGGGGGGGGGAGGGGAGGGGAGAGGAGAGAGGAGAGGAAAGGAAAGAGAGGAGAGGAGAGGAAAGAAAAGAGAAAAGAAAAGAAAAGAGAAGAGCTACTTTACTGGGGAAGGGAGAGCCTTTTGGAATGTTTTACAAAGCAACAAAGCAAACTCACAGTTTTAGGAAGCAGCAACAATTTCCATGTGCCCAGAGCTCAGAGTGCACCCTAGAGTCTCTGAATACTGCCTTGATTGCTCGGGATTGGGCTGTTAATAACTGATACTAGGGGAAAGAAAGCTTTCTGGACAACAGTATTTCAACAGGCAAATCAGATTTTTACCTCAAGAAAAGGATGCACAATGTAAAGAAAAAAAACTATAAATGTATCTGACAGCCCACTGTGTGTGGAGAAATCACTGAATGATGCACACATGAGAGTGAGTTCCTGTGGATTTCCAATCTTGCACCTGAAGCTCCATGGTTTATAGATGTCCTGATGGGACCGCTGTAGAGGGAAGGAAGAAAGGGGTATAAGTTAAGAGCTTACTAGGCAGGGCTTCAGAATCCCCGACCTGGCTTTTTAATCAGAGCTCTTCTACTTTTAATTGGTTCATATATTGAACCACCACATAAGATTTCCTTTGAAGAAAAGAGTTCTGATGCTAAAAATATTAAAAAGTTGAAAACCATTGGTATAGGTCATATACACCAGTATTATTGGGACATAGTGGTTTCAGCTAAGCTAACTCATGTCTCATTTTTCTGTCAAGCTGGAGGAGCTCACAGAGGCTGAGGATGCTCTCTCTGAAGCCAATGCATTGAACAACTACAATGCTGAAGTATGGGCATATCTGGCTCTGGTCTGCCTGAAAGTGAGTGTTTATTATCCTTACACAATGCCCTTTTAGGGCACAGAGGTGAGGGATCAAGTAAGCAAGGGGCAGCAGATGGCCATTAATGCATGGTAACTGAAATCTGATAAGCTCTAGGTGTAAATCATTATGCTGATGACAAAGGAAGGGCCAAGTCTGGGCAGGCTGTACTTGGAACATGCTTAAAAATAATATATTTAGGTGTGTTTCTCTGGAAAGGAAGTTCTAAAAATAGCAATATTGTATCTAAAAATAGGAGCAACATAAACTAGGTCACAGATTGATGAAGGAGATGTTCTACTAGTGTTTCTGAATCATTTCTTCCCATTGAAATGCTGGCTGAGGGTGCTTGTCCTTGATTTAGACGGGATATTGGGTGGAGGGTAATGTGGGAGTTCATGATAGGTGCTTTACCTATTAAAAATAACTCTCCCATAGTTAGACTTAAATAGCTTGTGTATCAGTCTAAGATCAGATTGGGAATAATGAGAGTAGCCCTCAGTTTTCCACTGGACAGTATGACACCAAATTGGCAGGAAGTATTATTATAAGAGAAATGAACAAAACAAAAATTACTAGATTTTCTCTTTAGTGTAAATATCCCAAATATCAATATTTTAAAAATACCTGAGGTCTGGCCGGGTGTAGTGGCTCACGTTTGTAACCCCAGCAATTTGGGAGGCTGAGGCAGGTGGATTGCTTGAGCTCAGGAGTTCAAGACCAGCCTGGGGAACATGGCAAAACCCTGCCTCTTCAAAAAATTAACCAGGGATGGTGGGGAGCGCCTGTGGTCCCAGCTACTTTTGAGGGTTGGGGTAGGAGGATCACTTGAGCCTGGGAGGCAGAAGTTGCAGGGTGCTGAGATTGTGCCACTGCACTCCAACCTGGGTGACGGAGTGAGACCTCGTCTCAAAAAAAAAGAAAAAAAAAACAAATAAAAAGAGTTCTTACCCCAGCTCTCCCCTAACTAGCTCTAGGATCTGAGGCAAGTCACTTAACTTTATTGGGCCTCAATTTCCTCATCTTTAAACTAAAAGGGCCAGTATGGAAGACCATAATATGCTTCTTTTAGAAATTGATCAGTCAAATAGGAAGAAAAATAGGATATATATACAGATGTATAACCCATTTAACAGGTTTGAGTTCAAACACCAATGTAGAACTCTTCACTTAACAATGAGAGGACACATATTATTTTCAAGTACAAATGAGTTATTTATAAAGGTTGACCACATGCGAAACCAGAAAGAGGGGTTCAACAAATACATACAGATCACACGGCAGTAAAATTATAAATCAACAACTAAAAGCCCAAAAGACTCATATACCTTTGGAAACTGAAAACATGCTTGTAATTAATTAATAAGTCAATGAAGAAACCTTGTGACACTTCAAATATGAAGTCTTCTGTGCTAGGTAGAATTCTAAAGATGGCCCCCTCCCCTAAGATTAATCTGTTAAACACTAATGTAGGTACTGCTGTAAAATGATTTTGCAGATGTAAATAAAATACCAAATCAGTTGACATTAAAATACAGAGATTATCTGGGTGGACCTGACCCAGTCAGGTAAGTCTTCTAAAAGCAGAGAGTTTTCTCTGGTGGTGGGAGCAGAAAGGAAGTCAGATTTGAAACATAAGAATCATTCAGTATAGCATCCCTGGCTTGAATATGGAGAAGGACCACATGTCAAGGAATGTGGGTGGCATCTAGAAGCTAACAGCAGCCCCTGCTGAGAGCCAGCAAGGAAATAGGGACCTTCTAGGAACCTACAAGCACAAAGAACTGAATTCTACCAACAACCTGAATAAGCTTGGGAGTACATTCTTCTCCAGAGCCTGCAAATAAGAACTCAGCATAGATGACACCTTGATTTTGGCCTTGTGAGACCCTAAGCAAAGAACTAGTTGAATAATGTCAGGCTTCTGATCTATGGAAAATGTGATATGATAAATGGGTGTTATACACAGCAGTAGAAAATTAGGCTTTATAGTAGATTTTTATAATAATGGTCCCCATTTAATTATGCTGTCATGTCCACATCCTTTGCAATGTTATGTTGCCACTCACTCCCGCCAAGAGACGGAGTCTCTTTCTCATTTCTCCACCCCCTTGAATCTAAGCTAAACTTGTGACTTTCCCTGACCAGTAGAATATGGTGGAAGTGACATTGTGTGAATTCTCAGAGGTTAGGCTTTTAGAAGCCTTCAGCCACCACTCTTGAAACTCTGGGACCACTGTGCTGTGAAGAAGCCCAGTTTAGCCTGTAGAAGGCTATAGGAGTCCACATGGAAGAGAACTCAACCACTCCAGCCAACAGCCAACATTAACTGCTATTTGAGTAAGGTTTTCTTGGATCCTCCAGTCCTAGCCAAATTGTCATATGACCTCAGCTGCATGAGTGATCTCAGGGAAAACCAGCAAAACAGACCAAATTACCTGTAGAATTTTGAGAAATAACATATTATGTTTTAAGCCATTAAGTTTTGGGTTGGTTTGTTATACTTCAGTACATAACTGAAATGAGGCTGAATAAAAACAAAGCCAATATATATTAGAATTATGGGATAAAATTAAAGCAATAAATAGAGGGTAATTTATAGCCTTAAATACATATGTTAGAAACAAAAATTGAAAATCAATGAATTAATTATTTAAATAAATAAAGTAGTAAAGGGAAAGCAAGGAAACCCAAATGATAATTGAGAAAATGATAAGGAGTAGAAATAAATGAAAATTTCAACAAGGACATAATAGGATTAACAAAATTATGAGCTGTTTTTTGCAGAGACTAGTGAACAGACAAACGTCTTGCATGACTAAGAATTTTGTTTAAAATGGAAAGACACAAATAATATTAGCAGCAAAAAGGAGACTAAATTAAAATCATAGGCTATTCTTATTCTACTAATTATTTAAAAAACTAAATCATTGGCTAAAATTAATACCCATTCATGACTTTTTAAAAAAGCAAACTAGCTTTTTTAAAATCTGAAACTACATGTCCCAAAATCTAAACTATTATATGAAATGGTGAAAAGTTAGAAGCATTCCTTTTGAAGTCAGGAACAAGATAAGGAAAATGTTATTGTCACTTCTACTTGAAACTATACTGGAGGTTCCATTAAGGCAATAACACATACACATACACACATAAAAGAAACCGAAGGTAAAAGGATTAGGTATGAACCCAAGAAAATCTACAAGCAAACTGAAATATGTAATAAAAGAGTTCACTACTGAAATGGTAGATAAAAAACTAACAATGATGGTTACTAGTCAGGGCAGTCATTGGGGTACAGGGTGTATAGGGAGACGGGTGGAAGCAAAACTCATTGTATGCTTTATTATATCCTTTTGACTTTTGAGTAATATAAATGTAGTCAATGAAGATTAACACAAAGAAGTGGATGGACAAAGTTGCTGGATAAAAGATCAATATAAAAATCAATGTCATCAAAATCAGAACAATCAATTTGAAAGTCTGATTTTTAAAATCCCATTCAAGACCTGTGTGGAGAAAATCATAAAACTTTATTGTAAAAGAAAATCTAATAGTCGGAAAGATATACCATATCCATGGGCAGGAAGTTTTGATGACATAAAGATGAAAGTTTTCCCTAAGTTAATATCTAAGTTTAAGGCAATTCCAATAAAAATAATAACATAAGATTTTCAAGGAACTTGATGAGATAAATCCTAAAATTCACTTGGTTGAATAAAGGCCAAAAAAAAAAAAATAGCTATGACAGTATGGAAGAAAGAGTAAGGAGGAAGGGCTTTCCTATTAAATATCAAGCCTTATCATGAAGTTGCAACAATTAACACTGAGTACTATTAGTGTAAGAGTAGGTAAGTGAAACAATTGGCAGACAGAAATAGACTGATATATATATGGAAACTTAGGTTTTGAGTAGATAGTATTTAAAAGTAATTGGAGTTTTCTAGAAATGTACTATGATGCGCTTCCTCTAGCAATTTGAAAATGAGTGTGCACAAGTTATTAATTACAGTATTATTGCAATTGCAAAATAATGGAAACAACCTAAATGGAGTTCATTTATTAAACATGGGAGAATGTTTAAATAAACTATGGTATATTCACATAATGGAATACTATGCAGCTGAATAAAAATAATGAGGAAGATCTCTATGAACTAATGTGGAATGATTTTCAGTTTATATTATTAAGTAAAAAAAGTGAAGTGCAAGATTATACCACCTTTTGTATAAGAAAGAAGGAAAAAGAAGAAAATATACACGAATCTCTTCTTCTTCTTCTTTTTTTTTTTTTTTTTTTTTTTTGAGACGGAGTCTCGCTGTCGCCCAGGCTGGAGTGCAGTGGCGCTATCTGGGCTCACTGCAAGCTCCGCCTCCCAGGTTCGCCATTCTCCTGCCTCAGCCTCCCGAGTAGCTGGGACTACAGGCGCTGGCCACCACGCTCGGCTAATTTTTTGTATTTTTAGTAGAGACAGGGTTTCACCGTGTTAGCCAGGATGGTCTCGATCTTCTGACCTCGTGATCCGCCCGCCTCGGCCTCCCAAAGTGCTGGGATTACAGGCGTGAGCCACCGAGCCCGGCCGAATCTCTTCTTTAGTGCAAAAAGAAGCAGAGGAAGGATAAACCGAGATTAATGAGAGTAGATTCTACAGGACATCAGTGGGCATGGGTAGAGGAGGGAGGAAATGAGAGGGATGACACTGTGATGTCCCTTTTTGTAGAGTTCTGACTTTTGGGACAATGCTAATGTTTCGTATATTTTTTAAAAAAGAAAATCAGCAAGAAATGGGGAGACCACATAATTATGCACAAACAAAACCAAATAAAATTGTATTTCAAATGAATAACGTAATTACACTGACAATGCAGAAAAATAATTAACTCATGGTACTTTTGAAAACATTCTTTGCAATGTAGACTAATACATACTATATTATCAGGCTAAAGAGAAAAAACCTTTATACACATTTTAGAGTATAGCTTTAGGCTTCATTTTTGCAAAGGCATGAGTTAGCAGTTCTGATATTACTAGGTATTCTATGATTTAACAAATAATTATGTTGTGGATAATGGGAATCATATTTTTCACTGTGCTTCAAATGAAGTTACAAATGTGGAAACAAGAAGGATAGAACGACCTTGTAGTGGTGGATTAGAATGGGAGATACTGATAAGAGCTTATTGTTTGATAGATTAAATAGATACAGGTATAAATAGGTATATAGAAATATATGTGTATTTATAGAAATATATTCATATGTGTCTAAAAACCTATATCTCAAAAATAAATAGTGGTGGCAGGGGGCATAAGTACATCTAATGCTCAGGTCTTGGTTTCTAAATCCATTTAAGAAACTAGGGCATTTGTCCAGTTTAGAAAGAAAGGGTTTGTTGGGGGACCAGAGGCTTCTTGGAAGATGGCCAAAAATTCCAGAACTAGTGCACAGAAAGTAAAAGATGAGTCTGAGATCTTGTTGAGTCAGAAAGTAAAAAATGTTCAAAGAAAGACTGGCACATATCAAAACAGCATAGGGAAAAAATAAAAGAAACACGAACTAGCTTAAAGTGGGGACTCCTGCTGGCTAAAACAACGATAATTTGAGCATCCAAATAAATAATTGTAGAAAAGGATTACAAATAAGAATCTATGAGCCCACAGTGATATAATTAAACAAATAAGTGGTAGAGAAAGGAAAGCTTACAGTCAAAGGCCAAGTGCTAAATGTATGAAGAATGATGGAATTGGAAAATCGCACTTTGGAAACCATCATAATAGATTCAGTGGACAATCATCAATGTATGCTAAAATTATGGTTGAAAAGTTCAAGGAGTAAGAAAATATTTCATAGTCTCAAAGTACCTCCCCACAAGATACCTATTAATTACAAAGGGGAAAATAGTAACATTAGAGCAGAAAAACCTGGCAATGTAATAAATGATCAAAGTTAACATCACAAGTATTGAGATAAGCAGCTTGTGCTTCCTGATATGGTGCACTGAGACCAGAACATTTTTATGGTATTCCTGTTAAAAGTTCATAACCTAATATGATTATGAGGGAACATCAGACAAACATGAATTGGGGAATAGTTTACAAAATAGCGCTCTATTTTAAAAAATGCCAATGTCACGAAACACAAAGACTCAAGAACTATTCCAGATTAAAAGAAACTGGAGACATAAATAATGAATACAATGCATGATCTTGGATTTTATTTTCTTATAAAGGACATTATTGGGCTGGGCGTGGTGGCTCATGCCTGTAATCCCGGCACTTTGGGAGGCCAATTGAGCCCTGGAATTTAAGAACAGCCTGGGCGACATAGTGATACCTTATCTCTACAAAATATTAAAAAAATTAGCTGGGCATGATGGCACCTTGTAGTCCCAGCTACTTGGGAGGCTGAGGTGGGAGGATTGCTTGAGCCCAGGAGGTTGAGGCAGCAGTGAGCTGTGTTCACACCACTACACTCCAGTCTGGGTGACACAGCAAGATCCTGTCTCAAATAAATGAATGAGTGAATGAAGAAATGAATGAATGATATTATTGGAACAATTGGAAAAATCTTGATAAGGTATATAGATTAGATAATAGTATTCTACCTATACTAACTTCCTGATTGTGATAATTGTACTGTGGTTATATAGGAGAATATCCTTGATTTTAGAAAACACATTCTGAAGTATTAAAATTGAATCATATCTCTAATTTACTTGCAAATGTTCAGGAAGAGTTAGGTGTGTGTTTATGTAGATATACACACACATATATACTTTAACTTTTCTATATATTTTTAAGTTTTCTATATTTTTCTAACTTTTATACACACACACATACAGTAATCCCTCCTTGTCCCCCAGGGATATGTGCCAAGACCCCCCCAGTGGATACCTGTAACAAAGGATAGTACTGAATCCTATATATACTATGCATGAATTTCTTTTTTAAAATAATTATTAAAAATTTTTTTCTAATAGCCCACAGGTGCTACTAAATATGCACAATTTCTTTTTCCTTCTTCACAATTTCATGGATAAAAGATAAGTTCATTACACAGATCTTAGCAACCTCAGCATACATTTTTTTTCTTTCCTGATTAAGTCAAGAGCTTTCACCTTTTCATGAAAAGGAAGCACTTTATGGCTTCTCTTTTGCATATCCAAATTGCCAGCATCACTACTTTTGTGCTATGAATCCATTATTAAGTAAAATAAGGATGGCTTGAATACAAGCACTGTGAGACCATGACAGCTGATCTGATAACGGAGAGGGCTATGAAGTGACTAACTGGCAGGTAGTGTCTACTGTGGGGATATGCTGGATAAAGGGATGACTCACATCCTGGGAGGGATGGCACAAGATTTCATCACGCTCTTCATCATAGCAGTGTGCAATTTAAAACTTATGAATTGTTTATTTCTGGAATTTTCTATGTAATATTTTCAGATCTTGGTGGGCTGAGGTTGATCTTGGGTAAGTGAAGGTGTGGAAAGCAAAACCTCAGATAAGGGAGACTACTGTATACATATATATATGTATACAGTACATGTATTCTTTCCTGAGAGAAGGAAGAGAGAACTGTTTTTGTAACTTTTATTTAATCTGAAATTATGTCCAAAAAATTTTAAAATACCCTTTAAAATAATGCAGATTGACACCACACTACACACCCACTAGAATAGCTTAAATCAAAAAGACAGGCCAGGCATGGTGGCTCATGCCTGTAATCCCAGCACTTTGGGAGGCTCAAGCAGGCAAATCGCTTGAGCCTGGGAGTTTGAGACCAGCTTGGACAGCATGGTGAAACCCCATCTGATATATTTTGGCTGTGTCTCTACCCAAATCTCATCTTGAATTGTAACTCCCACAATTCCCACTTGTTGTGGAAGGAACCAGGTAGGAGGTGATTGAATTATGGGGGTGGCTCTTTTCTGCACTGTTCTCCTGGTAGTGAATGAGTCTCACAAGATCTGATGGTTTTAAAAATGGGAGTTTCCCTACACAAGCTTCTTTTTGCCTGCTACCATCCACGTAAGACGTGACTTGCTCCTCTTTGCCTTCCACCATGATTGTGAGGCCTCGCCAGCCACTTGGAATTGTGAGTCCAATTAAACCTCTTTCCTTTGTAAATTGCCCAGTCTCTGGTATGTCTTTATCAGCAGCATGAAAACTGACTTAATACAGTAAATAAAAAATACAAAAAAATACAAAGATTAGCCAGGGGTGGTGGCGTGTGCCTGTAGTCCCGTGTACTTGGGAGGCTGAGATGAGAGAATCACCTTTTCCTGGAAGGTTGAGGCTGCAGTGAGCCCCTGTGATGGCACCACTGCACTCCAGCCTGGGTGACAGAATGAGATCTTGTCTCAAAAAACAAAAACAAAAACAAAAAAACAGATAGACAATGCCAAGTATTATCAAGGATGTGGATAAACTGGAATCCTCATACATTACTGGTAGGGTTGTAAATTGGTACAACCACTTTGGAAAACAGTTTGTCCGATTCTTAAAAAAGTTACATATATTTACCATATGTCCCAGCAATTCTACTTCTCTATATCTAGCCAAGAGAAATGAAGACATATGTCCACACAAAAATTTGTGTATGAATTTTTATCACAGCATTTAATAATAGCACAAAACTGGGAACATTTTACATGTCCATCAGTGAATGGGTAAATAAAATGAGGAATATTTATACAATGGAGTACTACTCAGCAGTTAAAATGAAATTCTGATTCATGTAACAATATGGATAAATCTCAAAAATATTATGGTAAGTGAAAAAAGCAAAGCACAGAAGACTATATATTATTTGATTCTATTTATTTGAAATAAGGAAAATAGATCAATGGTTGCCTGGAGCTAAAGGTGAGGATGGAGAGTAACTGCAAACAGGCATGAAAGAACTTTTTGGAGTAATAGGAGTCTTCTAACACTGGATTGTGCTGATGCTTGCACAACATAACGTTAAAATTAGTGAATTTTATGGTATGTAAGTTATGCCTTAATATAACTATTTTTTTATAAAGACACTATATAGCACCTGCAAAATGAGAAACAAATGGATTCTTCACTAAATGGTGATGGGACAACTGGCTACTATCCATATTAAAAAAAAAATTAGTTCCTTACCTCACACACCACACACAATTCCAACTGGTTTAAAGACCTAAGTTTTTTTCTTAAGAGACACGGTCTTGCTCTGTTGCTGAGGCTGGAGTGCAGTGCAGTAGGATGATCCTGGGCTCAAGGGATCCTCCCGTTTCAGCCTCCTGAGTAACTGGGACTACAGGCATGCACCACCACTCCTGGATAATTTATTTTATTTTATTATGTGTAGAGACAGAGTCTCACTATGTTGCCCAGGCTAGTCTTGAACTCCTGGACTCAAGTAATCCTCATGCCTCAGCCTTCCAAAGAGCTGTGATGATAGGCATGAGCCTCTGTGCCCAGCCCTAACGATCTAAGATCTAAGCCTTTTTTTTTCTTTTTTTTTTTGAGACAGGGTCTTGCTCTGGTACCCAGGCTGGAATGCCGTGGCCGGAACACAGCTCACTTGCTGCCTCGACCTTCTAGGCTCAAATGATCCTACTGCCTCAGCCCTCCAAGTAGCTGGGACAACAGATGTGTACCACCATGCCTAATTTTTTCATTTTTTGTAGAGACAGAGTCCCACCATGTTGCCCAGGCTGGTCTTAAACACGTGGGCTTGAGTGATCTTTCCCCCTCAGCCTTGCAAAGTGCGGGGATTACAGGCATGAACTGCTGCACCCAGCCCTGTGCCCATTTTAAAATCAGATTGTAGAGTTTTTTCCTTATTGTAGCAGCTACTTATATAACCTGGATGCTAATCCTCTATTAGTTATAAATTCTGCAAATATTTATAATAAGTCCTTAAACTTTATTTTAGTGTCATTTGTTATACATGAGTTTCCAACTTTAAAGTTGTGGGAAAAATCACTTGAGCCTGGAATGTTGAGGCTGCAGTGAGCTGTGATTGTGCCACTGCACTCCAGCCTGAATGACAGAGCCAGACCCTGTCTCAAAAAAGAAAAAACAAAGGAGGGGGAGGGGCATGGGGAACAACATAGGAATATGCAGTTTGCTAATGTGGAGACTGTAAAAGTTAATACATGTATGAGAAGAAGCTCTGTGTCACTAGTAAGCATAAGAATGCAACTTAGAATAATGATGTGGCAGAAATTCACAGCCATCAGATTGGCAAAAATTAAAGTATGGTATTAGCACTTACCGGGGTAACCAGCCCCCAATATTTCAATGTAGGTTTTTTTCTATTTTCCCTAAGTGTCGGCCGGTCTGAGAAATAAAGGGAAAGAGTACAAAAAAGAGAAATTTTAATCTGGGTGTCCGGGGGTGACATCACATGTCGGCAGGTTCCGTGATGCCCCCTGAGCCACAAAACCAGCAAGTTTTTATTATGGATTTCAAAAGGGGAGGGGTGTACGAATAGGGTGTGGGTCACACAGATCACATGCTTCAAGGGCAATAAAATATCACAAGGCAAATGGGGACAGAGCGAGATCACAGGACCAGGGCGAAATTAGAATTGCTGATGAAGTTTCATGTCCCACTGGGCATGCATTATCAGTGATAACGTCTTATCAGGAGACAGGGTTTGAGAGCAGACAACTGGTCTGACTAAAATTTACTAGGCAAGAATTTCCTAATCCTAATAAGCCTGGGGGCACTACAGGAAACCGGGGCTTTTTTCATCCCTTATCTACAACCATATAAGAGAGACACTCCCACAGCGGCCATTTTAGAGACCTACCCCTGGGAATGCATTCTCTTTCTCAGGGCTGTTCTTGCTGAGAAAAAGAATTCAGCGATATTTCTCCTATTCGCTTTTGTAAGAAGAGAAATATGACTCTGTTCTGTCAGGCCCCACAGGCAGTCAGGCCCAATAGTTATTTCCCTTGTTCCCTGAAAATCAAAGCCATCCTGTTCCTTTTGGATGCCCAGATTTCATATTGTTCAAACACACATGCTCTACAAACAATTTGTGCAGATAATGCAATCATCACAGGATCCTGAGGCGACATACATCCTCAGTTTACAAAGATGACGGGATTAAGAGATTAAAATAAATACAGGCATAGGAAATTATAAGAGTATTGATTGGGGAAGTGATAAATGTCCATGAAATCTTCACAATTTATGTTCAGAGATTGCAGTAAAGACAGGCATAAGAAATCATAAAAGTATTAATTTGGGGAACTAATAAATGTCCATGAAATCTTCACAATTTATATTCTTCTGCCATGGCTTCAGCCGGTCCCTCTGTTCAGGGTCCCTGACTTCCCACAACAAGCACTGATGAAGACTCTCATAATTGTAATTGGATGTAAATTGGCATAACCACTTTTAAGTACAATATGGCATTATTTAGTTACATTCATATCTACAATTTGGCAATGTCATATCTAGATATAATCCTAAGAAAAATACAAGAAGACATGTACAACATCTGTAATGCTAGCTACTCAGGAGGCTGAGGCAGGAGAATCGCTTGAACCCAGGGGGCGGAGGTTGCAGTGCTGAGATTGTGAGAGTGCTGAGATCGTGCCATTGCACTCCAGCCTGGGTGACAGAACAAGACTCTGTCTCAAAAAAAAAAGGAGAAGAAGAAGAAGATATGTACAAGGATGTTTACTGCAGCAATGTTCATGATAGCAGAAAAATTATTTTTCAAAATTGTTTTGGCTATTCTGGATCCTGACATCATCTGGGCCTCTGCCTCCCTGTGGCAGGAGGGAAACAAAGTAATAGTGGTAGGAAAGGAAGATGTGCTGGAAAATGCCGCTGGCAATTCAGTGAACTTCAGGTGGGAACATTTCAAAATGTAGATTTGGAGGAAGTAAGGGTTTAGGGTATGAAAGTTTGGTGAACTAGTAAAACTTTCATATGGACTAGCATTAATCAGAAAATTGGACTAGATATTCCCCAGGTCCCCTTCAGACATGAATATTCTGTGGTTCTTACATATTTAAGCTTTACCAAGTGACTTTCCATACTCTAAGTAACTATGTAACAAACTCAGGAAGTAGAATAGTGGATTCATATTATCTCATTTAACTTCTGGAGGAGTGCTCCATGCAAAGAATAATATAAACTGGTGGGGAGTAGTTAGTGTTCTTATCTCATATCCAGATCTTCATAGAAGTAATTCTGATACCTACTTTTTCTAATTCCTAGAGACAGAGTAATGTAGTAGTTAAAAACTTAGACTCTGGAGTCAAACTGCATTGTTTTAAACCTGGCTCCTCTACTTACTAGTTTTATAACCCTGGCAAGTTACTTATCCTCTCTGTAAATTGGGAATAATAAATGACAGTAGTTATCTCCTAGGTCTTGAGGATTAAGAATGAACTTAAGTAAAGCACTAAAAACAACATCAATAATGAAAACAATGTAAATCACATAGTATGGACTGGTAAGTGTTAATTATTATTAACAGAATGGCTTCAGTCCTAAGAGGAACAAATGACTCATGGTGCTTTCAAAAAGGTGAGAGGCCAAGTTATCTTTAAGCTTTTCAAAAGGAAGGAGGAATTTTTTTTCCTTTTTTTTTTTTTTTTTTTGAGATGGAGTCTTGCTTTGTTGCCCAGGATGGAGTGCGGTGGCACGATGTCGGCTCACTGCAACCTCCGCCTCCTGGGTTCAAGCGATTCTCCTGCCTCAGCCCCCCGAGTAGCTGGGACTACAGGTGCATGCCACCACACCCGGCTAATTTTGTGTATTTTTAGTAGAGTCAGGGTTTCACTGTGTTAGCCAGGATGATCTCGATCTCCTGACCTCGTGATCCACACACCTCGGTCTCCCAAAGTGCTGGGATTATGGGCATGAGCCACCGCGCCTGGCCAGGAGGAATTTTTTTTTAAAAAAACCGTTTTCTCCCTACCACCTTTCATTTGCTAGCTTTCCCTCTGAATTCAGAAGTTGTTAACTGGAAGGTGTAGAAGCCTCTGCCTTAGGTGTAGGTACCTCTGCCTTAGCTGAGGCAATGTATTTTCCTTACCATAATGTTTATGACCTGTCATCATCACCAACTGCTGCACTTTTTTCAGGTTGGACGGCAATTAGAAGCTGAGCAGGCCTACAAGTACATGATCAAGGTATGACACAGATGCCTCTGTCATTTGCCTGCCCCATGTTGAGGGTGGGAAATTAGGAGGGAGGCACTGGCTTAATTCAGGACTTTCATAATGTGAATGTTTTTCTAGAGGCTTTTCTTACCATCTTTGCCATTATTGTGGGGCTGCTGGGTTTGTAATAACAACCTACATATTACCATAGGTGATCTTTCTTCCAACTCTTTAGAGAGAATATATAATAGTTAATAGAAAGATAGCCTGGAGTCAGTCAACCTGAATTATGATTCTGGTTTTGCCATTAACTTACTGTGTTAATAATATTGTGGGCTTCATTTTCCTCGTGTAATATGTAGGGGTTGGTCTAGTCTAGGGATCAGCAAACATTTTCTGTAAAGGGCAAAATAGGAAATTTTGGGGGATTTGTAGGCCAAACAGTCTGTTGCAACTACTAAACTCTGTACTCGTAGTACAAAAGCAGCTATAGGTAATACATAAGTGAATGGCTGTCTTCCAGTACAATTTTACTTACAAAGAAACAGGCAGTGGCCGGGCACGGTGACTCACGCCTGTAATCCCAGCACTTTGGGAGGCTGAGGTGGGTAGATCACAAGGTCAGGAGATGGAGACCATCCTGGCTAACACGGTGAAACCCCGTCTCTACTAAAAATACAAAAAAATTAGCCGAGCGTCTTGGTGGGCGCCTGTGGTCCCAGCTACTCTGGAGGCTGAGGCTCCATCTCAAAAACAAACAAAAACAGCTAGTGAGCTGGATTGGCTCATGAACAACCCCTGGTCTGTTCTATAGTTACATATATATATATATATATTTTGAGACAGAGTCTTGCACTGTTGCCGAGGCTGGACTGCAGTAGCACGATCTCAGCTCACTGCAACCTCCACCTCCTGGTTCAAGTGATTCTTGTGCCTCAGCCTCCCAAGTAGCTGGGATTACAGGTATGTGCTACCATGCCCAGCTAAATTTTTTTTTTTTTTTTTTTTGAGATGGAGTCTTGCTCTGTCTCCCAGGCTGGAGTGCAGTGGCGCAATCGCCATTCACTGCAAGCTCCGCCTCCCGGGTTCAGGCCATTCTCCTGCCTCAGCCTCCTGAGTAGCTGGGACTACAGCCGCCTGCCACTGCGCCCAGCTAATTTTTTTGTATTTTTAGTAGATGGGGTTTCACCGTGTTAGCCAGGATGGTCTTGATCTCCTGACCTTGTGATCCCCCTGCCTCGGCCTCCCAAAGTACTGGGATTATAAGCGTGAGCCACCACACCTGGCCAAATTTTTGTATTTTTCGTAGAGACAGGGTTTTGCTATCTTGGCTAGGCTGGTCTCAAACTCCTGGTCTCAAGTGGTCCGCCCACTTCAGCCTCCCAAACTGTTGGAATTACAGGTGGGGGCCACCATGCCTGGCCTGTTCTATTAGTTATGAATTGCAAGTAACTTGACTTGAAAGACAGTGGTTTAAACAAATTAGTTTTTTCTCATCTAATGAAAAGCTCGTACCGCAGCTCCACAATGTCATCAGGGACCCAAAATCTATCTTTGTGCTCCACCAATTGTAGCATGCAGTTTCTATCCCTCATAGTTGCAAGACAGCCAGCGTAGCTTACTATCATATCCATGTTTCAGGCAAGATAAAGAACAATAAAGGGAAAAGGAAAGAGGGGCCATGCTACTTCACTTCCCTTTAAAGGACTTTCCCTAAATAAAGGGCTTCTCCAGGTGTCCTACCCAATGACTTTAGTTTACATTTCATTGGGCCACAATTGGTCATGACTACCTCTAGCTGCATGGGAAGCAGGAAAATGTGGCTTTTTAGCTGATTGCATTGCTGCCTTGAAAAGAAATTAAGATTTTGTTAGTAAGAAAAAATAGGTATTCTGTAGGCTCCTAGATGTCTCTACTACATATCTAGATTCTAAAATTAAAACCAGATCTAATATAAGCCTATGATTTCTGTCTCTGATTCCCTGATATCACTTGCCAGATGGGAATACTATGCATTAGCCAAAAGATGCTGGTAATAATGTGAACAGTTTTTAAAAATAAAAAAAGTAAACTTTAATGAAGTTATCTTACAAAAAAATGTACAAATCATGACCGTGCATAGTGCTTGATGAATTTTCGCAAAGTAAACATATCCATGTAACCAGGACAAGGTTCTAAGGTCTTCTACTGGAGTTTTCATGAAGTAGGGAATATAGGAAGAGCCAATTCCATCCCAGGGAACTATGTTCTTTAGCCGTAGCCCCACAAAAGAGGGGTCTTCAAAGCCACATAAAGTATATCACGTATGACATATATCTTTCCCTTTCTTCCTCTTTCATGTAGCTGAAATTGAAAGATGAGGCTCTGCTTGCAGAGATCCACACACTACAGGAAACAGTTGGCTTTGGAAATCCATCTTTCTGATACCCCTCCAGCTGAACAATTTTCTGCATGGGACTCTGAGTTCCTTTCCTTCCCAGAGAGTTTTACCATATGAAGCCTGGAGCTGGAGAATGAAAGAATCTTCACTATAAACAGAGACCCATTCATTTATTTCCATTGGCTGTGTTACTGGATGTTTTACTGGTTGACGAGAAACTGGGTCACAATAAAAAATGGAGATATGAAACTCAAAATTCATCAGTGTGGTTCTGGAGTTAACGTATACTGAGTTACATGTAGGTATTTAGTTATATAAATAACTATAGTGTAATTGCTATAATAATTATATGGCATAGATATACATATAATAAAATTAAGTTATAGTGGGGTCATTATTAGGGTTTCTGATGAAAGCTTATTGGATCACTCCTGGAGGAAGTCAGGTGCTAAGGTCTCTGGACAGGTTCAGTTAACTGAAATACAGGAATTAAGGCATCATTTTCAAAGGTGGCCCTGGAGGAAGACTGCTATGCTGGGTCACTGTATTAGGGCAAAGAGCATGTTAGCCCTTTGGAACTAACAGTAAACGAAAAAGCTGAACAGAGAGGTCTTTGCTGAAGGTGGAGCTATTGACACCTTCTCACCAAACACAGGCATCTTCATGGATCTAAACCACTAGGGCTCCAAGGAGACACCGTTACCCTCATCACCGAGGCCATATTCTCGGGCTACAGATAAAAAAAAAAAAAAAAAATTCATACTTCACCTCTGCCCTGGATCACAGCACGGCAAAAGCAGGAATAACTCCTCCTTTTTTTTTTTAAGGTGTGACTGCCTCGATAGGGGTGGGACAACAGGAGGAAAGGTGAGAAGTAAATTAATTTTGGTTAACGAGAAGGATAAAGTAAACTTTAGTCACTTACAATCCTTCTCCTAGTCTCGGCCCTGACACTACCTCCTCTGTGAAGTCTTCCTCAGCAAGCACTAGGTTTGCCTTCTCTGCTCGCTGTCCTTGCACTGAGTACTACTGATCGCCCTAGTTTCTCTGCTGTCATCTCACGGTCTCCCCAGCGGACTGTGAGCTCCACGAGGAAAGAACAGCGCCCTTTAGTATTTGCGTTCTCAGCGTTGCGCCTCGGCACCAACGCTTGCAAGATGGATGGCTTTTGTAGCACTTCTCTTGGCGCGCCTGGGATTCGCCTAAAACTTCTGACTCCAGCAGGGACTCACAAGCCTGAGAGGGATCGCACCGCCACTCCCACAACACACCACGAGAAACGCCTCTTTTGCAGCAGTTTAAGGTCCGTTAGGGGTCACCGTGTTGCATTGTGGGAAGTATAGGGCGGCAAGCGGAAGAGGCGTGGCGAGCGGATCATCCGCTTCCGGAGTCGAGGTTTTCTGTCGGCTTGCAGGTTTTTCCTGTGTTTGTCCTCTGCCCTGCCAAGGCCATAGAGCTGGTGCGTGCGGGTAGCGGGGCGCTCCGAGGAGCCGCACGCCGGCGGCACCATGGTCCACCTCAGTGAGTCGTCGGGCCCCCGCGAGACGTTCCGGGTGGTCACGGGGCTCGGGAGTTTGGGGCCGGGTGGGGAGTGCTCTCCCAAGCGCGATGGAGGCAACCCAAACCTGAAGCAGCCACATTGCCTTACATTTGATCCTTCTCTCAGTTTTTTCCCCACTTAATCACCGCTGAAAAATTTCCACCCCATTGAAGCAGCTAAGGCTCCGACAAGGTCACGGAGCCTAGTGCATGGCAAGCCTATGCGGAGTGGGTTTGGGTATGAGGAGGAGGTCATTGCTGGCTGGAGTGGCCAAGAGGGGTTTCACAAAGAAGAATAGCATCTAAACTGGATTGACAGGAATGGATTGGAAGTGAGACATTTCAGTGGGAAAAGGGAATTGTGCCGTCTGTGTCATTTTGTCCTTTTTGTGCTGTTTTTTGTGTCCTAACCAGCTGCTTTTCTACAGCTACTCTCCTCTGCAAGGCCTACCGTGGGGGCCACTTAACCATCCGCCTTGCCCTGGGTGGCTGCACCAACCGGCCCTTCTACCGCATTGTGGCTGCTCACAACAAGTGTCCCAGGGATGGCCGTTTCGTAGAGCAGCTGGGCTCCTATGATCCATTGCCCAACAGTCATGGAGAAAAACTCGTTGCCCTCAACTTAGACAGGATCCGTCATTGGATTGGCTGCGGGGCCCACCTCTCTAAGCCTATGGAAAAGCTTCTGGGTAACTCAGCTCTGGTCTTACCTTATTGAGGGGATTTTAAACTCAAGTCAGCTCCAGGACAGTAGGTGTAAGAATGATTTTCGGCTGGGCAGGGTGGCTCACGCCTGTAATAACAGCGCTTAGGGAGTCCGAGGCGGGTGGATCACCTGAGGTCAAGAGTTTGAGACCAGAGTGGCCAACATGATGAAACCCTGTCTCTACTAAATAAAAAAAAATTAGTTGGGCGTGGTGGCACACACCTGTAGTCTCAGCTACTGGGGAGGCTGAGGCAGGAGAATCACTTGAACCCAGGAGGCGGAGGTTGCAGTGAGCCAAGATCGCGTCACTGCACTCCAGTCTGGGCAACAGAGGGCGATTCGACCGCAAAGAAAAAAAAAAGAATTATTTTCATTCCCTCTAGGCTGTTCAGGACTGAAGTGGGAGCTGAAGTTGTGAACTAATTGGCATTTTGAATCTGGAGGCCCCTTTTGTGGACGCCTTTGTAAGACTTTGGGTGACTGGTTATTTTATGCTAAAAATGGGAATAATATGTTTTGAATGGCCATCTGTCAGTTTACGTTTTTTAAAGTAAGGAGAATATTGTTAGGGAAGTAGACATCCACTGTCTGCTTGCCGGGGAGAAGTAGTACAGAGTTTGGCAAGTGAGGAGCATGGTTTGCATCCATGCACTGGGTCAGATCTCAGACCTCAGTTCTGTGAGACAGTTCCTAGGGAAGCATTGGCTTATACTGTGTTATAATAAGTGAAAAATCTGTTACTTTTAGGTCTTGCTGGCTTTTTCCCTCTGCATCCTATGATGATCACAAATGCTGAGAGACTGCGAAGGAAACTGGCACGTGAAGTCCTGTTAGCTTCTCAGAAAACAGATGCAGAAGCTACAGATGCAGAGGCTACAGAAACATAAATGAGCTGACTTTAGTGAGCACAGCAGTGGGAACAAGGTCAAGGTCCTTTTGAAACACTGCAGAGATCTTAATTTTGTTAGATTTGGAGTTCAATAAATGGAGTATCCTGAGTTGCCCTTGCTCTTCTGGCCTGGCCTGCACAGGGCCCAGGGAGAGATTTGTTCTTGTGTGACTTAGAGCTGTGTGTGGGTACTAATTAGCTTTTTTGGACTTTGTCTTGGGATAGACAGTGGCTATGGGAGGATTGGACTTTTGAGTTGGGCTCTGGGTCTCTTGGACAACTTTACAATTTACTGGCTTCCAAGACTTCCTGCTTCAAAACCCCCAGCCAGACTATTCATGGCCCATTCAAATCTTCATGTTCATCCCACAAGTGCAAGAACAGTTACCTTTCTTATTGATTTTGTAATTGGAGGTTTATATTGTCTTGCTTATTGCATATTCTCTTTTTTTTTTTTTTGAGACAGAGTCTTGTTCTGTTGCCAGGCTGGAGTGCGGTGGTGCCATCTCAGCTCACTGCAATCTCCACCTCCTGGGTTCAAGCAATTCTCCTGCCTCAGCCTCCTGAGTAGCTGGGGAGCTACAGGCATGCCCCACCACACCCAGCTAATTTTTTTTTTTTGAGAGGAGTCTCGCTCTGTCGCCCAGGCTTGAGTGCAGTGGCGCGATCTCAGCTCACTGCAAGCTCCGCCTCCTGGGTTCATGCCATTCTCCTGCCTCAGCCTCCCGAGTAGTCCCAGGAGTAGCTGGGACTACAGGTGCCTGCCACCACACCCAGCTAATTTTTTTGTATTTTTAGTAGAGATGGGGTTTCACGTTATCCAGGATGGTCTTGATCTCCTGACCTCGTGATCCGTCCGCCTTGGCCTCCCAAAATGCTGGGATTATAGGCGTGAGCCACCGCCCGGGCAAATTTTTGTATTTTTAGTAGAGATAGGGTTTCACCATGTTGGCCAGGATGGTCTCAATCTGACCTTGTGATCTGCCCACCTCGGCCTCCCAACGTGCTGGGATTACTGGCGTGAGCCACCACTTCCGGCCTTAATGCATATTCTTAAATATACAAAGGTAGATTTGTTATGAAAATTGCTTTGGGGCTCTAATAACCTACCTTTTAATAATGAGAAACTGCTGGGCTTAAGGGAGTTCAGAATAAATCAAGATTGAACCATTCAAATGTGGCTGTGATTTCTGCATATATCATAGATGGGATCCTTCTGAGAATACTGGAATAGGGAATTAGGACACCAAGCCAATTCAGCTGTGAACCTTATTTGTACTTTTCTTTCTTGCTGGTAATTTTATGGAGCAGGTTAAGAAAGCTGCTCTGTGTTAGGATAAACTGTATACCAATAATGTTGACAACCTGTGATGAGTGTTGCTTTTTACTTCTTGTATCTTTTCCTTCCTAGCTTGATGCCAATAATTTATAAGGGATCTTTATAGTTTGAATGTATTCGAATAACTTCAGTATACTTTAGCTCTACTTTTTTATTTGACTCACAACCATTCTTAGGTCTCAAGTATTCCCATGTGTTTTAAAAGCCTGAAGTCAGTGAGATGAAATTCAATATCAAGAATTTGAAGTAACTTGTAAGGAAAAATAATGTAAAGATACCATTGGGGCAGTGGTTCACACCTGTAATCTCAGCACTTTGGGAGGCTGAGGTGGAAGGATCACTTGAAGCCAAAGTTTGAGACCAGCCTGTACAACACAGCAAGACCCCGTCTCTACAAAACTTAAAAAATTAGCTGGCTGTGGTGTTGCTCACCCATAGTTCCAGCTACTCGGGAAGCTGAGGCAGTAAGATCACTTGAGCCCAGGAGGCCGATGCTGCAGTGAACTGTGATTGTTCCACTACAGTCCAGCCTGGGTGACAGAGAAAAGAAAAAGAAAACATTATATAATTTGGCTAGAGCATAATAATTTGATTTTCTGGTTTTTGAAAATTTGAGTTGCAATAAAAGGATATTTCAGTGTGCGATTTCAATTTTCAGTAGCAAATGTATATATAGAAAAACGTTAAAATGGATGTATTTGAGTACCTTAAAAAATACAAGAAACTGGAAGAAAGATAATATTGTAAAGCATCTACATATATCCTAGGCCTTTTGTGTACAAGGTTATTTGTGACAATTGTAAGGTATTATGAAGGCAGGTAGGATTATCTCCGTTTTACAGAGAGAGAAGCTGAGGCCTAGAGGTGGAAACTTGCCCAGTGATGTAAGATTCATACCCCGGTTATGCCCTCCTGGAAAGCCCTTCCCAACATATTATGTTGTCCATAGAGGGAAAAATGAGCAAAGACAGATGGCTTAACTCTGGTATGTGACTAAGATGTAGGAAATTTATAGAGGAGGTTCTATCAATGTGCCGACTTACTCTGTGTTTTATGTTCTGAGAATGATTACCAGCCATCTCAAGTTCTGTGGTTGTCAAAGCTCCCCCGGGGTTGTTGCTGGTTGGCCCCCACTTGCTTTGAGACTTTGATGCCAGGGCAGGTTGAGAGGAACTGACTTCAGCTGAGTTTGATCTTGGATCTGGGAAAGAGAAATGCTTTGAAAATCATGGCAACTCTAGGAGGTTTAAAAGATATTAATGTATCCTGGAGAGTTTGAGGCTTTGCAGAAACTTATTGGCAGAGCAGAATGATTCTGAAAAATGCTACATCAGTGAGGGGATATTTGATAAGGTATTTTCTGCCAACTCGGGTATTCACTTAGCATTGTTTATCCTTTAAGATATGTATACACATACTTCCTCTATGAGTTTATCCTACTTCCAAAGTTTTATCCCCAGCCTCAGCCTTGCTTTGGGTCTCCAGGCCCAAGTTTCTCACCATCTCTTGGATGATTGCTCCAGCCCACTCTGCTGCCACCTGGGATCCAACATGTTCAAACCCAGCTGTGAACTTCACAGAGTATTAAAAGAAAGAGCCTTTGCTTCAGCAGTTTATGTTATTAAGACGGAGGCTTGGGTCATGTTCTCTCTCTCTACCAATGTGTAAGGTGAAAGTCCTGTTAGGTAAGAGTTTTTGGAAGACCCGTGTTTTGTGCTTTTTGGGTTTCAGTATAGGGTTTTTTTCCTGCAGGGCTAAAGGGAAAGTACCCCAGCATTTCCAACCAGTGGGGTGCAAAATTATTTGGGTCTACAGCTTTACCTATTCCTTTCAGGAACATTTTTGAAAAAACACATCTGTTAAGTTAAACCATGTGTAACTACTGAATGCTGATGTTTGGCCGTTTTCTACTTAAAAAAATAGGCCAGCAGTTTGTAAATTCAAGCTAATATATGAACTTTTTGAAAAAGTTGTTCTGGGACACTAAAAGGTAAGACGGACGCCAGATTTCCAGAGCAAGGGGAGGAGAGACCCGACCAACATCACTTCCCTGAAGACCTAGCTCCTGCGCGCGGCCGGGGACTGTGACTCCACATACCGGTGTTACTCACCCGGGCCCGCGCCTGCCTCGCCACACCTCGTTTTGCGGCCGCCGTAAAGCGCGGATGCGCGGCGTGGCCACGCCCCTTCACTGCTGGTGACGCAGGCGCCCTGTGCTTTTTGGGCGGGAAAAAGAAGCAGTCCTGGGTTGTACCCGGCGCGGCCGGGAGCAGCTGCTTCCTCCGGGGCCGTATCCCCGCCCGGCATGGGGCTGCTGGACCTTTGCGAGGAAGTGTTCGGCACCGCCGACCTTTACCGGGTGCTGGGCGTGCGACGCGAGGCCTCCGACGGCGAGGTCCGACGAGGTTACCACAAGGTGTCCCTGCAGGTACACCCGGACCGGGTGGGCGAGGGCGACAAGGAGGACGCCACCCGCCGCTTCCAGGTATGCAGGGTCCCGCCCCGATGCCGACTGGCTGCGCCGGCCTCCCCAGCCTTTTGGCCATCGGGCCCCGCCCCGGGGGAGCGCGCTGAGCTCCACTTGGCACCTTCTGATCTTTATTTCTCGCGCCGCGGTTTCGGTGGGAGGAGCAGGGGTGATTTACGGATACTCTCTGCCCTCAGATCCTGGGAAAAGTCTATTCCGTTCTCAGTGACAGAGAACAGAGAGCAGTGTACGATGAGCAGGGAACAGTGGACGAGGACTCTCCTGTGCTCACCCAAGACCGAGACTGGGAGGCGTATTGGCGGCTACTCTTTAAAAAGGTAAAGGACTCTGGAGGTTTCTTTGTGACTGTTACCATCATTCAATCAACAAACCTTTATTGACTGCCTCTAAGATCTTGTATTTTGTGTTAATTTTGTAGGAATTAGGAATTTTGAGTTCGGCCTTGAAATATAAATACATGCACACTTACTGAAATGGGCTTTAAATTTCCTGCTAATGTGATTGTTGCACGGAAACGGGCCGATTTATTTTTTTTGCAGGATGCGCTTTATTTTACATATCCAAATGTAGGTCCTGATTCCAGATCACCTCTCACCCTTGGAAATTTCACTTAAATTTCCCTTCCCTGGTCCCTAGTTAGCAGTTACGAAGATTGGATTTAAAAAGGAGGACTCCGGAGAAGCTTAGGCATAGAAAATCTGGTTCAGTAATTTCGACTCAAGCAACTGTTGTATTGCAGCAATTCAACACCTAACTCTAGTTTTACTAATGTACCTTTTATTTAAAGTAAAATTCCCAAACTTAAAGCAAATCTCCTTTATCGTCAGATATCTTTAGAGGACATTCAAGCTTTTGAAAAGACATACAAAGGTTCGGAAGAAGAGCTGGCTGATATTAAGCAGGCCTATCTGGACTTCAGGGGTGACATGGATCAGATCATGGAGTCTGTGCTTTGCGTGCAGTACACAGAGGAACCCAGGATAAGGAATATCATTCAGCAAGCTATTGACGCCGGAGAGGTCCCATCCTATAATGCCTTTGTCAAAGAATCGAAACAAAAGATGAATGCAAGGAAAAGGAGGGTGAGATTTTGAATACTGTTGATTTATATTTTGACTGCTTCCAAAAAGGATTTGAGAGTATTTACAGCAGTAGAAGTAAACATGAAACTCCAGAAATAAGGACTAGGGTTAACTTGGTCTATAGTTCTGATCTAATAAAATGGGCATACCAGTTCATCAAGAGAAACTTTTCCTAGCATGTTGTGCTCAAGATGATTTTTATTGCATAGATTGTTTAAATATTACCATAGTAAAGTAGCACTGAAATCTTTTTTCATGTGGGCCAATTCTTGTAGCATTGCTGAGGCATTCCTCAGGAGATAAAGTTAGTGGAACGCGGGTACACAGAATGGGCAGTGATCCTTACTCGGTTGAGGGGGTAAGAAGAGAATGGCAGATACTGTCTTGTTAAAAGTGCAGATGTTTGGGCCTTTGCCCAGAATTTGATTCTTGAGTTGGATACAGAATTTCTTTTCTTTCTTTTTTTTTTTAAAGAAAAACTTTAGCTTAGTGGTCCCCAGCCTTTTTGGTACCAGGGACCTGTTTTGTGGAAGACAGTTTTTCCAGTGACAGCGGGGGTGAGGAGAGTTGCGGGGGTGGTTCAGGATGAAACCTTAGATCATCAGGTATTAGATTCTCTTAAGGAGCACACAACTTTTAGGACCATTGCTGCCTTCCTGAGTGCCCTCAGGAACTTTTCTGCAGCTTTTACGTAAGAGATGCACGCAGAGAGAAAGCTGACTAAGCTGACCTTTTTGTTTCCGGTGAAAATTCGAAGGACCTGTTTTGCCTAGATAAGAGGCTGCACCCTTTCTGGTGAGCTGAGGGGAGCAGTGGAGTGTATATCAAGATCATTTTGGTTCATAGGCTACATCTGCTAAGACTCAAGCTGACAATTATCTTAAGTTGTTCATCATTTCCTGAGATGAAACTGAGCCCAGCTGCCTTCACAGTAGACTGTTAGCTGAGAAACTTCCCTAGAATTTGAGGAGAAAATGGCATAGTTTTGAGGCTGTTCAGCAAACCTTAGGGGGATGCTGAATTTAAAGAGATAATTTGAATACAAGGAAACGGTGTCTTATTGGGATAGGGGGTCCTAATGTATCATCATCCTCAGTATTAATAGCATTAATTGCTACTTAGAAAATTCACAAGGGGTGTTGGGGCCTCTTATAGTTGTTGCCCTAAGGTGTTCTTGTGGTATTTTGTAAACAATGCTCTAGGAACACTTGGCAAAAGTGCTTTGAAATTAGGTAAATAATTACCTAATTTATTTACCTAATGAAATTAGGTAAATAATTACCTAATTTATTTACCTAATGAAATTAGGTAAATAATTACCTAATTTATTTACCTAATGAAATTAGGTAAATAATTACCTAATTTATTTACCTAATGAAATTAGGTAAATAATTACCTAATTTATTTACCTAATGAAATTAGGTAAATAATTACCTAATTTATTTACCTAATGAAATTAGGTAAATAATTACCTAATTTATTTACCTAATGAAATTAGGTAAATAATTACCTAATTTATTTACCTAATGAAATTAGGTAAATAAATGTTAAAACTGAGTTTTAACATTTGATGTTGTTTCTTCTGACTATCTGGGGAGAAGTCATTTTAAACTGGGGTAGTTCACAAGGCGCCACCAGTCCCATGGAGTAAACTGGGTTTCCAGGAGAGGAATCGGAAGTACCTGTATCCTGGCAATTGCATCATTTTCCTTTTTTTTTTTTCTTCTTTTTTTCTTTTTTCTAAGAGATGGCATCTCCATCACCCAGGCTGGAGTGCAGAGGCATGATCACAGCTCATTGCAGCCTCGAACTCTCAGACTGAAGCCACCTTCCCACCTCAGCCTCCCTAGTAGCTGGAGTAACTACAAGCACATGCCACCACACCAGGCTCATTTCTTTTCTTTTTTATAGAGCTGAGGTCTCACTATGTTACCCAGGCAGATCTCAAACTCCTGAGTTCAAGTGATGCTCCCACCTTGGCCTCCCAAGGTATGGGGATTACAGTGGTGAGCCACCATACCCGGCCTCATGTTCCATTTTATCACCATGTGATTTATGAGTGCCAAAGTACTTACTACCTCTAGCAAATAGAATTGGGGAAAAAACAAATGGTAATTGGAATCAGAGGATCTACTGCTTGCTGTCAGCATTGTTGCCATTTAATGAACGACATAGTTATGTAATTCTATTCATTTTGTCTATTCATATATTCATCAAATTGAAACAATTATAGATTTGCTTTTGGGAAAGAGAATGTATTTTAAGCATTTCCTGGTGGCCCTGAGTCTCATGTGAGTTCCTGTTTCAGGCTCAGGAAGAGGCCAAAGAAGCAGAAATGAGCAGAAAGGAGTTAGGGCTTGATGAAGGCGTGGATAGCCTGAAGGCAGCCATTCAGGTAAACTTGGCAGTTTGTTGCCACATCTTTAATGATCTGATTCCTACTGCTAATATTTTCTTTGGAATGTTGTATTTTGTTTTCTTCTTTTAAGACATAACCACATACCTTCTATTTGTCCTTTTAAAGTGTACAATTTGGTGGTTTTTAATGTATTTACAAAGTTTTACAATTATTAACACCAATTGTAGGACATTTTCACCATTCCAAGAAAACTCCATACCCATTAGTAGTTACTCCACTTTTCCAGCCCCTGGCAACCACTAAGTACTTTCTGTCTATGGATAATGTTGTGAAAGCTTGTGTTTTAACTTCTCAAACAGAGCAGACAAAAGGATCGGCAAAAGGAAATGGACAATTTTCTGGCTCAGATGGAAGCAAAGTACTGCAAATCTTCCAAAGGAGGAGGGAAAAAATCTGCTCTCAAGAAAGAAAAGAAATAATGGAATTTTTCTCTTCAAAGGTCTTTAGGTGTAAATTGATGCCATCATAGGCAAGGTGCAGGCAAGATTTGAAGGCAAAAGTCAATTCAACTCTTGAGAAAAGGTGTCTTTCCAGCCTGAATTTTTCAGATTGACTAGACCAAGCAGAATCTCTCAACCTGATCTTAGTATTTCCTAGAAACACTTGACATTGTGTGAGGTCTCACCTGAAGGAACTTTGTGGTGACAGTTGGGAGGGTGGAAGGAGGCAGTGTCCTTCCTGACAGCACTTGCCTCCATGGATCTTCTGTACACAGAACTCTTATCTAGGATGTGGTTCTGTTCATGCCGCTTTCTGCGATGTGTGTGTCTGTTAGAATAGGCTCTCTACCCAGCTAGAACACCTTCCAGACACTTGCTGGACAGCTATCTTCCACATACTTCCCAGTTTACATTTGGTCTTAATGATCTTGAATAGATCCTGTCTTCATTTTACTCAGCCAGGTTTTGTACTGATGTACAGGTGTTAAATTATTTCAAGCATTTTTGTAAGAGTTGTATATGATTAAATAAAAAAGGTAAAACATGATGATTAAATTCTGGGGGCTTTGTAAATGATCCCAGTAAAATGTGACCTAGAAAAAATATGAATGGCGTTTAGGATGAGAGAAAAGGGGAAAACAGTAGCCCTGGTCAGCTTTATAATAGAGAGCCTGGTTTCCCTAGCATGAAGAGATGTATGTTGTAGTCCTGCCACTAATTGCTGAAGTCCTGCCATTAATTGCTGAATGTCTTCAGTTGGGCCACTGAGCTTGTCTGAATCTGTTTCCTTTTATAAAAGAGTTATTACATCAAAACAGAGTGAAATCCAAACTTGTCAAACTGTATGTATTAAATATGTCCAGTTTTTTGGTTAAAAAAAAATAGCGCCAGCTTTGAGGGAAAACACAGGGTGAGGGAATTGGGCTAAATGACTTCTTACAGGCCCCTTTCTGACTCTTTAACTTTGAAAGGCAAGCCATATTGATCCAGTTGTTATAGTGAACTCATGGTAATGGTTTGTGAGAACAATAGAGATTTTCATTTCTATGTAGATGAGTTGGTCTGAGAATATATGGAATTTTTTAAGGGACTGTTTAAATGTTTGATTTGTAAGCTATTAAATATACCGTATGCATAAAGTAAGCCTTTAGCTCTAAGGTAAAGACGACACATTTTCAGTTTGTGACTACAAATAGGTTAAAAATAGTTGTTAATTGTATTAAAAATATAATTTAATGCAGGTTGTTTGAAGTATCTGTCTTCATATGATGGCATTAGAACACCTTGGTATAATAAAAAGTTAACATAATTTATGATTATTTGAATTTATCCATTCTGAAAATTAATAAGATCTAAAACTGGCATGACAGTCAAGATTTGTATTTAGTGAAATTTAAAATAAATTTAAGCCATAGTTAAAACTGTTGCTGCATTCCTGAATGTTCTTAGGAAAAGGTCCACAGTAAAATCAGAAAGCTGAACCTCTCTTGCTGTTTATAGGATATGTTTATGCTGAATTAATTGCCAGGGTTTCTTAAACTTTTAGGGAATTATACTTTGGTGCCTCAATAGTAGATTCTACAAATTATTTTTAAATTGATTTCCTTTCCTTAGAGCTGCAGGAGAATATCTGGCAAGGTGCATTTAATATTTGGAAAAAAGATATGACCAGTAACCTATTTTAGGAAGAAAATAAGCATAACCTGGCATCAGGTAGGGCATCGTAAGGTTGAGCTGTCCTATCTGAAAAAATATGCGATATAATTTATTACAGAAGTTACTTTACACTAATGCTTAACATTTATGTTTTTAGTTACACACCCCTTCCATTTTAATCTGCTGATAGGGTAGGACATCTAAAGAGAGTTTTAGGAATGACATCTATTTGATGAGGTCAGATTTTCACCAGCAAAATGACTTAAAACTGAGTACAGCTCTCCAGAAATGAACACAAGCTGAAGTATTCTGAAGCCAGTGATGTTATCACTGATGATTTGCTGCTTTTTGTGTATGTGTGAGCTCATCAAATCCTATATGATTGAACTGATCATTGTTAAGAGACAGCATGAGCAGTGATTTGGGTATTATTCATTGTTGCATCTTTGGGTACAAACTTTCCTTTCCAATGGAATAGGTTAATTTCTGCTGAAAGAGACAGTAACTGGAGATAGAAACAACACTCATGTCATTTTTGGCCGCTATGGTGTTTTGTTCTTCAGTCACTTGTGCCAAAATCACTCTTCATGAAGATGATTTCTAGTCGATCTTCTATACAAGCTCTGCATCACTTGATGACTGAATATTGCTTCATGAAATCTCATGTTTCCTGCAGCCTGATAGATTCTTCTCATTTGCCTTATGGTCCCTGCCTGGTTCGAGCGACTGGTCTGCCTCTGCTTTGAGATTTTGTAGACCCATGTAACTGAGGACCTGTCGGATGACATAGAGGAACATTAGTAGACAGTCTAGGTTTGATAATCACTCTCAAGTTTATATCTAAGGGCTTTTTTGCTCCAATTATGAATTGGACTTTCTTAAGGTATGAAAGCAGTAAACTAGTTTTGTAGAAGAGCCCACTAATTAAAAAGAAGCAAGATGGCTGATTTACTCACTTCCACTTCAGTGTTACATAAGTTATACCTGAGGTTTGTTTGTTTGTTTTTGTTTTTTTGTTTTTTGGAGGTGGAGTCTCACTCTGTCCCCCAGGCTGGAGGTGCAGTGGCAGGATCTCGGCTCACTGCAAGCTCTGCCTTCCGGGTTCACCTCATTCTCCTGCCTCAGTCTCCCGAGTAGCTGGGACTACAGGCATCTGCCACCACACCTGGCTAATTTTTTGTATTTTTAGTAGAGACGGGGTTTCACCATGTTAGCCAGGATGGTCTCAATCTGCTGACCTCGTGATCCGCCTGCCTCGGCCTCCCAAAGTGCTGGGATTACAGGCATGAGCCACCGTGCCTGGCCAGTTATACCTGACTTTCAATGTGGCTGAAATTGTAGCTCAAATGCAGATCTGAAAGCAGAATCTGACAAAAGCATTCAAAGACCACCAGACAATGCTACGGGGAACTGAGCTGAGAAATCACTTGGACTACAAAGATGGTTTGAGGCAGATTAGTTTTTTACTGTAGTTGCTGATTATTCTGATCATTAACAGGAAACATCTCAGCTGTCCATTACTTCTAAATTTACCTTCAGCATAATAAGAATGACCCTCATGGTGGTGAGAAGACTGTCACAGGAAGAATTAAGAATTAAGACATCCTGCAGCCTGGGCAACATAGCAAGACCCTGTCTCTACAAAAAATAAATTAGCTGGGCATGGTGGCACTGCTTATAGCCCCAGCTATGTGAGAGGCTTAGGTGGGAGGATCCCTTGAGCCCTGGAGTTCGAGGCTACAGTGAGCCATGATCATGCCACTGCATTCTGGCCTGATCAGCAGAGTGAGACTGTCTCAAAAAAGACATCCCTCAATTTTCTCCCATCACTTCTTTGTTAGTACATCTACAGAGTATAATTTAAAGATAAAAAGAGTTAAATGCGATAGAATCAGACTCAGCATATCCTGATGGTTTAGAATTTCCTTTCTTACCTTGGCCTAACAGAGTAACTGATCAAAGCAGTTTAATCCATAGGAATATGGATTTTGCCTGCATAATAAAATCCATGCTATGTTCTTAAAGAATATTTTGAATGTTATAACAAGGACTAATTTGGGTTGAACTTTTTCGATTAAAAAAAAAAGGCAGTTTACCAAAGTAGTGAGAAGTTAATTTACATGGTGTGAAGAAAACGGAATCTGAAACTTTTTGGCTCTGAGCAATAGAACTCTCCTAGCTTTTTATTATGCCCCATGTTCCAAAATGAATTTTAGGTGATTTACAGAAAATGTGGGAAAACAATAAATCCAAGAAAATCTGAAAGAAGGGGAAATAGGTGTAGGAAAAAAAGACAAAGGCTGGGTCTTAACACAACCACACAGTAGTAAATAAGGGCCATGGCCCCACCTTTACCTGCAGATCCCCTACCAGGTCGGGCCTGATGAGGATACTCAACTGCACATGAGCGATGATACTGTGTATCCAGCTAAAAGAGAAAAGAGGAGACACTTCTTATGATGCATCTTCTCACAAAGGATAATATTTTAGCAGGTTCACAGGAAAACCTTGAAAACAGTGTAAAAGACATAGACTACCAGCTTGAGGGAAAAGTCAGCTGAGTGCACTGTGTTGGATTTCAAGTAGAAAATCCCAAGCCAGATGCCCAGAAAGCCATTTATTGTAAAAATTGCAGATTCTTCAATGTTATTACTATGCCGTTAAGAAAATCAGGATTTATAAATAATCCATATGGTTTAATATTTCAGTTAGTTCTAAGGGGTTCATCTGATTTCTTTTTGTTGGCTGCTGCATATATTTTAAATGAATGCTTTCATTTAAAAAACCAGCCTTTTCAGCAACATTGAAATACTTATGACTTTACCACCATATTGAAACTTAACTTTACATTTACTTTTTAGCATTACGAAATGCAGATATTTCAGTTACCTCAAGGAATTAAAAAATGTAGAGATACGACTAAAATATTAAAATGCAAATATTAAATAAAGCTATATATGACATCCTGCTGGGGCTTCTGGAATAAAAACATCCCCCAGTAGTTCCCTTGAGAGAGCACTGAAATCAAGAGATTTCAGGAAGCTTTTTCTGGTGAAGCCCCTATATTTTAGAGATTGGGGGTCAGCAAACTTATTTTTTGTAAAGGGCCAGACAGTTATTATATTAGGCTTTGTGGACCATAGGGTGGTTGTTGCAACTACTCAGCTTCGCTGTTACGGTATGAAGGCAGCCATTGATAGCACATAAATGAGCTTGGTGGCCCTGCTCCAATAAAAGTTTATTTACAAAACAAGGCAGTAGGCCAAGAGAGTAGCCCAGGAACTGTAGTTTACTGGCCCCTATTCTAGATGAAAACAGCAAGGAGCAAAGTGCTAGTCTGTAGTGCCAGGCCCAGGACTCACAGCTAGCATTATTTTTTTTTGTGGGGGGACAGAGTCTTCTCGCTCTGTCGCCCAGGCTGGAGTGCAATGGCACGATCTTGCCTCACTGCAACCTCTGCCTCCCGGGCTCAAGCAATTCTCCTGCCTTAGCCTCCCGAGTAGCTGGGATTACAGGCATGCACCACCATGCCTGGCTAATTTTCTTGTATTTTTAATAGAAACGTGTTTCACCATGTTAGCCAGGCTGGTCTCAAACTCCTGACTTCAGGTGATCTGCCCACCTCAGCCTCCCAAAATGCTGGGATTACAGGTGTGAGCCACTGCAGCCGGCTCACAGCTAGCATTCCTAATAAACTGAACAACTAGCTATCTCCCTTTTTATGACAGCAAATGGGGAGAGAAATGGTAAGTAATTTTTACTTCTTTTTGTTATAAACTTAAAGAGAAGACTGAAATGTTTTCATCTGTTCAGTTTTATTCCTAAGGCAACCAAAAATTAAATGTTTTTAGTCAGGTGTAGAGGTGCACACCTGTAATCCCAGCTACTTGGGAGGCTGCGGTGGGAGGATCACTTGAGCCCAGGAGTTTGAGGCTGCAGTGTGCTGACTGCACCACTACACTCCAGCCTGGGTGATGTAGCGAGATACTTGTCTCTTAAAAAAAATGAAATGTTTAGTTGAGAGTGGTGGCTCACGCCTGTAATCCCAGCACTTTGGGAGGCCAAGGTAGGTGGATCACTTGGGGTCAGAAGTTCAAGACCAGCCTGGGCAACTTGGAGAAACACTGTCTTTACTAAAAGAATACAAAAATTAGCTGGGCATGGTGGCAGGTGCCTGTAGTCCCAGCTACTCAGGAGGCTGAGGCAGGAGAATAGATTGAACCCAGGAGGCGGAGGCTGCAGTGAGCTGAGATTGCACCACAGCACTCTAGCCTGGGCGACAGAGTAAGACTCTGTCTCAAAAAAAAAAAAAAAAAGTTTCAGAGAATCTAGCTGTGTAATATAATCAAGTACTACTTAATAAATGTCCTGTATCAGATTATAAGAAGGCAAATTCAGTAGAAGTTCTCAAACTTACTGGGGTTCACACTGAACCCCAAGAATCAGAAATGCTGTTTCCTTTTCTTGTTTTTGGTGAGTTTCTCCCGAAGTCAACCTCGTGGGGTCTACTAGGTTGAACAGTGTTCCCTCAAAATTTATGTCCACCTGGAACTTGTGAATGTGACCAAGTTTGGAAATAGGGTCTTTGCAGATGAATCAAGTTAAGGTAAAGTCACACTAGATTAGGGTGGGCCCTAAATTTAGCGACTGGTATCTTTATAAGAAGAGGGAACCCTGGACACAGACACACAGGGAGGAAAGCCATGTAAAGACAGAGGCAGGCTGGGCGTGTGGTTCATGCCTGTAGTCCCAGCACTTTGGGAGGCTGAGGTGGGAGGACCACTTGAACATCGGAGTTTGAGACCAGTCTGGCCCACATAGTGACACCCTATCTCTACAAAATAAAAAAATTAGCAGGGCATGGTGGCATGCGCCTGTAGTCCCAGCTACTCAGGAGGCTGAGGTGAGAGGATCACTTAAGCCCAGGAGGTTGAGGCTGCAGTGAGCTGTGCTCTGCACTCCAGCCTGGGCAACAGAGTGAGACACTGTCTTAAAAAAAAAAAAAAAAAAAAAGAAAAAGAAAGAAAAAAAAGGCCGGGTGCAGTGGCTCACACCTGTAATCACAGCACTTTGGGAGGCGGGTGGGCAGATAACTGGAGGTCAGGAGTTCGAGACCAGCCTGGCCAAGATGGCAAAACCCCATCTCTAGTAAAATTACAAAAATTAGCTGGGCATGGTGGCAGGCACCTGTAGTCCCAGCTATTCGGGAGGCTGAGGCAGGAGAATCACATGAACCCAGTAGGCAGAGGTTGTAGTGAGCTGAGATTGCGCCATTACACTCCACCCTAGGTGACAGAGCGAGACTCCGTGTCAAAAAAGAAAAAAAAGGAAAAAAAAAGGGCAGAAATTGGGAGTGATGCAGCTGCAAGCCAAGGAACACCAGGGATCACAGGTGGCCACCAGAATCCAGGAAGAGACAAAAAGATTCTTCCCTAGACCTTGCAAAGGGAGCATAGCTCTGTTGACGCCTTGATTTTGAACTTCTCGCCTCTGGAACTGTGAGGAAAAAATTTCTGCTGTTTTAAGGCACCCAGTTGTTGGTCATTTCTTAAGCCCTAGGAAACTAATACAGAGGTCTGATATTGATTATCCTTACCACTCTTCTCATAGAAGAAAAACTTTGCAGTGCTTTAGCCTGCTGTGGTTCAAGGGTCATGGGTTGGGACAAGTGCTGCAAACACTACCATCCTGAAAACTGTCAGGATGTGGGGTCCCTGGTTACTTCCCCAGGCTCTGCAAGCACTCTTGCCACAAAGCAGATTATGTGGGGTCGAGCTCCCAGCCTACAAATGGGGAAGGTCAGTGCATGACCCCATTGCTGATCAGGTTTTTTCTATTACTTAAAAGGGCTAGTAAATGCCTAATAAATGGTAGGCAGTGTCAGCATTTAAAACACCAGTAGAAAGAAAAAGTCCTAAGCTGGGTACAGTGGTGTGCACCTGTAGTCCCCACTACTCGGGAGGCTAAGGCAGGATTGCTTGAACCCAGCAATCCAGGAGTTATTCCAACTCCTGGAATAAGCCCAGGAGTTCCAAGTCTAGTCTGGGCAACATGGCAAGAGCCTGCTTCTGAAAATTTTTTATTAAAGTCCCAACTCACTCATCCACCAGGACTCATCATAATCTGAGACCACTTTTGATATAATTCCAGAAGAACAAGATTACACAATAAAGTTATGCTTATCTGATGTGTACTGGGATTTAATATTCTTGCTTGTAGTCAGACATATCTAAGTGTTAAATTGCTTAGAATTTGTGATTTCTGTATAAGGCATTAAAGAATAGGCATCAGGGACTAGTTAGAATTTGAACAAAATGTATTTATAACACTGTTTTTATTGTTGGAAACTCAACTTTTATTCTGAGTTAAGCCTCTAGATAAAATCTTAAGTCTGCCAAACTAGTATTCCCCCGACCTTTTCTTTCCCCAGTTATCAAGACCATTCTAGGAAGTATGTCACTCTACCAAAAATGATTGAGTTGTGTTGGGCCTGGGGAAAAAGTCGGGCAAAAGGAGCCTTTCTTGTGGCTGCTGATAGTTAGGTTCATCCACCACCGCACTTTGAGCTCGACTAGAGTCGCCATGGGGTGTCTGCAGAGGAGACAAAAGTTACAGAAACAGTGAAAACTATATCTGTAGTGTGGTATGTAGTTAAAACCCCATCGACCATGGCAGATATGGTAAGTGCAGGCCAAACAGCTCCAATTCCACGTCATAAATTAGCACTCTATTTGTACTTTTGACAAAACACAGTATAAATCAAGATCAGGGCACAGATCCTGCAGAATTACTGCCCATGAGGTTGTATGGTAAGTACATGGAGAGGCAATATGAAAGAAACATACCATCTGTCTTTGTGGCCCCACAGTGCTCACATGTTCCACTTCAGCTGTGCCAATAGGTGGTAGCAGATTATTTCGACTCAGGGGCATTGGTGAGGGAGAGGAGAGCGAGTCGGCTGCCACTGGGCTGCAGATCCCACCAACAAACACCAAGGTATGAAAGCATGAAGTTACAACAATACCAGCAAATTGATTAGAAATCAGATAAATGAAGCAGATGAGTTTAATGTGCACAGAAAGCTTTAGGCTGCCTGTGTTTTTAAGTAGAGATCTCATGATTTTTGGAAAATTAGTTTTTAAAATAGTGTTTTCTGATTTTGTTTTGAAGCTCTATACTCTGGGTACACAACAGAAGCTGGCCTTTTCTCTCCCACAGAACTGGAATAAAACATTTGTCCCTATCTGGTATTGCACTTCTCTGCTGATTTGGATTTGTAAATTCCCAGCTGATGATGGAATTCTTGACAGTTCTGGACCTTCTGGTTATCCTTTTCCCTAATAACTATAGTTCTCGGGTAAAGTTCCTAAACCTTCATTCCCTTCAGTAGGATCTGGAGCAGCTTGCAGTATTCTTCATCCTTAAGACAGTAATTGAAACTGCATGATACTTTCATGTCCCAGAAGTAACAAAGCAACTTACTTTTCAACTTTGAAAAAAAGTACTGTCAGAAGGAATGAGAGATTAATTATACATCAAGACTACTCATCCCCAAATGAATGAATTTATAGCTCTGTTGGTACAGATAGAGCTACATCCACATAATAATGCTTAACTTGGAAGCTGCATTGAAAACACTGCTATGGCCTTATTATCTCATACCTTTGAGGATATTTTTAGAAATTAATCATCCTAAGACATTTTGTGAATCAACAGCTAAAAGAATTCTATGTTTAAAATTGGCTCCTCGGTATTTTTGCATGATGAGGCTCAGAGTGTGTAGTGAATGAAGGGTGGGAAAGGCGATTATTTTTAGTGTCACTTCCTAGGAAGTGCTAAGGGATATTTTTCCTGGTATGTAAGCAACTACTTATCTGAGGTTTATAAAGTTTTCATTGTCAATGGAATAAGCAGATCCCAATGGTACAGAAAAACCTTAAAGGGGAATTAACTATTATTTTGGAGTGAATTTCACTGAACATGTTCCCACCACAGAAAATGTTTGATTAAATAAATAGGTTCTTTATTGCTTTTGTAACCCCAATATAGTATTCTAGCCAACATTTTATTTTTACAAATAGAACTCTTTAGCTAGATCAACAGAAAGATTCAATATCTATTTCATTAAAATTTAACCCCTGCTGGGTGCGGTGGTTCACACCTGTAATCTCAGCACTTTGGCAGACTGAGGCAGGCAGATTGCTTGAGCTCAGGAATTTGAAACCAGCCTGGGCAACATGACAAGACCCCTGACTCTACTAAAAACACAAAAAGTTAACCTGGCATGGTGGCACCACCCTCCTGTGGTCCCGGCTACTTGGGAGGCTGGGGTGGGAGAACCACTTGAGCCCAGAAGTTGAGGCTGCAGTGAGCCATGATCATCCACTGCACTCCAGCGTGGGCGACAGGAGTGAGACTGTATCTAAAAAAATAAAATAAAATTTAACCCCATTAAAAAATTTTGTGTTGGATCTAAACCCATGGGCAATCTGTCATAAGACTACTTAATGATTAGTTTCTAGGCATAGATTTCAGTCTTATATTTAAATTAACTTTGTATGTAAAATGTATTAGTTTTACCACAGTTTCCAGAAGTTCTGCTTTTGAAACCTACACTTGGGCTCCTCTGAGGATTTCTTCCACAGGTCTTGGTGTTTCAGCACATGAATGGCTTGTGCTGATCGGATGAAGGGTTCGCGGCGGTGGATTGCGTCTCCTGGTGGACTGCACTGTGTATGACAGAGATGATGTACTAAACTCCACAGCTCGATTTGGCCAATTTCGAGTTGAAAGGATGGTACTGGACCCAGGCCTCATAAGTAGCTTGTCATCAAGATCTCTAGTAGCCAAATCAGAAACCCACAATGAAGTAAAGATCAGTCTGTCAAGGAAAACAAGACTCATGGGGTAAAAAGCCTTAGACTAGAAACTACATTTAGGGGGAAATAAAGCAAAAATAAAAACCTTTCAATAAGTAACACTAGTTTCCAGATGGTACTCTAGCTCAGGCATGAGAATCTGTTCTTAAAAGTGGTACATTATTTCAATCATAAACATAATTTACTAGAATGGACATTTGGCAAAGCAAGTCCATTATTCACCTGCCATCACAGTCACTTTTTTAGTCACCAGCGAAGGCAAGCCTGAAGGACACCTACTCCAAAGTGCTTCCCAAAAATTTGCCACAGGGGCTGATTCCTACTCTGTTTGAGGCATTCTTTTGTGCTGAAAGACTGTCACCAGAAAGACAACTGAAAGACAAATATTGCTGCTTGGGAGCAGTTGTGGCAACAGTGTGGCTCCCACTGTAGCGATTAAAGTGCTGAGCAAGTTGGAGCTGGCAGGGATTTGGGTTTGGGTTCCTTGGAAAGCTGGGAGTGGGCAAAGGGTCTTGTGCTGCCCAGAGCCAGAGCTGTTGGGACCACAGTAGCCCTATTTGCATAAATACCTGAAATACAACCCTTTTCTGTAAGTCGTCCAATAAAATACCACACCTAAACAGTTCAGTAGCTTAAATACTGCCCTACAGATTCAGGTGTGTAGTGTATTTTTTTTTTAAGCAAGTGAGAGGACATTTGACTATTTTAAGACACCTAAGAGTATCTGCACAATTAAATGGAAGAGAGGTGAAAGAAAGAATAACGCAGCTTAGCTCTGCCATTTGCTCCTAAGTTCCTCAGCCTTTCAGGCCACTTTGGTGTCCTCTAGTGCAAAACATGGCACCGTGCTGGGAGGACTTTGAAGGGATGCTGCCCATCAAGGAACAGGGCTAAACCTGGAGACTGTTCTGGTCTTCCTGCCTCTCTAGCAATTCACTTATGCCTTTTTTTTTTTTTTTTTAACACACCCTAACTGCTTTCTAATTACAAAATGTTTAGGCTTTAGCTGCCCTATGTTCACCTTTATTTTGTTCTATGAACTTCTGGATTCGATTGTCTTCTCTAGCCAGGTGACTTTTAGATCGGTCTCCAGATCCGACCTCTTCCACATTTCCAGTGAGATGGCCCATCACTGTAAACACACCCCAGAAGAAACCCATCTTTTCCGCCAACACAGGTTTCCCTCAAGCTTGAAATCTGAGATAATTTTGATTCCTCTATTTCTATAGAATTTCACTTACTTGACATTATCTCCCAAAATAGCTCATTCGTTTCTCACCCTGTGTGGCCGCTTGAGTGCAGACCCTTAGTAGCTCACGCGTGGACTCCTGCATTGACCCCTTACCTTCAGTTCCTTCCACTCCATCCATTTACACTACGTTGAAATTGATCTTTCAGATTCCTGATTTAAATATATGTGCTCCCAAACCAAAATTCATACATTGCTGGAAGGAGTGTAAAATGGTGCAGCTCCTTTGGGAAATCGTATGGCAGTTTCCTATGAAACTAAACATATACCTGTCCTATGACCCTTTCATTTCTAGGTATCGACTCGAGAAATGAGACCGTAAAACCACAAAAAAGACCTATACGAGAATATTTAGAGTACCTTTATGTGTAATACCTCTAACCTGGAAATGACCCGTGTTAATTAACAGGAGAGCAGATGGATAAATCGTGTGTATTCTTACAATAGAATACTCCTCAGCAAGGGAGGAGGTCATAGACAACAATGTGGATGAATCCCAAAAACACGACACTCAAAACCCGCCACAATCTGGTCCTAACATTCATTATTCTATAGTCACCTCTTTCCCGCTAATCACACCATGGTCTATTTTAATTCTAGAAGATTGTCAATTATCTTTGATCAGAAGCATTAAAGTTCTGACCTATCTTCCGTTCTTCCATGTCAAAAATGATCTGCTATCTTTCCTAAATATTTTGTATTTTCTTATCTCCAAACCTTTCCCCATATCATTCTTCCTACCTAGAATGCCCTTGCTGCTCTCCTTTGCTTATCCAAAGCCCCATCTTTCAAGGACAAGTTCCAAACCTACACTTACCCACCAGAATGCTTTGGGGCTGTCATAGCACTCATTCTGGACAGCAAGCACATGGCACTCAGTTACAAAAATGCCACATATGGTTAGGTCTTTTTTTACCCACATATGTCTTCTCTTTCCAGTTACATTATCAGCCCCCTGATGGTGGAGACCATGTCCCTTGGATGTTTTACTCCCCAGGAGTTTTTGTGGTTGCTTGGTTGGCACTCAATACATGCATACTGATAAACTGATTTTGCTTTCCCTCTATTTCCCTTTTACACTGTATAGTCTGAAAATGTTGAACTTCTTACAGGAGCTTGTCCATTAGGGAGAGATTTCTTGGCTGTAGAGGCATCCCATGAACCAAGAGACCATTCACATTTGGCTGATGTCTGCTTGCTTGACAGAGACTCATCTACGTGTTGAAAGAAGACAGTACTCATGATCGGTTGGAGAAGTACCTGTTTGGTTTTCCAACTTTGCCAAAAGTTAATATTTCCAATTTGGTTATTTATACTTCTTTTCCCCCATGCTTTAATTTTTATAACATCTTGGGGCCCTTGACTTAGCTGGGGCCCCAAGTCAACTGTCCATGTGATAGGGTCCCTCCTTTCCTCTCCATTCCTAAGTGACAGCAGGTAGGAGAAGCCTGATCAATCTGGATGAAAACAATTAACAGCCCTCTTACGGGGAGTGAGGACCTTTATTATTATTGTTGTTTACATTAAAATAGAAAACTCACAGATGAAATATGGAACAATAATAGAAAATAATAAGGGGAAACTAACTTAATCTCTTTCATCATCACACAATCCTGCACTCTGTACAAACTAATCCTTCTCTTTCACGACCTGTGGAGCAGGTCAGCCCTCAATGATAACCTAAATCCTGAACACTCTGTACTAGGAGGTAAGCTTATCTGTTATAATTTTAGCAGGATGTAATGTTTCTTGGACTGGCATTGCCCCCCTAGAGCCCTGTTTGTTTTCTCAGGTCATCAGCTCATTGCCTTTTCTGGCAGTCTCCGCTGCCACAGAATGTATTTTCCTTCCTCTTTCTCTTCAGAATGTTTGAATTAACTCTTCTCCTTTCTTAGGTCATCAGCGACCAGAACGTCTAACTTCAGGGCTTAGGTCACTAAACCACGGCCACACCAGTTCAACATGCAGCAGTACTTTACTACCACCAAAGGAACATTAATTTACCTGGTCATCCCTGGTGTGGTGACTTACGAGCCTTCATAATTTTCTCTTCTTTTTTTTGAGATGGAGTCTTGCTGTCACCCAGGTTGGAGTGCAGTGGCGTCATCTCGGCCCACTGCTACCTCTGCCTCCCAGGTTCAAGTGATTCTCCTGCCTCAGCCTCCAGAGCAGCTGGCACTACAGGTGCCTGCCACCATGCCCAGCTAGTTTTTGTATTTTTAGTATAGATGAGGTTTCACCATATTGGCCAGGCTGGTCTTGAACTCCTGGCCTCAAATGACCCGCCCACCTTGGCCTAATTTTCTTTTTAAATACCTGTTTTGTAAATCCAGCTGTACAACATCTGGCCAATATACCAACACCTTTCTCTCTGGGTTTTTTTTTTTTTCCACCTTAAAAGTAACACCAGGAAACTATTGTGTAGGAACTAAGACTACATAAATCATTACACAGGGATAAGACCAATCTCATCTGCCTCCTGCAAGAAATACCATCTTTGTGCTTGTTCAGACTCACTTGAAATAGCTTTTCTCTTTGTTTTTGTTTGATTTTTATACCTGGTTTATGAGTACTAAACATCCAAAAGGCAAAAAAGTTAACAGATTTAAATATTAAAAAACAAAAACAGCCTGGGTATGGTGGCGACTCAGGAGGCTGAGGTGGGAAGGTGGCTTGAGCCCGGGAGTTTGAGACCAACCTGGGCAACATAGTGAGACTCCTGTCTCTAAAAAACAAACAGGGACCAGGTGCGGTGGCTCATGCCTATAATCCCAGCACTTTGGGAGGCTGAGGCAGGTGGATCACATGAGGCCAGGAGTTCGAGATGGGCCTGGCCAACATGGTGAAACTCTGTCTCTACCAAAAATACAGAAATCAGCCGAGTGTGGTGGTGCACATCTGTAATCCCAGGTACTCAGGAGGCTGAGGCACAAGAACTGCTTGAACCTGGGAGGCAGAGGTTGCAGTGAGCCGAGGTCATGCCACTGCACTCCAGCCTGGGTGACAGAGCGAGACTCTGTCTCAAAAAAAATGAAAAAATAAAAAATAAACAGGTGGGCCAAGTTGAGAGAAAAAGGAAGGAAAAACTCAAAAGGAAGGAGGTGTTCAAAGGACAATGTCAAGGCCATAGAGAACCTAAGATGAGTCATTTTTATCATAAGGGTATCCTCCATTCTTCCCAAAACAGACTTAGGCTGACCACATGGTTGATTATAGGTTGCACAACTTACGGATGCCTCCTTAGAAGAGCTGACTGAGAAATACTTATCAACTCTAATTTGCTATTAATATTTTAAACTGAAACCAATGCAAAGAGTCACTGGATTATTATGATAAACACATAACTGTACTAAAACATATTGAGTCGGAAATCATACAAGTAAGGCAAACAACTCTGAGCAAATTTCCTCTGGTGAGAGTAGCCCTGGGGTCTCCAACTGATCCCTCTGGGGCTTGCCAGATTTGAGGTAATGGACAGCACCTTAGACTGTGGCACTCGCGGTAACACCAAAGGATGTGGTTCACTCAGCACACAGGAACTTTCTGAATCGGGTCTGGTAACTGCAACATTACTCTCATCATCTGGGCAAAGGAACAGAATATATTATCCATGGATAATCTTCTGGCCCACAGCAACAGTATTGTGAAAAAAGATCTCTCCTGAGAATTCATAATCTCAAACAAGGCTCCACTTATCTGCAGTACCATTTTATGCCACCTGCATGGTTCAAAAAACCCCTCAAACCAAGACTAGGTGAAAGTGGTTTCCCAGGCTGATGATGCCTACTGGTACCTGGCAGAAAGAGAAAGAGATCTCTAGGGCACAGTTGTCCCACATACCTTTGGAGTTGACAGAAATATTTTACAACTGTGCTGTCTAGTGTGGTAGTAGCCATCACCCTCCTATAGCTATAGAGCACTTAGAATGTGGCTAGGGAGTGAGGAACTGAATTTTAAATTTAATTTTAACTTATGGCCAAACGTGGCTGGTGCCTACTCTATTGGACAGTGTAGCTCTAGGGAAACCTTCATTAATCCAGACCTCAATTCCCACAGGTAAAGTTATGAGATTAGAAATCACTGTTAAGAATCACATCCACGAAGAAACAAGGCATCTTGAAAAAGAGCAGGCAGAAACAGCATAGTCAGATCAGCAAGGACTTCAGAAATTGGAATTGACAGATGTAGAATGTAAAACAAAAGCAGAAATATAAAATACGACTAAGAGCAAGACACCATACAAATGACCAAGCAGGCTGGGCATGGTGGCTGACATCTGTAATCCCGGCACTGTGGGAGGCTGAGGCAGATTGCTTGAGGCCAGTAGTTCAAGACCAGCTTGGGCAACATAAGGAGACCCCCATCTCTACAAAAAAAAATTAAAATTAGCTGGGCATGGTGGCACGTGCCCTTGGTCCCAGCTACTTGGGAGGCTGAGGTGGGAGGACAGCTTCAGCCCAGGTAGTTGAGGTTGTAGTGAGCTGTGATGACCCCACTGCACTCCAGCATGGGCAACAGAGTGAAACCCTGTTTCAATAAATAAAAATAAAAAATATTTTTCTTCATTAATTTAGACTTTAAAACTGTCTTGATTAAAAGTTAAAATGATTATAAAAACAAGTTATAAATAGGTGATTACATTTCACCAGAGTTTTATATACTTTGAGGTTACAGTTCACAGACCACATAGCCCTATTGCATATATTGCAAACCTGCATGCAGTTTGGCTTTTCTCTTCACATAGAGGTTGGGAAAGTTGCTCTAATAATAGAGATAGGTTTGTACCAGCACCTGTCAGTTTGTTCTAACAACAATGAACCAGCTGGTCCATGACAAAGCCAAAACTGCAAGTGTTCTCTTTCTATACTTCCAGGTATTATAATAAAAAGTAATGACAATAGCTAACATTTATTGAGCTCTTAAATATTACAGGAACTACTCTATATACTTTCATGTAACTGGTTTATTTCTTAAACAATACTATGAAATAGATATTAGTATTTATACTCATTTTATAGATAAACTGAGGCTCAAAGAAGTTAAGCAACTAGCCAAGAATCTAAATAAAGTTAGTGTCAGAGCCAGTGGTCAAACCCAGGTTGTCTGGCAACAAAGTCTGTATCTTTTTTTTTTTTTTGGAGACAGAGTCTCGCTGTTGCCCAGGCTGGAACGCGTTGGCGCAAGCTCCGCTCACTGCAAGCTCTGCCTCCCACGTTCACGCCATTCTCCTGCCTCAGCCTCCCAAGTAGCTGGGACTACAGGTGTCCGCCACCACACCCGCTTAATTTTTGTATTTTTAGTAGAGACGGGGTTTCACCATGTTAGCCAGGATGGTCTTGATCTCCTGACCTCATGATCCACCCGCCTCGGCCTTCCAAAATGCTGGGATTATAGGTGTGAACAACTGCGCCTGGCCCAAAGTCTGTACTTTTAATCATTATATGCCACTGCTTCTCATGGGGATTGCATTGTAGAGCAGGGTTGGCAAACTATAGTCCATGGGTCAAATCTGGCCTGCTACTTAAAAAAAAAAATTATTGTGGTAAAATACACATGACTTACCATTTTACACTCATGTTACTTAACAACAGGGATACTTTCTGAGAATGGCATTATTAGGTGATTTTGTCGTTGTGTGAATGTCTGAGTGTATTTACACAAACCTAGGTGGTACAGCCTATTACACACCTAAGCTAAATGGTATAGCCTGTTGCTCCTAGGCACAGGCCTGTACAGCATGTTACTGTACTGAATACTGGTGGCAACTATAACACAATGGTTAGCATTTGTATATTTAAACAAGTGTGAACATAGAAAAGGTACAATAAAATTATGATACAAAAGATAAAAATGGTACAGGTACACTTGTATAAGGTACTTACCATGAATGGAGCTTACAGGAATGAAAGTTGCTCTGAGTGAGTCACTGAGTGAGAGGCGAGTGAATATGAAGGCCTAGCTCATTACTGGACTGTCTATAAACACTGTACATTTAGGTTATACTACATTTTTTAAAATTTCTTCAAAAAATTACCCTTAATTGTACTCTTTGACTTTATAAATTTATTTTTTTAACTTTTTGATCCTTTTGAAATAACAGCTTAAGGCACAAACACTGTACAACTGTACAAAAATATTTTTTCTTTATTTGCTTATTCTATGAGGTTTGCCTATTTTTTAATTAATTAATTTTTACTGTTTAATCTTTTTGTTAAAATCTAAGACACAAACACACACATAAGCCTAGGCCTACATAGGGTGAGGATCATCAATATCACTGTCTTCCACCTACACTTCCGGTCCCACCGGAAGGTCTTCAAAGGTTGTGTAACAAACATGGAGCTGTCATCTCCTGTGATAACAATGCCTTCTTCTGGAATACCTCCTGAAGGACCTACCTGAGGCTATTTTACAGTTAACTTTAAAAAACATGGTAGGAGAACACTCAAATGATAAAAATATAGTATATACATAAACCAGTAACATAATCGTTTATTATGAAGTATATGTACTGTACATAACTGTTTATGCTGTATTTTTATATGACTGGCAGTGCAGTAGGTTTGTTTATGCCAGCATCACCACAAACACATCAGTAATGAGTTGTGCTTTGACTTTATGACAACTACAATGTCATTAGGTGATAGGAGTTTTTCAGCTCCATTATAATCTTATGAGACCATCATATATGTGGTCCAACATTGACCAGTGTTATTATGCCACACAGGACTGTATACAATTCAGCAGCATTAGTTACATTCATGATGTTGTGCAACCCTTACCTCTACCTAGTTCAATAACTTTTTATCACTCCAAGAAGAAACCCCATACCTGTTACTACTGCCTGTTTTTGAAAATAACGGTGTGGCCGGGTGCGGTGGCTCACACCTGTAATCCCAGAACTTTGGGAGGCCGAGGTGGGCAGATCACCTGAGGTCAGGAGTTTGAGACCAGCCTGGCCAACATGGTGAAACCCCATCTCTACTAAAAGTACAAAAAATAGCTGGGTGTGGTGGCAGGCGCTTGTAATCCGAGCTACTCGGGAGGCTGAGGCAGGAGAATCACTTAAACCCAGGAGGCGGAGCTTGCAGTGAGCCAAGATCACACCACTGCACTCCAGCCTGGGCCACGGAGCGAGACTCTGTCTCAAAAAAAAAAAAAAAAGTTGTAATAATCATTTGTTTATTCTCATAGTGGTATAGTATTCCATTGTATGAATATATCACATTCTACTGTTGATGGACATGTGGGTAGTTTCTGATGTATGTTTTCTAGTTATTTATGAACATTCTTGCACATATCTTTTGGCGAACATATGTACTGAGTATATACTAGTGCACACAGCCAAGCTCATTCATTTACATCTTATTTATGGCTGCTTTCATGCTACAAGGGCAGAGTTGAGTAGTTGCAACAGAGACTGGATGGTTGTCAAAGACTAAAATCTTTACCACCAGCCTCTGCATAGACAGTAGTTTCCTGACCCCTGTTTTAAGGTATTTCAGTCAACCTACTAAATGCCAATTAGAGATCCTCCAGCTCCATTTCATGATGTCTTGTTTTTAGACTTTAGTCTCAAAATTACAGTTACAATACAATAAAATCTTAATTTATGAATGCACAGAAAAATAAAAATATTAATTCACAGCCCAACACTGGTAAATTGTGAAAGGTGAAATAAGATTTTATCTGGTACGTGGTGGTTGATATACTGAAACTAGAAGGAGTTCCTTTGCTTATTACCAGGGTTTATTATTATGGGAGTCTGGGTATGACTCTGGACTTTTAATTACCACCTGTCCTGTGTCTCAAAAAAATTAACCTCATATAATACAAACTAGTTCATTTTAAAGAGAGTGCTAGTCCTATTCTCTAATACAAGCTTAAAAAAAAAAACCTAACACACATACAACATAGTGGCTTAAAAATAAAACAAACCCACAAAGACCACACATCAAGGGTGGCAAATGTGGAGCAACTGGAACTCTCACACAATACTGGAGAGGCTGTAAGTAGGCATAACCACTTTGAAAATTTTTATGGCCGCATCCACTGAAGTTAGAATAGCATAGCCTCTGACCTAGCAATTCTACCCTTATGTATCTAGTACTTAAGTTCATCAAAAGACATGTACAAAAAAATGCATAATAGTATTATATTCTAGACAAACCACCCACATATCCATCAACAGTACGGTGTGATATAGTCATACAATGGAACACTATAAGCAATGGGAATAAACTTGTTGCGAGCAAAACATAACTGAATCTAACAAACATAATATTGAATAAAAGAAGCCAGATGCATAAGGGTATATACTATATGAATCCATTCTTACAAAATTTTAAAACAGGCAAAATTAATCTGTGCTGTTGGAAGTCAGGATGGGGTTACTCTTGTGGGGGTAGGGATTAAGTAGCTGACTGAAAGAAAGCATGAGAAAGGCTTCTGGAGTACTGGCAATATTCTTGATCTGGGTGCTGGTCATACAAGCATACTGTTTTTCTTTTTAGAGACAGGGTCTTGCTCTGTCATCCAGGCTGAAGTATATTGGCACAGTCATAGCCTCACTGCAGTCTCAAACTCCTGGAATTAAGGGATCCTCCTGCCTTAGTCCCCTGAGTAGCTAGGACTACAGGCATGCACCATCACGCCCTGGCTAATTATTTTTACTTTTTGTAGAGACAAAAAGTCCTCAAGCTTACTTGATGTAAATTTACTTTGTAATTTTCTATGTGTATATTACACTTCAATAAAAACTTTTTTTTTCCTTTTACTCTTGGCAAGCTGTGATTCAATAACAAGTTTAAAAATGTTGGACTTCTGCTTCCAGCCAAGATGGAATAACATGAACTGGGTTTAGTCTCCTAAAACAACGAAACAATGGCTTTCAAGACACTGTATATCAGATAATGAAAGTTAGTAAACCCTGAGATGATAAACAAATGAGACTGGACCTGCAATTGCCTTGAAAAAGTTTCCAAGATATGGCATAAAGAGTGGGAACTGAGGCACAGCCTGGTGGACTCCCTGCATTGAGAGTCCAGAGACCAAGGCAGCTCGGATTCATAGAACAGAGTATCTTAGAGAAGAGAAATACACAGGAAGAGAACCCATGGTATCTGCAGAGGGTGGGGCATCGTTTCAGCATTCAAAATGTACTATCAGTGCACATATGAGAAGAAGCCACCTGAGGCTAGGAAAAATAAAAAAAAGAAGGGAACAGTACCTGCTGCTCACATGGAACAAGGAATACTGTCTGTTCCCACCCTCCAGACCAGAAAAACTCAATTCATGGAGCACTGGGCAGAATAAGATCTTGCCTCCGTAGGTGGGTAATAATTAGTTCTAGACTGAGCATTGCTCCAGACCTAATAAATCATAAAAGAAAGATCAGAATGGATCAAACTGTTTGCAAGTAACTTAACTGCATTTCAGAACAAAGCTCAAGAAAATATGCAGTAATAAAAAGAAATTCATCCCTTAGTAAGGTAAAATGCACAATGTATGAAATCTAATCAAAGATCACCAGGCAGGAAAATACAAGCCATAATGAAGGGAGTATCAACTGAAACCAACCTAGAATTAACACAGATACTCAAATTATTCCACATTTTCAAAATATCAAATAGAGACATGGAAAATATATATGTCTCTCTCAAATCATACTTTGAGATGAAAATGACAATATCTCACATGAAATACACTAAATGAGCAGATTCAACGTTGTAGAAGAAAAGATAATGAACACTGATGGCATAACAATAGAAATTGCCCAGAATGAAATATACACAGAAAAAAAAGAATATAAAAAAAATTTTTTTAAAGCATGAGTTACCTGAGGGATCAATGATCAAATGGACTAATTTATGAGTGACTGAAGTCCTGATGGATGATGGGGGACAGAAAAAAAAATCTGAAGAAATAATGGCTGAAAGCTTTCCAAACAATGAAAACAAACCTACAAATCTATGAAGTTAAACAAACTCCAGGCAGAAGAAACATGAGGAAAACTACATTAAGGCACATCATAATCAAATTGTTCAAAACCAGTGATAAAGAGAAAATCTTAGCAGCCAGAAAAAAAAAAATACATGCACAAAGGAACAAAGATAAGGATGACAACAAATTTCTTTTCAGAAACAATGCAGGTGAGAAGAAATGGACAGCATTTTAAAAGTACCAGAAGGCAAACTATTCACATAGTTCATAAAATTATCTTGCAAAAATGAAAGCAAAATAAAGGAATTTTCATATCTACAAAAGAAACAGTTCATCACTAGCAGACCCACATACAAGAAATATTAATGGACATTTTTCAGGCTGAAAGAATTTTAAAAATTTTTTTTAAAATAAGATTCATATAACATAAAATTCATCATTTTAACCATTTTAAAGTATACAGTTCAGTGGTTTTTAATATAGTCACAATGTTGTGCAATCATTACCACTATGTAATTTCAAAAAATTTCTATCACTCCAAAAAGAAACATGGTACCTCTCAATTTCCCTCTTCATCCATCCCCCAGCAACCACTAAACTCTGTCTCTATGGCCCTGCCTATTCTGGACATTTCATATGAATGGAATCATACCATATACATGGTGCTTTGTGACTGGCTTCTTTCATTTAGCATATTTTCAAGGTTCATCCACGTTGTAACATGTATCAGTACTTAATTCCTCTTTGTGGCTGAATAATATTCCATTGCATGGTGTACTAGTCTGCTAGGGCTGCCATAACAAAATAGCACTGATTGGGTGGATTACACAATGGACATTTATTTTCTCACAGTTCTGGAGGCCAGAAGTCCAAGATCAAGGTGCTGTCCTGGCTTTCCGATGGCCACCTTCTTTCTCTGTCCTCACGTGGCCTTTTCTCCACGTGTGAGTAGAAAGAGATCTCCGCTGTCCCTTCCTCTTCTTACAAGGACACCAGCCCTATTGAATTAGGAGCCCACTCTTATTACCTCAAAACCTGAATTACCTCCCTAAAAGCCTGTCTCCAAACACAGTCACTTTGGGGGTTAGGGTTTCAACATATGAATTTTAAGGGGGAAACAATTCATCCCATAACACATGGATAAACCCAATTTGTTCATTCATCAGCTGATGGATATTTGGGTTGTTTCCACTTCTTGGCTATTATGAATAATGCTGCTATGAGCATTCATGTTCAAGTTTTTGTATGGACATATGTTTTCAGTTCTCTTTTTTATATACCTAGGAGTGGAATTTTCTTGGTCTTTCGACAATTTTGTGTTTAACATTCTGAGGAGCTGCCAAATTGTTTCCACAATAGCTGCAGCATTTTATATTCCCACTGCAATGTATGAGGGTTCCAATTTCTCCATATCTTTACTAACACTTGTTATTTTTCTTTTAAGAAATAAAATGTAATTAAAAATATATATACACATAGCCATCCTAGTGGGCATGAGGTGGTATCTCGTTGTGGTTTTTATTTGCACTTCCCTAATGACTAACGATGTACAACGTCTTTCATGTGCTTATTGACCATTGGTATATCTTCTTTGGAGAAATATCTATCCAAATTATTTGCCCATTTTAAAATTGGGTTGTTTGAGCTTTTATTATTGAGTTGTAGTTCTTTACTCTGGATACTAGATCCTTATCAGTTATATGATTTCTATATATTTTCTCCCATTTCACAGGTTGTCTTTCGCTTCCTTGATAATGTCTTTTATAGCACAAAGTTTTACATTTTGATTAAGTCCAAATTATCATCTTTTCTTTTGCTGCTCATGCTTTTGGTGTCATATCTAACAATGTAATGTCAAATCCAAGGTCATGAAGAGTTACTCCTTTGTTTTCTTCTGAGAGTTTTATGATTTTGGCTCTCAAATTTAGGTCCTTGATCCATTGTGAGTTGATTTTTGTATATGGTATGAAGTCAGGATCCAACTTCATTCTTTTACAGGTGAATATACAGTTGTTCCAGTATCATCTGTTGAAGAGACTATTCTTCTCCCATTGAATGATCTTGGCACCCTTGAAAACTAATTGGCCACATATGTGTGGGTGTATTTCTGAACTTTTGATTCTATTCCATTGATCTATTTGTCTGTCCTTATGCCAGTTTCACACAACCAGTTTTGATTACTGCAGTTTTGTAGTAACTTTTTAAATCAGGAAGTGTGAATCCTCTAACTTTATTCTTTTTTTTTTATTAAGTATTTATTGATCATTCTTGGGCGTTTCTCGGAGAGGGGGATATGTCAGGGTCATAGGATGATAGTGGAGAGAAGGTCAGGAGATAAACACATGAACAAAGGTCTCTGGTTTTCCTAGGCAGAGGTCCCTGCGGCCTTCTGCAGTGTTTGTGTCCCTGGGTACTTGAGATTAGGGAGTGGTGATGACTCTTAAAGAGCATGCTGCCTTCAAGCATCTGTTTAACAAAGCACATCTTGCACCGCCCTTAATCCACTTAACCCTGAGTTGACACAGCACTTGTTTCAGAGAGCACGGGGCTGGGGGAAAGGCCATAGATCAACAGCATCCCAAGGCAGAAGAATTTCTCCTAGTCAGAACAAAATGGAGTCTCCTATGCCCACCTCTTTCTACACAGACACAGCAACAATCTGATCTCTCCTTCCTTTCCCCACACTTCCCCCCCTTCTTTTCAACAAAACCGCCATTGTCCTCATGGCCCGCTCCCGATGGTCGCTGTCTCTTCGGAGCTGTTGGGTACACCTCCCAGACAGGGCGGCCGGGCAGAGGCGCTCCTCTCTGCGCTCCTCATTTCCCAGACGGGGCGGCCGGGTAGAGACGCTCCTCACCTCCCAGATGGGGCGGCCAGGCAGAGGCGCTCCTCACCTCCCAGACGGGGTGGCCGGGCAGAGGTCCTCCTCACTTCCCAGACGGGGCGGCCAGGCAGAGGCGCTCCTCACCTCCCAGACGATGGGCGGCCGGGCAGAGGCGCTCCTCACTTCCCAGACGGGGCGGCCGGGCAGAGGCACTCCTCACTTCCCAGACGGAGCGGCCGGGCAGAGGCGCTCCTCACTTCCCAGACGGGGCGGCCGGGCAGAGGCGCTCCTCACTTCCCAGACAGGGCAGCGGGGCAGAGGCGCTCCTCACTTCCTCCCAGACGGGGTGGCGGCCAGGCAGAGGTGCTCCTCACTTCCTCCCAGACGGGGTGGCGGCCAGGCAGAGGCACTCCTCACCTCCCAGACGGGGCGGCCGGGCAGAGGCGCTCCTCACTTCCTCCCAGACGGGGTGGCGGCCGGGCAGAGGCGCTCCTCACTTCCCAGACGGGGTGGCGGCCGGGCAGAGGCGCTCCTCACTTCCTCCCAGACGGGGTGGCGGCCGGGCAGAGGCGCTCCTCACTTCCTCCCAGACGGGGTGGCGGCCGGGCAGAGGCACTCCTCACTTCCCAGACGGGGCGGCCGGGCAGAGGCGCTCCTCACATCCCAGATGATGGGCTGCCGGGCAGAGACGCTCCTCACTTCCTATACGGGATGGCGGCCGGGCAGAGGCGCTCCTCACTTCCCAGACAGGGCGGCCGGGCAGAGGGGCTCCTACATCCCAGACGATGGGCGGCCAGGCAGAGACGCTCCTCACTTCCTAGACGGGGTGGCAGCGGGGCAGAGGCTGTAATCTTAGCACTTTAGAAGGCCAAGGCAGGCGGTTGGGAGGTGGAGGTTGTAGCGAGCCGAGATCACGCCACTGCACTCCAGCCTGAGCAACATTGAGCACTGAGTGAGCGAGACTCCATCTGCAATCCCAGCACCTCGGGAGGCTGAGGCGGGCAGATCACTCAAGGCCAGGAGCTGGAGACCAGCCTGGTCAACATGGCGAAACCCCGTCTCCACCAAAAATACAAAAACCAGTCAGGCGTGGCAGCGCGTGCCTGCAATCCCAGGCACTCGGCAGGCCGAGGCAGGAGAATCACAGGAGCCCGAGGCAGGGAGGTTGCAGCGAGCCGAGATCACGGCAGTACAATCCAGCTTCGGCAACAGAGGGAGACCGAAAAAAGAAGGAGAGGGAGACCGAAGAAGGGAGAGGGAGAGGGAGAATTCTTTACCAATCCTTGAGGGAGAGGGAGAGGGAGAGGGCTAACTTTATTCTTTATAAATAGTGTTTTGACTATTCAAGGCCTCTCGCATTTCCATGTGAACTTCAGGATCAGCTTGCCCATTTCCACAAAAAAAGGCAGCTGGAATTTTGATAGGGATTGTACTGAAACTATAGATCTATTTGGGGAGTATTAACATCTTAACAATATTAAGCCTTCAACTCCATAAACATGGGATGTCTTTCCATTTCTTTAGGTCTCCTCTAATTTCTTTCTATAATATTACATAGTTTTCAGTGTGGAAGTCTTGTACTTCCTTGGTTACATTTATTTATTTTATTCTTCTTGATACTATTGTAAATGAATTCATTTCTTAATTTCCTTTTTGACTATTCATTGATAGAGGTTGGAAGAATTTTGAGAAGCATGATAAAAAATGCATAAATTGCCCTGAACAGACTGAGAGCAGAAATCTAGACCTGGAACATGTTATTGGCCACTGGAGGGAGACACTTGTTATTTAGTGGCAAAAAGCTTAGTGAAATGGTCTCCTGTGGTCATGTAGAAAGCACAACTTGTAAGTGATGATCCAATCCATGTGTTGAAGGTGAGGCCTAAGTTTTTTCTTGCTGCTTATAATAAAATGTAAGATGAGAGAGATAAATTGAGGGGAAAACTGTTCAACAAAAAGTAACCAGGACTTGATGATTTTGAAAATTCTCGGTCTCTCTAGAGGATGAAAGATGCTAATATTGGACAGAGTGATCTAGAGAAAAAAAGGTGTGAGTAGACAACCTTTTACTAATATCTCAGAAAGATCAAAAGATTAGAGTATTCACTCACACAAAGGGTCCTCTCAAGAGATTACGGGTTTATCTCAAAGATCCTCTTAACCAAACCACAGAGTCTTTATGAAACTTAAGGGCTTTGTCTCTCAGCCAGCCATTCAAGCAGGACCCTAAGATAGAGAAGAAATTATCTGAAAAGATACAGATGTGGCTTTTGTCTAATTTGGTAAACCCCACTGATACCATGAAGAGCCAGAAAGTTTTTAAGAAAATTATTTCAACAGAAAAACTGCCAATTTGGACTAAAGGGACAGAGTCACTACAAAATGGAAGAAGGTTGTCAGACCCCCAAAGTTCTACTGGCAAGAAGCAGCCTGATAGAACTACTTAGCTACAAACACATGCTACCTTTCATGAAAAAAGGAAAGATGATTCAGAGGGTGAAACCAGGCACCCAGAGAATGGAGCAAAGAACTGCAGAGGATTAGTCCCAGGTCTTGAAACTTAGTCATGGAACTCCCAATATTTACCCAGCTGGATTTCAGAATTGCTATGAACCCTTTTTTTAACCTTCCATTCCCCACTCCTTTTAACTGTGCTATCTATAACTATTATCCTCTGCCTGTCCCACTCTTGTATGTTGGGTGTGTTGGGGTCAGACAACTTGTCTCTTTAGTTTCACAGATCTACAGATGGAGAGAAATTGTGTATAGAACCTGTGCTGAATAGATTACATCTAGGAACATCATCCACACCAGGACCTGATTTAGATGATAAGATTCTGGACCTTTGAGCTGATGCTACAATGGGATGGGACTCTTGAAAACATGTGAGTGAGGTGAATGTATTTTGCATGTGGGAGAACATGAATCATTGGGGCATGTAGTAGACAGATTCTAAGGTGGCCCATGCATGATTCCTACCTCTTGGTGTTCATGCCTATGTGTAATCCCCCGACTCTGAGTGTGGGCAAGACTTGTGACTTGCTTCAGACCAATAGATAATGGTAAAGGTAATGGGACGTCATTCCCATGATCACGTTATATTATATAGGCTTTTGTCTTGTTAGTCCACTAGCTCTCAGTCTTTCTTCCTGGCTTTGAAGAATAAAGCTGACATAAATACTACAGCTATAAGGAACTGTATGCTTCTAACAATACACAAAAGTGTAAATGCCTTCTTCTCTAGTTGAGTCTCCACATGAGAGCCCAGCCCTGGCCAACACCTTAAACGTAGCCAGGTGAAACCCTAAACAGAGAACTAGGTAAGCTGTTCCTGGACTTCAGACTCACAAATACGTGAGGTATGTTGTTTGAAGCCACTGTTTGTGACAGTTTGTTGAGCAGCACAGAAAACCTATATAAACAATTCTTAACAAGTGAAATGTATATCTAACTATAAGCCAGCCATTCTACTATGAAGAATTTACCCAATAGAAAAAAATATGTATGCCTCCAATTTCTTGTACAATAGTGCTCATAACACCTTTACATGTAATGGCACAAAGCTGAAAAGAATCAAACTGGCCATCAACAGATAAACAAATTGTGATGCAATGGAATACTACTCAGCAATAAAAAGGAATAAATTATTGATACACATAATGACAGCAATGAATCTCAAAATCGTTATCCTGAGTGAAAGAAGCCAGACAAAGAGTACATACGATTCCACTCACATGAAACTCTGCAAAATGCAAACTAATCTACAGTGGCAGAAAGCAGATCACTCTCTTTGTGATAATCACTTTGGAGATGCAGAGATAGGCAAGGGCAGGAGGCAGGGATTATCAAAGGCATAAACTTTTGGGGGTGATAGTTATGTTCACTATTGATTGTGGTGATGGTTTCATGGGTGTATACATATGTCAGAACTTATAACACACTTTAAATATGTAGTTTGAGGGGCTCTACCCTCCCTGGTGGCAGGCCCAAGTGCATTTTGAGAATTTAATACTGGGGTGCACCCTGTCCTTGGGCCAAGTTTGAGTTGATGTTGCTGCAGCTGCCATCTGGTAGAGGAGGGACACGGAAGCCAAGCTCTCCTATGGACAATACCTAATTCCCTGGTATAGGCTGCTGTGAGGCCAAGACTTGAGTGGACTGTGCTCCTCACATCTTCTTGCTCATACTGCTCACCTAAGAGAGGTCCCATCCTCTGTGGTCACAAGGCCATAGCTGGCACCATTTTGATAGTTTAATGCTGGAATTTCATTAAACCACAAAGACAAAAGACAGAGAAAAAGAAACATAATTTATAAAACAACTCGAAAACAATCATCAATATGACAGAAACAAAGTCTCACATATCAATGTTAACCTGAATGTAAATACATTAAATCGTCCACTTAAAAGACACAGATTAGCAGAATGGATTGAAAAAAAAAATTATCCAACTATATGCTGCCTACAAGAGACTCATCTTACCCATAAAGACACAAAAACTAAAGTAAACAAGTGGAAAAAGATATTTCACAGAAATGGAAATCAATAGTGAGCAGGAGTAGCTACACTTATAGCAGATGAAACAGACTTTAAATCAAAAACGTAAAAATAAGACAAAGAAGGTCATTATATAATGACAAAGGGATCAATTCAACAAGAGGATGTAACAATCCTAAATATATATGTACCCAACATCAGAGCACCCCAATTCACAAAACAAATATTACTAGACCTAAAGAAAGAGCAGACAACAATACAATAATAGTGGGGATTTTAACACCCCATTCACAGCACTAGACAGAGCAAAGAGACAGAAAACAAAGAAATATCAGACATACATTGGAGTTTAGACCAAAATGGGCTTAACATTTACAGAACAGTCTACTCAAAAACTACAGAATATACATTCTTTCATCAGCACATGGAAAATTCTCCAAGACAAACCAAATATTAGGCCATAAAACAAATCTTAACAAATGTTTTAAAAGTGAAATCATATCAAGTATCTTCTCAGACCTCAGTGGAATAAAGCCAGAAATCAACACCACAAAGAACTTTGGAAACTATACAAATATGTGGAAATTAAACAGCATGCTCCTGAACAATCACTGGATCAATGAAAAAATTAAGACAGAAATTTAAAAACTGAAACAAATGAAAATGAAAATACAATCTACTAAAACCTGTAGGATACAGCAAAAGCAGTACTAAGAGGAAAGTTATAGCAATAAATGCCTACATCAAAAAAGCAGAAAGATGGCTGGGCATGGTGTCTCACACCTGTAATCCTGGCACTTTGGCAGGCCAAGGCAGGAGAATCACTTGAGGCCAGGAGTTTGAGACCAGTCTGGGCAACATAGCAAAACCCAATCTCTAAAAAAAAATTTTTTTAATTAAAAAAAAGTAAAAAGATCACAACTACCTAACATTACACCTCAAGGAACTAAAAAAACAAAGCCGAGTATGGTAGCTCATGCCTGTAATCTCAGCACTTTGGGAGGGAGGCCAAGGTGGGCAGATCACTTGAGGTGAGGAGTTCAAGACCAGCCTGGCCAACATGGCAAAACCCTATCTCTACTAAAAATACAAAAATAGGCTGGTTATGGTGTTATGCACCTGTAATCCCAGCTACTTGGGAGGCTGAGGCAGGAGAATCGCTTGAACCTGGGAGGCAGAGGCGCAGAGGCTACAGTGAGCTGAGATCATGCCACTGCATTCCAGCCTGGACAACAGAGTGAGAATCCATCTAAAAAAAAAAAAAAACCTGGAAAAACAAGAACAAACCAATAGAATAACTAAGAAGATAGAAGATTGAAATAAACAATCAGAAATGAAAAAGGAGACATTACAATTGATACCACAGAAATACAAAAGATCATCAGAGAGATTTATAAGCAACTATACACTCACCAACTAGAAAACCGAGAGGAAATGGGTAAATTGCTGGAAACACAACAACCTACTGAGGTTGAACCAGAAAGGGATGGGACTCCTAAACAGACTAATAATGAGTAGTGAGATTGAATCGGTAATAAAAAATCTCCCAACAAAAAAAAGCCTAAACACCAGATGGGGCTGGGTGCAGTGGCTCATGCCTACAATCCCAGCACTTTGGGAGGCTGAGGCAGGTGGATCACTTGAGGTCAGGAGTTTGACCTGAATAGAATTATTTTGAATAGAAAAATCAGCCAGGCATGGTGGCACACCTGTAGTCCCAGCTACTCGGGAGGCTGAGGAAGAAGAATTGCTTGAACCCAAGAGGCAGAGGTGGCAGTGATCCGAGATCATGCCACTGCACTCCAGCCTGGGTGACAGAGTGAGACTCTGTTCCAAAAAAACCAAAAACTGAAAAACAAACAACAACAACAACAAAAACCAGATAGATTCACAGCCAACAACAACAAAAGCCTAAAAATCAGATGGATTAAAGCAAACAAACAAACAGATGGATTCACAGTCAAATTATACCAAATATACAAATAATTAATACCAATCCTCCTGAAACTACTCCAAAAAAATTAAAAAGGAGGGAATTCTCGTTAACTTATTCTATGAGGCCAGTATAACTCTGATACCAAAATCAGACAAGGACACAATGAAAAAAGAAAAGACCAATATCCCTGATGAACATACGGACAAGAATCCTCAACAGAATACTAGCAAACTGAATCCAACAGCACATCAAAAAGATAATACAACATGATCGAGTGGGATTTATCCCAGAGTTGAAAGGATGATTCAACATATGCAAATCAATAAATGTGATACATCATATAAACAGAATTAAGGACAAAAAACAAATGATCATCTCAATAGATGCACAAAAGGCACTGGATAAAATTTAACATTACTTCATGATAAAGGTCCTCAACACACTAGGCATAGAAGGAACATACTCAACATAATAAAGGCCATAAACAACCAACCCATAGCTAGCATTATACTTAACAGAGAAAAACTGAAAGCATTCCCTAAAGCTAGAACAAGACAAGGATGCCCACTTTCACCACTCTTATTCAACAAGTCCTTGTCACAGCAATCGGGCAAGAAAAAATAACAAAAGGCATCCAAACTGGAAAAGAGGAAGGCAAATTGCCCTGTTTGCTGATGGTATGATCTTATATCTGGAAAACCTGAAAGACTCTACCAAAAAACTTAGATTCGATAAATAAATTTAGTAGTTTCAGGATACAAAATTAAGATCCAAAAATCAGTAGGATTTCAATACCCCATTAATGATCTAGCCAAGGACAAAATCAAGAAGGCAACTCAATTTACAATAGCTATAAGAAAGTAAACTATCGAGGATTATATTTAAGCATGGAGGTGAAAGATCTCTGTAAGGAGAACTACAAAACACTGACTAAAGAATTCATAGATGATACAAACAAATGGGAAAACATCCCATGCTCATGGATTGAAAGAATCCATATTGTTAAAATGACCATACAGATCAAGCAGTCTACAGATTCCACACAATCCCTATCAAATTACCAATGCCATTTTTCACAGAATTAGAAAAAAAATCCTAAAATTCATATGGAACCAAAAAAGAGTCCAAATAGCTAAAATAATCCTAAGTAAAAAGAACAAAGCTGGAGGAATCACATTACCTGACTTCAAATTATACAAGGGTATAGTAATCAAAACAGCATGGTACTGGTACGAAAATAGACACACAGACCAATGGAATGGAATAGAAAACCAAGAAATAAAGCCAATCAACTGATCTTTGACAAAGTCAACAAAAATATACACCGGGGAAAGGACTCTATTAAATAAGTGGTGCTGGGAAAACTGGCTAGCCATATGCAGAAAAATACCTCTCACCATATACAAAAATTAAGATGGATTAAAGACTTAAACCCAAGACCTGAAACTGTAACAATCCTAGAAGAAAACCTAGGAAAAAGTCTTCTGGACATTGTCCAGGCAAAGAATTTAAGACCAAGTCTTCAAAAGCAAAAGCAACAAAAACAAAAATAGACAAATGGGATTCAATTAAACTAAAAAGCTTCTGCATAGCAAAAGAAATAACAGAATAAGCAGACAACCTACAGAATGGCAAAAAAATATTTGCAAACTATGCATCTGACAAAGGACTAATATCCAGAATCTACAAGGATTTCAACCCAATAAGAAAACAATAAATACTCCTATTTAAAAGGGGAAAAAGAATATGAACAGGCTGGGCATGGTGGCTCATGCCTGTAATCCCAGCACTTTGGGAGGCCAAGACGGGCAGATCGCTTGAGCCCAGGAGTTTGAGACCAGCCCGGGCAACATGGTTAAACCCTGCCTTTACAAAAAAAATACGAAAGATTAGCCAGTCTTGGTGGTGCATACCTGTGGTCCCAGCTACTCAGGAGGCTGAGGTAGCAGGATCACTTGAGCCCAGAAGGTCAAGGCTGCAGTGAGCTGTGATTGTGCCACTGCACTCCAGCCTGGGTGACGAGAGAGAGAGAGAGAGAGAGAAACACAGAGAGAGAGAGAGAGAGTGAGAAAGAGAAACAGGACATGAACAGACATTTTTCAAAAGAAGACATACAAGCATCCAACAAACATGAAAAATGACTGATGTTGGCAAGGATGTGGAGAAAAGGGAACACTTATACACTGTTTGTGGTAAAGTAAATTAGTATAGCCTTTATGGAAAAAAGCATGGAGATTTCTCAAAGAACTAAAAATAGAACTATCATTTGATCCAGCAATCCCACTCTTGAGTATATACACAAAAAGAAAGAAATCATTATATCAAAAAAATATTTACAGCCAGGCGCAGTGGCTCATGCCTATAATCCCAGCACTTTGAGAGGCTGAGGCAGGCGGATCACCTGAGGTCAGGAGTTCAAGACCAACAACATGGCAAAACCCCATCTCTACTAAAAATACAAAAAATTAGCTGGGCGTGGTGGTGCACACCTGTAATCCCAGCTACTCGGGAGGCTGAGGCAGGAGAATCGCTTGAACCTAGGAGGCAGAGGTTGCAGTGGGCCAAGATCACACCACTGCACTCCAGCCTGGGTGACAAGAGTGAAACTCTGTCTCAAAAAATATATATTTATTCACACTCATATATTTATCGCTCCATTATTCACGGTAGCAAAGATATGGAATCAGCCTAAGTGTCCATCAACAGAGGACTGGATGAATAAAATGGACTACTACTTGGCCATACAAAATAATGAAATTTGAGAAATATCCATGCTTTTTTCCATAAAGGCTGTCTTTTGCAGCAACATAGATGGAACTGGAGGCCATTATCCTAGCGAAATAACTCAGAAACCGAAAGTGAGAGCTAAACAATGGGTACACATGGACATAAAGAGTGTAATAAGAAACACTGGAGACTCCGAAAGGTGGGAAGGTGGGAGGGAGGCAAGGGTTGAAAAATTACCTATTGAGTACAATATTCACTCTTTGAGTGAATATTTTAGTGTACCACCTGAGGTCACTAAAAACCCAGATTTCACCACTAAGAAATACATGCACAGAAGAAACCTGCACTTGGACCCTTCAAATACATAAAAATAAAAAATAAAATGAAAAGAAAAAATAGTGTAGTTTATTATATATCTACTATGCTTTAATAAAGCAGTTTAAAAAACGTGCTACTTGCACATGATTTTTCTTCATAAATCATTATATTCAAAGAGAAAGTGCAAGCTCTGTCTAATCATCACAGACTAGGCCTTTTTATTGATCTACTCATTCTCAAATATTTACTAAATACCTGTTAGTTTTTGTGGGAAATGTAAACATAAGTCAGACCCACTATGATCTGAAATCGGGGCAGAGACTAAATATATGGTCATTCCATATCATATCATGAGATGATAATAAACAGATATTTCGTCTCTGCCCCTGGTTTATGGCACACAGCTCCTAAAACTCTTATAATACCCAAAGTGGTGTTTTTTTTTGTATGCTAATATGACTGGTGGTTAGGGGCTCTTGGATAGTCTGAGGATTGGGTAGGGAGATAGTGGCTGGCAGGGGAACCAACCATGTAATTAGAAGGTTGGAACTTTTTCACTTTTTCAGCCCCACCCCTTAACCTCTAGGGAGAAGACAGGGGCTGAAGGTCGAGTTAATCAGCGATGGCCAACAATTGAATCATGCCTACAAAATGAAACCTCCATAAAAACCCTAAAGGACTAGGTTCAGAGAGCCCTAAATAGCTGGTAGGTCAGAAGTACAGGTCACAACTTGGAGCTTGCAACTAGCATCTGAAGTTGGGGGTAGTCTTGTGGGACTGGGCCCTTAATTTGTGGGATCTGACAATATCTCCTGGTAGATTGTGTCAGCACTGAATTGAATTATAGGATGTGGTATCAGAATTGCTTGGGTTGTGGGGGAAAAAACCATACCTACTGGTGTCAGACATGTTGTGGTATGTGAGAGTAGGAAAAAACATTTAGGGAAAAACATTTGGGTTTTTCCTCTCTCTCATACCCACTTTTTTTTCCTTCTTTTCTGAGACAGAGTCTCTCATCTTATGTCCAGGCTAGAGTGCAGTGGTGCAGTCATAGCTCACCGCAGACTTGACCTCCTGGGCTCAAGTGATGCTCCCACCTCAGTTTCTTGCGTAGCTGGAACTATAGGTGTATGCCACCATGCCTGGCTAATTTTTTATTTTTTTAGAGAGATGGGATCTCACTACATTGCCCAGGCTGGTCTCAAACTCCTGGGCTCAAGTGATCCTTCCCCTTGACCTCCCGAAGTGTTCGGATTATAGGCATTGAGCCGCTGTGCCTGGCCCATACGCACCTTTTGCACTATGAAGCATATCATCTAATAGACTGGTTAGGGTTTAGAAATCATAAACAATTGATTTTTACATTATTTTCACAAAGATCCTTACCAGAGGCAAATCCTTCCCAGTGACTACGTGTCAACTGCTCCATACAGCTCACAACCTTGCTCCATACATTGTCAAACACACAAGCAAGGACATCTTCTTTCATGCAGTAAAATGGAGCAATGGGAGGATACCCTAATTTCTGTTTCTCTGTAGCTGCTTCTGATTTCTTCCCATGAAATCCCTCTTCCCTGTAACAGAAGCAAGAAGGAAAGACTTCATGATTCTGAAGGGAAGGCTGCCTTTCTAAAATTGTCCATGTATTACCTGAAAATTCACTTTGATTTGAGGAAAAATGGAAAATAGAATTAATCTGACAAAGGCCAAATAGAAGTAATAAATAGAAAATAGAAGTAATTTGACACAGGAGAAGTGAAAGGGAAGGAGGCAATCTTTGGAAAACCAAAAGAACCTGCTTCCAGTTCTAGCTCAGTGGTATTATGTATAGAAGCCTGGCTTATATTTAGCTGGCCCTAGGGCTGTGTGCACATGAGTGGTACGTGAGTGAACATGGCTCAGCAGGAAATACAATGGGAAAAAATACAATGGGAAAAAAAAAAAAAATGCATCCAGAATCATGTGACACAATACTAACTACTAGACCTAACCACAGCCACACAGCCTAAAGAGAAATTCTCACTTATTTTCAAATATGCTGCTGTGACTATCAAATCTGGAACTTTTAAAGGCTTAGAGGAATAGTTTAACAGGTTAATGTTACAGAAAGGTAGCAAGGAATAGTGAAGAGAAGACTGGATTGAGAATCAGATGAATAAGGTTTTGGTTTTAGCTTTACTTTAGACAAATCATTAACTACTCTGATTCTCACCTATCCTGTAAAGAAGATAAATCATATCTATGTGATAGGTCTACTGTTAGAGTATAGTAAGAATAGATATAAATAGACATTATTAATTATAAAATCTGTGCCAACCATAAGGTTTTAAACAAACTGTTTATACCTTTTTCTTTTCTTTTTTGTTTTGTTTTGTTTTTGGAGATGGAGTCTTGCTCTGTTGCCCAGGCTGGTGTGCAGTGGCGTGATCTCAGCTCACTGCAACCTCCGCCTCCTGGGTTCAAGCGATTCTCTGGCCTCAGCCTCCCAAGTAGCTGACATTAGAGGCGCGCATCACCATGCCCAGCTAATTTTTGTATTTTTAGTAGAGATGGGGTTGCACCATGTTGGCCAGGCTAGTCTCAAACTCCTGACCCAAAGTGATCTGCCCGCCTCGGCCTCCCAATGTGCTGGGATTACAGGTGTGAGCCACCGTGCCTGGCCTGTATATACCTTTTTCAAACAGGATTTATGTAAACAAAGTTCATATCTCTTCAACTCCTCTTTTAAAAGGTTTCAAAGTTCCCACTGGTGGTAATTTGCAAAAGGGTAAAATCAAACTATGTGGGGAAAAAATAAACTTATTTTAAAATCTCTAATCTCAGGAACAGGCAAATGATGTGTGAAGTTATAAAATACACAAGGAAGTCTAGTATATGGAAGCAATAAGAACATAAATTCTGGATACCTGAGAAATAACATAAAATAAATAACAGAAACTGGCATATATTTAATAATATACATTGGTAGCATCATTTAGAAAAAATAGGTATTAATACACAAAAAAAGAGGGGAGTAAAAAGCTTAAAAGGCATAATACTCACATATCTGTGTGATCGAATGCTAGGTATTCCTCAATTATTCCTTCTGAGACGATTATAGAGTCTTCCTCGTCTCTTTCCATAGAACAAAAGCTGGAGGATTTGGCAATGGAAGATGCTTTATGAGTATAAGATGAAAAATGTAACTTCTTTCCCCTTATACCAAATCTTGGAGTGGAAAAAAGAAGTAAATATTAATTATGTAAACATAAACAGTTCTTATGGCAACACAGTTACATGAGTTCTGGCTCAAACTCCCCTTGCCCTGGCAATACCTTCGTGGACTATTCTAAGCCTCAATAACCTACCATTTCTCAGAACAGGAAGATTAAATTCTGGTCATAGAACTATTCTGCCTACATGTACTATGGACTATCTGGTACTGCTTGCTGTCTTTTCAGATGCAAACAGCTATAGCTATGTATTAGGTCATCCTTGCCTTGCTATAAAGAAATATCTGAGACCAGGTAATTTATAAGAAAAGAGATTTAATAGGCTCACAGTTCTGGAGGCTGTATAGGAAGCACAGTGCTGGCATCTGCTTCTGCAGAGGACTTACAAAGCTTTTACTCATGGTGAAATGTTAAGTGGGAGCAGGAGCAAGAGAGGTGCCACACACTTTTAAATGACCAGATGTCATGGGAACTCACTATCGCAAAGACAGTACAAAGCCATGAGGGATCCTCCCCTATGACCCAAACACCTCCCACCAGGCCCCACCTCTAGCATTGGGGATTACAATTCAACATGAGATTTGAGCATTCTGCCCTTGGCTCCTCCCAAATCTCATATCCTTCTCACATTGCAAAATACAATCATGGCTTCCAAAAAGTCTCAAAAGTCTTGACTCATTCCAGTATTAATTCAAAAGTCCAAAGTCCCACGTCTCATCTGAGACAAGGCACATCCCTTCCAGCTATGAGCCTGTAAATCAAAAACAAGTTATTTACTTCCAAGATACAATGGGAGTACAGGCGTTAGAGAAACATTTCTGTTCCAAAAGAGAGGGGCTACAGATCCCATGCAAGTTCAAAACCCAGTAGGGGAGTCATTAACTCTTAGAACCCCTCGATGTCCCACAACAAGGTGCAAAGGGTAGGCTTCCAAGACCTTGGGCAGCTCCACCCCTGTGGCTTTGCAGGGTTCAGCTCCCAAGGTTGCTCTCATGGGTGGAGTTGAATGCCTGCAGCTTTCTTTTTTCTTTTTTTTTTTTTTCTTTTTTGAGAGACAGAGTCTCGTTCTGTCACCCAGGCTGGAGTGTAGTGGTGGGATCTCGGCCCACTGCAACCTCTGCCTCCCGGGTTCAAGCAGTTCTCCTGCCTCAGCCTCCTGAATAGCTGGGATTACAGGCGAGCAGCACTACACTCAGCTAATTTTTGTATTTTTAGTAGAGATAGGGTTTCACCATGTTGGCCAGGCTGGTCTCAAACTCCTGGCCTCCAGTGATCTGCCCACCTTCGCCTCCCAAAGTGCTGGGATTACAGGCGTGAGCCACTGCACCTGGCCTGAATGCCTGCAGCTTTCTAGGTACGGGGTGCAAGGTGAATCTATCATTCTGGGGTCTGGAAGATGGTGACCCCCTTCCCACAGCTCCACTAGGCAGTGCCCCAGTGGGAATTGTGTGTGGGGCCTCCAACCCCCTATTTCTCCTCTGCACTGCCCCAGTAGAGATTCTCTGTGAGGACTCCACCCCTGCATCAGGCTTCTGCCTGGGCACCCAGGCTTTCTCTTACATCCTCTGAAATCTACACAGATAGTGCCAAGCCTTCACTGTTTGCCCTCTGTGTGCCTGCAAGCTTAACACCACATGGAAGCTGCCAAGGCTTATAGCTTGCTTGCAACGTTTGTTTTTTTTTTTGAGACAGAGTCTCGCTGTATCACCCAAACTGGACTGCAGTGGTGTAATCTCAGCTCACTGCAACCTCCGCCTCCCAAGCTCAAGGGATTCTCGTGCCTCAGCCTCCCAAGTAGCTGGGATTATAGGTGTCCGCCACCACACCTGGCTAATTTTCGTATTTTTAGTAGAGACAAGGTTTCACCATGGATCACTTGAGATCAGGACATTTTAGATTCTCTAAAGTGGCAAGTCAAGCTATAACTGGGCCCCGCTGAGCCCCAGCAAAAAGCAGTGTCCCAAGGCTGCTCAAGGCAACAAGGTCCTGGGTCTGCCCCACAAAACCATTCTTCCCTCCTAGGCCTCTGGGCCTGTGATGGGAGGGGCTGCTGTGAAGGTCTCTGAAATGCCTTTTTCCCATTGTCTTGGCTATTAGCACTTGGCTGCTTTTTAGTTATGCAAATATCTCTATCAAGTGGTTGCTCCACAGCCTGCTTGAATTCCTCTTCCCAAAAAGCTTTTTCTTTCTTTGTCATGTGGCTAGGCTGCAAATTTTCCAAGCTTTTATGCTCTGCTCCCCTTTTAAATATAAATTCCAACTTTAAGTCATTTCTTGGCTCCCACATCTGAGCATAGGTATTAGAAGCAGCCATGTTACTTCTTGAACACTCTGCTACTTAGAAATTTCTGCTACCCAATACCCTACATCATGACTCTCAAGATCAAAATTCCACAGATCTCTAGGGCATGGACACAATACAGCCAAGTTCTTGCTAAGGCATAACACGCATGCCCTTTGCTCCAGTTCCCAGTGAGTTCCTCATTTCCTTCTGAGACCTTGTCAGCCTGGACTTTATTGTCCATTTCACTATTAGCATTTTGGTCACAACCATTTAACTGGTCTCTAAGAAATTCTAAACTTTCCCTCTTCCTGTTGTCTTCTGAGCCCTCCAGTCTTTCAACCTCTGTCCATTACCCAGTTTCAAAGTCACTTCCACATTGTCAGGTATCCTTATATCAATACCCCATTCCTTGGTACCAGTGTTCTGTATGAAGTCATTCTTGCGTTGCTATACAGAAATACCTAGCCAGGTGCGGTGGCTCACACCTATAATCCCAGCACTTTGGGAGGCTGAGGCAGGCAGAATGAGGTCAGGAGTTCGAGACCAGACTGGCCAACACAGTGAACCCTCGTCTCTACTAAAAATACAAAAATTAGCCGGGCACGGTGGTGTACACCTGTAGTCCCAGCTACTCAGGAGGCTAAGGCAGGAGAATCGCTTGAATCCGGGAGGCGGAGGTTGTGGTGAGTCGAGATCACACCACTGCACTCCAGCCTGGGCAACAGAGTGAGACTCCGTCTCAAAAATAACCAAAAAAACCAAAAAACAAAAAACAAAAAACAAAAATACCTGAGACTGGGTAATTTATAGGAAAAGAGGTTTAATTGGTTTATGGCTCCGCAGGTTGTACAGGAAGCATAGTGCTAATAGTGCTAGCATCTGCTTTGAGGGAGGCTGCAGGAAGCTTTAACTTATAGTAAAAAGTGAAGGAGGAGTAGGCATATCACATGGCCAGAGCAGGAAAAAGACTGTGTGAGTGTGGAGAGGTGCCACACACTTCTAAATGACTAGATCTCATGAGAACTCATTCACTATTGCAAAGATCATATCAAGTCATGAGGGATTTGTCCCCATGACTCAGACACCTCCCACCAGGCCCCACCTCCAGCACTAGAGATTATAATTCTACATGAGATTTAGGCAAGGACAAATATCTAAACTATAGCAAGCTATACAACAAGTTTTTTAAAAACTAAGAATAATTGGCCCGGCGTGGTGGCTCACACCTGTAGTCCCAGCACTTTGGGAGGCTGAGGCAGGCGGATTACAAGGTCAGGAGATTGAGACCATCCTGGCTAACAGGATGAAACCGTCTCTACTAAAAAAAAAATAAATAAATAAAATTAGCCAGGCATGGTGACAGGTGCCTGTAGTTCCAGCACTTTGGGAGGCTGAGGCAGGAGAATGGCGTGAACCCGGGAGGCGGAGCTTGCAGTGAGCTGAGATTGCACCACTGCACTCCAGTCTGGGCATCAGAGCAAGACTCCGTCTCAAAAAAAAAAAAAAAAACTAAGAATAATTACATTTATAATTACATCTTAAGATATCTCACGAGGTTATATCCTTATTTCAGTAACTCCATCATTGCCCAAAATATATGCTCCTTAAGGGCAGGGATCTTATCTTATTAATATTCCAATTTCTCTTCCTTCCTAGGCATTCAGTAAATATGTGATGACTCATTTGTTTCAGTGGGTTTACTCTGGAGAAAGTCAATCTAATCTGAGAAATAAAATTTTAAAAAGTGGATCTCAGTTTAACCAAATGTTAAATATAACCAATTTACACTTTGTATTGCTCTTTATATTTTTTTGTGCCTTAAGTATTTTTTTTTTATTAGGAAAATAGAATAAACCCATGGCAGCTGGGCCCATGGCTCACGCCTGTAATCCCAGCACTTTGGGAGGCTGAGGCAGGCGGATCACTTGAGGTCAGGAGTTTGAGACCAGCCTGGCCAACATGGTAAAACCCCGTCTCTACTAAAAATACAAAAATTAGCCAGGCGTGGTGGCATGTGCCTGTAATCCCAGCTACCTGGGAGGCTGAGACAGGAGAATTGCTTGAACCTGTGGGGTGGAGGTTGCAGTGAGCTGAGATTACACCACTGCACTCCAGCCTGGGCGACAGAGCAAGACTCTGTCACACACACAAAAAATAATAATTAAAAAAATAAACCCATGGCACTTTTAAACAAGGCTGGTGGGAAAAATCTTACTGTAAGACATTTTGGAAATATGTGTTAGGAGCTTTAAAATAAACATTTTGTTTGATTCAGTGGTTTCATTTGTAGGGATTTCCTTTAAGGATATGACCTGTAAGATTTAGCTATAAGAATTATGATTGGTGGGGCACAGTGGTTCATTCCTGTAATCTCTGCACTTTGGGAGGCTGAGGCAAGTGGATCGCTTGAGCCCAGGAGTTTAACACCAGCCTGTGCAACATGGTGAAACTTGGTTTCTGCAAAAAAGTACAAAAATTAGCCAGGTATGGTGGCATGCACCTATAGTCCCAGCTACTCAGGAGGCTGAAGTGGAAGAATCACTTGAGCCCTGGAGGCAGAAGTTGCAGTAAGCCATGACTGAGCCACTGCACTTCAGCCTGGGCAACAGAGTGAGACCCTATCTCAAAAAAAAAAAAAAAATTATGATCACAGAATTGTTTATAATTGCCAAAAATAGAAACTAGCCCAACTGTTTCAAAATAGAGGATTTGGGGATGAGTTCCTTAAATAGTGATATATTCATGCAATGGAATAAAGTCCTTAAGTTAATATTGGTAAAAATAGAAGATGTCCACAATAAAATATTAAGTATAAAGAGATTACAAAATGTATAATTTCATAAAAACCATATACATACATGGTAGAGAATGCTAGATGCCCCTCAATATCCATTCTCTCCTTCTTTTCTAGTAAAATCATCCCAATTGTATTCATGAAAACAACATGTCCACCTCAAAGACTGCATCTCCCAGTTACCTTGCAGCCAGAGATAGTCAATGCAATATGAGCAGAATTATTTTGTGGGACTCTGGGAAGGCTGTTTAAAGGGAATTGGTGTGACTGCAAGGGATACCATTTGGCCCTTCTGTCTTTCCTCCTTTCTGCTACGTGGAAAGCAAATATCATGTTTGGAACTCTATCAGCTATCTTGAACCATGAAGAAAACTTCAGAAAAAACGTCATGGGCTAACGTGATATGGCAGAAAGATGAAGTGTCTCAGTCCCTGAAAACACCATGCCGCCACTCTACATTGCCTTCCTCCAGACTTCTTTTACATAAAAAGAAGTAAACTTCTCTTATGCAAGAGTTGGTAAACAGATAAGATCCTTGACCATGGCAGGTGGCACTGGGATGGAGATGGTAAGAGATGAGAGAAGCTCAGCCTGGGCAAAAGGCGAAATCCTGTCTCTACAAAAAATACAAAATTAGCCAGATGAGGTGGTGCACACCAGTAGTCCCAGCTACTCAGGAGGCTGAGGTGGGAGGATCACCTGAGCCCAGGAGATCAAGGCTGTAATGAGCTGAGATTGCACCACTCTACTCCAGTCTGGGTGACAAAGCGAGGCCCTGTCTCAAACAACAAAAAAAAAAAAAAAAAAAAAGGAAGAAGGAAGGGATGAAGGGCAGTTGGGAGGGAGGGAGGGAGGGAATCGGTTTGGAGATCCAATATGTCTAAAAATTAGCCAGGCATGGTGGCTCACACCTGTAATCCCAGCTACTTGGGAAGCTGAGGAAGGAGAATCCCTTGAACCTGGGAGGCAGAGGTTGCAGTGAGCAGAGATCACGCCATTGCACTCCAGCCTGGGTGACACAAAAAAAAGCTATCAAACATATAGAATGTATACCCAACATTCCATTATGTTATTCTGCTATTGTATTATTCCATTTATACTAATAACCAATTATATTTTTAGTCAGTGGTAACTAATGGAATTCTTTGTGTTGAAAAATAAATACGAATTTCTAACAACTATAGGCTTTTATAACTGCTATTAAAAGAAATTTTAGCTAGATAAGAAGGAAAAATATTCCCATTTCCCCTAAAGCTGCAGCAAAAAATAAGATAGTATTCTACACCATAAAGTTGTCTTTGTAAATGTTATTTCTTTATTTTTTTTTTTTGAGACAGAGTCTTGCTCTGTCACCCAGGCTGGAGTGCAGTAGCGTGATCTTGGCTCACTGCAACTTCCACCTCCAGGGTTCAAGTGACTCTCCTGTCTTAGCCTCCCCAGTAGCTGGGATTACAGGTGTGCACCACCATGCCTGGCTAATTTTTGTATTTTTAGTAGAGACGGGGTTTCACCATGTTGGCCAGACTGGTCTAAAACTCCTGACCTCAGGTTATCTGCCCACCTCACCCTCCCAAAGTGGGATTACAGGTGTGAGCCACTGCGCCTGGCTGTTATTTCCTTTTTTTTTTTTTTTTAAGTGAATATACAGTTTATTTAACACTAAAACTTCATTAAGACATGTGCAATATGGCAATTTTACTGGGAATTTAACCCTATTTAGGATATGATTGCTTGCTGGGGCTTAGCCATAGGGTCCAGTTCACACTTAGCACTAATTAAATACTTGATTGCATAAATACAATACCAAATAAAATGCATTCGAATGCTTTCTAAAAAATCAATTTTAAAGGCCTTCCTACTCAGGCTAATGACAAACACAATAAGGGCAGGTATGCTACTTTAATGTAATTGGCTGATTTTATACAGCACTTATATCTTTTAGTTCCCAGATACATTATTAAATAATACAGAACATCTAATACAATCATTTCTACAGAACTAGGAAATAAATTTCTAAGAAAGAAAAATTTTAGAACTCATCTTTCATACCTATCCTAACAGTTTAACTCTAAAGAGGATAAAGCCAATGATTTTCCTCACCAGAGCTCACGACTAATGTTGCTTTGCTATCAAAATCTGTATTTCTGATCTGTTATGAGAATTGAGACAAGATTCAAATATTCCCAAAGAAAGAAGCACAATGCACATTGTAACTGTCTGTTCAACAACAGGGACCACTGCATCCAAAACTCTGTCATCCCAGGAATTAAATACAGTCAGCTACATTTATGGGCATTTCCTTCACTGTAGTATTGCAGAAAAATCGCAGTGTCATGAAGAATCCTCTTGCCTTTTTCAGTAACAAAGTTTTTAGCCACACCTTTTCTACCAAATTGACCCCTCTGTCAATTCTGTGAATACAGTTTTCATGACTGCTAGGTAGATCACAGTTTATAACCAAAGACACTTGTTGGACATCAGTCCCACGTGCCAACAAGTCAGTAGTGATCAGAACAGGGCTTGACCCTGATCAGAATTCCCTCATGATAGTATCTCTCTCCTTCTGGTCCATGTCGCCATGCAGAGCAAAAACTGTGACGTCCCTGGCATGTATTTTCTCAGTCAGCCAGTCCACCTTGCACCTTGTATTGAGAAAAATAACAGCCTGTTTAATGGTGTCTTGTACAAGTCACAAAGTATATCTAACTTCCATTCCTCTCGCTCAACATTGATATAAAACTGTTTGATTCCTTCAAGGTTCAAGTCTTCCTTTTTCACCAGAATTTGAATAGGATCTTTAGTGAATTTTTTGGTCACTTCCAACACATCAGTTGGCATCATGGCAGAAAGCAACACAACCTAAATACTTGTATTTAATTTTTGGAAAATCTCATAGATTTGATCCTTAAACCCTTGGCTGAACATTTCATCTGCTTCATCCAAAACAAACATTTTGATCCATTTTGGAAAAAGGTATCTTCTGTTTAACATATCACACATTCTCCCTGGTGTACCAACAATATGTGGTGCTTCAGCCTGCAGTTTTTGCATTCATTTTGAACATTGTTCCACCAATGCAGGCATGACAGGTTGCTTCCATATAATCTCCAAGTACCAGAATCACCTTTTGGGTATTTTTGGTTTTGTTTTGTTTTTGCGATGTAGTTTCGCTCATCTCCCAGGCTGGATGGAGTGCAATCGTGCGATCTCGGCTCACTGCAACCTCCGCCTCCCAGGTTCAAGCGATGATTCTCCTGCCTCAGCCTCCCAAGTAGCTGGGATTACAGGTATGCGCCAACATGCCCAACTAATTTTTGTATTTTTAGTAGAGACGGGGTTTCACCATGTTGGCCAGGCTGGTCTCGAATTCCTGACCTCAGGTAATCTACCCGCCTCGGCCTCCCAAAGTGCTGGGATTACAGGCATGAGCCACTGCGCCTGGCCACCTTTTGGATCTTTAATACAGGGAATAATAGTTCTCTGCTGAATAGTGGAAGGCTTCTGAAATCATAAGCATAGAGACCCCAAAGAAGAGACTTTTTAAAGTTTGTATCATCAAAGTTATCAACAACCTCCTTCCAGTTGCTCTCGATGACACCATCAGGGTCCATTCTCTCTGGGTCGCCATGTTCTCTGCTGTTATCATCCACAGAGCCACCAGACATGATGTGAAAAACTACTTAGCACCCGACTGAAAAGCTGCGTATGTTATTTTTAACAAAGGAATCTTTTAAATCATTGGACTTTGGATATTACTATATCTGGAAAATAACCTTTAATTTATATAATGTCTGTAATTCATTTATTTAACAAAGGAATAGGCTGGATACAGTGGCATGTGCCTATAGTCCCGGCTATTTGGGAGGCTGAGGCAGGAGGATCTCTTGAGCTCAGGAGTTTGAGGCCAGCCTGGGCAACATAGTGAGACCCTGTCTCCTAAAACAAACAACCAAATAAAAAGAATAACAGTTATTGGCCAGGCACGGTGGCTCACGCCTGTAATCCCAGCACTTTGGGAGACCAAGGCGGGTGGACCATGAGGTCAGGAGATCGAGACCATCCTGGTGAACATGGTGAAACCCCGTCTCTACTAAAAATACAAAAAATTAGCTGGGTGTGGTGGTGGGCGCCTGTAGTCCCAGCTACTCGGGAGGCTGAGGCAGGAGAATGGCATGAACCCGGGGGGCGGAGCTTGCAGTGAGCAGAGATTGTGCCACTGCACTCCAGCCTGGGCGACAGAGCGAGACTCTGTCTCAACGAAACAAAAACAAACAAACAAAAAGGATAACAGTTATCTTACCTAATACTGTGTTGCCCTGGTAGTTATAGTTATATTTAAATAGAGATGTGTTTTCTTGTGTGACAGAACTTTATTCTTCTCCCACATGCATGGAGGATAAAATGACTTTGCTAGGTTTCTTATTTATACAAAGAGTTTAATTTGGAACCAGTCCTTCCAGGTGTAGGCATTAGGAAGTAGAGTTCTGCATCTCTAATAAAAGTGATTACTGCAAGGCCCTCCAGGATGATTGGAAGGAACAAGTGGCCAAGAGCTATCCTTCCTGCCTAGCATCTTTTCAGGTGCTTGTTGGCCATTTGCATATCTGTGTAGAATTGTCTATTCAAGTCCTTTGTCCATTTTTCAATTGAATTATTATTTTTTTTTTTTGAGATAGAGTTTCACTCTTGCTGCCCAGGCTGGAGTGCAATGGTGTGATCTCGACTCACTGCAACCTCCGCCTCTTGGGTTCAAGCAATTCTCCTGCCTCAGCCTCCTGAGTAGCTGGAATTACAGGTGCACACTGCCACGCCAAGCTAATTTTTGTATTTTTAGTAGAGACGGGGTTTCACCATGTTAGCCAGGCTGGTCTTGAATACTTGACCTCAGGTGATCCACCCGCCTCGGCCTCTCAAAGTGTTGGGATTACAGGCGTGAGCCACCACGCCCAGCCTGAATTACTATTTTTTGTTGTTGTTAGGTTATAGATTATTCTTATACAGTCTGGATATTAACTCCTCATCAGATATGATTTGCAAATATTTTCTCCCATTCCACATATTGCCTTTTCATTCTTTTGTTTCTTTTGATGTTCAGAAGTGTTTACCTTTGATATAGTACCACTTGTCTGTTCTTGCTTTTTGTTGCCTGTGCTTGTAGCATTATATCCAAGAAATCAATGCCAAATCCAATGGCCTGAAGCTTTATCCTATGTTTTATTCTAGGAGTTTTACAGTTTTACATCTTACATTTAGGTCTTTAATCTATTTTGAGTTAATTTTTGTATATGGTATAAGTAAGGGTCCAACTTCGTTGTTCTGCGTGTCGGTGTCCAGTTTTCCAAACACCATCTGTTAAAGAGACTGTCCTTTACCCAGGTAGTCTTGGCACTCTTGTCGAAAATCATTTGGCCATAATTGCAAGGGTTTATTTTTGAGCTCTCCATTCTTTTAATGATTTTTAAAGGGTTATAATTCAGCATGTAGTCATGTACTTTAGCCACTCATTAGATATTATAGTTAGTTATTTTTTGTTGGGATATATATCTAAGCATAGATAAGCCCCTTAGCTAACTTGAAGTAGCAGAATGCATAGTTTTTCTCAGGTGGAAATGTCTTCAAACTCATCTTTTCAGGATCCTTTTCTGGCCTGTGTTTCCCCTGTATGCTGCCACCATCTTTCTGTTAAGTTCCTGGAATTTCTTTTTTTTTTTTTGAGACAGTCTCGCTCTGTCACCAGGCTGGAGTGCAGTGACGTGATCTCAGCTTACTGCAACCTCTGCCTCCTGAGTTCAAGGGATTCTCCTGCCTCAGCCTCCCAAGCAGCTGGGATTACAGGCGTGCACCACCACACCTGGCTAATTTTTATATTTTTAGTAGAGACGGGGTTTCACTATGTTGGCCAGGCTGGTCTCAAACTCCTGACCTTAAGTGATCCACCCGCCTCAGCCTCCCAGAGTGCTAGGATTACAGGCGTGAGCCACCGTGCCTGGCTGGAATTTGTTCTTTTTGTGTGTTTGTTTTTCTCACCCTGTCTTACAGTGCTGAGGAATTTCATTTTGACCTAGACACTAATCAGTTTTGCAACCATAATTTCAATGTATACATTAATTCATTTTTGTGTAGTTTTTTTTAAAAATGTAAATATGATCTGCTTTTATTTAGTTAAGAAAAAAGAGTGGCCAGGCATGGTGGATCATGCCTGTAATCTCAGCACTTCGGGAGGCCAAGGTGGGCAAATCACTTGAGCCCAGGGGTTCAAGACCAGCCTTGGCAACATGGTGAAACCCCATCTCTACTGAAAATACAAAAATTAGCCAGATGTGGTGGAGCACGCCTGTGGTCCCAGCTACTCAGGAGGCTGAGGCAGGAGGATTGCTTGAGCCCAGGAGGTCAAGGCTGTAGTCACCTGTGATTGCACCACTGCACTCCAGCCTGTACAACAGAGTAAGACCCTGTCTCAAAAAACAAAAAACAAAACCAAAAAGAAAAGGAAGCAGCAAGTTGACTGCTAACCATGTTACAGGCACTGTCCTAGGTGTTAGAGATACAAAGAGGAAGATGCTGTATTCTAGCACTTTCTTCTGGCCCAAGAACTCCTAGAGAACTGAACCAAACACCTAGTTTCATGCATTTGAGGTCTGAAAGAAAGCCAGTGTTGGAAGGATTAATGAATGAGAGAGAGACTGATAGATGTCTTAGAGAAGTAGGCAGGGGCCAGCTGATAATATAATTTTGGACTTTTATCTTAAATTCAGTGGAAAGCTACTGAAAGTTTTTAAGTGGGAGACAGGAAGGATCAACCCTGAATTAAAAAAAAAATCTGATTTAATGTGGAGAATATATTGGAGAGGGCAAGAATGGATATAATTTGAAATGTTATTTTTATAGAAAGTCTTAGCGGTTGATAAATCTTATATTTTATGACAACCTGATTTGTTAAACTGAAAGATCAAAATGAATTAATGACACATTTTCTTCATACCTCTCACAACAAAAAGTGGCAAAATAGCCTAGCTACTCAGAAGGCTGAAGTGGGAGGATTGCTTGAGGCCAGGAGCTCAAGGCTGCTGTGAGCTATGATTGTGCCACTGCACTCCAGCCTGGGTGACAGAGCAAGATCCCATCTCTTTAAAAAAAAAAAAAAAAGGGGGGGGCAAAATAGCAGTACCACAACTTACATACCCTCACCACCCAACTTGGTTCTTTAATACTACTGTATTAGCCTCTCAAAGGAGTAAGTCTCCTTAAAGTTCAGCTGATTCCGTATGTTAAAGGAAGAAAAAGTTAAGGATGGGCCTGGCACATCCTACTGTACCAGAAAACAAAGATACAGTCAAAACAAAACCAAAGGTACTAGCTTGAAGTGGCTAAGTTGTAATAATTAGAGCATCAATACTAATTATTGCTAAGTAAATATATAAATATTTTGAAATGCTATGAGTTCATAATGGTACTCAAGAGTGAAAATATAAAGTATGAACAAAGCAGTTGTTACATTAAAGAAGTAAATATCATAGATTTTGTTTAATTTTTATGGCTTCCAATAAGTAGTGGTGTGCTAATATACCTGGATAATTTGTTTCTTCTAAGTATATGTCTGTGTATAAAGTATAAATAGGTATTTGTTTTACTTGTGTAAGTAAAGAAAATTATTGAGAACTGTAAGTCAAATACCCCAGAAAAAGTAGCACCAAAAATAGGAAGACTAATCAACAGTGATGGTAGCAAGTAAAAAGGAAAGAAAGGGTATTAGCAGTATGTTGCAGAATGGTGATATAGTCAGATGTCCTAAAAAGGATGAACTAACTGCTCAGACTTGATTTCTTATTTCCTTGAAGATTAAATTTCTAAATGGGCCTACCATTGATAGTTATAAAATAAGGCACATATAAAGTTTACACTAACAGATTAGGTCGATATATCCTAATAACAGAATATGAGTTATGTAATTTTGATCAGAGAGAATGAAAGAATACATCATTTCTGTGGGTGACATTAGGTTGTAAAATTTTTTATATTATACAAAAGGAGTAAACTTATCGATATAATACATGAGATTTAAATTTAAAAAGAATGCCTAATGACCAGCAGCTTGAGTTTAAATCACTTCAGGAATAGCAAACAAATATCATTATCTGACCAAAAATCAGTTGATAACCCAGAACCCATAACCCTAACAGTAATGTTTCACTTTGTGGTCTGGTGAGACTACCACAAGCCCAAGGAGGCACCAAAAGTAAGTATTACTACAACTATTGGAAGGTATCAAATAAGTAAAACTAGAGCCATGGGAAAAAGTATAGGAATAATTTTTTAAATGAATTAAAACTATGATATTATATTTTACAGTAGATTTAAGTTTAGGCATAGGTTTCAAAGTAATCCTGTTTGGGTTTATTTTGCTACTATTTAAAAAGTCTGAGGTGTTCAAAAGATTTTGCCATTTAAAAATTACTTTGGGCCGGGTGTGGTGGCTCATACCTGTAATCCCAGCACTTTGGAAGGCTGAGGTGGGCAGATCACCTGAGGTCAGGAGTTCAAGACCAGCCTGGCCAACATGGTGAAACCCTGTTTCTACTAAAAATACAAAAATTAGCTGGGCATGGTGGTGGGTGCCTGTAATCCCAGCTACTTGGGAGGCTGGGGCAGGAGAATCGCTTGAACCTGGGAGGCGGAGGTGACAGTGAGCTAAGATTGCACCATTGCACACTGCACTCCAGCCTAGGTGACAGAGCAAGATTCTGTCTCACGAAAAAAAAAAAAGAAAAAAGAAAAAAAAAGTCTGGGTGCGGTGGTTCATGCCTGTAACCCCAGCACTTTGGGAGGCTGAGGCGGGTGGATCATGAGGTCAGGAGTTCGAAACCAGCCTGGCCAGTATGGTGAAATCCCAGGCATGGTGGCGCACATGTGCAGTCCCAGCTACTCGAGAGGCTGAGGCATTAGAATCAGTTGAACCCGGGAGATGGAGGTTGCAGTAAGCCAAGACTGCGCCACTGCACTCCAGCCTGGGCGAGAGAGCGACACTCCGTCTCAAAAAAAACAAATAAATAAAAAATAAATCACTTTTTCAACTTTTTTTCAAAAAAGTTTTAAAGTCTTTTTCTTAGACTTTGACATTTTAAAAAACCATTCTATTTACACATTTATGCCAAAAAGGAAGTGTCCATATTTTTGGATATATGTAAATATATATAGATATATAGACCTGAATAACAAGAATATCCTTAAGTACTATTATATGGTTTGTCCCCTCCAAAATTCATGTTGAAATTTAGTCCCTAATTTGGCAGTGTTGAGAGGCAGAGCCTTTAAGGGGTAATTGGATCACGGGGGTTCTGTCCTCATGAATGGTTTAATCCATGTATAGATTAATGGGTTATCATGGAAGGGGAACTGGTAGCTTTATAATAAGAGAAAGAGAAACCTAAGTTGGCATATTAGCATGTACAGCCCCCTTGCCATGTGAGTCCCTGCACTGCCTTGGGACCCTGCAGAGAGTCCCCACCAGCAAGAAGGTCCTGCCCCTTGACCTTGGACTTCTCAGCCTCCAGAACTGTAAGAAATAACTTCCTTTTCCTTATAAATTGCCCAGTTTTAGGTATTCTGCTACAAGCAACAGAAAACAGACTAATCCACTACAGGAAAGGTCTAACTTTTTGAACAAAATTACATAATGAAATTTTAATATACACAAAGACTATGGACAATCTTACAGAATTTGCTATGCTTTACTAAATACTAATAAGTAGGAAGAAGTATTTTAATCCCTTAATACAACTGGTAGGATATAATACTTGCATATTAGGGCACATTGAAATACTTACATAATGGAATACTCACATAGTAGAATCTCTTTCTTGAGACAAGGTTGTTTCATATGAAGCGGAAACAGCAGAAGGGGATCTAGGATACAATCTATAACCTTCACTTGGAGTGATTATCTGCCTACCTAGAATCCTTCAAAATGAAGAAACACAGACACAATTAAGTACCTTCACTGGCATACATACAAAATCTACATATATTTTGAACACATTTGATGGCTCAACATAAAAGTCCAGTATACAGTCTGATACTGACTAAGAATGAGAAAATGTGAATCCAGAGCCTTACTACAGGTTTATCTCTTCCATAGAATGGAGATGGAAAAGATAAACCTATAGCCCAGCTGTTAAAAAAAAAAAATACAAGAAATCTAAGCAAACATCTGTAATCTGCCCTTCATGCTCTATAATAGCCCTCATTAAATCAGCCAAAATGGGATGGAGGCCCAGCCAAATTAGTGAAAACTATGAATTATATTCTTAAAAACATGAAGCTTTATAAATTTTGAGTATGTGCAATAAGTGGTACTATTGCAGTTTCTGAAGGAAGCTCTTGAACAGCCTATGTCTGGTTTCAAGTATACATAAGAATTTAATTGTATACAACAGTGTACATTTTCTGACCATCTTGTTCAAAAGAAGGGCTTTTTGGTACTCAGATACTCAGACCTCAGCTGCTGTTGTAGAAATAGTTTTACTTGATTAGGATCACATATTGTTAGTTAAGGAAACTCTAAGAAACTTCTACCAACTTAAGTTTTCTCTTAGCTGAGGCTTTATACCACATGGCCTTATTTGCATTCATTAAAGTCATGCTCATAAAGATTTCAGAATACAAGCTTTTTTTTAAAATCTACTTTTTAAATTTTAGTATTAGCCATGAATACAAGTCAACTGGAGGGCTTCAGTACCTGAGGTGAGGAAAGCTAGCTGTCCACTGTTGGCACTCTTCTTGTAGACTCTTGGTATGCACACTCAACTTCTGCTCATACAAGAGTTCATCAATGGCTGTGAACATTGCCTGGACTTTTTCAGTGGCATTTTGATCGAGCTCCTAGAAGAAAATATTCCCCCCAAATATTTAGGTGAGCTTCACTCTCTGTTAAAAATTATAAAGATTAAAAGCAATAAGACTTGTTTTGTTTACATATTTAGTCTACTTGAAATACTGCTGTGTTTCCACGAAAGAAAAATTAAATTAGTGAGTTTTCAGATCTTGGAATTTTCAGGTATCTTCTCCATTCATATTTAAAGAAAATTTAGATAGATGCCTGTTTTTAGGCTGGTCCAAGTACAGTGGTGTTTACAGCTAATTGATCACAACCACTTTATGGATTTCTTTGTTTCCTCTCCACTCCTACTGCTTCACTTGATTAGCCTAAAAAAAAAAAAAAAAAAAGAAAAGGCCAGGCGTGGTAGCTCACGCCTGTAAACCCAGCACTTTGGGAGACCAAGGTGGGTGGATCACTTGAGGCCAGGAGTTCAAGACCAGCCTGGCCAACATAGTGAAATCCCGTCTCTACTAAAAACACAAAAATTAGCCAGGCGTGGTAGTACACACCGGTAATCCCAGCTACTTGGGAGGCTAAGGCACAAGAATTGCTTGATCTGGGAGGCACAGGTTGTAGCAAGCCAAGATTGTGCCATTGCACTCTAGCCTGGGTGACAGAGCTAGACTGTGTCTCAAAAAAAAAAGGCTATATTTTTAAAAGTAACATATTTTTATATATAGTATTAATTGTAAACACTTTGAAAAATACAGAAAAGTGTAAAGAAAAAATAAAAATTACCTATAATTCCACCGTTCAAAGATAGATTGCTAATTTTAGTACAGTTGCTTGGTTCCACTATTTTTTAGACAGAAAATCCTGTGTATATTACTTTGTATACTGCATCTTTCACTTGACAATTGACAACTTATGTTATGTCCTTGCCCTCTGTAATCCAGCCTTTAAGAATAGCCAGGCCAGGCACAGTGGCTCACACCTGTAATCCCAGCACTTTGGGAGGCCAAGGCGGGGTGGATCACCTGAGGTCAGGAGTTCCAGACCAGCCTGGCCTACATGATGAAACCCTGTCTCTACTAAAAATACAAAAAATTAGCTGGGCATGATGGCGGGTGCCTGTAATCCCAGCTACTTGGAAGGCTGAGGCAGGAGAATCACCTGAACCTGGGAGGTGAAGGTTGCGGTGAGCCGAGATTGTGCTATTGCACTCCTGCCTGGGCAACAAGAATGAAACTTTGTCTCAAAAAAAAAAAAAAAAAAGGCCAGGGCGGGTGGCTCATGCCTGTAATCCCAGCAATTTAGGAGGCTGAGGTGGGCAGATCCTGAGGTCAGGAGTTCGAGACCAGCCTGACTGACATGGAGAAACTCTGTCTGTACTAAAAATTCAAAATTAGCTGGGCGTCATGGCTCACACCAGTAATCCCAGCTACTTGGGAGGCTGAGGCAGGAGAATCTCTTGAACCCGGGAGGTGGAGGTTGTGGTGAGCCAAGATCGTGCCATTGCACTCCAGCCTGGGCAACAAAAGCAAAACTCCGCCTCAAAAACAAAAACAAAAACCCAAAACCAGAATAGTCAAAGGGCTGGGCATGGAGGTTCACACCTGTAATCTCAGCAACTCAGGAGGCTGAGTGGGGAGGATCACTTGAGGCCAGAAGTTTGAGACCAGCCTGGGCAACATCACAAGACTGCCATCTCTAAAAAAAATAAAAAATTAGCCAGGCATGGTGGTCTGTGCCTATAGTCGCAGCTACTCAGGAGACTGAGGTGGGAGGACTACTTGAGCCCTAGAGTTCGAGGCTGTAGTGAGCTATGATTGCGCCACTGCCAGCCTGGGTAACCAAGTGAGACCTCAGCTCTTAAAAAAAAAAAAAAAAAAGCAGTCAGAGGGATGGTTACAAAATGCAAATCTGATCATTTTCTTCAGATTCCTTGCTTATCCTCTACTACATCTAAATCTACACATCCTTTTACATTCCAGTGTTCCAGTGGGAGAAAAGTCATATCTATCTTTGAAAATAGTGTATTTTCACCCTAAAAATGAAAGTCAACCCCTACCCAATAAAAATTATATCTATCTGTCTGGGAATGGTTTTTTTTTTTTTTTTTTTTTTAATTTGTCCAAAGCTGGGGATGGTGGCCGACACCTGTAGTCGCAGTGAATCAACCAGGAAGCAGAGTTAGGAGGATTGCTTGAGCCTGAGAGTTTGAGGCTATACTGGGCCATGGTGGCACTTGTGGCTAGCCATTGTGTCCCAACCTGGACAATATAGCAAGACCTCTCTCTAAAAAAATTGTCTTTCACCTGATAGACTTTTCAAACATGTCTTTCTTCAGGTCTAAAAAAAATATCAGTGACTACTTCTTTGAATATTGCCTCTTTCTTATTCTCTAAAATTTCTGTTAGAAATATATTGCAGTTTCTTAATCCATCCTCCATGTCTCCTAACTACTCTTCAAATTCTGTCTTTAGTTCCCCGGTTCTAGGTGATTTTCTTAGTTCTAGCATTCAATTCGCTACTATCTGTTTCACTGGGTCCAGCTTACCTTGTATATTGAGTATATTTCAAATGCTATTCATTTTGAAGATGTTTAACTGGTTCTTCATATTTGCCTGTTCTTAAGTTAATATCTTTACCTGCTTTGTTTTATAACCTCTAATAATTTAAATAGATGTTATCTTGTCCTTTAACTCTTTGAGGACTTTAAAATTTTAATCAACTTTACTGAGGAATAACTTACATTCAACAAAATGCACATTTAAGTGTACAGCACAATGAGATTTGACAAAATATTCACCCTAGTAACTAACATTCCTTTCCAGATATAAAACATTTCTCCTCACACTCCTTTGCAGCTTTTCCAAAATGTTGACTTATTTTTATCATTGTAAGTTACTTTTGTCTGGTCTAGAACTTCATATAATTGGGATTCAAAAAGTGCAGGATGCACTTTTTGTGTTTGGCTTCCTTCATTCAGGAGAATCTTTTTGAGGTTCATTCATGTTATTGCATGTATTAATTATTCATTACATTCTATTGCTGAAAAGTATTTTGTTTTAAGACTATGCTGCAATTGGTTTATCCACTCCCCTATTAAGGGACGTTTATGTTATTTTCAGTATTTGTTTATATTGTTTGTTATGAATAAAGCTGATATAAACATTCATGTACAAGTCTTTTTCTAGAGAGATGTTTTCATTTTTCTTGGATAATAGCTAGCAGTGAAATTGCTGTCACATAATAAATGTATGTTTAAAGAAATTACTAAACTATTTTATACGATGGATGTACAATTTAGCACTCCTACCAGAAATGTGTGAGCATTAAACCTGCTCCACATCCATTCCAGTACTAGGTATTGTCAGTCTTTTCAATTTTAGCAATTTTTGTGAATGTAGAGTGGTGTATCTTCCCAGTTTTCAATTTGCATTTTCTCTATAATTCATCATATGGAGCATCTTTCTACATGCTACTTGGCCATTTATGTATTTTTCTTTCATGGAATGTCTTTTCAAGTCTTTTGCCCATTATTTCACCTTTTATTTTTCCTTTCAATTAATTAATTAATTATTTTTTAGAGATGGAGATCTCACTTTGTTGCTTAGGCTGATCTCAAATGCTTGGGCTCAAATGATCTGCTGGCCTCAGCCTCTCAAAGTGTTGGAATTACAGGCACAAGCCACTGTGTCTAGCCTTTTTTTTTCTTTTTAATATGGAGTTTTAAGAGCTCTTTATATACTTTGGATACAAGTCAGATATTGGAAATATTCTCTCCCAATCTGTGATCTGTCCTTTCTTTCCTTCTTTCCTTCCTTCCTTCCTTCCCTCCCTCCCTCCTTCCTTCCTTCCTTTCTTTCTTTTTTTTCTTTTTTCTGAGATGGAGTCTCTCTCTGTCACCCAGGCTGGAGTGCAGTGGCACGATCTCGGCTCATTGCAACCTCCACCTCCCAGGTTCAAGCAATTCTCTGCCTCAGCCTCCAGAGTAGCTGGGATTACAGGTACCTGCCACCACGCCTGGCTAATTTTTTGTATTTTTAATAGAGACGGGGCTTCACCATCTTGGCCAGGCTGGTGTCCTTTCATTTCTTAATAAGGTATGTAAAAGTAAAAAAGATGTAAATTTTGAAGGAGTTAAATTTATCCATTTTCGTAGCTTATGCTTTTGGTGTGTCCTATTTATGAACTTGTTGCCTAATCCAAGGTCTTGATTTGGTTATACATTTTCTTCTAAGGGATTTATAGTTTTTGCTCTTATATTTAAGTTTATAATTCATTTTGAGTAAATTTTTTATATGATGTGAATTCATCTTTTTGCACATGGATATCCAATTGTCCCAGCAACATTTGTTAGGGAAAAAAAAAATCCTTTCTCTATTGAATTGCCTTTGTGCCTTTGTCAAAAATCAATGGATCCTAAATGTAAGAGTTTATTTCTGGACTCTCAATTCTGTTCTATTGACTACATGACCATCTTTTTGTCAGTACCACACTGTTTTTGTTGTTGTTGTTTTGAGTCGGAGTCTTGCTCTGTTGCTCAGGCTGGAGTGCAGTGGCACAATCTTGGCTCACTGCAACCTCTGCCTCCTGGGTTCAAGTGATTCTCCTGCCTCAGCCTCCTGAGGCAAAATAAGTTGATTTTTACATATTGATCTTGCACCTTGTGGCACTGTTAAATTCATATATCAGTTCTAATTTTTTTCTTTTCTTTTCCTTCTATTCCTTAGAATCTCTTACATGAAGAATTCTTGTCTTTTTCTGGTTTTGGTATCAGGGTAATACTGGTCTCATAGAACGAATTGGAAAGTGTTCCTTGATTTTCTGAGTCTGATTTCTTCTTTAAATATTTGATAAAGTTTACTAGAATTTAAATATTCGATAGAGTTTACTAGCGCATCTGTGCCTGGACTTCTTTGTGGGAAGATTTTTTATTTGTTTATTTGTTGAGACAGAGTCACTCTGTTGCCCAGTGGAATGCAGTAGTGTGATCATGGCTCACTGCAGCCTTGACCTCCCAGGCCCAAGCGATTCTCCCACCTCAGCCTCCCAAGTACCTGGGACTAAAGGCACGTGCCACCATACCTGTCTAATTGTTTTAGTTTTCGTAGAGATGGGGTCTCACTATGTTGCTCAGGCTGGTCTCAAACTACTGGGTTCAAGTGATCCTCCCTCCTTGCCTCCCAAAGTGCTGAGATTACAGGCATGAGCCACTGTGATCAGCTGAAAGATTTTTAATTATTAATTTAGTTTATTTAAATAGAAATTACATAGATAGAAATAACCCAATTAGATTGGTATGGAGCTGTTTAAATTTTTAATTTTTCTTTAAGTCAATTTGTTAATTTATGTCTTTCTAGGGATTTGTCCATTACATCTAAGTTATCTAATTTGTTGGCATTGTTTACTGAATTCTCAGAGTACTTTCTGTAGGGTTGAGTTATGCCCTCTCTTTCATTCCTGATCATGTCAATCTCTCTTCTTTCTTGATCAAACCAACTAATGATTTGTCAATTTACTGACTTCTTTTCAAAGAAACAGCTTTTGACTTTATTTTCTCTATTGTTTTTCTGTTTTATTAATTTCTATCTTATCTGTATTATTTCCTTCTTTCTGCTTTGCTTTGGATTTAGTTTGTTCTTCTTTAGTTTCTTAAGGTGGAAACATATTATTGAGACATCCCTGTTTTTCTGTAGGCATTTAAAGCTATTCATTTCCTCCTAGCTGCATCCCATAAATGTTGGTATTTTGCTTTTCCCTTTTCTTTCAGTTCAAAATATTTTCTACTTTCCCTTATTGATTCCTTTTTCAACCCATGGGTTATTTAGAAGAGTGATATTTAATTGCCAAATATTTGAGGATATCCCAAATGTATGTTGTTGATTTATAATTTAATTCCAAAGTGGTTGGAGAACATACCTTGTATAATTTAAATCTTTTTATAGTTAAAAAATTTGTTTTATGTGTGCTTGAAGAGTATCTACACTGCTGTCACTGGGTGGGATGTCAGTTAGGTCAGGCTGGTTGATAGTATTGTTCAGGTATTTAATATCCTTGCTGATTTTCTGTCTAGGTGGTCTACAAGTATTGAGAGTGGGGTATTAAAGTTTCCAGCTATAATTGCTACAATATTTCTCCTTTCCATTCAGTCATTTTTTGCTTCATGAACTTTAAGACTTGGTTATTATATGTTACATTTATAACTGCTATATTTTCCTGATGAATTGACCCTTTTATCATTATAAAATGTCCCTCTTTGTTTCTAGTAGTATTTTTTCTTTTAAAGTGTATTTTGTCTTAGTTCAAATTCAAGCAGTTTTTGCATCTGCTTTTAATTTCTGGATGCCCTCTTGTATCTTCTCTGCATTTGCAAGCTGACTCACGGTCAGCCAGGGATGTGTAGATAGCTTAGTCAGTCCTGTGTGGATGTGTGGAAAGCTTATCAAGGCCTCCTGTGACCATCTTATTTCCCAGATATCCTTAATAAATTACTGGATAGTTTGCCAATCCATTGTTTGTCCCAGCCAGGACTAAAACCTCAAGCTATCTGAGCAACTGTTCTTCCTACCAAGTTTACTACTGTTACTTACATGCTGTTGGGCATAGGGTCTCTCCAGGTTCACTCCAAACCTACTGAGCCTTCTCCAACAGTGAGGCTGCCAGTTTTCACAGCATGTCCCTCTGTAGTAGAATAGTCTCTCACTGTTCTTAACCCAAAGTTCTATTGATTTTCATGAATAACTGCTTCTTTATTTGTTATATGCTTTTTGTCAATTTGCAAAGCCTTTAAACAGTTGCACCTCACCATTTTGTCCAGTTTCATTGTTGCTTTTGGGGAGGAGGATTTGCCTAGCTACTTACTCTGATACTAAAAGTCCCACCTCATAATTTTTTGTTATTACATTGTCTTTCTCAGGTTTTAGCATCAAGACTCTGCTGACCTTATAATAAACTGAATTGAGAAGTATTCCTTATACTTTTTGGGAAAAAAGTTTGCATCATTGTTATTTCTTCCACAAATGGATGAGAGAATTCACCTGGGCCTAGAGCTTTCTCTGTGTAAGAACTGTTTCATTTCATTTCTTGAATAATTTTACAATAATCCACAAATATAATAACCTTATAAAAGTATAATTCCACTTATAGTCACCCATTATTTGAGCTATATTTACTTCTACAAGTATAAACTCCCTCTTTATACATTTTAGACACATTTCAGACACACACTTTATATATCATATACATATTAAATACAAGCATGTATTTTGCTTTAATCAGTCAGTTGTCCTTTAAATAAATCAGACAAAAAATATAGACTTTTATATTCACCCATTAATTAATTTCTGGTTCTCTTCTCTTCCTCTACCCTGAACTCTCATCTCTGCTCCTCAGCACAGTGGGACCACCATTGCTTTGCTTGGACTCTAGTTCACTCTTACACAGTCAGAAAATTGTCCCCAGGCAGGGAGACAGAGACAACAGGAGGGGATCTGTACAGGAGGAAGGCCTGGTGTGCGATAGGAGCCCAAGAGAGGTAAGAGAGTGCCTAAGCAGTTTTTATGACCTTGAGCAGCAAGAGAGGAGTGCTTCAGTTACTCTGGCACTCTGGCAGTGTAACGAATTACTGCAAAACTTAATAGCTTAAAACAACAATAATCATGTACTATCTCTCTGGGTTTGTATGGGTCAGGAATTTATATAGAGCACAGCAGGAATGGCTTATCTCTGCTCCACAATATCTGAGGCCTTAGTCAGAAGACTCAAAGGCTGGGAGCTGAAAACATCTTAATGCTCATTTACTCACATGTCTGGCAGCTGATGCTGGCTTTCAACTGGGGCTTTAATTCCTCTCTATACGAGCCTTTTCGTGTGGTCTGAACTTCCTCGCAATATGATGGCTGGATTCTGAGGTCCACCATTCAGATGAGAGAGATGGAAAGAGCCAGCCAGAAGCTGTGTTGCTTTCTAACCTAGAAAGTCATGCAGCAAGGCTGGGTGCAGTGGCTCACGTCTGTAATCCTAACACTTTGGGAGGCCAAGGTGAGCAGATCACTTGAGGTCAGGAGTTCGAGACCAGCCTGGCCAACAAGGCAGAACCCCGTCTCTACTAAAAATACAATTAGCCAGGCATGGTGGTGCAAAACTGCAATCCCAGCTACTCAAGAGGCTGAGGCAGGAGAATCACTTGAATCTAGGAGGCAGAGGTTGCAGTGAGCCGAGATTGTGCCATTGCACTCTAGCCTGGGCTACAAGAGCTAAACTCCATTAAAAAAAAAAAAAAAAAAAGACACAGACTGGGTGAATGGATGAAAAAACAAGACCCATTGATCTGTTGCCTACAAGAAACACACTTCACCTATAAAGACACACACAGACTGAAAATAAAGGGATGGAAAAAGATATTCCATGCCCATTGAAACCAAAAAAGAACACAAGTAGCTATACTTGTATCAGACAAAATAGATTTCAAGACAGAAACTATAAGAAGAGATAAAGAAGGTCACTATATAATGATAAAGAGAGATCAATTCAGCAAGAAGATATAACAATTTTAAATATATATGAACCCAACACTGGAGCACCCAGATATATAAAGGAAATATTATGAGAGCTAAAGAGAGATATAGGTCCCAATACAATAAGAGTTGGAGACTTCAACACCCAACTTTCAGCATTGCACAGATTTTCCAGACAAAATCAACAAAGAAACATCAGACTTAATCTGCACTACAGGCCAAATGGATCTAACATATTTACAGAACATTTCACCTAACAGCTGCAGAATACACATTCTTTTCCTCAGCACATGGATCATTCTCAAGGATGGACCACATGTTAGGTCACAACACAAGTCTTAAGACCAAAAAAACTGAAATAATATCAAACATCTTCTCTGACCACAATGGAACAAAACTAGAAATTAATAACAAGAGGAATTTTGAAAGCTATATAAACACATGGAAATTACACAAGATCCCCCTGAATGACCAGTAGGTCAATGAAGAAATTAAGAAGGAGATTGAAAAATTTCTTGAAACAAATGATACTAGAAACACAACACATCCAAACCTATGGGAAACAGCAAAAGCAATACTAGGAGGGAAGTTTACAGCTGTAAGTGCCTACATCAAAAAAGAGAAAAAACTTCACATGAACAATCTAATGATACATCTTAAAAGAAACTAGAAAAGCAGCTGGGTGCGGTGGCTCACGCCTGTAATCCCAGCACTTTGGGAGGCCAAGGCAGGCAGATCATGAGGTCAGGAGATTGAGACCATCCTGGCTAACGTGGTGAAACCCTGTCTCTACTAAAAAAAATACAAAAAATTAGCTAGGTGTGGTAGCGGGCACCTGTAGTCCCACCTACTTGGGAGGCTGAGGCAGGAGAATGACGTGAACCCAGGAGGCAGAGCTTGCAGTGAGCCGAGATCGTGCCACTGCACTCTAGCCTGGGTGACAATGCGAGACTCCATCTCAAAAAAAAAAAAGAACTAGAAAAGCAAGAGCAAACCAAACCCAAAATAAATAATAAAGATCAGGGTAGAAATTAATGAAATTTATGATTACCAGAGGCTGGGAAGGGTAGTGGGGGGGTGAGGATGGGGAGATGGGGTGGTTATTGGGTACAAAAAAAATAGAAAGAATGAATAAGACCTACTATTTAATAGCACAAAGGGTGACTATAGTCAATAATAACTTAATTGTACATTTTAAAATAACTAAAAGAATGTAATTGGATTGTTTGTAATTCAAAGGATAAACACCTGAAGGGATGGATTTTATTTTAAGCCATGAAAAAGAATATTATAACAGTCAATTTTCTAAAGATAAAATCCTGACTAGTGAAGAAATGAAGGCCAAAAGTAAGATGGCTATATGTGAATATATTTTAAAAACCTGTTAGACTATAAATGCCAAAAGGAAAGCAAGGATATGGGAAACATCTGTATGACATTTATAAGTTATAAAGAGATACAAATCATAATATAGAGAGAACTAATGGAAATATACAGTTAGTATACTAAATCTTCCTGATGAGGCATCTAATTATTAGAATACAATTTAAATTCTTTGGCCTGCAGGGCCCTAATGATCTAGTCCCACCTACCTCTCTAATCTCATTTGTGTTTTTTTCCCCCTGGTTTTCCATCATCCAGCCACCCTGACCTTTTATCAGTTGCAAGAATACACCAAACACTTTCCCTTGGAAATATGAAGCTCTTCTCCTCCTTGGGCTTTTGCATATGCTGCTGGTTACCTGTCTGGAAAACTCTTTTCCTCACTCTTCACATGGCTAGCTCTTCTGTCTTCAAGTCTCAGATCTACCTTACCTGAGATCCCTGATAATGAATACCCTTGATAATGTTCTATTTCAGCACCCTGTCATCTTCCTTAGAGCACTTATCACCTTTTGTATTTACTTTTGTCAATCTCCCTCATTAGACTATTGAATCATGTAAGTCTCACTCACCCCATATTCCCAAGGCCAAATACAGGGAATACAACCATGCTCAATAAATATTTGTTGAATGAATGAAAAAAACATGAAAACCCAAGTATCAGATAATAAGGGAAAGATCCAATTATGATATATTAAGACAGGAAAATATTATATAACATTCAGATTGACCAGTGTGTAGTAGTAAATGTCTATATAAAATAATGGTAAATGAAAAAAATAGGCCACAAAATAGTATGTACATGTATCATACAACTATATAAGGAAAATACATGTACATTCAAAATGATTAGAAAATAACTCAGTGTAATATAAATAGGTTTTAACAATTAGCAGGCCTTTTGTTAAAAAAAAGAAAAAGCAGGTTTCTGGCTGGGTGCAGTGGCTCATGCCTATAACCTCAGCACATTGGGAGGCTGAGGTGGGAGAATTGCTTGAGGCCAGGAGTTCCAGATCCTACCTCTTAAAAAAAAAAAAAATAGCAGGGTGTGGTGGCATGCACCTGTGGTCCCAGCTACTCAGGAGGCTGAGGCAGGAGGATGGCTTGAGCCCAGGAGTTTGAGGCTGCAGTGAGCTATGATTGCCACTGCACTCCAGCCTGGGTGACAGAGAAAGAAGAAAGAAAAGACAGACAGAAAGAAAGAGCCTAACAATAATATTATATAAAGTCAATATTGTGGAAAACTGTTTATAAAATATTAGGTGAAGAAATGCAGCATAATATTATGTGTACATCATGATTATAACTAAGCCAAATTAAATACAGATTGAAAAAAGATATATAAATAAAAATGTTGGCCAGGCGTGGTGGCTCATGCCTGTAATCCCAGCACTTTGAGAGGCTGAGGTGGGCAGATTACAAGGTCAAGAGATCGAGACCATCCTGGTCAACATGGTGAAACCCTGTCTCTACTGAAAATACAAAAATTAGCTGGCCATGGTGGTGCACACCTATAGTCCTAGCTACTCAGGAGGGTGAGGCAGGAGAATGGCTTGAACCCGGGAGGCAGAGGTTGCAGTGAGCCAAGATCGTGCCACTGCACTCCAGCCTGGCAACAGAGTAAGACTCTGTTCCAAAAAAAAAAAAAACAAGAAATAAAAATGTCTATTGCATCTTGCATCAAGGTGATAAAATTATGCATAAAAATTGTCTTTAAAAATTTTTTAGAGCTGTTGGTCTTTTAAAAATAATATTTTATAATGGGAAATAGCCAAAAATAAGTAAAGAAGTAAAAATCACTCATCTCATCACCTAATTAATAACAACTGAACAATATTTTGAGTAAATATTCTTGGTCCTTTTCACTAATATAGGCAAGAATTTATATAAAACAAAATTAGAGTGACACTACATATATGATTTATAACCTGTTTGTTTTCATTACCAATATATCATAAATATTTTCCCAGGCTATAATGGCTTAATAATAAATTTTCAAAAACATTTTAAACAACAAGGTAACATTAGTGGTAAAGACATACATTAGTGGACTGGGCATGGCAAAAGGAATAGACTCAGAGCCCAAATCCATATTAACCTGCAACTCTTTGTTGTTGTTTTTTTTTTTTTTTGAGACAGAGTTTCGCTCTTGTTGCCCAGACTGGAGTGCAATGGCGCGATCTTGGCTCACAGCAACCTCCGCCTCCTGGGTTCAAGCCATTCTCCTGTCTCAGCCTCCAGAGTAGCTGGGATTACAGGCATGCACCACCACACTCGGCTAATTTTGTATTTTTAGTAGAGACAGGGTTTCTCCATGTTGGTCAGTCTGGTCTAGAACTCCCGACCTCAGGTGATCCGCCCGCCTCGGCCTCCCAAAGTGCTGGGATTGCAGGCATGAGCCACCGTGCCCGGCCAACCTGCAACTGTTTAAGTTGAACACTAAGCATGTCTAAGGCTCAACTACTATATCAATAAAACAAAGCAAATACTGAAAGAAGATGAGGACTGATGCTTCTTTACAGTTATTATGAGGTATGATAAATGTAAAGAAACAATGCAGGAGAGTGAAGGAATGAAATATATACTGACAAATCCTGACTCCCAGAATCGTCTCCCAAGCACTCCATCAGACTGATAACATATAACTCACACCATATCCCCAGGAGAAGTCCGAGCTTCCTTCAGTAGATATCCCTGCGCCTGTATAACTTGGAAAAGCAGACAGTGAATTCCCAGTGTCGGCTGATGTAAAAGATGATTCTCTTGTGATGTCAGACTTGCTAAAGGCACAATTTGGGAGGAGGAGAGAAAAAAGAAAATTTTTCATATGTCCTCAAGTTTCTGTAGCATTAACTACTCAGCAACTTACTAGGTGATAAACATGTGTACAAATATATCCACATAGGCAAAAATAAATGAAGAACTTGAAATTTGAGCATTATAGAAAAGTCCTAATTCCTATAGAATTGATGCAGTCATTCCAAATAATTCTAGTCATAGTTTACAATGAATACTTCAACATCTCACCTATGACATACTCTTTTTTTTTTTTTTGGAGACAGAATCTCATGCTGTCGCCCAGGCTAGAGTGCAGTGGCACGATATTGACTCACTGCAACCTCGGCCTCCTGGATTCAAATGATTCTCTTGTCTTAGTCGCCCAAGTAGCTGGGACTACAGGTGTGCACCACCACATCCAGCTCATTTTTGCATTTTAGTAGAGAAGGGGTTTCACCATGTTGCCCAGGCTGGTCTTGAACTCCTGAGCTCAGGCAATCTGCCCACCTCAGCCTCCCAAAGTGCTAGGATTTACAGGCGTGAGCCACCGCACCCAGCCAATAACATACTCTTGACAACTACAGACATTTCAGAAATGCTAATAGTAGTATCTGATCTTGTATGGCACTTTTTATTTTTTATTTTTTGAGATGGGGTCTCGCTCTGTCACCCAGGCTGGAATGCAGTGGTGCGAACTCAGCTCACTGCAACCTCCGCCTCCTGGGTGATTCTCCCACTTTAGCTTCCCAAGTAGCTGGGACTACAGGTGCGTGCCACCATGCCTGGCTAATTTTGTTTGTACTTTTGTTTTTGTTTTTTTTGAGATGGAGTCTCGCTCTGTTGCCCAGGCTGAGTGCAGTGGCGTGATCTCGGCTCACTGCAACCTCCTCCTCCCGGGTTCAAGTGATTCTCCTGCCTCAGCCTCCTGGGTAGCTGGGACTACAGGTGTGCGCCACCATGCCCAGCCAATTTTTGTATTTTTAGTAGAGATGGGGTTTTGCCATGTTGGCCAGGCTGGTCTTGAACTCCTGACCTCAAGTGATCCGCCTGCCTCAGCCTCCCAAAGTGCTGGGACTACAGGCGCGAGCCACCGTGCCCAGCCTTTTTTTTTTTTTTGTATTTTTGGTAGAGACAGAGTTTTGCCATATTGCCCAGGCTGGTCTTGAACTCCTGAGCTCAAGTGATCCATCTGTCTTGGGCTCCCAAAGTGCTGAGACTACAGATGTGAGCCATCACGCCCAGCCTATGATTATACAATATTTTTTTTAATCACACATTGCATCTCAGGCACTAATAGAAGTTCTGAGAGACTGAAGAACCATCTTCCCTATTCTATTACTTAAAATAACTACAGCTAATATTTACTCAGCATTTACTACATGCTAAGCATCGTGCCAAGTTTTACATACATTATCTCATTAATATTTGCAACATCCTATGAGACAGGGGTCCCGATCCCCGGGGTCACAGACCAGTGCTGGTCTGTGGCCTGTTAGGAACTGGGCTGCAGAGCAGGAGGTGAGTGGCAGGTGAGTGCATGAAGCTTCATCTGTATTTACAGCAGCTCCCCATGGCTCACATTACCACCTGAGCTCTGCCTTCTGTCAGATCAGTGGTGGCATTAGACTCTCACAGAAGCACGAACTGCACATCCAAGGGATCTAGGTTGTGCATTCCTTATGGGAATCTAATGCCTGATCATCTGTCACTGTCTCCCATCATCCCCGGATGGAACTGTCTAGTTGCAGGAAAACAAGCTCAAGGCTCCCACTGATTCTACATTACGGTGAGTTGTATAATTATTTCATCATATATTACAATGTAAAAATAATAGAAATAAAGTGTATAATAAATGTAATGCACTTGAATCATCCTGAAACCATCCCTCACCCCACTGCACAGTCCATGGAAAAATTGTCTTCCACAAAACCAGTCCCTGGTGCCAAAAAGGTTGGGGACTGCTGCTATAAGATATGCTATTATCAGCTAAGTAATTTTCCCAATGTTACTCAGCTAATAAGTTATAGGACCAGGATTAAAAATCAGATGTTGGACTCCTCCTGAGTCCATGTTCTTTTTTATTTATGTTATGTTATTTTATTGTTTGTTTTTTATAATCTTGCTCTTTCTGATATTTATTTAATTTATGTTTTTTCTTTTCTTTTTTGAGAAGGAGTCTTGCTCTGTCGCCCAGGCTGGAGTGCAGTGGCGTGATCTTGGCTCACTGCAAGCTCTGCCTCCCGGGTTCATGCCATTCTCCTACCTCAGCCTCCTGAGTAGCTGGGACTACGGGCCCCCACCACAATGCCCGGCTAATTTTTTTGTATTTTTAGTAGAGACGGGGTTTCACCGTGTTAGCCAGGATGGTTTCGATCTCCTGACCTCCTGATCCGCCCACCTCGGCCTCCCAAAGTGTTGGGATTACAGGCGTGAGCCACCGGACCCGGCCCTATTTATGTTTTTTCTTGAAACAACATTTTGCTCTTTCACCCAGGCTAGAGTATAGTGGTGTAAACACAGCTTACTGCAGCCTTGACCTTCTGGGCTCAAGCAATCCTCCCATGTCAGCTTCTGTAGTAGCTGGGACCACAAGTGCACATCCCCACACTTGGCTATGTTTTTTTTTTTTGTTTTTTTTTTTAAATAGAGATGGGGTTTGCCATGTTGCTCATGCTGGTCTTAAACTCCTGGGCTTAAATGATCCTCCCACTTTTTGGCCTCCCATAGTGCTGGGATTATAAGTACCAAGCTCCATGTTCTGTTTTTTGTTTGTTTGTTTGTTTTTTCACTCTAATCCCATGGCAGATTATCCATGTTCTTAACTACTTTATAATACTACTTCTCAAAGTTTATGAAAATACATATGATGTTGTCATTAGCTGTTTCAGAATGAAAACTAAATGGTACTGAGAACATGACAAAAATTCTTGCTTTGTTTTCATTAGCACAAGGCTTGACACCAATCCTAAGCCAAAAAACAAAACCTCTGCCATGAGCAAGTGCAATAAGTAAACAAGTACACTTTGTGTTATTACCTTTGGGAACTTGTGTCTTTCTCATGACTGTCACTGGTGGGGGAAATTTCCTCCAGCTTCTCTGGAGGGGGATGATGGCTAAAAGCATGTTTTGTTATTCCTTTCCTATGAAAGACAAAACAAAGTTATATTTCCTGTATAAAAAAAATACATACAATTCAATAATTTAATCTAGAAGTTAGTCACCTACTTCCTCTGCTCTGGAACTGCACTGTCTGATATGGTAGCCACCAGTGGTTAAAATGTGGCTAGTCAGAATTGTGTTTTAAGTGTAAAACACATTGGATTTCAAGAAGGATTTGCAATACTTCATTTATTATCTTGATTACATATTAAAATGATAATATTTTGGATATATTGGGTTGTTAAACAAAATATATTCTTAAAATTAATGTCACCACAAGTTGAAAATATAGTAGATATCACCACATACCAATTAGAACAGCTAAAATTAAAAATAATGATAACACAAAATGCAGGCATGGATGTGGAGAAACTGGATGTCTCATACATGGCTGGAAGGAATGTCATGGTATAGCCATTCTGGAATAGTTTGACAATTTCTAATAAAACTAAACATATGCATTTACCCAGAGCCCTAGCAGTTGCACTCTTGGGCATTATGCCTAGAGAAATGAAAACTTACATTCATACAAAAATCTGTATACAAATGTTTACAGCAGCTTTATTTACAATTGAAAAAATAACTGAAAACAATTCAAATGTCCTTTAACATTGATATTTCCACATAATGAAATATTATTCAGCAATAAAGAGAAATAAACTATTGATACATGCAACAACTTGGATGGATCTCAAAAGCACCATGCTTTTCAGTGCAAAAAGCCAAAGCCAGTAGAAAAACCATTAACTACTACAGTTGACCTTGAACAACACAGGTTTAAACTGTGTGAGCCCACTTATATGCAGATTTTTTTCAATAAATATATTGGAAAATTTTTTGGAGATTTGCAACAATTTGAAGAAACTCAACAGATGAACCATGTAGCCTAGAAATATCGAAAAAATTTAAGAAAAAGGTATGTCATGAATGTGTAAAATATATGTAACTACCAGTCTATTTTTAAGTTGACTATGTTATTGGTAAGGCTTCCAGTCAACAGTAGGCTATTAGTAGTTAAGTTCTGGGGAGTCAAAAGTTAAACATGGATGTTTTACTGTACAGGGGGTCAATACCCCTAACCCCTGCATTGTTTAAGGGCCATTTATATAATGGTATATTGGACAAAACTATAGTGGTAGAGAACAGATTAATGGTTGCCAGGGATGGAGACAAGAGTGGATATAATTATAAAGGGATAGGGATACCCAGTGAAGTTCCTTGGTGGTGATGAAACAGCTCTCTATCTTGATTTATAGTCGTATTTGCAGTAATCTGTAAATGGGACCAAATTGCATATAAAGAACTATGTACACACATACACACACACAGGAGTGGATGTAAAAACTGGATAAGGTCTGTAGGTCTACTTAACAGTATTGTACCAATGTCATTTTCCTGGCTTTGAAATTATACCATAGTTACATAAGATGTCATCATTGGGGGAAGGTGAGTGAAAAGTTCATGGGATTCTTGGTACTATTTTTACAACTTCCTGTGAGTCTATATTTCAAAATAAAAAGGTAAAAAAATTTCACTTTTATTTTATTTTTTGAGATGGGGTCTTGCTGTGTTGTCCAAGCTGGAGTACAGTGGTGTGGTCATAGCTCACTGCAGCCTTGACCTCGTGGGCTCAAGGGATTCTTCTGTCTCAGCCTCCTGTGTAGCTGAGACTACAGGTACTCACCACCACACTTGGCTAATTATTTAATTTTTAATTTTTTTTTTTGTAGAGATTGGGATCTTGCTATGTTGCTCAGGCTGGTCTCTAACTCCTGGCCTCAAATGATCCTCCTACCTCAGCCTCCCAAAGTACTGGGATTCGAGACATGAGCCACTGCATTCGGCCAATTTCACCTTTCTTTTTTAATGTGACCACCTGAAAATTTTAAATTACATATGTGGCTTATATCATATTTGTATTGAATATTGCTGCTCTAGAGACTTCAATGTGTGCACTGGATTAAGCTATGGGGTCAATCATTACATGTTGCAGTAATCTATGGGGTCAATCAATATATGTTCCTAGTAATCTACGGTAGACTTTCCTCACAAAATTCTGTAGTCAAATACATTTAGGAACTGTAATAGGTTAAACAAAGTTACACAGATTTCTTTACAAGAGATCTTCCAGGTCTTTAATATGCAAATGTATAGCATAAATCTCAAATACTCTTATTTCAAAGGAAACTAAGGCACAGAGGGATTAAGTAACCTGCTTAAGGTCATTTGGTTAGTAAGCGATGAAGCCAAGATTCAAATCCTAGTAATCTGGCTCTCAGAGGAAGGCCTCTAGAAGGAAATGAAGAGTTTGAGATTTTAGTGAATTGTACCATTGTTCTATATAAAGATAAAGCTAAGAGCCCAGTCAGTGGAGCTTGCACTTTAAATTATTTCTCAAACTGTGGAGATCAATTTGTGCAGACTTACCTGTATGTCTCTCATTCAGTGGTCCTACAACCAAGAGCTTGTCTTTGAAAAAGTGGAAAGGATAAGAAATACAAATTCAAGCTATGAAATAGAGACTTAAGACATTTTTTTAGTCTGCCAGGGAAATCTATGAATTGACAATTAGATAATAACAAAAAATATCATTAAATTTAATAATGGCACTATGACTACATACAAAAATGTCCATAATTTTTAGAGATGCATAATGACATATATAGGAGTGAAATGGCAGTATCTGCAGTTTTGCTTTCCTTATTTCACAGAGAGGCGCAGAGAAGTTAATAAAAGGATAAGGAGGCCAGGCGCGGTGGCTCACGCCTGTAATCCCAGCACTTTGGGAGGCTGAGGCGGGCAGATCACGAGGTCAGGAGATCAAGACCATCCTGGTTAACATGGTGAAACCCTGTCTCTACTAAAAATACAAAAAATTAGCTGGGCATGGTGGCGGGCACCTGTAGTCTCAGCTACTCGGGAGGCTGAGGCAGAAGAATGGCGTGAACCCAGGAGACGGAGCTTGCAGTGAGCCAAGATGGCACCACTACACTCCAGCCTGGGCGACAGAGTGAGACTCCGTCTCAAAAAAAAAAAAGAAAAGGATAAGGAAGATAGATGAAGCAAATATATTAACTTTGTTAACTGTTAAATGTGGGGTGACAGGTAGTTCATGATACTATTCTCTATATGTTTATGTTTGAAATTTTTCATTAAAAAATGTTAAGCTGTATGTTGAAAATCATTCCTTTCCCATACTCTTTTCAACAATTATAATTTTTAATGGCTAGGTAGAAAACTAAAGTTACTGCTTCAAAGCAGGTTATCATTATTATAACATCTAAAGTAAAAATTGCTTTGAATTTGCTCCCATTAAGATACATTTTATCTTCATTATCTTCGTTATTCACTTCATCCTGACTCCAGCTATAGAATCATCTTTTGGGCCTTATAGGGAGTATCAAATCAACAATCAAGAACAAGTAGGCCAGGCACGGTGGCTCACATCTATAATCCCAGCACTTTGGGAGACTGAGGCAGACAGATCACTAGAGTCCAGGAGTTCAGGACCAGCCTGGGGCGAAACCCCATCTCTACTAAAAATACAAAAATTAGCTGGGCATGTAGTCCTGCGACTTGGGAAGCTGAGGTGGGAGAATCACTTGAACCTAGGAGGTGGAGGTTGCAACTGAGCCAAGATGGCACCACTGCACTCCAACCTGTGCGACAGAGACTCCATCTCAAAAAAAAAAAAAAAAAAAAAAAGAAAGAAAACTGATATAACTATACTAGTTAATAATAATTCTGGCCCAACAAGTGCCTATCATTTTTTTCCATACAAGATTTTTTTTAACTTTCAGAATGGTTGGACTTAATCATAAAAGCAGATTTTTAGCTAAACCTCAGTCACTTTATTGGGAAAAGACAGTTTCCTCACATTTTTTTTTTTTTTTAAGTAGGAACAACACATTCCAAATCTAAGAGATGACTGTTTCTTCTTCCTAGTTCCCAAAGAGTTTACTAGGAACTAAACTGCTACCATGTAGATATCTTATTCCTTAATAAATAATAGGCTTCTGAAAGGCAAAGAGAGGTTTTAGACTTATTTTCTTTGTATGCCTATTGTATCCCAAGTAAAAGTGCGAAGGGACAAGGAAAATACCATTTATTGAGGATGTATATGTGTCAAGCTCCAAACCATCATTTTATTCTTATTTTATTTTTATTTATTTATTTTTTTGAGAGACTTCCTCTGTCACCCAGACTGGAGTACAGTGGCGTGATCTCGGCTCACGGCAACCTTTGCCTCCCAGGTTCAAGCAATTCTCATGCCTCAGCCTCCCAAGTAGCTGAGATTACAGGCATGTGCCACCATGCCCAGCTAATTTTTTGCATTTTTAGTAGAGACAGGGTTTCACCATGTTGCCCAGGCTGGTTTTGAATTCCTGAGCTCAGGCAATCGCCCACCTTGGCCTCCCAACGTGCTAGGATTACAGGTGTGGGGGTCCACACCATCATTTTAAATAAGCTTTTGGATAAGGTGTTATTCCTATATTACAGAAACGAAGGCTCAGTGATGTAGTAATTTGCCTAAAAGTCACGTGGCTAGAAGACAGCCTAGCCAGAAACCCAAGAATGATTCAAAATATCATGCTTGCAATTATCATGTATGTGCATAATAGTTAATATTTAATAAATTAAATTAAATTAAATAGTTATTAATAAATATTAATAGTTAAGTTAATTAATATATTTATGGTTGCTAAAATTACATAGCTAAATGAAAGGAAAAGTTAATATTTAATTAATACATTTATTTATAGTTAATATTTAATTAATAAATTTATGGTTGCTAAAATTATATAGCTCCATGAAGGAAAAAAAAAATTGGAATTTGGGGTTAAAGCCCAAGCTCAACTCCTGACTTTTTTGGCTATATAATCTTAAAATATGTAACATTTCTGATATAATTTCATCTTCTGAAAGACTGAAGATAATCATACCCACTTTACAGAGTTGTTAAGATCAAAAAGTGAAGTGAGCTGGGCATGGTGGCTCACGCCAACACTTTGGGAGGCCAAAGTGGGAGAACTGCTTGAGTCCAGGAGTTTGGGACCAGCCTGGGCAACATAGTGGGACCCCGTCTCTACCAAAAAAAAATTTTTTTTAAATTAGCCAGTTGTGGTGGTGTGCACCTGTAGTCTCAGCTACTCAAGAAGCTACATTGTGAGGATCACCTGAGCTCATAGGTGGAGGCTGCAGTGAGCAAGGGTTGCACCACTGCCCTCCAGCCTGGACAACTGAGCAAGACCCTGTCTCCAAAAAAAAAAAAAAGTGAAGGCCCTTTTGGAAGTGTAAAGCATTAATAAATGTATGACACTATTATTACTTTCTAAATTATTATACAACACTTCAGTCAGGGTAGGGGGCAGCTCTTTTTATTTTTTTATTATTTATTTATTTATTTTGAGACGGAGTTTCGCTCTTGTCACCCAGGCTGGAGTGCGATGGCGTGACCTCCGCTCACTGCAACCTCTGCCTCCCGGGTTCACGTGATTCTCTTGCCTCATCCTCTCAAGTAGCTGGGTTTACAGGCCCCCGCCACCATGCCCGGCCAATTTTTTTTGCATTTTTAGTAGAGATGGGGTTTCGCCATGTTGGCCAGGCTGGTCTCGAACTCCTGGCCTCAAGTGATCCGCCCGCCTCAGCCTCCCAAAGTGCTGGGATCACAAGCGTGAGCCACCACGGCGGGCCGTGGGGGTGGATCTTTTTAAAGCCAGAAATATTTGCTCTTAAAGTCTCAAAAGCAAAACTGATCTTTATGGATGCTGGTGGTTAATTGCAGAGGTGGAGAGGCAGTATGTGCGATGGTTATGACCACAGGCTTCAGAATCAGATCGACATCAGGTTTGTACCTCTCAGCTCTACCACCTTCAAGCTGTGTGATCTTTGGCATGCTACAATCTTTAATTCTGGGATCTTTATCTGTAGAATGTGCAAAATAATGTTCCCAATCTGATATCATTGATAGGAGTGAGCAAATGTATGTAAATAGCTTTGCACAGTGTCAAGTGAGCACTTTCCTGGAGCCCTCAGTTAGCTATTAATAACTTCTCGAGCTACCATGGCCATTAACAATGGGACCTGAAGCACTGCGGATGCTACCCATGCTTCAGCAGACCCAGTGCTTGATTTCAGGAATTACAGACCAAGGGCGACACGCCCTCAGCTGGAGATGGAGGAAGAAGGGGCAGCGTCCAGCAGGGCTGAGAGGAGAGAATTCCGAAGAAAAATCTCTCCCCAGCCCTGGGAAAGGAAAGGAACGAAGGACTGGTCAAGGAGGGTCCCCAGAGCGCCCGCCGCCCGCCCCGGCTGGGGTGGCTGAGCAGTCCACTCACAGCTCCAAGTTCTGTGGCACCGCCTTCCGAGTGTATCTGGAGATCATCCTCCTCCTCCTCCTCCTCAGGCGCGGCCCGGGCGGGCACGCCAGGGTGGGGGCCTCCGGGCCTGGCCCTCCCGCCGGCTCCGGCCCGGCCCCTCCCGCCACCTACCGGCCCCGTCTCGCCCCGTCACCTAGACTCCGAGCCGCCACCTCCCCAGGGTCCCCACCTCTCCAGTCCTCCGACCTCCCTGCTTTGCCGCGGGGGCGGAAGTGACGAAGGCCCCCGGGCACCCGCAAAATGCTCCCGCCGACGCACAGCAGTGACGACACACAAGGTTTCGGGGACTGAGCGGGTTTCAGGCTTTCAGGATTTCCGCTGGCTTCAGGTTCCGGGCAGGCGACGGGACAGAGCCTCATCCAGGCTTCGGCGGCCGGTGGCAGCTCTCAATCAGCTCTCGCAGTCGGAGAGGCGGCTAAGGGAAGGTGCCACAGCAGAGACGCGCAGGAGAGGCCCTAGAACCGTAAGAGAAATTGGCTTCATTTTGTTAGATGGCAGGAGGGAGCCTAGACTGGGTAAAGAGCACTAGACTCCAAGTCAAGCCCCTGCTGCTTGGTCGCTTCTCTTTCTGTACTCTGGGTTTTCTCATATGTACAGTGAGGCATTAGCCTGAGTGATCGCAGAGTCCCTTCCAGTTCTGACACCAAATTCTGCATGATGTGTGTTTGGCATTATGGGGTGGATGGATAAAATTACTGTCTGTCCCTCTGGGTTGAAAGGCAAAATGATGATTTGGTCAGACTGTGGTGAGTGGGTGTCTGGATAAGAAGAAGCAGGTTCTTTATGAGTCTCTTAGAAAGCTGAGTAAGATTGGAATCACGGAGTTAGGGTGGTCCATCCACCGCCATTTCTTCCTTTACCAAGCATCACCTGGCAGCAAGAATAAACTAGTACTCTTATTTAGGAAAACCCTTAGAAAATTAAGGATAAGTAAGGAAAACCCTTAGAAAATTAAGAGGTATCAATGCAACCTCCATCAAAATACCAATGACATTCTTCACAGTCATAGAAAAAAGATCCTAAAATTTATATGGAACCACAAAAGAGTCAGAATAGCCAAAGCTATCCTGAGCAAAAAGAACAAAACTGGAAGAATCACATTACCTGACTTAAGATTATACAACAGAGTTATAGTAACCAAAACAAAATGGCACTGGCATAAAAACAGGAACAGAATAGAGAACCCAGAAACAAATCCATATGTCTGCAGTGAATTCATTTTCAGCAAAGGTACCAAAAACATACATTGGGGAAAAGACAATCTCTTCAATAAATGGTACTGGGAAAACTGATACCCATATGCAGAAGAATGAAACCAGACCCACTACCTCCCACCATATACAAAAATCAAGTCAAAATGGATTAGAGACTTAAATCTAAGCCCTCAAACTATGAAACTACTAAAAGGGAATATTGGGGAAACTCTCTAGGACATTAGAGTGGGCAAAGATTTCCTGAGTAATACCCCACAAACAGAGGCAGCCAAAACAAAAATGGACAAATGGGAGCACATCAAGTTAAAAAGCTTCTGCACAGCAAAGGAAACAATCAAAGTGAAGAGAGAACCCACAGAATGGGAGAAAATATTTGCAAACTACCCGTCTGACAAGGGATTAATAACCAAAATATATAAGGAGCTCAAACAACTCTCTAGGAAGCAGTCTAATAATTGATTAAAAATTGGATAAAAACTCTGAATAGACATTTCTCAAAGAAGACATAAAAATGGCAAACAGGTTTATGAAAAAGTGCTCAATATCATTGATTATCAGGGAAATGCAAATCAAAACTACAATAAGATAGCATCTCACCCCAGTTAAAATGGCTGTTATCCATAAGACAGGCAATAACAAATGCTGGCAAGGATTTGGAGAAAACACTGTTGGTGAGAATGTAAATTAGTGCAGTCACTATGGAGAACAGTTTTGGAGATTCCTCAAGAAACTAAAAATAGAGCTACTATATGATCCAGCAATCCCACTGCTGAGTATTTACCCAAAAGAAAGGAAATCAGTATATCAAAGAGATATCTGCACTCCCATGTTTATTGCAGCACTATTCTCAGTAGCCAAGATTTGGAAGCAACCTAAGTGTCCATCAACAGATAATGAAGAAAATGTGGTACATACACACAATGGAGTACTTTTCAGCCATAAAAAAAAAAAAATGAGATTCTGTTATTTGTAACAACATGGATGGAACTGGAGATCATTATGTTAAGTGAAATAAGGCTGGCACAGAAAGATAAACTTCAAATGTTCTCACTAATTTGTAGGAGCTAAAAATTAAAACAGTTGAACTCATGGAGATAGCAAGTAGAAGGATGGTTACCAGAGGCTGGAAAGGGTTACAGAGGGTTTGTGGGGGAGTCGGATACTTAAAGCGTACAAAAAAATAGAGTGAATGAAAACTAGTATTTGGTAGCACAACAGGGTGACTATAGTAAATAATAATTTAATTGTACATTTAAAAATAACAAAGTTCAGATGAGAGCATGTCCTGGCTACAAAAATTTTTTTTAATAAAAATAACTAAAAGAGTATAATTAGATTGTTTGTAACACAAAGGATAAATGCTTAAGGCGATGGATATCTCATTTACCCTGAGGTGCTTATTATGCATTATATATACCTGTATCAAAATATCTCATGTACCCCATAAATATATACACCTACTATGCACCCTTAAAAATTTTAAAAAAACAGCACTTTGGGAGGCCGAGGCAGGTGGGTCACGAGGTCAGGAGTTTGAGACCAGCCTGGCCAATATGGTAAAACCCTGTCTCTACTAAAAATACAAAAATTAACTGGGTGTGGTGGTGTGCACCTATAGTCCCAGCTACTTGGGAGGCTGAGGCAAAAGAATCGCTTGAACCTGGGAGGCAGAGGTTGCAGTGAGCTGCGATCACTCCACTGCACTCCAGCCTGGGCGACAGAGCAAGACTCCATCTCAAAAAAAAAAAAGAAAAAAAGAAAATAAAGATATACCTACCATCCCATGAGACTTGAAAAAGGGGCAAATTTAGGACAGAGGTAAGATGACAGGACATGAATGTTTTGTAGTTCTGAATTCCTCTACACTATACAATGTTCATAAAAGAGAGAGATGTACCTTCTGTAGAGCAAGAGAGATTGTTCTTTAGAGTTTAAATAACAAAATTTTAAAGCAGGGAGAGATTTTAGAGATGGTAGATAACTTGTCCTAAATTAAAGAAAAAAACCCAGAAAGAGAAAGTGAAATGTCCACAGTGGCACAACTAATTAGTGGCAGAACTGGGGTTTTTGATAGTATGTAAACAGTAGATGTTAGTGCAGTGTTTCTCGAAATATGTTACACATACCACTGCTAGTACAAGGGCAAACATTAAAAATTTCCTTCTTCACTTCCAAAATAGGAAAAATATAAAAAATAAAGATTTTATTCTTACATACTTACTAATTGGGGAATGTGATACTAGATTTCTATTCACTGTATTATATCAAGATTTCCTTTTAACGTAATTTTAAAGATAAAGTTTTAAGTGTAAAGTGTCATTAAAAATAATATTAGGCCAGGTGCCTATAATCCCAGCACTTTGGGAGACCAAGGTGGAAGAACTGCTTGAGCTCAGGCGTTCTAGGCCAGCCTGGGCAACATGGCAAAACCTTGCCTCTACTAAAAATACAAAAAAAATTAGCTGGGCATGGTGGCATGCACCTGTGGTCCCAGCTACTTGGGAGGCTGAGGTGGGAGGATGGCTTGAGCCCAAGAGGTGGAGGTTGCAATGAGCTGTGATCATGCCGCTGCACTCCAGCCTGGGCAACAAGAGTGAAACTCCATCTCAAATGAATAAATAAAGTTTAAAAAAATGAAATAAATATTACTGTAGGTGGTGTATGGTTAAGGCAAAAACCATGATGATGGTATGTGGCTAAATTTTATTTTTTTATTTTTTATTTTTATTTATTTATTTTTTTTAGGTGGAGTCTTGCTCTGTCACCCAAGCTGGAGTGCAGTGGCATGATCTTGGCTCATTGCAACCTCTGCCTCCTAGGTTCAAGTGATTCTCCTGCTTTAGCCTCCCGAGTAGCTAGGATCACAGGTGCATGCCACCACACCCAGCTAATTTTTGTATTTTTAGCAGAGATAGGGTTTCAGCATGTTGGCCAGGCTGGTCTCAAACTCCTGACCTCCAGTGATCTGCCTGCCTCGGCCTCCCAAAGTGCTAGGATTACATGCATGAACCACTGTGCCTGGCCTAACTAAATTTTGGAAAACAATGTTCATAGAATCATCTAAAAGAGTTCAGATGTTACTTCTGCATTGTTCTATGTGGTTTATATTTTGGAACTTTAAACATAGTTTTCAAAGAAGAATGGAAGAAACCATGAAGCTTGCTACGATGGAAGACACAGTGGAGTACCGCCTGTTCCTGATACCAGATGAGTCAAGGGACTCAGATAAACACAAAGAGGTTCTTCAGAAGTACATTGAGAGAATAATGACTCAGTTTGCACCTATGCTGGTCCCCTACATCTGGCAGAATCAGCCTTTCAATCTTAAATATAAACCTGGGAAAGGTAAGGCTCTTTTACTTGTTTGGATTAGTGTGACTTTTAATGTTATCCTGACAACAGTGATGTGTAATAGTCCACACTTCACTCAGTGTTGCCAGGAAGAGATTAATACACTAAACTTTTTAGATGAGTAATACTTGTCTATATTCAGTTAGCCTTAAAGCTTTTTTTAAAAAAAATCACATTAATGAAAACTTTCTAAATTTGCCTTAGGAATTAGCATATACTAAACATTATTAAACTCATGGTTATTCTTTTGAACTTTAGTTACTACACTATGCCATAATGTATCTAAGTATCTATACTAAATAGTTTCAGGCATCTGGCTTTAATCATGGTTCCTTTTGCTGTTACTCAGTATTCCTTATTTTGATGATGTGTTCGATAGGCTGCCTTGTTTCATATAGCCGTTTGGTGAGGATCTGAGTGGCTCTGCCCGGCTTATAAAGATAAATAATTGGGCTTTATGACTAATATTTGCCACTTACAAGCATTTTGAGGTTTCTTCATTGCTTCCCTGTGTTGTTGGTGCTTGAGATCTGACCTCTGGCAAAATATGGCACTCTGTCCTGTTATGAGAAAAACCCAGGATTAAACTAGGAGGGAGCGGAGAGACCAAAGAATGACTCAGACAGGTCTATCTTGGCAAGTAGATGAGTTTATTAGGATTTACAGACAGGACACTGCTGGGCAGCATCAGGACAGCTCTAGAAATCCACCCCACCTCCCATCTTTAAGTTGCTTGTAAGCTAATTTTTTGGCTCTTTGCCTACTGCGTATATGCAATGACACTGTTTTCCTTAGTATGTTCCCAGCTATGCCCTGCAATGTTTGGGTTCTCAGGACCTGCTCCTCTGCTGGGCACGATGGCTTTGGCTTGCCAGCTGGCCTTCGAAGTTTAAGCAGCAGACATATACCCTTAAGTAGCCTGGTGGGGAACTGGTCACATTACAGTTCTATCATTTCCTATAGTTTTATGAAAATAAATCGTGGGTAGGTGACCAAGTCTCTCCTTACACAGTGACTTATGTGAGGTCTTATTTGGGATCAGGAGCCTGGCATCTTGTGATACCATCACAAGATATACCCCCCATGTATACATCACAAGTATACATCACTGTGATACTCTCAGTTTAGTGCTTATCTGTTATCTTTTGGCAACAATTGCTACATATCTTACTGTTAATTTTATTGAACTCTTATTCATTGAAATACATGTGATATTTATTGGCAAGAACACTGTCACATTGGTGTAGCACATCTAAAACCAACCCTTTATCTGTCCTCTAGAAAACCATTTTTACTGTTTTCTTATCTTGTTTAATGGCATTGCCATCCACCCAGTTATCCAAGCTAGTCAGTAATTCAAAATCATAATCAGTTCCTCACTTCACCATGTTCAGTCAGATGCTAAATCCTGAATGCTTCTAAAATATGACCCCCTCTCTACATCTGTTTGGCTTCATTGTAGGCCCTCTTTATCTCTACATCTGGAAAACAACAACAGCCTCCTAACTTACCTCTGTTTCCTGTCTTTCTAGTTCCTCACACTGTTGCCAGTTATGTTTGTGTCACTCTCTTGCTTAATATCCTTCAATAGTTCCCATTGCTTCAAGATGAAATTTAAATCAAAGTCTAATATAGACAAAAATAGTTACTTTAATTGGAGTTCTCTAATTGAAGAAACTTGAGATCTGAGGGTGGGGAGAAGAGTTGGTTGGGCTGTTCTTCTACCTATCGTTTGCCATGGCAGCTCTTGAGACACTCTGTAATGCACTTGTTTGACCTTCATTCTGTTAATGTGGGATATTAACTGTACATTGATTTTCATGTGTTGAACCATCCTTGCATCCCAGGAATAAATCTCGCTTGATCGTGGTGAATAATCTATTTAGTGTGTTGTTGAATTCAGATTGCTGATATTTTGTTAAGGATTTCTGCATTGATACTCATCAGGGATATTGATCTACAGTTTTCTTATATTGTCTTTGTCTGGCTTTGGTAAGGTAGCATTAGGGTAATGCTGACCTCAGAAGGAATTTGGGAATTCCCTCCCCTTTATTTTTTTGGAAGATTTTTGAGGAGGATTGGTGTCAAATTCTTTAAATGTTTGGAAGAATTCCCCGGTGACGCCAGCTTTTCTTTGTTAGGAGCTTTTGGATTATTGATTCAATCTCCTTACTAGTTATAGATCTGTTCAGATTTTTGTATTTCTCATGATCCAGTCTTGACAGGTTGTGTGTTTCTAGGAATTTGTTGATTTCTTCTAGGTTATCCAACTTACCGGTATACCATTGTTCGTAGAATTCTCTTATCCTTCTTATTTCTATGACATAAGTTGTACTGTCCCCTCTTTCATTTCTGATTTTAGTTATTTGAGTATTTGCTCTTATTCCTGGTTAATCAAGTTAATAGTTTGTCAATCTTTTCAAAAAAACCCAACTCAGTTGTTTTGTTTTTCTGTTATTTTTTCTGGTCTCTATTTTATTTCTCTCTGCTGTAATGTTTATTATTTCCTTCCTTATGCTAGGTTTGGGTTTAGTTTTTTTTTTGTTTTGTTTTGTTTTTTTTTTTGAGGTATAGGTTGTTGATTTGAGATCTTTCACAACTACAAACTTCCTTTTTAGCACTGCTTTCACTGAATTCCTTAAGTTTTGGTATGATGTGCATTCATTTTCATTTGTCCCAAGATATTTTCTAATTTCCCTGTGATTTATTCCAAGAGTGTGTTGTTGTTTAGTTTCCATGTATTTGTGAATAGTGCACATGTTTGAAAACTTCTGCTCCATCCAAATCTAGCGTCCTGGTATTCCCAGAATACTCTATACATACATACTCTATACATCATGCCTCTGTGCCTTTGCACATACTTTTCCATTTTTCTGGAAAGCTCACCTCTTGTCATTCCTCCAGGCAAGCATAGCACAGATACCCCCTCCTTTATACTCACATAGCCCTTACTGCACACCCCTGTTCTAGAGTTCATTATCTTGTTTTGAGATCATTTGGTTGTCTTGTTTTACCCTGAGGTCCTCAGGAGTAGGCTTCTTCTTCAGGATTGCAACCTCTGCTGCCCAGTACTTAGAGCAATCAGTCAATGAATGTTTATTCAGTTGAATGATTATGTGCATTTTATTTGCAGTAACAAATTTATCTGGTTACATGGTTGCTTTTCTCTTGTTTTTAGGAGGTGTTCCTGCTCATATGTTTGGCGTGACAAAGTTTGGGGATAATATTGAGGATGAATGGTTTATTGTTTATGTAATAAAGCAGATCACAAAGGAATTTCCAGAGTTAGTAGCAAGGTATTGTAGTTATCTTAATTATTCTAAAGGAATTCTATTACTGAAACAAAGTGACTACATTTTTATCTATTTAGTAATTTAATTTTCTCCTGTAGTCTGCTGGAAATTGTACAGATTTTAATAGTATCTGTGCTCTTTTTTTTTTGAGACAGAGTCTTGCTCTGTCACCCAGGCTGGAGTGCACTGGTGTGATCTTGGCTCACTGCAATCTCCACCTTCCAGGTTCAAGCAATTCTCCTGCCTCAGCCTCCCAAGTAGCTGGGATTACAGGCGTGCACCACCACGCCTGGCTAATTTCGTATTTTTAGTAGAGACAAGGGTTCACCATGTTGGACAGGCTGGTCTTGAACTCCTCTCAGGTGATCCACCCACCTTGGCCTCCCAAAGTGCTGGGATTACAGGCGTAAGCCACCGCGCCTGGCCATATCTGTGTTTTCTTTCTCTTCTCTTGTGACTTCCTTTTCTTGAGAAAGAATTAAAGTACTATCGAAGAGTTCAACTTCCAAAAGATTTCAAATAAAACCTACTTATTTTAGGTTTTCTTTTAAAAATTCTAATTATGAAAAAACAAATACATGTGTTAAACAAAATTCAAAAGATACAAAGGGTTCTACTGCTCTTGCTTCCCAAAAGTAATCACCATTAAATTCCTTGTGGATCTTTGAAAAATAAAATTCCATTCATACATATACATACATATTTCACATATTTTTAAATATGTATTCCTCTACTAGACCATAGCTATATTTTTTGAGAAATCATACACAGAAACAATTTAAAGGGAAGTCAGTGAACAATTGTATAGGAACCAAAGTAGGTAACATTGCGTTAGAAATGGGACCCGAGTTTTCTGTAATTACCACGTATTGCCAGCAGAGGTCGTTTCGCCCACTTATATTTTGTCCTAGTTTTCCTACTCAGCACCCAAATTCTGATCTTTTTTTACCCACTCAACCTCTTTCCCAACAGAACAAAATAGAAGGGGAAAAAAAACCTTTGAAAACTTACTATTTAAATTTTAAACATACATTAAAGTAGAGAGAATGAACCCACATGTTCCCATTATCCAGCTTCAACAATTACTAACTCATGGTCATTATTATTTCATCTGTAGCTGTCATTTGATCCTTAAATATTTCAGGATGTAAATCTAAGCGATAACTCATTTTATTTTTATCTTTAAATAAATTTATTTAAATCTTTTAAATGTTTTAAATTTATTTATTATTTATTTAGTTTTTTAAAGACGGAGTCTTGCTATTTTGCCCAGGCGGGACTTGAACTCCTGGGCTCAAGCCATCCTCCTGCCTCAGTCTCCCAAGTAGCTGGTACTACAGGCACATGCCACTGTGCTCTATTTTATATTATTTTATTTTTTTGAGACAGCCTCTCACTCTCTTGCCCAGACTGGACTGCAGTGGAACAATCTCGGCTCACTGCACCCTCTGCCTCCCAGGCTCAAGCAATTCTCGTACCTCATCCTCCTGAGTAGCTGGGGCTATGGGCGTGCACCACCACACCTGGCTAATTTTTGTATTTTTTGTAGAGACAAGGTTTCACCATGTTGGCCAGGCTGGCCTCAAACTCCTGACCTCAAGTGATCCACCTGCCTCAGCCTCCCAAAGTGCTGGGATTACAGGTGTGAGCCACTGCGCCCAGCCTATGTTTAAAATTGATAAATAAAAATTGTATATATTTATTATGTATAACATGTTGTCTTGAAATACATATATATTGTAGGATGGCTGAATTGAACTCATAACGTACATTACTTCACATACTTATTTTTTTGTGTGTGGTGAGAACATTTAAAATCTACTGCCTTAGCAAGTTTCAAGAACATGGTACATTGTAGGCCTGGGGCGGTGGCTCACATCTGTAATCCCAACGCTTTGGAAGGTCGAAGTGGAAGCATCACATGAGGTCAGAAGTTCGAGACGAGCCTGGCCAACATGGTGAAACCCCATCTCTAATAAAAATACAAAAATTATCCAGGTGTGGTGGCCCATGCCTGTGGTCTCAGCTACTCGGGACGCTGAGGCAGGAGAATCACTTGAGCCCAGGAGGTAGAGGTTGCAGTGAGTGTGATTGCACCACTACATTCCAGCCTGGGCGACAGAGTGAGACTGTCTCAAAAATAAAATAAAATAAAATAATAAAAATAGAAGTATAGAGCTAGAACGGTATATAACAGTATATAAAATATGCTATGTCTTGTGTAAAAAAGGGAGAAAATACAAATATATATTTCTATAGCTAGATTATGTGTAAGCAAACTCTAGAAGGATATACAAGAAACAGCAGTGATGCATGTAGGGTTGAGCAGATAGGGACAAAAGTAGGACGGAGACTTTTTCATTTTGTAACTTTTTTTTTTTTTTTGAGACGGAGTTTCGCTCTTGTTGCCCAGGCTAGAGTGCAATGGCGCGATCTCAGCTCACCACAACCTCTGCCTCCCAGGTTCAAGCAATTCTCCTACCTCAGCCTCCCGAGTAGCTGAGATTACAGGCATGCGCCACCACGTCTGGCTGATTTTTTTTGTATTTTTAGTAGAGACGGGGTTTCTCCATGTTGGTCAGGCTGGTCTTGAACTCCTGACCTCAGGTGATCCACCCACCTCGGCCTCCCAAAGTGCTGGGATTACAGGCGTGAGCCACCGCACCTGGCCATGTAACTTTTAATATATTTTTTTAAAAAATGTAACCATGTGAATGTATAACCTATTTAAAAAAATTAAATTTAAAAAAGTGATACAGGCCAGGCATGGTGGCTCACACCTGTAATCCTAGCACTTTGGGAGGCTGAGGCGAGCGGATCACTTGAGGTCAGGAGTTCCAGACCAGCCTGGGCAACATGGCGAAACCCTATCTCTACTAAAAATACAAAAATTAGCTGAGCCTGGTGGCGGGCACTTGTAATCCCATCTACTCGGGAGGCTGAGGCAGGATAATTGCCTGAAAATGGGAGGTTGAGGTTGCAGTGAGCTGAGATCATACCACTGCACTCTAGCCTGAGTGACAGAGCGAGACTCCGTCTCCAAAAAACAAAACAAAAAAAAAAGTGATGCAAATGAGGCAGAAAGAATTATCTTTTCAGGCCCAAATAACACTCCTACATGAAGGCTTTTCTAATCTCAGCTATATGTTTTTTTTTTCTTTTGGAACCCTATAGTACTTTGTATATTTTCATATTTTTGTCTAATATTTCTTTATGTAAATTGCTTATCTTCTTTCCTTATCATATCTACCTTCAACTCCTGCTTACAATCTTATAGTCTCCTTCAGTGCTTAATGTTATCTTAAATATTTTGCTTTCTTATAGCCATCTGCACATAGTACATACTCAAATATTTACTAAGATGAAGAGGAAAATGTATTAGAATAAAACTGTTTTGGTTACTAGCAGATATATGCTTTTTGAATGCAAAATTGGAAATTTTCTTGCATTAGGATTGAAGACAATGATGGTGAATTCTTGTTAATAGAAGCTGCTGACTTTCTCCCCAAATGGCTGGATCCTGATAATAGCACCAATAGGGTAAGTATACCCAAGTTTAGAAAATTTATAGAGATGAAATCATGCTGCATTACATTCATATGTACCTACAGTTTGCCAGTGCCCACTATGAAAATTAAAATGTACCATTTGCAGGTATTTTTCCACCATGGGGAGTTATGTATTATTCCTGCACCAAGAAAACCTGGAGCAGAATCTTGGTTACCCACCACACCCCCAACAATTCCACAAGCATTGAATATAATCACAGCACATTCAGAAAAAATACTTGCTTCAGAATCTATACGAGCTGCTGTGAATAGGCGCATCAGAGGGTAAGAAAAATATCGCTTTCATTTCTAATTAAGGAACCTTTTGGTTTTGTGTAGTTCAGTCTTTCTTTGATTTTTGTTTGTTTTCCTTAGAGCTCTGTTGGAGTTAATCAGTCTTTCTTTGACTATAAAATACCTTTCACCTAGATTAATGCTAATTTTCATTTTGTCTTCATTCCTCTTTATGAAATAGACTAATAAATTAAACTTACAGATTTTAAAATCGGGAAACAGATACATCTTTAAATTCCCATTTAAAAGTGTTACAATCTTGTCCCAGTATTTTTGCATTTATTTACCTTAGATAGCGTGGCTAAGTATTAGCTATATCCATGGGCAAAAAATTTGAGACCTTTAAAAATAGAAACTTCATGGGCCTGGAGCGATGGCTCACACCTGTAATCCCAGCACTTTGGGAGGCTGAGCAGGGGGCGGATCATGAGGTCAGGAGTTCAAGACCAGCCTGGCCAACATAGTGAAATTCCGTCTCTACTAAAAATACAAAAAAAAAAAAGTGGGGCATGGTGGCAGGTGCCTGTAATCTCAGCTACTTTGGAGGCTGAGGCAAGGAGAATCGCTTGAACCTGGGAGGTGGAGGTTGCAGTGAGCTGAGATCACGCCACTGCACTCCAGCCCGGGCGACAGTGGGAGACTCTGTCTCAAAAAAAAAAAAAAGTAGAAACCTAATGGAGCACAAACAAGGTGCTCAGGTTTTTTCTGTTGTTCTGGGTCTGTATACGGGATTCTTTGACCTATGTCAGAATTCAGTTTCTGAATAAAACTTTAGCTTTTATTCAGAAAAGAAGGTCTTAGCCTAATTACATATTAGTTCATCCATTCAAATTTGGGCACCTATTAAATATTAAGCACCATTCAGGTATTAACAATATTAAAAAATCTTCTTGGCTGGGCGCGGTGGCTCACGCCTGTAATCCTAGCACTTTGGGAGGCCAGGGCGGGTGGATCACAAAGTCAAGAGATCGAGACCATCCTGACCAACATGGTGAAACCCCATCTCTACTAAAAATACAAAAAATTAGCCGGGCGTGGTGGCAGGCCCCTGTAGTCCCAGCTACTCGGGAGGCTGAGGGCAGGAAAATCACTTGAACCTGGGAGGTGGAGGTTGCAGGGAGGTGGAGGTTACAGTGAGCCGAGGTTGCACCACTGCACTCCAGCCTGGCAACAGAGCGAGACTCCGTTTCAAAAATAATAATCAATAAAAAATAAAAATCTCTTTTAGCTTCAGCATACTTTGTACCATTCTTTTAGAAGAATAAACTCTGATTTTATCTTTATTCCAAAGTATAATAGGTTTTTTTGTTTTGTTTTGATTTTGAGATGGAGTTTTGCTCTTGAGATGGAGTTTTGCTCTTGTCGCCCAGGCTGGAGTGCAGTGGCGTGATCTTGGCTCACTGCAACCTCTGCCTCCCGGGTTCAAGCGATTCTCCTACATCAGCCTCCCGAGTAGCTGGGACTACAGGCGTATGCCACCACACCCAGCTAATTTTTTGTATTTTTAGTAGAGATGGGGTTTCACTGTGTTAGCCAGGATGGTCTCAATCTCCTGACCTCGTGACACACCCGCCTTGGCCTCCCAAAGTTGTTTTGTTTTTATTGAGCTACAATAATCCCTTTTCTTTATTTTCCGTTTCTTCCTACTTTTTTCTTTCCCTCTCTCTTATATTCTTAAGTGTATATACAGTATCTTTTTTCATTTCTCTTGTCACTCTCTACGTCCTGCTCTTGATGAACAAAGAGAAGATGTCAAAAAGAATGTGAATGGTATAAGAATTCTAGGTATTTATATACTGTAAAATGAAAGTAATTATGTTACCCGTCCCAGGTACCCAGAAAAAATTCAGGCCTCCCTTCATCGAGCACACTGCTTCCTTCCAGCTGGCATTGTGGCAGTGCTAAAGCGGCGCCCCAGATTGGTGGCTGCAGCAGTCCAGGCATTTTACCTACGAGACCCTATTGACCTGCGAGCTTGTCGTGTTTTCAAGACATTCTTGCCTGAAACACGAATAATGACATCGGTGAGATTTCTATCTTGGTCATTTAGTTTCTCTTACTGGAAACAGAGATGAAACATTATTATTTTTTTCTTTTTACATTTCTCAGTGAATGAAACATTATTTTAATTGTTCTCTAGAAAAAAAAGGAAATATTCTGTTTCTTCATAGCATGTTAATATAGATTGAATATTCCTTATCTGAAATACTTGGGACCAGAAGTATTTCAGATTTCAGATTTATTTGGATTTTGGAATATTTGCATTATACTTACTAGTTGAGCATCCCAAATCTGAAAATTCTGAAATCTCAAAACTTTGAGCATACCGTTGGGACTCAAAAAGTTTTGGATTTTGGAACATTTTAGATTTTAGATATTTACATTTGGGATGCTCAAACTATACACATTTTTTCTTTTCTTGCACCCAGTGAAGGAAATTTTCAAGAGACCTGCCTCCCCATTTTATACTCAATGTTTTATAGCTATTTTTGACCATATTTTTCTATTTTTTATAATTATTTCCTTTTTTTTTTTTTTTTTTTTGAGACAGAGTCTCGCTCTCTCACCCAGGCTGGAGTGTAGTGGAGCCATCTCAGCTCACTGCAACCTCTGCTTCCTGAGCTCAAGTGATTCTCCTGCCTCCCGAGTAGCTGGGATTACAGTCACCTCCCAACACGCCCAGCTGATTTTTGTATTTTTAGTAGACGGTGTCTCGCCATGTTGGCCAGGCTGGTCTCGAACTCCTGACCTCAAGTGATTTACCCACCTCAGCCTCCCAAAGTGCTGGGATTACAGGTGTGAGCCACCGCACCCGGCCTAATTATTTCCTTCTTAACAATAAAACATTTCATCTCTTCCAGAGAATTAAGAATTATTCTTGGCTGGGCATGGTGGCTCATACCTGTAATCCCAGCACTTTGGGTGACCAAGGCAGGTGGATCACTTGAGCCCAGGTGTTTGAGACCAGACTGGGCAACATGGTGAACCCCATCTCTACAAAAAATAAAAAAATTAGCTAGGTGTGGTGGTGGGCACCTGTAATCCCTGCTACTTGGGAGGCTGAGGTGGGAGGATTGCTTGACCCCAGGAGGTTTGGGAGGCCAAGGTGGACAGATCACCTGAGGTCAGGAGTTTGAGACCAGCCTGGCCAACATGGTAAAACCCTATCCCTGAGGCTTCAGTAAGCCATGATTGCTCACTGCACTCCAGCCTCTGCAACAGAGCAAGACCCTGTTTCAGAAAAAGAAAAAAAAAAATGAATTATCTTTATCTTCCACCCATTTAATTGCTGTATAACGTAATTAATGATAAGAATTTTACTAGTGATTAGTAAAAAGTAGGCAGTAGGGTAAAATTTTTTTTTATTTATTTATTTTTTTTTTTTTTGTGACAGTGTCTTGCTCTGTTGCCCAGGCTGGAGTGCAGTGGAGCAATGTCAGCTCACTGCAACTTCCTCCACCTCCCGGGTTCAAGCAATTCTCCTGCTTCAGCCTCCCTAGTAGCTGGGATTACAGGCATGTGCCACCATGCCTGGCTAATTTTTGTATTTTTAGTAGAGACGGGGTTTCACCATGTTGGCCAGGCTGGTCTCAAGCTCCTGACCTCAGGTGATCTGCCCACCTCGGCCTCCCAAAGTGTTGGGATTACAGGCATGAGCCACCATGCCTGGCCAGCGGTAGGGTAAATTTTATGGTATGTGAGTTGTATCTCAATAAAGCTGTTACTAAAAACAAGTAGGCAGTGAATAGGTTGAATCTTCTTTGCATTTCATATGAATATGAAGCTTATAAATGGACTTCTCATTATATTTAACTGTGAAGTGTTATTCACAGTCATAATTTCAGGAAAAGACTCATGTATTTTGTGTCTTGATGCCCAGGTCACATTCACTAAATGTCTATATGCACAGTTGGTGCAACAAAGGTTTGTGCCAGACCGGCGGAGTGGATACAGGCTGCCTCCTCCATCTGATCCCCAGTACCGAGCCCATGAATTGGGCATGAAATTGGTAACGTTGAGCCAGAAAATGCTGTTTTCTTTATGTAAATGGGCTCTTAATAGAATAGTGGCGCAATATACAAAGTCCAGAAATACACCCTGTTTATGTAAGAATGCAGTAAAATGTGGCATTTCAAATTAGAATGAAAAAAATGGATTACTTAGTAAGTGATGATGGGACAAGTGTGAAGTCATCTAAAAATTGAAGTTGATTCCCTAATACCTACACCAAAATAAATTCCAATTAGATCAAATATTTGAACATAAAAATTGAAACTATACAATTTGAAAAAAAACCAAGAACCTTTTATAATTTGAATAGGAAAGGCCTTTCTATGCATGACTTGAAACCAGAAGCTATAAAGGGAAGACTGATAAATTTGATTATGCAAAAATTAAGCATTTCTGCACGGGAAAGAAAAACTCCATAAATAAAGTCAAAAGCAAATCTGGAAAAAGTGTTCTATTTGCAATCTAAATGAAAAAGAGCTGACTTCTCTAATATATAAAGTGTTCCTTTAAGTCAATATGAAAAAGATAATACTAGCCAATTAATTTTAAAATGTTCAGGAACTATGAATATAGTCCACAGAAAAGGAAATACAGGTGACCTTTAAGTTAAATATATGAAAAATATTGAATCTTACTCATAATAAAAGAAATGCACTTTAAAGCTACAAAATAGTGTTTTTCTTTTTTTTTTTTGTTTGCTTTCAAAAATGTTACAATCTAGACATTGATAGGAATGTCTAGATTTTCTTTTTTTATTATTATTATACTTTTAAGTTCTAGGGTACATGTGCACAACGTGCAGATTTGTTACATACGTATACACGCGCCATGTTGGTGTGCGGCACCCATTAACTCGTCATTTATATTAGGTATATCTCCTAATGCTATCCCTCCCCCCTCCCCCCACCCCACAACAGGCCCTGGTGTGTGATGTTCCCCTTCCTGTGTCCATGTGTTCTCATTGTTCAATTCCTACCTATGAGTGAGAATATGCGGTGTTTGATTTTTTGTCCTTGCGATAGTTTGCTGAGAATGATGGTTTCCAGCTTCATCCATGTCCCTACAAAGGACATGAACTCATCATTTTTTATGGCTGCATAGTATTCCATGGTGTATATGTGCCACATTTTCTTAATCCAGTCTATTATTGTTGGACATTTGGGTTGGTTCCAAGTCTTTGCTATTGTGAATAGTGCCAAAATGAACATACATGTGCATGTGTCTTTATAGCAGCATGATTTATAATCCTTTGGGTATATACCCAGTAATGAGATGGCTGGGTCAAATGGTATTTCTAGTTCTAGATCCCTGAGGAATCGCCACACTGTCTTCCACAATGGTTGAACTAGTTTACACTCCCACCAACAGTGTAAAAGTGTTCCTATTTCTCCACATCCTCTCCAGCACCTGTTGTTTCCTGACTTTTTAATGATTGCCATTCTAACTGGTGTGAGATGGTATCTCATTGTGGTTTTGCTTCGCATTTCTCTTATGACCAGTGATGATGAGCATTTTTTCATGTGTCTTTTGGCTGCATAAATGTCTTCTTTTGAGAAGTGTCTGTTCATATCCTTTGCCCACTTTTTGATGGGGTTGTTTTTTTCTTGTAAATTTAAGTTCTGTGTAGATCAGCCATTTGTCAGGTGGGTAGATTGCAAAAATTTTCTCCCATTCTGTAGGTTGCCTGTTCACTCTGATGGCAGTTTCTTTTGCTGTGCAGAAGCTCTTTAGTTTAATTAGATCCCATTTGTCCATTTTGGCTTTTGTTGCCATTGCTTTTGGTGTTTTAGACATGAAGTCCTTGCCCGTGCCTGTGTCCTCAATGGTAATGCCTAGGTTTTCTTCTAGGGTTTTTATGGTTTTAGGTCTAATGTTTAAGTCTTTAATCCGTCTTGAATTAATTTTTGTATAAGGTGTAAGGAAGGTATCCAGTTTCAGCTTTCTACATATGGCTAGCCAGTTTTCCCAGCACCATGTATTAAATAGGGAATCCTTTCCCCATTTCTTGTTTTTGTCAGGTTTGTCAAAGATCAGATAGTTGTAGATATGTGGCGTTATTTCTGAGGGCTCTGTTCTGTTCCATTGGTCTATATCTCTGTTTTGGTACCAGTACCATGCTGTTTTGGTTACTGTAGCCTTGTAGTATAGTTTGAGGTCAGGTAGCGTGATGCCTCCAGCTTTGTTCTTTTGGCTTAGGATTGACTTGGCAATGCAGGCTCTTTTTGGTTCTATATGAACTTTAAAGTAGTTTTTTCCAGTTCTGTGAAGAAAGTCATTGGTAGCTTGATGGGGATGTCATTGAATCTATAAATTACCTTGGGAAGTATGGCCATTTTCACGATATTGATTCTTCCTCAAAATAGTGTTTTTCATCACTTATTAGCAAGTATCAAACGGCTTGATAATACATACTAGGTTGTTGAGAATATATAGAGAAAAACACTCTCAGACATTGTTGATAGGAAAATAAATTGATTGTATCCCTTAGGAGAACATTTTGGCAAAACAGATGTTCCTTGACTTACAATGGGGTAACTTCCTGATAAACCTGTCAAAAATTGAAAATATCATAAGTCAAAAATATATTTAATACAGCTACATTGTTGATAGGAATATAAATTGATTGTATCCCTTAGGAGAACATTTTGGCAAAACAGATGTTCCTTGACTTACAGTGGGGTTACTTCCTGATAAACCCATCAAAAATTGAAAATATCATAAGTCAAAAATATATTTAATACAGCTAATCCAACAAACATCATAGCTTAGCCTAGCCTACCTTAAATGGGCTCAGAATACTTACATTAGCATACAGTTGGGCAAAATCATCTAACACAAAGCCTATTTTATAATAAACTGTTGAATATGTCATGTAATTTATTGAATACAGTATACTATAGAGTACAGTATTGGTTGATTGCCTTTGTGATCACATTGCCAACTGCAGCTTGCTGCCACTGTGTATCCAGCATCATGAGACAGTATGCATATTGCTAGCCTGCGAAAAGATAAAAATTATAAGTAAGGTTTCTACTGAATGCATATTGCTTTCACACCATCATAAAGTCAAAAAATTGTTAAACCATTATAAGTTGGGGACCACCTGTATCCATCAACATTTAAAATGCACAAACCTTTTTGATCAGCATTTTCACTTCTAGAAAATGATTCTCTACGTATTTTACATATATACAAGGACATATGGAGCATAGTCATGACAGCATTGTTCATAGTAGCAGGAGACTGGAAACTACTTAAATGTCCATTAGTAGGGGAATAGTTAGATAAATTATGCTCTAGCCATGAAGTAAGATGGATGAATTTGTGTGTGCTCATGTAAGTGATCTCCAAGGTATATGGTTAAGTGTAAAAAGCAAGGTGTAGAATAGTGTGTATGCATCCATTGAGCAACAAAAGGGGTGGAGTAGAAAGCTATGCATACAGAGAGGCACACACATATCTACTTCAGTGTGTAGGTTACTTCTGAAAGGATGTGCAAGAAGTTGGTAACGGTGTTCTCTAGCTTGATCAAGGAAGCTCCCCGTTTGAATTATTTAGCCATGTGCATCTATTATTTTTTTTAATCAAGGACTTTTAAAATGAAGTGATTTCCTCCCTTTACTATGTCTGAGATCATGTTCAATTTATGTATAATTTCTGTTGGACAAGAAACCTTTTGTAACCCTGTTCATAATCAAGCAAAAAATAAATGTAAATTTCTGGTTTTGTAATCAGCAGGAAAAGGAATCTCTTTGAAGATAACAGGAATCTTTGTGGTATATCATTTTCTTTCCTTTTATGTTTTTAGTAATCTATAATGATTGAGAAACTTGGGAATAAGTTTATATTTTTCATAAAATTCAAAAAGTATTACAATTGTCCAAATGCCCATGTATCCAGTCACCTAGTTCTAGAGTGTGGCTCAGTGGAAAGAAAGTAATGTGTTATAATAAGATATGAGAAAAAAAGGAACTTAGTAACAAAAATTCTACCTATCTCATCTAGGCTCATGGATTTGAGATCTTATGCTCCAAATGTAGCCCACATTTTTCTGACTGCAAGAAATCCCTCGTGACTGCCTCACCACTCTGGGCCAGTTTCCTTGAGAGTCTGAAAAAGAATGATTACTTTAAGGTAGGACTTGCAATATCTTTGTTTTTAAGTATTCAATCCAGGGAAAATCCTGGATTATAGGACTTAAAGTCCTATAGTCCATATTTAAATGTATGACATAATTATGGAAGCTAGACTTAAAGGAGACCTTTCTAGTTCAGTGGTACTCAGAGGTGCTAATGAAGGAGGTATCTATGAACTGTTTCCAGTATTAGAGAAAAACTAACACTGTTGGTATTAAATGATGAAAGTGATTATCTGTACCAGATAAAACAACTTGCAAAAACTTGATAATGCAAAAATGAAAACACCAGATAGGAAAATTAGCAAAGATGTGGATTTTAAAAATTATTAAAAGATACCTAGTAAATTTCTCTTAAAATATTCAACTTCACAAGTAGTAAAGATATATATATATATGAACACAGTAATGAAGAATGTCTTTCATGTATGTACAAAAGGATATGAATGATATTCTGTGCTGTCGAGAGTATGGTAAAAATAACACCCCTATACCTTGCTGGTAACATTGCAAACTGGTAGAATCTTAACTGGAAAGTAATTTGGTAGTGTCTTCCAAGAGGTATAGAAAGGTTCAAACTTGGAACCTTCACTTTGAATAATCTTTTTAAAGGAAATATCCAAGAAGTAGAAAAGTCCCTAAGAATATGATGATGATAAAGATGGCATAGCAATACGAAAAGTACTAATGATATTATAGTATATATATGGTGTTTTTTTTTTTTGAGATGGAGTTTTGCTGTTGTCGCCTAGGCTGGAGTGCAATGGCACAATCTTGGCTCACTACAACCTCTACCTCCTAGGTTCAAGCAATTCTCCTCAGCCTCAGCCTCCTGAGTAACTGGGATTACAGGCCCACACCACCACACCCAGCTGATTTTTGTATTTTTAGTAGAAATGGGGTTTCACCATGTTGGCCAGGCTGGTCTCGGACTTCTGACCTTAGGTGATCCATCCGCCTTAGCCTCCCAAAGTGCTGGGATTACAGGCGTGAGCCACCATGCCCAGCTATTACTGTTGTTATTGTTGTTGTATAGGGGCTTGCTCTGTCACGCAAGCCAGAGTGTTGTAGTAGGATCATAGCTCACTGCAGCCTCGAACTCCTAGGCTCAAGTGATCCTCCTGCCTCAGCCTGTCAAATAGCTGAGACTATAGGCATGTGCCACCATTGCCTGGCTAAAGATTGTTTTTTTTTCTTTTTAGTAGAGTCGAAGTCTTGCTGTGTTGCCCAGGCTGGTCTCAAACTCATGTCCTCAAGTGACCCTCCCACCTCCGCCTCCCAAAGTACTGGGATTATAGGCATGAGCCACAGTGTCCAGCCAGTATATTCTTAAAAAATGTAAAATACTAAGTATGACTGTCACTATAAATATGCATTTAGAAAACAAATGATAGTAATAGTGGGATTTTGACATTTTTTATTCTACTTGGCAAACTTTCTGTACTTTGTTTTGTGAATTACTAGTTAATCAGTTATATCTTTAATTTTTTTTTTTTTTCATAGAGGCAGGGTCTCACCATGTTGCCCAGGCTGGTCCTGAACTCCTGAGCTCAAGCAATCTGCCCACCTCATCCTCCCAAAGTGTTGGGATTATAGGCGTGAGCCATCGCACCCAGCCAATTATATCTTAATAAGTAATTAAGTAAAAGAAAATGGTAGAAAACTCTCCAAACTGGAAATAGGCCCTTAATGGTGAAAAAGATTAGGAATCACTACATCTAGCTGAGTCCCGTCATTTGAAGAAACTGGAGCTCAAACAGGCCCATTAATGATAAAACAGGGCCTAGGACTTGGGGCACGTGATTCCTGAGTAGTAGATTATTTGCTGCCTCCATGAAAGTTGCTGGTGAGCACATTTTTTTCATGACAACTTGTGAGTAATGTTCTGATAGACCATTTTTTTTTTTTAAGGGACTGATAGAAGGTTCTGCTCAGTACCGGGAAAGGCTAGAAATGGCAGAGAATTACTTCCAGCTCTCAGTAGACCGGCCAGAAAGGTGAGTTATTGTTAAGACTCCTACTACAAAGATTGGTATTTAGGTAGTTCTTCTTATTTATTATTTATTATTTATTATTCTTATTTATTTATTTTTTTGAGACAGAGTCTCACTCTGTCACCCAGGCTGGCAACCTCCACCTCCTGGGCTCAAGCGATCACACCACTGCACTCCAGCCTGGATGACAGAGTGAGACTCTGCCTCAAAAAAGAAAAAAAAACAACGAAAGAAATTTTGCACCCCCCTCTATGTAATTTTACTCATCATGATATCACATTTTCCATGGCATTACGAAGTCTTTATAAACATAATTTTTAAAAGCTGCACAATATGGCCAGGCATGGTGGCTCACGCCTGTAATCCCAGCACTTTGGGAGGCCAAGGCAGGTGGATCACGAGGTCAAAAGATCGAGACCATCCTGGTCAACATGGTGAAACCCTGTATCTACTAAAAATACAAAAATTAGCTGGGCATGATGGTGCGCGCCTGTAGTCCCAGCTACTAGGGAGGCTGAGGCAGGAGAATCGCTTGAACTCAGGAGGGGGAGGTTACTGTGAGCTGAGATTGCACCTGGGGACAGAGTGAGACTCTGTCTCAAAAAAAAAAAAAAAAAGCTGCACAATATTTCAGCAAACGGATGTACCCCCATAATTTACTCAACTATTTTTTACTGTTGGGGAAAAAATGACAAGTAGCTTAAATGTCCAACATTTTAATTTATGTTGCAGGAGAGGCTCCCATTCTGCACACCAGGATAATTTTTAAACAGTTTAAAACCAAACTTCCATCTCCCTCCAGACCTGTTGTTGAATTCCCAATGTTTGTGGTTTTTTTAAAATAGCTGAATTAATATCGTAGACTTTTATTTTAGATTTACCTTTCATTTTCACTTTTTTTCATTTATTGTTATTATTATTTATTTATTTTTTTTAGACAGAGACTCGCTTAGTCGCCCAGGCTGGAGTGCAGTGCTCCGCCTCCCGGGTTCAAGTGATTCTTCTGCCTCAGCCTCCCGAGTAGCCAGGACTATAGGCATGCACCACCATGTCTGGCTAATTTTTGTATTTTTAGTAGAGATGGGGTTTCACCATGTTGGCCAGACTGGTCTCAAACTCCTGACCTCAGGTCATCCACCCACCTTGGCCTCCCAAAGTGCTGAGATTACAGGCATAAGCCAATGCACCTAGCCATTAATTTTTTATTTTTAATTATTGTGGATACATACTAGTTGTACATATTTATGGGGTACATGTGATTACATGTATAATGTCCATGTGGCATACAATGTATAATGATCAAATCAGGGTAATTAAGCTTTCCATCACCTCAAGCATTTATCATTTCTTTGTGTTGGGAATATTTTTAGTTATTCCATTTTTTAAGGTATTTGAAAGTATATAATAAATTATTATTAACTGTAGTCACCCTGTTGTGCTACCAAACACTAGCTCTTTTTAATTTTTTAAAAAATATTTTTTGGGATTTGCCAGGAAGATGTTACTAAAAAGCGTTCCAGATCCAGACCCCAAGAGAGGGTTCTTGGATCTCGTGCAAGAAAGAATTTGGGGCGAGTCCGTAGAGTAAAGTGAAAGTACGTTTATTAAGAAAGTAAAGGAATAAAGAATGGCTACTCCATGGGCAGAGCAGCAAACACTAGCTCTTATTCCTTCTATTTAACTAATTTTTGTAACCATTAACTATCCTATCTTTTCCCCCCGCTCTCTGCTACCCTTCCCAGCCTCTGGTAACCATCATTCTACTTTTATTATTATTATTATTTGAGATAGAGTCTCACTCTGTTGCCCAGGCTGGAGTGCAGTGGTACAGTCATAGCTCATTGCAATCTTGACCTCCTGGGTTTAAGAGATCCCTCTGCCTTGGCTTCTCAAAGTTCTGGGATTACAAGTGTGAGCCACTGCACCCAGCCAGCCATTATTCTGCTCTCTGTCTCTCAGTTTAGAATTGTTTTTAGCTCCTACATATAATATCATAGACTTTCCCCCAATTTATCAGAGATTGTAATAGTGAAAAATTATAAGCAACCAAAGTATCCATCAATAATGGATAAATGAATTGCAGTGTATTTATATGACAGCCTGCTATCTAGTAGTTAACCAGAGATTAACTATATTTGCATATATCTGATTTAGGATTTTTCAACCTCAGTGCTAGTGACATTTTGGATCTGATAATTTATTGTGAGGGACTGGCTTGCACTTCATAGGACATTTAACAGAATCCCTGGCCTCTATCCAGTAAATATCAATAGGACTTCTCCCTCATCCCCCAATCATGACAACCAAAAATGTCTCCAGACATTGCCAGATGTACCTGGGCGGCAAAATTGTCCCTGGTTGGGAACCACTGATCTAAATGAATAGATTTCAAAAACATGTCAGTGGGGAAAAAAAAAAAAGCAAGTTATAAATACGTACAGTAATGGGTACCAAAAAAAAAAATAGAACGAATGAGTAAGACCTACTATTTGATAGCACAAGAGGGTGACTATAGTCAATAATAACTTAATTATACATTTAACATAGAGTGTAATTGGATTGTTTGTAACTCGAAGGATAAATGCTTGAGAGGATGGATACCCCATTCTTCATGATGTGCTTATTTCACATTACATGCCTGTATCAAAACATCTCATATACCCTATAAATATATACACCTACTATGTACCCACAAAAATTAAAAATGAAAATGAAAAAGAATAAAATATATACCGTGAGGATGTTACACATATAAAAATTTTAAATATACAAAATACTATACAGGCTGGGCGCAGTGGCTCACGCCTGTAATGCCAGCATTTTGGGAGGCCAAGGCAGGTGGATCACGAGGTCAGGAGTTCAAGACCAGCCTGGCCAATATGGTGAAACCCTGTCTCTACTAAAAATTCAAAAATTAGCTGGGCGTGTTGGCATGCACCTGTAGTCCCAGCTGCTCGGGAGGCTGAGGCAGGAGAATCGCATGAACCCTGGAGGTGGAGGTTGCAGTGAGCTGACATCGCGCCACTGCACTCCAGCCTAGGTGACACAGCAAGACTCCGTCTCAAAACAAAACAAAACTATACATTATTTATAGATAACATATATATTCATTTATTCAACAAATATTTATTGAATGCCTCCTATGTGCCAGGCCCTATTCCAGGTACTGGGGATATAATAAATGAACCCAAAGTGTCCTCGTCCTTATAGAGCTTACATGCAAATGTGGGAGAAAGACCACAAGCCATTATGTAATGTTAGGGGGTGGTAAGTGCTACGAAGAAAAAGCAGTGTGTACCCTGGGGTACAGGGGTAGAGACTGCTCTTCTAGATAGATTAGTCAAGGAAGGCCTTTCTAAGGAAGTTTTCTTTGAGAAGGGACCTGGATGAAGTGAAGGAGTGAGGCATTCAGGTATTTAGGGGAATAACATTCCAGCAAAAGGACAGACAGCAAATACAAGAAATAGGAACAGAAATATATATACACACAGAGAGAGAGAAAGAAAAGCGCCGAAGTGTACTTGAGAAAGCAGTCACCTCTGGGGAGCAAGACAATGGATTGTGATGGGTGACAGTGGTCATCAAAGGAAACATTAGCTTTCTCTACAATTTTTTTTTTTTTTTTTAGATGGAGTCTCTCTCTGTCACCAGGCTGGAGTGTAGTGGCGTGATCTCGGCTCACTGCAGCCTCCGCCTCCCGGGTTCAAGTGATGCCCCTGCCTCAGCCTCCCGAGTAGCTGGGACTACACACGTGTGCCATCACACCCAGCTAATCTTTTTTGTATTGTAGCAAAGACAGGGTTTCACCATGTTGGCCAGGATGGTCTCGATCTCCTGACCTTGTGATCTGCCCTCCTCAGCCTCCCAAAGTGCTGGGATTACATCTCTACAATATTTTTAAGGTACATGATAAACCTATACACTTTTTTGTCAATTAAAAATAAACAAATAGGCCGGGCGCAGTGGCTCACACCTGTAATCCCAGCACTTTGGGAGACCGAGGTGGGTGAATCACCTGAGGTCAGGAGTTTGAGACCAACCTGGCCAGCATGTTGAAACCCCATCTCTACTACAAATACAAAAAATTAGCCGGATGAGATGGTGGGCACCTGTAATCCCAGCTACTCAAATTAAAAATAAATAAATAGCCAGGCACAGTGGCTAATGCCTGTAATCCCAGCTACTTGCTGAGATAGGAAGATTGCTTGATCCCAAGAGTCAAGGCTACAGTGAGCTGTGATCATGCCATGCACTCTAGCTCAGGCGACAGAGTGAGACCCTGTCTTAGAAAAAGAAAAAAAAGAAACTATGCACAGAGATACTTATGTGTTGAGTGAGTGACATAATGGTGACATGATTTGTTACATACATTGATGGCACCCTGTCTGAACTATTAAGAATGGATCAAATCAAGTTGTATAAAGGACTTGCTTTAATTGGATAAACATTTGCATACCTTACAAAATCACGTAGGTGATGGGGAACTGTCTCTACTCTGTATTATTAATATGTAAATGTTACTAGGAGAGAAAATAACCCAAATAATCATAACAAAAGGCAAAATAAAAATCATTCTGGAATATCAAATGCTAAAGACAGTCATAGTGAGAAGGTAATAAACTTTCACTAAGGTTGAAGCAGAGATGTTAGAAAAAGAAAGATAATGGAAGGCTTCAGGGAAGAGGTATTTGAGTTAAGTCTTAAAGAATGAGGATTTTTTTTTCTTTTTATGGAGTCTCTTTTTTTTTTTTTTTTTTTGAGACGGAGTCTCGCTCTGTGCCCAGGTTGGAGTGCAGTGGCGCGATCCTGGCTTACTGCAAGCTCCACCTCCTGGGTTCACACCATTCATCTGCCTCAGCCTCCCGAGTACCTGGGACAACAGGTACCCGCCACCACGCCCAGCTAATTTTTTTTTTTTTTTTTTTTAGTAGAGACGGGGTTTCACTGTGTTAGCCAGGATGGTCTCGATCTCCTGACCTCGTGATCCACCCGCCTCGGCCTCCCAAAGTGCTGGGATTACAGGCGTGGGCCACCGCACCCAGCCGACAGAGTCTCGCTCTTGTCGCCCAGTCTGGAGTGCAATGGCACGATCTTGGCTCACTGCAACCTCCGCCTCCTGGGTAATACAGACTTTGCAAAAGTTAAAGAACTTCCTTGGGCTCTGGTTTTCTCATCTGTAAAACAAGATTATTACCTTCCATAATAGTAATGAGAGGACTCAATAAGAAAATGTATTTAAAGTGTTAGCATAGCATTTAATACATGCTAGATAAATTTTAATTGATACTTTCCTTCTGGATCTTCTTTTCCTCATATATAAAATATATATATTATATGTATATTCTTACGTATTTTTTAGTATGTGTTTTATATGTATATGTACTATTAACATAATACAACTCTTTCTATGTACATATATATACATATATAGAGAGACCCTGTCTATACATATATGTATAGAAAGAATTATACGAGATCAGTGGCTTCATAATGATGTTCCATGGAGCCTGCTTCAGAGCAAAAAGGGAAGGCCAATTGTGTAGATCTCTGAGCCTCTATCCTCCAATTTATTTATTTTTATTTTATTTTATTTTATTTATTTATTGAGATAGAGTCTTGCTCAGTCGCCCATGCTGGGGCAGCTCACTGCAACCTCCACCTCCTGGGTTCAAGCAATTCTCCTGCCTCAGCCTCCCGAGTAGCTGGGATTACAGGCACGTGCCACAACGCCCACCTAATTTTTGTATTTTTAGTAGAGACGGGGTTTCACCATGTTGGCCAAGTGAACTCCTGACCTCAAGTGATCTCCCCACCTTGGCCTCCCAAAGTGCTGGGATTACAGGCTTGAGCCACTGTGCCTGGCCTATCCTCCACTTTAATGAAGGCCATTTTTCTTTGAGCCCTTCTATATTTTAGAGTTCCTGGTAAAAGTTTTGTTTGAGAAAAAGGGATCTGCAACCTAAAAATACGCTTAAAAACAAATTAGAAAGCCGGGTGCGGTGGCTCATGTCTGTAATCCCAGCACTTTGGGAGGCCAAGGCAGGGGGATCATGAGGTCAGGAGTTTGAGACCAACCTGGCCAATATGGTGAAACCCCATCTTTACTAAAAATACAAAAATTAGCCGGGCGTGGTGGCGCATGCCTGTAGTCTCAGCTACTTGGGAGGTTGAGGCAGAAGAATTGCTTCAACCTGGGAGGCGGAGGTTGTGGTGAGCCGAGGTCGTGCCACTGCACACCAGCCTGGGCAACAGAGTGAGACTCTGTTAAAAACAAACAAACAAACAAATTAGAGCCAGGTGTTTTGGCATGTACTTGTAGTGCCGACTACTTGGGAGGCTGAAGTGGGAGGATCACTTGAACCCAGGAGTTTGAGTCCGTTCTGGGCAACAGTGAAACCCCATCTCTTAAAAAAAAAAAAAAAAAAAAACTCCCCAAATTAGACGAGCTAATCCCTTCCAACCTTAAAATACTATGTATTTATGATTACTATTCTAGGTTCTCTTATGAAGAAATACTCATGTTTTTTATTTTTCATAGTTCTCTTGCTATGAGCCCTGGTGAAGAAATCTTAACCTTATTACAGACAATACCATTTGATATAGAAGACCTTAAGAAAAAAGAAGCTAATCTTCCCCCAGAGGATGGTAAGTGATGGACCAGGATACAGTGGAAGGGTTAAAAAAAAAAATTAAAATGTTCTAGTAAGTCTCACAGGATCCTCTCCTAAGAGGACTTCTGTGAATGTAGAATGGCAGTATTATGCTTTCTTCTTTTTCAGATGACCAGTGGTTAGATCTCTCACCAGATCAGCTGGACCAGCTGCTGCAGGAAGCTGCTGGCAAAAAAGAATCAGAGTCTGTTTCCAAGGAGGAGAAGGAGCAGAACTATGACTTAACTCAAGTCTCAGAGAGCTTGAAAGCTTTCATATCCAAAGTCTCAACCCACAAGGGAGCAGAGCTGCCTCGGTAATTTGTGTTAAAGTATAAATGTATAAATAGCTAGAACCCAAATGTTGAAGTCATAGTCATTTGCCATTTCCACTTTTTTTTTTTTTTTTTTTTTTTTTTTGAGTAGATGAGTTGTACTGCTTGCTTTCTTTTTTGTACCTAGTTTAGGGTAACTTACTTATCTGAAGTCAGATTTCTAGAAGCCTCATCCTTTGCAATCCTTGAAATAAGCCAGAAAGATCACCCTAAAAACCATCATCCAGAACCACACAGGGAAGCCATATACTTTACTCTTTAGTAGCTTTATGGGCTCAACATTGAGCTTTCAACAAGTTCAGACCTCTGATCTCCCACCCTGCAAGCAGATTGGATACTGAAAACTCAAAGGGATTCATCAGAGGCAGAAATAATAACAGAAATGTGAAACTACATTTGGCAAGTAACAGGAAAAACAGGTAGATAGAATTATTACATGTAGGCTGGGTGCGGTGGCTCACGCCTGTAATCCCAGTACTTTGGGAGGCTGAGGCGGGCGGATCACGAAGTCAGGAGTTCAAAACCAGCCTGGCCAGCATGGTGAAACCCCATCTCTACTAAAAATACAAAAATTAGCCGGGCATGGTGGCACACACCTGTAATCCCAGCTACTTTGAGAGGCTGAGGCAGGAGAATCGCTTGACCCCAGAAGGCAGAGGTTGCAGTGAGCTGGGATCGTGCCACTGCACCGCAGCCTGGGTGACAGAGCGAGACTCCGTCTCAAAAAAAAAAAATTGTTACTTGTGTATCAAATATATCATTATTAGTGTTGATGCTCTTGAATCTGATGAAAGATCTAAATTTATATTTGGTATTCTCTCTTTAAGAAAGCTGGGATAAGGGAAGATATGTTCTTGTTTATTTTTTAAGCTTTAGTTCTTAAAAGGACAGGCTTTATTTAAATTAACTCAAATAAATAATGGTTTTGCTAATGCTCGATATCTTATTGGGGCTAGAGAGTGGGTAGGTCCCTAAATCAGCATAAGCTAAATGTACATAAACAAGATGCAATTTTTACTTTTCATTTATCAGACTTTCCCATTTCTGTTGTCCTGCAAGGCCAGTAAACTCAAGGATTTTTAAAACTTAAACTACAACTTTTCTTGCTGTGCCTCCTTAGAAATTGTATCTTTGGTAGCTTTCCTAAGAATGGCACCACTTTAGAAAAGTTTCAAAGAGTTGTATTTAGAATAAATTAATTGTCTTTGTCCTTTAATATTGCAGAGAACCTTCTGAAGCTCCAATCACTTTTGATGCAGATTCTTTTCTTAATTATTTTGATAAGATTTTAGGTAAGTAGTGGTGTGATGTTGACTTTCATTTTGAAACTGTTAGTAGTATGGCTGTTGCTAGAGCATTGGGTTATTAGATATCTCAGAAGCCAAAATATTTGCTTTCTCTTCCTGGTTTGAGTTGCTTTCAACCATGAATTACTACCCATGAATAATTTCGTAGAGGCTGCCTAGCTTAGTGCTTGACATATATAGTAGCTGCTCATTAAATTTTTTTTCTTTTTTGAGATGGTGTCTCACTCTGTCGCCCAGGCTGGAGTGCTGTGGCGCGATCTCGGCTCACTGCAAGCTCCGCCTCCTGGGTTCACACCATTCTCCTGCCTTAGCCTCCCGAGTAACTGGGACTACAGGTGCCTGCCACCACACCCGGCTAATTTTTTTGTATTTTTAGTAGAGACAGGGTTTCACTGTGTTAGCCAGGATGGTCTCGATCTCCTGCCCTCATGATCCGCCTGCCTCGGCCTACCAAAGTGCTGGAATTACAGGCGTGAGCCACTGTGCCCGGCCTCATTAAATATTTGAGAGTGACTGAACGCTGTGTGTTTAAATAGTGTTTTACCTTGGCTCCCATATTATATTGTTCTTTTTTGGAATTACTGTACTTACAAATCAGTAATAAAAAGATAACTCAATTAAAAAATAATTATAATATGTATATATGTACAGAACTGCAGAGAGAAAGATCGGGATACCCGGCAACTGCTAAAAGATGCTTACCTCTGGGTAGAGAGTGAGATTGGAGACAATACTTGTATGGCTTGAATGTTTACATCAAAATATATTCATTTATTAGGTATTTTTTAAATTTTTTTAAGAAAAATATTTTAATTAATTGAATTCACTTTTTTTAAGCTAAATCTTTTGACTCAGCCTGTACGCTTTTCCACAACATTAAATGCACACGTATCTGCCAGCACTACCATTTGTAGAAGGGATTTTTGTGAAGTAGATTGACTATGTGTATTAGTCTTTTTCTGTGGGTAACATTCTAATTATTTTGAGATGTATAGTAACTAAAAAATAATAATAATAATAATAATAATTACCAAGTGGCTCTTTCTTGGGATCTGTGTAGGTCCAAGGCCTCATGAGTCAGATTCTGATGATCTGGATGAGGAAGACTTTGAATGTTTAGATAGTGATGATGACTTGGATTTCGAAACACATGAACCTGGCGAAGAGGCTTCTCTGAAAGGAACTCTTGATAATCTCAAGTCATACATGGCCCAGATGGACCAGGAACTAGCACACACCTGCATCAGCAAAAGTTTCACCACTAGGAAGCAAGTGGTATGTGTGTTTTTAACCTCTTTCTCTTTCTGAGTCTAGTATGTCAGATAGCTAAAACCGTATTTTATCATAGTTTTTCTTTTTTTGGTGTGTGAGATTTGAAATAAATAAGAATGTTAATTGTTTTCCTAACTCTGGTAGGATAAAGGATCATAGACTTAATTTTCCTAAACATAAGCTTCATTATATTACTTATTCTACATTATCTATCAGGATTTAAAATAAAAAGTCATATAATATGCGCAAATTAGAATGCGATTGTACACTACTACTTCTTAAATATGTTTTTTTTCAAAAGTAGTTTAAAAAAACTACAGCTTAAATGGATTTTAAAAAAGAGAGGGCACATGTTCTCAAGACCTTTTGAGTGGATTAAAACAAAGTAACATAAGTAAATAAACAGAGAGGATCTTAAACATTCAAATAACTTTCCAGTTTTAACAGTTTATTTTGTATGTTTCCCTAATTTAGAGCCAAATTTAGAATTCACCTTCCGTTTATGTTTTCATCCTAGTTTTTAATGCCACCACTGTCTAATCTTAAACAGAGGCATTATGGAAAGAGCAAGGACCCGGGAGTCTTATGGGTTAGGGTTTGAAGTCTAGCTCAGCTGTCCACTGTGAATGTATCTATAAACCAGTAATCCTCATATCATAGAATTAACATGAGAACCAAATTAGACAGCAGTAAAACCTACGATAGTTCTTTAATTAATGTTAATTCTCCTTGCTTTGATCATCTAAACCACTTTTAAAACTATAGTCACTTCCAGAATTGTCAAAATCTAGTAGAAACCATATATTAGATTTATCTAAAGCAGTATTTCTTAAATTTTAATGTGAATATAAACCAAAAGATCATGTTACAACATAGATTCTGATTAAGTAGGCCTGGGATGAAGCTTGAGATTTTCCTTTTTTTATTATTATTTTGTTTTATTTTATTATTATTATTATTATTATTATTATTATTATTATTTTATTTGAGATGGAAGTCTCCCTCTGTCACCCAGGCTGGAGTGCAGTGGCACAATCTTGGCTCACTGCACCCTCTGCCTCCTGGGTTTAAGCAATTCTTCTGCCTCAGCCTCCCAAGTAGCTGGGACTACAGGTGCACACCACCATGCCGGGCTAATTTTTCTATTTTTAGTAGAGACAGGGTTTCACCATGTTGGCCAGGCTAATCTCTGCAGCTCCTGACCTCAAGTGATCCACCCACCTCAGCCTCCCAAAGTGGTGGGATTACAGGCATGAGCGACCACTCCCAGCTGAGATTTTCCATTTCTAATAAGCCCCAAGCGATGGAGACTCTGCTGCTCCATGGACAACGCTTTGGGTAGCAAGGACATAAAAGTCTATTGAGCTGTAATCTTTCAAATCCTTTCCCCAGCTTGTGGAATCAGAGGCCCAACTAACAATTTAGAGTCTTTGTGGTTGGAACCACAAAGCCTTGTGTTTTTACTTTTAAGCTTTTTCACTGGGGGGAAAGAAAAGAACACTCGCTTCTTACATTTTGAAGAAAATTTACATTATTATTTTGTTTAATATTCACTTTTATGTTTGTTTCTTTTAAGACTCTTAGACAAGTTATAAATGTACCTTCTTAATTCTATTAGCCCTTGAGCTATTTCAAAATAGACATGCGATTTATTCGATGTGCAGGAATCTTTCCTGGAGAGAAATGTGTTATAATCTTTAGAACCAAGTTTTAATATGTGTTCTAGGCCATATAACTTATTAGACTTCATTTTCAGTTTATATCACCAAGGATAAGAAGTTTCCTTTTTAATTTGGAATGCAAATTTACATTGTGGCTTAGTTATCTTTTTATTGTAACCACCATGCAACCTAATGATATATTAGCCCATAATTTTCTTTTCCCTCCATGAATAAGGAACCTGTATCCCAGACTACTGACAACAATTCAGATGAGGAAGATTCTGGTACAGGAGAATCTGTTATGGCACCAGTAGATGTAGACCTGAACCTGGTTTCAAATATATTGGAATCCTATAGCTCCCAAGCTGGACTGGCAGGACCTGCTTCCAATCTTTTACAAAGCATGGGAGTGCAGCTGCCTGACAACACCGATCACAGACCAACAAGTAAGCCAACGAAAAATTAACCAGCACATTTAGCTTCTCTTTTTTCTTTTTAAATAAATACTGAATATGATTCTGTTCATTTCTAATTTAGATTACTCATTTGGTAAAAATGTTTCTTCATTACAAATTTTACAGATTGACTTCTCCATGAGCCCCAAATGTGGCCCTCTTGGCACAAGTCTTTGTGATCTCAACTGTGGGTTATACACAGGTTTTGAACTCGGCAGGGTAGAATCTAGCCCCTAGACAACCTTGAGGTGAAATTCACATATTTCGTGCTAAAGACATACCCTACCACAATATACCCTGGGAGTAATTGTAAATATTTAAATTTCTCCCTTACTGCTATTCATCCTCAGATCAAAATTTCAAGTTGACAAATTTGGATTTGATAACTCATTCACTTTTTCTTTTCAATTTTTTTAATGAGGCATAACATGCATATGGTTAAGTGCACAAATCTTAAGTGTACAGTCAGTGAATTTTTGCATGTATGTATGTACCTGAAGCAAGATATAGAACTTATTTACTTGTAAATAACAGCTATATTGATATGTCACATACCAAAAAATTTACCCTTTAAATTATACAATTCAGTGGTTTTTAGTATATTTACAAAATTGTGCAACCATCCCTACCATCTAATTCTAGAATATTAGGAACCCCATACTCACTAATAGTCTCTCATTCCCTTCTACTCCCAGCCCCTAGAAACCACTACTTTCTGTCTCTATGGATTTGCAGATTTTGGATATTTCATACCTGATATTGTACTTAATTGTTTTAATTAATTAATTGGTTTGATATTTAATATAACTGATATATCTATTGCTAAGATGAAATGTTTATTTCTTAAAATGATTCTCATATTCCTTCTAAAATAAATCAAGTATTATCTATATATCATAAAGTTCACCATTAAAAGCAAAAAAAAAGTCTTCTCTACAGACAGCTCCATATACTGACCATGTTTTTATAATCTAGGTCTCTGGATTCTTCTTTATTATTGTATGCAGCAGAGAGATGCCTTTACTATATCTTACCCTATCCAAGTAAAAACAATGGAAATAGTTTCATACTGTTCCCTCTCCAGTGACCAAGGGAGGAATTAGGAGAATGGTGTAGTAGCGTTCTCATTTGAGAACTTACTATCACGAACTAATAAAAACTAAATACGGCCAGACATGGTGGTGGGCGCCTATAATCCCAGCTACTTGGGAGGCTGAGGCAGGAGAATAGCTTGAACCCGGGAGCCGGAGGTTGCAGTGAGCCAAGATTGCGCCATTGCGCTCCAGCCTGAGCGACAAGAGCGATACTCCATCTCAAAAATAAATAAATAAATAAAAACTAAATATACCATATCCCACTCCAATCCTTTGTCTTCCTAGTGTTCACTGAAATGAACTAAGGAAGAGGGTAAGTGTTACACATTGACTAAAGTAACACATCAGATGATATTGTGCAACATTTTAACATTTTAAATAATAATTATTTTAAATATATTTTTATTGTTTGTTTTGAAGCTACATTTCTCATGTTAAAAATGGGGCCAGAATGCCGTCCCAGCTCAACTGTGAGAAAAAGGTATCCCCCCCATCGCACTTGTGGTACATTAGGTTTATCTTCATTGAGGATTAAATATTGGGTACAGAAAGGGCGATAGACAGGCAAAAATATAAATGAAATTTTTTTTTTATTCTGGTTGCCACGGCTGACTGACTTTCAGCCAGGCTCACAAGATTTTACCTGTTTTTCTATTCTGCATCATGGACCCAGATGGGTTCTATTTATCCTTAGCACCTTCATAATTTATTGCCCACGTATATATTCTCAGGTCAGGTAGGTCCTGTACCAAAGTTTCTTTTATTTATCTGCCATTTTCAGTATCCCAAGCCTGCTCTCTTCTGCCTCAGCTTTCAGATATCCTTGGGGTTCTACAGCAAAGCTCTTTTCCCACTCACTACTGAGAAGCAAAGTTCAATGTTGCAGTTCCTGCTGTTAGCCACTCTCATCTTTTCTTTTCCAAAAACACATTAATCAAAAAACAAACAGTTACTCCATGGTAAGTCTGGGAAACTCATAACCAGGAATTCCACACACTCCCCTTTCTATCAGTATTTTCAGATTGGTGATGTGTACACATGTGCTCACAAACACACCCACATAGAGATAGAAAAGATTGGGAGATGGTGATACACATGGACCCTGAACTGTTTTCTTCTAACTGCAAGATATGAAGAAATCTCAGGACCTCTCTTTAGTGAGTGCTTTTCCCTTCTGCATGCTGGGTTCAGCCCAGGTAAAGGCAAGCTGCCAATCTAACAAGACAATCAAGTCCCATCACATATTATCCCTCAACATTTCCTGATGAAGGCACTTTGATTTCCCCAAAGCAATGATGGTTTGCTGGCAGTGGAGACAGCAATGACCTTTTGAGATCAAAAGGAAATTCAGTGCTTTAACTTTTCTAGTTCTAGAATCTCTTTAGTCCTATGGGACTTTGGGACTTAGTCCTATGGGACTTGGACATGTAAATAACCTTAGGGTCTCTGGAGCTTTTGTCTTTAGTCACAAATAAGTCCCTAGAATCTTCTGAAGATATGATTATTTCCTCTTTTCAGCAAGACCTCTAACATTTCTCCTGCACATTGCTTCAGTTGTTCCACTGACTTGAAACCTGGACTTAAATGTTTAATTGTCACCAATAGGGATCCTTTCCCCTACCCTCAAATTCTCACCTTGTAAAATTTTCTCAATTCATAGGACAGAAAAAGACATCAGAACAAAGGTGTGGAAATTTCTTTTATTTTCCCCAAATAAACTCTTCTCCCATATGGCATCATATATGAATGATGAGAAATCCTAAATTTAGTTTATTCCATAAAGTTTAAGAAACAGATCAGGTTTGGCATCTGTTTATCTCCACCAATTCCTTTGTTAATCAACACATTGTGGATGTGCAAATGCCAGCAACTGTTTTATTTAGGAAAACAGGCATGGCAAAGCAATAGTCTTTTCCCTGGGTCACAAACTGAGCATGTGACAGAGCTGAAAACAGCGAAAAAGATTTACTGTCTGGAGTCCCATTGGGATTCTACTTCCTCAACAGAGCCTCATGGCATCTGATTTATTATAAAGTACTCTGAGTCATAATGACTTAATTACGACTTTTATTTAACTGCCATGTTCATGTAACTAGAATGCACCTGTACATGAATTTAAAAATGTTATACTGTGCTATTTTTCTTAATTCTGTAAGGGTAACAAGTAACTCAGTAATGACTTGAAACTTGCTATATATTTTCAGTACTAAGATAAAAGTTTTAACCAAACTTACAACAGGCACATTTTGGCAGTTAGTGTAAACACAACATTAACAAGCCATATGCCAGAAGATGTTTGCTTCCAAGGCCTTAGAGAAAATGACTGAACAAGGGCCTACATCCAAACTAATGCTTCCCCCTTCCCCCTGATTTTTGAGTTGACAGCTCATCAGTTTTCTTCTCACACTGGCTTTTTTGATTGCCCATTGGTAGGAATTTCTTCCATTAACACTGCTGATAGAAGTGTCTCTTACTGTAGGCGCACCCTCTGCTCTGCCCTTCTGAGGTCCTTCTGCAGCTTGTCTTTTGTCACTTCTCCTTTGTCAACTGATCTCTAGTTTGTCCCTCAGGAATACCAAGGAGTGATCTAAGTGACTTGATCTGGGCTAAGCAGGCAGGGAAGAACAGGTCTGTTTTTCCACCCACTCCTTAATCAGTTGGTGGGAGATGGCTAACTTAGGGGGCAGCCAGAATGAGAAAGTCCCATTCTGTTGCTGAGTATAGGGGCCCTTTCTCTTCAGGGCTGTGGCTACCTCATCATGACTGAACCAGGCAGCTGTCTCTAATTCTCTCAAGTTCACCTGGATCTGAAAGACATAAGGAAGAAAAGGATGTAAGGTCAGGAGCTACAAAATTTAGAATACTATGGCTAAAGGTCAGAAAATGATTCTAGAACTAAGCAATCTTAGAAGATAATACCTGGGATCTTCAGGTTAGGTGAAAGTCAGTTCTAGATACTGCCCAGAAGCAAAAGAGGCATAATTAAGAAATGAGAGTTTTTTATATATATATATATATATATATATTTTTTTTTTGAGACGGAGTCTCGCTCTGTTGCCCAGGCTGGAGTGCACTGGCGCTATCTCGGCTCAATGCAAGCTCCACCTCCCAGGTTCACGCCATTCTCCTGCCTCAGCCTCCTGAGTAGCTGGGACTACAGGCGCCCGCCACCATGCCCGGCTAATTTTTTGTATATTTTAGTAGAGACGGGGTTTCACCATGTTAGCCAGGATGGTCTCGATCTCCTGATCTTGTGATCTGCCCGCCTCGGCCTCCCAAAGTGCTGGGATTACAGGTGTGAGCCACTGCGCCCGGCCGAGTTAAATATATTTCTAACATAGTAAAAAAAAAAAGATAAGATACGTTACATAAATCCTGGAAGTACAAATACTAAAATGTTAAGAGTGGTTAACATTGAGAATAAATTATGAATAATACCTATTTTTCCTTGTGTCTCTATTGATTGTATAAATTTTTCAATTAAAAAGAACATACAAATATTACTTTTTTTTTTTTTTTGAGATGGAGTTTTGCTCTTTTTGCCCAGGCTAGAGGGCAGTGGTGTGATCTTGGCTCACTGGAACCTCCGCCTCCCAGGTTCAAATGACTCTCCTGCCTCAGCCTCCCAAGTAGTTGGGATTACAGGCACCCGCCACCACACCTGGCTAATTTCTTTGTATTTTTAGTAGAGACAGGGTTTCACCATGTTGGACAGGATGTTTTTGAACTCCTGACCTCAGGTGATCCACCTGCCTCGGCCTCCCAAAGTGTTGAGATTACAGGCGTGAGCCACTGTGCCCAGCCACTCTTTTTTTTTTTTTTTTTTTTTTAAAGGATAAGGGTTAATGATAGTCAAAAGCATAGTCTCATCTTTGCAAGAAGCAAAGTAATGCGAACTTCATCCCGAGGAAGCTGAAATAGATTAGATATTCTATAAAAACCAAAACATACAATAGGCAAACTTTGGCAGGCAGAGACCATTGGTCAGTGATGCTAGAGAAGTGCAAGATGAGATTGGATAAGATAACGTCTAGCCGGGCGTGGTGGCTCATGCCCATAATCCCAACACTTTGGGAGGCCGAGGTGGGAGGATCACCTGAGGTCAGGAGTTTGAGACCATCCTGACCAACATGGTGGAACCCCATCTCTAACAAAAATACAAAAATTAGCTGGGCATGCTGGCAGGCACCTGTAATCCTAGCTACTCGGGAGGCTGAGGCAGGAGAATTGCTTGAACCTGGGAGGCGAAGGTTGCAGTGAGCTTGAGATCGTGCCACTGCACTCCAGCCTGGGCGACAAGAGTGAGACTCCATCTCAAAAAAAAAAAAAAAAAAAGACAACGTCTAAGTTTCTTTCAACTACAAGTTCCTATAGTTTTATATTTTTAGTTCCTAGCATCCTGACTGACTTGAGCAATAAGACCAATCCTGCAGTCAGTCATTAAATGATGCCTGATTGTGTGCCTACTGTATGTAAGATACTCTTAACTCCTGACAATAAAAGATAAATTGTCTCATATAAACAGTGTTGGGAAAATTGGATATCCACATGCAAAAGAATGAAATTGGACCCTTATCTTACATCATATGCAAAAACCAACTTAAAATGGATTAAAGACTTAAATGTAAAACCTGAAACAATAAAATTCTTAGAAGAAAACATAAAGGAATAAATTTCTAGACATTAGACTGGGCAATGGTCTCTTAGATATGACACCAAAGCACAGGCAAGAAAAGCAAAGATAGACAAGCTTCCCTAAAGCTTCTGCAGAGTCAGGAAATCAATCAACAGAGTGAAGAGACAACCTGTAGAATGGGAGAAAATATTTGCAGACCCTCTATCTAATAAGGAGTTAATATCCAAAATATATAAGGAACTCCTACAACTTAATACCAAAAAATAAATAAGCCAATTTAAAAATGGGCAAAGAATCTGAATAGACATTTCTCCAAAGAAGGTATTTAAATGGGCAACAGGTATGTGAAAAGGTGCTCAACATCACTAATCATCAGGGAAATGCAAATGAAAACCTCATACCTTCTTTGATGGCTACTATTAACTCATACCTTCTTTAATGGCTACCATTAAAAAAGTACAACGGACAGCAAGTATTGGTAAGGATGTAGAGAAAAGGGAACCCATGTACACTGTTGGGGGGAATGTAAGTTGGTGCACCTACTATGGAAAAAAATATAGAGGTTCCTCAAAAAATTAAAAATAGAATTACCCTTTGATCTAGCATCCCACTTCTGGATTGAAATGTAGATCTTGAAGAGATATCTGCACTCCCATGTTCACTGCAGCATTATTCACAATGGATGAATGGATAAAGAAAATGTGGTATATACTACAATAGAATATTATTCAGCCTTAAAAAGGAAGGAAATCCTGCAGTTGCAACAAGATAGATGGGCCCAAAGGACATGCTAAGTGAAATAAGCCAGACACAGAAAGACAAATATTGCATGATCTCACTTATATGTGGACTCTAAAATAGTCAAACTTACAGAAGCAGAGAGTAGAATGGTGGTTGTCAGGGGCTGAAGGGAGGGGAAAATGGAAAGAGTTGCATGCCAGGGGCTGAAGGGAGGGTGGCCACTGGTCAAAGGGTACAAGGTTTCAGTCATGCAAAATAAGTTTTGAAGATCTGTACACCATAGGGTCTACAATTAATAATACTATATTATACACATAAAAATTTGCTAAGAGAATAGATCCCACATCAAGTGCTCTTACCACAAAATAAAAAAAAAAAAGTGGGGTGGGAGAAAAATAAAAGGGGTGGGAGGAAACTTTTGTAGGTGATGAATAAGTTTATGGCATCGATAGTCATGATGGTTTGATAATTTCAAGGGTATATACTTCTCTGCTGAAGCAGGAGAATCACTTGAACCCAGGAGGCGGAGGTTGCAGTGAGCCGAGATCGCACCACTGTACTCCAGGCTGGGCAACAGAGTAAGACTCCGTCTCAAAATAAAATAAAATAAAATAAAATAAATTGTCTCGTGATTGACATATATGCAAGGGAGAATGGAGATTATTTGCTTCCTTTACTAGGTTGCAAATTCCTTGAGAGCATAAATCATATTTAATTTAATTAATTAATTTATTTATTTTCAAGGTGCATTCTCGCCCTGTTGCCCAGGCTGGGGTGCAGTAGCACGACCTCAGCTCACTGCAACCTCCACCTCCCAGGTTCAAGCGATTCTCCTGCCTCAGCCTCCCAAATAGCTGGGAGTACAGGCCCCTGCCACCACGCCGAGCCAATTTTTGTATTTTTAGTTGAGATGAGGTTTCACTATCTTGGCCAGGCTGGTCTTGAACTCCTGACCTCGTGATCCGCCCACCTCAGCTTCCCAAAGTGCTGGGATTAGAGGCATGAGCCATTGCACCCAGCCTTAATTTTTGTATTTTTAGTAGAGATGGGGTTTTGCCATGTTGGCCAGGCTGGTCTTGAACTCCTGACCTCAAGTGATCCGCCCACGTCAGCCTCCCAAAGTGTTGGGATTACAGGCATGAGCCACTGTGCTCAGCCCTAAATCATATTTTACAAATGTTTATGTAATCTAGATGATGCTGGACTAGACAAGTGCTTAATAAGTACTTGCTGATGAGCAGGTTGGATGAAGCAAAAGAAGTATCACAGCATAAGGGAACATGAGAACTTACTTCTGTCTGCCCTGGTTTCACAGTTGCATGGCAAGCAATCATGAGTGAGCCACTAGGGAAGGGCCAGTGCTGGGATGCATAGTACTGCAGGCTTTCCACCTCCAATCCCACCTCTTCTGCAACTTCTCGACGGATGGTCTCTTCTACACTTTCACCTACAAGCACTCAGATTAATTCAGGACAGCCCTGTAGCTAGAAGGGTGATACAGACAGCCCATTTGAGAAAGGTACACAACACTGGCTCCAAAGTTTCAATGAAATGCTCTTGGGAGTGTCCTAAAACTCTGAGTCATTCCAACAATAAGAATCAGGTCCAGAGCTGTGTGTTGAACCACAGTGCTTAAGCCTGCTAGGTCTAAAGTAAGGGTGACAGTAGGAGGGACTACTGCCCTCAGCTTTCATAAAATTCCACTTTTCACCATTTGCAAATTTGACCCCAATAGACTAGAGAAAAAACCAACCTGTAAATAAATACTGAATTCTAGCAAATGTTATGCATGCTGAAATAGGAAGAAGTGTACTAATATCTTCAATCTATGCATCAAAAAATAAGATAGATTAATTAATGGATAGATGGACAGCTTTGTGATAAAGTAAGTGTAGTAAAAATTTATGGAATCTAGGGGTGTGCTCAGAGCAGGGGGCCTAAAGAATGGCTCCTCTGTTTATAACACACCCAACAGGAATCTGGGGTCATTGTGATGAGAGGCACAAAGCTTGTGGCCTCCCTACAAACAAATGCCTACATGTGAAGAGGAAAAAAAATTATAGAATCTGGGTAGTGGGTGTATGGGTGTTCACTGTATAATTCTTTCAACAATCTCCTATGTTTGAAATTTGCTTAAAAAAATAGTGTGGCTCACACCTGTAATCCCAACACTTTGGGAGGTCAAGGCAAGCAGGTCACTTGAAGCCAGGAGTTCAGGACTGGTCTAGGCAACATGGCGAAACCCTGTCTCTACAAAAAATTTTAAAAATTAGCCGGGCATGTTAGCCTGCGCCTGTAGTCCTAGCTATTCAGGAGGCTGAGGTGGGAGGATTGCTTGAGCCCAAAAGGTTGAGGCTGTAATGAGCCATGATTGCGCCACTGCACTCCAGCCTGAGCAACAGGGTGAGACTCCATCTCAAAAAAAAGGAAAGGAAAAAATTATATATATATATATAAAATGACTTCATGCCAGAAAGCAGTTTTCTTGACATGATAGAAAAGAATGTGCTTGGGAATTCAAGCTTTATAGCAACAAGACAGAGAAGACTGTATTAGTAAGATTGTATATCTTCCAGTGTCACCTGTATATCCCCTAAACTCCTTACCTATATCACAAAAACCTGCCAAGGCAGAATACATTCCCTTGGGAAAGGAGCTTTGGCGGGCAAGCAGGCATCGGGTCCCATCTGACACCAGTGTGATCACCACAGGAGCCATCTGGGAAAGGGGAGTGGAAACTGAGATGCTGGCACTTTGGGCCCTGCCAATGAGCTAAAGCAATGTATAATTAAGGAATTGCACAGGCTTCCTTCCCCAGGACAAAGCAGTGCACGGTCTTCTTGGATTACTGTCCTCTTACAGCAATACTTACCTGTGGATAATAGATGATATTATTGGAAGGGCACACACGCTTGCTGCCAGCCACGTTCTTCTTGGTGGGCTGCCCACTTCTGCTGCAGAACTGATGAGCATCATGCCAGCGGAGAAGAGCTTGAGCCTAGGAACACAAAGATGGACCTGGTTTCATTTGGAGAGAATGCGGGGCTCATCTTTAACAGCACTGGGCCTAGTGTCTGGAACAACTCACAGGGAAATGCCAATCTCTTTACAGCTCATGTAATTTAAATGGTTACTGTTTAAATTTCAGGACAAGTAAACTAACTGAACATATTCCTCTAGCATCAGAAATCTGAATAAAAGCATATTTTAAAATGTATTATTATTTAAAACATATGAAGTATATGAGGTAATAAAATGAACACCCATGTATTCACTAACCAGCTTAAAAATAAAACATTCCCAGTATAGTTGAACACCCCAAAATCTTCTTCTCCCTGGTAAAGTTAGAATTTTTTGCAACTAAAAAAATGTTTAGAGGTTTCTTTTTAAATTAAATGCACAATCAAAATACTTTAGCAAGTGAAATCTAAAGCTGTGAGGGCAAGTCATTAAAGCAATGTAAAGTAATTTCTCTTAGGGAAAACATGATACTGTATATGTCATGCTATGTGGGTCATTAAAAATGTTTATGAGGCTGACAGATCCTATTGCCATAGATCTGCATGTCTTTAGGAGACAATGATCTTGACAGTGGTTCTGCCAAAAACAAGGGCAGAAGAAGGAAGAACAAGCAATCTTCCTACAGCACATTGTCCTGCCAGTGTTTGTAGAAAGGACTATAATCTGCAAAAGAAGAAATCAAACGTCACTCTAGCCTTGCGTATGTACACATGGATTTGCCCACACATACTGCTCTACTAAATTTCCTACAGAATGAGAAATCAGAATCTACCGTGGACAGCAAGGAGGCATCCCTTGCATTGAGTTGAAAGAGAGCCTTTCTCAGCTCAATGAAAGACCCCTTGAGCTCTGTCTCCATTTCAGGTTTGTGTAAGGAGGCTAGAAAATTAGAAAAGATAATGAAATTAAACAAAGACAAACTTTGTCTCAGGGCCTGTCTCCAGTCTCTCCTGTTAAAATAGTGTTTCCCAAACTTGCCTCATAAGATTCAACTGGAGAAAGTAAAAAATATCCAGGTTCTCAGCTGGGTGTCGGGGCATGTGCCTGTAGTCCCAGCTACTCAGGAGGCTGAGGCAGGAGGATGGCTTGAGGCCATTAGGAGTTCCAGGCTACATACAGTGTGCTATGATCTTACCTGTGAATAGCCACTGCACTCCAGCGAGACCCCATCTCTAAAACTTAAAAAAGGCCAGGCACGGCACTTTGGGAGGCCGAGGTGGGTGAATCACTTGAGGTCAGGAGTTCGAGACCAGCCTGGCCAACATGGTGAAACCCTGTCTGTATTAAAAACACAAAAATTAGCCGGGCTTGGTGGTGGGCGCCTGTAATCCTAGCTACTCGGGAGGCTGAGGCAGGAGAATCACCTGAACCCAGGAGGCAGAGGTTGCAGTGAACCGAGATCGCACCATTGCACTCCAGCCTGGGTGACAGCAAAAATCCATCTCAAAATAAATAAATATATATATATAATTTTTTTTTAAAGCAAGATTCTCAAGCCCCTACCTGGAGATTCTAAAGCAGCTGGCATGGAGTGAGGCCCAGCAATCTCCATTTTTGTTTTAACAAGCACCAGATGATTCTTATATTCAGGCCAGTTTGGGAAACATTAGCACACAGTATTTCTCAAGATCTTCTGGGCAACAAGAACATTTGCATTAGCTTATCCTTGGAAAAGAGATGAAGTGAGACCTCATGGCTCCTATCTGAACCTCATCCCAGCATCACTACATTTACACCTAGACCATTAAAGACAGAAGGAAAGCCTGACAGGAGCCATGAGCCAATAGCAAAGTGGTTCCCAATTGCAGGTCTGTGGACCCAGAGCTATATGGAAACATTTTTATTCACCTGTATTCAAAAAAGAAATTAGAATGATGTTATAAGTTTTTTAACATTTCTTATGAAATATTGAAATATACAAAATGTGACTGGGCTTGGTGACTCATGCCTGTAATCCCAGCACTTTGGGAGGCCGAGGCAGGCGGATCACCTGAGGTCAGGAGTTCGAGACCAGCCTGACCAACATGGAGAAACCCTGTCTCTACTAAAAATACAAAACTAGCCGGGCATGGTGGCACGTGCCTGTAATCCCAGCTAATAGGGAGGCTGAGGCAGGAGAATCGCTTGAACCTGGGAGGCGGAGGTTGCGGTGAGCCGAGATCGCGCCATTGCACTCCAGCCTGGGCAACAAGAGTGAAACTCCACCTCAAAAAAAAAAAAAGAAATATACAAAATGTATAGGCCAGGTGTGGTGGCTCATACCTATAATCTTAGCACTTTGGGAGGCCAAGGAGGGAGGATTGCTTGTGCCCAGGAGTTTGAGACCAGCCTGGGCAACATAAGGAGACCCCCGTCTCTATAAAAAAAAAAAAAATTAAAAATTAGCTGGGCATGGTAGTACATGCCTATGGTCCCAGCTACTCAGGAGGCTGAGGTGGGAGGATCACTTGAGCCCAGGAGGTCAAGGCTGCAGTGAGCTGTGATTGTACCACTGCACTCCAGCCTGGGCGACAGCAAGACATTGTCTCAATAAAATAAGATAAAATAAAATAAATAATAAAATGTATAATGGTACAGAGACTAATACCATAAACATTCATGTACCCATCACCTAACTTAGAAGACATTAAAATGTCCTTTATTTTCATTTAAATGATGATGATAGCAGATGACCCTATTTTTAATGTCCTTTTTTAAAAAATAGAAAGTTGATAACCTTTTGTATTCCCCAAATTTTCCTTTAAATTTTACCATTATGTGAAATCCCAAATTCTGAAGACCACTGGGAAGTACCCGTTAGGAATAACGTTATGTACCACTTATGGAAAAGGAGCTATCCAGACCTAGATCCAGAGCAAACCATGCTTCCTGCTGCTCAGAGCATCCAATCAGCACAGAATCCTCTATTCTTTGTGCATCCTGTCCAAATTTACCCAGGAGCCTTTCCAACTCTAAGAAACAGAAAGAGGAAGGGAGAAAAGCAAAACACAAGGGTTTCTATTAAATCACTACAGCCATATTAGACTCACAGAAAATCATCTACTTCAGCTTAAAGCGAGTATACTTGGCTTCCAACTGCAGCTAATTAGCTACGTAACCTTGGTCTAACCATTTAACCTCTCCAGGCCTGTTTTCTCATTAGCAATCTGAGGACCTTAGACCAAAGAAGGAATTCTTGTATAACATTGTATTACTGTATGACTGTATCATGAAAGGAAAATATCCCCTAGTTAGTAAGATGCATGATAGTTAACTTATTAAGTCATTGAAAAAAAAATAAGTATCACACTTAAAATGGTACAGACCAAGGCTGGGTGGCAGGGAGGATCGCTTGAGGCCAGGAGTTTGAGACCAGCCTGGGCAACACAGCAAGACCCTGTCTCTACAAAAAATAAAATCAGCTGGGTGCCTTGAAGTTCACACCTGTAGTCCCAAAAACTTGGGAGGCAGAGATGGGAGGATCTCTTGAGCTGAGGAGTTCAGGGCTGCAAGTAAAGACCAATCCAATTCTATAATTAACCTCCAGAATGTGCTACTTTTGTGGACGAGAGTAAAATACTCATCTGAGATGCCAATCTCTAAGAGATGAGTGCTGTGTAGGGAGAAATCCTATACACTTGTTCATGAAGGACTCATATTTACTTGTTTATAATACAACATAACACACACAAAAACCATAATACAACATAAACATTGCTAAATCTCTAAATAATGTTTAGTGCCTTCTGACGGAGTCCTCGGATTCTTCTGCAGTGCTAGAAACTACCTATCCAAGTACTCCAACTTCTGACCTATGGGGGAAATTCACTGGCAGTACAGAAGTTAGTATCTAGTGACTCATATAAAACTGAAAGTTCACATTTTGTTTTCTGTCTTTGAGACACCACCAGGCTCGACTAATTTTTTGTTCTTGGGTAGAGACGGGATCTCACTATGTTGCCCAGGCTGGTTTTGAACTCCTGGGTTCAAGCAATCCACCCACTTCAGCCTCCCAAAGTGCTGGGATTACAGGCATGAGCCACCCAACCCAGCCAAAGTTTGCATTTTGAATGACAAATCCCAATGGCTTAGATATCTTTAGTTAAATATGCTAAAAGAGTTCTAAAAGCAAATTCATTTTAATTCACTTTTAATCTTGACCCTTCTAGTAAAAATGAAATTATGATGTAACTTTTTTTTTTTTTTTTTGAGATGGAGTCTTGCTCTGTCGCCCACACTGGGGTGCAGTGGCGTGATCTTGGCTCACTGCAAGCTCCGCCTCCCGGGTTGATGCCATTCTCCTACCTCGGCCTCCCGAGTAGCTGGGACTACAGGCACCCGCCACCACGCCCGGCTAATTTTTTTGTATTTTTAGTAGAGACGGGTTTCACCGTGTTAGCCAGGTTGGTCTCGATCTCTTGACCTTGTGATCTGCCCTCCTCGGCCTCCCAAAGTGCTGGGATTACAGGCGTGAGCCACCGCGCCGGGCCATGATGGAACTCTTAATTAGCATAACAGTGTATACCTTCGTGGAGGCTGGAATTCACTGCTCTAAGGCAAAGACTGGCAAACTTTTTCTGGAAAGAGATACTAAATATTTTAGGCTTTGTGAGTCATACAGTCTCTGTCACAACTCTGCATTGTAGTGCAAAAGTAGCCATAGACAATATGTCAATGAATGAGTATGGCTATGTTCCAATAAAAATTAATTTACAAAACAGGTAGCAGATACAATTTGGACAGCAGTTTTACCAACCCCTGGTTTAAGGCATTAGTGGTTCATTTCATCACCAAATAATATTTGATTGGACAACTAGAGTTCATACAATAAATTATTAGTTGGCAGAAGCAGTTATACAAGCATGAGACTCAAAAGCTTTTTGAAAAATCTAGACTCCAAAGTTCAAGGATCTTTCTTAGAATTCATTATGAGCTGAATTCTGCTTAGTGGCCACAGGCTGGTCAACGCCACCGGTCCACTCTGGACTTACCTAACAGGCTGTGCCGGGGGGCCAGGTATTGATGTGCTGAAGTCTGAAGCAGAGGAGCCAGACTATGAAAGAGGTAAAACGCTCCTGTTTGCTGGGCTTTTTTACATGCATCATCATCTTCCTTCAGTTCAAATAAATACCTGTATTTGGGAAATAATCAAACCATTACAAAACCACCCTTAGTTACCTGTATAGCATTCATCTTTGAGAATGCTGTCACTGCATCCCTCTCTTACCATGATTATTTGCCTTTATTTATTTACAACCTAATTTGCTCAAAAAAGGGTTCGAGGTGGCTATAGATAATCATTCATTCACTCCTTTGTCTTACTGTGTACCTCACCCATACTTCTGTGGTTGCACTACTGGTTTATTTGTTCATTTGTCTGTCTCCTCTGAGAGACTATGATCTCCTTAAGGGGAAGGTATGCTTTACTCAGCTCTGTATCTCTGTAGTTAGCATATTGAATGGCTCGATTCAATAAATATTTATTGAATTGAACTTCAAGGGTAATAAATATTTACTGAATTGAACTTCAAGGTACTCTGCCAATATTACACTGTGAGGCAAGAATTTACATGCAGTGGAGTGAAAGGAAAACAAGTACAGTGATAAAACATCAACCACAAAATACCTAGAGATGGGAACAGACTTTTTCACAGCAGACAAAGAGTAAACACTGTATCTTCAGTGACCCTCATTCAATCTAGGGAAGATAAAGAACAAATTTTACCTTCAATGTACCCTTACTTCAAACATCTAGATCTCATAGTAGATACCATTAACTCCTTATCTCTAGCAAAGGGAGCACCTGGCCGGGCGTGGTAGCTCACACCTGTAATCCCAGCACTTTGGGAGGCTGAGGCAGGTGGATCACGAGGTCAGGAGTTCAAGACCAGCCTGGCCAATATGGTGAAACCCTGTCTCTACTAAAAATACAAAAATTAGCTGGGCATGGTGGCACGCGCCTGTAGTCCCAGCTACTCAGGAGGCTGAGGCCGAAGAATCGCTTGAACATGGGAGGCGAAGGTTGCAGTAAGCAGAGATTGTACCACTGCATTCCAGCCTGGATGACAGAGCGAGACTCCGTCTCAAAAGAAAAAAAGAAAACAAAGGGAGCATTGATGAAACCTATACTTAACCTATTTAATAAGGATAGTATTTTCATTTTCTTTCTTTCTGTTTTGAGACGGAGTCTCACTCTGTCACCCAGGCTGGAGTGCAGTGGCGTGATCTCGGCTGACTGCAGCTTCTGCCTCCCAGGTTCAGGCAATTCTCGTGCCTCAGCCTCCCAAGTACCTGGGATTACAGGCATGCCCCACCATGCCCAGCTAATTTCTGTATTTTAGTAGAGACGGGGTTTCATCATGTTGGCCAGGCTGGTTTCGAACTCCTGACCTCAAGTGATCTGCCCTCGGCCTCCCAAAGTGCTGGGATTACAGGTGTGTGCCACCACACCCAGCTATAGTATTTTCAGTAGCCAAAATGAAAATGTGGAAAAAGGGAACATCCTCCTATTCTTGGTTTCTCAAAAAGAGGCAATAGTAATGGGGTAAGTACCAGGCTTTTCCAGTACCTTCATTAAGGGTGGGCTGAGTCTCTCCCTTCAAATCCTTGTGATCAGCAGGGACAGAATGCAGACTCCCCTGGGGCCTTGGGATTAGCCATTTTTGCCTGTCAAAAGCGCTAAAACAGACGCTCAGGTAAAAACTGGCTTCTTTTGTCAAATGGGAAAAATAGTTTGCAGATATTTCCTGTGGGATCTGAGAACTCGTGTAATACCAGTAGGCAAAGTTTGCTCAACATGAAAATAAAAAGCAAAAAGACAAATGCACCCCAGTGGTATCTTTCAGAACCTACTCTGACTGTGATAAAAGGGGTTACAATGAGCTCTTTATAAATAGAAGACAAAAGAAACCTGATCTTTTAAGACTTGTGATATTTTTAAACTTATTATGAGTCACTGTAGCCTCCTGGGGCAGACTCAATGCATGTCAAAGGAGAGACATGTGTCACTCAGAAGTTACCAAATATAAACAATAGAACAAACACTGCTGCCTTCGTAAAAGAACAGAAAGAGTGGTACAACCTGTACTTGCCCTAATGACCCTAAAAAGCAAAACACCTACAAAAACACCCAGGTTAAGGTCTTAGACCCAGGGCCTCACTGGAACTGGAATTGAGATCCAAAAGTTCCTTACACTCCTCTGGATTGGGAACTCTTATTTTTAAAAATTTATTTTCCCTTTTCAGTTATAATAGCATAGAAATTGCTATGATTATCAAAGTTGAAAATATTTAGATTATTTTAAAACAAACTTTTTCCTTATTTTAACAGTAAAAAATAGTCAATCTTTAATAATCAGAATATACAATTGTCAATTTTTTGAAAAGGAAATCATCAAAATCCCACCACTCAGGGATAATCACTGTTTACACTTTGGAATTCTCTAAGCGATTACTATTATACATCGATACATATATAAGTATATTTAGAATCCATCAAACCTACTAATTTGTAGCCTTTTTTCTTAAACATATGTAAATATTTTCACATCATATTCTTTATTGATAGACTTTTATTCTTTTCTCTCTTTTTTTTTTGAGATGGAGTTTCACTCTTGTTTTCCAGGCTAGAGTGCAGTGGCACGATCTTGGCTCACTGCAACCTCTGCCTCCCGGGTCCAAGTGATTCTCTTGCCTAAGCCTCCCAAGTAGCTGGGATTACAGGTGCCTGCCACCACACCTGGCTAATTTTTGTATTTTTAGTAGAGATGGGGTTTTGCCATGTTGGCCAGGCTGGTCTCGAACTCCTGACCTCAGGTGATCCACCCGTCTCAGCCTCCCAAAGTGCTGGGATTACAGGTGTGAGCTACCGTGCCTGGCCTCATTATTTTTATTCATTCTTAAATAGATTTATTTAATCACTTTAACATACTTAAATTTTAGACTCTATTCAATAATTATGTTAATATTCTTGGCCAGGCGTGGTGGCGTACTCCTGTAATCCCAGCACTTTGGGAGGTCGAGGTGGGTGGATCACAAGGTCAAGAGATCGAGACCATCCTGGCCAACATGGCAAAACCCCATATCAACTAAAAATACAAAAATTAGCTGGGCATGGTGGCGTGTGTCTGTAGTCCCAGCTACTCAGGAGGCTGAGGCAGGAGAATCACTTGAACCCGTGAGGCGGAGGTTGCAGTGAGCCGAGATCATGCCACTGCAGTCCAGCCTGGCAACAGAGCAAGACTCCATCTCAAAAAAAAAAAAAAAAAACTTGTAGTCTGTTAAAGGAGTACACGCAACCTAAATGTCCAACAATATCTGAAACAAGTATCACAATTTTGTTGTTTGTTCACTCTTGTTCATGTAGGATTATATGCTTATGTGCTTCTAAGTTTTTTTTTTCTTTGAGACAGGGTCTCACTCTATCACACAGGCTAGAGTGCAATGACACAATCTTGGCTTATTGCAACTTCCACCTCCCAGGTTCAAGCGACTCTCCCACCTCAGCCTCCTGAGTAGCTGTGACTACAGGTGCACGCCACCATTCCTGGCTAATTTTTGTATTTTTAGTAGAGACAGGGCTTCACCATGCTGGCCAAGCTGGTCTCGAACTCCTGACCTCAAGTGATCTGCCCACCTTGGCTTCCCAAAGTGCTGGGATTACAGGCGTGAGCCACTGCACCCAGCCTTTATATGCCTCTAAATTTTGGAGCTTGATAGGGCTTTATATGTAGGAATCACTGGTTGTGAATGTATACTTCCTAAGGAGTTTTATATTTGTATTCACGTGGTGCCGCGGGGGTATTTTCAGTCCAAGATTACTACTTAAATTCATTTCTTAGGCTGGGCATGGTGGCTCATGCCTATAATCCCAGCACTTTGGGAGGTAAAGGCAGGAGGATTGCTTGAGCCCAGGAGTTTGAGACCAGCCTGGGCAACATAGCAAGACCCTACCTTACAAACAATAAAAAAAAATTAGCCAGGCATGGTGGTGTACAAGTAGCTACGCATGTGATCCTAGCTACTTGGTGGGAGAATTGATTCAGCCTGGGAGGTTGAGGCTGCAGTGAGTTATGATCATACCACTGCACTTCAGCCTGAGTGACAGAGTGAGACTCCATCTCTAAAAAAATAAAAATATATATTTTTTGATGTTTACTGGTTTATTATATAGGATATTACGAAGGATACAAATGAAGAGATGCATTTAGGCCAGGTATGTGGGGGGAGGGTGCAGAGCTTCCATGCCTCCCTGGGTGCGCCACCCTCCAGGAACTTCCATGTGTTCAGCTATCCAGAGGCTCTCTGAACCCTGTCCTTTTGGGTTTTTATGGTGGCTTCGTTACATAGGCATGATTGACAACCATGTAGAAATGTGACTGGACAAAATGGTTATGATTTCATACTAATAGACTGACCGGAAACCCAGCAATGCCTGTCTGTTCAGGTTCTCCTTAGCCTCTCTGTGCAGCCTTCCTTCCTCTGGAGTATGGGGCACAACCCTCTCTGGAATGAGGGTGTTTGGACCCGCAATCAGATTAGAGTCCTGCCATGGGCAGGTAAAAGGAGGACAGGAGAAGGTAAAAGAGATTTTGTTTCCTGAGGCCTGCCCCTGAGGTCTAAAGTGCCCCACATTATAACAAAAGACTGTAATAAGGGCCATAAGAGTTATGAGCCAGAAACCATGGATGAATATATATATATATATACACACACACACATATATACACACACACAAATATAATAATATATAATGTATATATAATAATCATAAAGCTAAACATATATATAAAATCATAATATCACAATAATTTAATGGGCCAAACAGAATAATCAAAGCTCAGGTTGGCTAAAACTCACCGTGTCTTAGTAACATAGGTTGACAGCAGCCTATAGCACCAAAAAAATTTTCTCCTGCAAGCCATTCCACAATACAGGGACATTGTCAGTTCCTTAAAAAAAAAAAAAAAAAAAAAAAAGGAGTTTTGAAAAAAGTCATAATATGAAATTTAAAGTAATGAATTGCCAAGAGGGTTATACTTTAAGCCAGAATGGGATCACTTTGTAATATTAAGGAAAGACAAACTCAATAGGAGTCAGGTGATCTTGTTTCTAAATTGCATTTCTACCCCTAAGTAGCTATGGGATCTCAACATTTCAGTACTTCTTTCATAATCTAGAAAACTGAAACCTGTTCTACCCACCTAGAGTAAGAATGAAGTAGAAGGAATCCTGTAGATAAGAATATATAAAGTCACAACATTAGGAAATTTTTTCAGAAGGCAGCTATGCAAATTCACATGGATCCAAGATATTTTCTATTTTTTTGTAGCTCATTGGGAAAGAAAAAAAATCTGTAACTAAATAATCCATTCTGGCCGAGATGGTCCCTTTAAATTGTATATCAGTATTTTATTCCCCATGAAAAGTTCCTCTCACATTGGCAGTAAAAAAAGTCAAGAATTCATTACAGTTAAATAACCAACCACCCTTTTCACGGTGTCTGAGGAAAGCAAGCTTTGACACTAAATGACCGAGGAACATCTAAAATTTAGTCCTACTTCTTGGTTGCATAATTATGAATCACTGATGATGAATCCTTGGACAGTTTTGGCTACAATCTATGTCCTAGCCATGGGTAAAATATATTTAGCAAATGACATTCAACAAAGTATTTATTGAGTACTGACTTTATTCAGGGTCCCTTAAAGAACACAAAAATGTAAAAGATGAAAATCCCTGCCCTCAAGGAACTCTAGCAGGAGAGAGAAAACAAATATATAGCCAGCTTTCACAGAAACCAGTATGCAATATGTGGGTTGCAAAGCACTCTAGGAGATTATTAAAAGTATTATTCCTACTTTAATAACCCCAAAACTAGTGTGATATACTAGAAAAAATGTATTTAAAGTCATTATTTCTGGCTCATACACCACTCAGAATGTAAACTGGTATGATATTTTTACAGGTTGATTTGGAAATCTCTATTAAAGTGTCAAATAATAAGCCTCTCTTTTTCCTCAGCAATTCCATGTTTAGGAATTTACCCTAGGAAGGAAAGGATATGTACGAGAATGTTAACTGAAAATTATGATAAAATGGATTAATACACGACTTAAGAACAAATAGAAGGGCTGGGTGCGATGGCTCACGCCTGTAATCCCAGCACTTTGGGAGGCCAAGGCGGGCGGATCACCCGAGGTCAGGAGTTCGAGACCAGCCTCACCAACATGGAGAAACCTCATCTCTACTAAAAATACAAAATTAGCTGGGCGTGGTGGCACATGCTTGTAATCCCGCCTACTTGGGAGGCCGAGGCAGGAGAATCGCTTGAACCTAGGAGGCAGAGGTTGCAGTGAGCCGAGATCGCGCCATTGCACTCCAGCCTGGGCAACAAGAGCAAAACGTCGTCTTAAAGAAAAAGAAAAAGAACAAATAGAAAATAATATGACAGTGAAAATATATATATATATAGTAACAGGGAGAGAGACAGAACATATTATTAAGTAAACAAAAAAAGCAAGGAGGAATTGGAGGCAATACTAGTCAAAGTGTACAAAGTTTCAGTTAGGATGAATAAATTCTGGATATCTATTGTACTGTATGGTAACTATAGTTCATAATATATACTTGGAAATTACTAAGAAAGTAGATATTAAATGTTCTCAACACACACAAAAAAAGTGAGGTGATGAATATATTAATTTGCTAGATTTAATCATTTCACAATGTATACCTGTATCAAAACATCACATTGTAAACTATAAGTATATACGTTTTTTGTCAGTTATACCTTAATAAAGCTGGAGAAAAAAACAGGTAACAGTTGGTTAACATAACCTAATTAATTTATAAAGAAAAGGACACAGACATACCAATATACATAAATTATATGTATTTAATTATATTTTTCTTTCTTTTTTTTTGAGACTGAGTTTCGCTCTTGTTGCCCAGGCTGGAGTGCAATGGCGCAATCTCGGCTCACCGCAACCTCCACCTCCCGGGTTCAAGCGATTCTCCTGCCTCAGCCTCTCGAGTAGTTGGGTTTACAGGCATACGCCACCACGCCTAGCTAATTTTGTATTTTTTTTAGTAGAGACGGGGTTTCTCCATGTTGGTCAGGCTGGTCTCGAACTCCCGTCCTCAGGTGATCTGCCTGCCTGGGCCTCCCAAAGTGCTGGGATTACAGGCATGAGCCACCGCCCCCAGCCTTATTTATATTTTTCAAATAACTAGAAATATACATACCAAACTGTTAAGAGTGACTAATTTGGGGGAGTGGGATGAAGATAAACATTGAAAAAGGTGCCTGTAATTTTTATTTTGTTCATTTTTCTGTACTGAAAAAAAATTAGCCATGTGTACTTATTCCTTTTAAGACAAAAGAAAAGCCTAATAAAATAGTAGTTCCTGAGACTAACTGGTTAATGAGGCTACCTCCATGCCACTGTTCCCCAAAACACCTAACCATATTCTGTGAGCCAAAGGGAATTCATTTGGTGAGTTTCTTGGACCTTGGGAACTGCTGCCTGATGTTTTGCCTAGTTTCTGCTACTAAATTAACCTTAGCCAGTTGTAGATTATCATGGCCTGCTGACTCATGAGCTGATGGTCACAGAGCTATTTATGTTTTTAAAAGTACAATGTTTGATAGAGATGAAAGGTAATAGCAGTCTTACCCAACTACTAAATGATAAGGCAAGGTGCTTTAACATTAATAGTTTCTTTGAACCCCCCATAACAAATGATTCACACCTTTCTTATCCTGTTCATCTTTCCAAAAGAAAGATTAATTATAAAGTTCTACAGCGTGACAAAAAAGCCCATCTTGTAGTTAGCCGAGATCGTGCCACTGCACTCCAGCCTGGGCGACAGAGCGAGACTCCGTCTCAAAACAAAACAAAACAAAACAAGCCCATTTTGAATCTAGTGGTTACTTCCACCGTGAAGAGGCCAGGTTGCCTAGTATTTAAGAGTGTTTTTTTTAGGCTGGGCGCGGTGGCTCACGTCTGTAATCCCAGCACTTTGGAAGGCCGAGGTCGGCGGATCACGAGGTCAGGAGATGGAGACCATCCTGGCTAACACGGCGAAACCCCGTCTCTATTAAAAATACAAAAAAAATTGGCTGGGCATGGTGGCGGGCGCCTGTAATCCCAGCTACTCGGGAGGCTGAGGCAGGAGAATGGCATGAACCCAGGAGGCGGAGCTTGCAGTGAGCGCAGATCGCGTCACTGCACTCCAGCCTGGGCGACCGAGTGATACTCCGCCTGTTTTTAGAGTCCATTTCTCCACGACTGGACCTCCATGGGATGGGGAAATATGGAAAACTGAGAAACCACGGGAATACAGCTTTGAAGGTCTCACTGACCTGCTTTATAGTTTGCTTTCTAAAAAATAATTTTCCCCCCTTTAAAAAAAAATAAAAATTAAGGCACAATGTGAGAAGTTAGCAAGTTCCATTTTTAAATGACTCTCCAAAAAAGTATCAGAAAATGATTAGCTGTGGTTACTGAGGTAGCTCCACAGTTATGAGGCAAAACTATGGTTATATCCCTGGTTTCTGCAAAAAGGAAGAGATAAAGCTAAAATGTTAAAATGCTGTGACCACGACCTTTTTTCAAGTTCTGATCATGCGTCCCTGTGAAGTCCTTCCTGCACTTAGAAGCTGAGCAGGTTTCTGTTTCACTGTACTCACTCTGAATTCTTTTCGGGGCACCTTCCTAGTCCTCAGGAATCAGTACAAAAGAGGAAACTCCAAATGTTCACGTTCAACGGCTTCCGTTCCTCGGAGGCACCATTGCTGCTTCTGCCACACTTCCCAGAATCCTCCTAGAGATGCACTCTGGGAATTGTAGTTCAGTTCCCAGGCATGCGGCTGTGTTCTCCAACTGCAAGTTAACCATGATTGTCAAAAGCATGAACATCTAAGATCTTATTACCAAGAGAACTACTGTATCCTTGGAGAAAGTAGATTAGTATTAGATCCATTTTTTAATTAAAAAAAGATAAAGTCATTAAGTCCACCCTCATACAGAGAAGGCATATATTATGAGACTGGGGAGAGGATGAAGTAGGGGTGGGAATCAAATACCTTTCAACCTTAGTATATCTCTAGTTCTTTCTCTGCACACTTTAGAACTAGCTCTAAAATTTCATGAAGTTCTTCCAATTTAAAAGAATGGGACTCTGTATAGTTATGTATAGATATGTTTGAACTTACGGTAGGATTCATTTCTTGATCAGAGGAAGAGCATTCCATTTGACTGGAAGCAGTCTCCTAGCAGTGTGTCCAGAGTTGGTTCCTTCCGGTGGGTTCTTGGTCTTGCTGACTTCAAGAATGAAGCCGCGGAGCTTTCGGTGAGTGTTATAGCTCTTAAAGGTGGCATGGACCCAAAGAGTGAGCAGCAGCAAGATTTATTGTGAAGAGCAAGAGAACAAAGCTTCCACAGCGTGGAAGGGGACCCGAGTAGGTTGCTGCTGCTGTCTGGGGTGCCAGCTTTTATTCCCTTATTTGTCCCTGCCCATGTCCTGTTGAGTGGTCCATTTTACAGAGCACTGATTGGTCCATTTTATGGAGTGCTGATTGGTCCATTTGACAGAGTGCTGATTTGTGCATTTACAATCCTTTAGCTAGACACAGAGTGCTGATTGGTGTGCTTACAATCCTTTAGCTAGACACAGTGCTGATTGGTGCATTTACAATCCTTTAGCTAGACACAGAGTGCTGATTGGTGCGTTTACAATCCTTTAGCTAGACAGCACTGATTGGTGCATTTTTACAGAGTGCTGATTGGTGTGTTTACAGTCCTTTAGCTGGACACAGAGTGCTGATTGGTACATTTCTACAGTGTGCTGATTGGTGCATTTACAATTCTCTGACTAGACAGAAAAGTTCACCAAGTCCCCACTCCACCCAGGAAGTCCAGCTGGCTTCACCTCTCAGCAGAGCTACTTTGGTGCTGCTCTCTTCTCGTTTTAGTACTAAAGTTACTTGCCTATGAGAGAAGACACTTTTTTTTTTTTTGAGAGGGAGTTGCTCTGTCGCTCAGGCTGGAGAGCAGTGGTGCAATCTTGGCTTACTGAAACCTCCTCCTCCAGAGTCAAGCGATTCTCCTGCCTCAGCCTCCCGAGTAGCTGGGATTACAGGTGCACACCACCATGCCTGGCTAATTTTTGTATTTTTAGTAAAGCCAAGGTTTCGCCATGTTGGCCAGGCTGTCTTAAACTTCTGACCTCAAGTGATCCACTCGCCTCGGCCTTCCAAAGTGCTGAGATTACAGGCGTGAGCCACTGCACCCAGCCAAGAGAAGAAGTCCACTCATTCAACCTGTATGTAATGAGTACCCAATGTGCCTAGGACTGTTATAGGGATAGGATACAGCAGGGAACAAAGCATGAAAATCTCTGTCCTCATGTAACTTACATTCTAGAAGGGGAAACAAACGAGTAAATATACAATGTGTCGTGGTTATAAAGCTTAAGAAGAAAAATAAAGCAAGATAAGTAGAGGAATTATTTTGCTATTTTATATAGGATGGTCAGCCTCATTGTTAAGATAATATTTAAACAAAGACCCTGAAGAAGGTGATGAAGAAACCAAGTTTATATCTATGGAAAGAGATTTGTAGACAGAGCAAAATAAGCATACGCAAAGGCCCTGTGGTGGGAGTGTGCCATGCACGTTTGAGGAAAGGCTAGGAAAGAGTATGGTGATCAGAGATGAGATCAGAGTAGTCCGGGCATGGTGGCTCATGCCTGTAATCCCAGCACTTTGGGAGCCCGAGGTGGGCACATCATTTGAGGTCATGAGTTTTAGACCAGCCTGGCCAACATGGTGAAACCCTACTAAAAATACAAAATTAAGCCAGGTTTGGTGTCGCATACCTGTAGTCCCAGCTACTTGGGAGGCTAAGGCACAAGAATCGCTTGAACCCGAGAGGCAGAGGTTGCAGTGAGCTGATATTGTGCCACTGCACTCCAGCCTGGGTGACAGAGTGAGACATTGTCTCAAAAAAAAAAAAAAAATCAGGTTGGTTCATTATCCTTAAGGAAGACCCAGAAAATTGTAGGGAAACAAGATATAAAGTCAATGGATTCTAAGGAGATGGAGAAACATGCTTAGGGGGAAATTGGGGCTCTAATAATTTAAAAAGTCAAAATAACTATTTTTGTAGTAATTGTTAAGTGCTATAATAATAAAAATAGCTCAGACTGAGCATTTGCTGCGTTCCAGGCACTATGCTAAGTGTCCCACATATTTGTCGTTAATTCTCACATCCTGTGAAATCCATATTACAATTTGTACTTCAGGCTGCGTGTGGTGGCACATGCCTGTAATCCCAGCACTTTGGGGACTGAAGTGGGAAGATTGCTTGAGTTCAGGAGTTCAAGAAACCAGCCTGAGCAACATGGCAAAACACCATCTCTACAAAAAATACAAAAATTAGCTGGGCATGATGGCATGCACCTGTGGTCCCAGCTACTCAGGAGGCTGAGATAGGAGGATTGCTTGAGCCCAGGAGTGAGCCGAGATCATGCTGCTGCACTCCATCCAGCTTAGTAACAGAGAGACTCTGTCTAAAAAAAAAAAATTGCACGTTACAGATGAGAAAACATAGGCTTAGAAAAATTAAGTAGGTGACGGGGGGTGGCTCACGCCTGTAATCCCAGCACTTTGGGAGGCCAAGGTGGGTGGATCACAAGGTCAGGAGTTTGAGACCAGCCTGGCCAATATGGTGAAACCCCGTCTCTACTAAAAATACAAAAATGAGCCAAGTGTGGTGGCGTGCTCTTGTAGCCCCAGCTACTTGGGAGGCTGAGACAGGAGAATTGCTTGAACCCAGGAGGCGGAGGTTGCAGTGAGCCAAGATTGCGCCATTACATTCCAGCCTGGGCAACAGAGTGAAACTCCATCTCAAAAAAAAAAAGAAAAGTAATTTGTCCATATTTACACAGCTAATCAGTAGAAGTGTTGGGATATTAACCTAAATCTGTCTAAAGAAAGAATCTGTGCTTTTGACCACCATACTATAGACCTGGATTGTATCTCTGACTGGGTTTGAGGTAGAGAAATTGAACATAAATATTGGAAAATATTGGAAGGATGGAAAGAATCCCATGTTCATAAATTGGAAGGCCTAATTTGGTTAAAATGGCATATTCCCCAAACTGATCTACAGATTCAATGCAATTTCTATTAAAATCTCATCTGGCTTTTTTTGCATAAGCAACAAAGGAAAAAATAAGACATTATCAAAATTTTAAGAACTTTTGTGCTACAAACAATATCATGAAGAATATAGAAAGATAACTCAGAATTGGGAAAAATTATTGCAAGACATGTATCTGATAAGGGACTTGTATCTAGAATATATAAAGAACACTTAAACAACACAGTAATAAAAAGATAAACAACCAAATTTTAAAATGAGCAAAGAATCTGAATAGATATGTCTTCAAGGAAGATAGAAAAATGACCCATAAGCACATGAAAAGATTTGCATGGGAAATGCAAATCAAAATCATAATGAGATATCATTTTATACCCAATAGCATAGCTACAATCAAAATGCAGATAATGACAAGGAGTGGTGAGGATGTGGTGGAATTGGAATCTTCATACACAGCTGGTGAGATTGTAAATGGTGCTGCCGCTTTTGAAAACAGTTTGGTGGTTCCTCATAAAGTTAAATATAGAGTTACCAAATGACCCAGCAATTTAACTCCTGGGTTTATATTCCCAAGAGAATTGAAAACAAATGTCCACAAAAACTTGTAAATTAATTTTTGTGAAGCATTATTCACAATATCCAAAAAAAGTACAAACAACCCAAATGACTATCAACTGATAAATGGAGAAGCAAAATGTGGCATATCCAACCATACAATGACATATTTCTGGCAACAAAGAGGAATTATATATACTACAATATGGATAAAGCTTGAAAACATTATGCTAAGTGAAATAATCCAGTCAAAAAAGAGTACATATTGTATTCCTATGAAATGTTCATAACAGGCAAATCTATAGAGACAGAAAGCAGATTAGTGGTCGCCTAGGAATGGGGGCAATTTATATGAAATATACCTAGGGTTGTGATTGCACTTATGTGAAATATTCAGAATAGGCAAATCTGTAAGACAAAAAGTGCCTAGGGATGGGGATGAGGATAGTGTTCAAAGATAATGAGGAGTAACTGCTCATGGAAACAGGATTTTGTTTTTCGTGGGATTTTTTTTTTTTTTTTTTTTTTTTAAGACAGGATCTTGGCCGGGCGCGGTGGCTCACGACTGTAATCCCAGCACTTTGGGAGGTCGAGGCGGGTGGATCACGAGGTCAGGAGCTCAAGACCAGCCTGGCCAACATGCAGAAACCCTGTCTCTACTAAAAGTACAAAAATTAGCTAGGTATGGTGGCGCGTGCCTGTAATCCCAGCTACTCCGGAGGCTGAGGAAGGAGAATTGCTTGAACTGGGACCCGGGAAGCAGAGGTATCAGTGAGCCGAGATCGCGCCACTGCACTCCAGCCTGGGCGACAGTGGGAGACTGTGTCTCAAAAAAAAAAAAAAAAAAAAAAAAAAAAAAAAAAAAAAAAAAAGACAGAGTCTCCCTCTGTCGCCCAGGCTGGAGTGCAATGGCGCAGTTACGGCTCACTGCAGCCTCAATCTCCCAGGCTCAAGTGATCCAGCCTCAGCCTCCCGAGGAGCTGGGAACACAGGCACCCGCCACCAAACCCGGCTACTTTTTTTTTTTCCTGAGACGGAGTCTCGCTCTGTCGCCCAGGCTGGAGAGCAGTGGCGCGATCTCGGCTCACTGCAAGCTCCGCCTCCCGGGTTCACGCCATTCTCCTGCCTCAGCCTCCCGAGTAGCTGGGACTACAGGCGCCTGCCACCGCGCCCGGCTAATTTTTTGTATTTTTAGTAGAGACGGGGTTTCACCATGTTAGCCAGGATAGTCTCGATCTCTTGACCTCGTGATCCGCCCGCCTCGGCCTCCCAAAGTGCTGGGATTACAGGCGTGAGCCACCGCGCCCTGCCAATTTTTGTATTTTTAGTAGTGACAGGGTTTCGCCATGTTGCCCAGGCTGGTCTCAAACTCCTGCCCTCAAGTGATCCACCGGCCTTGGCCTCCCAAAGTGCTGGGATTACAGGCGTGAGCCACCACACCTGGCTTTTGCAAGATTTTTAAAACGGAGTGATGAAAAAATTGTAAAATTGATTGTGGTGATGGTTGCCCTTTTTTTTTTTTTTTTTTTTTTTTTGAGACAGAGTTTTGCTCTGTCTCCAAGGCTAGAGTGCAGTAGGGCGATCTCGGCTCACTACAACCTTCGCCTCCCGGGTTCAAGCAGTTCTCCTGCCTCAGCCTCCCGAGTAGCTGGGACTACAGGTGCCCACCACCACTCCCGGCTAATTTTTTAAATTTTTAGTAGAGATGGGGTTTCACCATGTTGGCCAGGCTGGTCATGAACTCCTGATCTCAACTGATCCACCCACCTTGGCCTCCCAAAGTGCTGGGATTATAGGCGTGAGCCACTGTGCCCGACCAGGTTGCCCAATTCTAATTTTTTTGGCGGGTATTTTTAGTAGAGACAGGGTTTCACCATGTTGGCCAGGATGGTCTCAAACTCCTGTCCTCAAGTGATCCTCCCGCCTTGGCCTCTCAAAGTGCTGGGATTACAGGCGTGAAACACTGCACCTGGCCCAAGTACTGGATCTTATTCGTTGTATTTAACTTTATTTTTGTACCCATTAACCATCCTCATTCTCCACACTGCCACACACACACACACACACACACACACACACACACACGCACGCACTACCCTTCCCAGCCTCTGGTAACCATCATGCTATTCTCTATCTCCATGAGTTCAGTTGTTTTAATTTTTAGCTCCCACAAATGGGTGGGAACATGAGAAGTTTGTCTTTCTGTGCCTGGCTTATTTCACTTAACATAATATCTTCCAGTTCCATCTGTGGTGTTGCAATTGACAGGATCTCATTCTTTTCAAAGGCTGAATAGTACTTCCTTGTATATGTACCACATTTTCTTTATCCTTTTGTCTGTTGATGGACACTTAGGTTCTTTCCAAATCTTGGCTATTATGAATAGTGCTGCAATAAACATGGGAGTGCAGATCTCTCTCTTTTTTTTTTTTTTGAGATGGAGTCTCTCTCTGTCGCCCAGGCTGGAGTGCAGTGGCGCGATCTCAGCTCACTGCAACCTCCACCTCCCAGGTTCAAGCAATTCTCCTGCCTCAGCCTCCCAAGTAGCTGGGACTACAGGTGCCCACCACCACGCCTGGCTAATTTTTGTATTTTTAATAGAGACAGGGTTTCACCATGTAGGCCAGGCTGGTCTCAAACTCCTGACCTCAAGTGATCCACCTGCCTCAACCTCCCAAAGTGCTGGGATTACAGGCATGAGCCACCGTGCCTGGCCAGATATCTCTTTGATGTACTGATTTATTTTCTTTTGGGTTAATATCCAGCAGTAGGATTGCTGGATTATATTAAAATTATAGTCCTATTTTTAGTTTTTTGAGGAACCTTCATCCTGTTCTCCATAGTGGCTGTACTAATTTACATTCCTACCAACGGCGTATGAGAATTCTCCTTTCTCTATATCTTCGCCAGCATTCATTATTGACTGTATTTTGGATAAAAGCTATTTTAACTGGGGTGAGTTGATATCTCGTAGTTTTGATGTGCATTTCTCTGATGATAATGATGTTGAGCATCTTTTTATATACCTGTTGGGGCAAGGTTTATTTTTTACTACACAGACATGAATACAGAAAGTGGAGAAGAATTGGATCTATTAATGCAACCAATCTGCCACAGTAGTTCCATTAAAAGTATTCCTCAAATTGGCTAGGCTTGGTAGCTCACGCCTGTAATCCCAGCATTCTGGGAGGCCTAGGCAGGTGGATCATTTGAGGTCAGGAGGTTGAGAGCAGCCTGGCCAGCATGGTGAAACTATCTCTACTAAAATTACAAAAATTAGCTGGGCCTGATGGCACGAGCCTGTAATCCCAGCTACTTGGGAGGCTGAGGCAGGAAAATCGCTTGAACCTGGGAGGCAGAGGTTGTAGTGAACCAAGATGGTGCTACTGCGTTCCAGCCTGTGTGACAAAGGGAGACTCTGTCTCAACAACAACAACAACAAAGTATTCCCTAAATTGATATAGGATATGAAGCAGTGATGTTTCACTTCTGGATTGACTTAAGAACTAACATTAACCTTAGACTAATTATAGATACCACAAGTATATATCCCTCTTCTTTACTCTTTGTCTGCATTAAGATTAGTTATAATTATTTTTTCATTTCATAATTTTCTCAAAGTCATTGAAACAGATCTAAAACTTACCAGCTTTGGCTCTATGATTAACAAAAAACAACAAAATAAAATACCACATAATTGTATATCATACAGCATCCAATGATGATTACTCATATTAATCTAGTACTTCATAGTTTTCGAAGAAATTTCAAAATAACATCAATTGACTTTTATAATGTCTTTGTGTGGATGGTAGGGCAAATATTATTATGGCCATTTGGTGAATGAAGAAACTTTTGCATAAAAGTTAAAATAATTCACTCAGATACCGTTAATGGTGGACTAGAATCTGGGTTCACTGATTCTACTACTGTTCCTTCCAAATAAGAAGTTATACTTTCTACCAACTTCCGTAATTTTGTGACTGAATGAACTCTAGGTTCTAAACTCTGAGTTTTGCTTCACCAAAGAAAATTGAGATTCCTGGCATTCTTGCCTGGTTTGTTTGAGCTCTTGATAAGTTCATTTGGGTGGAAGAATGCATGGACCAGCCAAGGTCTACAAATCTTTCATATAGCCAACTCAGATTCTGTTCGTTTATAAGCAGAAGCATTCTTCTGAAATGTAGCCTATTGTTTTGAGTAAAATATTCTTAAAATTTATAAATAATTTCTATGGTTGATAGAATAGCTGTTAGATATCCCACAATAAATTATAGAACTAGAAAATATTTAATATTCAGTACTCAAACTATGGATATTGAAAGGATAATGTAGAGTGAATACATTACTAATGAAAGATACTAGAAAATGGAAAAGGAGCGAATGGAGTCGGCTACACCTGTCATGGTGTTCATAATTTTTCACAAACCAAAATTAACTAATATAATTCTAATACTTGATACAATTCCTGGCACATCGCAAATGCTCAACAAATATTTCTTGAAGGAATGAATGATGTGATATGGAAATCTGCTTCGTACGGACAAACTATCAGTTGGAAGATTGTGTTTCAACCCTGTGAGGGCATCTGTCATTTCAAACCCAATAAGATTCAAAATCAAACTTTTTAGCTTCTCTACAGACTCAGCTCAATTTCCCAATTTTTATTTTAATTTTTTGGAGACAGGATCTCACTCTGTTGCCCAGGCTGGAGTGCACTGGTGCAATCACAGCTAACTGCAGCCTTCACCTCCCAGCCTCAGGCAATTCTCCCACCTCAACCTCCCCAGTAGCTGAGACAGCAGGTGGGCGCCACCATGCCTAGATAATTTTTCAATTTTTTTTTTTTTTTGTAGAGACAGAGTCTTGCCACGTTGCTAAGGCTGGTCTCAAATTCCTAGGCTCAAGTGATCCTCCTACCTTGGTCTCCCAAACCGCTGGTGTTACAGGCGTGAGCCACTGTGCTCAGCCCCAGTATTCTTATTTTGGTTGTTGATACCATTATTTTGCCAGTTTTAATTACATCTGCAAAGTTCTTTTGCCATGTACGGCAACATATTCACAGGTTTTCGAAATTAGAATGTGGACATCTTTGAGGGGCCATTATTCTGCCTACCACAGTGAGCATCCCTGTTGAGGCCACTTGATGTAGGTGGTCTGACTACCTCACTGCAGCCATTTCCCACAATGCCAAAGTGCCAGCATGTTAGTGACCGGAGTTGTTTCCAGTTTCAGCTACATTATAGAGTCCCTTATGTCTTGATTGTCATGTCCCTATTCATAAGCAAGGAAGAAGTCTCTATCACTTCTACTCCCAAGGCCCGTCCACATGACCGCTGACTTGGCATTCACAGGTAAACCCGTCCTCTTACACTGAGTTTTTCCTCTGTTAAAGGTAAATAACATAAGGTTACTCCATTGCTTAAAATACTTTAATGCTTTCCCATTACTTGTTACAGTACTTAACAGGTCGGCATGACCTAGCTTTTGCATACCTCTCCAATCTCCTCTCATATGGGTTCCTTCCTTCCTTACTGCATTGTAGCCACATTGAATTTCTTTTTTTTTTTTTCTTTTTCTTTTTGAGACAGAGTCTCGCTCTGTTGCCCAGGCTGGAGTGCAGTGGCATGATCTTGGCTCACTGCAAGCTCTGCCTCCTGGGTTCACGCCATTCTCCTACCTCAGCCTCCTGAGTAGCTGGGACTACAGGCGCCCACCACCACGCCCGGCTAATTTTTTGTATTTTTAGTAGAAACGGGGTTTCACCGTGTTGGCCAGGATGGTCTCAATCTCCTGACCTCGTGATCTGCCCGCCTTGGCCTCCCAAAGTGCTGGGATACAGGCATGAGCCACCGCGCCCGGCCCCACATTGAATTTCTTTAGCTCCTCAAATGCACCAAGTTTTGTGTGTGTGTGTCTGTGTGTGTGTGTGTGTGTGTGTTGCTACATGGACCTCACATATAAAGATACACAGTAATATTCTCTCTCTCTAAATGTTCTTATTCACACACTTCATCTAGCTAACTCAGTTCTCACTTTAAATGTCATTTCTATAGTGATACTTTTCTTGTGATATCAATCTAAGCCATGTCCTTCGCCTTATTCTTTCCCATAGCACCCTGATGGTTTCATTTTTTTTTGAGATGGAGTTTTGCTCTTGTTGCCCAGGCTGGAGTGCAATGGCACGATCTTGGCTCACTGCAACCTCCGCCTCTGGGGTTCAAGCGATTCTCCTGCCTCAGCCTCCCAAGTAGCTGGGACTACAGGCATTCGCCACCATGCCTGGCTAACTTTTTTGTATTTTTAGTAAAGATGGGGTTTTGTTATGTTGGCCAGGCTGGTCTCAAACTCCTGACCTCAGGTGATCCACCCACCTTGGCCTCCTAAAGTGCTGGTATTACAGGTATGAGCCACTGTGCCCCGCAAAACATGTTTATTGGCCATATATATATATATATATATATTTTTTTTTTTTTTTTTTGAGATGGAGTCTCATTCTGTTGCCAGGCTGGAGTGCCGTGGCACAACCTTGGCTCACTGCAACCTCTGCCTCCTGGGTTCAAGCAATTCAATGGCCTCAACCTCCCGAGTACCTGGGACTGCAGGCGCGTGCCACCACACCCAGCTAATTTTCATATTTTTAGTAGAGACGGGGTTTCACCATGTTGGCCAGGCTGGTCTCAATCTCTTGACCTCGTGATCCGCCCACCTCCACCTCCCAAAGTGCTGGGATTACAGTCATGAGCCACCGCGCCAAGCTTTTTTTTTTTTTTTTTTTTTTTTTAGATGGAATCTCACTCTGTTATCCTGTTATCCAGGCTGGAGGGCAGTTGCATGATCTCAGCTCACTGCAACCTCCACCTCCCGGTTTTAAGTGATTCTTGTGCCTTAGCCTCCCAAGTAGCTGGAACTACAGACATGCGCCACCATGTCCATCTAATTTTCATATATATATACATATATATATATATATATATATACATATATATATATATATATATTTTTTTTTTTTTAACAGACACGGGGGTTTCACCATGTTGGTCAGGCTGGTCTCGAACTTCTGACCTCAGGTGATCCACCCACCTCGGCCTCCCAAAGTACTGGGATTACAGGTGTGAGCCACACCTGGTTTCCTTATTATTTTCAGTTGTCAAATGTGTACGTACGTATATTTGTGTGTGTATGTTTTTTAATGTACATACATACATTTTTTTTTCTTGTTTGCTCTGTTGCCCAGGCTGGAGTGCAGTGGCGTGATCTCAGCTTACTGCAACCTCTGCCTCCCAGGTTCAAGCAATTCTCCTGTCTCAGCCCCCAGAGTAGCTGGGATTACAGGTGCATACCACCATGCCTGGCTAGTTTTTGTATTTTTAGTAGAGGTGGGATTTCAACATATTGGTCAGGCTGGTCTCGAACTCCTGACCTCAGGTGATCCACCCACCTCAGCCTCCCAAAGTGCTTGGATTACAGGCGTGAGCCACTGTGCCCAGATGAAACATACATTTTTATGTTGTAGGTTTTCTTCAAAGGACTCCAAATTCTACAACAGCAGGAATGACATACCCAGCACTTAGCATAGTCTGGCTTATATGGGCAGGCAATTATTTATGGATGAATGAATTTCTGTTGCCACAGTGCAAGTTTTAATTCTTTTCAACAAAGATTATAAGCTCCTTAAAAGCAGAGATTGTCTAATTAAAGTTTGATCTTCCACAGCTCAGTAGGTAGTGTCTTGGACACAGAAGGTAGCTGTTCTATAAATATTTATTCTATGAATCTTGAATTACTAACCTAGACTCTCTTTCTCTTCTAATTCACATAGCATATGTGATTGATTAAAGTTCACAACTCATTGTTGGTAATGTCATATAAATTATTAGGCTTGTTGTCCAATTTGGAAAAATCTCCAATAAGCTATTTATTTATTTAGACACAGGGTCTCTTTCTGTTGCCCAGGCTGGAGTGCAGTAGTGAGACCACAGCTTGCTGCATCCTATATCCTGATCCTCTAGCCTCAGCCTCCTGAATGGCTGGGACTACAGACACATATCACCATACCCAGCTAATTAAAAAAACTTTTTTTGTAGAGATAAGGTCTCACCATCCTGCCCTGGCTGGTCTCAAACTTCTGGCCTTAATGGATCCTCCCACCTGGGCCTCCCAAAGTTCTGCAATTACCTGGGAGAGCCACCATATCTGGCTTCCAATAGATTATTTAATATATGACTTAAAAAGAGTTCAGGACCCATCAGATTTCTTTAAACTAATGACACTCTTTAGTTTGTTGTGGATGTCCTCATCAAGTGCTGAGAAAAAAATATAAATTTCTTTTTTGGGCAGGGCCCCGCAGCTCACGTCTGTTATTGCAGCACTTTGGGAGGCCTAGGTGGGAGGATTGCTTGAACCCAGGAGTTCAAGACCAGCCTGGACACATGGTGAGACCTGTCTCTGCAAACAAAACAAAACAAAACACTGCAGAAAACCTGGACATGGTCATGCATGCCTGTAGTCCCAGCTACTCGGGAGGTGGGAGGATCACTGGAGTGCAGTAGTTGGAGGTTACAGTGAGCTATGATCATGCAACTCCACTCCAGCCTGGGTGACAGAGTGAAACCCTGTCTCTAAAAAAGAAAAAAAAAAAACTTTTTTGGCTAGGTATTGATAAATGCTAAATCTTTACAATTTTACACATCCAATAATTGGAATAATTTCCCACAGATTAGCTTCAGGTTCCCAAAATTTCAACCCTGCTTCTCTTCTACTATTCACATAGTTTTTGATGCTAGAACATTGGACACATTAAAATAACTTTAAGAGTTCTGGCCCTGCACCTTTGTTTTACAATGCTGGGTGGATCAGCACAACAGGCAATTGGAGTATTCTTGGAAGCCACTGGGACAGCTGGCAATATCTTAACTACACATGGAAGTGACTGTGGGTTATAAAAATATATCCCAGTAAATTCAAACCAAATGTATTCCTAACTCAACTTCCCTTTAGCTAAATTTCAAAAATGTTTGCTTGCCACTCCAACACTAGACAAAGGGAAACATGGTGCAGGGAAGTCACTAAGGACTAAAGATTGCGGTTTAAAATACATTACTTTTACAAATTTTACAAAAGCACAGGGCAGTGTGAACATATTACTAGGGACCCTTTCAGGGACTTGGAAAGGGCTAGTGCAAATGACGGCCCCTGAAGCTGAAGCCTCCTTAGCTTCACAGTAAATCTGCTTCAGAGTCTACGGCCATTTTAATTACTGAGTAAACTGTCAATTTTCAGAGTCAGCTCTATGTAGGGCCAGTGAATATGTTGATGACAGCTCCATTTGAGGAAGTTTTTTATTTTTTGTTTTTTGTTTTTGAGATGGAGTCTGACTCTGTCCCCAGGCTGGAGTGCAGTGGTGTGATCTCAGCTCACTGCAACCTCTGCCTCCTGGGTCCAAATGATTCTCCTGCCTCCGCCTCCTGAGTAGCTGGGATTACAGGTGTGTGCCACCATGCCCAGCTAATTTTTGTATTTTTAGTAGAGACGGGGTTTCACCATGTTGGCCAGGATGGTCTTGATCTCCTGACCTTGTGATCCATCTGCCCTGGCCTCCCAAAGTGCAGGGATTACAGGCGTGAGCCACCGCGCCCTGCCTCTTTGGTCTTATAATTACTTTACACTCCTAAAAAGTATTGAGGACTCCAAAAAGCTTTTATGTGGATCATATTTATCAACATTTACTATATTAGCAATTAAAACAAACATATAAAATATTTATTCATTTAAAACAACAATAATAAACCTGTTATATGTTAACATAACATAAATAACTTTTTTTTTGAGAGAGGGTCTGGCCATGTTGCCCAGGCTGATTTCGAACTCCTGGGCTCAGGTGATCTTTCCACCTCGGCCTCCCAAAGTGCTGGGATTGCAGGCGTGAGCCACTTCATTTGGCCTAATAACATATTTTTAATGAAAAATAACTATTTTCCAAAGCAAAATAATTTAGTGAGAAGAGTGGCATTATTTTACATTTCTGCAAATCTCTTCAGTGTCTGGGCTAATAGAAGAATCTCATATCTGCATCTGCGTTCCATCTGTTGCAATATCACAGGCATGTAGTCTCTGGAAGACCTCACTGTATTGTTATTAGAGTGAAAAAGGCAAATAAAGTCTTAGTATGAAAATAATTTTGACCTTATGGATTCCCTGACTACACTTTCAGAACCATTGATTTAGACATCATTATAACTACTTTTTAGTTGCCTAGTGCTCCGAGAGTACCCTCTCTCTTTCTGTAGTTATATAATCAACCTCACCTCCTGCTTAACTCAAATGTTAATTATTGCTATACTTTTTAGCATACATGGAAAACTTTAGAAACCACAATTCTTAATGAATAACAAGTCTTAGCAACTCATTTTTCTCTTTCATTGACAAGGGAAAAATTATCTTCTTCATTGTATTCTCCCTCACAGTATAGGGAGATACAAATAAACCCTTGGTTTGGGGTTACTTTATAACTAAGGCAAATGTTAGACTAAGATCAAACGCAACATTGGGTGCCTTATATAAATTAATGTTACTGGAGAATCTAATATTTACTAAGTCATTTCTGTGTGTGAGGCATGTGTTAAGTGCTTTACATACATTATCTCATTTCATTCTCACAAGAATCTTACAAGATGGGTAGTACCTTCATTCCTATTTTACAGACGAGTAAACGGATACGGAGAGGTTGTTAATGCCTAGTGTTACACACAGGATTGAGGCAGGATTTGAATTGAGATAACCTGACCCTGGAGCTCTCAATGATCTACTGATAAGGTATAAAGGTAGGAGATAGAGCACGATTAGTATAAAATGAGTGCTGGGATGTGAGAGGGACAAGACAGCTGAGAAACCAAGGCTGAATCTCTATTATTTTCCACCCTAGAAAAATTCTGCTTTATTTTCTACACTCCCACGTTCCTCTTCTCATTTTTAAGATACTTTACTGCCGGCGGCCTCGTCGCTTAGGCCTGACGCGGACCCTGAAATCAAGGAGGCAAACTGAACAGGAGCGGGGGAAACCCCGTGGTAACCACGGTAACGGTGGCGGGGCGAGAACCCTGCGCAGGCGCGTTACATCCCAGTCCCGCTTACCCACACCAAGGCGGCCGGTCCCAGCCACACCTCTCGGCCTGAGACTCCACGGGCCGGCCACGGGTGGGGACAGCAGGGAGGCACGGGCTTGGCGCCTGCGCAGTCGCCGGGGAGCCGGTGTGCTCGAGCTCACGTAGCGAGGGCTGCAGTCGCCTCCTCCCTGGCGCTGCCATCGCGGCCTAGAGGTTATAAAAGGGCTAACGGGCTCCCTCTGTTGCCCAGTCGCGCCGCCAGCGGGCTGAGGGTAGGAAGTACCCGCTCTGAGTGGAGGCGACTGGGGACTGAAGAGCGCGCAGCCCTCTCGTCCCACTTTCCAGGTGAGACGCTCCCTCGACCCCGGAGACTGAGGCTGAGGCCATGGGGCAGCCGTGGACCTTCTCGGACGGCTGCGACGATCCATTCCTCCCCGCTGTGGTGGTACTTCTGGGGCGGGGGTTCCCCAGGTTACCACAGCAGCCTCGGTTCCTTCCCCTCGGGAGACTCGGCCCTTCTCCCTGCGCCACGCGACTCCCGGCGGCCCCGCTCCTTCGTGCCCCCCTTCCTATCTCCGTCCCTGGTGCGCCTCGGACCGCTGGGGCTGCTGCAGCCTCAGTCCCCGCCCTAGGGACAAGGACTTTCTTGAATTTTCTTTCCCGGGGAGGAATCACTCTTGCTTTTTTTTTTTCTCCAAGTTCTCCTGCACCTGGTCCTCCCTAACGAAGCTAAGGGGAACGCGAGCGCGGGGCGTGGGCTTTTGGCCGCCACAGCCGCAGATGGTTCGCATGTGGCGGTGGAGAGCGGATTTTAAGGCTTGGAGCTGAATCCGCAGCGCTCCAGGCATTTTTGCCCTATCGAAAGTCGCCGGGAGTTGGGGGGACCTCTCCAGAAAGTTCCGGCTGAACTCATCTGTTGCGCGCAGCGGTGCGGCCTTAGCAGCCAGACGTAGCCCGGGGCGCCGAGTTTGGTGCTCGTAGCACCGAGGAAGTAAGATCTCAGGTCACCTCGTCGTCAGGGAAGCTTCCTTCCCTCTTCTTCCCCATAACTTTTTTAAAAAAGAGCCAAGAGCTCTTCTCTCAATCTCTGTCTGTCTCTCTCTGCCGAGAATTTGCAGCTTTTAAAAGTCCACATCAGTCCAACAAATTCCATGGTTGTGTGAGGATTTTGAGTTGGATTACATGGCTGGCCCCCGGATGTATGTTTCAATGGGGAGGAAGGATGGTATGATAACTATGAGAGTCTTTCTCCTAAATAATCGAATCTGTTAAATACAAATTCAGTGTTTAGACACTGACATCTTATGCGTTCCGGATAGAGTGAAGACTCTTGGAATTTTGCACTGTTTTCTTTAAGAAAGGGTTGAAGAAGCAGCTAGATCCTCTTTTAGGAATTGATCTAAAAGGCCAAAGAGACTTGCCAATTTCCACTTAACTGTTTCTGGTTTCTCCGAGAGCAGTGGTTCTTGGACTTTCCCTAGGAATGCACTCGGAGGGGATGAAATAGCCACTACGTGAGGGGGGGGGGGAGGGGCAAAGACGTGGCAGCAGTGTTCTTTCATCAATTTTTTACTCTTTTTTTTTTAAAGTTCTGGTTAGAAACGTATTTCCCCTTTTAGGTTTAGACGTAGCTTATGAATGAGGCTAGTCTTTTCCTAAAATAATCAGATGAAAAATTCAGTCTGCATAGCAGGAACATTGGAAGTTAATTTAAAAACCATTTTAAAGGGATTTTAAAAATCAAGTTTCTATGGAGAAAATAGGTATCCTAAGAATATATTCAAGAAGCTGAAAGTGAACAACCTCAATTATATTTTGTCTTCATTTGAAATGTGAATACACACCCCGTGATTTTTTTTTTTTTTTTTTTTTAGCTTGTGAGCGTAATTTAAGAATCTGAAACGTGAACTTCAAATTTTACTTTTTTCTTTATGTGGGAAAAGAGATTTTATCACTTACCTTTAGTAAAATTCATAGTCAGTTTTGGTTTTGAGACATTGTGTCTTAAGTCCTGCCATTGTTTTTGATAGCTGATGGCAAATGTTTCTTAGATTTACATAGACTAACTAGGAAAAGGACTATTTCTGTCTCTTTTAAATGGGTAGTGCTGTTTTTATTGACATTTTGAAATGAGTTTTATTTTGAAGTACTGAAAACCAGGACTTTGGTAGGAGGATAATTACATTGGCCATTTTGTGTTTTGGTAACTTAGATGGTAAAACAGATGAAAAATGTGTACAACTTTTAATTATGCCAAAAAAATTAGTGCAAAAGTATTGAAAAAAAGTTTTATATTGCCTGTGTAGTCTCGGTTGTTGCAGATGAATCTTGGCTTTTTGGCAAGGAGCTGTTAGTTAACCTTTTCTATTACTGCAGAGTAAGTTGTATACTGAAAAGCAGTGTTTTTCAGTAGGGCAATTAAGTTCAAACGGCATTTATTCCAGAGATGCAGCAAGAGCTGGGACAGCCATAAAGCGTATGAGCCTTCCTTTCTGTGGAAGGAATGCTTTATTTTACTTAGCAACCAGTTATCAACTAGGATATAATTATTGCTCTTGAATTGACCTGTGAGATACATAATAGTGGTTCTCAAACTATTTTAAGGTCATGAAATCGTTTGAGAATCTGATGGAAGGTGTGGTCCTATGTCAGAAAATGCAAATACACCCTACATGGAATTTTATAGGTCACTTCCTGTCCCCCCACTCAAGTCCATCCATGAACTTTATGATAAGAACCCCTAAAAAGTAAGAGATGTGAAGCTACTCTTTAAGGGTATCTAGGTGTCTTGAGGCAGTATTGAATGTTTCTGAAAATTGAGCTGGGCATGTAAGTCTGACTGGACTTGTATATGTGGGTGACCCTAACACATTTTTGCCAAAAGGGTTTCAACAAAAGTTAATAGGTTGTTAGAATTGTTGAAGTGCTAAATTGTCTAGTCTGTGAAAGTATATCACATTGCATGCTCCCTCCTATATAGGGTAACTTAACTTTGGTTTTCCATTCTGAAAGTGGAACAGGCTTGGAAGTAAAAAATAAATTACACAGGCTCTTGGCATTAAACTTTATTGCTTTTCTTGCAGTGAGATCTTGAGTCTTGTAATTAAACCATAATGTGTTGTGTGTGTATAAATATATGAATATATATAAAAAAATCCAAATAAAATGAGTGTGTGTGTATATATATATATATTTTTTTTTTTTTTTGAGATGGAGTCTCACTCTGTCACTCAGGCTGGAGTGCAGTGGTGCAGTCTCGGCCCACTGCAAGCTCCGCCTCCCGGGTTCACGCCATTCTCCTGCCTAAGCCTCCCGAGTAGCTGGGACTACAGGCGCCCACCACCACGCTAATTTTTTCTATTTTTAGTAGAGAGGGGGTTTCACCGTGTTAACCAGGATGGTCTCGATCTCTTTACCTCGTGATCTGCCCGCCTTGGCCTCCCAAAGTGCTGGGATTACAGGTGTGGTCACGCCACCGTGCCCGGCCAAAGCTTTGTGTTTCTATTCAAGAAATTTATTTGTATAAATTGAAGCTGTCCTGTCATTAAGACAGCTTCAATTTCTCTAGCTGAATAAGTATTGTACCTAAAGAAAAGCTTCGGCAATTCAAAAGGACTCTCATTTAGGTTACTCCAGCAGTTTTTAAACTCGGTGTGATGAAAAACATTCTTTTTCCTGGTCTTCCTTTGGATGATCAGTGTGACTGTTAGTATATTTGGTTTGACATTTGCTAAAAATACATTATAGAGATTCAGACTTCTTACCTAGTTGTCATCAGTGAATGAGTTCTATATTGGGACTTTCTCTTCTTCATGTTTGGTGTTTCATAAAAATGTGTCCATATTACTCATTTCTTTCTTAAATAGTAATATTATGTGGAATTAGTACACTCAGCCTTACTGTCTCTCTGTGTCTTTTTTTTTTTTTTTTTAAGAGATAGGATCTTGCTGTGTTGTCCAGGATGGAGTGCAGTGGTGTGACCATAGCTCACTGCAGCCTTGAACTCCTGGGCTCAAGCAATCCTTCTGCCTCAGCCTCCGGGTGTAGCTCGGGGTACAGGTGCATGCCACCATGTCTAGCTAATTTTTTAATTTTTTGTAGAGATTGGATCTTGCTCTGCTGACCAGGTTAGTCTCGAACTCCTGGCCTCAAGTGATTCTGCCATCTGCCCCACAAAGTGTTGGGATTATAGGTGTGAGCCACCATGCCTGGTCATCCTTACTCTCTTGTTGGACACTTGAGCTATTTCTCCATTATAAGTAGTGCAAAGAGAGGACTGTAATTTAGTGGCTTATTTTATCAACCTGTATAACTACAGTAAACTTTAACCAATTTTTTAATTTTTAAGTTTATATTTAAATTTTTTTTAGAGACAGGGTCTTACTATGTTGCCCAGGCATGGTGGCTCACACCTGTAATCACAGCACTTTGGAAGGCCGAGGCAGGAGTATCACTTGAGGCCAGGAGTTCAAGACCAGCCTGGTCAGCATAGTGGGACCCCATCTCTCTACAAAGAAAATTTTTTTTTTAATTAATGGGGCATGAGGTTGCACGCATCTGTAGTCTAACTACTTGGGAGGCTGAGGTGGGAGGGTCGCTTGAGCCCAAGAGTTGGAAGCTGCAGTGAGCTATGATAGCACCATTACACTCTAGCCTGGGTGACAGTGCAAGACCCTGTCTCTAAAAAAAAAAAAAAAAAAAAAAATTTACAATATGCCCAGTAGACTGTAGGAAAATCAAGAATGATGAGAAATGTTTCATAGGAGTAGGACATAAAAATTACATGATACAGCACCATGTGGCTAACATTTTAGTAGATATTAAATCTGTAGCACTGAATGGAAATGCATATCTAGATTCATATCCTCTACAACCATGAATTCATTTTTCCCTGTTCTAGTATATGTGGTCTTATTTTGTCTCTCTTTACCTCAACTTGAGAAATTTGGATCTGGCATTAGAATAAAGAGATAATTGAAGGCTAGAAAGAGAGGTAGACTGGGTGGAAATAAAACTGGAATTTTGACAGAATAGCCTTGGGAGGGATGAAGCTGAGTATACCTGGGCCTCAGAGCAATAATCCATTTTTTAGGAGGAAAGGGACTGCTAAAGCCAGCTTTAGAGTATTCTACTCTGACCTGAGTGGCCTTGGTCTGAATAGCTCATGTTCAGAGATAAGAGTATATTTAACTTTTTTGTACTAAGAATAGTATTTGAGTAATGCTATAGGTACATATGAGAATTTGGCCTTCATCTCTGCAGAGTCAGTTAAACACAAGTTTCTCTAGATATTTCCATTACAGGAATCAAAGCTCTTTGATTTTTGGAACTTCAGTAAAACCCAAGAATCAATAGCCGAGAACTATCATACAAGTCATAAAATTAAAAGGCATTGAACAGTGTATGAAACATCAGATAACCTGTTACATGTGTCTGCAACAATAAATTAGATATTAACTGATGGTAAGTAGGCTCAAGACTTCTCTTACAGTTCTAATCTTATATTAACTAGATTTGCGTATCTAATTTCTCCAAAAATATGATCAAGGAATGTTTATTTTAGACTAGGCATGGTGGCTCACATCTGTAATCCCAGTGCTTTGGGAGGCTGAGGTGGAAAGATCTCTGGAGCCCAGGAGTTCAAGGCTGCTGTGAGCTCTGATTGTTCACTCCACTCCAGCCTGCGTGACAGAGCCAGACCCTGTCTCAAAAAAAAAAAGTTGATATTTCTAAAACCTACTGGTTGAATTTAGGACCTCAAAACGTTACTTGTGTGTGTAACCTTTGTTCTTGCCCTATGGTTCTGACAACCTTCCTCCTTTTTTTTATTTTTTTTTTGGTAAACTCAGGCAACATATTCATAGTCAAAGGTTACGTGAAGACATTCTCAAATTTACATGATTTCAAAATTTAGTTAGTTCTTTTTTTTTTGAGATGGGGTCTCACTCTGTCGCCCAGGCTGGAGTGCAGTGGCGCAATCTTGGCTCACCTCAACCTCCGCCTCCTGGGTTCAAGCAATTCTCTGCTTCAGCCTCCCGAGTAGCTGGGATTACAGGCACCCGCCACCACGCCCGACTACTTGTTTGTATTTTTAGTAGAGACAGGGTGTCACCATCTTGGCTGGGCGGGTCTGGAACTCCTGACCTGGGGTGATCCATCCGCCTTGGCCTCCCAAAGTGCTGGGATTACAGGCATGAGCCACCGCACCTGTCCTGCAGTTACTTCTTTTAACCTCAAAGATATTTTGAAAATAGACCTCAATTTACTATGCCTGAATTTAAAAAACCTTAATATTGTATTTGAAAATAGTGAATAGTGACCATTGCCACCAAGTAGAGTGATAGTGATAAGTAAAACACTAATCTTTGATATAAGGGTGATTACTAATAAATTGAATAAATTGATATATTTTAACGACTATTGAGCAAAATTGACAGGACAAATTGCATATATTTACAGTGTACAATTTGATAAATTTGACAAAAATATCTACTTAAAAAAATGTCAGTACAATCAAGGTAAGGAACATATCCATCACCTTCAAGAGTATCCTCAAGGCCAGGCACAGTGGCCCAGGCCTGTAATCCCAACACTTTGGGTGGCCGAGGCAGGAGGATTGTTTGAGCCCAGGAGTTCCAGACCAGCCTGGGCAACATAGAAAGACTTCATCTCTACACAAAATAAAATAACATTAGCTGGGTGTGATGGTGCCTGCCTGTAATCCTAGCTACTTGTGAGGCCGAGGCAGGAGGATTGCTTGAGCTGGGGAGGTTGAGTCTTCAATGAACTGTGATTGTGCTACTGTACTCCAGCCTGGTGACAGAAATGAGTCTCTGTCTCAAAAAAGAGTATACTTGGCCAGGCGCAGTGGCTCACACTTGTAATCCCAACACTCTGGGGGGCTGAGGCAGGAGGACTGCTTGAGTCCAGAAGTTCAAGACCAGCCTGCGCAACATGGTAAAGCCCTGTCTCTACAAAAAAATTAAAAAATTAGCCGGGTGTGGTGTTGCGTGCCTGTAGTCCCCGCTACTTGGGAGACTGAGGTGGGAGACTCACCCAAAGCCTGGAGATTGAGGCTGCGGTGAGCCAAGATCACGCTACTGCACTCTAGCCTGGGCATCGGCAGTATCCTTATGACTTTTTGTAATCCCTTCTTTTGCTCCTTACTGCCCTCTCTGTATCCCTAGGAAACCATTGTTTCCGTTGCTTAAGATTAGTTTTTATTTTCTAGAGTTTTATAAAAATGTAATTGTATTGTATATACGCTTTTTTTTGGCACGGGGAATCTCCTTACACTCAGCGTAATTATTTTGAGATTCATCCATGTTGTTACGTGTTCATAGTTTTTTATTGTTGAATTGTATTACATTTTATGAATATACCACGATTTTTTAAACCCATTTACCCTTTGATGGACATCTGGATTGTTTTCACTTTTTGACTATTACGAATAAAGCTGCTATGAGCATTCATGTACAAGTTGTTGGAGAGAGATATGCTTTCTTTTCTCTTGTATTAATGCCTAGGAGTGCAACAGCTAGATGTGATAGGGAAATATTTTTTCCCAGTTGTTGGCTTGTCTTCATTCTTTAAACAGTGTGCTTCAAAGAGCAGTTTCTATTCACAGACAACATGTCTATGTAGAAAATCCTAGACTCTTCAAAAAAAGCTCTAGTGAAAAAGTGAATTCAGCAGAGTTGTAGCTTAGAAGGTCAATATACAACAGTAAATTGTATTTCTATATACTAATAATGAACAATTAGAAACTAAAGTGAAAAATTCCCATCTCAATAGCACTAAAAACCATGAAATACTTAAGTATTAACTTTTCAAACGGTGTGTAATATTTGTATGTTGAAAATTATGAAACACTGATTATATCATGTTCATGGATTAGAAGACTCAGTATTAAGATACCTACTCTTCTCAAACTGATCTATAGATTCAGCGCATTTCTAGTCCAAATCTCAGAGGATTTCTTATAGAAACTAATGAGCTGATTCTAAAATTAATATGGAAAACCAAAGGAACTAGAAAAGCTAAAACAATTTTGAAAAAGAATAACAAAATTGGAAGAGTCACACTACCTGATTTCAACTTAGTTTAAAGCTGCAATAACCAAGACTGGTATTGGAGAAAAGATAGACATACAGATCAGTTGAACAAAACAGAGAATCTAGTCACACAAAAATTGTCAATTCATTTTGAAAAAGTTTAAGGGCAATTCATCAGAGGATAGTCTGGAACAGTTGAATATTCATATGCAAAGAAAAAACAGAATCTTTGTTTTATTTGGGCACCAAGTATCCACTGTTGGACACTGGGCAGTCCCTTGCCCAGGAATTTATATGAATATTGGGACAAGTGACATATGAATCCACCAGTGGATATGAAATAAAGTTTAATCACACAGTAAACAGCAAAAGGATTCCTCAAGGTCAAGGACTTAGATTTGGTCCAGAATGAAGCAAGAGTGAAACAGGGTGGGTGGCTTTGGTTTTTATTATGACCAGAAGGTGGAACTTGTTTGATGGTCCCCATATGTGGTATTTACATGGTTTCAACTTCACACCAATACCAAGGGAGGGAATACTGGTCCCCATGTGTGGTATTTACATGGTTTCAACTTCACACCAATACCAAGGGAGGGAGTACCTGGGCTTTCTTACAGACTTACCCAGATGTGGGACAAAAGGGAGAGAGGTGTGGGACTTGAAAGCAGTCTGCACTCAAACATCAAAATGAAATCTTTTTATTAGAGCCTCAATCTGTACTTCACACTCTATGCAAAAATTAGCTCAGAATGGTTCATAGGCTGGGTCTGGTCACACACATTTATAATCCCAGCATTTTGGGAGGTTGAGGCAGGAGGATTGCTTGAGCCCAGGAGTTTGAGACTAGCCTTGGCAATAGAGTGAGACCCGTTTCTATTTAAAAAGAGGTTCATAGATTGTGAAGTAAAATGTGCAGCTATAAAATATTTGAAAGAAAACATAGGACAAAAATATTTTTGACCATGGGTCAGGCAGAGATTTCTTGGACATGATACCAAGAACATGATTCATAAATGAACAAACTGATAAATTAGACTTCATCAAAATTAAGAACTTCTGCTCTTCCACACTGTTGAGAGAATAAAAAGACTTCACAGACTGGGAGAAAATATTCCCCATCACATATCTGACAAAAAATAGACTGTATGAGGAACTCAAAGCTGGGCATGGTGGTTCACGTCTGTAATCTCAGCACTTTGGGAGGCCAAGACTGGAGGATTGCTTGAAAGTCCAGGAGTTTGAGACCAGCCTGGGCAACATAGCGAGACCCCATCTCTATTTAAAAAAAATAAGTAAACAACTAATTAAAAAGAGCAAAAGATTTGAGTAGACACTATGCAGGAAGGTGTATGAACAGCAGATAAACACCCCAAAAGGTGTTAAACATAGGCCGGGCATGGTGGCTCGTGCCTGTAATCCCAGCACTTTGGGAGGCTGAGGTGGGTGGACCACCTGAGGTCAGGAGTTCAAGACTAGCCTGGCCAACATAGCGAAACCCTGTCTCTACTAAAAATACAAAATTAGGTGTGGTGGCACGTGCCTGTAATCCCAGCTACCCAGGAGGCTGAGACACCAGAATCACTTGAACCCAGGAGGCGGAGGTTGCAGTGAGACAAGATTGTGCCACTGCATTCCAGCCTGGGCGACAGAGTGAGACTCTGTCTCAAAAAAAAAAGGCATTAAACATCATTAGTAATTATGGAATTGCAAATTAAACCCATAAGGAGATACTACTATATGCCTATTGTGAAAATTAAGATATTAAGAGAAACTAAGGAAAAAATGGCAATACAAAATCCTGGTAAGAATGGGAGCAATGGAAACTTTCATCCTTTGCTGTTGGGAGGGCAAATAGTGTAGCTACTTTGGAGAAACGTTTGGCAGTTTTTTATGAAGGTAAGTATATACTTGTCATAGGACCCAGCATTCCCGCTCCTAGGTATTTACCCAAGTGAAATGAGAACTTAGGTTGATTTCCTATTTTTTTTTTTTTTTTTTTTTTTGAGATGCAGTCTCACTCTTTTGCCGAGGCTGGAGTGCAGTGACACAATCTCGGCTCACTGCAGCCTCCGCCTCCTGGGTTCAAGCAATTCTCCTGCCTCAGCCTCCCAAGTAGCTGGGATTTACAGACATGTGCCACCACGCCTGGCTAATTTTTGTATTTTTAGTAGAGATGGGGTTTCACCATGTTGGCCAGGTTGGTCTTGAACTCCTGACCTCAAGTGAGTCAGGAGTAATCCCGGCCTCCCAAAGTGCCGGGATTACAGGCGTGAGCCACCGCTCCCAGCCTGTTTTCTTTTTAATTTTTTTAAAACAGCTTTATTGAGTAATAATTCATGTACCATACAATTTTCCCTTTGAAGTATACATTTCAGTGGCTTTTAATATATTCACAGTTGTGTTACCACAACAATCAATTTTAAAACATTTATATCACTCCAAAAAGAAACCCCAGACCCAGTAGCAGTCACTCCCATTGTCCCTTGCCTAACCCTGGGCAACCACTAATCTACTTTTTGTCTCTAGAGATTATTTTACTTAATGTTTTCAAGGTTCATTTGTGTTATATATCAGTACTTCATTTCTGTTTATAGCCAAATAATATTCCATTGTACAGATAGACCACACTTTGTTTACCCACTAATGGATATTTGGGTTATTTCCACCCTTTTGGCTATTATTAATAATGCTGCTGCCATGAACATTCATGCAAAAGTTTTTGCCTGGACATGTGTTCTCATTTCTTTTGGGTATAGACCTATGAGTGAAATATCTGGGCCATATGGTTATTCTGTTCAGGTTTTTTGAGGAACTAAACTTTTCCAGACGAACTGCCTCATTTTACATTTTTACCAGCAATGTATCAGAGTTCCAGTTTCTCTGTGTCCTTGTCAATACTTGTAATTGTGTGTCACTTTTTGTTTTAAAGAGATGAAGTCTCACTATGTTGCCCAGTTTGGAGTACAGTGGCCATTCACAGGTGCAATCATAGTGCAGTTATATGCTCAAACTCCTAGACTCCAGTGATCCTCCTGCCTCAGTCTCCCAAGTAGATGGAACTACAGGTGTATGCCACTGTACCCAGCTAGTCATTTTTTACTGTAGCCATCAAAGTGGCAGTGAAGTGGTGTCTCATTGTGGAATTGATTTGCATTTTCATAGTGATGAATGATGTTGAACATCTTTTCATGTACTTGCCTCTTTGGAGAAATGTCTCTTCAAATCCTTTGCCCATTAAAAAAAATTACTGGCCGGGTGCGGTGGGTCACGCCTGCAATCCCAGCACTTTGGGAGGCTGAGGTGGGCAGATCACCTGAGGTTGGGAGTTCAAGACCAGCCTGACCAACATGGAGAAACCCCGTCTCTACTAAAAATACAAAATTAGCCAGGCATGGTGGCACATGCCTGTAATCCCAGCTACTTGGGAGGCTGAGGCAGGAGAATCGCTTGAACCCAGGAGATGGAGGTTGCAGTGAGCTGAGATTGTACCATTGCACTCCAGCCTGGGCAACAAGAGCAAAACTCTGTTTCAAAAAAAAAAAAAAAAAAATTATTGAGTTCTAAGTTCTTTATGTATTTGGATACTAAACCTGATACTATCGGAAATGTGATTCGCAAATACTTTTTTACGTTGTCTTTGCTTTCTTGAAGCACAGCAGTTTTAGATTTTGGCAAAGTTCAATTTATTTCTTTGGCTTCTTGTGCTTTAGGTGTCATATCTTAAGAAACTATTGCCTAGGCGTTATGATTAATTGCCTAATCGAAAGTTATGAAAATAATTTTTTTTAAATGAGATGGACTCACTCTGTCACCCAGGCTAGAGTGCAGTGGCACAATCATGGCTTATAGTACCCTCTGTCTCCTGGGCTCAAGCAATCCTTCCACCTCAGCCTCCTGAGTTGCTGGGACTGTAGGAGCATGCCACCATGCCCGGCTAATTTTTGTATTTTTTTGTAAAGACTGGGTTTCACCATGTTGCCAAGGCTGGTCTCGAGCTGTTGAGCTCAAGTGATCCTTCCATCTTGGCCTCCCAAAGTGCTGGGATTACACCTTGGTGGCATGAGCCACCAAGCCTGGCCAGTTTATTGTCTTAAACTTCAAAATGGTCTTAATGTGTTAATTTTAGGGCAAATTTAAAGTTTTCTTGTTTATTCCCAGGTAATTAAGTGTTGCTGTTGCAAATGAGCTTTTTAAAATTGTTTCCTGTCATTGGTTATTCTTTGTATATAACGGTCATTTTCTAAAAAGAATGCCAGTTTTTTTCCCCTAATGGTCATTTTTCAAGTAGTATAACTGCTGTATAAAATTCAGTCTTGGGCTGGGCACGGTGGCTCACATCTGTAATCCCAGCACATTGGGAGGCTCAGGCGGGAAGACTGCTTGAGTCCAGGAGTTGGAGACCAGCTTGGGCAACATAAGGAGATCCCAACTCTACAGGAAATAAAAGAAATTTAAAAAATTGGCCGGTCGTGGTGGCACAAGCCTGTAGTCCAAGCTACTCAGGAAGCTGAGATGGAAGGATCACTTGAGCCCTGGAGGTTGAGGCTGTAGTCAGCTGTGATTGCTCCACTGCACTCCAGACTGGGCAACAAAGCCAGACCCCGGAAACAATACCATTAGTCTTGAATGAAGTTTCATGAAAACTTCTGAGTTTGGAATTGTTTGCCTTACTTCACTTCATAATTTATATTTAAGTTTAAGAAATCTAAAATGCATATTGTACAAACAAAACTTTTAAACTTTTTACTTGTATCCTTAGGGTGGTGAAAAAACCAAAGCTGTCTTATCAGAACTTCTTATTTAAATCAAAAATAGGTGAAATTTGTTTGGGAACAAAAGGGATTGATGGTGGTATTATGCCAACTAGAAGCAGAGCAGTGGAATTCATCATTTGGGATTTTACTAACTCTGTGATTTATGTATTTACTTAAACTTTGTTTTTTTGTTAGCTTACTTGTTTATTTACAGAAATAGAATTTTTTAAATTAAAAATAATGTTTATCAAAGAAGTGTAGATGTTGAGGGAAGAGAAAAACAACTGTGATTCCACCTCTCATTTAACATTTTTTTGAGTTCTTTTAATTATTGTATTAAATTTAAAAAACCTGTTACATATGTAGGCAAATATATTCTTTTTTTTGAGACCAGGTTCCACTCTGTCACTTGAACTTTATTTTATGTGGTTCAGGCATTCAGAACTGCTAGAACTTTGAATAGCCATTTGGTTAGGGATAAGTATCATGCTGTATGGGGATGAATTAAAGGTAGAGTAGAGTGCTAGAAGAAGGTAAAAGGGGTCAGTTTCTTGAAGAAAGAGAAAAGGGGTGGAGGAGGTGTCATAAGCAAAACACAAGTGTGTGTTTTTGAAATGATCTCATCTTAACGTTCTTTCTGACAGGAAAGACTTAGGACTTTGGAAGAACTTCCAAAAGACAGCCTGTGTAGCACTTTCAGTTAAAGGCAATATCTTAACTTAGAGCTGACTTCTAATATGAATCTTGAAATGCTTTTCATTTGGCATTATGCCAATAAGTGCTACAATACTGCTCAGTACAGTTCACTACCCTAGTACAGAAAGTGAGGGAAAGAAGCTAACATGATTTCTGAATTTGTGACAGAAAAGTTGGTCATAGCATTAAAGTATTTGTCCATCAGATTGTAAGTACTAGACTTGTAGCTCACTCTCTTTTAAGAACAGAAGTATGACTGGAATTCATGGAGTTAAGTAAAAACAATGGCAATTTGCAGAGGGATTATAGGGAAGAACAGAAATATAACTAATTAGTAATTACTCTTACTTGTCTTGGAAGATACATCCTGTTAAGATGGAAAAGACATGCCAAGTTTTGACACAGAGCACATTATAATGGCCTGATTTAGGAGCCTGAATTTGTGGTGTTCTTTCGTGTGTTGACCATGAAAACTGTCAGAAACATTAAAGTCTGAAACAGATTTCAGGAGGACCAACAGTTGAATAAGGGATCTGTATGAGGAAAAATAAAGTTGGAGCCTTCTAAAAGAAGGTTTGGAACAAGTGTCGAAGGTTAATAGAACCCCTGTGGAAAATTTTAAGTGTCAGAGAAAGTTTAGTTTAGAATATCAAGCATTCTTGGCCGGACCAAGTGCAATGGTGTTTACAACTAATTGATCACAACGAGTTACAGGTTTCTTTGTTCTTTCTGCACTCCCATTGCTTTACTTGACTAGCTTAAAAAAAGAGAATATCAGGTACTCTTTAGTCTGCCTTATTAATTTTTGAATGATTTGTCTGGGAGATACAAACTTTTGAAAATGTTACAACTTTTTCTTGGAAGAAAAATATTTGACCAAAACGCTAATAGAATTATTTACCAGATGCCCTGTCCTAGTAATTCACTGAATAACTTGTACTTAAAATTCAATGACTCCTCATACCTCAATGTAAATATAGATGCTCCTTGACTTATGGGGCTGTGTCCTGATAAACCAACTGTAAGTTGAAAATACTGTAAGATGAACATCATAGCTTAGCCTAGCACACCTTAAATGTGCTCAAAACAGAACACTTAAATTAGCCTACAGTTGGGCAAAATCATCTAACAAAGCCTATTTTATAATAAAGTGTTGAATAGCTCATGTAATTTATTGAATATTGTACTGAAAGTGAACCACAGAGTGGTTGTGGGGTCAAAGTATGTTTTGTTTTTGTTTTTGTTTCTGTTTTGAGACGGAGTCTCGCTCTGTCGCCCAGGCTGGAGTGCGGTGGTGCCATCTTGGCTCACTGTAAACTCCACCTCCCAGGTTTGGGCGATTCTTCTGCCTCAGCCTCCTGAGTTACTGGAATTGGAAGTGCATGCTACCATGCCCATAGTAGAGACAGGGTTTCACCCTGTTTGTCGGGCTGGTGTCGAACTCCTGACCTTGTGATCCGCTGGCCTCGGCTTCCCAAAGTGCTGGGATTACAGGCGTGAGCCACTGTGCCCGGCCCAAAGTATGTTTTTTATTGAATGGTATATCACTTTTGCACCATCATAAAGTTGAAAAATCCTAAGTCAAACTGTCCTATGTTGGGGATCATTTGTATTTACTATATGGTAGAACTTTTAAGATCTGTTCCCAGGTTTGATTGACCTGTTGAGTCTGTGGGACTGGACTTCCTGGAATAAGAACTGTAGGAAAGTTTTGTGTTTGGATGAATGTAAACTTCACGTTTATTTTTATCCAGGCCTACCTGAGAATGTTTTCTGGTAGGATTTCTTCCATACTGCTTTTTTTCTTATAGTTTAAAAAATATAATATGCTACCAAACATTATAAGTAATATACATATAATACATATATATTATATAATATATATATATACATATATAATAAACACTTTTGAACCTATCATCTAACCAATAACCTAAATATTATCAATAACTTATTCATACTGTTATAGCACCAAGTTTTATTCCAGTATAAGTTTATCTTTGGATCTTTGACTCTTCTTGGGTTTTCTTTTCTTTCTTCCTCCTATTCCTCCTCCCTCCCTCCTCTTTGTCTTTTTAAAAATTAAGACAAGTCTTTTCAGGGATGCTGTCTGAAATTAGTCTTTCTTTTAAAGGAGATTGCATCCATTTTGACCCATTAATTTCTTTTTCAAGCTTTTTGAAGATTTAGAACAGGAGGCATTTATATTTTATAATTTTTGATAAAGTCATAATGTCTTTTGGGATACTTGACTCTTAAATGTTCTATAATGATTCTCTTTGCAAGCTGCTTTCTGAATGAAGGTAGAATAAATAGAAGTGAGACACCATAAGGAAACCATTGTTTGTTTTGTTTTTGTTTTTGAGATGGAGTCTCGCTCTGTTGCCCAGGCTGGAGTGCAGTGGCGCAATCTCAGCTCACTGCAACCTCCACCTCCTGGGTTCAAGCGATTCTCCTGCCTCAGCCTCCCCCAAGTAGCTGGGACTACGGGTGTGTGCCAACGTGCCTGGCCTAATTTTTTGTATTTTTAGTAGAGACGGGTTTCACTGTGTTAGCCAGGCTGGTCTCAAACTCCTCACCTCAAGGAATCTGCCTGCCCGCTTTTGCCTCCCAAAGTACTGGGATTACAGGCGTGAGCCACCGTGCCTGGCTAGAAACCATTGTTAAAAAAAACCTGTGATTGATATGTTTGGCAATTAACATGTCCCTTAAAGTTTCTGAATGAATGTGGATGAATGAGACATAGTGCTAAAACAGATTAGAGAACCATTCCCTAGAGTAATTAGACATTCAGTTATACTTTTACATAAGATAAATTGAAGTAAAATCTATTTTAAATGCAGAGGTGATTTCATAGGGTTGTTTGCTGTATCCAGTGGTTCTCAGACTGTGATCCCCCAGCCAGCACTATCAGCATTGCCTGGAAACTTGTGCAAATTATCTCGACTTTTCAGACCTTTAGGTGATTCTGATAGAGCTAAAGTTTGAGAAGCACTGCCATATAGGTCTATCTTCATTTTTATTATCTAGCTTGGGTAGGCATGTTAGTTTGCAATAATGTTGTATGGGTCTGAACTTCCTATTGTAAGTGACAGAAATCCAACTTGAATTAGCTTAAGCAAAAAGGAATTTAAAGGCTTTTTTAGGTGGGCTGGGAGATTATTGTAGTAGCTTACAGATTCAAAGCAATAGTTGCAAAGAATCAGGGCCCTGGGGGTTGAAACTACTTGTCTCTGTATGACTTTGTCCTGTTTATAGATCCTAGACAAGTGAGAAAGATGGTCACAAGAGAGCCCCAAGTTCACATCCTCTGAGCTTAGCAACTCCGGAAAGAGCTGCTTTCCACCATTCACAAGGCCATCCCTCAACTATTATGTTAATGAGAATGAAAGTCAATGATTGACCTAGTCTGGGTCTTATGTCTAAGTGTAGGAGGAAATAGAATGGGAAAGTGTGCTACTTTGGCAGACTAGTTCACTGCTAGATAATAGGGTTGCTTTCAAAGTATCTTTATTTTTAGTTTCACTGTTATTTATTTATTTATTTATTTTGAGATGAAGTCTCACTCTTGTCTCCCAGGCTGGAGTGCAATGGCGAGATCACGGCTCACTGCAACCTCCGCCTCCTGGGTTCAAGCGATTCTCCTGCCCCAGCCACCTGAGTAGCTGGGATTACACGCGCCTGCCACCATGCCCGGCTAATTTTTGTATTTTTGGTAGAGATGGGGTTTCACCATGTTGGCCAGGCTGGTCTCGAACGCCTCACCTCAGGTGATCCATCCACCTCGGCCTCCCAAAGTGCTGAGATTACAGGCGTGAGCCACTGCTCCTGGCCTTAACTGTTATTTTTATGGGTATAGAGTCTCTTGTCACCCAGGCTAGAGTGTGGTAGCACATTCATGGCCCGCTGCAGCCTTTACCTCCCAGGCTCAAGTGATCCTCCAGCCTCAACCTACTGAGTAGCTGGGACTACTACCACACCTGGCTATTTTTAAAAATTTTTTATAGAGTTGGGGTCTCCTTGTGTTGTCTGGGCTGGTTTCGAACTCCTGGCCTCCAGTGATCCTCCTGCCTTAGCCTCCCAAAGTGTTGGGATTACAGGCATGAGCCACTGCACCCAGTTTAGGCTTAAGTATCTTTGAAAAAGAAAGTGAAATGTAGAGGCTTATAGAACTAGAAAATGGAACATGCTCAAAACCTTATATTATTTGTTAGCTACTCTTTTGTTAGAGAGTAACTACTTCTTAAAAAGTTTAAGGTATCTTAATATGAGAGTTAATGCTTTAGGTTTATTATTTTGTACGAAGTTAATTTTTTTGTCACTATAAAAATGTATTATAGGAGGTCTGGAAAATACAGAGATATAAAAGAAAATTACCAGCCGGGCACGGTGGCTCACTCCTGTAATCCCAGCACTTTGGGAGGCCGAGGCAGGCAGATCACCTGAGGACAGCAGTTCGAGACCAGCCTGGCCAACGTGGCAAAACCCCATCTCTACTAAAAATACAAAAATTAGCCAGGCGTGTTGGCAGGTGCCTATAATCCCAGCTACTTGGGAGGCTGAAGCAGGAGAATTGCTTGAACCTGGGAGGCGGAGGTTGCAGTGAGCTGAGATTGCGCTACTACACTCCAGCCTGGGCAACAGAATGAGACTCTGTCTCAAAAAAAAAAAAAAAAAATTATCTACTGTTTTGCTAACCAGAGACAATTACACTTTGGTGAATTTCCTCTGCATATGTTCTTGCATAGTTATGACTGTATTATGATGTTAATTTTTTCTTTGTTTTGACCAGTGTTAATTTATTTATAACTTTGTGTTGGGGTAATGAAAACATAATCTTAGTCAATATAGATTCCACCAAGGTTGTATGATAATTTTTAAATCTTGTTTTTTCATTTAACTCTACAAGTTAAAGGATGTGTTCATTTTAAGTTTCTTGGCATATAACAACATTAAATAATTTTGCTTGTTAATTGTTCACTTGATGGGCAAAAATGGTTTCTTATTTTATGTCATTAATTACTAATAAGTTTGAGCATTTTTTGTTGAGCTAACTACTTTTCCTTTTTGTGAGTTCCAAGTTCTTTATCTACTTGTCTGTTAACGTCTTAGTGGTTTTCTTATTGATTTGTATGAGCTCCTTAAAAGTGCTCTATTTTCTTTAAATGGTTTTCTAGTTTGAGTTTTAAAGGTTTTTTTTTTTTTTTTGACACATAAGCTTATTTTGTGTATTCAAATTCCATCTGGCTTTTGATAGGTTGTTTTCTTTCTCTCTCTTTTTTTTTTTTTTTTTTTTTTTTGAGATGGGGTCTCACTTTATTGCCCAGGCTGGAGAGCAATGACAAGATCATGGCTCACGGCAGCCTCAGCTTCCTGGTCTCAAGTGATCCTCCTACGTTAGCCTCCCAAGTAGCTGGGACCACAGGTGTATGCCACCATACCCAGCTAATTTTTTGATTTTTTTTTTGTAGAGATGAGGTCTTGCTGTGTTGCCCAGTCTGGTCTCAAACTCCTGAGCTCAAGCGATCCTCTTGCCTTGGCCTCCCAAAGTACTGGGATTACAGGTGTGAACCACTGTGCCCGGGCATTTTATTATTTTTAAGTTTAGAAATTCTCTGCTTTTAGAGATCTGATAACTATTCTGTTGTTGCTATTTGTTTTACTTTGTTTTGTTGATTATAACTATTCCATCTATAATTCATTTTGAAACATGATGTAAGGTGAAGATATTTATTCTTTCTACGATTGTTTTGAATTTTTATGTAGGCTCTGTCATTCTTAAAATATTTTCAAGCTATTCAAAGAAAAATACCATCTTAAGGTGCTTTTTAGTTATTTCTGTAGGCTAATGGTTTTTAATTCCTTGTGAGATTTAAGGACAATGAGAGAGGACAAAAAAACTTTAGTGACAATATATTTTAGCAATGGCAAAATAACCTCTTTTCTGACAAATCTAAACTCTCTTATCAGAGTTAAAAGTTTAGACAACATTTGTGATTAGCCTTCTGTTAGTACAGTGAAAGCATTTGTATTTTCTGCAAATAGCATTTATCCATGAAGAAAATTAGAATAGAAGTCTGTTTAAACAGAAAATTCTAGACTCTTCAGACAGCTCAGGCTTTTCAAAAAGCCTTGTGCTTTGGCAGGAGCCCAGGAGAGGAAGTGTCTACATCTGCTACGTTCTAGAAGCCTTCCCCAAATCACTGTAACGTAGCCAAAAGAGCAGTGTATTTCATTACTGTGTGGTTCTGGAAGTATCTGGAAGTTTGCAGCAAATTCGAGGGAGGAGACTAAGGAGTACTTCCAGTTTTTGTGGTGATCTGTTTTTATTGAGATTCAAGTTAGGGGGCAGTGGGATTATTTTTTAGCTCTTGTAGAACGGGGAGCTTTCAATTTGAACTTGAGCCTTTTGGTTTAGCTCACATCACATAGGAAGACGTGTCAGAGGGGCCTGCACAAAGAGGAATAGATTGACAAGTCAGGGTAACTAATGGGAGCCTGTTACTGGGGCGAACTATACTGTAATGGTAACTTATTCTCCTGTAAGGTAATAAGAAAGACAAAGTTCATGTTTGTAGGGGAGAAGGAGCAAGAGAAGAGTGCTAGCAGGGCATCTGGGAAAGTGAGGGTAAAGCCTTTCTGTTGGTTGGTTTATATCCTCATCTGCCATGAAGAATCCTCACTAGAAAAGACAGTGCTACCATGGATATAGAGCAAAAACACAAATGGGCTTTGCTGCCAGGTTTAAAAAAAGAAAAGAGGCCATAGACATGTCTTAGGCTAAGTTTTTTTTTTACATAGAACACAGTTGATAAGAGCAACAAAACTGAAGTCTGGGTCCTTTGAGAGAAAATACTAGTTTAAATGGACATGGCTATTTATTCGTTTTGGATTCTCTACAACTTAAAAAAAAAAAAAAGGCACAGTGGTACAGACCTGTATTTCCAGCTACTCAGGAGGCTGAGGTGGGAGGGGAGGATCATTTGAGCCCAGGAGTTTGAGTTCAACTTGGACAACATAGCAAGACCCCTGTCTCTTAAAAAACCAAACCAAGTCAAACCAAGAGAACAGTGTCATTGCAATATAATTCGTATACCTTATAATTCACCCATTTAGTATTCATGATTCAATGGTTTTTAGTACTTTCACAGAGTCATTCCACCATCAGTCCCCACAGTCAATTTTATTTCATTTATTTTTTAGAGATGGGGTCTTGCTATATTGCCCAAGCTGGCTTTGAACTCCTGGGTTCAAGTGATCCTCCTGCCTCAGCCTCCCAAGTAGCTGGGACTCCAGGCACCTGCCACTGTGCCTGGCCAGTCAATTTTAGAACATTTTATTGCCCCCAAATCTACAACTTTTGATTTAATTTATTTTAATAAGTTAAGCTATATAGGAAAAAGATGGGCCAGGTGCCGTGGCTCACGCCTGTAACCCTAAAACTTTGGGAGGATGAGGCGGGCGGATCACCTGAGGTCAGGAGTTTTGAGACTGTCTCAAAATATATGTATATATATGTGTGTGTGTGTATATATATGTGTGTGTGTGTATATATATGGATGTATATATACGTGTATATATTATATATGCATATATAACATGTATATATATTTATGTATATATAACATATGTATATTTATGTATATATAAGATATGTGTATATATTATCTATGTATATATGATATGTGTATATATTATCTATATATAAGATATGTGTATATATTATCTGTATATATAAGATGTGTATATATTATCTATGTATATAAGATATGTGTATATATTATCTATGTATAATATATGTGTATATATATTATATGTGTATATATATTATATATAATATGTGTATATATGTATATATATTATATATGTGTATATATTATATATTATATATGTATATTATATACATACATATATGTAATAATATATACATATAATATATATGTGTATATATTATATAATATATGTGTATATATAATATATATTATATGTGTGTATATTATATATATTATGTGTATATATATTATATCTGTATATATAATATGTGTATATATATTATATATGTGTATATATATAATATATATGAAAAAGATGGAACAAATTAGGAATTTTAAGGATTAACTGAAAGCTCTGAAATATTTTTCCTTTAAAATGTATTCTAACATTTTGAAAATGTATTGGTAATATTTAATATTTAAATTGATAAGCTGGTATATTTGTATAGGAAAGTCATAGGATAGGTCTAAATCACAGAGAAAACTTATTTTTCAGGCTATATGAAAAAGCCACCTATTATTCAATTACTCTAATTGTAATAGTGACTAAGGAGAACAAACTCAGCTTGAATTTTTAAGCATGAATTATCAGGTGATAACAAACATACATTTTTCTCTAATATGGGTGCAGTGGCTCACACTTACAATCCCAGCACTTTGGGAGGCTGAGGTGGGTGGATCACTTGAGGCCAGGAGTTCGAGACCAGCCTGGCCAACATAGCAAAACCTTGTCTCTGCTAAAAAGACAAAAAGTTAGCTAGATGTGGTGGCACACACCTTTGGTCCCAACTACTTAGGAGGCTGAAGCATGAGAATTGCTTGAACCCGGGAGGCGGAGGTTGCAGTGAGCCAAGATCGTGCCACGGCACTCCAGCCTGGGCGACAGAGACTCTGTTTCAAAAGAAAAAACCACAAAAAAGAAATGTCATGGTAGTACTCTCATATGAAAAACAAGGTAGTAGCTATTATTAAACAATTGATAATAACCAGCATCAATTTTATGGGCAACCTTGGAATCTTTTACTTTTTCATAGAAATAATAGATAAGGAACTTTTCCTTCTCTTTGTATTTTTTAAGTAATGGCTGCATTTCTCCATTTCTTTTGTAGGTGTGTGATCCTGTAAAATTAAGTCTTCCAAGATGATCTGGTATATATTAATTATAGGAATTCTGCTTCCCCAGTCTTTGGCTCATCCAGGCTTTTTTACTTCAATTGGTAAGTCTTACTACTTGTTGATTTTTGTTGGTTTTGCATTTTTTAATTTCCATTTTTTAGTGTTTTAAAATCAGTAAAAACAAATACAGTGTATTCTCAGAGTGTAGGTTTATTCCCTGCCCCCTAAAAGGTCCTTTTTTAATAATTTGATATTTTCTTTATTACAAAAATGATACATATCAAAGTTAAAGTAATTTAATGCATATACTTCATCTTTTTCAGTGCATAGACATACAAGTAATATACTGCATATATATCTAATCTGCTTTTTCCACTTAATCTACTGTGAACACAAGTTGTTTTTTGTATTATAACTTAAAAAATATTTTATCATTATTATTTTGAATAGAGACAGGGTCTCACCATGTTAACCAGGCTGGTCTTCAACTCCTAGCCTCAAGGGATTCTCCTGGCTGGGCCTCCAAAGTGCTGGGATTACAACAGGCATGAGCTGCCACGCCTGGCCCCTAAGTATTATATACTTATGACTCTTGATTCCAGTATATAAAATGATGGGTTCTTGCGTCCTGTTATAAATAACTAAACAGATTATTTGAAACTTTTTTAGTGTGGCTTTTATTAAATAAAAATTTAATTCTAATTAGTCCCAAAAACAAAGGTAAGGTAAAGGGGAGAACTAAAGAAGTAAAGGTAAAGGTGAAGAAACATTAATCTTTGAAAAGTAGTGTTGATTTGCAATTTAAAAATACATTTTAGATGTAAAGATAATTTGTTAGCACAGTCTTAAGTGGCTTGAAAATTAGAACTGGGACAGTTGATTAGAAAAGTTTTTGGCTTTATTTTGGTTTATCTGGTAAAAAGGAAGAAAAGATCGTCTCCAGCCTATCTGATTCATGCCAGTTAAATTGTCTCATAAAATGAAGCAGTCTCAATCATTCTTATTCTTAACATACTTGTATTGAAGGATATGAGTATTTGATAACCTTCTTCCCCTTCTAGGTCAGATGACTGATTTGATCCATACTGAGAAAGATCTGGTGACTTCTCTGAAAGATTATATTAAGGCAGAAGAGGACAAGTTAGAACAAATAAAAAAGTAAGCAAAATGTTTGCTTATTATGACTCTGACTCAACCTGGATGTTTTCTTTCTTGAGCTAAAATATTCTTTAAGTAGAAATGAAACCCATTTTTGAGTCTTACAAAGCCAGTTGAAATGGCTAAAATAGGAGTATAGAGAACAAGTTAGGCTTGGGCCAACTTTCACATGGAAGAATATGGGTTGAGATAAGAATATGGGTAGATACCAGCCAGATGCGGTGGCTCATGCTTGTAATCCCAGCACTTTGGGAGGCCGAGGAAGGTGGATCACTTGAGGCCAGGAGTTCGAGACCAGCCTGGCCAATATGGTGAAACCCTGTCTCTACTAAAAATACAAAACTAGTCAGGTGTGGTAGCATGTGCCTGTAATCCCAGCTGCTTGGGAGGCTAAGGTGGGAGAATCACTTGAACCTGGGAGGTGGAGGCTGCAGTGAGCCAAAATTGCACCACTGCACTCCAGCCGGGGCTATGGAGCGAGACTCTATCTCAAAAAAAAAAAAAAAAAAGAATATGGATGGATATGGGAAGTTGACTGATAATTTTTTTTTTTTTTTTTTTTTTTTTTTTGCGACAGTCTTGCTCCATTGCCCAGGCTGGAGTGCAATGGCATGATCGTGGCTCACTGCAACCTCCACCTTTCAGGTTCAAGTGATTCTCCTGCCTTAGCCTCCCAAGTAGCTGGAATTACAGGTGTGCACCACCATGCCCGGGTAATTTTTGTATTTTTAGTAGAGATGGGGTTTTGCCATGTTGGCCAGGCTGGTCTTGAACTCCTGACCTCAGGTGATCTGCCCTCCTCAGCCTCCCAGAGTGCTGGGATTATAGGCGTGAGCCACCGCACCCAGCCTGTCTGATAAATTTTAAAAGTATTGCTAATATCTTCTATCCTCCTCTAACCTCTTAGTCAAGCCACCTGCTGCAGCAATTTTCCAATTTTACTTATCCTTTACTCCCATGGTTCCATTGTAGAGATTATAGTGATGGTATGGTTAGTGTTACTTAATTGATACAGTTTTTCTCAAATATGAATTTATTTTTAATTGACTCATGTTCATAGTTAATCCTGACCTGAGAATTCCTGTCTTTTATATAATGAGTAGCTAAGTGTTCAGTTTTTCATTTTAAGATACAGTTTCTAGAAACTGGATGTAAAAATTTAGTATAAGTTGATTTAAATGAACATGTAATTGGATTTGGGTTGGGCTAATTTGTAGTTTGTAATAATCAGTTATTTGGCCCTGGGATCTAAGTCTAAAATTTTTAGACTTTTACTGGAGGGATTCAGTCACAACTTTTACTAAGACAGGGAGGTTCCATTTACTGTAACCATTTGGGAGAAACAAAATTAAAACAAAAAGTCCTATAGTTGTATTGATTCTGCCAAGAGGATGTCGCTTTTTAAAGAGACCTTATAATTTTACTTTAAAAAGAAACTATAGGTATAGTTTAACTCAAAAACTTTGTCATTTTTTTTCTGAGCGTTTCATTAAATTTTGTTTTTCCCTATGAAATATAAATATTCAGTTTTTATGTTTTACATCTGTAGATGGGCAGAGAAGTTAGATCGGCTAACTAGTACAGCGACAAAAGATCCAGAAGGATTTGTTGGGCATCCAGTAAATGCATTCAAATTAATGAAACGTCTGAATACTGAGTGGAGTGAGTTGGAGAATCTGGTCCTTAAGGATATGTCAGATGGTAAGTCTGAAGAAAGATTTCGTGAAAGATTCCTGAGTAAGGCAATATTGCCGCCATATGTAGAAATAATAAAATTAGTGATAAATTCAGTTCCCAGGAAACCAATTCAGTTCAGTGTTGTAACTGGATTATGCCTGGGTGCATTTGGTTTGAATAGAGTTAATGTAGTCAAAATCCTGAATTCTTTGATTAAAAAAGAAGTAATTTCTTTTATTGTTGACTTTTGTTTTGAAATCTGCAAAAGTGAATAGATTATTTGGCATATAGCTTCATTTCTGAGGGTAATCATTTTTATTTTAGGATTACCTTCAAACTGTAAAAATTTATGTCTTTATCTGCAATCAATTTAAAAAAATGTTGGGAGTGTTACTATAAAGAGAAGTATTAGCTGTGTTCTATCTAGTATTTTGAAGTTTAGAATTAGTTTGCTCAATGTAGACAAACTGAGGCTGCAAACAGTAATAATAAGTGATACAATACAATTTGTAGTTGGAGCGTTGGAATGTTTTAGATACTTTAATAACAGACGTAGAAGACTAAATCTGGACTTTAGTGAGGAGGTAAAGGGATTATGCCTCGCCCCCCGCCCCTGCCCTGCCCCGCCAAGAAAAGAAGAGAGAGACGGAAAAGAGCTGAGCTAGTTGTGTAGATAAAATACTCCAAGGGTACTTACCAGTGTTTGTAAGCAGTGAAGTAAACTATTATGCACAGGGATCAGGAAGCCTTGAAAAGAAAAAGATGGCAAGTACTTGTTGTGAATACTTCTTTACTGTGAGAGAGAAATGCCTGTGATTATTTTCTGTACTCTATAACACCTTGGGAACCTTTTTTTTTTTGGAGACAGGGTCTCACTGTCTCACTGTTGCCCAGGCTGGAGTACAGTGGCACAATCGTGGCTCACTGCAGCTTTGAACTCCTGGGCTCAAGCAATCCTCCCACCTCAGCCTCCTCAGTAGCTAGCACTACAAGCATAGACCACCATGCCAGGCCAATTTAAAAATTTTTCTTTCTTAGAAACAAGGTCTTGCTATGTTGCCCAGGCTGATCTCAAATTCTTGGCCTCATGTGATCCTTCCACCTCAGCCTCCCACAGCACTAGGGATTACACACGTGAGCCATGGTTCCTGGCCCCTGAACACATTTTTAAAAGGAAATCCATATATTTATTCTCAAGTAATGAACTAAGTTGTTTTATAATGTGAACCTTGGGACTTTGTTGTTTTAATCTGTAGTAGTCATTCTATAATGCTATGAGAGAGAATATATATATATATTTTAATTTTTCTTAGAATTTTGTTTGTAGCATAAGAAATATTATAGCCTTCTATAAAACTTGTAAAACTTGCTTGTAAAATTCCATACAGAGATTGCAACTGAGAGTTGGTCGTAAAACTAAAAATATTGTTGGAAACAGAGCAGGTCAAAACTCCCATGATTGATCTAATAATGGAATTATACTGGTAAAAAGCCACTGCACTTCCGCCTGGGCAACATGGCAAGACTCTGTCTCTAAAAAGAGACAAAACAGCATAAAAATATGCTTGATATAAACTCTAGCCCTCTTCTAGTTATTTGTTCATTTGTACATTTTCATTAACATAAAAATGCCTGGTCTCAGCCAGGCACGGTGGCTCACGCCTGTAATCCTAGTAGTTTGGGAGGCTGAGGCCGGCAGATCACTTGAGGTCAGGAGTTCGAGAGCAGCTTAGCCAACATGGTGAAAACCCGTCTCTACTAAAAATATAAAAGTTAGCCGGGCATGGTGGTAGGCACCTTTAATCCCAGCTAGTCGGGAGGCTGAGGCAGGAGAATCGCTTGAACCTGGGAGTCGGAGGTTGCTGTGAGCCGAGATTGTGCCACTGCACTCCAGCCTGGGTGACAGAGCGAGACTCCATCTCAAAAAACAGAACAAAACAAAAAAGGCCTGGTCTCTTGCTGTTCAAAATACGTAGCTGGCTGGACACAGTTGCTCACGCCTGTAATCCCAGCACTTTGGGAGGCCAAGGCAGGTTGATCGTTTGAGGCCAGGAGTTGGAGACCAGCCTGGGCAACATGGTGAAACCCTGTCTCTACTAAAAATACAAAAATTAGCCGGGTGTGGTGGCACATGCCTGTAATCCCAGCTACTGGGAGGCTGAGGCATGATAATTGCTTGAACCTGGGAGGTGGAGATTGCAGTGAGCTGAGATCGTGCCACTGCTCTCCAGCCTGGATGACAGAGTGAGACTGTCTCAAAAAAAAAAAAAAGTTGATTATAAGTTAATGAGAAGAGAGGGAAGTCTCATACCTAATTTTTATTCACAAGTAATGATACTTGTGAATTTTAAACCAATTTTTAAACCAATTTTTTGTTTCTTAAGGAGTGTTTAGCATCCATTCTTCTTGGGGTTATATAGTTGTCAGTAATTGGTTTGTTTGATTTTTGCATACTTTATATAAATCCTCTAAGATTAGGTTTATATATTGTAAATTTTGGTTGATCAACATCATGTTTGATAATTAAAACTGATCTAAATATATTTTAGTAAACTAGCTTGGCTGTTGATCTTAAATATATAATTAATATCTTTTCCTTCTCCTTGAAGAATTCCACCAAACTTTATATATTTACATGTTTATATAATGTGTAATACATGGAACAAAAAAACAACTTTAAGAGCACACATTTTACTTACCATCTGTTATCTGGAAGTATAATTGATTGTCAATGAATGTCATTTCAGACCCATAAATGTTCATTTCTCAAACTTAGTGGATGCACTTTGTTTTCTTGCTGTGTTATATAACTAAAAACTCATAACTATTATGTTAGGTGATCTTTACCTGCTAATACAGATACAATTTATATAACAGCGTCACAGTCCTTAAGCAACACTAGGCTTTTGGAAGATTGAACAAGTTAAAAGTACGCCAAGTCTTATTCACTGTATTTAATTTTTTGTTGAGTATGTAGAACTATTCATGGTGTGGTAGAAAATAATAAAATAGATTTTGAACAATCCTTATTAAGTCTCTTTATGGGAAGTTTATGAGGTTCTACAGTCTTTTTTTTTCTTTGATTTATCTATTTCAAGGCTTTATCTCTAACCTAACCATTCAGAGACAGTACTTTCCTAATGATGAAGATCAGGTTGGGGCAGCCAAAGCTCTGTTACGTCTCCAGGATACCTACAATTTGGATACAGATACCATCTCAAAGGGTAATCTTCCAGGTAAGATCATTCTTCCATTCTATAAAATACCTATCACCTAGCTTCTCTCTTGAGTCCATTAACACAATGTTAGTATAAAAAAGACTTTTGCATTTTAAGATTTTAAATTGTAGTTTGTTTCATAGCCTTCGAAGACTAAAGAATCACCTTCCCTTTCTCTTAGGGCTTAATAGTTACGGGTATGCTTCTAGCTTGTTACTCTGAAAGCTTGTATTGATAGAAACTAACTTAAGTAGAGAATTTTAGTGTGTAAGGAAAAGAAACTGTCATTTCACCAATCGTTTTTATTCAGAACACCTAATACTATTTGAAAGCTTTGTATGTAAAGCTATAAGAGAGTTGATAGTCAAAGTTTATATGTTAAATAATTAAAAGCCAAGATGTTTGGGGTATCCACATATGTTTAAAGTGTTCCATAGTATGGAACTTCCTCTTTCTGACCTATTTTTGGCAAAGTCCTCTTTTTAAGTTACAGTTACTTTCATGACAATTTACTTCTGCCATCCCTCACTTTTTCAAAGTTTGTGACTCATTACCACTACTATCTCCTGTTATTGTCAGCTGCAGAAATAAAATATGTTGTCTCTGTCTTCATATTGAAATTGATTTTCTCGGTAAGAAAAAATCAGTGGGATGAGTTGTTCATCAAAATGTTTTCTTGCTCATCTCCCTTTATTTGAGGTGAAGGTATCTGTTGGTAAAAACTAAACATGGTATAATAGTAAATAAAATTTTTGTTAAGCTGGAATATAATTCCATTAATTTTAACTTCCAAAAATACAAATTTGCAAATTTTCAGTTTCTACTAATATTATACATAACACTTTTGATAAGATTATAACCTTATTTTTAAAATTGGCTTCAGGTTTAAAACACATTTAATAGATATTAAGTACTTAATATGTGCCAGCTATTATGTTAGGTACTGGGGACACGTAATGAACAAGACATACACTACCCTCGCCATTAGGGTATTCTTACAGTATAGTAAGATGAGTGTTTGGATGGGAGAAATTCAGGATACCATATGAGCACATCAAAAGAAACCTATTGCTGGACCTCATAAGGGATGTAAAGGAAGAATTCCTGGAAGATAGACATTAAAAAAATTGAGATCTAATGGACAAGGAATTAACCAGATAAATGGGGGAGAGGGAGACAGGAGTGGGTGTGGGAAAAGTGTTTCAGACAGAGGGAACATGTAGAAAGGTCGAAAGGAGAGAGCATATCATATTCAGATAACTAACATGTAGTTCGTATGGCTTAATGTAGAATTCAAGAGGTGACTGCACCAGGTGGATATGGGGGTTTGGCTTTGTGAGAGTAGTGAGAGCTGAGACTAGAGAGGTAAGCAGAAGCCATCTCTTGGAGAGCTTTGTAGGCCATGTGGAAGAGATTGAACTGTCCTGAGTGCAGTGGGGAGCTATTAAAAAGTTTGTAAGGGAAATTTATGATTTTTTCTTTTAGAAATACCATTCTGGCTGCCGAATGGAGATTGGGTTGGGGCCAAGGGACGAAGAACCAGGGAGGAGGCTGTTGCAAATATTTAAGTAAGAGGTGATAGTGGATAGATTATCAAGCTACGAATAGTAGAATTTGATGATGTACTTGATAGGAATTTCTGGCTTCATCAACTGGATAGGTTCCATTTAACAAAATAGGGCTGGCATGGTGGCTCATGCCTGTAATCCCAGCATTTTGGGAGGCTAAGGTGGAAAGGATCCCTTGAGGATAGGAGTTCAAGACCAGCCTGGGCAGCATAGCAAGTCCCTCACTCTACAAAAAAATGAAAACTTAGCTGGATGTTGTGGTGCTTCCTTGTAGTCCTAGCTGTTTGGGAGGCTGAGGTGGGATGTATTCACACTGCTATGAAGAAATACCCAAGACTGGGTAATTTATTTTAAAAAAGAGGTTTAATTGACTCACAGTTCTGCATGGCTACGGATGTCTTAGGAAACTCACAAACATGGCAGAAGGCACTTCTTCACAGGGTGGCAGGAAAGAGAATGAGGGCCAGCAGGGGAAATGCCAGGTGCTTATAAAACCATCCTATCTAATGAGAACTCACTGTCACAAGAACAGCATGGGGGAACTGCCCCTATGATTCAGTTATCTCCACCTTGTCCCGCCCTTGATAGGTGGGGATTATTACAATTCAAGGTGATATTTGGGTGTGAACACAGAGCCAAACCATATCATGGGAGGATCACTTGAGCCCAGGAGTTCAAGGCTGCAGTGAGCTGTGATCACGCCACTACACTCCAACCTGGGCAACAGAGTGAGACCCCTATCTCAAAAAACAAAAAGCAAAAAAGAAAACATCCCACCTCAGCCTCCCAAATGTGTGGTGGTGGGTAATAAATGTTATTTAGATTACTATATGTGTTTTGTTTAAAAAATGATTATATTCCCATCAAAATGGTCCTGAATATTATTTAACCCTGATTTCACTGTGTTTAGTCTTAGGGGCAATATTCATTCTTTGTCAGGTGCTTTTTATCTCCTTGTTGACTTTTTTCCTCTTTTATCACAGTTTTGGGCTAGTTCTTATTGACTTTCCTTTCATGCAAATTCCTTATAAGTAGAATGACTGAAATTTCCTAATCACATTATACCCTATAAGTGGTAAAAAATAATAGCATGAATACTAGCATAAGAGTTTTTAGGCTCCCCCAACCCAGATTATTTTCTGTTGTTAATAGTCAAATATCACAAATGTGTTCGAAGGCTTCTTGTGCACCTTCCCTTGTTTAGAGGTAATGACTGTTCTGAACTTGGTGTGTATCCTGTCATCTTTTTATACTTTATCATATATATTTTCCATTGTATTGTGTTTTTAAATTTTACATCAATAGTACGTCATACTCTATGTATCTTTCTACAACCTTTTTTTAACCTAGTATTTTCAGTAAATTTATCTGTGTTGATCAGATTCATCTAACTGCTAATGTGGTGTTGTATAACATTATTTATTCTTTCTTCTGTGGATGGATGTACATTTAGATTTTGTCCAATTTTTTGCTTTATCAAATGAGGTTTGATACATCTTTGTTGATTTCTTTTTGTGGCCACGTACTCACTTGCAAGGCTTTCTCTCAGGGTATAAGAAATCATAGGGTATTTGGTTTTTCATCATACTTACCAGATGTGGCCAGATTGCTTTCCAGAGCATGCATTTATACTCTCACCAGCATTGTATGAGAGTTCTCATTTCTTCATATCCTTGCCAGCTCTTGGTTTTGTCAGACTTTAAAAATTTTAGCAATTTGGGTGTGAAATGGTGGGGGTGAGGGAGGAAGGATGCATGTATTTTAAATTTTCTTCAAACAAAAAAGAGAAATGTTTAGTGAATTTATATTGATGCCACATCACTCCTTGATTAGTTTCATCTGTTTCTTTTGCATCTTTGGGCCTACCTTTTGAAATGCTTTGTTGGTATTTTAATGAAAAATCTGATAGGTTACATGCATTTTGACATCAGTGTTGTCCTTATAGTTCTTAAGGACTTCCTTCAGTTTTCAGATTGTTTGTTCCCAACCCTGATTGGTTGAATAGATCCATATCTGCCAAAGATATGCTTTTTTTTAAGCTGTGATTTTTTTTTAGGGGGTGGGGGTCAGTAATAGAAAATGTCGTATGTATAAAATTCAATTTGCTTCATGTGGAAGTTGAATGTTCACCCTTCTGGTCACTTGCATCACTGTCTTGGTAAGTTAATAAGGTAACTATAACAAGCAGTAGATTCTCCAGACATCTCTGGAGCTCACTCAGCTATGAGTGTACCACACTGCCTCAGAGGTGGGACATTAACTTCTAAGTGTGTGCATTTTAAACATAATTATCCCTTACAAATTAAGTTTTGACCCATTAAGTGTTCTTGTGAAGTGCAAGAATTTTTGGATTACATGTCTCTCTCAGTTTAACGGATGAACCTTACAAATCTATTTCTTTTTCTTTTTTTTCTTTTTTGATGGAGTCTTTCTCTGTTACCCAGGCTGGAGTGCAGTGGCGCAACTCGGCTCACTGCAACCTCTGCCTCCTGGGTTCAAGTGATTCTCCTGCCTCAGCCTCCCAAGTAGCTGGGATTACAGGCACCCACCACCATGCCCAGCTAATTTTTTTATTTTTAGTAGAGATGAGGTTTCACCATGTCAGCCAGGCTGGTTTCCAACTCTTGACCTCAAGTGATCTGTCCACCTCAGCCTCCCAAAGTGCTGGAATTACAGGCATGAGCCACTACGTCCAGCTAAAAATGTATTTCTAAATAATGTTTTTCGTATAGTGCCTATGATTTTTTAGTTTATTTTCTTTCTTTTCTTTCTTTATTTTTTTTGAGACAGGATCTCACTCTGCTATCGCCCAGGCTGGAGTGCAGTGGCACAATCGCAGCTCACTACAGCCTCAACCTCCCAAGCTAAGGTGATCCTCTTACCTCAGTCTCCCAAGTAGCCAGGACTACAGGCATGTGCCACCACAAGCAGCTAATTTTTGTATTTTTTTGTAGAGACAGGGTTTTGCCATGTTGCCCAGGCTGGTTTCGAACTCCTGAGCTCAAGCAATCCACCCCCCTCAGTCTCCCAAAGTGGTGGGGTTACAGGCAAGAGCCACTGTACCTGGCCTGATATTATAGTTTCTATTGTGACAATAAATTAAAGGACTCTTTAGTGTTAGTTTACTTTCAATTTGGTTTATCATATTCAATTTGGTATGTTCATGTCAGTCATCCATGCCTCTTCCTTTGAACCAAAGGAATTTACAACTTATTCTTGTTTCTCATCAAACTTGGTTTGCTTTTTATATGAAGCTTTTTACAGTCTCTTTCTGCCCATACCACTTTCCTTATTTCATTTTCTTCTTTGTTTTCTTGCCTACTTTTTCTTCTCATGTTCTCTACTTTGGAAACAGCCTTCCTTTTCAAATGCTGCATTACTTTTGATTTATTTTAAAAATCAGATTCCCAGGCAGTCTGCCTTTAATATTGTTAATAGATCAGTAGGTAAGACAAGCAGAAATACTTTACCAAAGCAGAATAGCTAAAGATCTTCTACTGTCTCTTCCATGCTTGTTCAAATAATGTTGCCAGAATATCAAGTCATGTAAAAAAAATATTACTGGTGCTATCTGCGTGGGTTAATGGCATACTGTCATCTTATGTGTTTTGCATGTCCCTAAGAGAAACATTTATAATTGCTGCATTATGAGCTCATCTTCTCAGTTTACTAGTTCTCGTAACCAAAAAAATAATAGCATTGTCAAAATTTAATATGCATCTTTAGTTTCTGGAACTAACTCATGTTAAACTATTAAGAAGTTAGTTTCTCAGCATCTGCTATTGTTGGAATATGTCCATCCAAAATTTAGGTGGTGAAACTTAATGGCCAGTGTGATGGTATTAAGAGGGGGGCCTACGGGAATGGGATTTAAGGCCCTTATGAAAGAGGCTTTATGCAGCCACTAGCTCTCTTGCCCTTCAGCCTTCACCACGTGAGGACATAGCATTCTTCCCCTCTGGAGGATGCAGCAGCAAGGTGCCATCTTGGAAGAGGAGAGCAGCCCTCACTAGACAGGTGAACCCACTGGTGCCTTGAATCTTGGACTACCCAGCCTCTAGAACTGTGAGAAAATAAATTTGTTTTTTTATAGATTATCCAGTCCTTGGTATTTTGTTATGGGAGCATAAGTGAAATGCACTAAGATAGTATCCTTTCCTAGGGTGGAAGGCAGGATAGAGAGTTATTTAAGGGGAAAACATCAAAACGTGGGTCTTCGTCTTCATTTTAGGAGTATACTGATAATCAGTTACTGTCTGTAAGTGAAAACATCAAAACGTGGGTCTTCGTCTTCATTTTAGGAGTATACTGATAATCAGTTACTGTCTGTAAGTGACTAATGGGGGGCCAGAAAAAAAAAGTGAGTGGAGGTGATTGTATGATTTGAATATTTGATTATATTGGGTCATGTGATCCTCCAGTGCATACACCTCCAAGCTTGGACTCTGTTTGATACTGGAATTCAACAGCTCATTGTCAGACCAGGGCATGCTTTTCTGTAGTCTGCAAATGTCTGATCACTAGCAAAACGTGCCCATAACTTTACTTCCTTTTGACTTATTTCTCATGAATTCCTTTTCTGTTAGCATCTTCTTAAAAACATGTGTGACCACCATTGGATAGGTTATAGCTAAGTCCAGTTCTGGTCATTTTAGTGACTCTTTGAAGTATATTCAGTCAAAATTTATTAAAGAAACCATCATTGTGTTTGTTTCTCCACCAGTTTTCTTTGTGATGTTACCAGGCACTTAATAAATATATACAGTTTTATGTGTTTTATGAGAGAAAATGTAGGCTAGTCTGTCTTTGACCAGTAGTTTCTAGTCAAATACAATATTATACTAGTATAATATTGACTTAGTCTCAGAACTGTATATTCTGAGAGAAATGTTGTTGGAGAAGTCATATTTTCTTGTCTAGGCTTGTTGTTGTTTTTTCACATACCTGTCACTTTTTTTTTATAGTGTCAGAAAGGGAACTGTGATTTTCTGTATAATAGCATAAAAAGAGCCCTGTAGGACATGACTTTCTCCCTTTTTTTTATTATTTATAAAACTTCTTTTCTTATGGAAAATATCAAATGTCACACATACACAAAAATAAAGGTAATAACATAATGAACCTGTGCCGTCACCAAGCTCCAAACGTTTTAAACATTTTGTCATTCTTGGTTTAGCTATTCCTTCCACCCTTTCTTTTTGTCGTTTTTGTTGGAGTATTTTAAGAGCAAATCCTAGACATTGTGTCATTTTATCCATAAATAATTCAACATGCATATCTAACTGATCAGGTCTTTATTAAAATTTATTTTTTTGAGGCAAGATTTCACCCTATCACCCAGGCTGGAGTGCACTGGCATGATCATAGCTCACTGCAGCCTTGAACATTTGGACTCAAGCCATCCTGCTGCCTTAGCCTCCTGAACAGCCGGGACTATAGGTGCGTGCCACCACACCTGGCTAATTTTTAAATTTTTTGTAGAGATGGGCTCTTGCTATGTTGCCCAGTCTGGTCTTGAACTCCTGGCTGCAAGTAGGTCTTTGTAATTTATTTTTAATTTTATTTAGAGACAGGGTCTCACTTTATTGCTCAGGCTAGAGTGCAGTGGTACCATTATAGCTCACTGCAGCCTTGAACTCTTGGTCTCAAGTGTTCCTCCTGTCTTAGCCTCCCAAGTAGCTGGGACTGTAGGTATAAGTCACCTGCGCCCAGCTAGTTTTTTTTAAAAAAGTAACATAACCACTTACTATCTCCCTGCTTAACAAGTCGACAGTATTTCCTTATATAATTTAATACCCAGTCAATATTATTTCTCTGGTGATCTCGAAGTTGTCGTTTTACAGTTGTATTTTTTTAAATTATGTCTGTTAAGTCCCTTTTATTCCCTTTTCCTTTTTTTTCTTTCTCTTTATGACATTGGTTAGCTGGGGAAACCTAGTCATATGTTATGTGGAATGTTCCACATTCTGGAGTTGACTACTTTGGTGGTTAACATGTTCCTTTAATGCCTATGTTTCCTACACACTGGTTAGAGCTTGAGGCTTGATTAGATTCAAGTTAAATTTTAAAATTAACTCCATAGGTGGCGCTATGAACTTTCTTTTGAACTGCATGAACCAACATCTAATGTCCTGTCCCAGAGTGAGGTTCAGGTGATGAGAGCCTGATCCCTCCATATAAAGTTCTCCTTAAGTTTTATCTACTGGTTTTGGCAGCCTTTGATGATCATTGCCTAGAACCACTATTTCATTAGGGGTTACAAGATGATGATTTTTTTCATTCCATTATTCCTTATACTTTTATTAACTGGAATTCTATAAACAGGAACGTCCTTCATGAACCATTTGGTTACCCTGAAATATATATAGGAAAGGCAGGGTAAGTCTATAATTAGTCGTCTTTATCAGTTTTCAGAGTAATGAGTTGGTATCCTAACCATTTTTAGTAGTGATCTGTAATTTTCATGACATCATGAATATGGATTTTTTTCTTTTTTTTTTTTTTGTATTTCAGCCTATTCAGTATTACTTTGATCTCAGATTATCCCATTTTAGGCCAGTGGGGAGCATCTTTAGATAGACTTGTTTTTTTGAATTGACTGTGTTATTATTCTTTGATAGAGAGGAAATTTCCTTGCTTTCTGGTACAGTTTTTTTCCAGGTTTCTTTTCTATTCCAGAGTAGGAACCAGGCATTTCTTCAATGAGCCTTGGCCCTTTTTTTCCCCCCCTTAAGAGATAGGTTCTTGCCATGTTGCTCAGGCTAGAGTGCAGTGGCTATTCACATATGCGATCATGGTGCACTACAGCCTGGAACTCCTGGGCTCAAGTGATCTTCCTGCTTCAGCCTTCTGAGTAGCTGGGACTACAGGTTTTCCACCCCTTGCCTGGCAAGGCTTGATTCCTTTGAACAGGGATGACATTTAAGCAGCAGAGTCTAGCTAGGTTCTAGGGGTGATTATTGCTATATAGTTTGTCATAAACAGAGACAGGAAATATGTAAGTTCATATTGTTTAAATTGAAAACCACAGGGTTTATATTTATATCTCTTTTCTTTTGAAAATTTGTTTCCTAAGGATATTAACCTGATTATTCTTTTATTCATACTATTAACTCATACTGTTTTATTGATACTATTAATAACATTAAGACTACTGAATACAGTTTTTTTGTACTTTATATCCTTAAAATATACCACTCTAGATATGATCAGTCAAAATCTTGTTTTAAAGACATCTGAGGTAATTCATTTCTCTTTGTGGCTATGCCCTTAACATGTTATATAGTTGAGTTCATTTATTTCATTTCCTCAGAGTTTTAGGGATTGTCCTGGGTTTTTCTTTTGATTCATTGTTTTCATTTGTTTGTTTTAGAAACAATGTCTTGCTCTGTTGCCTGGCCTGGAGTGCAGTGGCATGATCATAGCTCAGTGCAGCCTTGAACTGTTGGGCTCAAGGGATCCTCCTGTCACAGTCTCCCAAATAGCTAGGCCTACAGGCATGCATGTACCACCATACCTGGCTATTATTTTTTATTTTTTATTTTATTATTATTATTATTTTTTTTCAGACGAAGTCTTGCTCTGTCGCCCAGGCTGGAGTGCAGTGGCATGATCTCAGCTCACTGCAAGCTCCGCCTCCCAGGTTCACGCCATTCTCTTGCCTCAGCCTCCTGAGTAGCTGGGACTATAGGCGCCCGCCACCATGCCCGGCTAATTTTTTGAATTTTTAGTAGAGATGGGGTTTCACCATGTTAGCCAGGTTGGTCTCGATCTCCTGACCTCATGATCCACCTGCCTCAGCCTCCCAAAGTGCTGGGATTATAGGCGTGAGCCACTGAGCCACCGCGCCCAGCCTTTTTTTTTTTTTTTTTTTTTTTTTTTTTTAAATACATTGTCTCATTATTTTGCCCGGGGTTGTCTTGAACTCCCTGGCTCAAGAGATCTTCCTGCCTTGGCCTCCCGAAGTGTCGGGATTACAGGCTCTAGCCACCATGCCCAGCCAATTTATTGTTTTTAATTATGTAAAACTTTTAAATTCTTTGACAGTCCAAACTAGACTAATAAGGTACATTAATAGAAGTCTCACTTTCATTCTTATACTTATCAACCTAGTCCCTTCCTTTTTCTATGTGACCATTTTGACAGTTTTACTATTTCCAGTTTTTCAAAATACAAGCAAATATATATCTACTCCTATATTCTCTCAACATAAACACAAAAGATAGCATACTGGCTGGGCGTGGTGGCTCACACCTGTAATCCCAGCACTCTGGGAGGCCAAGGTGGGTGGATCACCTGAGGTCAGGAGTTCGAGACCAGCCTGGCCAATATGGTGAAACCCCATCCCTACTAAAAATACAAAAATTAGCTGAGCGTGGTGGTGGGCACCTGTAATCCCAGCTACTCAGAAGGCTGAGGCAGGAGAATTGCTTGAACCCAGCAGGACATGGAGGTTGCAGTGAGCCATCGCGCCACTGCATTTTTAGCCTGGGCAACAGAGTGAGACTCCGTCTCAAAAAAAAAAAAAAAAGCATACTATAAATACTGTTATGTACTTTGGTGCTTTAATTTATTGATATACCCCAGTCATTACTTCATGTGTAGAAATCCTTATTTCTTTTTACAGCTACATGTTATTACTCTATTTTGTGGAGGTTCTACAGTTTTTTTTACTTATTGTCAGTAGAGGATGATTTATTGGGAAACTTACAGATGGAAGCATGGTCTTGGGCAGTAGCAAGACAGGTAGATCTCTGCACCGTTAGTCCCCAGACCCATGACTTAAATGCCATAGGGAAAGGGTGTACATGCTCTGTAGGGACAAAGGCAAGCTCCAGAACAGGCAAGAATGCTATGTGTGTCATAGCCTGTAATTTTTGTGATAACATCAAGGTTGCTTTGCTCTAAAGGCAGGATTTATAGTGAGTACATGTTCTTACACTAAGGACAGCAAGTAAAGTAGAAATCAGCAGGCATTCGTGGGACTGAGGTTAATCAAAAGTGAACATGGTAGATTAGCATGCAAGATGGAGTCACTGTTGTCTTCACACACATCAGTTTCTACTTTATTCATCCCATTTCTTAATAACCATCTAAAGATTGCCACCCTGCTGGAGCATGTCCCATGACCGTCCCCTTTCTTTTTTCCCTTAGTTTTCACCCCTATCAGTGTTGTCTTTATTCACTTTTTTTTTTTTTTTTTTTCCCCTGGACGGAGTCTCGCTCTGTCACCCAGACTGGAGTGCAGTGGTGCACTCTTGGCCCACTGCAACCTTGCCTCCCGGGTTCAAGCAATTCTCGTGCCTCAGCCTCCCCAGTAGTTGGGATTACAGGTGTGTGCTACCACGCCCGGCTAATTTTTTGTATTTTTAGTAAAGACGGCCTTTCGCCATGTTGCCCATGGCTGGTCTCGAACTCCTGAGTTCAAGTAGTCTGCCTGCCTCCCAAAGTGCTCAAATTACCGGTGTGAGCCACTGTGCCCAGCCCTTTTCTTTAATTTAGACTGGCATTTATGTATACCATTTTCGTTGTTCATCATTCTTTATTGTACCTCAGACTTTCCTTTTGGAATTTTCCTCCTTGAAACACATTCTTAAGAAGCCCTCAAATGTGCTTTGTTTGGCTTGGAATTCTTTGTTTCCTGAATCTGAACTTCCATGCATTTTAATTTTAGAAATTTTTCTACCGTTATCTCTTTAAACACTATCTTATCTGTATTCTTTCTGTTCTCTTCTTCTAGAATTCCAAGTAGACATACTTAGACTTTAGTTTTTTTGTCTTTGTGTGTGTTTTGTTTTTGTTTTTGTTTTTTTTTTAAGAGATGGAGTCTTGCTCCGTCGCCCAGGCTGGAGTGCAGTGGCGCGATCTTGGCTCACTGCAAGCTCCACCTCCCAGGTTCATGCCGTTCTCCTGCCTCAGCCTCCCAAGTAGCTGGGACTACAAGCGCCCACCACCACGCCCAGCTAATTTTTTGTATTTTTAGTAGAGACGGGGTTTCACCATGTTAGCCAAGATGGTCTCGATCTCCTGACCTTGTGATCTGCCTGCCTCGGCCTCCCAAAGTGCTGGGATTACAGGCGTGAGCCACCGCGCCCGGCCTTGTCTTTGTGTTTTAACTAGCATTTCATGTTTTTAATCCCTCTGCATTCTGGGCAGTTTATGCCATGATAATTTATTTAGCTCTCTCTCCTGGATTTATTGTTCTCTTTTTAGTTGTGTTTAATCTACTTTTTTTTTTTTTTTTTTTTTTTTTGAGACAGCGTCTTGCTCTGTCACTCAGGCTGGAGTGCAGTGGCGTGATCTCGGCTCACTGCAAGCTCTGTCTCCTGGGTTCACGCCATTCTCCTGCTGCAGCCTCCTGAGTAGCTGGGACTACAGGCATCCGCCACCACGCCTGGCTAAGTTTTTGTATTTTTAGTAGAGACGGGCTTTCACTGTGTTAGCCAGGATGGTCTCGATCTCCTGACCTCGTGATCCGCCTGCCTCAGCCTTCCAAAGTGCTGAGATTACAGGCATGAGCCACGGCACCTGGCCTTAATCTACATTTTAACCAGCCTAATGAGTTTTGAACTGTTGTTGATTATATTTATGATTTTTGGAAGGTCTTTTGTTTTTCCCATTCCAATATGCCTGCTCTTTGTTAGGGTATTTTTTATTTTTTTGATGGAGTTTCACTGTTGTTGCCCAGGCTGGACTGCAATGGCGTGATCTTGGCTCACTGCAACCTCTGCCTCTCAGGTTCAAGCGATTCTCCTGCCTCAGCCTCCTGAGTAGCTGGGATTACAGGCACCCGCCACCATGCCTGGCTGATTTTTATATTTTTAGTAGAGACAGGGTTTCACCACGTTGGCCAGGCTGGTCTCGAATTTCTGACCTCAGGTGATCCGCCTGCCTCAGCCTCCCAAAGTGCTGGGATTGCAGGCGTGAGCCACCATGCCTGGCCTAGGGTATCTTATTTGTTCATATTTTCTATTTTTAAATTTATTATAATTTTCTCTATAGCATTGAAATTATCTTTCTTAATGAAAAATGCTATTCCGTTAAATTGATATATCTGCCTATATATTCCTTATTTCCTCGCTTTTAGCTTATTACAGTTTTTTAGCTATAATATAGTTCAGCCACAAAAATCTTTTATACAGGAAGGTCCCCAACCCCTGGTACTAAATCTCAATGAAATAACTGAAAAATAGTAGTATTAAGTCATAGAGTTTAAATTCTTCTTTTCTCATATTGCTGAATTTCTTAAAAGCAAAGTTACCAGTTTACATTGCTGCTTCCTCCCACTATTAGGTTTTGCCATTTAATGTTACAACATCAGGAGCACAAACTTCTGGAGGTGTATGGAACAGATTCCATTTCTTACTTTTAAACATGTGACCTTGGGCATATTAGTTAACCTCTATTTTAGTTCCTCATCTGTAATAAGATGGCTTTGAGGATTAAATAAGTGACAAATACTTGGCAGATAGTAAGACCTCAATAAATCTAGGCCATTATTTTAAAATATTTTTATTTATGGTGGTTTTAATTTCTTCAGTGATGAATGAGACTAAGTATTTTCTGAAGTGTTTTCTATTTATATTTTATCTCGTGAACTATCAAATACCTCCTTTTCTTAAAATAGAAGTTTCACTGCAGAAGCGAGTTGACATAATAACACCAAAAGCACAAGTGCTGAAAGATTAATAAGTTGGACTTCATCACAGTTTCAAAAGTGCACCATCAAGAGAGTGAAAAGACAACACATAGAATGGGAAAAATATTTTAAAATCATGTAGCTAAGCCAGGCACCCGCAGTGGCTCACACCTGTAATCCCAGCAGTTTGGGAGGCTGAAGCGGGTGGATCACGTGAGGTCAGGAGTTCAAGACCAGCCTGGCCAACATGGTGAAACCCCGTCTTTACTAAAAATAAAAAAATTAGCCAGCATGGTGGCACACGCCTGTAATCCCAGCTACTTGGGAGGCTGAGGCAGGAGAATCTGTTGAACCTGGGAGACAGAGATTGCAGTGAGCTGAGATCGTGTCACTGCACTCCAGCCTGGGTGACAGAGCAAGACTCTGTCTCAATAAAGAACTCCAACAGAGTGCAAGCAGTGGTGCAGTCATAGCTCACTGTAACCTTGAACTCTTGGGCTTAAGCAGTCTTCTTGCCTTAGCCTTCCAGCTAACCAGGACTACAGGTATGCAACACAATGTCTGGCTAATTTCTAAAATTTTTTTTTGTTAGATATGAGGGTCTCAGTACATTGTCCAGGTTCGTCTCAAACTCCTGGCCTTAAGCAGTTCTCCTTCTTTGGCCTCCCAAACACTGAATTACAGGTGTGAAACCACCATGCCTAGCCACCAAATTTTTTAAATGGGCAAAAGCTTTGAAAAGGTATTTTTTCCAAAGAAGATACACAAATGGAAATAAGCACACGATAATAGGCCCAACATAATTAGTCACCAGGGAAATGCAAATCAAAACCACAATGAAATGCCTCTTCATACTCACCAGAATGTCTACAATAAAAAAGAAGGACAATAACAAGCATTAGCAAGGATGTGGAGAAATTGGAATTTCATACCTTGTTGGTGGGAATGTAAAATGATGTAGCCACTTTGGAAAACAGTTTGGCAGTTCCTCAAAACATTAAGCATAGAGTTGCTATAGGACCAGTCAGTTCCACTCATATGTATATACTCAAGAAATGAAAACACAGAAACTTACAGACAAATGTTCACAGTAGCATTATGTCCAGAATAGGCAAATTTGTAGAGACAGAAAGTAGATTAGTGGTTGTCTAGGGCTGGGGCAATGTAGGGAAGTTAATGGGTAGTGACTGTTAATGGTTACAGGGTTTCTTTTTGGAGTGATGAAAGTGTTCTAAAATTAGATTTTGGTGATAGTTGCTCTACTCTGTAAGTATACTAAGAACTACTGTAATCTTTCAATGAGTGAATTTATGGTATTTAAATGACGTACTAATGCTGTTTAAAAGAAAGAATCCAGTTGACATATTTACCTCTCCTCCTGTACCTTCATCTCTTGCTCAGATTGTTGGTTAGGAGTGAGATAGATATATCTCATATGGTGGCCGGGCGCGGTGGCTTATGCCTGTAATCCCAGCACTTTGGGAGGCTAAGGTGGGTGGATCACCTGAGATCAGGAGTTCGAGACCAGCCTGATCAACATAGAGAAACTCCATCTCTACTAAAAATACAAAATTAGCTGGGCATGGTGGCACATGCATGTAATCCCAGCTACTCAGGAGGCTGAGACAGGAGAATCACTTGAACCCGGGAGGCGGAGGTTGTGGTGAGCCGAGATTGTGCCATTGCATTCCAGCCTGGGCAACAGAGCAAGACTCTGTCTCAAAAGAAAAAAAAAATGTATCTCATATGGTAATTCCTACTGTTAGGAAATAGTATATTTCAACTTAATGGATGTTTCATTTTGGTATGATGGCTGATAATTTCAGTCTTGGGTTCTCTAGGTTCTGTGTCCCCTATTACCAGCTGTGTGATTCTACATTATGTTATAGATTGTTCCTTTATTTATAAAGTTAGGGTAATTTTTGCTTATCCAGAGGATTATTGTGAACTTCAAATAGAAGTGAGACAGCATTTTGAAAGCTGTGTAGTCCTAAATAAATACACAGTAGTGTTAAGATTCCTAAAGTTCTCTGTATTTTCTTTTCATAGGAGTGAAACACAAATCTTTTCTAACAGCTGAGGACTGCTTTGAGTTGGGCAAAGTGGCCTATACAGAAGCAGATTATTACCATACAGAACTGTGGATGGAACAAGCCCTAAGGCAACTGGATGAAGGCGAGATTTCTACCATAGATAAAGTCTCTGTTCTAGATTATTTGAGCTATGCGGTATATCAGCAGGGAGACCTGGATAAGGCACTTTTGCTCACAAAGAAGCTTCTTGAACTAGGTATGTTATCTGGGCCTAATTTAAGGTTATAGTTATATTGAAGGATATATATTCTCTATTTTTCTGTCTTTCCCTCATTTATATACGGTATTTTCTTACTTGTTAGAAGTCAGGAGCTTTACTTGTTAAATATACATTATCCTCTTCTTTCTTCTCAAAGTAAATGATGGCTGATTTTTCTCACCTAATAGTGCTACAACAGTGTTTCTCTGCTCTATATTCTCCAGGAATTTCAAAATTGAAGCTAACGTAACTAACTCAGTCAAAAATGTTTGTTTACCATGTTGCCATTTTAATCAGTTTCCTTTGAAGGGTGTTATGTTTTATTGCATTTCATATTTTAAAATAAAGTGATTTAAAATAGATGGGCTGAAAATATATTTATCATATTCAAATGTTGGAAAAATATACCTTAGGAGAATTTTATCAGTAGTACTTTGAACAGAGATGTAGTGTTTCTTCAAGTGTGGCCCAAGCACCACATGCATCAGAATTACTTGGATACTTGTTAGAAATGAAAACTTCTTGATCTCTACCCTAGATCTACTAAATTGTAATCTCTGGAGATGGAGTCCAGAATTTGTATGATAATAAGTTTAGGTGGCCTTTCGTATATAATGAAGCTTTAAAACTTTAAAAATTATTTTTACAAAATAGGAAAATATGTGCATGTTAGAATCAAACAGCTCAAAAGGATTGATCTGCCGAAAATGAACTTTGGATAATTGGGGTATTTCTTAGTTGGTTGATAATAAATCAAGATATTGGTTCAAGTAATCTTTTTTCCTTTATTTTCCAGTGGTATTTCCTCTTGATTTAAAATATACTTTGTACTCATTATAGAAAATTTATTAAAACGGAAAAAGATACAGAAGAGTCATCTATAAGCCAGTCACTCAAAGACACCTACACATTTGTTTCCTTTTAGTGTATACGCCTATTCCCTGCACACACTTTTCCTTTGCTTTTACAAAATTAGGTTAATATTGGATATTGTAACATTTATTGTGAACAGTTTCTGAAGGACAAGAAATATTTTACGATCTAAGCTTAGGTATCCTAAACAGCTATTGTCACAAGTGAAATCTCTATATATTCTTCTGCCTTTTTATTTTTATGTGTGTGTGGTTCTCTATTTTTTTTTTCCCCCTCTCAGATGGGCAGCTTAGTCTTCTTTTCTTCTACTAAAAGGTAGTTCAAAATTATGACTAGCAATTCTGAGGCAGTTAGTGGATTCTAGCTTATTCGAAAATTGTATCTTTAGTTTACCTTTTCCTTCTTACTTAGAAATTTGGGACTGAACTTCACTCAGCCCTTAGAAGTAGGCTATGTTTATAATGTATCTGTGGTAAAGGTTGCTTTTGCATTGCTTATCCCCTGTCTTCCTCATGTGATTGTTTTTCAGTCTTGGAAAAATCTTTTTCATTTCTTAAAATAAGTAGGATGAGTAAGATTTTAAAATTCATTTGACATCAAATTGAACTTAGTTCCTTTAGCTGATTAGTAAATTCTCAAAGTAAAAGCACCAGTTGCCACCTTTAAATAAATGGCTGTTTCTGTCTACAGAACTGTCTTTTTTGAGACAGAGTTTCACTCTTTTTGCCCAGGCTGGAGTGCAATGGCATGATCTCGGCTCACTGCAACCCCTGCCTCCCGGGTTCAAGTGATTCTCCTGCCTCAGCCTCCTGAGTAGCTGGGATTACAGGCACCCACCACCATGCCCAGCTAATTCTGTATTTTTAGTAGAGACGAGGTTTCACTATGTTGGTCAGGCTGGTCTCGAACTTCTGACCTCAGGTGATCCACCCACCTCAGTCTCCCAAAATGCTTGGGATTACAGGCGTGAGCCACCAGGCCTGGCCCAGAACTGTTTTTGTATAGGTGACTGTATGTCCTGATTTACTTGGGGGCAGTAGTAACTTATACCTATTATTTTGGTATAACAATTTTTATTAGTGCCTCCTTTCACTCACAAAAGCAACCTGGTTTGGAAGATAAATTATAGTCTCCTATTTTTATATTACTGTATTCTGATGCTTGAACAAGCGTGAACTTACCCATGGACATGCTTTGTTTCTCTTCTAATAGATCCTGAACATCAGAGAGCTAATGGTAACTTAAAATATTTTGAGTATATAATGGCTAAAGAAAAAGATGTCAATAAGTCTGCTTCAGATGACCAATCTGATCAGAAAACTACACCAAAGAAAAAAGGGGTTGCTGTGGATTACCTGCCAGAGAGACAGAAGTACGAAATGCTGTGCCGTGGGGAGGGTATCAAAATGGTAAAGTGGAAAAGCCAATTGTGTGTATGTGAATGTGTGTGTGTATGTGTTTGTACACAGTTCTGGAGAGAATCAGTTATTTTATATTTAAGCCTATGTGATAAAAATCAGAATGACTGCATAAAATATTACAGTATGTCAGCTTAGGCAACATAGACCCCATTACAAAAGAATTTAAAAATTAGCTGGGTATGCTGGTGTACACTTGTAGTCTTAGCTACTCAGGAGTCTGAGGTGGGAGGATCACTTGAATCCAGGAGTTCAGGAGTACAGTGAGTTATGATTACACCACTCACTCCAGCCTGGGCTACAGAATAAGACCCTGTCTCTAAAAAACTTTTTTTTTTTTTTTTTTTTTTGAGACGGAGTCTCTCCCTGCCACCCAGGCTAGAGTGCAGTGGCACGATCTCAGCTCACTGCAAATTCCGCCTCTTGGGTTCAAGTGATTCACCTGCCTCAGCCTCCTGAGTAGTGGGATTACAGGTGCCCGCCACCACACCTGGCTAATTTTTGTATTTTGAGTAGAGGTGGGGTTTCACCATGTTGGCCAGGCTGGTCTCAAACTCCTGACCTTGTGATCCACCTGCCTTGGTCTCCCAAAGTTGTGGGATTACAGGCGTGAGCCGCTGTGCCCAGCCTAAAAAACTTTTTTAAAAAAAATTACAGTATACCATTATCTCTCTGTGGGTGCCACATTTAATATGTTCCAATTATTAGTAAAATAGCTTTAAAATAAAGCTTGTGAATCATACACTATTACATATGTTTGTGGCAATATTACCTTTTTCATTTGATCCTTCCAGGGTGAAGGATCAAATAAGTTTAAAGGAAGTGATAGTTTTTCTTATATTTAATGCCAGAGAGATTTCAGCAGTATTTTTTTTTTTTTTTTGAGACAGAAACCCACCCCATCACCCAGGCTGGAATGCAGTAGCACAGTCTCGGCTCACTGCAACCTCCGCCTCCTGGGTTCAAGCAATTCTCGTGCTTCAGCCTCTCGAGTAGCTGGGACTACAGGCATTCACCACCATGCCCAGCTAACTTTTTTGTATTTTTAGTAAAGATGGGGTTTTGTTATGTTGGCCAGGCTGGTCTCAAACTTCTGACCTCAGGTGATCCTCCCGCCTCGGGCTCCCAAAGTGCTGGGATTACAGGCGTGAGCCACCACACCCATCTGTTCAGCAGCCTTAATTAGAGATAATAACACTACTCTGTGCATCTTATGAGATACGACAGATTCATCTATACAATAATCCCTTGTAGTTTTGCTCCTAGTTAATCTTGACAAGATTGCTTAGTGAAATGCTTTAGTCTATTTAATACTGAAAATGCAGAAAGTTTTTAACAGATTTTGTCTTTAATGTTTCTTTAAAATATGTCTATAAATATTACTTTGTTTATTGTATATGTATTTATAACTCAGAATTCCAGTTCTATAGATGTTAATAGATATTAGGCCAAAAGCAAAAAAGAACAAAGTCTGGGGAACATTTGTTAAACAAAGTTGAACATAGGTTTTTGTTTAGCCTCAAGACTTCTCAGAACCTTTTTATGATAATGTGCATTGTGATATGATATACATTCTTTCTCAATATTAATTGATTATGGAACGTTTTGAAAAGGAATTTAATGTGGTATTAGTTTTCAGTTGAACGCAGGCTTCCATAGAAGGTGTTAGTGAATTTTTGGAGTAAGTACTTTTAAGTGTAAACATTTGAAACGTGTTTAACATTTTCTTTACTACTGGTAAACTCAAGCTGGGCTTTGCATTTTGATATTGATGACTGTTGACAGCTTAACCACTAACAGCAAACTATACAATACCTATGGTGACACTTTTGATAGGTAGGTTCATGGAGTCCTAGGAGGACATGCTTGAGCTAATGAGTAAATACAAAGATAGTGACACTGTTAGACTCATTAAATATTTTCTTCTCTTTTTTTTTTTTCTGGACGGAGTCTTGCTCTGTTGCCCAGGCTAGAGTACAGTGGCGCCATCTTGGCTCACTGCAAGCTCTGCCTCCCGGGTTTACGCTATTCTCCTGCCTCAGCCTCCTGAGTAGCTGGGACTACAGGCGCCTGCCACCACGCCCAGCTAATTTTTTGTATTTTTAGTAGAGATGGGGTTTCACCTTGTTAGCCAGGATGGTCTTGATCTGACCTCGTGATCCGCCTGCTTTGGCCTCCCAAAGTGCTGGGATTACAGGCGTGTGCCACTGCGCCCGTCCCCTCATTAAACATTTTCTTTTCTGTTTCATTACTAAATATTTTAGTATGTATCTTTTAAAGATACAAATTCAAAATAACAACAATACCATTATAACCTAAAAATTCACAAGGTTTGTACTATCAAATATCTGGTGTTCAAATTTCCGCAGTAAGCAGAAATTTTTATTGCTCTTAATAACTCTTAAGGAACAAAATAAAACTGTAGATATAAAACAAGAGTGCTATTTTCCCAGTTTGTTAATGTAACACATACTCAACTTTGCCTAAGATCAAAAGAACATTCTTGCCAGGCACGATGGCTCATGCCTGTAATTGCAGCACTTTGGGAGGCCAAGGTGGGTGGATCACCTGAGGTCAGGAGTTCAAGACCAGCCTGGCCAACATGGTGAAACCCCATCTCTACTAAAAATACAAAAAGTTAGCCAAGCATGGTGGCAGGGGCCTGTAATCTCAGCTACTTGGGGGGCTGAGGCAGGAGAATTGCTTGAACCCAGGAGGCGGAGGCTGCAGTGAGCCGAGATCAAGGCATTGCAATCCAGCCTGGGTGATAGAGCAAGACTTTGTCTAAACAAAAACAAAAACAAAAACAAAAAATTCTTTTTCTCAGAATAGCTACATTCATCTCATCATTATATAAAAGACTTACTAAAAATTAAAGCCTTGGATTTGACTCTAGGTAAAGTGCATGGAGAATAAACATGAATCATTATTTGTTTTAGTATATTATTAGTATAATAATTGAAACAGACTACTCATATTCCTGCTTATGTGACATACTTGTTTTTGTTTTGTTTTGTTTTTTTGAGACAGCATCTTGCTCTGTCACCCAGGCTGGAGTGTAGTGGCATGATCATGGCTCACTGCAACCTCTACCTCCTGGGCTTAAGCAATCCTCCCATTTCAGCCCCTCAAGTATGTGGGACTACAGGCAAGTGCCTTCATGTCCGGCTAATTTTTTAAATTTTTTGTAGAGATGAGATTTCGCTGTGTGGCCTAGGCTGGTCTTGATCTCCTTGGGCTCAAGTGATCCTCCTACCTCAGCATCCCAAAGTGCTGGGGTTATAGGCATGAGCCACCATGCCAGGCCTGACATACTTATTTAATTAAGAGAAGTAGGCAACAAAATAACTTATTAATATAATACGTAGATGATTGAAGGGAATTTGTTGACTGCTCTATTTTTATACTGCCTAATAAAAGCATCTGGGATCTTTGTTTAATAACTTATTTTTTCTTTTTCAGAGCTATCCATTTTTGATTTCGCCCTTAAAAAATTCCTTTTTTTTTTTTGCCACAAGCATTTAACTGTGAGGTATTTAGGAAAACCTAGTTTTTTTTTTCTTCTAGAAACTTTTTGTCTCTGGGTGCTTTCCAGTTACTTTGTGCCATTTAGAGCAATGCCGGGCATTCATTTAATATTTTCATAAACATGGCATTTTTTTTCATATTTAAACATTTGAACTTTATTTTGATGAGTGAAGGGTTAAAAGAGATACACTACCTTTTTCCTTATTTAAGACCTCGCCTCTCTCACCCAGAAAATAATCATTAATACTGTATTTAAAATTCTGAACATCCTGTTAGAGGCAAAATATTTGCAGAGTACTGCTTCTTTTGTATATTTTTCCAGAGATACTCTGTATATGCAGGCATAATTATTGTCTCTTATCTGCATAGGAATAGATATTAAAAGTATTATTACTCTAATATATTCATCATATTCTTAACTTTATGTTTAGACCCCTCGGAGACAGAAAAAACTCTTTTGCCGCTACCATGATGGAAACCGTAATCCTAAATTTATTCTGGCTCCAGCTAAACAGGAGGATGAATGGGACAAGCCTCGTATTATTCGCTTCCATGATATTATTTCTGATGCAGAAATTGAAATTGTCAAAGACCTAGCAAAACCAAGGGTAAATAATGTTTTCTTTCTTTCTCGTCAATTTACTGTACCTTTGTATCAATTTTTCTTTGTAAAAAAATAGGATAATTGATATACTAATAACGCCACAGATTTTTTAAAGCTATTTTGCCTCAGCATAGTGGAGTTACTAATGATGCTGTGTTTATGCCAGATTTTCCATTTGTTATCAGCACAAGTAACGTACCCTTCAACTGGGTTTTAAGCACTGAATTATGAAAATTATTGATGAGATTTTTATTCACCATTAACAAATTTGTGTTTCACTGTCTTCCTGATAAACTTTTCTCTATATTTTGGAGTCTTTTAATCTCAGAGCCTACTCAAAGTCCAGCTTTTTCACTTGTGTATTTTTACTGAAAGAATACCGTGGGAGTATTTTTATTCCCTTTTTAGGCACATTGTTACTATTATAAAAAGATATAATTGGGCACAAGCATTACGTTAATTTGAAATGGTGATAGTTTTCTGACTTTAACCCACATAATTTCTCTTAAAAAGAAAAAGAATCTAACGTAAACCCAATCTATAAGCTTAGTGTTGAGCATAAAAACTCTTCAGTGAGAATGTGGAAAAGACTACCCTTTATGCTCTTGCCTTTTCCCCCATCAGCTTGTTCTTAAAAACATATTTGGTCTTCTTGATAGTAAAATACAAGCTGCCATCACTTTCATAAAGAGATTGTTAAATAAATTCAAGGCATGCTTTGCTGTCTTACTACACAGGAGTTGGCAGATTTTTTCCATAAAGGTCAATATTAGATATTTTTTAGGCTTTGGAGGCCATATGATCTCTGTCATGACTATTTAGTTCTGCCATTATAGTGCAAAAGCAGCCAAAGAAAATATGTAAATGAAAGAGTGTGGCTATATTACAGTAAAATTTTATTTCCAGTGACAGGCAGCAGGCTGAATTTGGTCTGTGGCCATAGTTTGTTGACCCTTATTATATCAAAGGTTTGAGTTATCTGGATATCTATACTACAAAATGAAATTAGAATTTCTTTTAGAGTTTTTCTGCTTCTCCAAATTGGTGGGTTTTTTTTTGTTTTTTTTTTTTTTTTTTGGTCAAAGATTACATTATAAATGCAAAAGACTGGTCTAACATTAATATGTATTATTGGTGCCATCCAAGGTAATTAATTCATTTCAACTTGGAGATCAAGTTATATTCTGGAGATTCCTCAATTTGGATTGTTTTTGATCAATAAATTTAATGGCAATAAAATTTTATGCTTTCACAACCTCAGAATCATCCTTCCATTAAAAAAAAATTTAAATTATTATCTAGGCGGTCACCTCTTTCTTAACTGTTTTTAACATTTATGAGCTCTTTTCCTCTGCCTTTGTTCTCAGTCCAAGATTATTTCACTGTGTATGTTAATGAGTGGATGTCTTGAAGGGACAAAAGATTGACCTTAAAATGAATTTTAAACATTAACCTGTGCAAACAGTTCCATCACTAAAAAAAATTAAAGTCAAAGGTTTTGGAATGGATCATTAATTGCAAATAAGCATTCTTCTTTTTTTTCCCCCTTCTCTCCCCACCCCAGATGGCCATTCTTTTAACTGTAAATTAGACTTCAAATTTTAGATATGTCTCTTTTTCTCACTGTCATGTCCTTTCACCATTGAAAGAAATTTAATTTCCAATCTCTTTTGTTTGTATGTCCTCCATCTGTGCAAAACAAACAAAAAATTGAAAAAAAAAAAAAAAAGACAACCCAAAAACCTAAAAAACTAACTGGCTTTCAAGGCTCAGCACAAGGTGACTGGAAGTATATGGAGTTATTTTCTCTTTTTAGCCTCCTTTGTAAAAACCCTGGAATTCTGACTGGTTGGGTAAATGTGATTTAGTTTTTTGTCTTGTAATGCAACTATTTTGATGGTTGGCTTCACAGCTGAGGCGAGCCACCATTTCAAACCCAATAACAGGAGACTTGGAGACGGTACATTACAGAATTAGCAAAAGGTAAGAGATGCGTATGCTGCATATTTTGCCCTCTAATGAGTGTTTTATACATCTTACAGGAATTATTCATTTAAGGGAAATAGGTCATTTTCAGTCACCAGCTCAAGTCACCACCCTGTATATAAACAGGATAACGCATGGATAAACTGCTTTGTGTTTCACAGGTCTTTCTCCTTCACTAGAAGTTCTGTTTTTAATCTTTAATTGGTATGTTATTTTTAGGGAATTAATATGCTTTTTATCTTTCTTCAGATCAGATGTCAAATATCCAGGAAGTGGCCTGATACTTGTTTTCTTTTTCCCTTTTGTTGCCAAAGGGGGAAATAAAGCAACAGCCTCCTGAATCTGGGAGTAGTAGTCTTCACCTATGCAGTTTTCTCATATTCATAAATGCTGCGGTGATTCACATCCTCCTTCATGGTGATTATGTTGGCATTTGTTCATACATCTTGTAAAATACCATTGTCATTATGTAGTAATCTGTATTCCTCCTGTTGGAGTTTTTTATTTAAAAAAATTCACTGACTCAACAGTTGGCAGTAGGAAGAACAGAGTTACGCTTCTGAGCTCAGTCTTCCAAAAATTAATTGTAAACTTAGTTGCCTTTTACTTTGCCAGAGAGATTTAAAAACAGTTTTATCTCAGAAGTTTAAAAAATGAATTTAAGGAGTCTACTATTTTTTTCAAAATATTTAAATAACTTCTAGATCTGAGAAAGTTTCTGTGAAACCCAGTGCTATAAATCATTTACATACAGCTTCAAATGATTTTTTTTTTTTAAAAAAGTGAAAGGACAATAAATCTACAACAAAAATCTGTCAACTCATTTTCTCTTGATTTGGAAGTGGCTGTTCTTACTGCCACCTTTCAAAATGTTTTTGTGGATTTGAGACCATTACCCACCATCCAGACCAATCTGAACCCTTCCAATCACCTGTGGCTTGGCAAAACAAAACAAACAAAAAGCCCAAAATTGCCTGCTACTGGAGTAAGTCCTTGTCCTTTCTCTTTTTTTGTAGCTGAGCCGAGCTACAGTACATGACCCTGAGACTGGAAAATTGACCACAGCACAGTACAGAGTATCTAAGAGGTAAGGGAGTAATGGAGAGAACTTTAGTCATATTTGGACCATTTCTTTCTTGTGAATCTAATTTTCTGAAAACTCATGATATAGTTTCTAAGACCTAGGTGGTTAGGCATAGATATTTGATAATATCTGTGCTGGAGTTTTCATGATGGACTAATAAACATGGTTATGGGGCAGTTAATAGGGGTTTTCCAAAGTAACTTGCATAATGTCTGTTGAGGCTCCCCAAACTTTGATAAGTGAAATGTATTCTCATATTGAACTAAGAGAATTTCCCAAATTCCCTTCATTAAACAAGGCCTCTTTTGGACTCTGCAGTAAAGCAGGGGTTTAAAAATCTCAGGGTCACCCAGTAGCTGCAGGTATTGCATAAGTAAGTGCCTTTATAACAAAGCCTTTGCAAGTTCCTTGCTTTTAACAATGTTTAAAGATAATCTTATTAGGTTATTAGTTGATTGATCACTAAAATAATTTTTTAAAAAGAGCTCACTGTATAACTTAGAGCTCACAGAATTGGGTGACAGTATTACAACAGAACTCCTTTTCCATCTACTTGTGAAGGTTTCTCGGCTCTCATGAAAATAGAAATATCTTTGTGCTGAATTTTTATTCTAACAAGTAGAATATTTATCCACAGACACAATAACTAATGAAATATAACAAATATAAGCCCCGTCCATCTCATTAGGAACATCTTAATACATTTTCACTTGTTTATACCTGGTAACGATTATTTAGTCATGTTATTTAGATTAACAAATGTGAATAATAATTATAGTAAAAATTCAGAAGATACTATCTTTAACACAGCCTTTTTATAGGTCTTTAACACAGGCTTTTTGTTTTAGGAAATTCATATTTTAATTGTATAAATATTTTTAATATAGATAAGTATAATGTGATAAATAAAAGATTTTCAGGCATAAAAATGTGTCACTGTAGGACAAGGTTTCTTAACCTTGTCAATAGCACTATTGACATTTTGAGTCAGATAATTCTTGTTGTTGGGGGCTATCTTCAGCTTTGTAGGATGTTTAATAGCATCTGTGGTTCACTGGATGCCAGTAGCACCCTTCCTTAAGTTGTGACAATCAAAAATGTCTTCAGACATTGTCAAATGTCCCCTGATAGGTAAAATCCCCACCACTACCTCTAGTGACTCCACCCCTGTTGAGAATTACTGTTCTGTGATAAGAATGGAATGAAAATGTAACATCAAGAAAAAAGTGTAAAATGTCCAAGTATTAAAAAATATTTTGTTCACATATTTTAAGTGGATGATGGTGGATATCAAATCATTATGGTATTTAGATTCCAGTGGATACATTTAAAGTAATCATTGTTTAGAAATTACCAACGTTTTCAATATGACAATTCAATCATTTGAAACTAAATTATGAAAAATTTTAGTTGTCAACTAAAAAAATTATGCAAAGGCAAACATAGATTTTAACAAGCATTTTAGGAGGTACTCAGAGAAATTTTGAAGATTACTGCTGTCTTCAAAAAGACAAAAAAATTAGGCTGGACCGAATGCATTGATTCAGCATTTCCTTTTTCTTTTTTGGGCAGAACCATATGCCTTTTATATATTAAACATTACTATACATGTCTTGGTTTCTTGTCTCTGCTGTATAACACCACCTGCCCTTTTGCCCCAGTAAGAGAGAAAAAGTTTTTTTCTTGCCTATCACTAGCTTCATAGCTGAGACCTCTATACCAAAAGACAGATTAACAAGAGAAAAGCATACAAATTTATTTAATACAAAATTTACATGACAAGAAGCCTTTAGAAATGAAGACCCCAGCCTGAGCAACATGGTAAAACCCCATCTCTACAAAAAATACAAAAAAATTAGCCAGGCGTGGTGGCATGTACCTGTAGACCCAGTTACTTGGGAGACTGAGGTGGGAGGATCACCTGAGCCTGAGGAGGTTGAGGCTACAGTGAGCCATGAGCACGCCACTGCACTCCAGCCAGGGTGACAGAGTAAGATCCTGTCTCAAAAAAAAAGAGAGAAAAGAAATAGAAAAAAATGAGAACCCAAAGAAACACAGAAACCTGTATATTTTTATGCTAGGTTTGATGAGTGGATAGTCATACAGAAGTATGACGAACAAAGGGGATATGATCTAATGGTAATAAACTGGGGGAAACTTAGCAAAGCCTGTTTGTTCAGATACTTCTTGATATCTCTGTGTCTCAGGATAAGGATGTTCCTTTCTTCCAGGTAGAGAGAGGATACTTCTGGATTGAAAGTCTTATACTACTTTAGAGGAAGGTCAGAGAATTCTTTTTTTTTTTTTTTTGAGATGGAGTCTCGCTCTGTCGCCCCAGGTTGGAGTGCAGTGGTGCAATCTCAGCTCACTGCAAGCTCCGCCTCCTGGGTTCACGCCATTCTTCTGCCTCAGCCTCCTGAGTACCTGGGACTATGGGCATCCGTTGCTGCCCGGCTAACTTTTTGTATTTTTAGTAGAGATGGGTTTCACCGTGTTAGCCAGGATGGTCTCAATCTCCTGACCTTGTGATCCGCCCACCTCGGCCTCCCAAAGTGCTGGGATTACAAGCGTGAGCCACCGTGCCCGGCCCAGAGAATTCTTTTATGGCCTGCTTAAGGGGAAAAGAGTGGGAGAAGGTCAGAGAGACCTGCTTCTGCTCAAATGCTACAGTGCCATATTTTGGGGTAGAGTGTCCTGAACCCCATTAGAAGACATGAAGAAAATTTAAATTTGCCATAATATGATTTTCATTTTAATCACAGGAGCAATTATCCTTAAGGAACACTAATAGATAGTAAGGATTTGCAGAAACTAATTTCCATAGACATGTTTTGAGATATGATTTACAGTGCTTCTGAACATTGCAATTAACCCGATTTTTACGTTAAGCTAATTTTCCATTCTATTACAGAACCTAATTCATATCTACAAAAAAACCTTTCTTTAAAAAAAAAATTAAACTTACAGATTTTATCAGATTATTGCATGGTTTTACACATTTTTTTCATAAAGTTTGTAAATAGCTAAATTCTCTAGATTTGCATGCTTCTAGGAAGCATATAAAACAAAATTACGGCCAGGAGCGGTGGCTCACGCCTGTAATCCCAGCACTTTGGGAGGCCAAGGTGGGTGGATCACAAGGTCAGGAGATCAAGACCATCCTGGCAAACATGGTAAAACCCCATCTCTACTAAAAATACAAAAATTAGCTGGGTGTGGTGGCGCGCCTGTAATCCCAGCTACTCGGGAGGCTGAGGCAGGAGAATGGCTTGAAGCCGGGAGGCAGAGATTGCAGTGAGCCGAGATTGTGCCACTGCACTCCAGCCTGGCGACAGAGAGAGACTCCATCTCAAAAAAAAAAAAAAAAATTTCATGAATTCAGTGTTTCTTGGAAATTTTCTATGTATACAATGGCCCTTTTGAAGAAATATCCAGCCCACAGTCAGTGGACTGTTGCCAATAAATCAAAGTAAATCACTGTAGGAAAGTGATCTATACACTTAAAAAAAAAAAAAAAAATTTCTAAACATTTCAAACCTATTTTTTAAATATTCTAATTTTGTGGCTCTTAAGCAGTTTTATTGGATTTTTGAGAAAGGTACAACCATACTTACATATTATAAGTGATAGCAGAAGGTATTTAGCTACTGGCATTAGAAGGCCAGGCATGGTGGCTCATGCCTGTAATATCAGCACTTTGGGAGGCTGAGGTGAGAGGATGGTTTGAGCCCAGGAGCTTGAGACCAGCCTGGGTAGTGTAGCTAGACCTCGTCTCTATTTACAAAAAATTAAGAAAAAAATTAGCTGAGAGTGGTGGTGCACATCTGTAGTCCCAGCTACCCAGGAGGCTTAGGTGGGTAGATCACTTGAGCCTGGGAAGCAGAGATTGCAGTGAGGTGAGCTGAGATTCCACCACTGCACTCCAGCCTGGGTGATAGAGCAAAAACTCTGTCTCAAAGAAAAAAAAGGAAAAAGGGCATCTCAGTTGCCAAATGGAAGAAAATTTGTGTTCTGATGTCAGTTAATTTAATCCCTTGTAGCCTGGGAACATCTGTATTTTGAATGATTTAGAAAAGAATTTCAAATATCTGTATTTAGAGAACTGTCTAAGCGATGACATCACCTTCAGTGGAAGTAATAATTTGTTCCAGCATTTCAGCAAATAGAATTTTTTTGGCAAAATATTTTTGGAACTCCTTTACTATTTAAAAAACATAAAACAGGCTGGGCGCGGTGGCTCACGCCTGTAATCCCAGCACTTTGGGAGGCCCAGGTGGGCAGATCACGAGGTCAGGAGATCGAGACCATTCTGGCTAACATGGTGAAACCCCGTCTCTACTAAAAATACAAAAAAATTAGCCGGGTGTGGTGGCTGGTGCCTGTGGTCCCAACTACTGGGGAGGCTGAGGCAGAAGAACGGCATGAACCCAGGTGGCGGAGCTTGCAGTGAGCTGAGATTGCACCACTGCACCCCAGCCTGGGCAACAGAGCGAGACTCAAAAAACAAACAAACCCATAAAACAAAAAAGGCTTTTTTTTTTTTTTTTTTTTTTTAAGAGGCAGGGTCTTGCTCTGTCATCTAGGCCTAAGTCCAGTGGCATGATCATAGCTCACTGCTCCCTCCAACTCCTGGGCAGAAGTGATCTTCCCACCTCAGTCTCCCGAGTAGCTGGGAATACAGGTGCACACCACCATCCTTGGATAATTTTTAATTTTTTTTTTTGTAGAGACAGGGTTTCACTGTATTGCCTAGGCTGGTCTCAAACCCCTGGGCTCAAGTGATCCTCCCACATCAGCCTCCCAGAGTGTTGGTATTACAGGCGTGAGCCATTGTATCCAGCCAAAAAAGGCTTTACTTATGTTACTGACCATCTGTTAACTTTTGGCAAGTCATCTCTGTCTTTTCCACTATTAAAAAGCAAATAAAAACCCTAAGAATTTACTACAGCTTGTAAATGAAAAAGCTAAGAATTTTGGCTAGATCAGAGAAATGGAATTTGAAGTTTTTGAAATGTAAACATTCAGTTTTGTGCTCTGAAAAGATGGTTAAGTGAACTCATAAAGTCTAGTTAAAGTAATATAAATAATGACCTATGCAATAATCTGTTTAGAGTGGTAGAAAAACTTTTTTGATTCTGGTGGGGAAGTGATTTTCATTTTTTTACTCTGAAGTGATGATTTCCTACAATATGGTATTTATGATATAAATGTAACATGATATTTATATATGCGTGTGTGTGTATTTATTTATTTTATTTTACTTTATTTTCTTTCGGAGACAGGGTCTCACTCTGTCACCCAGGCTGGAGTGCAGTGGTTCAATCATGGCTCACTACAGCCTCCACCTCCCAGGCTCAAGCAATCCTCCCACCTCAGCCTCCTGAGTAACTGGGGCTACGGGTGCACACCACCATGCCCAGCTAATTTTCGTATTTTTATAGAGATGCGGTTTTGCTTTGTTGCCCAGGCTGGTCTTGAACTCCTGGGCTCAAGTGATCGTCTCACCTTGGCCTCCCAAAGTGCTGGAATTACAGGCATGAGCTACCATGTCTGGCCTTAAATATATCATAAATATGATATTTAGGCTTAAGATTTTGTTTACCCTTGTTACTAAGGAGCAAATTAGTGTTAAAGTATAATATATATAAACAAATACAAAAAGTTTTGAGTGATTCAGGTTTTTTTTTTTTTTTTCCAATGGCATAACTTTTAACAACACTGCCCTCTAATGGGTTGAACTGTGGTACTCAGACTGAGATAACTGAAATGAGTGGATGTATAGTATTATTGCATAATTATCCCACTATGAAGCAAAGGGACTGGATAAATTCCCAGTCTAGATTATTAGCCTTTGTTAACCATCAAGCACCTAGAGAAGAATTATTGGAAATTTTGTCCTCTGTAACTGGCACTTTGGGGTGTGACTTATCTCTTGCCTTTGTAAAAAAAAAAAAATATATATATATAGTGGTTTTAGATTAGCTAATCATAGAATATTCTTATGTGTGTGTTGGGTTAGAAGAAGAAGGTAGTGATCATGTTCAAATTATATTACTGACATTTTTCTTTGGAGCCTTCCTTACTCACATATTAGAAGTGTAGTTTTGCAGTGTGAGAATGTTGCTTCCTTACTCTGTGCATTCTAGTGATATTTTATAAAATCATGAAGTTTTTTTTTTTTAACAGCAGAAACTCAGTAGAAGGGAAAAAAGCGTAGAAACGTTACTCTAATTGAACGCACAGCTTTGGCCTCAGGTCCTGTCATTAAGGCCAAAAGGAAGATACTTTGGGCTATTTAATTTTTAATGGAAAAAAAAAGACACATATAAAGTTATCTGAAGAAATAGTTCTTTTTTCTCCTGGCACTAAATTGTGTTTTATGGGGAAAAACACTGTATAATTAGTTGATATTTTCAGTTACAGTTGTACAAAAGATAAATGATCTTCAAATGATTTTTCCTATTAAATGCTATAACATTTAAAAAAAAAACCCAACTCAGTTAAAGCACTGGGTACTAGAAAGAAAAACCTCTGGATTTCTTATGATTTAATCTAACACAGATGTAAGACTTCCAGGTCCTAGAAGAATGGACAGTTAACATACATTACAGTATAATGGTCTCCACTGAATTTTTAGTAATGTTACAATGTAAATTCAGAGCTGAGTTTTTAGATAACCTATATGTCTATAATAATGTCACTGAAGACAGATTAGCAGTAATTGTTAAGGATGGGATCCAGATGAGTAACTTGAAGATAGTTCTTAAACTAAGGAAAGTCTTAATGTATTTTCGGCCAGGTGTGATGGCTCACACCTGTAATTCCAGCACTTTGGGAGGTCAAGGCAGGTAGATTGCTTGAGCTCAGGAGTTTGAGACCAGCCTGGGCAACATGGTGAAACCTCATCTCTACAAAAAATACAAAAATTAGCCGGGCGTGGTGGTGCATGCCTGTAGTTCCAGTTACTCCGGAGGCTGAGGTGGGAGGATTGCTTGAGCCCGGGAGGTAGAAGTTGCAGTGAGTCGAGATAGCATCACTGCACTGTAGCCTGAGTGACAGAACCAGACTCCATCTCAAAAAAAAGGGAGTGTTACTATATTTTGGAGGGGATTTTGCATGAAAGTCAAATTAAATGAAATAACTTCCCATGCATCAGTAGAATTCATTTTCCTCTGTAGTGACTACAACAGAACTACAATTAAGATGACAGGTTGACAGTTTTTTTTTTTTTAAACCTACAATCAACATTGGCTTTAACTTCTAAGCCCCAAACCCTTCATTGAGATTCTTTTTTTTTTTTTTTTTTTTGAGGCGGAGTTTTGCTCTTGTTGCCCAGACTCGAGTGCAATGGCGTGATCTCGGCTCACTGCAACCTCTGCCTCCTGGTTCAAGCGATTCTTCTGCCTCAGCCTCCTAAGTAGCTGGGGTTACAGGTGTGCACCGTCATACCTGGCTAATTTTGTATTTTTAGTAGAGGCGAGGTTTCACCATGTTGGTCAGGCTGGTCTCGAACTCCCGACCTCAAGAGATCCCCCCGCCTCAGCCTCCCAAAGTGCTGGGATTACAGGTGTGAGCCACTGCGCCTGGCCGAGATACGTTATGATATAACAAGAAGTGCAAATAAAAACTTAAAAAATTTAAACCGTTAAAATATTTTTGCCTTGCTAAGATTGACAAAGAATAAAAGGATTGAAACTGGCAAGGGTTTTATGAAATGGGTAGGTGTAAATCATTGCAACTGTTTTGGAGGGAAATTTGACATTTATCAAAATGTAAAAGTCATTTAGCAATTCCACATCTAGGAATTTATCATACAGAGATATTCCCACAAGTGTGCAAAGATATAGCATTTTGTTACAATATTGTTTATAATAGAGAAAAATTGGAAATAACCTATTATTTAACCAGTACTTAATTGGTAGACTTTCATGGCCATTCCTGGAATTAAAGGTTTGTGGTGGTGGTCTGTTGTTTTTTTAAGAGATGAGGTCTCATTCTGTTGCCAAGGCTGGAGTGTAGTGGTGTGGGCATAGCAACCTCGAACTCCTGGGCTCAAGCAGTCCTCTTGCCTCAGCATCTAAGTAGCTGAAACTATAAGCATGTGCCACCACACCTTGCTCATTATTTATTTTAATTTTTTTGTAAAGATAGGATCTCGCTATGTTTCCCAGACTGGTCTTGAACTTCTATCCCCAAACGATCCTCCCGCCTTGGCTTCCCAAAGTGCTGAAAAAATTCTTAATATACTTAATCAGCTATATTCTTTACAACAATAACATTTTGATTCTTCCCATTTTTGCTACACTGAGGAATTCTGTAATACTCAGCCAGTCCCAAAAAATTTGCAAGATATCACCAAGCAAATAATTTTAGTAACATAGGATAAATCTTAGATTCATCTAAGAATCCACCCTGTTTGTCGTATTAGTTTCATGTTGGTAATGATTAGTAAAAACTTCTTTCTTCTCCATGTCTTTCTCTTGTTAAAGAAAAACCCACACACTCTCTCTTGCTTGCTCTCTCACGCTTGCTCGCTTCCTTTGTCTGTCTGTGGAAGCTTTGGCTGCGTCTGGCAGCGGGAGAGGTAAAGGAAAGCTCCTCTAAAGAAGTGGTAACTAAGGTGATATCCAAAGTTTTAATTTTGCAAAGTGAAAAAGAATATTCTGGGCAGAGAGAAGAGCATACGCGCTAGCCTTAGGGCTAGAGGAAATACGTTCTTGAGGAAATGTTGCTGCGGTCCTGAGAGGGAGGCAGAATATAGTGTTGGAGTCTGTAAATTAGGAGACCAAGACAAAGCAGCCTGAGATACTGGAGGAATTCCTGGAGAATGAGTGTTTGAGAGAGTTTCCAAAAGGGTGAGTGTTGTCACAAATGTTACCAAAGGAACAAATACAATGAGAATTGAAAAATGTCATTAGATTTAGAAGCACAATAGGGCTGTGGGTAAGATTAGCAAGAGCAATTTTGAGGGAGTGATATAAGTGACTAAAGCTAGATTACAGTGGGTTCAGAGATTAGGAATCTGACAAAGTTAGCTTGAAGAAGGAAAAGAAAGATTGGTAACTGGAGGGATATACAGATTTGGGGAAATAATTTTTCATTGTAAAGGCGTTATTTGCTCTATGAAGTAGGAGATACATTATCTACTGAGTGAAGGGAGAGGCTGAAGTGAGTTAGGGTACAGAGTGGAAGAAGAAGTAAAAGTGAAGAGCCCATTTGAAGTTGGTATTCATGAATTTTTAGTGGAACATATCTGCCCTATTTCATGACTTTCTCCAGTAGGGTTTGGTGACAGAGATATAAGCTTGGATAAAAGAGATTCATCCAGGATTGTTTTTGTCAGACAGTTGAGTTTAGGCATTTAGAAAGAATGTTGTTAAAATGATGAACTATGGAATCAAAGCTCAGTGAGAGGAGAAGTGAAGAAAGTGAAGGACTGATTCACTGCTTAAAAGCATATGTGAAAAAGGGATATAGCTGAATTTGGGAGTACCATTTAAAATAGAGATATAGTTCCCATATCATAAAATTCACGCTTTTAAAGTATGCATTTCAGTGGTTTTTAGCCTTGTGCAACTATAACCAATGTCTAATTCCAGAACATTTTTGTCACTCAAAAAAAATCCTGTACCCATTAGGAGTCATTTCCCATTCCCCCCAGCCCCATCCCCCGGCAACTACTAATTATTTTCTATGATCTATTGATTTGCCTATTCTGTATATTTCATAGAAGTGGCATTATATAACATGTGGCCTTTGTATCTGGCTTCTTTGACTTAATATGATGTTCCATCCATGTTGTAGCATGTATGTAGAGACAGGGTCTCACTCTGTCACCCAGGTTGGAGTGCAGTGGTGTGATCATAATTCGCTGCAGCCTCAAACTCCTATGCTCAAGCGGCTCTCTTGCCTCAGCTGCCAGAGTAGCTGGAATTACAGGTGCATGTCAGCATGCCCAGCTAATTTTTTAAATGTTTTGTAGAGTTGAGGTCTCACTGTGTTGCCCAGGCTGGTCTCAAACTCCTGGCCTCAAGTGACCTTTCCACCTCAGCCTCCCAAAGTGCTGGGATTACAGGCATGAGCCACTGTGCCTGGCCAGTACTTTATTCCTTTTTGTGACACAGTAATATTCCAGTTTATAGACATAGCACGTTTTATGTATCCATTGATAAATTGATGGATATTTGGGTAGTTTCTACTTTTTGGCTATTATATGTAATGATGCCATAAAAAAATCTGTACAAGTTATTGTATAGACATAAGATTTAATTTATCTTGGATATATACCTAGAAGTAAATTGCTGGGTCATTTGATAACTGTGTTTAGCATTTTGAGCAACTACCAAACTGTTTTCCAAAGTGGCTGACCCTTTTACATTCCCATCAGCAATGTATGAGGGCTCCAGTTTCTTCACATCCTTACCAACACCTGTTATTGTCCATCCTTCAGTAGGTGTGTTTGGGTACCTTTTCAAAACTTAAGCAGTAAGCAGAATTTTTTTCTTATAAAATATTAGCATTATGTAGCGCAGGCTAAAGACCCCACGACTTCCACCATAGTCAGTTCCTATACCTTACCTGGAAAGAACGTTGTTTTGTTTGGTATGGTTTTCTAAAGAATTTTTTGAAGTTCTCAATGTAGGTAGCTTTCAATATAGCCTGCTTACATTAATCCAACTGTTTTCATAGAAGCATTATAATAAATCTGATTAGTTTTTTCCTTCCCAACCTCTAACAGTAGAATGTGACATTTTAAAAAAATTACAGTAGCCATTAATAAAGATGATATACTAAGCAAGAAAATGAACTAAATGCCTTCAGTAAAGGTTTATTGTCCTATATATTAAATATTATGGCTTTAAAAATAATAGCTATTAGTCTCCATGTAATGAAACATTATCAATAAAACTAATATTTCTCTTATTCTTAGTGCCTGGCTCTCTGGCTATGAAAACCCTGTGGTGTCTCGAATTAATATGAGAATACAAGATCTAACAGGACTAGATGTTTCCACAGCAGAGGAATTACAGGTAGGTAATCACATTATCCTTAAGTCATTTTTACACTTCAAGAGATGCTTCAGAGGAGATTTCCTAACACTGAACAGGCAGTCCTCAATTTGCATGATAGTTTGGGACCTTAAAAAGTGATCCTGTAAGCTGCAACCATGCAAAGTGATTTTAATAATGGGAAAAATTGTGATTGTTATGTGACTTTTAAATTTCTTGTCAAAACATGAAAACCCTTATCTAGGGAAATGAAAAATATATATCACTAATACTTACTAAGTACACTGTAATTTTTTTTTCTATCCCCCAGGCCTCAGTTTGCCTGTCAAGTGGCCAGGGTGGGTTTTAAAGAATAGTTTATTTTTTTTTCTTTTTATTTATTTATTTATTTATTTTTAAGCAAATAGTTTTCCTTTATTTGTAATAGTGAAACATAGGACTTTTTTCATCACTTCTCTTTTTCTGTTACTTTTATGTCTATAAATCATTTGTCATCAAAAGCAGCTGTCCCAAAATAATTCTTCACTCCGTCATAATCACAACTTGACTCAAAATATCTGTAGTAAACAGGTGTATATATAGGAATGTTAGTTATAGGGAATAAACATAAAATCCATGTATAATAATCTCATTTGGTTTCAATAGTAAAAAAAATAAAAAATAAATAAGCATAGGCCTATGAACCAGAGAAAAGAAACAGCTTAGTCTTCCCCTTTGTCAGCGTTATTTACTATTCCTTAGTCTTTTCCTGTGGAAAAATACTTTTTTTTTTTTATTATTATACTTCAAGTTTTAGGGTACATGTGCACAATGTGCAGGTTAGTTACATATGTATACATGTGCCATGCTGGTGTGCTGCACCCACCAACTCGTCATTTAGCATTAGGTATATCTCCTAATGCTATCCCTCCCCCCTCCCCTCACCCCACAACAGCCCCCAGAGTGTGATGTTCCCCTTCCTGTGTCCATGTGTTCTCATTGTTCAATTCCCATCTATGAGTGAGAACATGCGGTGTTTGGTTCTTTTGTCCTTGCGATAGTTTACTGAGAATGATGATTTGAGTTCCCTTTTCTGTATTAGATTTTTTTTTGGAAGTTATCAAAATGTGCACTAAAAAAACCAATGCCTTTATTATAGCCTTTCTGGTTGCAAATTTTTTTTTTTTTTTTTTTTGAGATGGAGTCTGGCTCTGTGGCCCAGGCTGGAGTGCAGTGACATGATGTCGGCTCACTACAACCCCTGTCTCCTGGTTCAAGCGATTCTCCTGCCTCAGCCTCCCAAGTAGCTGGGATTACAGGCATGCACCACCACACCGAGCTAATTTTGTATTTTTAGTAGAGACCGAGTTTCACCATGTTGGCCAGGCTGGTCTTGAACTCCTGACCTCAAGTGATCCACCTGCCTTGGCCTCCCAAAGTGCTGGGATTACAGGCGTGAGGCACTGTGCCTGGCCTGGTTGCAAAATTCTAAGACAGATGCAGTCAATATGCAGCTCATAAATTCATTAGAAAGGTGATACTTTTGCTTCTTTTCAACCTTTGTTTTTCTTTTCTTTTCTTTTTTTTTTTTTTGAGACAGTCTCACTGGAGTGCAGTGGTACAATCTTGGATCAGTGCGACCTCTGCTTCCTGGGCTCAAGTGATTCTCCTGCCTCAGCCTCCCAAGTAGCTGGGACCACAGGCACATGCCGCCACGCCTAGCTAATTTTTGTATTTTTAGTAGAGATGGGGTTTCACCATGTTGGCCAGGCTGGTCTTGAACTCCTGGCCTTAAGTGATCTGCCTGCCTTGGCCTCCTGAAGTGTTGGGATTACAGGCATGAGTCACTGTGCCTGGCCTCTTTTCAACTTTAAATAATAAACTGTTGTCCGGGTCTGGTGGCTCATGCCTGTAATCCCAGCACTTTGGGAGGCCAAGCCAGGTGGATCTCCTGAAGTCAGGAGTTCGAGACCAGCCTGACCAACATGGAGAAACCCCGTCTCTACTAAAAAATACAAAAAAAATTAGCCGGGCGTGGTGGCACATGATTGTAATTCCAGCTACTCGGGAGGCTGAGGTAGGAGAATTGTTTGAACCCAGGAGGTGGAGGTTGCGGTGAGCCGAGATTGCAACATTGCACTCCAGCCTGGGCAACGAGAGCGAAACTCTGTCTCAGAAATAAATAAATAAATAAACTGTTAATTTATCAGAAAACCAAAATGTATTCTTAAAGACAGTTAATTCTCTTTTTCTAATTAAGTTTTAAAAATGTATTTTGTGTGTGTGTGTGTGTGTGTGTTTTACAGTGACACAGTTTGATGCCATCCTACTCCGTCTTTGTTAGAACACATGGTCTTCTGTTTTTTTTTTCTATCTCGAAATTATGAAAGCTTTTATTTATAGCACTTGCAGTTTTTTTAAAGTGAGAGTCATAAAACTGTGTTCACCCAACACACTGAATCCTACTGTCATGACTTGGCATGAAAAACAGCAACCCACTCAGAGTCCAGTAACACTGTGCCCTCCCCTGTGATGCAAACCTGCCAGGTTTATTCAGTGTTTGACTGTTGTTCAGTATTCATCCAACAACATTTTTGATACATGTGGTGCTAAATGTTGGGAATGCAAACCTGAGTAAGGTATCGTCCTAATTCCTGCCTAATGGTTTTCCTGGGTTTCACTGGCTATGATTTCTGATCCCTCCCTCCCTCCCTCCGTCCCTCTCTCTCTCCCTCTCTCTCTCCCTCCCTCCCTCTCTCTCCCTCCCTTCCTTCCTTCCTTCCATATTTTCTTCCTTCCATGTTTGCCTGCTTGCTTCCTTCCTTCTTTCCCTTCCCTCCCCTCCCTCCCTCCATCCATCCATCCATCCTTCCCTCCTTTCCTTTCTTCTTCTCTCTCTTCCTCCCTCCCACCCTCTTTACTTCTTTACTTCCTTCCTCCCTCCCCCTTCCCCCCCCGACTCCTTTCTTTCCTTCCTTTCTTCCTTCTCTCCCTTTTTTTTTTTTTTATACTTTAAGTTCTAGGGTACATGTGCACAACGTGCAGGTTTGTTACATAGGTATATATGTGCCATGTTGGTTTGCTGCACCCATCAACTCATCATTTACATTAGGTATTTCTCCTAATGCTATTCCTCCTCCAGCCCCCAACCCTCCGACAGGCCCCAGTGTGTGATGTTCCCTGCCCTGTGTCCAAGTGTTCTCATTGTTCAATTTCCAGCTATGAGTGAGAACATGTGGTGTTTGGTTTTCTATTCTTGTGAGATTTTGCTGAGAATGGTGGTTTCCAGCTTCATCCATGTCCCTGCAAAAGACATGAACTCATCCTTTTTTATGGCTGCATGGTATTCCATGGTGTACATGTGCCGCATTTTCTTAATCCAGTCTATTATTGATGGACATTTGGGTCGGTTCCAAGTCTTCGCTATTGTGAATAGTGCCACAGTAAACATACATGTATATGTGTCCTTACAGTAGCATGATTTATAATCCTTTGGGTATTTACCCAGTAATGGGATTGCTGGGTCAAATGGTATTTCTACTTCTAGATCCTTGAGAAATCGCCACACTGTCTTCCACAATGGTTGAACTAGTTTACACTCCCACCAACAGTGTAAAAGTGTTCCTATTTCTCCATATCCTCTCCAGCATCTGTTGTTTCCTGACTTTTTAATGATTGCCATTCGAATTGGCATGAGATGGTATCTCATTGTGGTTTTGCTTAGCATTTCTCTTATGACCAGTGATGATAAGCATTTTTTCATGTGTCTGTTGGCTGCATAAGTGTCTTCTTTTGAGAAGTGTCTGTTCATATCCTTTGCCCACTTTTTGATGGGGTTGTTTTTTTCTTGTAAATTTAAGTTCTTTGTAGATTCTGGATATTAACCATTTGTCAGATGGGTAGATTGCAAAAATTTTCTCCCATTCTGTAGGTTGCCTGTTCGTTCACTCTGATCATAGTTTCTTTTGCAGAAGCTCTTTAGTTTAATTAGATCCCATTTGTATATTTTGGCTTTTGTAGCTATTGCTTTTGGTGTTTTAGTCATGAAGTCCTTGCCCATGCCTATGTCCTGAATGGTATTGCCTAGGTTATCTTCTAGGGTTTTTGTGGTTTTAGGTCTAACATTTAAGCCTTTAATCCATCCTGAATTAATTTTTGTATAAGGTGTAAGGAAGGGATCCAGTTTCAGCTTTCTACATATGGCTAGCTAGTTTTCCCAGCACCATTTATTAAATAGGGAATCCTTTCCCCATTTCTTGTTTTTGTCAGGTTTGTCAAAGATCAGATGGTTGTAGATGTGTGTTGTTATTTCTGAGGCCTCTGTTCTGTTCTATTGGTCTATATCTCTGTTTTGGTACCAGTACCTTGCTGTTTTGGTTACTGTAGCCTTGTAGTATAGTTTGAAGTCAGGTAGCATGATGCCTCCAGCTTTGTTCTTTTGGCTTCGTATTGTCTTGGCAATGTGGGCTCTTTTTTGGTTCCATATGAACTTTAAAGTAGATTTTTCCAATTCTGTGAAGAAAGTCATTGGTAGCTTGATGGGGATGGCATTGAATCTATAAATTACTTTAGGCAGTACGGCCATTTTCAGGATATTGATTCTTCCTATCCATGAGCATGGAATGTTCTTCTATTTGTTTGTGTCCTCTTTTATTTCGTTGAGCAGTGGTTTGTAGTTCTCCTTGAAGAGGTCCTTCACGTCCCTTGTAAGTTGGATTCCTAGGTATTTTATTCTCTTTGTAGCAATTGTGAATGGGAGTTCACTCATGATTTGGCTCTCTGTTTGTCTGTTATTGGTGAATAGGAATGCTTGTGATTTTTGCACATTGATTTTGTATCCTGAGACTTTGCAGAAGTTGCTTATCAGCTTAAGGAGATTTTGGGCTGAGACAATGGGGTTTTCTAAATTTACAATGATGTCATCTGCAAACAGGGACGATTTGACTTCCTGTTTTCCTAATTGAATACCCTTTATTTCTTTCTCTTGCCTGATTGCCCTGGCCAGAACATCCAACACTATGTTGAATAGGAGTGGTGAGGGAGGGTATCCTTGTCTTGTGCTGGATTTCAAACAGTGCTTCCAGTTTTTCCCATTCAGTATGATACTGGCTGTGGGTTTGTCATAAATAGCTCTTATTATTTTGAGATATGTTCCATCAATACCTAGTTTATTGAGTTTTCAGCATGAAGGGCTGTTGAATTTTGTCAAAGGCCTTTTCTGCATCTATTGAGATACTGATGTAGTTTTTGTCATTGGTTCTGTTTATGTGATGGATTACGTTTATTGATTTGCGTATGTTGAACCAGCCTTGCATCCCAGGGATGAAGCTGACTTGATTGTGGTGGATAAGCTTTTTGATGTGCTACTGGATTCGGTTTGCTAGTATTTTATTGAGGATTTTTGCATCGATGTTCATCAGGGATATTGGCCTAAAATTCTCTTTTTTTGTTGTGTCTCTGACAGGCTTTGGTATCAGGATGATGCTGGCCTCATAAAATGAGTTAGGGAGGATTCCCTCTTTTTCTATTGATTGGAATAGTTTCAGAAGGAATGGTACCAGCTCCTCTTAGTACCTCTGATAGAATTCGGCTGTGAATCCATCTGGTCCTGGACTCTTTTGGTTGGGAAGCTGTTATTGCCTCAATTTCAGAGTCTGTTATTTTTCTATTCAGAGATTCAACTTCTTCCTGGTTTGGTCTTGGGTGTATGTGTCCAGGAATTGATTCATTTCTTCTAGATTTTCTAGTTTATTTGCATAGAGGTGTTTATAGTATTCTTTGATGGTAATTTGTATTTCTGTGGGATCGGTGGTGATATCCCCTTTATCATTTTTTATTGCGTCTATTTGATTCTTCTCTCTTTTCTTCTTTATTAGTCTTGCTAGCTGTCTATCAATTTTGTTGATCTTTTCAAAAAACCAGCTCCTGGATTCATTGATTTTTTGAAAGGTTTTTTATGTCTCTATCTCTTTCAGTTCTGCTTTGATCTGAGTTATTTCTTGCCTTCTGCTAGCTTTTGAATTTGTTCTTGCTTCTCTTGTTCTTTTAATTGTGATGTTAGGGTATCGATTTTAGGTCTTTCTTGCTTTCTCTTGTGGGCATTTAGTGCTATAAATTTTCCTCTACACACTGCTTTAAATGTGTCCCAGAGATTCTGGTACATTGTGTCTTTGTTCTCATTGGTTTCAAAGAACATCTTTATTTCTGCCTTCATTTCATTATTTACCCAGTAGTCATTCAGGAGCAGGTTGTTCAGTTTCCATGTAGTTGTGTGGTTTTGAGTGAGTTTCTTAATCCTGAGTTCTAATTTGATTGCACTGTGGTCTGAGAGACAGTTTGTTGTGATTTCTGTTCTTTTACATTTGCTGAGGAGTGCTTTACTTCCAATTATGTGGTCAATTTTAGAATAAGTGTGATGTGGTGCTGAGAAGAATGTATATTCTGTTGATTTGGGGTGGAGAGAGTTCTGTAGATGTCTATTATAATGGTCTGCTTAGTGCAGAGCTGAGTTCCAGTCCTGGATATCCTTGTTAACCTTCTGTCTTGTTGATCTAATATTGACAGTGGGGTGTTAAAGTCTCTATTATTGTGTGAGAGTCTAAGTCTCTTTTTAGGACTCTAAGGACTTGCTTTATGAATCTGGATGCCCCTGTATTGGGTGCATATATATTTAGAATAGTTAGCACTTCTTGTTGAATTGATTGCTTTACCATTATGTAATGGCCTTCTTTGTCTCTTTTGATCTGTGTTGGTTTAAAGTCTTTTTGATCAGAGACTAGGATTGCAGCCCCTGCTTTTTTTTTTTTTTTTTTCTTTCCATTTGCTTCATAGATCTTCCTCCATCCCTTTATTTTGAGCCTATGTGTGTCTCTGCACATGAGATGGGTCTCCTGATGGGTCTTGACTCTTCATCCAATTTGCCAGTAAATTGGGGCATTTAGCCCATTTACATTTAAGGCTAATATTGTTATGTGTGAATTTGATCCTGTCATTATGATGCTCACTGGTTATTTTGCTCGTTAATTGATGCAGTTTCTTCATAGCATTGATGGTCTTTACAATTTGGCATGTTTTTGCAGTGGCTGGTACCGGTTGTTCCTTTCCATGTTCAGTGCTTCCTTCAGGAGCTCTTGTAAGACAGGCCTGGTGGTGACAAAATCTCTCAGCATTTGCTTGTCTGCAAAGGATTTTATTTCTCCTTTATTTACAAAGCTTAGTTTGGCTGGATATGAAATTGTGGGTTGAAAATTCTTTTTTTTAAGAATGTTGAATATTAGCCCCCACTCTTTTCTTGCTTGTAGGGTTTCTGCAGAGAGAGCCACTGTTAGTCTGATGGGCCTCCATTTGTGGGTAACCTGACCTTTCTCTCTGGCTGTCCTTAACATTTTTTCCTTCATTTCAACCTTGGTGAATCTGACAATTATGTGTCTGGTGGTTGCTCTTCTCGAGAAGTATCTTTGTGGTGTTCTCTGTATTTCTGAATTTGAATGTTGGCCTGCCTTGCTAGGTTGGGGAAATTCTCCTGGATAATTTCCTGAATAGTGTTTTTCAGCCTGGTTCCATTCTCCCCGTCACTTTCAGATGTACACCAATCAAACATAGATTTGGTCTTTTTAGATAGTCCCATATTTCTTGGAGGCTTTATTTGTTTGTTTTTACTCTTTTTTCTCTAAACTTGTCTTCTCACTTTATTTCATTAATTCCATCTTCAGTCACTGTGATACCCTTTGTTCCACTTGATCAAATCAGCTACCGAAGCTTGTGCGTGCACCATGAAGTTCTTGTGCCATGGTTTTCAGCTCCATTAGGTCATTTAAGGTCTTCTCTACACTATTTGTTGTAGTTAGCCATTCGTCTAACCTTTTTTCAAGGGTTTTATCTTTCTTGCAATGGCTTAGAACATGCTCCTTTAGCTGGGAGAAGGTTTGTTATTACCGACCTTCTGAAGCCTACTTCTGTTAACTCATCAAAGTCATTCTCCATCCAGCTTTGTTCTGTTGCTTGCGAAGAGCTGCAGTCCTTTGGAGGAGAAGAGGTGCTCTGATTTTTAGAAGTTTCAGCTTTTCTACTCTGGTTTCTCCCCATCTTTGTGGTTTTGTCTACCTTTGGTCTTTGATGTTGGTGACCTACAGATGGGGTTTTGGTGTAGATGACCTTTTTGTTGATGTTGATGCTATTCCTTTCTGTTAGTTTTCCTTCTAACAGTCAGGTCCCTCAGCTGCAGATCTGTTGGAGTTTGCTGGAGGTCCATTCCAGACTGTTTGCCTGGGTATCACCAGTGGAGGCTGCAGAACAGCAAATATTGCTGCCTGATCCTTCCTCTGGAAGCTTCATCCCAGAGGGGCACCCGCCTGTATGAGGTGTCTGTCGGCCCCTGCTGGGAGGTGTCCCCCAGTTAGGCTACACGGGGGTCAGGGACCCTCTTGAGGAGGCAGTCTGGTTCTCAGAGCTCAAATGCCATGCTGGGAGAACCACTGCTCTTTTCAGAGCTGTCAGACAAGGATGTTTAAGTCTGCAGAAGTTGTTTGCTGGCTTTTGTTCAGCTATGCCTTGCCCACAGAGGCAGTAGGCCTTGCTGAGCTGTGGTGGGCTCCACCCAGTTTGAGCTTTCTGGCCATTTTGTTTACCTAATCAAGCCTCAGCAATGGCAGACACCCCTCCTCCAGCCAGGCTGCAACCTCTCAGGTCCATCTCAGACTGCTGCACTAGCAGTGAGCAAGGCTCCATGGGCGTGGGACCTACTGAGCCAGGCATAGGAAAGAATCTTCTGGTCTGCCAGTTGCTAAGACCATGGGAAAAGTGCAGTATGTGGGCTGGATTCTCCCGTTTTTTCAGGTACAGTCTGTCATGGCTTCCGTTTGCTAGGAAAGGGAAATTCCCTGACCCCTTGTGCTTCCCGGGTGAGGCGATGCCCCACCCTGCTTTGGCTCATTCTCCATGGTCTGCACCCACTGTCCAACCAGTCCCAATGAGATGAACGAGGTACCTCAGTTGGAAATGCAGAAATCCCACATGTGAGTGAAAACATGTGATATTTGTCTTTCTATGCTGGGCTTATTTTACTAATATAATGAACTACACTTCCATCCATGTGACAAGATTACATTCTTCTTATGGCTGAATAGTGTTTCATTATATATAAGCACCACATTTTCTTTATCCATTCATCTGTTGATGGACACTTAGGTTGATTCCATATGTTAGCTATTGTGAATAGTCCTGCAATAAACATGGGAATGCAGATATCTCTTCATCATGCTAATTTCCTTTCTTTTGGATATATACTTGGCACTGGGATTGCTGGATCATACGGTAGATCTATTTTTAGTTTTTAAAGGAACCTTTGTACTGTTCTCCATAGTGATTGTACTAATTTACATTCCCACCAGCAGTGTATGAGCATGCCCCTTTCTCTTCATCCTTGCCAGTGTCTGTTATTTCTGGGTTTTTTTGTTTTTCTTGAGATGTAGTCTTACTCTGTTGCCCAGGCTGGAGCGCAGTGGTGTGATCTTGACTCACTGCAACCTCCACCTCCTGGGTTAATGCAGTTCTCCTGCCTTAGCCTCCTGTGTAGCTGGGATTACAGGCCCCTGCCACCACGCCCAGCTAGTTTTTGTATTTTTAGTAGAGATAAAGTTTTACCATGTTGGCCAGGCTGGTCTCAAACTCCTGACCTCAGGTGATCCACCCACCTCGGCCTCCCAAAGTGCTGGAATTACAGGTGTGAGCCACTGTGCCTGGCCAGGATGCTGAATTTTTTTGAAAGCTTTTTCTGCATCTGCGGAGATGATCATATGGTTTTTAATTCTGTTTATGTGGTGAATTACATTTATTGAACCAACCTTGCACCCTACAAAGCCTAATTGATTATAGTAAATTAACTTTTTGATGTGCTGCTAGGTTTTGTTTTCTAGCATTTTTTTTGAGTATTTTGTATCTGTGTTCAGCAGGAATATCAGCCTGAAGTTTTCTTTTTTCATTATGTCCGTGATGAGTTTTGGTATCAGAATGATGATGCTGGCTTCATAAAATGAGTTAAGGAAGAGTCTTTCCTTCTCAATTTTTTTGGAATAATTTCAGTAGGATCGATACTAGCTCTTCTTTGTATGTCTGGTAAAATTCGACTGTGAATCCATCCAGTCCAGGGCTTTTTTTAGTTAGTAGGTTTTTGTTTTGTTTTGTTTTTTAAATTTCAATTTCAATTTCAGAAGTCCTTACTTGTCTGTTCAGGCTTTCAATTTTTTTCTGGTTCAGTCTTGGGAGGTTGTGTGTTTCCAGGAATTTATCCATTTCTTCTAGGTTTTTTATAAAAGTTTGTGTGCATAGAGGTGTTCATAATAATCTCTGAGGACTTTTTATATTTCTTTGGGGTCAGTTGTAATGTCACCTTTGTTATTTCTGATTGTGCTTATTTGGATCTTTTTTCTTTGTTAATCTAGCTATCTTGCTGTTTCTAGAATTCTTTATTTGTCTTTGATGTTTGACAATCTGACTAAAATGTGCTTCAGCGGGGACTTTTTTTGGTTGAATCTATTTGGGGACTTTTGAATTTCCTGGAGTTGGATACCCTTATCTTTTCCCCAGACTTGGGTAGTTTTCAGCTATTATTAAATAGGTTTTCTATGCCTTTTACCCTTCTTCTCCTTTTGGAACGCCTGTAATACAAATGTTTAATGGTGTCCCAGCAGTCTTGTAGGCGCTCTTTATCCTTTTTCATTATTGTTTCCTTTTTTTTCCCCCTCTGAGTAATATCAAATAATGTATCTTCAGGTTCAGAGATTGTTTTGCTTAATCAAGTGTGCTGGTGCAGCTTTGTATTGTATTTTTAATTTCATTCATTGAATTCTTTTTTTTTTTTTTTTTTGAGACGGAGTCTTGCTCTGTCGCCAGGCTGGAGTGCAGTGGCAAGATCTTGGCTCACTGCAACCTCCGCCTCCCAGGTTCAAGTGATTCTCCTGCCTCAGCCTCCCGCATTCATTGAATTCTTCAGCGGCAAGAGTTTTGTTTGGTTCTTTTTTATGATATCTTTCTTTGTTGAAATTCTGAGTCATATCGTGAATTGTTTTCCTGATTTCATTGAATTATCTATCTGTATTTTCTTTTATCTGTTTGAGTTTCCTTAAGATCATTATTTGAATTTTTTTCTAGCTAGGTGTTGATTTCCTTTTCTTTTGGGCCTGTAACTAGAGAGTTACATTCTCAGCAGTGTCATATTTCATTGCTTTTTAATGTTTCTTGTTTCCTGCATTGATGTCTGTGCATCTAGTGGAACAATTGGCTCTTTTAAAATTTCCACTTCAGCTGGGCTGTTTGGGAAGGGTGTGGTGACTCTGTTTCCAGGTAGGTTCAGTACTGTAGTCTCTTATAGCCTCTTCAGCTGCATTCATTGTCAAAATAACTGGGTGCCTCAAAAGCCTAGGCTGGAGAAGTTTGCAGTGGTGGTAGCTGTGGAGTAGATTGTTAATATCTTCAGTGGCAAGAGCTTTTGGAATCCTTCCATTCTTGTTTTCCCCACAATAGAGAGTTTTAGCCAGTGGGAGTCTTCTTGGTGTCAGGTCTTACATATCCTACAAGCAGCTGCCATGGTGCTGCAATCCAGGTGCAAGCATTTGGAGTGGCTGTGGGACTAGGATCCTGGGCTCAGGGTCTTGCATACTATTGTTAACACCTGGGTCTTAGGGTACAGGGTCACTCTCTATGGCAGGGTTGGATGTAGGTTGCCTATAGTGCCAGGGTCTGTGACTCTGAGGCACCCTCTAGCTGCTTGGGAAAAGAGTGTCAGGTTGTAGCTGTGAGTCTACCCCTGGCGGACAGGGCACAGCCCTGGCCCAACTCCAGGGAAGAGAGGATGCTCTGGAGGTTTGAGTCTGGGATGCAAGGTTTGGCTCTAATTTAGGAGCCTGAGCCAATAGGGCTTAGTGGCAACTCCTGTCCCTGGGGATGAGGCACCATGTAGTAGTCACCCTAGAACCTGGATTGGTGGAGCTCAGATGGATCCCAGACTCTGAGGCCAGGTACAGCAGGAACAGGCACCCCTGAATGGCCAAGCATGCCTGTTGTTTGGGCCCTGTGGAGCAGAGAGCAGCACAGCAATGACTTTCACTCCCCAGAAGGAGAAGTGTCTCAGCAGCATGGAGACAGGGTACTAGAATTATTTGTCCTGCAGGGCACATTTCTCAGCTTAGCCACTGCTCTGTTTCCCTGGGTCTCTGGGTACTACTTCAGCCCTGGGATGTGCAGCTGCTCAGCTTGGCCAATGCAACAATTCCCCCAGGGTGATGTGCTGTTTCAGCTCAGGCTCGGGGGACGTGACTGTTCTGGGTGGCCCAGACATCTCATGGGATGCAGGGTTCTGCCAAAGTACTGTTTTCTTGGGAGGGAGTACATGGCTGCAGCTCCTGCCTCAGGGAGTTGGGGGAGGGGTGGGTAGAGCAGTTCCACCTCTCTTGACCCCACCAGGAAGGGTGTAACAGCTGCTGGCAGCTCTGCTTGGGAATGTCAGGCCTTCAAGTAGGCCTTCATTCCTGGCTTAGCTTCAGGGATGAAGGGGTGCTGTGGCTACTGGTCCCCAGAGCAAGACACACTCCAGCAGTAGTTCCAGTTCCACCAGTATTCTCCTTCTGTTTTCATCAGCAACACTCTTAATTATGTTCTTCTTTGATTTTGTCAGCATTTTATTGTGTTGTGTGATTGAGGGAAAGAGTTAAGTATCATTCTGTTCATTTTAACAAATAAGAAAACTGAGATTATATCCAAAGTTACAATGTAATTAAGAGAGCTGGAACTTGAACTCAGACCAAATATTTTTCTTAAATTTTGGTGCGTCACACTGGGACATTGTCGTAAGCAACTGAAGTTGTTAGGGCCCTTTGGCAGGAATAATTAAATTGGTGTTAATTTCTTTCCTTTTTTAGCAGGGAAAAAATATGTAAGAAAAGATATTTTATTAAAGTAGATTGCGAGTTCACCAGCATTTGGGGCTTTGGAAAACATTTTTTGATTTAAGTTCCAAAGGAAAGTGTTTAGTGAAACAAAATAATAGAAATCTCAAATTTTAGCTTATGTATTAAATTTTTAAAAATTAGCTGGGTGTGGTAGCATGCACCTGTAGTCCCAGCTACTCGGGACGCTGAAGTGGGAGATCACTTGTGCCCACCAAAGGTTGAGGCTGCAGTGTGCTCTGATTGCATCACTGCACTCCAGCCTGTCTCTGGTGGGGGGTGGGGAGGGGTACATATGTAGATCTATATATAGATCTAGATATCTATATATAGAGATATAGATCTGTATATATAGATCTATACATAGATATATAGTAGCTGTCCTTTGTTTTTCATCCCTGTTTTCATAGGAACTCTCGTTGATTTTAAATACTTTTCATTTCTCTGTAAATACCTGACCATGATCTATAAAAGTCCAAAAAATGAGGTTCATAGATTTTTTTGAATAGTAATCTTTATAGTTCTTTTCTTTCATGCTTTGTGTCTTTCCTTCAGGTAGCAAATTATGGAGTTGGAGGACAGTATGAACCCCATTTTGACTTTGCACGGGTAAGTGAAAAAGAAATGGAGAAATTCACTAAGGCTTATGCATTACATTGTTTGTCTCAAAACAAAACAAAAAAACAGAGTCTCAATCTGTCACCCAGGCTGGAGTGCAATGGCACCATCTTGGCTCACTACAACCTCTGCCTCCTGGGTTGGAACAATTCTCCTGCCTCAGCCTCCCAAGTAGCTGGAATCACAGGCATGTGCCACCATACCCAGCTAATTTTTGTATTTTTAGTAGCGACAGGGATTCGCCATTTTGGCCAGGCTGGTCTTGAATTCCTGACCTCAGGTGATCCACCCACCTCGGCCTCCCAGAGTGCTGGGATTACAGGCGTGAGCCACTGTACCCGGCCGCATTACATTGTTAAAGAAAAAGTTATTCTTGACAGTTGTTAAAGATGGTAAGGCAGACTTCATTCAAGGGGGGACCATTGCGATAGGTATAGGGTCCACTGCAAATGCAGTGGGATTTTGCAGTAAGGGAGAGAGGTTAAGCCCGATTCCAAATACAACAAGGAAAAGTGGGAATTTATAGCCAATGAGCAAGGGTGGGTGTTAGTAGATGGAAAATTACTAAGAGGTAAGGGAAGATTCTGGCTAAACTGACCTAACAGGATTCTTGCTGAAGTCAGGGCAGAGTGATCATCATCCAGGGGATAGTGGAAGATGAAGAACCCAGTTAGATTTTGGATTTTGAGGGTGATCACATGGCAAGGATAGGGGATTCTGGCTAACCTGACTTAGCAGGGTTCTTGCTCAAATTGGACAATGCAGAGATAAATACCAGAAGCCCAAAGTCAGGGCCTACTTGAGAAGAAAGTTCAGAGGAGCCTGAGTAGTTGGGTCAAGGAGAGATTCTTTGTCAACATGTTAATTCTGTTCTTTTAACATTAAAAATTCATAGCCTATTTGGAATTTATGGAAATATGGTGTGGCAGATATTCTGTGAAACCTTTTTACCAGTTAAAAACACCTAGATACCCAGTAAAATCACTTAAGATACTTTAAATGCATTGGCAAGCCTGGAAGAAAGTAAAGGGTATTCCAAAAGGCAAACTGAACAAAGATGATCCCAAACTTAGAGAATTAAAGAGGGGACAAAACACAGAGGCTGGAGGTATGTGGCTCCAGGAACTAGAGCTTTGGGAATAACAGCTCTGTAAGAGGAGGATCTGCCACAGTGTAGGCTGCTGAATTTGAGACCCTGGCATAAACTCTAAATCTCCACAAGGGTTACACCTTCAGTAAAGAAAGAATGGGTTTGAAAATAAATCTCTTGTGATGCAGGAGCCTTATGGGGAACTGTCTGTTTCCATCCTGGCTGGGGCATAGTGTGTATGATGGGGAGCTACTTCAGGGAGTACTATGTGTGGAATTTTCCACTTGTGTCATGTTAGCACTAAAAGTTTTGAACTTCAGAGCATTTTAAATTTTGGACTTTTGGTATGCTCAACCTGTATTCCATGTTATGGATATACCACAGTTTAGCCATTCACCCATCAAAGGACATTTGGATAGTTTTTAGTTTTTGGCTATTACAAATAAAGATGTGTTTACATTTCTGTGTGAAAAATACATTTTCATTTTTCTGGGAGAAATGCCAAGAGGTTGTATTGTATTTTAATTTAGATATAAATATTTAGATATTAATTCTCTAGCTTGATTATAGTGCTGAAAGTCACTTTACTAGCATTATTAGAAAAATAATACTAGGGACCAGGCGTGGTGGCTCATGCCTGTAATCCCAGCACTTTGGGAGGCCAAGGTGGGTGGATCACTTGAGGTCAGGAGTTCAAGACCAGCCTGGCCAACATGGCGAAACTCCGTCTCTACTAAAAATACAAAAAAATTAGCCAGGCATGGTGGTACACGCCTGTAGCCCCAGCTACTTGGGAGGCTGAGGCAGAAGAATTGCTTAAACCCGGGAGGTGGAGGTTGCAGTGAGCTGAGATCATGGCACTGCACTCCAGCCTGGGCGACAGGGCAAGACTCTGTCTCAAAAAAAAAAAAAAAGAAAAAAGAAAAAAATAATACTAGGAAATATTTCAGTAGGTCATGAGTTCAAAGTAAGTCTCAAGGTAAATTAAGCTTCAGGAATGTAGCTAAGAGATGGCTGTCATATTTTTTTGGAAGCTAAAATTGTGGGTATTCATTTTTAAAATAATATGTAGCTTGCAGATAATGGCTGTCGTTTAGGCTAATAAGTCTGCTTTGTATCCAGTAATCTTGTCTAAAGTATCTAATATACAAGTTCAGTCATCAAGTATTTGAGGCCAGGTACAGTGGCTCACACCTGTGATCCTAGCATTTTGGGAAGCTAAGGCAGGAGGATCGCTTGAGGCCAGGAGTTCAAGATCACCCTGGTCCACATAGCAAGACTCCATCTTACAAAAAGAGTGCCTGATGTTTATAGTGCACTGGACATTACAAGGGAAACTTTGGGGTTGTTGTTGGCATATTCTTCAGGATATTACTACTAATGTTTAGTTGCTACTAGAGTATTTGTATTACTGAATTTTTATACTATTGAATTTACTGTTTTTTGTTTTTTTTTTCACAGAAAGATGAGCCAGATGCTTTCAAAGAGCTGGGGACAGGAAATAGAATTGCTACATGGCTGTTTTATGTAAGTTGTCACTAAAATTTTTAGATTAAGTTGGGATTTGATCACAAGATTCATTTTAATGTGTTAAGTTTGTTCTGTGTAGCTCTGATTCAGCATCCTAGTTTAACATTTTTACAACTGAATAAAGGGAGTTAAGAATTTTTTTGCATTTGCAACTTTTTCAGGCTATAAGATAGATGTTCATTATAGAAACTTCTGGACAAACTTAGAATTTATAGTGCTACTACCTGCAGATAATCATTAATATTTTAACATACAGGCTCTCTAGTCATATATAATATGTGTATATAAAAATCTCTATATATTTGAATTTCTGTACATATACATATTATTTCAGTAAACTTCTGAATTACATTTTTTATTGAAGTATAATTAAGTATTATAACTTAATTTTCACAAAGTGAACAATTCTGGTGTATTCAGTACTAAGATGAAGAAATAGCATATTACAACCCCCAGAAACCCTATCTCAGAGTTTTAAAACAGTATGATCATAATTGAATTTTTAAAATTGTTTATATATTTATATATATGGAAAAAAGTTTTGATTGTAGTGTTTGTTCTAGTTACCCCAAATAAATCACTCCAAAACTCTCCTTTCTGAGTGGTTTAAAATAACAATGATTTTCTTAATGTATCTCTAACAGTTATGAGGTTGACTGGGCTCAACTCATGGTTCCTGCTCCAAATCTGACATGCATTTGCCGTCAAATGCCTGGCACTGGGGTATCTTGAAGGCTAAGGTTGAGGCTGGCTGTCAGCCAGAATGCCTAAATTCTGGCCAATACATGTGGCTGAGCTTCTTCACAGCATAGTGACTGGATTGCAAGAGGAAGCATCCCAAAAGAACAATGCGAAAGTACATGGTATTGTTATGACCTACCCTCAGAAGTCACAGATGTCATTTCTGCTGTATTCTGTTACAGCAATTACAAAGGTCTGCCCAGCTTCAAGGAGAGGGCACATAGACCCTACCACTGCAGACGAATGTCAGCGTCACATAAAAAGAGCATGTAGGATGGGGCATATTGGGATGTATTATATTTGGAAAATGCAATCTGCCATAATGTCATAACCTTTGTTAACTTAAAAAAGATATTTTAGGCCAGGCACAGTGACACACGCCTGTAATCCCAGCAGTTTGAGAGGCTGAGGCGGGCAGATCACTTGAGGTCAGGAGTTCGAGACCAGCCTGGCCAACGTGTGGTGAAACCCCGTCTCCACTAAAAATACAAAAATTAGCTGGGCATGGTGGCACATGCCTGTAGTCCCAGCTACTCAGGAGGCTGAGGCACGAGAATCACTTGAACCTGGGAGGCAGAGGTTGCAGTGAGCCGAGATCGCGCCACTGCACTCTCCAGCCTGGATAACAGAGCGAGGCTCCATCTCAAAAAAAAAAAAAAAAAAATTTTATATATATATATATATATTTTATATCTAGACTTAATTTTGGTTATTACATCGCTCTTTCCATTCCTTAGCCCTATTTGAATTACATCTTTTTGCTGTCTGTAGTATCTCACTCCCTACCAAAATCTCTCTGTTCAGTCTACTTTCTTCTTCTCTTTCTGCCACCTTCCCTGTTTCTCTTTTCTTTCCCTTCTTCCCTATCTCCTTCCTCTCAATATGCCTCCTTCTCCATCTTGTTTCCAAAAGGAGGTAAGGTACATTACAAAGATTCATATGAAAAAGAGAAATACCACACAGAGAAAACCAGGAGAGGGTTAGTACAGTATACAAATTCATGCTGCGAAGGCTTGCATATTTTCTAGAGGTGAGTCTTAGAGGTTGTACCAATTTATATCCCAATTTTAAGTGGGATATGTTTGTGAAGTATGTTTGTCAGACTTTTTGATCTGTGTATCTTTCACTTATCAAATTAACAGTTATTGTGGCTTTAATTTGCATTTCTCTTATTTAGAGAGGTTGAGCATCTTTTCAGATATGTAAAAGCCATTAGTGTTTATGTGTTCCTGGTTCTCCTTATATTTCTTTGTTTTATGACTATTGATGCTATATTATTTGGCCCACTATCCATTTCTCCCTCTTAATGTAAACACCCTTCCTGTTTTTCTAAAATAGTTGTATAGCATTTTAATTGATTATCATTTTTTCCGTTATTTAAATACCATTCCCCAGAGGGGCACATAGAATATCTCAAATTACTTTTCCTCTCATGCACAACTTTTTAATTTCCTCAAAGTTAATTTTTTCATTGGTTGAGCGTTCTTAGCTCTTTATTATTAGTTATGTATTTATCATTGTAAAATACCTTTTATCTCATTCAATGCTCTTTACCTTGATTTAAACTGTGTCTCATACTAAGATCATACCCTGTTTTCCTTGGATAGCATTTGCCCAAAATCTTACATTTTTGTGTTCTGTGTTTGTAAGTGACTTGTTTTAGATGCAGCTCTGATATAATATATAGTTGGGTTTTGCTGTGTGATCTAATCAGTCTATACATTCTACTTATGTTGCTTTAAAAAAACTTTACTGTATGATCCATGTTTCCTTTGCCTTGTTTTATGTGATTCTTCAGTTAATTTAAAAGGTTTCCATTTTTATTCTAGGTTATCTTTATGACTATATATAATCCTTTAACTTTCTCACTTTTATTTAATATGTTTGATTCTCTTCCATGAGAAATGGCAAAACTGAGTTTATTTTTATTTTACATTTATTTAAATATTTCTTGAGCACCTACTGTTCTTGAGGTACTACTGTTCTAGACATTAATGATCAGCAATGAACAAAACAGATGAAAATTCCTGCCTCCATGGAGATTACATTCTAATACAATAAAATACATATTTGTATCTATGTATTGACTCATTAGTTTTAATTACTTTTTCCCTCTGGCTATAAATAAGTTCCTATCTCAAATTATATCCCCAGTCTCCCATTCTGATGGTTTTTTGTTAATCATTCCTTTGCTTTTTGTAGTTTTTTTACTTATGTATATAAACCTAAATGGCATTTTATTTTTGAAAAACTGAGTAGCATGTACCAACCCTGCTATATAAGAACAAGTCCATATGTTCCCAATATTCTAGTATCCAATATCAAGTCTTTATAATGGCATGTTTTACTTTATTCTACCAGCACTTTTGATAACACCCTCTTGTTTCTTATAGATGAGTGATGTGTCTGCAGGAGGAGCCACTGTTTTTCCTGAAGTTGGAGCTAGTGTTTGGCCCAAAAAAGTAAGCCTGTTTGGTTTGTTTTTGGTTTGTTAATTTTTTCCCTAAGGAAGAGATGCACTTGTATTCATGGTCTAATTAATGAATTACATTTTTTTTCTTTTTCTTTTCTCTTTTTGAGACCTGTTCTCGCTCTGTTGCCAGGCTGGAGCCCAGCAGCACAAACATGGCTCACTGCAGCTTTGACCTCCTGGGTTCAAGCCTCAGCCTCCCAAATAGCTGGGACTACAGGTGCATGTTATCATGCCCAGCTAACGTTTAAATTTTTTGTAGAGATGGTGTCTCCCTGTATTGCCCAGGCTGGTCTTGAACTCTTGGGCTCAAGTGATCTCCCACCTCAGCTTCCCAAAATGTTGGGATTACAGGCATGAACCCCTGTGCCTGGCCAAATTACATTTTTAAAGGTATTTTATGGTCCTTGCCACGAGTACTTAGAGGTAATGAATGACCAGGAATTAGTATTTAAAATTTTTCATTTCTAAAATGGGTTCTGCATTGTGTTTTCCCCTCCATCTTGCTATGTAAGATATGTTAGCTTTCTTTTGGCAAATACTTTTGTTGTCAAACATTTTTATGGTATTTTTCATATGATCAAAAACGGTTCTTAAAGTGATATAACCATATTTTCAGAATTATATTAGAGGAAGATAAAATACTGCTATAGAGTTCTTCCACAGGAACAAAGGAAAAATTAACTACTGCTGAAAACGGCTGGGCACGGTGGCCCACGTCTGTAATCCCAACACTTTGGGAGGCCAAGATAGGCGGATCACCTGAGGTCAGGAGTTCAAGACCAGCCTGACCGACATGGTGAAAGCCCGTCTCTACTAAAAATACAAAATTAGCCAGGCCTGGTGGTGCACGCCTGTAATCCCAGCTACTTGGGAGGCTGAGGCAGGAGAATCACTTCAACCTGGGAGGTGGAGGTTGCAGTGAGCTGAGATCGTGCCATTGCACTCCAGCCTGGGCTATAGAGCAAGACTCCGTCTCAAAAAAAAAAAAAAAAAGTAATAACTACCGAAAGCAATTACCTGGCATTGTATACTTGGGGATAATTGTGAATTGTTCTCCATAGGGAACTGCTGTTTTCTGGTATAATCTGTTTGCCAGTGGAGAAGGAGATTATAGTACACGGCATGCAGCCTGTCCAGTGCTAGTTGGCAACAAATGGGGTAAATATTTCATATATTCTGTGAAGAGAATGTAATTTTTGTTTCTTATTTTGAAACTATTATCTGTGTCTTAAAAACAAAAGCCCCCACGTTTGCTTAATATGATTTTAACATTGTACAGGATTCAACCAAACAAGTGCCTAATCTTAATACAAATTTGAAATCAGAATTTTGATGACAGATTTTATTTTTAACTCTATTTTTACTTATTCTAAGAAACAATGACTGACTCAAAATTAAGACAATATCTTCCCCTCAAAGGGTTAATAATCTGATTGAGACATACTAATGGATTATAATGTAGTACATATTAATACAAAAATGTAAACAGAAGATGGTGACTGCGTAAGTTTGGGGAGTCTTCTTCAAAGCTTATTCTTTAAATTTGGTCCTGAAGATAGAAAAGCAGTTTTCCAAACATGTTAGATACCAGGTTCTAATGTGAGGCTCAAGTAGCACCTAATGTGCAAAATTTAAAGAGGCACTCACTCAGTCAGAGACATGCAAGTGCAGGACTGGCCACATTTTAAAAAAGTAAAAAGAAATAGGTGAAATTAGTTTTAATATCTATTAATTAGCCCCATGTATCCATTTCAATCTGTTACTAGCCACATATTTAGTGGTTACATATAGGACATAACAAGGTTAAGGAGTGAGGCCTGATCAGGATTTTAAAATCTCCCCTTATGATTATAGTGTTTAAGAACCACTGGACTAGAATGAGGAGAGGCTAGTTGGTGAGAGAGAGTTTAGAAAGCTGTTTTCTGTTGTCTAAGTGGGAGATGATAATGGCCTGGATTAAAGCATCAGTGAAAGGGTTGGAGAGCAAATAGTAGATTTGAGAGAGACGTAAGGAAAATTGTCAGGGTTTGATGAATAAAGCATAGATACAAGGGTTGAAAAGGGAAAAGGAGTTAAGAATTAAGGTTCCTGCTTTAGATATTTTGATTGGGTTCTATGGTACCGGAGACAAAAAAAAAAATAGAAAATTAACTGCTTTTGGGATACATTTTTACATGGTATACATTTTTTAAAGGTATTTTGGAAACTTAATGAGCATACAATAGCAATGGTTGATTAGAGAGTTGTTCCTTTAGAGTGGAAAGTTTGTGTTCATTATTAAAATGTCTTCGTATTTTGGAGGTTGTACTTTGAAAACAGTACATAAAGCAATATTCTACTCTTATCTGTACCTGTATCTTAGGTCCATTTGTGTCTCATTTCAGCCTCACATTGAACATGGGAAACTTTAAGAAATGCACATAGACTTGGAAATATACATACATGTATGTACATAAACACACACAAGTGTGTACACGTATGTATATAGGTATATACAATCTGTGTTTTCAGCATTTAGCCAAGTTTTTAAGTAGCATCTGCCTTTATCCGGTTTTGGTGTTGAACTTTTATCCCATGATGAAACTTTGTTACAGACCTAGCTTTTAGAAACTAATTAAATACTGATTAGATTAAGGGGGAAAATTAATATATTACTTTTCTCTCACAGTATCCAATAAATGGCTCCATGAACGTGGACAAGAATTTCGAAGACCTTGCACCTTGTCAGAATTGGAATGACAAACAGGCTTCCCTTTCTCTCCTATTGTTGTACTCTTATGTGTCTGATACACACATTTCCTAGTCTTAACTTTCAGGAGTTTACAGTTGACTAACACTCCATGATTGATTCAGTCATGAACCTCATGCCATGTTTCATCTGTGGACAATCGTTTACTTTATGGGTTATTTTAAAAGTAACATGAAATCACCATATTGCGTATGTAAAACCTTAAAGTTCTGTTGGTATCACAGAAGATAAGGCAGAGTTTAAAGTGAGGAATTTTATATTTAAAGAACTTTTTGGTTGGATAAAAACATAATTTGAGCATCCAATTTTAGTATTTCACTACATCTCAGTTGGTGGGTGTTAAGCTAGAATGGGCCGTGTGATAGGAAACAAATGCCTTACAGATGTGTCTAGGTGTTCTGTTTACCTAGTGTCTTACTCTGTTTTCTGGATCTGAAGACTAGTAATAAACTAGGACACTAACTGGGTTCCATGTGATCCATGTGATGTTTGCCCTTTCATATGATCTCCTAAGTTGATTTTTTTTCCTCCCAAGTCCTTTTTAAAGAAAGTATAGTGTATTTTACCAACCCCCTCTCTTTTCTCTTAGCTCTTCTGTGGTGAATTAAACCTACTTGAGTTAAAATATTTCTTTTTTTTTTTTTTTAACAGAAAGTCCTGCATAACAACACTGGGCCTTCTTAACTAAAATGCTCACCACTTAGTCTGTTTTTTAATCCCTTTTTTAAAATGACAGATGATTTTGTCCAGAAATTTTGCTGTTTTTCTTAGTGCTAATACCTTGCCTCTTATTCCTGCTACAGCAGGGTGGTAATATTGGCATTCTGATTAAATACTGTGCCTTAGGAGACTGGAAGTTTAAAAATGTAGAAGTCCTTTCAGTGATGAGGGAATTGATTTTTTTTTTAAAGTCTTTTTCTTAGAAAGCCAAAATGTTTGTTTTTTTAAAATTCTGAAATGTGTGTGACAACAATGACCTATTTATGATCTTAAATCTTTTTTAAAAAAAGTTTGTTTTCTGTGTGGTGTTTTTCGTATTTAAATCCGAATGTATGATGTGGCAGTAACAGGTTAACTTATGTAATTTCTTAGGGTTTAGGTTTATACTCTTGGTTTCCAACTAATGTCACATGGTTAAGAAAAATTTAGGCTCTCTGAAGTTTCAGATATTTCATGAATCAAGATGTGTTTCCTTCAAAGAGAGCTCTAAAATACTTTACTATGATTATGAAGTTATTACGGGCCAGGCACAGTGGCTCACACCTTCAGTCCCAGCACTTTGGGAGGCTGAGGCAGGCGGATCACCTGAGGCCAGGAGTTCAAGACCAGCCTGGCCAACATGGCGAAACCCCATCTCTACTAAAAATACCAAAATTAGCCGGGTGTGGTGGTGCATGCCTGTAGTCCCAGCTACTTGGGAGGCTGAGGCAGGAAAATCGCTTGAACCTGGGAGGCAGAGGTTGCAGTGAGCTGAGATTGCACCACTGCACTCTAGCTTGAGTGACAGAGTGACTGTCTCAAAAAAGAAAAAAAAAATTACGATAATGGTACTTAAGACTTTCTCCTGTTAAGAAATATGGTGCTCTTTCCCTAAGTGGCCTGAGGTAATCTGAAAATGGTTCGCTATTCACTTGACCTGGAGAACCCCACGAAATCATGCAAATCAAGAGGTTCCAATCTTCGTGTTCACTTTAAGAACACTCGTGAAACTGCTCAGGCCATCAAGGGTATGTATATACGAAAAGCCATGAAGTATCTGAAAGATGTCACTTTACAGAAACAGTGCATACCATTCCGACATTACAATGGTGGAGTTGGCAGGTGTGCGCAGGCGAAGCAGTGGGGCTGGACACAAGGTCGGTGGCCCAAAAAGAGTGCTGAATTTTTGCTGCACATGCTTAAAAACACAGAGAGTAATGCTGAACTTAAGGGTTTAGATGTAGATTCTCTGGTCATTGAGCATATCCAAGTGAACAAAGCACCTTAAGATGCGCCGCCGGACCTACAGAGCTCATGGATTAACCCATACATGAGTTCTCCCTGCCACATTGAGATGATCCTTACTGAAAAGGAACAGATTGTTCCTAAACCAGAAGAGGAGGTTGCCCAGAAGAAACTGAAGAAACAAAAAATTACGGCACGGGGGTAAATTCAGCATTAAAATAAATGTAATTAAAAGGAAAAAAAAGAAATATGGTAATACAAAGCTGTGAGCTTAATGAAGTATGTTAATTGATGCTTTAGACTATTTACATTACTTATGGTGAATCCTAGTTCACACAAGGGTTCTTTATACTTTATGCAGTATTTAAATACTGAAGGAAGAATTTGGTTTGATTCTCTGGGAAAGTAGGTATTTTTACCTATTTTTAAAGTGAACTCTGAAGTTCCTTTCTTCTGACTAGCCTTTGTTCCAACATAAGTATTTTAGAAATATGGAGAATATAAGTTCAGCACTTTGATCCACTCAGATTTTGTGACCATTGATGATTTTAAAAAAATTTTTTTAGTAAAGTGGATGGAAGCAGAAAATTCAAAAATGTAGACATAATATAGGGGTTCAAAGGATGGAAAATACTGTTTATTGCCATGTGTGTTATAGAAAGTAGAATACAAGTATCTTTGAGAAGGAAATTACGTATTCCATAATCTTACAAATTTCATACTCAACTTGGAACCCCACGTGGGAATTATTAAACTCTTTCAGAATTAGATCATACAGAACCCTTTAAAGTTTTGTAATTACCAATGATTTTTCTTTCCAAATGAAAACGGAAAAATCCAATATGAAGCTTTTAGTTCCATTACTGCAATTCTGTGTTTCTTTTAATGCTGAACTTTCACATAAGGGAGGGCTGGAACTACCCTGGAAAATGTGGAAACTGTGGTTTCCTCACCAACCCTAAGCCTTTCCTTCCATATTGGAAGTTTCATCATTCGTTAACTAACTTTTATTCTCATTAACTTTAAATAGGGAGTTATCACCAATATGGAGTTAACTGAAGTATCCACCAGAACATCTTAACAGTGGGGTAAGCAAATGTGATAACTAGGTGGTAATAACCTAGTAATATTATAAAAAGAGCAATGAACTGACTTTAGGATTCTTTGGAAAGCTGAATGGTAAATGCAGTAATAAAAGAAGCAATCATCTACCTCAGTGAAATTATAATAAAATGGTTATTGGGCAGGCATGGTGGCTCATGCCTGTAATCCCAGCACTTTGGGAGGCCGAGGCAGGTGGATCACCTGAGGTCAGGAGTTTGAGACCAGCCTGGCCAACATGTTGAAACCCCGTCTTTACTAAAAATACAAAAAATTAGCCGGGCATGGTGGCAGGTGCCCATAATCCCAGCTACTCAGGAGGCTGAGGTGGGAGAATCACTTGAACCTGGGAGGCAGAGGTTGCCGTGAGCTGAGATCGCGCCAGTGTACTCCAGCCTGGGCGACAGAGCAAGACTCCATCTCAAAAAAAAAAAAAAAAAAAAAATCATTATTACAGTGTGAGAGAGTGGAGAAGTTACAAATAGTAAACCAACACACATATAATTTATAAATTAATATATGTGTGTGTATATAAGTGAAGTCTTACTGCTGCTTAAAAGAATCTTAAGTATCTTTACATAGCCATGTGTTGACTGCTATACATAACTTCCATACCACTGAAGTCCATATAACTGAAAAATGAACAGCTTATATGCAGAGCCTAATGGGCTAAACTACTGAATGACTGGATTGCTGTTAAGAAATTTATAGGCTGGGCACAGTGGTGTATGCCTATAATCCCAGCACATTGGGAGGCCAAGGTGGGAGGATCTCTTGAACCCAGGAATTTGAGACCTGCCTGAGCAACATAGCAAGACCCTATCTCTGCTAAAAATCAAAAAGTTACCCAGATGTGGTGGCATATGCCTGTGGTCCCAGCTGCTGAGCAGGCTGAGGTGGGAGGATCCCTTGAGCCTGGAGGTCAAGGCTGCAGTGAGCTGTGCTTGTGCCACTATACTCAAGCCTGGGCAACAGAGCAAGACCCTGTCTCAAAAAAAAAAAAAAAGTGATATTAAAACACATACACACACCAAATTATGATTAAGTAATTATAAATCACTTGAACAGACAGAATTAATGAAATAAAGATTGCTAGGAGAAAGCAGAATGGGAAAAATGATATCTTAATCCAGATAGCCAGCAACACAAGGACCAATCTCTTCTCTTGGCAGTGCTTATTTTTACTATAGTAAAAGTTAGTGTTTTAGAGGGAACAATATTGGGTAACTTAGACAAAAAGGAATGAGTTAATAGAGTACCATAAATTACCAGATTTATCAGAATAAAATTTCAAAATCCTGTGCTCCTAATGTCCTTGGATATTATTCAACCACTTTAATGATGTTTTGCAAAATTAACTGTAGTAGACCTGTAAAGGTCTTTGGCTGCCTACTTTCTTAAATTTGAGGACTATAAAGTTTACTTTCTGTGTAAATGTAGCCTTAAGTTAAATATAAATTTCTACTCAGGAAAACTGATAAGAATGCCTTACTGTAAATAACTTATATACAAGCAGATGTTAAGTAAAAGGAGTAACCAAAAGGAGTGGAAGTCCTCCATCATCTGCTTTTGAGGTCTTGTTGAACTTTCATTGTAGCACTGTTCTGTTGAAATTAGTTATGTGTTGCTTAATGAGAGGAAAATGCATCATCATTAGAAGATTGTTGTTGTGGGAACATCATAGAGTGTACTTACACAAACTTAGATGGTATAGTCTGCTACATACCTAGGCTATATGATACAGCCTATTGCTCCTAGGCTACAAACCTATACAGCATGTTATTGTACTGAGTACTGTAACCAATTATAACACAAAGCTAACAATGTATGTATCTAAACGTAGAAAAAGGTACAGTATAGAGTATTAATCTTACAAGACCACCACCAGGTAAGCAGTCTGTCACTGACTGAAATGTTAGGTGGCACATGACTGTAGTGTTATATACAAAGCAGGATAATCACATAAGAAATAAGCTCTAAAATCTGAAAAAGGAAAATTTCTCAAATTTTGTCAGTTGGTCTTTTCAATTCATAATAGGCTTCTTTCTAAAAGAAATCTGTTTTAGGCTAAGCACTTCAAATTCGGAATAGAACATTTTAAATATAGATTGATGTACACTTTTACATTTCAGTGCTTTTTGGGAGAAGGATTGTGTTTCAAGTTAGAAAAGGCATTCACGTAAGTCCAACAAAGAGTCAGAATTATCGTAATATCTACTTTAATAAGTATAGTTGAACTCCATTTCAATGTGGGTTTTACACAGGTTTTGATGTATCATGAGTCATATATAAAATAACTACGTATGGTTAACTTATAATAAAAATCTCATCTTTTGATACATGCATGATAAATCATTGTTAAGTCTGAGAAGACAAAATAACTTACATAACAGTTGAATTTAGTTATGTTCTATTTTTACTTTGCTTTTAAAAGGCAAAAAAGTGAGGTTCTGTTACGTGAAACACCTTTTGACTTATGAGATAGAAAAAAAGTAGTCCTTACTAAAAATAATCAGTGCTATCTTTCCCATGTTCTTTTCTTATTTCTGCAACTATGGAGAAAATAGTCTATGAAAAGTTCAAGTAAGGTAATATTAAAAGTGCTCTGAAACAGTGCTAGTCAGTGTGGCTTATAGATGAGCTGCCACGGGGTTTCTTGTCCACAAAGGCGTTTATATCAAAATAAAAATAAACTACATCAGTAAGTACCTCCTTCATTTAATTCAGTTGACTTTTTGTAGCAAGTCTTTCTAGATGAAGAAAGCAGTGTTATTTACATTATAGTATAAACTTCTAATCTCAGTGTAAACCAGAACTTTTCAGTAGTGTTGCTCAATTCCCTCCCTTGAACTGGAGGGAATAGAGCAGAACTTATTTCCAGCATTCTAACTCATCTGGGGGCTTCTTGAAAGAGTGTCTGTTTCACTTAACAGAGCACTCACATGGGGAAAGGCAGCATTTCTGGGAAAAGCTGCACAACTTGAAGCTGTCACCTCAGGCTGCTCCCAAGGCTGAGAACACGCCTGCTAATTAGTGAAGGAAGGTTGTCCTTATCATGGAACCAGTCTGCAAAAACTGGGAGAGATGATTTTTTTTTTAATTCCCATTTTTCCAGCAGAAAACCACAAGGCAAAAACAGGAAAACGCCCACTCAAAGGGAGAAACGGTGACAGAAACTGTCTCTGAAGAAACACAGGTATTAAATACTTAGAACACCTGTCTTAAGTATGGTCAATAAGCTAAAGGAAAACATGGACCTAGAACCAGAAGAAGTCAGGAAAATATATGAACAAAATGAGAATATCAACAAAGAGACAGAAAAGGAACAAAACGAATTCTGGAGCTGAAATATACAATACCTGAGTTGAAAAATTCACTTCAACATCAGGCTAGAATTCAGATTAGATTGTTTTGACATTAAGATGTAATCCTCATAACTGCAAAGAAAATATGTATAGAATATAGACAAAAGGAAAAGGGTATCAAAAATATGTTACTACGAAAAGAAAAAAGGGTAGGGGGAGCCAGTAATGAGGCCAAAAAAAAAAAAAAAAAAAAAGCTGCCAGGGGCAGTGGCTTACACCTGTTATCAACACTTTGGGAAGCTGAAGCAGGAAGATTGCTTGAGACCAGGAGTTCAAGACTAGCCTGGGCAACATAGATGCCATCTTTTCAAAAAATTAGCTAGGCGTGGTGGTACATGCCTAGTCACAGCTATTCTGGAGGCTGATGCGGGAGAATTGCTTGAGCCTGGGAGGTCAAGGCTGCAGTGAGTTGTGCTTGTGCCACTGCATGCCAGCCTGGGCAAGAGAGCAAGATCCTGTCTGAAAAAAAAGAAATCTTAAGACATGAAAACAAAATGGCAAAATTCTTTCCCATCAGTGACTAAATGGATTAAACCTTGTGATCAAAAGATACACATTGGCATAATGCATCAAAAAAAAAAAAGAGCTAACTAGATGCTGTCAATAAGAGACTCACTTTAGATCTAGAGACACAGGTTCAATGTAAAGGGATGGAAAAACATATTCCCTGTGGAAATCCCAATGAGGGTGCTATGGTTTTGCGTGTGGTTTGTCCCCACCAAAACTCATGTTTAAATTTAATTGCCAATGTAATGGTTTTGGGAGCCTGGGCCTTAAGAGATAATTAAGATGGATTAATGTCTTTCCCATGAGACTGGGTTAGTCGAGACTCTTGCAAGAGTATGTTGTCATTAAGTGGGTCATCCTCTTTTGTCCTGTCTCTTTTATATACACTTCTTTCCCCTTCTACTTTTCCACCCTGTTATGAAGCACCATGAGGCCCTCACCAGATGCCACCACCATGCCCTTGTAATTCCCAGCTTCCAGAACTGTAAGCCCAGTAAATTTCCTTATAAATTACCCAGTTTTAGGTATTCTGTTACAGCTACAGAAAAGACTAAGAAGATTTTTGCAGAAATAGGAAAATCCATCCTAAAATAAGGAATCTCAAGGGATTCTGAATTGCCAACAATCTTGGTAAAGAATAATATTGGAGGTCTCACATGTGCTGATTTCAAAACTTACAACAAAGCTACAGTAATCAAAACTGGTACTGGCATAAAGACACATAGACAGATTAGAGAGCCCAGAAATACTTGTAATTCAATAGCAAAACAATTAAAAATGGGCAAAGGACTTGAATAGGCATTTCTCCAAAGAAGATACGCAAACATACAATAAACACATGAAAAGATGCTCAACATCATTAGTCATTAGGAAAATGCAAATCAAAACTATAATACCACGTCAGGATTACTATTATTAAAAAATAGATAATAACAAGTGTTGGCTAGAATGTCGAAAAATTGGAAGGTTTCCATTACTAGGGGGATTGTAAAATGGTGCAGGCACTGTGGAAAGTGGCATGACAGCTTCTCAAAAAATTATACAGTTAACATATGATCCAGCAGTTCCACCTCTGGAATTGTATACCCCAAAGAAATGAAAACAGGGACTCAAAGAAGTATTTGCACATCATGTGCATAGTAGCATTATTCACAGGAACTGTAAGTGGATGCAGTTAAGTTGTACATAGGTGAATGGATACATGTTGTGTATACACATATATAATACAATGTTGTTCAGCTAAAAGAGGAAGGAAATTCTAACGTTTCTTTAACATGCATAAACCTTAAAGACATGCTAAGTGAAATAAGCCAAACACAAAAGGACAAATATTGTATGATTCCACTTATATGATGTGCCCAGAGTAATTGAATTCATAGAAACAGAAAGGAGAATGATGTTTACCTCGGGGGAGGGGGAGGGGGATTGTGAGTATTTAATGGGTACAGTTTCAGTTGGGGAAAATGAAAAAGTTCTGAAGACAGATGATGGTGATGGTTGCATAACAATGTAAATATACTAAAAGCCACAAAACCGTACACTTTAAAATGGTTAAACTGATAAATTTTACGTTATACATTTTATTGTGATTATAATATGTACATACATAAATTCTGTTTTTTTGTTGTGATTATGTATAATTTTATTGTGATTGTGTATGGATACATATAATCCCAATAAAATATGTATCCAAACATAATCGCAATAAAAATATACATACATAATCACAATAAAAAATCAGAATTACAGTGTGGTCCTGCAATTCTGCTTTTCAATGTATACCCTACATAATTGAAAGCATGGACTTGAAAATATATTTTGTACATCCATGTTTGTAGCAGCATTATTCACAATAGCCAAAAAGTGGAAGCCACCCAAGTGTCCATCTACAGATGAGATTAGCAAAAATCTTAAAGGTGAAAAACAGGATAATTTTTTTTTAAAAAAAGTAAAAGACCTCAAAGAGACAGACATTGAAAATAAGCAAAGGCAGCCTGGGCAACATGGTGAAACCCCATCTCTACAAAAAACTAGCTGGATGTGGGTGGCGCATGCCTGTAGTCCCAGCTACTTGGGAGGCTGAGGTGGGAGTCACCTGAGGTGAGGAGATTGAGGCTGCAGTGAGCTATGATCACAGCATTGCACTCCAGCCCCAGGCTGGTTGATGGAGTGAGACCCTCCAATGGGTCTCAAAAAAAAAAAAAAGATTTAACATACAGATAATGGAAGTCCAAAACAAAACCAAGGAAAAGAGCAAAGTTTTAAAATTATATTTTAAGAAAACTTTCCTAAAATAACAGTGTTTAAAAACCAAATATTGAAGAGCATATTATATATGTGAGAATATTGAGTCAGAATGACCCACATGAATTGATTCTTACAAAATTACCAGATATTAAAGAGGAGGAAAATTCTCTGGGAATTTAGGCAATAAAAGCACGTGACTGGGCCAGGCACGGTGGCTCACACCTGTAATTCCAGCTCTTTGGGAGGCCGAGGTGGGGGGATCATTTGAGGCCAGGAGTTCAACACCAGCCTGGCCAACATGGTGAAACCCTGTCTCTACTAAAAACACAAAAAATAAGCTGAGCATAGTGGCAGACACCTGTAATCCCAGCTACTCAGGAGGCTGAGGCAGGAAATTGGCTTGAACCCAGAAGACAGAGGTTGCAGTGAGCTGAGATCACACCAGTGCACTCCAGCCTGGGAGACAGAGTGAGATTCCGTCTCAAAAAAAAAAAAAAAAAAAAAAAAGCACATGACTTATAAGGAAGAGAAAATTAGATTATCAGATATTGACAGCAATACTTTATTCCAGAAGAAAAATGGATTAATATGTTTAAGATAATCAAGGAAATATGAAGAATTTTATATCCAGCATAACTAACCTTTAATATAAAGCATACAGACAAATCTATTAACATGCAGGAATTCAGAAAATATTCTTCCTATAATCCCTTTCCAAGGAATCTACTAAAGATTGAGCTTCAGACACTCAAATGGAAATTATGAAATAGATGTGAAAGACAATGAGAGCACTCACTAGTTATCAAATCTTAATGTTTTTGGTATTATACCATAAACATTACTTAACATAAACTGAATGTTTATAGTAAAAAAAAATTTTAAATTTGTGTATTCTATTAGAAAAACCCAAAGTAGGTTGAAAATAAGCAGTGCTTTGCTGAAAGTTCACAACACTAAATATCCATGTTAGAAGAAACATTCAAAATTATTTCTCTAAGTTTCCACCTTATGAAGCTAGAAAAACCACATAATGGAATGTTATTTGACTATAAAAAGAAGTGAAGAAATAAGGTAGTCGTCGTGGACCATGCAGTGAATGATTCCTTATATATGAGATGTCTAGAAAAGGCAAATCTATAGAAACAAAGTAGTTAATGGTAGCCTTGGAATGGAGGAGGGAAATTGGGAGATGATAGCTAAGGGGTATAAGGTTTCTTTTTAGGATAATGAAGATGTTTTAAAATGGTGATGGTAGATGCACAGTTCTGTGAATATACTAAAAGCCATTGAATTATATACATTAAGCTGGTAAGTTATATGGTAGGTGAATTACATATAAATAAAGCTATCTTTTAAAAGCTAGAAAAAGATCAAATTAAACCCAAAGTAAGCAGAAAGATGGTGACAAAGTTAAGAACAGAAATGAAAGAAATTGAAAATGGATAAACCATAGAGAAATGAAACCAAAAGTTGATTTATTTTTTTCAAGACAGGGTCTTGCTATGTTGCCCAGCCTAGCCTCGAACTTGTGGGCTCAAGTGGTCCCTCTGTCTCAGCCTCCTGAGTAGCTGGGACTACAGTAAAACTTGATTTCATAAATAGATTAATATAATTGACAAACTTCTAGCTAAACTGGTAAGGAACAGAGAGAAGAAACAAATTGCCAGTATCTGGCATGGAAAAAGGGACATTACTACAGAGTCTACAGACATTAAAAGGATAATAATGGAATTTTTTAAAAAATAAGAGCACTTCTTTTATTTTTATTTTTTTATAGAGATGGGGTTTTATTATGTTGCCCAGGCTGGTCTCAAGTTCCTGGGCTCAAAGAGATCTGTCCACCTCCACCTCCCAAAGTGCTGGGATTACAGGTGTGAGCCACTGTACCCAGGCAATAATGGAATATTATTAACATATTTATGCCAATAAATTTGACAACTTATATAAAATGTACAGTTCTTGAAATAATTACAAAGTCCATATACAAATTTACTCACAAAGAAAGTCTGAATAGCCTCACATCAAGTAAAGAAATTAATAATTTAAAATATTACCACAGAGCAAAGTTGAGGCCTAGATGACTTTACTGGTGAATTCTATCAAACATGTTGAATACCCATTCTATAGAAACCGATTCAGAAAATAGAGAATGGAAAGCTTCCCACTCACTTTAAGAGATGAGCATTACATTAATACCAAAACCAAAAACATTCAAAGGAAAAAAAACTACCAATCAATATTTCTCACGATCACAGATGCAAAATACCTTAAAAAAATATTAGTGGCCGGGCGTGGTGGCTCATTCCTGTAATCCCAGCACTTTGGGAGGCCGAGGCGGGCGGATCACCTGAGGTCAGGAGTTTGAGACCAACCTGGCCAACATGGTGAAACTCCATCTCTACTAAAACAATACAAAAATTAGCCAGGTGTGATGGTGGGTGCCTGTAATCCCAGCTACTCGGGAGGCTGAGGCAGGAGAATTGCTTGAACCCAGGAGGTGGAGTGTGCAGTGAGCTGAGATTGCACCACTGTACTCCAGCCTGGGCAACAGGAGGAGACCCTGTTTCAACAAAAATAAATAAATAAAATATTAGCAAGTCTAGTCCAACAATAAACAAATGACTAAGTTGTATTTATCTCAGGCATACAAGATTGGTTTAACATTTAAAATTCAACCTGTGTGATTTACCATAGTGCCAGGAAAAAAAAAGGAGAAAAAAAATACATGATTACTTCAATAGAGGCAGATAAATAATTTGGCAAAATTAAATATTGTTCATTTTTTTATTATACTTTAAGTTCTAGGGTACATGTGCACGATGTGCAGGTTTGATACATAGGTAAACATATGCCATGTTGGTTTGCTGCACCCATCAACTTATCATTTACATTAGGTATTTCTCCTAATACTATCCCTCCCCCAGCCCCCCACCCTCCGATAGGCCCCGGTGTGTGATATTCCCCACCCTGTGTCCAAGTGATCTCATTGTTCACTTCCCACCTATGAGTGAGAACATGCGGTGTTTGGTTTTCTGTCCTTGTGATAGTTTGCTGAGAATGATGGTTTCCAGCTTCATCCATGTCCCTGCAAAGGACATTAACTCATCCTTTATGGCTGCATAGTATTCCATGGTGTATATGTGCCACATTTTCTTAATCCAGTCTATCATTGATGGCCATTTGGGTTGGTTCCAAGTCTTTGCCATTGTGAATGGTGCTGCAATAAACATATGTGTGCATGTGTCTTTATAATAGCATGATTTATAATCCTTTGGTTATATACCCAGTAATGGGATTGCTGGGTCAAATGATACTTCTGGTTCTAGATCCTTGAGTAATCACCACACTGTCTTCCACAATGGTTGAACTAATTTACACTCCCACCAACAGTGTAAAAGTGTTCCTATTTCTCCACATCCTCTCGAGCATCTGTTGTTTCCTGACTTTTTAATGATTGCCATTCTAACTGGCATGAGATGGTGTCGCATTGTGGTTTTGCTTCACATTTCTCTTATGACCAGTGATGATGAGCATTTTTTCATGTGTCTGTTGGCTGCATAAATGTCTTCTTTTGAGAAGTGTGTGTTCATATCCTTTGCCCACTTTTTGATGGGGTTTTTTGTTTTTTTCTTGTAAATTTGTTTAAGTTCTTTGTAGATTCTGGATATTAGCCGTTTGTCAGATGGGTAGATTGCAAAAATTTTCTCCCATTCTGTAGGTTGTCTGTTCACTCTGATGGTAGTTTCTTTTGCCATGCAGAAGCTTTTTAGTTTAATTAGATCCCATTTGTGTATTTTGGCTTTTGTTGCCATTGCTTTTGGTGTTTTAGTCATGAAGTCCTTGCCCATGCCTATGTCCTGAATGGTATTGCCTAGGTTTTCTTCTAGGGTTCTTATGGTTTTAGGTCTAACATTTAAGTCTTTAATCCATCTTGAATTAATATTTGTATAAGGTGTAAGGAAGGGATCCAGTTTCAGCTTTCTACATATGGCTAGCCAGTTTTCCCAGCACCATTTATTAAATAGGGAATCCTTTCCCCATTTCTTGTTTTTGTCAGGTTTGTCAAAGATCAGATGGTTGTAGATGTGTGTTGTTATTTCTGAGGCCTCTGTTCTGTTCCATTAGTCTATCTCTGTTTTGGTACCAGTACCATGCTATTTTGGTTACTGTAGCCTTGTAGTATAGTTTGAAGTCAGGTAGCATGATGCCTCTAGCTTTGTTCTTTTGGCTTCGTATTGTCTTGGCTATGTGGGCTCTTTTTTGGTTCCATATGAACTTTAAAGTAGATTTTTCCAATTCTGTGAAGAAAGTCATTGGTAGCTTGATGGGGATGGCATTGAATCTATAAATTACTTTAGGCAGTATGGCCATTTTCAGGATATTGATTCTTCCTATCCATGAGCATGGAATGTTCTTCCATTTGTTTGTGTCCTCTTATTTCGTTGAGCAGTGGTTTGTAGTTCTCCTTGAAGAGGTCCTTCACATCCCTTGTGAGTTGGATTCCTAGGTATTTTATTCTCTTTGTAGCAATTGTGAATGGGAGTTCACTCATGATTTGGCTGTTAGTCTGTTATTGGTGAATAGGAATGCTTGTGATTTTTGCACATTGATTTTGTATCTGGAGACTTTGCAGAAGTTGCTTATCAGCTTAAGGAGATTTTGGGCTGAGACAATGGGGTTTTCTAAATATACAATCATGTCATCTGCAAACAGGGACAATTTGACTTCCTGTTTTCCTAATTGAATACCCTTTATTTCTTTCTCTTGCCTGATTGCCCTGGCCAGAACTTCCAACACTATGTTGAATAGGAGTGGTGAGGGAGGGCATCCTTGTCTTGTGCCCGTTTTCAAAGAGAATGCTTCCAGTTTTTGCCCATTCAGTATGATATTGGCTGTGGGTTTGTCATAAATAGCTTATTATTTTGAAATATGTTCCATCAATACCTAGTTTATTGAGAGTTTTTAGCATGAAGGGCTGTTGAATTTTGTCAAAGGCCTTTTCTGCATCTATTGAGATACTGATGTGGTTTTTGTCATTGGTTCTGTTTATGTGATGGATTACGTTTATTGATTTGCGTTTTTTTTTTTTTTTTTTGAGATGGAGTCTAACTCTGTTTCCCAGGCTAGAGTGCAGTGGTGTGATCTCGGCTCACTGCAAGCTCCGCCTCCCAGGTTCACGCCATTCTCCTGCCTCAGCCTCCCGAGTAGCTGGGACTACACGCGCCCGCCACCACGCCTGGCTAATATTTTCTATTTTTAGTAGAGACGGGGTTTCACCGTGTTAGCCAGGATGGTCTCCATCTCTTGACCTCGTGATCCACCCACCTCAGCCTCCCAAAGTGCTGGGATTACAGGCGTGAGCCACCGCACCCGGTGATTTGTGTATGTTGAACCAGCCTTGCATCCCAAGGATGAAGCTGACTTGATTGTAGTGGATAAGCTTTTTGATGTGCTGCTGGATTCAGTTTGCCAGTATTTTATTGAGAATTTTTGCGTCGATGTTCATCAAGGATATTGGTCTAAAATTCTCTTTTTTTGTTGTGTCTCTTCCAGGCTTTGGTATCAGGATGATGTTGGCCTCATAAAATGAGTTAGGGAGGATTCCCTTTTTTTCTGTTGATTAGAATAGTTTCAGAAGGAATGGTACCAGCTCCTCTTTGTACCTCTGGAAGAATTCGGCTGTGAATCCATCTGGTCCCGGACTTCTTTTGGTCGGTAGGCTATTAATTATTGCCTCAATTTCAGAGCCTGTTATTGGTCTATTCAGAGATTCAACTGCTTCCTGGTTTAGTCTTGGGAGGGTGTATGTGTCCAGGAATTTATCCATTTCTTCTAGATTTTGTAGTTTATTTGCGTAGCAGTGTTTATAATATTCTCTGATGGTAGTTTGTGTTCTGTGGGATTGGTGGTGATATCCCCTTTATCATTTTTTATTACATCTATTTGATTCTTCTCTCTTTTCTTCTTCATTAGTCTTGCTAGCTGTCTATCAATTTTGTTGATCTTTTCAAAAAAAAAAAAAAAAAACCAGCTCCTGGATTCATTGATTTTTTGAAGGGCTTTTTATGTCTCTGTCTCTTTCAGTTCTGATCTGATCTTAGTTATTTCTTGCCTTCTGCTAGCTTTTGAATGTGTTTGCTCTTGCTTCTCTTGTTCTTTTAGTTGTGATGTTAGAGTGTTGATATTAGGTCTTTCTTGCTTTCTCTTGTGGGCATTTAGTGCTATAAATTTTCCTCTACACACTGCTTTAAATGTGTCCCAGAGATTCTGGTACATTGTGTCTTTGTTCTCATTGGTTTCAAAGAACATCTTTATTTCTGCCTTCATTTCATTATGTACCCAGTAGTCATTCAGGAGCAAGTTGTTCAGTTTCCATGTAGTTTGGTTTTGAGTGAGTTTCTTAATCCTGAGTTCTAGTTTGATTGCACTGTGGTCTGAGACAGATTGTTGTGATTTCTGTTCTTTTACATTTGCTGAGGAGTACTTTACTTCCAATTATGTGGTCAATTTTAGAATAAGTGTGATGTGGTGCTGAGAAGAATGTATATTCTGTTGATTTGGGGTGGAGAGATCTGTAGATGTCTATTAGGTCTGCTTGGTGCAGAGCTGAGTTCAAGTCCTGGATATCCTTGTTAACCTTCTGATCTCATTGATCTGTCTAATATTGACAGTGGGGTGTTAAAGTCTCCCATTATTATTGTGTGGGAGTCTAGGTCTCTTTGTAGGTCTCTAAGGACTTGCTTTATGAATCTGGGTGCCCCTGTATTGGGTGCATATACATGTTTAGGATAGTTAGCTTTTCTTGTTGAACTGATCCCTTTACCATTATGTAATGGCCTTCTTTGTCTCTTTTGATCTTTGTTGGTTTAAAGTCTGTTTTGTCAGAGACTAGGATTGCAATCCCTGTTTTTTGTTTTTTTTTTATTTCCATTTGCTTGGTAGATCTTCCTCCATCCCTTTATTTTGAGCCTATGTGCATCTTTGCACATGAGATGGGTCTCCTGAATACAGCACACTGATGGGTCTTGACTCTTTATCCAATTTGCCAGTCTGTGTCTTTTAATTGGGGCATTTATCCCATTTACATTTAAGGTTAATATTGTTATGTGTGAATTTGATCCTGTCATTATGATGTTAGCTGGTTATTTTGCTCGTTAGTTGATGCAGTTTCTTCCTAGCCTTGATGGTCTTTACAACTTGGCATGTTTTTGCAGTGGCTGGTACCGGTTGTTTCTTTCCATGTTTAGTGCTTTCTTCAGGAGCTCTTGTAAGGCAGGCCTGGTGGTGACAAAATCTCTCAGCATTTGCTTGTCTGTAAAGGATTTTATTTCTCCTTCACTTATGAAGCTTAGTTTGGCTGGATATGAAATTCTGGGTTGAAAATTCTTTTAAGAATTTTGAATATTGGTCCCCACTCTCTTCTGGCTTGTAGCATTTCTGCCGAGAGATCTGCTGTTAGTCTGATGGGCTTCCCTTTGTGGGTAACCCGACCTTTCTCTCTGGCTGCCCTTAACACTTTTTCCTTCATTTCAACCTTGGTGAATCTGACAATTATGTGTCCTGGAGTTGCTCCTCTCACGGAATATCTTTGTGGTGTTTTCTGTATTTCCTGAATTTGAATGTTGGCCTGCCTTGCTAGGTTGGGGAAGTTCTCCTGGATATCCTGGACAGTATTTTCCAACCTGGTTCCATTCTCCCCATCACTTTCAGGTATACCAATTAAACGTATATTTGGTCTTTTCACATAGTCCCATATTTCTTGGAGGCTTTGTTCATTTCATTTTATTCTTTTTTTCTCTAACCTTGTCTTCTTGCTTTATTTCATTAATTTGATCTTCAATCACTGATACCCTTTCTTCCACTTGATCGAATCGGCTATTGAAGCTTGTGCATGCGTCACGAAGTTCTTGTGCCATGTTTTTCAGCTCCATCAGGTCATTTAAGGTCTTCTCTACACTGTTTGTCCTAATTAGCCATTCGTCTAACCTTTTTTCAAGGGTTTTAGCTTCCTTGCGATGGGTTCAAACATCCTCCTTTAGCTCGGAGAAGTTTGTTATTACTGATCTTCTGAAGCCTACTTCTGTCAACTCATCAAAGTCATTCTCCATCCAGCTTTGTTCCGTTGCTGGCGAGGAGCTGTGATCCTTTGTAGGAGAAGAGGCACTCTGATTTTTAGAATTTTCAGCTTTTCTGCTCTGGTTTCTCCCCATCTTTGTGGTTTTGTCTACCTTTGGTCTTTGATGTTGGTGACCTACAGATGAGGTTTTGGTGTAGATGACCTTTTTGTTGATGTTGATGCTATTCCTTTCTGTTAGTTTTCCTTCTAACAATCAGGTCCCTCAGCTGCAGGTCTGTTGGAGTTTGCTGGAGGTCCATTCCAGACCCTGTTTGCCTGGGTATCACCAGTGGAGGCTGCAGAACAGCAAATATTGCAGAACAGCAAATATTGCTGCCTGATCCTTCCTCTGGAAGCTTCATCCCAGAGGGGCAGCCGCCTATATGAGGTGTCTGTTGGCCCCTACTGGGAGGTGTCCCCCAGTTAGGCTACACGGGGGTCAGGGACCCTCTTGAGGAGGCAGTCTTCCATTCTTAGAGCTCAAATGCCATGCTGGGAGAACCACTGCTCTCTTCAGAGCTGTCAGACAGGGACGTTTAAGTCTGCAGAAGTTGTCTGCTGGCTTTTGTTCAGCTATGCCCTGCCCACAGAGGTGGAGTGTAGAGGCAGTAGGCCTTGTTGAGCTGTGGTGGGCTCTGCCCAGCTTGAGCTTCCTGGCTGCTTTGTTTACCTACTCAAGCCTCAGCAGCCCGGCTGCAGCCTCGCAGGCCTATCTCAGACTGCTGTGCTAGCAGTGAGCAAGGCTCTGTGGGCGTGGGACCCACTGAGCCATGCATGGGAGAGAGTCTCCTTGTCTGCCGGTTGCTAAGACCTTGGGAAAAGTGCTGTATTTGGGTGGGAGTGTCCCTTTCCAGGTAGTCTGTCACAGCTTCCCTTGGCTAAGAAAGGGAAATCCCCTGACCCCTTGCGCTTCCCGGGTGAGGCGATGCCCCGCCTTGCTTTGGCTTGCCCCCACTGTCCAACCAGTACCAATGAGATGAACCAGGTACCTCCGTTGGAAATGCAGAAATCACCCTTCTTCTGCATCAATCACGCTGGGAGCTGCAGACCAGAGCTGTTCCTATTCAGCCATCTTGGAACGCCCCCTCATGATTTTTTTTAAAATAGCAAGGGACAGAAATTTCCTCAACTTGATAAAAGGCATTTATAAGAATCTTATTTTAGCATATTTAAACAGTAAAGGACAGAATGCCTTCTCCCTATGTTTGGAATAAGGCAACAATATCTGCTTTCCTCCATTCGTACTTAACATTGAACTAGAAATCCTGGTTAATGCAATAACGTAAGAAACAGAAATAAAAGGCACACACCTCGGAAAGGAAGAAGTAAAGTAGTAGTCTTTATTCATAGGTGACATGATTGTGTTGGTTAAAAAAAAAAAGTTCCTAGAGAATCTACAAAAGAGTTTTTAAAAATGAACAGAGGTTAACAAGAGTGTAGAATACAAAGTCCATATACAAAAACGAATTAAAAACTGAATTTTAAAAAAACAGTATGATAGCCTGAAAACTGTTACACTTAGATTTAAATTTAACAAAATATGTGTAAGAACTGTATATTGAAAACTATAAAACATTGCTGAGAAATATTAGAGAAGTTCTAAATAAATGGAGATAGATATCATGTTCACAGATCAGAGGACTCTATTTTGCTTTCCCCAAATTAACCTGTATATTCAAGACAATCCCAATAAAAATCCAAGCAGATTTTTTTAAAATAGTTTCATTCTAAAACAAAAAATTTGTTTAAAGAGACAGGGTCTTGCTCTGTTGCCCAGACTGAAATGCTGTAGCACAATCATAGCTCACTGCAGCCTTGAACTCCTGGGCTCAAGCAATCCTCCCACTCAGCTTCCTGAGTAGTTGGGATTATAGGTATGAACTATCATGCTTGCCTCATCCTAAAATTTATATGGAAATACAAAGGATCCAGAATAAAGACGACAATTAGCGGGGGAAGAAAAGGAATAAAGTTGGAAGATTCACATGACCTAATTTAAAGACTTTTTTTTTTTTTTTGGTGAGACAGAATCTTACTCTGTCTCCCAGGTTGGGTGCAGCAGCGTTAGCTCACTGCAACCTCCACTTCCCGGAATCAAGCAATTCTCCTGCCTCAGCCTCCCAAGTAGCTGAGATTACAGGTTCCCGCCACCACGCCAAGCTAATTTTTGTATTTTTAGTAGAGATGGGGGTTTCACCATGTTGGCCAGACTGGTCTTGAACTCCTGACCTCAAGTGATCCACCCACCTCGGCCTCCCAAAGTGCTGGGATTACAGGCATGAGCCACCATGCCTGGCCTAAAGACTTTTTATAAAGCAACAACAGTAAGTGAAGATAGTGTTATTCTAAGAATAGACATATAGAACAACGGCACAAAATAGAAAGTCCAGAAAGAGACAAACACATACGCATTCAACTGATTGTCCGCAAAGGAGTCAACACAATTCAATAGAAAATGGATACCTTTCAACAAGTGTAACTGGAACAAATTGGTTATCTGTCTACCACCTATATGTCTATCAAGCCATAATCTTTACTTCATGCTATATACAAAAAATAAGTTGAAATGAATTATATACCTGAATATGAAAGTTACAACTATAAAAACTTAGGAAAAAAATACTTTTGACTTCGGGGTAGGCAGTAGTTTCTTAGGACATAAAAAGCATTAACCTCGGCCAGGTGCGGTGGCTGATGCCTGTAATCCTAGCACTTTGGGAGGCTGAGGCCAGAGTATCACTTGAGGTCAGGAGTTCAAGACCAGCATGGGCAATATAGTGAGACCCTGTTCTATTAAACAAACCAGAAAACAACAACAACAACAAAAAGCATTAACAATAAAAGAAAAAATACATTGGAGTTTACCAATATTTGAAAGTTCTTCTTTTTGAAAGTCACTTAAGAAAATGAAATGGCAAGATGCAGACTAGGAGTGTGTGTGTGTGTGTGTGTGTGTGTCTGAAAAAGGACTTGTATCCAGATTGAGACAGTTCAATTTAAAAAGGGCAAAGATTTTAATAGGTGCTTTCACTAAAGAAGATACATGAATAACTACAAAGCATATGAAAAGATGCTTAAGATCATTGGTCATCAAGGAAATGCAAATTGAAATCACAGTAAGATACTACTACACACTCTACTGGCTAAAATTAAAAAGACTGACAATGCAGGATATGGAACTGCTGGAACTCATATACTCTTGGTGGAAATGCAAAATGGCACAACCACTTTAGCAAGCAGTTTTGCAGTCTCTTACGAAGTTAAATATACAGTTGACCCTTGAACAACATGGGTTTGAACTGGATTTTTTTTCAGTGAAACACAGGTGGAAAATACATATTTGCAGGATGCAAAACCCACATATATGGAGGTCTGACTTTTCAAATATGCGTGTTCCACAGAGCGGACTGAGAAACTTGAGGATGCATGGATTTTGGTATACATGGGAGGTCCTGGAGGAATCCCCTGTGTATACCAAGGATTGACTGTGTACTTCTCATATGACCCATGAATTCCATTCCTAGGTTTTTTTCCCCGAGAGAACTGAAAATGTGTACATATAAAGACACATAATATGAGTCTTCACAGCAGCATTATTCATAACGGCCCTGAACTAGAAACAACCCAAATTTCTATCCATAGTGAAATGAGTAAACAAGCTATGGTATTGCCATTTAGAGTAATACTCAGTAATAAAATGAACTAGTGATATATACAATGATATCTATGAATCTCCAGAAATGCTGAGTGAAAGAAGCCAGGCATGAAAGAGTAAATACTCTATAGTTACATTTATATGACACTGTAGGAAAAATTTATAGTGATTAAAAAGTAGATCACTGTTTGCCACGGGCAACAGTGGGGTGGGAGTAGGGTGGGAATTGACATGAAAGGTGCACAAGAGACATTTTGGGGTGATTAAAATGTTCTATATCCTGGTGGTTCCTCAGCTGCATACATTTAACAAAACTCATAGTATATTTAAAATATATGCATTTTATTCTATGTAAATTATTCATTAAAATCTACTTTTTAAAAATTAGCAAACAACCAGGCAATGTAAACCATGCATCAAAAATATTGTGACCAGGTATCATGTATCCCAAGAATGTAAAGATGGTTCAACATTTTAAAAACCTGTTAATGAGGCTGGGCGTGGTGGCTCATGCCTATAATCCCAGCACTTTGGGAGGCTGAGGCAGGAGGATCACTTGAGGTCAGAAGTTCAAGACCATCCTGGCCAACATGGCGAAACCCCATCTCTACTAAAAATACAAAAACTTGCTGGGCGTGGTGGTGCGTACCTGTAATCTCAGCTACTTGGGAGGCCGAGACAGGAGAATTGCTTGAACCCGGGAGGCAGAGTTTGCAGTGAGACGAGATAGTACCACTGCACTCCAGCCTGGGTGATAAGAGTGAAACTCCGTCTCAAAAAAAAAAAAAAAAATCTGTTAATAAAATCCACAATATTAATAGATATGTTGTTAGGGAAAAGTATTTGACACCCATTTATGAATTTAAAAATAAAACAAAATACTCCTTGAAAACTAGGAGAAGGGAACCTCCTTAACTTGATTAGCAGGATCTACCATAAGCTTCTAACGAATATCACACTTGATTGTGAAACTAATTTTGAAACACTTTAGATAATGCCAGAAATAAAGTCAGAGTGCTTGGTAGCACTTCTTCCACTCAAAATGGTTCTAGATGTGTTGATAATATAAGAAAAAGGAAAGAAGTATGTGGCAGATAATTTAGAAAACCTCACTCTGCCTATTCCAATTCTTACTTTCATATACCAAAGAAGCTGAAAGCTAAAATATTTAAAAGACTTCCATATCTGTAAGAATCTTCCTAGGCTTCGTCAAGCAAATGTACCCCAGAACAATACATGGCAGCAATTGCAAGAGGAGACTCGATCTTTTGTGGCAAGCCTCATGATGGTGGCATCTGGTTCTTTCAGAGCTTCTGTGACTGTTTCTGGCATCTATCTATCTATATATATATAGAGAGAGAGACGAGGCCTTGCTCTGTTGCCCAGGCTGGAGTGCAGTGGCACAATCATAGCTCACTGCATCCTTGAACTCCTGGGCTCAAGTGATCCTCCCACCTCAGCCTTCTAAGTAGCTAAAACTACAGATGTGCAACACTTTGTCTGGCTAGTGTCTTAAGTATTGAGTGGCAGCAGTGGTAGGTTGGAAATTTTATTTGCCATATAGCATCCAAGTTCAACACTCGCATAGATTTTGTGACCTAACTGATCATTTTTAACAAACTACTTTTTGCTTAAATTGTTGTGTTCTAAGCAGTAAGAGTCTTACTACTTAACTATTCTTGGAAATAAAAAGCAAAACACACTTAGCATCAGGCCAGGCACAGAGTGAGTGCTCAGTAAGTGGTGGTCACTGTTATTACAGTTAAGCTAAATAAATTTCATAGAAGAACGAGTGAAACTGAGCCATAAAGGATGCATCAGATTTAACCAGGCAAAGGAGTTTCAGGAGAGGAGTGTGGTAATTAAAGACTGTGTACTAAAGACAGTATGCTATGCTTCTTTAGTCTGGAGGTGAATTTAAGTTACATGAAGCAAAGATAAGGTGATACCTATGAAGTTGAATATTTAAAAAGCCTCAAGTGGTCAGGTTATTATAAACTTGTGGTTTTTTAAAAAGTATTTTACTATTAAGTGGAAGTAGAATATATAATTCTTATATTAAGTTTTTTTTTTTTTTTTTTTTTTGAGATGGAGTCTGGCTCCATTGCCCAGGCTGGACAGTGACATAATCTCAGCTCACTGCAACCTCTGCCTCCTGGGTTCAAGCAATTTTCGTGCCTCAGCCTCCCAAGTAGCTGGGATTACAGGTGTATGCTACCACATCTGGCTAATTTTTGTATTTTGGGTAGAGGCGGGGTTCCACCATGTTGGCCAGGCTGGTCTTGAACTCCTGACCTCAAGTGCTCCATCCATCTCAGCCTCCCAAAGTGCTAGGATTACAGGTGCACACCACCACACCCGGCCCCACTTAAGATTTCAATTGAAGAGTGGCTCTGCTGCTTCTGGAATAGAGAGTATGTGGGGCTGTGAATTGGGAGAGCTGAGTTTTAGTCCCAGCCAGGGTCAGCTTCGTGGGTGCCATCCCCCCAGAGGAGCCCCGTGCTTGGTTTAATGTTCTGCTGTCACTGTCTTGAAGTTCTTAAAATTTTTATCTTTGAACTCGTGTTCTGTACATGAAATCTAACGGGCGAGTAGAACATGTAGGTGAGCAGTGGAGACACATCGGATCTGTGGGCACAGGAGGAAGCTCAGGTACCCCCGACATGTCCTACTATACATGCCTCAGGGCTGTTCAGGTTTCTGCAGAAACTCGAGGCAGCTGGGATTAGCCTCAATAAGATTATATTGCCAATTTCTCAGCAGAAATCGTAGAGGCCAGAAGCAGTGGGATGATTTATTTATTTGTTTATTTATTTTTATTTACTTATTTGAGACAGAGTCTTGCTCTGTTGCCCAGGCTGGAGTGCAGCGGTACAGTCTTGGCTCACTGCAACCTCTGCCTCCCAGGTTCAGGCGATTCCCCTGCCTTAGCCTCCTTGGTAGCCAGGATTACAGGCGAATGCCACCATGCCCGGCTAATTTTTTTATTTTCAGTAGAGACAGGGCTTCACCATGTTGGCCAGGCTGGTCTCAAACTCCTGACCTCAAGTGATCTGCCCACCTCAGCCTCCCAAAGTGCTGGGATTACAGGCGTAAGCCACCACACTCGGCCTGGGATGATACATTTAAAGTGCTGAAAGGAAGAGAGAAAAAAAAAAATCAACTGATGGCATCTTTGATTTTCTTGTTAAAATATATATATATATAAATTAAAAACTTTTAAAATTTAAAAACATCAACTGAGAATTATCCAGCAAAGCTGTTCTTCAAAAATGAGGGAGAGATTAAGACATTCCCAGATAAATAAAAGTGGAAGGAGTACATTACCACTACACCTGCCCTACAAGAAATGCTAAAGGGAATTCTTCAGGTTGAAATGAATAAATGCTAGACAGCAACTCAAAGCCACATGAAGACAGAAAGATTTTTATTAAAGGTAAATGCATGGGCAAATACAAAAGATTACTATAAAAGATTAGTATAATTTTGTTTTGGAACTCCACTTTTTATTTTCTAAGGGATTTAAAAGATAAACACCTAAAAAGTAATTATAAATATGTTATTGGGCATATAGTACATAAAGATATAATTTGTGACATTCATAAAAGGATGGGTAGAGCTAAATAGGAATAGGGGTTTTTTGTATATGATTGAAATGAATTGATACCAAGTTAAAGTTATATTGTTATAACTTTAATGTGTTGTATGTAATCCCCATGGTAACCACAAAGAAATATCTATAGAATATACACAAATTAAATGAGAATGGAATAGAAATGTGTCACTACGAAAAAGAAATCGACACAAAAGAAGGCAGTATGGAGGAAATTAGGGACAAAAAGAAGTTATCAAACATACACAGAACAAATAGTGAAATGGCAAGAGTAAATCCTTATCAATAATTAAATATAAATAAACTCTCCAACTAAAAGGCAGAGATTAGTGAATATGGATTTAAAAAAAAAAAACATGATCCAAGTACATCTTGTCTATAAGAGACTCCCTGTAGATTTAAAGATAAAGAGGTTGAAAATGAAAGGCTAGAAAAAGATATTCCATGCAAACAGCAAGTAACCAGAAGTGATTTGAGGTGACTGTCCTAATTTTAGACAAAATAGACTTCAAGTAAAAAAAAACTGTTACAAGAGACAAAGGACACTATATATTGATAAAAGGGTCAATTCATCAAGAAAGTAATAACAAATATAAACATATATGCACCTAACACCAGAATCCAAAAAAAGTAAATATTGACAGAATTGAAGGGAGAAGTATACAGTTCTACAGTAATAGGTATAGAATTCAATACCTCTCTTTTAATAATGGATAGGACAACCAGACAGAAAATTACTAAGGAATTAGAGGACTTGAACAATACTATAAAACAATGGACCTAAATACACATACAGAACGCTCCACCTAACAGTAGAATACACATTTTCCTCAAGTATACGTAGAACATTCTCCAGAATAGACCACATTTTAGGCTACAAAACAAGTATTAATGTTAAAGGATTGAAAGCTAAGATTTGACTGGAGTGTTGATGGGAGAGCACTAGAGTGCAGCAGGGGAGGGGAGATGCAGCTGTGGTGATTGGAAGTTCAGGAGGACAGTATGGAGGCATCCAGACACTGCAACCTTGTACCCTACTCCACACCTGGCCACTGCTCCCCAGATAGGATCTGCTGAGTTAGTAGGGACTTTGTGTTGTGGGGAAAAGGTAAGCAGAAGATCTCCACCAGCCTCCTTTGCCACCAGAAACACCTACAGTCCTTACAACAGGAGAATCCCATAGCCCTCACAAGCCTTGAGCCCAGTTTGGAGAACTGCCAGGAATTCATGCAGCTGCATTGCCCCAGATTAGGTGCACTCCCCACCCCCACCCTCTGTAAACCAAGCTGCTGCAGCATGGCACCATCTTGAGACAACAGCCACCTCTAGTGTGCTTCCTGCTCTGGGGGCCAGTAGCCATTGCACCTCTCCAGTACTGGGACTCCCTCTTCATTCCACCAAGCCCATAAGGGTAGCTGAATGCCACAACCCCAGCTGTGTGGAGCCTGGGCCCAGGATTGGCTGTGACTCTGACCCTGCATAGCAGGGAAACCAACCCCTGCCAATGCACTTCCAGCTGGAAGATCAGCCTGGCAGTCTCACTCAGTGCAAACCTTCCCTTGACCTGGCCAAACTGTGGCATGCTCTCCCCTAAGCAGGAGAAGCCCCTGAGCAGCTGATACACCTCTAGGCCAGTGGAGGAGCAATGCATATACACTGACACTCAGGACCCGAGAAACAGCTCTGCAGAGCCCCCAATCCCCACAGACACACCCCTAGCCTGCCCAAAGGCCCTATTCTCACAATCAAGGCCTGAGAACCAGTCCTACAGGGTGCCCCTAGAAGGCATTCCCCCAGGCTGGCCAAACAGCTGTATGTGTGCCTGTGATTGAGGCTTTTGAAGTAGCTCCATGGACTGCCCCTAGCAAACACATCTGCAGACCAACTGAGCTGCCATGCAGCTGTGTCTGTGGCCTGAGAAAAAGCCCTACAGGCCATCCTAGTTAGGCACACCCCTAGCAGCCTTGCAGCAGTATTCCAGATTTGAGAAGCAGCCTCACAGGACACCCTCAGTGGACTCACCCCTAGGCCAGCCAAGTAGCCCTGTGCCCACCTCCCAGGCCTACAAAACAGCCCTATGGGCCATCCCCTGCAAAAATGCCCCCAGGCTAGCTGAGCAGCTGTGCAGCTATGTCATGAGACTTAGAAACAGTCCTGTACCTGCTCCTGACAAACACGCCCCCAGGCCAGCCAAGCAGCCATGCATTCAAGTCCTGGACGAGAAAACAGTAACATGGGCCACCCTCAACAGATACCACCAGGCCAGCCAAACAGCCTTGTGCCTACATCCCAGGCCTGAGAAGAAGCCTCGTGGGCCACCCTTGTAAGACATATCCCCAGGGCAGCCAAGCAGCACCAAAGTCCTGGATCAGAGAACCAGCCCTGTGGGCCACCCCCAGCAAACATGCACCCAGGCCAGCCAAGCAGTCATATGCCCACCCCTGAGAAGCAGCCTTATGGGCCACCCCTGACAGACATGTCCCTAGACTGGCCAATCAGCCAAGAGCTTATGTCCTGGACCTGAGAAATAACCCTGTGGGCCACCCCAGCAGACCTGCACCCAGGCTAGCTGAGAAGCCATGTGATCATGTCCCAAGCCTACAAAACAACCCTGTGGATCATTCCTGGCAAACACAGCCCAGGCCAACTGAGCTGCCATGCTATGTCCCAGGCCTGAGAAACATCCCCCAGGCCAGCCAACCAACTTTGTGCCTGTGCTTCTGGCCAGCGTAACAGCCCCATACCCCCAACCCCAATGAGTCAGACTCCAAGTTGGCTGACCCACTGCGTGCATGCACATGCCCCCAACCTGAGAAACAGCCTGGCAAGCCCACACTTGGCAAAGCCGCACCACAATCACCACAAACTCTCTCAGCTTAGGCCACTAAGAAACACACAAGCATCATTAGTACAGATTACAGCTGAAGCAACTACATAGCGACTATACTACTAATGCATCCACCTAGAAATCAAGGCACCCCACCAAACCAATAGCCCAAGACTCATTCATACAAATAAATTTTTCCCTACCACACCAACTCCATAAAAATGGAAGAGGCAACTTCTGTTCCAGAGGTGTAGAAGTCAATGTAGAGATACATCAACCATGAAAAAGCAAGGAAACATGACACCTCCAAAGGAAAACAGTAATTCTCCAGCAACAGACTCCAATCATAGGAAAATATATGAAATGCCAGAAAAAGAATTCAAAATGATAATATTAAGGAAACTCACTAAGCTACATGATAATACAGATAGACAATTCAATGAAACCAGGAAAACAACTTGTGATTTGAAGGGCAAATTCACCAAAGAGATGGACAGTTATAAAAAAAAGAATGAAGCAGATATCCTAGATAATTTAATGAATGACATAAAAATACAATTGAAAGCTTCAACAGTAGACTAGACCAAGCAGAAGAAAGAATTGCTGAAGTTGAAGACAAGTCTTTTGAAATAACACAAAAATAGACAGGAAAAGAAAAGAAAAAAGAAAAAGAAAGCTTACAGGATTTGTGGGACACCATTAAGTAAACAAATATTTGTATTATGAGCATTCTAGAAGAGAAGGGGAAAGGTGAGGATAACATATTTAATGAAATGATAGCAGAAAACTTTTTCCAAGTCTTGGGAGAGAGATGGACATCCAGGTCCAGGCATCTCAAAGAATAAATATATTTCACCCCACACAGATAATCTCTGAGGCACATTCTAGTCAAATATCAAAAGTCAAAGCCAAAGAAATAATTCTAAAAGTATCAAGAGAAAAGCAGCAAATCATGTATAAGAGAGTCCCCATTAGGCTAAAACTGGATTTCTCAACAGAAACCTTATAGGCAAGGAGAGAATGGTACGATATATTCAAAGGACTGAAAGGAAAAAAAAAAAAAAAAAACACCTGTTGGCCAAGAATATTATACCCAGCGAAGCTATCCTTCAAAAATGAAGGAGAAATACAGTCATTCACAGACAAGCAAAAACAAAGTGAATTCATCACTAGACCAGCTTACAAGAAGTGCTCAAGATAGTCCTACATCTGGAAATGAAAATATGAAAAATATAAGACTCACTGGTAGTGCTGATATACAGAGGAAAAAGAAAAAGGAATCAAACCTTATCACTACAGAAAACCACTCAATCACTAAAATAACAGAGGAAGTAAGGAACAAAGGATATATAAAACAGAAAACAATCAATAACGTTATAGGAATTAAGTCCTCACCTATCAATAGTAACCTTGAATATAAATTGATTAAATTCTCCATTTAAAAGATATAGATTGGCTGAATGGATTAAAAAAAATGACTTAACTCTATGCTGCCTACAAGAAATTAATCTCACCTTTAAAGATACACACAGATTGAACGGGAAGGGATGGAAAAAGATATTCCATGCAATCGGAAACCAAAATCACGCAGGAGTAGCTATACTTATATCAGACAAAACAACTTCAAGTCAAAATCTGTTAAAAGAAAAAGAGAGAGAGAAGGACATTATATAGTACTAAAGGGATCAATATAGCAAGAGAATATAACAATTGTAAATAAATATGCACCCAACACCAAAGGACTCAGAAGCAAATATGAGATCTAAAGAGATAGACCCCAAAACAATAATAATTGGGGACTTCAACACCCCATGTTCAGCATTAGATGGATCATCTAGACAGAAAATCAACAAAGAAACATCAGATTTAAACTGTACCATAAACCAAATAGACCTAACAGACATTCATAGAACATTTCACCAAACAGCAGCAGAATATACATTCTTTTCATCAGGACATGGATTGGATTTTCCAGGACTGACCATATTTTAGCACACAAAATCGTTCTCAAAAAAATTTTTTTTAAATCAAAATATATCAAGTATCTTATCTGACCACAAATGAATAAAACTAGACATCAATAACAAGAGGAACACTTGAAACTATATAAATGCACAAAAATTAAACAACATGCGCCTGAATGACCAAAAGGTAAAGGAAGAAATTAAGAATGAAAATTTAAAATTCCTTGAAACAAAATGAAAATAGAAACACACCAAAATCTATGGGACACAACAAAAGCAGTATTGAGGCAAGTTTATAGAGATAAATGCCTACATCAAAAAAGTAAAAAGGTTTCCAATAAACAACCTAGTAATATACCTCAAGGAACTAGAAAAGAACAAACCAAGCCCAGTATTAATAGAAGAAAAAAAAAAATCAGACCAGAAATAAACAAAATTGAGACTAAAAATACAAAAGATCAGTTAAACAAAAAGGTTTTTTTTTTTTTTAAATAAAATCAACAAACCATTAACTAGACTAATAACAAAAAAAAAAAAAAGAAAAAAAAAAAAAAAGAGAAGACCCAAATAAAATTAGAAACAGGCCTAACATGGTGGCTAATGCCCATAATCCCAGCACTTTGGGAGGCCAAGGTGGGTCGATCACCTGAGGTCAGGAGTTTGAGACCAGACTGGCCAACGTGGCAAAACCCTGTCTCTACTAAAAATATAAAAATCAGCCAGGTGCCTATAATCCCAGCTACTCAGGAGGCCAGGGCAGGAGAATTGCTTGAACCCGGGAGGTGGAGGTTGCAGTGAACTGAGACTATGCCACTGCACTCCAGCCTGGGAAACAGAGCGAGACTCTATCTCTAAAAAAGAAAAGAAACAAGAAGTTGTCACAACACAATAGATACCACAGAAATATAAAGGATCATTAGAGACTAATATGAACAACTATTCCAATAAATTTAAAAACCTAGAGAAAATGGATACATTCCTGGACACATACAAACTGTCAAGATTGAACCAAGAAGAAATATGAGATTGAATCAATAATAAAAAGTCTTCCAGCAAAGGAAAACACAGGAACAGATCTACTGAAGCTTTAAAGAATTAAAACCAATTTTGTCAAACTATTTTAAAAAATTGAAACAGAGGGAATTCTTCCTGACTCCTTCTATGAGGTCAGGATAATCCTGATAACAAAACCAGAAAGGACAAAACAAAAAAGACTACAGGCCAATATCCCTAATGAACATAGGCACAAAAATCCTCCATAAAATACTAGCAAGCAAATTCAACAGTACCTCAAAAAGATAACACACCATAATCAAGTAGGATTTATTCTAGGAATGTAAGGATGGTTCAACATACACAAATCAATAAACATCATACATCATGCATCAATAGAATGAAAGACAAAAGCTGTATAATCATCTCAATAGATGCAGAAAAAACATTTGATAAAATTAAACATCCCCTCACAATAAAAACCCTTTTTGTTTTTTTGAGACAGTATCTCACTTTGTCACCCGGGCTGGAGTGCAGTGGCATGATCGTGGCTTACTGAAGCTTTGACCTCCCAGATTCAAGTGATCCTCCTGCCTCAGCCCCCCAAGTAGCTGGGACTATGGGCACATGCCATCACACCTGGCTAATTTTTTGTTATATTTTTTGTAGAGACAGGGTTTTGCCATGTTTCCCAGGCTGGTCTTGAACTCCTGGACTCAAGGGATCCACCTGCCTCAGCCTCCCAAAGTGCTAGGATTATAGCCATGAGCTACCATGCCTGGCCCACAATAAAAACTCTTAAGAAATTAGATATACGAGGATATTATCTCAACATAATAAAGGCCATATGTGACAAACCCGTGGCTAACATCTTACTGAATAGAGAAAACCTAAAAGCTTTTTCTCTAAGAACTTGAACAAGACAAGGATGTCCACTCTCACCATCTTTCTTTTTTTTCTCTTTTTTTGAGACAGGGTCTTTTCTGTCACCCAGGCTAGAGTGCAGTGCATGATTATAGTTCATTGCAGCCTTGACCTTTTGGGCTCAAGTGATCCTCCCACCTCAGCCTCCTGAGTAGCTGGGACTACAGGCACATGCCACCACACCCAGCAATTTTTTTTTTTTTTTTTTTAAGAGATAGGGTCTTACCATGTTGCCCAAGCTGATCTTGAACCCTTGGGCTCAAGTGATCCACCCACATCAGCTTCCCAAAGTGCTGGGATTATGGGTGTGAGCTGCCACGCCCAGCCTACTCTCACCACTCTTATTCAACGTAGTACTAGAAGTCCTAGCTAGAACAATTAGGCAAGAGAAGGAAATAAAGGACATCCAAATTTGAAAGGAGGAAGTCAAATTGTTTGTTTGCAGAGGACATGATCTTAAATACAGAAAAACCTAAAGACTACTAAAAAACCCTTGGAACTGGGAAAAAATTCAGTAAATTTGCAGGTTACAAAATCAATATACAAAAATCAGTAATGTTTCTATACACCAGCAACAAACTAGCTGAAAAAGATATCAAGAAGGCAATCTCATTTGCAATAGCTACAAAAAATAAACACCTAGGAATAAATTTAACCAGGGAAATAAAAGACCTCTCCCTACAGGGAAAACTGAAAAACACTGATGAAAGAAATTGAAGAGGATACAAACGAAAAGACATCTCATGCTTATAGATTGCAGAATATTGTTAAAATGACAATACCATTCAAAGCAATCTACCAATTCAATGCAATCCCTATCAAAATGCCAATTGCATCCTTCACAGAAATAGAAAAAAATAATCCTAAAAAGTGTTTGGAACTCCAACAGATCCCAAATAGCCAACGCAATCCTGAGCAAAAAGAAGAAAGCTGGAGAAATCACACTACCTGATATCAAAATATACTACAAAGCTGTAGTAACCCAAACAGTATGGTACCCAAACAGACAAATAGATCAACAGAACAGAATAGGGAATCCCAGAAATTAATCCATATTATAGCTAACTGATTTTTAATAAAGGTACCAAGAATACTCATTGGGTGAAGGACAGTCTCTTTAATAAATGGTGCTGGGAAAACTGGATATCCATATGCAGAAGAATGGAACTGGAACCCCACCTATCACCTTATAGGAAAATCTGTTTAATAATAAAAATGAATCAAAAACATAAATGTAAGACCCAAAACTATCAAACTGCTAGAAGAAAACAGGGGAAACACTTCAGGACATTCATCTAAGAAAACATCTTATGAATAAAACCTCAAACACACAGGCAACAAAAGCAAAAATAAACAAATTGGATTATATCAAATTACAAGGCTTCTGCACAGAAAACCACAGAACAAAACAATCAACAGAGTGAAAAGACAACCTATAGAATGAGATAAAATGTTTTCAAACTACTCATCTGATAGGAGATTAATATCCAGAATATGTAAAGAACTCAAAGAGCTCAACATAAAAAAAAACTCAGTCTGATTAAATAATGAGCAAATGATCTGAATAGACATTTTTCCAAAGACGACACACAAATGGCTATAAATATATCATTAATCATCAGAGAAATGCAAATCAAAACCACAATGAGGTATGATTTTACCCCAGTTAGAATGGCTACTATCAAAAAGACCAAAAAATAACAAATACCGTCAAGGATGCAGAGAAAACGGAACTCTTATACATTGTTGGTGGGAATGTAAACTAGTTCTGGAGAATAGTATGGAGATTCCTCAAAAAACCACAAATAGAATTACCATGTGATCCAGCAATCTCACTACTGAGCATTTATCCACAGGAAAGGAAATCAGTGTATCAAAGAGACGTCTTCACTCCCACGTTTATTCCAGTACTATCCACCATAGCCAAGAGATAAAATCAACATAGGTGTCCAACAACAGATGAATAGGTAAAGAAAATGTGGTATATATATATATATATATACACAATGGACTGCTATTCAGCCATAAAAAAGAATAAAATCCTGTCATTTGTGGCAACATGGATGGAACTGGAGGACCTTATGCTAAGTGAAATAAGCCAGGAATAGAAAGTTAAATACTTTCTGTTAAGTATAATAAATGAATATGTTCACACTTTTATGTGAAAACTAATAAATGTTTATCTCACAGAAGTAAAAAGTAGAAGAGAGGATACTAGAGACTGGGAAGGGTGGGAGGAAAGGAGAGATTTGTTAAAAGATACAAAATTACAGCTAGACAGGAGGACTAAGTTCTAGTGTTCTATATCACTGTAGGATGACTCTAGTTAATAATAATATATTATATGGTTTCAAATAGCTAGGAGGAGGATATTGAATGTTTCAAGCACAAAGAAATGATAAATGTTTGAGATGATCGATATGCTAATTACCTGGATCTCATCACTATATATGTATCGAAACATCACTATGTAGCCCCCATGTATATAATAATTATTATTATTTTTAGAGATGGAGGTCTCATTCTTTTGCCCAGGCTGGAGTGCAGTGGAGCAACCATAACTCACTGTAGACTTGAACTCCTGGGCTCCAGTGATCCTCCTGCCTCAGTCTCCCAAGTAGCTGGGACTACAGGTACATGCCACCACATCTAGCTAATTTGTATTTGTTTATTTATTTATTTATTTTTAGATGGGGTTGGGGGTCTTGCTATATTGCCTAGGCTGATTTCAAACTCATGGCTTTAAGCAATCCTCAGCCTCCTGAGCAGCTGAGATTACAAGCATGAGCCACCAAGCCTGGCCTATTATTTGTCAATTTAAAATAAATAAAATTAAAAGAATTTTAAAATATTGAAATCATACAAAGTATCTTTCCAACCAAAATGGAATTAAATTAGAAATCAATAACAGAAGAAAAACTGGAAAATTCATAAATATATGGAAATTAAACAATGTAGTCTGAAACAACCAATGGGTCAAAGAAGCAATCACAAGAGAAATTAGGAAATACCTTGAGACAAATGAAAACATAAATACAATATATTAAAACTTATGGGATACAGTAAAAACAGTGCTGAGAGAGAGATTAATAGTTGTAAGTAAACATATTAAAAAAGAGGGAAGATCTAAGTAAATAACCTAACTTTATACCTTAAAGAAACAGAAGAGGCCGAGTGCAGTGGCTCGTGCCTGTAATCCCAGCACTTTGGGAGGCCGAGGAGAGGGGGATCACCTGAGGTCAGGAGTTCGAGATCAGCCTGGCCAACATGGTGAAACCCCGTCTCTACTGAAAATACAAAAATTAGTCAAGCGTGGTGGCACATGCCTATAATCCCAGCTACTTGGGAGGCTGAGGGAGAAGAATCGCCTGAACCTGGGTGGCGGAGGCTGTAGTGAGCCAAGATCACGCCACTGCACTCTAGTCTGGGCAACAAGATTGAAACTCTGTCTCAAAAAAAAAAAAAAAAGAAAAGAAAAAAAAGAGCAAGCTGGGTGCGGTGGCTTGTGCCTGTAATCCCAGCACTCTGGGAGGCTAAGGCGGGTGAATCACTTGAGGTCAGGAGTTCGAGACCATCCTGGCCAACATGGTGAAACCCCATCTCTACTAAAAATCCAAAAATTAGCCAGGCATGGTGGCACACACCTGTAGTCCCAGCTACTCTGGAGGCTGAGGCAAGAAAAATCACTTGAACCTGGGAGGTGGAGGTTACAGTGAGCTGAGATTGTGCGCCACTGCTCTCCAGCCTGGGTGACAGAGTGAGACTCCGTCTCAGAAACAAAAAAAGAAAAGAAAAAGAAGAGCAAACTAAACCCAAAGGTATAAGGGGGAAGGAAATAATAAAGATTTGAACAGAAAAAAAATAAAATAGAGAATAGTAAAACAATGGAGAAAAATCAACAAAACCAAAGATGGTTCTATTAAAAGATCAACAAAATTGAAACCTTTAGCTAGAATGACTAAGTAAAAAAGAAGACTCAAGTCACTAAAATCAGAAATGAAAGTAGGGACATTACTACTAATTTTACAGAAATAAAAAGCGTTATAAGGGAATACTGTGAACAACTATACACAGGCAAATTGGATAACCTACATGAAACATACGACTTCCTTAAAAATGCATGATCTGCCAAGACTGAATAATGAAGAAATAGAAACAGACTTATGAGTATGGGATTGAGTCAGTAATCAAAAATTTCCCAATAAAGAAAAGCCTTGGACCAGATGGCTTCACTGGTGAATTCTACAAAACATTTAAAGAATTAATACCAAACCTTCTCAAATTTTTCAAAAAAACTAAAGAAGGGAGAATACTTTCTCACTTATTCTTGAGACAGAGTCTTGCTCTGTCACCCAGGCTGGATACAATGGCACAATCTTGGCCCACTGCAAACTCTGCCTCCCGGGTTCAAGTGATTCTCCTGCCTCAGCCTCCCAAGTAGCTGGGATTACAGGTGCCCGCCACCACGCCTGGCTATTTTTTTTTTTTTTTTTTTAACTCCTGACCTCAGGTGATCAACCTGCCTCGGCCTCTGAAAGTAACTTTCTCACTTATTCTAAGAACCCAGCAAAACTCTAATCCTAAAGACAGACACACACTGCAAGAAAACTACAGACCGACATCCCTCACAAATAAAGATGCAAATATCCTCATCAAAATACAAGCAAGGCTGGGTATAGTGGCTCACACCTGTAATCCCAGGACATTGGGAGACCAAGGCGGGAGGATTGCTTGAAGTCAGGAGTTTGAGACCAGCCTGGGCAACATAGTGTGAGACCTCTTCTCTTAAAAAATAAAATAAAATAAAATTAGCCAGGCATGGTGGTGTGAGCCTGTAGTCCTAGGTACTTGGGAGGCTGAGGCAGGAAGATCGCTTGAGCCCAGGAGTTTGAGACTGCAGTGAGTTGTGATCATGCCACCATACTCCAGCTTGGGCAAAAGAGTGAGACCCTATGTCTATAAACAAACAAAAAGTACTAGCAAATTGCCAGGCTCAGTGGCACACATCTTTATCCCTACTACTCAGGAGAGAGAAGCAGGAGGATTACTAAAGCCTAGAAGTTAGAAGCTGTAGTATACACAATCATGCCTGTAAATAGCCACTGCACTCCAGCCTGGGCAACATAGTGAGATTCTGTTTTTATTACTTTTGTTTTGTTTTTGTATTTTTAGTTTTTGGGTTAAAATTTTTTTTTTTTTTGAAACAAGGTCTTACTGTCACCCAGGCCAGAGTGCAGTGGCATGGTCATGGCTCACTGCAGCCTTGACCTCCTGGACTCAAGTGATCCTCCTGCCTCAGCCTCTTCAGTAGCTGGGAATATAGATGCATCCACTGCATCCAGCTATTTTTAATTTTTTTTTTATAGAGGTGGAGTCTTGCTATGTTGCCTATTGTCCAGGCTGGTCTCAAACTGCTGGTCTCAGGTGATGCTCTTGTTTTGGCCTCCTAAAGTGCTGGGATTACAGGCATGAGCCACTGTGCCCAGCCAAGACTCTTAAAAAATACTAGCAAATCAAAATCAACAATAAAGTTTAAAGGATTATACATCTTGATCAACTGAGATTTATTCCTGAAATACAAGGATGGTTCAATGTATTTAAAAAATCAATTAAGGATGGGTGTAGTGGCTCACGCCTGTAATCCCAGCACTTTGGGAGCCTGAGGTGGGCAGACTGCTTGAGGTCAAGAGTTCAAGACCAGTCTGGCCAACATGGTGAAACCCTGTCTCTACCAAAATACAACAATTAGCTGGGCATGGTGGCACACACCTGTAATCCCAGCCACTAGGGAGGCTGAGGCAGGAGAATTGCTTGAGTCCAGGAGGTGGAGGTTGCAGTGAGCTGAGATGGCGCCACTGCACTCAAACCTGGGTGACAGAGCAAGACTCCGTCTCGGGGGAAAACAAAACAAAACAATAATATAATACCCCACTTTAATAGAATGGAGGGGGAAAAACTCACACAATCAATTCACTTTATATAGAAAATGCATCAGGCAAATTTCAATACCCTTTCATGATAAAAACACTCAACACACTAGGAATAGACAGAAACCTTCTTAATGTGATAGAGGCCATGTGTGAAGAACCCACAGCTAACATCATACTCAATGGTGAAAGACTGAAAGCTTTTTCCCTAAGATCAGGAATAAGACAATAATACCACCTTCTGTTCACCAGAGTATTAGAAGTTCTAGCCACAGCAATTAGGATAAAATAAAGCAACAAAAATCCAAATTGGAAAAAAAGAAGTGAAAGAATCTCTGTTCACAGATGATATAATCTTATATGTAGAAAACTCAAGATACATGTGCACATGTGCACAGACACACACACACATACACATTGTTAGAACCAAACAATGAATTCAGCAAAATTGTAGGATACAAAATCAACACAAAAAATAAATTGCATTTTATCATTTTATACATTAATTGACAATTGATAAGGAAATTAAGAAAATAGTTCCATTTATAAAAGCATCAAAGAATAAAATACTTAGGAAGAAATTTATCCAAGGAAGTGAAGGTCTTTTTTTTTTTTTTGAGATGGAGCCTTGCTCTGTTGCCCAGGCTGGAGTGCAGTGGCGCGATCTCGGCTCACTGCAAGCTCGCCTCCTGGGTTCATGCCATTCTCCTGCCTCAGCCCCCCAAGTAGCTGGGACTACAGGCGCCCGCCACCATGCCCAGCTAATTTTTTGTATTTTTAGTAGAAACGGAGTTTCACGGTGTTAGCCAGGATGGTCTCAATCTCCTGCCCTTGTGATCCGACCACCTTGGCCTCCCAAAGTGCTGGGGTTACAGGCATGAGCCACTGTACCCAGCATGAAAGTCTTATATACTGAAAAATATAAAGTATTGCTAAAATAAATCAAAGGAGATGTAAATAAATGAAAAGACATCCTGTGTTCATGGACTGGAAGACTTAATATTGTTGAGGTGACAATATTACCCGAAGTCGTCTATAGATTTGATGCAATTCCTATTAAAATCCCAATGATTTTTTGCAGAAATAGAAAAGCCCATCCTAAAATTCATGTGGAATCGTAAGGATCCCCAAACAGCCTAAACAGTTATGAAAAAGAACAAAGTTGGAGAACTCATATTTCCTGATTTACAAAACTTGATATGGTGCTGGGCGTAGTGGCTCACACCTGCAATCTCAGCACTTTGGGAGGCCGAGGCTGGGGGATCATTTGAGGTCTGGAGTTTAAGACCAGCCTGGCCAACGTGGTGAAACCCCATCTCTACTAAAAATACAAAAATTAGCTGGACATGGTGGTGTGCTCCTGTAGTCTCAGCAATTTGGGAGGTTGAGGAGGTTGCAGTGAGCTGAGGTCATGCCACTTCACTCCAGCCTGAGGGACAGAGCGAAACTCTATCTCAAATAAATAAATAAAATAAATAAACCAAAAAACTTGATATGGGTTTGGGGAGAGGTGTGGAGCAAGATGGCAAAATAGGAGGTACACCATATGTCCTCTCTGAAGGAACACCAAATTTTAACAGCTAACTGCACACAAAAAGCATCATCACAAGAACCAAAATCAGGTGAGCAATTGCAGTACCTGGTTTTAACTTTATACTACTGAAGGAGGCACTGGAGAGGGTAGGAGAAACAGTTTTGAATTGCCAATGCCACCCCTCACCCCCACAATCACCATTCGGCATGGAGAAATCTATGACCTTGGGAGAGGGAAAGTACAGTAACTTGGGGAACTCTCTCTCTCTCTTTTTTTTTTTTTTCCTGAAACAGGCTCTCGCTCTGTCACTCAGGCTGGAGTGCAGTGGTGCAATCTTGGCTCACTGCAACCTCGACCTCCTGGGCTCAAGCAATTCTCCTACCTCAGTCCCAAGTAGCTGAGACTACAGGCACATGCCACTATGCCTGGTTAAATTTTGTTATTCTTTTTGTAGTGATGGGGTTTTGCCATGTTGCCCAGGCTGGTCTCAAACTCCTAGACTCAAGTGATCTACCAACCTCAGCCTCCCAAATTTCTAGGGTTACAGGCATGAGCCACTGTGCTGGGCCAACTGGGGGACTTTACATTGGACTCAGTGCTTTCCTGACACAGCAATGAGCAAGTTGTGCTGGGCTCAGCCAGTGCCCATGCACAGAGACAGCTTTAGGACCAGCCCTAGCCAGAGGGGAAGTGCCCCTGCCAGCAGTAAGAACTGAGTTCTTACCACCATGGCCAAAGTGCTCTGGGGTTCTAGGTAAACTTGAAAGGCAGTCTAGGGGGAGGAGGAACCAAGATGGCCGAATAGGAACAGCTCCAGTCTACAGCTCCCAGCGTGAGCGACACAGAAGACGGGTGATTTCTGCATTTCCAACTGAGGTACTGGGTTCATCTCACTGGGGAGTGCCAGACAGTAGGTGCAGGACAGTGGGTACAGTGCACTGTGCGCGAGCCGAAGCAGGGCAAGGCATCACCTCACCCGGGAAGCACAAGGGGTCAGGGAATTCCCTTTCCTAGTCAAAGAAAGCGGTGACAGATGGCACCTGGAAAATCGGGTCACTCCCACCCTAATACTGTGCTTTTCCAATGGGCTTAAAAAATGGCACACCAGGAGATTATATCCCGCACGTGACTCGGAGGGTCCTACGCCCACGGAGTCTCACTCATTGGTAGCACAGCAGTCCCAGATCAAACTGCAAGGCGGCAGCGAGGCTGGGGGAGGGGCGCCTGCCATTGCCGAGTTAGTTGTTTGATTAGGTAAACAAAGCAGCCGGGAAGCTCGAACTGGGTGGAGCCCACCACAGCTCAAGGAAGTCTGCCTGCCTCTGTAGGCTCCACCTCTGGGGGCAGGGCACAGACAAAAAGACAGCAGTAACCTCTGCAGACTTAAATGTCCCTCTCTGACAGCTTTGAAGACAGTAGTGGTTCTCCCAGCACACAGCTTGAGATCTGAGATCGGGCAGACTACCTCCTTAAGTGGGTCCCTGACCCCCGAGTAGCCTAACTGGGAGGCACCCCCCAGTAGGGGCAGACTGACACCTCACACAGCCGGGTACTCCTCTGAGACAAAACTTCCAGAGGAACGATCAGGCAGCAGCATCTGCGGTTCACCAATATCCGCTGGTCTGCAGCCAGCGCTGCAGATACCCAGGCAAACAGGGTCTGGAGTGCACCTCTAGCAAACTCCAACAGACCTGCAGCTGAGGGTCCTGTCTGTTAGAAGGAAAACTAACAAACAGAAAGGACATCCACATCAAAAACCCACCTGTACGTCACCATCCTCAAAGACCAAAGGTAGACAAAACCACAAAGATGGGAAAAAAAACAGAGCAGAAAAACTGGAAACTCTAAAAATCAGAGTGCCTCTCCTCCTCCAAAGGAGCACAGCTCCTCACCAGCAACGGAACAAAGCTGGACGGAGAATGACTTTGACAAGTTGAGAGAAGAAGGCTTCAGACGATCAAACTACTCCGAGCTACAGGAGGAAATTCGAACCAATGGCAAAGAAGTTAAAAGCTTTGAAAAAAATTAGACGAATGGATAACTAGAATAACCAATGCAGAGAAGTCCTTAAAGGACCTGATGGAGCTGAAAACCAAGGCACGAGAGCTACGTGACAAATGTAGAAGCCTTGGTAGCCGATGCAATCAACTGAAAGAAAGGGTATCAGCGATGGAAGATGAAATGAATGAAATGAAGCATGAAGAGAAGTTTAGAGAAAAAAGAATAAAAAGAAACGAACAAAGCCTCCAAGAAATATCGGACTATGTGAAAAGACCAAATCTACATCTGATTGGTGTACCTGAAAGTGACGGGGAGAATGGAACAAAGTTGGAAAACACTCTGCAGGATATTATCCAGGAGAACTTCCCCAATCTAGCAAGGCAGGCCAACATTCAAATTCAGGAAATACAAAGAACGCCACAAAGATACACCTCAAGTAGAGCAACTCCAAGACACATAATTGTCAGATTCACCAAAGTTGAAATGAAGGAAAAAATGTTAAGGGCAGCCAGAGAGAAAGGTCAGGTTACCCACAAAGGGAAGCCCATCAGACTAACAGTGGATCTCTCGGCAGAAATGCTACAAGCCAGAAGAGAGTGGGGACCAATATTCAACATTCTTAAAGAAAAGAATTTTCAACCCAGAATCTCATATCCAGCCAAACTAAGCTTCATAAGTGAAGGAGAAATAAAATCCTTTACAGACAAGCAAATGCTGAGAGATTTTGTCACCACCAGGCCTGCCCTAAAAGAGCTCCTGAAGGAAGCACTAAACATGGAAACAAACAACCGGTACCAGCCACTGCAAAAACATGCCAAATTGTAAAGACCATCAAGGCTAGGAAGAAACTGCATCAACTAACGAGCAAAATAACCAGCTAACATCATAATGACAGGATCAAATTCACACATGACAATATTAACTTTATATGTAAATAGGCTAAATGCTCCAATTAAAAAACACAGACTGGTAAATTGGATAAAGAGTCAAGACCCATCAGTGTGCTGTATTCAGGAAACCCATCTCACATGCAGAGACACACATAGGCTCAAAATAAAGGGATGGAGGAAGATCTACCAAGCAAATGGAAAACCAAAAAAGGCAGGGGTTGCAATCCTAGTCTCTGATCAAAAAGACTTTAAACCAACACAGATCAAAAGAGACAAAGAAGGCCATTACATAATGGTAAAGGGATCAATTCAACAAGAAGAGCTAACTATCCTAAATATATATGTACCCAATACAGGAGCACCCAGATTCATAAGCAAGTCCTTAGTGACCTACAAAGAGACTTAGACTCCCACACAATAATAATGGGAGACTTTAACACCCCACTGTCAACGTTAGACAGATCAACGAGACAGAAAGTTAACAAGGATACCCAGGAATTGAACTCAGCTCTGCACCAGGCGGACCTAATAGACATCTACAGAACTCTCCACCCCAAATAAACAGAATATACATTCTTTTCAGCACCACACCACACCTACTCCAAAGTTGACCACATAGTCAGAAGTAAAGCACTCCTCAGCAAATATTAAAGAACAGAAATTATAACAAACTGTCTCTCAGACCACAGTGCAATCAAACTAGAACTCGGGATTAAGAAACTCACTCAAAACCACTCAACTACATGGAAACTGAACAACCTGCTCCTGAATGACTACTGGGTAAATAATGAACTGAAGGCAGAAATAAAGATGTTCTTTGAAACCAATGAGAACAAAGACACAACATACCAGAATCTCTGGGACACATTCAAAGCAGTGTGTAGAGGGAAATTTATAGCACTAAATACCTACAAGAGAAAGCAAGAAAGATCTAAAATTGACACCCTAACATCACAATTAAAAGAACTAGAAAAGCAAGAGCAAACACATTCAAAAGCTAGTGGAAGGCAAGAAATAACTAAGATCAGAGCAGAACTGAAGGAAATAGAGACACAAAAAACCCTTCGAAAAATTAATGAATCTAGGAGCTGGTTTTTTGAAAAGATCAACAAAATTGATAGACCGCTAGCAAGACTAATAAAGAAGAAAAGAGAGAAGAATCAAATAGACGCAACAAAAAATGATAAAGGGGATATCACCACCGATCCCACAGAAATACAAACTACCATCAGAGAATACTATAAATACCTCTACGCAAATAAACTAGAAAATCTAGAAGAAATGGATAAATTCCTCGACACATACATCTACCCAAGACTAAACCAGGAAGAAGTTGAATCTCTGAATAGACCAATAACAGGCTCTGAAATTGAGGCAATAATCAATAGCTTACCAACCAAAAACAGTCCAGGACCAGATGGATTCACAGCTGAATTCTACCAGAGGTACAAAGAGGAGCTGGCACCATTCCTTCTGAAACTATTCCAATCAATAGAAAAAGAGGGAATCCTCCCTAACTCATTTTATGAGGCCAGCATCATCCTAATACCAAAGCCGGGCAGAGACACAACCAAAAAAGAGAATTTTAGACTAGTATCCTTGATGAACATTGATGCAAAAATTCTCAATAAAATACTGGCAAACCGAATCCAGCAGCACATCAAAAAGCTTATCCACCATGATCAAGTGGGCTTCATCCCTGGGATGCAAGGCTGGTTCAACATATGCAAATCAATAAATGTAATCCAACATACAAACAGAACCAAAGACAAAAACCACATGATTATCTCAATAGATGCAGAAAAGGCCTTTGACAAAATTCAACAACCCTTCATGCTAAAAACTCTCAATAAATTAGGTATTGATAGGACGTATCTCAAAATAATAAGAGTCATCTATGACAAACCCACAGCCAATATCATACTGAATGGGCAAAAACTGGAAGCATTCCCTTCGAAAACGGGCACAAGACAGGGATGCCCTCTCTCACCACTCCTATTCAACATAGTGTTGGAAGTTCTGGCCAGGGCAATCAGGCAGGAGAAGGAAATAAAGGGTATTCAATTAGGAAAAGAGGAAGTCAACCTGTCCCTGTTTGCAGATGACATGATTATATATCTAGAAAACCCCATTGTCTCAGCCCAAAATCTCCTCAAGCTGATAAGCAACTTCAGCAAAGTCTCAGGATATAAAATCAACGTACAAAAATTAGAAGCATTCTTATACACCAATAACAGACAAACAGAGAGCCAAATCATGAGTGAACTCCCATTCACAATTGCTTCAAAGAGAATAAAATACCTAGGAATCCAACTTACAAGGGATGTGAAGGACCTCTTCAAGGAGAACTACAAACCACTGCTCAGTGAAATAAAAGAGGATACAAACAAATGGAAGAACATTCCATGCTCATGGGTAGGAAGAATCAATATCGTGAAAATGGCCATACTGCCCAAGGTAATTTATAGATTCATTGCCATCCCCATCAAGCTACCAATGACTTTCTTCACAGAATTGGAAAAAACTAAAGTTCATATGGAACCAAAAAAGAGCCTGCATCACCAAGTCAATCCTAAGCCAAAAGAACAAAGCTAGAGGCATCACACTACCTGACTTCAAACTATACTACAAGGCTACAGTAACCAAAACAGCAAGGTACTGGTACTAAAACAGAGATATAGACCAATGGAACAGAACAGAGCCCTCAGAAATAATGCCACATATCTACAACCATCTGATCTTTGACAAACCTGACAAAAACAAGAAATGGGGAAAGGATTCCCTATTTAATAAATGGTGCTGGGAAAACTGGTTAGCCATATGTAGAAAGCTGAAACTGGATCCCTTCCTTACACCTTATACAAAAATTAATTCAAGATGGATTAAAGACTTAAATGTTAGATCTAAAACCATAAGAACCCTAGAAGAAAACCTAGGCAATACCATTCAGGACATAGGCATGGGCAAGGACTTCATGTCTAAAACACCAAAAGCAATGGCAACAAAAGCCAAAATTGACAAATGGGATCTAATTAAACTAAAGAGCTTCTGCACAGCAAAAGAAACTGCCATCAGAGTGAACAGGCAACCTACAGAATGAGAGAAAATTTTTGCAATCTACCCACCTGACAAATGGCTGATCTACACAGAACTTAAATTTACAAGAAAAAAACAACCCCATCAAAAAGTGGGCGAAGGATATGAACAGACACTTCTCAAAAGAAGACATTTATGCAGCCAAAAGACACATGAAAAAATGCTCATCATCACTGGTCATAAGAGAAATGCGAAGCAAAACCACAATGAGATACCATCTCACACCAGTTAGAATGGCAATCATTAAAAAGTCAGGAAACAACAGGTGCTGGAGAGGATGTGGAGAAATAGGAACACTTTTACACTGTTGGTGGGAGTGTAAACTAGTTCAACCATTGTGGAAGACAGTGTGGCGATTCCTCAGGGATCTAGAACTAGAAATACCATTTGACCCAGCCATCTCATTACTGGGTATATACCCAAAGGATTATAAATCATGCTGCTATAAAGACACATGCACACGTATGTTTATAGTGGCAATTTTCACAATAGCAAAGACTTGGAACCAACCTAAATGTCCAACAATGATAGACTGGATTAAGAAAATGTGGCACACATATACACCATGGAATACTATGCAGCCATAAAAATGATGAGTTCATGTCCTTTGTAGGGACATGGATGAAACTGGAAACCATCATTCTCAGCAAACTATCTCAAGGACAAAAAACCAAACACTGCAAGTTCTCGCTCATAGGTGGAAATTGAACAATGAGAACACATGGACACAGGAAGGGGAACATCACACACTGGGGCCTGTTGTGGGGTGGGGGATTGGGGAGGGATAGCATTAGGAGATATACCTAATGCTAAATGACAAGTTAATGGGTGCAGCACACCAACATGGCACATGTATACATATGTAACAAACCTGCACGTTGTGCACATGTACCCTAAAACTTAAAGTATAATAATAATAAAATTAAAAAAAAAAAAAAAGAAAGAAAGGCAGTCTAGGACACAAGGATTGCAGTTCCTAGGCAACTCTTGGTGCTGGGCAGGACTCAGAGCCAGTACACTAGGGTGGCATGTGACTTAGGAAGATACCAGATAGGGCAGCTAAAGGTGTGCTTGTGCCACCCCTCCCCATACCTCAGGCAGCCCACCTCACAGCAATGAAAGTGTCTCCTTCCTTCTGCTTGAGGAGAGGAGACTGAAGAGTTAAGAGAGCTTTGTATTGCATCTTGGATACCAGCTCAGCCACAGCAGGATAGGGTACCAGTCACTCATGAGGCCCCTGTTCCAAGCCCTAGCTCCCAGACATTTCTAGACACATCCTGGGCCAAAAGGGAACCTGCTGCCTTGAAGGGGAGGATCCAATCCTGGCGGGATTCATCGCCTGCTGACTGAAGAGCCTTTGGGCCCTGAATAACCAACAGTGATACCCAGGGAATATGCCGTGGCCCTTGGGCTCTGAGAAGGGCTGGATTCAGGTGTGACCCAGCACATTCCCAGGTATGGTGTTACAGTGAAAGACTCCTTCTGTTTGAGGAAAGCAGAGGGAAAAGTAAATAAAACTTTGTCTTGTACCTTAAGTACCAGCTCAGCTACAGTGGGGTAGAGCATGAAGCAAGCTCTTGGGGTCCTTGAGTCCAAACCTAGGATCTTGGAAAGCATTTCTGGACCTGGGCCAAAGGCGAGCCCACTGCCCTGAAGGGTGAGTTCCAGGCCTGGAAGCATTCACCACAAGCTGACTGAAGAGCTCTTGGGCTTTATGTGAACATTGGCAGTGGCCTGGCAGAACACCCCTTGGGCCACTGGTGGTGATGCCCAGAGAGAGGCTCCTCTGCTTGCAGAAAGGGGAGGGAAGACCAGGTGGGACTTTGTCTTGTGGCTGGATCACCAGCTTAGCTGCAACAGAACAAAACATCAGGTAGATTTCTAAGGTTTTTGACTCTAACCCCTCACTCCCAGACAGCATCTCTGGACCCATCTGGGGCCTGGGGAGCTTGCTGCTATGAACAGGGAGGGACACAAACCTGGCTGGCTTTGCCACCTACTGATTGAAGAGCCCTAGGTCCTTGAATGAACATAAGTGGTAGCAAGGTAGTGGTTACACCAGGCTTTGGGCAAGACCCAGTGCTGTGCTGGCTTCAGGTCTAAACCAGCACAGTCCCAATAGTGGTGACCACAGGGGTGCTTGTGTCCCCCCAGCCCCAGTTCCAGGCAGCGCAGCACAGTGAGAAAGGCTTTGTTTGGGAGAATAAAGTAAGAGAAAGTAAGGGGGTAAAAAAAAACAAGTGTCTCTCCTGGTAATCCAGAGCATTCTTCCGGATTTTATCCAAGACCACCAAGGCAGTACTTCTGTAAGTCTGCAAGAACCACAGTGTTACTGAGTTTAGAGCCCAAGTCCCTTCCAATACTGGGAAAGCTTTCCTAAGCAGGATGGGCACAAACAAGCTCAGACTGCAAAGACTACAATAAATGCCTAACTCTTCAATGCCTAGACACCCATGAACATCTACAAGCATCAAGACCATCCAGGAAAACATGATCTCACCAAACAAACTAAATAAGTCACCAGGGACCAATTCTGGAGAAACAGAGAGATGTGGCCTTTCAGACAGAGAAATTATTAAAATGAGTCAAGCAGAAATTCTAGAGTTGAAAAATGCAATTTAAATACTAAAGAATGCATCAGAGTCTTGTTTGTTTTTGTTGTTGTTGTTGTTGTTTTTTGAGACAAATCTTGCTCTGTTGCCCAATGGAGTGCCAATATGTCTGACAGAAGACTTTTCAGTAGAAACCTTACAGGCCAGGAGAGGGTGGCATGACACATTTAAAGCGCTGAAGGAAAACACTTTCACCCTAGAATAATATATCTGGTGAAAATATCCTTCAAGCAAGAAGGAGAAATAAAGACCTTCCCAGACAAACAAAAGCTGAAGGCTTTCAACAACACTAGACCTATCCTACAAGAAATGCTAAAGGGAGTTTTTTAATCTGAAAGAAAAGGAGAGTGATGAGCAATAAGAAATCATCTTAGCTGGGCATGGTGGCTCATGCCTGTAATCCTAGCACTTTGAGAGGCACAGGAGGGCAAATCACTTAAGCCCAGGAGTTCAAGACCAGCCAGGGTGACATGGTGAAACCTTATTTCTACTAAATAATAAATAAATAAAGCAAGCCAGAGTGGTAACATGCACCTGTAGTCCCAGCTACTTGGAAGACTGAGGTTGGAAAATTGCTTAAGCCTGGGAGGTCAAGGCTACAGTAAGACATGATTGTGCCACTGCATTCTAGTCTAGGTGACAGAGTGAGGTCCTGCATATCTATATAAATCATCTGAAAGTATAAAACTCACTAGTAATAGCACACAGAAAACACACAACATTGTAACACTGTAATCGTGGTGTATAAACTAGTCTTAAGTAGAAAGACTAAATGAACCAATCAAAAATAATATCTACAACTACTTTAAGACAGTACAATAAGACATAAAAACAACAAAAAGTTAAAAGTGGAGTAATGAAGTTAAAGTATACAGTTTTTATTAGTTTTCTTTTTGCATGTTTGTTTATGCAGTCATTGTTAAGTTGTCATCAGTTTAAACAGAGGATTATAAGATAATATTTGCAAGCCTCATGGTATCTTCAAATTGGAAAACATACAACATGGCTGGGCATGATGGCTCTCGCCTGTAATCCCAGCACTTTGAGAGGCCGGGGTGGGTGGATCACCTGAGGTCAGGAGTTCAAGACCAGCCTGGTCAACATGGCAAAACCCTGTCTCTACTAAAAATACAAAAATTAGCCAGGCATGGTAGTACACGCCTGTAGTCTCAGCCTGTAGTACACGCCTGTAGTCTCAAACTCTGGAGGCTGAGGCAGGAGAATCACTTGAACCTGGGAGGCGGCAGTTGCAGTGAGCCAAGATTGTACCATTGCACTCTAGCCTGGGTGACAGAGCAAGGCTCCATCTCAAGAAAAAGAAAAGAAAAGAAAAGGAAAACATACAACAGATATCCAAAAAATAAAAAGAAATTAAATCATACCAGAGAAAATCACCTTTACTAAAAGGAAGATAGGAAGAAAGGAAAGAAGAAAGAGAAGACCACAAAACAACTAGAAAACAAATAACAAAATGGCAGGAGTAAGTCCTTACTTATTAATAACATTGAATGTAAATGGACTAAACTTTCCAGTCAAAAATGGCTGAATGGATAAAAAAGCAAAACCCACTGATCTGTTGCCTACAAGAAACACACCTCACCTGTAAAGAAAGTCATTATATAATAATAAAAGGGTCAGTTCAGCAAGAGGATATAACAATTTTAAATATGTATGCCCCTAACAGTGGAGCACCCAGATATATAAAGCAAATATTATTAGAGCTAGAGAGAGAGAGAGAGAGAGAGAGAGAGAGAGAGAGAGAGAGAGAGAGAGAGACACCACAATACAATAATAGCTGGAGACTTCAACACGCCACTTTCAGCACTACACAGATTTTCCAGACCGAAAGTTAACAAAGAAACATTGGAATTTAACCTGCACTACAGAACAAATGGACCTAATAGATATTTACAGAAAATTTCATCCAACAGTTGCAGAATGCACATTCTTTTCCTCAACACATGCATCATTCTCAAGGATATTCCATACGTTAGGTCACAAAACAAGTATTTAAACATCCAAAAAAATTGAAATATAAGCATCTTTCTGACCACAAAATAAAACTAGAAATCAATAACAAGAATTTTTGGAAACTATACAAACACATGGAAATTAAACAATATTCTACTCAATGATCAGTGTGTCAACGAAGAGATTAAGAAGGAAATTGAAAATTTTCTTGAAACAAATAATGGAAACATGACATACCAAAACCTACAGGATATAACAAAAGCAGTACTGAGAGGGAATTTTATAGCTATAAGTGTCAACATCAAAAAAGAAAAATTTCAAACAAATAACCTAATGATGCATCTTAAAGTACTAAAAAGCAAGAGCACAGCACACCAAACCAAAAGTAGAAAAAAAGGAAATAAAGATCAGAGCAGAAATAAATTTGAAAAGAATACAAAAGATCAATGAAACGAAAAGTTCGTTTTTTGAAAAGATAAATAAAACTTACAAACTTTTAGACAGACTAAGAAAAAAAAGAAAATCCAAATAAATAATCAGAGCTGAAAAAGACATTACAACTGATTCTGCAGAAATTCGAAGGATCATTAATGGCTACTATGAGCAACTATATGCCAACAAATTGAAAAATCTAGAAGAAATGGATAAATTCCTAGACACATATAACCTACCAAGATTGAACCATGAAGAAATCCAAAACCTGAACAGATCAATAACAAGTAACAAGATCAAAGCTGCAATAAAATCTCCCAGTAAAGAAAAGCCTGAGACCTGATGGCTTTACTGCTGAATTCTACCAAACATTTAAAGAAGAATTAATACCAATTCTACGTAAACTATTCTGAAAAATAGAGGAAGAAGGAATACTTCCAAACTTATTCTTTAAGGCCAGTGTTACCCTGGCCTTAAAGACAAAACATTCAAAACCAGACAAAAACATTTAAAAAAACCTACAGGCCAATATCTCTGATGAATATTGATACAAACATCCTCAACAAAATACTAGCAAACCAAATTCAACAATACATTTAAAAGATCATTCATCATGACCAAGTAGGTCAATATATGTAAATCAATCAATGTAATACATCAACAGAATGAAGGACAAAAATCATATGATCATTTCAATTAATGCTGAAAAAGCATTTGATAAAATTCAACATATCTTAGTGATAAAAATCCTAAAAAAAAAACAAAACTGGGGATAGAAGGAACATACCTCAACACAATAATAGCCATGTATGACAGACCCACAGCTAGTATCATATGGAATGAGGAAAAACTGAAAGTCTTTCCTTTAAGATATGGAGCATGACAAGGATGCCCACTTTCACCACCGTTATTCAATATAGTACTGGAAGTCCTAGCTAGAGCAATAAGACAAGAGAAATAAATAATGGGCCTCCAAATTAGAAAGGAAGAAGTCATATTATCCTTTTTTGCAGATGATATGATCTTATATTTGGGAAGACCTAAAGACTCCAGCAAAACACTATTAGAACGGAAAAATTTAGTAAAGTTGCAGGATACAAATTCAATATACAAAAATCAGTAGTATTTCTACTACAGTGAACAATCTGAAAAAGAAATTTAAAAAGTAATCCCATTTACAATAGCCCCAAATAAAATTAAATACCTAGGAATTAACCAATGAAGTGAGAAATCTCTATAATGAAAACTATTAGACACTGATGAAAGAAATTGAAGAGGACACAAAAAAATGGAAAAATATTCCATGTTCAATGACTGGAAGAATCAATATTGTTAAAATGTCCATTACTATCCAAAGCAATCTACAGATTCAATGCAATTCCTATCAAAATACCAATGACATTCTTCACAGAAGTAGAAAAAACAATCCTAAAATTTATATGGCACCACAAAAGACCCAGAATAGCCAAAGCTATCATGAACAAAAAGAACAAAACTGGAGAAATCACTTACCTTACTTCAAATTATACTACAGAGCAATAGTAACCAAAACAGCATGGTACTGGCATAAAAACAGACACATAAACCAATGGAACAGAATAGAGAATCCAGAAACAAATCCACATACCTATAGCGAAATCATTTTTGACAAAGATGCCAAAAACATACATTGGGGAAAACAAAGTCTCTTCAATAAATGGTGCTGGGCGAACTGGATACCCATATGCAGAAGAATGAAACTTGACCCCTGTCTCTCACCACATGCAAAACTCAAACTAAAATGGATTAAAGACTTAAATCTAAGGCCTCAAACTATGAAACTACTACAAGAAAACATCAGGGAAACTCTCCAGGACATTGGTCTGGAGTGATACCCTGCAAGCACAGGCAACCAAAGCAAGAATGAACAAATTAGATCACATCAAGGTAAAAAACAACAACAACAACAAAATTCTGCACAGCAAAGAAAACAATCAACAAAGTGAAGAAACAACCTACAGAATTGGAGAAAATATTTGCAAACTACTCATCTGACAAGGGATTAATAGCCAGAATATATAAGGAGCTCAAACAACTCCACAGGGGGAAAAAAAGCGAATGATTCAATTTTAAAAATAGACAAAAATTCTGAGTAGCCATTTCTCAAAAGAAGATATATGAATGGCAAAGAGGTATATGAAAAGGTTCTCAACATCACTGATCATCAGAGAATGCAAATAAAAACTGCAAAGAAATATCTCACTCCAGCTAAAATGGCTTTTATCCAAAGACAGGCAATAGTAAATGCTGGCAAGGATACAGAGAAAAGGGAATCCTTGTACACTGTTGGTGGGAATGTAAATTAGTACAACTATTATGGAAAATAGTTTGGAGGTTTCTCAAAAAAAAAAAAAAACCCAAAAAACTAAAAACAGAACTACCACGTGATCCATCCATCCCACTGCTGGGTATATACCCAAAAGAAAGGAAATCAGTATATTGAAGAGGTATCTGTACTCTGTTTTTTTGCAGCATTGTTCATAATAGCCTGATTTGGAAGGAACTAAGTGTCTATCAACAGATGAATGGATAACAAAATACAGTATATATATATATATATATATATATGTAAAAAAAAAAAACAGAGCACTATTCAGCCATAAAAAAGAATGAAATCCTGTCATTTGCAACAACATGGATACAACTGGAGATTATGTTAAGTGAAATAAGCCAGGCATAGAAAGACAAACTTTACATGTTCTCACTTATTTGTGGGATCTAAAAATAAAAACAATTGAATTCATGGAGACAGAGAGTAGAAGGATAGTTACCAGAAGCTGGGAAGGGTAGTGGGCATAGGGGGAAGTGGGGATGGTTAATGGATACAAAAAAATAGCTAGAAAGAATAAGACAAAGATTTTGATAGCACAATAGGGTGACTTAGTCAATCATAATTTAATTGTACACTTTAACTAAAACAGTATGATTGGATTGCTTGTAATACCAAGGATAAATGCTTGAGGGGATGGATACCCCATTTTCCATGATGTGATTACTATGCATTGCATGCCTGTATCAAAGTGTCTCATGTATTCCGTAATTATATACACGTACTCTGTACCTACAAGAAATAAAAATAAAACACTAAAATTTGATACAGAGCTAATCAAAATAGTATGGTATTGGCTTATACACAGACATACAGACCAATGGAATGGAATAAAGAGCCCCTACATGTATGGTTAAATGATTTTGACATGGATGCCAAGACTTTTCGACGGTGGAAAGGACAGTCTTTTCAACAAATGGCACTAAGAAAACTGGATATCTATGTGAAAAAGAATGAATTTGATACCTTACCTTACACCACATACAAAAATTAACCCAAAATGAATCAAATCCCATATAAATTAATCAGAATTTCTAGGGGCGGGCCTGGACATCATATTTTTAAAGCTCCCTATGTGATCCTAATGTGAAAGAAGGTTGAGAACAACCAATCTAGCCCCAGTGCAGTGGAACAGGCTATGTGGCTCATAAAGTAGTTCTGAAACATTTTTGAGCTATTTTTAGCAGTGACAACACTGGGCCCCCAAGACAAGTTTTAACTAACTTTGAAGGTCAATGTTCATTAGCATATACATTATTGATGAAATTGGTCTCATTACTTTTCATCCTTTCTCATACATAAAGTGAGGGTATTCCAAAAACTTCTATATGGAAATAAAAGAGGGAGGAAAACTTTGTGAAAGAATATAGACATTTGGAACCCAAGAGTTTGATGAAAACAGAAGTAAAGTGTAGCTAGAATTCATGAGACTGACGTTCAGAAATACCCTGTTCTCTTCACTAAATTTCTAACCAAGTTGTTAAGTTAGAAAACCCATGGTATAAAGAGGCTGATTTCTAAAATATGCTATTAATTTAGGTAGTGAATGCTGGTTGTCACATAGAGAAAAGCATTTTGTAAATAAATAATGCTCAATTTTTCTTTATGTGTTCCAACAATATTCTTCTGTTTCTCATTCAAAACTGACAGCATCTCTCATCATAACTATGCCATGTCAGCAACTGCAGAAGTCAAACCTTAAGAGTCTAGGTAGAAACAACTCAGGAAGGGAGTGTGTTATATTCTTTCTCTAGAAATCCATTTGCTTCATTCTTTAAGATTTTGAGAAAAACATTGGGGGTCACAATAGGCTAAATTTTCTTTTTATTAAGAGAAAGCGTTGCTTGAGCCCAGGAGGTGAAGGTTGCAGTGAGCCATGATCAAACCACTGTCTCCAGGTGACTGAGTGAGACCCTGTCTCAAAAAAAAAAAAAAAAAAAAAAAAAGCATGTTTAAATTTTCTAACTAAAACATATTCATTCCCTCTTTACATATTAAAAATGTAATAGCTAATTCTGAAGCTACCAAGAAAGCTGATCAGCATAGAGGGGATTCAAGTATTAGAAGACCTGCTGGACAAGATTAACTTTCATATTCCTGCCAACACAGAAGATCCATAATTCCAGGCCGGGCACCGTGGCTTATGCCTGTAATCCCAGCATTTTGGGAGGCTGAGATGGATGGATCACTTGAGGTCGGGAGTTCAAGACCAGCCTGGCCAACATGGTAAAGCCCTGTCTCTACTAAAAATACAAAAATTAGCTGGGCATGGTGGTGGGCACCCATAATCCCAGCTACTTGGGAGGCTGAGGCAGGAGAATCGCTTACACTCAGGAGGTGGAGATTGCAGTGAGCCAAGATTGTGCCACTGCACTCCAGCCTGGGTGACAGAGTGAGACTGTCTCAAAAAAAAAAAAAAAAAAAAAAAAAAAAACACACACACACAAAAACAAAACTATAATTCCAAAGAAACATACTTGGATCTCAATCCTAGCAACATAAATAAAACTATTAGTACTATTGAGACAGGGTCTTGCTCTGTCACGCAGGCTGGAGTGCAGTGGCACAATCTTGGCTTACCACAACCTCCACCTCCTGGGCTAAAGCAATCCTCCCACTTCAGCCTCCAGAGTAGCTGGGACTATAGGCAAATGCCATCATGCCCAGCTGATTTTTTGTATTTTTTTGTAGAGACAGCGTCCCTATGTTTCCCAGGCTGGTCTTGAACTCTTGGACTTGAGCGATCCGCCCCCACTTGGCCTCCCAAACTGCTGAGGTTACAGGGGTGAGCCACAGCTCCCGACCCTGTTATGTCATTTTTTAAAATGGATCAAAGACATAAGAGCTAAAACTCTAAGACTCTTAAAGAAAATATAGGGTCAAGATCTTCATGACCTTGGATTTGCCAACACTTTCTTGGCTATGACACAAAATCACAGTCAACAAAGGATGAAAAAATAGATAAATTGGACTTCATCAGAATTTAAAACTTTTGTGCAAAGGACACTACCAAAGAGTGAAAAGGCAACCAAGAGAATGGGAGAAAATGTATGCAAATTATATATCTGATAAGAGATTATTATTATTATTATTATTAGAGACAGGGTCTTGCTCTTTTGCCCAGGCTGGAGTGCAGTGGCACATTCTCAGCTCACTGCAGCCTCAACCTCCTGGGCTCAAACCATCCTCTCCCCTTTGCCCCCTGAGTAGCTGGGACTACAGGCACACACCACTACATCTGGTTGATTTTTGTATTTTTTTTGTAGTGGTGGGGTTTTGCCATGTTGCCTAGGCTGGTCTTGAACTCCTGAGCTCAAGCAATCCACCCACCTCAGCCTCTCAAAGTGCTGGGATTACAGGCATGAGCCACTGTGCCCGGCCCTGATAAGAGATTAATATCCAGAGTATATAAAGAACTTCTGACACTCAACAATAAGAAAAAACCCAATTGAAAAATGGACAAAGATCTTAAATAGATGTTTCTCCAAAGGAAATATACAAATAGCCAATAAGCACATGAAAAGATGCTCAATATCACTAATTATGAGGGAGATGCATGAGATACTACCTCACACTCATTAGGATGACTATTGTCAAAAAAAAAAAAAAAAAAAGGGAAAACAACAACAAATGTTAACAAGGATGTGGAGAAATTAGAAATCTTGTCCATTGCTGGCAGGAATGTAAAATGGTACAGCCACTGTGGAAAGCAGTATAATGGTTCTTCAAAAGTTAAACATAGAATTACCATCCAGCAAACCCACTTCTAGGTATATAATACCCAAAAGAATCAAAAGCAGGGACTTGAATGGGTATGTATGTACACCAGTATTCATAGCAGCAGTATTCTCAGTGAAGTATTGATACATACCACATGGATGAACTTAAAATTATACTAAGTGAAATCAGCTGGACACAAAAGGACACATATTATATTATTCCATTTATGTGGGTGTACCTAGAATAGGCAAATTCCTAAGAACAGAAAGTAGAATAGTGGCTGCCAGGGGCTGGGGAAAGGGGGAATGGGGACTTATCACTTAATGGGGACAGAGTCTCAGTTTGGGATGATGAAAAAGTTCTGGAGATGGATAGTGGTGACGGCTGCACAACAATGAATGAATGTTCTTAATGCCACTGCATTGCACACTTAAAAATGGTTAAAATGGTAAATATGTTATGTATATTTTATCACAATTTAAAAATGTATACAGTTTCAAGAAATGGGGGGACAATACTATTAACAGCTCTAGTAACAGTTGCGTCAGCAAAAAGATCCTTCTCAAAATGAAAAAGTATCAAATATTCCTTGCCATCTTATAATTGCCAAGAGCAACTGACATCACTTTCAGTTATGCTGATTGAAAATTAGGTTGTTAGAAGTATAAACTTTGATGACCTAATCAACGAATTTTTAGAAAAGCCAGTCAGAAAAATCCTATGATCAAGATATTGCATACTTTAAAGTAATATATAGTATTATATAAAATTATGACACCAGTTTTTAAAAAATTTATGTATATATTGATACTCATGTATCTCTATTAACCTTATTATATTTTACAAATAATAAAACATTTTTTAAAGGAAAAAGCTTTATAGTTAGCTTTTTTTTTTTTTTTTTTTTTTTTTTTTTTTTGAGGCAGAGTCTCACTCTGTCACCCAGGCTGGAGTGCAATAGCACGATCTTGGCTCACTGCAACCTCCACTTCCCTGGTTCAAGCAATTCCCCTGCCTCAGCCTCCTGAGTAGCTGGGATTATAGGCTCACGCCACCACGCCGGGCTAATCTTTTTGTATTTTTAGTAGAGACGGGGTTTCACCATGTTGGCCAGACTGGTCTTGAACCCCTGACCTCAGGCAATCCACCTGCCTCGGCCCCCCAAAGTCGTGGGATTACAGGTGTGAGCCACCGCGCCCAGCCTATAGTTAGTATTTTAATGGCAAGTTCCCCTGCTTTTGGAAAAGGAGCTCTGCATTTGCAGTTTTGTTTTGGTGAAGCCCTACAAATTATGTAGCTGGCCCTGGTGCCAGCTTTCCCACTGATAGCCTGTCCAGCTTTGATCAAGTCACTTACCCTCTGCATCAGTTTTCTCACCCCCAAATGGGAATATTTAACCTGCTTCATGAAACTGGCATGAACATTTGTGCATATGTGCATGTGTATGTGTGTGCCTCTGTGTATGTGCATATGTATGAAAGTGGTTTGAAAAAGTATAGATGCTTTAAAATATTGGGTGGCATTGTTGTGACTATGAATACTTTTTGACCACGGCCCTTCCTGGAGTCTGAGTCTTTAGCCAAACACATTTACTGAAAATGAATAAATTAATTCATTTAATTCATTATTTTCCATGGGGCTTTCCAGACAAACATTTGAGAAAGGAGCTAAACGATTCATGTGGTCCATAAAGGTATCATTTTTATAGACTGGTGATTATTTCATTATTATTTCTTTTTGAGACAGAGTTTCACTCTTGTCGCCCATGCTGGAGTGCAATGGCGTGCTCTCAGCTCACTGCAACCTCCGCCTCCTGGGTTCAAGTGATTCTCCTGCCTTAGCCTTCCTAGTAGCTGGGACTTACAGGCGGCTGCTACATTGCCTGGCTAATTTTTGTATTTTTAGTGGAGACGGGGTTTCACTATGTTGGCCAGGCTGGCCTCAAACTCCCGACCTCAGGTGATCCAAACACCTCGGCCTCCCAAAATGCTGGGATTACAGGCATGCGCCACCATGCCCGGCCCTAGACTAGTGATTTTATAGATGGCATTTCTTCACACGACTAAAAGCAGAGTCTAAACTGAAAATGATGCCAAAACACTAGACTTCAGTCAACAATCTTAAAAGCCTACACTCCCAAATAGACTATTTGATAAACCCTCTGACTTTTAAGTAACTCAAAGGAAAAACACCACCAGGAGAGCTGAGTGCCCCCAGAATCGTCCTTGGACCATCTGCGGATCTTGTCTTATGATCCACTTATGCTGAGTGTAAACAAAGATACTGCTGTAAATAGAAGCAAAAATGTCCCTGCACTCAGATGGCTACATCTGGGAGCTCTGCCAAATTAGAAGATTTATGAGTCAGAGCCAGGTGGGTTCCATAGCAGAAGCTGGGGTCTCAACTCTGAACTTCTACTTAACACACACGTGGTGCCCTTGGTGCCTACTCTGACAATATCGTGACCCTTGGTAAAGTGACTATTAATTCCTACCGCTGGGGCTTTCCTGAGCCCTTCACACATCCTCCTGACTCTCCTTGGAGACTGTGTAGGTAGCTGGCTGAGGGGTGCGGCTAGGACCTTCGGTCAAGCTCTTCTATCAAGAGGCTGGCCCTGAAGAGCCACACTTGTAACTGATCAATAGGTTAACAAGCTGGTCGGGGTAGAACTCCGAATCCTTCCTGCGTCTCAAAAGCTGGCCAACGTCTCCCTCCCTCCAGGGTGGTAGAATCCACTTTGAAGTGTTCTCTCTCCCTGGCCCTCCCACTCCCTAACCTTTGCCCTCTTTCTAATTGCCCTGATCTCATCCCAACCTCCATAGCTATGTTTAAAGTCCACCTCTGGGGAACAGACAGATTGAATGTTCCAGATAATCCCTTTCCCAGTCCTGCCTGACATCTGGGTAGGGGGTTTGTCCCTGGACTTCTGGGACACTGGCTGGGGTTTGAGGAGAGAAGCCAGTACCTACCTGGCTGCAGGATGAAGCTGGCCAGTGGCTTCTTGGTTTTGTGGCTCAGCCTTGGGGGTGGCCTGGCTCAGAGCGACACGAGCCCTGATGCGGAGGAGTCCTATTCAGACTGGGGCCTTCGGCACCTCCGGGGAAGCTTTGAATCCGTCAACAGCTACTTCGATTCTTTTCTGGAGCTGCTGGGAGGGAAGAATGGAGTCTGTCAGTACAGGTGCAGATATGGTGAGTGTGCGGTTTCTCTTTCTGTAAAAACTGTTGCTGGTGGACCCATGGACAGCCCCAGAGAGGTCACGATCTGTCTTGCACTTTTTCCTGTTATCCACTTAGAGCTGCCAGATTTAGCAGATAAAAATGTAGGACACCCAGTGAAATGTGAAATCCAAATAAACAACAAATAAGTCATTAGTATAAGTATGTCCAGTGAAATATCTGGGACATACTTATCCTGACAAATTCTTCGTTGTTTATCTCAAACTCGCATTTCACTGAGCTTCCTGTATTGTATCTGGGAAACCTTCCCTGGGCCATTTTAATGAGTTTGTTGTGAGGCAGTTCTCAGGAAAAAGGGTACCTGGGGTGGGAAGAAGGAGGGTGGGTATGAGAGGTCTCTGTGAGGCGTTCCCTGGGATGAAAACTGAAACCGAACATTCAGAGAAAAATCTGCCATGGGGTGAAACCACCTCCTCAGCTGCTCTGTGCTCAGCTTGGAAATAAAGTCTCCCTTCCCCGTGCTGCAGTTCACGCCGTCCTCCCCGCTCTCAGTCCCTGACTGGCATCAATTTGCTGGACTTTCCCAAGGGAGCTGTCCCTGACTGCAGTCTCGGCAATGACAGGCCTGCTGTGGAGAGGAAGGGTTCGCGGCTCACCAGGGATCCTGGGGGCTGTCCTCTGGGCTTGGTGCCAGATGCAGAATTGTGAGCTGGCAGGAGCACTTCCCCTACCTTGCCTGAATATGGCTGGGGGTACACAGAAATAAGGTGCACACCTGGCTGTGGGCACGGAGCCCCTGGTCCCGGTGCTTCTTTCACTGGGCCCTGTAATTAATGTAATGGGAGCAAAATGTGGAACCCCAGGCCTTGAAGCTGGGTGGCATCGTGTAGTTGCCAACGCGCATGAAAACGTTTTCCAAAGCATGCACAGTCTCAGGTCTCAGGTAGATTAGTTTTATGGTTTAATTTATCAACTATCTCATCATGGGATTAGAAATGAAAATGGTGAGTCAGTTTAGCCTAACAGGAAAACACATTTGAGAAATATTTTCTCCAAATACTCAACAGAGAAAAAGTCAGCTTTGAAAAGATGCACAAAAAAACTACATACTTCCTGGACTCACCCATAAGTCTCTCTATTCCTTTTTGAGTGGGGAAAATTGCTTCCTTATACACTAAGACTGAGTAGGAGGTAATGGTTAATCATTGCATCAGGACCCAAAGTTTTGCAGCATAGATGTTTTAACAATCTATGGTTAAAAATCTATGTTTTAACCATTTATGCTGCAGCTTCTTTGTGAAAGTTTCACAGAGAAAAATGCCTGGTCTGTTAGGACCCACCTGGCCCTAAAACCATGTATTTGTCCAAGGCAGTTGGACCAACGCAGAGGCCTTGCCACTGGATTATGCTCACCCCGTTTGCACGGATGGGGCAGGGAAGGGGTTGACTCACTTCAGACATTGGAATCAACACAGGTGTTTTCCTTCCTAAAGGCAACACAGGACTACGTCAGTGGTTCAGCAAATAGGCAACAGCAGGAATTTTTATTAGGAAATCAAGAACCAAATCCTCTTCTTCCTTCTCTAGCAAAACAGCATTAAAAGACTTAAGCAAATTTTAGTTGCAGAGCCTCTGGCTGGGCAGGGTGGAAGCCAGCAGCAACTGGTGGGGGATGGGAAGAGTAAATAGAAGAGGAAGGCAAATAACTCTTCTCACTTTGTGTAAAACAACCTGCTCAACGAGAGGCCTGAAAAACACTTAGAAAAATAGGCGGTTACGCCTCCTTACCTTGAAACCCAGTAGATCCAAAAACCTGGCGGCTGTGCCCAAAAGAGTACAAAATACCTTCTCAAACTGATTGTGAATCGAGCAATCTTTTGAACAGACAACACCTAACAACGAGTCTGCTCTTTTGTAGTTTGCTTTGTGACACAGCTCTCGTGCACCGTGCTTGTCTTTTAAGTAGTGGTTCTCAAACTCGCCTGTGAATTGAAGCCCCTGGAGGGCTGATTCAAACAGATCGCGCGGCCCCACCCCAGGTGTTTCTGATTTGTAGGAGATTCTGGGCTTAGGAGATCCTCCTGCCTCAGCCTCCCAGTTAGCGTGGGCTACAGGTGTGCGCCACCATGCCCAGATAATTTTGCAACTTTTTGTAGAGAAAGGAGTCTCACCATCTTGCCCAGGCTGGTCTCCAACTCCAGGGCTCAAGCAATCCTCCCAACTTGGCCTCCCAAATTGCTGGGATTATAGGCGTGAGCCACGGCACCAGCCAGATTTTACCTTTGATAGGTACTAACTACTACTTAAAACAGTGGCTTTCTAACTTGGGTACACTTCAGATCACCTGAGGGGCTTTAACAACACCTGGCACCAAATCAATTAAATTAAAATTTCTGTGAGTTGGCCCCAGACATCAGTATTTTAACATTTTTCCCAGGTGATTGCAAAGCACAGCGAAGGTAAAGGAGTGCCATTCTATGACGTCATTCTTAGAGAACTTCAGCCCACAGGTTAAATTATGCAGGCAGATAAAACTGTGTATGTATCCTGGTAGCCCATGATAGCATGTCAACATTGTTTTCCGTGCTTCTCATATCTAAAGTAATTTGTTCTCATGCCGACACACAAAATCTGTACTTGTCAAACAAGTGGGCTATAAATATGACAAGATCCAGCGTGTGTCAATGGCATACCTAGCACAACTATTATTAAGGAGTCTGTACCAGCTGGGTGCGGTGGCTCATGCCTGTAGTCCCAGCACTTTGGGAGGCCTAGGCAGGCAGATCACAAGGTCAGGAGATCGAGACCATCCTGGCTAACACGGTGAAACCCTGTCTCTATTAAAAATACAAAAAAAATTAGCCGGGTGTGGTGGCGGGTACCAGTAGTTCCAGCTACTTGGGAGGCTGAGGCAGGAGAATGGTGTGAACCTGGGAGGCAGAGCTTGCAGTGAGCCGAGATCTCACCATTGCACTCCAGCCTGGGCAACAGAGCAAGACTCTGCCTCAAAAAAAAAAAAAAAAAAGAGTCTCTACCAATGCAAACAAGATTTCCTTGAGAATCGCTTCCAAAATATAGATACCCTTTTCCACCTCCAGAGATTCTGATGCAGTAGGTCTGTGGTGGGACCTTGGAACTGCACTTTTAATGAGTAGTCTTTGAACCCGACTTTGAGAAATAAGCATAGTAATGGAAAAATCATGGGTTTGAATTTAGGAGAAAATATCCCATTGCTGGTGACCTTGGGCAAGTTATCTGACTCTCTCAACCTTAGTTTCCTCAAATATGTAAAAATAATGTTACTAATACCCACCTTGCAAAGGTGTTGTGAGAATTAAAGATAATATACATAAAGAATCAGTGGTATATATACAGCATGGTAGGTACCAAACAAATTTTATGAACATTATGAGAAAGACAGTCTAGTGAACAGGTTAATTGCATTCAGATTCTTCCAGCTCTCTTTCAACATAAAAATGAAAAATCCCAGAAATCCCAGTGGCTGGACAACAGCCTCTCAGCTTCTGGAAGAAGTCCCTCGAGGGAACAACGACCGAAGAGTTATCTGCCTCACAAAGGTCTCTGGAGTTGGGTCAATGGAGCAGAGTTTCTATAATGATACTGTTCAAGCTTTCACACTTTAATAAAAGATCCTGATGATGAATTTCTTCCTGGATTTAGTTCCAAGAGTATCTTAAAAGTTTCTTTCAATATCTGTCTATTGTAATCCCAGCACTTTGGGAGGCTGAGGCAGGCGGATCATTTGAGGTCAGGAGTTTGAGACCAGCCTGGCCAGCATGGTGAAACCCCATCTGTACTAAAAATACAAAAATTAGCCGGGCATGGTGGCGCGCCCTGTAATCCCAGCTACTTGGGAGGCTGAGGCAGGAGAATCACTTGAATCCTGGAGGAAGAGGTTGCAGTGAGCCGAGATCGCACCATTGCACTCCAGCCTGGGCAACAGAGTGAGATTAAGTTTCAAAAATAAACAAATAAATAAATAAATAAAAATAAATATCAGTCTATTTTTTAAAGAGAATTTTTATCTGAAGTTTTACAGCAAAATTTTATAAACCTGTGAGTTTGTATCTTTTTCCAGGGAAATAACTCAAAGACTTCATCAGATTCTCCAGGGGATCCAGAGCCCAAAAAAAGAAAACAGCCGCTGGCTTAGAGGCAAACAGATTATTCTTGTTTTTGGGTGACTGACCTCCTAGTCTGCTGGGGACTCAGGGAGGAGGGGAGATGCTCCTGGGATGTGGGACTTTCAGTACTAACACCGGGACGGTACCAGGCAAACCAGGACAAGTTGGTCACCCTACCTTATGCAGTAACTTAATCTGTTTTAGCGACTGAAATACAGAGCTCTTCAGGAGAATTGCCTCTGTCCCGCCGTGTTCCACTGATGTATTAGTCATGGTGCATCTGAGTGTTTCTGGGAGGAAGGAGGACATACCTTTCTTTCTTTTTTTTTTTCTGGAATTTTGTTTTTCTTGAGATAGAGTCTCCCTCTGTCACCCAGGCTGGAGTGCAGTGGTACCATCTCGGCTCACTGCAACCTCTGCCTTCCAGGTTCAAATGATTCTCCTACCTCAGCCTCCTGGCGTAGCTGGGATTACAGGCATGTGCCACCACGCCTAGTTACTTTGTATTTTTAGTAGAGATGGGGTTTCACCATGTTGGCCAGGCTGGTCTCGAACTCATGACCTCAGGTGATCCCCCTGCTGGGCCTCCTAAAGTGCTGGGATTACAGGCGTGAGCCACCGGGCCCGGCCTGGAAATTATTTTATTTTCTCATGTTTGAGACAGCTAGTTGGGGTTGTTGATGAAGCCATGCCTATAATAGTTTAGTAAATACTCTTATTATTCATTTGTTATCATTATCTGTTCTTTATGACAATACAACATTAGTAGAAAAATCATATTATTGAGTGGAAAACTGTAAAACAAATGACAAAGACATAATATGTATACTACAAAAAGGTTCTTACAAACTGTGAAGAAATAGGCGAAAGATCTAAAAGAAAAATGAGCGAAGAATGGAAATAGGCAATTGACAGAAAAGAAAAACTAAATGGTTTGCATACAAATAATATGGTTGAATTCAGTATTGATCAGGGGCTTACAAATTAAAGTAACAATGAGATACCACTTTTAGTCAACAGAGTGGCAAAATTTAAAAGAAGAGTGATAGGAACTATTGCTGCCCGAGACAGGAAAAAAGCGCTCCTGTGAATTTCTTTTGGAAATATAAATGTTAATCCTTTTTTTAATGTTGATTTTTAAGTTCTGGGGTACATGTGCAGGATGTGCAGTTTGGTTACACAGGTAAATGTGTGCCACAGTGGTTTGCTGCAGATGTACCTTTTAATAAAGCGTACTCACTCCCTCCTAGCACCTTTTGGGGAACCAGCTGGGTGGAGAAGATGGACGCACTCTCCCGGGAAGGCAAAACTCTTGCCCTGGGACACAAAGCCCTGAAAGTTTTTACTGTTGTTTCTAGTGACAGAGAGATAAAAGGGTGGGCCCAGGAGGCAGTGTCTACCGCTGGCAGGTAGAGCTTTTGGGATTCTTGGCTAACACTTCTCGATCTCCCTCCAGTTGGTCTTTTAAGACTTTTATGGTATTTCACTTTATTCAGAAGCTTTTAAGTTTTATAAGATCAAATCTGTCAGTCTCTTTCTTTATGGCTTCTGAATTTTATGTCTTGATTAGAAAACCATCCTCACATCAAGATTAGAACAGTATTCTGCTGTTTTTTTCTGTGACAGCAGCCATAGCTAAATCATAATAGTGTGGCTGTGTTCCAATAAAACTTTTTTTATGAACACTAAAATTTGAATTTGAACAGGATCAAGTTGTCGGCCTCTCACGCCTATAAACAGCTCCAGCCAGAAAATAAAACATGTGTGGATATGATACATTATTAATGCCTAGACTTAAAACGTCAACCATAAGCTACTCAAACGATAATTTGAGGATATGGTATCCTTGAATGATTTCTGCTTCTGCCTAGACTGAAACCATTACCTTTTGTCTTAGAACTTATACTTACAGCTTCACTTCTAAATATAATTTCTGCAGTTAACATAAAACATTAAATAAAATAAAAATAACCATCATCAGCTGCAGGCTGGATAGGAATTCCATTCCGGTATCTTTCAAACTAGAATAACAGAGTTTTATCTTCTGTGAGTTATCAAGGGCAAAAAGGCAGAGGGTAACCCAAGAAACCAAGCCAAGTCTGTGGCAAATGCCCTTTTCAGCAAAGTTATTAAAAAGATGTTTCACTCTCTGGCTGGGCAAGGTGGCTCACACCTGTAACCCCAGCACTTTGGGAGGCCAAGGAGGGCAGCTCACTTGAGGTCAGGCGTTTGAGACCAGCCTGGACAACATGGTGAAACCCCGTCTCTACTAAAAACACAAAAAATTTGCTGGGCGTGGTGGCAGGTGCCTGTAATCCCAGCTACTCAGGAGGCTGAGGCAGGAGAATGGCTTGAACACAGGAGGCGGAGGTTGTAGTGAGCTGAGACGCTATCTTGAGTGTGGGGCTACCATGATGAGACTAGTGTCCTCGTAAGAAGAGAAAGAGAAAGAAGAGAAGACAAGGCCGTCTGCAAGCCAGGAAGAAGGCCCTCACCAGACACGGAATGCACTGGCACCCTGATCTTGGAATTCCCAGCCTTCAGCACCGTGAGGAATAAATTTCTGCCGTGTGAGCCATCCATTCTGTGGTATTTTTGTTATAGCATCCAAACTGCCTGAGATAGGGAATGACTGCTGAATGGGCCCAAGGTCTATCTTGGGGGTGATGAAAATGTTTTTGAGCTAGATAAAGGTGATGGTTGTACAGCATTGTGAATGTACTTAATTGCATACTTTAAGGTGGTTAATTTTGTGTTATCTGAATTTCACCTCAATAAGAAAAAGAAGGCTGGGTGCTGTGGCTCAGGCCTATAATCTCAGCCCTTTGGGAGGCTGAGATGGGTGGATAGCTTCAGTCTGGGAATTCAAGACTATCTTGGTCAACATAGCCAAACCCCATCTCCACAAAAAATACAAAAATTAGGTGCAGTGACAGCACTTGTAGTCCCAGCTACTAGGGAGGCTGAGGTGGGAGGCTTGCTTGGGCCTGGGAGATCGAGGTTGCAGTGTGCCAAGATCACACCACTGCACTCCTGCCTGGGTGACAGAGTGAGAGACTCTGTCTCAAAAAATAAAAAAGGAAAGAAGCAGGGCACAGTGGCTCATGCCTGTAATTCTAGCAGCTCATTAAGCTGAGGTTGGAGAGCTGCCTGAGCCTAGGAGTTTAAGACCAGCCTGGGCAACATAGCAAGACCCCATCTCTATAAAAAAAATTTACAAGTTAGCCATGCATGATGGCATGCACCTGCAGTCATAGCTAGTTGGACAGCTGAGGCAGGAGGATCACTTGAACCTGGGAGTTTGAAGCTGCAGTGAGCTATGATTGTGCCACTGCACTGCACTCCAACCTGGGTGACAGAGTGAGACCCCATCTCTTAAAAAAAAAAAGAAGATGAAAACGAATAAATAGTTACACCATCAAAAAAGTGAAAAGACAACCCACAGAATGGCACAAAATATTTCCATATTTGACAAGGCACTTGCTTCCAAAATATATAAAGAACACTTACAACTCAACAGTAAAAAGGTAAATAACTCAATTATAGAGTGGGTAGAGGATTTAAATAGACATTTTCCAAAAGAATTTATATGAATGGTAAATAAGCACATAAAAAGATGCTCAACATAATCATTAGAGAAATGCAAATCAAAACTACTGTGAAACACCACCTCACTCCCACTAGGATGGCTACAATAAAAAGGACAGACAATAGCAAGTGTTAGTGAGGATGTGGAGAAATGGGAACCCTCACACATTGCTGCTGGGAATGTGGTGCAGCCACTTTGGAAAACGGTGTGGCAATTCCTTAAAGTGTTCAACAGGGTTACCATATGACCCAGCAATCCTATTCTTATGGAGAAATGAAACACATGTCCACACAAAAACCTGTCTACAAATATTAGTAGCAGTATTATTCATAATAGCTAAAAGGTAAAAACAACCCAAATGTCTATTAACCGATGAATGGGTAAAAAAATGTGGTATGTCTATACAATGGAAGGTTTTTCTGGCAATAAAAAGAACTTAAGTACTGATACATACTACAACATGTATGAAACCAGAAAACATTATGCTAAGAGAAAGAAGCCAGACACAAAAGGCCACATATTGTATGATTTAATTCATGTGAAGGAGTTGCCTAGGGCTGGGGGTAGGGAGATGGTAGAGGTGGCTAATGGGTACAGGGTTTCTTTTTGAGATTAGAATGTTCTAAAATTAGATTATGGTGTTGACTGGAAAACTCTGTGCATATGCCAAAACCATTGAATCGTACACATTAAATGAGTGAATGTATATGATATATGAATTATAGCTCAATAAAGCTGTCATAGAAAACATATAACAAAGAGATTAAAATCATAATGGCAGGCCAGGCAAGGTGGCTCACGCCTGTAATCCCAGCACTTTGGGAAGCCAAGGTGGGTGGATCACTTGAGGCCAGGAGTTCGAGACCAGCCTGGCCAACATGGTGAAACCCCATCTCTACTAAAAATACAAAGATTAGCTGGGTGTGGTGGTGCGTGCCTGTAACCCCAGCTACTCAGGAGGCTGAGGCAGGAGAATCACTTGAACTTGGGAGGCGGAGATTGAGGTGAGCCAAGATCGCACCACTGCTCTCCAGCCTGGGCAACAGAGCGAGATTCTGTCTGAAAAAAAAAAAAATCATAATGGCAACTGCAACAGTTATATATTATTGAGCAACAAGGTACCTCGAAACTTAGCAGCTTACAATAGCAAAGATTATATCACACAGTTGCTGAGGGTCAGGGATCCTGGAGTGGCTTTGCTGGGCAATTCTGGCTCAGTTTCTCATAAGGTTGAGGTCTTGCTGACCAGCTGATGCTGCCATCTCTGGAGATTCAGCTGGGGCTGGAGGATCTCTTGTTAAATTCATGTGGCTATTGACAGGAGGTTTTAGTTCTTTGCCACATGGATCTTTCCATGGGCCTGTTCATGACATAACTTCCCCTAGAGTGAACTGTGAGAGAGAGGGAAAGTAAGAGAGCCCAAGACAGAAATCATGGTCTTTTATAGCTTAATCTTAGGAGGAACACACCTCCACTTCTGCAGTATTCTCTGGGTCACACAGACAACTCCTGGGACTATATACAAGGAGGTGAATACCAGGAGGTGGGGATCATTGGAAGTCATCTTGGACCACAATCTTATAACCACATGTATCACAGCAACAAATTCCCAAACTGTGGTAGAAACTGCTTAGTGTCCCCTAATATCCATTCTTCCCCTTTTCTACAGTATAAAGCCCCTCCTTCCACATTTTAGCTGGGCTCATGGCTGCCCACTTCATTTCCTAGCCCACCTTGGCAACCAGATTTTGCCATTTGATTAAGGTCTGGCCAAAGGGAAGTATGAGGAAGTGACGTGTATAACATTCTGGAGTGTGTTTACTGAAGAGAGGGGCTGGACCCTTCCAACTCCTGCCATTCTGCTACAGGTAATATGAATGTGTTGGCTGAAGTGCCATCTTAGACCATGAGAGCCAGGGCTACACTCTAGGGCTGGTAGAGCAGAAAGCTAGAAGCAGCCTGGGTTCCAGGAAAGTGCAGATTTACTATACCAGAGGCATGAGTCTTAGCTCTGGATTTTTATGAGATATTCTGTCTTGTTTAAGGATCTGAATAATATAGGTATATAGAAGGTATAATATACATATGGAGAAAATTGCAGTGTTCTATTGAATGACATACAGAAAGACCTAAGTAAGTAGAGAACTATACCGTGTCCATATTTGGGAAGACTGAGTATCCTAAGAAAGGCAGTTGTCTCCAAATCTATACATTTGATGGATTTTTCAATCAAACTCTTGGTCATCTTTCTTGTAGAATTTACTAAATTGATTCTACAAATTCAAAAAAATTGCAAAATTCTTTGTAAGAGTAAAGGTCCAAGAATAATCAAGACAATTTTGCAGAATGATACGAAGTGAGGGCTTTAAAACATAAACTTAGTATCTAAAAATTAAAACAGAATGATGAGTGCAAATAGGCTTCAACTGCACCTGAACCTGTATTTGAACTGTCACATTTAATTAAAAAAAAATTTATAGCAAGTTTGGCAAATGTTGACATTTATTATGTTTGTGCATTTGGTACATGGCTGTTTGTTTCTCTGACTTTTCAACAGTTTTGAAATATTTCATAATATAAAATAATTAAGAATAAATACCTGGTAGGAGAAGAAGGAAGGAAGGAAGGAAGGAGAAAGAAAGAAAGAAGAAAAGCAGAAGAAGAAAAGGAAGGAAGGAAGGAAAGAAGGAGAGAAGGAAGGAAGAAAGGAAGAAAGGAAGGAAGAAAGAAAGAAAAAAGAAAGAAAGAAAGAAGAAAGAAACTGTCATATGCCTTATTCTAAGGATTAATTATTCTTAGCACATTCCCCCAGTCTTAACGCTAGGTCTTGTATCTCCTAAAAAGAGGCAGAGATGTGGTGAAGGAGCATAAGCTTTGGAGACAAACAGGAAATCTGACTTTATATCCTGTTTCCCCCACTTTCTCTATGATGGTAGGCAAGTCATGCGACCTCTTAGCCCGAGTTTCTTATCTGGATAATGGGATAAAATACCCACTGCAGATGGCCATCCTGAGGTCATCTCAGGTCAAGGTTATCTTTACCTATGAGCACTGCCATTGATACAACTGATAAAGCTTCTCTCTACCATTTGAAAGATCTTAAAAAACAGAAATTCAAAGCTGTTCAGATCATTTCTGCTTAGTTCTATGAAAGAAATGCCTAAGAAATCACATCAGGGTGATTTCTTTGCTCTTTGCTCAATAATACTCTGTCTACGTTTATGGAATCTTCCTTGAATTTCCTGCAAGTTAAACCCTTTTGTGGTGCTGCTACAATTCCGATTCCTTAAGTGTACGATCAAGTTGTGTTCTGCTTGTTCTTTGAGTGGTGTGTGGTCTTGCAGTGAAGGAATGAGGAACCTTGAGTTTTAGTTGGGTTTTGCCATGGCCCTTATCTTCAATGTTATGCACTTAAAAAACATTAGAAATGTCAGTAAATAAGTGCTCATTGGGTGCAGTGGCTCACGCCTGTAATCCCAGCACTTTGGGAGGCCAAGGCGGGTGGATCACTTGAGGTCAGGAGTTCGAGACCAACCTGGCCAACATGGTGAAACCCTGTCTCTACTAAAAATACAAAAATTAGCTGGGCATGGTGGCACATGCCTGTAATCCCAGCTACTTGGGAGGCTGAGGCAGGAGAATTGCTTGAACCCAGGAGGTGGAGGTTGCTGTGAGCCAAGATCACACCACTGCACTCCAGCCTGGGCAACAGACAGAGACCCTGTCTCAAAAAAAAAAAAAAAAGTGCTAATGAAATTTTTTGAGATTAGGAGAAAAAGTCAAAGTGGTTTGAAAGTCATTATTCTTCTGTGACATCATCATCACCTGATTTGGATGTGAGAAACAGTGACTTTTAAAGAAAAAGTGAAATATGCTTTTAGAAAATTTTCATTTGATGAATGTTCCCAAATGCTTGATTTCTAAATATTTCATCTTGCTTCTTTCCTTTCTTCCTCCTGCAAGGAAAGGCACCAATGCCCAGACCTGGCTACAAGCCCCAAGAGCCCAACGGCTGCGGCTCCTATTTCCTGGGTCTCAAGGTACCAGAAAGTGTATGTACTGCCAGCATTACCTTCTTGGTTGGTTGGTTTTGACTGAGAGCAATCCTAGAGTTATGCTTGATGGAAGTGATTGTTTCTGGAAAAAAGTTGAACAGTACAATTAAGTATTTTAAATTGGCTATGAGGGAGAGAATTTTTAAAGAAGATATCTGATTTCCTTTTCTCAGGGACAGCTGTCCCTCAGATAAACCCTTGGTAGTGGATCAGAACTTTGAAATCACCACTGAAAATGTCAGCTGAGACTTAGGGCATCATGAAATAACTTGAGATAGATCTGACAGGTTTGACTTATTGAAATTAGTGGACCATTTCAGTGATGTGCTGGAGCCAGCTGGTGCTGGCCAGTGAGAGCTGATTGTTACATATTGTCATGACTTTTGCAAGCAGCTGACTTCATGTTAGTAGTGCCAAATTGGCTATGTTTGGAGTGCTGACATCATAGAAATCTGCACACACACACACACCCCACGCCCTGCTAATTTTTGTATTTTTAGTAGAAACGGGGTTTCACCATGTTGGCCAGGGTGGTCTCGAACTCCTGACCTCAAGTGATCCACCCACCTTGGCCTCCCGAAGTGCTGGGATTACAGTCGTGAGCCACCGCACCCAGACACATGTGGCATTTTACAGTTGTTTATAGGATGCTTAGTAATCATGGGTGTGTGTGAGATGTGGTTTGACCACAGTTCTCTTGTGATCAGGAGCTGTGTGTTCTATACCCACTCTACTTTCCAACACACACACACACACACTCTCACACACACACATACATGCACACCCTTAAAATAGTGCTGTCTGGGATGCTGGTGATCTCTTGATGAACTGAGGCTGAATTTTTTTAATACTTCTTAGCCGTAGAATCCTTTGCTCACACAAAATCTCATATGGGACTGTTAAGTGTTAATGAAATTTAGAAGCCCTGTGGCTCTGCTCTCTTCACTACCCTTCTGTTCTCTATTTTCATTACTGTAAGCTGCCTCTGAATTTTAAAATTACTAACATCTAAAAAAAAAAAGGTGAAAAATGGCCAGAATCACTTACTGAACTAATAACTAAGTAACAATGAAAACTTGTAATCCTGTGACTGTTGGTATTCTACTGAGTCATTGGTGTTTCTGAATTGACCAGGATATGCGATAGAAATGTGAGAACCGGCTAGTTAATGACAAGGTGGCCAAGGTTGCCTAAGGTCCTTAGTCTAAACGTGGCATTTCTTCCCCTTCTTTTCCCTTCCTTCACTTTTCCCCAGATGGACTTGGGCATTCCAGCAATGACAAAGTGCTGCAACCAGCTGGATGTCTGTTATGACACTTGCGGTGCCAACAAATATCGCTGTGATGCAAAATTCCGATGGTGTCTCCATTCGATCTGCTCTGACCTTAAGCGGAGTCTGGGCTTTGTCTCCAAAGTGGAAGGTAGGTATCTCAATGGCACGTACAGTGCACAGGGAGTTTTGTTCCTGTTTTCACACCGAGATATAGCCAGAACCCCTTGACTCAAAGAGATCATCAGAGCTCACTGAATATTCTTTATGAAACACTGTGGCTGAGCAAGAAATGGTGAAGGAAAGATTCTGGGCACTCCTTCACTCAAGTTCTTGCTGTCCTGCCCGCGAGCTGCTGGCACCACTCCTGAAGGTAAACGACTATACCAAAGCCTTCCCAGAAAAATAAAAATCTATCATTTAAGGCTGGAGAAGGAATTGCCCAACTGGCTTGGATTATCCATTCCACTGTTAAATAATTTTCCATATCAGGAATTATTCCTTATAGGACCACTTGGTTTGGCTTAAGCATTTTTTTTTTAATTTTGTTTTCAGTCAGGGTAGGAGTTCAAAAAACCTTTTCTGCATAAAGGTCTCTATATACTTGAGGATAATTATTTTATTTAAATTTTTAAAAAATTTTTTTGAGACAGAATCTCACTCCGTTGCCCAGGCTGGAGTACAGTGGTGTGATCTCAGCTCACTACAACCTCTGCTTTCCGGGTTCAAGCGATTCCTGTGCCTCAGCCTCCCACGTAGCTGGGATTACAGGCACCCGCCACCATGCCCAGCTGATTTTTGTATTTTTAGTAGAGATGGGGTTGTGCCATGTTGTCCAGGCTGGTCTCGAACTCCTGAACTCAAGCGATCCGCCCGCCTCAGCCTCCCAAAGTGCTGGGTATTACAGGTGTGAGCCACCCCACCCAGCAAGAATAGTTATTTTAAACAACTGCTTTGCTACCTAGTTTCTAGCACTGACTCTATAATTTCTTTTTCCTAATTTACTTAGGAAAAGTTTTTACTCTCTCAATTTCTGAAGCCAGGATATTGTATCCAGGTATGAATTAGCATTTTCTATTTTTAGATGGTAAGAGTTGAAATGCAGGCTGATAAAGAGCTGGCTCCACACCACAGAGAGTGTCTGCAGTAGAGAGAATTTTGGATCTTTTCATAGATCAATGTCTAGAGTGCAGTCTGGAGGTGAAGGTGTGAGGGCTTGGAAATGTGAATAATTCAGTGTGCCCTATGAAAAGGAGTATCATTCTATTCTGTTTCTACAGAGGGTGAAAAAGTACCTGCTGCTAATCTAGGGTCAGGTCAAGTTACTTCCTGCAAGCAATGTCCTATTGATTCATTCTCCCAAATATCTCTTTCATATCCCACTTGCCTGGTTACTGCAAATTAACCCAGTCTCTGTGTCCCATCTAATTGATGGTCACCATTGGGACCAGATATGCCACACGAATGTGATCATCTCAACCCCCTGTGTAAATCATTCAATAGATTCCTCCTCCTTACGGATGAAATCCAAACTCCTCAGTATGCCATACATGGCCCTTTCTGATTCAGCCCTAGCCTTCCTCTCCACCATTATCTTGGGCATTTCTGGTCTGTCTCCTGATTCCTGCCTCAGTGGGCTCAGAACTGTCCCTTTGTAGATTCTACAAAAAGAGTGTTTCCAACCTGGTGAATCAAAACACAGGTTCCATTCTGTGAGGTGAATCCACCCATCAAAAGGCATTTTCAAAGATCGCTTATTTCTCATTTTTATCACAGAATATTTGATTTTTCCTTATGGGCCTCAGTAGGCTCAGAAATGTCCCTTCGTAGATTCTACACAAAGTGTTTCCAACCTGGTGAATCAAACTACTTGGGTTGATGGCCCATCCCTTTCTGCCCCTGTGTGAAACGCCCTAATCATTCATTTTTTGTTGTTGTTGAAACAGATTTATTAAGCTACAATTCACACACAATACAATTCACCCATTTAAATGCTTTTAAATATGTTCACAGAGTTATGCAGTCAATCCCACAGTCAATTTTAGAACATATTCATCACCCTGAAAAGGAGACCCAGGGCCATTAACAGTCTCTCCCCAAATTCTCCCTGCCCAGCTTGAGGAAACCACGAATCTACTTTCTACCTCTAGAACTGCCTATTCTGGACATTGTCAAAAATCAATTGACCATAAAGGTTAGGATTTATTTCTAGATGCTCAATTCTATTCCACTGATCTATGTCAGGACCATGCTGTCAGTTACTGTTGTTATGCAGTAAATTTTGAAATCAAGATGTGTTCTTAAACTGTGTACTTTTTTGTCAAGACTATTTTTGATATTCTGGATCCCTCACATTTCCATATGAATTTTAGGAACTGCTTGTCAATTTCTCCAAGGAATGGCAGCTAGAATTTTGAGAGGGTTATTGTTGAATCTATAGATCAATTTGAGAATATTGCCATCTTAACAAAATTATATTTATATCAATGTCCTTTCCATTTATTTAGGTCTTCTTTAATTTATTTCAACAATGTGTTTATAGTTTTCACAGTACAAATCTTGGACTTCTGTTAAATTTATTCCTAAGTATTTTATTCTTTTTAATGCTATTGAAATGTAATTGTATTTAAATTTTACTTTCAGATCATTTATTAATAATGTATAGAAATTCATTTGATTTTTGTACATTGATCTTATATCCTGCAACCCAGCTGAAATAACTCCTTAGTTCTAATATTTTTTTTTTCATGGATTCCATAGGCTTTTTTATATATAAGATAATGCCATCTGCATATCATCTTCCTTTCCAATTTGGATTTTTAAAATTTTTTTCTCTTGCCTAATTGCCCTGGCTACAGCTTCCAATACAACATTGAATAGAAGTGTTGCGAGTGGACATTTTTGTCTTGTTCCTGATCTTAGAGTAAAAGCATTTCGTCTTTCACCATTGAGCATGATTGTTAGCTATGGCTGTCTCTAGATGGCCTTTATTAGGTTGTGGGAGTTCTCTTTTCCCAGTTTGTTGAATGTTTTCTTTTAATTTTTCTTTCTTTCTTTCTTTTTTTTTTTTTTCTGACATGGAGTTTCACTCTTACGCCCAGGCTGGAGTGAAGTGGTGTGATCTTGGCTCACTGCAACCTCTGCACCCCAGGTTCAAGCGATTCTCCTGCCTCGGCCTCCAGAGTAGCTGGGATTACAGGCATGCACCACCATGCCCAGCTAATTTTTGTATTTTTAGTAGAGACAGGGTTTCGCCATGTTGGCCATGCTGGTCTGGAACTCCTGACCTCAGGTGCTCCACCTGCCTTGGCCTCCCAAAGTGCTAGGATTACAGGCGTGAGCCACTGCACCTGGCCAAGTGTTTTTATCGTGAAAAAGTGTTGGATGTTTTCAAATGTTTTTTCTGCATCTATTGAGGTGATCATGTGGTATTTGTTCTATATTCTGTTGATGTAGTTTATCATATTAATTGATTTTAGTATGGTTTAGCATTCTTAGGCTAAATCCCACTTAGTCATGATGTTAACCTTTTTGTATGTTGCTGGATTCAGTTTACTAGTATTTTGTTGAGGATTTTGCATCCATACTCATAAGAGATACTAGTCTATAGTTTGTTATTTTTGTGATATCTTTGGTTTTGGTATCAGAGTAATATTGACCTCATAAAATGAGTTGGGCAGTGATCCCTTCTCTCCTAATTTTTTTAAAAGCTTAGAAAGGATTGATATTAATTCTTTAAATGTTTGGTAAAATTCCCCAGTAAAGCCAAGTAGAATTTGATTTCTTTGGGGAAGTTTTTAATTACAAATCACGAGCTTGGGTTAGTAATTGTATTTATATACACTAGTAATCTATTCATATTTTCTATTCTTCTTGAGTCAGTTTCAGCAGTTCATGTCTTTCTACGAATTTGTCCATTCCATCCAAGTTATCAACATTTTTTGGCATGTAGGTATTCACAGTATTCCCTTATAATCCTTTTTATTTTTATTTTTTTGAGATGGAGTCTTGCTCTGTCGCCCAGGCTGGAGTGCAATGGTGTGATCTCGGCTCACTGGAGGCTCTGCCTCCGGGTTCACGCCATTCTCCTGCCTCAGCCTCCTGAGTAGCTGGGACTACAGGCACCCGCCACCACGCCTGGCTAATTTTTTGTATTTTTAGTAGAGACAAGGTTTCACCGTGTTAGCCAGGATGGTCTTGTTAGCCAGGAGGTCTCCTGACCTCGTGATCTGCCTGCTTCGGCCTCCCAAAGTGCTGGGATTACAGGCGTGAGCCACCGTGCCCGGCCCTAATCCTTTTTATTTCTATAAGATTGTTAGTGACATTTCTCTCTCATTCCTGAATTTGGTAATTTGAGTCCTCTCTTTTTTTCTTGGTTAGTCTAGCTAAAAGTTTGTTAACATTTTTTATCTTTTCAATGAACCAATTTAAAAAAATTGATATATCATTCACATACCGTAGAATTTACCCTTTAAAATACACTTCAGTGGTTTTTGTATATTCACAGAGTTGTACAACCATCACCACAATCTAATTCCAGAACATTTTGATTAGTCCCAAAAGAAACCCTGTAGCCATTAGCAGTCACTACTCATTACCTCCCCTACCCCACCCCAGCCCTAGACAACCACTATTTTACTCTCTGTATGGACTGCCTATTCTGGAAATTTCACATAAATGGAATCATACAATATGTGGCCTTTTGTGTCTGGCTTCTTTTGCTTAGCATAATGTTTTCAAGATTCATCCATGTTTTAGTGTGCATCAGTACTTCATTTTCCTGACCATTCTTGAAGTTTAAACTTAGATATCTTGCTTCCTCTAAGATACCTCTCCTAATAACCCTTGCTGCAAAGGGATAGAGACCCTTTCTGTGGGCTTCCGTACCACCTTGGGGTTATTTTCATCATGAGATAGTGTAGCTATCTGTTTACCTGTCCACCTCTTTATCCAAACTGTGGAGTTCTTAAGTTGAGGATGCCTTTTGTCTCTGTATCCTTGGATCCTAAGACAGTGGCTAACCAACATATCCAACCCATGCAAATGTTTTTCCATCAATGAATGGTTGTTCATCCAATACCTGAACAGGGAAAGCTATAGGCGAGATTGGGTGTGTTCTGGGTGGTATGGCCATAGATGGGAAAGCTATGGGAAACATAGTTGTTCATGTGAGGGAGTCTTCTGCAAAAAATATTCTCCATGGAGTGAGCATGGTGGTGTGGGAGGTTCTGCTTGCTCACCATTGTTTTGACCAAGGGCCCACATGCGAGGGCACCTCCAGGTGTCTTCTGCTTTACTGGATTGGATGGGAGCTTTTCTGAGAACATTCTCTGAAATGGATGCTCTTCCTTTGAATTCTATATTTGGATTACTGTCTCTACTTTCCTCTGGGTATCATGTCATCCCTGGAAATACTCTTCAAAATTACTCACTGTTAACCTTTCTGTCCCTCTTCATCTTTTTCAAGCAGCCTGTGATTCCCTGGTTGACACTGTGTTCAACACCGTGTGGACCTTGGGCTGCCGCCCCTTTATGAATAGTCAGCGGGCAGCTTGCATCTGTGCAGAGGAGGAGAAGGAAGAGTTATGAGGAAGAAGTGATTCCTTCCTGGTTTTGAGTGACACCACAGCTGTCAGCCTTCAAGATGTCAGTCTTCGAGTCAGCGTGACTCATTCGTTCTTCCAACAGTTTGGACACCACAAAGCAGGAGAAAGGGAACATTTTTCTACAGCTGGAAAGTGAGTCCTATCCTTTGAGGAAATTTGAAAAAAGACATGGAGTGGTTTGAAGGCTACTCTTCATTTAAGACTGCTCTCCCCAACCAAGACATGTTTGCCTGGAAATTCAGTTCTTAGCTTAAAGACTAAAATGCAAGCAAACCCTGCAATTTCTGGACCTGATAATTATATTCATGAGTGAAATTGTGGGGAGTCCAGTCATTTGGGAGGCAATGACTTTCTGCTGGCCCATGTTTCAGTTGCCAGTAAGCATCTCACATTTAATAAAGTGTACTTCTTAGAACATTTGGAAAGAGATGAATGAATTCCATTATCACCAATATGCTTCCATTTCACTTAGAAGAGACCAAAACCCAACTGGTAAGTTCCACCGATGACCACAGTTATTCCCACTGATGCTAAACAGAGAAAACAGGTGGGCAGGCTCAGAGGCTTACCTGATTAAGGCCAACGGAGGGGAAGGTCAGATGGAATTAGGTCTCTGAGGATTCATTTTTCCCTCCGGTGACCTACCCCTGTTGGTATTCCCAGTTACTAAATGGTGTTAGAGTCATGCTAAGATCTGAGATGTACTTGGTAAGAGTTACTAATGGAGCTAGCTAGGAAAAGTCGCTGCAGCCTGTCAGGAGTGAGAGACAAGTGGCCATTCCCTAACTTGCGGGTCTCAACCCTAACCATGGATTAGAATCACCTGAGGATCCTTTAAAACAAACCAGTAAATATGCACTGGTATTTTATAAATGTTTTCCAGGCGATTCTGCTGCACAGAAGGGCTGGGGGCCACTAATCTAGAGCAGGAATTGGCCCACTAAGTCCCGTGGGCCAAGCCTAGCCCAAAGCCTGTTTTTGTTGTTGTTGTTGTTTTTGTTTGTTTGAGAGACAGTCTCACTCTGTCGCCCAGGCTGGAGTGCAGTGGCCATATCTCGGCTCACTGTAACCTCTGCCTCCTGGGTTCAAGCGATTCTCCTGCCTCAGCCTCCTGAGCAGCTGGGATTACAGGTGCCCACCACCACGCCCGGCTAATTTTTGTATTTTTAGTAGAGATGGGGTTTCACCATGTTGGCCAGGCTGGTCTCAAACTCCTGGCCTCAAATAATCTGACCACCTCGGGCTCCCAAAGTGCTGGGATTACAGGCATGAGCCACCACACCTGGCTCAAAGCCTGGTTTTGAATCCTTTTTTGGAATAACCATGCTCACATTTGTTTACATATTCTCTGTGGCTCTCCTTGTACTACAGCTGCAAAGTTGAGTAGCTGTGACAAACGCTGCAGGGCCCAGAAAGCCTAGTACATTTACCAGTTGGCTTTTTACAGAAAAAGTTGCTGAATTCTATCTAAATCTTTTTCTCCTTTCCCTTACTTTTGTTAATTTTACTGATTCTACTAACAACTATTAATTGTAGCATTTTTTTTTAAATTTTTTGGGATTTGGGGGGTTTTTTGAAACAAGGTCTCACTCTGTCACCCTGGCTGGAGCACTGTCATGGCTCACTGCAGCCTCGACATCCTGAGCTCAAGCAATCTTCCCACCTCAGCTCCCCAAGTAGCTGGAACCACAGTGGCACACCACCATGCCCGGCTAATTTAAAACCATTTTTTTGTAGAGATGAGGTCTCACTATGTTGCCTAGGCTAGTCTTGAGCTCCTGGGCTCAAGGGATTCTCCCACCTCGGCCTCTGAAGTGCTGGGATTTCGGGCATGAGCCACCAGGTCCAGACTACAGCAACTTTTAAAAACTAAAAGCAGAAAAACTTTTCTGATCTTATGTAAAGGCCATAAAATTAATTGGCATATGAAGAAATTGGAGTTAACTGCAGATAAAATTTGTCTTTGTGGTTTATATTTATTTCAATAAAACTTATTATTAAGTACCTACAAAATGGAATATGGCAGAATTATATACTTTTTTCTATTGTCTTATCTGCCTGAGGGCACAGAATACCAAATCACAGGGAATATGGTACCAAACTTTAATTCTGTTACAGCTCATTGAAGCACTTAAATACATGTTGATGAATTTATTAATATTTGTTAGGTGAAAATATTTCACCTAAGGCAATATATTAGAAGCATCAAAAGATGGCCGGGCGCAGTGGCTCACGCCTGTAATCCCAGCTCTTTGGGAGGCCGAAGCTGGTGGATCACCTGAGACCAAGAGTTCGAGCCAGTCTGGCCAACATGGAGAAACCCTGTCTCTACTAAAAACACAAAAATTCGCTGGGTGTGGTGGTGCATGCCTGTAGTCCCAGCTACTCAAAAGGCTGAGGCAGGAGAATTACTTGAACCCAGGAGGCAGAGGTTACAGTGAGCTGAGATTGCGCCACTGCACTTCAGCCTGGGCGACAGGGCGAGACGCCATCTCAGAAAAAAAAAAAGAGAAAAAGAAAATAGTATGCAACAGAAAAACCAAATACTACTTTTAAAATTATATACTGTTTTATTGATACACTTCCAAATCCCCTATAATTAGTCTGCATTTGAATTGAAATTTCAAGGTATAACTATTATTTACATATTTAAGGAGTCATTGGGTATTTAAGTCATAATTTCAGTAACTGTTTAATTTTTCTAGGGTTTGTAACTTGAAATATTATACCCAGCTTCTGATTTTATGGTCTGATTGCACCGTACACGAGGTATTTAAGTGTAGGAAAGAAATGAGGGAAATCGGGTGAGTGTCTTTCTGGGTGGACAGTTTAGTTTTCAACCCTAGAAAGATGAAACCCCACCCAGGCCACGTTGTTCAGCAGTGCTGTGACCTGTGCCCACTGAATGGACCAGAATCAGAGTGAGTTGATGCTAGGAGTCTGAACTCACAGTGTGAAGTCTGAACCTAGCTGTTAGCGGATGTTCTTAGAGGGCGGTGGGGGGAGAAGCTCCAAAGAGCAGAGCCGTCCAATGCAGGGACTCGAGGTGTGGCTACGAACTAGTCCTCCCAGTCGATGCGGATCGGGCCGCCTGTTAGCGTCTGGCCCTGTAGACCGGCTGAGTCCTCTCCTCCTGCCCCACGACGCATTCGCCGGTGGCAACCCTGGGCACAGCGGGAACGCTCGTCCAACACTCCACAGACAAGAACCCGGCAGTGCAGAAACACTTCCTGAAGAGATGATCATGATTGTTAATAAAAACAATAACTGCTGCCACTTGTGGGGTACTTACAAGACACAATACTAAATGTTCCCAAACATTAACTCATGTAATCTTAACAAGGACATCCACAAGTAGAGTTTATCATCCCCATTTTACAGATAAGGAAACAGAGAGGTTAAGGAACTTGCCCAAATGTACACATTTAATAAAAAATATGGCAAAGTTTGCATTTAAGTTGCATGGGTGATTAAAAAACCCACATTCATAACTCCTGCATGGAGCTGGAACAGAAGAGACCTTTGTGAAGCAACATCTACTAACTTGAGCATCTTCCTTCTTCACACCAAGGTCTGGGGATAGCACTGGCTCCCATGCACTTGTGCTGTCAAATAACCAGTGTTTTCTGCAAGCGCCTCTCTGTAGGTAACTGCCTGAGCTTCCTGCCTGATTGAGGGCGATCAGGATCAGCCATCATTGTTAGCAGTTGTTCTGTAACCATTGTATAGCTGGAATGGACACGCATATACTTAACAAGCAGTGTGGAAAAGAATGTTGGCCTCTTCAACTTCCTTTTGTTTAAATGTTTCAACAACTACACTCTAACAACAACGATAAAAAATCTTCCAGCTTATCTCACTACAACCTTTTCTATATAGCCCTTTATAATCTCTATCCATGAGTATACATGTTTTTTAAATGTAATATATTTAATATGCCTGTAAATTGTTATGACAACAGTTTTTATGTCTGCTTTTCCCATATTTATCATTTTAATAACTCTTAATAGTGCACTAAATTGATATACTGTGGCCCTTAGCCCTGCTTGTTTGGGGCTTTTTCTTTTACCCCCTTATAACAATGCTCTACAAACACTTCCAACACACCTTGTCTGTTTTGGCTTAAAAAGTTTTTTTTGTTTGTTTTTAGAGACAGGGTCTCACTCTCTCACCCATGCTGGAGTGCAGTGGCCTGATCATAGCTCACTGTAACCTTGAACTCCTGGGCTCAAGTGACCTGCCTCAGCCACCTAAGTAAGCTAGGACTACAGGTGTGTGCCACTATGCCCCGCTAATTTTAAAATTTTTTGTAGAGTAGAGGTCTTGCTATGTTGCCCAGGCTGGTCTCAAACTCCTGGCCTCAGGCAATCCTCCTGCCTCTGTTTTGTTTTGTTTTTAAGAAACTGTCAGTATTTGAATTTTTAGATAAAAGAATATGATGATTTTATGATTATTATTACAGATTATCAGACAATGTTCCAGAAAATGTACTAATTTACATTGTCACTGTATACTTCTCCCTATAACCTTGTAAGTGTTGTATTTTATAATTTTCATAAATTTAATATGTATAAAATGGTGTCTTATAATTGTTTCATCAGCACTTAAGTACTATTTTCAGTGAACATTTCACTATTTGTCTTTTCTGTGAATTTCCTGTCCATATCCCTTGCCATTTGACCAATCACCACACTGGCTTTTCAACCATAACTGCCCACAAAGATTTTAAATTAAATTATGATCCTATAGTATCTTCTTTGAACAGCACAGTTATTTTGGCAGATGGTGTGAGGGGAACAGCACAGTTATTTTGGCAGGCAGGGCGGGTGTGACATGCATGAAAGGGTTAAGCTTCTAGATGGCCAGTTTCTCTGTTTTTCTCTTGAGCCCATGCAGATCCTACCAGTGGGCTCTTGGAATGTCAACACATTGGGACACCAAAAAAAAAAAAAAAAAAAGGCTCAGATTCAGGGGTTATAAATTAAAGATATTCAACTCACCTTGTGGTCTTTGCCCACAAACTTGAAGACAGGGACCTGGAAGTGCTTTGCTAGGTGATCCCGGGATGTGTACTGCTTTACCGAGTCATCTGAAACGCAGCTGAAAGTAGGGCAGATAGCACATAAGACTTGATTGTTTCAACAGAGGTGGAAAAACAATCTAGCCCAACATTTTGGCCCAAGGAGAGCCAAAGGGGTGGAGGAGGCTGGACTGTACTCAAGCTTTTTGGGAATGAAAGAAAAATTAAATTTTTCCCTGTGAAGACCTCTTCAGACCTAGCCTTATTTACTAATGGCATCTGTCTCATTTATCATTCGCTGTACCCGCAAACTGGGCACCAGGGCTTCCTGTTAAGTTAATGCATTTAAGTGTTGGCAAGAGCAACACCATTTATTTCAGATACCTTTTGCTAGTAAGGTTGTCTTTCCATTTGCAATATATTGCAGGAATTCTGCCTCTATGTACCTTAGTATTGATTTGAGAAGGCTTTTATTTAACAAAATTTATCAACTATGTATTGGACACCTAATAGCAACTGACTACTGAAGGGGATACAAAAGTTAGGGAACTGCAGTGCATGCATCAAAGTGACATAAATATCCAAGTTTCTTAGATAATAATTGGTTCTATTGGGTAAAAGTCATGCGCCTCCAAATTGTTTTAATTTCTCTTTTCCCAAATTTAATGTTAAATTGAAGTTTGATAGGGTTTTGGGGTTTTAATCTCAGGTCTACTGCTTAAAGCAAAACACCTAGGTTCACCTCAGGGTTAGCTGGGGGAAAAGAAGCACTCCTGGCTGGGCGAGGTGGCTCATGCCTGTAATCCCAGCACTCTGGGAGGCTGAGGCAGGAGGATTGCTTGAACTCAGGAGTTCGAGACCAGCCTGGCCAACATGGTGAAAACCCGTCTCTATGAATAATACAAAAAGTTAGCCAGGCGTCATGGTGCCTGCCTGTAGTCCCAGCTTCTTGGCAGGCTGAGGTGGCAGGATTGCTTCAGCCCTGGAGTTCGAGATTAGCCTGGGCAACATAGCAAGACCTTGTCTCTAAAAAAAAAAAAAAGCCAAGTGTGGTGGTATGCCTCTGTAATCTCAGCTACTCAGGAGGCTGAGGTACGATGATAATTGCTTGAACCCGGAAGGTAGAGGCTGCAGTGAGCCATGTTTGCACCAGCTGAGGCTAAAGTTTTGGATATTTATGAAACTTCTTATAGGCCAAGAATCACCCTCATATTATTTTTCCCATTCTAGATTCTAGAGGAATTTTTTTTTTTTTTTCCTGGACATAGTTGCCTTTTAGTGGGTACCTAATAGTTCCTGTCTTCTGGGCCAGGAAAAAAGTGGAGGTCAGATATTAAAGCCGATTAAACTGGGTACTTGCTCCACATGCACAGGCCACTTTTTCTTTTCTTTTCTTCTTTTTTTTTGTTTTGTTTTGAGACAGGGTCTCACTGTTGCCCAGGCTGGAGTGCAGTGGCACAATCACAGCTCACTGCAGCTTCGACCTCCTAAACTCAAGCAATTCTCCTGCCTCAGCCCCTCAGTGGGATTATAGGTGTGTGCCACCATGCCCGGCTAATTTTCATTTTTTGTAGAGATGGGATCTCACTATGTTGCCCAGGCTGGTCTTGAACTCAAGACCACTCAAGCGATCCTTCCACCTCGGCCTCCCAAAGTGCTGAGATTACAGGTATGAGCCATGACAGTGCCCAGCCAGACTGCTTTCTAGTTCTTTGCTAACTGCTGTTTTGGTGCACTTGAAAAATCCAACAAAATTATTTTAAAATAAGGCATCTTAACTAGTGTTACTACCAGCACCTCATTCCACTGAACTGAAGGGGATCTAAACATAATGTGGTTTCTGTTATTTCTTGTATTTATTTACTCATTTTTATTTTCCTAAGGTAAAATTCATTTATACCCTCTTCTGATTATATTCTATAATAAATATCCATGGCATACCTAATCTATGCAAGACACCCTGCTGGCTGCTGCAGAGGACATAAAGATGAATAATATGGTCTCTGACGTCAAGGAGTTTATAGTCCAGTATCTTAAGATAATAGTAAGACTTGATATTAAAATAGTACTTTTAATCTAAATGCCTGAGCATTTTCAATTTATCTTTATCTCAAAATAACTGTTATTTTTCTTTAAAAGAAAAAATGAAGCAGAAGGGGTTATTACAAGGTAACACATTGCAGAACAGAAACCAGGACAAATGTTGGCTCTTGATTTGGGGTTTGCTGTGAGTAGACAATACTAGTTCCGAACACCAAATTCATGTACTGAAAGAAAGTAACAATGGTATAATGGAATCAAAACTAGTGGCTTATCAAAAACTTGTTCAATGCTTGATTTTGGAATTTAGTATGTTTCTTTTTCTGGTGATTAACTTTCTAGCTATATTTTGCTTAGGCTTGTGTTAAATTATTTTGTATTCTCAGAGCATACGCCAACCAAAATTAGAGGGAAGTGAATCAGATGTGTTTAATATCAGGGTAGAACCAACTTGATTTAAATTTAAGCCAAGGACAATGAAAAATCAAAGAAATGAATAATCAAACACTTAAGAAATATAAGTAAAGTGAGCTATGTTTATTTTAGGTTTGTGAACTAGCCCCAAATTATGATTATTATAAAGACTCATTCAATTATTTACTTGGCAAATATTTAATGACCCTTACTATATGCTAGGAATTGAGGAAGAAGAAAAAGGAAGAAGGATTTTTAGTTCAAATGGAGAAAGGTGCCAGGAAAGGCTTCATGGAGGAAGTAAACCCTCCATGAATCTCGAAGAACCAGTAAGGATCAGACAGGAAGAAAAGGTAGGGAAGAAGATATCAGGCAGAGGAAACAGCATGCGCAAAGTCAGAAGGGTGTTCAGGAGTGACAGTTTGGGAATTGTCAATAATTCCCTTTGGCAGGAGCAGAAACTAGAGGGGGCTGAGGTCAGAGGGTAAGGGCCCATGAGCCATGCCAAGAGCTGGAGGATCTTGCACACATCATTCTTGTACAGCACCACAGACGGGCTGATTTGTCTGCTTACAAAGTAGGGCCACACTGCTGTGGTTTTCACATTTTTACCTATGCTTTTTTCTTCTAGAGCATATATATTTTTTCTCTTCTGTATGTGCTAAGCGCTGGCAAAATAAATAGTGCAGCTTCTTAGAACTGTCTAAAATGAAAGTAAATATGGTTGGGTGTGGTGGCTCATGTTTGTAATCCCAGCACTTTGGGAGGCTGAGGCAGGTGGATCACCTGAGGTCAGGAGTTCGAGATCAGCCTGGCCAACACGGCGAAACCCCGTCTCTACTAAAAGTACAAAAATTAGTTGGGTGTGGTGGTATATGCCTGTGGTCCCATCTACTTGGGAGGCTGAGGCATGAGACTTGCTTGAACCTGGGAGGCAGAGGTTGCAGGGGAGCTGAGATTGCGCCACTGGACTCCAGCCTGAGCTACAGAATGAGACTCTGTCTCAAAAAAGAAATAAAATAAAATAAAATGGTCCTTCACCAAGAGACTGGATAATACATATATAAATAAGTTTCACAAGCTCTACAAAGATTGTAGATTACATATTTTTCTCAATGAGTTAGGATTATATTCTTATTTTTTCAAAAACTAAATATAAGGGGCAGGGGAAAACTTAGAGTGAGAAAAATGTTCATTATTTTGATTAGCTTGCTGGCTTCATGGGTATACACATCAGAACTTGTCAAACTACATGCTTTAAATATGTCTATTTATTGTATGTGAGTAGTACTCTACTAAAGTTATTTTTTTTAAAGTAAAAAGGAACAAAAATCTATCACTGCAAAAAAAGTAAATCTAGTCCCTGAAAAAATAAATACAAAATGTTGCTTCTTCTTTTCATGTTAAAGTTTTTTAGAAATCACCTTAGCATGGCAAGAAATCCACATATCTGCAGATGCCCTCTGCTACGGGACATCCAGAGTAGCTCAGGATGACAAACTTTCCGTATTATGAAAATTAGCTCAAGGAGGCTACAAGAATCTGAGGCTGGAAGCACACCTTCTGAGAAGCAGATTTACTGAGCAAAGCTAATAAAGAACCATTAAAAGGTTTTCAGCAGGGATGTGATAAGATCATATTTTGTTTGAATGGATCACCCAGGGGCTCTGTGGAGCTGAGATATGAAAGGTGAGGTTTTGGAAGTTGTGTTAAGAGGCTGCTTTGCTGTCCAGGTGAAAGATAATGAAGGTGGGAATTAAGACAATAGGAATGGAATAGAGAGGACAGGGTTGGGGCATTGCTGTTTGTTAAAAAGCATCTCAGTTGATCCTATGTATATCAAGGGATGAAATATCACTGTGCAAGAGATTGATAGCAGCAGGTGAAGGTTGGCTGTGGTGAAAAACAAGAGGAGTAAAAGCAGCATAGTAATGTCCAAGAGCCTGCAGGTCAGCCGGCAGAGGGCAAGCCCCCGAGGGCGCTGAGCTGCTCGTACTAGACCATTCTCCCTTTGGTCAAGCTGCAGTTCCTGATCCTACCTGAGACTGTGTCCCACCCGACATGGAGAACAAGCAAGAAGCTCATGAGATACTGCTATGAATTTGAGTTTCAGTGTAATTTTCCTGGGAATGTAGGCAATGCCTGTGAAAAGGGCCAGGTCTCCATCAGTACCTCAGGACACCTACAGATCCCACCAAGGATCCTTAGGAAATACCATGGAACTCTCTTTTGTATAAAACAAGTGCAGGGGCCAAACATGGTGTCTCACACCTATAATCCCAGCACTTTAGGAGGCCAAGGCAGGAGGATCACTTGAGCCCAGGAGTTCAGGACCAGCCTGGGCAACAAAGTGAGACCTCATCTCTAGAAAAAAAAGAATTAGCTGGGCATGGTCGTGTGCGTATTGTCCTGGCTACTTGGGAGGCTGAGACAGGAAGATCACTTGAGCCTGAGGATCAAGGCTGCAGTGAGCTGTGTTTGCACCACTGCACTCCAGCCTGGGTGACAGAGCAAGACCCTGCACTGCCCTCCACCCCTGAAAAAAACTAAGCGCAAAACCAAACTGCTATATCTATGTCTTTCTTCTAAAATCTAGCAACTATTTCTTCTCTGTCCTTGACTACCAAACTTCTTAAAAAAGGAATTTATGTTTGCTGCCTCCTTGTTCCCTGCACTCTCAGCCACATGAACGGGATCTCACCTCCACCTTCACACATGCTCTGCCATCTCCGAGCAGGTTACTCAATCCTACAGTTTCATCTCTAAATCTGGTGATTCCCTGTCCTGCAGTTCTAGTCCTGATTGTGTTCCTGAGTCTAACTGATAACGCATTTCCACTGAATGCCCACTGAATTTCTCTTCCTAGACATCCTGCAGGTATCTAAAAAATTAAATTATTCAATATATCATTTTGAATTACCAAATTCAGTATTTTAACCTCAAATCTGCTTTTCTATATACATCTTTTCACCTTGGTTAATGGCATCTAGTCAGTCACCTGGGTTAGACCCCTTGGAGCCTTTTTTTTTTTTTTTTTTTTTGAGATTTTAGGAGTTTCATTCTTGTCACCCAGGCTGGAGGGCAATGGTGCGATCTTGGCTCACTGCAACCTCCACCTCCCAGGTTCAAGTGATTCTCCTGCCTCAGCCTCTTGAGTAGCTGGGATTACAGGTGCCTGCCACCACACCCAGCTAATTTTTGTATTTTGAGTGGAGACGGGGTTTCACCATGTTGGCCAGGCTGGTCTCGAACTCCTGACCTCAGGTGATCCACCCGCCTTGGCTCCCAAGTGCCGGGATTACAGGCGTGAACCACTGCACCCGGCCTAGGAGCCATTTTTGACCCTCCTCTCCCTCAGTAGTTTTACCTCCAAAATGTCAATAAGTGGTTCCTGAACTAATAAAGAGCTGACAGTGGTGCCATGCAGTTTTAGTAAATGACTGGGTGTGCTGTGAACTTAGAGGCCGGATGTGAACTAGGGATGATGAGACCATTCCTGCAGCAGCATTACCCATCCCGGATGAGGTAGTATTTCAGGACCTCGTCGATCTTGGAGGTGGGGGTGGCGAAGCAGCTCTCCACCAAGCTTTCCAAGCCGCTCACGTGCACCAGGGGCTCAATGCCAAAGTAGAGGGAGTCACGAAGCTTGAGGGTGGGCAGAGCTTCCCGGTAAGGCTCTTCAAACTCATTGTCTTTGAAGATCTCCAGAGTGAATGGGAAGATCCCATGATTTCGGCTCATGATTTCCAGTGGGGAGTTTCGAAGGTTGGGAACGTATCCTTCAGAAATGGTGTACAGGCGTGGAAACTCGCAGGTCACTGGGATCAGCAGCTTGCTGGTTCGGATGATGAAGTCCCCGCTGCTCCCCGGGGTCTGCTTGGGTAGACCTGTCACGAGGTTGCTGGCCACAATCTTGTCATTCACCACCTGAGCCAGGCCAGGGTGAGGAGAGGAAAGAGATTGTCTGTTTATTTCTACAGAGTTTTTTTCCCCCTCCTCTCACCTTAACATTCTACCTACCTCAAAACACATTAGAGATTTGGTTGCCTAAGGATGAAGTTTTGTTTTGTTTTTTTCCCACTGCTCTCCTCTTGTTATCAAGCCATCCTGACTGTTAAGAGTCTTAGCTCTACCAAAACACAGCCAGACTGCTTCTTTAAGTGGGACCCTGATCTGCTCCTTATCTCTGAGGGGGACTTACCAACTGGGGCCTCCAACCGGCTCTGCCCATATTCTCTGGCAGACAGAGTTTTGATTTCTACCTGGGATGGAGTGCCAAGTGGGAGGGGGAGGCTGTTTGGACAATTGTTTGGACAACTCAGCCATTCCAGCCTGTGGGGAGTCCAAACTGTCTGAAAGTGGAAGCAGTACCCCAGCATGGCATAGCTACTCCAGGAAAAGCGTGGCCTCACTGCTTCTTTAAGCGGGTCCTCGATCCTGTTTCTCCTGGCTGAGTGAGATCTCCCAAATGGGGTATCCAGCCACCTCCTATAGGTGTGTTCAAGTCAGCAACAGGTCTGTACCCCACTGGGTTGGAGCTCCCAGAGGAAGGGGCAGGCCACCATCTTTGCTGTTTCAGCAACTTAGCTGTTTCAGCCTCCAGGCTTTGGAGAGCTCAACCTGATGGGGGGGCGGGTGAAGGAAATGGTACCTCAGCACAGTTCAGTTGCTCTATGAAAGCAGGGCTAGACTGCTTCTTAAAGCAGTTCCCTGATCCTTTTCTTCCTGGCTGGGTGAGACCTCCCAACTGGGGTCTCCAACCACCATCTACAGGTATGTTAAGGCTAGCAACAGGTCTGTAACCTGCAGGGATGGAGCTCTCAGAGGAAGGGGCAGGCTGCTATCTTTGCTGTTTCACAGCCTTCACTGGTGATACCAGATACTGGAAAACCTGAGGTGACTAGGGACTGGAGCAGATGCCCAGCAAACCACAGCAGCCCTACAGAAAAGTGGCCAGACTGTTAAAAGGTGGGGGGGAAAGGCCAGGCACGGTGGCTCACACCTGTAATCCCAGCACTTTGGGGGTCCAAGTCACATGGATCACCTGAAGTCAGGAGTTTGAGACCAGTGGCCAACATGGTGAAACCCTGTGTCTATTAAAAAATACACAAAAATTAGCCAAGTGTCATGGCAGGGGTCTGTAATTCCAGCTACTCAAGAGGCTGAGGCAGGAGAATCACTTGAATGCAGGAGACAAAGCTTGCAGTGAGCTGAGATTGCGCCACTGCACTCCAGCCTGAGTGACAAGAGCGAGACTCCGTCTCAAAAAAAAGTGGGAGAACAAAACCCCCAAAACCCCATCCAAAGGTCAGCAACATCAAAGATTGAAGGTAGATAAGCCCTCAAAGATGAGAAAGAATCAGTGCAAGAACACAGAGAACTCAAAAAGCTAGAGTGCCCTCTCTCCTCCAAATGACCACATCACCACTCCAGCAAGGGTTTGGAATGGGGCTGCAACTGACATGGCTGAAATAACAGAAGTAGACCTCAGAATGTGGATAAAAATGAACTCCGCTGAGCTAAAGGAGCATGTTCTAACTCAATGCAAGGAAGCTAAAAATCATGATGAAATACTGTAGGAGCTGACAAAGAAAATAGCCAAGATAGAGAAGAACATAACCAACCTGATAGAGCTAAAAAAACACAATACAAGAATTTCATAATGCAATTGCAAGTATTAAAAGCAGAATTGATCAAGCAGAGGAAAGAATCTAAGAGCTTGAAGACTGTCTTTCTGAAATAAGACAGGCAGACAAGAATAGAGAAAAAGGAATAAAAAGGAATGAACAAAACCTCCGAGAAATATGGGATTATGTAAAGAGACTGAATATACGACTGATTGGGGTACCTGAAAGAGCTGGGAGAATAAAACTAATTTGGAAAACATATTTCAAGATATCCATGAGCACTTCCCCAACCTTGCTAGACAGGCCAACATTCTAATTCAGGAAATGCAGATAACTCCAGTAAGATACTCCACAAGAAAATCATCCCTAAGACACAAAATCTTCAGGTTCTCTAAAGTTGAAATGAAAGAAAACATGTTAAGGGCAGCCAGAGAGAAAGGCTAAGTCACCTACAAGAGAAGCCCATCAGACTAACAGTGGACACTTCAGCAGAAACCCTACAGGCCAGGAGAGACTGGGGACCAATATTCAACATTCCTAAAGAAAAGAATTTTAACTGGCTGGGCGCAGTGTCTCACACCTGTAATCCCATCACTTTGGGAGGCTGAGGCAGGCAGATCATGAGGTCAGGAGATCGAGATCATCCTGGCCAACATGATAAAACCCTGTCTCTACTAAAAATATAAAAATTAGCCAGGCATGGTGGCACACACCTGTAGTCCCAACTACTCGGGAGGCTGAGGCAAGAGAATCGCTTGAACCTGGAAGGCAGAGGTTGCATGTGCTGAGATCATGCCACTGCACTCCAGCCTGGGAGACAGAGCAAGACTCTGTCTAAAAAAAAAAAAAAAAAGAAAGAAAAGAAAATAATTTTCAACCCAGAATTTCATATCCAGCCACACTAAGCTTCATAAGTGAAGAAGAAATAAGATCCTTTTCAGACAAGCAAATGCTGAGGGAATTTGTTACCACCACACCTGCTTTACTGGAGCTCCTGAAGGAAACACTAAATATGCAAAGGTAAAACCACTACCAGCCACTACAAAAACATACTGAAGTACACAATGACAGGATCAAATACACACATAACAATACTAACCTTAAATGTAAATGGGCTAAATGCCCCAATTAAAAGACACAGAGTGGCAAACTGGATAAAGAGTCAAGACCCATTGGTATGCTGTCTTCAAGAGACCCATCTCACATGCAAAGACACACATAGGCTCAAAGTAAAGGGATTGAGGACAACTTATCAAGCACATGGAAAACAGGAAAAAGCAAGAGTTGCAATCCTAGCTTCCAATAAAACAGACTTTAAACTAGCAAAGATCAAAGAAGACAAAGAAGAATGCCACATAATGATAAAGGGTTCAATTCAACAAGAAGAGCTAAGTATCATAAATATATATGCACCCAACACAGGGGCACCCAGATTCATAAAGCAAGTTTTTAGAGGCCTTCAAAGAGACTTAGGTTCCCACACAATAATAGTGGGAGACTTTAACACCCACTGACAATATTAGATCATCAAGACAGAAATTAACAAAGATATTTAGGACCTCAACTCAGCTCTGGATCAACTGGACTTGATAATTATCTACAGAAGTCTCCACCCCAAAACAACAGAATATACATTCTTCTCATCACCATATGATACTTACTCTAAAATTGATCCATAATCAGAAGTAAAACACTCCTCAGCAAATGCAAAAGAACTGAAATCATAACAGTCTCTCAGACGACAGCACAATCAAATTAGAACTCAAGACTAAGAAATTCACTCAAAACCATACAATTACATGGAAATGTAATAACCTGCTTCTGAATGACTTTTGGGTAAATAATGAAATTAAGGCAGAAATCAAGAAGTTCTTTGAAACTAATGAGAACAAAGATACAACATACCAGAATCTCAGGGGCACAGGTTAGGCAGTGTTAAGAGAGAAATTTATAGCACTAAATGCCCACATCAAAAGCTAGAAAGATTTCAAGTTAACAACCCGACATCACAACTAAAAGAACTATAGAACCAAGAGCAAACAAATCCCAAAGCTAGCAGAAGACAAGAAATAACCAAAATTAGAGGTGAACTGGAAGAGACAGAGACACAAACAACCATTCAAAAGATCAACAAATCTAGGAGCTGGTTTTTCCAAAAAGTTAATAAAATAGATAGACCACTAGCTAAACTAATAAGGAAGAAAAGAGAGAAGAATCAAATAAACACAATCAGAAATGATAAGGGGGATATTACCACTGACCCCACAGAAATACAAACAACCATCAGAGAATATTATAAACGCTTCCATGCATATAAGCCAGAAAATCTAGAAGAAATGGATAAATTCCTGGACACATACACCCTCCCAAGACTGTGAATCCCTGAACAAACCAATAATGAGGCTCTGAAATTGAGGCAGTAATAGCCTACAACCAAAAAAAAAGCCCAGGACCAGACAGATTCACAGCTGAATGCTACCCCCTGTACAAAGAAGAGCTGGTACCATTCGTACTGAAACTATTTCAAAAAATTGAAAGGGAGGGACTCTTCCTTAAGTCATTCTATGAGGCCAGCATCATCCTGAACCAAAATCTGGCAGAGACACAACAAAAAAAGGAAACCTCAGGCCAATATCCTTGATGAACATTGATGCAAAAATCCTCAACAAAATACTGGCAAACTGAATCCAGCAGCACATCAAAAATCTTATTCACCACGATCAAGTAGGCTTCATCCCCAGGATGCAAGATTGGTTCAACATATGCAAATCAATAAATGTGATTCATCACATAAATAAAACTAAAGGCAAAAACCATATGATTATCTCAACAGATGCAGAAAAGGATTTCAATAAATTTTGGCATCCTTTCATGTTAAAAACGCTCAATAAACTAGGTGTTGAAGGAATATACTTCAAAATAATAAGAGCCATATATGACAAACCCATAGCCAACATCATACTGAATGGGCAAAAGCTGGAAGCATTCCCCTTCAAAACAAGCACAAGACAAAGATGCACTCTCTCACCACTCCTATTCAACATAGTGTTAGAAGTTCTGGCCAGAGCAATCAGGCAAGAGAAAGAAATAAAGGGCATTCAAATAGGAAGAGAGGAGTCAAACTACCCCTGTTTGCAGATGACATGATTCTATATCTAGAAAACCCTAACATCTCAGCCCAAAAGCTTCTTAAGCTGATAAACAACTTCAGCAAAGTCTCAGGATACAAAATCAATGTGCAAAAATGCCGGCATTCTTATACACAAATGACAGTCAAGCCGAGAGCCAAATCACAAATGAACTCCCATTTGCAATTGCCATGAAAAGAATAAAATAACTAGGAAAACAGCTAACAAGGGAAGTGAAAGATCTCTAAAAGCAGAACTATAAACGACTGTTTAAAGAAATCAGAGATGACACAAACAAATGGAAATACATAGGAAGAATCAATATTATTAAAATGATCATACTGCCCAAAGCAATTTATAGACTCACTGCTTTCCCGTTAAAGTACCACTGATATTCTTTGCAGAAAAATCTATTTTAAAATTCATACTGAATCAAAAAAGAGCCTGAATAGCCAGGGCAATCCTAAGCAAAAGAACAAAGCTGGAGGCATCACACTACCCAACTTCAAATTATGCTACAGGGCTACAGTAACCAAAACAGCATGGTATTGGTACAAGAACAGACACAGATCAATGCAACAGAAAAGAGAACCCAGAAATAAGACTGCACACCTACAACTCTCTGATCTTCAACAAACCTGACAAAAACAAGCCATGAGGAAACGGTGCTGGGATACCTGGCTAACCATATGCAGAAAATTGAAACTGGACCCCTTCCTTACACCATATACGAAAATTAACTCAAGATGGGTTAAAAACTTAAATGTACCCTGGTGTGATTCTGTCCTGTGCGGCTGTTCTCTTGAGCAGTGGTCGTTTATTACCATCTGCCTTCTCTCCCACCTAAGTGCATGCCGCCACCCGATGGAAGATTCGATGGACATGGACATGAGCCTCCTAAGGCCCCAGAACTATCTTTTCAGTTGTGAATTAAGGCTGACAAAGATTATCACTTTAAGGTGGATAATGATGAAAATGAGCACCAGTTATCTTTAAGAACAGTCAGTTTAGGGGTTGGTGCAAAGGATGAATTGCACGTTATTGAAGCAGAGGCAATGAATTACGAAGGCAGTCCAATTAAAGTAACACTGGCAACTTTGAAAATGTCTGTATAGCCAACGGTTTCCCTTGGGGGCTTTGAAATAACACCACCAGTGATCTTACAGTTGAAGTGTGGTTTAGGGACAGTGCATATTAGTGGATAGCACTTAGTAGCTGTGGAGGAAGATGCAGAGTCAGAAGGTGAAGAGGAGGAGGATGTGAAACTCTTAAGTATATCTGGAAAGCGGTCTGCCCCTGGAGGTGGTAGCAAGGTTCCACAGAAAAAAGTAAAACTTGCTGTTGAGGAAGATGATGATGATGATGATGACGATGATGAAGATGATGATGAAGATAATGATGATAATGATGAAGATGATGAGGAAGCTGAAGAAAAAGCACCAGTGAAGAAATCTATACAAGATACTCCAGCCAAAAATGTACAAAAGTCAAATCAGAATGGAAAAGACTCAAAACCATCAACACCACCAAGATCAAAAGGACAAGAATCCTTCAAAAAACAGGAAAAAACTCCTAAAACACCAAAAGGACCTAGTTCTGTAGAAGACATTAAAGCAAAAATGCAAGCAAGTATAGAAAAAGGTGATTCTCTTCCCAGAGTGACAGCCAAGTTCATCAATTATGTGAAGAATTGCTTCTGGATGACTGACCAAGAGGCTATTCAAGATCTCTGGCAGTGGAGGAAGTCTCTTTAAGAAAATAGTTTAAACAATTTGTTAAAAATTTTCCATCTTATTTCATTTCTGTAACAGTTGATATCTGGCTGTCCTTTTTATAATGCAGAGTGAGAACTTTCCCTACCGTGTTTGATAAATGTTGTCCAGGTTCCATTGCCAAGAATGTGTTGTCCAAAATGCCTGTTTAGTTTTTAAAGATGGAACTCCACCCTTTGCTTGGGTTTAAGTATGTATGGAATGTTATGATAGGACATAGTAGTAGTGGTGGTTGGACATGGAAACGGTGGGGAGACAAAAATATACACATGAAATAAAACTCAGTATTTTAAAAAAGTAAAAAAAAAACCTTAAATGTAAAACCCAAAACTATGAAAATCCTGGAAGACAACCTAGGCAGTACCATTCGAGACATAGGCACGAGCAAAGATTTCATGATGAAGATGCCAAAAGCAATTGCAATAAAAGCAAACATTGACAAATGGGATCTAATTAAACTAAAGAGCTTCTGCACAGCAAAAGAAGCTATCATCAGAGTGAACAGACAACCTACAGAATGGGAGAAAATGTTTTTCTCTGATGAAGGTCTAATATCCAGCATCTACAAGAAACTTAAACAAATTTATAAGAAAAAAACATTAAAAAGTGGGAAAAGGACATGAGCAGACACTTCTCAAAAGAAGACATACATGTGGCCAACAAGCATATGAAAAAAAAGCTCAATATCACTGATTATTACAGAAATGCAAATCAAAACCACAATGAGATATCATCTCACACCAGTCAGAATGGCTACTATTAAAAAGTCAAAAAATAACATGCTGGTAAGGTTGTGGAGAAAAAGGAATGTTTTTACACTGTTTGTGGGAGTGTAAATTAGTTCAACCATTGTGGAACACCATGTGGTGATTCCTCAAAGACCTGAAGACAGAACTACCCTTTGACCTAGCAATGCCATTACTGGGATATACCCAAAAGATTATAAATCGTCCTATTATAAAGACACATGCAATGCACGTGTATGTTTACTGCAGCACTATTCACAAGAGCAAAGACATGGAATCAACCTAAATGCCATCAATGATAGGCTGGGTAAAGAAAATGTGGTATATATACACCATGGAATACTTGCAGCCACAAAAAAAGAATGAGATCATGTCCTTTGCAGGGACGTAGATGGAGCTGAAGGCCATTATCCTTAGCCAACTAACACAGGAACAGAAAACCAAATACCACATGTTCTCACTTATAAGTGGGAGCTAAATGATGAGAACACACTGACACATAGTGTGGAACAGCACACACTGGGGCCTATCAGAGAGTGGAAGGTAGGAGGGGGGAGAGAAGCAGGAAATATAGCTAACGGGTAGTAGGCTTAATACCTGGGTGATGAAATAATCTGTATAACCAACCCCCATGACACACATTTACCTATGTAACAAACCTGCACATGCTGCACATGTGCCCCTGAACTTAAAATAAAAATAAAAATAAAAATAAGCTTCAAAGACAGTATGGTATATGAGAGTAAGAAATGATCTGTGGTCAGGAAGGGACGAGTGTGATGAGACTAGAACTCATTAGGGGCTGACATCTCTCCTCACCCATCATTCCCATCTTCATTTACCCATCCTTCAATGCCTCACTCAAACTCATCTCTTCTATGAAGCCCCCCAGGTTTACCATGTACAGTTGATGCCCATTATTCATGGATTTAGTATGTGTGAATTTACCTAGCAGCTAATATTTATGTATAACCCCAAAATCAGTACTCACTATGCTTCTGAGGTTATTCACAGAATGTGCACAGTGGCACATTCCCAGCTGAGGTCCAACAAGGCACCACTGCCTTCTTGTTTTAGCTCTCATTGTAAACCAAGACCCTTTTTGTGATCTACAGAATGGCATGTTTTTTGCATGTTTGTGCTTTTGTGGGCGATTTTGCTGTTTAAGGGGACCCCCAAATGCAGTGCAGATGGGCTGTCCAGTGATCCTAAGCACAAGGAGGCTATGAGATCCTTACAGGGAAAATGGGAAAATATGTGTTTGATAAACTCCACACATGAGTTGCAGTGCTGCTGGCCATGAGTGCAATGTTAATGAATCTATAATGTATGTTAAATAAGGTATCTTTAAACAGAAACACACACAGAACAAGATTGTTAACTGATCGGTTAACAAAAATGTTGTAACCAGAGGATTACAGGAACCTAACCCTAATGTTTCCCCTAGGAGCAATACTTAATTGCTAAAGAAATTAGCTTCAGTATTCCCTAATTTATTGCTTGTGGCAGCTTTGTAGAACATATCTACTGCAAATAACAAGGATCAACTGTAGCTGAAACTCAGATGGCTCTCATTTAGAACTTCCTTCTACCTCCTAATTAGCCCATTATTATACATGGCTTTATATTCTAACTATTGGTATTATACTGCCTAGCTCTTTGTTGTGTACCTTTTAATAAATAAGAAAATAATACCAAAAAAAAAAAAAGGGCTGGGCACAGTGACTTACACCTGTAATCCCAGCACTTTGGGGGTCTGAGGCCGGTGGATCACCTGAGGTCAGGAGTTCAAGACCAGCCTGACCAACATGGTGAAACCCCATCTCTACTAAAGATATAAAAATTAGCCGGGCACAGTGGCGGATGCCTGTAATCCCGGGTACTTGGGAGGCTGAGGCAGGAGAATCGCTTGAACCCAGGAGGCAGAGGTTGCAGTGAGTCAAGATTGTACCATTGCCAGCCTGGGCAACAAAAGCAAAACTCCATTTCAAAATTAAAAAAAAAAAAAAAGAGTTTTACACACTACTTCTTGGGCAGCCCCACACATTCCTTTGGGGTGTTACTCATAATACCTGATCTATGCAGAATCAGCGAATTCAAAGCTCTGGTATTTTAGAAAAGGACAGCTTCCGCCTGTTATGTTTCTTTCAGGAGTTTTAGACCTGGTGATACTGTGGCAGCATGACCTTGTGTGAACTCTTGCACACTCAGAATTTTGGCTGTGGCATTTACCGGATGGTTTTCAGCTCTTTATCACCAGATTCCTCTGCTCTGCCATGCATGGGACAATAGCACCAACCTACCATGCGGCATGTCCATTTGATTATCCACAGATATGATCGACATAACTTGCCTCAAGTGGGACCGCCTGCTCCTTGAATATCCTCCACTTGTCTCACTGCAAGTCGAATCAGCTTTCTGGTTTTCATTTAGAGTCATAAATATTCATTTAACCAAAGGATCGCAAAGGCCTCCGTGCTGATCCACATGCAGGCCCCCTCTGCTCTTGCAAGTTGCTGTCAGATCATGGCATTCATCACCACAGTCCCTGCCTAAACCCATTTCTGTTGGATCAAATCCAGATGGCTCACCCTAGCACACGAGGCAGGCCTTTGGAAGCTCAGCCTGCCCCACCTACTTTTCCGGTTTCATTTTCCAGTACGAATTCCTGGCCAGTCCGGCTACACTCTCCACACACCTCTGCACAGGCCTGCATATCCCCTCTCAGAGACTAGCTCACTTGTTTCCTATCTGAAAGGCCCTTTCTTTTCCTCTCTGCTGTGTAAACCACACACACACTTCCACCTGGATCCAAGTCCCACTTGTCTTGACTGCTTCTGTGATTGTCCCTTGACTGGACTCCTACAGGACCTGTCATCTGTCTCGCTGTTCATCCTTTCCTTACATTTTCTGTGTCGTCATCTCAATTCTGCTGTGCAAATTCCTAAAAGGCAGGATTCCATACATTTCTAACTCTCCAGCACAGGGCTGTGTGCAGATTTTTGGATGAAAGTATAAACCTTTTCACTCAACCTGGTTCAATACTTGAACTCATTCACTGCACCACAGATGAACCATCAACTGTATTAGTTGCTTTCTTCAAATAAAATAATTGGTCAGAGAGGATGTAGCCAGCCTCCCAGTACCACTGGTACTGATGCATTCAGGAAAATGTGCATACTGGAGAGATGGGGCTATTTGAAAACAGGAATAGCAGAATTCTTCACAGTGCCAGGACCACAGCAGATGCTCAATAACACGTTGGTTAAATGAATGACATAAGATGTTTTGAGCTCAATTCTTTTGTGTGTAAATATCTCATCGATGACACAAGCCACATGGCATACCTCTGTCCACTACCTCCCAAATAACCGGCTTTTGGTCATTCCCCAAGTGCCCTCCAGGAGGAACCTACATCGACCACTGTACCACATGTCTTGAGAGAGAAGAGGATGTTGACATGGGTGCCGTTGGACACTCCTCGGCAAGAGGTGTTGGTCAGGAAGAGCTCCAGGCCACCAACCAGCTCCCTGGGGATGCTCACTTCAATGGCATTCGATTTGCACAACACGGGGACTGCAGAGAAAAGGGGCCACTGTTAGAGCCAGGAAACCCGAATCAGGAGGAAGGCTTTTAGGAGAAATAATTTCACCCTCACACAACCTGAGCTTTTTGTTCCATCCCCAAGGAAATCAGAGGGGCTGAAAACAAGTTGGTGAATAAAACCACTATTCCTGACTCCCAAGATAATGGTGAAATAATGTTCCTCAAATATACGGTTTCCTGAATTAGGAAATACCAGGTTCGACTTTCAATTCACCAAACATTGGTTTCGAAGTGTAGACAGCATAACTCTGTGAACTGGAACACCTAAGATATTAACTTTCAGCACAAACACAACTTATTAGCAATACAGAAAAAGTGCTGCTTTGATATAGGCCTAAGATACATAACGATACTGCTGTGACTTTACCATTAATTACTGCCTTGTAAAACAGAGACAATAAAAACAGTGTTAGTGCACTTGGGAAAGGCTTCCAAATTGTCCTTGCATTGCTCAGGAAACCATAAACTCTGACTATAAATTTCACCACTTTACCTTAATATAAAAAAGATTGCTTTTCCTTAGCATTCCCAGGTTCTTCTCTAGACTCTGCAAGTATCCTGAAAAGAATACTTGAGTTCTGTCAGAGTCCAATACATGAAGACATATCATAACAATGGTATCGTGCAAAGAAATCAGAAATAGGTGCCCATTACATATTTGTTAGATGAATGAATGAATATTCTGGACATCAAGAACTAGATTTCCAGGCCAGGTACAATGGCTTATGACTGTAATCCCAACACTTTGGGAAGCCAAGGAAGGCGGCTCACTTGAGGTCAGGAGTTCGAGACAAGCCTGGCCAACATGGTGAAACCCCGTCTCTACTAAAAATACAAAAATTAGCCATGCATGGTGGCATATGCCTGTAATCCCAGCTACTCAGGAGGCTGAGGCAGGAGAATCACTTGAACCCAGGAGGTAGAGGTTGCAGTGAGCTGAGATCACATCACTGCACACTCCACCTGAGCAACAGAGTGAGACTCTGCCCAAAAAAAAAAAAAAAAAAAGAACTAGATTTCCAGAAAATAATTCTCAGAGGATTGTTAACCCTCATATCCTAAGTGCAGGGAGAAGAATATGTTCCTCAGGACTTTCAACTGAGTTCACTTAGTTTCAACCCTGTTAGAAAAGACAGGAGATGTATCAATGTCTTATGCTTCCATATTGAGTATTAGTCATACAACTAACCATAGAAAGTAGTCAAAAATAAAAGGTAAACAGCAAAGGAAAGTTAAGTTTTTGGTAATCTTTTCTTAGAGATCTTCTCTGTTAAATGATTCCAGAGTGATGATTCAGCAATACACACTGCTTGAAGAGCCATTGTTCTAAAAGATGAGAACCCTGACACACCTGGGGGAGGAAGACAAAGTGCTTTGGGAGAGGAAGAAGTGTGATCAGAGTAGAGACAAGTCCCCCCGCCCCATGTACTACCTTGGCAAGTGTGGTTATCCTCAGACAGCACCAGGCCCCGGGGACATTCACACTGGTAGCCTTTCTCAGATCCAAGGCAAGAGTGGCTGCAGCCACCATTGTTATTGTGGCATCCTTCAATGTCTGCAGTAGAAACCAACAGAAAAGGGAATCATCTTGCAACCCTCTACCCCAAGAATTCTGGCACTTTGCATCAGGGATTACACTTAACTTATGGCAGCATCCCTGGTGCCTAACCCAGTGACTGGACATTCAGGCAAGACCTCAAGGAATGTTTATGAAATATCATAGTTACAAAGAGCAATCTTCCAACATCCATAACTCTACCCAATTAAGCTGGTCAGGAATTTTGTAGCATGTCCTTCAGTTTGGGTTTGTCTGATGTTTTTCTCATGGTTAGCCTGGGGTTATGAGTTTTTAGGATTAGAACCCAAAAGTCATTTCTTATTTGCTGTAACATTTAATCTACCCAATTTGACATTTTATAGAGCACTATTGATGTAAAAGAGACTGACGGAATATAAATTCACCTGAACTGGCTGGATGGATCTGACTTATTGTGGACTGGCTGGGTCACCTGGCCCTCTCCTCAAATATCTAGGACAAGAGCACTGGGGATAAAGGGCTTTGGGCTGACAGCACACTATAAAAAGGAGGCCTGGACAACATGCTGAGTCCATTCAACCAAACCCTTGGTGATGGTCCTTTCACGGGATAGTTTTGTTTAATTTTCCCTTTTTAATGTTTTACATGTTCAAAAAGCAAACTCAAGCCAAATGGACAAAAAGGAAAAATATTCCATTGAAAACAAAATAATCTACAAGGTGATTTCAAATTTAACAGAGAAAAAAAATGACCTTTGTGGGACTTGGACATTATCTTCTAGGTCAGAGGTTGTCATATTCTAATCTGCACACATTATTACAAATAAAGTTTTATTGGCACATAGCCATGTGCATTCATTTACCTTCATGGCTGCTTTCTCACTACAAGAACAGAGTTGAGTAGTTTCTACAGATTCTGTATGGTCCACAAAGCCTAAAGTATTTACCATCTGACCTTTGGAGAAAAGTTTGCTGACCCCTGTTCTAGGTTAAAGTAAAGAAAGGGGATGTTTTCAAAACATCTGAGATGCTCAGGGAAAGATAAAAACTGATTTCCAATTATAGCTATAACTCTCTCAGTTCAATAATAGTTTTTAAAAAGCAGTTATTTGGAACATCAATAAATTAACAGGATGAATTAGTTTTTGTGAAATGTATGTAGAGAAAAATATGGCAATGAATTACTCTTTGCAATACTTGAGATTAATACCAGTTTTTACATCTGTATATTTTTTTTTTGTTTTTTGTTTTTGTATTTTTAGTAGAGGCAGGATTTCACTGTGTTAGCCAGGATGGTCTCGATCTCCTGACCTCGAGATCTGTCCGCCTCGGCCTCCCAAAGTGCTGGGATTACAGGCGTGAGCCACTGCACCCGGCCATTATACATCTGTGTATTTTTAAAGGATAAAAGCACACCTAGAGGCTTTTGAAATGGCTAAAGATTATATATAATACTATAGAAGAAAGCATAAAAATATGCTATAAGATGTTAAAATGAACATTAATAGCACTTTTTTTCCTTAAAAATTACCTTCCTTAAGTCATTTTATTTCTCTGAGTCACAATTTCAATATCTGTAAAATGAAGAGGTTGCACTAAATGTTCATTCAGGATATTTCCAGGTCTAAAAATACAAAATACAAAATAAACTGAAAATTTAAATTAGCTTAAAATATTTAAGTCTCTCAGGAAGATATACCAAAATGTTTAGAATGGATATATCTGGCAAATGGATTGTGGGTCATTTAAATTATTTTCTGTTGCTCCTCTATATTTTCTTCTACACTTTTATGATAAAACAAAACAGGTCGGGCGCGGTAGCTCACACCTATAATCCCAGCCCTTTGGGAGGCCAAGGCAGGTGGATCGTGTGAGGTCAGGAGTTCAAACCAGCCTGGCCAACATGGTGAAAGAACACGAGGTCAGGAGATCGAGACCATCCTGGCTAACATAGTGAAACTCCATCTCTACTAAAAATACAAAAAAAATTAGCCAGGCATGGTGGCAGTCGCCTGTAATCCCAGCTACTGGGGAGGTTGAGGCAGGAGAATCACTTGACCTGGGAGGCAGAGGTTGCTGTGAGCTGAGATGGCCCCACTGCACTCTAGCTTGGGCGACAAAGTGAGACTCCATCTCAAAAAAAAAAAAAATTAATAATAATAAATAAAAAATAAGTAAAACAAAACAATAAAAATTACTTAAAAACTAACAAGAGCTGAATTAATGCAGGAACAGAAAAATACTGCATGTTCTCACTTGTACGTGGGAGCTAAACAATGGGTACACACAGACATAAAGATGGGACAAATACAAACTATATAAAAAGAGACACAGGGAGCCTGGCACAGTGGCTCACACCTGTAACCCCAGCACTTCGGGAAACCGAGGCAGGTGGATTGCTTGAGCTCAGGAGTTCGAAACCAGCCTGGCCAACATGGCGAAACCCTGTTTCTACAAAAATACAAAAACTAGCTTGGTGTGGTGGTGCACGCCTGTAGTCCCAGCTTCTTGAGAGGCTGAGGTGGGAGGATCACCTTAGCCCAGGGAGGTGGAAGCTACAGTGAGCCAAGATGGTACCACTGTACTCTAGCCTGGGTGACAGAGTGAGACCTTGTCTCAAAAAAAAAAAAAAAAAAGACACTGGGAACTCCAAAAGGTAGGAGGAGGGAGCAGGATGAGGGTCGAAAAACTACCTATTGGGTACTACATTCACCAGTTGGGTGATGGGCTCAATAGAAACCCAAACCCAGCATTAAGCAATATAACCATGTAACAAACCTGTGCATGTACCCCCTGAATCTAAAAAAAAAAAAAAAATTAAAAAGGGCCTTTTTTTTTTTTTTTAAAAAAAAGAACATATAATTATCAAATAGCTTAGCTAAAGAAACATATATGTTTGGACTATCAATAAAACTTAAGGGTTATAAACAGGAATATTAATCCTAAAGTATAACTCACACTTAATTTTCATCTTCTGCTAAAATATTTTTTCAGTTATGGTTATTAGGTTTTAAGATTATATAAGGGAGGATTAACTGCAATCTTTCCAATAAAGTACTCATAAATAATTACAAATGTTTTTATGGAACATTTTATTAATATTCAAATATACAAAGATTATTACATAAAATAATTAAGATTTAAGGAGGACTCTGGATATTACCCCTATTCAATAAAGTTTAGAATACATTTAGACTTATATAAGGAACAGTAATTTAATATTCTGGTTAATGGTCTCTCAGTTAATAATGCAAAGTTTGTTGCATGAAATAAAATATGGACACTAGCCATAATTTTTCCTTTTGGGGTAGTATTTTATTATTTTGAAAATTGCTAGAATAAAGTGAACTTTTGTAAGCAGTACCACAGCTCTATTATTCCACAAATTTAATTATCCTAAGGAACAAATATATGTCCTCTGTAAATAATAACAATTACACCATTTATCTCTCCATATAATCTGCAGGGTGTCATGAGAACTCTGACTTATTAAAGTAGAAGTGATGGGATTTTTTTTTTTAGCTGGAGTCTCTCTTTGTCGCCCAGGCTGGAGTGCAGTGGTGCTATCTTGGCTCACTGCAACCTCCACCTCCCAGGTTCAAGTGATTCTTGTGCCTCAGCCTCCTGAGTAGTTGGGATTACAGGCGCCCGCCACCACGCCCAGCTAATTTTTGTATTTTTAATAGAGACGGGGTTTTACCATGTTGGCCAGGCTGATCACGAACTCCTGACCTCAAGTGATTCACCCGCCACAGTGTCCCAAAGTACTGGGATTACAGGCGTAAGCCACTGTGCCTGGCCGAAGTGATGGAATTTTAGTTGTGACAATTTGCAAGGGTAAATGTGCCTTAGAGAAGGGATATTATCTAAGTTTCATATAATAATGGCAGGCAATTTCCATTTCAATTATTTGATATATATTATTAATTCTTTTTTGTTATTAGTTATATAAATGTATAAAGTCCTATAAAATGTCTGCTATTAAAAATAGATCTAAAAGTAAAATAAAATAGATTATTTTATTTATCTCCCCAAACTATATTCCTCTCCCATAAACACAAAGCATATGGGGAGGAGAGGAAATGGTTTCATGTAAACCAGTTTCTCAAACTTCCAATATGATAAAAATCACCCGTGGAACTTGTTAAAAACACAAACTCTAAGGCCCCATCTTAGCTCCTCTGAAGCCAAGGATCCAGGAGAGGGTCTGGGAGGGGCTAAGCGTAAAAGCCCCAGGTGCTTCTCAGCATCAGGGAAGTTTGGGAAACACAGCTGTCAGCCAGTGGTTATGCTACTGCCTCCATTACCTGGCCAGTCCAGGTGTGCTCCTTGGACCAGCAGCATAGGTGACTCCTAGAACTCATTTAAAAATGCAATATCTTGACCTGATCTCAGACCTTCTAAATCAGAATCTGCATTTTGACAAGATCGTAAGTGATTTGTGGGCACATTAAAGCTGGAGAAATACCGAATATCCCCCCTCCTTTTTTTTTTGAGATATTTTCTCTCTGTTGCCCAGGCTGGAGTGCAGTGGCACAATCATAGCTTAGTGCAGCCTCAAATTCTTGGGCTCAAGTAATCCTACTGCCTCAGCCTTCTGAGTGGCTGGGACTACAAGCATGCACTACCATACCCAACTAATTTTTATTTTTTAATTTTTTGTAGAGATAGTGTCTTACTATGTTGCCCAGGCTGGTCTTAAACTCCTGGCCTCAAGTGATCCTCCCACTTCAGCCTCCCAAAGTGCTGTGATTTCAGGCATGAACCACTGCACCTGGCCAGAACACCCTATTTTTATTTCTCATATAAAAATGTGGCTTTCTGCCTCTTGCAAAATTCCCTCCTGTTAAATCTTAGAGACAAAATCAAAACTGAATTCTGTCCACAGCGTGAGTATTCTCAATGTTGATGAACCCCTTTTGTCATTTCTTTGCACAGCCAAACTGTTGCTCTCTTCGGACATTAAGGCAGTTTCCTGAACATCAGAGAATAAGCCAGTGGCTTCCTTTGGGCTCTTGATTTGGGTCCCTTCTTGCCCATTCTCACCTTCACAAGTCTTGCCATCACTTCTTAGCACACGGCCAACCCCACACTCACAGCGGTAGGAGTTTTTGAGGTTCACACAGATCTCACTGCAGCCACCATTGTTTTGCTCACATTCATTTTTATCTGCAGAAGAGAAACCACACTGTTTCTATACTGCTGAGTGATTCAGCCTTTTCCCAACCCCCCGGGCAGAATTTCCACATCTTTTCAGATCCTGTTGATGCACCTTCCACCACCCACCTCCCCCTCTGATCCAGTATCATCACCCCCACCCACCCGATCTCCTCAACCACGTTATTGGTTCATCTGCCCTTTGCTGAGTGGAAGGTACCTAATTGCTTGCCAATTACCTTCTCTTCAGGGAAAAACAATGGGAAAATGAAGTTCCTTTTGTGTCGTGGGTACACCTACTTATTTGCATTGGTGAGTTTCACTTTCTTTAATGAGTTCCTGAGAAGTTGCTAAATAAATACAAACTTACAAAGTAAAAGTCATGAAAGGAGCTTCCATTACAGAAGGAAATAGCTGATAAAATATTTTGTAAGGCAATTTTCTTTTGTAACATGAACTATTGCCCTCAAAATCTGTTTTTTAAATTAGTATATTCTCACACTGTACTTAAGCAATGATTGCTAACCTTTTTAAGAATCTGATGAAAGGTATGGACTCTTGCTGTAAAAAAATGCACAGTTGGCAGTAAATGTCTACGCTTTTCTTTCTACAAACAAGGAAAAGGAAGCTTGGGAGCTACATTTGTTATAGTCCTCAGGAATAACAGGCCCAGATAGGACATAAACCAAGGACTGAGGTTAAACACTCATGCGGTGACAGGAGGCATGGCCTTGGCCCCAGGAGAGGAGATAAGCTGTGACTGAAACCCTGCTTAAGTCTAGGACCCCAGAAAATGTATCCCCTCAATGAGATGGGGAGAAGAACTTTGCCCAGTGGCCCGGGGAAGCAATAAGGAAACTCTTCCCAAGGCTCTAGGAGGAAGAAAAGCCTTCACAAACAATGGAAGCCCCACGCCAGGGCTCTGCCATGGCTGAAGTACGGTTTTACACTTCCCACATGGTATGGGGAAACTTGAATCTGAGAAATTGATGGAAAATTTGGCCTAGGTCTGATAAAGCATCTGTGATGCCGACAGGAGCATTTGAAAAAGTGCTCTGTGTAAAACTTCCTCAAACCAGGTGCTGTGGTTTGGATATTTGACTCCTCCAAATCTCACAGCGAGATTTTTCTTTTTTTTGAGACGGAGTCTCTGTCACCCAGACTGGAGTGCAGTGGTGCGATCTCTGCTCACTGCAACCCCTGCCTCCCGGGTTCAAGCGATTCTCCTGCCTCAGACTTCTGAGTAGCTGGGATTACAGGCACGCACCACCACGCCCAGCTAATTTTTGTATTTTTAGTAGAGACAGGATTTCACCATGTTGGCCAGGCTGGTCATGAACTCCTGACCTCAAGTGATCCACCTGCCTCGGCCTCCCAAAGTGCTGGGATTACAGGCATGAGCCTCAGTGTCTGGCCTCATATTGAGATTTGATCTCAGTGTTGGAAGTGAGGCCTAATGAGAGGTGTTCAGGTCTTGGAGGCAGGTCCCCCGTGAATGGCTTGGTGCTATCTTTGCAGTAATAAGTGAGTTCTTGCTCTATTAGATTAGTTTCAGCATGTTTAAAAGGAGCCTGCCACCTCCGCCTTCTCACTCTGACTTCCTGTCTTGCCATGAGATCTCTGCACATGCCAGCACCCTTCACCTTCCTCCATGAGTGGAAGCAGCCTGAGGCCCTCCCCAGATGCTCAGTCTCCTAGCCAGCAGCATCATAAACCAAATAAACCCATTTTCTTTATAAATTACCCAGCCTCAGGTATTCCTTTATAGCAACACTAAACAAAGATACCAGATGACACGAATGGTGTCCTACAGAAAAAAACTACAACAGAAGACCATTTGCCACAAGACACTTACATGAGGAACGATCCACTGTGAGAGAGCATTAGCGTGATAATTGGAGGCTTTGAACTGGAGATAACAGAATTATCCAGAAAAATCCATAATACAAGTATTTAAAGAATTAGTAAAAAGATAAAAGAAAGGATAATAAGCAAAATAAAAGAAGTGTGTAAAAAGACAAGGCAGAACTGAAAACAAACAAACAGAACTTGTAGAAATGCAAAATGTAGTTGATATTATTAACAATCTTTATCAGGGCCCCTTCTTTCCCTTTCCTCATTATACTGCCTGGAAAGTAGATGGTTAGAGGCCCACAGCCTTCCTGGATGTAGACATGGTGACATCCGTGCTTGGGTAGGTCACTTAGAAGGCTCTATTCCAAGCCTGGACTGCTTATCTTGGACTGTAGCAGGACAAGCGGCAGACAAAACTCCTCAGACACTGAGTTAAAGAAGGAAGGACTTTATTCGGCCGGGAGCTCCGGCAAGACTCAGGTCTCCAACAACCGAGGTCCCCAAGTGAGCAATTCCTGTCCCTCTTAAGGGCTTACAACTCTAAGAGGGTGCACGTGAGAGGGTCGTGATCGATTGAGCAAGCAGGGGCGTACGTGACTTGGGGCTGCATGCACTGGTAATTAGAACAGAACAGAACAGAACAGAACAGAACAGAACAGAACAAGACAGGGATTTTCACAGTGCTTTTCCATACAATGTCTGTAATCTATAGATAACATAACCGGTTAGGTCAGGGGTCGATCTTTAACTACCAGGCCCAGGGTGTGGTGCCAGGCTGTCTGCTTGTGGATTCCATTTCTGCCTTTTAGTTTTTACTTCTTCTTTTTTTTGGAGGCAGAAATTGGGCATAAGACAATATGAGGGGTGGTCTCCTCCCTTAGGACTGATTTTTTTTTTTTAATATGAGAGAGAAATAAACTTCTACTTATTTAACCCATCATTATTTGGGGTTTATTGTTATAGCCAATGAAGACACTCTATGCCCCAGCATAGAGTATGCCTAGCAGTAACCTGCTAGAGAAAATCTCACACTATTGGGTAAGGTATCATTTTTATGTTAATTCTAAGAACACACAAAACAATGCTATCTATTGTTATGGGTACATACATAAATAATAAAAGCATTAAAATGGGACAAGAAGAACACATGCTAACTTCAAAACAATGATTACCCCTGGAGGGTGAGAAAAGAAAGCAGGATGGTGTGGGATGGCTTTATTGTATTTACAAAATTTTATTTAAATTAAAAGAAAAAGGGGGCTGGGCATGGTGGCTCACGCCTGTAATCCCAGCACTTTGGGAGGCCAAGGTGGGTGGATCACCTGAGGTCAGAAGCTCAAGACCAGCCTGGCCAACATGGTGAATCCCTGTCTCTACTAAAAATACAAAAAAATTAGCCAGGCATGGTGGTGGGCGTCTGTAATCCTAGCTACTCTAGAGGCTGAGGCGGGAGAATCACTTGAACCTGGGAGGTGGAGGTTGCAGTGAGTCGAGATTGTGCCATTGCACTCCAGCCTGGGCAACGAGAGTGAAACTCCATCTCAAAAAAAAAAGAAAAGAAAAACAAAAAGGAAGCAAAACTTAACTCTAGTTAAATCTAGGTACATGAGTGTCTGTTATATTATTTTCTTGTATGCTGCCTGAATAAATTATATAATTTAAAAGAAATAATTAAAATTATTACATTTAAATAAAAACTAAAGGAAAATTGACACATGCTCACAAACACAAAACACTGTCTACAAATTTCAGAGGATTCATCATCTCCCTGAAGTCCCACAGACCCCACATAGGAACTTGGAGCTTTGATAGAAAAAGATTGTCTAAGATAAATTAAGGAAGAGATGTGAATGATATGCTACCTTTGATGTTTAAAAATGGCCAATAAGTAAACATATTGATATGATTTGGCTGTGTCTGCACCCAAATCTCACCTTGAATTGTAATAATCCCCACGTGTCAAGGGTGGGGCCAGGTGGAGATAATTGAATCATGGGTGCAGTTTCCCCCACACTGTTCTCTTGGTAGTAAGTAAGTCTCACAAAATCCAGTGGTTTTATAAATGGGAGTTCCCCTACACATGCTCCCTTGCCTGCTGCTATGTAAGATGTGACTTTGCTTCTCATTCATCTTCTGCCATGATTGTGAGGCCTCCCCAGCAACGTGGAATGGTGAGTCAATTACACTTCTTTCCTTTATAAATTTCCTTTATAAATCCAGGCTTGGGTATGCTTTTACTAGCAGCATGAGAACAGACTAATACACACACACATATATATATATATATATATATATATATATATATATATATATTTGCATTTTTAAATCTGACTGTAGAAACCCTGGAAGCACATATAAGAAAATAATATAACCGTTTCCTTGGGATGGAGTTGGGGAAGAGGGAAATGGGGCAAGAGGGTGACTGACAGCTGGACAGTTTGCTGTATACTTTTTCATGTTGTTTAATTTGGGAACCATTTAAATGTATTACTTCTTCAAAAGTTATATTAAAACAAAAGCAAAGAAATGCATGAACAACTCCTGGCTTAAAATAAAGCCAAATATTTTTGAACAGAAATACATGAGGGTAGGCAGAAACTTCAGGAACCACTATTGCCCCTACCCCAAGCCATTTAGCATTAAATCACATACTCAAAATCAACCACACGAGACCCCTAACAACTCCTATGGCAGAGCCGAAACATGCTCCACAGGATGGTCAGTGGGGTTCATTTAGGAGGCTTTATTTATTGATGTATTTATGATTTTTTTTTCTTTTTTCAGAGACAGGGTCTTGCTCTTTCGCCCAGGCTGGAGTGCAGTGACACAATCAGAGCTGATGGCAGCCTTAAATTCCTGGGCTCAGGCAATCCACCTGCCTCAGCTGAGACTACAGCTACTTTGGAAGGCTGCCACCATGCCTAGCTAATTTATTTTTATTTTATAGAGACGGGGTCTCACTATGCTGCCCAAGCTAGTCTTAAACTCGGCCTCAAGCAATCCTCTTGCTTCGTCCTCTCAAAGTGCTGGGATTACAGGCATGAGCCATTGCCCCTGGCTCATTTAGGAGACTGAAGAGCAAAAGCTTTTCTAAAACAAGAAGCTACTTGGGCCCAGGATGTCGAAGCTGCAATGAGCTGAGATCACACCACTGCACTCCAGCCTGGGCGACAGAACAAGATCCTGTCTCAAAAACAAACAAAAACCAATAAGCCTTTTATGCTCCTTTCACCTTAATCTCCTACCTCAATCCTGACCTGTTACTGTTCTTCTTGGGGGACCAGGGTAGGGCAATCTTCCCCTTTCTCTCTAGACTTGTTTTACATCTACTTGAGTCTGAATCCAAAAATCTTCATAACATTAAAGAGAAAGAGAGATAATATTCAATCTTGGGGTTTTCATCTCTGTTCTCTTCTAGTTATAGACAACATAATGTAAAATTCAAGAACTCTGGATTTCCTACGGACAATCTGACTCATCTTTCTTGCTACTCAGAACAACCAAAATTGTATCAGTGAAGCTAGAGGAGTAAGTCCTTAGATAATTCTAGAACAGTGCTGTTCAACAGAAATATAAAGCAAATTACATATTTAAAATTTTTTAGTAGTCACATTAAAATTTTTTTAAAAGAAACTGGTGAAATTAATTTTAATAATATATTTTATATAACCCAATTATATGCAAAATATTTTCACTTTGATATATAACCAAGATTAAAGATATTATTAATATTTTTAGAAACAGAGTCTCATTCTGTCACCCAGGCTAGAGAGCAGTGGTGTAACCATGGCTCACTGTAACCTTGAACTCCCAAGTTCAAGTGATCCTCCCATCTCAGCCTCCTGAGGAGCTCAGACTATGGGTACATGCCATCATACCCACATAATTTTCATATTTTTTGTAGAGATGAGGTTTTTCTTTGTTGTCCAGGGTGGTCTCGAACTCCTGGGCTCAAGCCATCTGCCAGCCTCAGCCTCCCAAAGTGCTGGGATTACAGGTGCGAGCCACCGTGCGTGGCCAAACATCAGTTTTAAAATTAAAATAAAATTAAATTAAAATTCAATTTTTCAGTCATACTAGCCACATTTCAAGTGCACCATGGCCACCTGTGGCTACTCTAGTAGAGGGCACAATTCTCCGCTGTCCCTAATCGTGATACAAATTTGGCGTGGGGCTTTTGGTCCAGGCATAGACTAAAAAGCAAACACCATTCCAAGTGTTTGGAGACACAATCTGGGAAAATGACGGTGCTCTGAGGCAGGAAGAGTTTTTGATTTGTCCTTTCGATCCTAATAGCCTGATTCTTCCTTTGATGAGTTTCTTACCAAAGCATGTCTGCCTGTCAGGGCCTAGCACAGTTCCTGGAGCGCATGTGCACTCGCTGGTATCTGAGCAGCTGCCATGGCAGTCCTCGTCACAGATGTCATAAAAATCTATGGAAGAATAAAGATTATCTTCATGAGAGGAGGAGACCAGAAGACACTCTTTCATTCTTTTTAGAGATGGTGCGGGGGGTCGGGAGGGTGGTATCCCTATGTTGCCCAGGCTGGCCTCGAACCCCTGGGCTCAAGCAATCCTCCCACCTTGACCTCCCAAGTAGCTGGCACTACAGGCATAAGCCACTGCATCCAGCTGACCCTCTTCTTGAGAGAGCCTCATGAGCGCAACCTGGAGGATGAGTTTCCAGCCACCATCAAGCGAATCCTCATTTTTCAGGGTTTATATAAACTGATGGAAAACAACAAACTAGGGCATCTTCTGTCATCTAGATCAATGATTCCCAACTTCAGATCCACAGGCCCTTGAGTGGCCATAGAGTTTCTGCAAATCTAAAACCTCACCATACAAGAGCTATAGACTAAGAAAGTGTTATGTCCTACTCTTCTAGTGCTCTATTTTTAAAATGAATACAGATATTGACAGGATTAATAACACAGAAATTAAAAGTATTACTGACATAAAGTAGCTTCTTCCCATTGTATATCACTTAAAAAAATCAGTGGACACTAAACACAATCTAACCACATGGATGTCTGATTATCTATCTATCTATCTATCTATCTATCTATCTATCTATCTATCTATCTATCTATCTGTCTGTCTATCTTAAAAAGGGGTTCTCCATACTCAAAAGTTGGAAATCCACCATTTAGATAATCTAAATCAATGTTTCATTTTCTTTTTTTCTTTTTTTTTTTTTGAGTCAGAGTCTCACTTTGTCACCCAGGCTGGAGTGCAATGGCACGATTTTCCGCTCACTACAACATCTACCTCCCGGGTTCAAGCAATTCTCCTGCCTCAGCCTCCCGAGTAGCTGGGGTTACAGGTGCCTGCCACCACGCCAGGCTAATTTTTGTATTTCCAGTAGAGACAGGGTTTCACCATAGTGGCCAGGCTGGTCTCTTGGCCAGGCTGGTCTTAAACTCCTGACCTTGTGATCCACCTGCCTCGGCCTCCCAAAGTGCTGGGATTACAGGCGTGAGCCACTGCGCCTGGCCCAATGTTTCATTTTCTAATGTTTTGTTTGAATGGAATTCAGACAAAATTAAAAAGAACTCATCAAAGTCATAGCTCCTTTCCCCTTCTATTTCTTCAGGAATTTTTCGGAAGTTCTAAGAAGAGATCTCAGAAATCAAAGGTATCTTTAGCCCCACATCAATGTTGTTCAGATTGAGATACAGTTGCCACTGTAACTGCATATCCTATAATTGGCACTTTTGGACTCCACCTGTGGCCTTGTTGGTGGAGAAAAAGAGCACAGGGAAGGTACTCACGACCACAGTAGACGTGGAAGCAGACGCTGGGCTTGGTCAGACGATACACATAGTAGCCTCCAGGGCAAGCCTTGACCTCCACCGTGGTGTTCCAGAGACAGCAGTTCCCATTGAAGCTGGCACAAGCCTGGCGTTGCACAATGCCGTCACCTTCTAGGGGGTGGCTGCCATTGAGCCAGACAGGTGCATGGGTTCCACAGTGGTTTTCTGGTATGCAGAAGGTAGGCATGGCATCTCCTGCCATGCCCGTGAAGTGGTACCACTCCCCATTCACATGGTTGTCACATAGAGGAGGACCTTGAGACTCATCCAACTGGTGGTCAGTGTTCCTCCAGGGCTCATTCAGGCTGATGTAAGCAGAACAAGGATCTAGGGCTGGAAATGAAAAAGACACCTCAGAGTACCTGGGGTGTTTTGGATCACACCACCAACAGCCCAAGTCCACCTTCTTGGTCTTGCATTTGGACATTTTTGAATTCCAGAGAGAAATTAGTTAAGGTCCCAAAAAAATAGCTGTTTAAGGTTTCTCAGGTTGATTTAAACATGTTGCATAAATGCCCTTTTCAAAATTATTTCAAACCTAAAGTTAAGTGTTAGCATTGAACTGAATTTTTATCCAGAGTAATTATTTGATAGAAGGATAGTTGTTCAGACCAAGGGAGGTTAGGATTAAAGACTCACTGAACTCTGCATGAGTCAGACCATACTCTGAGTATTTTGTTCATACCTGGAGACTGTATTATTATTATTTTTGAAACAGGGTTTGGCTCTGTCGCCCAGGCTGGAGTGCAGTGGTACAATCACGGCTCACTGCAACCTCTGCCTCCTGGGCTCAAGTGATCCTCCCCACTCAGCCTCTGAAGTAGCTGGGACCACAGGCGTATGCCACCACACCTGGCTAATTTTTGTATTATTATTATTTTTTTTTTTTTGGTAGAGATAGGGTTTTGGCATCTTGCCCAGGCTGGTCTTGAACTCCTGGGCTCAAGTGATCCTCCTGCCTCAGCCTCCGAAAGTGCTGGGATTACAGGCATGAACCTGGCGCTCGGCTGGAGACTGTATTTTATGAAAGTAATTGACAAACTTGTTCAGAGAAAGTTGACCAGACTTAGAAGGGGTCCTAAAAATTATTTACAGGAGAAGTTGAGAACTATCATTTTGAAAAAAGAAGACTGAAGAAAACGCATATTAGTTTAAAAAAATCTGGAATAGGCGTGTGGAAGAGGAATTAGCTATTCTGTTACAAGAACAAGAACGAATTATGGGAAAGCACGTTTCAGTTCAGCTATCCAGTCATGGAGAGGCTGTGTCACAGTGCAGTTAGCTTCCAATCCTTGGAAATTTTCAAAAAAGTATTTGGCTGGCCATTTGTAAAGAAGATTATAGGTGGAATTTTGCATTATTAGAAAGTTTGACTTGATCAGGAATGTGTAAAAGCTCATTCCACTGAAAAGAAAAAGGCCTCGGGCACATGTCACCTACTTTGAAATACACAGTATACTAGCATGTAGTTACCAGAAATATTCTCAAAGTGAATTTTGGTATATATTCTACCAGCTTATTGAAAATACCAAGAACTTTGTGTATTCACAGTTAACCATGGCATTATTATCCTAGCTGTCATATAGCCAAGTTTCTCAGGCATACATATTTAGTGCATAAATTACAAGGACAAATATCTCAACCAAAACATTTTATTGTGTGTCATGAAAACATTGAAAAACAACATTTTGGCCAGGCGCAGTGGCTCACGCCTGTAATCCCAGCACTTTGGGAGGCCGAGGCGGGTGGATCACCTGAGGTCAGGAGTTCAAGACCAGCCTGGTCAACATGGTGAAACCCCACCCTTACTAAAAATACAGAAATTAGCTGGGTGTGGGTGGCACATGCCTGCAATCCCAGCTACTTGGGAGGCTGAGGCAGGAGAATCGCTTGAACCCGGAAGGTGGAGGTTGCAGTGAGCCGAGACCACACCATTGCATTCCAGCCTGGGCAACAAGAGTGAAACTTCGTCTCATAAATAAACAAACAAATAAATAAATAAATAGAAAAACAACATTTTAATGACTAAAGAACCAATATCTCCAATATTCTCATTGCTCCCCTTAACTCCAGGGAAACTAATTAATGAATCAACATAGGTAAATTGTCCTTATGAAGAATCTATGAAACCAAGAAATTCTAGAAAGGAACATTGGCCAGAGAGTGCTATATTATCCTTCTTAATGCACATGAGGTTGACTTACGTAACTGATATCATAGGCAGGGAATTCACATTACGGCCAATACATTTTGTGGGCAGGGAATTCAGTATTTGCAAATACTGCACAAAAATTAAATATGAATGGGCCATGATCACCAAATCTAACTTGTCTAGAAAATACTTTAGATTTTTCCAATCTACATATCCACAATTCAAAGTTAAGTTTACTCTCTAAACTTCAGTCACATGTAGAGAAAAGTGTAGCCCACTGCTAATGGCCTCCAAGAAAATATGACAATTTAAGACAAGAAATAAGTGGGATATTGCATTTTCTGGAAATAACACGCAGGGTTGCAAATGGCAGAAACAACCCTCTTTCTTTAAAATGCCCCTTATGTATCTCGGCTGAACCCTAGACCATAATCCTTTGAGGGGAAGAAATATCCTCAGATTCTTTCTCCCGTCAAAAGGGACAAATTTCTTCCTCCTTTGCTCTCCCAGCCGTGGCTTTTTCTTACAAATAAGGTTTCCAGAGCAGTTTCACAGGTGATTATAGAGTCATAGAAATATTTGATTCCTCTCCCTGGCTCTAATTTTATAAGAAATGGTTAGATACTTAACTTTCAATCGCTTCTACAGAAACTCCTAAACCTCTCTCAGTAACTATTTCCTTATTTGTAAAGTTTTTCCTTCAAGTTAAATGTCATTTCTTGGGCTGTTTGCTAAAAGTTCACTTCCTCCCCTGCTGTAGGGGAGATAGGGTATGAGGAGGAAAAATTTATCTACCATCTTCTATAACTAACTAAATAACACATATATATTTTTAAAAGTTAACCATCCAATACTTTCTGACATTTAATGTACCCATCCCACTCTACCCCCTTTTAAGGCAGCAATCCAATCTAATAATCTGGCCACTGGTCTTATATCCTGTTTTTAATCTCAGCGTGAAGCCCAGAATCTGGTATTGCGCACATTCATCCTAAAATGCTGATCTATACATCTCAATGCGAAGGCTTCAAAAAGAACAGCTTCCTGGCCTGCCAGAAGCTCCTCAATGGTTTGCTAAGATGCCCACTTGCCAGCTGCCCCTCTGGTGTCTTCCACCAGGACCACGCAGGGCCAAGGGCAGGGAACCATGTCTGTGTCCCCGCCCTTTTGCCCCAGGGTTGAGTCCTCCAACCCTCCAGGTCCTATCCGGCAGACAGCCACCCCTGAATCACAGCCCCCTTTTGACCCTGTGACTAAGCTTGGTCGGGAAGCGCCCCCCCTTTCCTGCTCCCTCCTCTTCCATTCTCCTCCCTCATCACCCCACTTTGCTTCCCCCTTTCCCATCCCTTCTTTTCCTTCTTCTCTCACTTCCCCTGTCCTCTCAGGGCAAACACCAGCTCCAGTCCCCAAAATTCCCCCTTTATCATGCTTCTGGCATTGAGCCAAATATCATCCTTGAGGAGCTGGGGGGTTGGAGGAAAAGATCTGGGAAGGGCGAGGGTATATGGAAAGAATGGGGAATACAGGAGGTACTAGAGGGAGAATAGGTAAGGAGAAGGGTGGGAAGAAAGGGGAGTGGAGATTTTCGGGAGGACAACTTTCTGAGCGACCCTTGGGTTAGTTATTGGCAGCAGATAGGGGGTGATTAATGACAGGTAGCTCAAGCATACTTTTTGGAATAGTTTTGGATTTACAGCATAATTGAGATGATAGGACAAAGAGATCCCACATACCCCACACCCAGTTTCCCTTCTTATGACACGTTACCTTTAGCCATACATTTACCACACATTGGCATGGTACCTTTGTCGCATTAATGACCCACTATTGATACCTTATTATTAACTCAAGTCCACACTTATTCAGACTTCCTTAGTTTCCACCCATATCTTTCTGTTCCAGGATCCCACATTACATTTAGGTGTCAGGTCTCCTTAGCGTCTCAAACCACCATTTTTATTTTTATTTTATTTTTTTTTGAGATGTTGCCCAGGCTGTTGCCCAGGCTGGAGTGCAGTGGTTCGATCTCGGCTCACTGCAACCTCCACATCCCGAGTTCAAGTGATTCTCCCGCCTCAGCCTCCCAAGTAGCTGGAATTACAGGCACGCAACACCATGCCCATCTAATTTTTTTGTGTATGTATTTTTAGTAGAGACGGAGTTTCACCATGTTGGCCAGGCTGGTCTTGAACTCCTGACCTCAGGTGATCCACCTGCCTTGACCTCCCAAATGCTGGCATTACAGGTGTGAGCCACCGTGCCCGGCCACAAGCCTATTTTTAATGTGTATCCTTTCAGGTACTAGAGCAACCATGAAGAAATAAACCAGGGTCAATTAAATACTGAGCTACTCAAAAGTGTCAAGAAGGATGGTTCTCTCCATCTCACCCCCACCCTCTGTTCTGGTTAGTACTCATATTCTACTAGAAAAAGATGCAAGAGAGAAATCTGTTAGTAACTGGAATTGAAACTTTTCTTTGCCTGATTGGCCAGTTTTGCACCAAGCCTGAGGAGGGAGACAATTTAAGATTCACTCGATCTGCGTAAAAAGTCTTGTTTTCTGATATAAAGACTAATGAGTTTGGTTTATCCAGATCTGTGCCCCTCATAGCAACAGAGCTTTCAGTCCCTTGCCTTCATTAAAGAAAAACTCTATGCTCAACTTTAATTTTTTTTTTTTTTTGGCTCTTCAAGTTGGAACTATAAAAGTGCCTAGAACACAAAGAAGATAGAATTATTTTTACACATACTCCGGAAACTAGCTAGTGAAAGCTGTGGGATATGGCAGATCCATGGAAATTTTGGAAGTCCAGGCAAGAGGCTAAATGGAACATGTAACAGAAATTCTCTGGAAATCTATTTTCAAGGATTATCAGGGACTTTTCTTACAAGATTCTAGAGCTAGCATTTAAGGTACTGGAATCTAGTTCTTAATCATCTGTACATTACAGCAAATTGCTACAACAAAAAGTGCATTGTGCCAAGTTCTTGACATGAGACTCACCCACGGGTGACACGGAGGTGCCTGTGATGAAGAGGCAGGTGAGAAGCAGGAACGGAGGCATCCTTCTGGACCAACTGCCAGAAACACTGGAAAATCTTCTTAATACTGGTGTTCCTTTGTCCCCTTCTCTTTCAAGCACTTTTTTTTTTTTAAGGCCTCTAGGCTCTCACGAGAAAGACTTTATCAGCACTGGTAGGGGCTTTATCAGAGGAAGAGGATGAGGATGAGTGGGATAAGGTGTCCACAGCTCTGGCCTTGGCCCCAGAGAGAAGCACTGCTTTACACTGTCAACAGCGTTCCTTTATTGATAGTTTTCTTTAGGAAAAAAAAAAACACAACTCACAATCCCTCATCCTCCTATTGTTTTCTCTCAAGAATTCCCTGCAATGAAACCGCAGTATCTTATCCAGAAGGGAATTCTAAATGAGGGACATCCCTTCACGTCAAATTCTTGCTTTGTGACTTCTAGGAATTGATTTCACAATGTTGCAGCCACAGCACTGCACACTAAACGAGAATGGATGAAGCCAAATCACTGCAACTGTCTTGGTCAGATGGTCGAGGAGCTTATAATAGCACACAAAACAAAATAGTAAGGACAGGTATGGGACAAGGACAGTATTCTCTTGAAATAAGCTCCTGAGTTTGTTTTATTATGGTCTTTGGCCTCAAAACTTCTGAAAGAAACAAGGTTTAAATTGTGTTTTTACCAATTCAAGCAGCAATACCTCATATTTTTATTGTCTTTACTCCCAAAATTAAAAAATGGTTTAATGTTATTTATTTCACTAATTCTCACATTAAGATGGGATAGGAGCTTAAAATTAGAAACTACTCATTAAATTAACACTCTGGAAAATTAAATGTCAAAATTTCCTGAAGTTTCACTTTTAGACAGAGGAGAGAAAATGTGCTTCTTAGCACAATTTTTTTTTTCAGACGGAGTCTTACTCTGTCACTCAGGCTGGAGTGCAGTGGTGTGATCTCGGCTCATTGCAAGCTCCGCCTCCCGGGTTCACGCCATTCTCCTGCCTCAGCCTCCCAAGTAGCTGGGACTACAGGCGCCCACCACCACGCCCAGCTAATTTTTTTGTATTTTTAGTACACGGTGTTTCACGGTGTTAGCCAGGATGGTCTTGATCTCCTGACCTCGTGGTCTGCCCACCTTGGCCTCCCAAAGTGCTGGGATTACAGGTGTGAGCCAACGAGCTCGGGCAATCACTGGTTTTTGACAGTGACAAAAGTACACATGGTCTCCAGAAGCACAGGGTTTATGGTCAAGCAAGGGGTTTCCATTGATCTAAAATTGTAGTTAGCTACTTTATTACTAACATCAGTGGGACACAAGCAATTTGACCATTAACTTATTAAGTTGTGATTTGATGGCAGCAATGGATGACTCTGCTGTCTCATTGCAGGATAGTGTTGCTAACTATCAGTGCTTTAAACAGAAAAAACAATCCCCCACAACTTCCTGTGCCTAGGAAGCCATCTGAGGGTTCATATGTGTTGCAGAGAAACAGAGGACGTGTGCATGAGATAAACCCAGACTTGTTGCCAGGATTGATTGCTGGAGTCAAGGACTTTCACCAGATAGCCTTTGGTTCTGTAAACAAGAATTCCCAGGATGGTAAGATTTTTTTCCCCCTTATTTCTATTTTTTCCTTTTTAGTTGACCTGCCCTTTCATTTTTTACTTTTTATGATGAAAAATTTCAAATATATATACAAAAGTATAAAGAACAATAATGAACACCCAGCTATAATAATTACTAACATTCTATCAATCTCATTTCATTTACATACCAGTATGCATTTCTAACACATGGTCTTTTTTTTTACATAATCATGATGCTTTTATTACAACTATGAAAATTAGTAATAATTCCTTAACTCATATCCAATCCATATTTAAATTGCTCCAATAGTTCCAAATATTCCTTTTATTGGCTGGATTGAGTCAGGATTCAAACAAGATTTATATATTGCATTTTGATTGTCACTTAAATTTATTTTTGTCGGCTGGGCGCAGTGGCTCACACCTGTAATCCCAGCACTTTGGGAGGCCAAGGTGGGTGGATCATCTGAGGTCAGGAGTTTGAGACCAGCCCGGCCAACATGGTGAAACCCCATCTCTACTGAAAATGCAAAACTAGCCAAGTGTGATGGTGCACATCTGTAATCCCAGCTTCTTGGGAGGCTGAGACAGGAAAATCACTTGAACCTGGGAGGTAGAGTTTGCAGTGAGCCGAGATTGTGCCACTGGACTCCAGCCTGGGCAACAGAGGGAGACTCTGTTTCAAAAAAAAAAAAAGTATATATATATATATACATTTTTTTTTCCATAATGGTCTTCCCCCCTTCCTTCCATTTGTTGAAGAAACCCCATCATTTGTCCTACAGAATGTTCCACGTTTTGGGTTTGGTGAATTGCTTTTTTGTGGTGTCTTATAGTCTCTCCTCTCCCATATTTAATGTTAATGCTTGTTCATATGTTATAATTTTTCTAAATTATGTGCTATTAGAATTTAAAAACAAAAATACTCTGGTGACATTAAGAGAATTTAATGTGCAGAAGGCAATGCTAGAAATAGACCAGTTAGGAGGAGGATAAATCAGTCTAGGATACATCTGAGCTAGAGTAACAATTTGAGAGCTACCAACATATAAATGGTAACTGAAATAGGGGAGGGGGGTGAGATCACACCCATGGAAAATGGGGTCCAAGATGGAACCTTGGGGAAGCCTAATATCAAAGATGTGGGCAGAGGAATAGGACGCTGTAAAGGAGACCAAAAAGTAGTCACAGATTTACGAAAGGAAACCCAAGGGTGGAGTCACAGGAGCTGAAGTTCAAGGAGGAGGGGTTGCTCAGTGCATGATCCATTTATAAAATATTAACATTTATCAAATAAGTATTTTTTTTTTTGAGACAGGGTCTCACTCTATCACCCAGGGTGGAGTGCAGTGGCGCGATCTCAGCTCACTGCAGTCTCTGCCTGCGGGGTTCAAACGATTCTCCTGCCTCAGCCACCCGAGTAGCTGGGATTACAGGTGTGCACCACCATGCCCGGCTAATTTTTGTATTTTTAGTAGAGATGGGGTTTTGCCATGTTGTCCAGGCTGGTCTTGAACTCCTGAACTCAAGCTATCCACCCACCCTGGCATCCCAAAGTGCTGGGATTACAGGCAAAGTAGGTAATCTTATATTCAGTAGGATTCATTAAAAATAACTTACACATTTATCCTAAGGAAATATCACAAGCGCACCATGGGAAATAAGGAGTTTGGACGCATTTGGGAGAGCAACAAACAAATGTTGGCAGTGATAAAACTGAATTAAAACTCTGAAGAGTTTCAGTGAAACTGAGCTCTAAAATCTAAGAAGTCCCATTTTTCTGTGAAATCTTTCCAGATAGATTTAAAAAGTCAACCTGTTGGTATTTGTTTTTGAAAGCATCTACCATGTGCTTACCACTGCACCCTGACAAGCAGGATACCACATTAGTGTTAACATCACCTCTGGTTACATCTTTTCTACTCACCAGTCACCATGCTCAGCAGTCCTCCAGCCACTTAGTCTGGTACTTGACCACAGGATGCATTGAGGAGTTGTGATGTAGACGCCATCTCTGTGCCTCAGTTCCTTTCTCTTTAAAGTGATGGTTAGACTAGATCAAGGGTTCTCATCAGAATCACCAGGAGGGCTTGTTGAACACTTGGCTCCACTCCTAGTTTCTGATCCAAAGGGGACCGGAGAACTTGCATTTCTAACAGCTCCAGGAGATGACATGCTGCTGCTCTGGGGACCATGTTCTGAGAACCCTTCTACTTTTTCCACCTCTAAAGTCTATGCTTCCTCAGCAAAACTGCATTACTTACACTCAGTAATAGATTTGACACTATCATTATTTGCCTCTAATCCACTATGCTTTTTTTTCTCTATTGTAAAATATACATAAAATCTGTCATTTTAACCACTTAAGTGTACAGTTCAGTGGCATTAGGTACATTCACATCGTTGGGCAACCATCACCACCACCCACCTCCAGAACTTTGTCATCTTCCCAAACTGAAACTCTGTATGCATAAAACAATAACTTCCCATTTTTCCCTCCCTCATTCCTGGCAGCCACTATTTTACTTTGTATTTCTATGAATTTGACGAATCATGTAAGTGGAATCATACAGTAATTGTCCTTTTGCGACTAGCTTGATTCATTTAGCATGTGTCTTCAAGGCTCATCCTTGTTCTGGCATGTGACCGAATTCCATTCTTGTATGGCTGAATAATAATCGGTTGTGTGCACACACCGTGTTTTGTTTATCCATTCATTTGTTGGCGGACACTCAGGTTACTCCTACCTTTTGGCTATGGTGAATAACGCTGCTACGAACATGTGTGTACACGTCTGTTTGTCCCTACTTTCAATTCTTTTGGACATATGCCCAGAAGTGGAATTGCTGGATCATATGGTAATTGTTTCACTTTCTAAGGAGCCACCATAGGAACCATTTTTCACAGGAGATGAACCATTTTACATTCCCACCAGGAGTACCAAGGGTTGGTTCCAATTTCTCACCACCGTTTTATTTTCTGCTTTTTCTGATAATAGCCATTCTAATGGGTGTGAAGTGGTATTTCATGGTAGTTTTACCTTTCCTAAATTATTAGTGATGTTGAGCATCTTTTCATGTTTATCGGCCATTTATATATCTTCTTGGAGAACTGTCCAACTTCTTTGCCCATTTTTAAATCAGGTTTCCTTTGCTGTTGTTAGGTTCACTATACTTTAAGCTTGTCCTACCCATGGTTCGCAGGCCACATGCAGCCCAACACAAATTCGTAAACTTTCTTAAAACATTGAGGTTTTGTTGTGTTTTATCATCAGCTATCATTAGTGTTGGTGTATTTTATGTGTGGCCCAAGACAATTCTTCTTCTTCCAGTATGGTGCAGGGAAGCCAAAAGATTGGATACTCCTGCTTTAAACTTCAAATTGTAAGCTCCTTAAAGGCAGGAATCATGTTTTCATTTTCCTTAAAAAACCTAACCAAAACAAACACAACCCTGCAATGCTTAACAGAATGTGTGAAGTATGTAGATACCATTTGTTGAATGCAAAAAACGATTTAATATTTTCAACCTTGTAAGAGTTGAAGAAAGAAGAAACACGAGAAGTGGCTCAATAGTCAAAGACAGGTTTATTTTGGAGAATATTCTGGCTGATTTCGATCAGGAGCATCGGGTTTAGCGAGGGAGAGCTTATCGCAGGCTTGGAGTGTTTCTGGGTGGAGGAGAATTTTATTGCAAGGGTGGAGTGTCTGTTCGGAGGGGAGGTTATCTCGGGGCTGGGATGTCTCTGGTCAGAGGGGGCTTTATCTCAGGGTTGGAAAGTTTCTGATCTAAGGTGTCATTTATGGTTTATGGTCATGCTGACATTAGCCATTAGGCTGATGTTTTTTGGGCTGGATTTAGGCGGTTTTTAATTGGGAGAACTTAAAATGGCAGTGCTTGTCCAAGATGGCGATGCTCCTGCTCTGTCAAACCTTACCTTCTTACACCTTACATGGGGGTGAGGGTTGTCTGCATTAGGCTGCTGTAAGCTGCCAGAAGGCAGAACCACAGCTACAGAGGCTCTTTGAATAGCACCTCATATTGCACTCCAGCAACCAGATATTTAATACAAGTTTTTAAATATGCCTGTGGTGATCTTGGCAGCACGTGATATTTCCTGTTTGGCTACCACTGTAAATTTGATACAAACTCTGAAAATAATGAATACTTAATTTTGGTGCATCTTTGAACAATTTTCTTGAGTCCAGGAGCCCAGATCACTGGGCAATCCAGGTGATCTGATACCACCGAGATTTTTCCTGTCAATCAGGAGATGAGGATTCAGGCTCACTGAGACTGCGGTTGTAGAGGTCACTCAACCTGTTGGTGGCTCTGGAAAATTCGGAAAATACTGATTATCTTAGGTTCAGGAAGAATTAGTGAAATGCCTATTTTTGAAATATAGGCTTAAGGAAGCGAGCTTAATTTGATAATGATATTTTTATAAAAATGAATTTTAGAAGTAAAAAACTTCCAACCTAGAATCACAGGAAATGTAGTTTTTCTGGTTTTGTTTTAAAGAATGAGATACTATTGTTCAAAAATTGAATAAGTATTTATTGTTCCAGAAGGTACATTGCTTTTTATACATATTTCATAAATGATACAGGATTTTACACATGTTCAATAGTTTGCTATTTGTTTAAAGAACTTTTCTCCATGTCCTCCCTCCCTTGCTTCCCACACACCCCGAAAAGATTTGCTCATTGCACTCTGCTGTTTCTTCTTAAAAACCCTATGCATAAACAGGATAAATGGTTTAAAAATAATTCACACAACTTAACAAAAATAAATGAGGGAAGGAGCTGACGACTGAGGGTGGTGGAGGGAGAAGGAAGTGGGCGGAGGGTCAGGAAGTGGAGACATGCATCCTTTCATTCCATCATGCCAATGAAAGGGGTGGTGGCAGGAGTAGCAGCAGCAGCAATCCTGGCTGGCCTTCAACCTTTGCAAGGCACCTGGAGTCTGGGTTTGTCATTTAAAGTTTTTCTTTTCATACACAATGATCCCAAAGGAGGAAGAAAAAGAGAAAAAGTCCTTGCCACAATGAGGAAGGATGAATCACGTGAAAGAAAAGGCCAATCAGTGGTGTGGCAGCCCCCATCATCCTTTCCATCCTGCCCCTACAGCAGTTAAAAACAGGATATTAGACACAGATTCCTTTGACTCTTCAAGCGCAGATGTCATCTGGAAATATGGTAGAAAATGTTTTGACAAAGTGTAAGATTAATTCTCTTTCTCTCAATTTAAGATAAGAAAAAATAGGGTGAAGAGAGTGGGCTGAAGGAAGCCCTAGAAATGTATTCCTATATAAAGATAAATTGCACCCTTTGAGATCCACACACTGGATTTACAACTGAAGTTGTGGAGGTGGGAGGGCTCACAAACAGTGTGGAAGTGTGTGTCCTTCGAGATGAACAAAGCCTCCAGACAAGGCAGTGCCATCTGGCTGGCCTGGAATGCTGTCACACAAAGCAGATTAGCAATAAAATTATTCTGGTTGAAATGGCTACAGAGCCATGATTTTTAGCCAATTTGTAAACCTTACATCTTCCTGATTTGGTAGTACAGCTGAACACCCCCCTTCCCTCTGATTTGTGTTGTGGAGGGAGAGGGGATTATCAATAGATAAGTATATAAAGGAGGGCAATTTTTCCTCCTATGAAAGACTAATTAATAAAACAAAACAAAACAAAACCAACAACCTCATGCAGCGTTGCCAATGATTTTTAGACACTGATCCAGAGCACTGGGATATATAGACATTTAAGAAGGTATTAAGAGATAATCTAAAGTATCAATTATTAAACAGTTGTAAGTTGGTTCCAATTATCAAATGGAAAAAATGAGTGTAGCCAAGAGGTACAGGTAGGTGGTCAGTAAAGGGATGCAGGAGGGAGAGATTCCTGGTAACTCTGCAGAGACTGGGTCCAATTTAAAATAAATGCTAATGATATTTTAGCATATCATGAGAATTTGCTTTTCTGGTATATTTATTTACTCCTATGTCAAAAATAGGGACAGTTAAATTAAAAACAAATAGAGTCGAGTGGGGTGCTGGTGTGTTACTCTTTTGCTGACTCTGCAAAGAAGATGCAAGAAACGAACACCCCCAGCATTGTTTTCTCTTTATGAATCTCTCAACTATATAACTGCATCATTTTCATCCAGAAACTGAGATACTTGGTTAAGACAATATTCACTAAGCCCTTTGAGCTTATATTCCACAATGCCTGATCCTCAGTTTTTAACATTCCCTTCTTCCCTCAGATCCTTTCTGTTTTTGTTTTATAATTAAACCCCCCACATGGCTCCCAGCTTCCACCTGCAATGCTTTAATTAAAAAGGCAAACAGGTGTTCCTTCTGCCAGGATTCAGAGGCTTTTTGCAGATCAATCTTTTTCACCAATTTGTCGGAGAGGCAGATGTACTTGTAATGGGTCTCTCAGTCTCTTAAGGTCCATTTCTGCCTAAAATAGAAAGAAAAGGTGAGAAAACTGGCTAGTGAAGCTTTCAATGATATTACTGTCTACCAAGAAAATGAAACTGTTCTCCATTACTATAAGTCAGAGAGATCATCTCAATAACTCTCAAAATAAGAGTGCCTTGAAACACAAAGCATTTTAACTCACGGCATAGGACAACAAAGGGTGAATCCAAAATGTGTGCTGTCCTTGGCAGTTTCAGCCCTCAACAAAGCCTCCAGAAAAAGCAGTGCTATCAACAGGGTAGGACTCAGAGGCTAAGAATGTAAGGAGCATCTGAGACATACATCTTGATGGTGTTTCTCCATTGAGAAGCCCTTTCACAAGGGCTAACAGCCAGAACTTTATGCTACTCAAGATTTTAGTTATTTATCCAGTATCTGTTTAAGTTTTTACTTAGCCAGTGAATTTTAGAACAGTGTGTGTAGTCAACTGTAGTACTTTCAAAACTCACACATGCTTGGACTTCACCCAGGAGGAGTTGGACTAACGAGCAAGCCTAGGGTGAGACTGAAGCATCTGTACTTTCAACAGCTCCAAGCATGATTCTGATGTATTCCTTCCAGTTTAGAATCACCGTACATAGCAAAGGAAGACAGAACTCCACTTAGGCCAAAGCAGGAAGATGGATTAAGCCTATTCAAAGCACAACCCTATCATCAAGAAGAGACAGGAAAGGCAGAGAAGAGCAACTAAACATTAAAGAGGATGGAAAAGCTTCTAGAGATTGCTGAAAAATCTCTAAAGTCACAAAGACTACACAGAAAAGGAATGAGGGTTTATTCACCAAAATCAAAGATAACAGAGTGAGGGAGGCACATAAGAGGTAGCTTTTATGAAAAATAAAATATATCAATCTTTTCCAAGCATCTTCTAGTTTAATAATCTCTAACCTGTCCCTGGCAAAGATCTCTAGCAGTCTTTCCCTCTTACCTGGGTTTTACTTTTCCCCACTGCTACCACACATTTATGTGAAAAATCTTAGATCAATTATTATAGAAATAATCAAAAAACAGAGGGAAAAGTAGAAACAGACAACTACAAAGAAATAAAATGAAAAAAAAAAAAAAGTAAAAGTAGGCCTAAAAATGTCAATGTGCTGGTGTTAACAGGATGGAGCGGACACACCATCTTCTCACTTGCTTTTTATAAAACTTTCTAGAGAAATGTCCATGCCTAAAATAGTTACTGTAATCAACTGAGGAATAATTTATACAGGAAGAAGAGGGTTGGAACATTCTTCCAGTTTACTCATTTGAAGAACCGTGGCTGTGGATAATAATAATAACCATGCAAGATGGGGCTGGGATTTATTTTAATTTTTGTAAAACTTACCTGAGCAATTGCATCCTTGAGTTGATTGTATTTCTCTAGGTCAAAACGTGACTTTTTGGCTCCTTTATGGAAAAATAATAAGTATTGTCTGTCTCTGGCTTCTGGATAAACATACTCCTAAAAAAATGAAGAAATGGAATTATCAGTCCTTAGCATACTATCTTTACAAAATATTTACTAACTGCTGCTTAGATTAATACATATGTATGCGTGTGTGCTGACATGTGCTGTGTTAAGTATTTAATTACCACCTGAACATTTTTACTGTGAAACATACAGAACAGTACACACAAAATGTACATCACAGTGAATCATCACACAATGAACATGCTACTCATCACCAGGTTTTATAAAAATAGAACTCTGCCAACAATCCAGAAACTCCCTCTTGCCCCTTCCCAATTACTCATATCTCTTTTCCCCAAAGTAATCACTCTCTTGACTTTTATGGTAATTGTTTTCTTGCTTTCTTTATAACTTACCTCCTTAAGCATGTATTCCTAAGTTCCACAACTTAGTTTTACCTGTTTTATGAATTTTATGAAGATGGAGTCATACAGTATATATTTATATGGCTACCTTCACTCAATATTAGGTTTGTGAAATTCACCTTTTGTGTGTAGCTATAGTCTATTCATTTCCATTATACTATATTGTATGGCTTCATCATAGTTTATTTAACCATTCTACTATTGATAAGCTTTTGGGTTGTTTCGGTTCTTACTAATAATGCTGCCAAAAACATTTCTGGATTTATCTCTTCTGCTGGAGATATACCTAGGAGTGGAAATCTTAGATCACAGGGTATCCATGTGTTCAAATGTAAGCAGTGATGATAAACAGTTTCCAAAATGGTTGTACCAATTATACGTCTATAAGCAGGATTATGAGGTACCACCATTTCACATCCTTGCCAATACTTGATATTGCCAGTTTAAAAGACGTTAGCCATTCTGCTGTGTATGCAATACTGTCTTATTTAAAAAAAGCTTTATTGAGATATAATTCACATACCATACAATTCACTCAAAGTATAATGCTCAATGGTTTATAATATAGTCACAGAGTTGTACAATCATTACTACAATTTTAGAAAATTTTCATCACCCCAAAAAAGAACTCCATACCTTGTGACAGTCAAGTCTCCTCTCCCCTCAAACCCCCAGTTCTAGGCAGCTACTAATCTTTCTTCTGCCTCTGTAATTTGTCTATTCTGGACATTTCATATAAGTGGAATCATACAATATGTGGCCTTTTGTGTCTGGCTTCTTTCACTTAGCATAACATTTTCAAGGTTCATCCATTTGTGGCAATGTATCAGTATTTCATTTCTTTTTATTGCCAAATAACATTCCATTAATAGTTATCGGGGAACCTGCCCCGATAGTCACGTGGGTTCTTTTCTATTTTTCCTAAGCGTTGGCCGGTTTGAGAAATAAAGGGACAGAGTACAGAAGAGAGAAATTTTAAAGCTGGGTGTCCGGGGGAGACATCACATGTCAGTAGGTTCTGTGATGCCCCACAAGCCGCAAAACCAGCAAGTTTTTACTAGGGACTTTCAAAAGGGGAGGGAGTGTACGAATAGGTTGTGGGTCACACAGATCACGTGCTTCACAAGGTAATAGAATATCACAAGGCAAATGGAGGCAGGGTGAGATCACAGGACCACAGGACCGGGGCGAAATTAAAATTGCTAATGAAGTTTCAGGCACTAATGTCATTGATAACATCTTATCAGGAGACAGGGTTTGAGAGCAACTGGTCTGACCAAAATTTATTAGGTGGGAATTTCCTCTTCCTAATAAGCTTGGGAGTGCTATGGGAGACTGGGGTTTATTTCATCCCTACAGTTTCGACCACAGAAGACGGCCACACCCAAGGGTGCCATTTTAGAGACCCATCCTCAGGGGTGCATTCTCTTTCTCAGGGATGTTCCTTGCTGAGAAAAAGAAATTCAGCGATATTTCTCCCATTTGCTTTTGAAAGAAGAGAAATATGGCTCTGTTCCACCCGGCTCACCGGCGGTCAGAGTTTAAGGTTATCTCTCTTATTCCCTGAACAATTGCTGTTATCCTGTTCTTTTTTCAAGGTGCCCAGATTTCATATTGTTCAAACACACATGCTCTACAATTTGTGCAGTTAATGCAATTATCACAGGGTCCTAAGGTGACATACATCCTCCTCAGCTGACAGGATTAAGAGACTAAAGTAAAGACAGGCAGAGGAAATCACAAGGGTATTGATTGGGGAAGTGATAAGTGTCCATGAAATCTTCACAATTTGTGTTTAGAGACCGCAGTAAAGACAGGCATAAGAAATTATAAAAGTATTAATTTGGGGAAATAATAAATGTCCATGAAATCTTCATAATCCAAGTTCTTCTGCCATGGCTTCAGCCGGTCCCTCCGTTTGGGGTCCCTGACTTCCCACAACAATAGTTATGCCACATTTTATTTATCCATTCCTCAGTTGATAGCATTTGGGTTGTTTCCACGTTGGGGATATTATGTACAATCCTGCTGTGAACACTTGTGTACAAGTTTTTGTGTGGATGTACGTTTTCATTTCTCTTGGAGATCCACAGCATTTTCCTGATCACTAAGAGGCTGAGGCCTTTCCATTTAATCTATTATTGGCCATTTGCATATCTTCTATTAGAAGTGCCTGTTCAGATCTCTTGCCATTTTTTCTAGTGGATTCTGTCACTTTCTTACTGATTTGTAGAATTTGTTTATATATTCTGGATATAGATCCTTTGTAGGGTATACATACTGCAAGTATCTCCTTCCAGCTTATTTACCCTCTTCATGGTGTTCTTTAATAAACAGATATTAATTTAATGTAGTCTAATTTATCATTCTCTTTTGTGAGATGGGATCTTGCTATGCTGGCTGGCCTCAAACTCCTGGGTTCAAGTGATCCTCCCATTTCAGCCTCCCAAGTAGCTGTGATTACAGGCATACACCACAGTGCCTGGCTTACTTTATCACTCTTATCCTGTCTGGTTAGTGCTTTTCATTCCGTGTAAGAAATCATTCTTTATTCTATAGTCATTAAGATATTCTCTTATAGGAGCTTTATTACATTACCTATCACATTTAGATCTACAATCCACCTGGAATTTATTTTTGTTTATACTATAAAATGGGGTTATTTCATTTTTTAATATAGGTATTTAATTGTCCTAGCACCACTTATTGAAAAAGACTCTCCTTTCTTTGTAGGGCCATCTTTTTTGTTTATTTATTTTTGAGTCTCACTCTGCGATCATAGCTCAATGCAGCCTCAAACTCCTGGGCTCAAGCAATCCTCCTACCCTGGCCTCCTGAGTAGCTGGTACCTACAGGTGCATGACACCACACTCAACTAATTAAAAAATTTTTTTTTAGCTATTGGGTCTCACTATGTTGTCCAGGCTGGTCGTGAACTCCTGGCCTCAAGTGATTCTCCCACCTTGGCCTCCCAAAGCGCTGGGATTACAGGCATGACCCATCACGCCTGGCCTGCCATCTTCTTAAAATCAAAAGTTCATTTATACTGGGTCTGTTTCTATACTCTTCTATTCTATAGGTCTGTCCTTGTGCCACTGTTATTGAAGTGTTATAACTAAAGCTGTAGTCTTCATATCTAATAGAGGATTTGCTCTTACCCAGTTTTTCTTCAAGAGTTTATTAGCTTTTCTTAGTCTTTTACATTTTCATATCGTTTTAGAAGCAGTCTATTCAAATCTCTTCCCCAATCCCGAAATCTGCTGGGTTTTTGACTAACTGGGATTGCACTGAATCTAATGGATCAGTTGGGTAGAACTGACATTTTTGGATAGAGTCTTATACATTTTTTATACATATATTTCTAGGGTTTTCCCCCCTGCTTTGCCTTCTACGTGTGGTCTATGTATTTTTAAAAGTAATTTTAAGGTGCAGCTTTAAATATTTTCATTTTCTAACCATTTGTTGCTAGCATATAGATACGCAATTGATTTACATACATTGATCTTGTATCCAATAACCTTATGAAACTCACTTATGGATCCTAACCAATTATCTGTACATTTCTTCTGTATTTTTTCATGTACAAAATCTGTGTCAGTTTTCTTTCTTTCCAATCTTTATATCTTTCATATTCTGTTCTTGCCTTCTGCACTGGCTAGGGCCTCCTCTTCAAAGGTGAATAGGAGCGGTACTTCTACCTTATTCCCAGACAATGAAGGAATATTAGAACATTTTAAGTCTATTTACCTGCTCCAGACATATATGTCATTGTTGTTGCACATTTAATTTTATTTATTTATTTATTTTTGAGACAGAGTCTCACTCTGTCACCCAGGCTGGAGTGCAGTGGCGTGATCTCGGTTCATTGCAACCTCCATCTCCTGGGTTCAAGCGATTCTCATGCCTCAACCTCCCCAGTAGTTGGAATTACAGGTGTGTGCCACCATGCCCAGCTGATTTTTTTGTATTTTTAATAAAGACAGGGTTTTGCCATGTTGGCCAGGCTGGTCTCAAACTCCTGACCTCAAATGATCTGCCCGCCTCAGCCTCCCAAAGTGCTGGGATTACAGGCAGGAACTACTTATGCCCGGCTTGTTATTGCATATTTTAATTCTCTCTATATTTTAAATTTCATAAGAGTTTATTATAATTGTTTATACATTTAATATTAGTTTAGACTCATCACTCACAGGTTTACCATTTTTGTTGCTCTTTATTCCTTTCTGCTTTTCTGACTTTTCATGTGTGATAATCTTTCTTCTGCCCAAAGAACATCTTTCAGTATCTCCTTTAGTGCAGATCTGATGGTGACACATTCTCTGTCTGAAAATGTCTTTATTTTGGAAAGATATCTTTTGCTGAATATAGAAGTCTAAGATGACAGTTATTTTCTTTCTAGAAATTGAAGATACTATCCCATTGTCTTTGGCTTTCATTGCTGCTATTGAGAAGTCAGCATTCAGTCTAACATGGACTCCTTTGAAGGCAAACTTTTTTCTCTCTTTGGCTGCTTTTAAGATTTTTCCACTTGGTTTTGGCTTTTGAAGTTTTACTACCAGTATATCTCAATGGAAATTTCCTTTTTTATTTTTATTTTATTTTTTTGATACAGAGTCTCGCTCTATTACCCAGGCTGGAGTGCAGTGGTGTGATCTCAGTTCACTGCAACCTCCGTCTCTCAGGTTCAAGCGATCCTCATGCCTCAGCCTCCCGAGTAGCTGGGATTACAGATGTGTGCCACCATGCCCAGCTAATTTTTGTATTTTTAGTAGAGAAGAGGTTTCGCCATGTTGGCCAGGCTGGTCTCAAACCCTTGGCTTCAAGTGATCCACCCACCTCGGGCTCCCAAAGTGCTGGGATTACAGGTGTGAGCCACCGTGCCCAGTCAGATTTCCTTTTTTATATTGGCTGGTACTGGTTGGGATTCTTAAATCTGTAAATGGATGTCTTTCATCATTTTGGAAAATTCTCAGCCATTAACTCTTTATTTAAATATTGTTTCTTCCCATCCTCTTTCTCTTCTCCTTCTGAGACTCCAATAAAATTAAATACATATTAGCCCTTTCCACTGTATACTGTGTCTCTTACCCTTTCCTATATTTTACACTTACTGTATCTGCACACTTCATTTTGAATAGTTTCTTGTGCCTTACTCAAGGTCACTATTTCTGTCTTTTGTTATGTCTAATCTGCTATTAAACCCATCCATTATATTTCATTTCTAAAATTTTTCAATGGGTTCTTTAAAAAAAAAAAATCAAGTTATCTGCCAATATTCTCAACCTTGTTGTTTATCTCCCTGAATATAGTAAGTATAATTATTTTAAAGGCTATGTCTGATAATACCAATATCTGGAGTCCTTGTGTCTGTTTGTAATGTCTATTGTTTCTGTAGGTATTGTGTATCTGCTTATTTTTATTGTATGTCTAATTTAATATTTGCAAAACTGGCCAGGCATGGTGGCTCATGCCTGTAATCCAGCACTTTGGGAGGCCGAGGCAGGCAGATTGCTTGAGCCCAGGAGTTTGAGACCAGTCAAGAGTGACATGGAGAAACCACAGCTCTACAAAAAATGCCAAAAAAACCTAGCTGGGCATGGCGGCATGTGCTTGTAGTCCCAGCTACTCAGGAAGCTAAGAGGGAGGGCTGCTTGAGCCTGGGAGTATGAGGCTGCACTGAGCCTTGATTGTGCCACTGTACTCCAACTTGGGCAACAGTGTGGGACTCTGTCTCAAAAAAAAAAAAGCAAAATTATTTGTAGAAATAATTTAAGGTTTAGAATGTTATCTCCTCCCAGGGATGATTTATGTTTGCTTCTGCATGAAACCTGTGAGCATCAGCACTCGGGGATTACCAGTATTCCAGGACTACCTCAATCTAATTTACAGGATTGAGATCAATGAAAGATGAGCTACAGTACCTGAAAGAGCCTATAATAGGTTAATCCTTATTCTACAATGGTAGCCTTTACAGGTTCCAAATCAAAGCAAGATGGTTTCTGTTTCACCTACTTTAGTGATCATTAGACACCAATCTCTAAGGCTTTGGTTCCTCTAGGCTAACAAGTGTGGCTCAGCTTCTTGGCCTCTCCACTATACCCTCCTCAATTAGCATAAATCCCCAGAGGAAAAAGCACACCTAAATACTAGTCTCATCTTCCTGGAACTCCTCTTATTTAGACCCTTACCTAGCAATTTTTGCTATTTTGTTAGTTCTCTAGTATCTTTAAACAGATGTGTATTATGTTTTGTCTAACAATTCTAACTTTTCTTAGTGGAAGGACTGGTTGATTGCCTAGTATGCCACAACTAGAACCAGAGTAAATATTTAGTTATTGATGATGATAGATAATAGATATTGGATGACTGATAGCTAAAGGGTTTGTGGAAGCCTTTTTAAAATGAATAAAACAGAGGTCTGAATCAACTGAAGGGATAATTAGTGGATTAAGAACTTGAGGGAAAGCCCTCTACATTCATTTAACATGCTGCTACTAGGCTATTCACCTATGTTTGCTTAGGATGTAAATATACACACTAAGTTTATTCAAATCTATTCTGTGCTTCCTCTTTTGGGCAACAATCATTTACTGAGCAACTATGTGCTAGACTCTACTCTAAAATTTCTGTGATTTGGGCTAAGTGCAGTGGCTCATGCCTGTAATCCTAGTATTTTGAGAGGCTGAGGCGAAGGATCACTGGAGCTCAGGAGTTTGAGACCAGCCTGGGCAATGTAGGGAAACCCTGTCTACAAAATATTTAAAAAATTAGCTGGGCATGGTGGCACATGCCTATGGTCTCAGGTACTCATGAGGCTGAAGTGGGAGAATTGCTTGGATCTTGGAGGTAGATGCTTCAGTGAGCTGTGATTATGCCACTGCATTCTAGCCTAGGAGACAGAGTAAAACCCTGTCTCAAAAAAAAAAATTATGATTTGATATTAAGTGAGAAAAGATGCAGACAGTTTCGTTAGGAAAGAAAGTCAGAGAGGGAGAGGTTAAAAACACAGGGAACACAAAAAAGAAACTGGAATAAGATACTAGGAGGAAGGAATGGGACTAAGAACATGTGGAGGGGCTAGCCCTAAATAGGAAAATGCCACCTCTTCTTGGAATTTGATGGAAATAGTGTAAAATTCAGTACAGATATAGTTGCATTTACAGTTTTAAGAATTAGAAAGCTTCTAACTGTTAACTTCAATTTTCTAGGAGAAGGTTAAGGGTGGGATGGGGATCTTGATGTGAAGTCTTAGAATAACTACTACGGGAATATGAGGGAAGAAAATATGATTAAAAACACAAGCAGTGGCCCATTCTACACTATGACATGATTTTTCTCTAGTAATATTTAATAGCCTAGATATAGATAGGATAAAGGGCTAGATTAATCCAATATTAGGAGTTTATAGAGTACATACTGTAAAAGACAAAAGGGCAGGGATGGTAGGATACTAAGAAGAGAATGGCAACACGGTTTAAATTGGATAGAAAAGGAAGTGATACAGGAGGAAGGTGATAGTAAAAAGTTAAGGGAAAGATGCCAGTAGCTTAAAGGTCTGGATGAGGTCAAAGGAGTGAGTGAGTGAATAAAAGGTCTAGAAAGAAAATAAATTATCAGAAATTAACATACTAATTTATATTATAAGTGGGACAGTTCTAGGAAAGAAGGCCCTGAACAGCCATTGAAGTGGTTTGCTGGAGTACAATATAAATGACGGTTATTGGAATTGAGGAGGTAAAGGGTATTAAAGGCTAGGTCATTATTTATCAACACTTTTTTCATTATTGCCCCCCTAAGTAGCTTTTTAAGGCATTTTTTCCTGATTACTCCTCCTTCCCACAGGAGGTTTAATATACTGTTTATCTGTTTATGCATTATAATATGTAATACATTTTTACTCCCCAAGAATCAACGCTCACTCCCACGAGGCAACATCATCCCTTTCATTGAAAAGGCATGGGCCAGATGGTGGGATGGCTGGTCCACCTGCACGCTGACACAGCTCCCACAGGCAAGTCTGACTGCCCAGCTCCTTTTCCACATAGTAGAAATCAGTACTCAGGTTCTACTGAAATATTAATCAGCAAAACTCAATATTCCATTTGATTTTATGATTTCAAGGAGCTTGCCATCTTAAAAAGATTCTTTGGAACTTAACATACTATTGGGATATATTTAGACTGTTAACAAGTACAGCAACTCATAGTAACAGCAGTTTAGAAGAGTTTAAATGCCATTGAACAGGCATTTGCTTCAGAGGTATTAAGATGGATATGTTAGTAAAAATATTTAATATGAAAACTATTTACATTTTATTTGGTCACTGTTTTCCTATTCATAAGTGAATAGTGACTAAATTATTTACTACTGCTATTTTGCAACTTGTCACTTGGGGGCAGCAAGACTATTTTGGGAATCACAGAATGGAGCATTTAACTAGTAGGACAGGTAGGGCATTAAAGATTCTACAGCATAATAAGAAGGGAGAAAGTGGTAACACTGTATTCAAGTCTAATACAGAAAACATGTACAAAACAGCTTTTTGTAAGAATTATTTCCCCAATATATTTTTATTTCTATTCTATATCTATTGTAATTATAGTTTTCAAAAGTTACTCCTCATAAATGAAGTCAACAGAAGGCAGCATAATTGAGTGGAAAGTGAGCAGCCTACAGAGCCACACAAATCTGGATTCAATTCCTCGTCCTACAGTGTACTAGATATAATGTTTGGGCAGATTACTTATCCTCTTGGAGACTCAGTTTCCTCATCTATGGAATGGGGATATATTAATACTTATAGGGTTGAGGTTAAACATATGAATAGATGTACTTATGTTACTAGATGTAAAATGCTTGACATATAATTAGGCTTAGCAAAACGTACTTAATAGTAATGACCAAGCAAAAGGTATGGGTATCTCACAGTGGAAAGAATGCTTCACCTCTTCAGTAATCAAGGAAATGCAAAGTCCACAAGGAAATACCACTATTTTGTACCCAATTAATCGGCAAGAGATATATCAAGGGCGATCTTTAGATTCAAGGTATAACTAGAAAAATATTAGTGTTTGGCTGAAAACATGGCTGTTATCCATGCCCAGAGCTGTGATCAGATAAGAATGATGTGACTGTTCAGTTCTGTTCACAGTGACTAGTATGAGCCAGACATGCTATTAGGTGCTAAAAAGTCTGGGCAAGCAATTGTAGGACATAAAACAGTTTACTTTCTTCTCTATTAGACACATTTGGGAGGCCAAGAAAAGTTAAATAACATTCTTGTGCTATCATTTCCCCAAACACAAATAGGCTGTGACCACTAATCTAACAACAGAAAGAAAATGCATATGTTCAATAGCAGCCATATTAAATATGAGATACAACTCTCAGCTTTCTTCTGATAACTAAGAAAACAGAAAAAGTTTTTCCTATGTCTCAGGTATTTCAAATATTTGATATTAAAGGGAGTGCTAGGTTGGATCTACGATGGTGTATTATAATAGTAACTGAAAGTAATGATAAATCTTCATACTTCCTAGAGTGACACTGGAATTCCAAGATATTCAAAACGGCACTGACAATAAAAATTAGTTCTAGATACTGGTATTCAATAAAGGAGCCTCAGTTGATAAAGAATAAATCAATGCTACCCTGAACCACGTACACACTTGATGCATTCCCTATCAAAATACCAATTATACTCTTCACAGAAATAGGAAAAAAATTCTAAAAATTATGCAGAACCAGAAAAAACCTTGAATAGCCAGAGCAATCCTGAGCAAAAAGAACAAAGCTAGAGGCATCATACTGATGTCAAAATTTACTACAAAGCTACAGTAAGCAAAATAGCATGGTACTGGCATAAAAACAGACACATAGACCAATGAAACAGAATAGAGAATCCAGATATCAATCCAAGTTTATAGCCAATCATCTTTGACAAAGGCACCACGAACCCACAATGGGGAAAAAGCAATCTTTTAAATAAATGGTGCTGGGAAAACTAGATAACCATATGCCAAAGAATGAAAGTAGATCCCCCCCTCTCTCCATACAAAAAACCAAATCAAAGTGTATTAAAGACTTCAATCTAAGACCTGAACTATGAAACTACTAGAAGAAAACATTGGGGAAACCTTCCAGACATTGGTCTGGGCAAAGATTTTTTGGTAAGACCTCAAAAAGCACAGGCAACACAAGTCAAAATAGACAGATGGGATCATATCAAACTAAAAAGCTCTTGTACGGCAAAGGAAACGATCAGCAGAGTGAGGAGACAACCTACAGAACTGAGAGAAAACATTTGCAAAAGCTATTCATATGACACAGGATTTATATCAAAATATACAAGGAACTCAAACAACTCAATAGCAAAACAATAAACTATCCAATTAAAATAAGGACAAAAGATCTGAATAGACATTTCTCAAAAGAAGACATACAAATGACTAATAGGTATATGAGGAAATGCTCAGAATCACTAATCATCAGGGAATACAAATCAAAACCACAATGAAGGTGGGGCGCAGTCGTTCACGCCTGTAATCCCAGCACTTTGGGAGGCTGAGGCGGGTGGATCACGAGGTCAGGAGACCATCCTGGCTAACACGGTGACACCCCGTCTCTACTAAAATTACAAAAAATTAGCCAGGCGTGGTGGCGGGCGTCTGTAGTCCCAGCTATTCAGGAGGCTGAGGCAGGAGAATGGTGTGAATCCAGGAGGCGGAGCTTGCAGTGAGCCAAGATCACGCCACTGCACTCCAGCCTGGGCAATAGAGCAAGACGCCATCTCAAAAAAAAAAAAAAACCCCAAAAACAAAAAAACAAAAACAAACAAATAAAAAAACCCACAATGAAATATCATCTCATTCCAGTTAAAATGGCTATAATAAAAAAGAAAAAGAATATCAAATGCTGGTGAGGATGTGGAGAAATGCTGGGAATGTAAATTAGTATAGCCATTATGGAAAACAGTAGGGAGCCTCCTCAAAAAAAGTAAAAATAGAAATATCATACAATCAATCTGGCAATCTCACTAGTGGGCATATATCCAAAGGAAAGGAAATCAGTATGTTAAAGCGATATCTGCACTCCCATGTTTACTGCAGCACTATTCACAATAGCTAAGATACAGAATCAACCTAAGTGCCCATCCAGGGATGAATGGATAAAGAAAATGTGGTATATATACACAATGGAATACTACTTAGCCACAAAATGTATGATATCCTGTCCTTTGCAGCAACATGGATAAGGCTGGAGGACATTATGTTTAATGAAATAGGCCAGGGACAGAAAGACAAGTACCACATGTTCTCACTCATATGTGGGAGCTAAAAAAGCTGATCCCATAGAAGTTGAACCCACAGAAGTAGAGAGGAGAATAATGCTTACCAGAGGCTGGGAAGGGTAGAGGAAAGAAGGGGATAGGGAAAAGTTAGTTAATGGTACAAAATTACAGTTAGATAGGAGGAATAAGCTCTAGTGTTCAATAGTTAACAATAATTTATTGGATATTTCAAAATAGCTAGAAGAAAGGATTTGGAATGTCCCCAATAAAAAAAAAAAATAATACATGTTTGAGGTAGATACGCCATTTACTCTGATTTGCTCATTACACATGTATATGTTGTATACATGCACAGACACCTTCAAAATATGTACAATTATTATGTATCAATAAAAAAAGAATAGACTTGAGTATTAAGTATCTAATTCTCAGCTCTCTTCCATAATGGAAACAACACCACCACCACCTTTCCTTTCAACATACTTAGGAGGATTTCTGAGTTTAGTTTAAGTATTTGATTAGTTATCACCAATTCTCCATTCCAAAAACTCAATAAACATAAAAAGCATGGGACTTTTCCCACAGTAGATAAAAAGCCAAGCAACACAGCTGAACAGGTTATCCTACAGCTGACCACTCTGCTCCTTTGTCCACTTATTCTATACCTTACTGTAGTATATTTTTCTGAATTTAATGGTTTACATGGCTCTCTTAACAGTTTGTGAGCTCCATGAGGGTGGAAGTCATGTCTTATATCTACCTTTCCATCTACAGCACTTGCTTAGAATATTGCCTAATACACAAGTGGCACACGTGTGTGTATGTGTAAAGGATGAGTACTTAAAGAAAACTGGCCTTAGAAGATGAGAAAAAAGAACTCTTTTGACAATCAAAACTTTATTACTATCTCATAAAAAGTTACTTGAAGAGAATTCTTACCTGGCGTGTCATTACAAAATATGCATACATTGCCATGGCACTTCCATAAGTGATGAAGTATGTTACTGGCTCCATGATGTCCCAGGAATATTCCCACCAGGTAAGCCGGGCCAAAATGCCAAACTGTGTGGCCATGTAGGCAAGGCCACCCCATAGCACCAAAGTGGTCCTCTTCTCAGCTTTTCTGCTAATCTCAATTCGTACCTATTGGGCACACATAATCATAAAGCATTTTGAGATAAAACCAATTTAAAAAGGCTTAAACTGTTCTATGTTCACTAAAGAAACAGGGCTCATAATCAAGACACAAGTCTCGATTCTAGTAAATATAGCTTGTCTTCCTAAATATTATCTGCAGTTTTCACTGAATAAAATATCTTAGGCCAGGTGCAGTGGCTCACATCTGTAATCTCAGCATTTTGGTAGGCCAAGGCGGGCAGCTTGCTTGAGCCCAGGAGTTCAAGACCAGCCTAGGCAACATGGTGAAATCCTATCTCTACAAAAAATACAAAAATTAGCAGGGCATGGTGGCACATCCCTGTAGTCCCAGCTATCGGGAGGCTGGGGTGGGTGAATTGCTTGAGCCCAGGAACTGGAGGATGCAGTGAGCAAAGATCACACCACTGCACTCCAGCCTGGGTAACAGAATGAAACCCCCTTGAAAAAAATATATATACATACAACTACTATTCAGGGCATTTGTATTTTATGTTTCACCCTAGAAGTGGGTGAAAATATGGGCATGAATAACTCAGTTTCAAGAGGTCTTCATCCAATCACAAGATTATCTTCTTTGAAACAGGGAAATGCACACCTACCTATATTCTTTCACTGTTGCATACACGATTTAATCTATTCTCAGTTTTAACTCCAGTGGTATACTAGGGGCAGAAAATGGACTCTGGATTTAAAGCAGCTCAATTCAGAGTGTTGATCTGCAAGTCACCATTAACTTCATTAAAGAGTTGTTCCAAAAATTAAATAAGAAAATATAGGTAAAGCCGAGCGCAGTGGCTCACGTCTGTAATCCCAGCACTTTGGGAGGCCGAGGCAGGTGGATCACGAGGTCAGGAGATCTCAACCATCCTGGCTAACATGGTGAAATCCTGTCTCTACTAAAAAAAAAATACAAAAAATTAGCCGGGCGTGGTGGCAGGCGCCTGTAGTCCCAGCCACTCAGGAAGCTGAGGCAGGAGAATGGCGTGAACCCGGGAGGCGGAGCCTGCAGTGAGCCAAGATCGTGCCACTGCACTCCAGCCTGGGCAACAGAGCAAGACTCCGTCTCAAAAAAAAGAAAAGAAAATATAGGTAAAATACTAGCACAATTCATGAAACACAGTAAATATTCTATCTATAAATGATGAAAATTATTTTTCAGGAATCAGAAAATGCAAAATACTAAGAATATTTGTTCCCTTCCTTACTCCTTATAATCTGATTTCTTAAAATTGAAATATCATAGAAAAAAATAAAGGTAACATATGCTCATTGTAAACATTCAGAAAAGTGTAAAGAAAAATCAGTCATAACCCGACTACTGTACTAGCATTTTGGAATGTATTCCTTCTGATTTCTTTCTCTGTGTATGTATATATATAAATGCATATAGGTATATATATAACACATTTAAAAATTGGATCATAGTATGCACACTATTTTATAATTTGGTTTCTATGGCAAATTAAATCTATATAGTCCCTTTAATAGTTGTATAATATTCTATATACAGTTGTCCCTAGGTATCTGTGGTGAATTGGTTCCAGGATACTCCCCAAACCAAGATATCAAAATACATAGATGTTAAAGTCCCTTATATAAAATGGGATAGTATCTCCATATAACCTATGCTCACCCTCCCATATGCTTTAAATCATCTCTAGATTACTTATAATACAATGTAAATGCTATATAGTCATTATATTGATTTTTAAAATTTGTATTTTTTTGTTGTTGTATTGTTATTTTGTTGTTGTTGTTTTTTTGTTTGTTTGTTTTTGAGACAGTCTCGCTCTGTTGTCCAGGCTGGAGTACAGTGGCGCAATTTGGGCTCACTGCAACCTCTGCCCCCCGGGTTCAAGTGATTCTCGTGCCTCAGCCTCCCAAGTAGCTGGGACTATAGGCACATGATACCACAATGCCCGGTTAATTTTTATATTTTTAGGAGAGATGGGGTTTTGCCATGTCGGCCAGGCTGGTCTCAAATTCCTCACCTCAGGTGATCTGCCTGCCTTGGCCTCCCAAAGTGTTGGGATTACAGGCGTGAGCCACCACGCCCAGTCTTGTTATGTTTTATTGTTTTTTTCCCTCCACAAATATCTTCTCTCTGAGGTTGGTTAAATCTGCGAATGTAGAACCTACAGATAACAGAGGGCCAACTGTAATATTCATTCTTTTTTTTTTTTTTTAGGGTTTTTTTTTTTTATTATACTTTAAGTTTTAGGGTACATGTGCACAATGTGCAGGTAAGTTACATATGTATACATGTGCCATGCCGGTGCGCTGCACCCAACAACTCGTCATCTAGCATTAGGTATATCTCCCAATGCTATAACTCCCCGCCTCTCCCAACCCCACAACAGTCCCCAGAGTGTGATATTCCCCTTCCTGTGTCCATGTGTTCTCATTTTTCAATTCCCATCTATGAGTGAGAATATGCGGTGTTTGGTTTTTTGTTCTTGCGATAGTTTACTGAGAATGATGATTTCCAATTTCATCCATGTCCCTACAAAGGACATGAATTCATTATTTTTTATGGCTGCATAGTATTCCATGGTGTATACATGCCACATTTTCTTAATCCAGTCTATCATTGTTGGACATTTGGGTTGGTTCCAAGTCTTTGCTATTGTGAATAACGCCGCAATAAACATACGTGTACATGTGTCTTTATAGCAGCATGATTTATAGTCCTTTGGGTATATACCCAGTAATGGGCTGGCTGGGTCAAATGGTATTTCTAGTTCTAGATCCCTGAGGAATCGCCACACTGACTTCCACAATGGTTGAACTAGTTTACAGTCCCACCAACAGTGTAAAAGTGTTCCTATTTCTCCACATCCTCTCCAGCACCTGTTGTTTCCTGACTGTTTAATGACTGCCATTCTAACTGGTGTGAGATGGTATCTCATTGTGGGTTTGATTTGCATTTCTCTGATGGCCAGTGATGGTGAGCATTTTTTCATGTGTTTTTTGGCTGCATAAATGTCTTCTTTTGAGAAGTGTCTGTTCATGTCCTTCGCCCACTTTTTGATGGGGTTGTTTGTTTTTTTCTTGTAAATTTGTTTGAGTTCATTGTAGATTCTGGATATTAGCCCTTTGTCAGATGAGTAGGTTGCGAAAATTTTCTCCCATTTTGTAGGTTGCCTGTTCACTCTGATGGTAGTTTCTTTTGCTGTGCAGAAGCTCTTGAGTTTAATTAGATCCCATTTGTCAATTTTGGCTTTGGTTGCCATTGCTTTTGGTGTTTTAGACATGAAGTCCTCACCCATGCCTATGTCCTGAATGGTAATGCCTAGGTTTTCTTCTAGGGTTTTTATGGTTTTAGGTCTAACGTTTAAGTCTTTAATCCATCTTGAATTGATTTTTGTATAAGGTGTAAGGAAGGGATCCAGTTTCAGCTTTCTACATATGGCTAGCCAGTTTTCCCAGCACCATTTATTAAATAGGGAATCCTTTCCCCATTGCTTGTTTTTCTCAGGTTTGTCAAAGATCAGAGAGTTGTAGATATGCAGCGTTATTTCTGAGGGCTCTGTTCCGTTCATTGATCTATATCTCTGTTTTGGTAGCAGTACCATGCTGTTTTGGTTACTGTAGCCTTGTAGTATAGTTTGAAGTCAGGTAGCGTGATGCCTCCAGCTTTGTTCTTTTGGCTTAGGATTGACTTGGCTATGCGGGCTCTTTTTTGGTTCCATATGAACTTGAAAGTAGTTTTTTCCAATTCTGTGAAGAAAGTCATTGGTAGCTTGATGGGGATGGCATTGAATCTGTAAATTGCCTTGGGCAGTATGGCCATTTTCACGATATTGATTCTTCCTACCCATGAGCATGGAATATTCTTCCATTTGTTTGTATCCTCTTTTATTTCATTGAGCAGTGGTTTGTAGTTCTCTTGAAGAGGTCCTTCACATCCCTTGTAAGTTGGATTCCTAGGTATTTTATTCTCTTTAATATTCATTCTTAACTTGGCTAAAATCATTATCCACTATACTCAAGAGCCTTTCCTGATCAGCAGTTATTCTGATCTTAATTTTAAAGGTGGTAAATCTGGTTAAGGGCAGTGCATCTAGAACTGAAAGCTCTAAGTCCATCATCAAGGCTCCAAATGATTCCTTTTTAAGCCCGTTTTTAGCTTTGACTTAAACTTTTTTATGGTTCAGTCCCATAAACTAAAGAACTAACTTGATTGATATGACTCAACTGCATAAAACTTACAAGAAAAAACAGAAACATATATGCTCTGGAAAAAATACAGGTAAGGTGAAAAACCTGAGATTTGAAGTTTTACCTTTTCCAGGGGAGCCAGCTGCTCTTTGAGATCCTCTAGTCTTTCAATAAGCTCCCTTTCCTTGTTTAACTGGTGCTGCTCAATGCACAGTGTGGTGTATAGCTGCTGGACCAATGTCTTTACATCATTCAGCGTTGCTGCATTTTCGTGACTTAACAGGTCTGAAACAAAGGAATTACATTTTTTTAAAAATGTATGCCTTAAATGATTGCTATTCCTGGGACTATCAGATGAGGCAGATTCATCCATCATAGGTATCTCACCTTCAGTGTTAAACTGAAGGAAAGTAATAGTTACGTTTTTTTTTTTTTTTTTTTTGAGACAAAGTCTTACTCTATCACCCAGGCTGGAGTGCGGTGGTATGATCTTGGCTCACTGCAGCCCCTACCTCCAGGGCTCAAGTAATCCTCTGACGTTAACTTCCTGAGTAGCTGAGACTACAGGTGTGCACTGGCCACAAGCCTAGCTAATTTTTGTACAGACAGCTAATTTTTGTATTTTTTGTACAGACAAGTTTTCACCGTGTTGCCCAGGCTGGTCTCAAACTCCCAGGCTCAAGTGATCTGCCTGCCTTGGCCTCCCAAAGTGCTGGTATTACAGGCGTTAGCCACCATGCCCAGCCAATAGTTTTTGTTAAAACAAAAAAGTTGTCCACAAATGTAAAAAGTAAATTCATATTTGCGCAACTCAAAAAATTTGAAACAAATATCTACCGTTATATTCTTGGAAGTCTAAATGCTACAAATGAGGACATGATTAACATTAAGAAAAATAATACAAATAATAATGATCTTCATTAGATAAAGACAAAATTAAAGCAAATGTTAAAAACTAGTAGAGAGGTTTAGAATCAATCTGATTATTATGCTTATTAAAATGGTGACTATAATTTATCTGTAGTCCTGCCATTTTAATTCATTTTTTTCCCCTTAGTAAGTGCTAAGGGAAAAATGTACAGTATTTCAAATTTGCAAATATAAAGGCATAAATAAAAATGCCATCATCCTAATAATCTTTTTTTTTTTTTTTTTTTTTTTTTTGAGACAAAGTCTTGCTCTGTTACCCAGGCTGGAGTGCAGTGGCACAATCTCGGCTCACTGCAAGCTCCACCTCCTGGGTTCACGCCATTCTCCTGCCTCAGCCTCCCAAGTAGCTGGGACTACAGGCGCCCGCCACCATGCCCGGCTAATTTGTTTGTATTTTTTAGTAGAGACGGGGTTTCATCGTGTTAGCCAGGATGGTCTTGATCTCCTGACCTCGTGATCCACCTGCCTCGACCTCCTAAAATTCTGGGATTACAGGCGTGAGCCACTGCACCCGGCCCATTCTAATAATCTTAACCCTCATTCTTCTTCTCCCTAGTATACCAACTTTTATTCATTCCTGTTGATGAAAGACAGAGAATAGCTGTATGGGCCTCAGTATCATGGTCTAAAGGGTATGAAGTTATGAGAACGACTGAAAGGGTGAAAGATTAAATTCTTTCATTCAATATCCTCTATTGTGAGTAGAATGTATTTCTAGAAATCTAAAAATTATGTTTTCAGAATCAAATAAAAACTCTGCTGATTAAAGCTGTCAATTTTTTTTAAGCACAATTTTTTTTAGATTATTAACTTTAAATGTTAAGTACTGCATAGGGGTAGCACTCTTCTAAAACAAAACAAGCCACAGTCAGAATTAACCATATATTTCAAACATTCTTTAAGGATGTCCTTTAGTACAGTTATTATAGAAGTTTAATCAATGAAAAAATTCAGATGAGGTAGCAAATTGGATTAGAGAAGAGCTGATATAGTAAAATGGGATACAACACCTAGCTGGGTATCTTGTACGCCTCAGTAAATGTGTGCTGAATTAATGGGAACATAAAAGCAAGAGCACTTTGAGTTCCAAAAGTCATCTATGTCAACAGTGTCTTCTTTGTACCAAAGCTGCTACTCACATTTGCATATAGCTTTAAACTGTCCAAAGTTACCAGAAGAAGAAACTGCACTCTAGGAGGCTGAAGTAACTTGTTCAGAACGTCACAGTAAGGGGTAGAGTCCAGGTCTCCTGATTTCTAGGCCTGGAGCTACATTACAGTGCTTCCACTATACCCATATTAAATCTCTCCTGCAAGCTCAGTCCCCTTTCATGAACTATTTTATTAGATAAAGCAAATTTGTTCCATCTTCCCCATGTATATATAAAACCCTAGTACTGGCCAGGCGCGGCCTGTAATCCCAGCACTTTGGGAGGGAAAGGTGGACGAATCACGAGGTCAGGAGTTCGAGACCAGCCCGGCCAACATGATGAAACCCTATCTCTACTAAAAATACAAAAATTAGCCAGGCATGGTGGCGCATGCCTGTAATCCCAGACTGGGGAGGCTGAGGCTGGAGACTCGCTTGAACCCAGAGGCGGAGGTTGCAGTAAGCCGAGATTGTGCCACTGTACTCCAGCCTCAAAACAAAAACAAAAAACAAACAAAAAAACACACAAAAAAACCTAGTATTATTCCTCTTAAACATCCTGAAGCTAGTGCCTTCTATTTCTTTCCTCCATTTAGCCCTTTCGCTAAAGCGTTGCAACACAGGGCAGAGGAATGGAACATGCTTATTTAATGAATGGCATCCCTCTTAAATACAGAATTTCAAACCACTCTCTTACTGCAGTCAGCTGAAAAAGAGTGGTGGTACCTTGGACGCCAGCAATACCTTCCTCAACCAGGGACAGAAAGACACAAGGTAGAAACAAAATTTGAGCCTATTTTGCATTTTATCAAAAGAAGAAAAAAAGATTTTCTTTACTATGTTTAAAAACCAGGGGAAGCCGGACGTGGTGACTCACACCTGTAATCCCAGCACTTTGGGAGGCCAAGGAGGGTGGATCACGAGGTCAGGAGATCGAGACCATTCTGGCTAACACGGTGAAACCCCGTCTCTACTAAAAATACAAAAAAATTAGCCGGGCATGGTGGCAGGCGCCTGTAGTCCCAGCTACTCGGGAGGCTGAGACAGGAGAATGGCGTGAACCCAGGAGGCAGAGCTTGCAGTGAGCCAACATTGCACCACTGCACTCCAGCTTGGGCAACAGAGCGAGACTCCATCTCAAAAAAAAAAAAAAAACAAAAAAAAAAAACACACACACAGCCTGGGCAACGTAGGGAAACCTCATCTCTACAAAAAATAAAAAATTTGCCAGGCGTGTGGCATGTGCCTATAGTCCTAGCTACTTGGGATGCTGAGGTGGGAGGATCTGCTTGAGCCTAGGAGGTCAAGGCTCCAATGAGCTGTGATCCCACCACTGCACTCCAGCCTGGGTGACAGAGTGAGACCCTGTCTCAAAAAAATAATTAAATTGAAATTCAAGGAAAACAAAGTGTTTATGGATTTAAAATCATATTGAGGTTCTGTGAGAGATGGTATCTGATGGCATAATCTCTCACTAGCAAATAGCAGAACTAAGACAGCTATGATGTGTGCATCTAAACATTAAAAAGGTCTTTTGAAATTCTACACCAATGCTGCTATTGAGTTACTAAAGTTCACACTTCAATTTATGATTATTTCCATGAATTACAGATTTTTGACCCTTGCAAGCTTTATACCCTAATTTACTTCTAGAGAAGCAAGGTAGATGTTCCAGACTTTCTGGATACAGATAAAGCAACGGGTTGTTTTAGGCTGCCAAATCACCAGGGAATCAAATACAATCCCCTGTTTTTTCAATTTCTACCTTTTCTTATTTAATTTGAGAAAAGCTTTATTTAAAAAACTAAACATTCATTTCTGTTTAAAAAATACAGTTATTACAGAAATGGTTGGTATTTATTAATTGATTAAAATACCTTTAGTTTTTGACAACATAATACATGGAAACTCACATCTTAACTTTCCTGATGATTATACTTTATATAGGAATATATTAGTGAACTTTCAGAATGTTACCAATAGAAAATCTAAACAGATGAACTCTCTAAGTAATTTACACAAAAACACACCTCTGTAAAATAGGACCTGTACTTCTGTTACTTTAAAGAGAACGTCTAGACTGAGAATCAGGGAATAAAGAAGAAAAACACATTAGCATAGCTGATAAATGGCTAACTGTCCCTGATCTACATGTTTAATTATTCCAACTTCAAAAAATCTGATTTGATAATGTCTTACTACAGTTGACCCTTGAACAATGTGGTGGGGGGGTTGGGGCACCACCCCCCTACAACTTTTGAAACCTCAAAAACTTAACTACTAATAGCCTACCTGGACTAGAAGCCTTACCAATAACATAATTAACGAATGTTTTGTATATGTATTATATACTGTATTCTTACAGTAAAGTAAGCTAGAGAAAATAAAACATTAAAATCATAAAGAAAGGAAAATAAATTTATAGTGCTGTACTGTATTTATCTACATTGTAAGTTTACATTGTCTGTTTACAAGATAAATCATCTGTCTAAAATGATGGGCAACCGTAGCTGCAGACCTCAGTCTATGGTACATATCAAGCAATCCAACTTTTTCTTGCCATGTCATATCACTTTTCTCTGCTTCTTGGGAGCACTTCCAGCATCACTGGTAGCACTTTGTATGGGTCCCATGGTGTTATTCAAGGTGGACTAAACACAAAAAAATTTCGAGAACTGCAAGAGATCAATTTTTATTGCAATAGACAATTTACTGGAAAGAAGAACTACCCATGAGGAGATAATTAGCACCACACAGCATTTTAAAACTGTGTGGTATGTGATATTAAAAACACTTGAGTTTACCGCAATAGCAACAAGAGGCGGCTATGACTAGAGTAGTACACACTATGTACTAGAGTCAATTTTATGCAGATATTATTTAATACTGCATCTTTACATTTGTTTACACTTCTCTCAACTGCAAATGGCATCATGCATGGTCTGTGTGTACATAAGTTTTGATAATTTTTAACTTTTTATAATAGATATGTATATATTTTATGGTAGTAAACGATAGAAAATAGGAAGGGCATGGTGGTTCATGCCTGTAATCCCAGCACTTTGGGAGGCCGAGGTGGGTGGATCACCTAAGGTCAGGAGTTCAAGACCTGCCTGGCCAACATGGTGAAACCCCATCTCTACCAAAAATACAAAAATTAGCCAGGCATGGTGGCACGTGCCTGTAATCTCAGTTACAGGGAGGCTGAAGGAGGAGAATAATTTGAACCCGGGAGGCAGAGGTTGCAGTGAGCTGAGATTGAACCACTGCACTCCAGCCTGGGGGACAGAGAGAGACTCCGTCTCAAAAATAACATAACATAACATAACATAACATAACATAACATAACATAACATAACATAACATATATAACATAACATAACATATAACATAACATAACATAACATAAGAGACTTGTATCTACATATATTTCATGCATTCATGACATACTTAACTTTTCTTAATTTTTTGGATATTTCTAGGTTATGTGGTTTGTCTGCAAGTTTTTTCAAACCTGCTTTGTTCAACAGTCAACTGTATTTAAAGAATATCTTTCCGTTCTTACTATTTAAGGATACTTTTCTATACTTTCTCCCAGCTAGCTCCCTCTCATTTAGCTTAAAGAAAGTGAATATGGCCTCTGCACAATCAAAATGCTACCCAGCGAACACATTTAATTCACTCAATATAGAAGGAATCAATGGGGAATACAAAATCACAGTGCCTTCCCTCACAGCATCAAAGAAAAGGACGAAGCAAAATTCAGAGAAGAGATTAATCATTTTTGGTTGGTCAGGGGTCAGAGACGGAAAGAGTATGATCATTAAAGGCTTACTGGAAGAGTCAATATTGACAATTTTGACTTGAGAAAACAGGGGTTAGGAAGAAAGGCATCTTAGGCAGAGGAAAATGAGCAAACAGTGAGATGGAAAAGAACGGCGCATAGTTCAGGAAACCATGAAGGAATACACAGTGGAGAAAAAGTAGGCAACATGCAGGAGGGAAAGAAAACATTTTAAAAGGTAGATGTGGACCAGATTATAGAGGAATTCAATAACAGGGTTTCACTCAGAACTTTTCTATGTTAGACCCAATTCTTTCTTTATCTTTTTCTTTTTTTTTAAAAGATGTGTTGCCCAGGCTGGTTGCCACTGTGTTGCCAGGCTGGTCCCAAATTCCTGGTCTTAAGCAATCCTCCTGCCTCGGCTTCCTAAAGTGCTGGGATTACAGGTGTGAGCCACCTTACCAGGCCTAAACCAAATTCTTAAAAGCAGGATTGAAAAGAAGGAATGTCCTACAGCAGCGGTCCCCCACCCCTGGGGTACGAACCAGTACTGGTCAGTGGCCTGTTAGGAACCAGGCTGCACAGGAGCCTGTGCAGTGAGCTCCACTGCACAGTGGAGGTCACTGTGAGTGAGCATTACTGCCTGAGCTCCACCTCCTATCAGATCAGCAGCAGCATTAGATCTCATAGAGCACAAACCCTATTGTAAATTGTGCATGTGAGGGATCTAGGTTGTGCGCTTCTTATGAGAATCTAACTGATGCCTGAGGATCTGAGGTGAAACAGTTTCATTCCAAAACCACTGCCTCTGCCCCCGCCCCCACTGTCAGTGGAAAAATTATCTTTAACAAAACTGGTCCCTGGTGCCAAAAAGGTTGGGAACTGCTGTCCTATGGGGCTGGTGGAAGGAGTGGTGGAAGGGGCATTAACAACAGCAGTGAGTTACAATGAATGTCAAGGGTAAATAGAGAAACAGGACCAAAAAAGACACAACTTGGCCGGGCGCGGTGGCTCACGCCTGTAATCCCAGCACTTTGGGAGGCCAAGGCGGGAGGATCACAAGGTCAGGAGATCGAGACCATCCTGGCTAACATGGTGAAACCCCGTCTCTACTAAAAATACAAAAAATTAGCTGGGCGTGGTGGCGGGCGCCTGTAGTCCCAGCTACTCGGGAGGTTGAGGCAGAAGAATGGCGTGAATCCAGGAGGCGGAGCTTGCAGTGAGCCGAGATTGTGCCACTGCACTCCAGCCTGGGCAACACAGCAAGACTCAGTCTCAAAAAAGAAAGACACAACTTAAAACGCTATTTTAGACTTAGCATTGTACTGTGCAGAGCCATAGTAGAGGCCAGGATGAAAAGAAATATTAGTAACACTGACTCTGTCTTTATTTAAAATTTTGTTCATCATGCATTTTTTGCATTAACTCTGGTTTTTTAAAATAGTACATAAAAATACTATTTATCTTGCTGGGTGCGGTGACTCATGGCTATAATCTCAGCACTTTGGGAGGCTGAGGCAGGTGGATAACTTGAGGTCAGGAGTTCAAGACCATTCTGGCCAACATGGCAAAACCCCATCTCTACTAAAAAAAAAAAAAAAAAAAAAAAAAAAAAAAAAAAATTTAGCCTGGCGGCCGGGCATAGTGGTTCATGCCTGTAATCACAGCACTTTGTGAGGCCAAGGCAGATGGATCACCTGAGGTCAAGAGTTTGAGACCGGCCTGACCAATATGGTGAAACCCGTATCTGGCTTGAACCTGGGAAGTGGAGGCTACAGTAAGCCAGTGTCATGCCACTGTGCTCCAGCCTGGGCGACAGAGTGAGACTCTTAAAAAAAAAACCCAAACAAAAAAAAACAACAATTCTTTATCTTGATTACTGAGTTTTTTGGTGCCCTCTTACAATTTGTATCTGAGGAGAGCACCTTTCCTTTTCCCATAAAAGCATATACAGGCTGGGAACAGTGGTTCATGCCTGTAATCGCAACACTCTGGGAGGACAGAGAGGGAGGAGTGCTTGAGCCCAGAAGTTCAAGACCAGCCTGGGCAACATAGTAAGACTTCATCTCTACAAAAAGAAAAAAAATTATCCAGGCATGGTGGCACATGCCTGTAGTCCAAGCTACTCCAGCTGCTTGAGAGGATGAGGCGGGAGGATAACTTGAGGTCGAGGCTGCAGTGAGCTGTGATTATGTCACTGCACTCCATCCTGGGTGACAGGGTAAGACCTTGTCTCAAAAAAACAAAAAACAACAACAAAAAAAAACCATGCACCATGTCAGAAGTTCCTAAGAACTATTATTATTGTACAATAATTGACTTTCAGATTGCTGACCTTGAGCCATAAAAAAAGCTCAATACTTATTACAATGCTTAAGAGAACAGAGAAGCCTATAGCTTATTTTAAAAAGATATCCCCTGTAATGTTATTAAAGTAGTATGACTTTTGGCCTTTATGAAGGGAAGGGGCTTCAGTTATGTAGGACATTCATTTACGTGAAACAGAGTGACAATGTCAGATAATAAAGCATTCTGGAATCTAGGCAGAATTGAAGTGATTTTTGTCGATGTACTAGCCAAGTGCCAAGTACTCAATGAGCTCTTCAACTGAAATAGTGTCTATCTGTATGTAAAACTTGCAGTGTTCTTTGAATACTGTCTGTTTCTCAAAGTTACCCAAGGAAAAAAAATAAAGTTATTTCCAAAAGCCCTTCCCACATTTCTGTGACCTTACCAAGGTCACTATTTTACCTCTTTTTGGTGGTCGTACGTGGTATGTTAAGTCATTAATGACCAGCTTAAAGTCATCAAGGAGGAGGAGGTCTATTCCTGTTGAAGCAGCAACGCGAACACCATCTGTGAAAATTTCAAATGAAACTTGTCATACATCCACAATTATTCAAGAATAATCAGGAAAATTCAATCTTCAAAATCGTTTTCAAAAATTACCTCTTCCTTTTAAAATTTCAGTTAACTTTTTGCCTCATTTCCTATGCAAACAAAGTTTAGGTTGAAGCTCTGTTTTTAGGACTCAAGTTTGTGAAGATTTAACAACAGCTTTTCCTGTGAACTATATGAGCAAGTGAAATAATTAATGGTCATAGTTCTATAGGTGTACATTGGAAATCTAGGGTCACTGGGAGAGCTGTATGGACTTAACATTGTCTATAATGGAAGCCGGTTGAGTAAAAAAAAAAAATTTTCTGACATATGGTACTTTTCAGTATAGTCACTGATTAGTTGCCAATAATTCAGTAGAGACAGATGCTGGGGTTAGCAAAGTATTATACATCCACCAGCTGGTCTACTAATTATATTGCCAGATGAGTAGAAATGTGGTAATTGTTAACTGGTGAATCCAGGTGAAGGGTAAATGGGCATTTATTGTACTAACCTTTCAAGTTTTCTGTAGGTGTGAAAAATTTTAAAGTAAAAATGGGGAAAACACAATGGGAAAAAAACTTAAAAATGGGAAAAAAACTTAAAAAGATTAAAAAATAAATAAATGAAATACATAAAATGGTAATTTTTAGTGCCTTAGTTTATATTATTTTCAAATCATATACTTCTTTATTTTGGCAAACTTTTCTTTCCAGAGATGAGGGTTTAACTACTGGAAGTATTTATTCTGCACCTAAAGTAATGATAAAAAGTCTCAATAATATAAAATGTGATTGATTGTTCACCCTTGCTCATGGCATTATATGTGAGCTGCTTTTGAATGAGATTCCCTGTGCATACACATTTGCTAAAACCAATCAATTATACTCCGAGTACCACTGGGAGAGAAATCACTTTCTCTCCTGGTAAGTGCTAAGCAAAAGAAAAAAGTTTTCTGAAGTTAACAGTATAGGGTTCTTTTGTAGCTATGTGTGTGGTGTATGTATATGTCTAGAAATGGTGTGGGGTGAAATGAGGGGTAGATGGTAATTAATAATGATGGTGACTATACCTGGTGAATAGATAGCAACTCTGTCAATTCCCCGATCCTCTTCTTGCAGTTGTCGTAAAAATACACCAACAGAGTCAGAGATAGGCTTGAGTGTGAACTGACAGCGTTCACGCCGGGATGGTAGCCTCACAGATATCACAGGTAACCCATTTTGATAAACCACTGTAACATCTGAATGAAAAAGACCCACAAACATATGATAATTGGATTTCAATGTAAGTTAAAGTCACATTATTACTATTCTTGCATGGGGGTCTATTATTAGTGTGATTTAAAATGTTTTCAAAGAAGGTTTAAGAACATGCCCTTTAGCTTTAGTTGAAGGTTATTCTGGGAACTGGCTTATAAAAGATCAAATGGATCACATAGCTCATTTTACAGATATGAAAAAACAGGCAAGGAACTGTCTTCTGAGTGGGTCAAGGAGAGGCTTTCCCAAGGATATCAGGTGAAGTTCTTGATATTGGTGAATACAAGCCCTGGTTCCATTTAGCAAGATTTTATTAAGCAGTCAGAGATTGCTGGGCCAGACTTCATAGCCTGTAGGATGTGCCTCTCGGGATCCAGAGCTTTCAAGAAGTACACTAATAAGTGAGACTCTTACTCCAAAACAGTCAAGTCATGTATATATAGTACAGTATTATATCCAAGCTGATAAGTGAGAAATAAAAGTGAAATCCTAAGCCCCTCAACTGACTGAATGGACTCCCTCTTGGCCAAAGGGACCCAGGGTAAACCTTTAAAGCTAAGTTCTCAGCCATGACAGGATGGGAGGTCAGACACAATTCATTATATCCCTTCCTTGCTAGCCACCATTAGGCATTCTTTCCTAAGGGCTTAAGACAAACTAGCCCTTTCAAAAGATTCCACCACTGATATCAACCAATTAACTGACCAACACTGCCCCTCTTTTTTGCCTGACAAGAGGCCACCGACCGTGGAGTGGTTCTGGCCAGTCTACGGAGAATGAGCAGTGAGGGTTTTCACACCCTCTGCTTCATCTTTTGATGCCAGAGAGCTGAAAACTCCACCCTCAGATCATGCTGACGTAGCCATTTTTTGTACACGGGACCCATGAAGGGGCATGAAGCTCAATTGTGCATACACACGTTTCTCCTTTCATAAATATGCATGGCCTCTCCTATAGCATACTGAGTATGTATATTTGGCCACCCTGCTCAGCATGCATCCTGTTCTTTTTGCCTCTTCCTCAAAGTGTCTGTTTTTGGCTTCTGAATGCAGGCTACACTTCCCAGCCTGTCAGAATGGCCGCCCTGCAGCCTGTAACCTTTATGAGAACTATAGGTCTCCTTTCCAAATTTATGAACCTCGCCATTCTTCAGTTGTCATAAGTTAGCATTCTATCAAAAACAATTCATGTTCTCTTGAACGTCTTCATGAGCTTGGCTAGACAGAACCAAAACTCAGATGTTTAAGATTTTATAACAAAATGTTATGAAGGGAAAATTTATTATGAACTATTAAATTGAAGGGATCTTCTACAAAAGTATAGCATAGAATGCCTATTTCCTTATTTTTTCCCTCAGTATTCTTGATTTGTAGGGTCCCAGTAGAACAACTATCAAAATAACCCTCTTTCAGAATAATTTTCAAATACATTTTATTAAAAATGCATTTTTAAAATAAAAAATTTTTACATAAGCAACTAAGCATTTAAAGATGATGTTAGCCCTGAGGAAAGAAAACAGGCTTTGGAGTCAAATATGGGACTGAATCTTGGCTCTGTAATTTTGGGCATATTATATAACTTCTCTGAGCCTCACTTTTTTCATATATAAAATGGGCTTTGGCCAGGCATGGTGGCTCATGCCTGTAATCCCAGCACTTTGGGAGGCCAAGGTGGGCAGATCATGAGGTCAAGAGATTGAGACCATCTTGGCCAATGTGGTGAAATCCTGTCTCTACTAAAAATAAAAAAATTAGCTGGGTGTGGTGGTGCACGCTTGTAGTCCCAGCTACTCGGGAGGCTGAGGCAGGAGAATAACTTCAACCCAGGAGGTGGAGGCTGCAGTGAGCCAAGATCACGACACTGCACTCCAGCCTGGCAACAGAGTGAGACTCTGTCTGAAAAAAAAAAAGGGGGGGTTTAATCCCTAACTCACAGAGCTGTTGTGAGAAATCAGTGAAATACATAAATAATTTAAAACACTTAGCATATTACACGATACATAAATGATAATGTTTCCTTACTAGCTTCTTTGAAGAATCAAAAGTTGACCAGATGTGGCAACATGTGTCTGTAGTCCCAGCTACTCAGGAGGCTGAGGCAGGAGGACTGCTTGAGCCCAGGAGTTTGAATCTACAGTGAGCTATGATTGTGCCACTGCACTCCAGCCTGAGCAACCGAGTGGGACCCCATGTCTAAACACTTTTTTTTTTTTTTTTTTGAGACATCTTGCTCTATTACCCAGGAGTGCAGCGGCATGATTACACTTCACTGCAGACTCGAGCTCCCAAGCTCAAGCGATTCTCCTGCCTCAGCCTCCCAAGTTGCTGGGACTACAGGCGTGCACCACCATGCCAGGCTATTTTTTCTTTTTTTTTTTGTAGAGACAGGGTTTCACCATGTTGCCCAGGCTGGTCTTGAACTCCTGAGCTTGAGCAGCGACCCGCCTTGGCCACCCAAAGTGCTGGGACTAAAGGCACGAGCCACTATGCCTGGCTTCTAAAAACAATTATTAAAAATAAAATAAGAGTCAAAAATTACATTCTATTATGCTTCTAAGGATTTATATCCCTACTAATTAAAGAGTTTATAGCGAATGTGTGTTAAGATTAATGTTTTGGAAATCCAAAATGCATCAGGCTTTCCATAGTTGTAGTTGTAGACATTTACATCTTATTTCCTTGTCTATTCTAGTAATTTATAAGGCCTACATTACATACAAAATCTTCACATTAAAATCTTTCATGATTTGAATTTTCAAGAAATAACCCTAATTGAGACATAGTTTATAAATAACAAAATACATTCTTACTTAAAATGGAAATCTGATGAGTTTTTACATAAGAATCAAAATAAAGAACATTTCTATGATTCCCCCAAATTCTCTGATCCCCATCCCAGTTAATCCCTGGGTAACCATTGATCTGATTTTTGTCACCACAGATTATATTAGGTTTTTATAGATTTTTTATATAAATAAAATCACGCTATGGACCCTTTTATATTTGGCTTCTTTCTCTTGGCATGATTATGAGATTCACCTATGTTGTTATTAGTAGTTCATTAATTAACTAGTTCATTAGTAGTCATTCATTTGTATTGCTGAGAAGGGTGTCATTGCATAGACACACCACAACTTGTTTATCCTGTTGATGAACATCTGGGTTGTTTCCAGGTTTTGGCTATTATGAATAAAGCTTTTATGATTATTTGCATACAAGTCTTTGTGTGACATGTTTTCATAGTATATCTTTCCCTATCCTTTTACCTTATCCATGTTTTATTTAAAGTGAGTTTCCTGTAGAAAGCTTATAGTTGGGTCTTGCTATTTTATCCAATCTAACTATCTCTGCCTTTTAATTAAAGTATGTATATTATTTGCATTTAATGTAATTTAAGTATGGCTGAGTATAAGTCTACCATCTTACTACTTATTTTCTATTTGACCCTACTGTTCTTTCTTCTACTTTTCCTCTATTCTTGCCATTTTTTAGATTTACTATCTTTTAATCTCTTTAAAAAGGATTTTTTCATTTAATCACTATTTATTATAATTTAATCTTTTTTTTTTCACTTTTATTTTTTAGAGACAGGGTCCTAATCTGTCTTCCAGCCTGCAGTACAGTGGTGTGATCACAGCTCACTGCAGCCTTGATTTCCTGGGCTCAAGTGATCCTCCTACCTCAGCTTCCTGAGTGGCTAGGACTATAGGCATATGTAACTATGCCTGGATAATTTTTTTTTCGGTGGGGGTAGAGACAGGGTCTCACTATGTTGCCCAGGCTGACCTTGAACTCCTGGACTCAAGCAATTCTCACACCTCAGCATCCCAAAGTGCTGGGATTACAGGATTGAGCCACAATGCCCAGGCTAATCTCTGCTATTGACTTATTAAATATACCTTATTTTATTTATTTATTTATTTATTTTTTGAGATAGGGTCTTGCTCTGTTGCCCAGGCTGGAGTGCAGTAGTGTGATCTTGGCTCACTGCAACCTCCACCTCCTGAGTTCAAGCCATTCTCCTGCCTCTACTTCCTGGGTAGCTGGGACTACAGGTACCCATCACCACAACCATACTAATTTTTCTTCAGTAGAGACAGGGTTTCACTATGTTGGCCAGGCTGGTCTCAAACTCCTGACCTCAAATGATCCGCCCGCCTTGGCCTCCCAAAGTGCTGGGATTACAGGCATGAGCCACCACGGCTGGCCCTTATTTTATTTTTTTAAGCATTACTCTAGAGCAAGTATTGCTAAACTTTTTTCTGTAAAGGCTGAGGTATTAAATATTTTAGACTCTGTGGGTCATAAGATCTCTGTTACAACTATAAACTCTGTTACTGTGGTGCAAAAGCAGCCACAGGCAATACGTAAACAAATAGGCACGGCTGTGTTCCAACAAACTTTATTTATAATAAGCAATAGGCTGGCTTTGGCCTGTAGGTCAGGGGGTCGCCAACCCCCAGGCCACAGACTGGTACCATCGGAAAAGTGTCTTACACGAAACTGGTCCCTGGTGCCAAAAAGGTTGAGGAGCACTGCCGAAGGTCACAGTTTGCTGAATTCTGCTCTATGTTATACATCTTTACCATATCACAGTCAGTCTTCAAATAATATAATATCACTTTAGGTATAGTTTAGAGGACCTTACAACAAATACTTCCATTTCCCCTTCTTTGCATTCTTCGTGGTATTATTCTCACACATTTTTTACATATATTATAAACTGCACATTATTTTTGTGTGGTTTACCTTTTGATTATCTTTTAAAGAAATTTTGTTTTGCATAGTATATGATAGGAGTTTGCGTATATTCTTATCTTTGTTCCTCTATGTCTTTTTTCCTCTGTCTGCCTTTTTAAAACTTTTACTTTTTAATAAAGACAGGGTCTCATTCCGTTGCCCAGGCTGGAGTTCAGTGGCACCATCATGGCTCACTCAGTCTCAAACTACCGGGCTCACTGGATACTCCCGCCTCAGCCTCCAAAGTAGCTAGGACTACAGGTATGTGCCACCATGCCCAGCTAATTTATTTTATTTTTGAGACAGAGTCTCGCTCTGTCACCCAGGCTGGAGTGCAGTGGTGTGATCTTGGCTCACTGTAGCCTTCACCACCTTCAAGCGATTCTCCTGCCTCAGCCTCCCCAATAGCTGGGATTACAGGTACACACCACCACACTCAGCAAATTTTTGTATTTTTAGTAGAGATAGGGTTTCACCACGTTGGCCAGGCTGGTCTCGAACTCCTGACCTCAGGGGATCCATCTGCCTCAGCCTCCCAAATTGCTGGGCCAGCTAATTTTTTTAATTTTAATTTTTAATTTTTATTTTTATAGAGACAGGTTCTCACTATGTTGCCCAGCCTGGTCTCAAGCAATCCTCCTGCCTTGGCTTCCCAAAATGCTGGGCTCACAGGTGTAAGCCACCATGCCCAGCCCTCTGCCTCCTTTTCAATATTTTCCTTTTATCACTGGTTTTCAACAATTTGACTGTGATGTGCTTTGCTTTCTTTATGAATGGTTGGGAGTTGTTATTTTTTAGATCTGGCTTTCCTCAAATTTGGAAAACTTTTGACCTTTATTCAACTATTATTTTTTTCTGTCTGCTACCCTTCTGGGATTCCAATTAAACTTATGTTAGGCCATGTGATATTGTCTCACAGGTCACTGAGGCTTTCTTCATACATTTCAGGGGCTTTTTTCCCCCTCTCAGTTTCATTTTGGATAGTTTTAATTGCAATATGCTTCAACATCATGGATTTTTTTCTTCTGCAGTGTCTAATTTACTGGTAATTCCATCTATATGGTGTTTTCATTTCAGACATATTGTTCACCTCTAGAAGTTGCATTTCTTTTTATATTTTCCATTTCTTTTCACATTATACTTACATTTTTCCTTTTCTCTATGAGCATAAGGATCATATTTATAATAGCTATTTTAACATTCTTGGCTGTTTATTCCATTATCTCTGACATTTCCAGGTCTGTTCATTGACTGAATTTTTGGAAGACTTATTTTTTTGCTTCTTCATATGCCTAGTAATTTTTGATTGGTGGTTAGAAATTTTTAATTTTACATTGTTGAGTGCTGGATCTTGTATAGTTAAATTACTTGCATGTTAGTTTGGCCCTTTCAAGACTTCAAAAAATTCTTTTAGGACAGATCTAGAGAATCCTTTATTCTAGGACCAATTTGTCCCTACTTCTAAGATATGGTTCTTCTGAGAATGTCTACCAAATGTTCATGTGTTCAAGTGTATCTCTCTACTGTGGCTAGAGGGAAGCAAAATTATTCATTTTATATTACTGGCAATAGTTATTTTCTAGGAAGTTGTTCTAGCCTGGTCTTATGGTTTAGAATTCAGCCAAAGCCTCACAGGATGCCTATGCAGATTTCCGAAATTCTTCTTTCTCTTCATAGCTCCTTCCTCTGTAAATCTCTGTCTCATAAAGTCTAGCTGCCTTGGGATTTACAAACTCTGATCTCTGTTTCTTCATTTTAACTAGATGGCCAAGCTCTGTTTCCCCTCTCTGTGATGCAGTTTAGAGGCTGCCTCAGGCTGTAAACTCAACCAATGCAGGTTTCAACTCATTTGTTCCTCTTATCTCAGGCATCACAGTCCTGTGTGCCTATTGTCCAGTGTCTGAAAACAGTTGTTTCAGATATTTTGTCTGGTGTTCTAGTTGTTTATAGCAGGACAGTAATTCCCATAGCAGTTAACACTTCATGGATGTATGATTTGAATTTTTACATAAAAACTAAAAGGCAAAAACAGAAATCCTTATTGCCTTTTTCCTTCCAGAGGAATAGTCTGTTTCCTAAGGAAGAAGAGGTCAAAATAGTAATTTGAATTGAATATATAGCATGTACTACCTAAAGTTTGCAATACCTAAAGATATTTTTAAAATTTGTCATATTCCTTCTTGTTCTAAAAGAATCCTTAACAATTAATCTACTGTTTCCTGAAGTCAGACCCACTAACATGAGAATATTTCTATCTTTTCTATAGGCAGTAATGATGATGAAGTCATTAAGATCAGTGATTAAATTATCCAATTATCCCCTTTCTGTATGTGAAAAAGAGTAACCACAGATCAAGAAGCAGAGAGAGTTGAATTTAAATATGAGATAGAATCTGTGAGTCTGAAATATATTTGGAGGACCTTGAAACTGTCTTTGCAAAAATTATAAAAGTGAGAAAATTATGACAGTGAAAGACACCTAATCTAACCAACCCCATATTTCTTTTAACCTCCAAACTGCCCTTGGTCATTCCTGGGCTTGGGCCTAGCTAGCTTTGGGAGAAATTTAGTTTTTAGTTTAAATAATATGCCTTCCCCCAAAATAAACTGCCTTCACAAAACTAACGAAACAGCAACAGGTTAGGAAGATGGGAGGAGGCTGAATTCTGCTAAGATTTAAGTGGAAGGGATTACCAAGCCATTATTCCAGAGGTCACAAGATTTGCAACTTCCCCACACCCACTCATGCAGATAACATCACTGTTGTAGAACCTAAGATTGGCCTTTTGAGATGTCCTTTCAGGCTCCTGTGGCCCCCACCCAGAAGAGGACTCAGCACATGAGGACCATTTTCCACACCCCTATGACTGCATCCACAACCAATCAGCAGCACTCATTCCCTTAGCCCCCTGCCCACCAAACTATCCTTGAAGAATCCTGGCCTCCAATTTGGGGAGACTAATTTGAGTAATAAAACTCCAGTCTCCTGTTCAGACAGCTCTGTGTGAATTAAACTCTTTCTCTATTGCAATTCTCCTCTCTTAACAAATTGGTTCTATCTAGGCAGTGGGCACAGAGAAGCTGTTGGGCAGTTACAAATGCACTAAAACATCAGTTTCACAGGTAAATGCTTAGGGGTGACTGTTTTAAAATAACTGAGACAAAGTCAACAGAGAATATGAAGGTCTTTCATACCCAATTTAACTTCTTCCTTTAAAGAGCATGATGCTTTTTTCAAGGGAATGAAATAAGAAAGCTTTTGAGAAACTCTACAAGGAATAATGCAATTCAGAGCTGACAAGCCTTTATTATACTGCTTTTGAAATCCCAAGGCCTGCTTCTTTCCTACACAGTACATTGTAATGTCAATGTTAGATTTCTTAGTTTGCAACTCAGGAATAACAATTGCCAAGGTTCCTCAAGTTTCACAATATAAACAATAAACAGCTGGCTGTAGTGAAGTCACAATGGGTATTCATAAGCTAATGACAGTTGTCAGCTACTATTATCTAGATAAAAAATATTCTTTTAAAGTATAAATTGCATCAAGTGGCTGTTTGGTTGGATTTTTTTATCTTTTGTTTTGATTTCCATGTGAATAAAATAAGAAATAATATAAGTATGTTCCAGAGCAGTGTGCTTCAAAAAAAGCCTAGAAATTATGGAGCATTCAACATGAATACTTAGAGCTAGAACATGATAACAGATTTAGGCATAAAAACAAAAAGCTGTGGAATTGTGCAGACTAAGAAGAGTAGTGCAGGAACTACAAACAATTGCATTTGAAGAAGGAATACATATTTTAAAAATGCCTTTGAGGCATCAGGAGTTGAAAAAATAGTCATAAAATACAAATGCTTATTATTTTGTAAAATATTTTTTAAATGCTTCTAAAAATATATAGTATGAAGTTTGGCTGGTGTTCAAAATAATGAGCAAAATCTCCACTAAAATATATCACCTGTATATATCTTGAGGGCTTATGATGAAATGGACTTGGTACACAAGGAAGCACATGCTGGGGTTTTTCTGCAAAGCTACTTGGAGTAGAACTATATATGATGGATGATTTCAGGGGCTTATGATCTTAACATTGTCGATTTCCTCCCCATTTTCTGTAATATTCTGCATCATAAGTGTGAGATATAATCATAGAATTTCAGTGTTGGAAGGCCAGAGAGATCATATAAACCAAAATCCTTCTTTTGCAGCTAAGAATAACAGAGTCTAGTAACGTTAGATAATATTCCTGGGCCAGGCGCGGTGGCTGATGCCTGTAATCCTAGCACTTTGGGAGGCTGAGGCGGGTGGATCACCTGAGGTCAGGAGTTCGAGACCAGTCTGGCCAACATGGTGAAACTCCATCTCTACTAAAAATACAAAAAATTAGCTGGGTGTGATGGCAGACACCTGTAATCCTAGCTACTCAGGCACCTGAGGCAGGAGAATTACTTGAACCTGGGAGGCGGAGGTTGCAGTGAGCTGAGATCGTGCCACTGCACTCCAGCCTGGGCAACAAGAGCAAAATTCTGTCTTAAAAAAAAAAAAGAAAAAAAGAAAAAGATAATACTGCTAAGGTCACAGAGTTCAGTCCAGTGCAATTTGGATCTCATCATTTGACTAAGAAATCCTCTTCTAGGTCACACATGACATTAGGTTGCTAAATTCAGTAGAAATTTTAGCTCTTAACTTGCTTGTTTTAGCAGCATCTAATGACGTTAACGACTCCCTCCCTTTGTAAAAAGTTTCCCCACTGGCTTCTATGATGCTTCTAGCTTTTCTTTCTGTCTAGACCTTCTAATTTCCCCTCATAAGCTATTCTTCCTCTATTCATCCCTTAAAAGTTTCTAAGTGCTTTGTCCTAGGCCTCTGTGCTTCTCAATTCACACACTCTCGAGGCAATCTCATGTCCTGCCAAAGTCTCATGTAAATGCTGATGATATCAATTGTCTGCTAGAAATTGGGTCTTCCACAGCCGTAACTGAAACTCAAAAGTCCTAAAAGTGAATCCATCTTCCCTAACCACCCATAATCTCAACCAATAACACCACCATTATTTTATTTTTGACCAAGCCAGAAAATTACCTGGCATCCTTGACTATTCGTAGAGCCAGAATCTGACATTCCTCATATCTTATCAGTCATCATGTGCTTTCATTCGATTTTTTTTTTTTTTTTTTTGGAGTCTTGCTCTATCATCCACGCTGGAGTGCAGTGGTGGAATCTCGGCTCACGGCAACCTCCACCTCCCAGGCTCAAGCGATTCTCCTGCCTCAGCCTCCCGAGTAGCTGGGATTACAGGTGCCTGCCACCATGCCCAGCTAATTTTTTGTATTTTTAGTAGAGATGTGGTTTCACTACATTGGCCAGGCTGGTCTCAAATGCCTGATCTCGTGATCCACCCATCTTGGCCTCCCAAAGTGCTGGGATTACAGGTGTGAGCCACCAACCCCCGGCCCTTTCTATTTTTAAACAGCTCTAAGCCCTCTGATACTCTCTACACTACCACCATTTTAGTCCGGGCCACCACCATCTCTTTCTTCTATCAGCTACATTGTAATTGGAGTCCTTAATTCCAGCCTTGCTCCTGTTCAATTTTCCACACTGAAGCAGGGTGATCTTTTTCCAAATGAAGCCACTATCCTGAAGTTGGTAGTTGGTGTTTACCATTTCCATCCATTTATACACACATACACGCACAGGCAGACACACACACACGCATGCACAAACATATATCTCAATACACAATATTTAGTATTGTGATAGCCAGCCTTCAAGAAGGCTCTCTATAATCCTTGACTGTAAGTATTTGCTATGGTTTGAATGTCTCCTCCAAAACTCACCTTGAAATTTAATTGCCACTGTAACAGTGTTGAGAGGCAGGACCTTTAAGAGGTGATTAGGTCATGAAGGCTCTGCCCCGTAACTGGATTTTTGCCATTATCATAGGAGTGGGTTAGTTACTGGGGGAGTGGATTCCTGATAAAACAAAAAAGGTGAGTTCAAGTCAATTTCCCCTCTCTGTCTCCTGTGCGCACTTCCTCACCATGTGATGCCTTCTGCCATGTTACAATGCAGCAAGAAGACCCTCACTAGATGGACTCCTCGATCTTGGACTTCCCAGAACTGTAAGACAAATCAATCTTTTCTTCATAAATTACTCAGTTTGCAATTGATATAGCAGCAAAGAAATGGACTAAGATAGTATAGATGCCTCTTATGATGAGATTACCTCTGCATAAACCCACTGTAAGTCAAAAAATGCATTTAATACCCCAACAAATCCATCATAAAGTCAAAAAACCATAAGTTGAACCATCAGAAGTCAGGGATTGTCTATATTCATGCCCTGTGTAGTGTCATCCACATCAAATCAGGGCTGGTCTGCAGAACCAATATGATACAGATGAAGTGATGATGTGTAACTTCCAAGACTATGTCATAATAGGCTTTACTTCTGCTTTGGTCTCTTGTATACTTGCTCTAGGGGAAGCCAGTCATCATATCATGAGGACAATCCTGCAGCCTATGGAGAAGCCCACATGGAGAAGTGGTACCTTCTTGACCAAAAGTAAACTTGTCAACCATGTTAGTGAGTCACCTTAGAATCACATCTTCCGGCCTCAGTCAAGCCAGATGATTAAGGCCCTGACTGACATGGGGCTGCACCTTCATAAGACTACACACTGCTCAGCCAAACTATTCCTAAATCCCTAATCCACAGAAACATGAGAGATAATAAAAGATTAGTTTATGCCCCTTTGTTGTAATTTGCTGTACAGTATTAAATAACCAAATATAGTATGACTTTGCATATATTTATATTTTATAGTAATATCCCCTATACATGGAGGATATGTTCTAAGACCCTCAGTGAATACCCAACTGCAGATAGTACAGAACCCTATATATAGTATTTTTTTTCCTATACATACATACCTATGATAAAGTTGAGGAACTACCTATTTCTGGCTTTTGACCGGAGGCTATGCTTCCCAGCCTGTTAGAATGGCCACCCTGAAGGTTGCAACCCTTTATGAGAAATGAAGTTCTCCTTTCCAAATTTATAAACCTTGGAATTCTTCAGTTGACATGACTGGCCTATGAGGATGGGATCTGTGGAGAACCCCAGGTTCCCCCAACATGATCAGAAATCATTATATAGGACAGGTGCAGTGGCTCATGCCTTAAATCCCAGCACTTTGGGAGGCCCAGTCGGGCAGATTACTTGAGGTCAGGAGTTCTAGATCACCCTGGCCAACATGGCAAAACTCTGTCTCTAGTGAAAAAGTGCAAAAAATTAGCTGGGCATGGTAGCATGTGCCTGTAGTCCCAGTTACTTGGAAGGCTGAGGCAGAAGAATCGCTTGAACCCGGCGGAGGTTGCAGTGAGCCGAGTTTGCACCACTGCACTTCAGCCCGGGCGACAGGGCGAGACTTCGTCTCAATAAAAAAGGAAATTGATACACTGACATCTAAAGCTCACCTGTCTCCCTGACCACACTGGGAGGAAGCTTCCCTGGATCTAAGATCTCTTACTTTTAGGTAGAAGATTTTGGAGGCTTTATTCCTCTCCATTTGGATTATTCCTTTCCACTCCTTCCCTTCATTGCTTCCTGGTCCCTTCCCAGTCCCTATCCTGGTTCCCTCCATCTGGACCCTAAAGGGAACAACTTTGTTAGCTCTGGCTTTGAGGGGTGGGAGGAGCCATCCCAGTTCAGTCAAACATTTTCATTTTCAAAAAAGAAGAAAAAAATTTTTTTTAAGTTTAATTTATAAATTAGGCACAATAAGAGATTATCAGAAAGAACTAAGAAAAAAATAGAACAATTAAAACAACATGCCAGCATCACTACTCTTGTACATGGGGGGTTAGTATTAAGTAAAATAAGGGTTACTTGACCACAAGTACTGCAGTACTACAACAGTCAGTCCGGTAACTGAAACAGCTACTAAGTGACTAATGCGCGAGTAGCATATAAAGCATGGATATGCGGAACAAAGGGATGATTCACATCCCAGGTGGGATCGAGCAGGATAGCACAAAATTTCATCACACTACTCAGAACAGCATACAATTTAAAACTTATTAATTGGGCCGCGCGCAGTGGCTCACACCTGTAATCCCAGCACTTTGGGAGGCTGATGCAGGCAGATTACTTGAGGTCAGGAGTTTGAGACCAGCCTGGCCAACATGGTAAAACCCTGTCTCTGCTGAAAATACAAATATTAGCTGGGTGTGGTGGCAGGCACCTGTAATCCCAGCTACTCGGGAGACTGAGGCAGGAGAATTGCTTGAACCTGGGAGGCAGAGGTTGCAGTGAGCTGATGTTGCACCACTGCACTCCAGCCTGTGACAGAGCAAGACTCTGTCTAAAAAAAAAAAAAAATTTGTTTATTTCTGGAATTTTCCATTTAATATTTTCAGACTGCGGTTGCCCGTGGGTAACTGAAACTATGGAAAGTGAAGCCATGGAAAAAGGGGTGGAGGAGAGACTCCTATATATAAAGGATCATGGTGTATACAACCCTCTAAAACTTGCCTTTTATGATAATCATTGCTTTCAGGTTTATCAAAGCTGAATCATATTTCTGGAAATACTTAAACTCCTATATATAAGGAAGTGGTAAATTTTAAAAAAAGAAAAAAAACTCCTATATAGAATTTCATTCTATGAATACATTGCTTAATGACAGGGATACATTCTGAGAAATGCATCATTAGGTGATTCTGTCACTGTGTGAACATCATAGATAATATTTACAAAACTTAGAAGGTATAGCCTACTACACACCTAGTAGGTATATAGGTATTGCTCTTAGGCTACAAACCCTGTATACCATGTTACTGTGCTGAATACTGTCAGCAACTGTAACACAGTGGTAAGTATTTGTATATCTAAACATTCCTGAACACAGAAAAGGTGCAGTAAAAATACAGTATTATACTCTTTTGGGACCAACATCATATATGTGGCTCAATGTTGACTGAAACATTGTTGTTATTCGGTACATGCATGACTGTATACCGTAATTTGTATATTGAAAAACCAGATTTTCCCCCTATTATAAATAAAAATAAGGCTAAGAGAAAGTAGCACTACTCAATGTTTTTAGCTTCTGATGTAAATTTTTACTTCCTTTCAGAGCCTTGTGTTTCACATTTTACTCCTTAATTCATCTGGAACTTATTTTTGTAATGTAGAGAAGTTGATTGTAATAGCACCATTTATTAAATAGTCTACCCTTTCTCCTTGGCTTTACCATGCTAATCAATCACATGTCAGATTTCTATATATGCAAGCTTCCTCTAATCTGATCCAACAATCTTTCCTGTACTAATACTTCATTGTTTTGATTATCATAGTTTTATAAATATGTCTTAATATGTGCTTAGGTACCACATGCCCCCTTGTTTTCCTATTCCAAATTTATCTTAGTTTTTTATATAGCTTTACTCTTTCATGTGAATTTTTAATTAAGTTGATCAGCTCCTACTGGGGTTTTGATTAGCATTGCATTGAGTTTATAAATTCATTCTTCATATCTATTAACATGGTATAACTCTGCATTTATTCCTATCTTAATGTCCTTCAATAAAGTTTATTATTCTCAATAAATGTCTTACATTTTATTTTTACTAGTTTCATGCCTAGATGCCCTCAAGTAATTTAACAATCACTTATATTCCTAAGGATTATTCCAAAAGTCTATATGCTTTTTTGTTAAATTATATGTTAGACAAAATATAAGATTGTCATTTTAATAGACTAAACTAAATATCTATCTACTTTGGTGACAATAAGGAGTTTCCTTATACATTATCACAAAAACATCCTCAGAATATCTATATATATATATTTTTTGAGACAGAGTCGCACTCTTGTCACCCAGGCTGGAGTGCAGTGGCACGATCAGGGCTCACTGCAGCCTTGACCTCCCAGGTTTAAGAGATCCTCCTGCCTCAGCCTCCTGAGTAGCTAGAACTACAGGTGTATGCCTCCATGCACAGCTAATATTTTGTATTTCTATTTTTTTACATTTTTTTTTAGATGGAGTCTTGCTCTGTTGCCCAGGCTGGAGTGCAGTGGCACAATCTTGGCTCACTGCAACCTCTGCCTCCCGGGTTCAAGCGATTCTTCTGCCTCAGTCTCCCGAGTAACTGGAATTACAGGTGCCCACCATCATGCCAAGCTAATTTTTATATTTTTAGTAGAGACGGTGTTTTGCCATGTTGGCCAGGCTGGTCTCGAACTCCTGACCTAAGGTGATCTGCCTGCCTTGGCCCCACAAAGTACTGAGATTGCAGGCATGAGCCACCACACCCAGCCTAATTTTTTGTATTTTTAGTAGAGACGGTTTTACCAAGTTGCCTAGGCTGGTCTCCATCTCCTGAACTCAGGTGATCAACCTGCCTTGGCCTCCCAAAGTGCTAGGATTACAGGCGTGAGCTGCTGCACCTGACAGAATATCTATAATTAATATGTGTAAACAAAATGTGTTTGCTTCACAATAATCTCAGAAAAATCTACTTAAATATGTAAAATAATTAAAATTTTCTTTAAATGTCAAGAGAAGAAAAATGACTGCTTCCACTGAGTTTAACAAGGGGAAAAGACTGTAAGTTAAACATCAAACGCTGGCAAGGATGTGAAGCAAGAGGAACTCTCATTCATTACTGTTCGGAATACAAAATAGTACAACCACTTTGGTAGACGGTTTGGTGTTTTCTTACAAAAATAAACATATTGCTACCAACCACGATTCTCTGTATTTACCCAAAGGAGCTAAAAAATGCCCATATAAAAACTCGCACACAGATGTTTATAGTAGCTTTATTCATAACTGCCAAAACTTGGAAGCTTTATTCATAACTGCCAAAAATCAAGATGTCCTTCAGTAGGCAGGTGGACAAATTGTGGTACACCCAGATAACAGACTATTATTCAGTGCTAAAAAGAAATGAGCTATCAAGCCATAAAAAGACATAGAGAAAACTTAAATGTATCTTACTAAGTGAAAGATGTCAATCAGAAAAGGCTACATGCTGTATGATTCCTACTATAACACATTCTGGAAAAGGCAAAACTATGGAGACAGTAAAAGATTAGTACCTGCCTTCCAGGAGTTAGGGAGAAGGGAGACATGAATAGGTAGAGTACAGAGGATTTTTAGGGCGGTGAAACTCCTCTGTGTGATACTATAATGGTGGATACATGTCATATATACATTTGCCCAAAACCCATAGGATGTAAAACACCAAGTGTGAACCCTAACGAAAATTATGGACTTGGGGTTGTAATGATGCATCAATGCAGGCTCATCAATTATAACAAATGTACCCCTCTCATGGGGAGATATTCATCCTGGGGGAGGCTATGCAAGGATTTGGGGGCAGGGAATATATAGGATATTTCTGTACCCTTCTCTCATTTGGGATGTGAACCTAAAACTGCTCTTAAAAAAGTCTGCTTTTTAGTATTTTTGGTTAATTAACCTCTTTGAGAATCTGATAAAGCTATGGATGAACTTCTTCCTCAACCCTATTTCCTGAAAAAATCCAAACAGTTTATACATAAAAATTTTAGATATAATTTATAAAATAATTTTATTTATAATTTTATAATTATATTTATTATTTATAAAATATTTTATTCCAGTGCAATTATTATTGCACTGGAAACTGATTTTCTTCGTATTGCCGTATTTTAAAAATAAATGTTTACAAAACCTGAAGGATTATTTCCCTCAGTTTTGAACCAAAATTAATGGCCATTTCCTGGTTTTTAAAAAGAAATAAAATATACAAATTAAACAGAAAATAAGTGTTAATTCAAGAGGAAAGAACATGTAAATTACAAGCTGCTATTGTTTAGCTTGACTAAAGAGTCACATACTGCCCTAGTTTTGGAACATGGTAAATTGAATATTATCTTTGATATCCAAAAGGTTGTGTACTTTCTGTTTTGATGAAAAGTGGTACTGAAAATTCTGAGAAAGGTACATGGTAACAAACAGAATCACAGCTCACTTGGCGAAATGATGCTAGGTTAGGCTTGTGCAAGGAAACTAAGAATTGTCTGAGAATTATTTCATATCACTACTCAATACAATATCAAAAGTGAAAAGATTATAAATCCAGGTTTCATTTGTGAGGTTTTCTGTGTGGAGGTAATCTTTAAGATCTCTGCGGTTTTTCTATATGCCTACAGAGAAACTGACAAAACTTTTCATTCATGACTGGCCTACAGAGATGCTTCAAGTAGTAGAAAATTCACATGGTTGTCCATTTCTACAGGACTATAGGACTACAGGTGTGTGCCACCACGCCCAGCTAATTTTTTGTATTTTTAGTAGAGACGGTTTCACCATGTTGCCTAGGCTGGTCTCAAACTCCTGGCTTTACCTTACTCAGAGCAATAGCTTGGCTAAGAGTTTATGATTTTTCTGCCAAATCCGTAACAACAACTATAAGGTCTTGAATTCGATTACTCATTCATAAAGCCCGAAATATCCCCAAGTAAATCAAGCCATGATTAAACTCCTCCTGTACTAATCTTTCTTTTCTCTTAAAAAGCAAAATTCCTGCCAAATTTAATCAAGCAAAGGAGAATTTTAAATTTTTATCCTTTTGTTTGATAAAAACCTGTTCTCATGAAACTGATTACTTCTGTGGTAGCAGGCAAAACTTTTAGGCTTAAGAGTCTTCAAAGCCAGGATGTGCCAGTGGAAGAAAAGCAATGCGTTATTACAATGGGTGGAGCTGCTTTCTCCTCTGAGGCAGTATAAGTATGCACATTGCTAAGTTTGGAAGATGCACCATCTGTGCAGAGTACTAAGATCTTCATTACAGTCAAAAATTTTTTTGGGGTCAGGTGTGGTGGCTCACGCCTGTAATCCCAGAACTTTGGGAGGCCGAGGGGTGGATCACTTGAGGTTAGGAGTTTTGAGAACAGCCTGGCCAGCATGGTGAAACCCCGTCTCTAATAAAAATACAAGAATTAGCCAGGCATGGTGGCGGGTGCCTGTAACCCCGGCTACTTGGGAGTCTGAGGCAGGAGAATCACTTGAACCTGGGAGAAGGAGGTTGCAGTGAGCTGAGTGCCATTGCACTTCAGCCTGGCGACAAGAGCAAAACTCCATCTCAAAAAAAAATTCTTTTTTCTGGTAGTTATTTTGGCAAAGAAATTTAACAGTCTGTCAGAGATGCCGGTAGCCATTAATATTAACAGCCTTTGTAATTTTCACAAGAGACCTGGATATTAGGAATTTTTCTTTAATTGTGTCAACATGCACGTTAACAGACAAAAACTAGGAACTAACTGCTTTGAACAGTATCAGTTATTTTCATCAAGCTGCATTCTGGAGGAAAATGAGTTAGTTTCCAATTCCCTCAAAATTCACTTCAAAATATTGGAAAAAATGATGACAATCCTGAAGTGGATCTGAAATCTGACATAAATTTGCTTCTGCTCCAAGCAAAGTAGTTCACTGTCAGCACATAAAGCTTAAAGGTCTTTCCAATTTAATGTGGCTTCTTTTCTTGGTAATATAAAAGTCAATCTTGAAGAATCCTTCAAGAAAAGAGTTCTGTGATGAAACAAGTTCAACCACATTTTGGTAAAGTTTCAAACTGTAATTACTACTTAAAAAAAAATCTGAACTGTTGGATATATTTTTAAAATAAAAAAAATAAGGTGCTTCTGTTTTCACAACTTCGTATTTAAGTTGGTGAGAACTCTGCCACATTAAAATACTTAGGCTCTGTGTGCCCTATAATTTTTGGTGATTAAGTAGCTTTAATGCTTCATTTCTTTTTTGTTGTCAAGTCTTTTTAAAGTTGGAATGAAAGATATATAGTGGTGGGGTATAGTGGTTGGGTATGTATGTGCCCTCAATACAACAATGACACAGAATTTCCAACTGTGTACAACAGTTACTAACACGACTTGACAAAAAAGTCATTAATAACATTTGTCCCCTTTCCCTCAAAACTATTTTAAAAACTCACAAGAAAAACTCTAGACTATATAAAGAACTCTTACAACTCAATAAGAATAAGATAAATAGTCAAATGTTTTTAAAAGGTCCTTTGAATAGACACTTTACTAAATAAAATATCTGAATGGTTAATAAACACATGAAAAGATGTTCAATATCATTAATTATCAGTGAAATCCAAATTAAAACCACAATGAAGTATTATTACACATCCATTAGAGTGTCTATAATCAAGATTGATTGTACCAAGGTTGGGGAGGATGTAGGGAGACTGTCACACTGATGTACTTGCTGGTGGGAATGTAAAATGGTACAGTCACTTTGGAAAACAGTTTTCGGTTTCTTAAAAAATTAAGCATATACCTACAATATAACCCAACCATTCCATTCATAAGTATCTACCCAAGAAGAATGAAAACATGTCCATACAAAGACTTACAGGCAAATGTCGGCAGCAGCATTTTTTTTTGAGCCGGCGTCTCGCTTTGTCACCCAGGCTGGAGTGCAGTGGCGTGATCTCAGCTCACAGCAAGCTCCGCCTCCTGGGTTCACGCCATTCCCCGGCCTCAGCCTCCCGAGTAGTTGGGACTACAGGCGCCTGCCACCACGCCCGGCTAATTTTTTTTTTTTGTATTTTTAGTAGAGACAGGGTTTTACCATGTTAGACAGGACGGTCTCGATCTCCTGACCTTGTGATCCGCCCGCCTCGGCCTCCCAAAGTGCTGGGATTACAGGTGTGAGCCACCGCGCCCGGCCAGCAGCATTATTTTTAATAGTTCAAAATGGAAAACAATCCTAATGTCCCTCATTTGGTGAATGAATAAACAAAATGTGATATTTCCATATACTGGAATACTACCCAGCAATAAAAATAAAGAACTACAAATACACACTACAACACGGATAAGCCTTGAAAGCATTGTGCTGTGTAAAAGAAGCTAGATGCAAAAGACTACATATTGTATGAGTACATTTATACGACATTTTTGGAAAAGGTTTAACTACAGAGACAGAAAGCAAATTAGTGGTTACCTGGGGTTGAGGGTGTGAGTGAAGATTAGAACCGGGGAACTTAAAAAAAAAATTTGCTATCCTATCAACTGACAAAAAAGCAAGTGGTCCAAAGATGGACTGTTGTGGCCAGCCACGGTGGCTCACCCCTGTAATCCCAGCACTTTGAGAGACTGAGGTGGGTGGATCACCTGAGGTCAGGAGTTCGAGACCAGCCTGGCCAACATGGTGAAACCCCCTCTCTACTAAAAATACAAAAATCAGTCGGGCGTGATGGTGCGCGCTTGTAATCCCAGCTGCTAGGAAGGCTGAGGCACGAGAATAGCTTGAACCCGGGAGGCAGAGGTTGCAGTGAGCCGAGACCGCACCACTGCACTCCAGCCTGGGTGATGGAGCGAGACTCCATCTCAAAAAAAAAAAAATAGATGATTTGTTGTGACAGATGTACAATGATGGGTAAATTTTATGGTATGTGAAATACAGTTCAGTAAAGCTTCTTTAAAAAGTAACAGGACAGAAAACAAACAAAAAAAGCTGGAGCATATATCTGGTTCCCAAAACCACGCACAGACCTTAGATTTAGAATTTATATATTATCTATTACTTGAGTTGACTAAACAGATGATTGTTTATTATTAAACAGGAATTTTCAGATACTTTCATTATTAAAATTATTTGCCTGCAAACAATTTTTGTAGGGAAATCTTGTATCTTTTGTTAAGTACAAGATAAACATAACAACGCTCTAGCAATTCCCTCTCACTCTTTTTTTTTTTTTTTTTTTTTGTGAGACAAGGTCTGACTCTGTCGTTCAGGAGGGAGCAGTGCGGTAGCAGGATCCTAGCTCACTGTCACCTTGACTTCCCACCTCATTGCAGCCTTGACCTCCTGGGCTCAAGCAATCCTCCCATCTCAGCCTCCCAAGTAGCTAGGACAACAGGCACATGCCACCACGCCCAGCTAATTTTTGTATTTTTTAGTAGAGATGAGGTCTATGTTGCCCAGGCTGGTCTTGGAACTCCTGAGCTCAAGAGATCCTCCTGCCTTGGCCTCCCAGAGTGCTGGGATTACAGGCATGAGCCACCATGCCTGGCCCTAGCAATTCTTAATACAAGACAAATTGAGTAGGATTACATTTCTGGATAAAGAAATAAAAGCAGCTAGATAAGGCTATTTTTCTTGCTCTTTCTCTAGTTCACCTTTCACACTTTCCCAATAGCTAGAGTGAAGATAGGTCCTGGTCTACACTATTACAAAGTATCCGGCAGCCAGGCACGGTGGCTCACACCTGTAATCCCAACACTTTGGTAGGCTGAGGCGGGTGGATCACAAGGTCAAGAGATCGAGATCATCCTGGCCAACACGGTGAAATCTCGTCTCTACTAAAAATACAAAAAAAAAAAAAAAAATTAGCCGGGCGTGGTGGTGGGCGCCTGTAGTCCCAGCTACTCGGGAGGCTGAGGCAGGAGAATCACTTGAACCCGGGAGGCGGAAGTTGCAGTGAGCCGAAATTGCGCCACTGCACTCCAGCCTGGCGACAGAGCAAGACTCGGTCTCAAAAAAAAAAAAAAAAAGTATCAGGCATCTCCTTTCACTCTCAAAAGTGTTCTGAGTTGGATAAATTATACAAACTGTCTACAGCAGAATTATCCACATCTTTAACTTCCACTAACATGAAGGGAAACGCCTGGAGGCTTTAAAGACTTCAAGTAGGTATAAACCATATAACCATAAAAATTTTACTATTAGTCATTTTACAGTTGAGGATCTGGGGCACAGAGAAATTAAAATGAGAAGTCTAAGACCACATGTTTTAGATTTGAGGTCTTTAACACTAACACAACCACTCCTTACAGAATAAGAACTGTTTCTACATTTTTCTGCTGGAGGTGTTAACTATTACTATCTACATTTCACAAATGAGGAAACAGGCTTTGACTTATTACTTACCGGGGGTTATAAGGAGGTTAAATGGTAGAACTGGGATACAAACCTAGGTCTGCTTGTCTCCAAAGCTTGTACTCTAAACCTTTAAGCAGATTGCCTCTCATAAAAGTGAACATGGGTGTGAGTATGAGTATGTGTTTGTTCCATGGTTTGGTCTAGGGGAATCTGTATCACTATAAAATCGTATGCAAAATTTCCTATGTTTACATAAATTCTTCTAGAGAAAAGCTCTAGAGCTTTCAATAGATTCTCATAAGTATTTACGATACCAAAAAAAAAAAAAATCTAGAACCTGTTAGATTGCTTTGTTAGAGAGGTAAGCATTTAAGATAATCTACATATTTTATTATCAGCTGTTACCATCATAACCAGATTTGTCAACTAACATAATTAACAAGCAATTACTGAAAAGCAGTATATATAGGTATATTTACTAAGTATATAATACCATAATTATAGGATATGCTATTTTAGACCTTGTACTTCTAAAAACTGAGGGTCAAGCCCTCATTTAATACTGAAGATGACCAACAGTCACAACAAAGAGCAGGGAGTGATGGTAGAAATTTCTGTTACTGGTGACCAAACTCTACTTATTGGAGTAGCTGTGGATTAAGCAGTTTTCTCACATGCTATACTGACCTAAGGTGAAATTAACTTAGAAGTACAAAATTAGAAAGATATATAATAAGGACATCAAGCTACATTAAATCAAATAATTTTGTGCTTTTATTTCTTGATAACTAATATGAATTAGTTTTCTTAAGAAGGATAGTGTTGGTAGGAATTTGGGGAGACACTCTTTTTTTTCTTAAGTTGGTATCCTTTTAGCTTTTGTAAAAATAATATTGCCTTCAAACCCTCATAATGGCAACCTATCAGCATTTATGTCCTCTGATAACATTTGGCCAGATACCTAAGTATAACTGTACCATTGTTAAATTACTGAAATATCTCCATATGGATAGAATATAGGTATATATAACACAGCCTATATACAGATATATATAACAGGATAATAGTAACGGTAATAAGTAGCAAAATTAGTATCAATTCCAATATGAATTCATTAGTTCAAGTTAATTGCCACTAAATATCATAACCACCAATGGGACTTGACCTTCCAGCTGTAGTATAACATGTGACTTGGTTGATATTCTTTATGAATATATATTGATATATGTGGATATTGAATATACGACAATTTCAAACAATATCATAAAGACTAGAAATTTTTGAAAATAGTTCAGCAAAACTGAGTGGATTCAGAAATATAAACTTTTTTTTTTTTAACAGTGAAATTCTTTTTATTCAAACTATCTAATGATGGCACCCTGCAGTGGTAATGGAATAAGTCAGAACCTGGGAGTGGTGCTGGCACAGATGTGGACAGTCACCACTTGGCTATTTAATGGACCAAGCAGTGTCAAGAGGAAGAGAGATACCCACCCACTGCATTGAAGGAGCTTAAGGAGGGAAAGGAATATGTAGCATAGCCAGGTGGCATTATGGTCCTCTGGCTCTTGGCCACGTAGAAAGTACTGTTATCTGGGTACATACTGACCCTTGACTGGGGGCAACACAGCTACCTTTCTGGCCACAACACAGTGCTAAGTGCTGCTTTTTAATTTATACATTAATTGGTACTAATTTTTAGTTTTTTGTCTTTAAGAGACTGGAAACAGAAAGCCAGCTAATATTTTCCTTATTTTGATTTTGGTCTATTTTCCCCTTTTTAACCTTTCCATATTACAAATGAGTAATCACAATGGAGTTTTCTTCCAAATTTAGAAGATCTGGCAAATATGAGCACACTGTCTATAAATTCACGTAACAGCTTTGGAAGGTGATTCTGATAACATTGCAAATATCATACCGACTAAATGTTGGGGATTCTAGTGTTCTCATGATTCATTTTCCGGGCTTCTTTAGTTTTAGGCACCCTTGTAGATTTGCAGGATGCTCTTTCAGTGGTTGTTATGCTTACGAATTAATGTTTCTAAGGTTGAAATCAGAGCTCTATCAAACTAAACTTTACACAGAGGAAACATATCTAACAGTCAACCCCTAAACTAAGCAACCTAAACTGTAAATGCACAATACCGGGTAAGAGAAATGACAATAAGAGTTGTAAACACATCTCCCTCCACTACCATAAAAACAAGAAAGGTTTGGATCCTGTCGCCAGTTTATAGCATCATAGACATTTACAAAGGATTGCATGTGCTCTCCAGGCATCTGTTTATCCCTTCCCACATCAAAGAAGAGTACTGCAGTCCGATGCCTAAGTAGGGAAAAAGATAAGCAAGAGCAGGAGGTCTCAGACTTTGAGTTCCTTCTGTCTAGGCTCTGATACAACAAGAGGCTGGAGTGTTTGATCATTACCCATAATGTGAAGACCCAATGGTTAGAAAACACCAAAGATGGTGCTTCTGTGATCTTCACATTAACTATGTCCCTAGTTTTAACAGACAAATGAGGCTGGGCACAGTGGCTCATGCCTATAATCCCAGCACTTTGGGAGGCCGAGGTGGGTGGATCACGTGGGTTCGAGACTAGTCTGGCCAACATGGTGAAACACTGTCTCTACAAAAAATACAAAAATTAGTTGGGCATGGTGGTGCTCGCCTGGTCCCAGCTGCTTGGGAGGCTGAGGCAGGAGAATTGCTTGAACCCAGGAGGCGGAGGCTGCACTAAGCTGAGATCGCGCCACTGCACTCTACCTGGGCGACAGACCAAGGCTCCATCTCAAAAATAAAAGATAAATGATCACTTAACCTATAAAGTCTTAATGGAACTTAGTGTTTCTTCTTGGTTTCTTCTCTAAACTCACTAGATCCTCATCCAAATTTTATTTTCCTTCTCCTCCTTTCTCTCTCTGACCCCTAAGCCCACCTTAAGTGAAAGAGTATGGTTTATAAATTTTTGTGTCAGAGAATAGGAAACACTGAGCTAAGAAAGAAATAATATTAGACATAAAAGGTGGATTTGCTGAAACTCACCATCAGAGGGCACAACAGTACTGCAATAAACAGCTCCCAAATTCTGCCAGGAAGCGATCCTCTGGTGTACCTAGAAAACACAAAAGATACATCTACTGTCAGAATGGAACAACAAACATATACTTATGTGTGTGTATATAATAAATATATAAATATGATTACTTAAGTAATATGTATGCTTTGTAGAAAACTTTAAAAATACAGATAAAAGAAAACAAAAGTCTTTCAAACTCCTATCATCCTGAAATAATAGTGGTGAACATTTTGGTATGTTTTCAAGATTTATGCAAACACATTTACATATACAAACACAAGTATACATGTTACCTTAAACAAAATTAGAATTATACAAATCATGTTTTATGTACTTTTAAAAACATTTAATATTGATTCTAGGTGCTATCAGGCCTCAAGTAAACTTTCTGGCTTTTTCTTCCTCCGGTTACCTTTCAGATCTGCGTCTCCTTCCTATCTCTTACCAGATGTAAGAGTTATTAAGTAGCTGTATCAAGAATTTACTATTATTGAGTAGGCATCTGGTCTTTATGTTCACTCTCCTTTTTAAAAAACTTGGAGAGGCAACCTCACTACTTGAGTCCTTAATCACGACCGCTTCAGAGTGTTAGAAAAAATCACTCACACTCACATCCACCTCTACTACTTCCTCGAAGAGCAGTCACTGTGGATGTGAATCTGGAACTCAGGTTCTCATAACTAAACCATGTTTCAGAATGAATACTGAATACATTTCTCACTTGCCAAATGCTTAATTTATTCCTTTGTATCTTTTACTTTCCCAACCCCAAAAAGTATCAAAGGAAGAGGAAGGGCTGGCATTAACTGAACAAAATCCAATATACCAGCTTCAGGCCTGACATATTCCATTCTATCAGTACAAAGAAAAATCATTTAGCATCTACTAAGCTGTATTAAGGTGTGCATTGTCACAGAGTCCTAAATGATTTTTCTTTGTGCTGATGGACTTTGTATGACTATCATTAATTTCCATCTCGTTTCAACTTAAAAGAGCATGCAGAAATGTGAGACTGACATTTATAAAAAACTTAAATAAATAATTTAAAAATTACTTGAGACTTGGCTCACAGCTAGTTTAGTTTTAAATCTTTGATTCATTAGGAATTACTTCTAGTTAAAGTTGGTAAGTAGAAATCTAACTAATTTCCCTCTAATAACACATAGCTGTCCCATACAATGAATAATACATCTTTTCCTCTCTTATTTGAAATGCTATCTTTATAATTTTCCAAATAATTACATGAATTTGGATCTATTTCTGAAATTCTATTCTGTTCATGCTCTAGTAGCCACATTGTTTTAACATTCTAGTCTTATTTCAGTATCTGGTAGGGCTAGTTTTCCCTTATTACTTTTCTTTAAGGAATCTCCCAGCTATCCTTGTTTATTTGTTTCTCCATATGAACTTTAGAGTCAGTTTATCTAGACACACACACACACACACACACACACACACAGAGCTATTGGTTTCAAAAAACAGTATCATGTAGTGGTTAAAAGCACAGAATCTGAAATAATCTTGCCTGAGTTCATTTTGTGGTTCAGTAACCTTAACTGCAACTCTTGGGCAAGTTATTACCTTCTTTGTGCCTTGGTTTCTTCACTGAAAAATGGGCAAAAAGTGATACTAACATCACCCATATAAAGTAGTTGTGAGGACTAAATGAGTAATACCTTAAGTCCTTAGAACATGCCTGGCATAGAGTAAATTCTCAATAAATATTAGCTATGTCTTGTTTTGAGATATTAACTTCACGGGTTAAAAAAAAGCATTTTGATTTTTTCCAAAGAATCTTGTTAAGTCTTTCCATTTAAGTCTCTGTATTTCTGAGAAGCACTTTAAAGTTGTTTTCATGCAGATCTTGTAGGCTCTTTTTCCTTGTGTAATGGTTTTTGGACTAAGTTTTGTCCAATATTAGGAATACGATCCCTGCATGTTTGAGTTTGCATATGCCTGTTATATCTTTGTGTGTTCTTTAATTTTGTTATCCTTTCTGAGTTTCTTTGCTTTCATTTTCTTAGTAATCTGATCTGGGAATGTTTTAATAGGAGAATTAGCCTATATACTTTAATTAATATAACATACATATGTAATCTCTTATCAGTTACGAAATTTTATGCTATGCTTTCTAAAGTAAAAATACTTTACTAGTGACTGGGCATGGCAGCTCACGCTGGTAATCACAGCACTTTGGGAGGCTGAGTGAGAGGACTGCTTGAGCCCAGGAGTTAGAAGAGGCTGCAGTGATCTATGATCGTGCCATCGCACTCCAGCCTGGGCAACAGAGTGAGACCTCATCTCTTAAAAAACATTAAAATAAAATTACTCAATGATTTGTGCTTGCTTTGTTTTAGTTATATACATATTCCTTAAGAAAGGTTTACTTTTTTGTTCTAGTAGTTACTTCAGAGTAAAAGTCAAAGTTCTTTTAACGGCCTTTGAAAGTCTAATATTCTCTGATATCCCATTATCTCTGACTTCATCGCTTACCACTCTCCCTCCTATATTACTGTGCTTTACCCCTTTAGACTCTTCCCTGTTTCTTGAACCCAGCTACGTTTTTGCTTCAGGGCCTTTGCAATAGCGATTACCTTTGCTTAGAATACTGTTTCTCTAGATAACTACGTGGCTCCCTCAGTTCCTTCAAATACTTGCTCTACTCATCCACTTCAAAAAAAGAAATCTCATCAATGGGTACTCCTAATCCTTTTATGCTGTATTTTTCCCCCCATATATTTAACACCTCTTAACAAATTATTTACTTATTATTGTTATTTTGTCTCCTCCAATCCACGAAGCAAAAATTTTCATCTGTTTTGGTCACTGACAGTGCTTGACAAATAACAAGTCCTCATCAAATACATGTTAGGCAAAAAAACAAAACAAAACAAAACAAAAAACCAACCCTATATTTTATAGTTTATGTTATAATTTTATATAAAATATACTGTAACATATAAAAACCCTATCTCTATTGTCAGCAATGATTAATACAGCTGTTTCTTTTTTCTTTCCCTCCACCATTAGGTTTCATTTATTAATTATTTCTCTTAGCATTTACCTTTCGCTCTAACCTACGTATCTATGTATCAACTACAGACTCCCCTCCACCCCAATCTTAAGATTTTACTAGATTTATTGATTTCAAATGACATCTTTTGACAGGTTGTTAACATCATTTATTTCCTCATCTTTCCGACTTTCATTACTGCACTGTCAAGGTTTTAACGATTCATATTCTGCTCTGTAAATCTAATTTCCACTTTTGTTTTAGTCTTAATGCTATAGATCAATGGACTCTATGTTCACTGCCAATACTTTAGCTGTAGTTTCTTCTTTCATTTCTTGGTTGGCTGCACTTCTTCCTGTAGAAGTAGGACTCATGAGAGCTAAATTTCCTGCAGCTTGGCATGTTAATTTCTAAATTAATCTTTCCTTGAGGATTTGGAAGGGAAAGTGTCAGTGTTGAATGCTGCTTTGGAGAAGTCTGAGGTCAGCAGCTTCCTTTGGAGAACTGTGCTTGGCTGGCTTTGTTGGGGATCTGCAACCATAGGTGTCATTCCTCAGGGTTTCCCCACACACCTCTGCTTGACCTTCACTGGATCTGGCAACCTTCCTTTACATAATTAGTGTTTTGGAATTGCAGAGATGTCCCTAGTTGTGCTGAAGATGGGGCCTGTATTTTTATCTTATTCTCCTTCCTATTCTAAGATGTGAGAAGAGAAGGGAGAAACTGCTGCCTTTACTGGGCCATTATTTGTTTATGTAGTAACTTTTAAATACTGATATCTTCAGACACATACAGTAGGAAGCACAGTGTGAAGAAATCTCATGAACCCATCATCTGCTTCTATATTTATCAACATTTTATCAAATTCAGTTCATCTATATCCACCCAGATTTTTCCCTTCCGTATCTCTTAAAAGGAAATCCCAACCATCATATCACTTCAATATACATACACTGGGCCGTTTTACAACAGAAATCCTCTGTCCTCTATGATTTCATAAAATATCCTTGACAATAATAAAAGATGTTTTTGTGGGGCAGTGAACCACATCAATACATGGCTGGTTATGAGTAATATTTGTTAGATGATATAGAACATGGGTTGGCAGGCTGGCTGCCTGTTTTTGTAAATAAATTTTATTAGAACATAACAAAGCTCATTCATTTACTTACTCTCTATACCCCACTCAACTACTTTCACATCACAACAGCAAAACTGAGTGGTTGGTATATAGCTGCAAGAGTTGAGTAGCTGCAACAGAGAGCACACGGCCCATAAAGTATCAAATATTTACCATCTGGCCGTTTAAGAAAATGTTTGTTGATCCTTGCTTATAGAACGGTTTCTGTAGTTTTGGGACAACTCACTTTCTCAAAGTCCTTCCTGCCTACTTCTATAATGACACTGGCAATTATAAAATACTACATATTAAGTATTTACAAACACACATGTAAGTCGTTTTATTTCTTTAAACCTTCCAGAAGCTTAGAATCTACTAAAGACAACAAAAACAAAAATTTTGCTCTTGCCTTTTTTCCTTGAAATATGGCAACAACAAACAAAAAACAAACAAAAAAAACCAAGGAAGCAATTATAAGAGCTCAAGATCAAAGAACCATTGCTATTCTAAACTCTTCCATAATTCCCCTAAATTGAAAATATTTCACGGTTTAAATTTTGTATTTTTAACATGTCACAAGAAAATAGTAAGTTTGTAAAAGCTTTTTTCCTTTACTGTTTAGGTTTTTTTTTTTTACCCTTTACTTTCCTTGGAAGCTTTTAATAAATATTTGACTGAGGCTGAAAGTTTGAAAAAATATATCAAGAAGTAAAAAGAAAGTCAGCAAAAACATTCAGACAAATGATATGTAATATTTACATATTTAAATTTCATAGGCAGATACCAAGATTAAAGTTAAGTTAATTAAGTTAAATTTTGGCAGATACAAAGATTAAAGTTAATTATTTAGAGAAATAATTAATTATTTCTCTAAATTATCAGAGAAAATTATCAGAGAAAGGGAAAATCTCTAGGAATTTTTTTTTTTTTTTTTTTGAGACAGTGTCTCTCTCTGTTGCCCAGGCTGGAGTTCAGTAGCACAATCTTGGCTCACTGCAATCTCTGCCTCCTGGGTTCAAGCAATTCTCCTGCCTCAGCCTCCCGAGTAGCTGGGGCTACAGGCGAGCACCAACCATACCCAGCTAATTTTTGTATTTTTTAGTAGAGACAGGGTTTCACAATGTTGGCCAGGCGGGTCTCGAACTCCTGAACTCAAGTGATCTGCACACCCTGGCATCCCAAAGTGCTGGGATCACAAGCATTAGCCAAGGCGCCCGGCCTCCCTAGAAATATTGGTGCCAAATGAATAAGGTGATTTGGTGCCCCCATAGTTCCTTGAAAAGAAACAGCAAGTTTATTCTTTTGGTACCAGTCCATATCTTTAATAAGTAACTTGAGAACTTTAAGGAAAATCGGGGACTTGAAACTAAAAGAAAGTATAACGTCTGCCACAGTATTATAATCATTTACCTTTGATCTTAATCCCTAGTGTTATCAATTTAGAGTCAGGCTACAAAACACTATAACTTTATTTCTTCAAAACACAAGATTTAAGCCAATAAAAATTAAACTTTAGAATGATAAAAAAGATACTTTATGCCCTCAGAAAATTATTAAATTCAAGTCAAAAGTTACTTTTAAATTCCTTACTATGATCATAAATTATTCAACTATACCTAATTCATCTTTCATAGTTCAAAAAAGCAAACTCAACAGTATACTCCTTCCAGAAACTTGGGAGGATAGTCAAATCTAAACAACCTGTCAATAGCCCCAAAATATTCACAGCCAATTAGACATCAGGCTAAAGGAAGGGGAATGGTGAGGGAGAGGAAGGGAGGGAGGGGCAGGGGGAGAGAGAGAGAGAAAGAGAAAGAGAGGGAAAGTTATTTCCTTATTAACCTAGTTCCCTTTAAGAAAATCTTGGGATCTAATTTCATTAAGAAACAAACACCTATTAACTATCTCAAACTAAACTATATTAACTATATCAAACAGCTTTAGATGGAATAACTGTATCTATATATTTGTCCATAGCTAAAATCTTATTATAAATAGCCTCACTCTGCCTTAAGTTTGAATATGACCACTTGTATCTCCCTGTTACATTTCCCTTAGCACAACATGGAATGCTTATAAAAATGAACCCCTTTCAATAATGTTCCAAACATTTCTTTTCTAAGACCAGAGTACCCATGTTTCAGCAACTGTGCCAAATCTGTCTCCAAAATTCAGTGCTTATACGGATACTCCAATTAGCAGTGTAAACTATTTCAGTTGGTCTAATGCAAGACACACCTATAACAGCTTCCACAACTTGGGATCAGTTTTTTTCTATATCCCTGATACAGTAAAGTTGTTGAAGCATCATATCAGCAACATTTACTACTTCTAATCTACCAATATACTAAATAAGGACTGTGGCTTTAAACCCTGGACATTGGATAGTGGGGGAAAACACTGGAGTGGGAAGACTTGGGCCCACTTCCACAACTCACTACCTTGAATTTCTACTTCTAAGTCTCTGTTTCTTCATCTGTTAAATTAAAAATAATGCAACAATGATAACAACAAAACTATTTCACAAGGCTGGTTTCACTTAAGGAAAGTGACAATATAAACATGATAACACTTGAATGACTAACATTCTACAGATATATAAACTCAAACCTTCAATATCCTTAAGAGATTGACTCAACATAAAAAATTTAATTACTATAATACATTTCAAAAACCACAACTATCTCTAAACAGAGATAATATGCAAAATAAACATCTTACGATGTTAAAGGTAGAAATACAAGGTTTTAAAAAAGTATCTCTTCAGAGATTTAAAAACGTAAAAAACATTTGAAGATTTGTTGTTTTACTGCTAAGCTACTCTGATAAATAAAAGTAATTATGATTTCCATTAGCATTTTTTGATACAGAATATAAATTTCTCCATATATATTAAAGGTCTGTTTTATTTTTGACTGATGTCGGTACAAATGCATTCCGTGTTGTATTGAGATGGTCATTGAATGTATTGTTATTACTTTTTAAAAACTAAAAACCCAAATGCAAAGATCTTTACTTAAAGGACTCACTGTCACATAAAACCTAGCATTTGTACCTTTTAACAATCATTTATGCAATTCAGAGCAGCATACAGATTTAGATGTAAGGGAATAAAGTCAGAATGTAAACTCCATGGGAACAGAAACTCTAAGTATTTCCCCGTTATCTGTGAGGGATATGTTCTGAGACTCTCAATGGATGCCTGAAGTCACGGACAGTACCAAACTATGTTTTTCATATAAACACATACCTATGGATAGAGTTTAATTTATAAATTAGGCACAGTAAGAGATTAACAATAATAAAATAGAATAATTACAACAATATATTGTAATAAAAGTTACACAAATGTGGTCTCTTAAAATATCTTATTGTACTGTACGTGGGATGATTTACGTCTTGGGTGGGACAGAGTGGGAGAGTGTAGGATGGTGTGAGATCTCACCATACTACTCAGGACAGTGCACCATTTAAAACTTAATTATTTCTAGAATTTTTCATTTAATATTTTCAGACTGCAGCTGACTGTGGGTAATGAAAACCACAAAAAGTGAAACAGCAGGTGAGGGGGAACCACTGTACTGTATCTGTTAAATGAATAAATGTAGTTGGCTTAAAGAGTTTTATTGAGAGTAAAAATAGAACTTCATTTGGCTGCCCTTTTTGATAGACAGTTCAGTTTGGCAATGGTTCTTTTCATCACCTGAATTCATATTTCTTACACAGTGCCATTAAAGCCTGTGGAATCTCAATGCCTTCGCTGACATAACAATATTGGGGAAAGAGTTGCATCTTTAACAACATATTGAGATAAAACTTCCTTCTTAAAGTGCCATAAAAGTTAGGAAAATACAAAGAACTTTTAAAAATATTTTATTTTGGTTTGGTGATGGATAAACAGGTGTTAGTTACATTTGTGTCTATTCCTTACAGAACTAAAGTAGCTTATATTTTTAAGTGTTTTTTTCTACTTTGATGATGCCTAGGGCCTGAGAAATCTGTGTTTGTTCTAGAAAATGGCTACTCAAAATGTAGTCAGTCCATGGATCTGGGGCATCAGCATCACCTGGGAGCTTGTTAGAATGTCGATTCTCAGGCCCCACCTCTGACCTACTGAATCAGAATCTGCATTTTAACAAGGTCACCAGAAAATTCACATGCACATTAAAGTTTGAGAAGCACTACCACAGTTCATGGAAATAAGTTCAAAGGGATGCATTAGTTAGCTAGCAACAGTATTGTCAGACCCTTCACCATTCTCATTCATCAAGACCCCAGCATAAGCAACCAAGGCTCATAGAGAGGAAACATGACATGGCAGAAACCAATGCATTGAGTTTCAAAGGCTAGATTCTAGTTTCATCTCTAGTTGCATGACCTTGAATCTTAGTTCTCATATATAAAATGCACGGGTTATACAACACATATTGTAAGGCCCTTCCAACTCTGAAAGTCTATTAATTCATGAAAATAAATACAAATACATTATTTCCTGACACACAAGACACATACTACAAAGTAGTTTAGAGAAACAGTTCAACCATATGTGATAGAATAAGAAATTGGGCCTACTTAATGCTATGGGGCCTTGTCTATCGATTACTTTGTATTTATTTGGTTTGAAAAATCAACCTATTTGTTTTCCCATTTGGCTTCTGGAAGATGCAGAGTGGTGAATAACTTAGGAAGTGGGTGGTTGCTATTAATAATTTCTCTCTCTGCTTCCTTTGTTCTTGAATACTGATAAAACACAGGTAATAGGATTCTGGAAAAATTAAAAACAAATTTTGTATTTTGTACAAGAGCAAGAGGATGTTATTGTTCTTAGAAAAAACATGGCTGAAATGTTTAGAGGTGAAAGATTATGATGCCTGACACTGTCAGATCAGGAAACAATAAATAATATGCTTATGTATGCATATACACATGTGTATGTACATAGGTAGAGAGAAATAAAGCAAATGTGGCAAAAGATGAATAACTGGTGAATCTAGGTAATGGGTATAAGACTGTACTTTGTAGTCTTTCTGCAATTTTTCTGTAGTTTGAACTTTTTCAAAATAAAAAATTAAGGGAGAAAAAGAATTATAAATATCTACTGACCCAATTGTGCCCTGTTGTATTCTTCTCTTTTTTAAGGTGAAATATAACAGATTTATTTAATTTTCTGTAACCTTTAAAAGGCATCAGAAAAGCTAGGATAGAATAAAAAACGATCAGTATAGAAAAAATTTCAGTAATGTACACTCCCATGTTGCTACTTTATTTTGACCTTGACTTACAGATTTAACTTTTTTCTCAGGTAAGCCTAAAATAAAAGGGGGGAAAGAAATGCTGGTGAGAAGTCATCCAAAATCTTCTTTGTATTAATGAAGTAAACAATTTCAAATCAAGAAGTATGCTTTGTGTGATTTTCATTTTTGCTCTAGCTTCCGTTAATAATAAAAAGAATGCAGTTACCACTCACAAATATAAATAACTATAGGCCTTTCTTATTCTCCTGCAATGAGAGGGATACAACAGCTGCTATAAAAATCACTCTCTACCCTCCCATGTGTTGTGTGAGTGTGAAACTCATACCATGAAAAGAAAAAAATACAAAAAGAGAAAGCTATAGCAAAGTAGCCGGTTTTGTTTTAGAATTCTTTTTCCATTTACTGTAAGTTATTTTACCTAATTACAAATAAAATAAATATGCTACCTACATTTCTAACATAATTGTCTCACTTAGTTAGAAACCTCAAAATTGGAAAAATAGACATCATAGGCCGGGCGCGGTGCCTCATGCCTGTAATCCCAACACTTTGGGAGGCTGAGGCAGGCGGATTACCTGAGGTCAGGAGTTCGAGACCAGCCTGACCAACATGGTGAAACCCATCTCTACAAAAAAAAAAAAAATACAAAAAATACAAAAAATTAGCCAGGCGTGGTGGCAGGCACCTGTAATCCCAGCTACTCGGGAGGCTGAGGCAAGAGAATCGCTTGAACCTGGGAGGTGGAGGTTGCAGTGAGCTGAGATCAAGCCACTGCACTCCAGCCTGGGCAACAAGAATGAAATTCCACCTCAAAAAAAAAAAAAAAAAGAAATCATATACCAGCTGACTAGTAAGATTCCTTCATTCCTTCCAAATTGTATCCAGTAGGAATACCATAAGAACAACAAATCATATTCCATTAATTGGAGATTTTAAAGCATTCATAAAGCCCTTTTTGGGGGGAGTAGGGGAGGACAGGGTCTCACTCTGCCATCAAGCCTGGAGTGCAGCAGTATGATCCTAGCTCATTGCATCCTTGACCTCCTGGGCTCAAGTGATCCTCCTGCCTCAGCCTCCTGAGTAGCTGGGATAAGCCACCGTGCTCGGCTAAGTTTTCTAATTTTTGTGGAGATGAGGTTTGGCTATGTTGCCAGGGCTGGTCTTGAACTCCTGACCTCAAGCAATCCTCCCAACTCGGCCTCCCAAAGTGCTGGGATTACAGCCGTGAGCCACTGTGCTGGCCCTAAGTCTGACTTGTCTTTAACTCTTTGGCTTCATACAAATGCACCCATTTTGATAGCCTCTATTCTCTTTCTCTACCTTTAGCTAAAGGGATTTATTTTTATTTGCTTGATTTTTGAAAATACCCTTACCAAAGCCATGCCAAGGTGTAACTTCATATAATGAACACATTAAGATTAATACCAAAGAATAATAGTCATTAAAAGTCTTAGTGCAGTATAAAGGGGAAGATCAAATAACAGAGTTAAGATGATTTTCACATATAATTCAAAACTGAAAACACTCAACCCAGAATGGTCCTCAGCCCACTCTGCCTATGACTCCAGCTGACCTCTCCTGTCTGTTTAGGGATCACATGGGGACCAGTCTCTTAGCAAGCAATTCTAAGTCACAACTTTACACAGGTGAGAGACCAGCAGATGCTTATTTGCATATAAAGAAAGAACTCCATTACTAACATCACTATCATCTTCTGTATTTTCTAAGCATGCACAGGGCCCAATTTGCGGTCTTTTTGTGACTGCCTTCTTTCACTTAGCATGATGTTTTCAAGGCTTATCTATGTTGTAGCACATATTGGTACTTAATTCTTTTTATTGCCAAATAATATTCCATTGTATGGATATATGACATTTTGTTTATCCACTCATCAGTCAATGACCATTTGGGTTGTTTCCACTTTTTAGCTATTATGAATAATGCTGCTATAGACATTCATGTACAAGTTTTTGTGTGAACGTATATTTTCCTTCTTCTTGGATAGCTATCTAGGAGTAGAATTGTGGGGTCCCATGGGAACTCTGATAACATTGTGAGGAATCGCCATACGAGTATTTATATAAAGTGGCTGCAATATTTTACCTTACATTTACATTTACAGTGAGGGTTCCAATTTCTCTATATCCTTACCAACACTTGATACTGTCTTTTTTTTTTTTTTTTTTTTTTTTTGAGACAGGGTCTCACTGTGTTGCCCAGGCTGAGTACGGTGGCACAGTGAAGACTCACTGCAGCTTTGACCTCCTGGGCTCCAAGCAATCCTCCGGCCTTGGCCTCTCAAAGTGCTGGGATTATAGGTGGGAGCCACTTCACACAGTCTCATCTGTCCTTTTGATTATACCTATCTTAGTGGATGTTAAATGGTATCTCATTGTGGCTTTGATTTCCATTTCTCTGATAAGTAATGATGTTGAGCATCTTCTCATATGCTTACTGACCACCTTTATGTCTTCATTGGAAAAATGCCTATCAGAACCTTTGCCCATTTTTACATTGGGTTGTCTTTTTATTATCAAGTTTAGTGTTGGTTTTTGGTAAGTCATGTTACTCTACGAATTTGTCCATTTTGTGTGAAATTTTAAATGTGTTGACATAAAGTTGTTTAGAATATCCTCATAACTTTTTAATGGCCATAGAATGTGTAGTGGCATTGCCTTTTTTTGTTGTTCCTGGTATTGGTAAATTATGACTACTTTTTCTTGATCTGTAGTCTTGGTTGTTATTTCCTTATTTATTTATTTAGAGAAGGAGTCTCGTTCTGCTGCCCATGCTGGAGTGCAGTGGTGCGATCTTGGCTCACTGTAACCTCCACCTTCCAGGTTCAAGCAATTCTCCTGCCTCAGCCTCCTAGTAGCTGGGATTGGTGTCTGTCACTACGCCCGGTTAATTTTTGTATTTTTAGTAGACATGGGGTTTCACCATGTTGGCCAGGCTGGTCTTGAACTCCTGACCTCAGGTGATCTGCCCACCTCGGCCTCCCAAAGTGCTGGGATTACAGGCGTGAGCCACCACATCCAGCCGTTATTTCTTCTTTGATGCACATTTCAAATACCAGAAGATTTTCCAGTGAAAATGTAATTTCTATCTTAATTCCACTGTGGTTAGAGAACATACTCTGTATGATTTAAATCCCTTGAAATGTATTAGGACTTGCTTTATGGCCTAACTGTGGTCAGTTGGAAAATGTTCCATGTGCACTTGAAAAAAGCAAGAACCCTATAATACCTTTTGTTGGATTTGATGTTGCCATAGGCTTTTAATACCAGCTGAGTTGAAGTTGACATTTTTGTGTGTGACAAAGGGCTTAACTTTGTTTCTTCACAATCTAGAGAGATATTCTATCCTTGTGAAGTTAAGATTTTCAAGAAACTGTTGTGAGGAACTTTCTAAATATAATATGCTGCCACCCTAAACATTGTGGAGTAAAAGTCAAGCAGAAAAGCATGCTTGTTTGTTTCCTTTTGATGAGGAGATCAATTTCATGTTAAGAACTCAGGCACGCATATCAATCTTATTGAGACTGGAAAGAAAGATTGGAATGGGTCATTTTCATTCTCCAGACTTACATAAACCAATTGGTTTTTAAACCAGTTTTCTAGAAGGAATACACATTATTCAAAAACTTTCTCACAAATAAATCATAATATTTAAACACCAGATGAAATTTAGAATTTGCTGATTACTTAATTACATTTTATATGAAGGGTGCATTTCATTAAGAAAATGTTGATCCTCCTACTTCATGCAGGCCTTGAAGACCAAAAGTTTTGGTTAAAAAAAAAAAAAGTCTTACAAACCTATTTGACTTTTGTCATGGATCTTCGTTCCCGTTCTAGTTTGTTTCCTACAATATAGGAACCCATCACTTCTCTTAAGACAGGAGTAATGATCACAAAGAAGTTACAAAGTTAACAAAAAATGGGACAATGCTTTAGAAATAAAGGAAAAATCAACTTCAGTTAGCAGAATGGGCACTGAATCTAGGAATAGAATTGTATGTACAACATTCAAGTTCTGGTCTCAATACTGAGCTGTTAAAGGGCAGATTATTCTCCGGAGTCTAGTACCATGTCACCACTTGGGGGAAAAAAAAACCCAACAACAGAAAGGGAACATGTATGGAAAGTGGTAGGGAATAACTACTGACCAAAAGTACTGTTAACTTCATTTTGTTATCCCATTAAAAAATACTAACCAGGCCGGGCGTGGTGGCTCACGCCTGTAATTCCAGCACTTTGGGAAGCCGAGGCGGGTGGATAACCTGAGGTCAGGAGTTCGAGACCAGCCTGACCAGCCTGGTGAAACCCCGTTCCTACTAAAAATACAAAAAATTAGCTGGGCGTTGTGGCGGGCACCTGTAATCCCAGCTACTCGAGAGGCTGAGGCAGGAGAATCGCTTTAACTTGGGAGGTGGAGGTTGCAGTGAGCCAAGATCGTACCACTGCACTCCAGCCTGAGCAACAAGCGAGACTCCGTTTCGAAAAAAAAAAAAAAAACTACTAATCAAACTGATGAAGAAGTCCAGAAGGACACCTGTGTTTCTCTTTCAAAGCAAAGTCAGAGCAATTTTGACAAATAATCACCTAAATGTTTACCCTACAGCAACTATGAGCATGAGGTCAAAAGTAAAACAGAAATACCAAAACTATCTATTTCCTTCCAACAATTAAGCTGGGAAGTTCATGAGTATAGCTTGTAGAATAGGAGAATGAGAAAAATTATTAAGAATCAAATCTAATAAATAGTTCCTATGGTACCTGGCACATACTACCTTATTTCTTACTGACAAAACTATCTAGAAATGTTTGCAAACGATAATGACAAAAACACAAGGCATGTAAATATATTCACATACACAGCACAAATGAAATATTCTTTGAGGGAGAAATGTAAACGGATATTTTGTGACACATTCCCATTGATGCAAGATCCTTACTTCTAGCATGATTATTTCTTCCTGCCCTATAACAGACATATACCACTCATGTTCACAGAATAAATCGTACACGCTTTCCCCTCAGACTTTTCTTCAATGGGTAAAATGTATTTTCCATTGAGGCAGGCAGAAAAAAAAAATTTTTCCGTGAGTTAAACACTATCTCACTATATTTTGGAATGGACTATAATTTAACTGTATAATACTATCAACTAAGATAAATTTATTGAGTATAAAAATTGTATTATTATGTAGAAGAATGTCCATAGGAGACACATTATGAACTTTTCATGAATGAAGTGTCGATGATGGCTCAAATGGCTCAGTGCAAAAAAAAAAAAAAAAAAAGACTGGGAAAATGTTAACAACTACTGAATCTAGGTAAAGGTAATTTAGATGTCTACGGCATTATTCTTTTCACTTCTATGTAGATTTGAAAATTTTCAAAATAAAAAATAAGGGTATTTATTAAAAATCCAAAAATGCTAAGGTTGATGAGTTATTACAGCCTAGGAAACTGAAAGTGATAAATACTTAGAATATTGTAAGCTCCTTGAATGTAAAAACTTTCCCCTTGCTTTATATTTAATAAGAATGCGCTATCCAAACTTACTGATAAAAAATAAACAAATAAACAAACTTATGGATGAGTATTTAGCATATTGGGGTAGAGGGAATGGTGGGAAACAGGAGTAGCAACAATTAATGAAAGGGCTAACAAGTTGTGTCTTGATTGTATGTGTGTAGCTGTCTGTTCTCCCCCTTCTTTCTCTTCTACTCTGCCTTCTCACAAAAATGTCAGACTTGCCACAAAAGCTACTTCCTCAAAGTAGCAAACTATGTACGGCCTGCAAGTCATAAGGCTGCCTGGCTCACTTGATTTGTCAAAATAAGGAAAATTGAACTAAATCCCTCTCTGCTACTGATTTTTAGAGATGTTGGTAAATTTCTAGACACCATTCTTCATGGACTTCTCCCTTGAAAATTTCAAATGTCATCTTACAAAATATCTTATCTATTGTTCTGTCTTGCCCATCAGAAGAAAACATAACAGAGATACAACAGAGTAAAAACTGGCATTTGTTTATATACTGAATTAATGTTTCTAAAAAAGGAGGATTAAGAGCATTAAGAGTTAGAAGTAACTTTTATTTCCAATGTGTAACACTAAATGTCAATATGTTTAATATCATTTAACAGCATTGATAAGACAATGTTGAGTCAGTAGTATTTTTTTTTTTTTTTTTAGACAGAGGTTTGCTCTTGTTGCCCAGGCTGCAGTGCAATGGTGCAATCTTGGCTCGCTACAACCTCCGCCTCCCAGGTTCACGCAATTCTCCTGCCTCAGCGTCCCGAGTAGCTGGGATTACATGTGTGCACCACCACACCCGGCTAATTTTTGTATTTTTAGTAGAGGCAGGGTTTTCACCACATTGGCCAGGCTGGCCTCGAACTCCTGACCTCAGGTGATCCACCCACCTCGGCCTCCCAAAGTGTTGGGATTATAGGCATGAACCACCACACCCGGTAGAGTCAGTACGACTTTTATGTCTTGACAACACAAGCTCTTTGATGGCTATCGTCTTCATCTTTATTTCATCTTTAGATTCAATGCTACTAAATAATTCACTAATTGATCTTCAGTAACAATGGCAATAAATAAAAACTGGTCAGTTCTACAATCAGGGTATGGTAAAGGAGTTCAAGTTTCCAAAATAGAAATCATAGAAGTCAAGAAGGCCAAAGAACATCTATGGCTTCTTAGAACAGTACTTCCTGCTTTATTTTCATAATGTGAGTTAGCAAAACACTGTGAAAATTATTAACCACAACAAAGCAATCATGGTTTGCTCACACTTAGCCTCTCTCTTCTCACTAATCCTAGCTTTGAAGCACATGAAAATCTGAAAAGTCACAGGTGACCTAGGTTAGAGAGGAACTTTTCATTTTAAATCAAATTTTTCAATCTAATATAGCCAGAAGAGTTGCTTAATTATCAACTGTTTAAGCCTTTTAAGTTTTATACTCTATGACTTTCCTATCAGCTAATTCTTTTACAAGTGGGAAATTTAACATTGTCAATTTTGCTTATTTTCAAGCAGCTATTTTCCATTTTACAAAATTCTAAAAGAACAGCGCAAGTCAAAATATTTTTCACATTTAGAGGTTAGAGTTAGTACTTGATTGGATTTTGTTAAAGTACTTAGTACATGCAAAGCCACTCAATAAATGTTAATTTCCATTGGGACAAAAATCTTAGCGCTCTCTGGGTCACTGAACTCCGTTAAAGGCTCTAGTATTGTCTACTTATTACTTTACTAATACAAAATTAGACACAGTTTTAATAACATTTAAAATACTTGTTGAATTAAACTGGGTGTGACAGCACACTCCTCTAGTCCCACCTACTCAGGAGGCTGAGGGGAGGAGAATTGCTTGTGCCTAAGAGTTCGAGTCCAGCCTGGGCAACACAGTGAGACTCCATCTCTTAAAAACAACAACAACAATAAAACAAAAACTTGTTGAACTGGACTGTAAGCCCTTTAAAAACAGGAGTAGTGCATTAATTAATGCTCATTTATAGTAACCACTTAATAACTGTCATCTTAAAGACAATAAAATTCTAATGCCCAAGGACAGTGGTCACGGCAAGCAAAGTCTAAAGAACAGATTCACATGTTTATTCAAAATAATATCAGGTTTTCTTATACAGTATAGCAAACTAGCCTACCTCAGGCTACTATTAAGAAGGAGGTAAGGTCAATAAAAGAAAATAAAGTAAAATTGGCACTCTGCAAGGAAATGACATGTGATGAGATGGAACTGATTAAAGGTTCCTATTACCGTATTGTGTCAATGGTGCCAGGTAGAAGGGTAAAAAACAAACATATCTGAGGAGAGTTTAGTCTCTTCTCCAAGGCGGAAGCTTGAAATTACTCTACTTGAAATGTACATAGATATAGGGTATTTGCTTTACAATATAGAGGTCTTATATTTGATGCCACAGAAATTCTGGACCAAGTAACAGAAGGTGGAAGGGAAACTACCAACCAAAAATGATTCTCCTGAATGCTTCTGGATTACACGAATTTTAAGGTGTCAGGGGAGGAATATGCAGGAAACTAGCCCAATACGTAATTATAAATCACTAGTAAAGAAATAGAAATACATTAGTAGTTAAGTTTGCTGTAGAACACTTTTTATTAGTCAATTAAGTTGTTAAATGCAACTATTTAAATAATGACAGTATGTTACCATTCCTCATCACATTTATATGAATTTGTTTGTTTGCCTGGCTGTCCAGAAGATTCTTTTGTAATGAAGGTTGGTAACCTCACCAGGTTATGTACTAGTTTTTGTTTGTTTTGTTCTGAGATAACGTCTCCTGTGTCACTCAGGCTGGAGTGCAGCTCACTTCAGCCTGTGCCTCCTGCACTCAAGCGATCCACCACCTCAGCATCTGAAGTAGCTGGTGGTGCTTGCCACCACCCCAGCTAAATTTTTAATTTTTTAAATAGAAGTTAAGTATTGCTATGTTGTCAATGCTGTTCTCAAATTTCTGAGCTCGAGAGATCCTCCTGCCTCAGTCTCCTGAGTGCTGGGATAATGTGTGAGCCACTGCGCCCTGCTGATGTCTTAGTCTTAATCACTGTTGTTGGCTATTTAAAAGCACACACCAATTGGCTGTAAAGGAATAGCTTTCAATTACTGAAGTTCAGGAAGCCAGAGGAAATTTCCTTTTACTTAAATGATTACTAAAACTTCTACTGTACAACTGAATAAATCTCACCTTTATGTTTTGCCCATTCCTACATATTATTTAAAAAATATTTTAAAGTTTTCACTGAAATAGCTGAAGAAAAAAAATCTGATGTAAAACTAGACTTGTTAATGAGTGTTGAATCATATGGCATACCAGTTCCTAAAAGATCCCTCTAGAGTTTATTATTATTTTTTTGAGATGGAGTCTCACTCTGTCGCCCAGGCTGGAGTGCAGTGGCATGATCTCGGCTCACTGCAACCCCCGCCCCCTGATTTCAAGTGATTCTCATGCCTCACCACCTAAGTAGCTGGGATTACAGGCACCCACCACCATGTATTTTTGTATTTTTAATAGAGATGGGGTTTCACCATGTTGGCCAGGCTGATCTTGAATTTATGGTCTCAAGTGATCCTTCTTGCTATGAAGGAATGACATTTACACCTCCCTTCCCCACCTGATTTGTTATTTTATTTTTATAATATCAAGATTATAAAGTTATAATCTATTCTGAAAGTATAATTTCCACTGAGGCATATTAGCTCTGTAATGAAATGAATTTAATTCTTATCACACTATTTTTTATCAGTTTATTTCTTAATTCTTTGATTAACCTTTAGATTAAGTAGGTTTTTATCATGATGTAATCTGTCTGAAAAAGATCTCATGGGTATTAGATTTGCTGAGCTTTCCCATGCTAGAGCACATCCGTGTATTAATATTTATGCTTAAAGTATTTTGCTGGTTAAAAAATCCTGGGTTAACCTCAAGACGTGGTCAACATTCCTCTACTGTTTTCTAACATTGTTTCTTGCTAAAGAGAAAGCTAAGGTAAGCCCAAGTTCTGTCCCCCATCCCACTACCTACATGTCCACCAAATTCTTTATCCATTTAAGTTCTATATTTTCACCAAAATATGCCTCGATATCAATTGTTCTATACCAATTATTCCTGGGCTACAGGGTAGTCATCTTTGATTCAAGGTTTTAATTATTTCAGAAAAATTTTTCTCCTATTATAGCTCTAAATATTACTTCAGTTCCATTTGTTATTTTTCTCAACAATGAAGTTCAGCAACCAAGATCAGGCAAAATCCAGCCTACTCTCTGTTTCTGTAAATAAAGTTTTACTACAACACAGCCATATATAGTGTGTATGGCTGCTCCTGTACTATAAGAGGCAGAGCTGAATGCCTGTAACAGAAACTATACGGCTGCAAAGCCTAAAGTATTTACTTCTGGCCCTTTACAAGTTTGCTGATGCCATGCATAGATGTCTTTTGTTTCCCCTTATCATCTTCTCTATAATTTTTATATCTGTATTTTCTTAAATTTATATAATTTCCTCAAGCCTCTTAGCCATGTCTCTGATTACATTTACTCTTTGTTGTTATTTCTGATGTGGTTTTCACTTCTCTAATGCTTTTTTCTTTTACACTTCTTTCCTAAGGTTTTCCCACTGGTTTTTCATCTCCTCCTATTGCCTTATTATTTCTTAACACTTGTGTTGGACAGATTCTTATTTTTTGTAACAGATCATATCTATAATTTGAGTCTATAAAAAACTAAATGTCAGAACACTACAATAAAGGTTCACTGGTTAGACCCTTAAAATAATATAACCCTTACTTTTAGAGAAATCAGTACATTGCTTGGAATTCCCAGAAGAGGTTCAGCATCCTCCTATACGTGGTCTAGATTTCATAGTATGTATTTGGCAAGTTATGCTTCATTGTATTCTGGGGCTGAGCTTTGTGCCTAGTTTCACTAATAATGGACTTCTTTTCTATTTTCCTGTCTTCTTGTTTTTAGTGAGTTTCAAAAAAGAAAGGAAGAGTAAAAATTCCTTTATTCTGCTATTTTTAAGTCTCTTCCTCACACATTACATTGTAAGAACAGCTAATCTTTAAAGCAAAAAATTATAGGCTTGATAGGTTTTAATGCACCAGGGAATGAAAGATTAAAAACAAAAAAAAAACAAAACTCCAGCGTCAGCAGTGTGAAAGAATTGCTCAGAAGAAGCCTGTGCCAGGAACAACATTTGTTTGGAGATCCGTTCCAGCAGCCGTGCCAAATCAGTTGTATCACTTGGATTAAAGGCAGTTGCAGAATGCTGTACTATAAAAGACTTCCATGGCATGCTTACAAATTAGGTTTTTATCAGTTTACCAGGATTAGGATTACCAGTTTCACCTGACCATTACTAAAGTCCCTTGTTGCACTCTTCCATTTGATTTGACCCTCATTTGTTGACATGTGTGTAACTGCCTTTACTTTTCCATCCCTTGCCACTTGGATTCAAATATCTCCTCCAATTTCAGAAGGTTAGATTAGGGGATTTTTAAGGTTTAAAATTCTTTGGGTCTAGGTGTTGAAACATCACACTGTCAGTTACAAAACACAGTGTGTAGCAAGAACCTAAATTATGTTTAAAAAATATGTATGTATAGACCTGAAGGACATAGACTAAATAGACCTGTAGGTTATAATTTATGTATAGTTTCCAAATTGTTTACAACAATCGTGTTGTTTCACAGTCAGGAAAAAAAAAAATCACAAAAATATGCTATCCATAGTGCATACATCAAGAGAGATGGTATTTGCTGGGCACAGTGGCTCACGCCTGTAATCCCAGCAATTTGGGAGGCCGAGGCGGGCAGATCACTTGAGGCCAGGAGTTCGAGACCAGCCTGGCCAACATGGTGAAACCCTGTCTCTACTAAAACTACAAAAATTAGCCAGGTATGGTGGTGCATGCCTGTAATCCCAGCTACTCAGGAGGCTGAGGCAGGAGAATCGCTTGATCCCAGGAGGCGGAAGTTGTAGTGAGACAAGATTGTGCCACTGCACTCCAGCTTGGGCAACAGAGCAAGACTCCGTCTCAAAAAAAAAAAGAGAGCTGGTATTTAAATTAACAGATCCTCTGACACTTCTTTCCCAAGTTTTACCTGATTTTTCATTACCTTCTATAATTAAAGGGTTAGGTTTCTGCAGTCTTCAGAGTTGTTTACAGCTCTGGACGTTACATCACATTGTTGGTTGATGCCTTTGCTCATAAAAAGACACTGACTCTAAATGTTAATTTCCAAGTTGGCTGGTCAGTTGTTGCTCACTAGCAGTTCACAGCTAGCTATATATCATTTGAATTTATGTTCCAATGGGTTCTACCTGCCTTGCCAAAAGCTCTCATTTCAGCTTCCTATGGGGAATCTGTTTGAACGAACTCTTGCCATGAGTCATCCTCACAGCATATATAAAAAATCCAGAATGTTGGGCTAGGACACTGGGCTAGGAACTAGACTGTATTCCAAATGCTGGCAGCAAGGAACCCTCATGTTATTTAATGTTTAGTACAGCTTAGAAAAGACAGTGATGAAAGTGATCCAGGAATCAGAGGTGACAGTTAAAGCACATCTTGAAGCACTAAGCCACAGAGATGATTAACTTGTCAAGCTGTGTATTTTTGAATTTACTCAGGGCTGGATACTCCTCTCCACCAACCTCCCACAGGACACTAAAAACCGGACAACATAAAGCCAAAGCATTTGATAAAACATTACATAAAGCAGTAATGGGAAGAAAGCTTACTTCCTCTTTACATTGCTTTGCAACAATTTGCTTCTGTAATGATGGAAAGTTATGTCAGAAAACAGCCCTTCATTCCTGATGCCATTTTAAAGCATATCTCAATAATGAATACTAAAGATTACTCACTAGAGACCATCCCTGAGGTTCCTTTGTCCTTTTGCATCATGTCTTCAACCACTAAATCTCTGCATAGAATTCTGTTCTCTCTGGTCACTTTTCTTCCTTTTGTACTCTCTTGCTCTGCCCACTGTCTCCACCTCATATCAATAATGAAGTATAAGAAATCTTGAGTACGGGCGCAGTGGCTCACACCTGTAATCCCAGCACTTTGGGAAGCCAAGGTGGGCAGATCACCTGAGCTCAGGAGTTCGAGACCAGTCTGGCCAACATGGTGAAACCCCGCCTCTACTAAAAATACAAAAATTAGTTGGGCATGGTGGCAGGTATCTGTAATCCTAGCTACTCGGGAGGCTGAGACAGGAGAATTGCTTGAACCAGGCAGTGGAGGTTGCAGTGAGCTGAGATCGCACCACTGCACTCCAGCCTGGGCAGTAGGGCAACATTCCCTCTCAAAAAGAAAAAACACAAAAAGAAAAGAAACCTTGAAATTACACATTAAAAGCATTTTACTTTCCATGTTAAAAAAAAAAAAAGCACTATAAACATCCAAAATGAATAGGTAAATAATATTATTTCCTAAAATATGTTCAATATAGGAAACTGTTTTCAAGTGTATCTAGTACATAAATGACAAGGAACACAGGGTTGGCTGAATAAAATTTATTTTTTAACTGAACAAGAAGGAAGATACAGGGAAATGTCTCTGATTATATCTGTAATAAAGGAAAAGACAGCATTCAGAATTCTATGTATACGAAAATAAGACTGAAAAAGCCAGTATGGTCTTTTGGTAAAATTCTTTTCAAAACACAGTTATGTTATCTTGAGAAATTATCTTTTATCTTCAAAGATAAGTTAGTTAACATGAAATTTATTTTGCAAAAATTCAAAACATTATCATTACTTAGTCTCTTAATACAGAGATAGAAGAAAATCATTAAATGACAAGCTCAAAGACAACACGCATTTTAATTAAGTGGGCCTTTTCAATCAAACTAAACTGAGTGAAAGATTCCTTTCCTCTTGTTCTGGAACTCTAATGTGGTCATTGAAAGAAAAGCAAAGAGAGATTGTGTAGCTGCTTAGTTGAGAAAAGAAAATCCAATTGTAAGAATAATCTGAAGGGACCCCACAGGTCTTACAAAACAAATATTATTATTCAGATTAGTAGAGGACCAAGTCTAATGGTTATATTGGCCCTCTTCTCATTGAACAACTACAACAGGCACAAAAAAAGTTTGTCATAAAAATGTCAACTCACTTCAACAAAAAACACACATGAACACATTTACAAGTTCGCAACAAATTTTATTTTGGCTTCTTGCGTCTAGAATGTAACTATCTTTTAACATTAATAATCTTTTTCTCAAACAACAGCCACCACAACCAAACTGAAAAGGCAATCTAGACCTAAATCTTAGCAATTATTTTATAGCCTATCTTTCCTACATTAAAAATTATGCATTTTTGCCTTGAGAAACTGGCAGTAAAAGATTCATGTTTATCTTGGTTCGAAGGGTGACCCCAGTTGGTAAACTAATAAAGTATACACTGAATAGCTATTTCTAAAACCATGTGCTGAGCGGGTTGGAGGTTTCTTACTGGATATAACCAAAAGAAGTTACCAAGTCTTTTCAATATTCTCCAGGCCTATTGTCCTTTCTCTACTATCTCCATACTCAGTATAAGCCTTATTTTAAATGTTCTCTGGCATTTTGGCTTCCTTGACCTCCTAGACCTACTGTGCCAATCCCTACTTTATGGTAAATTTATTTCATCAACTCCTGCTGTGGGATAAAGCAAGGCCTATGAGAAAAAGGCAACATAGGCCAGGCGCAGTGGCTCACACCTGTAATCCCAGCACTTTGGGAGGCTGAAGCGGGTAGATCACCTGAGGTCAGGAGTTCAAGACCAGCCTGGCCAACATGGTGAAACCCTGTCTCTACTAAAAATACAAAACAACAACAACAACAACAAACTAGCTGGGCATGGTGGCAGGCGCCTGTAATTCCAGCTACTTGGGAGGCTGAGGCAGGAGAATCACTTGAACCCGGGAGGCAGAGGTTGCAGTGAGCCGAGATTGCACCACTGAACTCCAGCCTGGACAACAAGAGCGAAACTCCTTCAAAAAAAAAAAAAAAAAAAAAAAAGGCAACATAATTGTCTTAACTGATGTCACTACAAAATCATGTTACTCACTAAATGCTTTCACATATGTCAGTGGACTCTCAGACTTCTTCCCTACAGAAGCTGTTCGGAACTGTTTCCTGCCTCTCAGTCAAAGACCTCACCTCCCTATTTTACTGAAACCAGTAAAATAGGAAATTTCTGAAATTCACCCTTACAATTCCTCTCTTCTCCAACACTAAGTTTCTCTCAATTTTCTCTTTTTCTCGTCTTTCACTCTAACACAGGGAAGGAAGTCTCCCCACTCCTTTGCAAGGTGAATACCTTTACTTCTTCAGTTAGTTCTTCTCTCTTGCATCTTTAATGTCTCCAACTTCAATAGCTCCTTTCTCCAACCTTAGACATGTCTAGTTCTACACTATGTCCACCCCCATACACATACGTTCGCACGCATGTACATACACACACACGCACACGCACACACACAAGCCTGCCTTCACTAATCCTACTTCCCACTGATATTTTCTCATTTCTCATACTATTATGCCTTCTTGGAAACATTTGATACTGCTGACTACCTCCTCCCTCCTGAAATTCTTTTCTTTGAATTCTGTGACACTCTAGGAATTCCTGAATTTACTTCTTACTCTACTGTCTTTGACCACTTCTATGTCTCCTTTATTGACTTCTTGCTCTTCCAGCTATCCCCAAAATACTCATCCAGGCTTATTCTTTGCCCTTGTCTTTTCATACTTATTCTGTTTGGAGAGCTCAACCTTTCTTAGAACTTCAAGTTATCATCTCAATGAAAATAATGTCTTGAGTCCTTTCTGTACTGATTTTCAGATTCAAATTTCTAGCTGCTTATTAGAATAGCTCTATCAAATATACCTCTAAGTCCCTGAAGTAAAACATGTTCCCAAACCTGCTCCACTCCAATGTTTCTGATTTCGATTAATTGTAAGTCAAACTTTTTGGTCAGTCTCTCAGGCTTTAAGACCCACAGCCATTTTAGAGTCTTCACTTTGTACTCCCAGCCAATTCCAAGTCTTATCAAGTCTACCATCGCCCTTTTTGCTTCTTTTTGTTCCTTCTTTTTTCTATCAATATTAATATAATTCAGTGGTTAAGAGCACAGGCCCTAAAGTCACAAATGGATTTGAATCCCAGCTCTTCCATTTATTAGCTTTGTGGTTTGGAGCAAGTTCCATTGGCTGCCTCAAGTCTTAGTTTCTGGTTAGATAAATCCAGATGTTGTGAGGTGACAAAGGGCTAATGCATATAAAGCATTAAGCACAGTGAGCACAGTGCCTGGCACTCAAAACAGAATGGTTATTGTTACTACTACTACAATGCCTCCAATCTTTTGTCCTTCTAATATATCCATCAGAATGCACCAGTCGCTCTCCAAAAGAAAGACTGGATGAGATTATCATCTCTTCAGAACACTTTCACTGGCTCCTCATTGCTGAACAGATAAAGACAAAACATCTTATAATTTCCAAGGTGATATGGTTTGGCTCTGTGTCCCCACCCAAATCTCATGTCAAATTCTACTTCCCAATTCTGGTAGGGGGACCTGGTGGGAGGTGACTGAATCATGGAGGTGGATTTCCCCCTTGCTGTTCTCAAGACAGTGAGTGAGTTCTCACGAGATCTGGTTGTCTAAAAGTGTGTAGCACTTCCCCCTTCACACTCTCTCTCTCCTGCTCCACCATGGTAAGATGTGCTTGCTCCCCCTTTGCCTTCCGCCATGATTCTAGGTTTCCTGAGGCCTCCCAGCCATGTTTCCTGTACAGGCTGGAGAAATGTGAGTCAATTAAACCTCTTTTCTTTATAAATTACCCAGTCTCGAGTAGTTCTTTCTAGCTACGTGAGAACGGACTAATGCGTGAGGCTTTCCAGAAAATAAACCAATCCTAACTCTCCCTCAAGGTACTGAAAGGATACTTCCTTCTACAAGATGACCTTAAAAAATGTTACTAGAGTCTTAATTTCTTTCATCTAATGGCTATCTATGCCATGAATATTAAGAATGTACATGAAAACTTAATACAATTTTATGGGAACTTCATTCTTGAGTCAAAATTGTGAAATATTTCTTTGGATTCTGCAATCATTATATGTTTCGTTGAAGCTAGTGTTTCAGATGCCTCTGACTGTTCTTGCCTCACAAACAAATTTCTACAGTAGACTCGTCTAATTTCAGGGCAAACATTTACTTGAATCTGTTCTCATTTGGCTGGTAATGAGATCTGCATCAGAAGCCAAAGACAAGAGAAACTGGCTGAGTTTCAAAGATAGCAGGTGGAAGAAAAGGTAAGCCAACTGCTGAATATAATGACAAAGGAAACCTAATATCCATTAGTGGTGATAATATGGCATTGTAAAATGTGACTATTCTTTAAATTCAGGTTATTCTTCTCCTAAAAAGTGTTCCATAAAGAAATCATCTATTTACCATCAAGTAAAATAAGCTTGTCAATAGACTGCTATAAATTTTCCTATTTCATGTTGCTTATTGACTAGATTGCATTTAAGTGACTGTTTCTATTTGGAAAAGTAATTAGATGTTTGAGTAAGTAAACAGAATCTGGACAGAAATCAATTATTTTCCTTTTCAGTTTTTTCTACTTCCTGCTAATAATTTGCAGGAAATACGTATTAACAGAATGTTATTTTATGAATAATAGATGTTCTTGGGTGAGAAAAAGAAAACGATTCTCAGTGCCCTATCTTCTGTTGGCCATCCCTTAGAACAGCCAGTCATCACTGAAGTAAAAAATTCAGCATCAGGTCTATTTTCTGAGCAAAGCTTATGTGTGTGTGTGAGAAGAGAGGGAGGGTGGGTATTATATGGTGAAATAAGTAAAAGGAGGCAAAATAATCAAAGTATTAGATTCACTGTTCCCATGAACTATTTAGAATTGAGTTACCTGGGAGTTAAACTTTGGAGTTTGATTATACTATGATGACTGGCCTCCTTTTCTAATAAAAATGACAAACAAAAAAAGAACTCATTGAACTTAAGCAAATTTCATTAGTCTTCTTGGCTTAGACCACATTAAAAGTTGCCATTTCCAAGGAGAAGCACTGTCACTTTTTTTTTTTTTTTTTTTTTAAGATTTCAGAAGAAGTGCACTTGGCACAATAGGAAGCCATTAAAATGTTATCTTTAGGCTTAAGTAATATACTCCTCAAAATTCTCATTAAGTTTTAGTTCAGCTGACTGTACTAAATAACTAAATTACTGTCAATGCATCTTCTTTCCCCCTTCATTCTACAGATGTACCACCTTATAAAAGTCTTTGTGGCCATCAGGCTTTTAAGCTCAGCTAAATTTCCACATAATAAATGAAAATGCTACTCCTAAGTGTGAAAAGCAATACAATAAATATTGTTTCTCAGTGACTTAAGGAACCACGTTTACTACCAAAGCAAATGTCACTCCTTAGAGCTGTGTTATTTTGTGACTAATTCTGTAATTGATTTAATAGCTATATGTTAGCTGTATGCCTCTCCCAACCTTATTTTGTCTGACATCCTCACTCCTTATGTCCCAGGCCAATGTCTTCTTGACTGTTACTTCAACTGGCCAAGCTTGCTTCTGGCCTCATGGCTTTGCATAATTTCGTTTCTTTGCCTGAAGTATTCCTTCCATAGATTTTTTTTGCATGATTGGTTCCTTCTCATCATTCAGGTTTCACTAAACAACCCCTCCTCAAAAAGGTCCTCTCTTTCCATTCAATCTAAAGTAGCTCAACAATTGCTTTAAACACAAGACTCTGCTTTATTTTATTCTTGGAACTTCACATTATGTGATTCTTTCTTATTGATTTATTGTTCCCACCCTCTTCCCCCCTGCCTACACCACCACTAGAATGCAAGGTCCATGACTAGTTCTGTATGTTCCTGGCACCAAGAGACGTGCCTGTCACATAAGAGACACATTCCCTCAAATAACCACTGCATATTTGAATGAATTAATGAATCAAAGGCCTCCACATAGCTGTCTTTAAAGCTCTTCATGCCGGGCGCGGTGGCTCACACCTGTAATTCCAGCACTTTGGGAGGCTGAGACGGGCAGATCACCTGAGGTCGAGAGGTCAAGACCAGCCTGACCAACATGGAGAAACCCCGTCTCTACTAAAAATACAAAAAAATTAACCAGGTGTGGTGGTGCATGCCTGTAATCCCAGCTACTTAGGAGGATGAGGCAGGAGAATTGCTTGAATCCAGGAGGTGGAGGTTGCGGTGAGCAGAGATCGTGCCATTGCACTCCAGCCTGGGCAACAAGAGTGAGACTCTGTCTCAAAAAAAAAAAAAAAAAGCTCTTCATGGCCTATTCCCTACCTATGTCTTTGACTTCATCTCACATCAGCCTTCTCACTCTGTGTAGTTCACCACATTGGCTTTTTGAAATTCCCTATATTCTTCCTTCTCCTCTGTGGGCTACAGGCCTTTCCCCATTTTTCTGGTTAGAGAAAGATCCCAGGTCATTCCTTCATCCCGTTAATGCCTACTCATTTTTGCAGACCTCATTCAATTACCGCCTCCTTGATAACTAGAATAGGTCAAATCCCTTATAAAATGCTCTTAAAGTTTTCTTCATATCTCTCTTCTAAGTGCTTATGAAATTAAAATTATATATTTAATCGTGAGATGATTAGTGTTTGTTCATCTACTAGACTGTTGCTCTATGAAAGCAGGAAGTGCCTGTACATAACAGACTCTCAATAAACATTTATTAGATGGGTAAATATCTAGAGAATGACTAGCAAATTCCACAGGGACTTTCTATAGCACAGTTGAATTGGTTTATTCAACAAATAAATGGCAAGGGGAAAAAAAAGGCGGTAAACTGTAAGCAAAGGATTGGGTTCTCATTAACACCTTATCAAAATGGAAGTTCTCTATCATCAGAAAATACTAGGGCAGCTGGGTGAGGTGGCTCACACCTGTAATCCCAGTACTTTGGGAGGCTGAGGTGGGCGGATCACCTGAGGTCGGGAGTTCAACCACCCTGGACAATATGGTGAAATTCTGTTGTCACTAAAATACCAAAAATTAGCTGGGCATGGTGGCAGGCACCTGTAGTCCCAGCTACATGGGAGGCTGAGGCATGAGAATCACTTGAACCCAGGAGGCAGAGGTTGCAGTAAGCCGAGACCACACTGCTGCACTCCAGCCTGGGCAACAGAGTGAGACCCGGTCTCAAAAAAAAAAAAAAAAAGAAAGAGAGAAAGAGAAAGAGAGAGAGAGGGAGGGAGAGAGACAGAGAGGGAGGGAGAGAGACAGAGAGAGAGGGAGAGAGAGAGAGAGAGAGGAAAGAAAGAAAGAAAGAAGAAAGAAAGAGAAACAGAGAGAGAGAAAGAAAGAGAGAGAGAGAGAAAGAAAGAAAGAAACAAACAAACAAACAAACAAACAAACTAGGGCCAGGTGAGGTGACTCATGCCTGTAATCCCACAACTTTGGGAGGCAGAGGCAGGAATATCACTTGAGTCTAGCAGTTTGAGAGCAGCCTGGGCAACCAGCAAATCCTCATCTCTACAAAAAATAAAAAATTAGCCAGGCCTGGTGGCACACACCTGTAGTCCCAGCTACTTGGAAGGCTGAGGTGGCAAGATCGCTTGGGCCTGGGAGATTGAGGCTGCGGTGAGCTATGATTGCACCACTGCACTCAGCCAATCAATCAATCAACCAATAAGTAAGAAGAAATTTATCAGCTAAGACATGGATACAATTACAATGCAACATACTTTGTTTTCATTTTTGTTGGGAATCACACAAAATAGAACTGATACTCTTCTGTGTGCATTAATACTACAATGACTGCGACTGTATGTGAATTTGCCAGTTTTTTTGCATGTGATCTACAACAAAAAAACAAATTTCAATCAACTATGTTAGGAAAAAGGCTGAATTAGGTTTATTCTCTATAAGAAATTATATTAGAAAATCTTTGTCATATGAAGAAGTGATCAAAGAGTATGAAGACAAAGCAGGAACAAAAAGTATTATAGAAGTGCATCAGGTAATTAATTAAAATGTTTTGTTTTTCTTCTGGATTTTGTGGTATTTGAGGCATTTGTTGACTTTAAAAATACGTAAATTGGCCGGGCGCGATGGCTTACTTCTGTAATCCTAGTATTTTGAGAGGCCGAGGCGGGCAGATCACCTGAGGTTGGGAGTTCGTGACCAGCCTGGCCAACATGGTGAAACCCTGTCTCTACTAAAAATACAAAAAAATTTGCCAGATGTGGTGGTGGGCACCTGTAATCCCAGCTACTTGGGAGGCTGAAGCACAAGAATCACTTGAACCCAGGAGGCGGAGGTTGCAGTGAGCCAAGATTGTGCCATTGCACTCCAGCTTGAGTGAGAGACTCTGTCTCAAAAAAAAAAAAAAAAATGTAAATTGTTGGCACTCTTATTATATATTTTTATATATATATTTATTTACTTACATTCCAAAAACAAAGAGAAGGAACCTACAGATTAAGAAAGAATACAATGTCTGGTCCTTGTTTGGATTCCATTTAAAATGAGCTAACTGTAAATTTACAGGACAATCAGAAAAATTTAAACATGACTAGATATTTTATGATATTAAAAATACTGTTAATATTTTTAGATTTGATGATGGTATTGTGGCTACCCTTACATGTCAGAGAAACATACTGAAGTATTTACAGAAAAACAATATAATAAATAATTTCCATAAAACAATCCATTATTGTGTGTGTGCAAAAAAATGAGTGGGGGTAAAAATGAAATAAGATAGGCTATGTGTTGGTAACTGATGAAGTTAGGTACTGGGTACATGGGATTCATTAAACCATTACTCCAACTTTCATAAAGTTTTTCAACTTTCATAATAAAATATTAAGAAGAATATAAAATGGAAGTTTATTATAAAAAAATTGGAGAACAGAAACTGAAAAGCCTAACACAAGCCTTTTCTCAGACTTTACAGCTTGCATAAATAAATTAATAGCAGAGGACACTACTGCAGAACAAATTAAACAGGCCAGATTTATGAGTTTGGAATTTTTTATTTGTGGCAAGCATTTGTCAATTGTTTCTATTTCTGCATTTTTAAATGAAAGTTCTGTAGCTCCTCAGGCTCACTGAGTATCACAATAGGCAAGCAGAAGATAGGGGAAAATGAGAGCCAACTGGATGAAGAAATACAAGAAAAATTCAAGGAGAATTGTTGCTGATTTTGTGAAGAAATTATTTCTTAAAAAAAAAATACAAGCAGGAAAAAGAAGCAACAAACCATCTACTGTATGAGCTATATTCTCCTCCACAGTAATAAAAGCCAAAATGGATTACCCAGATGGAAAAACCCACGTAATTTTGCTCCTGAAAATTATTCTGTTTTAAGCCTATCTTCTCTTACAATAAAATCCACAAAGGAGAACAGGAGAAAAGGAGTATTAGTCTATTTTCGGTGAAATACAGAAACAATGAGTCATGAGTAATACATGAAATAAGATACAATTCTTTTGGTACACGATCTGATAGCTGTACAGGGAATGAAACCACTGTTGGTTAAGCTATAGTGAAATGCTACTCAACATAATTACTCAGGAGTTACAAATATTTCAAAGTAAGTTGGAGTGGTGATGTTTTTGTAAAGGATTTAACAGATTTACCAGATCACCTTTCATATAGAATAAGGGGAAATACATATAAACAAATACTGTTTTAACGTTCAAATAAAGGCATAAAACACAAACCAGAAAGTGAAGCTTTAAGGATTATACAAAGGAATAGTGTTCTATTTGCCTTTTAAAGCAAAGGCTGAATATTTTGTATGTATATAAACACTGAATATATTTCAGCAAGGCAGGCTCTGAGAGCTGTGGCTATCCAATGGTCTACAATGGATAAGTATTTACCTTTACCATAAATTTCCTTTTGCTCAGTTTCTGATGAAATTACAAATTTGTCAGCCTTGTTCTTGTCAGTTTCATTGGAGAATTTTTAAGACATCATTCAGAAGCTCTGGCCAGAGTGGTTAGCTCTGAGTCGCTCATCTTTTTTTTTTTTTTTTAAAAGAAAGCTCAAACAGAGCTCATTTATATTTCAATTAAGTACAATATTATTTTTAAATGAAAACGAGGCTAATAAAATTTGTCTTGTTTATTCTTTATCCCTACTCTACTGTATCAAAAGACTCACTGAAAATGCTAAAAGCTACTGAAGCAATGATAGATGATTGTTTAAAAGGAGGCAGGGAAAATCCTCAGGAATACTACAAACCTGCCCCTCCAGAACCATGTGCCTCCTGAAGAGGTACAAGTTAAACCTAGAAGGACAGCAGGAAATGCCTGTTGTCCTTCAGGACAGAATGGATGAACCTCTCAATAGTGGAAGTTTCCAGTTTTGTGTTGAACACTTGGTATCACAATTCCTCAAAGGCCACATAAGTGGCTTAAAGGAAATGTCACACAAATGTGTAAAAACACAATTAAGAGTTACCTAGGTCTGGGCACAGTGGCTAGCACCTATAATCCTAGCACTTTGGGAGGCCAAGGTGGGTGGATTGCTTGAGCTCAGGAGTTCAAGACAAACCAGGGCAACATGGCGAAACCCCATCTCTACCAAAAATACAAAAAATTAGCCAGGCATAGTGGTGTGTATCTGTGGTCTCAGTTACCTGGGAGGCTGAGGCAAGAGGTTCACTTAAGCCTGGGAGGTAGAGGTTGCAGTGAGCCGAGATCACACCACTGCACTCCAACCTGGGCGACAGAATGAGACCCCGTATTAAAAAAAAAAAAAAAAAAAAGAGTTACCTAGTTACCTTGAACCTAGACTCATCAGGAAACAGGATGTTAGAATGAAGTAGCAATTTTAAAGAAAACAAACTGGCAAAGAATTATCAAAAATAATCTGAGAAGTCTGTGGGTCAGAGTCAGTCCAAGCCTCTCAAGCAGAAGTAGGGTTTATGGGAAGAACATGAAACTAGAGTCAGAAGGGTAAAGTTCTAACCTTAGCTCCAGTACTGGCTGGCACTTAACATTCACTACACTGTACCTATAAAATCAACAGAACCGATTACTAACTTTTTAAAATACTTTCAGCAAAAAAAAAAAAAAAAAAAAGAAAGTATTACGAGTTAATACTATCTAGGAAATTATGTAATCAACGAGAACCTCTCATCACCTCCATTTCTACAGCACTTTAACCAAATACTTACCTTAATAGGTGATAGTGTATAATAACACGAAAAGTACCATAAATTTTCTAGAGAACACTGCCCAAAGTACTATGAATATGGCCTCCACCTATCCCTACCCCCACAAATTAGTGAAAATACACTAAAATTTTTGGTTTCTCACTTCAGTGAAACTTTTTTATTTTAAGAGACAGGGTCTCACTCTATCGTTCAGGCTGGAGTAAAGTGGTACAATCAATCATAGATCATTGTAGCCTCAAACTCCTGGGCTTAAGTGATCCTTCCACCTCAGCCTCTCAAGTACCTAGGACTACAGGTGTGTTCCACCATGCCCAGCTAATTTTTAAATTTTTTTGTAGAGACAGGGTCTTGCTATGTTGCCCAGGCTGGTCTCGAACTTCTGGCCTCACAAACTGTTGAGATTAAAGGTGTGAGCCACCATGCTAAGCCTCAGTGAAACTATTTAAAAAATAATCCAACACCTGAGATTGTGTACTTCGTTGTGTGTAAATTATATCAATTAAAAATGCATGATGGCAAGGTTAAAAAAGATCATCCAAACACAAATGAATTCAAAAATTTCTTTAGGAAGGCACAGCTCTCTCTTGTATTCAGTATTCTGTTAGAGGATGTTTGCTTTTGTTATCAGTGATTCTCAGCTTTTCAAATTGAAAGAACAATTCAGAGGCTGTAATCTATAGACAGGGTTTTTGGAAGATATATGGACTCATTAAGTCATTCAGTAAATAAATCTTGATACATGACCAACGGGCTTTTCCATCTTTTTTGCATTACTGGTTGAGTATTCTCTATCTAAAATCCTTGGGACCAAAAGTGTTTCAGATTTCAAAATTCTTTGGATTTTGAAATATTCTCACATATATAATGAGATACTTTGGGAATCGGACCCAAATCTAAACACAAAATTCATTTATGTTTCATATACACCTTATACACATAGGCTAAAGATAACTTTATACAATATTTTAAATAATTTTGGGCAGGAAACAAAGTCTGTATACATTGAACCATCAGAAAGCAAAGGTTTCAACTATCTCAGCCACCATGTGGACAATTTGTGGTTGTCTGGCATCATCATCATGCTGTGCTTGGAAAAGATACATCGCAACTGGAAGGCACTGGGGGGAGGGTCTTTTTCCCTTGAGATCCCTGAATAAACTGTGTGTTGTGTTCCTGCGTTTTGACTGCAACATGTTACATGAGGTCAGGTGTGAAATGTTCCACTTGGCATGTCATGTCAGCACTCAAGAAGTTTTGGATTTTGGAGCATTTCAGATTTTGGATTTTTGAATTAGAGATGCTGAACTTGTATCTGTCAAGACTGATTATTAATAAATGAAATAATAGGAACTGTAATCATCCAACCAAATGTTATATGTCTAATATGTTTCAAAAGCAATGTATTATTACTTATCAGATATTATTTGTGATCCTTAAGATATGAATAGGTAATTTGTAAAATAAGAAATACAAATGGCTATTGACCTAAAAAAAGTTTAGTCTTAATAATAATGACATTTATTAAAAACAATGACATGAGTTTTGTTTTACCATTTTTTTCTATCAGATGAGAAAAGATTAGAGAGATTTAGCAGTATCTAATATGAACTCTTAGCCCCAAAAATTCTGTTTTCAAAAAACGTTCTGAGTTGGGCATAGTGGCATGTACATGTAATCCCTGCTACTCAGGAGGCTGAGGAGGGAGGATCAGTTGAACCCAGGAATTCAAGTCCAGCCTGAGCAACATAGTGAGACTGCATCTTGTTTAAAAAAAAAAAAAATGTTATATATTGAAATTGTCACAAGTACACAAAGCTAGGAGTGCTTACAGAGAACAGCTTTGTGAAGGCTGGAACTTAAGATTTGTTTACCACAGTTTTCAACACCAAAAATAGCACTTGGCACACAGCAGGTAATCATTAAATACTTATTAAATGAATGAATGTTCACTGTAATACTATTAATTATAGTGAATATTTGGAAATCATCTAATAAATTATGATATATCAATACAATGAAAACTACATAGCTTTTAAAAAGAATGAGGTTGAGGCCGGGCATGATGGCTCACGCCTGTAATCCCAGCACTTTGGGAGGCTGAGGCGGGTGAATCACAAGGTCAGGAGTTCAAGACCAGCCTGGCCATATGGTGAAACCCCGTCTCTACTAAAAATACAAAAATTAGCTGGGCGTAGTGGTGGGCGCCTGTAGTCCCAGCTTCTCGGGAGGCTGAGGCAGGAGAATCGCTTGAACCTGGGAGGCGGAGGTTGCAGTGAGCCGAGATCAGGTCACTGCACTCCAGCCTGAGCGACAGAGCGAGACTCCATCTCAAAAAAATAAAAAACAAAAATATAAGAATCAGGTTGATCCACATATACAACTGTCAAAGTATATTACAGAATCTTAAGTATAAAAATTAAGTTATAAAATTAAATATAGTTTGATTTTATATTCAATATATACAGTATGATCCTATACTTTAGCTTAAATTATATCCACACATTGTATATGCACTGAGAAAAGTCTGAAAGAATGTATATCAAACTGCTAATGAGAAGGCTTTCACTTTGTGCTCTGTAACACTTCTGTATTATTTTGATTTATAAACATCACATACTACTCCAGTAAGAAAAGATTTCTAAAAAATAAAAAATAAAAAAAAAAACAACTAAATGCATCTAGAAAAAAAGTCCTGAGAGGAGCACACAAAATGCACTTTGGGAGGCTGAGGCGGATGGATCACGAGGTCAGGAGGTCGAGACCAGCCTGGCCAGCATGGTGAAACCCTGCCTCTACTAAAAATACAAAAATTAGCTGGGTATGGTGACATGCGCCTGTAATCCCAGCTACCTGGTAGGCTGCAGCAGGAGAATTGCTTGAACTCAGGAGGCAGAGGTTGCAGTGAGCTGAGATTGCGCCACTGCACTCCAGCCTTGGCAACAGAGCGAGACTCCGTCTCAAACAAACAGACAAATAGTGGGTACCTTTGGATGTTGGGATTATGGGTATTTTTTCCCCATTTATGCATTCAGTTTAGTAAAAAGATCCCACTGAGTAATTTTTCTGCCTTTATGTATTATGTATAGTTTTCTTTTCTTTGTATGCATTATAGGCACATTTTTCCTTTATTCATTTATGTATTGTCCAAATTTTATACATCATTGAGTATGTATTACCTCTGTAATAGAGCAGAATAATTAAAAAATTTTTGAACCTCAATATATTGAACTATATATTAGTACTGCTTTTTTGTCAATCTGAAGCTCATGGAAGTTAGATAATGTACAAGGTCTCACAGCTATTAAAGGGGCTATCTAAACTGCCCCCTAAGAGGTATGATTCACAACTAAGATGGAACAATGATGAATATATACGTGCCAAATAGCACAGCTATTACGTTGGTGCAAAAGTAACTGTGGTTTTTGCTACTAAAAGTATATTATGGGCTGGGCACAGTGGCTCATGCCTATAATCCCAGCACTTTGGGAGGCCAAGGTGGGTGGATCACCTGAGGTCAGGAGTTCGAGACCAGCCTGGCCAACACGGTGAAACCCTGTCTCTACTAAAAATCTAAAAACTAGCCAGGTGTGGTGGTGGGCGCCTGTAATCCCAGCTACTTGGGAGGCTGACGCAGGAGAATTGCTTGAACCCAGGAGATGGAGGTTGCAGTGAGCCGACACAGTGCCACTGCATTCCAGTCTTGGCAACAGAGTGAGACTCCATCTCAAAAAAAAAAAAAAAAAAGTATATTATGGCCAGTTGCCGTGGCTCATGCCTGTAATCCCAACACTTTGAGAGGCCGAGATGGGCAGATCATTTAAGGCCAGGAGTTTGAGACCAGTCTGGCCGACATGATGAAACCCTGCCTCTACTAAAACTACAAAAAAATTAGCTGGGCATGGTGGTACACACCTGCAATCCCAGCTACTCAGGAGGCTGAGGCAGGAGAAACGCTTGAACTCGGGAGATGGAGGTTGCAGTGAGCCAAAATCACGCCACTGCACTCCAGCCTGGGTGACAGAGTGAGACCCCGTCTTAAAAAAAAATAAAAGAATAAAATAAAAGTATGTTATAAAGTAGAAACAGCAAGGCAAGCTGAAACATATAGAAATATACTAGTAACAGGAGACTTTTACTTCTTAGGCCATCGCAGTTCGTGTAGACAAAAATAATGAAGCTACTTAACCTAGTCGATAAGCTACAATATTATGGGTGCATTCTGTACCCTGAAAATAAAAAACAAAACTCTTATCAAATGTCCATGCAACATTTATGAAAATTGAACACTAAGTTACAAAGAAAACATCAATAAATTCTAAGAAGTAGCAAAAATTTTTTAAAAATCCTTAATCATATTGCAATAAAACAAAATCAGAAAATAAAGTCATTCCACCTGGAAATTTTGAAACTCTGTTAAATAATTCTTGGTCAAGAAAGAAACAGAATTATTTAAATTTATCTGTTAAATCCCTGTAATCTCAGCACTTTAGGAGGCTAAGGCAGGAAGGTCACTTGAGGCCAGGAATTTGCAACCTGGCTGGGCAACATAGCAAGATCCCATCTCTGCCCAAAAAAAAAAAAAAACAAAAAACTAAAAAGTAGCCAGGCGTGGTGGTACGCACCTGTAGTACTACCTACTCGGCAGGCTGAGGCAGGAGGATCACCTGAACCTAGGAGGATGAGATTGTAGTGCACTATGTTACTCCAACATGAGTAACAAAGCAAGACCTGTATCTTTAAAAATAAAAAAATTACAAAATAAATTTTCCTGTTAAAGCTCTGGCTTTGTATTCGATAGGATATCTCATTAATTGTTGTTTTAAAGGTTTTTTGTTGTTGTTGTTATTGTGGTTTTTTAGAGACAGAGTCTCACTCAGGTACCCAGGCTGAAGTGCAGTGATACAATCATAGCTCACTGCAGCCTCGAATTCCTGGACTCTGCCTCCCATGCAGGTAAGACTACAGGTGCGTGCCACCACACCTGGCCAGTTTTCCTTTTTTTGGAAGAGACAGGGTCTCACTATGTTGGCCAGGCTGGTCTCAAGCTCCTGTCCTCAAGCCATCCTCCCACACTGGCCTCCCAAAGTGCTGTGGTTACAGGCAGGAGTCACCGCAATTGGACTGTTTTAAAGGTTTCTCTTTGAGAAATGTTGAAGTACTGCATGCAGTTTAAGACAATGGTTCTGAGAGTATGGACCTGGGTTTCCTGGTGTTTTTTGAGAAACTCTTGGTGGATCAATGAGCTCTAACAGTTACAGAGTGGCATATTTTTTTTTTCATTGAGATGGAGTCTTGCTCTGTCACGCAGGCTGGAGTGCAGTGGTGCGATCTCAGCTGACTGCAACCTCGGTCTCCCAGGTTCAAGCGATTCTCCTGCCTCAGCCTCCAGAGTACCCGGGATTATAGGCGCCTGCCACCACACTCGGCTAATTTTTGTATTCTTAGTAGAGACAGGGTTTCACCATGTTGTCCAAGCTGGTCTTGAACTCTTGAACTCGTGATTCACCTGCCTCGGCCTCCCAAAGTGCTGGGATTACAGGCGTAAGCCACTGCACCCGGCCCCAGAGTGGCATTTTTAACTACACTGTTCCTTTGTGCCAAGAAACAGACACCACATAATAGATGCCTCATCAGAAGCCACCAACATTTTCAGTCATCAGGAGCCACGATCAAACTGTACCCACACTCCATTTCCCCCACTAATATATTGCTGATGTAAGTCCCAGAAATTATATCATGTTATACACTAATATTTCAATATCTCTAAAAGATAAGATTTTTAAAAATCACCATATCATACATATATACACATTTCAAATTTTTAGCAGTTTTAATGGAAAAATTTCTAAAATTTACTCATTTTTCTTAAAACATACTGAATATGAAACAATTTTAACTTGATAACCCAGAGTCGATATTACTCGAAGTGGGATGATGCCATATCAAAAACCAAAAATGTGTGGCACTGACTGAGATGGGATGGCAGGTGGAGGCAGGGTGGGCCTGAGGAAGGTGATGATGAAAACTTACAGGAAAGTGAGGAAAATTTTATTGGAAGCTAGAGTGGCGAAAAACTTGGCAATATAGTCACCTATGGTAATGTGGAAAATAAGAAATATACCTAATGAGCGCTCAATGAGGAGATTTTAGGACAGAATTTTGAAGGTACTATTTGTCTTCTTCTAGCTGTCTATAGTTAAATAGAAATGGAAGAGAGATGGTATAAATTTTAAAAACTCATTTTCAAGGAAAATTTTAAGAAAATATAAATAACCTAGGATTTTCTGGGTTTGAAAAATAAACATTTTTTTCATTCAATCCAGAAAGCAAGCTAGTCTCAAATGAAGAAATGCATTCTGGGCAAATATAAAATCCAGAATGAACCTTTAAAATATTTTATTAAGACTCAGAGAGATTTACATAGGTACTCTATAGACCCTATCAAATGGGAGGTGGGGGAAGCTATTTAAAGATCTTAAGGGCAGGCCTCACAGATACTCTCCATTAAAGAGAGATTTCTAAGAAGACTAAGGGTCTTGTTCCACAGTAGTCTCAGAGGGAGCTCAAGGTAGAGAGGCTTATCTTTTAGAAATTTGGGGGTATCGGTCTGTCTAATGAAGTGAATTCATAAACTGATTCATAAGAAATTCAGAGATTTAAAAGAAATTGTATCAGCTTGGACTGAAAGGGACAGAAACAGAACAAAATGAAGGGAGGCTTTTGGACTTCCCAAACTTCTTTCTATAGGCAAGAAACAGGCCAAGAAAACTACTCAGCAATAAACACAGACTACTTTTATGCAGAAGCAAGGATGACTCAGTGAATGAAGAGCCCAGAAGGCAGAACCAAGAGCCTTAGGAAACAACCCCATAGGCAGACTGATCCCCAATCAAGGAAATAGCACCATGTGTCTGGTTAGATTCCAGAACTGCTAACATTCAGTAACTCTATGAATCTTGTTTTCCCCGTATTTGAATGGGAGGGTCTGTAGTGGTGATCCTATGTTTTTCCCACCACTGTATGTTGTGTATATGTGGGGCAGATAACTTATCTCTTTAGTAAAAGGTCTTCAAATCAAGAGGAATGACTCCCAAGAAGCTGGATGAAAGGAACTGCGACCAAGGAGCCTCAATCGAACATGTACTTCATTAATTTTTTTAATTAAAAAAAATTTTAACAACACCTGCTAGAATGGGATGGACTTGATTTAGATAATGAGATCCTAGACTTAGAGTTGATACTGTAATAGAATGTAAATTGGGAGCACTGATAGAGGTACTGAATGTAATTTGCATATGTGAGGGATGTGAATGTTTTCTAAAGATGGCCATCACAATACATCCCATCTCACATGCTCAGCCCACAGTACGATCAAGCTGTTATTCCTCCCATCAAGAAGTGGGTCTTGAATCTGAGTAGGCCCATCCATGAATATGGAAGAAGTAATGATATCACTTCTGAAGCTAGGTCATGAAAAGCAACACACTTGGATCTTTTGGGATGTTTACTCTTAGATCCCAGCCACCATGCAGTTAGGAAATCTAAGTTACACAGACCACATGTAGATATATTCGAGCCTACAGCCCCAACCGAGGGCCCAGCTAATATAGTCAGCCTCAGTTAGATCCGTGTGAGGAAGTCCCAGCCGTCATCTGATTGTGACCATATGAGATATTCCAAGCAAGAAAAACCTTGCTGGGCCCAGTCAACCCACAACACTATTAAGAGATAATAATAAAATGATGGTTGTTGTTTTAGATACTAATTCTGATTTGTTACAAAGCAACAGATAACCAGAACCCAGTATATTCCTGCTTTAAAAAATTAAACCCTCATGGCCACAAAGGTATATAGGACTGTTTGCCCATTCAGTAAGTGGTCCTAAACTACTGGGCTTCTATAAAAATATTTTAATAGTTCCTCCATTTTTTCCTTTTGTTGGTTGCTCTCTCTTTTTAAGTGGTTTCAACATCTGGCTTCTCATCTGTGACTTTATTTTGCCTGAGGATCTGAGGCAGGCTCTCCCTCACCTTGGTGACAATGCTTATTTCTAGGTACCTAGCTGTATTGTGGCAGTAAGCCTTAAAAAGCAGTGTAATCAGGCCGGGCGCAGTGGCTCACGCCTGTAATCCCAGCACTTTGGGAGGCCAAGGCAAGCAGATCACCTGAGGTCAGGAGTTTGAGACCACTGGGCAACATGGTGAAACCCTGTGTCTACTAAAAATACAAAAATTAGCCGGGCGTGGTGGCATGTGCCTGTAATCCCAGCTACCCAGGAGGCTGAGGCAGAAGAATCACTTGAACCCAGGAAGTGGAGGTTGCAGTGAGCCAAGATCATGCCACTACGCTCCAGCCTGGGCAACAGAGTGAGACTCCATCTCAATTAAAAAAAAAAAAAAGAAAGGCAGTGTAATCATCATTGCCACTAATGTCCATTGGGCACTAGCCCTATAATGCACTGTACCTTACACACACTTGTGTCATTCAATCTACAACGCAAACTCCTGAGGATATCTTAACATTATTTAAGATGGAGCAAGCAGCCCCTTTTGGGGAGAGTGGGCGGGGGTAGGGGGGAGGAGGGAGGGAGAGTTATTGGGGGTGGGGCAAGCATAGAAATAAATAAAGGAAAACCCTGAGTTCCTTCAAGGGAAATTCCAGGCACCTGGCCCTGAGATGTCTCTGAGTTTTTCAAAAACCCGGAGCCCCACCTAGGACTCCCTGGGAACTGATCCACTGGCAGGTAGACCTCAGATATGGAAGAACTGAAGGCTGAACTCTGACCACCTTTCTTTGTTCTAAATTTCTTCCTGAGAGGCCTGGAGGGAGTCATCCCCAGGAAGCAGTTTAACATTCTTTTCCGCTGATTCCAAATTTTTAAACAAAGCTTCTCTTCCTTAAGCACAAATTGGAAAAATTTTGACTCTACCTATGACCTGTAAGCCCCTGCTTCAAAATATCCTGTCCTTTTAGGCCAAAACCACTGTGTAACCTCCATGCATTGACATATGATTTTGTCTGTCACTTCTGCTTTCCTGAAATTTACCCCTGCCTTTAAAAACCCTTACCTGTAAGCTATCAAGGAGGTAAAGATTTAAGCATTAGCTGCCTGGTCCTCCTTGCTTGGTGCCCTGCAAATAAATGCCTTTCTTTCTGCCACTGCAAAATGTCCGTGTGGATATCTGGTTTTACTGCTCCAGGCGAGTAAACCCCAGTTTGGTTATAAACACTATTTTCATATTCACATGGAGATACTGAAAGACTTTACCCAAAGGTCAAACAGCTAGGAAGTGGAAGAGCTGGGATTCAAACTTGACTTCAAAATCCCCCCTCTTTAAAATTACTACATGTATGGCTACTTTTGATAAGAGGAACTGAGGTAGCAATCTCTTCTGGATAGAATCACTTAAAAATCTTTTTAGGTTTTTTTTGGCATTTAGAAAGAATTTCCTACATAAAAGAAAACATGTTCAGGAGGGAAAAATTAAAAATAAGCTCATGTAATTAATATTCTTACATAAAGATGCAGAGATAATTTTACAACTAGTATACCCGTACTCAGTTACTAATTACTCAGATTAGTTGCACCAGTGATTTGTGCATTTCAGTAACTATGGGAAAGCACACTGGGCTGAAAGGCTTCCTGGGGATAAAAATAAAAATAACTTATCCTATATCTAAACAAGCGATATAACTAAGATAAAACCTCAAAGAAAGAGAAAGAAAAGGCATAGCCTTTTCGGCACTGTTTCTTGAAAAGAGAAACATTATCTAAAGAGAATTCATCCAAGGACTGACATAAAAAACACTGACATTCTTACCCCTGGACTACGGTATAGATAGGGAGGCTGTGAAGAGAGTAAAAATCAAAAAGAAGTGAAATAATGAATACTAATGGATACGGTTTACAGTCTATACATGACATTAAAATTCAGTCCATTTTGCACAACTTTTTAACTATGGTAAGAGAGAGCCAACCAGCAGCTAAGCTTCATACATGTGATTTTAAGACACTATAGTCATTCCTAAATTTAAAGGATCTAAAATGATATAATACTCATCATTAATTTGAAACTGTTGGGAACAAGGCAGGGCAACAAAGGTAAAATGTGCCACTACTTGTTACCTCTTAACAATGAGAAGATGATTTCACTTTAAATCTTAATATATGTTCGCCACCCCTCTCCCCAACTTCTAAGACTATCAAGAATATAGAATATGAACACTATTCCTTCTGGGGAGAATCAATCACTCTGAAGAATATACACTAATTATATACGAATAGAGCAAGGCTTTCAAGATTTTAAAATGCTTCCAAAATACCTGATCTATCTTTGTCGGACCACAATATGTTTCCTTGTTTCTTAGTTCTCTGTAATAAAAATGAAAAGCACTATTATGATGTAAAATAAATACTGGATTTGAGATCCTAGGAGATTACATTTCGACTGAAGTGGTGTTATTCACAAAAGAACTTCTGCAATCAAAGCTTTCTGAGCATAGTGGCATAAACCGTGCCTAGTAGCTTTTATTATGCAGCACCAGCCTTCCCTAGATACAGAGCTATAAATAAATAAGTACCAGGGAATCCCAGGAATATCCAGTTATTTAATCAAGCAATCAGATATTTAATTTAATAAGAGATGTATACTTCAACTCTATACCTTCTATATCATCATCTCCATTCATCCACAAGATAACAGAATTCAAAAATAAAATACGTCAGAATTATGTTGCAGTCTTTTTTTAATACCACAATTTCTAAGAGGAGTGTATATGATTCACCTAAATTTCATTCCATTCAAAATCTTTAGATGTTTGTTTAGGCTTCTTGGAGTTATAAAATACATACAATATTCATGTAGCTTCTCCCCCAGCCCCCAACTGGGGGTGGAAGAAGGAAGAGGGAAGGCACTGGAATTACCTGAGAATTATTTCTCTTCTCTTTCTATAGCAAATTCCAACATTCAGTGGGTACAGATTCAGGGAATGTCTTTTCCCCCATCTTCTTTGGTGAATTTTGCAACATGAAAGACAGATACTAGACCTAGACCAAAATGCTGCTGTTGGGACTTCAATGCTGTAGGGTTAAGAAAGATACACAGAGTTCAGAATTCTAATGTGTACATCTACAGTTTAAATATTCTATGATGTGCATGGCATAGAACAAGTTCCATATAGAGTCTACTGAATCAAACCACTGTCTGAATTAGAACCAAAGCCAGCAAATATATCAGAAGTGTATAACTAGAAATGGCTAGTGGACCATGTAGTGAGAAGAGGAGCAGCCATCCTTTTGAAGGTCTTTGATTATGCCAGGTGGTTTTCACATTCATTTTCCTGTGCTCCATATTGTATGGTGTGATTTAAATGGCTTGAAATCTGAAATGCCTTTAAAAGAGGAAAACTGCTTTCATGCCAGAAAGTAGATTATTAGAAATATGAATCTAATTTCAGAACCCCAGGAAGGTTACAAAGATTAAGATATTGATAGTCTTTTTCCTGGGTGAAAATTTGATGGAGAATAATGAGGGAACAGGGATTAATGGAAACAGAAAGGGCAAGCTAGAAATCCTGGAGGTAAACTTTATCAATCTTACATTTGAGGTGAGCAGAACTAATCCTGTCTGTCAAACATGGTTTGACCTTTTTTATCTGGTTGTAGTATGAAAATGGAGCAGTTTCTCATAAAAGAAAACTGAAAGTTGAAACAAGTTGATTCAAGAGTTGAAAACAAGATGATTAGACTATAAGATGACATAAAGCTAGCACTGTAAATTCTTATAAGCTCCTATACTTGACATGAAGCTAAAGCTAAGGTAGCTAAACATAACACAGAAACTATAGACATTTTGGGAATGTTATATTATAATTAATATGTAATGGCAACCACTCAAATTCAAGTCATTTGACTCTTAGATACTAACTTGTACACATACCACCACCAAGAAAACTTTAATTACATATTATTTATACCTAAAACATCTCACTACCTATTGCGCTAAGATTATATTCTTTAAGTACCTTAGATGTTTCCAAAGTCTCTAGCCATTCAATCTCATTTTCAGAACTGGTCAAGTCACCCAAGGAAAAGGAGTTAGAAGTTACAAGCTGGCCCTCGAATTTTCCTCATCTAATACCCCAAACCTACTCCTTAAAGGCTCAAGGAGTAGACACAATCATTCTAGAAAGCAAAAATGAACAAGTTACAGGACTCTAAGTATAGTCTTATCTTTTTCACTTAGGGAAAAAGATAAGTCTTTAAGTGGCTCCAAGACATCACACTCCACTCTAGACTGTTGTCAAAGGAAGGGATTCAGATATATCCAGCAATTCCTCAGTAAATGTGAGGTTTATTCCAACAAACCACCTGGTTCACTGCAGTATCTTTTAAAATATGGTTTGCTATGGACTAGCAAGCAAGTACTTTATCAAGAGTCAACTATACATAATTGCTACTAGGTGACAATGCAAAATATGAAATGCTTTCTAAAATGACATTCTCCTGTAGCCATCTCTTAGAAATATGGATGTGGTGTAAAATTTCCAAATAGAAAGCACGAGATGAACTTTACTCATCACTAGTTTGTGGTTTTTGTTTTTTCAGACAGGGTCTCACTCTGTGGCCCAGGCTGGAGTGCAGTGGTGCATCACGGCACACTCTGCAGCCTCCAACTCCTGGGCTCCAGTGATTCTCCTGACTCAGGGTTCCGTGTAGCTGGGACTACAGGCACGCACTACCATACCTGGCTATTTTTCTTATTTTTTGTAGAGACAAGGTCTCATTATATAGCCCAGGTTGGCCTTCAACTTCTGGCCTCAAGGGATCCTCTTGCCTTGGCCTCCCAAAGTACTGGGATTACAGGCATGAGCCACTCATCACTAGTTTGTATTTACAACCATTTATGCCAGCCTACTACCTATGTGTTTGTGTTTTCACTATAATCCCATCATTTCAGCACTGCTGAAAAGCAGTCATTGAGTTGTTTAACCAACTGGAGTCATATACTCATAGTCAGCAGCTACTTATTTGGATAAGGACTCTATACCTATTGAATAAATAAGCCAGAACCTCCTGTACAAATTGAATACAGAAAAGAACCTGTTCTTGTTTCTTCACATTGTTACCACTTTCCTCAAGCACCAGGTTTCAACTCATTGCCTATCACGTACACAGCACCACGAGACATCGTGAAGAAAATAACTAATTCTAGGCCGGGTGCAGTGGCTCATGCCTGTAATCCCAGCACTTTGGGAGGCCGAGGCGAGTGGATCACCTGAGGTCAGGAGTTCGAGGCCAGCCTGACCAACATGGTGAAACCCCATCTCTACTAAAAATACAAAAATTAGCTGGGTGTGGTGGTGCGCCTGTAATCCCAGCTACTTAGGATGCTGAGGCAGGAGAATCGCTTGAACCTGAGAGGCAGAGGTTCCAGCAAGCTGAGATCACACCACTGCACTCCAGCCTGGGCAGCAGAGCGAGATTCTGTCTCCAAAAAAAAAAAAAAGAAAAAAGAAAATAACCAATTCTCAGATAAGGTCTATGGCTGCTAAGAGATTACAATCTAATTGGCAAGGCAGGATACAATAATAAAAATAGACATATACTGGTTTATAACAACGCTTAAATGCCAAATGAGAGGTAAACTCAATGAAATTGGCTGGCCACGGTGGCTCACGCCTATAATCCCAGCACTTTGGGAGGCTGAGGTGGGCAGATTACCTGAGGTCAGGAGTTCAAGACCAGCCTGGCCAACATGGTGAAACCCCATCTCTACTAAAAATACAAAAATTAGCTGGGCATGGTGGCACACACCTGTAATCCCAGCTACTCTCGAGGCTGAGGCAGGAGAACTGCTTGAACCCGGGAGGCGGAGGTTGCAGTGAGCTGGGATTGTGCCACTCCACTCCAGCCTGGGCAACAGAGTGAGATTCTGTCTCAAAAAATAAACAAAACAAAAACTCAGTGAAATTTGTATAACCAAAAGAAACTGAATTTTCAATGAGAAAAAATTACTGTGGGCGGGAGTGGCCAGAGGCTTCGTGGAGATAGGACTTCAGCTGGGTTTAGAAGGACATGTTATTTTGTATGATGCAGCAGATTTGTCTTTCAAATTATGTTTTGTTTAGCTTAATATGAAAATAATTTTTATTACATTATTAAATGGATAGAAATTTACCCTTTAAGCGTGAGATTAAAATATGGTCCTTGAAAAACCCCTCTCTCTCCATATATAAATTTTCTTTGCTATTTTGCTATTTGACATTGGGGATGTAAGGATTCATAAGAGAGAGTGGAAAAGCACACATTTAGTGATTTGCGTAAGAACAAGTGCTATGGGAAATAACCTAAATACCTAATATTCTACCAGTAATGGCACGTTTCCAGGAGGATTAAATTTAGTAAGAAAACTGAAAAAGCAATGCTTTTGTGCTTCAAAATACTTTACTTATTTATTTTTACTTATTTATTTATTTTGAGACATTGTCTCGCTCTGTTGCCCAGGCTGGAGTGAAATGGCACAATCTCGGCTCACTGCAACCTCCGCCTGCTGGGTTCAAGCGATTCTCCTGCCTCAATCTCCCGAGTAGCTGGGATTATAGGCGCCTGCCACCACGCCCTGCTAATTTTTGTATTTTTGGTAGAGATGGGGTTTCGCCATGTTGACCAGTCTGGTCTTGAACTCCTGACCTCAGGTGATCTGCCCGCCTCAGCCTCCCAAAGTGCTGGGATTATAGGAAAGAGCCACGGCACCCAGCCTTGCTTCAAAATAATTTAATCCCAACAAATCTGTAAATTAGTAACTTACATTCCAGTTCTTCCAATGAGAAAACTGAGGCACACAGATCTAAGAATGAGCACAGCCAGGATCTGAAATCAAATATATCTGATTCTCAACCCATCTCTTTTTACTATGTGACTCATTTTTAGGTAACAAAAACAGTAACTTCTCACTCTATGTTGATGTGTTCAAGTATAACACAAGAAACAGGATAAAGACATTAAAAAAACAAACTAGCCAGAATTCCACAAACAGCTAGCCAGAACTACATTAACTAAACTGGATGACATCTCTGGACATCAATCTCACATATAATGAAATGATCTCCACAGCAAATCGGTCCATTATGTATTATCCTATTCTTGAAGTTTTATTGCACAGCGTAATACCTTTTTTTTCACACAGTGCTTGTTCAGTCCCTATTCTATGGACAATCTTCATCTCCTCAAATTGGTAAGCAACATCTTGTAGGCAAGGATATGTTATTCTTTAGAATCTCTAAAGTGCGCAATACATTCCATAGTATATATTCAGTAAACACCTATTAAGAGTTGCTGAGCAATACCCCTTTGATTTCTATAAAAATCTCCTTTCCAAAAGGATTTTCTTCATCCATTTCTACTACGACACTGACAATTGACACTAAACTAAAACAAGCAGCTATACGTACATAATAGTGTTTTTCTTGCAAATTAAACCAAGATGAAAATTGCGGCCCTTGTAAGGGTCTTACTACAGATACAAGTTAGAGATGAAGTGAGCCTTTATTTCCATGAAATGAGCCAGCAGGAGAATTTTACATAAACACTAAAAGTGAAAAACTTCCAATTCTGGACTATGTGCCAACACACAAAAGAAGCTCATTTCAATCTGTCAGATAAATGCCTACTCAACAAGCATGACTTCCTGCAATATATTTGGCTATTTTATATTCTGTTTCCTTAATCTGCCACTAACTGTGACAATCTCAGAATGTTTTTGAACTTTAGGATATATTTCTATTATGCACATTTTTGAAAACTCTAAAATGTGTTTTAAAGATGCATGTCTGACTAGTTTCTGCATACCACAGGCAAGTTCATTAACCTAAGTGGTACGGGGCAGCAGGAGTGGGGACAGGGAGACAACAGAAGCAGGGAAAGAGAAAGGAGAAACAAAGTTGTAGCTTTGGTAAACACCACCACTAACCTTGTTGCAGAGACACCAAGGTTATTAGAAAAGTGATGGCAGTAGCACTGCCAGGTTTGGCTGGAGCAGCCACCACTACCATTTGCTTCGCCGACTGTGTAATATATGTGGAAATGTGGGAGATTCTCGTGCTAGATCATGAAACTGCATCTGCATGCTAAATATCTAGAGACAGGAAGAGCCCTGGAAAAGGAAAAGAAGAGCAATCCCTGTACCATGTAGAAGCCTAAAATCCTTGACAACGCAAGATTCTCCTTGAACAGCTCTATCAAGCAAGTAAAAGACACACACACCAGGAATTGGTTGACTGGTGCTTTAAAATCATTATCCATGTGTGTTTTGCTCCTCACTCCAACAAGGGCATTATATAGAGCCGAGAACACATCAGCATTTAGGAATTTCCCAAAATACTCTTGGTAGGAGGGATTCCCCACACCCAAGCCCATGAAAAGGCAAAGCTGCTCTGCAACTTACTTCAGCCAGAGAGGCAGAGTGCACAGCCAGCCCTCACTCACACACCCACGCACACGTACGGACAGGCTTTCCCTAGCTAGCATCCTGCACTGAAAATGAGGAGACTGTTCCCTCGACTCCCAGCACAGTGCCACATTAACATTTTCAGAAGCTACTGGATACACAGAAGGCTTTTCCTGACAAACAAGGCCATCCAGGGATCTAATCCCTGCTGACAACTGCTTTGTGGGACTTTGTGTCCTTTTCAGACATGCCTACTTAAATCTATTCTTTAACCTCTCCTGCAACCAAATGTAGCCAATTAAAAATTGTACTTACCTTCAACAAAATGGGAAAATTACTCACAGCTACAAGGTGGCCTGATTTTAAGTAAATGAATCACATTTATATTAGCTTTAAAAGTCACAATTACTATTTGCATAAGAGACATCCTTCTAAGAGATCTATTAAAACAGAGCAACATTTTCCAAATGTGACAGTATTAATTTGATAGGATCTGAAAAAACAAAGCCTTTGTACTTCCCTTTTAGTCAAATTCAAAGTAATCTCTCTCTGAATTACATACTCTTTATATTGTTCTCAAGAGGGAGCGGAAGAAAATCTTCTTTTGGAAAATGTCATCCCCTGAGAGATCCAGGTAAGTGGGCATTCATCTTTGCAGTCCAACATGAGGGGTTAAGCAAGGAGCTACACCATCCAACGGTGCCCAGCTTTCCCCTGGCTTCACTTGGATCAAGCAGCAGGGTTAATTACGTGGAACAGCCAAAAAGGTACAGTAATTGGATATTGACTTTTGGGGGCTGGTAATTTATACAGTGCCTATGGCTCTCAACTTCCTAATAAGCTTTTCCTTAATCTGCTTTTGAAACTAAAGAGTCAAGAACAAAGTAAAATAATTTTTTAAAAAGAAATAAACAAGCAACATCCTCCCCACTCCCCAACATTTGGAGCTAATCATGGGGAAAATCCCTCCTACAGGCATTTGATTTTAGGGACTTGCCACATTTTCTTTCCCAACTCCACTCCACCCCACTCTATGCATTTTTCTTGGCATGATCTCTCTCCCTTCCTTTGAGAAAATCAACTGCATTTGCTCTATATTAACACTTCAGATACAACAGCTCCCCCCCAACAAAATCCTCTCTTTATCCTGGAAGGTTTAACTTGACATGCTTTTTTCCTCAGAAGAAAACAGGCTAGAAATCTCAACACTGCTCCACTAAGTAAACTCTCCTAGGAAGAGAGGATTCACATGGCATATGCAAAGCCTCCTAGATGCCAAAGAGTTGAATAAGTGGCATGTGGCAGTTCCACACCTCAGTCCAAAACACATCCCTTCAAAGAGCCACCAGTCAGTGTGATGTCCTCAATAATATTCTAAAATGAATAGCATCACACTGTTTTGGACATGAAGGTGATGGTTCTGAAAGGATAGGAAGGAATGTAAAACATAATCTATTTCAAAGTATCTGGAGGCTCTGCATATAATGTAACTAGGTGGTATACCTATGCCAGATGATAAAATCTAATTTGAAAAGTCTACACATTGACATTCTCTAGCCAAGGTGGAGCACGCACAATGCGGTGGTTTCATTCAAACTAGTCAATGAAGTACTTAGGGTGAATATTGATTATGCTTAAAGTGCACTCCACAAATACTTCTAACAAACTGAGTTATTTCCTTTTTCCATGGCCAGAAACTCCCTTCGCACTTTCCTATAGGAAGCTTAAATATAAGCTCTCATGTTTAAGCCTCAACTGATTCTGCAAATTGCTCAGGTTTGCCTTAGGTTCAGTGAAAGATATTACCAGTCACAAATATTTCTAAACTCCTTCTTCTGCAAGATGTTGGCTCACAGTAAGACAGCTGCACTAGAATCAAAATAACTTCTGAAGCTACTGGCTTTGCTGGACAAGATACGAATAATACATAAGCCATATATGCAAGGAACTTAGAAACTAGTGAGAGGAACTAGACACACATCCCTGTAAAGTTAAATAAGCAAACAAAAGTTAAGATGAGTTCCACAGAAGAGGCAGAAATTCAATTTGATTTTTAAGGATTATGGGCCGGGTGCAGTAGCTTATGCCTGTAAATCCCAACACTTTGGGAGGCCAAGGCGGGCTGCCTGAGGTCAGGAGTTTGAGACTAGACTGGCCAACATGGCGAAACCCCGCCTCTACTGAAAATACAAAAATTAGCTGGGTATGGTGGCAGGCGCCTGTAATCCCAGCTGCTCAGGAGGCTGAGGCATGAGAATTGCTTGAACCCAGGAGGCAGAGGTTGCAGTGAGCCCAGACTGCACCACTGCACCCCAGTCCAGGTGACAAGAGCAAAACTCCATCTCCAAAAACAACAACAAAACAGATAACACGATTTTAAGGATTATGTACAAGTTAGAAAAACAGAAAAGAACAAAAGAATATTTGAAAAAGCACAGAGTGAAGAAGTACACATTGCATGAGGGTATGAAGGTACTGGGCACTCTACAAGTAGAAATGGACAAGCTTAAGTATCGCTCTAACTCTACAAGCACTCCACAAAGGAGTTTTGGGACAGACTAACAAGGAATATGGCACAATCTTTTGTACTGCCAATTGCTGTGTTCCTCTCATCTGAATGTGTGGTCATGGTATTTTTTGTGGAATCAGCAATGGTGAAGGAGAGCTCTGGGGCAGAGTATAGAGACTCATGACCTGGGGACTGTGGGGAGGAGTCTGCAGTGTCCTGGTAGCATTCATTGGTTTCTTTCATGAAAGTGACCCCAAACATCTGATGAAGATGAAAAGGAGTTTCCCCTTTTTGCAGCCTATTCATGGCCACAAATCACAGTGTCCTTGTTTTGTCAGAATTGACTATTTGGATCTTCCAGAGAGATCCTGTTACTAAAACTGATTCCAAGATCATTACTCCTTTGGCCAAGTCGCAAAGACCTTAAATATACTGCAGCAACCAAAGGAAGAAGAAAAAAAAAGAAATGACATAAAAGTAGGTTCCTATTTTTCTGAAGTATTATTTGGGAACTAAGCAACCTGTCACTCTCATTCTTCACCTAGGAATTAGCTCAGGCTAAACTCTCATATTTAAGTCTCAACTGATTCTCAGGAAAACAAAACATCCGCTTAAGTTTTGCAGATGCACATGACCATCTATTTCTGAAAACAACCATAAATAGTCAAACTCCCAAAGGCTTGTTTTAACCAAACGTGGAATAAATGAATGATACCTCAAATACTGTATGCTCTGTGTATTTTTGGTTTTGTGGAATCTTTACCAACTATAACCTGACTAGGACTTAAGAGATGACTTTAACTCTACAATGATTCATTTAAAATTAATAAATCTAAGATACTGAATAGGCTGTAGCAGAAAGCAAAGTGTCAGAGGCAAAGTTAAGCCACGGGGAAAAATTCTGAAAGCATGCAGCCCAGGCTAAGAGTATGATGATTAGCTTATACATCTAAACAAAGATGTCCTATTGGCTCCAAGTAGCCTCAGCCTCAACAATTTCTTATCTCCAAACTCTGCCCGACAAATTCAATTCACCAGAATTATCCTGATTACTAATAACAACACACCAGATTCTACATCAAATATTTTCCCACCTAAATTTCCTCCATAGTTCCATCCTCTTTCTCCCCACTCCAGTGTTCCAATTCTTTAAAAAAAAATTTTTTTATTTTTTGAGTGTTCCAATTCTTAAAATTCCATTAAGAAGGCAAATACCCCCAAATATATGAATAAAATATTAATTAAATTATTGTCTCTACATGTCAGTCAGACCAATTAAATGGGTATCACAATGTCACCAAATTAAAACACCATTCAGTGTTTCATTATATTTGTGTTACATTTGCAGAATGATTTTAATTCTTTAAGAGTCCTTTCCCATCTAAAACTTCATTTAACTATCACAGATAAGCCTGTGAGTGTAAGGAAGATATTAACATTGGAGAAAACCAGAGATGCAGTGACATGGTAAGATCCAGACATCACTCTTCCAAGTCTTTCCTTGCTAGATCTTTCCAGATGATGGGAAGTTGGGAGGGGGCAGCAGGAGAGAAGCTCTGAGTGACTTCATCTAAATCAACTAGCCCTGATGTTCCTGCTATGGTAAGAGATTATGGCAAATTTGTTTTAACAAATGATGACAACAGTTATCTCTCTTCCGAATTCACCCAACACACACACACACTCTTAGCCAAAGAATACTTTAGAACATTAAAATAACTGGCAGACTTAATTTTCCATTTCGTCCTTCCACAGCTATTTTTAAAAAAATCCTTTTGAGATATAATTTACATACCATAAAATTCACCCTTTTAAAATGTACAATTAAGTGGTTTTTAGTATACAGTTATGTAACCATCACCACTATCTAATTCCATTATACCATCACCCTAAAAAGAAACCTCATACCCATTAGTAGTCACTCCCCATTATCCTATACCCAGGCCCTGGCAACCACTAATCTACTTTTTCTCTATGGATTTGCCTACTCTGGACATTTCAAACAAATGGAATCAGGTATTATGTGGTCTTTTGTGACTGGCTTCTTATCATTTACCATAATATTTTCAAGGTTCATCTGGGTTATAGTATGTTTCAGTATTTCATTCCTTTCTAGGCTGAATAATATTCCATTGTATGGATATACCACATTCTGTTTATCCATTCATCAGATGACAGATATTAGGGTTATTTCACTTTTTGGCTATTGTGACTAATGCTGCTATGAACATATGTACGTGTTTTTGTGTAGATATGTGCTTTTATTTCTATTGGGTATATACATATTTACAAGTAGAATTGCTAGGTTCTATGGGAAATAACACGTTCAACATTTTGAGAAGCAGACAAACTATTTTCCTAAGTAGCTGTACCATTTTACAATCCCAACAGCAATGAATGAGGGTTCCAATTTCCCCATACCCTCACTAACACTTGTTATTTTCTGTCGCATTATTATAGCCATACAGTGTGTATAAAGTGGTATTTCTTTGTGGTCTTCATTTGCATTTTTATAATGACTAATGATGTTGAGCATCTTCATGTGCTAATTGGCCATTTACACATCTCCTTACAGAAATGTCGTTTCAAATCATCCCGTTTTTATTGGGATTTTTGTTCCTTGTATTATTGGGTTGTGAGAGGTTTTTTAAAAAAAATTCTGGATGCAAGTCCTCTAATAAATAAATGATCTGCAAATATCTTCTCCCATTTGGTGGGTTGTTTTTTTACTTCCTTAATGGTATCATTTTGCACCACAGAAGTTTTCAATTTTGATGAAGTCTATTTTCTCTTTTGTCACTTGTGCCTCTAGTGTTATACCTAAAAGATCATTTGACTAGTCCAAGACCAAGACCATGAAGGTTTATACCTGTTGTCTTCAGAGTTTTATTGTCATAACTCTTACATTTAGGACCTTCCCAAAGTGCTGTGAAAATATACTTCTGAGGCCAGGCGCGGTGGCTCACGCCTGTAATCCCAGCACTTTGGGAAGCCGAGGTGGGGGGATCACGAAGTCAAGAGATTGAGACAATCCTGGCCAATATGGTGAAACCCTATCTCTACTATAAATACAAAAATTAGCTGGGCATGGTGGCACGTGCCTGTAGTCCCAGCTACTCGGGAGGCTGAGGCAGAAGGATCAGTTGAACCCAGGAGGCGGAGGTTGCAGGGAGCCAAGATCGTGCCACAGCACTCCAACCTGGCAACAGAGTGAGACTCCATCTCCAAAAAAAAAAAAAAAAAGAAAAAAAAAAGAAAAAGAAAAAGAAAATACACTTCCCGATTCTATTCCATGGTCCATCCTTATGCAGGCTCCACGCTGTTTTCATTACTGTTGCTTTGCAGTAAGTTTTTTTCCCCCACTGAATTTTTTTTTTTTTTTCGGTTTTCCAGTATTTATCATATACTGAAAAATCCTTTGTTGCTTAGTACATTATTTCAATGTGCACTTGGTAAGGATAGTGATTTTTTATATTAACAGTCAAAATCTAGTTTGACCAGTTAGTCAAATACTCCATCGTTTTCATTATTTCCATGCATGATTTTTTTAATGCCTGTGGGACATTTTAATTATGACTATTGGTTTATTACAAAACAAGGACAGTGTTCTTGCTAGCATGAATCAATTATCAACATGATTGTGCTTCCACTTTATGTTCTTTTGTCCTCTACCTGTGCCTTCCAAACCCCACCCCCCCAATCATTCCCAGCCTCTGTAACTACCATTCTACACTCAATCTTCATGAGATCCACTTTTTAAGCTCCCACATATGAATGAGAACATGTGATATTTCTATCCGGGCTTGGTTTATTTCACTTAACATTATGGGCTCCAGTTCCATCCATGTTGCTGCAAATGACAGGATTTCATTCCTTTTTAAGGCTGAGTAATATCCCATTGTGTATATATACCACATTTTCTTTATCCTTTCATCTATTGATGGGCACTTAGGTTGATTCCATATCTTGGTTATTATGAATATTGCTGCATTAAACATAGGAGTGCAGATAACCCTTAAAAATATTGATTTTCCTTCTTTTGGCTATATACCCAGTAGTGAAATTGCTGGATCATATGGTAGCTCTATTTTTAGTTTTTGAGGAAACTCCATATTGTTCTCCATAGTCGCTGTAGAAATTTACATTCCCAAGAACAGTTTATGAAGGTCCCCTTTTCTAGACATACTCATCAATATTTGTTACTGTCATTTTTAATACAAAACATTTTAACTGGGATGAAATGATATCTCATTGTGGTTTTGATTTGCATATCTCTAATTATTAGTGATGCTGAGCATTTTTCACACACCTGTTTGGCCATTTGTATGCCTTCTTTTAAGAAATGTGTTTGAATCTTTTGCCCACTGTATAGATTACTTGTTATTCTGCTATTGGGTTGTTTGAGCTCTTATATATTCTGGTTACTAATCCCTTGTCAGATGCACATATTTTCTCCCATTCTCTATGTTGTCTCCTTACTAGGTTGACTGTTTCCTTTGCTGTGCAAAAGCTTTTTAACTTGATGTAATTCCATACCTATTTTTGCTTTTGGTTGCCTGTGCTTTTGAGGTCTAACCCAAAAATTCTTTGCCTAGACCAGTGTCCTGGAGGGTTTCCCCAATATTTTATTTTGGTAGTTTCACAGTTCCAGGTCTTAGATTTAAAGCTTTAATACATTTTGATGTGAATTTTGTGAATGGAGAGATAGGGGTCTAGTTTCATTCTTCTGCATATGGTTATCTAGTTTTCATAGTACCATTTACTGGAAAGACTGTCCTTTCCCCATTGTATGTTCTGGTGCCTTTGTCAAAGATCAATTGGCTGTAAATGCATGGATTGATATCTGGATTCTCTACTCTGTTCCATTGGTCTATGTGTCTCCTTTTACGCCAGTATCACGCTATTTTGCTTACTGTAGCTTTGGAGTAAATTTTGATGTCAGGTAGTGTCTCCAGCTTTGCTCTTTTTGCTCAGGATTGCTTTGACTATTCAAGGTCTTTTGTAATTCCATATAAACTTTAGAATTTTTTTCCCTATTTCTGTGAAGGATATCTTGGTATTTTGATAGGGATTGCACTGAATCTGTAAACTACATCAAGTAGTACTGTCACTTGAAAAATATTAATTCTTCCAATCATTAGCATGGAATATCTTTCTGCTTTTTTGTGTCCTCTTCAGTTTCTTTCATCAGAGTTTTATAGTTTTCCTTGATCTTTTACTCATTTAGTTAGATTAACTCCTAGGTATTTTGTTGCTATTATAAGTAGGATTGCTTTCTTGATTTCTTTTTCAGATTGTTTGCTGTTGACATATATAAATGCTACTGATTTTTGTATGTTGATTTTGTATCCTCCAATTGTACTAAACTCATTTATCAGTGTTAACAATTTTTTTGTGGAGTCTTTAGGTTTCTCTAGGTATGAGTTCATGTCATCTGTGAACAAGGCTAATTTGACTTCTTTCTTTCCAATTTGGATGCCCTTTCTTTCTTTTTTTTTATTTTTTATTATTATTATACTTTAAGTTTTAGGGTACATGTGAACAATGTGCAGGTTAGTTACATATGTATACATGTGCCATGCTGGTGTGCTGCACCCATTAACTCGTCATTAAGCATTAGGTATATCTCCTAAAGCTATCCCTCCCCCCTCCCCTCACCCCACAACAGTCCCCAGAGTGTGATGTTCCCCTTCCTGTGTCCATGTGTTCTCATTGTTCAATTCCCACCTATGAGTGAGAATACGCAGTGTTTGGTTTTTTGTTCTTGTGATAGTTTACTGAGAATGATGATTTCCAATTTCATCCATGTCCCTACAAAGGACATAAACTCATCCTTTTTTATGGCTGCATAGTATTCCATGGTGTATACGTGCCACATTTTCTTAATCCAGTCTATCATTGTTGGACATTTGGGTTGGTTCCAAGTCTTTGCTATTGTGAATAGTGCCGCAATAAACATACGTGTGCATGTCTTTACAGCAGCATGATTTATAGTCCTTTGAGTATATACCCAGTAATGGGATGGCTGGGTCCAATGGTATTTCTAGTTCTACATCCCTGAGGAATCGCCACACTGACTTCCACAATGGTTGAACTAGTTTACAGTCCCACCAACAGTGTAAAAGTGTTCCTATTTCTCCACATCCTCTCCAGCACCTGTTGTTTCCTGACTGTTTAGTGACTGCCATTCTAACTGGTGTGAGATGGTATCTCATTGCGGTTTTGATTTACATTTCTCTGATGGCCAGTGATGGTGAGCATTTTTTCATGTGTTTTTTGGCTGCATAAATGTCTTCTTTTGAGAAGTGTCTGTTCATATCCTTCGCCCACTTTTTGATGGGGTTGTTTTTTTCTTGTAAATTTGTTTGAGTTCATTGTAGATTCTGGATATTAGCCCTTTGTCAGATGAGGAGGTTGCAAAAATGTTCTCCCATTTTGTAAGCTGCCTGTTCACTCTGATGGTAGTTTCTTTTGCTGTGCAGAAGCTCTTGAGTTTAATTAGATCCCATTTGTCAATTGTGGCTTTTGTTGCCATTGCTTTTGGTGTTTTAGACATGAAGTCCTTGCCCATGCCTATGTCCTGAATGGTATTGCCTAGGTTTTCTTCTAGGGTTTTTATGGTTTTAGATCTAACATTTAAGTCTTTAATCCATCTTGAATTAATTTTTGTATAAGGTGTAAGGAAGGGATCCAGCTTCAGCTTTCTACATATGGCTAGCCAGTTTTCCCAGCACCATTTATTAAATAGGGAATCCTTTCCCCATTTCTTGTTTTTGTCAGGTTTGTCAAAGATCAGAGAGTTGTAGATATGTGGCATTATTTCTGAGGGCTCTGTTCCGTTCCATTGATCTACATCTCTGTTTTGGTACCAGTACCATGCTGCTTTGGTTACTGTAGCCTTGTAGTATAGTTTGAAGTCAGGTAGTGTGATGCCTCCAGCTTTGTTCTTTTGGCTTAGGATTGACTTGGTGATGCAGGCTCTTTTTTGGTTCCATATGAACTTTAAAGTAGTTTTTTCCAATTCTGTGAAGAAAGTCATTGGTAGCTTGATGGGGATGGCATTGAATCTATAAATTACCTTGGGCAGTATGGCCATTTTCACGATATTGATTCTTCCTACCCATGAGCATGGAATGTTCTTCCATTTGTTTGTATCCTCTTTTATTTCACTGAGCAGTGGTTTGTAGTTCTCCTTGAAGAGGTCCTTCACATCCCTTGTAAGTTGGATTCCTAGGTATTTTATTCTCTTTGAAGCAATTGTGAATGGGAGTTCACTCATGATTTGGCTCTCTGTTTGTCTGTTATTGGTGCATAAGAATGCTTCTGATTTTTGTACGTTGATTTTGTATCCTGAGACTTCGCTGAAGTTGCTTATCAGCTTGAGGAGATTTTGGGCTGAGACAATGGGGTTTTCTAGATATACAATCGTGTCATCTGCAAACAGGGACAGTTTGACTTCCTCTTTTCCTAATTGAATACCCTTTATTTCCTTCTCCTGCCTGATTGCCCTGGCCAGAACTTCCAACACTATGTTGAATAGGAGTGGTGAGAGAGGGCATCCCTGTCTTGTGCCCATTTTCAAAGGGAATGCTTCCAGTTTTTGCCCATTCAGTATGATATTGGCTGTGGGTTTGTCATAGATGGCTCTTATTATTTTGAGATATGTCCCATCAATACCTAATTTATTGAGAGTTTTTAGCATGAAGGTTGTTGAATTTTGTCAAAGGCCTTTTCTGCATCTATTGAGATAATCATGTGGTTTTTGTCTTTGGTTCTGTTTATATGTTGGATTACATTTATTGATTTGTGTATGTTGAACCAGCCTTGCATCCCAGGGATGAAGCCCACTTGATCATGGTGGATAAGCTTTTTGATGTGCTGCTGGATTTGGTTTGCCAGTATTTTATTGAGGATTTTTGCATCAATGTTCATCAAGGATATTGGTCTAAAATTCTCTTTTTTGGTTGTGTCTCTGCCCGGCTTTGGTATCAGGATGATGCTGGCCTCATAAAATGAGTTAGGGAGGATTCCCTCTTTTTCTATTGATTGGAATAGTTTCAGAAGGAATGGTACCAGTTCCTCCTTGTACCTCCTGTAGAATTCGGCTGTGAATCCATCTGGTCCTGGATTCTTTTTGGTTGGTAAGCTATTGATTATTGCCACAATTTCAGAGCCTGTTATTGGTCTATTCAGAGATTCAACTTCTTCCTGGTTTAGTCTTGGGAGGGTGTATGTGTCGAGGAATTTATCCATTTCTTCTAGATTTTCTAGTTTATTTGCGTAGAGGTGTTTGTAGTATTCTCTGATGGTAGTTTGTATTTCTGTGGGATCGGTGGTGATATCCCCTTTATCATTTTTTATTGCGTCTATTTGATTCTTCTCTTTTCTTCTTTATTAGTCTTGCTAGCGGTCCATCAATTTTGTTGATCATTTCAAAAAACAAGCTCCTGGATTCATTAATTTTTTGAAGAGTTTTTTGTGTCTCTATTTCCTTCAGTTCTGCTCTGATCTTAGTTATTTCTTGCCTTCTGCTAGCTTTTGAACGTGTTTGCTCTTGCTTTTCTAGTTCTTTTAATTGTGATGTTAGGGTGTCAATTTTGGATCTTTCCTGCTTTCTCTTGTGGGCATTTAGTGCTATAAATTTCCCTCTACACACTGCTTTGAATGTGTCCCAGAGATTCTGGTATGTTGTGTCTTTGTTCTCATTGGTTTCAAAGAACATCTTTATTTCTGCCTTCATTTTGTTATGTACCCAGTAGTCATTCAGGAGCAGGTTGTTCAGTTTCCATGTAGTTGAGTGGTTTTGAGTGAGTTTCTTAATCCTGAGTTCTAGTTTGATTGCACAGTGGTCTGAGAGACAGTTTGTTATAATTTCTGATCTTTTACATTTGCTGAGGAGAGCTTTACTTCCAACTATGTGGTCAATTTTGGAATAGGTGTGGTGTGGTGTGGTGCTGAAAAAAATGTATAGTCTGTTGATTTGGGGTGGAGAGTTCTGTAGATGTCTATTAGGTCCGCTTGGTGCAGAGCTGAGTTCAATTCCTGGGTATCCTTGTTAACTTTCTGTCTCGTTGATCTGTCTAACGTTGACAGTGGGGTGTTAAAGTCTCCCATTATTGTGTGGGAGTCTAAGTCTCTTTGTAGGTCACTCAGGACTTGTTTTATGAATCTGGGTGCTCCTGTATTGGGTGCATATATATTTAGGATAGTTAGCTCTTCTTGTTGAATTGATCCCTTTACCATTATGTAATGGCCTTCTTTGTCTCTTTTGATCTTTGTTGGTTTAAAGTCTGTTTTATCTGAGACTAGGATTGCAACCCCTGCCTTTTTTTGTTTTCCATTTGCTTGGTAGATCTTCCTCCATCCCTTTATTTTGAGCCTATGTGTGTCTCTGCACGTGAGATGGGTTTCCTGAATACAGCACACTGATGGGTCTTGACTCTTTATCCAATTTGCCAGTCTGTGTCTTTTAATTGGAGCATTTAGTCCATTTACATATAAAGTTAATATTGTTATGTGTGAATTTGACCCTGTCATTATGATGTTAGCTGGTTATTTTGCTCGTTAGTTGATGCAGTTTCTTCCTAGCCTCGATGGTCTTTACAATTTGGCATGACTTTGCAACGGCTGGTACCGGTTGTGCCTTTCCATGTTTAGTGCTTCCTTCAGGAGCTCTTTTAGGGCAGGCCTGGTGGTGACAAAATCTCTCAGCATTTGCTTGTCTGTAAAGTATTTTATTTCTCCTTCACTTATGAAGCTTATTTTGGCTGGATATAAAATTCTGGGTTGAAAATTCTTTTCTTTAAGAATGTTGAACATTGGCCCCCACTCTCTTCTGGCTTGTAGAGTTTCTGCCAAGAGACCTGCTGTTAGTCTGATGGGCTTCCCTTTGTGGGTAACCCAACCTTTCTCTCTGGCTGCCCTTAACATTTTTTCCTTCATTTCAACTTTGGTGAATCTGACAATTATGTGTCTTGGAGTTGCTCTTCTCGAGGAGTATCTTTGTGGCGTTCTCTGTATTTCCTGAATCTGAATGTCGGCCTGGCTTGCTAGATTGGGGAAGTTCTCCTGGATAATATCCTGCAGAGTGTTTTCCAACTTGGTTCCATTCTCCCCATCACTTTCAGGTACACCAATCAGACGTAGATTTGGTCTTTTCAAATAGTCCCATATTTCTTGGAGGCTTTGTTCCTTTCTTTTTATTCTTTTTTCTCTAAACTTCCCTTCTCGCTTCATTTCATTCATTTCATCTTCCATCACTGATACCCTTTCTTCCAGTTGATCGCATCGGCTCCTGAGTCTTCTGCATTCTTCACGTAGTTCTCGAGCCTTGGCTTTCAGCTCCATCAGCTCCTTTAAGCACTTCTCTGTATTGGTTATTCTCGCCATACATTCGTCTAAATTTTTTTCAACATTTTCAACTTTTTGCCTTTGGTTTGAATTTCCTCCTGTAGCTCGGAGTAGTTTGATCATCTGAAGCCTTCTTCTCTCAACTCGTCAAAGTCATTCTCCGTCCAGCTTTGTTCTGTTGCTGGTGAGGAGCTGCATTCCTTTGGAGGAGGAGAGGTGCTCTGCTTTTTAGAGTTTCCAGTTTTTCTGCTCTGTTTTTTCACCATCTTTGTGGTTTTATCTACTTTTGGTCTTTGATGATGGTGATGTACAGATGGGTTTTTGGTGTGGATGTCCTTTCTGTTTGTTAGTTTTCCTTCTAACAGACAGGACCCTCAGCTGCAGGTCTGCTGGTGTTTACTAGAGGTCCACTCCAGACCCTGTTTGCCTGGGTATCAGCAGTGGTGGCTGCAGAACAGCGGATTTTCATGAACTGCGAATGCTGCTGTCTGATCGTTCCTCTGGAAGTTTTGTCTCAGAGGAGTACCCGGCCATCTGAGGTGTCAGTCTGCCCCTACCGGCGGGTGCCTCCCAGTTAGGCTGCTCAGGGGTCAGGGGTCAGGGGTCAGGGACCCACTTGAGGAGGCAGTCTGCCCATTCTCAGATCTCCAGCTGCGTGCTGGGAGAACCACTGCTCTCTTCAAAGCTGTCAGACGGGGACATTTAAGTCTGCAGAGGTTACAGGTGTCTTTTTGTTTGTCTGTGCCCTGCCCCCAGAGGTGGAGCCTACAGAGGCAGGCAGGCCTCCTTGAGCTGTGGTGGCCTCCACCCAGTTCGAGCTTTCCGGCTGCTTTGTTTACCTAAGCAAGCCTGGGCAATGGTGGGAGCCCCTCCCCCAGCCTTGCTGCCACCTTGCAGTTTGATCTCAGACTGCTGTGCTAGCAATCAGTGAGACTCCGTGGGCGTAGGACTCTCTGAGCCAGGTGCGGAATATAATCTCCTGGTGCGCCATTTTTTAAGCCCGTCAGAAAAGCGCAGTATTAGGGTGGGAGTGACCCGATTTTCCAGGTGCCATCTGTCACCCCTTTCTTTGACTAGGAAAGGGAACTCCCTGATCCGCTGCGCTTCCCGAGTGAGGCAATGCCTCGCCCTGCTTCGGCCCGCGCAGGGTGCGCTGCACCCACTGTCCTGTGCCCACTGTCTGGCACTCCCTAGTGAGATGAACCCAGTACCTCAGATGGAAATGCAGAAATCACCCATCTTCTGCGTGGCTCACGCTGGGAGCTGTAGACGGGAGCTGTTCCTATTTGGCCATCTTGGCTCCCGCCTCCGCCCTTTATTTCTTTATCTTGCTTAATTGCTCTGGCCAGGACTTCTAGTATTATGCTGAATAACAGTGGTAAAAGTAGCCATTCTTGTCTTCTTCCAGTTCTAAGAGAAAAGGCTGTCAATTTCTCCCCATACAGTATGATGTTAGCTATGAGTTTGTCATTCATGGCCTTTATTATTTTGAGGTATGCTCCTTCTATACCCATTTTGATGAGGGCTTTTATCATAAAGGGGTGCTGAATTTTATCAAATGATTTTTCAGCATCTGTTGAAAGAATGATGTGGTTTTTGTTAACTTTATTAATGTGATATATCATGTTTATTGATTTGCATGTGTTGAATCATCCTCCTATATCACTGGAATGAATTTCACTTGATTATGGTGAATGATCTTTTTAATGTGTTGTTGAACTTGGTTTCCTGGTATTTTGTTGAGGATTTCTGTATCTATGTTCACCAATAATATTGGCATGTACTTTTCCTCTTTTCTTGGGTCCTTCTCTTGTTTTGGTATCAGGGTAATCCTGGCCTCATAGAATAATGTTGAAAGTATTATCTCCTTTTCAATTTTTTTTTTTTTTTTAAGAGATAGGGTCCACTCATGTTGCCCAGGTTGTAGTGCAGTAGTGCAATGATAGCTCACTGCAGCTTCAAACTCCTGGGCTCAAGCGATCCTCCCACCTTAGCCTCCCACATAACTGGGGCTACAAGCACATGCCACCAAACCCAACTATTTTTCAAAACTGTTTTTGTAGAGACAGGGTCTCACTATGTTGCCCAGGCTGGTCTCAAATTCCGAGTCTCAGGGGATCCTCTCACCTCAGCCTCCCAAAGTGCTGGGATTACAGGTATGAGTCACTGCACCTGGCCCAATTTTATTACAGCTTCTATTTAATTACTCATGATTGGTTTGCTGAGGTTTTACATTTCTTCATGGTTCAATCTTGGTAGGTTGTACGGTATCCAGGATTATCCATTTCTTCTAGATTTTCCATTTTGGTGGTGTATAGTTCTTCAAAATAGTCTCTAACCATTCTTTGTATGTCTGAGGTTTCAGTTATTCCTCCTTTTTCATTTTTTATTTTATTTGGGTCTTCTCTCCTTTGTAGACTAGGTAAAGATTTGTTGATATTGGTTATCTTTTCAAAAAAACAACTTCTTGTTTCATTGTTCTTCTGTGGAGTTTTTTTGGTCTCGATTTCATTTATTTCGACTTTGATCTTTATTTCTTTCCTACTACTAATTTTGGGTTTGGTTTGGTCTTCCATTTCTAGTTCTTTGAGGTGTGTTGTTTACTTAAATTCTAATTTTCTTTTTTGATAGAAGTGTTTATCATCATAAACTTCCCTCTTAGTAATGCTTTTACTGTATCCCATAGATTTTGGTATATTTTCCATTTTCATTTGTTTCAGGAAATTTTTAAATTTTCCTCTTAATTTTTTCATTGGCCCACTGGTCATTCAGGAGCATGCTGTTTAATTTCCATGTGTTTGTGTATTTTCCAGGGTCCTTCTGTTATTGATTTCTAGTTTTATTCCAGTGTGGTCAGAAAAGATACTTGATATTATTTCTGTTTTTTTAAAATTTCTTCAGACTTGTTTTGTGGCCTAATGGACACTCTATTCTAGAAAACGTTTGATGTGCTAATGAAAAGAATGTGTATTCTGAAGCAATTGGGTGAAATGTTCTGTAAATATCAAGTCTATTAGATCTAGTGTGTAGTTTAATTCAGATGTTTCTTGATTTTTCTGTCTGGATGATCTGTGGTGTTACTGAGACTGTGGTGTTAAAGTGCCCTACTATAGTTGTATTCCTTTAGATCTACTAACATTGGCTTTATACACTTAAGTGCTCCAGTATTGGGTGCATAGATATTTATAATATAATTGGTATATCTTCTTGCTGAATTGATCTATTTATCTTATATGGTGCCCTTCTTTGTTTCTTTTTACAGTCTTAGATTGGTAGCCTATATTATTCAATATAAGTACAGCTATTCCTACTCTTTTTTGGTTTCCAGTTGCATGGAATGCCTTGTTCCACCCTTCACTTTCAGCTTATGTGTGTCTTTATTAGTGAGGTGGGTTTCTTGAAGGCTGCATATAGTTGGGTTTTGTTTCTTTATCCATTGAGCCACTCTATGCCTTTTAATTGGAGAACTGACAATACTACCTTCAGTGTTGTTATTAATAAGTAAGGACTCACGACTGCCATTTTGTGGCTTATTTTCTGATTGTTTTGAACCACTTTTCTTCCTTTCTGTCTTCCTTTGTGGTTAAGTGACTTTCCCTAGTAATTTGTTTTTAATTTGTTGCATTTTTAGTGAGTCTATTACAGGTTTTTGTACTCTGGTTACCATGAGGCTTACAAAAAACATCTTACAGATATAACAAGCTATTTTAAAGAGATGAGAACTTAGATCAAAAATACACAAACAAAGGTAAAAAAAAAAAAACCAAAAAAAAATTCTATGCTTTAACTCCATCTCCTCCACATTTTGACTCAATTTACATTTTTAATATTACCTACAATACCTATCTCTTAACAGGTTGCTGTAGCTATTATTGTTTTTGATAGATGTTATTTGGGGCTTCATATTATAGTTATAAGTGTACCGCACACCACAATTACAGTAATAGAATATTCTGTATTTGGCTGTGTACTTAATTCTACCAGTGGATTTTATACATTGAAAAGTTTTCTTTTAGCACGTTAGTGGTTTGTTGGTTTGTTTGTTTTCTTTCAGATTGAAGAATTCCCTTTAGCATTTCTTGTAAGATGGGTCTGGCGGTGGTGAATTCTCTCAGCTTTTGTTTGTCTGGGAAATGCTTTGTTGCACCTTAATTTTTGAAGGATAATTTTGCAAAATATTCTTGGGTGGCAGTTTTTTCCTTGAGAATTCTGAAAATGTCATTATACTCCCTCTTGGCCTATATGGTTTCCACTGAGAAGTTAATTGGAGTTCCTTTATATGTTATCTGCTTCTTTTCTTTGCTGCTTTTAGGATCCTCTTTCTGTTTTTAACTTTTCAGAGTTTATTATATGCCTTGAGGTAGTTTTATCTGGGTTTAACCTGTTTGGCACAGACTTTCCTGTGCCTGGATATTTCTATCTTTTTCAAGTTTTAAAAAGTTACCTGTTATTATTTCTTTGAATAAGCTTTCTATCTTTCCTCTTGCTCAGCTCCCTCTTGAACACCAGTAAGTCTTAAATTTTGCCTTTTGAGGTAATTTTCTATATCTTATATACAGTCTTTGTTCCTTTTCATTCTTTGTTCTGCACTGACTATATATTTTCAAACAGCCCATCTTCAAGTTCACTAATTATTTTCTCTGCTTGGTCCATTCTGCCATTGAGAGCCTCCACAGAGTTTTTTCAGTTAAGCAAATGTGTTTTTCATTTCCAAGATTTCTTTAATTATTTCACTCTCTTTGTTAAATTTCTCTGATAAATTTCTGAACTGCTTTTCTTTGTTATTTTGGAGATCACTCACAGTTTCCTTAAAACTGCTATTTTGTGCCAGGTATGGTGGCTCACGCCTGTAATCCCAGCACTTTGAAAGGCTAAGGTAGGAGGAACACTTTAGCCCGGGAATTCAAGACCAGCCTGGCCAACATGGTGGGACCATCTCTACAAAATATTCAAAAATTAGCTAGGTGTTGTGGCATGTTCCTGTAGTCCCACTTACTAAGGAAGCTGAGGTGAGAGGATTGCCTGAGCCTGGGAGGTTGAGGCTACAGTGAGCCACGGTTGTGCCACTGCACTCCAGCCTAGGTGACAAGGCAAGACCGTGTCTCAAAACAAACAAACAAACGAAACCTGCTATTTTAAATTCTTAGTCAGAAAGCTCACAAACTGCCATCTTGTTAGGGTCAGTCACTGGATTTTTGCTTTGTCCTTTTGGGAAGGTCATGATTTCCTGTTGTTTCTTATGGGTATACCTTCTATGTCTTTGCATTGAAGGATTTGTTATTTTGGTTTTCTCTATCTGGCTTCTTTTGATTTTGTTTTGTTTTGAGACACAGTCTCACTCTGTCACCCAGGCTGAAGTGCAGTGGCACGATCTCAGCTCATTGCAACCTCCGCCTCCCAGGTTCAAGCAATTCTCGTGCCTCAGGCTCCTGAGTAGCTGGGATTACAGGTGTGCACAACCACGCCCAGCTAATTTCTGTGTTTTTAGTAAAGACGGGGTTTTGCCATGCTGGCCAGGCTGGTCTTGAACTGCCGGCCTCAAGCAATCTGCCCACCTCAACCCCCCAAAGTGCTGGGATTGCAGGCATGAGCCACTGCACCCGGCCTTGTTTTGATTTTTATTAGATGTATCTGCTTAGTGAATCAATATTGCTAAGTCACTGCCTCCTTTTCACTCTAGGAAATGATCAAACCACTGCCTAACCTGAATAGGGGAGGTCCCAAAGGGATTATCCCAGCAGTGTGTCAAGGCTGGCTAGGAGTTCATGCCCATGGGACTTGTGGAACATACCTCCTACAGCATGGTGCTGCTGAACAGCCACTATGATTTGGCATTTCCTTTGACTGAGTAACAGAGCAGTTTTCAGGGCTGAGGATGGTAGTCCCACCTCCCCACTTTGTCTCTGCCAGTCCTCAGGCATTTTCTCCCTTCAGGCAGTCACTGTGCTTCCCACAGGTTAAGGCAAGGACAAGTCTCCTGACAGGGAACCGAAGATGGTGGGGAAGTTCGCTGACTACCTCAGCCTCACCGTTTCCAGTGTAGAAGCCATGAGTTGGAAGGAGATTTTACAAACTATTTGTCCTGGGTAGAATGGGGTGGTGGGGCAGTGAAGATGTGGAAGTCTGATTCTCCTACTGTCTGCTTAAAATTTTTCACTTCTCTGTGGCCCTACTGGGGCCAGTAGTGGGGAGGAGGGCAAGGGGAGGGAGAGCATTAGGACAAATAGCTAATGCATGCAAGGTTTAAAACCTAGATGATAGGCAGATAGGTGCAGCAAACCACCACGGCACACGTATGCTTATGTAACAAACCTGCACGTTCTGCACTCATATCCCAGAACTTAAAGTAAAATTTTAAAACATAAAAATAAAAAATAAAAAATGAAGCTTCCAAGGCACTGGGATGACATTCTAAGTGTTGAAACAACAAAAAAAGGTGTCCACCAAAAATCTTATATTCAGCAAAGTGGACTTTAAAAATGAAGGCAGATTATAAATCATTCTACTATAAAGACACATGCACATGTATGTTTATTTCAGCACTATTCACAATAGCAAAGACTTGGAATGAACCCAAATGCCCATCAATGATGGACTGGTTAAAGAAAATGTGCACATATACACCATGGAATACTATGCAGTCATAAAAAAAGATGAGTTCATGTCCTTTGCAGGGACATGGATAGAGCTGGAAACCATCATTCTCAGCAAACTAACACAGGAATAGAAAACCAAACACCACACGTTCTCACTCATAAGTGGGTGTTGAACAATATGGACACAGGGAGGGGAACATCACACACTGGGGCCTGTCAGGGATTAGGGGGCTAGGGAGGGATAGCATTAGGAGAAATATTTAATGTAAAATGACGGGTTGATGGGTGCAGCAAGCCACCATGGCACATGTATACCTACGTAACAAACCTGCACGTTCTGCACATGTATCCCAGAACTTAAAGTATAATAATAATTTTTTTAAAACCATGAAGGCAGATAAGACATCCCAAGATAAAAACTGAAAGAATTTCTTGCTAGCAGATCTGCATTACAAGAAATAGTAAAGAAAGCTATTCAGGCTGAAAACACATGACTCCGAAAAGTAATTCAAATACAAAGGAAAAAAAACGAAGAGTTCCAGTAAAGGCAATTATAGTTATAAAAGACAGTACAAATGCATATTTCTATATTAACTATTTAAAAAGCAATTATATAGGATAATATATATATAATTGTACTACTGGGTCTATAACATTTAGGAATGTAATATATTTGACGCTATCAGAACAAAGAAAGTAAGTAGAGGCAAACATGAATTGAAGTAAGGAAACACCACCAAAAGGTAACTTGAAAGCACAGAAACAAATGAAGACAACCAGAAATGGTAAATAAGAAGGTGAATATTAACAAACTCTATAAAAAATCCTTGCTCTCCATATTTCTCTTGGTTTCTTTAAAAGGTGTAAAATTATGCAAAGTACCATTTATAGCATTGTTAGGTTTGTAACATATATACCTATAATATTTAATAATAATAGCACTGAGAAAATGTAATAGCACAAAAGAGAAAGAGGAAATAGAGACAAATTGGAGCAACTTTTTGATATTTCACATGAATTGAGTTAGTACAAATCTGAAGTGGATTTTGGTAAATTAAGATGTATATGATAAACCCTAGAGCCCAGTAAGAAAATATCTTTAAAAATAGTGGAAAAAAAATCATTAGAGGAATTTAAATGTTACATTAGAAAATATTCACATAATGCAAAAGAAAGCAGTGAGGGAAAAGAGAGGTATAAAAATATAAGACATCACATGCTAGGCCATAAAACAAGCCTCAATAAATTTAAAAGGATTGAAATAATAAAGTATGCTCTCTGATCACAATGAAATAAAATTAGAAATCAGTAACAGAAGTAAATTTGGTATATTCATAAATATATGGAAATTAAACAACACACTACCAAAACCAATGTAAGAAAGAAAAAAAAACACAAAGGAAAAATAGAAAACATTTTGAGATGAATGAAAATGAAGACACAATATAACAAAACTTACGGGATGCAGCTAAAGTGGTGCTCAGATGGAAATTTATAGTTGTAAATACCTATATTTTAAAAGATCTCAAATCAATAACCAAAACACCGACCTAACACCACACAAGGTATGATTCCATTACAGAAATGTCCACAGTAGGTAAATCCACAGAAACGAAAAGTAGATTACTGGTTGCCTAGGGCTGGGAGGATTGTGGGGAAATGAGAAATGACTGCTAACGGGTATGGGGTTTCCTTCTGGGGTGATGAAAATGTTCTAAACTTTATTGTGGTAAAGGCTGTACAACTGTGATTATACTAAAAACCATTGAAATGGGTTACATTTTAAATGGGTGAATTGTATGGTTTGTAACTGTATTTTATAAGGCTGTTAAAATCAACACACTTCTACAGCCAGGCACAGTGGTGCATGTCTGCAATCCCAGCGACTCAGGAGGCTGAGGCAAGAGTATCACTGGAGCCCAGGAGTTCAAGACTGGCCTCAGCAACATGGAGATCTTGTCTCAAAAAACAAACAAAAATGAAAAATAAATAAAATAGTATGTTTCATCAATATTAAAACCTTTCCTCCCCATGTTTTAACATGGATGAAACCAAGATGCATCTACCTGCAGTGGAATCTCTGACAGCAAAGCAGCAGTTGTAATACAGTTGTCATTGTGTGAGCAAGAACTCGGTTTTATTCTTCATGGCATAACTGGTTACCTAAAACCCTTTGACAATAAACCACTTAAGGTTCATTTTAGGAAGAAATAAAAGTCCTGTTGCTCAGACATTCCACTGACATTAAGATCCAGAAAGTTCCAGGACCAAAAACTATAAAACGGCTGGGCATGATGGCTCACACCTGTAATGCCAGTGCTTTGAGGAGGGAGGATCACTTGAGCCCAGGAGGTAGATACCAGCCTGGGCAACATACCAAGACTATATCTCTTAAAAGAAAAAAAAAAAATTATCTGGGCATGGTGGTGCATGCCTGTAGTCCTAGCTACTCAGGAGGCTGAGGCAGGAGGACCACCTGAACCCAGGAATTCAAAGTTACAGTGAGCTATGATTGCACCACTGCACTCCAGCCTGGGCAACAAAGCAAGAAGACCCTGTTTCAAAAAAAAACCCATGCATAACATGGGTCAGCGGCTTGGAAGAGAACTCCTGAGACGATTTAAATGTCTAAAAGTTATATCTAATTTTTTTTAAAAAACTAAGTTTTTCAATAAGCATAAAATAAGAAATTGCATGACAAAGCATTGTCAACTGTAATTCTTCTTACTGCTAATAAATAACAGTGTCTTACAACTGATGGCATCTTAGAGGCAATGAAATATGGTACAATATGTTAGTAATGGCTATCAAGGTGAATGGACTAACCTCACCATTTAAGAGGCTGAAACTATCATCATGCTAACTTAGTTCTATGCAACCTTCTGAGCCTATTTTGCAACCACTGTATAGATGCACAATATTACAAAAGAGGTTTGATAACTTCACTACTTAGCATAGTGTTCAAGACTGATTTGCCTAATTCTAATTTACTGGAATTCTAACATGAATATTAAATCCTAAATTGACTGAGATTATATAAATGTTTTTAAAAACAAGAAATAAATTTCCAGAAGCCTTTGTGTAGTTCTTCAGAATCTTATTGACTACAAACCATATGTCTATCTCAAAACCTAGGCAAGATGAATTAATATAATACCAAAATGACTTCATAGTCAGTAGTTCCACCTAAAATTCCAAGGACTGCAGGAACAGAATTTAAGAAAGATTCTATGACAATTTTATTTTATGCAAAAATTAATGCAACTTCTTTTTTTAAAAAAGTCTTTTTGTTTGTTTGTTTGTTTGTTTTTGTTTTCCTCTCTAGTTCAAAGATAACTGCTCTTTGTTTCATGATCCTTTTTTATTCTCCTTGGAAACTCTTCATCTTAATAGATAGTACAAGTCATTTTAAGAATTTTGACATTTTCTATGTTCCCTCAGATACTGTTTTTCCAAGTTGATTTGATCATCTAACATCTGCCTAAATTAAAAGAGCCTAACAAGATGAAGATGAAACAACCAGTAAAATTTATCCCAAAATTAAACTCCTGTCTATTCATACATTCTCTTTTCATTCCTATAAGACTGTGAATTATTATTTCATTTTACAGATCAGAAAACTAAACTTCAGAAATCTTAAGTGACCAAACCTTTTGACCAAAGTCATCCCCCGCAAAAAGGGAAAGACTCAGCACTCAAACACAAATTTTAAATCCTTAATTTCTGTCCCTTATAAATTCATCAGAACCTAATATGCAAAGACAAGAGAGCTGAAATGGGTTGGGCGCAAAGAATTCTGCCTGTAATCCCAGCACTTTGGGAGGCTGAGGCCGAAGGATCACTTGAGCCCAGGGGTTCAAGACCAACCCAAGCAACATAGTGAGACCTCATCTCTACAAAAAAAATTAAAACACAATTAAATTAAATTAAATTAAATTAAATTCAATACAAAAGACCTGAAATGAACCTATTTGATATTACAAACCATAGTCAAATCAAAATATTTTCATTCTCCTCACAAGACTTCCAACTGAGTCCTTTTTCAACAAGCAAGAACTCACATAGTCCTATGTAATCTCTGAGCCTCTATAATACCTGTGTCTCAGTTTTCTTAACTATGAATTGCAGTTAAGGTCTTTCCTAGGCAACTTCAGAAATGAGAAGATCATGAGAGACAGCAGAAGGGAAATTATTTTAATTTGGAAACTCCTGAAGTCTTAAACCAAAGTAAGCCATTAAAATTAAAAAAAGACATAAAATCATCCTTTTCACAAAATAATGAAAAGACAAATAAATCATACTTCTTATATACAGACTCTAAAACTAATTTTTAATGACAGAAGACAGGTAACTTTGCAAAGCAGCACAAGGGAACTTATAGAATGATAAAAATGTTCTATATTGTGGTAGAAGTCACATACAATTGTCAAACTTATTACTTGTACACTTAAAATAGGTTTAAATTCGTTAAAGTTGATTTTAAAAAGATTGAAGGATACAAAATCAAAGCTAGATCCTGTAGAAGCAGTTCTCCCCACAAGAACCATCTCTTCTGAGTATTATTTTTCATACCTACTCATCTTTGGGAAATGAAATTTATTTAAATCAGAAGGAATAAACAGTTTAATAAATAGAAGTTCATTTGAAGACTGACAGAGCATTAAACAACCTGGATTTCAATCATAATTGATTGATAAGTATCAGAAATAGAGGATCAGAAGGCTATGAAGTACCAATTTTACATAGAGAGAAATGCAAGTACCAAGAAATGGGCTATGACCTTGAATGGTCAGTTTTAATACCCTCACCACAAGATTCTGCAATCTCCTAAAGTACAGATGAAAAAGGAATTTTTCTTAGTTAAAGGTAAAATTGAAAAATATTCAAGGGTTCTAGTAGTCCAAGCAGCTCTAAGGTACAGATTTCTAATTCATGACTTCAATGATCTATGTGTAATGAATAAACATAGGTTATCTTTTTCTTGCATATTTTGTTCTTAGCAATATATAAAGGCCATTAAAAGAAAAGCTGATATCTGAACTGCAGAGACTGTGGCAAACCTTGACTTTTGCCATAAATTACTAATGCTAATTAAGACGGGTTGGGTTTAATCTGAGATTCAAGAAAATCTAGTCTTGTCATACTTATACTATAAAAAGACAAGAAAAAAGAGCCACACAAAAGGTACTTGAAATTTGCAACTTTCTCTTAACTTTATTCCAATTGATATGAATGTCAAGAAATGAAAAACAGTCAGTCATGGTGGCTCACGCCTACAATCCCAGCACTGTGGAAGGCCATGGTGAGACGACTGCTTGAGGCCAGGTGTTCAAGACTAGCCCACAACATAGTGAGACCCCCACATCTCTACAAAAAATTTAATAATTAGCTGGGTGTGGTGGCACACGCCTGTAGTCCCAGCTACTCAAGAGGCTGAGGCAAGAAGATCAGTGGAGCCTGGGAGGTCAAGGCTGCAGTGAGTCATGATCTCGCCATTGCACTCCATGTCTTCCAGCCTGGGAGCAAGATTCTGACTCAAAAAAAAAAAAAAAAAAAAAAAGAAGGAGAAAGAAAATAAAATAGTCATCTGAATTGTTTTTATTCTGTCGAGTTTCTTTTTTTTTTTTTTGAGACAGGGTCTGGCTTTGTCACCCAGGCTACAGTGTAGATCATAACTCACTGCAGCCTCAACATCTTGGGCTTAAGCAATCCTCCTGCCTCAGCCTCTGGAGTAGCTGGCACCGTAGATACGTGCCACCATGCCTGGTTATATTTCTTACTTTTTGTATAGATGGAATCTTGCTATGTTATCCAGGCTAGTCTTGAACTCCTGGGCACAAGCAATATTCCTGCCTTTGCCTTCCAAAATGCTGGGAATACAAGTGTGAGTCACCATGCCCAGACTGATTCCTTATTCTTCCTGGAGGTATTTGCCTTAATAATATCTATAATAGAAAGCCCTACAGATTATTAAAATAATAATCTTTGAAATACAAAACATGACCTAGGAAATAACAACTTTACAGGAGGAGGTAGCATAAAGAACAAAAGGCTAATAAAACCTTTCCCTTCTACTCATTACCCTCTTCTATCATCTCCTCTTTTATAGTACTTCTTATGAAACCATTTATAGATTTTGCAACATTTTATGGGCAAAACTATTTTAATTAATACATTTCTAAACAATCAAATAGTTGTAAATTAACTGCACTATGCTATCAACAACTGAATTTATAGACCGAGGTTAAGGGCCAAAACACAAAAATCTTTTCATTAAAACTCTTGTTCTATATGCCCTCTCTCTTTTTTTTTTTTTAAGAGATGGGGTTCACCATGTTGCCCAAGATGTTCTTGAACTCCTGGGCTCAAGCGATCTGCCCACCTCGGCCTCCCAAAGTGCTGGGATTACAGGCACGAGCCATTACTCCCGGCCCTCTAATATTTAATTCTTTATAAGGGCAAAAATCACATCAATATAAGTCATATGTTTTCCTGTTCTATAAATATGTGGTCATTAATGAATCTATTTAGTGGCTTTCTCAAAGTATTTACAGTTAACTTGTGCTATAGAAATTCAGACCATTCCCTGATAAACCCTGTTCTCTTAATACAGCCAAAAGTCATAAACATCTACTCAGAACTTCATGGCAATTACATTTCTTAGTTACTCTGAGTAGACTGCAGCCCATATCTCAATCAGAAATATTAAAATTATAACCCCAAATCTGTTTAGGGGAATGCAATATTTTAAATTCAAATTATAATTCTTCCCTACTGCATAGTCTTCCCAATGAAAAAATATAATCACCATTTAAACATTTTATAGTTTTAGCAGTGTAATGTAAGAACTCCTAATTCAGCTGGTAAACAGAACATATTTGGGCACATGTGCTCAAATGTTATGTTACCTTTTAGCTACCGGACCAACCACAGAATCGTCTTTCAAAATAGCTAGAATTCCTAGGTATTCAATACATTAGAATGCTGCAAAACCACAAGGTTTTTTTAATACCAGGTCTATACACAAATTCCACTCCCAACCAGTAACTATGTCCCTGGAATTTTTTTGATATCTTCAAATAACAAGTTCCTTCTGCAGACAAGATTATACTGTCCATTAAATTGAATAATGGGCTATTTGGCAAGCCAGAAACTGGCTCAATCAACACAGCAAAATGAAGAAGAAAGTAAACTGGAACGGACTTGTACAATGCCTTAATTTCTTAAATCATTTAGTGGAACTGAAAGCCACAGGACAAGGAAAGACAAAATATGCGTCCAGTCAACATTATGTAAATGTGAAGGGGATGCTAAAGGGAACAAAGTCAGCTCCTAAGAAGGCAAAATATAACAGTTCAACCTAAACTGTTCTGCTTATTTACTGATGGTAAATGGCTACTTTTAGAGAAAAAAAATAGGAATTTAGGTTGACTCTAATCAAGGTTCATTCTTTGGTTGAGCACGTGCGTGTGTGTGTGGGAGGGGAGTGTGAAGGGGAGAATATTAATATTACCTTACATCTCTCATACCTTTCTTTCTGTATTTTCCTATCTCTGATGGTATGACTCAGTCACCTAAGCCAAAACTTAATCAGCTGAATTATATATAAAGATACCTGAACTATAGTAAGAGCCTTTCCAGTCTCTTTACCGCCAGGCTATTCCCCCTCCAGACAGCTGAAAGTGATCTACCTAAAGTGAAATCTAATCCAGTCACTCGCCAGTTTCAAATCCTTCAATGTCATGCCACTGTCTACAGGATAAACTGAAGCTGTGAAGCACAGTATGCAAAGTCCCACCATAATCAAACCTTTCTCTCCATCCCTACCCATCCCCAAGCTACCATTTCATACTACATTTTTACTAATTTATGATTCTTTAAAAAATAAACATTAATGTTAAAACCCATTCTTTTTCACACCTCTATATATACTCATGTAGCTCCCCTTAGCTCAAATGCCTTTCCCTCACTCATTTGACACCCAGCCAGCAGCCACTCATACTCCCTCTTCACCCACTTTGAGACCCAGCTGATCTGCTCCTCAAGGCTTTTCCTGGGCTCCTAAACTGGGTTAGGTGCCAGACTCTTTAATATTTCCTTAGTATGGTAGGCGAAATAAGGACCCCAAAATGTGTCCATGCACTAATCCTCAAAATTAGTGAATATGTTACCTTACATGGCAAAAGGAACTTTACAGACGTGGCTAAGGACTTTGATGTAAAAATGTAAGTTTGCACCCAGGATTATCCAGGTGGACGCAATCTAATCACAGTTATTTAATCAATTAAAATCAGAAAACCTGTTCCAGCTGCAGAGAACCAGAGAGCTGGCAGCCTGAAAGGAACTGAAAACACTAGCTTTGAAGATGGAGAAAAAAATCATGAACCAAGGAAATGTGGGTAGTCTCTAGAAACCAGAAAAGGCAAGGAAACAGATTCTGCTCTCACAGGTCCAGAAAGGAACACATCCCTGAAGACACCTTGATTTTAGCCCAGTGGGACGTCTGTCAGATTTCTGACCTACAGAAATGCAAGATAATAAATTTATTATTTTAATTTATTACTGCAGGAAAAAAAAAACACCTAATACACTGGGGAACAGTTTTATGACATTATACTATCACTATCTGTGCCTGCTTCCTGACTAAACCTTAACAATATCGAAGGCAGAACATCTATCTTACTTAAAACTGCATTCCCAGTACCTAGCATAGTTCCTGTACATAGAGATGCTCAATAGTATTTTAGAACTGACACATGTTCATGATTCCAAAGATTCTATTACTATAATTAAAACATTTTTCTTCAATCCAGAATCTTAATTGGCAATATGAGTTCCTTTCACATTTCCTCACCAGTCCCTCCAGTTTACTACTTCTCACATGCCTTTTTATTAACAAGACAAGGATTCACTGTGACCCAGTCTTTCCATGGAACTTGCATGTACGTAGTTTAAAAAAAAAAAAAATCCCTGTTCCTCTATTATATCAAATACCATGTATTTTTTAAAATCATAGTATGTATTGTCATTAGGAATGATTTAGGGAGGATTCCCTCTTTTTCAGTCTTTTGGAATAGTTTCACTAGGATTGATTGGTCCAATTCTTCTTTGAATGTCTGGTAGATTTCAGCTGTGAATCCATCTGGCCCTGGGCTTTTTTTGTTTTTGTTGGCAGTTTTAAAATTACTGATTCAATCTCACTGCTTGCTATTGGTCCGTTCAGGGTTTCTTTTCTTCCTGATTTAATCTAGCAGGTTTGTATGTTTTGATTTTAGAGGGTTATAAAATGGTACTTTCATACTTTCTGAAGATTTCCAAATCCTTGATTTAAGCGCTGAACTTCCAGTACTAATATATTTTGTAAGATATTCAGGGGGCCTAAGGAGCCTAAGGACAAAGCACTTTGGATAAATAAAATAGTTCTTAACAGATCTTGGAACTGATAGAACTAAAAATATGTTCCTAAATATTCTCACTTACAAGTGGGAGCTAAGCTCTGAGTACACAAAGGCAGAGTGATATAATGGACTTTGGAGACTCAGAGGAGGGAGTGTGGAATAAAAAAACTACATATTGGGTACAATGTACACTACTCAGGTAATGGGTACACTAAAATCTCAGCATTCACCACTATATACTTCATCTATACAACCAAAAAACTATGTAACCATCTATGTTACAGGTGGTTGTAACCAAGCCACCTGTAGCCCAAAAGCTATTGAAATTAAACAATACTTTTTAAAAAAGAAATTAAATTTCTTACATCAACATATGTATCATTCTTTCCACTAATCAAATCTGGAATTTGGGCAAAGTCAGTCATCACAGTTGAGAAAGAACTTGGAAAAAGACAGGTCCCCAAGAAGGCATGGCAGTGCCGATCATAAAATACCAAAAAGTACCATCACGTGACAAGGTGAGAAAAGGTATTCTGGCCATAAGGTAACTTCATTTTCTTTGTACCTCAGAATAAATTTTCCAAGATGAAAATAGGTCTATAAAGTATATGACAGCTCTATCTTTCTTATCAACCGTTACTTCATTCTTTGGGAGACACAAAGTAGAAAGATAACAAATGTAGGCTCATTTGGTGGCTTAAGATTGGTTCCATATACAACTCAAACCTTTTGTTTAACATTTTCTGACGCTTCTCATTACTAATGGTTAGCATTTACACAGGCTTAAAAATGGACTGCAAAACATTAGCAATATTGATCTTCACACTTCACTAATTAGCTCTAATCTTCAGTCACTTCATTAACTCTCTGGACCTTAGTTTTCTCATACATAAAATGAGAAAGTTAGATTAGATGAAGTCTACAATTTTTTTCCAACTTATAACATTCTATGGTGGCATTAACCTTTGTATCCTGCCTGGCATTCGACCGAGTCCAGTACAACTAGAAGAAACAGAAGGAATCAGGACATCATTTGAAAGCTTCTGAGAGACTATGTTTGAATTTCAGCCCTATCATTTACTAATTGTAAGATCTTGGGTTTTAGTTGCCTTGTCTATTGAATAGGAATGAAAATATCTATGGGCCTGGCACAGTGGCTCATGCCTGTAATCGCAGCACTTTGAGAGGCTTGCTTGAGCCAGCCTCAAGACCAGCCTGGGCAACATAGTGAGACCCTGTCTCTGCAAAAAAAAAAAAAAAAGAAAAAAAAAATTTAAGTAACCAGACATGCTGGCACACACCTGTAGTACTAGCTATTCAGGATGCTGAGAAAGAAGGATTGCTTGAGCCCAGGAGTTTGAGGCTGCAGTGAGCCAAGATCATGCCACCACACTTCAGCCTGGGTGACGGGGTGAGACCCTCTCTAAAAACAAAAGAAAACCAAAACATCTATGATGTAGGGTTTTTTGAGGACCAAATTATAAAATATATTTTTAAATGAATCTAAAACAAGCCCTGGTGTTAAGTGCTCACTAAATATTCCTTTCTCTTAAAGTGTGACTTTTGAGCATTATAACCTGGTTTTTCAGGGAACCATTTCTTGAATAAAGATTTCAAAATTTTGGCTGGGTGAGGTGGCTCACACCTGTAATCCCCATACTTTGGGAGGCTGAGATGGGAGGATCACTTGAGCCTAGGAGTTCAAGAGCAGCCTGAGCAATATAGTGAGACATTGTCTCCACCAAAAATAAAATAAAATAAATTAGCCCGGCATCATGGTATATGCCTGTGGTCCTAGCTACTAAGGAGGCTGAGGTAGGAAGATCACTTGAATACAAAAGGTCGAGGCTACAGTGAGCTGTGATCACGCCACTACACTCTAGCCCGGGCAACAAAGCTAGACTCTGTCTCAAAAAAAAAAAAAAAAAAATTTAAAGTTTTATAGAATTTAAAAATAATGTAGCATTAGGAGTGTCTCAGTCTGCTCAGGCTGTCAAAACAAAATATCAAAGAGTAGATGGCTTCAACAACAGAAATTTATTTTCTCACAGTTCTAGAGGCTAGAAGCTCCAAATCAAGGATTGGTTTCTGGTGAGGGCTCTCTTCTTGGCTTGCAGGCAGCTACCTTCACACTGTGTTCTCACATGGTGGAGAGAAAGAGCTCTGGCATGTCTTCTTCAACAGGCACCAGCCCTATTGGATTAGGGGCCCACTCTTATGACTTCATTTAACCTCTGTCACCTCCTCCCAGGCCACTATCTCCAAATAGTCACGTTGAGGATTAGTCTTCAACCCTATAATATGTAAATTTGTAGTATCAATTTGGGGGGAAGAAACATTCAGTCTGTAACAAAGAGTATTTATTTTTGTACAGAGTCTTTAATTTTAAAACAAATTTCATAGACTTAATTAAACTTCATGCTAAGTTTGTAAGATTAAGGGAGGGGACCACCCCTCATATTGTCTTATGCCCAATTTCTGCCTCCAAAGAAAGAAAAAGTAAAAACTAAAAGGCAGAAATGAAATCCACAAGCAGACAGCCTGGCGCCACACCCTGGGCCTGGTAGTTAAAGACTGACCCCCGACCAAATCGGTTATGTTATCTATATAGATTACAGACATTGTATAGAAAAGCACTGTGAAAATCCCTATCCTGTTTTGTTCCGATCTAATTACCAGTGCATGCAGCCCCCAGTCATGTACCCCCTGCTTGCTCAATCGATCACGACCCTCTCATGTGCACCCCCTTAGAGTTGTGAGCCCTTAAAAGGGACAGGAATGGCTCACTCGAGGGCTCAACTCTTGCGACAGGAGTCTTGCCCATAAACCCGGCCGAATAAACCCCTTACTTCTTTAACTCGGTGTTTGAGGAGTTTTGTCTGCGGCTCGTCCTGCTACAGATGAACAGAAGTACTATTACCCTACATGCAGACTTGCAGAACAGACATAAAGAGGTTCAGCAACATAACCTTAATAATACAACTAAATAGGTACAGAGCTACAAACAGAACTAGAGCCTTTTTATCTTGAAGCTCATTCCATTAAATAATACTACATTTTTCAAACCTTATTCTAAGTGTATTGTCATTGTCTTATTCCACACTACTTATTAATTCTGTCTTAAAATTGTGTTTCCAATAGAAAACTTAAGTAATATTATGGAAAAGAGAGATTTTTTAAAAGGCTCAAACACTAAATTTCTCAAAGCCAAGAAAATAGATTACACAGTCATGAAAACCATGGTTTAATTAGCTTTATGATTCTGTGATTTCTGCTTTTAGGGAAAGCCAAAAAAATTGGCACATTCAGCAAAAGCATTGGTTTATTTCTTGACCAATACTCATCAATTAATCTAATCCACCCACAAGCAGCCTGAAGTAAATTAATTCTAGTAACTGAAAGTTGCATATTCATACTTTCAGAAAAAAGAAATAGACTGCTTTAGTAACTATTTCCCTTTCTCTGGGCGGCAATTTCTCTGAGGTTTCATACATACACCATCAATTCTCTGAGATTTTACACACCATCTCTCTGTTTACCAATACACAACTGTATCTGTGGACATGATATATAGCACAGACGGCTGTAAAGGAAGCCAGAATATGTCACCCCGAAATATTCCTCTTTGACACAAATATTTTAAACTGAAGAAGCAGGTGCAATGGCATGTGCCTGTAGTCCCAGCTACTCGGGAGACTGAGATGAGAGATCACTCAAGCTCAGGTGTTTGAGGCCAACCTGGACAACATAGTTAGACTCTCTTAACCAAATCTGTGAAGAGGGAGTTGAGAAAAAATAATGAATAAAGGAAGAGCTCTTTCTATCCTCCTCTCCTGCTTTTCCACCTAAAGATATAAATTCTCCTTTACTGGAGACAACTTATCAACTCAGATATGGCACCAGAGGGATCACAAATCTTACTCCACTAGTTTACTGCCATATATTTACTTTTCCTTCCCATAGTTTCCCACCTTTGGAAGTGTTAACCTGCTTTTCTTTGTCTTGTCACTTCTGGAAAATTCATTGCTCTTTGTTGAAGATGCTACATAGGCAAGTGTTCTAAGCCACTGCTTTGAAATACTGCTCACTGAGGTTTCTCCTGCATCATGTGCACTGCACAAGTGAATATACACCTGCTTGTTTTTCGCTTGTTAATCTGTCATTTGTCACAAAGGCCTGTCCCCAATTATGAACTTATGAGGGTTAAGGAAAAATTATATTTCTTCTCTGACAATTGCTTCAAAGAACATTCTCATGGGGGAGGAGGACAGAATTATTTAGTTGGGGAAAAACACTGGCTTGTATTATCAAATAACTCTTCAAATTATCTCTTCAGACCACTTCAGCTAGCTAGGCATAAATTCTTTCCCTCTTTAGAGATTAAAAAAAAATTGTTAAGAACTAGGTGATGTTACTCCAATTTTTATGGCCTTTTAAAAAACTACTTTTATATTTTAGCACTGACACACAGGCTCGCACCTCTTAGAAAAAGTAAAAAGCTTCCATTCAAAAAACAGCAATTTTTACAGATCTTTCTATATGTTCTTTGGGTGGGGGGTGGGGAAGTAGGAGGAAGAAGGAGATGAAGCACACTGTACTTGTCCCAAATTATATTTTCCTTTTTCATGTTTTTCCCTGAAACAATAACGTTTGTACTCCTTATACAATAATGTCACATCTCCCTTGTTTCTTCAGCTGGAGGAGGTGGTAGTGGTGACTTCCTGTTGCTAATCTCTACATTACCTCACCATCTCCTATTTGGCTCTCAGCTCTTTCACTACCTGTGTTATAATGTTCTCTCATCGAATTCCTTCTGTTGTAAATGCCTGAAATGGTTTCTGTTTTCCTTGTGAGACCCTGACTGATAAAACCACTCACTTGACAATGTGCCATTTACTGCTTTTTGAAATGTTAAGTAGCTTTTTCATATACTTATGTACTTTCATATGGTTCTTTTCTTTTTTTTTTTCCTTTTTCGAGATGGAGGTCTCATTACGTTATCCAGGCTGGACCCATACTCCTGAGTTCAAATAATCCTCCTGCCTCAGCCTCCCAAGTACCTGGGACTACAGGTGTATGCCACTGAGCCCAGCTTCACATGGTTCTTTTACAAATAAAAAGCAAAAGCTTGAGTTCATGGACTCTGAGATCAAAACTAACTTTTCAGTGCTAAAGATGGCAGCAGGGGGCGGGGATTGGGAGGAGGGGAGCTGGACACGGCGGGAAGGACATAAAACGTCAACAGGGAATGTCAGGGAACAAAATGGATGGCAAACGCTAACTTAAGGTAATATGCTAGCTATGCCAAAGTAAGGTCAAATCAAGGAGTCTCCTCAGTTTGAGCTCTTCTTTGAATATGGCAAAACTACTACTAAAAACAAATCAGAAGGGGTACTGACCATGAATACAGCAAGCAATGATTATGCTATCACAGCCTCCAAGAGCAATGAACTTGCATTCACCCAGTGAATTATGCAGTTTCTCCTGAGAGGCTCCCCAAATTGGCTAATGACTTAAAAGAAAATTTTTATGTATAAGTAATTGTTAGTGGCTATAACCTAGAGCAATCTACTGAAAAATGTAGTTCTTAAATGCTAACAATCCAAACAGATTGATACCGCAACATGGTACAAATAGTATTGTTTCCAAAAAAGAAAGAGAATACCATACGGCCACGTAAACCTCTTTTAAAAACTGATTTTGGCCGGGCTCACACCTGTTATCCAGTACTTTTGGAGGCTGAGGCAGGATGATTGCTTGAGCTCATGAGTTCAAGACCAGCCTGGGCAACACGGCAAAACCCTGTATCTAATAAAAACACAAAAAATTAGCCAGGTGTGGTGGTTCACACCTGTAATCCCAGCACTTTGGAAGGCTGAGGTGGGTGGATCCACTTGAGACCAGGAGTTCGAGACCCACTTGGGCAACAAAGCAAGACCTTGTCTCTACAAAATATGTAAAAGAAAACAATTAGCTGGGTATGGTGGTGCACACCGGTAGTCCTAGCTACTCAGGAGGCGGAGGTGGGAGGACTGCTTGACCCTGGGAGATTGAGGCTGCCGTGAGCTATGATCACATCACTGCACTCTAAGCCTGGGTAACAGAGAGAGACTCTGTCTCAATGAAAAAAAAAAAAATGGTTTCAATTGGGCTAATATCCCTAAAGCAAGTACTTCGGCACAACCTTTGAAAACTCTTATCTGGCAAAAACAACAACAAAGGTTGAAGAGATGCCATATTTAGATGATCGTTTATCTATTTATGCTTCTGCCGTTCAAATTGCTTTGAATTACAGGCTACAAGTGCAAACTCATAGTGATCTAATATTAATAACAATAACAACAACAGTTAGCACTTAAATAGTACTTAATGTATTTACTGTATTTATGTGCAAGGCACTATTCTAAATGCTTCATGTATTTAACTCATATAGTACTCACAACTCATTGGATAGGTATAATTGTTCTCCACTCTACCATCAACATTACACACCAGGCTTAAAGACATAAAGTAAATTGCCCAAGCTGGCCAGGTGGGGTGGCTCATGCCTGTAATCCCAGCACTTTGGGAGGCCAAGGCGGTGGATCATCTGAGGTCAGGACTTCAAGACCATCCTGATCGACATGCTGAAACCCCGTCTCTACTAAAAATACAAAACTAGCTGGGCATGGTGCACGCCTGTAATCCCAGCTCCTTGGGTGGCTGAGGCAGGAGAATTGCTCGAACCTGGGAGGTAGAGGTTGCAGTGATTGAGATCACACCATTGCACTCTAGCCCAGGCAACAAGAGCAAATCTCTGCCTCAAGAAAAAAAAAAAAAAAAAGCCCAAGTTCACATATCTAGTAAGAAATAGCTAGAATTTGACCCCAGGTAGTCTGAGTCTTTTAACCACTATACTTATTATATTCCCTTCCTAACTTGATCAAGGTCACACAGCTAACTAGGTGGTGAGACCAGGAATTCAATACAAATCTTGAGCCACATAAAAACACAGTTCGTTATGAAATACGTGAGGTTATAACTCTGTAGTTCTACCCTTTAAGTGCTAAGAAATCTTTAACATCATCTGCAAAAAATGTCTGCAAACTGGGCAGTATGAGACTTGAGCGTCATTTATTGGGCTTTTTGTTGCTGTTGTTTTTGAGGCAGTGTCTAGCTAAGCCCAGGCTGAAGTGCAGTGATGTGCTCATGGCTCACTGCCACCTCAACCTCCTGGGCTGCTCATGCCTGTAATCCCAGCAGTTTGGGAGGCCAAAGCAGGTGGATGACCTGAGGTCAGGACTTCAAGACCATCCTAATCAACATGGTGAAACCCTGTCTCAGCCTCCCAAAGTGCTGGGACCACAGGTGTGTGCCAACATGCCTGGCTAATTTTTTAATTCTTTGTAAAGACAGGGTCTATGTTGCCCAGGTTCATCTCAAACTCCTGGGCTCAAGTAATCCCCCTGCCTTAGCCTCCCAAAGTGCTGAGATTACAGGTGTGAGTCAGCATGCCCAGCCTCCAGTGTCATCTGTAATTCAACCAACCTGCATGATACATAATAGAAAGAGGAAAATACTGATGATCAGAAAATCTGGCTGAAGTCTTAACTTTGCCATTAATTGGCAGCATGCTATTAAACAGAATATAAGCTCTGGACTCAAATAGACCTGGATTGAAATCTGGGCTTTAAGACCTCTGGGTAAGGGTGGCTCAGTTTGTGCACAGTACAAAGGCATCAAGGAAGCAAAATAAGGCTGAAATTCTGCCCATGTTCAGCTCACAGATGCTGAAATAAGTGGCATCTAAGCACAGGTCTCCAAGTTACTGCTTCGGGTGGTGTGCCAGGCCAGAGGTAGTTTGGCTTCCTCATTGGTTCACCACAGGGGGTAACTTTCCTAATTCAAACAGAAGTCTCTCATAGCTAGTGGTGGCTCTGCCTACTCTGCTGCTTACCATATAATAATTGCTACTTGCAATATAATCTAGGGTAAGTTACTTAATCACTCTAAACCTCAGTTTCCTCATTTGGGAAATATGGCTGAAAACAGTACTTGCTTCATAGTGTGGGTTTGTGTGTGTGTGTGTGTGTGTGTGTGTGTTTTTGTTTTTTTTGGACAGAGTCTTCTTGCTCTGTCACCCAGGCTAGAGTGCAGCGGCACAATCACAGATCACTGCAGTCTCAATCTCCCAGGCTCCGGTGATCCTCCCACGTCATCCTCCCAAGTAGCTGGGTCCAGAAGCGCATGCCACCACCACAACCAGCTAATTTTTTGTATTTTTTGTAGAGACAGGATTTTGCCATGTTGCCCAGGTTGGTCTCAAACTCCTGGGCTCAAGCGATCTACCAAGCCTCAGCCTCTCAAAGTTCTGGGACTACAGGCATAAGCCATTATGCCCGGCCCATTATGCGGTTTTCGGTATTACATGAAATGATGCAAGTTAAGGTGCCAGGTACTTAATAGGTTCTCAATAAACTGTAACCATTAACATCATAATCTCTCTCAGCCTCAGATTCCTAATACGCTAAAAATGAATACCACCTACTGCACAAGACATTTCTGGGAATGTTGAATGAAATTTGATAAATGAACAAGCAGTTTATAAACTATATTGTACAATGTAACAACGAGTAAATATAAAGGGTTCTTGGTAACTAGAACTTAATGTATTAATATGATGGAATGTCAAGTAATATTTTTGCTGCTGGTATTAACTCATTTAAACTTTTTACATCATATATTCTTATTTTGGGTGTTACTTATTTTAGGGAAGATAATCATGCTCACAGATCACTTTAAACTGCGAGAAAAAAATTATTTCATTAGCGAAATACGTAAACAATACAAATCTAAGAGGTCTAAAGTTAACTGGTATCCTCCAAGAAAGAAAAATTCTTCACTCTATAAGGTTTGAAGCAACTTTTTAAAAAGTCACCACAACCACTGAACTTTCTTGCTTTAAATCAGGGCCTCTCAATAGAAAAGATGGTGTTTTATATCCACATGTCATGCAGAAACCAGCAGACTGTTATGATGTTATCATGGCATAACTGCATCTTCTCTGAACTTGGAAATGGCATTCTTCAGAGACTGCCTGTTGATTCATTTCAACTTCAAAATGAATATTTGACCTTGCTTCTTTAAGAAGGGCTCCTTCCACCTTTACTGTAATGTTTGGGATGTTTAAAGTTTCTATTACCATAAATTCCAAACTTACAGTCACACAGCAGCCATTACTCTGCTATAAGAAACACACACCACAGGCCTACAAATGAGAGGATTTTAATAGGCCTCCAGTTCTGTAACTAAATGTTTCCTGTGATCCATGCAGCAGGCAAAACCCAAAACAAAACTAACACCAAATCCTATATTGTCCTTCATATCTCTTTGCCTTCCAAATGTGCCCTCAGTTTTGTTGTTGCTTTGTTGCTATTCATGTTTATTACTATCACGAAAAAGCTAGCCACACATTTATCAATACAGTACTAAGAAAAGAATGTTTTCGACTTCATTAATGCCTGTATGTTCTTAGCATTTAGACATAAAGCACATTCTATATTTACTGTGGATTATTCTGCCCATTCAAAAAAACATTTGGAGGGTGGACGTGGTGGCTCATGCCTGTAATCCCAGCACACTGGGAGGCCAAGGCAGGCAGATCACTTGAGGCCAGGAGTTCAAGACCAGCCTGACCAACATGGTGAAACCCTGTCTCTAGTATTAAAAAAAAAAAAAAAAAAATTCTGGACCTGTCACTCATGTCCTCAGCAGACTGATCTGCTCTGAGATAATGCGTGAAAAGTATTATCTCCTAAGGGTTGACTTCAAATAGACAAATGAATTAAAGATATAAATGTGCGGCCGGGCATGGTGGCTCACGCCTGTAATCCCAGCACTTTGGGAGGCCAAGGGGGGTGGATCACGAGGTCAGGAGATCGAGACCATCCTGGCTAACATGGTGAAACCCCATCTCTACTAAAAATACAAAAAATTAGCTGGGCGTGGTGGCGGATGCCCGTAGTCCTAGCTACTCAGGATGCTGAGGCAGGAGAATCAGTTTAACCCAGGAGGTGGAGGTTGCAGTGAGCTGAGATGGGCAACTGCACTCCAGCCTGGGTGACAGAGCAAGACTCCGTCTCAGGAAAAAAAGAAAAAAGAAAGTCTGCCACATGTACCCAAGCAGGCCTGCACAAGAATGTTCATAGTGGCATCTTTATTACAGAAAATAATTGGAAATTAGCTGCATGACTATCAGCAGGGAACAGATAACGAGTGGTCAAAAATTTTTTGCTGAATGAATGACACTGAGGGATTAATAACAATGTCTCAAAGGAAGCCAGACCCTCATGAACCTGTGCAACAACAACATCATTAAGAGAAAGAGGCGGAGTGCAGCGGCTCGCACCCATAATCCCAGCAATTGGGAGGCCGAGGTGGGTGGATCACTTGAGGCCAGGAGTTTGAGACCAGCCTGGCCAACATAGTGACACCCCATCTCTACTAAAAAATACAAAAATTAGCCAGGCACTGTGGTGCATGCCTGTAGTCCCAGCTACTCAGGAGGCTGAGGCATGAAAATCACTTGAACCCAGGAGGCAGAGGTTGCAGTGAGCCAAGATTGCGCCACTGCATTCTAGCCCGGGGAAACAGAATGAGACTCTGTCTCAAAAAAAAAAAAAAGAAGAAGAATATGTTAGAGAAAAAAACCATTTGAGGCTGGGTGCAGTGGCTCATACCTATAATCCCAGGACTTTAGGAGTCCGAGGCAGGCGGATCACTTGAGATCAGGAGTTCGAGGCCAGCCTGGCCAACATGGTGAAAACCCATCTCTCCCAAAAATATAAAAAATTAGCCAGGTATGGTGGTGTGTGCCTGTAATCCCAGCTACTCAGGAGGCTGAGGCAGGAAAACCGCTTGAACCCAGGAGATGGAGATTGCAGTGAGCCGAGATCATGCCACTGCATTCCAGCCTGGGCAACAGAGCAAAACTGTCTCCAAAAAAATAAAATAAAAAATAAAAATGAATTAAAATATCAAACTATTGAAACATGCAACAACATGGATGAACCTCAAAGGCATTGTGCTGAGTGAAATAAGCTAATCTAAGCTAAATAAGCTAACATAAATGTTATAAACTATTTGATTTCATTTATATGACAATCTGCAAAAGGCAAAAGTATAGAAACAGAACAAATGAAAGGTTGTCAGGGGTTAGGGATGAGAGGAAGAACGGAACTCAAATGGGCAGCACAAGAGAAATTTAGGGGCAATGAAACTGTTCTGCATTCTGATTGTGAAGGTGGTTACACAAATCTATGTAAATTCATAGACACGTACATCAAAAAAAGGTCAATTTTATTAAATATAGACTTTAAAAGTCTGAAAAAAATCAGTATCTCCTCCAAATGATGCGTATCTGTGTCACATACCTACTTCTTGAAAATGTAAAAGCCTACTGGATCATGCAGTTAGACGCCCATCCACATAAATGCTAGGATATCTCCCTCAAAGATGGTTAACAAAAAGCCTAAATAAGCGTACTGAACAAGGCTCTTAAAAATCAAATTTGTAATCAATGCCTTGCAACAAAGTTTTCTCAGAGCTCAGTTTTGTACCTATTTTATTATCTTAATCTAGAATTTAAAAACAATAATATTACACAATTAAAAGGAAACATCCTTCTGTCACATTGGTTTTCATGCACATAAAACCTTCTTGCAGGGATGGAAGAAATTGATCGTCTGTTAAAATTATTTACCTTTTCCCTCTTACTCAACCTCTCCAGTTCAGTGTTCCCTGAATAAAAAGTGTTCTAAGCTCTGAGATGAAGGAGACCTCACTCACAGATCAGGAACTTTACACTGATGAATTCTGTGACTTCACTTTCTACAGCCTACCAGGATTCTCCAAAAAGAAGGTAGCAAAGGCTGGGGGCATGGTGGCTCACACCCATAATCCCAGCACTTTGGGAGACCAAGTCAAGGCAGGTGGATCACCTTAAGTCAGGAGTTCAAGACCAGCCCAGTCAACATGGTGAAACCCCGTCTCTACTGAAAAAAAAAAAAAAAAAAAAAAAGTACAAAAATTAGCTGGACATGGTAGCACATGCCTGTAGTCCCAGCTACTTGGGAGGCTGAGGCAGAAGAATCACTTGAACCTGGGAGGCGGAGGTTGCAATGAGCCGAGATCACGCCATTGCACTCCAGCCTGGGCAACAGAGCAAGACTCTGTCTCATTAAAAAAAAAAAAAAAAAAAAAGAAGGTAGCAAAGCTACAATAGCACCCTTTAACTAGGGTGACCATATGTCCCAATTTGCCTGGGATAGTACAGCTTAACACCTGCTCCTGTAACATATTTATTGTCAGCACTCTCTTTCACTCAAAAGGCACTGAAATTTAGAGGTGACTTATATGGCCATCTTAACCCCCTTTAAGAACCTAACTTTTAATCCTTATCTATCACCAAGACATAGAAAGCAGTCCTTACAAACAGAAGTCCCTATACTAGGCCAAAAAAGGCAGAACATTTAATTTGATCAACCTAATGTATTTATTTTGTAATTACAAGCTAATAAAATTAGATTCTTTGCATTATATAATTGCATATAAATAGCTTCACACTCTAGTAAATACCTTATACCTTAGAAGAAAAGCTCCTATCAGTCAGGTTGGAGAAAAATAAATCACTCATTTAAAATCTCTACCCCTGTCACAATTCTCAAGTTGGTTTTGATTTTAGAGGCAAGGTTTCACTCAGTCGTCCAGGATGAAGTGCTGTGGCATGATTACAGCTCACTGTAGCCTTAACCTCCGGGGCTCAAGCAATCCTCCCACCCCAGTCTCCCAAGTAGCTGAGACCACATACATGTGCCACCATAACCAGCAAAAAAAAAAAAAATTTTTTTTTTCAATTATTGGGAGAGATGAGATTTCACAATGTTGCTGTTGCACAGACTGGTCTTGAACTCCTGGGCTCAAACAATCCTCCCACCTTGGCCTCCCAAAGTGTTTGGATTATAGGCGTGAGCCATCATAATCCAACATTCTCAAGTTTTACAGCTATTTGATAGTGTGGAATAGTAAGTGCTTTTCATCCCAATTTAGGATGCTGTGTGGCAAATTCTAGAGAAGCTAAATGACCCTAACATCTTAATCCTCAGATGGAAAGTTTACCTGTTTCCTTAAAGTAATACCATTGTCAAGGAAAGAACAGGTTTCAAATTATAATTATTTTCTTGAGACTGTAACAAACATGGACCAGGATGTCCTTCCCTTAGAGTTTATCTTTTTTTTTTTAAACAACGAAGTATTTCTTCAGAGAATGAATTAACCAGACTCCTTATATCTCCTTTTTAAAATTTATTATTTGTAGAGACAGGGTCTTGCTATGTTGCCTAGGCTGGTCTCAAACTCCTGGGTTCAAATGATTCTCCCAGCTAGGCTTCTCAAAGCACCAGGATTACAGGCATGAGCCACCTCGCCCAGCCATTATATCTCCTTGACATTTGGATAGTTCACTAGACAGGACAAAAGTTATTACTTATCACTCCTTATTAATGGATCTGATGGGGAAAAGATAATAAAATGCAGACCTACACTGTTCAATATGACAGTTACACACTCTATTGAGCACTTAAAATGTGTCTCATCTAACGATAATTAAGATGGTTGGCCGGCGCAGTGGCTCACACCTGTAATCCCAGCACTTCGGGAGGCCAAGGTGGGCGGATCACCTGAAGTCAGGAGTTCGAGAACAGACTGGCCAACCTGGTGAAACCGCATCTCTACTAAAAATACAAAAATTAGCTGGGCGTGGTGGTGGGCGCCTGTAGTCCCAGCTACTCAGGTGGCTGAGGCAGGAGAATCACTTGAACCTGGGAGGCAGAGGTTGCAGTGAGCTGAGATCGTGCCATCGCACTCCAGCCTGGGCGACAGAGCGAGACTCCGTCTCAAAAAAAAAAAAAAAAAAGACTCTTGAAGATTAAGTATGGAAAAAAAGGATGTAACTCATTAATCTTTATATTGAATAGTGAAATATTTTTATATTATGTTAAACAAAATACATTATTCAAATTAATTTTACTTGTTTCTTTCCACTTTTGAAAATACGGCTACTAAAATATTTTAAATTAAGTATTTGGCCATATTACACTTCCATGGTTTGGTTTGGTTTTGTTTTTTTCTGAGACAGGATCTCGTTCTGTCAAGCCAGTGGCATGATCATGGCTCACTGCAGCTGCGACCTCCCAGGCTCAAGTGATCCTCCCACTCTGCCTCCAGAATAGCTGGGACCACAGGCGTGCGTCACCACATCTAGCTTTTTTATTTTTTTCCTTTCTTTTTTTGGTAGAGACGAGGTCTCTCTGTGTTACCCTGACTGGGCTCAAGGGCTCAAGCGATCCTCCTGCCTCAGCTTCCCAAAGTGTTGGGATTACAGGCATGAGCCACCGTGCCTGACCTATTTCTATGTTTTAATGTGTTTCCAAAATAATTTTCGTATTACCAATAGCAGGCATAACAGCGACTGCAGCAAAGTGCAAAAGCAACAAAATTATCTGTAACAAGAACGGTCCTTATTACCTTATCGTAACAAGCACTATACATTCTTTAACAGATTTTTTAAAAGAACAAAAAGAAAAGAAAACCAACAAAAACTCATCGAGTTTTTAAAAATGCACTACTCCTTACTTTTCTGGTTCAGAATATATTCTTAATCCTCTAAGAATGCATTAAGTATCTATAACATTCGTATAGACATTGTGTGACCCCTGAAATATCTGAAAACAACGCAACAGTGGATTCTGGAAGACCGTAATGCCAGCTTGGGAAACCCATGGCAACAGAGAAGGAGTGCAATGGGGAATGAGGAAGCAAAACACGGGCACTGAACATGGACTAAAAGCAGCAAGTGGAAGCAACCAGAGTTAAAAATCAGCACCTCTGCCCTACACACATAGTCCCTAACCTTTTCCTTATATTTTTAGTTTATATTTTTGGCTGGTTTTGGTCACATTTCCAGGGTTAGGCTGAAAAGGCCCAGACAGTTTCATTGTTAGGTTCAGAATTACATTTGTATTTCCAAATTTCAAAGAGACTAAATTCATGCCTAGCAACCTACCACTAAGTGTTTACCAAACTTCTAGATAGAGATCATAAATTAGTCACCTCCCCAATTCAGTACATAATAACTACATGTCTTCATATCTCAGAGTCGGCAGGGATTAGAAGTCCAAATAAGTTATTTTTTTTCTGAACCCTGCGTTACCTTCCATGGAAGCAATTATAAGAAATTTGGCATTAAGTTTACATTTCAGATGGCTACTAAACATTACAATTATGCAATTAGCACAGAATCCCCAAACACATAAGGGCTAGTGTAATCTCTGCTTGGAGACAACTTCAGACATTTCAAACACTGAAGTCTTATTACGTACCCTAGAACCAGAAGAAGGCCTGAAAATAACAGACTCGGGCTTGCTGCTTAGGATACTGTTCTAATAGATACAATTCAAACATTCAACTTAATCAGAGCATTTAAGTCAGATTTATCCAACTAAAAAGGGAGGTAGTATTTACATAGACACAGATGACATTTATGCCTCTACTTAAAGTTAAAACGCCTGCACAAAAAATTTTTGTTTTTTACAACCACAAAAAAACTTCTAATTCTCCAGATATGTGATGTGACTTGGAGCTTCTCCTCAAATATTTTTTCATTTTAAGTCTGACTATAATTCAAATATTTTATGGAGGCCTTTTCTTTTTGGTTTTTGAAAAATTACTGCAACGCCAGTGTGGCTGGTATCAGACAGTCTTATATTCGAATACTATAACTATAGTTTTCCACTAGGTTTCATGCTATACTGTGCACACAAAAGATGCTCAACAAATATTTGTTGAGTGAATAAATGAGAAGAGGAGAAGTATGTCCACTACCACCAAACAGCAAAGAAAATCTGGATGCAAGGAAACAAAACACAGGCAGGAACAGCTGGGATGCCCTTCCACCTAGAAACATTAAAAATAGCTACTCAGTACAGAATAATGAAGATGTTCTGGAGGTGGATAGTGGTGATGGTTCACAACTACATAAAGGTACTTAATGTCAATGAACTATACACTTCAAAATTATTAAAATTGCATATTTTATGTTATGTATACTTTACCACAATAAAAAAAATTGTTTAATAGCCAAATGTGACATGTGACTATACTTTCACAGGAAGACACTGAGGCTCTGGTGACAAAGTCTGGCCATGCAATGATATATGGTATACTACCACATAATGGTAATATGCCATTTTATGGTAATGATATATGGTAATATACCATATTATGATATATGGTAATATACCATATTATGATATATGGTAAAGGAAAAAACAAACAAGAAAAAAGGCTCTCAGTGAAAACATTGTACTATGAGAAAATTCTATGTGTTTGCCATATCCCTGTGATGAAAGTAGCATGCTATAGTAGCTATTTATGTATAAAATACCAAATAGTGGCCGGGCACGGTGGCTCACGCCTGTAATCCCAGCACTTTGGGAGGCTGAGGCAGGTGGATCACCTGAGGCCAGGAGTTCCAGACCAGCCTGGCTAACATGGTGAAACGCTGTTTCTACTAAAAACAGAAAAAACTAGCCAGTGTGGTAGTGTGCGCCTGTAATGCCAGCTACTCAGGAGGCTGAGCCACGATAATAGCTTGAACCTGGGAGGCAGAGGTTGCAGTGAGCCATTGCACTCCAGCTTGGGCAACAAGAGTGAAACTCCACCTCAAAGAAAAAAAATTCTGAATAGTATTCCCCTGGAAGAAAAACTAACTTTAGGTAAATGTAAAATCTGAACCTTTAGAAATAAACCAGCTTGCTTTAAGAAAACTGAATTAAATTATTTTGATCTAAATTGTCCATAAGCCTTGAGAGTTTATAAATAGGTTTTTTTAATGCATGTAGACTAACCCAAAAACAATTTTATAATATTAATATGAAACACTTATCTGTGGGCCTTATTATACAAATTCAAAAGAAAAGCTGAGGGGCAGATCATGTTAAGGGGAAAAAACAAAACCAAAAAAGCAAAAACAAAAACCTCTATCTTACACTAAACATCCAAAGGTTTAAAAAACAAAAAAATTAAATCTCAACTGGTGACCCAGGGATTATCTGCTGACCCCAGAGGTCTATCTAACCATTCCTTTAATGATCTCCAACTCAGAAACAGGTCTGGCAGTAAGAAGTCTGCATGGTAGCTCAAAGAGAGCTGGTAGAGATGTTTTTAAGAAAGGAGAGCAGACCTACCCTTTTGAATAACTACCAGCTGTGCTGTTTTATATTCTGTCCCAAAGCTGTGACCAGTTGGCATTTTCTCCTCCCTAAACTCCTGAATTTTGAGACGGAGTCTCACCCTGTCACCCAGGCTGGAGTGCAGTGGCGCCATCTCGGCTCACTGCAACCTCCGCCTCCTGGGTTCAAGCGATTTTCCTGCCCCAGCCTCCCGAGTAGCTGGGACTACAGGTGTGCGCCAATTTAAGGAACTAGTTAACAAAATGAAGTTAGTCTACCCTTGCTGTTTTGTGTTCTGCTCCAAAGCTATGGCCAGTGAGCCAAAAATTCTAGCACTTTCTCCTCCCCACCAAATTCTTCTTCATTTAAGAAGCTAGTTGGCAAAATGAAGTCAATCTACGGATCAAGCCTGCATTCAGTCTGTCACTAAGTAGGAATAGCACATTACCGCTAAAGTTCTCCAAAATATTACGCACCCAAAAATCTTTAAAAAAAAAAAAAAAAAAAGCATCTTTGGATACCTGAAAAATGAAGCCAAAAGATCAACTATATAGTTATACATAGTTATTCCATAATATAGAGAATTTGTAAACTATATAGAAAATACCTCCTATATTGAGTGGGATAAAAGGAAGATGCATGTATATTTTATATATTTATGTATATAAATAACATATATATGTTATACATACATATAAATACACACACATATATATATATAAACTACTAAGGGAGAGACATGAAAATGATGAGCTACAGCATAACCTACAAAACACAAATGGCTGGATTTCTGGAAAGAGGGGCAGAGTTTAGTTATGCTACAGAACAGTATCCTCCTCAGCTTTTTAGACTCAGCTGCCGCCAGGCACCAAGAGAATTTCATATAGAAATATACTATGCAGAACTAAGGTTATTTTCAAGTCTAATTAGTTGGTCTCAAATTCCATCATACATATATAAATCTTTCATGACTTCCTCATAGCCACTCTTCCAATGAAAGCATCCACCCCTCTAGGTGATAATGCAAAATTAATCTGTATTTGTTGAAGTTTTTTTCATTTGCCTCTAAGTTCATAATACACTAATCTGCATAACTCACAAGCTTCTAGAAGTAGAAACATGACTTGCATAGCACCTTAAATGTACAAGCACAGAAAAAAATGCTTCTAATAATTAGAACAGTGCCTCGTATACAGTAGGTATTCAGTAAATATCTGCTGAATGAATAAAAGAATTAATTCTAGTGAATATTACTATCTCCTCCCCATAAAGATACATTAAAGGGGCTCCAAAAACCCTCTTTTTTTTGAGATGGAGTATCACTCTGTCACGCAGGCTGGAGTGCAGTGGCGCAATATCGGCTCACTGCAGCCTCTGCCTCCCAAGTTCAAGTGATTCTCCTGCCTCAGCCTCCCGAGTAGCCAGGATTACAAGCACCCACCACCATGCCTGGCATTTATTTATTTTTATTTTTTTTATTTTTACTGGAGATGGGGTTTCACCATATTGACCAGGCTGGTCTCAAACTCCTGACCTCAGGTAATCCACCTGCCTCGGCCTCCCAAAGTGCCAGGATTACAGGTGTGAGCTACCATGCCCGGCCCAAAAACCCTCACTTTTCTCTAGACAGCTAATGACGGGGCAATGCCATAAATACAACATGATGATCAAGTCTCTTCCTCTCTCTCTCTCTCTCTCCCCCTCACCCTCTCTCTCATACTCTCTCACTGCACTCTCTCACACCCTCTCACATGTCCATTCGATACCAAAACTTGTTAACCCCCTTTCCCTGACTTCCTACCTTGAGTAAAACCCCTAGCAGCATTTATAGCATTGCACCCCCTAGAAATCACCTCAGGAGTTGCCCAAAGAGCAAGCTGCCATTCTAATTACATCTTCAGGAGAAAGACTTTTCCTAACTTGGGTTCCCTGGTGTTTTCTGTCTCCCCTAATGGGTATAATCAATCCCTGCAATTTATCTATAGTCCAGCCCCTGCCCATGGGCCACATACTCTTAAAATTAATGGCTCTTTATTATTAGGCACACTTATATGTGTGAAAGTTTGGGGGCAAGACATGTTTGACTTATCTTCCACTTTGTCCTAATTAAATCCTACTGATAGGATTCTCACACAATCACTCTCCCCAGTAAATATGCAAGCATCCAAAGAACACAAGAAAACCATATAAGAATCATATTCATTTCTGAGCATTATTTACTTAAGTCTAAAAAAACAGCTGAATGATATATAAAAATGCAGAGAACCTCTAGGGGGAAATGGCAACACAACAGAGTATTAATAAAATAGAATTGCAAGTCTGAAAAAACCCTATGATGACAAAGATGGACAGAGTGCAGTCCTGTGTTCCTTCACAATGGGGATATACTCTGAGAAATGCATTCTTATGCAATTTCATCATTATGCAGGCATCACACAGTGTACTTACACAAACTGAGATGGTACAGCCTACTACACATCTAGGATATATGGTATGTCCTATTGCTCCGAGGCTACACACCTGTACAACATGTTCCTGTAACAAACAGTATAGGCAACTGTAAAACAATGGTAAATATTTGTATATCTAAACATAGAAAAGGTACCATATACGATATTATAATCTTATGGGACCATCCATATATGCAGGTTATGGTTGACTGCAATGTCATTTTTTTTTTTTTTTTTTTTGAGACAGAGTCTTGCTTTGTTGCCCAGGCTGGAGTACAGTGATCTCGGCTCACTACAAGCTCTGCCTCCCGGGTTCACGCCATTCTCCTGCCTCAGCCTCCCGAGTAGCTGGGACTACAGGCGCCCGCCACCATGCCCGGCTAATTTTTGGTATTTTTAGTAGAGATAGGGTTTCACCGTGTTAGCCAGGATGGTCTCGATCTCCTGACATCGTGATCCACCCACCTCGGCCTCCCAAAGTGCTGGGATTACCAGCGTGAGCCACCACACCCGGCCTCCAATGTCGTTTTGCAGTGCATGACTATACACAGAAAAGGATAAGAAGACTAATCAGATAGAAGTTTTAGATACACATCACCTACAAGCCATCATCAACTTGGCAGCATAACACAGGAAATGTCAACACTGGTGGCCACTGAAGAAAGGGAACATGGACACTCTTCTCACTGTTAAGATGCCTCTCACTTTACCTGGCATGTAAATATCTTCTACTGTCAAAAAAAGACTGTCTCTCTATGTTTATCCTTTTCAGTAAATGCCAGTAAACTGGACATATTTTTGACATAATTTGCTTATGCTTATTGAAATCTGTATTTAGTTATGGTCAAGAAAATGCTACTCTCGCCAGGCACGGTGGCTCACGCCTTTAATCCCAGCACTTTGGAAGGCCAAGGTGGGCGGATCACCTGAGGTCAGGAGTTTGAGCCCAGCCTGGCCAACATGGTGAAACCTCATCTCTATTAAAAATACAAAAAATTAGCCGGGTGTGGTGGTGGACGCCTGTAATCCTAGCTACTTGGGAGGCTGAGGCAGGAGAATCACTTGAACCCAGGAGGCAGAGGCTGCAGTAGGCCGAGATCGTGCCACTGCACTCCAGGCTGGAGGACAGAGTGAGACTCCGTCACAAAAAAAAAAAAAAGAAAAAGAAAAAGAAAATGCTATTCTCTCAAGAACTCAATTATAAACTCATTAACTATTGTATCTGAGAAAAAAAGATTGTTAATTGTGTTTACAATTAAATATATAAGTAAATGCATGACTAAGTAAATATTAATATATTGTGAATAACTATTAAAATACAATGGAAAAGCCTATATTACGTTAAACACAGATAGAATCCTTTTATGTATCCAAGAAGTCTTTGCCTATGAGATTGGAAACTTTTTCTCTCAGAACCATGCTCTCATCTCCCCTCTGTCACAATTGGATTAAATGGATCTTTCCTGAGAGCTCACTGAGACACAGCCACACTTAACAGCAGCACACTGGCTGCCCCAGCAAAGGAGCAAATGACTCATAGCATCTGCTGGTTTGAACTCAACCCTTGTACTACATTAGCTCTTATGACCTCACTGGAATCAAAATCAGAAATCAGGAAAACAAACAACATGCAAAATATAAATAGGAATACGAGTGAGAAGTCAGAAAGAAATATAGAAATAAAAATCACAATTCTGAAGCTTCATTGTTCAAGACATTCCAACAAAACTGATAAATAAGTTTGATTTTGGAAAACCATTTCTAATAGTATATTCTAGTCATTTCACTATTAACAAATTATGGAGCTTCCTATCTTGAGATAATGGAAGAGTCAGGTTCACACTACAAGTGAGAAAATCATGAAGATGACACTCTTTTTTTTTTTTTTTTTTGGAGACGGAGTCTCACTCTGTTGTCAGGCTGGAGTGCAGTGGTGCGATCTTGGCTCACTGCAATCTCCACCTCCCAGGTTCAAGCAATTCCCCTGCCTCAGCCTCCTGGGACTACAGGCGCACACCACCACGCCCGGCTAATTTTTTATATTTTAGCAGAGACGAGGTTTTACCATGTTGGCCAGATGGTCTCCATCTCCTGACCTTGTGATCCGCCCACCTCAGCCTCCCAAAGTGCTGGTGGCGTGAGCCACCGTGCCCGGCGATGGCACTCTTTTTACAGTTGGCCACAGAACAGTAAGCAAGAGAGCTATTAACCAACACACAGTAAGGAGAAAAGACAATGATTGATGGGATCATAAGAGAAGAGAATAAAAATCTTAATTTTCGGCTGGGCACAGTGGCTCACGCCTGTAATCCCAGCACTTTGGGAGGCCGAGGCAGGCAGATCACTTGAGGTCAGGAGTTCAACAGCAGCTGGCAAACAGGGTGAAACCCTGTCTCTACTAAAAATACAAAAATTAGCCAGGCATGGTGGTGTGCACCTGTAATCCCAGCTACTCGGGAGGCTGAGGCAAGAGAATCGCTGGAACTCAGGAGGCAGAGGTTGCAGTGAGCCGAGATCGCACCACTGAATGCCAGCCTGGTCTCAAAAAAAAAAAAAAAATCTTAATGTTCTTCATTGGCTAACTTCATATACCAAGCCTACTTTTAGAGGAAAGAGGCTGAATAATCTCATACCCCTAAAGCGGTACCCATGGAAAAAGTCAGACTTTGGGAACATAAGAAGTTGGCTTTCTTTAAAATGGAAAATGTTTCTGTTTCATAAACAAAAAAGGCCTGAAAGACTACTCCAAGGAAGACTATTAAAATGCTGAATTCACCTAGAACTAAAGTTAACATTTTAAAGCTGGAATTCAAAGGAAAAAAGCACATATATAGTCTGACTTTTATCGCTTTTCCAATTCCCAATACAGGATTTTTAAAATCCTATTTGATGCAATACAATTTAACGAGATTCCAGTTGTGCTAAAAGTAATTCCAAATGTTATTTTTAAAGTGCATTGAAAGGAATGGTCTACCACAAATTCGAATATATGAACTTCACAGTAATGTAAACTGGTCATTCCAGCCTTTTCTTTTTTGAAGATTAGTCACTAGTAGTCAAAAAAATTTTAAGGTACATTACACCTAGACTCTCCCAATTCATAGTTTCTACTTCAGTAAATTATAATTTACTATACATCTATAATATAAGCACATCACTGTGGCATGACATTTAAACCATACTGTTCACACTGTATAAGTGCACATAGTTATGTGTCTTCCCATACATACAATATGTTTTTGGCTCTAGTTGAATGTAATAATGAGAAGAGTGTCCTAATAATAGTAAAAACAAAAGAGTTGGAGCCTTAAAAAAAACCGAGCATTTTGACCAGTAGAAAAGGAACAGGAGGATATCCCACACAAAAAGATGTGAACAAAGTCAGAGAACCATAAGGCACATCACAGGAATCTAGCACAGCAAAAGGCTCCGCTGTAAAAAGGAAAGGAGAAAAAAATAGCCTGGAAGGCTAGACTGAGTTCAACCATCAAGGGCTTTCAATACCAAAGTTCACAGATGTTAAGCTTCATTCTCCAGGCAACAAGCAACACAGGATTTTAAGCAGAGGAGTGACCATTATAAACTGGGTGCCAAATATAGCATTTCCACAGATAAGAAACTGTAAGTTTTACATAATATTTCCTTTTGCTTTGTTATTTATAAACCTTAACTATTAAAATACTGGCTGAGATGTCAACATCATGGCTATCAGCACTCAACATTTCTTTTCTCAAGACAATTAAAAATCCACATTTCCTTGTTTAGCATAAACTTTCTAGAAAGGCTCTTTGTCTTTCTGCCCCATTTTATCTAAAACAAATAGCACAAATCAGAGGAAAAGACTCTTTTCTAACATTTGTTCAATCTAAAAGCTAAATCCAGCATGTAGGATATACTTACTTTATTGCTATACCATGATTGGCTCTCTTCTTCACTCCAGGAGGCTATTTTTGATTTGTTGGACATATAAGTAAGGAGGAAAGAGTGGGAGCAATTTCTCAGAGCCCCCAGAATACTTATTAAGTTTACTCCAACTTCCCCTTCACCTTCCCCAAATAAATTCTTCTTAATTACTATAATTATTAGTTTTGTTATATTAACAGAATTTGAAAGCTTTTTCCAGTGGTTTTTACTTAGACTGTAACTCTGTTCCCAGTGTCCAGTCTAGGTTTTCTCATTCGTTTAAAATATTTATCCAGCTGCATTAACTCCCAAAAGCCTGTAAGTCCTAAAGACTACTAAAGCCGCAATTGTACCTGAAGATAACCGCAACAATACCACTGCTCATCCCTGCTCCCATGCCAACTTAAAAGCAGAAAGAATACGGAGTTCCTAGGAATATAATAAACAGCTTGTTGCCCTGGTGCCTACACAGCTCACTCTTGAACTTCAAGTCAAAGGTAAGAAACAGAAAAAGGGGAAATAGGCCGGGCATGGTGGCTCATGCCTGAAATCCCAGCACTTTGGGAGTTGGAGCGGGGAGGATCACTTAAGGCCAGGATTCAAGACCAGCCTGACCAACATGGTGAAAACCCATCTCTACTAAAAACACAAAAATTAGCCAGGCATAGTGGTGCGCACCTGCAGTCCCAGCTACTCGGGAGGCTGAGGCACAAGAATCGCTTGAACCCAGGAGGTGGAAGTTGCAGTGAGCTGAGATCGCACCACATCAATCCAGCCCAGGCAATAGAGCGAGATACCATCTCCAAAAAAAAAAAGAAAGAAAAGAAAAGAAAAGGAAAGAAAAATGGGAAATAATGTGCCAACTTTCCTTCTAAGGAATTCATATATGGCTGCTTCCCTTACCCCCTCCCTTTACATTTCAAATTATCGACCCATTACAACTAGACTATATGCTCTTTAAAGTCTGGGGCCCAGGCCTAGCAATGGGCATTTTACACAGAAGGTACAGAATAATAATTTTTTGAAACAAGTATTTCTTGAATTGAGGTTTCTGCTCATCTATTATTACCACTTTTATTCCTATAATGTTAAAGTTTCTGCTATTAACATTAGTGACTTCTGTTCTTTCTTCCTGACCTCAAAGACACTACCACATCCAAGAATGAAAACTCATGACCGGAGAATTTGAACTACACAACTACTATGGTACCAACAACCGCTATAGTATCAAACTGAAGTTTAGAGAAAGCAAGAGTCATATTCAAGAAAAATGTTTGTGGCCATTTAGAGTTTAAACCACAATTCATATACCCCACACGCTTCACTAACAAGACTAGAAAGCTTTTGGGAACACTGTAGTGAAGTATAAACAGTCTTACATAAACTTTTTTTAAACATTGAAAGCGACCAGCCTGTGAAAGCTCTTTTAGCAAATGCTAACACATTTTTCCTAGCACTACCATCTCAAACACCAAACAGCTTTATGTTGACAGCACGCAACAATGTCCAAGATTGTCCACCATTTAGACTGCTAAATGCCTGGCCTAAAAAATCATCAAAAGGGCACTACTGAGCTAAGGCAAAGGAAGCACATTAATAAATTTCTTTACTGACAAAATGTTACAGATTTTTTAAGTACATGAGAGAACTACAGCATTTAAACAATTAAAATCCTAAGCAAACATTTACTAAGATAATAATGGCAGGAGGAGGTGGGGCTCAGTTTCTGTTTACGATCTATTTACTAAAGCAGCTTAGCAACATTTATCCTAAACATACCCAGGAGGCAAGTGTTGGTCATAATCCTTCTTTCCTAATAAGCATAAAGGACCAACCCTTGGTCTCTGGGGGATATAATAGAACCATCTGGGGAAAAACAAAAGATGTCTGGGTTAGAAGGAAATATTTTCCTAAGAATGCAACAATTTTTTCCACTCTCACTTCCTTTTAGGACTAAACCTTTAGACAGGGGTACTAGGCAGCAGCAGTCAGGGCCTTACTGTTTAGTTATCTGATAATCCAAACCTTGGAGATGAAGGTAAATCTGAGCATGCAGAATGATCTGTAACAGCCCAGCTAACTTTCACTGTCACCAGCCAGATCAACTACAGAAAAGAATAAAGGCTCATGAAGCAAATCAGTCTTTCAATGGCAAAAAAAAATCCATATATCCAACGTCCATGAATACACAAATCTGTCAATACAGAGGGTTTTAAATACTTAAATTGTTTATAGTAATTTACTAAGTTACTTTTGAAAAATTTTAAAGTATTAATTTGTGTTGATTTGCAAAACGAGTATTTTTGCATCAATGTCACTAGCCAAGAAACAAATGTTTACAACTGTTTTAATAGAGCAATATATACTCATTGTAGAAATTAAAATTAAATACAGAAGTACGTAACATGGGAAATGACGTCTCCTATCCCATCCCCTAGAGACAACCACTATTAACACTTTAAACCCCAGTATTCTGCAATGTTCTATGATTACCAAATATTAATATCAAGGTTGAAGATCCACAAAGATATTCTATATAATTAGGCACCTTCTCCACTCCTGTACCCAACTAGTGAAATTAAAATAGTCTACAATGTCCCTGCCAAGTGTTCATCCAGCTTCTGCTTGAACAAATCCTGTGACATAGATCTGATTACCTCCCAAGGCAGTCCACTCTACCTTACAACAGCTTTACTCTAATACTGAGTGGCTAGTTACCTTCCCATTAGATCATTCTGGTTTCTCTCTTGAATATGCCTTTGTTTTTAAATGTTTACCATTAAAATAAGGTACCTAGACATGAACACAATACTTTGGGACCATCATAGTCCTCACTGTGGACACCATGCTTCTATTAATAGAGCCCAGATAATACTGTGGACTCATGATGGACATGCTGTCAAGTGAAACCCTCCAGGTATTTTTCATATTACCTGCTATTAAACCACATCACATCCATCTACAACAACACTAACTTTTTAGATCATATATGGGATTTTGCACTTATCAATGTTTAACACGTTTTAATCAATTCAGTCAATTCTTTCAGTCTGATAACTATTTTCAATCTCTAGTCTGAAAAAAAACCCAACACACTTTAATAATACAACTTATTTTCATTGCCAGTTCCAGGTCATATATGGATTTGCAAAGCAAGTCATTAGTATTCTATCCATGTCATTAATAAAAATGCTGAACACTGAAATACTACTCAGCTATCAAAAAAAAAACTCTGATACATGATACAATACAGACGAATTTTTTTTTTTTTTTGAGACAATCTCACTCTGTCACCCAGCCTGCACTGCGGTGGCCCAATCACAGCTCACTGAAGCCTCAATCTCCTGAGCTCAGGCAATTCAGCCTCAGCCTCCCTAGTAGCTGGGACTACAGGTGTGCACAACCACACCCAGCTAATTTTTTAAAAATTATTTGTAGAGACGGGGTCACGCCTGTAATGCCAATACTTTGGGAGGCCGAGGTGGGAGAATAGCTCGAGCCAGGAGTTCAAGACTAGCCTGGGCAACATAGTTAGACCTGTCTCGACAAAAAAAAAATTTTTTTAATTAGCTAGGCATGGTGTCACATGCCTAGCTACTTGGGAGGCAGAGGTGGGAGGATTGCTTGAGCCTGGGAGGTCAAGGCTGCAGTGAGCCATGATCAGACCACCAAGCTCCAGCCTGGGTGACAGAGTGATCCTGTCTCAAAAAAACAGTTATTATTTATAAGGAAATTATTAAAACCTTGGTTCAATATCCAATATCTTAACTTTAAATTTTCAAATACTTCAAAATTAGTATTACTATGCCTAAAGCACAGTGCAATCCAACAGAATATGTGAGCCACATATACAATTTTAACTAGGCCAGTAGTCACATTAATAAGAAAAAGATAAAATTAATTTTAATAACATTTTACTTAACACAGTATATAGGAAATATTATTTCAACACATAAATAATCCAGTGTATATTTTATATTTGCAGTACATAGCAGTTTGGACTACACACACCTCAAGTCACTTGTGGCCAGTGACTAAATGCCCATTTTAGATCTGAGTAAAGCAAGGAATTTCTTTCTTTCTTTTTTAGAAACAGGATCTTGCTCCATCACCCAGGCAGGAGTGCAGTGGCTCGATCATGGCTCACTGCAGCCTCGAACTCCTGGCCTCAAGGGATCCTCCTGCCTCAGCCTCCCAAAGTGCTAGAATTATAGGTGTGAGCAACCACACCCAATCAGGAATTTCTTTTGTAGTATTCATCAGTTTTTATAGATTCTGCCTCTAGTTCTTACTTGTAATTTCCAATTAACATAATTATTATTTACTTCTGAGGAATTTTTCTTCCCTTCTTGGACCACATTCCCTTTAAAGCTTCTGTTAACAGACTCCTACTATAATTTTCTGAATTCTAAAAAATATTACTTTTAAAATAATTTTTCCAAATTTTCTCCAATAAGTATATTGTACCATCATAATAAAAAGTTAATTCTTTAAAACAAACAAACAAAAAAAGCAGGCCCAGGTTTACTTTATCTACCTTCTGTGAAATTAAATTACCAGAAAGGCTTGTCAAGACTGAGTAGATGCTGCAAGTTAAGCTATATAAGATTATCTAAATTTTCTTAAAAAAAAAAATTTATATATATATATATGAAACATATATATCAGGTACCACCAACAGAGTACTCCTTATGTGCCAAGCACTGCCATAAATGTTTTTGACACATTGGTTCATTTTATATTCACAACAACCTTACAAGATTTCCCTTTTTTTAGACATGGGGGTCTGGCTGTGTTGCCCAGGCTGGACTCGAATTCCTGGGCTTAAGCAACCCTCCTGCCTCAGTACAAGATAAGTTTGTTGTTGTTGTTGTTGTTTTTGAGACAGAGTCTCACCCTGTCGCCCAGGCTGAAGGGCAATGGCACGATCTCAGCTCACTGCAACCTCTGCCTCCCGGGTTCAAGTGACTCTGCTGCCTCAGCCTCCCAAGTAACTGAGATTACAGGCACGTGCCACCACACCCAGCTAATTTTTGTATCTTTAGTAGAGATGGGGTTTCACCATGTTGGCCAGGCTGGTCTTGAACTCCTGACCCCATGATCCACCCGCCTCAGCCTCCCAAAGTGCTGGGATTACAGGCGTGAGCCACTGCACCCAGCCTCAAGATAGATTTAATCCATCCCATTTTATAGATGAAGACTGAAGTTTAGAGAGATTAATTCCCTAGTCCGAGGTCACAGAGGAAATGGAGAGTTAAAATTTGATCTGAAATTCAGTCTGGCACCAAAACCTGTGCTTTTTCCAACCCTCTCTACATTTCTTTCAGCACTATTATTTTCTTCCATTTAATATTAATCTGGCATAAATGCTCTTACTGAAAGATTAGGTTAACCTCACTAAATGTAGAAAAAGCACTCAAAAGGGCCATTTTCATCTCATGGATGCTCTCGCCTATCATTTAATCAAGGTAAGAATATATTCAATAGCTTTCATTTGCTCCTACAAAAGTTGGTACACCATAGCTACATGATCTAGTTAAACCAATTATGAATTCTTTAAACCCAAATTCCTGGTGAGGAAAGGTAAAACAAATACATAATCAAAATGTTATGTACAAAATCTTGCAAAACTAAGCACAGGCGTTTCTTATATTCCTGATAAGGAAGTGTGCTTAAGGAGCATACCAGAAACCAAGGGCAGTTGTTTGACACACTCAGAAGTTGTAGATTACCTGCTCAATCAGATTCCCACAGGAATTCTAGAGCTTTAATTCGGTTCACCAGATCCTATCATGTTTGATCTATATTAGCAGTGCTTTATAATTTCTTTCACATATGTCTTTTCACATCAACAGTCTCCATCTCATTTTTTAAAGAACTATAGTTTAATCTCTTGCTGATCAGCATTTAAAATAACTGAAGGACACTGAAAAGGGCACAAAACTGCCTTCTTTGAAAAAAATATTCTATGAGTTATCAAATAGATGAACTAAATGAATAGATGCCAGATTCATAATGAATTAAAAAGGAACTTAAAAAAGGCATCCTTACTCTTACAACAACAGAAAGACAACACAATTTGAAAATGAGCTAAAGTGCTGAATAGGTATTTCTCCAAACATACGCTGAACATCATTTGTCATTACGGAAAGCAAAGCAAAACCACAATGAGATGCCACTTCACATCCACTAGGACGGCTAAAATAAAAAAGACATGAACAAGTGCTGATGAGGATACAGGGCAATTGGAACCCTCATACACTGTTAGTGGGATTAAAGGTAGAGCCACTTTGGGAAATGTTTGTTAACAGTTCAGCAGTTCCTCAACAAGTTAACCATAGGATTACCCTATGTCTCAGCAATTCTACTGAAAGGTATATACCCAAGAGAAATAAAAATATTTGTCCAACCTGTACACAAATGTTCATAACAGCATTATTAATAGCAAAAAAACCCTCAAATGTCTATAAACTGATGAATGGATAAATATTTATATCCATCATTATTGTTTAGCAATAACAGGAATAAAATGTCAAAACACCCTACAACATGAATGAACCCCAAAAACATTACGTTAACTGAAAGAAATCAGTCACAAAAGGCCATATATTATATGAGTCCATTCAAATGAAATGTCCAGAAGAGGAAAATCTATAGAAATGAGAAAGATTAGTGATGGCCACAGGCTGGGTGTAGAGGGGAATAGACAGTGATTGCTAAACATGGGTTGTTGTTTTTTTTTTTCCTGCAGTGATAGAAACATTCTGGAATCAGATATTGGTGATGGTTACAGTTGCAGAATTCTGTGACTACCTTAAAAACCACTGAATTGTATACTTTAAAAGGGTGAATGTTATGTTATGCGAACTGGACCTCAATAAAGCCACTGCTTAAAAAAAGGAAATTCCTACTCTTTGACACTGAAGTTAAGGACAGCTATAGCTTTCCAATATCCATTCCTTGGGCACTCAGTGACAAGAATATCTACAATAAAAGTATCTAAACCTAAACAAGTGGAGTTAATTTCTGTTTTCTCACAGGCTTGATCTCTACACATCCTTTTTTTTTTTTCTGGCCACTTAAAAAGAATAAGGCAGACAGGTGTGGTGGCTCACACCTATAATGCAGTGCTTTGGGAGGCTGAGGATCACTTGAGGACAATTCAAAACCAGCCTGGGCAATATAGTGAGACCACATCCCTACTAAGAAGAATTAAAAACATATATATTAACTGGGGCCAGGTATGATGGCTCACGCCTGTAATCCCAACACTTTGGGAGGCCAAGGCAGGTCTATCCCTTGAGCCTAGGAGTTTGAGACTAACCTGGACAACATGGCAAAACTCCATCTCTCTAAAAATAATAATAATTTTTAAAAAACCGACTGGCTTAGGCTGATCAGAACTCACAACTGAGACTAGGGTCACCTTCAGAAACCATACTGCTGCTGCACAATAGAGAAAAAGCAAAACAGTTGTTGCAGAATCAATCACTGCATGGCTCACAGTGCACTATTGCATACATAATCTTATCTGATGTTACAAAAGAAGTAATAGAAAAATCCAAATGATATACACATGGGAAAAGGGATTTTGTCTTCTCATTTTTAAACTATGTTAAAGCTTTCTGCATATTTAGGACAAAGAGGTCATATTCAGAGACCGTTCACATGTATGCATTCTCAGCAAAACATCTACAGGGTGTGGTCATCAGATATTATTTAAAAAGACCAATAGGCCAGGCGTGGTGGCTCACGACTGTAATCCCAGGACGTTGGGAGGCCGAGGTGGGCGGATCACCTGAGGTCAGGAGTTCGAGACCAGCCTGGGCAACATGGTGAAACCCCTTCTCTACTAAAAATATAAAAATTAGCTGGGCATGGTGGCATGTGCCTGTAACCCCAGCTACCCAGGAGGCTGAGGCAGTAGAATCACTTGAACCCGGGAGGCGGATTGGTGCTGCTCTCTAGCCTAGGTGACAGAGTGAGACGCCGTCTCAAAAAAAAAAAAGAAAGGACCAATAGGAGAACAAAGTTTAAAAGAATGCTGAAGGCTGGGTATGGTGGCTCATGCCTGTAATCCCAGCACTTTGGGAGGTTAAGGCAAGCGGATTACTTTAGGTCAGGAGTTAGATACCAGCCTGGCCAACGTGGTAAAACCCCATCTCTACTCAAAATACAAAAAATTAGCCAGGTGTGGTGGTGAACACCTGTAGTCCCAGCTACTAGGGAGGCTGAGGCAGGAAAATTGCTTGAACTCTGGAGGCAGAGGTTAACAGTGAGCCAAGATCACACCACTGCACTCCAGCCTGGATGACACAGCCAGACACTGTCTCAAAAAAAAAAAAAAAAAAAAAAAAAGAATGCTGAAGAGAGTGAAGAGAGACACAGCAATGGTTCTCAAGCACAGGTGACATTTGGCAAAGTCTAAAGACATTTTTGGCTATCAGCTAGGGAGGGAAGTGCTACCCGCACCTAGTGGGTAGAGGGGCCAGGGATGCTGCTAAACATCTTACAATGCACAAGAGAGCCTCCCAACCACAAAGAATTATCTGAAACAAAGTATCAGTCATGCCAAGGTTGAGTAACTGAGTATTACCACCTACAGTCCGGTTAGTGCATCTATAAGTCCAAATACCACTCCACAGTATGAAAGTATTAATCTATCTGTTCTAGTATGAGGAGCTGAGTTTCACAAATGAGAAAGAGTGAGCAAGAAGCAGAAACCACTTTAATCAGAGTGGTTACTGTTCTAACATTCCAAAAGCGAATTTATCTCACGTGTGTGTGGGACTGATTTCTTTTTTAAAAGGAATATAAAAAGCAGTTTTCTTTTTTTCTTTTTTGAGGCAGAGTCTTGCTTTGTCACCTAGGCTGGAGTGCAGTGACGCAATCTCAGCTCACGGCAGCCTCTGTCTCTTGGGTTCAAGTAATTCTCCTGCCTCAGCCTCCTGAGTAGCTGGGATTACAGGCGCATGCCACCATACCCGGCTAATTTTTTTTTTTTTTTTGTATTTTTAGTGGAGATGGCATTTCTCCACGTTGGTCAGGCTGGTCTCGAACTCCTGACCTCAGGTGATCCACCCGCCTTGGCTTCCCAAAGTGCTGGGCTTACAGGCATGAACCACCGCGGCAGGCCTAAAATACAGTTTTCTATCACTTCACTATATAATGCTATTCTTCAATAGGAAAGATCAGTGTACATTTGGGTTTAGAACCTTTTGGTATTTTGAAGCAGTCCTGAAAGCTAGCACAATACAAGTAACTGCAACCATAATACACTGTTCCTGGATACCAAGGTTAAGAAGAATGAAGAAGCAATTCTTTTCAAGGCCCACCAGATTTGGACACTAGAATAAAAACAGAAGGCTTCATCCCTCTACTCACTGGAAACATAGTCTTTCTAGTATTTATCTTTGCTGGATCCCTCATGCTATTCTCCTCCTAAACAAATATACAAATAATTTTAATCCCTCCATGGTATCCAATAGTTCATGGGGTTTAACAACACAGGAATGCCTTTCTTATCCATATTCATATAATTTCATCCCTACTCTCAACAAGCCATTCTCAGAGTAGGAAAGGAAATAAGCTGAGTGTCCTCAAACTATGTTAAAATAGAACCTTCTCCCCAGTGTTATCTCATACTATACTCCCCCTCACTCCGACACTCCCACCACATTAGCCATCCTGCTTCTTTCCTGTTTTAAGTATAAGACCATACAATATCCATGCCCTAAAACCCCACCCCCATCTCAAACCAGGGGCTTTTCACTTGTTCCCTCTACTCAAATACTCTTCACCCTTATCTTTACATGGATTTCTCCTTGTCATATATGTCTCAGCTTAAGTATCATGAACTTAGAGAAATCTTCTCTGACTACTCAAATCTAAATTAATCCTCTAATCACGCCACTGTATCAAATTTCCCATAGTTTATTAATAATCAACTAGTTAACTATTCAATACCTTTAAACAGCCTTTCTTGTTTGGCGAATTTCTCATCCCATAAATCCTGCCTCCTCAAAATAAAAGTCAGAAATTCAGTTACCCAGTCTCTCTTGCAAACCGGAAGCAGGTAATTGACCTATATTATGCCAATAAAACACATTCACATGATATTTATTAGAAGGCAAGTGATATAATGGAGACACCATGTGAAATCTATTCTAAAGAACATTTCAGAGTTATATCAGCTTACTTTCAGAAGCAGAAATAGCAGAGGTCCTAGCAGTGGCATCTCATACTCAGCACAGACAGTTACAAGTTCTAATACCTATTCCCAGTGGCAAAAGCAGTAGTCTCCAATGATTTGGTCCAGTGGTATAATTTGGGCATTTTTCCTGGCTAAGTAGATGCCAAGACTGATTCTCTGGCATCCCTGAAGATTCTGTGAGCTATCTAATAACCTTAAAAAAAAAAAAAATTCTGCTTAAATTAACTACTGGGCTTTGCCATTTCAACTAAGAGATCTGATTCATTCTTCATACATTTTTTCATCAGATTCTTACTGATATTTTCTTGTTAATTATTTATTAGCTGTCTCTCCCCACAAGAATATAAAACTTCTTAAGGACAGGGACATTATCTATCATGTTTATTCCTATAAACCCAATATGTGGCATAGTGCTTCCCATACAAGAGGCACTCAAAAAAAACTTCCCATTGCTACACAAATACATACTCGAGAACCAATACGAAGAATTCAAAGTATCAGCACTCTAGGAGTTAAGAGCTAAAAAGGATCAATGTGGTCTACAGAAAGCAAAGAGGCTTTATGAAGGGCGATGACACTTGAGTGGAGTACTGAAAAGACAGATTGTAATCAGGGATGTAGAAGGGCAGAGATGTATCTTCCAAAGGATAAAACAAATGTCTGGCACTGGGAATGAATGTAGCAGGCAGAGAGTAAAGTAGGATTAGGGAAAAGTATGTTGGGCTCGATAGGAGATATTATCAGACATGCAAGATGAGCAAGATTATGAATGGCTCTCAATGCCAGGCTTGGGGAATGTTCCATCTGATGATGTTTCAAGAACACTAATCCTCAATGAGTATTTTCATCTGTTCTTTATTCTAGATGTTATCTGCTGTGTAAAACTACAGCAGCTACCCACACATTCTCTACAGCATTCCCTCTCTGAGCACTGGTGCTCTATATTTATCTGTTCAAGCTGAGAGACTACAAGAGGAAGAGATTCCTATAATTAATCCTCTTGCAACCAAGTGGATACCCACTTTAAAGACAAAAATCTATTGCCAAAACGGCCTTTATTTCCCAACCGCCATCCCCAAAGCCATACATTAAAATTTGTCTCAACTCAATTTACCTTCTAGTCTATTAGAATATTTTCCAGGTACTAGATCTTTGATGAAAGACTTTTGTTTTATTTTGTACTAAGGTAACACAGTCATTCAGAAGATGATCAATTTTATAAAGAGTACTCTTAAAGTCTTTTTAAGAATCCAGAAAAATCCTATAACTAACAACTATAAGAAGACTATATAATTATATTTTATGGCCTTACATGAACCAAAAGGGACCTTGGAAAGACTTAAGTTGGTTAAGAAAAGCAATCTGGCAGTAATTATTAAATACAGCTTGAGTATTCCTCATTGGAAATGCTTTGGACCAGAAGTGTTTCAAATATTGAATTTTGATTTTTTTTCAGATTAGGAATACTCAACCTATATCATTAAATATGCATATATCATATCTACATATACTTTGAACAAGAAATCCCACCACTTATAAACGTACCTGTATGTAAGGATATGTACAAGATGCTTATTACAATGTTCACAGTGACAAAAAAAAAACAGGAAACAAAGTGAATGTCCACTAGTAAAATATCAGCTGAATAAACAAAAGTACAGCTGCATCAAGGAATAATCCCATATATGATGGCATATTATACAGCCATTGAATTAATGACTTAGAGCTATATCAGTTGACTTAAGAGGGAGCTCTACTATTTATTACTATGTAAGAAAAACAAAACACAGGAAAGAATGCAAATATGATCCAATTTTATAAAACAAACTACACACACACACACACACACACACACACACGTGTGTGTGTGTGTGCCTGAAGTATGTGTGTGCTGATAGACAAAAAACAAATAGGGTGGAGCCAGGTGCCACGGCCAATGCCTATGATTCTATCTACTCCAGAGGCTGAGGTGGGAGGATCCTTTGAGCCCAGCAGTTCAAGACCAGCCTGGCAATAAAGCAGGATCCTATCTTAAAATATATAAATAAATAAAAACAGATAGGATAATCATTCAAGTATGAAGAAAAATATGGAAGGATATATATACGACATGGTTATCTTGGAGCAAAATAGGAGAGAGAACCAGGCAAGAAAGGAGGAAAGAAATATGATTTTAGTTATATGAAAGGCAATATGTATAAACACATAGATTAATTTTTTTTCTTTTTTTGAGACAGTTTCGCTCTTGTTGCCTAGGCTGGAGTGCAATGGCACAATCTTGGCTCATCACAACCTCTGCCTCCTGGGTTCAAGCAATTCTTCTGCCTCAATCTCCCAAGTAGTTGAGATTACAGGTGCCCACCACCACGCCCAGCTAATTTTTGTATTTTAGTAGAGATGGGATTTCACCATGTTGGTCAGGCTGGTCTCGAACTCCTGACCTCAAGTGATCCACCCACCTCAGCCTCCCAAAGTGTTGGGATTACAGGCATGAGCCACCGCGCCCAGCCTACATTAATATTTTTTAAATGAAAACAGTACAAGCCAGGCACAATGGCTCACACCTATAATCCCAACACTTTCAGAGGCCCAGGTGGGAGGATCATTTAAGGTCAGGAGTTAGAGACCAGCTTAGGCAACATAGTGGGACTCCATCTCTATAAAAAAATTTTAAATTAGCCAAGTGTGGGCCAGGCGCAGTGGCTCACGCCTGTAATCCCAGCACTTTGGGAGGCTGAGGCAAGCGGATCACAAGGTCAGGAGATCGAGACTATCCTGGCTAACACAGTGAAACCCCGTCTCTACTAAAAAATACAAAAAATTAGCCGGGTGTGGTGGCGGGCACCTGTAGTCCCAGCTTCTCGGGAGGCTGAGGCAGGAGAATGACGTGAACCCAGGAGGTGGAGCTTGCAGTGAGCCAAGATCGCACCATTGCACTCCAGCCTGGGCAACAGAGCGAGACTCTGCCTCAAAAAAAAAAAAAAAAAAAATTAGCCAGATGTGGTAGCGTGTGTATGTAGACCCAGCTACTTAAAGAGGCTGAGGTGGGAGGATCCCCTGAACCCAGGAAGTTGAGGCTCAGGAGAGTAAGCTATGCTTGCGCCACTGCACTATAGCCTGGATGACAACATGAGACCTTGTTTCAAAAAAATAAAAAATAAACACAGTATGAAAGTTATTAAAAAACCAGCTAATCCAACCATCCAGCTGCCCCAAAGATTCATTTATTCAACAGTAAGTGTTTATTCTGTGCAATGAACTGGGGAAACGGCTGGCATCTCCTTTCCAATAACAAATCTAGTAACAAAGAATCCATCTATTCCAAAGGATTTCCATTCCATTTTGAAGCTGATCTAATAAGAGAAAATTCTTCCATATGCTGAGCTGTAATTTGCTTCTCCATAAAGAGAAAGAATGAATCTAACCTAACCTTCATCCACATAGCTGTCTTCAAATATGTTCAGGACTAATACTGTATTTACTTGGCAACATTTACAGGTAGTTCCCTACTTTCATATATAATACAGCCCTTTAAATGTGCCTAAGAGTTGAATGTCCAGATTCAGACTTAAGGGACTTAAAATGTTAAAAAGTGACAAACTTGCGGGGGGGTGATGGTAGAAATGCAGTTAAAATCACAAAGGATTAGTTTCCCTAATATACAAAGAACTCCCACAAATTACAAAGAAAAAGACCAACATCTCTATGAGAGTTAAGAACATGAGTTTTAGTTCACAGCAAAGGGAAAGACGGTACTTTTAAAAGAACCTCAACTTCGCTTATACAAGAAAAACATATTGAAACTTCATTGAGATACCATTTTTTCACCAGTCAGAAAGTTTAGTACCACATTGTGTTGGCACAGATGTAAGCAGAGAGTAATTCTGATACCTTCTACTTTAAGGAATACATTCTATAAACTCATAAACAAGCAATGATGAATGCACCAGGTTATTCACCATAGCAATGCAAATAACTGCAAAAGACTGGAAACAACATACATGTGTAATAGGGAATTGATTTTTTAAAAATATACTATATCTACATAACTATATTAAAGAATCACAAGCTATTTCTTAATATTCTTGATGAGCAAATCTAGAGACAAAAGGATGGGCTTTCCAATGACCTTAGAAGAATCTGACAGTTTGTGTTAAAAGTTCTCGAAGATACCATCTGAAACAGATGGACTTTTAAAGATGTTCTGAATAACATTATTAAAATTTGTGGCTGTTACTTGTGAGTGTAAAAGAACATGGTCAGGGCGGTAACCTATTCTATTTGCAGAGCAACAAACTACAAAAGTCATCAGGTGAAAACGAGGAAAGAATGTTTACCTTTAAAATCCTCAAATGTGCTACCAAAAAATATATATATTTTGAAAAGCGTGTTGCAAGCACAAATACTGATACAGCCACTCTGGAATATTATGCTGCCATTAAATGTGTATGACAAGTTTGTTAAATATTTGGTATAATGCTGAGCAAAAAAAGCAAAATATAGTTACATGGGTTTTTTTCTTCCTTGAGTCATCTTCAGTGGTAAGTTATATGGTTTTATGTTGTATACAAAGATGACCTATTCTTTTATCAAAGCAAGATGAATTCCATTAAAAAATGTCTAGAAGGAAATACATAAAAATGTTAACAATGGTTGACTCTGAGTAGCACTTTTTCTTTCTTCCATTTTTCTGTACATCTCAATTTCTATGATAAAAGATTCAGTACTTTTATCGTAGAAAGAAATTTTTTTAAAATGAATGATTCTGAATGTTAGAAAAAATAAGAATCATAGCATCATATATATGAACAGAAAACTAAGTTTATTAATTTAATCTTTGTTCTCTCTGACAAATTTGCTAATTTTTAAAAACTTAGCTGCAAAAAAAGACTAGAAAATAAACATTTTCTTTTTTCTTTTTTTTTAAGATGGAATCTCGCTCTGTCGCCCAGGCTGCAGTGCAGTGGCCCGATCTTGGCTCCCTACAAGCTCCGCCTCCCGGGTTCACGCCATTCTCCTGCCTCAGCCTCCCGAGTTGCTGGGACTACAGGCACCTGCCACCACACCCAGCTAATTTTTTGTATCTTTAGTAGAGATGGGGTTTCACCATGTTAGCCAGGATGGTCTTGATCTCCTGACCTCGTGATCCACCCGCCTCAGCCTCCCAAAGTGCTGGGATTACAGGCGTGAGCCACCGCACCCAGCCTAAAAATAAACATTTTCTAAAGATAATAGTAATAGAATAAAGGAAATTAAGCTTTGATAAGGAAAAGGGACTTTTTCTCCCATGTCCAGTAGTCTTGAGAAAAGAAATAATGCAAATTTTAGTTAAAATGTCACCCAAGAAAGTAACAAAAGGCCTCATAAAAAAAGAAACAGACTTTGTCTCTATTTCTTCATCATCTAATGGGAAGAAGTAGCAACTTTCAGTGCAGGCTACTCTCTTCTTTGACTTATAAATCAAACTCCCCCGAAAAATGCTTATCAAAGTTACCCCTGAAAAATTAATTTTTAAAAAGTAACTATAGCTATCATGTTTTCAACTCTGGTTACACTAGAATTTTGCTTGTAAAAATAGTTACATGTTAAAAAAAAAGAAAGAAAGAAAAAAGTGGCAATAACTACAACTCAATCTTGTTACCTCACTGTAATATTGGCTATGCCTAGACTAAGTCAAACGGAAGGTTAAAGTTCCTTAATAAAACAGAAAAGAACACAAAAAGAAACAGCTGAGGTTAAGGGGAAAAGGTGGCATCTAGTTCATAAGAAGTCACATACCGTTTTTTTTTTTTTTTTTTTTTTTGAGACGGAGTTTTGCTCTTGTTGCCCAGGCTGGAGTGCAAAGGTGCAATCTCTGCTCACTGCAAACTCCGCCTCCCAGGTTCAAGGGATTCTCCTGCCTCAGCCTCCCAAGTTGCTGGGATTCAGGTGCCCACAGCTTTTTTTAATTATAATAAACAGTATGTTATACTAATCTATACATGTTAATATTTATACCAAGAATTCCTTATAAACCCAATTTATCTTCAAATAAAGTGTATAAATTCCATTGTTTCATAACTCAGCACAGATCTTCAAACCCACAATGATGTTACTGTGAGAACAATATACTATCAAATGTACACTTAACCATAAATATTGTTGCATTCCCCATAAGGAGCTTAAGTGGATAGTAATTCAAGTTGCAATTACCAATAAGAGGCCCAAACTGATTTGTTTATATGTATCACAGATATTTTCGTTTCAAACAAAATGAAATGCTTCTTTTTAAGTCTCAACAGCAAATATGACCATTATCCCCACCCACAGATGACATTGCCTAGAAATAGCAGTAATGCATCACTATAGCAAGGCACTAGACGACCACAAAAACACTGTAGTGTATATTAAAATCATCTCAGAACAACCAATAAAATAAAAATTTCATGCAGGGAGATCATGGAAGACCTTACTGAGAATATAATATTTCAGCAGAGACTTGAGAGGGAAAAGAAATAAGAAAACCTGTACATACTCAGGAGAAAAGCATTCTAATGATAGAAAACTGCAGTGCAAAAATCCTATGAGGTAGGTGCATGTTCAGCATGTTTGAGGAATAGCAAGGAGGTCAGTATCACAAAATGGAGTGGGCAAGAGGGAAAGTGGCAGCAGATGGGAGTCAGACGGGGAGCCAAATGTTCAACAGTGATGTGCTGAAGCCGATATTGACTGGGGAGCAGATTGCTGTACATTCTAGAACTCTGAATCAGCCAGAGTGGGAGTAATTATACCAGTAAAACAGGCAAATGCTACAAATCAGAACCTTTTCCCCCTCCAGAGAGCCAGTTTATCGTCACTACCTGTAGGCCCCTTGAAGAACTTTGTCTTTTACTGAGTGGATCTCACTCAGTTACTGAATAAGTCTCCTTCTGCCTGATGTCATCATTCCCACTGCTGAATTATGACCAGAGGCAAGAAAGAACAAAAGCAGGGAGACTAATTAGAAAGCTGTTAATATAATCTAGGTGAGATACATTATTAGCCTGAACCAAAGAGCCAGTGGTGAAACAGTGAGAAGTAATCAACTCACTGTCTCACCACTGGCTCTTTCGTTCAGGCTCTGGATACAAAGAACTATTCTGATTTGGATCAGTATGTAGCAACAATTACTAAGCTTCCTGTCTAGAAATCAGTATCTAACTCACACCTAAACATGTCATTCCTGGTTCTGAATTAAGACTGTTAGTTGGATGTATAAAGTACTTCAAGAAGCTCAAATAACCAGGAGTCTTAGATGCACGTTACATATCTTCAGCTATTAAGGGTTCTATTATCATTTCAATTGATCAACATATACATTTGTTGAACATCTATTATAAGACACCGCAGAGAACACAAGTACAATCTGTAATCCAAGCCCTTTCCTCAAGGAGATTACAATCTGAAGTTTAAACTAAAGTAGCCGTATATAAACAGATAGATTCAACACAATGAAAGTATAAAATGTGTGGCAGGACTGACGAGTATTCTATAAATTGGAAAGGAGGAGGAAGAAGTCACTGAACAGATGGGACTTGAGCTGTGCCTTGAAGGATGGATACAGTGAGATGATGAGAAAGGAACAAATGGAACAAGTCAGGGTCTAATAGTCAGTGGATCTGCAAAGTGAAAGGGCTAAGACAAAGGTGGGAATGCACTTGGTGATTAAGGAGTAATCTATTCATGGCATTCAGGAGCATGGGGAGACAGAGGTTACAACTGGGAAGTATGCAGACATATACCTGAATTCCTAATTTCATCACTTACTAGCTTGAGCAACTTACATAGAACCTTCCTGTCTTTATTTCTTCAGCAGTAGAAATTATAGTACCTACTTTATAGGACTGGTGCACAGAATAAATGAAATAAAATCATGTATGTATGGCATGTCACACAACCTGAAAGTTAGTAAGCAGTCACTGGTTATCAGAAACATTATTGGCCAGGCACAGTGACTCATGCCTGCAATCTCAGGCCAAAGTGGAAGGACTGCTTGAGGCTAGGAGTGCAAGACCAGCTGGGCAACCTAGTGAGAGACCTCATCTCTCTAAAAAAAAAAATTAATTAGGTGGGCATAGTATTTTGCACCTCTAATCAGTCCCAGTTACTCAGGAGGCTGAAGTGGGAGGGTCACTTGAGGCCAGGAGCTCAAGACCAGCCTGTGCCACACAGCAAGACTCCCATCTCAATCAATCAACTAATCAATCAATAAAAATGATTGGGAAGTGGCAATGGTTAATGGGTACAAAATAATTAAAAGAATGAATAAGACCTAGAATTTGATAGCACAACAGGGTGACTATAGTCAATAATAATTTAATTGTACACTTAAAAATAACTAAAAGAATATAATTGTATGTTTGTAATATAAAGGATAAATGCCTGAGGTGATTTATCCCCAAGTCACTGGAAAAACCAAAAGTGACAATAAGAAAAATCACAAAAAGAGCTCTGTTTGGGAAGAAAATTCTATATTCCAGTTATGTTAAGTGATACCTTAAAAGCCAAAAGAACATGTAAAATACATACACAACCAAGACTACAGCTCACTTGCTGAGGTAACAATCAGTGGGAAGGAACACATACCAGCACTCGTAAACACACAAATATTCCAAACGCACAACTATTTGACTGATCATTCTTTACTGTAGTAAAAGAATACCTGAATGTTTTGACTTGGTGAATCAAAACAGACCAAAAAGAAAAGATGTCCTCCTTTGGGGCATCTCAAAAACCTGGTTACAATAAAAAAGAGATAATTAACATCAGCTACTTTATTCTTCTTATAATACAAATAAGACTAAGACTGTAACAGCTCCAGTAATAATTCTGACAGCATATATTCTAAGATAAAAGGTTCATTTGCTCAACTGGTTCTCTACATATCCTTTAAATGTTAACAGTGAAATGTTGTGTGTTTTCCAGAATTGCTAATACTTTTAATACTTTTTGTATATACTTTCTGAATAACATGCAAATGAAAAAGTATAAACTTGATAATTTTTCACAAAATGAACCCACTCATGTAACCAAAGCCTAAACCAAGAGACAGAACATTACTAGCACCCCAGGAGCCCCCTTCATATCCTCTGTCAAACACCTTCCCCAAACCCCCAACAAAGGTGATCAGTGTCCTGACTTCTGACACTATTGATTAGTTTTACCTGCTTTTGAACTCACATAAATGGAATCATACACTGTTAGTGTCTGGCTTCTTTTGTTCATCATATTATTTGTGAGAACTATGCATTTTTATATGCAGTTGTAACCTGTTCATTCTGATCACTGTTCAATACTCATTATGCGGTTATGTAACAAATTATATACTTATTCTACTGTGATGGGCACTTGGAAAATTCCAGTTTGGACTATTAGTCCTGCCATGAACATTTTTGTCCATGTCTTTTGGTGAATATAGACACATAATTCTGTTTTGTATAAACCTAGAAATGGAACTGCTGAGTCATAGGGCATGCATGTGTTCAACTTTTGTAAATAACTAATGAACTTTTAAGGAAAAAATATTTTTAAATCTTCATAGGGAAATATGAATGATTAATAGATTCATCAGAAGGTATGGACTCCAAAACTACTTTCAGCGGGAAAAAACTTATTGACGTAGGATAGCTGATCTACATCATTCCCAAAGGAGGCAATTTACTTTAGAATATTTTCACCAGCAATTTAGCATATGATACTTAACAACAGAAGTAACCAAATCCATCTTGTCCTTTCTGAAATTGATGATGCTAAAATTTAGAGACAATTGAAGAGCCATTACTATCAATAAGATAAGTAACAATTTTTTTCCCAACATGTAACAGGAGAATATAAACATTACAAGTCCAAACTTTGCCTGTTGTACTCATTTAAATAGACTCTTGGAAACTGAAAGGGACTTCAGAACTAGCCTAACCTTCAGGTGATTATATAAATGCCTCCTATTTCAACGAACATGCTAATAAAAATTCCTTTAATCCAAGAACAGAAAAAGAACACTAGGCAAAAACTAAGGGAATCTGAATACAGTATGGACTTTAGTTAATAATAATGTATCAAGATTGGTTTGTTAATTGTAACAAATGTACCAAAGTAATGTAAAATGTTAATAACAGAAGAAGGTGAGGGATATATGGGAATTCTGTGTATGATATTTGCCATTTTTTTGTAAATCTAAAACTGTTCAAAAATAAAATTTATTTTTAAAAGTCCAATTAAAACTCTGCAACATAATCTGCAGATTGTAACACACCTGCTAAACTCCTTTCAAAATGCAATCCAGATGCACTTTTAAAGCTGTTAGACACACATACCCACACACACATACACAAATATACTTTCTATCTATGGTCTTAGATACATAGATATATGAGGAAAGCATTCTATCTATGCCAATTTTAGTTTTGCTCCTAGCTTCAAAATTATGAACAAGGCTCTAACTTCTTTTTTTATTCCATCTAAGCCAACCTTTCTGAGTATATACTATAAGCACTTAGTGACTCATTAAGAAGCAATCCCGGCCAGGCACAGTGGCTCACGCCTGTAATCCCAGCACTTTGGGAGGCTGAAGCGGATGGATCACCTGAGGTCAGGAGTTTGAGACCAGCCTGTCCAACATGGTGAAACCCCATCTCTACTAAAAGTACAAAAATTAAGCGGGCGTGGTGGCGAGCGCCTATAATCCCAGCTACTCAGGAGGCTGAGGTAGGAGAATTGCTTGAACTCGGGAGGTAGAGGTTGCAGTGAGCCAAGATCGTGCCACTGCACTCCAGCCTGGGCGACAGAGCGAGACTGTGTCTCAGAAAAAAAAAAAAAAAAAAAAAAGAAGCAATCCCCTAGTTATCGTCAAACAATAAAAGCATCCAAACTCCAGGTAAGACTGATACTCTTAACAACTGTATCTTTGTGGTTTAAATCATTGAGTCTTTGCTTTTACTTCAGGGGCAAAAAAAAAGAGAGAGAGAGAGAAAGAAAATAGACTGTGCACCTTTCAACTAGTAGGGAAAAAAGCATCCCCTAATATGTTGTGAGACCTAGCAAAAGGAACCCTAGGAAAGGAGGCAGGAGACCTACCCTCTGGTTTCAGTAGTAGAACACTGATTTGCTCTGTGATCCCTGAATAACTTTAGTCCTCAATTTCCATTACCCTGACTGGTATTTTAACTATAATAATTCTTCCATGAATCTGGAAGTCCTTTCTTTCTTTAAGAAACAGGGTCTTGCTCTGTCATCCAGGCTGGAGTACAATGGCGTGATCACAGCTCACTGCAGCCTCAAATTTCCTGGGCTCAAGCGATCCTTTCACCTCAGCCTCCCAAGTAGCCATAACTACAGGGGCATGCCCAACTATTTTTTTTTTTTTCAAATGGGGCCTCACTATATTGCCCAAGCTGGTCAGGCACTCCTGGCCTCCAGCGATCCTCACACCTCGGCCTCCCAAAGTGTTCAGATTACATGTGTAAGCTACCATGCTCAGCCTATAAAACCTTTAGAGAATCCAATAACATCCTGCCACTGAATGAATGCCTACACCCAGTGAGAAAGCAAAAGAGAAAGAGAAATGAGAGTCAGTGTGAAAGAGAGAGAATAAATGAATGAAAGAAAAGAAAAGATAAAGAAGCTGGACTGCCATTACAGCTTTCCATTTCAATAACCTTGTATTAGTAATCAATCATACCGCTATGCATACTGCAAATATTTACTTGCTAGTCAGCATTATGACACAGGTCTTGGCTTTCCTGGTTTTCTCTTTAGAACCTATTTGAAAACAACTGTGGTTCTGGCAAGTTTATTTCTAAATACAATTTGAAGTTTGGTTTGCCTATAGTAGGAGTTGGCAAACTTTTTCTTAAACGGCCAAATAATAAATATTTTAGGCTTTATGGACCATATAGTCTCTGTTGTAACAACTAAACTCTGTCCTTATAGTGCCAGGGCAACAACAGACAATCTGTAAACAAATGGATATGTCTGTATTGTAGTAAAACTTTGTTTACAAAATCAAGCAACCATTTATGCTACAGTTTGTCAATGCCTGTTCTACAGTAACAGGGGGCAGAAAAATCAACTGGCAACATAGATTTCATAAAACCACATGAGTTCACACCAAAATAAACTGTTTTGCTTGCAGGGAGAAAATGCTTATGAATCATGATCTTCACATACCTGCGAATGTTCAAGTTTCCCCTGCGTGAACAGGTCACATCACCAATACCTAAGACAGAGCAGGAAAACACTCTCCCTTACATGGTTGTTATGACATACAGGGGATGTGTTAATTTATATAGGCAAAATTTACAAGATGACCTGCAAAAGTAAGATACCAGGTTTTAGCAACTTTAATGATAAACATAGAAACCCATACCTGATTAACCTCAACCATTACTTCTTCCATACATTAAGCCAAATTAATTAAGATAAATGCCAAGATAATTGGCTTTCCTAGGAGAGCTGCCCTGTTTCCATGCAATCCAGTTGGTTTACACCAGCAGACCCTTGGTCATCCATACCCTATCAAATTTCCAGGAGACCAGAGTAACTGTGTGAGGTAGCATAGTTCTGATTTATTGGGGTTGTTTACCAATATGGTCTAATCAGGCTAAGATCAGATATATTATCCCTTAGGGTGTACCATAGTAAAAATATTCTATTGTGCAACAGTCACCTCACTAAACTCAGCCCCATGTTAGCTACCAAGTGTTCAATAGCAGGCTGGAGCAAAGAGCCAGCCCACAAGAATCAAGCAAGTGCCTTTTTAAAAACTAATCTTAAGAAGCTCCTCTACATGGCTTTGCAAAGTAAGCAAAAACCATGCCAAATAGTAAAAAAGGCACTTACTTGACTCCCACAGGCCAGCTCCACACTCTAGCAGCTAAGATGTCACTGGCATGGTACATGGAGAGTGAGGTAGAAACGATATCTTGCCAATCACTGTAGGAATGGTAGTGAAAGACCTAAAAGAATAGAAAAAAGTAAAGTAAATGTCAAAGGTAAAGGCCCTCTTGAGCCTGCTAATGTGGGTACCTCAGCATATAATGCCAAAGAAGAAAGAAAGTCTGAAAAGACCTTGTTTAAGTCATTCTTAGCCACTAGTTATCACGGTGACCCTTAGGACAAGACAGCACTTTTAAAAAAAATTAGTTGTAACCTAGAATAAATCCAGATTGACTGTAAGAAACTCTAAAATACTTTTTTCAGAAATAAAGTATTAAATATTTGGGCAGGGCGCAGTAGCTCACGCCTGTAATCCCAGCTCTTTGGGAGGCCAAGGTGGGGGCAGATCACCTGAGGCTGGGAGTTCAAGACCAGCCTGACCAACATGGAGACACCCCGTCTCTACTAAAAATACAAAATTTGCCCAGCGTGGTGGTGCATGCCTGTAATCCCAGCTTCTTGGGAGGCTCAGGCAGGAGAATTGCTTGAACCCGGGAGGCAGAGTTTGCATTGAGCCGAGATCATGCCATTGCACTCTAGCCTGGGCAACAGGAGCGAAACTCTGTCTCAAAAAAATAGTAATAATATATATTTGATAATTACATGATAAGCTCAACAGATATAAAAATTGGGAGTTAGCTGGGTGTGGTGGTGTGTGCCTATAGTCCCAACTATTCAAAAGGCCAAGGCAGGAGGACTGCTTGAGCCCAGGAATTCAAGGCCAGCCTGGGCCTGGGCAACAAGCAAGACCCCATCTCTTTAAAAAAAAAAAAAGACCCAGGCGGGGGGAACTGAAGTAACAGCTCATAAACCAATTTTTTTAGAAATATTTTTAGATTAAAGAAGAAAAAAATTGGCCAGGCATGGTAGCTCATGCCTGTAATCCCAGCACTCTGGGAGGCTGCGGTGGGCAGATCATGAGGTCAGGAGTTCAAGACCAGCCTGGCCAAAGAGACCAGCCTGGCCAACATGGTGAAACCCCATTGCTACTAAAAATACAAAAATTAGCCAGGTGTGGTGGAGCACACCTGTAATCCCAGCTACTCGAAAGGCTGAGGTAGGAGAACTGCTTGAACCCAGGAGGCGGAGGTTGCAGTGAGCCAAGATCGTGCCATTGCACTCCAGCCTGGATGACAGAGCGAGACTCCAACACACACACACACACACACACACACACACACACAAATGAAGAAAGAGGAAAACAAATTCACCCCATCTCTGTGTGTCCGGAATATAAAAAACTGATAGAACCCTAACAAACAATGAAGAAATAAGAAACATTTTTTAAATTAAAAAAGTCTTAGGCCATCCACTAGTTTCTGGCTTTCACTAGTTTCAGAAACAAGTTTACAAAATTTAGAAACCTTGAAGCACTAAATTAAAAAAATTCTGGTTCATTTGCCAAGCCACACAACTCTTTGGTTTAGAGGTTCTGTTTGAAAATGATTGGAAATCATTCCAAAACAAGAAAAAATACAAAAGGCCCTTTCACATACCACTATCTCCTCTCCCCATACCTATACTTTTCACGGTAAAATAATTTGTGAAAATTACTACAGAAGTATAATTTGTGTAGTTAGCAAGAAAACCAGCACTAGTGAGGTGCACAGATCACCTGAGGTCAGGAGTTCAAGACCAGCCTGGCTAACATGGTGAAGTCCCATCTCTACTAAAAATACTAAAATTAGCCAGGCCTGGTGGCAGGCACCTGTAATCCCAGCTACTCAGGAGGCTGAGGCAGGAGAATCACTTGAACCTGGGAGGCGGATGTTGCAGTGAGCCAAGATCACGCCACTGCACTCCAGCCTAGAGGACAAGAGTGAGACTTCGTCTCAAAAAAAGAAAAAAAAAAAAAACTCCCATTACTGGAGGTTCATTCCTGAGGCACTGGAATCTATCAAATAAAAAAGGCAAAAGTATTTTTTCATTCTAATTAAGTTTTAGCCAAAAGACTATTATACCACCCCTAATTAAAATATGCTTAAAATTGGTCACCATTTGTAACAATCTTCAAATTGTACAGATCTCAAATAATTTAATGAGAATGGAAGATTCACTGTTAATGGCATATCTGGCCAGACTTATATCTTGGGTGCCTAACTAACATTTTAATTTTGGCTTGTGTTTGCTTGCCTTAGTGACAGTTCCTGGAAACCATCCAATTTATTAGTGTTTCCCTTGCTGCCTCAGCATTTCTGGTTAATGCACTACAGCAAATCATTGAGGGACAACCTGAATGAAGCTCTGCCCTGTGTACTCTGCAAAAATGTTCAAACCATTATCAAGAGTGTTGGAAATGAAAGACAACAGCATGAAATTGAGAAGATAAAATTTTATCAGAGATTGTCTTTTTAAAACAATGACTTCAAAGTAACAATATACATTGACTAATATGTACAGAATTATTATTAAAACAAATATTTATTTCACACCAACTACCTGTCTCAGAAAGTATGTCCCCTCATTTCTAGACCTTACTTTTCTTTTGCTTGCCCCATAAAACCATGACACAATTCAAGAACAGCCTTTTTACCATAAAAGGCACATCTCCTTTTACAAAATAAAGCAGATAGTACCCAAATTGCAGATAATTCGAAACACAGAGAAAAGAAACAATGAATTAATGCCAACAAATTTCCACCCACAGCTTGTCTGCACTTGAAATATCTGAGAATTTTAGTAACCCAGGCTTTTGTTGCAGCAGCTCAGTCCCCCATGAGCTCACTGTATTGTGGCAGATGCTGCTCTGCATTTCGTACAAGACATGTTCATCTGTGTAATAAAACATTCTTCCTCTCTGCCTTCTCTCAGGATGTAAAAAGGATTTTCCCAGGAATATGATAAACGAGGACATTCCACACCAAAAAAGGAAAACTGGTTTTGAAAGTCAAAACAGCATTCCTAGTCTAACTTTAAAAATGACATAATAAATTCCTTTTTCCTGTCCCCCAGAACATTCAGCAAAAAGTCTGTCAGTCAACAGAGGTTTAAATATATGGAATAGAGACAGAAACACCAAAGTAGTTAAAAATGAATGAACCAGAACCACATGTATCAACTAAATAAGTTTTTTTTGTTTTTTGTTTTTTGTTTTTAAGAAACACAGTCTTGGGCCGGGCGTGGTGGCTCACGCCTGTAATCCCAGCACTTTGGGAGGCCGAGGCAGGCAGATCACAAGGTCAGGAGATCGAGACCATCCTGGCTAACATGGTGAAACCTTGTCCCTACTAAAAAATACAGAAAATTAGCTGGGAGTGGTGGTGGGCACCTGTAGTCCCAGCTACTCGGGAGGCAGAGGCAGGAGAATGACATGAACCCAGGAGGTGGAGCTTGCAGTGAACGGAGATTGCGCCACTGCACTCCAGCCTGGGGGACACAGCGAGACTCCGTCTCAAAAAAAAAAAAAAAAAAAGAAACACAGTCTTGCTCTATCCTCGGGCTGGAGTGCAATGGCCCAATTATAGCTCACCGTAACCTCAAACTACTGGCCTCAAGCAATCCTCCTACCTCAGCCTCCCAAAGTGCTGGTATTATAAGTATGAGCCACTGTGCTGGCCTAATTTTTTTTTTTTTTAAGTATTAAGAGGAAAAAAAAAAAAAGGCCAGGCGTGGTGGCTCATGCCTGTAATTGCAGCACTTCGGAAGGCCAAGGCAGGCAGATCACTTGAGGTCAGGAGTTCAAGACTAGCCTGGCCAACATGGCAATACCTCGTGTCTACTGAAAATACAAAAATTAGCTGGGTGTGGTGGCACACGCCTATGGTCCCAGCTACTCAGGAGGCTAAGGCAGGAGAATCACTTGAACCCAGGAAGCGGAGATCGCAGCGAGCCAAGATCGCACCACTGCACTGCAGCCTGGGCGACAGAGGGAGACTCCATTCCAAAAAAAAAAAAAAAAAGATTTGCAGAAGGATACATACAGTGTAATACTTTTTTTTTTTGAGACAGAGTTTCGCTCTTGTTGCCTGGTAGAGTGCAATGGCATGATCTCGGCTAACTGCAACCTCTGCCTCCTAGGTTCAAGCAATTATCCTGCCTCAGCCTCCCGAGTAGCTGGGATTACAGGCGCCCACCACCATGCCCAACTAATTTTTGTATTTTTAGTAGAAACGGGGGTTTCATGATGTTGGCCAGGCTGGTCTTGAACTCCTCATCTCAGGTGATCTACCTGCCTCCGCCTCCCAAAGCGCTGGGATTACAGGCATGAGCCACTGCGCCTGGCCAGTGTAATACCTTTTAAATAAGGTTTTAAAACATTCTTACAAAACTATATAAGATAGGTGTAGATAAAGGATAAACACACTCATGGGATGGTAAACACCAAATTTAAGAGAATGTTACTTTTGGGAGAGAGGTCTAAGGAAGGGTACATGGGGGCAGCAATTATAATCATAATGCTCAATTTCTCAAGCTAAAGGTTGTATATTATTCTACTTCTTTTTATAGACATGACATACTTCACAATTTAAAAATAAAAGATTTTTGTCCTTGTATGTCTGATTGAACATAATGTAATTTCCTTATAAAGGACCACCCCACCTCCACCAAAAAAAAAAAAAAAAAAAACCTTAGGTGATGGAATGGCCTTTCCAAGTGAGCTCCTTTGACAGCATTCCCATCAGTAGTTTACCTTCTGCCTTTTCTTCCACTAGTGCTATGACTTTCTAATGCTGGCTGTGATGTGACCTTCGGATCTGTAACTCAGGGTCTCAGCTTGTCTCTACTTTTCATCTTACAAAGAATACCCATTTTAGGCAAGAAATCTATTATAGTTTCCTTTCATTTTCTACTTTTTCATGTTAAAAGCTCTAGAATCATTAAAAAGAAAGCCATTAACCAGGCGCTATAGCTCACACCTGTAATCTCAGCACTTTGGGAGGCTGAGGGGGGCAGATCACGAGGTCAGGAGATCAAGACCATCCTGGCCAACATGGTGAAACCCCATCTCTACTAAAAATTACAAAAAATTAGCCAGGCATGGTGGCACGTGCCTGTAGTCCCAGCTATTCGGGAGGCTGAGGCAGGAGAATTGCTTGAACCGGGGAGGCAGAGGTTGCAGTGACCTGAGAACGCACCACTGCACTCCAGCCTGGGCGACAGATCAAGACTTCGTCTCAAAAACAAAACAAAACAGAAAGCCATTATATATTTAAAGTTCACCCAACTTTGTGGCAGTTGGCCACACTAAGAACTTGAATTCATTCTGAATCGAACATCAATGCAGGTTGAGATATTAAACTTAAAGAAAGCACTGACTGGAGTTCAGCTCTCCATTAAGCAAATGAATATTCCAAAATTCTGTAATATGTTACACTAAAATCCTGTTTTACTATCTCAACTGTGCTTAGGCAGCATTTTAACGTTTAAGTCACAGCTGAAAATAAAAAGAAAACAAGATTTCATTTTCTTTGGGGTTAAAACAAGAAAATAAAGAAACAAAACCAAACTATTGACATCTATATCTATATCTAGTCAGATACTCACACAAAGTATACCCTAGGGGTCCCCTCAAAAAAGAAAAAAAAAACACAGAAAATCCATTTTTCCTGTCTATTCAGCAGTGTCTAGCATCAGCATTCATAGATCAGGAAAAAGGGAGAAAGAGAGAGAAACTAACAGATCAAGACAGATATAACCTGGTATTCTTCTGTTTACAAAAAACGTAATTCCATCAAAAGCGAATGAAAAACCTTCAATCTTCTCATTAGATTTTTACTATTTCTTCCATTCTACTCAATCTATCTTTAAATACTTCTTTAAAGTATTCTGACATCTGTATTCCGTTTTAAAATGAAAAATAGGTTTTTATCACACTTGGCCACTTGCCACAGCCCTGCTTCATGGCAGCTATCAGAATTCTGGCAGTGCAAAATACAGGATACAGTGGGGACAGAATGGAAATACACAAGATTAGTTCCAAAATAAACACTTCCAAAAATCTGCCTTCTTTGGAAATATATATATACAGAAAGAATCTACAGTTGGCAGCACCTCTTTGAAATAGTTCCTTTCTTTCTTCTGCAGTGTCCAGCATGGCCCATACCCCCACCAATCATGCCAGGTAGATGCCACTGTATCAATTTCTTAAATTATTTTTTTTTTTAGAGATAGGGCATTTCACTATATCACCCAGGCTGGAGTACAGTGGTGCAATCAAAGCTTACCGCAGCCTAGGCTCAAGTGATCCTCCTGCCTCAGCCTCCCAAAGTGCTGGGATTACAAATGTGAGCCACTGAGCCTGGCCTCAAATTACTTTTAACATAATAGCTTTACAATCTTTTTTCATTACTATTTTTACTTAGCATTTTATTTAGTCCTGCTTGTTTCAGCACAATCAGAACTGTTTTAAGAGTATTAGCTGCTTCATGAATCAAAAAGAAGTCATTCCTTCTTGACACTGCCATAATTCCCATCACTGTAGTATCTGGGCACAGAGAACAAGATGATCTACAGCTGTGTTACCCACAGGGTTGAAGGATTTAGACAATAGTTTCCAGGACTATTTGACTCTCATTCACCCAACATGGACTGAATGTCTATGTTACTGACACTATACTAGGCTTAGTTCACAGAGCTGGAAGAATTTAAGGGCTACTATGCCTATTGACTCCTGCAGGCAACTAATCACTTAAGGTTTTCACACCTAGGATTCCTATAGTGTTACTACAAAATAAAACACTTTCTGCTTCAGGCTGGCAAGGTACAACTCAGAATTAATAAATTACTAGTACAGTCCCATCTTACTTCAATACTCTGACCTTAACTGCTTTCTTCCTTCTCTCAACTCTCCAACTCTCTGGGCTTTCCACATCGTCACCTCTTCCTCCACCCCCTTCGGCAATTTGGATTAGAGAAAAGAAAACAAAGGTGAAAGATGAGACTAAAGGCATAATGAACTGTTTAAGGGGAATACAAGGTAAATTGTTCATGAAGATGTCAGAAATAATTATGAAAACTGTCCTAAAGAGGAACTTGAAGGCTGTTTTTCTTCATTTCAAGCTCTTGGCCCTTGTGAGAATAAGCAAATACATGATACCTGAGTTTATGATTTTACACAAGCCATCTAATGAAATAACATAATTACTTGTAAAGTACTGTATAAAAATACAACATGTTTTATAATTTTAAAAGTTTTTTTTTGAACTGAACGTGGTGGTACGTGCCTGTAGTCACAGCGCTGAGGCAGGAGGATCACTTTAGCCCAGGAGTTCAAGACCAGTCTGGACAACATAGTGAGACCCCCCCACCTCAGAAAAATAAATAAAATTAAAATTAAAAGCCCTTTAGGTTCACCTAATCAAGCATCCTTATTTAACTGACAAAAATATTAAGACCAAAGGAGTTAAGTCACTTGTCCAAGATCAAACAGTAAGTTAATGGAACAAAGAGGAACAGATCCAGTTCCTATTATAACACTTGGCACCAAATTCTCTTCAATTACTTTTGTTTTGGTGGGAAATACACACATACACACACACACACACACACATACCCCACTCACCACAACCACCTCTTCATTTATTTAACTATCTCAGAAAACTAACAATAAAAATATTCTGTGATGGTACAGCAATCCTTGGCTCCCATAACATTTCAAAAGGCGAGTTGGGTGCGGTGGCTCATGCCTGCAATCCCAGACTTTGGGAGGCCGAGGCGGGTGAATCACTTGAGGTCAGGAGTGCAAAAGCAGCCTGGCCAAAAAGGTGAAACCCCGACTCTATTAAAAATGCAAAAATTAGCCAGGCATGGTGATGCGCACCTATAATACCAGCTACTCGGGAGGCTGAGGCAGGAGAATTGCTAGAAATCGGGAGGCAGAGGTTGCAGTGAGCCAAGATCGCACCACTGACCTCCAGCATGGGTGACACAGCTAGACTCTGTCTCAAACAAACAAAAAAAAAAGATTTCAAAATGCTCACCAAAAGCGTTACAAATATAATCTCTCTTCTGGTAGAGAAGATGTTGTAGTCTGCCCAGGTGCGGTGGCTCACACCTGTAATCCCAGCACTTTGGGAGGCCGAAGCAGATGGATCACGTAAGGTCAGGAGTTCAAGACCAGCCTGGCCAACATGGTGAAACCCCATCTCTACTAAAAATACAAAAATAAGCCGGGCTTGGTGGCACGTGCCTGTAGTCCCAGCTACTTGGGAGGCTGAGGCGGGAGAATCGCCTGAACCCAGGAGGCGGAGGTTTCAGTGAGCTGAGACTGTGTCACTGCACTCCAGCCTGGGCGACAGAGTGAGACTGTCTCAAAGAAAAAAAAAAAAAAAAGGCTGGACACAGTAGCTCACGTCTATAATCTCACCACTTTGAGAGGCCAAGGCGGGTAAATCACGAGGTCAACAGATTGAGACCATTCTGGATAACATGGTGAAACCCCGTCTCTACTAAAAGTACAAAAATTAGCTGAATGTGGTGGTGCACACCTGTAGTCCCAGCTACTCAGGAGGCTGAGGAGGAGAATCGCTTGAACCCAGGAGGTAGAGGTTGCAGTAAGCTGAGATCGCACCACTGCACTCCAGCCTGGCAACAGAGCGAGACTCCGTCTCAAAAAAAAAAAGAGAGAGAAGATACTGTAATGTCTCTAAAAAATTTCATAGTTATCAAAGAAATAAATACCGACACTTTTGTACTGTAATAACTGGAAAACCAAAGAATGTGTGTTGTCTAAAGCAATCTAGTAAGATACCTAGTCAATTAAAATGCTATAATCACTCCAAATAATTTGTTTTCAATTATATATTGTTATACCTTCTGAGTCACTAGAGCAGCAGAAGCAGTAGGAATCTCATATATCTATATTTCTAATGCACAGGGGAAGGCTGCTACAATTTTACTATGAAAAGGTTTCATGCTCAGTAATGGCTACTTGAAAAAAAAAAAAAAAAAAGATAAGACCATCATACAATGCTCAATAGTCCCTAAAGGAGATCAAAACAAGTTAAGGCCATTAGAAAGCTCTTTATCAACTTATATATTATAAAAATGAAAAATTAAAGAGAATAAAGTCAAAGAAAATTACTCAAAAGTATTCTTTTAATTAACAAACAAAATTCAGTTATAGCACAAAGCTTCAGAGAAGTATAATAAACAGAATATACCCTTTTTTTTTTTTTTTTTTTGAGAGAGTCTTGCTCTGTTGCCCAGGCTGGAGTGCTATGGCTCAATCTCAGCTCACTGCAACCTCCGCCTCCCAGGTTCAAGCGAGATACTCCTGCCTCAGCCTCCCAAGTAGCTGGAATTACAGGTGTGTGCACCCACACCCAACTAATTCTTTTTTTTTTTTGAGACGGGGTTTTGCTCTTATAGACCAGGCTGGAGTGCAATGGCTCAATCTCAGTTCACTGCAACCTTCACCTCTGGGTTCAAATGATTCTCCTGCCTCAGCTCCCCAAGTAGCTGGGATTACAGGCATGTGCCACCACACCCAGCTAATTTTTGTATTTTTAGTAGAGATGGGGTTTCCCCATGTTGGTCAGGCTGGTCTCGAACTCCTGACTTTAGGTGATCTGCCCGCCTCAGCCTCCCAAAGTGCTGGGATTACAGGCATAAGCCACTGAGCCCAGTCTTTTTTTTTGTATTTTTAGTAGAGACAGGGTTTTACCATGTTTTCCAGGCTGGTCTCGAACTCCTGACCTCAAGTGATCCACCCACCTCAGCTTCCCAAAGTGTTGGGATTACAGGCGTGAGCCATAGCACCCAACCCAGAATATATCCTTTCAACAAATATTTTCATAATGCTATGCAAATCGTTCAAATTCTATGGAACAGAGTAGGGGAAGCAGGCACAAGAAAATAAGGTAGCCATCTGATTTTTGATATATGAATTTTAAAATAAAAAAATTTTTTTGCATGGCACATGTACACCTATGTAACAAACCTGCACATTCTGCACACATATCCCACAACTTAAAGTAAAATTTTTTTAAAAAAATTTGTTTTGGCCAGGCACAGTGCTTCACATCTGTAATCCCAGCACTTTGGGAGGCCAAGGCAGGAGGATCACTAGAAGCCGGGAGTTTGAGACCAGCCTGGGCAACACAGCAAGACCCTCACCTCTACAAAAAATTTTAAAATTATGCAGGTGGCTGGGTGCGGTGGCTCATGCTTGTAATCCCAGCACTTTGGGAGGCTGAGGCGGGCGGATTACAAGGTTAGGAGTTCAAGATCAGCCTGGCCAACATGGTGAAGCCCTATCTCTACTAAAAACACAAAAATTAGCTGGGCATGGTGGCACGTCCATGTAATCCCAGCTACTTGGGAGGCTGAGGCAGGAGAACTGCTTGACCAGAACCCAGGAGGTGGAGGTTGCAGTGAGTTGAGATAGCGCCACTGCACTCCAGCCTGGACTACAGAGCGAGACTTCGTTTCAAAAAAAAAAAAAAAATTATCCAGGCATGGCAGTGCATGCCTGTAGTCCCAGTTACTCGGGCGGCTGAGGCAGGAGGATCCCTTCAGCTCAGGAGTTCGAGGCTATAGTGATTTATAATGGTGCCATGAACTCTGGCCTGGGTGACAGAGGAAGACCTTGTCTCTAGGAAAGTTTTAATTTAATTTAAAAAATAAAAAATAAAATCACAAATTTTAAATCAGGTTAAAATTTAAAATTTTAGCAGGTCAGCACAGTTTTAAATACAAAATTAGAGGCATAGAAAAAAAGCATATTTAACATGATTGTAAAAAGGCACACTCAGCGAAGGTCAAGAAATAGTTTCAGTGCCTGAGTAATAAAGTCAGACAGACTGTGAATTGAATGGCCTTTCTACTGGTAGTAAGTGATAGTCTACATTCAATCACCAAGTTCTATCAGTTCTACTTCCTAAATCTCTCTTCTCTCTTCCCTTTTCTCTATCTACAATGCTACTGTCCTAGTTCAGGCATCTTTTCCTTGGTCCAGTGAGATGCTCCTTATCGGTCCTTCTACCTCTCTGGTCCCATCCTTTCCACCTGGCCTTCATTCTGCTGCCAGCGTTACCTACCTGATCATCTGATTCTCCCACTTGAAATTCTTCAGAGGTTCATCTATGGACAAGCAGTATTTTTTCAAACTATGGCTTAAGATGTAAAATCAATTTAGGTCTCAACTAGTATTTCTTTAACAAAACGGAACAGAAACTATATAAAATACATAGTAAAAAATATTATTTCATGAAACTTTTCTTAAGTTCTGTTTTTTTTTTTGAGACAGAGTCTTGCTGTCGCCCAGAATGGAATGCAGTGATCTCTGCTCACTGCAGCCTCTGCCTCCTGGGTTCAAGCAATTCTCACGTCTCAGCCTCTGGAGTAGCTGGGATTACAGGTGTATGCCACCATGCTAGGCTAATTTTTGTATTAGGTTGGTTTCACCATGTTGCCCAAGCTGGTCTCAAACTCCTGGCCTCAAGTGATCTGCCTGCCTCCACCTCCCAAAGTGCTGGGATTACAGGCGTGAGCCACCATGCCCAGCCACGTTTCTTTAGTTTTATGTGTGTACAATGCACACACATAACTGGGTTACAGTGTAAAATGTACATCTACTGTGGGCTGAGTTAAAAACAAAACATAAAAACGCTGACCTACAGAACAAAATTTCAATTTCTTCAGAAGTCCCTTCATAGTCTGATCCCTCACCATAGAAACAGTGGTTAAGAGACAGGATCTCACTGTTTGGGGGTTTATATGCTAGGGTGTGACATCTGCTAACTGTGCGATCGTGGGTAAGTCACTTACTGTGTGTCACTTTGTTAAGTGACACAGTAATGATTTGCTGTGACTCTGGGCAAATCATTTAACTCAGTGGGTAACTTAGTTTCACTATCTATAAAATGAGGATAAGAACAGTAGCTGGGTCATAGTGTATCACAAGAATTAAATGAGATAATCTATGTAAAATTCTTGGCACATGATATACTTGAAAAATATTATCATTGGTATGACTACTATTGTCCAGCCTAATCTCCAGCTATTCTTGCCCATACTCCAGTTGTAACAAACCAGTGGCTGCTTCTCAAATACATCTTACTCCCTCATGAGGTCATGTCAGATTGGTTCTGCCCCGAATGCTGACCATGCTTTTCCAGTCACATTATATTTCCAAATGTTTGCTTTTTTTTTTTTCTTTTTTTGAGACACAGTTTCATTCTTGTTGTCCAGGCTGGAGTGCAATGGCGCCATATCAGCTCACTGCAACCTCTGCCTCTGGGTTCAAGTGATTCTCCTGCCTCAGCCTCCTGAGTAGCTGGGACTACAGGCGCACACCACCACACCCAGCTAATTTTTGTATTTTTTTAGTAGGGATGGGGTTTCACCATGTTGGCCAGGCTGGTCTTGAGCTCCTGACCTCAGGTGATCCACTCGCCTCAGCCTCCCAAAGCTTTGGGATTACAGGCGTAGCCACTGCGCCTGGCCCCAAATGTTTCCTCTTAAGCAAGACCTCTTCTGTGAAGCCTTCCTCAGCTCTCACAGGTAGGTCCTAAGTGCTCCCACTGAACATTCTTTAGAAAAAAAAGCAGCACAGCCACTTATAGTCTGTTTGTACAATGTCTCCTGGCCAGACTGTGAAGTCTTTTAGGACCACCACAAAGGCATCTCTCTCTCCAATGCCCAGGGCAGTGCCTCACAAAATGCAGGAGTTCCACAGATATTTTCTGAATGTCTCCAGGTTACCAAACCCTTCTAAGTCTTCATTTTCCATCTATACAATGGGAATAGTATTTTGCCAGAAGGACTGTTGTAGAGTAACTAGAGAATGTTATAAAAGCATCTGGTATAGAAGCAACTCAATAATTACCAGGTTTACTGGGTGTGACTTATTATTTTCTTTTTCTTCTTCTTCCTTTTTTTTTTTTTTTTGAGACAGAGTCTTGCTCTGTCGCCCAGGCTGGAGTGCAGTGGTGCGATCTCGGGTCACTGCAACCTCTGCCTCCCGGGTTCCAGCAATTCTCCTGCCTCAGCCTCCCAAGTGGCTGGAATTATGGCGCTCCCCACCATGACTGGCTAATTTTTTTGTATTTTTAATAGAGATGGGGTTTCACTATGTTGGCCAGGCTGGTCTTGAACTCCTGACCTCAGGTGATTCCCCCATCTCGGTATCCCAAAAGGCTGGGATTACAGGCATGAACCACAGCGCCCGGCTGGGTGGGACATTTTAGAAATCCAAACTAAATTAGGAATATCTCCAAGAAGCACATATCTTAGACCTCTAACAGCTAACACCTGGAGGAGAGGGTGAGGAAAGAAATTTAAGAAATGTAGTCAGTGGGGGGCAGGCACGGTGGCTCACGCCTGTAATCCCAGCACTTTGGGAGGCCGAGGTGGGCAGATCACGAGATCAGGAGATCGAGACCATCCTGGCTAACATGGTGAAACCCCGTCTCTACTAAAAAGAAAATACAAAAAATTAGCTGGGTGTGGTGGCAGGTACCTGTAGTCTCAGCTACTTGGGAGGCTGAGGCAGGAGAATGACGTGAACCTGGGAGGCGGAGCTTGCAGTGAGCCAAGATAGCGCCACTGCACTCCAGCCTGGGCGACAGAGCGAGACTCCATCTCAAAACAAAAAGAAATGTAGTCAGTAGGAAGGATGTCGAGATCTCTTGAAGGAAAACAGCAGTAGATGCTTGAGGAAGAACATGCTACAGGAGCAGAAAGGAAAAGGAAGGATGACCCACACTGACACCCAGAACAGTACAGTTTTCACTCTAGCCAGACTTAGGCTTAAATCCAAAACATGTGTCCTGCCTTTCAGTGCATCCCTAGCACTAAACCAGTTTATGACTTAAAACTATACAACTGGGATAATACCTCTCATAGGGTTATGGTAAAAATTAAATGAAGTAACAATGTCCTCAGGTCTTAGATGGTTTCTTCTATATCTATTCCTCTATCTATAGAAACCAGGTGGTTCAAGCTAACCTATATGCTCTCTTATTATCTGACAATTTATCAGTCATACTAACTTTCTCTGAACTGAAGTTTAAAGCAGATATTAATACAGTGCTCTTAAACATCCTCTAACATTACTTATCATGGAAAAGAGGTACAAAGTAGGTGTGTCTCAGCAGGCAAAAAAGAAGTTTAAATGATATTGATACCTACAAGGCAGTACAGTTCAGGACTGTCGTCTACACAGTTTCAACTGTCGTCTACACAGTCTCAAACACCTAATGGACTCCTCAGTAATTTTCTGATGATTATTACAAACATTCCTCAAACAATAAAGTGGAAAATAAATAGCAAGAAAAAATACATAAAAACTGAAAACTTTAGGAACAAAGCATAAAAATTAATACCCACTCTTCTGGATTAATAAATAGTATTAACATCATTAAAGAACCTTTGGAAAAGGCTCATATCTTTGAGATGTCAAAATGCAATGTCATATCATCAAATTATTCCAGAACTGCATTAGAAAAAGTTCCACCTTTAGCATGCTTTAGACCCAATTGGTGAAAAAATTTATGAAGTTATATTTTTATCAATATAAAAGATTCAAGTGTGTACATAGTTTTTGGACCAATAATTCACTAAACTTATTAAAATTAATTTGCTTGAAGCCAACTTTCATTTTTACACAGGCTAACTGCAAGCATTTAACAAAGTGCAGTGAAATAAATGCATTGTTTTCCTTTTGAGTTCAACCTACAGAGGAAAGGTTTTTTTAACAGTTATTATCAAGCTTAATCTAAATTAGAGAGTAATTATTCGAGACTGACTTTGAAGTTAGGTACTTTAAGAATTTGGCCGGGCACAGTAGCTCACGCCTTGTAATCCCAACATTTTCCAAGGCTGAAGTGGGGGGATCACCTGAGGCCAGGAGTTCAAGACCAGCCTGGCCAACGTGGCAAAATCTTGTCTCCAATAAAAATACAAAAAATTAGCCCAGCGTGGTGGCAGGCGCCTGTAATCCCCGCTACTCAGGAGGCTGAGACAGGAGAATCGCTTGAACTCTGGAGGCAGAGGCTGCGGTGAGCCGAGATCACACCATTGCACTCCAGCCTGGGCAACAAGAGCGAAACTCCATCTCAAAAAAAAAAAAAAAAAAAAGAATTTGACCACAATCCACTTTTTAGAACCACTCTCAGCTTAAGTGTTTTAAATGAAACAAAGAATTGTGTAATTTAGTAGGAAAAGAATTGAATAGGAAAATGAGAAGATGCGTGACCCATTTCCAGTTCTGTATTAACATGCTGAGCTACTAAGAAAAAAACCATTTCGGCCGGGCACAGTGGCTCACGCCTGTAATCCCAGCACTTTGGGAGGCCAAGATATGCAGATCACCTGAGGTCAGTAGTTCAAGACCAGCCTAACCAACATGGCAAAACTCCATCTCTACTAAAAATACAAAAATCGGCAGGGGGCGGTGGCGCGCACCTGTAGTCCCAGCCACTCAGGAGGCTGGGGCAGCAGAATCACTTGAACCCAGGAGACGGAGACTGCAGACAGCAGAGATAGCGCCACTGCACTCCAGCATGGACGACAGCGTGACTCCATCTTAATAAAAAAAAAAAAAAAGCCATTTCACCACTCATACTCTTGTTTCCTCAATATAAGGTCTTAGTGAACTCTAATCACTAAGGTTCTTTTTTTTTCCTTTTTCTGGGACGGAGTCTTACTCTGTCACCCAGGCTGGAGTGCAGTGGCATGATCTCGGCTCACTGCAACCTCCGTCTCCCGGGTTCACGCAATTCTCCTGCCTCAGCCTCCCGAGTAGTTGGGATTACAGGCGCGCACCCACCACACCCAGCTAATTTTTTTGTATTTTTAATAGAGATGGGGTTTCACCATGTTGGTCAGGCTGGTCTCGAACTCCTGACCTCACGATCCGCCTGCCTCAGCCTCCCAAAGTGCTGGGATTACAGGCATGAGCTACTACGCCCGGCAAACGCTTAAGATTCTTTAAAGTGCACAACTTTCACGGTAACATCTTAGTTTTCCTAACATGTTATCCTAGTAACTCTAATATATCCATGAGCCATGGTATGGCATTAATCAAAGAATAAAGAGTCTGGGCACGGTGGCTCACCCTATAATCCCAGTACTTTGGGAGGCCAAGGCAGGAGGACTGCTTGAGTCGAGGAGTTCAAGACCAACATGGGCAACATAGTGAGACTTCATCTCTACAAAAAATTTAAAAATTAGCCCAGTGTGGTGGATTGTGCCTGTAGTCCTAGCTATTCAAAAGGCTGAGGTCGGAGGATCACTTAAGCCCAGGAGTTCAAGGCTGCGGTGAGCTGTGATCACACTACTATACTCCGGCCTAGGCAACAGAGTAAGACCTCGTCTCAAAAAAAAAAAGAATAAAGGGCTGAGCATGGTGGCTCACGCCTGTAATACCAGCACTTTGGGAGGCCGAGGCAGGCCGATCACCTGAGGTCAGGAGCTCAAGACCAGCTTGTCCAACACGGTGAGACCCCATCACTACTAACAATACAAAAATTAGCTGGGCGTGGTGGCGCATGCCTTTAGCCCCATCTACTCGGGAGGCTAAGGCAGAAGAATCGCTTGAACCCGAGAGGTGGAGGTTGCAGTGAGCCAAGATTATGCCACTGCACTCCAGCCTGGGCGACAGAGTTAGACTCTGTCTCAAAAAAACAATAAAAGATTCAAAGGCTATCAGCCTTTGAATCCTCTATTCTAACAGCTGTCCTGAGATATTAAAAGGTAATCTTGACCTTAATCACAGGAAAACAAACAGTAATTTTTAAGAAAATCTATAGGGATGCAAAGCTAAAACATAAGAAGAAATAAAAACATCCTAGCAGTTGATAGCAAATTTTTTTTTTGTTTTAGGGCTACCTCACATTTGAAGTTGAAATAAAATGGCATTTCATTGATAACATCATCTGAATGATTTCCTACCAATGTATTGCCTTTGACTTAAACCACTCTTGATGCTGTATTTTCTATTTAGATTTCATGTTAAAAAAAAAAGAGTTACATAAAGCATAAAGAAAAGCCACTTGGGACTTAGAAAAGTTCAAATAATCAGAATTTTAAGATATCTAAGTTCATTTATTCAGATATTTTATGAGTTTTAAAGTAAGCAAGATTTTGTGCTGGATGTGGTAGCTCATGCCTGTAATCCCAGCACTCTGGGAGGCTAAAGTGAGAGGATCTATTGAAGCCAGGAGTTAAGAAACCAGCTTGGGCAACATAGCAAGACTGTTTCTACAAAAAAAAAAAAAATTCTTTTTATGAGCTAGGCACGGTGACACGTGCCTATATACCTAGCTACTCAAGAGGCTGAAGTGGGAGGACTGCTTAAGCCCAGGAGTTGAGGGCTCCAGCAAGCTATGACCACACCACTGCACCGTAGCCTGGTTAAGAGAACAAGACTATCTCTAAAAAAAATAAAAAATAAAAAGAATGGTTGCTTCCTTAAAAATAAAAGAAGTCAGCCAGGCGCGGTGGCTCATACCTGTAATCCCAGCACTTTGGGAGGCCAACGTGGGTGGATCACAAGGTCAGGAGTTCAAGACTAGCCTGACCAACATGGTGAAACCCCGTTTCTACTAAAAATACAAAAAAATTAGCCAGGCATGGTGGTGCACACTTGTAATCCCAGCTACTTGGGAGGCTGAGGCAGGAGAATCACTTGAACCCGGGAGGCGGAGGTTGCAGTGAACCGAGATCACGCCACTGCACTCCAGCCTGGGCAACAGAGCAAGACTCTGTCTCAAAACAAAAAAAAAAAAAAAGAAGAAGAAGTCTGGCCTGGGGGTAGTGGCTCATGCCTGTAATCTCAGCATTTTGGGAGGCCAAGGCAGGTGGGTTACCCAAGGCCAGGAGTTCGAGACCAGCTTGGCCAACATGGCGAAACCCAGTCTCTACTACAAATACAAAAATTAGCCGGGCATGGTGGCACGTGCCTATAAGCCCAGCTACTTGGGAGGCTGAGACAGGAAAATCACTTGAACCCAGGAGGTGGAGCCCAGCCTGGGCAACAGAGCAACACTCCATCTAAAATAAATACATAAATAAATAGAAGAAGTCTGTTCTTAAACATATTTATCCAGAACTCTCAAAATCTTAATATAGAATAAACCAACAAATGTGGAATCTGATTCAAACATATACTTGTAATAATCTGGGTAATTACTATACTTTTGCTGGCTACTGTCAGAAAGCTAATGACCACCGCTGAGCTAATCCAATGGTACCAACTCTTTCCATCAATCCACCATAAAGAAGTGTAATATACAACCAAAGACAGCACTGGCAATACTAAGCTTAAAGCAATTCTCCAAATTTGGCTACCTAAGGAAGGCTATTAAGCAAGCCAAACTGAGGGTAGGGGGATAGGGAGAGGAGATAAAGGGCATATCTTTTCCCTAGCAAGCAGAAAAAGGGGTGCATAGCTAATTAATGCTTGTCTGAGTGTCACCTATGTACCCAGCATTGTGCTAGAGTCTATAAGCCACAAAGGTAATAAGATACACATCATTGCTTTATCTCCCCAGTAAGATTAGATGCCCACAAATAAAACATTTAGAAATCATGTCAGTGTCAATCTGTGTCCTAAAGATAATAAATCCCATCAGAATTCAGAGACGACAGAATAAAACAATACAAAAGGGTTAAGAGCCAGGAATTACACAAATCAAGATTCAAACTAGGAATTGTTTTTTTCTCTACACATTTAGAGAAACTTTTCTAGTAACGAACTATAGAAATTATCCCTGAAAGTATCATCTTCACACTAGGAATTATTGAATCCGTCTCCATTTAAAGGAATTTTAGGCCAGATCTTCACACTAGGAATTCTTGAATCCATCTCCATTTAAAGGAATTTTTGGCCAGATGTAGTGGCTTACATATATAATACTAGCTCTTTGGGAGGATGAGTCCAGGAGTTCGAGACCAGCCTGGTAGAAATACCCTGTCTCTACCAAAAAAAAAAAAAATTTTTTTTTTTTGAGTCAGAGTTTCACTCTTTCGCCCAGGCTGGAGTGCAGTGGCGTGATCTTGGCTCACTACAACCTCTGCCTTCTAGTTTCAAGTGATTCTCCTGCCTCAGCCTCCCGAGTAGCTGGGACTACAGGCGCCTGCCACCATGCCCGGCTAATTTTTGTATTTTTAGTAGAGACGAGGTTTCACCATGTTGGCCAGGCTGGTCTCCAACTCCTGACCTCCTGATCTGCCTGCCTCAGCCTCCCTAGTTGCTGGGATTACAGGTGTGAGCCACCGCACCCAGCCAAAAAAAATTTTTTTAATTAGCTGGGCATGGTGGTGCACATTACTTGGAGAGGCCGAGGTGGGAGGACAGCTTGAGCCCAGGAGTTCAAGATTGCAGTGAGCTGTGACAGTGTCAATGAACTCCAGCCTGGGTGACAAAGCAAGACCTTGTATCAAAAAAAAAAAAAAAAAGTAAAGGAATTTTAATCCTTGGTCTGTTCATAACCACGAACATAACAAGTGACTTTCCTCAGTTTATTAGGTTTCCTCATGTGTAAAGTGAGAATGTTAGATTCAAAAGGAATTGTACATCACAGTCTGTAACCTGAAATGAACCTTAAAGGCTAGAGGAGTGATTAGGGGTGATAAAGGCTGAAATTCAGCTACAAAAAAATCCATAAAGGTTTAGTATGTATGTAAGGGACAGCGCAGAGACTAGCTTAAGTACAACAGAGTATTTGTGCTGGGATGAATCTGGCATAATAAGATTGGGCCAGACTATGAGGAACTCAATTAAAGAATTAGGACCTGCCTCTGTGTCAGGCAGTGTAACCTGTTAAAACTTTCAGGTTAAGCTGAAACAATGTCATTGCCAAAAGAACTGTGATGTGTAAAGTAGAGCTAGTCAGCCACAAACTGTAACAGGACAATGACAGACTTAAGTAAAAGATGTAGTAATTCAGCATAGCCGTTAACTGCTAGAAAATGCCAACAGTGGGGCTGTCATAATCAGAGATGAAACAGTTTGTTTTAGCAATGGAATTACAAAGCTCACAATGAAAGGCAGTTCCTCTTCGAAGAATCATACTTAAAAATAGCAGCCACCTTCACTAACCAAGCAGAAAAGCAGGCAACAAACATTTTACATCAGTTTTGGTTACAGTCACAAGCCGGAGAGAAGGAAAAAAATTACACTAGATGGTGCTAAAAATATTGAATAAGCCCCTGTACCTTTACTCTTATTTACTCAGTTGAATGACATACTAATGGAGAAGGGGAAGGAGACAAACTAAGTTTATAACTTCATAATTGCACTTACCAACTAGCTGAGCTACTGTATTGCTTTGGACTCATTCTCGAAACTTGGAAAAGATGAATTTCTCACTCAAAAAATTAGGCAGTGCCGTAACTGGTTATGCCCCCCTGGTTGTAATTTACCATACCATACAGCAGAACAAAAGTGGCACAAACTAGACTTGTGATCCAGTCCAATGCAGACTGCCATCTGCTGCACATACACAGGATGTCTCCCAAGCAAGATTCAACCTTAGTGTCTCTCAGGGACCTTTACCAGAACATCTATTCTTTCTGGTAAGCTGTTTGCTCCCATATTCACCTAATATATGTACTCAAATCAACACCTACTTACAGGAGAATTCCTATTCATGGGGTTTTGAAATAGCAATACTTTCCTAATGGATGATAGTAAATTTTATAAGGGAGGAGAGAGATGTAAAGGAGCATGTGCACTTTACAATAAAAAGAACACAATAAGGGGTGAGAATATCTCAGATGAGTGGGAGTCCTAAAACTTACGTATTAGCTAACGTAACCTTGGCCAAGTCTCTCTCTTTTCAGGGCCTCAATATCTTTTAAATGGAATTTATTGTAAGGAATCACAGACTATCCTATGGAAATAGCTGTATACATGATGGCTTCAGAAGAATTGTAGAAAAATAAAATGTTTATATATTTTAAATAATCAGGTGCAATTTTTTTCAAAATCTTACAATTCTAAATTCATGTACAAGTCACCATTCCCATAACATTCCTGCCCTTTAGAAATAACACTTCGTTTTAATTGTGCTTTCAGTTACAAATTCAACACTTCATTTTTACCCACCCTAGAATAGCACAGAGAACACCTTCATGAAGTATCCCCACAAGGGAGACACTCACAGCCTGACAAATCTGCACAGTGGAAAATATACAAGGCACAAATTTTTAAAAATGCTAAATGAATATCACAACCAAACAGTCTTAAAAACTGTGCAAAGTCAGAAGACGTCTTATCAAAATATGGACTTAAGGACAACTTGGGAAGCCTTTAAGTAGTTTGACGGAAAGGGGAATGCAATCAAAATTTGGGGTGGCCTTATGTTTTTAAGAGAACAAAACACGTAACTAGAGGCTATGAAACATGCAAATTAAACTGAACTGTGGAAAAGCTCTTGGCTGTCACCCAAAAGCTTCGGCAAAGCAATATGCCAGTATGCCAAATAAAAAGAGGTACAATCTTCTCACAAGAATGAGGCTACGGTCCATACCTATGACTAATAATAACAATACAACCTTGCTTTTGCAGAGCATTAGGTCTTTTCATAGCTCTTTCAGGCACTCGATTTTGATGTTGTCATTGGCCTTAGGAGTATCCTCTCTGAAGAGCTCCAGTTCAGCTTCCTCTTAAGAGCTATGATCAGAACAAGGCAGGTGATGTGTTTATTGAGGGTTGAAGGTACTATTGTAGTTTCTCCTATCAAGCTGTTTGCAGTGATCCTCTAATAATCACACTACACAACTCAGCCCCAGGAAATAAAACCTACATTCTTTCCCTCAGAGCTGGCCAGAGACCAACACATATAGGTCTAGGAAGTCCAAGGGAAGGAAACCTCCTGACTTGTTAGGTTAAGAACTCCATGCCAAATTCATCTCTTGCAATTGAAAAAAGAAATTCTCTCACACTCTGTCTCTCTCTCTCTCACACACACACTCACCCAAGAGTGTTCAAACAGAAATCCTCTTTTTCTGCCAGCCAATGAAACCCAGCAACAACTGGTTAACACAACCACCAAATCTCTGCCTCTGTCAACAACTTGTCATATTCGCTTCTCCTGTGCCTGCTGCCCACCCTTCCCGCTTCAAGCACGCGTGAACACGCTTATACAGTAGCCCTCGAAAGGACCCCCAAAAGCACCTTTAAGGACCCAAGAGGATGAAGCTTGCCTCCTGAAGCAATGCAGCATCCATCTCGAGGGAGCCCGTTCCCCATGCACACACACACAGGAAGTCACAGAGGGGGATAAAGTTTGATTTTCCTTCTTGCCCGACCCCTCCGGGACGAGAGAGGACGAGGGGCGGCCCCGCCGGGGTCCTGGGCTGCTCTCCGGGGCAGCTCCCAGCAGCATGGCACTGCCACTCTCCTGGCACACACAAGGCGGCCGCGGCAACTCAGAACTCCCCAACCCGCCCGGAGGAGGAGGGAAAGGGGACAACTTCCATCGGGCTCCGTTCGGGAGCCTTGGGGCAGGGCTGTTAAGAACGAAGAAGGGAGGGACCGCGATTGGGGGCGGGTCGGGGAGAGGTTCAAGTCCCGTGCCTTCCCCGCCCTGGTGTCCCCAGTCCTGCGGGAACATCCCCGCCGTCGCCCCTCCTCCTCCTCTCGGCTTCCTCCCGCCCGCCCTCCCTTCCTGGTCGCCGCCGCAGGCGCCTGAAGGGCACGGCGGCTCCTCGGTGACCGGCAACCTCCGGAGCGGCCGGGAGTTGAGGTAACTCGCCTGCTGCCCCGGCGGCCTGCCCGCCGGCGGCTCCCACACGCCAGCGCCGCCCCGCCCTCCCCGGAGCCTCCGGGCGCGCTCGCTCACCGTCCGGTGGTGCTGCTGCTGCCGGTGGCAGCTGACGCCCAGCCCAGGGAAGCAGCCGGCAGTCAGCGCCCCGCAGCCGCCGGCGCCCCCGCCGCCGCCGCCCCGAGAGGAGAGGAGCAGCATGAGCGATCTACCTGCGGCGGCCGCCATCTCTCAACTGGAAACGGCGCCGACCCAGGCAGCGCAGCGGACGGCCGGGGCGGAGCTAAGACCCGCCACTCACCGACGCCGGGCCAACTAAAGCCCTTGACTGAGTTGATGAGGCGGGGCTTCCTGCAAGGTCCAATCGACAGGCGGGAGAACCACATTGGAAGCTGCCAGTCACTTCCAGAGTTACCTATAGTGGGACATAGTCAATTACGGGCAAATTCTAGGGAACCGGTAATTGGCACCCAAACCCGTGAAAATAACAGCAATAGAGATGGCATGTTCAGTTCGGCTATCTTCACCAACAATAGAGCTACGATAAGAGTAACGGGGGATATAGATATTTGTGAAAAGCTTTGTTCGAAGTTGAGTTCTAAGTGAGTGTTCTAAGTTGGCAAAATAGGCACCAAATTAATAACCATTAACTGTGTATGCTGTAACTCTCAACTACACGCCTAGAGTTATCATTCATAACTGATAATATTTAGATATGCTGAAATTAACTCTGCATCACGGAGTGATCTAATGACTGTGATGTGTAGCATAATATAGGAGGGGTAGAACGATTACAATATCAAAGTCCCAAAATGAGTACATGCCATCAGAGTGAATTAACTGACGTGTATACATCTCAAATACCCAATTCATTTTTACAGCACCTTTGTACTGATATTCTTAAACTCTCCAGAAACAGCACTATTTTACCATATTTGACTTTGTGTGCATTTACAGAAACAGAACACATTAATAACGTAATAAAAAATCATGTAAGGCCGGGCGCGGTGGCTCACGCCTGTAATCCCAGCACTTTGGGAGTCAGAGGCGGGCGGATCACGAGGTCAGGAGATCGAGACCATCCTGGCTAACACGGTGAAACTCCGTCTGTACTAAAAATACAAAAAATTAGCAAGGCATGGTGGCGGGCGCTTATAGTCCCAGCTATTCCGGAGGCTGAGGCAGGAGAATGGTGTGAACCCAGGAGGCGGAGCTTGCAGTGAACCGAGATCGGGCCACTGCACTCCAGCCTGGGCGACACAGCGAGACTCTGTCTCAAAAAAAAAAAAAAAAAAAAAAAATTCATGTAAAAGGCTATTTTAATGATGTTTCATAATTTTGCCAAAATAGTTATCAGAATACGCTTTGGAATAACAAACACTTTCTTTTGAAAAAACTTCTTTCCGCTTAAACTCACAATGAGGGCTCCTTGAATACTTCCTAAGAAAGATTTTGGGTCCTGAATTTCCTTAAAAGAGTATTTCCTTGCTATCTGTTTATTATTATGAGCTGATTAAATTCTCACACCTCTTTTTAAAATCTGGAGCAGGAAAATAGTTTGGGAAGCAAATACAAGCATTATTTTAAATTTTGGAAAACATCTTTGTAGTGTAGCCTTAGATGATAAATTTAAAACAAAAACAAAACACACACATAAATACGAAGAAAATGTTATCACTTGTTCTAAGAATATTCTTTAAAGTTTGACTGAAATGGTACCTTCTTGGCCAAGAATAGCTAAAAAATGACGTGGAAGTTTTTTGTTTGTTTAATCCTTATGCCCCACCTACCCCAAAACAGTGAGATGATTGGCTTCTCCAGGAGAGATATCATGTCACTCACTCAAAAGGCTTTATTGCCCAACAGGTGGAACTTGAGACCTTAAGAATGAGCCCCCATTCAACAGCTGCACACAGTAATCCCCCTAGTTGGAAATCCATGACATTCCTGGAACAATTTCCCTTACAATTATTTTCCACCCATCTATATTTATCCCAACTGCATTTGATGTATTTACCCATGCTGTGCCATTTTCTCTCTCACCCCTTCACACCTTCTTACAGAGATCACCATGGATTTTAGTTTTGTTTTTATTTTCTGTGCCTTCACCAGATCTAGCTATGAATCAGGATTGCTCCATTTCCACTTTCCACTTTAAGAAATTTTACGAGAACTGCCTTTACTCTATTTTTCCAAGCATGAAAATTAGATGTGCATCCTGCAGTGAGATTTACTCATATGCATTAGCAAAAGAACTAAGTAAATAATACTTTTAAGTGCACAAACATGAAATTGGCAGTATTAGCAAAAGTTTTCTTCCTACCTATTTACCAAAATGTGTCATCTTTTATCTACTAAGATGAAATCACTGATGCACCAGAGAGAGATAGGCTGTATAAATCTGAAGATTCACTGACTATACTCAGTTCTGGGTGTTGATAATCCAAGGCCAGCAATTAATTTAAACAAATATCAATTATCTCCTCACAGAGAAAAACTTCTTCGTAGCTGCAAAGGACATATCTCATATGAGCTGGTTGGCCAACCCTGATAAGGAGAAAGTGTAGATAGCTCAACAGAAAGTCATTCTCAAACCTGAAAAAAATTATGTGTGTGTATGTATAAATATATGTGTGTGTGTGTGACTGTATATACACACACATTATATAGAGAGAGAAGGAAAGGGAATCAACATACCTGCTATGTGCCAAAGATTGTGCTGATCACTCCAGAGATACTACATTTAAAAAGGACGGCAAGACAACCACAGAAAACTTTTAAAAATTGTGACTTTCATGAGAAAGAAGTTGAAGAAAACCTCAATGTCTTCCAATGGGGAAATGGTTAAATACATTAGACACTAACTTTGTAACAGAAAATTATTCAACCATTAAAAAATTGAGGGCCAAGCACAGTGGCTCATACGTGTAATCCCAGCTCTTTGAGAGACTGAGGCAGGAAGATCACTTGAGACCACACATTTGAGACTTGCCTGGGCAACACAGCAAGACCCTATCTCTAAAAATATATATTTTTTAATTAGCTGGGTGTGGTGGTGCACGGCTGTAGTCCCAGCTACTCAGGAGGCTGAGGCAGAAGGCTTGCTTGGGCCCAGGACATTTGAGGTTATGGTGAGCTATGATCATGGCACTGCACTCTAGCCTGGGTGAGAGAACGAGACCCTCTCTCTTAAAAAAAAAAATTATTGTATCTATACTTTTTTATTAGATATATATTTTTATTTATATATGTATATATATATTTTTTTGAGACGAAGTCTCACTCTATCGCCCAGGCTGGAGGGCAGTGGCACGATCTTGGCTCACTGCAACCTTTGTCTCCTGGGTTCAGAGGCGATCCTCTCGCCTCAGCCTCCTGAGTAGCTGGGAATACAGGTGTTGCACCACCACGCCCAGCTAATTTTTGTATTTTTGGTAAAGAAGGGGGTTTCACCACATTGGCCAGGCTGGTCTTGAACTCCTGACCTCAAGTGATTCTCCCACCTCAGCCTCCCAAAATGCTGGGATTACAGGTGCTATCTATACATTTAAATAATATAGATAACACAGTATAGATGACCCTTTTTATAGTAATTTATATATATGTATAACTTAGATAGATAGATGGTAATTTCCAGAAGAAAACATGTTACCTCTGGGAAGTTTTAAGGGGTAGCTATTCTTCTGAATGGTTTAAAGTATTCGCGTCTGCTTGAATTTAAGATGTATATGTATACACATCTTACAATTTATATATATATGAAAAGTAAATTGTTCTCACCTGCATATTACTTTGTAATTATAAAAACATGGTCACTAAAACCAACATGGCTGCAGAATTGTTTTCTGTGCCAACTCTTAAGCACAGGTTGATCTTTTTTTTTTTTTTTAAGCTAAAACTGATCAGAACAGGCTTCCTGGAGCAAGAAACCTTAACTAGGTTCTCTACTATTTTTTTTTTAAGCTAAAACTAATCAGAACAGGCTTCCTGGAGCATGAAACCTTAACTAGGTTCTCTACTAAAATGTACACTGACGTCAGCTCTCAAGTATGACTCAACTCAGTGGAGTATTTGCCTAAGCATTCCAGAATAGCTAGGGTAGGTGAGGCACATGGTTCATTGACATGATCAAGAAAGCATAAAAGGAATCTGCCCAGAGATCTAGGGGCTGCATTTCGTTGTTTACTGATAATATGAATTATTATTCAAGTGAAATCAGCAGTATTTAACAGGAAAAGGTATACGAAGAGGAAAGCCAAAAGGAAAGGGTTTCGCCTTCCAATATTTATCAAGAACCACAGCCTGGACCTGTTTGCTGGCTATGCTTTAGTGTTTTTCCAGATGTTTTTATTCCCATTTCTCCTCATATATCCACCTGCAGTCATCTCTTCATCACTACCACGCCTGTTCCCATGACTTCCTAGTTTCTGTGATGATTTCTGTCTTTTTTCTGTCAGCTCCTCTGGATCATAAATATTTCTAGTCAGTGTAGTTGAGAAGGGTTCTACTCTTAAATTGCAGGACATATATTTTCCTGTCTATATCTATATCTATTCTCACTTCACACGCACACACACAAACACACACACACACACACACACACACACAATTTTTCCTTCCTCATTTTTCTCTTTTTTCTTCCTCCAACACTCCCATTTCCCTTACTCTAATATAGATTTCAACCCTACTCTAAATCAGAGATACCAGCCTGGGCAACATGGCAAGACCCTAGCTCTACAAAAAAATTAGCCAGGTGTGGTGATGCGTGTCAGTACTCTCAGCTACTGAGGAGGCTGAGGTGAGAGGATCCCTTAAACCCAGGAGTTGGAGGCTTCAGTAAGCTATGATAGGGCTACTGCACTCCAGCCTGGATGACAGAGTAAGATTATGTCTCAAAAAAATGAATAAATAAAAATAGTAAGTCAGAGATAGATTTATATATTCCCTGTAAAATGTTTTGTGTGGAAGGAGGCTCATGTCCTGGTCTCCAAAGGATGACAGACTCCACATTCATTTTATAACTTAGCGGCCTTATAATCTAACATTGTTTTAGGTCAGGAACATCCAATCTGCAAGTTTTTCTGTCGAGAGCCGAACTCCAGGAAAACATTGAGTTGAGAAGGGCAGGGCTTGTTCAAATAGGATTATCTTTGTTCATGTTTCTCAGAATCTGAGAGGTTGGCAGCATACTTTAAAGCTGTCCTTTTTGTGTTCCGTTGACGTGTGGTCTCCTGTAATCTTCTGCTTACTAGACTTCTTGATATAGGAAGTCTTTTGTCTCTATCAGAAGTGATTCAAGGGGTGGGACACTAATTTTACACTTAAATAAACCACACCTCCTAAGTGAATAAGAATTCGGCTCACATTCTTATGAAACCCAACACCATCCATTCCAGAGCATTTAAAAGTGCCAAAAGATCACAACTTTCTCTAATACGGTTGAACTACAAAAAAATCCCAAATTGGTAAAGTGGCTCCTCTCTCAGCAATCCCCTGCCCAGATGTCTTTTTTTTTTTTTTTTTTTTTTTTGAGATGGAGTCTCACTCTGCTGTGGTCCAGGCTGGAGTGCAGTGGCGCGATCTCGGCTCATTGCAACCTCTGCCTCCCGGGTTCAAGTGATTCTCCTGCCTCAGCCTCCCGAGTAGCTGAGATTACAGGCATGTGCCACCACACCCGGCTAATTTTGTATTTTTAGTAGAGACAAGGTTTCTCCATGTGATTCACCCGCCTCAGCCTCCCAAAGTGTTAGGATTACAGGCATGAGCCACTGCGCCCGGCCTCCTGCCCAGATATCTACTCTCCGTACCCCGAACATGCCCTGACACTTCCAACCTCCACTCTTTGCTCCTACTCTCCCTGTAGCCACCTGTCCTACTGTTCTTTTGAATACCAGCTTGGTCTCATCTGAGGGTAAATGTCCCAGTAAAATTAAACTCTCCCTCTTGCATCTTCTCATAATTTGTTGTTTGACTTTCTATCTCAGTATCTTGGTCCTGGATCTGAGCTGATCTGACTGATAGGTCTGTCATAGGTCTTGATTATCACATCTATTTAATTAGGCTATTTTGACTGGCTGGGCCACAGTTCCCTTCTTTCACCATTCTATGTATATTTCATATCAAAATTGTTTATATTACTATCTTTCTCCTACAGAGCTCTTCCAGGTTAGAGGTGCCAATCTGGCAAATTAATTGAAGCTAACTTTAGATGATGTCAGTTACTCCTTAGATTGTCTCTTTTATACAACACTTATATTTATAGGAGCTTCCAGTGCTGATATCTAAAATAATTTCACAAAGTATGGCAAGTCTAAAAAAATTATTTTGGTCCCTTAAAAGTCTTCAAAAATTCATCAAATACTGAGCCATATTAGTCTGCCTTCTTCAAGGTCCCATACATCTTTATATCATGCTGGGTTTTGTCCAAATTTCAGCTCCTCTTAAACTAAACTAATATATTGTCAAAATGCTATTTTTGGGGCTGGATGCAGTGGCTCACACCTGTAATCCCAGCATGTTGGGAGGCCAAGCTGGGAGGATCATTTGAGACCAGGAGTTTGAGACCAGCCTGGGAGCAACATAGTGAGACCCTATCTCTACAAAAAAATTTTAAAATTAGGCTGGTGTGGTGGCACATGTCTGTAGTCCCAGCTGCTTGGGAGGCTGAAGTGGGAGAATCACTTGAGCCCAGGAGGCTGAGGCTGCAGTGAGCCATGATCATACCACTGCATTCCAGCCTGGGTGACATAGGAAGACTCCATCCCTAAAAAAAAAAAAAGAAAAGAAAAGAAAAAAAAAAGCTATATTCGTTCTCAATTTTGATATAATGTATATAATCTTCATCAGTACTTATTTACACATGAACACATAGAATCTGGGCTATGGGTTGTACTTGGTGGCAGGCAGGGCATGGAGGAAATTGTAGGCGTGAGATTGGTCATTGCCGGTTAACGACAGGTGCAAACGCTGCTCTTTAAATTTAGCCATTGCATTTGGCGTCCTGTCTCTCAGTCGTCACTTACAGCAACTGTTACTGATTTGGAAAGGATCAAGGAAAGGATGACAGAAAGGGTCACATTTATTAAAAGGCAGAGAGAAAAAGTTTTGTTCTCTTTTATTTAATAAAAACTAACCTAAGGAATGAAAAATAGTAAAAGACTTGGAGAGTATAAAGACAGCTTAAAAAATAGAAGAGGGAGGCCAGGCATGGTGGTTCATGCCTGTAATCCCAGCACTTTTGGTGGCCGAGGTAGGCGGATCACCTGAGGTCAGGACTTCAAGACCAGCCTGGCTAACATGGTGAAACACCATTTCTACTAAAAATACAAAAAATAAGTGGGCATGGTGGTGCATGCCTATAATCCCAGGTACTCTGGAGGCTGAGGCAGGAGAATAGCTTGAACCTGGGAGGTGGAGGTTGCAGTGAGCCAAGATCACACCATTGCACTCCAGCTTGAGCAACAACAGCAAAACTCTGTCTCAAAAAAAAAAAAAAAAAAAGGAATAGAAGGGGGAAGGAAATTATTCAGAGATAATTATTAACAAACTGTTCTTAATTAGGCACTTTAAAAGCCATTCCAGCTGCCAAAACTTGGGAGCAAAAGCATCTAAAATCATTGGTTGAAGCTCAGAAAATAATGATTATTAATTCAGAGTTGGGATAAGAATAGGGGACAAGACCTGGATTGATATAATTTACTAATTCATTCATTGTCAGTCAGTCAAGAAAAATATATTGAATAGTAGGTGCCAGGCAACATATGTGAGGAGAAATTTTCCAAAATTTGCATTCCCTATATTGTGTATTTCTTTTTCTGAAATATTTATCTAACTACCATAACCCTGACCTTGAAATGGAATAAATCCTTCCCATAACTTTGTAGCCCAACATTTACATATCACTCCAAAGAATGAAAGATCCCTTGAGTAATCTCAGAGCATTAACATAACATGAATTTAAAACATACCACCAATGTAATAATCACCCCACTCAATGACTTTATTAAGAAAACATGAAGAGGCCGGACATAGTGGCTCACATCTGTAATGCCAGCACTTTGGAAGGCCAAGGCGGGTGAATCACCTGAGGTCAGGGGTTTGAGACCAGCCTGACCAATATGGCAAAACCCTGCCTCTACTAAAAATACAAAAATTAGCCAGGTGTGATGGCATGCGCCTGTAGTCCCAGCTACTCAGGAGGCTGAGACAGGAGAACTGTTTGAACCGAGGAGGCAGAGGTTGCAGTGAGCCGAGTTCGCGCCACTGCACTCCAGCCTAGGTGACAGAGCGAGACTCCGGAAAAAAAAAAAGAAGACATGAGGAATAGCCAGGTACAGTGGCACACCTATAATCCCAGCCACTGGGAAAGCTGAGGCAGAGGCAGGAGGATCACTGGAGCCCAGAAGTTCAAGACTAGCCTGGGCATCATAGTGAGGCCCTGCCTCCATTAAAAAAAAAAGACACAAAGAAATTGTAATTTTTTTCCTGTCAATGCGTAGTAGAGTACAATTCTTTTTTTTTCTTCTTCTTTTTTTTTTCTTTTATTATTATTATTATTATTATTATTATTATACTTTAGGCTTTATGGTACATGTGCGCAACGTGCAGGTAAGTTACATATGTATACATGTGCCATGCTGGTGCGCTGCACCCACCAATTTGTCATCTAGCATTAGGTATATCTCCCAATGCTATCCCTCCCCCCTCCCCCCACGGACATGGATGAAATTGGAAATCATCATTCTCAGTAGAGTACAATTCTATTTAAATAGTTTTAAGCTACTTCATTGCCTAGGGTATAAACTAAATTTCCGTCTCAGAGAATTATAAGATGACATTGTGTTACTTTCCTCATGCCTTGCTTTGCTAAGATATATATATATTAGGTTGAAATAGGGCCCTTTGGGTTACTCACTATCGGAGAAATAACTAAACTAATAAGCTTGTTAAAATTTAAGCTGGCCGGGCTCAGTGGCTCACGCCTGTAATCCCAGCACTTTGGGAGGCCGAAGTGGGCAGATCACCAGGTCAGGAGATCGAGACCATCCTGGCTAACAAGGTGAAACCCCATCTCTACTAAAAATACAAAAAATTAGCCGGGCGTGGTGGCAGGTGCCTGTAGTCCCAGCTACTGGGGAGGCTGAGGCAGGAGAATGGCATGAACCTGGGAGGCGGAGCTTGCAGTGAGCCGAGATCCCACCACTGCACTCCAGCCTGGGCGACAGAGCGAGACTCTGTCTCAAAAAAAATAAAAAATAAAAAATTTAAGCTGAGTTTTCAGCATCTATAAATTCTACTACTTTAAGGCCCTGAAGCAATTATGCCTATTATCTATTTGATAAAAATATTTCGTTTATTGCCAAGAAGAGAAAATTTTCACATAATACCACTAGATGATTAACCCAAGACAACATGTGAAAGGTCCTTACTCAGAATGCTGAGTTAATTTGAAAATATCTTTATTATTACCTCCCACAATATAGATTTGATATCAAAGAGGATTTGATAAAGATTGTAAAGATGTAACGGTTCTTTTAAAATCAGCCTTTGCTGCTTTGCTGCTTTCTTACCAATTTTGTCTTTTGGAAGGTGAAAAAATATGAAGAGACAAATAACTTCTTGTTTGCCAACCAGGTCCCCTTCCCAGAAATAGTCCTGGGACAGGCTGGGTGCGGTGGCTCATGCCTGTAATCCCAGTACTTCGGGAGGCTGAGGTGGGAAGACTGCTTGAGCTCAGGAATTTGAGCCCACCCTGGACAACACAATGAGATTTTGTCTCTACAAAAAATAAGCAAAATTAGCCAGGCGTGGTGGCACATGCTTGTGGTCCCAGCTACTCAGTAGGCTGAGGTGATAAGATCGCTTGAGCCAGGAAGGATGAGGCTGCAGTGGGCTGAGCTCACATGCCTGCACTCCAGCCTTGGCAACAGAGCAAGACCCCGTCTCTTAAAAAAAAAAAAAAAAAAAAAAAAAAGTCCTTGCCGGGTGTGGTGACTCCCCATCTCTACTAAAAAATACAAAAAATTAGCCAGGCATAGTGGCACGTGCTTGTAGTCCCAGCTACTCGGGAGGCTGAGGCAGGAGAATCACTTGAACCTGGGAGGTGGAGGTTGCAGTGAGCTGAGATTGCGCCACTGCACTCCAGACTGGGCAACAGAGCGAGACACTGTCTCGAAAAAAAAAAAGTCCTGGGACATAAATGAATCTTTTTGAATTAAATTTTACATATAAGCTAATACTAAGCAGGCCAATTTCGAAAAGTAAAACCCTAATCGTTTCTGGAATGCATCCTTTAGGATGGAATTCTCAATTTTTGTTTCATCTTGACAGATACACTTTTAATACATGCTGGTCACAAAGAATAGTTCCTAAAAGCATCTGAATAAATAAAATGAACTTTGGTTTTATACTCTTCCAAATGTGTTAGCTGTAACTACACCGCGTCCAGACATCTCCTAGCTAAAAGGATCTGAAATACTTCTTAAATTTAATTAAAAAATTCTGTAACTGCAGTAATGGCTATCCTTGAGGTCCAAGAAATTAACTCTTTATTTCAACAAATAATATGACTTGGTTAAGTTACCATAGCTAACAAAATGAAGGCTCTGGCCTAACAAAGCTTACCATATAATAAAAACAAGGGAAGCAGGGGAGGATTGTAGGAGGTCATTCACCCAGATTTGAGGATCTGAGAGGGCACTTCTGGGGAAGCAATACTGGGTGAGGTCTGAAAGATTAGTAAGAATAAATGCCAGGGGGAGAGTAGCAACATTTGATATCAGAGAGGCAATAGGAGCAGGTGACAAAGTATCTCATAAAACAGATTAAGGAATTTGTGTTAAGAATTTGTATTGCCGGGCCTGGTGCCTCACCCTGTAATCCCAGCACTTTGAGAGGCCGAGGCGGGCAGATCATGAGGTCAGGAGCTCAAGACCAGCCTGGCCAATATGGTGAAATCCTGTCTCTACTAAAACTACAAAAATTAGCTGGGCGCAGTGGCAGGCGCCTATAATCCCAGCGACTTGGGAGGCTGAAGCCCTGGGTGGCAAAGGTTGAGGTGAGCTGAGATCGTGCCACCGTACTCCAGCCTGGGCAACAGATTGAGACTCCATCTCAAAAAAAAAAAAAAAAAAAAAGAATTTGTATTAAGGAATCTGTATTAAACAATTTAGTATTCCTCTTTTATAAATGAAGAAATTGAGGTTAAGAATCTGCCCAAATTCAGGCTGGGTAAGGTGGCTCATGCCTGTAATCCCAGCACTGTGGGAGGCCAAGGTGAGCAGATCACTGGGGTCAGGAGTTCAAGACCATCCTGGCCAACATGGTGAAACCCCGTCTCTACTAAAAATACAAAAATTAGCTGGATGCTGTGGCTCACATCTGTAATCCCAGCACTTTGGAGCACTTTGGGAGCCTGAGGCAGGCAGATCACCTGAGGTTGGGAGTTCGAGACCAGCCTGACCAACATGGAGAAACCCTGTCTCTACTAAAAATACAAAATTAGTCAGGCATGGTGGCACATGCCTGTAATCTCAGCTACTCGGGAGGCTGAGGCAGGAGAATCACTTGAACTTGGGAGGCCGAGGTTGCAGTGAGCCAAGATTGCGCCATTGCACTCCAGCCTGGGCAACAAGAGCGACACTGTCTCAAAAAAATAATAAAAAATTAAAAAAATTTGTTTTAATACAAAAATTAGCCAGGTGAGGTGGTGGGCTCCTGTAGTCCCAGCTACTTGGGAGTCCAAGGCAGAAGAATTGCTTGAACCCAGGAGGCAGAGGTTGCAGGGTGCTGAGATTGTGCCACTGCACTCTGCACTGTGCACTCTGGCCTGGGTAACACAGCCAGAGCCCATCTCAAAAAAAAAAAAAAAAAAAAAGAATCGGCTTAAATTCAGTTCCCAAACTCAGGAATGAAGGACCCCAGCACTTGTCCTCTTAACTAGTAATGTAATCTGCCCCTCCAGAAACCAGCATTCTTGATGTACAGTCCAATATATGTCTCTTAAAGCTATAATTCAGCATTGCTTTTCTATCTCCCGGGCCATTCAGTTTGCAATGGAAAAAAAAAGCAAGATAGAAGGTTAGAGCTGAAGGCAGGGAGTGGTGGCTCACGCCTGTAATCCCAGCACTTTGGGAGGCTGAGGTGGGTGGATCATCTGAAGTCGTGAGTTCAAGACAAGGCTGACCAACATGGAGAAAACCCGTCTTTACTAAAAATACAAAATTAGCCAGGTGTGGTGATGCTTGCCTGTAATCCCAGCTACTTGGGAGGCTGAAGCAGGAGAATTGCTTGAATCTGGGAGGCAGAGGTTGCAGTGAGCTGAGATCGTGCCATTGTACCATAGCACTCCAGCCTGGGCAACAAGAGCGAAACTCCGTCTCCAAAAAAAAAAAAAAAAAAAAAAGGTTAGAGCTGAAAAAGACTTGAAAGAGTCTCTAATTCAGTCTCTTAGTCCACAACGGAGCCATTGAGGTCTAAGCGCGTACCTGACTTTCCCAAGACCACAAAGCTATTTAGTGGTGAAGGCAAGACTATAATCCAAGTTTCCAAACTCTCAAAGCAGTTCTCTTTTCCCTATACCACAAAATCTGCCCCTCCTACATTCTCTTCCTTTGGGGTAGGTATTAGTATAGGGTCCAAAGTTCTTGTTGACTCTTTGAATGGACTGGCTGATATGGCTAGGAAGGATTGGCCGTTACACATATGCAGCTTCTACTTCCTTGTCTATATGCAATGCCACCTCCAATTTTACACATTAGCAGAGTAGGCAGGTAGGATGTGCTGTGGGAAAAAAAAATCCTGTTTTCTTTTTTGTTGTTGTTTTTGAATCGGAGTCTTGCTCTGTCACCAGGCTGGGGTGCAGTGGTGTGATCTCGGCTCACTGCAACCTCCTCCTACCCGGTTGAAGCAATTCTTCTGTCTCAGCCTCGGAGCAGCTAGGACTACAGGCGCGCACCACCATGCCCAGCTAATTTTTACATTTTTAGTAGAGATGGGGTTTCACCATATTGGCCAGGCTGGTCTTGAACTCCTGACCTCGCGATCCGCTCTCCTGGGCCTCCCAAAGTGCTGGGATTACAAGCGTGAGCCACCACGCCCGGCCAAAAAAAATATGGTTTCAAACTGCTTTGCTACACTAGCTTTGCCTTGATACCTCAAACCCTCACATTATTTGCTCCTTTGGGTTAGAGCACTGGAAACCTCTGTGAAAATGCCTGTGGACAGTATAACTAAAGAAAGATCTTGTCAATACCTTAGCTGAAATTTATTTATGCAATTAGCACTTGCCTCTTGGAAGAGTCCTGACAGAGTAGGACTCTGGAGAGATTAGGATTTTCGTGCAGAATCAAATGGTACAGGATGGCCTAATATGTATGAGGTAGGTTAGAGTGGGAACTGCAGTGAGGGGTCGTGGCATATAAAGTCATTGAGCTCCTGGGGAAAGTGGGAAGGAATAGATAGTGGACCAGAAACAAGCGTAGAGAATGGAGCACTTTGTACAAATTAGAAAAAGAGGCCCTGGCCAGGCGCCGTGGCTCATGCCTGTAATCCCAGCACTTTGGGAGGCCAAGGTGGGTGGATCACCTGAGCTCAAGAGTTCAAGACCAGTCTGGCCAACATGGTGAAACCCCATCTGTACTAAAAAACACAAAAATTAGCCAGGCATGGTGGCGCATGCCTGTAACCCCAGCTACTCAAGAGGCTGAGTCAGGAGAATCGCTTGAACCTGGGAGGCAGAGGTTGCAGTGAGCTGAGATCATGCCATTGCACTCCAACCTGGGTGACAGAACAAGACTCTTGTCTCAAAAAAAAAAAAAAATAAAGAGAGAGAGAGAGAGACCCCTGTTGCACATCCTGGAGCACAGACTGGATTTCCAGCCACAGTGGTCCTCTTGTAGATTCTAGAATAACATTGTTTCACCCAATGTTGTTTTGTTACAATGTTGATGAGGGGGTTAAAAAAAGAATCAATTCCTGGCTCTGGTCACTGTCTGTGCAGAGTTTGCTCCTTCTCCCCATGCCATGCCAACTACTTTCCTCTCACATCCCAAAGTTGTGCACATTAGGTTCGTTGGCGTGTCTACATTGTCCTAGTCTGAGTGAGTGTGTGTGCATGTGTGTGCACGCGTGCATATGTGTGCCCTATGATGGGATAGCGTCCTATCCAGGGCTGGTTCCCACCTTGTTTCCTAAGCTGTCAGGATAGGTTCTGGCCACTCAGGACCCTGAACTGGAATAAACAAGTCGGAAAATGAATGAATGAATGAATATAAATTATTGTAAAATAAAAATTCATAAAGTAGATGATAATCATACAAATACACAATAAAGTAGATGATACTCATACAAATACACAATAAACAATGAGGTATGAAAGCACTCAGGGAGCCTGCTGAATTTGTTCTCATTTACACTGTGTGGTGGGAGGAGTTGCTTCTTATAATTTTCACTCTGCACACATTTATTCCTTGGTTTAACCCACCACCAGTATGACCACTGTTACTGATTCATCAAAAATAGATAAATAATTCTCTTACTTGTTTTTATTAATTTTTTTTTTTTTTTTTTTTTTTTTGAGGGAGGTCTTGGTCTGTCTCCCAGACTGGAGCACAGTGGCATGATCTCAGCTCATTGCAACCTCCACCTCCCAGGTTCAAGCGATCCTTCCACCTCAGCCTCCTAAGTAGCTGGGACCACAGGTGCACACCACCATGCCCAGCTAATTTTTGTATTTTTTTGTAGAAATGGGGGTTTCACCATGTCACCCAGGCTGGTCTTGAACTCTTAGACTCAAGTTATCTGCACACCTTGGCTTCCCAAAATGCTGGGATTATAGGCGTGAGCTACCTCACCTGGCCTAATCTTTCCTAAATGCATGTATAGCTCACATTTATCTCAATATTTAATACTGGAAATGTTTTGAGTCTTTTTTTTTTTTTTTTTTTGAGACTGCATTTTGCTCTGTTGCCCAGGCTGGAGTGCAGTGGTGTGATCTCAGCTCACCACAACCTCCACCTCCTGGGTTCAAGTGATTCTCCTGCCTCAGCCTCCTGAGCAGCTGGGATTACAGGCACATGCCACCATGCCCAGCTAATTTTTGTGTTTTTAGTAGAGACAGGGTTTCACCATGTTGGCCAGGCGTGATCTTGAACTCCTGACCTCAGGTGATCTGCCCACCTTGGTCTCCCAAAGTGTTGGGATTACAGGCATGAGCCACTAAGGCCGGCCTGAGTCTTTATTAACAAGTTTGATGATGTTTTTGTGACCAGGAATATGCCGTAGGAACTTAACTGTTGTTTATATCAATTAGGCTATGATAATTTTTTTTATAGTCAGTTCACCTAAAATCACGGTTTCCAAGAATCTATCAACAGCATTAAGTGAAAACTTACTGTGCACTGAACAATTTGTGACTGACTTGTATCAAGCATATACATCATAATGTTGCTTAGGGACTGCTCTGCCTGCACTCCCGCTGTTGTTAACTATTTCCCAAAATAGCCATAGAAAATGAGAAGGGAGGCAGGGCGCGGTGGCTCAAGCCTGTAATCCCAGCACTTTGGGAGGCCGAGGCGGGCGGATCATGAGGTCAGGAGATCGAGACCATCCTGGCTAACACGGTGAAACCCCGTCTCTACTAAAAATACAAAAAAATTAGCCAGGCATGGTGGTGGGCGCCTTGTAGTCCCAGCTACTCGGGAGGCTGAGGCAGGAGAATGGCGTGAACCCGGGAGGCGGAGCTTGCAGTGAGCCCAGATCGCGCCACTGAACTCCAGCCTGGGCGACAGAGCGAGACTCTGTCTCAAAAAAAAGAAAGAAAATGAGAAGGGAACTAATATTCACACTGCCTAGCTGCAGCTCTCACTGAATCTACTGAGCCCCTACGCTGTGCGGTCACCATGTCTTCACAAAAACTCCATGAATTGTATATTCTCACCCCAGTTTTACAGATGAGAAAAATAATGGTCCAAAGAGCTTAAGTAGTTTCCCTAAGGCACATAACTAAGAAATCATTCAACGAGGTTAAGTATTATGTGCTGAGCTGAGTCAAATTGAGGTCTTCTGACTCATGCTTTTCTTGTCTCACTCTACCACGCCCTGTCACCGAAAATTGCTTCCTTGAGTTTGTGCAGTTGCACATTCTCAGTTATGCGAACCCCGTTTACTTCACTGCATTGACCTTCAATGGGCTGATTTACCACAGGTGAGCTGTTGGCTTCTCATTTGTAAGTGGGCCATTTGGCAAGCAGCATATGGAAGCAGACCCTTTAACAAGGTCATAAGAAGGTTAATTGACTCTAGATTTTAAACTATTTTTCTAAAATCTGAAAGAAAGAAATACTGTTTGATATCGAGTACCAGCTGTTAGTAAGATGTTGTGCTGGGTGCTGTATAGATATTACATTATAACTTCTTGTTTAATTTTCACAATATTCCCATGAGAAAAATACTACGCTAGCCTCCATTTTTCCAATGAAAAACAAACGTGACATTGAGAAGTAACTTGCCAAAGATCTCTTGAGCCCAGGAATTTGAGGCCAGCCTAGGTAACATGGTGAGACCTCGTTTCTACAAAAAATTATTTTCAAAAAAATTCGTCAGGTGTGGTGGTAGCTCCCTTCTAGTCCCAGCTACTTGGGAGGCTGAAGTGGAAGGATTGCTTGAGCCCAAGAGATTCTCGGCTGCAGTGACCCGAGAATCACACCACTGCACCCCAGCCTAGGTGACAGAACAAGACCCTGTCTCAAAAAAAAAAAAAAAAGTTTGTAGCTCAGTGAATTCACTAGTGTCCTTCTCCAGCTTGTTTAGAACGCATAGGAAATTGTTTATAGCAAGTCAACTCCCAGTTCTAACTTTAGGATTCTACCTGCAACTATCATTTTCAACTTATAGTACCCTTGGTGAACACCAAACAAATAGGCATATAGTACCCAGACACATTTGAAGAAATGCATTTCTACTTTATTGCAAAAAAAAAAAAAGACTCACAATCTGATGTCTAATGGTCTAATGTCTATACATTGCTTGGCCATACTGCCCAAGGTAATTTATAGATTCAATGCCATCCCCATCAAGCTACCAGTGACTTTCTTCACAGAATTGGAAAAAACCACTTTAAAGTTCATATGAAACCAAAAAAGAGCCCGCACCGCCAAGTCAATCCTAAGCCAAAAGAACAAAGCTGGAGGCATCACACTACCTGACTTCAAACTATACTACAAGGCTACAGTAACCAAAACAGCATGGTTCTGGTACGAAAACAGAGATATAGACCAATGGAACAGAACAGAGCCCTCAGAAATAATACCACAGATCTACAACCATCTGATCTTTGACAAACCTGACAAAAACAAGAAATGGGGAAAGGATTCCCTATTTAATAAATGGTGCTGGGAAAACTGGCTAGCCATATATAGAAAACTGAAACTGGATCCCTTCTTTGTACCTTATACAAAAATTAATTCAAGATGGATTAAAGACTTAAATTTTAGACCTAAAACCATAAAACCCTAGAAGAAAACCTAGGCAATACCATTCAGGACATAGGCATGGGTAAGGACTTCATGTCTAAAACACCAAAAGCAATGGCAACAAAAGCCAAAATTGACAAATGGGATCTAATTAAACTAAAGAGCTTCTGCACAGCAAAAGAAACTACCATCAGAGTGAACAGGCAACCTACAGAATCGGAGGAAATTTTTGCAATCTACTCATCTGACAAAGGGCTAATATCCAGAATCTACAAAGAACTCAAATTTACAAGAAAAAAACAAACAACCCCATCAAAAAGTGGGCAAAGGATATGAACAGACACTTCTTAAAAGAAGACATTTATGCAGCCAACAGACACATGAAAAAATGCTCATCATCACTGGCCATCAGAGAAATGCAAATCAAAACCGCAATGAGATACCATCTCACACCAGTTAGAATGGCAATCATTAAAAAGTCAGGAAACAACAGGTGCTGGAAAGGATGTGGAGAAATAGGAACACTTTTACACTGTTGGTGGGACTGTAAACTAGTTCAACCATGGTGGAAGACAGTGTGGCAATTCCTCAAGGATCTAGAACTAGAAATACCATTTGACCCAGCAATCCCATTACTGGGTATACACCCTAAGGATTATAAATCATGCTACTATAAAGACACATGCACACGTATGTTTATTGCGGCACTATTCACAATAGCAAAGACTTGGAACCAACCCAAATGGCCATCAATGATAGACTGGATTAAGAAAATGTGGCACATCTACACCATGGAATACTATGCAGCCATAAAAAATGATGAGTTCATGTCCTTTGTAGGGACATGGATGAAGCTGGAAACCATCATTCTCAGCAAAGTATCGCAAGGACAAAAAACCAAACACCGCATGTTCTCACTCATAGGTGGGAATTGAACAATGAGAACACTTGGACACAGGAAGGGGAACGTCACACACCGGAGCCTGTCGTGGGGTGGGGAGAAGGGGGAGGGATAGCATTAGGAGATATACCTAATGTAAATGACGAGTTAATGGGTGCAGCACACCATCATGGTACATGCATACTTATGTAACAAACCTGCACGTTGTGCACACATATCCTAGAACTTAAAGTATAATTTTAAAAAAAGAAAGAAAAAGATGTAAAATAAATATTCTTGCATCCATGTCTCAAAAACCATCAAGTAGCTTAAAGTTTATCTAGAAATTGCCTCAGGCAGAGTGCAGTGGCTCATGCCTTTAGTCACAGCACTTTGAGAGGCTGAGGCAGGAGGATGTCTTAAGCCCAGAAGTTGGAAACCAACTTGGGCAACATGGCAAAACCCTGTCTCTCCAACAAGTACACAAATTAGCTGGGCATGGTGGCGTTCTTTCTCCTATGGTCCCAGCTCCTCGGGAGGCTGAGCTTGGAGGATCACTTGGGCCCAGGAGGTCGAAGTTGCCATGAACCATGATCGTGATACTACACTCCAGCCTGGATGACAGAGCAAGACCCTGTCTCAAAAAAAAAAAAAAAGAAAGAAAAAAGAAAAATAAATTTCCTCAAAGGTAAAAACAAAAATATTGCCAAAACCTTCTAAGAAAAGATAGTAGAAAGAATATTGAAAGTGGTTTTGGAGACCTAGATTGTAAATCTAGATCTACTACCACGCAATCTGTGTGACCTTTGAAACTGCTACTCAACTTCTGCTTCCCAACCTGTAAAATGAGAATACTCAATTCTCTAGGCTGTTGTAAAGATGTAAAAGAGAAAAAAGAAAAAGATAACGTACATAAAGCTGTATGACATCCTAAAAAATGTCAGTTTAATTAAAACAAGAATGTTACACTAAAGATGTTTCTGCATCTTCTAATTTATTGTAAAAAACTAAGAAAGAATTATGAAGAAATGAGATCTCTGTTCATTTGGCTCCTACCTTTCTGGAATTCTGATTTATATGAAAAGTTTCACTGTTGAAGAAGTCTATATGAGTTTTATATCCCTTTAAGCAGTGCAAATGCCTGTGCCCTTGCAAATACCTGTATGCCTGAGGAGGGGACCAAGTGTCAGCTTATATAATGAGAACTCATCTCACTGGCCAGACATAGTGGCTTATTCCCGTAATCCCAGCACTTTGGAAGGCCAACATGGGAGGTATTGCTTCTAGCCAGGAGTTAGAGACTGGCCTGGGCAACAAAGCAAGACCCCCATGTCTACCAAAAAAAATTTTTTTATTTTAAAAAAAGAACTCATCTCACTGTATTGTATCTTTTAGAATCTCTTTCAAATTAGGTGAAAAGCCTCATGATTTCTGACTGGTCTCTTTTATCCATATTTGTAAGGTTAAGCAACAGATGTCTTAAATGTAGGACAAAAGATGGCCCCCCTCCTTCTCTTCTATTTTCTCCTCTTCTTCCCTGCTCTATTCTCAGAGCTTGAAATGGACCACATTACCTTTCAGACTGACAATAGACTAGCCAACACACTTAAAAACTGAGCTTTCCAGCTTGCTGATTCACACCTTCTTTAAGCAAAGAGATGATTGTTTTTAACTCGTAATGTCTTTATTATTTCCTGACTCCTAACAAGCTTCAGTCAACCAAGATCCTTTTGTGTCACACAAGTAAATACTGAAATAGAAAAAACAACAATGTCCAAAAAGAATTTCCATTGGAGATTTTTTTCTCTCAGGTAGGCTAAAAAAATGAATTATTCTGCTCATGTATAATGAAAAGTACTAATGCTGGTTAGCCTCTCATAGCATTAGGGTAACACTTTGATGAAATTCAGTAATTTAGTCTTGCAGCTTAATGGCAGGATCAATGAGCAAGGAGTTAAAAGGCTTGGACTCTATTTTCAGTTCTATCTCTGGCTCATTACCATCACTCTGCCCTCACCATCTCCTATTATTACTGGGAATCTCAATTATGTTAGCAATTAAATTCAGAAAAAACACTCTGTTAGCTAACAAATAAGAGGATGCAACAATCTTATTTCTGCAATTGATGTACCATTATGGTCTCAGACAAGAAATTGGCCAATTTGGTACCCCAGTTTATTTATCTATGAAAAAAATGATAAAGCATTTGCTCATCTTCCTTCCTCCTCCCCCACAAAAATGTAATAATGATCAGGGAATTGGTATCAATGCTATAAAAGATCTTGGATCTCTCTAGAACATCTCTATATAAAGAGGAATGTCCTTTCAATTACTTCTACTGGCACTTTTAGGTACTTAGTACTCTGTGAGTTTGAGCCAGATCAATTCTATTTGGAAAATATTACTATTTATACTGTCATTCTTTGCAGAACATTTGCAAAAATAGAATAGGCTACAGAGAACAGGCTTTAAGAAAACAAAATTATTCCACAAGATTGTTGGCAATTAAAAATTCTTCTGATCCATATTATTATCCCTAACCAAGAAGCAGCTTATTAATTCAGAGCTGTCTATAGCCATGTTGTCTAGGTAACAAACACCAGCTATCAAATGAGGATACTACTCAGTTGACCCTAGCTATTCCAGGATTTTTGCAAAGTGCTTCAGAAAGGTGTGTTGGTAGTGAGGGATCTTAGAATCCAACAATAGTTGACAGAGAGCTTAAAATCTGTTAAGTTTTGTGTGTGTGTGTTAAACCTAGGAAATGTAAAGAGGTATTCACCAGTCTCATGTAAATACCAGAAGGGTGGAAGATAATAAGTAATATCCTATCAGTAAAAGGATTATTATCCTTACAATATCCATTATAATTTTTGAAGATTGTGATTATTATATATTTTGTTATACAATCACATGGTCACATTAGCGAGTACTACTAAATGCAAAGCTCGAATGGTGAAGGGAAATATTCTCGGATCAAGATGTGAAGCGCTATTAATTCAAAGATGAGTCTGAAACAGAAAGATCAATTTATGGGCTAAAAAGAATAGGCCAGGCATGGTGGCCACCCTTGTAATCCCAGCACTTTCGGAGGCCGAGGCGGGCAGATCACGAGGTCAGGAGATTGAGACCACGGTGAAACCCCGTCTCTACTAAAAATACAAAAAATTAGTCGGGCGTGGTGGTGGGCGCCTGTAGTCCCAGCTACTCGGAGAGGCTGAGGCAGGAGAATGGCATGAACCCGGGAGGCGGAGCTTGCAGTGAGCCGAGATCGTGCCACTGCACTCCAGCCTGGGCGACAGAGACTCTGTCTCAAAAAAAAAAAAAAAAAGAATAGAGGAATATAAGTACCAAAAAATCCCATCCGAATGAGACCCAAGATATAGGGTTAGGCTGGTAACTGACAGAGCTCCTTGTAGGCAGATCAGAACTGTAGATGCCTGGCAGCTAGTATCGGAAATTAGTCACTAGGAAACTGGAGTTAAAAGGTAGAAAATCCAGTGACTTTGGTTACAACAGGTACCCATAGAAAACCTAGAAACTGGCCTGGCGCAGTGGCTCATGCCTGTAACCCCAGCGCTTTGGGAGGTCAAGGAGGGTGGATCACCTGAGGCCAGGAGTTTAAGACCAGCCTGGCCAACATGGTGAAACCCTGTCTCTACTAAAAATACAAAAATTAGCTGGGCATGGAGGCACACATCTGTAATCCAAGCTACTCGGGAGACTGAGGCAGGAGAATCTCTTGGACCTAAGAGGCGGAGGTTGCAGTGAGACGAGATCATGCCACTGCACTCCAGCCTGGGTGACCGAGCAAGACTCTGTCTGAAAACATAAATAAATAAATAAATAACATTAAAAAAAAAACCTATAAACTGCTTGAGAACAGATCTTTATTCATTCATTTAATGTTTGTTTGTTTGTTTGTTTTTGAGACAGAGTTTCACTCTTGTTGCCCAGACTGGAGCGCAATGGCACCATCTCAGCTCACCACAACCTCTGCCTCCCAGGTTCAAGTGATTCTCCTGCCTCAGCCTCTTCAGTAGCTGGGATTACAGGCATGAGCCACCACAGCTGGCTAATTTTGTATTTTTAGTAGAGATGGGATTTCACCATGTTGGTCAGGCTGGTGTTGAACTCCTGACCTCAGGTGATCCTCCTCCCACCTCAGCCTCCCAAAGTGCTGGGATTACAGGTGTGAGCTGCCGTGCCCAGCCTATTTTTTTTTTTTTTTTTTTTTTGTCTGAAATGGAGTCTCAGTCTGTCACCCAGGCTGGAGTTCAGTAGCATGATCTCGGCTCACTGCAACTTCTGCCTCCTGGGTTCAAGCGATTCTCCTGTCTCAGCCTCCCAAGTAGCTGGGATTACAGGCACCTGCCACCATACCTAACTAATTTTTTTTGTATTTTTAGAAGAGACGGGGTTTCACCATGTTGGCCAGGCAGGTCTTGAACTCCTGACCTCAGGTTACCCATCTGCCTTGGCCTCCCAAAGTGATGGGATTGCAGGCGTGAGCCACCGCGCCAGCCCATGCTACTGAATTCTCTAGTATTGTCTGAAATATTTCCAATATCTCAGAGTCTGATGGAAAAATATTTTTTAAGATTTAAAAGTGACAAAAACATCCATGCAAAGTTCTTCTTGGTAAGATATTTTATGAATTGGAAGAAGAAATATTTCTCTTTGAAGCAAATAAATACAAAGAATATAAAACATAAAGTGATTGAAAATATACAGGTACATGCCCTTGAGTATATTATATATTTTGCAATAAACTTTTCATAATGCTCCTGAGACTTAAAGCATTGTGAACAATTGAACAATAGAGCCATGTGTACTTATTGTCCTAATTCACTTTTCACATATATTAATTTGCCTAAGAATCACTTAGAGGCTTTTTTTTTTTTTTTTTTTTTTTGAGACAGAGTCTTGCTCTGTCACCCATGCTGGAGTGCAGTGGAGCAATCTTGGCTCACTGCAACCTCCACCTCCCAGGTTCAAGCAATTCTCCTGCCTCAGCCTCTCGAGTAGCTGGGATTACAGGCTCCCACCACCACGCCTGGCTAATTTTTTGTATTTTTAGTAGAGACAGGGTTTCCCCATGCTGGCCAGGCTGGTCTCAAACTCCTGACCTCAGGTGATCCACCTGCCTCAGCCTCCCAGAGTGCTAGGATTACAGGTGTGAGCCACTGCGCTTGACCTTTTTTTTTTTTTTTTTTTTTTTGAGATGGAGTCTCACTCTGTCGGCTAGGCTGGAGTGCAGTGGCACAATCTCGGCTCATTGCACCTTCTGCTTCCCAGGTGCAAGCTATTCTCCTGCCTCAGCCTCCTGAGTAGCTGGGATTACAGGCGCCCGCCACCATGCCTGGCTAATTTTTTGTATTTTTAGTAGAGATGGGGTTTCCCCATGTTGGCCAGGCTGGTCTCAAACTCCTGACCTCAGGTAATTCACCCGCCTCGGCCTCCCAGAGTGCTAGGATTACAGGCGTGAGCCACTGTGCCTGACCCTTTTTTTTTTTTTTTTTTTTTTTTTTGAGATGGAGTCTCACTCTGTTGGCTAGGCTGGAGTGCAGTGGCACAATCTTGGCTCACTGCAACTTCTGCTTCCCAGGTTCAAGCTATTCTCCTGCCTCAGGCTCCTGAGTAGGTAGGATTATAAGTGCCAGCCATGATGCCTGGCTAATTTTTGTGTTTTTGTAGAGATGGAATTTCACCATGTTGGCCAGGCTGGTCTTGAACTCCTGACCTCAGATGATCCGTCTGCTTCAGCCTCCCGAAGTGCTGGGATTACAGGCGTGAACTACTGTGCCTGGCCTAGAGCCTCTTAAAGGTTGAAAAAATAGTTTTTCTTTCTCAAATTTATTTTTTCTTCAAAAATGATCAAATTCTTAGAGAACATATAGAAATTGAGAGCTTCTATAGTCTATGGCAAATATTTCTTGAACTAAAAAAAGTGAAAATAGACCAGGCACAGTGGCTCACACCTGTCATCCCAGTGCTTTGGGAGGCCAAGGTGAGGATTGCTTGAGGTCAGGAGTTTGAGACCAGCCTGGGTAACATAGCCAGATCCCATCTCTAACAACAAAAAAATTAGCTGGATGTGGTGGTGTACATTTGTAGTCCTAGCTACTCAGAAGGCTGAGGTGAGAGGATCATTTGAGCCCAGAAGTTTGAGGTTACAGTGAGCTATGATCATGCTACTGCACTCCAGCCTAGGTGTCAGAGCAAGACCCTATTTCAAAAAAGTAAGAGGAAGGAGAAGAAGGAGGAGGAGAAGAGGATGAAGAGACAAGAAGAAGGAGAGAAAAAGAAAGGAGGAGGAGGAGGAGAAGGAGGAAATTAAATTCCATTGTCACAGCAAAAATTACTAAATTTTTAGCCAGGCTCGGTGGCTCACGCCTGTAATCCCAGCACTTTGGGAGGCCGAAGTGGTGGATCACCTGAAGTCAGGAGTTCGAGACCAGCCATGGCCAACATGGTGAAATCTCATTTCTACTAAAAATACAAAAATTATCTGGTTGTGGTGGCGGGTGCCTGTAATCCCAGCTACTCTGGAGGCTGAGGCAGGAGAATAGCTTAAACCTGGGAGGCAGACGTTGCAGTGACCTGAGACCGTGCCATTGGACTCCAGCCTGGGTGATACAGCAAAATTCCATCTCGAAAAAAAAAAAAAGGAAAAAAAATTACTAAGCTTTCACACTTTTAGATAGGGCTCTACAGGGCTTCATTGCCGTTTTCTCTTTAATAACTCAGATAAAAGGTCAGCAGAAATGTTCAATTTGAAGTAGTTTCCTAGAATTCTATGGCAATGATTTAGAGTCTCATCCACAGTTGTTCCTAACAATGTCTTTACTCCTAACAAGTTTCCTTATCATGGGACAAAGTGTTAGCTCTCCAAAAATAACCAGGAAACAGGACAATAGAAACAGAGCTGTTGTTTGTAAATGGGAAGCATAAAGGGTGAGGGGCAACTCACAGAGAGCAGCTTCATGCTCCCTACATCTCTTTTTGAAAATGATTCTGTCAAAGGTACTTCGTTATAGTAATGTCATGGTTTCTATTATAATTGGCTCCCATTTCTTTTTTTTGGATTACAGGCGTGAGCCACCGTGCCAGGCAATTGGCTCCCATTTCAAAAGAAGCCTATCACGTTGGAAAAGAATGTCAAGAGTATCCAAAAGTTATTCATTTATGTGTTCTTGTTTGTAATTTATAAAGTCTTTCCAGATATGATTTCATTTTACCATCTTGCTTTTATAACCTGTACTATAGTTTGAGTATTTTTCCCCTTAAAAACTCCTGTTGAAATTTAATCTTTGGGCCGGGCATGGTGGCTCATGCCTATAATCCCAGAACTTTAGGAGGTCAAGGCGGGTGGACCACCTGAGTTCGAGACCAGCCTGGCCAACATGGTGAAACCTTTGTCTCTACTAAAAATACAAAAAATTAGCTGGGCATGGTGGCGGGTGCCTGTAATCCCAGCTACTTGGGAGGCTGAGGCAGGAGAATCGCTTGAACCCAGGAGGCAGAGGTTGCAGTGAGCCGAGATCGCACCATTGTACTCCAGCCTGGGCGACAAGAGAGAAATTCTATCTCAAAAAAAAAAAAAAAGGAATTTAATCTTCAATGTGGCAATATTGAGAGGTGGAGCCTTTTAGAGAGGAGTGGGCCATGAAAATTCTGCTCTCATGAATGGATTAATACATTCATATATTGATAAACTAATGAGTTAATGGATTAATGGATTATCAGGGGATGCAACTGGTAGCTTTGAAGAAGAGGAGGAGAAACCTGAGCTAGCATTCTCAAGCCCTTGCCAATTTATGCTTGCACTGCCTATGGACTCTGTTAGAGAGTCCCCACCAGCAGGAAGTCTCTCACCAGATGTAACCCCTTGACTTTGGACTTCTCAGCCTCTATAACTACAAGAAGTAAATTCCTTTACTTTATAAAATACCCCATTTCAGGTATTCTGTTATAAGCAACAGAAAATGGACAACGTCCCTCTTACAGATAAAATGTCTATCTTCTGCTTTGGATTATGTTTCTTTAAACTAAATATTTATACATTTTCTTTCTTCCTTTTTTTTTTTTTTTTTTTGAGACAGGGTCTCACTGTGTCACCCAGGCTGGAGTGCAGTGGTGTGATCTGGGCTCACCATAACCTCCACCTCCTGGGTTCAAGCTATTTTCATGCCTCAGCCTCCTGAGTAGCTGGAATTACAGATGCCCACCACCATGCCCAGCTAGTTTCTGTATTTTTAGTACAGATAGGGTTTCACCATGTTGGCTAGGCTGGTCTAAACTTCTGACCTCAAATGATCTGTCCCCCTCGACCTCCCAAAGTGCTGGAATTAAAGGTGTGAGCCACCACACCCAGCAATTTATACATTTTCTATATGTCTGTTATTACTTCATTTCCTGTTACTGAGCCTAGCTTTGTTATCTTAATAAAGCATAAATAATACCTCCAGTGGAGCTGGGTTTACTCTTCTGACTGATTAACCACACCCTCCTAATTAGAGATTTACTAGTCATTCAGAGAGTAGTACAGTCAGCATCAAAATATTGTGCCACAGGCATATATATAAACACTTTTTAAAATAAATCTACTTTAGGAGGCCAAGGCGGGTGGATCATGAGGTTAGGAGTTCGAGACTAGCCTGGCCAACATGGTGAAACCCCGTCTCTACTAAAAATACAAAAAATTAGCCAGGCATGGTGGCATACACCTGTAGTCCCAGCTACTCAGGAAGCAGAGGCAGAAGAATGGCTTGAACCTGGGAGGCGGAGGTTGCAGTGAGCTGAAATTGTGCCACTGTACTGTAGCCTGCGTGACACAGTGAGACTTTGTCTCAAAAAAAAAAAAAAAAATCTGAAAAAATAGCCAAGAAATTTACCAATCACAATATCCACTCTGCATCTCTATGAGATTAATACACTTAATATTAGTAAGAAAGTCCTCATAGTTACAAAAGTACTATTCTCTATGTTTTCACCAGCTCACAAAAGTCTTCCTCCTCCTCCCCTACCCAACCAATAACCTTCAAATGTTCAAATTATGCAAGGAAAATTTAGAATGAGGGGATTCTCAGGGGAAAGATTTATTGTTTTTCAGAAAACAGTTAAGAGCTTTTAAGAGCTATCTGCAACAACAGGGATGGTTAAGTAAACTATAGTGAATATACCCAACGGAATACTATATAGTTTTTGTTTTATATTTTTTCTAGAATACTATATCGTTTTTTAAAATAATGACATAGGGTGGGTGCGGTGGCTCATACCTGTAATCCCAGCCCTTTGGGAGGCCGAGGTGGGTGGATCACCTGAAGTCAGGAGTTTGAGACCAGCCTGGCCAATATGGTGAAACCCCGTCTCCCTACAAAAAATACAAAAATTAGCTGGGCGTGGTGGCACTCACATGTAATCTCAGCTACTTGGGAGGCTGAGGCCAGAGAATCACTTGAACCCAGGAGGCGGAGGTTGCAGTAAGCTGAGATTGCACCACTAGCCTGGGCGACAGAGCAAGACTCCATCTCAAAAAAAAAAGACATAAATCTATCTTCATTGATGTGAAAAGATATTTATGATACATAAACTGATAAAAGGAGGTTATAAAAATATGTTTTGTTGAACATAAGAAAAAAAAAAGGCCGGGTGCGGTAGCTCACGTCTGTAATCCCAGCACTTTGGGAGGCCAAGGCGGGTGAATCACGAGGTCAGGAGCTCAAGACCAGCCTGGCCAACATGGTGAAACCCCATCTCTATTCAAAATACAAAAATGAACCGGGTGTGGTGGCGTGTGCCTAGAATCCCAGCTATTCGGGTGGCTGAGGGAGGAGAATGGCTTAAACCGGGGAGGTGGAGGTTGCGGTGAGCCGAGATCGTGCCACTGCACTCCAGCCTGGGTGATAGAGCGAGACTCCATCTCAAAAAAAAATAATAAAATAAAAATATAAAATAAAATAAGAAAAGAAAGTGTCTTGGTGTTGAACTCAAAATAACTTTAATTTTCTTCATTTCAAAAAATTTTGATATTTTAACAATTAGCATTTTTTATTTTCATAGACAAAACAAAAAATATATTCCTACTTTTAAAAAAGAATAAATATGAGTTGTTTGGTGATGAGAAAACAGTCTCTCTCTCTCTTTCTCTCCCTCCTTCCCTCTCTACCTTTCAATTCTTCTTGCTTCTGATTGGCTTGCTACTACATACAGGTTCTCACCCCAAGGTGGGAAAGATGGCTGCCCCAGCTCCAGACTCCAAAAGTATACCCACAATTAACTCCAGCAGATGGAGATGATCTTCTTTATTAGCTGTAGCAGAAAAGTCACAGGGCAGCCTGACTTGCATCAGGAACCAACAATGTGGTGGGAAGTGAGCGGGGGTAGCTAGGGAGTGTAATTTTCTGATGGGACAAGTCTTGGTCACAAGATATCTCCTACAGAAAGGGAGGAGAGGGAGTGAGTCCACACTGAGTTCATTCCCAGTAGGACAGACTAGTTTTATCATCTTGAAGGAAAGAGGAAGGGTTGCTGAAAAGACTGAAATAATAGATATATATTACAATATTTATTATAGACTCTCATATTAATAATAAATTTAAAAAGGAATTTCACACTGGGTTTTTCAGTGTTTGGGAAGTGGAAGGCACTATTCAATATCAAAACCACAATACTTATTTATTCAATAAATATTCATCAAGTATCTACTATGTGCCCAGTAGCCTATATACTACTGGGATAGGAAGTAAACAAAAAGCAAACAAGCAAAATATCCCTACTCTCATGGATCATACATGTTCAGACATCAGCAACAACTCTGAAAAATGAGTCTGGAATTGTCCTCTGGCTGGAAATTTTATTGCAGTGGTTGAGATTAAAGAAAATGCACTTTGGCTTTCATGTAATTATTTTTTCACTTGTCTGTGAACACCATAATAAGGTCCTATTCTTGAAAGGAACTAAGCTAAGTCATGAGATTTACAGGCAAGTGAGAGGAGTGCTGGCTTTTGTGCCTTGATATTAATGGAAAATTGCATTATCTAGACACATCCCAAGGTGTTCTGCAGCATCCTTGAGCTTTAAACTTTGTTATTTAACCTGCCCTTACAGTGACACTGGGCAAACCAATCTTGGGTTGCATATTTAATTTCTTTTTTTTTTTTTTTTTTTTGAGATGGAGTCTCACTCTTTCGCCCAAGCCGGACTGCAGTGGCGCTATCTCGGCTCACTGCAAGCTCCGCCTTTCGGGTTCATGCCATTCTCCTGCCTCAGCCTCCCGAGTAGCTGGGACTACAGGCGCCTGCCACCGCGCCCGGCTAATTTTTTGTATTTTTAGTAGAGACGGGGTTTCACTGTGTTAGCCAGGATGGTCTCGATCTCCTGACCTCATGATCTGCCCACCTCAGCCTCCCAAAGTGCTGGGATTACAGGCATGAGCCATGCGCCCGGCCTGCATATTTAATTTCAAGCAAAAATTCTTTTTACAGTTGACTCAGCAAAGAACAAACTTCTTTTTACAGGCCAGTAGGTTAAGGTACATGGATCAGAACAAGATACTCATTTTGTTTCTTGTTAGTGTTTATTCTTGGCATAGCAAACACCTAACACTGAATTCAAAAAGCTTTGGAAGGAGAATCTAAAGCAAGTTTTAGCTAACATACTTTTATGCTTTTTTAAAAAAACTGTTAAGAACGGCCAGGCACAGTGGCACACGCCTGTAATCCCAGCACTTTGGGAGGCCGAGGCAGGTGGATCACAAGGTCAGGAGATCGAGACCATCTTGGCCAACATAGTGAAACCCTGTCTCTACTAAAATACAAATAATTAGCCAGGCGTGGTGGTGTGTGCCTGTAATCCCAGCTACTTAGGAGGCTGAGGCTGGGGAATAGCTTGAACCAGGGAGGTGGAGGTTGCAGTGAGCTGAGATCGTGCCACTGCACTACAGCCTGGCGACAGAGCAAGAATTCCGTCTCAAAAAAAAAACAAAAACCTGTTAAGAACATAGCAATTGTAATTCCCTACCATGGTGAATCTCAACTCAGCTACACATAAGAATCATCTTTTAAAAACTACTGGAATGGGGGTGGGGCCAGGCGAGGTGGCTCACGCCTGTAATCCCAACATTTTGGGAGGGGGAGGTGGGTGGATCACCTGAGGTCAGGAGTTCGAGACCAGCCTGGCCAAAATGGAGAAACCCCAACTCTACTAAAAATACAAAAAATTAGCTGGATGTGGTGGTGCATGCCTGTAATCTCAGCTACTCTGGAGACCAAGACAGGGGAATCACTTGAACCCAGGAGGCGGAGGCTGCAGTAAGCCAAGATCGCGCCACTGCACTCCAGCCTGGGCAACAGAGCGATACTCTGTCTCAAAACAAACAAAAAAATAAATAAACTACTGGGATGGGGTTGAAGGGTGGGGACTAGACACTGATATCCTTTAAAAAGAGCAGTGTAGGCCTGGTGTGGTGACTCATGCCTGTAATCCCAGCACTTTGGAAAGCCAAGGTGGGTGGAGGTTAGGAGTTCAAGACCAGCCTGACCAACACGGTGATCCCGTCTCTACTAAAAATACAAAAAATTAGACAGGGGTGGTGGTGCACACCTGTAATCCCAACTACTCAGGAGCCTGAGGCAGGAGAATCGCTTGAACCTGGGAGGCAGAGGTTGCAGTGAGCCAAGATCGTGCCATTACGCTCCAGCCGGGGTGACAGAGTGAGACTCCATCTCAAAAAAAAAAGAAAAGAAAAGAAAAAAAAAAAAGAGCAGTGTAGGTGATTTTAATTTGCAGCTATGGTTGAGAACTGCCTAAAGAATAAGACAGACCCAAGAGAGAAAATGGTAGACATTTTGAGTCTAGACACACCTTGGTTTCTTTCAAGAATAGGCTCTTACCATGGTGTTCACAGACAAGTGGAAAAAATAATTACATGAAGGCCAAAGTGCATTTTCTTTTATCTCTACTACTGCAATAAAATTTCTAGACAGAGAACAATTCCAGGCTCACTTTTTAGAGTTGTTTCTGATGTCTGAATATGTATGAGCCACGAGGATAGGGATATTTTGCTTGTTTGCTTTTTTTTTTTTTTTTTTGAGGCAGAGTCTTGCCCTATTGCCCAAGCTGGAGTGCAGTGGCACAATCTCGGCTCACTGCAACCTCTGCCTCCCCGGTTCAAGTGATTCTCATGCCTCAGCCTCCCTGGTAGCTGGGACTACAGGCGCACACCACCATGCCAAGTTAACTTTTATATTTTTAGTAAAGACAGGGTTTCGCCATGTTGGCCAGGCTGGTCTCGAACTCCTGCCCTCAAGCGATCCGCCCACCTTGGCCTCCCAAAGTACTGGGATTACAGGTATGAGCCCCTGCACCCAGCCTGTTTTTTGATTACTGCCCATCCCAGATTATACTTGGGATAATCATTCCATTGCTGGCCTGATTGTCATCAGCAGATCACTTTAACTCTTACAATGTATATACTTTTATTTTATTATTTATTAATTTTTTTGAGACAGAGTCTCACTCTGTCATCCAGGCTGGAGTGCAGTGGTGGGATCTCGGCTCACTGCAACCTCTGCCTCCCGGGTTCAAGTGATTCTCCTGCCTTAGCCTCCCGAGTAGCTGGGACTACAGGCGCCCGCCACCACACCCGGCTAATTTTTTGTATTTTTAGTAGAGACGGGGTTTCACCGTGTTAGCCAGGATGGTCTCAGTCTCCTGACCTTGTGATCCACCCGCCTCGGCCTCCCAAAGTTCTGGGATTACAGGCATGAGCCACCGCGCCCGGCCGCCTACTTTTAAAAGGTAAATAATTCTATATTCATTCATCCATCTTCTCTCCTTTCATTATTTTTCTTTCTCCCTCTTTTCTTTCTAATCCATTCATTCAATCACTCATTCATTAAACAAGCATTTAATGAGGGCAAGTATTATGCTAAGTAATAAGGATACAGACATATAATTCATACATTCATTCAAGTATTACAGCATTAATAAGGTAGCACATATAAATTAGTCAACTGGAGATTTTCAAGTAAAGTTCAATTTTTAAAAAAATAGCTGCAAAAAATATACACCAATTTTCCCTCTTTTTGTAAAAAATTGTGTTGAAGTTTGAGTTGTTGTGTTAGGCAAACATCAACATTCCTGACCTGTTGTGCTATTAATGAATCACATAGTAAGTATTCATCTGTCACAGTAATTTTCAATTTCTCATATATTGAATGCAAGAATGTAAACACCTATAATTCATTAAGTCTCACATAAGAAGAGATTAAAAGAAACTACCAACTTTAATTAGGAGTTATCCAAATTTAAGAATCTTCAGACGTCTTTGAGTATTTTGTCAAGTTCTGTTACTTCCGATATACTAAATCTCGCCCAGGAAGGCTAACAGTATAGTTTGATCTTTAGCTACTATAAAATTCCCATATCAAGTTACTTTGTAGGTAAAGGCAGAACAGAAGATTGCTTGAATGTAAGCAGACACTTTCCTCTTCTTTTTTTTTTTTTTTTTAATGAGACTGGGTCTCGCTCTGCTACTCAGGCAATGGAGTGCATTGACGTGATCATGACTCCCAGCAACCTTGACCTCCTGGGCTCAAGTGATCCTCCCACCTAAACCTCCTGAGCAGCTGGGATTTTTTTTCTTCTTCTTCTTTTTTGGTATAGATGGAGTTTCGCTATATTGCCTGGGCTGGTCTCAAATTCCTGGGCTCAAGCGATCCTCACACCTTGGTCTCCCAAAGTGCTGAGCCACCACGCCTGGCCAACATGTTCATGATATTTTCTCCCCTTTTTACGCTTCAGGTTGCAGCTTAGCAGCTGGTCAAAAACCTACTTCAATGGTGAACTCCAAGGCTATGGCCATTAAATCCTCCTGGGGAGCTGGGCATTACCATAGCATAGAAGTAGCTATCAATAATTTTTTTTTTTTTTTTTGAGACGAAGTCTTGCTCTGTCGCCCAGGTTGGAGTGCAGTGGCACAATCTCGGCTCACTGCAACCTCTGCCTCCCGGGTTCAAGTGATTCTCCTGTGTCAGCCTGCCAAGTAGCTGGGACTACAGGCACGTGCCACCATGCCCAGCTAATTTTTTGTATTTTTAGTAGAGATGAGGTTTCACCATGTTAGCCAGGATGGTCTCGATCTCCTGACCTGGTGATCCGCCCACCTCGGCCTCCCAAAGTGCTGGGATTACAGGCGTGAGCCACTGCGCCTGGCCGTTATTGACAAATTTAAAGCTAAGAACAAACACAGGCTCACCTCACCTTCAGAAGTACCACAGTCATTTTTATGCAGTAGTGTATCCACCTAAAACCAGAGAACAAAAGAGAAATATTTTGAAGTAAAATCAACAACAGAAGGAAAACAGCAGGAGGATAGGAAGAGAGAATAATCTTTCTGTTAAGAACAGATTCGAAGCTAACAGATTCCAAGAGAGCAAGCCATTTCCATAGCATAAAGCTCCTTGCAACCAAGAATTTTTATATTGCTATCACCACATAATTGTGTTTATAATGAAGAGTGAGTTTGCTCACAAAAAGAAAAAATACATTCAAAGGAGAATCAACATGAAGAGAATAAAGTATAGCAGGTTCTCAAATAATGTCATTTTGTTCAGTGTTGTTTCCTTAGAATGAGGAGAAAAAAAAATTGATTCCCAGCCAGGGCCACTGACTGCGTGGAGTTTGCACATTCTCCGCATGTCTGCATGGGTTTTTTCCAGGTATTTCAGTTTCTTCCCATGTTCCAAAGATGTGCACATTAGGTTCAGTGGTGTGTCTACATCGGCTCAGTCTGATTGTGGGTGTGTGTGTGTGAGTGCACCCTGATGGAATGGCATATTGTCCAGGGCTAGTTCCTGCCTTGCACCAGAGCTGCCCAGATAGATTCTGGCCACTATAATTGGGTAAATAATTATCTTACTTGGGTAAGTGTGGTGGCATGCACCTGTGGTCCCAGCTACTTGGGAGGCTGAGGCAGGAGGATCACTTGGGCCTGGGTGGTTGAGGCTGTAGTGAGCTGAGATCACACCACTGCACTCCCGCCTGGGCAACAGAGCAAGACCTTGTCTCAAAAAAACAAAACAAAACAAAAAAAACAAAACTTACTTGTTTTTATCAATCTTTCTTAAATGTATGTGTAGCTCACATTTATTTCAATGTTTAGCATTAGAAGTGTTTTAGTCTTTATAAGTTTGGTTGATATTTTTGTGACATCAATTAGCTTATGGTAAAATTGGTTTCATTGTATGTTGAAGTTTTCAAGCACCTGTTGATGATAAGTAAGGACTTACTGTAATTCTAGGTCTAGGGATGCTTATGGTCTAAATGTTTGTGTCCTCCCCAAATTCTCATGTTACCACTATATCTTCCCATTGTGATGGTATTAGGAGGTGGTGCATTTGGGAGGTAATTAAGATAGATGAAGTTATGAGGATAGAGCCCTCATGAATGGGATTGGAGCCCTTATAAGAGTCCTGGGAGGCCGGGTGAGGTGGCTCACGCCTGTAATCCCAGCACTTTGGGAGGCCGAGGCGGGCGGATCACCTGAGGTTGGGAGTTTGAGACCAGCCTGACCAACTTGGAGAAACCCCATCTCTACTAAAAATACAAAATTAGCTGGGTGTGGTGGCACATGCCTGTAATCTAAGCTACTCGGGAGGCTGAGGCAGGAGAATCGCTTGAACCCGGAAGGCAGAGGTTTTAGTGAGCCGAGATTGCGCCATTGCACTCTAGCCTGGACAACAAGCGTGAAAATCCTTCTATTAAAAAAAAAAAAATTCACCACCCATAACCATAACCTTGGGTTGAACATATTTCAATGATATTTAATTTCCATGCATATAGTGAAAGGTTAAAAAAAATCACTGAATCAGAAAAGAGGAAAAGAAGTTTTGGTAATAAGCTTTAGGAGATATAAATACGCAGGTATATAATTTGCTCTGGTAACCTCCAGAAGTATATGTACACAGGCATTTCTAACAAATATGGATAATTTTTTTACACATAGTTATGGGCTGCATACCCTGTAGTGGCCATGATGTCAGAAAATCCATGGTCATATCCCCAAGGTCGACATTGCTGCCTGGTTTCCTAGTTGTAGTTGCAGTGTGGTGATGCAGTGATGTTACAGCTTAACAGAGGCCTCTAGCAATAGGAAGTGACCTGGTGCAGAGTTTCTCACACTTTGTGGTGCATAAGAACCATCTTATGCACAAGAACACCACAAAGTGTGCATAAGATGGCTTTGGTGTGGTGGGTCATGCCTGTAATCCCAGCACTTTGGGAAGCTGAGGAGGGTGGATTGCTTGAGCCCAGGAGTTTAAGACCAGCCTGGACAACGTAGTGAGACTCCCTGAATCTCTACTAAAAATAACAAATTAGCTGGGCATGGTGGTGCACATTTGTAGTCCTAGCTATTCGGGAGGCTGAGGTGGGAGGATCACTTGAGCTTGGGAAGTTGAGGCTATAGTGAGCCATGATCAAGCCAAGACCACATTTTTTTTTTTTTTTTCGAGACAGAGCTCTGTCAGCCAGGCTGGAGTGCAGTGGCACTATCTTGGCTCACTGCAACCTCTGCCTCCTGGGTTCAAGCAATTCTCCTGCCTCAGCCTCACAAGTAGCTGGGATTACAGGCATGTGCCACCACGCCTGGCTAATTTTTGTATTTTTGGTAGAGACAGGGTTTCACCATGTTGGCCAGGCTGATCTGGAACTCCTGACCTCATGATCTGCCCTCCTTGGCCTCCCAAAGTGCTGGGATTACAGGCATGAGCCACTGCACCTGGCTTTTTTTTTTTTTAGACTGAGTTTCCCTCTTTCACTCAGGCTGGAGTGAAGTGGCGCAATCTTGGCTCACTGAAACCTCCGCCCCCCGGGTTCAAGTGATTCTCCTGCCTCAGCCTCTCGAGTAGCTGGGATTATAGGTGCCTGCCACCACACCTGGCTAATTTTTGTATGTTTGGTAGAGATGGGGTTTTGCCATGTTGGCCAGGCTGGTCTCGAATTCCTGACCTAGGTGATCCACCCTCCTTGGCCTCCCAAAGTGCTAGGATTACAGGTGTGAGCCACAATGCCCAGCCCCAAGACCACACTTTGTTTTTTGTTTTTTGTTTTTTTAGACAGACTCTCACTCTGTCACCCAAGCTGGAGTACAGTGGTGTGATTTCGGCTCACTGGAAACTTCGCCTCCTGAGTTCCAGCAGTTCTCTTGCCTCAGCTCCCTAAGTAGCTGGGATTACAGGCACGCGCCACCACATCCAGCTAATTTTTGTATTTTTCGTAGACACGGGGTTTCACCGTGTTGGTCAGACGGGTCTTGAACTCCTGACCTCGTGATCTGCCCGCCTCGCCCTCCCAGAGTGCTGGGATTACAGGCGTGAGCCACTGCGCCCAGCTAAACCACACTTTGAGTAGCCCTGATCTAAAAGTATTTGTAAATTTAAAGGTTCACAAATTCTGAACTTTTATCACATTCCTGTCTGAGCCCATCTGATGGTTGCAGAAGATAAACTCTGGAGAAAATAGAAACTGGCAAAAGGTACATATCCTGTGGCTAGATAGACCCATGATTCTTAGAATAGTGAAAATCGATAAATGTTCAATAGAGTTCCTCTTTGAAACAACTAAGGCTCATTCACTCTATGATGATGCTGGGATAATGTATACAGAAATTAATGGGAGTGTTTGATGAATGGGTTTACAGAAATTGGAAAAATAATTCAGCTTGAAGCAAATATCCTAATTCTAAGTCCTTCACAGTAGTAATTTGATGTCTCTAGACCAGCGGTTGCTAGACCAGCAGCATCAGCATCACCTAGCATTTGTTAGAACTGAAATCCTTGGGCCCTATCCCAGACCAACTGAATTAGAAATTATGGGGGCGAAGCCCAGCAACCTGTGTTTTAAGAAGCCTTCCAGGTGATTATAATGCATGCTAATGTCTGAGGTCACTGCCAGACTAGTGGTTCTCAAATTTAGTATGCATCAAAATCAGAATTACCTGGGAGAATTAGTTCAGTTTAGTTCGTTTTTTGAGATAGTTTCACTCTGTTGCCCAGGCTGGAGTGCACTGGTGTGATCTTGGCTCACTGCAAACTCCACCTCCTGGGTCCAAGCAATTCTTGTGCCTCAGCCTCCAAAGCAGCTGGGATTACAGGCATGCACCACCGCACCCAGCTAATTTTTGTATTATTAGTAGAGACGGGGTTTCATCATGTTGTCCAGGCTGGTCTCAAACTCCTGACCTCAAGTGATCTGCCTGCCTTGGCCCCCCAAAGTGCTGGGATTACAGGCATGAGCCACTGCACTGGCCGAGAATTAGTTTAAAATACAAATTCCTGTTCCTTCCTCACCATAGGCCAAACTTTTAAATACTTTTGGGAATTCCAACGTAGGCAACATTTTGAGAAACACTACCTGAAATTAGAGGCTTTCAAACTTTTTTGACCAGGACCAACATTTTACATCAAGACTCACAAAATATAAACATATTTATAATTAAAACAAGAGTTTCACAAAACAATTGTTACTCCTGTACATGCAATGTACTCTGTTGTTTTCTGATCTATTTCATTGAAACAATGCTGGTGGCAGAACCACTAGAATGATTTCATGACCCACTAATGGGTTGCAACTGCAACTTGAAAAACACACCCTGGATCAGTGCTTCTCAAATTTTCCAGTAAACCTGAATGACCTGGAGATCTTGTTATAATACAAATTCTAATTCAGTAAGACTGGGGTGGGGCTTGACATTCTGCATTTCTAACGAGCTTCCAAGTGTTACTAATGCCATGTAGTACATATATTACACTTCTAATATTAATAGCAAGGCCTGGACCATAAAGAATGCAAAGAGGTGGCAGCAAATTTGATGTCTCTCTCTGTCATGAAACTACCTCCCTTTATGATAGTGAGCTTTAGAAGAAATTGCGACTAGACTAGTGGCATTATTCTGCCCAGATGTGGTAGACCGTGAGCTGTCCTTTAAGATCATTGCCACAGCCTGGCAAGGTGGCTCACACCTGTAATCCCAGCACTTTGGGAGGCTTAAGGGGACAGATTGCTTGAGCTCAGGAGTTCGAGGCCAGCCTCGCCAACATGGTGAAACCCTGTCTCTACAAAAAATACAAAAATTAGCTGGGTGTGGTGGTTTGTGCCTGTAGTCCCAGTTACTTGGGAGGCTAATGGCTTGAGACCAGGAGGCGAAGGTTGCAGTGTGCTGAGATCATGCCACTGCACTCTAGCCTGGATGACAAAGCCAGACCCTGTCTCAACAAATAAAGAAATAAATAAATAAAAACAAAAAAAGATCATGGCTGCTATTTATGCAATTCTAACTCTCAATCTACATGGGTGTAAGTAGATGCTGATTCTCAGCAGACCATGTCAGATTAGTGCATTCATGAGAACCCAAAAGATTTTTGTCTTTATCGTCTACCTAATTTAATCCCAGAGTAGGATTGCCTTACTCGCTCTTGGTGAAATACCAGAATTGAAAAAATAAAACTCTAGGATCATGTGGTTCTAGGACAAAAATATGTGTGTCTTATGTCACATTATTAAAATATTCCTTCGTATGTAGGTGGGGAAGGTCAAAGAAGATAGAGGTCAGGGTATTGCCAAATCAAAGTTGGCTGACTGACCTTGCAGGTGGGTGCTACTTGGGTGAATTCACAGGCTAAGATCTGGCCCTCAGTCTTGCAGGCTTGGAGGCTTGATATGTCACCAACAGAATGGTGCCAAGTCTCTCAGAGGGCTGACTGACATTAACCTAGCTCACAGACACTAATCTATAAAATATGAATGCTGGATTGTTTACTTTACAATGAGAAATATAACTGCCAAGAGGACTGACACTTGTGTCCTTATATTTGTGTCCTTTCTCTTCTTGTAGGAGGTTTGACATGCAAAGGCAAATTAAATGACAAGGTTGCTGGATGAGCATGGAATCAGGGAAAGAGAAGTTTGTTTAATATTTCAAAGGTTTATGCATCATCTCCATAACAGAGAATTTACCCGCTAAAGGGCACCTTTTCCCTTTAGATAGGACCCACCAGTGTCTGTCTCTGAGAGCATATTTTCTAGACTTCTGCAGCTGAGTGATCCACATTCTGATTGAACCTTTCTTTAACCATATGAGTACATTTAGTCAGTACATTAAGGATTTTAGGCCAGGGGAAGTGATTCATGCCTGTAATCTCAGCAGTGTGGGAGGCTGAAGTGGGAGGATTGTTTGACTCCAAGAGTTCGAGGCCAGCCTAGGCAAAAATAGGGAGACCCTACCCCACTCCCCTACCTGTCTCTACAAAAAATAAAAAAATTAGCTGAGGGTGGTAGCAGTACCTGTAGTCCCAGCTACTAGGAAGCTGAGGCTGGAGGATCACTTGAGCCCAGGAGGTGGAGGCTACAGTGTGCAGTGAGCAGTGATGGTGCCACTGCACTCCAGCCTGGGTGACAGAGTGAGATTCTGTCTCAAAACAAAAACAAACAAACAAAAAAGGATTTTGAGTTTTTGCATGTCTCTGATCTAATTCCTAATTATGTGCTACCTGTGTGGTTTCTCAGAGGGCTATTTATTTTTATTTTTGAGATGGTCTCACCCTGTCACCCAGGCTGGAGTGCAGTGGCACCATCACTGCTCACTGCACACTGCAGTCTCGATCTCCCAGGCTCAAGTGATCCTCCGGCCTCAGCCTCCTGAGTAGTTGGGACCCCAGGCACACGCCACAATGCCCAGCTTAATTTTTAATTATTTTTGTAGAGACAGGGTCTCCCTATGTTGCCCAGGCTGGTCTCAAACTTGTGGGCTCAAGTGATCCACCCGCCATGGCCTCCCAAAGTGCTGGGATTATAGGCATGAGCCACTGCGCCCGGCTAACAATTTTTTTTCATTTTTTTGAGACGGAGTCTCGCTCTGTCACCCAGGCTGTAGGGCAATGGTGCCATCTCAGCTCACTGCAGCCTCCACCTCCCAGGTTCAAGTGATTATCCTGCCTCAGCCTCCCAAGTAGCTGGGATTACAGGCGTCTGCCACCACACTTAGCTAATTTTTGAATTTTTAGTAGAGACGGAGTTTCACCATTTTGGTCAGGCTGGTCTCGAACTCCTGACCTCAAGTGATCTGCCCACCTCGGCCTCTCATAGTGCTGGGATTACAGGCATGAGACACTGTGCCTGGCCTAATTTTTTTTTTTATTTTACTTATTTTTATTTTTAGACGGAGTCTCACTCTGTCACCCAGGCTGGAGTCCAGTGGCGTGATCTCAGCTCACTGCAACCTCCGCCTCCTGGGTTCAAGCAATTCTCCAGCCTCAGCCTCCCAAGTAGTTGGGATTACAGCCACCCACCACCACACCTGGCTAATTTTTGTATTTTTAGTAAAGACGAGGTTTCGCCGTATTAGCCAGGCTGATCTCAAACTCCTGACCTCAGATGATCCGCCTGCCTTGGCCTCCCAAAGTGTTGGGATTAGAGGGGCACCGCACCCAGCCAATTATTATTATTTTTTTAAGAACATCTTATTTGCCCCCTTTTATGGTATGAACTACCTAAGTTTATGCGTTATTAGGGTTAAGGAAATATAATTACCTCCCCATTTCAGTCTAAATATTTTCAATCTTTTTAAAAATGTAATTTCTATTAAAGATATACATTAAATAGTTTTTTTTTTTTTTTGAGACTGAGTCTCACCCTGTTGCCCAAGCTGGAGTACAGTGGCGCGATCTTGGCTCACTGCAACCTCCGCCTCCCGGGTTCGAGCGATTCTCCTGCTTCAGCCTCCTGAGTAGCTGGGATTACAGGCGCATGCCACCACGCCTGGCTAATTTTTGTATTTTTAGTAGAGACGGAGTTTCACCATGTTGGTCAGGCTGGTCTCGAACTCTTGACCTTGTGATCCGCCCACCTTGGCCTCCCAAAGTGCTGGGATTACAGGTATGAGCCACCATGCCCGGCCAATGCTAAAACATTATAATAAAAAATATGCAACGCTGCTCCTCCTCTCCCAAACCTATCCCTGCAACCAGCTACCCAGAGGCAGCCATTTTCAACATTTAAAAACTGTTTCTATTGGTGCTAACCTCTATCTGTGTTTCTAAAGAATATCTTTATGCTGTTATTTCTTTAGTTTTCCATTTTAGACATTATTTACTGACTTCCTTCTACGGAAAATAAAGAATTAGAAATCCTATCGTTTCATCCACACATTTACTTGTCCTTCTAAACTGCCTATTTAATTGTAGCACAGTGTTTTATTAGGTCAATAATTAGTGTTTACAGCATTAGGATTATATAAATATTATTCATTGCTTAGCCATAAGGTGTACTATGAAAGCATTCCCTTTTTTGTACAATTTCTTGGCTTTCCTGGAGTTTATGATTGCCTTCCCCCACCCCAACCCCCAGTTAGCTCTTTTTTTTTGAGATGGAGTCTCACTCTGTCGCCCAGGCTGGAGTGCAGTGGCACAATCTCAGCTCACTGGAACCTCCGCCTCCCAGGTTCAAGCGATTCTCCTGCCTCAGCCTCCCAAGTAGCTGGAATTACAGGCGTGCACCACTGGGTCCGGCTAATTTTTGTATTTTTAGTAGAGACGGGGTTTCACCATGTTAGCCAGGCTCGTCCCGAACTCCTGACCTCAGGTGATCCACCCACCTTGGCCTCCCAAAGTGCTGGGATTACAGGAGTGAGCCACCATGCCCAGCCAGCTCTTTTTAAAACACACACACACACACACACACACACACACGCTATAACTTAAAACAGTTTTAGATTTACAGAAAAATTGTGAAAATAGTAGAGTTCTCATATACACCATGCCCAGTTTCTTCTATTATTAATATCTTGCACTGGTATGATACATTTGTTGTAATTAATGAACCAATATTGGTATGTTATTATTCACAAAAGTTCATACTTTATTCAGATTTTCTTAGTTTTTACCTACTCTTCTTCTTCTTTTTTTTTTTTTTGAGACAGAATCTCACTCTGTCGCCCAGCACCTAGGCTGGAGTGCAGTGTCACGATCTTGGCTCACTGTAACCTCCACCTCCCAGGTTCAAGCAATTCTCCTGCTTCAGCCTCCTGAGTAGCTGGGACACAGGCGTTGCCACCAAGCACGTACAGCTTTTGTACTTTTAGTAGAAATGGGGTTTCACCATGTTGGTCAGACTGGTCTCAAACTCCTGACCTCAGGTGATCCACTCATCTCGGCCTCTCAAAGTGCTGGGATTGCAGGCATGAGCCACCTCGCCTGGCCCTATTCTTTTCTTATTCCAATATCCTCATCCACATTCTTTTTTTTTTTTTTAAAGTTTCCTCAAATTTAATGTTTTAAAGAAGTACAACTATCATTATTAATACTGCTATAGTTATATATATGTTAAAGTTCCTAGGCTATATATGACTATCAAGTAATATCAGTAAGCATTCCTATCATAATATTCAAGCAAGTGAAGTAATGTTGCCTTTTTGAGGGAAAACATATTTTGAAACTTTTACAAGCAGACATAAAGACAGTTGACATTTCCAACAAGGCACACATAATTTATGAAAATCTATTATGTTCCCAACTTAGTACCACATTCTATTTAGTAGCTACGTCTTCTTAGTTTCCTCTTTGCTGTAACACTTCCTCAGACTTCCCTATATGTTGATATTTTGAAGAGTACGAGTTGGGCATTTTGTACAATATCCCTCAATTGAAATTTGTCTGATATTCTTCTGATGATAGATTGGGGTTCTTTGTTTTTTGGGGAAAGACAGTGGAGGTAAAGTGCCATTTTCACCGCCTTTCTATATGGTCACTGTATCAGTTTTTAAAATTTTCCCTCCTGGAGGCATTTCTTCTGGAGCCCTCTGCACTGCTCCAATTTGGATGTGATTTTCTCTCCAGCCCTGCCAACTGTCATTCTGAGATTTGCCTTCACAATTTTCCTTGAGATTCTCTTTACCTACCTTCTGTATTAGATTTCCTGTTTCCTGGATCTCTTTTCTTCTTTTTCAGTTTAGTTTTTCATTTGGGTGGAATATACCCTCCAGTAGACGTCTGAGAAAGGGTATTTAGGAGATAAATTTTTTGAGTCCTTGTAGTCTGAAATGACATTATTCTGTTACGTTTGATTGATAGTTTTGATTATTTTGTTATCTTATTCGATAATTTCTTCCACTCCATTTTTTCTGTTCTCTCACAGTCATATGTTAGGCCTTCTGTATTGGTACTTTAATTTTCTTATCTGTGTTACCTTTTAGGAAATTCCCTTAAATCTTTAATTTTATCATGTTTAATTTACCAGTTATTATTCTTTATATGTTCTTTTAAAAAATGATCTTATGTCTAGTTCATGAATGAAATAACTTCTTTTCTCTAAAGACACAAATTTTTAAAGGGTGTGAAGCTGGACATGGTAGCTTGAACCTGTAATGTAGCTTGCACATGTGGCCACCATGCCCAGCTTCACACCCTTTAAAAATTAGTGTCTTTAGAGAAAAGACTACATGTACAAATAGTCCTAGCTACTTGGGAGGCTGAGGCAGGAGGATTGCTTGAGCCCAGAAGTCCAAGGCTGCAGTGAGCTACAATCTTGCCACTGCACCCTAGCCTAGGTGAGAGAGCAAGACCTTGTCTCTAAAAAAAAATTTTTTTTTTTAAACAGAGTTTCACTCTTGCTGCCCAGGCTGGAATGCAATGGCATGATCTCGGCTCACTACAACCTCCACCTCCGGGTTCCAGCAATTCTCCTTCCTCAGCCTCCCAAGTAGCTGGAATTAATTACAGGCATGCGCCACCACGGCTGGCTAATTTTTTGTATTTAATAGAGACAGAATTTCAACATGTTGGTCAGGCTGGTCTTGAACTCCTGACCTCAGGTGATCCACCCACTTTGGCCTCCCAAAGTGCTGGGATTACAGGCGTGAGCCACGGTGTCCAGCCTTTTCTGTTGACTCTTTATTGTCCTTTCATAGTTACGAGTAAGGGCTGAAAAACCTGAATGCAAGTTTATTGTGTATGGGTGAGGCTTGTTACCTGGTGGGAATTCCTATAAAGGGAGAAGCTGGTGACAGGCTTCTGCCTGGGGCCCATTTGATTGGCTGCCATCATTCTAGGAGCTAAATAAGAAACCATCAATGAGGGTGTCTTACTCCTTTTGTGTTGCTATAAAGAATACCTGAGGCTGGGTAATTTGTAAAGAAAAGAGGTATCTTTAGCTCATGGTTCTGTAGGCTGTACAAGGAGCATGGCACCAAAATCTGCTTCTGATAAGGGCCTCAAGCTGCTCCCACTCATGGAGGAAGGCAAAGAGGAGCCCATGTGTGCAGAGATCATATGGTGAGAGAGGAAATGGCAGGGGTGGGGGTCGGGGGTTAAGGGATGCCAGGCTATTTTAACTATCAACTCTAATGGGAACGGCCGTGTGGGGTGGCTCACGCTTGTAATCCCAGCACTTTGGGAGGCCAAGGTGGGCAGATCTCTTGAGGCCAGGAGTTCAAGACCAGCCTGGCCAACATAGTGAAACCCTGTCTCTACTAAAAATCCAAGAATTAGCCAGGCATGGTGGTGCGTGCCTGTAGTCCCAGCTACTGGGGAGGCTGAGGCACAGGAATCCCTTGAACCCGGGAGGCGGAGGTTGCAGTGAGCCAAGATCGCACCACTGCACCCCAGTCTGGGCAACAGAGTAAAACTCTGTCTCAGAAAACAAAGGAAAACAACAACAACAACAAAAAACTCTCATGGGAACCAAAAGAGCAAGAACTCGCTCATTGCTGCAAGGACAACACCAAGCCATTCACGAGGGATCATGCCCCATGACCCAAACACCTACCATTAGTCCCTGTCTCCGACATTTGGATCAAATTTCAACATGAAATTCAGGGGGAAAAAATCCAATCCTATAGCAAGGGTCAGTTTCAGGATTGAGGAAACTTTCAGTTAATGCCCTTTTGACGTTTTAAGCCTCATCCTTGCCCTCTACCTTGCCTAGCTTGAGTAGGAGAGACTCAGCCAGCAGGGTAGAGGGAATCTGTGGTTCTGACAGTTTTTGTACATATAAACTATTAACCTACTCACCTGTTTTCAGCTCACTCCACAGCTTCAGATGCACCTAATATCTCTAATTACTGAAACGTTTTGGCTTCTGCAGCATTATCATCTTGCTTCTTGTGCTTCTCCTTTGGCAAGACAGATTTCAATTGCTCTATCTCTCTTTCACCAAGTTGACTACTCTTCCATCCATCTATTTGCATCAACTTCGTCTCCTCCCTTTCCATATTTATTCATATCTAATAAAGTGTCAGAAGCTTTTTTATTCCACCTCCTAAATATCAATGAAATTCACTACCCCTTGGCCAGGCGCGGTGGCTCACACCTGTAATCCCAGCACTTTGGGAGGCCGAGACGGGCAAATCACCTAAGGTCAGGAGTTTGAGACCAGATTGGCCAACATGGTGAAACCCTGTCTCTACTAAAAATACAAAACTTAGCCGGGCATGGTCGCGTGTGTCTGTAATCCCAGCTACTCGACAGGCTGAGGCAGGAGAATCGCTTGAACCTGGGAACTGGAGTTTGCAGTGAGCCGAGATCACGCCATTGCACTCCAACCTGGGTGACAAGGGTGAGATTCTGTCTTAAAAAAAAAAAAAAAAAAAAAAGGCCAGGCGCACTGGCTCACACCTGTAATCCCAGTAGTTTGGGAGGCTGAGGCGGGAGGATCACCTGAGATAAGGAGTTTGAGACCATCCCGGCCAAAATGGTGAAACCCTGTCTCTACTAAAAATACAAAAATTAGCTGGGCATGGTGGTGCATGCCTGTAATCCCAGCTACTCAGGAGGCTGAGGCAGGAGAATCACTTGAACCCAGGAGGTGGAGGTTGCAGTGGGCCAAGATTGCTCCACTGTACTCCAGCCTGGGGACAGAGGGAGACTGTCTCCAAAAAAAAAAAAAATTCACTCCCCCTGCCCCATCTCTCCATTTCTCCATTCCCACTGTCATTTCTTTAGTTTAGGCTCTTATCATTTCTCCCCTACACATTTGCAACAAAAACCTACTACTTTCCTGTTTTAAATCTTTGTCCATTTCCACTGTTTTACCCCCTCCATCTCCCAGAATTTTCTTTCTAAAACATAGTTCTCATTTTTTTCACTTCTGCTTAAAATTATTTGAAGTGTTTCTTACTATTTACTAGAATAAATTCCAAAATCTTCCTACGTGACCCCCCTTCAAAATCTGAATCCTGCATGCCCTTTCCAGTCTCATTCCTTGCTACCACCTGCAATGTGGTACTCTACTTACAAAGAAAATTAAACCACTTGTCATTTTTTGACAAACTTTTTGGATATTTCATAACTCCTTTCCTCTTCCTAAATGTCCTTCCCTTTTCCACTTTCTGGCAAAGTGTTACTCATTCGTCCAAGCTCAGGTCAAACATTACCTCCAATCAGCCTTTCCCAATTCCCGAAATGAGTTAGTCATTCCCTCTTCTGTACTCCCATAGCCTTCTCACAAACATCTATCATAAACATTTTATATTTGTGCAGTGATTGTTTATGAGTTTATTTCTCACAGAACTTGTTCTACTCATCATTGAACCCACCCTTTCTCTACCCACCTCTTACCCCTCAGCATATAGTAGGATACCTGGAACACAGTAACAGGCAGCTAACATTTATTGAGCACTCAGGCACTTAATAAATATTTGTTGAATAAATGAAGGCAACACATGAGAGATCTGAGAAAGTCTAAGAGTTCCTACCCTTAGAATTTCCTGAAATCCTGATTATAGGGGTTTATATAAAACATACTTGCAAGCATGGGTGTGCATCTCCTTTATTGTGTTTAATGACAAGAAAGGCACATAAACTTCAAACAGGCAAGGATATAACCTACACAGACCTGACTACAAGGCATTCTGAAACTGGCTACAACGTAGTCACCAGAAAGTGGGAACTTTTATGTCTTTGGGTTTTGTTTGTTTGTTTGTTTTTGAGATGGAGTTTCCTTCTTGTCACCCAGGCTGGAGTGCATTGGCATGATCTCGGCTCACCGCAATCTCCGCTTCCCGGGTTCAAGTGATTCTCCTGCCTCAGTCTCCTGAGTAGCTGGGATTACAGGCATGCACCACCATGCCCAGCTGATTTTGTATTTTTAGTTGAGATGAGGTTTCTCCATATTGGTCAGGCTGGTCTCGAACTCCCGACCTCAGGTGATCTGCTGGCCTCGGCCTCCCAAAGTGCTGGGATTATAGGCATGAGCCACCATGCCCGGCCTGTCTTTTTTTACTATTGTATCCTCAGTACCTGGTACGTAGTAAGTGCTTTCATTAGTCAGGGTACCAACAGGAGACAGATGACACACTCAAAATAGGATAATTTGAGGAGAGACCATTTAGAAAGGTATAGGTGGGGTGGAGAGGAACCACAAATTATAGCAAAGTAACCTGGGACTTGTAACAGTGAAAAGCTGTTACCACCACCCTAGGTCTAAAGGGAGAGGTTATGTAGAGTGGGCTGCCCTGCCTTGAGAAGAACAATGACCATCAGTCAGATACTTGAGTGCCAGGATAGACACCCCCATGAGGGTAACCTCAGTTCAAATTACAATGTTCAAAAAGATGTAGGAAAACTCAGGCTTAAGTGACTAACATTAATGTGTAAGGAATCTAATCTAGCATGGGGATCAAGCAGCAGTAGTCTCTGAGCCAAGGCTGGCAAATGTGTAGCATACATGCCTCCATTTTTCGCTTCCACATTCCCCAACCTGGCCTCCAAGACAGATTTTTTTTTTTTTTTTTTTTTTTTTTGAGACAGGGTCTTGCTCTGCTGCCCAGGATGGAGTGCAGTGGCACAGTCATGGCTCACTGTAGACTTGAACTCCTGGGCTCAAGCAATCCTCTTGCCTCAGCCTCCTGAGTAGCTGGGACTAAAGATGTGCACCACCATGCCTGGCTAATCTTTAATTTTCTTGAAGAAATGGGGTCTTGCTAGGCATAGGAATCATGTCTTTTTTACTAATCAGCTGATGGTACGGCCAAGCAGATGCTAATACAGCTCAGGCTGGTCTTGAACTCTTGGGCTCAAGTAATACACCTGCCTTGGCCTCCCAAAGTGCTGGGATCACAGGTGTGAGCCACCACGCCCCACCTCCCCAAGGCAGACTTAAAAAAATATATATCAAATAGAGTCCTCTTTTCTAGTTCACCCAGAAAAGTCCTTACAGTACTTCTCAAAACAGTGCTTCAACCAGTGACTACAAGTAAACTACTGTTACCTGGTATAAAATCTATTTGCCAAACTGATTCTAATCAAATAAGGATACTAATAGGGTTGGTAGGATCCTTCTAGTTTGAAGTAGACCCCTAGGATCAGCTGGGGATACAGAGGTTGGGTCAGGTCCCATGGAGAAGGAACTGCCAAGTGCTAGATCAAGTGGATTTTTTAAGCCCCAGACAGCCAGGTTGGGTTCAAGTTAGGATTTTGGTCCCAAGAAAGAAAATAAAAATGCAAATTAGCAATCAAAGTAAAAATACTACAGAATTTACCAGTAAATTCTATAGTAATTTACCAGTAAAAATTCTGGTAAAAAAAAAATGAGAATTGGAGGAAAGGCATAATAGGAGGCATATTGGATATGTTTAATGGAGGAAGATTGACTTCAGGCTCGTGCTGATGGAAATGATGTTTCTAATATACTATTAGACATGGTGTGGATTGCCTCAGAAATTTGGTGACTGAATTCACAAGTCAGATCTTAGGTACCTCCAGCTAAGCGGAGCAAGACAGGAAAAGGAGTCATAAGCTGCTTTTCTTTTTTTCTTCTCCCATTTATTTTGACTTTCTAAATTAAGCCAAAAGGTTTTGCTGTGCATACTTAACTAAGATAATCACACGTGATCATAATAACTACATTTACTCAGTATCTACTATGTATTATACTTTAGATTTGTTCTCATTAATCTACATAATATCTCCATAAGGTAGTTATAATTATACTTTATAGATGATGAAATAGGAGTTTAAAGTTGTGGCTCTAGGGTTTCAAACCAAGCTTATTTGGCTCTAAAATCTGTATTATTTCTTTCTTTTTTTTTTTTTTTTTGAGACTGAGTCTCACTCTGTCACCCAGGCTGGGGTGCAGTGGTGCGATGTGGGCTCACTGCAACCTCTGCCTTCTGGGTTCAAGCGATTCTCCTGCCTCAGCCTCCCAAATAGCTGGGACTACAGGCGCATGCCACCATACCCAGCTAATTTTTGTTTTTTGTTTTTTGTTTTTGATATAGAGTCTCACTTTGTCGCCTAGGCTGGAGTGCAATGGTACGATCTCGGCTCACCGCAGTCTCTGCCTCCTGGGTTCAAGCAGTTCTGCCTCAGCCTCCCGAGTAAGCTGGGATTACAGGCATGCACCACCATGCCCAGCTAACTTTTGTGTGTTTAGTAGAGAGGGGATTTCACCATGTTGGTCAGGCTGGTCTCAAACTCCTGACCTTGTGATCCACCTGCCTCGGCCTCCCACAGTGCTGGGATTACAGGCGTGAGCCACTGCATCAGGCCTAGTTTTTGTATTTTTAGTAGAGATGGAGTTTTGCCATGTTGGCCAGGCTGGTCTCAAACTGCTGACTTCAAGTGATCTGCCCGCCTTGCCCTCCCAAAGTGCTAGGATTACAGGTGTGAACCACTAAAATCTGTATTATTTCTGAAACATTAACTGCCTATGCTATCCTGTTGAGATCATGACTTCATCCAAACTCAAGTTTTGGATTCTTCAGAGTCCTCATACACAATGACAAGCAACTTTAAGCAGTACTACCTTACTGCCTTAAATAGTAAGCCCATAGGAGGATACACATTAGTATATTACCAAATATTAGCATGGTTAAGAATAACCAGGCCAGGCCCAGTGGCTCATGCCTGTAGCTCCAGCTACTTGGGAGGCTGAGGGGAGGGAATCACTTGAGGAGTTCAAGGCTGCAGTGAGCTATGATCATGTCACTGTACTCTAGCCTGGGTGACAGAGCAAGACAGTCTCAAAAAAAAAAAAAGAAGAAGAGGAAGAATAACTGCTGGAACCTGTTATTCATCTTTAAATTTTTTCATGTAAATTGTTTTTGTTGTTGTTGTTGTTGTTTTGAAACAGAGTTTCACTCTTTTTGCCCAGGCTGGACTGCAATGGTGCGATCTCGGCTCACTGCAACCTCCGTCTCCCAGGTTCAAGTGATTCTCCTGCCTCAGCCTCCCAAGTAGCTGGGATTACAGGCACCTGCCACCATGCCCGGCTAATTTTTTGTATTTTTAGTAGAGACAGCGTTTCACCATGTTGGCCAGGATGGTCTCGATCTCTTGACCTCGTGATCCGTCCGCCTCGGCCTCCCAAAGTGCTGGGATTACAGGCATGAGCCACCGCCCCGGCCTTAAAGATTTTTCTTTTTTCTTTTTTTTTTTTGAGACGGAGTCTTGCTCTGTTGCCAGGCCAGAGTGCAATGGCGCAATCTCGGCTCACTGCAACCTCTGCTTTCCAGGTTCAAGCGATTCTCCTGCCTTAGCCTCTCGAGTAGCTGGGACTACAGGCACACATCACCACGCCAAGTTAAGTTTTGCTTGTTTATTTGTTTTTGTTTTTGGTAGAGACAGGGTTTCACCATGTTGCCCAGGTGGTCTTGAACTCCTGGGCTCAAGCAATCCACCTGCCTAGGCCTCCAAAGTGCTGGGATTACAGGCATGAGCCACTATGCCTAGCAAGCTGTGAGATTTAAAAAAAAAAAAAAAAAAAAGAAGATTAAAAACATATCTGGGAATGGTGTCACACACCTGTAGTCCCAGCTACTCAGGCGGCTGAGGCAGGAGGATCTTGAGCCCCGTGAGTTCAAGGCTGTGGTGCACTGTGGTCGTGCCTGAGAATAGCCTGAGCTGGTACTCCAGCCTGAGCAGCATAGTGAGATCTTGTCTCTTTAAAAAAAAGGGGGATGGGGCTGGGCACGGTGGCCCACGTCTGTAATCCCAGCACTTTGGGAGGCCAAGGTGGGTGGATCCCCTGAGGTCAGGAGTTCCAGACCAGCCTGGCCAACATGTAGAAACCCTGCCTCTAGTAAAAATACAAAAATTAGCTGGGTGTGGTTGCGGGTGCCTGTAATCCCAGCTACTCAGGAGGCTGAGGCAGAAGAATCACTCGAACCCGGGAAGCAGAGGTTGCAGTGAGTCTAGATTGTGCCATTGCTCTCCAGCCTAGGCAACAAGAGCAAAACTCCGTCTCAAAAAAAAGGGGATGGTCCAAAGGTAGTGAGTTATCTCAACTGATTGTTCACGTCAGTTACAGTTCAAACTCCTTGTTCCGCTCTTTCCTCTCTTCTCACTACTGCCCTTGACTAGTCCAGAAAAAAAGGATATAACTCAGCGTCCTAACAAAAAAAAAATGGCATATGCAAACTAGGATAAATTGAGGAGGGTTTATCTTCAAAGGAACTAATTACGAATGTGTGGGCAGGATGTAGGAAAACCACAAAGATAGTGGAGGAACGTGGTCTAGGCATTCCTAGACTTGTAGGGACGAGGCAAGGGAAAGGTTGGAAGGGGAACCCTGTGTAGAGTGAGTCTTCTTGAGAGGAGCAATGGCCTTCGGTTGAAGGGTACAGCTGCTTAACATGACCTTCCAGGGAGGGAGCCAGGAAAATAAATACACTGACCTCATTCCATTAATATAATTCATACAGACCGGGCTTCCAGGAAAGCAAGCACTGTAGAAAAGGGCAAAGAGTGGATCTGTAGGGGTAGACTGAAGATATTCTGGGCATAGCAAAATAACAAGAAATAAAACAATGAATAGAAGGAGGACAACAGAGTAGACATGTGGAGAGGAAAAAGATGCTTTGCAAGAGAAAGAGAACATGCTGCCTGTAACAGAGATTGAAAGAGTAGCTCATTTCTAGAGTTGCCTCAGATCCTGATGACTTTCCAGTCTGAGATCTTGTTCCAGTTATAGTCTCAGTGTAGCTTTACAATAGATCCTCTGCTTTTAAAATAGTCTCTGAGTAATTCTGTTTCTTGCAACTCTAAAAGCCTAATAAAATGCTGGGTACAATGGGAATAATTTATTCCTCTTAAAAATCCTGCAAACAAGGCTGCATGCGGTGGCTGACACCTGTAGCCCCACACTTTGGGAGGCCAAGACGGGTAGATCACCTTAGATCAGGAGTTTGAGACCAGCCTGGCCAACATGGTGAAACCTCATCTCTATTAAAAAAAAAAAAATCTGCAGACAAAGACATTTGAGACAGGTAGGCCTCTTACTGAAAAAGAATTATCACACTCTCCTCAGCTTTTTGTAAAGTGTCCAAATTTAAAAATAAAGGTGCCAGTGTCATGAAAACGACCTACTGCCAAAATTCCAAAATTATAAAACTGACCTAATTAAATGAGCTCTCTTGGATTATGGAAAACACAGGTCACTCTTTGAACAAATCACAGACTATTCTACAGGAAATTAAGACAATAGTGCATTTTTTCTTTAATTGCCTTCTCTCACCCCCAGCTTTATTGGTTTATTGACATACATATTTAATGTATGTGTACATTTTGATCAGTTTTGATATATGTATCCATCATCACAATCAAAATAACATTTCCATCTGCTCTAAAAGTTTATTCTTACTCCTTGGTAATCCCTGCCTCTGTCTACTTACATCCCCAGGCAACCACTAATCCACTTTTATCACTACAGATTAGTTTAAATTTTCTAGAATTTTATATAAATGGATCAAACAGTATAGATTCTTTTTTTTTTTTTTTTTTTTTAGAGGAGTCTGGCTCTGTCACCCAGGCTGGAGGAGTGCAGTGGCATGATCTGGGCTCACTGCAACCTCCGCCTTCTGGGTTCAAGCAATTCTCTTGCCTCAGCCTCCCAAGTATCTGGGATTACAGACGTGCACCACCATGCCTAGCTAATTTTTGTATTTTTAGTAGAGACGGGGTTTCTCCATGTTGGCCAGGCTGGTCTCGCACCCCTGACCTCAGGTGATCTGCCCGCCTTGGCCTCCCAAAGCACTGGGATTACAGGCGTGAGTCACCACACCTAGCCACAGTATATGTTCTTTTTTGCCTGTTTTTCACTCAGCATAATTGTTCTGAGATTAATCTATGATGTTGTGTATATACATAGTTCTCTTTTTTATTGTTGAGTACTATTCCTTGAATGAATTATCTCAATTTGTTTGTTCATTCATATTTAATGGACTTTTGGGTTGTTTCTAGTTTTGGCTATTACTCAACTGTCAATTTTAAGGTAAGAAAAATATTTTTCTGGATGGCCAAAAGATGTTAGGAGTTGCTTCAGTACATAGAAATTCAAAGCACTACAGCTGGACTCAGAAGATCTGCATTGGTGTCATTTAATTGCTGTGGGGCTTGGGGCCAAAAACTGTAAATTTGCTGAGCCTAGACTCCTCATCTGTAAAAGAAGATTAGTAATACTTGTCTCCTAAAATTGTTGTGATGATTAAATAAGACAATTCATACATTTAACCTTTTATTCAAATATTAGCTATTACTACTATGGAAGTAGAAAGGATAGAATAGAGAAGTTAGGGAAGAGCCTGTCTTAGTCAACTTGGGCTGTGATAACAAAATACCGTTGACTGGGTGGCTTAAACAACAGAAAAGTGTTTCTCACAGCTTTGTAGGCAAGTTCAAGAACAGTACAAACATGGTCAGGTTGTAGTGAGGGCTGTCATCCTGGTTTGCAGATGGATGCCTTCTCACTGTATCCTCACATGGCAGGAAGAAGGGATTTGCAACCTTGCTTTCTGGTGTTTCTCCTCCTCCTCCTCCTCCTCCTCCTCCTCCTCTCCCTCCCACTCCCTTCCCTCCCCCGATTCTCCTGCCCTCCTCCTCTTCCTCCTCCTCCTCCTTCTTCTATTTTTTTTTTTTTTTTTTTTTGAGATGGAGTCTCACTCTGTAGCTCAGCCTGGAGTGCAGTGGCATGATCTCAGCTCACTGCAACCTCTGCCTCCCCACTTCAAGCGATTCTACTGCCTCAGCCTCCCGAGTAGCTGGGATTACAGGTGTGCACCACCATGCCCGGCTAATTTTTGTATTTTTACTTGAGACAGGGTTTCACCATATTGGCTAGGCTGGTCTTGAACTCCTGACCTTAGGTGATCCGCCCACCTCCGCCTCCCAAAGTGCTGGGATTACAGGCGTGAGCCACTGCGCCTGGCCCTTCTTCTTTTTCTTTTTTTGAGACAGGGTCTCACTCTGTAACCAAGGATGGAGTGCAGTGGTGCCATCACAGCTCACTGCAACCTTGACCTCTTGGGCTCAAGCAATCCTGCCTCAGCCTCCCAGGTAGGTGGGACTACATGAATGTACCACCATGCCTGGCTAAGTTTTGTATTTTTTATAGAGACAGGGTCTCGCTGTGTTGCCCAGGCTGGTCTCAAACTCCCGAACTCAAGTAATCATCTTGTCTTGGCCTCCCAAAATGCTGGGATTACTGGCATGAGCCACCATACCGGGCCTGCTGTCTATTCTCATTTTTTTATATATATATATTTTTTGTTTTTGTTTTTTTTAGACCGAATCTCGCTCCGTTGCCCAGGCTGGAGTGCAGTGGCGAGATCTCGGCTCACTACAACCTCCACCTCGCGGGTTCAAGCAATTCTCCTGCTTCAGCCTCCCGAGTAGCTGGAACTATAGGGGTGCGCCACCACACCAGCTAATTTTTTTTGTGTTTTTAGTGGAGATGGGGTTTCACCATGTTGGTCAGGATGCTCTTGATCTCTTGACCTCGTGATCCACCTGCCTCGGCCTCCCAAAGTGCTGGGATTACAGGGGTGAGCCACCGTGCCCAGCCATTTTTTTTTTTTAAGATGGAGTCTCACTCTTGCCCAGGCTGGGGTGCAGTGGTGTGATCTCAGCTCACCGTAATCTCTGCCTCATGGGTTCAAGTGATTCTCATGCCTCAGCCTCCCGAGTAGCTGGGACTACAGGCAACGTGCCACCATGCCTTGCTAATTTTTGTATTTTTTGTAGAGATGGGGTTTCACCATGTTGGCCAGGCTGGTCTTAGACTCCTGATCTCAAGATCTGCCCACCTCGGCCTCCCAAAGTGCTGGGATTACAGGCATGAGCCACCATACCTGGCTCTGGTGTCTCTTCTTATAAGGCACAAACCCCATCGTGAGGGCCCCACCCTCTAGGCCTCACCTAAATCTCATTACTTCCCAAAAGCCTTACCTCCAAATACCATCTCATTGGGGGTTAGGGCTTCAACATATGGATGGTGGGTGGGGGGAAGGATCCAATCCATAGCTGAACCCTTTTAATTTGTCTAGGTCTCCTTATGGGCCTCTATAATGAGGCCCAAAAGACATTGTCAAATATCATGGCTCTGAACAAAAAGATAAAAATATGTTAGTCAATGTCTCTTTCTTTTTGAGGGCAAGCTCCATTTCTTTTTCTCTCCTTTCACATTGTTTAATGTTATTCTTCTATCAGGAACCCTATGAATATTTATTAAGGTAATAGTAAGTACTTGTACCATACTCTATAGATTACAATATATTTTCACATACCTCATCTCATTCTGATCCACAAAGTTCCCCAAGGATAGCAGATAATATTAGCCTCATTATCAAATGGGGGAAACTAAGGCTCAGAGAGGTTAAGAACTGAGAGAATAACCCAGCTCTTCAAATGCCAGCTCAGTCTTCTACTTTGTCACCCTGCCTACCATTATTCTTGACAGGATTCAGGTGTGTGCTTTAGCCTCCAGTTAATACTAATACACAGCATTTTTGCAGGATAAAAGACCAAATTTTATTCTCAGAAAACTAACAGTTGGTGGCACTTTGATACTTACACTGCAATATATGCTTTTATTTTTAATTACTTTTTTTTTTTTTTTTTTGGGACAGGGTCTTGTTCTGTTGCCCAGGCTGGAATACAGTGACATAATCATAGCTTACTGCAGCCTGAAACTCCTGTCCTCGAGTGATCCTCTTGCCTGGGCCTCCCAGAGTGCTGGGACTACAAGCATGAGCCGCCATGCCTGGCCAATATATGCTTTTACAGAAAACCATAAGAAATCTGAATTTTTCAGGATATAGTATTAGGATAGTCATTATTTGCAAAAATGAAATAGATGCCGGGTGTGGTGGCTCGTGCCTGTAATCCCAGCACTTTGGGAGGCCGAGGTGGGCGGATCACGAGGTCAGGAGTTCAAGACTAGCCTGGCCAACATAGTGAAACCCCGTCTCTACTAAAAATACAAAGATTAGCCGGCTGTGGTGACATGTGCCTGTAATCCCAGCTACTCAGGAGGCTGAGGCAGGAGAATTGCTTGAACCTTGGAGGCAGAGGTTGCAGTGAGCCAAGACCGTGCCATTGCACTCCAGCCTGGGCAACAGAGTGAGACTCCTTCTCAAAAAAAAAAAAAAAAAAAAAGGAAAAAAAGAAATAGATACAACTTTTACTTTCCTTCCTCCAAAATGCAATTCCGAGAAAAAAAAAATAAATGTACTACAAATACTCCATACTAGTTACAAATAATTTCTTTCTTTATTACATATTGTTTCCGATTTAATCAGCACACTAAATATCACAAATGGATTAATTATTTCCCACTTTTCTCTTTTTCTAATCTTACTTAGAACAGTTTTTGGACCTACTGTAAATGTGTAATAATAAACAGTACATAGTACACCTGTTTTGCATTTTTATTGGTGTAGAAAGCTCTGTTTTTTTTTCATTTTCTTTTGGGGTAGTCTTCCCTTCCTTTGCTCCCTCCTGGAAGAGAAGACTTTTTCTGTAGATAAAAGAATAAGAAATAGCTGGTGACTCTTCTTGGATAATCACTCTTATTACAATCACTTGGTCTTAAATTAGATGTTATCTCATAGGATCTAAATTGGTACTTTTTATGGCTAGTGCATGACAAAGGGCTTAGCAAATGCTCCTGGATATGGGATAAGCTGGACTGTGTACTCTTCTTCATAATTAAAGCTCTGGATATTATAAGTTCTGATTTTGAAAATATAAGAGCTATTTATTTATAAAGAGGGACTTAATGTATCTGCATTATAATAATTCCAGCTCCTTCTCTAAAAAAATGAATTGTTAAAGAAATAATTAGAAGGTCATAAAGATTTTGTTATTTTTCTATTTATTTTCATATAAATGAGATTTCATATTTCATGGAGTCTCATGAAGTGAGACTTTGTAACAAGATTTGTAATATTTTAGGTTTTTCTGAAAATCTAGAAATGTTATAAACCTAATGTTAATTTTTGAGTAGTTCAATATTTAATGCTTCATTAATTAAAGAATGCTAGGCCAGGCGCAGTGGCTCATGCCTGTAATCCCAGCACTTTGGGAGGCTGAAGCAGATGGATCACCTGAGGTCAGGAGTTCGAGATCAGCCTGGCCAACATGGCTAAACCCCGTTTCTAATAAAAATATAAAAATTAGCCAGGCACGGTGGCGTGTGTCTGTAATCCCAGCTACTAGGGGGGCTGAGGCAGGAGGATCGCTTGAACCTGGGAGGCAGAAGTTGCAGTGAGCCGAGATCCTGCCACTGCACTCCAGCTTGGGCAACAGAACATGACTCTGTCTCAAAAAAAAAAAAAGAATGCTAATAGTATTCAACTCCATAGAATTACTGGTAGTATTTTAAATGCATTAAATAATGCACCTGTCCTGTTCTACAGATTGATAACATTCCTGCAGTAGTGTAGCCTGGTGACATTTAAAATGTATCAAACTATAATTGGTAGATGAATAGAGACCCAAGTATATAATTGAGATGGGGTCTTGCTCTGTTGTCCAAGCTATAGTGCAGTGGCATGATCATGGCTCACTGCTGCCTTAACCTTCCAGGCCCAAGTGATCTCACCTCAGCCTCCGAAGTAGCTTGGACCACGGGCAAGCATCACCACACTGGCTAATTTATTTTATTTATTCATTTTGAGACAGAGTTTTGCTCTTGTTGCCCAGGCTGGAGTGCAATGGCATGATCTCAGCTCACTACAACCTCCACCTCCCAGGTTCAAGTGATTCTCCTGGTCTCGGCCTCCCAAGTATCTGGGATTACTGCCTCAGCCCTCCTAGTAGCTGGGATTACACGCACCCACCATCATGCCAGGCTAATTTTTGTATTTTTAGTAGAGACGTGGTTTCACCATGTTGGCCAGGCTGGTCTTGAACTCCTGACCTTAGGTGATCTGCCTGCCTTGGCCTCCCAAAGTGCTGGGATTACAGGTGTGAGCCACTGTGCCCGGTCCTATTTTCATTTTTTGTAGAAACAGGCTAAGTATATAATTTAAAGTTAACAAAGGTAGCCACTAGGAGAACAAAACAAGAAAAACTGAAGGGAAGAGGTGATAAGGAAAAGTGAGAAGCAATTTAAGAGTGCCAAGTGTCATATCTTTCACAAGTAGCTATCAATAGATATTGTTTAAAGTTGATAAATTAAGAAATAGAGATACTTTATTTTATACCTTGTAATATTATTTTAAAATGTTAGCCATATGCGTATATTATTTTTATATCTTAAAATAAAAAAATTAAAACATATCATAGTACTATGACACCTTAGCCTTATTGTTTTAAAATGAGACTTAGAATTAGCCGGAGCAAGCGTTTTGAGCTCCAATTCTCCATCCTTTAACTGATTCAGGAGGCAGGAAGGCAGCTTCCCAGGGGATAGGGCTGTACTTTAATTCCTGCTGAGAATAAAGCATTATCCAGGCTGTGGAGTTATATTCATTACTCCTCACTGGGAAACTAGAGCAAGTGGACTCATTATATCTTATGCTGGTAAGCGGAGGAACAAATGGAAGTGATTTGCCAGCCCCTGGTCAAGTAGTCCTATTCTATTGGAAAATAAATATTTAATGCTCTTGTGAAGAAATAGGGCATGCAAGGGTTGGAGTCTCTGGGTGTATAGTTAGTATTGTAACTAAATCCTTAGTATAGCAGCAATAAACCAAGTTTTGAAGAGGCTAGAGCCCTAGGAAAATATTTTGCACATAATGAGCATTTAGTAATTTTCTATTAAATTGAGAAGAATGCATAATGATACACAATGATACTGATACTAACCCAAAGAATCCAAAATCATGTGGATTGAGAAGCCCAAAAATAAAAGGAGCAGAGGAGAAGCTACAAAACTAGCACCTAATGCTTGTGATTTCTTTTATGTATTTATTTTATTATTTTTTTCCTCCAAACAGATTTATTGAATATAGCAAAATTCTATATACACAGTGACCTGGACCTGCTGCTTCAAAACATGATCCTTTCTTACTAATATCTTGAGAGTCGGTCCATAGAGTGTTAAAAAGCAATTTAAATAAATAGAAAAGTGCCCAATGCACATTAAATGAATGGCCTAACTACTGGAACTTTAGTAGTTCTGTAAGGTAATTAACATAGGTAGGATCGAGTTCCTGTGACAGGCTGCTGAAGAACAGATACAAGATGTCAAGAGGCCATTTTGTGCACTGCCACTATGCCATCATGTTTCTGGATCATAATGTTCCCATTATCTGATTCTAGACATACCACAGGAATATCAGTGGGGTCAGAGATTAGCTTAGCTGCTTGCTGGGGTGGAACAGATATCACTCCAGCATGCTCATCTGACAGGGTCCCACGCCAACCCAGATTAAGTCCTTGTGAATCTGTGCACAGGACTCCAACAATGGAGGGATTCTTCATTGTGTCTTCCAAGTGCTGCTCCAAGGTTGCCTCCATCCCATCCACCGTCCACCCCGGCCCTATTTCTTTTATTTTTAATAAAACTTCATTCTGATATGATCTGACCAGCATCCTGGCTATCCTGTAAAGACATTTCCCAAACATCTGAATGAGAGCTCAAGACTCAAGACTAGTGAAGTATGACACAGCCATAAGTTGTATCATAATACCATGTCCACCTTTGATCCTAGAGTTATTACTGTAACATCTTGTTGGTATGTGTTCTTATATGTAAACCTGAGGAGCCCATCATGATTAAACATCTCATATTTATGAATAAAGGGGTTGAGTTGAGGTGAGGATGCCCTATTACTTAATTGCCATCATTTGGGTTCCCCTATAAGCAAACCTGGAGACAAAGATGAGAGTGCAAGTAGGTTAACTGGGAGATTCGGGAAATGGAGAAAGTAAGACAGGGAAAGGAAGGTAGTTAATAAAGGAGGCATCATCAACGCAGCTTCTGAGGTAATATGGGAGGGGCATCAACAGACAACAGGACTAAATTGCCTACCAGCTTTCAGAATGGGGCTGACTTTTTTTTTTTCCATACCGAATCTCATTCTTTATGATCTTAATTTTATTTTAAAAACTAATGTATCATTTCTTGTTTATCCAAGTTCGTTGAGTGAGATGCACAACCATTCAGTTTACCATCCTATATTTGATACTTGTTACTATTCTAGACCATATATGATCCTGGATTATCTTTCAGGGTCATCATCCAACCACGTCAAACAGATTTATGGGAAAATATTTGTATGTGTGTTCTTTTTTTCACTTTTGTTTTGGGCGTTCCTTACTATTATTATTTTTTGCATGATAAAATATACCAAGTATACAGAAAATAAAGCAGATTTTATTTGCTTTGGTATTTTTTAATAAATAAAAAGTTCTAGATAAGTTAAAGCCCTGTCCCTTCATCCTTTTTCCTCTTTCTCTTTCTTTCTCATGATAATTTCTAACTTCAAGGTGGTATGTATTCTTTCCACATTTGTTTTTCTACTTCTACTTTATGTATATCCATTAATAAAATAGTATATATTTTTTGTTTTTAAAGTTTATTTAACTGGCATATTACACATTTTGAAATTTACTTTTTAAAACACATATTTTAGTAGAGACTTCTCTATATTGTTACATTTAGTGCTTTATAGATTTCTGTTGTATGAATAAATCACAGTCGCTGTATTCTTCTACTGGTGCATCATTTGTTCCCAATTTTTTTTTCTTTTTTTGAAACAAGATCTCACTCTGTCACCCAGGCTACAGGGCAGTGGCATGATCTCTATAGCATCAACTTCCTGGGCTCAGGCAACCCTCCTACCTCAGCCTCCCAAGTTCAGGTACACATCATGCTCAGTGAATTTTAAAATTTTTTTGTAGAGGTGGAGCCTTGATTGTTGCCCAGGCTAGCCTCAAACTCCTGGCCTCAAACGGTCCTCCTGCCTCAGCCTCCCAAAGCACTGGGATTACAGGCATGAGCCATCGTGTCTGGCCTCCAATTTGTGATATTATAAAAAGTGCTGCAATGAGCATATGCTAAATTTTCTCTAGGGTATTGTTTTAATCCATTTTGTGTTGCATAACAAAATATCACAGGCTAGGCAATTTTTTTTTTTTTTTTTGAGACAAAGTCTCACTCTGTCACCCAGGCTGAAGTGCAGTGGTGCCATTTCAGCTCACTGCAACCTGCACCTCCTGGGCTCAAGAGATTCTTGTGCCTCAGCCTCCTGAGTATCTGGGACTACAGGCGTGTGCCACCATGCCCAGCTAATTTTTTGTATTTTTAGTAGAGAAGGGATTTCGCCATGTTGGCCAGGCTGGTCTCAAACTCTTGGCTTCAAGTGATCCACCTGCCTCAGCCTGTCAATTTATAATATATATATATATATATATATATATTTCTCACAGTTCTGGAGGCTGGAAATTTCAATATCAAGGCACCCGCATCTGGCAAGGGCCTTTTCACTGAGTGAATGCTGAGGTTCCACAAGCACCTCTCTAGAAACCTTGCCCTTAAGGTCCTAGGATGCCTCTAAGTTCTCTGAAATACCTTTGGGATCATTCTCCCATTGTATTAATGAATAGAAGTTTGTTTCCTTCTATCCATATTAATCTCTTTAGCAAAAGGTCACACCCTTAGCATTCTCTCCCTAACACTTTTCCATGCCAGGATGAAATTTTTTAACTATTTATTCCCCTTTTAATTATAGATTTCATCTTTAAATCATTTTTCTCATCTCTCATTTTACTAGAAGCAGCCAAAAGAAGCTATGTGACACTTTGACCGCTTTGCTGCTAGATATTCTTCTGCCAGATGTCCTAGTTCAGTGCTCCTAAGTTCTGCTTTCCACAAAGTCCCAGGACATGGATACCATTCTGCTAAGTTATTTGCAATTGTATATCAAAAATAGCCTTTACTCCAGTTTTCAATACTTTGTTCTTCATTTCCATCTGAGACATCATCAAAATGGTCTTTATTGTCCATATTTCTACAAATATTTTGATCGTGATCACTTAAGTAATCTCTAAAAAGTTTCACAGTTTCTCTACATTTCTTATTGTTCCTGGACCAAACTAAGGGTTGGGCTGCTATTTTTTGCAGCCCAATAACAAGATGCAAATGAACTGGGAGGAAGAGAGTTTTTATTTCTGTAACTGAGTACAGGGAGAAGGCCTGGAAATGATCACCGGACCAACTCAAAATTACAAACTTTTTTTTTTTTTTGATATGGAGTTTCACTCTTATCATCCAGGCTGGAGTGCAATGGCGTGATCCCTGCTCACTGCAACCTCCACCTCCCAGGTTCAAGTGATTCTCCTGCCTCAGCCTCCCAAGTAGCTGGGATTACAGTCGCCCACCACCATGCCCGGCCAATTTTTTTTGTATTTTTAGTAGAGATGGGGTTTCGCCAAGTTGGCAGGCTGGTCTCAAACTCCTGGCCTCAGGTGATCCACCCTCCTCAGCCTCCCAAAGTGCTGGGATTACAAGTGTGAGCCACTGCACCTGGCCAAAATTACAAAGTTTTTTAGAGTTTATATACCTTCTAAGCCATATGTCTATGCATAAGGGTGCATTCATCTAAAAAGATAAGTAACTTTTTTTTTTTTTTTTTTTTTTTTTTTGAGGCAGAGTTTCGCTCTTGTTGTCCAGACTGGAGTGCAATGGCACAATTTCGGCTCACTGCAAACTCCCACTCCCGGGTTCAACTGATTCTCCTGTCTCAGCCTCCTGAGTAGCTGGGATTATAGGTGCATGTCACCACACCTGGCTGATTTTGTATTTTTAGTAGAGACGGGGTTTTGCCCTGTTGGTCAGGCTGGTTTCGAATTCCTGACCTTAGGTGATTCATCCGCCTCGGCCTCTCAAAGTGCTGGGATTACAGATGTGAGCCACTGCGCCTGGCCAAATAACTTCCTTTAATCTGTAACTAAGGTCTGAGTCCTGAAGACCTTCTGGAACCTCAGTAAATTTACTTAATCTAAATGGGTCTAGGTGCTGAGGTGATTACCCTTATCTTGTCTTCTGCTAAATCATGGAGGTTTGGGGAGTTCCTTCAGACCTCCAATAAACTAGCTTGTGGCTGGGCGTGGTGGCTCACACCTGTAATCCCAGCACTTTGGGAGGTCTAGGCGGGCGGATCACTTGAGGCCAGGAGTTCGAGACCATCCTGGCTAACACGGTAAAACCCCGTCTCTACTAAAAATACAAAAAATTAGCCGGCCATGGTAGTATATGCCTGTAACCCCAGCTACTTGGGAGGCTGAGGCAGGAGAATTGCTTGGACCTGGGAGGCAGAGGTTGCAGTGAGCCCGAGATCGTGCCACTGCACTCCAGCCTGGGTGACAGAGTGAGACTCCATCTAAAAAAAAAACCACAAACAAACAAACCAACAAACAAAAACCTTGTTTGTGGAGGCCTGGGGAGTTTCTTCAGACCCCCAATAAAACTTGCTTAATCCTAAATGGGTCCTATTGAAAACTCCTTCATTATTTTGTCATGGTTTAAGGCCCAGAAAAAGCCTAGGCAAAACTCTTGGTGGGCTTTTGCTACATTCCAGCCTTTGTATAAGGGCACTGGCTTTTTTTAGCTTTTAATATTTAACTTAACCACTCAGTCAGTACTGACAAAATTGTTATGGAGGCCTGCGTTAGTGAGACCTGGCCTGCCACATTATTTTCTTGTGAGCCCTCACTAGAATTGTCCTTAACACTCTATTCACAGCAATCCAGGCTTTTTCTATTCTGGTCCTCCACATTCTTCCAGCTTCTACCCATGATCTAGTTCCAACGTCATTTCTTTTTTTTTTTTTTTTTTTTTGAGACGGAGTCTTGCTCTGTCACCCAGGCTGGAGTGCAGCAGTGTGATCTCGGCTCACTGCAAGCTCCATCTCCCGGGTTCACGCCATTTTCCTGCCTCAGCCTCCCGAGTAGCTGGGACTACAGGTGCCCGCCACCACGCCTGGCTAAGTTTTTGTATTTTTAGTAGAGATAGGGTTTCACCATGTTATCCAGGATGGTCTTGATCTCCTGACCTCGTGATCCGCCTGCCTCCGCCTCCCAAATTGCTGGGATTACAGACGTGAGCCACTGTGCCCAACCCCAAAGTCACTTCTATATTTTCAGGTATTTGTTACAGCCACAACTCCACTCTCAGTACCAATTTTCTAGTCCATTTCATGTTGCTATAACAGAATATCACAGACTGGGTAATTTATAAAGAAATTTATTTCTCACAGCTCTGGAGACTGGAAAGTCCAATAACAAGGTGCCTGTATCTGGTGAGGGCCTCCTCACTGAGCTATCCCATGGTGGAAGGCAGAAGGGTAAGAGAGCATGCCCATGAGACAGAGCGCAAGAGATCAAATTCAAAGCCTCAAGCCCTTCTATTATTGACATTAATCCATCTATGAGAGTGGAGCCCTAATGACATAAACTCTTCCCATTAGGCCCCACCGCCCAACACTGTTGCATCAGGATTAAATTTCCAACATATGCTTTTTAGTAAACACACTCAAACCATAGCAGGTGTCTACATAGAAACGGTTTGTCCATTCGTGTAGTTTATTTATTTTATTATATTATTTTATTTATTTTTTTGAGATGGAGTCTCACTGTGTCACCTAGGCTGGAGTGCAATGGCACAATCTTAGCTCACTGCAGCCTCCACCTCCTGGGTTCAAGCGATTCTCCTGACTCAGCCTCCCGAGTAGCTGGGATTATAGATGAGCACCACTACGCCCAGCTAATTTTTTTTTTAATTTTTAATAGAGACAGGGTTTCACCACGTTGACCAGGGTAGTCTCGGACTCCTGACCTCAAGAGATCCACCCGCCTCGGCCTCCCAAAGTGCTGGGATTACAGGTGTGAGTCACTGTGCCCGGCTCATTCGTGTAGTTTATAATAACTTCTTCAGGGTAAAAGTTTTTATTTTATGTCTTTAATATAGTTGGGATTTATTGTTGTGTATACTATGAGACAGGGTCTAATTTTTCTCTTTTTACATATGGAAAAATATATGAACAGTTTCTTTTCTACTTTCAATACTTCAGATATATGTCTAACCAATAAAGTCTTTTTAAAAACCATAACCACAGCCGGGCGCAGTGGCTCATGCCTGTAATGCCAGCACTTTGGGAGGCCGAAGCAGGTGGATTACCTGAGGTCAGGAGTTCGAGACCAGCCTGGCCAACATGGTGAAACCTGTCTCTACTAAAAATACAAAAATTGGCTGGGCGTGGTGGCATGCACCTGTAATCCCAGTTACTCAGGAGGCTGAGGCAGGAGAATCGCTTGAACCTGGGAGGCAGAGGTTGCAGTGAGCCAAGATCACACTACTGCACTCCAGGCTGGGCGACAGAGTGAGACCCTGTCTCAAAACAAAACAAAACAAAACACCGCAATGGCATTATCACACCTAAAAATTAACATTGATTAATATTATTATTGTTTTTAGAGGGTGTCACTCTGTTGTCCAGGCTAAAGTGCAGTGGCATAATCATAGCTCACTATGACTTTGCATTCCTGGTCTCAAGTGATCCTCCTGCCTCAGCCTCCCAAAGCATTAGAGTTACAGGTGTGAGCCACCATGCCTGGCTCAATTATTTTATATTATTTAATCCCTTATCTGCATTCAAACTTTCCCAGGTATCTTTTTGCAGTTTATTTCTTTCTTCTTTAAAAACTATTTATTTATTTCATAGAGACAAGGTCTTGCTATGTTGTCCAGGCTAGTCTTGAACTCCTGGGCTCAAGTGATCCTCCCACTTGGCCTCCCAAAGTGCTTGGATTACAGACATGAACCACTGCATTCAGCCCTGGTTGATTTCTTTAAATCAGGATTCAGGCAAGGTTAACACATTACATTAGGTTGATATATCTCTTAAGCTCTTACAGTGCCTCCCCTCCTAATTTTTTCATGCCATTTATTTATTTAAGAGACTGGGTCATTGGTAAAAATCCTGCATTCTGGATTTGCTTAATTGCATTCTTGAGGTATTGTTGAACATAGTCATCTATCCACCACATTTCCTTTATTTATTTATTTAATTTATTTTGAGGCTGAGTTTCACTCTTGTCAGCCAGGCTGGAGTGCAATGGTTTGATCTCGGCTGACTGCAACCTCTGCCTCCCGGGTTCAAGATATTCTCCTGACTTGGCCTTCCAAGTAGCTGGGATTACAGGCGCCCCCCACCACACCCAAATTATTGTACTTTTAGTAGAGACGGGGTTTCTCCATGTTGGCCAGGCTGGTCTCAAAGTCCTGACCTCAGGTGATCCACCCTCCTCAGCCTCCCAAAGTGCTGGGATTACAGGTGTGAGCCACTTCACTCAGCCCACATTTCCTTTAAACTAGTCATTTGATCTAGATGCTTGATTAGATTAAGGGTCAATCTTTTTGACAGGAATACTTCCTATGTGACTCTATGTGCTTCCTATTTCATTAGGAACATAATGTCTAGTTTTCTAACATTTAAAAATTAATATTTAATTTTTAGAATAATTTTAGATTTACAGGAAAACTGAGTGGATAATACAGAATTCCTGTATTACCCTCCACCCCTACTCGATTATTAACATTTTGCATTAGTATGGCACATTTGTTATAATTAATGAACCAACAGTGATACATTATAATTAATTAAAGTCCATCGTTTATTCAGATTTCCTTCAATTTTACCCAATGTCTTTTTCTGTTCCAGGGTCTCAACTGGGATGCCAGGGCTGTCTTATTTCTAATGATGTTAGTTTTCAGTAATGGGTTCAAGTCTTTTTCAGGTGGATAGGTCCATTATAAACTTCCCCATTTAGGGGCACAGCAGAATGTGCCTATAATCACAGCTAGCTGGGAAGCTGAGCCAGAAGGATTGCTTGAGTCTAGGAGTTCAAGGCCAGCCTGGACAACATAATGAGACCCCTGTCTCTAAAAAAAAAAAAAAAAATGCATTCAAGCTTTGTCTTAATGGTTTCAGCATTTATTGATAATCACTGTCTAGATCCATTATTTCATTAGGAGTTGCAAAATCATGATTTTAAAAATTCTATTATTTATTCAGCAATTATTAGCTAGAATTATCTTATAAAGAAGAACTTCCCCTTTTCAGCTATTTGGTTACTTTGATATATTGTACAATTTATCTTGCATATATTTTGATGGTTCTAATTGGTAATGATTCTAAAATACTTATGTAGTGTCTGTGAGAAATTCTAATTACTTTTAGGTTTTGAAATTATTTTCACAATAGTGTAAAGAAAATTAAGGCCAGGTGCGGTGGCTTATGCCTATAATCCCAACACTTTGGGAGGCTGAAGCAGGTGGATCACTTGAGATCAGGAGTTCGACCTCAACTCTCTACTAAAAATACAAAAATTAGCTGGGAATGGTGGCGCATGCCTGTAGTCCCAGCTACTTGGGAGGCTGAGACAGGAGAATCACTTGAAGCTGGGAGGCAGAGTTTGCAGTGAGCTGAGATTCTGCCATTGCACTCCAGCCTGGGTGACAAAGCGTGACTTCGTCTCAAAAAAAAAAAAAAAGAAGGAGAAAGAAAATTTAAAAAAATATTATCCAGTCTGTTCTGATTAAAACAATGTTTTATGTTGCTAGTCAAAAGTTGTGGCTTTCAGGCATGGTGGCGTGTGCCTGCAGTCTCAGCTACTCAGGACCTGAGACATGAGAATCGCTTGAACTCAGGAGGCAGAGGTTGCAGTGAGCCAAAATTGCACCACTGCACTCCAGCCTGGGTGACAGAGCAAGACTTTGTTCCCACCCTGCCCCCCCCGCCAAAAAAAAAGTTGTGGTTTTCATTTCCCTCTAAGTGATTTCAGCCATTTATGCAGACTGCCCAAAGACATGTTGAAAGGCTAATTTTTTTTTCTTTTTTTTGAGACAGGGTCTCGCTTTGTCACCCAGGCTAGAGTGCAGTGGTGCAAACACAGTTCACTGTAGCCTCAACCTTCTGGGCTCAAGGAATCCTCTGGCCTCAGCCTCCTGAGTAGCTGGGTCTACAGGTGCATGCCACCATGCCTGGCTAATTTTTAAATTCTTTGTAGAGACAGAGCCTTGCCATGTTACCCAGGCTGGTCTCGAACTTCTGGGTTCAAGGGTCCTATCGCACCATCCCAAAGTGCTGGGATTACAGGTGTGAGCCATGACACCTGGCCAAGGCTAACTCTTTTTTTTTTTGGAGACAGAGTCTCCCTCTGTCGCCCAGGCTGGAGTGCAGTGGCACGATCTCAGCTCACTCCCACTTCCACCTCCTGGGTTCACGTGATTCTCCTGCCTCAGCCTCCCGAGCTGGGATTACAGGCACCTGCCACCACGCCCAGCTAATTTTTGTATTTTTAGTAGAGACGGGGGTGGTTTCTCCATGTTGTCCAGGCTGGTCTCGAACTCCTGACCTCAAGTGATCCTCCTGCCTCAGCCTCCCAAAGTGCTGGGATTACAGGGATTACACCACACCCCGCCTTAAGTGTTACATTCTTTACCAAAAAAAGCCTATCCAGATGCAGTGGCATGTGCCTACAGAAAACAGAAAAAGAAACAAAAAAGAAAGATTACACCATGTTTGTGTGAGCCAAAAAATTCCAAGCACTCAACTGACATTAACAGTTAGTCCTTTCTGGACACAGTGGCTCATGCCTATAATCCTAGCACTTTGGGAGAACCAGGTGGGCAGATCACTTCAGTCCAAAAGTTCGAAACCAGCCTGGACAACATGGTGAGAGGCCTTGTCTCTATAAATTAAACAAACAAACAAATTCACAAGAAACCAATTTGTCCTCATAGATTTTAAAAACTTAGTTACAATAAATAATATTTCTGTTTAATTTATGACATAATAGTTTATAATATAAGGAACTGAAATCCAGACAGTTGAAGTAAGTGGCCTGAGGGAACTCAGTAATTTAAATACACAGGCCTATTAAAGAAAATTAGTAATAAGAATATAAGAACCCCTTTTACAAAAGTATGGCAAGTCAGTTGTTTCCCTTCTGAATCCAATCTTCTTGTGCAAAGCAGCTTAATTTTCTCTTTTTAAAATTTTATTTTATTTTTTATTTTTTGAGACAGCATCTCGCCCTGTTGCCCAGGCTGGAGTGCAATGGCTTGATCTCGGCTCCTTGCAACCTCTGCCTCCCGGGTTCAAGCGATTCTCCTGCCTCAGCCTCCCAAGTAGCTGGGATTACAGGTGCATGCCACCATGCCTGGCTAATTTTTTTTTTGTATTTTTAGTAGAGACGGGGTTTCACCATGTTGGCCAGGCTGGTCTTGAACTCCTGACCTCAGGTGATCCACCCACCTCAGCCTCCCAAAGTGCTGGGATTACAGGCGTGAGCCACTGCGCCCAGCCAGCAGCTTAATTTTCTAATAGTGAAAAAAAATTACATAATGTTAGAACCATAGAAAAAAGTAAGTATCTAGTAATCAGTCAAAAATTCTTTCCAATACAGTGGCCTCTTAGGATCTAGTCAACAAAATATTCCCAGATTCACTATAGTCATTTTGCTCAAAAATATTAAAACCACAATTGTTTAGAAATTAAGAGAGCATGATCCAAATTTTTTAAATAGACATGTAAGATAGGGTCCTTGTCTAGTCCTAGCCCTGGAAGGAACACTTTATATTGTCTTCCTCATGGACATATTATTAGAAAGTATGTCCCTAATATTGGGGCATATACTCAGTTGAACATGCTAGACTTATCTGATTCATGATAATGACCTGCAGAGGTAATAGCTGAGGGTGAGAGAAACTTGGAATGGATAGTGAAGGAGGGAAATGGTGAATACCAGTTGTTGCCTGAGACAAACTGCAATATTGGAAAGCTATAGTTCATCCCACTCTTCTCCAAGTTTCCCCTTAGGAAAAGGAGCCCACAGGAGCCATGAAAAAATCTGCTTCCAGAACATATGTGGGGACATTGATCAGTGCAAAAACAAGAGGTGGACTGTGGAAGCCATCGAGGTGCCCCACTCAGATCTCCCTTTAGGATAACCTGCTACTGGGATCATAGCTTATTGACAATAGTTTCTGGTTTATTAGTATGTTTCTTCTTATGAGCAGTAATACTATAACTTTAGTGTGCTTTCTTTCTGGTGCAAAGCAAAGATAAATGGAAACATCAAACCTTGGGTCTTGCCAAAGTCAACTGATACTAGACCTAATTCACCCACCTCATGTCTCAAATATCATTCTATACCAAGCTGAGAAGGCTCTGGATTCTTTGAGTGGTTTTGTTTTGATTTTCTTTTTTTCTTTTCTTTTTTTTTTTTTTCTTTTTTTCTTTTTTGAGGCGGGTTCTCACTCTGTCGCCCAGGATGGAGTGCAGTGGCGCGATCGTGGCTCACTGCAACCCCCGCCTCCCTGGTTCAAGCAATTCTCTGCCTCAGCCTCCCGAGTAGCTGGGATTACAGGCACCTGCCACCACACCCAGCTAATTTTTCTATTTTTAGTAGAGATGGGGTTTCACCATCTTGGCCAGGCTGGTCTTGAACTTCTGACCTTGTGATCCACCCGCCTCGGCCTCCCACAGCGCTGGGATTACAGGCATGAGCCACCATGCCCGTCCTGTTTTGATTTTCTAAAGGGAAAAGAGTCATTTTCACTTGGCTTTGAACAAAGAAAGTGGGATTTGGGAAAAAAGGAACAGTAACATATTTTGGGGGGCATATTTTATCAAAAATAAAATCAGATCAAATTAAAAATTTAGGTTTACTGTGCATAAAAAAGACAGTTTATGAACTTCAAACCGAAAGTGGTAAGAAGCTTGGCTCACAGCAATTACAGTACAGCTTATAAGGCATAAATGAGGGAGTGTGTTGAACTTTACTGTGAATGGTTATTGACAGACTCTCTCCTTTGACCAAAACTTTAGTCAGGCTTCTGTGAGTCCTGTGCTTAATTCGGCCAGATCTTGGGTTTACCTCTCTGTCCTTGTAGAATTCAGTTTGAGCATCTGACTACCCTTGATATCTTATCACCCTGGCCTGCCTTCAGCAACAATCCTATCAAGTCAGGTTAGCCAGAAACCCCTTATCCTTGATGTTTCCTCTGAATAATTTTCCATGCACTGATTCCCACCCTGCTCCTTTATTTCTTTATTTACATATTGATTTAGTAGAAACAGGTTCTCTTTATGTTGCTCAGGCTGTGCTCAAGTGATCCTCCTCCCATCTCAGCCTCCCAGAGTGCTGGTATTACAGGCATGGGCCACTGTGCCCAGCCAGCTCTATGGTTTTAAATCTCCACTTGTCATTGTTGGAGTTGAGTCCAATCTCTCTTCCCCCACTGTGAGACTCCATTGCAGTGGTCCCTATACCTATTACCATGGCTCTCCTTGAATAAAGTCTGTCTTACCATCTTCAACATGTGTTTAGGTAATTTTTCAGACATTATTATATACGTTCATTCTTTTTATGGCAAGAAAAGCTGTATAAACTTGTTTGCCTGTAGCTGATTGGTTCTATTTTATTAAAGCATGCTGACAAGAAAGAATGGCTTAAATTTGCTTTATGTTTAGAGCTGGCATTTTGAGGGAAATTAGGATAGCTTAAATTTCTGTTATGTGGCTATGGGCAATTGGCTTAGGGGTATATCCAAACTGTAGCCTCCATTTGAATTTTCTTTAGTAATTCTCCCCTTTTGGTCATTCTTTCAGTTGGATTCAGAGTGAGGCCAGCTATTTAGGATTACTCTCAGTCACCCCATGTTGTTTTTCCTTCCATAGACATGTGTAGGTTGCAAACTAGAATCTCAGTGGGTTCTTCTGATGATTCTTGTTCATGTAGTTTTTGATGTTCAGTCTTCATGAAGATCATCTGTTGAGTCAGTGGCTGCTAACAGGCGTTTAAGACTCTTGGGAGAATATAAGGTTCAAGGAATATTATGAATATGACTAACAGGAGGATAACACCTCCTATTTGAGGTTTGAAAAATATCCCAAAGCCAAACTCCCCAAGAGCCAAGATTTAACCAATTAAATACATCAACTGATTGTGCCTCTCCAAAGTGTTGTAATATTTGGGTCTGATCTAAAAGATCAAAATCTCTAAGATTTTGGGCTATAATTCCTGACTTATTAACAGAAAAACAGCATTTTTTTTCTTCGATAAGAGCACAAGCTCCTCCTTGAGCAGTTTGGGTATCACAAATTCTCCTATTCTAGAGTACAGCTAAAGCTAAACTACTCACGGATTCTATTACTTGAAAGTAAATTAAGATATCATTAAAACTCTTTTTGAGAGTTATAGAAATATTGATAAGTGATTTTTCTAGTTCAGAGACTCCTAGTTGAAGGAAGAGTACTCTAACAAAAGGATGAAATCCAGAGCTCAGGTGTATAACTGGATTTCAAAGCTCATAAAAATTTTTTTAGTGGGAGGTTACTTTACGTACAAATGATCCCAAGTTAGTAACTTGACTAGTATTTAAAAAGTCAGCCAGGCGAGGTGGCTCACGCCTGTAATCCCAGCACTTTGGGAGGATGAGGTGGGTGGATCACGAGGTCAGGAGTTCGAGACCACCCTGGCCAATATGGTGAAACTCCTTCTCCACCAAAAATACAAAAATTAGCTGGGTGTGGTAGGGCAGGCCTGTAGTCCCAGCTGCTCGGGAGGCTGAGGCAGGAGAATCACTTGAACCTGGCAGGTGGAGGTTGCAGTGAGCCGAGACTGCACCACTGTACTCTTGCCTGGGCAACAGAGCAAGACCCTGTCTCAAAAATAAATAAATAAAATAAAATAAATTTAAAAAGTCATATTTGGTTATTTGGGGTGAGAGATATCCTGTACCATAGCATCTAGACCATTTGGGCAGGAAACCTTTGTCCATGTATCTTATTACAACAAAGAACGAATAACGCAGTGTCACTGATGTAAAGTTATGGTGGATCCCATTACCAAAAAACCAGATGTGATACAAAGATCATGATTACTTTTAATCATGTTGGCATCTGTGCATTCCTAGTTTGAATGACCGTGGTTTAAACTAGGATAGGAGAAAAAGACATTTCTATGGCTTGATAAAGTAATCCATGTGTACCATTACCAATTAGGTAAGACTGGTTCTCTTTCTGGATGCGACCTGAATTTTGATCTATCAGTATACAAAACGGTTGGTAATCTTATATAATGGTATTAGAGAGGCATTTAACTTGCCTTTAGAATTTCTATTAAACCAATGTATAGTTTCAGTGACCTCTTTAATGGTGTGAATGACGGTGTCATTGCCATTTTCTGTTTTTATATCTGTCTCATTATATATGAGTCCAGCCTCTACCATCTGAATCAAACCAGAGGGTTTGACTACAGGAGTCTGGGAGCTCACCTAAGTCAGGCCCAGCATCATTAAGGATTTCTGTGTGTAGAGAGAAGTTACCAGTAACAAATTTTTTAGTACTTATGGGCCATACTTTGGCTTCTAATGTTTCTTTCCAATGCCAAAACAGTTGGCCATAAGTATTAGTTAAATGATTTGATTTGCTAGCAGAAGGATGCCATACCTTTTTGCAAAGGCATTTTCCCAAGTTTATCACCCAAGTGTGTATGGGGGCTAGTCCTAGTATTAACTGAGATTCTTCCCAAGCATTTAAATGGCGATATAACCACCATCACTCTGGTTAGTAAGGAAGGCTATATGCCTAATAGTAGACTTTAGTGAGTGTTCGGCCTGTGTGATGAAGGCCTCTAACCAGGAGTAGGAATATGAGTTTAACCATTTTGTCTTAGTTTGCAAAGTAGCAAGATTACAATAATTATAATGGAAATAGAAAATCTCGACAAAATAAAATCCAATGGGTTCTTGACCCATGTTCTCTGGTGGAAGCTGTCAACCTCATGTTGTCATCTGTTTCTGGGGAAAACATTTCCCTAGATATCCTTAATTTTAAGTCAGCTGTAAGTTAACAGGTCCAGGAGTTTGTGAGAGTTTTGTTTTTTTTTTTCAGATGGTGTCGCGCCAGGCGGGAGTGCAGTGGCGCCATCTTGGCTCACTGCAACCTCCACCTCCCAGGTTCAAGAGATTCTCCTGTCTCGACCTCCTGAGTAGCTGGGATTACAGGCACACACCACCATGCCCAGCTAATTGGGAGCTCTTTTTCATCAAGAAACGTGAACCCAAGGTTCAATGAATTGCAACTTGCTGTGTGTGAGGCTAAAAGAACCTGATAAGGTCCCTTTGAGGAAGTTTCAAATGCAGTTTTCTGTTGATTTTTTTTCTCCGAATATCCAGTCACCCGGTTCCAATGTGTGGGGTACAATGTCCTTGAGGGGAAGAATGCCTCTGAAGCCTCCTTGTACCTGGTGGCAATAAGCTTTTGAATACTGCATTAGTGCTTTACAATATTGGATCATATCAGAGTTTACAAGAGTTGATGAACATGGGGTTCTATCATTAAGGGCATAAATTATCCATTAAGGGCATAAGTTATCCAGTGCAATCTCATAAAGGGTTCATTTATGTTTTCCAAAAGGTATAGATCTTATTGATATAAGAGCTAAGGGAAGTATTTTATGCCACGGTAGTCCTGTTTCAGTTAGTTTTGCTAATTTTAAAACACCATTAGTTCTTTCTTTCTACCTTTCCAGAAGATTGGATGTAATGGGGCAATGGTAATGCCATAATGCTTGAATGGCCTTAAGATTTTGACTTGTTTTATGACTTGTTTAGTGAAGTGTGTTCCTCCATCACTTAAAATTTTGCTGGAAATTCTCTAAAGTGGAAAAATGTTCTCTAGTAACTTTTTGGCTATAGTAATTGCACCAGTGCTTTCAGCAGGGAAAAGCTTCTACTCATGGTGAGGAGATACAGACTATGATAAGTATATACTGATAACCCATAGAGGTGAGCAACTTAATGAAGTCCATCTGTGGGTATTCAAATGGCCCTGATGGTGGGGCAGTTATTTCAGGGGCCACTTTAATGGTTTTTCCAGGGTTATGGGTTTCATAAGTCAGACATTGATCATAGACTTGTTTGGCTGCTTTCAAAAAGCTTCCTCATCAATGTTTTGTTAGAATCTGAATAATTTTATCCACCTCTTGGTAAGTAAAAAAGTTAAATGCTCAGAGGAATGGCACTTTTGAAGGATTTGGGAAGTAATAAGCAGCCATCTGGGCCCTCCCAGAATCCCTTAATTATCTTGCATCCTTTATTTCCCTAATTTTGTTTTTCAGTTTCTGGGGCATTATTCTGTCATTCATGTAAATGTTGGATTTCTTTAATGTCTTTTGAATGAATCTCATTCAGAGCATACAACTTACTTTCACCAGGTGGCAGGTTTAGTATGAAAATCAGCCATGGTGGCTGGGTATGGTGGCTCACGCTTGTAATCTCAGCACTTTGGGAGGCGAGGCAGGTGGATCACTTGAGCCCAGTTGTTCAAGACCAGCCTGGGCAACATGGCAAAACCTCATCTCTACCAAAAAAAAAATAAATTATCTGGATGTGGGGTGTGCACCTGTAGTCTCAGCTACTCAGGAGGCTAAGGTGGAAGGATCACCTGAGTCCGGGAGATCAAGGCTGCAGTGAGCCATGATCATGCCACTGCACTGCAGACTGAGCGACAGAGTGAGACCCCATCTCAAAAAGAAAAGAAAAGAAAAGAAAATAAACTACAGCATTTCCTTGATATTTAGGGTTGGTTTTATGAGTATGAGCTTCAATTTTTTTTTTTTTTTTTTTTTTTGAGACAGAGTCTTATCTGTCTCCCAGCCTGGAGTGCAGTGGCAATTTCATCTCACTGCAACCTCCACCTCCTGGGTTTAAGCGATTCTTGTGCCTCAGCCTCTTGAGTAGCTGGGATTACAGGCATGTGCCACCACACCCAGCTAATATTTTGTATTTTTAATAGAGATGGGGTTTCACTATGTTGGCTAGGCTGGTCTTGAACTCCTGGCCTCAAGTGATCTGCCTGGCTCAGCCTCCCAAAGTGCTGGGATTACAGGCGTGAGCCACTATGCCTGACCAATTTTTTTTTTTAAATATAGAGATGGGGTCTCACCATCTTGCCTATGCTGGTCTTGAACTTCTGGGCTCAAGCGATCTTCCTGCCTTGGCTTCCCAAAGTGCTGGGATTACAAGTGTGAGCCACCACACCTGGCCAAGCTTCAATTTTTATAATAATTGTTGTAATCATAAGGCCATTATAATTGTCAATTATAATTGTAAGGCCATTAATTTGCCTGATGATTTCTTTTTTGGCCATGCACCAGGGGAGAAAAGAGAGAAGACCCTAAGAACTTTCAGAGAAAAAACATTTAAAAGCTCAAGAAACAAAATTGCATTGTACTTCTTGAAACCAACACTGGAAGCTAGAAGACAGTGCTGCAATATCTTGAAAATCCTCAAGGAAAAGTATTTCTAATCTAGAGTTCTATTCCTAGTCATACTATCAGCTAAGCACACAACTGGACTAAAGACATTTTCAGACATATAAGATCTCAATCGCCCCGTTGCCCAGGCTGGAATGCAGTGGCATGATCTCAGCTCACCACAACCTCCGTCTCCCGGGTTCAAACGATTCTCCTGCCTCAGCCTCCCAAGCAGCTGGGACTACAGGCCTGCACCACCATGCCCAGCTAACTTTTGTATTTTTAGTAGAAATGGGGTTTCACTACGTTGACCAGGCTGGTCTCCAACTCCTGACCTCGTGATCCGCCTGCTTCGGCCTCCAAAAGTGCTGGGATTATAGGCGTAAGCCACCAAGCCCAGCCTATTTATTTGTTTATTTATTTATTTTTTTGAGATGGGGTCTCACTATATTGCCCAAGCTGGTCTCAAACTCCTGGACTCAAGCCATTCTCCTACCTCAGCCTCCCAAAGTGCTGGGATTACAGGCATGAACAACCATGCCTGGCTGAAAGGGGTAGCTTTTCTGATGAGTTTGAACATTTTATAAGAAAATACATTCATTCACAATGAATATTTATTGAGTACCCACTTTGAGTCACAAACATGGAGCCACTTTCAGGGAGCATTAATTCTAGCAGGGGAAGTAAGATAATAAATAAGCAAACTGTGTAACATATTAGAAGGCAATAAAGGCTGTAAAAAAAGACAAAGTAAAGCAGGGGAAGGAGGATTAAAACTGCTGTAGATGGGGAGGTGATAGAGTGTGTATTACAGCTTTAAATAGGATGGTTAAGATAGACCTCATTGTGAAGTAACATTTAAGCCAAGACCTGAGGGAAGTTAGGCAATTAGTCATGTGGACATGTGGCAGAACTTTCTAGGAAGAGGGAACTGCCAGTAAGGGTGAAGAAGTGTAAGAGGTAGAGATGCAGGAGCAAGAGAAATGAGGTCAGAGAGGTACAGGGTAGGGGGGATATGTCAGATCCTGTGGGCCTTATAGATGACTGCAATAACTTGCTTTGCTTCTGAGGAAGATGGAGAGCTGTTATAGCAGTGAAACAATTAGCATACATTTTTTACAAGGTTCACTCTTGCTTCCATTTGAGAATAGACTATTGGCAGACAAGGGTGGAAACAGAGATAATAAAGAAGCAACTGGATTGCCTAATAAGGAAGCAATTATCCCAATAATTCAGGCGAAAAGTGTTGGTAGCACAGACTACAGTGATACATCTGTTAAAGAGTTGAAGGAAGAATTAGTGACAGGCACAGAGAAAACTAAGCAAAGTAAATAAAGGAATCAATTATTAACTGTAGATAAACCAGGAAATGGCATAAAGAAAGGTAATTATAGCAGTCCACATGAATCAGTTGTGAATAACATTTACCTAGTGCTATGGTTTCAATATGCTTTGTTTGTCCCCAGAAAACTCATGTTGAAATTTGATCCCCAACTTGACAGTGCTGGGTGGTGGGGCCTAGTGGGAGGCATGTGCATTATGGGAGCAGATCCCTCATGAAAGACTTGGTGCTATTTGGTCAGGCAGTTAATTTTTGCTCTTGAGAAACTGTATTAATTTTCTCAGGAATGGATTAATTCCTGAGAGAACAGGTTGTTATAAAGTCAGGATGCCCTCGGGTTTCCCCCTCTTCACATGCGTCTACTTCCCCTTTAACCGTCTCCACCATGTTGTGAGAAAACCCTTGATAAGGTGGGGAGTGGTGGCTCACGCCTGTAATCCCAGCACTTTGGGAGGCCGAGGTGGGCGGATCACCTGAGGTCAGGAGTTCAAGGCCAGCCTGACCAACATGGTGAAACCCCGTCTCTACTAAAAATACAAAAATTAGCCAAGCGTGGTAGCACCCACTTGTAGTCCCAGCTACTCGAGAGGCTGAGGCAGGAGAATCGCTTGAACCTGGGAGGCAGAGGTTGCAGTGACCTGAGACTGCATCATTGTACTCCAACCTGGGCAACAAGAGTAAAACTCCATCTCAAAAAAAAAAAAGGAAAATTAATACCTCATGGAGATGTCACATTTTTACCTAACCAGATTGGCAAATATACAGAATTTTTATAATACATTATGTTGGGGAGGATAATGGGTAAACAGACATTCTCATACATTGCTTGTGGAGTATAACTTGTCATGTCCTCGACCAGCGCAGTGGCTCACGCCTGTAATCCCAGCACTTTGGGAGGCCGAGGCGGGCGGATCACAAGGTTAGGAGTTTGAGACCAGACTGGCCAATATGGTGAAATCCTGTCTCTACTAAAAAAATACAAAAATTAGCTGGGCGTGGTGGTGGGCACCTGTAGTCCCAGTTACTCGGGAGGCTGAGGCAGGAGAATTGTTTGAACCCGGGAGGTGGAGGTTGCAGTGAGCCGAGATGGCCTCACTGTACTCCAGCCTGGGCGACAGAGTGAGACTCTGTCTCAAAAAATAAATAAATAAATAAAAATAAATAAAAAATAACTTGTCATGTCAATTTGGTAAAATTATAAAAATTACAAAATGTAGATACCCCTTTCCAGAAAGGTCTTGTTGCCCCAGCTGCTAGGAGTTCTGTCAGCAGACAGTCTTCATTTGTCAGCCCCTTCAAGTTTTTCCTCAGCAGCAAAGAGCTGTCTCACCCAAGGATATGCTTTTCTGTGGCAGCCCACATCCAATGACTGATATAAAGGACTTGCCATTTCCCCCCAGTGCAGGACAACTCTGCTGAGTCATTTCAGCTCCACAGCTTTCCTATGGGGTTATCTTAGGCTGCATGAGTGCATCACAGGCCAGCTTCCGCTTCTGCCAAATTCCGTCTTCCTTCTCCCTTTCATAGCTGTTGAACCCAAGGATACCTCCCAATAAATGTCTGGAACTCTAAATTTCTGTCCCAAAGTCTGCTTCCAAGAAAAATCAGTCTGTGAAACTCACGGCTCCACAGCTTCATTTCCGGGAGTTTACATAGACTCACACATAGACAAAAATGGTGTATATTTAAGGTTATTTATTGCAAAAAAATTTTTTGACGTAGGATCTTACTCTGTAGCCCAGGCAGAATGCGGTGGCATGATCGTAACTCACTGCAGCCTCCAGTTCTTGACTCCAGTGATCCTCCCGCCTCAGTGTCCCAAGTAGCTGGGACCAAAGGTGCATGCCACTATGCCTGGCTAATTTATTTTTATTTTTTGTAGAAATGGGGGTCTCTCTGTTGCCCAGGGTGGTCTTGAACTCCTGGCCTCAAGCAATCCTCCTGCCTCAGCCTCCCAAAGTGCTGAGATTACAGGTGTGAGTCATGCACATGACTTATTGCAGATTATTTGTGAGAGCAAAAATTGGAAATAAATGTTTGATTACATAAATCAGGTGACTGATTAAATAAAGGCGTATGTATACAATGAAATATCATGTCACAATATAAAAAGCAGATAGCTGTTTATATAATGATAGGAAAAGATCTTCAAAGTGGAGCAATGTGAAGAAGAGGCGAGAACGACCCCCAATTGACCAAAGCCTATGCACCCTGCATCTCTGCAATCAGTGCCTATGTCCCGCCACCATGGTTACCAAGCCCAAGAGAAGGGTTGAAGGGGAGGTTAAAGGAGATAAAGCCAAGGTGAAGGACAAACCTCAGAGAAGATCTGAAAGGTTGTCTGCTAAACCTGCTCCTCCAAAACCAGAGCCCAAGCCTAAAAGTGCCCTGTAAAAAAGGGAGAGAAGGTACCCAAAGGGAAAAAGGGAAAGGCTGATGCTGGCAAGGAGGGGAATAAACCTGCGGAAAATAGAGATGCCCAAACAGACCAGGCACAGAAAGCTGAAGGCACTGGAGATGCCAAGTGAAGAGTCTGCAGTTTTGTTTTGTTTTTTTTTAGACGAAGTCTCACTCTGTTGCCCAGTCTGGAGTGCAGTGGTGTGATCTCGGCTCACTGCAATCTCCGCCTCCCAGGTTCAAGCGATTCTCCTGCTTCAGCCTCCTGAGTGGCTGGGACTACAGGCACCTGCCACCACACCCAGCTAATTTTTTTATTTTTAGTAGAGAAGGGGTTTCACCATGTTGGCCAGGCTGGTCTTGAACTCCTGACCTCAGGTGATCCACCCACCTCGGTCTCCCAAAGTGCTAGGATTACAGGTGTGAGCCTCTGCGTCTGGCCTGCATTTTTTTTTTTTTTTTTTTTTTGAGATGGAGTCTCGCTCTGTCGCCTGGGCTGGAGTGCAGTGGTGCGATCTGGGCTCACTGCAAGCTCTGCCTCCCAGATTCATGCCATTCTCTTGCCTCTGCCTCCAGAGTAGCTGGGACTAAAGGCGCGTGCCACCACGCCCGGCTAAATTTTTTTGTATTTTTTTTAGTAAAGATGGGGTTTCACCGTGTTAGCCAGGATGGTCTCAATCTCCTGACCTTGTGATCCGCCTGCCTCGGCCTCCCAAAGTGCTGGGATTACAGGCATAAGCCACCGTGCCCGGCATGGCCTGCATTTTTTATAACTGTGTACTTCTGGTGACTATACAGTTTGAAATACTATTTTTAAGGCCGGGTGCGGTGGCTCACGTCTATAATTCCAACACTTTGGGAGGCTGAGGTGGGAGAATCGCTTGAGCCCTGGAGTTCAAGACCAGCCTGGGCAACATGGTAAAACCCCTGTCTCTCCAAAAAAAAAAAAAAAAATTAGCTGTGTGTGTCTGTGTGTGTGGTGGCACATCTCTGTATTCCCAGCTACTCAGAAGGCTGAGGCAGAAGGATTGCCTGAGCCCAGGAGTTTGAGGGTGCAGTGACCTCTGATGGCACAACTATACTTCAGCTTGGGCAACAGGGTGAGACCCCATCTCTTTAAAAAAAATGTGTTTGTGTGTGTTTGTATATGAATGAAGGATGCATTAAAACTGTAATTGGTTGCCTATGAGTAGATTTGGGTGTCTCAGGAACAAAGGTGGAAGGGAGGCTTTTCTTTTCTTTTCTTTCTTTTTTTTTTTTTTCTGAGACGAAGTCTCTCTCTGTTGCCCAGGCTGGAGTGCAATGGTGTAATCTTTGGCTCACTGCAACCTCCGCCTCCCAGGTTCAAGTGATTCTCCCTGCCTCAGCCTCCCAAGCAGCTGGGATTACAGGTGCCTGCCACCATGCCCAGCTAATTTTTGTATTTTTAGTAGAGACGGGGTTTCGCCATGTTGGCCAGGCTGGTCTCGAACTCCTGACCTCAGGTGATCTGTCTGCCTTGGCCACCCAAAGTGCTAGGATTACAGGCATGAGCCCCGTGCCTAGCCGAGACTTTTCACAGTATACATATTTGCAGTTTTTGGATTCTACACCATCTGAATGTGTTACATAATCATTAGAAAAAATTTTTGCTTGAATTATCTGACTTTTAAGACTACATATAAAAATTACATATGCACGGCTTTGATAAAATAAAAATTAAGTAAACAAAGACTTATCTGTTAAAAATTAAACACAAGAACATATTGTAGGCCAGGTGTGGTGGCTCACAACTGTAATCCCAGCACTTTGGTCAGGAGTTCGAGACCAGCCTGGCCAACATGGAGAAACCCCGTCTCTACTGAAAATACAAAAGTTAACCGGGCATGGTGGTGGGCGCCTCTAATCCCAGCTACTCAGGAGGCTGAGGCAGGAGAATCGCTTGAACCTGGGAGGCGGAGGTTGCAGTGAGGCAAGATCGAGCCATTGCACTCCAGCCTGGGCAACAACAGCGAGACTCCATCTCAAAAAAAAAAAAAAAAAAAAAAAGAATATATTGTATAGAATGAGGGCCAGGCACGGTAGCTCACGCCTGTAATCTCAGCACTTTGGGAGGCTGAGGCAGGAGGATTGCTTGAGGCCAGGAATTCGAGACTAGCAACATAGTGAGACCCTATTTGTGTGTATATATATATATAAAATAGCCAGCCAGGTGTTGTGGCACATGCTACTTGGCAGGAGAATCATTTGAGCCCAGGAGTTCAAGGCTGAAGTGAGCTATGATCTCACCACTGCACTCTAGCCTGGGCAACAGAGTGAGACTCTATCTCTAAAATAAAAATAAAAATAATGAAAAAGAACCTATTGTACAGAACTATTCCCATTTAAAAAAACTGTGTAAATAAACAGATACATACATTGATATAAGCACAAAGAGTTTAGAAGGATACAAAAACTTAATAGTAGTTATCTCTGTGGGTAACATTAGAATGGAGAGGAGGGCTTACTTTTTATTTCTAATGCTCCTTAATTGTTTGAATTTAAGCGTATGCATACCTTTGTAACAAAAAAAGTTTAAATTTATAAGAGACAAAATTTAAAAATAGGGAAAAAACCAATTTAGGAATTCTTTTAGAGGAAACTTTAGATGATGCTTACAGGAAGCCGAAAACTAATCGCCTAAAATAAGAAAACTGGAACAAGTATACTAACTTTGCTTTTTCTCCCTTGTTTAACCTTAATTATTCTGGGTAATTGGCTCAACTAATCAATTTCTTAAAACATCTAGAATTAAATTTTAGTTGCAAATGAGAAAAGTTCCTGTAAGAGGGATTGGGAAATGTTTTGGTCTTCTTTAAATTCAGCAGGTTTTCTTCTTATTGGAAGTATATAATCAACTAAAGTCATAAAAGATAACTACCACATGACTTTACTAATAAAAGTGGAAATAAAATAACTAAAATCAATTAAAGAGTTGATGATGAATGTTCTGTCCCACTCTGGAATGATGTCTAAGAGAGCAATCATTTTAGAGGAAAGTTTAGATGATGCTTACAGGAAGCTGGGGAGCCGTTAACTTTTTTTTTTTTTTTCCTTCTGAGATGGAGTTTCGCTCTTGTTGCCCAGGCTGGAGTGCAATGGCGCAATCTCAGCTCACCACAACCTCCGCCTCCCAGGTTCAAGTGATTCTCCTGCCTCAGCCTCCTGAGTAACTGGGATTACAGGCATGCGCCACCACGCCTGGCTAATTTTGCATTTTTATTAGAGACAGGGTTTCTCCATGTTGGTCAGGCTGGTCTCAACCTCCTGACCTCAGGTGATCCACCTACCTAGGCCTCCCAAAGTGCTGGGATTACAGGTGTGAGCCACCACACCTGGCCTAACTTTTTTTCTTTACAAAAACTATTTAAATTTATAGAAAAAAAGTGCAATAGTAGAGAAATCCTGAATATCATTTCTTTGTATTCACCAATTTCAAACATTTTTTTCCATTTGTTTTATCATTTTCTCCCTCTAGATATTTTTATTTATTTTTTCTGACCCATTTGAGAATAGGTTGCTTACATCATGCCCCTTTCCCCTTCATACTTTAGTGTATACTTACTAAGAAAAAAGATATTCCTTTTAATAATCACCACAGTTGTCAAATGTAGGAGCTACTTTTATCTAATCTGCAGTCCACATTCCAATTTTGTCAATTGTTCTAACGGATATTTTATAGCATTTGCCCCCTCTGATATAAGTTCCAATTTAGGATCATGTATTGACATTTTTTGGTCAAGTCTCCTTAGTCCCTTTTAATATGGAATAGTTAGTTCCTCTGCCATTTTTTTCCTTTCATGATGGTTATTTCACAGAATGCTCCTCAATATGGGTTTGGTTGATATTTTCTCATGATCAGATTCAAGTGATATTGTGTCCTTCTCGGAGTATTATATCATAGGGATCAAAGTGTTGCATAGTTTCTGTTATATAGTTACGATTTCCTTTTGTAAAAAATATAAAATCTGTGGGGAGACGCTTTGAAACATAAAAATATCCTGCTTCTCATAAAACTCCCTGCCCAACCCCTGCTGGATTTAATTGATAATGTTTGCCCAAACCAATCTTTACCATGATAGTTGCAAAATGGTGGTTTTCCCAACTCCACCACTCTCTTTGGATTTATCAGCAAGAAGTCTACTTTAAGGAAAGCCGCTGTCTGATTTCCCCATTTCTCTTTCTCTCATTAATATAGGTTCTTGGATTCTTATTTTATTCAGTGGCTATAACTTATTACGTTCTTTTTTTTTTTTCTTTTGAGACAGTCTGGCTCTGTTGCCAGCCTGGAGTGCAGTGGTGCGATCCTGGCTCACTGCAACCTCTGCCTCCCAGGTTCAAATGATTCTCCTGCCTCAGCCTCCCGAGTAGCTGGGACTACAGGCACGTACCACCACACTCAGCTAACTTCTGTATTTTTTTAGTAGAGACGGGGTTTCACCAAGTTGGCCAGGATGGTCTCAATCTCTTAACCTTGTGATATGCCCGCCTCGGCCTCCCAAAGTGCTGGGATTACAGGCGTGAGCCATCCCGCCCAGCCACTTATTACTTTTCTTATGCTGGTACTCCAATTATCCCAGATTTGGCCAGTGAGGGGCCTTCAAGCTGGCTCCCTTTGACATGTCCTCATTTTATTTTCTGATTGCTTCCTTACTTTTGGACACAACAAGATGTTCCAGGTCATCTTGTACATTCCTGCCGTAGACCTGAAACCAGCCCTGTTTTCAAGAAGACTTAGTTCCTTTTTGTGGAGAAAGGTATTTCAGAAATCAAGATCTGGGCAGAGATTCTTTAATTTTGAAGTTAGTTTCAATCATAAAATCAAGGAGAATATGTCAATTTTTATAATTCATCATATTTATGCCACCCTCCCACCTCCTCGTGGTAAAAAGCCAGGAAACATTTACGCTTTTTAAAAAATTTTTCATATTTACTTTAACATAATTAATTCTGGCTATAATTATTAGAGAATTATACTCACTGCAAGAACAACTATGGGTCATAAGTCTCTAGACAGCTACTCAAGTACAATATAACTTCAAAAAGGTTGGGCGTGGTGGCTCACACCTGTAATCTCAGCACTTTGGGAGGCCGAGGTGGGTGGATCTCTTGAGCCAAGGAGTTCAAGACCAGCCCAAGCAACATAGTGATATGTTGTCTCTACAAAAATTACAAAAAATTAGCCAGGCCTGGTGGTTCACACCTGTAGTCTCAGCTACTCAGGAGGCTGAGGTGGGAGGATCACTTGAGCCTGGGAGGTTGAGGCTGCAGTGAGCTGAGATGGTGCACTGCATTCCAGCCTGGGCGACAGAGTAAGACTCTAAGACTCTCTGTCTCTTTGTTTCTCTGTCTCTGTCTCTGAGATATATATATATATATATATATATATATATATATATATATATATATATATATTCTCAAAAGGAGTTTGTGATGGACGACTGCATAGGTTTTGAGATACCATAATCTATGGAACCCTGAAGATAAGTGTAATAAAACAAAGACCATCTCATTGAATTCATTTTAAAGAAACTGAATGAAAGCTTTAGAAAATAAACTTTTTGTAGTCTGATACTTGTTGCAAAACATGTTTTGTTTTTTACAGTGGTGTGACATGTTGGAGACTGCTGTGGTAACACATATTATTATTTTAATGTGATAAAAGTAGATGAACTATAAAACGTTTGACATAAGGACACCAATTTCTATTTTTAGTGAATGACATTAAATACTGTCCCTTGATAACACAGATCTTTCAACACAACACACTTTTGAAATACTGAAGATGAAATAAATAAACATTATATTTTACATATGATAGTATGATAGTCCTGGGGGCAAAGATCAAATCGATTTATTTGTCAAGTATACAGGATTTAGTATTCATTCCTAATCCTATCATTGCAGGGGAATCACCTGGGACTTTTAAAATCCAGATTCCAGAGCATCACCCTGGTTCACTGAAACAGTGTGCCTCATGATCCAAGAATCTGTATTTTAAAAATCTCCTCAGATAATTCCCAGGCATTTGATCACCAGACTGGTTTGGGAACTACTGAACTTGTTAAAAAATACATTTTTACGGTGGTGCAAGTCTCATTATAGATACAAGTTGCCCAAGGGCAGGAATCGAGCTTATAAATTTTTGCAAGCCCAGCACTAGTTGTGAGCATTACATATATTAATATGTAGGTATTCAATAGATGTCTGTGAAAGAATTTTGACTTCAAATTTTATTGGTCACCAGAGGAGTCTTATTATTAGTTTGTACAGGAGATATAAACCTTCATTAGTGATATCATACATTTATGTGACTCGGAACACATTGCATAGCATCCAGAAAAACAATATTGAATTGATGGACAGATTTCTAATGTAGAATATAGCTGTGTTTGGTTATGACCTTGAATTCTGCTAACTTACTCTATACTCTTGGAAATGAAGAAGAAGCTAGATGCGGTGGCTCATGCCTGTAATCCAAGCATTATGGGAGGCTGAGGTGGGTGGATCACGAGGTCAGGAGTTCGAGACCAGCCTGGCCAAAATGGTGAAACCCTGTCTCTAATAAAAATACAAAAATTAGCTGGGAGCGGTAGCGGGCACCTGTAATCCCAGCTACTCAGGAGGCTGAGGCAGGAGAATCACTTGAACCTGGGAGGTGGAGGTTGCAGTGAGCCGAGATTGTGCCACTGCACTCTAGCCTGGGTGACACAGCAAGACTCGGTCTCAAAAAAAAAAAAAAGTAATGAAGAAAGAATACTCACATCTCATATTTATTTGTATAAGATTGGCCTAGTCTGTAAACTGTCTCTGTCTTGTTCTCCTTTCCATTAAATGTTCTACTTGATGCCAAAATGACTAGACAAAATATACAATAGCATTTAACATTTGTATGGTTTAAAACAGGGGTTCTCAAAGTGTGGCCAAAGACTACTGGGGCTTTCCTGAAACCCTTTCTAGTAATCTGCAAGGTCAAGACTGTTTTCTTACTAATACACTGTTATTTGCCTTATCGCTCTAATTCTTTCTTGAGTATATAGTAGAGTTTGCCAGAGGCTACATGATGTGTAAGAGTGCAAACACTTAATGCAGAAAAGATACAAGAATCTGTCTTCTATTAAGCCAGACATTAAAGAAATTTGCAACCGGGCACAGTGGCTCATGCCTGTAATCCCAGTACTTTGGGAGGCCGAAGTGGGCGGATCACGAGGTCAGGGGTTTGAGACTGGCCTAATCAACATGGTGAAACCCCGTGTCTACTAAAAATACAAAAAAATTAGCCGGGCTTGGTGGCATGCGCCTGTAATCCCAGCTACTCAGGAGGCTGAGGCAGGAGAATCACTTGAAACCGGGAAGCAGAGGTTGCAGTGAGCCAAGATCGTGCCACTGCACTCCAGCCTGGGCGACAGAGTGAGACTCTGTCTCAAAAAAAAAAAAAAAATTTTGCAATAATGTAAAACCATGCTACTCTGTTTTTTTGAAGTTGTTTTTCCTAAGAATACATTATTTATGTCAACATATAATGGATCTATTATTTTTAAATGACTAAGTACACATTAAAATAATTTCAATTTTAATTTTCTTTCTTTTCTTTTTCTTTTTTTTTTTTTGAGACCGAGTCTTGCTCTGTCACTCAGGCCTAGGCTGGAGTGCAGTGGCGTGATCCTGGCTCACTGCAACCTCTGTCTCCTGGATTCAGGCGATTCTCCTGCCTGAGCCTCCTGAGTAGCTGGGATTACAGGCGTGCGCCACCATGCCTGGCTAATTTTTGTATTTTTAGTAGAGACAGGGTTTCACCATGTTGGCCAAGATGGTCTCGAACTCATGACCTCAGGTGATCTGCCGCCTCTGCCTCCCAAAGTGCTGGGTGCCACTGCACCTGGCCTCAATTTTAATTCCTCATATGCTAAATTAAAAAAAGTTTATAGAGACAGGTTCTTGCGCTGTTGTGCAGGCTGGAGTGCAGTGGCATGATCATAGCTCACTGTAGCCTCAAAGTCCTGGCCTCACGTGATCCTCCCATCTCAGCCTCTCAAAATGCTGAGATTATAGGTATTAGCCTCTGCCTAGCCGAATATGGTAAATATCGATAGGTATAACACACATAAATAAAAGTTATTTTGAGTCCTCAATAATTTTTAAGTGTATAGGGGTCCTAAGACCAAAACGTTTGAGAAACAATGATTTATGTTTTTAAATGTTATTTAATAGTTAGTTTGACTGATTAGTTTTATATAGACAAATGTTGCCTAAAATTAGAATTGAATTTCAGCAAATCTTTTTTTTTTTTTTTTCTGAGACAGAGTCTCGCTCTGTCGCCCAGGCTGCAGTGCAGTGGCGTGATCTCGGCTTACTGCAAGCTCTGCCTCACGGGTTCCTGCCATTCTCCTGTCTCAGCCTGCCAAGTAGCTGGGACTACAGGCGCCCGCCACCACGCCTGGCTAATTTTTTGTATTTTTAGTAGAGACGGGGTTTCACCGTGTTAGCCAGGATGGTCTCGATCTCCTGACCTCGTGATCCGCCCGCCTCAGCCTCCCAAAGTGCTGGGATTACAAGCGTGAGCCACCGCGCCCAGCCTGAATTACATCGTTTAAGAGTGGAAGCCTCAGAGGCCTTCAGGTCAGGTCTATGCCCCGCTACTGCATGTACTGCACTACCTAGGGTTGTCAGCCTGCTTCCCTATCTGCAAATGAATAAAACAGTATCCATCCTAGAGTGGTTGTAGACAAACACTGGGTTGTATGTAAAGCGCTAGCACAGCGCCATGAACACAATCATTTATTGTACTTTGGTTACTTGGGTCTGAGAAGAAATGCAGAAAACAGAGTTGATTCTGCTTACTTCACAATTTACCCCAGGGATGATTTTGTTGGCTTTGTTTCCATGGTTGTTGCCTTTTCCACAGCTCTGCTACGTAAATTCTTGAAAAAAAAAAAAATTATTTGAAAGTTCTCTGGGGCCGGCGAGGTGGCTCGCACTTGTTAATCCCAGCACTTTGGGAAGCCGAGACGGGAGGATCGCCCGAGGTCAGGAGTTTGAGACCAGCCTGGCTAACATGGCGAAACCCCGTCTCTACTAAAAATACAAAAATTAGCCGGGCGTGGTGGGGCGCGCCTGTAATCTCAGCTACTCGGGAGGCTGAGGCAGAAGAATCACTTGAACCTGGAAGGAGGAGGTTGCAGTGAGCATCACTGCACTCTAACCTGGGCGACAGTGCGAGACTCCGTCTCAAAACAAACGAACAAACAACCAACCAACACCCCCCTGCCCCCCCCAAAAAAAATTCTCTGGTATTATAGTCATATTTCCATCCTATTTCCACAGCAGGGGTGAGGATCCTTTCCCATCCCATTTTTCTGATAGAAACACCTTCTTCAGCCGGGCGCAGTGGCTCACGCCTGTAATCCTCGCACTTTGGGAGGCCGAGGTGGGCGGATCACCTGAGGTCGGGCGTTGGAGACCAGCCTGACCAACATGGAAAAACCCCGTCTCTACTAAAAATACAAATTAGTAGGGCGTGGTGGCGCATGCCTGTAATCCCAGCTACTTGGGAGGCTGAGGCAGGAGAATCGCTTGAACCCGGGAGACAGAGATTGCAGAGAGCCGAGATGGCTCCATTGCGCTCCAGCCTGGGTATCAAGAGTGAAACTCTATCTCAAAACAAACAAACAAAAAACACATTCTTCAAGGGAAAACATGTTTTTTTAGTGGCTTCTAGAGACTATAAACTCTGCAATAATATTAGTCTGCAAATAAAACACCTGACAAACCCATCCAGCAGAGGAAGTGGTGAGGGTTTCTAAATCCAAAAAAGGCTCAAGGTTATGAAACAGGAACATTTAATCTCTCATAAAATTTTATCTCTGATAAAACCTAAACGGAGTTGGAAAGAAACAATTTCCAACACACTGTGGTCCAGTTTTCTTTTCACGAACTCCTCTTTGCTTAGCCAACATAGCCAACACGAAAACGGGTACCGAGGAGGTGTTACAAGCCACAATAAATTTCTCAACAGATTCCTATGACCCTTGTGGAGGGGAAAAAAAACCAGAAGAAATGCCCGAGAGCTTCTGGGAGCTCTCCAGCTTTCCCGCCTAAACGCTGAGGGGAGTAAGGGGGAGTGACGGGACTAAGGCGGGGCCCGAGGCTGGGGCGTGGCGCGTTGATTTCCCCGCCCCTCCCCATTCCTTTTCCTCTGTGCCCCTCCCACACGCCTGTCTCCACGATCCCGACAGGCCCAGCGGCTAGGAGAGTCACGTGAGAGTGGGCGGAGGGGGTGGAGGTTTGTCTCCGCTGTTTCATCTCTATGGCTGTCAGAGGTGGGCGGCTTTGACCCAGAAGCTGCTGGAGCTCGTTTTAGGACGCGTGAGTCTCGGACTCTGGAGGGTATGAGGAGACAGCAATTTAGGGAAGGCGAAGGGGAAGGGGGTTGGCGAGACAGCCTTAGGGAACTGGGCTCCGTGGCTGGCCGTTTGTCCGCCCCGGGCATCCGGCTTCTTCTCGAGTCTGGCGGGATACCTGTGTCTCCCTGATGCGCTCAGCTTTTGGTGATGAGAGGAGTCCGTAGTCTTGCTTGCCTCCCGTCCTCCACTTTCCTTCACCCCAACCGGTCCCTTCTCCCGTCCCGGGAGAACTTCTCCCATTGCCGGGTTCGCAACTTGGCGCCGACGCCCCCCTCCTCACAGGCGACTGGGACACTCTGGTAGCCTTGACCGGCTCTCCTGGAATTTGTGGATGTGGTTGGAAGTGGGTGCGGGAGTTCACAGATGGATTTCTAATACGGAGAAATATTAACCACTGAATCGAAATAAGTGGAAAATCAGTGAGGACTCAAAGGAGCAATGCAAAGTGCAGGCTACTCGGACTGTTCAGTTTTTATCTTTTCCAGTGCCTTCCCGTTTTCATTACGTTCTCCCTGTTTTCTTTTCACCGTCCCATTCTGGCCGGCCATAGGCTGTTTTGAGAAAGAGCTAGATGTTATTGACTCTATGTGAATGTTGGGAGAACAGTTTAAAACAAACTGTTCTTCAGGTTGCCTTCTCTGTAATCTTACGGTTGATGGTTTCTTTACCTTCCCTTTTCCATGCCTTAAAAAATAGGGTGGCCATTAGTAAATATAAGTAGAATAAATATCTTATAGGTAAGGGACTAGAGTAAAATATTTTATTCTCCCCGTGGTACCTTAGAAACGCCCATTTTCTTCCTGTTTATCAGTAAATGTTTCTATCGCACTTGTTTGGGTGGCTTCTTTGATATGCCTTTGTTTATATTAGAACATCCCTTTGGGGCACGTAGGGAAGTGATCGAGCAGTATAAGAAAGGAGTTTGCATTTCATTAGGTGAAACAAGTTCGGTGTTGACAGCTGTAGGAGAGTTTAGGTTTCATTGGACCATATGACAAATAATAAACGTTAGCATCTTGAGACAAAGGTGTTGGCCAGAATGACCCACCTACTGTGTTGCTGGTGTGGACCAGGTGATGAGCTTTTTGAATATTGCCTTATCCTAAAAACTGTAGAACCCATTGCCACTTGTCTGTAAGAAGGTGGCTTTTGCCTCCAGCTACTCTTTGTCCCCACCCTTGGTTTGTCCCTGATTGTCTCTTCCACTTAAGAACATCACTCTGGCTACCTAATGTGTCAAGCAAGTGTCTCTGACATCTTCTCAGTGTCCTTACTGAGAGCCATAAAACCTAATATTAACAAAAAGTGAATATTCTGGAGTGGCTTGTGTGCCTGGGGAGAAAGGGAAAGAATGATAGAAACTAATAAAAGCTAATAAATGCAAGAGAACAAAAGTGTTTATTGCTGTCTTCCTTTATATTTACTATATTCAGTAGATTGTTTACATCCCTAAGAAGTGCATCTTGAGACTAACTTTCCTGTATTTAAGAATAAAACAGGCTGGGTGTGGTGTCTCAGGCCCATAAGGGAGGCCGGGTGGATCCCTTGAATCTAGGAGTTTGAGACCAGCCTGGGCAACATGGCAAGACCATCTCTACAAAACACAAAAATTAGCTGGGCACATGCCTGTAGTCCCGGCAACTTGGGAGGCTGAGACAGGAAGGATGGCTTGAGCCCTCGAGGTTGAGGTTGCAGTGAGCGGTGATCGTACCATTGCACTCCAGCTTGGGCGACAGAGCGATACCCTGTCTCTTAAAACAACAACAAAAGAATAAAACGATATGAAATTTCTCCATAATGCAATATTATGCAAAATAATTATAATTGAAATATTTAACTGACCAACTCCTTCAGATCTTATGCTATTCGGAGTTATAGGACTAATATAATTTATAAAGCTTTTTTAAACCCAATTTTGCCACTTTCAATCTTTAAAGTTAGCTTTATCTCTTGAGCCATTTTTACAATGGCTGCAGCACTTGCTGAACATTAACCATTTTTTCCATATACAGTTGTTTAATGTATCCCTTTTAAAATGAGAACCAGTTTTTAATTAATTAATTAATTAATTAAATGGAGATGGGGTTCAGCCATTTTGCCGAGGCTGGTCCTTTTGTTGAGGGGTGGGGACGGAGTCTCATTCTGTTGCCCAGGCTGGAGTGCAGTGGTGTGATCTCGGCTCACTGCAACCTCCACCTCCCAGGTTCAAGCAATTCTCCTGCCTTAGCCTCCCAAGTAGCTGGGACTACAGGCGCAGCACCACATCTGGCTAATTTTTGTATTTTTAGTAGAGATGGGGTTTTACATGATGGCCAGGCTAGTCTCGAACTCCTGACCTCAGGTGATCCACCTGCCTCGGCCTCCCAAAGTGCTGGGATTACAGGCCTGAGCCACCACACCTGGCCTGCCCAGGCTAGTCTTGGAACTCCCAGACTCAAGTGATCCTCCCGCCTCGGCCTCCCAAAATTCTGGGATTACAGGTACAAGCCACCATGCCTAGCCACTAGAACCAGTTTTTTTAAAAAGGTTTACTCAACTGTTTTTTCCACTCATATTTTCTTTTTCTTTTCTTTTTTGTCTTTCTTCTCCCTTTCTTTCTCCCTCCCCTCCCCTTCCCTTTTCTTTTCTTGTCTTTTTTTTTTTTTTTGAGACGGAGTCTTGCTCTGTCTTTCTTGTCTTTTTGACAGTTTCACTCTCGTTGCCCAGGCTACAGTGCAATGGCGCGATTTTGGCTCACTGCAACCTCTGCCTCCGGGGTTCAAGTGATTCTTCTGCCTCATCCTTGCAAGTAGCTGGGATTACAGGAGTGCGCCACCACGCCCGGCTAATTTTTGTATTGTTAGTAGAGATGGGGTTTTACTATATTGGCCAGGCTGGCCTGGAACCCCTGACCTCAAGTGATCCGCCCGCCTCAGCCTCCCAAATTGCTAGGATTAGAGATGTGAGCCACTGTACCTGGCCTCCCACTCATAATTTAAAAATGAAAATATTATAATAGCTTTATTTTGTGCCAGGAGAAGAAGGTGATTGTTTTTAGATGGATATTCTATGTGCTTTGGTAAATTATGAGAAAATTGTTAATACTTTTAAGATATTGAAATATGACTAAGCATGTTTGAGAAGAAAACACGGGCAATATTTTTAAACGTTTTAAATTTCCTATTATAAAAGTAATATGCTTATTTTTGAAAAATGGAAACATTATCGAAAATACAATATTGAAAGTCAAAGTCCTAATTTATCTTTTCTCTTACTACCAGGTAACCACTAGTTCCCTTTGCATATTTGGGATTCAGTGTGGAAAAGTAATTAAGGCTTTGGAGTCAGATTCCGTGGGAAAGATTGTAATACCAGCACTAGGCTTACTTCCTTCAACCTCAGAAACCCAAGAAGAAAGAGAACTTCCCTTTCTCTACAGTTCCAGCGCAACACTGTATGGTAGTTTCATTGACCTGACTTGGGTCTTTGCCCATCCTAGAGGCAGTCCCTGTGGCCAGAGTGATGGAATGCTTTGTGTGGCTAGGCTTGGAATTTGTCCCCATCCTGGAGTGGGGAGGAGAGGAATATAGTTTGAAACCATTTGAGTTAAGGGTGGGTGACAGTTCCTAAAGAAAAATTGAGGTGATGCTTTCTGGAGAAGAGCAATTGGTTGCTGGACAGGCAAAAACAACAGATGTTCACTAAAATAATTTTCATGGTTTTTTTTTTAATTAAGAGAACTTGGGGCCGGGCGCGGTGGCTCACGCTTGTAATCCCAGCACTTTGAGAGGCTGAGGCCGGCAGATCACGAGGTCAGGAGATTGAGACCATCCCGGCTAACACGGTGAAACCCTGTCTCTACTAAAATAAAAAACATACAAAAAATTAGCCGAGTGTGGTGGCAGGCGCCTGTAGTCCCAGCTACTCCGGGGAGGCTGAGGCAGGAGAATGGCGTGAACCCGGGAGGCAGAGCTTGCAGTGAGCTGAGATCGTGCCACTGCACTCCAGCCTGGGCAACAGAGCAAGATTCTGGCTCAATAAATAAATAAATAAATAAATAAATAAGAGAACTTGGTTTCCTTTTGCAATATAAAAAATTGTATTTACAGTTTATGTGTTTTTTTTTCTGTTTTTAATGCCTGTTAAAATAACTTAAAGAACTTGAAAAAATTTAAACTCTTCCAGTGTGTGTATCTGTACTGTTATTACATGTTTAGTACCCCTGCTCTGGAATATTCAGGTTTTATAACTTTAAATATATTATGTATTGGCCAGCTTGTTAAAATAAATTCTTGATATTTTTGTTACTGTGAGTGAACTTGATTAGTAACTACAGTTAATAAATAGTAAATAAAAATGTTTTAAATGTTTATTTATTTATTTTTTATTATTATTGTTATACTTTAAGTTTTAGGGTACATGTGCACAATGTGCAGGTTAGTTACATATGTATACATGTGCCATGCTGGTGTGCTGCACCCATTAACTCACCATTTAGCATTAGGTATATCTCCTAATGCTATCCCTCCCCCTTCCCCCCACCCCACAACAGTCCCTAGAGTGTGATGTTCCCCTTCCTGTGTCCATGTGTTCTCATTGTTCAATTCCCATCTATGAGTGAGAACATGCGGTGTTTGGTTTTTTGTCCTTGCGATAGTTTACTGAGAATGATGATTTCCAATTTCATCCATGTCCCTACAAAGGACATGAACTCATCATTTTTTATGGCTGCATAGTATTCCATGGTGTATATGTGCCACATTTTCTTAATCCAGTCTATCATTGTTGGACATTTGGGTTGGTTCCAAGTCTTTGCTATTGTGAATAGTGTCGCAATAAACATACGTGTGCATGTGTCTTTATACCAGCATGATTTATAGTCCTTTGGGTATATACCCAGTAATGGGCTGGCTGGGTCAAATGGTATTTCTAGTTCTAGATCCCTGAGGAATCACCACACTGACTTCCACAATGGTTGAACTAGTTTACAGTCCCACCAACAGTGTAAAAGTGTTCCTATTTCTTCACATCCTCTCCAGCACCTGTTGTTTCCTGACTTTTTAATGATTGCCATTCTAACTGGTGTGAGATGGTATCTCATTGTGGTTTTGATTTGCATTTCTCTGATGGCCAGTGATGATGAGCATTTTTTCATGTGTCTGTTGGCTGCATAAATGTCTTCTTTTAAGAAGTGTCTGTTCATATCCTTCACCCACTTTTTGATGGGGTTGTTTGTTTTTTTCTTGTAAATTTGTTTGAGTTCTTTGTAGATTCTGGATATTAGCCCTTTGTCAGATGAGTAGGTTGCGAAAATTTTCTCCCATTTTGTAGGTTGCCTGTTCACTCTGATGGTAGTTTCTTTTGCTGTGCAGAAGCTCTTTAGTTTAATTAGATCCCATTTGTCAATTTTGGCTTTTGTTGCCATTGCTTTTGGTGTTTTAGACATGAAGTCCTTGCCCATGCCTATGTCCTGAATGGTAATGCCTAGGTTTTCTTCTAGGGTTTTTATGGTTTTAGGTCTAATGTTTAAGTCTTTAATCCATCTTGAATTAATTTTTGTATAAGGTGTAAGGAAGGTATCCAGTTTCAGCTTTCTACATATGGCTAGCCAGTTTTCCCAGCACCATTTATTAAATAGGGAATCCTTTCCCCATTTCTTGTTTTTGTCAGGTTTGTCAAAGATCAGATAGTTGTAGATATGTGGCGTTGTTTCTGAGGGCTCTGTTCTGTTCCATTGGTCTATATCTCTGTTTTGGTACCAGTACCATGCTGTTTTGGTTACTGTAGCCTTGTAGTATAGTTTGAGGTCAGGTAGTGTGATGCCTCCAGCTTTGTTCTTTTGGCTTAGGATTGACTTGGCGATGCAGGCTCTTTTTTAGTTCCATATGAACTTTAAAGTAGTTTTTTCCAATTCTGTGAAGAAAGTCATTGGTAGCTTGATGGGGATGGCATTGAATCTATAAATTACCTTGGGCAGTATGGCCATTTTCACAATATTGATTCTTCCTACCCATGAGCATGGAATGTTCTTCCATTTGTTTGTACCCTCTTTTATTTCATTGAGCAGTGGTTTATAGTTCTCCTTGAAGAGGTCCTTCACGTCCCTTGTAAGTTGGATTCCTAAGTATTTTATTCTCTTTGAAGCAATTGTGAATGGGAGTTCACTCATGATTTGGCTCTCTGTTTGTCTGTTATTGGTGTATAAGAATGCTTGTGATTTTTGTACATTGATTTTGTATCCTGAGACTTGCTGAAGTTGCTTATCAGCTTAAGGAGATTTTGGGTTGAAACAATGGGGTTTTCTAGATAGACAATCATGTCGTCTGCAAACAGGGACAATTTGATTTCCTCTTTTCCTAATTGAATACCCTTTATTTCCTTCTCCTGCCTGATTGCCCTGGCCAGAACTTCCAACACTATGTTGAATGGGAGTGGTGAGAGAGGGCATCCCTGTCTTGTGCCAGTTTTCAAAGGGAATGCTTCCAGTTTTTGCCCATTCAGTATGATATTGGCTGTGGGTTTGTCATAGATAGCTCTTATTATTTTGAGATACATCCCATCAATACCTAATTTATTGAGAGTTTTTAGCATGAAGAGTTGTTGAATTTTGTCAAAGGCCTTTTCTGCATCTATTGAGATAATCATGTAGTTTTTGTCTTTGGTTCTGTTTATATGCTGGATTACATTTATTGATTTTTGTATATTGAACCAGCCTTGCATCCCAGTGATGAAGCCCACTTGATCATGGTGGATAAGCTTTTTGATGTGCTGCTGGATTCGGTTTGCCAGTATTTTATTGAGGATTTTTGCATCAATGTTCATCAAGGATATTGGTCTAAAATTCTCTTTTTTTGTTGTGTGTCTGCCCGGCTTTGGTATCAGGATGATGCTGTCCTCATAAAATGAGTTAGGGAGGATTCCCTCTTTTTCTATTGATTGGAATAGTTTCAGAAGGAATGGTACCAGTTCCTCCTTGTACCTCTGGTAGAATTCGGCTGTGAATCCATCTGGTCCTGGACTCTTTTTGGTTGATAAGCTATTGATTATTGCCCCAATTTCAGAGCCTGTTATTGGTCTATTCAGAGATTCAACTTCTTCCTGGTTTAGTCTTGGGAGGGTGTATGTGTCGAGGAATTTATCCATTTCTTCTAGATTTTCTAGTTTATTTGCGTAGAGGTGTTTGTAGTATTCTCTGATGGTAGTTTGTATTTCTGTGGGATCGGTGGTGATATCCCCTTTATCATTTTTTATTTCATCTATTTGATTCTTCTCTCTTTTTTTCTTTATTAGTCTTGCTAGCGGTCTATCAATTTTGTTGATCCTTTTAAAAAACCAGCTCCTGGATTCATTAATTTTTTGAAGAGTTTTTTGTGTCTCTATTTCCTTCAGTTCTGCTCTGATTTTAGTTATTTCTTGCCTTCTGCTAGCTTTTGAATGTGTTTGCTCTTGCTTTTCTAGTTCTTTTAATTGTGATGTTAGGGTGTCAATTTTGGATCTTTCCTGCTTTCTCCTGTGGGCATTTAGTGCTATAAATTTCCCTCTACACATTGCTTTGAATGCATCCCAGAGATTCTGGTACGTTGTGTCTTTGTTCTCGTTGGTTTCAAAGAATATCTTTATTTCTGCCTTCATTTCGTTATGTACCCAGTAGTCATTCAGGAGCAGGTTGTTCAGTTTCCATGTAGTTGAGCGGTTTTGAGTGAGTTTCTTAATCCTGAGTTCTAGTTTGATTGCACTGTGGTCTGAGAGACAGTTTGTTATAATTTCTGTTCTTTTACATTTGCTGAGGAGTGCTTTACTTCCAACTATGTGGTCAATTTTGGAATAGGTGTGGTGTGGTGCTGAAAAAAATGTATATTCTGTTGATTTGGGGTGGAGAGTTCTGTAGATGTCTATTAGGTCCACTTGGTGCAGAGCTGAGTTCAATTCCTGGGTATCCTTGTTAATTTTCTGTCTCATTGATCTGTCTAACGTTGGCAGTGTGGTGTTAAAGTCTCCCATTATTATTGTGTGGGAGTCTAAGTCTCTTTGTAGGTCACTCAGGACTTGCTTTATGAATCTGGGTGCTCCTGTATTGGGTGCATATATATTTAGGATAGTTAGCTCTTCTTGTTGAATTGATCCCTTTACCATTATGTAATGGCCTTCTTTGTCTCTTTTGATCTTTGTTGGTTTAAAGTCTGTTTTATCAGAGACTAGGATTGCAACCCCTGCCTTTTTTTGTTTTCCATTTGCTTGGTAGATCTTCCTCCATCCTTTTATTTTGAGCCTATGTGTGTCTCTGCACGTGAGATAGGTTTCCTGAATACAGCACACTGATGGGTCTTGACTCTTTATCTAGTTTGCCAGTCTGTGTCTTTTAATTGGAGCATTTAGTCCATTTACATTTAAAGTTAATATTGTTATGTGTGAATTTGATCCTGTCATTATGATGTTAGCTGGTTATTTTGCTCATTAGTTGATGCAGTTTCTTCCTAGTCTCGATGGTCTTTACATTTTGGCATGATTTTGCAGCGGCTGGTACCGGTTGTGCCTTTCCATGTTTAGTGCTTCCTTCAGGAGCTCTTTCAGGGCGGGCCTGGTGGTGACAAAATCTCTCAGCATTTGCTTGTCTGTAAAGTATTTTATTTCTCCTTCACTTATGAAGCTTAGTTTGGCTGGATATGAAATTCTGGGTTGAAAATTCTTTTCATTAAGAATGTTGAATATTGGCCCCCACTCTCTTCTGGCTTGTAGCATTTCTGCCAAGAGATCCACTGTTAGTCTGATGGGCTTCCCTTTGTGGGTAACCCGACCTTTCTCTCTGGCTGCCCTTAACATTTTTTCCTTCATTTCAAGTTTGGTGAATCTGACAATTATGTGTCTTGGAGTTGCTCTTCTTGAGGAGTATCTTTGTGGTGTTTTAAATATTTAAATACATGTTGTGGATATGATTTAATGGTTGGTTCTTTTGATTGTTTTATGTTTAAAAATCTGTTAGTATAGAAACCACTTATTATTATTATTATTATTATTATTTTTTGAGACGGAGTTTTATACTTGTCGCCCAGGCTGGAGTGCAATGGCGCGTTTTTGGCTCACTGCAACCTCCGCCTCTTGGGTTCAAGCAATTCTCCTGCCTCAGCCTCCCGAGTAGCTGGGATTACAGGCACCTACCACCACGGTTGGCTATTTTTTTTTTTTTGTATTTTAAGTAGAGATGGGGTTTCACCATGTTGGTAAGGCTGGTCTCGAACTCCTGACCTCAGGTGATCTGCCAGCCAAAGTGCTGGGATTACAGGCGTGAGCCACTGTGCCCATCCAAAACCACTTTATTTTGAACATGGTATGTAAAATAAATTGCCATAATTATAACTAATTGCTATTACTGGGTGTTAACTTTAAAATTATAATTAACACTAGTTTTGTATCTTTATGCCTTGTTCTGGTGGTTCTTCATTAAAACAATTTTTTTTTCTGTAGAAACAGGGTCTCACTATGTTGCTCAGGCTGGTCTCAATCTCTTGGGTTCAAGCATTCCGCCTGCCTTGGCCTCCCAAAATATGGGGATTACAGGCATGAGCCACCATGCCTGGCCAGTCATGCTTTAAGAGCACGATAGAGTGGATACCTGTAGATAAGATACCTGTGGGTAAAACAGGTAACAGAATGTTAGTTGAAAAAGCAAAAAAAGGTAGCTGTGGAATTGGACAACTGTGAGAAGTGATTGACATTAAATATAATTAATAACCTGTCATTGAAAAGTTAAATATTGCCACATCGTGGGAGAGGTGTTTTAGTTCTGTTTATGAGGCAAGAAGTGGCTAGAAGTAGACTCATCTTTTTTCCCCCAAACTAACAGGGTGATCAATTTTTTGCAGATCACAAATATTTCCTAGACTAATATTAAGTTCAAGATGGGTTTTACTATGAGAAAATTGAAACTTTAGTGTTATATTTGAAAAAGATATCCTCAACAGTTAAGGATACAAATAATGCTTGCATTTCTTTTCAAAGTGATTTGATGTTGGTTATTTAAAACTTGAAGTGCTTGGCCAGGTGCAGTGGCTCATGCCTGTAATCCCAGTACTTTGGGAGGTCGAGGCAGGAGAATCACTTGAGGTCAGGAGTTCGAAACCAGCCTGGGCAACATGGTGAAACCCTGTCTCTACTAAAAATACAAAAAATTAGCCAGGCATGGTAGCACACTCCTGTAATCCCAGCTGCTTGGGAGGCTGAGGCATGAGAATTGCCTGAACCCGGGAGGCGGAGGTTGCAGTGAGCCAAGATGGCACCACTGTACACCAGCCTGGGTGACAGAGTGAGACTCCATCTCAAAAACAACAAAAACTTAAAGTGCCTATTCTAATAACCTTGCTTGGACAGTTAATTTGGATTTGGTGTCTGTTATAAGCAAAATTTATAATTTAGATTTTGCTTTTTAAGGTTTGTTCTTTGAGTATGGGAATTAACAAGCTGTTTTTTTCCTTTTTTTAAAAAAAAAGTAAACATGAATACTTTGCCTATCATCCTAATAAGATTGAGTCAGCACTGTAATATAGCACAAAAGGGTATTAGAATCTAGCTCTAATGTATGCTTCTCCCCTTTTTACTCGTTTTCCCATGTTCTAGTCAGAATGAGACACTTTTTGCTCCCCTTGTTCACCATGTCTTTTTGTGTCTTTATGCCTTTACATGGCTATTTGTTGTACTTGGAATGCCTCTCCACCATTCTGCCATCTCCCAACTGGTGAGCTGCTGTTCATTGTTAAACTAGATTAATGAATTATTGTTCAGTATGTAGAACCTCCCTCTACCCTCAGGTGGTTATTTTCCTTCTTGGTTCTCATAATTTACTTTCCTTGTTGGTTCTCATAATTTATCTGTTTAAAGTAGTCTTCTCACTTTGTGGAGCAATTGTATGTATTGTCTGTTAGATTGAGTGATTCCTGATGCCAGAAACTGGGTCTTATTCATCATCATATCCTGAGTACATAACAGAGTCTTTGTCAAATATATAAGCTCAGAGCATGTTTGGTGAATAAATGAGTAAATAAGATATTTTATCTGTTTTATTTATTTATTTATTTATTTTTTTTTTTTGAGACGGATTCTTGACCTGTTGCCCAGGCTGGAGTGCAGTGGCACAATCTCGGCTCACTGCAAACCCCACCTCCTGGGTTCACACCGTTCTCCTGCCTCAGCCTCCCGAGTAGCTGGGACTACAGGTGCCTGTCACCACGCCTGGCTAATTTTTTTGTATTTTTAGTATAGACAGGGTTTCACCGTGTTAGCCAGGATGGTCTCAATCTCCTCACCTTGTGATCTGCCTGCCTCAGCCTCCCAAAGTGCTGGGATTACAGGCGTGAGCCACCGGGCCTGGCTAATATTTCATTTGTTTTAAAAGTCAGAATAGAAAAAGGATATAATCCAACAAAGTAAGTCTGTACTTTATAACCTTTATCAGTCTGATATATTTAGAGAATTTATCTGGACACATCTAGAAAATTCCATCCACATATTCTACCACATATCAACAAACAGGTTTCTAATATGTATCAAGACATTGAAAGGAGAGATGAAAATACGTTCTGTTCTTCAAGGACCTTGCAGCCTAGTGGGGAAAACAGACAGATGAACCGATAATTACAATTTAAATTTAAGCTCATTAAAAATAAAGAAAACAAAAAATTCAGTTTCTCTTAGTTTTATTAGATATATTTCAGATGCCCAGTACTCACATATGGGTAGTGGCTATTGAACAGCACAGATACAAAATATTTCTGTCATCACAACGTGTTCTACTTGACAAGAGCTGTGATAGAACATTATAATTAAACGAATCTGCATTCTCTAGTTTGAGATGATAGTTAATTTCATTTCAACCAAGTTTCTTGTGCTTTTTCTATTAAAATTCACTTTTAGATTTGAAAGTTGTATTTCTTAAAATTTTAAGCAGATTTTATTGTAATATATTTCAAATAAAGTAGCATTATTATTTTTTTCAGGTCTTTGACCTGTAATAGCATTTAAATTAAGCAATCTTCGAATTTGGTTTTCAATTTAAGCATTGATATTATCTGATATTTTATGCTAATAAGTCGTGAGATGGTATTGAAGCATAATGGTTAAGTGCAATGCCATTGGGAGCTAGGGTCAGTGGCACACACCTGTCATGTCAGCTATTCTGGAGGCTGAGGTGGGAGGATTGCTTGACCCCAGGAATTCAAGACCAGCCTGGGCCACATAGTGAGACCTCATTTCAAAAAAATAACAAAGGTATGCAATTATTTTTAGAAAACATGTGTTTGTGATCAGAGAAACCTGCCTCTGCCATGCTATAACCTTAGGCAAACTGGTAGTTGGTTTTTTTTTTTTTTTTTTTTTTTTTGAGACAGAGTCTGGCTCTGTTGACCAGGCTGGAGTGCAGTGGCGTGATCTCGGCTCACTGCAGCCTCCAACTCCTAGGCTCAAGCGATTCTCCTGCTTTAGCCTCCCTAGTAGCTGGGATTACAGGCATGCGCCACCACTCCTGGCTAATTTTTGTATTTTTAGTAGAGATGGGGTTTTACCATGTTGGCCAGGCTGGTCTCTAACTCCTGACCTCAAGTGATCTGCCCACCTTGGCCTCCCAAAGTGCAAGGATTACAGGCGTGAGCCACTGCGGCCAGCCTAGGCAAACATTTTAACAGATTCTAGCTTTGCTGGTTTTTTGTTGTTGTTTTGAGTTGGGGTCTCGCGCCGTCACCCAGGCTGGAGTGCAGTAGTGTGACCACAGCTTACTGCACCTTCAAACTCCTGGGCTCAAGCAATCCTTCCATCTCAACCTCCTGAGCAGCTAGGACTATAGGTGTGTGCCACCACACTTGGCTAATTTTTAACTTTTTTGTAGAGACACGGTCTTGATATGTTGCACAGGCTGGTTTCAGACTCCTGGCCTTCAAACTCGAGGCCTTAATGCTGCCTCGGCCTCCCAAAGTTCTGGGATTGTATTTTTATTAGAGACAGGGTTTCTACATTACAGGTGTCAGCCCCCATGCCCAGCAAGCTTTGGTGTTCTTATCAGTGAAATGGGAGTAATAATAATATTTACCCCAAAGGATTACTGAGGGCTAAATAAGGTAATGGATATCAGGTACTTAGCATAGTACCCCTCACAGAGTAGTGTTTATTAAATGCTAGCATTAAAAAGAGTTTAAACTATCAGTTGTTCAGTTTTTTTTAAATTGAGGAAATTGGAGTATGGACTGGTGTTAGATCATACTAAGGGATGGTTAAATTTGTTGAGTATAACTGACATTATGTGGGAAAAAAGTCCATATTTTTGGAGAGACATACCAAAATATATAGCAGTGAAATGATATAATATTTGAGTTGCCTTAAAATAATTCAGAGAAAGAGATGAATAAAAGGGACAAAAAAAACTGGTCTTCCATTTCTGGTAAAGAAGTAGTAACAGGGTACCTTCCTGCCTGAAACAGCTAAAAAAGCGACAAAAATGTGTACAACAGTGGTTGTCTAGATTTTGAACATTGTGCAGCAAAGGAGAGTAATCCCTGAAAGATAGGAAAGAAATGAGATGAGGTCTATGATTGCTCTGGCTTGCTGCCTAGACAGTTTTCCAGCTGCAGAACAGGGACAGGGAACCCAGGCAGAGCACAATAGTTTCCCTTAATTGAGGGAGTCTGGGGAGGCCAAAGCATCTGGAGTTTGCAGGGCAGAAAACTGGAAATAGCTGCAGAGAGGGAGAACTTCAGAGAACTGCAGAGGATCCCTGTCAAGTATTCTGCTGAGAACTGATCAGTGGATATATGTGAGGAAACTTTCTGAGGCTAGGAAGATAATCACTTGAAAAGATCAGATAAAACAATACTTGCCGAATTAGGAATAGTGTTTTTTTATTTTTATTTTTCCACCAACCAGATTGGAAACCATCTTTATAGGTCATTATGTAGAGTCTTTTTTTTTTTTTTGAGACAGAGTTTTGCTCTTGTTGCCTAGGCTGGAGTGCAATGGTGTGACCTTGGCTCACTGCAACCTCTGCCTCCCAGGTTCAAGTGATTCTCCTGCCTCAGCCTCCCAAGTAGCTGGGATTACAGGCACGCACCACCATGCCTGGCTAATTTTGTATTTTTAGTAGAGATGGAGTTTCTATGTAGAGTCTCTTAAGGGTTTTGCCCTAACAGTGGGTAAATTAGCCTTGAACTAAATGCTTCTCCAGCCCAGGCTGACAAAGCTTAAAAGCAAGACCTGAAAGAGCCAAAACTGTTCCCTACTAATTTAATCATGGCCCAGAAGAAAGCTCAAAAATTGTTATAGGAATATAAGAAAGCACACAAGGTAAAATTCACAATGTCTGGCATCCAATCAGAAATTACTAGACATGCAAAGAAGTAGGAAAATGTGACTCATACTGATGAGAAAAAAATTAGAAACCAAAACAGAAGTGACACAGATGATAGAATTAGTAAAGAGGGATTTAAAACAGTTTTCATAAGCATATTCTATATGCTCAAGAAACTAGAAGAAAGATTGAACACTTTTTTTGTTTTGTTTTTGGGTTTTTGTTTTTTTGAGACAGTCTCGCTCTGTCGCCCAGGCTGGAGTGCAGTGGCACAATCTCGGCTCACTGTAAGCTCCGCCTCCCGGGTTCACGCCATTCTCCTGCCTCAGCCTTCCAAGTAGCTGGGACTACAGGTGCACGCCGCACGCCCGGCTAATTTTTTGTATTTTTAGTAGAGACAGGATTTCACTGTGTTAGCCAGGATGGTCTTGATCTCCTGACCTTGTGATCCACCCTCCTCAGCCTCCCAAAGTGCTGGGATTACAGGCGTGAGCCACCGCGCCTGGCCAAGACTGAACATGTTAAATAGAGACATGGAAGGTATGAAAAGACTCAAACTGAACTTTCGGAGATGGAAACGATAATGTCTGAGATGAAAAATACATTTAACGGGATTAATGACAGATTAGATATCAGAGAAAAAAGCCTAAGACAAGACTCATGAAATATAGAAAATAATCTATGCAGAATTCTTGCCAAAAATACTTAATTTGACTGTGATCTAACCTTTAGATGTAACTTCCAGTTTACAGGAAAAAAAAAGGAATAGAGAAAGATTTAATACCACAGCACAGTGTGCTGTGGTGCTGTTGCTCACACCTGTAATCCCAGCACTTTCGGAGGCCAAGGCGGGAAGATTGCTTGAAGTCAGGAGTTCAAGAGTAGCCTGGCCAAAGTGGTGAAACCCTGTCTCTAGTAAAAATACAAAAATTAGCTGGGCATGGTGGCACATGCCTGTAATCCCAATTACTGGGGAGGCTGAGGCACAAGTATCACTTGAACCCAGGAGGCAGAGGTTGCAGTGAGCCAAGATCATGCCACTGCAGTCTAGCCTAGGCGACAGAGTGAGACTGAGACTCCTTCTCAAAAAAACAAACAAAAACAAAACCACACCACAAGGAAGCAATCAGACAAATCCACAGTGTGAAAAGTGCTGCAATATATTTGCCCTTTTCAGAAATTGAGGTTGTGCTGTGATTGTACAACATGGTGAGTGTATATGCCACTGAATTGTATGCTTAAAAGTGGTCAAAATCGTCAATTTTCTGTTATGTATATTTTAGCACAGCTTAAATATTTACCATTTTAATAATTTTTAAGTGTACAGTGGCATTAAGTACATTCACATTGTTATACAACCATCACTAGCATTCATTTCCAAAACTACTTCCCAAACTGAAACCCCATACTCACTAAACACTCATTCCTCATTTCCCTCTCCCTGAAACTTCTGGCATCCATCATTCTACTTTCTGTCTCTATGATTTGACTATGCGAGGTGCCTCATGTAAGTGAAATCACAAAGTATTTGCCTTTTTTGGATTGGCTTGTTTCCCTTAGCATAGTATCCTTCAGGTTCATCCATGTTGTAGCATATGCTAGAATTTCCTTCCTTTTGAAGGTGAAATGACATGATGAAATTTTGCCATGATTAAGAAAAAATAAAGGCTGAATAATATTTCTTATATGTATGTGTCACATTTTATCCATTCATCCATCAATGGACACTTGGGTTGCTTCCACCATTTGGCTATTGTGCACAATGCTGCTTTGAGCATGGCTGTACAAATATCTATTCAGGTCCCTCCTTTAAATTCCTTTGGAAATATACCTAGAAGTGGAATTGCTGGATCATATGGTAATTCTATGTTTAATTTTTTGAGGAGCTGCCATACTTTTTCTGTAATGCCTGCACTATTTTATATTCCTATCAGCAGTGTACAAGGGTTTCAGTTTCTACACATCCTTGTCAACACTTGTTTTTTTTTTTTTAATTTAAATAATAGCAATTTGAATGAGTATGGGTACATTTTATATTATGTGTTTTTGGTTTTTTTTGGGACAGAGTTTTGTTCTTGTTGCCCAGGCTGGAGTGCAGTGGCATAATCTCAGCTCACTGCAACCTCTGCCTCCTGGTTCAAGCAATTCTCCTGCCTCAGCCTCCTAAATAGCTGGGACAGGCGCCCGCCACCATGCCCAGCTAATTTTTTTGTATTTTTAGTTGAGACGGGGTTTCGCCACATTGGCCAGGCTGGTCTTGAACTCGTGACCTCAGGTGATCCCCCCACCTCAGCCTCCCAAAGTGCTGGGATTACAGGTGTGAGCCACTGTGCCCAGCCTATTATGTATATTTTAACACAACAAAAACTAGAGTTGTAAGGGGAGAAAAAGGTTATGTATGAGGAACTCTTCTAGATTAAGAGAGACTGTCTAGAGAAAACCAAAGATAATGTGTCTTATTTGTATGGATCCTGGTTTGAAAAATCAGCTGTAAATTTTGGGGAAGTTTGTATGTGTTCTAGTATTAGAAGATATTAGGTAATTATTAATTTGAATAAATTTGATAATGTAGTTATGTAGGAGAAAATATTGTAGTTGTGTAGGAGAATATTAAAATATGTAGGGGTATAGCCTGGTGTGGTGGCTCATGCTCATAATCCCAGAGCTTTAGGAAGCTGAGGTGGGAGGATTGCTTGAGGCCAGGAGTTGGAGACCAGCCTGGACAACATAATGGGACCTGGGCTGTACAAAATATAAAAAAAAATTAGCCAGGCGTGGTGGCACATCCCTGTAGTTCCTAGCCACTCGGGAGGCTGAGGCAGGAGGACTACTTAAACCTAGGCGTTTGAGGCTGCAGAGTGCTATGATCATGCCACTGCACTACAGCCTGGGTGACAGAGCAAAACCCTGTCTCTAAAAAAAAAAAAAAAAAAAAAAAAAAAATTAGGGGTAAAATGTTTCTCCTAATGATGTCTGTAATTTACTCTGAAATGAGTCAACATAAAAAATAGTTTGATGAGTAGCCATATAGATAAATAGATGAAGCAAGTATATCAAAATGTTAATTGTTGAATTTAAGTAATGCACATATGGTGTTGATAATAGTAGTCTTTGAAATTTCCTGCATGTTTGAAAGTTTTAAAATAAGCTATAAAGGTTTGATGTTAATATTTTTTTTCCTGAAAAAGAGGCCATTTAAACAACTTGCTTTTATTTTTATAAATAATTACTTTTAATCTTTAATATTTCTAGTTTTTCTTTATGGATTTTGTCTTATAGATACTGCATCTTTTCTCTCTCTCTTTTTTATTCTTTGTATGTCATTTGTATGCATTTTAGGAAGTGAATTTTGTGTTGTCTTCACCAGTGGAGTATGCATTCTTCATATATATCCCAACTTTTTTTTTTTTTGAGACAGGGTCTCTCTCTGTCACCCAGGCTAGAGTACAATGGTGCAATCATAGTTCACTGCAGCTTCAAACTCCTAGGCTCAAAGGGTCCTCCTGCCTCAGCTGCCTGAATAGCTACGACTACATGCATGTGCCACCTTGCCTGGCTAAATTTTTAAAATTGTTTTTTGTGAGACAGGGTCTTGCTATCTTGCCCAGAGTGGTTAGGAACTTCTGGCCTCAAGTGATCCTCCTGCTTCAGCCACCCAAAGCTCTGAGATTATAGGCAGGAGCCACTAAGCCTGGCTATATTCCAACCTTTTGAAGGAGCAATTTGACTGTCAAAGCCTTGGCATGACTCCCATTACTCTTTTAGCCTAGAGGTTTTAATTTCATGCTCTATAGGAAAATGGCTCCTAACTCATTAATAATTTCCTTTTCGACTGCATGTTTTCTTTAGGCTCAGATTAAAGTCTGGTCAGCTCCTGAAATACTTTGTGTACTGTGTTAATAAGATTCACAAAGTGTCATTTTTTTTTGATTAAGAAAATAGATGGCAGACTCTAGTGTTATTGTGGGAAATCTGGAGTTATACTATAAGAAATTAAACATTTTAGCCTAATGAGTCTGGGATTTTATTTCTTTAAGCCTGTTTACTAGTTGATTTTCCCAATATTAAGCACACACACAGATTTCTTTCCGTAGTGTAGTTTGATAGGAAGACAATTAGGAAAGGAGTTACCAAATCTGGTTTCAGTTTCCAATTTCGCTATTATCTAGCTTTGTGATTTTTTCTTTTTTTTTTTTTTTTTTTTTTTTGGTTGGTTGGTTTTTAAGAGATAAGGTCTCACTGTGTTGCTCAGGCAGGAGTGCAGTGGCTATTCACAGTCACTGTGTAGCACTGTAGCTTCAAACTCCTGGCCTCAAGCGATCCATCTGCCTCATTTTCCCAAGCAGCCGAGACTATAGGGACACACTGCAGTGCCCAGATAGCGTTGTGACAGTGATGGAGTTGCTTATCACCTCCCTGGCCTGTTCCCTCTCATACTGAAATTTTGAGAAATGTTAAGGTCTCTTTCAGCTCTAATATTCTAGTATATTATTCCTTTAGTCTGTTATTCTCAGTGTTTGAGAGTATTGGGGCAGACCATGTACCTCTCGTCAAAACTGGGTTTTTTTCTTTCTTTCTTTTCACTTTTATCTTAATTCTTAACGCAGGGCTTTCTTTTTAGGGTTTTTTTTTTTTTTCTTTTTTTTGAGATGAAGTCACTGCAATCTCTGCCGCCTGGGTTCAAGCAATTCTCCTGCCTCAGCCTTTCGAGTAGCTGGGATTACAGGCATGCACCACCACACCCAGCTAATTTTTGTATTTTTAGTAGAGACGGGGTTTCGCCATGTTGGCCAGACTGGTCTCCAACTCCTGACCTCAGGTGATCCGCCCGCCTCGGCCTCCCAAAGTGCTGGGATTACAGGTGTGAGCAACTGCGCCCGGCCTTTTTTTTTTTTTTGAGAGGGAGTCTCGCTCTGTCTCCCAGGCTGGAGTGCAGTGGCGCGATCTCTGCTCACTGCAAACTCCGCTTCCCGGGTTCCCGCCATTCTTCTGCCTCAGCCTCCCGAGTAGCTGGGACTACAGGCGCCCGCTACAACGCCCGGCTAATTTTTTTGTATTTAGTAGAGACGGGGTTTCACCGTGTTAGCCAGGATGGTCTCGATCTCCTGACCTCGTGATCCGCCCGCCTCGGCCTCCCAAAGTGCTGGGATTACAGGCGTGAGCCACCGCGACCGGCCTTGTTTTTTTATAAACAACAAAAATCTTAGTATTTTAATCCAGTTACTTGCCTACTTTTTTGTGGCAGCAGGAAGTTTTTCTTTGTACTGATAAATATATTTATTACAGGTTTTCCTTTGGCTAGTAAAATAGAAATACAAGGTAAAGTAATGTATCACGTTGTACTACATAGTCTCCATTTGCCCCTCTGTATTTACCCTTTAACCTCCTCCACTCAGCTTTATGCTCCAAGAGGCTGCCTTTTGTAAGATACATCTATAAGCTCTTTTCCTTTTGTTATCCAATAGGGTTTGGCAAAAACAGAAGGTGGGAGGACAGTGATGTCTGGGTGTTTATTTCCCTGGCTCCCTCCTTGTCAGTTGGTAATAGTTGTATTCCTCTGCTGAAGGCCACACAACTTCTGTCAGCTGTTTCCCAAAGCTGTAGCTACAGTTGACTGAGTTCTGGTAATTCCAGTACTACCTTCCCTGGCCCACTAAGGCCTACTGTCTTCCCACTGTTTCTTATGTTCAGAGTGCTTTACTATCTCTTGTTGGTTTTTGTTAACTCTGCTTGTGTCTTTGCAAACAGTCTTTTTAGTAAATTCTCTCTAATTACACCATCCTTGGCAGTTTTTGTCTCTTAAAATTTTAAATCTCAGATAAATGATGAATCAATTGCCATATTCCACATAATTTGGACTAGATATATTTTTTCTTTAAAAAAAGTGTCGTAAAATATATATAACAAAATTTACTTTTTTAACTACTTTTTTTTTTTTTTTGGAGAGTATGTCACTCTGTCACTTATGCTGGAGTACAGTGGTGTGACCATAGCTCACTGTAGCCTCAAACTCCTGGACTCAAGTGATCCCCCTGCCTCAGCTTCCCGAGTAGCTGGGACTACAGATGTGTACCACCATGCCAAACCAGTTTTTAAAAAATTTTTGTAGGGATGGGGTCTCGCTGTGTTGCCCAAGCTGGTCTTTTTTCTTTTCTTTTTCTTTTTTTTTTTAGACGGAGTCTCGCTCTGTCGCTCAGGCTGGAGTGTAGTGGTGCGATCTCGGCTCACTGCCCCTCCGCCCCTCCAGGTTTAAGCAATTCTCTGCCTCAGCCTCCGGAGTAGCTAGGATTACAGGCGCGCACCACCACACCCAGCTAATTTTTGTATTTTTATTAGAGACGGGGTTTCACCATCTTAGCCAGGCTGATCTTGAATTCCTGACCTCGTGATCCACTCGCCTAGGCCTCCCAAAGTGCTGGAATTACAGGCGTGAGCCACCGCGCCTAGCCACCTTTTTTTTTTTTTGAGACGGGGTCTGGCTCTGTTGCCCAGGCTGGAGTGCAGTGGCGCGATCTCGGCTCACTACAAGCTCCGCCTCCCGGGTTCACGCCATTCTCCTGCCTCAGCCTCCCAAGTAGCTGGGACTACAGGTGCCCGCCACCACTCCCAGCTAATTTTTTGTATTTTTAGTAGAGACGGGGTTTCACCGTGTTAGCCAGGATGGTCTCGATCTCCTGACCTAGTGATCTGCCCGCCTCGGCCTCCCAAAATGTTGAGATTGCAGGCGTGAGCCACTGCGCCTGGCCTTCAAGCTGGTCTTAAACTCCTGGCCTCAAGTGATCCTTCCCACCTTGGCCTCCCAAAGCGCGGGGATTATAGATGTGTGCCATCATGCCTGGCATGACCACTTTTTAATGTATACTTCATTGTCATTAAGTACATTCAACATGTCATGCAGCCATTGCCACTATCCATTTTCAGAACTTTGTCATCTTCTCAAACAGAAACTCTGAACCCATTAAACAATAACTTCCCATTTTCCCTCTTCCAAGCTCTTGGTAACCATTAGTCTAGTTTCTGTCTCTGAACTTTTACTATTTTAGGTACCTCATATAAGTGGAATCATATGGTATTTGTTCTTTTGAATCTATCCATATTGTAGCATATGCCAGAATTTCCTTCCTTTTAAATGGCTGAATAATATTCCATTGTGTATATATACTGTTAAAACACTTTATACAAATTAAATTTAGCAGAGCTTAACTGAGCAAAGAATGATTTGTGAATTGGCCAGCCCTCAGAACCAGAATGGATTCAGAGCAACTCTAGGGCTGCTTCATGGTCAGATAACATTGATAGAAAACAGGAGTGAGGTCCAGAAATGGCTGGATTGGTTACAGCTAGGAGTTTGCCTTATTTGAACTTGGTTTGAACAGTTGGGTGCCTATGGTTGGATGAGACTTGGGTACTTGTTACAAGAGTAGGTGTATTTATACATCGTTAGGTTACAGTTAAGTATGGAGAAACAATTAGGCCAATCTTAAAATACGTACAGAGGCAGTTTTAGGCCAAACTTAATTCGACTAACAATAGCTGCATTATTTTACGTTCCCACTAACAATGCACAAAGGTCCCAATTTCTCCACATTTTCTCTGGAAAATATTCTAGTTTTTTGATAATAGATACTCTGTTTTGGGTGTGAATAGTACCTCATTATGGTTTTAATTGGTTTTAATTTGCTTTTACCTAATGATGATGTTGAGCATCTTTTCATGTGCTTATTGGCCATTTGTACATCTTTGGAGAAATGTCTATTCAAATCCTTTCTTCATTTTTTGAAAAGGATTCAAATGGTATTTAGGTTAGACAAAAAGAATCATTTCGGCCAGGAGAGGTGGCTCACACCTGTAATCCCAGCACTTCGGGCTGCCAAGATGGATGGATCACTTGATGCTAGGAGTTTGAGACCAGCCTGGCCAACATGGCAAAACTTTGTCTCTACTAAAAAAAATACAAAAATTAGCGGGGCGTTGTGGCACATGCCTGTAATCCCAGCTGCTCGGGAGGCTGAAGCAGGAGAATCGCTTGAATCCAGGAGGTTGAGGTTGCAGTGAGCTGGGATCACACCACTGCACTCCAGCTTGGCTGACACAGTGAGACATCCTGTCTCAAAAAAAAAAAAAAATTATTTGATTAGAACAGTATGAAGGAAAAAACAATCTGTATAAGAAAAACAAAATTTTCTTCCTCTGTTGACTCTCACTCTTAACACGCAGTCACTCAGCACTTCACTGCCTACACCAGATGTGTGGATTGTTTCCCACCCTAACCAATATCTGGTACTAGTTGAATGTCCTACAATTCAGTTCAATTCTGGTACTAACTAGAGTTAGTGTAGACCGCCCCCAACAGGTTGGTTAATGGTTGGGTCTCAGTAAACTGTTCCCCCTTAGATGTTAATCACATGCAGTAGGCTCCCAAGTTACCCAGTTCTGTCCAACCTCACTGCGAATTGGAGGTTCCCAGAACCTCCTTCTTGGGTTTGGTCATTTGCTACAGCAGCTCACAGGACTCAAGAAAGCACTTTACTTACTATAACTTGCTTATCTTTTTTTTTTTTTTTTTTTTTTTTTGAGATGGAGTTTCACTCTTGTTGCCCAGGTTGGAGTGCAATGGTGCGATCTTGGCTCACCTCAACCTCTGCCTCCCAGGTTCAAGCGATTCCCCTGCCTCAGCCTCCTGAGGAGCTGAGACTACAGACGCACCACCACGCCCACATAATTTTTTGTATTTTAGTAGAGACGGGGTTTCACCATGTTGGCCAGGAAGGTCTCAATCTCCTGACCTCATGATCCACCCGCCTCAGCCTCCCAAAGTGGTGGGATTACAGGCGTGAGCCACTGCGCCCAGCTCCCTTTTTTTTTTTTTTTTTTTTTTTTTGAAACAGAGTTTCACTCTTGTTGCCTAGGCTGGAGTGTAATGGCACGATCTCAGCTCACTCCAACCTCCGCCTACCAGGTTCAAGCTATTCTCATGCCTCAGCCTCCCAAGTAGCTGGGATTACAGGCTTGCGCCATGACGCCTGGCTAATTTTTGTGTTTTTAGAAGAGACAGGGTTTCACCATGTTGGCCAGGCTGGTCTTGAACTCCTGACCTCCTGTGATCCACCCACCTTGGCCTTCCAAACTATTGGGATTACAGGCGTGAGCCACCATGACTGGCCTATAACTTGCATATCTTAAAAGGATAAAACTAAGAAATAGCCAGATGTAAGAGTTGCATAGGGCAAGGTATAGGGGAAGGGACCTGCCAGGCTCCTTATGTCTTCATGAGTTCACCAGCCTGGAAGCTGTTAGAATGGTCCTTTTAGGTTTTTATGGAGACTTCATTATGTAGGCATGATTGATTAAGTCGTTGGCAAGGATAATGTGCTCAATCTTCAGTCTCCCTCCTTTCCCTGGAGGCCAGGGCTGAAATCCCACCCAGACTGAAAATACCAACTTTCTAATCACATGGTTGGTTGCACAGGAAACCAGCCCTCTCATTCTGGGACTATTTAGAAGCCCCCAACCCTACCATCAGTCATCTCATTAGGACAGAAAAAGACACATCACTTCAGAGGTTTCAAAGGTTTTAGGTGCTGCCAGGAAATGGGATGAAGACCAACATATATATATATATTTCTTATTATAAATCACAGTATTACAAATAGCAAGGATAGATAAGTTCATGATTAAGTCTTACTTTAAAAAAAAATTTTTTTTTTGAGACGTCATTTCGCTCTTGTTGCCCAGGCTGGAGTATAATGGTGGGATTTCAGCTCACTGCAACCTGTGCCTCCTGGGTTCAAGAGATTCTCCTGCCTCAGTTCCCGAGTAGCTGGAATTACAGACGTCTACCACCACGCCTGGCTAATTTTTTTGTATTTTCAGTAGAGACGAAGTTTCACTGTGTTGGCCAGGCTGGTCTCGAACTCCTGACCTCAGGTAATCCACCCACCTCAGCCTCCCAGAGTGCTGGGATTACAGGCATGAGCCACCGTGCCCAGCCTTACTTTTTAATTTTAATAAAATGTTTGCATTGAAGGGAAGATATTTAGGTTTACATAGTTATGTAACATTTTAGTGAAATTTATTTATTTATTTATTTTTGAGATGGAGTCTCACTCCGTCGTCTAGGCTGGAGTGCAGTGGCACAATCTTGGCTCACTGCAACCTCCGCCTCCCAGGTTCAAGTGATTCTCCTGCCTCAGCCTCCTGAGTAGCTGGGACTACAGGCATGTGCCACCACGCCCAGCTAATTTTTTTATTTTTAGTAGAGATAGGGTTTCACCATGTTGACCAGGCTGGTCTTGAACTCCTGACCTCAGGTGATCCACCCACCTTGGCCTCCTAAAGTTCTGGGATTATAGGCGTGAGTCACCACGCCCAGCCAGTGAAAATTATATTACTTAAATTATACAGTAGTTCCATGATATCTGTGAGGATTGGTTCCAGGACCCTCTTGGATACCAAAATCCACAGATGCTCAAGTCATTTAGATAAAATTGTGTACTATTTGCATATAACCTATGCACATCCTCCTGTATACTTTAAATCATCTCTAAACTACTCATATCTACTGCAGTGTAACTGTTAGGTAAATAATTTAAATTATTATCACCATCAGCAGCATTCTCTTATATTACCTTTCAGACTATCACAGGGCAAACCCCACAGTTGGGATTCAACCCAGGAGGCCATGTGGATTCTTGGCTTTGCCCAAGAAAGAATTCAAGAGCAAGCATAGAGTAAAGTGAGCAAGTTTATTAAGAAAGTAAAGGGATAAATGGGTGACTACTTCATAGGCAGAGCAGCCCTCATGGGCTGCTGGCTGGCTTTATTCATGATTATTTCTTGATTATATGCTAAATATGGAGTGGATTATTTATGAGTTTTCTAGGGAACTGGGTGGGAAATTCCTGGAATTGAGAGTTCTTCCGCATTTCTGACCATATAGGGTAACTTCCAGACATTGTTATGGCACTCTTAAATGTCCTGGCCCTGGTGGGAGTTCCTTTTAGCATGCTAATGCATTATAATTAGCGTATAATAAGCAGTGAGGATGACGGTAGGTTGTTTTCGTTGTCATCTTGGTTTTGGTGTGGTTTGGCTGGCTTCTTTACTGCACCCTGTTTTATTAGTGGGGTCTTTGTGATCTGTATCTTATGAAACCAGTCCTGCCAAACTTCTCAAAACAAGTATTTATTCATAATTTGCTGCATGTTAGGCATTGTACTCAGCATTTTACAAGTATTATTGCATTTAATTCTCATTATGGTCATTTGTGATAGTGTTTTCATCTGTTTATGGAAGCTCAGAGTTGCCATGTCAGGAATAAAACACACTTCTGATTGACTGCAAAATTGATGGCCAATAAGAGGTCAAGCTGGTTATGATCTGGTATCTAGAAATGATTAGCTAGGTTACCTAGAGTAAGACACAACTTTCTGAGCCTCAGCTTATTGAAACAGAACAAAACAAAATCTAACAACAGCAATACATATTTACCTATATGTTCAGTAGCACTTTCATTTGTGATCTTCTAACTTTGCTTTAAGTCCCAAAGTTTAAGACAACACCTTCAAGTAAGAAAGGGAGATTCTTTTTAAAAAGTACTTGAGCAATTAGAAATTGGAGTAAGGGTTAAAAAAAAAAAAAAAAAAAGGCAGAAGGCCGGGCACGCTGGCTCACGCCTGTAATCCCAACACTTTGGGAGGCAAGGTGGGCGGATTGCCTGAGGTCGGGAGTTTGAGACCAGACTGACCAACATGGAGAAACCCCATCTCTACTAAAAATACAAAATTAGCCGGGCATGGTGGTGCATACCTGTAATCCCAGCTACCTGGAAGGCTGAGGCAGGAGAATTGCTTGAACCCAGGAGGGGGAGGTTGCAGCGAGCCAAGATCACACCATTGCGCTGCAGCCTAGACAATAAGAGCAAAACTCCGTCTCAAAAAAAAAAAAAAAATAAAAAATAAAAGGACAGGAAAGTATCCTGTGAAATACCTAATATTGTTATCAAGCCATGAACCTAGGTTTGTTTCTAGAGAGAATATAACTATAGAGAGATTGTTATAAAAGAGTATCTATAAAGATGTCTGTTGCTTTGAATGCTAAAAAAGTTCCATGGAATTTTTATGTATATAGGAGGAGACTTCCTTTAGCAGATGTGTGTGTGTGTGTGTGTGTGTGTGTGTGTGTGTGTGTGTATAAAATCCTTACAGATTGGCCCATACTACTAATTAGTTATTTGCTGTTAAATGAGACTATAACATGTCATCAACTCAGAGTGTTGAATTTCTGCCACAGAACTTAACTCTTTCAACCAATTGCCAATCAGAAAAATTTTAAATCTACCTATAACCTGGAAGCCCGTGCTTTGAGTTGTCCTGCCTTTCCAGATCAAACCAGTGTATACCTTACAGGTGTTTTTTTGTTTGTTTGTTTGTTTTGTTTTGTTTTTGAGACAGAGTTTCATTCTTGTTGCCCAGAATGGAGTGCAATGGCATGATCTCAGCTCACCACAACCTCCGCCTCCCAGGTTCAAGTGATTCTTCTGCCTCAGCCTCCCAAGTAGTTGGAATTACAGGCATGTGCCACCACACCCGGCTAGTTTTGTATTTTTGGTAGAGACGGGGGTTTCTCTATGTTGGTCAGGCTGGTCTCGAACTCCCGACCTCAGGTGATCCATCCAAAGTGCTGGGATTATAGGTGTGAGCTACCGTGCCTGGCCGACTTACAGGTATTGACTGATGTATTATGTCTCCCTAAAAAGTATAAAAGTGAGCTGTACCCTGATTACCTTGGGCACATATTGTCCAGGCCGCATCCTTAACTTTGGCAAAATAAACTTATTTATTTATGTATTTTTTTTTTTTTTTTGAGACAGAGTCTTGCTCTGTTGCCCAGGCTAGATTGTAGTGGTGTGATCTCAGCTCACTGCAACCTCCATCTCCCAGGTTCAGGCTATTCTTGTGTTTCAGCCTCCCGAGTAGCTGGGATTACAGGTGTGCAACACCATGCCTGGCTAATTTTTGTGTTTTTAGTAGAGATGGGGTTTTGCCATGTTGACCAGGCTGGTCTCGAACTCCTGACCTCAGGTGATCATCCGCCTTGGCCTTCCAAAGTGCTGGGGATTACAGGCGTGAGCCACTGTTCCCAGCCGGGAACAGAGTCAGTGGCATGATCTCAGCTCACTGCAAGACAGGATCTCATTTGCTCTGACTCCTGGGTTCATGCCATTCTCCTGCCTCAGCCTCCCGAGTAGCTGAGACTACAGGCACCCGCCACCACGCTTGGCTAATTTTTTGTATTTTTTGTATTTTTAGCAGAAGCGGGGTTTCACCACGTTAGCCAGGATGGTCTCAATCTCCTGACCTCGTGATCCACCTGCCTCGGCCTCCCGAAGTGCTGGGATTACAGGTGTGAGCCACCACGCCCGGCCGCAAATTGGCATTCTTAAGTATTGATTCTTTCATTCTGTCTTCATATTTTTATTTCTAAATTACAGTAGGATTTAGAGCTCTTATTTAAAAAAGGAAGTCCATAAGGTATGCTGCATGTTCAATGGTATTTATAATATATTATTGTTGATTACTATTTTATATTTACCTTATTTCTTTAAAATTTTCTCTTAGAGTCAATCTCAGTCTTTGAGGAGCTTGGCTTAGTCGAAACTTTTATTTCCTGTACATTCCTAGGTTAAAGCTTTATAGACAAAGCATATTGTATCCTAAGCAGACATGATTAGCAAATCATAAATGAAGATATTTACATAGGCCATTTAGGTTTATTCGGTTGTATGATTTTTTTTTTTTTTTTGAGACAGAATCTCGCTTTGTTGCCCAGGCTGGAGTACAGTGGTGTGATGTTGTCTCACTGCAACCTCCCCATCCTGGGTTCAAGCAATTCTTCTGCTTCAGCCTCCCGAGTAGCTGGGATTACAGGCGTGCGCCACCACACTCGGCTAATTTTTATATTTTTAGTAGAGATAGGGTTTCACCATATTGGCCAGGCTGGTCTTGAACTCCTGACCTGAAGTGATCCACCCACCTCAGCCTCCCAAATTGCTAGGATTTGGGAGAGAGCCACCGTGCCTGGCCTGTTGTATGATTAACTCATCTTAATAACAGCTTTTGTATGCTGGTGTGTCATTAAAGAAATTTAAAATATTACTCCAGGCACGGTGGCTCACGCCTGTAATCCCAGCACTTTGGGAGGCCAAGGTGGGTTAATCGTGAGGTCAGGAGTTCGAGACCAGCCTGGCCAATATGGTGAAACCTCATCTCTACCAAAAATACAAAAATTAGCCAGGCATGGTAGCACTCTCCTGTAGTCCCATCTACTCAGGAGGCTGAGGCAGAAGAATCGCTTGAACCTGGGAGGTGGAGGTTGCAGTGAGCTGAGATCATGCTACTGCACTCCACCCTGGGTGACAGAGCAAGACTCTTGTCTCAAAACAAAAAAAAGAAAAAAACAATTTAAAATATTTTATGTATTGTATACAATTATATTCCTCCACAACTGTCCACTCTTCATCAAATTTGAGCATATTAATACACACGCTTTCTTGTTTCTTCAGCTCCTCATTTCCTTATAAGGACTCCTGTATCACAGAAAAATTACGTTAAATAAATTTATATGCTCTTTTGTTGTTAATCTGTCTTTTGTTGTAGGGTCCTCAGCCATGAACCTGGGATAGATGGGGAAAAGATAAATTTCTTTTCCTACACATACAGAGGGAAGACTACATGAAACATATATATATATATATACTTTTTACTTTTTTCTTTCTTTTTTCATTAATTCTTTCTTTTCCTTTTTTTTTTTTTAAAGACAGGGTCTCATTTGCTCTGACTCCTAGGCTGGAGAGTAGTGGCGCAAGCATGCTTCACTGAAATCTTGACCTCCTGGACTCAAGTGATCGTCCCACCTCAGCCTCTTGAGTAGCAGAGACCACAAACGCACACCACTGCACCTGGCTAATTTATTTTTAGTTTTTGTAGATACAGGGGCTCCTTATTTTGCCCAGGCTGGTCTTGAACGCATGGGCTCAAGCAGTGTACCCAACCTGGCCTCTCAGAATGTTGGGATTATAGGTCTGAGCCACTGCACTCAGCCTGTATGTACACTTAAGGAATAATTATAAAAGTGAACTTTATAGATACCTATCATCCAGGTCCAAAAAGAACATTTCCTTCACACCAGAAGTCCCCTGTGTACCCTTTCCTGATCACAGCTTCTTCTTCCCCTGAGGAGATAAATTACCATCCTGACTTTTGGTAATAATCATTATCTGTTATCACCAAACATAATTTAGTTTTGTGTGTTTTTGAACTTGAATAGATAAAATTATGCTGTTTACAGTAGTTCCCACTTATCTACGGGGGGATATGTTCTAAGACCCTCAGTGGATGCCTGAAACAACAGATAGTACTGAACCTGATTGCTGTCAATGGAAACATGTTTCTGTTTATGTCTTCTACTCACAAATTTAATGCTTTTCACATTTTAACTAATCACTTATCATGCATGGTGGCCATAACGTTTGCAGTTTAAGGTGTGACAGCAAAACCAGCATGAATTTCTTTTTCTTTTTCTTTTTTTTTTTTTTTTTGAGACAGAGTCTCTCTCTGTCACCCAGGCTGGAGTGCAATGGCATGATCTTGGCTCACTGCAACCTCCGCCTCCTGGGTTCAAGCAATTCTCCTGCCTCAGCCTCCCGAGTAGCTGGGATTACAGATGTGCATCACCATGCCCAGCTAATTTTTATATTTTCAGTAGAGATGGGGTTTCATCTTGTTGGCCAGGCTGGTCTCGAACTCCCGACCTCAGGTGATCCACTCACCTCAGCCTCCCAAAGTGCTGGGATTACAGGTGTGAGGCATTGTGCCTGGCCATAAATTTTTCTTTCCTCACAATTCCACAGAAAGAAGACTTACTTTTATTGTAGATTTTTTTTTTTTTTTTTGAGATGGAGTTTCACTCTTGTCACCCAGGCTGGAGTGCAATGGCACAATCTTGGCCCACTGCAACCTCCCCATCCCGGATTCAAGCAGTTCTCCTGCCTCAACCCCCAGAGTAGCTGGGACTGCAGGCGCCCACCATCATGCCCCGCTAATTTTTGTATTTTTGGTAGAGACGGGGTTTTGCCATGTTGGCCAGACTGGTCTTGAACTCCTGACCTCAGGTGATCCACCGGCCTCAGCCTCCCAAAGTGGTGGGATTACAGGCGTGAGCCACCATGCCTGGCCATGAGTTTCTTTTTCTTTCCTCACAATTCCAGAGGGAGAAGATTCATTTTATTGTAGATCTTAGCAGCCTTGGCATATGATTCTTTTTCTTTTCTTATGAAGTCAAAAACTTTCATCTTTCCACTTAAAAGAAGCACTTTAATAAAGTCTAATGAAGTCTACCAGGGCATTATCACTTTGTTTGAGAGTGTGTGTTTGTGTACATAGGCGGGTGATAAACTTGGAGAATGAATTTCATACATTGGTATTGTGGTACATAATAGAAGTTGCCAATGTAAGTAAGAAAGAGAGAGCAAGGAAGGAAGAAAGAAGGGAGGGAAGGATGGAGGCAGGTTTGGGGTGATGCTAGCTTTACTGTTTCTCTTTAACAAATCTGAATTGCTAGCATCACTACTCTTGGGCTTTGGGCCTTTATTAAGTAAAATAACATAAGCACTGTGATGCTGAACAGTTGATCTGATAAGCCAGAGGGTTCCTAAGTGACTCTAAGAGGTGTGTAGTGTGTAGAGCATGGATATGCTGGGTAAAGGGATGATTCATGTTCCAGGTGGGATGGAGTTGCATGGTTCAGGGTTTCATCTTGCTACTCAGAACAGCGCCTGATGTAAAACTTATCAATCGTTTATTTCTAGGAATTCACATTTAATATTTTAAATATTAGTATTTAAATGTTTGCATTTAATACTTTTTAAATTCTGCATTTAATAATTTGAATTTAAGACTTGTAAGTCCATTGTGCTTCATTGTTATACACATTATTGCTGTCTTCTCTCTTTTGGTGTTTAGGAATGCTTTGTGTTAACACAAAGGCCAGGGTGAGAGCTGCAAGCCAGGGAAAGATGAACCGAGGCATTTAGATTACCACCTACATTGGCTTGCCAAACAGAAGCTCTGCCTGGGGATAAAGATGAGGATAAACATAAGGCATTTGGTGTTTCCTTTGTGTCCTGACTGAGAAATCTGACCATGGATGATGGAACAGGAAACTCACATTTTAGGGTGTATTAATAGCTCTCTTTAGTCTTGAGAAATATCAGCGAGGCTGAAAGTGCCTTGGAATGACTTTGCAGGTTTAAGATATGAATAGGAAAAAAAAGAAAAAGGGAAGAAAAGGAGTAAGGAGAAAAGAAAAGGAGGGATTAGGGTTACATTTCATGGGGCTGGTAGAATGCTCTGAAATAGTTTTTTCCAGACCCTAATATTTAGGAATAAATTTTAAGGTAGTATTATTTTAATATTTCATTTTTTGGAGTTATTCCTCATTTAGGATCTAGTAAAAATAATCCTGACCTTTTCACATAACCATTGTCAGGATTTCCTCTTGTAAGTGATTATATGCATCTCAGGAAAACATTAATGGTTATTCTCTTTTTATGGATATATTTGATTGAGCTAATCTGTAGGGGTTAGCAGAGACAGTTTAAGAATATATTTTGAGGCCTGGCACAGTGGCTGACACCTGTAATCCTAGCACTTTGGAAGGCTGAGGTGGGTGGATCACTTGAGGTCAGGAGTTCAAGACCAGCCTGGCCAACATGGTGAAACCCTGTTTCTACTAAAAATACAAAAATCAGCCGGACATGGTGGTGGGTGCCTGTAGTCTCAGCTACTTGGGAGGCTGAGGCAAGGGAATTGCTTGAATCCGGTAGGCAGAGGTTGCAGTGAGCCAAGATCATGCCACTGCAATCCAACCTGGGCGACAGAGCAAGGGTCCCATCTCAAAAAAAAAAAAAAGAATATATTTTGAAAGATGAAGTTTAAGTAGCTCCTCTACCTCTCTTACCCCAGTGATATGTTATTTTTGTTTTGTTAATTCCTCTATTCTCTACACAAAATAGGGATGTGATGACTAATAGTATTAGCTACTTTTAATGCTTTTAGTTCTGGTTAGTTTTTCGTATCTCTAATAGTAATTCTCAACTGGGGTTTCATGTCTGAACCACAGAATGCAGAGAATGATTTCAGTGGTTATTTTCACATTTCTCCTCAGATTGGTACATAGCTACAGATTGAGCATCCTTAATCCAAAAATTTGAAATCTGAAATGCTCCCAAATCTGAAACTTTTTGACCACTGACATGATGCTACAAGTGGACAATGCCACACCTAACCTCATGTGACTAGCTGCAGTCACAACACAGGCACACAGCACACAGTTTATTCAGTGGCCCCAAGAGAAAGGAGACTAATCCAGCCTCCTTCAGCTGCAATATATCGTTTGTGCACAATGTACGCAAACTTTGTTTCATGCAAAAATTACAAAAAATGTTGTATAAAATAACCTTCAGGCTGTATGTATAAGGTATATATGAAGCATAAATGAATTTCATGTTTAGACATGAAATTTTATGTGACTGTACACTTCTGAACCATACACTTGAAAATGATTAACACAATAAATTTAATGATACACATTTCATGTTCTATTCCTAAGATATCTCATTATGTATTTACATATATTCCAAAATGCAAAAAAAAAAAAAAAAAACTAAAAGTCCAAAACACTTATGATCTCAAGCATTTCAGATAAGGGATACTCAGCCTGTAGTACCATTCTAGATGCATAAGCCCAAGAATGCCTTAAGTCTCTCATGGAACCCCTGTTGAGAAAGGCTACAAGATGTCAGTAGCCATGCTTTGCGGTTGACTCTCCACCATAGCTACATAGGGATGACATATACTGAAACAGATGAAAGATTTCAAGTAGGAAGGATTATGGGAATTTTTACCTATTTCGTACTGTTTTAGAGAATAGTGTGAGCAATTGTAGGTGTAATTGAGTATTCCTCAAGGAATATGAAATATGTATATTCATTGTGATAGAATCTGGGTAAATGATGTTTATAAATGGAAAATGCCATACAGTGTGAAATAAAAATTTTTTAAATTAATAGACTTTTGGGGGAGCAGTTCTAGGTTTACAGAAAAAACTGAGCAAAAAGTACAGAGTTCCCACATACACCTTCATCTCGCCCCCCAATTTCCCCTATTTTTATCTTGCATTAGTGTGATACATTTATTAAAATTGATGAGCCAATATTGAAACATTATTATTAACTAAAGTCCATAGTTTACATCAGGGTTTACTCTTTTTGTTGTTTGTTCTCAGTGTTGGTTTTTTTTTTTTTTTTTGAGACGGAGTCTTGCTCTGTCACCCAGGCTGGAGTGCAGTGGCGCCATCTCGGCTCATTGTAACCTCTGCCTCCTGGGTTCAAGCAATTCTCCTGCCTCAGCCTCCTGAGTAGCTGGGATTACAGGTGCCCGTCACTGTGCCTGGCTAATTTTTGTATTTTTAGTAGAGATAGGGTTTCACCATGTTGGCCAGGCTGGTCCCGAACTCCTGACCTCAAGTTGGTCCACCCACCTCGGCCTCCCAAAGTGCTGGGGATTACAGGTGTGAGCCACTGTGCCTGGCCCTGTGTTGGATTTTTGTTTTTGAATTCTTATTGTGATAAACATATAACATTAAATTTATTGTCTTAATCATTTTTAAGTGTATGGTTCAGAAGTGTTAAGTATAGTCACATCTTACAGCAGATTTCTAGAACTTAAAAAATCTTTTTTTGAGACGGGGTCTCTGTGTCACTCAGGCTGGAGCACAGTGGCATGATCAGGAGTCCCTGTAGCCTTGATCTCCTGGGCTCAAGCAATCCTCCTGTCTCAGTCTCCTGAGTAGCTGGGATTATAGGTATGTACTACCATGCCTGGCTAATTAAAGAATGTTTCAGCTGGCCACAGTGGCTCACGCCTGTAATCCCAGCACTTTGGGAGGCTGAGGCGGGCAGACCATGAGGTCAGGAGTTCAAGACCAACACAGTGAAACCCCATCTCCACTAAAAATACAAAAATTAGCCGGGCATGGTGGTGGGCGCCTGTAATCCCAGCTACTTGGGAGGCTAAGGCGGGAAAATCACTTGAACCTGGGAAGCAGAGGTTGCAGTGAGCCGAGATTGTGCTACTGCACTCTGGCCGGGGCAGCAGAGCAAGACTCTGTCTCAAAAAAAGAAAAAGAAAAAAAATTTTTTTTATTGTAGAGACAGAGTCTCACTGTGTTGCCCAGACTAGTTTTGAACAACTGGGCTCAAGCGATCCTTCCTCCTCAGCCTCCCCAAGTGTTGGGATTATAGGTGAGAGCCACTGCACCTGGCCTAGAATGTTTTCATCCAAAAATTTTTAAAAAGCCTCTATGGGAAAGGGAGCTAACCAGTGGTAGTGTGTGAGAAGATAATCTTTTCTAGAAATTGAGATATCTTCCTTTAGTTTGTCCAGACTTTTGTGGCATAATTCACAGGTTTACTTAAAGATAGCAAAAAGTTATTGCCTACAATTAGCAGGACCAAGAGCTTTGTTTTTGTGAGGAAAGTAGTCAGAAGTGTGGAAGAAGTGGTTGTTTAGATTGGCATGAATGAAATAGCTATGTTAGCCATTTTTCCAGATTCTGCCTGTATTTCTGCATATCATTTTGGCATTATTCCTCCAAATACTGCTCTTATCTTTGATGTATGTGGTCTTTTTCTTTTCTTTTCTTTTTTTTTTGAGACAGAGTCTCTGTCACCCAGGTTGGAGTGCAGTGATGCGATCTTGGCTCACTGCAACCTCCGTCTCCTGAGTTCAAATGATTCTCCTGGTTCAGTCTCCAGAGTAGGTGGGACTTCGGGCATGTGCCACCCTGCCTGGCTAATGTTTGTATTTTTAGTAGAGAAGGGGTTTCTCCATGTTGGCCAGGCTGGTCTCAAACTCCTAACCTTAAGTGATCTGCCTGCCTTGGCCTCCCCAAAATGCTAAGATTACAGATGCGAGCCACCGCGCCCAGCCTGATGTATGGTCTTATGACAGGCATGATCATTTCTCCCACTAGGTCTCTATTCTTGGATTTACACATGGAAAAATACAGAATTTCAGCTTGTTTCTTTATAAGGACAGTGTTAATAAATTTATATGGATCTTCTTGTTGATACTTCAATATGCTTATATAAATGTATCATACCTAAGTCTTGTATTCTATTTTCTTTTTGATGTTTTCTCATTTTTCACTGGTTCATCGTTTTTTTTGTTTTTTTTTTAAATTGTACTTTTTTTGAGACAGGGTCTCACTTTGTCACCCAGGCTGGAATGCAGTAGCACAGTCTTGGGTTACTGCAGCCTCAACCTCCTGGGCTCAAGTGATCCTCCTTCCTCAGTCTCCCCAGTAGCTGGGACTACAGGTGCACCATCATGTCCAGCTAATTAAAGAAAACATTCTAAACATTTTTTGTAGAGACAGGGTCTTGCTATGTTGACCAGGCTGGACTTGAACTCTGGGCCTCAAGCAGTCCTCCTACCTCGGTCCCTGAAAGTGCTGGGATTGCAGATGTGAGCCACCATGCCTGGCTATCTTTTTACTCTGTTGACAGTGTCTTTTGATGCATAAATTTTTAAATTTTCGTGAAGTCTAATTTGTCTATTTTTTGCTTTTGTTGCCTTTGCCTTTGGAATCATATCCAAAGAAATCATTGCCAAATCTAGTGTCATGAAGCTTTTTCCCTATCTAGGTTTTCTAGGAGTTTTATGATTTTAGGTGTTACATTTAGGCCTTTCATCTATTTTGAGTTAATTTTTGTATATGGTGTTAAGTAAGGGTTCAACTTTCTCTTTTGCATCTAGATATCCAGTTTGTCCAGCACCATTTATAGTGCTTTCTTTTTATGTGGATCTTCTTGTTGATACTTCAGTATGCTTATATTTGTCCTTTCCCTCATTGAATGATCTTGACACTCTTGTCAGAAATCATGTGACCACGTATGTGAGGGCTTGTTTCTGGACTTTATTCTATTCCATTGGTCTATATGTTTGCCCTTCTGCTAGTACTACACTGTTTTGGATTGCTCAAGCTTTGTAATAAGTTCTGAAATCAGGAAGTGTGAGATCCCCTTATTGTTTCTCTTTTTCAAGCTTATTTTGGCTATTCAGTCTCTTGAGATTCCATATGAATTTTAACATGGGTTTTTCTATTTCTTCAAACAATGTCATTGGGATTTTGATGGGATTGCATTGAATCTGTAGATCACTTTGACTAGTGTTGTATCTTAACAGTATTAAGTCTTCCAGTCCACGAGCTTGGGGTATGTTTCTACTTATTCATATCTTTAATTTCTTTCAACAGTGTTTTGTAGTTTTCATTGTACAAGTGTTTTACTTCCTTGGTTAATACCTAAAGATTTTATTATTTTTGGTGCCATTATAAACAGAATTGTTTTTGTAATTTCCTTTTCCATTGTTTATTACTAGTGTATAGAAATGCAGTTCAGTTTTGCATATTGACTTTGTATCCTGCAGAACATCTTGCTGAATTCATTTATTAGTTCTAACAGTTTTTTGGTGCAATCTTTAGGATCTTCTACATATAAGATCATGTCGTCTGTGAAGAGATAATTTTACTTCTTCCTTTCCAATTTGGATGCTTTTTGGTTTTTTTTTTTTTTTGAGACAGAGTCTGACTGTTGCCCAGACTGAAGTACAGTGGCACGATCTTGGCTCACTACAACCTCCATCTCCTAGGTTCAAGCGATTAGAGCCAGGGTTTCGCCATGTTGGCCAGGCTGGTCTTGAACTCCTGACCTCAAGTGATCCGCCTGCCTCAGCCTCCCAAAGTGCTGGGATTACAGGCGTGTGCCACCACGCCTGGCCGCTTTTTGTTTCTTTATTGCATCCCTAATTGGTCTTGCTAGAACTTAGTACTGTGTTGAATGAAAGCAGTGAAAGTAGACATCCTTGCCTTGTTCTTGATCTTAGAGGAAAAGCTTTCAGTTTTTTACCATTGAGTGCGATGTGTGCTCTGGGTTTTCCATATATGGCTTATTTTGAGATAGTTTCCTTCTCTTCCTAGTTTGTTAAGTGTTTTTATTATGAAAGAGTGTGGAATTGGGTGGGCATGGTGTCTCATGCCTGTAATCTCAGCACTTTGGGAGGGCGAAGTGGGTAGATTACCTGAGGTCAGGAGTTCAAGACCAGCCTGGCCAACATGGTGAAACCCTGTCTCTACTAAAAATACAAAAGGAATTAGCCAGGCATGGTGCCAGGTGTCTGTAATTTCAGGTACTTGGGTGGCTGAGGCAGGAGAATCGCTTGAACCCGGGAGGCAGAGGTTGCAGTGAGCCAAGATTGTGCCATTGCTCTCCAGCCTGGGCAACAAGAGTGAAACTCCATCTCAAAAAAAAAAAAAGAAAGAAAAGAAAGTGTATGGAATTTTGGGAAATGCTCTTTCTGCACGAATTGAGATGATCATGTAGATTTTTCTTCATTCTGTTAATGTTGTATATTGCGTTAATTAGTTTTCATCTGTTGAACCATCCTTGGATTCTAGGAATAAATCCCACTTTGTCATGGTGTCTAAGTGTTTTATTATGCTGCTGCATTTGGTTTGCTAGTATTTTGTTTAGGATTTTTATACCAGTATTCATAAGGGATATTGGTCTATAGTTTTCTTGTAGTGTCTTTGTCTGGCTTTGATATTAGTGTAATGTTGGCCTCAAAGAATGAGTTAGGAAGTGTTTCCTCTTCTTCAATCTTGTGGAAATGTTCTTAGTAGGATTAGTGTTAGTTTTTCTTTAAATGTTTAGTAGAATTCACCAGTGAAACCATCTGGACCAGGAATTTTCTTTGTTGGGAGAATTCTTTTTTTTTTTTTTTCCTTGAAACAGGGTCTCAGGCCGGGCATGGTGGCTCACACCTGTAATCCCAGCACTTTGGGAGGCTGTGGCAGGCAGATCACGAGGTCAGGAGTTCGAGATCAGCCTGACCAACATGTGAAACCTCATTTCCACTAAAAATACAAAAATTAGCCAGGCATGATGGCAGGTGCCTGTAATCCCAGCTACTCAGGAGGCTGAGGCAGGAGAATCGCTTGAACCTGGGAGGTGGAGGTTGCAGTGAGCCGAGATCGGGCCACCGCACTCTGGCTTGGATGACAGAGCTAGACTCTGTCTCAAAAAAAAAAAAAAACAAAAAAACAGGGCCTCACTTTGTCGCCCAGGCTGGAGTCCAGTGTTGAATGTTGGCTCACTGCAACCTCTGCCTCTTGGGTTCAAGCAATCCTCCTGCCTCAGCCTCTCAAGTAGCTGAGATTACAGGCACATACACCACACCTGGCTAATGTTTGTATTTTTGGTAGAGATGGGGTTTAGCCATGTTGCTCAGGCTGGTGTGCTCAAGTGATCTGCCTGCCTTGACCTCCCAAAGTGCTGGGATTACAAGCGTGAGCCACCGCACCTGGCCTTTATTGGGAGAATTCTGACTACTGATTTAATCTACTAATTAGAGACCCTTTCATTCTAATTTGGGGTGATTTAATCATGGTAGTTTCTGTGTTTTCTAGGAATTGGTCCATCTCATCTAGGTTTCCCAATTTGTTGGTATACAGTTGTTCATAGTACTGTCTTATAATCCCTTTTATTTCTGTAAAATCTGTAGTAATATCACCACTTTCATTTCTGATTTTGGTCAGCCAAGGCTTCTCTCTTCCTTCTTAGTACATCTAGCTAAAGGTGTGTGGATTTTTTTGATTTTTTTCAAATAACCAGCTTTTGGTTTTATTGATTTTTCTCTATTTTTTTTCTCTTTTTCATTCATTTTTGTTCTAATCATTATTATTATCTTCATTATGCTAACTTTAGATTTAGTTTGTTCTTCTTTTTCTAGTTCCATGAGTTGTAAAGTTAGGTTGTTCAGCTGCGATCTTTCTTGTGCTTTTAATGTACTCATTTTGTACCTTTAAATTTCCCCCTTAGCACTGCTTTTGCTGCATCCCCCATGTTTTGTTTTTGTTTCATTCATCTCTAAGTATGTTCTAATTTCTTTTGTGACTGCTTCTTTGATTCATTGGTTAAGAGTGTATTGTTAATTTTCACAAATTTATGAATTTTCCAGTTTTACTTTTGTTACTGATTTCTAACTTTATCCTGTTGTGGTCAGAGAAGATAATTTATAAGTAATCTATGTTTCAAAATCTATTGAGACTTAATTTGTGGCCTCACTTTTAGCTCATTCTGATAAATGTTCCACGTACCCTCGAGAAGAATGTGTTTGCTGTTGTTGGGTAGAGTGTTCAGTAGGTGTCCGTTGTATCTGGTTGGTTTACTGTGTTATTTGTCTTCTGTGTTTTTTTTTAAATTTATTTTTATTTATTTATTTTTTTGATTTTTTGAGACTGTGTCTTGCTCTGTCTCCCAGGCTGGAGTGCAGTGGCGTGATCTCAGCTCACTGCAACCTCCGCCTCCTGGGTTCAAGCAATTCTCCTGCCTCAGCCTCCTGAGTAGCTGGGATTACAGGCACACCCCACCATGCATGGCTAATTTTTTGTATTTTTAGTAGAGACGGGGTTTCACCACACTGGCCAGGCTGGTCTCGAACTCCTGACCTCGTGATCTGCCCGCCTCAGCCTCCCAAAGTGCTGGGATTACAGGCGTGAGCCACCGCACCCGACCTGTCTTCTGTTTTCTTACTTATCTTCTATGTGGTTGTTCTATCCATTATCGAGAGCAAGGTTTGCAGGCTCTACCTATTATTCTAGAACTGTCTATTTCTACCTTCATTTCTGTCAGTTTTGCTTCATATTTTGATGGCCTGTCATTAAGTGTATAAATGTTTATAATTATTATATCTTTTTGCTGTTTTGAACCTTTTATTGATATATAATGTGCTTTTTTGTCTCTTGTAAACTTTTTTGACTTAAAGTCTATTTGTTTGATATTAGTATAGCCACGCCTGCTCTCTTTTGGTTACCATTTGCATGGAATATCTTTTTCCATCTTTTTATGTTCAGCTTCCTTGTGTCTTTGGATCTAAAGTGAGTCTGTTGTATACAGTACGTAGTTAAGTCATGTTTTTGAAAAAATCTGTTTTGCCAGTATGTCTTTTGATTGGAGAGCTTGATCCATTTATATTTAAAGTAATTACTGATAAGGAGAGACTCATATGCTGATAGATTTTTTTTTTCTTTCCGACAGTATCTCACTATGTTGCACAGGCTTGAATGAGGGGCTGTTCACAGGCATTATAGTGTATTGCAGCCTGAAACCCAAATACAGTGTGATAAACTAATAATTTTTTGGAATGCATTAGTCTTTTAAATTGTGTAGGAAACAAAATATGGAGTTAATAAACCAAAATTACAAAAGCACTAGCTTTTAGTCTAATGGTCGTTTAAAAATATTAGTTATTAAAAAAATCTATCTTTGCTCCTATGGTTTTATCATTTATCAAATTTCTTTATGTATTTCAGTCTATTTCTGGTCTTTCCATTCAGTTCCATTGACCTATTTTTGTATTCATAAATACCATAGTTCCCTATTCTTATATATGTTTTATTATATGTTTTAATGTCTTATAGGGCTGTTCCCCACCCCCATTCTCTAAGGGTTTTTTTTTTTCCTTTAGTATTTTTCTGGCTATTTTTCCATGTTTGTTTTTCATATAAACTTGTTTAACTCCATAACAAATAAAGCATATTGGTATTTTTAATGAGACTACATTAAATCTATATATTTGCTTAGCAAAAAGGGTTTATGATGTTGAGTTACCTTGTCTAAGTAAAATGTAGACTCCATTTGAGTCTTCAGAAGAAGCATTTCCTCAGTTAGAATTGTTTATTCCTATTTGGTCTAATGTGTTGCTGTTGTAACTGAGATTTCCACTACCATTATGTCCTTTTTTTTTTCCCCTGAGACGGAGTTTCAGTCAGTCGCCCAGGCTGGAGTGCAGTGACGCAATCTCGGCCCACTGCAACCTCCGCCTCCTGGGTTCAAGCAATTCTCCTGCCTTGGCCTCCTGAGTAGCTGGGATTACAGGCGCCTGCCACCACGCCCAGCTAATTTTTTGTATGTTTAGTAGAGACGGGGTTTTACCATGTTGGTCAGGATGGTCTCAAACTCCTGACCTCAGGTGATCCACCCACCTCGGCCTCCCAAAGTACTGGGATTACAGGCGTGAGTCACTGTGCCCAGCCCATTATGTCCTGTAACAGGTTATTGTTTTTATACATGAAGGCTATTGATTTCTCTACGTTAATTTCATGACTTGCCACCTTAGTGGGATTTTTTGTTGTTTGAATTAGTTTTACAATGAATTCTTTAAGGCATTGGCTCAACCTGGACTGATTTTTCCCCCAAGGGGAACTTGTTAATGTCTAAAGACATTTTTGGTTGTCATAACTGGGTGGAGATGGTGCTGCTGGCATCTAGCATGTGAAAGCCAGAGGTGGTGCTAAACATCCTACAATGCATAGGACAGCCCCCTCACAGCCAAGCATTATCTCGTCAAAATGCCAATAGTGCCATGGTTTGGGAAACTGTGTTTTCCAGGTTTACTATCATATCATTTTCTAATAGAAATAGTTTTATTTCCTCTTTACCAATTCTTATGTCTAATTGAGTTTTCTTGTCTAACTACACTAACCAATTCCTATTATACTATGTTGAACAGTGGTGGAAATAGTGGCCATACTTGCATTGTTCCTATTCTTAGTGGAAATGCCTTTGGTATTTCTTCATTAAAGAAGATACTGGCTTTAGAGCTAAAGTATGTGTAATTGGGGAGAAAATGTAAGTTGTTTTTTTCCTTTCCCTCATAGATTCTTAGTTGAGACACTCTCTCTATTAGTCCATTCTTGCACTGCTATATATAAAAAAAACAACCTCAGACTGGGTAATTTATGAAGAAAAGAGGTTTAATTGACTCACGGTTCTGCAGGCTGTACAGGTAGCATGGCTGGGGAGTTCTCAGGAAACTTTCAATTATGGCAGAAGGTAAAGGGGAAGCAGGCTTGTCTTCACATGGCCAGAGCAGGAGAGAGAGAAGTACTACACACTTTTAAACAGCCAGATCTCATGAGAACTCACTCACTGTCACAGAACAGCATGGGGAAAATCTGCCCCCCATGATCCAGTCACCTCCTACGAGGCAACTCCTCCACCACTGGCAATTACAATTAAATGTGAGATTTAGGTGGGGACATAAATCCAAACCATGTCACTCTCCAAAACAAAAATCAGATTAACAAGAAAAAGACAAGTTTATTGACCCACGCTGTACCCATCACACAGGAGAAGCCTCAGTTTAAAAGTGTTTTTCTCTCAAAGAAGTGGCTTAGAGACCTTGCTTAAATAGTATTTTATTAAATTAAAATTTTATTTATTTATTTGTTTTATTTATTTATTTATGATAGAGTCTCACTCTGTCTCCCAGGCTGGAGTGCAGTGGTGCGATCTCAGCTCACTGCAACCTCCGCCTCCCAGGCTCAAGCCATTCTCGTGCCTCAGACACCAAGGTAGCTAGGATTACAGACATGCACCACCATGCCCAGCTAATTTTGTTGTTGTTGTTGTCGTTGTATTTTTAGTAGAGACAGGGTTTCACCATGTTGCTCAGGCTGATCTCGAACTCCTGGCTTCAAGTGATCTGTGTGCTTTGGCCTTCCAAAGTGCTGTGATTACAGGTTTGAGCCACTGCGCCTGGCCAATTTTTTTTTTTTGAGACATGCTGCCACTCTGTTGTCCAGGCTGGGGTGTAGTGGCATGATTCCTCACTGTAACCTCAAACTCCTGGGCTCAAGAAATCCTCTCACCTTAGCCTCCTGAGTAGCTAGGACTACAGGCACACACCACCATGCCTGGCTAATTTTTTATTTTTTGTAGTTGTGGGGTCTTGCTGTATTGGCTAGTCTTATACTCCTGGACTCAAGCAATCCTCTTCCTCAGTCTCCCAAGGCACTGGGATTACAGACACTTTTGATAAAAAGTATTTTCAGAGTTAATGTAGACTTACTTTTACTTGTGATACTTTTCTATTAACCTTAGGCTCTATTGCTAGTTCTCTTCTTTATTCATGACATTTTTCTCAGTCTGCCTTTGTTCACTGCCTTTGCTCAAAGAGCCTTGAGGTGAAAGGTGTAGGGGAGGAGCATGAGAGGTCATGCCCCGAGATTTGGTGCTTTTTCTCTTTCTGCTTAGTATCATTTTGAAGTTTAGGCATCCTGTCTTCAAAACATGCTAGGGTTGTGGTTTTCATGCAGTGTTATTTTCCCCTTATGGTTTTTGCATTGTTTTTGGAGAAAATAATGGAAGAGAGAGACATAGGCATGTGCCATAGTCTTCAGCTACACCTGTTGTCTTTAAAACACACACATTTCATAGAAAAACCTCAAACAAACAAACAAACTGATTTCATATTTTGGTTTGATGATTAAGATTTAATTAATATTCCAGGAGCCTTTAGGTCTAGGAAATCCCAAGTGAATAATCAAATACAGTCAGCTATTTATATCTATGAGTTTTTTTTTTTTGAGATGGAGTCTCGCTGTGTTGCCCAGGCTGGAGTACAGTGGCACGATCTTGGCTCCCTGCAACCTCCATCTCCTGAGTTGAAGTGATTCTCCTGCCTCAGCCTCCCGAGTAGCTGGGATTACAGGCATGCACCACCATGTCCGGCTGAATTTTTGTATTTTTAGTAGAGATGGGGTTTCACCATGTTGGTCAGGGTGGTCTTGAACTCCTGACCTGAGGTGATCCACCCGCCTCGGCCTACCAAAGTGCTGGGATTACAGGTGTGAGCCACAGTGCCTGGCCTTTATCCATGGGTTCTTTATTCATGGATTCAACCAATCATGGATTAAAAATATTTGATGCTGGGCATGGTGGCTCACAACCATAATTCCAGAACTTTGGGAGGCTAAGGTGGGAGTGTGGCTTGAGCTCAGGAGTTTGAGACTAGCTTAAGCAACATAGCAAGACCTCATCTCTACTAAAAATAAAAATAAAAATTAGCTGGATGTGGTGGTGTGCACCTGTAGTCCAAGCTACTTGGAGGCTGAGTCAGGAGAACTGCTTGAGCCTGGAAGAGAGAGGCTGCAGTGAGCTATGACTATGCCACTGCACTCCAGCTCAGGCAACAGAGCGATACCCTGTCTCAAAAAAAAAAAAAAAAAATTGAAAAAATAATTCAAAAACAATACAATGAAAAGTTATACAAATTAAAAATACAATGTATAATAACTATTTACATAGCATTTACATTGTATTAAGTATTATAAGTTATCTAGGGATGGTTTAGAGTATATGACAGGATGTGCATAGTTTGAATGCAAATATTATACCATTTTACATAAGATACTTGAGCATCTGGGATTTTGGTGTCTATGAGGGTCCTGGAACCTATCCCTTGCAGATACTGAGGGATTACTGTATTGGTTAACTGGTTAACAGCACCTTATTGGATTAACCCTATAGTAAGAATTGTTTAAACAGAAACATTTAAAATGAATTTTTTTTTTTTTTTTTTTTGAGACAGAGTCTCGCTCTGTCGCCCAGGCTGGAGTGCAGTGTCGCCCAGGCTGGAGTGCAGTGCTTCAAGTGATTCTCCTGCCTCAGTCTCCCGAGTAGCTGGGATTACAGGCACGCACTACCATGCCTGGCTAATTTTTGTATTTTTAGTAGAGATAGGGTTTCACCATGTTGGCTAGGCTGGTGTTGAGCTCCTGACCTCAGGTGATCTGCCTGTTTCGGCCTCCCAAAGTGCTGGGATTACAGGCGTGAGCCACCGCACCCGGTCTAAAATGAAATTTTATGTTATATACTAAGATTCTGTCACTGCTGATGTTGCTACAAGGTATACAAACTGAGGATAAAATGTTTGAACTCTAAAACAGAGTTTGAAGTTGAAATGTATCTTAGTTTTAGATAAAAAATGAACTTACTAAAAATACAAAAATTAGCTGGGCATGGTGGTGGGCACCTGTAGTCCCAGCTGCTTGGGAGGCTGAGGGGTGAGAATCGCTTGAACCGGGAGGTGGAGGTTGCAGTGAGTGAAGATTTCACCACTGCACGCCAGCCTGGGGGACAGAGGGAAACTCTGTCTCAAAAAAAAAGAACCTAAAATCAAAGATGTTTGAGAGAGGTGGAGAGTAAAAAATGGTTTTCCACAAATGCTTTCTTCTAGACTATTCCTCTGTCCTTTTGCTTCTACCCACCCTGACCTCTTCCTTGTGCAAGTCAATACTTTCTTGGCTCTAATTTCCTTTGGAGCAGTGTTTAAACTTTCCTTATTGATAGCTCATTTTTTCATCCTGTAGTTTTTTAATGGCTCTTAGGTACATTAAAAAGTATTTATTAGGCCCAGAGTGGTGGCTCACACGTATAATCCCAGCACTTTGGGAGGCTGAGGTAGGCAGATCACTTGAGCTCAGCAGTTCAAGACCACCCTGGGCAACATAGTGAAACCCCAGCACTTCAAAAAATGGCCAGGTGTGTGGCATGTGCCTGTAGTCCCAGCTACTCAGAGGCTGAAGTGGGAGCATTGCTTGAGCCCTGGAGGTGGAGGCTGCAGTGAGCCATCATTGCACCACTGCACTCCAGCTTGGGCAACACAGCGAGACCCTGTCTCCAAAAAAAAAAGTATGTATTAACTATTAAAGCTCTATACCTACTTAATTTCCAAGACTTGAATTGAAAATCAAATTAGAGATGATATTTTATGGAAATTTTACATATTGAAACCTTATTTATGATCTGAACACATTAATACATTATAGAGGTTTTAGACATCATTGTTTCTGTAATTACCTGAATGGTTGGTTTTTGCTTTAAATAAGTGTATCTTTGGTTGATTTATTTTTTTCTTTTTCTTTTCCATATTTCGTTTTTCTGTGCAGTTATTTGGAAGGGCAGATTTTCACCCTTTACTACTTCTTCCTTCACCAGACGTAAGTTTCAGGTTTTATTGTTGCAGTAAAAAGGCTGTATGGCGTTTTAAGAAGGTGAACCATGGAGGTTCTTGGTGGATAAAGGACTGTTTCAGAGAGTATCAGAAGGTGAAGTACTGTGGAATGTTGACCTGCTTTTTTGATAGCATCTTTCCTTAACAGAACATGTGCAAAGCTTCTGTCTCAAACCTAACATTTCTGTGAGATGATTCTTGTTTCTACAATTATCATTTTATACTGTAGAGACTTGTGTAACTTAAATTAACTTTACATTCTCATCCAGATCATTTAAAATAGCTTTCTCTGCTGTTGGAAGATACTTGTCAGAACAGGCTTAGCTGAAGTGTGAGCTTTTCTCATTTATTGTGTCACTAATGTCACTTTAAGCTATGAAATGTATCTTTTCTGGACATGAACGTTAATCTACTGTATTTTGGCAGTCATTCTAGTGTCTTCAATGAAGAACTTGAAATATTCATTTCATCTAAAAAAACTATAGAGATGTTTAAAAAATGATTTGGCATAATTAAATTCTAATATAGTGTTATGTTTTGAGCAGTATCTTAGTTTTACAGTACACATTGTATTTCTAGTAGCTTATCCCATTCCTCAAATAATTTCATGTATGTATTATCATCTAGCAATAAAATGTTAGAGGGCTCTAAGATAATGCATTCAGGCCAGGCGAGGTGGCTCACACTTGTAATCATGCCTTGGGAGGCCAAGGCAGGCGGATCACCTGAGGTCAGGAGTTCAAGACCAGCCTGGCCAACATGGTGAAACCCCATCTCTACTAAAAATACAAAAATCAGCCAGGTGTGGTAGCACACAGTTGCAGTCCCAGCTACTTGGAAGACTGAGGCAGGAGAATCGCTTGAACCCGGGAGGCAGAAGTTGCAGTGAGGTAAGATGGCACCACTGCACTCCAGCCTGGGCAACAGAGGAAGACTCTGTCTCAAAAAAAAAAAAAAAATGCATTCAGCCAAACTATTTTGTGAAGAATAGTTAGCGCTTTCCTACCCTAAGTAAATCTTCCTTGAAGCCTATGTTGAGCCCTTTCCACTTCCCAACCTAATGTAATTGAATCCCTGTTAATATGTTCTTGTAGCCCTTGCTTTTTTTTTTTCCTGCCTTGTATTAAGGCTATTTTTGTTTTTTCTTTTTTGTTAACAGACAGGGTCTCGCTACATTGCCCAGCCTGGACTGCAGTGCTGTTCACAGGCCCAGTCCCACTACTGGTCAGCATGGGAGTTTTGGCCTGCTCTGTTTCTAACCTGGCCTGGTTCACCCCTCCTTAGGCAACCTGTTGGTGTTACCATATTGATGCTGAACTTAATGTGGACACCCGATGGTCATGTAGCACACTATAGCCCAGAACTCCTGGGCTCAAATGATCCTCCTGCCTCAGCTTCCTGAGTAGCTGGGACTACAGGCATGTGCCACAATGCCCAGTGGTTCTTTTTTTTTTTTTTTTTTTTTTTTTTGAGACAAGGTCTTGCTCTATCACCTAGGCTGGTGTGCAGTGGCATGATCATGGCTTGCTCACTGTAGCTTTGACCTCCTGGGCACAAGTGATCTTCCCACCTCAGACTCCTGACTAGTGGAGAATACAGGCTTGTGCCACCATGCCCAAGTAATTTTTTTAAATTTAATTTTAAAAAACTAAATTTTTTGTAGAGACAAGGTTTTGCCATGTTGTCCAGGTTGGTCTTGAACGTGACAAGGTTCAAGATTGCTTGAGCTCAAGCAGTTCACCCACCTTGGCCTCCCAAAATGCTGGGATTACAGGCATGAGCCATTGCTCCCAGCCACATTATGGTTATTTGAATAGTTGTTTTATCTTCACTACTAAATTATAAGGTGTTTGTGGGCAAAGACTATGTCTTGTTTATCTTTGTGCCTCTTGCTGTGTCCTCGCAAAATACTTTGCTCAATAAATAATGATCTGAATGAAATAATGACAATTGGACATTTTAGATTATGATTTGCTTAAATGAATGAGACTAATATAGGATACTGTCTCATTAAAAACCACTCAGGGCTAGGCATGGTGGCTCACACCTGTAATCCCAGCACTTTGGGAGGCTGAGGCGGGCAGGTCATCTGACGTCAGTAGTTCAAGATCAGCCTGACCAACATGGTGAAATCCCATCTCTACTAAAAATACAAAATTACCCAGGCGTGGTGGCGCATGCCTGTAATCCCAGCTACTAGGGAGGCTGAGGCAGGAGAATCACTTGAACCTGGGAGGCAGAGGTTGCAGTGAGCTGAGATTGCGCCATTGCTCTCCAGCCTGGGCAACAAGAGTGAAAACTCCATCTGAAAACCAAAAACCAAAAACCAAAAACAAAAACACTCAGGATGACCTTGTTTCTCCAAAATGTACAAAGTACCTTTATATTTTATTTTTCTGAAATGAACTCTTAAAACCGGAAAAGGACTTAGAAAGTCTTTTTCTAAGACAAAATAAAAAGATGCACCAGTGCCCTGCATCTTCCAGAATATAGTCTCAGTGAAGAAGGCTTTTACTGGTCACATGGCTGGCTGGTAGTAGAACTAGAATGATAAGCTAAGTTTTTTGTATTTACTCTAGTGTAATTGAGTAGTAACTCTTGTTAGTTCTGTTGGTAGTAACTTCAAATGCGTTAATTGACAGAGTCTTGCTCTGTCACCCAGGCTGGAGTGCAGTGGTGTGATCTTGGCTCACTGCAACCTCCGCCTTCCAAGTTCAAGTGATTCTCCTGCCTCAGCCCCCTGAGTAGCTGGGATTACCGGCAGGCACCATCATGCCCAGCTAATTTTTGTATTTTAGTAGAGACAGGGTTTCACCATGTTGGCCAGGCTGGTCTCAAACTTCTGACCTCAAGTGATCTGCCCACCTTGGTCTTTCAAAGTGCTGGGATTACAGGTGTGAGCCATAGTGCCTGGCCTCATTAAGTCTTAAATACAAACATAACAGATGCTAACTTTTTTCACTTTTCTCCTAGGTTCATGGCAGCTATTGTTATCATAGATGGCAAATGTTTTGTGATAACATACGCCCTTTGCAAAAAAGCAGTATTGCACATATCAGTGAAATATATGCATTTGTTTATGCTTGCACTATTGCCTAATGTGTATTTAATAAGTTGTTCTAGGTTGCAGTTTTAATAAAATAGATTAAGAAAAAGTGCATCCATCTGTGTGTGGAGCACTAAGGTAATTATGTCACTTCTCCTCAGTCGAATTGGGCATACTGTAATTTTTAGTATGGAGTTTGGCATCTTGTTTGCTATTATAATTCATTCAGATTTTCCATTGTCTTTTTTTTTTTTTTTTTCTGTTTTCAAAGGTAAATGTGGCAGAATAATAATTATGTTTTCCAGTAATTTGTGAAGATGAAACTTCTGGAATATTTTTGAGAACCTTGTTGCTGTTTAGATTAAATCATTGTTTTCCATAGGGAAATGAATGGATAATTTATTCAAGTATTTTGAAAGTATAATCAGCCATTAGAAAGCAAAAGCTTGGCCGGGCACAGTGGCTCACGCCTGTAATCCCAGCACTGTGGGAGGCTGAGGTGGGTGGATCACCTGAGGTCAGGAGTTCAAGACCAGCCTGGCCAACATGGTAAAACCCCGTCTCTACAAAAAATACAAAAGTTAGCCAGGTGTGGTGGCGCACGCCTGTAGTCCCAGCTACTCAGGAGGCTGAGGTGGGAGAATCACTTGAACCCAGGAGGTGGAGGTTGTGGTGAGCCGAGATCGTGCCGTTGCACTCCAGCCTGGGTGACAATGTGAGACTCTGTCTCAAAAATAAATAAATAAATAAATAAATAAATAAATAAATAAATCAGCAAAAGCTTGGATGAAAATCTTTCCAGTCAGTAGTGGTAGAGCTCAGATTGAATTGGAAAAGTATTGAAATGGTTTAAGTTGAGAATGTTTTAACCTTTTTTGGGTGAGTAGAGTGGGGTGGAGTTGTTTAGTAAAAATAACATTACACTAAAATATAACATTGGATGGAATAGTGGGTATTACATCATACCTAGACATATTATTTTACATTGAAAACAATGTCCCACTTTTTACAGTGAAGAAAAGATGATGCCTCAGGGCTGGGAATAGACTGGAATTAAGTAAAATAAATATAACTTAATATTCCAGTAGCTCTCACAACAACAGTGATAAACTCTTGAAAAATAAAGATTATAAAATTCTCTTACTAAAGCAAATATACAAATTAATTTAGATGGCATTTTTTAAATCTATCATATAAATGAAAAAGATTGATAACACAGGTTGATTATCTTTTATTTGAAATGCTTGGGACCAGAAGCATTTAGATTTTTTTTTTTATTTTTAATATTTGGATACACATAATGAGATGTCTTGGGGATAGGACCCAAGTCTAAACACAAAATTCACTTACGTTTCATATGCACCTTATACATATAGCCTGCAGGTAATTTTATACCATATTTTTAGTAATTTTTTTGCATGAGACAAAGTTTATATACACTGAGCCATCAGAAGCATAGGTGTCACCTTGTTATCATGAGATTGCATCCACCCATGTGGCCATTCGGTGGTTGTTTGGCATAACCATTGTTGCTGACTCTGAATTTATATGCTACCTATTAGCAATCATCTTATGCTTATTCACACATATGTACTTAATGGTTAAAAAAAAATACTATTAATAAAATGAAAAAATGCGTCAGGTATGAAATTTTCTTCTTGTAACATCATGGCAGCACTCAAAAAGTTTTGGATTTTAGGGCATTTCAGATTTGTGGATTAGGGTTGCTTAACTTGCATCTAATACAGGAACAGGAGTTCACTGATACACTGGTGGAAAGGGTAAATTGTAATGTTGGTATTGAAGGAGATTAGTGCTCTTTAAGAGGTCAAAGGGCGCTGCCTTGCCTCTCCCACCAAGTGAGGAAGCCATGAGAAGCCTGTGTCTATGGGGAACAGGCCCTTACTAGACACAGAGTCTGCTGGTGCCTTGATCTTGGACTCCCCAGCCTCCAGAATTATAAGCAATAATTTTTTGTTGTTTATGAATTACCCAGTATAAGGTGTATTGTTACAGCAGCCAGAACAGACTAAGACAAAGTACAATATTATTTATATGTAAATACATAGAAAAATTTCAGGAAAGATGTATACTAAACTGCTTTCTGAGGTTACTTCTAGGGAGAGTGATGGTATTTTAGGTATAGGTGTGCCTCATGGCAGGTTTGGTTCCAGACCACTGCCATAAAGCTAATGTCGCAAAATAGCAAGTCATATGAATTTTTTGGTTTCCCACTGCATATAAAAGTTATGTTTATACTATAGTGTAGTCTATGAAGTGTGCAGTAACATTTTATCTAAAAAACAGGCTGGGCGCAGTGACTCACACCTGTAATCCCAGCACTTTGGGAGGCCAAGGCGGGTGGATCACAAGGTCAGGAGTTCAAGACCAGTCTGGCTAATATGGTGAAACCCCGTCTCCACTAAAAATACAAAAATTAGCCGGGTGTGATGGCAGGTGCCTGTAGTCCCAGCTACTCAGGAGACTGAGGCAGGAGAGTCGCTTGAACCTGGGAGGTGGAGGTTGTAGTGAGCCAAGATTGCACCATTGTACTCCAGCCTGGGTGACAAAGCGAGACTCTGTCTCAAAACAACAACAACAGCAAAAAAAAAATGTGTACATGCCTTAATTAAAAATACTTTATTGGGCGAGGCATGGTGGCTCACACCTGTAATCTCAGTACTTTGGGAAGCCGAGGCAGGCAGATCAACTGAGGTCAGGAATTCAAGCCCAGCCTGGTCAATATGGTGAAACCCCATCTCTACTAAAAATACAAAAAAAAATAATAATAAAGCCAGGCATGGTGGCACACGCCTGTAATCCCTGCTACTCTGGAGGCTGAGGCAGCAGAATCACTTGAACCCCAGAGGCAGAGTTTGCCGTGAGCCAAGATCGCGCCACTGCACTCCACCTTGGGCGATAGAGTGAGACTCCATCTCAAAAAAAAATCTTTATTGCTAAAAAATGGTAACAATCATCTGAGCCTTTAGCAAGTGACAATCCTTTTGCTGATAGAAGGTCTTGCCTCCATGTTGATGGCTGCTGACTAATCAGGGGTAGTGGTTGCTGAAGACTGGGTAGCTGTGGCAATTTCTTAAAAAAAGACAACAATGACATTTGCAGCATCAATAGACTTTTTCTTTCACAAAATATTTCTCTGTAACATAGGATGCTGATTGATAGTGTTTTACCCAGGTAATTTCTTGCAAAATTTTTTCAAAACTTGAGTCAGTTCTCCAAAACCCTGCTGCTGCCTTATCAACAAAGTTTATGGGATATTGTAAATCCTTTATTGTCATTTCAGCAATGTTCACAGCATCTTCAGTGGGAGTAGGTTTCATCTCAAGAAACCACTTTATTTGTTCATCCAGAAGAACAAAGTTCATCCATGTTGATGGTTGCTGTATGAACATGGATGAACTCTCATCCATTCAAGTTTTGCCATGAGATGATAGCAGTCCAGTCACATCTTCAGGCTCTACTTAAGAAAAAAAATTTTTTAATTGAAATTTACAAAAACAATTTTTCTTTTTTTGACGCTAGCAGGACTCAAACTTGCAACTTTTGAATTAGAATTCCAGTGTGCTATTCAGGCTCCACTTCTAATTCTAGTTCTCTTGCTGTTTCCTCCACATATGCAATGACTTCTTCTACTGATCGGATGAGATTGGGTGCGTTCAGGGTGGTATGGCCATATACTTTTTTTTTTTTTTTTTTTGAGACAGAGTTTCGCTCTTGTCACCCAGGCTGGAGTGCAATGACACGATCTCAGCTCATCACAACCTCTGCCTCCTGGGTTCAAGCAATTCTCCTGCCTCAGCCTCCCAAGTAGCTGGGATTACAGGCATGTGCCACCATGCCTGGCTAATTTTGTATTTTTAGTAGAGATGGAGTTTCTCCATGTTGGTCAGGCTGGTCTCGAACTTCCGACCTCAGGTGATCTGCCCGCCTCGGCCTCCCAAAGTGCTGGGATTACAGACGTGAGCCACGATGCCCAGGTTTCAATATGTAGTCTTTTATCCCTCACTCCCCTCCCACCTGTCCCCCTAGAGCCCCCAGAGTGCATTATATCATTATTATGCCTTTGCGCCCTCATAGCTTAGCTCCCACTTATTAGTGAGAACGTACAATATTTGGTTTTCCATTCCAGAGATACTTCACTTAGAAGAATGGCCTCCAGCTCCATCCAAGTTGCTGCAAAAGCCATTATTTCATTTTGTTTTATGGCTAAGTAATATTCCATGGTGTCTATACGCCACATTTTCTTTATCCACTTGTTGGTTGATGGGCATTTAGGTCGGTTCCATATTTTTTTGCAATTGCAAATTGTGAGATATAGCATAATTCATATGGATCCTAAGGATTTGCAGAATGATCAATGAGCGTTGCCTTCAACTTAAAAGTCACTAGGTACATTAGCCCCTAACAAGAGAGTCAGCCTGTCCTTTGAAGCTTTGAAGCCAGGCATTGACTTCTCTCTAGCTGTGAAAGTCCTAGATGACATCTTCTTCCCAGTAAGGCTGTTTTGTCTACACTGAAAATCTCTTGTTTAGTGTAGCCACCTTCATGAAATGATCTTAGCTAGATCTGGATAACTTGCTGCTTCACCTTGCATCTTTTATGTTATGAGGACAACTTCTTTCCTTATATCTCATAAACCTGTGCTAGCTTCAAACTTTTCTTCTGCAGCTTCCTCACTGCTCAGCTTTCATATAATTGAAGAGAGTTAAGGTCTTTCTCTGGATTAGGCCTTGGCTTAAGGGAATGTTGTGGCTGATTTGATCTTCTGTCTAGACCACTAAAATCTGCCTCACATCAGCAGGAAGCCTGATTCACTCTTTTATTCTTATGTTCATTGGAGTAGCACTTTTAATTTTTTTCAAGAACTTTTCCTCTGCATTGGCAGCTTGGCTAACTTTTGGCCTATCTTGGCTTTTGGCTTTTGACATGCCTTCCTCATAAGCTTAATCATTCCTAGCTTTTTTTTTTTTTTTTTTTGATTTTTTTGAGACGGAGTTTCACTTGTGTTGCCCAGGCTGGAGTGCAGTGGCACGATCTCAGCTCCCTGCAACCTCTGCCTCCCGGGTTCAAGAGATTCTCCTGTTTCAGCCTCCTGAATAGCTGGAATTACAGGCTCCCACCACCACGCCCAGCTAATTTTTGTATTTTTAGTAGAGATGGGGTTTTGCCATGTTGGTCAGGCTGATCTTGAACTCCTGACCTCAGGTGATCCACCCGCCTCAGCCTCCCAAAGTGCTGGGATTACAGGCGTGAGCCACCACGCCCGGCCCACTTCTAGCTTTTGATTGAAAGTGAGATATGTGAAATTTGTCCTTTCACTTGAACGTTCATTTAGAGGCCCTTGTAAGGTTGGTTGTTAACTGGTCTAATTTTAATACTACTGTGTCTCAGGGAATGGGAAGGCTTGAGGAAAGGGAGAGAGACGGGGAAATGACGGGTGGGTGAAGCAGAACACACCACAACAGTTACCAATTACATTTGCCATCTTTGGGCGTGGTTTATGGTGCCTCAGAACAATTAAAATAGTAACACCAAAGGTCGCTGATACTAGATCATGATAACAAATATAGTAATAATGAAAAAGTTGGAAATATTGCAAAAATTACCAAGATGTGACACAGAAACACAAAGTATGTGTATGCTGTTGGGAAAATGGCACCAATGGATTTGTTGAAACAGGGTTGCCACAAGCCTTCAATTTGTGAAAAATGCAATATCCATGAAGCGTATAATAAAGTGAGGCACAATAGAATGAGGTATGCCTTTATTTGAAGAAGACTTACTCTTTTTATGTGCTTCTGTATAACATTTTAGACAATGAAAATTTATTTTTATATTATTTGTACAATTAAAGTTATTAAAAATGTAAAAAAATACAAATATTTGTGAAAGTTACAGATATTAGGATGAATCACTTTTGTTAGATCCAAACAAAATAGGGCCAGGAAGGCCACAGACAGAGGAGACTGCTGCTTACATGTGTGAGATGAGTGTTTCCAAAAAGTTGGGCATGGTGGCTCACACCTGTAATCCCATGGACTTGGAATGCTAAGGCAGGATAATTGCTTGAGACAAGGAGTTCAAAACTAGCCTTAGCAATACAGCAAGACCCCATCTCCGTAAAAATTGAGAGAGAGAAAAGAAAGAACCATTTTCAGGAACTTTCTAAAAATCCCACAAGAAACTCTTTGACATCATCCGGGCATCTCCTATTTTGAGAAGGTTTATTACTAGACATTCTTTACAACTAGTAATAAACCTAGTCCTTTTTTTGAGCGCACTTGTCCAGTGCTCTCAAAAGAACACTTGCCCAGTAATGGCATCTCCACCAGTGAACTAACAACAACAATGGCTTTGGGCCTATGGAACAAGTGAACTCTTTTTCTAAGCAGCTTAAGTGAATCTCTGCCTTTTTCCTAATAAAGTTTCCTTTTATCCTTTCCTCACTGGATACACTGGTGACTTGCCATCCCATGCATTCCAGATTATAATTCTCATTTCTCATTCCTGAATAAACTCAACATATTTGGAGTTAATTTTCCTTAGTGTCTTTTTTTTAGACTGACATACTCTTCTTGCTTGTGCCACACAAAAACCTGCATAATGTCCAATAAATCATTATTATCATTATTATCTCATTATTTCCCCATCTTTATTTTTTATTTTATTTTATTTTTTTGAGATGGAGTTTCACTCTTGTTGCCCAGGCTGGAGTGCAATGGTGCAATCTCAGCTCACTGCAACCTCCGCCTCCTGGGTTCAAGCGATTCTCCTGGCTCAGCCTCCCGAATAGCTGGGATTACAGGCATGTGCTACCATGTTTGTATTTTTAGTAGAGATGGGATTTCACCATGTTGGTCAGGCTGGTCTTGAACTCCTGACCTCAGGTGATCCACCTACCTCAGCCTCCCAAAGTACTGAGATTACAGGCGTGAGCCACCACGCCCGGCTGACATTTTTATTTAACTGAGTTCTCACTTTAATTGGTGGCCAGATTTGGGTAGATCTCAGATATGTTTCTTGGCCACAGAGTTATTAGCAGGTGCTGCTTTCAACAACAGTGTCGGGTAATAGTTGGTTAATAGTACAGGAGAGGTTTATTTAGGCCAATGCAAGGATTGGAAGAGCCAAGCAGTCCTTCTCTAAATGTGCAGTTGTCAGGGGGTCAGAAATATAAGGGGGTCAATCAAATATAAAAAGGCAAGCAGAAATTTTAAGTCAGGATAAGGATATGGTCTGGAATTGTAATAGTTTGCTAATTTGTGTAAGAATGTGCCAGTACTCAAAATAAAAGGATATGAGCTTGATTTACATAAAGTTTGTCTCACTAGGGAAGCTTGTCGTAATGTGCCTTGATTGTTGAAACATTGTTGGGCCTGAGCTCACTGGTGGGGCTGGTAAGTGACAATTCCTGGCTGAGGGGAATGCAACAACTGCCTTCTGGGCCTGCCTTTATTTTTACTTAAATGAAAAAGTTTAAATAAAATCCCTAGGGGAGCATTAAATTTTATTTATAAATAAAAAATTAACCATGTGATTATATATTTTACAAAGTTTAATTGACATGTGCATATTACGTTATATTCTTCCTTTCAACTTAAATGAAAATGCTTATATGAAATACTGTACATTTGTTTGCATGGATAAATACATAAATTTTGTTTCAAATGAAATAGCATATCATAAAAATCTCTCTGCATGTTATTTCCAACTCCCACCAGCACCACTACTATTACTTTTTGTGAGTGTGTTGTTACTTAATAAGTACATATACATTCTTATTTTCTCCTCTTTTTATATGAAAGGTGGCATACTGTATGTGGTATTCCACATGTTGCCTTAGTTGTTGTTTTTTTTTTTTTTTTTTTTTTTTTGTAGTGGTGGGGGTCTCACTATGTTTCCCAGGCTGGTCTCAAACTCCTGGACTCAAGTGACCCTCCCATATTGGCCTTCCAAACTGCTGGGATTACAGGCATGAGCTACTGCGGCTGGCCTATTGCTTTTAAAAAGATAACACTATGAATTCTTTTCATGTTTTTACATAAAGTTTTCTCATTCTCTTTGTTGCTATGTGGTATTGCTTTATATAGATTTATCATACTTTAACCAATCTCTCTTGGTGAACATTGGGGTAGTTCTTAGTGTTTTGCTATTATAAACTATGATATAATAATTATGCACCATATACATGTGCATAATTTCACAAGTGTGCAAGTACATCGGTAGGGTATATTATTAGAAGTGGAGTTTCTAGGCCAGTATATGCAGATTATATGAGTAATTTTAATGCAAATTACCAAATTGCCCTCCGTAAATTGTACAAATTTGCATGTTCATCAGTAGTGCCATTCTGCAACATTGTCAACAAATGTGTTTTCAAACTTTTTGATTTTTGCCCATTTGATGGGTGAAAAGAAGTATCTGAGTATAGGTTTAATTTGCATTATTTTATTAGGAGTGAGATTAAGTATCTTTTCACAGTTTTCAGAGCCATTTTTATTTCTTTTCCAACTGTCTTTTTATATCTTTGCCCAACTTTCTGTTGGTTTGCGAAGTAATATTTTAATAATATGTTATTATTATCATTTTTAATATTTACATTCCATTCCATTATGTTATTATAGCATCGTTTATTTTTCTGTAGTTGGGTATTTGATCTACTTTTAGAGTGTGGCTGTTATATTTTTTCTGCTGAGAACAGTTATTAAACAGGTTTTTCTCATTAAGTTTATTTGGGAGTCAAAAATGCAAGGATCTGTTATAGATTTTTGTACTAATTAGCTATGAGGAAATCACATAACTTATCTGGGTCTGAGCTGGTAAAACTCAGAACTTGCAAAGTTTGAAATCCCCTAGAGCCATAGCATATAGAAATGGATTGCCCAAACTAATAAATCTTGAATACTTAATATGATCTTAGTCTTTTCTCCTAAATGAAATTAATTAAATTTTGTTATAGTGTTTTCTGCCAAGGATATGAGAGTGCTAAAGAGATAAAAGGAACCCTAAGCTCACCTATGCAATTCTTTCATTTTACCAGTGAGTGAGCTTTTTTCCCAAGGAGGAGGGATGAGCTTCTTTAGTATATACAGCTAGCTGTTGAGTAGTACAGTTGAGACCAGATCTTGGATCATTGGATTTCTGCCATACTACTTAGTGTTTGTTTTTTTTTTTTTTTACCATACTACTTAGTGTTGTTGTTATTGTTTTAATTTCTTTCTCCTTTTTATCTTCCATATCTCCTGTGCAATTAGATATTAATATGTGTTTGATACCGATGTCTTTATCATTTTTTTTTTTTTAGAGGTGGGGTTTTACCATGTTGCCCATGCTGGACTTGAACTCCTGGGCTCAAGCTATCCTCCCACCTCAGCCTCTTTAAGTAGCTGACGTGTGCCACCATGCCCAACTACGTTTTGTTTTTCTTTGGAAATTTTTTATTTGATTCTGTTTTTTTATTTCTACACTTATCATAATCTAGGCACTCATCACCCAATACCTAGGTTATTAATGCCTTCTGGCTGTACTCATTACTTTCCTGTCAGCTCTCTCTGCCTTTGCTTCTTTGCAGTTTATTCTGCACTGCTGATAGATAGACTGATATGCTTTAACCCATGTTTTTACCATGATCTCTTCCTATTAAAGAACTTGAATGGCTTCCTATTTTACATATGCTCTAAATTCTTGGTCTGGCATTCAAAGGTCCTTCTCAAGTGATTGTGGCTTACTTAATTGATCATTGATCGTATGTCTAGCTGTTCTCTACATCTGGTCAGATGTTGTAAATTTATCTTCCAGGCTTATATACCCCTTGCCTGTTAGAACTTTTGGTTTTTTGAGGTAGGGTCTTACTCTGTCACCCAAGCTGGAGTGCAGTGGTACAATCTCGGCTCACTGCAACCTCTGCCTCCTGGGTTCAAGTGATTCTTTTCCCTCAGCCTCCTGAATAGCTGGAATTACAGGCGCCTGCCACCACGCCCAGCTAATTTTTGTATTTTTAGTAGAGACAGGGTTTCACCATGTTGGCCAGGCTGGTCTCGAACTCCTGACCTCAAGTGATTTGCCCGCCGTGGCCTCCCAAAGTGCTGGGATTACAGGTGTGAGCCACTGCACTCATCCTGTTGCAACTTTTGAGTTGGCTGTTATTTATTTTAAACATTGAAAACTTCCAAGTGTCTGTTCTTTCTGTTGTCAGTGATGAATAATGTTTCCTCCAGATATGCATGTTTTAGTTTAGTGCTCATTTTTGCTGTAGCGAGGAGCAGTGCTATTTATGTGAATGTACATGTGGATTTGAGAAATGTTAATTTTGAAATAAACCAAAAAAAAAAAAATCAGAAGTTGCCAGACAGGAAGAAAATATAATGGACAGCCTCCTGGGTGCTGGATTTTGCTAGAGTATGTACAATAAAATGAGATGATTCTGGGATTGGGGAAGGATATAAGAATTGTGTTACTAAAGCTTAGGTCATGGAAAATAGGAGAAAAGATTAACAGTTTTTCCATTTTGTCTATATGAGGGCAGGATTTAGGTCCAGTTTTGAAATTGGACCTAGATTGGGTGAAGGGAGCTAGGAGCAAAGTTTACCTAAGAGATTATAGGTATAGGTCCCAGGGAAGAGTTAATAGTAACCAGCTCATTGATTTTAGGAGATGCCTAAGTAGTCTAACCTGACTTGAATCCAAATAATAGAAGACAGTTTTCTAAGTAAATTAGGAACTTAGAGTATACTTAAATGTTAGGAGCAAGTACCTGTATAGTTTGTACACAGACGTGTGAAAATAAAATGGTTAAGTATTTAAGCACTAATAATGTAACAAGTCCTGTGCTAGACTATGTGTTTACAACGTGAAAAAAAATAATAATTTGGGCCTTGAGGCAAGGGGAGAAAAAATTACGTATGCCATAGGAAGATATGTACAAAGTGCAAGGTAGTTTAAATTAGGAATCAGTGGGCTGGGCATGGTGGCTCACACCTGTATTCCCAGCACTTTGAGAGGCCAAGGCGGGCACATCACTTGAGGTCAGGAATTCGAGACCAGCCTGGCCAATATGGTAAGACCCCATCTTTACTAAAAATATAAAATTAGCTGAGCATGGTAGCACACTTCTGTAATCCCAGCAACTTGGGAGGCTGACGCAGGAGAATTGGTTGAACCCGGGAGGTAGAGGTTGCAGTGAGCCGAGATCATGCCACTGTACTCCAGACTTGGTGACAGAGCAAGACTCCATCTCAAAACACACACGCAAAAAGTTAGGAATCAGTGAACTGTGCTTTGAGAAAAATCAAAGGGGGCATGGATTCTTTGTATAATTTGAATGAATTACCCCTACAAAAAAGTGGAACTGTAAAGAAATGCCTCTTCTTCCATCAGCCCATCTGGTGTATTGAAACAGTGAGGTACTACACTGAGCCCTGAAGGTCATAATCTAGAGGGAAAAAAATCATTTACATTAATTCTGTGGATGGAGGTGCCCGAAATGATCCTATGGTTTTGGGGGTGTCTCTTAACATTTCTCTGACTTAATCAAAATTTTACACCATTCTGAGGCTTAAGACTAAACAAAAGCTTTTGCTGACTAACCCAGTCTCAACTTAATCTTTTTTATTTGTAGTTTTCTGTTATTTCTATCATAATATTTTTATACTTCAAGATATAATTTTAGGCCGGGTGTGGTGGCTCACGCCTGTAATCTCAGCACTTTGGGAAGCTGAGGCAGGTAGATCACCTGAGGTCAGGAGTTTGGGACCAGCCTGACCAACATGATGAAACCCCATCTCTATTAAAAATGCAAAAATTAGCCAGACATCATGGTATGCGCCTGTAGTCCCAGCTACTCAAGAGGCTGAGACAGGAGAATTGTTTGAATCCGAGAGGCAGAGGTTGCAGTAAACTGAGATCATGCCACCACACTCCAGCTTGGGCAACAGAGCGAGACTCCATCTCAAAAAAAAAAAAAATATATATATATATATATATATATATATACGATTTTAGAAATGTATTGTTTTAAAAGTGTTTTGTATTTATCTTGTTTAATTAGAATGTAGATAGTTTTTGGCTTTCTGGGTCTCACATAGGGCTGTACATACGGTATGAATTTAATAAATTTTTGTTGAATAAGAACTTCCCAGCCAGGTGTGGTGGCTCATGCCTGTAATCCCAGCACTTTGGGAGGCCGAGGCGGATGGATCACTTGAGGTCAAGAGTTCGAGACCAGCCTGGCCAACATGGTGAAACCCTGTCTCTACTAAAAAAACAAAAATTAGCCAGGTGTGGTGTCATGTGCCTGTAATCCCAGCTACCCGGGAGGCTGAGACAGGAGAATCGCTTGAACCCGGGAGGTGGAGGTTGCAGTGAGCCGAGATTGCGCCACTGTACTCCAGCCTGGGTGATAGGGCAAGACTCAGTCTCAAAAAAAAAAAAAAAAAAAAGAATAAGAACTTCCCAGTAATTATCTTGGATGCTGAATTAGTTGGCTTTTGATGGGGCAACAAACAACACCCAAATCTTTGTGGCTTACAGTAACACACATTTATTTCTCACCAGCATTCTACAGGTCAGCTGTGCTCAGCTGGCTCAGCTGGGCTTGACAGTGGTTTATTCCAGGCTGAAGTTTGTTCATTATGGATGCCAGTTTGAAGGATCAGTGTCTCTTTGGGCCATGGCCTTCTCTCGATGGAGTGCAGGAACACAAGAAAACTAACAGCAGCACCTCCTAAAAGCACTTCATGGAACTGGTCCACATTCCATTGGTTAGAGCAAGACATATGGCAAGACATACGCCAAAAACTTAAAGAGAAGGAAATTTATGACCTGGCATTCATATGCAGAAGGGGAAGAAAAAAGTAGAAAAGTAATTTTGCCTAAGGGATGGGGGATGGAAGAGTAAGTATTTATTAAACAGTAATATGCACTAATACAGATGTTTCAGATTTAAAACAAAATATTAAAATAATTTTTTTTAAGTGAAGTTTGAACTATAGAGAATCTGGTAGGGAGGAGGGCTTCCAAGGACCTGGGTGTGAAAAATATTTAATAAAAACTTCAAAGCAGTGTCAGCATTATAAGGTAGGGGGCAGCAAAGTGTCCCCTCCTAGGTTGAAGTCTCCCCACTTAACTCCGAGACATTGAAGTATGGAGTTAGTCCTCCCTAGGTTCAAATTCTAGATCCATCACTTCCTACCTTTGTACTCTTGAGCAAGTTATATTTTAGATCTGTAAAATATGGGTACCAGTTATCTTTTTTCATTTCAGCTCTAAACACATCTTTCATTGTCCCGTTTGTGATACTGGAAGTTTTTCCCTTGCCAGTTACTGTTAAACTTTGTCAGTAGAGAGACTAGAAGGACCCTGGAGGAGGGATGTTTCTTGCTGAGTCTAGTGTGCCCTTTGTGGCTTGCTTCTATAGCATGCAGGAACTAGTGGGACACTCAATGGCACCCAACTCCTAAGGAGTTTTAGCAGCAACTCTCATATGCAATTTCCTAGTGAAACTGCCTCCCCATGGGTGGCTTCCCCTGGCATCGCAAAGGTCAGCTTCCCAACAAATTCCGCTGGCATGAGTTGTCCAGTAGATGACTTGTTCTGGCATCACAAAGAGTGGCTTTCTAGTGCATTTTGCTGGCATGGCACCTTAGTAAGTTTCTCTGACATACATAGCTGTGCCCTCTTCACACAGTCTGATCTCTGCCCTGTGAGTGAGAGTAGACCTTTTATAGACTGGTCTTTTCTTGGTGCTCTGTGTCAGATCTAGAATAGTAACTGCTCCCTATATCTGCTATTTCTTTAACTTCTGAGTAGTAAATTTCCTGTTGTAACATAATTTTTTATTTTTTATTTATTTTATTCATTTTTTTGAGACAGCATCTTGCTCTGTTGATCATAGCTCACTGTCGCCTCAACATCCTGGGCTTAAGTAGTGCTCTCACCTCAGCCCCCTGAATAGCTGGGACTACAGGTGCATGTCACCATGCTTGGCTGATTTTTTTTGGTAGAGATGGGGTCCTACTATGTTATCCAGGCCGTTCTTCAACTCCTGGGCTCAAATGATCCTCTCTCCTTGGCCTCCCAAAGTGCTAAGATTACAGGCATGAGCCACATACCTGGCCTTAATAATGTTTTATGTTAAAAGTTTCTTACTCAAATTATCATGTGGTTTCTGTCTTCTAATTGTACTTTGACTAATATATCAGGTTTATAAGTAGTACTTTGCTCATAAGATTATTATGAGGATTAAATGGGATAATATAAGCAAATTGTTTAGAATAGTGCCTGTCATAGAGCAATTACTTTAGTGTTTATTAGAAATGTTGGTAGGATCATCATCATTGTCATCATAACTACCACTAGCTAAGAGTGACATTTCTACTTATTGTCCACAGGATGTTTCGTCTGAACTCACTTTCTGCTTTGGCAGAACTGGCTGTGGGTTCTCGATGGTACCATGGAGGATCACAGCCCATCCAGATCCGGCGAAGACTAATGATGGTGGCTTTCCTGGGAGCATCTGCAGTAACTGCAAGTACTGGTCTTTTGTGGAAGAGGTGAGTGTTATCCAACCATCTTGTTCTTGCATATACTTTTATTCTTCCAGTCATCTCTGTTGTCAGAAAGGAGTTGATTTCTGGCTTAACTCTGTATCAGAATTTCTTGCTCAGATCATTTGGTATTGTTAATGTTCATCTATAAAATAAGATGTTTCAAAGAATTCAGCATGCCAAGGCAATACTTAGGAAACACTGTGCTTCAAGGTCTGCCTGTCTCCTCTACTGGACATTTTAAATAATGGGATAGGGATAGCAATAGCAGCTTTAGAAAACGAATGCTTTCCGGCCAGGCGCGGTGGCTTACACCTGTAATCCCAGCACTTTGGGAGCCCAAGGTGGTCGGATCACTTGAGGTCAGGAGTTTGAGACCAGCTTGGCCAACATGGCAAAAACCCATCTCTACAAAAATACAAAAAATAGCCAGACACAGTGGCGTGAGCCTATAGTCCCAGCTACTTGGGAGGCTGAGGCAGGAGAATTGTTTGAACCTGGGAGGCAGGTGGAGGTTGCAGTGAGCCAAGATTGCGCCACTGCACTCCAGCCTGGGTGACAGAGAAAAACTGTCTCAAAAAAAAAAAAAAAGAAAATGAATGAATACTTTCTGAGACTTCACAATTTGGTGACCCTGTGAAATTAACTAAGGAACCTTGGTACTTTAGTGTCCCTGATAATTTTTTTCACTAGTTATGGAAACTTCCTTGGAGAGAAGAGAAAATGTAGTGAGCCACAGTCTTCTCTTTCTTAAAATACATAGGTACTGTTTTTCTGACTCTGTCACTCTCTGTTTTTTATTTTTGTTTGTTTGTTTTTTGGAGATGGAGTCTTGCTCTGTCGCCCAGGCTGGAGTGTAGTGGCATGATCTCAGCTTACTGCAACCTCTGCCTCTGGGTTCAAGCAATTCTCAAGTAGCTGGGATTACGGGTGTGCACAACCATGCCCGGCTGGGATTACAGGTGCGCACCACCATGCCCGGCTAATGTTTTTTTTTTAATTATACTTTAAGTTTTAGGGTACATGTGCACAATGTGCAAGTTAGTTACATATATATATATATGTGCCATGTTGGTGTGCTGCACCCAGTAACTCATCATTTAACATTAGGTATATCTCCTAATGCTATCCCTCACCCCTCCCCCCACCCCACAACAGGCCCCGGTGTGTGATGTTCCCCTTCCTGTGTCCGTGTGTTCTCATTGTTCAATTCCCACCTATGAGTGAGAACATGTAGTGTTTGGTTTTTTGTCCTTGCGATAGTTTGCTGAGAATGATGGTTTCCAGCTTCATCCATGTCCCTACAAAGGACATGAACTCATCATTTTTTATGGCTGCATGATATTCCATGGTGTATATGTGCCACATTTTCTTAATACAGTCTATCATTGTTGGACATTTGAGTTGGTTCCAAGTCTTCGCTATTGTGAATAGTGCCACAGTAAACATACGTGTGCATGTGTCTTTATAGCAGCATGATGTGTAATCCTTTGGGTAATTTTTTTTTTTTTTTGTATTTTTAGTAGAGATAGGGTTTCACCATGTTGGTCAGGCTGGTCTCGAACTCCTGGGGTCAAGTGACATGCCCACCTCAGCCTCCTAAACTGTTGGGATTACAGGCGTGAGCCACCATGCCCAGCCTCTAGAGCTATCTTAGCCCTATTAATATAGCATGATGTTTCTGGGATGTTACTAAATGCCTTGGGTGTTCAGTGAGGTTTCTCTAGTCTGACTTGGTAGAGCTTGATTGTTTCCTGCTTGTGAGCTCTGGAAATTGGCCTGTGGCTCCTTGGCAATTATTTTGTGTAGTTTCATCCGAAGAATGCACTGCTTAGTGTTGAATCAATACTCAAGAGTGTTCTGTATACATTTTTGGAGCTCTTTCTCTGTGTGACTTTTTCCTTTTGGGTCCTCTGCCTCACCAATTCCAGGCACCTCAGGTTTTCCAAACTTTGATCTCTGTCACTTTAATTTAGCAAGATCACTGTATTTGGCTTGGGATCCTCTTTGTGGTCTAGAAAATGTTTCCAGACAGAAATTTTGGGCAATTATAGGCCTCTATTTTTCTTTTTTTTTTTGAGATGGAGTCTCACTCTGTCACCCAGGCTGGAGTGCATTGGTGCGATCTCGGCTCACTGCAACCTCTGCCTCCTGGGTTCAAGACATTCTCCTGCCTCAGCTTCTCAAGTAGCTGGGACCAGGCAAGCACCACCACACCCAGCTAATTTTGTATTTTTAGTAGAGATGGTTTTTTGCCATGTTGGCCAGGCTGGTCTCGAACTCCTGACCTCAAGTGATCCACCCACCTCGGCCTCTCAAAGTGCTGGGATTACAGGTGTGAGCCACCACGCCTGGCCAGGCCTCCATTTTCTTAGAGAGTTGCATACTGTGCAGTGTCTGAAAGCAATCATTTGATATATTTTGTTCAATTTTCTGTATTTTTGCCCTAGTGGGAAGTCAGATCTATTACCGTTTGCTCCATTACGGCTGTAAGCAAAAGTCTTCTTTTTGTACATCATTGTATTTCATCAGTTCTGTAATATTTAATTAATTTTAGTATTATATCATTACAGCAATGGCTTCAACTGCCAGAAATACTTATATTTTTTTTTAAAAAGAAATACTTGTATTATATTATTTTGGTCCCCTATATCTTCTTTATTTATGTTCCTTTTTATTGTAGTGAAAGGTGCATAACATAAAACTTACATCTTAACCATTTTTTTCTAAAGACCTTGATATTCCACCCTTTCAGTTACAGTTGGGACAAGGGGAGAATGAGAATGGGAAGAGTTGGAGTGAGATGACAAACAAGGAGGCGCTCTATGGCTGGAAGTCTAGTCCATTTAGTTTTTGTACTGGAAGGGCTCATCGTCTCTGGTTTCAATGGGAAGATGTGTGGATGAGGGCTTCTGTCACATGTCTTCACCATTTTAAAATATGCAGTTCAGTAGTTTAAAGTGTATTCACATCATTGTAAAACAGATCTCCAGAAAGTTTTCATCTTGCAAAACTGAAACTCTGCTCATTCAAGAGCAACTTCCTTGCTTCCCCTTCCCTCAGCCCATGGTAACCCCCATTCTACTTTCTGTTTCTGTAAATCTAAATATTCCAGGTAACTCATGTAAGTGAAGTCATACAATATTTGTGGTTTTGTGACTGGTTTATTTCACTTAGCATAACACCCTCAAGATTCATCCATGTTGTAGCTTGTGACAGGATTTCCTTTCCTTTTAAAGCTGAAAAATATTCCATTATCTGTATATACCACATTTTGTTTATTCATCTGCCAATGGACTTTTGAGTTGTTTCCACCTTTGAGCTATTGTGCATAGTGCTGCTGTGAACATGGATGTGCAAATATTTATTTGAGACCCTTTCATTTCTTTGGGATATATAACCAGAGATCACGTGGAAGTTCTATTTTATATTTTTTGAGGAACTTCTTCATGTAGAATATTTGACAAATTTCATTGCTGTTGCTCTGCTAAGCTGTATCTGTTTGCTTATTTGTCTAGTATGATGGACGTTCAGGATTAATCCAGATTTCTGTTTTGCATATCCAGGGCCCATGCAGAATCTCCACCATGTGTAGACAACCTAAAAAGTGACATCGGTGATAAAGGGAAGAATAAAGATGAAAGGGATGTTTGTAACCGTGAAAAAAAGACTGCAGATCTTGCGCCTCACCCAGAAGAGAAAAAGAAGAAACGTTCTGGATTCAGAGACAGAAAAGTATGAAACATAGTCTTATAAGTTGATCAGAAGTATATCTTAAAGTAGAATAATGCAGTTCAATCTTTTTAATCATATGTTTCAGATGGTTCATCTTCACTTTCAAGTTATCACTTCTTTGCTATTTTCCATCATGTTCTAAGCCAAAAGTACTCTTGGAATGTGAAGTTAAAGGAGGTAGTTAAAAGGATCTGGAACCAATAACCATGATTAGCATATTTTTTCTTAGTTCTTTCAGTTCAACTGCCTAAGGTGATTCTTTTTTTCTGGATCTTCCTGATGCTAAATGTTATCATATATGTTAAGTTGAGTCTTTGTGGTATTTCTGATATCAGGTTGTAGAGACAGAATAAAATCTCTTTGGAAACATAACTTCTAGAACACCAAGTAACTTTGAGGACAGCACAAACTTCAAATGACTATCAAGATTTTATGTAATTAGGCCCCGCGCGGTGGCTCATGCCTATAATCCCAGCACTCTGGGAGGCGGAGGTGGGCGGATCACCTGAGGTCAGAAGTTGAAGACCAACCTGGCCAACGTGATGAAACCCTGTCTCTACTAAAAATACAAAAACTAGCCTGGCATGGTGGCATGCACCTGTAGTCCCAGCTACTCAGGAGGCTAAGTCAGGAGAATTGCTTGAACCCAGGAGGTGGAGGTTGCAGTGAGCTGAGATTATGCCACTGCACTTCAGCCTGGGCGGCAAAGCAAGACTGAGTCTCAAAAAAAAAAAAAAAAAGATTTTATGTAATTGACACAACCTGCTGTTATGTAGCTTTGCCTCAGCGAAGTTTCAGTTCCACTACAGCAGTTCCTATGATATCAGGTATTTGAGTTCAGCAAACATGAGTGATGAACAATGAAAAGGATAGATTTCTTGTACATTTTGCATGTCAAGGTTAAAATTCAGGGAGTTGCCTTCAATTGCTAAACTATAACTAATAATGCAACAAGATAATTTGAGTTATTTCTGTGTTTTGTGTGTGTGGTTTGTGTTTGCAAGAAGAGTTCTTTGTAAAATCTGGATCTTCTGTCTGGTTTCATCTGTTAGATGAAGTTATTTTTTTATTTTTGGAGACAGGGTCTCCCTCTGTTGCCCAGGCTAGAGTGCAGTGGCACGATCTTGGCTCACTGTAACCTCCACCTCCTGGGTTCAAGCGATTCTCCTGCCTCAGCTTCCCAATAGCTGGGATTACAGGCATGCACCACCATGCCCCGCTAATTTTTGTATTTGTAGGAGAGATGGAGTTTCACCATGTTGGCTAGTCTGGCCTCGAACTCCTGACTTCAGGTGATCCGCCTGCCTCAGCCTGCCAAAGTGCTAGGTTTATAGGCATGAGCCACCATGCCCAGCCTAGATGAAATTATTAAATGTGTTTTCTCTATACCCAAATTCATTTCTGATAGAGGTGAATTTGAACAAAAGTCATGCATCACAAGTCAATTATCAAATGGCCTTGTTTTTCTGTCAGGATACATTTATTTATTGTTTTGCCCTGAGTGAATTCAAAGAAAGCACAACTTTACTGTGTGCCAGCAGTTTCATCTACAGGCCAGTCACACTTTCCATTTTGTAAAATACAGCTAAAATGTCCCAAATAAACATTTATTTTGAACCTACTTCCATTTTCTACTCCTGCCTTCTGCTCAGCAGATGAGCATGTCTCATACTTCATAGAAAAAATTAAAGCTATCTGTGTGATTTACTCAAATTCCAACCCTTATAGTTACAAAATCTATCTAATCTGTATTTGAAATAATTCTTATTTCTTTCACTGAAGTTTCAGAGGAAGAGCTGTCTTTTCCCTGTTCAAGGATAATTGTTTTAATGTCTTTCTGTATCTCTAATAATCTATTTCAACACTTATTCTGTCTTCATTCTGTTTTTTCAGTCATTCTTTGTATATTCAGTCTTTTACATAATCTATATAGACATGTTAAGAATTTATCCATAATTTAAGAAATAATAAACCACATTTTTATGCCATAAGTTTTGTGTTTTGTTTGTTTGTTTTGAGACAGTCTCGGTCTGTCACCCAGGCTGAAGTGTAGTGGTGTGATCTAGGCCCACTGCAACCTCCACCTCCTGGATTCAAACGATTCTCATGCCTCAGCCTCCTGAGTAGCTGGGATTACAGATGCCTGCCACCATGTCTGGCTAACTTTTGCATTTTCAGTAGAAATGGGGTTTCACCATGTTAACCAGGCTGGTCTCGAACTCCTGAGCTCAGGTGATCCACCCACCTTGGCCTCTCAAAGTGTTGGGATTGTAAGGCATGAGCCACTGTGCCTGGCTTATGTCATAAGTTTATTTAAAACATATCTATTAAACCAGAGACCTTTGTTCATGTGTTTATCTCCTGACCTCTCCGCTATTATCCTATGACCCTGCCATATCCCCCTCTCCGAGAAACACCCAAGAATGATCAATAAATACTTCATTAAAAAAAAAAAACAAAAAAAAACATATCCATTATCCTATGTAAATTCAAGGGTTTGATTTATTTTTCAGAGACTGCACCTCTTAAAATGCTCTTCATATCTGTTTCATGGATGAATTAAACATCCTTGTTTCTTAAGCAGTTGGTGTCTTACTATAAAGAAGTGTGCATAAAATCCAGATCCAAAGTACAAAGTCATTATAATTAGTAACCACCACTTATTTTCTACTGAAAATAGCATGTTCTTCCCTGAGCCCTCTTTATAGTGCCTCATGCCTCCTGTGGACCACAGAGGTTGTGAACCTCTGGATGCCCTGTTCCAACATGGTGCTATTGGAAGTTCAGTGAGAGGTGCATAGACTGAAGGCAGGAGAGATGGCAGCACCACACCAAGTCCTCCTTAAACTGCATTTTTTAATCCCCTTTTTCTTCTCCATTTTGATCATGTATTTTTCTCTTGCCACTTTCCCATTCGTTTTTTTCCCTCTGGTCTGGTCCTGTGATGTCTACATCAGCAGTCCCCAACCTTTTTGGCACCAGGGACTGGTTTTGTGGAAGACAGTTTTCCTGCAGACCAGAGTGGGAGGGGATGGTTTGAGGAGAAACTGTTCCACCACAGATCATCAGGCATTAGATTCTCGTAACGCACACAACCTAAATCCCTTACATGTGCAGTTCACAATCGGGTTCATGCTCCTATGAGAATCTAATGTTGCTGCTGATCTGACAGGAGGCAGAGCTCAGTCAGTCATGTTCCACTGCTGCTTACCTCCTGCTATGCAGCCTGGTTCCTAACAAGCCCCGGACCAGTACCAGTCCATGGCCCGGGGCTGGGGACCCTTGCTCTACATGTTGTCCTTCACATTCTCACTTTTCTTTTTCTTTTAACTTTTTTATTTTTAAAAATTTTATTTAAAAAAAAATTTATTCATTGTAGAGGTCTCAATATGTTGCCCAGGCTCGTTTCAAACTTGTGAGCTCAAGCAATCCTCCCACCTTGGCCTCCCAAAGTGCTAGGATTACAGGCATGAGCCACTGTGCCCGGCCCTCTCATTTTTCATTTATACTTTTGTTCTTTTATGTTCTCTTAATTTTTATGTAATATTTCAAATATTCAGAGAAAAAATAGAGAATAATATGTTTTTATATTTTATAAAATTATATAGTCTATAGTTTATAAAATTGTATAAATTTTATAATTTTATAAACACCTAACACTCAGTTTTGTCAAGTTTTAATATTGCATTTACTTCAGATTGTTTTTTAAAAAAGAAATGAGTATTAAAAATACATTGCTTTTATACTCCCCTTCAGTCCCTTTCCTCCCCCATCTTCCATCTTCTTCAGAGGTAAACTGGTATCCTAAATTTGCTTTTTTGTTTTTTTATGGGTTTTTTCTTTTTTTTGGAGCGAGAGTCTCGCTCTGTCACATAGGCTGGAGTGCAGTGGTGCAATCATAGCTCACTGCAGCCTCGCACTCACAGATTTAAGCAATTCTGCTGCCTTAGCCTCTGGAATAGAGAGGACTACAGGTGTGTGCCACCATGCCCAGCTCATTTGAAAAAATAAAATTTGTAGAGTCAGAGTCTTGCTCTGTCACCCAGGCTGGAATGCAATGGCTTGATGAAAGCTCACCGCAGTCTCAAACTTCGGCTCAGGTAGTTCTCCTGCCTCAGCCCTATTAGCCAGGATTACAGGCATGCATCTCCATAACCAGCTAATTTTTTAAAAGATTTTTTATAGAATGGGGTCTTGCCCAGGCTAGTCTCAAACTCCTGGCTTCAAGAGATCTTCCTGCTGCTGCCCCTTTTTGTTTTAATTTGTTTGTTTTGCTTACTTTTTCCTATTTAGTGCTTGAGTGGCTGCTTTCTCTCACTTGCTAGGTTTTTTAGTTCAGAAGTAGGCCTTATATTCGTAGCTCTGTGCTTCATTGTATTGAAGATCCAGTCACTGAACCCAACAACAATTTGGCAAAGGTTCTGGGGCAAAGCGTTGTTTGAGTGAGTGAGGTACTCATCACAGTCAGTACTACCAACTTGGGTAGACTCATTCTTTTTATATTCTTTTCCCGTTGCTTCAGCCATTAAAAATGGAGGAGTGGTGACATTCACCACTGTCCATATCACTTAAAGTTGTCAAATCACAGAAAAAATTAACATTTTTCTTCCTTAAGTTTTTTTGGTATAGTTATAACAATGTACTTTTCCTTTCTAAAACTCAAGTCTCAAGCTGGGGCTTACTTTTTATTGGTTGGTCTGCTTTTTTGTTTTGTTTTGTTTTGCGAAGTTAAGTAACAGTAAACTAAAAGATGACAGCATTTTGTAAACACAAGATTTTAAAATTATCCTCATAGCCCCTCTTTCTTAGGGGAAATAATTATGATAATGATCTTCATGTTCTTCTTCGTCTTCCCTTTGCTGGGGAATTTTTTGCTTCATTTTGAAATACCATTCAGAGTTCTTCCTCACGAGTCTAGTTTTATTGTTCAGCATCACATAGAATGTCTGTTTTTTGTTTGTTTGTTTGTTTTAGGTTTTTTTGTATGTTTTGTTTTGTTTTGAGATAGAGTCTCTATCACCCATGCTGGAGTGCAGTGGCACAATCTTGGCTCACTGCAACCTCTGCCTCCCAGGTTCAAGAGATTCTCCTGCCTCAGCCTCCCCAGTAGCTGGTATTACAGGTGTGTACCACCACAACTACCTAATTTTTGTATTTTTAGTAGAGATGGGGTTTCACCGTGTTGGCCAGGCTGGTCTCGAACTCCTGACCTCAAGTGATGCACCTGCCTTGGCTTCCCAAAGTGCTGGGATTACAGGCATGAGCCACAGCGCCCGGCCAATGTCCGTATTTGAAAAAAATAATTGTTTTACTGTTGTTTTGTACAGATATAGGAAACCTAAAATGATTTTTGTAGTAACCATTTCTTTTTGTTCTTCATAGTTTTTTACTCCAATGTTTATTCCTAGACATATAGTTTAATCTTGCTTATTTTGTTTGATGATATATCTTTAAAGCCTCTTAATCTACAAGTGACAGAATGCAGGCCATTTAGCCCATAAAGTTTCCTAGAGCCTAGGTTTTACTGATGCTTATTCTCAGTGCAATTCAGCATGTTTCTCTTTTCTCTATATTACCTAAATATTGGCATCTGGATTCTGAGGCTCGATCAGACTCAGGTTTGATCCCTGCAGCAAGATTAGTGGTGGTATTATGTTATTTTATCATAAGACACCTAATGTCTAGTTGCTTTTCTTTTTGCAGTATTAACAGCTATTGATGTTCATTGCCTATATCTGTTAATTCATTGAAGTTGCAAAATGATATTCTAATTTTATCAAATCTTTTTCATTTATTAATTGGAATATTTTATAAACAGACACTATCCCTCATCTACTATTTGGTTATAAATTCTCTTTGGCTGCTCCTTGATGCAGTTCATATAGGAAAAATAATGCCCAAATTTTGATCCAATTAAGTCTAGCAGTGTTACTGAAGACAGATGTCTTAATAATGCTCAAGAAAGTCTTATAAGGTATATGACTGAATGAACCATCATAATTCTCTTAGTATATCTTTTCTCAGGCTAAACATCCCAAAATCCTTCAACAGATTTCTATATGTCTCTGCTTCCAAGCCTTTGTTATCTTGGATGCTATATTCTGAACTCTTTATGTGATAGTTTGTTGTTCCTTTTAACCAGGCTAAGATACAATGCTAAGTGGAAAAAAAGCAAAATATATACCATATAATAGGTCTATACTAAATTCTACCAATGTGGGAGTATACTAAGTCTGTTACTTTCTTTGACCTATTATTTCAAAAACGAATCTGATTTTGTCTTAAATTCTTGATTTTTAAGTTCTTATTTTTCTACCTTTATGTATATGATTGACTTAACTTTTTTATTCACAAAGTCACAAAGTCCTCATTGCTAGTAACTGCTGCTCTTATACCCCACACATTCCAAATGGTTTCTTTTTTGTTGTTGTTGTTCAGAGGAAGAATAAAAATACAGATGGCCTAAAGAAAGGTATTTCTGGCAGGGTGCAGTGGCTCACGCCTGTAATCCCAGCACTTTGGGAGGCCGAGGCAGGCGGATCATGAGGTCTGGAGATCAAGACCATCCTGGCTAACACTGTGAAACCCTGCCTCTACTAAAAATACAAAAAATTAGCTGAGCGTGGTGGCGGGCACCTGTAGTCCCAGCTACTAGGGAGGCTGAGGCAGGAGAATGGCATGAACCCGGGAGGTAGAGCTTGCAGTGAGCCAAGATTGTGCCACTGCACTCCAGCCTGGGCGACAGAGCAAGACTCCGTCTCAAAAAAAAAAAAAAAAAGAAGAAAGGTATTTCTTCTGTAGCCATTATTTCCCAGCAGACAGTTGTTTTGTAATATAAAATGCCTTTAAAACTTGTAGCTATGTCTCAAGGCTGCTGAGAGGTTGCAAAACTCTTTACTGCGTTTGCCACATGCTCAGTCTTTTGATAAAGTCTCCTGTGAAATCTATTCAGATTGTATTACAAGTTAGCATTGAAAAAATTCCTGTCATATGTGGTCACAAATTTGCAGTCTTTTCTCAGTTGCTAAAAGCACATGTGGTAGTGGAATTAAGAGCCTTGTTAAACAGCTGCTGCCAGTGACTTCAAAGTGACATCTAGCCAGGACTGACAGTTATAGTAATTGCTATGTTAATGTGGCAAATTTAAAATATCAATAAAGGCTGGGCATGGTGGCTCACGCCTGTAATCCCACCACTTTGGGAGGCCCAGGCAGGTGGATCACTTGAGGTCAGGCGTTCGAGACCAGCCTGGCTAACGTGGTGAAACCATCTCTAGTAAAAATACAAAAAATTAGCCAGGCGTGATGGCCGGCACCTGTAATCCAAGCTACTTGGGAGGCTGAGGCAGGAGAATTGATTGAACCCGGAGGCGAAGGTTGCAGTGAGCCGAGATCACACCATTGCACTCCAGCCTGGGCAACAAGAACAAAACTCCATCTCAAAAAAAAATAAAATAAAATAAAACATCAATAAAGTTTTTCTTAACATTGGTAAATTGCTTTATGGACATGGAACTGATGAGATTATAGGCTTTATTGCCTTGACACATTTTCTAGCAAGTTATTTATAAGATATTATTTATTGTTGGCTATTTCAACATGTAAAATTCAGGTATGAGATAAATTTTTTTCACTAAAATATTATGTGGCTGGTGTAGTATTTTGTATGTTCCATGTACAGAATAGGGGCTTGTATACCAGATAAGGGAATGAACTTTCATATTAACTAGACAGCCTTTTAGTTAAATATATGCCATACTTGATTTTGTTGCTATTCCAACACTTGCTTGTGTGATTCCCAACTTTGCTGCTTTCTAAATATGCCATATGTAAAATATCTCTGGCAGTTTGTTTAATTTTATAATCAAAAGTCTGTTGCTTCAGACCTGTTAATAATTGAGTTTCCATGATACGTAATTTTATTTTTCTATGCCATCATTGAATGTACTTTGTCTTTGAAGACCTACTAGCTTTTGAAACCTATGAAATCTAAAGTCTGTTTTGTTTTAGGAATTAGGAAATTACACAGAAGTAGAAACTGTAAAATCAATCCCTTTGTAAAAACTTGGTATTTAGGCCAGGTGCAATGGCTACTTCCTGTAATCCCAGCACTTTAGGAGGCCATGGCGGAAGGATCACTTGAGCCCAGGAGTTTGAGGCCAGCCTGGACAATGTGGCGAGACCCTCTCTCTACAAAAATAAAGATAATTTTTAAAAAAGAGAATGTTAAAAAAATTCTTCTGGGAAGGATTGTAAAAAATAGAAAAAAAGACTTGGTATTTAAGAAGCTATAGGTTGGCATATATACGGCATTGTACCCTATTACTGAAATCTTCTGAAATTTCTTATGACATTTAAAAATTTTGCTATCCTTCAGTGATTTAAAACATTAGAAAATTCTTCAAAAAAAGTTTTAAACAAAAGTTACATGAGCATTGCCGCAACTGGAATATGAGTGGTATATTGCAAGAAATAAAAAATTCCAAGAATATTAAAAATTTTTGGTATTCATTTGTAATATTAAAAAACTAATATAGAAAAAAATGATAGAATTTATTCCCAAAATATGATGGAAAATATATGATAATTGATGAGCAGTGATGATAAGAATATATGAGCATATGAGCATTGCTTAATATGGTAACACTTTCTAAATTTCTAACTTTAGGTGATGGAATATGAGAATAGGATTCGAGCCTACTCCACGCCAGACAAAATCTTCCGATATTTTGCCACCTTGAAAGTCATCAGTGAGCCTGGTGAAGCAGAAGTGTTTATGACGCCAGAAGATTTTGTGCGATCCATAACACCCAATGAAAAACAACCAGAACGTAAGTTGCTAAAGTGAAATATAAGACTGTGATATTTATTTTGTTATAGGCTACTTTGTCTCTTTCTATATAGTACTGAAATCTTACAGGTCCTTGTAATAATGATATGAACAGTGTGGCTATTGAATATCAGGCATTGTGCTAGGCTTTAGCAGTACAAAAGAGAAGTCTGCAGTCTAATGTGGCAATCTGCAACCAGGGTAAGGTTGAGGAGATTGTCCCCCTCTGGTTGAGATTCACTACCTGTAATTAGAATGTTCTTGAAGGCAATACATTAAACATATAACTGCTATCAAGTCACTCTTTAGTGAGGAAAACTAGAAAACTTATAAAGTATGAAATTAACACACTTTTAAACAATCAATGGGATCAAATACATAATCACAAAGGAAATTAGAAAATGCTTTCAGTTGAATGAAAAGGAATACAGAACCTCCCAAAACTTATGCAGTACCACAAAAGCAGTGCTCAGAGGGAAATTTATAGTTATAAACACCTATGTTTAAAAAGAAGAATGATCTAATCAATATTCTAACTTTCACACACGTAAAACAAAGTTATATATTGATTGGTTATGAAAATGTTGTGACCATAGTCTCAAAGGAGCTTAACCCTGAATTTCCCCAAGAGCAATAGGTTGATATTCACTAATTCATTGTCCACAGTGACTGTATAGAACATAACCAACCACAAATAGCAAGAATTGATTGTACTGTCATGGGCCACTTAATGATGAGGATATGTTCTGAGTAATGTGTCCTTAGGTGATTTCATTATTGTGCAAACATCATGGAGTACTTAATGCAAATCTAGATGGTATAAACTACTACACATCTAGACTATATGGTATAGCCTATTGTTCCTAGACTATAAACCTGTATGGCATGTTACTGTACTGAATACAGTAGGCAATTGTAACACAATGATAAGTAATTGTATATCCAAACATATCTAAACATAGAAAAGATACAGTAAAAATATGGTATAAAAGATGGAAAATAGTGCACCTGTAGACTTTATAAACGTTGTATACTTAGACTACACTAAATTTATTTTAAAAATAAAATAGTTGTACTATGATGTTATTATTGGTACAAAGTCACTAGGCAGTAGGAATTTTTAGCTCAATTATAATCTTATGGGACCACCACTGTATATTCAGTCGTTTGTTGACCAAAACATCATTAAGCAGCACATGACTGTATATGGTATAGGAGTAGGATATAAAGAAACCAATTCTCTTTTTTTTTTTTGAGATGGAGTTTCACTCTTGTCACCCAGGCTGGAATACAATGGCGCAATCTCAGCTCACTGCAATCTCCACTTCCTGGGTTCAAGCGATTCTCCAGCCTTGCCTCTTGAGTAGCTGAGATTACAGGCATGTGCCACCATGCCCAGCTAATTTTGTATTTTTTAGTAGAGATGGGGTCTGGCCATGTTGGCCAGGCTGATCTCAAACCCCTGACCTCAGGTGATCCACCTGCCTCAGCCTCCCAAAGTGATGAGCTTACAGGCGTGACCCACTGCACCCGGCTAAGAAACCGATTCTTTAGAGAGTATATAGGAAGACATTCTAAATGGAGTGCTATTTGAGTTGGGTTTTGAAAAATGAATAATAGCTCATTATATAGAGGAGAAAGAAAGGCATCATTCAGAGTGAATAAATTGTGTGGTCAAAAATACAGACAGATGGGCCAGGCACTGTGGCTCATGCCTGTAATCCCAACACTTTGGGAAGCTGATGCAGACAGATTATTTGAGCTCAGGAGTTGAGGACCAGCCTGGGCAACATGGCGAAACCCCATCTCTACGAAAAATTTTAAAAAATTAGCCAGGCACGGTGCTGCGTGTCTGTAATCCCAGCTACTTGGGAGGCAGAGGTGGGAGGATGGCTTGAGCCTGGGAGGTGGATGTTACAGTGTGCTGAGATGACACCACTGCACCCCAGCCTGGGCAATAGAGCCAGACCCTGTCTCAAAAAAAAAAAAAAACAAAAAAACAGACACGTGAAACAACAAAGTGAGCTTAGGGAACCAAAAATATTTATGTCATTTTCTAACCAGAAAGTTTGTAATATTTTGCCCACATTATTAAATTCACATATCTCTAGGTCAAATAAAAACTATATAGAACCATCACCCGTCCAAAATGTATGAAATATGCTATTTAAAATTTTTGGTTGTTGGCCAGGTGCGGTAGCTCATGTCTGTAATCCCAGCACTTTGGGAGGCTGAGGCAGGCAGATCTCTTGAGGTTAGGCATTAGAGGCCAGCCTGGCCAACATGGCAAAACCCTGTCTCTAATAAAAATACAAAAATTAGCTGGGTGTGGTGGTGCACACCTGTAATCCCAGCTACTCAGGAGGCTGAGGCAGGAGAATCGCTTGAACCCAGGAGGCAGAGGTTGCAGTGAGCCAAGATTGTGCCACTGCACTCTAGCCTGGGTGACAGAGTGAGACTCTGTCTCAGAAAGAGAGAGATAAAAATACAATTTTTGGTTGTGGAAATTTTCAAACATGAAAAGTAGAAAATATAATCAACCCATATGTACACATCACTTAGCTTCAACAATTATAACACATGGCCAATCTTGTTTCATCTATAACCTCTCTTACTTCCTTTCCTCACCCCAGATTGTTTTAAAGCCAATTCAAGACATGTAGTGCAACCTGTAAATACTTTTGCATGTGTCTCTAAAATATAAGAACTTTAAAAACAATAATACTTTTTAAATATTGCAATTAAAAACAGCAGTTATTCCTTAATAGCAAATATCCAGGCACTGTTCAAATTTTCCTATCTAAAAAATAACTGTTACAGTTGGTTTGTTTAAATCAGCCTTTACACTGCATTTGACTGATAATGTCTCTTCAGTCTTTTATCTACTGTTTTTTTCGCTTTCATTTTTTTTATTGCCATTTATGTGAGACATATTTTATGCCTTGTCTCACATTTCTCAGCCCACCTTTTTGCTCAGGTTGCTGCTGCAGCAGTTAGTTGTACAGTGTTGCAGCCTGACAGGATGAAACCTCAGCTATGTTGTGTATCTGTTGCTTTCTCCTATAGGGCATCTCTGCTGCTATAGCATGGGACACCTGTAGGAGCACACTCAACCATGTTGGCACATGCACACGTTTGGAGATACAAAAGGCATTAACGCTTACTGCTGAGAATTGGTGGATACCCTCTTCTCCATTGTCTTGGATGATCAATTCTGATATACAAACTACATGGTTTCTCAGATGGGCCAAAGGGAGTTGAGCTCTGGTTGTCTGCAGTGGTAGTCAACTTAATAACATAACCTTGAATTGGCTTTTTTTGCTGACCTGTTTCACTTTTCTTAGTCCTTCCACACTGATACCTTGCTTTTAAGGAAACCAAACTAGACACCATTTATTTGTGGAAGAATGTAGGTCATTTGTATTATAGAATTTCCCACATTCTGGATTTTACTGATTGCATCCATAAGGTGTTGTTTAACATGTTTCTCTATCCTTTGTGCTTCACCCGTATATAAAATACATAGAAAGTTACTTAAAAATGAATATACCAAAGTGTTAACTCTGTGAATGTTGAAATTATCAGAAATCATTTTATTCTTCTTTGTACATTTCTTTATTTTCTAGTAGACTTTATATATATATATATACACACACGTGTGTATATATTCATTCAACATGTATTGATTGATAGTGATGAGTTAGAGAATATTCTAGGTGCAAGAAATACAGTAATTAATAAAATGGACAAAAAGTCCTGCCCTCATAAATAATCTTTTATAATTAGAAAGAAATTAAAGGTATATAAAACTTCTCATTAATTGCATTGAGCTTTTAATTTAGAGCATTGGCTGGGTACTGTGGCTCAAGCCTGCAATCCTAGCACTTTGGGAGGCTATGGCAGGAGGATCGCTTGAGGCCAGGAGTTCAAAACCAGCTTGAGTAATATAGCGAGACCCTGTCTCTATAAAAATAAAAGTAAAAAAATTAGCCGAGGCCAGATGTGATGGCTCACACCTGTAATCCCAGCACTTTGGGAGGCCAATGCGGGCAGATCACGAGATCAGGAGATCGAGACCATCCTGGCTAACATGGTGAAACCCCGTCTTTACTAAAAATACAAAAAAATTAGCTGGGCATGGTGGCGAGCGCCTGTAGTCCCAGCTACTTGGGAGGCTGAGGCAGGAGACTGGCATGAACCCAGGAGGTGGAGCTTACAGTGAGCCGAGATTGCGCCACTGCACTCCAGCCTGGGTGACAGAGCGAGACTCCGTCTCAAAAAAAAAAAAAAAAAAAAAATTAGATGAGCGTGGTGGCTTGTGCCTATAGTCTCAGCTACTTGGGAGGCTGAGGTGGAGGGATCACTTGAACCCAAGAGTTTGAGTTTACGGTGGGCTATGATCATGCCACTGTACTCCAGCCTGGGCAACAGTGTGAGACCCTGTCTCAATAATAACAATAATAATAATAAATTTAGATCCCTTTAAATTAGCTTCAGCACCTTGTTTTGTGATACTGAAGGAAGAAAGTAAAGAAAGCTTGCATGTAGATAAAATCTTATTTGCGTTAAGAGAAAAACTTTAGATAAATTTAACTGAGTTTAATTGAGCAAAGAGCAATTGGCAAATCAGGCAGTCCCCAAATCAGAATAGGTTCAGAGAGGCTCCAGTTTAGCCACATGGTGGGAGATTTATGAACAGAAAAAGGAAAGTGATGGACAGAAAATGGAAGTAAGATACAGAAGCGGCCAGATTTGTTGCAGCTTGGGGTGTCCCTTATTTGAACATGGTTTGAATAATTGGCTACAACTTGATTGGCACAAGAGTATGTTACACATATGCAGTTAGGTTACAGTTCACTATGTACAGAGGAAGCTTTAGGCTGAACTTAAAATATATAAGGAGGCAGCTTTAGTCTAAATTTAACAATTCCCCTCTTTTGGTCATCTCAATGGAGAGATTGACCGAAACTTTAGTCATTGATGTCACTCTGTCATCATTTGCTCAGACAAAGGAAAAAATGGTATAAGTGAAGTTCAGTTAAGACAAGAAAAGTGCACCAGCACTTTGGGAGGCCTAGGCGGGTGATTGAATGGACCACTCCCCTTAGCCAAAGGGATTCCAAAGATACATGAGAAACTGGTTCAGGCCATGATGGGAAGGGGGTTTGGACATGCCTCATTATACTCTTTGTTGGAACTCAGGCTTAACTGACTAGCACTAACATTAAAACAGATATTTAAGACTGACAAAACAGGCTCTTTGTAGCAATAAGATACCACATTCCAGCCTGACTAGTATAGCATCACATGACAGAGAGCAGGCCGTGAAAGAAATCAAAGTATTTTACTGCAAAATATGTTTCTTTGACACATTTTGAAATGGCCATGCAAACCTGTCTCTTCTGGGGGAAATTTACATTCTGTAGAGAATCACCTTCCCTTTTTCTGGTCTTTGTCTGATCCTGAGGAGATAGTTGAGAGTCTAGCACCTTTTAAAGGCTTGAGTAGGAAATTATTTGCCATCTTTTGTCCCTAAGGGCAGCCACCTATGAGACTTTATTTACATAATAAGAACCTTGGTTCTCCCCAACCCCTATCTTAACCCACTCCTTTCTATTGACTCCAGATCTTACATAATAATTTAACTCTTTCAACCAATTGCTAGTCAGAAAATCTTTGAATCTGCCTGTAAGCCCTTTTCCTGCTTCAGATTGTCCTGCCTTTCTGGACCAAACCAGTGTATACCTTACATGTGTTAACTGATGTCTTATATCTTCCTAAAATATGTAAAACCAAGTTGTAACCAAACCACCTTTGGTATATATTCTCTGGACCTCCTGAGGCTGTGTCACTGGTTATGGTCCTCACATTTGGCTCAGAATAATCTCTTCAAATATTTTATGGAGTTTGTTTTTTTCATCAACAGTAATCATGAGGAAAGTCTGATATATTGAAATAAGATTCAGTGGGAAATTTGGCTTCGTTTTCATTTGCTCATGAGCAGGAATTTCCAGAAATGTTGATGCAGCAGAAGTAAAAGATATATTATTCCTATATGGGTTGAGATAAGGAAAAAAGTGAGGCTGTAGATTTTTTGTAGTTTGAATTTCTATCGGAAATGGCTGGACTCTAGCCAGTAGCTCATATTTCAACTTTATTTTGTTGTATTTTTCACACATACTGTATCCCAGGATACCCAACAGATCTAAATTTGTAAGTTTTACTTTTAGAACAGTTCAAAAATAATCATGAAGCACAGACTACATGAAGCCCTAAAATTAAGCAGTTTTAAAATGAATAGGGAGCAGATGAACTTTAGAGTGCAAGATGAATAAGAATTCTTCTGTACCGAATGTCAAGAAAGTTTGGAGTAATCATAGTTGAGTAGGACAGACATTAAAAGGAAAAAAATATTCTGTATGATTTGAATATGTCCCATCTCCCTCTCTGTGAAGTCTGAATGTCATTGCCATCCCTAGGTATAATGAGATAGATAGTTGCTTCAGGCTCTGGGCTTTGAGTGGTGCTTGCTATTGTAGTAATCAACTCTGGATAGCTGGCCAATTATTTGAGGAAACAGTGGCATGGGGAGAATTTTTAAAGTTCTATATAGAAAAACGTGAGCTTTCTTTAGAGCAAAGCATAGCCTGTTGCAAAGAGGATCCCTATTTTCTTTCCACCATATCCAACTGGCTGACCTTACTATCTTGATGTGATTTCATCTTCATTGGAGATGAAAAGGGTGTAAAAGAGGGAAACATAGATCATATTGTGATTTACTTCTCCTGGACTCCATATTATCTCTAAGATGACCCCTTGTAGCAGGACAAGCCGCAGACAAAACCCCTCAGACACCGGGTTAAAGAAGGAAGAGCTTTATTTGTCCGGGAGCTTCGGCAAGACTCACGTCTCCAAAAACTGAGCTCCCTGAGTGAGCAATTCCTGTCCCTTTTAAGGGCTTACAACTCTAAGGGGGTCTGTGTGAGAGGGTGATGATCAATTGAGCAAGCAGGGAGTACGTGACTGGGGGCTGCATGCACCGGTAATCAGAACAGAACAGAACAGGACAGGGATTTTCACAGTGCTTTTCCATACGATGTCTGGAATCTATAGATAATATAACTGGTTAGGTCAGGGGTTGATCTTTAACTACCAGGCCCAGGGTGCGGCGCCAAGCTGTCTGCCTGTGGATTTCATTTCTGCCTTTTAGTTTTTACTTCTTCTTTCTTTGGAGGCAGAAATTAGGCATAAGATAATATGAGGGGTGGTCAGCATAAGACAATATGAGGAGTGGTCTCCTCCCTTACCCTAAGTATCCTTTTTTTTTTTTTTGAGACGGAGTCTTGCTATGTCACCCAGGCTGGAGTGCAGTGGTGCGATCTCGGCTCACTGCAAGCTCCGCCTCCCGGGTTCATGCCATTCTCTTGCCTCAGCCTCCAGCTGGGACTACGGGCACCTGCCACCATGCCCGGCCAATTTTTTGTATTTTTGGTAGAGATGGGGTTTCACCGTGTTAGCCAGGATGGTCTCAATCTCCTGACCTCGTGATCTGCCCACTTCAGCCTCCCAAAGGGCTGGGATTACAGGCGTGAGCCACCACGCCCGGCCCTAAGTATCCTTAATAATAATCGTACATACAGTACTTTATTGATTGATGGATTGATTGATTGATTGAGATGGGGTCTCACTATGTTGCCCAGGCTGATCTGGAACTCCTGGGCTCACGTGATCCTCTTTCTGGGCCTCCCAAAGTGCCGGCATTATAGGTGTGAGCCTATAGGCCCTATAGCCTATTATAGGTGTGAGCCATGCCTGGCCCCTTAGAGCACTTTTAATTTGGGTAATAATTTTTCACATGGTTATATACATGGAATATATTTTAAAAATGTTTTTGCACTAATGTTTTTTTCCAAACAAGATAAGTTCCTTCAGTAAAGGTCCTCGTGTTCTACCGATAGCAACAAGAGGCAGAAAAATTCTAGGCAGATGGGGCAGGTCCCTGACAAAACCCCACCTTCAAGCCAAAAAGCCTGAAACCTGCAGCCCAAAGTGAGAACTTCTATTCCAGTGGCCCGCTCAAATGTTGCCTTTCCTAAACTACCCATGGCCCACCCCCATCCTGTGCCTATAAACCCAGACTCAGTCAGAGAAGCAGCTGAACATTGGAGAGAAGTGACTTGACTTCAAGGGACAGCTTGATGGCTTGACTTTTTGGTGAAGAGTCCAGCCAGAGACAGCTGGACTTGAGAGGAAGATTACCTGCCCATCCCATCCCTTTTCCAGCTCCCTTTCCTGCTGAGAGCCACTTTCATCGTTCAGTAAAATCCTCTGCATTCACCATTCTTCAATTTGTTCGTGCGACCTCAATTTTCCTGGACATCAGACAGGAGCTTGGGAGCCAACAAGTGCAGATACCAAAAAAAGGCTGTCACACTGGCCCTTTGCCCTTGCTGGCAGAGGGCAGCTATCCCACATGATGAGGCAGAGGGCCCACTGAGCTGTTAACACTTAAGCCATCTGTGGATGGCAGAGCTAAAGGAGCACTGTAACCTCTGGGGCTTCAGGAATCGCAGGCACCCCCATCCAGATGCTGCTGCATGGCCCGTACGGCGTTTGCTCCTGCTGGCACCCAAAAGCAGTTGACTGGTTCCTGCACTTGCTTGCTCTGGTTCCTGCACTTGTTCGCTTGCACACTCCCTCCTGCAACAGGTAGACAGGGCAGGCTAAGCAAACAAGGCACCCCTGTTGTGAGTCCTGTGAAAGGGTCAAGATAATATCCTGCTCACTACTTTTGTTTTTAATCCTCTGTGGTGCTGCTTAGTACAGAGCAGGGATTGGCCATCTACAGCCAACTGCCTGTTTCTGTATGGCCCATGAGCAGAGAATGGTTTTTACATTTTTTAAATGGGTGAAAAAAAATCACAAGAAGCAGCTTTGTGAAACTTGAAAGTGACATGAAATGAAAATTTCAGTGTCCATAAAAAGAGTTATCTGCAATCCCATTTCACTCCCATTCTTATTAGAGATAACCACTGTTATTAATTTGGTGTTTATCATTTTTGTTGAAGACTATAACATCATGTATATTCATTGTCCTTCCCTAGGGGATGACTATATTTTTTACTGCAGCATGACTACTACATTTCCCTTACTTTTCTATAAGTTTTATAAGTTTCCCTTACTTTTATGTAAAGAACAGGTAGCTGTTCTTTTATTTTCACTGCTATAAGTTGTGGATATTATTTGTATAAATTTATACAAATATGCCAGTATATGATTTATTAGTCAGTTATTGCTATGTAACAACCAACCAGAAAATGTCAGTGGCATAACAAGCATTTATTTAGCTCATGCTTCTCTGTAATTGCCTGACAAGTTCTTCTTGCCCACTGCACAGATAGAGCTGATTAACTGATACAGCAGTATTGCAGTAAAGAGAGTTTAATTAATGCAAGGCCAGCCAAGTAGAAGGACAGGAGTTTATTATTCATCAAGTCAGCCTCCCTAAGGACTGAGAGGCTAGGGTTTTTATGGATAGTTTGGTGGGCAGGGGGCTAGGGAATGGGTGCTGCAAATTGGTTGAGGATGAAATCACAGGGGTGTGGAAAACAGTCCTCATGCACTGAGGCAGCCTCTATGTTTGGGCCACAGGACGGGTTCAGTCATGAGTCCTGAGTCTGGGTGGGGTCATTCAGTTGCCAGAATGCAAAAGTCTGAAAAATATCTCAAAAGATCAATCTTAGATTCTACAATAGTGATGCTATTTATAGAAGCAGTTGGGGAAGTCACAAGTCTTGTGACCTCTGGGCACATGCCACCTGAGTTGTAAGGGATTAGAGAAGCTATGCCTACATTTTAATGGAATTCAGGCCTCTTCCATAATCCTAATCTTGTGGCCTTTTACTAGTTTTACAAAGGTTGCTTTGGTCCCTGAGCAAGGAGTTTTAGGGAGGGACTATTAGCATTCTTGCTTTCAAGTTAAACTATAGTCTAAATTCCTCCAATTCCCTGGCTTTTGCCCGGGAATGAGTAAGGACAGCTAGCCTATGAGACTGGAAGCAAGATGGAGTCAGCCATGCTAGACTTCTCTTTCTGTCATAATCTTTGCAAAGGCACTTTCATCTGCAGATCCCATGAAGTGCTCTCTGCTGCTCTCAGCTGAGCTCTGTAGATAGGCTAGAGGTTGTCTAATTAAGCTAGGATAGCTCTGAAAGTTTGTCAGCCTGCTTTATGTGTTTATCACTTTTTAGACCACTGGCCCATCCAGGATATATTTTTCTTATAGATGGCCAAGATATAAGAAAGAAAGCCAACCTCAGAAGTCCATTTTAAGGATGCTTATGTCCCATCTGCTAATATCCCATTGGCTAAAACAAGTTACACAACAAAGCCCGGTGGCTTTTCCATAGAGGTCAATGGGAAGGAAGTAAATATTTGAGATCAGTAATCTAACCTACCATGCCAGTTTTTTGTTTTGTTTTGTTTTAGAGACAGGGTCTTGCTCTGTTGCCCAGGCTAGAATGCAGTGGCATGTTCATAGTTCATGTAACCTTGAACTCCTGGGCTCAAGTTATCCCCCACTTTTGCTTCCTGAGTAGCTAGGACTACAGGTGTGTACCATCACACCAAGCTAATTAAAATTTTTTTTGTAGAGACAAGTGTCTCACTGTGTTGCCCAGGTTGCTCTCAAATTCTTGGCCTCAAGTGATCTTCCCACCTTAGACTTCCAAAGTGCTGGGATTATAAGTGTAAGATACCACATCTGGCTCCATGCCAGTTTTTTTTTAAAAATCATTACAAACCATACTGCAGTGAATGTTCTCCTATATATGCCCTGGTGCATATTTGCAGTAAGTTATTTTCTTTCTCTTTTCTTTTTTTCTTTTTTTTTTTTTTGAGATAGAGTTTCACTCTGGTTGCCCAGGCTGGAGTGCAATGGCACAATCTCGGCTCACTGCAACCTCCATCTCCTGGGTTCAAGTGATTCCCCTGCCTCAGCCTCCCAAGTAGCTGGGATTACAGGCATGCACCACCATGCCTGGCTAATTTTGTATTTTTAGTAGAGACGGGGTTTCACCCTGTTGGTCAGGTTGGTCTTGAACTCCTGACCTCAGGTGATTCACCTGTCTCGGCCTCCCAAACTGCTGGGATTACAGGCATGAGCCACCACGCCCAGCCAAGAAGTTATTTTCAGCATATACCTGGAACTGGACTTGCTGGCCCATAGAGTACATTCCTCTTCACATTTGCTAGACATTGCCAAATTGATTTCCAGAGTTGATACAATAATTTATCTTCTCTCCAAGAATATATGAGTTTCTTCCTCTGCATTCCTGCCAACACTTGGTATTATCAGATTTAAATTTTAACAAACTTATGAAAGTAAATTACTGTCTCTTTGTGCTTTTTCTACTCTCTGTTTGCTTTGATCTTTATTATTTCCTTCCTCCTACTAATATTTAGTTGAGTTTGTTCTTGTTTTTCTAGTTCCCTAAGATGCAATATTAGGTTGTTTATTTGAGGGCTTTCTTCTTTTTCAGTGTAGTGTTTATTGTTATCAACTTCCCTCTTAGAATTGTTTTTGGTATATTCCATAGCAAAAACATGTTGTGTTTCCATTTTTGTTTGTCTCAAGAAATTTTTTAAATTTTCTTTTTAACTTCTTCATTGACCCATTGTTCAGGAGCATATTGCTTGATTTCCACATCTTTGTAAAGTTTCCAAAGTTCCTCCTGTTATTTATTTCTAGTTATATATCATTGTGGTCAGAAAAAATACTTGATACAGTTTCAGTCTTCTTAAATTTGTTAAGACTTGTTTTGTGGCCTAACATATGATCTGTCCTAGAGAAGTGTTCATGTACAGGTGAGAAGAATGTGTATTCTGTAGCAGTTGGATGGAATGTTCTGTAAATCTCTCTTAAGCCCATTTGGTCCAGAGTACAGTTTAAATCTGATGTTTCTTTATTGATTTTCTATCTAGATGATCTGCCCATCACTGAAAGTGGGATGTTGAAGCCCCCTACTATTATTGTATTGCAATCTCTCTCTCTTTTTAGATCTATTAATCTTTGCTTTATATTTAGGTGCACTGAGATTGGGTTCATGTATATTTACAATTGTCATATCTTCTTAATGAATTGACTCCTTTATTACTAAATAATACCTTTGTCTCTCTTTACAGTTTTTGACTTATACTCTATTTTATCTAGGTATAGCTACTCCTGCTCTCTTTTGGTTTCTATTTCCAAATATCTTTTTCCCTTTACCTACTTTCAGTCTGTTTGTGTCCTTACTGGTGAAATGAGTCTCTTATAGGCATCATATAGTTGGGTCTTTTTAAAAAAAATTTATTCAGCCATTCTACGTTTTTTAGTTGGAGAATTTAGGCCATTTATAGTCACTGTTGTTATTGATATGTAAGGACTTTATTATAGCCATTTTGTTCCTCATTTTCTGGTTGTTTTGTAACCCCTCTCTTCTTTTTTTTCCTTTGTTACTGTCTTCTTTGTCTTCCTTTGTGGTTATTTTCTCTGGTAGTATATTTTAATTCCTTGCCTTTTATTTTTAGAATATCTATTACAGGATTTTTCTTTGTGGCTACCGTGAGGCTTACAAAAAACATAATTATAACGATTATTTCAAGCTGATAACAGCTTAACTTTGATCACAGCCACACAAAAACTCTACACTTTAAAGTGTTTTAAAGACTTTTCTGGTTTTATTTTGCATTTCACTAATGACAAATGAGGCTTATCATCTCTGCATGTTATTGACTACTTACATTGCCTTTTCTATCAGTTGCCTGTTTATAGTCTCTGCTCATTTTTCCATTTGATTATCCTTTTTAGTAAAAGTAGTTTATATATTCTCATTGAAATCTGTTATATATCTTGCAGATCTCCTGTCCTAGTCTGGGGCCTGTCTTTTTATTTTGTTTGTGGTGATTTTTAATGCACAGAAGTTGTCAGTATTGATATTTTCAAATGTTTCAGTCTTCTCCTTGATAGTTTGTACTGTTATTTTTAACTGATAATATGATGATTGTAATGCTGTGGGCATAGTGAGGTAAGGGCCTGAACTAGTGACAACTGAAAGAAAACTGAATAATTATGCAAGAAAATAAGTGTAACTGAGTACTAATTTCTCCACCCTCAAAACTCCCACAGCACCCTTTTATTGAACTAATTATATGCTCCCTTGTAATGTTAATTATTATTCTAATTTGTAGATCTTGAAATGACATATTTGATTCAGTTGCCCTTGTGTCTTTTGACAAAATGAGTTTGACAAAGTCAGTTGCCATTGTCTTTAAACAAGTCTTTTAAATGTTCACTCTGAGGCTTAAACTGAGACTATTCTTAACAGTATGTGTGTACTTTTACACATACTCTACTTTTACACACATATTTATATTATTTGGGTGTGGACTCAAGAAAAGAGGCAACTGCCATAATTAGAAGATTATTAGAGTTAAAATAAAAAAACAGTCATTTAACCTTCTGAGCCTTGGCTTTCTTATCAATAAAAAGGCAAAGGTAGTGTTTATATCACACTATGAGCATTAAATTAAATGACTGAAAGTTCTTTGAATAAAAGTTTAAAAACCATAGGAAACATCTCAGTGAAAACAACATAGCTATAGTCTGGTGTTTCTAAGCTGGGACCAAAAGGTTTGGGTAGCAAATTGAAAGGGAAATGTCATATGGAAGTCACCTAAGTATTATTTTTAAACTGCACATGGTATTTTTTTCTCCTTTCATTATCCGTGCTCTCCCTGCCCCCAATAATTGGGCCTATTAGATTTTCTAGAGGAGTAGTTAGGGACAGTAGCTTGAATTACTTCATCCATCCACATTCCCCACACTCCACTTCCAACCATTTTAAGAACTGATCTAATCCAACCATTTCCTTCATTTGGCAAGTAAATAAATCAAAACATAACAAGGTGAAATAATCATTTCTTTCAACTTGAAATCATGAAACTGTTGGCCTACTTCATGTCAGTATTTGCTTATAAAATGACAATAATTCTCAGTGAGTGCCAGGCTGTCCTCCCATGCCCCTTCCCCCTCACCATTTTTTTAATATAATGAAGAGCATAAAATATAAAACATAAATGTGTTCCATCTTCTCCATCTTCACAGTTCATGTCACAGAAGTAACCACCTTTAAAATTTTAAGTTACGTTTTGAGTTATTCTGGGTATTGCCCTGATAACCTAAAATCTGTGCTGTTTAATACAGTAGCCAGTAGCCATATTTGGCTACTGAGCACTTGAAATGTGGCAAGTCTGAGTTGAGATGTATTATAATTACAAGTTACACTCCAATTTTAAAAATGTAGCATTAAAAAATCTAAAATATCTCATTAATATTCTCTTGATTACTACTTAAAATGATACTATTTGGATATATTCCGTTAAATAAAGTATTAAAATTAATTTCACTTGTTTCTTTTTGCCTTTTTAAAAATTTAACGTTATTTTTGTCTGGGCACGGTGGCTCACGCCTTTTATCCCAGCACTTTGGGAGGCTGAGGCAGGCGGATCATGAGGTCAGGAAATCAAGACCATCCTGGCTAACACGGTGAAACCGTCTCTACTAAAAATACAAAAAAAAAATTAGCTGGGCATGGTGGCACGCACCTGTAGTCCCAGCTACTCAGGAGGCTAAGGCAGGAGAATTGCTTGAACCCAGGAGGTGGAGGTTGCAGTGAGCCGAGATCATGCCACTGCACTCCAGCCTGGGTGACAAAGCGAGACTCTGTCTCAAAAAAAAAAAAAAATTAATTAATTAACCTTATTTTTAAATTGACATAATAATTGTACATATTTATGGAGTACATAGTGCTGTTTTGATACATATAATGTATATAGTGATTAGATAAGGGTAATTAGCATATCACCATCAAACATTTATCATTTCTTTGTGTCAGTGCCTTCCTTCTAGATATTTGAAACTGTATAAATATTGTTGTTAACTCTACAATGCTTTAGAATACTAGAACTTATTCTTCCTATCTAGGTGTAATTTTGTATCCTTTAACAAATCTTTTCTAGTCCCTCCCATTTCCCCTATCCTTCCCAGCCTCTGGTATACCCTGTTCTACTTTCTACTTCTATGAGATCAACTTTTTCTGGCTTCCACGTAGAAATGAGAACATGCGGTGTTTAACTTTCTGTTCCTGGCTTATTTCATTTAGCATAATGTCAACCAGTGGTATCCATGTTGCCTCAAATGACAGAATTTCTTCCTTTCTACCTTTTTAAAGATGGCTGTTAGAAAATTTTAAATTACACATGTGACTTGCATTTGTTATTCAAACTATATTTCTGTTAGACAGTGCTGATGCAATTAGTAAGCATATATCTGCCTTAGTTGATGTACCAGGTTTTACTTGTGAGACATCTGATTCTATTCTGATTCTCATGCCTTTGTAAGGAACCAGGAAGATTTTTTTATCCTTGGTATTCTGAAATTTCACAAGTATACACTGAAGTGTGGGTAGTTTTTTTTTGTTCAATATGCTTAGAACACTTGGTAAGGTCTTTTAGTTTGTCTCTCTATAGTTCTGAGAAAGTTTCTGGTAGTATTTTTTGGATTATTTTCTCCTTGTTTCTGAATGAGAAAGGTCCTGTAGGATACTAAACCTCTTGGATTGAGTCTCTGTTTTCTATAATTCTGTCTTATATTTTCTATTTTCTATCCCGCTGTCCTTTGGCAGTAGTTTGGGAGGTTACCTTATCCTCATCTTTTGACAGTATATTAAAAAATAGGGCTGGATGCAGTGGCTCATGCCTGTAATCCCAGCACTTTGGGAGGCTGAGGCAGGTGGATCACCTGAGGTTAGGAGTTCTAGACCTGACCTAGTAGCCTGGCCAACCTGGCAAAACCCCATCTTTACTAAAAATACAAAAATCAGACAGGTATCGTGGCACACACCTGTAATCCCAGCTACTTGGGAGGCTGAGGCAGGAGAATCACTTGAACCCAGGAGGTGGAGGTTGCAGTGAGCCAAGATCGTGCCACTGCACTCCAGCTTGGGTGACGGAGCAAGACTCTGTTTCAAAATAAATAAATAAATAAAATAAAAAATAGGGGGAGATAGGCAATCAAAGTTTTAATTGTCTAGAACTCTTTCTTGTTCTCTGTTCTTTTATCAGAAACCTGTTCTGATAAATATCAGCCTTTATGACTTACACTCTCTTAAATATCTGTCAGGTTCCAAATTAAAATTGTTTCTAACATTTCTTTCTGTGTCATAAGTTATCTGTTTCTTTTACAGTCAGTGGTTCAGTTTGTTTAGGGCTGGATTCTGGAAGATGAGGCACATTTCAGATAAGAAGAATGTGTAACCAAATGTTTAAATTAGAAATGCAAAAAGCTTTTTCTGGGAGCAATGATAATCTGATGATTGTAATACTATGGGCATAGTGAGGTAAGGGCCTGAACTAGTGACAACTGAAAGAAAAGAACTGAATAATTATGCGAGAAAATAAGTGTAATTGAGTACTAATTTCTCCACTCTCAAAACTCCCACAGCACCCTTTTATTGAACTAATTGTATGCTCCCTTGTAATGTTAATTATTGTATCCGTATGTCTTTCTAACTAAATTGTGACTTTTCAAGGCAAGGACTGTTTCTTATTCATTCATTCTTTTACAGATATTTATTGATCAAGCACTGTTCTAAATGCTGGGGATAAAGCTATGTGCAAAGACAAAACTATCCCTGCCCTCAATGCCACCAAATATGTTCACTTAATTTTTCACAGTGCACAGAATCCAAAGCTAGGTATTCCCAACTAAATTTTTAAATTTAACCCAATTTTAAAAGGTAATATTAAGATGGTTTGTTTGTGTCTGTTTAGATGTATTGCAATAGTTTTTTTTTTTTGGTATTTAATTATTTTCTTTGAACTTGATACAAAAAATTATTATGCATTCAGATTAAACTAATATTCCTTACCTTAATGAAAAGTAATATAGCACCTTGATATAATGAAAAGAGCACCACCTTGGGAGGAGTCCAGAGTTCTAACTGGACTCTACTGTTGAATAGGTTTGCATATTTTTACCTTCTTAGAGCCTTACTTTTCTGATATGTAAAATAAAAGGGTTGGTATCTCTTAGCACTCACACTTTAATCTGAAAGTGGGGCAAAATATTCATTCCTGTGGCCTTTGAATAAATGTTTTGTACTTTTAATTGAATGACTGGAAACAAAACCAAGAGCTGTCATTTTATATATTTCACTTGAGTTATAATCAGTAGCTAAATGTTTTTTCCTTTTCTTTTACAGACTTGGGTCTAGATCAATATATAATAAAACGCTTTGATGGAAAGGTGAGCAAACTATGATACTTCTATACATATATCCTATCATTAAGAAGATTTTTAACTTCCTCTATAGTTATGTGTGAGAAATCACTGAATACCTGTTTATCTTATCAGAAGAGCATGCTTAGGTTAGGGGGTCTGTGCCTCCACATACCTCTACAGAAAGAGGCAGAAGGTTCTATATTTTTCCGTGTAAGGTAACTCTCATGTATTGCCTGCTGTTTATATTAAGGGCTAATTCAGTGTTTGTTGACTTTTGAATGTTAACTCAATAGTCATCATAAAGATTAATAAGCCTCCCAGTAGTGTACTGGCATTTCTTACAAAACGCTTCCCTGATTTGACCTTTCTCAGACTTTATGATAGTGTCTAGCAATAATCTTAACTAGAAAATTACAAAGGTCCTTGTAGTGCTTTTGTAATAATTATGAAGAGTACTCCAGATTTGCCTATAAGTTTGCACTATATTATTTTTAATTATTTATACCTGAATAAATAATACAACAAATTATTCTTAGGTATAGAAAACGAAGACTTTCAGTTTTATTATCTCATAAAGCAGTCAAACATGTTTTTTCCTTTCAGGCCAGATTCTCCAAAAAGAAAGTATTACACAGGGTCAGAAAGAAAAGTAAAGGGTCAATTTTACAGAGGAAGAAGAAAGCACTTCAGAAAGAAGAAAGAGCCAGGCATGGTTCTACAAAGCACAATGAACAGGAAGTCAGAAGGAAAATCATGGAGTGGCTGGAAAAGGCAGGATCACAAAAGAGGGTCTAGATGGGGAGAGGTCAGGGTTAGTAGAAACTGATTTTGCAGAAATGTGCCAATTCCTGCATTATTACATAAAACTCCATATCCTGGTAAGGTGGAGAGATAAGTGTTGAGCTCTTTTATACAAGCAAAAAGAATGAGTAGCTGCCTTAAGATTTGAGAGAGATCTCAGCTAAGGCCACCTGCCTAGAAGTTACCTTTCCTATTAAGGTGGCACAGTGCCTAAAATGCCTCCATCTGTGAATATCCTCTTTTTAAAGTCACATATTCTAAAAGAATGATCAAAAAGGAAGGGTGCTGAACTGGATGTTAGGAGACCTCGGCTCAAGGTCCTAACTCTGCTTTGGGACAGCTTCATCTTTTCTCTGATCGTTGGTGTCTCTGCTTTATCTATAGTAAAGTACCCTATCCAATGTGAGGACTTACTGCAACACTTCTGATTTCAGAGTCTTCGGAGGGTCAGGTCCCTATCTTACCTGTTTTTGTGTCACTCAGAGTCCAGCATGGGACTGGCACACAGGAGGCAAACAATAAATGTTTAATGACTTGCAAAAAATCAACTACAGTAGTCAATCACATATTCCTTGGTGGAGGTCTGACTCATTAAGTCAGTAATAACTTATAGCAAATTCATTTTAATAAATAACTTTTTTTTTTTTTTGAGATGGAGTCTCGCTCTGTTGCCCGGGCTGGAGTGCAGTGGAGCAATCTTGGCTCACTGCAGGCTCCACCTCCCGGGTTCATGCCATTCTCCTGCCTCAGCCTCCTGAGTAGCTGGGACTACAGGCTCCCGCCACCACGCCCAGCCAATTTTTTTGTATTTTTAGTACAGATGGGGTTTCACTGTGTTAGCCAGGATGGTCTCAATCTTGTGACCTCATGATCCGCCCGCCTCGGCCTCCCAAAGTGCTGTGATTACAGGCGTGAGCCACTACGCCCAGCAATAAATAACTTTTTTTGGTTATTTGGAGAATCACTTGAACCCAGGAGGCAGAGGTTGCAGTGAGCCAAGATTGTGCCATTGCACTCCAGCCTCGGCAACAGAGCGAGACTCCGTCTCAAAAAAAAAGAGAAAGGACTAAAAAAAAAGAAAAAGAAAACCTTATGTAACGAATAAATTCATTTATTGTTTGATCAGTTTAAAAGTTTTCCATGTTTTTTTGTTATGTATGAAGTCTTTTGCTTGATAATTGTAACTCAGTACTTTCTCAACTGTCAGTCTTTTCATTTTTCTTTCTTTTTTTTTTTAATTTTTTTTGAGATGGAATTTCGCTCTGTCACCAGGCTGGAGTGAAGTGGCACCATCTCAGCTCACTGCAACCTCCGACTCCCTGGTTCAAGCGATTCTTCTCCTCAGCCTCCTAAGTAGCTGGGATTACAGGCACGCACCACCACGCCCAGCTAATTTTTGTATTTTTAGTAGAGACGGGGTTTCACCATGTTGGCCAGGATGGTCTCGATCTCCTGACCTCATGATCCGCCCACCTTGGCTTCCCAAAGTGTTGGAATTACAGGTGTGAGCCACCATCATTTTTCTTTAGATCTTCATGACTCTTTTGTTCTCTCATTCAGAAAATCTTAATTCTTAAGTAGCTGCTTCTAGAATATATGAATTCTAAGACAATTTTCTGTTAAAAAAACAGATTTGTATATAGTGATATTATAGTAATTTTATGCATTATGGCCAGAAATGTAGTTAGAAAGCTAAACACCTAAGAGGAATTTCCTTTTAGACTTGCTTTGATTTTTAAATGGATAATTTTTTTCCCTCTCCCTCTGTTTTTTTTAATTTGGAAGATAAACTATCTGTTAAATGCTTAGAGAAAGAATTATTTACTCCTATTGTCTTAGCCTCCATTATCTTAACTTTTAGCACACCATTTAACAAAGTCCAAAATTTGACCGGTAACAAACACTAGCTTATTTTATTGCCTTCTAATTGAATTAAACTTCAGCCTTTTCATCACTGAAAGTAAGAACAAATGTAAAAATAATATTTTCCTGGGATGTTTTAAATTTGTACCCGAATAATGGAACCTCCAGATGCAAAATAGGAAAGAGTGGCCCAACTGATATTGACAAATAATTGGGTAGTTATTTCTTGTTTTGCTAAAATCTTTTTTTCCTGATCTGTTTAATTAACTAGAAGGTTCCCTGTAAGAAGTAAATGAGACATTACTATTTCAACTGATAATCAGTGAGAACTGAATTTAATTAAGCAGCTTTTGAATTTGTAGTTGAATCTTTTTCCAGAGCCCATTATTACTTTATGTTAATGGACACTAATACTTTTAGAATACTAGCAATTTCCCTTGTAGAAAAGTTATGAAATACATTATTATTGGCACTTGCATAGTCTATTGCATTTCCAAACCATCTACTATCATAGGTCTTGTATAAAGAATGGTAACAGCTATGGTTACCACTGGTTTTAAGAATGTGTTTCGTAGATAAGTGATATTATTTTGAAAATATGAGACTAGGTTTAAAAGTTTAAAACTTCAAATCTTGAAAGAGTTCGGATTTTCTCTTAGAAGACATTTGAAAATTATTATAAATAGCTTATTAGCATTATTATAGAGATGGTAATACAAAATATATTCTGGCATTATTATTATTATTATTTTGAGATGGAGTTTCACTCTTGTCACCCAGGCTGGAGTGCAGTGGCCTGATCTCGGCCCACGGCAACCTCTACCTCCTGGGTTCCCAAGCGATTCTCCTGCCTCAGCCTTCCGAGTAGCTGGGATTACAGGCAACCACCACCATGCCCGGCTAAATTTTTTTGTATTTTTAGTAGAGACGGGGTTTTACCATGTTGGCCAGGCTGGTCTTGAACTCCTGACCTCTGGTAATCTGCCCACCTCGGCCTCCTGAAGTATTGGTATTACAGGCGTGAGCCACCATGTCCGGCCAGCTTTTGTTTTAATGTAATATGTCATAGATTCTTTCTAAATGCACCTTCCTGTGTTGAATCCTTCTTGTGGAAAAAAAAAAAAGAAAAAAAAGCACCTTCCCTTAGTATCCATGTATTCTGCTAACAATTTGTCAATACAGTCATTTCATGAATTTGGATTATTTATTTAATGAAAACTGTATTTTTTCTTTGTTTCATTTATCATCTTTTATGACTTTACCATCTAGTTGGCCTATAAAACAAAGCAATTATTTCTAAGTGGAGGCTTTATTTTACATTATTGTTAAATATTTCTTTCATGTAATCATTTAGTTGCTCTCTTTTATTTGCATGATTTATTTCAAGTGGTTTGTAGCCTTATTTTCCCATTTTCTCTTGCCCCTTTTTTCCCCTCAGCTAACCAAAGATAGAAATTATATTTTGTATTTCCTGTTTCTATTACATGTAATAGACAACTTTCTCCACATCAAACATCACCATGTTTTCTTATGAAGTCACAGAATAAAATTTCTTAGTATAGATAAAATTGTTCCTTAAGCAAGGAATACCAATTTCCACAATGTTGGATGCAATCCCCTTATGTCTTCTAAAAACTATAGTTTATACCCCATTTTCAAGCAATAAAATTGTCTATTGAAACTAATTGTTCATTATCATCATACCACCATGTATTTCTTTTTTAGAGAATAGATTTGTTATTCTTTCCTACCTATTGATTCCCCTTTCCCCCAACCTCTCCCTGAACGTTTCAGAAATACTGCCTCTGAATTGAGTTTTTCCATTATTTGTAACTACGGTCCCCTCAGAACCTTGACAATCTCTCAAACTTGGAAGAAAAAATTAATATGTATTTTATTTCCACCTCCTTTATGTTATCGACAAGAATATTTGTTTACATGGAACAAGAAAACATTTTACATCAAATAAAAATGAAATATTATCCACATTTATCTGTAAAGAGATAAAAGTATAGTCAAAACCAAGAAAGGGAAGTATTGATTATAGTGTTTATAACAGACAATATGATTAGCAGAGGAACAGATGGAAGTCATAGTTGAAAATCAAAGCTTTAATATTACTACATTCTCTCTTACTAGGTGAAAGGTCTTTTTGAAAATATTAACAAATTAACTTTAAAATACCATTCCTTTTGGGGGAAATTGTTGGTTCTTCTAAAGAGAATATGAACACATTTTTTCCTATAATGTAATACTTCTTGGTGCTTTATTTGAGTTCTAATTATTTACTTTATTTCTCAGATAAAATAAGACCCTAGAATAAGGTCAAGTGTAGTTTTACTCCTTGACATATATAGTAAGTTGTTAAGAAATTTTCTGTCTTTTAAGAATTAAATGTATTGAAGATTGAGGAAATGTAAATTAGGACATAGGGTACTAAAAGTCTCATGGGACAGGGTTTGATGAATTCTCCACATTTATTTGAACTACTCTAGTCAAATTTAGATAACAGGTTATAATGTGACATGTAATTCTGCATTGTTAATTAGCCATGTCTTTCTTTCCCTCTCTCTCTTGGCTTCCAGAGACCTGAAACCACTCAAGTGGAAATTCTTGGTTAATTAATATATTTATTCAGGTTTTTGGCTAAATATGAATATGTAAATATAATTTTATTAGGCTTTCTTGTTTTCTGTGTTTTCATTTGCCCTATCCCATTTTTAAAGTAGAGTATATCATTTCTGTTTTCTTTATATAGAGAAATTCTTGCTTTAAAAACACTGTAACAGATGCCAAGAGAATAAAAGTATTTCCTTGAAGCCAGAAGTTCCTCACAGATATTTCAAAGTCACATGTTACTTTGGGCATGATGACTGGGCCCTTTTTTAAAACCCCATTTTCACTCATTGGTTGTTAGTGGTTTATTTTTTTGGTTTGAAGTGAAATTTCTGAGCTAGGCCCAGAGGCTCAGGCCTGTAATTGCGGCACTTTGGGAGGCCGAGGCAGGCGGATCACTTGAGGTCAGGAGTTCGAGACCAGCCTGGCCAATATGGTGAAACCCCATCTCCACTAAAAATCTAAGAATTAGCTGGGCATGGTGGTGCACACCTGTAATCCCAGCTACTTGGGAGGCTGAGACAGAGAATAGCTTGAACCTGAGAGGCGGAGGTTGCAGTGAGCTGAGTTGGCATCACCGCACTCCAGCCGGGCAACAGAGCAAGACTCCGTCTCAAGAAAGAAAGAAAAAGAAAAGTGAAATTTCTAAATGAAAAATGCTTGACTATATTTGTCTTGTGGGAATTATCGCCAATGATAAGAAGCTTTTTGAGTGCTTATTATGTTGCAGGCTTACACATAATTACTCATTTAGTGCACACAACCACTATCTTAAGCTGTCTATTTTTATCATCATTTTACGGATTGAGAAAATAGGGGCTGGGCATGGTGGCTCACGCCTGTAATCCCAGTGCTTTAGGAGGCCACTTGAGCTCAGGAGTTCCAGACCACCCTGGGCAACGTGGCAATAGCCCTTCTCTACAAAAAATACAAAAAGTTGCCGGGTGTAGTGACGCATGCCTGTAGTTTCAGCTACTCAGGAGGATAAGGTCGGGGGACTGCTTGAGCCCAGCAGGTAGAGGCTGCAGATTGCGCCACTGCACTTCAGCTTGGGCAACAGAGTGAGACCCTGTCTCAAAAAAAGAAAGGAAAAGAAAGTACAGAAAAGATAAGTAACTAGCCTAAAATCATATAGCTAGGATTCCAAATTCTCTTGAACACTATGTGATACCACCTTCTGAATGTCTAATCCAGTTGTCTATATGACCTTTTATTAAAATTTTACTGCCTTAATACTGTTTGCTCAAAAAAAAACCTTGATGTTTCAGTTTCTTTTTGGTAAGAGTTGAAGTTAATCTTTTCTGCTTTGATAAAGTATAGCTAGAAATTCATACTGACCTGAGAAACCACATAACACTTCATTTTATAGAAAGAAAATATGGGATATATACATTTTAATACTTGAATTTAAAAATCAGAATATCAATTTTACTGTTATTGGCTCCATTATTGTTTCATATACCATGAGCACCACTTGACATCTTCAGAAGTGCTTTCTTTTTTTTTTTTTTTGAAGCCATTACTCTTAAAGTAAGCACTGTCACCTGTATTTGAAAACTTGGATCTTTGCTGATTATCATCAAGGTTTTTTTTTGAGCAAAGAGTATTAGGTAAGGTAGTAAAATTTTTAAGAGGTCATATACACAACTGGATTAGACATAGGAAAGGTGGTATCATGTAGTGTTTAAGATAATTTGGAATCCTGTCTCTACAATTTACTATTATAAACTAAACAATTTATTAACTCTTTCAAATATTGATTAATTATATGTTAAATATAGCATCATTTGAATGGAGCTGCTCATTATAGTCTTTAGACAAGCAAAATTTAGGATGTAATTAATTTACTGGCTGGGCGCAGTGGCTCATGCCTATAATCCCAGCACTTTGGGAGGCCGAGGCAGGCAGATCACTTGAGGTCAGGAGTTCGAGACCAGCCTGACCAACATGGTGAAACCCTAACTCTACTAAAGATACAAAAATTAGCCGGGCTTGGTGGCAGGCGCCTGTAATCCCAGCTACTTGGGAGGCTGAGGCAGGAGATTCACTTGAACCTGGGAGGCAGAGGTGCACTGAGCCAAGATTGTGCCACTGCACTCCAGCCTGGTCAACAGAGTGAGACTGTCTCAAAAAAAAAGAATGTAATTAATTTACAAAAGTGAATTGAGGAACAAATTCAACATTTCATATCCTTTCACACCTGCTGGAATTTTCTGTTTTATTTTTAGTTACAGATTTTGCCATCTTCCTTCTTTCCCATCCAAAGTTCTTTAAATTATTTTAAAAACATTTACTCAGTTTTAGCTCCTCTTTCAAATTAGCGACTTTAGTTCTTTTTTACATACCATAACCCTAAAAAAAAAAATCTGGCTTTGGTATCTGAAATATTTTCCAAGGCATTTCCATTTTGAGTATCTCAGTACTCTGTTTGGCAGCTGTGTGTAAATGGTTAGTAGATGTTATAAAGTATGCTGAACTGGTATGAAAAACATAGTCTTGTGGATTGCTGAACTTCTTTATATGTAATAGAGTGGGATGAAGAGTGTGGACTTTGGATATAGACAGTCCTGTATTTAAATATAGGCTCTCCCACATAGTTGATGGGTAACCTTGAGCAAGAGACCAGTTAACCTCTCTGTCAGTTACATTCTCAGTAAAATTGGGACAATAGGTAAAATATCTAGCTCTACAAATTATAGCTGTTTTGCATGACTTTGAGCCCTTTACTCAGTTTATGAAAGGAGTTCTCTGCTATCATATATATGATTTTCTTTCTTCGTTTGCGTGAAAAGCTGCAGACTAGTATACCCTCTGCGTAATTGTTCTCTCCACAGTCCTTTCCTTCCCAGTTTAATTAGCTATAAAAATCTCCTGTGCTATCTCTGTAATGAGCAACTAGCCCAGGTTAAATACCGAGTCCATTAACTAAAGAGAGGCCTCCAGTTCGATTTCACGTATCTGAGTTGTCCTGTGTTCACAGTGATTCATCTCATTCCTGTGCCGTAAAATCCCTTGGGCTCTGTCACATAAATTCCAGCTGTAGGCTTGTAAATTGTTAATAGCATCTATTTTTCAGTCAAGAAATTTTACAATGCTATTCAGTGTGGTTAGAATAGGATGGTAAATATAGGTCAAATTTTATTTCCTGGTCAGTGAAGTTTATTTATTGAAAAAAATCTTTAAAACCATTTGATATTTGAAAATAGTTTGGAGTGGTACCCAGCTAAATTAGCAAACAACAACTGCTTGTCCAAATGCCAGCCTTCAGGATGACTGTTTTTTTTTTTTAAATACCAATGTGGATATCACTTTATTTAATGCAGCATAATTTTGGAGGAGACCTTTTTCTAAGGAGCCATTCTGTACTCTTTCTTAGAGTAGTTACTAATTATCTGAACTCATCCATATTTGATTGCCTATATTAATATGAGTGGCAAAGCAACTATTTGCCATGAAGTTAAAAAAAATTATATAAAGAAACGGTAATGAGACATCCTTGTTTTGTTTTGTGCCTAGCAGATAATATCTAAAACATTTCTGTGTATTCCTCATTTCCTACTTCCAGGTGTCCAGTGATATTATTACAGGTTTTAACTGTTTCTTTGTATATTATTTTTGTGATATGTATATTTGATTGGTTTGTTCATATAATCAAACAATGTCAATGTTTTTTCTTTTTCTCATCTTCTGATTAGGATTTCTGGCAGGTACTGACTCAGCAGCATGTGCTTTAAATTACTTAATGCTCCAAAATCCATAGTAATGCTTCAGGAACAAAGGTTTAGTGCATGATGCATATGTCCTTGCCCTGCTCCCTTCAGAATGATTTCGTTCCTGTCACTTAAAATTAACATACTTTATCTTTAATATGACAATCCAAGCACTGCACAAGTCCTAGAGAATTTGATACCCAGCATGATTTAAAAGGAACTTTTAACATTATATGTTACATAAAAGGTTAAGAAATTTTGTTTTAATCACTCTTGTTAAGTATAAGAGATACTTAATTGAGTCACTTAAATAGTCTTACTTGGAGGCCAGGTCTGGTGACTCATGCCTGTAATCCCAGCACTTTGAGAGGCAGAGGTAGGAGGATCGCTTGAGCAACCAGGAGTTCATGACCAGCCTGAGCAACATAGCAAGACGTCATCTCTATGAAAACATTTAAAAACAGTAGTAGTCCTAGCTACTCAAGAGGCTGACGTGGGAAGATCTCTTGATCCCGGGAGTTGGAGGTTATAGTGAGCTAAGATTGTGACACTACTCCAGCCTGGGTGACAGAGTGAGACCTTGTCTCTAAAACAAAAACAAAAAAGTCTTATTTGGGATATTATGTTCCTACTTGAACTGTAACAGAACTGATGAGACAACATTAACTTCAAGTTAAAAATTAATCTTTTTTTCTTTTGAAATTCCTTACATAATAAATACAAATAAGCAGTTGCTTGGTTGCACTTTGCTCAGTAAAATGGCTTAAGGGGAAACAAATGGGACACCTAGAAAGACTTTATTATTTTGCTTTTCTGAGCTAATCAATGACTTTAACTTGGAAAAGCAACTAAATATTTGGAGAAAACCATGAAAAGAATATATACTTACAGGCTGGCCAAGGAGATCTTCAAGGACACTCCTAAAGGTACTTTTTAAATTGATCTTTGAAGGCTTGGGCTCTTTAATGGTAGTTTATAAATTATTAAAATTTATTCATTAAAATATTACTCTCACATTTCTGGTGGTTGGCAGTCTTAAAAGTATAAATTAAACTGAGTTGTAATTAAATATAAATTAAGCTGAATTATAAACATCTTTTGGTTTAAAATAACTAATATAACTAACGAAGACCACCGGGTGCTCTTTATTTTTACAGTACATTTTTTCTATACTCCTTTGTTTGAAAAATGGGGTGTAATTTTTGGTAGTCCCTCTTACCAAACCCTCAAATTAGGTATCTTATTATTAGTACAATAGATTATCTTCCTAAATACCTTTGCCTTTAACTGCATTCTGAACCAAACCAACAAATACATTAAAAATTATGTCAGAATAATGTATGGATGATTCCATTATCAATGTTTCTAATCCTGGGAATTTTATTTTAGAACAGCCATGGCACAAACATCACAGAGTACCGAGTAGATCAGATGAGATACTAACACCTGTGATTGAGGCCAGCCACTTCCGGTTCTCTAATTATAGTAGGACAGTTTGTAGAGGGTAGCTAAAAACTCTTCCTCTCCTTTAATAATTGTATGGCTTACGGCTGGAAGATTTAAAATGGCTGGACTTGGATAGGTGTCCTTACTAATTAGGAATAGATTAGAGAGGCAGCAGTTGGTAAGTGCTTAAAAGTCTCTGGAATCTGCAGCATTAAGTAGTCAACCACATTAGGTGACAAAAGAGCACCAGTCTTCTTTAAACTTTCACTATTTAAGGTAATGTCCTTGGTTGATCAGGGATTCAAAATCAAGCTTTTCTGCATTCTTAAGGCTATCTTATGAGTAAACTTTTTACATTAAAGAATAATAATAAGCCTTTTTCTTAGGTAGTGGGAGAATTGTTTACCTACATTGTGTTCTATGAATATCACTCATTTTGGTGACACTAGTATGAATCCTTTAAGCTTCATGAATGAACAGTTACTTTGTAGAAGAGGCATTTCTTGCTTGCTTCTTTGCAGTGACTTGTTCTTTGCATGCTAAGTTTCTATTGCCTGTGGAAAGTCTGGGATCATTTTGTTTTCCTGGTAGCACAGAATGCTGTTCTTCAGATGCAGTTTATTAATGCTGTGAAATACTTAGACTGCTGTGAGGAGTATCCATAATGTCTCTTTCCAGTCTCTGAGTTCCACCACTACTAAAGTTTGTTAATCTAACCCATGTGTTTGATTATTCAAGTTGAGAAAATAAATAGTAATGTAATCATTAAGTGTGCCAAAGGAGGGTGTAGTTTACTTAGTTGTCTCAAATATTCAGACTCCTATTAAAATATCTTTAAATCCATTTTTATTTTAGATTATGTTGTGTTTGAATTTGGGATCAATGAACGCATTTGATTTATCATTGTTGATTTGAAAACATAAACATGACTAACCATTGCATTTCTTACACCTTCATCTTTAGCTTATTCATCATAAAACAAGATTCAAAAATCACTTTGCTATCAGAGAACTTTCTTTAGTTCCAGGCCAACTTCTTTTTTCTTATATTTTAGCACATTCTAGCATGTTTAAGGTCACACAAATAAAGTTCTATAAGAGTATACTAAACAAGTTATTTCTCCTTCTATTCTGGTAAAATGAGTTCTCAACTTAGCCTGACCATCTATTTATAATCTTTGGTTGTAGAGAATGTGTGAGGATAGTCCTTTATTTGCATATTTGTTTTTGGCATGATGTATTTTTAAAAATTCTAAACTTGAATAAAAAACTTCACCGATTACAGATTAATCTAACATTTATTAATTAAAAATTATAAAGAACATTACACTCTTGAAGTGATGCACATTTCGAAATGATTGAAATATGCATTTGAGTAAGTGAAAGCCTTAAAAAAAAATGTGCACCTGTATCATTGGCTTGGACTTTCCTCTTCAACTTCAAGTTAACTTAGCGGATACAAACTAAGCCCCAAGGTAAATATTTTATGGTAGTGAACTACTTCAAAAATATTCAGTCCTGATTAACATTTTCCAGAAATTGTGAACAATATAGATACCCAGTGTGTTCCTGTGCAGTTGATACAATGTAACATATAATGATTCATGACATGGGCTCTGGAGTCTCCTGCCACTTAATAGTATTGTCACCTTTGGCTACTTATGTGACTTCTCTAACCCTGAGTGTTCTTATCTATAAAGTGCAGATAATAGTATGCAATGAGGACTTAAAGAGGTAATGCAAATATAAAGTACCTAGCACAGTGCCTGGCATTTACTAAAGAGAATAAATCAAATGAGATGCTGACACCTGTAATTGAGGTCAGCCACTTCCAGTTCATATACTTCCAGATATGCGAAGTATAATGCTTAAGTTTTTCATGGTCTTTAATGGTGTCTTTAATGGTCATTGGTGCTTAAGGGATACCTATAAATGTTTGTTTGCTTTCAAAATTGCTTTTAAAATCCTTCATCAACACGGTTTCTTGGGAGGTGATAGTTACTAAAGCAGTTTAGATCAAGGTTGTGAACGGTGATCCTCAGAGGGAAACTTTAATTTTTGTTCTTATGATACATTTTTTTCTTATACAAATTTTTTCCAAGTGAAAGAAGGTGAAGTCACTATATTGACTTATTTTTCAAGATTTTTACTTGAGATTGTTTTTACATTAAGTGGTAGAGAAACCTTTTATAACCCAAGTGACTAAAACCAACACTGCTGCTGATCTCAGGACTTTCTTTTTAGCACTGATCCATTTGAGTGGCTAAAGTTCAAAATTAAATTCTTAGATTTAGGTAGCAGATAATCAAGTCATAAAACATAGATTCCCCTGCTCAAAGCTGCTTTGAAGCTAGTATGCAGAAATAACATGGTAGAGTTGAAGATTTTCCCCTTGTAGAGTTTTGATAATACCTCGTTCAGATACTGAGGATTAAAACAAACCGTTTCAGTAAAGTTGTATCATTTCCTTAAAGTTAATGCCATTCCAGTAGACTTAAAATGTTTTATTATTGCTTTTTAATCAAATCATCTGCCACTGTTTTTTAAAAACATCTTCATTTGTACCATCTTCTCTGAAGCCATCTAGTTAATGAGATAAGAAAACCTTTGCATTCCAGGTATTTGGAATTGTTCTCACAGCTGAGGTGGTTAGAATTGGGACTGAAAAGAGAATTGCTTTCTGGCATAGTGAAGTTTACAGTATCTTAAGCATTCACCTTCCAGTTTGTTGCACAGTAATTTATGTGTGTTTGCCTCAAATGCGATATTACCTTTGAAAAGCGTAGAAGAAAATTTGAGTCAGAAGGAGGAATCATAAACTACTTCAAATTAGAAACATTTTGATTTCATTGTTATCTGATGTATCCCCAAATTCTACCCTTCTGCAAGTTCAGAGATGGGGTGGGGAATAAGAATAACATATTTTAGCTGTGCAACATTTCTAATTTGGTTGGAAATAGTGTGATTGTTTAAGATTGATGTTTTACCAAGGCTTTGGCATCAATCCATGCACCAACTAGATAATGAAGTGTAAGCATTAATTGCATGGGAAAATTGCTGAATTTTCTCTTTCTTTCTAACACCCCACCACATACCTTGACCCCAACCTTAGATAGAAATACTATCTGTCATTTGGAAATGATATGCCAAAATTGTATTTTCCAGAGGAAGCATATCATCATTAATTTGTTTTTGATGTACAACCTCAAATATTACTCAAGGGATTTAGATAGACTTTGAATGTATTTCAGCAAAGTAGCGAAATATTAATACTAAAATAATCGAAAGATTTCACCCCATAAAGGATGACACTTTAATTTAAATAGTAAAGCTGTGTTCTTCATCAGATTTTCTATATGCCAAAAATGTTTTGAATTTCTGGATGATATGTAAACATTGATTTTGCAGACATAGTCTATCAACTTCTATTAACTAGAAAAAGTTTTTTTGAACTTTATAACTTGAAAATTAGATCTTAACTAGAAGAAATAAGTTTCTAGATATGATTTCTCTCTTTGGCTTCATATACTTGAGTCCCAGAAGGCAAAATTACTAACCCTATTTTGATCAACCCTGTGACTAGTTAGGATTTACTGTTTGAGCACACTTAGCACTCATGAGTCTGGAAATCCCAGTCCCAGTGCCCCTCATGGCACCGGCAACTTTAACCATGTATTTTATAAGTTTATGTGATTGGTCAGAAACTAAAGTGTGAGTGCTTCAGCATAAAGTCATCTGGTACAACAATCTAGGTTTTTGACTCACTGTGAAGCGTAGCAATTACACATGTGTAGTGTATAATTTGCTGTATAATAAGTTTACTTTCAAGTCTTTCTGCTTATCTAAAAAATGAAAATATCCAGGATATGGTGCAGTTGACATCAATACCAGAAACCTATAATAATGTCCATTTGCCTTTACTTGAGATCAGTAATTGGAATGGGTTGGTGATACTGTACCTATAACTACATTTTAAATTTTGAAATAAATAAGATCTAACACTAGGTCATATCAGTGAATAGTAAAACAGTTATATTTTGTTCATTTAAGTTAGTGAGCACATTGCTTTAAATTAAAACATTTTGCATAATTTTCTTCTCTAAGAAGAGGTAACATTGGTCAGTAAATTGAATAGAAATGCTATTCTTGTCATTTGACCTGCATTCTGCTTCCACATCCTTAATTTCAGAGATTCAAGTGAGTGGAATCAAGTTTGAAATGTAACTTCTAAGCTGCATAAAACAACATAATGCTCTGTAAGGTATCTGCAATTACAGTCTCTCTTAAGAATATCCAATTCTGGCCGGGAGCAGTGGCTCACGCCTGTAATCCCAGCACTTTGGGAGGCCGAGGCGGGCAGATCACTTGAGGTCAGAAGTTCAAGACCAGCCTGGCCAATATGGCGAAACCCTGTCTCTACTAAAAATACAAAAATTAGCCAGGCATGGTGGCACATGCCTATAATCCCAGCTACTCGGGAGACTGAAGCAAGAGAATCGCTTGAACCCAGGAGGCAGTTTGCCGTGAGCCGAGATCATTCCACTGCACTTCAGCCTGGGCAACAGAGCGAGACTCCATCTCAAAGAGAAAAAAAAGAATATCCAGTTCTATTTAAATAATTTTCAGCATGTATACTGAAGGATTGCTACAGTCTTACCTCAGGAACTTGAAGATGAAACAAATTTCTCATATACCCTTACAATAGAATTGAAGTGTGTTCTATTTCTTTCAACTTTTATATTAAAAAAATTTCTTTCTTATAGTTTATTATATTTGAATTTACTAGATACATTGAATTAAATATAAATCCTTAGGTTATACTTTCTAGTAAAAATTACATATTAATATAAATGTGTATTAATAACAAAAATTTTTTTAAAAAAGAAAACAGGCCAGGTGTGGTGGCTCACGCCTGTAATCCCAGCACTTTGGGAGGCCAAGGCAGGAGGATCACTTGAGGTCAGGAGTTTGAGACCAGCCTGGCCAACGTGGTGAAACCTTGTCTCTACAAAAAAATACAAAAATTAGCTGGGTGTGGTAGCACATGCTTGTAATCCCAGCTACTCAGGAGGCTGAGGCAGGAGAATCGCTTGAACCCTGGAGGCAGAGGTTGTAGTGAGCTGAGATCTCACCATTGCACTCAAGCCTGGGGGACAGAGCAACACTCCATCTCAGGAAAAAAAAAAAAAAAAAAGAAGAAGAAAAGAAAACAACAACAACAAAATAACAAAAAATTTAAATAACTACTTCTGGGGCAGTGAGAGAAAATGAACATTATTACCAGTCTGATAAGATTACGTTCTCCTTGGAATATGCCTCCATATCACCCCTGAAGTGTATAAGTGGTGTTTGCTTAGGGGAAAGAATAACTTAAAATTTAGTAAAAGATTAAACACCATCCAAAAGATTAAATGAAGGATCATTTTACTTGACATTTTCTTTCTTTTTTAAAAAAAAAAAGTTTTATTTCCATAGGTTTTTGGGGAACAGGTGGTATTTGGTTCCATGAGTAAGTTCTTTAGTGGTGATTTGTGAGATTTTGGTGCACCAATCACCTGAGCAGTGTACACTGAACCCAATTTGTAGACTTTTATCCCTCACCCCCTCACCCTTCCCCCCCATCCCCGAGTTGCCAAAGTCCATTGTATCATTCTTATACGTTTGCATCTTCATAGCTTAGCTTCCACTTATGAATGAGAACATACAATGTTTAGTTTTCCATTCTTGAGTTACTTCATTTATAATAATAGTCTCCAGTCCTATCCAAGTTGCTGCGAATGCCATTACTTTGTTCCTTTTTATGACTGAGTAGTATTCCATCATATGCATATTCTACAGTTTGTTTATCCACTTGTTTATTGATGGGCATTTGGGCTGGTTCCATGTATTTGCAATTTGAATTGTGCTGCTATAAATATGCATATGCAAGTATCTTTTTTGTATAATGTCTTCTTTTCCTTTGAGTAAATACCCAATAGTGTATTTCCTTTGAGTAAATCCCACAGTAGTGGGATTGCCGGATCAAATGGTAGAATCAGGTCTTTGGTTTTAAAACACCAGCTAAGAAGCAGCCATAGGCACAGAATAATCTAAAAGTTTGTTTTCTAGTAACTCCCATTTCCTCCCAAATTTTGACGTATTTATTTGATGTTCTTCCTAGCTTTGAGTAACTTGAGAGATCAAATTTGATGGTTTTATGATAATTTTTGTGTCTTTAATTACTATGTCATGAATTTTGTAAGAATCTTCCTCAGAGTTTTGGGTACTCTATAAATTCACTTATAAATTCTTAAGAGTTAGTAAATAGATACATAATCCTAAATTTACCTGAACCACTCTTTAACAAGAGCATGCCTCTGAAAACATACAAGTAACTTCTCTCTCTCTCTACTTCTTTCCCACCCCAACTGCAAAAGCATGGAAGAACAATGTAGACCTTTTCACTAAAGAATTAGAAACAGCACATCACAAAACGACATATAGACCAATGGAACAGAACAGAGACCTCAGAAATAACACCACACATCTACAACCATCTGATCTTTGCAAAACCTGACAAAAACAAGCAATGGGGAAAGGATTCCCTATTTAATAAATGGTGCTGGGAAACCTGACTAGCCATATGCATAAAACTGAAATTGGACCCCTTCCTTACACATTATACAAAAATTAACTCGAGATGGATTAAAGACTTAAATGTAAGACTTAAAACCATAAAAACCCTAGAAGAAAACTTAGGCAATACCATTCAGGACATAGGCATGGGCAAAGACTTCATGACTAAAACACCAGAAGCAATGGCCACAAAAGCCAAAAATGACAAATAGGATCCAATTAAACTAAAGAGCTTCCACACAGCAAAAGAAACTATCATCAGAGTGAACAGGAAACCTACAGAATGGAAGAAAATGTTTGCAGTGTATCCATCTGACAAAGGGCTAATATCCAGAATTTACAAGGAACTTAAATAAATTTACAAGAAAAAAATAACCCCATCAAAAACTGGGTGAAGAATATGAACAGACACTTCTCAAAAGAAGGCATTTCTGTGGCCAACAAACATGAAAAAAGCTCATCATCACTGGTCATTAGAGAAATGCAAATCAAAACCACAATGAGATACCATCTCATGCCAGTTAGAATGGCAGTCATTAAAAAGTCAGGAAACAACAGATGCTGGAGAGGATGTGGAGAAATAGGAACGCTTTTACATTTATTATATATTTTAATTTTGTAATGATCAGAATAAAATACTACTCAGCAATAAAAGTGAACTACTGATGATTACGGTAGATGAATCTTCCCCACATTATGCTGAGCCAAAGAAGCAGGACAACAAAGTATATACTAGTGATACCATTTATATCAATTTCTAGAACAGGCAAAACTCATTTATGGTGAAAATATGGTAGGAATTTATTATGGAGAGGCATAAAAGAACTTTCAGAAGTGATGGAAATGTTCCATATCTTGATAAAGATGTGTATTATACATTAGATTTTTGCGTTTCAACATATGTAGATTTTCCTTAAAAAAGTAACAAATGTTGAACTCTAGATGATATAGATATGTTTGTTTTCTGCAGAGATGGGATTAGCAGTTGTGAAACTACTTTTTGTATATTCTAAGCTTCGATAAATATATTGATGATAATGGGAACCAGGTTTCTCATTTTTGGAGAAGGTAGTAACAAGTGTGTGAGGGATAAGACTAAATTGTATCCTAGAAAGGAATTATAGGTATCAACATGAATTCATAGTTTGTGATAGCTAGATATGAATCTAATCACAAACATCAGCCTAATTCAAAATGAGAGATATTCTACAATATAACTCACTTGCGCCTTTTAAAACTGTCAAGGTTAAGAAGTACAAAGAGATAAAAAATGACACAGCAGGGAACTCCAAAACCACATCCCGCCATTAAACCAAAAATTAAGCTGCCAAAAACTGTCAGTCAACTTGTTCAGATCTCTAGAATCTAATGAAAGACTTAAAACAACCAGGAGAATGCTTTAAAAGAAAGAAGCTGCTAAAATTTGTTCACAAAACATTGTATTTTAACTTACCTGGTGACCACCCCAACTCCCCATTGCAATGGCAGCCATAAGGATGGCGGCCCATGTTCCTGACAGAGCTTGCTTGTGTCAGAACGAGCAATGTGGATCATGTTCTTGGAAGACTCTGGATGTGGGCATCAACCTGTCTGGTGGCTCCCTAAGGAATCAGCTTTGAGGCTTGCCTTTGTTTCACCTGCTTCAGAGCTTTTAGGGGACTGAGGCAGCATTTGTCAGAAAGATTTAAAGGTAAATAATACTGTAGCAGTACTGTAGCTGGGACAAGCAGCAGACAAACCAAATAGCCTGGGAAGGAAGAGGCTTTGTAAGTAGATACATGGGAGAACAAGTGATTTGAAATGCTTCACCATATACAGGGGAGTCTAGAAGGCTTAGGGTTGAATGAATGTTCAAAAGAAACCTTAGAAGATCGTGAGCTTTCATGTCTGGCTGACATTTAAGCCCCATGCAAGCAGGAATCTTAAGGCTAAGAGAGAGTTGTAAATGGTCTTGCTAAGTAAGCATTGAAGAAATGCCCAATACAGAGCCAATCTGAAAAGATCCAGAGAATATTTTTCCCCCTTTGGCTCCAGGCATTTAAGGAAACCTGTCAAATCACTAGTTGCTCACTAAGGTGAACAGAGACTTGAGTGACGACCTATGACAAAGGTCACAGGTCTTTACAAGAAGAGTTGAATAATGTCATTAAACAAACAACTACAACCCACAGTAAGTAGCAACAACAAACCCTGAGGAAGGGGAAGAATGCGATTTCGAGAGTTACCACATAATATACAAAATGTCCAGTTTCACCAAGAAATTATGCGTACATAGAAACAATAAATTACAGCCCAATCACAGAAAAAAAGAAAAATAGGAAGTATCCTTGAGGAGGCACAGACATTGTATGTACTACTCAAAGACTTTAGATCAACTGCCTAAAGTATAGTTAAGTAGCTAAAATGATGATGTATGAACTAACAGAAAATTTCAATAGATACATAGAAGTTATTTAAAAGGTACCAAATAGAAGTTCTGGAACTGAAAAGTACAAGAGCTGAGTTGAAAAATTGACTAGAGGGATTCAACCAGCAAACTTGAGCAGGCAGAAGAAAGAATTAGTGAACTTGAAGATATAGGTCAATTGATATTATCTAGTCTGAGGCAGAGAGGAAAAAAGAAAAAAAATGCACAGAGCTGAAGAGACTTACACTTTAAAATGTTTATAGTGGTAAATTTTGTTATATGCATTTCACTGCAATTTTTTTTTAATTACAAAAATGTAAACGATGTGGTAGGCATAAACACAAACAATGGAAGAAAATTGAGAGTCCAGAAATAAACCCACACATCTATGGTTAATTGAATTTCAACAAGCATATAAGACAGTGGTAAAAGGTCATACCATTTCAACAAATGGTATAAGGTCCACTAGATATTCACATACAAAAGAATGAAGGTGAACCCCCTACTTCACATTATATACAAAATTTAACTCAAAATGGATCAATAACCTAAAAAAAAAGAGCAAATGCTATAAAACTAAAACCCTTAGTAGAAAAGTAGGGGTAAATCTTCGTGACCTTGGATTGGTAGTGAAATATTAAATATAACATCAAAAGCACAAATAATAAAATAGATAAATTGGACTTCAATATTTAAAACTTTTCTGCCTCATAGGACATTATCAAGAGTGAAGAGGCAACACACAGGAGAAAATATTTGCAGATATATCTATGATAAGGATCTAATATCCAGAATATATAAAGAACTTAGGTTAGAACTCAACAGCCAAATGAGAAATAACAAACTCAAAAATGAGCAAAGGATTTGGATAGACATTTCTCCAAAGAAGATATACAGATGGTCAAAAAGCACATGAAAAGATGCTGAACATCATTAGGTATTAGGGGAATGTAAATCAAAATCACAATGAGATACCATGTCATATCCATGAGGATGGTTATAATTTTTTAAAGAAGAAGAGGAAGAAGTATTGGTGAGTATGTGGAGAATGTGGAATCCTCTTACACTGCGAATGGGAATGTAAATGGTGCTGTAATCCCAGTACTTTGGGAGGCTGAGGTGGAAGGATTGCTTAAAGCCCAGGAGGTCAAGGATGCAGCCCAGATCCACGATTGCGCCACTGCATTTCATCCTGTGTGACAGAGCAACCTCCTCCTGTCTTAAACAAAAAACAACCAGCTGAGCGTGGTGGCTCTTGCCTGTAACCCCAGCACTCCGGAAGCTGAGGCATGCAGATTGCTTAACTCCAGGAGTTCAAGACCAACCTGGGCAACATGACAAAACCCCATCTCTACAAAAAATACAAAAATTAGCCAAGCATGGTGACATGTACCTGTAGTCCCAGCTACTGGGGAGGCCGAGATGGGAGGATCACCTGAGCTGAGCCCCAGAGGTCAAGGCTGCAGTGATCCAAGATCATATCACTGCACTCCAGCCTGGGTGTCAGAGTGAGACACTGTCTCAAAACAAAACAAAACAAAAACCAAAAACATAGAGCTGCCATATGACCCAGCAATTCCTCTCCTTAGTACATACCAAAAGAGTTGACAACAGGTACTCAAACAGATACTCATACGTGAATAACCAAAAGGTGGAAATAACCTAAATGTCTTTGAGCATATGAACAGATAAACAAACTGTGGTATATACATACAGTGGGGTTTGGATCATAATCTCAAAAGATACAATCCCAAAAGATGAAATTTCCTTACCCTGTTATCTTCATTTGGGAGTTAAGTATGGCTTAAGGAGCTGTGTATGGGGGCCAGGTGTGGTGGCTCACGCCTGTAATCCCAGCACTTTGGGAGGCCAAGGGGGGCAGATCATGAGATTAGGAGATCGAGACCATCTGGCCAATGTGGTGAAACCCCGTCTCTACTAAAATACAAAACATTATCCAGACGTGGTGGCGGGCACCTGTAATCCCGCTACTTGGGAGGCTGAGGCAGGGGAATCGCTTGAACCTGGGAGGCAGAGATTGCAGTGAGCAGAGATTGTGCCACTGCACTCCAGCCTGGCGACAAAACGAGTCTCCGTCTCAAAAAAGAAAAAAAGCTGTGTATGATGCCAGATTGATAAGGGATGAACTTGTGGACTTAATTTTAGGTATCAGTAATTTTAAATGTCAACTTGACTAGATTAAGGAATACCTAGAAACCTGGTAAAGCATTATTTTGGGTGTTAGGGTGAGGAGATGAGTGTGTGAATCTGCGTGGATTTAGATGGGGACGGTCTGCCCTCAATGTTGGTGGGCACCACCCAATCAGCTAGGGATCTGGAAACAACAAATGGGTCTCTCTGAGGGCTGAGGCAGACTTTTCTGCTGCTGCTTTGGATATCAGAAATTCGACTTCAGGAAAGTGTATTATCACAGCATTGATTGTGTGTAAGCATTGTGCATTTATGTAAAAACGTTGAAACTTCCTCAATAAATTAAGAAATGACCTTTTTTGTACTTCTGCATTTGTGAAAGATAAAATTTCTCAAGATCTCAGCTCTTTGGGCAACTGTTTATGCAATAATGACCCATTGTGGTTTTTAATTGATCTCATGAAAAGACTTAGGTTTGTTCTCAGGGTATTTCAGATGACTGCCGTTATAACTGGGGCACATACAATTACTAACTATAGTGATAGGCGTTTATACATTTCCCCTTTGAGCCATTTCTTTATTTCTTTATGAACATGGTTCTTCTGCTCAGTGTTCTGTCACATTTTTATGTTTCTCAAATCTCCTTTAAAAATGTAAGCAAATATTTTTAAAGAATTTTTATGTTTTCCAAAATTAGGATTTTAGACTTTAGGGATTTTGATCTTTGGGGATTTCAACATTCGGGATTATGGTGTTCAGTGTGTGTTTTGGGGGGATTATGATCAGCATCCCATACAGTGGAATATCATTTGGCAATAAAAAGGAATTAAATATTGATTCATGCTACAACATGGTGAACCTAAAAAACATTATGTTCAGTGAAAGAAGCCAAACCTAAAAGGCCCACGTACTGTGTGGTTAAATGGTTAAAATGGTGAATTTTTCACAATCAAAACCAATAAACCTCTACAGGAAAAAATAAAGAAGGACAAAGAAAGGCTGTTCCTATTAATGGAGACTAAAGAGACCTGATAACTAAATGCAGTTTATGATTGTGGATTACATCCTTGATCAGGGTGAAAATAGCTATAAAGGAAATTATTGGGACAGTTTGCTAAATTTGAAAATGGACTGGATTTGGCTGGTCGCAGTGGCTTACATCTGTAATCCCAGCACTTTGGGAGGCCAAGGTGGGTGGATTACCTGAGGCCAGGAGTTCAGGACCTGCCTGGCCAACGTGGCAAAACCCATCTCTACTAAAAATACAAAAATTAGATGGGCGTGGTGGTGTGCATCTGTAATCTCAGCTACTCGGGAGGCTGAGGCTTGAACCCAGGAGGCAGAGGTTGCAGTGAGCTGAGATCACGCCACTGCATTCCAGCCTGGGTGACAGAGCGAGACTCCATGTCAAAAAAAAAAAAAAAAAAGGACTGAATTAGATAATAGTACGTGTATCAATACTAAATTTCTTGGTTTTATTAAACATATACTGTGCTATAAATTATGCATCAGAATTACATTTTGGGGATTTTAGGCTTTAGAAATTTTGATCTTTGGGGGTTTCAACGTTTGGGGTTATGGCATTTGGGATTGTGAACATTAGAGAATGTCTTTGTTCCTAGGAAATCTATGCTGAGGTACTTAAGTATAAAGTGGCATGATGTCTCCAATTTACTTTCAAAGTGGCATGTTGAAAAAATACAAGGCAAATTGTGTAATATGTAAACTGTTGGTGAATTGGTAAAAAATATATAATAGTACTTTATACTAATCTTTCAACTTTTCTGTGAGTTTGAAGTTATATCAAACTCAAATTTTGTTACCAACAAAATTAGATGTGTCCTTATGTTACCTTCTCAGCATCAGCATGGCCCGGATGATTGCTAGAAAAATAATGTTAGGTTTGCTTCTTTGGCTTAGCTTCCTCATTTCACTCTATCCTTAGACTTTTGTCTGTTTCTTGACCTGTGGCTTCCACTATGTTATTTATTTTAATTATAGCAATTGCCCCATAAGCTTATTACATCATTATTATTAAGTATTAGCTTCTATACACATTTATTGTTATGGCTGGTAATGGTCAGCCTTTGGGGACCTATTCTCATTTTGTGTATTTTTTCCTATTCACATACTTTACCTTTGCAGTATCTTGGGTAACGTAAAAAATGCAACTATTTTTTTCTTTTATTTTGAGAAATTTAAATATTAACTTCCTGGTGGAGGGCTTTGCTGTTCTAGTTCTCATCCAGTAGCTTTTTTTGTCTGAAATTTCTGTTCAGTCTCTTGGTAGAAGATCAAGTGTGGTATGAGATCTAACCTTAATAACATACTGGACTATACTCATTTTTGTTGTCAACTCAAAGAAGTAATCTCTAAATGCTATCAAGCAGGACTATGCCTTCTGTCAGCCGCAAAAGAAGTCAGCAAAGTTCTCCTAAGTAGAAGCGCCATCAAAACCTAGTACTGTGTTATTGGTATTCACCTATAGACTTTAACCTGTCCATAGCTACTGTTTCTTATGAACAGGTAAATATCTAGTAGAGGCTATTTTGAATGAGTTTATTGAGAAGATCATACAAACTGACTTCACGATGATTCGTGTGGTACTTGTAGTTTCAGTTGGTTAACCAGTTTTCTTTCCTTTGTGGTTTATGATGGGATCTCCACTAGACAGAGGTAACCCATTGGATAGTTGTGTAACTGGATGCTGGTGTGATGGTGCTTGTTGGTTTAGTTTTCATGATACTCCTCTTGAAGTTATGCCTGCAATGCTGCGTCTTACTTTATGCTTGCATGACATTATTACTTTGATTGTGCTTTATTGGTTTGGGTTTTTAAAATCTATTTTTTTATACTCAGAATAATTCCTTAAATATTTTTGGTGGTCTAGAACTTGTGGAAATGAGTTTCACGTCTAACTTTTTGGTGGATCCTTTTCAGTTTTTGAAAATATGTTCAATGTCACAACTAAGTTTATGCTTTGGCTAAGAATTCAGAAAACAGAGTAAGTTTTTTTAAACACCCAAGAAGAGACCACTTGCCAGGCAGACAATTACCAAAGCTGAGAACAAACTTTCTTTGTGAGATTTATAGATTAAAGAAAAGAAATATATATTTAGAGTAAAAACTAAGTTGTAGGAGACAGTTTCATCAAATAGCTGACATTTAGGAGCCTCCATTAAAGTAACAGTAGATATGATTAAATTGTGCTGAAAGTGTGTACGACTGATTTGGCATTATATTTCAGAGATGCTATTCACTCTGCATACTGTTCTGTATTCTGAAGCTAAGATTCTTGGGGTTATAAAGTAAAATTAGTTTTTCAGAAATTGGTTTTCTGAGCATTTGTATAGGCCTTGGAAATAGTTGCTCACTTCTTTCTTTCTAATCACTATCAGTCTAGTTTTTCTTGGACAAAACTGATTTCCTTTTAGTTTTTTCATGTGTTTGTTTATTTGTTTACTACCCCTTATACCTCTGTAGAAGAAGGTGGATTGTTTTTCAAACTAAGAAACAAAACCTGTTCTGAAGTGGGCCTGTATATATGCAATGGCAGAGGGTTCTAACGTTGAAATTATTTTCTAATGTTCATATTGAACTAGTGTTGAAATGAAAACATAATTTTTGTCTTGAAATTTTCATCATCTTGAAAACTGTAAAGGATCCATTGATTTTGAATGGCCGTGAGAGAAACGCTTATGATAAATAGCATAAAACTGTCAGATAAATGGTGATTCATCTCTTATTATTTATATTCTAATTCATTTATATATTTTTGTCTTTTGGTGGGACCCATACGTTTTATAGAAAATTTCCCAGGAACGAGAAAAATTTGCTGATGAAGGCAGTATATTTTACACCCTTGGAGAATGTGGGCTCATATCCTTTTCAGACTACATTTTCCTCACAACTGTTCTTTCCAGTAAGTATAAACATTTTCTTTTACCATTTGTAGAGCGGATACAGGACTATAAACATAATTGTTTATATGTTTATAAAACAAGACATATTGGTAGAGTTAATGAATTATAATGAATTATAAGTTACGTAAAATTTCATTTGTTTTTAATTTACTATAACTTGTGTATAGAACCACCTGAGAGAGGCAGAAAAAAGAGAAAACTAAAGTATCAAAGTAAAGTTAAAAACAAAACAAAACGGCCGGGCACAGTGGCTCACACTTGTAATTCCAGAACTTTGGGAGGTCAAGGTGGGCAGATCACTTGAACTCAGGAGTTCAAGACCAGCCTGGGCAACATGGTGAAACCCCATCTCTACAAAAGCATATGTGTAGTCCTAGCTACTCAGGAGGCTGAAGTGGGAGGATAGCCTGAGCCTGGGAGGCGGAGGTTGCAGTGAGCTGAGATGAGGCCACCACACTCCAGCCTGGGCAACAGAGTAACACCCTGTCTCAAAAACAACAGCAGCAAAAAAACTAAGAAGTGACATCTACCTTTAACTGTCTGTCACTCTGTATTCTGTCAAGGTGAGTCATGTATTGCCTACTACTATATCCTTCATTAACTTACTGCTTCTCCAATAAAACATATTTTGATCCATCATTTCCTCCACTAAAGAAGAAAATTGGCTTGGTTGACCTAATTGAGTTGAATATTTGTTTTTTAACCTTGGAGGAATACTTCTGAAGACACAAAACTCTATTTTGACTCACTTAGAGCATTGAGGAGTTTCTGATTTTTTAAAACTATCAATAGCTTTGTTGATTAGTATGCTACTGTAAGTGATTTTAAATTTTATTACTTTTTGGTGTGACTTTTTTTAACCATTCAGAAAAACTAAACAAAATGTTATGTTCATAGCTCTCCATGTGTAGTCTATTAAAATCTACCTAAGGTGAACCAGAGTTCAGATTTCTATGTTTGAAATAAGTGATTTTCAATTTTTTTTTTTTTTTGGTCTGGAACATATCAAACAAAAATAACCCTCTCTTTTTTGCCTTCTCCAAGCCAGCAATCTGTAAACATAAAGCTACTAGAAGATAGTTTTTAATAAGTGGCATGTACATGTCCTGCCATGACTCTGACCACTTTCATTCTTATTCCGCTGTGTAAATGTGTAAGGATTGACAAGGAAATTATACATATATATATATGCCTTGCCACAGCTGACTTTGGGACACCAAAGTGTCTGAATAAATTCATATGGTGGAGCAGTACCCTGGCAATGAAAACACACATTGATTTGTTATGAAAATCCAAAATAACTCCAGCAACATACAACTTAAGATCATAATGTGCTTTTAAAAGCATCTCTAGTTCAGATCCTAGCCCCACCATTTCTTAGCTTGTGATATGGGGGAAGACAATAGATTTGTTCTTCTGTTGTGTCTGTAAAATGAAGAGGGCAGTAATATCAAACCCAAATTATTTATTTGAGAATGATGACATCATGAATATAAAGTAGCTATTAATAGTTTAGTGCCTAATATTTAGTGGAAATCTGTCTTGGTTTTTATTTTTTTATTCTGTCACAACATGTTACTTTGTGTCTGATTTTTAAAGGTCCATAAACCTTATCTTTTTAAAAAAATGACCCAAATTGGTGGGAATTTTTAAAACATTTTTGTGACTTTGGACAGAATTTATTATACAGCAAATAGGCATGATGTAGCAGAAAGACTATGGCATTAAATGAAGAGACCTGCACTGGTATATAATGTATACTTGTAAGTAGTTGTAGCAAATGTTTGTTGAGCTGAAATAAGCTTTGAACTTGTATCCACTGCTTAGTCCTGTTACCTTCATATCTTTCCAAATGTCAGAAGGAACACAGAACAGAACCTTCAGAGTTCCTGGTACATCGCGTAGCTCCCTTAACCACTTAAAAGCATGTTTTTAAAAAGTCACAATGACTTTTTAAAGGAGGGGTTCTAGAAACCCTTCCAAGTAGCTCTGCCATTCCCAGCACATTTACTTTATGGTGCTCAACTCCTAGTTTGAATGTGGTGAGTGATTTACAATAAAGTGCTTACTTTGTAAGTTACTTTCTATATTTGTCAGGAATGAAGAAAATAGAATCAGGGTATGATTTTAAGACTCTTTTTATCACAGCTTTTTTTTTTTTTGCTTGTTTTTTGTTTTTATAATTTCAACTTTTATTTTAGATTCAGAGAGTACATGTGCAAGTTTGTTACATGATATTGGGTGATGCTGACATTTGGGTATGAATGATTTCATCTCCCAGAGAGTGAGCATAGTACCCAATAGGTAGGTTTTCAGCCCTTGTCCCCCTCCCGCTCTACCCTCTGTAGTAGTCCCTAGTGTCAGTTGTTCCCATCTTTATGTCCACATGTACCCAGTGTTTAGCTCCCGCTTATAAATGAGAGCGTGTGGTATTTGGTTTTCTGTTCCTGTGTTAATTCACTTAGGATGATGGCCTCTGGCTACGTCCATGTTGCTGCAAAGGACATTATTTCATTCTTGTTCATGACTGTGTAGTATTCCATAGTGTTGTGTACCACATTTTCTCTATCCAGTCCACCACTGATGGGCACCTAGGTTGATTCCGTGTCTTTGCTATTATGAATAAATCTGCGATGAACATACAAGTGCATGTGTCTTTTTGGTAGAACGATTTATTTTCCTTTGGGTATATATCCAGTAATGGGATTACTGGGTCGAATGGTAGTTCTGTTTGTAGTTCTTTGAGAAATCGCCAAACTGGTTTCCACAGTGGCTGAACTAATTTACATTCCCACCAACAGTGTATAAGGATTCCCTTTTCTCTGCAGCCTTGTCAGCATGTCTTATCTTTTGTGTTTTTAATAATAGCCATTCTGGGCTGGGCATGGTAGCTCATGCCTATAATCCCAGCACTTTGGGAGGCCAAGGCGGGCAGATCACTTGAGGTCAGGAGTTCAAGATCAGCCTGGCCAACATGGTGAAACCCCATCTGTACTAAAAAAATATACAAAAATTAGCCAGGTGTGGTGGTGGGCGCCTATAATCCCAGCTACTCAGGAGGCTAAGGCAGGAGAATCGCTTGAACCCAGGAAGTGGAGGTTGCAGTGAGCCAAGATCACACTCCACTGCACTCCAGCCTGGGAGACAGTGCAAAACTCCATCTCAAAAATAATAATAATAATAATAATAGCCATTCTGACTGGTGTGAGATGGCATCTCATTGTAGCTTTGATTTGCATTTCTCTGATGATTAGTGATATTGAGCATTTTTTCATGTTTGTTGGCTGTTTATGTGTCTTCTTTTGAGAAGGATCTATCCATGTCCTTTGCCCACTTTTAATGGGGTTATTTTTTTGCTTGTTGAATTATTTAAGCTCCTTATAGATTCTGGATGTTAGACCACTGTCAGATGCATAATTTGTGAATATTTTCCCCCATTCTGTAGTTTGTCTGTTTACTTTATTGATGGTTTATTTTGCTATGCAGAGACTTTTTAGTTTAATTAGGTCTCACTTGTCAATTTTTGCCTTTGTTGAAATTGCTTTTGGGGAATAACTCATAAATTTTGCCCCAAAGTTGATGTCTAGAATGGTATTTCCTAGGTTTTCTTCTAGGATTTTTATAGTTTGAGGTCCTACATTTCAATCTTTAATCCATCTTGAGTTAATTTTTATATATGGTGCAAGGCAGGGGTCCAGCTTCATTCTTCATTCTTCTGCATATGGCTAGTTATCTCTGCACCATTTATTAAATAGGGAGTCCTTTCTCCATTGTTTATTTTTGTCAGCTTAGTTGAAAATCAGATGGTTGTAAGTGTACAGCTTTATTTCCAGGTTTTCTGTTCTATTCCATTGGTCTATGTGTCTGTTTTTGTACCAGGACCATGCTGTTTTGGTTACTGTAGCTTTATAGTATAGTTTGTAATGTGGTACCTCTGGGTTTCCTCTTTTTGCTTAGGATTGCTTTGACTATTCAGGCTCTTTTTTGATTCCATATGAACTTTAGAATAGTTTTTTTCTGATTTTGTGAAAAATGACATTGGTAATTTATTAGGAATAGCATTGAATCTGTAGATTCCTTTGGGCAGTATGGTCATTTTAACAATATTAATTCTGCCAACCCATGAGTATGGTGTGTTTTTCCATTTGGTTGTATCATTTCTGATTTCTTTCAGCAGTGTTTTGTAGTTCTCCTTGTAGAGATCTTTCACTTTCTTGGTCACGTATATTCCTAGGGTGTATGTGTGTGTGTGTATGTGTGTGTGTGTGTGTGTGTGTGTGTATTGTAAATGGAATTGAGTTCTTGATTTGGCTCTCAGCTTGAAAGTTATTGGTGTGTTAAAATGCTACTGATTTTTGTACATTGATTTTGTATCCTGAAACTTTAGTAAAGTCATTTTTCAGGTCTAGGAGCCTTTTGGCAGAGTATTTTGGGTTTTCTAGGTATAGAATCATTGTCAGCGAAGAGATAATGTGGCTTCTTATTATCGTATTTGGATGCTTTTTATTTTTTTCTCTTGCCTGATATTACCACTGGTTTTAAACATTTGATTATAACATGCCTTTAGGATTTCTCACTCTTAGCACTGTTGATATTTTGGGCAGGATAATTCATTATTGTGAGAGCTGTCCAGTTCACTTTAGGATATTTAGCAACATTCCTGACCTCTACTTGCTAGATGCCAGCAGCACAGCCTACACCCTCCTCCAACTATGACAAGCAAAACTGTCTCCCGATACTGCTAAATGTTGCCTATGTGCTGGGGGTGGGGAAGAATCATCCCTGTCTGAGAACCACTCATTTATTTTTGGCACATGTTCTTTTTAATTATGATGTGCCTTGATGTAGTTTTCTTCATGTTTCTTGTCTTTGGGTTCATTGAGCTTTTTAGACCTGTGCCTTCATATGTTTCTCCAAATACTTTTTCTGTGATCTCCTTTCCTCTCCCTCTGAGACTCCAGTGACATATTTTCCTCAAATCAACCCTATAATGTTTATACTATTGTTACTTTCATTTTACAAATGAGGAAATTGAGGCATACAGAGGGTTAAAGAACCTGTCCCTAGACCCACAGTGAGTAAGGAGACAGTTTAGGATTTGAACCCAGGCCAACCCCAGCATCTGGGCTCCTGTCACTTGACATTACTGCTGTGGTCACATATTCAGCAGTGTTAAGCTGTAACTTTAGTGCTGCTTCTTTCTCTAAGCCTGAACTACGAAAAGGCTGGTCATAAACTCTCCTATAGATAGTGGGCAGTTCAAGCATCTTTGCAATCTGAGTTTTGCACACTGCATTGTCTACTTTATCTATTATAACAAGATGGGGAGAAATATGAGAAATGACACTAAGATCAGTTCTTTCCCATGTTCAGATTGCCACTAGGATGATAGGAAATGAGGCACTCAGTGAATCTCCTTTCTTGTGGGTAACAAGGGATCATTACAGTCTGAATACACTAAATGGTTCCCAAGTCATCTGCGAGAGGGCACCCAATACCCTAAGGAAAATCTTTGCCAGGGAGTGGCTTGGGAATAGGGAAAGTACATTAGCATATGCATTCATCTGTTATTCTGGTGGATAGCAGGGCCACAGAAAACCAGCTAGAACAGTGCAAACGGCATCAGCCAGATGCTGTGGGACTGCCATATTTCTGAGGAGCCGTTTTCATTCAAAGCTAACGGACTCAGGCTGGGCACGGTGGCTCACGCCTGTAATCTCAGCAGTTTGGGAGACTGAGGTGGGCGGATCACTTGAGGTCAGGAGTTCGAGACCAGCCTGGCCAACATGGCAAAACCCCATCTCCACTAAAAAATACAAAAATTAGCCGGGCATGGTGGTACATACCTGTAGTCCCAGCTACTCGGGAGGCTGAGGCAGGAAAATTGCTTAAACCTGGGAAGCGGAGGTTGCAGTGAGCTGAGGTTGCGCCACTGCACTCCAGCCTGGGGGATACAGCGAGACTGACTCAAAAAAACAACAACAACAAAACAAAGTTAATGAACTCACAGGTGTTCAAGAAATTGCCATCATTTTGAAGAATACGAACACTGTGCCCTAATGGATTGAAACTTGAATCTTCAAAGTAGTTTATGAACTACTATGTGGTCTAAAATAAAAGTCGACAACTACATATAGGAAATCATCTGGGTTTTTTTCTCAACTTAAAAATAAAATTAAGAAAGCTGTTTTTCTAAAGAAAGCATGTTATGCAATGTAATTTCTTCCATTAGAGTTAATTCTTATTTAAACTTTTCAGAAGTTTGGTTTTTCTAAATAAGAGTTTCTAGAACACGTATCCAGAATAACAATCAGTCTGGCAGAAATATCTTGTGCTTACAATAAGCAGTGGCATGAATTTCTTACTCTTCTCTGTATGTGATTCAGGTAATGGGCCATCCTTGGCCAACCTACACATTTAAACACCTTTTATTCCATTTCACTCATACAGCACACGTCTCCTAAACCTCTTTCTTTATTTTTTCTCCTTGGCACATATCACTATTTAACATTCCATATAATTTATTTTTTATACTGTTATTGTCCATTTTCCAATCCAGAATATAAGCTGCATGACTGATTATAAATGTGTAATGATATTCACTACAGACATATCTATATTAAGCATGGTGGCAAGGTAACAGAGCAAGAATATAACATATGTTGTTTTCTTCATTTTATTAAAAAAAAAAAAACTTTAGCAAACTTAAGACTCTACTTTGCTGTTGATATCCTAAATTTAGAATAGTCCTTGTAGCTATTGATGTCTTCAGTCTGTACCCAGTACCAGTGAAATGAGGAAAATGTGTATTTTAATTAATCTATTCCCAAACAAGCTTGGTTTCTTATAATTCAGAATTCATATATTTGTATCCCCTCTTTACTCCTAACTCATACATTCTATTGCTTTAAACCCTATCTCTCTAATCAGCTTTGATGGATTAACTTGAAGAATTTTCAGCATGAGCCATAGCATCCATATTAAATAGAATATGAAGTATTTACTAGATAACTACTCATTAATAAAATGAATTCAGATTCATTCTAGGAAAGATGAAGAGACTGTTAATAATTATTATTAAATAATTTCCAAGGACTGCTGATTCTTAAAGTAAGTTAATAAGAATTGAGTGGGAATAAACAAGCATCGTTATTAGTAGCTTACTTCTCTGCACTAACCAACTGGAACATTAGCTGATGGTCTTAAATTCTATACACAGAAGTCAGAGATTTTCTGTATAACTAGATATAGAGAAGGGTTATCAGAATTTCTTTGGAATGCTAAATATTATTTATTGACTTGGATCATTCTTACTAATGCTAAGATTCACTAGGTAATGGTAATATAACTTAGAATTTGGCCCTTGGCCATTGACAATTATGAAATATTTTTGTGTGTTCTTTGTCTTCATATATGTTCGATCTAAAGTTATTAACCCTGTGGGCTAACAACATGAAAACAATTCTAGATAGCTTGATGGGGAGGCAATAATAAAACATTTATAATTGGGCACAGTGGCTCACGCTTGTAATCCCAGCACTTTGGGAGGCCGAGGCAGGAAGATCACTTGAGGTCAGGAGTTGGAGACCAGCCTGGCCAACATGGTGAAACCTTGTCTCTACTAAAAATACAAAAATTACCTGGGTATGGTGGTGAGTGCCTGTAATCCCAGCTATTTGGGAGCTGAGAAACAAGAATCGCTTGAACCCGGGAGGCAGAGGTTAGTGATCCGGCAGTGAGCTGAGATCATGCCACTGCACCCCAGCCTGGGCAACAAAGCAAGACTCTGTCTCAAAAAAAAAAAATATATATATATATATAAATATATATAAAAATATATAAAATATATTATAAATATATAAACATATTTATAATATATTTATATATAATATTTATATATTATAAATATATATTATATATAAATATATAAAAATATATAATATATAAATATATATATTATATATAATTATATATAATATATAGTATATATAAAATATAAAAAATAATAATATAAAATAATATATAAAATATAAAAATAATATATAAAATATATAAAATAATATATAATATATAATATATAAAATAATATATAATATATAATAATATATAATTTATATATAAAAATATATAAATAAATATATTAAATATATATTATATAAATATATAATATATTATATATTATAAATATATTATATATAATATATTATAAATATATTATATATTATAAATATATATGTATGTATACATATATATATGTATGTATGTATATAATAGTTTTAAGCAACTTCCTTACTGTTTACTATTAATCTTTGAAAAGCTACCAGAAAAACCAAACAAAAATGTTTGGTACCCAGGGTTTTAAAGTTTGGAGGCAGACTTAATGAAAATCTGGCATAATTAATTGTATTCTCATTTTGATTATCTCTTTAGATTTCAGAGAATCAGTGAAGAAATTGAATTAAGTGTTTTCACAGTAGCCAGATTTGATTTACTGAAAATTAAGCTACATCCTCATTATGATGCATCTTTCTCACAAATATACAAGCTTTGAGATATTACAATAGCATTCAAGTGAAGTTGTGTAATATTTTATTTCTCTTGCCATGCTGAAGTCAAGAGCAGATCACAAAGTGTATGTGACTTGGAAAGTGTGGTGCTGATCAGTGCCATTCCATCTAATGAAAATGTTATAAAAGTTTTAGATGAAAATAAGTTTTTCAGGTCAAGTGATATATTGAAAAATATGGGCAAGGCCTAACAGCTGAGATGTATCAACAGGTATAAAGCAGTTACAAATCCTTCTTACTGGGACATCAGAGTTGGGGAAATTACACAGAAAATTTGGTTTAGCTATTATCTTCACAATTTCTATGTCTGGAAATTATCTGCCATTGCTAAATTGATGTTATGAAGAATAAGATTAAGAAGGTGAAAGGCTAATCTTTTTCAGTGTTATTTTAGCCTATGAGAGGTGCTTAGAATTTCTGAAATACTCATTTGCGTATTGTAAGGCCAAAAGTATCACAATGTGTTATTTACCAATAACTTCCTTCTCTGGCATAACCTGTTTTTGTGGTTAATTCATTGGTTTTATGATAATGCAGCTTCTGTCAAAACATTAAAATAATGCTTTGAAATATATCAAGTTATTGATAGATGATGTTGAATTCTTTCAAGCAAGAAAGAAGTGGCAATTGTGTTTAATCTCTCAGATCTGCTTGTGACTGTTCTAGAATATTTAAATATTTTTTAATCTGAAAAAGGAAATTTATCCTTTGGGAATAATTGCTTGTGATTTGTTCAAGGCAGAGAACAGAGAGGGCAAAGAAGCAAATTGTGGCTTATAAGAAAAATAAGATCTAAATGTATTTGGACTGTATCTTGAGGGAGATGTTGTAATTTTTTACCTTTGAGGTTCTCCTTATTAGCCTTTCATACTTGTATTTTATTTGAATCAGTCCGGCCTCATTGTTTTGAAAATAATAATATTCTCATAATGTAATAAAATTCTAATATTCATTTAAAATGTTGTGGAAATATAGTTACGGACACGTGATTTCTGGAGCCCTACCCTTTTAATACAAATAGTCAAGATGGGGCTATGCTCTAAAAAGAAAGGAGTATGGAATGAGGTGGTCAGGAGTGTGCTATATGGGCTGATACTGCCACCAGAATTACGTCTGCATAAATTTTGTCCTCTCTTGAATAGCATATGTCGCCCTGTAAAGCTTTCTGTGACTTTTCCATGGAATCAATTCCTTGTGGTATCTGAGGATCAGATGGGAGATATAGAAGAGAGGAGGTTTGCCCTTTGTTCTCCTTCTCTGCTCCTTAGGCTCTCAGAAAGGAAAGCCTAACAGGAAAGCGGGGAGTAAATCCGAAGGCTTCTTTCTTTCTTTCTTTTTTTTTTGATACAGAGTCTTATTCTGTCACCAAGGCTGGAGTGCAGTGGTGCTATCTCAAGTCACTGCAACCTCTGCCTCCCAGGTTCAAGCCATTCTCCTTCCTCAGCCTCCCGAGTAGCTGGGACTACAGGCATGCGTCACCACACCTGGCTAATTTTTGTACTTTTAGTAGAGACAGGGTTTCACCATGTTGGCCAGGCTGGTCTGGAACTCCTGACCTCAGGTGATCCGCCCACCTTGGCCTCTCAAAGTGCTGGGATTACAGGTGTGAGCCACTGTGCCCAGCCCAGGCTTCCTTCTTTCTTAGGCCTCATTTATCAGTGGGAGAAAGTAGATGGAGCAGGAAAAGTAAAACTTCAAAACAGGCTAAATTTTCTGCCTTCTAGAAACTGACCTAACATGTAAAAGTATTCCTTCTTCTCATCTGACTTGTCCAATCAAAATTATCCTTCTCCTAGGATATCTCAACTAGGATTTTATTTTTTGTCATAATTTAAAAGCAGTATTCACATTAAATCATGAATGAATGATGGTGTCCCATAACAGCTACAGAAATATTTACATGAAAGTCCTTGTTAATTCAAAAGAATCTCTAAGTAAGAAGAAAACTTAGGCAGTGGATAGGACATCACTAAATAATATCTTGAAGTGGGAACTATGTCATATGGCTTTGTATTTCCAGAGCACCTGATATTGTATTTAGCTAGTAGTAATTCTAAAAATATTTGAATGAAAGCATATTTGAGATGTGGCTTCTCTGAGTTCCTTCTAGGTAGAAAGGAGACCCAGGCACCCATCTATCACTGTACCATTGATTACAGTGTCAAGTGGACCTCAGTGGGCCTTTCTGCCATAGTCTCCCCTTCATTACCCTAGAGCAAACTGTGGAGACTTGCCCTGATCCCAGTTCCTTAGAACTCTTCTCACTTATCCTATCTTCTTCAGCCTCTGCTCTGTCCTGTTTTTCTTCTACTGATGGTTGGGATGGCTCTGAAGAAATTTAGCCCTCAATAATTGATGATGTTTAAAGATGATGTTTGCTTCTGGTCTGTGAGCCCCACATTTTCACATTGTCTGCCTCTTAGAAGCGAGACTGGAATCAAATGTATTGGTCCATCTGTATAGCTGGACCTTTCATTTAAACCCTCAGCTTAATAGTGTTTGATTATGCTTATGTCTTATCATGGTGTTGCTTACCTGCTCCTGGAACAACTTATAAAGATGCTTATTTGGGCTGGGCGTGGTAGCTCACACCTGTAATCCCAGCACTTTGGGAGGCTGAGGTGGGTGGATCACGAGGTCAGGAGTTCAAGACAAGCCTGGCCAAGATGGTGAAACCCCATCTCTACTAAAAATACAAAAATTAGCCGGGCGCAGTGGCATGTGCCTGTAATCCCAGCTACTCAGGAGGCTGAGGCAAGAGAATTGCTTGAACCCAGGAAGCAGAGGTAGCAGTGAGCTGAGATGGCGCCACCGCACTCCAGCCTGGGCGACAGAGCGAGACTCCCTCTCAAAAAAAAAAAAAGAAAAAGAAAAGAAAACTCTTATTTGTTTTGTTGGGGAATTTAAAGGGTACACAAAGGGAATCAAGGCAGGAAATAGTGGTTGTCATTGAATGGTTTGCCTGATAACTGCCTATTTTGGAGAAGATATTGATACAGCACATTGTCTGGTGTATAGTAAGAATTCCATATATAGTTGTTGGCTAAATAAATATCTGAGAATTTTTCTGGCCAGTCACAGTGGCTCACTCCTGTAATCCCAGCACTTTGAGAGGCTAAAGCAGGTGGATCACTTGAACCCAAGAGATCGAGACCAGGCTTGGCAACATAGTGAAACTCTGTCTCTATTAAAAATACAAAAATTAGGCCAGGCACGGTGGCTCACACCTGTAATCCCAGCACTTTGGGAGGCCAAGTTGGGTGGATTACCTGAGGTCAAGGGTTTGAGGCCAGCCTGGCTAACATGGTGAAACCCAGTCTCTACAAAAATTAGCTGGGCAGTCAGGCACGGTGGCCCACACCTATAATCCCAGCACTTTGGGAGGCCAAGGCAGGCGGATCACTTGAGGTCAGGAGTTCAAGACCAGCCTGGCCAACATAATGAAACCCCATCTCTACTAAAAATATAAAAATTAGCCAGGTGTGGTGGCGCATGCCTGTAATCCCAGCTGTTCAGGAGGCTGAGGTAGGAGAATCGCTTGAACCCAGGAGGTGGAGGTTGCAGTGAGCCAAGATCATGCCATTGCACTCCAGCCTGGGTGTCAGAACAAGATTCTGTCTCAAAAAAAAAAAAAAGGAATTAGCCAGGCGTGGTGGCACGTGCCTATATAATTCCAGCTGCTCAGGAGGCTGAGGCAGAATAATTGCTTGAATCCGGGAGGTGGCAATTGCCGTGAACCGAGATTGTGCCACTGCACTCCAGCCTAGGCAACAGAGGAAAACTCCAACTCAAAATAAATAAATAAATAAATAAATAAGCCTGGTGTGGTGGTGTGTGCCTGTGGTTCCAGCTAATTGTGAGGCTGAGGTGGGAGGATCGCTTGAGCCCAGGAGACAGAGGTTACAGTGAGCTGAGATCACACCACTGCACTCTAGCCTGGGTGACAGAGCAGGACCTTGTCTCAAAAAAAAAAAAAAAAATTCCAAATGATGACTTAGTATGAATACCATAATTTGCCATAATTTTATATTGCTCCAGGCATCCTCAGCATCCCGCCTAACATTTTTAAATGTCTTAAGGGACCAGTTATTCTCTATGTATGTATACATGATAAAAGCTAGAAAATTAGTTAGACTATCTAAATTTTTTTGTTTGAACACTAAATTGAAAAACAGTTTTTGGGTGAATGCCAAACTTAGTCACATGTAAAGAGTGTCATTAGCATAGGTTAAGTACAAAAATCTAATTTCTTTATTACAGTAGCTAGTTGTTTTTTTTTTTTTTTTTGAGACAGTTTCACTCTTGTTGCCCAGGCTGGAGTACAATGGTACAATCTTGGCTCACTGCAACCTCTGCCTCCCAGGTTCAAGTGATTCTCCTGCCTCAGCTTCCAAGTAGCTGAAATTACAGGCACCTGCCACCACGCTCAGCTAATTTTTGTACTTTTAGTAGAGACCGGGTTTCACCATGTTGGCCACGCTAGTCTTGAACTCCTGTCTTCAGGTGATCCACCTGCCTTGGGCTCCTAAAGTGCTGGGATTACAGGCATGAGCCACTGCACCCAGCCTAAAGTAGCTTGTTCTAAGCATCTATGCAATAAATTGCATCTTGGCATAAGCCATCACTTTGGCTATTATTGAGCACATGGTATGGAATAAAAAACCACGTAAAATGAAATGAAATTCAAGCAGATGTGTTTTTTTTTTTTTTTTTTTTTAGATCTCTGAAGTTAGGGATGGGGGTCTATTATGCAGACATATGTAATTTGGGCATAAAATAGTGACATGAATTTGAAGAACATATGTTCCTAAAGTAGAAAAGCACTGGCTTGCCTTCTAGAATCTCTCACCCAGGAACTCTTGGGAAATCCAAGCTTTTTGACATTGCTGATATTGAATAATCTTTCTATAACACAACTGTCAAATAACAGTGTAAGGAAAACCAGTTTAAATAAAAGACTATTTCTGGCAGCTCTCTGAAAGTCATCTAATAACTGAGTCTGAGATAAAGCTCATAGATAGGCTATATACTGTGAACTAGAAACATCAGCTATTTCTTTTCTTTAGATGTGAAATTATACCTGGTTTTGTTTTTTTTTTGTTGTTTGTTTGTTTTTTTAGAATCAGGGCTCAAGTGTTTTTTTTGGAAAAAATGTAAATGAAAGAAAAACAGTTGTTAGAAGAAATAAATGCCTGTACAGCCGAAGCCTTGCTGGAGGAATCCAAGAAAAGTCTCACAATCTTCTTATGAAATTTTAAAACCCTTTTGTTGTTGTTTTCTTTTTTTTTTTTTAATTTTATTTTCGGGTTCTTAACGTGTAGTATTTCATATTATTTAGGAAAACTTGCCGATTGCCATTAAATAGATCACAGTGATAACGAATAAAGAGTTCTTTTTAGCCATTGCAGAGATAATATAAGCTCATAGTAACCATCCTATGTAATTTCATTGTCTTAGGATTTTCAAACACTAGCAAGACTGAGTTCAATATGAATTTTAAGCCTGTTTGGAGAATATACATTACATTTCTAAGTGTTTTTTCTTTATGTTCAGAATTTACTCGAGTAGAAACATGGGTCGCCTGACTAGATTGTCCCTAGAAGTCTGCCAGAAACGGCAGCTTAACTGCCTCCCTCCTATTTTAATGGAGACTGACTACCCTTTGACTGTCTATGGACCAGAAGATCCCAGGGCATAGGCTTGTCTAAGAGCTATGCAAAATGCCAGCATTCTGGCTCTACCTTATGTCTTAGGCAGCTTTACCCCCAGGTTGGCCCTAAGGTTAAATTGTCCTAGAGTTGTGCACATTCCCCAAAACTGTATGAGGTAAAGTCTTTCCTAAGCTTAGACCACTCCCAGAGGTCTAAAGAACTCCAAGAAACTGAAATAAAGATTAGGGTTGATTACCTCTTTGAAGAGGCAATTTTCCTCCTCTCATTTCACTACCAAATTCATAGTGTTCCCAAAACCATTTGTATGCCAGGATTAACTATTGGAATTGACCCTTAAATTTAATTGACTATATAGTATTGGTGAGAGCATAAATTATTGGCAAAACCTTTTCAGAGTCTTGATGGTGTTTACCAGACACTTTCAAATTTTGGTCCAGCAATTCCTTTTCTACATGTTTAGGCTAATAAAATAATCACATGTATAATGATGTTGATGGTCAAAAAATAAACTAGAAAAAACTCAGGCCAGGCATGGTGACTCACACCTGTAATCCTAGCACTTCAGAGACCAAGGTGGGCAGAACACTTGAGCCCAGAAGTTCAATCAAGACCAGCCTGGGCAACATGGCGAAACCTTGTCTCTACAAAAAATACACAAATTAGTCAGGCGTGGTGGTGGGCACCCGTAGTCCTAGCTACTCAGGAGGCTGAGGTGGGAGAATCACCTGAGCCCAGCAGGTCAAGGCTTTGATAAGCTGTGATTATGCTACTGCACTCCATCCTGGGTGACAGAGTGATACCCTGTTTCAATGAAATAATAATAGAATAAAGTAAAATAATTAAAAAACAAATACACACATAAAAATAAACTAGAAAGAACTCAAATATCAAACAATGGCTAAACCAGTTAAAATAAATCTATGCAATGACATTTTATATAGTTCTTAACATAATGTATGTAATGCAGAGATTTATTAGCATAGAAAAATATTCATAATGATGACTGAAAACATACCTATTATTCTGTTTTGGAAAGTGGGGGGAAAAGTGTCTGTGTGTGTGTGTGTGTGTGTGTGTATACACGTACATGCATACATATACATCTTATTATTTTCTGAAATGGAGTCTTGCTAAGTACTGCTATTTCGCAATACTGGTTAAGGATGTTTGGGGGTGGGTAAGCAGGCTGGAGTGCAATGGCACAATTTTGGCTCACTGCCACCTCTGCCTCCTGGGTTCAAGTCATTCTCCTGCCTCAGCCTCCCGAGTATCTGGGATTACAGGCACGCACCACCATGCCCGGCTAATTTTGGTATTTTTAGTAGAGATGGGGTTTCACCATGTTGGCCAGACTGGTCTCGAACTCCTGACCTCAAGTGATCCGCCCGCCTCGGCCTCCCAAAGTGTTGGGATTACAGGCGTGAGCCACCACACCTGGCCCATATACATTTTATTTTATTTTATTTTATTCTATTTTTATTTTATTTATTTTGAGACAGAGTCTTGCTCTGTCGCCCAGGCTGGAGTGCAGTGGCGTGATCTCTGCTCACTGAAGCCTCCGCCTCCCGGCTTCAAGCAGTTCTCCTGCCTCAGCCTCCCGAGTAGCTGGGATTACAGGCATATGCCACCACACCCAGCTAATTTTTGTATTTTTATTAGAGACAGGGTTTCACCATGTTGGTCAGGCTGGTCTCGAACTCCTGACCTCAGGTGATCCATCCGCCTCAACCTCCCAACGTGCTGGGATTACAGGCAGGAGCCACCATACCTAGCCCATATACATTTTAAAAATAATCTTAATAATTGTATTTCCAATCTGTCAGCAAAATTGTCAATTCTACCATGAAGTAATCCAGAACCCCACCATTTTTCACTACACTCGCTACTACTACCCATGTCTAAGACATTCTCATATCTCTCTTGGATTATTTCCGTACCCTCCTGATTGGTTACCCCTTTTTCCCCCTTGCTTTTCTAGTCTACTTGCAATACAGCAGCGAGAATGATCTTGTTAAATTTAAATAAGATCATTCCACTGCCCAAAAATCCCCCAAAGACTTCCAGTCTGTCTCAGAGTAAAGCCAAAGTGTTTATTTACAGTGGCCTACAAGGACCCATCTGTTAGTCTAACCACCATTCCTTTTAAGAAAAATCATACGCTGGCGGGCACTAGAATTTACTAGGCTGTTTTTCTTTTTTCACTTAAGCACAGTGAAAAGAATAGCTACTCTAATGACTGCTAATTCACAATACTAGTTAAGGATGTTTGGAGGAGCGTAAGCATAGTTTATTAAGCCTCTCTAATGGTTTTTTAAACTTTTATATCTTTTTTTAACACCTCATAAAGTTAATTATGTTTTAGTGTTTGCAAAGCCTATCTTTTAGTCACGCCTGTGTTTATGGTACTGTAGAATTCCAAAAGTTCATTTTACTAGTATCTCAGTACGCAGAAATTTAAAAAAAAGGAAAGAATATTAGATTCTTATAATGAAGAAACATAGTGATTTAGAGTTACACTTGAATGTATGTATGTACCTAGAGTACCTCCATGGGCTAAATACTTTGAATGTCTAATCTGTTATATAGGACCAGATTAGTTACATTAACTCTCAAACTCCTGGCCTCAAGTGATCCACCTGCGTCAGCATCCCAAAGTGCTGGAATTACAGGTGTGAGCGACCGCACCTGACCCAAGTTACATTAACTCTCTAAGGCCCCTAGACAATTACATAATTAATGTTAGTCTTTCTGTGCTCACTTGTCTGTCACAGAGTTGCTTTTAAGCTGGGTGAATATGAATCCATGGGAGAGAGGATTTTGAGTGCCTCGTTTTAAGAAAAGCAATGGTCCCAAATCCAGATATATGAAGCAGGTAAATTAAAGGATAATTATTTTTCCACAGATGGAGTCACTGCAATGTTTTCTTAAATAGTTTCTTTCCAACTGTAGGCTATGTGTAAAGTAATATTAATATTTAACTGTATTTGATTCTAATGAAAAGAAATTGGCTTGCAGACTTAGGAGAATAACAAATTATCTACTGGGGCTTATTGCAAAATAAGTGAATCATCCAACTTGTCTCAGCACCCAGAGACGGAACTGTTTAAAGCATTGAGCATTGTTTTATCTTGACCACATTGGTCTCACAGACAGGGTCATCGGCCTTCTTGTTCTATGGTAAATTGATCAGGAAATCCTCCTTTGGCCTTTTATGGGACTGTCCCAGTTCATAATTCTGTTTGGTGTTTGGCTCCTTAGGCTTTCCAGTGGTGGAACGTCAGTGAAAAACACAGGCTTCCTTTAGGCTCTTTCCACTAATAGGAGGAAGCCCTCAGATCTGGACGAAGACCACACTGTCACCCACAAAGTTCCCTTTGTTCCATAGACTCCTGGATGTTTCCTGCCTCCTGTCCTTGTAATTACAGAGAGAGTTATGGGGGTCCTTTCCATGATGTGTTCTAGCTTGTCTGACCCAACTAAGCACACTTTTCTGCACAATGGCAAGAGGATGGGGGTTGGGCAATTTTGCTGCTTCTCTGCCTGTGAGTACCCCTCTAGACCTTATTTTAGATTGTGTTTACACTATGTAGTACCAATGGTATGTGTGTCCGTGTGCCCTTTGCACAACAAAGGGGAGAAAGTAATTTTGTTGGATGAAGAATTGCCTAGGAGGCAGCGAGTTTAATTTCCTTTGACATTTCACCAAGGACCCGTGGTGGCACATGCCTGTAATCCCAGCTACTCAGGAGGCTGAGGCAGGAGAATCGCTTGAACCCAGGAGGCAGAGGTTTCGGTGAGCTGACATTGCACCATTGCACTCGAGCCTGGGCAACAAGAGCAAAACTCCATCTCAAAAAAAAAAAAAAGAAAAAAAAATTTTTTTTTTAAATTGAATATATATAAGTTCCTACTTGTACATCTTTTTATTAAAAAGTTTAAGAGCACTTTTTGAAAAAGTACTTCTGTAATATGGCAAAGAATATTTATCTGAAACTAAGATTTACCATATGTTTAATTGAAAAATGCCAGACACATTTATTTTAACACAATGCACAAAGTCAGTATGGTCATTACTACTGCTGCTATATTGAAAGTTCTAGCCAAAGCAACATATAATGAAGTACACATGTTAGAAAAGAGAAAAATATTATATTATCATTATTTGCAGATACTCTTCTTCCATTGAGCTAATTCAGATCTACAATGCGAACTTTTTGCTGAGGTACCAAAGATACATCTGTATTTATCTCTTCTCACTCTTCCTTCCAGATATTTTTCTTAGCATTATGCGTTACTTGACATCAAAATCATGTGTCTAAAGGGAAAGTTTTGGAATAAAACTGATTTGTTTTTCCTTTGGTTCTTTCACCTACATCTTGTTCAGCAAGTGGTAAATATATGCATACATACATATACATATATATATGTAGAGCAGCTACAGTCTAATGGAGGGGAGGAGGCATATAAAATAATGACTGATAGATTTTAAAAGTGTGTGTTAAGTCCTGTGTGTAAATGAGTATTGTCCTCCTCAAAGTAATTTCTTCCTTTCCCACTATTTGGTCCCTCCCTGCAAACACAAGGCATTTAGTCAAGGACTTAAAGGCAGCTTTACATACTAAAAAATACCAACATTCTTCAACTTCCAAAACTGTCTGAACCAATCATTGGTTTCATGTGGTGTTTTTTGTTTCCAAGAAATTTCAGAAAGATGACTTCCCGGTTGTATTTATATACACCATATCTCCCAGATGTGGCTTAAATTTCTCAGTGATTTATCTTCCTATTCTTCAAGCTAATCATTCAAGTATATCTTTTGTGTTGATTGTGGTCATGGCAGTAATCATTTAATTTAACAAGTCCTGGCTTTTTTCTATTGTTGAGGATTTCACATTTAATTCTGATTATTAGAAAAACATACAGGGTGGAGACCAAATGAAAAATGTACCTGAAAGCAGAACTAGAAATGGGGTGGACTGATGGGTCTTAAATATAAAAATGAGTTTTATATTCAAGAGACTTAAGTTTGCAAAGTTGTAAACTATCTAGCCTTATTGTACCCTTTTGTAGCAAAGAATATCCCTTTCTAGTTAATTCAGCCTGTTATGTATGTGTTTCATCCTGACAGCCGTTCATCAGGGCTCTGGATCCATACCACCAGGGTTCATATCCCAGCTCTACCATTTATTGGCTATGTAAATAAACCTCAATTTCCTCATCTGTAGTATTACTACAACTATCTACCTTATAGAGTTGTTATGAGGATTAAATGGATTAAGATATATAAATTACTTCCTTTCTTTATTTTTTTATTTTGTGTGTGTGTGTGACAGAGTCTCGCTCTGTCACCCAGGCTAGAGTGGTGCAGTGGCACCATCTCAGCTTACTGCAACCTCTGCCTCCCAGGTTTAAGCGATTCTCGTGCCTCAACCTCCCAAGTAGCTGGGATTACAGGCATATGCCACTATACCCAGCTAATTTTTGTATCTTTTAGTAGAGATGGGGTCGGGGTTTTGCTATGTTGGCCACGCTGGTCTTGAACGCCTAACCTCAAGTGATCCACCCACCTTGGCCTCCCAAAGTGCTGGGATTACAGGCATGAGCCACAGTGCCTGGCCTTGTAAGTTACATCTAAGTAACAGTGCCTGACCCACATGGTGAGCCCTAAGTAATTGTTAGTTATTATTTTTAAATTAATGTAATATTTCTAAGAACCCTAAATGATTATTGCGTGAGGAGAATAGATCTTTTTATCTCGTATAGTCTTGGGCTTGAACCCATTTAAAATCCTAATTCCTCCATACTTTCTCAATAACTCCAGACTTACCTTGATCGTGCCTCAAAAAACGTTTCATTTTGTCGGTAGAAACTATAGGCCAAGAGGGAAGAGGAGTAATTAGGAAGATGCTGGTGCAGCTTGTCGAGTATTTTAGTTTCCCAGTTTAAAATCTGTTATATCTCCCTTGACTGGAGCAGTGGGGAAAAAAAAATCTGTTACATATGCATTTTATAACTGAACCTGTTACTGCTAGTAGCAATTCTGAAAGCTTTGGTTCATTTCCTTAGATTTTTTAGGAAGACATTCATAGTATCTGCAAATAATGATAATATAATATTTTTCTCTTTTCTAACATGTGTACTTCATTATATGTTGCTTTGGCTAGAACTTTCAATATAGCAGCAGTAGTAATGACCATACTGACTTTGTGCATTGTGTTAAAATAAATGTGTCTGGCATTTTTCAATTAAACATATGGTAAATCTTAGTTTCAGATAAATATTCTTTGCCATATTACAGAAGTACTTTTTCAAAAAGTGCTCTTAAACTTTTTAATAAAAAGATGTACAAGTAGGAACTTATATATATTCAATTTTTAAAAAAAAATTTTTTTTTCTTTTTTTTTTTTTTGAGATGGAGTTTTGCTCTTGTTGCCCAGGCTGGAGTGCAATGGCACAATCTCAGCTCACTGCAACCTCTGCCTCCTGAGTTCAAGCGATTCTCCTGCCTCAGCCTCCCGAGTAGCTGGGATTACAGGCATGTGCCACCATGCCTGGCTAATTTTGTATTTTTAGTAGAGACGGGGTTTCTCTATGTTGGTCAGGCTGGTCTCAAACTCCTGACCTCATGTGATCCGCCTGTCTTGGCCTCCCAAAGTGCTGGGATTACAGGTGTGAGCCACCACATCCAGCCTTTTTTACATTATTAACTGAAGAAAAATGGGTGCCCTTTACAGATATTTTTTAAGATTAAGAAACAAAAAGAAGTCAGAAGGAGTAGATCAGGATGGTAAGATGGATGTCTAATGACTTCCCACTGAAACTCTCACAAAGTTGCCCTTGTTTGTTGAGGAATAAGCAGGACATTGTTGTGGTAGAGAAGAACTCTGGTGAAGCTTTCCAAAAGGGTGTTTTTCTGCTAAAGCTTTGGCTTTCTCAAAACATTCTCCCAAGGATATATTATCATTCTCCTTCAGAAGAGATAACATCTCCTTTGGCCCTTCAGAAAGTCAGCAAGCAAAATGCCTTGAGCATCCCAAAAACTGCCATGACCTTTGCTCTTGACTGACCCACTGGTCTTCGGCTTGACCGCTTCCACCTCTTGGTAGCCATTGCTTTGTGCTTTGTCGTCAGGACATACTGGTAAAGCCATGTTTCATCTGTGATTACAGTTATTTGAAGAAATGCTTTAGGAACTTGATCCTGCTTGTTTAAAACTTCCATTGAAACTCTGCTCTTGTCTGTAGCTGATCTGGTTGCAACGGTTTGGCACTCATCAAATGGAAAGTTGGTCAACTTTAATTTTTCTGTCAGAATTGTATATGCTAAACCAATTGAGATGTCTGTGGTGTTGGCTGTTGTTTGTGCTGTTAATCATCATTCCTCTTCAGTCAGGGCACAAACAAGATGAATTTTTTCCTTGCAAATTATATGGATGGTCTGCCACTGTGGGCTTCATCTTCAACATCGTCTCGTCCCTTCCTAAAACAAGTTTTCCCTTTGTAAACTGCTGATTTTCTTGGGTCATTGTCCCCATAAACTTTTCATAAAGCATCAGTGATTTCACCGAAGCTTCACCATAAATTTGATGTTTGTTCTTGCTTCAATTTTAGCAGAATTTATGTTGCTCTGATAGTGGCTTTTTTCTAACTGATGTCTTACCCTTCTTAGTGCTTCAAATTAGATCCTGTTCAGACATGTTACAAGTTAGTATGAGTTTATTTTGGTGCAAATTTTTTTTTAAATCCACGCATAGGTTTTTCTTTTTATTTTATTTTATTTTATTATTATTATACTTTAAGTTTTAGGGTACATGTGCACAATGTGCAGGTTAGTTACATATGTATACATGTGCCATGCTGGTGTGCTGCACCCATTAACTCATCATTTAGCATTAGGTATATCTCCTAATGCTATCCCTCCCCCCTCCCCCCACCCCACAACCGTCCCCAGAGTGTGATGTTCCCCTTCCTGTGTCCATGTGTTCTCATTGTTCAGTTCCCACCTATGAGTGAGAACATGCAGTGTTTGGTTTTTTGTCCTTGCGATAGTTTACTGAGAATGATGATTTCCAATTTCATCCATGTCCCTACAAAGGACATGAACTCATCATTTTTTATGGCTGCATAGTATTCCGTAGTGTATATGTGCCACATTTTCTTAATCCAATCTATCATTGTTGGACATTTGGGTTGGTTCCAAGTCTTTGCTATTGTGAATAGTGCCGCATTTTCCATAAACTTTTTGAAGACCCTTTGTGCACGTGTGTATGTGTATATTAAAAATTAGGCTGTGCTCAGTGGCTCATGCCTGTAATCCCAGCACTTCGGGAGGCCGAGGCAGGCAGATCACTGAGATCAAGAGTTTGAGACCAGCCTGGCCAATATGGCAAAACCCCGTCTCTATTAAAAATACAAAAATTAGCCAGATGTGGTGGCTCACGCCTGCAATCTCGGCTACTTGAGAGGCTGACTCAGGAGAATCTCTTGAACCCAGGAGGCAGAAGTTTCAGTGAGCCATGATTGTGCCACTGCACTCCAGCCTGGGCGACAGAATGAGACTCTGCCTCAAAACAAAACAAAACAAAAAAACAAATTGAACTGTGGTCAGTATTTATAAACTCTCCATGGTCTCATTAAATTTTCTACAAAATATGTCAAAAACTGAGATAGTAATGTTAGTCAGTTTGTCCTTTATATCTAACTAATGTTTTGTTGCATATTTTGATGTATTGTGCTGGTCCTAAAGGTACATATTTGTTCTATTGCTATATTCCTATTGGCAACCAACAATACTGAAAATGGCCTTTGTTCTTATTAATCCTTATGCCTTTAGTTCATTTCCACTTGATGCTTATATTACCACCCTGCTTTCTTTATGTTTTAGTTTTCTTGTATTTCCCTTATTATCATCTTCTTGCATTTTATTTTTGATATGTTCATTATAAATAACATAATTTGAGGAACTTAGTTTACTTAAATTTGGGGAGATTTATTTGGCCTTCTTTTACTTTATTTTATGTTTTTTATGCTTTCTTGTCACTTTTTTTTTTTTAGGTCTTTTGCATAATTTATTTATTGGGTTTTTCTCCCTGGTAATTTCAACACTCTATTAATGGTGACCTTTGAATTAAATTCACACATGTGGGCTTGTATGTGTGTGTGTGTGTGTGTGTGTGACACTGACCTTTTTACCTCAGATGAAGCCATCCATATCTTTGGATGTCTCCTGTTGGACATTGAAAATTTTAACTTCCTTTCACTTTCTTCTCCCCACTCAGTTTTTACAGTGTCTCAATCTGGCATTTTTTATTCCAAGTTCTCTTTATTTTTAAATAATTTTATGTTATATATGTTCACTTTTAAGAAGTATTTTCCATACTTTGTTATTTTATAACCATTTTGGTATAATAGCTAAGAGTGCCTGCTCTAGTGGACTATTTGGATTTGAATTCCAGCTCTGTGACCCTGGACATACTCTCTACTTTAGTCTTCTCTTTTTTTTTTTTAACTGGAGACGGATATTAGTAGTACCGACATCACAGAATGGTTGGGAGGATTAAGGGTTATATATATAATAACAGATTATATAATCCTGATTTATAATAAGCATGTCATAAATGTGAGGCGCCATTATTGTTATTGTATTAATAATGATTATTTGGCCAGGGAAGATGGCTCACATCTGCAATCCCAGCACTTTGGGAGGTCGAGGCGGGAGGATCACTTGAGCCCAGGAAATCGAGACCAGCCTGGGCAACATAGCAAGACCCTGTTTAAAACAAAACAAAACAAAACGATTATTTAAACTTAAGACTGTTTTACTGATTTTATTTTATTACCTAATTTATTGCTCACATCTTAATTTACCTTATTTTCCTGTCTTTATTTCTTTATTTTGATTAATTTTTCTTCTTGTTGGATGAATAATTTTCTCAGTAGGATTGGCAGACTTTTTCTTAAAGGGCCAGATAGCAAATATTTTAGGCTTGTGGGTGATAATGTCTCTGTCACAACTACTCAATTCTGCCCTTGTAACTCAAAGGCAGCTATAGACAATACATAAACAAATAGCTAGCCAGCAGGTTACCAACCATAGTTTACCAACCCTTGTTCCAGACTTTTGTTACTGTTTCTTGTGGAATTTTTATTAGGAAGGTTATGTGGATTATACAATTTCAAAGTCCTTGCATGTCTGAGAATATCTTCTGTTGCTAATGTAGGTAAATGATGACTTCACTTTTGAGGCGGGGACTAGAAGTGGGGAGGTAGACAGGGTCTCGCTCTGTTGCCCAGGCCAGAGCACAGTGACATGATCACAGCTCACCACAGCCTCAACCTCCCCAGGCTCAGGTGATCCTCTGACCTCCTGAGCTCAAGCAGTCTGCTTACCTCAGCCTCCCAAAGTGCTAGGATTGCAGGCATGAGCCACTGCACCTAGCCTGACTTCTCTTTTATGGAATTCTTAGATTACAGTTGTTTTCCCTCAAGACTCTGGAACTTGCTCTGTAGTTCTCAAGTGTTGTGGAGAATTATGATACAACCTAATACTTTCTTCTTCCTGATAACTAATTTATTTTCCTCCTAGATGACTGAGGATTATTTTTTTTTTGTCCTTGGCATTCATCATTTCACCAGGAGAATTTTTTTTTTCAATTCTATGTTAAAGGAGCAGGGCTAGGAAGAACTAGATTAATGCATTTACATATCATTAATTTTAGCTACTTTAGATTGCCTTATTGTCTTGTTTTCCCACTAAGGAAATTTCTGGATATTGTATTCCGAAAGTTAGCCGTGGAAACTTCTTACCATTTTATCATTTCAAATTGCACATCATATGGGAAACTAGATATTTTAAATGGCAGAATGCTGTTTTACATTATGTAGTCTGGTCCCCCTGTAGTACAGTTTCATGGGAGTATACAGCTGCACAACCACAGAAAACATATTTAGGAAGTAGTCTAATTTGCTCTTGCTTGAGCATATTAAATCACTAAATGGTTTGAAACTAAATTTATGGTATAATCAAAACATTGTTAACAGCGTTTTAAATTATAATTCTAGCACAACCAGAAGAAAGAACCTTGATTTTAATTTTATTGAATAACACAGTGTCTTTTGTAACCAATTATAGTCTATGTGGGTTTTTTGTTGTTTTTCTGAAGCAACAAATCCACAATAGGTGACCTCAGTACTGGGGCTGTGCACAGCAGGATGTGGGGCAATAGGCCAGCAGTAAGCCTCCCAGGGTTCAACTGTACCACTCCGCTTCCCCGCAGTGGCCTTCTTTGCCTGAATATAGCTCTGCAGTTGACAACCACAGAATTGGAATCCTCTGGGCGAGCACATGACTGTCCCACCATGCTCATCCTCCTCCTAAGTTCCTGAACCAGCCCTTTCATGGCCGCCATGCTTCCTCAGTGGCTGGCTTACTAAGCAATATCAGAATTACACAAAGTCCTGAATAATCATCTGGATAATGTGGTTGATCTCCTGTTCCAGCTGCTTTTCTGCCTCAGGGCTTGGAGAGCAAGCAGCATTGGGATGAAGCATTCTAGGTGCAGTTGACCTGCAGCCCCCAGACAGTGGCACTGGAGCCCAGCCATCCTCCCAGCGCCACTAGCAACACAGACAGAAGGCACAGAAGCCACACATTGACCAGAAGCTGGACGACCAGGAGCCAGCCAAGCAAGATGCCCTCCAGCCATCTGCTTCTGGCTATTCAATGGGTTATTGAGGCTATTGCTAGACCCAGCTGGGGTGTTCTAGAAGTGGGGCAGTTTCCTTATCTTCATGGCTAAAAGGACCCATTGGCTCCCCAAGATGACTGCCCTCTTTCTGTTTTATTTTAGAATTAGGGAAAAGGGGCCAGGCGTGGTGGTTCATGCCTGTAATCCCAGCACTGTGGGAGGCCAAGGCGGGTGGATCGCTTGAGGTCAGGAGTTCGAGACCAGCCTGGGCAACATGGTGAAACCCCGTCTCTACTAAAAATACAAAAATTAGCCAGGCATGGTGGCACATGCCTGTAATCCCAGCTACTCAGGAGGCTGAGGCAGGAGAATCGCTTGAACACGGGAGGCAGAGGTTGCAGCGAGCCAAAATCACGCCACTGCACTTCAACCTGGGTGACAGAGCAAGACTCTGTTAAAAAAAAAAAAAAAATATATATATATATATATATGTGTGTGTGTATATATATATATGCGTATGTGTATATATATATGTGTGTGTGTGTGTGTATATATATGTGTGTGTGTGTGTATATATGTGTGTGTGTGTATATATAGTGCATTTATGGGGGCACTGACCATTTAAAGTACCCCCCAGAAGAGGGCTATTATGATGTTGAAGTTTTGGAAGCAAGTTCTAAGAAGCCTTTTTAGAGACATGAAAATAGTTTATATGTATTCAGAGGGCCATCATATAAATGAAGAAGCAGATTTATTTCTCTAGAAGATTAAACTATGACAGTTTTTAGGAGCTACATACACAGAGTAGATTTGGACTGTGCCTGAGGAAAAAAAAACAGCTCATTTAATATGGTCAACAATGTTTACACCTCAGAAGTGGTGACCTCCCCATCAGAAATAATCAGAGGCTGTGTTCATCCTTACAAATTCAGTGGAAAGCTCATCATTGAATAAAGGAACATTCCGGAAGTTTTTTTCAAAACTCAGATTTCTCTGACATTGCATATCAATTACCTCATTTATCCTCTAGCATTCTAAAACAGGAATGGGACAGGTAAGAATTCTTTGATAGGAGAATCAAACCAATAGAAAATAAGAAACTTGTTTAGAATCTTACCTATTCATTTTTTCATCATTCCATCGGTGCTACCAAAAAATAATGTAAGGCAGCAAATGACTCGTTAGGTTATTGGAAAAGCCAGAATTAGAACTGTAGTTCAACCATTCCTAGCCGTACCATTCCTTATGCATTTTCTATTAAAGAACAGTAAGAGAAATAGCCATGAAATCAACCAGTGAAAGTCTCAGGACAGCTAGTGTTTATCGGATTATGTGACTCAATACACATAGAAAAAGATGTTTTTTCTCTTTACTAAAACAAAACAGAAAAAAATGTGCTTCAGGAAGCAGTGTAGAGTTGTCATTATTATTATCATGATTGTCAATGGTGGAATAATATTGTAGAAACAGACTTGTAACCAGAACAGACCTAATGTAGCTCTGTATCCTAGTAGCAAAGATTGTTAAGGAAATCTAAGTGAAAGGTGTATAGTAATAAACTTTGTGTAGGGTCTTATTGTTCTAATCAGTTTCAACACTTGTTGAGACCATTTTGGAAATCATGTAGAAAGTAAATTATGCTGTTTTAGCAGGGGGGAAAGCGTCACTCTTCACTCTAAGTAGCCAAGCATTCAAAAGAATTCCTCTTTCAGGCTGGGCGCCGTGGCTCACACCTGTAATCCCAGCACTTTGGGAGGCCGAGGCAGGTGCATCACTTGAGGTCAGGAGTTCTAGAACAGCCTGGCCAATATGGTGAAACCCCGTCTCTACTAAAAATACAAAAATTAGCCAGGGGTGGTGGTGTGCTCCTGTAATCCCAGCTACCTGGAGACTGAGGCACGAGAATCACTTAAACCTGGGAGGCGAAGGCTGCAGTGAGCCAAGATCATGCCACTGCACTCCAGCCTGGGCAATAGAGCAAGACTCAGTCTCAAAAAAAAACAAAAAACAAAACAAAAACCAGAATTCCTCTTTAAGAACCTTTCTGTGGAAACAGGTTATGAGTTAGAATAAACACAGGATGCCATAAGCTTTCCAAAACAACTAGATTTAAAAATTGCCCTGAAGGGTATATTTGAGAGGAGACAAATAAGTTTACAAGAGAATCGCTTGACATCATATTCTGTGTAGCATGTTTCACTTAAAGCAAGCTTGTTTTTGGCTTGTTTGTTCCATATGCTTTGACATGATCAGCAAATGAAATTGAATAGGCTGAGAGCTCTTTCTAGAAAGACTGGCCCTGAGAGGCTGGTGAGGCCCAAGTGAGCATGTCCAAGACTGCAGCCCAGCTTGCCTCAGCAGTGGCCCAAGCACAGGTTCACGGCCTCTGTGGTTTCAGCGCATGTACTTTAACAAGCACTCTCAGTTGCTCCACATAAAGCCAGTACTCTGAAAGGAACTATACCAGGATAAAAAGACAGAGAAACCTCAAGCATTACAGGGTATACTTTGTTTGGTAAAATGTATTTAACATTAGTTGTAGGAGGTGATATTAACCATAATTTGCTAGAATAACTCATTCAGTCGTTTAAATGATCTGGGCACATGCCTTCATGGAACTCACAGAACTCACAGGACAGTAAGACTATAAGATCCTGATAAAGCTGAAGTTGTAAGCAGTCTGTGTCACCTCTGTAATTGTGGAGAGAGGGAATGGGGATACTGCTTTAATTCATGTATGGGAGCATATTGACTTGGCTCTTACCAAATGTTTTCCTATTTCTATTAATTTGGGCTGTATTCCTCCTGATATTGGGATGCCGCTTCCTCTGTCACTGCCTCCTTTCCTTTTTGTTGCACTTTAAACATTGGCTTCCACCTGCACTCTACCCTTTTCTTGACCTTCTCCTCACTCAGTTCTGCATGGGCAACTTCCTTTCAGGTTCTTTGCAGCTAGCCACTTGTATGCCCATAAATCCCAGCTTAGACCTCTCTTGCTGAGCTTTAGACCCATATTTCCAACTGTCTCCTGAACATCTTCATCTGCATAAGCTGAGACCCCTTGAATTTAGCAGATCCCATCTGAAATCATTTTATTTCTCAAACCTTTTACATCTATTTGCTCTCTTTCTTCATGCCATGCAAGCTACACAGTAGTCTAAGCCAGTCATGCTGTCATTCCTTTTCACTCTCAATTCATCACAGCTAACTAATCATTACGTTCTATAATTTCTGCCTTCTTTGGGTATCTCAAATGTGTTCCCTCCTCTCCATTACCACTGCCATCACTGCAGTTCACATTTTCAACATTTACAAGAGCTTCTGATCTTCTCTAAAGCTGGCCTTTCTTTTCCAACTCATTCTTCACACAGTAGCTGGAGAAGTCCTTTATAATTGCTTGATTGTGTCACTCTCCTACTTAAAACCTTCAGTGGCTTCATATTTTCTGCCATTGTTACATTCTCAAGTATCTACAGGAATTAGGCAAATAACATATATGAGTGAAGTGGGCCAAGTGTGACACAATAAGGAAGAATAAGAGAGGACATTTCTGCCTGAAGAGATTTATAATCAGAAGTTTAAAAAACATGACAAACCAGCCAGGTGCTGTGGCTCACACCTATAATCCTAGCACTTTGGGGGGCTGAGGCAGGAGGATCATTTGAGGCCAGGAGTTTAAGACCAGCTTGGGCAATGTAGTGAGACCCTGTCTCCACAAAACATAGAAAAATTATCCAGGCTTGGTGGCACGCACCTGTAGTCCTAGCTACTCCAGAGGCTGAGGCAGGATTGCTTGAGCCCAGAAGTCTGAGGTTGCATTGAGCTATGACTGTGTCACTGCATTCTAGCCTAGGTGACAGAACAAGACCCTGTCCCAAAAAACAAAAACACATGACAAACCTATCTGAGAGTTTAATATTGCTTGTGGATCTTCCATTTACTACCATCAAGCCTAAACTCCTGAGCATAACACAGGCAGTGTTTCTGTGATATTGGTTATCTCCTTGAGATGATCAACTTGGAATGTTCAGCTTTTGCAGAGACTGACATAACCAGTGAGTCATGTTTTGTTGCTTAGTTTTTAGGTCAAATCGTGTCAGCATGAAGAGTGTGTGTTTATCATTTTAAGTACCTCTGTGTTCACGTTAGAGGCCATGGAACATAAAGAAAGTTTGTAGGCTTTGGAGTCAGTGTTGACTTAAGTTCAATTCCCAGTTCTGCCAAAAAGGAGCTGTGTGATTTTTGAGCTAGCCATTTAACTGCTTTGAGCCCCAATATCCTCCTCTGTTTAAAAAATAAAGAAATGAAAGTTTTCAAGATTGAGAGCATGAAGTCAAATAATAAACATCTCCCATTATCTAGCTCAATGCCTGCCACATAGTAACTCCTCAGTAAAATGTAACATTCAGACAGGTAGCAAAAATTTGAGAAGTGACAATAAATATACAAAACTAATTCCCCCAGCTGCATCCTTCCCAGCAATTGAAGACTGGGCATGGTGGCTCACACCTGTAATCTCAGGACTTTGAGAGGCCAAGGTGGGAGGATCACTTGAGGTCAGGAGTTCAAGACCAGCCTAGCTGACATGGTGAAACCCTGTCTCTATGTGGCCTAAACGAAAGCAAACCTATTGGAAGTCATTATCAAGTGAAGCAGACAATTGGAAGCTGACACACACATGATTCACCCAGGCAACTAAAAACCAGGGGTTTCCAGCCTAGCTGCCTAGCTACCTGAAAATGGAATTTGAGCCCAGAAAGTGTTGCTGTTGACAAATTCATGAGCAGGATGGGAATATGGCCTCTCTAACAATTATGCATAATATACAAAATCCATTTTACTTTTTTCTCTACATAAAATCTTTACTTTTTTCATGTAAATGGTATTAACTGAAATTTTAATTCAATAGTATAAGGACACATAGAATATTTATTTTGGTTTATTCTCTACAGCTGTATAAATTTGAAGCACCAAAGGAAGGAAGTAAACAACTTAGTTTTCTTTACCAGAACATTTAGTATGGGAAGGGAGGAGGGCTATTGAGTTTATGTTTTATTCCAATGCACAGAGTACATTAATGATATTATGACTGATCTAGGAATACTAAAGAAGCCTTGAAGAGCTTTCATCATTAAGGGAAAGCTTTGTCAAGCTTTGCCAAGCTTTGCATTTTTTCATTTTGTTATTTAAACTAGAGCTTAATTTTACCATTTAAGTATATTTAGTAATTTGTGTATGCAGCTGACGTGATTGAAATAGGGGGCTGAGGCCAGACGCAGTGGCTCACACCTGTAATCCCAGCACTTTGGGAGGCCAAGGCGAGTGGATCACTTGAGGTCAGGAGTTCAAGACCAGCCTGGTCAACATGGTGAAACCCCGTCTCTGCTAAAAATACAAAAATTAGCCAGGCATGGTTGTACATGCCTATAATCCCACTTACTCGGGTGGCTGAGGCATGAGAATCACTTCAACCCTGGAGGCGGAGGTTGCAGTGAGCCAAGATGGCACTACTGCACTCCAGCTTGGGCAACAGAGTGAAACTGTCTCAAAAAAAAAAAAAAATAGGAGGCTGAGTACCTTACAGTATACTTTTCTGCCTTACCATAGAGCTGTAGTGATAATGAATAAACTAATAAAAGAAACCAACTTGAAATTATCCATGTTGGCAGGGTGACATGCCCAGCCAGAACTCCTGACTGTACTTAAAATAAAGAGACTAGAAAGAACAAAGTAGAAAGCTGGCTTGTTGTGAGGGCAAGACTAAGATGTAGTGTTTCAACTTCTTACTTTGCAGCAATATGTTTCACCCTAGACACACTTTCTTGCCCAGATAAGTAAATACCATATTCAAGCAACAGAACATTAATATTACACAGCTAAGAAGATGGTGTCTCTGAAAGCAAAGCTAAACCATTTAAGACAAAGAATGTTGAAACAAAAAGATAGACAAGTGCCGTCTTTACTGGCCATAGTACTACTCTTTTTTGGTTTCAAGGAGTATTCCTTAAAAGGGTGATCTCAATAAATGCAGTTTCATTTTCCATTTATTGAGACTTTGACTCAGTCACTTTTATGGTGACTTTGATATTACATTTTAGTGTTTAGCCTTTTGTTTTTCTTTAAAAAGGGATTTATTTTTGGTCAATGCCTTCTAAATATTTTTTTTTCTCTCCTCTGCAGCTCCTCAGAGAAATTTTGAAATTGCCTTCAAGATGTTTGATTTGAATGGAGATGGAGAAGTAGATATGGAGGAGTTTGAACAGGCAAGTTGTCCTGGAGAGTTCCTCTAAATACATTAATATTTAAAATACATTTTCATGTGCCTTGGAGTTACCTTAGCCTTGGTCAGTATACTCAGAGGCTATTCCAATTTTTGAGGTACCTAAAATGTCATTTCTCAAAATTATTCTTTGAACAGGTGGGTTGGTTTTATTTATTTGTTTTCACTCTAAACGTAATGAATTATTTGAACATACCATTAAGGTCACGGTTGCTCTGATTCTCCAACATAAATTAGGTTATAATGCCTCTAGCTGGGAAGCTAAATTATGGCAATTCAACATTTACCAAAAAGCTGCTATGTACTAGGCAGTTCCAGAATACAAGGACTACATATTTTCTTAAAGGATTTCTATAAGAGAAGGAAAAATGGTGCCATACCTTTGACTATAGCAGGTGACAATTTCTAAATCCTAGGAATAGATTACATTTCCATAGAACTTCTGCCATTGGGGAGCCATGGTGCTTCTCCAGATACAGTTATTATGATTGCCAGAATTGGTCTCAAAACAGAAAAACTGTGTGTATAGGAAAAAGCATTTTTCGTATTCTCAAAATGAGGAAAGGGGCAAATATTCCAGGAAGTGGGAGAAAGTATCAGGTACATTATATAAGGTAAGAAACTGGGCTGGACACGATCACTCATGCTTATAATCCCAGCACTTTGGGAGGCAGAGGCGGTGGGGGGACCACTTGAGGCTAGTTTGAAACCAGCCTGGGCAACATAATGAGACCCTATCTCTACAGGGGAAAAAAAAATTAGCTGGGATTGGTGGTATGTGCCTGTAGTCCTAGCTACTCCGGAGGCTGTGGTGGGAGGATCACCTGAGCACAGGAATTTGAAGTTGCAGTGAGCTATGATTGTGCCATTGCACCCCAGCCTGTATGACAGAGCAAAACCCTGTCTCTTTTTTTTTTTTTTTTTGAGATGGAGTCTCGCTCTGTCACCCAGGCTGGAGTGCAGTGGCACAATCTTGGCTCGCTACAACCTCCACCTCCCGGGTTCAAGTGATTCTCCTGCCTCAGCCTCATGAGCAGCTGGGATTATAGGCACCCACCACCACACCCGGCTAATTTTTGTGTTTTTAGTAGAGATGGGGTTTCACCATCTTGGCCAGGCTGGTCTCGAACTCCTGACCTCAGGTGATCCACCCACCTCAGCTTCCCAAAGTGCTGGGATCATAGGCATCAGCCACCACACCCGGCCGTGAGAGAGTTTTTGAGTCTCCAAAACAAATGTTCATCCTTTCCTGAACAGAGATTTTCTAAGAGGATCCCAATTATAAAGTTGTCAGGCTGTCTGTGTTAGAACCCTAATTCTGCTACTTGCCAGCTGCTTGACCTTGAGCAAGTTATTTAATTCCATGTGCTTCAATCTCATTTATAAAATAAGGATAATAATAGGACCTATAAGATTATTGTAGGCTGGGTGCGGTGGCTCACACCTGCAATCCCAGGACTTTGGGAGGCCAAGGTGGGAGGATCACTTGAGATCAGGAGTTCAAGACCAGCCTGGCGGACATGGTAAAACCCCGTCTCTATTAAAATACAAAAAATTAGCCAGGCATGATGGTGCGTACCTATAGTCCCAGCTACCCAGGAGGCTGAGGCATGAGAATTGCTTGAACCCAGGAGGTAGAGGTTACAGTGAGCTGATTTTGTACCACTGCACTCCAGCCTGGGTGACAGAGACTCTGTCTCAAAAAAAAAAAAAATTGTTGTAAACATTAAAAGAGATAATTATAATACAGAGTAGGCAAATAGTAAACAATAGTTATGATTCTTACTTTTCTATGTGTATGTTTTTTCACTTCCTAATATTTTTCTGGATGCGGGTTTGATTCTGTATTAGGTTCAGAGCATCATTCGCTCCCAAACCAGTATGGGAATGCGCCATAGAGATCGTCCGACTACTGGCAACACCCTCAAGTCTGGCTTGTGTTCAGCCCTCACAACCTACTTTTTTGGAGCTGATCTGAAGGGAAAGCTGACAATCAAAAACTTCCTCGAATTTCAGCGTAAACTTCAGCATGATGTTCTGAAGCTCGAGGTAGGTCTTCCTTAGACTTAGTAGATCCATCACATGTGGAGCTGATGGGCAGGAGGGCCTGTACTATAGGCATTCTTTCCATTTACCTCCAGCTGTGAGAACTGATTGGTTTGAAGCTTATCAGTGATTTATAAACTGACAGCAGATAGGAAACAACATGTTCTGTGAAAATGTCATGAAGTGAAGTATTTCTGGAATCGAAAACCAAAAACCTCTAAGTTGAAAATCTTAGCTGTCTTTGTATGCTCTGTTTGTGGAGAAAGAAACTCAGGGGTCACAGCCATTCTCAATCCAAGCATATATTCCTGCTTTTTTGTTTATTGTGTGGAAGACACCAGAAGACGGAGATGAAGAAGGATGGATAATTGCAAAGGTAGTAAGAGCTGGAAACACAAAATGTCAGAATAAAAATATGTGTGCTTAATAAAAGTATATGTGCTTAACCAGGCACAGTGGCACACACCCATAGTCCCAGCTACCCAGGAGGCTAAGGTGGGAGAATCGCTTGAGCCCAGGAGTTTGAGAGCAGCCTGGGCAACACAGTGAGATCCTGTCTCTTTAATTGTTTAAGGCAATGTTGCTGAGAGTTGCGAAGGTATCTTACTGTGTTTTGGGATTTACAAGTTTACTTTTCCATTTAAAGTTTAGACCATCATGCTATTCTAGCTATTTATTCTATTCCATTCAAAACATTGATCAAAGCCTTCTATATGTATTTTTGTCTAGAGACAAAAATCTGGTCTCTAATTTCTTGACATTTTTAAAAATTCTCTTACACTGGTGTTTCCCAACCTTTTTTTTTTTCTTTTTTTTTTTTGAGACAGTCTTAACTCCATCAGCCAGGGTGGAGTGCAGTGGCATGATATGATCTTGGCTCACTGCAACCTCCACCTCCCAGGTTCAAGCAATTCTCCTGCCTCAGCCTCTCGAGTAGCTGGAATTACGGGCATGTGCCACCACACCCGGCTAATTTTATATTTTTATTAGAGATGCAGTTTCACCATGTTGGCCAGACTGGTCTTGAACTCCTGACCTCACGTGATCCTCCTGCCTCGGCCTCCCATAGTGCTGGGATTACAGGTGTAAGCCACTGCACCCAGCCTCTCTTTTTCTTTTAACACACGCCCTACCTTAATATTATTTGGAATTTCAAAACATTAAATACTGTAACTAAAACAGGTGAAAATATTGGAGAAAGGTGCTATGTTGTTTTTAAACTATATATGTTACTTCTGTATCTGCTTTCCCATGTTTCCCCAAGATTCTTATATATGATTTCACCTTTTCCACCCACTTGTCTCAATTGTGTTGTTTCATTCAATGTCGTTTTGTTGTAACATTGATGAGCGGGAACAAATCGATTTCCCCCTAGAGCCACTGTCTGTGCGGAGTCCCCTGTCTGAGTTTTCCCTGAGTACTCCAGTTTCCTCTCATATCCCAAAGATGTACATGTTCAGTGCACTGGAGTGTCTAAATGGTCCCAGTCTAAGAGAGTGGGTGTGTGTGAGTGTGCCCTGAGATGGAGCGGCATCTTGTCCGGGGTGGGTTCCTGCTTTGCACCCAGAGCAGCCAGGATAGTCTCTGATCATCCTCCATCCTGAACTGGAATAAGCATGTTAGAAAATGAAAGAATGCAAATTATTGTGAAATAAACTCATAAAGTAGATGATAAACAACGCAGTGCAAAAGCTCTCAGTGAGCCTGCTGTATTGATTATTGTTTATGTTTGAACTTCATGGTAGGAGGAGGTACTTATTACAGTTTTCACTTTGCAAACATTTATTTTTTGATTTAACCCACCACCACTATGACCACCGACATCTAATCACTAAAAATTGGGTAAATGACTATCTTACTTGTTTTTATCAATCTTTCTTAGATCTATATATGGCTCACATTTATTTCAGTGTTTACTATTAGAAGTGTTTTGGGTCTTTATTTAGAAATTTGGTGATGCCTTTGTTTTCGTTTTAAGATGGAGTCTTGCTCTGTCTCCCGAGCTGGAGTGCAGTGGCACGATCTCCACTCACTGCAGCCTCCACCTCCTGGGTTCAAGTGATTCTCCTGCCTCAGCCTCCTGAGTAGCTGGGATGACAGGCGTGCCCCACCACGCCCAGCTAATTTTTGTATTTTTAGTACAGTCAGGGCTTTACCATGTTGGCCAGGCTGGTCTCGAACTCCCAACCTCAGGTGATCTGCCCACCTTGGCCTCCCAAAGTGCTGGGATTACAGGTGTGAGCCACCACTCCCAGCCATGGTGATGTTTTTGTGACCAGCAATATTCCATGGGAAATTAACTCTCATCTTTATCAATTAGCCTGTGATAACATTGGTTTTGTTATGCATTGTTTGTTATGCATTGTTTCACTCAAAGTCTCAGTTTCCTAGAACCTAGTGAAGACGTACTGTATAGTAAAAGGTCAGTAAATGTTTGCCATGTTGAAAAGTTCTACAGCTTCCCTATTCCTTTTTTTCTTTCTTTTTTTTTTTCTTAACTAAATATTGTATAGGATTTTCTTTTTTTCAGTACCTTTACATGAACCAAACCCAGCTTCCCTATTCTAACTTCCTTTGCACAGCTGGATAGATAACTTCTCTGTCTAGTGAAAAGCTCAAGGCTAAGTAAGTATCAGGAAAGGTTAAGTGCTTAGACTTCAAAGGGTTTTTTCTTCATCGCATACAGAGGAATGTGACACATCAGCCTAGAAAATCACTTGAAAAGATTTCAACAATAATAGAAGCAAAAGTCATTATCTGGTCAGCTCTCAGTAAACCAGAAAATTAGTCATAAATTAATCGTAATACCTCAGTTTCTAAATATTCTAGTTAGCGACATTTTCCTTTTGTCTAGTTGTACATAGAGGGCTCTATCTTCAGAATAACCACAGTACTCTTGTTTTTTGCCAGTTACCTTGACACAGTAAACTGTAGCAGATCATGGAGTTCAAAATATAACTTCACAGAATGAAGAAAATGTATGTCCAATAGCATTTAAGTATTATGCTTCCAGAGCTTTATTTGGAAATGGTAACATTACTATTTTTACCCTATGGAAAACATATACTTCTGAGGCAGTGAATTTTATTTTGTTCACTGATTTATATTGGGTATTTTTATATATAAAATATACTAGATATGTTACAACAAATATACACACACACACACACATACACACACACAAAGGCATAGTGCTTACCTTTGTGAAGTTTGCATTCTTATAGGAATGTTCCAATATACTCCTCAGAGTATAGAAGAAAGAAGTAGACCTCATCTAACAATGTTTGTGTAAGAGTTAGTATGTTCTAGGGTTCAAGTCGTATGCCTTGCCTTCCTAGTATGCATATATACCCAGACTGGTCTTCTTTGGTAGTATTTGTAACATAATCTGGGAATGTAAGTGATTTACCTTATTAATTATGTAATTACAATTAAACAGAGTGTAGGTCCAAAAAATGTAGTTAAAGAAGCACAAACTAGGGTAATACTTTTAGCAAAAACAAAAACAAACAAAGAAATTTTAAAAAAACAATAAAAACAAAAAAACTTTTAGCAAAAACATACAGGGTCAACCAGAGCACTGAGCAGGTGCCAGCCTGATCACAATCTAAACCAACACTTGTTCCTAGAAACACAAATGAGAGCCTAGAGAAAGAGAGCACAGGACTTTTGTCTTGCATACTGAGATGCTATAGAGTTGAAAGCCCACTAACATATTGTGTAGAAGGCCAGGCACAGTGGCTCACGCCTGTAATCCCAGCACTTTGGGAGTCCAAGGGGGGCGGATCACGAAGTCAGGAGATTGAGACCATCCTGTCCAACATGGTGAAACCCCATCTCTACTAATAACACAAAAAACTAGCCGGGCATGGTGGCACGTGCCTGTAGTCCCAGCTACTCAGGAGGCTGAGGCAGGGGAATCACTTGAACCGGGGAGGTGGAGGTTGCAGTAAGCCAAGATTGCACCACTGCACTCCAGCCTGGTGACAGAGCAAGATTCCGTCTCAAAAAAAACATATTGTGTAGCATGCCCATGAGGGAAAATATTATAAAGCAGATTAGGGGTTTCATACATGTGTTCCTACATATAGCCTACAGCCAAATGCAGAAAAAAAGAGATGTAAAAGGCAATCGTATCTAAGATACTTACTCTAGAAGGCTCTCTTTTGTTTGACATTGATGTGGAACTATTGTAGGCTTTGGACCAAGATGTGCTAAGACTGTTCCTTTTGCCAGTCAGCAGTTCCTCATGTGAGAGACCAATAGACTCTTGTGAAAGAATGCAGCCTAACATGTAGTAAGTGTTCTGTAAGTGGCTAGTAATACTGAATCCACTCTTCCCATATCATGGCATAAGTCTAGTGCTATGGTTTCATTATACACCACCCCACCCCCCCAACCAAAGTTCATGTATTGGAAATTTATTGCTGTTGTATCACTGTTAAGAGGCAGGGGCTTTAAGAGGTGATTAGGTCATGAGGGCTCTGCTATCATAAATGCATTAATGTCATTTTCATGGAAGTGGCTATTACTGTGGTAGTGGGCTCCTGATTAAAGGGTAAGTTTGGCCCCCATTTACCCTCTGTCTTACATGTTTGCTTGCCCATCCACCATGAAAGGACCCCTGCCAGATATTGGTGCTATGCTCTTGGACTTCCCAGCCTCCAAAACCATGAGCCAAATAAACTTCTGTTCTTTATCAATTATCCAATTTGTGGTATTCTTTTATACCAGCAGAAAATGGACGAAGACATCCAGTAGAATAAGTACCTTCTTATTGATGACCTCCTTATGTAAAATTTCATCAGTCAGTACTGTGTCTTCCCAACTACATTTGTAGTTCTTTGAGGAAGCATGACTAGCAGCAAGAGTATAGGCTTTAGCGCTAATGAGGCCTTGGTTAAAATTTTGGTCCCACCACTTACTGGCTATGTGATGTTTGATTAGTTATTCATTCTCTCAGAGCCTGGCTCCTCATTTGTAAAACAGGGCAATGGTTAAGTGAGATGATGTTTGTAATGGGATGAATTGTGTCCCATCAAAATTCCAAAATTCCTATGTTGATGTCCCAACCCCCAGTATCTCAGAATATGACTTTACTTGGAGATAAGGTCTTTAAAGAGGTGATTGCATTAAATGAGGGGAAGAGTGGGCTCTAATCCAACCTGACTGGTGTCCATATAAGAAGAAGAAATTTAGGCACAACAAAAAGACCCAAGAGACAATCATGTGAAGAGGCAGCCAGAAGGCAGTCATCTGTAAGCCAAGGAGAGAAGCCTCAGAGGAAACCAACCCTGCTGACCCCTTGAACTTAGTATAGCCTCCAGAACTATGAGAAAAAGTCCTAGTCTGTAGTATTTTGCTATGGGAGCCTTAGCAAACTAATAAAATATTTCATACCTAACACCACCTGGCATGCACTGTGCCTTTAATAAGTGTGTTCACCTTCCCATTTATACCCACTGCCACCTAGTATGGCAACAGGCATATAAATAGGTCATCTCACTTGGATGATTGAAAGGCCTTACTTTCATGTTGAAATAGTTTTCTGATAAAACTTCTGGAAAATGGCAGCAATTTTTGTTTTTATGAAACACTTTTAATTTCACTTTTCTAAGTTTGGGTAATTTCTCCTTTCATTGAGTATGAAATATAATCTCATCATCACAGCCAAGAGGAAAACAGAAATGATTAATAGTATCTTAATAACTTTTGTATGGGTTTTATAATTCCACCATTCTTTCTATCCATCTCTCACTAGCTTCATTTCATTACTTACCTACTTTAAAACTTCAGATCCAGGAGATTTATTGTTCCATTTAGTTATTTCTGTCTTTTTCTCATCACAGTAGCTTTGAAAGTGAAGAGAGTGCTATTTATCTGTCAAACTTAATTTCCAGAGGGGTCAGAGAAAAGGGTTAAGTTCATGATCATTTATTGAGTACCTACTATGAGCCAGGCACTTTATATACATTACATGCCTTCTTTATTTTAATGCTCAACAACCCTGTCAGGTTTATTGATGTTTTACCCATGTTCTGTATGTAGAAACTGAAACACAAAGAGGTAAAAGTCACAGGACTATTACATGGTAGAACTAGGATTCCAACTCTGGTCTACTTCACACTGTCTTTCAGACTGAACTATTTCTGTTCTTTGTCTGATTAAGTTATTACTTTTAGTCTGAAATGGCATTTCTGGACCTGATTTATTTGGGACTCTAAAGAAAAATAAAATTTTCTGAATTTTAGAGACAGAAAAAGACCAAATTTCTGGAATATGTACAGTCTACCTTCTTCAGAATCATCTTTTACCAATTTCTTTGCCACTCAAGTCTTATGACTGTGAAGAAATACACTGTTCTTTTGTGCTTGCAAGATACTACCTGAACTAGCCATTTAATTATATTTAATCACAAGAATTATTAGCTGCTGGATTTTACAGCTATTTTAATGCTGTTAATTCTGATCTTTTTTTTTTTCATTCTACCCTTTTTTCTTTATTTGGGAACTCAAAAAACAGGTTTAAAAGAATGACTTAAGAATATAAGGTTGGTTTTTAAAATTCTCTTTTAAGAGTATTAAAAATTTCATCTAAGGCTATTGAGAACTATTGAGTTCCTTGGAGATAGGTGCTAAATCTAATTCCAGTTAATATATTCATTGATTTCTTAATGACTGTAGCAAGTAGGATGTCAGTCAAAACTGAAAGGCATTAGAAAATTATTTGAAAGATTATGGTTAATTTTAATTTGAGAGGGGTAAGGGGGAAAAGGAGCTGTCATATCAAAAAAAAAAAAAGCAAAAACTAATTTGTAGAAGAAAGAAGCAGCCAACTCCAGAATATAAGACAAGGACACTGAAAAGGTATTGTCTAATAGAATTCCAGTCTGTAGCATGACCTTGCTTATAAGCTGGGATTCACGTGCTTATCAAATAACCAATAAAATTGTTACATTTTGTCTGGGCACGATGGCTCATGCCTGTAATCCCAGCACTTTGAGAGGCCAAGGCAGGCAGATAACCTGAGGTCAGGAGTTTGAGACCAGCCTGGTCAACATGGCAAAACCCCATCTCTACTAAAAATACAAAATTAGCCGAATGTGGAGGCACATGCCTATAATCCCAGCTACTTGGGAGGCTGAGGCAGGAGAATCACTTGAACCCAGGAGGCAGAGGTTGCAGTGAGCTGAGATCATGCCATTGTACTCCAGTCTCATGCCATTGCACTCCAGGGCAACAAGAGTGAAACTCTGTCTCAAAAAAAAAAAAAAAAAATTGTTATGTTTTAAGAAGCATGAGTGTCAATTATCTAAAGGTAAATTGGGTATGATTCAGAGGATAACAGTAACTGATTTATATTTCAGTCACTGATTATATTTCAGTCTTCAAGAAAAAGTATTGAGGTTAACTAGATTTGTTCAATCAGAAAGAAAAAGAGAGATATAAAGAACTATGTTAATTATTCTCATCTGTCAATGAGAATAGAGACAAGGCCGGGTGCAGTGGCTCACTTCTGTAATCCCAGCACTTTGGAAGGATGAGGCAGGTGGATCACCTGAGGTCAGGAGTTCGAAACCAGCCTGGCCAACATGGCGAATCCCCGTTTCTATTAAAGATACAGAAAATTAGGCCGGGAGCAGTGGCTCATGCCTGTAATCCCAGCACTTTGGGAGGCCGAGTGGGTGGATCACCTGAGATCAGGAGTAAGAGACTAGCCTGGCCAAGATGGTGAAACCCCATCTATACTAAAAATACAGAAATCAGCCGGGTCTGGTGGCACATCCCTGTAATCCCAGCTGCTTGGGAGGCTGAGGCATGATAATTGCTTGAGCCCGGGAGGTGGAAGTTGCAGTGAGCCAAGATCGCACCATTGCACTCCAGTCTCGGCAGCAGAGTGAGACTCTGTCTCAAAAGACAAAACAAAACAAAACAAAAAAAACAGAAAATTAGTCAGGCGTGGTGGCATACGCCTGTAATCCCAGCTACTCGGGAGGCTGAGGCATAAGAATTGCCTGAACCCAGGAGGTGGAGGTTGGAATGAGCCAAGATTGCACTACTGCACTCCAGCCTGGGCAACAGAGTAAGACTTCGTCTCAAAAAAAAAAAAAAAAAGAATAGAGATAAAAAAAATGAAGGTATTAAGTTAAATATCAAGGAGCTTTTTAAAAAAATTATAACTACAACTAAATGATTAAAAGTACCTAAAGAGATTCTAGAATCACCCACCCTTTAAATCATCAAGTTGACATCTTTCTACCCATCTTTTTAAAGTGCTAAAGTAGAATTAAATCTGTCTGATGCAACAAACGACCGTATCAAGGGACATGCCTCAGCTCCTTTCCTGGCCAAAATATTATAGAAAAGGAGACCAGAAGGCAAGAAGGCTTTCAATCAAACGCTTGCTGGAACTAGAACACTCTTTGGCAAAGTAGGTTTCTTTTTGCACTGATAGCCCAGTTTTGTTTGTTTTGTTTTCTGGGGAAGTGTAAACTAAATGATGAGACCTGACTCTTGATTTAATTAAATCCAAGAAACAAAATGATATGTTCAATGACATTTCCTTTAGTTTTGTACTTCCACTTTGCCTCTACAAAGCAGAATGTGGGTAGTTTCTTATTCCATCCTTAGAGGTTTCCAGTTTGACTTTTCCAAAAATTGGAAGAGTTTGTTAAAGAGTACAGTAGTCCTCCCTTATCTGCAATTTCTCTTTCTAAGGTTTCAGTTACCTGCCGTCAACTGTAGTTCAAAAATATTAAATGGAAAATTCCAGAAATAAACAGTTCGTAACTTTCAGATTGCATGCCTTTCTGAGTAGTGCGATAAAATCTCATGAGGTCCCACTTGTTCTGCGGGAACATGAATGATCTCTTTGTCAGCATATAGAGGCTGTCTGCACTGCCCACCCCTTAGTCACTTAGTAGTCATCTCTGTTACCAGATTGACTGTTGCAGTGTTGGAGTGCTTGTGTTTAAGTAACCTTTATTTTATTTACTAATGGCCCCAAAGCACAAGAGTAGTGATGCTGGTAATGCAGATGTGCCAAAGAGAAGCTGTAAAGTACTTCCTAAAAGGTTGAAAGTTCTCAATAAGGAAAGGAAAAAAATTGTATGGTGAGGTTGCTAAGATCTATGGTAAGAAAAAATCTCCTAGCTGGGAAATTATGAAGAAGGAAAAAAAATTATGCTAATTTTGCTGTTATATCTCAAACTGCAAAAGTTATAGCCACAGTGTGTGATAAGTGCTTAGTTAAGATAGAAAAGACTTTAAATGTGTGAATGAAAGACCTGAACAAGGGCCAGGCATGGTGGCTCATGTCTGTAATCCCAGTACTTTGGGAGGCCGAGGCAGGCGGATCACCTGAGGTCAGGAGTTTGAGACCAACCTGGCCAAATGGTGAAACTCTGTCTTTACTAAGAATACAAAAATTAGCCAGGTGTGGTGGCACGTGCCTGTAATCCCAGCTACTAGGGAGGCTGAGACAGGAGAATCACTTGAACCTGGGAGGCGGAGGTTGCAGTGAGCCAAGATTGTGCCACTGCACTCCAGCCTGGGTGACAGAGTGAGACTATTTCAAAAAAAAAAAAAAAAAAAAGACCTGAACAGAAACATGTGTCATGTGATGGCAAATGGGTTCAGTACTATTCTTGGTTACAGGCATCCACTGGGTATCTCAGAATGCATCTCCCAGGGATAAGAATGACAGCCATACTTGTTTCTTTTGGGTATTTATAACTTCAATGAGCCGGGTATATGTTTAAAGGTTTTTACCAAAAAAAAAAAAAAAACAACAACAACAACTATGGGCTAGGCATGGTGGCTCATACCTATAATCCCAGCACTTTTGGAGGCCAAGGCAGGAGGATCATTTGAGGCCAGGAGTTCAAGCCTGGCCAACATGGCAAAACCCTGTCTCTACTAAAAATACAAAAAAATTAGCCAGTCATAGTGGTGTACACCTGTAATTCCAGCTACTCGGGAGGCTGAGGCATGAGAATCATTTGAACCCAGGAGGTGGAGGTTGCAGGGAGCCAAGATCACACCATTGCACTCCAGCCTGGGCGACAGAGTAAGACTCCATCTCAAAAAAATTTTTTTTTCCTCAGGAGTTTTTATATCAGTCACCCATGTCTTGATAACAACATTCTTTGAAACTAATTCTATTTTCTCTATATATACACATCATGGGGTAGGTCCAATATCTTGCTCTGATGAGATCAGGTTAGCTCTCAGGGTGAGCTAGTTTAATGAGACAATGTATAAAATCCAAAGCCAAACTCTGATTTAATTTCTTGCAATTCCCTTTATTCTCTCCAGCTCAAGTTTGCTATCATTTATGGCTTATAGGTTCTCTGGTTGTAAAATCAAACTGAAAATACTATATAGTTATGTATCGCTTAATGATAAATTGTGAGAAATGCATTGTTAGATGATCTCGTCATTGTGCAAACATCATAGAGTGCATTTACACAAACCTGGATGGTATAGCTATATGGTATACAGGTATACCATAGGCTATATGGTATAGCCTATTGCTCCTATGCTACAAACCTATACAGCATGTTACTGTACTGAAATAATTACTGTATTTTACTAGTACAGTATTTTTAGAAAAACATAAAGCATTTAGTCAACATGTACTGCTTTCTCCTTGCAAAAATCTGGTGAGGAAATGCCACAGCAAGCATTATTTAACCTAATGTGTATATGTATGCGTGTATGTATACGTGTGTGTGCGCGTGTGAGCACACGTGCATGTGTATAAAAGAACTGTAACAATTCTTTTTTTTTTTTTTTTCTTTTTTTTTGAGACAGAGTCTTGCTCTGTCACCCCAGCTAGAGTGCAGTGGTGCAATCTCGGCTCACTGCAACCTCTGCCTCTTGGGTTCAAGTGATTCTCCTGCCTCAGCCTCCTGAGTAGCTGGGATTACAGGCGTGTGCCACCACGCCTGGCTAATTTTTGTATTTTTAGTAGAGATGAGGTTTCACTATGTTGGCCAGGCTGGTCTTGAACTCCTGACCTCAAGTGATCCACTTGCCTCAGCCTCCCAAAGTGCTGGGATAACAGGCGTAAGCCACCGTGCCCGGCCAACAATTCTTTACAAAACAAGGCAATTGTAAAACAATGGTAAGTATTTGTGTAAGTAAACATATCTAAGCATAGAAAAAGCAGAGTAAAAATATGGTATAAAAGATTTTTAAAAAATGGTACATCTATAAAGGCACTTACCATGAATGGGGCTTGCAGGACTGGAAATTGGTTTGGTTGGGTCAGTGAATGAATGATGATGCGTGTGATCTAAGACATTGCTATACATTACTTCAGACTTTATATACACTGTACACTTAGGGTATACTAAATTTATAAAACAAAGTAACTGCATTGCAACCTCACAACATCACTAGGTGATAGGAATTTTTCAGTTCCATGATAATCTTATGGGAACGCCATTATATATGCAGTCTGTCATTGACTGAAATGTCCTTATGCAGCACATGACTGTATATGGTAGAATCTCCATGGTTATGTAAAGCTCCTTTGTAAATGCAACCTTGATAATATCTTGATAATTATTCAGTAAAAGTGTGCCAAAAAGTGCTTTTTTGTTTCAGACCTTTTGGAGAATGAAGGAAAAATTTTAAGAGTGACACTTTGTAGCTTAAATATATTATGTGGGCAAAGTTTTTTAAAGGCATTATCACTTCTGAATCTGACCTTTCAGATGGATCATTAAAAGTGCGGCCGGGCGCCGTGGCTCACGCCTGTAATCCCAGCACTTTGGGAGGCCGAGGTGGGCAGATCACCTGAGGTTGGGAGTTCGAGACCAGCCTGACCAACATGGAGAAACCCTGTCTCTACTAAAAATACAAAATTAGCTGGGCATGGTAGCACATACCTGTAATCCCAGCTACTCGGGAGGCTGAGGCAGGAGAATCGCTTGAACCCGGAAGGCGGAGGTTGCAGTGAGCCGAGATCGTGCCATTGCACTCCAGCCTGGGCAAGAGTGAAACTCTGTCTCAAAAAAGAAAAAGTGCAGAAGACTCATAGAGATTGATATTTTTCTTTGATTTGCAGATAGCTTTGCAATTCCAAAGTCAATGATATGTTAGTGATGCCTTTGTAATATTTGTCAATCCCCAGGATTTTCCTGTTATCAGATGTCTTTAATGTTACATTTTAAGTTCATTTGAAACTGGCCACAAGATAAAAGGAGCTCATAAATAAGTCATGAAGTTTTGATTTTTCTCCATGGAAACTTTTCCTCAATCAGTCTTTCAAATAGTCTTAGCAACATCTTTTTAGTAAAACCCAGGTGCTTCTCAACTTATGAATAAGCTCTATACCAGTGTATAAAAAGTTCTTAGGTCATTTATTTGGAATTCAGAATGCAGGAATAAATTTTTAGTCTCACATACAGCAGAATATTCAAGGTACCACAGAAAGGTAATACAGTGAAATGAAAAGTAGTATAGAAGAAGGTGATTACAAATTTATAGTTCAGTGTTTCATCTATATATACACTTCTAGCTACAACAGTCCGTGGCTACAGACTTCTGTCAGTCTCGAGCATATGTGTAGCATATAGTCAAACAAAAGTTTCAGTACATACTAAAAATACTAGCTAGCACTTCCTGAGAGCTTACCATAAGTCAGACACTATTCTAAGTGCTTTATGTACAGATGCTCCTTCACTTATGATGATGTTTCAGTAAATCCATCATAAGTCAGAAATGCCCTTAACCAGCTACTTGGGAGGATAAGGTGGAAGTATTACCTGAGTCGGAGGAGGTCAAGGCTATAGTGAGCTGTGATTGCCCCACTGCACTCCAGCCTGGGTGACAGAGTGAGACCCTGGCTCAAAAAAAAAGAAAAGAAATACATTTAGTACCCCAATAAACCCACCATAAAGTTCAAAAATTGTTAAGTGGGACCATTGTAAGTTGGGGGCTGTCCGTACGTTGTTTCATTTGATCTTCACAATGCTATGAGGTTAGTATTTAATAAATGAGGAAATTGAGGCACAAAGAGGCTAAATAACTTACTCAAAGTCTCACACATGATAAAGGTGGAGCTGAGATTTGATTCCAGGCAGTCTAGCTCCAGAGTCTTTTTGTTGTTGTTGTTTGTTTGAGATGGAGTGTTTCACTCTTGTTGCCCAGGCTGGAGTGCAGTGGCATGATCTCGGCTCACTGCAACCTCCGCCTCCCTGATTCAAGTGCTTCTCCTGCCTCAGCCTCCCGAATAACTGGAACTACAGGTGCCTACCACCACACCCGGCTAATTTCGTGTATTTGTTTCACCATGGTGGCCAGGCTGGTCTCAAACTCCTGACCTCAGGTGATCCTCCTGCCTTGGCCTCCCAAAGTGCTGGGATTACAGGCATGAGCCACTGTGCCCAGCTCAGAGTCTTTTCTTAACTACTAATAATTTTACACTAGTTTTCCAGGAACTGTGGTAAATGCTTAAGATACAAAGATGAGAAAAACATTGTTCTGCTTTCAAGAAGCTTATAAAGGTAGGATAAATGAACAAGAAATACTTGCACAGTGCATAAGTAAAGTTCAGTTGTAGAGATATGTATATGGTACAATGAGAACATAAACTGGGACATGTGAATCAGTCTGTGAAGTAAGAGAGCAGGGGACTGCTTAGTTTTCTCAGAGGTAGCATTATTTGAGTCAATTCTAACTCTGAAATTCATTCTGTCTAAAGATCAGGTAGTGGATTTTCATTTGCTCTTTGTTACAGTTGTGGAATACCCAAGAAGAGGCATTAGAGCACTCGGTAAACTTTGGGACTGGAGCCAAGAGACTGTGAGAGAGAAATGACCTTTCTCATCAAGTTTGTCCCAAGCCAGGCTTAAACTGATAGATCATCTAGGTTTTCTGATGCTGGTAAAGAGACTCTGTGCCTCAGGGCCAGGTCTGCAAAGATCATTAAGAAACATTAAAATTAGGGAGCAAGACAAGACAAGAGAAAGTTTCTTTGGGTGCTCCCAGACCTCTCTGGGCCTATAGGCAGATCAAACTTGACCTCTAGATCAGCTTGGACAAAATGATGTCCACGGTATCTGAGTAGGTCTTTTCATTTTTATCCCTCTTACAGCCATCTTTAGCTGCAGGTGCCTTTTAGAGTTACGGTCTTTGGAACTTAGGGACATTTTAAAATAAAGAATGATTGCTCATGATGACTGTGCTAATGAGTGGAAAGAAGCTTGCTTTTTTTTCTTCTTTTAACTAACTTAGCCTCAGTTAACTAGTAGATGTAATTTTTTTTCTTTCTTAGAAGAAAAAGATTTAAAAAAATAGATCTGGCCTCTGGCTTGCTACCCAGCCTTGGAGGAGTCTAGGAAGTCTAGACAATGTCCTAGGAGCCAGAGCCAGCTCTGCAGTCATTTGTGAATGAGTTATGTATCATATGCAGCCTTTTGAATTCATACTTTGAGCAAATACCACTTTAAAGGGTCATAAATTATATCAGGTTATATCCTCTGAATTCATTTAACAGCACAGAAATGAATATTTGTCATCTCTTATTTCTCATTATTTTTCTTATTATTGGATGCCTTTTCTCCCACCCCACCCATAATCTCTGTATCTGTTTTGTATCAATCTACCACACATTAACATGAATGTGTTTTTTTATTAAAGCTACATGACTAATGAAATATAAACTAGTTCAGTCATTTCTAAGCATGAGAGAGAGGGAGAGAGAGAGAGCTGTGCAAAATAAAAACAAAAGTACATTCTAGGTTACAAGCTATCTTTTTAAATAAATAAAAATGCATTCTAGGGAAATAGAGCAACCAATGCAAAGAAGGAAGGAAGAAGATGGTGCTTTTGGGAAACAAAAACAAAATGCAGTAGCCAGGTCATGAAGTATTTTGAATGGTGCACTGCAGATATTTGGACACTTTATCCTAAAACCTATAGGGAACCATTGAAAGGTATAAAGTGAGAAGTGGCATGATCAGATTTGGATTTTTAGAAAGATCACTCTAGCAACACTGTAAAGTATGGATAAGCAAAGAGGGAAAATAGATAGTTACTGCAGTTGTCTAAGGAGAAAATCATAAGGTAGTCTTAGGAAAGGGGAGAGAGAAAAGGGAGTCGCTTTGGCAGCTGGCAGTTTGGCAGTTGGTATGAAAGAGCAGAATTCAGGTAATCCCATTCACTGAGATAGAGAACATAGGAGGAGAAGTAGGTTTGCTTAAAGAAATGTTGAGTTCTCTCTTGGACATTTTGAGTTTGAAGTATTCATGAGACACCTCAATAGCTTTCTCTACAGGCAATTGGATATATGAATTTGGCAATCAGTAATGTGGGTGGAATTAGAGATACGGTATTATTAGCATATAGGAGTTGGTTGATACATTGGGAATTGATGAGCTCACTCAAGGACAGTGTATAATTTACATGAAGCAAAAAAGAAAGTGAGGGACAGAGTGCTATCCTTATATTTAAGTTGTACAGAATAAAGTAAATGAGCCAGGATGGGCCAGAGATCAGAAGGATGGGTCTCAGCCAGATCACTCTCATATCCAGCTAACGACGTGAAGCACAAGGGTAAAGAAACAGGAAACTGCTGGTATTTGTGAGATAAGGTTGTAAAGAGACAGCTGTAAAAAATGTTTTCAGGAGTAAGTGCACAATAAGTATTTGTCAAAAAACTAATCAATATTCAATAAGGTTATTTGGTTTTTTGGTTTTTTGGTTTTGTTTTTGTTTTTGAGATGGAGTCTCACTCTGCCGCCCAGGCTGGAGTGCAGTGGTGTGATCTTGGCTCACTGCAACCTCCGCCTCCTGGGTTCAAGCAATGCTCCTGCCTCAGCCTCCCAAGTAGTTGAGACTATAGACATGCGCCACCACGCCCAGCTAATTTTCGTATTTTTAGTAGAGATGGGGTTTCACCATGTTGGCCAAGCTGGTCTTGAACTCTTGACCTCAAGAGATCCACCTGCGTTGGCCTCCCAAAGTGTTGGGATTACAAGCGTGAGCCACCACGCCCAGTCTAGGTTTCTTTTTTAATGAAGGCTAGGTGCAGTGGCTCATGCCTGTAATCCCAGCATTTTGGGAGACCAAGGCGGGCGAATCACTTGAGCTCAGGAGTTTGAGATCAGCCTGGGCAACATAGGAAGATAATGTCTCTACTAAAAAAATACAAAAAAAAATGGTAGCTGGGTATAGTGGCATGCACCTGTGGTCCCAGCTACTTGGGAGGCTGAAGTGGTTGGATCAATTGAGTCCAGGAGGTCTGAGGCTGCAGTGAGCCATGATCGTGACACTGGACTCCAGCCTGGGCAACAGAGTGAGACCCTGTATTTATTTAAAAAAAAAAAAAACAAGAACCGCATTTGAATTATTCTGTGACCCTGGGAGCCTTATTAGAAGAGGAGTTAAGGAAGAATCATTGACCTATACTTCCTGGCATCTCTGTCCAGTCTTAATACTGTTTGCAGCTTTCTACCCTTTAAAGTTTGAAAGCCTTCCAGAAAATTGCCAACTTCACAATCATCATGTTGATCAGAGTTTTAATCCCAAAGCAGTGATTTCCAGTATACGCAACTGGAAAAATAAATGAGGTATATATATTAAATTCATTGTGCTGGATTATATTGATCAGTGAGATGTTTTGATAATATTTTCCAAGTTTCCATGTAGATATATTATGGAGCGCATGTCAGAAATTAAGGAAGAAACTAAAGTAGTTTCCTTGAATATAGGATATTGGTCATGTTCTCTTTATTGGACATCATATAACACTAATACAGAGTGTTGCAGTCATCATTCCTAAGTGTTAATATGCTGTTATTAATATTATTATGCTATTATTTTCTTTCCAATATAGAAATGTTTTTCTTTTCTTTTTTTCTTTTTTTGAGACGGATTTTTACTCTTATTGTGCAGGCTGGAGTGCATGGCATGATCTTGGCTCACTGCAACCTCCGCCTCCCAGGTTCAAGCAATTCTCCTGCCTCAGCCTCCTGAGTAGCTGGGATTACAGGCACATGCCACCACACCTGGCTAATTTTTGTTTTTAGTAGAGACAGGGTTTCACCATGTTGGCCAGGCTGGTCTCGAACTCCTGACCTCAGATGATCCGCCCGCCTCAGCTTCCCAAAGTGCTGGGATTACAAGCATGAGCCACTGCGCCCGGCCTAGAAATACTTTTCATGGAATTTCTTTGCTATTAAGGTTGGGCAAACAGCAAACTGAGAAATTTTGGAAGCAGCTTATTTGCTGTAGTGGAATTACTGTGCCCATTGGTGTTTTTTTGTTGTGGTGGTGGTGACTATCTCTCTCTCTGTCTCTCTCTCTGTCTCTCTCCCCACTCTTTCTCTCTCTCTCCCTCTCCCTCCCACCCCTTTTTCTCTGATAAAATGCTATTTGGGATGAATTAAAGCTAATAGGGTTAGTTGAACAGTTGTACTTGTTCAAGATAATGTGGCTCGTTCTGTGACCCCAGCTTGGTGTTGGTGTTGCTCCTCCTGCTCAGGCACTAGTGGTTCTTAAAAGTAGGAAGTAAGCCCTGGTGTGATGGCTCATGCCTGTATTCCCAGTACTTTGGGAGGCCAGGGTGGGAAGATCACTTGAGTCTATAGAGTTCGAGACCAGCCTGGGCAACATAGTGAGACCCATCTCTACTACCAAAAAAAAAAAAAAATTGGCCAGCTACTTGGGAGGCTCCCAGCTACTTGGGAGGCTGAGGCAGGAGGATTGCTTAAGCCCAGGAGGTTGAGGCTGCAGTGAGCTGTGATTGCATCCTGCACTCCACCCTGGGTAACAGAGTAAGTCCCTGTCTCTTAAAAAAAAAAAAAAAAGTAGGAAGTAAGACAGTTTCTAACCCACTCCTTCTAAAATTAGAGCTCTACAACTGTATTAGCAACCTATTATTGCATAAGAAATTACCCTAGGCTGGGCGTGGTGGCTCTTGCCTATAATTCCGTCAATTTGGGAGGCTAAGGCAGAAGGATCGCTTGGGCCCAGGAGCTTGAGACCAACCTGGGCAATATAGTGAGATCTCGTTTCTACCAAAAACAAACAAAACACACACACACACAAAATGAGCTGGGCATGGTGGTGCATCCGTGTAGTCCCAGCTACTTGGGAAGCTGGGGTGGGAGGATTGCTTGAGCCTGGGAGGCTGAAACTGCAGTGAGTTGTGATCGTGCCACTGCATACCAGCCTGAGTGACAGAGCAAGACCCTGTCTCAAAAAAAATAAAAAAGAAAGAAATTACCCTAAAACATAGTTTAAAACAGCTAACATTTATTATATCACATAGTTTCTAAGGGACAAGAATCTACAAGCAGCTTAGCTGGGTAATTCTGGCTGTCTCTCATGAGATTGTAGTCTTCTAAAAGCTTGACTAGGCCTCTTCTAAGCTCACTCGCATGGCTGTAGGCGGTAGGCTCCAGTTCCTCCCTTAGTGAACCTCTTCATAGGGCTCTCATGACCTGGCAGCTGGCTTCCCACAGCACAGCCAACAGGGAATCCACACTGTCTTGTATAATCTGATCTCAGAAGTGGCATTCCATCACTTCTGCCTTATCCTTTTGGTCACAGATAGCTTCTGGTCCATTGTGGAAGGGGATTACACAAGAGTGAATATTAGGAGTAGGGGAACATTGGGAACATTCATATACAGGTTTTCTCCTATACATACTCACTGCCTTCCCCAGATTATAGGATTAGCCTCAGGAGGGCTGTGTCAAAACCAGTTCCAGCATCATAGTGTTAGACTCATTGCAAAGACCATGCCAGCAGTTTATCTTGCTACCCAGTGGTGATTTTATTTCAGACCTCATTGCCTTTCTCAACCCACTGGGACTGTTCAAAGTCACCACAGTCCTCCCCCACATGATTCATTAGCTTTGAGTCTAGTGAATAGAGAGTTGCAGCCTCATTCCCTTCCTTCCCAGAAGACACTTGCTTCCTAGTAGTATTCCAGCACTGTAGATCAGTAGTTTCTCCCTGTGTCACCAGTGCCCAGCTACATATTTTTATGATCCAGACTATCCAATGCTTGCTGTTTTCCAGTCCCAGTCCCTTCCATCTCCAGAGAAATGTGTCCTCCTATGCAGCTTTTGAATTGATGAGGAAAGCTCCTAGGATTGCTTTTTTTTTTTTCCAGGATATAGAGGTTTAGTCCCTATTATGCTATGCACCATGGTTTATTGTTGCCATTAGTAGCAGAAATATTGGACGTTTTAAATGTCATTTTACAGCCAGAAAGATATGTTTCATTTCCAGCTTGTAATTTGTTCCCTCAATTTGAGACAAATGTCTATTAATATCACTTGCAAATTTAGTATCCATCATGGCAGTATCTTGTAGCTTATTTTCTGTGATACTTTATGATAAACTTAGGAAATTCCCACTGTGATACATTGATAGTGTATAAAAAACTTAATAGATTACTTTTTACTCCAGATTCAAGGATTATATTCTCATGATACATAGAACACATGATAACATATAAAAACACTTGAATAATGAATAATGTGTCACTTAATGAGAGCCCTCTGGGTGTCTGAAGTTTTTATTTCTTTGATCTAATGAACTTTGATCTTTTTTTTTTTTTTTTTTTTGAGACAGAGTCTCACTCTTGTTGCCCAGGCTGGAGTGCAGAGGCACCATCTCGGCTCACTGCATCCTCCACCTCCCGGGTTCAAGCTTTTCCTGCCTCAGCGTCCTGAGTAGCTGGGATTACAGGCGCCCACCACCACATCTGGCTAATTTTTGTACTTTATCAGTAGAAACGGGATTTCGCCATGTTGGCCAGGCTGGTCTCCAACTCCTGACCTCAGGTGATCCACCTACCTCGGCCTCCCAAATTGCTGGAATTACAGGCGTGAGCCACCGCGCCTGGCCGAACTTTGATCTTTTAATCAGAAACTTGCTACTGTTTGGTTATCTTCTTAGCTAATTTCTAAATATTCACTTAGGTGCAAACTCTGATCTTACTCATCTGTGGTACTAACCAAAGTAATTGGAACAAACTCTGAGATCTATTAGGTATTCCCTTATCAGCTTATACTGAACTAGGTTTTTCCCAAAACTCCTAGCATTTCTCACTCAGTAGATGTGTATCAACTTGAATTTGATTGTGACTAGTTTTTGTTTTATATTTTTTATTTATTTGTTTTTTTGAGATGGAGGCTCGCTCTGTCACCCAGGCTGGAGTGCATTGGTGTGATCTCAGCTCACGGCTACCTTTGCCTCCCAGGTTCAAGCAATTCTCCTGCCTCTCCCTCCTAGATAGCTGGGACTACAGGGGCACACCACCACACCTGGCTAATTTTTGTATTTTTAATAGAGACATGGTTTCACCATGTTGGCCAGGCTGGTCTCAAACTCCTGACCTCAGGTGGTCCACCCGCCTTGGCCTCCCAGAGTGCTGGGATTACAGGCATGAGCCACCGTGCCTGGCCCACGACTACAGTTCTTTTTTTTTTTTTTTTTTAACGTGAGACGGAGTTTCACTCTTGTTGCCCAGGCTGGAGTGCAATGGCATGATCTCAGCTCACCACAACCTCCACCTCCCCAGTTCAAGCAATTCTCCTGCCTCAGCCTCCCGAGTAGCTGGGATTACAGACATGTGCCACCACACCTGGCTAATTTTGTATTTTTAGTAGAGACAGGGTTTCTCCATGTTGGTCAGGCTGGTCTCGAACTCCTGACCTCAGGTGATCTGCCCACCTCGGCCTCCCAAAGTGCTGGGATTACAGGTGTGAGCCACCATGCCCGGTCATCACGACTGCTTTTTAAATGTGAATCTAAAGTAATGTTGGGGCCGGGCGGGGTAGCTCATGCCTGTAATCCTAGCACTTTGCGAAGCAGCAGCAGATCACCTCATGTCAGAAGTTTGAGACCAGCCTGGCCAACATGGCAAAACCCCATCTCTACAAAAAATACAAACATTAGCCGGGCGTGGTGGTGTGCACCTGCAATCCCAGCTACTCAGGAGGCTGAGGCAGGAAAATCACTCGAACCAGGGAGATGGAGTTTGCAGTGAGCTGAGATCACGCCACTGCACTCCAGCCTGGGTGACAAGAACGAAACTCCATCTCAAAAAAGAATAAAAATAAAGTAGGCCAGGCACGGTGGCTCACACCTGTAATCCCAGCACTTTGGGAGGCTGAGGTGGATGGATCACCTGAGGTTGTGAGTTGGAGACCAGTCTGACCAACATGGTGAAACCCTGTCTCTACTAAAAATACAAAAAATTAGCCCAGCGTGGTGGTGCAAGCCTGTAATCCCAGCTACTTGGGAGGCTGAGGCAGGAGAATCGCTTGAACCTGGGCGGCGGGGGTTGCAGTGAGCCAGGAATGTGCCACTGCACTCCAGCCTGGGCAACAAGAGCAAAACTTCATCTCAAAAATAAATAAATAACTAAAGTAAAGTAATGTTGGGATTTTTCCAATGCTGTGGAAGTTGTACTGCTTGGTTTACTGATCTTGTCTTATACTGGCTTCAAAGAGCCTGTGAGTCTTTTTTTCTCCACCTGGAAAGGTTAATTAAAACTCTGCTAGTATAATAGCTCCACAGCTTGTCATAAAGAATATTGTGGTATATTCTTGTGCTAACTGTGGATTTGAATTAAGTTTTATAGTTCACTTTTAATATATATCTATCATCTGACAGGGTTATGATAGCTGGGGGAACAATATCTTTGGTTTTTCTCACTTGTGGGTATGTATAACCTCAAAGGTGATGTTAATGTGGTTTTGCATTCAATTTCTGCCAAAGGAAAATAATAAATTGTGGAGGTGCTTGATCTGGTGAGTAGACTAAGCCCATTTATTTGCACATGTAATCATTTATTCCCTAAAGCTAATCACATTTTACACTCACTTTGTCAACTGGGCCCAGGAGCCTCCTCTGCCTAGTGAAACATAATTAATTTCAAACTGGCATAATGGGACACACACCCTTCCAGTCTCCTCTAGATCTGCTTTATAGAGGTCATCCGAAAAAGACTCACCTTCCCACTCAGGTTTTCAGCAGTCACTAGGTCCATCTGTCAGAGGACTCGACGGGGCAGATCCTGAGAGGAGAGTAACAGTTATATGATTTTAGTAAATGAATACTGCCAGGCTATAATTAGTGTATGTCAAACCCTATTTATGAGATAGCTTCAAATACAGTATGCATTGCCTAGCGATGGGGATACATTCTGAGAAATGCATCATTAGGCGATTTCAGTGTGCAAACATCATAGAGTGAACTTACACAAACCTAGACAGCCTGTTGCTCCGAGGCTACAAACTTGTCAAGTATGTTACTGTACTGAATACCGTAGAGGGCAGTTGCAATACAATGGTAGGTAATTGTGTATTTAAACATATACACCATCATCTGTGCAGTCTCAGTGATCAAAACATTGTTATGTGGCACATGACTGTATTTGAAATACCTGCCTCTCTCTGCTGGAATGTGACAGAAGAATGTGCCGTTTCCTCATTATGTTACCATGGTGGCATCATTTTTAGTGTATTCAGTTAGGTAGCTCTGATTTAAAATACTGATTAACTTCCCTGCCTCCAAACTGAAAACAATGTGATATATAATCTTGGCCTCATGTTTATGTGGCAGTCTTCTCTGGTATGGCAAGGCCGTAGATAGCGTGTATCCTCCCTAGATGATTTGGGGCTTGTTATTGCCTCCCAGCTTCCTGACAGCTAGAGGAAGAAAAGTGAGTATTCGAATTGTAGTGAAGGGGTGGAATTGAAAATAACTAACTGGCCAGGTGCGGTGGCTCATGCTGGTAATCCCAACACTTTGGGAGGCCGAGGTAGGCAGATCACCTGAGGTCAGGAGTTCAAGACCAGCCTGGCCAACATGGCGAAACCCTGTCTCTACCAAAAATATAGAAAAAATTAGCCAGGCGTGATGGCAGGTGCCTGTAATCCCAGATACTCAGGAGGCTGAGGCAAGAGAATGGCTTGAACCCAGGTGGCGGAAGTTTCAGTGAGCAGAGATCATACCACTGCAGTCCAGCATGGGTGACAGAGAGAGACCCCATCTCAAAAAAAAAAAAAAAGAAAATATCTAACTAATGTTAATATCTTCAGCCAGGCACAGTGGCTCATGTCTGTAGTCCCAGCACTTTGAGAGGCCAAAGCAGGAGAATTCCTTGAAGCCAGGAGTTTAAGACCAGCCTGGGCAACAAAGCGAGACCCTGTCTCTATAAAAAATTTTAAAATTAGCTGAGTACAGTGGCAAGTGCCTATAATCCCAACTACGTGGGAGGCTGAGGTGGGAGGTTCCCTTAAGCCCAGGAGTTCAAGGCTGCAGTGAGCTATGATGGTACCATACACTCCAGCCTGGGTGAGAGTGAGACCCTGTCTCTTAAAAAACAACAAAAAAGAGTATCTTCATCTTCTGTGTTACATCTAGTTCTTCAACTCTGATACTCTTGAAGGTAGATCTCTGCTGCCTTTGAGAGCTATGGGAGATTTTGGGAACAGCTTCTTTAATAGTTGCCACTGCCTCTATTGTCTTATATTGGCCATTCACATGGATGCATCAGCTGTTGCAAGCCTATTAGGACCCCAAGAAGAGATGATATTAAAAACAATTTAAAGATTTAGGCCAGGCATAGTGGCTCACGCCTGTAATCCCAGCACTTTGGGAGGCTGAGGCAGGCAGATCACAAGGTCAGGAGATCGAGACCATCCTGGCCAACATGGTGAAACCCCATTTCTACTAAAAATACAAAAATTAGCTGGGCATGGTGGCACGTGCCCATAATCCCAGCTACTTGGGAGGCTGAGGCAGGAGAATCACTTGAACCAGAGAGGCGGAGGTTGCAGTGAGCTGAGATCATGCTACTTACTGTATTCCAGCCTGGCAACAGAGCGAGACTCTGTCTCAAAAAAAAAAAAAGAAAAAAAATATTTAAGGGACTGGGCACAGTAGCTCACACCTGTAATCCCAGCACTTTGGGAGGCCAAGGCAGGCGGATCACCTGAGGTCAGGAGTTCTAGACCAGCCTGGCCAACATGGTGAAATCCCATCTCTACAAAAATTAGCCAGATGTGGTGGTGCACACCTGTAATCCCAGCTACTTGGGAGGCTGAAGTGGGAGAATCACTTGAACCCGAGTGGTGGCGGTTGCAGTGAGCTGAGATCGCACCATTTTACTCCAGCCTGGATGAGAGAGTGAGATTCCATCTCAAAAAAAAAAAAAAAGAATTAAAAAAATAAAGATTTAAGGAAGTATAATTTCAAACATGAGAATATTCTGCTAGCACCAGCAAGAGAAAGACCTGCAAGGCAGAAACGAAGCATGATCTGACTTTCTTTTAGTAAAGGTTTAAGATTAGCAGTGAGAAAGCCATGCAACCACAGGCTTTGCAAGTTGTTAGAGTTAGTTTCCCGGAATGTGTATGAAGCAGAAAAGAACCTGTTTGGCACTGATAGTTTCAGTCACCTCCATTCCCACAATCACTGTCAGAAACATCATCTCGTCTGACCACCTCTCTCTGTCTCCACCACCATTCTCGTCTTTTGCTTGGGCTGCTTCAGTTGCCACCTAACTACGTGACTCATCTCGTCAATCACTCTTTTTTTTTTTTTTAATTTTATTATTATTATTATTATTATTATTATTATACTTTAAGTTTTATGGTACATGTGCCCAATGTGCAGGTAAGTTACATATGTATACATGTGCCATGCTGGTGCGCTGCAACCACCAACTCGTCATCTAGCATTAGGTATATCTCCCAATGTTATCCCTCCCCCCTCCCCCCAACCCACAACAGTCCCCGAAGTGTGATGTTCCCCTTCCTGTGTCCATGTGTTCTCATTGTTCAATTCCCACCTATGAGTGAGAATATGCGGTGTTTGGTTTTTTGTTCTTGCGATAGTTTACTGAGAATGATGATTTCCAATTTCATCCATGTCCCTACAAAGGACATGAACTCATCATTTTTTATGATAGACTGGATTAAGAAAATCACTCTTAACTAAGAGCCTTTGCACCGCTATTGATTTCCCTGAAGCTCTCTTCCTTCTCCTTCACCTAGTTACCTTGTTTTTATCGCTCAGAGCTCAGTTAAACCTCACTCATATCTTTTTCTGCTTCATCACCTCTCCACCCCAAATTAGATCACATTTTTGTTACACATTTCCAAAGGACTCTGTACTTTTTTTTCAAATCACTTAATATACATAGTCATTTCATTGTTTGTTAAATACCTGTCTCTCGGCAAACACTCCCTGAGAACTTTCACGAAAGTGTTGGGCCCACCATTATTTCCTTAATGCTTGGCAGAGACAGAGCACAAACCAGATTTTCAGGAAGTAGTGTTGAATCAGTAAATATCAGATGTGGATGAAAGCCTGGCAAAAGTACACATACATGTTGATGCCCACTCCCTCTCCAGCTCTCTGTGGCACCTTACAGTCTAGTATATTAGGCACATTTTGGGGTATCAGCCCCGCTTTCAACAATTCCGTCTTCTCCAGGATTTTGCCCACTCCACTTCCCAAACATATGTGGGAACTCCTAAAAGCCATGTTTGTAAATGTGAAGTTCGATCTAGAGACAGACCAATATACTTAAGCATGAAACATTCCTCATTAGCTGTTTTAAAAATGAAAAAGTACCACAAAATTGAGAACTATCGTTTATGTCTCTTAAGTTGCTTTTAAAAAAAACCTAAAGAAAACCTTAATTAACTTGATGACCAGAAAGAAAAAAATAAAAAAACGCTTTAGTGCTGCAGGATTTAAAACATAACCTGACTTAATGGTCTCTCTGTGGTACTCTAAGAAATTTACCAGGTGCAGTGGCTCATGTCTTTAATCCCAACACTTTGGGAGGCCAAGGTGGGAGGATTGCTTCAGCCTGGAAGGTCAAGACCAGCCTGGGCAACATAGTGAGACCCTGTCTTTACAAAAAAAATTTTTTTTTTTTTTGGAGACGGAGTCTTGCTCTGTCACCCAGGCCGGAGTGCAGTGGTGCAATCTAGGCTCAGTGCTACCTCTGCCTCCTGGGTTCAAGCAATTATTGTGCCTCAGCTTCCTGAGTGACTGGGCTTACAGGCACCTGCCATCATGCCTTGCTAATTTTTGTATTTTTGGTAGAGACAGGGTTTCACCATGTTGGCCACACTGGTCTCAAACTCCTGACCTCATGTGATCTGCCTGCCTCAGCTTCCCAAAGTGCTGGGATTTCAGGCATGAGTCACCATGCCCAGACTAAAACATTTTTTTAATTAGCTGGTCATGGTGGCAAATGCCTGTAGTCCCAGCTACCCCAGAGGCTGAGGCAGGAAGATCACTTGAGCCCAGGAGGTTGAGGCTACGTGAGCCATGATAACACCACTGTACTCCAGCCTGGGTGATGGAGTGAGACCCTATCTAAAACAACCAAAACAAAATGAACAAACAAAGCTTAATTGTCTAGCAAGGGACAGCTAAACTTATAATTAACCAATAGGTTACAGCACTGTAAAAGAAATCTTGCAAATTTTCTCTCTGGCTATTTTTTACAATTGTTATCATTAAAGGACTTCATGGTTTTCCTGTTCTTAAGGGGGAAAATATTTTCTTTTGTTTTCCTTTATGAAAGGAGAATGATAGTGATACAGTGTGGCCCATTAGATCCTTTGCCATTCACCTGCCTGTGTTTGGACTGTTCTCACTTTGTATATTAAAGCTTCCTTAAGCTACATGTTTCTGAGCCTCAGTCTCCCAATCTTTATTGCATTTATCCTAATGCTTGTCAGTCAACTTAATCTGAATTCTAATTTCTATATATTGTGTTCCAATCTCTGGCTCTTCCTTTTCTAAAAAATGGGCACTTTCCAATGTAATGTTTAGTGTATTAAAAAATATTAACTTGGCCAGGTGTGGTGGCTCAGGCCTGTAATTGCAGCACTTTGGGAGGCCAAGGTGGGCGGATCACTTGAGGTCAGGAGTTCCAGAACAGCCTGGCCAACATGGTGAAACCCTGTCTCTACTAAAAATACAAAAATTAGCTGGGCATGGTGGTGGGCGCCTGTAATCTGAGCTACTCAGGCAGCTGAGTCAGGAGAATCACTTGAACCAGGAGGCGGAGGTTGCAGTGAGCCTGGGCAGCAGAGCAAGACTTTGTCTAAAAAAAAAAAAAAAAATATATATATATATATATATATATATATATATATATATATACACACACACACACACACACATACACACATATATACACACATATACACACATATATATATACACACACATGCACGCACACACACACACACACACACACACACACACACACACACACATAAACTTTTTCCATGGTGCCCAATGTGAATGAGCTCATCACCTATGCAATGGCTTTCTGAATGGTGAGAATTAAAATGATGATAAGATTAAGCCAATCAAAGAAGGGGTGGGTCATCACAAAAAGTGAGATCAACTGGGATTTGAGCTCTGGAGACCGAAGAATAATGTGTTACTAATTTTACAGATAGTGTCCTCAAAATGTAGGTTTTTAGTTTAGGCAGAAATTTGAGAATATGCAACTTCATAATTTAGCTCAGTTCATCCAGGTAAAAGCAGATATAACCTTAACTGTTTTATAGTTCTAATATAATAGACCTCCGTTCCTCTCAGTTAAACTCTCCAGCTTTTGTGGAGCATAGCAAGACTTTTCATGATAGATTCATTGAACATGGCCATTTTTCTAACTGAGGCACAATTGATTTTTTCATATCTTTTTTTTTTAACTTCTGCCTGTACACCAATGATTTTTTCATATATTGCATCTGTGAAATTGTTCCTATAGAAAACTTCAAGAGTAACTATTTTTAACAACATTGCCTCCTGGTTATAAACTAGCAGTTTAACATATAATTGCCTACCTAGGTTTTCTTTTTCTTCTTTTTATTAGGAATGTATATGTATACTTACAGTCAGTCTGTAATCATGGGCTTGTTAAGTCATTCATAAGAAACAGTAATATACAATTTTGTCATGACTATAATCATGCCAATAATATATATCTGTATAGGGTAATTTTAAGACCCTCTAGCCTATATTATGATCTTGATGTTGTCCTATTATCTCTTCAAATCCCAGGTCCCTCTAGGCAGTAGCTATTATGCCTACTTCAAAGGTTATTATGAGACTCAAATGAGAGAGTGAATCGGAAGCATTTTGTACATTATTATCCCTCAACCTATTTGTACCCCATACATAGTAACTTCAGGCCTTATAGTTTATCCCTACTGCTCTTTTTTCCGTAAACCTTTGCAGAAATCTGGTTTTTACAGGGAAAGAGAGCTTATAATTCAATTTTCCATGCTCTAAGCATAGTTCCAGTCTTGCCCATCTCTTTTATTTCTCTTCTTATAAACATGCAAAATGTGCATGTGAAGAGTAGAAAGCAGAGGATTAAAAGAATTACTTACTTATAGTTTTTCTTTCCTTTCTCAATCTTATTTTTTGTTGTCTTTGTAGAAGACAGAAAGTTTATTTCTCTTTAAATAGAGCTGAAGTTAACAGAAGCAAGTGTGACCACAAACTTATTATTGTAGCTTTTGTTCATTGTTCTTACTATCATTATTAATAGCAGCCAACATTTATTGAGCTCTTAGTATGTGCCAGGCATCCTACTGCCGTATTTCATTGAATCTAAAAGAAACTGGTTTGAGACACTATTATTTTATTAATCACTAAGAAAGAAAAAAATGCTGTTATGCAAACCATGACAAAAATGCTTTACACTAAAAATGTTTAGTTAATATCTATTAAAATACTCCATTAGGGCTGGGCATGGTGGTTCACACCTGTAATCTCACCGCTTTGGGAGGCCGAGACAGGTGGATCACTTGACGTCAGGAGTTCGAGACCAGCCTAGCCCAAAAGGTGAAACCCCGTCTCTACTAAAAACAAAAATTAGCCAGGCATGGTAGCGGACACCTGTAATCCCAGCTACTAAGGAGGCTGAGGCAGGAGAATCACTGGAACCCGAGAGGTGGAGGTTGCAGTGAGCCGAGATCACACCACTGCACTCCAGCCTGCTGGGCGACAGAGTGAGTGACACTCCATCTCAAAAAAACAAAACAAAACAAAACAAAAATACTCCATTAGGCTTAGATTTTTATTTTATGGCATTCTTCTACATACATATAAACAAAATAAATAAATTGGTCTAAAATTTCTTCATACTCAGGATCCAACTCTTCTGAATTTTTTTTTATTCTGAATCATGGAAGTCTATGTTTTTCCATACAATATTGTTCTCCGAGCCATCAAGAGCATTGGTGGTGCAGCGTTTCTGAAAAGAATAATCCATTTTTAGCTGAGATTTTCTTCCAAGCTACTGACACTCATTCCGCAAGCTCTGACATACTTGTACAGTCAGTGAAAACAGTGCCAACTGCTCCTTAGCCAATAGCAATTTTAAGAAGCATACAGATTTCAGAGATACTAAAATGTGAAGAAAAAAAAAAGTAAATGCATCTTAAGAAAGATGAATTAGGACAACAGTTAGTCCTTGGTTCTTATCTCCTAAAATTGGGGCTTTTATACGGTTTCACATCTATTATCTAACTTTACCCTCACAGTAATCCCAAGAGGGAGGTACTGCTTTTATACCGATTTTATAGATGAGGGAACCGAGGCTTAGAAAGGTTAAAAATTGCCCAGAAGTACACAGTCGGTAAATAACCAAGGAAAAAAACCAAACCCAAGTCTGCCTAACTGCAAATCTTGTATTTTTGCCACTGTACTAGCTTCATTTATATTCCCCAAATAATGAACAGCCTTGATATTGATGCAAGAAGAATCCCCCAATCTTTCCAGAGAACCAAAACAGGGAATATATCATGCTGCAAAATGTATTTCCCAGAAGCTACCAAGCTAGAATTTTAGTGAGTGAAGACTAAATGAAAGGATTCCTACAAATATCAGCTGAGTATGGATCCTTCAATTCAGATTTCCAATTTAGATGAGTGGATCCCTCTGTGTTTTGATCAATATTCTCATTTTCATAATGGGCTAAAGTGTGACTATAATGATTTTCAGACATCTACCCTGATTTGAATTTTATGAAAATTGAAGATACAGTAGAGTTTTCTAAAATCAAGTGACAGAAGAAGGGCAACCTTACCGATAAGATTTTTTGGTTTTCACTTGAATAAATAAATGTACCTACCATTTTTACCTAATTTATCCTTCCAGCATAGTTTCAGACCCTGGGTACAAATTGTTTTGGCCTACAAAGTCTGACATTGCCTATCCTGCCTGCATGCTTCTTGACTTACTTACCTGCTTTTTTTTGTTTCTTTCAGTCTTTTAGATGTGAGCTGAGTATTATTGAGAACTTTATATGTAACTGGACTCAGGCAAAGGAGCAAATGGAGCTTTGTAGCAGAGCCCACAGCCTATCATATCCTTGAAAGTTCAGGAGCAGCTTTAGGATTTTCTCCTCTGGGAATAATTACCAATTCTAATGAAGTATCACAGTCTCTCCATAGGTATTTAAGAGTGTAGACTGGAAAGTGTGTCTTGTGCTCCTGTTAGATGATTAATACAGAATGGGTAGGTGACTTTCTAATGAAGCAGAGATTTAACCAGTCAACCACAATTATTTATTGAGCAAACACAGTGTGGCCCAGCTCTGTGCGACACAGACACAGTAAACAATGCAAGGCTGCTGGGCACGGTGGCTCACGCCTGTAATCCCAGCACTGTGGGAGGCCAAGTTCGGTGGATCACCTGAGCACAGGAGTTCAAGACCAGCCTGGCCAACATGGCAAAACCCCGTCTCTACTAAAAATTCAAAAATTAGCCAGGCGTGGTGGTGCACGCCTGTAATCCCAGCTACTGGAGAGGCTGAGACAGGAGAATCTCTTGAACCTGGGAGGTGGAGGTTGCAGTGAGCCAAGATTGCACCACTGCACTCCAGCCTGGGGGACAGAACAACACCCTGTCTCAAAAAAAAAAAGGCAAAGACTCTCACATAGAAGTATATGAGGTAAGAAAGAGAAAACTATTTTCAAAAAATAAAGGACAGGCCAGGCACTGTGGCTGATGCCTGTAATCCCAGCACTTTGGGAGGCTGAGGCAGGCAGATCACCTGAGGTCAGTAGTTCGAGACCAGCCTGGCCAACATGACGAAACACCGTCTGTACCAAAAATACAAAAATTAAACGGGTATGATAGCCCGTGTCTGTAGTCCCAGCTACTCAGGAGGCTGAGACAGGAGAATTATTTGAACCCAGGATGCAGAGTCTGCAGTGAGCCGAGATCACGCCGCTGCACTCTAGCCTGGGTGACAGAGCAAGACTCCGTCTCAAAAAAATAAAGGACAATATAATGCAAAGCATACTCTTCTGTTAGGTCTAGACCTTACCTACTGTAGTAGCACTGAAGACTGAATAAAGTTTAATATGTTTTGGAAAAATCAGTAAGTAGGGCATTTGTACAAACAGATGAAGGAAAACAACATTCCAGGCAAGGAAAATGGCATAAAGAAAAGCACAAATGCTTAGCATAAAACAAGTTGTCTTTTGGAGCCAAGTCTTGTCCAAACTGATGAAACTTTCCTTTGGAATACATGTACAAAATAGATTGGATTCTCCTTACTGTAGAAGGTCTTATGTTTATATTTTATTGCTATGAAAATTGGCCAGGCGTGGTGGCTCACACCTGTAATCCTAGCACTTTGGGAGGCTGAGGCGGGTGGGTCACCTGAGGTCAGGAGTTCAAAACCAGCCTGTCCAACATGGTGAAACCCCATCTCTACTAAAAAATACAAAAATTAGCCAGGCATGGTGGTGTGCGCCTGCAGTCCCAGCTACTCGGGAGGCTGAGGCACAAGAATTGCTTGAACCTGGGAGGAAGAGGCTGCAGTGAGCCAATATTGCACCTGGGTGACAAAGTGAGACTCCGTCTCAAAAAAAGAAAAAGAAAAAGCATTAGGCACATGATTACAGTTTATATTGCATATTTTAGTGATCTGATGACTAATTTGCTTCATGCTGGAGCCCACTGAAAATGGATACCCTCTTTGCCTCTATTAGACAGGTTTCGATATTCTAATCATTAGATTGTAGTCTACTGACTTAGAGAGTTTTCTGCTTTTACAAATAAAGGTGACAGATGAAGAAATATTTGCCTCTCTTAAGTTGCTTTTTAAAGATATTGACTTGAGACCGGGCGTGGTGGCTCACGCCTGTAATCCTAGCATTCTGGGAGGCCAGGGTGGGCGGATCACTTGAGTACAGGAGTTCAAGTCCAGCCTGGCCAACATGGTGAAACCCCATCTCTACTAAAAATACAAAAAAATAGCTGGGCGTAGTGGTGCATGCCTATAGTCCCAGCTACTTGGGAGGCTGAGGCACAAGAATCACTTGAACCCAGAAGGCAGAGGTTGCAGTGAGCCTAGATCGTACCACTGCACTCCAGCCTGGGCAACAGAGTGAGATTCTGTCTCAAAAAAAAAAAAGAAAAAGAAATTAAAAATAAGTGAATAAAGATACTGACTTGGTTTTTTATTTCTTTTTTTTTTATGCTTTTAAGTTCTAGAGTACATGTGCATAACGTGCAGGTTTGATACACAGGTATACATGTGCCATGTTGGTTTGCTGCACCCATCAACTCATCATTTACATTAGGTATTTCTCCTAATGCTACCCCTCCCCCTCCCCCCCACTCCCCAACAGGCGCTGGTGTGTGATGTTCCCTGCCCTGTTCAGGTGACCTCATTGTTCAGTTCCTACCTATGAGTGAGAACATGTGGTGTTTGGTTTTCTGTCCCTGTGATAGTTTGCTGAGAATGATGGTTTCCAGCTTCATCCATGTCCCTGCAAAGGACATTAACTCATCTTTTTTGTGGCTGCATAGTATTCCATGGTGTATATGTGCCACATTTTCTTAATCCAGTCTATCATTGATGGACATTTGGGTTGGTTCCAAGTCTTTGCTATTGTGAGTAGTGCCACAATAAACATACGTGTGCATGTGTCTTTATAGTAGCATGATTTATAATCCTTTGGGTGTATACCCAGTAATGGGATTGCTGGGTCAAATGGTAATTCTGGTTCTAGATCCTTGAGGAATCACCACACTGTCTTCCACAATGGTTGAACTAATTTACACTCCCACCAACAGTGTAAAAGTGTTCCTATTTCTCCACATCCTCTCCAGAATCTGTTTCCTGACTTTTTAATGGTCGCTATTCTAACTGCCATGAGATGGTATCTCATTATGGTTTTGATTTGCATTTCTCTGATGACCAGTAATGATGAGCATTTTTTCATGTGTCTGTTGGCTGTATAGATGTCTTCTTTTGAGAAGTGTCTGTTCATATCCTTTGCCCACTTTTTGATGGGATTATTTGTTTTCTTCTTGTAAATTTGTTTAAGTTCTTTGTAGATTCTGGATATTAGCCCTTTGTCAGATGAGTAGATTGCAAAAATTTTCTCCCATTCTGTAGGTTGCCTGTTCACTCTGATGGTAGTTTCTTTTGCCATGCAGAAGCTCTTTAGTTTAATTAGATCCCATTTGTGTATTTTGGCTTTTGTTGCCATTGCTTTTGGTGTTTTAGTCATGAAGTCCTTGCCCATGCCTATGTCCTGAATGGTATTGCCTAGGTTTTCTTCTAGGGTTTTTGTGGTTTTAGGTCTAACATTTAAGTCTTTAATCCATCTTGAATTAATTTTTGTATAAGGTATAAGGAAGGGATCCAGTTTCAGCTTTCTACATAAGGCTAGCCAGTTTTCCCAGCACCATTTATTAAATAGAGAATCCTTTCCCATTTCTTGTTTTTGTCAGGTTTGTCAAAGATCAGATGGTTGTAGATGTATGGTGTTATTTCTGAGGCCTCTGTTCTGTTCCATTAGTCTATATATAATCTGTTTTGGTAGCAGTACCATGCTGCTTTGGTTACTGTAGCCTTGTAGTATAGTTTGAAGTCATGTAGCATGATGCCTCCAGCTTTGTTCTTTTGGCTTAGGATTGTCTTGGCTATGCAGGCTCTTTTTTTTTTTGTTCCATGTGAACTTTAAATGAGTTTTTTCCAGTTCTGTGAAGAAAGTCTTTGGTAGCTTGATGGGGATGGCATTGAATCTATAAATTACCTTGGGCAGTTTGGCCATTTTCACAATATTGATTCTTCCTATCCATGAGCATGGAATGTTCTTCCATTTGTTTGTGTCCTGCTTTATTTCATTGAGCAGTGGTTTGTAGTTCTCTTTGAAGAGGTCCTTCACATCCCTTGTAAGTTGGATTCCTAGGTATTTTGTTCTCTTTGTAGCAGTTGTGAATGGGAGTTAACTCATGATTTTTCTCTCTGTCTGTTAATGGTGGATAGGAATGCTTGTGATTTTTGCACATTGATTTTGTATCCTGAGACTTTGCTGAAGTTGCTTGTCAGCTTAAGGAGATTTTGGGGTGAGACAATGGTGTTTTCTAAATATACAATTGTGTCATCTGCAAACAGGGACAATTTGACTTCCTTATTTCCTAATTGAATACCCTTTATTTCTTTCTCTTGCCTGATTGCCCTGGCCAGAACTTCCAACACTGTGTTGAATAGGAGTGGTGAGAGAGGGCATCCTTGCTTGTGCCAGTCTTCAAAGGGAATGCTTCCAGTTTTTGCCCATTTAGTATGATATTGGCTATGGGTTTGTCATAAATAGGTCTTATTATTTTGAGATACGGTCCATCAATACCTAGTTTATTGAGGGTTTTTAGCATGAAGGGCTGTTGAATTTTGTCAAAGGCCTTTTCTGCATCTATTGAGATAATCATGTGGTTTTTGTCATTGGTTCTGTTTATGTGATGGATTACGTTTATTGATTTGTGTATGTTGAACCAGCCTTGCATCCCAGGGATGAAGCCGACTTGATCGTGGTGGATAAGCTTTTTGATGTGCTGCTGGATTTGGTTTGCCAGTATTTTATTGAGGATTTTCCCATTGATGTTCATCAGCGATATTGGTCTAAAATTCTCTTTTTTGGTTGTGTCTCTGCCAGACTTTCATATAGGGATGATGTTGGCCTTATAAAATGAGTTAGGGAGGATTCCCTCTTTTTCTATTGATTGGAATAGTTACAGAAGGAATGGTACCAACTCCTTTTTGTACCTCGGTAGAATTTACCTGTGAATCCATCTGGTCCTGGACTTTTTTTGGTTGGTAGGCTATTAATTATTGCCTCAGTTTCAGAGCCTGTTAATTGGTCTATTCAGAGATTCAACTTCTTCCTTGTTTAGTCTTAGGAGGGTGTATGTGTCCAGGAATTTACCCATTTCTTTTAGATTTTCTAGTTTATTTGTGTAGAGGTGTTTATAGTATTCTCTGATGGTAGTTTGTATTTCTGTGGGATCAGTGGTGATATCCCCTTTATCATTTTCTGTTGTATCTATTTGATTCTTCTCTCTTCTTTATTAGTCTTGCTAGCAGTCTATCAATTTTGTTGATCTTTTCAAAAAAACAGCTCCTGGATTCATTGATTTTTTTTTTGAAGGCTCTTTGTGTCTCTACCTCTTTCAGTTCTGATCTGATCTTAGTTATTTCTTGCCTTCTGCTAGCTTTTGAATTTGTTTGCTCTTGCTTCTCTAGTTCTTTTAATTGTGATGTTAGGGTGTCGATTTTAGATCTTTCCTGCTTTCTCTTGTGGGCATTTAGTGCTATAAATTTCCCTCTACATGCTGCTTTAAATGTGTCCCAGAGATTCTGGTACGCTGTGTCTTTGTTCTCACTGGTTTCAAAGAACATCTTTATTTCTGCCTTCATTTTGTTATTTACCCAGTAGTCATTCAGGAGCAGGTTGTTCAGTTTCCATGTAGTTGTGCGGTTTTGAGTGAGTTTCTTAATCCTGAGTTCTAATTTGATTGCACTGTGGTCTGAGAGACAGTTTGTTGTGATTTCTGTTCTTTTACATTTGCTGAGGAGTGCTTTACTTCCAATTATGTGGTCAGTTTTAGAATAAGTGTGATGTGGTACTGAGAAGAATGTATATTCTATTGATTTGGGGTGGAGAGTTCTGTAGATGTCTATTAGGTCTGCTTGTTGCAGAGCTGAGTTCAAATCCTGGATATCCTTCTTAACCTTCTGTCTCGTTGATCTGTCTAATATTGACAGTGGGGTGTTAAAGTCTCCCATTATTATTGTGTGGGAGTCTAGATCTCTTTGTAGGTCTCTAAGGACTTGCTCTATGAATCTGGGTGCCCCTGTATTGGGTGCATATATATTTAGGATAGTTAGCTCTTCTTGTTGAATTGATCCCTTTACCATTATGTAATGGCTTTCTTTGTCTCTTTTGATCTTTGTTGGTTTAAAGTCTGTTTTATCAAAGACTAGGATTGCAACCACTGCTTTTTTTTGTTATCCATTTGCTTGGTAGATCTTCCTCCATCCCTTTATTTTGAGCCCATGTGTGTCTTTGCACATGAGATGGGTTTCCTGAATACAGCACACTGATGGGTCTTGACTCTTTATCCAATTTGCCCGTCTGTATCTTTTAATTGGGGCATTTAGCCCATTTACATTTAAGGTTAATATTGCTATGTGTGAATTTGATCCTGTCATTATGATGTTCACTGGTTATTTTGCCCATTAAATTATGCAGTTTCTTCATGCTAATCAATGGTCTTTACAATTTGGCAAGTTTTTGCAGTGGCTGGTACCGGTTGTTCCTTTCTATATTGAGTGCTTCCTTCAGGAGCTCCTGTAAGTCAGGCCTGGTGGTGACAAAATCTCTTGGCATTTGCTTGTCTGTAAAGGATTTTATTTCTCCTTCACTTATGAAGCTTAGTTTGGCTGGATATGAAATTCTGGGTTAAATTCTTTTCTTTAAGAATGTTGAATATTGGCCCCCACTCTCTTCTGGCTTGTAGGGTTTCTGCCCAGAGATCTGCTGTTAGTCTGATGGGTCTCCGTTTGTGGGTAACTCAGCCTTTCTCTCTGGCTGCCCTTAACGCTTTCTCCTTCATTTCAACCTTGGTGAATCTGATAATTATGAGTCTTGGGGTTGCTCTCCTCGAGGAGTATCTTTGTGGCATTCTCTGTATTTCCTGAATTTGAATGTTGGCCTGCCTTGCTAGGTTGGGGAAGTTCTCCTGGATAATATCCTGAAGAGTGTTTTTCAACTTGCTTCCATTCTCCCCATCACTTTCAGGTACACCAGTCAAACGTAGATTTGGTCTTTGCACATAGTCCCATATTTCTTGGAGGCTTTGTTCGTTTTTTTACTCTTTTTTCTGTGACCTTATCTTTTCGTTTTATTTCATTAATTTGATCTTCAATCACTGATACCCTTTCTTCCACTTGATCAAATCGGCTACTGAAGCTTGTGCATGTGTCACGAAGTTCTCATGCCATGGTTTTCAGCTCCATCAGGTCATTTAAGGTCTTCTCTACACTGTTTATTCTAATTAGCTATTCATCTCATCTTTTTTCAAGGTTTTTAGCTTCATTGCGATGGGTTCGAACATCCTCCTTTATCTTGGAGAAGTTTGTTATTACCGACCTTCTGAAGCCTACTTCTGTCAACTCATCAAAGTCATTCTCTGTCTAGCTTTGTTCTGTTACTGGCAAGGAGCTGTGATCCTTTGGAGAAGATGCGCTCTGATTTTTAGAATTTTTAGCTTTTCTGCTCTGGTTTCTCCCCATCTTTGTGGTTTTATCTACCTTTGATCTTTGGTGTTGGTGACCTACAGCTGGGGTTTTGGTGTGGACGTCCTTTTTGTTGATGTTGATGCTATTCCTTTCTGTTTGTTAGTTTTCCTTCTAACAGTCAGGTCCCTCAGCTGCAGGTCTGTTGGATTTGGCTGGAGGTCCACTCCAGACCCTGTTTGCCTGGGTATCACCAGCGTAAGCTGCAGAACAGCAAATATTGCAGAACAGCAAATATTGCTGCCTGATCCTTCCTCTGGAAGTGTCGTTCCAGAGGGGCAGCCGCCTATATGAGGTGTCTGTCAGCCCCTACTGGGAGGTGTCTCCCAGTTAGGCTACATGGGGGTCAGGCACCCACTTGAAGAGGCATTCTGTCCATTTTCAGAGCTCAAACGCCATGCTGGGAGAACCACTGCTCTCTTCAGAGCTGTCAGACAGGGACGTTTAAGTCTGAAGAAGTTGTCTGCTGACTTTTGCTCAGCTATGCCCTGCCCACAGAGGTGGAGTCTAGAGGCAGTAGGCCTTGTTGAGCTGTGGTGGGCTTCGCCCAGTTCAAGCTTCCCGGCCGCTTTGTTTACCTACTCAAGCCTCAGCAATGGTGGACACCCCTCCCCCTGCCCGGCTGCAGCCTCGCAGTTCGATCTCAGACTGCTGCGCTAGCAGTGAGCAAGGCTCTGTGGGCGTGGGACGTGCTGAGCCAGGCACGGGAGAGAATCTCCTTGTCTGCCGGTTGCTAACACCTTGGGAAAAGCACAGTATTTGGGCGGGAGTGTCCTGTTTTTCCAGGTAGTCTGTCACGGCTTCCCTTGGCTAGGAAAGGGAAATCCCCCAACCCCTTGCGCTTCCCAGGTGAGGCGACACCCCACCCTGCTTCAGCTCGTCCTCCGTGGGCTGCCCCCATTATCCAACCAGTCCCAATGAGATGAACCAGATACCTCAATTGGAAATGCAGAAATCACTCATCTTCTGCGTCGATCATGCTGGTAGCTGCAGACCAGAGCTGTTCCTATTCAGCCATCTTGGAACGCCCCCCACTTTTTTTTTTTTTTTTTTTTTTTTTGAGACAGGGTCTCACTCTGGCCCAGGCTGGAGTGCAGTGGCATGATCATAGCTCACCACAGCCTTGAACTCCTGGACTCAAGTGATCCTCTCACTTCAGCCTCCCAAGTAGCTGGGACTACAGGCACATGGTACCACGCCCAGCTAATTTTTAAATTTTTGTAAAATCAGGTCTCACTGTGCTGCCCAGGCTGCTCTCGAACTCCTGGCCTCAAGCAGTACTCCCACCTTCCCTCCAAAAGTGCTGGGATCACAGGCATGAGCCACCGTACCTGACCTTTATTTCTTCATTTTTATTTTTATTTATTCAGTTACTCACAATGATGAGGAGATAATCACCTATGGATTACTAAGCCCAAAGTAAATCCTATATCTTAATTACTATCATTAGTTCCTAACAGCTTTTCACATTCGTTACTGCTTTCCACAGTTTGCCACATCTTTAGGAAAAACCAGCATATCAAGCCTGGTATAGGGGTCTTTAGGTGTTGAGTATATGAACAAGCTAAATTTCCAACTCTCTTATGAATACTGATAAGCTATCAGCAATGCTAGGACAAAAAGAGTGTGGGAATGTGTTGTATTAATATTTTCATCTAAGCAATAGATCCCAGAGTGCTCTTTGATGGAGTTGGAGGAAAGCAAACTGGCACTCAGATGAGAGAAAATAGCAGTTTGCTTTCCTACTACAATTAGTCCTTGGTTCTTAACTCCTAAATTTGGAGCTGTTATATTTTGTTCTAACAGACAGTCTCTCTGTTTCCAAAACTCTTACAATCCCATATGAAAAGAAGAACATCTTTGAACTCTGAATAATGTTGGGCCTCCTAAATCTCAGGGAAGTATGTAACACAAGACTAGGGTTTTTCATGTTATTGAAAGCAGAAATTGGATATAAGAAGATCTTCTGCTTGCTGAAGAGTCATCTAAAAGGAAAAATGGCATGAAATTTTTAGCAATTTCATGTGGAAACATTAACTGCATAGATTGGTTGGAATATTAAATAGCAGTTAATTCTGCCAGAGTTTAAGGCTTGTTCATATTGATCAAGGTCTGAAGGAAAGATAACCAACAAGTTTTATGTAATTTAAAATGCTCTGTGAGTTGATGGAAAGCACTTAGTATAGGCTCTGGTACATAATAAGTGCTATGTAAATGTTTGCCGTTATAAATGTTAGAATATGGATTGTTCTTTAACCATCTAGAGAATTTTTCTAAGTAAGGAAAATGGCCCATTTAGGCCTTCTTTGCTTTGGAACTGAATTATTATTTCCCACTTTCTCCATCTCTCCATACCTAATGACATACATTTAAACTGATTAAAAAAAAAAAAAAAAGTTAACTGGACTGGATTTACTCAAGATTATTCCCTCCACAAGGGGAATGTGATTAAATTAGACGTAAATGCCCCCATTCTATTCCAAATTCCCAAGCATTCAGAAAAGTTAAAGTCAGTACTGGAAGACTTTTTAAAACAAACTGAGCTGATGATCTGCTGTTTTGTTCTAAGGATTTAATCATCGTCATTGATTGATATTGAGGAATATGTTTTATATTTTAAGTTATATTTCCTTGTTTAAAATAAAGAAACTGTAGATCAATATTTAATTACTTTCTTATCTAATGAGGAAAGATTCCCTAGAATATAAGCCAATGAAAGAAGTTGTAGGCTGGGCATGGTGCCTCACGCCTGTAATCCCAGCACTTTGGGAGGCTGAGGTGGGTGGATCACCTGATGTCAGGAGTTCGAGACCAGCCTGACCAACATGGTGAAACGCTGTCTTTACTAAAAATACAAAAAAATTAGCCAGGTGTGGTGGTAGGTGCCTGTAATCACAGCTACTTGGGAGGCTGAGGCAGGAGGATGGTTTGAACCCGGGAGGCGGAGCTTGCAGTGAACCGAGATTGCACCACTGCACTCCAGCCTGGGCGACAGAGCAAGACTCCATCTCAAAAAAACAAAAAAAATACAAAAATACAAAAATTAGCTGGGCATGGTGGCATGCACCTGTAATCCCAGCTACTCGGGAGACTGAGGCAGGAGAATCACTTGAACCCAGGAGATAGAGGTTGCAGTGATGAGCCGAGATTGTGCCACTGCACTCCAGCCTGGGCAACAGAGCAAGACTCTGTCTCAAAAAAAAAAAGTTGTGAAGAAAAAGATCCACAGGCCAGGCACCAGTGGCTCACGCCTGTAATCCCAACACATTGGGAAGCCAAGGCAGGAGGATGACCTGAGATCAGGAGTTCAAGACTAGCCTGACCAACATGGCGAACCCTCATCTCTACAAAAAAATACAAAACATTAGCTGAGCATGGCGGCGCAGACCTGTAATCCCAGCTACTTGGGAGGCTGAGGCAGGAGAATCACTTGAACCCGGGAGGTGGAGGTTGCAGTGAGCCGAGATCGCGTCACTGCACTCCATCCCGGGCAAGACTCCGTCTCAAAAAAAAACATAAAGGAAGAAAAAGATCCACACATTTGCCTACAATAAATATTTTAAATTTCCACACATAAAACAGACGTAAACAAAATTAACATATGGGCAAACTGAGTGATATGGTTTGGATTTTCGTCCCCTACAAATCTCATGTTGAAATGTGACCCCCCCAATGTTGGAGGCTGTGCCTAGTGGAGGTGTTTGGGTCGTGGGAGTGGATCCCTCATGAATGGCCTGGTGCTGTCCCCATAGTAATGAATGAGTTCTTGCTCTCGTTCACATGAGAGCTGGTTTTTTAAAACAGCCTGGAACCTTCCCCTTCTCTTTTCCTCTTTACTCTCGCCATGTGATATGCCTGCTCCCACTTCAACTTCCACCATGCCTGTTAGCTCCCTGAAGCCTTCACCAGAAGCAGAGGCTGGCACCATGCTTCCCCTACAGCCTGCAGAACCAAAATAAACCTCTTTTCTTTATGAATTACCCAGCTTCAGGTATTCCTTTATAGCAACGCAAATGGACTAATACACTGGGCAAAAAAATTGGCAGGCATGGTGGCTCATGCCTGTAATCCCAGCACACTGGGAGGCCAAAGTGGGAGGATCACTTGAGGCCAGGAGTTTGAGACCATCCTGGGCAACAGAGGAAAACCCCAACTCTACAAAAAGAAAATTTAGTTTTTATATTTATTTGTATTAAATTTTTTAGAAACATAGCTGGGCATGGTGGCACATGCCTGTAATCCTAGCTACTCAGGGGGCTGAGGTGGGAGGATTGCTTGAGGCCAGGAAGTTGAGGCTGCAGTAAGCGTTGATCAAACCACTGTGCTGCAGCCTGGGTGACAGAGTGAGACCTTGCCTCAAATTAAAAAAAAAAAAAAAACAACAACAATACATTAACAAAAAGCAAATATTTTTAATCTTAAGCTAATGAGACAAGTATCAGCATTGCTATTTTTAAAAATAGACAACATAAAAAATTCACAGAGGAAGAAATATAAATGACCACTACATATGTTAGAAAAATGGTCAACCTAGTAATCAAAGAAATACTAATTAAAATGAGTTGTCACTTTTCCTCTAGCAAAGTTTTTTTATTATGTTTGATTTTGTTAAGGATACTAAGAAATGCATATTCTCATATATACTAGTGGGATTGCAAATTGATACATCTTTCTGGAAATTAATTTGGCAGACTACATTGGGAGCATTAAATAGTTTATCTCTACCATTTTTAGACCGAAGAGACTGGCAATAAATAAAAACTGACAATACCAAGTGCAGGTGATGATGCAAAGCAGGTGAGCACTCTTATACATAGCTGATAAAAAGTGTTGGTGTGATTATTTTGCAAAATGATTGGGCATTATCTTGAAAAGCCAGCAGTTCCACTTCCAGATATATACCCTAGTCTCAGAACTCTTGTTCTTCTTTCATCAGCACAGTTATCTAAGAATGTTCATAACAGCATTGTTCCTAATAGCAAAAAGCTGACAATAATTGAGATGTCCAGTTATAGGAAAGCTGATACGTAGATAGTGGTAGAAGCTGGGCACGATGGCTTACCCCTGTTATCCCAGCACTTTGTGAGGCCAAGGTGGGAGGATCACTTGAGGCCAGGAGTTCGAGACCAGCCTGGGCAAGATGGTGAAACCCCGTCTCTACCAAAAATGCAAAAATTAGCTGGCTTGGTGGTGCTCACCTACAATCCCTGCTACTCAGGAGGCTGAGGCATGAGAATCACTTGAACCCGGGAGGCAGAGGTTGCAGCGAGCCAAGATCACACCACTGCACTCCAGCCTGGGTGACAGACCAAGACTCTATCTCAAAAAACAGATAGATAGATAGATAGATAAATAGATAGATAGATAGATAAATAGATAGACAGACACAGACAGAGGTATATTCAAAGCAGTAGAAATCTGTAACAGTAAAAATGAAAGAAGCACAGTTAAATGTTGTAACATGTAGGAATCCTTGAAATATAATGTGGATTAAAAAAAACAAATTGCAAAAGAATATATCCACTGTGATACCATTTTATAAAGTTAGGAAGCAAGCAAAAGTAAACAATATATTGTTTAGGAATACAAGCTTTTGTTTTAAACTATTGAAAATAATAGGCCAGGCGCGGTGGCTCACGCCTGTAATCCCAGCACTTTGGGAGGCTGAGGCTGGCGGATCACCTGAGGTCAGGAGTTCGTAACCAGCCTGCCAATGGAGTGAAACTGCGTCTCTACTAAAAATACAAAAATTAGCCAGGCATGGTGGCGCATGCCTGTAGTCCCAGCTACTCAGGAGGCTGAGGCAGGAGAATTGCTTGAACCTGGAAGGTGGAGGTTGCAGTGAGCCAAGATCACGCCATTGCACTCCAGCCTGGGCAACAGAGTGAGACTCTATCTAAAAAATAATAATAATATTAATAATGTACTAGAAAAGGGAGGCAGGGCATGGGCTTCAAATGGAGTGCTGATGCTTCCTTTCTCAGGGTAAGTGGGAGGCTCGTGGTGTTTGTTTTATTATGCTTCATAACTTGTCTGTTATATGTATTATTATGTATATGTCAAATATTCCACAATAAAATTTTAAAGATCCCATAATTTATATTTCAAAATTTTGTTTCTAGGGATCAATTCCTAAAATAATGATGAAAAATTAAGTTCAGCAAAAGTTTATCAGAGTGGTATTTATCATAGACAAAAAATGAAACAGCCTAGATGTCCAATACCATTTTTTTAAATCTTGCCTTTTTCAAGAAGGGATTTCAGAAAGTTATAAAAAGTACAGGCAGTGAGATAAAAGTAAACACTTGCTGAAAAATTAAAGTTAAAAGGAAGAAGAAAGTAAAAGAAAGCCTAACTTTCTTTTAAGAAAAGTTAAGTAAGGTTAGTATGAAAAATGTAAGTCATAATGTCTCCTATTCTAGAAGAGACCCACAAATTTGACTATAAACTTTCCAGTAACCAGGATAAAAACATGATTCATGCTGACTTTAAAATAAGAACATATCAACTGTTCTGATACTGAGACCAGAGAGAAATTTCTCTCCACATTAATTGTGTGGGCAAGTTATTTCACTTTTCTCTGTTTATGAAATAGAATAATACTATTACCTATTATACAACATTGCGAGAATTAACAAAGGTTAGTTCCTAGGATGGCACCTGGCAAGTATAAGCACTCAGATATGTTACTGATTAGCCAAAATGAATGGCATTCTCAAGACTATCCTTATAGAAATCAGTATCATGGAGGTAGATATTAAGAGATAAACGTAGAGATATTCCTTGCCTTAGATAGGAAACCCTCCCAACAATAGGACAGAAGTGTTGTGAATTTTCTGGTGTTTTGTCTGTGTTCATTCGGTACATGTTTATTGAGCTCTTTCTTTATGCCAGGTTTTCTGTTTTATAATTATGGCCAGGGTACAGGTTATTAAGTTGGTGTTCTGCTTCAAGCAACTCTAAGTAGTTTAATCTTGAAGTCATTCTAATGTGTTGAATAATAAATAAAATTAATTGCTACATTTATTGAATTTTTTTTCTTTTTTTTTTGAGGCAGGATCTCGCTCTGTCACCCAGGCTGGAGTGCAGTGGCACGATCTTGGCTCACTGCAACCTCCACCTCCCAGGTTCAATTGATTCCCTTGCCTCAGCCTCCCAAGTAGCTGGGATTACAGGCACACACCACCAGACCCGGCTAATTTTTATATTTTCAGTAGAGACAGGGTTTTACCATGTTGGCCAGGCTGGTCTCAAACTCTTGACCTCAAGTGATCCTCCCACCTCGGCCTCCCAAAGTGCCAGGATTACAGGTGTGAGCCACTGCACCCAGCCCATTTATTGAATGTTAACTGGGCCTCAAACTCTGTACTAATTTCTTTACATATATTATCCCATTTAATCCTTACAACAACACTTTGAGGTCACGAATATTATCTCTATTTTTTGGTAAGAAGATTTGAACCCTCGGAACGGGTAAGCCACTTCCTTGAAGTCACAGCCAGCAAGTATGGGTTGAGGCCAGAATTTGGATCCAGGCCTTCCTGATTGTAAAGTCCATATTCTTAGTCATTTTAGTATATTACCTTCTGTGGAATGAAACCAAAACATATCAAACCTTGAAACCTTTTGTTCCAAATCTAAAATATTTTTCCCTGACACCCTCAGTCAAATATTTCCTGATTGTTATTATCTTGTAATAAATTCATGCATTAATCTTATTATCTTCGTGGTTTTGGCTGTCAGGCTGGAGGGTTAACCTTTCCCTGGTCTGACTGTTCTGACTGGTACTCATCATTTAGTCAGTTGTTTTGATCACCAACCTGAAATTTTTTCTTAAAAACCAGCTTTAAATGGAAGGAGGCCAGGTACAGTGGCTCACGCCTGTAATCCCAACACTTGAGGCCGAGGCGGGTGGATCACCTGACGTCAGGAGTTCAAGACCAGCCTGGCCAACTTGGTGAAACCCCATCTCTACCAAAAATATAAAAAATTAACCAGGCATGGTGGTGAGCGCCTGTAATCCCAGCCCACTCGGGAGGCTTAGGCAGGAGAATTGCTTGAACCTGGGAGGCAGAGGTTGCAGTGGAGATCGCGCCATTGCACTCCATCCTGGGCAACAAGAGCAAAACTCCATCTCAAAAATAAAATAAAATGGAAGGAATGTTTGGATTGGAAGTAGAAAGCTCTAGCAGTTGAGTTTGGTAATCTATAATCTTATGGGCCAAGACTCTAATGACTTGTTTTGGCCCCTGCTGAGGGCACTAAACTGTGTTGCCTCTGTTCCAGATTGTGAACCTTCTTCCTCAGTTTGCCAGCTAGTCAAAAGACAACCTTGTTAGTGTTTGCAATAAGGCTGCCTCTTTAAAGATTAAGAAAATTCAGACTCCTGGCAGTCTGACCTGGGCTCTTGAGTGTCCCTTGTCAATTGCAGTAACATAGATTTCAATTCAAACTATGAAATGTGTATGTCATGCTCACTGGGTAGGTTTACAGTTAAGAACTTTGCCTGTAATCATTTTCCTTTAGATGGGCATAACACAGTTATTCTGAGACTCCTGATAGTAGCGGCAGTGGCATGGTTAGGACCTCAAAAGCCACATACTATCAGATTCAAAAATACAGATGTGTTCAGCTCAGCGGCTTGAGATCACTATGCAGTCTTGCATTGCACTGTTCAGAAGCCTATCAAGAAATTTATCATTCATATATATATATATATTAGAGATGGGGTCTATGATGCTGAAGCTGGTCTTGAACTCCTGGGCTCAAGCGATCCACCCATGTCAGCCTCCCAAAGTGCTCGGATTACAGGCATGAGCCACTACACCTGGTCCCCAAAATTTATCATTCTGAAAACTTGTATGAGGAGAGGATTTACTCTGGGGAATGGACAGAGTCTCTTGAAAGATAACCGTATGAAAGAGAAGAAGGCTGAAGTTTACATTTGTTGGATACATTAACGTCAAAAGTCTTCAATAAATGAAGACCCACTTGCAGATACTGATTGCTTTTTCCTTTTACTATGCTTCTAACCTTACTTTTGGCCTTTGTTCATAATATATGTTTTCTTCCTTTCCTGGCTTCCCATTCTTAAGTCATTTCATCTAGATACGTGTAGACCATCTGTCCTTCCAAAATGATAAGGGACAGGGGTGGGAACAAGAGGCGCAGTGTGAACAGAAAGCCAGGAAAAACCTTGCAGTTTTTTGGCTCCTCTTTGCCTACCCTGCAGCTCCCTGGGGAACAGCAGGGAAACAACAGCTTGTATCCATTTGAGAAAGTGGCAATGGCTGCAGAAGGGGAAATGTGAGGCTGTTAAGCTCTCTTCCTAGACACGGAAAAACAGTGCACATGGTGGGTAGCGTGCTGGAATACTCACATGCTGTGCCTCGGAATCAAGCACAGTGGAGGCTTTCAATTTTCATTGAAGTAGAACATCAGAGGTTCCAACATTAGTGGAAAATAGGTTGGGTGAAGTAAAATATAAGCCTGTAATTTGAATTCCTTCCAAATATGCAATTAGAACTTTTCTACATTATGATAATTTTGTAATAACCTGTGTCTTTCCTCAAAAGATCCTCCCACAACCTTGGGGATTGATTACACGTATATGGCACTCCAGGAGTGCACCCACAGGATTGTCCCAGCTTAAGATAGCGGTCGAATATCCCTTATCCAAAATGCTTGGGACCAGCAGTGTTTCAGATTTTGGAACATTTGTGTTACACTTACTGGTTGAGCATCACTAATCCAAAATTCAGGCCGGGTGCTGTGGCTCACGCCTGTAATCCCAGCACTTTGGGAGGCCTGAGGTGGGCAGATAGCTTGAGCTCAAGGGTTTGAGAACAGCCCAGGCAACATAGGGTACCCCCATCTCTACAAAAATACAAAAATTAGCCAGGCGTGGTGGTGCACGCCTATAGTCCCAGCTACTCAGAAGGCTAAGATGGGAAGATCACTTGAGCCCAGGAGGTCGTGGCTGCAGTGAGCCATGATTGTGCCACTGCACTCCAGCCTGGGTGACAGTGCAAGACCCTGTCTGAAAAAAAATAAAAAAATCCAGAATGCTCCAATAAGCATTTCCTTTTTGCATGATCTTTGAGCAACGTGTTGGTGCTCAAGAAATTTTGCATTTTGGGCCAGGTGCAGTGGCTCACGCCTGTAATCTCAGCACTTTGGGAGGCCAAGGCAGGCGGATCACCTGAGGTCAGGAGTTTGAGACCAGCCTGGCCAACATATAGTGAAACCTTGTCTCTACTAAAACTACAAAAATTATCTGGGCATGGTGGCACATGCCTGTAGTCCCAGCTACTTGGGAAGCTGACACAGGAGAATCACTTGAACCCGGAAGGCGGAAGTTGTAGGGAGCCAAGATCATGCCACTGCACTCCAGCCTGGACAACAACAACAAAAAAAGTTGCTCAACAACAACAAAAAAAGTTTTGGATTTTGATGCATTTCAGATTTGGGGTTTTTGGATTAGCAATGTTTAACCTTGCATACACTTGACCCCTGCAGCCACATGATGTCTAGCTATTGCCCTTGAAAATTTAACCCTAATGAAGGTCCTTGAGATACTACCTTCAAAGTTCCCTAGCCTTAGCATAGTGGTCTTCATTTAATAAATTTTGAACAAATAGGACATTAGTTCAAGTCTGTTTCCATTAGCAGTTTTGCGTGTAAAGAAAAACAGCTCTCCATGGCTCCCTCCAGCCATGTTTAAGACCTCAGAAATAAGGGGGATCCTGCCTCAGAAGAGCCTAAAAACCTAAAAGAAGAGGTGCTGCCCAAAATCAAATTACAGAGCTGAAGTAGTAAGCTTCGAAGTGGCCATACGGCTTGGACAAGCAGAAGTTGATTGTTTTTAAGCCCTTTCAGATTCCAGTCACTTAAAAATAATCATAATAGAGCCCATTACCAAAAGACAAGTCTGGGTTTTCAAAGAACATTAGTAAAAATGCTAATCTGAGCATTGGAATTGTTGCTTGGGCATCTGCACTGGAAATTGACCTTACTGTCTGAAACAAAACAGAGGTGAGGCCTTGCGCCCCTATGGAGAACAGAGAATAAAGGCCTTTTGTAATCCTTGAGCAAGCTGCAGCTGCTGCCAGTGTTAAAAACAAGAAACTTTTCAACCATGAATCTATCTGGTGAGATAAAGCTGAAAATTCATCTAATTCCAACAGATGGGATTGCCCCACAGCTGTGAAATCTCCCAGATAAGGGTAGAATGAACACTCTAAATCATTAAAGTCGGCCCTAGAGAGCAGAGAGCACAGCCTTGTTTCACATGCCTTGAAGAAGCCCATAGGTGAACTTTTACCCACGTTTCAGATTTCACTGAAAATCTGATTTAAACATTGCAAAAAGTATGCCCATTTAGAAAATTTTGTCAGTCCTCCACTTTGTTTCAGGATAGTAAATTGAGTCATAAATCACACTTAAATTGAATCCTGAAAACATTTGGTATTGTGAAAAATTTATCAGCTCTATAGAATGATGGTGTGACAAACATCAAATATTGAGTGGCAGTGTTGAAAAAGAGGCTTTCACCTAATATTGATGATGTTGATTTCTTTGGAGATAGTTTTGTGTCTCATTTAAATGTGACTAAGCCCCATGGCTGTATAAGTTTATCCAAAACAACACAGTGCTATTCTACAGGAAGCGAATGTACTACTACTCAGAAGTAGGAAATGGTGTGGTGTTGAGAAATAGTCTTTGGACCCAAATAGGGCTGAGTTCAAATCCCACCTCTGTCACATGTAGCTGCATGTTACCTCAGTTTTCTCATCTGCAGAGTGGAGCTAATAGTAGCTCCTCCGTAGGCTGTTATAGTGACTATATGAGGCCAGGCACAGTGACTCACACCTGTAATCCCAGCACTTTAGGAGGCCAAGGCAGGCAGATTGCTTGATCCCAGAAGTTCGAGACCAGCCTGGCAACATAGCAAGACCCCCATCTCTATTTACAAAAAAAAAAAAGTAATTAAAAAAAAGAACATATCAGTGAAGTACCTGGCCCATAGTACATACTCAGTAAATGGTCACTGTTAGGCCAGGCATGGTGGTTCGTGCCTGTAATCCCAGCACTTTGGGAGGCCGAGGCCAGTGGATTACCTGAGGTCAGGAGTTCAAGACCAGCCTGGCCAACATGGTGAAACCCTATCTCTCCTAAAAATCCAAAAATTAGCCAGGCGTGGTGGTGCGCGCCTGTAATCCCAGCTACTCGGGAGGCTGAGACAGGAGAATCGCTTGAACCTGGGAGGTAGAGGTTGCAGTGAGCCAAGATCGCACCATTGCACTCCAGCCTGGGTGATGAGTGAAACTCTGTCTTTTAAAAAAAAAAAGGGAAAAAAAATGGTCACTGTTATAGGTTGATACAAAAGTAATTGTATTAAAATACAGTTCTATGTCTTGCTCATTGACACAGTCCCACTACTGAGGAAACAAATTTAGGTCTCTGTCAACTTACTGAGCTAGCTGAAGAAATGAGAGCTGAAAGAGAAATTCACTCTTAATTTTCTTATTTTGTGTGTCATGTGTAAGTCCTATCTCTATCAATGTTCTAACATTTCGTTGCTATTTTGGGGAAACTTGAAAATATATTACTCTTCTTTAAAATTATGCTCTCAGACCTTTATGAATTTTTTAGAAGAGTAATCAATATTATTATCTTTAAAGCAAAATTAGGGATGCTTCCGTTCACAAGATATCAGGATATCAGGACATTGCTGAGTCTGGGTCTGATCAGTAAACGTTATCAATCTGTTCCATTAACCATAAACATCTAGAGGCTAGGAATACCTAACTTCCTGGGAATGCAGCCCAGCAAGTCCCAGCCTCATCTTTCCTAGACCTTACTCAAGATGCTGTTGCTCTGGTTTGACTGTCTCTGATAATAGTAAGTGGCAGATCTGGGATAAGAACCTAGATCTTCTGTTTCTTAGTTTTTGCAGATCTTACTGAGAATTGTACCTCAAAAATATAGTCCCAGTCATCAGCTATTTTCTGCCATCAAACACAGCTGATCATTCCATGTTCCACATCAAAATACTTTCCATTGACCCCAGGAACACGCCTTCTGTTTCCCTCCTAGTTTGAACGCCATGACCCTGTGGATGGGAGAATTACTGAGAGGCAGTTTGGTGGCATGCTACTTGCCTACAGTGGGGTGCAGTCCAAGAAGCTGACCGCCATGCAGAGGCAGCTCAAGAAGCACTTCAAAGAAGGAAAGGTAGGTAGCTTTGGCTGGAAGAAGAAAAGAAACCGTGGGAATATATGGTTATTATTTAATATGAAGGTATTAACATAATGATGAGAGTATTTCATGAACCAATGATTACACCTAATTCATTTCTGGTACCTGAGGCCCAAAGGGAGAAAAGATAAGCAATGGGTGAGGACGAGGAGAGCATCCAGAGTCACCCCAGGTTTCTTGTTCAGGAAAGGGCAGCACCAACTGAGATTGAGAATTTTAAAGGAGAGACTGGTTTAGAAGGGAAAATAAAGAATTCAGTCATGGACATCTTAAATTTAAGATGCCTGTGGACTGTCCAAGTAGAGATGGTCAGCAAGCAGTTGCATATTCACATTACCTTAGAGGTCTGTGATAGATTTAGGAATCATCAACACATGTTAGAATTACAACCATAAGAACCGATGAGATTACCCAAGGAGGGTATTTTACAGAAAAGAACTATGGGCCAAGGACAGAATCCAATGGGACACAAACATTTAAGCAGCTCAGGAAGCAAATCTAGAAGAAATGGTTAGAGAATACCTAAAGAAGCCGAGTGCAGTGGCTCACACCTGTAATCCCAACACTTTGGGAGGCCGAGGCAGGTGGATCACTTGAGGTCAGGAGTTCAAGACCAGCCTGGCCAACATGGTGAAACCCCATCTCTACTAAAAATACAAAAATTAGCTGGACATGGTGGCGCGTGCTTATAATCCCAGCTACTCGGAGGCTGAGGCATAAGAATCACTTGAAACCGAGAGGCAGAGGTTGCAGTGAGCCAAGATTATGCCACTGCACTCCAGCCTGGGCAACAGAGTGAGACTCCATCTCAAAAAAAAAAAAAAAAAAAGAATACCTAAAGAGAGTAGTGAAATCAAAGCCAAGGAAACAGAGGGTTCAAGAACTGAGGGGTCTGCCGTGTCACATATAACAGCGAGGATCCAGTAAGCTAAAGGTGGTAACATCCACTGGTTTTGGTGAAATGGCAATAATTGGTGACCTTTGAGAGGGCTGTTTCATTAGAGTGGTCTAGTTGGAAGGCATATTCGATGAAAAGTACAGAGGCAGAGAAAGGAGAGAGGTGGAAGAGGAGGCTCTGGAAAGTGGGAAATCACATAGGCAAATTCCAAGGCAGTGTATTAGCCTGCTGGGGCTACTGTAACAACATACCACAGACTGGGTGGCTTTAACAAGAAAAATTTATTTTCTCGCATTCCTGGAGGATAGAATCCTGTGATTAAGGTGCCAGCTGATTTGGTTTCTGATAAGAGCTCTCCTCCTGCCTTGCAGGTAGCTGCCTTTTCAATGTGTCCTCACACAGGCTTTCCTCAGTGTGTGTACATGAAGAGAGGGAGAAGTCTCTTTGTGTTTCTTCTTATAAGAACACTAATCCTAGCAGATTAGGGCCCCACCCTTGTGACCTCATTTAGCCTTGTTATTTCCTCTAAGGCCCCATCTCCAAATACAACCACATTGGGCACGGTAGGGGTTAGGGAGGGCTTCAACATATGAATGGGGTAGGGGGTGAGGTCAGTCCATAACAAGCAGGAAAAACAAACCTGGCATGTGTGAAGAACTGAAAAGGGACTAGTTTGTATAGAAGGTTCTGAGCAAAAAGGAGAGTGGCCTGAGCTGAGCTCAGAGAGGGATATGAGGAACAGAACATGCAAGACTTCATAGGAATGGAGGGAGTTTGGAGTTTACTCACAGTGCAATGGAACGCCATTAAATAGTTGTGAGTAGTGAAATGACATAGTTGTATCTACGTTTAAAGAGACAACTCTGGCTGTTTTATGGAAGATAGTTTGGAGAAGAGCAAGCATAGAAACAAAAAGACTGATAATAAGGCTATTAGAATTTAGGAGATGAGTTAGAGTTTTTTGAGCAGCCTTGAGGTTGGAGACCATGGATTTGTGTAACACTAGCAACACTGCTTTCTGGTACCCTTCAACACCAGCTGCCCCTGGTACAAGGAAAGAAAAGATGGTGGCTGTGCACGGTGGCTCACGCCTGTAATCCTAACACTTTGGGAGGTCAAGACACGCAGATCACCTGAGGTCAGGAGTTCAAGACCAGCCTAGCCAACATGGCAAAACCACGTCTCTACTAAAAATACAAAAATTAACCAGGCGTGGTGGTGGGCGCCTATAATCCCAGCTACTCAGGAGGCTGAGGCAGGAGAATCGCTTGAACCCAGGGAAGTAGGGGTGCAGAGGGAGGCGGAGGTTGCAGTGAACCAAGATCGCACCACTTCACTCCAGCCTGGGAGAAAGAACGAAACTCTATCTCGAAAAAAAGATAAAGAAAAAAAGAAAGAAAGAAAAGATGATAGGACTGAATCAGCATCTGAGAGTGAGATGAACAAACGGAAGCAGAGACCAGTTAAAAGGTCAGGCCTCATCGGGCATGGTGGCACATACCTGTAATCCCAGCACTTTGGGAGGCCGAGGCAGGAGAATCAAAGTTCAAGACTTGCCACAATGTAAGACGTGTGTTTTCTTTTTATTTTTCTTTTCTTTTTATTATTATTATTATTATTTTTTTTTTTTTTTAGACGGAGTTTCGGTCTTGTTGCTCAGGCTGGAATGCAATGGCGTGATCTCGGCTCGTCGCAACCTCTGCCTCCTGGGTTCAAGTGATTCTCCTGCCCAGGAGTTCAAGACCAGCTTGGGCAAAGTGGCGAAACCTTGTCTCCACAAAAAATACAAAAACTAGCCAGGCATGGTGGCACGTGCCTGTAGTCGCAGCTACTCAGGAGACTGAGGTGGGAGGATCACCTGAGCCTGGGGAGGTTGAAGCTGCAGTTAGCTATGATCATGCTACTGTACTCCAGCCAGGGTGACAGAGTGAGACCTTGTCTTAAAAAAAAAAAAAAAAAAAAAAAATCCAGGCCTCTAAGAGAACACAAACACACAAAGCAATGCTAAGGCTAGAACCCAGATTTTCTCATTCCCAGCCCAGTACTCTTCCCACTGAACAATGGCTACCATCTGACCATGACCAAGAATCTAACCTGGCACTAAAAATGTTCCATGAGAGATTTCCAAGTGTATCAGTCCATTCTCATGCTGCTAATAAAGACATACCGAGACTGGTAATGTATAAAGGAAAGAGGTTTGATTTCACAGTTCTACATGACTGGGGAGGCCTCACAATCATGGTGGAAGGCAAAGGAGAAGAAAAGACCTGTCTTATGGCTGGGTGCAGTGGCTCACGCCTGTAATCCCAGCACTTTGGGAGGCCGAGGCGGGCAAATCACCTGAGGTTGGGAGTTGGAGACCAGCCTGACCAACATGGAGAAACCCCCTCTCTACTAAAAATACAAAAAGTTAGCCCGGCGTGGTGGTGCATGCCTGTAATCCTAGCTACTCAGGAGGCTGAGGCAGGAGAATGGCTTGAACCCAGGAGGCAGAGGTTGCGGTGAGCCAAGATCACGCCATTGCACTCCAGTCTGGGCAACAAGAGCAAAACTCCATCTCAAAAAAAAATGAACAGACATGTCTTACGTTGTGGCAGGCAAGAAAGAGAGCATGTGCAGGGGAACTCCTTTTTGTAAAACCATCAGATCTTGTGAGACTTACTGTCAAAAGAACAGCACAGGAAAGACCTACCCTCATGATTCAATTACCTTCCACCAGGTCCCTTCCACGACACATGGGCATTATGGGAGCTACAATTCGAGATTTGGGTGGGGACACAGCCAAACCATATCACCAAGATAGTGTGGCATGGTAGGCATGAAGATGGAAAACTTGAGACCAACTTCTGCCTCAGAGGTTCCCATAGTCATTAGACAAATCACTTAACCTTACTGGCCTCATGAATTGAGAGGCTTATCCTAGATGCTTGCTGTAAGGGCCCTTCTAGCTTTAAAGATTCAATAATTGAAAATAAGATAGAGGAGTGCTAGTGCTTGTCCCAGTTTTCCTAGTTAGTCTTTGTGCAAGAAATGCTGCATGCATAGCATTGCCCCAACTTGGTGGAAAACCTTTCTTATCAGCCAGACTTTTTCCTCCTTGTCTTGGATATTGAAAAGTTGAAAGGACCTCTGAACCAGGCTGTGGGCTGCAAATGAGGGCAGGCTGGTTCTGAGAGGAAGTGTCAGCTTCTCTGAACTCAGTCCAGCCTTTTCCCACAGCAGGTGTTCTCTTGGCTGTGGGGAAAACTCATCATTAATGGAAAGTGACAGAGAAAAAACATTTATCTCCCATAGAGCACTTCTACACTACCCAATACTTAGCTCATATCTGTTGGAAATCGTAATTTCAAAAAACTGATTACGAATGTATAGGTGGATTTTTTAGCCCCTATGCTGGAAGAATAGTGTTTACATTCAGACATGCTTGTTTATTTAGACCACGCTTATTTTAAAAGGTTGGTCAGATATTGATTTGACTTTAATTATCTATCATGATAGGTGAATTCATATTTCATTATGAATTTATACTTAAAAGCAATAAGGGGCATTGGAGGCATCTCCCTTGAAGGAATAGAGTATTTGAGCATTGACAGGAGTTAATTTAGGATCTGAAGACCTTGCAAAAGAGCTGTAAAATGAAAGGACAAATTTTGTCAGATGATGAAAATCTGCGGTGTTAAATTACTTTTGGCCCAGAATTTCTAGCCTGTGTTAGCAACGAGATTAAGATTGATTGTCCTCTCATGCTGATTAAATAGCTTGTGAACACAGCAATTAACTAAAGTGAGTGTCAATGAAGGGCCTTTGCTCCTAAGGTTATGAGTCCATCTCTCTAGGACCATTTCCTGTAAAAGGGGAATCACCATCTGCTTTCTAATTGCTTCTTTTATTCCACTTTGGATTTGTTAACATGAAAATATAAGTTTTCATTTGGCTGACATTAATCAGTTTCTGTGTGAGGTTCTGTATCAAGATATCAAACAAGACCTAAGAGATTGAAGGTCCTAGTAGTGGTATTAAATTTTTGCATATAAATTAATGACCATGCAATGTTTCACAGCCATTTTTCTCTTTCTTTCTAACAGCCTTGTTAGATACTGTGTTTTTGAGAATGTAGAGACAGAAAGAGAAGTTAATAACCCATTCAGAGTCTGGTCTAAAATCCAAGGCTTCCTATTCCAGATCTTGTCTTTTCCATAAGAAAGTGCTGTTTCTCCTAATCATACTCTTCCTGTAAAGCAGTGCTTCTCTACAATAAGATCACTTGAGAATTTTTAAGGAATGTGGTTGTTTGGGCCCTCTTCAAATCAATTAAATCAGAGGCTCAGTAGGTGGGTCCAGGCATCAGTGTTTTGAGGTTTTCTTAACCCTCTGCATGAGAAATTCCAGAAGTGTTTCTTAAAGGGTGATATGGTTTGGCTGTGTCCGCACCCAGATCTCATGTTGAATTGTAGTTCCCATAATCCCGATATGTCCTGGGAGGGAATAGGTGGAGATAATTGAATCGGGGCAGTTTCCCCCATCCTGTTCTCATGACAATGAGTTAGTTCTCATGAGATCTGATGCTTTCATAAAAGGCTTCCCCCTTCACCAGGCATTCATTCTTCTTCCTGCTGCCATGTGAAGAAGGATATGTTTGCTTCCCCTTCTGCCATGACTGTAAGTTTCCTGAGGTGTCCCTAGCCCTGCAAAACTGTGAGTCGATTAAACCTCTTTCCTTTATAAATTACGCAGTCTCAGGTACGTCTTTATTAACAGCATAAGAACAGACTAATACAAAGGGTCCCCAGGTAAATCTAATGTGCAGCTAAGCTTGTGAGCCACTGCCCTAGAGATGCAATGCTCCATCAGTGTCTCTAGCTGTTTTATCCCTAAGTAATAGTTTGAAGAACTGGGGAACCTGCCATACTTGACAAAAATTACTCTATTGATGCTTTGAACAACCACCATGTTTTTATTTAACAAAGAGTTTTCTGAGACTTCATAAATGTAATTCACAGTGGTGATCCTCTATGTTTATGAATGCAGAAGCTACTAACTAGTAACTTCTTAAGGATGAAATTGAAAATTATAACTCAGTTCAATGGCAGACATTGCTGTGTGCAAGACACTAAGCCAGGTGCTGTGAAAAAGACCATCCCTTATCCTTACAACTATATATATTTCTTTTTTTTTTTGAGACGGAATCTCGCTCTCTTGTCTAGGCTGGAGTGCAGTGGCCTGATCTTGGCTCACTGCAAGCTCTGCCTTCCGGGTTCATGCCATTCTCCTGCCTCAGCCTCCCGAGTAGCTGGGGCTACAGGTGCCCACTGCCACGCTCGGCTAATTTTTTTGTATTTTTAGTAGAGACAGGATTTCACCATGTCAGCCAGGATGGTCTCAATCTCCTGACCTTGTGATCCACCCGCCTTGGCCTCCCAAAGTGCTGGGATTACAGGCATGAGCCACCACACCCAGCACAACTATATATATTTCTTAAGTCTGTAATAGTCTAGTAAGAGAAAAATATGTATGCAAAGAACTCTATAATTCTATATTCACATTTATATTCAATATTTATTGAGCACCCACTATATGCCAAGCACTCTTCTAAATACTGGGAATGCAGTAGTGAGCACACCAGTGTCTGCCTCATAGAACTTAGCAGTCCTACTGGAACGAAACAGATTTTAAACAAATATAAAGCAAGGCAACTCACTTAGCTTTGAGCTTCTTGAGAGCAGTGCCTTATTCATCTTTGCATGTCCTCTGTATGGTGGCAGTAAATGCTTGTCAAATGCAATGATAAATATGTTGAGTACTCTATTAAAGGTATGAGATCTTTTTGAAGCACTAAGGAGGAAGATTAGAGCCAGCTGAAGAGACCAAGTAAGATTTCTTGGAGGAAGTACAATTTGAACTTGGCCTTAAACGTGGAGTAGGATTTTGACAAGCAGAAGCTTATAAAGACATTTGCTTTTGCTAAGTGTTTCCTGTCGTAGCCCTATCCCCCAACAGCCTTCTGTGTGTATGATTGCTTATTAATTCTGCTACTAGCCATTAAGCAGTTAGTACTTATCAAACAGTTCTAATAAAACTGTTAGATGATTAAGTTTTCATGTCATCTGTGGATAATGTATGTGAGCTCTCCTTTTTCACTTATTCTCAGATATTTGAACCACATTAGTCATCTGTGGAATATCAGATTCTAGAAATTGCTAGCATACCCCTTGAAAACTCATTAACTCCAAATATTAGGTGTCCACCAGTCACTATGTAGTATAGCATGTGAAATGTGGCCATAAAACTAAAAAGACTAGAACTCTACTTTTTTTTGTTATTGTTGTTACTAATTAGCTTTGAAACCTGTACTTCCCCCAAAGGAGTACTAAGCTATGAATTACTGTAGGAGATTTAGTTTTAAGAGTTTTCCCTCTATTATTTTCCTGTTTTTTCCCCACAATGAATTTCATTTACATCAACTTTTCCCCTATTCCCTATCCCTCAAGATCCTACACATTCCAGAGAAGACAGCCTACTTCAGAGCTTAGTAGAATAAATTCATTATCACTAGTTCTGTAGTAATGAGCCTGCCAAATTACTAAGGGCTCATGCCTACCACTTACTGAGTACTTTCTGTGTACTAGACATGTTACATATCTTGTCTATCTACCTGCTTGGTAGATACTAGGTAGAATTATCATTTTTCAGATGAAAAATAGTCCTCTGAGCCTTAGTTATTAACCTGAGATCAACACTGTCTTAGGAAGGCAGCACCAGGGTTCAAAGCTTTATTCTTGTTCCAGAGTCCGTAGCCTTCTTACTAATCATCCTGTTTGTCACCACTCCTTATTCTCCATGGTTTAAATAAGCACAAGTTTTTAGGGAAACAAAACCAGTGTTGCCAGATGCCAGCCTAAGATTCTTAGGAAGATAGCTAGAAAGGTTAAGTTATGGAAGCAGATGGTGGAAGACTGTAAATCCCAGGCTAAGAAGTTTGGGGGTTTATCCAATTGACAGTAGGAAATCATGGACATGTTGTGAGCGGAAGGGATGAAGATATGAAGAAAGTGATGTTTCAGAAAGATTAGATACCTGTGGAAATGTAAGTAACAGCAATGATATAATTTCCCCTGCTGCCAGGCAACAGTTGAAGAGAAGTCTGGGGTTTGCAATAGGAAGATGCTTTATTAGAGCAAGACAGGCATAGTAATACCTCTGAAAGGTACCCAAGAAATAGGTAACATGGGCCACATGTAGGACAGGGTTCAGAAAGAATTGCTTTGTACCTGGTATAAAAATATTAATTAAAATTGTTTTAAAACTAAGCAGGAGAGGCTGGGCACAGTGACTCACGCCTGTAATCCCAGCACTTTGGGAGGCCAAGGTAGGTGGATCACCTGAGGTCAGGAGTTCAAGACCAGCCTGGCCAACATGGCAAAAGCACATCTCTACTAAAAATACAAAAAATTAGCCGGCCATGGTGACAGGTGCCTGTAATCTCAGCTACTTGGGAGGCTAAGGCAGGAGAATTGCTTGAACCCGGGAGGCGAAGGTTGCAGTGAGCCAAGATTGCTGGATTGCACTCCAGCCTAGGCAACAGAGTGAGACTCTGTCTTAAAAAAAAAAAAAACAAAAAAAAAAAAACAACTAAGCAGGAGATTGAGCAGAGAATACGTGACAAGAATGGTGAGAGGCATGGGATATAAGGAAGGAAGGAGACTGTTTTTTTCAGTGGGCCATAGACAGAACTTGGGCAATTAGATTGGCTTCTGGTAGATGGATTTGCTATGACTGATTAAAAGGCAGGATGAGGGAATCATCCATTACAGTGTGTTTGCACTCATCATGGCCTGTCAACATTAGATATCTCGCTTTACAGCTGACTCCAAAGGAAGCTACATTTTCCTTTTCTCATCTACTCTGACTGCTTCATATTTTTTAACAACTTTTTTTGAGGTATAATTTATATACCATAAGTTATCCATTTTAACTGTACAATTCAGTGATTTTTAGTAATTTTAGTGAATTTTAGTAAATTTGCAGTTATGCAATTATCACTGCCATTCAGTTTTAGAACATTTCCATCACCCCAAAAAGATCCCTCCTGCTAGCTTTCAGTCAATCCTCATTTCTACCCTAGCCCCAGGCAACTATAAAACGGCTTTCAGTCTCTATAGACTTGCATTTACTGGACATTTCATATAAATACAATAATATGATAAGGTAGTCTTTTGTGTCTGGCTTCTTTTACTTAGCACAATATTTTTAAAGTTTATGTAGATGCTTATATTAATAGTTTATTATTTTCTATTGCAGAAGAGTAAATAGTATTTTATTGCTTAGATATACTAAATTTTATTTATCCATTCACATTTGGATTGTTTCCAGTTTTGGGCTATTAGGAATAATGCTGCTGTGAACATTGCATACAAGTCCTCCTGCAGACCTGTGTTTTCATTTTTGTTGAAGATTCCTAGGAGTGAAATAGCTGGGTTGTATGGTAAATTTAATTTTTTGAGAAACTGCTAAACCATTTTCCAAAGTGGCGGAACCATTTCACATCTCCATGTGAATGTACAAGAGTTCCAGTTTCTCCACACCCTCATCAACACCTGTTATTGTCTGTCTTCTTTATTATGGTCATTCCAATAGGTGTGTAGTGGTATATCATTGTGATTTTAATTTGTATTTTCCTAATGATGCTAAGCATTTTTTCATGTACTTATTAGCCATTCAGTTGTCTTGTTTGGTAAACTGTCTATTCAAATATTTTTTTAAATCAGGTTGTTGGTCTTCCCATATATTGAGTTATAATAGTTGTTTATATAATTCTGGATACAAGTCCTTTTTTTTTTTATTTTTTGAGACAGGGTCTCCCTCTGTCGCCCAGGCTGGAGTGCAGTGGCACAATCTCAGCTCACTTGAACCTCTGCCTCCCAGGTTCAAGCAGTTCTCCTGCCTCAGCCTCCTGAGTCGCTGGGATTACAGGTGCCCAGCCTGGCTAATTTTTGTACTTTTAGTAGAGATGGGTTTTCACCGTATTGGTCAGACTGGTCTTGAACACCCAACCTCAGGTGATCCACCTGCCTTGGTGTCCCAAAGTGCTGGCATTACAGGCATGAGCCACTGTGCCCGACCTGGATTCAAGTCCTTTACCAAATATATGATTTTCAAGCATTTTCTCCTAGCTTGTGATTTTTCTATTTTCTCATTATTTTGAAGCACAAATTTTTTAAATTTTGATGAAGTCTAACCAATCAGTTTTTTTTCTTTATGGATTGTGCTTTGGGTGTCATCTAAGAACTCTTGCCTTAGTCAAGGTCATGAAGATTTACTCCTATGTGGTTATTTGTTTTGTTTTGTTTTGTTTTGTTTTTGCTTTTTGTCTTCTTTTGAGACAGAGTTTCACTGTTGCCCAGGCTGGAGTGCAGTGGCATGATCTCGGCTCACTACAACCTCCACCTCCTGGGTTCATGCAATTCTCATTCCTCAGCCTCCCGAGTAGCTGGGATTACAAGCACATGCCACCATGCCTGGCTAATTTTTGTATTTTCAGTAGAGACAGGGTTTCGCCGTGTTGGCCAGGCTGGTCTCAAACTTCTGGGCTCAAGTGATCTGCCCGCCTTGGCTTGCCAAAGTGCTGGAATTACAGGCGTGAGCCACTGTGCACCGTGCTCAGCCTCTCCTGTGTTTTCTTCTAAAAGTTTTGTCCACTGCTTTTTTTTTTTTTTTTCTGGAGACAGAGTTTTGCTCTTGTCCCAGGCTGGAGTACAATGGCGCGATCTTGGCTCACTGCAACCTTCGCCTCCCAGGTTCAAGCAATTCCCCTGCCTCAGCCTCCCGAGTAGCTGGGATTACAGGTGTGCGCCACCATGCCCAGATAATTTTGTATTTTTAGTAGAGACGAGGTTTCACCATGTTTGGCCAGGCTGGTCCCGAACTCCTGACCTCAGGTGATCCACCTGCCTCGACCTCCCAAAGTGCTGGGATTACAGTCATGAGCCACCACACCTGGCCCTGCTTTTAGTTTTGAAAGACAACTCTGTTTACTTGCTTAACAACTTCCTAATGTTAAATTCATTTTTCAGCATCCTAAAGAGATATCGCTGTTGTCTACAAACTATTATTAATCTTATCTTCTTTTTATAGTCACCTAGAGCCTGGTTTATTTAAGTCTGTCTTTCCAAAGGTAGATAGATAACCAGTTTGTTGAACAATTAGTCACAGTAACTCCTCTAAGAGACAGTTCCTTTTGATTATTATGTCTGCAGTTCTAGTCACCTGCCAATATTGTTTCATAAGCTGTAGCCTTCTTGTCCAGACAACTCAATTTGCAATAAGCATATCCTTTCTCTTTCCATCTTTCCAGCCACAAAGCTCATGTTATCATCTTACTCTAGCTTTTTTCTAATAGCCCTCTGGATTTTTACCATAGTAGTTACCAAAAAAATAAGAATTTTGTGACTAACATCATCTTCTCTTTAAGGAGGCCTATCTAAATAGTAAGCTCCATAAAATCAAGGCCTGTGTCCAGTGCAATTTCCCTCACTGTTCTTGGCATAATGCTAAGTGATTAGTAAGTGCTCAATAAAATTTTTTATTATATCTTTGTGATAAAAGCATAGTGATGTATATTTAGATTTAATAGTTATATAATGTGATTTGCAGCCCACTGTTTTTCTAAATCACCAAATGAATAGCCATTCAGTTTAGATTGCTCTCTCTCTCTCTGTCCTCAGATAATTCTCAGCATAAGCACTCTGGTCTTGAGCTGTAGTATTTGATGTTTCAGAGTGTTTGTTAGAAACTAACAAACTTTAGAGGTTGTTTATCATCAGAGTGGGACACATTTCCTCTACCATGCCCTAACTGTTTTAGGAATTTTATGTTAACCTTTTAGCCTCAAATACCCTTTCAATAACTTAGTCCCCTAACTCTCTAACTCCTACAGGATTTTATACCTTAATAAGAAAAGTAACTGTAATCCCAGCACTTTGGGAGGCCGAGGCGGGTGAATCACGAGGTCAGGAGATCAAGACCATCCTGGCTAACACGGTGAAACCCCGTCTCTACTAAAAAAAATACAAAAAATTAGCCAGGTGCGGTGGCGGGCGCCTGTAGTCCTAGCTACTTGGGAGGCTGAGGCAGGAGAATGGCGTGAACCCAGGAGGCGGAGCTTGCAGTGAGCCGAGATCGCGTCACTGCACTCCAGCCTGGGCGATAGAGCAAGACTCCGTCTCAAAAAAAAAAGAAAAAGAAAAGTAAAAGAGCTTTAGCATGTTGTGTGTGTATATGTGTTGTGTGTGGTAAAATACACATCTATTTCCAGAACCCGTTCACCTTCCCAAACCAGAACTCCTTACCATTAAATAATAGCTCCTCATTCTCCTCCTCCCAGCTCCTGACAACCACCATCTTTGACTACTCTCAATACCTCATTTAAGTGCAGTCATATAGTATTATCTTTTGTCCTTTTGTGGCTAGTTTATTTCACTTGGCATAATGTCTTCAAGGCCCATCATCCTGTAGCTTGTGTCAGAATCTTCTTCCTTTTAAAGGCTAAACAATATTCCATTGTGTGTATATGCCGCATTTTGTTTATCCATTCATCCATCAGTAGACTATTGGGTTGCCTCCACCTTTATGTGTCTTTCGATGGCGGGGAAAGGAAGATTATTAGTGTGTCCATCCACAAGCAATGGTATTGTACAACCTGTACTTCTAATCCTATGGGATTCTCTTCTAAATTTGATTCTAGCTAGTGCCTACATTAAATTACATACTATGGCATCCATAATGAGACCTAACTCTGGGTGCTCTAAGGCAAAGCCAAGAGAGTGACCTCAAATTAGGGAGAAAGCATATAATATAGGCCTTCCAGTCCACTACCAAAAATTACAACACTTGGTACATAGTAGGTACTCTATACATGTTTATTTTTTGTTTTTTGGTTGTTTTGTTTTGTTTTGAGACAGAGTTTCCGTCTTGTTGCCCAGGCTGGAGTGCAATGGCGTGATCTCAGCTCACCGCAACCTCTGCCTCCCAGGCTGAAGCGATTCTCCTGCCTCAGCCTCCCAAGTAGCTGGGATTGCAGGCATGTGCCACCATGCCTGGCTAATATTTTTGTATTTTTAGTAGAGACGGGGTTTCTCCATGTTAGTCAGGCTGGTTTCGAACTCTCGACCTCAGGTGATCTGCCCACCTCGGCCACCCAAAGTGCTGGGATTACAGGCGTGAGCCACTGTGCCTGGCCAGCACTCTATAAATGTTTGAATAAATGCTAAGTACAGATGCACCACTGTTCATAATTGCCAAACATTGGAAACAGCCCAAATAGAATGGATAAACAAATTGTGGTATTTTCACACAATGAAATACTTTATAGCAATAAAAATGAATGAACTACAGATACACACAAAAACATGAACAAATCTTAAAGAGAGAAGCCATATATAACAGAATGCCTACTGCATGATTCCATTTCTACTGTTCCACAACAGATAAAATTAAGCAACGGTTTTTGTAAGTATGCTATTTACATATAAAAATGCTATTTTTAAAAAAAGCAAGGAAATGAATTCCCTAAAAGTCAGAATAGTGGTTATTGTCAATAGAGGTTGGGCAGGGGCTGGAGTTTATGATTAGGAAGGGACATGCTGTGGGGAGAGAGGAGGCTTCTGAGATGCTGATAATAGTCTGTTCCTTGATCTAAATGAAGGTTCTGTGGGTATTCACTTTGCAAGAGTTTGATAAGTTGTACATTTATGTTTTGTGCACCTTTCTATATAGTCATCATATTCCACAATAAAGTTTTTTAAGTTCTATGATTCTAAGGAAAAAAATTATAAAAGATCGTGTGATATAATCATACAGTCTTTTTTGTTGTGTTTTGTTTTTGAGACAGCGTCTAGCCCTGTCACCCAGGCTGGAGTGCCGTGGCATGATCTCAGCTCCCTGCAACCTCTGCCTCCCAGGCTCAAGCAATCCTCCCACCTCAGCCTCCCAAATAGCTGGTACTACAGGCACATGCCACCACACTCGGCTAACTTTTTAAATATTTTTTGTAGAGATGAGGTTTCGCCATGTTGCCCAGGCTGCTCACTGAGCTCAAGTGATCCTCCTGCCTTGGCCTCCCAAAGTGCTGGGATTACAGGCATGAGTCACTGCACCCAGCCTCATACAGTCTTTTAGCTTTCAGTTTGATAAGATGAGAAACATACAATTGACCTAGTTTGGAGAGTACCAGGAAAGAACTGTAGATTGTATTAGGATTTCCTTATTACTGAGTTCCTGATGTGAGTTCCTGGGCTCTGTAGTTTGGGAAAATGAAAATTGCAGGAGGGGCAGCACTAAGTAGAAGCCAGTCTACATCTGCAGCCCTTTAAGGGTCTGATGCTTCATTAAAAGGCATTAACATCAGTGTCTGGGATATCTAGGACATTTCCCAGTGTTTTCCCTTCTTAGAAACTGCATTCATTTCCATCACAGCATTATGTGTGGGAAGCGGGGAAAAGGCAAATAGGACAAATCTTCCTCCCTATAAAGGAATTCCCAGTAGCCCCTATTTCTATAACTACTTTTTCTCGATGCATCATATAAAGTAGAATTAGAGATCAGCAAATCTTTAAACAGCTTTAAAAAAAAAATCTTCATTCACAGAATTTCATTAGATCAAAGTTAAGTGGCAAATTACTTTGTGAGTAGCTTTTAAATTGAGATAATGAACAGCTTCCCCATTACTTGGGTTTTGCTAAATACCAACACCCTTCCCCTGTATATCACTGACTTTGGTGATTCTTTAATTCGCTTAAGCCTCAAAAAGCTCAGTTGGCCTGTGAGCAGACTATTAAACTGGAAGTCCTGACTCTGATTTTACTTCTTAAGATGTATAACAGGTCAAGTAGCTATAGCCCAATTAGGAAGTGTCATAATTGATAGTGTGTCTAATTGGAGAGCACAGTTAGAAATATTTTCATTGGGCCAGGTGTAGTGGCTCAGACCTGTAATCCCAGCATGTTGGGAGGCTTGAGGTCAGGAGTCCGAGGCCAGTCTGGCCAACATGATGAAACCCTGTTTCTACTAAAAATACAAAAATTAACCGGGCGTGGTGTTGCGCACCTGTAATCCTAGCTACTCGGGAGGCTGAGGCAGGAGAATTGCTTGAATGTAGGAGGCGGAGGTTGCGGTGAGCCGAGATCATGCCATTACACTCCACCCTGGGTGACAGAGCGAAACTCCTTCTCAAAAAAAAAATATATATTTTCATTAAGATATTCAGCCATCACTGTAAGCAGCTTTCTCAGATTTTACATGTGAGAGGGAAGCATCTAGCCAGTTTGCCTTTCTCAGGGTAGAATTCAAGAGTTTTGTTCCCCTGCTATTTATGAATTTGACATTCCTTGACTAATGTATTCAGTTTCTGTTCTAGACATGAGCATGAATTTCTGATTTGCAGATGTGAATCACTGCCTGTGCATATCGTGCTGCTTTTTGTTACAGGTCCTGCCTTACCTTGCTGTCTCTCCTCTTTCAGGGTCTGACATTTCAGGAGGTAGAGAACTTCTTTACTTTCCTGAAGAACATTAATGATGTGGACACTGCATTGAGTTTTTACCATATGGCTGGAGCATCTCTTGATAAAGGTAATGAAACTCAAAAAGTGTTTTTTTGAAGGTATGAACATTGGATCTGTAATATCTTAGGTGACTGCCCCTCCTGAACAGTAAAAGGTAAGTTTTTCTTGGCATCCTTGAAATGTGTTTTGATTTGTTGACATTGTATGAGCCTTGCATTTCACCCTGAGATGCCAAGTTCAGTGAATATATTTTCTTGTGCTAAGGCTGTAGTCTGGGCAGGTGCCCATCTTTAAATGACTAACCTTGAAAATAAGCATCTAAGCTGAGGCACAGGGCATGAAGCTGCAGAACTTCCCCTATCTGAGCCAGAGTCATTATATATACAATGTGAAGCTAAAGTCACTATACAAATTAAGTTACGTCTTTGATGAGAAGGAATGCTTTAGTTTATTTCTTATATTAAGACTTTTTTTAAGACAATATGACTCTGAGAATAGCACCCCACTCCTTTGGCTTACTTCATAGAAATTCAGTTACAGTTTGTACAGGCAACGTGAGAGCACAGAGGAATTGAAAGCACAATTTTTCCCTCAACATTTCATTATGAAAATTTTTAAACATTCAGAACAGTTGAAATAATTATTTAAATAACATCCACATATTCAGCTCAACTGACATTTTGCTATATTTGCTTGATCGTATGACTATGCATATTTTCATCTCTCTAAGTAATCATCGATCTTATTTGACATGTTCAAAGTAAGTTGCAGACGTAAGTACACTTCACTCCCAATTACTTCAGTATGAATATTAACTAAAGTTCAAGATTAATTTAAAGTTCTTTCAGGCCCCTTCACAGTTTTTGCCCCCACTCACCAAGAGGCAACCTTTGTACTGTATATTTTTCTACCATAAATTAATTTTGCTTTTTCTAGAACTTCATACATTGGAATTATATAAATGTACACTCCTTCTAAGGTTTCACTCGATGTTTTTGAGATCCATCTCCGTTGTGTGTCAGTAGTTTAATCCTTTTTTGTGATGAGTAGTAACCCATTGTATGAATATAGTCAGGCATGGTGGTTCATGCCTGTAATCCCAACACTTTGGGAGGCCGAGGCAGGTAGATCACTTGAAGTCAGGAGTTCGAGACCAGCCTGGTCAACATGGTGAAACTCCATCTCTACTAAAAATGCAAAAATTAGCCAAGCGTGGTGGTGTATGCCTGTAGTCCCAGCTACTCAGAAGGCTGAGGCAGGAGAATTGCTTGAATCTGGGAGGCAGAGGTGGCAGTGAGCCAAGATTGTGCAGGATTGCTTGAGCCCAGGAGTTTGAGACCAGCCTGGGCAACATAGTGAGACCCCATCTCTCTTTTCTTTTTTTTTTAAGTGAGTATATGAACATATATGAAAGTCCTGTAATGTCAGCTATTGTAAATGCTGCCAACTTGGTCTTCTTTTTAAGATTACTTTGGATATTCTAGGTCGTTTGTATTTCCATATAAATTTTAGAAACAGCTTGTCACTTTCTATGCCAAAAGAAGTGGAATTGTGATTACAGTAACATTGAGTATGTAGATCAATTTGGGAAGAATCAACATCTTAGTGTAATATAGCATCTTATAATTCATGAGCATAATATATCTCCCTATTTTTTAAGGCCTCATTTTCTCTCAGCGGTGGTCTTATAGTTTTATTAATACAGGTCTTGCACATATATTTTTTAAATTTATGCTTAAGTACTTTATGGTTTTCGATCCCATTATAAATGGAATTGGTTTTATTTTATTTTCTAATTGTTTGCTGCTAATATTAAAATATAACTGATTTTTATATATTAATTTTATATTCTGTAATTTTGCTAAATTCACTTATTCTTCTAGTTGTTTTGTAGATTCCTCAGGTTTTTCTATGTAAATAATCCTATCATCTTCAAACAGAGATAGTTTCATCTCCTTTTTTAAAAAAAAATTTATGGCCTTTTTTTTTCTTGCTTTATTGCACTTGCTTACCCCACCAATACAATATTGAATAGAAGTGGTGAGAGTGGACATCCTTGGCTTCTTTCTGAACTTTAGAGAAAAGTATTCAATATTGTACCATTAAATTGGATATTAGATTAGATTTTTCATAGTTGCTCGTTGTCAGATTAAGAAAAATATTTTCTCTTATTTGAAAAGGGTTTTTGTCATCAATGGCTCCTGTATTTTGTCAAATTTTTTTCTATATATATTGAAATGGTCATATGGCTTTTCTGCTTTATTCTTTTAATATGGTAGATGACATTGACTATTCCTCATCCTGAAATAAACCTAATTTGTAATGATATATTAGCTTTTTTAATGTATTATTAGACTTGATTTCCTAACATTTTGTTAAATATTGAGAGATACTGGTCTGTAATTTTATTTTATTTTTTTGTAATGTCTTTTCAGGTTTTATATCAGAGTATTCTATCCTCATAAAAGGAGTTAGGGACCGGGCACGGTGGCTCACGCCTGTTATCCCAGCACTTTGGGAGGCCGAAGCAGGTGGATCACCTGAGGTCAGGAGTTCGAGACCAGGCTGGCCAACATGGTGAAACCCTGTCTCGACTAGAAATACAAAAAATTAGCTGGGCATGGTGGTAGGTGTCTGTAATCCCAGCTACTCAGGAGGCTGAAGCAGGAGAATCACTTGAACCTGGGAGGTGGAGGTTGCAGTGAGCCGAGATCGCACCATTGCACTCCAGTCTGGGCGACGAGCGAAACTCTGTCTCTAAATAAATTAATTAATTAAATTAAATAGGCCAGGCATGGTGGCTCATGCCTGTAATCCCAACACTTTAGGAGGCTGGGACGGGCAGATCACCTGAGGTCAGGAGTTCAAGACCAGCCTTGCCAACATGGTGAAACCCCATCTGTAACTAAAAATAACAAAAAGTAGCCAGGCGTGGTGGCACATGCCTGTAGTCCCAGCTACTTGGGAGGCTGAGGCAGGAGAATCATTTGAACCCAGGAGATGGATGTTGCAGTGAGCTGAGATCGCGCCACTGCACTCCAGACTGGGTAGCAGAGCAAGCCTCCATCTCAAAAATAATAATTAAATAAGTAAATAAATAAAATGAGGGAGTTTTTCCTTCTCTATTTTCAGAAGAAGTTTCTGTAAGATGAATGTTGTTTCTTTCTGAGCTGTATTTGATAGAATTCATCAGTGAAACTATCTGGACCTGCCAATTTCTTTCTGAAAAGGTTTTGATAATTTAATTTTTTAAGTAAATATGTAAGGTTTGTGTTTTATATGAATTTTAGTTTATATTTTTGAATAATTTGCCCATGTCATCTACGTTATTGAATTTATTGACATGAAGTTGTTCATAATATGCCATTATTATCCCTTTGATGTCTGTAGAATCTGAAATCCCCTTTTACTCCTACTGTTGGCAAATTATGACTTCTCTTTCTTTTTTAAAAAAATATTTCTTACTCAGTCTACCTAAGGGGTTTAGCAATTTTGTTAATCTTTTCAAAGAACCAATTTTTGACTTTGTTAATGTTCTCTGTGGTTTGTTGCCTATTGAGTTGATTTCTGCTCGTACCTTTGTTACTTATTCCTTCACTTATTTTCAGTATATATTATTTTGTTTTTCTTTTTCTAAGCTTCTTAAGATGGAACCTTACTTACCTTTTATAAGGTAAGCTTGTGAAGCTATAAATTTCCCTATAAACACTGCTTTAGTCTGGGCGTGGTGGCTCACGCCTGTAATTCCAGCACTTTGGAAGGTGGGTGGATCACTTGAGGCCAGGAGTTCGAGACCAGCCTGGCCAACAGGGTGAAACTCCATCTGTACTAAAAATACAAAAACTAGCCAGGAATGGTGGCACGCACCTGTAATCCCAGCTACTGGGGAGGCTGAGGCAGGAGAATTGCTAGAACCCAGGAGGCAGAGGTTACAGTGAGCTGAGATCTCACCAGTCTACTCCAGCTTGAGACACAGAGGAAGACCCTGTCTCCAAATAAACAAACAAAAAAAAAACACATAACCAAAAAATAAAAAACACACACACTGCCGAGTGTGGTGACTCACGCCTGTAATCCCAGCACTTTGGGAGGCTGAGGTGGGTGGATCACGAGGTCAGGAGATCGAGAACCATCCTGGCTAACACAGTGAAACCCCATCTCTACTAAAAATACAAAAAATTAGCCAGGTGTGGTGACAGGCGCCTGTAGTCCCAGCTACTTGGGAGGCTGAGACAGGAGAATGGCGTGAACCCAGGAGGTGGAGGTTGCAGTGAGCTGAGATCACGCCGCTGCACTCCAGCCTGGGCAACAGAGCGAGACTCCGTCTCAAAAAAAAAAAAAACACACACACACACACACAATTTTGGTATGTAGTATTTTTTACATCATCCTGTTCAAAATATTTTCTATTTATTAGGTAAATTCGTGGACTATTTAAAAGTATGTTGTTTAACTTCCAAATATTTTGGTTTTGGCTGCATGTGGTGGCTCACACCTATAATCCCAACACTTTGGTAGGTCAAAGCAGGAGGATCACTTGAGGCCAGGAGTTCAAGGCCAGCCTGGGCAACATAGCAAGACCTTGTCTCTACAAAAAATTTAAAAATTCAAATTAATTTTTTTTTTTTTTTTTGAGACAGAGTTTCGTTCTGTCGCCCAGGCTGGAGTGCAGTGGAGCGATCTCTGCTTACTGCAACCTCCGCCTCCCGGATTCAAGCAGTTCTCTGCCTCAGTCTCCCAAAAGCTGGGATTACAGGCGCCCACCACCACACCTGGCTAATTTCTCTACCCACGTCTCTACCACCACCCTGTCTCTACTACCTGCGTCACCATCTTGGCCCAGGTGGTCTTGAACTCCTGACCTCATGATCCACCCACCTCAGCCTCCCAAAGTGCTGAGATTACAGGCGTGAGCCACCGCGCCCAGCCCCAGCTCAAGTTTTTATGTAGTATCACTTACCATCAATCTGAAGAACTTCTTTATCTTTATTGTTTATTTATGAGACAGGCACCTCGGCTCAAAATGGTGCCATCTTGGCTCACTGCAGCCTCCATGTCCCAGGCTCAAGCAGTCCTCTCACATCAGCCTCCTGGTTAGCTGGGACCACAGGCTCATGCCACCACGCCTGGCAAATTTTTTTTATTTTTTATAGATAGTTTCACCATGTTGCCCAGGTTGGTCTCGAATTCCTGGGCTCAAGCAATCTGCCTGTCTCAGCATCCCACAGTGGCTAGGATTACAGGCATGAGGCACCATGCCGCCTGGCCGAATTTCCTTGATCATTTCCTGTAGTGTAGATCTGCTAGCAATGAATTCTTTTACTTTTTGGGTTATCTAAAAATGTGTTTATTTCACTGTTGATGACCACAATGTTTGATTTTTCAGTCTCTCCAAAGCACTAAGATTTTATCAATCATTTTTTGTTTTTGTTTTGTTTTGTTTTGTTTTTTAATATACCTAGAGTTTATTTGGGCCAAGTTTGAAGACTGCAACCCAGTAGCGTGGATTCAAGTTGCCATGAATATACACTCCAATTAGCAGCAGTTACAAGTGGGTTTTTAAAGGAAAAGAAGAGATAGTTTCTAATTTGCTTACCAAGAATTTACATTAGAATAACATAAGCTATTGATTGTGTATACATTGTTCTTTGTATCACAGATTCCAGGAACATGAAACTAACAGGTAAGGCAGCTAGTCAGGAACAAAATGCCTTTAAACAATTGTGCCTGGCCATGGACTCGGGGACAGGGTTGTGACTGAAGTCCCATACTCCTGTCTCTGGGCTTGATAAATTGTGGACACCTCACATACCTCAGGCTGTTCTGAGTATGTTTCTTTTCTCATTCAGCCACTTTTTTTTTTTTTTTTTGTATCAGAAATCTTCCCATGGAAGCATTGATCAATCTCAGCTTATGAGATTGATAGACATTCTTCATCCCTGGCACTGGGAAGGCTCATTGCCAGATGGTCCTGTCCTGCAGGGGGCTGGGGAAGATATAGAACAATCTTGCTTATTCACTTGTTTTTTAGCGGATTCCTTAAGATTTTCTAATACAAGATCATGGTTCTCGCTTATATATGGAATCTAAATAGAGTTGAACTCATAGAAGCAGAAAGTAGAATGGTGGTCCCCAGGGGCTACAGGAGGCAGGGAAATGGGGAGTTATTTTGTTTAAAGGGTGCAAAGCTTCAGTTAGGCAGAATGAAATGTTCTGGAGAGCTAGTTTACACTCTGGTGACTATAATTAGTAATCCTATTGTACACTTGAAATTTGCTAAGATCTTAGGTGTTCCTTACAATATACATACACAAAAAGGTAACTATGTGAAGTGATGGAAATGTTTTGTCTTTGTTTTTGTTTTTTTGAGACAGGGTCTCACTCTGTTGCCCAGGCTGTAGTGCAGTGGCGCAATCTCTGCTCACTACAACCTTCGCCTTCCAGGTTCACACGATTCTCCTGTCCCAGCCTCCCAAGTAGCTGGGACTACAGGTGTGTGCCACCACACCTGGCTAATTTTTGTATTTTTAGTAGAGATGAGGTTTCGCCATGTTGGCCAGGCAGGTCTCAAACTCCTGACCTCAAGTGATCTGCCCAACTCAGCCTCCCAAAGTGCTGGGATTACAGGCGTGAGCCACCACACCTGGCCTGAAGTGATGGAAGTGTTAATTAGCTTGATTGTGGTAATTATTTCACAGTATATACATATGTCAAAGCATCACATTGTATACTTTATAATATATACAGTTTGTATTTGTCAATTACACCTCAGTAAAGCCAGGAAAAAAATAAAAGATCATTCCATCTGCAAATAGAGATCATTTTACTTCTTCCTTTCTCATCTCAATGCCTTTTATTTCATTTTATTAATCCATATAACTTCTTAAAATAGCATGTGTTTGTTTAAATTAGTACTTCCAAGCTGGGCTCAGTGGCACACACCTGTAGTCCCAGCTACTCAGGAGGCTGAGGCAGGAGGATCTCTTGAGCCCAGGAGTAGTTTAAGGCCAGTCTGTGCAACCTAGCAAGACCTCATCTCTAATAATAATAATAATAGCATTTCCACTGATCTTTGCAGAATCTTTTGAAAAACAAGTTAATGATATCATGTAGGGTGTGTGTGTGTGTATGTGTGTGTGTGTGTAGCACCACCAGATCATTTCTCTAGAACAGCTTTGGTTTTACTGCTCTTTCACAAAACAAAGTTTGACACCATCTGCAAATCCAAAGATATAAGATTTGAAGTCTTTATTTATTTATTTTTTAGATGGAGTTTTGCTCTTGTTGCCCAGGTTGGAGTGCAATGGCACGATCTCGGCTCACTGCAACCTCTACCTCCTGGGTTCAAGCGATTCTCCTGCCCCAGCCTCCCAAGTATCTGGGATTACAGGTGCCTGCCACCACTCCCGGCTACTTTTTGTATTTTTAGTAGAGTCGGGGTTTCACCATGTTGGCCAGGCTAGTCTCAAATTCCTGATCTCAGGTGATCTGCCTGCCTTGGCCTCCCAAAGTGCTGAGATTACAGGCAGGAGCCACCGCGCCCAGCCAGTCATCATTTACTATAAAAACAAAATTAATAAGTTCCTCTTTATTTTTGCATACCTTCTTTTTGAAAAGCCCAACTAAAGACAACAAAAGTTCATTAAAGAACAATTATATAGGATGAATCACTGTCTGTGTTAAAATTATAGGGCGTACAAAATAGAATGATTCAGGGTAGTGTTAGCAAAGGGAAATTGCAACCCAGTGATTAAAAAAAAGAAAGAAAAAATGTTTCTTTCAAATGACTTCAGGCCATTTGCTGGGATTTGTAGTCTCCATATAGTTCATGCCTCATTATCCTTGCTGATAGAGGCAGTGGTACAAATTGCACAGCCATATCTGACATCCAAAAATACATGTGGCTTTGAGATGTATGTTTGGGGTTTGTTTTTTGTTTTGTTTTATTTTTGGTAAATACATACATACATTTAATTTTGTACTGAGTTGGAAGGGGGAAAAATCTGCCTGTCAATCTTTTTGTTCAATTCTTTTTTGTTTGTTTTGAGATGGAGTTTTGCTTTGTTGCCCAGGCCGGAGTTCAGTAGCGCAGTTTCAGCTCACTGCAACCTCCGCCTCCTGGGCTCAAGCAATTCTCCTGCCTCAGCCTCCCAAGTAGCTGGGACTACAGGCACCCACCACCACACCCAGCTAATTTTTGTATTTTTAGTAGAGATGGGGTTTTACCACGTTGGCCAGGCTGGTCTCAAACTCCTGACCTCAAGTGATCTGCCCGCCTTGGTCTCCCAAAGTGCTGGGATTACAGGTGTGAGCCACTGCACCCGGCCTCAAATTTATTCATTTATTTTTTATTTTTTATTTTTTGAGATGGAGTTTTGCTTTGTCACCCAGGCTGGAGTGCAGTCGCGCGATCTCAGCCCCCTGCAACCTCTGCCTCCTGGGTGCAAGTGATTCTCCTGCCTCAGCTCCCCAAGTAGCTGGGATTACAGGCACGTGCCAACATGTCCAACTAATTTTTGTATTTTTATTTTATTTATTTATTATACTTTAAGTTCTAGGGTACATGTGCACAATGTACAGGTTTGATACATAGGTATATATGTGCCATGGTGGTTTGCTGCACCCTTCAACTCATCATTTACATTAGGTATATCTCCTAATGCTATCCCTCCCCCAGCCTCTCACCCCGCAACAGGCCCCAGTGTGTGATGTTCCCCTTCCTGTGTCCAAGTGATCCCATTGTTCAGTTCCCACCTATGAGTGAGAACATGCGGTGTTTGGTTTTCTGTCCATGTGATAGTTTGCTCAGAATGATGGTTTCCAGCTTCATCCATGTCCCTGCAAAGGACATGGTTTGTGTATGTTGAACCAGCCTTGCATCCTAGGAATGAAGCTGACTTGATCTTGGTGGATAAGCTTTTTGATGTGCTGCTGGATTCGGTTTGCCAGTATTTTATTGAGGATTTTCCCATTGATGTTCATCAGGGATATTGGTCTAAAATTCTCTTTTTTTGTTGTGTCTCTGCCAGGCTTTGGTATCAGGATGATGTTGACCTCATAAAATGAGTTAGGGAGGATTCCCTCTTTTTCTGTTGATTGGAATAGTTTCAGAAGGAATGGTACCAGCTCCTTTTTGTACCTCTGGTAGAATTTACCTGTGAATCCGTCTGGTCCTGGACTTTTTTTGGTTGGTAGGCTATTAATTATTGCCTAAATTTCAGAGCCTGTTATTGGTCTATTCAGAGATTCAACTTCTTCCTGGTTTAGTCTTGGGAGGGTGTATGTGTCCAGGAATTTATCCATTTCTTCTAGATTTTCTAGTTTATTTGTGTAGAGGTGTTTGTAGTATTCTCTGATGGTAGTTTGTATTTCTGTGGGATCGGTGGTATATCCCCGTTATTATTTTTTTACTGTGTCTATTTGATTCTTCTCTCTTTTGTTCTTTATTAGTCTTGCTAGCAGCTGTCTATCAATTTTGTTGATCTTTTCAAAAACCGGCTCCTAGATTCATTCATTTTCTGAAGGGTTTTTTGTGTCTCTATCTCTTTCCGTTCTGCTCTGATCTTAGTTATTTCTTGCCTTTTGCTAGCTTTTGCATTTGTTTGCTCTTGCTTCTCTAGTTCTTTTAATTGTGATGTTAGAGTGTCAATTTTAGCTCTTTCCTGCTTTCTCTTGTGGGCATTTAGTGCTATAAATTTCCCTCTACACACTGCTTTAAATGTGTCCCAGAGATTCTGGTATGCTGTGTCTTTGTTCTCATTGGTTTCAAAGAACATCTTTATTTCTGCCTTCATTTCGTTATTTACCCAGTAGTCATTCAGGAGCAGGTTGTTCAGTTTCCATGTAGTTGTGCGGTTTTGAGTGAGTTTCTTAATCCTGAGTTCTAATTTGATTGCACTGTGGTCTGAGAGACAGTTTGTTGTGATTTCTGTTCTTTTACATTTGCTGAGGAGTGCTTTACTTCCAATTATGTGGTCAGTTTTAGAATAAGTGTGATGTGGTACTGAGAAGAAGGTATATTCTGTTGATTTGGGGTGGAGAGTTCTGTAGATGTCTATTAGGTCTGCTTGTTGCAGAGCTGAGTTCAAATCCTGGATATCCTTCTTAACCTTCTGTCTCGTTGATCTAATATTGACAGTGGGGTGTTAAAGTCTCCCATTATTATTGTGTGGGAGTCTAGGTCTCTTTGTAGGTCTCTAAGGACTTGCTCTATGAATCTGGGTGCCCCTGTATTGGGTGCATATATATTTAGGATAGTTAACTCTTCTTGTTGAATTGATCCCTTTACCATTATGTAATGGCTTTCTTTGTCTCTTTTGATCTTTGTTGGTTTAAAGTCTGTTTTATCAAAGACTAGGGTTGCAACCACTGCTTTTTTTTGTTATCCATTTGCTTGGTAGATCTTCCTCCATCCCTTTATTTTGAGCCTATGTGCATCTTTGCACATGAGATGGGTTTCCTGAATACAGCACACTGATGGGTCTTGACTCTTTATCCAATTTGCCCGTCTGTATCTTTTAATTGGGGCATTTAGCCCATTTACATTTAAGGTTAATATTGCTATGTGTGAATTTGATTCTGTCATTATGATGTTCACTAGTTATTTTGCCCATTAATTGATGCAGTTTCTTCATAGCATCGATGGTCTTTTCAGTTTGGCCTGTTTTTGCAGTGGCTGGTATCGGTTGTTTCTTTCCATGTTTAGTGCTTCCTTCAGGAGTTCTTATAAGGCAGGCTTGGTGGTGACAAAATCTCTCAGCATTTGCTTGTTTGTAAAGGATTTTATTTCTCCTTCACTTATGAAGCTTAGTTTGGCTGGATATGAAATTCTGGGTTGAAAATTCTTTTCTTTAAGAATGTTGAATATTGGCCGCCCCCACTCTCTTCTGGCTTGTAGGGTTTCTGCTGAGAAATCCACTGTTAGTCTGATGGGCTTCCCTTTGTGGGTAACTCAACCTTTCTCTCTGCTGCCCTTAACGCTTTTTCCTTCATTTCAACCTTGGTGAATCTGACAACTATGTGTCTTGAGGTTGCTCTTCTCGAGGAGTATCTTTGTGGTGTTCTCTGTGTTTCCTGAATTTGAATGTTAGCCTGCCTTGCTAGGTTGGGGAAGTTCTCCTGGATAATATCCTGAAGAGTGTTTTCCAGCTTGGTTCCATTCTCCCCATCACTTTCAGGTACACCAATCAAATGTAGATTTGGTCTTTGCACATAGTCCCATATTTCTTGAAGGCTTTGTTCATTTCTTTTAACTCTGTTTTCTCTAACCTTGTCTTCTCGATTTATTTCATTAATTTGATCTTCAGTCACTGATACCCTTTCTCCCACTTGATCAAATCGGCTATTGAAGCTTGTGCATGCATCATGAAGTTCTCGTGCCATGGTTTTCAGCTCCATCAGGTCATTTAAGGTCTTCTCTACACTGTTTATTCTAATTAGCCATTTGTCTAATCTTTTTTCAAGGTTTTTAGCTTCCTCGCAATGGGTTTGGACATCCTTTAGCTCGGAGAAGTTTGTTATTACCGAACTTCTGAAGCCTACTTCTGTCAATTCATCAAAGTCATTCTCCGTCTAGCTTTGTTCCATTGCTGGCAAGGATCTGTGATCCTTTGGAGGAGAAGAGGCGCTCTGATTTTTAGAATTTTCAGCTTTTCTGCCCTGGTTTCTCCCCATCTTTGTGGTTTTATCTACCTTTGGTCTTTGATGTTGGTGACCTACAGCTGGGGTTTTGGTGTGGACGTCCTTTTTGTTGATGTTGATGCTATTCCTTTCTGTTTGTTAGTTTTCCTTCTAACAGTCAGGTCCCTCAGCTGCAGGTCTGTTGGATTTGGCTGGAGGTCCACTCCAGACCCTGTTTGCCTGGGTATCACCAGCGGAGGCTACAGAACAGCAAATATTGCTGCCTGATCCTTCCTCTGGAAGCGTCATCCCAGAAAGGCAGCAGCCTGTATGAGGTGTCTGTTGGCCCCTACTGGGAGTTGTCTCCCAGTTAGGCTACACGGGGGTCAGGGACCCACATGAGGAGGCAGTCTGTCTGTTCTCAGAGCTCAAATGCCATCCTGGGAGAACCACTGCTCTCTTCAGAGCTGTCAGACAGGGACATTTAAGTCAGCAGAAATTTCTGCTGGCTTTTGTTCATCTATGCCCTGACCATAGAGGTGGAGTCTAGAGGCTGTAGGCCTGTTGAGCAGCAGTGGGCTCCACCCAGTTTGAGCTTCCCGGCTGCTTTGTTTACCTAATCAAGCCTCAGCAATGGCTGAGCCCCAGCCAGGCTGCTGTCTTGCAAATCAATCTCAGACTGCTGCACTAGCAGTGAGCAAGGCTCTGTGGGCATGGGAGCCTCCAAGCCAGGCACAGGAGAGAATCGCCTAGCCTGCCAGTTGCTAAGACCTTGGGAACAACACAGTATTTGGGTGGGAGTGCCCCGTTTTTCCAGGTAGTCTGTCATGGCTTCCCTTGGCTAGGAAAGGGAAATTCCCTGACCCCTTGTGCTTCCCAGGTGAGGCGACGCCCCGCCCTGCTTTGGCTCACTCTCCGTGGGCTGCACCCACTGTCCAACCAGTCCCAATGAGATGAACCAGATACATCAATTGTAAATGCAGAAATCACCCATCTTCTGTGTCGATCACGCTGGGAGCTGCAGACCGGAGCTGTTCCTATTTGGCCATCTTGGAACGCCCCTCTCAATTTTTGTATTTTTTAGTAGAGATGGGATTCACCATATTGGGCAGATCACAAGGTCAGGAGATCAAGACTATCCTGGCTAACAAGGTGAAACCCCGTCTCTACTGAAAATACAAAAATTTTTGAGATGGAGTCTTACTCTATTGCCCAGGCTGGAGTGCAGTGGCACGATCTTGGCTCACTGCAAGCTCTGCCTCCTGGGTTCATGCCATTCTCCTGCCTCAGCCTCCCGAGTAGCTGGGATTACAGGCACCCGCCACCACGCCCAGCTAAATTTTGTATTTTTAGTAGAGATGGGGTTTCACCATGTTAGCCAGAATGGTCTCGATCTCCTGACCTCGTGATCTGCCTGACTCAACCTCCCAAAGTGCTGGGATTACAGGCATGAGCCACCGTGTCCGGCCAGATAGTTAGGTTTCTAAAAGAAGAAAAATTAGGCTGTTAACAGATAGATACATTTTCTTTTTCTTTTTTACATTTATTGTTTATTTTAAAAAACAGAGAGGGGGTCTCACTGTTGACCACGCTGGTCTTGAGCTCCTGGTCTCAGAGGATCCTTCTGCCTTGGCTTCCCAAAGTGCTAGGATTATAGTGGTTGGTATTGTCACAGTTAAATTCACATTTTTTGTTTGCTTTTATTTTTGTAGACTACATATGGGTGGGTTTTTTGGTTTTTGTTTTTTGGTTTTTTTTTTTTGAGACAGAGTCTTGCCCTGTCACCTAGACTGGAGTGCAGTGGTATGATTTCAGGTCACTGAAACCTCTGCCTCCTGGGTTCCAGTGATTCTCCTGCCCCAGCCTCCCCAGTAGCTGGGATTACAGGCGTGTGCCATGACACCTGGCTAATTTTTGTATATTTAGTAAAGACAGGGTTTCACCACATTGGCCAGGCTGGTTATGAACTCCTGACCTCAAGTGATCCACCTGCCTTCGCGTCTCAAAGTGGTGGGATTATAGGGGCCCAGCCTCATATGGGTAATTTTTAATTCTTGGTTGCTGTAGTGGGTTAAGTGGTGTCCCCCAAAAGGATATGTCTACATCTTAGTCCTCAGATCCTGTGAATGTGACCTTGTTGGACACAGGGTCTTTGCAGATATGATTAAGTTAAGGTCCTTGAGATGAGATCATCCTAGATTATCCACCTGGGCTCTAAGTCAGGCGTGAGCCACCATGCCCAGCCAATAGATGTTTATTAATTGAATTACTCTTCAAATATTCAGGAGCTCAAAAAAATAGGCACTATCAGCTGGGCTCTTTGGCTCACACCTGTAATCACAGCACTTTGGGAGGCCAGGTTGGGCAGATCTTGAAGTCAGGAGATCGAGACCATCCTGGCCAACATGGTGAAACCCTGTCTCTCCTAAAAATACAAAAATTAGCCGGTTGTGGTGGCGGCGGGCACCTGTAATCCCAGCTACTCACGAGGCTGAGGCAGGAGAATCGCTTGAACCAGGGAGTCGGAGATTGCAGTGAGCCAAGATCATGCCACTGCACTCCAGCCTGGTGACAGAGCAAGACTCTGTCTCAAAACAAACAAACAAACAAAAAAATAGGTACTTTCTTTATTCCTTAGTCTCACATATTTATTTCTTCAATAAATCCTTGACTTTACCTTCAGAACATACCCTACATCTGCCTCGTTTTCTTTCTCTCTCCTACCACAGCTGTCGCCTCTTTACTGGCTGTGGCTTTACACAGGGCTACCTATGCCATGGCCCCTGTATACTCTCTGAGTTCATAAAATATCGTTTTTTTCCCAGTTCACTCCACTCCACATTGTTCTTTTTACATTCCAAATACACCAAGCTCGCTGAAGGCCTTAGCTATTGGAGTTAGTTAAGGCCTTTGTAGTGGTTCTTTCTACCTCAAGTGCTCTTGCCTGGGATCTCCATGTATTTAGCTCCTTGTAACTTAGGTCTGGTATAAGTCATTTCCTCGGGAAGACCTTTTCATTCTAAAGTAGTTCCATCATCCTGTATCATATTATCCTATTTTTTATAGCATTTTTCACTCCCTGATATTTTCTCAGGTTTATGTGTTTGCTTATTATTTGTTGCACCTTACTAGAATGCTCATCTGTCTTGCTCATGGATGTATTCCATGTGCCTAGAACAACACTTGGGATAGAGGAAGAACTCAATAATTATATGATCAACAAATGAATGAGTGAATGAACATATTGATATATCTGAACAAGACATAAACCTCTACCCTTCTACCCTTCCCAGCAGCCCAGGGAACAAACTCATCATGTTCTTCTGTAACCCCCATCCTTGGACTTGACATGTGTTTCACCTTCTTCCATGTTAAAGAGGTGATGATAGTAGTAATTTTAACTGTTCACCTGCTGAGGTGTGCACAGAAGACTAGCATGCGCTCAGCTAGCCTTTCCAAGTCCTTCCATGCTCCCAGATGTCCCTGTCTCTTACAAGCACTCCTTGGGCTCTGCCCAGGCCTTTGCTTTTAAACCTCCCTCCTCCTGACCCGGACTAGTGATTTTTTTCCATTGGTTTGAGTTCTACATGAATGACAGGTCTCTCCTCCTTGCCCCACAGAACGAAGGAATTTTACTGCTGAGATGAATCTTAGAAAAAGAGGAAGAAATGTGTAGTGGTTAAGAGCAGAGGCTCTGAAGTCAGACTGCCTGGATTTGAATGTCTCCATCATTTACTAGCTGGGTAGCTTTGAGCAGTTTCTGAACTTAGTTTCTGTGTTTATTTTATTTTTATTTTATTTTTTTAATTTTTTTGAGATAGGATCTCACTCTGTCACCCAGACTGGAGTGCAGTGGTATGATCTTGGCTTACCGCAACCTCTGCTTCCCAGGGTCAAGAGATTATCCTGCCTCAGCCTCCTGAGTAGCTGGGATTACAGGCACGTGCCGCCACACCTGGCTAATTTTTGTATTTTTAATAGAGACGGGTTTCACTATGTTGGCCAGGCTGGTCTTGAACTCCTGACCTCAAATGATCGCCCACGTCGGCTTCCCAAAGTGCTGGGATTACAGGAATGAGCCACCGTGCCCGGCCCTCTGTTTTTTTTAAATAAAAACAAAAATAGTTGTCCCTTGGTATCTTCAGGGGTTTGGTTCCAGGACCGCCTCCACCCCCCCCCCACCCCACACACACACAGAGTTACAAAATCTTTGGGTGCTCAAGTCCCATATATGAAATGGTTGCATAGTATTTTTGTATATAACCTACACATATCTTTCCATATACTTTATTTCTTTATTTTTAAATCTTCATCAAAACATGGAACACTTCACGAATTTGTGTGTCATCCTTGCACAAGGGCCATGCTAATCTTCTCCAAATCATTCCAGTTTGAGTATATGTGCTGCCAGACAAGCACTAGATGCGGGTGACCCTTGAACAGTGCGGGATTAGCTGTTTTCACCCCACACAGTTGAAAATCCTGGGATAACTTTAGACTCCCTAAAAACTTAACTACTAATAGCCCACTGTTGACCAAAAAAGCCTTACTGATAACATACAGTCAATTAACACATAAACTAGTATTTATATATTTTTTATGTATTCACTACATACATTTTTCCTAATTTTTTTGGTATGTCTATGCTGTGTGGTCCATCTATGAGGTTTTCCAAATTGTCATAAGTCTCCAAAAAGTTTTCCAACGTAATTTATTGAAAAAAAAATCTGCTTGTGAGTGGGCCTATGCAGTTCAAGTCTGTGTTGTTCCAGGGCCAACTGTACTTTAAATTATCTCAAGATTACATATAATACCTATTACTATGTAAATGCTATGTAAATAGTTGTTATGCTGTATTTTTTAATTTGTAATAGTTTATTGCTCTGTTGTTACTTTCTACTGGTTTTCTTTTCTTAAATTTTATTTTATTTATTTATTTATTTATTTTTTGAGATGGAGTTTCGCTCTGTCGACCAGGCTGAGCTGGAGTGCAGTGGTGTGATCTCGACTCACCGCAACCTCCGCCTCCCAGATTCAAGCGATCCTCCTGCCTCAGCCTCCCGAGTAGCTGGGATTACAGGTGCCTGCCACCATGCCCAGCCAATTTTTGTATTTTTAGTAGAGAGAGAGTTTCGCCATGTTTGCCAGGCTGGCCTTGAACTCCTGACCTCAGGTGATCCACCCGCCTTGGCCTCCCAGTGTTGGGATTACAGGCGTGAGCCACTGCACCCAACATTTTCTTAAATATTTTTGATCTGCAGTTGGTTGAATCCATGGGTGTGGAACCTACACATATGAAGGACCAACTGGACCCACCTCATAGGGTTGTGAGACTAAATCTGTGTAAAGCACTTAACTTTGTGGCTGTCATGTGGTGAACGATTAGTTAATGTCAGCTGCTTCTATTATGAAGTTGATAATTTAAACAAAATTTAGTGTGGCTCAAGTATTTATTCACCCAAAAGCAATAGGTACTGTGCTAGGCACAGGGTTCCACCCTCAAGAAGCTCAGATTCTAATGGGGGGGAAAGATAAGTGTAGAAGCAGTTCCAGTTGGGTGTGATAAGTGCTAATTAGAATAAGAGGATCTAGGAGCTTAAAAGTGGGGGCCCTAATTCATACCAGTGGTCGGGAAAGAGTGAGGCCAGAATAGAGACAGGAGTACTTTTTATCTGGCTTCTGCTGTGAGTCTCAGCTGTCTTCATTTTTTCCCAAAAGGTTAGAACCTTCAGAAACTGGCACCTTCTAGGCCCTGGCACTGTGTCTTTCTTGGCTATTTTAGAGGTTACAAACCAGTCTTTAGGCATAATTTAGCACAGAATTTTCCAAACAGCATTGTGAAGAACACTGTATACTGCAATATGATGATGGTTCTGTGGATTTAAAAAGAAAAAAAAAAGTATTCCATGGTTCAAATAAATTTGGAAAATGCCAGAGTTATATAGAATTTATTCCTGCAGCACTCCTGCTGCCAACTTTTTAATGTATGAATGTGCATTATTAATCTCTGGAAGAGGGATATAGTTTCCAACCAGACCATCTTTTAATAACTTAACAGAGTTAATGTTCCTCGGAATAATTTGAAAGATCCAGGCAGGTGGCCACTGCAGATTTACCATATTAGAACATAGTCCAGTTCCTCCAGAGTAAAAAATGTCACATTTCTTTTTTTTCTTTTTCTTTTTTTCATTTTTTCTGTTTGCCCCTCCTACCATTTGAAAAAAACATAAAATTTAATTGAGGCTATTTCTTTAGCTCTGCATGACCCATATAAGAATAACAACCATCAGGTAATAATGAAGTGTTTTCAATGAGTTCTAACCATCTGAAGAAAGAACCTTTCTCCATGAAATACTGTGTGTCTCCACTATCAGGCGTCTCTTTGTTTAGCACTTAAGAAGAACTGGTTCTATTGCTCATTCGTACACACACTGGGCGTAAAATTAGATCTATGACCTCTCAGCGGCTGGCTGATTGATTTAAGTGGTCTGCTGAAGCAGGTAATGGAAAATTGAACATGACTCCTTTCCCAATGGCTTCCTATGATGAAAAAGTTAGAAATTATTTGAGCTGGAGCTCTAGAGTGAGCTTCAGCCCATATAACTCAGAATATTCCAATTTCTGCCAGGAGAATATCCAGGTACAATAAAGCTCCATTGTAAAGCACCTCAGGATAGTACAGATGCAGTAAACCTGTGGGTTCAGTTACGTCCTCGGTGTACTTTGAACTATAAAATCAGAAAATAATCACACAAATATAGTCCCTGGTCTTTACTATTCACTTACTCAATTCTACTTACACTGAAAATTATAATTTATGGCATAGTTGGCCTTGATTCTTTGTAGTTATTCTATACGTGCAGTTTACCTTATTATCTGACAAGCCAAGAGAACAAATAATAAAATCTATCGCATAACTCCCACAGGAGCTTTCTGCAACCCCAAGTATTTTTTCTGAAGTTTTAGTCACATCTTCAAATGGTCTCAGTTTCTTTTGTCTCTGGAGGGACAAGGATGGCAGAGATGACCTCTGAGAACCTTTGCAGCTTCCAAATTCTTTGAGTCTAATAATTGGAATGAGTAAGGGAGCCTCAAGTCTTTTGTCATTTAGGCTCTGACTGGATTGTTGGGGAAGTCAGAAATTACTGATGGAGTCAGCAATTTCTAGCACACAACAAACTCTTATATTCTGAACAACTGTCTTTGACAGACAAGCTGCCACCCACTCCTGAGCCCTAACAATCCGGTAGCACTGTCCTGTGGAGGACTGTGAGGCCATCACACATCTGGACCACTAACAGCAACTCTCATTTCATAGTAGTTTCTCTGTGCCAGGCACAATGCTTAGTGCTTTATGCATGTTATCGCTTTTAATCTTTAAAACCTGAATTATCCTCATTCATCTTCACTTTATGGATGAGGAAAATATCAGGTGAAGCCACTTGATCGTGGTTATCCAGCTAAGTGGTGGAAGAGCCAGGATTCAAGCTCAGGTCTCTCTAATTTCAAGTCTGTGTTCTTTCCACATCATCATGTTGCCTCTCAGTATACTCCACAATTCTGTTAGAGTCTGAAAATCTTTGCTGAAGCACAATCCAGAGGGCACTGTGGCTTTACCATTCAAACCATGCTTCACAGTAGCATTGGGAAGACAGACTCTGGGCTTTTTTTTCCCAGTTGCTTTTGGCTAAGAGTTGACCATTCTTAGGGTGAGAATGAAGTCCTTTTGATAAACTATGATGTTTTAGAGATAGTGCCCTTCTCTTGAATATGAAATGTGACCTTTTTTTCCCCTACAGTTGTCTGTTCTGTTCAGGTATAGGTTCTACAGCTCAGACACAGACATCCATAGTCCTTACCTTACAGTAACAGACTCTTGGAGTTGTCTAATCTAGCTTCTTGTCCTGCATAGGAACGCCTGCATAGTAGACACATCTGTGATCTTTACCTTTGGAACCATATTACTTTTCACTGAGGAGACCAATACACAAAAGCCTAAAGCCACTTAAATAAAGTCATGTAACAGGAAAGTTGATATCCTTTTAAGGGATACCACAGACCAGAAAAAGGCATGTATGCTAAGCTGCGCTTTTCTCAACATCAAAATACAGGATATAGATACACCTTCCAATGACCAAGGTGTTCCTCACCACCTCCGCTCATTGGTATACCAGTGCTCTGTTGCACTTTTAGATACTGTTCTAACATCTAGCATTTATTGAGAGTTAACTATATGCAAGAAATTGTGCTGAACATAAATTTTGGTTTTAAGTTCAAACCTGGGTTTGAGTCCCTGCTATTCACTAGTTTTGTGGCCTTGAACAAATTCCTTAAGTTCTCAAAGCCTCAGTTTCCAGATCTGTAGAATGGTGATAGTAGAATACTCGTTTCAGGGTTATTGTGAAAATAAAAAGAGATAATACTATATTAATATACTAGGTTGACATTAAAAATTGTACCAAACTGCCTGTTCTGGTTTTCAACCCATAGGTGCTGGCTTTCTTCTGCCTGTTTATCTTATTAGGGGGCTGGAAACAACCTATACCAACATGGCAACATCATAAAAAGGTTTTTTTTTTTTAATCACCCTTAAGAAAATAAAAGCACCAGATAAGGCTTACTCTTTGTTCTCTGAGGAAGTGGAATCTACTGCTTTTTTTAGTCACTTTTGACATTTTTATTAGCTTAGAAGTTCTAAGTTGTTTATACTCAATTAATGAGGATTGAAGCTTCTAGGTTCTTCTAAGTTTCATCATTCATCCAAAAATTATTGGTGTCTCTGCCTTCAGAAGCCTTTATTTAAAAAGTTCTCTGTTCCTAGGAATATCTAACCCCTATTGATATGTCTCGTATCTTCAGCATTCAAGGGGGAATTCATTAGACTGTAAACTCTCAAAGACTTGAACCATGTTTTCTACATCTTTGCGTCGTATTCAGAGCCTAGAACAACTCTTTATATAAACAGATGTTTGTTTATGTTATGTAAATGAATTAATTCTAGACCTTTCCAGATCCTGCAAAGGATGATGAAATACTCTAGTAAGAGCGTAGGGTGAGGGGAAGAGTGTTAGGACTGTAGCACCTTCCCATGTCATTAATTTCCTTTGACTCCTTGAGCAGGTCACTACTCTGACCCTCAGGTTGGAGTTATAAGTATCTCTAAAGGTTCATGCATATTTGAAATTGTATGATTATAACTAAATCAGCCTTTTACTGAATGAAGTAATGTTTTAAGTGACATGTCATAGCCTAAAATTATATCCAAATCTATTGCCTCACAGAGACTGTTAGCCCAACTTGTTTACGTGAAATCTTTATGAAAGTGAACTGACTTATAATTGTCAGGTACATTTGAAGTAAGAGCAAGACTTGAATTCCCAAAAGAAGTGTGGCAGTTTTAATTTATTTCCTTGTTAGGAAATGTAAAACTTAATTAGAACTTGGCTAGTTTCCCTGTAAGATCTAATTTATGGAGTTTGGTATAGTAGGTAAAACAGAATGATGGTTCTGTAAAGTGCACTCTGTCAAAAAATGAGTGCAGGCCAGACACAGTGGCACAACCCTGTAATCCCAGCACTTTGGGAGGCTGAGGAGTTCCAGACCAACCTGGGCAACACAGTGGGACTCTGTCTCTACAAAAAATACTTTAAAATTAGCCAGGCATGGTGGCACACACCTCTAGTCCCAACTACTTAGGAGGCTGAGGCAGGAGGATCTCTTGAGCCCAGGAGGTTGAGGGTACAGTGAGCTATGATCATGCTACTGCACTCCAGCCTGGGTGACAGAAAGAGACGCTGTATCAAAAAAAAAAAAAAAAAAAATTAGGTGGCAGGGGATGAGGGATGAGTGTGGCTCTATGTAAAGTAGAAGTTGAGGAACTTCAAAAAGACATTCCCTTGTCCGGGCACAGTGGCTCACGCCTGTAATCCCAGCACTTTAGGAGGCTAAAGCAGGCAGATCACCTGAGGTCAGGAGTTCAGGATGAGCCTGGCCAACATGGGGAAACCCCGTCTCTACTAAAAATACAAAAATTAGCCTGGTGTGGTGGTGGGCACCTGTAATCCCAGCTACTCAGAAGGCTGAGGTGGGATAATTGTTTGAACCCAGGAGGCAGAGGTTGTAGTGAGCCAAGATCACGCCACTGTACTCCAGCCTGGGCGACAGAGTGAGACTCCATCCCCCTCCAAAAAAAAAGACATTCCCAGTCATAAATGCCTTCCCCACTGGCCAGTTTCTGTGATTCAGAGTGTGGGCACAGCATAGCTGTGTTCTCTGCTCAGGATCTTAACAAGGATGAAATCGCAGTGTTGTTGGGGGGCCTTCATTTTCATCCAGAGTTCAGGGTCCTCTTCAGAGTTCTTTCCTGCTGTTGGCAGAATTCAGGTCCTTTCACTTGTAGGACCAAGGATTCCTTTTCCTTGCTGGCTGTTGGCCAGTCATTGCTCTCAGCAGGTGACTACAGCTCCTTGCCACCAGGCCCCTCACAGCATGGCAGCTCACTTCTTCAGAGCCAGCAACAAAATCTCTCGCCTCAGTCTGCTAAGATGGATTCTTACATAACATAGTTATGGGACTGACTAGCCCATCACCATTCTCATATACAGTAACCTCATCACAGGATTGTCATAGTCACAGGTTCTGCCCACCGGAGGAGAGGGGATTACACAGGACATGTGGACCAGAGGGTGGGAATACTGGGCGGGGGGCACCTCAGAATTCTGCTCAGCACACCAGCCATCATTTTAGAAACCTACACCTTTGGTTTTATTATTCAAGAGCTTCTGAAGATAGGGACATTTTAACTGATTTAAATTTTAGGGCTGGAAGATAACTTAAAAATCATTTTGTTTAAACCCTTACTTTGTTTTTTGGTTTTTTGTTTGTTTGGTTGGTTTTTTTGAGACAGAGTCTTGCTCTGTCACCTAGGCTAGAGTGCAGTGGCGTGATCTCAGCTCACTACAACCTCCGCCTCCTGGGTTCTAGTGATTCTCCTGTCTCAGCCTCCCAGGTAGCTGGGATTACAGGCACGCGCCACCACACCCAGATAATTTATATATTTTTAGTAGAGACAGGGTTTTACCATGTTGACCAGGCTGGTCTTGAACTCCTGACCTCAGGTGATCTGCCCAGCTCGGCCTCCCAAAGTGTTGGGATTACAGACATGAGCCACCGTGCCCAGCCTGCTTGTTTTTAACATTCATGAAGGGAAATGACTTGCTGAAATCACAGACCAGAAGTTCAGTTTCAGCGACTTCCACACCAGGGTTCTCATTAGTACCCTGGCACCTACTGCTGCTAGAAGGACCTAGAGAATTACATCGAGGACTCAATGCTTTTATGTGATGCCAGAAAGTGTGGCAAGTTCACAGCAAGAATGTAGGGAGAGCATACCCCAGACAGCCAAGACATGGCAGGAAGGCAGGAGTGTCACAAAGATATGTAAGGAAGAGATTACAACAGGAAAAAAGCTCCTATTTTATAAATTCTTTTAAAGTTTGTGGGAGGCAAGCTCTTGCACTTCAGTTCATCATTACATTTGGTAAAAACATTTATATGTGAAGAGGAGTGTTGGCCAGGATTCCATTCATTTAAGACAGAGTCATCAATTTTTAAAGTAAAATTATTCATGATGTAGGCAAGGAAGCTCAAATTCTGAAATAAATGTTTGCTTTATGAGGCATTTTCTCTGCAGAGGCCTGGTTTATTTTCCCAAATTTAAAGTCACTTAGCAATTCTAAAGATTGATTCTGGCTTATGATCACTTTGAATATATTATGATTTAGTAAAATTAGGTAAGTGCCCTAAGGAGGAGGAGAGCTGCTTTAGGGATTCATGATTACCATCATGAATTACATCACAAAGAGAAGAGATGGGGGTAGGATAAACTGTTAAAGCATCCACATAAATAGATAAGGAAAGACAAAATCAGCCAACATTACATCCCACTGAGGAAAAGATCAGAAAAAGAATGGTTACTAGAATTACATCAATATTGGGAAAGTGTAGAGAGGAGTATTTATTATAAGCATTGCTTCTTTCGGGGTTTCAAGGTTTACTACCTTGAGAAGCCTCGGAAGTTTTAATAAGACACTGTGGCTGGGCCCAGTGGCTCATAGCCTGTAATCCCAGCACTTTGGGAGGCCAAGGTGGGTGGTTCGCTTGAGCCCAGGAGTTCAAGACCAGCCTGGGCAACATGGTGAAACCCCATCTCTACAAAAAAAATACAAAAATTAGCCGGGCGTGGTGGCGTGAGCCTGTAGTCCTAGCTACTTCCGAGGCTGAGGCGGGAGGATCATTTGAGCCCAGGATGTTGATGCTGTGGTGAGCCGTGCCCTCACTACTGCACTCCAGCCTGAGCAACAGAGCAAGAACCTGTCTCAATTAAAAAAAATTTTTTTTTAATAAAATTTTTTAAAAATGCAAAAACTAGCCAGGTGTGGTGATCCACACCTGTAGTCCCAGTTACTAGGGAGGCTGAGGTGGGAGGATCAGGAGCCCAGGAGGCAGAGGTTGCAGTGAGCCATGATCTTGCCACAGCACTCTAGCCTGAGCAACAGAACCAAGACCCTGTCTCAAAAAAACAAACAAAAAAGACACTTGTAAAGGTGACTATTTAGTCTTTAATTTCAACAAACTGAATTTTAATGTATCAGTAGCTCTCAGTTTAGCCATCAGAGATTCAGACTCTGTTATAGCTGACCCCCACAGACCACAAAGGAAATAATTTTTTAAAGAGAAGGGGAAAAGTTACCTTCTTCTCAAGATTGAGATAAGAATAAATAAGGAACTGGTTAAATAAACAAGTAAATTATGATCCATCCTGTCAGTGGAATACTATGCAGCTATTGAAGGAAGCTGCTCACGTCCATCTGGAATTATTTCTAAGATATGTTGTTAAGTGAGTGAAGCAAAACAATATTTAGTACACCACCATTTTGTGGGAAAAGGGAAGAAGCAAATAGTACATATTTGATTTTATATCTACAAAGTATTTCTGGGGAAACTAGTGATATTGATTGTCTCTGAATGACTGGGTGACTGCGGTATAAGGTTGGGAGAGAGACTTCACCCCTTTTGTACCATTCAAATTTTGAAGCAGATGAATATATTAGCTAATCAAAAACATCTTTTTTTTTTTTTTTTTGAGACAGGGTCTTGGTCTGTTGCCTAGGTTGGAGTACAGTTGTGCAGTCACGGCTCACTGCAGACTTGAACTCCTGGGCTCAGGTAATCCTCCCACCTCAGTTTCCCAAGCAGTTAGGACTGCAGGAGCGCACCACCATGCCCAACTAATGTTTTTTAAAATTTTTCATAGAGATGGGGTCTTCCTCTATTGCCCAGGCTGGTCTCATTCTTGGCCTCCCAAACCACTAGGATTATAAGCATGAGCCACCACACCTGTCCTAATTAAAAACAACTTTTAAAATAAAGCTAACAGAATGAATATTTAAACAGTGTGAGAGGGAAAAGCAAGTTAACATTGGACGGAGTCTTGCTCTGTCGCCCAGGCTGGAGTGCAGTGGCATGATCTTGGCTCACTGCAGCCTCCGCCTCCCGGGTTCAAGTGATTCCCTTGCCTCAGCCTCCTGAGTAGCTGGGATTACAGGCGTGTGCCACCATGCCTGGCTAATTTTTGTATTTTTAGTAGAGACGGGGTTTCGCCATGTTGGCCAGTCTGGTCTTGAACTCCTAAGCTCAGATGATCTGCCTGCCTTGGCCTCACAAAGTGCTGGGATTACAGGCGTGAGCCACCACGCTTGGCCTGTTTTAAAGACTTTCTTGCAAGGAGACTTGACTAGTCCTCTGTAAGATTTCTTCTAATGTACTCGCCCCCTGCACCTTCTGTTCTAACTCTCTAATCAGGCCTTAGCACTCCTTCCTGCTTTTAATACTGTATTCAAACAGAAACCCCCAACCCACATCACTCACTACCATACATGTGCAGTTGGTCTCTTTTCTCCTTTAGAATTCAGATACAGGCCGGGCGCCGTGGTTCACGCCTGTAATCCCAGCACTTTGGGAGGTCTAGGCGGGTGGATCACCTGAGGTCAGGAGTTCGAGACCAGCCTGGCCAACATGGCGAAACCCTGTCTCTACTAAAAAAAAAAAAAAAAATTAGCTGGGCATGGTGGCAGGCGCCTGTAATCCCAGCTACTAGGGAGGCTGAGGCAGGAGAATCACTTAAACCCGGGAGGCAAGGTTGCAGTGAGCCGAGATCGCACCACTGCACTCCAGCCTGGGCAACAGAGCAAGACTCCGTCTCAAAAAAAAAAAAAAGAATTCAGATCCAAAATGTAACTCGTACCAAATACACACTATTCCATTATTTCCCATATGTGTGTATTAATATATCTGATATCTATCTCTTCTACGTGTTTCTCCATGTTAATGTGTGTGTGTGTGTGTGTGTGTGTGTATAGATATATATATACACAGTCTCCTCCACTAAACTGTGATTGTCCTATGGGTGTGTCAGCTGAAATCATTGACTACCTAATGGTGCTTGCAGAAATGCTAGCCCTTTGTGGAAAAGATGTGATGGGGACTTTTAATAAACCCAGATACAATGCTAGACAATGGCAATAAATCTTACTGCCAAGTTAGTTTGTACCAAATTAAGCGTGTAAGCCCATTGAAGCCATCATCTGAGATGATGCTCTCAGGCTCAGAAAACAGATCTTCTCCATGGTGTGTCCTCGAAGTTAGGAGCTAGGACTAGCAGCATCACCTCTGACAGTCAGGCAGCCTGAGTACACAGGGGGTCAATGGGCATAGGGCCTAAGAGCACCGTACAGAACAAGGAATTGTTATCATTTCCATTACTCGTCGACTGCATTGCTCTTGGCTCCTTAAATTGCTAGTTCTCCTAAATGTTGTCCTTTCCCCTCCCCTCACCCCAGAACTAGGTTAAAATGTGCATTTGTATTAACAAAAGATCACGGAAGGAGATATAAAAGACAGGACACATGCTCTTTAAGGAAATATCCTCCCCCTTGTTCCACCCAAAGCCATCTAGGGATGGACTTAAGAAAATAAGACATCTGCATCAGCCTTTCCAGGGCTGAAGCAGAACCATCTCCCCTCACTTAACCTTGGCCATCACCAGCCAGCTTTTGATTTTCTCCACTGCAGTCCAGTAAGGCAGGAATAGTACATGGCCACACAGCTTAGAGACTGTCAGCTCAACTTGTGGTACCACCTTTCCAAACACCTTTGCATTAGGAAGAGGCAGGTAGCTCCTTACTGGGTCATGCTGCCTAAAGCTGTATCTGTGCATCAGAGGCAGCTGTGGAGAAAAACTCCCAGGGCCACATTTGTTACATGTGCTTTTCATTGGATTGCTGTTGAATGCACTTTTTAAGTTGGCCCTAAAATTGTCGGTATGAGTTCCTAGGGAATACTCAGTGTCTTCCACTGTAGGAGGTAGTCAGATCCACGGCCAACCTATAATTAATGCTGGCGCCTCACAACTCCCAGTTATTCAATTATTCATCCCTCACCAAAAGGACTTGAGTATTTCCCATGTGACTTTTCTTTAATCTAAACCCTTTCTCCTTAGGGTGACAGATTCATGGAGGAATTGCTATTGTCCATATATGGAAGGGATCATGTGGACCCAGTGTGTATAGGGAAAGGGCACCAGCCAAAATTTGAGACCCAGCTCTGTTACCATCTAGCATTGTGACCCTGGGCAAATTATTTAACTTTACATTTCCTCTGAGGTATCTTCCAGTTCTAAGATTCTCTGATTCCAAGTGGACATTTGGGCTCTCATCACTCCAGAGCTCTTCTGTTTAACTATTGTGGTGAATAGATTTATGTATGTAGTTTCTGATATTATATCACACAAACTCAGGGTTTATTTTTACTGTTGAAATGGCCAGTCATTAATCATGCCGGAGAGTAAATTGGGGACCTGACACAACTCAGATTCTGCCTGGACTTTTTGAGTACCAGTTGAGCCCACTTCTACAAATTCTCTCCCATCCCAATCTAATAGGAATCACCCAGTCGCACTTAAACCCATTGTTCAGGCAGCTGGGCCAGATTTGTACAAAAATACATAGTATTTGGAAAGCTAGGCCTTTGCTGGGGTGCCTTCATGCTCCCTGTAGACGTCTTTCAGATTGGGAGCTGGAATCCCAACCATCAGTCAGCATCATCAAATAGGGAGGCCAGAATTCCAGTACCAACAACTGGTCTGCATAGAAAAGTCGAGATCTGGGAGGAAAACTTGTTCTGCTTGTTGCGATTATGACTCGATTCAGAGATATTGGAAGCAAATATGAATGAACCAACTCTCAGGACCAGCTGTCAAGCACTTGGCTTGTAATCTGCCGTCATCCCACTCATCCCAGGTGCTCCTAGTTTGACAGCTCACCAGCTAGTTAAACGTTGGCTTCCTGCACGACTCTGATTCATACCCCAGGGGCCTATAATGAGGATCTTGTACCAGGAAAGGGGACCCCAGCTAGGCTGTTTGCTAGCTAACATCCCAGTGGTTTGGGCTACAATAAGTTAGCAGCCCTAGTTCTTCCTCCTGTGGTAGGAAGGACACCAGAGCCCTCTCCATGTGAGATGGAACATAATCTATAACTTTCTGTGAAGAGATGGCATCTGTAATGAGGCATTCTTACTGGAGGCCTCCAGAAGTCCCTATTCTACAACCACTTAATACCAATTTAATGAGCCTCTCACTAGAAATTGTCAAGAGCTCTCACTGACATCCTTGAGTATTATTTAATTAATGGTTTATTTACAGGAAAGGGCACCATCTTCATGGGGAGAAGATGAGTACTTGAAATGTCAAGACAATTGCAGAAGGCTGTGCCCTGAGAGAATGGAAGAACTGGGAAAGAGAAAAGGAAGTTAGAAGCTTAAGGTTGATGTGAAATGCAGAAAAAGGAATGGTTAACAGAAAGTGTTCATGTTTATCTAATACAGAACAGGTTCTGATCCCCTTCTCAGGACACATTTCTGTGGCAGCGAAGAGTAAAGCTGTAGGCAATCACAGTTTAAGCGCTTCCAGTTCCTTCTGATCTCATTCTGTTTTCACTGAATAATCTTTTGAGGTTAATCTTCTGAGGTGAATGGAGTTTCCTTAGTAGCTTTCCTACTGGGAAGTATAATGACCAGCTGTCATCATTGTAGTTCTCTTAACAGTTACTATTCTTATTGCAAATTGGCCTGATTTCTGTTCCTTCTGTGGACAGTTTAGTTAGCAAGAATAAGTTCTTCCTGAGCCAAATCAAGTATCTAGATTTGTGAGGCTAAATTTCTAAACTCTAGAGCGCTACAGTCTTGTAGATTTCCCAACACACATCTCATGAATATCCACCACAATATCTTATACTTCAGTCTTTTAGTACCAAAGAATGTTAATTTCTTCTTCACCCTAACTCAGATCCTGGGAGAAAAGATGGTATATTTCCACCCCATCCTCACCCTCAGATTCTAGATGACACCAATAAACCCTTCTTTGTGCTAGTAAGCCACCTCAGCAGTTGTCTGGTGGCATCCCTCCACTTGAACATGAGAAAATTAAATCTAAAGAGATCAAATGACTCCATCCAGGTCACACAGCACGTTGGTGGTGGGGCCAGAACTGGAGCCCAGGTCCCGTTACTCCAAGCCTTGTTTTCTACCGCATTACCTTGCTCCTCTGCATTGCTCCAGTATTTGCATCTGCTGATGTTGAGGGCACTGTGGTGATGTATTAATTAATTCTTGCATTGCTATAAAGAACTACCTGAGACTGGGTAATTTATAAAGAAAAGAGGCTTAATTGGCTCACAGTTCCACAGGCTGTAAAGGAAGCATGACTGAGGAGGCCTCAGGAAACTTAAAATCCTGGTGAAGGGCGAAGAGGAAGGAGGCGCGTCTCACATGGCCAGAGCAGGAGGAAGAGAGAGAGGTGGGAGGTGCCACACACTTAACCAGATCTCATGAGAACTTGCTCACTATCATGAGAACAGCAAGGGGGAAATCTGCCCCCATGATCCAGTAACCTCCTACCAGGCCTCTCCTCCAACACTGGGGATTACCATTTGTTTTTGGATTTTCGGGGGTTTTTTGTTTTTGTTTTGCTTTTATGAGACAGAGTCTTGCTCTGTAACCGAGGCTGGAGTGCAGTGGCACAATCTTGGCTCACTGCAACCTCCGCCTCCCAGGTTCAAGCGATTCTCATGTCTCAGCCTCCTGAGTAGCTTGGACTATAGGTGTGCACCACCACACCCAGCTAATTTTTGTATTTATTTTAGTAGAGACAGGGTTTCACCATGTTGGCCAGGCTGGTCTCAAACTCCTGACCTCAGGTGATCCACCTGCCTCGGCCTCCCAAAGTGCTGGGATTACAGGTGTAAGCCACCATGCCTGGCCTGGGAATTACAATTTGACATGAGATTTGGGTGGGGGCACAAATCTAAACTGTATCAGGTAAATATATGGAGGTGTAGAGGCAAAGAAAAGATCAAATGCAAAAAAAATGACAAGATGGGCTGATAACAGGAACTGAAATTATAGGAATGCGATAAACAAGGCACAGTGGTTCTAGTTTAAGTTCACTTGGCTTCTGGATGAATCTAATGTGATGATTATAGAGAGCTCTTCATTACCAGCATAAATGGAAATTAATCCTTTCCTTTCTCTCATATTTTACCTCACTTAAAATGTGTCCAGAAGCAATAACATGATTTATAGGTGTAGCTAGACCAGGTTTGAGGATAAATGAGAGAGAAGGCAGTGGAAATTGCCTGGTCCTTCCTGTCTTGTCTTTCATGAGAACCCAATTCTAACATACTAGCTAGTGTTTGACAGTAAATGTCCGGGAAAGAGAAAACAGCAAGAGAAAAGTGATTTTTTGCTGAGGTCTAAAAATATATATTTTTTAAAAGAAAGATATGCATCCTGAACTATTGGCCGGGCATGCTGAGTGCGGTGGCTCACGCCTGTAATCCCAGCACTTTGAGAGGCCGAGGTGGGCAGATCATCTGAGGTCAGCAGTTCGAGACCACCCTGGCCAACATGATGAAACCCCGTCTCTACTAAAAATATAAAAATTAGCCAGGCGTGGTGGCGGGCACCAGTAGTCCCAGCTGCTCGGGAGGCTGAAGCAGGAGAATTGTTTGAACCTGGAAGGCAGCGGTTGCAGTGAGCCGAGATCGCGCCACAGCACTCCAGTCTGGTGGACAGAGTAAGACTCTGTCTCAAAAAAAAAAAAGAAAGATACGCATCCTGAACTATTAAGACAAGGGCCAGTGCATATCCCAATGGGCTCAGTTGGAAGAAGTCTGGTGCAAAACCAGTAGGGAGGAGGGACAGAGTTGGGCAGGGAGGGCTCACTGTGCAGGCACTTAGCTGTCATTCAGCCACCAAGGCGTGAAGCCTTAGTGTACTCACACCACAGACAAGCCTCCTTGTTCCACCACCCATTTGTATATTTCTATAAATATATATATATATAATATATAAAAATATATATGGCATAAAATGTGCCATTATAACCATTTTTAAATATACAAGTCAGTGGAATTACATTAATTACATTCACAATGTTATACAACCATCACCACTATTTTCAAAATTTTTCCATCACCCCAGACAGAAATTCTGTATACATAAAGCACTAACTCACCATTCCCCTCAGCCCATGATAACCTCTAATCTACTTTCTATCTACAAATTGAATATCAGGCACTTTTTATTTTTTGAGACAGTGTCTCACTCTGTTACACAGAGTGTTACTCCAGTAAGTAGTGCCATCTCAGCTCACTGAAACCTCTGCGTCCTGGGCTCAAGCTATCCTCTCACCTCAGCCTCCCAAGTAGCTGGTGCGCACCACCATGCCGGGCTAATTTTTGTATTTTTTGTAGAGACAGGGTTTCGCCATGTTGCCTCAGCCTCCCAAAGTGCTGGGATTACAGGTGTGAGCCACCACGCCTGGCCAGCCTAGGCATTCTTAATTAACTATACATACCTCCTAAAGTGTAGCAGCAGTAGAAAAGAACAGAACTTGAGGTGAAAAGGAGGGAGGTTATGAATAAAAACTCAATTATCATTTTCTTTTCTTTTTTTTTTTTTTTTGAAACGGAGTCTCACTGTCCCAGGCTGGAGAGCAGTGGCGTGATCTCCGCTCACTGCAGCCTCCGCCTCTCAGGTTCAAGCAATTCTCTGCCTCAGCCTCCCGAGTAGCTGGGATTACAGGCACTGGCTAATTTTTTGTATTTTTAGTAGAGACAGGGTTTCACCATCTTGGCCAGGCTGGTCTTGAAGTCCTGGCCTCAGGTGATCCACCCTCCTCGGCCTCCCATAGTGCTGGAATTACAGGCGTGAGCCACTGTGGCCAGCCTAACTTATCATTTTCTTAAATGTGACTTAAATGCAGTTGAAAACTTGTATTATAACTGAGTCGTTTTATCCCCTGAATCAGAGAAAGCAAAATGAAAGTCCCTCTCCTGTGCTAATGCACCTCTTTCTTTTTTCAGTGACCATGCAGCAGGTGGCCAGGACAGTGGCTAAAGTGGAGCTCTCAGACCACGTGTGTGATGTGGTGTTTGCACTCTTTGACTGTGATGGTGAGTGGGGCCCTCTGGAGCCGGGAGGGGAAACAGCCTAGCTGCCCTTAGAGGCCCTGTGTATAATGGAGCCTTGCATACAGCATCGGTATACCAGTCCATCCTCTTCAAGCTACCCACCTTTCACACATCAGCAGCTCAGCCCTCGGCATGATGATACTGAGAAATCGAACCCCTGGCCCTGGCTTGTGTTTTCCATTTCTTATAATTCCAATATGCCTATAGGCCTAAATTAATTTATGACCATAAGCATCTTAAAAATGGAAACAAAAATGTCAGACTCAACTTGCTACTTAGCAGATACGGAGCACTCAAGTATCTGAGTGTCTTTAGAAAGAAGACAGTACTGATCTCTCCACCACCCAGGGCACATTCCAGCCAGTCGCATTCCATCTCCATAGCATTCCAGCTCCACACAGTGGTCTGCTGTGTCTGTGGCCACTCTGCTCTGTCATTTAGCCCATTCAAGAGATCTGGTTCTGGTTTGACCTTGGCATTATTTTTTAGATGTGGTAGCTGATATACTAATAACAACAATAACAATGAATGCTTACACTTTTTCAGTGCTTACTATGAGCCACAAAGTTACTCTGCTCATTTAATCTTCTGACCTAGGTATTGTTATTGACCACTTTTTACTGATGAGAAAGCTGAGACCCAGAGAGGTTAAGTAAATTTCCTAAGGTCACAAAGATAATAGTATTTGGGAGGCTGAGGCAGGCGGATCACCTGAGGTCAGGAGTTCAAGACCAGCCTGGCCAACATGGTGAAACCCTGTCTCTATTAAAAATACAAAAATTAGCCAGGCACAGTGGTGCGTGCCTGAAATCCCAGCTACTCGAGAGGCTGAGGCAAGAGAATCACTTGAACCCGAGAGGCAGCAGGGAGCAGAGATCATGCCACAACACTCCAGCCTGGGTGACAGAGCGAGACTCTATCTCAAAAAAAAAAAAAAAAAAAAAATAGTAGATGGCAAAACCAGGATTTGAACTAAAACTGTACTGCCCCCTCTGTTTTATTTACTATATTACCACCCTCTCTTACCCCACAGCCAGTATTTGTTGTTCATCATCCTCCAGAAAGCTGGGCTAATGGAATTCAAGAGCCTGCTCAAAAGCTCCTGCCTATGGAGCTTCCCTTTTGGTCCCAGCATAAGAATCACTTCTGGGCTTTTTTATTCCTTAACTTGGTTCCCTGAGCTTTTTAAGGGTAGTTGCAAGTCCTTTTCACCTTCCTACCCCTCATAGGACCTTGGATAGTACTTCTCACGTAATAGGTGTTCATTAACTTGAATTATTTATGTTATTAAGTTGAACTTGAGTTATTTAAATCTCTAGCCTTGGCCTGGCGTGGTGGCTCATACCTGTAATCCCAGCACTTTAGGAGGCTAAGGTAGGAAGATTGCTTGAGCCCAGGAGTTTGAGACCAGCCTGGGCAATATAGTAAGACCTCGTCTCTACAAAAAAATTTAAAAATTAGCCAGGCATGGTAGCACATGTGTGCCTGTAGTCCCAGCTACTCAGGAGGCTGAAGTGAGAGGATCGCTTGAAGCTGGGAAGTCAAGGCTGCAGTGAGCCATGATCGCACCACTGCACTCCAGCCTGGGTGACAGAGTGAGACCCTGTCTCAAAAAATACAATTAAATAAATAAAATAAATCTCCAGCCTATACCCACAAAACTAAGGTTGAACTCAAAGGAAGCCCTGGGGCTAGGTTAAAGAGATGGCCTCACTCTCAGGTAGGGGCAGGTTTATTCTCTAGAGCTGCCCTGTCCACAGTATGATACCACCAAGGTACATGTGGCTATTAGCTACATTTAAATTTAAACTAGCTAGTGGCTACTGTATTGAATAGCACAAATATAAAACATTTCCCACATTGCAGAGAGTTCTAATGCACAGCACTGCTGTAGACATATATTAGCTTTCTCCAGATTTTTGTTTTCACTCCAATCACTTCTAGGTGGTTTAAATTTTTTCCAAAAAACATTTATTTTTATTATTTTTATAATTTTTGAAGCCAATATCCAAGAGCTGGTCTGTGAAGTAAATATGGGAATAAATGCAACTAGCTTCTCAAGTCCCCCCTTTTCCCAAGAAGTCCTGGAAAATGATGTTTGATTTTCTAGCTTTTTAGAAAGAGGCTCTGTCAATATCTACTTAAATCACCTTTGGAAAATTATTTAACATCTCTGAGATTTATTTTCTTAATCTAGAAAGAAAAAAGTATACTTAACAAAAAGCCATTGTTATTTTTACCACTTCAAGATCTTAGGTCAAAATGCCAAAGGAAAGCCTGTAGAGTGGCTCACAACCGTAATGCCAGCAACTTGGGAGGCTGAGATGGGAAGATCGCTTGAGGCCAGGAGTTCAAGACCAGCTTAGGCAACATAGCGAGATCCCATCTCTACAAAAAATAAGTTTAGCCAAGGTGTGGTAGTGTGTGCGTGTAGTTCTAGCTACTGGAAAGCTGAGGTGTGAGGATCACTTGAGCCCAGGAGTTTGAGACTGTAGTGAGGTATGATCCTAGTGCTGCACTCCAGCTTGGGCAACAGAGCAAGACCTCATCTCAAAAAAAAAAAAAAAAAAAAAAAAAAGAACAAACAAAATAAAGTGCCAGGGGATGGAGAATTCGATTTTCAAATAGACTTCATCACAGATTTTAGAATTGAATTCACAAGTCACACATGCATGCCAATAACATACAGTTATAGACCTGGTTCACAGTAACAAAATCCACTCATAGTGGTCTTGTGGTCATCTCTGTCCTTATAGAAGCAGAAGGTAAACCCATAGTAGTTTGAATGAAGTGACTTCATATTTTTTCATTTTCAAGCTTTCTTTTTCTATTTTGTTTTTGTTTTTGTTTTGTTTTGTTTTGTTTTGTTTTGTTTTGTTTTTTTGAGGCTCACTCTTGTTGCCCAGGCTGGAGTGCAACAGCAACAGCACGATCTTGGTTCACTGCACCCTCTGCCTCCTGAGGTCAAGCTCTTGTTGCCCAGGCTGGAGTGCAATGGCATGATCTCGGCTCACTGCAACCTCCGCCTCCTGGGTTCAAGCAATTCTCCTGCTTCAGCCTCCCGAGTAACTGGGATTACAGGCGCCCACCACCACACCCAGCTAATTTTTTTTGGTATTTTTAGTAGAGACAGGGTTTCACCCTGTTGACCAGGCTGGTCTTGAACTCCTGACCTCAGGTGATCCACCTGCTCAGCCTCCCAAAGTGCTGGGATTACAGGCATGAGCCACCGCACCCAGCCTCAAGCTTCTTTTTATACAAAGTGTAAGAATCCTGTTTAGAATTTTGTTCTCTTAATTACATTTTTTTTAATTTGTTTTTATTTTTTTAGAGAGAGGTCTCACTATGTTTTCTAGGCTGGCCTCAAACTCCTGACTAAAGTAGTCCTCCCTTCTTGGCCTCCCAAAATGGTGGGGTTACAGGCGTGAGCCACCACACCTGCTTTGTCACCAGGCAGGAGTGTGGTGGTGTGATCATAGCTCACTGTAACCTCAAACTCCTGAGTTCAAGTGATACCCTCACCTCAACCTCTTGAGTAGCTTTGGAGGCACATGCCACCACACCCAGCTAATTTTTTTTTAATTTTTTTGTAGAGAAGGGGTCTTGCTATGTTGCCCAGGCTTGTCTCAAACTTCTGGCCTAAAGCTGTCCTCTTGCTTTGGCCTCCTGAGTTGCTGAGATTACAAGCATGAGCTGCCACACCTGGCCTACATTTCTTTTTTTCTTTTTTTTTTTTTTTTTTTCGAGACAGCATCTTGCTCTGTTGCCCAGGCTGGAGTGCAGGGGCACAATGTTGGCTCACTGCAACCCCCACCTTTCAGACTCAAGCAATTCTCCCACTTCAGCCTCCCAAGTAGCTGGGACTACAGGCAGGCACCACCATGCTCTGCTATTTTTTAACTTTTTGTAGAGACAAGGTCTCACTATATTGCTCATGCTGGTCTTGAACTCCTGGGCTCAAATGATCCTCCCACCTCAACCTCCCAAAGTGCTGAGATTACAGGTGTGAGCCACCATGCCCCACCTTGGCCTATATATATATTTTTTTTTTCTTTGAGATGGAGTTTCACTCTTGTTGCCCAGGCTGGAGTGCAATGGCACAGTCATGGTTCACGGCAACCTCTGCCTCCTGGGGTCAAGCAATTCTCCTGCTTCAGCCTCCCAAGTAGCTGGGATTACAGGTGCCCACGACCACGCCTGGCTAATTTTTCGTATTTTTAGTAGAGATGGGGTTTCACCATGTTGGCCAGGCTGGTCTCGAACTTCTGACCTTAGGTTCTCCACCCGTCTCGGCCTCCCAAAGTGCTGGGATTACAGGCATGAGGCACCGCGCCCGGCCTCGGCGTACATTCTTGATAAGCCAAATTATTCATTACTTTTCAGCCAAGCAAGGCTTTTTTTCTTTTTTTTTGAGACGGAGTCTCACTCTGTTGCCCAGGCTGGAGTGCAGTGGTGCGATCTCGGCTCACTGCAAGCTCCGCCTCCCAAGTTCACGCCATTCTCCTGCCTCAGCCTCCCGAGTAGCTGGGACTACAGGCACCCGCCATCACACCCAGCTATTTTTTTTGTATTTTTAGTAGAGACGGGGTTTCACCGTGTTAGCCAGGATGGTCTCGATCTCCTGACCTCGTGATCCGCCCATCTCGGCCTCCCAAAGTGCTGGGATTATAGGCATGAGCCACTGCACCCAGCCCAAGCAAGGCTATTTTTTAAACTTTTTATTATATTGCAATATAATATACATATGGAAAAGTACAATTTTTTTTTTTTTTTTTGAGACAGAGGCTCACTCTGTCACCCAGGCTGGAGTGCAGTGATGCCATCTCTGCTCACTGCAACCTCCACCTCCCAGATTCAAATGATTCTTATGCCTCAACCTCCCAAGTAGCTGGGATTACAGGCGCCCACCACCATGCCCAGCTAATTTTTTGTATTTTTAGTAGAGACAGGGTTTTACCATGTTGGCCAGGCTGCTCTTGAACTCCTGGCCTTAAGCAATCTGCCCGCCTCGGCCTCCCAAAGTGCTGTGATTACAAGCGTGACTCACTGTGCCCAGCCTGAAGTACAAATATCTTAAGTGTACAGCTTGGTAAATTTTTAAAAAGCTGAACACACTTGTATAACCAGCATTATTTAGAAACATCACATTACCAGGACTACACAGCCCCACTTGGTACCTCCGGTCACTTCCTTCCCCAAGAGTCACCACTTTTCTGACTTCTAGTAACACAGTTTTACCTTTGTACTTTATATAAATAAGCCAAGTGTTTTTTTGTTTTGGTTTTGGGTTTTGATTTGTTGGGTTTGGTTTTGGGTTTTGTCTTGCTGTGGGGGTTTCCTGTCTCTGAGGATGCCCATACTCTCTTCAGCCAGAAAACATGAGCCAGTTTAGGTTTTGGGTACTCTACAGAAGTAAACCATTTATTCCTTCTTTCCACACTTCCCAGACCAATCATGAGTAGAGGTAGGTTTGTGGGTTTCCTGCTATCTTATCACCACCAGTAATGGGTGTCATTATTTTAATCAACAGGCCCCTGGGTGTCTTGCAAAGGGTGACTGTACCTCTGCTATTACAGTGGTTACTGTGCTGTGTGGCTTGGGTGGTTTCTAATTAAAACAGATGCTCTTGGCCGGGCGCAGTGTCTCACGCCTGTAATCCCAGCACTTTGGGAGGCCAAGGCGGGCGGATCACGAGGTCAGGAGATTGAGACCATCCTGGCTAACATGGTGAAACCCGTCTCTACTAAAAATACAAAAAAAATTAGCCGGGCATGATGGTGGGCGCCTGTGGTCCCAGCTACTTGGGAGGCTGAGGCAGGAGAATGGCATGAACCTGGGAGGCGGTACTTGCAGTGATCTGAGATCGCACCACTGCACTCCAGCCTGGGTGACAGAGCAAGACTCCATCTCAAAAAAATATATATATATACAAAAATTAGCTGGGCATGGTGGCACGCGCCTCTAGTCGCAGCTACTCGGGAGGCTGAGGCAGGGGAATCACTTGAACCTGGGAGGCAGTGGTTTCAGTGAGCTGAGATCACGCCACTGCACTCCAGCCTGGGCAACAGAGCAAGACTCTGTCTCAAAACAAACAAACAACAACAACAACAAAAAAAACAGATGCTCTCCAAAGTTTCTTCCAGCCCTCTGACACTGAAGAGGGTGGATTGGGAAACCATGAGAAAATGGGCTCGATCCAAAGCCTAAGTTTGATTTTGGTTTTCACCACGAAACCCCCTCACCATCTCTCCATTACAGTAGAGAGACTATTGCAGCAGTCTCCTAACTGACCCCCATATTCCAGGTGTGCCACCTTCCAATCCATCCTCACACAGCCAGCCAGAAAAATCTGTGCAAAATGGAAATCTGCCTATTTCTTACTCCCCTGCTTCCAGTTTTTTTCTGATGTTCCATTGCCTGGAAGAGAAAGTGCCAGCCCTTTAGGAGCAATACAGACCCTGGGGGACCTGTCTCCTGCCCACCTCTTTTTTTTTTTTCCCAAGAGACATGGTCTCACTGTGTCACCCAGGCTGGAGTGCAGTGGTCATCATAGCACACTGCAGCCTTGAGCTCCTGGTGATTGCTGCAATCACCGGGTGGTAATCAAGCGATCTTCCTGCCTTAGCCTCCCAAGTAGCTGGGACTACAGGTGTCCACCACCATGCCCAGTTAATTTGAAAAAAATTTTTAGAGACAGGGTCTCGCTATGTTGTCTAGGCTGGTCTTAAACTCTTGACCTCAAGAGATCCTCCTGCCTCAGCCTCCCAAGTAGCTAGGAAATCAACCACAAGCCACCACACTCAGCTCCCTGCCTTCCTCCTTAGTTTACTTCCCATACACCTGCTTCTTTAGTGTCCAGCAATACCTAACTGCCTACTTGCAGTTCCCTGACAGCCACGCTGTATCCTGCCTGTACCCATGCTTATGCTGCTTCTCCTCCCTGGAATGCCTCCCCCATCTCCCCTTAACTTGGCCAATTGCTGCTAATCCTGTGAGATTCTACTCAGGAGTCACTTCCAGAAAGCCTTTACTATCTATACTTGCAATACCCTCAGCCAGGGTGGGAGATTCTTCCTCTGTGCCCCCATAGCATCCTCTGTTTACCCCACACTGTGATATAATAATTTGTCTCTCCTACAACCTGGGAGTATTTCAAGGGACAAAGCACAAAGCTCATTTATCTTCTTGTTCTAAACACTTGGCACAAGACCTGGCATATACTGTATTTTCATTCAACTTTTGTCACACTACACTGAACTGTCACTGAGTTGCAGTCGGAAATATCGAGGAAGGAATAAACTAATGAATTCTAAGATAAGAGAATTGAGTTTGGCTGTTGAGAATGTCTGGGCTTTGGAATCCACTTTGTGTGGACAATGGAATTTTCTCAGTGGCGTTGTTCCAAGGCCAACATTTATCCCTGTTGTGTTTGCCTCTTCCTCTAGGCAATGGCGAGCTGAGCAATAAGGAATTTGTTTCCATCATGAAGCAACGGCTGATGAGAGGCCTGGAAAAGCCCAAAGACATGGGTTTCACTCGCCTCATGCAGGCCATGTGGAAATGTGCACAGGAAACTGCCTGGGACTTCGCTTTACCCAAACAGTAACCCCACACTGCAAGAGGGGACCTCTCCACGCCCAGTACCCCGGACCCCCTCCGCAGAGTCTCGGCAGAGCCCTTTGTGCTGCTGCTTCTAGAAGTAGTCTCCCTTCCTCCCTGGATGACCTCAGGACTCTCTCGGTTTCCCCTCTTTACCCTTCCCCGTCCCCGTGTTCTGCTGGATTCTGATTCTGCCCAATGAGTATCCCCATAGGTTCTCAAAAACATGAACAAGTCTGAAAAGCTCAGACATTTGTCAGCCTCAACAGCACTACCCATTCAAGCATCCTGTGGATAAAGAATGCAGGGAACCATCCACACACCTGCCAACCCTGGGAAGCATCCAGTTCTCAAATCGTTTTTGCTATGGATTTATACTAACAAGAACATTCCTTGACTTCCCTCCTGCTGGTGTTTTAAAGCCACAAGTAGGGAAGATATCTGGCAGGCTGTGATGATAGATAAAGAAGTCTGGTCTTAAACTGTGATGTCTGTGATGATAAATAATGATGAGGATGACCTAGGCACCCTACGCTAGTGTGAGAAGCCTGTATCCCAGGAAGGATCTGTGTTAGTCCCTGGGATGGCTCCGAGTCCTGCTCTAGGAAGGCAGCGTGCTCAGTGGGAACACAGCAAGATTCAGAATTTAAAGTAGTTGCTTCATGGCTGTGTGCACTCCCTTTTCTTCCTCGCAGCCTCCCTAAGATGACTCCAGTGTGACCCTGTGCTTAGTGAGCAATAGTGATTGAGTTCATGTTCCCTGCAAGTGCCATTTCCCCTCCAGGATGGGCCTCTAAAGCTGAGGACTGGCTTAGAGCCTGTTTGCCCTCTGTCTTAAACAATTGTAAAATATCACTTAAATTATAACCATTTGCAATAAACATCCCCAAAGTTCCCTGTCTTCTTTATTTTAGGGTCCTCTGGGCCCTTTTCATTTTATGTCCCCACTGGGTTTGAGATCTTGCTGGAAGCAGACCTGTTTTCTTTCTACCAGAGTCTGGTTGTTTCTGATGAAGGGCAGCTTTGGGCACAGACAAAAAGTGAGGGCTTTTGGAAGTTAGTGGTGGCATTGTCCCCGCACAGTTTGGTTAGCATTTCATTCTGGGCCAAGATACACAGTCCTTGCTTATTCATGCCCCACAGTAAAGAACTAAGATGGGGAGTATGTGAGGAATCATCTAGTGTGGTGGACCTAAGTTGTGTGGGGTTTTTTGTTTTTGCTTTTGTTTTGAGACAGGGTCTCGCTCTGCAACCCAGGCTGGAATGCAGTGGCACAATCCTGGCTCACCACAACCTCTGCCTCCCAGGCTCAAGCCATCCTCCCACCTCGGCCTCCTGAGTAGCTGGGACTATAGGTGCATGCCACCGCACCTGGCTAATTTTTGTATTTTTTGTAGAGACAGAGTTTTGCCACGTTGCCCTACGCATTTCACCATGAGGACCTAAGTTTTAAGAACCATAAGCAACTGGCCGGGCACAGTGGCTCACGCCTGTAATCCCAGCACTTGGTGAGGCTGAGGCTGGCAGATCACGAGGTCAGGAGTTTAAGGCCAGCCTGACCGACATGGTGAAACCCTGTCTCTACTAAAAAGCCAGGCATGGTGGCATGTGCCTGTAATCCCAGCTACTTGGGAGGCTGAGGCAGGAGAATCACTTGGACCTGGGAGGTGGAGGTTGCAGTGAGCCAAGATCACGCCACTGCACTCCAGCCTGGTGACAGAGCGAGACTCTGTCTCAAAAAAAAAAAAAAAAAAAAAAAAAGAACCAGAACCATAACAACCAGTGTTGTATGGTGGACCCAATTTTGCCACTAACTCAGTGTGGTCTTGAGCAAGTCATTTCCCACCTGTTTCCTCATCTATAAAATGACAGCTAGGGATGGGCTAAAGGAGCCTTGAGGTTTCTTCCAGGTCCCAAAGCCTCTGCTTCAGCTCTCCTCCAGAATGCCTGCAGCCCCCAGAACCTCCAGGTAATGCTCCCTGGCATGTCTCCTTGGCATGGCCAACATCATAGAACCACCACACCGAAAACTCGGCCCTTCCTGTGAGGCGGCTGCTCTAAATGTGTTAGTAGGGAGTGCTTGTCAGCCAGAGAAGAACAAAGGCCTGACTCTGCACCTGTGGCTCCACTGGGAAGGTACTAACCTGAGCATTTACCGAGCAGTTTAAGAACCTCCTTTTTTTTTTTTTTTGAGACAGAGTCTTGCTCACTCTGTTACCAAGGCACGATGTTGACTCACTCACTGCAACCTCCGCCTCCTAAATTCAAGTGATTCTCCTGCCTCAGCCTCCTGAGTAGCTAGGATTACAGGTGTGCACCACCACACCCAGCTAACTTTTGTATTTTTAGGAGAGATAGGGTTTCACCATGTTGGCCAAGCTGGTCTCAAAACTCCTGACCTCAAGTGTTCCGCCCACCTCGGCCTCTCAAAGTGCTGGGATTACACATGTGAGCCACCACACCAGTTCATAACCTCACTTTTAACCTATCCTTTCTGGGATATTAGATTATCTCTCAAAGGAGTTGGCCACTTTCCTACCTTATCTATCTGCCACCTTTCCCCTCTTGGGGTGTCCCTGGTATCAAAGCGAAGGCTTTGCTCTTCTCATTGCACCAGGCCTGGGGCATAAGCAAAATGTGAGCTTTTCTTAAATTTGTCCCAGAATCCTCAAATCACTCTTTCCTTTGACCCTCCTTTCTCCAGCCTGAAAGAGGAGTCTCATTCACAGCCTTTGTGGGACATTCATTTCCCTACAAGAGATCTGCTGATTGGCCTGGGTTCGCTAAAGCTGAAAGCTGGAGCATGGCAGGAGAGGGTCAGGATCTCAATGCAACATCTTGAAACCCAGGATCAAGGGTACCTATCACAGGTACATGGAATTCCAAATGAACTCCACCAGCTCCTAGGAGTGCCTGAGGAAGCAGAGGGTGGTCCAGGTGCTCAAGAAGACGTGACAGCCGCACTTTGGCACAATAGGTTAAATGTGCAGGTGAGAGGTACAAGCTAAGTCACCCAGAAGAGACCAAGGTCCCCCAAGGAAAAAGTCCTCGGGCAAGGTGACATGTGAGCAGCCTGAGATGATTTTAGTAGGCAGAGCTTTTGATGAGCTGGGGAGCATATGGGAACACACAGGGTTGATTTCTGCTTCGCTTTTTATTCAGATTGTTTCTTCTAACCTAGATAGAATAAGCCTCCCCTCCTCCAAGACTCAGCTCATCCAGCATGGTGGCTCACATCTGTAATTCCAGCACTATAGGAAGCCGAGGTGGGAGGATCGCTTGAGCCCAGGAGTTTGAGGCGACACAGCGAAACCCCATCTCTACAAAAAACTAAAAATTGGCCGAGTGTGGTGGCACACACCTGTAGTCCCAGCGGCTGAGGTGGGAGGATCACTTGAGCCTGGAGGCGGAAGTTGCAGTGAGCTGAAATCACACCACTGCACTCCAGCCTGGGCGACAGAGTGAGACCCTGTCTCAAAAACAAAGAATGTGCATACGCAATCTTTAAGTGCCCCACCTAGTTTTAGTTCTGGCTAGAGCATATGCTCTATAACCCTGTTGGACTCTAAGGCAAAGGAGAGGTCCAGGCAATGACTGCATCCAGGCAAGGAAGCAGGCACGGCAGCTTGGGAGCCAGGAGTCAGGCCCCGTGGCGAGGGCATCCCACTGCAAGCCTTAGCGCAGCCCAAGCAGGGTTATGTGCCCTCTCAAGAAACGGAACAGGAAGGAGGAGGAGACAGGGTCTGGTGTAGCTTTCAGGCTTCAAGTGCCACCTGCTGGCAAGAAGGCTCAGTGCAAGGACTCATTGGCCTAGAGCCAGGGAAGCGGAGGCTGCGCGAGTCCAGCCTAGACCCAGCCCTACTCCAGAGAATAGACCTCCCCAGGGACCTGAGTCGCGTGGAGTGGAATGGAATGAACGGCCAGAGATGGATCATAACTATAAAGAGTGACACTATTGGGAGGCCGAGGTGGGCAAATCACGAGGTCAGGAGATCGGGACCATCCTGGCTAGCACAGATTAGCACAGACTCTACTAAACTCTACTAAAAATACAACAAAAATTTGCCGGGCATGGTGTCACATGCCTGTAATCCCAGCTACTCGGGAGGCTGAGTCAGGAGAATTGCTTGAACCCGGGAGGTGGAGGTTGCAGTGAACCGAGATCACGCCACTGCACTCCAGCCTGGCGAAAGAGCAATCTCAAAAAAAAAAAAAAAAGAGTGACACTAGGGATCTGAATGTAATTGCACAGAGGAAAAGAGCTATTTATGCCCATGATGTATTGTTTGTTCTCTGTGTCCTAAGAATGGGAATTCTTCCTAGGAATTAAGAAGGTATAATTCACTCTCTTCATTCTACAACTCTACTGATCGCCTACCATGGACCCAAGCACTAAGCAAGGTTTTCAAGGAGTTTGCATTCTAGTGAGGAAAACAGAAAATAAGCCATAAAGTTAAGTACAGGCTGCTACAAGAACACTTAGAAGAGCAGGAGCCAGGCGCAGTGGCTCACACCTGTAACCCCAGCACTTTGGGAGGCCGAGGCGGGCAGATCACCTGAGGTCAGGAGTTCAAGACCAGCCTGGGCAACATAGTGAGATCCCTGTCTCTAAACAACAACAACAAAAATTAGCCAGGCATGTTGGCACACGCCTGGAGTCCCAGCTACTCAGGAGGCTAAGGCAGAAAGATTGCTTGAGCCAAGGAGGTTGAGGCTTCAGTGAGCCAAGATTGCACCACTGCACACCAGCCAGGGTGACAGAGCAAGACCCTGTCTCAAAGGCCATCTAATGCAGACTTGGGAGTTCAAGGCAGGCTTGCAGAGGAAGTGGCTTGGTTTTGTTTATTTAAAAAAGTGGCCGGGCGCAGTGGCTCACGCCTGTAATCCCAGCACTTTGGGAGGCCGAGGCGGGCAGATCACAAGGTCAAGAGATCGAGACCATCCTGGCCAACATGGTGAAACCCCGTCTGTACTAAAAATTAGCCAGGTGTGGTGGCGTGCACCTGTAGTCCCAGATACTCAGGAGGCTGAGGCAGGAGAATTGCTTGAACCTGGGAGGCAGAGGTTGCAGTGAGCCAAGATTGTGCCACTGCACTCCAGCCTGGCGACAGAGTGAGACTACATCTCAAAAAAAAAAAAAAAGTAATAATACTATGAACTTTATACCAATAAATTTGAAATTGATTGTTTCCTAGAAAATATAATTTACCAAAAAAAAACAAGGCAACAAAATCTAAACAGACTATAATAAATTGAATCAGTAGTTAGAAATCTACTTACAACAAAAAGTACCAAACCCAGATGGCTTTATATGAGGGAGAAAAAAAAAAAAAAAAAACCAAATCAGATTCTGTAGGGCCTTGTAATCCCCAGTGAGGAGTTTGGACTTTTATCTTAATGATAATTAGAAGCCACCGAAGGGCTTTAAGCAGGAAAATGACATAATGAGCTTTGATTTTTAAAATGATGGCTTTGCCTGCATCCAGGTTGGCATGTGATCCAGGCTGGAGATTTATGATCAGTTTTAAAATGCTGAAAGCGGCTAGGTTCGGTGGCTCACGTCTGTAATCCCAGCACTTTGGGAGGCCAAGGCAGGTGGATCACCTGAGGTCAGGAGTTCAAAACCAGCCCGCCAACATGGCGAAACCCCGTCTCTACTAAAAATACAAAAATTAGCCAGGTATGGTAGCAGGAGCTTGTAATCTCAGCTACTTGGGAGGGTGAGACAGAAGAATCGCTTGAACTCGGAAGGTGGAGGTTGCAGTGAGCCGAGATCACGCCACTGCAGTCCAGCCTGGATGATGGAGCAAGACTCCATCTCAAAAATAAAATATTAAAATGCTGAAAGCCTTGATTAGGGCAGTGCCTGCAGAGCTGGAGGAAAGGATTTAGGAGTTGTTTAGGTCTGAGTGATTTGGGCTGAGGGGTAGGCATGAGGGTAATAAATTGGAGGATGATGAAGGGAGAATGAATAATTTAGGATGAAACCTGGGTTTCTGTTTGGGTAACTACATGTATGGTGGTGCTCTTCAATGGGACTGGGAAATTGGGAGGAGAGCAAAGTTTCAGTAGATGATGAGGCCATTTTTGGCTTGTTGAGGTGCCAAGAGACATCCAGTGGAATTATCTGGTAGGTAGACAGGAGGGTCTGGGCCCAGGAAAGAGGTCTGGGGGGAGATATGGTTTGGGAATCTCCTATAAAACCTGGGTTTTGGCCGGGCACAGTAGCCCACGCTTGTAATCCCAGCACTTTGGGAGGCCGAGGTGGGTGGATCACCTGAGGTCAGGAGTTCAAGACCAGCCTGACCAACATGGTGAACCTGTCTCTACTAAAAATACAAAAATTAGCTGGCGGGTGCCTGTAATCCCAGCTACTCAGGAGGCTGAGGCAGGAGAATCGCTTGAACCCGGGAGGCAGAGGTTGCAGTGAGCTGAGATTGCGCCACTGCACTCCAGCCTGGGTGACAGACCGAGACTCCATCTCAAAAAGAAACCCCAAAACCTGGGTTCCTTCAATTTCAAGGTCAACTGGCCATGAACATATGAAATATCCAGATCATTTTCCCAACTGTAAAATATTAATACCAGCTCCATCTCTTCCCCCAAGGGAAACTGGAAATAGAAATCATCAAAGTGCAAGGACTTTAACCAAAAAGCCTGTACTTGATGGGATATCCAGGAGGCAGACCAGGTTCGGTACAGAGGGCTATGGTTGGCCTGTGCCCTTATCTCTCCAGTGTCCAGCCTCTGGCTCTCCCTAGGTATAGAAGGCTTCTTCTCCAGGGAGAAGGAGAGAGCAAAGGACTAAAGTGGGGGTCCAGAGGTGCAGTGGGGGAATATTCACATGTTCAGTCAACAAATAATTTATTGAAGCTCAAAGTGAAAATCCAATTACCTATCAGTTATTCAGTCTTGGGTGAATTATTTTCATCATCTTCAATGTGAGGTTTAGCTTGGTTGTTTGTTTGTTTGTTTACAGTTTTTAAACAGGTAAATGTCCACGTAGTTCCAGAATCAAATATTGGGAATCCACCGGTATTTGATTCCAGAATCATCCACCGAGTGCAGAGGCTCATGTCTGTAATCCCAGCACTTCAGGAGATCAAGGAGGAAGGATCGCTTGAGCTCACGAGTTCAAGACCAGCCTGGGCAACATGACAAAACCCCATCTCTACTAAAAATACAAAGAAATAACTGGGCGTGGTAGCATGTGCCTGTGATCCCAGCTACTTGGGAGGCTGAGGTGGGAGGATCGCTTGAGCCCGGGGAGGTTGAGGCTTTAGGCGAGCCTTGATTGTGCTACTGCACTCCAGCGTGGACAACAGAATGAGACCCTGTCTCAAAAAAAAAAAGGTGTCTACGCTGAGGTCTCATTCTCAGCCATCCCCACAGCTGCATGGTATTCCATTATATACCATAGCTTAGTCAAAAGGGTAGTTTATTGAGGGAGAGATTTTGGAGCCTGGAGTTTTTTTTTTTTAAAAAAGAGGCCTTGCAGGGTCACATTTGGAGACAGAAAGAGACACCGGGGGAGCCAGGGAGTAAAAGAGCAAGGCCATGAAGTGGGGCATATTCCACTGACTTGGCCATTCTTCCTGAAGCCTTAGGAAGGAATCTAGCCCCCTGACTTGCTCAGGGAAGCTCTGGATAAAATATGTGAGGAGAGAGACACCTGTCTGTGGGATTCACTTATTCTATTCATTTAACAAATATGTATGAGCCTTTATTAGGTATCAGGCCCTGTGCTCGGACCATGGGGAACACGGGGGCAAGATCTCCAAATTGGTTTAGCTGGAGACAGAATGTAAATAAACTTGCAAGCAAAGGCAGTGAAAGCGGGAGTCCATGGAGGGTCTGGGCTTAATAAGTGCTATGGGAATTCAAAGCAGGGGGAGTTCCTGAAGAAGCCCCTTTTTCAGCCTCAGACCCTGGCTCAGATGTCATCTCCCACAGGAAACCTTCCCAGTGCTACACACATAACTGGCAACTCTGTCTTCGGAGCCGCTGGAGTTTACACAGTCCCATGGTCCTTACCATAGTACCCTGTCATTCTTTCCAATCTGTTTCCCTTACTAGACTGTGAGCTCCCTGATGGCAGGTTCTGTCCTTACTCATGGTGCATCTCTGAATCCCTAAATCTCTGCACAGTGCCTGGCTTTCCGTGTAGACATGACCATTAAATTCTCTCTCACACAGAGGAGATAGGGTTTAAGCCAAGCCCTAAAGAACAAATTAGATTTGGACAGATGGGAAAGAATTAAAGCCAACAGGCATATAGATAGGAGTGAGGTGAAGCATTAGCTCAGTAAAGATGGGGAAGGTACAATGGGAAATAAAAGCATGTTAAAGGCAGATTGTGAATTCTTGGTATCCCCAGAGGACAGAAATCTAGAGGCTGGTGGTCACCCAATACAAAGGTGGTTTTAGGTCTAGGAGCAAAATGAGGAGATGCTGAGATTCATTGGTAGATTCCTTTTTCCAGTGACTTCTGGATATCTGTGAAGGTGGCAATGAAAGGTTTTTGTTTTTGTTTTTGTTTTTTGGAGACTGTCTCTTCCATTTGTTGCTGAGGCTTGAAAGCAATGGTGCGACCTCGGCTCAATGCAACCTCTGCCTCCCAGGTTCAAGCAATTCTCGTGCCTCAGTCTCTCAAGTAGCTGGAATTACAGGGTTGAGCCACCATGCCCAGCTAATTTTTGTATTTTTAGTAGAGACAGTGTTTCACCATGTTGGCCAGGGTGGTCTTGAACTCCTGATCTCAAGTGATTCGCCCACCTTTGCCTCCCAAAGTGCTAAGATTACAGGCATGAGCTAGGACGCCCAGCCTTTGTCTCTCTTTGTAAGCCTCATCCACCCACAGATACCATGATCCCAGCTAGTCAGAATGGATGTTTCCAGTTTTTTCCCTTAGATCAAAATCATGACATCTTGATTTCAAAGATCATCAAGGAGAGAGTGTAATTTCAAGTCATCCCTAGCATACCAGCTCCAAGACCAGGGACTATAATGTTTAAAATGAACTGAGCTGGGTGGGGGTGTCTCTCTTTCCTGGCGTTTGGACTGAGAGGGACCGATAAAAAGTCAAATTAGCCTCAGGACCAAAAACAAGACACCCAGTGTGACTTAGATTTGTAAGAAAGGCAGGGGCTCCTTAGACCAGCCTTCAGGGTCAGTTCATAATCCCTTCTGAAACAGCACAGCCTTTCTGAAAATAAACAGCTTAGGGAGGCCCTGTGCGGCAGCTCACACCTATAATCCCAGCATTTTGGGAGGCTGAGCTGGGCGTATTACTGGAAGTTAGGAGTTCGAGACCAGCCTGGCCAACATGGTAAAACCCCTACTTTTTGCATTTTGCTAATCTCTACTTTTTGTATTTTGTGAAAACACAAAAATTATCCAGGCACGGAGATGCATGCCTGTAATCTGAGCTACTCAGGAGGCTGAGGCATGAGAATCTCTTGAACCTGGGAGGCAGAGGTTGCAGTGAGCTGAGATCGTGCCACTGCACTTTAGTTTGGGCAAGAGTGAGACTCCATCTCAAAGAAAAAAAGCAAAAGGAAACAGCGGCGGGGCATGGTGGCTTATGCTTGTAATCCCAGCACTTTGGGAGGCCAAGGCGGGCGGATCATCTGAGGTCAGGAGTTCCAGACCAGCCTGACCAACAAGGTGAAACCCCATCTCTACTAAAAATACAAAAATTAGCCTGGCGTGGTGGCGTGTGCCTGTAGTCCCAGCTACTCGGGAGGCTGAGACAGGAGAATTGCTTGAACCCGCGAGGCAGAGGTTGCAGTGAGCCGAGATCGTGCCACTGTACTCCAGCCTGGGCTATGGAGCAAGACTTTGTCTCAAAAAAAAAAAAAAAAGAAAAAGAAACAGCTTAGGGACCAAGCCGAGCAGAAGAGGGGGGCAAGGAGAAGAATGCAAAAATAAGGTATAAAGGGCCCCTACCACAAGCAGCCTGCTTCTCCACATCATTACTGATCTGGACCCTGCCAATAAAGCCAAAGCACTGACCCACAATTTAAATAGGACTTTGTCATTTTATATGAATTGTAGGAAAAGAGGAGGGCTCACCCGCCAGTAGTTGGCCAATCACAATCCAGTTCCCTAACACAAGAAAATGACAGACTTTCTTTTCTACTTGAGTGCCTTCTTCACAGTGTGAAGTAGAGTCATGCACCACATCATAACATTTTGGTCAACTACAGACGGCATATATGACAATGGTCCCATAAGATTATAATGGAGCTGAAAAAGTCCTATTGCCTAGTGACATTCAAAGCCATCATAAGGTCATAGCACAATGCATTACCTTTTCTATGTTTAGATACACAAATACTTCCCATTGTATTCGGTACGGTAATGTTCTGTACAGGTTTGTAACCTAGAAGCAACAGGTCATACCTTAAACCCTAGGTGTGTAGTAGGCTATACCATCTTAGGTTTGTATAAGGACTCTATGATGTTCGCACAGTGATGAAATCACCTAACAACACTTTTCTCAGAACATATCCCCATCATTAAGTGACACATGACTGTATCTTGTAGTCAGCAGGAGAAGACAGGCCTCATGATAGGAAATGGAAGAGTGGACTTCATGATTCTTAGCAGGAGACAGGAAGATGGAAATTGTCATGCTAGGTCAACAAACCTCAGAGAGGCTATTTGAAAAGGATCCCAGCATTTATCCATGGACACATTAGGGACCTATCAATTTGTAGAGAACTTAAATTTCTCCAAGTGTAGGACTATCTTATCAAGGAGGGTCTGTACCAGGCCAGCATGGAGTCGTAAGTGTTTGCATTGGAAAGGGAAAAAATGGGAATGGAAAGGAAGGTTGGATGTGAAAGAATTTTCCAAGGAGCATGTATAGCTGAGGAGGCCATGGCCTTGCTTCTTTCTTATGTGTGTATTTATTTATTGAAACAGGGTCTGACTCTGTGCCCAGGCTAGAGTGCAGTGGGGCAACCATGGCTCCCTGCAGTCTCGACCTCCCAGGCTCATAATCCTCCTGGTTAGCTGGGACTACAGGCGCATGCCACCACACTTGGCTAATTTTTGTATTTTTTTAGTAGAGATGGGGTTTCACCATGTTGGCCAGGCTGGTCTTGAACTCCTGACCTCAGGTGATCCACCCACCTCAGCCTCCCAAAGTGCTGAGATTACAGGTGTGAGCCACTGCACCCAGCCACCTTTACTCCTTGAATCCATTCCTGGTGGGTTTTCACCCCTACCACACACTAAAAGCCATTTTATGGCCAGGCACAGTGGCTCACACCTGTAATCCCAGCACTTTGGGAGGCTGAGGTGAGACGATCACTTGAGCCCAGAAGTTTGAGACCAGCCTAGGCAATACAGTGAGACCCCATCTCTAAAAAAAACTTTTAAAAAACTAGCCAGTTGTGGTGGAGCACTCCCGTAGTCCCAGCTATTCAGGAGGCTGAGGTGGGAGGATTGCTTGAGCCCAGAAAGTTGAGGCTGCAGTGAGCCATAACCGTGCCACTGCACTCCAGTCTGGGTAACAGAGTGACACCCTGTCTCAAAAAAATAAAATGGCTCTGGCTCTCCCTCTCCCTCTCCCTCTCCCCTTTCTTCGGTCTCCCTCTGTTGCCAAAGCTGGACTGTACTGCCGTGATCTCGGCTCGCTGCAACCTCCCTGCCTCGGGCTCCTGTGATTCTTCTGCCTCGGCCTGCCAAGTGCCTGGGATTGCAGGCGCGCGCCGCCACGCCTGACCGGTTTTTGTATTTTTGGTGGAGACGGGGTTTCGCCATGTTGACCTGGCTGGTCTCCAGCTCCTGGCCTCGAGTGATCTGCCCGCCTCAGCCTCCCGAGGTGCTGGGATTGCAGACGGAGTCTCGCTCACTCAATGCTCAATGTTGCTCAGGCTGGAGTGCAGTGGCGTGATCTCGGCTCGCTACAACCTCCACCTCCCAGCCGCCTGCCTTGGCCTCCTAAAGTGCTAAGATTACAGCCTCTGCCCTGCCACCACCCCGTCTAGGAAGTGAGGAGCGTCTCTGCCTGGCCGCCCATTGTCTGGGATGTGAGGAGCCCCTCTGCCTGGCCTACCTGTCTGGGAAGTGAGGAGCGCCTCTGCCCGGCGGCCATCCCATATAGGAAGTGAGGAGCGTCTCTGCCCGGCTGCCCATCATCTGGGAAGTGAGGAGCACCTCTGCCCGGTCGCCCCGTCTGGGAGGTGAGGAGCACCTCTGCCTGGCCGCCCCGTCTGGGAGGTGAGGAGTACCTCTGCCCGGCCGCCACCCCGTCTGGGAGGAAGTGAGGAGCGCCTCTACCCGGCCGCCCCGTCTGGACAGTGAGGAGCGCCTCTGCCCGGCTGCCCCGTCTGGGAGATGAGGAGCACCTCTTCCCGGCCGCCCCGTCTGGGAAGTGAGGAGCGCCTCTGCCTGGCCGCCCGGTCTGGGAGGTGAGGAGCGCCTCTGCCTGGCTGCCACCCCGTCTGGAAGGAAGTGAGGAGCGCCTCTGCCCGGCCGCCCCGTCTGGGAGGTAAGGAGCGCCTCTGCCTGGCTGCCACCCCATCTGGAAAGAAGTGAGGAGCGCCTCTGCCCGGCCGCCCCGTCTGGGAGGTGAGGAGCGCCTCTGCCTGGCTGCCACCCCATCTGGAAGGAAGTGAGGAGCGCCTCTGCCCGGCCGCCCTGTCTGGGAAGTGAGCGCCTCTGCCCGGCTGCCCTCTCTGGGAAGTGAGGAGCACCTCTGCCCGGCCGCCCATCGTCTGGGAGGTGAGGAGCGCCTCTGCCCGGCCGCCCCGTCTGGGAAGTGAGGAGGACCTCTGCCCGGCCGCCCCGTCTGGGAAGTGAGGAGCGCCTCTGCCCGTCCGCCCTGTCTGGGAGGTGAGGAGCGCCTCTGCCTGGCTGCCACTCCGTCTGGGAGGAAGTGAGGAGCGCCTCTCCCCGGCCGCCCCATCTGGGAGGTGAGGAGCGTCTCTACCCGGCCGCCCCGTCTGGGAAGTGAGGAGCGCCTCTGCCCGGCCGCCCTGTCTGGGAGGTGAGGAGCGCCTCTGCCCGGCCGCCCTGTCTGGGAGGTGTACCCAACAGCTCCGAAGAGACAGCGACCATCGGGAGCGGGCCATGAGGACGATGGCGGTTTTGTTGAAAAGAAGGGGGGGAAGTGTGGGGAAAGGAAGGAGAGATCAGATTGTTGCTGTGTCTGTGTAGAAAGAGGTGGGCATAGGAGACTCCATTTTGTTCTGACTAGGAGAAATTCTTCTGCCTTGGGATGCTGTTGATCTATGGCCTTTCCCCCAGCCCCGTGCTCTCTGAAACAAGTGCTGTGTCAACTCAGGGTTAAATGGATTAAGGGCGGTGCAAGATGTGCTTTGTTAAACAGATGCTTGAAGGCAGCATGCTCTTTAAGAGTCATCACCACTCCCTAATCTCAAGTACCCAGGGGCAGAAACACTGCAGAAGGCCGCAGGGACCTCTGCCTAGGAAAACCAGAGACCTTTGTTCATGTGTTTATCTCCTGACCTTCTCTCCACTATTATCTTATGACCCTGCCATATCCCCCTCTCCGAGAAACACCCAAGAATCATCAATAAATACTTAATTTAAAAAAAAATAAAAAATAAAATAAAATGAAATAGATAAAGGCAATTTTGTCAAAGTCAACACTGCCCTCTACACTGCCAAATCCATTGGTCATTTCTCAGGCCTCACATTGCTTAGCCTCTCCACAGGATATGACAAGTTTGACCCCCCTCTCCCTCCCTCTTTTACTAAAAAAACTTTTTGTAGAGACGTGGGGTCTCATTATGTTGCCCAGGCTGGTCTGGAACTCCTGGGCTAAAGCGAGCCTCCCACCTCAGCCTCCCCAAGTGCTGGGATTACAGGCATGAGCCACCACACCTGACCTACTCATTTCCTTACAACCTGCTTCACATTCTCCTTTCCTGGATTTTCCTCCTCTTCCAGATCTTTAAATGTTGTGATTTCACGAGGCTCAGTAATCAGACTTCTGCTCTTTTCCATCTACACTCACTTCCTTGGTGCATATATATATACACACACATATATACGTATATATGTACATATATATATATATACACACATATATATATCACAGCTCACTGCAGCCTTGACCTCACGTGCTCAAGCGATCCTCCCACCTCAGCCTCCTCAGTAGCTGGGACTACAGGTGGGTACTGCCACACCCAGCTAATTTTTAATTTTTTTGTAGTGATGGGACCTCACTCTGTTGCCCAGGCTGGTCTCAAACTCCTTGCCTCAAGTGATCCTCCCACCCCTGGCCTCCCAAAATGTTGGGATTATAGGAGTGAGCCACTGTGCCTGGCCCCAAAATTATATTTACAGCTCCTTTTTGCCTAAACCCTACATATGTACAACATCCTAGTCTATATCTCTGCTTGATTCTAAAAAGCATCACAAACTGAATCAAACACTTAATATTCCCCCACCAAACTGCTTTTATAGTCTTTTCCATTTCCTTGTTTTGGTAAATAGAAATTCTCTTCTTCCAGTTATCAAGCCAAAAACATTGGAATCATCCTTGAATCCTCTCTCTCACAGCCCACATCCATTGCGTCATTCTGTCTTCAAAATATATCCAGAATTTTACTACTACTCACCACCTCCGCCATCACCCTTATCCAAGTTACCATTAATTTTCACCTGTATTATAATAGTAGCTTCCTGACTCTCATCCGGATTACTGTAGTAGCCTCTTACCAAATCCTGCCCGAAAGGCCAAGCAACGTAAGGGCTGACAGATGACTAGGGGATTCGGCAACGTGGAGGTCACTGGTAACCTTCGCAAGATTGCTTTCACTGGAGTGATAACCCTCGAGGAACGGGATAATGATAGAACTGCATTACACTCTGCAGTAGAATCTTTTTTTTTTTCTTTTTTTTGATGGAGTTTCGCTCTTGTTGCCCAGGCTGGAGTGCAATGGTGTGATCTTGGCTCACCGCAACCTCCGCTTCCCAGGTTCAAGCGATTCTTCCGCCTCAGCCTCCCGAGTAGGTGGGATTACAGGCATGTGCCACCATGCCCGGCTAATTTTGTATTTTTAGTAGAGACAGGGTTTCTCCACGTTGGTTAGGCTGATCTCGAACTCCTGACCTCAAGTGATCCGCCCGCCTCGGCCTCCCAAAGTGCTGGGATTACAGGCGTGAGCCACCGCGCCCGGCCTGTAGTAGAATCTTTATGCTCCCTAGAGTGTATTCGCCTTCTTGATCCTGTTATAACTCACCAAGAGAATTCCCTTTTCAGAGCCTTTGCACTTGCTGTTCCTTCGGCCTGACCACCCTTCCTCCAGACAGTCACATCTACCTGTTATCGTTCCTGAATTCTGGTACCTGTTAATGACAGCTTCTGAGAGGTTTCTTTTATCGCGCTATTTAAAATAGCGCCTCCCACTCTCTATCCCTGTGTTTTCCATAATTCTTCTTCAGAGCTTTTATCACTATCTGAATCTATCTGGAGAGCTCCCCCAGCCTACACACACTGGAATGTAAGCTCCATGAGAGCAGGGGCTTTGTTTTGTTCATCCCTGTATCCCCCTCATAAAACCATGCCTCAGAAACAGTAGGCACTCAGTATCTGTTCAGTGAATAAATAACCTTCGTTTGAAACGTATGTAGTTACATTACGTATATAGATCACCACTTAGTAAACCGTCTGGGAATAACAGGCACTCCGAAGGACCCTAGTCTCATCCCGACGGCTACCACGTGACCTTCCTGAGCTTGGGTTTCCTCCTCGGGAAGATTAGAGGGTTGGAGCATACTCAACTCTAAGACCTCCGGAACATGGAATCTGGGCGTGCACCATTATTGACACCTACGCCAGCCGTCCCTTTCTTAGAAGACATACGGTAGCGCTTCCACCCTCGCTCAAAACTCGGGAAAGGAGGGGCGGAGGGTGGATGTCATCACTCCGCGCCCGGCTGCCCGCGACGCGCCGGCGGGTGGCGCAGCCCTTCGCTCGCCCGGCGTCCCCCTCCCTGGTTCTGCGCTCTGGTTCCGCCATGGAATCCAACAAGGATGAAGCTGAGCGCTGTATCAGCATCGCCCTCAAGGCCATCCAGAGCAACCAGCCCGACCGGGCGCTCCGCTTCCTGGAGAAGGCACAGCGGCTGTATCCGACGCCGCGAGTTCGCGGTGAGTGTGAGGTGCCGGAGAGACTGGGGACATTAGAACTGATGGGGGGAACACGGGAACGGACCGACGGGAGCAGTTGGAGGAGGGGGAGGGGTGGCGAGGCGCGGCTACGCCTGCGCACTGAGGCGCGCGGTGGCTGCTGGGAGGCGTAGTTTTTCCTTCGCGCTCCTCTGCGGGATGCGAGCCGTCTGGAGATTCGGGCGGCCGGGACTTCAGCTTTCGGGGTGCTGGCGGAGCCCGCTGGGGTTTGAGGTCTCCGAGAGTGAAACGCGCTGGCAGCCGGGACGAAGGGAACTTACCTGGAAGTGAACTCGAACTACTTTTCCCAAGGGGCCGTTCGGTAGCCCAGGCCAGTCGCCGGCCTGGGAAATATTATAGTTCAGGAAAATAAACATAACTCTTTTGAGGGAAAGAATGGGCGCTAGACAGGGAGAGACTTCTGTCCTTCGGGCGCCAGGGAAAGGCGCTTCTGTTCTTCGGGAGCCTCGGGAAAGCCCGAGACCCTCAGTCTCGGGCTGAGGGTCAGGGACCACTCTCCCAAAATGCGAACCGGCCTTTGCACCCACCCCAGTCCGCCGCCTCGGACTGTCCTGAGGCCGGGCCCCCCACTCCTCCCGATGATGAGATTCGGAGCGGGTGGCCTGGTGGGAGGTGCTGACCTCAGCCACCGCCAGTACTCCATCGCCCGCAAGAGTCTAGCGGCGGCCGGCCATGTGGACGCCGAGGCTGCTGAGTGGCCCTGGACGGGAGCCTCCTGAGCCAGGGAGGGAAGAGTGAAGCTGGCTTTACAACTCAACACCTCGCTTCACCCGGGAACCCTTTCTTTTTTCTTTAACCTAAGTTTTCCAAGGAGTTTTTCTTAATCCACTCTAGAGGGTAGAGAGACACCGGGTGGTGCTTGTGATCACCACTTAGTAAACCGTCTGGGAATAACAGGCACTCCGAAGGGCCCAGTCTCATCCTGACGGGTACCACGTGACCTTCCTGAGCTTGGGTTTCCTCCTTGGGAAGATTAGAGGGTTGGCGCAGACAATGTGATTGGCAATAATACCCATAGGGCTTTGCAGTTTAGGAAGCTCCTTCGCCTGTGCCTTCTCACTTGAGCCTGCCAGTCAGGGAGGCAAAGCAAAGATCATTATCTTTATTCTATGGGTGAGGAAAATCTCTGAGGTAAGGGATGCCCAAGGTGACACAGCTAGAAAGTAGAAAGTTCTGTGACTCTATAAATGCTGATGAAAGAACAGAAATGAAATTGAGGAACAGCAGTCAGCCTCCTAACCGGCCCTGCCCGCCTGATGAGATTGAGAAAGCGGAACGCTGGTGGAAGAGGTAGCCTGGACTGCTGAACTTTCCTCCCTCCGGACTCTTGCAGGTTGATCTTTGGCCTGTATGCCTCCCCTTGGAGAGGGTTTTGGGCTGTATTTGCCAGGACGCCTGAGGTAACCTGCTCGAGGGGCCTCCCTATGAATTAATTCGTATTCTGTTGTGGGGTGGTATCCTCCAGCTGTCAGAATTCTGCCTGACACTGATGCTGCTGCGGGCTCAGGAGCAGGCAGCCAAGAAAGGATGGGCCACAGGGCCTCTGGTGATCTTTCTGTCAGCAGGCCCCCTGCACCAGTTCAGGAGCTTGAAGGAGTGTCCTCTCTGGGGCTCAGGCTCTGGAATTTGCTGAGACAGAAGAATCACCTGCCTGCATATGTGTCATATTTGTGCTTTTCTGGAAAGACTATGAGACTATACGCCTTGTGCATCCGTGTAAACTTTACCATCTGCAGCCCTCCACTGAGCTGACAAAGACCTGGGATTAGTTTAGGTCTGGGACAGGGAAAGATCTTACTTCAAAAATAGAGGGCAGGGCTACCCACTGGGCTACCTGCCTCCCCAGGGGGACTAATATAGATATATTAGGTGGCGGTCTATTGCTTTGGGTTTAGGCTCATCCCAGATGCTCATTCAATGCAGCAGACTTTTGTTGAAGATCATTTATGTTTTGTTTGCAAAGTCCTCTGCTTGGTGCTAGCAAGATTGGTAAAATGTGATCCCTCACCTCAAAAGAGTTTATAATCTAGTGAAAGAGACAAAACTTACAGAAACAAATATTACAAGACAGAACTGTAATTAAACAAAAAATAAGCCCAAGGTTAGATGCTGAGGACTTAAGGACAGGCATGAAAAAATCAGTCCCCATCATCCATGGGTTCGTTCACAGTCTGATGGTGGGGAGGAGGTGCAGAGGACGATCTCCTGAACGTTAAATTATAAGCAGTGTAGTGAGTGCTGTAGCAAGTGCGTAAAAATAATGTTATCTCACAGCGAGGGAATGCTTTGGGGATGACAAGAGTTAGCATTTGAACTGTGCTTTGGAGGAAGGTGTGAGACTTGAGGAAAGGCATCCTGGAAGAAGACAGAGGAGCTGAAAGTTATAACGTTTGGGGGAAGAGATCAAAGTGTAGCAAGATTTAGAGGCAGTGGAGGTGGTAATTCGTATACAGAGAGGATTAAGTTTGGAAAATAGAATGGGGCCAGATCATAGAAATCCTTTTCTACCAGGCCAAGATATTTTCACCTTATTCTGTAGTTAGTGAGGAAACCATTGAGGTTTTTGATAGCAGGAATAAAGTACGGGCACTGTTGTTAAAAGAGAACAGCATGAAAGGTTAATGAGAGGGAAGAGAGACTCAGGGCAGGAAGCCAATGGGAGAGAATTGCCTTGAGCAGGTTGGATATTCTGAGGGCCTGGGACAAGGCAGTACGGATAAGGCTGAGGTCCCTGGAAAAGAGGCACTAGGCCTGTGTGAGAGAGAGGTGCAGAGGAGAATGAGATGGGATGCTGGGGAATCAAAATTGAAGCCCCTGTGACCAGGAAGAAATCAGGCTGAAGAACTGGGATGGGAAGGGATGAGCAGAGTGGGAGGTGCCAGTGGGACAGTCCAAAGGAGGTGTCAGCCTGAAACTCAGGAGAGCGCTCCAGGTTACAGGTGAAAGTGTGGTATCATCTGTTCCCTGGAGCTCACTGGAGTTGTGCATGGCTGAGGTCACTGTGGGAAAGTATAGACCTTGGAGAGAAAGTTGCTGCAGGCACAATGGCAGGCAACACCTGCCCTGAGCCCACAGGAAAAGACAGAGGAAGCAACAGATTGAGATGGAGCAACAGGAAGAGGCAGTCCCTGGAGAGGGCAGCGGCCAGGTAGCCATGGAGAGGTAATAGCAGCAGGTGGTGAGCAGCCCTGTGTGATGCCACAGGCACCGCCTGGGAAAAGGACAAGTTAAGAGTTGAAAAGGGAAGGATCGAGAGCATGGGCAGAGGATGGTCTTGGAGAGGTGGAAGGGCAGAGAGGGGAGAGTCAGGAGAGAGGGGAGGCTCAGAGCAACCTTAAAAGGATGAGGGACCTCACACTGTTGGCCTTTGCAGCAAAAAGGATGTGAGGGGGCTTGAAACTCCTGCTGCAGGAGGTGGGACAAGGAGGCACTGAGTTAAACTGCAAAGCAGTAGCTGGGCCCTAAGCTGGGAGGTCACGGACTAGAGATGGTGGAGCCAGTCAGTCCCTTTCTGGGAGTTTCTGTCCAGCAGCTGGCAGCCTGGTAAGCCATTGGCTTTGACTCAGGCTTTGTAACAAATGTGTAAGGTGCCAGATTTCCCAGGGAGCTCACGAGAGCATTTGTAGGCCTCAGTTTCCCCAGCATACAAAGAGAGGATTGGCTGAGGTGATCCTGAGGTTCCTTGCAGCTCAGGCTCTCAGATGTTCTGTGAAATGGTTGACTCTGGTCTAAGTTAGGAAGGCCAAGCTGGGAAGGCCAGCCCACAGGAAAAGGAGATGGATTGCTGAGGGATTCTGCATTCAGAGTCCAGGAGTGAGAGGTGTTCTGGTGCTGGCGAGGTGTGGGATGGGATTGTTCCCTTCAAGTCAGTCAACCTTCATGAGCCCCACTGTGCACTTAGCCCCCTTCCATTCAATGTATTTCACAGAATCTTATTTACCCCTCAGAGCACTCTTATGAGAGGAGAGATCGTCTCTCCACTGAGGAACCAGCTAACCTGGCAAGGCCACATGGCTAGCCAGCAAAGACCCAGAGCTGTCCATCTCCAATCCCACGCCCTTTTCTGACTCACTGTGAGCACCATAGATACACAGAGCCCAGAAACTCAGCTACTCACTTACTAACAAAGTCACAGTCAGAGACAACACTGTATATTTGCTGGGCATTGGGCTGAGTTTTTTGCTGGCATTCACTCATTTCCTCTTTTAGCCTGTATGATGGAGATAGAGTTTTGCACAGATGAGCTAAGTTACCTTGTCCAAGATGACCTTTGTAGCAAATGGCAGAGCTAGGTTTGAACCCATTGGGCAATCTAACTTTTTTTTTTTTTTTTTGAGACAGGGTCTCTGTTGCCCAGGCTGGAGTGCAGTGGCGCAATCACAGCTCACTGCAGCCTCAACCACCCAGGCCCAAGTGATCCTCCCACCTTAGCCTCCCAAACAGCTGGGACCACAGGCATATGCCACCACACCCGGCTAATTTTTTTATTTTTGTAGAGACAGGGTCTTCCTGTGTTGCCAAGGCTGGTCTCGAACTCCTGGGCTCAATCCATCCTCCTGCCTTGGCCTCCCAAAGTGCTGAGATGACAGGTGTGAGCCACTGCCCGGCCAAGTCTAACTCTAGTCTGGGTTCAGTGGTTTTGGCATAGAAATCCTCTCAGCTCTACCTCAGGTGCCTCTCCACCGCAGCTCTGTTCTCTTCTATCGAATTCCCTTCCTTTTCTAAGTCTGCCAGCTTTACTGAGAAGGTAACATTAAGCTGTTCTGTCTCTTTTTGTGACATTGCCTGTCAGCCTCTGTGCCATGAGGGATGTAAGCATGAAGCTGTCACATCCCCCAGGCCAGAAGAGAGACCCTACTTGCCAGCAACTGGAAATCTTTAATTTCCAACTCAAGCAGAAAGCTTCTATGTGACCCAGGGCACCCCCATTCTCCTTTGGACTCTCTTTCTGTACTGTAGGGAAATTAGAGTGGCTGATTCCCCGTAACTGCCCTGAAAAGCTTCCAGAATCTTCTCTGAGAGGTATGAGAGAGAGCCTGTCCCATCTCCTGGCTGGTGCTCCTGCTCATCTCTGGCAGTTGAATAACTGGTTATTTTGCCCTTAGGATCTGCCAGGCTCAGCCTGGGCCACCAGAACTTCTAGAGGAACTGAAATAAAGAGCTTCTTGAAAAGCTCTAGGAAACAGCATACTGCCTCCTCCTCCTGCTCCATCTTGACCAATATCTCTTCATCTTTTGGTTTCTCTTGCCATCCCCTTGGTAGCTGGCATGGACCTGGTATCTGGGATGGCCTGAAATCTCATGGTTACTACTGGTTCCAGAGTCTGCTGAGCGCTGAGTCTTTGCCTTCCTGAGCCTTGGAGCTCCTTCCCACCCCCCACCACAGGTCCCCTCACCTCCCTGGCCAGCCCACTTCCGTGGCCAGACACTTCATCAGCCTTGAACCTTCACTCTCCGTCAGACTTGGCACAGGTGCTTACACACATTATCTCATTTCATCCACCACCGTGAGGAAACCAGGGTTCAGAGAGATTTCATAGATCAGCCAGTGTCACACTGCTAGGAATGGCAGAGCTGAGATTTGAATCTGGGCCTTTCTGAATTTGATGTCTCTTCTGTGCTTTTGCTTGCATCCCTGTCCCCGATCCCCACCCCCACCCCATCAGACACGTGCAGCCCAGGATAGCAGCATAGTTAAGAGCATGGATCCTGGAGCTGGACGTCCTGGGGTTCGAAGGCCCCTCTGCCTCCTAACTAGCTCTGTGGTCATGGCAGCAGTCTGCTACAGTACCCTGTTCCTGCAGTGGGGTGGGGTAGGTAATGAGACCTACCTTCTAAGGCTGCTGTGGCAATTAAATGAGCTAATGCAGATCACTGTGAAAGTACCCACCTGACACACATCACTGGGTAAGAAAAATGATTGTTGCTATTGCTCCTCCCCAAGCACCCTCTCAGGGTTTGCTACAGGAGCCCACCTCTCTTATTCAGAGCAACCCCGGCTGTGAGTTCCTGTGTTTGGATTTCCCAATTGAAGACTCGGCAAGATCACACAAGCTCGCAGTGCGGCAGCAGTGGCCCAGGGCACAGTGCTCCACTGGAGCCCTATACTCTGTTCCCAGTGAGACTGGCTCTCAGCCTGTTGGGTCAGACCTCAGTGCGTCGCACTGGTGGGTGTGGCACCCAGCATGGCGTCTTCAGGCCAGCAGGCACCTGGCGTGTTTGAAGAAATGTGCTGGGATGTGCTGCTGTACTTCCTTAGCACAGAGGGATGCTGGGTCCCTGCAGTGATCCAGATGCCTGTTTTCCCAGCTGGTTAGCTTGTCAGAGGCTTTAGGATTTTACTACCCAGGGCTCTGGGGCCCAGGCCTGACTGAGGTTTCTGAGAGCTGGTTTTGTGCCTGGAATAAATGGACACAGGGACCTGCTGCCAGAGACGTGGGCCCTTCCTCATTTAATCCGCAGGAACCACAGGCTTGTTTTTGCTTGCTTTTGTTTTTTTGAGACGGAGTCTTGCTCTGTTGCCCAGGCCGGAGTGCAGTGGCACAATCTCAGCTCACTGCAACCTCTGCCTCCCGGGTTCAAGCGATTCTCTGCCTCAGCCTCCCGAGTAGCTGGGATTACAGGCGCCTGCCACCACGCCGGCTAATTTTTGTATTTTTAGTAGAGACAGGGTTTCACCATGCTGGCCAGGCTGGTCTCAAACTCCTGACCTCAGGCGATCCGCCCACCTCAGCCTCCCAAAGTGCTGGGATTACAGGTGTGAGCCACCATGTCTGGTGGGCTTGGTTGTTTTTGTTTTTGTTTTTTTGAGACAGAGTCTTATTCTATTGCCCAGGCTGGAATGCAATGACGTGATTTCGGCTCACTGCAACCTCCGCCTCCCAGGTTCAAGCCATCCTCCTGCCTCAGCCTCCCTAGTAGCTGGGATTACAAGCGCCCGCCACCACGTTCGGCTAATTTTTGTATTTTAATAGAGACGGGGTTTCACCATGTTGGCCAGGCTGGTCTTGAACTCCTGACCTTGTGATTCGCCCGCCTCGACCTCCCAAAGTGCTGGGATTACAGGCGTGAGCCACTGCGCCCGGCCAGGCTTGGTTTTCAATAACCATGATGCTGCTGAGGGTGATAGTTAATGTCCTGTATAGACTCCAGACATTGAAGAGGACATTTGGCATGGCCAACCACTTGCATTAGAAAAATGTGAAAAATGGCAAGTTGTGAGCACAGCAGATACTTCTTTTGGTCTCATACCATCCGTGTACCCCTTGGGCAAACTCATTTCCCCCATTCCTCTTTAGAGCTAAGCAAACGCCTCCAGGAAGGCTTCCTGACTGATCCCACCTGAAACAGATGGTCCTGCTAAGCAGGGTCCCGTTTGCAGGGTACTTTGCCTATCTTGGCACTCAATATGCCAAGTCTGTTAAACTCACTCCTTTGAGATCTTAAAAATCTGAAGGGTTAACTGGGTGCAGTGGCTCATGCCTGTAATCCCAGCACTTTGGGAGGCCAAGGCGGGCGGATCACTTGAGGTCAGGAGTTCGAAACCAGCCTGGCCAACATGGTGAAACCTCATCTCTACTAAAAATACAATTAGCCGGCATGGTGGTGTGCACCTGTAATTCCAGCTACTTGGGAGGCTGAGGCGGGAGGATGGCTTGAACCCGGGAGGCTGAGGTTGCAGTGAGCTGAGATCATGCCATTGCACTCCAGCCTGGGCAACAGAGCAAGACTCTGTCTCAAAAAAAAAACAATGGTAAAAATAGGTAATAGTGCAGTGGACTGAATATTTTACTTATTCAAAATGTGGTGCAATGCAAACATTTGCAGATTTGAATGAGTCCAGTAGAAAAAAATGGATTCATAAATTGGATTCATAAAAGCAAAAAGCAGAGTAAAACCAAATACACTGAAAGAAATAGCAATTAAAGTAGTATTAAATGAACTCTAGCAAGGCACGGTGGCTCATGCCTGTAATCCCAGCACTTTGGGAAGCTGAGGGGGGGGCAGATCACTTGAGGTCAGGAGTTTGAGACCAGCCTGGCCAACATGGTGAAACCCCATGTCTACTAAAAATACAAAAATTAGGCCGGGCACGGTGGCTCACGCCTGTAATCCCAGCACTTCGGGAGGCCGAGATGGGTGGATTGCTTGAGGTCAGGAGTTCAAGACCAGTCTGGCCAACGTATTGATACCCCATCTCTACTAAAATACAAAAATTAGCTGGGCATGGTGCTGGGCCCCTGTAATCCCAGCTACTAGGAAGGCTGAGGCAGGAGAATTGCTTGAACCCAGGAGGTGGAGGTTGCAGTAAGCTAAGATCATGCCACTGCACTCCAGCCTGGGCAACAGAGCAAGACTCCGTGTCAAAAAAAAAAAAAATTAGCCAGGCGTGGTGGCACGTGCCTGTAGTACCAGCTACTTGGGAGGCTGAGGCATGAGAATCACTTGAACCTGGGAGGCAGAGGTTGTAGTGAGCTGAGATCGCACCACTGCACTCCAGCCTGGGCAACAGAGTGAGACTCTATCTCAAACAAACAAACAAATAAACAAAAAATAACTCTAAATAAAGTACTATAGGGTTTATTAATAAAACCAAGTGTGCTTTTGGAAGACTATCAAAATATCAGAATTCCGCCTAAATTTATTAAGAAAAGAGATATATGTATAAATATACTATCTGAAAAATAAAGCAGTTACTACAGATTTATCCATGAATTATGTAGATTTTATGTCAATTTTTATTAACAAAATTAATTTTGTTCATGTAAAAAGAAAAAGACCTCTATCCTGCCTACTTTTTTTTTTTTGAGACAGAGCCTTGCTCTGTCGCCCAGGCTGGAGTGCAGTGGCACAATCTTGCTCACTGCAGTCTCCACCTCCTGGGTTCAAGCAATTCTCATGCCTCAGCCTCTTGAGTCTCTCGAGTAGCTGGGATTACAGGCTCCCACCACTATCTCCAGCTAAATGTCTTTTGGTTTTTGGGGGTTTCTTTTTTGTATTTTTAGTAGAGATGGAGTTTCACCATGTTGGCCAGGCTGGTCTCAAACTCCTGACCTCAGGTGATCCGCCCGCCTCAGCCTCCCAAAGTGCTGGGATTACAGGCGTGAGCCACTGTGCCCGGATTTTTTTTTTTTTTTTTTTTTTGAGACAGGGTCTCACTCTGTCACCCAGGCTGGACTGCAGTGGCACCATCTTGGCTCACTGCAACCTCTGCCTCCCTAGTAGCTGGAATTACAGGCACCTGCCACCACATCTGGCTAATTTTTTTATTTTTAGTACAGACGGGGTTTCACCACATTGGCCAGGCTGGTCTCAAACTCCTGACCTCAGGTGATCTGCCTGCCTCAGCCTCTCAAAATGCTGGGATTACAGGTGTGAACCACCCCGTCCGGCCTATCCTGCCTACTCTTAAGAACTGTGGCTTTCAAGAGAGCAGATGACTGTCCCCTCAGCACCCACAGGCCTAATCAGGGCAGGAGCTGGTGGCTTTGCTGGGAGGGAAAGTGAGTGGGAAGCAGCGGGCCACTCGGCGAGGCACGCAGCCTGCTGGAGCAGGAGCTCTGAATGGTTTCCTTGCCTTGCACAGCCCTGATTGAGTCCCTCAACCAGAAACCACAGACTGCCGGTGACCAACCCCCACCCACAGACACAACCCATGCCACCCACAGGAAAGCAGGTGGGACAGATGCCCCCTCGGCCAACGGTGAAGCTGGAGGAGAGAGCACCAAAGGCTACACTGCAGAACAGGTTGCAGCTGTGAAAAGGTAGACGGGTGGGCAGGGGCTGGAGCCTGGGGAGACTGGGGACATCTAGAGGCTTCCTGGAGCATGTCCTCCACCTCCCATCTGCCTGTGGGCTGCACAGGGCCCTGGGAGGGTCTTGGAGGATGGAGAAGTTCCAAGTGTCCAGGCTCACCAGGACCTCTCCTTATTTCCCTCAAGGCCCAGGAATACAATGTGGGAACTGGGGCTCCACCACCCCTCCCGCCAAGACGACCCACAGCAGAGGCTGGAAAAGCTGACACTGCCGGCTTCCTCTGCCGCTGGCCAGGCAGGCCCCAGGCCTCTTTACACAGCTCTGTTTGTCAACAGAGATGGAGCCTTGTCTCCCTCTCCAGATTCTACCCCAACCCACACCCCAGCACCCAACAAAGACCCTTTTAGATCAGAGCCTGTGTGGGGTAGCATGGAGACCAGAGGCAGAGTTATTGCCCCACGGCTGTGAGCAGGCCCCACACAGAGTAGCTCGCTACCAGGCCAGAGACCACCCAGCCAAGGCTCCTCAGGCTTAGACGTTCCCAGCTCCCATTTCTCCCCAGGTCTCCCAGCAGCTGGCCTTGGGAATCCCCCAGGGTCATGCCACAGCTCCTGGCAAGCTTCAGGACCGAGGCCGCCTGTGTGAGAGTGAGCATGACTGCTGTTTGCCATAAAAGCGTAGGCGAGATCTGTACTTCACTGACTCGGCAAGGTCCATTGTAGGCAATAGAAACTGATGTATGAGGGATTGGGAAGGCCTAGAAATGGCCAAGAACCAGGAGGTCTCCAGGGACGCGGACAGGAAGAATTGGTGAAAGAGAACCAGGGTCTCTTTAGGCCCTGTGCTTGCGGTGAACAGTCACCTGCCACTTCTGGCCTTCATGTTACCCACTCAAGACTCAGATTGGGCTGGGCATGGTGGCTCATGCCTGTCATCCTAGCACTTTGAGGGGCTGAGACGGGAGGATCCCTTGAGCCCAGGAGTTTGAGACCAGCCTGGGCAATTAGAAGACCCTGTCTCTATCTTTAAATATTTAAAATTTTAAAAACTTTTAAAAATTAAAAAAAAAAAGACTCAGATTGCCAGGAGAGTCGGTTGGCTGAGCTTGGGACACCACCCTGGGTGATGGACACCGACAGTCCTCCTGAGCTCCTCCCATGGGGAAGCTGTCAGCAGAACAGGGGGAGATAGATACTGGCCTGGCGAACCCCGCGGATGCCCTCCTAAATCCAAGAATCCAGACAGTGTTCTTCTGTTTCCCGTGGTCCTGCCCAGCTCTGCATCACATTTGGTGCCCACTTGGCTCCCTTGTCCCTGGTGTCACACAGCTGACCCAAGGAGCTGTCAGCCTTGCCCTGTTGGTCCCCCACAGCCTGCCCAGAGCTGTGTGCCCCACATGGCCTGTTCCTCGCCCCCCCTCACACAGACCCATGTAGAGCACCCCCTACCATGGTCTCCTCCCTCCCCAGGGTCAAGCAATGTAAAGATTACTATGAGATCCTGGGGGTGAGCAGAGGGGCCTCGGATGAGGACCTGAAGAAGGCCTACCGCAAACTGGCCCTCAAATTCCACCCAGACAAGAACCACGCACCTGGTGCCACTGAAGCCTTCAAAGGTAAGCCGGCCCTGCTTTCCTAGCATTTTGGTATGTTCATCTCCTGTCCATGGCAGGGAGTAAGGGACCAAGACAGCTTTCCCAGGAAGCAGGGAGCAGGAGGAAGTGGTCTCGGGCCCAAGTTGCCGAGGCTTGGGAGCTGCTTCTTGGGAAGAAGGTTCTAGCAGCCACCTCTAGCTATGTAGAGTTTGTCAGAGCTCAAATAGCACCATTCCTGCCCCCACTTCCTCTGCATTTCCTGGGGTTACAGTAGTAGAGCTGAGGCAAGAAAGTTCTGGTAGCTTCTCCAAGGATTCTCAGTGATTGAGTGACTCACCGTGTGCACTTCCCTGTCTTAGAGTCTCATAGCTGCCCACTGGGGTAACTGTTTCCCTGCTGAGGGGCAGGGTAGCCCCAGGTCAGGGGCCTCAGGCCTGGTGGCCACCTCAATACCAGCAGCCACAGCCAGCTCCCCCGCCATACCTATACACCTGGGTCCTGCAGTGGGGACATGGCAGTCTCTGGCTTCAGGGCCCACTGGCTCAGGGATGGGTGCTTCATTTCTGGCTGAAATCGTAAGCTGCCCTTTATTCATTACATTTTCATTTAACCCGTCAGGCACTCATGTGTACTGACTCTGTGCACTGCAATTTCTCATTGCCCCAGACATCACTGCCTTCTCTCATTCCCACCATGTCCTCCTTCTCTCATTCCCACTTCATCCATCTCCTTGGGAAATAGCATAGTGACTAGCCCCCACTGGGCTGGGCGGGGTGCGTGCTGTGCTGCACCCACAACCATAGCCAGCTGGAGAGCCTGTGGCAGAGCAGACTCCGAGACCTGGTGTGCAGTGTCCCAGGGCGCCGGAGGAGGAGAGTGGGAGTGGGGGGAGGCAAGGTAGCCCTGTTGAATGTTTCTCCAGCCCCAGCCTCTGCCTGCAGCCTGCTCTGACTGTACTGAGAGGCCAGCTCTGGCCTTGAGGCCTGTTCAGAATTGGCGGAGGAGAGGATTCCGCCCTCCTTGTTCCCAGGGGTTTCAGGATGGGAATCAGATGTGGCTTGGACCCACTCCTTGGAGTCAGTGGCAGCTTGAGGAGAGGGAGTGAGAGACTGAGGAGGTCAGAGCTGGGGTCCTTCAGGGCACAGCCGTCCCGGCCAGGGGGCCCTGGTGGGAGGCTCCAGGCCCAGATAGGAAATAGTGGTTGGGGCCTGGACCCCAGAGAGTGGGGGACTCACCCCGGCCACGTCACCAGGAGTGGAGGAGTCTCCATAGAGCCCCGAGATTTGGCCCTTCCCCACAGCTCCTGCTGCCTTCCAGTTCACAATAAGGATATTGTGTGTCTGTCTGGCCTGCATGTCATACTATGACTTCAGGTTTACAGAACCTCCAGAAAGGGATGCCCATCCTATTGGGCACCTCAAGAGAGAATGAGGAAAGAGGTTTTTGGTGGTTTTCATAAAGTCGGAGAGAGAACTTGAAGCAAGGGACACCTGCTTTTGTTTGACTCCCGGCTCTGTAACATGTTAAAGCTGTGTAAGCTTAGGCAGTCACTTCTCTGAGCCTCAGTTTTCTCATTGGTGAAATGGAGATAGAGTTGCTCTTAGAGGTAAATGAATTGACCTGGTGTGGTGGCTTATGTCTATAATCCCAGCACTTTGGGAGGCCAAGGTGGGAGGATCCCTTGAGCCCAGGAGTTTGAGACCAGCCTGGGCAACTTGGCAAGACCTCATCTCTACAAAAAATACAAAAAATTAGCTGAGTGTGGTGGTTCACGCCTGTAGTCCCAGCTACTCAGGAGGCTGAGGTGGGAGGATCGCTTGAGCAAAGGAAGTTGAGACTGCAGTGAGCCATGGTTGCTCCACTGCACTCAGCTTGGGTGACAGAGTGAGGCCCTGCCTCAAAAAATAAAATACACAAACAGAAAGAAGTAAATGAGGCCATGCTCCTAGGAGGCCTGGCACATTGACAAAGCTTGACCATTGTCTTGACGAGAGCAAGGAGCCTGTGTTACCCTCCACCCAGCCAGGCTGCCCAGATCCACTGAGGGGTCTTCCTGCATGCCCCTCCTCACACTGGCCAAGCTTCCTGCCCACCCCAAGGACGTCTGCTTCCTAAAGCACTGCTTGAGCACCTGAGAAAAGTGAGCACTCGGCTGCCATGGGAGCCTCCCCCCGCACCCCAGGATCCTCAGGCCTGACCTTTCCTCCTCCTCTCCAGCCATTGGCACAGCATATGCGGTACTCAGCAACCCGGAGAAGAGGAAGCAGTATGACCAGTTCGGTGATGACAAGAGCCAGGCGGCCCGGCACGGCCATGGGCATGGGGATTTCCACCGCGGTTTTGAGGCCGACATCTCCCCTGAAGACCTCTTCAACATGTTCTTTGGCGGCGGCTTCCCTTCTAGTAAGTTCCCCACCCTCCCCACGGCCAGGTATCCCTGGGGTGATGGTGGGGATGGCATGCCAGCGTCTCCCTTTCCCAACAGACCTGGCTCCTGACTCAGCCCCTCTGACCCCCAGGTAACGTCCACGTCTACAGCAACGGCCGCATGCGCTATACCTACCAGCAAAGGCAGGACCGCAGGGACAACCAGGGTGACGTGAGTGAGGAGGGCGCCGGGGACAGCGCGGGGAGGGCACCAAATCCACCCCAGGGAGGGGGCTTGGAGGAGGGAGTTCCCTCCCACACTGTCCATTCTGGGACCAGCAGAGTCCCCACAACTTTCAGCCAAAGAGCCCTCTGGGCCTCCCTTGCCATTCTGCTGAGTGACACCAGAGGGCGCCACACGAGGGAGCCGTGCTCCACATTGCCGGCGGGAGCGCGGCTTTGCTAGCCTGGCTGGGGAGTGGAACCAGAAACCCCACCCGCAGCCAGGTTTGAGTGTGAGGCTTCCATGCAGGCCGCTCGCTGGTAAGGCCAAAGTGACATCCTCTAAGCAATGGAAAGTTACACTTTGTGAGAGAATTTTATTTTATTTTTCATTTTCTTCATGGGTCTCAGCTATTTTCTCTCAACTTTGTGAGAGAAATTTTTTTTTTTTAAATTGAGGTGGAGTCTTGCTCTCGCCCAGGCTGAGTGCAGTGGCGCGATCTCAGCTCACTGCAACCTCCGCCTCCCGGGTTCAAGCCATTCTCCTGCCTCAGCCTCCCGAGTAACTGGGATTACGGGTGCGTGCCACCACACCTGGCTAATTTTGTATTTTTAGCAGAGGCGGGGTTTCACCATGTTGGCCAGGCTGGTCTTGAACTCCTGACCTCTGGTGATTCACCCGCCTCAGCCTCCCAAAGTGCTGGGATTACAGGCGTGAGCCACTGCACTCTGCCAGTGAGAGAATTTTAAAGGATGACAACATAGGTGCCAACACTTAAAAAGCCAAAAGATACTTTTAAAAAGATATTTACAAAAATTTGGGAGGCCAAGGTGGGTGGATCACCTGAGGTCAGGAATTTGAGAGCACGCTGGCCAACATGGTGAAACGCCATCTCTACTAAAAATACAAAAATTAGCCGGGCACAGTGGCAGGCGCCTTTAATCCCTACTCAGGAAGCTGAGGCATGAGAATCGCTTGAACCCGGGAGGCAGAGGTTGCAGTGAGCCGAGATCGTGCCACTGCACTCCATCCTAGGCGACAGAGCAAGACTCCATCTCAAAAAAAAAAAAAAGTATAAAAATTATAACTAGACAGTGCTTCAAATGCTTTTTGTATGCCACAGATCAAAGAACAGCTAGCTGGCTAAAATTAAAATATTGTGGAAAATTGCAAAACATTTTAAATTCTGGCCAGGCGGAAGGGGTTTCCTTTTGCTCTGACAATATTTATTCAATTTTTTATTTATTTATTTATTTTTTGAGATGGAGTCTCGCTGTGTTGCCCAGGCTGGAGTGCAGTGGCACAATCTTGGCTCACTGCAACCTCTGCCTCCTGGGTTCAAGTGATTCTCCTGTCTCGGGCTCTTAAGTAGCTGGGAGTACAGGCGCCCGCCACCATGCCCAGCTAATTTTTGTATTTTTAGTAGAGATGTTGTTTCACCATGTTGGCCAGGCTGGTCTCGAACTCCTGACCTCGTGATCCGCCTGCCTCTTCCTCCCAAAGTGCTGGGATTACAGGCGTGAGCCACCATGCCGGCATTTTTTTTTTTTTTTTTTTTTTTTTTTTTTTTTGAGACAGGGTCTCGTTCCATCACCCTGGCTAGAGTGCAGGAGCTTCCCCTCCCAGGCAAAGCTTCCACCTCAGGCTCCCCAGTAGCTGGGACCATAGGCCCACACCACCACATCCAGCTAATTTTTTGTATTTTTTGTAGAGATAGGGTCTTACTTTGCTGTTTGAGTCCAGGCTGGTCTCAAACTCTTGGGCTCAGGTGGTCCTCCTGCCTCAGCCTCGCACAGTGCTGGGATTACAGGCATGAGCCACTGCCCCTGATCAAAATTTTTTTATTTTGTATCTAACAACAGAAGAGTTTTTAACATCACAGATTATCACACAGTGAATAAATTTGTTAATTTTTATTTCTAATTCTTTTTTTGTTTGTTTGCTTTTTCTGCAACCTAGGACCAGTGCTATTTCTAATTTTAATTGGTAATTTTTATTTTGTTTTAATTATTATTTTTTGTAGAGATGGGGGTGTATGTTGGCCAGACTGGTCTTGAACTCCTGGCCTCACATGTTCCTCTCACGTTGATCTCCCAAAGTGTTGGGATTACAGGCATGAGCTACCACACTGGCCGTAATGTTTAAATTGCTAATATATTTGTGTGGTTCTGATCTCAAAAAGTTGTATATACCGCATGTCTCCTTCCAGCCCTGCCTTCCATTCTCCTGGAGGAAGCAACTTTTGCCGATTTTTTTTTTTTTTGGCATTCTGTTAAAAGTAAATGCAGACACCTCACTTCCTCCTGTATGTCACACCAGTTGCTGCTTTGTTTTTATCTGGGAAAGCTGGCAGGTGAAGCAGCGTCTGTGTTTTGGAGCCTCGTGGAGGGAATGGCAGAGTGGTGTCATGTCTCCCCAGGCTCCACTGTTCCAGGGGAGCTGGCGGTGATTATGGCTGACACCACACCCCACCCAGGTCCAGCAGAGTGACGTTGGCTCTTCCCTCCAGGGCGGGCTAGGGGTGTTTGTGCAGCTGATGCCTATCCTCATCCTGATTCTCGTGTCAGCTCTCAGCCAGCTCATGGTCTCCAGTCCACCCTACAGTCTGAGCCCAAGACCGTGAGTACATGGGTGAGGCTGGGCCGTGGGCAGACAAGGGGCTTTAGATTCTCAGCCCCATCAGGGGCCTTCCTTCCCATCCTGATCCAGCCAGTGTGCGATCATAATGCAGGAACCTGACTTCGAATCAAGAAAATATACTTTCTCTATTCAACTAGGACTCTTAAGCTTTTTAGGATTATGGTCCCCTAAGAAATTGCAGCGAGAGCTACAGAACTTTTCCCTAGAACTATGCACACACGCGCACACACACATACATACACACGATACACATGCACACATACACACACATGCACTATACAGGCACACACATAATACACATGCACACATACATGCACACACATACACACAGAGTTTTGCATATAATTTCGGTGGCTTCATGACTCTTCCCTGCCCGTCTCCCCTGCCAACCCTGACGAAGAACCTCTGCTCCTTGGCTCTGGTTGGGCTTCCTGAGGCTATGGAAAGAACAGGGCACTAGAGTCAGACAGAGCAAGCATGGCTTAGAATCCCAGCTTCTCCACTAAGAAGCTGTGTGACCCTAAACAAGTTACGTAACCTTGGTTTCCTCATCTATAAAATGGGAATTATAACATCCACCTGCTGTGGAAATTAATGAGTAATGCATATAAAATGTCTGGCCCATTAGAAATGCTCAACAATATTAGTTTAATGAATGCTTGGTCTCGACTGCCAGGAGTGAACTTGAGGACATTTCATGACCCGTTAGGGTGTCAGCTCCCCTCATCGATGTCCAGCACCTGGCCCAGGGTCAGCTACACAGTGGGTGCACAGCTTCAGTGGTGTGGATCCCCCTCTCCCCAAAGGTGGCCACCTCTGGCTGGGAGCTGGCAGGACCCTTCTCAGCCAGCAGGGGGCAGAGTCGGTCCACTGGACCCTGGCCCCCGGCTCAGGCTCCCTGTGGCCAGATGCCAGCCCTTTTCCCTACAACTTGAGAGATGCGAGGAGCAGAGGACCAGGGCAGGCCTGGACTGTTGTCCCCAGAGCACTGGTCCTGTCTTGGTGTCAAGGCTCTTCCCACAGCTGACAGAGCCTGTGATTGGAGCTGGGAGGATAAGGCTCCCTGGAGCCCTTCCTGTCATTTTGTTTCTAAGCCTCTTAACTCTACACTGGGAACTCCTAGGTAGGCAGGCAAGCCCTCAGCAACAATTGGCTTAGGGGATGAATGGGGAGATGGAGGCACAGAGGTAGAACCCAGATTCCCTCCCAGGTCTCCAGTTCCCCAGACTGGGCCTGTCCCCAAAGGCCCCAGGTCAGCAGTGTGGTAAGCAGGGAGTCTAAAGGCAGGGCATCCTGCGGTCTGGGCCACGTGTGTGGCAGGACGCTGCCTTTTCCTCACACCCTCCTTTCAGGGAGTGTGCGGGTCCCTGCTCTGGTTTGAGAGGGAACCAACTACTCCTGTGGTCTGTGCGGCACCTCCTGTCTCGGGGCCCATACCCCTAGAGTGCCCTGGGCATGGGGACCCGCACCCACTTTGAACCTGGTATTTCTGGCCAGGTCCGTGGGCCACATCCACAGGCGAGTCACTGACCACCTGGGTGTCGTCTACTATGTGGGAGACACTTTCTCTGAGGAGTATACAGGCTCCAGCCTCAAAACAGTCGAGCGGAATGTGGAAGATGATTATATCGCCAACCTCCGGAACAACTGCTGGAAGGAGAAGCAGCAGAGTGAGTGTGGGGGGAAGGCGGGAGCTGTATTTGGGAGGTGGCTTGGGATGAAGCTGGAAAGCAGGGGAAGGAGGGAGCCCTGCTCACCCTGTGCTCTTGAGGGCCCAGCCCCTGGCACTGCCCTGCCCAGCCACCTCCCAGACAAGAGCTGGTCTCTACTCCTGTGTTTCTCCGGGGCTGGGAGCCAGGGGCCACCTGGTAGTTTCCTCAGGTTCCCGTAAATCACTGCCATCAGCCCAGCATGTTGGCTGCCAGAGGTGAGTGTGTAGAGATGGACTGGAGTGGATGGATCCCTGGCCACCCCCTGACTGTGCTCCTGGATCTGTCTGTGGGACCCTGGGGAGGCCTGACCAGGATGACAGGGTCTCACCTTGGCTGGCCTCACTGCATTCTAGAGAAAGGCGCCTCTGTCACCCTCGCCCACATAAGGACTGTAGTCTCTGCTCCTCCAGGGTCTTCCTAATGGGAGGCCAGCCCTGCCCAAGCCCCGGGCGTGTACCAGCTTTCCTCCGCCCTCCACAGCCCTCGAAGGCTTCCTCGCAGGCTTCGGGAGGTACTGGGTGTGCACTAACCCTGTCCCATTGCTTTGCAGAAGAAGGCTTGCTGTACCGGGCACGCTACTTTGGCGACACAGATATGTACCACAAAGCACAGAAGATGGGCACCCCCAGCTGCAGCCGACTGTCAGAGGTGCAGGCCTCCCTGCATGGATAGTCCTGGGCCAGCCACGCCACCGAGGTCCAAGTATGAGCCAGGGCTGCCTCCACCCTGCAACTCCTGGCAGCTTTGGCCCTGGTTATGAGCAAAGGAGGGAGGGGGAGAAAGGGAGGAAGCCTGGTGATTGTGGCAAAGACTCCTGTCCCCAGCCTGACCTCCAGCCTCCAGAGACCGAGCAGCTGTGGGGCCTGCTGGGAAACCAAGGTCGGTTTCCGCCCTCTAGCAATGCTCTCCACCCGACTCCTCCACTCTGCTCCCTGGCTCCAAAGGTGTGGGGGACCCCAGAACCCGGCAGAGTGGGAACTTGAAACTGTTGCTGAGGGCCACCCGGGGCTTCTTGGTCCATTCCAGCCGTCAGTCAGCACGGACCTTTCTCCAGCACAGCAGACTATTGTCCGTGCCCTGGTATTTAGGCCATCACATATTGTGGGGCCCAAGAGAGCCCCACACGCACACTGCCTGCTTGATACCAGGAAGAACCATATGGGAACAGGTGGGCCAAGAGCCCTCCTCTTCCTCCATCCCTCCAGCTAGGAGGAAATGGAGCAAGATGAACAGGCAGCCACGAGGTGGGTGGGAGCTGGCAGGCTTGGCGGTGGGAGGGGCCGCGGGCCCTGACCACCCCCCTCTGGTGGGATCTCAGGCACTCTCTCGAATGCCGCCACACCTGGCAGCCTGGAAGCCACAGGCATCCGGCCTTGCCCAGGCATCTCGCCTGCGGTCTGAGGAAGGGAACAGAAGGTCACGAGTTCAGGGTGAGACGCAGCCGCTCAGCACAGGAGGGGTGGAGGGGAAATGAGAGTTGCTGGTAGCAGGTGTCTTCCTTCTGCAGCCCGGCGAATGGGGGTGCTGGGCTCTGTTCCCAGCGTTTTCCAGAGGTGGCCACTTCGGCCAAGCCCGGAGAAGTGTGGGCAGAAGCAGTGAAGGTTCTTCTCTGTGTGGGTGCCCTGCCCACCCCTCCTTTGCCTGTGTCCTCCCAGCCTGGATCCACAGCTGACTCTGCCTAGAGGCCATTTGTGCCTGCCTCTGTGTTGCCGCAGGAAGGCAGGCCGCAAGTGGGGTTGGTGGGGGTCAAGCGGGCAGCACAGTGCAGCAGTGCGGTGGCAAGGGGGGCTACTTGTGTGGCATAAGCTAGAGGAGCCGGTGCCGCCTGACTGCCAAGCTAACTGTTGCCACTCTCCTCCCCAGACTATGAAATCCCTGGAGAATTTTTGGTGACATGCACTGAGCCAAGGCGATGGACTGTATATTTGAGGAAAGACATACAAAGAAACAAAATTAAAATGGAATTGGAGGCCGAACGCTGCACAGCTGCCCTCTCTCTCACCCAGTAAATGCAGAAAGCTCTTAGGACAGACAGAAAACCTGCCATGGGGCTGCTTCCCTCCCTCCCAGGGCTGGCGGAGGCTCCGCATCGGCTCTCTCCTAGGATACAGAAACCATGGCAACGAAAGTAGAATGTAAAACTCGCAGCAGATATCAGTGGGAAGGGCTGGGGGAGGGGGCGCCCAGCTGCCTTTCCTCCCTCACAGGAGCCACCACCAGCCACCTCTCAGGAGAAGCCAGAGGCCCTGGCCAAAGATAGGAGGAAGAAAGAGAACTCTCCATAGAATGTAATTTATAGATGCGTGTATATGTATATATATCTATTTATATGTAAATAGGCATATATGAAGATATATATATATAGTCTACTTTTTAAACTCTGCAGGGATTTGGTTAAGTTGTTGAGCTGATTTCTTCCATGTTTTAGAAAATGAGGCCTGTTTGGGGAAGGTACCCTGGTGATGTTTTTGCTAGACATTAGCTATAGCTGACAGCATAAGGAGAGTCGCATCAGAGCTTTTCACGGCCCCCCAAAACCCCAGCCTGGTTTTGATGGCAGTAGTAATCATGATAATGCGAACCCGCGGAGGCCTCAGGATTATGGTTAACCTGGAGAGGAGCAGGCCGTGGAGGCAGGTGCCAGGTCAGTATTGAGTCACAGTAGAGGCCCCACAAGGACCTGCTTGGGTGAGACCACCCCTCCCCTCTCAGCAGTGCTGGTAGGCTCTTTGTCCTGGTGCCCAGGAGCCCTCCAGCCCCCTGCCCACAGAAGGGAAGGCCTGCAGAGGGGGCCAGGATCTACCTAACCATTTGCCCACCCCTAAGTCCCTCAGTGGGCTTTGCCTTAGAGGTGCCACAGGGCACAGCTCCATCATTGCCACTGGTTTTTCCTAAGTCATGCACCAATGACTTCAGAAAGTTCTTCCTCTGAGTCAGTCAGTGGTGCTGGGACCCCAGGGCAGCCTCCTCGACTCCTGAAGAAAAGTCAGTGCCCGTGGGTGCCTCTGTCTTCACCCGCTGTGGATGTGACCACCAGGCCTCCTCTTATACCTTGGACAAAGGATACACCTGAACCAGAATAGTTTTCTTACCCTCACATTGAAATGAGGATTTTGCTCAAAACAGCACTTGCTGCCAGTGGGAGGAGGGAGGTTTTATTTATTCCCACAGTTTCTCCTGGGCCTTCTGGAATGACCATGTTTTCCTGTGGCAGTGGGTGTGTCATTGCACCCGCCGTCTTCCAAAGCCTTACTTCCCCAAGCTGCCAACCAGGAGGTGATAACCACCCTCCCAGAGTTTCTCTCGGCTCTTTTTTTAAAAGTCCCCCAACAAATAGGATTCTTGCTGGGAAAGGAAGTTCGGTAAGGAAATGTCAAATCTGGTTTTTAAACAAGGTCCCACCCTGCAATGAAGCAGCCACCTCAGCCCAGAGAGATTATAAGAACTGATGTGGCCAGAGTGCCCACCCACTGTGGCCCTGGTGCTCTGCCCCCACGCCCCGACCATCTGGTCTTGGTAGATGTCCCTAGACGGGCTGAGCCATGTGCAATAAGAACATAGATCCTAAAGGATCCTCTGGAAGCTGTATTTCTTGAATTAGAATTCTCAAATTGTACATCTGTTAATATATGTTTATTATGTGACTGGCCGTGGTGGGTCTGCATTGAGCAGGGAAGCTTGGGGGGGGAGGGGAGCGGGCACAAGCCCCTGCTGCTGCTGACACTGTCCAGCCTGTGCCACAAGGAGCTCTAGATGACCAGCCTGAATTTCCCCTGACCCCTGGCCCTGGCTAACAGCCACTTAAGCCACACATGCTCTTCCAGAACTAACTCCATCCAGGCAGAGGGGTGCTCAGGTGGCGGGGGGGCTGCAGGACCTGAGCAGTCTGGGTCCCTGAGGTCCCCAGCGCCAGTCCTGGGTGGGCATCTGGGCCACAACCATCACCCTCTGCTTTTCCCTCTCCCACGTCCCCCACCACACCCTCAGGCCTGCCATGTGCCCGCAGAGCATTCAGAATTCCCGGCCCCAGCCTGGAGCTCGATCCCACTCAGGAGCCAGATCCTGGGAAAAGTGTCACGAGTTTGTTTCCATCGTCCTTCCCACCATCCTCCCCCAAACCGCCCCCGCAGCCCGCCCTCCTCTCCAGGAGGTTGAAAAAGTTTAAAATGGGGCAGCCCAAGTCGGGTCGGGCTCCTGTGAATGGAGCGGCAGATCTGCCCAGGCCTCCCAGAGACAGGGCCCGGCAGCCCTGACTGGCGGACCCAGGCCCCTCCCGCGGCTGCGCCAGCCAAAGACAGGCGGGCTGCCCGGTGGTGCCACCACGGCCCGGGAGCTCATTGGCTGCCCCTGCCTGGGGTCACCACTGCCTGCCCTGGTGTGCAAGCCGCCACTTGTTAGCTGCAGTTGGCAGAGGCATTGCAGGCACCCCCATTCACCCACCTCATCCCCCCTGCCCTCCCTGTGTGGCTTGGCCGTGAGCCAGAAGAGGTGGGGTGCACGCTCTGACTGCAGCAAAAAAGGCTTTGACAAGTGTCCCCCACCCACTGTCAGGTGGCAGAACGCGCCACTATATCCCATCTCCCCAGCTCTGCTAGCTTATAGCCTTGTCCCTTGCTGCTCCCAGGTCCAGAGAAAAAAAACTGCTCCAGGGACAAGGAGCACATACCCGACCTGCCTGTAACCTCATCCCCACCCCACATTGCCCAGACAAAGTCACCTGGCGTCTGGAGCAGGCACACAGCCGTGCCAAGAATCAGGTAAATAGACTGTTGACATGGTTCAGAAGCAACCCAGCGTCCCTACCAGGCATCACGCCATGTGACATGAGCAAGTCAGCTCATTTCCCAGAGCAGGAAACAGGCTTGGGGGAGGAAAGTGACGCCCAGAGTCTTGAAGAAACTGCCTGTCTCTGGGGTCCCTGTAGCAGAGTGGTCATTCTTCTACAAACAGTTGCTGAGCCCAGATTTGCTGCACTCAGGGAAATCAAACCCACTGGTGTCAGGTAGAGTGGGCAGAAGACCCGAGTCCAGGAGGGTGGAAAAGGATAAAAAGGCCACACTGAGGATGGTGGCACTTCATCTGATGGGCTTGGCCTAGGGAGCAGCTGCCCATTCGAGTAGGTGTCTCTCCTGGCAGTGACACAGGCATCCATCTGGCTGCACCAGGAAACGTCATCCCCAGGAGGCAGCCTCGTAGCCCCCATGGGGGCTGGGGCTGGATTTTTGCTCTGCCATTTACTGACTGGGTGACCTTGGGTGTCCCTGAAGGAGTTCAGGAAATGCCACCCCAAAATCTGCCATTTTGGTGTGCTGATTACTTCAAACTGGGGGCACTTGAGCAAGAGCAAGTGCAGGAAGGGCTTTCTCTGAAGTTCTCTCATCTGCCTAAGTTGTCCTGAACTCCCTCCTGGAAATCTTACCTACCAAGGAAGATTGACTCATTGACAACAACTACCTATTATTCTTGGGGCTGCTCAGACAACTGTTACGACCTGAGAGACTGACTTTTTTTTTTTTTTTGAGACGGAATCTCGCTCTGTCACCCAGGCTGGAGTGCAGCGGCGCGATCTCGGCTCACTGCAAGCTCCGCCTCCCGGGTTCACGCCATTCTCCTGCCTCAGCCTCCCGAGTAGCTGGGACTACAGGTGCCCGCCACCACGCCTGGCTAATTTTTTTGTATTTTTAGTAGAGACAGGGTTTCACCATGTTAGCCAGGATGGTCTCGATCTCCTGACCTCGTGATCCGCCCACCTCAGCCTCCCAAAGTGCTGAGATTACAGGCATGAGCCACCATGCCTGGCCGAGACTGACTTTTTATCTGCATAACGAGACAACTTTTGCTCACCATGCAGTTCCTCCCCTCACCCTCCCAAACTTGTGTTGCCATCACCCACCAGAAGCTCCCAGTCCCTGTTTTTTGTTTGTTTGTTTGTTTTTTTAGGTACAAAGGTTATTCTGGACCCCAGTTCCTTTTCTGTAGCTCAAGATGTGATCTTTCTTGAAATCGCATATTTCATGGGGCTCCCATGCCTATGTATGTAATTAAATATGATTTTTCTCCTGTTAACCACTTTATCTGTCCACGTAATTCCTAGCACAGCCAAAGACCCTAGAAGGGTGGAGGGAGCCAGTTTTTGCTCTCCTGTGTCATTTGACTGCCCTTTGCCTCAGTGTCTTCATCTGCAAAATGGGAGTGATACAAACACCTACCTCATAGGGTGGTTGTGAGGAGTAAACAAGTTACCACATATAAAGCACTTAGAACACTGCCTGGTACATGGTGAGTGCCATTTGGGTGTTTCTTGTTTGTCCTTAGTGGACAAAGATTAGCTGAGCCCTGACTGGGTGTCAAGTCCCATTCCAAGCAGTGAGAGCTCTAAGGTGACTGAGACGAGGACTACCCTTGAGTAGAAACCCTGTGAGCGGAGCAGGTGTGAGGGCTCTAGCCAGGGACTCTTGATAGAGGAACTGGCGTTTGTGAAGGAGGTGGGTGCAGGCAGCACTGGGGTGGGGGTGGAGTGGGTGCTCCAGCGTGAGCAGAGGCCTGGAGGCCGGAGAGTGCAGAAGAGAGCGCATTCGGGAGCAATGCCCAGGCCAGGCCCCCAGTCTATACCTGCCATCATGCCAGACCCACCCAGTGGCCTTGGGCAGAGAACTTTCCCGGGCATGAATGAGAGACCCTGAGCTTCTCCACTCCTGGCTGCACTCTGTCCACTCAGCAATTCACTCAGCAAGCATTTCTGAACCTTTCTTGGTGGCCTGCGTGCCCTTAGGGAGGCTGCAACTAACTCTATAAGCTGAGAGAAGGCCATGCGGTGGAGGGGGTAACAGGGCAGACAGGACTGTCACTCCCGCCCCAGACCCTTACAAGGAGATATTTCCCCAGGGACAGGGCCTGGACCTCCTGTCACTCTCACAGCCACTTGGGCATGAAATAAAGGTCCAGGGCTCAGGCAGGACAAGGGGCAGGAGGGCAGGCGCTCTCTAGGACCCCACGGCTAGTCTGCCCAGAGCCCGGGAGTTGGGGCTTTGCTTGGGGAGCGGGGGGAGGGCCTGCCACATCTTGTCCACCTTCCCCACCCTCCTACCAATTTGGTCTAAACAAAGTCCCTAGGGAGGGAGGGCAGGGCTGCTCCCAGACTGGCTGGATATTTCCTTGAGGAGGCAGGGTGCAGCTCCCTACTGGAGCCCGTGCTAGTCAGAGCAGGGATCAGGCTAGGGCCTGCAGGGACCCCGGCTGGCAGTCCCACTACCTCGACTGGATTATTCTCATTTTTCTGATGGACTCAGATGAGGAGGCCTGAGAGAGAGGTGCCTGGCAGCACAGGAGGATGCAGCGGGCTCCTTCAGATGGGGAAAGTGGGGCCAGAATGGGGCTGGCCAGGCCCAGCCTCATTCCCTCACACTGACAGCCCAAAACCTCCCCTGCACTCCTCCTGGCCCCACGTACTGTGCAGGGCCCTCCCACCCTGACTGCAGCCTGCGGAGCCCCTCCTTCCACCGTGGAGCCCTGCTACCCGGGTTCCCTTCTGCCTGAGGCTCCTCTCACCCCTCAGGGCCCAACCTCCTGCCACCTCAGGGAGGTCTGGCCTGGCCCTTTTGGGCCTCTCACATCCTGTTCTGGAGGTATTTGTGTAGTTCTTAGGCAAAGGCTTCCCCAGAGAAGAGGTTCAGGGCTGCGGTCCCAGGGCCTGGGCACCACAACCTGGGGTCTCCATGGGAGGCCGAGGGAAGGAAGGGCCCATCAGCACTGAGGCACTGTCCCCACCGGCAGCATTCCCAGCCTCGCCTATTCCTCTGCCCAGGGTCACCCTAGGGAGCTGCTTTGCAGCCATAAACCCGCGCCCTGGCTGGGGGACACTTCTCCCAGATCTTAGAGGGCTTAGACCCAGGGCTGTCAGCCACAGTGTGCGTCCAGCTGGACGATGGCTGGAGGCAGCAGTCTGTCATGGGACGGGCACTGGGCGGGGGCTTTTTCCTTTTCCCGCCTCCTGGGGGAAGCAGAGTCCTGCTGATCCTGCTGAAAAGGCCCCAAGTCTCCTCTCCCTGCGCAAGGACAAATGTACCAGGGGCCAAAATGAGAATCACAAACATTGGTCATTGAGAGGAGCACGGACTCCTGTCCGAAGAGGTCACCACCCCAAGGGGTAGAGGAGGAGGCTCTCTCCAGCACTCAGGCCAGCCACTCCTGGAGTCAGACCCAATTCTGTCCCCGGCCGCCCCAGTGCTGCCCTGGCCACAAGCCCGGGAATCACCTCTGGCAGGCTCTGCCATCTGCTGGCTGCCAGCCCATGGTCTGCGTGCAGAAGGTGGCATCGTGGGCCCTAATTTTGCTCCCAGCCACATGTCAAACAAGCCAGCTACCACCACTGCAGGTGCCACACGGGCAGCAAGTGTGTCCATGGTGTTCAGGCTGTGAGTGACAGGCCTTGGGAGGCCACCGCAGGTGCTCAGAGCTGCTTCTCTGTGGATGTCTTTAGTCCTCAGTCTCTCTCTGGTCCCACCTTGGCATGGAAGCACTGAACCCAAAGATCGGAGTTCCAGCCTCAGCCATGGACCCACTAGGCCAGGAGGCACTTTTCATCTGTATCATTTACTTATAAAATCTTATTATAGGCTGGGTGCAGTGGCTCACGCCTGTAATCTCTGCACTTTGCGAGGCTGAGGTGGGTGGACCAAGAGGTCAAGAAACCGAGACCATCCTGGTCAACATGGTGAATCCCCATCTCTACTAAAAATACAAAAATTAGCTGAGTGTGGTGGCACATGCCTGTAGTCCCAGCTACTCGGGAGGTTGAGGCAGGAGAATCGCTTGAACCCAGGAAGGCGGAGGTTGCAGTGAGCCGAGATTGTGCCACTGTACTCCAGCCTGGCAACAGAGTGAGACTCCGTCTCAAAAAAAAAAAAAAAAAAATCTTATTATAGGCTAGGCATGGTGACTCACGCCTATAATCCCAGCACTTTGGGAGGCTGAGGCAGGTGGATCACCTGAGGTCAAGAGTTCAAGACCACCCTGACCAACACAGTGAAACCTGTCTCTACTAAAAATACAAAATTACCAGGTGTGGTGGCGCATGCCTGTAATCCCAGCTACTCAGGAGGCTGATGCAAGAGAATCACTTGAACCCGGGAGGCGGAGGTTGCAGTGAGCCCACGCCATTGCACTCCAGCCTGGGCAACAAGATCGAGACTCCGTCTCAAAAAAAAAAATCTAATTATAATTATCATCCCACAGACCTCACCGGTTCAGTCACTAAGGATATCAGCCTCTGTCAGCCACTGAGTTTATAGGTGTCAGCCCTGCTAGCCTTGTGTCCGGAATTGGTGGGTTCTTGGTCTTACTGACTTCCAGAATGAAGCCGCGGACCCTCACGGTGAGTGTTACAGCTCTTAAGGTGGCGCATCTGGAGTTTGTTCCTTCTGATGTTCGGATGTGTTCGGAGTTTCTTCCTTCTGGTGGGTTCGTAGTCTTGCTGGCTCAGGAGTGAAGCTGCAGACCTTCGCGGTGTTACAGCTCTTAAAGCTGTGCATCTGGAGTTGTTCGTTCCTCCCGGTGGGCTCATGGTCTCGCTGGCTTCAGGAGTGAAGCTGCAGACCTTCTCGGTGAGTGTTACAGCTCATAAAAGCAGTGTGGACCCAAAGAGTGAGCAGTAGCAAGATTTATTGCAAAGAGCAAAAGAACAAAGCTTCCACAGGGTGGAAGGGGACCGGAGCGGGTTGTCACTGCTGGCTTGGGTAGCCTGCTTTTATTCTCTTATCTGGCCCCACCCACGTCCTGCTGATTGGTAGAGCCAAGTGATCTGTTTTGACAGGGCGCTGATTGGGGCGTTTGCAATCCCTGAGTTAGACACAAAGGTTCTCCACATCCCCACCAGATTAGTTAGATACAGAACATCGACACAAGGATTCTCCAAGGCCCCATCAGAGTAGCTAGATATAGAGTGTCGATTGGTGCACTCACAAACCCTGAGCTAGACACAGGGTGCTGATTGGTGTGTTTACAAACCTTGAGCTAGATACAGAGTGCCGATTGGTGTATTTACAATCCCTGAGCTAGACATAAAGGTTCTCCAAGGCCCCACCAGAGTAGCTAGATACAGAGTGTCTATTGGTGCACTCACAAACCCTGAGCTAGACATAAATGTTCTCCAAGGCCCCACCAGAGTAGCTAGATACAGAGTGTGGACACAAAGGTTCTCCAAGGCCCCACCAGAGTAGCTAAATACAGAGTGTCCTTTGGTGCATTCACAAACCCTGAGCTAGACACAGGGTGCTGACTGGTGTGTTTACAAACCTTGAGCTAGATACAGAGTGCCGACTGGTGTATTTACAATCCCTGGGCTAGACATAAAGGTTCTCCAAGGCCCCACCAGAGTAGCTAGATACAGAGTGTGGACTGGTGCATTCACAAACCCTGAACTAGACACAGGGTGCTGATTGGTGTATTTACAATCCCTGAGCTAGACATAAAGCTTCTCCACATCCCCACCAGACTCAGGAGCCCAGCTGGCTTCACCCAGTGGATCCCGCACCGGAGCTGCCGGTGAAGCTGCCTGCCAGTCCCGCGTGGTGCGCCCGCACTCCTCAGCCCTTGGGTGGTGATGGGACTGGGTGCCCTGTCGCAGGGGGCGGCGCTCAATGGGGAGGCTCGGGCCACACAGGAGCCCATGGAGTGGGTGGGAGGCTCAGGCATGGCGGGCTGCAGGTCCGGAGCCCTGCCCCACAGGAAGGCAGCTAAGACCCGGTGAGAAATCCAGAGCAGCGCCGGTGGGCTGGCACTGCTGGGAGACCCAGTACACCCTCCGCAGCCGCTGGCCCGGGTGCTAAGCCCCTCATTGCCTGGGGCCGGCAGGGCCGGCCGGCTGCTCCCAGTGAGGGGCCTGCCAAGCCCGCGCCCACCCGGAACTCCAGCTGGCCCTGGGAACTCCAGCTGGCCCGCAAGCGCCCCGCGCAGCCCCGGTTCTCACTCCCGCCTCTCTCTCCACACCTCCCTGCAAGCTGAGGGAGCCAGCTCTGGCCTTGGCCAGCCCAGAAAGGGGCTCCCACAGTGCAGCGGTGGGCTGAAGAGCTCCTCAACTGCCACCAAAGTGGGAGCCCAGGCAGAGGAGGCGCCGAGAGCGAGCGAGGGCTGTGAGGACTGCCAGCACGCTGTCACCTCTCAGCCTGACCCATATCAACTTTGTACAAACACCCCACTGGGGGGCCGGGGTCCCTCATGGGGGCTGGGGTCACTCCTGGGCCCGGCCTCACCCCATGATCCCAAGCCCAGGCCTCTGCTTTCAGGACCCTGGGCCCAACATCCGCCCACTCCCTGCCAGCCTGGCCGTGGTGGGGTGGTATTGGAGCCTGGAGGATCGAGTTTCATGTCCTACAGCTGCCCATATTATTAGCTCTGGAGGGGCAGCCTGGGCTGTAACACAATTCAAGGAACTGTTGACTTGGCTCGAGTTTCCAGCTCAGCAGCTGGGAGGGACGCGTGGAGTGGGGAGCAGGGACCTCTGGCTCCTCCCAACCCCCAGTGCCTGTTGTGAGAGCTAGAGAAGACTGCTAGATGACCGACTGAGTCCCTCCGGGTGCCACTGATGTCAATACGGGCACTGGGGACTCTCTCATGGCCCTTGGGCGACCCCAGCCAGCTGCCTGGCTTCTAGCCTCCTCCCATACCTGTTTGTGCAATCTCGGCCTCCTCCTCCACCCACTGCCCCTGGCCGGAAGGTGATGGGGAAATGGGTAGCCCTACTCCTCAGCCTGGAAAAGGACGCCCCAGACCCCCAGCAGAAAAAGGAAAGTCCCCCTACTCTCTGCCTCCCTCATCGACTCCTGCCTCTTTCTGTTGCTGGTGTCTGCAGGTGCCAGCACCCCCGGAGTAAGCCAGGGAAAACCTGGGCCTGTGCCAGGGCCCTAGACTGTGGCTCCAGGAAAGGACCTGGGCTCCTGGCCAGGCACCCAGCCCTGCATCCACAGGGGTATCAGTAACCAGCCTCCTAAGACCCCTGAGCCCCTCCCTTGTCTGCCAGTGGGAGTCACACCTTCCCGCACGCTGTTGGGGACTGAACATCCTACACACACCTGGAAGTGCCCCACAGGGTTGGCCATTGCATAGAAGGTTTTGGCCCTGTCCCTTCCCTGAGAAGGGACAAGGGACCTGTGGCCCCAGTGAACTCTGCATAACAGACCTCACTGTCGGCAGAAACCAGCGATTAAGAATTTGAAGATTTTGGCCGGGCTCGGTGACTCATGCCTGTAATCCCAGCACTTTGGGAGGCCGAGGTGGGTGGATCACCTGATGTCAGGAGTTCAAGACCAGCCTGGCCAACATGGCGAAACCCCATCTCTACTAAAAATACCGAAAAAAAAAAAAAAATTAGCCAGGCGTGGTGGCGGGCGCTTGTAATCTCAGCTACCTGGGAGGCTGAGGCAGGAGAATTGCTTGAACCCAGGAGGCAGAGGTTGCAGTGAGCGAAGATTGTGCCACTGCACTCTAGCCTGGGTGACAGAGCAAGACTCTGTCTCAAAAAATAATAAGAAAGAAAGGAAGGAAGGAAAGAAGGAGAGAGAAAGAAAGAATTTGAAGATTTCAGCACTGAATGGATAGTACCAGAACATGCTGGGCTTGGGGTCTAATTACTGGGCTGCCTGGAGAAGGCAACAAGGACAACATCCTTGTCCTGAAGGCATAAATCACAGAGTGTTAGAGGTGGCAGGCTTCGAAGATGGGTTCTCAAACTGTGTCCCCAGAGCCCTGGGCCCCCAGGGGTGTGGGGTAAGAGTGGGAGGGCGCCCGGGGCTCCAGCCCACCCGTCTCAGTCACCCGCTGTTATCTCTTGTTTAGTGCAGGTGGAATTGTGACTGAAGAAGGGGTTCCATGTCCAAAATAAATATTTAAAAGCCAGACCCCTAATCTACTCCCACAATTTCACCACTGAGGAAATCGAGCCCCAGACAAGAGAAGTGACTTGCCAAGGTCACCCAGCTCAGTGGTGTCGGAGCTGCTGCCTGGGACACAGACCATCCCCCCGCCCCAACCCTGGGCTGTGGACCATGGATGAGGAGGACAAAGGTGGGCCGGGGGTGCAGGTTGCCCCCAGCAAGGTCTGGGCCTCAGCCACGGCTCCCCTGACCTAACCCCCTAGGGCAGGCCTCAGGGCCAGGAGCTGGGTTGTCCCTGAAGGCAGCCCCATACCCTGATCTAGGGCAGTGGAGTCCTCTGTTCACTTCTCTGAGCAGCCAAGAGCTCTCCAGGTTGTCAGCCTGGCGAGGCCTCTCCAAGTAACCAACAAGCCCCGCCAGCCTGCCAGTTAGCCATCACCACACTCTCCCGTTCCTCCTTGCAAGTACCCGACAGTCTGCAGACCTGGGGCCAAGCTTACCTGAGGCACATCATGGGCTCCTGTCATTATTTCCTGCTGTTCCTGAGTGCCTCCCTCTGCCCTGCCCTATGTGTGTAGGTGCCCTTCCTCTCCTAGCCCCAGCCTCTGCTAACCTGTCCACCCAACCCCATGTTGACAGGCCCCTATCCTCCCTGGCCAAAGTGGCTCACGGGTCTTCCAGCCTGCCCTGGGGCTCTGGGTTCTCACACAGCCCAGCCCAGCCTCTTTCCAGTTGAGGTGGACAAGGTGATGCCCTGACCTCAGAGAGCGAGCCGGCCAGGGGCTGGGTCCTGCGGCCCTGACCAGGTGAGACTCCGTCAGGAAACCAAAACAAGCTTCCCACACCTGCCCTCTTGCTAGGATACACCTTGCAATTTAGCACCAGGGTGGGCCAACCGTCCTGACTTGCCTAGGACTCTCCTGGTGAGCGCTGAAAGTCCTGAGTCCCCAGAAACCCCTCAGATCTGGGCACACTGGGACAGCTGGCCACTCCACTGGGACACACATCCCAAGGGTCATTACACCTTTCCTGTCCCCACTGAACCAGGTATTTTTTCTTTCCATAACCCTGGTCACTCACAAAGACAGGGTGGGGCCACAGGCAGTCCCCTTCGTCTGTCTGGCTCCCTCAGACTGGGCTGAGGCTGGCCACAGGCCCACAGTGCTGTCCGAGGCCTGATGAGGTCTGCTGAGTTGAGCAGAGGCTCCACAGCCCATCAGAGGCCCAGGCCTGTTAGGCCCTGTGAGATGGAGAATGGAGGAGCCCAAGAAAGGCCCTGGGCTCCATCCCAGCCCTGTGTTGTCCCCAGGCTGGGGCAGGCCTGAGGTGATCCCAGGAAGGCAACCCCAGTGTAGGAACCAGGCCTGCCCGGGGCCCACTGAGGCTGCCTCTACCTGTCTGGGCTTGAGGTGAGTCACTTCCTCCCTCAGCTGGTATGTGATGGGGAGGGGAGGGTTGGAGAGGGGACAGCATCTAAAAATAGCAGGGCCTAGACTGGTGGAAGATGCCCCAAGAGTTTCCCCTTGGACCAGGGAGGACCTGGCTTCCCATGGAACCGACATCAGCCACGGCCCCCACCAGGCCCTGCGTTAGGACAGGGAGGGAGATGGCCAAGACCTCCCCCACCCCCGCTTCTCAGGCTCAGAGCCCCCTTGAAGGCTGAGACTCAGGAGCAGCGCCGGATGGGGTAGGAGCTTTGAGAGAGGAGGCCTCCAGCAGACAGTACTCGTTCATTCCCCTCCCTGTGCACACACACAGATGCACGCACACAGAGACACAGGCACGTACCCTCGCCCAGCCTGGCTTCATGAGTCATCTCCCTCATGCCAGGACTCATCTCCCTGGTCAGCAGGGTGGACTGAGGACCCACTGTGTGCTTGAGCCACACCCTGGAAGACAAGGAAGCCATGCTCATGACCGTCCCTGGCCTCAGGGACTCCACATCATAAGAGGCCACTCAGGAAAGAGGAGAACACCCAGGGCAAAAGCAAGAGGCAGGCAGGGGGTGTGTGGTGGATGAGCTGGAGTCCGGAAGACCTGGTTTCAAATCCTGGCACTCACCCTTTCTAGCCATGTGACTAGACAAGCTATTTGACCTCTCCTGCCTCAGCTTCCATCTATATAATGGATGACACGTATGGCCCACATCATATGTCAAATACAATCATGCATATAAAGTCCCCAAGCAAACAGAGCTCTTGCCATCAAAGCTTATGGTATCAGGCTAGAAACCTTGGGGGCGGGGGGACTTTGAATATGTCAGTAGACCTTTCTATCCCAAGGACTTACTGTGACATTCCACCTGGCCCCACCTGTGACAGGGAAAGGGGGAGGGGAGGGGAGGGAGAGGAGCTGCCGCTCACAACAGTGCTGGCCTCTACTGTGAACACTTGATATCGTTCTCATTTTCCCTCAGCCTCATAACAGCTTTACAAAGTAGGCATCGCTATTCCCATTTTACAAGTGGAGAAATGGAGGCCCAAAAACATTCAATCACCTGCCCAGGGTCATGCAGCTGGCCTGGGGCAAAAGCCAGATTGGGGCCCAGATCTGAGTGTGATCTCCTTGTGCACTGTGGGATGAGGCGGGGTCTGTCATGCCTGGGGTCGGCTGAGGGTGCAGGGGTGTCTGACTCTTTTGGGAGGAGCCCCTAGAACCCCCTGCCTGAGGTGACTATGGAATATGCTGAGCCTTTGGCCAGGGCTGCCTTCCTCCTGTCTGGTCCCACCTCCCCCACCCAGACCACCCCGCCAGCCCTCAGACCCCTCCCAGAAACACGGAAGGGCTCCACTCCCTCTGGGAGTTACCACCTTCACTTCCAACTTCAGCTCGGTGAGGGAGGTACCGTGACCCCTGAGTGACAGAAAAGGCAGCCAGATCAGAGGGGTCAGGAACCTGCTCTCATGCTCGCAGAGCTGGGGAAGCAGAGCTGGACAGAGCCCCGGCTGCTCAGACTCCTAAGCTGCCAGTCTGGATCCCACACCCCGACTGTCCGGTGGGGGTGGGGACTTCTCTGCTTCCCCTGCTCCTCACGCTTCCCGGAGCCATCCCTGTTTGTACCGGCTGGGGTTACATGCAAAGTGCAAGCCTTGCATCAGCCAGACAGGCCCTGCTCTAGTAAGAGCTGCTTTCTGCCTCTCTGGGCCTTCCCCACCGTTATCTGACTCATCCCCTGACAGTCCCAGGAGACTAGAGAGAGGCCAGGCCTCTTATCCCTATTGCACAGATGGAGGGACTGAGAGAGGAAGTGACTTACTCCAGTGACTCAGGGCCAGACCTGGCAGCAACCCAGTCTGAGGAGGCCACAGGTGTAGCTGGTGTGGCCTGGGGAACGTTCCTAGGTGCCACACAGCCAGATAAGCAGTTTTTAATGCCTCACAGCAGGCACAAATATCAACCGATGTGTGTCGAATGAATGAATGAACGTTGCAGGCCCTGGGTGAAAGATGAGGGGTGATATTGAGGAAAAAATAAATATGATACAGGGAAGGAAAAAAAAAGCCGGAAACCCAGACATGCCCCAGTTGCAGCCTCTCAGCCCAGCTGGCTTTGTAGCTCCCAGTTCCCTCCTCTTTAAGCATCTTCATGGCTATCACTTACTGGGTGAGTGCTCGTGACTCTGGGGTGAGTGCTCGTGACTCTGATATAACACTTTGTAGCCTTTTTTTTTTTTTTTTTTGAGACCAGGTCTCACTCTGTCGCCCAGGCTGGAGTGCAGTGGCCTGATCTTGGCTCACTGCAGCCTTGACTTCCTGGGCTCAAGGGATCCTCCCACCTTGGCCTCCCAAAGTGCTGGTATTACAGGAGTGAGCCACCACACCCGCCCCTATAGCCTCTATCTTATTTCATCCTGACAACAACCCAGTGATGCTATCATCCTCCCCATTTAACAGATGAGTTATCTGAGGCTCAGAGAGGTTACACAGTTCTTGCTCCAGTCGGCACGGGACCACACTCCAGGGGCTGACTTGCAACTGCTCTCCAAACCCAGCAAGGCAGATGTGCCCCTGCGCGTGCGATACCCACGTGGGGCTGCCCAGGTGTGTCTGCGGGTTGGCACCAGCTCCTCGTATCTGTCAGAGCATTGCGGGGGTGGTGCGACAGGAGCGGAACCGAACGCCAGTGGCGGAAGTGGATAATGAGCCAGGGCGCCTGGGCTGTAAGGGGGCTTGGGCACGCGGGCCTACCCCCAGCACCAGGCGCCCTCCCCCAAACCCAGCCACAGCTGGGGAACTGGGGGCGGGGCTAATGCTGGAGGCAGGCCCCGCCGGCGCCGGGCTCCCACCCCCCAGCGCCCGCTGACAGCCCCGCGGCGCGTTGCCAGCGATTGCCCCAACAGGCCGCATCCGCTTTCGCAGTCCTGCACGTTGCGCACACAGCGCGCCGGCCTGGGCGGGGCTGCTTGTCCCCGGCCCCCAGCCCCCGACCCGCGGCCCCTGCCCGGCTGCCTTCTCCCCCGGCTGAGACCCGGGCCAGACTGAGTCCCTAGCGGCCCATTACCCCGCCGGGCTCGTCCCAGACACCTTTGATGGCTGCCCTTTGCCCCGTCTGGTCTGAGCGGACAAACAAGGGAAATTGAGTAAGCCAGCTCAGCAAGACAGGAAACTCCTGGCCGCTTTGTTACTCATGATTTTCAGCAACTTGGGGAGTGGGGGCAGGGGAGGGGAGTCCTAGGGGAATTTCTGTAGTTCAAGAAGTTTGGGAGCTCCAGGACTGGGAGCGCCCTCAGAGCAGGTCTACCTCCCAGGCCAGGTACCGTAGTTGGCACTAGTAAGTAAGTGCTCCACAAATTCGTGTTAACATGCATTTTCAAGAATGCAATTTATTTAATTTTCAAGTCTTCAGTCCCAGCTACTCGGTAGGCTGAGGCGGGAGGACCCCTTTAGCCCAGGAGGTCAAGGCTGCAGTGAGCTACGATCTTGCCACTGCACTCCAGCCTGGGTGACATAGCTAGACTGGTCTCAAAAAAAAAAAAAAAAAAGGCATTTTCTCACTTACCTGCTTTGAGTGCCTGCCAGAAAGAATCTCCAGGTGAAAGGGGACAGGTTTAGGGCTGGAGCTGAAGGCTGGCATTTGGGGCTTGAGGTTCTGCGTTTGGCATTGGTTTGCTGTTTCACTTGGGCAAATCTCTTGGCCTCTCTGGGCTGCATTTCTGTGGGGAATCAGTAATAAGGCAACCTGTCTAGCTCTAAGGCTCAGAGGCACGGGGCAGGCTTTGAATTTCCAGCAAGCAGGTGAAAGAGCCTTTGATTTGAAGCAGAGATTTCCTCTTGAACATTAATATTCTGGGCTTTTCCAGGCTGGAGCCTTAGAACTGCTGTTATTAAACTAAGTGACATGAGTAGCCCCCCGTTGCTTACAGAATTTCTTGGCTTGGCATTTGGGGTTTTCTCATGCTGCTTCTACCCTGCCTGTATGGCTTCACCCCCAACTACACCCCTACACTGTAGTTAGGAAGAGCCTCAGACTCCCCACACACCCCACACAATGTTCAGACTTCTGTGCCCTCACTCATGCTGTTCCTTCTGCCCGGAATGCTTTTCCCTACACTCTTCAAATGATTGGCTCTTTCTCATATTGATCCCCACATAAATGTTACTTGAGTAGAGGTCCTGTTATTAACTCTCAGAGCTTCCTGTTTTCTCTCTTTAGCTCTTACTGCAGTTCAGAATTCGAAGTTGCTTTCTCCGCCGGGCTGAAAGGTCAATGAGGGAGAGATCATGTCTGTTTTCCTCATCTCCACATACCCAGCACTTACCAAGGTGCCTGGCGTATACTAAGAGATCAATAAATATATATGGAAAGGGGCCGGGCACGGTGGCTCATGCCTGTAATCCCAGCACTTTGGGAGGTCGAGGTAGGCAGATCATCTGAGGTCAGGAGTTGGAGACCAGCCTGGCCAACATGGTGAAACCCTGTCTGTACTAAAAATACAAAAATTAGCCAGTCGTGGTGACACGTGCCTGTAATCCCAGCTACTTGGGAGGCTGAGGCAGGAGAATAGCTTGAATCTGGGAGGCGGAGGTTGCAGTGAGCCGAGATCATGCCATTGCACTCCAGCCTGGATGACGAGCAAAACTTCATCTCAAAAAATAATAATAATAAAGGCCGGGCACAGTGGCTCACGCCTGTAATCCCAGCACTTTGGGAGGCCAAGGAGGGTGGATCACAAGGTCAGGAGATTGAGACCATTCTGGCCAACTTGATGAAACCCTGTCTCTACTAAAAATACAAAAATTAGCCAGGTGTGGTGGCGCATGCCTGTAATCCTAGCTACTCAGGAGGCTGAGGCAGGAGAATCTCTTGAACCCAGGAGGCAGAAGTTGCAGTGAGCCGAGATCACATCATTGCACTCCAGCCCAGGCAACAGAGTGAGACCCCGTCTCAAAAAATAATAATAACAATAATTAAATAAATAAATATGGAAAGGAAGAAAGAATGAATGATTAGCAAAACCATGGAAACATTTTCTGAAAAGATGGGGGGGCATGCATGTATGTAAATAAAGACATAGATATGTCTGTAAACATAAGAAAAAGTCAAGACAGTATACAACAACCTAATTCCCCGCAAGGAGTAAGATGCAGATTTCTGATGGTTTATTGTATATTCAAGTCTTGCTTAAAGATCATCTATTCTGTAGGTCTCTGGTCCTGCCTGTGTGCTGGGCTACATCTGAGCATGCTGCCAGGCACCCTGAAGCCAGGCCTGATGCTCCCTCCTGATCCAGTCCTAACGATCCTGCCTGAGGCCAGACAGCAGGACAGATGGCAGCAGCCCCTTGTGTGCCTGAGTTTGTCCACTGGTACAGGTGAGAGCAGAGATGGTAAGGACAATGACAGTGTGGGACTGACACCAGGCCACCCATCTCCACCCAGCTGGTGCCATCGCTGCACGTGGCCTTGGGCTATCAGCAGAGCTTCAATGTGACAGGAAGCCTGGCCTCCTGCAAGGCTGGGCCCAGCTGGCTCACTTCAGGTTCAAGATGGAGCCTCGGCTGTGGGAGGCACAACAGGCAGCTTTTCACTGCTCTCGGGGTGCCTAGGTGAGGGACAGCCTTTTTTTCTTTTTTTTTGAGATGGAGTCTCATTCTGTCACCCAGGCTAGAGTGCAGTGGCGCAATCTTGGCTCACTGTAGCCTCCACCTTCCAGGTTCAAGCGATTCTCCCACCTCGGCCTCCCAAGTAGCTGGGATTACAGGCACGCACCACCATGCCCAGCTAATTTTTGTATTTTTAGTAGAGATGGGGTTTCACCAGGTTAGCAAGATTGGTCTCGAACTCCTGACCTCAGGTGATCTGCCTGCCTTGGCCTCCCAAAGTGCTGGGATTATAGGGGTGAGCCACTGCACCTGGCCCTCCAGGAACAACCTTGTGTAAACAAAAGTCCTCTTGCCCATTCTGTGTCCCACAGCAGCTCCCGTGAGACCTGGAACAACACGGTTCAGACCAACTGGGCCAGAGGAGAGGAAGGAAGAGTGGCAGAGGGCTCAGGGTCGGATGTCTGAGCTTCTGTTCCCATGGGTGCCTCTCATTATGCTTGTCAGGAAGCAGAAGAGAGTGCAAACTTTGACCTCATCTGAACTAACCCATCTCAGCCTGGTTTCTCTTCCCTGACTGTCTCCGAACCTGTTACCCCACTTGGAAAATCAGCGGGTAGTGCAGGGGTGAACCCTCCATTCTGGAATCACCCAGCTTCCAGTGGTTTCAGGTCCACACCCGCCAGTTGTGTGACACTGGACAACTGGCTTTGCTCCTGCTCTGCCTCAGTTTCCCCATAAAATTAGTTAATGCATGGAAAGTGTTTAGAAGAGATCCTCATAGACAGTAAGTGTGTCTGTTCGCCGTAGTGTCAGCTACTAACTGTATGGCTAGGAAAATAACAGTAACTCCCTCATCAGCTGTGCTGAGGATTCCATCAGATCATGTATGTAAAGTGCTTGGCATAAGCACACTTAGTGTTCAGTGTTTACTTGTCTTACTAAAGATCACAAAATGGGGCTACAGATCTTGGTCCCTGAAATGCTGGGGCATGAGCACGGTGGCTGCTGGGGGCTTCCTGGGAATGGAACACAGGCCTTCCATGTCCCTGGGAGCCACATTGGTCCGATGGTGTTATTGAGTGTTGTGTTGCTGAACTGTCTGCTTAGTCACCTGCCTGCTACCTCAAACACATTTAAACCAACTCCTTCTGGACTGGCTTTCCCAATATACTATCCTGGCAATGTCACAGGCCTAGAGCACTAGGCAAAGTGTCAGACCTGCTGCAAAATACAGTTGGAACTTTATCTGATCCTTGGCTCCCGTCCCAAGCAGAAATACATTGTGGCAGGAACTTGCAGCAAAGCTGAAGCAAGCCTGGGAGCTGGAGGAGGAAGGTGGCCTGGGATGGCCAACCACATACTCCCCCCACGCCCTCCATCCTTCTTGGCCCCCCTTTTTATTTATACAGTGTTGCTGATTAATGCCATTCCTAGTTATGAAGCCGTGTTACAAACCTAGGGCTTAATTGTGAGCCCTGGATTTGTAGAGAAGAGATGGAAAGAGGGGAAAGAGAACCATTCCCCAAAAACTCAGGGAAGTACACTGCAGAGATTTCCTCTTTCTTCCCTCAGTGTCATTTGGCGCCGACTTTCTGGAGGCCAGGACAATCTTTTGCACAGTGGTGCTGTCCGGAACTCCCCTGAAAGAGCCAATGACAATGGCAGCACGGACAGCCATGCCAGATTGGAACTTGGCCAGCTATGGAGGGGAGAAGTTCTCAGCCTGGGTGTCTCCACCCCAAACCAAGGCCAAGGGCAAGGGCAAACCTCTCTTCCCTCCCGGTTCCATTTGGCAACTCCTGCAGGGAGGTCCCAGGCAAGTCTAGGAGGTCCCAGGCCAGTCTTAACAGGTCTTCCTGCAGGTACTCCTGGAAGGCCATTGTCTTAGAATAAAAGGAATTCCAGGGGCACCTCACCACAAGCACACATTTGAGCATTCAAAAGAGCTGGAGCTCGTGAGTGAAAGGAAATGAAGGAAAAGAAACAATGTGGCATGACCAGAAAGAGTTCTACATGTTAAGTTGCTTTTTCTTGCTTTCTTTTTTTTTGAGACGGAATTTCGCTCTTGTTGACGAGGCTGGAGTGCAGTGGCGTGATCTGTGCTCACTGCAACCTCCCCTTTCCAGGTTCAAGGGATTCTCCTGCCTCAGCCTCCCAAGTAGCTGGGATTACAGGCGACCACCACCACGCTCGGCTAATTTTTGTATTTTTAGTAGAGACGGGGTTTTACCATGTTGGCCAGGCTGGTCTCGAACTCCTGACCTCAGGTGATCCACCCACTTTGGCCTCCTTAAGTGTTGGGATTATAGGCGTGAGCCACTGCGCCCGGCCAAATTGCATTTTCTTTTTTCGTTTTTTCTTAGAGACAGAGTCTCACTGTGTTACCAGGCTGGAATACCCTGGTGTGATCAGAGCTCACTGCAGCCTTGATCTCTCATGCTTAAGCGATCCTCCTGCCTCAGCCCCCCTAGTAGCTGGGACTACAGGCATGTGCCACCATGCTCAGCTTATTGATTGATTGATTGATTGAGACAGGGTCTTGGTCTGTCGCCCAGGCTGGAGTGCAGTGGCACAGTCTCGCTCACTGCAACCTCCGCTTCCTGGGCTCAAGTGATTCTCCCACTTCAGCCTCCCAAGTAGATGGGACTACAGGCACTCACCACCATGCTCAGTTAATTTGTAAATCTTTTGTAGAGACGGGGTCTCCCTATATTGCCCAGGGTGGTCTCAAACTCCTGGGCTCAAGTGATTCTCCTGCTTTGGCCTCCGAAAGTGCTGGGATTACAGATGTGAGCCACTGTGCCTGGCCCTAAATTGCATTTTTTGAAGGTCCAAAATTCCCATAGCACAGGTAATATTGTCAAGACCTTAAGCTTGGCTGGACGCGGTGGCTCACGCCTGTAATCCCAGCAATTTGGGAGGCCGAGGCAGGTGGATCATGAGGTCAGGAGATGGAGACCATCCTGGCGACATGGTTAAAACCTGTCTCTACTAAAAATAAAAAATATTAGTTAGGTGTGGTGGTAGGTGCCTGTAGTCCCAGCTACTCCGAAGGCTGAGGCAGGAGAATCTCTTGAACCCAGGAAGGGGAGGTTGCAGTGGGCCGAGATTGTGCCACTGCACTGCAGCCTGGGGGATAGAGTGAGACTCCGTCTCAGAAAAAAAATAAAAATAAATTAAATAAATAGAAAATAAAAAATCTTAAGCTTTACAGATTTGGAAGTCATTAGGTTCAGAATGTTTAAAAAATCAACCTGGTCAAATTTGAGTATAAACTGGATATGAGATGATATTATGGAACCATTGTTAGTTTTCTCCCATGAGAGAATGGCAATGTGATTATGGAGAGCAGCCTATTCCTAGGAAATTCTCAAGTATGTGACTTCTCAAATGGCTCACCAGGAAAATTTTACACAGATCAAGCAAATGTGGCAAAAACTTAACCAGGCCGGGGCACGGTGGGTGGCTCATGCCTGTAATCCCAGAACTTTGGGAGGCTGAGGTGAGCAGATCACCTGAGGTTGAGAGTTCGAGACCAGTCTGACCAACATGGAGAAACCCCATCTCTACTAAAAATACAAAATTAGCCGGGCATGGTGGCACATGCCTGTAATCCCAGCTACTTGGGAGGCTGAGGCAGGAGAACCGCTTGAACGGGGAGGCAGAGGTTGCAGTGAGCCAAGATCACGCCATTGCACTCCAGCCTGGGCAACAAGAGCAAAACTCCGCCTCAAAAAAAAAAAAAAAAAAAAATCTTACTTGGAGAGTAGCTATTTTTACAAAGTTTATTAAGTACTTGTCTGGAAATAATGCTGATCATTGAAAAACCCTTTAAGTTCATGGCCGGGAGAGGACTCATCTTGGAAACTGGGAGATTTCTACCCTTTTAACTGCTTGGTATCAGATTTAAACACAAATTAAGAAACACATTTTGAAGACCTACTGTGAGCAAAGTTACTCTGAGCAAAGCACTGAAACTTCACAGAATGTGTTTTCCCCGTGTCTATAATCTGATAGCGAGTACAAGGTAGACACTTTTTTTTTTCACTGTGGTTGCTACAAGTTGGATAATGTTCCCTCAAAACTCTTATGTTGAAGTCCTAATCTCCAGTACCTCAGAATATGACCTGATTTGGAAATATTTAGATAGGGTCATTACAGATGTCATTAAGTTAAAATGAAGTCAGTAGGGTAGACCCTAACCCAGTGTCACCAGTGTCCTTAAAAAAAGGGGGGGAATTGGGGGGCCGGGCGTGGTGGCTCATGCCTGTAATCCCAGCACTTTGGGAGGCCGAGGCAGGGGATCATGAGGTCAGGAGTTCAAGACCAGCCTGGCCAAGATGTTGAAACCTCATCTTTACTAAAAATACAAAAATCAGCCAGGTGCGGTGGCAGGTGCCTGTAATCCCAGCTGCTCAGGAGGCTAAGGCAGGAGAATTGCTTGAACCTGGAGGCAGAGGTTGCAGTGAGCCAAAATCGCGTCACTGCATTCCAACCTGGGTGACAGAGTGAGACTCCATCTCAATAATAATAATAATAATAATAATAAAAGGAGGAACTTTGGACAGAGAGAGACACACAGCAGGGAGAGGGCCACGTGAAGATAAAGGCAGAGGCTGGGGTGATGCTTCCACCAGCCAAGTCATGCCAGCGATGGCCAGGAAACCTCCAGAGCCAGACCTAAGACATGGAACAGCCTCTCTCTCCCAGCCCTTTGAAGGAACCAATCCTGCTGACACCTTGATCTTGGACTTCTAGCCTCCAGAGCTGCAAGATAATACATTTCTGCTGGTTAAGCCCCCCAGTTTGCAGTAATTTGTTACAGCAGCCCTAGCAAATCAATACAATGGTATAATAACATATACATAACATGTACATTTTAACCATTCTTAAAGTGTAGCATTCACATTGTTGTACCATCATTTTTTTTTTTTTCTTTTTCACTGGAGCAAAATCCAGGACTGTGGGAAACTTGGAAGCCCTAGTTCCAGATCTGCTTCTGCTGAGCTGAGTGACCTGTTTCACGTGTGCAAGGAGGAGACAGGGCGACGGCTTCCTGCGCCAAGGCAGTCACTGCCCATGTGTGGAGAGCTTGTAATAGCAGTCATAGCTCTCAACTTACCAAGTGATTACTGTGTTCCAGGACCATGCTAAGGGCTTTACGTGGCTTATCTCTTTGAGTAACCACAGTAACTTTATCAGGGAGGTATTACTAGTCCCATTTTACAGATGGGGAAATTGAGCCTCAAAGAAGTTAATTGATTTGCTCACTTTTGGCAGGGATTTGAATGCAGGTCTTGTTGTTGTTGTTGTTGTTGTTGTTTGAGACAGAGTCTTGTTCTGTCGCCCAGGTTGGAGTGCAGTGGCTCCATCTCGGCTCACTGCAAGCTCCGCCTCCCGGGTTCACGCCATTCTTCTGCCTCAGCCTCCCGAGTAGCTGGAACTACAGGCGCCCGCCACCACGCCCGGCTAATTTGTTGTATTTTTAGTAGAGACGGGGTTTCACCGTGTTAGCCAGGATGGTCTCGATCTCCTGACCTCGTGATCTTCCGCCTCGGCCTCCCAAAGTGCTGGGATTACAGGCGTGAGCCACCACGCCCGGCCTTGAATGCAAGTCTTAATTAATCTGCTCAACTGCCTTCTGGGTCTTTTGGCCACACGGGCCTAGGACAAAATAAAAAGCATAAAGTATTGATCAGATTGAAACAGTTTGTATTTGCATCCAATGAGCCAACTGCCTTAAAGCCCCACTGCACACGTCGCACAACTAGGCCCCTCTGTCCCTTGCCCCAGAGTTCCAGAGAGGGACTCTGAAGAGTCCAAGAATTCCAGATTCAAACCTGGCTTTCCAGGTTTTTCTGAAATTCAGAAGGGAGGTAGAAGATAGAACTCATTTTATATGACAGCTGATTAAGCTTGGCGTACACATTTTGAATATGTACACACCTGGTGTGTGGTTCTCCATTTGTACTCTTGCCTGGGATCCCAGTGATTAGGGGCAACCCATTTACCATGGTGCTCCAGGAGCCAGCACCTCTCCAGTGGTTCCCAGCAGTGGGCAGACCTTGAAAGTCTCTGCATGTAGGAAAAGGGGAAAGCCACAGCTGCTCAGCACAGACCAGACCAGGATCTGCCCGCCAGCTGTCTCACAGATTTCCACCAAGAGCAGGAAGTAAGGTGGTGCTGCTTAGGGCAATGTCACTCCAGGCACTGGCTTTCCAGCATGGCCTGACTTGGCGCTCCACCCACACCGGCACCTGCTCCTCAGAGACAGCCAGGGTGCTCTCCCGCTCAGCCCAGATTTTTCTCAATCCTCAAATCACATTTGTGTTCTTTCCCTTCTGCATCCATCTCTCTGTTTCCCAGGATAAAAAAGACTGAAGCAGGTTTGCTGGCCAAGAAGGAGAGACTGAGTTGAAGAGGCAAGACAGAGAAGGGCTACTGATGGCAGGGGGAAGACGGGGGAGGGCGAGCAAGGGGCAGAGGAGGAGGGGACCTGTCGTTATGCCCATTTCGCTGGTGAAACATGAGAAGCAGACAGGTGACATCCCGGGATCAGGGTCAGGCAGCCAGGATGCTGTGAACACGAGGTGAGGCTGACAGCCGGCCTCAGAGAGGAAAACCACGGGCCAGATTCCAGAAAGACTCCAACAATACTCACCCCACCCGCAAGGCTCCCGCTGATTCAGCACTTCCTGGGTGCCTGCTGTGTCCTAACCACAGACCCTATGGTAAAGCCCATATAGAATCTAAAAAGCCCTTAGAGAGGCTATGGATAATTATCTTCTATAGGTCATCATTATCCCCATTCTACAATGAGGCATCTGATGCCCAGAGAGGTGAAGTCAATTGCCCAAGGTCACACAGTAGCAAGTGATAGATCCCCAGCCCAGGTCGGAGGGAAGAGTGTGTGCTGGCCTGGTTCACAAGTGTGTGCCTCCACCATGAGCACACACGTACATTGAGAAAAACCTACAGAGAACATGCGTGTCGTGCAGGATGAAGGGCCTGGTTCCAGGCAGCAGGGAACAGCTGTGCTGGCAGGAGCGGGTGAGAATGTGTGTGTGAGCAAGGCTTTGACAGCGGCAAACAGCACGTGGGAGTGTGTTGACGGCAGGGTGTGGGTAGCAGTGCCATCACCATGTGTGTTTCTGCTGGCAGCAGAATGTTCTGGTCTGTGTTGATAAACAACAGTTTGGGCAAGAGAGAGGCTGGAGCAGGGATGGAAGGGAAGCAGAAGTGAAGCGGGAGGCACTGGGGGCATCGAAGGTGGGGGTGGGGGCGTGTGCCCAGGGGTGACCGTGGCCCCAGCCTGTAGCTCCCAGAATGAGGGGGGAGCAGGGTGGTAGGCAAGCTGTTGTTTTCTCAGCTGACCTCACTGGACGCACATGTCTGGGTGTGGAGCACTCTGCAAACCACCTGATGCCATAAACATGAAAACAGGAGAGGGGACACCCTGTGAGGAAGAAAGTGTTCTTCCTGGATGCTGGTTGCGTGGATGAGGGTGTAATCAACAGCTGAGGCCAGTGCAAACATGGTGTGATTCCCGTGGCCAGGCGGATTCCTCAAAAGTCAGCTTCTTGGAAAATGTGGCAGCTGGGAGCCCATCACGGCTCCGGACTGTAATCAGAGCCCCCGTGTCTGGCACTCGCCTCCTGGCAGACACAGTGTAAGCCTGCAAGGGCATCTGGACCTGGAAGTCACCCCATATGAGATTTCCTGGGACTCGGTCCCCAAACCTCATTCCCCCAGCAGGATCTTCCACCAGAATGCCCCTTCCTGCTGCTTCCTCTCCATTAACGGAACTCTATGCTACCTCCAAGACTCTCTGTATTTCTCACCTCCTCCTGTGGAAGCCCTCCAGATCACCTTGGAAGGGCCTCAAAACAGTATTGTTCAGAACTCCAGCTGCTCTTGTTGTCGGTATCCCTCACATAAACCTCACTGTGTGGATGTTGCCTAAACATCTGCTCTACGCACCAAATCGGACACAATGGGGAGATACAAAGACCCCTAGAGACCCAGGAGCTGCTCTCAAAGACTTTACAGCTCGATTGGGGTCCATGGAGGGCAAAAACACGAATGAGTGTGTGCTAAGGGTTGAGTGAGGGCTACATCAATGTGGTGGGATGTCAGCGAGGAAGGGGATCACTCCTGGTTTGGAAGGAGGGATCTAGTTAACACAGGAGCGAAAGAGTGCCCCACCCAGTTAGTTTAAGCTCCTCGAGTTCAAGGTCCTTCTGAAGCCAGCACACAGTATCTGCAAAGCCGATGACTGTGGTTCATGACTCAGAGTCTCCTGACCACCCTCTGAAATCTTCGTTCGGGACCTGGAGGCTCTCCTTGGCCTCCCTTCCCTCTGTGGAGCTGGAGGAAGCAAAGCTTGCCTGATCCAGGCCGATGGAGGAGGCTAGCCTCACTCTTTCCTGTCTGCTGGCAGCAGCTCCTGCCTTCCTGTCAAGGGCCTGTTCCTCCCCAGGCTGGTTATCTGTTCCTGGCTCACCGCCATGTCCTGGCCCTTTTTGTCCACCAGAGTTTGCAGCTCCTGCTCAACCCAAAGGCCAAGGCCAGAGAGAATCCCCTTAGACTGAGGATCCCGCCAGGAAAGTCACAGACACCTCCCCCGGGAAGGGCTGGGGGCTCTCTCTCATCTTCCCTGGCTAAGAGACAGATCTCTTGGAGAAGTTTAGCAAAATCATGCCCCTTGCTTCTCCTCTTGAAGTCCTGTCAGAAGACAGACTGGCCTTCCCTCATCCTTGGCCTTCATACATATATATATAAAGTGATCTGCCCGCCTCGGCCTCCCAAAGTGCTGGGATTACAGGTGTGAGCTACAGCACACGGCCTGGCCTTCATATTTTATTTTTATTTTCTGGGACAGGGGCTTATTCTGTCACCCAGGTTGAAGTGCAGTGGCGTGTGATCACGGCGCTCTGCAGCCTCAAACTCCCAGGCTCAAGCAATCCTCCCACCTCACTCTCCCAAGTAGCTGGAACTACAGGCACACGCCACCACACCTGGCTAATTTTTGTATTTTTTGTAGAGATGGGGTTTCGCCACGTTGTCCAGGCTGGTCTCGAACTCCTGGCCTCAACTGATATGCCTGTCTTGGCCTCCCAAAGTGCTGGGATTACAGGCTGAGCCACCGTGCCTGACCAGCCTTCATATTTTAACAGGACCAATCTTATCACCTCACACAGTGACTGGCTACCTCTGTGTTTTCATGTGAACAATGTCAGACAGGCCCTTACCTCAAAACATTTTAGCCACCAGTCCGTCAAGGTGTCGAAGTTGCACTAGTAGCCCTAGCTTCAGGAGGCACTTATAAAAATAGAATTTGTACACACTTAAAAATGGTTAAAATGATCAATTTTATGCTATGTATATTTTACCACAAAAAATTTTGGGGGGCCAGATGCAGTGGCTCACGCCTGCAATCCCAGCACTTTGGGAGGTTGAGGCAGGCAAATCACCCAAGGTTGGGAGTCCGAGACCAACCTGGCTAATACGATGAAATCCCGTCTCTACTAAAAATACAAAAATTAGCCAGGTGTTGTGGCAGGCACCTGTAATCCCAGCTACTCAGGAGGCTGAGGCAGGAGAATCACATAAACTCAAGAGGTGGAGGTTGCAGTGAGCCAAGATCATGCCACTGGACTCCAGCCTGGGCAACAAGGGTGAGACTCCATCTCAAAAAAAAAAATTTTTTTTTTGAAAGGATGTGCTCCAAAAACAATGCTGTGTTTCCAGATGATAGAATTTGGGGTATTTTATATTTTACTTTCATTTTTATATTTTAAAAATATTATTTAATTTTTTAAAACAACTGGGACTATATTATTTGTTATAATCAGAGAGGAAAATGCCAGGCTGGGCATGATGGCTCACACCTGTAATCCCAGCACTTTGGGAGGCCGAGGCAGGCGGATCACTTGAGGTCAGGAGTTTAAGAGGAGCCTGGCCAACATGGCGAAACCCTGCCTCTACTAAAAATACAAAAACTAGGCCAGGTGCAGTGGCTCACCCCTGTAATCCTAGCACTTTGGAAGGCCAAGGCTGGTGGATCACTTGAGGTCAGGAATTCAAGACCAGCATGTCCAATATAGTAAAACTCTGTCTCTACTAAAAATAAAAAAATTAGCTGGGTGTGGTGGCAGGTACCTGTAATCCCAGCTACTCAGGAGGTTGAGGCAGGAGAATTGTTTAAACCCAGGTGGCAGAGGTTGCGGTGAGCAGAGATGGTGCCACTGCACTCCAGCCTGGGTGAGAGTGAGACTCCGTCTCAAAAAAATAAAAAATAAAAAAGGAAAGGAAAATTCCCTTTCTATTTTGAGAAATAAATGCTTTTACTTTTAAACTTAAAAAAAAAAAAAAAAAAAAACCCACAACAATTCAGCCCCCAGAGAGGCAACAACTGAAGTCAGCATCTACCTATCTTCCTAGCTCAGAATATTTTGAAAAGAGTCCCCTCGAGAATACTGAAGAAATGCAGGTTTCTCGGCCCAGATGGCCGAGCAGCCTCCAGTGATTCTGAGGGTAGGTAGGTCTTGGAACCTCAGCCTTGGAAACCCAGGGGCGGAGCTGACAGAGGAGAGGGGAAGGGATGCTCTAGCCCCTCCAAACTGCTTCTGCACCCCCCTCACCAGCCACCTGCATCTGTGGCTGTGGTCAACCACTCCCTCTTAGGGCCAGGGGCCAAGACAAGCTTTGTCTCAGTGCCTTTAAGTTGGAGCCTCCTTGCTTAATAGATGCTTTGGGGAGGCCAGGTGTGGCGGCTCATGCCTGTAATCCCAGGACTTTGGGAGGCCAAGGCAGGTGGATCACCTGAGGTCGGGAGTTCGAGACCAGCCTGACCAAACATGGAGACACCCCATCTCTACTAAAAATACAAAATTAGCCAGGCATGGTGGCACATGCCTGTAATCCCAGCTACTCGGGAGGCTGACGCAGGAAAATTGCTTGAATCTGGGAGGTGGAGGCTGTGGTGAGCCAAGATCATGCCATTGCACTCCAGCCTGGGCAACAAGAGGGAAACTCCACCTCAAAAAAAAAAAAAAAAAAAATAGATGCTTTGGGGAAATGGCAAGAGTGGCCACCTTGATGGCAGGATGCACCAATCTTTGGGGCTGGAGCAGACCTCTGGAGGTCATTCAGTCCATTCTCTTGCCTCCAGGCAGCACTGGAATCATCCCAGCTGGGCAAGTCTTTATCTTGTTTTGAGCACTTCGGAAGCTGGGCTCTCCACGCCCTTCCTCGGACACTCATTCTGATGTCTAAACATTTCTTGCCAGGAAGTTCTTCTTCAGGTCTAATTCAAACTCCTGATGCTATGAGTTGCCACCCTGTGGCTCTTGTGGTTCTGGCAGGAGACGAAAGTACTGCGTGCTTCTTGCCTTCACCTAGGTCTGGAGTCATCAGTGCCTTGAATGTTGATTAAAATCTTAACTTGCTGTATGATCCTAGGCAAGGCACGACTACCCTTTTAGTCTTAGTTTCCTTGTCTGTAAAGTGAGACCAATGATGCTCATAGTGCAGGAACTGAGAAGATCCAATGAAACCATGAATGTGTGGATGAGGCATAAAGCTCGCTGCTAACCTGAGGCTATCATTAGTATTCATACATAAGCACCACCCTCTCCCTGAACCATCGTATAAGACAGTTTCCAAAGTGGTGCTATACAAGATAATTTTAGGTGATACAAGAGCAAGTATTTCTAATTAAAATTTAATGTGGCTGGGCACGGTGGCTCATCCCTGTAATCCCAGCACTTTGGGAGGCCTAGGTGGGCAGATTACTTGAGGTCAGGAATTCGAAACCAGCCTGCCTAACATAGTGAAACGCTGTCTCTACTCAAACAAAAAAAAAAAAAACAAAAAAAATTAGCTGGTGGTGGTGACACGTGCCTGCAATCCCAGCTACTGAGGAGGCTGAGGCAGGATAATCACTTGAACATGGGGGTGCGGGTGGGCAGGGGTTGCAGTGAGCCTGGATCGCACCACTGCACTCCAGCCTGGGCGACAGAGTGAGACTCCATCTCCCCTCCCCCACAAAAAAGCAACCTAATATTGTTTGTTTTTTTTTTCTTTTTTTTAAGACGGAGTTTCGCTCTATCGCCCAGGCTGGAGTGCAGTGGTGTGATCTCGGCTCACTGCAAGCTCCGCCTCCCAGGTTCACGCCATTCTCCTGCCTCAGCCTCCCCAGCAGCTGGGATTGCAGCAGCTGGGATGCCGCCACGCCCTGCTAATTTTTTGTATATTTTTAGTAGAGACGGGGTTTCACAGTGTTAGCCAGGATGGTCTCGATCTCCTGACCTCGTGATCCGCCCGCCTTGGCCTCCCAAAGTGCTGGGATTACAGGCGTGAGCCACTGCGCCCGGCCTCCTAACATTGTTTTAAAGAAAAAATATTTGCCGGGTGCGGTGGCTCACGCCTGTAATCCCAGCACTTTGGGAGGCCAAGGCGGGCGGATCACGAGGTCAGGAGTTCGAGACCAGTCTGGCCAATATAGTGAAACCGCGTCTCTACTAAAAATACAAAAAATTAGCTGGGCATGGTGACGGGCAACTGTAATCCCAGCTACTAGGGAGGCTGAGGCAGAATTGCTTGAACCCAGGAGGCAGAGGTTGCAGTGAACCAAGATCACACCATTGCACTCCAGCCCGGGCAACAGTGCAAGACTCCGTCTCAAAAAAAAGAAAAAATATTGAGTGCATAGCCCTCCAGGTAGCACTGAGGCTGGGACAGGAATCATGAAGGTGGCTTGAGAAATGCAGGCAGAGTGGGGATGGCAAAGCTGAAAAACAGGAGGCTGCTTCCCAAGAGTGGGCAAGAGAGGCTGAGTAAGGGGTGGGATGAGAGGCAAGGACCCTAGAGGAAGCAGGGAGACATCAGGGCAGCGTGGAGCAGGCCTGTAGAGTGGCTGAGCAGGTAAAGCCCTCTCTGGGTTCTGGAACAGTCTGTGTCGCGTAGAGCTGGGCTGTCTCCAGCTCCAGCAAAGCCAGTGGGCAGCCAGTGGGCAGGCAGTGCTGGGCTTCCTGTTCATATTCATGGCCCCCAAGGTTCAGCGCCCCTGCTACACTCAGCTCTCCCATGCTGGGGAATTGGACAACTTTAACCCCACCTTGAATTCCCCCTGCCACATCACCCATTGGTGGTCTGTCAGCCCATGCTGAGCAGCTCACCCAGTGACAGGAAGCTCACAGAATCCCAAACAGAATCCCTTCTCCTCTCTCAGTGTGGGAATGGGCAAAGAGGCCTGGCAAAAATGTTCTCTGAGATGCCCTGTGTGCCAGGACCCTTGCTGGACCCCAGGAATACAGGTGAGTGAAGGGGGCGCCTGCTTAAGCAGCTCACAGCTGAGCCAGGGAGACCCACGGGGACTCGGGCCAGTCCCTCATGCAACCCTGCCTGTGATGGAGCTGTGTCTAACACTCAGCGGGGCCCGGGGAAACGGTCACCTCTGCCTCCCAGGATCAGGCACTTCCACTGAGGTTTGTGCCCCAGGAAGAAGCTCCAGGCTCATTTACCCACCAGACCCCAGACCCAGCACTGAGCATTGTAATGTTCTCCCTCGAGCTAGGGTGTCTCAAACCCTGAGGTCTAAGATGACGGCTTCTCTGAAGTCTGAGAGCTCTCTATGAGATTTTAAATGTTTGTGTTTTCATTTTGGAATAGTCTTTTAAAAAATTAATATAGGCCGGGCGTGGTGGCTCACGCCTGTAATCTCAGCACTTTGGGAGGCTGAGGTGGGGGGATCACCTGAGGTCTGGAGTTCAAGACATTGGTCAGCATGGCCAATGTGGTGAAACCCCATCTCTACAAAAATACAAAATTAACCGGGTGTGGTGGCACACCCCTGTAATCCCAGCTACTCGGGAGGTTGAGGCAGGAGAATTGTTTGAACCCTGGAGACGGAGGTTGCAGTGAGCTGAGGTCACGCCACTGCACTCCAGCCTAGGCAACAGAGCAAAACTCCGTCTCAGCCTAGGCAACAGAGCAAAACTCCGTCTCAAAAAAAAAATTAATATAAACATATTCCACATCATCTGGATTCTTGGCTTATAGCTGATAATGTGATCGCAGAATTTTAGTGTCTACGTTTGCACAGATGTTTATGAGAAATAGTTAACTTTTTTTACAAAAATTGAAGCAGAAGCTACGACAGAAAAACACATGCATCTTAAGATACAGCTGGATAAATTTTCTTTTTATTTTCTCTTTTTTTTTTTTGAGATGGAGTCTCAGTCTCTTGCTCAGGCTGGAGTGCAGTGGCGCGATCTCAGCTTACTGCAACCTCTGCCTCCTGAATTTAAGCGATTCTCCTGTCTCACCCTCCCAAGTGCCTGGGATTACAGGCACCCACCACCACGACCAGCTAATTTTTGTATTTTTAGTAGAGACGGGGTTTCACCATCTTGGCCAGGCTGGTCTCGAACTCCTGACCTCAAGTGATCTGCCTGCCTCAGTCTCCCAAAGTGCTGGGATTACAGGTGTGAACCACTACGCCCAGCAACAGCCTGATGAATTTTCACGAAGAGAATGCACCTGCTGGCCGGGCACTGTGGCTCACGCCTGTAATCCCAGAACTTTGGGAGGCCGAGGTGGGTGGAACGTGAGGTCAGGAGTTTGAGACCAGCGTGGCCAACATGGCGAAACCCTGCCTCTACTAAAAATACAAAAAAAAAAACCAAAAATTTAGCTGGGCTCGTGGTGGTGTGCGCCTGTAATCCCAGCACTTGTGGAGGCTGAGGCAGGCGGATCACTTGAGATCAGGAGTTTGAGACCAGCCTGACCAACAAGGTAAAACCTTGTCTCTACTAAAAATACAAAAGTTAGCCAGGCGTCATGGCGCGTGCCTGTAATCCCAGCTACTCAGGAGGCTGAGGAAGGAGAATCGCTTGAACCTGGGAGGCGGAGGTTGCAGTGAGCTGAGATCACACCACTGCACTCCAGCCTCGGTGACAGAGCGAGACTCCATCTCAAAAAAAAAAAAAAAAAAAAAAAAGATGCACCTGCAAAGCCAACACTCAGCTCAAGAAACAGACATCATTGCCCCCCGCCCCCGCGCCCACCCGGGAGTCTCTCCTCCTGGCAACCTTCCAGTCACCACATTCCAGAAAGGTAACCAGTCCCCTGACCATAGATCACTTTGGCCCAGTTTTGAATTTCATATAACTAGGCCATATAGAATTGTATCTGGAATTGGTAGGTTCTTGGTCTCACTGACTTCAAGAATGAAGCTGCGGACCCTGGGGGTGAGAGTTGCAGTTCTTAAAGGCCGAGCGTCCTGAGTTTGTTCCTTCTGATGTTCGGATGTGTTCAGAGTTTCTTCTTTCTGATGGGGTTCATGGTCTCGCTGGCTCAGGAGTGAAACTGCGGACCTTCACGGTGAGTGTTACAGCTCTTAAAGCGGCGAGTCTGGAGTTGTTCATTCCTCCTGGTGGGTTCGTGGTCCCGCTGGCTCAGGAGTGAAGCTGCAGACCTTCCCGGTGAGTGTGACAGCTCATAAAGGCAGTGTGGACCCAGAGTGAGCAGCAGCAAGATTTATTGCAAAGAGCAAAAGAACAAAGCTACTACAGTGCGGAAGGGTACCCAAGCAGGTTGCCACTGTTGGCTCGCCAGCCCGCTTTTATTCTCTTATCTGGCCCCACCCACATCCTCCTGATTGGTCCATTTTACAGAGAGCCAAGTGGTCTGTTTTGACAGGGCACTGATTGGTGCGTTTACAATCCCTGAGCTAGACACAAAGGTTCTCCACCTCCCCACTAGATTAGCTAGATACAGAGTGTGGACACAAATGTTCTCCAAGTCCCCACTAGAGTAGCTAGATACAGTGTCGATTGGTGCATTCACAAACCATGAGCTAGACACAGGGTGCTGATTGGTGTGTTTACAAACCTTGAGCTAGATACAGAGTGCCGATTGGTGTATTTACAATCCCCTAGCTAGACATAAAGGTTCTCCAAGTCCCCACCAGACTCAGGAGCCCAGCTGGCTTCACCCAGTGGATCCCGCACCAGGGCTGCAGGTGGAGTTGCCTGCCAGTCCTGAGCCGTGCCCTCGCAGTCCTCAGCCCTTGGGTGGTGGAGACTGGGCGCCGTGGAGCAGGGGGCGGTGCTCCTCGGGGAGGCTCGGGCCGCACAGGAGCCCATGGAGCGGACAGGGAGGCTCAGGCATGGCGGTCTGCAAGTCCCGAGCCCTGCCCCGCTGGGAGGCAGCTAAGGCCCGGAGAGAAATCGAGCTCAGCGCCGGTGGGCCGGCACTGCTGGGGGACCCAGCACACCCTCCGCAGCCGCTGGCCCGGGTGCTAAGCCTCCCCATTGCCCGGGGCCGGCCGGCCGCTCCGAGTGCGGGGCCCGCCGAGCCCACTCCCACCGGAACTCGCGCTGGCCCGCAAGCACCGCGCGCAGACCCGGTTGCCGCCTTCGCCTCTCCCTCCACACCTCCCCACAACCTGAGGGAGCCGGCTCCTGCCTTGGCCAGCCCAGAAGGGGGCTCCCACAGTGCAGCGGCGGGCTGAAGGGCTCCTCAAGAGCCGCCAAAGTGGGAGCCCAGGCAGAGGAGGCGCCGAGAGCGAGCGAGGGCTGTGAGGACTGCCAGCACGCTGTCACCTCTCAGAATGACTCTCAGTGTCGGGCCTCATTCTCTCTCAACGTTACACCTGTGGGATTCATCCATGCGGTTATATGCAGGTGTACTTGACAGTGTTAACTTCCTTTTTTTTTTTTTTTTTGGAGACAGAGTCTCGCTCTGTCGCCCAGGCTGGAGTGCAGTGGTACGATCTCAACTCACTGCAACCTCTGCCTCCTGGGTTCAAGTGATTCTCTTGCCTCAGCCTCCCAAGTAGCTGGGATTACAGGCGCCCACCACTACGCCCGACTAGGTTTCGTAATTTTAGTAGAGATGGGGTTTCACCATGTTGGCTAGGCTGGTCTCAAACTCCTGATCTCAAGTGATCTGCCTGCCTCAGCCTCCACAAGTGCTGGGATTACAGGCGCACACCACCATGAGCCCAGCTAACTTTTTTTTTTTTTTTGTAAGTAGAGGCAGGGTTTCGCCATGTTGGCCACGCTGGTCTCAAACTGCTGACCTCAGGTGATCCACCCACCTCGGCCTCCCAAAGTGCTGGGATTACAGATGTAAGCCACTGTGCCAGGCCCTTCCCCGCCCCGCCCCGAGACAGAGTCTCACTCCATCAGCCAGGCTGGAGTGCAGTGGCGTGATCTTGGTCCACTGCAACTTCTGCCTAACAGTTGAAGCGATTCTCGTGCCTTGGCCCCCCGAGTAGCTGGGACTACAGGCGTGTGCTACCATGCCCGGCTAATTTTTGGATTTTTAGTAGAGTTGGAGTTTTACCATATTGGCCAGGCTGGTCTTGAACTCCTGACCTCAAGAGATCCACCCGCCTCAGCCTCCTAAAGTGCTGGGATTACAGGCGTGAGCCACTGTGAGCCGGACAGTGTTAACTTCTAATCCAGTACTTCTCAAAGTGGGGTCCTGAGAAAGGTTCTTGGGGTTCTGTGAATCTGCCAGTTAGAGAAAAGTGTATGTGGGTGCCTGCTGATTCAGAAGGGGGCTGAAAGCACCCAACTGTGGAGCACATAGCCCTGTCTTTGGTATTCACTTTGCAGCCTGGGCCTTGCCTAAAGTTCCAGTCCACACTCCTAGACTTGCTCCTAGGAGCCACTCTCAGGCATGCCTCTAGGCTTTGCAGAGAGGTGGCCTCTAGGCCTTTGCCCCCTCTGCCTGGGATGGCGACCGTCCCCTTGCTTGACTGCCTAGCAAGCACTCTGCATCTTGTGTTGGGGCTGCCTCCTCTGTGAGGCCTTCCCTGACTTCCCTGGGCCGACTCAGGCACCCCTTCTCCTGTGCTCCCCTGTGCTTTGTCCACATCACCCCTGCAGCATTTTTCACATCATGTGGTCCCTGTAGGGTCTGTCTCCCCATTAGACTGTGGGCTTCTGGAGGCCACGAGCATGGGGCAACACTGGACTCCCTCCCAGAGTGACTGAGGAGGGAATTAGACACATCCCCACCCAGGGCCATCAGAGGCCAGGGCAGAGTTCCCACCCCAACTCACCTGCCTCATTAAACATGGGGCTCAGCCCTGACATCCCTGCACCATCAGCAAGGGTGGGCAACGTCAGAACTGCGGGCTGGGGCTTCCCTGGAAGGGCCCTGCTTGGGCCCAATGCCAGGCCCCAGGGCCCAAGGGTGAGCTACTTTAGCAGGCAGGCATCAGTTTTCTCATTTATGAAATGGGGACAATGAACCTGGTCACCTTCCTGTTCCTGGGAAGAATACGAGGTTAATGAATGTTCAAGACCGGACATGACTGTACCTAAGGTGGAGTGCAGGCTGCCTGAGGCAGGGGGAATGACCCTGGTGATCCGTAGCTCTCTCTTCCTGCGGGACACTGAAGGACAGTGTGGAACCCACAATTCAGCGCACCTGCTCACCTTGGTTCCCCACCCTGCCCTGGATGGGTCTTGACTTGGAAACCCTAATCCGCTTACTAAGCACCGAGCCCACTCCGTGCCCTGCCCGTGCCATGTCCACTCCACTGCACTAAACTGGGTTTCTTTGTCTGTTTCAGCAGACCCTCCTCATCATGTCCCTCTTCCAGGCAGCCTTCTCTTATAAATATTGGGCATGCTGGGACTTGTCTACACTGTTGGCAATTGTCAAGGCTTTAGGTCCGAGTTGTTCCTCAACTTCCGACCCCCACCTCATGCTAATAGGATTGGCGCCACAGCGTGTGACCGCAATGTGGCCAGTCCTGGGAGAGCCGGCCTCGCCCCGCGGGGAAGCGGGCGGCCAGTCCGTTGCCATGGCAGCCGAGAGCACCCCCACGAGGCTCCTCATTGGCCACCAAGTCGAGGTCCCGCCTCCGTCATCAGAAGGGACCAACCAAGGCAGACCGGGTGCGACCCAGTTGAGGGATTAGCGGGTGACGCATCTCCCCCAGTCCCTCATGGAGACCCGCGCGCCCGCGATCTTACGGGCGCAGCCGTGGCCTTGGGTCGGGGTCGCGCTCGCTGGGCGCGCCTCGGGCAGGGCTGGGGAGGCGCGGAGCTGGGGGTCGCCGCGGGAGGAGGCCACTAGGGCCGCCGGGGAGGGCCGGGCTGCGGCTGGGAAGTTCCCGAGGACCGTCAGGCGGAGGCGGAGGCCGTGCAGGAGGCGGAGGAGGAAAACCATTAAGGAAGGGGGTGGAAGGGCCCCACTGGCTGAAGACCGCTGAGCTCAGGCGGTGGAAGGACCCTGGGCACGGAGCTGCATGGAACCCTGTTCGAATCCCGCTCTGCACCCGCTTGCGCTGTGGCCTCGCGCACGCGAGCCTTCCTGCCCGGGGGGCGGGAAGGAGGGAGGGGAGCGGTGAACATCTACTTTGTGCCGATCCTTGTGCTGAAAACCCTAGTTTTCTCTCCAGGATTCCCTCAAAACGACCCTGAAATAGGTGGATGCTATCCTTATCCCCACTTTACAGATGAGGAAACAGGTTCAAGGAGGCTACGTGAGAAAAGGCTCGAGTGAGCTCAGTTCCCAGATGTGAGAATGATGTGGCCGTGTTGGAAGTTATCTGGTGGGGAAGTAGGGGCTGCCCCGCCCACCCCCACGCGCAGGCATCCTGGCCGGCCCGGAAGGAAGAGTTCGTGCCAAGCCGTGAGACTCGGTGGTTTCCTGTAGCAAATCTGCGTCAGGCTCTCTCTGGGGGGTTAACCGCAGCAAACTGGTAACAGCGTCAGAAAGGGGAAAACGAGCTTTATCTGCAGAGGTCCCTGGGCCAGGGACAGCAGATTAAAGAACATGGAGGCAGGGCGCGGTAGCTCACGTCTTAAACCCAGCACTTTGGGAGGCCGAGGCGGGAGGATCGCTTGAGACCAGGAGTTTGAGACCAGCCTGGGCAAGATAGGTAGATCCCTTCTCTAAAAATAAAGAAAAACTAAAGGAGATGGAGCCCGCCCCTCAGGGGAAGGAGGGAAGGGAGAAAGTGTTTCTAACTCCTTGTCCGTTCTTTCTTTTTTTTTTGAGACGGAGTTTCGCTCTTGTTTCCCAGGCTGGAGTGCAATGGCGCGATTTCGGCTTACCGCAACCTCCGCCTCCCGGGTTCAAGCAATTCTCCTGCCTCAGCCTCCTGAGTAGCTGGGATTACAGGCATGTGCCACCACACCCGGCTAATTTTGTATTTTTAGTAGAGATGGGGTTTCTCCATGTTGGTCAGGCTGGTCTCAAACTACTGACCTGGTGATCCGCTCGCCTCAGCCTCCCAAAGTCCTGGGATTACAGGCGTGAGCCACCGTGCCTGGATCCTTGTTATTTCAAAACAGGCTGAGGTTCCTTCTGGAAGCCCCATTTAAGAAGAACAGTCCCATGGCCGGGCGCGGTGGCTCACGCCTGTAATCCCAGCACTTTAGGAGGCCTAGGCGGGCAGATCACCTGAGGTCGGGAGTTCGAGACCAGCCTGACCAACATGGAGAAACCCCGTCTCTACTAAAAATACAAAAGTAGCCGGTCATGGTGGCGCATGCCTATAATCCCAGCTACTCAGGAGGCTGAGGCAGAAGAATCGCTTGAACCCGGGAGGAGGCGGAGGTTGCGGTGAGCCGAGATTGCACCATTGCACTCCAGCCTGGGCAACAAGAGCGAAACTCCATCTCAAAAAAAGAAAGAAAGAAAAGAAAATTCACCATTTGAATGTCAGACTCAGACTCTTAATGATGCAAATGCCAGAAAACCTGACTCAAACTGATTTATGCTAAAAAGGGAATCTACTGGCTCAGGAAACTGAGAACCCCAGGCATGACTTGATCTGGCGACACCACGACGTCATGAAGACTCATATCCCAGAGTCTTTGTACTTGTTTGTACTTTACCTTTGCTGTTTTGGGAAGTGTTTGGGCTCCATGAGCACCTGCTGCAGCTGCAGGGGCACATCATCCCAAGTTCCAGCTGAGTAGAAAGAGGCTCTATCCTTGGGAATTGTGACACATGTCTCAGGTTTCACTCTAACTGGACAATTGGGGTCATGTGATCACACAGATACCAGGGGCAGGGCAGGAATAACCCTGTGTTGATTGGCAAGTCTGTTCACAGGCCCCACACCTGCAGCCTCACCTGCTCCAATGGGCTGAAAAGGAAGGAGGGAAGAGGGTTTCTCCAAAGGAGGAACTGAAGAGATATTGAATGGGTGCCCATTGCTAACACCCCAATGCCAGGGCTTCAGAACCCACCTCCTGACCCCCTCTGCATCTTGTACTACAGGTGCCAGTCAGGGAGAAACAGATTGGAAAGTGAGGGTCTTGCCCTGGGAGAGTGCCCACCCCTTCCTCGCTGGTCCCATGTCAGTCGTCCCAAGTCAGTTCTCATCACATCCAGTGCCTATCCCCCTCCCCACCCCCGACCCTGGCTCCCGTTGCTCCCTGGAGGGTCCTTGAAGCCCTTCTGATTGCTGTAGCCCGGGCGACTGCCTGCCGTGCCTCCGAAGGCCCTCCATGTTTAGCTGGAGTGATGCAGTATTGGGGGGGTCAGTTGCCTCTCGTTTCTCCAGCAGAGGGGAGCTTCCTCAGGGACTGGCACTATGTTCTCCTTTCCTCTGTGTGTGGTCCCTCTCTGGGACCAGGCAGGATTTGTGCAGTGGGCAGCAGGTGTGATTTTGAGGGACCCTAGGAAGGGCCTTACCTACCCCTGTATGCCTCTTTCACTTTTTAAAATCCCGTAATTAGATGGGGTTTCACTCCTTTAATTCCTGTTAAGATTCATATGCTTCTGAGAGAGAGTATAGTAGATCATCTCTTTTTTTTGAGACAGAGTTTCACTCTTGTCGCCCAGGCCAGAATGAAGTGGCACAATCATGTTCCACTGCAACCTCCACCCCCTGGGTTCAAGCAGTTCTCCTGCCTCAGCCTCCTGAGTAGCTGGGATTACAGGCATGTGCCACCCCACCTGGCTAATTTTTGTATTTTTAGTAGAGACGGAGTTTTGCCCTGTTGGCCAGGCTGGTCTCAAACTCCTGACCTCAGGTGATCCACTTGCCTCGGCCTCCCAAAGTGCTAGGATTACAGGCATGAGTGGAGCATAGTAGATCTTATCATTCATTAACACTTTAGTGTGAAGTAGTTCACAGCATCCTTCCTGAGAGCAGGCACATATTAGGCACTTGATCATGGACACAATGCCTAATGTGTGCCCTGCTCTGCTTCAAAAGCCTCTCATGCATTATCTCATTTAATCTTCACAACTCTATGAGGTAGGAACTAGTATAATCCCAGTTTTACAGATGAGAAAACTGAGGTCCAGAGGAGTTAAGGACCTTGCCAAAGGTCTCCAAGCAGTGGAGCAGGGATGTGAACGCAAGAAGTCTGGTTCCAGAGCCTGCACTGCCTATCCCTCCACTGAGATAATCCCTAACACTCTTTAGTTGACAAATGTATTCATATACATTTTTTGGGTCTCCCTACAATTCAGCGAGGTAGTTGCTATGATCACTCCCATTTTATAGAGAATATTTAAGTGGCTAACTAAGTTCAGTCAATAGTGAGCAGCAGGTCCAGAGTTTAGACCAGTGTCCCATTTCAAATGGGCTCTTCTCCCTGGACCCCACACAGCACCTGGTAAGAGGAGAGCCTTGAGTCAGTTCCCTGGTGTCCTGAGGACAGAGGGAGAGAGTGCGGTGCGGATGGAAGCTGGGAGCTTGCAGAACAAACTCAACCCTTCCTTCATTCTTCCTCTTCTCCCTCCTGCCTTCTCTTCCTTCTTTCTACGCATTCATTCATCCACCTGAGCACCTGGTAAGGGTCAAAGCTGTGGGTACCCAATGACCATAACAAGTGTCCCTCAAAGAGCTGACGGGCTAAAAAACTGGCTGGGCAAGGTGGCTTATGCCTGTAATCCCAGCACTTTGGGAGGCTAGGGTGGGAGGATCACTTGAGCCCAGGAGGTCAAGGCTGCAGTGAGCTGTCATTGCACCACTGCACTTTAGCCTGGGCTACAGAGTGAGACTCTGTCTCAAAATGAAACAAAACAAAAACTAACAACACATGCTGTTTGTCGAGTGTTAATGGTGAGTGGGGCTCTGCGCTGAGTGCTGAGCGTGCCACACCCTCACAGCCATCTTTTTTAGGTAGGAGACTGGGCCTTAGGAAGGACTGCCCCAGGCCGGGCGCGGTGGCTTATGCCTGTAATCCCAGCACTTTGGGAGGCCAAAGCGGGCAGATCGCCTGAGGTCAGGAGTTCGAGACCAGCCTGGCCAACATGGTGAAACCCCGTCTCTACTAAAAATACAAAAATTAGCTGGGTGTGGTGGTGGGCGCCTGTAGCCCAAGCTACTTGGGAGGCTGAGGCAGGAGAATTGGTTGAACCGGGACCCGAGAGGCAGAGGTTGCAGTGAGCCGAGATCATGCCATTGCACTCCAGGCTGGGCTACACAGCAAGACTATGTATCCAAAAAAAAAAAAAAGGAAGGACTGCCCCAAGGCCAACTCCAGCCTGACTCCATAGTGGGAGCATCTCACCATCTCACCACTAGGCTGGACTGCCTCCCTCTTGGAGTATAGTGAGGGCCAAGTGGATACTTACGGATAATGAACACACGCGCACAGACACACACACACACACATACACACACCCCATCTGGCTCTTTGACTCCAGCTCCCAACACCAGAGGCAGCCATCTCTGCTGTCTTCCAGCACTTGCCTACCACCAGGAGCCAGGCCACCTCAAAGAGGAAGCAGAATGGGGAGGGCCACCTTACACAGCAGGGACAGGCCACATACTTCAGGACTTGTGGATGGTACCTCTCAGGGAGATTGAATGAGAGTGACTTAACCAGAGCTCCTAGAAGGGCTTGCAGGGTGTGGGGGAGGCCTTGACTTGTCTCCCTGGACAGCCTTCTAAGCATGACTTCGTTGTGCCTCAGTTTCCTATTCTGTATTTGACCTGCTTACAAGCTGCATCTGAAGGATTAGCCATCGGAAACTTCCTAGAACTGGCTGGATGCTTCATCCGCCCTGCCTTCTGACCTGGTTCTTCCCTGTTCTTCATGGCGATGGTTTGCCCCTTTACAGATGTGGAAACAGGGCTCAGAGGGGTGGGCCCAAGCCAGCTAAGGAGTGTTAGAAATTTAATGTGAGAACCCACCCAGGTCTCAATTTTAATACCCCCTCAAGTTTCTACTAAGCGCTCACGTATGCCAGAGTCTGAGCTAAGTCCAGGAGATAGAGCAGTGAGCAGGGTAGGTTTTTCCCACCTCTGGGGCACCAATTCTAGGAGGGGTGCCAGACAAAGAAATGATGTAGGACAAAGTGACAAGAGTGAGAAAACTTGGCGGGGCAGAGGACAGTGGGCTGCTCAGGGCTGTGTCAGCTCCCATACTTGGGAGGACCCAGCGGAGCAAAGGTTTGGGGACTGTGGAGTTGCAGTGGGGGAGGCTGAGGTCGCAGATCTCAGTATTTCTGGCTTAAGTGGGGTGTTAACTCAGAGGAAGAGAGTTGGAGCTACCTCAGCCCCAAAAATACCCGGACCAAGCCCACTTTCAGCCTCTGCCGCTGCTCTCAGGCCATACTCTGCTTACTTGGAATTTCACACCCAACAATTTCCTTGTCTTGGGTGGTTTCCAGCCCCACCTACTTTCCTGGAGCCTAGCTCATCCATCACTCCTGCCAGGCGTGTACTAGTGTCACTCTGAGTAACTCCAGGTACCCAGGGTGACCTCACCTGCTCCTGATTCAGTTTGAGTCATTCTCTCCATTTCTAGAAGGTGGCTCTTGGCCATTCTTTTTTTTCTTTTTTTAGACGGAGTCTTGCTCTTGTTGCCCAGGCTGGAGTGCAATGGCACGATCTCGGCTCACCGCAACCTCCGCCACTCGGGTTCAAGCGGTTCTCCTGCCTCAGCCTCCTGAGTAGCTGGGATTACAGGCATGTGCCACCATTCCCGGCTAATTTTGTATCTTTAGCAGAGATGGGGTTTCTCCATGTTTTTCAGGCTGGTCTTGAACTCCCGACCTCAGGTGATCTGCCCACCTCAGCCTCCCAAAGTGCTGGGATTACAGGTGTGAGACACTGTGCCCAGCCAGCTCTTGGCCATTCTTACCTCATGCTCCAGCACCTTCGGCCTCTGGGAGCAGCGGGTCCCCCTCCCCAACCCTGCTGATTAACCAAGTCTATGGGAGGGAAGGGTGGGGAAACAGAGACAGGCAGGCCTGGGCCCACCTAAAAATGAGGCAGGATCCCCAGCAGGAGATGTGGGGGAGCCCTAGAAGGGAACCCTCAGCCATGGGAATTAACTCCCTCCCTCTTCAGCTCATCTCTGCTATCTCCTTTCCAATAATCACCAACATTCTCCAATCTACTTTCCTATTTTGAAATAATTTTTAAGTTTTTAATGTTTTTGTAGAGATGGGGTCTTGCTATATTGCCCAGGCTAGATTCAAACTCCTGGGCTCAAGTGATTCTCCTGCCTCAGCCTCCCAAATATTAATAGCTGGGATTATAGGTGCGGGCCATCATGCCAGGCTTACTTTCCTGTTTTTAACAGGAAAAGGACATTACCTGGGAAGAACAGCAATTGTTAATTGATCATTTGATTGATTGAGCTGGGCACTCTCTAGACATTAGAGTCTTACAATATTTCATGATTTGTTTTCATTTTCCAGATGAGGAAACTGAGGCTGAGAGAGGATACTTGACTTATCCAAGGTCACACAGCAAGGAATTGGCTGAGCTGGGTTGGAACCCAGATGTATCTGACTTCAGAGTTGTTTAACCAGGGCCATGTACTTAACCACCCCGCTCCGCAGCTGCCCACAGATGGGAGAGATAAGAGGAAGATCACTCCACCCACAGAGCTGGAGCCCGCTCAGATCCAGCCTCATGCACCACCCCCAGATCCCTTTGTAGTAGTGTAGGAGAGGACAGGAGCTCTACCCAAGAGTCTGAGGGCCATCACTTCCTTAGTGGGAAGAGCCCACCACGGGCACTCCCCTTGTGAGCGAGCGGGCCAGACCTGTGCAGCTTGGTGAGAGCCATGGCTGGGGATCCTGCCTCATTTGTAGGTGGGCCTAGGCCTGCCTGTCTCTGTTTCCCTAACCTTTCTTCCCATAGCTGGTCCCTAGTCTGCTACAGATTCCTCCCACCAGCCTCTTGGACTCCAGCCTCCCTCTCCCACCCATCCAACCCTCATGCCAGACGAGGCTGTACAGCTCAGAGCGGTTCCTTCCAACATGGAGGCCACTGCCATGTGTGGCTGTTGAGCCCTTGACATGTGCCTGATGCTGCTGAGGAGCTGCACTTTAAATTTTATTTAATTTGGCTGGGCGTGGTGGCTCAAGTCTGTAATTCCAGCACTTAGGGAGTCCGAGGCGGGCGGATCACGAGGTCAGGAGATCAAGACCATCTTGGTTAACACGGTGAAACCCTGTCTCTACTAAAAATACAAAAAAATTAGCCGGGCGTAGTGGCGGGACCCTGTAGTCCCAGCTACTCGGGAGGCTGAGGCAGGAGAATGGCGTGAACCCAGAAGGCGGAGCTTGCAGTGAGCCGAGATCAGGCCGCTGCACTCCAGCCTGGGGGACAGAGTGAGACTCCGTCTCAAAAAAAAATTTTTTTAATTTAATTTTAATTAATGTACATTTAAGTTTAAAAAGTGATACTCAGCCAGGCAAGGTGGCTCATGGCTCATGCCTGCAATCCTAGCACTTTGGGAGGCCAAGGCGGGCAGATCACGAGGTCAGGAGCTCAAGACCAGCCTGGCCAACATGGTGAAACCCTGTCTCTACTAAAAATACAAAAATTAGCTGGGCATGGTGGCGGGTACCTGTAATCCCAGCTACTCAGGAGGCTGAGGCAGGAGAGTCACTTGAACCCGGGAGGCGGAGGTTGTAGTGAGCCGAGATTGCACCATTCCACTCCAGCCCGGGCGACTGAGCGAGACTCCGTCTCAAAAAAAAAAAAAAAAAAAAGTGATACTTAATTCAGATATTGGAAAATGTTTAAGTATGTTTGGAACAACTTGGGTACATGAGTCTAGTTTTTCAACTGCAAATTTTATGAAATCTAAAAACAGATCATTTTTCTGATGAAAATTTAGCAAATGCTGCCGGGCGCGTAGCTCACGCCTGTAATCCCAGCACTATGGGAGGCTCAGGCGGGAGTATCACGAGGTCAGGAGATCAAGACCATCCTGGCTAACACGGTGAAACCCCGTCTCTACTAAAAATACAAAAAAAAAAAAAAAATTAGCCGGGCGCCGTGGCGGGCGCCTGTAGTCCCAGCTACTTGGGAGGCTGAGGCAGGAGAATGGCGGGAACCCAGGAGGCGGAGCTTGCAGTGAGCCAAGATCGCGCCACTGCTCTCCAGTCTGGGCAACAGAGGAAGACTCCATCTCAAAAAAAAAAAAAAAAAAAGAAAAAAGAAAATTTAACGAATGCTGTAACTATAAACTAGGTACCAGATTTTGGAGACTTAGTTAAAGAAAATGTAAAATACCTAATTCATATTTTTATATTGATTCATGTTTAATGATACCATTTTTATGTCAGGTTTTTTTTTTTTTTTTTGAGACGGAGTTTCGCCCTTGTTGCCCGGGCTGAAGTGCAATGGCGCGATCTCGGCTCACTGCAACCTCCGCCTCCCGGGTTCAAGCGATTCCCCTGCCTCAGCCTTCCTGAGTAGCTGGGATTACGGGCATGCAACACCACGCCTGGCTAATTTTGTATTTTTAGTAGAGACGGGATTTCTCTATGTTGGTCAGGCTGGTCTTGAACTCCAGACCTCAGATGATCCGCTTGCTTTGGCCTCCTAAAGTGCTGGGATTACACGGGCATGAGCCACCAGGCCTGGCCTTTTATGTCAGATTAAATAAAATATGTTATTAAAGTTAATTTCACCTGATTCTATATTTTAGTAAGGCTAATGGAAAAATTTAAATTACTTATATGGCTCTTATTATATTTCTTTCTTTCTTTTTTTTTTTTTTGAGACAGAGTCTTGCTCTATCCCCCATGCTGGAGTGCAGTGGCGTGATCTCAGCTTACTGGAACCTCCACCTCCTGAGTTCAAGAGATTCTCATGCCTCAGCCTCCCGAGTAGCTGGGATTACAGGTGCCTGCTACCACGCCGAGCTAATTTTTGTATTTTTGGTAGAGATGGGGTTTCACCATGTTGGCCAGGCTGATCTTGAACTCCTGACTTCAGCAATCTGCCCACCCTGCCCTCCCAAAGTGCTGGGATTACAGGCCTGAGTCACCACGCCCAGCCTCGTATTATATTTCTATTGGACACTGCTAGCCCAGAGGTTAAATGTGGAGGTTCACCGGGCACGGTGGCTCACGCCTGTAATCCCAGCACTTTGGGAAGCTGAGGCGGACAGATCACCTTAGGTCAGGAGTTCAAGACCAGCCTGGCCAATATGGTGAAACCCCATTTCTAATAAAAATTCAAAAAAAATTAGCCGGATGTGGTGGTGTGCACCTGTAGTCCCAACTACTCGGGAGGCTGAGGCAGGAGAATTGCTTGAACCTGGGAGGTGGAGGTTGCAGTGAGCCAAGATCAGGCCACTGCACTCCAGCCTAGGCAATAAAGTGAGACTCCGTCTTAAAAAAAAATGTGGAGGTTCAAATCCTGTCTCTGTGTGTCCTTGAGCAACTTCACAAACCTCTCTTGGCCTCAGTTTCCTCACCTATAAAACAGGTGGCACCTCTCCCATAGAGTTGTTCAGAGGAATAAATGAGATAATGTGTGTAAGGCACTTAGCACAGTGCCTGGCATATAGTAGGTGCTCAGAAAAAAAAAATATTTTATATATATATATATATATATATATATATATATATATATATATAGTTATAGACTTCCTTTCACCAAGACATTCCAAAGTACAGTTCAGTGAATCTCAGCAATATTTACTGAGGCTGGATGCGGTGGCTCACTCCTGTAATCCCAACACTTTGGGAAGCGAAGGTGAGAGGATTGCTTGAGCCCAAGAGTTTGAGACCAGCCTAGGCAACAAAGTGAGACTCCCATCTCTACGAATAACAATAAGAACAATAAAACATTAGCTAGGCGTGGTGGTGCATGCCTGTGGTCCCAGCTACTCGGGAGGCTGAGGTGGGAGGATCACTTGAGCCTGGGAGGTTGAGGCTGCAGTGAGCTGTGTTTGTGCCACTGCACTACAGCCTGGGTGACAGAGCAAGAAAAAATAAAAACAAACAAACAAAAATGACTGAGCTAGCTGTGTGCCAGGCCCTTGGGATTTGGTGGAGAGCAAGCCCAGCAATACCTCTGCTCTCATGGAACTCCCATCCTGTAGAAGGGAGGTGGCCACTGAACAAAGACACAGGCTAACTTCTGGTGGTGATAAGGCCTGTGGAGGAAATGTATGCGGAGCTGTGCTAGAGGATGGTTGCTTTTGCAGGGGTGGCCAGGGCATGCTGCCTTGTGGAGCAGGAGACAGTGAGCTAAGTCTGATCCTCTAGTAGCTGGCCAGGGAATGCTCTGAGGGAAGTGTTCTCTGCAGTGGGACAGGCAAATGCAGAGGCCACAGCACCAGCCCCTGCAACGGCTGCCTGTCTTCTGTATTCCGCAATCGGCTTCACCATACTTTCCATTTCTTGGATCCAACTCTCTCCTGGCCACTGCACTGTCCCTGTGTGCATGACAACCTTTGTAAAGCTGGTCCACGTTATTTTCTTACTCATCTGTTCTTTTTTTTTTTTTTTTTTTCTGAGGTAGAGTCTTGCTCTGTCACCTCTGTCACCCAGGCTGGGGTGCAGTGACGCTATCTGGGCTCACTGCAACCTCTGCCTCCCGGGTTCAAGTGATTCTCCTGCCTCAGCCTCCCAAGTAGCCAGAATTACAGGCGTGCACCACCATGCCTAATTTTTATGTTCTCAGTAGAGACAGGGTTTCACCATGTTGGCCAGGCTGGTCTTGAACTCCTGACCTCAGGTGATCCACCCGCCTCAGCCTCCCAAAGTGCTGGGATTACAAACGTGAGCCACTGCGCCCCACCCCTCATCCGTTCTGCACTCTCCTGTCTGCCTAGCAAGTCTCCACCCTCCTTTGCTCCTCCAACTGTGGTCCCTTATTCTAGGAAGTTGCCCCTGGTGGTTCCTGTTTCCCCTGGTCTGTCTCTGGGGTTCTTCTAGACTGAGTACTTGATTCAGTACCATCCTGCCTCCAACCCCACTTCGTCTTTCTAGATCAGTTGTGGCTCCTCAACAAACTTGCCCCTTTCCTAGGGCAAGAACCAGAACATTCCTCCTAGCACTGAGTTGAGCCATTCAATAAAACCTACGGATTGCCGGAAACCAAGAGGCATGTCTGCCCAGGCAGAATGGAAAATCCCCCGATGGGGGAAGGGCCGTGGAAATTTCTTCTTAACGTTCTCCTTCCAGATTTGGACATGCCCCAGAAAGCAGTCAAGCATTTGCTCAGTGACCTGCAAGAAGGCTCTGTTCTTCCCACCCCGAGCCCCTTGCCCTGCCCCAGTCTTGAACCCAGGGAGGGCGGCCGGGTGGGGCTGGAGGAAAACAGCAGCAGTGGCGGCTGGCAGCTGAGCTTTGCCTCATAGAATCTCTCTTAGGTGTCATCCAGTCCCATCCCCTCAGTTCAAAGATGAAGAAACAAGGGTCAGAGGAAAAATCAGGCAAAACCACAGGTCTCACTGTTCCCAGTCCAAGCTCTCTCCGTTATCCCATGTTTCTTGATTTCCTCATGTGTAAAACGGGAATAATAATAGTAGCTATTTTGTAGTTGGTGATAGGTTAAGTGAGTTGAAGACGCAAAAGATTCCATAAACATGGGCTATTTATCCTCTCCAGTCCTGCGCCTGCCCTTTCTTGCAGCCCCATGGTACAATATGCGGTTCTCAACCCTCTCCTCTGACTTCCTAGAACATCCTAGAATACTAGAAATCCAGAGCTCTCATCTGGCCCCTCACCACTTACCACCTTGTAGGAGTGGGTGCAGCAGGACTTGCCTGTTGAGGTATTTGGAGTGGGACTGGGGTGTAACAGGGCATGAAAGTGCTTGGAAGTATTGTGCACTGGTGGTGGGAATGTAAAATGGTGCAAACGTTATGGAAAATAGTATGGCAGTTTCTCAAAAGATGAAAAATCAAGTTACCATATGATCCAACAATTCTACTTCTGAGTCTACACCTAAAAGAAGTGGCAGCAGGGACTTGGCGAGATAACTATACACCCATGTTCATAGCAGCACTCTTCACAATAGCCAAAGGATGGGAGCAACCCAGGTGTCTGTGACAGATGAATGGATAGGCAAAATGTGGTGTGTGCATACAACAGAGTACTATGCAGACCGAGAAAGGAAGGAAACGCTGTCACGTGCTACAACATGCATGAACCATAAGGATATTATGCAAAGTGAAATAGGTCAGTCACAAAAAGACAAATACTACATAGTGGCCAGGCATGGTGGCTCACACCTGTATTCCCAGCACTTTGGGAGGCCGAGGTGGGTGGATCACAAGGTCAGGAGTTCAAGACCAGCCTGGTCAACTAGTGAAACCCCATCTCTACTAGAAAAATACAAAAATTAACTGGGCATGGTGGCATGTGCCTGTAATCCCAGCTACTTGGGAGGCTGAGGCAGTAGAATTGCTTGAACCCAGGAGGCGGAGGTTGCAGTGAGCCGAGATCATGCCACTGCACTCCAGCCTAGGCAACAGAGCAAGACTCCGTCTCAAAAAAAGAAAAAAAAAAAAAAGTCACAGCCAGGTGCAGTGGCTCACGCCTGTAATCCCAGTAACTTTGGGAGGCCGAGGCGGGCGGATCACCTGAGATCAGGAGTTCAAGACCGGCCTGACCAACATGGTGAATCCTCGTCTCTACTAAAAAATACAAAAATTAGCCGGGTGTGGTGGCATGCACCTGTAATCCCAGCTACTCAGGAGGTTGAGGCAGGAGAATTGCTTGAACCTGGGAGGCGGAGGTTGCGGTGAGCTGAGATTGTGCCATTGCACTCCAGCCTGGGCAACAAGAGTGAAACTCCATCTCAAAAAATAAAACATAAAATAAAATAAAAAAGACCAATACTACATAGTTCCACTTATATGAGGTACCTAGAGGAGTCAAATTTCTAGAGACAGAAATTAGAACGGTGGTTGCCATGGGAGGAGGAAATAAGTTGTTTAACGGGTACAGAGTTTCAATTGTAGAAGAGGGAAAATGTTCTGGAGATTGGTTGTACAACGATGTAAATATACTTAACACTACTAAATCATATGCTCAAAATGGTTCAGATGGCAAAATTTTTATTATGTGTATTTTACCACAATAGTAATAATAATAATAATAATAATAATAATAATAAAGTGCTTGGGCTGGGCGCAGTGGCTCATGCCTGTAATCCCAGCACTTTGAGAGGCCGAGGAAGGCAGATCAACTGAGGTCAGGAGTTTGAGACCAGCCTGGCCAACATGGTGAAACCCCAACTCTACTAAAAATACAAAAATTAGCCTGGTGTGGTGGCGGGTGCCTGTAATCCCAGCTACTTGGGAGGCTGAGGCAGCAGAATCACTTGAACCGAGGAGGCAGAGGTTGCAGTGAGTCGAGATCATGCCACTGCACTCCAGCCTAGGAGACAAGAGTGAAACTCTATCTAAATAATAATAATAATAATAATAATAATAATAAAATGCTTGAAAGTAGCCCAAATGGGCCTCTCCAGGAGATGTTGGACTTGAGCTGTCATGGTCTTTTTCATCCTTCCCACCTTCCACAAGTGTTCTTTTAGCATTTTCTATAAGTCAGGCACAAGGCTAGGCACACAAAAATTGACATTCTATTGGCCAAGACAGACAATAAATAAAATTTGAGCCAAAGTGATCATAGCTTCCTTTTGCTTTCCTTTTCTTAGTGAAATTTTACCATATTTACACTAAACAAAACCATAATTATGGAGCCATAATTTACTTTTTAAACTTCCAGAGCTTTTTTTTTTCTTTTTTTTTTTGAGACAGAGTTTCACTCTTGTTGCCCAGGCTGCAGTACAATGGCCCCATCTTGGCTCACTGCAACCTCTGCCTCCCGGGTTCAAGCGATTCTCCTGCCTCAGCCTCCCGAGTAGCTGAGATTACAGGCGCATGCCACCATGCCTGGCTAATTTTTGTATTTTTAGTAGAGATGGAGTTTCATCATATTGGTCAGGCTGATCTCGAACTCCTGAACTCAGGTGATCCGCCTGCCTTGGCCTCCCAAAGTGCTGGGATTACAGGCATGAGCCACTGTGCCCGGCCCAGAGCTTACTTTATATGCTTTTTTGGGAGTGTTAAATTTTTTTTAAATTGAAGTATAATTTGCATGTAGCAAAATGCACCCTTTTTTAGATGTACAATTCCATGAATTTTGACAAATGTATATTAAAAAAACTTTATTGATATAATTTACATATCACAAAATTCAATGGATTTTAGTATGTTCAGACTTCTGCATCCATCACCACAATCTGTCTTAGAATATTTTCATCACCCCAAAAAGTAACTTGAGATCCATGAGCCATCACCCACTCTTTTCCTCAAACTCCCAGCCCTAGGCAACCACTAACCTACTTTCTGTCTCTATGGATTTTCATATTCTGGACATTTCATATAAATGGAATCATGCAATATGTCATCTTTTGTGACATGCATCTTTCATTTAGGGTAATGTTTTGGAAGCTCATCCATGTTGTAGCATGTATCAGAACTGCGTTTCTTTTTATTGCCAAATAATGTTCCATTGTGTGGCTTTGCTACACTTTGTTTTGTCTGTTGATGGACATTTGGGTTGTTTCCACTTTTTGGCTATTATGAATAATACTGCTGTGAACATTTGTGTACAAGTTTTTTTGCGTAGACATACATTTTCATTTATCTTGAATGTATACCTAGAAGTGAAATTGCTAGGTCCTGTGGTAACTCTATGGTTAGCATTTTGAGGAACTGCCAAAATGTCTTTTTTTTTTTTGAGACAGAGTCTCGCTCTGTCACCCAGGCTGGAGTACAATGGCAAGATCCCAGCTAACTGCAACCTCCACCTCCCTACAACTTCCACCTACTGGGTTCAAGCAATTATCTTGCCTCGGCTTCCTGAGTAGCTGGGATTACAGGCGCCTGCCACCACACCGGGCTAATTTTTGTATTTGTATTAGAGACGGGGTTTCACCATGCTGGTCAGGCTGGTCTCCAACTCCCAATCTCAGGCAATCCACCTGCCTCAGCCTCCCAAAGTGCTGGGATTACAGGCGTGAGCCACCGTGCCCAGTCGCCAAACTGTTTTTCAAAGTGGCTGCACCTGGCCGGTGCAGTGGCTCACGCCTGTAATCACAGCACTTTGGGAGGCCAAGGTGGGCAGATCATCTGAGGTCGGGAGTTTGAGAACAACCTGGCCAACATGGTGAAACCCCATCTCTACTAAAAATATGAAAATTAGCCGGGCATAGTGGCTCCCACCTGTAATCCCAGCCACTCAGGAGGCTGAGGCAAGAAAATCGCTTGAACCCAGGAGGCAGAGGTTGCAGTGAGCCGAGATCGCACCACCGCACTCCAGCCTGGGAGACACAGGGAAACTCTGTCTCAAAAAAAAAAAAAAAAAAAATTAAAGTGGCTGCACCAATTTACATTCCTTCCAGCAATGTATGAGGGTTCCAGTTTCCCTGCATCCTCACTAACACTTGATATCCTCTGTCTCTGATTATTCCCATTCTGGTGTGTTGTGGTACCTCAGTGTAGTGTTGATTTTCATTTTCCTAATGACCAATAGTATTGAATATCTTTTCACAAATGGCTGTTGGGCACTTACATATGTTCTTTGGAAAATGTCTATTCAGATATTCAGATCCTTTGCTCATTGTTTAATTGAATTGTAAGAGTTTCTTATGCATTCTAGATGCAAATCACTTATCAAACAAATGATTTGCAAATATTTTCTTCCAGTCTGTGGGTTGTGTTTTCAATTTCATTCTTTTTTTTTTTTGGCTCCCTGTGGTTGGTATTTCAGTCTTTTCACTTTCTTGATGGTGCCCTTTGAAGCACAACTGTTTTTAATTTTCATAAAATTCAATTTGTCAGTCTTCTTTCTTATCATCTGTACTTTTGGAATCTTATCTAAGAAAGAATTGCCAGGCCAGCACAGTGGCTCACGCCTGTAATCCCAGCACTTTGGGACCCCGAGGTGGGCCGATCACAAGGTCAAGAGATTGAGACCATCCTGGCCAACGTGGTGAAACCCTGTCTCTACTGAAAATACAAAAATTAGCTGGGCATGGTGGTGCGCGACTGTAATCCCAGCTACTCAGGAGTCTGAGGCAGGAGAATTGCTTGAACCCAGGAGGTGGAGGTTGCAGTAAGCCGAGATCGTGCCACTGCACTCCAGCCTGGAGACAGAGCAAGACTCCATCTAAAGTAATAATAATAATAATAATTGCCTAATCTGAGATCATGAAGATTTACTCCTATATATCTTCTAAGAGTTTTATAGTTTAGCTCTTCCATTTAGACTTATGATTCACTTTCCACTTTGAGTTAATTTTTGTGTATATATATCTTTTTTTAAATTTTTATATTTTAGAGACTGGGTCTCCCTACGTTGCCCAGACTGGCCTTGAACTTCTGGGCTCAAGCAATCCTCCTGCATCAGCCTCCCAAGCAGCTAGGCCTACAGGCACATACCACATACCCAGCTATGTATATATACTTTAAAAAAAATCGGGTTTATTGATGTATAATTCACATTTTAAAAATTTATTTTTGGCTGGGCGTGGTGGCTCACGCCTGTAATCCCAGCACTTCGGGAGGCTGAATCGGGCAGATCACAAGGTCAGGAGTTCGAGACCATCCTGACCAACATGGAGAAACCCCGTCTCTACTAAAAACACAAAAACTAGCCAAGCATGGTGGCACACACCTATAATCCCAGCTACTCAGGAGGCTGAGGCAGAAGAACTGCTTGAACCCGGGAGGCGGAGGTTGCAGTGAGCCAAGATTGCACCACTGCACCCCAGCCAGGGCAACAGAATGAGACTCTGTCTCAAAAAAAAAAAAAAGAAAAAAAAAGAAATCTCAAAAATTAGCCGGGTGTGGCAGCATGTGCCTGTAATCCCAGCTACTCCAGAGGCTGAGGCAGGAGAATCGCTTGAACTCAGGAGGTGAGGTTGCAGTAAGCCAAGATTGCGCCACTGTACTCCAGCCTGGGCAACAGGGCTAGACTCTGTCTCAAAAAAAAAAATGTTTTTCCTGGGAAATTAGGGATAGGGAGATTTGAGTGTATGCCCATTTTCTCTTCTCCTTATGCCCCACGGTTTTACTTATTAAAAGTGTGTGTGATTATGTAGGTGTGTGTGATTATGTATGTACATGTGTGTATGTGTGTGAGAGAACTTTTTTTTTTTTGAGGTGGAGTTTCACTCTTGTTATCTGGGCTGGAGTGCAATGGCGCCATCTCGGCTCACTGCAACCTCCGCCTCCTGGGTTCAAGCGATTCTCGTGCCTCAGCCTCCTGAATAGCTGGGATTACAGGCGCCCACCAGCACACCCAGCTAATTTTTTGTATTTTTAATAGAGACAGCGTTTCACTATGTTGGCCAGGCTGGTCTCGAACTCCTGACCTCAGACAATCCGCCTGCCTCAGCCTCCCAAAGTGCTGGGATTACAGGTGTGAGCCACTGCGCCTGGCTGAAAGAACATTTTGATATCAGCTTCTTAAGGGTTCCTACTTACTTTGACTTTCTCTTGCAGCCCACATGGACCTATTAGTTATATAGTATATAGGGTGAATGAATAAATGAGTGACCAAGTGAATGCAGCCCACCAACCTCTACATTCAGAGCCACCAGCTTCACATGGCCACAGGCTGCATCTGCTGCCCCAGAAGTTTCCATGAAGCTGCCCATGGCTGGGATCAAGATGGAGGCTTCTCAGCTGGGCCCCTGCATGGACACGTCTAGGTTTAATGGTTTTCTAATTTGTGATTCCTTCATAAAAAGCCCTTCCATTTCGGGATAATTACAGAGTCCTGTAATGGTCTATTAATTGGGCCTGGTTTTTGTGCCCATGTTTCCTCAGCTTCCTCTGGGGTGCCCCAGCAGTACTTGGTTTCCTCCAGCAGCCAAAGTAGGATGTGGCTGACCCAGGCTGCACCTGAGCTGGGAAACTGGGAGGACTTGTCGGGGTTGAGCGGAAGGCCCCGGAGGTAGGAGACCACACACTGCTCATCTTAGTCCTGCAGATCCCTCACTGAGCTCCTCTGCCCCTTGGCATTTCCTCCTGATCCATGAGGTGGAATTAAAAGAATTTTTTTTTAAATGGATTCTCAATCTGTTGCCCAGTGGTGCAGTCTTGGCTCACTGCCACCTCCGCCTCCTGGGTTCAAATGATTCTCCTCCCTCAGCCTCCCGAGTACCTGGGACTACAGGCACACACCATCACGCCTGGCAAATTTGTCTATTTTTAGTAGAGACAGGGTTTCATCATGTTGGCCAGGCTGGTCTCAAACTCCTGACCTCAGGTGATCCACCTATCTCAGCCTCCCAAAGTGCTAGGATTACAGGTGTGAGCCACCACGCCCACCCTAAAGGAACCTTATATATAATGCTTAATATGTACCAGAATTAGAATAATGCAACTTAGAAGTATAGCTGTCTGAACATATTTCCCCCAAGTGGAGGGTTTGTTTTTCTTTCATGCTTTTTTTTTTTTGAGACTGAGTCTTGCTCTGTCTCCCAGGCTGGAGTTCAGTGGCGCGATCTTAGCTTACTGTAACCTCCGCCTCTGGGTTGAAGCGATTCTCCTGCCTCAGCCTCTCAAATAGCTGGGTCCACATGCACGTGCCACCACACCCAGCCAATTTTTGTATTTTTAGTAGAGATAGGGTTTCACCATGTTGGCCAGGCTGGTCTTGAATTCCTGACCTCAAGTGATCCACTCGCCTTGGCCTCCTAAAATGCTGGGATTACAGGCATGAAGCCACCGCGCCCAGCCTTTTTGTTTGTTTGGTTTTTGTTTTTTTGGTCTTTTTGAGACAGAGTCTTGCTCTGTCACCCAGGCTGGAGTGAGATCTGGACTCATTGCAACCTCCGCCTCCCGGGTTCACACGATTCTCCTGCCTCAGCCTCCCAAAGTGCTAGGATTACAGGTGCCCACCCATATGCCCGGCCTTATTTTTCTTTTGAATTTGTTAAGGTCATATGTTGACATGGCTGTTAAATATTTATTTATTTATTTATTTATTTATTTATAGAGTTCTCACTGTGTTGCTCAGGCTGGTCTTGAATTCTTGGGCTCAAGTGATCCTCCCACCTTGGCCTTCCAAAGTGCTGGGATTACAGGCATGAACCACTGGCGCCCAGCCAACATGGCTGTTAAGATGGTAACTTTGAAAAGCTGTTAGAGGAAAGTAAGACCAGAGGGAACAGGAATTAAAGGGTGGTCCCTATTAAAGGCACTTGCTGTGAAACTAGCCCTGCCATGCTCGGGCTGCCATCTCTATCCAGTCATGGGCGTCCTCTGCACATAGGGGGCCTTAGTAATGTTGTTATATATATCATTTCCTCGCTATCATTCCCACTTTACAGGTGAGGAAACTGAAGCTTAGAGAGGTAAAGTGACTGGCCCCAGCTCATTGGCTAGGAAATGGCTGAGCTGGGATCTGAATCCAGATTTCACTAATGCGAGTGGCTTTAGCCACTAACGACACTACCTGCCTTCCAGGACCTTAGCCTTTAATATTCCTCTAAACTAGGCGGTAGGCTGATGAAAAAAACCAAAAACCAAACAAACAAAACAACAACAACAACAACTCTTTCTAACCCTGCCGTCCTCTCCTCATAGCCTGAGAGTCTGAGGCTGGTGAGGGAATCTTATGTTCTCTGAGCTTAGAGAGAGGGCATGACCCAAGGCTCAGACAGCCAATGCTTAGTTAACCACTATGTGCCAGGCCTCAGGAGAACCTAGGGGTGTTCTATAGAGCTAGGGGGATACAAAACAAGTGCATACAATGAGATCATTGTATGCCATGTTTTCACACTGCAATTGCGAAAGATGGGGGGAGGGGAGGCAGGAAAGAGCCATAAAAAGGCTGGAACTTGCTCTAGGCCTTAAAGGAAGGACAGGGCTTGCCAGCAAAACTCAGGAACCATATCCTTGGTGGAAGGCACTAGAATGAGCAGAGTCTGGGGCTAGAGAACAGGGCAGTCCAGATTGACTTGCCCCCAATTAAAGGGAATGGTGGGAGGTAAGCCTCAGTAGGGAGTATAGGGCCCAACACCAAATGTCCTAAAAGACCAGCAGTGGAATCTGGCAATAGGGAACCGTTGCAGGTTCTAGAGCATTGACCCGATGAGGTGGGAAATAGGAATAAGTGAGGGAATCCTGTATGAAGGGAGGTAATCAGTACATATTTTCCAGGCCAAATAGGGCAATCTTTTTCCTTTCCTTTCCTTTTTCCTTTCCACTTGCCTTTCCTTTCCTTTTTTTTTTTTCTTCTTTCCTTCCTTTCTTTCTTTATCAGATAGGGTCTTACTAAATAGGACAATTTCTGAAAGCATTTACCAAAGTTGATTTTATGTGTAGGTCTTTATAAGCTTTCTTAGCTCTCCTGCTTAGCAACAAAGAAGCCTGCCCCATTTTCTCTTAGGGAGTCCAGTACCTGGGGCAAAGCTCCCTGCCATGTCTTAGCAGACTTCAGGACCCAGAACTGTCTTGGGCCTCAGCAACCCTCTTCCCTTTACTGTGAGACTCAAGCTACAGGGCTCCCACTTGCGGACCCTTCTGTCCTGCTGCAGGAGGATTTTCAGGCCCTGTGAGAATGAGGAGAGCCAGTTTGGCTCTGGGAGAGGGCATCTCAGCGGAGCTAGCTTGGGAACCCAAGCTTTGATTTGTCCTCAGTCTGACTATCTAAGAAAAGGTACGGTGCTGGGCTCAGCTGCCTCCTTGGCTTGGAGAAGGGCTAATGCTGACCAATCCATCCAGCTCAGGCTCCCAAATACCAACAAGACTCTCTACTCTGAAGACGGACAATTGTTTCCTTGCTTTTCTTTTGAGACTGGGGAGGCAGGGTCGTGAGCATTGGCACAGATTTCAGTTCCTGGGAAAGTTCCCTTCAGACTCAGCCCAGGTGTCAAGCTTGCTTTACTCCCAGCCCTGAATCTCAAGAGGCTGGGAGTGGACAAAGTCAGCCCTTATCCAAGAAGATGACCATTCCAGGGCTTGGGCCTCCATCCACTAATCTGTAAAACATTAAAAACCCCTGCCACCACCCACCCCTCACAGGGTGGCTATTAGGAGGATGTGCTAAGAAAATGGGTGTGAAGGCTCTCCTAACACTATTCTGGGCACCTTCTTCACTGTTCTCACCATCCATTTCCAAATGCACTTCTAACCCAAGTTTATCCGTTTTGGGGAACAAGTCACTCAGTTCTACCAAAGGGAGATGGGTCTTCCAAGTCATCATAAAGTTTAGGACCCTCCATTGGAATCTGATGTAAATGCAGATTCCTGGGGCCCTGGCCCAGATGCACTGAGAATCTCCAGCAGGGCCCATGTGATCTGATTACACACGCTCAAGTGGAAAAGCCACTGTTTTACAGTCTTGAGCAAACAAGGCCTGTCTGGGACCAGGAGGAGAAACAAGGGAGATAAAAACTCTCCAAAGGCCAGTTGGTGTGGGTGGATGTAATCCCAGGGAAGAAGGGGGAAAGGCCCTGGGCTTCATCTGCCCCAACCCCAATTTGCCAATTTTTCTGACAAGGAACTTAGGGCCCAGAATGCACAATGTATCTTTTGTTTTTAGAGTCAGGGTCTTGCTGTCACTCAGGCTGCAGCCTTGAACTCCTGGACTCAAGCAATCCTCTGGCTTCAGCATCCCAAGTGGCTGGGACAACAGGTGCACAGAGGGCGTCTGGGTGACCCAAGGCATCGTTAAGATAGGCCTGCTATTTCCTTGCTCTCTAAGCCCTTAGCACTTCTTCCCTCAACCTGTGCGTGTGCAAGGAGTTCTGCACCTGCCTGGTCCAGACTTCCTTCCAGTGGCAGCTCATGCCCCTCTTGGTTCCTTGTCCAGTGAGAGGCATGAGCTAAGTAGCCTTTTTCAAACTCCCCCTCTTAGTCTTTTTAAATCCAGAGATAAGATTTGTAATTTTCATGATGGTAGAACAACTGATTTTTTTCTCCCAGAAATAAAAAAGGTATTTTCTAGTTCTTTCACTGTTTATTAAAGACCTTGGGCTCAGTGGGCCCTCCTGTCTGGGCCTTCTAACCGGGGCAGCCAGGTGAGCTCTCCCTCTGGAGACTGGCTCGGTGGGAGGTCTGACTCACCCCCTACCTTCAGGGGTTTCCAGTGTGTTCTCCTAGTAGCTTCACCAACACAGGGCCAAGCGTTCTTGGCACAGACGGCACACGGTACACATACCTCTGTCACCAGGCTGGCAGGCAGTCCCGGAAAGAGATGGAGGAACACACAGGTGGACCCCAGGGCCTGATGAGACCTGCCTTTCACTAGCACCCATCTCCCTCCTTTTCACTTCATGGTACTGATGAGAGACTCAACCGTTTTAACAAACATGTTTATTAGAAAAGTAAAAAATATTGCATAGGTCTTAATACTTGAACATCAAGTGTATTCATGAACAGTGAGTATCTTATCTTCATGTAAACAGTTCTAGATGGAAGACCCAGATGGCACTCCTCCCAGGGAGGGGTTCCAGCCCCCACCTTCTCAGCCCCTCCCCTCCCAGCTCAACTCTGCAGTACACGATGGGGGAAGGTTTAAACGCAGCTCCCAGGTGTATTTTTTCAAGTGTCAAAGATCCCAAGTGATCCCTGACACCCACCCCTTCCTACTCTTACATTCATGCGTCTGTAAGATAGCTGCCTCCAACAGGTCAGTAGTGATGCTCCGATCAGAAAAACAAGATACAAAACAAACAACAAACACACTTGGTCCCTTCAGACCAGCAAGATACACAAACCACCTCCACGACCTCCCCCCTCCCTCCGGCTGCTCTGAGGAGCACGTGCCCCTTCACCCTGGGCCGGGCTGGGGCGGGAGCAGCCCAGCTGCTCTCTGGCTGTCACACCACTGTTAACTGTCAGTAACAAAAATAATAAGGTACATGCTACACACACATCCAGCTGGAAGCCTTGTTGGCCCCTAAGCCTTTGTTTCATGCTACAGTACTGAGGGGTATGTGTCCCCAGTGCACAGCCACTTGCACACAACTCAATGAGCTTCCTGGGAAACACTATTCCCCCACCTCCACCTTAGGTGGCTGCCTCAGTTTTCCAACCACAGGAATCAGTCCCTCAGCTCCTGCCTCTAGTCTCCACCCCAAAAGTTCAGTCGTCTCTGCCTCGGGGGGCACTGTCGGCCCCCTCAGGTTGAAGTTCAACACTCCTCAATGAGCAGCTGTTCCGAGCTGTACAGCTTCTTCTTGATGACTCGGAAGCCAGTGCTCAGCGTCAGGGACTGGCTGAAGCCAGGGAGGAAGGGAGAGTTGGCAGAGCTAAACAGCCCCTGGATCTTGGGCCAGAGTCGTGAGTCCAGGCGCAGCACGAGGGTCAGCTGGAAGGTGGGCACCAGGCTGGGGTCGAGTGCCAGCTGGCCCACGCTGTGGCAGCTCTTGCCCTGCTCCACGCAGACGTCCAGCAGCGCCCCCCGCAGGCCGCACGGCTCGCTGTAGGCCAGGCGCAATAGTTCTTTGCCCACCTGGCTTACCAGCTGGCCAGGCATCAGCAGGCGCGCAGGGCGTCGAGAGCCCAGCCGCGCCTGGGCCAGGCTCTCCTGCAGCAGCTGCATCAGGTTGGCACACAGGTGTTCATCCTCAGGGTCACTGAGCAGCTCGAAGTCGGGCAACGACACCCCATCCAGGTAAGCCGTGTCTGGAAAGGAGAGCACACAGGAAGGGGTATTAGAGCGGCTTCAAAACGAAACGCACAGGCGGGGGAGGTGCTGTTTCCTTAAGAAACCAACGCTCCTTCCCACTCCGTGCCTCAGTTTCCGCCTCACTCACCTTATACTCCAATTCCCCCTGCCCCAAGCAATCTGGGTCCCGATGGGATAGGAAGCCAAAGCGGCTCTGACCCCTTCCAGCACCGGGGCTTCCCCACCTTCCCGGCCCCTCGAGTCGCGTCGGCACCCGCCCACCGCTCACCTTCCTCTGGCCCGAAGCCACTGTTGCTGCTGTCCAGGGACTCGCAGTCCGAGCTCTCCAGGCTCGTGGAACGGTCAAACCCCTCCTCCCGGGCCGCCGACCCCCAGGCTGAGCGCGGCGGCCGATCTGGGGTGGAAGTTCGGGACAAGGACGAGGGCGAAGAGGAGGTGGACGACGACGAGAAGCGGTCCCAAAGGCTAGGCATGGTGAGGACAGACGCCAGGGCGTTTGCTGATGAACTCAAGAGTGCCGGAGCGTAGAAGCCGCTGTAAGACAAGAGGGAGACCGACCAGGCGTCAGTCTGGGGACCAGACCAGACCGCGAGCTCTAGGACCCACACACAGAAGGGACATTCACCAGCTAGCGCGGTCAGCGAGAACTGCTAAGACAAGTGCGTTCTGCCGCTTGAATGGGTGTGCTAACCGGTGCCAACCACCGAGAGCTGCCCAGACCCGTCCCAACTCCACACTCGCACCTCCCCCTTGGCCTGCTGCTCCCTAGCACCAGCGCGGAGCAGCCTATAAGGACTAGCGCGGCGAGGCCACGCCTTCTCTGCGCCACGACCCAATCCAGACCCGGGAGTGTGGCCCGCCTTGGCCAATGGACTCCGGGCGCACGTAAGCAACGTTCTCTCCTGCCTGGTGACAGCGGCCGGGCCCCGCCTCCATTGAGCCCCAGAAAGCTCGCAGTCGAACCCCGACCCACCGCCACGCCCCCTTTCTGGAAAGGATCCGCGGCGGCTGCAGCTGCCAAGGTCCCCGAGGGCGCTCGCGGCAGGGGAGGATCAAGGAAAGACTTGTTTATTATAGGGTTGCATTGCTGGGGGAGGGGACAGCCCGTGACCAGGCTAGGAGAGAGGCAGGGAAGCGTGAGGGGGCGGCGGGCAAGGAAAATGGTTGCCTCCAGCGTCTTGGATCCTAAAGCTTCGGGAACAACTGGGCACACACGGGGGGATGCCCGTGGGACGGCGGCGCAGGAGCAGACGTTAGCCCGGCCTGCCCTTGCGCCCTTACCCCCTCTATCCCTGCTTTGCAAAGGGTCGGGATATGGGGGTGGGGTCCACAGACTGGGAAGCTCCGGGCACCATGCTGCCCCTTCGCCCCTTCCCCAAGGCCCCACCTGCCCATCCTGGCTGTTACTCTACAGCCCAGGACATGGGTTAATGGGGATCCCTGCCTCCTCCCAAACCCTATCCGCTTCCACTTCCAACTGCTCCCAAAGGAGAGAGCTTGAGGAGAGTGGTTAGAGGAGTGTGGATGGGCCCGCGTTCATAACGCCCAGTGCAGGGATGGAAGCGAGGATTCACAGCAGTCAGACTCACAGACCCATCCTCCCGCCCCGCGGACTGCAGGCAGCGCAGCCGGGCTTCTCTGCCCGGGCGCCCCCCGGGTCCTAGCGCCCAGCGCTCGCCTAGCGCTTTGTGTAAAAGATCCAGACGGTTGCATCAGGACCGAGGACCAAGATCTCTGGAAAAGCCAGGGAGTGCAATGGCCATCCCCTGTTTCATCATTCAGGCGGGGCCGCAGGAAATCTGGCCTGGCAGCAGTGCTCGGAGTCTAACAGTGGTTGCTGAGTGTGGGTTGAGGTTGGGACGGACTCGACCTTTATTGCTCTAAAGGTTTATCAGTCTGGGACACGAGGACCCTGATGGAAGAGGGAGCCAAACTTACATCAGATGCCCAGGGCCCCAGGGGCGGGCAAGGAACCTAACCAGATGGGCGGGCAAGGAACCTAACCAGATAGGCGGGCCTTGCCTCGGGTCAGGCTTGCTTTCGCGTGACAAATAACACTTGCAGGAGATGTCAGGACACTGCCTTCCGCAACCCCCATCCCCACCCCAAGTTAGAAAAAAAGAAAAAGTTGACACTTAGGCCAAGACTTAGAACCTGAAAGAACCAGAATCCAAGCGCTGCACCCTACTCTTATTTGACAGGTGGGAGACCCACTTATGGAGACAAATTTATGGATTAAAAAAAGAAATCAGGGGATCCAGGAGACATCTTAAAGACAGCTGCAGAATGGAATAGTTTGTGAGCCACTGGGACTTTCACGGCCTTCTCTTCCCGTTCTTCAAGCTCTGTCACTTGTTGGAGACTTAAAGACACCAGATTGCTTAACAATGGGGATATAAAAATTAAAAATAATAAATAAAAAGACACTGGATCAAGGCGGCTAGTTGTTCTTGGAGGGCTGGAGTAGATGACATGCTTTTGAAATCACTCTTACAGAGGTGACCTGCATGGGTGTGTCTTCCTGCTGGCCAGAGAGAAGATCTGAATTAATCCATCAGGAACATTCACCTTTCCTCCAGGCTGATTTGGGTGGGACACCTAAACACCCTAAGGAAACAAGAGTTACGATGTTTTTTCTTCTTCTTCTTTTTTTTTTTTTTTTTTGAGATGGGGTCTCACTCTCTCACCCAGGCTGGAGTGCAGTGGTGCGATCTTGGCTCACTGCAAGCTCCGCCTCCCGGGTTCACACCATTCTCCTGCCTCAGCCTCCCGAGTAGCTTGAACTACAGGTGCCCACCGCCACATCCGGCTAATCTTTTGTATTTTTAGTAGAGACAGGGTTTCACCGTGTTAGCCAGGATGGTCTCGATCTCCTGACCTCGTGATCTGCCTGCCTCGGCCTCCCAAAGTGCTAGGATTACAGGCGTGAGCCACTGCGCCCAGCCTAATTTTTGTATTTTTAGTAGAGACAGGGTTTCACCATGTTGGCCAAGCTGGTCTCAAATTCCTGACCTCAGGTGATCCACCAGCCTGGGCCTCCCAAAGTGCTGGGATTACAGGCGTGAGCCACCAGGCCTGGCCTTTTTTTTTTTTTTTTTTTTGACAGAAAAAAAAAAATTCAGGAAAATGTGGAACACTGACCTAAAGAAAGCACAGGCTTTTTTTTTTTTTTTTCTTTTAAGTAGATATTCATAAGGAAAAGAATCTGGGTCTGGTTTGGAAAGGTCAGTTTATTAGGAATCATTTATTCATTCAACAAACACCATCAAGGCTGCCCAACAGTGTTCCAAGCACCTTTTTTTCATTCACTGTCTCCTTCTGTTAATAAAACAACTTGTCTCAAATGGGAAGGACTGGTTAATGCGCACTGAGTAATTTTCTTTTCAAAAGAAATCTATTAGTGTTATTGTCTCATTGTGTTTCTAAAAAGCGATTAAAAAAAAAAAAAAGAAGGCAGTCCTATTGTTGGAAGTGTTTCCTAAAGTAGGAGGGAGTGGGTTCCAGGGCAAAGTCTCCTGCAAGGAGGCCTGGCGGAGGCCTGGGGGAGTTGGGGGTGGTCAGTGTCTTCCCCTCTGACACCTGCTAAAACCCCTGATAGAGAAAAGGCCTGTCTGCCAGGAGAATCTCAAAGGTTGGGGGAGGGTAAAAGGGGGGTTCTTAACTGCTAGCCTCTCCCAGGAGCCAGAGTGCAGGGCCTTGGTCCGTCCTGTCCTGAGGTGGAGGGTAGATTCCCTTCCATCTGGCTGGAGCTGGAAAGACTTTGTAACCACCCTCCCTACACCGAACACCCCCTCACTCCACAGCTCTGCAAATGGGGCCCTTCTGGGCAGAAGGACTCTCCATCTCCTGGCCTCTGAACCAGACCTCATTGGAGCTCTCACAGAACCTAGAAACCCTGCATTTGGTGTCCACCCACCTGCTCCTCCTCCCCTCTGGCCAAGGTGGGCTTGTCTAGACATGCTTCCACCAGCAGCCTTGGCCACCCAACTCCGGCATCCCTTCCTCCAGGAAGCCTTCCCTAGCACCCTCATCCCGACACTCCATCCCTTAGGTGACTTCCTCAGGGCATCTTTCCAGCCTGTGCATATCTTTGTTGTTAATAATTCTTTCCACTTTGGTCTTCCCACTAGACAGTAAGCTACTTGAGGATGGCGCTCTACTCATCGTAACTTCAAGTAGCCAGCACTGTGCCCAGTACACAGAAAAGGCTCAGCAAATGTTCTTTGGATAAATACATGAATGAATGGATGAATGAATGGCTAGATGAGGCAAGAACGTGGCTTCCCTGGCTGTGGCGGCTCACACTTTTAACCCACACTCTTTGGAGGTGAGAGGATTACTTGAAGCCAGGAGTTTAGGACCAGCCTAGGCAACATAGTGAGACCCCGTATCTACAAAAAGTTTAAAAATTAGCCAGGCATGGTGGCTCATGCCTGTAACCCCAGCACTTTGGGAGGCTGAGGCAGGCAAATCACCTGAGCTCAGGAGTTTGAGACCACCCTGGGCAACATGGTGAAACCCCGTCTCTACTAAAATACAGAAAATTGGCCAGGCGCGGTGGTTCACGCCTGTAATCCCAGCGTTTTGGGAGGCTGAGGCAGGCGGATCACAAGGTCAGGAGTTCGGGACCATCCTGGCCAACATGGTGAAACCCCATCTCTACTAAAAGTACAAAAATTAGCTGGGCGTGGTGTCGCGTGCCTGTAGTCTCAGCTACTCGGGAGGCTGAGGCAGGAGAATTGCTTGAACCCGGGAGGTGGAGGTTGCAGTGAGCCCAGATTGCGCCACTGCACTCCAGCCTGGCAACAGAGTGAGATTCCACCTAAAAAAAAAAAAAAAAAGCCAGATGTGGAGGTGTGCACCTGTAGTCCCAGCGACTCAGGAGGCTGAGGCACGAGAATCACTTGAGCCCGGGAGGTGGAGGTTGCAGTGAGCCGAGATTGCACCACTGCACTCAAGCTTCAGCTACAGTGACTCCATCTCAAAAAAAAAAAAAAAAAAAAAAAAACGAAGAAAAGAAAAAGAAAAACCCTGTCTCTACTAAAAATACAAAAATTAGCCAAGTGTGGTGGTGCGGGGGGTGGAGGTTGCAGTGAGCCGAGATTGTGCCACTGCACTCTAGCCTGGGTGACAGAGTGAGACTCCACCTAAAAAAAAAAATTCTTGGCCAGGTGAGGTAGCTCACGCCTGTAATCTCAGCACTTTGGGAGGCCAAGGCAGGTGGATCACCTGAGGTCAAGAATTCAAGACCAATCTGGCCAACATGGTGAAACCCCATCTCTACTAAAAATACAAAAAAATTAGCTGGGCATGGTGGTGTGCACCTGTAGTCCCAGCTAGTTGGGAGGTTGAGGCAGGAGAATCACTTGAACCTGGAAGGCAGAGTTTGCAGTGAGCCATGATCTTGCCACTGCACTCAAGCCTGGGTGACAGAGCGAGACTCCGTCTCAAAAAAATAAATAAATAAAAAATAAAAATTAACTGGGCATGGTAGCACACATCTTTAGTCCCAGGTACTCAGGAAGCTGAGGTAGGAGCACCACTGGAGCCTGGCCAGGGTTACAGTGAGCTATGATGGTACCACTGCACTACAGCTTGGGTGACATAGTAAGACAAAAACAAAAAGCACATGGCTTTTTCCAGAATTGCAGACACCTGCATCTAGATTCCCAGGATCTAGTGGGGCCTATGGGATGCCTTCAAGAGGACCTTGATGCTACCTTTCCATCCTCTTTCTGGCAAGTGCTGCCAAGAGCCTTGGACAGATCTGACCACTTCCCTTCCTCCTCAGCTGGGGTCCGGGAATGGGGCTTCTAAGCCAATCCAGTTCTTCCTCTGGAATATAGTCACTACTGACCCCAGGAAACTGGGGAGAGACGTGAAATCTTGCAGAGGGCTGATCTGTTATAGGGAATTTTTTTTTTTTTTTTTTTTTTGAGACAGAGTTTCGCTGTTTCGCTCTTGTTGCCCAGGCTGAAGTGCAATGGCACGATCTCGACTCACTGCAACCTCCGCCTCCTGGGTTCAAGTGATTCTCCTGCCTCAGCCTCCTGAGTAGCTGGGATTACAGGCATGCGCCACCATGCCCAGCTTATTTTGTATTTTTAGTAGAGACAGGGTTTCTCCATGTTGGTCAGGCTGGTCTCGAACTCCCAACCTCAGGTGATCCACCCGCCTAGGCCTCCCAAAGTGTTGGGATTATAGGCGTGAGGCACTGCACCCGGCCTTTTTTTTTTTTTTTGAAACAGAGTTTCACTCTTGTTGCCCAGGTCTCAGCCTCCTGAGTAGCTGGGATTACAGGAAGGAAGGAAGGAAGGAAGGAAGGAAGGAAGGACGGGAGGGAGGGAGGGAGGGAGGGAAATTAACCATTTCAAAGTGAACAGTTAGTTCAGTGGCATTTAGTACACTCACAATGTTGTGCAACCACTACCTCTATCTGGTTCCAAAACATCTTCCTAACTCCCATGGAGGTCCTTTACCCATGAAGCAGTCACTCCCCTCAGAATGCTTTGAAGTTGAAATGTTCCCTTGTTGGTAGAAGTAGGGCTGGGTGTGGAGGCTCATGCCTGTAATCCTAGCACTTTGGGAGGACAATGTGGGAGGACTGCTTGAAGCCAAGAGTTCAAGACCAACCTGGCCAACATAGCGAGACCCCCCAATCTCTACTTTTTTTTTTTTTTGAGACGGAGTCTTGTTCTGTCGCCAAGCTGGAGTGATCTCAGCTCACTGCAACCTCCGCCTTCCGAGTAGCTGGGACTACAGGTGCACACCACCATGCCCAGCTAATTTTTTCATATTTTAGTAGAGATGGGGTTTCACCATTTTGGCCAGGATGGTCTCAATCTCCTGACCTCGTGATCCGCCCGCCTCGGCCTCCCAAAGTGCTGGGATTACAGGCGTGAGCCACCACACCTGGCCTATTTTTTTTTTTTTAATTAAAAAAAAAGAAGAAGAAGCAGGGCTGCCTCTTTGCACAACTCCAGAGGATGCTGCTACCATTAGAGTCTGCATGAACATGTGTCTTCTGGAGAGTAGTGCTCCAGGGAGCACTCATCACATAGACACAATGTGCAACATGGCAGCCGCAAGACAACCCTGGTGGGGAGACTCGCTGATCTCTGAGCAGGAGTGGGCTGGTGTCATGTCCCAGGTGACTCAGGCCTCTGGAGTTGGTGATCAGGCCCCACGTCCCAGTGTCTGTGGCCAGGGCCCTGACCATGCATAAACCCTGCCTCTTCCAGGATTGCGCTCCATCAGAATAGAGCGCAATGCCGCAGCCTGCAATTTAAAGTCAATGAGCACTCACTCCCGGCCACCTGCCCCCCTCCCCGTTCAGGCGGTTCCGTCTGGAGCACCAGTTCCCAGGGCCTCGGTCTGGCAAGTCGCCCTGGTCGGGTTTGGGAAGTTGAACCAGATCTTGGGGTGGGGGTGTGATTCCAAGAACCCCAGAATTCAGGATGGAAACCCCTGAAGGCCAGCCAGCTCGCTCGCATGCCTCTGTTTGGGGCGCCTCTGCAGCCCTTTGGAAATTTCTCATTGCGGCTGGTGGAAGTAGCTGGTGGAGGAGCCTGTGGGTCGAGGCATGAAGGGGAAGGTGAAGCATTGGGAGGAGGTGGAAATGAGAAGCCAGCAGAAGTGTTCCCAGGATTCTGTGGCTTTCTTGAAAAACAACAAACAGCTTGGTCAAAATAGCATGATTATAAATGCACCTGGTTTAGGAGGCTTGTGAAAAGCTGAAGTGAGGGCCTCAAGGAGGATTTTGACTATCCTACTGGAGGGAGAGTTAAAAACTCAGTGAGGAGTCTTTGCAAATGAGGCTGCTTTTTGAAATGGAAATACTAACAATACAATGTATTGAGCAGTCTTTTTTTTTTTTTTTTTTTTTTTTTTGAGACGGAGTCTCACTCTGTCACCCAGGTTAGAAAGCAGTGGCACGATCTCCGCTCACTGCAACCTCCGCCTCCCAGGTTCAAGTGATTCTCTTGCCTCAGCCTCCTGAGTAGCTGGGACTGCAGGCATGCGCCACCACGCATGGCTAATTTTTGTATTTTTAATAGAGACGGGGTTTCACCATGTTGGCCAGGCTGGTCTTGAACTCCTAATATCAAGTTATCCGCCTGCCTCAGCTTCCCAAAGTGCTAGGATTACAGGCATGAGCCACTGGGCCTGGCCTGTATTGAGCAGTCTTTCAAAGCAGCTTTTAAAAATCTGTTGTCCAGACCGGGCGCAGTGGTTCATGCCTGTAATCCCAGCACTTTGGGAGGCTGAGGTGGGCGGATCACCTGAGGTCGGGAGTTCGAGACCAGCCTGACCAACATGGAGAAACCCCCATCTCTACTAAACATAGAAAATTAGCCGGGCGTGGTGGTACATGCCTGTAATCCCAGCTACTAGGGAGGCTGAGGCAGGAGAATCGCTTGAACCCAGGAGGCAGAGGCTGTGGTGAGCCGAGATCGTGCCATTGCACTCCAGCCTGGGCAACAAGAGTGAAACTCCATCTCAAAAAAAAAAAAAAAAAAAAAAATCTGTTGTCCAAGTATGCCCCGAGGAACAAATATAGTGCCATTCTACAGATGTGGACATTGAGGCTCAAAGTGAGAGTCCCGTAATCCCTCCGTGAACCAGTGGCTTTCATTTCAAGTCTGATTAATAATTAGAATCAGGCTGGGTGTGGTGGCTCATGCCTATAATTCCAGCACTTTGGGAGGCCAAGGCGGGCGGATCACGAGGTCAGGAGTTCAAGACCAGCCTGGCCAACATGGTGAAACCTGATCTCTACTAAAAATACAAAAATTAGCCAGGTGTGGTGGGACACCCCTGTAGCCCCAGCTACTCAGGACGCTGAGGCAGGAGAATCACTTGAACCCAGGAAGCGGATGTTGCAGCGAGCTGAGATCACGCCACTGCACTCCAGCCTGGGCAATAGAGTGTGACTCCATATCAAAAAAAAAAAAAAAAAAAAAAATTAGAATCAGCTGAGGAGCTTGTAAAACCGAGATTCTCATCTCCTCAACCCCCATTCTGATTTGGTAGCTCTGGGTGGGGTCCTTAGGAGCAAAATTCTCCAGGCGATTCTGATGCTTTTCTTTAGTTGGGGTGCTTATTGACCTCTAGGAAAGAAAGATAGGCCTGGGTAGGTTAGGGGTGGGTGAGAGCTTGCAGCTGTGTAGACAGGGCTCACACGTGACAAAGGTGAGCTCACAGACAACCAGTTCTGCCTGGTTCTGCCTGGGGTCCTAGGTTTCCCAAGAAGTCATTTCCTCTGGGGAGAGGGCAGGGCGGTGGGAACCCCACAAAGGGCTAGGTTGATAAACCACCCATGCCAAGGGATAAGGGTTTTGAGAGCTGAGAGAGTAGCCTGAGGATTCTGGCAGACCTCTGTATCCCAGCAGTAGCAAAGGCACAGACAGCCTACCAGACTTCATGCAGCCCACCCGTCTCCAGCCCACGCGGTCAAATGAGTTGTCCTAGGGACCCAGCCAGGCCTGGAACCTCGTCCTTCTGACTCCAGCACTGTCTCTTTTCTCCTCACCTGCCCCACTGGCTGTCAGGAAGGAATCCCATCCACTTAGAGGCCAGGTTTCTGCCAGCCATTACTAAGATCCCTCTCCAATCCTGGGTTCTGAATCCTTGTGAGGAGAGAAAGCAATGAAGTGCAGGGAGGGCTAGGCAACCCCCTCTCTCTAGTGAGTCTCTTAAACCTCATCTAGCTCAGGCCCTGTGGGGTGAGAGGATAGGAGTCAGCAAACCTGAGCTGCAGGCTGTTTGGCCACTAAGGATGGATCGGATTCTGGGCTGTAGCCCAGAAGCAGCCCCCAGGAAGCATACCATGTCTTTGAAGCCCAGAATTTTTATTGCATATAACACAATTTTGCATTTTATTATATATTTTTTCTGTGTTAATTTCAGTAGCAAATGTTTAGATTACTTACTAGTTAAATTACTCAATTTCTCCCTCCAAAAAAAGAAAAAAACTTTTTTTTTCTTTCTTGAGACAGAGTCTCACTCTGTCCTCCAGGCTGGAGTGCAGTGCCGATATCTCAGCTCACTGCAACCTCTGCCTCCCGGGTTCAAGCGATTCTCCTGCCGCAGCCTCACGAGTAGCTGGGATCACAGGCATGCGCCACCACGCCTGGCTAATTTTTTTATTTTTAGTAAAGACAGGGTTTCGCCATGTTGGCCAGGCTGGTCTCGAACTCCTGGCCTCAAGTGATCTGCCTGCCTCGGCCTCCCAAAGTGCTGGGATTACAGGCGTGAGCAACCAAGCCCGGCCTTCATACCTCAGTTTTGAAAACACAGAACTAGAGAATCTCAAAGACCTCTTCAACCTCTACAAGGATCATAGCAAAGGAGAAAGATATAATAAATTCCATGGAGCTGCTTTCCCCAAAACCCCAGGCCTAGCCCATAAGACTCTCTGCAGGAGGCCTGCCAGAGAAGGTAGAAATGCGCATTTCAGCCATTTCAGTGCTTTTGTCTTTTGAGGGCTTCCAATTGGTTTACAATATGGAAATATTGTTGATATCCATATAACAAAGGGGGAAGCAGGGATGGGGGTTTTTCCACCAACCTAGGGAGTATGTGACAGGGGATGACAGAGATGATCAGGACCTGCCACAGTTGGGAAAGCCCAAACCCAGGCTCATCATTTGTCTGGACAGCAAAATGAGCTCACTCTGTTGTTGCTGTTTTTCCTTCTAGAGAAGAAAGGAGACCAGGAGGACCTGTCTAGCCTCTGCGTTTCCCAAAGGGCTGGGGTGAGTAGAGCTAGATCAGCAGAGAGAAGGGTCAGCCTTCTCACTGTCAGGATTCTTCTGTCAGTAGAATGAACCTTAAAAATCTTTTCTTTTTTCTTTTCTTTTGAGATGGAGTTTCGCTCTTGTTGCCCAGGCTGGAGTGCAATGGCGCAATCTTGGCTCACCGCAACCTCCGCCTCCCAGGTTCAAGCGATTCTCCTGCCTCAGCCTCCCTAGTAGCTGGGATTACAGGCATGTGCCACCACACCTGGCTAACTTTTTTGTATTTTTTAGTAGAGATGGGGTTTCTTCATGTTGGTCAGCCTGGTCTCAAACTCCCAACCTCAGGTGATCTGCCCGCCTCAGCCTCCTAAAGTGCTGGGATTACATGCGGAGCTACCATGCCCAGCTAAAATCTTTTAATGTTAAGATAAGCAGGTCCTAAGAGAGCACTCCTTTCAGCCCCCAACCTCCCCACTTTATGGACAACGAACTGACAGGGCAGGCAGCCTTAGGAGGTTCCAGGATCTCCCTCTCTCCTGGCAGTTAGGCCCCACTCAATCCTCTGGAACTTTCTTCTCCCTGGCTTTGGTCTCCTTCATCACCCTTCTGCGATGCCTCTAACCTCACTCAGAAGTGCATTTTTATCTCCAGTGGCCTTAATAGTCAAAGGCTTGGGAAACTCAGGTCTAGGCAAAAGGCAGCTGCTCAGGTCTGCATGCTGAGCCTCTCTCTGGAACACCTGGGCTGGCAGGAAATGGGAGCTGCCAGCCCACCTGGCAATTTGCCATCTCTTCACAAAGATCTTTTTTTTTTTTTGAGGTGGAGTCTCACTCTGTCGCCCAGGCTGGAGTACAAGTGGTGCAATCTCAGCTCACTGCAACCTCTGCCTCCCGGCTTCAAGGGATTCACCTGCCTCAGCCACCCGAGTAGCTGAGATTACAGGAATGCACTACCACGCCCGGTTTATTTTTGTATTTTCAACAGAGACTGGGTTTCACTACGTTGGCCAGGCTGGTCTCAAACTCTTGACCTCAGGTGATCTGCCCCCTTCAGCCTCCCAAAGTGCTGGGATTACAGGCGTGAACCACCGCACCAGCCTCCTCACAAAGATCATTGACCCTTATGGAGCGCTTCAGGATTCTAAAAACACTTGCACAGGCCGGGCATGGTGGCTCACGCCTGTAATCCCAGCACTTTGGGAGGCCAAGGCAGGCGGATCATGAGGTCAGGAGTTTGAGACCAGCCTGGCCAAAATAGTAAAATCCCGTCTCTACTAAAAATAGAAAAAGTTAGCTGTGCGTGCTGGCAGGCGCCTGTAACCCAGCTACTCGGGAGGCTGAGGCAGGAGAATCGCTTGAACCTGGGAGGTGGAGGTTGCAGTGAGCCTAGATCGCGCCATTAGACTCCAGCCTGGGCAGCAGTGTGAAATTCCGTCTCAAAAAAACCAAAACAAACAAAAAAACACACTTCTATATTTTTTAGGGCTTTCATAACTTTTTTTTTTTTTTTCATTTTGAGATGGAGTCTTGTGTTGCCCAGGCTGGACACAATCGTGGCTCACTGCAACCTGTCTCCTGGATTTAAGCGATTCTCCTGCCTCAGCCTCCTAAGCAGCTGGGATTACAGGTGCCCACCATCATGCCTGGCTAATATTTGTATTTTTAGTAAAGACAAGGTTTCACCATGTTGGCCAGGCTGGTCTTGAACTCCTGACCTCAGGCGATCTGCCCGCCTTGGCCTCCCAAAGTGCTGGGATTACAGGTGTGAGCCACTGCACCCAGCTTTATAACTTTTTGTCTTTTTCCGCATGTTCTAAAGGATTTTCATAACTTTGTTAATAAAAATAACAACTGGAGGCTGGGCATGGTGGCTCATGCCTGTAATCTCAGCACTTTGGGAGGCCAAGGTGGGCAGATCACTTGAGTCCAGGAGGTCAAGACCAGCCTGGCCAACATGGTGAAATCCCACCTCTACTAAAGAGACAAAAAGTCAGCTGGGCATGGTTGCGTGTACCTGTAGTCCCAGCTTCTTGGGAGGCTGAGGTGGGAAAATCACTTGAGCCCAGGAGGCTGAGGTTACAGTGAGCTGAGATTGTGCCACTGTACTCCAGCCTGGATCAAAAAGCAAGACTCTGTCTCAAAAAAAAAAAAAAAAAAAAAAAGACTTAGGCTGGGCAGTGGCTCACACCTGTAATTCCAGCACATGATTTGGGAAGCTGAGGCGAGTGGATCACTTGAGGCCAGGAGTTTGAGACCAGCATGGCCAACATAGTGAAACCCTGTCTCTACTAAAAATACAAAAATTACCCAGGTTTGGTGGCGTGCACCTGTAATCCCAGCTACCTGGGAGGCTGAGGCAGGAGAATCACTTGAACCCGGGAAGCGGAGGTTGCGGTGAGCCAAGATCGTTCCACTGCACTCCAGCCTGGGTGATAGAGTGAGACGCTATCTCAAACAAAAACGAAAACCAACAAAACAAAAATAAAGTCCTGGTACGGTGGCTCACACCTGTAATCCCAGCATAATACTGGCCTGGTACAGTGGCTCACATTTGTAATCCCAGCATTTGGGAGGTGGAGATGGGAGGATTGCTTGAATCCAGGAGTTCAAACCAGCCTGGGGCAAGTTGTGAGACCCCCATCTCTACTAAAAATTAAAAAACAACAACTAATATATGTGTGTAGAGTTTGTAGGCAGGACAGACCTCATCAATGTCACTGCACAGGTGAGAAAACTGAGATTCAGATAGGTGCAGTGGGTCACATAGTGTCAGCAAGGCTGGAGCTAGGACTCTACATCTAGGCTCATTTCCTGATCCCAGGCAACCCATACTCTTAGTTGTAAACTAAAGGGGACTGTAAATGCTGGAAAGCGGGGGGTCGATGTTGTAGGGTGGGGTGTAGAACAGTTGGAGTGATCTTCTGTTATCGTTAAGAAGATGTTGACCCAAGAGACTTTCTCTAGGTCAGCCCTTGTTTTATCTGACCAGGTTCTTCCTCCCCCTGCAGAATTCAGCAGCACCTAGCAGTGCTGACTCAAATGGCAAGGCCGACTGACACTCGAGGGGTTTCCCTTTAGCTGACACCCTCAATCCCAGAAGTGACAGTGATTCTGTTACCACATCCCCCTCTGGGATCCTCCCCCTGGGAGCTCTGGGGTCCCATAGGAAGGCCACTCTGGGAATTGCTGCCTGTGAAGAGGGGCCCTTCCCCACCCCAGTTGTCCCGTATGTAATCCACAAAGGGCCAGACTCTGGCATAGGCACCCAGGAGCCATTGCTGATTTTTTTGTACTTAAAAGTAGCCGCACAGAAACACAAAACTTTCAGACTCTGCTCCGGGAACTGGTGCACGCAAGAGCTTAACTGATTTCGCCGCGGTCTGCGGTGGCTTGTCTGGGGCCAGCGGGATGGGGGAAGGGAAGACCTCCCCCCCCAGCTCGCTCTCCCCTCCCTCCACAGCGGAGGTGCGACCTCAACGGAGCACTGCCGCCGAGGTGACAGATGCAGAGCAGCTGACTGGGGGGAGGGTCCGATCTCCGTCGACCCCCTACTGGGGGAAGCGGGGGACGTGACTTGGAGAACGTGCGACTGAAGAACGGGAGGAGGATAGAGGGAGAGGGGGAAACGGGGAGGAGGGCGGGGCTGGCCCTGGCCCCGCCCACCCTCGGAAGGACGGCGGCTCCTCCCACTGCCCGGGAGGAGGGCAGCCAGGCCACAGAGATGCTGAGCTCAGCATTTGGGGCCCCGGCGGCTGGGTGGGGGCAGGGCGCAGGGTTGGCGCCTTTCTGGTGAGAGCCCTAGAGGGGAGAGAGGGGGAGGAAGGGAGAGAGGGAGAGGGAGGGAGAGGCCGAGGAGGCCCTCACACCCCTGAGGCTGTAACTCTTCTCCAACCGGGTGGGTCGTGCTAACAAAGCGGTCTCTGTTGGGGAGGGGAAGGCTTCCTGGGTGTGCGCAAACCCTAAGGGATAGGGGGAAAGAATGTCTGTGACTCACTACCCTAAACCCTGACTTAGCCCCGAGAACTCACGTCAGAGAGGCCAAGCCTTTGTGCCCTCTGACCCCAGGATTGATTTGGTGGAGGGGGCGCAGGGCTGCCCCTGTAGGGCTGCAGTCCCTACTGCCCTGGCTGCTCCAGCTAGTGCAGGAAGGAGTTGTATTTAAGGCAACCTTGAAAAGTGCAGGGGGCATCAGCTTGGGAAGGGAAGCAAGGAAAACCTTTGTACCCACCTGGCACAAATGGCTACCCAGGCCAGGCGGGTGGGTGGCTATTTTTGAGCTGACCTACATACCTATTTGCCTCTTTATCTTTTTATTATCACACATGGTTATTATGGGAGCTTTTCTTCAGCACTTAGTGCAGCTGATGCGTTCGTTGAGGGCTGCACAATAAGGTGTGTTGCCTCCCTCGCCAGGAAGTTTTAAGAGTGTCTGGGCCAGGAAAGAAGGTCATCAGTAGGCCTGCAGCAGCTTCCCCAAGCTCTTGCCACATGGAGCAGGATCCTGACCCTGACACCCCCATCCAAAGCTGGTCGCCGTGGAGGCAGATGATGACATTCAGATTTGACAACAGGGTCACTGGGTTTTGCTGGGGCCTGAAGCCCCTCAGCCTCTGAGTCTTGTTGCTTGCAGAGGCTGACTCCATAGTCCTACAGCCAGCCCCACACTATGGCTTTGCTGCATAGATGGAGCAAGGGATGCTCATCTGCAGTTGAGTTGTGGGTAGAACTGGTTTGGGATTTACTGCTCTGATTTTTCTTAAGTAGAAGCAAGGAGAGCCTGGAACTTTCTGTTTATTTTACCTCTGTTCAGCCTCACTAGGACCTCCCTCTCCAAACCTTTTAATAGCTCCCCATTGCCTTTAGAGCCAGTCTGGCTGCTTAGTTCAGCCTCACAAGCCTCGGGGGCAGGCTCTAGATTCATTTCCCACCCACAGCCCAGAAGGGGAAAAACACATATGGTTCTAATTATATCTGAAACGCTCTTAAATTTTCCATAAAGTACAGTATGCATGGCTTTGTGTATACAACTTTGCATAGTAATATGTATGTAGATATGCAAAATATATACAGCCACATAAGGTGGATCATAAAGAGAACATCAACAAAGGATAAGCATATAATTCACAGTATTTTAATCATGCCAAAGACAGACACAGAGACCTGGAAGTGAGACTGGCAGAGGTCACAGCAGATTTTTCTCTTCTCTCATCTGGTGCTCCCACTGGGATAGGAAATCTTTGGCCCTGAGAAAAACGGATGCCTGTACTCCTTAACAAGCTCTTTTTTGAAAAAAAAAAATTTAATTAATTTATTTTTTTGAGGCAGGGTCTTGCTCTGTCCCCCAAGCTGGAGTGCAGTAGTGTGATCTCAGCTCACTGCAACCTCTACCTCCTGGGTTCGAGTGATTCTCCTGTCCCAGCCTCCAAAGTAGCTGGGATTACAGGTGTGTGCCACCCACCCGGCTAATTTTTGCATTTTTAGTAGAGATGGGTTTCACCATGTTGGCCAGGCTGGTCTCAAACTCCTGGCCTCAAGTGATCTGTCTGCCTCAGTCTCCCAAAGTGCTGGGATTGCAGGCATGAGCCACCATGCCCAGCCATAATTTACCTTTCCCAGATTCCCTGTGCCCGGTGAGATGCCATTTCTGTGGGGTCCCAAGTGGCTTCCCTTCCAGCTTGCTCCTACCTTCACACCAATTACTCTTCTTCAGTGTGCTTCCCACCCTATAGCTGCAGCTCACACTCCCAGCTTGTGTTAAGCTCCAGGTCCTTTGAGAAGCCCTCCTTGAACAGGCTTGGGAACCCCCTTGTTCCCCTGCTGGAGAATTCAGGGTAGGGAGTCCATCCCAGGCCTGGTGCCCTGGAAGCCTGTGCTCAATCACACAGCTGTGCTTGAGTATGAGTTGCTTGCTCTCTTCTCCTTCAATAGCTTTTTTTTTTTTTTTTTTAGATGGAATCTCACTTTGTCACCCAGGCTGGAGTGCAGTGGTGCGATCTCAACTTACTGCAGCATCCGCCTCCTGGGTTCAAGTGATTCTTGGGCCTCAACCTCCTGAGTAGCTGGGATTACAGGCACCCGCCACCATGCCCAGCTAATTTTTGTGTTTTTAGTAGAGATGGGGTTTCACCATGTTGGCCAGGCTGGTTTCGAACTCCTAACCTCAGGTGATCTGCCCACCTTGGCTTCCCAAAGTGCTGGGATTACAGGCGTGAGCCACCGTGCCCAGCCCAGTAGCTAATATTGAAAGGATCCTATCCTGGGTCTGATGCTCCACCAGATTGTAAACTCTTTCAGAGGTCATATATTTTAAATCTTTTTTTTTTTTTTTTTTTTTAGACGGAGTTTCGCTCTTGATGCTGAGGTTGAAGTGCAGTGGCTGGATCTCGGCTCACTGCAAACTCCACCTCCTGGGTTCAAGCGATTCTCCTGCCTCAGCCTGCTGAGTTGCTGGGATTACAGGCACACACCACCATGCCCAGCTAATTTTTTTGTATTTTTAGTAGAAACAGGGTTTCACCATGTTGGCCAGGCTGGTCTCGAACTCCTGATGTCAGGTGATCTGCCTGCCTCAGCCTCCCAAAGTGCTGGGATTACAGGTGTGAGCCACCAAGCCTGGCACATATTTTAAATCTTAAAACAAAAAAAAATTGTTTTTATTTTTAAAATGTTTGGTAGAGACAGGGTCTCACTGTGCTGACCAGGCTGGTCTTGAACTCCTGGTCTCAAGCAATCCTCTTGCCTTGGCCTCCCAATATATGTATTATAAGTCTTTTTTTTTTTTGAGATGGAGTCTCACTCTATCACCGAGGCTTGAGTGTAGTGGCACAATCTTGACTCACCGCAACTTCCGCCTCCCGGGTTCAAGTGATTCTCCTGTCTCAGCATCCCGAGTAGCTGGAATTACAGGCACGTGCCACCATGCCCATCTAATTTTTGTATTTTTAGTAGAGACAGGGGTTTCACCATGTTGGCCAAACTGGTCTCAAACTCCTGGTCCCTAATAATCCAACTACCTCAGCCTCCCAAAGTGCTGGGATTACAGTCATGAGCCACCGCACCCAGCTGTCTTATATAAATCTTTAAATACCCTCTACCACCACCACTATAGTTCCCCCCAACGCACCCACACACACCCCTGTCCCAGTGTTGGGATATATACAGTATATACTCAACAAGTGTTTGACCCAGAATTGAATGGAACTGGAGCCCACATGTGACTCAAGGTCAATGTGGAATCAGCAAGAAATCTCCCTGACCCCTCCCAGGCGGTGGGGAACTCTACTCCCTCTGAACTTGGCCAGCACTTATTATTGTCACAGAAAGTTAAAACTGAAAGGGGGATTCCCCTTCTTGTACATTTGAGGAGAAGAAAGGGGAAGTGTCCAGAATCTGGTTCCAGTGTGGGAACCAGATCCCACGGTCTGCTGGTATCTCTCCACTGCAGCTTGTTACCTCTTCAGAGGGGGCTTCCCGGGTTGCCTGCAATCCCTTCTTCTCCCCTGCTGTTTCTTTTCAAAGCACTAATTCCCTTTGTAATCATTCATTCATCTATCTCTGTGGATGTCCAATGCCTGACTTTCCCACTACACTGCAAGCTCTAAGAGGTCAGGGTCTATATCTATTTTGTCCTGGATCTCCTGGTGCCCTGCACAAAAAGCCCAGCCCACAGAGTTTCCAATGATAATATATGGGGGAAAAAAAAAAAAAGAATGAGGCCAGGCGTGGTGGCTCACACCTGTAATCCCAGCACTTTGGGAGGCAGAGGTGGGTGAATCACCTGAGGTCAGGAGTTCAAGACCAGCCTGGCCAACATGGCAAAACCCTGTCTCTACTAAAAAAATACAAAAATTATCTGGGCGTGGTGGTGCACGCCTGTAATCCCAGTTACTTGGGAGGCTGAGGCAGGAGAATCGCTTGAACCTGGGAGGCAGAGGTTGCGGTGAGCCAAGATCATTCCACTGCACTCCAGCCTGGGTAAGAGAGTGAGACTGTGTCTCAAAAAAAAAAAAAAAAAAAGAATGAGTATCCATATGGCCTGTGAACCTCCGTACATTTCCCCAGGGCAGTGGTGAGACTGGCTCAGAAAATGCTGAGTTGATGTGTCTTGAGAGTTCCTTGCCAGGAGCTCCAAGGCAACACCTGGTCTTGAGCAGCTTAAGGTATATGGGGGCGATAGACACCTAGTGAATAACCCTACCACCAGGAAGAGGTTTATACTGGGGATAACAAATCAGATTGGGGATTGGAATCTAGCAGTGGTGGAGGGCAGATTAGAGGTTGGAGACCTAAGGCAGGGAAACAATTAGGTCATGATTGCAAAAACTGAAAACCACCTAAGTGTCTCTGGTAGGAAAACAGTTAAATAAATTACAGTACATCCCAATCATGGGAAATTATGTGGGTGTTAAAAAGAGGGAGGTAGATTTTGGAAAGATGTCCAAGATCTGCTGTGAGGTGACAGGAACAGGTTGCAGAACAATTTGTACAGTATAATCCCAAGCTGAGGGGAGACAAAAGAGGACACTCCTCTGCAGATACACGCTTTTAAACATGCTGAGAAAACATCTAGAAGGATGCTGGAGAAGCTGTTGAAGAGGGATGAAAAAGTTTTTTTTCTTTTTTTTTTTTTTGAGACAGAGAGAGTCTCACTCTGTTGCCCAGGTTGGAGTGCAGTGGCGCGATCTCGGCTCACTGCAACCTCCGCCTCCTGGGTTCAAGCAATTCACCTGCCTCAGCCTCCCAAGTAGCTGGAATTACAGGCTTGTGCCACCACACCCGGCTAATTTTTGTGTTTTTAGTAGAGATGGGGTTTCGCCATGTTAGCCAGGCTAGTCTCAAACCCCTGACCTCAGGTGATCTGCCCACCTTAGCCTCCCCAAGTGCTAGGATTACGGGCATGAGACACTGCGCCCAGCCTACTTTTTCTTTCTACACCTTTTGCACTGGTAGATTTTTACCATGAGCTTATATTCTTTTCACAAGAATTTTTTTTTTTTTTTTTGCTATGGCAGGATTGGGGGTGATGGGTAAGGAGGTGGGGTGGGGGCTGGACAACTGAGACCCAGTGAACAGTGCCAGGGAGGGAGGCCTATTGACAGATGGACAGGACTGGAACCAGGGAGGAGGCTGCAGGGCCCTGGCACCTGGGGGGTGGAACCGGGGGAAGCACAGTGCCGTGTAGGGGGCCTCACTCAAGGTGATTGATCTCCACAGTGCCAGTGACCCTAGGCAAGGGACAACAAGCCCATGGCCAGGAAACCCTGAATTTGGGGAACAAGGGCAAGGAAAGGAAGTAGGTCGAACTTTAGGACCCTACGGATTCCTTGGCCGTTAGCACCATCCTTCGGGTACAGACCGTTCTGGCTGCAGCAGGGAAACAAACAGATGAAGGAGGGGCCAAACCCCAGCCTCCGTGGGAGGAGGTCGGCTTGCTACCAGCCCTGGTGTTCCTGGGAGCGTGCCCTCGTTCTCTGCTGGCTCTTTTGGGCTGCCTGCTAGCAGGCCAGGCTAACTTCCAGGCCTAGGGTGAGAGGCCAGGGCATCTGGCCCCTTCTGGAGGCCAAGCCCCTTCCCAGGACCCAGAGCAGAGGAAGCCAGAACAATGCTGTTCATGGAGAGATTGCAGGGGAGAGAGAGCTGGGTGGGGGTGGAGAAGGTTCTTGGCTCATAGAAGCCAGTGAAAGCCTGCAGAAGGTCAAAGGTAGAGGAGTGCTCTGTGATTTCTGAGATGGCACCTCATTTATCTCATAAACACTTACTCTGAGCCCAAGTCCAGTGGTAATGCTGCCCCTATGCAAAGCTGGATAAGTCGCTCAGAGGGACTCTGCCTGGGTCTCGTCTCCAGGGCCTCTGCAAAAGCCCCTGTGTGCCAGGAGCAGCTGAGGCCTTTTCACAGGTGTCTATTTATTATACACTAGAACTTTTTAGAAGAGGTATTCTGGTTGTTTTTTTTTTTTTGACAGTCTTGCTCTGTCACCCACGCTGAAGTGCAGTGGCATGATCATAGCTCACTGCAGCCTCAAATTCCTGGGCTGAAGTGATCCTTTGCCTAGCCTCCTGAGTAGCTGCGACTACAGGCATGTGCCACCATGCCTAGCTAAATTTTAAAATTTTTCTTTTGTACAGATGGGGTCTCTCTATGTTGACCAGGCTGGTTTTGAACTCCTCCTGCCTTGGTCTCCCAAACAGTTGGGATTACAGGCATGAGCCTCCATGCCTGGCCTAAAGGAGGTGTTTTTTTTTTTTTTTTTTACAAAGCAAGAAACTGAGGCTGGTGCCTTGCCCATGATCACATCATTAGGAAGTGATAATACTGGGATTCGAGGCCGGGTGTGGTGGCTCACGCCTGTTAATTGCAGCACTTTGGGAGGCCAAGGCGGGCAGATCAACTGAGGTCAGGAGTTCGAGACCAGCTTTGCCAACATGGTGAAACCCTGTTTCTACTAAAAATACTAAACCCTGTCTCTACTAAAAAAATACAAAAATTAGCTGGACGTGGTGGCGCACGCCTGTAATCCCAGCTACTTGAGAGGCTGAGGCAGGGAAATCGCTTGAACCCAGGAGACAGAGGTTGCAGCGAGCCGAATTTGCACCACTGCACTCCAACCTGGGTGACAAGAGTGAAACGCTGTCTCAAAAACAAAACAAAACAAAACAAACAAACAAAAAAAACTGGGATTCAAACCTGGGTGTGCCTATGTCCCACTTATAATTTGGTTGCTTGGAGCTCAGAACACATTTTCCCATAGAAATTATGCTGTAAGTGGTGGTTTGGCTGTCATAATGGCCTATAGCTCACCCAGGGTATAGCCGGAATTAATTCTATGTTTCAGTACGGTTGTGGATGAATCAGGCTTCTGCGGACTAGTCTGGAAACCCACGAGAGAGGGAAAATGTGTTGAGGGTTTGCCCAGCTGGGAACTCTTGCCCTTCGTCTAGCCACCTGGGTCAGGGCAAGTAGGCAGTATGGTGGATCAGGGAGCATTTGCCCATTTCAGAGCTCTGCCAGCAGACCATGGTGAGTTTTAGTTGTTTACAGGAGTGGGACAGAACATCTGGCAGGTTTGAATTTGGGGAGACAGAAAGTGCAAAATGAGATATGTGTTAATTTTCAGATTGAAACTCTTAGTCTTTTTCGTTCTTGTACTACCTCTCAACTCCATACAGAGTCATCTTAGATCTTTTTCCTCTAGGATAGAGCACTAAAGGCATGAGCCAGGGTTTATCCTCACGAAACCTGGCATCTGCCTTTGGAGTGGGTGAGTGACAATAACTGCACAGGGTTAGGAGTGCTGGATATCAGAGCAGCTGTTGAGAAAAGTAAGGAAGGATCACAGCTCTTATAGTGACTTCAGGGGAAACACTCATTCGTTCAGCAAACATTTGCTGTGGGTGTGCTGGGCACTGCTGGTTCCTTTCATGGTGCTTCTGTTGCTCAAAGAGTCCTGGGCAGGGATGACTGTGGCTCTCAGATCCAGAATCTTAGCATTGCAAGGAATCTTTTTACAAATGGAAACTGCAGCCGTTCATTAATTCAAAAAAGCTGGAGTATTGGACGTTGTGCTAAATGCCAACGATCCATAAAGCATGAAAATTGAGATCTAGAGAGAGGTGGGAAGTGATTTGCCCAGGGTCTTAATCCAGAATTCCAGCATCTGGACCAGAAGCTACCTTCTCAACCACACCCATGGCATTCTTGCCTCAGTGTGCCCCAGCCATTTTTGAGGATTCCTTCTGTTTCCTAGGACCAGGGTTTGGGGCCTGGGGAAAGGCCACAAAAAAGCAGTAGATTCCTTTCTATCTGGTAACAACAATGCCTGGGTCTCCCCTGGAGTGAGGGTTGGAAGATCTTCCTGTTGGCTGGAGTTCAGAAGGCTTAGGAAACTTCTGTCAGTTCTTTCTTTTTTTTTTTTTTTGAGATGGAGTCTCAGTCTGTCACCCAGGCTGGAGTACAATGGCGTGATCTCAGCTCACTGCAATCTCCACTTCCTGGGTTCAAGTGAGTCTCCTGCCTCAGCCTCCCGAGTAGCTGGGATTACAGGCGCCCGCCACTACACCCAGCTAATTTTTGTATTTTTAGTAGATACTGGGTTTCACCATGTTAGTCAGGCTGGTCTCAAACTCCTGACCTCAGGTGATCCGCCTGCCTCGGCCTCCCAAAGTGTTGGGATTACAGGCACGAGCCACCTCACCCGGCCCTGTGAGTTCTTTCAATGAGCCACATGCTCTCTAAATTCTGGGTCTTCACAAACACTGTTAGTTCTGCCCGAACCGCTTTTCCCAGTCTCCTTCATCTGGCAGATTTCTCTCCCTCCCCTTTGGGTCTCAGCTTAAAAATCTATCTCTTCTTCAAGGAAATGTTCCTGGACCCTCAGCCTTGGATCCCCCTGCTCTGTGGTCACCTATGGTACCTGGCATGAGCCTCCATGCCTGGCCTAAAGGAGGTGTTTTTTTCTTACAAAGCAAGAAACTGAGGCTGGTGCCTTGCCCATGACCACATCGTTAGGAAGTGTTAGGAAGTGTTAAAACTGGGCACCTTGAGCCCAGGAGTTCAATACCAGCCTGGGCAACACAGTGAGACCGTCTTTAAAAAAAAAAAGAAGAAGAAGAAGAAAATTGACTGGGCGCAGTGGCTCACGCCTGTAATCCCAACACTTTGGGAGGCTGAGGCGAGCAGATCACAAGGTCCCCTGAGATAATCATGAGTCCTCAGGACTGCTCCTACTTACTATATGTCTTTGTTTCCACTGGACTGTGATCTCTAGGAGGGGCAGAGACTCTGTGTATTTGTTTTTGGCAATTGTGTGCCCATTATCTCAGCCAGTGCTTAGTATACAGTAGGTGTTCATTGTGTAGTTATTGAGTGACCATGAGCTGTAGCTGGGGGAAAGGCCATCTAGTGAGTGGCTTTAATTCAAGTCATTCAATGACTGTGGATCAAGGACTCCACACACACAAGGCAAAGGGTGTGACTGGACAGGATACAAAGATGACTTGGAAAAAGAGATTTGCAATCTAGTAGGGAGGGTATAATCTAGAACTCAGTTCAAAAATTGCAAAGATGGGCTGGGAGCAGTGGCTCATGCCTGTAATCCCAGCACCTTGGGAGGCCAAGGCAGGCAGATCACCTGAGGTCAGGAGTTTGAGACCAGCCTGGCCAACATGGCAAAACCCCATCTCCACTAAAAATACAAAAAAAAATTAGCAGGGCGTGGTGGCATGCACCTGTAATCCCAGCTACTTGGGAAGCTGAGGCAGGAGAATTGCTTGAACCTGGAAGGCAGAGGTTGTGGTGAGCCAAGATCGTGCCACTGCACTCCAGCCTGGGCGACAGAGTGACTCCATCAAAAAAAAAATTTTTTTTTTCAAAGATGGCCAGGCACAGTGGCTCACGCCTGTAATCCTAGCACTTTGGGAGGCCGAGGTGGGAGGATCACTTGAGCTTAGGAGTTTGAGACCAGCCTGGGCAACATAGTGAGATCTTGCCTTTATTATTTAAAAAAAAAAAAAAAAGAAAAGAAAGAAACAAACAAAAAAAGGAATTGCAAAGATCTCTTCTAACTGGAGAGCCTCCATCCCCCTCCTAAGTCCCCTCTCCTCTGCTGGCCCACTGATCCTTGGCTATGGGACCCAACATATGCCTCTGAGTTCCAGGACCTTACACAGCACAGAAGAATCCAGAGGCTGATGTGGCTGCTGCATAGAGGCTTATGGCAGCAGATCAGCAGTTGAGGGAGTTCATGCAGAGGGCAGACTCTCCTGGCTCTGAGCAGGGCAGGGTGGGACTCAGGCTCAGGCTCCTCTAGACAGCTCTGGGCCCACCTGCCTGAGCTTTTATCTATTTTAGAGAATCATTAAGAAAGTACCAACCAGGTGTGGCGGCTCACACCTTGTAATCCCAGTACTTTGGGAGGCTGAGGTGGGAGGAAGGCTTGAGCCCAGGAGTTCAATACCAGCCTGGGCAACACAGTGAGATCCTGTCTCTACAACAACAACAACAACAACAACAAATAAGAGAATTGGCTGGGCATGGTGGCTCATGCCTGTAATCCTAACACTTTGGGAGGCTAAGGTGGGCAGATCACAAGGTGAGGAGTTCGAGACCAGCCTGGCCAATATGGTGAAACCCCGTCTCTACTAAAAATACAAAAATTAGCCAGGCATGGTGGCGCATGCCTGTAGTCTCACCTACTCGGGAGGCTGAGGCAGAAGAACTGCTTGAGCCCGGGAGGCGGAGGTTGCAGTGAGCTGAGATTGCACCACTGCACTCCAGCCTGGGCGACAGAAAGAGACTCTGTCTCAAAAAAAAAAAAAAAAAAAAAAAAATTAGCGGGGCTTGGTGGTGCAAACCTGTAGTCCCAGCTACTCAGGAGGATGAGGCAGGAGGATCAATTGATCCAGGGAGACTGAAGCTGCAATGAGCCAAGATCGTGCCACTGCACACTCCAGCCTGGGCGACAGAATGAGACCCTGTCTCAAGCAAACAAACAAAAAATAAAAAAGAGAAAGCATCTATTCTCAAAATCACCTGGAGAGAAACTTTGAGGGAAAATGCTCACATTCATTGCAAGAGTTTGAAATAATGCCTCAAAATCAGTTATCCCAAAGTGACATGAGACCTGCATCCAAGAACCTTTAATAAATAGTGGCAGCCAGGCACGGTGGCTCACGTCTGTCATCTCAGCACTTTGGGAGGGTGAGGCAGGTGGATCACCTGAGGTCAAGTGTTCAAGATCAGCCTGGCCAACATGGTGAAACCCTGTCTCTACTAAAAATACAAAAATTAGCCCGGTGTGGTGGTGGGCGCCTGTAATCCCAGCTACTCGGGAGGCTAAAGCAGGAGAACTGCTTAAACCCGGGAGGCGGAGGTTGCGGTGAGCCAAGATCATGCCACTGCACTCCAGCCTGGGCAACAAGAGCAAAACTCTGTTTCAAAAATAAATAAATAAATAAATAAATAAATACTGGCATAGGCCAGGCACACAGTGGCTTGTGTCTTAATCCGAACATTTTGGGTAGCCGAGGCGGGAGGGTTGCTTGAGCCCAGGAGTTCGAGAACAGTCCGGGCAACATAATGAGACCCTGTCTCTACAAAAAATACAAAAATGAGCCAGGGGTGGTGGTGCGCGCCTGTAGTCCCAGCTGCTCAGGAGGCTGAGGTTCACTTGAGGCCCGGAGTTGGAAGCTGTAGTGAGCTATGATCGCACCACTGCATTCCAATCTGGGTGGAAGTGAAACCCCCCTTTCTAAAATAAATAAATAAAAATAAATACTGATGTTGGTTGTTCCTCCCAGTTTCCCTGAACCTCAGTTTTGTCATCTGAAGGATGATGTTTTGTTATGAGGGTCATGAAACGCGACTGTGTGATGGCACGCGGCATGCTGAAGATGCTTTGGAAATGCGGGATGGGTCAGAATCTTAAGTGCTCGGAGTCTGGTGGCCGGGGGCCTCACCCAGCAGGAGGACGCAATGGAGACAGCCTCCCTGGGTCATACAGTGGGCTGCACGCAGGTGCAGGCAGGGGAGCCAGGCCTGAGGCTAGGTAAGAGGCAGCACTAGGACCCAGGGGCCATGTATGCAGCAGGCTCCGCCGGATAAGTTCTCAGCCAGAACACAATGTTCTCAGTGTACCCACAGGAAACCCTGAAGAAGAGAACTGCACATGGCCTCTGCTGGGTGTGTTCTGGTCACAGCCTTTTATTCTTTTTCCTAACCTCAGTCCCCACTTTCACATCCTGTAACCTGCATTGCTGCCCCACCCCACCCTGTTGGGCTGGTCCCAGGTCCCAGGAGAGCAATCAATGCAGGAAGTCCAAGGCCTGGCCAGGTTTTACCATTTTCAAATAAGACCCGTTTGCCTCTGACCCTGGTTTCCTGAATCGTGACCCTTTGTGATGGAAACTTTTTACAGTGCAGAAGGCAGACACTGGGGACAAAGTTGTATTTCTGCCATGGCAAGGGTCTTGGCCCACAGGCAAAGGAAACAGCTGATGCCTCATACCACCACCTCCCTTCCTCTCTGAAGGCTGGGTCCCACCTGGGACAGGGGAGGGCCTCCGTTGCTGCTGCCTGAATCAGAGGGAACTTGGAGCTGCCTGGGGGATCAGCGCCAAGTTTGGAGCAGAACATCCTATGATGTGGTTCCTAGTTTTTATTTCCACGAATGCTATAATATGTTGTCCCACAGAGCTATTTTTATTGAATGGAAAAAAAAAAAAAAAAAGCAAACCTCTGCAAAACCAGCAGTCCTCTGTTAGACGGAAGGACAAGGTGAACTTTTCACTTCCTTCCCTGCAGCCTATCAACTCAGTCCGTGGTTTGGTGTCACCCACACTCTGTGCTATATTCAATCTCAATTTTTGCCTCCTTGTTTTTGAAGCTGCAGGAGCAAGGCTCTAAACCTATGTTTCTCCTGCTAGTTGCATGAGGCTTTTAGAAGTGCCTTTTTGGTGAATTCTCACAACAGCAAAATAGAGATCTATCAGCTGCTTGCCAGCTGCAGGCTAAGTTGGGTCTGAGGAGAGTGAACAAGGAGGGGAAGCTGTGAGAAACTCAGCACAATCCCAGCCAACTTCTGGCAAACTGCATTGTTGGGGGCTGCAAGTAAAGGGCAGAGCTCCGTACAAGCTGCATTCCTGCCACGTTAATGAGAGGCCTGGCCATTGAGAATAAGACCAAAGCCGGGCGGGGTGGCTCACGCCTGTAATCCCAGCACTTTGGGAGGCTGAGGCAGGCGGAGCACCTGATGTCGGGAGTTTGAGACCAGCCTGACCAACATAGAGAAACCCCGTCTCTACTAAAAAAATACAAAAATCAGCTGGGCGTGGTGGTGCATGCCCGTAATCCCAGCTACTCGGGAGGCTGAGGCAGAAGAATTGCTTGAGCCCGGGAGGCGGAGGTTGCAGTGAGCCGAGATCACACCACTGCCCTCCAGCCTGGGCAAGAAGAGCGAAACTCTGTCTCAAAGAAAATAAGACCCAGTGCCTCTACGAAGCTCCATGAATAAGGCTCCTTCTACCCTGGAATTGCAGAGCCCCTTTCCAGATGTTGGTTGGTAAAAGGGTTTTCATGTGTCCTAGGCCTGTAGATTCAACTGGGTGCTTCCTAGACTGCCCCAAGCTCAGGGATTCCCTTCTTGGGAAGAGGTTTCCAAAAGCAGGCAATACTGCTACTCCTGGGGAAGTCTGCTGAAGGCTGGGGGCCCCAAAAACCTGTGTTCCAATCTTGGTTTTGTCAACTTGATGGAGCCTGGGCAAATCACTTTCCCATTCAAAGATTTTCATAACTTTGTCAATAAAAATAACAACTGGAGGCTGAGCACAGTGGCTCACACCTGTAATCCCAGCATTTTGGTAGGCTGAGGAGGGAGGATTACCTGAGGTCAGGAGTTCGAGAGCAGTCTGGCCAACATGGTGAAACCCCATCTCTATTAAAAACACAAAAATTAGCCAGGTGTGGTGGCACACACCTGTAATCTCAGCTACTTGGGAGGCTGAGGCAGGAGAATTACTTGAACCCAGGAGGCGGAGGTTGCAGTGGGCTGAGGTAACGCCCCTGAACTCCAGCCTGGGGGACAGAGTGAGACTCCAACTCAAAAAATAAATAGCCGGGCGCGGTGGCTCATGCCTGTAATCCCAGCACTTTGGGAGGCCGAGGCGGGTGGATCACCTGAGGTTGGGAGTTGGAGCCCAGCCTGACCAACATGGTGAAACCCTGTCTCTACTAAAAATACAAAATTAGCTGGGCATATTGGTGCATGCCTGTAATCCTAGCTACTCAGGAGGCTGAGGCAGGAGAATCACTTGAACGAGGGAGGTGGAGGTTGCGGTGAGCCAAGATTGCACCATTGCATTTAGCCTGGGCAACAAGAGCAAGACTCCATCTCAAAAAATAAATAAATAAAAATAAATAAATAAATAAATAAATAAAATAAAGAGAGGGCTGGGTTAGAGATTGTTGTTGCAGGTTGAATTGTGTTGTCCCCACTTCAATTTGTATGTTGAAGTCCTAACCCCAGTATCTCCTTATTTGGAGATGGGTCTTGAAAGAGGCCATCAAGATGAAATGAGATCAGTAGGGTAGGCCCTAACCCAGTGGGACTGGTGTCCTTATAAAAAGGGGACATTTGGACAGAGACATGCATAGAGGAAAGACTAAGTAAAGAGGCATTGGGAGAAGATGGCCAAGGAGACAAGCCTGGAACAGACTTTTTCCTTCACAGCCCTCAGAAGAAACCAATCTTGCTGGCATCTTGCTCTTGGACTTCTAGCTTCCAGAACTGCAAGACAAGAAGCTTCTGTTGTTTAAGCCACTCAGTCTGTGGTATTTTGTTATGGCAGCCCTGGCAAACAAATATAATAGCCAAGGACCCTGCAGTCTTAGGCTGTAGGATTTTCTCCTGCCATCCCTGCCATAGCTTGGTAGCTTCCTCCCATTCCACATGGTCTTTCCATAAATGACATCGTGCGTGGGGAGTGCTTGGCACAATGCCCCACATATAGTAACCCCTCACTCACCACGTGTTAACCATGATGAATGTTTCCAGGGTTCCCAGTGCCTGGGTGCTACTTCTACCTACCCTGAGACACTGGGTACAGAATGAGAGGTGTGAGTTCTGAGCCCAGGCCCTCCTGATCACTCCTACCTTTGTTATTGAAGACTTTCCATCCCCCTCAGCAGCTTCCAATTAGGCTCCTTCTAGGAGCCTACCTTTTTTTTTTTTTTTGAGACGGAGTCTCACTCTGTCACCCAGGCTGGAGTGCAGTGGTGCGATCTCGGCTCACTGCAACATCTGCTTCCTGGGTTCAAGCGATTCTCCTGCCTTAGACTCCTGAGTAGCTGGGACTACAGGCACGTGCCACCATACCCGTCTAATTTTTGTATTTTTAGTAGAAGCAGCCTTTCTTTTTTTTTTCTTTTTTTTGAGACAGAGTCGCGCTCTGTCGCCCAGGCTGGAGTGCAGTGGCGCTATCTCGGCTCACTGCAACCTCTGTCTCCTGGGTTCAAGCAATTCTCTGCCTCAGCCTCCTGAGTAGCTGGGATTACGGGCACCCGCCACCACGCCCAGATAATTTTTTTGTATTTTTAGTAGAGATGGGGTTTCACCATATTGGCCAGGCTGGTCTTGAATTTCTGGCCTTGTGATCTACCAGCCTCAGCCTCCCAAAGTACTGGGATTACAGGTGTGAGCCGCCGCGCCTGGCAGAGGCAGGGTTTCACCATGTTGACCAGGCTGGTCTTGAACTTGTGACCTCAAGTGATCTGCCCGCCTCGGCCTCCCAAAGTGCTGGGATTACACACCTGGCCTGGCCTAACTCTTTTAAGTGGAAAGTGCACTATGGCCACAGTCAGCAGGGTAGAGAAAGAGACTGCGATAACTCAGAATGGGAGATTGCTTATCTGCAAGAAATTCCCCTTTGCAGTTGGAGGAGGAGTTGATCCCCAGGGTCAAGTGAAGCTGCAGACCTTTGGGACTCAGCCTCTGTTTTCCTATTTGCCTAATGAGGACACTCCTTGGCTGGCAGGGTACCGGATAAGGCTTAACTACAGGTGGTGTCAGGGCCCTGTGCTTTCAGATAGCGAGGCTGCCTTTCTCCTTGATCCTTCATTCTCCTCTTCCAGAATCTTTTCTAGCCCTCGGGATGGATACCTCTCTGTGTTGAGAGATGCCTTGGGGACAATGTTCTGCCTTCTTCCTAGCTCCTGAGTCAGGTTTCTGGAGGCCATGGAGTCTTATACTCCAGCTGTGGTCTTGGGCTGCTCCTGAGAGTCTGATTTTCCTTTTCATTATCAGGAGTGCAGGCAAAAAGCATTCTCTAGCCTTGAGCATTGGAGCAGGATTACAGAATGAGCCCTGAGTCCTTTCTGGGGAATGACATTGGCCTGGGATGGCAAAGTCCTAGGTTGTCTTCTGATCATTGTGTGTTTATTTTGAAAGCTAAATCACTCTGACTTTGTAAGATATTACAGATTGACTCTATTCTGGGGACTGCAGAAAGTTAAGTGGGTAGAGCGTGACTTGAACAGCCCCCCAAACGTAACCTTTTGGTTTGCTAAACAAATGAAATGTCTGTGTTTGTTGGTTTATCTTCAAATATATGTCTGGAGATTTCTGAGAACAGAGAGGGAGAGAAAGGGTGTGGGAGTCTACTTCAGGCTTTTAGGGCCCAGGGCAAAAGGGAGGAGAAGCCATATGGGGGAAAAACATCTTTCCACAATGTCCATATACTTTAACTGTGATCACTTCAGGCCGTCTCTTATCCTGGTTTTGGCTCAGAGCCCAGAAGGCTCCTTCGATAATTCTTTGTGTGTTTAGGATATATGCCTCTCCCTTAAAGTAAATAAATAACTAAAAATCTGTGAATGCTGTCTGCAGTCACAGCAAAAATACTGCTCACCACCTAGTGGTCTGCAAAGATCACATTTGCTGCATTATACCAGCTGATGGGTCTAACCCTTCCAGGCCCAGCCGAGCCTGCTTTCTAAGTTATTTATTGTGCAAGTTGGGATTCTTGGCCTCTTAGGCGTCCCTGGCTCTTTCTGAGAAATGTGCTTTGGATGGAACGTGGAGCGCGGTGAACAAGGCTCAGACAATCTGGTTCTTGCTTCTTTCTCCTGAGACTCCTCACCACACCCCCGTTTATGTGCTGTGCTCCAGCCACACCAAATGAGCTGCAGTTCAACATGCGTGTTCCAAGGGACCTGGAGTTCCTGACTTTGCACATGCTGTTCCCTGTGCTTGGAACGCTTCTTTGGCATCTTTCCCTTTGTGTGTGGCATGCTCTCTCTCATCATCATGTTCAAGAGCAGGCTTGCCTTCTCTAGGAAAGGCTCCTTGTCATGTCCTCGGCATTCCCACTCCCAAGTCCTCTTGGCTTCCATGGCAACCTGTACAGACCAGGGCCATGGCCTTATCCCATGGTATATATTGCATGCATCTGTTTACTCCTCTGCCTCTTCCATGGGTCCAAGAGACTTCCAGATCTGACTACATAACTGTCATGTGCAACCCCCCTTTCCCTTAGACCTACTAGACCCCAGGAATGAAGCCAGGATTCTGCATTTTTTATTTTTTTCAGCTTAATTCTGAAGAATGCCAGGTTTGCAAACTATTGCCCCCCCCTTTTTTTTTCTGAGACGGAGTCTTGCTCTTTCGCCCAGGCTGGAGTGCAACAGTGCGATCTTGGCTCACTACAACCTCCGTGTCCCGGGTTCAAGCAATTCTTCTGCCTCAGCCTCCCGAGTAGCTGGGACGACAAGCATGCGTCACCATGCCCGGCTAATTTTTGTGTTTTTAGTAGAGACAGGGTTTCACCATGTTGGCCAGGCTCATCTTGAACTCCTGACCTCAGGTGATCTACCCGCCTCGGCCTCCCAAAGTGCTGGGATTACAGGTGTGAGCCACTGTGCCTGGCCTGCCCTACCTTTTTATTTCTCTTTCCCTACACATTGCCTGTGTCATAGTAGACCCTCAATAAGTGGTTGACCCTGTTAGTTTCTCTCTGGGGGCCTCTTTTTGTTTTCACTTCCTTCCCTCTCCAGCCTGGTCCAACAATTTGCTTAGCCCTTTACCCCTACCATGCAAGACTTCAACCACCAACTGCTCATTTTTTCCATTCCTCCTGCCAGCCTGCTGGGAGCTGCTGGTGGACTTCCCCAAAGAGTGGTGCTACTGTAAATTCAAGGCCTCTCACTGCAACAGGCCCCTGAATGGGTTTGGCAAGCCTTCTGACCCTGGGACACAGGCAGTAGGCCAACTTGCCTCTCCTTTACTGAGAAAATAGAGGCCACTGGATGGGACTGCCCCCTCTTCCTGCTGCCTCTCCTACACATTTACCCACAGCAGCACATCCTGTTCTCCTGCCTCATGCCAGCCAGGCTCTGGCTCTCACCTCCTCCCACTTCCTCAGGGATCCGTCAATTATCCCCTTTTTCTTTTCTTTCTTTCTTTCTTTTTTTTTTTTTGAGACGGAGTTTCACTCTTGTTGCCCAGGCTGGAGTGCAATGGCACGATCTCAGCTCACCGCAACCTCCGCCTCCCAGGTTCAAGTGATTCTCCTGTCTCAGCCTCCCGAGTATCTGGGATTACAGGCACCTGCCACCGTGCCCGGCTAATTTTTGTATTTTTAGGAGAGACGGGGTTTCACCATGTTGGCCAGGCTGGTCTCGAACTCCTGACCTCAGGTGATCCACCCACCTCGGCCTCCCAAAGTGCTGGGATTACAGGCGTAAGCCACCGTGCCCGGCCAATTATCCCCTTTTTCTTTGACCTCTCCCATTGTAAAAGAAAAAAAAATGAGCTCTTTGCTATGCATTCTCCTTTAGCTGTCCCCTTCTCAGTCCCACATTTTTGCTTCCCCTTCCCGTTGAACTTCTGGAAAGTGTTGCCTGGATTTAGCCCCACTTCCCCCCGCTCCCCTCACTCTTCCCCCACAGCATTCTAGCTCTGTCTCTGCTACCCAGAGATGGTTGCTCTTAAGACAAGGTCACCAGCCAGGCACGGTGACCTTGTAATCCCAGCACTTTGGGAGGCCGGAGCGGGAGGATTGCTTGAGCTCAGCAGTCTGAGACCAGCCTGGGCAACATGGCAAAACCGTGTCTCTACTAAAAATACAAAAATCAGCCAGGCGTGGTGGCATGCACCTGTAGTCTCAGCTAATCAGGAGACTGAGATGGGAGGATTGCTTGAGCCTGGGAGGGCAAGGTTACAGTGAGCTGTGATCTCATGCCACTGCACTCCAACCTGGGTGGCAGAGTGAGATGCTGTCTCCGAAAAAAAAAAGTCACCAACAGTCTCCATGGTAAGATCCCAATAGCAGGCAGGGAGTGGTGGCTCACATCTATAATCCCAGCACTTTGGGAAGCCAAGACGGGTGGATCACCCGAGGTAAGGAGTTAGAGACTAGCCTGGCCAACATGGCGAAACTCCATCTCTACCAAAAACACAAAAATTAGCTGGGCATGGTGGCGGGCGCCTGTAGTCTCAGCTACTCAGGAGGCTGAAGCGGGAGAATCGCTTGAACCCAGGAGGCAGAGGTTGCAGTAAGCCTTCTCCATCCCTTGTCTCACTTAATTGCTTGGCTGCACCATATACTGCTGTTTGCTGCCTTCTTCTCAAAATGTGCTTTCCCCTTGGTTTCTGTGATGCCGTATTCCTAGTTCCCTGTCTCTCTGGGGACTTCCTGCCAGTTGCTTTCCTGGATCTTCCTGCTTTGCCTGTCCCTTATATGTCGGCATGCCCTGAGGATCCCTCCCTGGTGTGATTCTCTCCTCACTCCATGGGCTGTCTCCCTGGACAATCTATCCACTCTCCACCTTTGTCTTAATAAACATCTCCAGGCTGCTGAGTCTCAAATCTAACTCCAGCCCAGCTCACTCTCCAGACTATAGACCCGTGGAGTCACTTGCCTGTTGAACATCTCTGTAGCCTGCTTCCCTCTCTGTACCCCTATCTCAGTGAATGGTACCACTAGTCCCTCAGCTCCTGACACAAGAAAACTTGGGTGTCCTCTCTGAGTTATCCAAGTTCCACCAGTCACTGAATCCTGTATATGACTTTTTTTTTTTTTGAGTCTCACTCTGGCCCAGGCTGGAGTCCAATGGCGCAATCTCGGCTCACTGCAACCTCTGACTCCCGGGTTCAAGCGATTTTCCTGCCTCAACCTCCTGAATAGCTGGGAGTATAGGTGCCCACCACCATGCCCGACTAATTTTTTTCTTTTTTGTAGATATGGGGTTTCACCATGTTGGCCAGGCTAGTCTCGAACTTCCTGGTCTCAGGTGATTTGCCCGCCTCCACCTCCCAAAATGCTGGGATTACAGGCAGGAGCCATCGTGCCGGCCTTTTTTTGTTTGTTTGTTTTTGAGACAGGGTCTCGCTCTGTCACCCAGGCAATAGCACGATGATAACTTACCGCAGCCTTGAGCTCCTGGGCTCAAGCACTCCTCCTGCCTTGGTCTCTGGAGTAGCTAGAACTACAGAGGTGTGTGCCAACATGCATGGCTAATCTGTAAATTTTTTTGTAGAGGTGGGGGTCTTGCTATGTTGGCCAGGCTGGTCTTAACTCCTTGCCTCAAGTGATCCTCCCACTTGGGCCTCCCAAAGTGTGGGATTACAGGTGTTAGCCACTACCTGCTGCCACTTCTCAAATCAAGTCCATCTTCTGTCTCCATATCTTTTTTTTTTTTTTTTTTTTTTGAGACAGAGTCTCACTCTGTCACCCAGGCTGGAATGCAATGGCATGATCTTGGCTCACTGCAACCTCTGCCTCCTGGGTTCAAGCGATTCTCCTGCCTCAGTCTCCTGGGTAGCTGGGATTACAGGCACCCACCATCATGCCCCGCTAATTTTTGTATTTTTGTAGAGATGGAGTTTCAACATGTTGGCCAGGCTGGTCTCAAATTCCTGACCTCAGGTGATCCGCCCACCTCGGCCTCCCAAAGTGCTGGGATTATAGGCATGAGCCACTGCGCCCAGCCGTATCCACACCTTTAATTTGGCCTATAGTCATCTCTTACCTGGATGACCTCAAAGGCTTCCTAAGGAATCTGGCTCTCGCCACCAATTCTCCACTATTCCCTCCCAGTAAATTATCTGAAGTATAACCAGATCTTGTCATGCTCCTGCCTCAAGCTCATCAGTGGTTCCCCACTGTCCTCTGGTTGAAGTTCAGATTCCTTAGCAAAGCCCGTGAGTCCTACCCTCTGCCTTATTCTTGCCCTTATCACCTATGAATCAATCATAACGAACCACCCGCAGCCCTACAAAAGCAAAATGCCCTTTCCCACACTTGGGCCTCTGCAAATTTTATTCCCTCCACCTATAAAGTCCTTCCTTCCCACCCCACTTACTTTTTCTTCAGGTCTCAGCCTAAACCTCATCCTTCATTAAAGCCTTCTCTGACACCTGGCCCAGCTGGATTAGTTGTCTCTGCTATGGGATTGTCCAGCACCTCATGCTTTCCCCATCAGAGCAATTATTACACTTAAAATGACCTTTCTGTCCCTCTTAATATTTATTTATAAACTTCTTGAGGTTGATGACTGGGTCTTGTTTTATAGCATATCCTTAGCATCTAGCAGACACTAGACACACAGTGCTAGCGTCTGCTGAAAGAATGACAGACATTTGGAAAGGAACATCCTGTCTATTGCTGTAATACATTGTATGTTGTTTCATTACCTGCTCTAAACAGGTTTTTTTTTTTTTTTTTTTTTGAGACGGAGTCTCACTGTCGCCCAGGTTGGAATGCAGTGGTGCCGTCTTGGCTCGCTGCAACCTCCACCTCCCAGGTTCTAGAGATTCTCCTGCCTCAGCCTCCTTGGGTAGTTGGGATTACAGGCATGTGGCACTGCACCCAGCTATTTTTTTTTTTTTTTCTGAGACAGTGTCTCACTCTGTTGCGCAGGCTGGAGTGCAGTGGCATGATCTTGGCTCACTGCAACCTCTGGCTCCTGGGTTCTAGAGATTGTCCCACCTCAGCCTCCCGAGTAGTTGGGATTACAGGCGTGCACTACCACACCGGCTAATTTTTGTACTTTTACTAGAAACAGGGTTTTGCCGTGTTGGCTAGGCTGGTCTCCTGACCTCAGGTGATCTGCCCACTTTGGCCCACTTTGGCACCTGGCCCCACCTAATTTTTGTATTTTTATTAGGGATGGGGTTTCACTATTTGGCTAGGCTGGCCTGGAACTCCTGACCTCAGGTGATCTGCCCGCCTTGGCCTCCCAAAGTGCTGGGATTACAGGTGTGAGCCACTGCGCCTGGCCTCTAAACAGCTTATATTATAAAAAGAAACAGGCTGATTTGGGAAAACAACTCCTCCTTGGGAAACTTGACAGACACGAGAAATTAGAGTACCTGTGAGGTGAGACTAGCTCGTGGATGCTGACATGTGAACCTACCACCAGGCCCACGGCAGAAGCCCATGAGGACAGCAGGGAACCACCAGTGCCCTTTGCCTTGGCTCATCGCGTAGATGGGATCATATGAGATATGACTGCTTTGGAACGGCTTCCATTTGTTCCACAGCCTCCACCTGTCAGGGTGACGTTATAGGAGCTCTGGGCTGAGATCTGGGTGATAGTCTTGGCTCTGCCCATTAACTATCTGAATTACCTCAGGGATTACTCCACTATGGATTTTGCCCTAGAAATAGCTAGTAGTTTATTTATTCCTTTATTTTGAGACAGAGTCTCACTCTGTCACCCAGGCTTGAGTGCAGTGGCACGATCTTGGCTTACTGCAATCTCCCTCCCAGGTTCAAGCCATTCTCCTGCCTCAGCCTCCCATGAGGCTGGGATTACAGGTACCCACCACCACACCCGGCTAATTTTTGTATTTTTAGTAGAGACAGGGTTTTCCCATGTTGGCCAGGCTGGTCTTGAACTCCTGACCTCAGGTGATCCTCCAGCCTCACCCTCCCAAAGTGCTGGGATTACAGGCGTGAGCCACGGCGCCTGGTTTTGAAATAGCTAGTAGTTTCTAAAACAAAGGTAACACACAAATTCCTATCTCATTCACTCAGGAGAGACCTACGATATACCTACTACGTGCCAAGTAGTATCCTAGGTACTGACCATGCAGCAGTAAACCAGACAGACAACGTCCCAACTTCCTATATGTAAATGAGGGATGAACTAGATGACCTCTAAGGTCTCTTTCAGCTCTACAATTCTGAGACCCTCTCTTTGACCAGATGCTAATAAATTTATGCACAGGAGGCTAGTGGCAAAGCATCAGGCGCTTTTGATGCAATCTCCATCCCAAACTTAGCTCTGGGAAAACAGGAAAAGATCTGGTATCACTACAGTCTGCCTGTAGCCCAAGCTTTTAACTCTCCCAAGTACCTGTTATTTAAGACTTTTATCTCTTTTGTGAAATGAAAGGCTTGGTTTTGGTTGAACTTTAGGCAATTAAAAGGCCTGGCAAGATATTTTCGGGAAAGTTAGGTGCTTTGGCAAAAGGACAGGGAGAGGCAAAGCAGCCTCCTCTAAGTATAGTATTTCTTTTCTTTTTTTTTTTTTTCGAGACGGAGTTTCGCTCTTATTGCCCAGGCTGGAGTGCAATGGCGTGATCTCAGCTCACCGCAACCTCTGCCTCCTGGGTTCAAGCGATTCTCCTGCCTCAGCCTCCTAAGTAGCTGGGATTAGAGGCGTGCGCCACCATGCCCACCTAATTTTGTATTTATAGTAGAGATGGGGGTTTCTCTGTGTTGGTCAGGCTGGTCTTGAACTCCTGACCTCAGATGATCTGGCCGTCTTGGCTTCCCAAAGTGCTGGGCTTACAGGCGTGAGCTACCACGCCCAGCCTGAAGTGTAGCATTTCTTACACTTGTCCAAAAGGGCGCCAGCTTCTTGAGCAGCTTCCTCTTCTTCCTCTGGATGATAGGAATCTCCCAGCTCTGGCCCCTTCCCTTTACAGAGGTGAAAGTCCTAGCCTTAAGGCCCAAAGTTTCTACCACTTCTGTATCTGGTACTGTGACTGGGAACAGCAGATTCCAGGACTCCCGGCCATCTTGGGGAAGGGGAGCCACAGGCTGCAGGTAAATGGGCAGATAAAGAGAGATCCTTGGGTCAGGAACTTGATTTAGTTTCCAGACACTGTCATTCTGGTGTGTCAGCTATGGGATGGCACTAATCAATAACACGTTTGTGTATCAGTGAAAACTCTGGACTTTAAAGCTGATGCTGGATAATTGTGAAGTCAAAATGGGAAATTTTTGTACGACTGTGTAAAACTAGCTATTTTACTGTTGATATCTCATTACCATGAGACAAAACAGTTATATAGAATTATATGTCAGATTGATATGAACAATTTTACAATTTTTTTTTTTTTTTGAGGCACAGTCTTGCTCTGTCGTCCAGGCTAGAGTGCAGTGGCTCGATCTTGGCTCACTGCAACCTCTGCCTCCTGGGTTCAAGTGATTCTCCTGCCTCAGCCTCCTGAGTAGTTGGGATTACAGGCATGTGCCACCACGCCCGGCTAAGTTTGTATTTTTAGTAGAGATGGGGTTTTTCCACGTTGGTCAGGCTGGTCTCAAACTCCTGACCTCAGGTGATCCGCTCGCCTCGGCCTCCCAAAGTGCTGAGATTACAGGCGTGAGCCACCGTGTCCTACCCCATACCGAATCTTAAGAGGGTATGCAGAAGCCAACATACAGCTAATTCCTGTCTGTTTCCGAAGAAGCTGTTCCTTCCTCATGCTCAAGATCTTTTTTTGCCAAGCCCTGGGAGGGAGGAGGGAAGGTAGCGGAAGGCTTATTTTCTCCAGGTAGTTACTTCATTTTACCATTTAATCAAAAGTTTTAGGATTTTTCCTAATACAATGTGCTGGGTTGGGTTTGGTGGGATGTGGCATAGTGAATAAAAGAAGCTGCTTTGGATTCTGGCCAAGTTGAACTTAAGTCCAGATTTGGCCATTGACTTAGCTGTGCAGCCTTGGCAAGTGACACTTGCTCTCAGCTTCAGGTTCCTTTTCTACATTAGGGGGTATTATGTATCTTGCTGTGTTATTCAGAGGATTATAATTCATGCCTGTGAGTGACTGGCACAAGAGAAGACAGATGACAGATCAGCAACTGGGACCATCTTTGAGCCCAAAGCATAGTAACAGGCGTTGTGGACGATGCAACATAATGACTGACAGAAAGGTACAGAGAGGGAGGTACTCTCTTTAAAAAATTGTGAGAGTCTTATTCTTGGTAAGACTAAAATAGCAGCTAAGTGATCAATGAGAAAGGTGCTTCAAAAAGCATTTTTGCTTAATGCTAAGATCACTTCAGTTTCCAAGGTCATATAAAGAAACATCCAATTTAGAGAAAAAATTCTGTAATAAGTTCAAATACCAAAGCGTAAAGATGATGTAACACAGTGCCTATACTGCATGGTTACACAAATGAAACAAGAGAAAGGTAGTGATTGCTTCTAAATTCTCACTGAAAGTCCGATTTAAAGGTTTATTGCAGTCTAGGTATTTTTAATTTTTCCCTTGGTGATTATCAAGATGGTTGATGCTAGTAAGTACTGTTAAAAAACTAAAATGCTTTCGAATATGGAATTTCTTTTAGTTGAGAATTATTAATATGGAAAATGTGAGTTGGTAGACTGGTACTTCTTGTGCTTTGCTTTTTTTTATTTTTATTTTTTTTTGAGACAGAGTCTTGCTCTGTCACCCAGGCTAGAGTGCAATGGTGTGATCTCGGCTCACTGCAACCTCCGCCTCCTGGGTTTAAGCAATTCTCGTGCCTCAGCCTCCTGAGTAGCTGGGATTACAAGCGTGTGCCACCACACTGGGCTAATTTTTGTATTTTCAATAGAGACTGAGTTTCACCATGTCAGCCAGACTGGTCTTGAACTCCTGACCTCTAGTGATCCACTCACTTCAGCCTCCCCAGGTGCTGGGATTAAAGGTGGGCGCCACCGTGCCCAGTCTCCAATTTGCTTTAGAGGCAATAATGAGATGAATTATCAGGCAACGGGGATCTATTCCAAGTCTGAGATTTTCCTCTGCCTGGGCTATGTGACCATGAGCAGGTGTTTAACTTCACAGGGCTCAGGCTCTTAACCGACTGAATGAGGTCACCACCTCCCGTCCCGTAGAACGTGTTAAACATTTTGAACTCTTGAGATTAAGGCTAATTGCTACTGGGATTATATTTACTTATAATTAAGCAACTCTAAGCAGATCAGGTGTAAAGTTATTAATAAGGAACCAGACAAATGTTGTCTAAGGCAAAATTTGCATACAATGTAATAAACGATTATACCAGTTGTTTACTGTGGAAAGTGGTGTCCCACGAAGGAAAACAGTACATCTCTTAGCCTTCCAGGTTTTCCCCTATCATGGTATAAAACTTACTTGAGGCCAGGCGCGGTGGCTCATGCCTGTAATCCCAGCACTTTGGAGGCCGAGGTTGGGGGGGATCTCTTGAGGCTAGGAGTTCAAGACCAACCTGGGCAACATAGCAAGACCTTGTCTCTTAAAAAAAAAATTGGCTGGGCGCAGTGGCTCATGCCTGTAATCCCAGCACTTTGGGAGGCTGAGACAGGTGGATCACCTGAGGTCAGAAGTTCAAGACCAGCCTGGTCAACATGGTGAAACCCCGTCTCTACTAAATATACAAAAAATTAGCTGGGTGTGGTGGCGGGTGCCTGTAATCCCAGCTACTTGGGAGGCTGAGGCAGGAGAATTGCTTGAAGCCGGGAGGCAGATGTTGCAGTGAGCCGAGATCGCGCCATTGCGCTACAGCCTGGGCAACAAGAGTGAAACTTCACCTCAAAAAAAACTAAATATCATTAAGATAAATTTATGTACTCCTATAAAGACAAATATCCCTTAAGTAAAGCCAGTCTACCATTTGTTTAGGAGAGAGAGTTTTTAGATTCCCTTCTTCTAAAAAGTAATTTGACCTCTTCACCTCATCCCAAATCCCTGAGATTTTGAAAGGATAATGCCACCAATTTGGAGCTCTTTCAAAGGATTTATTTGCTACAGAATTGCTTGAGTCCACCAATGAGAAGAACTCAGGATTTCTGGGTTTAAAAGGATTTTGCTTACTGCTTTATTTTTACAAGTGCTGCCATATCCGAAAAGCACTTCTTTTTGCCAGCACTTGGCATGTCTAGAAGAGGTTAGAAAAAGTTAGAATCTATAGAATTGATGTCTAAAAATAGGAAAAAAAAAATGAATATTTAAAAATTCCTCATTTGGATAGGTCCTGAGGTGAAATCACATTCATCTGCAAAATAACTTTTTTAGGTCAGAATGCTGTATTTTTAACCACAGATGCTGACCTTGACCTTGACTGGTAAATATTTCCAGGCACCATATGGATGACAGGACAGATGCCATTCAGTTGGCCAAATCTGATATATGCCCTACCCGGCTTGTGAAAATTTTTAAGTATCTCTTAACCCCAAACCTCCTGGTTCTCTGAAACCGACTGTCTTAATCTGATTCCCAATACTTTTAAAAACAAATAAACAAAATATTCCCTGAAAGATCACACATATAAGTATTTGTTGACTGTGAATAGATACAGAGAAACCAAGTACAAATGTGCATTAACAATTCAGCGATGTAGCTGTGGATCTCTGGATGGCTATGTAAGCTGTGAGAAAGTCCCCCACTGGCTTTGCACTTGCTGCACACCAGAGGTGACCATCCAGGCAGCATCAACCCGAAGAGGGGGTGAATCCCAGCAGCTGCTCGATGGGCTTAAACCGCCACTCGTCAGCCTCCAGCTCTTCTACCAAACCAGCTAGTTTTTCCATCCGAGCAACTTGCTGATCTGTAAAGAGTCAAGGAGAGAATATTATGTAACAACGTATTACCCATGAGACTGCCACCAGCCACCAAGATGATGACTGGTATAAAAATAATTTCTAGGCCGGGTGTGGTGGATCACGCCTGTAATCCCAGCACTTTGGGAGGCCGAGGCGGGCGGATCATGAGGTCAACAGATCGAGACCATCCTGGCCAATATGGTGAAACCCCGTCTCTATAAAAATACAAAAAAAATTAGGTGGACGTAGTGGCATGCGCCTGTAGTCCCATCTACTCGGGAGGCTGAGGCAGGAGAATCGCTTGAACCCTGGAGGCAGAGGTTGCAGTGAGCCGAGATCGTTCCACTGCATTCCAGCCTGGTGACAGAGTGAGACTCCATCTCAAAAAAAAAAAAAAAATTTCTAGATGGATTTTTTTTTTTCCCCTCAAGATTCTCTCTCTTTTTTTGGGGGGGGCAGGGGCGGAACAGAGTCTTGCTTTGTTGCCCAGGCTGCAGTGCAATGGTGCGATCTCAGCTCACTGCAACCTCTGCCTCCTGGGTTCAAGTGATTCTCCCGCCTCAGCCTCCTGAGTAGCTGGGACTACAGGCACCCACCATCGTGCCTGGCTAAGTTTTGTATTTTTGTAGAGACGGGGTTTTACCATGTTGGTCAGGCTAGTCTCGAACTCCTGACCTCAGGCGATCTGCCTGCCTTGGCCTCCCAAAGTGTTGGGATTATAGACATGAGCCACTGTGCCCAACCCTCAAAATTCTCATAATGGGGTCTTATTCTATGCTGTTGAGAAGGTTAATTTTTTTTTTCTTTCTTCATTTCTTTTTGAGACAGAGTTTCACTCTTATTGCCCAGGCTGGAGTGCAATGGTGTGATCTCAGCTCACTGCAACCTCTGTCTCCGGGGTCCAAGCGATTCTGCTGCCTCAACCTCCCGAGTAGCTGGAATTACAGGCATACGCCACCATGCCCGGCTAATTTTGTATTTTTAGTAGAGATGGGGTTTCTCCATGTTGGTCAGGCTGGTCTCGAACTCCCGACCTCAGGTGATCCGCCCGCCTCAGCCTCCCAAAGTGTTGGGATTATAGGCGTGAGCCACTGTGCCTGGCCTATTTTTTTTTTTTTTTAAGTCGGAAGTTTCTTCTAATGTTAAAAGAAGAAAGGCTGGGCGCAGTGGCTCATGCCTGTAATCCAAGCACTTTGGGATGCCAAGGCAGGCGGATCACAAGGTCAAGAGATCGAGACCATCCTGGCCAACATGGTAAAACCCCGTCTCTACTAAAAATACAAAAATTAGCTGGGCATGGTGGCGTGCACCTGTAGTCCCAGCTATTTGGGAGGCTGAGGAAGGAGAATCACTTGAACCCAGGAGGCAAAGGTTGCAGTGAGCCGCGATCATGCCATTGCACTCCAGCCCGGGTGACAGTGAGAGACTCCGTTTCAAAAAATAAAAAAGTCATTTTAAAATAAAATGATCACATTTTCAGGATGTGCCCTATTCTTTTTTTTTTTTCCAGAGACAGGGTCTCACTCTGTTACCAAGGCTGGAGTATGCCTCCTGGGCTGAAGCGATCGTCCCAACTCAGCCTCCCAAGTAGCTGGGACCGCAGGCATGCGCCACCATTCTCCACTAATTTTTGTATTTTCTTTTTTAGATATGGGGTTTCACCATGTTGCCCAGGTCAGTCTTGAACTCCTGGGCTCAAGCAGTCTTCCTGCTTCAGCCTCCCAAAGTGCTGGGATTAGAGGCATGAGCTACTGCACCCGGCCCGGATGTGCTCTGTTCCTAAAAAAAGTACTCATCCTCTATACCATAGTGATTTGTGGACTAAAATTCTAGGGTTAGAGGCAATTACAGCTTTTCCCCCTACATAATGTTTCAATGGAGAAATGCTCTGGTGGGGGAACACAGTTTGCTGATGCAGAAATGAAGTCCCGGTGAGGCCTAATGTAACAGAAAAGGTGTTATCAGGATGTTAGAGTATAGACAGACCAGGAGGTATTGTACAAATACTTGAAGATGATGATGGTAACCAGTGGAGGACAACAGTAAAAGGAGGTTTCAGACAGGAGAGGAAAAAGTAACACAAGAGGAGCAGGAAGCACTGACTCCCTGGAGGACCAACTTTGTTTGTTTTTCTTACTCTGTTGCCCAGGCTAGAGTGCAGTGGTGTGATTCCGGCTCATTGCAGCCTCAACCTCCCAGGCTCAAGTGATCTTCCCTCCTCAGCCTCCCAAGTAGCTGGGACTACAGGTGTGCGCCACCATGCTTGACTAATTTTTTCTTTGTAGAGATGCGGTTTCACCATGTTGGCCAGGCTGGTCTCAAACTCCTGACCTCAAGTGATCCACCCGCCTCAGCCTCCCAAAGTGCTGGGATTACAGACGTGAGCCACTGCACCCGGCCCCAACCTTAAGCCTCAATGTGGACATTATGACTAGATTAAGAATGTTCTTTAATTTAGGAAGTTCACTAAAATAGCCTTGTTGAGTTTGGGGGTTTTTGTCACAGCCTCATCCACCTCCTAGCAAATTTATTCTCACAGTCAAGTATGCAACACTCATGTGCTTACCATGTTTCACCTGTTTAAGCGTGGATGCCACTTGATAGCTAAAAACAGATTCGCAGAGGAATCTCTCAGAGCCATCTACAAACAAAAGGAGAAAAGGTTTTAATCTGCTCTAAGGGTTTTATGGCTTCTGATAAACCAAGTAAACTTGTCTGTTCTTTTCCCTGCTTGTACATTCAGGGTCTAGTTCTCAGTGTTTACAAAGACGGGTTCTGTTTCATTTAGAACTAAGACTGTTATAAAAGCTATTTATTCTATACCTAGAATATTAAAATAGTCCCTCTACTTAAGAGTTTAAAAATAGTGTTTAAAAAAACAAAAACAAGAAACCTCAGTCTGATGTCCTGGTCAACACTTCCCTCCTCCCAACCTGAGAGTTCCTTAATGTTCTCCTGTATGTCAAGCAAACACTGGCAGCTGACACATTTGGCCTTGTGGCTGTCTCCTGTAGTGTCAAAATATAAAGGTTCACCAAAACTCCAAATCATTTTCAGTCTAAAAAACAAAGCTGAGGAAAAAACAATTGTTGATTTTTAATATACCAAATTACATCACTCTGACAATCACAGAACACTGCTGGGAAATTTCATTCTGTGAACGCAAACTGTAACCTTGATTTTCCAACTGAACCCAAACACTGCAATTTGGATGACGATAAGAGTATGGTGCAAGTTCAGAACCTAGAATTGTACTGGTGCCAAGAACTGCCAACAAGAAGTGGCCAACTCAGTTGCCACAGCACTTGGAAGATGATCATGAAACATAAGCTAGTTTACGTTATTCCTTGTCAGGCGAGGGCTGATACAGCAAAACATATTCTCAAAAATTTACAGCTCACGTAGAAACATTTGATTTTTAAAAAGGTAGCAGAAACCATTTGGGGGATGTACCTGATTGCGAAAATCCTAAAACAAACGGGGAGAGAGGACACAGCTGTCCTTTTTCAGGCAGTACTTCATGTCAGCACTACTAGGCCTCAAGCATTCACCCATCAATCATGGGTTGTTGTGTTGGCCAGGTATTAGATGGCAAGGAGACAGGACTAACACATTCTGGCCTCATGCTGAGTTTCACACAAAGGAGATCTTATTTCAGAAGTCACAATAACCAATTTAAAAAAAAAAAAACAACTATAGATACTGTATCCAAAGAGTTTGAATATATAACCAAGAGGGCATCCTTCCAATATCTCTTCAAAATGATCCAAAAAAAAAAAAAGAGAAAAAGAAAAACATGAAAGTATAATTACTGGGATGTATACTTTTTGTATTCTTCAGAGAGAGTGTTACATTCTGTAAATTCAAACTCGTTCTCAAAAAAAAAAAGAGGTTTGAATGTCAGCAGTCATTATCCTATTCATATTCTTGCTTAAAAAGTCCAATTATAACTCATTTTATTTTAGAAAGAGGAAAGCATAGACAATTAGAGTTTACCTCCCAGGTGGTTTGATCCTGAATTTTAGGATTATACACAAGGCAGTGGGAATTATAGGCTATAAGGATCAGGCCAAGATGTATATGGAAGCTCCTGAAAGTGCCACCTCTCACTTACATTTAATCACAGGCACCATTAGGATAAAATGGTTAAGTTGTGATATTTGCATATTTTCCTTGGTAATGAACTTCAAAGCAAAAGGATATAAGCTAAACTTTCAAAAAGGCACCTCTGCATGTCACTCCACCACACTATATGCCTGTGGAACACACTTTTGCTGATTTGCAGCTCCCTATTAACCACAAAGTCCAGTTGCTTCTTAGCCACATCCTATTAGATGTGGTATCAGTACCAGTCTAAAGCCTGGAATTTCTCCAGAACGGAGTCAGCTGGGGGCAATCTCTTCCATTTAGAAACTGTAATCAAACCCTTTGTAACACAGCAGGTAGCAATACATCAGCTTTCCTCGTAAGGGACAAGCAAAGGTCATAAACAGGGAAAAGTTCAGTAAATTACCCAAATCTAACACCATAGCCAACTCCAATAAATAAGGATGGTAACAAATACATTAAAAAGAATATTACCTCACAGTAGGAAATTAGACAATGCCAGATAACTTAGACTTCAGTGGCTACAATGTCTCTAAAATACAGCCATTGATGGGCTGGAAGGCAGTTTCTAATGGCTCAGTAATAACTGGGTGAGGACAATTTTGGCCAAGGAGAGAAGAATGCTGAAAACTGCTTATGTGAGGTGTCTGTTATCAGAGAGCAGAGGCACAAAAAAGTTAACTCACAAGGTTAATTCACAAGGTTAACTACAGGTGATTTGGGTTTACTATCCTAGACTCACGAGGATATAACATCAAGTTGAACCTGTCGAGATTAAAAACAGCATCCATCCTTGATTCCTAACTGCTTTTGTTCCTTACTTTTGACAGGCAACCCTTCCTGCTCTATTTTCATATTCTTTTTTTTTTTTTTAACGGAGTCTCGCTCTGTCGCCCAGGCTGGGGGGCAGTGGCGTGATCTGGGCTCATTGCAACCTCTACCTCCTGGGTTCAAGCAATTCTCTCAGCCTCCTGAGTAGCTGGGACTACAGGCACACACCACGATGCTTTTTTTTTTTTTGTATTTTTAGTAGAGGCGGGTGTCACCATATTGGTTAGGCTGGTCTCAAACTCCTGACCTCAGGTGATCCGCCCACCTCAGCCTCCCAAAGTGCTGGGATTACAGGCGTGAGGCACCGCGCCTGGCCTCTATTTTCATATTCTATTAAACTATTATTGGTCAGGTACATGTGTGTTAGATTTATGGTATAATAGAATAGTATCACCTATAAACATGGTAGAAAATGCTTCCAAATCCAACATCCTTACATTTCAGAGTACTCTTTTCAATTTAATATTCTTGATTTGATCAAGAATATTAAATGGGTTTAGGGGCTGCCATCTCTACATTATTTTTCACAGTCTTTAAGTGTAATACTCTTTATATTCTTTTTAAGATTTTAGATTTTTAAAGATTATCTTAATCTTTTTAAGATTTAAGATTTTTAAGATTTAAGATTATTGGTAAAACTTGAAATCTAAGAAACACAATCAAAACTGTGCACTGTGTATTTATACTTAATATAAATGTATCCTACAACAGAGATCCAACACATTTCTCCATGAAGCATATTGAGATGGAATAAAAATGGATAGACCTATAACTCGTTAGAACATCAACATTCAGACTAATCTCAGAAGCCTTTCTTCTTCAATATCTCCACATAATTTGGTGTATACTGACAAAGAATGCTGATAGCTTTGAGACTGTGGAGGTACCTCCTGTATTAAATTCCTCTTATAGCTAGAATTTAAATGACTTTAATCTTAGAGCTCCATTGTTGAATACTGATTCTTCTGCTGCTATAAAACTCATTAAGCAATTTAAGTGTCTCCCATTTTTGATTTGTTTTGTGGGAAACTTCCTTAATACTAGGTCTCTGCTGCATATAAATGAAGTCATAATATAGTTTTAGCACCAAATATGGTAACAGGGCCCCAATTGTTCACTACTTCCAACCAGACTCAGTGATACTAACTTGAGTACTTAGTTAACACAATTAAAGAAAATAAAAAGGCAAAGAGAGAAGTACATATATCACTAATTACATATGCTACCTGGTCATCTACCTCACCACTAGTCATAACCCAAACCAATCCTAGGGAGCTCCATGGTCCCAGAGTCCCCCCGTGGTTTCCTGTCACAAATGATTTTGGGCTTAACCAGTAACTCTTTTTATTATTTCTGATTATTCATCACCCCCAAGGCCAACTATAGTTTCTTTCTTTTTTTTTTTTTTTTTTGAGACAAGGTCTCCATCACCCAGGCTTGAATGCAGTGATGCGATCACAGCTCACTGCAGCCTCCACCTCCCAGGCTCAGGTGAACCTCCCACCTCACCTTCCTAAGTGGCTGGGACTACAGCCACGTGCCACCACACCCAGCTAATTTTTGTATTTTTTCTAGAGACAGGATTTCGTCATGTTGCCCAGGCTGGTCTCAAACTCCTGGGTTCAAGCAATCTGCCTGCCTCAGCCTCCCAAAGTGCTGGGATTACAGGTGTGAGCCACTATGCCTGGCCTATAGTTTGTATCTTTCTCACAGATATTCCTAGATTAGTTTTAAAATATATTTGTGTAAATTTGAAATATTAAGGCCAGGCGCGGTGGTTCATGCCTGTAATCATAGCACTTTGGGAGGCTGAGGTGGGCAGATCACTTGAGGTCAGGAGTTCAAGCCCAGCCTGGGCAACATGGCGAAACCCTGTCTCTATTAAAAATATAAAAAAAATTAGCCAGGTGTGGTGGTAGGCACCTGTAATCCCAGCTGCTTGGGAGGCTGGGGCAGGAGAATCACTTGAACCCGGGAGGCAGAGGTTGTAGTGAGCCGAGATCGAGCCACTGCACTACAGCCTGGGCAACAGAGTGAGACTCTGTCTCAAAAAAAAAAAAAAAAATTGCAACACTTAAAGGAAAAAAGATCAATATACAATTAAGCACTAAAATGCTAGAATCAAGTAAATTTTGAATCCTTCATAGGTTATTCCCCAAAGCTTTTTGTCTTTTTTTTTTGAGACACAGTCTTGCTCTGTCACCAGCCTGGAGTACAGTGGCATGATACCTGCTCACTGCAACCTCTGCCTCCCAGATTCAAGTGATTCTCCTGCCTCAGCCTCCCGAGTAGCTGGACTACAGGCGCGCGCCACCACATCCAGCTAATTTTTTTGTATTTTTAGTAGAGATGGGGTTTCACCATGTTAGCCAAGATGGTCTCTATCTCCTGACCTTGTGATCTGACTGCCTTGGCCTCCCGAAGTGCTGGGATTACAGGCGTGAGCCACCACGCCTGGCCTCCCAATGCTTTTTAAAAATTTATTATTAATATTTTTTGAGACAGTCTCATTCTGTCACCCAGGCTGGAGTGCCGTGGCATGATCATGGCTCAATGCAAACTTGAACTCCTGGGCTCAAACAATTCTCATGCCTTGGCTTTCCAAAATGCTGAAATTTTAGGTTTGAGCCACCACTCCTGGTCCCAATGTTTTTCAAAATATGGAAGACTGCCTTCATGAGAAGGGCCTGGATGCTGGTAAAAAATGGACTCCTGAGCTACACCCTAGACTAATTCAGAAACTCTAAGGTGGGCCCAGAAATATGCATTTTATTTATTTATTTATATATATTTTTGAGACAGAGTCTTGCTCTGTCACCCAGGCTAGAGTGCAGTGGCACGATATTGGCTCACTGCAACCTCTGCCTTCTGGGTTCAAGTGATTCTCCTGCCTCAGCCTCCCAATTAGCTGGGATTACAGACACCCGCCACCATGCCCAGCTAGTTTTTGTATTTTTAGTAGAGACGGGGTTTCACCATGTTGGGCAGGCTGGTCTCGAACTCCTGACCTCAGGTGATCCACCCGCCTTGGCCTCCCAAAGTGCTGGGATTATAGGCATGAGCTACAGTGCCTGGCCAGAAATGTGCATTTTAAGTAACCTCTTCAGGTGATTTTTATGCTCTCTGATAAGAAGTATTAGTCTAGCTCTTCAAATGACATGCTTACAGCCTATACCCTGATCTTGGCCAGCCAGTCAGCCAATGATGCTGAACAAGATGGTGAATGATTTGATGCAAATCTGGCTCTGGTGCTAGAAGAACCACACAGCATCATGCTGCAGTGGGTCAGGAGTCATGTTCACACAAAAGGGCAATGTATTAGCTTTTATTCCCTCCTAGAACCTTTCTGACAGGGTAAATCTATCTGTAGATTAATCATCCTAGAAAAAAATACATCAAACCTACTACCATGGGAGGTAGACAGATGCCAGGATAAAGCAAACTGGAGTAGGAAGTCAAGAGAATTCCTGGATTCAGTGCTGACTCTGCCTTTTTTTTTGAGACAGAGTCTCATTCTGTCGCCCAGGCTGGAGTGCAGTGGCGTGATCTCGGCACATGGCAACTTCTACCTCCCAGGTTCAAGCGATTCTCCTGCCTCAGCCTACCCAGTAGCCGGGATTACAGGCGCCTACCACCATACCTGGCTAATTTTTGTATTTTTAGTAGAGATGGGGTTTCACCATGTTGGCCAGGCTGGTCTCAAACTCCTGGCCTCAAGTGATCCACCTGCCTCGGTCTCCCAAAGTGCTGGGATAATGGGGTGAGCCACCGTGCCCAGCCCTGACTCTGCCTTTAACCTGGTCAAATCACTTAACTTTTCTGGATCTAAATAACCCTAGATGACTTCATTGATTTCCAAAGTCCTTTTCAGCTCCAAAATTCTGATTCTGGAGCAAGATTTGTTTTTAAAGATATTATTTTGAGATAGGGACAAGAGATGAAATGTGGAGCTGAAATCAGGGCAAACTCATCTTTAATCCACTTAATAGCTTCTTTACAATTAATATGCATTGCAGGTCTGAATCCAATTATTCAGAAAGCAGCATGAGATCACCTTCTAACATCTCTCCAGCTCCTTTGGGGTAGGTGAAAAGGGCTTTCCGTGGTGGGGCAAGGTCTGAGACACTGAAACCAGATCCAGTGACAGAACTTCCACTGACCCCACCAGCTGAGGAGGATGATGATGAAGCAGCCATTTCCTCTCTAGCAGAATTCTTACTTCACTACAGAGAAAGAAAAACAGCAATTGGCAAGTTTATGGAAGTGAGAGTGACAACATTTCATTCTAGCTGCCGTAAGGGCAAGCATACAGTTTTGTAGAGAGTTAGCTCCCCTTTTTTCTATCCTTTCTACGTTCACAGTATTTTATTGATGTCTCAGGCCAAAATATCAGTCAGGTTTTGAACTGAAAATATGCTTAAGAATAGTATATCTACTTAAAACACGAATTCCTACCATTAGCAAACTGTTTATGTCAACTGAGATTGACTGTGGGTGATTTATGAGTTATGAAGGGGTGATATGGCAGTGCCAAGGCAGAAATTTCACTGAGGAAATAAGTTATATGAGGATAAAAGCATCACACTTCATAGGACAATTTGTCTTGGATACATCCTGATCAAGCCACAACAATAAATTATAATATTTTCCAAATAACATTCCAGAATAACACTGTGTTCTGTTCCCAGGGAAGGGGAACTAGTTAGGAAATACATATTGGCTTTCTCATTAAAAATTAACCTTTTGGCCAGGCACGGTGGCTCACACCTATAATCCCAGTACTTCGGGAGGCCGAGACGGATAGATCACCTGAGGTCAGGAGTTCAAGACCAGCCTGGCCAACATGGTGAAACCCTGTCTCTACTAAAAATACAAAAAAATTTAGCAGGGCGTGGTGGTGGGCGCCTCTCATCCCAGCTACTCGGGAGGCTGAGGCAAGAGAATCGTTTGAACCCGGGAGGCGGAGGTTGCAGTGAGCCTGGGCGACAGAGCGGGACTCTCAAAAAAAAAAAAAAATTAATCTTTTGATCTAAATGTAATACCCAAACTTATCACTTGGTGGCATCCCAAAACTGGAACAAAAAGTTCAGGAAACAATCTTGGAAATCATGGCCTATGATGAACAGAGCACCTGTGAGTGTTTAATCCTATTTCATATTAAAAAATGCAAATGTTAACGAGAAAACTGTACTGAATACATGACACCTTACAAAGGTTCAAAACAAAACACTCCCTTTGACACAGAAGCTTACACGACTTTAACAAAAATTCTAAAAAGTGTATATGGTATTTTCTTTCTTTCCTTTTTTAATTTTTTGAGACGGAGTCTCGCTCTTGTCGCCCACGCAAGAGTGCAGTGGCACGATATCGGCTCACTGCAACCTCTGCCTCCTAGTTTCAAGCGATTCTCCTGTCAGCCTCCCGAGTAGCTGGAATTACAGGCATGAGCCACTGTGCCCAGCTAATTTTTGTATTTTTAGTAGGCACAGGGTTTCACCACGTTGGCCATGCTGGTCTCAAACTCCTGACCTCAGGTGATCTGCCTGCCTTGGCCTCCCAAAGTGCTGGGATTACAGGCATGAGCCACTGCGCCTGGCCTCTTTCCTTTTTTTTTTTTTTTAAATAGAGACAAGGTCTTGCTATGTTGCCCAGTCTGGTATGTATGTATGTATTTATTTACGGAGTCTCGCTCTGTCGGCAGGCTGGAGTGCAGTGGTGCGATCTCTGCTCACTGCAACCTCTGCCTCCCAGGTTCAAGCGATTCTCCTGCCTCAGCCTCCTGAGTAGCTGGGACTACAGGTGCGTGCCACCACGTGCAGCTAATTTTTATATTTTTAGTTGAGACAGGGTTTCACCATGTTGGCCAGGATGATCTCCATCTCTTGACCTCGTGATCTGCCTGCCTCGGCCTCCCAAAATGCTGGGATTACAGACATGAGCCATCATGCCTGGCCAGTCTGGTCTTTAACTCCTGGTCTCAAGTGATTCTCCCACCTTGGTCTCCCAAAGTCTCACTGTGCTCAGCCCTCTAACAAGTGTATTTAGTACTTTTTAAAGAAAAAATGGCCGGGTGCGGTGGCTCACACCTGTAATCCCAGCACTTTGGGAGGCCGAGGCGGGTGGATCACGAGGTCAGGAGTTCGAGACCAGCCTGGTCAACATGGTGAAATCCAATCTCTACTGAAAATACAAAAATTAGCTGGGCATGGTGGTGTGTGCCTGTAATCCCAGCTACTCAAGAGGCTGAGGCAGGAGAATTGCTTGAACCCGGGAGATGGTGGTTGCAGTAAGCCAAGACTGCACCATTGCACTCCAGCCTGGGCAAAAGAGTGAGACTCTGTCTCAAAAAAAAAAAAAAAAAAAAAAAAAAATTAGCTGGGTGTGGTGGTGGGAGCCTGTAGTCTCAGCTACTCAGGAGACTGAGGCAGGAGAATCACTTGAACCTGAACCTGGGAGGCGGAGGTTGCAGTGAGCTGAGATCATTTCATTGCACTCCAGTCTGGGTGACAGAGCCAGACTCCGTTTCAAAAAAAAGAAAAGAAAAAATGGTCTAGTGCCATGCTGTCTAATAGAACTTTCTGCCATGATGGAAATGTTCCAGTGTTCTATTTCTGCACTGCACAATATGGTTGCCAGTAGCTTCATGTTGCATCTATAAACTGGTGTGACTGAAGAACTGTATTTTAAATTTTATTTAATAGTAATTAAAATTTAAGTAGCCACATGTGGCTATTGGCTGTTGTAATGGATAAAGTTCTAGTATTTAGATTAAAAATAACTTTATATTGAATTATACACTTTAAAATGGCAAATGGTTGATTTTATGTTATGTGAATTTTAGCCCGATTAAAAGAAAGGACTTCAAAAAGGATTGTAGGCTGGTGGCTAATGCCTGTAATGCCAGCACTTTGGGAGGCCGAGGTGGGCAGATCACCTGAAGTCAGGAGTTCAAGACCAGCCTGGTAAACATGGCGAAACTCTATCTCTATTAAAATACAAAAATGAGCTGGGCGTGGTGGCAGGCGCCTGTAATCCCAGCTACTTGGGAGGCTAAGGCAGGAGAATAGCTTGAACTCGGGAGGTGGAGGTTGCAGTGAGCTGAGATAGCACCATTGCACTCCAGCTTGGGCAATAAGAGCGAAACTCCATCTGTGGAGGGGTGGAAAAGGATTGTAAAATGAATTTCCCTCTATAATGGTCAGAGAGAATTTTAGCTGAGTTTTTTTTTTTTTTTTTTGACCAGTCACGTGAAGCAGTGGGAGTGGAAAAGGAACAAAGAAATCTGTAACTGGTGGTGATCAGTTAGTGTAAACACCACTTCACCTAGACCAGCCTGAGTATTTTTCTTTTGGGTTTTTTTTTTTTTGCTAGTTGCAAAATGAACATATTTATTATAAAAAAGTTGAAACATATTTGTTTTTTGAGGCAGGCTCTCGCTCTGTCACCCAGGCTGAAGTGCAGCAGCGTGATCATGCTATTGCAGCCTCAATCTCCTGGGCTCAAGCAATCCTCCAACCTCTCAACCTCCCAAGTCGCTGGGACCTGACCTCAGGTGCATGCCACCATGCCCAGCTAATTTTTTTTACTTTCAGTAGAGACAACTTCTCACCATGTTGCCCCTACGCTGGTATGGAACTCCTGGGCTCAAGCAGTTCTCCCACCCTGGCCTCCCAAAGTGTTGGGATTACAGGTGTTAGCCACCATGCCTGGCTGAAACTTATGTTTTCTTTCCTTTTCTTTTTTGAGACGGAGTTTCCCTCTTGTTGCCCAGGCTGGAAATGGCGCGATCTTGGCTCACCGCAACCTCTGCCTCCCAGATTCAAGCGATTCTCCTGCTTCAGCCTCCCGAGGAGCTGGGATTACACGCATGCACCACCATGCCTGGCTAGTTTTGTATTTTTAGTAGAGATGGGATTTCTCCATGTTGGTCAGGCTGGTCTTGAACTCCCGACCTCAGGTGATCCACCTGCCTTGGCCTCCCAAAGTGCTGGGATTACAGGTGTGAGCCACTGCACCTGGCCATGTTTTTTGAAAATAGAAAAAAGTGAGGAAATGAAATACAAATATAAATTTATATACATAAAATCCAGATTCCTAGTAAGGAAAATGATATAGTATGTCTTGAAATACTGGCTGTTCTGTTTGCTTAATTTTGTCATCACAAAATTTAAGGCTGTTAGAGAAGCAGAGGTTGTTTTCTGATTTCATTACATGTCTATAAGTAACACTGATTAATAGTGAAGTGGGGTATGGGAACGGTAAAACAACTATTATAACTAGACTGTCAGCAAAAATGCAAATTGATTAATGACATTTTATTTTTTATTTTTTTTGGAGACAGAGTCTCGCTACGTTTCCCAGGCTGGAATGCAGTGGCACTATCCTGGCTAACTCCAGCCTTGACCTCCTAGGTACAAGTTAACCTCTCACCTCAGTCTCCCGAGTAGCTGGGACTACAGGCACGTGCCAGAACATCTCACTAATTTTGTTTATTTTTTGTAGAGATGAAGTCTCACTATGTTGCTCAGGAGGGTCTCCAATTCCTGGGCTCAAGTGATCCTCCCACCTCAGCCTCCCAAAGTGCTGGGATTACAGGCCTGAGCCACTGTGCTCAGCTGACATTTTCAATCTTGTTATTAGATCACTCTTCCTTTTTTCTCTGAGCTCTGATAACTTTCCAAATTGTATTCATATCGACAGAGGCAACAACTTTGAGAGTTAGATTAATATCCAATCTTCCGGACTACACTGGGTCACAATATAGCCTGACAAGTTTTTGAATTGTTTTTGAACTTAAGCAGTAAGGGATCAGGTCCAAATCTCTAAGTGAATTCCTGGTGGGATTCAAATAAAGTATACAGACAACTTAGCCACCTTTTGGAGAGCGGCTCAGTCTTTATTTCCCATCAGTTCAGAGTAGAACCCACGGTGAACTGTTTATATATCTCACCTAAGATTTAAAACTCTAATCTATTTTACCTACACCCTGATAAATGCTCTATTTAGTTGCAAATGCTTTATACTTTATATTTTGAAGTCAGGTGCTGAGCAAAGCACCCAAGCAACTGCCAGAGGACAGCTTCAAAAGGTAGCCACAGTGTGACTTCTAAGCTGAATATAATCAAACGAATTCCCTTTCATCCTGTTTTCTTCCAAACTCTCAGAACTACTATCGTTCCATACACAAAACAGCCAGGGTTGAAAACTGGAGCACAGAATTAGCACAAAGCTAACTTTAAATAAGCAGTTTTCTGCTGAGGTGGAAGGATATACCTAAGTAATTTCTAGCTCTAAAGATTTAAGTTAAATTTTGAATGCTACCAGCAAGTGGTAAATGAGAGTAAAGCAAAACTAATAAACCCTAGATGGTAACTGCTCTCAGGGCAGGCATTAACTGATCACCAGAACCAAACATAACACCTGGCCTATAGTAAGGCAGTAGCTGTTCACTTCAGTAAATGTTTGCTGAGTGAATTAAATATTTCACAGAAACCACAGATTCCTTAAAGGTCATCTAACCCAACTTCCCCATTTTATACATGAAAAAATAAAACTGAGGTGTAGAGACAATTTTGGCTTATCTGCTGTGACATTTTGAAGCAATGGCTTGTTGGCATGTCATTTGTCATGTGCAAGGTAAAGCAGCATAATGGTTAAGATTATGAAGCCTCTCTGAGTTCTGGTTTTGCTACTTACTTGCTGCATGACTGTGGACAAATCATTTAACCCATTTATGCCTAGTGTTCCATTACTGGAACGCTAAGCATGTGGGAGTTATTTATATCCTACTGCTCAAGGTCATTGCCAAGGTCTGATGGCAAAAATGTAAAAAACTGCAACCTCCGACATATATATATACATACATATATATGTGTATATATGTATGTATACATGTGTGTGTATGTATATATGTATATATGTGTATATATATATGTATGTATATATGTGTATATATACATATATGTATGTATATATGTGTATATATACATATATGTATGTATATATGTGTATATATACATATATGTATGTATATATGTGTATATATACATATATGTGTGTATATATACATATATGTGTGTATATATACATATATGTATGTATATGTGTATATATACATATATGTATGTATATGTGTATATATACATATATGTATGTATATGTGTATATACATATATGTATGTATATGTGTATATATGTGTATATATGTATATATGTGTATGTATATATACACATATGTATATATACGTATGTGTATGTATATATACACATATGTATATATACGTGTGTATATATGCGTATATATGTATATATACGCATATATATACACACGTATATATACGCATATATATACACACGTATATATACGCATATATATACACACGTATATATACGTATATATACACACATACGTATATATACGTATATATATATACACACACATACGTATATATACGTATATATATATATATACACACACATATGTATATATACGTGTGTGTATATATATAATTATTTTTTTTTTGAGACGGAGTTTCACTCTTGTTGCCTGGGCTGGAGTGCAATGGCACGATCTTGGCTCACTGCAACCTCCGCCTCCCTCTCCGGGATCTTTTTGTTCCTTAGTTGTCTTATCTGCAAAATGGGAAACAGGTTGAGTACCCTTCATCCGAAATGCTTGGGACTTGGAAGTATTTTGGATTTCGGATTTTTTTTCGGGTTTTGGGATATTTGCATTATACTTAATGATTACGCCTCTCAAATCCGAAAATCTAAAATTCAAAATGCTCCAATTAGCATTTCCTTTGACCATCCTGTCAGTGCCCAAAAAGTTTTAAATTTTGGAGGATTTTGGATTTCTGGACTAAGTATACTCAACCTGTAATAACAGCACCTACCTCACACAGGGGTGACAAAGATTAGTTAATACACGTAAAACACTTGGAACAGTTACAGGCTTAGTAAACACTTCATAAATCTTGGCTATTCAAAATTATTAACGGAGAGTTACTACTGAGTCTTTTTTCCTATGCAGATCCCAGTTTTTCATACTTACTATGAAAAAACCTCATGGAAAAAGTATTAATTCTCTCCATCTAACACAGAGTCAGCAAGCTCCCAGAGGAGAAAGAATCTGTTCAGGAGGAGGCCCAATACCTTCTATTAAGCACTTTATACTTTCATTTCTTTTTTTTTTGAGACGGATTCTCGCTCTGTCGCCCAGGCTGAAGTGCAGTGGCGCAATCTCGGCTCACTGCAAGCTCTGCCTCCTGGGTTCACGCCATTCTCCCGCCTCAGCCTCCCGAGTAGCTGGGACTACAGGCGCCCGCCACCACACTCAGCTAATTTTTTGTATTTTTTAGGAGAGACGGGGTTTCACCGTGTTAGCCAGGATGGTCTCGATCTCCTGACCTCGTGATCCGCCCGCCTCGGCCTCCCAAAGTGCTAGGATTACAGACGTGAGCCACCGTGCCCGGCCTACACTTTCATTTTAAGGTTCATGATCTTAAGAAACACCCTGCCACCTTCGAAAAGTCTTTCTACCCTCAATGCCGAGCACAGAACCTGCGGCAGTGTTTCCACTGTGCTTCCAGTCCCGAGCATTTCGGATGAATGAATGATGAACAAATGACAGAACGCAGGGCGAGCAGCTCAGCAAAGGTCATGCAGGAGATAGAGAAGTGCGGTGTCATGAGTATTGGATCATTATGGATTTTCTTCTTTTTCATTGTGGAGATCTATTCGCACAACTCTATCTTCAACCAGTTTGCCAGGCCCACCGGAGGTGCCCAGTAAAATTTTGTCAAACAAATACTGATGATGAAGTATCCTGGGACTTGGCCCTGTCAGGGAAGTTGGGGCTGACAGTGGAGATCCTCACAGGAGAGTAACGATGCTTTGTGGACACAGATTGCTGTGTCCGAGCTAAGATGCTTAAACATTTACTTCATGTACGGCAGGGATGGCCTCGCATTCATATATTTATGAATATAAATTCCTTTCCTTTCTAACAGATATATGCCTATTTTCTTAAAAAGAGTAATTCCTTAAAAGTTCCTACCCTAGTACAAAGACGAATTATTACAAGCAATCATTAAATTCCATCATCAACAAATCGTTCCACTTCAAAACAGCTGGATTACAACCCAAACCAAATAGATGCTGCAGCTGTAACTGGGGAAGGGGAGGAACGGGGCGGGGGGGCGTGGAGAAAAAGTGGCCAGAGAGGGGAGCGCTCAGAACACTAGCGGCTCCCAAGCTAACTCCTAGCCACTTTTCCCACCCAGCTGGGTCCCCAGGAAACGACGCCATCGGCGCTCTTCCACTGCGCAGGCGCCAGCCCTCGGCCCGCATGCGCACTCAGTCCAACCCGGCCTGGGGAAATTTCCTTTCGCACGTCTGCTACAGCAGTCTCCTGTTTCTCCTTCTACCTTCTCCATTTTTCTAGTCCCTGCAGGTAGGATCCTGGGGGTTAACTCCCTTTTCACCAAGCTCCCGAGGGCCCTTGATCCCTCAGCCTCTTACCTCAGCGGCTTTAGCACTTTCCCCTACAGCCCCGCCCCCAGGACCAGCCCGAGTGGCCGCGCTCACCACGACGAGGACGGCGGCGTGCTCGCGCCCCCACAGAGGGGGCCGGCGGCGAAGGCGGCGTGCGCGCGCCCGTGCTGTGGTGGGCGTGGCCGGGGCGGAGACGCGAGGAGGGGAGCAGAGAACGCGCTCGCGGAGAGGGATTCCGGGTCCTTCGCTTCCTCGCCCTACCTTGGTTTACCTGCTGCCGCCTAGTCCTCTTCTCCTTCTCTGATAATTCGGGGCCTCGGGTTCCCTCACGATATTGCAGAAAGACACAGCTTTCCTCTTCCTCTACAAACCACCTCGAAGCAGGGTTAAGTTGGTTATTCGCCCCTTTCTTTCCGAGTAGTCTCGTAGCGCAGGGCCATGTAAGACAGGTGGATGCTGCATTTGCTGTTTCCGCGACAACTGCCTGTTCTTCCGGAGCTCGTGGTCTGAGGGCCGACGACTACCTGTTCTTCCGGAGCTCGTGGTCTGAGGGCCCGACTTTCATCTTAGTCTGTTTTTGTGGGGAACTTTTTTTGTTTTTTTAAAGCTTTTCCCTTGAAAGTCTTTTTTCGTTGAGAACTTTAGAGGCTTTGGGGAATAGGCCACTGGGTTGTGATGTCATCGACTATTGCTAATGATGTGCCCTTTTCCTCCATCCATGTTGGTTTACCTTCTATGTTGTTATTTCTCACGAAGCCTCTTCTTGGTTCTGTAAGCACAGAACTCATCAATTATTATTTTATTTATTTTTTTGAGACGAAGTCTCGCTCTGTCGCCCAGGCTGGAGTGCAGTGGCGCGATCTCAGCTCACTGCAACCTCCGCCTCTCAGGCTTGGGCGATTCTCGTGCCTCAGCTTTCCGAGCAGTTGGGATTACAGGCGCCCGCCACCACACCTGGCTACTTTTTGTATTTTCAGTAGAGACGGGGTTTCATCATGTTGGCCTGGCTGGTCTCGAACTCCTGGCCTCAGATAATCCGCCTCGGCTTCCTAAAGTGCCGGGATTACAAACGTGAGCCACTGCGCCCACGTTGGCTTGAACATTAGTGTATTTAGTAAGGATCAACTTGTTTTCTTTGGAACTCTTAAGTATTTTGGGCTTCAAGACTATCTAAGTTGTACGTGGTAGGAATATTGGTTGAATTTAACCTCAGCTAGCCTATAAGGAACCTTTGTTTCCTAAATTATTGATTCGTTAAGTGATGTGACCAGAAGCTTGGCTTCTCAGTGAGTAATGTGCATTTTGTTGGGGCAGCGGCCTATAGAAATTGGATTCCCCCCCTCAGCAGTATGTTGGTCTGAGAACCATATTGGTTAAGTTGTTATTTTAACTGTGCTTTGACAGACAACTGGAACTGATTGTTTGGTATGAATTTCTAGCACCTCTAAAAGTACTTAGGGGCTTTTTTTTTTTCTGGATGGTTAAATGTATTAAATATCCCTCATTGTCTTAATTATCTTGCTAGATAGAGTTTGCTGGGCGCAGTGGCTCACGCCTGTAATCTCAGCATTTTGGGAGACTGAGGCAGGTTGATCACCTGAGGCCAGGAGTTCCAGACCAGCCTGGCCAACATAACGAAACCCCATCTCTACTAAAAATACAAAAAATTAGCCGGGGGTGGTGGCGGGGGACTGTAATTCCAGCAACTCGGAAGGCTGAGGCAGGAGAATCGCTTAAACCCGGGAGGCAGAGGTTGCAGTGAGCAGAGATTGTGTCATTGCACTCCAGTCTGGGCAACAAGAGCAAGACACTGTCTCAAAAAAAAAAAAAAGAGATATTGTGCAAATGGTTAGATAACCACTGAAGTTTGCATTTTACTCATTAGGTTAAAGTAATAAAGAGACCTTTATTCTCTCTTTCAAAGCCAGGGACAGGATGTGTTTATATATGGGCATTTATAATGCCTTTTATTTTTAATCTCTCTTTTTTTTTTTTTTTGTTTTTTTGTTTTCTGAGAGACAGGGTTTCGCCATGTTGCCCAGGCTGGTTTCAAACTCTTGGGCTCAGGCAGTCCTCCTTCCTCAGCCTCCCAAAGTGCTGGGAGTACAGGTGTAAGCCACCATGCCTGGCCCTTTTCTCTTTCTCTTTTTCTTTTTCTTTTCTTTTTTTTTTTTTTAAGACGGAGTTGCGCTCTGTTGCCTAGGCTGGAGTGCAGTGGTGCGATCTTAGCTCACTGCAACCTCTGCCTCCGGGGTTCAAGAGAGTCTCCTGCCTCAGCCTCCTGAGTAGCTGGGATTACAGGCACGTGCCACCGTGCCCAGCTAATTTTTGTATTTTTAGTAAAGACGGGGTTTCACAATTTTGGTCAGGCTGGTCTCGAACTCTTGACCTTGTGATCTGCCTGCCTTGGCCTCCCAAAGTGCTGGGATTACAGGTGTGAGCCACCACACCTGGCCCTCTTTTTCTTTTTTTAGAGACAAGGTCTCACTATGTTCATAAGGCTGATCTTGAACTCCATCCTCAACCAATCCTCCCACCTTGGCCTCCCAAAGTGCTGGAATTACAGGTGTGAACCAGTGCTCCACTCCCTCACTTCCTTCTTTTTTTTTTTTAAGAGTGTATGCCTTTTAATCATTTTTTTAGGGGGGGAGTGATAAATAGTTTACAAATTACTTTGCTGTCTAGAGTGAGCCATTGTGGTAGAAAATGCAGCAATTAACCTAAACTGGTTTACAGATGGGAAATCCAGTGGGAAATGGTGCTACTTTTGTGTGGGAGATACTGTGAACTGATGCCCAATTCAGCCCTACATAATGGTTCAGACACTAGAGATAGGAGTTTTAATTCTAAGAAAGGTAAGATGGTAATTATATTTTTCAGGACGTAATTGGAATATCATTTGGAGAAAGTGTCATGGAAGTTCTGCGTCCACAGCTTATAAGAATTGATGGCCGGAATTACAGGAAGAATCCAGTCCAAGAACAGACTTATCAACATGAAGAAGATGAAGAGGACTTCTATCAAGGTAATTCTAGTTGCTCTTTGGTCACATAAGAAGTAAAATGTCCTGTGTATTGTAGGATCAATTTTTTGTTTGTTTTAATATGTTTCTGTGTCAGCACTGAAATTTGAGATGTTTGGCCTCATATAGCTCCATTTATGTTCATGTCTAAGGGTACTGATGAGTTTGAGTTTAGCTGAAGTGTTTTTGGTTGCAATTTATAACTTATGTTTCTTCTTTGTACAGAGGTTTAAATATCATAAAGAGAAATTTTAGTTATTAACATTAACCATTAATATTCTATGACAAAATTAAGTTCCTTTGTAGAGTTGTAATAATTATTATTAATAATATTATTATTATTTGAGTTGGAGTCTTGCTCTGTCACCTAGGCTGGAATGCAGTAATGTGATCTCCACTCACTGCAACCTCCGCCTCCCAGGTTCAAGTGATTCTGGTGCCTCAGCCTCCCGAGTAGCTGGGATTACAGGCATGTGCCAGGATGCCCAGCTAATTTTTGTATTTTTATTAGAGACAGGGTTTCACCATGTTGGCCAGGCTGGTCTCAAACTCCTGACCTCAAGTGATCCACCTGCCTTGGCCTCTCAAAAGTGCTGGGATTACAGGCATGAGCTACTGCACTTGGCCCTAAAGTAATTATGTATAAATTTTTGAAATAAATGAACGTATATATTTAGTCTATTGCCCAATAATGTTACCAAAATCCTCGGATGCTCATGTCCCTTTTGTAGAACATCGTGGTATTTGCATGTAATCTACACATATCCTACTTTAAACCCTGTCTTATAATACATATAATACCTAATACAATGCAAATGCTCTGTAAATAGTTGTGGTACTGTATTGTTTTTTATTTTTTATTTTATTTATTATTTATTATTATTATTTTTTGAGACAGAGTTTTGCTCTTGTCACCCAGGCTGGAGTGCAGTGGCGTGATCTGGGCTCTCTGCAACATCTACCTCCTGGGTTCAAGCAATTCTCCTGTCTCAGCTTCCCCAGTAGCTGGGACTACAAGTGCCTGCCACCACACCTGGCTAATTTTTGTATTTTTAGTTGAGATAGTGTTTCACCATGTTGGCCAGCGTGGCCTCAAACTCCTGACTTCGGGTGATCTGCTTGCCTTAGCCTCCCAAAGTGCTGGGATTACAGGCATGAGCCACCATGCCCGGCCTATATTGTTTTTTAATTTATATTATTTTTATTGCTGTATTGTTATTTTACTGATTTTTTTCCAAGTAATTTTTTTTTTTTTTTTTGAGACGGAGTCTCGCTTTGTCACCCAGGCTGGAGTGCAGTGGCGCGATCTTGGCTCACTGCAAGCTCCGCCTTCCGGATTCACGCCATTCTCCAGCCTCAGCCTCCTGAGTAGCTGGGACTACAGGCGCACGCCACCCTGCCCGGCTAATTTTTTGTATTTTTAGTAGAGACGGGGTTTCACCATGATAGCCAGGATGCTGGGATTACAGGCATGAGCCACCGTGCCCGGCCGTAATTTTTTTTTTAAGAGACAAGCGCATTCTGGAGTGCAGTGTCACGAACTTGGTTCACTGCAGCCTCACCTCCCGGGCTCACATGATTCTCCCACATCATCTTCCTGAGTAGTGGGGACTTACAGGCATGTGCCATCATGCCCAGCTAATCTTTGTAGAGATGAGGGGTTTTACTTTGTTGCCCAGGCTGGATTTTTTTTTCAAATATTTTCAATCTGCGGTTGGTTGAATCCACAGATGGCAAATCCCTGGATATGGAGGGCCAACTGTATATAGAAACCTTTGATAAAGTTTAGTTTAATAGTCAGGCACAGTAAGAGATTAATAACAATAACTGACAAAATAGAACAGTTATAACAACACATTGTAATAAAAGTGATGTGACTGTGGTCTCTCTGTCTCATACCCAGTATCTTATTGTAGTAATAGTTTCGGACAGCAGTTAACTGCAGATAACTGAAACCTTGGAAATCGAAACCACAGATGAGGGGGAACTACCGTATGCATATGCTACCTTCCCAGGGTTCCAAGACTGAAAGATTTAAAATAGTCATTATGTGTTTTTTTATGGTTTATTTCTTATAAGATCAGGTCAGAAGGAGTATCAGAGCAGTGTCATGGAAAGTACAGTGTCCGGCTGTTCTTTATGGCTGTGTATTGCTTTTTTTAAACCCCAACAGCGGTTGACAGCTGAGGCGAAAGCTGTTGTCCACAGAGCAACATTGTTTCTGAGTGAGATGTCATGGTTTCTGTGCAGGCTCCATGGAGTGTGCTGATGAGCCCTGTGATGCCTATGAGGTGGAGCAGACCCCACAAGGATTCCGGTCTACTGTGAAGGCCCCCAGCTTGCTCTATAAGTGAGTCATGTCCCCAACAGCTTCATGGGGAGACACTTCCAGGAAACTCAGTGGGAAGTGGACTCTTTGGTCTTCATACTTATTGCAGTGCTTGATTACTAATGATAAAATAGTGTAGTGTTATGTCCTAAAATGTTAAAGGACTGATTACAGATTAATTTCATTGTTCCACATGTATCACTAAGCTGATTTTGCCTCTTGTGTTAGGCCATTCTTGTGTTGCTATAAAGAAATACCTGAGGCTGGGTAATTTATAAAGAAAAGAGGTTTCGGCCAGGTGCAGTGGCTCACGCTTGTAATCCCAGCACTTTGGGAGGCCGAGGCGGGTGGATCACCTGAAGTTAGAAGTTCAAGACCAGCCTGGTCAACATGGTGAAACCCCGTCTCTACTAAATATACAAAAATTAGCCGGGTGTGGTGGCAGGCATCTGTAATCCCAGCTACTTGGGAGGTTGAGGCAGGAGAATCACTTGAACCCGGGAGGCAGAGGTTGCAGTGAGCTGAGATTGTGCCATTACACTCCAGCGTGGGCAACAAGAGTGAAACTTAGTCTTAAAAAAAAAAAAAGAAAAGAGGTTTCATTGGCTCATGACTCTACAGACAGTACAAGCATGGCACCAGCATCTGGGGAGGCCTCAGGGACCTTTTACTCTTGGCAGAAGCTGAAGTGGGAGCAGGCATGTCACATGGTGAAAGCAGGAGCAAAAACAATGGGAGGTGAGATACCACACACTTTTAAACAACCAGATCTTGTGTGAGCTCACTCATTGCCAAGGAGATGGTGCTAAGCCATCATGAGGGATCCACCCCCGTGATCCAAACACCTGCCACCAGGCCCCACTTCCAACACTGAGGGTTACATTTCAACATGAGATTTGGCAGGGACACAGATCCAAACCACATAACCTTTTATTTATTTTATTTTATTTATTCATTTATTTTGAGACGGAGTTTCGCTCTTTCGCCTAGGCAGGAGTGCAGTGGGATGATCTTGGCTCACTGCAACCTCTGCCCTCAGGGTTCAAGCCATCCTCCTGCCTCAGCCTCCTGAGTAGCTGGGATAATAGGTGCCCACCACCATGCCTGGCTAATTTTTGTATTTTTAGTAGAGATGGGGTTTCACCATGTTGGCTAGGCTGGTCTCGAGCTCCTGACCTCAGGTGATCCACCTGCCTCAGCTTCCCAAAGTGCCGGGATTATAGGTGTGAGCCACCGCACCCAGCCTATTTTTATTATTATATTTTTGAGACAGGGTATCTCACTGTTGCCAGGCTAGAGTGCAGTGGCACAATCTTGGCTCACTGCAGCCTTGACTGCCCAGGGTAAAGTGATCCTCTCACCTCAGCCTCCCAAGTAGCTGGAACCGGCACACACCACCTGGCTGATTTTTTGAATTACTTGTAGAGATGGGGTTTTACTATGTTTCCCAGGCTGATCTTGAACTCCTGAACTCAAGTGATCCTCCCACCTTGGTCTCCCAAAGTGTTGGGATGAGCCACTGTGCCCAACCACCATATCCCATATTACCTTTTTTAAATATCTTTTTTTTTGTTTGTTTTTTAAAAGATAGGGCTTTGCTTTGTTACCCAGGCTGCAGTGCAGTTGTGCAATCTCGGCTCACTGTAGCCTTGACTTCCTGGGCTCAAGTGATCCACTTCAACCCCCCAAATAGCTGGGACTAGAGGTGTGTGCCACCACGCCTGGCTAATTTTTTGTATTTTTGGTAGAGACAGGGTTTCTCCATATGCCTAGGCTGGTCCTGAACTCTGGAACTCAAGCAGTCCGCCTGCCTTGGCCTCCCAGTGGGCTGGTATGACAAGTGTGTTAAATATCTTTTGGATCTACCAGCTATCCGTATCTTCACTGCTACCTCTCTGCCTTTTCTGTGGATTACTTAAGATAGCCTGCTTATTGGTCTACACACACACACACACACACACACACACACTTTTCGAGATGAAGTCTACACACACACACACACACACACACACACACTTTTTGAGATGGAGTCTCACTCTGTCACCCAGGCTGGTGTACAGTGGCATGATCTTGGCTCACTGCAACCTCCTCCTCTTTGGTTCAAACGATTTTCTTGCATCAGCTTCCTGAGTAGCTGGAACTACAGGCCTGCACTGCTATACCTGGCTAATTTTTGTATTTTTAGTAGAGGTGGGGTTTTACCATGTTGGCCAGGCTGGTCTTGAACTCCTGACCTCAGGTGATCCACCCGCCTCAGCCTCCCAAAGTGTTTGGATTACAGGCGTGAGCCACCGCAGCCAGCTGCAAATGTTTTCATTTCATCAACCTTGATAGCATTCTGAAACACCTATTAAAGATAAAATTCTCCTGGGATATGACCAAATCAGGCTCTAGTGACATTTTTTCCTAAGAAACATGATTTTAGAAAGTTGTGGCTCAGTTTCCTGAAAAAAAAAAAAAAAAAAATCAGTGTAACAGGTCTTGGTGTGAATCTGCTATTGCTAAGGTGTGTTAACAGTTCCTTGCATGATTCTAACTTGATAATCTTTTGATTTCTCTATATTCTAAGCACTCATTATGTGTCAGGTGACTTGCATGTTAAATTAGGTATTGGGTCTGATAGATCCTAATTAATAGATAATATTTACTCGGAAGGCTGGGTGTGGTGGCTCATACCTGTAAACCCAGCACTTTGGGAGGCCAAGACGGGAGGATTGCTTGAGCCTATGAGTTGGAGACCACCCAGCTTGGGCAACATGGTGAGACCCTGTTTCTACAAAAAATAAATAAATAAATAAATAAATAAATAAATAAATTAGCCAGGTGTGGTAACGAGTGCTTGTAGTCTCAGCTACTTGGGAGGCTGAGGCAGGAGTATTGCTTGAGCCCAGAAGTTCAAGGTTACAGCGAGCTATGATTGTGCCAATGTAATTCCATCTGGGCGACAGAGCAATATCCTGTGTCAAAAAAAAAAAATACTAAGATTTCTTTCTTGGGAATAATTTCTGTAGGCTTATTTGGATCAAGAAAGAAATTACCTGGCCAAACTAATTTATAATCGGAGCCTAATATTGTCAACACCTGTCCATGGGTTATGTCTCATGCTGTGGTTCTTAGCCTCAGGTGCACAGGAGAATCATCTGGGGAGCTTCTAAAAATCCCAGTGCTTGGGTGCACCCCAGAGCAATTAAATCAGAGTCTGTGGGAGCAGGACCCAGGTATCACTATTTGAAGCCCCCAGGTGATTCCAGTGTATAGCCAAGACTGAGAACCACTTGACCTGGTAGGAATTTCCTCTTATGTATTCAACCAAGGAGTCACCTTGTCACTGCTTATTTGTATTATTGTAGCGAATATTTTATTTATTTTATTTTATTATTTTGAGACGGAGTCTCACTCTGTTACTCAGGCTGGAGTGCAGTGGCGTGATCTGGGCTCACTGCAACCTTTGCCTCCCTGGTTCAAGTGATTCTCCTGCTTCAGCCTCCCGAGTAGCTGGGACTACAGGCATGCGCCACCACGCCTGGCTAATTTTTTTGTGTTTTTGTTAGAGACGGGGTTTTGCCATGTTGGTCAGGCTGGTCTTGAACTCCTGACCTCAGGTGATCTGCCTCCTCGCCTCGCAAAGTGCTGGGATTACAGACATGAACCACTGTGTCTGGCCTATAGTGAATATTTTAGATTTTCCATGTAAACCTCTTTTCCGTCCAGCTATACTTTTAACTGAAAAGGTGCCAGTATAGGTTTAATGAGGATAGCATATGTCATGCCGCACACCTGTTGACTTCGACGGGGATGGCACCATGTTAGAGAGGCTGGGGAAGAGACCCAGAGCCAGCAAATGAGACACAGGATTTATTGAGGGGACTTGCATAAAGGGTGGTGCTGTGGTGGTGGGCTGGACAGAACTTCAACTGCTTGGAAAAAGCATACAGTTTATATAACATTTCCACTTAGCACCCTTCCCCTAGCAGCCATCACCTGGCAACCTTTATTTAATCCAAAACAAAGGGCCTCAATCCTCTGTATGGCCTGGGTTCCATAAATGGGTCAGGGATTCAGATGTTCCTCATAGATAAAGGAATGAATCTCTGGGTTGGAATGAATCCAAGCCAGATTCCATAGCTTGCAACTCTGAACACATAATTCTTTTTTAGATCATAGGGTGATTCTCAGGTAGGCTTAAGTTATTACTGTCAGGGTCCTTCTCCCGGTATGCTTAATCTACTAATGTTAGGGGCATCTGCCCTACAGCATGGACTGTATGGAGCTCTGTGCCACTTATTGGGAAGCTTTTTCATATATGATCACATTTAATCCTTACAACAACCTTATGACAAATAGGTATTATTCATTCCATTTTAATTTAATTTAATTTTAATTTTTTTTTTGAGACAGGAGTTTCGCTCTTGTTGCCCAGGCTGGAGTGCAATGGCGCGATCTCGGCTCATCACAACCTCCGCCTCCCAGGTTCAAGCGATTATCCTGCCTCAGCCTCCTGAGTAGCTGGGATTACAGGCATGCGCCACCATGCCCGGCTAATTTTGTATTTTTAGTAGAGGTGGGGTTTCTCCATATTGGTTAGGCTGGTTTCGAACTCCTGACCTCAGGTGATCCGCCCCCCTCGACCTCCCAAAGCACTGGGATTACAGGCGTGAGCCACCATGCCTGGCCTCTTTTTTTTTTTTTTGAGACGGAGTCTCTGTCACCCAGGCTGGAGTGGAATGGCACAATCTTGGCTCACTGCAACCTCTGCCTCCTGGATCCAAGTGATTCTCCTGCCTCAGCCTCCCGAGTAACTGGGATTACAGGCATCTGCCACCACACCTGGGTAATTTTTGTATTTTTAGTAGAGACGGTGTTTCACCACGTTGGCCAGGCTAGTCTTGAACTCCTGACCGCAGGTGATCCACCCACCTTGACCTCCCTGGGATTACAGGCATGAGACACCACCCCCAGCCAAATTTAATTTAATTTTATTTAGTTATTTTTTTGAGATGGAGTCTCCCTCTGTCGCCCAGGCTGGAATGCAGTGGTGCGATCTCTGCTCACTGCAACCCCTGTCTCCCAGGTTCAAGCAGTTCTCCTGTTCAGCCTCCCAAGTAGCTGGGATTATAGGCGCCCACCACCACACCCTGCTAATTTTTTTTTTTTGAGATGGAGTTTCACTCTTGTCACCCAGGCTGGAGTGCAGTGGTGTGATCTTGGCTCACTGCAACCTCTGCCTCCCGAGTTCAAGCAATCTCCTGCCTCAGCCTTCTGAGTAGTTGGGATTACAGGTACCTGTCACCACGCCTGGCTAATTTTTGTATTTTTAATGGAGATGGGGTTTTACCATGTTGGCCAGGCTGGCCTCGATCTCCTGACCTCAGGTGATCCACCCCACCTCGGCCTCACAAAGTGCTGGGATTACAGGTGTGAGCCACCGTGCCTGGCCTTGAGCCACCTTGCCTGGCTTTGCAAATTTTTGTATTTTTAGTAGAGACAGGGTTTCGCCATGTTGGCCAGGCTGGTCTTGAACTCCTGACCTCAAGTGATTTGCCCGCCTCTGCCTCCCAAATTATGGGATTACAGGCATGAGCCACTGCACCTGGCCTATTTTCATTTTTTTAGAGACAGGATCTCACTTTGTCACCCAGGCCAGAGTGCCATTGTGTGATCATAGCTCACCATAGCCTTGAACTCCTGGGCTCAAGGGATCCTTCTGTGTCAGCCTCTCACTTCATTTTGATAAGTGAAGAAGTAGGCTTACAGTGGTTATATGAATTCCAAGGTTTATTTGATTCTAAAGCCTTTTAAACCTCAGCCACTTTGCTTTCTAAGGTGCCGAAGCCTAGATTATTAATAGCACTTTGAACTACTTCTTTTTGTGATAGGCTTGTTCACTAGCCACATAGTAACAAACTGGAGCCTGACAGAAAGCACTCCTAATTGGTAAGGTGGGAAAACAAAGGCCTCACAGAGTTTGCTGCCCTGCAATCTCTATCCCAACACACAGGAAAACCACTTGGAAATTACAGACTTCCAATCTTCCTCTAAACATCTTATTTTTAAAAACTGGCTTACTATAATAGATCTTAAGGGAAGTAACTGGGCTTTGTTATCCCATGCAAAAACAAATGAATAGTTTTAGACATAGTCATCCGTAGTATTGGGTACTGTAATTGAAGTCATAGAGGTTAAAATAACGTTAATGACAAGGAGTTCTTAACTTGATAGCCCTGTGATGGCCTCTTAGTGCTTTGTAGACTCTGAAACTTCTCTCTTGGGATTCGGTAGTCTCATTCACTTGAACACATCAAATGACTGTGGGTTCCAGAAGATAACTTTGGATTGTCAGAATATTTATACTTGGAAGTCCAGGCAAGTAGTGTAAATGAGTCAATAAGTGATTGAAGTGGGAGTGATGGGGATTGTGAGCTCATGTCCCATCTTCATGGGGTAGTCGAGAGTTGGCTGTAGCTCACTGTTGCCATGGGTCCTCAGATATTCTAATTTTTCTATTGAAAAAAATTGAAAAAAAATTTATTTTTTGAGACAGAGTGTCGTTCTTGTCGCCCAGACTGGGGTATAGTGGTGCGATCTCAGCTTACTGCAACCTCCACCTCCTGGGTTCAAGTGATTCTCCTGCCTTAGCCTCCCAAGTAGCTGGGATTACAGGCACCCTGCTGTCACACTCAGTTAATTTTTGTATATTTGTAGAGATGGGGTTTTGCCATGTTGACCAGGCTGGTCTCGAACTCTTGACCTCAGGCAGTCTGCCCACCTTAGCCTCTCGGAGTGCTGGAATTACAGGCGTGAGCCACTGCCGCCAGCCTAAAATATTTTTTTAGAGATAGGGTCTTACTCTGTTGCCCAGGCTGGTCTCAAACTCCTGGTCTCAAGCAGTTCTCCCACCTCAGTCTTTTGAGTAGCAGGGATTACAGGTGTGAGCCACTGCACCTGCTGGCCAGCTTTTCTTTCACTGAATTGCAGACCCAGATTTTAAATCTAATTTTGAGAAGCAAACGGGTGTTGGGCATGGTTTTTCTATCTCTGCATTGAATTGGCTATAGGGCCAAAAACTCATCTTTGCCAATGACTTTACTGCAGCATGTTCTAAAGCTAGATGACTTGTAATTTCTTCCACAAATATTGGGCTTTTACTGGACTACTTTTCTGTAAGGGAGTATCTCTTGTCACAAAGGATTTAAACATAATGAGGTTCTTTATTTTGGTACATTTTGACAAACCTTTTAATTACTTTATGTTACAGGCATATAGTTGGAAAGAGAGGGGACACTAGGAAGAAAATAGAAATGGAGACCAAAACTTCTATTAGCATTCCTAAACCTGGACAAGACGGGGAGATTGGTGAGACTCAGTAGATATAAGTTACATTTGAAGTCACTTTTGCATGTTTATGGAATAATGTAACCAACTGCAGTGTTTAGTAACTGTGTTTTCTGTGGGGTTCTAGCTATGGGCTTTTTCTTTTTCTTTTTTTTTTTTTTTGAGACAGAGTTTCGCCCTTGTTACCCAGGCTAGGGTGCAGTGATGTGATCTCGGCTCACTGCAACCTCCGCCTCCCGGAATCAAGTGATTCTCTTGCCTCAGCCTCCCTAGTAGCTGGGATTACAGGCATGTGCCACCACGCCCGGCTAATTTTGTATTTTTAGTGGAGGCGGGGTTTCTCTATGTTGGTCAGGCTGGTCTCGAATTCCTGACCTCAGGTGATCCTCCCCTCTCAGCCTCCCAAAGTGTTGGGATTATAGGCATGAGCCACCATGCCCAGCCAGCTATGGACCTTTTTATGGTTTATCAGTACCAGTTTCCCAAATGAGGGAAGATGGAATTATATAACCTTATCTTGATTGAGTACCTGGGCCTTAATTTTATACTTTACCATGCATTGATGGAATAAAGCTTCCAGATTTCACTGTGTATTAGGAGATTTCTTTTCATGCTTTGGTACCTTGAAATGGATTTGTGAATTGTTTCCAATTAGAATTAGAGAAAATCAATGAGATCAGTGAATTTGAAATAAAGTTCAGCCTTTTCCATTGTGCTCTCAATTTTTTACCCTTGATTTTGTAGACCAGGAAGGAAATTATAAGAGTAATGATTAAAATAATATAACTTGACTCAAATAACTGTTCTGATAAGGAAAAATAGTTTAGCAGTATAAATCAAGTTAGAAAGTGTCTGTACCAAGCCTCAGTGTAAACCAAGGGCATAGGCTTTTGTTGTATGTACAATGGCTTTGAGTGAAGGGCATTGTTAGGACAAAACTGTAAACTCATTCTGGAAGGATGGAATTTTTTTTTTTTTTGAGACAGTCTCGCTGTGTTACCCAGGCTGGAGTGCTGAGGTGCAATCTCAGCTCATTGCAATCTCCGCTCCCCAGGTTCAAGCGATTCTCCTGCCTCAGCCTCCCGAGTAGCTGGGACTACAGGTGTGTGCCACCAAAGCCAGCTAATTTTTGTATTTTTTGGTAGAGACAGGGTTTCCCTATGTTGGCCAGGCTGGTCTCAAACTCCTGGCCTCAAGTGATCCACCCACCTTGGCCTTCTAAAGTGCTGGGATTACAGGCGTAAGCACCGTGTCCGGCCGATGGAACTTTTTTAAAGTCAAAGAGTGCAGCAACCTCCAATAATTCATTAACCCATTTTCTTTTTCTTTTTTCATTTAAAAATTTTTATTTATTTTTTTATCCAGACAGGATTTCACCATGTTGCCCAGGCTGATCTTGAACTTTTGGTCTCAAGTGATCTGCCTGCCTCAGCCTCCCAAGGTGCTGGAATTACAGGCATGAGACACCATGCCCTGCCTTTTGGTCCTTTATTTTATTTTATTTTATTTTTGGAGACAGAGTCTCTGTTGCCCAGGCTGGAGTATAGTGGCATGATCACAGCTCAGTGCAGACTCTACCTCCTGGACTCAATCAATCCTCCCATCTCAGCCTCGCATAGCTGGGTCTACAGGCACACGCCACCACACCTGGCTAATTTATTTGTATTTTTTGTAGAGACAAGGTTTTGCCACATTGCTCAGGCTGGTCTCGAACTCCTGAGCTCAAGAGATCTGCCTGCCTTGGCCTCCCAAAGTGTTGGGGTTACAGGCATGAGCATGTCGCCCAGGCTAGAGTTGATTGGCTCCATCATAGCTCACTGTAGCCTTGAACTCCTGGGCTCAAGCAATCCTTTTCCCTCAGCCTTCCAAGTAGCTGGGACTACAGGCACTTAGCACCATGCCCAGCTAACTTTTAATACTTTTTCTAGAGATGGGGGTCTTGCTATGTTGCCAAGGCTGGCCTTGAACTCCTGGGCTTGAGCGATCCTCCTTGGCCTCCCAAAGTGCTGGGATTATAGACATGAGTCACTGCGCCTAGCCCCATTTTCCATAAATGTTGATAGATTGTATTGTTTTTGCACAAAAAATTATAAGTACTCTTTTTCATTTTATGTTATGTGAGAATAATCACCTTGACTGGGGACAGTGGCATATACCTGTACTTCCAGCACTGTGGGAGATTGAGGCGGGAGGATCACTTGAGCCCAGGAGGTGGAGGCTGCAGTGAGCTGTGTTCATGCCACCACACTCCAGCCTGGGTGACAGAGCGAGACCCTGTCATACACACACACACAAAAGAATAATCACCTTGACAGCAGATAAGTAGCAATTGACTTTTTGGACAACAGTGCTGTCCAAAAGAACTTTCTGTGATGGTGAGAATGTTCTATATCTGTGCTGTCTAGCACAGGAGCCGCACGTGTCGGGTACTGGTCATACGTATGACTTTGAGTACTTGAAATATTGCTGGTATGAAAGGAACTGAATTTTTTTTTTCTGAATTTTTACTTTTACTGAATTCTGATTAATTTAACTAGCTGCATGTGGGCTCCCATGTTGGCCAGTGCAGTGACACAGTTTTCTCTAGGTAATGTCAACAAACTCTAGCATTAGAACTTTTAACAGCATTTGGAAGGACTTTTATTAAAGTAAATATTCAGTTTATTAGAATTATAAGTGAAAAATTTTATTTTCCTTAAGTTTTAACATTCAAGTTACAAATACCAAAGTCATTTTATAATTGCATTAAAACTTACTTCATCTATTTTTTTTTTTTTTTTTTTTGAGATGGAGTTTTGCTCTTGTTGCCCAGGCTGGAGTGCATTGGCGTGATCTCGGCTCAGTGCAATCTTGGCTCACTGCAGCCTCCACCTCCTGGGTTCAAGTGATTCTCCTGCCTCAGCCTACCAAGTAGTTGGGATTACGGACATGCGCCATCATGCCTGGCTACTTTTGTACTTTTAGTAGAGATGGGGTTTCTCCGTGTTGGTCAGGCCGGTCTCGAATTCCCGACCTCAGGTGATCAGCCAGCCTCGGCCTCCCAAAGTGCTGGTATTACAGGTATGAGCCACTGTGCCCAGCCCTAATTTTTTCTGATCATAAAATTAATACATGCTTTCAAAAAAGAGAAAGCTTGCAGAAATTATATAAAAGGTGTACATGGAAGTCTCTTATAATATGAACCCCAAACATAATTGCTATTAATACTTATTATATGTTCCCCATTTTTTCTATCTGTGTAGTAAGTTATATAATATTTTTTATTGCAGTAAAAGTATAACGTGGTGTAAATGTAGAGACCCTAGCCATTTTAATATACTAGAGTCATTCCAGAACTTATCCAGAAAAGGGTAGACAGGCTATAAAGACTCCATTTTAACTTAGCACAAATGTTGCAGTGTGAAAAACTAGTGTGTCAGGCTGGCTTGGTGGCTTATGCCTGTAATCCCAACACTTCGGGAGGCCTAGGTGGAAGGATCACTTGAGCCCAGGTGTTCAAGGTCAGCCCGGGCACCATGGCAAAACCCCATCTCTACAAAAAAATACAAAAATTGGCTGAGTGTGGTGGCACGTGCTTGTAGTCTCAGCTACTTGGGAGGTTGAGGTGGGAGGATCTTTTTATCTGGGAAAGTCGAGGCTACAGTGAGCCATGATCGCGTGAGTGCACTCCAGCCTGGGTGACAGAGCGAGACTCTGTCTCAAAACAAACAAACAAAAAAACAAAAAACAAAGAAGAGAAAATAAAAACTAGGCAGGCGTGTTAGCTCATGCCGGGGTGGGCAGATCATGAGGTCAGGAGATCGAGACCATCCTGGCTAACACGGTGAAACCCCGTCTCTACTAAAAATACAAAAAAATTAGCCAGCCGGGTGCGGTAGCTCACGCCTGTAGTCCCAGCACTTTGGGAGGCCGAGGAGGGCGCATCACAAAGTCAGGAGTTTGAGACCAGCCTGACCAACATGGTGAAACCCTGTCTCTGTTAAAAATACAAAAATTAGCAGGGCATGGTGGTACACACCTGTTATCCCAGCAGGAGAATTGCTTGAACCCGGGAGGCGGAGGTTGCAGTGAGCCGAGATCATGCCACTGCAGTCCAGCCTGGGTGACAGAGAGAGACTCTGTCTCAAAAAAAAAAAGAAAAAAATTAGCCGGGTGTGATGGCACACACCCGTAATCCCAGCTAGTCGGGAGGCTGAGGCAGGAGAATTGTTTGAACCTGGGAGATGGATGTTGCAGTGAGCCGAGATCGTGCCGCTGCACTCCAGCTTGGGCGACAGAGCAAGACTCCATCTCAAAAAATAAAAATACAAAATTAGCTGGGTGTGGTGGCTTACGCCTGTAATCCTAGCATTTTGGGAGGCCGAGTCAGGTGGATCACAAGGTCAAGATTTTGAGACCAGCCTGACCAACATGATGAAACCCTGTCTCTACTAAGAATACACAAATTAGCCAGGTGCGGTGGCGCAGACCTGTAATCCCAGCTACTCGGGAGGCTGAGGCAGGAGAATCGCTTGAACCTGGGAGGCGGAGGTTGCAGTGAACCGAGATTGTGCCACTGCACTGCAGCCTGGGTGACAGAGCAAGACTGTCTCGAAAATAAAATAAAATAAATAAACTGGCTTATTGATCTTGTAGAGAAGTAAAGTATATGGAAAAACCAAATGTATTGGTTAGAGTAAATTGAATTGTGATGTGAAGTCAAGTCTGCAGTTGCATTCGTGTGATATTTGCTGTCATTTACCCATTTCTTTTGTGTCTCCTAAATTAGAGAAATCAGAGAAGGAAATGATCTAGTAGCTTTTAATCCTCTAGACAAGGATCTGGTCTTGTCTGTTTTGAAATCTCAAGTAATGGAACATCAGAAGCTTCCCCACCTCCAACCCCTGTAGAGACAGAGTTTCAGTAAATTGCCTAGGCTGTCTGGAACTCCTGGCCTCAGGCAATCCTCCTGCCTTGGCCTTTGCCACAAAGTGCTGGGATTACAGGCATGAGCATGCCTTGCCTTCTTTCTTTTCTTTCCTTCCTTTCTTTCCCTTCCTTTTCCTTCCTTTCCCTTCCCTTCCCTTCCCTTCCCTCCCCTCCCCTCCCCTCCCCTCCCCTCCCCTCCCCTCCCCTCCCCTCCCCTCCCCTCCCTTCCCCTCCCCTCCCCTCCCCTCCCCTCCCTTCCCTTCCCCTCCCCTCCCTTCCCTTCCCCTCCCCTCCCTTCTCACCCCTTCCGTCCCTTCCCCCTCCCCTCCCCTCTCCTTTCCCCCTCCTCTCCCCTCCCCTCTTCCCCCCTTCCCTTCCCCATTCCCCCCCCTTCCCTTCCTCCCTCCCCCTCCCCTTCCCTTCCCTTTTTCTTTCTCTGTTTTTACTTATTTTGGGTATTCCTAAGGGTAGAATTTCTGGGTTATATGGTAAGTCTATGTTCAACTTTATTTATTTATTTTTTTTGAGACAGAGTCTAGCTCTGTTGCCCATGCCGGAGTGCAGTGGCGTGATCTCAGTTCACTGGAACCTCCACCTTGCTGGTTCAAGCCATTGTTGTGCCTCAGCCTCCCAAGTAGCTGGGATTACAGGCATGTGACACCACACCCAGCTAATTTTTGTATTTTTAGTAGAGAAGGGGTTTTGCCATATTGGCCAGGCTGGTCTTGAACTCCTGACCTCAAGTGATCTGCCCACCTCAGCCTCCCAAAGTGTTGGGATTACAGGCGTGAGCCACTGTGCTCAGCTATGTTCAGCTTTTTAAGGAATTACCAAACTTTTTCATAGTGACTACACCATTTTACATTCCTACCAGCAAGGGTTTGCTTTGTAGTATTTGAATTCATTTTTCTACTTTATAAGCTGTCTTAAGGATATTCTATTTTTTTTTTTTTTTTTTTTTGAGACGGAGTCTCGCTCTGTCGCCCAGGCTGGAGTGCAGTAGCGCGATCTTGGCTCACTGCAACCTTCACCTACTGGGTTCACTCCATCTGTGCCTCAGCCTTCCGAGTAGCTGGGACTACAGGTGCCTGCCACCAGGCTGGCTAATTTTTTGTATTTTTAGTAGAGACGGGGTTTCACCATGTTAGCTGGGATGTTCTCAATCTCCTGACCTTGTGATCCACCTGTGTCGGGCAAAGTGCTGGGATTACAAGAATGAGCCACCATGCCTGGCCAAGGATATTCTATTTTTAAGCCTCATTCTGCTTATATTGAATTAATTAGCAGTTTTCTTACATTTGTTATTGTCCCCTGTTTAGATTCATATACGCATTCAGAACTGCTTTAGCTCCTCAGAGGTGACAGTATCAAGAGGTCCCGTTTTATAAGCATTTGGGGGTCCTTGAGCAGTTTACCCTTTCTTCTTTGTTTACAGTAATCACTGGCCAGCATCGAAATGGTGTAATTTCAGCCCGAACACGGATTGATGTTCTTTTGGACACTTTTAGAAGAAAGCAGCCCTTCACTCACTTCCTTGCCTTTTTCCTCAATGAAGTTGAGGTTCAGGAAGGATTCCTGAGATTCCAGGAGGAAGTACTGGCGAAGTGCTCCATGGTAAGTGCAAACAAAACAAGAAGGTTAAAAAAAAAGTTAAATATAGAAAGAATGCAAAAATGGTTCATAAATCAAACAGTAAGGAGTTACAAACTTCTTCCGCCACCAAAAAATATAACTATTTCTTATGGCTTTTTATATTGAACTGAAAAAAAAAAGTGTATGGACATGTCAGCTCATAAGTTTCTATATGTTACAGAAATGTCTTTAAAAAATTTTAACACATATTGGGCCAGGCGAGTGGCTCACGCCTGTAATCTCAGCATTTTGGGAGGCCGAGGTAGGCAGATCACTTGAGGTCAGGCGTTTGAGACCAGCCTGGCCAACATGGTGACACCCCGTCTCTACTAAAAATACAAAAAAAATTAGCTGGGTGTGGTGGCGTGTGCCTGTAATCCCAGCTACTTGGGAGGCTGAGGCAGGAGAATTGCTTGAACCTGGGAGATGGGGGTTGCAGTGAGCCAAGAACGTGCCACTGCACTCCAGCCTGGGAGACAGAGTGAGATGCTGTCTCAAAAAAAAAAAAAAAAAAAAGATTTAAGACACAAAAGGCTCATCCTAATAGACATACTATTCTGCATCTTTTGGGTGGTAATGTTAATGAGATGCCATTATCTGTAGATCTTCTAACTTTGGGCGGTCATGGCTCATTTGGGATTAGTAACTAAAAGACAAATTTGCATGTAGAATTGCCATACTTAGATAACAGTGAAATGCTTGTGACCAGGATAATAGCAGATAATCCAGATTAGAAAACAAGTTTTAAACTCATTTTGGATATCAGTTAGTTGATTTTAAAAAATGTATATTGATTCAAAAAAGTATGAAGCAATATGTTTATTATAAAAAATTTAGAAAATACAGAAAAGATTAATTAAAAAAAATCCATAATTCCACTACTGAGAGATGCTGTTACATCATTACTATATATGTGTGTGTATCAATGTGTCTGTACACTCACATACTTTTTTTTTTTGAGACAGCGTTTCACTCTTGTTGCCCAGGCTAGAGTGCAATGGCTCGATCTTGGCTCACTGCAACCTCCGCATCCCGGGTTCGAGCAATTCTCCTGCCTCAGCCTCCCGAGTAGCTGGGATTACAGGCATGCGCCACCATACCTGGCTAATTTTGTATTTTCAGTAGAGACGGGGTTTCTCCATGTTGGTCAGGCTGGTCGGTCTCGAACTCCCGACCTCAGGTGATCTGCCCTCCTTGGCCTCCCAAAGTGCTGGGATTACAGGCGTGAGTCACGACGCCCGGCCCACTCATATACATTTTAAAAATAAAATTTAGGCTGGGAGTGGTGACTCAGGCCTGTAATCCCAGCACTTTGGTAGGCCGAGGCGAGCAGATCACCTGAGGTCAAGAGTTCGAGACCAACCAGCCTGACCAACATGGAGAAACCCCGTCTCTACTGAAAATACAAAATTAGTTCGGCATGGTGGCACATGCCTGTAATCCCAGCTACTTGGGAGGCTGAGGCAGGAGAATCGCTTATACCTGGGAGGTGGAGGTTGCAGTGAGCCAAGATTGCACCATTGCACACCAGCCTGGGGAAGAAGAGTAAACATCTGTTTCCAAAAAAAATAAAATAAAATAAAATAAAATAAAATTTAGCTTGTATATAATCTTATATTCTAGTTTCTTTGAAAGCATAATCGTTCTACCATGAACATTGTTTTGTCATTGAAGAAAGACCTAAATCTTAGCTGGCATGTTGGCTTATGCCTCTAATCGCAACACTTTGTGGAGGGCTGAGGCGGGCAGATTGCTTGAGCTCAGGGGTTTGAGACCAACTTGGGTAACATAGCAGCAAAACCCTGTCTCTACAAAAAATACAAAAATTATCCAGGCATGATGGTGTGTGCTTGCAGTCACAGTCACTTGGGAGCTGAGGTGGGAGAATGGCTTGAGCCTAGGAGGTGGAGGTGTCAGTGAACTGAGATTGTATTATTGCACTCCAGCCTGGGCAATGGAGCCAGACCCTGTCTCAAAAAAAACCAAAAAAACAAACAAAAAAAAAACCACAGCAAAAAACACACAAAACCTAGAAAACCCACAAAACCTACTTCGTGAGAACAAGTAGGAAATTATAGCAGTGATGACTAAAATAACATAATCTGGGCCGGGCGCGGTGGCTCACACCCGTAATACTAGCACTTTGGGAGGCTGAGGTGGGTTGATCACCTGAGGTCAGGAGTTTGAGACCAGCCTGACCAACATGGAGAAACCCCGTCTCTACTAAAAATACAAAATTATCCGGGCCTGGTGGCGCATACCTGTAATCTAGCTACCCGAGAGGCTGAGGCAGGAGAATTGCTTGAACCTAGGAGGCAGAGGTTGTGGTGAGCTGAGATCGCACCTTTGCCCTCCAGCCTGGGCAACAAGAGCGAAACTCATCTCAAAAACAAAAAACAAACAAAAACAAAACAAAACAAAAATCTGATTTCATTAACTGTTCAGGTGATTTGGTTTTGTAATGGCTACTTACTGTTCTATTATATGGATATGTAATTATTTAACTTTTTAAATTTCTATTTTGTTATGAGTGTGCTGAATACATTTTTCTGCACTAGTGGGTTATTTTACTTAAGTTCCTGGAAGTGAAAAAACAGTATATGTGGATATGTGAATTTTTTGACACGTATAGACATCCAGATTACCTTCAGGAAATCTTATAGCACTTAGTTTTTAAAGAAAACTAGAGTTTTCTTTAGGTTTCCTTTCCCACTTTTGCCAGTACTGGATGTTATCATTCTTTTAAGGTTTTTTTTTTTTTTTTTTTTTGTATTTCAGTTGACAAAAAATACTGTCTCATTGCTTTACTGTTTATTTATTCAATTATTTGTGAGATAAAGCATTTTCCTTTACTTAACTCTGTTTATTCATGTCTTGGCCCATTTTTCTTTGGGAGTGTTCTTTTTAAAAATTTATTTGTAGGAGCATCGTATATATTAAGAAAATCAGGCCAGGTGCAGTGACTCATGCCTGTAATCCCAGCACTTTGAGAGGCCGAGGCGGGCAGATTACGAAGTCGGGAGATCAAGACCATCCTGGCTAACATGGTGAAACCCCGTCTCTAGATTGAGACCATCCTGGCTAACATGGTGAAACCCCGTCTCTACTAAAAATACAAAAAAAAAAAAAGTAGCCGGGCATGGTGGCGGGCGCCTGTAGCCCCAGCTACTCGCGAGGCTGAGGCAGGAGAGTGACGTGAACCCGGGAGGTGGAGCTTGCAGTGAGCAGAGATGGCGCCACTGCACTTCAACCTGGGTGACAGTGCTGTCTCAAAAAAAAAAAAAAAAAAAGATCTGTATTATGTCATAATTTACATTTAGCTTTTTAGTTAATTTAGAATATGTTTGATATTCAGTAAGAGGTAAGACTGTAACATTTTAATCCCGTATTTAACCAATTATCCTCTGAAGAATGAAATTTTTTCAATTTTATCTTCAAAATTATTATAATTAAAATGGACTTTTTTGGGGTATACATGTCTATGAATTCTAAAACATGTTTAGATTTCTGTAACTACCACAACAATTAGGATACCGAACAGTTCCACCCCAGAAACTCCCTCATGCTCTCCCTTTATAGTCACCTCTTCCTCACCCACAACCCCTGGCAATCACTGAGCTCTTCTTCACCGTAGTTTTATCATGTGTGTGTGGTGTGTATGTGTGTGTGTGTGTTTTGTTTATTATTTGTAGTTTTGTCTTTTCGAGAATGTCATATAGATGGAATCATACAGTAGGTAACTGGCTTCTTTCACTCAACATAGTGCTTTTGAGATTCATCCAAGTTGTGTATGTCTCAGGAGTTTGTTCCTTGCTATTTCTGGGTAATATTCCTGCTACAATTTGTTTCTCCATTCACCCATTGGAGGACGCTTGGGTTTTTGCAGTTTTTGGCAATTATGATTAGAACTGCTGTAAACATTTGTGTATGGGTTTTTGTGTGAACACAAGTTTTCATTTCTTTACAGTAAAATACCCAGGAATGGGGTTGCTGTGATGTATGGTAGGTGTATATTTAACTTTATAAAACACTGCCAAACCGTTTTTCAGAATGCATGTACTGTTTTGCATCCCCAACAGCAATTTATGAGAATTCCAGTTGTTCTCCATCCTCACTAGCATTTGATATTATCACTATTTGTTATTTTTGCTATTCTAATAGCTGTGTAGTGACATCTTATTGTGGTTTTGATTTACATTTCTTTAATGACTAATGATGTTGAACATTTTTTCATGTGCTTTTTTTGCCATCCTTGTATTATCTTTGGTGAGGTGTCTGTTCATGTCTTTTGCCTGTTTTACAATTGGGTTGTTTGGTGGGGGGCAGTGCCCCATGCCTGTAATCCCAGCACTTTGGGAGATGGAGGTGGGTGGATCACTTGAGGCCAGTAGTTTGAGACAAGCCTTGCCAACAGGGCGAAATCCCATCTCTACTAAAAATACAAAAATTAGCCAGGCATGGTGGCGTGTATCTGTAATCCCAGCTACTCAGGAGGCTGAGGCATGAGACTCACTGGAACCCAGGAGATGGAGGTTGCAGTGAGCCAAGATGGTGCCACTGCACTCCAGCATGGGTGACAGAGTGAGACTGTCTCAACAAACAACAACAATTGGGTTGTTCTCTTTTCTTTCTTTTTTTTTTTTTAATTTATTTTTTTGAGACGAAGTCTCGCCCTGTCACTCAGGCTGGAGTTCTATGGCCCGATCTTGGCTCACTGCAACCTTCGCCTCCTGGCTTCAAGCGATTCTTCTGGCACAGCCTCCCGAGTAGCTGGGATTACAGGCATGCATCACCATGCCCGGCTAATTTTTTGTTTCTTTAGTAGAGACGGGGTTTCACCATATTGGCCAGGCCGGTCTTGAACTCCTGACCTCGTGATCCACCTGCCTCAGCCTCCCAAAGTGCTGGGATTACAGGCGTGAGCCACTGCGCCTGGCCAGATTGTTTTCTTATCATTGAGTTTTTAGGGTTCTTTATATATATTGTTGATACAAGTCCTTTTGAGGATATGTGATTTGCAGATATTTTCTCCTAATCTGTAGCTTGTCTTTTCATTCTCTTATTCGTGTCTTTTGTAGAGCAAAAGTTTTAAATTTTGATAAAGTCTAGTTTATTGATTTTTTTTTTTATGGGTTGTACTCTTGATGTTATGTCTAAAAAATCTTTTCCTGGCCGGCGTGGTGGTTCACGCCTGTGATCCTAGCACTTTGGGAGGCCGAGGTGGGTGGATCACTTGAGGTCAGGAGTTCGAGACCAGCCTGGCCAGTGTGGTGAAACCCCGTCTCTACTAAAAATACAAAAAATTAGCTGGGCATGGTGGCAGGCACCTGTCATCCCAGCTACTAGGAAAGCTGAGGCAGGAGTATTGCTTGAACCTGGGAGGCGGAGGTTGCAGTGAGCCGAGATCATGCCATTGAACTCTAGCCTGGGCAACCAGTGAAATTCCATCTCAAAAAAAAAGAAAATTTTTTTTCTTAACCCTCAAATATGATGGTTTTCTTTTAGAATGTTTATAGTTTTGGTTTTTTTATATTTAGATCTATGATTCAATTAATTTTTTTGTATGAGATGCAATATTTAGGTCAAGGTTCATTTTTTTTTACATATGTATGTCCATGCTATACTTTTTTTTTCTTTTAAAGAATTTATTTTAAACCTATTATACCACATAGTATGTTTTATACACTGACATATAACTCCCTAATAAGATAAAGCAAAGACAAAAATGTTTATCTTATTAGAAACAAGATACACCAGCCAGGCGCAGTGGCTCGCGCCTGTAATCCCAGCACTTTGGGAGGCCGAAGTGGATGGATCACGAGGTCAGGGGTTTGAGACCAGCCTGACCAACATGGTGAAACCTCATCTCTACTAAAAATACAAAAAAAAAAAATTAGCTGGACATGGTGGCGGGCGCCTGTAATCCCAGCTACTCGGGAGGCTGAGGCAGGAGATTTGCTTGAACCTGGGAAGCGGAGGTAGCAGTGAGCCGAGATCGAGCCACTGCACTCCAGCCTGGGCGACAGAGTGAGACTCTGTCTCAAAAAAAAAGAAACAAGATACACCACCACTTACTGTCTTCAAACATTATTGCACTTTAACTTCCTTTTTTTTTTTTTTTTTGAGACGGCGTCTTGCTCTGTCGCCCAGGCTGGAGTGCAGTGGCGCGATCTCGGCTCACTGCAACCTCCGCCTCCCGGGTTCAAGCGATTCTCCTCCGTCAGCCTCCCGAGTAGCTGGGACTACAGGCGCCTGCCACCATGCCCAGCGAATTTTTATATTTTTAATAGAGATGGGGTTTCACCATGTTGGCCAGGATGGTCTCGATCTCTTGACCTCGTGATCCGTCCGTCTCGGCCTCCCAAAGTGCTGGGATTACAGGCGAGAGCCACCGTGCCCGGCCTTCACTTTAACTTTCTTAATTTGACAAAGCATTCATTAAATAATTTGCAGACTAGCTTTAACAGACAAATAACACCTGTAAGCAGACATGACTGTCTTAAATTGTTTATTAGGTATGAATTTTACAAACTTTACTTATATTAGCGGTAATGGTGGAGCTGGAGAGTATTGCGTCTTCTCCAAGCTGCCCTGTGAGAACCACCAATAGTGTGGTGGAACTTATGGCCCTTTCCAAGGCCACGGCTCTTTTGGCCTGCAGATGTCAGCCCACGCATCTCCCTGTGCTTGTGGACTGGTATGGTGATCCACTGGGTGTCAGGATTTCTTCTGATAGCTTTATGGAGTGGATCAATGAGGATAACCTCAAAAAATTGGTATGTGGAATCTTCACCAATCCAATATTTAAGTCGTAGATCTAAATATAAATTCAGGACTCTCAGAACTCCACAGTGGCATCCAGCACACTCCTCTGCAACAGACTGAAGGCTTCAGGCAAACTTCAGCTGGTTAACACCATGATGGACAGGCTTGCCGTAAGTTGCACCCTTGGGAACTGGGTGTTTTCGGCCACCACAGCGAACACGAATCCTATATATAATGTAACCTTGCTTGGTCTTGCAGCCCAGTTGGCGCACTTTATCAGGCTGGGTGGGGTGGGGAGCCCTGTAGAGGGCAGAGAGCTGGGGGTACCGCCAGCAGTGGACCGTCAGAAGAAAGCACATGACATCAGACTGTTTCTTTCTCCATAGCTGCTGGATATACTTGTATGCACTTATCTTGGCTTACCTGATGGCTGCCGCCAGACAGAAAGGCTGTGCTTTCTTAATCTTGTAGTAAAGACAGAAATAAAAGCATTTGGAATAAAATAGAACAATGGTTAATATCTTTGGTTCTTTTGTTATTTTTTTTGAGATGGAGTTTCGCTCTTGTTGCCCAGGCAGGAATGCAGTGGTGCGATCTTGGCTCACTGCAACCTCCGCCTCCTGGATTCAAGCGATTCTCCTACCTCAACCTCTCAAGTAGCTGGGATTACAGGCATGCACCACCATGCCCAGCTAATTTTATAGTTTTGGTAGAGATGGGGTTTCTCCATATTGGTCAGGCTGGTCTCAAACTCCCAACCTCAGGTGATCCACCTGTCTCCGCCTCCCAAAGTGCTAGGATTACAGGTGTGAGCCACCCCACCCGAACAGTATCTTTGGTTCTTCAGACAGATGGACTTAGTTCTGATTCTGAGTTCTTCAGTCTGTGTGGACTTGGACAAATGAACTTCTCCAAATATTTTTTTATTTTTATTTTTTTTGAGATGGAGTCTTGCTCTGTTGCCCAGGCTGGAGTGCAGTGGCTCGATCTCTGCTTACTGCAAGCTCCGCCTCCTGGGTTTGCGCCATTCTCCTGCCTCAGCCTCCTGAGTAGCTGGGACCACAGGTGCCCGCCACCACGCCCGGCTAATTTTTTGTATTTTCGGTAGAGACGGGGTTTCACCATGTTAGCCAGGACGGTCTCGATCTCCTGACCTCGTGATCTGCATGCCTCAGCCTCCCAAAGGGCTGGGATTACAGATGTGAGCCACTGCGCCCGGCCTAACTTCTCCAAATCTTTATAGCCTACTTGGGAGGGTTGTAGGAAGGATTAAATGAGATGACACACTGGACAAGGTAGCTTAGGCCTTCTAATCTCAGCATTTTGGGAGGCTGAGGCTGGAGGATTGCTTGAGCCCAGGAGTTCAAGACTGCCCTGGGCAATTTAGGGAGACCCTGTCTCTACAGCAGATAAAAAAATTAGCTCGGAGTTGTGGCACATATCTGTAGTTTTAACTATTCAGGAGGCTGAGGTGGGAGGATGCTTGAGCCCAGGAGGTCAAGTCTGTAGTGAGCCATGATTATGCACTACCAGCCTGGGTGACAGAGTGAGACCCTGTCTCAAAATAAATATATGAGATGACATAAAGAACTCAGCATGGTACTTGATACATAATAAGCATTTAATAAATGGTAGCTGCTACTCCTGCTATACTTTACTGCCAGTTAAAGTTGTTAGTATTATTTGGAGTGTGAAGAGTAGGTAAAGGGAAGCTTTGAAAGTTGTGGCAAAGTGAAAATGTTTTGGGTGAAAACTTTTACAAGATCCTTTCTTCTTTCTTTCCTTCCTTCCCTTCGCTTTCCCTTTCTTCTTTTCCTTTTCCTTTCCTTTTTTCGATCAGGTCCATATTGCTAAAGGTAGTCTTAGGTGTTAGAATACAGTGACAGATGGATATGCAGTGTTAGAAGTATTAGAAACCAGGTCGGGCGTGGTGGCTCACTCCTGTAATCCCAGCACTTTGGGAGGCCAAGGCGGGTGGATCACTTGAGGTCAGGAGTTCGAGACCAGCCTGGCCAAAATAGTGAAACCCCCGTCTCTACTAAAAATACAAAAATTAGCTGGGCGTGGTGGTGTGCACCTGTAATCCCAACTACTTGGGAGGCTGAGGCAGGAGAATCGCTTGAACCCAGAAGGTAGAGGCTGCAGTGAGCCGAGATCATGCCACTGTACTCTAGCCTGACAGAGTGAGACTGTCAAAAAAAAAAAAAAAAAAAAAAAGAAGTGTTAGAAACCAAGTACTTTTGTGGTGTAGGGGGTGAGAATTAGTAAAATTGCTTATTTATGAAGAGGGCTATGAAGGTGAATAGATTCAGATTGGGCACATACAAGAGATGGCCTGAGCTTAGTGTAGAACTGTAAAACCAATTTTTTTTTTTCTTTTTTTTGAGACAGACTCTCACTCTTGCCCAGGCTGAAGTGCAGTGGTTTGATCTCGGCTCACTGCAAGCTCTGCCTCCTGGGTTCAAGTGATTCTCCTGCCTTAGCCTCTCGAGTAGCTGGGACTACAGATGCCCACCACCTCTAACTGTAAAAAGTCAGTTTTAATGAGTTTAATCAGCCACACCTGGTTGATTTTTGTATTTGTAAAACCAGTTTTTTTTTTTTTTTTTTTTTTTTGAGAAGGAGTCTCGCTCTGTCACCCGGGCTGGAGTACAGTGGTGTGATCTCGGCTCACTGCAAGCTCTGCCTCCCGGGTTCACGCCATTCTCCTGCCTCAGCCTCCCAAGTAGCTGGGACTACAGGCGCCTGCCACCACGCCCGGCTAATTTTTTATATTTTTAGTAGAGACGGGGTTTCACCGTGTTAGCCATGATGGTCTCGATCTCCTGACCTTGTGATCCACCTGCCTCGGCCTCCCAAAGTGCTGGGATTACAGGCGTGAGCCACTGCACCTGGCCTTGTTAAACCAGTTTTTAAGTGACTAACTTTGCATTTATGTGTTTAAATAAGGCCATATCTGTGAGGAAAATACATATATGTGGATGTTAATATCACTGAACCATCAGAAAATCATTTTTCTCCTTAACATTTCATAACAAGATGACTTCGTTCTTAGTGGGAATGGAGGGTGGGGTAGGAGATCAGGAACGCTGAGGTTTCAGTATAGCCCAGTACTGTTTTGGGGAGTGGGGGCTGGTAAGTTCTGAAATTGTTTTACCTGGTAAATGCAAACTAGTTGAAGCTCAGTCATTGTATATATTCTTTGGAATGATACAAATACCAGGTATAAGACAAGCAGATGTGTAATAAGTTAGTCTTTTTTTTTTTTTTCTGGGCATGTGCATGTGCGTCCTCTTTCTTGCTTTTCTTTTTTGGCTGCTGACATGGCTGACAGGGAACAAACATTGGAATTACTGCTTTAATTTGGTCAGAATGAGCTTGTTCGCTGTGAATGTCATGCTGGCCTTAATCAGTCCAAAGGACTTCCTTCCTGCTTTCAGGGAGACTGCATATTAACATAGTCTCTTTTCTGTCTTCAAATCAGGCCCTGATAACAGCTGGAAATAAGCACAGCATTAAAGAGGAAATCAGTAAGGGACCATTATCTAGATTATATGGAAGAGATTTTTAGTAAGTTTCATTCTGATGTTAGAATGACACAAAGATGGCTATGAAAGCCTGTAGGCACTTTCCAGTAGTACTCTGCATTTATTACCTCAATTTATGTGAGTTCTCTTCTACAAGGTTTGAAGAGCAAATACCTGTTCACTGAGATAGCAGTTGTTTTCTGAGAGACTGTGGGGTTTTCAGTTCTTTTGGCTCCTCTGAAACTCATTTGTCATCTCTGAGAGTTTCCTCATCTCTAAAATAGGGATGATCTCAACATTCCCTTGCTTAATAGCATAAGAAAAAGATAGCATCTCTTGGTACAAAATCTCTTGGCTCATAAATTTTTTGAATACACATATATATTTGTAATATATGTTTATTCTCCAGGTGCGGTGGTGGGCACCCCAGCTACTCAGGAGGCTGAGTCAGGGGGGATAGCTTGAGCCCAGGAGTTCAGCCTGGGCAATGTAGTAAGACATTGTCTCTACAAAAAAAAAAAAAAAAAAAAAAAAAGTTATATTCTTTTATATTATATTACTTTTTTTATTAATATGTATGATATTTCAGGTCCATACATTAGAAGCTAACTCCCATTTTTAATTGCTGTGAAGTATTCTGTGAATGTACCTTAGTTTATTTAATCAATCCTCTATTGATGGAACATTAGAGAAAATTATTTTTATTAAATAACACTGCAGTGAACATCTGTACATGCATCTTTTTGTCTTTGACTCTTGGTTTCTTTGGGATAAATTCTAAGAGGTAGAATAACATGGGTTAAGGGAATGCAAACTTTAAATTTTTTCTTAGTTTTTTCCATTCTGTTTTAAAAGTCAGTTTTAATGAGTTATACTTTATATATAACATTATAATGCACTTGTTTTAAGAATATGGCTTGATGAGTTTTGATAAAGGTATACACCAGTGTAACAACCATCACAAACAAGATATTGAATATTTATATCACCCTCAAATATTTCTTTCATCTGCAGTTGATCCCCACTCCCTCCCCTCTCACCTCCTACCACTGATTCCAGGCAACCACTAATCTATTTTGTGTTGCTATTAGGTTTCCCTTTTCTAGAATTTTATATGAATGGAATTATATGATACATAGTCTTTTGCGTGACTTTTTTTTGGTTCAATATTAATATTTTTGGGAGTCAGTCATGTGTGTTATAGGAGTTTGATGCTTTTCATTGTTGAGTGGTATTTCTTTGCATGAATGTACCACTTTATCCATTCAACCCTGATAGATGTTTGGATGGTTTCTGATCTTTGGCTATTATAAATTTGTGCAGAAATCTTTGTGTTCAGTATATGTTTTTATACCTCTTAGGTAAATACTTAATAGTGTAATTGTTGGATTATGTGCAGGTGTATGTTTAGTTTTATAGGAAACTGTCAGATCTTTTCCCAAGGTGGTTGTACCTCTTTTACACTGCTACAAATGATGTGTGAGAGTTTAGGTTGCTCCACATTCTTACCAACACTTAGTGGTGTCTATCTTATTTTAATTTAACCCTCTCTAGTAGGCATCTCATCATGGTAGCTCATTGTGGTTTTTACATACATTTCTCTCATGGCTGATGCTGCGAAGCATCTTTTCATGTGCTCATTGGCCATTTGTATATCTGCCTTTGTGAAGTACCTGTTCAAATATTTTGTCTATTTTTGTTGTTGTTGATGGTATTTTAGCTTTTCTCTTTATGGTGAAATATACATAACATCAAATTTACCATTTTAACCTTTTTTAAAAAAGTGCATGATATTGCTTATTTAAATTTTTTTTGTTTCTTACTATTGTGTTATAAAATTTTTTTTTTTTTTGAGACAGAGTCTTGCTCTGTCACCCAGGCTGAAGTGCAGTGATCTTGGCTCACTGCAACCTCTATATCCATACTGATTTTGTATCTACTTGTTCTTTTAATTGCTGAGAGAGGAGTGTTGAAATCTCCACCTATAACTGTGGATTCATCTATTTCTCTTTTCAGTTCTACCAGTTTTTTCCACACCTTCTTGATAAGATCCTTTTATAATTATGAAATATCCCTCTCTATTCCTGATAATATTCCTTGTTTTGGTCTACTTTTTTGATGTTAATATAACCATTCTAACTTTCTTTTGATTAGTGTTTACACTGTATATCTATTTCTATCCTTTTACTTTTAACATATTTGTATCTTTATATTCAAAACAGGTTTCTTTTTAGACAGCATATAGTTAGGTATTGTTTCTTATTTTTAAATTGCAGTCTGACATCTCTACCTTTTAACTGGAGTAGATAGAACATTTACGTTTAATGTAATTCTAGCTATGGGTGAGTTTAAATCTACCATCTTATTCTTTGTTTCTCTCTGTCTCTTCTTTATTTTTTTTTTTTGGTCTTCTTCTTTTTTGTTTGTTTCTGTTTGTCTCTTGTTTGTACCGCTTTTTTTTTTTAGATTGAGGGTTTTATTTATTTATTTATTTTTTGAGGTGGAGTCTCACTCTGTTACCCAGGCTGGAGTGCAGTGGTGCAGTCTTGGCTCACTGCAACCTCCGCCTCCTGGGTTCAAGCGATTCTCCTGTCTCAGCCTCCTGAGTAGCTGGTACTGCAGGTACATGCCACCACACTTGGCTAATTTTTGTATTTTTAGTAGAGATGGGGTTTCACCATGTTGGCCAGGCTGGTCTCCAACTCTGGACCTCAGGCGATCTGCCTTCCTTGGCCTCCCAAAGCGCTGGGATTACAGGCGTAAGCCACTGTGCCCAGCCTAACATTTCTTATAGTTCAGATCTGCGGGAAATAATTTCTCTCAGCTTTTATTTGTTTGAAAAATTTTTTAATTCACCTTTTTTGAAAGATTTTTACTGATTATAGAATTCTAAGTAGTTTATTCTTCTAGGACTGTGAACATATAATTCTACTGTCTTCTGGCATTTATAGTTTCTTTATTTTATTTTTTATTAAAAAACATTTTTTTTGAGACATGGTCTCACTCAGATACTCAGGCTGAAGTGCAGTGGTGCAATCTTGGCTTACTGCAGCCTCCACCTCCTGGGCTCAAGCAATCCTTCTGCCTCAGCCTCCAGAGTTGCTGGTACTATAAGTGTGTACCACCATGCCCAGCTAATTTTTGTAGAGATGGGGCTTTGCTGTGTTGCCCAGGCTGGTCTCAAACTTCTCTGGGCTCAAGTGATCCAACTGCTTCAGCCTCCCAAAGTGCTGGGATGGCAGGTGTGAACCACTATACCTGGCCAGGTATAGTTTCTAATAAGAAATTTGTTGTTGCCTGGGCTCGGTGGCTCACGCCTGTCATCCCAGTACTTTGGGAGGCTGAGGCAGGTGGATCACCTGAGGTCGGGAGTTCGAGACAAGGCTGGCCAACATGGGGAAACCCCGTCTCTACAAAAATACAAAAATTAGCCCTGCATGGTGGCGGGTGCCTGTAATCCCAGCTACTCAGGAGGCTGAGGCAGGGAGAATCGCTTGAACTTAGGTAGGTGGAGGTTGCAGTGAGCTGAGATTGCACCACTGCACTCCAGCCTGGGCAACAGAGTGAGACTCTGTCTCAAAAAAAAAAAAAAAAAGAAATTTTTTGTCATTCTTATCTGGCAGGCTTTTTTTTATTGGAAATAATTTCAATGTAGAAAAATTTGTGTAAAGATAGTATAAGGAATATACCATAAGAAAGTATAAGCTTTAATGGCGTATGATCTGATACTGTCCTTTATAATATTTTCCCCCCTCAGTACAAGATTCAGGGTAAGGTCAGGCATTGCATTTTGTTTTTTGTCTCTCTCTCTCTCTCTTTTTTTTTTTTCTTGTAGAGACAGGGTGTTGCTATGTTGACCAGGTTGGTCTCAAGCTCCTGGCCTCAAGTGATCCTCTGGCCTCAGCCTCCCAAAGTGTTGGAATTATAGATGTGAGCCACCATACCCAGCTTAGTTTTTATATCTCTTCAACCTCTTTTAGCAGGAACATTTTCATACCCTTTCTGAATTTTATATTATTGACTTAATTGAAGAATAATACAGTCCTCTTTAGACTTTTTTCCTTATACATATTTATCCCATATAGTATCTAGCCTTTTTTTTGTTGTTGTTAAGAGAGCATTCTTTTTTTTTTTTTTCGAGATGGAGTCTCTCTCTGTCGCCAGGCTGGAGTGCAATGGCGAGATCTCAGCTTACTGCAACCTCCACCTCCCAGATTCAAGTGATTCTCCTGCCTCAGCCTCCAAAGTAGCTGGGACTACAGGTGCATGCCACCACGTCCAGCTAATTTTTGTATTTTTAGTAGAAATGGGGTTTCACCATGTTGGCCAGGGTGGTCTCAATCTTTTGACCTTGTGATCTGCCTGCCTCAGCCTCCCAAAGTGCTGGGATTACAGGCGTGAGCCACCGTGCCCGGCCAAGAGAGCATTCTTTTCTTTTTTTTTAGACAGGGTCTTACGTTGTCACCCAGGCTGGAGTTCAGTGGCACTATCTTGGCTCACTGCAACTTCCACCTCCCAGGCTCAGGCGATCCTCCTGCCTCAGCCTCTTGAGTAGCTGGGACTACAGGTATGTGCCACCATTCCCGACTAATTTTTTGTATTTTTGGTAGAGATGGAATTTCACTGTGTTGTCCAGGCTGGTCTCGAACTCCAGAGCTCAAGTGATCCACCCACCTTGGCCTCCCAAAGTTCTGGGATTACAGGTGCGAGCTACCAGCCCCAAAAGCATTCTTTATTTTGTGTTTTTCTTACGTATCCTCTTGTTTAGCTTTAAGTTACACTTTCTCTGTCAGAGTACTATATAGGTAATGTTATGTCTTCAGGCTGTCACATCTAGGAGCGTGTAATCTGTGTCTGCCTTACATAGGTGATGTTATACTTGAATCAAAATGCTACTCAATTTCTCCTAAGTGTAATGACTGTATTTTGTTTTTGTCTTTTAACTAATAAGCAATCTGCAGGGAGATACTTAAAGACCGTGCAAATATCCTGTTCCTCATTAACATCTGTCCCTGGGTTCTGTATCCATTGATGATTCTTGCCTGATCCAATCTTTTACCATGATGGTTGCAAAATGATTATTTTCCAACTCTAAAGCATTCTCTCTGCATTTAGTAGTTAGCTTTCTACACCCTACTGTAAGCAGGAGACCTACCTTCTCCTCTTACTTCATAATTTATCTATTTATTATTGGTATGGTTTTAAGAATTTTTCTTTTTTCAAGGACTTACAAGTTGCTATTGTGCTTAATTATTTTTGTCATTTTAAAAATTATCTCAGATTGTCCCGGGATCCTCTCAAACCTTTTCTGGGGATGTGTCTTCCTTGGGCCTGTGCATGTGCCTTTTATTTTTTTATTAAACAAAATTTTTAAAGACAGGGTCTCACTCTGTCATCTAGGCTGGAGTGCGGTGGTACATTCATGGCTCACTGTAGCCCTGAACTCCTGAGGATCAAGTGATCCTCCCGCCTCAGCCTCCCAAGTAGCTGAGACTACAGGCGTGGGCCACCACGCCTAGATCATAGCATGTGCTTTTTTTTTTTAAAGTTCCCCTGTAGAACATCACACATCAGGGCCTGTCGGGGGGTGGGGGGCTAGGGGAGGAATAGCATTAGGAGAAATACCTAATGTAGATGATGGGTTGATGGGTGCAGCAATCCACCATGATACAGGTATACCTGTGTAACAAACCTGCATGTTCTGCACATGTACCCCAGAACTTAAAGTATAATACAAAAAAAAAAAGACCAGAAAAACAAAACAAAATAAAATATGAATAACTGTAAAAAAAAAAACCCAAAAAATAAAGTTCCCCTGTATATGTAGCTGCTTTTAAATGTCCTCATTTCACTGAGTCTCACCCCTGATTCTTCTTCGACCCTTAGGTGGTCTGTTGTATTCCTCTGCTAGCAATCCTTTTGCCCCAGGTACTCACGATATGCACTCTCTCACCCTGCCGTGGTGCCTGCCACTGCTTTCAGTGGCGCCTGCCACTGCTTTCAGTGGCCTCCAGCCTGATATCCAGACTATACCACCATTCCCATTAGCCCTCCAACTCAGGTGAGACAGCAACCAGTCCCTCAGGCAGCCCCACACAAGCCAGAACATTGACGCTGGTTCTATTTTTGCTCCATCCTGAGGGAAGAGCTGGAAATTGGGTAGCTTCTTCCCAGTGGTGGGACAAGGTGGGACAGATTGTGTGGGGCAAGGATGAATGAAAATGGCACAAAGTTTTCTACCACTTTGAAGTGTGACCTTTTCATAGTTAGGTGTATGTTTGGTTCCTACAACTTCTTAACTGGTTTTTAGGGTTCTTCCAAAGCTGCTTTGGTCTGTATGTTGTTATTTGATATGTCCATGGGGGAATGAGGGCCTAGAGCTTCCTAGTCTCCTTTCTTGCTGTTTCACTCCAGTTTTGTATAATTTTCAGTCATTATTTCCTCGAATGTCTTTTCTTTCCTTTTTTTCTCATCTCCTTCTGGAACCCTGATTACAAGTGTATCAGAATACTTGAGGCCGGGTGCGGTGGCTCACACCTGTAATCCCAGCACTTTGGGAGGCTGAGGCGAGTGGATCGCTTGAGGTCAGGAGTTTGAGACCAGCCTGGCCAACTTGGTGAAACCCCATCTCTACTAAAAATACAAAAATTAGCTGGGTGTGGTGGCACACATTTATAATCCCAGCTGCTCGGGAGGCTGAGGCACAAGAATCGCTTGAACCCGGGAGGTGGAGGTTGCAATGAGCTGAGATGATGCCACTGCACTCCAGCCTGGGCAACAGAGTGAGACCGTCTCAAAAAAAAAAAAAAAAAAAAATCACTTGATATTGGTGCACAAGTTACTGAGATTCTGTCCAGACTTTTTTTTTTCTGTGCTTCAGTTTTCCAAAAATAGTTAAATATTCCTTAAGTCTCATGTATGGTTCATGAAAAAAAAAAGAAAAAAATTAAATATTCCTTTATTGTTCAAAATTTTTGTTTTTCCAATTTTATAATGTTAAAATCTGTTTGTCTTTGTTTTTTAAATTTCAGCTTTTATTTTGTTTTTGTTTCTGAAAAGCAACCATGTATGAAAATAATTCAGTTTCTTTTTATCTTAGTTCATCAGACCTGACTTCCTAAAACTGAATGTAACTTGTCTGTTAGTCCAAGCTCAGTAAGTCTGCAGCCTCTTCAGTCCCATCTCTTCTAGGCATCTTCAACTGTTGATATATTAGACTCAAGCAGGCATTTTTGTAAGATGAGAGGCAAATAGGCTTGGTGCGGTGGCTCACGCCTGTAATCCCAGCACTTTGGGAGGCCGAGGCGGGCGGATCACAAGGTCAAGAGATTGAGACCATCCTGGCCAACGTGGTGAAACCCTGTCTCCACTAAAAATACAAAAATTAGCTGGGCATGGTGGTGCGCGCCTGTAGTCCCAGCTACTCGGGAAGCTGAGGCAGGAGAATTGCTTGAACCAGGGAGGTGGAGGTTGCAGTGAGCCAAGATCGTGCCACCGCACTCTAGCCTGGTGACAGAGTGAGAGACTCTGTCTCAAAAAAAAAAAAAAAAAAAAAAAAAAAATAGAGAGGCAAATGAATAGAATAATGCTTTTGAACCAATCATCTCCTGCAGCCCATTTCAATGTCCCAAAAGAACAGGGACGCTACCTTGAACTGAACTCAATACTTTGGAATCAGCTTCTATTTTAGATTCAGGAGGTACATGTATAGGCTTGTTACATGGGTATATTATATAATGCTGAGGTTTGGGTATGACTGATCCCCTCACCCAGGCTGCTTCAGGTTCTATAGTTTCTATAGGTGTGTCTTCAAGTTCACTGATTTTTTTTTTTGAAGTGTCTAATCTTTTGTTAATCCCATTTGATGGAATTATCATTTTTGATTTTTGATTTTTATATATTTTTTGAGACAGAGTCTCGTTCTGTTGCTCAGGTTGGAGTGCAATGGTGTGATCTCGGCTCACTGCAACCTCCGCCTCCTGAGTTCAAGTGATTCTTGTGCCTCAGCCACCTGAGTAGCTGGGATTGCAGGCACACACCACCACACTTGGCTAATTTTTGTATTTTTAGTAGAGACAAGGTTTCACCATATTTGTAAGACTGGTCTTGAACTCCTGGCCTCAAGTGATCTGCCTGCCTAGGCCTACCAAAGTGCTGGGATTACAGGTGTGATCCACCATGCCTGGGTAGCTCTTTTTTTTATCTCTTGAAGTTCCATTTGGTTCTTTTTTTTTTCTTTTTTTTTTTTAAGACAGAGTCTCGCTCTGTTGCCCAGGCTGGAGTGCAGTGGCACAACCTTGGCTTACTGCAACCTCTGCCCCCCGGGTTCGAGCAGTTCTTATGCCTCAGCCTCCTGGTTAGCTGGAATTATAGGCATGTGCCAACATGCCTGGCTAATTTTTGTATATTTTTAGTAGAGATGGGGTTTCACTATGTTGGCCAGGCTGGTTTCAAACTCCTGACCTCAAGTGATCCACCTGCCTTGGCCTCCTAAATTGCTGAGATTACAGGTGTGAGCCACCGTACCCGGCTGGTTCTTTTAAAAATATTTTTCTTTTCTGTCATTAGTATTTTTATGTTTTTTTAAAAATAGTTGAGTTTCATCATTGGAACATTTGGATTGTTTCCACTTATGGGATATTATGAATAAAGCTGCTATTCATGCATTTTTTTTTTCTGCTAGTGATCTATAATATTGTAAATTAGCCTGAGTGTCCCACTGTTTTTATTCACTCAATTGATAATTGAGTGATGTATAAAATAGCAAATATGTATTGAGCTTTGTATTTTGCTAGACAGTGTTCTAAATGTCTCCTATGTTCATTTTGTTTAATCTTCAGTCCCTCCCTATGAGGTAGGTATTTATATCTCATTTCACTGATGAAGGAATGGAAGCTTAGAGGGAGTAACTTGCCTAAGGTGCCACAGCCAGTGGATGTCACAGTGTTAAGTAGAGCAGTGATATGAAGTTGCGTAGGATCTAGCATCTGCTCTAATTTATATAATCCAATAGAACAAATAGTTGACAGTCCTAGGGGTCACTGAGGAAAAGTTATTTGAATGGGAAAAAAAATATCCTGTTAAACAATTGAAGACATTTTGATGGTTGCTTGCTAATCAACTGACCAACTGCTAACCAACTATACCAATCTTTGAGCAGGCATTTTCAAGTGAGAACAGCCTTGACTGGAATTCGGTAATAATTTGGACAGTATTTGAGGGTTGAAAAAAGAGCAGCAGGACGGCCGCAGTGGCTCACACCTGTAATCCCATCCCTTTGGGAGGCCAAGGCAGGTGAATCAGTTGAGCCCAAGAGTTTGAGATCAGCCTGGGCAACCAAAACTTGTGTCTACAAAACATACAAAAATTAGCCAGCCTGGACAACAAAGCAAGATCCTGTCTCAGGAAAAAACAACAACAAAAACAAGCAGCAGAGCTTTCCACTTTTGCTTGGGTTATTATTCAAATCATATGCTCTTCCCGAACTCTTGAAAAGAAGTGTCATATGGATCAGATATTATCTAAGGACATGTTCATTAGGATGTCTGCCTTCAGTCCTGGTTCAGGACTTAAGAAGGTAAGACTCTTCATCTTCTGAAAAAAAAATTGATATTATTAATGTTTATTTCTTTTTTTGAGAAGGTGAATTTATTTTTCTTTATAGCTCATGTCAAATACATCAAGTGCTTTTGGGATCTCTGATATGAAAGGTTCTGTTGAAATATCAGGTTATAGTTTACCCTACCTTATGAGTTTTCTATTGCTGTGTAAAAAATTACCACAATCGTAGCAGCCTAAAACCACACCCATGTATTATCTCACAGTTCTCTGGTAGTTTCATAGTACTGCAGGTCGGAAGACCCAGTGGGCTGGACTGGGTTCTCTGCTTAGGGTCTCACAAGGCCAAAATCAAGATGTTGACCAGACTGGTATCTCATCTGGAGGCTCTTGGGAAGAATGAACTTCCATGTGCATTCAGGTTGTGGCAGAATTCAGATCCTTGTGTCTATACGTCTGAAAGTGCCGTTTCCTTGATACATGGCTGCTCTGGCTTCACCAAATCCTTCTCGTGTCAGATCTGACTTCTGCCACCAGCCAAAGACTCTGCTTTTTAAACAGCTCATGGGTATAGATTAGTCTCATTGGGATAATCTCTCTCTCTTAAAGTCCGCTGTACCGTATAACATAATATAATTCATAGGATTCATACATTATCACAGCCACAGGGTCCACCTACAGCCTGGATTATACCAGGGTAAAAGGTCATTAGGGGTCAGTCTGAGAATTCTATCACAGCTATTAATTTTCATTGTTAAACGTTGTTGTGAAGGTGACATTTTTGGTACAACAGGCAACTTTTCTATGCTCAGGTCTCATTCTATCCTTCTGATCATCCTTCCTTGAACATAATTCTTTCTTCCTTTAAAACAGTCGGCCTCTTTTTCCTCTTTGTTTGGTAGCAGACTTGTCCTTGACCTCACCCTTGGCTCTTCACGTTAACTGAATTTACCTTTTAGGATGGCATTCCCTGAAGTCACCTTTGTTTGTGTTCATCTGTTATATAAGAAATATTATTTGACTGCAGACATTATCACTATCATCCCTGTGCTTCAGTTCCCTGAGCCTGAGTATTTAATGTAGGATTTAGCTGCTCACAGACATTGGCAAGGTATTCTTCATCTGTGTGATCTGCAGATAAGCTGCACCTTGTTTTTTCACTCTTTTCATCTCTTGCATTAAGATTCAAAGATGTCTCATTGCCTACAAGTTCAAGAAGTATATTACAACCCTGTATATCTCTCAATCATTTTTTAGCTAGTAATGCTGCTATAATTCCACTTTATCTCGCAGCAGGGTCCAGTAGAAAGCACATCAGTAATGAAAAATGGTAATTCAAAACCATGTGCAGTGGAACATTTGAAGGCTTATAGATCCATCTGAAGCAACAGGGGATTTCTCAGGCTGCCTAGAGAACCTGAATCGGTTATAGCTGCAGAAACTACATAATTCTGCTCATATTATAACATGGAGGCTTACACTGGTCAGAATGGGTAATGGGTCTGCATCCCCCTGATTCCCTCAGGCAGGGTTTTTTTTCCAGTTAGTATTAGTCACTGAAGAAGAAAATGTTTATATAAAAGCTTTAGTGTATAATTTAGGATTTTTCATGTATAAGGGGAGTTGTAGGATTCGTAGTTATCTTTTGAACTGATTTAGAATGAAGATGGGATAGTTGTCTTTGGTTGTAAGGAAAATTGTAAAACCCCCCAAGTTCTGATGTTGGGTAGGAAAATAAGAAAAGGAAATATTTACAAGATGCATATATTGTCCCATTTCAGTGGAGATACTAGTTTTGAACAGGTTTTTGTGTCTTACTGATTCATGCACTAGTTATTAAGTGTCTACTTTATGCCAGGTATACATAATATATAGGACATATTATGTGCCAACAATGGACTCTACTCTTAAGGATCCCATACTCTAGGGTGTGGGAAATAGACTTCTTCCAGAAATAGTTACCGTGTTGTGAGATAAGTGCTACTAGATAAGTGCAGTGGGTACCCAGAGGAGAAATTCTGTAGTGGTTGGAGAAGGCCTGATAAGGGAACTGACAACTGAACAGTCTGGAAGGGACAGGAGTTTGTGCCAGGCTGGCAAATGGGGGCAGGGAGCATTCTGCACAGAGGAAATGTCACTTGTGAGGTATTCAGGGGAGAGTGAGGAATTTGTTAAGGCTGGTACTTAGATAGAGTAAGGAAGAGGTAGGAGTTAAGAGTGGAAATGACATGGCACCCAAGTTGTGAAAGCTCTTGTGTGGGTTAAGGATTTTGAATGTAATATCCTATAGATAGTAAGAAAATAGTTAAGGCTGGGCATGGTAGCTCACACCTGTAATCTTAACACTTTGGGAGGCTGAGATGGGAGGATCCCTTGAGTCCAAGAGTTTGAAACCAGCCTGGGCAACATAATGAAACTCCGTGTCTACAAAAAATAAAAAAAATTAGCCAGGCATGGTGGTGTGTACCTGTGGTCCCAGCTACTTGGGAGACTGATGTGGGAGGAGGATTGCTTGAGTCCAGAGTTAGAGGTTACAGTAGCCATGATTGTGCCACTGCACTCTAGCCTGGGTGACAGAGCGAGACTCTGTCTCCAAAAGAAAGAAAGAAACAAACTAGTTAAGATTTTAAGCAAGGACTGTGATGAACTTAGCACCGTAGAAAAAAAATTGAAGGCAGTGTGGAGGATGTCTTGAGAGGTAAGGAGTTGGGCACCAAGGCAGGTACCAGTTGGGAGGCTATCGATACTGTCTATTGAAAGAAGACTAGGGTTTGTGGCATATTCAGGAGGGGATATATTCCAAAGTTATTTCAGAGTTCTGCTCTGAAGTGGAGATAATAATGGTATTTATGTTACATTGTTGATATGAAGAGTAAATGAGTTAATAAGTTTAAGGTGTTTGGAGCAGAGCATGGCACATAGTGCCGAATAAATGTTATTGTTGTTATAATTATTGCTGTACCAAGTAAGACTTGTAGTAATCCCATGGGTTACAAAATGGAGGGGAGGGAAGGGGTGGCATTAAGAAGCAGCAACAGATCTCTCTTGCGCTGTTAACCCATCAGAAATGTGAGAGGGACCAGGGTCTGTCTTTGGGAATAAATGTAAGTTGAGTAGATGCCTTGCTAACTAGTGCTTTCAAGTAACTATGGAGGAATAGTGAAGCTTTTAGAAGAGTAGGCTGAAGGATTCTTTGTGCTCATCTAAGGTAAGTGGGGTGGTGCATCCTTTAGTGAGGGGAGATGCTCTTCACTCCTTTTTAATGGGTAAAGATCTTTAGACAATGCATGAGAAGTTCTTTTCTCTAGTCAATATAAAAGCCCGTGCTTGAATATTTGTCCACGTTTTAAGAACCTCTCCGCTTTCTTGTAAATATGTATGAATAAATAGAATTTATAAGCCAGGAGAAACAAAACCCTTTTTTCTAAAGCTTATACAGCTTAACACAGTATTTCATTAATAACACATAGTGACTTGCAAATCAAAGTCAGCTTTTCTGAACATTCTTAAAGAATAATGGAAATGACTCAGCAGAGCCTAATTTAGCTTTCAGTGCTGCTTTAAAAGGGAGAGCAAAGATGGCATTTGTCTAGTACTGCACAGTCATGTAAAAAGGAAGAGGGGGAAGCTTGCATTTATTCCATAGTGCCAGAGACTTCATATGTGTTTCATTTAATCCACAGAGCAAACCTGAGAGAGAAGTATTGTCTGTTTTATAGATGATGAAATTAAGCTTCATAGCAACTGAGTAACTCGCCTAGGGTCATGCTGCTTATAGGTGGCAGAATTTGAACATAGGCCTGTCTGGTCGCACAGCCAAATGCTCTTTTCATCACTTTGTCTTATTTGAATAACTTCTTTAGATGAATGAACTTCATATCACCTGCCCAGAAACAATTCTACAGGATTTGGCCATAGAAAAAGAAAGAAAATACAACGAGTATAGGGGAAGCATGCATATTTTCTCTTTTTCTTTGCATAGAATATCAGAAAGTGAATTGGTAGATCCCTCACACATAATCTATCTTGTTAGCAGATTATTTAGGTTTTGTGGGAACATGTAAAAAGTTTGTAGGTCCTTTGACTTACAGGTAAACCAGGCCACCTCCCTTATTTTACAGAGGAGGAAGCCGAGGCTGGAGAAGTGACATGACCTGCCTAATTACAGCTGGTTTGTGACAAAGTTAGAATTAGAACCCTAGGCTCTCTACTCCAGGTTAAAGGCACAAACCTTTGTTATACCTGGAGTTCCTAAAAGATGATATATGTGAATATGATTTGAGAATTATTTTTTGTCTCTGGCAAGTGGCATGTACCATCAAGGCAGAGGGCTATAAATTATTTACATTCTGTATGCTACACATTTGGATCAGATTCTTCACTATCATGTAGTGGAGTGTGAGCTTACAGGTCTATGTCTGGAGAGAGGCCTCCCTTCTACTTGCTGACAGCTCTGGCAGTTGCACCTGTGTTATATCCCATCTCATGGAAAGGATGGTTGAGCTTTAAGGAAGCAGAGAATGTTTCATGATGGGCTAATCCATACTGCTCTCTACTGGGCTTTTCCCCAAGCTTGATATCTGTAGATTTTATTATGTCTTGTTAATTGTTCCTACTGATAGTATTATTAGCAGTTCTGCCCCACTCGAGCCTAGGGTGCTGGATTAAAAGTGATACCAGTGAAGGGCCTGTGTTGATGTGGTGACTGCTAGTGGTAAATCATGAGCTGCAGTTTGAATGAGAGGGCTAAGGTCCGTGCACCCAGGACTGATGAGTCAGGACATGACCTTGAACTCAGTGAACTGTGACTTAGGTATGTACATAAGTTTTCTTTAGAGGAAGCTTTTGCATGCATGGATGAGGCCTTATTTAACAAGAAAGAAACTGAGGCTCAGTGATGTTGTGACTTAGCCATAAAGAAACATGTTTATTTTCATAAACAAAACTGCCCCAGGAAATTCCTGTTACTTCACCCTTTGCTTCTCCCTGCTGGGTGGAAGGTCAATACCATTAGAACTTTCAGGCGCCAGCCTGGGTGGCCAGCCTAATGGAGTAAGATAGTTCCAGCTCCAAGTAATGGCGAACTTGGAGCAGGGCCCAGTGTAATTAAACCCCTGCAGTAAAGAATTTGATGTTGGTTGGTCTTCATTCATCTCAGTGAATGGGCTTGCGGCAGGAATATGATATATTCTGAGCAAAGAAAAACAGTGGCTCTAGAGATTTATGCCGTTGCCTTGAAGATTGTTTGGTTCCAAATTAAATTTAGGTAATTCAGTAAAAGTTTCTCTTGGTAGATGGCGTTGTGAGGTAGGGCAGAATTTAGAGCGTTTCTCCATTCATTAAAAGACTGTCCAGTGGAGTTACTTGTAAATTATGTAGTCTACAGTAGAGTTAAGGATTATTTGAACCCTTATGACTCATAATTCCAAAAAGGACTTTCGATCGTGTGACCCTTAGGTGTCCTGTCTGTACCTTGTGTTGCTCCATTGCTTTCTGTGTGTTTTGTTTCCCTGTACTCGGTGTTTTCTTGGCAAGTAAACTCAAGTTGACTAGAGTGCTAGGCTCCCAAAGGGTAAGGCAGGGAAAGCAAAGTTGTAAACTTCCTTTTTCTAGCTGGGTATTAGGGCAAATTTATGCAAGAGAAAGTTGAAGAATAAAGAGAAAGAAAAAGGAAGAAAGAGCAATGGAATATCAAAGTGACTGAGATAGTAAGCTGGGAATTTTAAACCATTAGGCCATTTTCCTCTTATGTTTCCTAGTCATTTCCAGGTCTAGAAAGGTCCTTGTGTGCACTTTCAGGCCTTTAGAATTGAGTCTGGCTCTACTAGCTAAGTCTTGATTTGGCATGCCAGTGACAGGGCATTTCTTTCCTTCGTTTTTCTCTCTCGTCACTATATTTTATATATAAAAAATATATAATATAAATATATATAAATATTATATATAATATAAAAATACATATATATTTAGAGGAACTAGTGTAATTTTACCTTTAAAAAGTCTCAACATTGGCCTGGGTGCAGTGGCTCATGCCTGTAATCCCAGCGCTTTGGGAGGCTGAGGCCAGCGGATCACTTGAGGCCAGGAGTTCAAGACCAGCCTTGTCAACATAGCGCAACCCCATTTCTACAAAAGAAAAAGAAAAAAGGAAAAAAAAGCCCAACATCTATAAAAGCTTAAAACAAACTGTTTCCTCTTTTATTTGTGCTTAGAGTTTTTCTTTTTTTTTTTGAGACTGAGTTTTGCTCTTTTGCCCAGACAGCAGTGCAGTACTGCAATCTTGGCTCACTGCAACCTCCGCCTTCCGGGTTCAAGCGATTTTCCTGCACCCAGCCTTGTGCTTAGAGTTTTTCTTAAAAAACTTCAAAATTGTTAAATGTAACACACATTAGAAGACGATACAGAACAAATGGATGCTTTTATAACCACCGTGCAGGCTGGAGATACTATCTTATCAGCACCCTAGACTTCCTTGTCTTGCCTTTGTCTTCTTTCCCTGAAGGGTAACCACTGTCCCAACTTTTACAGTAATCACATCCTTAGTTTTTTTTAGTTTTATCACCCAAGTGTATTTCCCCAAAGATGCCTTAAAAAACATTTTGGGAAGGGGGCATGTGACAGGCAGAACAATGGCCCTCCAAAGATATTCATATCCTAATCCCAAAACCAGTGACTATTACCTTTTATGGCAAAAGAGACTTTGAGATGCGATAAAGTTAAGTATGTTGAGATGGGTCTTTATAAGGGGGAGTCGGGCTGGGCGCGGTGGCTCACGCATGTAATCCCAGCACTTTGGGAGGCCGAGGTGGGCAGATCATTTGAGGTCAGGAGTTCGAGATCAGCCTGGCCAACATGGTGAAACCCCATGTCTACAAAATTAGCCGGACGTGGTGGCGGGTGCCTGTAATCCCAGCTACTCAGGAGGCTGAGGCAGGAGAATAGCTTGAAGCCAGGAGGCGGAGGTTGCAGTGAGCCGGGATCTTGCCATTGTACTCCAGCCTGGGCGACAGAGCAGGACTCCATCTGAGAAAAAAAAAGAGGAAGTCAGGAAGGTCAGAGTCAGAGAAGGAGAGGTGACAATTAAAGTGAAGATTGGAGTGATGTGACTCTGAGCCAAGACATTCAGGTAGCCTCTAGAAGCTAGAAAGGTCAAGGAAATGATTTGCCCTGGAGCCTCCGCAAGGAATGCAGCCCTGCTGACTCATGTTAGACTTCTGACCTCCAGAAGATGGTAGGATAAGTTCGTATTGTTGTAAGCCACAAAGTTTGTGGTAATTTGTTATAGCACCAATAGAGAATTTATACAGGAAATAGTTTTAAACTCAGAAAAGTTGAAGAAAAGAATAGTATCCTTTATTCAGATTCACCTATTGTTAATATTTCACTATTTGTTTTAGTATTCCATTTTTATCTTTCTGAACTGCTTTAGAGTCAGTTGCACATGTCATAGCCCTTTAATCCTAAATATTTTGAAATATTTTAATTAAAAATATTGGGGGTGTGGGGTCTTGCTATATTGTCCAGGCTAGTTTTGAATTCCTGGTCTCAAGCTATCCCCTCCACCTCAGCCTCCTGAGCAGCTGAGACTATAGGCGTGCACCACTGTGTCTGGCAAAATTTTTTTATGCATAATAATGTTATAGTTCTCAACCTCAATACATTTAACGTTGATAGTTTTATCTAATTTACCATCCATGTTCAAATTTTGTCACTTAATCCAATAATATCCTTTGTAACATTTTTTCCCTCACTAGTTTGGGATTCAGTCTAGGATTAGGTGTTGTATTTAATTGTCATGTTTCTAGCGTCCTTGAATCTGGAACATTTCCACAGGCTTTCTTTGTCTGCCTTTCTTCTGCTGTCACCCAGGGTGTAGTGCGGTGGTGTGAGCACCACTGCACCTTGAACTCCTGAGCTCAAGTGATCCTCCTGAGTAGCCAGGATTCCAGGCACGGTGCCACACCGGCTCTTTGTCTTTCTTGACATTGGCTTTTTAAATAGAATGCTTCTCACTTTTGATCTGTCTGGCATTTCCTTATGAGTAGACTTAGGCATTCCTGGATGGAGCATTGCATAAGTGATGATGTGTCCTTCTTAGAGTATATAGTGTCCCTCATTGGTGATGTTAATTTTGACACTATCCAGTCAGTGTTGATTAATTTCTTTATAATTACTATATTTTTACCTTTCAACCGATAAGCAATCTATAAGAGGACATTTTAAGACTATGCAAATATTCTACTCCTCAACAAAATTGCTCCTTAGATTTAACATCCTTTAATGATTCTTGCCTGAATTTTTTTTTTTTTTTTTTTTTTTTTTTTGAGACGGAGTTTTGCTCTTGTCACCCAGGCTGTAGTGCAATGGCACGATCTTGTCTCACTGCAACCTCTGCCTCCTGGGTTCAAGCAATTCTCCTGCCTCAGCTTCTTGAGTAGCTGGGATTATAGGCACGTGACACCATGCCCTGCTAATTTTTGTGTTTTTAGTAGAGACGGGGTTTCACCATGTTGGCCAGGCTGGTCTCAAACTCCTGGTTTCAGGTGATCCGCCCGCCTTGGCCTCCCAAAGTGCTGGGATTACAGGCGTGAGCCACCACGCCCGGCCTTGTGTTTGTTGATTCTTTTTTAACCCCCTCTAGTGTGGATTTGATATTCATTTAAAATACAGTTGGGTTTATTTTTAGTTTACTTTCAAATTAGGTTTCTTTCCCGTTTCCATACTTGTTTATTTTATGTTTGAATATGTGGACCATTAACGTGCTTCCAAAAGTCAAAACTATGTAAGAGGCATACATACCCAGAAGTGTCACACATTCTTGTATTCTTTCTGCCCCTTTCTTCTTCATCCCTTGTGAAGGACCAATATCATTGTTTTCTGGTTTATTTGTCCTGTGTTTGTTTTTGTAAAAATAAGCATATATATATTAATGTATGTTTTCTTATTTTCCCTTCTTTCTTAAACAAATGGTAGCAAATGTAGAAGCTCTTCTGCACTTGTCTTTTTTTTTTTGAGACAGGGTCTTGCTCTGTCACTCAGGCTGGAGTGCAGTGGCACTATCACAACTCACTGTAGCCCCAACCTCTGGGACTCAAGTGATCCTCCTACTTCAGCCTCCTGAGTAGCTGGAACTACTGGCATGCATGTGCCACCACACCTGGCTAATTTTTGTATTTCTTGTGTAGATGGGGTTTCACCATGTTACCCGGGCTGGTATCAAGTATTCTGCCCACCTTGACCTCCCAAAGTGCTGGGATTGCAGGTGTGAGGCACCCTGCCCTGTCCTGCACTTTGCTTTTCTCATTTGATAATAGGTCCTGAAAAATCACTCCAGATCATTTTATACATGTGTTTATACATAGTTTTCAACCATTCTATACTTGAGCATTTAAGTGTTTTGCAGTAATGCTGTAATGTCTAACCTCATGCATACATATTTTACGTTGTTGATGTATCTTCAGGATAAATGCCTAGAAGTAAGATTGTTGGGTATATTAATCTGCTCAGGCTGCTGTCATAGAATACCACAGACTGGGTGGCTTCAACAATAGAAATTTGTTTTCTCTTAGCTCTAGAAACTGGAAGACTAAGATCAAGGTGCTGGCAGGATTGTTTTCTGCTATAGCCTCTTCCTGGCTTGCAGATGGCCACCTGCTTGCTGTGTCCTCACGCGACTGTTTCTCTTTGCTGGCCTTTTCTCTGTGCTTTCTCACTCATGGTGTTTCTTCTTCTGAATAAAGACACCAGTCCTGTTGGATTAAGGCCCCACCCTTATGGCCTTGTTTAACTTTATCCCCAAAAGGCCCTGTCTCCAAATACATTTACATTGAGTGGAAGGGCTTCAGCATATGAATTTGGGGGGCACACAATTCAGTCTAGAGCATTGGGTCAGATGGTAAATACTTATTTATGGTGTCTTTTGTTTTGTTAGATATTGCCAAATCTCCCTCCACAGGGATTGTACCATTTTGCATTTCTGCTAGCAATGTATGAAAGTGCCCGTGTCCCTACAGCCTCTCCAACAGAGTGTATTGTGAAGCTTTTGAATTTTTGTCAGTTTGATGGGTGAGAAATGGTATTCAGTGTAGTTTTAATTTGCATTTTTTAAATGAGCAAAATTATATGTCTTTCTACATGTTCGAGTCATTTTTATATCTTTATTCTTGTGAAGTATCTGTCTTTTGCCTATTGTTCAATAGCATTTTGAGTTTTTTCTTTTATTTTTAAAAGTATTTTATTTTATTTATTTATTTATTTTTTTGATGGAGTCTCGCTCTATCACCCGGGCTGGAGTGCAATGGCACGATCTCGGCTCACTGCAACCTCCACCTCCCAGGTTCAAGTAATTCTCCTGCCTCAGCCTCCTGAGTAGCTGGAACTACAGGCGCGTGCCACCACGCCCGGCTAATTTTTTTGTATTTTTAGTAGAGACAGGGTTTCACCGTGTTAGCCAGGATGGTCCTGATCTCCTGACCTCGTGATCCCCCTGCCTCGGCCTTCCAAAGTGCTGGGATTACAGGCGTGAGCCACCACCAGTGAGCTCACCAGGTGTGGTAGCTTCAGGTGGGAGGCCTGCTTAAGGCCAGCAGTTTGAAACTAGCCTGGGCAACATAATGAGACCCCATTTCTACAAAAATTAAAAAAAAAATTAGCTAGGTGTGGTGATGTGAGCTTGTAGTCCCAGCCACCGGGAGGCTGAGGAGAGAGGATCGCTTGAGGCCAGGAGTTTGAAGCTGCAGGATTCATGATCATGCCACTGCACCCCAGCTTGGGTGACAGAGGAGACCTTGTCTTAAAAAAAAAGAAGACGTAGACACAACTTATTTAACAGCTTCTTTAAGGTGTAATTTACATACCATACAATTAATTCATTTTAAGTGTACAATTTAGTGATTTTAAATAAATTTACAGAGTTGTGCAGTCATTACCACAATTCAGCTTTAGAACGTTTCCATCACCCTAAAAAGATCCCTTGTGCCTGTTTGCCGTCGCACTCCTCACCACAGGCAACTGTTAACCTGCTTTCAGTCTCTTTAGATTTGTCCTTTCTGGACATTTCATATAGATAGAATCATATAATACATAGTCTTTTGCATCTGGCTTCTTTTATTTAGCATGATATTTTGAGGTTTATCTATATTTTTGCATGTGTTAGTAGTTCATTACTTTTGATTTCTGAATAGTGTTGCATATATGGCTAGCCTACATTTTGTTTATTCATTCACCAGTTGGTGGACTTGTGGATTGTTCCTACTCTTTGGCTGTTATAAATAATACTGCTGTGAGATTCGTGTACACATCTTGAGGTGGATCTTTGTTTTCATTTCGTTGGGTAGAATCCTAGGAGTGAAATGGCTGCGTTGTATTTTTTTTGTATGAATTTTTGTAAATTTATGTTTAATTTTTTGAGTAACTGCCAAACTGTTTTCCAAAGTGGCCGTGCCATTTTACAAATTTATATTTTACAAAGTGGCTGCTCAGTTTTTCCGTATCCTCATCTACACTTGTTATTGTTTATCTTTTTGATTATAATAATTCTGATGGGTGTGAGGTGATATCTCATTTTGGTTTTGATTTGCATTTCTTTAATGACTAATGATGTTGAGCCTCTTTTCATAAGTTTATTAGCCATTAGTATATCCTCTTTGGGAAAATATCTGTTCAAATCTTTAGCTCATTTTAAAATTGGATTATGTATCTTTTTATTGTTAAACTTTAAGAATTTTTTATGTTTATATTTATCAGATGTAGGATTTGCAAATGTTTTTCTCCCAAATATTTTTCTCTGTGGCTTATCTTTTCATTTTCTTGATGGTATCTGTTGAAGCACAAGTTTTAAATTTTGATTAAGTTCACTTTATCCATTTTTTTTTCTTTTATGGATTATGCTTTTGGTGTCATATCTTAAAAAAGGCAGATATTGTGGTGTTTTTTTTTTGTAGAGAAAAAAACTCAATTATGTTGTATTTTTTCTCTACAAAAAGGAACATGTTTGCCAGGCTGGTCTTGAACTGGTCTAAGTTGCCTAGGCTGGTCTTGAACTCCTGGCCTCAAGCGATCCTTCCGCTTTGGCTTCCCAAAGTGCTGAGGTTTCAGGCATGAGCTACTGTACCTGGCTAGAAAAGGCAGATGTTAAAATCACTTTCCTATCATAGAATTATGAGATTCTCTTTATTCTCAGGCCTAATTTAGTGATTAGATCCACTTATTGAGTGAGCTGTGTTGAAATGCATAAGGACTTGCCTCTGGGTGGTGGTCCTATGGTCTTAGCCCACTTTGGGCAACTATTACTAGGAAGGCTATGTATATAATATTGATCAAAAGTATAGACTTTAGGGCCTGACTGCCTGGGTTTGAATTTTGACCTCATCTCTTCCTAGCAATGTTACCTTGGGAAAGTGGCTTAATTTCTCAGTGCCTCAGTTTCCTCATCTGTAAAGTATGGATGATAATAGTGCTTCCCTCATAAGATATTTGTCTATACATTGCATAGAAAACGTTTGGAGGAGAGCAAGGGCCCAACAAATATTACCGTTATTGCTGGGGAGCAATTCTCAATTGTAGTTTGGGATGGAGTTATGCATATTAAAATCATTTGAGGGGCTTTGCATGCCTTTTCTAATGTGGCAGTCCATGGGTTAGAGAAGCTGGGGTGATAAGCCTTGCACTTAGCCTTCCTTGACACATTTAAAGCTGATTGTTCCTTACAATCACTTTCATTAAATGAGGCAATTTGGGTTGATGTGTGGAATCACAAAACTTTTCATCAGATGTAAAAATAGCTGAAGCTCCATTAACACTTAGAAAACGAAGAATCAACTAACTACTGTTGCCAAGGCAAATATTAGGCAGTAAGCCTTAGGTAAACCAAGAACAGGATGTAAGCTATTCACACTTGATAAAGTACCTTTCTCTGCCTTTGGAGCATTTTAGTAGGCCAGAGACCTGATTATACAATAAGAACTTGCAATTCAGCGATAGGACTCCTGTTTCATTCCTGTTGGAATAGAAGAGCTTCAGCTTGGCCGGGCGCGGTGGCTCATGCCTGTAATCCCAGTACTTTGGGAGGCCGAGGCGGGCGGATCACCTGAGGTCGGGAGTTTGGGACCAGCCTGACCAACATGGAGAAACCCCATCTCTACTAAAAACACAAAATTAGCCGGGCATGGTGGCGCATGCCTGTCAATCTCAGCTACTCAGGAAGGCTGAGGCAGGCAAATCACTTGAACCTGGGAAGCGGAGGTTGCGGTGAGCCAAGATTGAGCCATTGTACTCCAGCCTGGGCAACAAGAGCGAAACTCTGTCTCAAAAAAAAAAAAAAAAAAGAGCTTCAACTTTTTTTTTCTTGTTTTCATTTGCAGAATGAGATTAATGAAATTTGAGACCTACCTTCCTTTAAAAGGGACCCATGGTCCGATATGGGTATAGTATCAATAATTTATAAAGAATTCTTAAAACTCAACAATAAAAAGACAGTTTTTAAATGGGCAAAAGATTTTAGTAGACATTTCTCCAGAGAAGATGTACAAATATCCAAAAAGCACATGAAAAGATGTCATCATCATTGATCGTTAGTGAAATGCAAGTCAAAACCACAATGTAGTACCACTTGATACCCACAAGGATTGCTATCATTTTTTTAAAAAGCAAGTGTCAGTGAAGATGTGGGGAAACAGGAACCTTCATACATTGCTGCTGGGAATGTTTGTTAGTTCAGCCAATGTAGAGAATGGTTTGGTGGTTTCTCAAAAGTTAAACATAGAATTGCCATGTGACCCAGCAGTTCTGCTCCTGGGTATATACCCCAAATAACTGAAAACATATGTTAACACAGAAATTTGTACACAAATGTTTATAGCAGCATTATTCCTAATAGCAAAGGTGCAAAAAACCCAAATCTTCATCAATAAATGAATTAGTAAACACATTTGGGTACATACATACACTAAAATATTGTTTAACTCTAAAAAGGAGTGAAGCAGTGATAATGCTACAGCTTGGATGAACCTTGAAAACATCATGCTAAATGAAAGAAGCTGGTCACAGAGGTCTTACATTGTATGATTCTTTCTATATAATATATCCAGAATAGATAAATCCAAAGAGATAAAAAGCAAACTAGAGGTCACTAAGGGATGGGGCATGGAGAAAGAGGAGTGATTATTTATTTAAATGGGTATGAGGGCTGGTCATGGTGGCTCATGCCTATAATCCCAGCACTTTGGGAGGCTGAGATGGGCAGATCACCTGAGGTCAGGAATTGGAGACCAGCCTGTCCAACATGGTAAAACCCCGTCTACAAAAAATCAAAAAATTAGCCAGGAGTGGTGGCAGGCACCTGTAATCCCAGCTACTCAGGAGGCTGAGGCAGGAGAATTGCTTGAACCCGGGAGGCAAAAGTTGTAGCGAGCCAAGATCTCACCATTGCACTCTAGCCTGGATGACAGAGCAAGACTCCATCACAAAAAATAAAAATAAAAATAAATAAAGTAAATAATGGATATGGAATGCTTTTATCAGATGATAAAGTTTTGCTACTAAAGAATGCACAACATTGAATACACGAAATATAAATAATGCTGTATTGCACACTTTAAAATGGTTAATTTTATATTATGCAAATTTCACCTCAATTTTAGGGATTCATGAGGTATATTTACTTTTTGTGCTTCCCAGAGCCAAAATTTTTTTTTGGAGACGGAGTGAGTCTCACTCTGTCACCCAGGCTGGAGTGCAGTGGTGCGATCTCGGCTCACTGCAACCTCTTCCTCCCGAGTTCAAGCAATTCTCCTGCCTCAGCCTCCCTAGTAGCTGGGATTACAGGCACACACCACCACACCCGGCTAATTTTTGTATTTTTAGTAGAGACAGGGTTTTGCCATGTTGGTCAGTCTGGTCTCGAACTCCTGACCTCAGGTGATACTGCCTGCCTCGGCCTCCCAAAGTGCTGGGATTACAGGTGTGAGCCACCGTGGCCAGCCAGAATTTCATTCCTTTTTGAGGCTGAAAAATATTCCACTGTGTGTCTATACTATGGTTTGTTTATCCATTCATCTGTTGATATACATTTGGGTTATTTCCATCTTTTGGCTGTTGTGAGTAGTGCTTCTGGAAACATGCATGTACATGTATTTGAGTCCCTTTTTCAGTTCTCTTGGGCATATACCTAGGAGTAGAATTGCTAGGTCATGTGATAATTCTATGTTTAACTTTTTGAGGAACTGCCAAACTCTTTTTCACAGAGGCTGAGTCATTTTACCTTCCTAGCAACAATGTATGAGGGTTCCAATTTCTACACATCCTCGCCAGCACTTGTCATTTTCCATTATTTTGATTTTAGTGGGTGTGAAATGGTACCTCATAGTGGTTTTGATTTGCATTTCCCTAAGTGACTAATGATGTTCATGTGCTTGTTAGCCAGTTCTGCTTGTTAGCCATTTGTATTTCTGCCTTGGAGAAAAGTCTATTCCAGTCCTTTTCCCTTTTTTTTTTTTTTTTTTTTTTTTTGGAGACAGAGTCTCACTTTGTCACCCAGGCTGGAGTGCAATGGCGTGATCTTGGCTCACTGCAACCTCTGCCTCCCGGGTTTAAGTGATTCTCCTTGTCAGCCTCCTGAGTATGTGGGATTACAGGTGCCTGCCACCACACCCAGCTAATTTTTGTATTTTTAGTAGAGATGGGGTTTCACCATGTTGGTCAGGCTGGTCTTGAACTCCTTATCTCAAGTGATCCACCCCCCTCAGCCTCCCAAAATGTTGGGATTATAGGCGTGAGCCACTGTGCCTGGCCCCTTTTCCCATTTTAAAATTGGGTTCTACTGGGTTCTGTGGCTCACACCCATAATCCCAGCTATGCAGGAGGCTGAGGCAGGAGGATCGCTTGAGCCCAGGAGTTTGAGGTTACAGTGAGCTGTGATTGCACCACTGCAGTCCAGTCTGGGTGACAGCAAGACCCAGTCTCTTAAAAAATAAAAAAATAGGGCCAGGCGCGGTGGCTCACTCTTGTAATCCCAACACTTTGGGAGACTGAGGCGGGCGGATCATGAGGTCAGGAGATCGAGACCATTCTGGCTAAAACGGTGAACCCTGTTCTCTACTAAAAATACAAAAAAATTAGCCGGGTGTGATGGTGGGCGCCTGTAGTCCCAGCTACTCGGGAGGCGGAGGCAGGAGAATGACATGAACTCAGGAGGCAGAGCTTGCAGTGAGTCAAGATCACGCCACTGCCCTCCAGCCTGGGCAACAGAGCGAGATTCTGTCTCAAAAATAAATAAATAATTAAAAAATAAAGATATTAGATTGTCTTTTCGTTGTTGAATTGGAAGAGTTCTTTATATATTCCGGATACTAGACCTTTATCAGGTAAATTACTTGCAAATATTTCTGCCATTCTGTAGGCTTCTTTTCACTTTCCTGATAGTGTTCTTTGATGCACAAAAGTTTTTTAATTTGGTGAAGTCCAGTTTATTTTTTTCTTTTGTCGTCCATATTTTTGGTGTCATATCTGAGAATCCATTGCTGAATTCCAGGTCATGATCTATTTTGTTAATTTTTTTATATGGTAGGAGGTAGTAGTCTATCTTTATTCTTTTGCATGTGGATATTCTATTGTTCCAGCATCATTTATTGAGGAGACTTTCTCTATTGAATGGTCTTGGCACCTTGTGGAAAATCACTTGGCTGTAGATGTGTGGGTTTATTTCTGGGGACTCAATTTTATTCTTGCCATTTGCCTTTGTATGGGCTGAGTTTCTTGTTTTTCTCCCTTTGATAACAGGATGATGGGGTTGACAGCAGCATTTTCCAGAATCCTAAAAAGCTTCATCTAACTATTGGGATGTTGGTGCTTTTGAGTGAGGAAGAGATCCAGCAGACATGTGAGATGCTACAGCAGTGTAAAGAGGAATTCATTAAGTGAGTAATCCTCAGGGATGGGGGTTGGGTGGTCTACCTGGGCTGGCTTCTTTTTGGTATTACAGACTTGTTTTTGAACCAGATGGTGTATAACATGGGAAGGACTCATGTGATTTGATGGAGCCCACTCAGGTAATCCAGGCTAACCTCTCATACCAGATTCCATAACCTTAATCACATCTACAAAAATCTCTTTGCCATGTAAGATAGAATATAAATTCTAGAGAGTGGGACATCAACATCTTTGGGGGTCATTATTCTGTGTATTACAGTAACTCAAACATTATAACACGATTCTCTAGGAGAGTCTTCATTATATTTTAGAAACACTGAGTTTCTTTTTTTTTTTTCTGTCTCCCAGGCTGGAGTGCAAACATTATAACACGATTCTCTAGGGAAGTCTTCATTATATTTTAGAAATACTGACTTTCTTTCTTTTTTTTTTTTTGAGATGGAATCTTGCTCTGTCGCCCAGGCTGGAGTGCAGTGGCACAATCTCGGCTCACTGAAAGCTCTGCCTGCTGGGTTCTTGCCATTCTCCTGCCTCAGCCTCCTGAGTAGCTGGGACTACAGGTGCCCGCCACCATGCGCGGCTAATTTTTTGTATTTTTAGTAGAGACGAGGTTTCACCGTTTTAGCCAGGATGGTCTTGATCTCCTGACCTTGTGATCCGCCCGCCTTGGCCTCCCAAAGTGCTGGGATTACAGGCGTGAGCCACCAAGCCCGGCCTCTTTTTTTTTCTAATACAAATAATTTTATTTGATTCAGCAAGAATTTTAAAAAATTAAAACTTTTTTTATTTTATATATATATATATGTGTATATATATATATATATACTTTTTTTTTTTAGGGACGGGGTCTTGCTCTGTTACCCAGGCTAGCTAGTCTCAAACTCCTGGTCTCAAGCAACTCTCCTGCTTCAGCCTCCAAAAGTGCTGGGATTACAGGCATGAGCTGCCATGTCCAGCCAGTTCAGAAAGGATACCAGAAACAGTCTAAGCAATCTGTTTTGACTCAGGGAAAGCATTACTGTTCTGAGGGCAGAGCTGTTATTCTTTTTTTACTGTAAAATTTTAATTTACACATACATCTGACATAACAGCTTTATTTCAAAGAACCATATCTTCCCCTATTTACCTTTACTTTCTTCCTTTTACTTAAGATTGACAAAAGAGAGAAATGTGAAAGCCAATTCACTCAAATAGTTTTTTTATTCCATTCTTGTAGGCAGGCCCCATGCTATTCTAACATGGCCTTATAGAAATGGTTTACCTGGTTCATTGGATAGAACAAGGTAAAAGGATCTAAAATTTTTCTCTAGTTATGTTGTATATGAAACTGTGTGGCCAAGCACGGTGGCTCACACCTGTAATCCCGGCACTTTGGGAGGCTGAGGCGGGCGGATCACGAGGTCAGGAGATCGAGATCATCCTGGCTAACACGGTGAAACCTTGTCTCTACTAAAAATGCAAAAAATTAGCTGGGCATGGTGGCAGGCGCCTGTAGTCCCAGCTACTCAGGAGGCTGAGGCAGGAGAATGGCGTGAACCTGGGAGGCGGAACTTGCAGTGAGCTGAGATCGCGCCACTGCACTCCAGCCTTGGCGACAGAGCGAGACTCAATCTCAAAAAAAAAAGAAACTGTGTAATTCAAACACTTTATGGGCCAGTTATCCTTTTCAACTAATTTTTTCAAAGACAAACTATTTTTCTTGAGCAAGATCATAAGCTGATAGGGTTTGCAGTCTTCTATCCTTTCTGAATCTCAGAGAGCAAAGAACACTTCTTGTCATGTTCTTTGCTCAGTAATGGACATACCTGTTTTCTCTAGATCTTACCTGAAATTCAAAATAATTTGGTGTTTGTCATTAGATACTTTCCGTTTCCCTTATATAAAGCAAAACATTATGCTTTATTTTACAAAGCAGGGCAGTTTTACCTGGTTTAAGGATCAGTTCTGATACTTTAACGTATTCCCAGTTTACTTTTTGCTAAACTAAACTGAAAGCTACTGCATTTCCTTGGCTGCCATTGGGATAATCCTGCTAAGAAAAAATTTAAAGGTAGATAAAATATTTGTTTAGAGAAGTATTTGTTCTTTTTACCTTATGAAAATCAGGTCACAGGTTTTTAATCACTGAAGGTTTATCCTAAGCTATGCAAAGATTTAGCTGAGTTCCTCCCTTTTATGTTTCTTGGTGCCTTTTGTGACTAAATGCCAAATCTGAGCCCTTTGAGCATGTCAGAGTTAGTGTGCCTAGGGAATAAAGAGCAGTTTTAATAGTTCCTCAGAATTTTTGACATGACAGTATGAAAACAGTAATTGTAGTTTTTCAAATTCAGCAAAGCTTTTGAAATAGGACAAAGTTACCCTGCCAAAAATCTGCAGAGCGTGCAAAAATTTGTTTAAAGATGCTCTTTTTAAAAAGCTGGAAAGATGTGGAACCGGCAAGTAAAATAAAACAAGCCTCCCCACCCTTCTTCTCCTAATTTCCCCCATCACATGCATTTGTTTAAAAAGTGCAAAACTGATTTACTTCTGAGAAGAGACTACTTCTTAAAAAAACAAAAAGGGTACTTCTGTTAAATCTCTGGTAAGTAAATCAGTAAATTGGATCATTGAATATTTTCTTGCTCTTTGACCTTAGTCTTTGTGCTTGGTATACTTAGAGAAAATGTCCATAAATAATGGCATTTCTAACCTGAACCTTTTATGGTGTAGTGGTCCCAAATTTAAATATGAAAGGAAAACACTGAAAAATGAACAGACTTGTACATAGTGTGCTGTAGTTTAATTTGATGGTTTTTAAAATTGGAGTATTGAAATAAATGTGGCTATATTGGAATTTGATTTAAACTGTGGAGCTATATGGCTATATTAAAGAAATGAGTAGTTGAGTATTCATTTTAAATTTGGGGGTAGTTTTTTAATTTGAAGGATGCTATGAGACCAAAAACAGGAGTTTTGTTTCAATTTTTCGGTGAAAGGCTCTTGTAGTTCTATAGATTTTGAATGAATTATTCAGTGTTTAGTGAATTCGGAAGCTCCGGCTGTGTCCCTGGTGACTTTTCTTTGTGAGATGTAGGACACAGACCGTGCACTGGCTCTGAGTATGGGGTCTGACAAATGTGTAGCTCTTCTTCAGTCCCAGCAGCACCCTCCTGTGCCTCAGTGTTTCCAGCAGGCCTGACGTCAAACCAAAGAAGTTTAAAGGGACTAGAAAGAGGAGAGAAAATACCCATGAACAAACATTAATGCCTGATTATTGCCTCACGTGTCATCTATTGGAAAGTAATTTGCTTACTGGTGTCCCAGATGTAATTGTTTGGCCACTAAGACAAAGAGTGTTTATCGGGCAAACCATCGAATTTCTATCCTGCTCTTTCATCTCCCTCTTGATAAATCTTAGGGGTAGGTAGAAAGAGTTTGTGTTTCTGCTCATAAAGCAGGCTTTGGATCCTGTTTCATTGTTTCTAATTTTTTTTTGTTCTTAGTACCCCATCTAATTCCAAGTATTTGAGGTAGTTAAGAGTGAGGACATGTATACAAAAGAAATGTTACAGTCAGAGATTTAGAAACCATAAGGATGGTATAGGGAGAAAATTCTACCTGAAAAGTCAAGGTAAGGTAATAATTGTACTTGAGCATTAAAGTTTGGTACTATTTTCTGACACCAGTGTACTTGAACTAAATTACAAAAAGAAATACACCACTTAGTATAGTTCTTGTCTGATAAAAAGCAGTATGACAGTTTTTTTTATAGTTTAAAAAAATTTTCAGTTGTAAAATACAACATAAAATTTGCCATCATAACCATTTTAAGTGCATAGTTCAGTAGTGTTAAGTACACTCAGGTTGTTGTGAAGCCAACCCCAGTATAACAGTTTTTTCAGGAGAGTAACCTTTTCTGGTTCTCAATCCATCAAAAGTTTGTCATGTAAATCTTAATAAAGAACGCTGAATGATGATTGACAGTGTCTTTAACAGGAATTTTGCAGAAGATAAAAACATTGTTCATATGGGTCTTTCTTCTGTTGACCTTAGAAATTGCAGATATAACATTAAATATAACCCATTAAAAACATTTTAGTGGGAATCTAAGCCAATGGGTGTGGTGATGCTATCTGGTGATTTAACTATGCAGGGTGAGAGCTTTAAAAATGTTGGGGGATGTGTATTTAGTGTGAAACTTTTTTTCAAACAAACTTTTTTGACTTCATTTTGATAGGATTCAGTGGCAATCTTTCAAATTGAATTCTTTGGCTAGTACTTGGAATGGAGATACACTGTGTATTGATGGAAGCTACGTACCTCAGATGACAGTTCAGAGCTTGGCTTGTGTTTTGAAACATTTCACTTCTTATTAGAGGTGGCTATAGGAAGACTTATTATGATCAGGGCTGTAATTTTTCTTAATTAGAAAAAGTATCTGGGCCGGGCGCAGTGGCTCATGCCTGTAACCCAAGCACTTTGGGAGGCCAAGCTGGAAGGATTTCTTGAGCCCAGGAGTTTGAGACCACCCTGGGCAACATGGAAAGAAAAGTGTCTGCCTAAAATAGTTGAGTTACTAGTTTCATACTGAGAAAAGTTTTGGTCTTATGCAATAATAAGGCCTTGAAGTATTAAGGGAATCTTTACTATTAGGATTCCTAGGCTACATAGAGCATCCCCATGACCTGGGTTCAATGTCAAGACAACTTTTTCCTTTTTTTCCAGCTGTCTTTTGATTGATCCTAAAATCCTTTTTTTTCTTTATTTTTTGAGATGGAGTCTTATTCTGTTGCCCAGGCTGGAGTGCAGTGGTGAGATCTCTGCTCACTGCAAGCTCCGCCCCCTGGGTTCACACCATTCTCCTGCCTCAGCCTCCTGAGTAGCTGGGACTACAGGCGCCCGCCGCCACGCCCGGCTAATTTTTTGTATATTTAGTAGAGACGGGGTTTCACCATGTTTCAGCATGTTAGCCAGGATGGTCTCGATCTCCTGACCTCATGATCCACCCGCCTTAGCCTCCCAAGGTTTTGGGATTACGGGCGTGAGCCACCGCACCCGGCCAAATCCTTTTGTTTTTAAGGCAGCACCACATTTTTACTTAATGACAATATAGCATGTGTATTATGCTGTTCTTGCATTATTGCTATAAAGAAATACCAGAGACTGGGTAACTTATAAAGAAAAGAGGTTTAATTGGCTCACGGTTCTGCGGGCTTGCAAGAAGCATGCTCGGCTTCTGGGGAGGCCTCAGGAAGCTTCACTTATGGCAGAAGGTGAAGGGGATCAAGCACATCACATAGCAGAAGCAGGAACAAGCAACAGAGAGTGGCAGGGGAGGTGCCACACACTTTGAAACAAGTAGATTTTGTGTGAACTCAGAGTGAGAGCTCATTTATCACCAAGGGGATGGCCCAAGCCATTGACGAGATCTGTCCCCATGATCCCAACACCTCCCACTAGGCCCCACCTCCAACCTTAGGGATCACAATTCAACAGGAGACTTGGGCAGGGACAAATATCCAAACTATTTAATATATCAGCCTGTGACCATATTCTTCTCAAAATTGTCCAGAACAGCTTCCCCCTTAAAACATCCATTTAATGTTTACCAGAGATTAATTGAACACCCATTTTGTATAAGTCATGGTGTCAGATTTTGAGGATATAGATGTGGATAAGATGGAGAAAGTGCCTATCCTCTTGGGGTTTGGAAAAGGCTGCGCAGTGAGCTGATTTTTAATTGGGTTTCAGCATGGCACAACAAGGCCTTTTCTGGTTGCAGTACAAGTTTCTTTATTAAGGGGTCCAGGAAGAAAACAGGATGGTGGGGCTTTACTTAACACAAAGGTAATACATGTTAATTTTAGGAAAACCAGTAATTACAGATACACAAAAATAAAATATCATTTTGTAATCTTACCACTAAAAAATAATTACCATTAACACTTTGGATATGTATACGTATGTTTTTCCTTTGAGGTGTAATTTACTTACAGTAAAAATGCACAGATCTTAGGTGTAGTTGATGAGCTTTGACCAATGTCTATACCTGTGCAACCTCACCCAAATCAAGATGTGGAACATTGCCATCACCCCATGAGGGTCCCTCATGCCTTTTTCCAGTGAATTCACTTCTCCAAGAAGCAACCTCTGTTCTGATTTCTATTACATAGATTTGGTGGTTTGTTTTTAAATGTCCTATAAATAGAATTATTTAGTATATACACTTTTGTGTTTGGTTTATTTTGGATATTTTTTAAAATTTTAACTTGTTAATGGATAATACATTTATACAGTTCAAAAATTTAAAGTTGCAAAGGATACGCAGTGCAGTTTCTCTACCACTGAAATTCATCAGCCACCTGCTTTCCTCTCTAGAGGCAACCAGTGTACCACTTTCTCTGTATCCTTCCAGGGATTTTATAGATGTATAAACAAATATATATAACATATTTTTTTCATACCTCCATCTTTTGTACAAGTAGCATAGCATGCACATTGTTATAAACCTTTTTTAAAACTTAGAACTATAACTTATTATATCAGTTTTATATATCATTTTATAATATTATTTTATATCAGTACCTAAAAGCTTCCTTAGTCACACGTATAGTTTATTTATTGCTCTTAGTATTATAGTTTATCTAATCAGTACCATGTTATTTGACTTTTAGTCTGTTGCCAATCTTTTGGTATTCAAAACTTTATGCCTCATTTAAAATCCTATGCATAGGCCAAGTGCAGTGGCTCACACCTGTAATCCCAGCACTTTGGGAGGCCAAGGTAGGCAGATGTCTTCAGCCCAGGAGTTCGAGACCAGCCTGGGCAACATGGCAAAACCTAGTCTCTACTAAAAATATAAAAATTAGCCAGACATGGTGGCACATGTTTGTAATTCCAGCTACTTGGGAGGCTGAGGCACAAGAATCGCTTGAACCTGGGAGGTGGAGGTTGCAATGAGCCAAGATCATGCCACTGCACTCCAGCCTGGGTGACAGAGTGGCCCTGTCTCAAAAAAAAAAAAAAAAAACCCCTATGCATAAATTATTTCTCATAAATATAAGTGTATTCTTATTGCATCATGCTAAGAGGCACATATTGTCTGGTTGTTTCTTTTACTGTTAATATTCAGCTTGGTCAGTGGGTTCAGGTGTGGTCATCATGACCATTATTTATAGAGCTCCTGTTTAGAGAGGTCACTTTATATTTCCCCCAGCCTTTTGCCCAAGTTTTAGCAGCCATTGGGGATCATTGTCAAGATCTGTTATTTTATCAGGGGTTGCAAGATTCTAATTTCGTTGTTCCTTCTGCATTTATTAGTTTTGGAATTCTTCTGTAAAGGAGAACTTTGCTTTATCAACAGTTACACAAGTTGATGTGTAACTGAATTCAAAATTGTTTTCTTAGGATGGGCTCCTGGAAATGGAATTGCTTGGGGAAAGGGTTTTTATTGATGAAGGCTTCTCATAAATATTGACAGATTGCTTGTAAAGATGTGATATCAGGCTGAGCGCAGTGGCTCATGCCTGTAATCCAAGCACTTTGGAAGGCCAAGGCGGGAGGATCACCTGAGGTCTGGAGTTCAAGACCACCCTGGCCAATATAGCTAAACCCCATCTCTACTAAAAATACAAAAATTAGCTTGGCGTGGTGGTGGGTGCCTGTAGTCCCAGCTACTCAGGAGGCTGAGACAGGAGAATCACTTGAATCTAGGAGGCGGAGGTTGCAATCCGAGATCGTGCCATTGCACTCCAGCCTGGGCGACTAGCAAAACTGTCTCAAAAAAAAAAAAAAAAAAGGCCAGGCGTGGTGGCTCACACCTGTAATCCCAGCACTTTGGGAGGCTGAGGTGGGCAGATCACGAGGTCAGGAGATCGAGACCATCCTGGCTAACGTGGTGAAACCCCGTCTCTACTAAAAATACAAAAAAATTAGGCGGGTGTGGTGGCGGGCGCTTGTAGTCCCAGCTACTCAGGAGGCTGAGTCAGGAGAATGGTGTGAACCTGGGAGGTGGAGGTTGCAGTGAGCCGAGATCGCGCCACTGCACTCCAGCCTGGGCAACAGAGCAAAACTCTGTCTCAAAACAAAACAAAACAAACAAACAAAAAAGTAAATAAAGATGTGAGATCAGTTTACACCTCCACCTTTGTTATATGAGTGAAATGCTGTTTGTAACTTGTAGAAATAGTAGAGATGGGCGCCAGAGAGATGAGCCAACATAGTAAATGTCTTTATGGATCAGAACTGTCATCACTTGACTTTCTCTATGAGACAGTGCTAATAAACTGGTATTGGGATAAATGTAGTGTGACATTGGAAATACTTTCCAGTGTTTTCCAATTTGTGTGCATTGAAAATTTATTAATTTTGAAATTAGAAGGGCAATTAGATAATGTTAGGAAAAAACACAACTACTGTGTTTTTGTACACATGTAAGTAACATACATATTTGACTGTGTATTAACCATGTTTCAAAATACAATAGCCCTCTTAACTTAAACAGTTATAGATATCTTAATGCTTTTTTCTTTGCAGTGATATTTCTGGGGGTAAACCCCTAGAAGTGGAGATGGCAGGGATAGAATACATGAATGATGATCCTGGCATGGTGGATGTTCTTTACGCCAAAGTCCATATGAAAGATGGCTCCAACAGGTATGTTTCTGGAATGTTTCTTTGTTTCAATCAAGAGGTATCTAAAAGCATCCTCAAAAGTTTGATTCATTTTGATTCCTTTTCTTTGAGTTCTTATTGTAAAGAACATGTTAATTATTTCTCTCTCTTTCTTTTTTTTTTTTAATAGTAAGTTAATCTCTTGAAAGAGGAATTTGTTGTAGGAAAAAGTATCAGACTTTAAGTCTGACTTTTAGGATGGGGGTCTTACTGTGCCCAGGCTGATCTCAGCTTCCTGGGCTCCAGGGATCCTTCTGCTTCAGCCTCCCAAGTAGCTGGGACTACAGGCGCGCACCCTGCACCAGGCTAATGTGGTAGCTACTGAGTTACTTGGATAACGGGTGTTGATAGTAACAATCTAGTCTTTTTGGAACTCAGTGGTTCCTTTGTGTTTTCCAGGATAAGAGGCAGGAAGGATGGCATTTTAGAGTGAGTTTCAAACGTGATGTAATGCAGTTGTAGTGGATACCAGGACAAAATAGGGATGAAAACTTTACCAACTTCATAGGGTTATTAATCTTAATTTTGGCTGGGCATGGTGGCTCATGCCCATAATCCTAGCACTTTGGGAGGCTGAGGTGGGTGGATTGCTTAAGCCCAGGAGTTCAAGACTGGCCTGGGCAACAGGGTGAAAGAAACTCTTATCTATACAAAAAAAAAAAAAAACCCCAAAAACAAAATTAGCCAGGCATGATGGTGTGCGCCAGTAGTTTCAGCTGGTCAGGAGCCTGAGGTGGGAGGATCACCTGAGCCTGAGGAGGTCAAGGCTGCAGTGAGCTGTGATCACACCACTGCACTCCAGCCTGGGCGACAGAGCGAGACCCTGTCTTAAAAAAAAAAAAAAAAAAAAAAAATTGGCCGGGTGCGGTGGCTCACACCTGTAATCCCAGAACCTTGGGAGACTTAGGTGGGCGGATCACAAGGTCGGGAGATGGAATCCACCCTGGCTAACACGGTGAAACCCCATCTCTACTAAAAAAATACAAAAAATTAGCCGGGTGTGGTGGCATGCGCCTGTAGTCCCAGCTACTCGGGAGGCTGAGGCAGGAGAATCACTTGAACTGGGGAAGCGGAGATTGCAGTGAGCCGAGATTGTGCCACTGCACTCCAGCCTGGTGACAGAGTGAGACTTCGTCTAAAAAAAAAATAAATAAAAATAAAAAGATTAAATTACTTAAATTATTTAAAATGCTTAAAATAGTGGTTGGCACAGACTTACATTATCAAAACATCAAAAAATGTTTACTCTTTTTTTTATTATACTTTAAGTTCTAGGGTACATGTGCACAATGTTCAGGTTTGTTACATATGTATACATGTGCCATGTTGGTGTGCTGCAGAGACCTTACAGACCACACTGTAAGAACCACTGGTCTAAGTAATATTTTATCTCTAACATTTTAAATTATAGTTTCCAGGGAATTGTAACTTTGGTTAGCACTTACTCTTGCCTGGCATGGTGCTTAGATCTTATTATTTCCATTTAGTCTTTGTAACATCTATGTAAGATAAATACTGTTTTTATGCCCATTTTATAGATCAGGGAAGTTCAGAGATCCTAAGTAATTTGGGTAAGGAACATATAGATAGCAAAGCTGTGCCCTGAACTAAGAAGGTTTTCAGTGTGTATATGCTAAGTTGAGTAGGATAGACTATGTTCCAATTCTTAGAGTGGAAAATTTAACTTAAAATTTATTATTTTAGGCCAGCCACAGCGGCTCATGCCTGTAATCCCAGCACTTTGGGAGGCCAAAGTGGGTGGATCATCTGAGGTCAGGAGTTCGAGATCAGCCTGGCCAACATGGTGAAACCTCGTCTCTACTAAAAATATGAAAATTAGCTGGGTGTGGTGGCTCATGCCTGTAACACAGCTGCTCAGGAGGCTGAGGCAGGAGAATCACTTGAACCCTGGAGGCAGAGGTTGCAGTGAGCCAAGATCGTGACACAGCACTCTAGCCTGGGCAACAGATCGAAACTCCATCACAAAAAAAATAAAAGGTGTTGTGAAATATCCACTGAATCCACTAGTGCAATCAACCAAGAACATTTTTGGATAATTCTCACCTCTTGTACTGCTCTAGTTTCTCTTTTCTATTGTCTATTCCTCTTCCTGAGAATAGCCACTTTTGTATTATTTCAAAAAGATTTGTAAATTCCCCTTCCAAAATCTAGGATGCCTAAGGGACTTATTCACTTATTTAATTTCATTAAAAAAGTATCTGAATGCCTCCTTTGTGCAAGATATTTTGCAAGACTGTGCAAATTGATACAGAAGCTAGTAACACATGGCCCTGTTTTTAAGGACCATTCAACCTTTTTCTTTATGTGAAAAGACAGCTCAATTCAAGAACTGTGTGTAGTAAAATACATGTAATAAAGATACAAGCACTTAACTTTTTTTGGTATGCTTTCATATATAGTATTTTAAATCAAAGATTCCCTTAAATGATTGAATGTGAAATGCCTGACCTTTAAAAGGATGTAACCTCTTAGATCAGATTTGTTCTTTGGAAACAGAGAGCTGGGACAGTGGAGTTACACTTACTAATGCATCCTTGGTTTGGTTGGTAAAGTGTGACTGGTAAGAAATTTGTTTAAGGAAGCTTTTACATTAGCTAGTAGTCAGCTGTTAGGACTAATACACTGAACACTGTGGCTATTCTGTTTTGTCTGTTACTCTCTAAACCCTCCACCCTTGTCCCTCTCAAAAGAATGGTTTCTCCCATTTTACTGAGAACATGAAGCCACTGCCTCAACTTTCTCCTTTTCCCGTCACAGTTCACCTATTTTCATCTCCCACACTCAACTCAATTTCCTTGTTTTTCTGAAAACGTTCACTCTGATGAGACTAATCCCTTTACTTATTCTCGTGACCCCATTTCTTCTTATCTCCTCAAAGACCTGACACCCTCAGTTATTCTGATCTGCAGGGCCTTTCTAGTCCCCTTTCCCCAGGCATTCTTTGAATACCTAGGATATGCAGGGCAGTAGACCATAGTGCATCTGTCATCCACAAGAGGCAGATGGCAGCCATTAAGATCCACTAGGGTGAGGCTGTGATTGAGATGCCAGGGCTTCCGGGAAGAGCAGGACAACTCTGCCCATGGATGGGCAAATCTCCTAAAGGAAGGCTTCATGGAGGAGGTTTCTTTGCTGAATAAAGAGTTTGCAGGCTAAAGGAGTACCTTTTTAGGAAATGGGAATAAATAGCAAATGCAAAGACACAGAGGCACGAAAGAGCATTATTTTCCAATAGAATGTGTGAGATGGGAATGGGTTAAGGTGGGAGATGAGGCTGCAGAACAGGCAGGATTTAGATTTAGAAGTGCTGTTATATGCCACTTAAAGGAAGTTTTTTTCCATTTGGTCATTTGTTTATTCAACAAAACTTTATTGAAAGCCTACTGTATCCCAGGTACTGTGTTATAGTCTGAGTATAGAGTAGTGAATAAAGCCGGACACAGCCATTGCTCCAGTGTAGTTTACAGACAAGTGGGGAAAACAGACATTAACAAATACCACATGAATATATTAATGTAATTGCAAAGTGGGATAAAGACTGAGCAAGGGAAAAATGATGCTCTGTAACAGAGGGAAACTATTATGGCAATTTAGGGAAGAGATTTAATAACACTTACCATTTTCACTGCTTTATCAAGATTAAATGAAACTTAAAAGAAAAAGCCTCAAGGAAAGCTTCTCTAAGGAATTGATGTTAAAAGCCTGTCTAAGGAATTGATGTTAAACTGAGATCTAAAGGAGTTGGAGTTTGCAGGCTAAGAGTGGTGGGAAGGTTCCTTCCAGCTTTTAGGCAAATGGAAGAGCAGAGCAAAAACCCCATGGCAAGAAAAAGCCTGGCAAACTCCAGATATAGATGGGGCATGAGGAGTAGGAAAGTGATACAGATGGCGACCTGAAGAAATTAGAGGGGTGCTTGGATTAAGGTAGAAGCAGTAGATAAGAGGAAAAAGATTAAATACAAACAATACATAAAAAGAAATCCACATCAAGATAGATCATAATGGAACTACAGATCATTAAAGACAAAGAGAAGATCTTGAAAGAAGCTACCTACAGAGGATTGACAATTATGACAACAGCAGACTTCTCAATAACAATAACAGAAGCCAAACACAGCAGAATAATATTTTCTCAATGTTAAAACAACCGGCAACCTGGAATTGTGTACTCAGGAAAAAATAAAATATTTAAACAACAAAGGTATGAAATAAAAACTTTCAGAGATGAACAAAAACGGAGAGAATTTACCACTGTGAGATAACCACAGTAAAGGAACTTCTAAAGGGTATATTTCGGAAAAGGAAAATGAATCCAGAAAGTCTGAGATATAAGGAGGCTAGTATGAGATGCAGAAAGCAATGGTGGGTAAATAAAATAGTCTGTATAAAATAATAATTTTATATTTAAGGGGGTGTTTAAAAATGATAGAACTAAAATATCAACTAACAGCAGGTAAATCAGGACTAAGGGGAATTCTAGAAATGAAGTATTCTAGAGCGTTTTTTTTAATTTCAAGGGAAAGGCAGGATATTAAGATATTAATTAACTTTAGATTTTGAAAAGCTAAATGTACATAGTAAAAATTTAAAAATAAGTCTAAAAATAGTGTAAATTCCAAACAAGTAGAGACAGAAAAAAGGGGACAAACACAAATTCAATCCAAGAAGGACAAGAAGCATAGGAAAAAGTGGAATGAGCAGAAATTAAGAAGTAAGGTGGTGGGAAGAAATCCAGACATATAATAATTACAATATATGTTAATGGAATAAACTCACCAGTTAAGAAAATATAGGATTAGATATAGCCAAAATTAAGTTATATGCTTTTAATAAGTGACATGTCTACATAAGGTTGAAATAGGCCACAAAGGAAAAAGATATATGAGGCAAACACCAAAAGAAAGTTGGCATAACTGAATTAATATCAAACATGATAAACTTAAAGAAAAAATGCAGCTGGCTGCGGTGGCTCACGTCTGTAATCCCACCACTTTGGGAGGCCGAGGCAGGTGGATCATGAGGTCAGGAGTTCAAGACCAGCCTGGCCAAGATGGTGAAACCCCGTCTCTACTAAAAATACAAAAATTAGCTGGGCATGGTAGTGGGTCCCTGTAATCCCAGCTACTCGGGAGGCTGAGACAGATAATTGCTTGAACCCAGGAGGTGGAGGTTGCAGTGAGCTGAGATCACGTGTGGGCAACAGAGTGAGACTGTTAAAAAAAAAAAAAAAAAAAAAGAAAAGAAAAAATGCATTATTAGCAATAGAGAAGGCTATTACATATGATAAAGGGTTCATTTTACCAGGAAGATATAGCAGTTCTAAACTTGTATTGAGCCTAATAGAACAGCCTCAAACTAGATAAAGTGAAATTTGTATAGTTAATTTTTTATTAGGGAAAAACTGAGAAACCCTTCATCATAGGAGGAGATTGCAACCTATTTCTTAATTATTGGTAGATCAAGCAGATATAAAGTCAGTAAAGATACAGAATATTTTAACCATGAACAAGTTTCATCTAATAGTCATCTCTGGAATTATATGCCCAGTAATTAGAGAATTCATATTCTTTTCAGGCACGTGGAACAGTAGAAAAAAATTGATTACATACTAGATCACAAAGTAAGGCTTAGTACATTTTAATGAGTTGATATCTTACATATTATAGTTTCCGACCAGAGATAAAACAAGGTTACCTGCAGTTATCAAGTTATTAGGAAATAATAAGGGAGTTTGAGCTACTTGAGAGGCTGGGACTGGAGGGTTGCTTGAGCCCAGGGGTTTGACGCCAGTCTGAGCAACAGAGAGACCCTGTCTCTTAACAACAACAACAAAAAAAAAAAAAAAAAAAAAAAAAAGAAGAGCGAGTTTAGTAAGGTGATTGACTGTAAAATCAGTGTAATAAAATTCTTTGGTTTTCTGTATACCAGCAGCAAACAGAAAGCAGTATCGTTTAAAATAAAACACATTTATAGTAGCAACAAAAATTGTAAGGAAATTAGGAATAACTATGACAAAACACATTTAATACCTTTTTTTTTTTTTTTTCTGAGACGGAGTCTTGCTGTCACCCAGGCTGGAGTGCAGTGGCGCCATCTCTGCTCACTGCAATCTCCGCCTCCTAGGTTCACGCCATTCTTCTGCCTTGTCCTCACGAGTAGCTGGGACTCCAGGCGCCCACTACCATGCCCGGCTAATTTTTCGTATTTTTAGTAGAGATGGGGTTTCACCATGTTAGCCAGGATAGTCTTGATCTCCTGACCTCGTGATCCACCTGCCTCAGCCCTCCCAAAGTGCTGGAATTACAGGCGTAAGTCACCATGCCCGGCCCATTTAATACCTTTTTGCAGGAGATTATAAATAAATTGAGAGACTGTATGAATTGTATGCAGTTGTATACTACATGTGTAATGGAAACGAAGTATCGGGAACAGGAGGGGGAGGTATTTAAAAGCCATTACTGTAATCCAGCTGAGAAGCAAAGAAGGCCTGAACTAGAGCAGTAGCAACGAGAATCACATGGATGCAAGAATAGTGAAATCTGGCCGGGTACAGTGCCTCACACCTGTAATTCCAGCACTTTGGGAGGCCGAGGCAGGCAGATCACCAGAGGTCAGGAGTTCAAGATCAGCCTGGCCAACATAGTGAAACTCTGTCTGTCTCTATGAAAAATACAAAAATTAGCCAGGCATGATGGCACATGCCTGTAATCCCAGCTCCTCCAGAGGCTGTGGCAGGAGGATTGTCTGAGCCTGGGAGGTGGAGGTTGCAGTGAGCTGAGATCACGCCACTGCACTCAAGCCTGGGCAACAGAAGAAGACTCTGTCTCACCAAAAAAAAAAAAAAAAAAAAAGTGAAATCTGCTGGATTTGGTAATTTTCTGAAAGTAGAGGGTAAGAATAAGATGAATGTGAACTCTCATGACTAAACTGGTTCATCTCAGGAATGCAAAGATGAATTAGGAACAGAAAAATCTAATAATATCCTACTAAATGGGTCAAATTAAAAAATAATAGCTAAGTGCATGGCTAAAAGACTTTTGATAAAATTTAATATTTTTTAAAGAAACTTTCAAAAAATAAAAATAGATACTGTCTAATATGATGTCTATTTTAAATCAACAATCATATTGAACAGTAATATACTAGGTTTATTCCCATTACAATCAGAAAACAGGGTTGCCTACATTTATCATTAATATTAAACACATTGTTCTGAAAGTTTTGGCTAATACCCCAGCTACAGAGACAATTTTAAAAAGTACATAGGTGTTATGTGGGAAAATTTTTTTAGAAGACCAATGGTCATTATTTGCAAATAAATAGCATTCTACTAAAAATACTTGTAAAAGCTTTAACATTGATAAGAGATCAGTAAAAGTGCTAATAAGTAGTTAGACAAAAGATAAATATCCAAAAATGAATAGTTTAGTACCTACAAAGTACCAGGCATTGTACCAGATACCATAAGGGAAACAAAAATGGGTACAATGGCTCTTATGTTAGGGAGCTTAAATCTATTCAGTAATTCATCTGTTACAAGGAAGGCTAATTTTAAAAGTAGAAGAAAACTAGGTAGGTGTTTGATAAGAGACATGAGAAGGTCATTGCTGGTAAAAGTATAAATTAATATAAGCTTTCTAGAGAGCATATTGGCCTTTTACTCCCAGAGTTTTATTTTGTATTTCTTAGACTTTGCTGATTTTCCCTGTAGGAATTTATCCAATGGAATTAATCAGAAATATGGACAAATATCTAAATGAAGATCCCGATTACAGTATTGTATATAACAGTAAATACTGGCGGCAGTCTAAATGGTCATCAAAATCAAATTGATGGAAAATAAACTGTAGAACATCTGTAGAATAGAGAATACTGTGGCTTGACTAAACATTATATCTTGGGAAAGTATTCACTGTAGATTATTATGTGTTAAAAAGAGATTACAAAGCAATTTGTATACTGCCTTCTATCTCAAAAGTGGGAAGAGAGAGCAATAGAAGAATAAGTCAGTTAGCCTGGATACATAAACAATTTACCAGTCGTTATTTCTGGATAACAAGTAACTTTTTTCTTTTAGCTTGTCTGAGATATATATATCTCTCTCAGATAGAGATATATATGTAAACAATTTGATGTTATACTTGGTATATTTGGTCAGGTCCAGGTTAGTGGTAATTAGTATGTGCTTGTAAGTGGTAGAATTGTGGTTTGACCCAGCTCTGTTTGACTGTAAAGCCTGTGCTTATGGGACAGAAAGAGGACATTAAAAATAAGTGGATATAGTCTACTCTTTTGAGACGTTTGGTGAAAAGGTGAGAGAGGTATATATCTGTGCATTAAATTCCACAATGGTGCAGCCCAGCATCACTATACATAGTTTGCCATCTTCCTTTCACAGCCAAGCCTCTTTTTACATTGTTTTTGCCTATAAAAATAAAATCTTACAGATGGGTGAAGTGAAAATTAAACAGTTCCTTTTCCCCCTCCTCCAACTCTCGAGTTTTCCTCCCCAGAGCAAATACCGAGAGTCATTGTCTATGCATATAATTTTACATAAATTGATCACATTACACATATATTTCTGCAGTTCATTCTTGTGAAATATAACCTACACATTACTTTTATGTTAGTGAATATAGATATTATGAAATACTACTACATCAGTCTAAGCAATAGCTTATGTACCATAGGACTTTGCTTAAAAATCTTTCATCATTTCTCATCATCTTTTGAATTCATAATCCTCAGTCTAGCATTCAAGATCTTCCAGTATGACACCATCTTAATACTTGAGCTTTATCTCCCACTATCTAGTCCCTGCCCTGGGCCCCAGCCTGCTTCATTATTGGTTGTTGATCTTTTGTTGTTAATATTGTTTCTTGTGACTGAAATTTCCCTTATATTACTCCTCTTTTGTCCAAATGCTATTTCTCTTTCCTCTTGCCATCCTTTCTTCTTTTTCTTAAATAGACTGTAAGATTCTTGGGGGCAGCGAGTTATGTGTTATTCGGCTGCCTTTTGTAATGCATGACATAGATGTTCGAAGAATGTTTGTTTTTTATTCATTCAACTGATGTAAAAAAATGCATTGAGTGCAGTTAGCTTCTTATCCTAAGCCCATCCTCCTTGTAACCTATACTGGTCCTAACCCCACTATAATCTCTTCCACTTTTAAATTACCCAAAACACTCTGTATCGCTTATGTTATTACCAAAATCTACTTTACAGTCTCATATAAAAATAATAACAAAATTTTATCTTAGTGGATTGTAGATCTATTAAGGACCATCTTTGCTTAGTTTTTATTCTTGTAGTCACTAGGATAATGTCTATACACAGTGAGCACTCAGGAAGCATTAATTGGATGGAGCTGAATTAAATTGGGAGGGAAAGCCCAAACAAAAGCCTGAAATTTGCACTTTCTAGGCAGTCAGTGATCATTCTGCAGCAAACACCTTATATGTAAAGATGGTCCTGGAATGCTTGAGCTTTATAGCACTTACAGGCCTTTAAACTAAGAGCTTAGATTTAGTGCATTAATAACTGGCTTCTGTTTTCAAATCCAAAACACTATCTGAGTGATAAAGCTGCTTAAGAATAATTCATTCCTTTTTTCATAGCAACTCTGTTATATTTAATTTGCTTATTAGGAAGCAAAGGCATAGAGAAGCTTTGTGATTTATTCATAAACAGGAAAGGATCAATAAAATAAGAATTGAAATAATATACTGTTAGAAATGGCTGGGTGCAGTGGCTCACGCCTGTAATCCCAGCACTTTGGGAGGCCAACATTGGGTGGATCACGAGGTCAGGAGATCGAGACCATCCTGGCTAACACGGTGAAACCCTGTCTCTACTAAAAAATACAAAAAATTAGCCGGGCACGAGTGGCGGGCACCTGTAGTCCCAGCTGCTCGGGAGGCTGAGGCAGGACAATCGCTTGAACCTGGGAGGCGAAGGTTGCAATGAGCTGAGATTGTGCCACTGTACTCCAGACTGGGCAACAGAGTGAGACTCCGTCTCAAAAAAAAAAAAAAAAAAAGAGAGAAATATAGTGACATATTGTCAACCTGAAATTTAGTGGTTATGTCCAAGTACCCTTAAGCTCTCTTAATAGAATTCCAGAATATTTGCTATCTGTGAATTCATTCATGAATGCATGTAAACTGTTGAGCGCTGATTATGTGCCAATTAGGCATTAGTTTAGGTGCAGAGGTAAAACAGTGAATAAGACAAAGAGCCAGTCTTCATGGAGTGCACAGTGAATTGAAAACAGATCAAGTCGGGCGCGGTGGCTCACGCCTGTAATCCCAGCACTTTGGGAGGCCAAGGTGGGCGGATCACCTGAGGTCAGTGGATCAGCCTGGCCAACATGGCAAAACCGCATCTCTGCTAAAAACACAAAAATTAGCTGGGTGTGGTGGCGAATGTCTGTAATCCCAGCTACTTGGGAGGTGGAGGTTGCAGTGAGCCAAGATTGCGCCACTGCACTCCAGCCTAGGTGACAGAGTGACTCCATCTCAAAAAAAAAAAAAGAAAGAGGAAACAGCACAGGCTGCCTGTAGACTTGGATTCTGGTTCCTCTGTCACTGACTGAGCAACCCAGCTTCTCTGCATCATTTCCTCCTGTGTAAAAAGAGCAGGTTACACTAGAACTTTTTAAAGGATATTAGTCCCTTCAAAGTTTTGAGTCTGTAAATTGTCAGAAATCCTAGTTTTCCAGAAAGACAAAGGTGGAAACTGATTTCTTTCATGTAATCTGTTTAGTTTACTTACTCCAGTATTTCATGCTTCGTGTTTCATGTTCAGTTTTATATAGCTGAACTCCCTGTCTACTTTTTTTCTCCAAGAGATTAAGGGGGAAAGTGAGGAATTATTCTGTTGTAATTTGTAACTGAAGTGCAATTTGCGGTGCATGGTTATATTCAGACCTAAGTTATATTTAGAAATATTATGGTTCAGCCAGGCACAGTGGCTCACACCTGTAATCCCAACACTTTGGGAGGCCAAGGCAGGTGGATCATTTGAGGACAGGAGTTTGAGACCAGCCTGGGCAACGTGGCAAAACCCTGTCTCTACTAAAAATACAAAAATTAGCTGGTGGTAGTGGCGCATGCCTGTAATCCCAGCTACTCGGGAGACTGAGGCAGGAGAATTGCTTGAGCCTGGGAGGCAGAGGGTTGCGGTGAGCCGAGATCGTGCCACTGCACTCTAGCCTGGGCGAGAGAGTGAGACCCTGTCTCTGAAAAAAAAAAAAAAAAAGAAGAAGAAGAAATATTATGGTTCTTAGATGGTGTTAATCAGAAACTTTTAAAAGCAGTTTATCTGAAAATTTTTTCTGATTATGTAACCTCACCATCTATAGATATACATTTAACACAAAAAGGTTAAGTGTTTATTTGTGCATGGTGAGGTTATGTTTTCCTTTTTATGCTTTTCTGTACTTTTTTCATATGTTCTATAATGAGCTTGTATTATTTTTGTAATTGGGGAAAAAGATTAAGATAACTACATAAGGAAGCACAACATTTCTCTTAACTGGTTTCCATGCTTTTAGTTTTTTTTTTTAGTTTTTCCTTATGTTTCTTGCTTTTTTTTTTTTTTTGGAGATGTAGTCTTGCCCTGTCACCCAGGCTGGAGTGCAATGGTGCAATCTTGGCTCACTGCAACCTCTGCCTCACGTGTTCAAGCTATTCTCTTGCCTCAGCCTCCCAAGTAGCTGGGATTACAGGCATGCACCACCACACCCATCTAATTTTTTGTATCTTTAGTAGAGATGGGGTTTCACCATGTTGGCCAGGCTGGTCTCGAACTTCTGACCTCGTGATCTGCACGCCTTGGCCTCCCAAAGTGCTGGGATTACAGGCGTGAGCCACCGCGCTTGGCTTGTTTCTTGCTTCTTAAAAACTGTCATTGATGGCCTGGCATGGTGGCTCACACCTGACATCCCAGCGCTTTGGGAGGTCAAGGAGGGAAGATCGCTTGAGGCCAGGAGTTCAAGACCTACTTGAGCAATATAGTGATACCCCGTCTCTACAAAAAGTTAAAAAAAAAATTAGCTGGGCATGGTGGTATGTCCAGAATTGGTTCCTTCCGGTGGGTTCTTGGTCTTGCTGACTTCAAGAATGAGGCCGCAGACCCTCGTGGTGAGTGTTACAGTTCTTAAAGATGGTGTGTCCAGAGTTTGTTCCTTCAGATGTTCAGATGTGTCTGGAGTTTCTTCCTGCCAGTGGGTTTGTGGTCTTGCTGACTTCAGGAGTGAAGCTGCAGACCTTTGCAGTGAGTGTTATAGCTCTTAAAGGTGGCGCATCCGGAGTTGTTTGTTCCTTCCGATGGGTTCGTGGTCTCACTGACTTCAGGAATGAAGCCGCAGACCCTCGTGGTGAGTGTTAGAGCTCATAAAGGTGGTGCAGACCCAAAGAGTGAGCAGCAGCAAGATTGATTGTGAAGAGTGAAAGAACAAAGCTTCTACAGCATGGAAGGGGGACCCAAGTGGGTTGCCGCTGCTGGCTTGGGTGGCCAGCTTTTATTCCCTTATTTGACCCCGCCCACATCCTGCTGATTGGTCCATTCTGATTGGTCCATTTTACAGAGTGCTGATTGGTGCATTTATAATCCTTTAGCTAGACACAGAGCGCTGATTGGTGCATTTTCACAGAGTGCTGATTGGTGAGTTTATAATCCTTTAGCTAGACACGGAGCGCTGATTGGTGCGTTTTCACAGAGTGCTGATTGGTGCGTTTACAATCCTTTAGCTAGATACAGAGCGCTGATTGGTGCGTTTTTACAGAGTGCTGATTGGTATGTTTACAATCATTTAGCTAGACACAGAGTGCTGATTGGTGCGTTTACAATCCTTTAGCTAGACACAGAGCGCTGATTGGTGCGTTTTCATAGAGTGCTGATTGGTGCGTTTACAATCCTTTAGCTAGACACAGAGTGCTGATTGGTGCGTTTTTACAGAGTGCCGATTGGTGCATTTACAATCCTCTAGCTAGGCAGAAAAGTTCTCCAAGTCCCCCACTCAACCCAGGAAGTCCAGCTGGCTTCACCTCTCAGTGGCATTCACTTGTAGTCCCAACAACTTGGGAGGCTGAGGCAGGAGGGTAGCTTGACCCCAGGAGTTCAAGGCTGCAGTTAGCTGTATTGTGCTACTGCACTCTAGCCTGGGCAGCAGAGTGAGATCATGTCTCTTAAAAAAAGAAAAACCACAACAACAACAAAAAACAACCCTCGGTTTCCTATGGCTTACGAAGTAAGAGTCCAATGCTGCCTGACCCATGTGGCCTTCACAGCTTGGCTTCAGCCTGCCCTTCTGTTTCACTGCTACCCTTCCCTTTCTACAGATTTTCTCCAGTCCTTGAATGTATTGTGTTCTTTGACATTCAGTCTCTCAAATACTCCGGAGAAACATTGTTTTAGAATCGCCTTCACTTCTTTGACTCCCTTATACCAGAGAATCTCACTTCTCACCACTTCCAGTGCCACTGTCCCAGCCACCTGGGTGATTGCCACAGCCTCCTAACTGCCTTCCTGCTTCTGTCCTGCCTCCACTGCTGCCTGTCCTCCACACAGCAGCCAGATCATGTCAGTCTTCTGCTGAACACCCTCCAAAAGCTCTCACCCCACTCTGTAACTACTGAAGTCGTTCCATGGGCCTGAGAGCTTCGGCTAACCTGGTCACACCTCTCTGACTTCGTCACTTCTCTCTTCCTAGTTCCACTGCAGACACTGGCATCCTTTCTATTCCTCAGTCCTTCTGTGCATATGCCCGTCTCAGATATGTGTATTTGCTGTTTCCTCTCTCCAGAATGCTTTTCCCTCAGGTCTCTGTCAAATGTCACTTTATTAGGGAGACCCTTCCTGATTACTCTACTTAACATAGTGCACCCACCCCCATTCACACTCTACTCCGTCTCTGCCGTTTCATCTCCTTCAAGGCATGTGGCACACCGAGGTGTGCGTGTGTGTTTGCTTGTTCCTCCTACCGGAATGTGAGCTGCACAAGGGTGGGGCTTGTTTTGTTCACTGCTGTGTTCCTATCACCTGTGAACACACCATCCTTTGAGGTCTTGTTCTGTCCATTTCCCCTATTGCCTGGTTTCCTTTTCTTTCTCTGTTGGATAATTTCTTGTCAGTAAGCATTTGCAACTTTTTCTCCTCATTGAAAACACACACAGCCCTCACTCAACGCTGTATCTTCAGATTCCCCAGGTATTCGTTTCTCTCCTTCAAGTTTCTTGACAGAGTTATGTGCACTTCCTGCCTTCCCTCCTCTCTGGCTCCTCCGTCACAAGATTTCTATCCTCAGTGTGCTAGCAAAACTGCTCTGATAGAGGACTCTAATTGTGAGAAACAAGGAGGCATATTTTTGCTTTTTTTCTTTTCTCTAGTGTTGTACTGTACGGTTATTCCTTTTTTCCCCCTTGTAATTCTCATTTCAGCCTCTCTGAAGTCTTCCTGTTCTTATTTCCTCATCCGTATCAGTTGTCTTTGCTGGTTCCCAGGTGGCTGGGACAGTGGCACTGGAAGTGGTGAGAAGTGAGATTCCCTGGTATAAGGGAGTCAAAGAAGTGAAGGTGATTCTAAAACAATGTTTGTCCTAAGTAATTGAGAGATTCAATATCAAAGAACACAATACATTCAAGGACTGGAGAAAATCTGTAGAAAGGGAAGGGCAGGCTGAAGCCAAGCTGTGAAGGCCACATGGGTCAGGGAGGATTGGACTTTTACTTGGAAGACCATAGGAAACCGAGGGTTGTTTTTTGTTGTTGTTGTTTTTCTTTTTTTAAGAGACGTGATCTCACTCTGCTGCCCAGGCTAGAGTGCAGTGGCACAATCACAGCTCACTGCAGCCTTGAACCCCTGGGGTCAAGCTATCCTCCTGCCTCAGCCTCCCGAGTTGCTGGGACTACAAGTGCATGCCACCATGCCCAGTTAATTAAAAAAATTTTTTTTGTAGAGACGAGGTATCACTATATTGCTCAAGTGGGTCTTGAACTTCTGGCCTCAAGCAATCTTCCCTCTTTGGCCTCCCAAAGTGCTGGGATGACAGGTGTGAGCCACCATGCATGCGCCACTACCACCCAGCTAATTTTTGTATTTTTAGTAGAGATGAGGTTTTGCCATGTTAAGAGCGTCTATCCCATGCTTTTAACTACTGTTGCTACACTGACAACTCCCAAATCTGTCATTTGCCTAGATTTTCTCCTGGGCGCCAGGCCTGTATTTCCATCTCTCTTGCTGGACATGTCTTACTTGCATCCCTTGCCACATGTGCAAAATCCTGCACAGTATTAACCTCCTCCCCAAGATGACACAGCAGAACAATAAGCAGTTGCTTCCCCACAGCCTCCCACCTTGGTTAATGAGTCACCTGGTCATTTTAGGAGTCATTCTCAACCACTTCCTCTCCCTTAACACAGTCAGATCCGAATGGGCACCAGCTTCTCTCTCACATAGCTCTTGTGAACCCATTCCCTTGTCTCAGTTCTCATTGCCACACCATAGTTAAGTCAGGGTGTCCAATCTTTAGGTTTCCCTGGGCCACATTGGAAGAAGAAGGAATTGTCTTGGGCCACACATAAAATACACTAACACTAATGATGGCTGATGAGCTAAAAAAAAAAAAATTACACAAAAAAATCTTACAATGTTTTAAGAAAGTTTACGAATTTCTTTTGGGCTGCATTCAAAGCCGTCCTAGGCCACGGGTTGGACAAGCTTGGTTTAGATCTTCATCATCCCCTCCTTACCCCCTTTGTTTTTGAGATGGGATCTTGCTCTGTTGCCCAGGCTGGAGTGCAGTGGTGCAATCATGGCTTAATGCAGGCTTAAACTCCTGGGCTCAAGCAGTCCTCTTGCCTCAGCCTCCTGGTAGCTAGGACTGTAGGCACATGCCATGATGGGTGGCTAATTTTTAAAAATGTTTTGTAGAGACACAGTCTCACTATATTCTCTAGGCTGGTCTGAGACTCCTGGCCCAAGCAATCCTTGCGCCTCAGCCTCCTAAAGTTCTGGGATTACAGGTGTGAGCCACCATGCCTGTTTCCATTTCCCCCTTTATAGTGCAGTCCTTAGGAACAGGGACTCTGAAGCCAGACTGCATACATTCTAATTTTGTTTTTCTTTTTTGTTTTGTTTTGAGATGGAGTCTCACTCTGTCACCCAGGCTGAAGTGCGGTGGCACAGTCTCGGCTCACTGCAACCTCTGCCTCCTGGGTTCAAGCAGTCCTCCTGCTTCAGCCTCCCAGGTAACTGGGATTACAAGCATGTGCCACCATGCCCAGCTAATTTTTGTATTTTTAGTAGAGACGGGGTTTCACCATGTTGGCCAGGCTGGTCTCGAACTCCTGACCTCAAGTGATCGGCCTGCCTCAGCCTCCCAAAGTGCTGGGATCACAGGCATGAGCCACTGCACCCGGCCCCTTCTAATTTTGGATTTGTCACTTAGTTTTGTGACTTTGGTCAAGTTTTGTAACTTCTCTGTGCCTTGGCTTCTGTATTGGTAAATAGGGATAATTGGTTATGAGGATTAAATGATTTAACAGATAAAAAGTGCTTAGAGCAGTGCCTGACACATCATGGTGATGTTGACTGTTGAAGTAGCCACCTGGCTGACTGACCTCTGTAGCTGTTCCTCTTCTAAAGCCCTTCCCACTCTGCTGTTGAGTCAGCTTTCAAAAATGGACACCAGACCACATTATTCCCTTTTGAAAGTCGTTCTGTGGCTTCCCTAATCTGACCACTACTTATAGACTTAGCTCATCTCCATTGTCCCTTTTCTCTCACTCTCTGTCATAGCTGTATTGTAAATAATTGACAGTTTTTTGAATATGCTGTGGTCTTGCATGCCTTGGCATCTTTGCATTTGCTATTTCTTCTTCTACTTGAAGTGCCCCTCCTTCCCTGGTGTTATTTGCAAATCTTTAATAATCATTCCAGACTATGTCTAAACCTCCTGTGGAAACCTGGCCCTCTCCATGTAGAGTTGATCACTCCCTTCACGCTCACCATAATATATTGCCATCATTTATTTCTACTATCTGTTAAGCAGACAAACAAGACTGAGCTTTAGCTCCATGATGGTGGGAGATGAGTCTCTTATTCTTCCTCTTCTGATGCAGGGCTTTGTATAGTGATTAGCACAGAGCACAGGCTCCATAAACATTGTTGAATTAGTAATCGCATGTTCAGAAGTTTACTAAGATTTCTGCACTACTTTTCTCCAATTTCTCCAGGCTGCAGGAATTAGTTGATCGAGTGCTGGAACGTTTTCAGGCATCTGGACTAATAGTGAAAGAGTGGAATACTGTGAAACTGCATGCTACAGTTATGAATACACTATTCAGGAAAGACCCCAATGGTAAGTCCCCCAGAGAACTATAGCACAGTTTGTGATAAGCAGCCTTGTGGCATCTCTGAGGTTTATGTAGAATGGGCTATCAAAGAATCTCTGATACATCTTCTTTTTTAGACCTCTTAGCTTATTCTGATGAGCATAGTAGAGGTGGGCAAGAACATATACAGCATGGGACTGTGGCTTCCAGATCTTTTATTTCTGTCACACATAGGATTGCCATATTTAGCAAATAAAAATACAGGATGCTCTGGTAAATTTTATATAAACAGTGAATAAATTTTTGGCATAAGTACGTCACATGCAATACTTGGTGGCTTTTTTTTTTTAAAGAGAAAAAAGAAAGGAAGGTGAGCTAGTAAAAGTAAATGTTAAATCAGTGTTTCTCAACCAGGGGTGATTTTGCCCCCAGATGACATTTGGCATTATCTGGAGACATTTTTGGTTATCATAGTCAGAGAGCTGGAGATGGGTTGCTGCTGGCATCTAGTGGGTGCTAACACTCTACAATGCATGGGACGGTCCCCCATGACAAAGAATTATTCTTCCCAAAATGTCGTAGCACAGAGGTTGAGAAACCTTGTGTTAAAATAATAATTTTTTTTTTCATGGACTCTGAGCCTTTTTATAAAAATGCCTTGTTTTAATCCTTGATTTGGGATAGTTGTTTATTTCAAAAAGAAGTTTTCTTTTCTTCCTGTCCCTATCTCCAAAGTGAAAGCTTCTCTAGTACCTTCAGCATCAGATCAGGAGTCACACATTCAAGCCATATGCCACTCTTCCTTCCAAGACTCACGGTTCAAAATACACTAGCAGCACCAAGATCATGTATTCCGGTTTCATTTCCTTTCTTGAGCCCTGACCTTGGTTTTAGAAAATCTAGATGGGGGCCAGGCACGGTGGCTTATGCCTGTAATCCTAGCACTTTGGAAGGCTGAGGCGGGTGGATCACTTGCGTTTAGGAGTTCAAGACCAGCCTGGCCAACATGGTGAAACCCCGTCTCTACTAAAAATAGAAAAATTAGCCGGGTGTGGTGGCACATGCCTGTAATCCCAGCTACTTGGGAGGTTGAGGCAAGACAATCGCTTGAACCTGGGAGGCGGAGGTTACAGTGTGCCGAGATCGCACTCCAGCCTGGCAACAGAGCAAGACTCCTTCTCAAAAAAAAAAAAATCTATCTAGAGAAGATAACTTCTCCTCTAGATAGAAGAGAACTATCAGGACTTGAACCATTGACTATTTGTAGGTTTTTAGTTAGGACAATTTGTGTGTCCCTTTTAGTTAAGGCACGTCTTTTAATTTCTCTCAGATATGTACCAAAGATCCCAACTGGCAATCATTTGATAATTAACCCCATTGGTTACAGTCATGGTAGGACCAAGAAATTTGTAGCTATCTAGTTATTAGTTCTAAAATACTACTATTTTGTGATGCCATATTGAATTTTATTTAAGACTTATAAATAAATCTCTATTTTACTTTTGAGAACACTGAGATTAAAAGAGCTTCAAATAACTCAGTTAAAGCCTATATACTCTTGTTTGGGTAGGTAATAGAATCCAAAACTTTGAACTTGTTCCAGTTGAGTGTGTATGTGTGTGTGTGTGTGTATATATATATATATGTATATATATAGTTTCGAAATGGAGTCTCGCTCTGTCACCCAGGCTGGAGTGCGCAGTGGCGCAATCTCAACTCACTGCAACCTCCGCCCCCCGGGTTCAAGCGATTCTCCTGCCTCAGCCTCCTGAGTAGCTGGGATTACAGGCACCTGCCACTGTGCTCGGCTAATTTTTGTATTGTTAGTAGAGACAGGGTTTCACCATCTTGTCCAGGCTGATCTTGAACTCCTGACCTTGTGATCCACCTGCCTCAGCCTCCCAGAGGGCTGGGATTACAGGCATGAGCCACTGCGCCCGGCCCAGTTGAGCATATTTCTTTCCTTCGGGGAGTAGTACTACAGGAAGTAGGAATATTTTTGATATCTATGTATTATAATGTAGCTTGTCCAGTGGAAACATGTAACTAGATTTGTGCTATTTGTTTTATTCTGAACAGTGTATTTTAATTTTGGAAAACAAATTGAGAATCCCCTGAGATGATGTGTATTTTAACATTATTATGTAAAGGCAGAGTTTCAGAACTCTGGAGTATACTCTAAATTTATTGTTTCAGAAGACATACTGTATTAAGAAAACTGTCTGTGATGATTGAAGTATTCTGTAACTGTGGTGTCCAATATGGTAGCCACTAGACACATGGGGTTATTGAGCACTTGAAAGGTGGCCAGTGAGACTGTGAAAGTGAACTTTTATTTTTAATTAAAATTTATGGGGCCACATCTGGATAGTGGCCACTGTTTTGGGCGTTGCGGGTATAGACAGTATTTTATTAGACATTTATTAGCTATCAGTACTTTTTCCATTTGTCTTAGTCCTTAAATATTTGTTCAGCGCTCTTAAAACTATATCGTGGTCCATCATTAACTAATCTCTTAACATAGGAAGAGTTCAGATATGTAGGAATCTGTATATTCTAAGTTGTGTGGATCCAGGTTTATATTCAGTTAGCACTAGAGCTTTATATAAGAGAGTGTTGTGTGTTCACAGTCTAGTTATCCCTCTGTTTTCAGATGTTCAAAATATAATTGCTTTATTGAGATATAATTCACATACTCTACAATTTACTCTCTTGAGATATATATATATAATTTAGTGGTTTTTAGTCTGGTTACAGTTGTATAGCCATCACCACAATCAGTTCTAGAACATTTTCATCACCCTAAAATGAAACCCCATACCCATTGGCAGTCACTTTCCATTTCTTCCTACCCCTCTCACTCTGCCCTCCCCTGACCTCCACCAAGCCCTAGGCACCACTTGCCTACTTTATGTCTCTATAGAGCTGCCTGTTGTGGACATTTCATATAAACAGAATCATGCTGTATGTGATCTTTTGTGGCTGGCTGCTTTCACTTAGCATAATATTTTCAAGGCTTATCCATATTATAACACATCAGTACTTCATTCCTTTTTTGTTTTGTTTTCTGTGTGGTTTTTTTTTTTTTTGAGACAAGGTCTCTGTTGCCCAAGCTGGGGTGTAGTAGAGTGATCTTGGCTCTCTGCAACCTCCACCTCCCGCACTCAAATGATTCTCGCACCTCAGCCTCCTGAGTAGTTGGGACTACAGGCACATGCCACTACACCCAGCTAATTTTTAAACTTTTTTTTTTTTTTTTCCTAAGATGGAGTTTTGCTTTTGTTGCCTAGGCTGGAGTACAATGGTGCAATCTTGGCTCACTGCAACCCCTGCCTCCCAGGTTCAGGTGATTCTCTTGCCTCGGCCTCCTGAGTAGCTGCGATTACAGGTGTGCGCCACCATGCCCGGCTAATTTTTACATTTTTGGTAGAGACGGGGTTTCACCGTGTTGGTCAGGCTAGTCTCCAACTCCTGACCTAAGGTGATCCACCTGTCCTGGCCTCCCAAAGTGCTGGGATTACAGGCATGAGCCACCACGCCCGGCTTAAACTTTTTTTTATAGTGACAAGATCTCACTATATTGCCCAGGTTGGTTTCAAACTCCTGGGATCAAGTGATCCTTCTGCCTCAGCCTCCCAAAGTGTTGGGATTACAGACGTGAGCCACCAGGCCTGGTGCTTCATTTTTTATGGCTGAATAATATTCCATTGTATGGATATGCCACATTTTATGTATCCTTTCATCAGTTGGTGGGCATTTGTGTTGTTTCCACTTTTTGATATTTATTTGGTATTAATTTATTTGTTGTTCTTTTGCAACTTCACACATTCTCTTTCTCTTAATTTTAAGTTGTGAAATATGAATGGGGTTGGGATCTTTGTTTAAGAGCATCCTTCTCATTAGAGAAATAGTTCCATAGTTACCCATGTGCAACTCCAGTGGGCTAGCTGAAATGTATTATGTATTATGTTCATGGAGTTTTTAAAACTCTAGATGTATTTCATCAATTCTGGCCTAGTACTCTCCTTACTTATATAAGTAAAATAACATACTTAAATGTGGAAATAAGTATTTTTGAAGGTCTGTCAGTGGGTAGGAAATGATTATATTTCAGAAAATATTCTGAGTTAATTCTTGAGGATGCTTTGAATTTTTTGTACTCTGGACTCTCCTGTGTTGAATTTTTACTTGAGAAGGACATGAAATGATGTTACTTTTTTTTTCTTTCCTGTTTCCCTCTCCTTTGATATTCTTTTTCTTGCCAGCCTTTAAGGATGTCTTTTGAGATACGCAACCCAAATTAACTCCAGAAGCTAGAGCACAGCTTGGTTTAGGCTAAGGTCATAGATTTGCTGCATTCCTGTGTAGAATGTCTGTAAGGATACCTTTGATTGCAACTAAAGGGCTCTTTTTACTTGGGGGGAGGTCCTTAAATCAACCCAGAGCATGAGTGCAGCAGTTTTGACTAGCTAATGTGTGAACTCTTATGTATTTTTACATATTTAAAATTATATGCCACTTTTCTTGGGTCTATAGAACGTAAGGAACCTTTGAAGATCACTTAGTCCTGCCTCTCACTTTGTCAATGAGGAACTAAGGTCCACAATGGAGACATAATTTGCCTAATAATGTAGCTAGTTGCATAGTTAGGAATGTATAGTGAGTGCCTGGAGAATGTCGAATGAATAGATGAATGAATAAGTGTATACTGAATGAATTGTTGACAGAACTGAGACTAGAAGCCAGGTCTCTTGATTCATAACCTGACATTTTTCCTCTGCATTATGCCACTTTCCAGGTAGTTCGTGAAAATTTTGCTAGTCGTACCTATGTACCTATAGAAATCCAAGAGAAAACAAACAATCAATCTAAGCTTCTAACATTATCTTTGGAATATTTACAGCTGAAGGCAGGTACAATCTCTACACAGCGGATGGCAAATATATCTTCAAGGAAAGAGAATCATTTGATGGCCGAAACATTTTAAAGGTCAGTATGAAGCAGAGTGAATTGGAAATCCTTTGGCACATGTCCTAAATAAGGGAGGAAAACAAGTAGTTCTCCTTTTAACAATAGAGTATATTTTTTCATACTTCTTCCTACTTGTTTTTTTTAATTATCTAAAGGGAAAGAGAGGAAAAGTAGGTGGTCCTCTTAAGGCTTTGGCACTTCTAGAGTATTTGAAATTGGTGGTTTGTTTGTTTATTTGTTTATCTGAGACAGTGTCTCGCTCTCTTGCTCACGCTGGAGTGCAGTGGTGCAAACGCTGCTCACTGGAGCCTTGACCTCCTGGGCTCAAGTAGTCCTGCCACCTCTGTCTCCCAAAGTGCTGGAATTACAGGTGTGAGCCTCTGCACCCTGCCTGAAATTGGTGATATAAGAAACACTTAGGAAAAAAAAAAAAAAAAGAAAGAAACCCTTAGGTATTCCAACTACTTGGATTCATAGAAATAAGTTGATCTCAACCTAAGTTTTACTCTGTACTTACCTCTAGAGGTTTGAGCTTGCATTTTTTTAGTGGAAAATAATTATTTGTCTTGTTTTAGTAGATTTTTCTCTTTACCCACAAAGTCAATCTCTGTGGTGGCTTTATAATCCATTTTTACTCAGGAACAGCCTATGTCCTAAAAAGTAGATGGTCCATTTTTGACCGTTAAAGCTTTGCCTTTCTGAGTGTTGAATTAATCTATGAAATGTAAGTAAAGGGGTTCTTCAGGATTACATTTGTCTTTCTCTAACAGACTACCCTTCTGTAATATTCATGATTTATGCCTTCTCCATCAGGTTAGCATGCCATTGTTCCTCTGGACAAAGAGAAACATAAGTTGATACTAATGGAGAGGTTTTCAATTCTCCTTTTCACTTGCTCTGTAAGGGTTTAGGTCATTTTCAAGGCTATGGGTGTTTTGCTGAGGTGGAGGAAGGAGTATATGATAACGTCAGAATAGGCTTTAGCTTTAGAAATGCTTTTACTTTTTCTTCCCTATCCCACCCTCCATTCCCTTATCTTGTCGCTTTACAGTTTTTTTGCCAAATGCCTAATGTGACCCCATTGCCTTAATTAATGACATCACTCTTCAGCAGCTGTGACTGCTTACCATGGAGCCCAATAGGGCAGCGTCAGCCATCGACTCAGACAGGCATTCCTGCACCCACATTGCAGAGCTATGCCGAGTCCTTCCTTTCCTTGATATGTTTTCTCTTTTTGAGTAGTTTTCTCGTTTTTGAGGTAGCTTTGGGTTTGAGTGGCAGGCTGCTAATGAATTCAGTTGTAGTTAACTTTACTGTTTTTTCCAGGCTACAGCTTCGGTGTGATATGAATCTTTCTCCTCCTTTATCTCCCTTCTTTGGGGATTTTCCAGTATCAAAATGAATTACTTTGCTTTTTGTTGTTGTTAATTTGGTTAAGAAAGAAAATAGACTGAATGGGGAAAGAAATCTTTAGGAATGGCTCAAAGCCAACTGGGTTTTCATGGAATTAAAACTGAAGCCTTGTGTGTTGGTACAAGTCAGGTGTGAGGTGCTTTGACATCTGTAAGAGTGGGGTGATGGCAGAGAGCCTGTTGGGTGGCCGTATGAGCAGTGTGGAGCTCTTACCTTGCTATAGAATTTCTCTCATTCTGGAAAGTAAGTTTTCAGTTTAACTGCTTTTTCCTGAAATCTTCTGAACTACCCCAGTCATGATATGAATGTAGCTCCCTCTAGTGTTGACAAGGACTTGCTGTATCAGTAATACCCTTATTAATTCAAGCCCAATCACTTTTAGAGCTGGACCTAGCTAGATTCTTGGAGACCATTTAGTTCAATTCCCCACTTTAATCTCTGACACGAAATCTACTAAGGTAAAGTGACTTGTCAGAGGTACCGCTAGTTAGTAGCAGAATCTGAATCAGAACAGAAAGACTCAAAACTCACAAATTGAGCATTATTTTCTGCTGCCTCCCGTAAAGATGCCCAGTGTTTAGGTAGAGACCATTAGATATTTGAAGTTGGGCATATCTGCCTGATCTGGGATAATGGCCAATTAAAGCTTGTTTCATAAATGGTGGGGCAGTGAGTGTGCCAATTAGTCTAAAACCGTAGCTAGTTAATAATTAGATTTTTGTATCGAATATAATATCAACACTAACAGAAATACTTATTGACTGTATACCATCTGCCAGACTACGTGCCTTAAAGATGATACAGTCATTATGATACAATCCCTGCCTTCTAGGAGCTTCCAGTCCATGAGGGGTACAGATAGTTAATAGACAATTAGAATACAAAAACCGTGGGGTGAGTTATGGACAAGTGCCTTTGACCACAGATAGTTATGATGACGTATCATTTAGTATAGTATTTAATATTTTACTCCTTAATCACTAGTTCCAGAAAAATAATCTTTCACCTATGTTCAATCAAGAGAATTAACTTCTTTTTAAAAATAAAAGTCAATTGTGGGCTCCAACAGTTACCTCCCACCCCCAACACAGAGGCAAGTAAATATGTTTGTGAAGTAGCCATAGTCCACCCACCTTTTGGCATTACCATGAATGGACATGTCTTTCTCAATTAAAACATGAGACTCCATGGCTCCTGAAGCCCTTAAAATAAAAACAGGATTTAGAAAACCAGTGGACTTCATATATATAGTTTTTGTGTGATATGAAATTATTATGTTTAGAAAGAAAAAAATCAATTTCACTAACAAGATAGGAACTGACTTGGAGTAAACAGAAAGGTTAACTGTATTGGTTGTTAAGGAGCCCAGGCATACGTGTGCAGCATATTAACAGCTACATAGGCCAAGGATCAGGAATGCTGGTGATGGGAGGCAGCCTTAGAAAAAAAATCAACTTCATCTACTATTCAAAGAGAAACAAAACAAGAAAGAAAGTCATTGCTCATTGCTGTAAGAATTTAATGAGTAACAGCCAATTGCTATTCTACTCCATGAAGAAAATTGGTTCTTTTGGCTTGGTATAATATGTGTTCTGGGAGCCTTAATAAGAAAAAAAGAAATCTTTAATGACTGTTGCAGATGGAAGCCACATTTTTCTTTTGTACAGCTTTTTTGAGAGTTGTTGCGGCTGTAATATACTAGTGTCTGGTTATTCCTAGTTAAAAATAAGAAAGTCTTTCCCTAAGAAAGACTTTGAATTAAGAATTGACAACTAGAATCATTCTCCTGTGGTTGTTCAAACCTGAAAAAGAACAAACATATTTGGTTATGGTGGTTTTTTATGGAAAAGTGCCAGATAGCTCCAAAAGGAGGATGCATGAGTGAAGAAGACCTAGGCCAAATTAATGGGATGGTGTCCCCTCAGAGAGTATCCATTTCTAATCTAAGAGATAGCAAAAAAAAAAAAAAAAAAAAAAAAGATGTTGTTTGTTTGTATAGCCATAGGCAGTGATAAATTTATAATTGGAGAAATCATACTGACCTAAAGACACACTGCCTGGAAGTAAATGCTCCCTCACTAGCTAGAAGTAAAATGGTCATTAATTGCCAGTTTCTGGGGAGAGAGGTAATGACAGTCTGTTTGGGGTCTTAAGCAATAGAATCAGTATTCCAAGATTGTGCTCTCAGCAGATTGAACTGGGGGTACAATGTTAACTGTTCAAAAGCATAGCTTCTGACTGCAGAGTGAAGAGGAGGCATTAGAGCCCTAGGTTGTACTCGTCAGAGAAGGTGATATGGTACAAATAAAGGCACAGTGATATATTTGGGAAAGAATGGAAAGTACTATAGGTCTAAAGTCAGAGGAAGTGTAAAAGTGCCATTTCTTTAGACACTTAAAAATCCTGGAAAATATAAGCCATGTAAAAGGGAGATGAATTTGTACCTTTTCTATTTTATATATAAGAATCTTTTAATTTAGAGAAAGAAGAGACTGGTAGTAGTAAACTAACTGTATTAATTTTAAATACTTTCCCCTGAAAATATGTTTTAAATCTCTAGCCACATTGACACTTTTCTTGAAAGATGTGAATGAGCCACCCAAGTATTTCATTCAGTTTTGGTTTTGTCCCATCTCTGTTCTTCAGAGCCTTTAAAAGGACAATTATAATGAATAAATTTAAATGAGATCTCTATTTAGTTTGCTTTACTTAGAGACATTTTTATGAAGGAAGCTTTTAAAAATACTGTTTATTCTTTTTTGCTGAAATATATATATTTATATATGTACATGAGACATACATTTACTGCTTAACAAATAGTCATAAAATGAACAATGTGACTACTACCAAGGTCAAAGAGTACAGCCTGCCTCCCATGCCCCTCCCGGGAGACTCTTCAGTCAGTCGATCCTAAGGGAACGAAAGCACAATTAACTTCTTAAACACTCTCAGGGGACAGACTTGTTTTGAATGAATATTTTGTTTTGAAGTATTAGAAGAGTGTTGAAAAGATAAATTCAATTTTTTTTTTCTAGAGGACAGAGAAGAGAAGTGAGATTTAGAACTATGCGGTCACTTTTTAAAAAATTTAATAAACTTTATTTTTTAGAGCAGTTTCAGGTTCACAGCAAAACTGAGCAGAAAGTACAGTGTTCCCAAATGCCCCCATCCCTGCACATGCACAGCCTCCCCCACTATTGGCATCTGATACCACATTGGTACATCTTTAAAATCGATAGGCCACATTGACACATCATCACCCACAGTCCGCCGTTTACATTAGGATTCACTCCTGATTTTCTCTATTGAGTTCCTCTTTTCAGTTATTTTCATTTCTGCTCTCATTTTTTTTTTTTTTTGAGATGGAGTCTTGCTCTGTCACCCAGTCTGGAGCGCAGTGGCACGATCCCGGCTCACTGCAAGCTCCACCTCCCGGGTTCATGCCATTCTCCTGCCTCAGCCTCCCCAGCAGCTGGGACTACAGGCGCACGCCGCCACGCCTGATTAATTTTTTTGTATTTTTAGTAGAGTCGGGGTTTCACCATGTTGGCCAGGATGGTCTTGATCTCCTGACCTTGTGATCCGCCCACCTTGGCCTCCCAAAGTGCTGGGATTACAGGCATTAGCCACCGCGCCCAGCCTCTGCTCTGATTTTTTAAATTATTTCTTTTATTCTGCTTAATTTGGATTTAATTTGCTCTTACTTTTCTAGTTTCTTGAGGTAGAAGCTTAGATTATTGATTTTATATCATTTTTCTTTTCTAGCATATGCACTAAATACTATAAATTTCCCTCTATGCACTGCTTTTGATGTATCCTACAAATTTTGATAAGTTGTATCTTCATTATCATTTAGCTTAAAATATTTTGAATCTCTCTTGAAGTTTCTTTTTTAAAAGTTAATTTTTAATTTCTTTAGGTATAGGGCCTCATCGCTCTGTCACCCAGGCTGGAGTGCAGTGGCACAATCATAGCTCATTGCAGCCTGGAACTCATGGACTCAAGTAATCCTTTCACCTCAGCCTCCCAAGTAGCTGAGAGTACAGGCATGCACTGTCATGCCTGGCTAATATGTCTTTTAAATTGTTTTGTAAAGATGGGGTTTCACTATGTTATCCAGGCTGTTCTCTAACTCCTGGGCTCAAGCAATCACCCCACCTCAGCCTCACAAAATGTTGGGATTATAGGAGTGAGCTACCACACCCAGCTAAGGGTGTGGTAGCTAAGGTCTTTTTGTTGGTTAGAAGTGTGTGTTGGTTAGAAGTGTGTGGTTTTTTTTGAGACTGAGTCTGGTTCTGTTGCCCAGGCTGGAGTGCAGTGGCACGATTTTGGCTCACTGCAACCTCCGCCCCCGCAGGTTCAAGCAATTCTCATGCCTCAGCCTTCCACGTAGCTGGGATTACAAGCATGTGCCACCACACCCAGCTACTTTTTGTATTTTCAGTAGAGATGGGGTTTCACCATGTTGGCCAGGATGGTCTCGAACTCCTGACGTTGTGATCCGCCCACCTTGGCCTCCCAAAGTGCTGGGATTACAGGCGTGAGCCACTGCGCCTGGCTGAAGTGTGTGGTTTAATTTCCACCTATTTTGGGATTTTCCTGCTATCTTTGTTATCACTTTCAAGTTTAATTTCATTGTGGCCTGAGAGCAGACACTATATGATTCTATTCTTTTAAATGTATTACAGCGTATTTTATGGCCCAGAATGTGATCTGTCTTAGTCAGTGTTTCCTGTGAGCCTGAGAAGAACATGTAATCTGCTGTTGTTGGATAAAATATTCTATAGATGTCAATTATATCCAGTCAGTTGGTAGTGCTGTTGAGTTCCACTAATCCTCGCTGATTTTATGCCTTCTGGATCTGTCCATTTCTGATATATGGGGGTTAAAGTCTCCAACTATAATAGTGAGTTCATTGTTTCTTCTTGCTTCTGTCAACTTTTGCCTCATGTATTTTGACACTGTTTTTAGGCACATATGTGTTAAGGATTGTTAGGTCTTCTTGGACAGTTGATCTTTTTATCATTATGTATTGCTCCTCTTTATTCATAATAACTTTCCTTGCTCTGAAGTTTGCTCCATCTGAAATTAATATAGCTACTCAACTTTCTTTCAGTTAATGTTAGAATGGTATATCTTTCTTCATCCCTTTATTTATTTACTTTTTTTTTTTTTAAGAACCCATCTATGCTGGGACATCCCTTTATTTTTAATCTCTGTGTGTCTTTATATTTAAAGTGAGTCTCTTGGCTGGGTACAATGGCTCATGCCTGTAGTCCCAGCACTTTGGGAGGCCCACATGGGAGGATCACTTGAGCCCAGGAGTTCAAGACCAGCATAAGCAACACAGTGGGACCCTGTCTCTACAGAAAATTTAAAAAATTAGCTGGGCATGGTGGTGCATGCCTGTAGTCTCAGCTACTTTGGAGGCTGAGGTGGGAGGATCGTTTGTGCCTGGGAGGTTGAGGCTACAGTGAGCTATGATTGCACCATTGCACTCCAGCCTGTGTGACAGAGCGAGACCCTGTCTCAAAATAAATGAATAAATAAAAAGTCGATCTCTTGTAGACAATATATTGTTTGGATGCTTTATTATTTTTTTTAATCTAACACTCTCTGCCTCTTAATTGGTGTATTTAGACCATTGATGTTTAAAGTGATTATTGATTAATATAGTTGGATTAATGTTTATTATATATGTTACTGTTCTGTATTTGTTGCCCTTGTTGTTTGTTTCTGTTTTTGCCTCCCACACTTTTTCTGCCTTTTTTGGTTTATTTGAGCATTATATATGATTTCTTTTTCTCTCCTTTCTTAGCATATCGCTTATACTTGTTTCTCCCTCATTTTTTGAAGGATAATTTCACAGGGTTCAGAATTCTAGGTTGATGGAGTTTCTTTCTCTCAACAGTATTTCACTCCACTCTCTTTTTGATTGCATGGTTTCTGAGGAAAAGTCAAATGTAATTCTTATCTTGGCTTCTATATAGGAGAAGTATTTGTTTTTTCCCTTCGGCTTCTTTCACAATTTTTTCTTTATCTTTGGTTTTCAGAAGTGTGACTATGATATGCCTAGGTACAATTTTTTTTTTTTTTTTTTTGGCCTTTATTCTGCTTGGTACTCTCTGAGCTTCCTAGATCTGTGGTTTGGAATCTCACATTAATTTAGGAAAATTCTCAGTCTTTATTCCTTCAAATATTGTTTCCATTCCTTTTTTTCTTCTCCTTCTGGTATTTGCATTGTGTGTACCTTATATCTTTCGTAGTTGTACCACAGTTCTTGGATATTCTGTTGTGTTTTTTCAGTCTTTGTTCTCTGCTTTTCAGTTTGGGAAGTTTCTATTGTCATATCCTCAAGCTCAGAGATTCTTTCTCAGCCATGTCCAGTCTGCTAATGAGCCCATCAAAGGCATTCTTTATTTTTGTTACAGTATTTTTATTATTTATTTATTTACTTATTTATTTATTTGAGATGGAGTCTCATTCTGTTGCCCAGGCTGGAGTGCAGTGGTGCAATCTCGGCTCACTGCAACTTCCGCCTCCTGGGTTCAAGCGATTCTCTCGCCTCAGCCTCCCGAGTACCTGGGATTACAGGCACCCGCCATCATATCTGGCTAATTTTTGTATTTTTGTAGAGATGGGATTTCACCATGTTGGCCAGGCCAGTCTTAAACTCCTGACCTCAGGTGATCCAAAAGTGCTGGGATTATAGGCGTGAGCCACTGCACCCAGCCTGTTACAGTGCTTTTAATCACCAGCATTTCTCTTTGATTCTTCCTTAGAATTTCCATCTCTCTGCCTGAGTTATCCATCTGTCCTTGCATGTTGTCTCCTTTATCCATTGGAGTCCTTAGCATATTAATCATAGTTGTTCCCAGTCTGATAATTCCAACATCCCTGCCATTTCTGACTCTGGTTCTGATGTTTGCCCTGTCTCTTCAAATTGTGTGTTTTTTTTTTTGGCCTTTTACTATGTCTTGTAGTAATTTTTTGTTGAATCTGGATATGATGTACTGGGTGAAAGGGACATGATGTACTGTGGTGTGATGGTAAGGTTGGAGGGAGGGGAAGTGTTCTGTAATTCTGTGATTAGGTCTCAGTCTTTTGGTGAGCTTGTGCCAGTGGACTGTGAATGTCACCTATGCTTCTCATCAGCCCTGTTAGGTGGGACAGGATGGTTAGAGGGGCCCCTATGTGGAAGACTGGAGGGAGCTGAGGTGGGGTTCCTACATATGGAAGGTTAGTGCCCACTAGGGCTGGATATTTCTCTTCCCCACTGTGGATGGCTAGAGGGGGCTGGAGTTGGATATCATCCTTCCCCTAGGTATGTTAAGCTTTCATAAAACCCTAGCAGGTTAGGCTCTGGTAAAATAGTTTCTCCTGAGGGCGGGCCTTGTTAAGAACAAAGTGGTCTGGCATATTTCAGAATGGTTCTTTTATTCCTCCCCCTGCTGGAAGCAGGAGGCCAAGTAGAGCTCTTGGAGGTTAAACTACAAAAACCTTTGGTGAGGTGGTTCCCTGGAGTTTCTAACTCTTAGACTTGTCCACACAGCCTCTAGCAGTTCGTCAATTACAGTTAGGTTACTCCATTCTCTGGAGGTTTCTCCTGTGGGTTTCTTCTCCCTTGTGATTCTCTGTATCCACCTGTGTGTGTCTCCAGTTTTGGGGGCAGCAATTTGTCCCCGACCTCACTCTTCTGACAGACCTATGAAGAGTTGTCAAGGTTTCAGTTTGTTCAGCTTTTCACTTGTTAGGATGGAGTGGCGACTTCCAGAGTCCTTAATGCTAGACTGGAAACTAGAAGTCTTGTAGCTTTTAAAAAAAGATATTAATGCTTGCAGAGGGAGACTAGCGTTTAGAAAGTATATTATTTCTTTTTCTTTTTTTTTTTTTTGAGACGGAGTTTCATTCTTGTTGCCCAGGCTGGAGTGCAATGGTGCGATCTTGGCTCACTGAAGCATCCGCCTCCTAGGTTCAAGCAATTCTCCTGCCTCAGCATCCTGAGTAGCTGGGACTACAGGCGTGCACCACCATGACTGGCTAATTTTGTATTTTTAGTAGAGACGGGGTTTCACCATGTTGGTCAGGCTGGTCTCGAACTCCTGACCTCAGGTAATCCACCCGCCTTGGCCTCCCAAAGTGTTGGGATTACAGGCGTGAGCCACCATGCCCAGCCAGGAAGTGTATTATTTCGTTTGAGGAAGAAAACATTGTTTCTTTTTATTATCGAGTTTTGTTATTCGATTCAATATTCAGCCATATTATATACTGTTTTTGAAAATTATTTATTTTTTTCTTTTTTTTTTTTTTTTGAGATGGTGTCTCGCTGTGTCACCTGGGCTGGAGTGCAGTGGTACGATCTTGGCTCACTGCAAGCTCCGCCTCCCGGGTTCACACAATTCTCCTGCCTCAGCCTCCCAAGTAGCTGGGACTATAGGTGTGTGCCACCACGCCCGACTAGTTTTTTGTATTTTTAGTAGAGATGGGGTTTCACCGTGGTAGCCAGGATGGTCTCGATCTCCTGACCTTGTGATCTGCCCGCCTCGGCCTCCCAAAATGCTGGGATTACAGGCGTGAGCCACCATGCCCGGCCAAAAATTATTTTCTTAGTCACTTGGCTCTTCTTTAGATTTTTTTCTCAAAACTCAAATTTCTCAGAAAGTCTTTCCTTGATTGTCTATTGCTAAATGTCCCATTGCACTATTATAGCAGGATATATAACAGCAAATGGAATTTAGGATAAAGTTATTGTCCCTTGATTTTCACCATGGCTCTTGTGCCTTTTTTACTACGTTATATTTCTATGACTGGATATTTTAATATTGTTTAAGTAAAATCACTAGCAGATGTCACTTCTTCTCCAGGCTTTTAATGCTAATAAACAAACTGCAGTTCAGTTGGTCATACTAATATTTTGTAATAGCTTTTATATATAGCATTGAAAGCAATTACATTATTCTTGACAATCATGTGAAGTAGACAATTGTTAGTGAAACAGATATACAACTTTCTGAAGAATCATTTGGAAAGTAAAAATGTTATTTAAAAGGATCAATTAGAGAATGAGAGAGTCCTTGGAGATTACATATATGCATGCACATATACGTATATTCAATCAAAGATTGGAAGAAAGAGTCAAGGAAATCTCTGGCAAATGGCAAAGAGAAAATATGAGGGGAAAATATGACAAAGAGCATTCTCAATCAGTGCAAAAATTAACATTAGTGTTCTAAAAGGAGGAAATAGACCCTAAGGTCTTGATCTTGGATGAAAGAGGCTCTGAACTGGTAGTGCTTCCAGGCATATGGCCGTAGCAAACAGAAATCTCTGGAAGAAGGTACCATCACCCTCTGCCTAAAAATATTCCTCCAGGGAACTTTTTCTCCAAAAGTGGCCAGTACACAGTCAAAGATGATTAGACATAAGAGGAAACCAGTCACAATAAGCAAACAGACTTATAAAACTCATAAATATATGACATACTAGAGTTATCAGACTTGGACTAAAAACAACTATGCTTACTGTGTTTGAAGAAATCAAAGCCAAGCTTAAATTTGTTTTTTAATTCTTAAAATTTAAAAAGCCAGGCATGGTGGCTCATGCCTGTAATCCCAGCACTTTGGGAGGCTGAGGCAGGAGAATTGCTTGAACCTGGGAGGTGGAGGTTGCAGTGACCTGAGATCACACCACTGCACTCCAGCCTGGGCAACAGAGTGCGACTCCATCGCAGAAAATAAAAAATTTAAAATATAGAGATGGGGTCTTACTATGTTGCCCAGACTGATGTCGAACTTCTGGGCTTAAGTGATCCTCCTGTCTCAGCCTCCCAAGTGCTAGGATTAAAGGCATGAGCCACTGTGCCTGGCTGGCAAGCTTAAAATTTTTATCAGAGAATTGGGAACTATTAAAAAGAAAAACCAATGTAACAGTTCTGAAAAAGAACCAAATAGAATGCTAGAACTATAAAAGGCAATAACTGAAATAAAGAGCTCAGTGTATGGGTTTAGCAGCAAATTAGACATAGCTGAAGAGGGAAATAGTGAACTGGAAGTTAGATCAGAAGAAATTATCTAGAATGATGCATAGACAGAGATAAAAATTACAGAAAGAGAACAAAACATTCAGGATAGTAAGTGAGAAGATCTAACATATATATAATTGGAACCTCAGAAGGAGAGAATGGGGCATAGTTGGTGAAAAATATCAATCTAAAGATTAAAGAAGCCCAATGAATTTTAAACAGGAACTCTGTTAAGTGAGCTTGTATTGTACTTTGCTTTCTTACAACTTGTGACTGAATCATGGACAACATTAACTAAACTACTTGAGTCCTAACAGTTTTTAAACTGATGGCCAAAATTTAATGGCAATATCTACATTACAAAGAACAAAAAGCAGGAAGTTCAGCCAAAGAATGCTTTTCTTGAAGTAGGTTTTTAAAAAAGAAGGAAGGATAAAACTATTCAGGATTCCTTTTACTATTCTTATTACATTTTTATAAGTGTAAAACTATGTTGAAATAAAAAATTTTATAAAGAAAGATAAACAGACATACACTTAGGAGCTTAGTAGGACACTTAACCATTTGGGGTGTGCATGTGTTTATATAGCACCTTCCAGAAAAGTTTGTTGATTCTTGGCAGTGTCTTTTTGCAATGTTTACGATAAATGCACCTTTTATTAACTGTTGATCTTACCACATAAATTGTGCCATTTGATTTCAAAGAGTATAAGAATTTAACTGGTATAAAGAACAACTTTCTTATTAGAGTGTTTCATATTAGAGCAATTTACTAAGAAGGTAGCTGCATCTTTCATGAGTGTTTTTTGTTTTAAGGAAGGAGAACCCATTTCTCTAGTCTGAATAAGCACTATAAAGCCATTCTTCCTACCACCATCCCTTTCAGACTAGTCCCTATTTATTCTCTCCAACCTGTCTGCCACCTCTACCATTATACCAAAACAACACTGTAAAAAGTCATTGATAGCCCCTGTTTGTTCAGTGTCTTGACCTACTTTTACTTTTTCCCCAGTATCCGCGCTGAGAGTGTTAAGCCCTTTTCTCCTTCAAAAGCCTTCTTCTCTTGGCCTCAGTGGCAGTTGGCTCTCCTGGTTTTCTTCCTGACTCTGGAGCTACTTTTTAAAAAATTCACTCCATAATATGTCTATTCCCTAAGGTTTTGTCCTTATCTCTGTGTTTTTCTTTTACTACAGTCTTCATGTATTCAAATGATACTTGTTCTTCAAAGTCCAATACAGATACTACCTCTTCCTTAATGGTAAGAGCCGTCCAAATCAATAAAGCTCTATCCATCTCTCAGCTACCCCCCTCTCCCTACTTTGATTGTTCAGAGACCTCTTAGGTGCCTCTCAGTGCTTAGCAATGTGTCTTGCACCTGGCAGGCACTCAGGAAACTTTTTTGGAACTGTTTTCTATAGACATCAGATTTTGGAAGGAGAGAAGAAAAAGATTTTTTCTTATGCATCAATAGAACACTAGATTTGCCAGAGGGGATATTTTTTGCCTTGTACTTCATATAATAAACTCTTAAAGCAGGACTTGGCAAACTACTGTTTGAAGGCCAAACGTGGCCCACCACCTGTATTTTTTATGGCCCTCTAACCAAGAATAGTTTTTACATTTTTTAATGATTGAAAAAACATCAAAAGAAGAATACTATACTATTTCATGATATGAAAATTATGTGAAATCCAAGTAAGTAAAACTTTGTTGAAACACAGCTCAGCTCATTTACTTACACACCATTTGGCACAGTTGAGTACTTGTGGTGGAATCTGTGTGGCCTCCTGGCCTTTTAAAGAAAAAGTTTGCTGACTCCTGTCTTAGAGGTTAGAGTTTAGTTTTTCTTTTATTTCACCCAACACAATTTTGCTTTATGATTAAATATGATGCACTTATTTAATAGGCCCTCAAGATAAAGTAATTATGTCATAAAGATTTAGTTAACAACAGTCAATCCTATTGAATTTCTGTTTAATTAATTATTTTCATTTCTAGCAAATGTTTCTTTTTTTCTTTTTTGAGACAGAGTCTCACTCTGTCGCCCAGGCTGGAGTGCAGTGGTGCGATCCAGTTCACTGCATGCTCCACCTCCCGGGTTCACACTATTCTCCTGCCTCAGCCTCCCGAGTAGCTGGGACTACAGGTGCCCGCCACCATGCCCGGCTAATTTTTTGTATTTTTAGTAGAGACGGGGTTTCACCATGTTAGCCAGGATGGTCTCGATCTCCTGACCTCGTGATCCGCCTGCCTCGGCCTTCTAAAATGCTGGGATAATAGGCGTGAGCCACCATGCCCAGCCATTTATTTCTTTTTTAAAATTAGGTTACTCAACTCAAGAAAAGAGAGCCGCAAACTGAATATACCTATAGCTCATACTCATAATCTTTCAAGTTCATTTCTCAATTAAATTTGATTGCAGCTTTATTACTACACATAGCAAGACTCAGCTGATAAAGATAATAATGAGCTTAAATTTACATTTAACTTTCTTTTATTTCAAAATACATCCAGAATTAATTGTCTGCTTCTCTGTGGTATACACTGATTAACTTGAAACATGGACAGTGATTTTGTTTGCAGCTTCATTTATGCCTTATTACAGAAGGTATTAATAAAAAATATTGAATGAAAAATAAAGTGCACTGAACTTGCAAGTAAATGGTGCTAATTTTACAATTAGCATGAGTGTCAGAAAAATGTGAAAGTTTAGGAAGGAGATTGTGACAAGACATCTTGCTAGAATATGGTGCTTTGTTAGTGATAAGATATGGCTCTGCCTCCCTTCTTTGATGATGAAAAGCTATAAAAATAGGAGATTACAGAAGATTATTAGGGGCTTCTCATATTTTGACAGCAATAGAAACACAATATACTATGTTTTAAAGGATCTGAAAGACTTCTGACAGGTGATTGGGCAGTTCCTTAGAGCATCAGATATATAAGGAAAAAGTACAGTTTGAAATGCTTCAGTTTGGTGTTGTAACTTCTTATTTCAGTCTATTTAGGGGGTGAGGAAAAGGAATATTCAAATCTAAGCTGTGTTTCACCAAAACTTTTCCTTGGAATTTTTAAATGTGTCTTATGTGTTACTTTGCCTGGACAGTGAAGTCTTAAAACACTAATGAGAGCATCTGAAGATACGGCTGTCAGTGAGGTGAAACCATTGTTAACATGGAACTGAAAAACAAGAAATTGGCTGATTTTTGGCAGAAGCCAACATCCATTCTGGGAAGATGCATCTTCCCTGGTCTGTAAAATACCTTTGCTCTCTTTTGAATTCATGTTCACAGGTTATTCCTCTTTGCAGTGGGACTGGAATACTTCCATGTGTTGTCCTGGGTCAGGCAGGGAATGATGCAGGGTTTTTGAAAGGGCCCAGCCAGCACAATAACAAGAAATAGAAAAAAAAATTAAGACGTTAGCATTACCTTTCTTAAAATCATTTCTGGTTCTTATCAGAATGAAAATAAATATTTGGTAATGTTTATTGAATACCTACTAAATATAAAACACTAAGCTACATGCTTGCTTGGTGCATTTGAGGGAGGGGGAATAAATATTCAATTGTCTTTGGTTCCTGTGATGTCATTCTTATGAACTCTTTGAACGGGATGTCTGTTCTTATTGTAGAAAATACTTATCTCTTTTATGTGTTCATTTCTAGGACTGTTCATATTATTTTGGATGTAGTTCACTGATGAAATGAGTGGGTCACTTTGGGTCTATTGTATGTTGGGTTTTTTTTTTTTTTTTTTTTTTTGGAGACAGAGTCTAGCTCTGTTGCCCAGGCTGGAGTGCAGTGGAGGATCTCGGCTCACTGCAACCTCCACCACTTGGGTTCAAGTGATTCTCGTGCTTCAGCCTCCTGAGTAGTTGGGATTACAGGCATGTGCCACCATGCCCGGCAAATTTTTTTCTTTTTAGTAGAGATGGGGTTTCATGTTGGCCAGGCTGGTCTTGAACTACTGACCTCAAGTGATCCACCCACCTTGGCCTCCCAAAGTGATGTGCTTACAGGTGTGAGCCACTGCGCCTGGCTGTTGTTTTTTTAAATTGTGGTAAAATATACATAAGATTGGCTATTTTAACCATTTTTAAGTGTACAATTCAGTGGCATTAAGTATATTCATGTTGTTATGCAACCATCATCACTATCCATCTCCAGAACTTATTCATCATTCCAAATTAAAACTCATTTTAATGAACAACTCCCCATTTCCCCTTCCCCTTGGTAACCACCACTCCAGTTTCTGTCTCTATGAATTTGACTACTCTAGGTACCTCATGTAAGTGGAATTGTACATTTGTCCTTTTGTGTCCAGTTTATTTCACACAGCATAATGTTTTCAAGGTTCACCTATGTTGTAGCATGTGTCAGAATTTCATTCCTTATTAAGGCTGAATATTATTCCATTGTACATATATTCTGCATTGTGTGTTTTTAGCTACAGTATAAACAAACCAGTAGCAGAATATAAATTTGGACCCAGAGATGGTGACAGGGCACTGTCCTCTTTGAAGCAGCCCTTTGTTAGAGACCAGACCAAATAAAACTGTTTTAGTTTCAGGGGCTTTGTACCAACAATGGCTAAGTGTTATTCCAAATGTTAGAGGACACTGGTGGAAGGAGGTAAAAGAAACAAGAGTGAAGCTCGCTACGCTATGAAGCTGTGATGTCTTCTTAAAAAATGATGCTTGGCCTGGTGTGGTGGCTCATGCCTGTAATCCCAGCACTTTGGGAGGCCGAGGCGGGCGGATCACGAGGTCAGGAGATCGAGACCATCCTGGCTAACACGTGAAACCCTGTCTCTACTAAAAATACAAAAAAATTAGCTGGACATGGTGGCAGGCACCTGTAGTCCCGGCTACTCGAGAGGCTGAGGCAGGAGAATGGCATGAACCCGGGAGGTGGAGCTTGCAGTGAGCCAAGATCGCACCACTGCACTCCAGCCTGGGCTACAGTGAGAGACTCTGTTTCAAAAAAAAAAAAAAAAAAAGATGCTCTCTTCCCCATATCCCAGGGATTAAACAATTTTAGAATTAATACTCAAATGTGAACATTATTATTACAAATTAAAAGCGAGAAAACGGTATAAATCAGCCAGAAATTCAATTCAGAGTTTATTCTCTCAGTTGTAGGTTAAAACTTTGAATTTTTTTTTTTTTTTTTTTTTGAGATAGGGTCTTGCTCTGTCACCCAAGGCTGGAGTGCAGTGGCATCATCTTGGCTTACTGCAGCCTCAGTCTCCCAGGCTCAAGTGATCCTCCCACTTCAGCCTCCTGAGTAGATGGGACTACAGGCGTGTGCTGCCACACCCAACTAATTTTTGTATTTTTTTGTAGCAATGTCTTGCCATGTTGCCCAGGCTGGTCTTGAACTCCTGGGCTCCAATGATCCACCCACCTTGGACCCCCAAAGTGCTGGGATTACAGGCATGAGCGACCACGCCTGGCCTGATACCAATTTCTTAAATTGTAGTGGCCTTATGACTGTGACATATGTGGAAATGATAACCCTCTCTCTCTTCCAAAGCATTTTGCTTATTTGACATCTAGCCCACACTTTTGCAGAGGGGAAGGAGGGCCATCTGAATTAGATTATAGAAAAGTGTGTGTTGTAGTCTATGAAGTTACAGTGATGCTACTCAAGGCATGTTTGCTTTGGTTCTGACAGAGGATGCAGTATTTCATGTCTTCCCGTCTAATGAGGTAACTTAGTTGAAAATAACTTAGTTGATAACATGTGGCAGCCTCTCTCCCCTCTTCCAGGGAGCCAGTCCAAGGCCAGCCATTATTTGGACAGCTGTTATTTGTATGTATGTGTACTCTTTACATTGTCTGATATTGCCTAGGGACATCTGATTTGCTTTTTTTGAGACGGAGTCTTGCACTATCGCCCAGACTGGAGTGCAATGGTGCGATCTCAGCTCACTGCAACCTCCGCCTCCCGGGTTCAAGCAATTCTCCTGCCTTAGCCTGCTGAGTAGCTGGGATTACAGGCATGTGCCACCACGGCCAGCTGATTTTTGTATTTTTAGTAGAGACGGGGTTTCACCATGTTGGTTAGGCTGGTCTCGAACTCCTGACCTCATGATCCACCCACCTCGGCCTCCCAAAGTGCTAGGATTACAGGCGTGAGCCACTGCACCCGGCCTGATTTGCTCTTCAACTTCTGGATGCTGCCTTGTTGGTGGAGAAGTTGGAGTGGAGATGGGCTGAGGCTGGTGACTGGTTTCCTCCATACTGCTCCTGAATCTGTTGCCTTGGCACAATAGTCAGCCCCTTTGTGCCCAGCCTCCCAAAAGCCGGGGGCCAGGAAGAAATGTCCCTGTTGCTGTCCCCTGTGTACTCCCCTCTAAGGATTCATTTCTGCTGACTTGCTCTTCCTTTCTACTGTGTAATACGGAGACCAAACATTTATCTTCTGTTGCATTTGTTTGAGGGACCATTATGAATAATACCTGAGGGAAGATGACCACACCAGAAATAAGAGCATTAAGAAGAGATAATTTTCTAAGGGAGAGAATTAATCTGCAGAAACATCAACTAGATTAGTTCTGAAAGGGCACCTGCCCTTAGGGTTGCTAGTCACAGGCTTGAAGAGTCTCTGCTAGCCATCAGCCCCAGGGGCAGTTTTGTCAGGTAAAGCAGTAATACCCATGCCTTGTGGCAAGGCTTCCTTGGGAAGAAATAATGCAGCAAATTGAACTTTCACCTCTCATCTCTGAGGCTAATTCTGCGACGTAATGTGGAAACGGGCGGAGTGTGCCTAGCCTGTGCTGAGATTAGGTGGAGATTAGGTGTGGGTTCTTCAGCCGGGTCGGCATAGCCTCTTTTCTCCTCTACCTCCTACCCCCACTCATATTATTTTGTTGCTGTTTTTCAAAATTGAAAGACTGCAGAGAGGGGAAATCCCTTGGCATTTTGAATATTGAGGTCCTCAGCAGAACTGCCTGGCATCCTGTTTGTATATAGCGGTTTTAATTCACCCTCTAATAGGTCATTTGGCCTTAACAGCAATCTTAAACTTGATAATCCTTACATCAGCAGTGAGCCTCAGGCCAAATTCCCAAAGTGCATCCCTGAGTGATTATTTGAAGGAAGTTTTCAAGCCTTCCCTCCCTGGCTCTGCTTGTCTGCCTTCTGCCAGCACATCCTTAGGTCAGGCTAATGCTCATTTGAGCATTCCTCTTGCTCACTGCAGCAAGACAGGCAGGTGATTTGAAAGCAGGATGAGTGAGGGAAGTTCCTGTTCCCATTCTGTGCAAGGAATGCCATCTCAGTCAGTGGAGAGGGGACTTGGGCTCTGGGGACACACAAGCCTTTTGGTACTATTTTAATGGAAACAAAAACAGGAGTGGCCTGCTGATGGGTTGAAAAATCACAGCTGTTCTACTGACTTAACAGCCTTTTTGCTGCTCTCCTCAATGAGGCCACAATGTTGATAAGAATTGCTCCTCCCACAGACTGCCCTTGACCTTGCTCCTTGGATCTGAGGTGCCCCAGGCCTTCTGGAAGTGCATTCTGTCCTCTCTTTTATTGGCTATTATTAGCTACTATAATATTATTGGCTCTCACACCACTGATCACTGCAGTCTGACGTTTCAGATTAAAAGTGGCATCTTGGGCAGAGTTAAGCTGTATTTGGAGATGACTCTAGGATAGTCACTACCTGCCACCTTCATTGTCTTTTATTCTGAAGTAGATGTTCCTATTTTGGTCTTTAAAAATATTACAGCCCTATGAGACCAGATAATGACTGTAGAGCCTGTAAGCTGTCAGAGTACCTGATAAACCTTCTCCTTTTTTATTTTAAGGATACTCTGCATTTTGGTTCCTGCAGTGATGCATTAGAGATTATAGTCAGTGAGTGACAATAATAATCAGAGCTCAAAATTTCATCTTATAATTTATCTTTAACTGCAGAACATCTTTGTAGAGGATCATCCCTGTTTAAAGATGGAGAAATTGGGGGAGGGAGTGGGTCTGTAGTCATTGATAATGTCGACCAGCAATAATGGAAAGGATCAGAACTCAGTTTTTAAAAGTTTATTCAAGTGAAAAGCTGGGAATGGCCATTTGGGAAACAGGGACTTCAGAGAAATGAGGTCAGTTCTTAAAGTTAAAAGTTAAGGTCCTGCTTATATAGGCAGAAAACAAATTTAGTAGGATTATAACATTTTCTATACAAGGTTGGTTTATGAGCTATAATTTAGTTAATTACAGTTTGTTTTCTTTTCTGTACAGCTTGTTTTCACTTCCTTTCCAACTTACGAGTGTAGGACCTGGCGTGGTGGCTCACGCTTGTAATCCCAGCACTTTGGGAGGCAGAGGTAGGAGGATCCCTTGAGCCCAGGAATTTGAGACCAGCCTGGGCAACATGGAAAAACCATGTCTCTACAAAAAATGCAAAAATTAGCCAGGCATGGTGGCATGCACCTGTAGTCTCAGCTACTCAGGAGACTGAGGAGGGAGGATCGCTTGCACCTGGGAGGTGGAGGCTGCAGTGCGCTGTAATCACGCCACTGCACTCTAGCCTGGCTGACAGAGTAAGACCTTGTTTCAAAAAAAAAAAAAAAGAAAGTATTTAACATACCATCCTAGATGATGTGATAGTCTTTTAAGTCTTTGTATGAGAAATATAAGAGGGAAGTTTAATCAAATTCATTAACAACAATTTACAAAACAGTGTAGGTGAGGAAAAAGGCTAATCTATAATCAGAAAAACAACAGTTACAGCTGCCCAGGTGACAGATACAAGTTTAAGTGACTCACATAATCACATTCCCTTAAGCCTTACAATATGTTAAGATTCCAACAGCTTAGATTTTGAATTACTTATTTTCACAATAGGAAAGCATTAAAGTCTAGTCTGCCCCAAGAAACTTTTTGTCCCCTTTCTTCAGTAGAAAAGAAATTTCTATTTTTTGTACCTAGGTGAAGGTATGTGTGTCTGTGTGTAGAGGAGCATGACTTACCTTAGGGTAAACAGACTCAATTACATTCTTTTGTGATGATGTTTAGAAAGAATCCACTTGGGCACAGCCCATATGAGTATTTTTAAAGTAGATGGAAAGTTTTTTTTGACCCCGGATGTGGTGGATCTCCATTTCCTTCTTGCCTGTTCATACCTCCCACTTTTGGTCTCCTCAGAAGTAATCTCACAGGTGGCCCAGAAGACAAATGCATGGTATTTGGCAGAAACTCAGAATTTTTTTTTTTAGGCTTGAGGAATTTTAATAAACATAACTTTGAAACAAAATTTGTTTTTTTGGGGGGTGGAAACTTATTTGTGAACTTAATTCTTTTTGATGACTTAACTCCCAATAAAGTGATCTTAATTCTGAGTGAGATTAGTAACAAGACATATGAAGAACCTTGATTTTTTTTTTCAAAATCGATTATATTTTTAGTCTGGTATTTGTATCTTTCTGTTTGCTGCGTGAAGTCATACTAGTCCTGTACCTAGATGCCTCTTTTATGAGGAATGCATCTGAAATATACCATTATTTGTTTTGATGTTTTGCAATTGGGATCTTCCAAGGGCTGTGATGATAGCTTTTCACATCCTTTGCTTCTCATTCTTCGCTATCTGGTTGTATATGCACAGCCTAAGGATGGACCTGCTTCCCCACTTGGCATTCTTTGGTACATATTTGTTATTGGAATTGAGAGGCCCATACACACTGCCTTGTGGACATGGCCTTCTACTGGCCTGTATCCTAGGCCTCATCCCAGGAACTCTTAAATTTCTCTCACAGTATTAGTGGTCCTAGCTTGTCCCTGTTTCTTATGGATAATAATGCTCAGCTCTGGTTTATATCATAGCAGTTTTTGGAGTTAATGAGCTGGGCTTTGTAAGACACTTTTAGATCCTTAGATGAAAGGTGTTATTTAACCACAGCAAGGCTTCATACTGGGAGTGCCTTCCCAAAGAGCTCAAAGTACTTGTCAGCCTGTCTTCTGTTCATCCTCATACCATCCCTCGTAGGGAGGTAGGTGGTTAAGCATTATTATTAAGTACAAAATAGTGTTATTACTGTTACTTTTATCTATAAACGGGATAATTGTGAGAAATAGAAGTTGGTAAAACAGACTATGGAAGAAAAACACTGGGAAAACCTCAAAGTAGCATGCATTTGCTATTCCTGTTCACTCTGCTTTGAGTTTCAAAAGTCTGATTGCCATACATGAGAACAATAGCATCCTTTCTTAGAAATATGACCTAGTACATTCTTCTAAATACTTGAATTAATTGAACCCCCTGTACTTACTTTCAGTTGCACCAGATTATATTCTAAGGGTTGGTTTATCTCATGTGTGTCAAGAATGATTATAAATAGCATAAGACTTGAATATTTTGAATTTTCATTTTTAACTTCAAAACTGAATTTCTTCTTATTCAAGTAGTATTGAGACAGCAAATAGTTCACCGAGGCCACCAGCATAAGAAGCAGATTTTCTTAAAAGAGGGATCTTGGAAGAGAGTAACCACAGCTTTGTCTAAGATTGAAGAAAAGAGCAAGCCTCATTTGGGAAAGCCAAGTGAGCAGGGATCCCCAGCAGATTGTCGCTGCGCTGTTGTGGACTGGCCATTCATTCGGTTCTGTAGCCCGAGGTCACAGATAAGAGAAGGCCCCTCTCCACCCTCCTCCCCACCTCTGTTTGAGATTGCGGGTTTCATTTTGGCAGCCTTGTTGCATTTGGAGTTATCTCTGGTCTTTGATGGCTGTGTCACAGGGCAATGGGGAAGGAGTAGAAGATTTGAAACGAATGCAAGAAAAAATAACCACAGTGAGCCCTTAAATCTTGATATTTGTTTTCTTTCAGTGTATACCACAACATTACCAGAAATCAATAATTCCCTTTGTGTTCTCCCTAGGAAAGAAACATGTATAAACTGAAAATGGTAGGCTTCACAGATCATGTGAGCAGGAGACAGCAGGATGGTTGGGTTTTATCTTGCCATTCTTTGTCAGGGAAAACCTTGATTTTGACCAAAAACCTTTCATCAAAGGTCTACATTTTTCTCTTTACTCGGTGATAGGAAAAGTTTGTTTAATTTTCTAAAGATATTATTGATGCAGGATTTTTCTTGACCCCTTTGTCAGACTTGTGACGGGGGTGCCCCATTTATTTGGCTCTCCGTGCTCAACCCCTTGTGGGAGGGAGCACGTGAGCAAGTGAGTATGGGATCTGGCTGGCCATTTTGGGTGCTGGCAGAAGCAGGCTCCGTGTGGGCCCCGTGGCAGTGTCTAGATGAGGGTGCCAGTGATCCCCAAAGCCCCAGAGGGCATGTTAGAATGTTCTCTTAGTCCCGCTGTCTGTGGACAGCAGCGTGTGATCAGCTCAGTGGTACCCTTGCCTCATCATGTGGGGTGGCTGTCCTCTGCCAGTGAGGGCAAAGGGCCAGTGTGACAGCCTTTTCTGGGTACCTGCACCCAGTGGGTCCTGAACTCTTGTCCGGCATCCAAGAAGAATGAGGTTGCCCAGACACTTGAAGGATGTTGAAGGCAGAGAATTTTATTAAGTGATGGAAATGGCTCTCAGCAGACATGGGAGCTGGAGAAGGGACGGGATGGGCAGGTAATCTTACCCCAAAGTCTGCCTGTTTCTGGCCGGCTCTTCCTGGAAGTCAAGCCGTCTCTCCTCCGGAGTCCATCCATCCCTCTGAAGTCAAGTCATAAGTCACCGCGCCCAGTGTGGTTTTAAATTTTCTTAAATCGTCCAAGTCAGTACTTATTATTTACAATTATATCACAGCAATTGGGAGTTTTAATCCTATTTCCATTTCCTCATTAAATATTTGTAGTTTTGTGTACTGTTCGTTGTTGTGTTCCTTTATAGTAGGTTTTAAAAAATACTTCCATAACAACAGGGCTGTATGTGTGTGCATGTCAGGGAAAAATGTTTTCAGAAAGAAAATGGTTTAGGTTTCAAAATCCCCAAGGGAATTGTTATAAAACAACAGTGAGGAGAAAAAATTCAACATGATTCAGACACCTTAACTAGATTCTTTTTTAATTTAAATTTTTCCTGTTCTGTTATTTTCTAAACAATACAACACTTTGTTCTTCATGTTTAGTTCAGGTTCAAAAGAGCAACCAAGTTTCTTTTTTTTAAACTTGTAGTTTAAGCTTTTCCTTCTTTCCCCATTCAAATACCAAATTAAATATAGCCTTTTAGTTGACTCGTGCTTATTTTCATCCAGAATTCAATTAAAATGCTTCCAGCTGAGCTAGAGCCATCCGATTCTTAAACCAGGTCCAGGAAAAGCAGTGGCAGTGAATATAGGAACAGCAAGTGAAAGAACATGTTCATTTCAGTCTTTGGGAGTTGTCTGGGTCAGCGTTCCTCACCGTGGCTATTTAATGGGGCTGTGTTTCAAGGGGAGCCACTCACATTAAGGTGCAATAGAGTACAGGAATCAATGGGCTCAGACTCTAGAGTGAGGCTGTCTGGGTGTGAATCTCAGTTTTTTACCTTTATTTTGTAGGAGAGGAAAGATTTCTTCTCTCAACCCATCACTAGGTTCATGGCTGAGGCCCCTGTAACAAAAGTCAGATTAATAAGAGAAAAACATACAAATTTATTTAATACAAGCTTTACATGACACGGGAGCCTTCAGAAATAAAGATCCAAGAGGTAACTTGTGTATTTTTATAAGTAGGTTTGATTTTTATAAGTAAGTTTGACTGTCATGGAGAAGTATGGTTGGAGGACAAAGGATGTGGTCTAATGGTAATAAACTGAGGGGAGGCTTAGCAAGGCCTGTTTGTTCAGATTCTTCTCTATGCCCTATGTCTTCACAGATAAGGATATTCCTTTCCTCTGGGTAAAGGGAGGGTACCTGTCGAATGAGGGTCTTATGACCTGCTTCAGGGGAGAAGAGCAGGAGGTCACAGGACGGCCTTCATAGGTTTTATCGTCTGCTTCAGGGAAGAGGGGCTGTGGAAGGTGAGAGAGACTTTCCTGCTTCTGCTGTTTGCTCAAATGCCAAGATGCCATATTTTGAGAAGTCCTGAACACCATCAACTTCATGTGTGTCTTTAGGCAAATTACTTAAGACATCTAAGCCTAAGGCTCAACTATAAATGGGGATTAATCATAGGATCTATTGGCCGGACGGGCGCGGTGACTCATGCCTGTAATCCCAGCACTTTGGGTGGCCGAGGCAGGTGGATCACGAGGTCAGGAGATCGAGACCATCCTGGCTAACACGGTGAAACCCCGTCTCTACTAAAAATACAAAAAATTAGCCGGGTGCGCTGGCAGGCGCCTGTAGTCCCAGCTACTCGGGAGGTTGAGGCAGGAGAATGGCGTGAACCCGGGAGGCGGAGCTTGCAGTGAGCTGAGATCGCGCCACTGCACTCCAGCCTGGGCGACAGAGCAAGACTCCGTCTCAAAAAAAAAAAAAAAAAAAAATCATAGGATCTATTTCCTGGAGTCGTGAGGATGCAATGAGATAATTCCTGGCACATGTGTTTACTTAATAAATGTTGGCTGTTGTCATCTTCATTAGTGTTGTTGTCAATACCTATATATTTCTGGTTCACTTTGATCTTTTTTTTGTTTTGTTTTGAGACAGAGCTTTGCCTTGTTGCCCAGCCTGGAGTGCAATGATGCAATCTCCTCTCACTGCAACCTCTGCCTCCCGAGTTCAAGTGATTCTCCTGCCTCAGCCTCCCAAGTAGCTGGGAGTACAGGCGACCGCCACCATGCCTGGCTAATTTTTGTATTTTTAGTAGAGATGGGGTTTCACCATGTTGGCCAGGCTGGTCTTGAGCTCCTGACCTCAGATGATCTGCCTGCGTTGGCCTCCCAAAGTGTTGGGATTACAGGTGTGAGCCACCACACCTGGCCAATCTTTTAATATATAATTATTGGCATTAGGTAACGTTTTTAAAATCTCCTGTTATGATAATTGTGAGTTCATAAAAATTAAAGTTGATATGGTAAATACCATTATAAGCAGAGTCAAAAGACAAGTGACAAACTAGAGGAAATATATGTATTTGCAACTTGTTACATAGACAAAAAGGGTTCATTTCCCTAATATAAAAAGAACTACAACTCAATAAAAGGAGGGACGCTCATAAAGCCTTTTATGGTGATCTGTTTCCACCTAACTGTGCTACAGGTGTCTCTGATGCATATTCTCAGAGCCTATCAGGAAAATCCTAGAATCGAGAAGGGCTTGGGACACAGAGAGCTAGTGGGTGTGATACAGACATGAGTGTGTAAACACACCTGAACTTGTTGTTTTCCCCATGAAGTAGCTCCCTCTCAAAAATGTTCTGTTACTGTCAATGGCAGCCTCATATACACCCATTGGACCCATCATCACTGATTTTTCCATCTCCTTCTCATCCAGAAAGTCACCAAGGCGTTTCTATGTTTCTTTTGTAATTTTTATCTTAGGTTTGGGGGTACATGTGAAGGTTTGTTACACAGGTAAACATGTGTCACGGGGGTTTGTTGTACAGATTATTACATCACTCAGGTATTAAGCTCAGTACCCAGTAGTTACCTTTTCTGCTCCTCTCCCTCCTCCCACTCTCCACTCTCCACTCTCAAGGAGGCCCCAGTGTCTGTTATTTCCTTCTTTGTGTTCATAAATTCTCATCATTTAGCTTCAGTCTGTGTTTCATTCATAGTTTCATTCATGGCTTCGTTCATTCATTCACATCTGCTCCAGTCTTTCCAAGCCCACTGCCTGTTTGTAGTTGAGACACTCAACATCACCCTCATGACTGGACTACTACCATGGTCTCCTTTTTTTTCTTTCTTTTGTTCCCTTCTCCAGTCAGCACAACACATCATACCCAGGTTAATCTCCCTAAAACATGGTTTTCATCTTGGGCCACCAACCTACCCTAAAGCCTTCAGTGGTTCCCCACCATGTAGGATGAAGTATAGCTTGTGAACTTGAGCCTCAGGTCCCCCGGACACCCTTAATCTGATTCTCCTTCCTTCGGTCTTTCTCACTGCTTCACTCTAGGAACCTTCCAAACATCTAAACTGTTTGCCTGGCCTAGCCCACCATGCCCATTTCTGCCTTCATTGCTGCCCTCCCTCCTCTGTGTTACGCCCTCTACCTGCCACCAAGGCCCAGCTCAGGTCTGGTCTCCTCCAGATGGCTTTCCTAGGTCCGCAGCCCTCAGCATCCCTTGTTTCCTTACCTCCTGCTGCATTTATTGATGGCCTGTACCTCTCATCTCACACACTTAACCTTTACTGCCTATATTGTTTTAGGTAGGCTTTTTTCATTAAAGTAGAACATACATACAGAAAGCCACACAGATCACAGAGTAAAGGACTCAGTGACTTTCCATAAGATGGACACACCCAGGTCATCAGCATTTCCCTCTTCTGATATGCACTCTCCCTAACGAGATGGTAAGCACTTGGGAGACAGAACTACTTTCATGTGCCTCTTTGCATGAAAATGCATAACATCAGGTGCTCAGCAATATTCCAGATCAGGTACTGAAGCTAAGAAAGAGATCTAGGTTTTCACAAATAAGAAACATGTAGAAATGTCCCCTGCCCCCTTGATTTGAAGTAATATAATTTGGCAAGTCTTGTTCAGAAATTCCTTGATGGGAACCGATACATTAGACCTTTAAATCCAGTCTAGACAAGTGCATGTCATAGTTTTCTCTTTCCAGACTTGGGGATGTACATGGACATCTACAGCATTAGTTTTCATTGTCATTTTGTCCAGCAGATATTTATCGATCAGATGCAGTCTACTAGATAATGTTACAGTACAGTAGGATTCAGCTTCTTCCTCTATAGGGCTTATATTTTAGTGAGTCATTAGAAATAATTGATAGACCTAAAAGACTTAAGAATAAAGATACATTGGCGGGACACGATGTCTCATGCCTATAATCCCAGCACTTTGGGAGGCCAAGGCAGGAGGATCACTTGAGCCCAGGAGTTCAAGACCAGCTTGGGCAACCTAGCAAGACCCTGTCTCTATTAAGAAAATAAATAAAAAGGAAAAAAACAAAGAATAAAGATATAACAGGCTGAGCATGGTGGCTCATGCCTGTAATCCCAGCACTTTGAGAGGCCAAGGCAGGCGGATCACCTGAGGTCAGGAGTTCAAGACCAGCCTGGCCAACATGGAGAAACCCCGTCTCTACTGAAAAATACAGAAATTATCTGGGTGTGGTAGTGTATGCCTGTAATCCCAGCTACTGAGGAGGCTGAGGGAGAATAGCTTCAACCCGGGAGGCAGAGGTTGTGGTGAGCTGAGATCGCGCCACTGCACTCCAGCCTGAGTGACTGAGAGAGAGAGAGAGTCCATCTTAAAAAAAAAAAAGATGTAACAATAACTAAGCAGTAAGATAACTGAAAAATTGCTAGTAAATTATCTGTTACTAAATCATAAACATAGAGGACAAGAACAGAGGTAGGAAGGGTGACATGAAGATTGGCACTGGCACTAGGGACGTCTGGGTGAGAAATCCATTTGTTGTGATGTTATCAAAAGGTATGAAAGAACATGGCAACTTACAAAGGTAAAATAAATACAAGGGTAATGATGGCAGAGAGATATTTAAAAACATCATAAGAAATACCATACGGAAATACTAATTTTCCATAGCACTTTACAGTTTACAAGGTATTTTTTATTTTTTTTAAACCCTGCTCAGTGAGCACACCAGGTACTTGTACTTGCTTTTTTTTTTTTGGTTTATTTGTTTGTTTGTTTGTTTGAGACAGAGTTTCTCTCTTGTTGCCCTGGCTGAAATGCAGTGGCGCAATCTCGGCTCACCGCAACCTCCGCCTCCCAGGTTCAAGCGATTCTCCTCCTTCAGTCTCCTGGGTAGCTGCGATTACAGGCATCCGCTGCCATGCCCGGCTAATTTTGTATTTTTGGTAGAGACGGGGTTTCTCCATGTAGGTCAGGCTGGTCTCAAACTCCCAACCTCAGGTGATCTGGCTGCCTCAGCCTCTCAAAGTGCTGGGATTACAGGCGTGAGCCACTGCGCCTGGCCTTGTACTTGCTCTTATGAGGTCTTTGCGCATTATGATCTTTTGCCCCTGTTGTGGTTGGTCCAGTGGGTGGTGTCTTCTGTCCACAGTCACACAGCTTACATGTCCGGGCATGAGTTTAGAATCCAGCACTCTTCCCACAGCCTGCTCTTGCCTTAGTGGACGTGAGAATTTATGTTTAGTTATCTCTTTCAGTTTTTCTGTTACTGCATTGCAGTCACATCCCAGCTAACTTCATGATTGCTACATTTGCTATTTCCTTAAACCTGGAGTAGGAGAATATCCCTGGCAGATTCATGCTGTCTGTAGGCCATCTGCATAAGGTGAAGTGAAGTCATGGGTTGGTCACTTGCAGCTCCTCACTGTGGCCTCCCCACTACTTGAAAACATGGGCACACAGAGAAGAAGGTAGAGAACTCACAGGCTGCCAATCCTTAAAAAGTAACTTGTTGAAAGTATTATGAGTTTCCTTTTAGTTTTCTTTTGTATTGTCTTTTATTGCCTCTTTGGTTATAGCTTTTCTGTACCTAGAAGGCTTCAGTTTGCAGAGCTATAAATCTGTCAGTCTTAGTGACGTATCTTTCACTTCAAATTAATGTTCAGCAAAGGGATTAGCAGATAACCATTTCAGGCTGAATTTCTTTACATAAAAGGGTGGATATGGTTTAAGCAGGCTGCCAAAGCCAGGAAGAGAAGTTAATTGTGTAAATCAATGCAGGCAGGAGCTGATCACCTTTCTGAAACACAAGACAATGCAGCACACAACCTCTAAATAGATCTTTGGGGTCAAGTTGATGTCATGTTGAAGAATCAATATTTACTGGGCTTTATAAAGTTAGCCTTTAATGAACCCTCAGCCGTTTTGCTAGGCCATTAATTGCAGGAAGAGGAAAAGCAATGGTGGCCAAGGTCCATGTGTGTGGAGGTTGTATAAAAATAAGTGAAAAGACAGTCGCTTGTCCATGTGCAAAGGTCCCCTCAAGCATCGTTGGGGACATGTGTCACAAGCCTTTCTTGGGGCCAGGTATGGTGGCTAATGCCTGTAATCTCCGTGCTTTGGGAGGCTGAGATGGGAGGATTGCCTGAGTTTAGGAGTTGAGGCCATGATTGCACTACTGCAATCCAAGGCACTCCAGCCTGGGCAGCAAAGTGAGAGACCCTATCTCTAAAAAACAACCAAGGCTTTCTTGGGATTGTACTGATGTTTTAAGAAAGAGCAATTCCTACATCCTAACAGAGGAAGGTATGCTCTTTACTCTTTGATGCTCCTTATTCAGGCACTATGGCTGCATTTTCCTGGGGTGAATTCTGATGTCATTTTGGGTCCTGCCTTATAAATATGGTAATCACAAAGTCCAGTCCCTCTTGGAGTATGTATGGTTCATCCCTCACTCTGACACACTTGAAAGCTTTTATAAAGTACAGGATCATAGTAAAAAGTATTTATTTTAGGTCGCTGGCTTGAATCCAAGTCTAATAAAGGTATTTGATAAGTAATCACTTGTACTTATTCTGTTGGCAAGTAGAAGTGTCCCTTGGGTTGTTCTGTGTATATGTGCATGCTCTGTGTCCCTCAGTGGTTTGTCTGAATCACTTGTGAGTCAGGAGCCTTATCTTCTATTTATTTTAGTCGGCGCTCCTAACAAATGGCATTGATTAGACATATGTTATGTCAAATTTAACCCTGGTGCAATAAAGCCGAGATCCCTGCATGGTCAGTCGCTGGAAGTCAGAAGCAGCCTGGTCAGAGTCTGTGAGTCAGGGTGTGGCCACGGGGCGTTTGCTATAAGTTTTTGATCATATCTGGTCAGTAGATGAATTTTGGATTTGACTTTTCAGACCTCTTTCTCTGGTGCATTTGTCAGGGGAGACTTTAGAATTAATCAGAGAGAAGAGCTGGCTGTTCTTTTCTCACTCCCACCGCCATCCCTCCTCTCCTGGATCACTATTCAGAGTAAACACTGAAAAGAAAAAGTAAGAGAGGTTTGTTGGGATTTTTGTGGTTTGGTGTTTTTACAAGAGAATCTGATGTTTAATATTTTCATCTATACTTTAAATATTCATTTTGGGTTTTCTTCCTTTTCAGTTGTTTGAGAACTTCTACTTTGGCTCCCTAAAGCTAAATTCAATTCACATCTCTCAGAGGTTCACCGTAGACAGCTTTGGAAACTATGCTTCCTGTGGACAAATTGACTTCTCCTGAGGTGGATCTTGGAAAGCACTAGAAACTAAACATCTTCACCAGGTGCTGAAGAAAAGTGTCTCATTTTAATTGCCAAGCAGGGATGTGGACATTTGGATGGTGACTTTCCTGGGTGGTTCCCCATAGATTCACTATTGCCTCTAATGGTGTCTACAGCCATCAGACTACCAACTGAGATGGTGGTGGGCATAAGGAGAATTTGTGCCTATAACCCTTAGTGTGTTCTGTTTTTTTTTTCTTTTAATTTTTAAATTGTCATAAAATACTCATAAAACATACTGTCTTCACCATTTTTAAGTGCACAGTTCAGTAACATTAACTGTTAATACATTCATAATGCTGTGTGGCCGTCACCGCCATCCATCTCCATAGGCTTCTCAGCTTGTAAAACGGAAACTGTACCCATTAAACAGTAATTCCCACTACTCCCAGCCCCCGCAGCCACCATTCTGCTTTCTGTCTCTCTGGTTTTGACTATTCTCAGTATCTCATATAAGTGGAATCATACAGTGACTTGTCTTTTTGTGACTGGCTTATTTCACTTAGCATAATGTCCTCAAGGTTTATCCATGCTGTGTCAGGTGACAGGATTTCCTTCCTGTATTATACATATAATGGAATGTTCCATTACATGTGCGTACCACACTCTGTTCCTCCATCAGTGAACACCTGGCTTGCTTCCTCTTGACTATTGGGAGTAGTGCTAATACAGACATGGGTGTGCAAATACCTCTTTGAGACTCTGCCTTTAATTCCTTTACCACCCAGAGTTTTATCTTTAGCAAAATAACCATTAAAGTTTTTTGCCTTTTACTTTGCTTGGTCTATCATTTTCCTACCAAAGTTTGTCCTCTTAATATTTGTTGGATTCCTGTTCCTTCACCCCATCCCCACCCTCATCTTCCCATGCCCCTGATGGAGTTGCAGTGTTGCAGCCCTTTTTTGTTTACTTTTCAAGGCAGCAGCAAAAGAAATTGATGATATCAGCAGGACTGTGCAGAGTTCCCTGGAAGAATGTCAGCCACAGGAGGCCCTCACTCCTCCCTCACCACGGACCAGCAGAGGGAGGCGGGAATGCTGAGGAGCCCCAGCCTCCCACCCCTGCCTCCTCACATTCTTCCTCCCTCCATGTCCTCTCCTTCTTCTCCTTCCTTATTCTTGCCTTGATTCTTTCTCTCTTTATATTCTTGAAGTGCGCTTCTGAACTCTGTGTTAAGTTGCTACATTGTGAGGACTGTGTCTAACACTGAGATTTATTATTGGGACTGCACAAATCACTTGTGAATAAAATGTTTGACGGTGTTTCTGTTAGTATGATCACATAGTTCACATAGTTTGAATTTGACCCCTTCCTGTGTTGGGATACAATGTTGCCCTCACTTATTTACCAGCATAGCTGGATCATTCATGGAGGACTTACATATTAGTACCTGGAATTGCAGGCGTGGGCCACCGCGCCCGGCCGCAAGGTTGATTTTTTTTCCCAGAAGGCCTCCTCTTTCTACGGATATTCATTTTCTATACAAATTGAGATTTTACCTCACCTCAGATTGTTGTTAGATGGCACTTGGGAATGAGTGCTCCAGGGACAGTGCCGAATTCTGAAGCTGACTGTGGAGTTAATGCCCCATCTCATCTTGATGTGCCTCTCTCGTTGGTTTCTTTCTGACAAGCCACTGGGCAACCTCAGCCAGGAAGTAAATGTCACTTCTTTTGAGTGTCTGAGACTTATGACTTAACGTTTGTAGGAAACTTTTTTTTTTAAGTTTTTTGTCTTTGGAAACTTTAGCTTTATATATTGAATACCAAATTCTTTTTTTTTTTTTTGAGACAGGGTCTCAGTCTGTCACCCAGTCTGGAGTGCAGTGGCACAATCATGGCTCACTGCAGCCTTGACCTCTTGGGCTCAAGCTATCCTCCCACCTCAGCCTACCGAGCAGCTGGGACTACAGGCGTGCACCACCATGCCTGGCTACTTTAAAAAAAAAAAAAAATTTGTAGAGATGCGGTCTCACTGTGTTGCCCAGGCTGATCTCAAACTCCTGGGCTCAAGACATCTTCCTGCCTTGGCCTCCCAAAGTGTTAGGATTACTGCTGTGAGCCGCCACACTGGGCCCGAATACCAAATTCTAAATAGAATTGGAAATTGTGTTATTGAGGATTTAGTGATTACTCTTCCCTATGTCTTGTTAATTAATTCTTCTGAAGTTGTTTGCCTTTTTCCCTCCCTTTGTCTCACCAGTTATACAGTGGGGTTTTCCAGAGGCTCTATGACGCGACAGCATCATCACTCTGGTGGTTAATGGAATGTGTGTTTGTGTATTTCTGTGTTCTCTAGAGTTTTGTAAGTTGGTAGGTATTGGTAGAATTGGAAAATTTTTAAAATTTAAATTTTAAAAAATTCCTTTTTTTCCACCTGCAGTGGTAGGCAGAGATAAAATATTCTTTCATGAAGTCTGTATTCCAATTTTGGGGACAGTGTAGCTCTAAGGAAATACAGTTTTCAATGCTGTTGTGGAAGAGGGAGTAACAGTTTTGATGTAGAACTTTTATGAAAAAGCTAAATGGTAGAGAGCAACAACAGTAAAAGGGTTAGAGTTAGGGTTCCTCTCTCACCAAATGATAACGGGGTAAATGTTGGAGGATTTGCTGCTGCTGTGCTTACAATCAAACCTTCCTTCATATTACCGTTTTGTAATTCATTCTACACTGAAATAGTTCATTGTACCTAACACTGCTCCAGCCAGCTTTTGAGGCACTGACTTCACCCTCAATTCCTCTAAGAGGAAGAGGGAAAAAAATCTCTCACTTGCTACTTCACAGAATCAGTGTTGTTATACATAGAACTTTGTTATGGAGAGTAATTTTTATTTTAGACACATTGTAAATGTTTCTTATAATGATTATTTTTAAAGCAAGCTCTAGAGTTTCCAAAACTGGGCATTGAGTAGAATCCAGCATCGTAATAATTCAGATTTGGTTCCTGTTTGCCCTTGTACTGTGCTGGAGCTCACTGTCCTGGAGCTCAAGGGAACCCAGTGGCACTAGAGGTGTATTGAGTTGAGTCAATGGAACACCTGTCAGCTTCCATCTTGATACCATAGGGAGCATGAATGTTCAAGCTCTTGCTGCTAGAAGTGAGGAAAGTGGCTGCCATTTTGGTTTTTATTAATAGCTTTTTTTTTTTTGTAAAATGTCCTTTTAAACGAAGACAAGTTTACTTTATGAAAAATAATCAAGTTTATCCTTTGTGCTTTTGTCAGTGTGTGTTATACTTCAATTTAAATCGGAGGCTGAAACCAGAGTTTCGCTTGAGGCCAGGAGTCCAAGACCAGCATCAGCAAACTAGCAAGACCCCATCTCTACAAAAAAAAATAATAATAATAATAAATGAAAATAAATTTTAGCTTCCAGAAGTAACTACTCCCTATACATTTAGACATATATAAAATATGAGGAATTAAGAAATTTTTCACAAATAATAGCTAATATTAGTGGAGTGTTCACATTTGTTATTTTTTTGTACATTAATTCAGTCTTTACAATAGCCCACTTAAGTAGGTAATATTGTCCCCATTTTACAAACTGAGGCTTAACAAGGTTAAGAAATTTTCCTTAAAGTTGGGGGCAGTGGCTCACACCTGTAATCCTAGCACTTTGGGAGGCAAGAGGATTGCTTAAGCCCAGGAGTTCAAGACCAGGCTGGCAACATGGTGAGACACTGTCTCTACCAAAATAAAAGTACAAAAGAAAATTAGCCAGGTATAGTGGCATGCGACTGTAGTCCCAGCTACTTCAGAGGCTGAGGTGGGATCAATTGAGCCCAGGAGGGCAAGGCTGTAGTGAGCCATGATTACATCACTGCACTCCAGCCTGGGTGACAGTGAGTGAAACCCTGTCTCAAAAAAAAAAAAAAAAAAGGAAAAAAAAATTGCCTTAAGTCATATAGATTGTACCAGCAGCTCTCGAAGTGTGGACTTTGGACTTCTAGGAGTCCCCAGGAACCTTTTAGGGGATGTCTATGAGGAGGTCCAAACTGTTTTCATAAGAACACTAAGGTGCTATGTGCCTTTTTAACTCATTCTCTCACGAGTGTTCATTGGAGTTTTCCAGAGGCTCTGTGACATGGTGACATCACTCTGATGATCAGTAGAATGTGTGTGTGTGTACTTTTGTTTTCTAGAATATTGTAAATTGATAGATTTAGGGTATAAATATATGTGTTTTCAGAGATTAACTCAGTTTGCTGCCAGTGCTTCTACTGTGCTCTTACTAGCTATTTTCATTTATACCTGCTGCTGAGTCACAACCACCCAAAATCTACATGTCGAAGCTCTAACTCCCAGTAACTCAGAATGTGACTGTTTATTTGGGGATTGGGCTTTTAGTGGGGTGATTAGGTTAAAGTCAGGCTGTTAGGGTCAGCCCTAATGCAGTCTGTCTGGTGTCTTTATAAGAAGAGGGAATTTGGACACACAGAGACACCAGACTAGTGTGTGCACAGAGGAAACGAGGACACAGCAAGAAGGCGGCCACCCTGCAGGCCATGAAGAGAGGGCTCAGGAGAAACCAGACCCACCAACAGTTTGATCTTGAACTCTGAGCCTCCAGAACTGTGAGAAAATAATTGTCTGTTGTTGAAGCCACCCAATCTGTGGTACTTTGTTACGGCAGCCCCAGCAAACAGATACGCTTGCTGTAATGCAGAAGCTTATGCCAGACTCTGTCTTCTTCTGGCCAGACACTAAAGAGATTTGTAAAACTGTAAAACAGTGCCAGTCTCTTACTAATTTGGGGGAGGGGTAGAGATGGTTGTTTTTCATAAAATATTCTGTTAATATGAAATGGGTACACTTATTATTTTAAAATAAAAAATTTAGGCCAGGCGCGGTGGCTCACGCCTGTAATCCCAGCACTTTGGGAGGCCGAGGTGGGCGGATCACAAGGTCAGGAGATCGAGACCATCCTGGCTAACACGGTGAAACCCTGTCTCTACTAAAAATACAAAAAATTAGCCGGGTGTGGTGGCGGGCACCTGTAGTCCCAGCTATTCGGGAGGCTGAGGCAGGATAATGGCGTGAACCCAGGAGGCGGAGTTTGCAGTGAGCCGAGATGGCGCCACTGCACTCCAGCCCGGGTGACAGTGTGAGAGTCCGTCTTAAAAAAAAAAAAAAAAAAATGAAAAATTTAAATTCATAATTTGATTTTCAAATACAGTAAATATCACTATATATATAACTCACATAAACAAAAGTTCTTTGGGGTCCTCAATAATTTTTTAGTGTTAAGGGCTCCTGATGCCAGAAAGTTTGAGAATGGCTATACTATACTATACTTCCAAATGGGATCCTGTTATATATGATCTTATATAATGAGCTTTTCTCACCCAGCAATACATAGTGGATCACATTGGTCTTTAATAGATACAGATCTACCTCATTATTTTTAATGTCTGCACAATAGTCTGTTATAGGTATGTTTTATCCTTTAAGTAGGTGGTTTCTGGCTAATGAACATTGAATTGGTTTCCAGGATGGGCTGTTATGAACAATTCTGGATCTTTGTGTGTTTATCTTTTTGTGCTTGTGGGGTCATCTAGCAATGGAATTAAATGGGTTTTAAGATATATTCAGGCCAGGCACGGTGGCTCATGCTGGTAATTCCAGCACTTTGGGAGGCCGAGGCGGATGGATCACATGAGATCAGTTTGAGACCAGCCAGACCAACATGGAGAAACCCCATCTCTACTAAAAATACAAAATTAGCTGGGTGTGGTGGTGTGTTCCTGTAATCCCAGCTACTTGGGAGGCTGAGGCAGGAGATTTGCTTTTGAACCTGGGAGGCAGAGGTTGCAGTAAGCTGAGATTGTGCCATTGCACTCCAGCCTGGGCAACGAGCGAAACTTGATGTATTCAATTTGGGTTTCTTATTAGGAAACTAAGTTTTCTCTTCTCCATTTTAGAATTGCTAAATATTAAGTGCAAACAGAAAAATGTGTAAAATATATGTACCACTTAATACATATACCTAGCAGCTCCTCATGTTTGGGGCCATTGTCTTGAAAAGGCTAACCTGCCAGTAATTCTTTCAAACATTAGGAAAACCAAGCCGGGTGCGGTGGCTCATGCTTGTAATCCCAACACTTTGGGAGGCTGAGGAGGGAGGATCACCTGAAGCCAGGAGTTCAAGACCAGCTTGGCCAACATGGTGAAACCCCATTTCTACTAAAAATAGAAAAATTAGCTGAGTATGGGGATGGGCACCTGTAATCCCAGGTACTTGGGAGGCTGAGGCAGGAGAATCGCTTAAACTTGGGAGGCAGAGGTTGCAATGAGCCGAGATCGCACCACTGCACTCCAGCCTGGGCGACAGAGTGAGACTCCATCTCAGAAAAAAAAAAAAAAAAAAAAGGAAAACCTTTTCTTTTTCTTCTTTTCTGTTTTCTTTTGAGAAAGAGTCTTGCTCTGTTTCTCCAGCTGGAGTGCAGTGGCACGATGCTAGCCCAGTATAGCCTTAACTCCCAGGCTCAAGCAATCCTCTCACCTCAGCCTCTGAGTAGCTGGGACCACAGGCGTGTGCAACCTGGCTCATTTTTTAAATTTTATATAGAGATAGGGTCTCTTTATGTTGCCCACACTGGTCTGGAACTCTTAGGCTCAAGCCATCCTCCTGCCTCTTGGCCTCCTAAAGTGCTGGGATTACAGGTGTGAGTCAGCACACCTGGCCCTTTTTTTCTTCTTTGTAAACTATAACTATTGGCCATTTCCTACAAGTTTTACACCAGTCATCTGGAAATTTTGGTTCTTCTTCCTAAACAGCATTACTATTGGCTTCACTAATGGGACTGGAATGTTGATTAGCTTTTGACACAGGACTAGTATTGACCCAGCTTGAAGGTGCTACAGAAGGCAAATCCCACTGGAGAAGCTACCTGGGACTGTGGGAGCCATTTTGACCCTCAGAGTCTGGAGACAGCTATTGTCATATTGATGGGCATCTTGACAGCACCTTTCCAAACTCTTTATTCTGCAACTTGGGTAACTCTGGAAGCCCCTAAGATAGCACAGGAATGGGAGAGCTGTGGTATCTGGTATCTATCTCCTAAGTGCCTTAGAGATATATAGCTAGCTTTGCTTAAAACAAACAAACAAAAAAAAAAACTAGGATTGTAGGATTGAGATGGTGGAAAAGATGGCAAATTTTGATAAATCTTCAGAACTATGGGACACCATAGCCTTCTCTTCCCAACCAGAGGGAAGACTAACTTTTTAAAAAATGCCCATTATGCCCACTTAGTATGTAATTTTGCTTGCACTTCACAGCAATTTTCATGGTGGTATTACCATTAATTTTAGATAGAAAATAGGTAATTGCTCAAGAATCCAGCCAGTAAGTGGGATTCTGTCCCCTAGTCTCCACGACAGCAAGCCGTGCTCTCTCACTGTACAGCGCCAGGACACACCCAGGAAGAATGCTTTATTACTGTGAGATGAAGACGTCAATGGCCAGGGCCTCACTGCAGCACCACCACTAAATCCAACAGCAAAGGAAACAAGAAAACACGGAAAGGGAGCTATTGTTTTCTGTTTTCCCAACGAGACTCCAGCCTGAGCCACTGAGGCATTCAGAGTTCCCAGACAGGCCAGATTCAGGGTGACAAGGAACCTCGTAAGCTATGTTTTTTCCTACTGATTAAGATCATGTTTTTCATTGCCTTTTAAAATTTTATTTTATTTTTAGATCACAGCAGCTAAGTCTTTTTATAAAAACACAATCTAGGGCTTGGGTCCCAAAAGTTCACTAGGTTTTGTCCTATCAGATGATGTTTCTTCTTTAATGTATTTGTAATATAAACCTGTCCCCATTTCTGCTGTGATCTTGGGACTGTGGCCAGCCTCCAGCCTTCCCCGCTGGTATGTCAACATTTAAATCTACAGCCAATAAGGAGGGTCACAGTTTCAACAAAACCCGAAACACCTCAAACAAAACCAGCACCCCACCCCAGCACCCCACTCCCCGGCTTCCCCAGTGGCTTATTCAAACTAACTTGAAGTCAAAAAACCATAAGCAAATATGCCTTTTCCAAATTTGCAGCCTCCAAGGCAGATGAAATGGTCAGACATTTGCGTTTTAGGGTTGTCCTGGGAAGAGCTAACAAAAAGGGTGACAGCCCCTAAACAGCTGCCTGGGGAGGAGGACATCTGCCTCTGTTTCACCAGCCACTCAGTGCTCAGGCCTTGCCTTGCGCAACGCGGTGCCGCTGGGGAGCAATGGTTCTGAGCAGCCAGTTGTTCTACGGCTTTTGTCTTAACGAAGCCACGCATTACGGTAGAGCCATAACTCGCAGGAAGCCAGCTGTCAGGGCTGTGGCGCAGGCCCCTCTGGGTGGGAGGCAAAGGGAGAAAAACAGTGTCTGGCCAAATTCCCTTTCCGACACCTGAGCCTGGCTGGCTTTGTAACCGGAGAGTTTTGCGCCCTCTCCCCCATCCCATCTTCCCCGGGGAGATCCTGGGGCCCTTCTTGCTCTCCATCCTTGGAGGGAGCTCAGGGACATTTCGGGATTCTGATTTCTTGGTCTGCAACTCCCTGTGTGCCAGGCGGGGCTGGGCCCCGCTGCGGCTGGCTGGCGTTTGGCGCTCTCATCCAGAGAGCGCTTCGCTTTGAAATCTACCCACTCCTTTTTTTTTTTTTAAACCAGGTATGATGATGTCAAACGTGATGCTGATGCTACAGTTACAGCCCCTGCTGGCGCAGCCTCTCTGATTCTCTCTCCCTCTCCGCGTCCAGTGCTGGGCTTTTTCAGACAAGTGCATCTCCTAACCAGGTCACATTTCAGCCGCGACCCACTCTCCGCCAGTCACCGGAGGCAGACCGCGGGAGGAGAGCTGAGGACAGCCGCGTGCGCTTCGCCAGCAGCGGGGTGGGAGGAAGGACATTAAAATACTGCAGAAGTCAAGACCCCCCAGGTCGAACCCGGACCACGATGCGCGCCCCGGGCTGCGGGCGGCTGGTGCTGCCGCTGCTGCTCCTGGCCGCGGCAGCCCTGGCCGAAGGCGACGCCAAGGGGCTCAAGGAGGGCGAGACCCCCGGCAATTTCATGGAGGACGAGCAATGGCTGTCGTCCATCTCGCAGTACAGCGGCAAGATCAAGCACTGGAACCGCTTCCGAGACGTGAGTCCGCAGGGCTGCCAAGGCAGAGACCCGGGGTTGCGGGTTCGGGGATTGAGCTCCGGGGTCTGCGGGAGCGGCCGCTGCACGTCGCAGCCCAAGGCTCCGCAGCCCGGCCGGCTAATTACACGGAGAGTAAACAGTACTAGGGGTCACAGCCCGGCCGCCCCTCCCCTGTCCCTGCGGCCCGGGCCGGCGGCCCTGGGACCCCCCAGCCCCGGGACCCCAGCCCCACACCCGCCCGACGCTCCGGGGGCGCGCGCTCCGGGGTCTCCCCTGCGGGCCGGGAGTGGGAAGGGGTGCGGGGCCGGGGGGACCCGGACTCCGGCTGCGGCTGGACCCCTACCCGGTCCCCAGCTGCGTTGTGCGAGCCGCCCCCGGGCCTGCCCCAGCCGCTGGGATGCTGCAGGCTGCACATACGGGGCACTGCAGCACCGACAGGTCTGGGTGGGGCCGGCAGTGAGGGTGGCATCGGCTCGCGCGGTGCCCTCTGTTCCCACCGTGGGCTTTGCGGGAGGGGGACAGCATGGGACCTGAGTGTGGCCGGGGCTCTGGGTCTGGGGTCCCAGCAGCCTTCCTAGGCGAGATTGGTGGAAGGCGTGTCCGTACAGGGGTGGGCTGGGGTCCCGGTGCAGAAGGGCGCGCGAGGACCCAGGCTGGTTTTCCCGGACCAACCTTTCAGGGGGGAACCCAGCCTGGAGAGAGGGGAGCAGCTCGGAGCCGGAGGAAGGCTCCCGGCCCGGTGGGCTTGAGAAGCCGGGGAGAGTCCAGAAGCTGGGTCTGGGGGCCCCCGGCGGGCGCCGCCCGAACCCCGGCGTAACCTTGGGCCGAACTCCGCGGGGTGGGGGCGGGGGTGTGGCTGCGGCACTTTTGTTTACCCGCACCTGTGGATCAGAGGGGAAGTCGCAGGCGGCGGCCCGGCGGGGCCAGCTCCTTCCTCCCGGCCGGGCCGGGTTGGGGGCTGGGGAAGCAGGAGTGAGGCAGGGCGGGCGGAGGGTGTGGCTGGACCCCGAGATCGTTGAGGGTGCTGTGGGGGATGGGCCCGGATGCGCCAGAGGCGACGCCGGCTGCTCCTGGCGACCTGGTGCTCACCGCCGCCCTGACCCCAGAAAACCTCTTGTAGGACCCAGGCCCTTACTCCTCCTTCCCCAGATTCCCTCGTCCGACCCACCCAGTACAACGCAGGCCACGCCATGACCTCTCCCGTTTTCTCTTAAACTGCGTGCATCCACAAGTTCCTTGGAAATTTGTTTAAAACACACATGCTTCATAGGCTATCCAGCCAAGTGATGGGAAGAGGCAGAGATTTGGATCTTTTTGTTACCGTCAGACAAGTGACTGTTTCTCCCCAAAGTCAAACTGGCAGGTTGTAATTCACAGAGGAGAGCAGGAACCACGGGCAGCCAGGTCTCCAGGCTGAGTGGCAGGGCCCCCGATGGGCTGCTGATCTCCGCCTTCTCCCCACACGCGACCTGTTCAGCCGCAGGAGCCTGGAGCTCCGCGAGGCCTTCCCGAGGCACCTGCAGGCCCGGCGCAGATGAGCCGCAGTCTCCTGCCGCCTCCTGGGCAGCAGCCCGGCCACAGCAGCGAGGGGGCGGCAGCAGGCTGGCCCATCCGGAATCCATGTGTCACTGGCCTAGGCCTCCCTCCAACTCGCTGGCTGTTTGATCTGCCAAAATGGGACCAGTGAAGGTCAGAGGGAAAAGAAATGCTTAATCAGAACAGGAAAGGTTTAAAATAAAAATTCCTCCCCTCCTCCCTTCTTCCACCTGCTTCCAATAGCCAGCTCGGTGGGTGAGAATAAATGACTTACTGCTTGACCCCATGGCACTGGGCTGCCCACCTGTCTCTCTGTATTGGTGCCAACCACTTCCCCCTTCCTCTCATGCTCATCAGAAGAAAGGCACTAGATTTGAAAGTCTTCAGGACTTGCACATATAAGATTCATGGGAAAGCTTTAGGCGTGTGTTGATTTTGGTAGCCTCAGGCTTTTGTAGGGCAGATGTCCTCTAAAACCCCATTTCAGGTAGTCCTGGCTGCAGGAGGACAGGGTCAGGGAGAGAAGTAGGACAAAGAAGGCTGGGCAAGAGGGCCTGGCCCTGGGGATCTGTTGACAGCCTCTGCAGAAAGGCAGGAAGGAGGCTGCTAGCTCAGAGCCACTGCATTGCATAACTCTAGGGGTGCCACAATAGAAATGGTGCCCCCTGAAGTTGTGCAGTGCCCAGACAGTACACAGGGTCCCCGCCAGCACTACAAACATATCCCTCTTCTGCCAGAAGAAGCCCTACTTCCTGCCTAAGGGCTGAAGGCACTCTAACTGGGCCCAGTAGCAACCGGCTTTATATTTCCATTAGGCCAGCTCTTTGGAAAATATGCTCCTTGGTTCCTCAAAGGAGAGATGGGAATTTCGTTTGAACCCCTTAAGGGGTTGCAAGGTTGAACTGGGACCTTGTTCATAACCCCAGAATGGTACAGGGTCCCCCATTTGCCCCAGTAGGGTGGAGGCAAGCAGGAGGAGTGGGATACTCTTGGGGAGCAGGATTGGGAGGGAAATGCCTTATTCAGTGGTGTGGACAGAACTGAAGGGGGAACTTGAGGGAATCGTGTTGAAAGGGTCAGGAGAATGAAGAAGAGCAAGAAAACTTGGGGAGTTGCTCCACTTTGGAATTGGCCAGAGCTGGTTGAGAGGAAGCACAGCTTAGCATCTTTCTCTGAGCACCAGGATTATAGGGAAGGCAGGATTTACCAGTTGAGTAATCCTCCCCTCCAGTGGGCTCAGCGCTCTTACAGCCTGTGCCTGGGTCGATCTCTTCTAATGCTGGGTGCCCGGCTGCCAGGGAGGAGGGGATTCTGGCAGAAGAGGGGGGAGGTTGTGGACTCCGCCTGGCTCCCTGGCCTACAGATCTAGCTGTACCCTGCCCTGGGCAGTCCTGGGCTTTTCCAAGCCCTGCTCCCCGATGCTCCTACCTCCCAATTCACTCCCTGCACAACTGGGTGGAATTTAATGTAGGTCTTTGGAACAAAGCATCTAGGGCCTAGAGGGATGGACACTTGGAGGAGACAGGTCCATTACACAGCATTCTTCAGGGCAGGCTCCACAGAGCTTGGCTATGAAGAACTGACTGTTCTTTTTCTTCTTGGCTCTTCTCTACTTTGTACTCCACTGCTATGAAGTGTTCATTATATTTATGAGTGTCTCACACACTGCTTGGCACCCAGGAGGCGCACAGTTCATATAAGTTGAATCCCTGGTGCAGTGAGCATTCAATCTGCCATTAAATTAAATTAAATCAAATTAAAGCACTTTAATTTGAGTGGTCTCTTGTGCCTCTCAAGGACCTGGGAGATAGTTATTGTTACTTTACAGCCTGCCATTTTATGGTTGTAGAAACTGAGGCACAGAGAAGTAACTTACCCAAAGGTCAAATAGCTAGTAAGTAGCAGAGCTGAGATTTGAATCCAAGTCATCTTACTTAATTTTGTTTTTCAGGGAATTCTAGGCCTCACCCTTAGCGAAAGTGAGAAGGAAGGGTCTACCCTGAAGAGCAAAGTCTACTCTGGCTTGTGTCCTCTGAGCCTTCAAGGATGCCCTGAGTAGGAGTGTCACCTCCTAGGAAGGTGGGCCAAAGCCCTCAGTGTCTCCAGCAGCCTGCCTATAGCCTACTCCCCACCCAGGCCTAGCAACACTCCAGAGGCAGCTCTCCACCCAGGAGGGGCCGGGGTGCAGTGTGCTGGGACAGCTCTGGCCTGGGTGCCAGTTCGGGCTCTGCCGCTGACTGGCCCCAGGATGCTGGGCTCATCACATAACCCCTCTGAGCTTCGATTTCAGACTAGGAAACTGAAAGGGATGCATAGGTGTGAAGGCACCTTGTCAGGGGGCCGGAGGGCTTCCAGGGCAGGTACTACGCTCCTCACCCACGGAAAAACCACCAGATGGGTCCTCATTTCTGGGGCTGGCCCACACCATGCCTGTCCCTGTGAGAAAGACGTTACTGCACGTTCACTGTCACTCATTCACTGCAGATCTGAGCCCTTCCTGTATGCCAGGGACTTCATCATGATCCTGGGGTCTGGTCCAGGGATATTGTTACCTGCTGGCTAACAATATCGTGTGTTTAGGAACACCAAGAAGGCAAGTAGCAAGTAGCCACAAAGGGGCTCCCTCCTGACCACCCCTCCCTGCTTCCCACCCCACACACCTAAACCAGCGCAAGTGTGGGGATGCGCTGCGCCGATGTCTGTGGGTAAGTGTGGGTGTGTGAGAAGAACCCAAAAGTGGGTCAGGATGGATTTCATAATTGGGGTTTGGGTCCTCTGCCAGATAAAGTGACTAAAAACAAAACAAAACATATAACAACAACAACAACAATTGGGGTTTGAGAATGGGAGGGTGGGCCTTTCCCTGACCTCTCCTCCACCCCAGCTTCTAACTGGAGCTGGAGCAGTGTCAGCAGAGTGATGGGCTCTTGAACACCCGGCGAGACTCCAAGCCTGGGAAGAGAGGGAGAGAAGAGCCCTCTTTGCCTGGAGAGGCTGTCGTATGCTACTCCAGTCTTGCAGCAGCCTGAGAGGATGGGAAGCCAGCAGCCTCCCCTCCCCTTCTCAAAAAGGTCAGAAGGCTACCTGGAGCACAGAAGAGCTCTGTCCTACCCTAAGGCCCAAGGGCCAGAGAGAGCGCTCTGCTCATCTTCCCAGTGAGGGGACAGAACTAGCTGTGTGACCTTGGGGCAGCCACTTCACCTTTCTGGGCCTTGATTTTCCTGGTGGTTTAGTGGGGAGGTGAAACCAAATCATCTGCAGAGGCTTTAGCATGCTGTCACTCCAGGAAGAGCCTGGCAATGGCCTGGCCACCCACAGGTATACCCTGCTTATCCTACCACATCACTGCCACAGGCTGGGTGGCAGGTCTTTGGGTTTAAGGAAGAGATTCTCTTTTTTCTCCAGAGAAAGTACCTGTGACCAGATTAGGGGAGGGTGTATATTAGCTGGAGACCAAAAAACCTGAGAAATGGGGCCTAATGGCATCTTGGGGCAAGCACCAGGCTGAGGATACACATATCATCTCTCTTAGGCGTGGGCTGCTGTAACAAGATACCAGAGATGGGGTGGCTTAAACAACAGAGATTTATTTTATCCTCACAGTTCTGGAGGCCAGGAAGTCTAAGATCAGGATGCTGGCAGACTTGATGTTTGATGAGGGCCCTCTTCCTGGCTTACACTTTTCTCATTATAGCCTCACATGGCTGAGAGAGAGAGCATGAGCTCTATGTAGCCTCTTCTTTTTTTTTTTTGAGACAGGGTCTCACTCTGTCACCCAGGTTGGAGTGCAGCGATGCAATCCTGGCTCGCTGCAACCTCCACCTCCTGGACTCAAGCGATCCTCCCACCTCAGCCTCTCAAGTAGCTGGGATCACAGGCACACACCACCATGCCTGGCTAATTTTTGTATTTTTTGTAGACAGGGTTTCACCATGTTGCCCTTGCTGGTCTTGAACTCCTGGACTCAAGCAATCCACCCATCTCCGCCTCCCAAAGTGCTAGGATTACAGACATGAGCCACCATGCCAGCCTCTAGCCTCTTATACAGACCCCGATCTCATCATGAGGGCCCTACCCTGATGGCTTATCTAAACTGAATCCCTCCCCCAAGGCCCCGCCTCCTAATCGACTCCCATTGGAGGTCAGGATTTCAGCATATGGGTTTAGGGGGACACAAACATGCAGTCCATAACCCCGTCTCTGCGCGTCCCCTTGCAGGAGCAATGTGGGTCTTCTAAGAGTTGTGGATGGGAAAAATGTATGCCCAGGCCTATGCCTGGATACACAGTTTAGATACCACTGTGCCCAGCCTCAGTGTGCAGACCTGGCCCAGCTGTGGCTCTTGAAGTGTGCCAGCCTCTGACCGCCCAAGGGCTTGGCCAGCATCCAGTTGCAGGTGTGGCTCCTTCCTTGGGGTTCCTGCAGCATTTATTGGCCATAACTCATTTGGCACAGGTTGGATGCTGCCTCATAGCATCACTTACACTGCGGGCTGTATCTTCAGAGTCCTTCTGCTGGTATTTGTAATGTGTGTTTGTCACATTCCTCCCATCTTGATCCCCTGAGGAGAGGGTCTGGGAACAGTCAGCCTTGTGTACCTTACCACCCCATCCCCAGAGCATTGCATGGGGTGTTTGGCACACAGTAGGTGCTCAATGTAAATGTGTGCACTGTGGCATGTTAGAGCCAGACAGGATCTCATCCAGCCCGTTCTCTGCACCCCTCCCTCTCCTCTCCAAGTAGCAGTTCTGTGAGTTCAAGTAAAGAGGGGCTGGGGCGCTGGTCTGACTGTGCTGGTGATTTGGGGAGATCTCTTCCTCTTCCGGAACCCCAAGAGGTTGGGACAAACACAGCAACAAGCCCAGCTCCCTGAATTTCAGTGATTCATTTGTGGGATAAAGGAGTGAATGATAAAATGAAGGACGACTGTCCCCGGGTCTCCCTGTCCTTCAGCCCTCCGTGCCTGTCCCTGGCTACAGCCAGTCTCCCACTTTATCCGTGGAGAGGGTGCTCTGAGCCTCTTCCCCACTCCCACACCTTATTATGCCCACAGAGTGGGCCAGCCACCTATCAGACATGTGGATGGTGGGGACAGGGCTCCCTCAGGTAGAGAACAGATTCTGTAGGGTGGGGCGTCCAGCCCCCTCCTGCTGTCTTCCCCAACACCTGCCAGTCGGTCAAGGCTGCCCTGTATAGAAGGACAAGCCAGGCCCGGCTGGTGTCTTACCTCTGCCTGGATGCAAACAGCTTGCTCCTTCCCTGACCCCTTGTCCCCAGGCACAGGGCAGAGGACGTGAAGGGTCTGAAATCGTTCGGGCTCCTATTCTGCTCATCTCCAAGTTCTCAGTTTGGAAGAACTGGGGGAGCAGAATCCTGGAGACTCAGAAGCACTGAGCCCCACATTTCACAGGTGAAGAAACAGGGCCAGAGAAAGGGCAGGCACCTGCAATCCCACTCTTCTCGTGGTCCAGGGCTCTTCGCCTGCACCACGGCCTGTGGCTCAGCTCCAGCCCTGGGGTCTCCCTCAGACCTCCTTGGGCTTGAATTCTGACCCCCACCCCCATGTTCCAGAAGGGAAGCCAGGGTCCTGAGGCAGCTCAGAACACAGCCCCGGGCCCCTCACACCTCCCACTGTTCTCTGCCCTTTATGCACTATTGGGGCCACCGCCTGGAGCAGGGACCAAGGACTAGGGCAGCCACCAAGATGCCACTGGACCAGCAGGGAGGTCAGGCCCCGGGCATCAGGTGGGTGTTGGCGCAGGCATACCTGAGCCCAGGCCCAGCCCGGCTCCTGGCACGCAGGGAGTGATGATAAGCACATTTTTGCCCTCCAAGGAAATTCCTCTGAGGGCAGAGGAGGTGGGAGGCCAGAGTCTTCTAGATGCCTGTCTCCTTCTGTTTATCCAGGCCTATCACAGCCTCTGGCGCCCCCTCTAAGAGAGGCGCAAGTATTTAATGACTGGCCCCTCTGCCCCCCGCCCCTTCCCAGCCACCCCCACCCCCTTGCAGGGACACTGCCTCCCCAGGTGCCCTCTCCCAGGTGTGTGATGAGGTGTTAATCCTCAGTGGAGGAGGATCCCAGGTGTCCCCACTGGGCCCCACCTTGCTCTTTTCTGGGTTCCTCTCTCTGTGCCCTGTGGCTATTTCCAGGGAGGGCAGGAGGAGGCCACAGAGGCAAGCTTCTCTCCAGTCCTGGGCCTTCTTCGGTGGACTGGCCTCCATCACAGGCTCCGTTGCCTGAGGAATGAGGCCAAAATAATGGCAGGTACAGGGCCTCTCAGAGGCTGAGCCAGGCCTGGCCCACTTCCATTTTTAGAGATTCTTGATCTATTAAAAAATGAAGAAATGCCGTAACAGGGTTAGGGAAATTGTGGTGTATTCAGTCTTATGATGACTGTCTTCTTTCCGTCCTGTCGCTGTGCCTCTGGCTGTGTGTCCTCAAGTAGAGACAATGTCAGATGTCCATATTGAGGCACCTTGTAACACTGAGACCCTACAGAGCCTCTGCCCAGCCCTGCCCCTAGGCTCCCCAGGTGTGTGCCAGAGAACCCGGGGTTCAGGCGTCCTGTCTTGTGTCTTTTGAAAGTACGGAGCTTCAGTTCACAAAGTGCTCCTGCAGACATGATTGCCTGGGTTCTTCTGCAGCTCAGAGGGGAAGGCAAGGGGGTCATCCTTATTTTACAGCCAAGGAAGCCAGTCCAGCAAGGGAAGTGACTCACTTGCTGGCAGTCAGTGGCAAGGCCAAGCAGGAGCCCAGGCCCCCGAGTCCTTGGTGGTGAGGGGTGTAGGGGGTGAGGTCTCCCTGTCACACTGTGCTGCAAAGAAGCAGGTGGATCTTGACCCCATAAGCCAGGGTCTGGAGGGCTGCTCTTCTTTGCTGATTCGCTGCTGGGTCCCAAGCTTCACACCAGATGGAGAAGCTGGGAGAGATTGGGTTAATTCAAGCTGTGAAGTGAGCGGGTGATTTGGGTGCTAATTAAAATGACAGGAAGTAAACAGCACTTGGAAACACCCAGCATGTGCCCCCTAAGCCCGACTAGGCCTGCGCACTCACTGCTGTCTCCCCCAGCTTGGCTCAGTGGGCACCGTCTCCATGGCAACTGAGCTGCGCTGCAGAGATCAAAGCTGAAGATGGGTTAGCTCCAAACCAGCCGAACCAGGGGTCGTGTGAAGGGGTTTCTGAAAAATGCCTGGAGAATGGGGGCCCCCAGGTGTCTTCCCCTTCCACCGCCAGACCCTCCTCTCCTGGCTGCAAAACTCCCTGCCTAGGACTTGAAGCAGAGTTGGTGTGGTAGGAGAAACCACCTGTGGGCTGGGATTGGGCCCCCTGGGACCCACCCCTGGCCTAGGACTTTTTTCATCAGCTAACATTTATGGAGTGCTGGTTAGGGGCACGGATTCTGGACTCACAGTTCTGGGTGCAGCACTCTTCTCCTGTGCGATTGCTGTGTGACCCTGCCTAAGTCACTTAACCTCTCTGAGCCTCAATTTTATCATCTGAGACATGGGGATAATAATAGTAATGTTTCTTAGAGCTGTTGTGAAGAGGAAACAAGCCAGTGAATGTGAAGTGTTTAGCATAATGCTTGCCACGTGGTAGTTGCTATAAAGATGTCAGCTATTGTTAGGAGCGTGTATTACTAGGTACTAGATGTTGGGCATAGAGAGAAGAAATTTACATGGTCTCTGCTCTCAAGGAACTGGCTATCTAACTAGGGCGGAGTGAGGCAGAGGCGACATTGCCTGGTGTCGCTGGAGCAATGGTAGACTTCTGTGAGGCACGGCTGGCCTGAAGGATAAGGAGTGGGGCCCGAGAAGATGATGGCTGAGCTGGGTTTTGGGAGACGAGTAGAAGTTCTGGGGCTGATGTGAACTTGCATTCTGGATGGAGAAGGCGGTGCTGAGGTTTGGCCATGCTGGAACCTTGCAGGAAGGACCTGGAGCTGGGGTAGAAGAGAAGATGGAATTTGTTCTGTAGGTGACTGGGAACCCGTGAAAGGCTTTCAAAATATAATACGTATTACATTTTTTATTATTTTAAAAATTTATTTTATTTTTATTATTTATTTATTTATTTATTTTTTTGAGACGGAGTCTCACTCTGTCGCCCAGGCTGGAGTGCAGTGGCGTGATCTCGGCTCACTGCAAGCTCTGCCTACCGGGTTCACGCCATTCTCCTGCCTCAGCCTCCCGAGTAGCTGGGACTACAGGCGCCCGCCACCACACCCAGCTATTTTTGTATTTTTAGTAGAGATGGGGTTTTACCGTGTTAGCCAGGATGCTCGATCTCCTGACCTCGTGATCCGCCCGCCTTGGCCTCCCAAAGTGCTGGGATTACAGGTGTGAGCCACCGTGCCTGGCCTATTATTTATATTTATTATGATTATGATTATGTTTTTTCCCTTTATGACAAAGTAATATATGTTCATTGCAGAAATTTTGGGGAAAGTTGGAGAAAAGCAGAAAGATGTCAGAATTCTCTGTATTCCTACCCAGCAGAGGAAATGACTGTTACCATTTTGGTATAAATCCTTTTCACCTACTCACTTTCTTTTTCCCCAAAATGAGATCAAACTGTATATTCAGTTTCAAAGAGAGAGAGACCGGGTCAGAATTGTGTTCTGGAAGGATCCAGGTGGCCGCAGCAGTGTGGAAGATAGTGGGAGGAAGGAGACCCTCAGGAGGCGCTGCAGTTTTTTGGGTTGGGGTGGTCTGGGCCGGTGGGTGTAGGGCAGGGAGGGCAAGTGAGAGGGATTTGGGAGGGGAAGGGGCAGGACAGTCTTTGGGTTGGCGAGGGTGGCACGGTGAGCGTGCTTGGAACGGGCCTGGAATTGGAAGCAGGAGCCTGGGTTCTCCCAGGGCCGGCCTGCTCCTCAGCACATCTTGTATCGCTTTGTGTGAGGCACCCTCGGAGGGAGGAAGAATGGCTGTTCGTTTTCATCCCAGAGGCCCTGTGTTTGGGGTGAAGACACCCAAGAACATAAGCAAAATATTAGACATAAGCACAGAGCGGGAGGGACCTAAGTCCTGATGGCTGGCCCAGTGGTCTCTAAGCTGCCTGCCTAGAGCCAGCACAGAAGCCTGGCCCGAGCTGGGTACCACCCATGAGATTTCAGGGGTCTCGGGTAGCATGTGCGTGCTGGAAGGTTTAAAAAGCTCCTTGGGGAAGGGCATAGTGGCTCATGCCTGTAACCCCAGTGCTTTGGGGGGCTGAGGCAGGAGGATCACTTGAGCCCAGGAGTTCGAGATCAGCCTGGGCAGCATATCAAGACCCTATCTCTATGAAAGAAACCACCACAACGAAAATTAGACAGGCATAGTGGCACATGCCTGTGGTCCCCGGTACTTGGAAGGCTGAGGTGGGAGGATCGCTTGAGCCTGGGAGTTCGAGGCTACAGTGAGCTATGATTGCACCACTCCATTCCTGCCTAGGTGACAGAGCAAGACTCTGTTTCAATAAATAAATAAAAATAAAGAGCTCCTTGGCTGATTCTAAGGTGCAGTCACCACTGAGGTCCTCAACAGCGAGGAAGTGACTTCTTTGAGGAAACGCCATGGGCCAGGCTGAAAGTGGACTCCTGGTCCAATGCCCTTCTATGTCTTCTCTCTGCCTCCTCCTCCTCAGTGCAGTTGCTCGTCCTCTGTTAAGGAGAGAGACTCTAACTTGTGCGGTGGGAGGGGGTGATGGGGAACCCTGACTCAGCTCCTCTTTTGTCTTGCCATCTCTGGCCAGTTGCTCTGCCTCTCTGAGCCTTTGTTTTCTCCTTTCTTCTGGTGTTGATCCTATTGGCTCTGACTACTTCACAGGACTGTGAGGATAAAAGGCAGACCCATCCAAATGCCTGGAGAGAACTTACTCTAAAAGCACCATGCAGGCTGGTTGCAGTGGTTCACGCCTATAATCTCAGCACCGTAGAGTCTAAGGCAGGAGGATTGCCTGAGCCCAGGAGTTCAAGACCAGCCTGGGCAACATGGCGCAAGACCCCATCTCTATTAAAACTTTTTTTTAAATTAAAAGCTTTACTCATATAGATAGGTAGATAGATAAGCGTATATAAGCACCATGCAATACAAGCCATGGGCTCTTCCAAATCCCCATTTTCCAGGTGAGGTTGGCAGCAGAGCCACCTGCCACCACTCTCAGGTGTAGAATGGGGCCTCTGTTTCCTGAGAAGCCCCAGGTGCCCTGATCAGACTATTTCTAACAACTGCTAATGAGCCCACTAGGGTGCCATAAATAGACACCCAACACTGCACGGAAAGGCATTATTTGCACTTGCCAACAAACACCTTTTTTTCAGCTTAAAGATGGCGCCAGCCCACACCTGGCCTCAGGGACCCCTCAGTGTGTCCCTGGGTTTTACCCTCAGAGTGGCCGCTCCCAAGCTGCCCAGAGGACTTCCTCGTCATTCCTCCCCACAAGACCCCCTAGGGGACTCTCCTCGTACCCGCTCTGGTCTCTGCTATCCCCATGGTGGCCTCTCCCTCTCCACTTTTTTGGGGTTCCTCATGTGGCATCTCTGTCCCCCATTTCCCCCACTCGCAGTCCGGGGTCTGTTCTCCATCATAGCAGCTTTGATTTGTTAAGTGCTTCCTGGACCCCAGGCACCCCGCAGGTGCCATCTGCTTTAATCTCTGAGTAGCCCTGGGAGATAGGCACTGAGCCCCTCGAGGTCGGGTGCTTGCCCAAGGTGCACTGGTCGGGGGAAGCCTGGGGATCTGCAGGACCCCAGGGCCTTGCTCTCCTCGTCCCTCTCTGGCTGGCTGCCTTTGCTCTCCTGGGAGTGAGGGTCCTGGAATCCAGATCCACCGGGGCCCCTCCATCCTGCCCGCCCAGCCTGGCCACAGCAGAGGCAAAAAGCTGAGGCTGGAACCTGGGGCAGTGCTTTGCACAGAAGGGGCTCCCTCCCTGCCAGCTGAGTCAGGAGGGGAGTGGGGGATGGCGGAGCAGCTGGGGAAAGCCCCTTTCTTAGAACTCCCACGCCATCCCCACTTTCCCCCAAATTTCTAATCATAAATTCTTGATCTTGACCTTCGAGAATCCACTGTGTACTGAGTCCCAAAAATTCCACTCATAGCCTGGTTGGAGGTTAAGGCAGCAGGGTTGGGCCAGAGGGTGGGAGTGAGCCGATGGGTGCCAGGGGCCTCAGATGACGCCCAGGGGCTGGAGGCGCCTTCCCTACACCCACTCTGGGGCAGGTGGGTTATAGGCACACAGATCTTGTTGGTTGAGGGCAGGTATGGTTGAGGGCTCATACCTCTCTCCCAGAACCCAGCCATTTCCCGTCACCTGCACAGCCCTGGGGGATGATGGGTACAGATGGGAAGACCCCAGCTGATGGAGACCAGTTGCCACTTTTGTCCCAACTCTTGTCGTCGTGGCCTCAGCAGCTACACCTCTCTTGGCCTCCCTCCATCTCCTGTGGGGTGGACCCCCAGCAAAGGACCTCTGCACCCCGAGGAGCTCCTGGAGAAGGCTTCGTTGGTTTTAGCAAACGAGGGAAGTGGTGCCTGCAGCCTCCCCAGAGGCTTGCCTGGGGGCTCAGGAGCGCTCAGGTCAAGCCTGAGGGATGGGGTGAGTGCTGGGCCAGGTGCCCCACAGGCTCCCAGGAAGCACCCCTGCAGCCTTCCTCTGTCTGCTCCTGGGCCCAGGGACTGCGGGACTCTCGGCTGCTAGGACAGGTACGTGTGGGCCAGGTGTGGGCCGAGCAGAGGGGTGGGGAAGAGGCTCAATGAGAGAGACAGAGGAGAGAGGGACATAGGAACACACGGGGAGGCACGTGAAAGCAAGAGGAAGAAGGAGAGAGAGGGAGAGAGCCGCCCTGGGCTCTCACGGGAAAAGTCTGCGGTCCTCCCGCCCTCCCCCTCCTTCCCGTCTCCTGCTGCCTCCTTCTCTCACTGCGGAAGAGGCAGGAAGGCCAGCCTGAGGGAGAGCCTCGAGTGTGAAACTGGAGGCTGCTCACAGAGTGGGTTTTGTTACCTCGTTTCTGGATAAAAACCGTCTGGCACTGGGTGAACAATGTCCTTGTTAGTGTCCTTGTTTTCCTACTGTCACTACACACGTGTGTGCATATGTCCACCTGTGCATAAATGAGGATGTGCATACACACAAACACGCCTGCACACACACGCTACATAATACAGACCTGTGAGTGTGCATGGGTGCACCTGGGTCTGCATAAATGCACACACACGTGCAGAAGCATGCACTTGGGTCTATGTCTGTGCACACCGCGTCTTTCTCGGTGGTGATGCCAACCACTTGCTCGGGTCTGGCCCCTTCTGGCCTTTGTCCAGGAGGCCTCACCCTGCCTGCTCTGACGCTTGCCAGCTTCCAGGGGAGGCTTCAGAAGCCTGAAGGCCTTGGGATTTCAAAGCCCTTTAGGCACCCTTCTGTGTGCCCACTGCTGCATGCATGTGGGTGCCCTTTGGTGCCATGGCCCCACGCCCTTTTCCCCCAGGCCTGACAGCTCTGCTCACCCCTGCACATCTCTGCTCCTTTGGTCTAGGGCAGAACTCAGGATGAAGGGGGCAGCTGCACGTAGCTTCTCATGCCCCTCTCCCCCCAGCTCCCAGAGTTCCTCCTGGAGCCCCACGCAGAGGAAGCGGGCAGCTGGTCCTTGTCACTGCCAGCCTGCAGGCCTGGGAGGCCCCCTCCTTGCCTGCCTGGCAGAGTTTCCACCAGGAGTGCCCTCGGACTGTTTGGTGTGTTTTAGCAACTGTCTCTGCCCCGTAGGGGAAAGGGAGGAAGCCAGATAAGTTGAGCGTTCTTGCCAGGGAGCTGGGTCGGGTGGGAGGTGCTCTGCCTCTGGCCACTCTGTGGTCCACGGGCCTGAGAGGTCCCTGCAGCCGGATCAGGGTGAGAAGGTCTCCCTTGTGCCTTAGGCCTCAGAGAGTGTGTTGTAGCAAGAAAAGTGGTCTGTGCTGGGCATCGGCAGACCTGGGTTGTGTGACGAGAGGACCTGGGGTCAGGTCATCTGTCTCTGGGCTTTCTCCTGCACAAAGAGGGGGCTGGGCCAGGTGACCTCGTAGGACCCTTTCTGGGTCCTCTGCCTCTGAGGGTTTGAAGCTGAATCGTGATAACTGGGGAAGCCTCATCACAGGCATGGCTTCCTTCCTTACTCCGTGTACCAGCTGAGCCCTGCAGAGATGTCAGACCTTGAGCAAAAAGCGTCCCTTTGCAGACTGGATGAGGGCATGGTGGGCAGAAGTCAGGAGAGGAGACTGACAAGGAAGGGGCCTTGGCAGGAGACAGACAGTGCACCGTTTCTCAGGCAGTTTCTGAGACACCCAGGGCGCAGGCATGAAAAGCTCTGTTCCTGTGCAGCGTGGGCACCTCAGACATCTGTCCTGGTGGTGGGGCTGGGGCTGGGCTGGGAACGGAGTGGGGGTGCTCCACCCTCTCAAAGTCACGGGCCCCTGCTACTCCTAAGGCCAGTCTTAAGCTCTGTGGTGAAGACATAAGAATACTGGCCTCTTATTGGGGTTCCTGGGGGTCAGAGGAACACAGCCATCGAAGGCCATTGCTTGGCCACATGATGAGGCGGGGGACCCCAGGAACACCAGAGGGCCTCACACTGATATCCTCGTCTTTCTCCCTTTCTCCTCCTGCTCCGTTTTCCATGGCCTGCTGCTGTTCCCTGATCTCCAGGAAGTGGAGGTGAGTACTGCCCGGGGCCCCACTCTGTGTGGTCTCTGTAGAGCACACCCCCTCCCCTCCTGTCCCTCCACACCCTCACTCTGACTTGCCTTCCCTGCCAGCCTCCAGTGTGGCATGGGGGCAATCAGGAGCTCATGGGAGAGGCTGGAAAGGATTCTGGACATGGGTTTATAGGGATAGAGGTGTGGGGGAGGCAGCTGGCAGGGCCTGGGTGGACAGGGGTCAGCCACCAGGATGACGGCCATTGGCACATGACATCACTGGCCCAGGCCTCTCCTTGGCCCCACAGTTGAACCTCTGGGATATGGATCTTAGCCTTTCCCTTCTCCCTTGTCCCTGTCTGTCCTCTAGGATGACTATATCAAGAGCTGGGAGGACAATCAGCAAGGAGATGAAGGTAACATGACTCTCCCGGCGGGGGAAGGTGACTGACACGTGTGAAGACTTGAGACCAGAGGGCAAGCCCTGAGCCTGCTTGGGGGCTCCTTGAGCAGCCAGGCCCCAGTGAGAATGGGACTTCTGAGCTCAGGAGCTCTAGTTATCAAGGGCTGCTGGAGGGAGAGGCCTCCCAGCTCAGAAGTGGGGCTGGAGGTTCCTGGGTTCTCCCAGGTGACCTGTGTCCTGACTTTGTACCCCTGCAGCCCTGGATACCACCAAGGACCCCTGCCAGAAGGTGAAGTGCAGCCGCCACAAGGTGTGCATCGCCCAGGGCTACCAGCGGGCCATGTGCATCAGTCGCAAGAAGCTGGAGCACAGGTGAGAGGTTTGGGGAGGTGGGAGCCCTGGAGGGGGTGTGTTCAAAGAGCAAGGGCTCAACTGACCCTCTTCTTATGAATTAGCCATCTACTGCTGTTAAATAAATTGTAAAACTTAGTGCTTAAAGCAGCAAATATGTATTATCTCACATCATTTCTGAGGGTTGGAATCCAGAAGTGGTTCTCTTAGATGGTTCTGGCTCTGGGTCTGTCTTGAGGTTATAATCAAGGTGCTGGCTGGGGCTGTTTCATCTGAAAGCTTGTCGGGCTGGAGGATCCACTTCTAAGCTCAGTCTTATGCTCTTGGTGGGAGGCCTCAGTTCCTGGTCATGTGGACCCCTCCATAGGGATGCTCGAGTGTCCTCAGAACATGGCGGCTGCCTTCATCTAAAGTAAGTCATTCAAGAGATGAACGAGGAGAAAGCCACACCATATGAGAACAATTACCAAACACTGTGGGATCCAGGGAAAGTCACGTCTCCTTTTTGGGCCTTGATGTAGTATCTCTAAGACAAATAGGTTAGACCATATAATTTGAGTTTCCTTTCAGCTCTGACATGCAGTGACTTCATGAAATATTTAAGGTGGTAGCTTGTGAGAGATTGTAGCTTGCAGAGGAGAAAGGAGTGAGGGACATTTAAGGAAGCCTTAGCTCCAGCTGGGTGCAGTGGCTCCTGCCTGTAATCCCAGCACTTTGGGAAGCCGAGGCAGGTGGATCACCTAAGGTCAAGAGTTTGAGACCAGCCTGACCAATATGGTGAAACCCCATCTCTACTAAAAATACAAAATTAGCTGGGCATGGTCGCTTGTGCCTGTAGTCCCAGATACTCGTGTGGCTGAGACAGGAGAATTGCTTGAACCTGGGAGGCGGAGGTTGCAGTGAGCCGAGATCACGCCACTGCACTCTAGCCTGGGTGACAGAGTGAGACTCCATCTCAGAAAAAAAAAAAAAAAAAAAAGGAAGTCTTAGCTCCAGCCCAAGGACAAGGCTCTGCCTGGCTCCAAGACCCTGGAAAAAGTTCCAGTTCCCTCCCTTCTTTCCTGAATCATAGAAGATGAAAGATGGGGTTGCAGTCTTAGAAGGCTGCAGGGGCGTGGCCGGTAATGTAATACATGAAGAGTCCTTGGTCACGGGCCACTCTGTGGAGCACAGGCATGGTGGAAAGCAGGCAGCTGCTTCTTGGCCCTGGTCTATTACAGCGATGTAGGAATGCAGGTCCAGGACTCCCATGCTTCCATTTTTCAAAGAAAGGCCAAGAATCCAGGTATTTATGTGAGCTCTCCCATTTGGTAAACGTTAGTGCATAAATAACTCAATTAAAAAAAAAAAAAAAACAACACTTGGTGGCCAAGTATGGCCCAGAGGTCATCAGTTTGCAACCTCAGATTTGGTCTGACCCCCTAAGTGAAGTGTGACTCCCTTTTACCCCTGGCTGTCAGACCTGGAGTTGCTACCTGAAGGCCCCACGGGACTCAGTGACTCCTAGAAGAAGAGAAGCTGGGGGAATTTATGCCCTGCTCAGTTGGTTCCATCCTTCTGAGCTGGAGGAGGGTCTGGCAGCAGTGTGGGGAGTGTGGGGAGGGGCAGGAAGGGGCTGATCTGCTGGAGATTGCTGCTGCCTTCCTGTTGGAACAGGTCTCCTCAGCCCTCCCTTCCCCTGCTCCTTCCTCATTGTCACCTCCACCCTGGTGTGCTCCCCACCCTCTCCTGTAGGATCAAGCAGCCCACCGTGAAACTCCATGGAAACAAAGACTCCATCTGCAAGCCCTGCCACATGGCCCAGCTTGCCTCTGTCTGCGGCTCAGATGGCCACACTTACAGCTCTGTGGTGAGGAGCCCGGGTCCCAGGTAGGGTGGGGGTGGAGTCACCTGAGGCCACAGGAAGCAGAAAGGATGACCCAGCTGGGGCCTCCGGAGGGGTTTCCAAGACTGAGGTGGGGCCAGATGGCAAGGTCAGTGCATTCAATGCAGCCAGCGATACTGGGGCTACCTGCAGCCCTGGCTGGGACTACCTGAGAGTTGGAGCCAGACCCTGTCTGTCCCTGACCTCGGACAGGTGCAGGTGGGGAGTGGGGCCTGGAAGAGACACTATGGTCAGGTAACTGCAAGTCAAAGGAACTGAGGGAAGACCTCAGCCAAGTGTGGATGGCTGTGGAAGAAGGAGCTCTGGCATCCAATTGTTAGGGGGTGAAGAAAGGAGGATTTCCACAGGGAGGTGCCAGCGTTCACCAGTGAGCAGGGGCCTTCTGGGGCAGCAGGAAATCATCCTCCATAAGAAGGCGATGGAAGAAGGAACGGATTGGGAGAATGAATTTGCACCTTATGTGGATTTTTGTGAGGATTTCAGGAGACAATATTTGAGAAAGCATTTAAAAAATTTTAGGCTGGTCACGGTGGCTCACGCCTGCAATCCCAGCACTTTGAGAGGCTGAGACGGGTGGATTGCTTGAATCCAGGAGTTTGAGACCAGCCTGGGGAACATAGTGAGATCCTGTCTCTACAAAAAATACAAAAATTAGCTGGGTGCGGTGGCGTGTGCCTATGATTCCAGCTATCTGAGAGGCTGAGGGGGAGTCTAGGAGTTCGAGGCTGTAGTGAGCCATGATTGCACCACTGCACTCCAGCCTGGGTGACAGAGTGAGGCCTTGTCTCAAAAAAAAAAAAAAAAAAAAGTAACATAGAAATGCAGGTGCTGATAATGAATGTTTTTACTGGCAACAAGGAGTCGGGAATTGCTTGGTTTAGGAGGGCACTGACAGCTGGCTTGGGGTGGGTGCCAGGGCTGAGGGGCCTTCTTGGAGTGAGATGCAGATTTCAGTCACCCGCTGTGGGTGATGATTGACATTGCTGTGGGGATGAGGTCATCCAGGGAGAAGAAAGGGAGGAGAGAGAGAGAGAATGAGCAAGAGGCCAGGGCAGAGGCTGCATTTAGGAGATGAGAGAGGTGCAGGGGAGCTGGCAGAGCTGGCAGAGGCGGGGAGGAGAAGAAGAGGAGCTAGTGTCCCACAACCCAAGGCCAGGGCGAGATCTGGGCCGGACGCTGCAGTGCGGTCCGGTCCAGGGGTCACGCTGTCTTTTAGGGAGGTGGACGTCGGCAGGAAGTCTGGCTTTCATCCCAGCTCATGGCCTTGGGCAAGTCACTGGGCCTCTGTGTGCCTTGCTGTTCTCTGCTGAGCAGGAGAAACCCAAGCCTCCCAAGTGAGATAATGTTGTTGAGCGCTGTGATGACCCGCTTCCCATTAGCAGCCACCCCATGAGAAGAAAGAGATATGACCAGGAGAAAAGGCCCTGGTCAGAACCTGGCTTTAGCAGGCAGCTGTGGCAGAAGCAGTTCTTTGCGAAGGCCGAGGAATTGTTAGATGCTCCATAGGCGGTGCTGTGTCCTATCAGGAGAACTGAGAAAAGTCCACTGGGGTGATTGTGGGGAGATCACTGAGGGAAGGGCTGATGGCTGATAACAGAGGGACCAAGGAATAGGCCATGAGAGCCAGGGGGGCAACAGACAGCTAACACAGGGGAGGGGCGACAGGGGCAGGGGAGGGGAGACAGGTGTCCTGGGAGGGACAAATCCTCAGAGAGGGCCGAGCAGGTTCATGGGAGCCTGCGTGGCTAGGACCAGCTCTGGGCCCTGCTTCCCGGGCCTTGCTTCTCTCCACCGTGCACCTCAGTCTGCAGAGGAACCAAGAGGACCCTTCAGGCTGTTCATGGGCACTCCATGGGGGGAGGCAGATGTGGCTGCCATGGGAGGCTTGAGGGTGTCCCCAGCTGTGGGGACCCCTGGGGTAAGCCCTCAGTCCTCTGTTCCACCTTTCCCCGTGTGCAGTGTAAGCTGGAGCAACAGGCGTGCCTGAGCAGCAAGCAGCTGGCGGTGCGATGCGAGGGCCCCTGCCCCTGCCCCACGGAGCAGGCTGCCACCTCCACCGCTGATGGCAAACCAGGTGAGGAGAGGGCTGGGCCACCAGGCTGGGGGTGCTGAAGGGCCACCTGGCACCTCCATCAGGGCTCTAGGGTGGTAGAAGAGGTGTGCAGAGCAAGAGGGAAGTGGCAAAAATGCAGAAAGCTTGAGGGAGCTGTGAGGTCAGAGGCCCAGATTAACACAGAGCAGGAGGCTTGGGCTCAGCCCTCGTTTCTGCCCTGGGTGCCTGGAAGGTGGGCAGAGGGAGGGACTCAGTCACAAGGAACCTGGGCTGTGTGTTTTTCATGCCAGGAAGGAGCAGGTGGTGGGAAATGGGAGAGGACTCAAGAGGAAGCCCCTGATTTCCACCTTCCCTTCTGCTGCTGCCTCCCTGACCCCTCCCCAGCCTCCTGGCCTGCAGGGCAGGACCCCAGACTGAGATCGAGCCTCTGTTGCTCCACTGCACATTCGCCCTCCATGCCTTGTCTCTGTTCTGCAGAGACTTGCACTGGTCAGGACCTGGCTGACCTGGGAGATCGGCTGCGGGACTGGTTCCAGCTCCTTCATGAGAACTCCAAGCAGAATGGCTCAGCCAGCAGTGTAGCCAGCCCGGCCAGCGGTAGGAAGCTTGCTGCTCTGCCTGGAGGAGGGAGGGAGATAGGGAAGGGGCCGAGGACACAGGTGTATGCTGGGCCAGCCCACCCTTGTTCCTTCCTGCCGGACTCGGGGCCCTACCATCTGGGCCCCAAAAGAACCTTCACCCTGAAGAAGTCAGCTTCCACCAGAGCAGGAGGGATACCGGTTAGCTAGTAGGAAGAACTTAACATGGGTGGAGAGAGCTTAAACCCTGACATGGGTAGCCCAGGGAAAGCAGGAATTCTTTTCCCCGAAGGGCTTTCAGAACAGGGTTTTGAATGGTTCAGGCATAGTCCTATGTGGAGGTGGAAGGAAGGACCTTTGGCCATTCTCGAGTTTCTCAATCCCATGGTTAGATTCCAAGCTGCCCAGACCCAGAACAGAGGGCTGGGGCTGACGGCGAGGTGGAGGGATGGAGGGCTGGAGAAACGGCTGAATAGCCAGATGAAGCGTGCCTGAACCTGATCTTTTCCCAGGGCTGGACAAGAGCCTGGGGGCCAGCTGCAAGGACTCCATTGGCTGGATGTTCTCCAAGCTGGACACCAGTGCTGACCTCTTCCTGGACCAGATGGAGCTGGCCGCCATCAACCTGGACAAGTATGAGGTCTGCATCCGTCCCTTCTTCAACTCCTGTGACACCTACAAGGATGGCCGGGTCTCTACTGCTGAGTGGTGCTTCTGCTTCTGGAGGGAGAGTGAGTGCGGCCCCTCTCCCAGGCCCCTGCCTCACCTGTGTGGGCTCTACCCGAAGTTCCAGGCTCTCTTGGGAAGTCAGAGTAGCTCTTTCTTGGCTACGTCCCCAGGCCCAGCACTTTCCCAGCTTGCCCACTTCCTGTACTCCCTTAGGGCTTCATTCCTTAAGGCCCAGGGAAGCCAACACTTTCAGCTCCCTTCCTTGGCAGGCTCCCAGGTGGATCCAGATTTTGTGGGTCCTGAAGCTTATATACTTTTGGAGGTCTTCTTTAAGAACGAGTTAAAAAAAAAAATCCCAGCACTTTGGGAGGCCAGGGTGGGAGGATCATGTGACCCAGGAGTTGGAGACCAGCCCAAACAATACAGGGAGACCTTGTCTCTATGAAAAAAAAAAAATAGCCAGGCATGGTGGCATGCATTTGTGGTCCCTGCCACTTGAGAGGCTGAGGTGGGAGGATTGCTTGAGCCTAGGAGGTCAAGGCTACATACAGTGAGCTGAGATTGTGCCAGCGCACTCCAGCCTGAGCAACAGAGCAAGAACCTATAAAAAAAAAAAAAAAAAGAAGGAAAGAAAGAGTATGAAAAATAACAAATATAAACTTTCTGGGGCCCCTCAGAGGGCTTGGGAAGAGGCTGTACAAGTGAGGGTCTTAGAGCTGAAGATGCATTTGCTTCTCGGTGATTCTTCTTTTGGGCACATCTTAAATTTTGTGCCACCAATCAGTGATTACATACGTTGTCATCAGCCTTAGAGATGTGATGAAATTTCTCAGCTGAATATACCTGAAACCAGAGCTTTCAAACTAGAGTCATCTCAGGAAATTGAGGTCCCCAGGGCTCACCTGACCTGTGCGGCCAGAGCTGGGGAAGCCCTGGTGTTCCTCACTGGATGGTTCTCCCCATCTTGGTGGGGGATCGGCAGTCAGGGCCCAAAGCTTCAGCCCGGGCCCCACCATACACTAGTCAGGGACCCCCAGCAAGTGACCAAATCTTTCTGAGTTCTCCTTCTTCATCCGCATCAGGAAATTACAATACCTGTCTTGGAGCCTGTTGTGAGGATGAGCCAAGAAAATCTGTGCAGAGCACCGTGTAATTCACAAATCCCTCTGCAAATGCGTGGTATTGTGATCTGTTTCACCACTCTGACTGCCCAGCTCTCCTGCGACCTGCATCACTCCAGCACTTTGACTTTCTGGGCCTTTGAAGGCCACTCCATCCATTCTGTACAGCAGCTTTCTTGGGCAGGAGGCTGGGAACTGTCCTCATTTTACAACCAGGCAGTCTTCCAGCTTGGAGAGGTGGGGACTTCCCAAGGTTGCAGACAAGTTAGAGGCTGGCTGCTAGTTACAGTCATGTGTCACTTAACGAGGGGGATACATTCTGAGAAATGCATCATTAGGTGATTTCGTCACTGCGCAAGCATCACAGGAGTACTTACACAGACCTTGGTGGTGCGGCCTCCTGTGCACCTGGCCCATTGCTCCCAGGCTACAACCTGTGCAGCATGTTATGTGCTGAATACTGCAGGCAGTTGTAACACAATGGTAAGCATTTGTGCATCTAAACATAGCTTAACCGAGACCGGGCATGGTGGCTCACTCCTGTAATCCCAGCACTTTGGGAGGCCGAGGTGGGTGGATCACCTGAGGTCAGGAGTTTGAGACCAGCCTGACCAACATGGTGAAATCCTGTCTCTACTAAAAATACAAAAATTAGCCAGGCATGGTGGCAGGTGCCTGTAATCCCAGCTACTTGGGAGGCTGAGGCAGGAGAATCACTTGAACCCAGGAGGCAGAGGTTGCAGTGAGCCAAGATCATGCCATTGCACTCCAGCCTGGGTGACAAGAGCAAAACTCTATCTCAAAAAATAAAATAAGGCTGGGCACAGTGGCTTATGCCTGTAATCCCAGCACTTTGGGAGGCTGAGGCGGGCAGATTATGAAGTCAGGAGATCGAGACCATCCTGGCTAACAGGGTGAAACCCCGTCTCTACTAAAAATACAAAAAATTAGCCAGGCATGGTGGTGGGCACCTGTAATCCCAGCTAATCGGGAGGCTGAGGCAGGAGAATGGCATGAACCTGGGAGGCGGAGCTTGCAGTGAGCCGAGATCGCGCCAATGCACTCCAGCCTGGGCGACAGAGCAAGACTCCGTCTCAAAAAAATAAATAAATAAAAAATAAAAATAAACATAGCTAAACATAGAAAAGGTACAATAAAAATAGTGTTGTAATCTTATGGGGCCACCGTCCATTGTTGACTGAAGTGTCGTTGTGTAGCGCGTGGCTGTATTTTCAGGCCTGGGAGTTCTCTAACATTCCCTCTAGCATTATGTTCCCCTGGGGTCTCTCATCTTTGGGTGTCTGTGTGTTCACCCCGCCTCCTCTTCTGAACCCTATTACTCCTCTGATGGGTCCCTAGGACTTCTTGGGGACCTCAGGTCATCCACAGCTGTGGGATGAGCTGCCCTAAATAGAGACTGGACGTTTTCATGCCATAGAGCCCCTGTGCTTCCCACCCCTGCTGTGGGGTGGCCCCCTGTCAGAAACGGGGTATTTTCATCTTGCAGAGCCCCTGCCTGGGTCTCTAAGCCTTGAAGGGCTCAGTGTATCCCCCCAGCACCAGGGGACAGCCCCGTCAGAGGCTGCTTCTCTCCCCGCAGAGCCCCCCTGCCTGGCAGAGCTGGAGCGCGTCCAGATCCAGGAGGCCGCCAAGAAGAAGCCAGGTGAGTGGCCAGACCAGGCTCTCAGAGGAGGAGGTGGGGACAGCTTCCTGGGTTCATCTGAGACCCAGGGGCTCCAGCCTTGGGCCTCATGGCAGACATGAAGCCCAGAGGAGGCCCTGGCCTAGGAAGACAGGAGAGGGATGCCCCCTTTCTGTGTCTATCCTTGTGGTGGGGCAGGGCCTCCCAATCCACCCCGGGAAAAGCGTGTTTTAGGCACTAATTTTATGCCCATCCATGCTGGAGCTAGAGTTTGGGATACAGAAGGATCCTGGAACCCTCCATTGAGTTTGGTTTCCTTCAGCAAGGGTGTGACTAATGTTTGAGTGAGGCCGTTCCCTGAGAGACACTCACTCATGTACTCCATAAACACCTGGGGGCCGGCCCCAGAGGTACAACAGCAGCAGACCCAGCCCAACTCTGAGCGGATGGCAAGACGGACGCAGTCCCCGGCCTCATAACCCTTTAGCTCGGGCCAGTCGGGAAACACACAACTCACAAATGGACACACTAAAAAGACAGAACTAGCAGTGTGACCTGTACGCAGGTGCCCGGGAGCTTCAGCTGGGGGGCCTACAGGAAAGCAAGTGGGCCCCGGAGGCAGGTCGGACTCAGAGTGGCTGGGAGGAGAAGGCTGGGCCTTCCTGGCAGGGGACAGCCAGGCCGGAGGAACTGTGGGAGGATGGAGAGTGTCAAACCTGGTGAAGTCAGACTGGCTGTCCTAGAAGACTTGGGCCATGGAGTCAGGGAAACTGATGGGGCGGCTGGGAGCTGGCACAGGGGCCTGAGCAGTGGTTCAAGGAAGCGGGTTTCCTCATCTCCAGTGAGTAGAGCCAGAAGAATTGCTGGCTGGTGTCCAGCCCTCAGCGTCTGGGCCTGTTAGGGGGTCAGCACCCGGTCTGGCTGGGCTCTGGGGGTGTGTAGACTTCTGCTCATGCATGAGGCCCTGAGGTCACCTCTCTGAGGGGCCCACAGCCTGGGCCCCTGCTCTGACCCTGCCTGGCACTGTCTCATTCAGGCATCTTCATCCCGAGCTGCGACGAGGATGGCTACTACCGGAAGATGCAGTGTGACCAGAGCAGCGGTGACTGCTGGTGTGTGGACCAGCTGGGCCTGGAGCTGACTGGCACACGCACGCATGGGAGCCCCGACTGCGGTACGGGCTGGGCAGCTCGGGGCCTGCTGGGGGCCCAGGCCTGGGGGCCCTTGTCGTGGGATACCAGGAGGTGCGTGCCAGAAGCTCCCTCACCCCCTGTTGGCTTTGTCCCCTCACAGATGACATCGTGGGCTTCTCAGGAGACTTTGGAAGCGGTGTCGGCTGGGAGGACGAGGAGGAGAAGGAGACGGAGGAAGCAGGCGAGGAAGCCGAGGAGGAGGAGGGCGAGGCAGGCGAGGCTGACGACGGGGGCTACATCTGGTAGACGCCCTCAGGAGCCGGCGGCCGGAGGGGACTCAACAGCAGAGCTCTGAGCAGCAGCAGGCAGCTTCGAGAACGGATCCGGAAATGCAGTCAGAAGGACCCTGCTCCACCTGGGGGGACTGGGAGTGTGAGTGTGCATGGCATGTGTGTGGCACGGATGGCTGGGACGGGTGACAGTGTGAGTGCGTGTGCATGCATGCGTGTGTGTGTGTGTATGTGTGGCATGCGCTGACAAATGTGTCCTTGATCCACACTGCTCCTGGCAGAGTGAGTCACCCAAAGGCCCCTTCGGCCTCCTTGTAGCTGTTGTCTTTCCTTTTGTTGTTGGTTTTAAAATACATTCACACACAAATACAAATTGACAGGTCAAAATCCATGAAATGAGATGCCCCCAGCCGTGTCCTCCAGCCCAGCCCTGACCCCTTGGTTTCTACCCTGGCTGGACCGGCCCCTGTCTGCCCTTCTCCCTCCCGCTTCTGAGGTCAAGCTCTGGCCTGCGAGCCTGTCCCCATTGCAAAGGGGAGGGAGGGCAGGGAGCTGTCTACCGGCTGAGGTCCTCCCAAAACTGGGCCGATGTGGTATGACATCCCCACCAGCCTCAGATGAGACGGGCCAGGACGCCCAGCCACAGCAAGCCCTGTCCCTTTGCCGGATCCCCAAACACTAGAGAAACTCTCCTAACCCAAGGCAGAGAATGAAGGTGGCGGCGGCGGAGGAGGAGGGCAGCAGCTGAGAGGCCAGGGACAGGGTGCCTTGCCAAGCTGTCTGAGGTCTGTCCCCGGTGGCCCAGGTGGTGCAGGTAGAACAGGGTGAGGAGAGGGGGTCGGCTCAGCAGGAGGAGGCTGTGGCTGGAGAGCCTGGGGGAGCTTTTAGGTGTTGAGATGGGGCAGCTCTGAATCCTAGACCCTAGAATAGCCTGTCCCTTTTCTCTGGGTCTCGTGGTGGAGCCATGGTCTGGGCTGCTCTCTTGGGGACACTGGGCGGTGGTTACACAGTTGATCTCTGCCTGGCTCCCCCTTGGTGCAACTCCTGCCTCCATCCCCCTTGCTGGGGTCCCCTCATCCACTTGAGGGCGCCTGAGGGCCAGGAGCAGCAGGCAAGGAGCCTGGGTCGAGGCTAAGGGGGTGTGTGCCCACCTCCTCCCTGACCCTTAACACTCCTGTCCTGCCCAGACCAACAGGAGACCTGTCCCTGAGACCCCAGAGAGAAGCAGCTGTCGAAAGCTGCAGACTTCCCGCGCTCTGAGACCATGATCTTCCTCCTGCCAGGGGAGAGCCACCCACAGGCCATGTCCAGCCCCACTTCCCTCAGCCCCCAGGGCTGCCTTCTGGCCCCTCTGAGGATTCCCTAGGGCTGCCCCAGCAGAGGGGCTTCCCCAAGCTCTGTTTCGAAGCCTGCAGTGTGGAAAAGTGAGAAGTCAAAGGGAACAGGACAGGTGCAGCCGGGCTCTGGGCTCACACCTTGCTGTTCCCCGACATCCCTTGAGCAGTGTGAGCTCATCTCACCAGATGAGAAGAGGCCCTGTGCATTTCTTTTGTTTGTTTGTTGCTGTTTTCCACCACCCGTCCAGTTCTCCTCAGCAAAGCAAATTCCTTAACACCTTTGGTGGAGAATTTCTTACCCAGACTTGGGGCTGTGATGCCCTTCAGTGCGTGGTGAGTGCAGCGTGTGTGCGTGTGCCTGTGTGTGAACCTGGGGGCCATCCTGGTGGCCTGGGAGTGTGAGGAGGGGCCCCCTGTGTGTTGGGTGGGTGGCGGGTGTGGGGTCAATGCAGTGAGGCTCTCTGGGTGAGGCTCCCAACCTGGCAGTCCCCAGCCTCCCAGCATCTGCGAGTGTCTATTGGACTTTACAGAAGAGCCTCACCCCGTCTGCCCCTCACTCTGCCCTGGAATCAACATCTTCCGAGTCCTTCTTGGTGGAAATAGCAGAGCCCCACTTAGCTCCATAAACTGCTTCCCCTTCCGCAGCCCAGTTCTGATTGTTGAGGTGTCGCGTCGTTCCAGGTCCCCCAGTCCCCTCTTTCTCCCGTCCTCTCTCTGTTCTTCACCTCCCCTTCCAGCCCCGGCTCAGTTCAGGGAAATGCTGTTCCACATCAGCTCTCTGCTCTCTGAGGCAGCCGCGCCTCTGACTCGGAGCTACTTGAAACTTCTGCTCTTGCTAGGATTGGAGTCTACCTATCTCTTCCCTTTGCCCCAGCTGGAGTTCTGGAACTTTCCTCCTCGGGGTGGGGGTGGGGGTCGTTAAGGATGCTGGGGGGCCTGGGGAAGGAAGGAGTTCAGAGGAAGAGTGTCTCCTGTCCTCTCGATGTTGCCCTCCGCTCTTGGGGCACGTGCTCTCTCTGTCTCTGGGTCTTCTGGCTGTGCACGTTTGTGTGTCCTTGTAAATATGTTTTAGGAAGAAAGCAAAAAGGATTGAAGTAGCCTCTGGCAGGATTGCAGGGGTCCAGCCTTGCCTGTCTCCGAAGCCCCCACACTCTTTTGCCCCACTGAGACTGGGCCCCTCAAAAGGTAGACAAAACAGCAGCTGCCAGTGGGGCTGAAGGTCGGCCTCAAAGTGGCTTCTTGTTAGACAAGGTTAAGGCTTCCTCATGAGCAAGGTTGCAGATCTGTCCTTCCTCAGCTCCTTGATTTGTGACCTTGACCAAGGGGCCTGCCACCCAGCCCCTCCAGTGCCCTCTCCTCGATGCCTCACTCCTTCCTGCCCCCATTCCCCTGGCTTAGGCAAGTAGGGGAATTAGGGCCATGCTGGAAGAAGCTTAACCACTTGTTCAAAGAACGGTTTCTTGCTTGCTTAGTCCTGGAACTCCCCTTGGCTGCCCCAGGTCTCCTTAGCCCATGGGTGCTGGGGGAGGTGGATGTCAGATCTGGTAGGCTGGAGAAGAGAAAATAAATGTGCCTTGAGAGACCACTCAGAGGGGGTCCAAGGGTGATGGAGAAGGAAGCATGGCCTGAGAGCTTGGAAGGGAGGGGTGGTGGGTGGCGGCATCTTGACTGCCCCCTGTTGTCCCACACGTGGGGGGTGGTCACCCCCCTTCACTCCAGCCCGCCTGGCTTCAGCCTTTCATGAGCTTCACCTGCTTCCAACTTCACCTTGGAGGGGGTGGGGTCCGTTGGCATCAACACGGGGACCCTCTGCTTCACCAAAGCCCAAGCCCTCAGCCCTTGGGGAGAACAAATGGCTGAGCTTTGACACCTGGGGTCATCGAGAGGCTGCGGGCTGGCGGCAGTCCCAGGGGAGAGACACCGCAGAAGGAGACCCAGACATCCCGAGGAAGTTCCCAGCAGAGCGAACTGCTTTCCAGCCTGAAGCCTGCTTAAACTGTGTGATGTGCAATAACTGAGCTTAGAGTTAGGAATTGTGTTCAAGTGCTTGGATTTCTGTCTGTAGATTTAACTGCTGAAATCGTATCTCTCAGTAATTTTAGATGTCTTTAAAAAAATTGAAAAACAAAGTGTTAGACTGTGTGTGTGTGCGTTGATGGGCACTCAAGCGTCCCGTGAGTCATCCAGCCCTGCCTTTCCCCTGCGCCCCCATCCTCTCACGTCCCGCCCCGCCTCCACTTGGGGACCCTGCCTCGTGTCGTCTTTATCTGCCTATTACTCAGCCTAAGGAAACAAGTACACTCCACACATGCATAAAGGAAATCAAATGTTATTTTTAAGAAAATGGAAAATAAAAACTTTATAAACACCATCTGCTGGCAATACTCTGATTATTCTTACCCTTGGTATTAGTTTTCACGAAAACAGCATTTATGGCCGGGCGTGGTGGCTCACACCTATAATCCCAGCACTTTGGGAGGCTGAGGCAGGACAATCCCTGGAGCCCAGGAGTTTGAGACTGGCCTAGGCAACATAGTGAGACCCTGTACCTATCAAAACAAAAAAATTTTTTTTTTAAATTAGTCTGGGAAGGAGGGGCAGTGGGTGAGGCTAAGGATTGCTTGAGTCTAGGAAGTTGAGGCTGCAGTGAGCTATGGTCGTGCCACTGCATTCCAGCCTGGGCAACAGAAGGAGACTATCTCTAAAAAGATAAAAATACAGTACAGTACAATTCAGTGGCATTTAGTACATTCGCAGTGTCGTACAGCCGTCACCACAATCCAGCTCCAGAGCATTTTCATCCAGGGTATGAGCTTTTCAAAGACTTCAACCACCTCTTAGCAAATGGCTTGTGAGAAAGGTAAAACCAATTGAGACAGCACCATCAGTGGAGTATGTATCGGGCCCTTACATGCTTGTCAGCGTTATGATTCTAATTTTTAAATTTTTTTTTGAGACGGAGACTCGTTCTGTCGCCCAGGCTGGAGTGCAGTGACGCGATCTTGGCTCACTGCCACCTCCACCTCCCAGGTTCAAGTGATTATCCTGCCTCAGTATCCCAAGTAGCTGGGACTACAGGCACCCGCCACCATGCCTGACTAATTTTGTATTTTAAGTAGAGACGGGGTTTCACCATGTTGGCCAGGCTGGTCTCGAACTCCTGACCTCAAGTGATCCTCCCATGCTGGCCTCCCAAAGTGCTGGGATTACAGGCATGAGCCACCACACCCGGCCCATGATTCTATTTTTTTATGTATTTTTATTTTTTATTATTTTTTTGAGACAGAGTCTTGCTCTGTTGCTCAGGCTGGAGTGCAGTGGTGCAGTCTCGGCTCACTGCAACCTCCGTCTGCCTGCTTCAAGCGATTCTCCTGCCTCAGGTGCCCGAGTAGCTGGGACTACAGGCGTGTGCCACCATACCCGGCTAATTTCTGTATTTTTAGTAGAGACAGGGTTTCACTCTGTTGGCCAGGCTGATCTGCCCACCTTGGCCTCCCAAAGTCCTGGGATTACAAGTGTGAGCCACCACGCCCGGCCAGTGTGGCAGAAGAATACCTAAATGTCTTACTTTTATTTCTAGGCTTATCTGAGCTGGGGGACTGTCGTCATTCTGTGACTTTTCTTTTCTTAGGCCTTGCCCACCCCTCACTATACGTGTCTTTTAACAAATCCTTTTGTGGTGTGGAGGGGGATGGAATCTGGGCACAGGAGCTCTGATCTCTAGCCCTGGAGCTTACTAACTGTGGCCTTGGGCCAGGATCTGATGGATGGATCATCTGTGGTAACCAGCCCCTGTGCTTTCCAAACAGCGAAAGCAAGCCTCCGGTGCCAGCCTGCAGCCAGAGCAGGCTCTGCCCGTCTGGCTGGAATGACTCCTTAGGAAGGGAGCTTTTCTGCCATTCATTGTGTCTCGATGCCACCAGCAAGCTCAGACTTGGAGGCTCAGGAGCTTTCTGGAAGGTGGTGTGAGGAGCGATGGGGTTTGCCAAGGGGCTGTTCCCAGCATGTAGGATGAAAGGGATGGTGATGAGAACAGCGGTTTTGGATTTGGAGTGGCTAGGAGGAGCCTGCAGCCTGCTGAGGGGGAGCCTTCTGAATGAGTGTCTTCAACCGTCAGGGAAATGTTGGCTTTTGTACCTGGCGGATTGACATTTGCTCAGGTGACGGGAAGCCAGAGGCCAGCCAGGGCCCCGGCTTCTGGAACAATCCTTCCATTGTCACCATGTCCTGTCAAGCTGGATTCCCAGGGTTCCTTGGCCCAACAGCAAACAGAGCATTGCCGGGGACAGGCCCAGGTGACAACCTGCAGTACAGACGTGGCTGCGGCCGTTCGGGAAACCATTGCTGGAGCCCAGATGCGTGGGAACCCCCTGCCCACCTCCTCCCTGGGCACAGCACCCTCCTCAACCAGGCCTCCCCGTGTGCCCACCGCATCCTGGCACCTTGCTTTCCCTCAGCATTTAGCCTCCTGAGAACAGGGTCTATGTATTGACTTCTCTCCGGTGAATAACTGGGGCCTGTGAACAAATCTGAAAGAAAAAACCCAGACTGCACACAGAGTCCCACAGGCAGACTTTCCCTCCCACCCGCCACCTTTGTGGAGAGCTCAGAAAGGCGAGGGGGTGTATTTGACCAAAAACAAACAAAAACCAGAACTTTTTATATTTTGAGCAAAATAGGTGAGGGAGAAGAGAGGAAAAAACAAACATTTCTATGTTCCCTTCAATGCCCTATGTCCTTTACATTATTATTATTATATTATTCAGAGAAGGTTTCTCACTCTGTTACCTAGGCTGGAGTGCAGTGGTGAGATCATAGCTCACAGTAACCTCAGACTTCTGGGCACAAGTAATCCTCCCACCTCAGCCTCCCTAGTAGCTGGAACTACAGGTGTGTGCTACCATGCCCAGCTAATTGTTAAACTTTTTGTGGAGATGGGGGTCTTGCTATGTTGCCCAGGCTGGTCTTGAACTCCTGGGCTCAGCCTCCCACAGTGTTGGGATCACAGGTGTGAGCCAGTCCAGGCTGCATCTGCTGTTGAATCCCCTCAGCAACTCCACGAGGCAGGGATCACCAGCCACTCAGACCCATTTACGGATGAGAAGACTCTGTTTCCCAGGGCTGACCTTGGCTCAGGCAGGGGTGTGCGGTGGAGCCTTGGTGTTGCTCCAGGCCTGGCTCACTGCAAGGTCAGCTGCCCAGGGCTGTAGCCACTCCTGGCATGCCTCCCGCACTGAGATAATGCCCAAGGTGGAAAATCCTGTGTTTTCATCAGTAAGTCATGGTTGAATGTGGATGGGAGCGTGGATACTGGGGAAGTACAGAAGAAGGTAAGACATGGAGATTCTTCCAGGCCCTGCTTCTGAACTTGGGTCAGCACCTCTCCATGGGCCTCAGTTTCCCCATCTGTAAGATGAGGGAATTGGACTCAATTGTCCAGTGTTGTGAGTCTGTGAAAACGTGCACAGGCAAACAAACAAACAAACAAAAAAACAAAAAACATGCACAGGTACGAGTCCAGAAAATGTCTTGTTAGGTTCGGGATTGTCTTGCTTTCTCTCTCTCTCTCACATTGCACATTTGGTGTGACTCTGCCACTGTTTCTCTGAAAGGGTGGGCATCCTTGATGCACCCCTGTGGGATGGGTCAGCCTCTAGAGAAAGCTGGGCCAACACTTGAGGTCAAGCTCCTGCTCCCACTGCCCATCCTGTTCTGATTCCAGCCATGCCAGTAGAGGGGAGGGTGGATGCCTTCCAAGTCTCCCAGGAATATTTGCTTCCCTGGCCCTGGTGGGGAAGGAGGCCCCTCCCTGCACTATCTCCTCTCAATCTCCTTATTTTAATTTGATTGATTTATTTATTTTTGAGATGGAGTCTCACTCTGTTGCCCAGGCTGGAGTGCAATGGTGTGATCTTGGCTCACTGCAACCTCCACCTCCCAGGTTCAAGTGATTCTCCTGCTTCAGGCTCCCAAGTAGCTGGGATTATAGGTGCATACCAAAATGCCCAGCTAATTTTTTTTTTTTTTTTTTGTATTTTTAGTAGAGATGGGGTTTCACCATGTTGTCCAGGCTGGGTCTAGAATTCCTGGCCTCAAGTGATCCACCTGCCTTGGCCTCCCAAAGTGCTGGGATTACAGGCATGAGCCACCGTGCCTGGACTCAATCTCCTTTATAGTCTATCTAAGGGGGAAAAAAAGCGAAACTATTTTTCTCTCTTCTACTCTCACTCTGTCAACACACAATACTTCCCCTTTGGTCACCAAAATGTGTGGGGATTTTTCTCTACACACCAAGTTGTTTTCCAGGGGACACCACCTAGGTGTCCCACATTCAATTCAATTCCTACACTGCCTGGAGAGAGTGACACATCGTGCAGGTCAGGACTCAGTCCCACCAGGCGCAGTGGCGAACTGGGAGGCCAAAGTGGGAGGATGACTTGAGGCCAGGAATTTGAGACCAGTCTGGGCAACATAGTAAGACCCAATCTCTACAAAAAAGCAAAACAATTAGCCAGATGAGGTGGCATGCACCTACAGTCCCAGTTACTTGGGAGGCTGAGCCTGGAGGATCGCTCGAGCCTGGGAGGTCAAGGCTGGAGTGAGCCATGATTATACCACTGCACTCCAGCCTGGGCAAGAGAGTGGGACCCTGTCTAAAAAAAATTAAAATTAATGAATTTAGCAATTTTAAAAAGGGCTCAGTCCGACAAGGCTGCCCTCACCTCGGATGCCAGTCACAAGCCCCAGGTTCTGACTATGGGCTGCAGATCAGGGTTCTCACACTCCCTCCTCAGGTTCAGTTAGTTTGCTAGAGTGGCTTACAGAACTGAGGGAGACACCTTTACCCATTTATGGTGAAGGATATTACAGAGGACACAGATGAACAGCCAGATGGAAGAGACGCATAGGGTGAGGTGGGTGGGAAGGGGTGTGGAGCCTCCATGCCCTCCATGGGCACCACCCTCCAGGAACCTCCATGTGTTCAGCTGTCAGGGAGCTCTCCAAACCCTGTCTTTTTGGGTTTCTATGGAGGCTTCATTACGTAGGCATGACTGATGAAATCACTGGCCACGGGTGATCGCCTCAGCCTTTGGCCCCTCTCCCTTCCCCAGCGGTTGGGGGTAGTTGGTTCCCCTGGCAGCCAGCCCTTATCCCAAGGGTATCCAGGAGCCCCCCAGGAGTCACCTCATTGGAACAAAAGATGCTCCTATCACTCCGGAAATTCCAAGGGATTTCAGAGCTCTGCGTCAGAAGTTCCTATCACTCAGGAACTTACAAAGGTTTTGGGCTGTGGGTCAGGAACTGGGGGCAAAGACCAAATACATATTTCTTCTTATATCACAATATCACAGTCAGTGACACCAACAGAGGCTGCGCTTAGTGGGGCACCCTCTCCTCCTCCGCAGCCCCAGCCTCCTCCCTGAATCTGCCAGGCAGTTGGCTCCAGCCGGGTCCTCCAACACTCCCCTTGTCCCGGAGGGCTAGCATGGGGCCTGGAAATGCCCAGCTGTTCAACATGAAGTTGCCTCAGGACCCCCAGGAGCACCCTGGAGGGGCCCCCATCGGGAGACGCAAGACCCCTGGGCCAGGGCTGAGAGGGCTGTTCACTTGCTGAGCTGCTGATGGGCAGGTGACGGCCTGTCCTGCAGCAGTTAGAGGGCAGCGAGGGAAACGCAGGCTCCTACCTTTCTCTCCCTGCACCCCTTCTCCAGCATTGTTCCCAGCAGGCTCGGGACTCAACTGAACTTGGATCTCTTTGGTTTTGCTCCTTGTCCTCTCCCTCTGCTCACACACTGGGCTCCAAGGAGCCCATTCAACCCGATTCTTGGATTCAGAATCCTGGGATCATCAAATCCCAGAGATGTCAAAGCTCATTTGGTCTGTCCCTTCCTTAGAGCTACACCATCCACCCTTGACCCTTGGAGATGGGATGTCCACTTGGCTGGATTTATTGCACCCTTGCTGTATGCAAGGCTCTTTGCTTATCAGGCTTGGAGAAATTGAGTTAGGTGGTGCAAAAGAGGATACAGAGGGAAATAGTGCCTGGCCTGCCTTAGGAAGCCCACAGTCCAATAAAGAAAGACACAAGAACACGTGTCTCAGTGTGATTTTTCTCGGAGCAGGAAGGTGCTTTCCCAAGGGTTGCAAACTCATTGTGAAGGGGTGACGGGGCCTGTGTGACAGTAGGGAGGGCTGGGAATGGTGGTGGTCTGCTGGGTGCACACCCTGTGCAGAGGGGGCTGCAGACCTTGTGCGTGCTATGGCTGGGAGGCAGGAAAGGATTCAAATGAAGACTGGAGAAGTAGTTGGGGCCAAACTGTCCAGGCTTAAAGTCTGCCTTCTAGTTGGGTACGGATTCATCAATACCTGCTGAATGAATGCATTCCCCAGCTTAGTCCTGATCACCTGTCACTTGGACAGTTGCAGCAGCTGGCAAACTGGGCTTCTAGCTCCTTCCTTTCTAGTGCTCCTTGTCCATTTTTGTCATAACTACCATGGAGATTGGTGAGGTGGGGTCTTTCCTCTACATAAAACCCTCAATGACTCCCTACTACCCACAGGGTGAAAGTCAAGTTCCTTCACCTTTTGAAAGCCTGGAGAATTGGTCCTTACCCTTGTCACCAGCCTCACTGTCCTCCCTTTTCCCTCTACCCTCTGTGCCTTAGAGCCTTTTGCTTAGGGCTGCACCCTCTGCCTGAAAATGTTTACCACTCCTTTCTTTACTTTCCTACACATCCTTCAAAACCCAGGCCAAGCCAGGTGCAGTGGTGCATGTCTGTAGTCCCAGCTACTTGGGAGGCTGAGGCAGGAGGATCACTTGAGCCCAGGAGTTCAAGACCAGCCTAGGCAACATAGGGAACCCTTTCTCTTAAAAAAAAAAATTGACCTGGTGTGGTGACTCATGCCTGTAATCCCAACACTTTGGGAGGCTGAGGCAGGTGGATCGCTTGATTCAATACCAGCCTGGGCAACATGGCGAAACCCCATCTCTACTAAAAATACAAGAACATTAGCCTGGTATGGTGGCAGGTGCCTGTAATCCCAGCTACTCAGGAGGCTGAGGCAGGAGAATCACTTGGACCCAGGAGGCAGAGGCTGCAGTGGACTGAGATAGCGCCACTGCACTCCAGCTTGGGTAACAGAGTGAGATTCCATCTCAAAAAAAAAAAAAAAAAAAAAAAATTAACCCAGCTCAAATATCATGACTTCCCTGACCTCCGCAGGCAGAGAGAACCAGGCTGCCTCTGCTCCTTGATGGCCTTGCACAGTCCTCTACACTGCCCTGGGCTAGATATAGGATATATCTATAAGGATCTAGAACTGGGTTGCATCTTCTTGACTCCCTGAAGCGCCTTGTGCCAAGTTCTTTGGGGCACAGATCATGTCTTGTCACATCTGTATCCCTGAGGGCTGGGCCTCGTGGGTAACCAGGACATACATTGAAATGAACGCATGAATGAATGATCTTCACCCAATTCAGCCCTGACATCACCCTTAGACTACCTTCTCTACTTGTCATTTGAATATCATCCATGTCTAAAACATCTACCAGCCTGGCCAACATGGTGAAACCCCATCTCTACCAAAAACATACAAAAAATTAGCTGGGAGTGGTGGCACGTGCCTGTAGTCCCAACTACTTGGGAGGCTGAGGCAGGATAATCGCTTGAACCTTGGAGGTGGAGGTTGCAGTGAGCCGAGATCGTGCTACTGCACTACAGCCTGGGTGACAGAGCAAGACCCTGTCTCAAAAAATAAATAAAAAAAATAAAATAAAATAAAACATCTACGAGCACTCCTAGTACTTTTTCTCACCATTGGAGATTCATTTCTCTCCAGTTACTTTAAACAATTTTACTTTTCCCTTTAGAATCTTTCTGTAAATTTTTTCCAAGCCAACATATCCCAGCTGCTTCTTGTTGGAAACCAAAATGTCAACACTTTACATGAATTTCTGAAAATGTTATATTTAGTTAAAAAAACCCCAAGTTTTTAGTAATTTTGATTTACAAAATTTGCACCAGTAAATTTGGTGGCTGCATCTAAGGCATTTTGGTATTTTGGCAAATTGGCCTACTTCCTGCCTCTTGAACTTTTGTCCTAGCTTATATTTCAAAGAGAGCCATAATCCAAAGGAATGAGTGAGGGTGGGCATGTGTGTCCTTTGGAGAGAGTCTGATTTGTTATCTTCTCTTACCCTATTCATAATTGATTTCAATTCACATCCCTGTGCTTTTTCAGCGTCACCCTTTTCAGCACCAAGCACCCACCAGAAAGTGCACTGGAGTGACCTGTCTGAACCGGAGAGAGGGCTGCTGCCGGGATGGGCACCGTCTCCCTTTGCTTTCGCTGGTTGCTTGGTCAGCAGGGGCAGGGTTTTAGAAACAGGACTGTACCAGCCAAGAGCCTTTGGTTGCAAGTGACAGACACCTACCTAACTCTGACTGGCTTAGACAGAGAAATAATGTATTGGCTCTCATAGAAGGTGGGGATCCTGCAGCAGGTCTTGGAATTGAAGGAAGAATTTGAGGAACCAGGTCTTTGGGGATGGCAACTGTGAGTTCAGCACCCCAGGGCTCCTCCATGCTGACTGTCTTTGCTTTACTGTTTCTTTTCACCTGTGGGCCTCATTCTGTCTGACTCCTGATGGGCTGTCTCCATGTAGCAGGGAACAAGACTGCCCCAGCAGACAGAGAGAGCTGGTTGCACCCAGAATCTGTATATTAATCCCAGGGAAGGACCCTGATTGGATCCGTTACTGTTGCCAGGTGGATGGAATGCAGTGATTGGCCAGGTCTGGGCCAGTCATGTGCCCATGCTTGCCTCCAGGGCATGGGTCTATTACCAGGGGAAGGGAACCTGGAAAGACACAAAACCAACAGCCCTCTCTATACAAGAGGTGAGCAAAAGAGTTTAGCTTGAAGGAAAACCCCTGAGGAGGTGTGTAAATGTCAAATTCTTTATTCAGCATGCTTGGGGACCCAGGATTTTGTAAAGATTTAGACTCTGCTGTTTCATTTCAACCTACTGACCACACTTGGCCACATAGCTCCATCCAACTAAGCTCATTGCTCACTGCTCAGTGAAGAAATATTCATGGAAGGGATGGATGAATGTTACTGTGCATGACTCACACATTCCTCCTCTGGGCCTTTCACTGCTCTGTCGCCTGGAATATGCCTTGCACTCTCACCAGTTTCTGCTTGTCTTGTCACAGCCATCCTTGAAGCCCAGTTCAGGTGCCACCCCTTCCATGAAGCCCTCCCTGATCCCACAACCAGCAGGGTTTCTTTCTTTTTATGATCTTGTTTCCACCCACTTTTTTTCAGTGTTTTCCAGGTACCCTTCCCCCACTTTTTATAGACTCTAGCCTGATTTTGTGTTGTGTACTGGTTTAGCAGAAAGAACTTTCCAATGATTAGTCCATCACCCAGCTGGGAGATGTGAGCTCTCCCTCCCTTGAGGCTTCAGAGCAGAGGCCTGTTTGGGGGATGTTGTAGAAGGGTAAGGGTTTCCTGGGGATTGCATGTTGGTTTTCTAGGGCTGTCATGAGAAATGATCATACACTGGGTGGTTTAAAACAACACAAATTTATTCTCTCACAGTTCTGGGAGCCAAAAGTTCAAAATCAAGGTGTCAGTGGGGTTGGCTCGTTCTTGAAGTTCTTGGGGAGGATCTGTGCCAGGCCTGTCCCCAGCTTCTGGTGTTTGCCAGCCATCCTTGCATTCCTGGACCTGCAGATGCCTCACTCCAGGCTGTCTCCATTTCCATATGGCCTTCTCCTCTGTGGCTGTCTATCTTCCTCCTCTTCCTCATTCTTCTTCTCCTCTTTCTCCTTATCCTTCTTCTTGTCATTCTCCTTCTTCTTCTTTTTCTTTCTTCTTCTTTTTTTTTTGAGACAGGGTCTCACTCTGTGGCCCAGGCTGGAGTGCAGCGGTGTGATCATAGCTCACTGTAACCTCAAATTCCTGGGCTCAAGTGACCCTCCTGCCTCAACTTCCTGAGCAGCTAGGACTACAAGTGTGAGCCACCAAGCCCGGTTAATTTTTAAAAATTTCTGTAGAGATTGGGTCTTGCTATGCTGCCCAAGCTCATCTCAAACTCCTGGCCTCAAGCAATCCTCCTTCCTTGGCCTCCCAAAGCATTGGGATAACAGATGTGAGCCACTGCACCCAGCCGGTATCCTCCCTCTTCCTACAGGGACATAAATTTTTGGATTTAGGGCCCACCCCAAATCCAGTATGATTTTATCTTCAGATGATTTACTAATCACATCTGCAAAGATCTTATTTCTAAAATAAGGTCACATTCCAAGGTTCCTGGCGGACACAAATATTTGGGAGTTATTATTCCGCCCACTACAGGGATCATGTGCTGGGGAAACTGAACATAAACCACAGAGGCCAGACGGGTAACTGGAGAGTGCGGGCCTCTGCCTGTCATTGTCAGACCTGGCTTTCCAAAGAAGCCAGAAATCTGGATTTGTATGTAAAATATCTAGATTTTTAAATGCTGGTAACATATTAAGAACCTGGCCCTTATATTCATACTTTATAGATAGCACATCTATAGGTCGCATTCTGCCTGTAGAGCAACCAGTTTGTGACCTCTAGTGGAAGCTCTAAAACTTGGCTTCTGTGAGCTCAGAAAAAGAGCACGGACCTATGCACTTCTGCCAGCAGCCACCAGAGGGCGTGCCAGGCATTGCGTTAGAAAACGCCTCTGGCAACCAGGCCCGGGAGGTGTCCAGGGAATTCCGACGGAGGTTTTTCAAGTCAGGGATTGGATGGGATCGGGGGAGGTCTGGGATTAGGCTAATGACCAAAATTCATTCTATTTAACATTTACTCTTCCATAATTGTCTCTTAATCTTTTATGCCTGGTACCCCTTGTCCACTAAAGATACCTGCTCCCTTGGCAGACAAAACAAGTTCAAAAACAGCAAAAGAATACTACAGGGAAAAGAAAGGAACAGCCAACAATAACCATTTGATGACTTTTCTTGATTAGGAATCAATCAATTAACTTAAGAAAATTGACACATGGCTGGGTGCGGTGGCTGACACTTGTAATCCCAGCACTTTGAGGGCCGAGGTGTGCAGATCACTTGAGGTCAGGAGTTCGAGATCAGCCATGGCCAACATGGTAAAACCCCATCTCTGCTAAAAATTCAAAAATTAGCTGGGCATGGTGGCATGCGCCTGTAATCCCAGCTACTCGGGAGGCTGAGGCAGGAGAGTCGCTTGAACCTGGGAGGCGGAGGTTGCAGTGAGCTGAGATGGCATCACTGCACTCCAGCCTGGGTGACAGAGCGAGACTTTGTCTCAGAAAACGAACAAATAAACAAACACCCCTCATGTACCCACCCCTAACTTCAACAATTAGCAACTCATGACAGATCTTGGTCCCTCTATGTACTTTTTGTTTCTTTGCTGGAATATTTTAAAGCAAAGCCCAGACATTGTATAATTTTCTCCCAAAATACTTTAGGTAGACACATTGTTTTATTTGTTCTTTTATTGTTGCTGTTGTTCTTTGTTTTCCACCAGAGAACTAACTCACAGCTAACTCTCATCCAACATGGGCAGATGACAGCCCCTCTTAACTCATCTCAGCCTCAACTGTCGTAGGGGTGGGAGCAAATACCTTTTCCATAATTTCCATCTGTAGGTCCACTTTTCTGTTTTCCACCCTTTAAAAAATGTTTAATGGAGATGGGGGTCTCACTATGTTGCCCAGGTTGATCTTGAACTTGTGGGCTCAAGGGATCCTCCTGCCTCAGCCTCCTAAAGTGCTGGGATAACACGTGTGAGCCACAGTGCTCGGCCTCCACTCATTTTTCAAAAATCAGATAGTATGGGTAAAACTCAATGGTGTATTTTATTTTATTTATTTATTTTTATTTATTTACTTTTTGAGATGGAGTCTCACTCTGTCACCCAGGCTGGAGTGCAGTGATGTGATCTCGGCTCACTGCAACCTCCACCTCCGAGGTTCAAATGATCCTCTGCCTCGGCCTCCTGAGTAGCTGGGATTACAGGTGTGTGCCACCATGCCTGGGTAATTTTTGTATTTTTAGTAGAGATGGGGTTTCACTATGTTGACCAGGCCGGTCTTGAACTCCTGACCTCAGGCGATCCACCCGCCTCGGCCTCCCAAAGTGATGGGATTACAGGCATGAGTCACCGCGCCCGGCCTCAACAGTGTGTTTAAATAATTGCCCAAACTCAGCCTTGCTGACAGACAAAGATGGCCACTGCCAAAGCCCATTTCTTGGCTGACACTTGGGCCTATCACAGCTCAAAGTGTTTGTGGGTTAACTGAGGCCCTATGATGGCTGAATTTTGTGTAGATAAAAGGTAGTCTTAGGGTGTCAATGTCAAATGTTCAGAGGCCAAAGGTTTCGGGACTTGCATTTGCCTCAGTTTGTTCTTACCTGCTCTGGATATTGGTGATGGCTCTGTGTGGAAGATTATATATTCCAAAGATGGTTGCAACATCCGTCAATCTACATGATGTTGAGTGACCTTGACACTCCTTCCATGGAGAGGTCTGTGTCCTGTGTCTTTGAATCTGATGGGCCTGTGGCTTGCTCATAGCCAATAGAAAGCAACGGAAGTAACATGGATGTCTTCCAATCCTAGCCTATAGCATGTGATGCAGCTTCTGCTTGGTCAGTTAGAATACTTGGGCTTGGAGGCCCGAGCTGCCATGTAAGTAGACTAGCCATCCTGAAGCTGCCCTGCTGTTAGGAAGCCCAAGCTGTCACACATGAAGAGACCACATGGAGAAGCCCTGAGACTATATGAAGAGAGACACTTGGCCATCCCTAGCTGTTCCAGTCTTGAGCCATTCCAGCACCAGCCTCCATCTGATTACAACTTTATGAGATCCTTCCTGAGCCAGAACCACCCAACTGAGCCCATCCTGATTTCCTGGACCTCAGAAACTATGAGAGATAATAAAAGGATTGCTGTTGTGAACTTTAGTTCACTAAGTTCTGGGGTGATTTGTGACTCAGCAATAGATATTTGGAACACTTTTGAATATGTTCTGCAGATTTTCCTCTGAGGTTGGTGGAAAAGCCCTCCTAGGCTTGGGTGGAGTGAACAGCTTTCTGTATATTCTGATTTCAGTAACCTCCAAATATTCTTCTACTTGTGCCAGACAGCCGACAACTCTTGGCTGACTCTTTGTGATGTTGCTACCTGTCCTTCTTATGAAGAAGCGAACAGCGAGTGTCTGACCCCATCTTACTCTATCCTATTGTGAAGAAATGAGTCAGCCCCTTTCCTGAATGGGGCCAGCCAAGGGGGGCTGCAAGGTGTTCCCTGGACAGATGGATCATCTGATATTTGCAGACGCCTCAGCCCCTCATCGAGGCTTCCCTGCACCCTGTCCTCACACTCTATGAGCCAGCCTCCCTCCCAGTTGCCCTGCCTCTCCAGAGAACTCCCTACCCTCTTTAATGCCAAAAGCAGTCACTTATTTTCTTCTATGAACACTGGGAATTAGTAACTGACCACATTTTTGTCTCTGCTTTGGTTGCTTGAAGATGTATGGCCACAGTTGCGGCTTACCATGATAAGGTATAGATCATGCTGGTAGAAAAATGATGAAAAAATACACAATTCTAATACTCAGAGATAAGGACACTTTGAAGTTTGTGGCACAGCCTCCCAGACTACACACATACGTAAAAGTGGGATTTTCAATACATACAGTTTGTACTGTGACTCTTAACTTCTTGGAGGCCATAGTGATTTCAAAAAGGTCATGAGACTTCTAGCTCCCTTTGAGGAAAAATCCTCTTAGGCCTATACATACAAACTTGCCGTTAGGTTCTATAAATACATAAGTAGTAAATTAATTAGGTTCTATACCTATAATTTCAGTATTAATAGCTGCATAATAAATATTATGAATTGAATTGTGTGGCTATATTGTAATTTATTTAATCAATTCCCTATCATTGAACATTTACATGGCTTCTGATGTTCCTCTGTTTTAAACTATACTCAAAATCTCGACCTGGTGTGGCGGCGTGCACCTATAGTCTCTACTAAGGAGGCTGAGGCAGGGAGACTGCTTGAGCCCAGGAATTTGAGGCTGCAGTGAGCTAGGAGCCCACCATGGCACTCCAGCCTGAGCAACAGAGTGAAACCCTGTCTCTTAAAAAAAAAAAAAAGTCATTCTGAGCATTTCGTCCCAGTCTTCATTTACACTGGTTGCATCTGATGTGTCCTTGTAGCTGCTTTAGATCTTCTCTGGAACAAGGCAGGGCATGTTTAAATACATGCAGTGTTTTAAAAATGAGAAATACACCTTGGAACTGTCCCCGGCTGTGGCCCCAGGTGGCTCCGGGTCCTGCCTCACCCACAGCTCCAGGAGGCCTGCGGAAGCAGGACCGGGCCCGGTTTCCAGGCAGCAGGCGTCAGTGGCGCCTGTGATACATGCTGCCTGGCCAGAGGAGCAGTGATTTATGTCGTGGGTTGAGGAAGAACAGGGGCTGTGTGTTCATTCCTGGAGTCAGGACCTCGCAGAGCTGGGGTGGGGAGGGGGCTGGGAACGTGGCAGAGGCTGGCTGTCGGTCCTGTTTACCTCCTGGATGAGCAGGAGGGGGAAGCAGCTGGCTTCCAAGGGCCAGGGTGCACCAGCCGGCTGGTTCATGTGTCCACAAAGGCGGCCCTTCAGCAGCGGGTAGGGGCTGTGTCCTCGTGCCTGCCAGCAGTGTCTGGAGGCTGCCCGTGGAGGTGGGTAGGGCCCAACATAAACAGCCACCAGAGAAAGGGGCCTTTATGGCCAGGAGAAGGACGGCTGCTGGACTGCAGGGAGGATGCCAGCACCGTGCGGCCAGGGAAGTGGCCAGCAGGTGCTGCTCCAGGCCATCCTGGCGTGGTTGCACCAGGGCATTTGGGAAGAGGCTGTGTGCAGTGCTATGGATCGGGGGCTTGTCTGCACTTCCTTCCTTCCTCCCTCCTTCCTTCCCTCTTGCCCTCCTTTCTTTCCTGTCTCTCTATCTCCCTTTCATTTTTTTGTGGGGGGTGGTTCTTTCATCATTTTTCTTTCTTTCTTTCTTTCTTTTTTTTTTTTTTTTTTGAGACAGAGTCTCGCTCTGTTGCCCAGGCTGGAGTGCAGTGGCAAGATCTCAGCTCACTGCAACCTCCACCTCCCAGGTTCAAGCGATTATCCTGCCTCGGCCTCCTGAGTAGCTGGGATTACAGGCACCTGCCACCATGCCCAGCTAATTTTTGTATTTTTAGTAGAGATGGGGTTTCACCATATTGGCCAGGCTGATCTCGAACTCCTGACCTCAGGTGATTCACCTGCCTTGGCCCCCAAAGTGCTGGGATTACTGGTGTGAGCCGCCACATCGGGCCATGAGCATCTTTTCAAATGGTGACTGGGCTGCTGATTTTCCTGTTGTCAATTTCCGTTGTACATGTCTCTGGGGAACCCTCATGGAGTAGGGGAGCTGGGTCCTGTTCACTTTCTTGCTGGGTGACACTTTCTTGCACTGATTGTCCGTTTCTTCAGTGTTCAAGGAGTGACAGTGTCACCTTTCAGGGTTGTCATAAGGTAGTATCAGCTCGCAAAGTGCCATTGCCCTCAATCATCCTGACCACCTTTGCCCTTCACACGCCCGGCCTCATCTAATCAGAGCACCCTCGTGAGATAGGGATGGCCATTTCATCTATATTGCAGATAAGAAAACAGACCCAGAGAGGTTAAGCTGCTTGCCCAAAGTCATCCAGCAAGTAGACAGCAGAGCCAGGATCCAAACCCAAGTGTGAGTTCCGAACTCAGCTCCTAACCACAGCAGAACCTCCCCTCGTCGCCCCGTGTCACCTCTGCACGGATGCTCCCCTGCCTCTATCAGCCCCAAGAAAGCCCCTCTTCTCTTCCTTTCCCCAGAGACCCTTTCTCACCCAGCCTATCTCTCTCCCTGCCCTGCCAGCCCTGCAGGAGAGTGAGGACAGTAGGCTCCTGCCTGCCAGAGCTCACCCCAAACAGCTCCCTTACTGTTCAGCCAAGGAAACTGAGGCCCAGAGAGGGCTAAGGACTCATTCCAATCACACAGCAAATTAGCAACAGAGAACCAGAGCCCAGTCCTCCTGACCCCTTCCTCATTAGAACATTCTTTGCATGCCCTGTAGAGTTCATTGGGAACTGCTGAGGAATCTGTACCAGTTTGACCTGAATATGAAGGCATGTTACTTTCCACCCAAACACTGCTATCAGCTGGGGGAAGCCAAATGCCCCAATTTCTACCCCTTGGAGATATCTTGAGAAGATTCTCTGTTTTTCTGCTGACGTAGTTTTCTAAATGAGTCCTGTCTAATTTAAAGTGCTGGTTTTGTTCCTGATTGGGCATTGCTTCTGCATACCCTAGTGCGCGTCAGAGCCGAACCCTCACTGTGAGGGGTCTCTGACACTGAGGGGGCTCCTCCCGTCTTCATTTTGCTTGTTGTTGGGGACAGGAGCAGACTCAGGATGCAGGGGACACTCGTGGGTTGTGGGTGGCTGAACTCTGATGTCCCAACTGCCGGGGCCTTGCAGCTATGGGGGTCTCTTTGCAGATGGGCTGCATGGCCTGCTTGGGCAGTGCCCAACTTCACAGCAGCCCCCCTGTGCTGAGGACCCTCAGAGAGGGGCCCTGGGTCCTGCCCACAGTCACACCCTTTACCCCTTCTCCAGCTTAGGCCCCTGGTTCCTCCCCCATCCTCACCCCCACTCGCTGGATTCCTTCTCAGGGACCCCTTTCCTGCTTCCAAGGGCTGTGGGGGCCTGGGGCACCTCCACCATTTGCTTCTCAGGCCTCCTGCCCAGGCTGCTTCTCAGGTATGTGGCCTGTGCCATCGCCCAGGCCCTGCACTTAGAAGGGCTTGGCGTTTGGTTTAACATTGCTGTCGTCTTGAAATTCCTCATAGTCTTTGAGGAGTGTTGGTCAGGTATCTTATAGAATGTCATTCAATTTGGATTTGTCTGATGCTTTTCTCCTGGTTAGACTGGAGTTATGGGTTTTGTTTTTTAGACAGAGTCTCCCTCTGTCACCCAGGGTGTAGTGCAGTAGCACGATTTTGGCTCACTGCAACCTCTGCCTCTCCAGTTGAAGAGCTTCTCCTGCCTCAGCCTCCCAAGCAGCTGGGACTACAGGCATGCACCATCATGCCTGGCTAATTTTTTGTATTGTAGTAGAGATGGGGTTTCACCATGTTGGCCAGGCTGGTCTTGAACTCCTGAACTCAGGCAATCTGCCCGCCTCAGCCTCCCAAAGTGCTAGGATTACAGGTGTGAGCCACTGTGCCCACTGAGTTATGGGTTTTTGGGAGGACCCCAGAGGTAAAGTGCTCTTCTCCTCACATCATACCAAAGGCATATGGTACAAACATGGCCTCACCAATGAGGTTAACCTTGCTCAGGAATCCTTGAACTAGAGCCCTGCATTTTTATCTTGTGTGGGGCCCTGCCTTTATCCCACGCATCCGTGAACACCTACTGGTGCAACTTGCCCTCCTGTCATCCTGTCCTATGAGCAAGTGAACTACGATGATAGTTCCGGGCCTCGTGCACAGGGACCAGGCACCCCTTGTAAGCCAGGCCCTGTGCTGGGTGTTGGAGGCAGTGGGGGAAGCCAGACAAAGCTGAGCTCCATGGATTTCACAAGTTTGTGGATCCAGGACGATAAGGCAGAAATAAAGCAGATGAAAATAGTCACGAGCAGTCACTGGGCTGCTCTACCCGGGCAGGTCAGGAAGGCCCTCCTGAGAAGGTGACTCGAAACTGAGAACTAAATTAGAACCACTGTTAATCCAGCAATCCCACTACTGAGCATCGACCCAAAGGAAAAGAAGTCATTATATCAAAAAGATACCTGCATTCGTATGTTTATAGCAGCACTATTTACAATAGCAAAGATATGGAATCAACCTCAGTGTCCATCAACAGTTGATTAGATAAAGAAAATATGGTATATACGCTCATAGAATACTATGCAGGCATAAAAAAGAGTGAAATCATGTCTTTTACAGCAGCATGGATAGAACCAAAGGCCATTATCTTTTTTTTTTTTTTTTTTTCCTGAGATGGAGTCTCTCTCTGTCACCCAGGCTGGAGTGCAGTGGCGTGATCTCAGCTCACTGCAACCTCTGCCCCCTGGGCTCAAGTGATTCTCCTGCCTCAGCCTCCCATGTAGCTGGGATTACAGGTGCCCACCACCACACTCAGCTAAATTTTGTATTTTTAGTAGAGACAGGGTTTCACCTTGTTGGCCAGGCTGGTCTCGAACTCCTGACCTCAGATGATCTACCTACCTTGGCCTCCCAAAGTGCTGGAATGATAGGCGTGAGCCACTACGCCTGGCCAAAGGCCATTATCTTAAGTGAATCAACTCAGAAAAAAAGTCAAATACCGCATATTCTCACTTGTAAGTGGGAGCTAAAAAAATGTGTGCACATGGACTCACAGAGGGGAATGAAGGACACCGCAGACTTCGGAGGGTGGGAGAGAGTGAGGGGTGAGGCATTACTCAATGGGTACAATGTAAACTATTCAGGAGATGGTTGCACTAAAACCCCAGACTTCACCTTATGCATGGAACAAAACTGCACCTGTACTTCTTATATTTATACAATTTTTTTTAAAGAGAGAAACTGAGGCCTGAAGTGTGACGGAGCAGCAAGGGTTCCAGGCGAGGGGGACACCCTCATTACCCTGCCTGGGTGGTGAGAGATGTCACGGGGTCATCTCTAGCCCCAGCTGTCCAGCCTTGGGTCAGGTAGGCATCTCCCGAGATGGGGGCCTGGCCCTCTCCAAGGCCCCTGGGTGCACCTTGCTGCAGGTGCCATCTCCACAGCTGCCAGTCATCCCCTGGCAGGAAAGTGTGGGCGGTTGGCCTGCTCCTCCTGGTTTTCCATCCTCTCTGTCCTCCTAGTCTTTCCTGGCTTCCTCACCACCACCCCGCCCTGTAATTTCTCTGTCTGCCATGGGAGCTTATTTGGGACATACCCAGGAATGGTCTCACATAAGGCAAGAACAGGGTTCTCAGTGCTCACCCTGAGTCAGGGCAGAGGCCTGTGCCACGGAGGTGTGGCTGGCGGAGCCCTGACCCTACAGCGGGGGGCTTGGACCTTGTCCTGGCATGCTTCAGCTCACTGGGTGATCCTGGGTACATCACTGACCCTCTCTGGACCTTTCCAAACTAACTCCACACAGTTCAATTGAGGAGAACTTAGAATCCCATGAGAATCTCAGGTGGTGAGGAGCCTGGCATCATCCCAGGGCACAGGGGGGAAACTGAGGCTGTACCACAACACGTGAGACATCAGAGATGGCGTCAGGGGTGCAGGCGCTCAGTCCGGCGTCACGGTTCAGAAGCTTTCCAGTGTGGGTACAGGACGCCGGGCCTAGACAGTGGAAGACTTGTCCCTGTTCTAGTCCCATCTCTGACCCCTACTGGCCATGAGGCCTGGCCACACAAGACCCTCAGAATCTAGGTTTCTCCATCTGTAAAACGGCATTAAAGCTTTTTTTCCCCCAGGGTTGCTGTGAAGTTAAAATGCAATAAGCAATGTTAAAGGGTCTTGCAGGGAGCATCTCCTGGGTAAGAGTCCTCACTCTCTGTAGGACGAGACCCCAGTCTCAGCCCTGCCCAAGCCTCTGAGAATACAAACCTCATGCGACTCAGGGACAGCTCAGAGGCACAGCTGTGGAAGACACCTCCTCCTTGGTGGCCATGAGGAAGTCGAGAGAGGCGCTGTGACAGGGACAGATCTACTTCAAAGGCATCTATGGGACAGTGGCTGACTACAGATAGGGCAGCCTTGAAACCTCAACTCCCTTCTCTATAAATACAGATGCACATATTAGCAACTTAACAAGTGAGAAGCTGCTTGGCTTACTATTCGACTGCTTTTTGTCTGTGAGGGCGGCATGAGGCAGGTGTGCGTGCCCCCATTTTGCAGATGAGGAGTGAGTGACAGAGGAGCCTAATGCCAAGCTTGAGCCCCGACCTGCCATTCTCCAGGTGGGGAGGGGTGCGCTCCAGAGACCGGGTGGGACCAGGGAGGTCTGAAAGCCTGGGGCCAGGGTCTAGCCTCCAACTCTGAAAAATCACATTAGGTCACCAGGGGACAGGGTGCTCTGAGGAGACAAAAACAAGGCCAAACCACTTCCCGGCCGGGTGCTGGAAGTCAGCACCAACTCTTTTTACTCTATAAATAAATTTCATATTTAAATAAATATGAAACAACGTGACTTTTTTTTTCCTTCTGCAAAAGAAAAGAGCATTTATCCCACCTCCAGAAGCTCGTTTCTTCTTTCCAGCTCCTCTGACATCACCCAGGGGCAGCCAGGGAGGAATTTTCTCTTTTGGGATGACTCGATCCCAGCATCAGGCACATCTGGGCGGCACCTTCTCCACAAGCCACAGACAGGCCCTTTGCCCACGATTCTGCTACAAGTCGTTGTTCAGAACTCAGAGTGGATTTTCCTGTGGAAGCAATATTGCTAGGTGACCGTGATAACCACGACACCATGGACACTCGCTTGGAAGCAATCTTGCGTGTGGGTCTTTGGTTCCCAGGCTAGACCAGCAGCCCATTTTGGAGGCAGGAGGGAAAGACAGGGCTTTGGGGTCAGCTGTGTCCTGGCTGTGTGACCTTGAGAAGTGACTCAACTTCGGAGCACCTCCCTTCCCCAGTCTGTTGACACTGGGAGATGCTTCTCCAGGGCACGTTGCATTCCTGCTTGTCTTGTGACAGCTTTTGTTCTGGATTATCTTTTCAAGGATGTTTGTGTAGTCAACAGCCTAGGAAGTGTACACAGAGTAGCTGAGACAAGTCTCAATCAATTTAGAAAATTTATTTTGCCACGGTTAAGGATGTGTCCTCAGGAGGTCCTGAGGACACGTGCCCAAGGTAGTCAGGGCACAGCTTGGTTTTATACATTTTAGGAAAACATGAGACATCAATCAATGTATGTAAGATGTATATTGGCTGAGTCTGGAAAGGTGGGACAACTCAAAGCAAGGAGGGGGCTTCCAGGTCATAGGGTGGATAAGAGACAAAAGGTTGCATTCTTTTGAGTTTCTGATTAGCCTTTCGCTGAATACCCAATTTACAGGAATAGCTACTCATGCCATAGTCTGGCTTAGTGAAACAATAGGGCAGAGGAAATAATCAGACCTGCATTTGTCTTCCGTGAGCAGAGGGATGACTCTGAACTCTGTCTGTCCTTTGTCCACAAGGAATTTCCTTGTAGGCAAATTGTGAGGGAGGACAAGGAATTTCCTTGTATGCAGATTGTGAGGGAGGTACGTAGCTTTATCTTGGGAGGCAGGTTTGCACTACTCAGTTCCCAGGTTAAGGACCTGCTTGACTTAGTTCCGGGCATGATTCTTCCCTTTGGCTTAGTGATTTTGGCGTCTCCCTCCAGGGAAGAGGGAAGATTTATTTGTTTGCTTTCCAGGGGAATAAAAACAATGTTTCCCTTCAGGGCAAAGATTGGGCAAGTTTGCTGGAAGCCCCCTTCTAAGATTGGGAGTTTTCCAGGTTTGGGGTTCTTCAGCTAAACCCACTGAACATGGGCCCACCTCCAAATCTGCCCCATGAGACGAGGGGAACCAAGGCAAACATGAACTCCTGTCGCCTGTTGTGTTTGAGCGATAAAGCCCTTTGTCTGGGTCCCAGGAGTCTTGCGTCTTCTGCAAGCATCCATGAAACCATGGCAGGCTACCTTGCTAGCCTGAAAGCAGGGTGAAACTCAGACCCTGCAGTTCTTGACGGTCAATTCCATGCTTATAATACTCACCTTGTTGCTGTGGGGGAGATGCCGGGCCGTGCCTTGCCCTTGGTGGGTGGTTAATAAAAGGTGATTGTGGCAGTTTTACTATCAGTGGCCAGGAAGTTAGTTATTTACAAGCCACACAGGATTCCCACCCTGAGTGCCAGTGGTACAACCTGGCCTTAGCGTGGGATTAGAAATTCCATTCCTTCTGTGGGGTCTGGGAGCCTGGACAGGCTGGCTGCGCCTGGGGGAAGGGCTCCAGAGGGTGAAAGTCCTCCTTGGTCACCCCTTCAGCCCCTTCCGGTAACCGCTATAACCCATGTAAAATATATCTTTCTAGACTTTTCCCTGCACATCAACATGTTTAGAGAATGTATAGCAGTTTGTTTTCATATAAATGATTTCTACTGTATGTGTTGTTTTGCAATTTTCATTTTTCACTTAAAAATATTTCGGCCTGGCGCGGTGGCTCACGCTTGTAATCCCAGCACTTTGGGAGGCCGAGGTGGGTGGATCACGAGGTCAGGAGATTGAGACCATCCTGGCTAACACGGCGAAACCCCGTCTCTACTAAAAATACAAAAAAATTAGCCGGGTGTGATGGCGGGCGCCTGTAGTCCCAGCTACTCAGGAGGCTGAGGCAGGAGAATGGCGTGAACCCGGGAGGCGGAGCTTTCAGTGAGCCGAGATCGGGCCACTGCACTCCAGCCTGAGCTACAGGCAAGACTCTGCCTCAAAAAAAAAAAAAAAAATTTCCTGGACACCTTTCTCTGTCAGCCCACTTAGCTTCTGACTGCTGCATACCTTTCATAATAGGACTCTCCAGCCATGTGTCTGCCCCTCCCCTCGTGGTGGACCTTTGGTTCTTTCCATTTCTCATCAGTTCAAAAACGCTCATTGCATGGCCAGGCGCGGTGGCTCACGCCTGTAATCCCAGCACTTTCGGGGGCCGAGGCAGGTGAATCACCTGAAGTTAGGAGTTCAAGACCAGCCTGGACAACATGGCGAAACACCGTCTCTACTGAAAAAACAAAAATTAGCCAGGTGTGGTGGCACATGCCTGTAATCCCAGCTACTTGGGAGGTTGAGGCAGGAGAATCGCTTGAACCCAGGAGGCAGAGGTTGCAGCGAGCCAAGATTGCACCACTGCATTCCAGCCTGGGCGACAGAGCGAGATTCTGTCTCAAAAAAAAAAAAAAAAAAAGAAAAGAAAGAAAAGAAATGCACATTGTGTGTGTTGGAAAAGCCTCCCTGGATGCACAGGGCAGGGCTTCCCCGGGGCAGAAGCAAAGACTCCACTTGCACGCTACAGCCTTGGAAATGGAGGCCCGAGGGGCTGTGATGTCCCAAGGTGAGGTCACACCAGGCGTCTCAGCCCCTCCTCTCAGGCCCCAGAGCCTGGTGCCCCCCTCCTTCCTCTCCGCTGGGAGTCTCTGCCCTGAAAGAGGAGGGGAGGGACCAGGAGATCAGGCTGGGGAAAGGAGGGAAGGGGTGACTAGGTAACAGGAGGTCTTCTCCCTCTGATGCTAGCAGACCCAGTGGGGACAACTGGGGAGGCAACACAGAGATCCCTGAGGAGCTACCACATTGGAGGGGAAATACAGCCACCAAGGGCCACTGGGCCCCAGGTCTCCTGAGAACCCTCTCCTAGGTGCCTGCTTTGGAAAAAGGCTCTGTCCAGAGTGACACTGACTCAGAAGCTGTCAGGTCCCAGGGGCCCAGCCCCTTTGAGCTTAGCCTAGAACCCTGCATCCGCCAGCCCTAGGTCCTCTCAGGCTGCTGCCCGGTCACATGTTCTTACAGTACAGATACTGCAGAGCAGATCCGTCAGGTCAGCCAACGAATGCTCAGGGCCAGAGGAAGAGGCCAGCCGAGTCTGTGCAGCCCGCCCCTTTTCACAGCAGACCAGGTGACAAAAACGCCAACTTGGGTCCCCAAGAGCTCCTGCCATGCTTTGTGCTGGGCCTGCTGGGGACATCCATGGAAGTCACAGCTAGCTGAGGTCAAACTGGCAGGAGGATTTAGAAATTTCTAGGTGACGTCACACAATAACAAGCAGAACAGATCTAACTAAAGGTTAACTAACCAACCACTGACTGGGAGCTTGAAACATGCCACGCACTGTGCCAAGCTGGCTCCCATCTCTCCTGCACTGGGAGGTCAGTGTCATGACAATCCCCCTTCTACTGACCAGAAACAGGCTCAGAAGGGCACGGAACTTAGTCCAGTCCTGCAGGGGATAAGTAATGTGCCTGGGACTCAAACCCAGGCCTGTCTGACACTGCCCTTCTGCTACTAAGTGGTTTATAACCTTTGGAATATCCTGGACCGCTATGAGATTTTTTTTTTTTTTGAGACAGAGTCTTACTCTGTTATCCAGGCTGGAGTGCAGTGGCACGATCACAGCTCACTGCAACCTCTGCCTCCCCGGCTCAAGCGATTCTGAGGCACAAGAGTACAGCTCTGGAGTAGCTGGGTCTACAGGCGTGTGCCACCACACAGGGCTAATTTTTGTATTTTTAGAAGAGATGGGGTCTTGTCATGTTGGCCAGGCTGGTCTCAAACTCCTGACCTCAAATGATCCACCCACCTCAGCCGCCCAGAGGGCTGAGATTACAGGTGTGAGCCACTGTGCCGCCACCCTTTGAGATTCTAATGGAAGCCTGGAGCCCTTTAACCAGAAAAGTGCCTTGGTGTAAACACAACATGTGTGTGCAGGGCCTGCTTCCTGGGCGTATGGCCTGTGCAGCTGCACAGGACCCCAAATTCATAAAAGCCCCATTTTTGGTTTAATGCTCTGCTGTTGCCATCAGGAAATGCTTAATGCTTTTGTACAAGGGGTGCCACATTTTCATTTTGCACCGGGTCCTGCCACTTACGTAGTCTGTCCTGCGTGTGCTACACTGACACGCACGTGTCCACATGCACCACCACTTTGCAAATGACTTTAGGTGTGCAGGAATCCTATAGGCCATTATAGACTCAGGAGATACCCTTTTCGCTTTGCGCTGCACCCTGGCAAGCTGTGCACACGTGCATGTGTGTGTGGAGGAAACTGTCAGGTGGATCTGAGTGCGGGCGGGGAGCCGGGCCAGCAAGCAGGGGAAGGGGCGGCAAGGCCGGTATCGACTTCCACACAGACCGTGACAGCAACTCCTACACCTCCGGGAAATAAATAGCCTGGTAATAAATAGCCCTTATCCTCAATCCATGTCCTTAAAAATCTGTCCCCTTCTTGGACAGGACAAGGGGCCTTAGTCAGGCATGGTGGCCTCAGAATAAACACAGGAAGGCGACCAGCGGCGGATGCTCGGGCTGCTGTCTGGGGCAGAGTTTTCTAAGTCAGGCTTGGCATTTCACTCAGAATGCTCCTGCCTGTGGCCAGCTGGAGGGATCCCTGTGCCCATGCCCAAAAGCAAGAATGTCCAGGCGGGCAACAGGGGCACAGAGATGGTTACACAACCTCTGAGGACAGAGAGAGCACCCTGAGCCTCTGCAGTTGGGAAGCGGCAGCTGGTGTGGGAGGGGACTTTCTACAATCTTCCCTTGATCTGTGTGGCCTTGGGCAAGTGGCTTAATGTCTCCGTGACTCAGTTTCCTATCTGTAAAATGCAGGTGATCATGATACCTACCCCAGGATTTTTGTGAATGTTGAATTATTGTCTAATGTCCTTCCAACAAAGCACAATAAATAATAGCTGTATTTATCATTATCATTATTATTATTTAAAACTAGGTTAGAGGACAAGGCTTCAACATAGCTGTGCTTTTAGTTTCACTGTTTGTTCATGTTTATTTTTTAAAATCAGTTAAAGCCCCATGTGAGAAATCATATGTGGGGAGTGGGGAGGATTCACCAACAAAGGTTGGAGAATTAATACTGGGACAAAAAGTACCCAGTGGAGAGACACAGGGCTGGTGTGTGTGTGTGTGGGGGGTCACCCCGTGACACAAGAGTCTAGAGTGCCTGGGAGGGAACGGGCCAGAGTCTAAGGCTAGGCTCTCTTCAGGGGAAAGGTTTGGAAAAGGAGCATTTCTTTTCTTTCCTTTTTCTTTTATTATTATTTATTTGAGACAGGTCTATCATCCAGGCTGGAGTGCAGTGGCACGATCACAGATCACTGCATCCTCGCCCTCCTGGGCTCAAGCGATCCTCCTGCCTCAGCCTCCTGGGTACCTGGGACTACAGGTTCATGCCACCACTCCCAGCTAATATATTTTTAAATTTTTTTGTAGAAATGGGGTCTTGCTATGTTGCTAGGGCTGGTCTCAAACTCCTGGGCTCCAACGATCCTTCTACTTTGACCTCCCAAAGTGCCAATGTTACAGGAAAGGGGTCCCAACCCCATGTCCCAAGAAAGGGTTCTTGGATCTCGTGCAAGAAAGAATTCAGGGCAAGTCTGCAGTGCAAAGTGAAAGCAGGTTTATTAAGAAAGTAAAGGAATAAAAGAATGGCTACTCCATAGACAGAGCAGCCCTGAGGGCTGCTGTTTGCCCATTCTTATGGTTATTTCTTGATGATATGCTAAACAAGGGGTGGACTATTCATGCCTCCTCTTTTTAGACCATATAGGGTAACTTCCCGATGTTGCCATGGCATCTGTAAACTGTCATGGCGCTGGTGGGAGTGTAGCAGTGAGGATGACCAGAGGTCACTCTCGTCACCACCTTGGTTTTGGTAGGATTTAGTGGCTTCTTTGTTGCAACCTGTTTCATCAGCTAGGTCTTTATGACCTGTGTTTTGTGCTGACCTCCTATCTCATCCTGTGACTGAGAATGTCTTAACTATCTGGAAATGCAGCCCAGTGGGTTTCAGCCTCATTTTACCCAGCTTCTATTCAAGATGGAGCTGCTCTGGTTCACGTGCCTCTGACACTGGAATTACAGGTGTGAGTCACCTTGCTGGCCTCTTTTCCTTTTAGTAACAGCCAAGGGGCTGTTTCTGTGTCTTCACGTGTGACAGATTCACGTGTGACACATTACTGGGCCCCGGGCTTGCGCCCAGCCTCATCTTTGGGCCCAGTCACAGGAATAAGGCCCTCCGGGGGGTGTGAGCAGCCTCCTGGCACAGAACAGGACAGGGTGTTGGGGAGCCAGGGAGGCTGGCAGTGGGGACTGGAAGGAGGGTCCCATGCTTCACCCCCCCATACACACCCAGGGCTAAGACAGTCCTGCCCTGGAGTCCTGGGGCCTGAGGGGAGGGGAGATTTAGTTATCACCGTTCACCCTCCCCCAGTATTCCAGAGGAATTGCAGCCATCTCTGTGGACAAGGCAGCCTGTTGTCTGGGAGCACTTTATGATTTTGAAATTCATCCCTGCCATAATTATAAGTTAACATTGGAGGGCTTTCTACATGCCAAGCTCTTTTCTAAGCCCTCCTCTCCGCTTTTTTTTGGAGTCAAGGTATCACTCTGTTGCCCAGGCTGGAGTGCAGTGGCTCCATCTCAGCTCACTGCAGCCTCAATGTCCTGGGCTCAAGTGATCCTCCCACCTCAGCCTCCTAAGTAGCTGAGGCTACAGGCATGTGCCACCATGCCTGGCTAATTTTTAAATTTTCCGTAGAAATGGGATCTCACTAGGTTGCCCAGGTTGGTCTCCAGCTCCTGTCCTCAAATGACCCTCCTGCCTCAGCCTCCCAAAGTGCTGGGATTACAGGTGCGAGCTGCTGCATCCGGCCTCTTTTTAAGCTCTGTCTGCATTATCTCATTCAAATCTCACAACATTCACAACGTTCACCAGTTGTTAGGGCTGAGAAAACTGAGGCTGAGAAAGGGAAAATCACAAGCCTCAGGTTGCCCAGCCAGGGAATCACTGTGAGCCGGGACGGGAACTCAGCTCAGGGGAATGTCAAAACTGTATTCTTAACCACAGTCAGCCCAAACATTGGATCCCTAAGCCCATGGCTTCAAGCCGGCCCCTCTTTGTGGGACAGTAGCAGCCCTCCCATCTGCTGATATTTCTGTCTACCAGCCCCTCAGCATCTGGCCAAGGCAGCTGACCCCTTCCATGTGCCCACATACCTTGGTAGCAGAGGGACCTCTCAGCATTTTTACTGGCTTTTCAGATTTAAAAAAAAAAAAAATTAGCCAGGTGTGGTGGTGGGCACCTGTATTTCCAGCTGCTTGGGAGGCTGACACCTGAGAATTGCTTGAACTCTGGGAGCGGAGGCTGCAATGAGACGAGATTGCGCCACTACACTTCAGCCTGGGGGACAGAGTGAGACTCCATCACAAAATACCCCCCCAAAAAAAAACGGGGAGAAGAAGGAAATGGGGAGGGGTTGAGCAGAGGCTCCGGAGAGTCAGGGAAATGAACCACAAGAAGCTGGGAGAGGGGCTGATCTTTCCATCTTCTGTGAAGGCAGCTGTGACATCCTCCACTGGAAGGATGAGTACCTGGGGCTGGAAGGGGTTGCACAACTTGCTCAAAGCCACCAGCCTTGTTCCTGACAAACTGACACCCTCACAGACCCACCATCGTCCCACTGCCCAGAGTTCCAGCATTGCGTGGGGTGAGGCAGGAGGTGAGGCAGTGTTTGCAACAGCTCAAGGCCGCAGTCCAGGGTGACCCTGCCTCCCCCTAAGCTGCCTGCCCGAGAAAACAAACACAAGGCTGCCATCAGAACTGTTTGTTCCAGCCAAGCCCCGAAGATAGGGCCCCTGCTCCCACTCTCTGTAGGAAGATAGGCGCCTCACTCCCATGGCGCCAGTTAGCATTGGACCAAGTTCCTTCTCCCGGCTTTTTGTAATGTTTCACTCTGTCTCATCCATCCTAATACGCGCGCACACACACACACACACACACACACACACACACACACTCACAGGAGGTCTGGCCAGGGTTCCCTGCATATGACCCTTATATTTTGTAGGGGAAACTGGGATTCATTTCGGATCATCCACTCTTTCCTCCTTCCTAAGACTGCATTCCTCATATTCCGCCACCTCAGACGAGGTGGGGCTCAGGCTTTGTTCAAGCCGTATCGCTTCAGCCTCGTAACTTCAAGACCTTGAGCAAGTTACCTTACACCTCCAAACCCTGGTTTCCTCATCTGCAAAGTGGGAATAATAAAATAATCTAGTTTGCAGAGTTGCTGAGAGATTGGTTTATTTTTGTTTTGTTTCTGTTTTGTTTTGCTTTTTTTGAGAATGAGTCTTGCTCTGTTGTCCAGGCTGGAATGCAATGACGCAATCTTGGCTCACTGCAACCTCTGCCTCCGGGGTTCGAGTGATTCTCCTGCCTCAGCCTCCCGAGTAGCTGGGAGTTACAGGCGAGCACCACTAGGCTGGGCTAATTTTTGTATTTTAGTAGAGACGGGGTTTCACCATGTTGGCCAGGCTGAACTCCTGACCTCAGGTAATCTGCCCACCTCAGCCTCCCAAAGTGCTGGGATTACAGACGTGAGCCACCACGCCTGGCCAAGACTGTTTTATGTCAACAGCGAAACAGTATCTGGTACAGAGTAGGTGTTAAACAAATAATTGCTATTGTTATTTTGTTATTATCTGGTCCTCACCTCTATCCTCAAAAATATCTCCAGTTGACTCAGTTATTCCTCTTTTATAAATCACTACCAAAACCAACACTTATCAAAACACCACTCTGTATCCCATAAATATGTACAATTATTATGTGTCAATTGAAAATAAAAGGGAAAAAAAACAATACAAACAAATAAAAAACACCCAGGTATGTTTCAGCATCTCTCGTCTCCTTGGGGCACTAACTCCTTGCCACACTTCACCTGCATGAGAGCTGAGTAAGCTTCTGGAGCTTTGGAGAAAGTCTGGGGTCAGGAAAGTGGGAGATGTTACTGGCACCTGAGAGGGGGAAGCTGTGAGTGGGGGGACAGGAGAGACTGCCCAGCTGCAGCTCAAGTCCAGAGTGGTTCAAGGGGCATGGCTGGGGGACGGAAAGCGTGTACTCCCTTGCCTCCTGTACTAGTGCAGGAACTGTGAAATAGGCATTCAAATATGCAACTGGCAGGAATGTCATTTGTACAACCATTTCAGAACATTGGTTGGTAGGCCGGGCATAGTGGCTCAGGCCTGTAATCTCCGTACTTTGGGAGGTTCAGGTGGGAGGACTGCTTGAGCCCAGGAGTTAGAGACCAGCCTGGGCAACATAGGGAGACCCCATGTCTATTATTTTTTAAAAACAAAAACAACAACAAAAAGAACATTAGTTGGCAGCATGAATTGAGAGATACTAAAATGTAGATTTTTGTTGTTGTTGTTTTGAGACAGAGTCTCATTCTGTCGCCCAAGGTGGAGTGCAGTGGCGCGATCTCGGCTCATTGCAGCCTCTGCCTCCTGGGTTTAAGTGATTCTCATGTCTCAGCTTCCCAACTAGCTAGGATTACAGGCATTTACCACCACACCGGGCTAGTTTTTGTATTCTTAGTAGAGACGGGGTTTCACCATGTTGGCCATGCTGGTCTCAAACTCCTGACCTCAGGTGATCCACTCGCCTTGGCCTCCCAAAGTGCTGGGATCACAGGTGTGAGCCACCACACCCAGTCTAGATATTCTTTGATGCTAAAATTCTGTTAACAGAAATGTATCCTAGGAAGATAATAGAGTCCATGAAAAAAAACCCCAGAGATGCAGGTTGAGTTTTTTACATAAAGAGTTTCATGTTATGCTATTTAGAATAACAACAATTTGAAAGTAAATCTAATGCCCCAAATTAATGAGTAGTGGCACCAAGTGTGACACCTCTGATTTAGCGAGGATTAGATTCAGTCTTGAGTAATAGAACACCCAAAATTACAGCAACATTATGAAACACACACTTCACACACATTCCAGAGATAGGCTGTCCAAGGCTAGCGTGGTGCCTCCATAATTATCAAGGACTCAGGAGACTTCTATCCAGTTCTGCTGTCCTCAGTGAGTGGCTTTTACCCCATGCTCCAATATGGTGGCTTGAGTCTTGCCATTACGTCTGCATTTGAGCTATCATGAGGTGGAAGAAGCAAAAAAGAGTACCACTCTCCCTTTATGAAATCGCACCTAACGCTTCCACTTACTTTCCATTGGTTGGACATTAGTCTCATAGGTACACCTTGCTATAAGAGATGACAGGAAAGATGATAAGACAATAAAGAAACATCTTTCTTTCTCTTCTTCTTTTTTTTTTTTTGAGACAGGTTCTCGCTTTGTCATCCAGGCTGAAGTGAGGTGATACAATCATGACTCACTGCAGCCTTCACCTCCTGGGCTCAAGTATTCCTGCCACCTTAGCCTCCCAAAGTGCTGGGATTACAGGCATGAGCCACCGCACCCAAGCTAGATAGTTGACTTCTGACCCAGAGCCCCAAGAGGTCAGGGCTTCGGCACCTTACAGCGTTGGGGTTTCAGTCCATTTTTGTACCACAAATAGGTCTAAAACGATTTTGAGTGTGACTGTGCCTTTTATTTTCTGATAGAGGGGGTGCTTATAAATTTTCCCTTTTAGAGGCGGAGGTTGCAGTGAGCCGAGATCACACCGCTGCACTCCAGCCTGGGCCACAGAGCCAGACTCTGTCTCAAAAAACATAAGTTAAAGAAATTAAAAAAATAAATTTTCCCTTTTAATGTTTTGCCCATTTATTGCTGTTTCTGGGACCACAGGGCCTCAAAACATGGATGTGAAACTAACCTGACTGGAAGCCCTCCCCACCTCCCTTGACTGCATTTTACAGATAGTAAAACAGATTCAGAGAGGCAAGAGGGCTTGGCTGCGGGGCTGCACAAACCCAGGCATAAAATGACTTGCAGGACTATTGACACCTAGACTTTAAAACTTTCCAGCGATTTTCCCCCCATTTGAGATAAGGGGAATCATACAACAATTCAACATTTCTCTCTCTCTCTCTCTTTCTCTTTTTGTTTTTTTCAATTAGGCTGGGAGGCTCCCTGGGGGAGTTTATGGGCAAAGATGAAGATTTAAGAAAATGAAGATGGAATCTGTGTGCACTGGGGCTGGGAAGACTGAGGGGTAGGAATCTGTGGGGAGAGGGCAGAAAGGTATGCGAATCAACACACACATGCACACACGCACCTGTATGCACACACATGAGTGCTTACATGTGCCCTTTTGCCAGTTCCCATTCTGCTTGTGTGGGGAAAAGCAAGAGAGATCAGATTGTTAATATGCCTGTGTAGAAAGAAGTAGACATAAGAGACTCCATTTTGTTCTGTACTAAGAAAATTCTTCTGCCTCGAGATGCTGTTAATCTGTGACCTTACCCCCAACCCCGTGCTCTCTGAAACATGTGCTGTGTCAAACTCAGGGTTAAATGGATTAAGGGTTGTGCAAGATGTGCTTTGTTAAACAAATGCTTGAAGGCAGCATGCTCCTTAAGAGTCATCACCACTCCCTAATCTCAAGTACCCAGGGACACAAAAACTGCGGAAGGCCGCAGGGACCTCTGCCTAGGAAAGCCAGGTATTGTCCAAGGTTTCTCCCCATGTGATAGTCTGAAATATGGCCTCGTGGGAAGGGAAAGACCTGACCGTCCCCCAGCCCGACACCCGTAAAGGGTCTGTGCTGAGGAGGATTAGTGTAAGAGGAAGGCATGCCTCTTGCAGTTGAGACAAGAGGAAGGCATGCCTCTTGCAGTTGAGACAAGAGGAAGGCATCTGTCTCCTGCCCGTCCCTGGGCAATGGAATGTCTCGGTATAAAACCGTTCCATCTACTGAGATGTACGTTCCATCTACTGAGATAGGGAAAAACCACCTTAGGGCTGGAGGTGAGACATGCGGGCAGCAATACTGCTTAGCAAAGCATTGAGATGTTTATGTGTATGCATATCTAAAGCACAGCACTTGATTCTTTACCTTGTCTATGATGCAAAGACCTTTGTTCACCTGTTTGTCTCCTGATCCCCTCCCCACTATTGTCTTGTGACCATGACACATCCCCCTCTCTGAGAAACACTGACAAATAATCAATAAATACTAAGGGAACTCAGAAGCCAGGGGGATCCTCCATATGCTGAACGCTGGTCCCCCGGGTCCCCTTATTTCTTTCTCTATACTTTGTCTCTGTGTCTTTTTCTTTTCCAAGTCTCTCGTTCCACCTAACGAGAAACACCCACAGATGTGGAGGGGCAACCCGCCCCTTCAGCTTGTTTGTGTCAGACCCAAGGAGGCAGGATAGGTCAGCAGTCACATCTTCCAGATCAAGGTCTACTGTGGCATCACAAGGATTAATTTTTTTTAATTTTAATTTTTTTTTGAGATGGGATCTTGCTCTGTTGCCCAGGTTGGAATGCAGAGGCACGATCTCAGCTCACTGCAACCTCTGCCTCCCGAGTTCAAGCGATTCTCCTTACAGGCACTTGCCACCATGCCTGGCTAAGTTTTGTATTTTTAGTAGAGATGGGGTTTCTCCATGTTGGCCAGGCTGGTCTCGAACTCCTGACCTCCTGATCCACCCACCTCGGACTCCCAAAGTGCTGGGATTACGGTCGTGAGCCACTGAGCCCAGCTGTCATAAGGATTAATTAGGATATTGCCTATAAGTGCCTGGCCCAGGAGAGGTGAGATGTGCATGTCTTCCTCCCCAGTCCTCACCGTGGCTGCTTGGTCACTGGCTTGCCTGCCTGGTTTCTCTTTGAGGCTCCTCTGAGTAGGATTGGTCAGCATCCATGGGCCACTCCCTTCCTGAATGTACTGGGACCCAGTCTGCAATGAAGTCATTGTTTGAAGCATCTGCTCTTTGTTTGGTAAATCTTCCCACAGGCGGCTGGAAGCCCACAGCTCCCCTCTGCCAGGACTTGGCTGGAGGCAGGGCCCACAGTCTTGCCTTGGCATCCTGTGATTTATGTCCATGTGGGCCTGGCTAGGTGGAGCGATAAGGGTCGTAGGATATCAGCTAGTCCACAGACCAAGGCGAGTCGCTTTCTATCTGCTCAGTCATAAGGAAGGCAAGTCACTGGGGATCTCTGCACATAGACAAGACGAGGGAATGTTTCTCCCAGAACAAAGGAAAGAAAGGGAGGCACTTGAGAGAAAATCAGAGCAATAAGATGTCAAGGAAACTGCAGACTCAGAGCCAAGAGGTGCCACCAAGCACTCCTGCCCCAGAGCTCAGCCAGGCCAGGCCACGTGGAGACGGCTCCTGCAAAGCTGCAGAGGGGCTAAGACCGGGATGTGGAAAGGGAACAGGAGTTAGATGAGGTTGAAGCAGCTGGAGCTTAGCAAGTACTTAACTGAGAGCTGGATGTTTGTGCTTATTTCTGCTTTTATGTTATTTATTTTTTTTAGAGTCCGTGTCCTGCTGAAAGTGCTTATTTTTATAATGTGCTCTCATAGTAGGTTCTCCATAACTGGCCTTGGTGGTATGAACCATGGCTCTTCTGGGATACCCTGGGTGCTTTTAAACAACAGCTGCCAAAGAAACCCCACTCCAAACCAACCAAATCAGTCTCTGAGGACTGCGGGAGGGTGGTGGTTCTCAAAGTTGGACCCGGGGACCAGCAGCGTCAGCATCACCAGGGCACTTGTTAAAGTGCAAACTCTCAGGCCCCACCCTGACAACAGAATCCAAAGCTGTTAGGGTGGAGTCCAGAGATCTGTGTTTTAACAAGGCCTTCGGGAGCAGGGCGTCGCATACCCAGGAAAGTGTGAGAAATAGTGGGAGATTTTAACTTGGGTCCAGTGCCGAAAACCACTGGGTTTGTTTAGTATTGAGTCTGGGGACTCTTTCTTCCCTGTAGAGGGCCAGAGTTCAGAATGAGGAAAGCTGGTCTCTCTCTACTCCCTGTAGGGGAAGGGGTATAATGACTTTACCATTCATTGAACATCTTCTACATACATAAGTGAGAATAAGAAAAATCGATTGCCACAATTAATGTCCCTGACCACTGTTCTATTTCCAACACCAGTAACAGAAGAGACCCACCCCACCCCCGCACAGGGCAGCCTTGCTAACTCTCCTGAAATGCTAAGACGTCCAGGACCCTGTCCCATAGCTGCGTCATGGCGAGCTTCTCTTAAGCCAAGTTCACACCCTGCAAACACAAAGCCTTTTTCTTAGGTTTTGGCACCTCCTTCGCAACCCTGATCCTGAAGGAATTAATTTCTCATTTGGAGTAGTGGAGTTGTTGTGGGAAGTGGGTGGAGTAGGAACTTCTAGGAATCACAACTTCTTTCATTCACTTCTTTCTCTCATTTTCAACCTGATGCTCCCGTCAGCCCTTCTGACATGCTCGCCAGCCACAGTCACTCTGCTTTGTCTTGGGTCATGAGACATCCACAAGCAGAGGGGCTACAGCATCCCTACATGCCAGACCAACAGGAGGAGGGACTCTAGCTGAAGCTCCATGACCCTTCTGCTCTCCCAGTCTGGGAGGAGGGTGTGTGTGTATGTGTGCATGTGTGTGTGTGTGTGTGTAACAACTACAAATCCTGTTTGTAGGAGAACAAATCCCAAATCCTGTTCTCCCATATCTGGGAAATCTGTGACCTGCATAAAGCCAGTTCCTGCCTAGTGAGGAACAACAGGAAAGGATAGAAACCAAGGGCAGGTGGTTGCTTCTGAAGGCTGCTGCTGGCTTCAATGGGCATGCCTCTGTCTGGCCCATAATCTTGATTTCTGAACACATGGGTCTCAGCTCACCTGCCAGATGCGCCCCAGTTCCCACTTGGTTATTCGCCATCCTCCTCTTTCCTGTCTGTCTCTTTGCCTCTATGGGTCCTTGCTGGCAAGCCCACAGGGTTTCTCCTTGGCTTCTTCTAAGTCTGCTGGGCAAAGGAAGATGTCTTGGATTTATTAAAATCAGCCCCATATTGGGGCCAGATGTTCCACAGCAAATGAGGTGGTCAGGACTGAAGTCAAGAAACTAAGTGAGGAAACAAGAAGGCCCCAGTGATGAACGATGGTCTCTCCTCAGCCCTTACTGAAAAATCTCCTTTCTGTCCTATTTTGCTCTCAGTATGAGCTCTGCTATTCCTCTCCTCCCAAATCAAACATTTGGTGATGCATTTCTGCAAACTTCCACGTCTCGCTCTGGGGCCAGGAGACTGGTGTTTGCTGGGCTGTTTCTTCCAAGCCCTCTCTGCAGAAAAGGGCACGGAGGAGAAAACACGGGAGTTCTGGCAAGTGTGGGCTGAAGGCCTCACAGCAAGTCTGAGAGTGAGCGCCAACCTGGCGGGGAAGAGCTGGTGGGGACAGCTCTCGGGGACTCTGGGTGGCCAGAGGATATGGGCAGAGGCCGAGGCTTCTCACCTTCCTAATTGCAAAGGTTATATTAATAATTATAACAGTAATTAGTCATGGTGATAACAGTAACAGTAATGGGTAATTGTGGGGCACTGTGCCAGGGGCAGCACATGGGTTGTATCATCTCACTTAGAGCCTTCCAACACCCTCCGAGCCAGGGTCTTGGCTTTATTATTATTCTCTCCATTTTGTACTTGAAGACTGCAGCTCAGAGAGGTCTCAGCTAACCCACGATGGAATTGGGATTTGAACTCAGGCAGCCTAACTCTGAAGCCCAAGCTCTTAACTGCTATGTGATAACACAAGGAATACGTGTTTGTTAAAGAAATTGTTAACAATTCAGATAAAGAGAGGGAAAACCATAAAATACTCACCATCTACTGTCAACACTTTGGTTTCTTTTTTTCATTTATTTTTTTGAGACAGAGTCTGGCTCTGTCGCCCAGGCTGGAGTGCAGTGGTGCCATCTCAGCTCACTGCGAGCTCCGCCTCCCAGGTTCACGCCATTCTCCTGCCTCAGCCTCCCGAGCAGCTGGGACTACAAGCGCCCACCGCCACGCCCGGCTAATTTTTTTTTACAGGCGTGAGCCACCGCACCCAGCCTTGTCTTTGTGTTTTAACTAGCATTTCATGTTTTTATCTTTCTCTGCTGCATTCTGGGTAGTTTATGCCATGATAATTTATTCAGCTCTCTCTTCTAGATTTATTATTTTCTTTTTAGTTGTGTTTCATCTACATTTGTTTTTTTTTTTTTTTTTTGAGATGGAGTCTCGTTCTGTCACCCAGGCTGGAGTGCAGTGGCGCCATCTTGGCTCACTGCAAGCTCCGCCTCCCAGGTTCACACCATTCTCCTGCCTCAGTCTCCCAAGTAGCTGGGACTACAGGTGCCCTCCACCATGCCCGGCTAATTTTTTTTTTTGTATTTTTAGTAGAGATGGGGTTTCACTGTGTTAGCCAGGACGGTCTCGATCTCCTGACCTCGTGATCTGCCTGCCTCGGCCTCCCAAAGTGCTGGGATTACAGGCTTGAGCCACTTTGCCCAGCCAGGTTTTGCTATTTTTAAAAAAAAATATTGCCAGTGTAAGAGGTCACCATTATTTGGGTTTGCCTTTCTTTGATCTCCACTGAGTCTGAGCTTTATTCCTGTGTTTATTTTGGGCTTGCACCTGGAGTGGAACAGGAGACTTTGTCTAGGAGCTCTTCATGTGGTGTTTCCCTGCCTTTGCACAGCATCACTGGCATCAAAAGCCAAGTTCTTATTTATTTATTTATTTATTTATTTTATTTTGAGACAGAGTCTCACTCTGTCACCCAGGCTGGAGTGCAGTGGTGCCATCTCGGCTCACTGCAACCTCTGTCTCCTGGGTTCAAGCAATTCTCCCTGCCTCAGCCTCCCGAGTAGCTGGGACTACAGGAGTCTGCCACCATGCTCAGCTAATTTTTGTAATTTTTAGTAGAGATGGGGTTTCGCCATGTTGGCCAGGCTGGTCTTGAACTCTTAACCTCAGGTGATCTGTCTGCCTTGGCCTCCCAAAGAGCTGAGATTATAGGCGTGAGCCACTGTGCCCAGCCGCAATCTTGTTATTTTTGAAACTGACCCAATTATCCCATAGAACTGACGTTTATGGCTTCTTTGGAATAAATATTGAAATGAAACCTCCCAGTCTTGAAACTTGACAAAGTTACATTTGCCTTATCTGAGTTCATTTCTCAGGAAACCAACCATCAGGCCTCCCTGATTTAAACTCACTGGATCTGGACATTGAGATGCCAGACCTCTCACTCTTCATGATTTCCTAAGCCAACACCTGCCTGTTGTTGACCAACTCCTCTTCCTTACCCCTCCCTAATTCCTGTTTTCCTAGATGTAATTACATTTCTTCCTTGCTATATAAACCCCTAAGTTTAGTTGGTCAGGGAGATAGAGTTGGGACTGATCTCCTTGGATGCGGTACCCAATTGAAGCCTTCTTCCCTGGCAATCCTCATTGTCTTAGTGATTGGCTTTCTGTGTTGTAAGCAGCAGGACCTAGACTGAACCCCTGTGGTTTCAGTAACAACTTCTGGAAAGAAAAACCATTAGAACTGCCTGTTTTACCCTCTTTAATTCTACCTCCGGCCAGGCTCTTAGCATAACAGTAATCATTTCTGAGCGCTTACTATGCGCCAGTCAATTTTCATGCATTAACTTCATACAACAACCCCATGAGGTAGATACCAGCTTTATCCCCATTTCACAGTTGAGGAAACTGCAGCAAAGACAGGCTGGGTACTTTGCCTTAGGCCACACAGCCACGAAATGGGCAGAGCCAGGACTTGAGACCAGGCAGACTCGCTCCAGATTCCACACTCTTGTCTTCCATGTCATACAAACGCTGACATTTGCAAAGATAGCGCACCACTGTGTATTTAAAAAAACACGGCTGGGTGTGGTGGCTCATGGCTGTAATCCCAGAACTTTGGGAACCCAAGGCAGGAGGATCACTTAAGCCCAGGAGTTCGAGACCAGCCTGGGCAACATGGCAAAACCCCTTCTCTACAAAAAATACAAAAAAATTAGCTGGCTGTGGTGGTGTGCACCTGTAGTCTCAGCTACCCAGGAGGCTGATGTGAGAGGATTGCTTGAGCCTGGGAGGCTGAGGCTGTAGTGAGCCATGATCATGCCACTGTACTCCAGCCTGGGCAACAGAGTGAGACCCTGTCTCCAAAAAAAAAAAAAAAAACAGTTCTTATTCCAAATGCTTCTTGAACTTTATCACCATTAATTAATTAATTCATTCAACCACTGATCTCACTGGGTCAGGCACAGTGGCAGGCTATGTGAATGCTGAGGTCAGGGACCTAGGCTTAAACAACCCTCAAAGAGAAAGAGAAAGGCACTGGCATCTAGAAGTAAGATGTCAGGAGCATTCCCCTGTAATGGGCATCTTGGATTCCTGCTTCCATGAGCAAGTCTTGATACATGTCTTCTCAACTATTTCCCTGCTCCCCAGCCGAATAGGACACGTGTCAGGAACTGGTGGGTCAGGCCAAGTGTGAACATGTCACTATTTGAGCTGGCCAGACCCCTCAAGAGCCAGGGCTGGAGGGAGAAGCACTGCCCATCAGCCAATGTTTTGAGTGAACTGATTTAAACCAGGGTCTTCTTGGTTCTAAGTGTCGGTCTCTCCACTGATAGAGACAGAAGCAGAGGGCATTTTTTCTTGGAAGGGAAACTGCTTAAATAAATCAACCTCAAGTCAGGGGAAAGAGAATGTTAAAAAAAACAGAAGTGGAATGAATGAACGTTCCCAAAAGGAACGAGAAAACTCTCCCCTGCTCACTTGTCCAAACTCTGGGAATTGCTCCATGGGGTGTCTCAGAGTTGGTCCCTGCAACCTCAGTTCTGGTTTTCAGTATTTGTCCTGCAGTATTTGTCCTTTCAGTATTTGTCCAGGTTTACAGCCTGCCTCCCTGGGGCAGATGCCGAGGGACTCATTCTATGTGGCCCTAGGTTCCATAATAAGCTCCACTTGGGCCTCCATTCCAGACTTCAAAGTATTTGTTGATTCAGGCTCACCGCAAATCAGGCATGCTCCATACAGCACCCTACCCTTCCCGTCTATATTATCCCCCATTCTACACGTGTGCCAGCTGAGGCTCAGAGAGGGCAAGTCACTGGTCCAAGGTCCCACAGCTAGGACACATTGTTGCTATTCAAGCCTGGAGAAGAGCAGACTCAGGGGCAGACTTTGGAAAGTTAGCACCCAGGAGAGGGCTGGGGCTTGCCCTGTATGTCCCCAGAGGGAAGCCTGTGATTCTGGCTTGGGTTTCATAGCATGTACACAGTGTCTTCATCCAATTGTGTTGCTATTAGGTTGGTGCAAAAAATTGCAGTTTTTTACATTAAAGTAACGGCAACAAACCCATGACTTTTGCACCAACTTAATATACTAAAATACCACAGACTGGGCAAGTTCTAAGCAATAGAAATTTATCTCTCAAGTTCTGGAGGCTGGATGTCCAAGATCCAGGTGCTGCAGGTTTGGTGTCTGGTGAGGGATGTTCTCTGCTTCCTGTCTTACTCTGGCTTCTTCTGGAAGGGACGAGTGCTGTGCTGTCACATGGCAGAGGGCAAAAAGGAGTGATTGCTAGTTTCCTCCAGCCCTTTCATAAGGTTGCTAATTCCATTTTTTTTTTTTTTTTTTTGAGACAGAGTCACTCTGTCTCCCAGGCTGAAGTGCAATGGTGCAATCTCGGCTCACTGCAACCTCTGCCTCTCAGGCTCAAGCGATTCTCCTGCCTCAGCCTCCCGAGCAGCTGGGATTACAGGGGCCCACCACCACACCTGACTAATTTTTGTATTTTTAGTAGAGATGGGGTTTCACCATGTGGGCCAGGCTGGTCTCAAACTCCTGACCTCATGATCTGCCCACCTCTGCCTCCCAAAGTGCTGGGATTACAGGTGTGAGCCACCGCGCCCAGCTGCTAATTCCATTCTTGAAGGCTCTCTCCTCATGATTTACTTTCTAAACATCTCACTTCTTGATACTATCACACTGGTGATGAAGTTTCAACACATGAATCTTGGGGGACATTCAAACCATAGCACACAGCCCATGGGGTCTTAATACATTGGGTGGGAGGTGTGGGGCAAGGGATAGGACACGAGGATCTAGGTCTGGAATCCCAGGATGAGTGGCGTGGGTTCACGTTCTGACGCTGCTAGTCATTTCAGCTCTCCGTGCCTCACTCTTCTCTCTGTAAAATAGAATACAGTTGATCAGACCAAACCACTCTGCTTCACTCTGCCTTTCAATGGCTCTCTGTAGCTCTTAGGAGCAAGTCAAACCTCTTTTTCTTGGTACATTCAGGCCCCAGTTTTCCTCTCCAGCCTTCTGTCTTATCACCGTCTCAGCCAGAGCAAACTGCTTCTTGGTCTCCAAACTTCCCATGTCCCCTTTATCCTCCAGGTCTTTGCACACACAGTGTCCTTTGTCACTCTGTTGAGCTTTCCAGTGTGGGAGAGAATGGAGCAGCATTTGAGCCCAGGCACTGGGAACTGCCATGCTGATCACAGCGAGAGCGTGTCCAAGGGGTCTGTGTGCCCCACAGAGGAGCATGCCCCACTGTGTGCACGGAGGCAGAAATGAATTGAAAACATTCTGGGGGGCAGCTCTGGCATGGACTGGATGCAGGCCTGGCCCTGTTCACCTCCAGGTGGGCAAAACCAGCTGTCCTCTTCCTCAGTGTTTATTCTGGCCACCTGCTCAGGTGGGCAGGAGAAGTCTAGGTAGGTGCTGTGAGAGATGGCCAGGGGGTGTTGAGTTCCATGGTGTGCAGACCAGGGAGAGCAACCACCTCATTCCTGAGGTCTAAGCATTAAGAAGCCTAGAGTGTATTTTTTTTTTTTTTAGTAGAGACACAGCTACCGGAGAGGCTGAGGCAGGAGAATGGCGTGAACCCAGGAGGCGGAGCTTGCAGTGAGCCGAGATAGCGCCACTGCACTCCAGCCAGGCGACAGAGCGAGACTCTGTCTCAAAAAAAAAAAAAAAAAAAGAAGCCTAGAGTGAGTGTTGTCAGGAAAGCCAGCCCAGACCTTAGCATTCCAGGACTTGAAGCCAGGGCTGCAAACTCAAATGCCTATAGTGGCTGGGGAGCTGTCACAGTGAATGGCTTGGGAGCCGTGGCCCTCTTGGCCTGACACTTTCTCATGTTGGACAGACATGAATTCACAGAGAAGATATTGTGTTGGAAGTCAAACATCAGTGCAAGTGCTATGATACGCAAAGGGCATTGCTGCCTCAGTAATTGGGGAGATGGGGGGATGGGCAGGTGGGGACTCTGCCCTTCTCCTGTTAAAAAGGCTGCTGATCCCTCCCACCAGAGCCTATTTTTCTTGTGGGAATGAGAGCACCCCAGGGCGTAGATGTTGTCAGACCGTGCCCTATCCCCTACACCTAACCTTTTACTGTGCTCTGGAAACTTCCAGCCACCTGTATCTTCACCTCTGAGTCTAATGGCTTGTTCCAGAGTTTGGGAATGCTGTTCTGCTGGGGCCAGCGGCTGTGCTGTGAAATTAATACTCTCCAAGAGCAGTCTCAGCCAGAGGCTGACAGGCATTGGTGTAGGAACCTTTAGACTCCCTCCCCTCACCCCGGGGTAGAGTGAGTCCAAGGCACCAGCTTTGCACCCTGGTTCCCAGAGGGATTCGGCTCCAGTTCCCCAAAGTGGCAGCTGGCTCAGCGGCACAGTTCTGCTGGCTGCCTGCCTCCTCTCCTCCCTTGCCGGACCGTCCACAGCTCCTAAAGAAACCATGTTGCCCTTGTCCCAGTGTCAGCTGCTGGTGTAACCCAAACCAAGACACATGATTTTCAAGAGGAGCCAAGTCTGCCTTTTATATAAAACCCCTTCATTTTCGAGTGTTGTCCTCGAATGCCAACTGTTTGTTTTTGAGACAGAGTCTCACTTTGTCACCCAGGCTGGAGTGCAGTGATGTGATCACAGCTCACTGCAGCCTCAACCTCCTGGGCTTAGGCAATCCTCCCACCTCAGCCTCCCGAGTAGCTAGGACTACAGGCACGCGCCACCACACCCGGTGAATATTTTGTTTTGTTTCTGTAGAGACAGGGTTTCACCATGTTGCCCAGGCTTGTCTCACACTCCTGGATTCAAGTGATCCACCTGCCTTAGCCTTCCAGGGTGCTGGGGGTTATAGGTGTGAGCCACTGTGCTGGCCTGCCGATTGTTAAAAACAGAAACAAACATGGTGTGAGCCACATATCCATGGGGCAAATTAACCCCATGGCCAAAGGTGTACAGGACTGAGTGTACCTGGGCTTGGCCTGACCCTCTAAACTCTTGGGCACTGTGGCTGTGGCTATCCCCCAGGGTGTACTTTTCAACAACTTGGCTGTCTTCCTCCTCTGCATTGGCATGAAATGCATCCCACTGTCACCCTCCCTCCCTTCCTCTCTCCCTTCCTTTCCCAACCTTCCCCTCCCTTCCTTCCTCTTTCTTTTTCTTCTTTTTAAGAGGTGGGATCTTGCCATGTTGACCAGGCTGTTCTTGAACTCCTAGCTGCAAGTAATCCTCCCATCACAGCCTCCCAAAGTGCTGGAATTATAGGTGTGAGCCACCGCGCCCGGCCTCTTCCTCCCTTTTTTCCTTCTTTCCTCTTTTCTTCCCTCTCCTTCCTTCCCCTCCCTCCCTTCCTTCTAATCTCCCCCTTCTAATTTTCTTGGGCGGGCCTCTCCTGCTGGGCACTTACTACCTGCTTCTTCTTCCAATAAACGGCCCGCAGCATTCAGCAAAGGTTTTACTAGCTACTAGAGGATTACACCTCCAGGAAACCTATTTACTGCTGGTAACCTTTGTCCCACTGTTTCAGAAATGGCTCCTTTAAGAGCAATCTCAAACTCCTATTTCTCAGATAAATAGTATCCCGTGGTGTTTATACCTGGCCTGGTTCTTCAGAGTTCCCACTCTCTGTGGGGGGTTCCACATCTTTTGGGTCATGCCATGGAGGCCCCACAGCATGGGTTGAGTTGAGGAAGCCAAGAACCAGGGAGGTTTGGGGACAGCAAGTCTCAGGGCCTTGAACCCTGGCCCTCAGTGCCCCTGAGGCTGCTGCAATCTCTGAGGGCTCCTCTTAGCCTGGCAGCTCGGTGAGGATGGCATGAAGGGGGATGGGCCTTAAACCCAACCCTAGATTTTTTCTCCCAGCCAACTCACCCACCACCTAATGTCTGCTTAGGGTGGCTTTTGGTCCTACACACTTCCAGCTGCGGGCTGCTGGTAGCTACTAACTCTTTTGCAGAATGACGGAGTCTTGGCTGGGTGTAGTGTCTCATGCCTATAATCCCAGCACTTTAGTAGGCTGAGGCCGGCAGATTGCTTGAGTTCAGGAGTTCAAGACCAGCCTGGGCAACATGGCGAGATCCCATCACTACAAAAAATACAAAAAAGCTAGCAGGTGTGGCGCATGCCTGTAGTCCCAGCTACTTGGGAGGCTGAGGCAGGAGGATTGCTTGAGCCTGGGAGGTCCAGGCTGCAGTGAGCTGTGATTGCATCACTGCACTCCCACCTGGGTGACAGAGTCTTAAAAAATAAAGAAGGCCAGAGTCTTGAAAAAGACTGTTGTCTGGAAAAAAAAAAAAGTTTTTCATGATAAAGGAATTCCATAAAAATGGTTCTTTCTAGGAGGTAATCCTTAATGCTGGGTGAGTCAAAGGAAAGCGGCCTAACTGGAGCCTGTAATCGCAAATGTGCACTGTAACTTCCCAAGAGCAATCCTGTGACCACAGTTTCTCCAAACACACTTGAGGACGCTGCTGCAGGCTCAAGGGCTGGGCCAGTGCTGGGCCTGGCAGGGCTCTGTGGGCAAAGGCACAGGTCCCTGACTCCAGCCCCCTGCTGATCAAACTGCTTTCCAGAGAGTCCCAGCTGACTCTCCCTGTCCCAGAGAGCCCACGGGGCACTTGACTCCTCCCCAGGGTTGAGTAAATTGGGATGTAGGAGGGAAGATTGAGGATCCTGAAGGGGTCTGGGGCTGGGGGAAAGAGGGAGGAGGAGAGACGGTTCTGGCCTGGTGGCTGAGGGATGGGTGGGTGGGGAGGCGTCCAGGCTTCTCTGCTCTCTGATTAGTGCAATTTGTTTCCCCACGGGAAACAAATTTGTGGTAGGAAACACAGCCCAGAAATTAAACTAACTATATCCAGCCCCCAGCGTAGGGGAGAGAGCAATAGCACCTGAGTGGGGTGGGCAGCTTCTGTTCAGGGTGGGATGACAGGCACCGGCTCAAATACTTTAAGGGGTGGGAGGGAGCTGGCTTGAGCTTCCCAAGCCTGGACTGGGTGAACTGGCAGACACAGGTTAAGATTTGGGGAGGGGGACCTGTTCCCTCACACTGAGCCTCTCTGAGTCTTCATTCCCTTACTCCAGGAGCCACTGTCCCCGTGCTCAGCCCTCCTCTGCCTCTTCCTGCAGCTGCTGGTCCTGTTACCCCCGTGTCCTGAGACCCACAAAGCCCTACCAGCTCTGGCTTCTGTGTTCCAAAATGAGCGCTCTCCCTTCTCCCTGGGGAAACACCCATGATCTGCAGGCAGCTCTTGGGAGACAAGCAGGGCTGAAATGTAGTAAGAACTGAAGTTGTTATGACAGATGTAACTGCAATTTGAAAGGATTCCATTCAATTTCTTAGCTGAAAGGGTCCTTGGCAATCTTCTCATGTTTTTGGAGATTTAGTTGAAGGCCAAATAAATCTGAAATGCTATCTGAACATGTGAAGCAGATCAAAACGCACAGTGACTCTTGTTGAGAGGGTGCCGCCTGCCCTTTCAGCTGACTTTTGAATCCCTAATGGGGCTTTTTGGGAACAATGTTTGTGAACTGATTACACCTTCATTCTAAAAGGAAACTGGTGTCCAAGTAAGGGAAGTGACTTATCCAAGGTCACACAGCCAGACAGTGGCAAAGCTGGGACTCATCCCCAGGCCCCCTGACCGCTAGCCCAACACTCCTCTCTCTGCCCCCAAATACCTGGGTTTTCTCTATCTCCGCCCAGCGCAGTCCCCACCAGCTCTGCCAGCCTGGTAACGCAAGGTACATTCATCCTGCCCCATATTCCCCTAGTGCCTTTGGTCCCTTGGGAATGGGCAGGGGGATTTTCTGTCCTGCTTCATGCTGGAAGTCACCTCCCTTCTACCACTGTTAATTAAAAAAAAAAAAAAAAAAATTATGACCCAATTGCTGCTGAGAACAAATGCAAAGGAAAAGGCAGAGACATGCTGCAGGTTTTGCTCATTGCATGTTTTCATCTTTAATTAAATAAGTCAAGTAGGCCATCAGGAGATGGGTTCACATTCTATTCTGCAAAGCAGGCCCTGACTGCCGGTGGCTGCCAGCTCTCTGAAGGGCAGCCCCAGCGTTTCCAGGAGACGGCAGATTGTCTGTGGTCATGGCAAGGACATCTGGGACGACAGTGACAGCAGTGGGGCTGGGAGCAATGTGGAACGGCGCCAGAGGCTGAGCAGAATGAGCTACATGCTACACATACACACACGTGGATGCATATGTATATACCATGGCAGTGTATGCCGTGAAGGGGTGTCTCGTACCATGCAGACATGAAATAGCAAACAGGGCTGAGGTGTTGGCAAAAAGACAGTGTGCGGGACCTGGGAGGGAGCAGGGGAACCAGGCGAATTTGGACTAGAATATACCGCTGAGATGGAGGCTTCAGGGGGTGCCCAGTTCAAGCCAATGGCAGAAGACGCAGACCACATGGGTCATTGTATCCCCCCAGCAAAGCACCTGATCTATGACGTGAGCTAGGCCTGTGAGGATGGCACCATGTCTGCAGCCTTGGAAACACGTAACAAATTTGTCCCCAGTCCAGTTATGGGGTGCCAAAGGACACGAGACCAAAGGATCTTGAAGCTCTTGAGACATGTGAAGTTACCAATTCTGCTTTGTGCTTTTGAGGTAAAGAGCAGCTTCCACTGTCTCTGAAACTGCAGCGAGTTGAGAGGTGATGCGGCTGCATTTAGGAAGCCCTGGACCCTCTCCCTTCCATGTGGCTGCGCCTTGTCCTAGAAGCTTCACAAGCAAACCCACCAACTCAGGAGCCCTGGATTTCAGCAGACGGTCCTTCTATCAGCTTGTACAGATCAATAAGACACACTTGGCTTGTGCAGGCGTCTGCTCCCACCCAGCCCCCTTTTCTCTCCCCTTAGCTCTCCTTGCCTCAGGTATCAGCCCTTGAGGTCTGGCTTCGTTTTCTGACTTTGGGAATGGGGATGGGAGGGGACTGCCTTGAGGACACAGCCATCCAGTCTTCTGCTCCTGTCCTAGCAACGGACAAGCCCTACAGTCAATTGGTCTCACCATGTTGCCCAGGCTGGTCTCCGACTCCTGGGCTCAAGCAATCCTCCCACCTTGGCCTCCCCAAATGCTGGGATTACAGGTATGGGCCACCGCACCTGGCCTCTACGGTCAACAGGCCCTAGTATAGGAGAGGATGACCCGGGGCTGGAAGACTTTAGGGTCAGGATATCTCCTCTACCACCCAGGCCAAGAATCAACCTTCTGGGAAGGACCTCCTGCTGGAGCTCCTTCCATTGCCAGACAGACAGATGGCAGAGATGGGAGGGAAAGATGTCGTGTGATGCCTGGTGCCCTCCATTCTGTGGGGTTTGGTCAGCAGCTGCCCCACTACGCCAGCCTCTGGCAGTAGCTCCCAGGCTGAGGGTGCTAGCAGACCGGAAGTAAACTTGTTATTAAACATCTCTTTTCTGGTTTATTTTCAAGTGCATGTATTGCAGAAGGACAAAAGCCTAAATTTGCTTTATGTTCCTCAGCTTTTGGAAAATAACTCGGTGACCACCTGCGGTGTATGTGACAGAGACTGGCTTCTGTGCACATCTGGTCTTCTCTTTCCCTCTCTATGGGGACCTGAGAATCCTGCCCTCCATTAAGTACTCCCAAGGACCCTCCAGGGCCCTCATCCATTCCTCAATTTATAAACAGGTCCCGAGGGGAAGATGGGAACAGGCAGAGTGGGGACAGCCTGTGAGCGTTGGACGCTGCCCTGTCTCACCAAGGCCTGGAACGTTCTGAGCCATTTCTATAGGCTGGGCCGCAGAACTCATCAACAAGAAAGAACATGAGTAAACACTCATTGCTGAATGGTCCTCTTGTGCTAGGGAGGCTGGCGGCCAGTGGAGAGAAGCCTCAACTGCTCCCTCTGTCTCCGGGCAGGCAGGCACCTTGCAGGGGAAGGCTTCTGGAAGACAAGCTGGAACAGAGGAGAAGCCAGGGCTGGCCTTGCTTGAAAAGGAGGCCCGGCCACCAGCGCTTCCATCTTCTCCATCCCAGCTCCAAGCTGAAAATCATGTCCACGTGGGTGACTCCAACCATATCCACAACGTGTCAAGCCAATAGTCACACCACACTGTCCTTCCCCAAACCCCAAGGGTTCCCAGAGCATCGCTGAGCCCCAGGGGAATACACTTCCAGGAAACATCCACGCACTTGTGACCTGTCTCAAACACCCGGGCAGAGGTAATACAGCAGCAAGGGCCCTGATGTGGCATCTCAGATCAACATGAGAGAAACCAAGGGATCTCAGATCTTAAACAACGTTCCGGGGCCATCGTGGTGCTGGCGCTCCAGCTCATTCTCCTCTTGTGTTCTGAATCATCTTCTGGTGTCCATGCATGAACGGAGTGTGTGAATGGTTTCTATTGTTATTTTGTCTTTCTTGATTTGGGTATAGCTTTGAGTCCCTGCAGATAATAAGGTATTTTCTGTCTCTTCTTTTCACAAAATAAATAAATTAAGTCAACTTGCAGTGTGCACATTGTCAATGTCCTGAGAAGTCCCAAAGGCCCATTCTTGGTACCATCCTCAGAGAGCGGAGTGGGAGGTCTTGGCCCAGAGTAAGAAGGAGGGATAAAGTCTGCTGTCCACATTAGCAGGGCCCCTAGGAAGAGCCTTGGATGGAGGTGGCTGCCCTCTCCCCAGTCCCAGCACCCCCCATCTCCACATGGGGAACAGAGGAGGGAGCAGTGGGGAGGCTGGGGAAGAACGGCCAGCACTTCTGGGCCTGCCAGAAACATCCTGGCCCCACGGTCATGTTTTCAGAGCTGGTGTTCCTTTGAACTCCAAATTAGAACCATGTCTCTGCACAACTTACTCTTGGACTCTAAAACCAAGAGTGTTGGGGTGTTCAGGCAAAATAGCAAAAGAAAAGAAAAAAAAAACCAAACAAACCCAAGAGTGGAGACCTCCTTGAATGACTGGAGTCCACAGTGACAGAGACCAGCAGCTCAAATAGGCTGATTATAGCGAATCCCATGAGATGGTTACTGGCCTCACCTTCTCCAATGGTGGCTTCCTGCCAGGACACACTCTTCCCTTCCCCATGGCAATGTTGGACTCAGATCCTGTACTTCCATGGTGTCTGTATTACTCAACCCAAAATGCAGCCCTCTTTACAATGGGCCGTATCTGACAGAGAAATTGTCCAGGAAACCAGAAACAGCTGGGCAGCCCTCGGCAAACCCTTGCAGCTCCTTGCAAGCTCTGGATACTGAGTTCTGCTCCTGGGTTTGAGATGGGAGTGGGGAAGGCCTTCTACTCTGGGTACACTTGTTGCTTGTCATGAGGCCCCTGCCCACCCAGGAAACATGTTAGGGCCTGTGAGGGATTTTCAAATCCAGCTTCTTCTCAGGGAGGGGCGAGGGCTGCAAATCTCTGCTGCTCTGGACACTAGGCAAGAACACTGGTGGCTTTGAGATTCATCCCACATGGGGTTCAAACAGAAAAGCCCGTAGGGCACTGTGGCCTGCCACGTGGCCACCTCTCCTCGTTCCTCCTGCGGAAGGCTCCTCCTCCTGTCGTCTCCCTCTGCCAGGAGCCAAGTGCTCCCTGCTGGTTTTCCCCAGCCTCCCTCAAGCCCTCAGGCCTTCACTGCTTGGGAGAGGCGCTCCTACAGAAACAAAAGCAAAAATACAGCCACGAAACAAGAAAGACACCAAGCCATAAATAACTTAAAAGCCCCAAATAAAACACAGCACATCCTGCGTTGAGCAATACTCTTCCCAGAGCCCTAAGGAGGAATTCCAGGCACTGGCTGTAACCACAGCAACCAACTGGCTGACTCCTGTCCACGAGGGAGAAGGCGGGCTTCTCAGGGGAGGGGGGCATCCTGGTGGGACTTCTCCCCCACAGGCACTCTGTACTTTCCTCTTGGCCCTACCTTAGATGAGGCCTGGCTGGAAATGGAAGGCCCCGTGAGCTGCCTTTTGCCTCCAGGGACCACTGCTGCTTCTGCCTGCCAGGCCCGAGGCAGCCTTCAAATATGGACATGTTCGGGAGCCAGCCAAGCTGGACGGGGCCTTTGGCTGCACCATTTCAAAACATCCTGCCTGCCAGCCGCAAGGATGTGGATGGGTCAGAGGAGGTAGCCACGAGAATCTAAGGCGGGCAGGGGCTTTGAACACTGCAGTTCTGAATCCACCGTTCAGTCCAAACCCGGCCAGGGAACCGTGTCATGTCATGGCCCTTTAACGCGTTTCCTTCCCCTGCCCTGCCCTCGAAATAATCCTACAAATGTAATCACAGGCTCCTCTGAGGTGTGTCATACAGAAAAACCCTGTGGGCATAGGCAGCGAGGAAGCTTGTCTGCATAGATGTGTGTGCACTTGTGCCTTTATGATGCTTGTCTATGTATAGTGTACATGTATGTATGTCTATATGCATGTGTGTGTTTTGCAGCTCTATATGGGGTCCAGATTCATCAGTAACCAGCACAGCCATCCCATTCATGAAAATGCTGAATCGCTCTGTACTGGTTGGTAAACAGCCACTGTCACCTCAAATGAGCCTCAAATGCCACCTTTGACACCCACGACTGTCCTGACCCCTCCTCCAAGGACCCACCCAGATTCCAGACTTCACCATCCAGACAAGAAACGGTTAACACCAAATAAAGCAGGAGGTCTGACTGTCACTGGTCAGAGCCTTGCCCCTTCTGGTTGTTAAATATTTGGACTCTGGCCTGCAGGGTCTCTAGGCACGAATGTATGTTATGTTTCTGTGTGTGTGAGATCGAAGCTTGCCAACAGGCCCGGGCCTGCCTAGGCCTGCTCAGGAGGCTGTAACCCGTTGGGTCTCGGTGTGATGGCCCTCAAGGGGACTGGGCACTGTCCTGTTCTCCGCAATTAACCCTGGGGCCGCCGCTTTGGCAGGAGCGCTGGCTGGGGGCCCTACTGCTACAGGAGGCGCTGCCCGCTCACGGCGCTGCGCACCCGCCCTCTGCGAGGGCTGCGGCAGAAAGACGGGGCAGGCCTTTCACGAGGAGGGGCATACGGGGCCCCGGCCCCCCTACGTGACCCAGAAGGTGCCCCTCTCCTCCAGCAGGCTGACTGAGCGGTTGGTGAGGGCGGCGGCGTCCCGCGCCAGTTTGTAGCCGAAGAGGCGCATGGCAGGGCCGCAGGCGGCCTGCACCACCTGGGCCAGCTTGAAGGGCATGCTGAAGCGCCACTTCTCGAACTGCTCCGAGGAGTTCTTCTGCGTGGAGTAGATGCCGCTGCCGTCGTGGGCCGCCTGCGTGTTCTTTTGGATCCAGTCCTCCACCTGCGGGGTCAGGGGGATGCCGGCAAAGCGGTACATCTCGCGGGCCTTCTGCAGCGGCCCGCGTGCCACGTCCTCGTAGCGCACCAGCATGTAGCGGCCCCGCAGCCAGGCGGGCTGCCGCAGCCCCAGCTCCGCGGACAGGCGGATGCTCTCGCAGTTGCCCCGCAGCCGCTGCACCTCCTCTTCCCTCAGGCCGTCCTGGCCCTCGTCGTCCAGCCACTTCTTCCAGGTCTTGTACTTGCCGGCGAAGGCCACCATGCGCGAGGCCAGCACGGCCCGGGGGTCGCGTACCAGCTGGATGACGCGCAGGTCCAGGCGGGGGTCCTCGGCCAGCGGCTGCAGGAACTCCAGCTGCCGGATGCGCACGGCCTTGAGGGCCATGTGCTCCTTGCGGCGGCAGGCCTCTGCGGCCAGCGTGACGTTGAGGGGGCCGCAGCGGCGGTTCTTGCAGTGGTACTTCTCGAAGACCTTCTTGACGAAGGGCGTACAGACGGGGTCCTCGCACAGGGAGCGGCTGGAGCCCCGGCGGAACATGAACTGAGTCAGGTGGTCCTCGGGCAGCGGCGTGATGAAGTGCTCCAGCACGTACAGGTCGCACAGGAAGAGCTGCTTGAGCACGTCGCGGTACACCAGGGCCGAGCCCGCGGCGTTGGCGCCCCCCGGCTCGAAGGACACTGTGCGCTCGATGTGCCACAGCGGCTCGAAGAGGTAGAAGATGTTGCCCTGCTGGTTGAAGAACTCGCCCACGAACGAGGAGCCGGTGCGCGTGGTGGCCATAAGCAGCACATGGCGCCGGGGCCCCGCCACAGCCGGTCTGGGCGGCTCCTCCTCCTTTCTCTGCTCTTCGTCTTCCTCCCCTGCGGCCTCCACGGCTGGCTCCACGCCCAGCTGCAAGCTGAGGTTGCGGAGACGGCTCTGCAGCTGGGAGAAGGCTGAATCAAGCTCGCTCAGAGACAAGAGAGATGCGTTCTCAGCTAAGATCAGGGATGGGTCGGTGCTGTTGGCGTCTGCCAGAGCTTGGGGGATCTGCTTCAGCTTGTCTGAGACCCTGTGAGGACAAAGAAGATCAGGGTCAGATCACCAAAACCTGTCTCAGTTGGGTTTCCCCAAAAGCAGACTTTGAGGCAAGGATTGTGTTTAAGTAAGTTTATTTGGGACATGATCACAGGAAGTACTGGATGGGGAAGTGAGGTAGGGGAGGAAAGAGGTCCACGATGGATGTGCTGCTAGGAGCAGGTGTGGGTATGGGAGGCTTAGTCTGAGGGGGATCTGGGGGGACATTTACTCCCTAGTACTTCCCGCTTGCCAGTGTGCCAGTGGAGAGAAAGACCTCAGGTGCAGAGCTGTAGGGGCTTGTAGTAGAACCCAATAGGCACAAGCTAGAACGGTCCTTGCTCAGTGACCCAAGTGGGGGATTGACGGTGTCCACTATATTGCCCAATCCCTGACCCACCCATCTCAGCTAATGCTTTCTTGCAGGGCTTGTGCCTGGGAGGAGAACAGGCTAAGAAATCTTTCTACATCTAACAGGCCCACTGCACATAGCTGTATGCTGCCAATTCAAAGGGGTAAAGGGGCGTTCCCAGATTAGCCTATTTGAGGGACATGCCCCTGGAGTTGAGCAGTACACAACCTGGCAGCTGCACATTGGCAGCCCTGCCCATCAGAGTATCCATACTAGGACCTTGCCCTTCCACGGGCTCAATGACATCGAGACTTCTACAGGGGATGTGCTGCTAATGCAAGGCCAGGAAGTAAATTAACAGTAATAGTCACAGCCAGCAAATACTGGACACCAACTATGTGCCAGGCACTGGGCTAAATGCTTTTACATTTTCTCATTTAATCTTTACAACAATGCTGGTCCCATTATTAGCCATGTTTTACAAAAGAGGAACCGAAGACTCAGAAATGTTAAGTATCTTGCCTAACTTTTCACAGCTGTAGAGGGCCAACATGGGGGGCTCCAACCCAGGCTGTCTGAGTCCAGAGCCCAAGTCTCACCCCTGTGCAGTCATGAGGACGTGTGCAGAAGCCACTGCCTGGGACACAGGAGGGGCCTGGGGATGGCTTGTTGAAGGAATGCATTTGCAGGTCCACAGAGAGCCCTGCAGTTACCTCCCTGTCCCCACCCACCCCACCTTGAAAGGAAGATGAAGACTTGGGCTTGCAACCCTCACCTTGATATGATTTTATTTTCCTTTTCGATGAAGACAAAAACTATCACCACAAAAACCAAGAAAAGGGCGTATTTGCTTCTCATCTTCAGGCTGTGCACAAAGTCCCGGCAGTCCTGGGGCAAAGTGAGTCCTTTCTCCATGGGGAAAGGTGGGGCCGTGGGGGCTCCTCGGGCCGGCTTTGGACACTTAGCTCAGGGGCATCACTCAGGACCCAGCTTGCCGTCTTCAGGTGGGGGACACCCTTGTCCTGCGGAGAGACAGGTGGTCAGAACACCCTTTTCTGTACACGAGGAATGCAGAGGATGTCTCTCCACCAGACTTTTGAGGATCTCGGCCCTGGTTAGCAGCCAGGACCCCAGACCCACTCTCCAGACAGACTGTGCACCAGAGACACTGAAGGTCTCTTTAATAGGTCACTTAAAATGCTAATGAACCATCGGGTTCATCCATCCCACCTCCATCAGTTTCTCCCTTGACCTCACACATCAAAGGCCTGTGCATGGAAAAGAATAATCTTCGTAGCATAAATGTTTATAATAGCAAAAAGAGTGCAAACACCTAAATGAAAATGGTGGAGCATCCAGGTAATGGATTTTTATGTGGCCACAAAGAATAATGAGGTGGATCTATAAATGTGAATGATCCAGAAAATACATGAGAACACACACACACACACACACACACACACACGTGCAGACCCTGTGCTTATGCAGGACGGGGCTTCCCAACCTCAGCACTGTTGACATTTTCCACCAGGTGAGTGGGGACTGTCCTGTGAATTATAGAATGTTTGAAAGCAGTCTTGGCCTCTACGCACTAATTGCCAATAATTGTTTGTTTGTTTTGGAGACAGGGTCTCACTATGTTGCCCAGGCTGGAGTGCAGTGGCACGATCATAGTTTACTGCAGCCTCAACCTCCCAGGCTCAATTGATCCTCCCACCTCAGCCTCCTTAGTTACCACAAGTGCACACCACCACACCCAGCTAATTTTTAAAATTTTTTGTAGAGATGGGGTCTTGCCATGTTGCCCGGCCTGGTCTTGAACTCCTGAGTGCAAGCAATCCACCTGCCTCGGCCTCCCAAAGTGCTGGGATTATAGGCACGAGCCACCACTCCTGGCCCCCACTGCTCATCTGTAACCATCAAATATCTCCAGACATTGCTAAATGTCTCCTGGGGTGGGAAGGTGGGGGGTGACAAATCATCCCAGGTGGAGAACCTCCGATGTAGCAAGATCCCATTCAGAAACAAATGCCGGGAAAAAAATATAGATGCGGGATACAAATGGACTCTGGCTGCAGGAAAACGCAAGGCCTGGTAACAATGGTTGCATCTAGAAGGTGGACAGGTAGGTGGAGAGAGAAGGTGGAGTGAGGCTTATGTTTGCTATGTAACACTGTGCCTTCTTACACATTTTACCATGTGTATATGTAAATTATAAAAAATTAACGAAAGAAAAAAATATCATAGTGCATAAATTCTACCTAAATCCTTAACATGGCCTCAGCCTTCAGGTCTCCACTTTCTAGGCAGCCTCCCCCAGGCTATGTTAGGGCTCCCTACAGCCCCACCACTGTACAAAGATTATCATGAGCACCTGGGACTTTGTCATAAAGCCATAAAGCAACAATTGTTCAATACTGAACATCCCTTCAGGCAGGACAGGGAGTTTGTCTGGGCCCCTCATTATCTCTCAATCCTGGGCCAGGCAAGAGATACACAGTTGGTGAACAACAGATAGATAAAGGAAAAAATGACCCTCGACTAAAATAGTATGTATCATCATTATTATTATTATTTTGAGATGGAGTCTCGCTCTGTCACCCAGGCTGGAGTGCAATGGCGTAATCTCGGCTCACTGCAACCTCCGCCTCAAGCAATTCTCCTGCCTCAGCCTCCTGAGTAGCTGGGATTATAGGCACACATCACTGTGCCCAGCTAATTTTTGTATTTTTAGTAGAGACGGGGTTTCACTATGTTGCCCAGGCTGGTCTTGAATTCCTGAACTCAGATGATCCACCTGCTTCGGTCTCCCAAAGTACTGGGATTACAGGTCATTATTATTATCTAAATAGATAATATCTAACAGGGTCTTGCTATATTGCCCAGGCTGGCCTCGAACTCCTAGGCTCAAGCAATCCTCCCTCCTCAGCCTCCGGAGTAGCTGGGACTGTAGGTGTGCCACTGCACTTGGCTACAAAGTTGTTTACGGCTAGAGCAAATACAGGTGCAGAAAGAAGAGTCTATTCCTTTTTTTTTTTTTTTTTTTTGAGATGGAGTCTTGCTCTGCAACCCAGGCTGGAGTGCAGTGGTGCAATCTCAGCTCACTGCAACCTCCGCCTCCTGGGCTCAAGTGATTCTCGTGCCTCAGCCTCCTGAGTAGCTGTGATTACAGGCATGTGCCACCACTCCCAGCTAATTTTTGTATTTTTTGGTAGAGATGGGGTTTCACCATGTTGGCCAAGTTGGTCTCGAACTCCTGACCTCAGGTGATCCGCTTGCCTCGGCCTCCCAAAGTGCTGGGAATACAGGTGTGAGCCACTGCGCCTGGCATAGGAGAGTCTATTCCTAACTAGAATAGTCCTGCCTCTTCCTAATTTTCCTGGGCCTTTTCTCATGAACTTATTAAGTTAATATTTTCTGAGCATTTACCTTGTGCTGGCTTCTGGCCTAGGCACTGAAAATACGGCGGTGAACAAGCAGGCATGGTCTATGCCCTCCCGGGGCTTGCACTCTGGTTGGGAGGGCCAACCAATGATATGGGCAGCTGAAGTTTACTGAGTGCATATTGCTCTGTGCCAGGTGCCATGCTAAGCACTTGCACTCATCAAATCCTCAGCAAAGCCCTGTGAGGCTGCAACTAGCCCATTTTACAGGTGAGGAAACTGAGGTTGAGACAGGTTAAGTAACTGACTTAAGGTTCCTCCAGCAGAAGCCTCTGGCCACCACCCCCAGGTCCAGGTCATTTGAGCTTCTTGGTGTACCTTGGGGACCCCCAACCTAGCTCCTATGGTGGGGCTTTCTGGCTGACCATCTCCCTTCCCAGAATGCAAGCGCCTCAAAGTCGGGACTCGCATCTAGAATGGCACTTGGCACAGACCAGCTGTCCAAAAATCAATGGTGAGGTTGGTGCCTGGCAGCTGTTGGCATGAATGTGTAGAATGGCCAGTGGGGCTACATCCCCCATGCACCCTGTTTAGCCCGTGGTGGGGTGTCAGGCCACCTGCTCCACTGAGAGGGTGAGAACCACCACTGAGTTTTCAGAGTACGAGGTGTTGAAATCCTGACTTTCTGTCGTCTCCAATCTCAGGTTGTCTGGGGCTGATGATGTGAGGGAAGCAGAAGGAGCTAGGGTTAGAAGTCTTGGGCTCTAGTCCTTCCTGTGTCTCTACCATGCTGTGCAACCTTGTATAAGTGACAACCTCTCTGGGCCTGTTTGTAGCATGAAAAGGGCAGTCCCTGCTGATAAAGGTGCTGTGAGGAACACATCTGTTGATGCATGGTAAATGCTCGTGAAATAGGAGAGGGGTGAAAAGGCAGGTGTGGGTGGGGGAGCTGCCCTGGCTACCCCCTTCCCTCTGAGCCTGGCACGTTGGTAAGGTATAGAAGTTGGGGTGCCTAAATGACAAGCCTCTGAACCTTCTCCTTCCCTCCCTTCCAGGGACTATTTCTATTTTTAAGTTGCTGTTCCAGCCTCCTCATCCCCAGAGCAACACAGCTTTCCTAAGATCCTTCTTGACGCTGCCCTAAAAGGAAGGAAGCAAAGCTGGACACTTGGACAGGAAACCCAGGCAGGCTGCTGGCTCCCTTGCCCTGCCCAGACAGCTGCCCCTCTGTTTAGCTTTGGAAACCTAGCAGGCAGGTGGGCAAGCAGGTGAGAGAGGTTTGGAGCTTCCCAGAGCCAGAAGCGGGGAGAGGGTCATGGTGCCAGGAAGTCACAGGGCCATGAGCGAAGAGGATAGAGCCCGGATGGGGGTTACTCAGCAAAGCCCCACGCAGAACTCACCATGCAAGAGGCCCTTTACAAGAAGCAGGCCTGTGACACCTGTGACATCAGATAAACCTTTGTATCACTTGTCTCCCACTTCCATGGGGCAAGGGCTCGGCCTGCCTCCCTTGCTTAGTTTATGGGAAGAACCGAAAAATCTCTTCCTCCTTCTCTTGGTCCCTCCTAGCCCCTAGAACTCAATACCTTTCATCCGGCCAGGCACGGTGGTTCACGCCTGTAATCCCAGCACTTTGGGAGGCCGAGGCAGGTGGACCTGAGGTCTGGAGTTTGAGACCAGCCTGGCCAACATGGTGAAACCCTGTCTCTACTAAAAATACAAGAAGTAGCCAGGTGTGGTGGTGGTCGCCTGTAATCCCAGCTATTTGGGAGGCTGAGGCAGGAGAATTGCTTGAACCTGAGAGGTGGAGGTTGCAGTGAGCCAAGATCATGCCATTGTACCCCAGCCTAGGCACCCAGAGTAAAACTCTGCCTCAAAAAAAAAAAAAAAAACCAAAAAACAAAAAAACCTTTCATCCCCTCAGTGCCCCAGCAACTATATAACAGCCCAAGGAACAGGTGGTATCCCCTGCTTGGGCCCACTGGGGGCCTCTTTGCAGGGTGCCAGGGCCAACAGGGAAGTATGCCAGAGGCATGTGCCAGGTCAGCTCTGCTTGAGTGCAGCAGGCAGTGGGACAGCTCCCTTAGCCCAGTTTTGTCCAGCACTCTGCACATTGACAGCAAACACCAGAGGCAGGAAAAGAGGCACAGTGCTGAGTTCTTTCAGGGCGGCGACCATCTGGTGAGTGCACACCACGTGCGAGGCCCTGGGCAGAGCCAGCCCAACCTTCTAGGTGCTGGCTGGGATGTGGACTCCTATCCCACCTATGATACAGTTCTCAAATCACTGTCCTCCCTCTGTCTCACATTCTCACCTGCCTGCCACCTCCCAGCTGTCTCATCTGGCTTCTGCTCCGCACCCCTCCACCGAATAATGCTCCTGACGGCGTCCACAATCTCCTGGGGGCCTAGAGTGGCTGGTGTGGGCTTCTCATCCTCTATGCTGCATCACCTGCTCCCTCCCCGCTGAGGCCCACACTCCTGCTGGCCTCCCCACACCCCCTCCTGCTTCCCTGGCTTCCTCAGGCCCGGCCTCTTCTATGGGATCACATGTGGGCAGCCACCCAGACAGGGGAGCACCTGAGCACTGATTATAACTGTGCTGCCACCCAGCTTCTCAGCCACATGGAAACTTCTTAGAGGCACAGACAATAAGGCAGCTCCTGCTTCAAACACTCCATGCCCTACTTGGTAAAACAAAAGCCCTGTAAGGGCCTTTGAGATCGAGACCCTGCTCACCCTTCCCACCTCTTCTCCCAACACCTCCACCCTGGCCCTTCCTGCCGCTCCCCATCTGGGGGCTTCTGCATCAGCTGGTCCCTCTGCCCGGGCCAGATCTGCTCTGGCTGGCTCCTTCTAAGCAATCAGGACTCAGGTCAAATGTCCCCCCTGCTCTGGAGTACTTCCCTGACCCGTGACCTAATGTGGGCCACCCCCATCACTTTCCCTCTCAGCGCCCTGCTTTACTCCCTTCATAGATGGAAATGCGCTTGCTGATGGCCTCTCATCCCCCAGAACGTTGACTCCGGGAGAGGAGAGCTTCATCTGTCTGCTCCACCCTTGCATCTCCAGTGCCCAGAATTGTACCTGGCACAGAGTGGGTGCTTCAAAAATACTTGCTGAATGAATGAATGAATGAATGAATGAATGAATGAACGAATCAGTGTCCTTCCCAAAGCATTGAGCCTAGTGCAAGATGCTTAATCGTTCTAAGTTGACAGAAGATATGAAGAGGAAGAAAAAAAGGCAGTTGCTCCATACATGAGTGGCTGTGAGCATGAGCGCGTAGGGCCACAGGTGCATGCTGAGGGCATGTGCTGGGAACCTGTGCTGGGAGCATGGTGCGAACCATGGCCACCGACTGTGGGCAAAACTTCACACTTGGGACTGCACATAACTTTAGTCTCTTGAATTCTTGTTTCCATCCAGCCTTTCACAGCTGTGGGGTAACAAGGGGGCGGGAAGAAAACAGCTTAAGCCATCGGCAGACAAATGTGAGGGAGGGAACGCTGTGGAAAAAGGGGGCTATGAGCTGAGGCCGGGCAAGCCCCAGCAAGTGAGGCTTCGGCTTCCCTGCCGTCTCTCCCCCAGGGGTCTTTCTGCTGAGGCCTCCCTCGTGACTTGGCAAGGTGCCTCCTAGAGAACGAGTTTTCTACTTGGATGGCCTCCAACCAGGCCCTTCCACTGAGGCCCAAAATGGACTGCGGCCCATTCCGGCCTCCCCTGGGGAAGGTGGGGGTCCCAGCAAGTCGGCTGTGATAAGGGACGGCCCTGCCAGACATTGCATCAGGCAGCAAAACTCCACTCCCCTCATCTGCCTGGGGCCAAGAGCACAGTGGGGTGGGGTGGGGTAGGGTAGGGGGAGGTTGAGGGGGTGTTCAGCTGTTGCTGGCCCGGCCTCTTGGCCTTTCCCATGAGCTGGAGGAGGAGCTGCATGGGAAAAGGAGCCAAGGCAGGGCAAGAGCTGGTGACAGAGGAGCTCCGAGGCAGAGTGGGAGCTCCGAGGCAGAGTGGGAGCGCTGAAACCCACTGTGGGAAAGCTCCACGTGTGCTGGGTGCTGGGAGGCTGCCCCCACCTTGTTGCCAAACACCTTGGAGTGGGCTCTTTTGTGAGTTTTCTCAGAATCTGCAGAGTGGAGAGAGGTGGCAAGGGAGCCCCCAGGCCACTGGCACAGTAGGGCCAGGGAAATGGAGCTCCTATGCCAGCCTACCCTGGTTTTTATTTTTTAATTTTGTTCTTATCATTTAGCTCAAAATGTCAACTGCCTTGGTTTTACACGAGAAGAGCTTGTCCATCCGGTGGCCTGTCCAGCCCAGATTCCGTTTCACTTGGGGACAGCCAGAGACAGCTTGGGAAGGCCGAGGCCACCCAATCACGAGCGTGTTGTCTGACAGGAGAGTAAACGCCCAGCCCAGAGGCTGCTGAATGAGCCAGTGAGTGAAAGAAGAGCAGGAATGAAAGAACAGGAAGTGAATGAATGCCTGGCTGCAGCTCCCCCACCACCTCCACCCCCCTGCACCTAGTACAGCCCCGGGGCTATGGGGCTACGTTACTCCCAAGAGCATCTGAGCACCCCAGGGCTCCAGCTTCCTCTTCCTCTCCCAGAAAGAACCGATCTTTGATTTCCTTTTGTCCAACCGCTGCCAAGACTGAGTAGAAGCAGGCAAAGGTGTGTCACCTGAGTGTCAGTGGATGTCCATGTAGCCGTAAAGGGGCGAGTGCCATAGGTGGATCCTGGGGCTGAGGGCCAGCCTGGCAGGGGTGGGGCTGCCACAGACTCTGAGCCAGCCTCAGCCAGGACAGGCCTGGCTGCCCCTCGGCCCTTTATGCCCGAGTGGGGCTGTGGGGGAGCACACTTTCTTGCTCCCATTGGATACGATCCCTTCCAACAGCTGCAGGAAGTGCAGGACCTCAGGTTGGAGAGGTAGGAACTGACCTACACGTCCTGGCTTCACTGCACTTGCCTGGTCAGGAGCTGTGGCTGAAGCTGGTGTCTAGGATGCCCTCAACCATGTAGCCGGGCAGCCCCGGGAGGAGTCTGCTGGCTCATTCAGAACCGACCTGGACATGGACCAAGATTCATGGCCAAGGACGTGGCCCAAGTCCAGCATGGGAGAAGCATGGCGAGCATCTTATCAGAGCCGGCAGGCTGGGTAACTGTGGTGCATTGGCACAGTGAAAGCAAGCCATGCAGGGGGCACCATCACAGATGCAGAGCTACAAAAACATAATGTTACGATTCTTTTCACCTTATGCCCTTTGATTTATTTATTTTTTGGGGGGGACAGGGTCGCACTCTGTCACCCAGACTGGGGTACAGTGGCATGATCTTGGCTCACTGCAGCCTCGACATCCCAGACTCAGGAAATCCTCCCACCTCAGCCTCCCAAGGAGCTGGGAGCACAGGCATGTGTCACTATGCCTGGCTACATTTTTTCTTAAATCATTTATGGAGGCTGGGCGCGGTGGCTAACGCTTGTAATCCCAGCACTTTGGGAGGCTGAGGTGGGTGGATCACAAGGTCAGGAGTTCAAGACCAGCCTGGACAACATGGTGAAACCCCGTCTCTACTAAAAATACAAAAATTAGCTGGGCATGGTGGTGCATGCCTGTAATCTCAGCTACTCGGGAGGCTAAGGCAGGAGAATTGCTTGAACCGGGACCCAGGAGGCGGAGGTTGCAGTGCGCTGAGATCCCACCACTGCAAGACTCCGTCTCAAAAAAAAAAAAAAAAAAAAAAATTTATGGAGACAGGGTCTCTCTACATTGCCCAGGCTGGTATTCTCTTTTATAGTGTTTGAATTTTTGGTAACTATACACCTGTATTGCTTTAATAACCAAATCTAAAATTTCAAAAGAGGAATGTATTATCACTTTGGAAGTGGTATGAAAAATACATTAGAAGAGGGCAGGACTGGAGGCCAGGAGCCCAGTCAGTCCCTTCTGCAAGGGTCCAGGAGAGAGCAGGTGGCTGAGCGAGGCAGTGGCAGAGAGGTAGAGGGGGAGGTGACACTCACGAGATGTTCAAGAAGTCAAAATGATGCTAGCACCTTTTCCACACGGATGCTGCCAGAGGACATCACGTTTGGTGAGATAAGCTGGTCACCAAACGACAAATAATATACAATCTCACTTATCTATGAGGTACCCAGAGCGCCAAAATCATAGAGGCAGACAGAAGGGTGTCCGCCCGGGGCTGGGATGAAGGGCCGGGGGGTTAATGTTTAATGGGGACAGTTTCGGTTCTGCAAGATGAAAGGGGTTCTGCAGTGGAAGAGTGGGGAGGGTTGCCCAACAGTGTGAATGTACTTAGTGCCACTGAACTATACACTTGCAAATAGTTAAAATGGTCAATTTTATGCTATGTACATTTGACCACAATAAATAAATAAACAACGGCCAGGCACGGTGAGGCCGAGGCAGGAGATTGCTCAAGCCCAGGAGTTTGAGACCATCCTGAGCAACATAGTGAGACCCTGTCTCAAAAAACAAAACAAAAAACAAAACAAAACAAAACAAAACAAAACAAAACAAAACAAAACAAAACAAACCCAGGAAAATACCCCCAGCAATGCCTGTGGGTGAGGGGAGGTTAGGGGGACAGAGGAAGCTAGGAGGAGCCCGGCTCTTGCCTCGGACAGTAGTCTTGTTCTCCACGATACCCACAGTGCCTGGCACGTGGCAGGGCTCAATGAATGTTTGTGAAGCAAATGAATGGAATTATGCACTGCCTTAAAGAGTTAGCTGTTGTTTCCTGTAGGCTGGCCTTCTTCCCCTAGAACCAGCAGAATATTGGGCACCTACAAGATGCTTAATTAATACTCCACTGAAAAAAGAAGGCCAGCATAAAGTTAATTTATTGCCCAGAAAGATGCTTATGTTATGACGCTGCACCAAAAAATAGGACACACCAGTATCTCCAGTTGCAGTCTATTTTATAAAAAAAAAAAGTGGGTGTATACATGCATATGCACACACACACACATACACACAGAGACACATACGTTGGTGGGGGGGCGGGTAGAGAGACAGAGAGAGGGAGAGAAAGAGAAAGAGAGAGAGTCTTGGCACAACGTCTGACAAAGTTAGCAATGAATCTCTGTGTAGCTATGGGTGCTTTCAGTTTCCTTGCTTTTGCTTACTGTCTTTGAGGTCCTATGACCTTAGGCAAGGAACTTAAACCTCTTTGAGTACAGTTTTCTCATAGCTGAAATAGGGACATTTACAGCAACTATTGTATACCTTTGTCCCTTGCTTGGCTTGTCTTTCATGAATGAGGGAGGAGGTAAAGGCACAGCGAGCCTGGGAAATGGCACAGAACTGCTGCCAATCCATTCCACACCACAGCTGGCAATGATCTTGACCCAGCTAATTTTATATTATTACTCACATGCCTTTATATGTTTTTGTGAATATGACCAGGACAGATTTTATTGTGCTTTGCTTTATTACGCTTCACAGATACTGTGTTTTCTACAAATCAAAGGTTGTGGCAGCCCTGTCTTGAGCAAGTCTTATCAGTACCATTTCTCCAAAAGCATGAGCTCTCTGTGTGTCTCTGTGTCACATTTTGGTAATTCTCGCAATATTGCAGATTTTTTCATTATTATTATATCTGTTATGGTGATTTGTGATCAGTGATTGTTGATGTTACTATTGTAATTGTTTTGGGGTGCCACAAACCACACCCATAGAAGACGATGGATTTAATCGATAAATGTCTGTGTTCTGACTGCCCCACCAACCAGCCATTCCCTGGTCTCTTTCCCTCTCTCCAGGCCTCTCCTTGTTCCCTGAAATGCAACAATATTGAAATTAGGCTAATTAATAACCCTGCCATGGCCTCTAAGTGTTCAAGTGAAAGAAAGAGTCACACTTTTGTTGCTTAAAATTAAAAGCTAGAAATGATGGAGCTTAGTGAGGAAGGAATGCTGAAAGCCAGAAAGGCTAAAAGTGAGGCCTCTTGCACCAAACAGTTAGCCAAGTTGTGAGTGAGTGCGAAAGACAAAATCTTTTTTTTTTTTTTTTTGAGACAGACTCTCGCTCTGCCCAGGCTGGAGCACAGTGGTGCGATCTCGGCTCACTGCAAACTCCACCTCCTGGGTTCATGTGATTCTCGTGCTCAGCTTCCCGAGTAACTGGGATTACAGGTGCCTGCCACCACACCAGGCTAATTTTTGTATTTTTAGTAGAGAGGGGGTTTCATCATGTTGGCCAGGCTGGTCTCGAACTCCTGACCTTAAGTGATCTGCCCACCTCAGCCTCCCAAAGCGCTGGGATTACAGGCGTGAGTCACCACACCCAGCTGGAAAAGTTCTTGAAGGAAATGAAAAGAGCTACTCTAGTGAACACACAAATTATAATGAAGTGAAACGGACTTGCTACTGATATGGAGAAAGTTTGAGTGGTCTGAATAGAAAATCAAACCAACCACAACAGTCCCTTAAGCCAAAGCCTAAACCAGAGCACGTCCCTAACTCTCTTCAATTCTAGGAAAGCTGAGAGAGACAAGGAAGCTGCAGAAAAGTTGGAAGCTGCTAGCTTTGGTTGGTTCATGAAGTTTAAGGAAAGAAGACATCTCCATAACATAAAAGTGCAAGGTAAAGCAGGAAGTGCTGATGGAGAATTGGCAGCAAGTTATGCCGAGGATCTAGCTAAGATCCCTGATGAAGGTGGCTACAATAATCAACAGGTTTTCGATGTAGACCAAACAGCCTTCTACTGGAAGAAGATACCATCTAGGACTTCCATAGCTAGAGACGAGAAGTCAATGCTTGGCTTCAAAGCTTGAAAGGACAGACTGATTCTCTTGTAGGGGCTAAGGTAGCTGGTGATTTTAAGCTGAAGCCAATGCTCATTGACCCTTCTAAAACTCCTAGGGACCTTAACAATTAAGCAAGATGTACTCTGCCTGTGCTCTGTAAATGGAACAGGCCTGGATGACAGCATATCTGTTTACAGTATGATTTATTCAATATTTTAAGCCCACTGTTAACACCTACTGCTTAAAATATTACTGCTCATTGACAATGCACCTGGTCTCCCAAGAGCTCTGATGGACAGGTAAGAGGAGAGTAATGTTTTCATGCCTGTTAACACAACATTAATTCTGCAGCCCATTGATCAAGGAGTAATTTTGACTTTCAAGTCCGTTTTTAATTTTTTTTTTTTTTTTTGAGACAGGGTCTTCTTACTCTGTCACCCAGGCTGGTATGCAGTAGCTTGATTATGGCTTACTGTAGCCTCAAACTCCTGGGCTCAAGTGATCCTCCTGTCTCAGCCTCCCAAGTAGCTGGGACTACAGGTGCATGGTATTTCACCTGGCTAATTTTTGTTGTTGTTTTTGAACGGAGTCTCGCTTTGTCGCCCAGGCTGGAGTATAGTGGCGTGATCTCGGCTCACTGCAACCTCTGCCTCCCGAGTTCAAGCGATTCTCCTGCCTCAGCCCCCCAAGTAGCTGGGATTACAGGTGTCCGCCACCATGCTTGGCTAATTTTTGTATTTTTAGCAGAGATGGGGTTTCATCATGTTGGCCAGGCTGGTCTTGAACTCCTGACCTCAGGTGATCCACCCACCTCAGCCTCCCAAAGTGTTGGGATTACAGATGTGAGCCACTGCACCCAGCCTCCTGGCTAATTTTTAAATTTTAATTTGTAGAGATGTCTCACTATGTTGCCCAGGCTGGTCTTGAACTCCCGGCCTCAAACAATCCACCTGCCTTGGCCTCCCAAAGTGCTGAGATTACAGATGTGAACCACCACATCTGACCCTCAAGTTACATTATTTAAGAAATACATTTTGTAAGGCTATAGCTGCAATAGACAGTGATTCCTCTGTTGGATCTGAGCAAAGTAAACTGAAAACCTTCCATTGTAGATGCCAGTAAGAACATTTGTGACTCAGGAGAGGAGGTGAAAATATCAACATGAATAGGAATGTGGAAGAAGTGGATGCTAATTTGGAAGAAGTGGATGCTAAGAAGTGGATGGAGGAAGTGGATCCATGTGGATGATTTTGAGGGGTTTAAGACTTCAGTGGAGAAATGAACTGCAGATGTGGTGGAAGTAATAAGAGAAAACTAGAATTAGATAGGAAGCCTGCAGATATGAGCGAATTGCTGCGATCTCATGATAAAACCTGAATGAATGAGTTGCTTCTTATGTATGAGTCAAGAAAGTGGTTTTTGAGAGGGAAGCTACTCCTGGTGAAGATGCTGTGAATGACAACAAAGGATTTGGAGCAGGGTGTCCAGTCTTTTAGCTTTCCTGGGCCACACTGGAAGAAGAATTGTCTTATTCTACACATAAAATACACTAACAACTAACGATATGTGATGAGAAAACAAACAAACAAACAAAAAACGCAAAGAAAATCTCATAATGTTTTAAGAAAATTTACAAATTTGTGTTGGGCCACATTCAAAGCCGTCCTGAGCTGCACGTGGCCTGTGTGTTGGACAAGCTTGATTTAGAATATTCTATAAACTGTCTGGGAGTGGTGGCTCACGCCTGTAATCCCCACACTTTGGGGGGCTGAGGCAGGTGGATCACCTGAGATTAGGAGTTCAAGACCAGCCTGGCCAACATGGTGAAACTCTGCCTCTACTAAAAAATTAGCTAAGCGTGGTGGCAGACGCCTGTAATCCCACCTACTCTGGAGGCTGAGGCAGGAGAATTGCTTGAATCTGGGAGGTGGAGGTTGCAGTGAGCCGAGATCGTGCCACTGCACTCCAGCCTGGGCAACAAAAGCGAAACTCCATCTCAAAAAAAAAAAAAAAAAAAAAAAGAATATTCCATAAACTTAGTTGATAAAGCAGCAGCAGAGTTAGAAATCATTGACTCTAATTTTGAAAGAAGTGCTACTGTGAATCAAACAGCACTGCATGCTACAGAGAAATCTGTCATGAAAAGAAGAGTCAATTGATGCAGCAAACTTTATTGTTGTGTTATTTTAAGAAATTTCGGCTGGGTGCAGTGGCTCACACCTGTAATCCCATCACTTTGGGAGGCCCAAGCGGGCCCAGGAACTCCTTGAGCCCAGGAGTTCGAGACCAGCCTGGGAAACATAGTGAGACTGTGTCTCTGCAAATAATAAAAACATAGGCTGGGTGTGGTGGCACGCACTTGTGGTTCCAACTACTCAGGAGGCAGAGGTCGGGGCATTGCCAAGGTGATCAGGACTGCTGCAAGCCATGATCGTGGCATTGCACTCCAGCCTGGGCAACAGAGCAAGACCCTGTCTCAAAACACAAAAAACAAAAAACAAAAAAAAAAGAAAGAAATTGCCACAGCCACCCTAATCTTCAGCAGTTAGTCAGCAGCCATCAACATTGAGGCAAGACCCTCCCCAGCAAAAAGACTACAACTTGCTTGCTAAAGTCTCAGATTGTTAGCATTTTTTTCAGCAAATAAAGTATTTTTAAGTTAAGTTATGTACTTTTTTTAAACATGCTACTGTACACTTAATAGACTACAGTATAGTATAAACATAACTTTTTTTTTTTCAGACAGAGTTTTGCTCTTGTTGCCCAGGGTGGAGTGCAATGGCATGGATCTCGGCTCCCTGCAACCTCTGCCTCCGAGGTTCCAGCGATTCTCCTGCCTCAGCCTCCCGAGTAGCTGGGATTACAGGTGCCTGCCACCATGCCTGGCTAATTTTTTGTATATTTAGTGTTGACAGGGTTTCACCATGTTGGCCAGGCTGGTCTCGAACTCCTGACCTCAGGTAATCCGCCTGACTTGGCCTCCCAAAGTGCTGGTATTACAGGTGCGAGCCACTGCACCCGGCCGTGTAAACGTAACTTTTATATGTGCTGGGAAACAAAAAAATTTGTGTGACTTGCTTTATTGTGATATTAATTTTGTTGCAGTGGTCTGGAACTGAACCTGCGATATCTCTGAGGTATGCCTGTAACAGCCAAAATATAGAATGTCTTAGGGCTTCCCCACAAAAGGTTTTAGGGTTTTGGGAAAATTTGGGGAAGGCCACTGGAGTGTGTCTGGAGTGTGAACATAATCCCCTATGAGTATTTCAGCAGAAAAAGGCGGAGGGCAACTGCCCAAAGAAAGCACAGACGTGCAGGGCAGAACGACAGTCTATGTGACACCATTTTTCATATATTTAATTAGCGAAGAACAAAATGCCCTGGAATATACTGTGTGGGTGGATTTCGGGGGAACCGACTGGCAGAGGCGTGAGGCTCATCGAGTGGCCAGGGGCTCCTCCACATTGCCCAGACTCTTTCGCAGTCAGGCTGAGGCCATATGACTGGTTCTGACAGGTAGGATGTGGGTGAAAGTGATGTAAGCCACTTCGCTTAAAATTATCCCACACATTCATCCAGGCCTCTCTCCCCTGGCTGTGGCAACAGTGGAGGCCACATGTTCCAACTGGCTTAGTTCACAATGGAAGCAGCCTGGATCCCTGGGATGCGGCTTAGAGAGCCACCCCATCTGCATCAGATGTGATGCAGGAGAAAAAACAACCCTTTGCTGTGTTAAATACTAAGATTTGGGGGACTAATTGTTCCTACAGCATAGCCTGTCCCGTCCTAATACATAACGTTCATGGGAGTGTCCTTTCTGAAGGACGATTTGGCCAAACCATCACAGTTTTAAATATGCATACTCTTTGCTATGGGCTGAATGTTTGTACCCCTCTAAAATTTTTGTGTTGTAATCGAATCCCAGAGTGCTGGCATTAAGAGGTAGGGCCTTTGGGAGGTGACTAGGTCACCAGTGTGGAGCCCTCATGAATGGGATTAGTGTTCTTCTTAGAGGCCGGGCATGGTGGCTCATGCCTGTAATTCCAGCACTTTGGGAGGCCGAGGCAGGTGGATCACCTGAGGGTGGGAATTCGAGACCAGCCTGACCAATATGGAGAAACCCCATCTCTAATAAAAATACAAAATTAGCTGGGCGTGGAGGCGTATGCCCGTAATCTCAGCTACTCAGGAGGCTGAGGCAGGAGAATTGCTTGAATGTGGGAGGTGGAGGTTGCGGTGAGCCAAGATCACACCATTGCACTCCAGCCTGGGCAACAAGAGCAAAATTCTGTGTCAAAAAAAAAAAAAAGAAAAATTATTAGAGCCCTAAGGGAGCTTGTCTGGTCCTTCTACCAGGTAAGGACGCCACAGGTAGGCGCCATCTTGGAAACAGAGAGCAGCCCTCCCCAAATCAAATCTGCTGGCTCCTTGATTTTGGACTTCCCAGCCTCCAGAACCATAAGCAATAAATTTCTGCTATTTGTAAGTTTCTCAGTATATGGTATTTTGTTATAGCAGCCCCAAAGGACTGCTATAATGCTCTTTGACCCAGGAATTCCACTTCTAGGAACTAATTTTGCTTATACACCTGCATGGATACAACAAGGACACATACAACAATAAATCGATCATAATTACAAAAGGCTAACCATGACATTAACGCATGTTAATAGGCAAAACCAAAACCAAAACAAAAAACAGCAACTTGTTAGCTCAATGTTAGGTACATTTATCAGTGCAATACTCTGTAATGATTAAAAAGAAAGAGGAAGTTCTGGAGAGCTGACATAAAACACTGTTCAAGACGTGAGTGATAGAAGCAAGGGCAAGAGTATGCATGGCATGCTACCAACTGCCTACAAATTGGACGGGATCCACGTAAATGCTGGATATCTTTGGAGATGGAAACAAGAGATTGACAAGAGTGGTTGAGAGAACTGGGGAATGGGTGGGAACTGTCATTGACTTTTAACTTCTACTTTCTTCTATTGTTTAAATTTGTTACCATGTTACTAAAATAAAATATCAATATAAGAGAAAGTTATAAAAATAACGGAAATAAAAAGCATATGGAGTTGTATCCCAATCCATCATCCTACACACAGTTAGCACTTAATATTTACTTGAATAACCAAGTCCATCTAAGCAGCTTTGTGATGAACCTAACCCAGAACAAGCAAGAGGGATCCTGACAAAGATGGTAACTGTACCAGGTTTCCAACTTTTTTTTTTTTTTTGAGACAGGGTCTTGCTCCATTGCCTAGGCTGGAGTGCAGTGGTGTGATCATGGCTCACTGCAGCCTCAACCTCCTGGACTCAAGCGATCCTCCTGCTTCAGCCTCCCAAATAGCTGGGATCACAGGCATGTGTCACCACATCTGGCTATTTTTTTAAAAACTTTTTGGAGAGTCCTGGTCTTTCCCTGTTGTCCAGGCTGGTCTGGAACTCCTGGGCTCAAGCTGAGGCTGGCAAATTATTTTCTCCTCCCTTCCTCCCTCCCTCCTTTCCTCCTTTCCTCCCTCCCTCCCTCCCTGCCTGCCTTCCTCCCTTCCTTCCTTCCTTCCTGAGCCTCGCTCTGTCACCCAGGCTGGAATGCAGTGTCATGATCTCAGCTCACTGCAACCTCCACCTCCTGAGTTCAAGAGCTTCTCCTGCCTCAGCCTCCTGAGTAGATGAGATTACAGGCAAGTGCCAGCATGCCCGGCTAATTTTTACATTTTTGTAGAGATGGTGTTTCACCATTTTGGTCAGGCCGGTCTCGAATTCCTGACCTTAAGTGATCCACCTGCTTCGGACTCCCAAAGTGCTGGGATTACAGGTGTGAGCCACCACACCCGGCCTGGCAAATCATTTTCATCTCATGAGTAAAAGCTAATAGGTTGGTAATTGGCAGCCTGGAGCACTTTGATGAGAAGAATCCTGAGGTCAGGCTTGTTTTCTGTCGGAAAGGATGTGGCAGTTGATTAGTGATGTCTGCTGTGTGTATAGATAGGGTGTATTAGGCTGTTTTTGCACTGCTATAAAGAAATATCTGAGACTGGGTAATTTATAAAGAAAAGCAGTTTAATTGGCTCCTGGTTCTGCAGGCTATACAGGAAGCATGGTGCTGGCATCTGCTTGGCTTCTGGTGAAGCCTCAGGGAGCTTTCAATCATGGAGGAAAGCAAAGCAGGAGCAGGCACTTCAAATGGCAAAAGCAGGAATGAGAGAGAGAGAATGTGGAGGTGCCACATACTTTTAAATGACCTGATCTGGCAAGAACTCACTATGAGGAAGACAGCACCAAGCCGTGAAGGATCCACCCCCATGACCCAAAGACCTCCCACCAGGCCCCACTTCCGGCATTGCGGATTACAATTCAACATGAGATCTGGGCGTGGACAAATATCCCAACTATATCACAGGGGAAGGGCTGGCACATGTGCCATGTACTTGTTACCCCTACTTTAGGAGGAGATGGCTAAGGAAGGCTAGGAAACTTCTGGGCCCTAGAGTCCTTTTTCTTCCCTCATCCCTCATGTGCCCTATTTTTTCCCATTTTGGTCATGCTCATCATTGCAAAACGCTGGGAGTTTGGAGCTTTTGTCAGTTTTATCAATCAGCAACCTTTTGACCAGAAATGTGTGCATGTACGTATACATGCAATGGGTGCATCATACGTTCACATGCTCGGGAGAAGCCCATGGAAGCTGTGAGGGGACCATGGGCTAGCCTTCAATGGCTATACAATGGCCACAGCTTCCCATTTTGTTCTGCACCTCTGTAAAGATGGCTCCATTACAGGATTTCTGAGATAACCGGGTAGAGAAAAACTCTCCATGCTTAAGTCTAGGATCTCTAATTCTTGCTCTATCCTCCTTCCTGACCTTCTAAAGAGACTTTCTGCTCCCAGAGAATGACCAAGTAAGGGACAGGACAGAGAGGAGAATTTCTTCTGCTCCCTGTTTTCTTCCAACCCTACTTCTGACTGTTTCCTTTGTCTTTTTTTTTTTTTTTTTTTTGAGACAGAGTCTCACTCTGTCACCCAGGGTGGAGTGCAGTGGCGCAATCTTGGCTCAACGCAACCTCCGCCTCCCGGGTTCAAGCGATTCTCCTGCCTCAGCCTCCCGAGTAGTTGGGATTACAGTTAGGCACCACCACACCCAGCTAATTTTTTTGTATGTTTAGTACAGACAGGGTTTCACCACGCTGACCAGGCTGGTCTTGAACTCCTGACCTCAAGTGATCTGCCCGCCTCAGCCTCCCAAAGTGCTGGGATTACAGATGTGAGTCACCGCATCGGTCTCCTCTGTTTCTATACAGTGGCAACAGAATTTGAATCCTCTGGAGCTTCCTCAAACTCCTATTTAATGGTCCCATTGACAGCAGGAAGGGGTTTTATTCCTTGTGATGAAAGGAGGAACTCCAGCCTCTTTTCTTCTTATTCTTTTTTTCTTCCTGCTCCCGCCCTGACTTCAACCTCTTGTGTTCTGTCCAACATCTCTGCACTAGATCTGTAGAAGAAGCAGCGGTTAGGGAGAGAGGGGCCACAGGGGTCTTGGGCAGCAGGGCCCTTGGTCCGCATTGTCTGCTGCTATCCTCTGGCTGATCTATGGCCACAAAGGAGCCCATCTACACTCGGTCTGCCGGTGGAAACAGAGGTCAATTGTCTAACTGCTCTGAGCATTGGACAGATGGCCCTGAACTTGGACAGACTTGGAGTGGGTCCCAGCTTTCCCACTTACTGTCTGCTGACGTTGGGTGAGGAATTTAACTTCTCTGAGCTTAGGCTGGCCCCACAGGGTTGTTGTGAGCATCAAGGAAGCTGTGTGAGCTCTGAAAATTGGGAAGATTGCACACAGGCTGGGCATTATTGCTGGTCTGAACAAATGTCAGCCAGAGCCCGTCTATGCTATGCCAATGGTGCTGTTGGTTGGTATTTTTTGGGTACATCTCTCCCCATGCTGGGCTGCAGGGGAGGGACACTGGCTGATCCACTTCGGGTTTATCTTATAGAACCAGCCCAGGCGATCTCTGCCTGCTGCAACTATTCCTATTGGTCAAGGGCCCACCTTTCCAGCATTACTTACAGGGACACTCACCTAACATGTCAGGCCTCAGGCCTGGGCACACCTGGACATGGCCATGGCCAAACGGTTTCTCAGCTAAGACGGCAAGTCAATTTCCACCCCAGGCCAAAGCTGACGGATGGGAAGGGGCTGCCTGGAGCGCCGTATTTGAAAATACGAGTGCTGCAATTGCTCCGTGACATCTATCATGGGTAGAGGATGGCGCAGCTATTGTGAATCTGCTGCGGCTGTTCAGAGGACTGGTTTTCAACTCTGACAACATGAGAATCATCCAGAGAAGTCTAAAAATCACTGAGGCCTGGGTGCCACCTCCAGATTCAGATTGCATTGGTGTGGGTATGGCCTGGGCATCAAGATTACTTGAAGCTCCTTAGGTGATTCTAACCTAGAATCAGCAAAGATGGAGAGCCACTACTTTTAGAGCACCCAACTTCACTACCCTGGCACTCTTACAGGCAGTGGGAGCTGCTGCCTGCACACACAGTAGCTATCAGCAAGGCCAGAGTGGCAGCAGGCTGCTGAATCTCTTGCTAACCAGGGAGGGATGCCAGGAGAACAGGTCTGTGTCCCTTGTTTTACCTAGTTAGTAATAAAAAACAACACTGATAGGCATACAATAACTTGGATGAATTTCCAGGGAACTGTGCTGAGTGAAAACAGCCAATCACAAAAGGTTACACACTGCATAATTCCATTTATAGAACATTCCTGAAACGACAAAACTGTAAGAATGGAGAACAGACTAGTATTGCCAAGGGTTAAGGAAGGGGTGGGGGCAGGAGGGAAGTGAGTGTAGTTACAAAAGGGCACCACGAGGGATTCTGTATGAGGTCAATATTCTGATTGTGACATTAGGCTAGGATTTCACAAAATGTCACCGTAGGGGGAAGTGGGTAACAGATTCATGAGACCTCTCTGTACGATTTCTTAAAACTGCATGTGAATCTACTATTATGTCAAAATGAAACCGTGTAATGAAAAGGAAAAAAAGAAAGAAAACTAGCTCCCACAACAGGAGGCAGGGTTTCAAGAGATCTTTGCAAGTTGGAACTAGAGGCGGGGCAGTAAGATTGAGCAGAAATGGCCTTTCTAGGGCAGAGGAGTGAAACTAGTTGGGTTCAAACTGGACCTCAACTGGAGTTTGGTTTTTGCAGAACCATGAGCAAGTGACCTTCCTGGGGTCTATTCATGTGTAGTAATAAGCGTGGGGGCTTTCTGAGGGAAAGGCTAAATGAGGATGCTACTCCTCATGGTAGGGGGAGAAAAACAGGGGACAGGATCCTGGAGGGAATAGCATGATATGTGATCCCCCATCAGCTGGACAACATGGTGTGGGTTCTGGTAAGGAGGGGAGCTGGGACTAGCGGCTGCAGGCAGTGAGTCCTGTGAGACCATGCAAGGCTTGGTGCCAAAGCAGTGCTGCTACAGGGCCCAAAAAGCTCTGCGCAACCTCAGCGGGTCAGCCAAGCATGGCCTTGGGGCGAAGGAGACTGGGGCAGCTGTGCCAGCTGCGCAGCACAGGCACTCTGGCTGGGAGGCTTGGGACATCTGGGTTATCTTTGAATTGCTCACTGGACTTTGCAAGGGGCAGAGCAAGCTTCAGGCTGCTCTATGGCAATTTTGCGGCTGGAAGGAGGAGAAGAAAGATTTGAAGAACTAAGATGGAAATTTGTAAGAGTGAAAGCTTTTGGGAAAGTACCTAAAGAATCTCTGAGTGATAAAAGCTCACATGAAACAAGTATATTCATTTGCTGAGGACTTGCTCTGGGCCAAGCATGGAACCAGGCACTAGGAACAGGAAGGAAAAGACACAACCCCTGCCCTAGAGGAGCTGAATAGTAACAGAAGTTAACACAGTGAACAAGGAATTGTTCCAAGTACTTCATGTACATAAATGTACTTAATCTTTGGAAGAACCCTGGATAATGCTTATAGATAACAGTCACCATCCCCATCAAAGGCAAGGGAATGAGAAAACTTACCCTGAGTTAAAGGCAGAGCTGGGATCTGAACCCAGCAAGCCTGGCTCCACAGTCCACAAATTCAACCACTATGCTCTATGTCTGAGCAAGCTGATTTAGCCAGAAGGGAGCAGCTGTACAGCAGTAGACAGATCAGAGTCCTAGTCAGGAACTGATCTTTCAGGACCTGTCAACCAACTTGTGGTGTGGCTTTGTGTTAAAGGTGGAGGGTGTCCAGGTTCTTGGTGTCTTGAACACAGAATTAGACAAAACGCACAAAGCAAGGAAGGGATGAAGGGATTTACTGAGAAAGTGCACTCCACAGTGTGGGGCAGCCCGAGCACAGGAGCTCAAAAGGCCGTCAGCCGAGCGTGGTGGCTCACGCCTGTAATCCCAGCACTTTGGGAGGCTGAGGCGGGCAGATCACTTGAGGTCAGGAGTTCAAACCCAGCCTGGACAACATGATGAAACCCCGTCTCTACTAAAAATACAATAATTAGCTGGGCGCAGTGGCGGATGCCTGTAATCCCAGCTACTCGAGAGGCTGAGGCAGGAGAATTGCTTGAACCTGGGAGGCGGAGGCTGCAGTGAGCTGAGATTGCGCCACTGCGCTCCAGCCTGGGTGACAGAGTGAGACTGTGTCTCAAAACAAACAAACAAAAGGCCCGTTGCAGAATTTTGGGGAGTTTAAATACCCCCTAGAGGATTCCATTTGTTATTTCGGGTACACCCTACGTAAACGGAGAGGATGAAGTAAAATTACAAAGTCATTTACACAGCACGAGCAATGCAGAGGATATTTCCTGTTATAGCTTAAGTGTGAATTGGCCTTACTTACATTCCCTGCCTCTAGACCCTATTTTCCTGCCTCATTTGGACAACTCTCTGTATTTGTTTGTATTTCATACTTTTACTCTAAAAAATATGCATGGCCTTGGGCAGGCGCAGTGGCTCACGCCTGTAATCCCAGCACTCTGGGAGGCCGAGGCAGGTGAATCACTTGAGTTCAGGAGTTCGAGACCAGCTTGAACAACATGGTGAAACCCTGTCTCTACTGAAAATACAAAAAATATCCAGGGATCGTGGCATGTGCTTATAACCCCAGCCACCCAGGAGGCTGAGGCAGGAGAATTGTTTGAACCCGGGAGGCAGAGGTTGCAGTGAGCCAAGATTGAGCCACTGCACTCTAGCCTGGGCAACAGAACAAGACTCCATTTCAAAAAAGACAAAAAAAAAAAAAAAAAGGCATGGTCCCAAATACACGGTTCTAGGAGAATCTTGGAAGAAACATTTTGGAGGCACCAGGCCACTGCTGGCTTCCTGGGAAACAGGAGCTCACTGGCCATCCCAGATAAATGGCTGTCACTGGCTGTGGGTGACAAGGAGTAGAATGATGCTTCTGGTCCCAATCCTGAGGTTCTCAATGGGAGCTGGGTTGCTGCATTATGTCAGATCTCAAAGACTGAGCAGGCCTGCGGGTCTGAGGCATCATCAAGAAATACGGCAGAGGAGACCAGACGTGCCCGGTGGGCTCCATTCCTCCAAAATCAAGTCCAAACTCTTCCACCTGGGGACAACCTGGCCCACCCTATCTTTCCAACTGGTCTCCACACCTCCCCTTCCTGGGGCCTCCTCCTGGCCAAACAAGCCTCACCAGCAGCACAGGACACACAGACAGAAGATGACAGAGTTGAGATTGAACCCATGTCTATCTGACTGCCAAGAGGGGGCAGTGTGGTGAGGTGGGCTGGGCAGTGAAGAAGGGGTTGGACACCCTGGTTCTTCCAGCTCGGTAGCCCACTAGCTGGGTGAGCCCAGGTGACTGCCTGGCCCCCGTGCTTCATCTGTAAAGCAGGGTTAATGACAGCCCTGTATCTGTTTCCTATTGCTGTTGTAACACATTGCCACAAACTTAGTACCTTCAAATAACACTTACTTTCTTTCCTTTTTTTTTGAGACAGGGTCGTGCTCTGTTGCCCAGGCTGAGTGCAGTGGCATGATCATGGCCCACTGCAGCCTCAATCTCTCGGGTTCAAGAGATCCTCCCACCTCAGCTTCTGAATAGCTGGGGCAGGTGCGTGCAACAACACTCAGCTAATTTTTTTATTTTTGTAGAGACAGGGGTTTCATCAGGTTGCCCAGGCTGGTCTCAAACTCCTGGCCTCAAGAGATCCTCCTGCTTCAGCCTCCCAAAGTGCTGGAATTATAGGCATAATAAGCCACCGTGCCCAGCTGGAACAACACACTGATTATCGTACAGTTCCGAATGTCAGAAGTGTGAGGTCAGTTCCACTGACTTAACATGAAGGTGCCAAAAGGCCTGGGTTCCTTCTGGAGAGTCTGCAGCCTTGCCTTTCCCAGCTTTTGGAGGCTACCTGCTTTCCATGGCTCATGCCCCCTTCCTCCATCTGCAAACCAGCAATGGCTGATAGTTTTTCTCACCATGCATTATTCTGACACTCCTCTTCTGTAGTCAAATCTTCTACCTCCCTCTCATAAGGACACTTGTGATTATATTTAGGGCTCTCCTGGATAATCCAGGATAATCTCTCAACTCAAAATCCTTAACTTAATCCCATCTGGACAGTCCTTACCATGCAAGCTCACATATCCGCAGGTGCTGATGGCTCATACGTGGACATCTGTGGGGGCCACATTTCAGCATCCCATAAGCACCTGCTTCCTTAAATGGGGTACTCCAAGTTAAATGCTTAGCACAGCATCTGACAGACTGGAGGCCAGTGATGCTGCATCCCAGCTGGGCATGAGAATCACTCTGAGAGCTTTTAGAAAATATCAGTGCCAAGTTGAAGATTCCGAGGTGGGAGGAATCTGTGCCTGGGAATTTTTATAAGTTCCCTAGAGACTACTGGGCAGCCAGGGGCGGGGTTGACAGTAAGAAGCATTGAATTCATGTCAGCAGTTATTCTTATTCCCCACAGCTACTTAGCATCAAACCTCAGTGGCCAGGACTATTCAATAACTGACTGTTGAATTGGACGGAACGGAATCACTCCTGGGGCCTTACACTGCCCTGGGATGGGCGTTTCTCCCTGCTGCACCAGGTCCTGAAGAATGAGGTTCTGTGGGCAGACAGAGGCTCAGGCCTCTGAATCAACCTCACACCCAGAAATGGCTGCCTGGCGGGGCTGGAGTCCTTTCTCCTCCCCAAAGTCCAGTTGAGGGAGCTGACCTGGGCAGAATCTAGTCATCAACGGGCCATTGTTACTGGAACAGAAGTGCTCTGTGCCCATTGAACACTCCCTTCCCTCGCAAAGCTGCTCCCAGCTGAGGGCTGGCTTCTGGAGGGCTGCGAGGCTGGGGAGGGGCCCGTGGAGGCCCCAAAGATACAGAGGAGGAGGCTTAGGGGTGGGGGCTGACAGTCCCTGGTTGGAGAGCAGAAGCAATTTGGGATATAGGCCAGTCTCCAAAGCTGGCAGGCTGCAAGGCCAAGGTGCTGCCGCGTGCTACAATGCCAGGAAAATTTCTGGTTAAAGCTGGGAAACTGGGGACCGCCAGTGAAACCCACCAGACCCCTACCAGAGCCAGTGGGGACAGCCTTCCCCATGGGGCAGTCACGCTTGACCTACCTTCTTCCCTTTAAAAAAACAGAAAGGTGAAACCCACATGCTAAATAGCGCCTTTCATTGCCTTTAGAAGAACAGTGTTTTCAGAAAGGCTGGGAGGGTTTTATGTTCTGTGGGTCTGGGATTTGAGAGGCAGCGAATTCAACTAGGGCTAGGCATAAATGTCCCTTTGCTTAGCAGACCTTTTCTACATTCAACACCTTATATTAATAGTGTGAGCTGGATTTTAGGAGGGTGGTGTTAAAGATCCCAACGACAATGCCTGACCAGCATCCTCAAGTATCTCAGAGATCCACCGTTCGGATGTTAGCGATCAGCAATTCTCATCCATTCAATAAAGCAAATCCCCTGATGGTCTTTGCCAAGGGAACATCTTGCCTTAAAAACACCCGAGGAGGGTGGGTCTCAAAGTGGGGTCCCCAGACTGGCAGTATCAGCCCCTCCTGGGAACTTGGTGGTAATGTGAATCCTCAGGTCCCACTCCAGACCTAATGACTTAGAACCTCAGGACAGGGGAGCAAATTGTTTTAGCACACTCTACAGTTGAGTCTGATGCACACGAACATTTGAAAATCACTGGTCAACAGTGACATTTCTCCAACTGCAGGCTGTGCCAACAATTTGGTAGGTTAAGATAAGCTTTTTTTTTCTTTTTTAAACACAACAGCATTGTATAGATTAGAAAATATCAGAATGCCTCTGTATCATAATGATAAGCATGAGTTGATAAGCATGAGTTTCTTTTTTTCACTCTGTTGCACGGGTTGGAGTACAACGCTGCAAACACTGCAGCCTCAATCCCCTGGGCTCAAGTGATCTTCCTACCTCGGCCTCCCGAAGTGTTTGGAATTACAGGCATGAGCCACTGTGCCCAGCCAAAATATGGGTTTCATAAGGCTTTTGTTTCAGTTATGGGTGGGTGTCTGTGTCTGAGGTTTTAGTCTAAAAGTTGGAAAGCCACTGTTCTACAGCTGGAATATGCTCACTGAGACTGGCTCCTTTTCTGTAATTTGTCTGAATGGGGCGGTTTTGAAGGCCATGGCCTGAGAGTTCCCCATTCCCTCTTTCCCCATCCGATACAGTCATGTAGGCAGCGGACGAAGGGAAGAGCTGTTTCAGGTGAGACAATCTTTACAACTCTGGCCTGAAGGTAAATTTAAACTGTGCATCTTCCCTGTGCTTATAAAACTTTCTGGCCCTCCAGCCCCTGTGCTCCCACTCCCACCGGGTAGGCCTATTGAGGTGTCTATACGCATACGGACCAAATAACTAAACATTTCCATCTGGGTGGTGGGATTGGTGGTGATTTGCTGCATTCTTCTTTGTATTTACCCATTGTACTTGAATTTTACATACTAAGCATCTAGCATTATCACAAAAATAATATTCTGACTACCTTAGATAGAGAAAAAAATAAAAACAATAAAGTCACTTCCTAAAAAGAATTCAAAGCTGAGAGTCCACCTCTGGGTGGAAATGCAGAAAAGGGAAGGTGGTGCCGGAAGGGAGGGTGGCAACCATGAGCCTAGGGCTGGTGATGCCCAAAGCACCACCCCTCCCCCATCTGTGCCTGGCCAAATTCCACCCATCCCTTAAGGCCGAGCCCAAACCCCACACATCCCCAGAGCCTCCCTCCGACCTCCCCCACAGCCATAACCAATCCCCCAGGGGACTGGTCTAACCCCTCTCCTGCCATCTAACCCCTCTCCCGAGACTCTGTCTAAAAAAACAAAAAAGAAAGCCCTTTTACACCTCCAATTCTCACAAGAGCCTGGCAGGCAACCTGGTTCCTCACCTCCACCCTCTCCTCCATTATCCAGATGAGAAACAGAGGTCCAGAGACGCTAAGCGACCCGCCCAAGGCCACCCGGCTGGAGGTTTGAGGCCAGGATGTGAAGCGAGGGCCTCCTACCACACGTTCTTCTCCCAGCACCATTCCTCTCTCTACCTTGCACCATTCATATCACTTTTCACCTTGTATTAGAGGTAACACGTGTGCGCTATCGCTGTATGGCACTGAATAAATATGTAAGGAAAGAAGGAAGAAAGGAAGGAAGGATGCAGGGAGGAGGGAAGGAAAGGGAAGGAACCTGTCCCAGGGCCAAGGAGAAACCTGGTATGTTATTGAACTTCCCCCTTGGCACTGGGCCCCCAAGGTCAGACAGGGGGAGGCATCCTGGGGAGGGGTCCAGACATCGTCTATCTGTGCCTCAAACACTCCTGCTCTTGGCCCACAGAGCTATGCTGAGCAGGGGCCCCTCGGAGGCCATTTCCAAAGGCTCAACAGAGAAGAGGCAGGGCTCCTCCCCTCTGGGTACAAGAGGAGCCCTGCATTCCCTAGAGGCCGGTTCCTCGCTGCCCTTTCGACATGGGCTGCTCACCAGGCAAGCTCCTGTGCCTTGGGCTTCTTATCTGCAAAAAGGGTATAAGGACAGTGCCTACCACATGGGAGCGCTGTGAAGACTAAATGATCGATGTGTGTGCTTCTAGAACAATGCCTTGCGCATAGTAAAGGGTAAAGAAGGTTAACTATGATTACTACTCTTGTTATTAAATGAGCTCTGGGGAATGAGAGGTTGCCCTGCAGAGGAAGGGAGCGGATTGTTGAGTTCATGATATCCTCCAGGGAAGCCTGGCAGCACGGGGTTAGGAACCTGGTGATTGGGGCCCAGCATGTTGGAGATCCAAGCCCAGCTGAGCCACTTTTTTTTTTTTTCAAGACGGAGTCTAGGTCTATCGCTTAGGCTGGAGTGCGATGGCGTGATCTCAGTTCACCGCAACCTCCGTCGCCCAGGTTCAAGAGATTCTCCTGCCTTAGCCTCCCGATTAGCTGGATTATAGGCGCCTGCCACCACGTCCAGCTAATTAGAGATGGGGTATCACCCTGTTGGTCAGGCTGGTCTCAAACTCCTGACCTCAAGTGATCCGCCCGCCTTGGCCTCCCAAAGTATTGGGATTACAGGCATAAGCCAGCGAGTCCAGCCCTGAGCCACTTTGTACAGTGTGACCGGGCAAGTGACTGGCTTCTCCAGAAGTCAGCTTAGAGGCATAGGAAGGTGTGGGAAGAAGCATAGAGGCAGGTTCAATATGAGGAGGTGGTGGTGCTGTTACTATTGCTGAATGCTTCATGGACTTCCCTTCTCAGCCAGTGGCTCAGAGCCAGCTGGTGGGAGATCTTCTTTAAAAAAAAAAAAAAAATCAGTCTGGCCAACATGATGAAACCCTGTCTCTACTAAAAACACAAAAATTAACTGGGTGTGGTGGTGCACACCTGTAATCCCAGCTACTCAGGAGGCTGAGGCAGGAGAATCACTTGAATCTGGGAGGCAGAGGTTATGGTGAGCCGAGATCGCGCCACTGCACTCAAACCTGGGCAACTGGGCAAGACTCTGTCTTCAAACAAACAAACAAACAAACAAACAATCAAGTTCCAGCCTGGGCAACATAGAAAGATCCCTCTCTCTAAACAAAAATTTAAAAATTAGGTGGAGCACACCTGTAGTCCCACCTACTTGGGAGGCTGAGGTGGGAGGATCACTTGAGCTTGGGAGATCAAGGCTGCAGTGAGCTATGGCTGTACCAATGCACTCCAGCCTGGGTGACAGAGTGAGACCCTGTCTCAAAAAAAAAAAAAAAAAAAAAAAAAAAAAAAAATCGAGCTTAGAGGACTCCAAATATACAGTCTGGCTAAGAGGCAGCATAGTTTGGTCAGATCGCCCTTGCCATGCCCTGACCCCACAGCCGCAGCTGTGGCTACTGCCCTGCAAGACAAGAGGGGACAATGTTGAAGGGGCAGCTGGGAGGCCAGGGTTAGCCCAGAGCCTGAGACTGCTAGGCTTGGAAGCTGAGCAGGCAGGCGGGGGCTGGCCCCATTTACGCTGTGTGGGTGACTGCTCAGGTCTGGGGGCTGGGACTGTGGGCAGCAACACTTTTTGGGAAGAGACAGCCTTAGCAATGATCATTATCATAATAACAGTCCTCAGGAAGAGCTGGACACTGCAGGGGGCCCAATGCTATTTCCAGGTTATTTTTCAGGTTGTGCCTCGGTCGACCTAATTGTGAAACAGGGAAGGGTTTTGTTTTAAAGCTGGACAATTTAAATGCAGCTTACACACACACAAAACTAACAATGCTGAGTGTCTGAGTCTGGCATGGGAAAGAGACCGCACATGGACTGTTTTGTGCCTTTTCAACTTTGCACCATGGACATGTATTATTGATTTTATACAATTTAATAAAACTAAAACCAAAATAAAAGTAGGTTCCAGTTTTCTATCCGTAGACGCAAAGTTCTTTTGAGGTTAGCCTCTTGTTTGAGAAAAGTCATTTTAACAAGTCTTTGAATTTTAGCAGAGACAAAGGACAAATCCTATCATAGAAAGGAAAATTTGGGGGCAACTGGAAGCAAAATGGCCCCTCCAGTCTGACTTCAAGGCCTGCCTTCTCTGCAAGAACAAAGACAGCTCCCCAGAAATTATTACTGCAATGATTGGGCCTGAGCCTGAGGAGGGGTAGTTACTGGTTTGAGTTCTCTCTCCCCTGGAGGGGACGAATGGCCACCCCTGAAGCCTGATGAGACTGGGGCTGGGGAGGGCAGACGGTGAACTTATCAGCATTCCTGGGGGCTTCCCAGAAATCCTTGGGGTAGGGGCCAGAGTTGTACAAACTACACAGAACTGAGGCTTGGGGTACATTGACATATGCGTTAAAAGGCATGGGGGACCCCTGAAGACAGCAGGCCTGCAGACCCGTGTCCCCACAGCACCTGCCCATTGAGAGCAATGGCAATGTGCTGCATGCTGGGTAATGAGTCACCGCAGTGAGGCCCTTCCAGGGACAAGTACTGCCAGGACCAGGGTGGTGTTGGCATCTGGGTGGAGAAGGAACATTTTCCAAAGCCTGGAAAGGGCCTCTATGGCTTCAGAAGTGCTCCAAGAGCTTCTCTCCTACCCTAGAGGGTCATTTTCCCAAGCCACAAACAGCCGGTGACTGCAGAATGAATCAGAAGTGCAAGCCCTGAACAGAGAACCGAACAGGGCTGTGCCACCCAGTGTCAGAGGGCAAGCTGGCTCCTCCCTCCTCCAGGAAGAAACTGGCCATCTGCCTGCAGAAAGAAGACTTGAGTCTCGGTTCTACCGCGGGAGCTCAGGCCGAGGGAGCTCAGGCAGCCAGAAAACTTCTCCAAGCCTCAGTGTCCTCACCTGGAAAGCAAGGATAATCACGCTTCCCTTGCGAAGGTGAGAGGATGTCATTCTGCACAGGGCACGGCCACTGGCCCCTCCACTCCAGCTGGCCTGACTGAGGGTGGCACTGGGAGAGAGCTGTGAGTTGCAGCAGCAGCTGCAAAGGCTGGCATCTGCCCCCACAGACAGGCCAAGGAAGCTGGCACTGGGCCCCTGGCTTGACTCATAGTCCGTTTCCAGGTGTGGCCACCAACACCAGGACAGGCGCCCCCTGAGTCCCTATGCGCCTTCCAGAGAGGAGAGTCAACAGACATTTAAAGAAACTTCTCACGCCAAACAGCCGCATGGGTGGGATTTGCACAGCCAGTGAAGCTGGATGTTCTCCTAAATGGATCTACAGACTTCAAGCCACTCTGGGGAGTGACCTACACTCTGAGATGAAAACTCCCTGTACTTCCTGTCTGCACTATACAATTTATCTGGCAAATGTTGGGTATGTTCCACCTTCTATGGTTCTCTGGTAGCTTCATTTGTGGCCGGATGGCAGAGTGGCTAAGAGCACATCTGGATTTGGACAGTTACGGGTGTGAATCCTGGCTGTGTGGCCTTGGACAAGTTGCCTAACCTCTCTGGGCCTCAGGGATGGCATCTGTAAAATGAGACTACCTCGTGCAATCAGATGGATGAAAATAAAGCACTCAGCTCAACGATGCTTAGTACAGAAAGAACTCTCAGACACTCAATTGTATTCTCCAGGAAGGCGGGGCCTGCTCGTCAGTCTGAATCTCCTCTAGGTCATGGCATAGTGCTGGTCACATAGCTCTACCAGGCTCTACTTTTTAAAAGTGATCCCACCCAAACAGCAGGCACCATTCTCAAGGAAAAGCAACTCTAAAAGCTCGACACTGGCTTCTGTGCTGTCCCCTCCCCGCTCAGAATTCCAATCAAGGGCTTGGCATGGAAGCCCTTCTGGAAGCTCTTCATGCCCATCACCACTTCCAGAAGCTTCTGCCTCAGCAGTGCGTATGAGTAGGGCTGGGGCAGGGGCCCCAGGCAGGGAGAGGAGTGGTGGGAAGGTGGGAGACAGTGGCTGGGGAGGGGAACCCAGTGCAGGAAGCTGGGGTGCTGACCTGGCCCTGCTACATGGGGTCTGCGGGTCCCCTTGCAGGACTTGGGGCACTGAGGTCATCAGGAGAACCACAGAGGGCAGACAGCAGGTGGGCGGCAGACAGTGAGACTCAGTGATGTCATGTTTTCCCCAAATGACTCAATGGTTTGCCCTGGGCTATGAATGGTGAGCTGTATGCTGCGGCCTCCAGTCCTCCCTACCCTCCAGGCCCGCCTGGCATCTCTCCCCGTCTCCACCCTGCCCCAGGGACCCACAGTTGCCACATTCCTGCTCTGCTCCTGGCTGCGGCCCCAGCCCAGGGCTCATCCCTGTGATGCCCCTGCCATGTCTCTCCAATCTTCACTTTGAGGGAAGACTCAAGCGACAGCAGACCTGGGTGTTATTACTGGCTCTGACTCTCCCTGACTGAGTGACCTTGGGCAGGTTACTCAACCTTTCTGAGCCTCAGTTTCCTCATCTGTGAAATGGAGACATTGCTAACAACCTTGCCGGGTTGTAGGGGCTTGGTGAGAATGACTGTGAAGAATCTGGCACATGGCAGGTGCTTAGTGAATGGAAAGAATGACATTCAAGGGCCTCTATGATCTGACTTCGATTTCCTTTTCTAGCTGCATTAAAACATATACCTATATAATAACAGCTCACCCTTCTTGATGCTCAGTGTGCCAGGCACTGCTCTCAACACTTGTATAGAAATACATTTTATTCCCATATCAACCCCATGTGGTGGGTACCAGTAGTGAGAAAACTGAGCTCAGAGAAGGTAAGCAACTTGGCCACGGCCACACAGTCAATAAGTGGGGAGTTGGGGTTCCCGTGAAGGCAGCCCAGCTCTAGAGCCTGTGTGCGTAACCACAACTCCATCCTGCCTGTCTCTCTCTCCTCGTGCATCCTATACATTTCAGTTCAGTCCAGCCAGACTCCTCACCAGTCCCCGTCTTCAATCTGAACTTTCCCATCCTCATGCCTTTGCCCAGCTTCCCTCATGCACTGGAATGCCTGCCTCCTCTAGGAAGTCTTCCCCAAGTATTCCCTCATGTCCACCTTTGTGGGCTCATCACAGTGGGACTCAAAGGTGGTTACTGGGGCACCCAGGTCTTCTCTTTTCCAGGCTGAAAGTCCCTCCTGTTATCCCACCATCTTGCAGTGTCAGCATGAGCATAGGCGCACAGTACCTGGATAGGTGATGCCCAAGAACCCAGCACTCTGTGCCCCACTACTTTTGCAAGGACAGACAGCTTGAGGGCTGTAGCTGGGGCCACAGAACACTTCTACCCACCCCTGGGGAGGCAGCCGGCCAGCAGGGCTTCCTTCTCTCTGCTCAGGGAAACGACTCAGCCATGGCAGGCCTTGTTACTTGGGGATGGGAACTGGACCCCGGGGCTGTTGAACGGCTGTCCACTTGCTGGTGGGGTTGAGCAGTGGGCCCAGAGTGCAGCCAGCCACCAGCCCAAAAACGGGCATCCAGGGCAGGCAGGCAGACAAGTGGTGGGACTAGAGGGGCTTCTGGAAGGGTTTCAGGCTCATCCTCAGTGTCCCAGCCAAATACCCACAGGGTAATGACCTCAAAAGGCCATGTGCCGGGGTCCCACTCTTCCTGTCCCTTCCTTGGCCCACGTTAGCCACCCCTCCCGCTCACCACGACTCCTGCCACCCTCTCCAGACACGAAGCACTCCCTCACAGAAGCATCCTGGACTGGGCCTGCCCCACCATCCTAGCCAGCAGCCCCCTGAGGGCCCTGTGCCACATCAGTCACTCATTCCTTCCATAATCAGGTAGCAGCACTCACTGCTAAGTCGGGGGCTACAAGGATGGACAAGGCAGACAGCTGTCCTGCCCTTGCAGATCCCGTTGCCTGGTGCAGACCACAGATCACTGAACCAGCAATCATAATACCACGGGCAAAGTGCGGTGAGGGGGACCCGTGGGCAGCCATGGGGAGGGCCACCACCCAGGCTTCCAGGAGAAGGTGGCATCCAAGCCGAGGGGAAAAAGGGGAAGGAGGGAATGTCCTTGGCAGCTGGGAAGGCTACAGAGAGCAGGGTGTGTGTGTCTGGGAAATTAGGACAATTCGGAATGTGGGACACCGAGTCCAGGTGAGGCTGGGGAAGAAATATTTGCTGAAAGCTCACAGGGCCAGACGTCACTCAGGGTGGGGTTCCTGTCTTGCTGGAATGGCCACTAGGGAGGCAGAAGTCCCTGATCTGCCAGCTCCCCCTTGCTAACTGAGACCACACTCGCTGCCATCTGCACCCTTCCTGTGAGCAGGTCAGGGCACAGGGGAGCAGCATCAGCAGAGCGGGCAAAAGACTGATGCAGGATCCAAAATGCCCTGCCCAGGGCAGCTGGCAGGTACTGGAGTCAGACCTGGAGAAGGCCGAGGCTCACTGGTAGTGCCCACAATAGGCCATGCAACGCCCGCATTGCCAGAGCTTCCCAGTCAGAACGCGATGACATGCACTGGCCACGGTTTGAAAATAAATGCCTGTGTGCCGTTTCTCCTCTCGGTGCAGCCACAACGGGACAGACGCACACACAGGTGGTATTGAGAGCACAGACTCTGGAGTCAGCTGTGGGGCTCGGGCCCAGCTTTGCCCCTCACCAGCTGTGGCATGTCAGCAACTTATCCAGCCTGTCTGCCTCTGTTTTCCCATCTGTAAAATGGTGGGAATAACCGGAGCCACCTCTGGAGCTTCTGGTGAGAACTCGGTGAGGACACCTTATAGGTGCTCAGGGCAGTACTAGGCACACCAGCTGCTCTTACTATTATTGTTTCCTGTGCATGCTACCCCCAGGCACCTACACCAGATGCAAAAGAAGGAAGAAAAGTGAAAGAGAAATAGCATGTCTTGGTAAAAAGAAAGAAAGTGGGTGACCTGCGAGGTCACAGTTAGTTCTTCATCCTCTGGTGGGTGACACTGCTTCGTGACTGGCAGGTTCTAGATTTCTATTCTCCGGGCCTCTTCAGACACGTCTGTCCTCAACCCTGCAGGACAGGCCCTCAGCTTCTCTCCGTGTCCCTGACAAGCCCCTGGAAGTCTCCAGAGGAAAGCCAGGCACCTGCAGCCCTGCCCTGTGGCTGGAGTTGTGAAATTCCTTGCTGAAAATCAGCGTAGTCAGTGCGGGGAAGGGGGTGGCCCAGTGTGTTTTCAAAATATTTCCTCAGATAGCACTGTTTGGCTCAGACATGTTAGCACTTTCCAGAATCCTGCAGATGGCGAGGCAGCTGGAGAGGAAGGGAGGAGAGGAGGGGGAAGCGGGAAAGAGTGGGGGAGACGCCCAGGGCTCAATCTCAGGTAGCTGTGTGGGCTGGGGCTGGCACAGGCACAGGCGGGCATCAGCGCGGCATGTGTGAACAGGAACAGCACGCACATGACAGAAAGCTGATCAACCTGCAGACTGGTCTGCAGACGGCTAAGCTGTGAAGCCGTCTTATGAACCAGAACTTTCTTCAGAAGCCCAATATGTAGAATAGGAACATGTGGATGTGTGGAATGCAGGACTCACCCCACAACCACCCTCTCCAGAAGCCTGGCAGCAGCAGAACAAAGCAGGAACCAGAACCTTCCGGCAGTGCCTCACTCCCCAAATCCCAGAGGCTTCAGGGCTTGCAGACTCAGCTCAGCACAGCCACAGAGAACGAGAAGGGCCCTCAGCCACTCCCTGGATGCAAGGTGAGGACCCTCCGCTGCCAAGCCCTGGCTCTCCCCCTTCTCACCGGGTGCTTGGTTTTAAAGTTGGTCACTAAGTAAATTGAAGTTATTAAGAGATGGAAAATGTGCTTCCTATCCCAAAGACTTAGTCACTTGAATAGTGCTTGAGTTTCTGGAAATCATTGGTGTGACCTTACACCACCACCCCTGAGCTGATAGGACTCCAGCCCAAAGCAAAGAAACCTGACATTTTTGTCCAGGTAGCCTACAAAGTAAATGAATCTATGAGGGTTTGCTCACAGGTAGGCCCCGCCTTGGAGAGACATAACGGGAAAATTAGCTTTGGTCTATCCACCCTAAAGCAATGTTTAAGAAGCAAAGCTTCTCAGATGCCACAAAATGGAGAAAAGTCTCATCATTCTGCACCATCAAAGTTAAACTCACCAACCAACCAAGAGGCCACCGTCTGCCTGCTGGGGAGGGTCCAGGCTTGGGACTGACTCAGAGGGAGCAGGGCTGAGCTGGGACCCCCGGCCGTCTTCTCTCCCATATACATGTTCCTCCTGTGCCCAGCCACCAGCGTCCCTGCAGCACAAGGACTGGCCAGCGGAGGGTGTGTTCCCTGACTTTTGAGGCTCTTAAAGTTAAGGAGGAGGGACTGGGCGGGGAGGGGCAGGTGTAACCACAGAGGCCAAATAAGAACATCCCGGGCTGGCCTCCGAGGTGGTTGTTTACTTGCGGCATTCAGGAGAGGCTGAGCTGGGAACTGGCTTGTTTATTTTCCACACTTTTTCTCCAAATCCTTTTCATAGAGTCCTCTAAAACCTCAGTGATAAATTTCCCAGGGCCCAGGGAAGCCACAGTCCCTCAGCACACAGCCATCTTTGTGAGGAGGTGGCGGGGGGTGAGGGGGGATCAAGAGGAAAGAGGGCGGCTGGAGACAAGAAGTCACTGGTGGTCAGGGGCTCCCGGGGCCCACCCTGCCCTCCAAGCTGGTGGTGGCCCAGTAGCCACAGGCCAGATTTGGGGCAATAGAGACAGAGGGCTGAAGCGTGTCCACTGGCAAGCACAGAACAAACCGTCCAGGCCTGCCAGGGGCCACCCCACACCCCGCTGTGGAGTCCACGCGCTCAGGGTAGGACCAGCAGCATTCTGTCATCTCTTTAGGCCTTAGAGAAGAAAAGGTGACAAATATTATTTCTGTTTAACGAATGAAAAGGAGAAGTGTCTCCTCTCCTGAGGCATGACCTCACGAAAGCCAGAGACTCTCTGAGTGTTCCTTCGCAGCAAAGACCCTCTCTGTGCTGCCACTCTAGGAGTTCCCAGCAAAGCATTCACAGCCCCTCCTGGGGCTTCACCCAGCATCTGACTACATTTCCAAGAACCTCCCATGCCTCAGGCACTGGGATGGAACCAGGGGTACAAAGATGGACAGCCCCGGCCCCTGAAGTGGGGTGGCTTCTCCCCACACCCAGTCCCCCAACTTCTGTCCTGGTCAGCGTGTCCCCTCTGCAGTGGAGGGGGAGAGGGCTCCAGTTTCTTTGCAGCTCAGCACTAGGAAGGCTCTAAGAACTCACCCAGGTGGGCTTCCTGTGGAAGGTGGGCAGGGACCACCTGGGCAGTGCTCATCCAATGCTCCTTGCGTCCTTTGAAAGGTGCCAGCCTTTCCCGTTCTATGGACACCTGTACTGGGGGCTCTCAGGGCAGAGATGAGGGAGGGTGGAGCAGTGAGGACCCTGCCCCAGCAGGGATAACCACTCTCAGCCCTTGGTGGTGGGGATAGAAAACACCACCCCGACTGAAAACGTGGCTGTCCCAGGCCTTTGCAGCCCCCTGGCTTCATGACCTTGGGCATCCACTGCACCTCTCTGAGCCTCATGTCCTCATCTGTAAAGTGGGGCCAATAGATAATTGCTGTCTCCCTGTGGGGTGTGGGTGTAAAAGCAAGAGCTGGGGACCAGATGAGCGTGTGGTTATCACCTCCTCTGGCTGCCCCAGCTCTGCCCCGTCCTTCTCTCCTGTGGACCAGGTGCTGCTGAGGAGTCCAGCTCTCCAGAGCACGTGGTGGGGGTGGGAAGGACAGCTGTGACATGGCCCCTTATGTTCACCAGGTAAATGACAATAGGAGGTGTCAGGTGAAGGCTGATTTCCCCAGGTAATAGATTACCCTGGAGAGGACCAAAAAGGGGAAAAAAATACAGTAACCCATTTGAAGATGTTTGGTCTACCTGGCAATTTCTTCCCTACTCACGGTATGGTCACAAGTGGCAGCTTTGTCCCAACTTCTCAGATAAGCAGTGAGTCATGTCTCACTGGAATTACTGCAACATCTCCCTGTGTGCCCCCGCCAAATCTCCACAGTTTTCCGACTCCAGAGCCACACAGAAGGCTCCAGCAGCCTGGTACCACCCAGCCTTTGATTCCCACAGCCTAAGGTATCATCCAGGCTCGGCAGAGTGTGTGGAAAAAGAAGAATGCAAGCAGAGGCCCTGGGACCACGTTAGTAAGAAGCATCAGGGCTGTTTCCCTGTTGCCATGGAGAACCAATAAGGACCTTGCAGACAGCCTGGCATGGTGGAGACAGGGTGGGTTCTGGAGTTAGACAATCCAGGTTCAAATACTGGCTTTGCAATTGCAGCAAAAACAAAAATTGACAAATGGGACCTAATTAAACTAAAGAGCCTCTGCACAGCAAAAGAAACTATCAACAGAGTAAACAGACAACCTACAGAACAGGAGAAAATACTTGCAAACTATACATCCAACAAAAGTCTAATATCCAGAATCTATAAGGAACTTGAACAAGTTAACAAGCAAAAAACAACCCCATTAAAAAGTGGGCAAAGGACACAAACAGATACTTTTCAAAAGAAGACATACATGTGTCCAACAAGCATATGGAAAAATGGTCAACATCACTAATCATTAGAAAAATGCAAATCAAAACCACAATGAGATACCATCTCATACCAGTCAGAATAGCTATTATTAAAAAGTCAAACATTAACAGATGCTGGCCAGGTTGCGGAGAAAAGGGAGTGCTAGCCGAGCGAGGTGGCTCATGCCTGTAATCCCAGCATTTTGCGGGGCTGAGGTGAGCAGATCACAAGGTCAGGAGATCGAGACCATTCTGGTCAACATGGTGAAACCTCGTCTCTACTAAAATACAAAAAAAAAAAATTAGCTGTGCATGGTGGTGCACGCCTATCAGGAGGCTGAGGCAGGGGAATCGCTTGAACTTGGGAGGTAGAAGTTGCAGTGAGCCAAGATCATGCCACTGTACTCCAGCCTGCTGACAGAGCAAGACTCCATTCCCCCCCACCAAAAAAAACCAAAAAACAAAAAACGGAGTGCTTATACACTGCTGGTGGGAATGTAAATTAGTTCAGCCATTGTGGAAAGCAGTTTGGAGACTTCTCAAAGAACTCAAAGTAGGATTACCATTCTACCAAGCAATCCCATTATTGGGTATATACCCAAAATAATATAAATTGTTCTACCATAAAGATACATGCACACGTATGTTTATCATAGCACTAGTCACAGTAGCAAAAACATGAAATCAACCTAAATGCCCATGAATGGTAGACCACATAAAGAAATATGGTACATATACACCATGAAATACTATGCAGCCATAAAAGACAATGAGATCATGTCCTTTGCAGCAACATGGATGGAGTTAGAGGCTATTATCCTAAGCAAACTAACACAGGAACAGAAAATCAAATGCCGCATGTTCTTACTTAGAAGTGGGAGCTAAACACTGAGTACATCTGAACACAAAGAAGGGAACAACAGACACCAGGGCCTACTTGAAGGTGTAGGACAGTGGGGAGGGTGAGGATCAAAAACCACCTATCTCGGGCCTGTGTGGTGTGTCAGACCTGTAATCCCAGCACTTTGGGAGGCGGAGGCAGGCAGATCGCTAGAGCTCCAGAGTTTGAGACCAGCCTGGGCAACATGGTGAAACCCTGTCTCTACAAACAATACAAAAAAATTAGTCAGGCATGGTGGTGCCAGCTACTTGGGAGGCTGGGGCAGGAGGATCACCTGAGTCCAGGAGGTCGAGGCCATGGTGAGTGGCAGTGATCATGCCACTGCACTCCTGCCTGAGCAATAGAGACCCTGTCTCAAAACAAACCCAACAACTACCTACTGGGTACTATGCTTACTACCTGGGTGATGAAATAATCTGTACACCAAAGCCCCATGACGTGCAATTTACCTGTGTAACAAACCTGTATATGTACCTCTGAACCTAACATAAAGTTAAAAAAAAACCAAATACACAAACACTGGCTTTGTCTCTCACTACCTGTGTGACACTGAAAAAGTTACTTAACTTTTCTGGTCCTCAGTTCCCTAATCTGCAAAACGGAGATGAAATGCTAACCTCATAGGGATATAATGACTTAATTAGAAAATGTATACAGAACTCTCAATTCACAGAGGGCATAATGAAGGTGGAAAGGTGATACAGGGAAGGAACTGGCTGCAGGGTTCCACCTGAAATTGGGGGTGCCCAAGCCCAGATCACCTCCTCTTTCATCTGAGGCCAGTCCTTGGTGCCGCCCACATGCCTTGCTAATTTCAGCATTTAGAAGTTTGAAATGCACACTGAACCTAGTTAGAGCTCTTCAGAAGGGGGCAGGGGTGGGGAATGACACATTTCTTTTGGATGACATGCCCAGGCCACCCCCACATCTTTGTGCACTCTCAATCCCAAGACTACTGGCAATCCAGTTCCAGGAACACGAATGTTTCTGCTCCTCTGGGAAACTCATGCAAGCTGGCACAGGAGAACCCACAGCAATACTCAGTACAGGGACTGTGACCACCGCTCTACCTGCTGCCACCACAGAGCCAAGCCACTGCTGCAGAACACAGCTCCTAGACCCTTCATGAGACCCATCTCCAGCCAGGCCATCAGGAGCCAGGAAGAAAAACGGCTGCCCCCAAATTCTACATGTTCCCATGTTCCTCCTGCCCCCAGCACATGCCCAGCAGCACGGCCCATCTCTTTCTCCACTTACCCAACCCTCTTCCCCTGCAGCCAGGAGATGGGAGGGTTGATGGAACCAACTCCTCTCTCTGCTGCAGATCTAAAGTTATTCTTCAATTGAGACCCCACAGAATCTGCCAAACAGCCTGCCATCTACCAAAACCCACATCAACCCCATCTTAGCCAGATACAGAAATGAAGCTTTTCCTGCTGCCCTCTTAGGGGGGCAGAGGCCAATGATGAACTCAAGTCTCCCAAGGCCAGCCCACGGGACACAGTGGAACACACAGTGCCTGGGCCACTGGCCCAAACAGATCAGGCAGGGCTCCTAGGAGCTACTCAGGCCCTCTTCTCTGCTGGAAAACCAATTTCAACCCAGTAGAGGCCCACTGGCCTTGCCTCACAGTGAGTCCATAATGAATGATAATTACCGGTGTCATTATTCATCAAGCAAGTACTGACTGAGTGCCCACTGTGCCAGGCAATATGCTAGGCCCAGGACAATCCCCTGTACATTCTGGGGCCCAGCAACACCACGCATCAGAAACCAAACACAACTTCAGGTGCAAGGAAAATAATTAAGGCTTCAGGCCTGCCTTGGTTTCTCCCTAACCTTTTAGGCTTAAATCCCCCCACCTCCCCTTACCCCGTCCACACCCAGGACTGGAATCTGCTCACCCGGTTCCCTTGGAAGTCCCTGGAGGAAGCACATCCGCTGGGGGGAAGGGTCCCTGCTTCCCTGGAAGACTCTGTCACGGCCACTACCCTTCTGTCTAGCGCAGCAACAGCCTGCCAGCCTCTTCCACTCTGCTCACAGACCCTGGCACGCCGGCTCTGAGTTTATGAATCACTCCCTCCTCTCTCCGGGCCTCGCCTCCGGAAGGGCTTCGCACACCCAGACACATCACCCAGACACCGAGTTTCCACACCAAATTCGCTCCTGCAGAACTACGAGAACCGACTGCAACGTCTGCTCCCCTTGGTCTCGGGTTTCTGGCCACGAGTTTTCAAAACCCAGGCAGCCTCTCTCCTGCCCGCTGCGCTTTGGGGGCTCCCTCTCCTTGGGGGCTGCGGGGGCAGCAGACAAAGGCCGTGGATGTGACGGAGGGGTGTGAGGACGTGCCTGCTGTAGAGGCCAAATCCCCCGCGCTCCCAGGAATGTGCATTTCGGTGTGTGGCATGTGCCTGGCCGGTGTGGGTGTGCGCAGATCAGCCTGCGCGGTGTGCGGCGTATGAGTGGCGATGAGCTGTGTGTACCTGGCAGGTGTGATCCGGTTGCAGCGGGTTGTGGGTGCCCGCCTGGGCTTTTCCCCGGGCTGGGAACTCCACCTCCCACCCTCCGCTTCGCCCCCTTCTCCCTCCAAAGTTTGGCGCGCGCGCCTGGACGCGGAAGGCGGGGGGCTCCCGGCTGGGCGGCCTCCCCCGGGCCGGGCGGCGGTTCCGGGACGTCGGCGCCCCACTTACCCCGGCCGCCGAGGCTCCACCGGCGGCCCCGACCCTCCGCGGCTGGGGTCCGGCGCGGGCAGCATCCGCTCGCAACTTCGCTTTCCTCCTGGAAGATCCCGGCAGAAGCGGTTCCGCGGCCCCGGCGCCCGCGCGGCCCGGGCTGTGCGTCTTCTCCGGGGCGGGCCGGTCGGCACGCTGGAAGGGAAGCGGCGCCAGGCGGGCGCCGTCCTGCGCAGCAAGCCTGCGAGGGGTCCTGCCTGGCGCCCTCCCCGCTCAGGCCCGAGCCGGCTAGCGGCGGCGGATTCCTGAACCGCGTCCAAGGCGTCCGGGAGCCCTTCTCCTCCTCCTCCTCCTCTTCCTCACCCCACCCAGCTCCCACCCCTGCGCTCCCGGCAACTTGGGAACCGTTGGCGAAGTTGGCGCTGCTCGGGCCGCGAGCCGGCCGGGCCTCTGGGGGAGGAAGGAGAGGAGGAGGAGGAGCTGGCGGGAGAGGAGGGGAGAGAAGGAGAGAGAGGGGAGAGAAGGGGAGAGAAGGTGAGAGAGGGGAGCCGCCCCCAGGGAGCCGCTCTCTCCAGGACCCGTCTGCGGGCCTTTGTTCCGGGCGCTGCCCCTCGGCCCTCCAGTCCCCGGGGACTCGGTTGGGGCCGCTCGGGTATCCACGCTCTCCTGGCGAGGCTGGTGGGTGGAGGCTGCTTGGACAACCCCGTTGGCTTCTCCGTGCCGGAGCCCCCGGGCCGTTACCGCCGCCCCCTCCCCCGACCTTTGCCAGGGAGACCCTCTGGCTGCACGGGTTCCCCATCATCTCTGCCCGGAGAGGATCTTCCCGCTCCCCCCTGGGGCAAGCGGGCTGGAGGACGGTTTCCCTGGTTCCAAAGAACACAGCACCGTCTCCCTGGGCGGCAGCAGGTCCCACACCCGCCCTTCCGCACTTTCCTGCGCTGCCAGCCAGTCCAAGGCTCCCCTAATTCAAGAACCGGGAAACGGGAGGGACAGAGGGTCTTCCCGGCCCGCCAGGGCTGCCTGGCATTATCTTCGGCATGCCAGGCAGCTGCCAGGCAGCTGGGTCTCCGGTCGGGCTGCCAGGCAAGTGGGGTCCCAGTCGCCTCCCGTGCATGGCGTAGTCGGCTGGGCAGCACCGGCTGCGGGGTGCAAAGGCCAGCTTCTCGAGGGATGAGGTAAAGGGCTCAGAACTGGAACACAAACCGAACCTCCCTGTTCCTTGTCCGAATCCTGGTGATGGCCCTGTCCCCGAGAAGGCGAGAACGTCTTGGATTCCACTTGCTGGGCATTCCTCCTGGGACTTCCAGTACTTAACGTCATGAGCTAATTCAGGCCTCTCTAAGACAGCACTCCTGACATTTAATGGGATAGTATGGGGTTTAGACAATAAGTTATTTCCTGTACAGGAGAAGTAGGGAAATTCAAAAAAGCTAAAACCTGATCATCTACACTTGGCCTCCTTCTGCCATTCTCAGCATTTACAGATGGACAGCAAATAGAGAACCAGATAGAACTGATCCTGACCCTGTTAGGGACAAGCTGCCCCAGGACCCCCACCCCCAACACACAATGCAGCTGGCCCTTACCCTGAACACTCTGAAGCTGCATTCCTGGACCCTTATCTAGGTGATACAGCAAGGTCACCAGACTTGCTTACAGCCCAACAGGCAGCATGCGGAAGGTCACGAGAAATGTGGATAAACCTAAGTTACACCCTCTTGTAAATTCCTATATTGTAAGCAGGTCACGAGATGATATGTGGTAAAGTTAACCGACAACCCCAGAGTCTCTCTCCCCCATATGAAGCCCTCATTTTGTAAGCTCCAGGGCTGCCTCCTCTGACTGTGGTGGAGCAGCCTGGCAGGATAAACTTACTTGCCTAATTTTGGGTCTCACTCTTGTCCTTTCTCTCAGCTAACGTTACATTTTGGTGCCGAAACCCAGGAAGGGGACAGGCTCTGGCTGGGTGTCCTTAGAGGTGTCTCTCTCTCTCTCCCTCTCCCCCCTCCCCTCTCTCTCTCCTATCACCCCTCGCCCGAGGGCCTTGTCCAGAATAGAGGAGACCTGGAGGACACCTGACTCGGTGGCTGCCTCCTCTATTCCAGACAAGGCCTGCAGGACAGGGGACACCCTCTCTTGCCATCCTTGTCATCTGCAGTCTCTTCTTCCTCTACCCCCCAACCTCCATTCACTATGGGAGCCTCTCAGTCTACCCATCCCAAGACCACCCGCCTTGGCTGTCTCCTCTGCAATCTCAAGGCTCTCAGCCTCCATTCAGAGGTCCGTTCTAAGAGGCTTATCTTTTACTGCAATACCGCATGGCCTCAATACCCATTGGACAATGGCTCCCAATGGCCTGAAAATGGCACTTTTGATTTCAATATACTTAGAGACTTAGACGACTTTTGCCATCGCAATGGGAAACGGTCTGAGATTCCTTATGTTGAGGCTTTCTTCACTCTCCGTAACCGCCCTTCCCTCTGCCAGTACTGCTCTACTTTCCAAATCCTACTCACCGGACTCGTCTCCTACCACCCCCGCAACAGCCCCAGCCGACAACTCCTCTTTCTTTGACCCCGCCAATTTTGCCCCTCCCTGACAGCATCTTGATCCTCCACCAGAGCATCATGATTCTTCACGGTATGTCCCTGCTCTGGCTCTATCCATCTGTCCCCCTCTTTCCAACCACCCCGCTTCTGACTCTGAGTCCTCTCCATCTCTGCCCCTCACCCACTCTTGGGCCCAACATGCTCAGCAACCAGTTCCCTTGCTTCGTCTCTGGGAAGTAGCAAGAGCCAGGGGATCATCCATGTCCATTTCCTTTTCTCCCTCTCCAATCTCTCACAGATTGAAAAACGTCTCAGGTCCTTCTCCTCCTATCCTGATACTTATATCAAAGAATTTAAATATCTTACCCAATCTTATGAACTCACTTGGCGTGATCTCTACATTATCCTCTCTTCTGTACTCTCCTTCCAGAAGAGAAGGAAAGAGCGTGGCTTGTAGCACAGGCACACACTGACGATCTTCATGGGCAAGATCCTGCTAAGCCCATAGGAGCTGCTGCTGTTCCCCGGGAAGAGCCTTCCTAGGAGTACCGACCCACAGACCCCAGCTGGGCGTCTGTAACCATATGATTACTTGCCTCATTGCAGGCCTTAACAAAGCTGCCGGGTAATGGCCAGGCGCTATGGCTCACACCTGTAATCCCAAAACTTTGGGAGGTTGAGGTGGGCGGATCATGAGGTCAGGAAATCGAGACCATCCCAGCTAACACGGTGAAACCACGTCTCTGGACTCTTCCCAGAGGACTCTTCCCAGAGTCCTCTCTTCCTGCTGTAGCTCATGATAGATTTTCAGATGTTTGGTGGGCACTCATACAGGCACCTGATTGTTACCTGAGAGACACAAGTAAATCCTATTCCCCATATAATTATCCACCCTTTGATTAAGTTTAAAGGGCCAAGGAGGTTAGTATGTGCTCTCATATGAGTGACATAGAAAGGGGAATGCCTTTGTTGTACTGCTTGCTGTGAAGAATGAAATAAAAGATTAAGTTGGTCATTAGTCACATTTTGAATTAAGGCACATTCAATATTTTGCGTGGCTTGCACTACATAGGCTGAATCAGAAACAGTGTTTATTGGCTGTTTAAAAGTTTTTAACACTGTTATCACAGCCGTAAGTTCAGCATTTTGAGCAGAAGCAGAGTCAGTTTGAAAAACTTGTTGTCGAGGTCCCACAAATGAGGCCTTTCCATTACTAGATCCATCAGTAAAAACAGTAATGGCCCCTTCAATAGGGGCTTTTTGAGTAATGGAAGGCAATATCCATTATATTAATTTAAGAAACTGGAATATTTTGGATTTAGGATAATGATTATCAAGAATGCCAATAAAACCTGCCAAATTAATTTGCCATTCCTGGGAATTAATATAAGCTTGCTGAATTTGTTGTTTGTTTAATGGAAGTATAATTTGATTTGGATCATATCCCATTAACTTTGTTGTGCACAGCCTTGTACACTACATTAATACAGCAACTTGATCTAAGTACAGAGTAAGTGTTTTGGTTGTGTTGTGAGGTACAAAAAGCTGCTCCACCAGATCATTCTGTTGAACAATAACTCCTGTATGTGAATGTTTAGTAGGAAAAACTAAAAACTGTAATGACTGCATAGGGTCAATTCGAGTCACTTGTGCCTGGGAAATTTTTTCTTCAATTAATTGAAGTTTCTCTAATGCCTCCTTGGACAGGGAGTGTTTACTGTTTTAAGTTAGAAACACCTCATAAGGTAGAAAAGAGGTGAGACATAACATAAGTAGGACTGCCTAAAGTGGGACGAATCCAATTAATGTCTCCTAATAATTTTTGAAAATCATTAGAGGTTTTAAATTATCTCTTCTAATTTGAATGTTTTGAGGCTTAATAGTATTTTGTTCTACTTTCATTCCTAAATACTGAAAGGGAGTAGAAGTTTGGATTTTATCAGGGGCTATGATTAACCCTGCTGCAGTTACAGCCTTTTCCTCCCTAGTTTCAGCTGCACATAAAATATCATCCATGTAATGGATAATATAACATTTATTGAATTGTTCTCTAGCTGGCTTAATACCTTTTCTGACGTAAGTTTGACAAATAGTAATACTTTCCAATGGTATTTGTCCGCTGGTTCTTTGTTATTTATAGCGGGAACAGTAAAAGCAAATTTTTCCTAATGTTGGGTAGCTAAAGGAACGGTAAAGAAGCAATCTTTTAAATTTATCACTATTAGAGGCCAGGATTTAGGAATCATAGTTGGGGAGGGCAGCTCTGGTTGCAGCGCACCCATGGGTTGAATGACAGCATTAACGGCCCTCAAATCTGTTAACATTCTCCATTTCCCGGATTTTTTCTTAATAACAAACACAGGAGAATTACAAGGAGAGAAAGTAGGCTCTATGTGTCCCTTTTGTAATTGTTTCTGTACCAATTATTTTAAAACCTCCAGTTTTTCCTGTTTCAGTGGCCATTACTCCACCCAAACTGGTTTGGCAGCTAACCAAACAAGAGGAATGGGAGCCAGAGGCTCAGCAATGGCCATTCCTAAAAATGATACCCTAGTCCAGTTTGATCTGTTTGTCCTTTTAGTTCTAAAGGTTCTGGTTGGCCATTTTCATTTTTTCCTAGTCCCTTCCTTGGGAGATATCCCATTTTTCTCGTCATTTGTTTACTGTTATTACTATACTGATCAATAGGAATAGATATTTCAGCACCTCATTGTTGTAATAAGTCTCTACCCCATAGATTGACAGGAATAGGTGTAACAGGTTGAATTGTCCCTTCTTGGCCATCTGGCCCTTGGCATGGCAAAATTAAAGAACTTTGAAAAACTTCTGAGGCAGCCCCTACTCCAACAATACCAATGGATGTCTTTTGCTTAGGCCAATGCTGGGGCCATTGATGTAAACCAATATAGAAACATCAGCTCCAGTATCTACTAGCCCTTCAGAGTTCTTTCCTTGAATGGTTACTGTACAGATAGGTCTCTTATCAGACACTTGATTAACCCAATATACAGCTTTTCCTGCTGGATTCATACTACCAAAGCCTCCTATTCTTTTTACTGTGCTGCATCCCAGTTTTGCATAAGGTAACAGTAACAACTGAGCAATTCTTTCTTCTGAGGAAGCAGACCATGGAACTGAGGAACTAATAACTAATTGAATCTCTCTGGTATAATCCGAATCAATTATTCCTATATGTACAGTGACACCTCTAAAATTTAAACTAGACCTTCCAAGTAATAGACCAACTGTTCCTGAGGGTAAAGGGCCCCTAACTCCCATGGGGACCTTCTTTGGTGGCTCCCCAGGAAGTAGGGAAATGGGAACTGTGCTGCAAAGATCTACAGCAACACTGCCTGCTGTGGCAGGGGACAATTGTTGTACATTTGTAAGGGCACTAACTGTGCCAGATATGCCTCGGTTTGTTGAGGGGCCTGAGGTGGGCCCCTCTTCCCGTTTCCCAAAAGAGTTTGCCCATCTTTGCTAAATTTAGAATGACACTGATTTGCCCAGTGATTGCCCTTCTTACATCAGGGGCATACACCAGGACTTTTCTGTTGATTGATGGTAATAGTTTTCACCTTTTGACTTCCTTTTCTACATTCCTTTTTTGTGTGTCCAAATTGCCCACAATTAAAACAAGAGCCTGAGAAATGGGGCATATTTTTTCCCACCTTTAGTCCAGCCATAGCTTGGGCTAAAAGAGTAGCCTTATTTAAGTTACCTCCAATGCCATCAGAAGCCTTAATATATTCAGCCAAATGAGCCTTCCCTCTCATAAGTCTAATAGCATTTTGACACTCTGTATTGGCATTATCATATGCAAGAAGTTGTATTACCACATCTTGAGCTGTTTCATCAGTTATGGCTTTATGCACAGCCTCTTGGAGCCAAGCAATAAAGTCAGTATATGATTCTTTAGGTCCTTGTTGGACAGAACTGAAAGAAGGATATTTTTTCCCCATAACATTTATTTTTTTTCCATGCCCATAAACACACAGTGCGTAACTGAACAATAGCAACATTTTTCATTACTGCTTGATTGTCTAATCGGCCCCAATTAGGGCCCAACCCCATTAACTGTTCAAAGGAAACAGGCACAGGCGGCTGTGCTTGTGTGTTTTCTCTTGCTTGAGTTTGAGCTTCATCGGCCCACCAAGTTTTAAACTGCAAGTACTGGGACGGAGTGAGAACAGGTTTTGTTAAAGTATCCCAGTCATATGGTATTAATCTATTATCAAGAGCCACATTTTTTAGTAAAGTTTGTACAAAAGGAGAATTTGGCCCATATTGACTAATGGCTTGCTTGAATTCCTTTAACAACTTAAAAGGAAAAGTGGCCCAATTAGCTATATTCTGTCCTCCTTGCTGGGTTATAGTAACTGGAAATTGCCATGCTTCAAGGTCTCCCTCAGCTCTAGCCTTTTGAATACAATTTTGTACAGCACCACCAATAGCTCCAGGTTTTAATGTTGCAACTACAGGAGCAGTTTTTTAGTTTTTTAGCTAATTCATGTTCTTGCCCACTAAGGGGAGAGGGAGGAGGTGGCCATTCACTTAATTCAGCAGGTGGAACCGACAGGCTAGTGAAATGTACCTTTTTCAGTTTCCCTTTCTTTTATTTAATTTCCTCTGGTTCCTGTTCCTCACATTTAGAATCTGAAGTTAATTTTTTACACTCGTCTGCCTCTTCCTCATCTGAATCTGCCTCGTCATCTGTTTGAAATGGCTCAAGATCTGCCTTTATCAATGCTCACACTGACCAAAAAGAAACTGGAATTTTGGCTCCTTCTTTATGCACCTTTTAAAAATATCTGCCAATTCTTTCCCATTCATCCAACCCCATTGTCCCTTGTTCTGGGAACCATGGGCAAAACTGCTCTACTATACTAAAGAGTGTTAATAAATTCTGAGTACTAACTTTCACTCCCCCTTTCCATAATAAATGCCTTAAGACATTTAAATAACCAAGGCCGGGAGCGGTGGCTCATGCCTGTAATCCCAGCACTTTGGGAGGCCGAGGCAGGCATATCACAAAGTCAGGAGATCGAGACCATCCTGACTAACACGGTGAAACCCTGTCTCTATTAAAAATACAAAATATTAGCCGGGCATGGCGGCAGATGCCTGTAGTCCCAGCTACTTGGGAGGCTGAGGTGGGAGAATGGCATGAACTCGGGAGGCAGAGATTGCAGTGAGCTGAGATCATGCCACAGTACTCCAGCCTGGGCGACAGAGCAAGACTCTGTCTCAAAAAATGTAGGGATCAGCCCTACAGGGCCTGTAGGTTTTTCTCCTTGTGTGCGGAGACAAGAGATCATAGAAATTAAGACACAAGACAAAGAGATAGAAGAAAAGACAGCTGGGCCCGGGTGACCACTACCACCAAGATGTGGAGACCGGTAGTGACCCCAAATGCCTGGCTGTGCTGTTATTTATTGTATACAAGGCAAGGGGGCAGGATAAGGAGTGTGAGTCATTTCCAATGATAGGTAAGGTCATGTAAGTCACATGTCCACCAGACAGGGAACCCTTCCCTGTTTGGTAGCTGAGGCAGAGAGAGAGAGGAGACAGCTTATGCCATTATTTCTTCTATGAATTTCTTGGAGAGATCAAAGACTTTAATATTCTCACTAATTCTGCTACTGCTATCTAGAAGGCAGAGCCAGGTGTACAGGGCTGAATATGAAAGTGGACAAGGAGCATGACTGCTGAAGCACAGCATCACAGGGAGATGTTTAGGCCTCTGGATGGCTGTGGGTGGGCTTAACTGATGTCAGGCCTTTCACAAGAGGTGGTGGAGCAGAGTCTTCTCTAACTCCCCCAGGGAAAGAGAGACTCCCTTTCCTGGTCTGCTAAGTAACAGGTGGCTTCCCAGGCACTGGTACTACCGCTAGACCAAGGAGCCCTCTAATGGCCCTGTCCGGGCGTGACAGAGGGCTCACACTCTTGTCTTCTGGTCACTTCTCACCATGTCCCTTCAGCTCCTATCTCTGTATGGCCTGGTTTTTCCTAGGTTATAATTGTAAAACAGAGATTATTATAATATTGGAATAAAGAGTAATACTACTAACTAATGATTGATAATATTCATATATAATCGTGTCTATATTCTATGTCTAATATAACTATTCTTATTTTAAGTATTTTCTTTATTATACTGGAACAGCTTGTGCCTTCAGTCTCTTGCCTTGGCACCTGGGTGGCTTGCCACCCACACACACACAAAAAAGAAATGTAAATAAGCAGAATGTTTACTTTCATTCTGTGCCATTGTTACCCTGGTTCTTACAAGTGCCCAGCTTAGCTGCCGAGTTTCTTTCAGTCATCCTCGGGTGTCCTCTGACAATGTGTCCTCTGCTTCCGCATGCTCTAGCATTCCTTCACCAGGGTCTTCACAGCCCCATGTTGGGCACCAGAAACGTTAGGGTGATCAGACCCAACACTAGGCCATGGGGGCTACGCAGTCTGGCAGAGTCAAATCAATGAGAAAAGACAAGTTAAGAGTGCATAAGGTGGGTCCAGGGGGCCAATGCTAGTATGGAGGCTGTGAAGGTCCCAAGCTCTGGGAACCCACACTATTTATCGGTGATCAAACAAAGAAGCAGGTGGTGAGGACACGCGGATATGGGGGTAGAAAGGTAGCAGTGCATCAAGCATAGGTGTGACAATTTAGCATTTTCTTTGACACATATGAATATGCTCTGCTGCTTGAGATAATGGAGAACATGTTTATGAGCCTGGGAGAGCAACCAACAAGTCTGTGCACATTCCAGAGGCTACGAGGGGTTGTATGCCCTGAGCCCTGGATTCCATCCAAGCCATGAGGGGTTTTATGCCCTGGGCTTACATTTGTGGTGCAGCAGGGCAGCCTTCCACCCTTTGGCACAGAACTTGGTGTTCCAAAGGCCACGAGAGATTTTAGACCCTGGACCCCGTACATCTTCCAACACTCTTTTATATTATGACAGACAAGCCAGTCCTGCCTCAGCAACTCTACCAACATCAAGTCTTAGTTGTGGGGGTTGATGGACTCATCTGATGTCCATGCGCCACCAGACCTCCTACTTGTTCCCTGTTTGATACCGTTTTCTCACACTCTTTCCTTATCATGCCTTGTTGGCCCACCCCCATTCTAGGCCAAGACCTTTTAGCAAAATTCAAAGCTTCTATCACCTTTTCCTGCTCTCCTCAAGCAGAGTCCCTCCTGCTCCTCTCCACCAGTCCGGCCCCTGACCCCTCTCCCCAGTACCCACTTCCCGCCTCTCTCTTTAACCCAGTAGTGTGGGACACCACCACCCCTTCCATAGCTGCTCATCATGACCCCATCAAAATCCAGTTAAAAGACCCCTCCAAATTTCCCAATGTTCCCCAATACCCAATCTGTCTAACTCAACAAAAAGGCCTACAACCCATCGTAAACAAGCTCTGCTCACGCAGTCTTCTTAGACCAACACACTCTCCATATAACACCCCCCATCCTCCCTGTTAAAAAATATGATGGCTCTGGGCCAGGTGCAGTGGCTCATGCCTGTAATCCCAGCACTTTGGGAGGCCAAGGTGGGTGGATTGCCTGAGGACAGGAGTTCGAGACCAGTCTGGCCAACATGGTGAAACCCCGTCTGTACTAAAAATACAAAAAAATTAGCCAGGTGTGGTGGTGTGCACCTGTAATCCCAGCTACTCAGGAGGCTGAGGCAGGAGAATTGCTTTAACCAGGAGGGTGGAGGTTGCAGTGAGCCAAGATCACGTCACTGTACTCCAGCCTGGGCGACAGAGCGAGACTCTGTCTCAAAAGAAAAAAAAAATCTGATGGCTCATACCAACTCGTTCAGGACCTCTGAGCCATCAATCAGGCTGTCCTCCCTATCCATCCCATAGTCCCTAGCCCCTAACCCCTATACACTTCTCTGTCTCGTCCCCACCAGCACCACCCACTACACCACAATTGACCTGAAGGATGGCTTCTTTACCATTCCCCTACAGCCTGATTCCCCAAATCTATTTACTTTCACCTGGACTGACCCTGACACCCTCCAGTTACAACAACTCACATGGACTGTCCTCCCTCAGGGCTTCAGGGATAGCCCTCATTTCTTCCGACAAGCTCTAGTCTGAGGCCTCACTTCCTTAAACCTGTCTCCCAGTCTTCTTGTTCAATACATGGATGATCTTCTTCTTTGCAGCCTCTCTCTAAGAGACTCTCAAACTCACACAGCCACTCTCTTAAACTTTCTCGCTATCAAAGGGTATAGGGTCTCCCCCTCCAAGGCCCAACTCTCCACCTCCATGGTGACCTACTTAGGAATTCAACTTTCCCCTGGGGCCCGGGGAAATGACTCCAGCTGGGGCAGCATTAATAGATAATCTACCCCTATCCTCCTCCAAAAGCGAAATCCTTTCCTTCCTAGGGCTAGCAGGCTTCTTCAGAATATGGATTTCCAACTTTGCCCTCCTAGCTCATCTCCTCTATAAAGTGGCCAAAGGCCCTCTCAATGAACCCCTAAACCCCACACATAACATACACCCCAGCTTTTGCAAACTCCAAACTGCTCTTATCACCGTGTCAGCTCTGTCCTTACCTGACATCTTCCAACCTTTCACTCTCTATACTGCCGAAAGCCAAGGAATAGCCCTTGGTGTCTTAGGACAACAGAAAGGAAATCCTTCCTTTGCCCCTGTAGCTTACCTCTCTAAACAACTAGATAACACAGTCAAAGGGTGGCCAACCTGCCTTAAAGCACTAGCAGCAGTTACCGTTTTAGCTCTAGAAAGCAGGAAACTAACTTTCAGCCAGAATACCACCATCCCCAGTCCTCATAATCCGCAAGATCGCCTCTCCTCCCAAGCATTAAATGCCCTTCCTCCTTCCTGGATTCAATTACTCCATGCCCTCTTCATCGAAAATTCCGAATCCAGTCTTGCCAAAAGTTCTCCCCTCAACCCAGCATCCTTATTCCCTGTATTCTCTTCCCCTCCTACTCATTCTTGCACTGACATTCTGGACCATGTACAGCTACATTTCCCAAACATTTCCTCCGAGCCTCTCACCAGCCTTGATGAACAACTATTCATAAATGGCTCCTCTTCTGGGCCCACCAGCTCCCCCAAAATTGCTGGATATGCAGTTGTTTCCCTTGACCAGTAATTGAAGCCAAGCCCCTACACCCAGGAACCTCCTCCCAAAAGGCAGAACTCATAGCTCTCACCAGGGCCCTAACCCTTTCCAAAGGCAAATGAGTCAACATTTATACAGACTCCAAATATGCCTATCACATTCTTCATTTCCACACCTCCATCTGGCAAGAGAGAGGATTCCTTACTGCCAAAGGAATCCCCATCACTAACAGCCCCCTTATTTACCAACTCCTTCAGGCTGCACACCTCCCAGTGAAAGCAGGTTTTATACACTGTGGAGGACATCAAACAGGATCAGATGAAATCTCAAGAGGGAACAGAAAGGCCAATGAGGCAGCAAAAGAATCCTCCCTTTCTTCTGCCCCTCCCCCTCTCCTCCTCGTTATCCCAGCAATCCAACCCAAGTACTCTCCCACTGAGAAAGCTTCACTACTACAGCAAGGAGCCTCCTTTCAAGGGACTGGATAGTCAAAAATCAAAAGCTCATCCTCCCCCAAGAGCAGACCAGAGAAATTCTGACATCTCTTCACCAATCCTTCCATATTGGTGAGCACCCCCTGTACCTACTCCATCGCCCTTATTTCTCCTCTCCCCGTCTATTCAAGTCACTAAAAGACATAACCTTAAACTGTCGTATATGCTGTGTTACTTCCTCCCAAGGGGCCCTCCACTCTCCCTCTATTCTTACACATCAGCTCAGAGGAACACTCCCAGGGCAGGACTGGCAAGTAGACTTCACCCACATGCCTCCTGTCAAGAGGACAAAATTTCTTCTTACTCTTATAGATACCTTCTCTGGGTGGGTAGAAGCATTTCCTACCTTTTTAGAAAAGGCCGCAGAAGTCTCCCAAATTCTTATAACAGAAATCACCCCTAGATTTGGTCTCCCTCACTCCATACAATCAGAAAATGGCCCTGGCTTCATCTCCCAAGTCACCCAACAGGTTTCTCAGTCCCTCAGCATCCAGTGGTGCCTTCATATCCCATACTGGCCCCAGTCATCTGGAAAAGTCAAGAGGGCAAATGGGATCCTTAAAGCTCAGTTGACCAAACTCATTCTTGAAGTCCAAAAACCATGGACCTCCCTTTTGCCCATAGCACTGGCCTGCATCAGAGCCAGTCCAAAAGCACTCTCGTTCCTCAGTCCATTTGAGTTAATGTATGGACAGCCTTTCCTCTTACAATACAGGCCCCCTTCTAACTCTCAGCTAGGAGAATACCTCCCAACACTCTCCCTCATCCACCATCTCCTCCACCAACAAGCCGACCAGGCCCTCCCAAAACCCCACGAAGGCCCCCCAACCAGAATCTCCTTCCAGGAGAGCATGTCTTGCTAAAAACTCTTAACCCAACAAGCCTTAAACCAAAGTGGGAAGGCCCTTTTCAAGTTCTTCTCATACTCCCACTGCAGCTAAACTCTCAGGACATATCTCTTGGTACCATCTTTCCAGATTAAAAAGAGCCCCCGAAGCACCCATCAACCCGCTGACTGCCATCCTCTGTCGATTCTCCAGTACTCTCCTTGGCCCAACCAAACCCCGCCTCACACCTCTCCTGAGGAAGACCCTTGAACAATACCCAGACTCCTCCTTCCCTTCTTGACAATCATAAGTACACTCCTGATTTCTCTTAAATGCCCTGTTCTTGCCTACCTTGCCATTTCACCCTCTTCCTCATCTCCATTTGCCAAAACATCTCTTGGTTTCATCCCTAAACTCCCAATCTTGACTCTCTTTTAGAGTGGATAGATGACCTCCTCTTCCAAGGCACCCTATATGACTTTTCCCCAGATGAAACACACTTATTTACTTTCCTACTCACTCTTTGCCTATCTACCTCTCCCACGCCCTTGGCTGCCCCACGTAGCCACATCTCCCCTTCCAATAGTACCCAACTACCTCTATAAGACCCTTAACCTAATTCACTCCGCTAAACCAGTCCAACCCCATCCTAGCAAAAGACTGTGGGCTCTGCCCACACTCCTATCAACTACCACCTATGTTGCCATCCCCGTTCACTCAAAAAACTGGGTTCTTACTAAATTAACCTATCAACCCCATTATGAAGGAAAAAGCCCCTTTCAACTTTTAGACATGCAGCTATTGGCCAAGTTTTCTATCACAGATATGACAAAAAAACACTCTGACAGGGCACACAGTACAACTTTTACGCTCCTGTATCTCCAGTCTTACCCAATAGACAAGTAATAACAAGCCCACTCATGGCCCTGTGACCACCAACACCAGTCTAACTTTTCATGCCCCAATATGTATCCAACACAACCTGTCCTCAGGTCTGCCTTTAGGTCACCTACCATCCCATCAATGTAACTATACCTTACAGCTTCAAGTCCCAAACGACCACCAAAATTTTAAGGTCACCCAAACAGCCGAATTTAAATGGCTTGTCAGTTTTTCAGGACCCCCAAAGGTCATTACCAGCTCTTTACTAAATAAACATTCAGGATTTTTTAATGGCAGACATACGAACTGTATAACCATTCACCCATGGGCCCCTTGCAGCATGGCTCCCCTCCCTGCCGAATGCCTCCTTATACCCTCTTTCAATTACTCCTCTGAATGGCTCGTAATAGACACAAAACGATTCTTTCTCCAATGGGAAAATAAAACACAAGGAGCCACTCAAACTATCCCTGCAATTCCTTTTCAGCCACTCACTGGAGCCACCTTAGCAAGGACTCCAGGAGTGTGGGAAAATGAAAATAATATACTCTCGCACCTTTTCAATAAACATAACCAGTTCTGTCTGCCCAGCCAAGTCATATTTTTCTTGTGCAGAACCTCAACCTATGTCTGCTTCTCTGCCAATTGGACCAGCACCTGCACCCTGGTCTTCTTAAGCCCCAAAATTGACATTGCCCCTGGAAATCAGAGTTTACCAGTCCCTGTTAAGGCTCAAGTCCGTCAGCGCAGAGCCATACAACTAATACCCCTGCTTATAGGACTAGGAATTACCACTGCAACAGGAACAGGGATAGCAGGCTTGTTCACTTCCCTGTCCTGCTATCACACTCTCTCAGAAGATCTCTCAGACAGCCTACAAGACATAGCTGAATCCATCCTTGCCCTCCAATCCCAAATAGACTCTTTAGCAGCAGTGACACTTCAAAACTGTTGAGGTTTAGATCTCCTCACTGCCGAGAAAGGTGGACTGTGCATCTTTTTAGGAGATGAGTGCTGTTTCTATACTAACCGGTCAGGACTAGTATGAGATGCCACCTGGTGAATAAATGAAAAAGCTTTTGAAATCAGGCAGCACCTTTCAGACTCCTGGCCCCAGTGGTTTCATAACTCCTGGGCACCGTAGCTACTGCCCTTCCTAGGCCCTGCCATAACACTCTTCCTCCTTTTAGCACTTGGCCCTTGTCTCTTATGTCTCCTTACCCAGTTTTTACAGGACCGTATTAGAGCCTTCACCCATGGAACAATACAAGATATGATGCTGCTCCAAGAATACCAACAGCTCCAGGAACGGCAGTCCCTACCACCCAGCCTCTCCCCATAACTGTCGCCCCTATCCAGCAAGAAGCAGCCAGATAACAACGGTGCCCCTCTTCTATTACCTATTAAAAGGCTGGAATGTTAGGGACAAGCTGCCCCAGGACCCCCACACGCACAATGCAGCTGACCCTTACCCTGAATACTCTGAAGCTGCATTCCTGGACTCTTATCTAGGTGCTACAGCAAGGTCACCAGACTTGCTTACAGCCCAACAGGCAGCATGGGGAAGGTCACGAGAAATGTGGATAAACCTAAGTTACACCCTCTTGTAAATTCCTATATTGTAAGCTGGTCACAAGATGATATGTGGTAAAGTTAATCGACCAACAACCCCAGGGTCTCTCTCCCCCATATAAACCCGTCATTTTGTAAGCTCAGGGCTTCCTCCTCTGACTGTGGTAGAGCAGCCTGGCAGGTTAATAAACTTACTTGCCTGACCTTGGGTCTCTCTTTCATCCTTTCTCTCGGCTAAACTTAGACCCATGTTTCCCAGGAGCCAGCCTCTCAGTGGGTGGGAGTCAAAAGTCCCAGTTCATCATCTGGGTCCAGGCCAGCTAAAGCTTCCACCAAGACTGCTGGGGGAGGGGCCCGGATGAAGCACTCCAGATCCTCCTGTGAGACCAATGAGTCTCTTCCGGCAGAAAAACCTGTTTGGGGGCCTTGGTCCTATTACTAATAGTTCTGTGACCTGCCCTAGGGAACCAGAGGTTTGCTGAGAATTCAGAACCCAGCTCACCTCCAAGTCCCTGTCTGCATCTTCAGCAGCCCTGGCTGCCTTCACCCCACCCCACCCTACTGCTGGCCTCTGCCTTGGAGTCAGTCTGCCTGCTCTCCAACAGCTTTTCAGCACTCTTCTGTCTCAGATGGGAGGGCCATGGTTCAGCCTCACAAGTTTGTCAGGAAGCCACATTCTAACCTCACCTGCTGGTCTTATAAGGGCCTTTCCACTGGGACATTTGGAGTGTTGGCTTTTATTGCAGGAACTTTGTGATGCACCTCAGGGATACAAAGGTCAAATGCCAGAACTGTGTCACCATCATATTAAGGAGAAAGGGACTGTGCTGCTGTTTTGGGGCAGAGTGGTGGTGGGATGAAAAATTCCTGTGTTCACCCACCCCTTGTTGAGCTCATATTGGATACCGGGTCCACAGGGGAAACAAGCCTTAGTCCTACTCTCTGTCTAGAGAAGACACACATATGTCTAAACAAATACTAATGAGAAAATGTGCACATGAGGTGGGGCTGGGGAGAGGTTTCCAGAGCAGAACCACAGGCGAACAAAACTCCAGGGGGTGCCAGGCACCCCTGGAATTGTACAATGCTGCAGCCTTATTTCTGGAGCTGAACCCTGGCCTGGGCTTGAGAGATGAACAGGAGTTCTAGAGGCAGAGAAGGAGGTAGAGGTGGGACAAGGGCTTTTCTAGAATCTTCTGATCTGTAGTCAGATGTGTTATCCATTGCACCACTGGCCTCTCCAAGGGCTTTCTAGATGAAGGAACCAGTAACAAAAAGAAAAACAGGTGTGAAAGGACATTCGTTCTCCAAGCTGTGGACTGGCATGACAGCTAATGCTTGGGCCTCCAGTGATGGTATCTTGAGTGCAAATGAGAGCTAGAGGGTCTGATCCAGGACATTGGGAATTTTTGTCCTAAAATAGTTTCCAGGCTCAATTTCTTCCCACAGTTTTTCAGCCAAGAGAATTGGTCTCATTTTCTACCCTGTTTGAAAAATGGAAAGAACTTTCCTGGCCAGAGGCAGAATTGCATAGTGGTTAAGAATATGGGAGCTTGAGTGGCCCCCGGGGATGGTGGCTCACACCTGTAATCTGAGCACTTTGGGAGGCTGAGGCAGTGGAATCTCTTGAGCACAGGAGTTTGGGACCTGGACAACATCTCAAGATCTTGTCTCTACAAAAAAATTTACAAAATAGCCAGGTGTGGTAGTGCATGCCTGTGGTCCTGGCTACTTGGGAGGCTGAGGTGGAGGACCACTTGAGCTCAGGAGTCCTAGGTTGAAGTGAGCCAAGATCACACCATTGCACTCCAGCCTGGGTGACAAAAAAAAAAAAAAGAGCTTGAGCACTATTTTAAACACGCAATCCAAGTTACTGTCACTAATAAGGGGACAAACCTCCTGATGCGATGCACTAAGAATACAACATTGAGTGTGAAGTATTCCTAAAGAAAATGCATCACTTGAATGGAATTATGAGGAAACATCAAACAGACTCAAACTGTTTACAAAGCAAAGGATGTTTACAAAACAACTAACCTGCAATATTTAAAATGCCAAGGACATGAAAGACAATAAAAAGGCTAAGAAACTGTTTCAGATCAGAAGTGACTAGAGACATAAACATGTGACAGCAGATGTCAGTGATGAGATGTCACTTCTGAGATTAGCTTACAAAGAACTGAGACTTCCATCTTGCTAGAATTATCTTTCTGGCTCTTCTCAGCTTGCTTGTTCTGATGCAGCAAGCTGCCACATTGTGAGCTGCCCTCTGGAAAGGCCCATGTTTCAAGGAACTGAGGGATTCCTGGCCAACAGCCAACCAGGAACTGAAGCCCTAAATCCAACAGTCTGCAGTGACCTGAATCCTGTCAACAATCACTGAATGAGCTTGGAAGCAGATTGTATTGCACTTGAATTCTGAGATGACTGTGGCCGACACCTTGGTTGCAGTCTTGTGAGAGACCCTGAGCTAAAGAGCCCAGCTAAGCCATGTCTAGATTCCTGACCCATGGAAAGTGAGATGACAAATATTGTTTTGAGCTACTAAGTTTGTTATGCAGCTAAATTTAACTAATACAACAACTAAATGCAATGTGTCATCCTGAACTAGATCCTGAAACTCAAAAAAAAAGATTACTATGAAAGACACTATTTAGATAATTGGTAAAATATGAATAGGGACAAAATAGATAATATTGTCTCAGTGTTAACTATCCTGAGTGATAGCTGTAGTGTGGTTTTATAAACAGAAGTTTTGTTCATTAAAGATTTTGTAGCAGGACCGGTCTTAGACAAGACCTCTTGGACACCAGTTTTAGGAAGGAATAGGCTTTAATCAGCTGGGAGCATTGGTAGACTCACGTCTCAAGATCTGAGCTCCCCAAAGTCAAGATTCCTGTCCCTTTTAAGGGCTTACAAGGGGTCCAAGATAAAGGGTCATGATACATTGTGCAAGTGGGGGCTACGTGACTGGGGCTGCATGCACCGGTGATCAGAACAGAACAGAACCAAACAGGGAGTTACACAATGCTCCCTTATGCAATGTCTGGAATCCATAGGTAACATAAGCGATTAGGTCAGGGGTCAATCTTTAACTACCAGGCCTGGGGTGTGGTGATGGGCTGTCTCACTATTGAATTTCACTTCTGCCTTTTCTTTAACTCCTACTTTCTCTTTCCTTTGAGGCAGAAATTAGGCAGAAGACAATATGAGAGGTAGTCTCCTCCCTTATTCCCCCCTTTGAGAACCTCACTTATTATCTCATCTTCATCTTCACTATCTAGGTTTTCTTGTAAGACAGATTGATAGTAATTCATGTAGTACACTTGTGCTGAAGTATTTTGATGGACTAAGGTAGTAACAAAACTTTTTATTACTTGAAGGAGCAAGGGCAGCATACAGGGAAGCAACAAGCAGGTTCCTATTATAATTTCTATTATAAGAGTTTTGAATCCTCTTAACACTGGAAACCATTTTCTAAACATGGTTCCAGGATCAAACCCATGCCACACTTGCATGGGCACAAGTGCCAGCTTTGTTATATCTTTAACTATATTTTTAACTACTTGCCCTTTATGTGCAGGCAGCAATTGGTTAGGTTAAATTTCCCACAAACTCCTCTTTCAGCTGCTAGCAAGTAGTCTAGGGCTGGTCTATTCTGATAAATGGCATTTCTCATCAGGGTTTCTTGCCTGGCTAAAATGGTCAAAGCTCTGCCAGTTTCATTAGTGATTATTTCTGTTTTTTTTTTTTTTGAGATGGAGTCTCACTCTGTCACCCAGGCTGGAGTGCAGTGGCACGATCTCGGCTCACTGCAAGATCCACCTCCCAGGTTCACGCCATTCTCCTGCCTCAGCCTCCCAAGTAGCTGGGACTACAGGTGCCCGCCACCATGCCCAGCTAATTTTTTTTTGTATTTTTAGTAGAGACAGGATTTCACTGTGTTAGCCAGGATAGTCTCAATCTCCTGACCTCATGATCCACCTGCCTCGGCCTCCCAAAGTGCTGGGATTACAGGTGTGAGCCACTGTGCCTGGCCCATTAGTGATTATTTCTAAGACAGCTTGTAACCGTATAATCCGGTTGAGCATATAGATGGGGGTTCGGTATCCCTACGAGCTGTCTTGTGCCCATGTGGCAGGCCCATAGTACTGTATGATTCTTTCAGGGGGCCACTCGTCATTTTTGCAATTACCTATGGCTATGCTCCTCTTTTCTTGGGAAGCATAGACAGGGAAGGCCAGGAGGTCACCTGTTTTTATGGGCAGTAGGAAAAAGGATGGCTTAATGGTGCTAATGACACAACTACCTGCCCATTGGTCAGGTAGCTTGGTGTAGGCTCTATGCCTGCATATCCAGTATAGTCCCGCTGGAGCCATCCAGTCCCGGTGAGACTCTGGATGGGCCCAAACAGTTTGTAACTTAGGAAACTTACTAAATGGATTTTTCTTAGTATGGTTTAGACCCCACCAGATGACTGTTCTTAACCTTATTTCAAAAACTGTGACCATAGGGGGCTCAGATGGGTTATAACACACATCAGGCTGGTGACTTCCTGGGCTACATACCTTGTACTGGGTGGCATTATACAAACAAGTCCCTTTTAGAGTTCCAACATATTTATAATAACTATAGAACAAAAAGACAGTTTTAACTTTTTGCCCTACCTCAGTGACCTGATGTATACACTGGGAACAGTCCTCGGTTTGAGGAAGGTCAGTTGAAGTCCTTACTGTACAAGTCCAAAATTTAAGGAAAATAAGTCCCATGGTGAGTTTCATCATACTTCGTCCATGCATGGACCAGTCGGCTTCCAGGTGTAACTGGAGCAGGGCTTGTAGTCTTCTTCAGAGTCACTTTGCAGGGATTGTCCATGCTTGGTCTTGCCTCCCAGGTCTCAGATGCTGTGGGTTTCAGGCGGCTGTGGTGGATCCAGGCTGGGATTCCTTTTACTTACACAGCTGTGGGAGTGGTCAAGATGGCGGTCTGGGGTCCTTTCCACTGTGGCCGCAAGGGGGCTACGTTCCAATCCTTGATCCATACCCAATCACCTTTGCTGTCTTCTGTACCAAGTCAGCCACAAATGCCGACCTGTTGTCCGAGCCAATTTGTAAGGGCAGTCCAAACCTAGGGATGAGATCTCCACATCTGGGCATCTCGGTGAAATCTACTTGGGGATCTTCAAAGGGGGCTGCTCCATAAGCCTGTATGCCAGGCGGGATGGTTGGACCTTGCCTAGCATTGTGCTGCTGGCAGGTGACACACTGCGGCACCACTGTTTTACCTAGGGCTGACAGATGTGAGATGTAGAAGTACAACTTTTTAAGTGACTCTTGGCCCAGATGGGTGGACTCATGCACAGCCAGTACAACTGCGGCTCCTAGCAGTTGTGATATGGCTGTTCTTCTGTCTGATAACCGGATTCATCCTTTTTCTATCACCTGCCATCCCTCCGGGTGATGAAATGCCAGGGTGAAAGGGATAGCCAATTGGTGTAAAGCACAAGTGCCACTCCAGTTATTTGGCAGAGTGTCCAGTAAAGGTCCACCACAATACCACCACACATCCGCTCAGGGATGAACAAGGGCTGACTTATTGGTAAGCTCTTGAAAGTTCTTAAGCTCAGTGCATCCCTTCAGGTCTCCAAGGAATGCTAAGTTTCCTCCCTGTTGTGAGAGACATAAAGTGAACTTAGTGTTGGGAGACAGAAGCTAGATGGCCTTTGGGGGCTGATCCTCAGGGTGCTGAACTTCGGATATAGCAGAGAGAGAACTTGGCACGACTTTTACTTCAGGCTGTAGAATCCTGGAAAAGAGCTACCATGCAGCCCATGCCTGGTCGACTGGAGGACCACCTTAGCAGAAAGGTGACAATCTGGGCCTCTGGCCTGCCATGTGCACAAGCACAACAATTGCTTTTGTTTAACATGCGGACAGAATATTTGATCCTTTCCAACCAGGCATTCGCATCTTGGTATCCTGCCTTAATTGCCAAAGTTTGTTTTAAGTCTTTAACTTCTATGATACTCTAGTAAAATGAATGTATGGTTTTAGGAAATTACAAAAACCTGTTGGGGCAGTCCATCCTTGCTTTTTAGTGATCCACAGAACATTGGACCAACTATGGCATAAAAGCTCTACATCAGGGGGCAAGACTCCAGGTTGACACTGGGGTCTATCAAAATCTCCCCGGATTAAATGGTCCCAATTTACTAATGCCCAGTCTGAGGAGAGTCAGGAGGGACAGAGGTACTTTTCTGAAGTAGAGAGCTGTCTTTGAGACTTGGCAGGTCCCCACAGGGTATAACAAGGCAAGCATTAAATGCAATAGTTTGAGGTGAAATTGACTTGGTTATGTTAATAACTAGATGGTCAGCAATAGAACTAGGAAAGAAGAAAGAGTAATAGAATAGATGAAAGAGTTAAATTTTTCTTAGCTTTAATTTGGTAGGATTTTCCCCTGGGACTATGGCCCACAACTCTGGCCGGGGTGGTGCTTTCTTGACTCGGCTGTGATGACTCCATCCTTTTTTGCTGTACAAGCAGCAGTCTCGGTGGTTAGCAGCGCAAGATAGGGTCCTTCCCAGGCTGGCTGGAGTTTTCCTTCTTTCCACCCTCTGATGAGAACGTAATCTTCAGGCTGGTGCTGGTTTACCGGAAATTCTAGGGGTGGTACATGTACTAAAAGACTTTTAGTTTTGAGGGAAAGGAAAGTGGAAGATAAACCAAGTATATAATTTCTAAGAAATTGACCTTTTGTTTTAAATGTGGGGACATCAGCAGCAGATTTTATAGTCCTTGGTGCCTTTTACTGAGAAATTTCCTTTAGCACCTATTTTTATTAGTTTTTAGACCAAAGAAAGCCATACACCATTTTATATCTGACAATGCTTCCTGTATGATTTTTATACCAGATAAGCTAAAGTTCACCTTTCTATTAGTGTGTTATTAATGTCAAACTTAGTTTTAATAAAACTTTGTAGACATATTTATTCAATTTTTGATGTCTGACCATAAGGTAAGATTTTTATAGATTCTTTTTAACCTGTTATAATTTTTGTTAAAGAGCAGGTTAGTGCTTTAAGAAAAACCCGTTGGATTTTTACTTTAATGTCCAGTTCACAGAAAAACTGGATACCTCTTTAACTTTAGCCAGTATGTTTATACACAGAATTTCTTTTACAATTAACGTTTTAAAACTTGCTTAAACTTTCAAAACAAAAAAAAAAATTTAACTTTTTAATGTAGGTAAAAATCCACATTTTTATGCCTCCTTATAATCCTTTTACTAAAAGTATATTTTACTTTCCTTATACACCTTGCACATAAACTGCGTCTTCAATAGTTTTACATTCAGGAAGCCTAATTACTTTTAAATTATACAATATTTCTTGCATAAATTCCTTTTTTATAATACACATTTTTTTCTTCTTTCATGACTTTTACAGACAATTCTTTGACATGTCTCAATTTTCTGACTTATTGCAAACATCCTTTTCTTTAAACAACCAGTTAATTTATTTTAGGACAAGAATTTACCATATAACATTCTTTTTACATAAACTCCCCCCCTTCCCCCTCCCCCACTTTTTCTCTCTCTCTCTTTTTTTTTTTTCCCTAATTTCCTGGGAGGAAGCATCTATGGTCCAGTCTTGAAGGGGATTCCTCCTAGGTCTGGTTGGACCTTTGTATGGTAATTAAGATTTAAATCCCTTGTTAGGAAACCTGCTGGGTTAAGGGAATTTTTATTGGTTAATATTAAATCATCTTTTTCTAACAGAATAGCCTCATACTTTAAGATTTTTGAGTCAGTAAGCTACGTTTTTGCTTTTTTTTTTTTTTAGTTTAGGATAGTTCTGAACTGGTGAAGTGTGCTCACAACGAGGTTTGCCTCTTGTCCTCTCTCTCTCTTTCCTCTCTCTCTCTTTTCTCTCTCTCTCTTTCCCCTCTCTCTCTCTTTTTCTCTCTGCTGGTCTTTCCTTGCCTCTGTGAGCTGCGTATGCTGCCGTTCTCCTCTCTCCTTCCTCTTCCCCTAGGGGAGGGACCCGCGGGAGTGGAGCTACTCTTTCTTCCTTGGCTGTCTGTTCCTTTGCCACTAGTACTACTGCTGCCTGTCCTCTTAACCACTGTGGGGGGTCTAAAACCAGCTGCAACCAAGCATCTGTGTATGGGAACTCATCTGGGTGTCCTGATTTACCCGTTACTTTGTGCCATACCTTTGAAACTAAGGACCTGTCTAGGTTTCCTTCTGATGGCCATCCCACCTCTAATGCCGGCCAATCTATCTCACACAAAGCTTTAAGCTTTTCAGGTGTCATAGCGATTCCATAGTCCCCATTGAATCCTTTCTTGAAATTCTTTAACATAGTTCCTAACGGGGTAGGCTTACTTTGTGTTTTACTCATTTTCCTCTCTCAGGAGACAAAACAACACTCTTACCACAAAGAGGGAAGGGGAAAAGGGGCAAAAAGTCGCCTGCTAACCAAGCAATTCACACTAAAACCAAAGTATGGATAAGGAGTTACTCACTCATTAAGCAATTTGAGCCAAGTCAGAACCGAAATCAAAGCCAAAACAGTTCAAATCCGAAGGTCAATACTAAAATCTAAACCAAAACAGTGTAAATCTAGTCAAAATCAGAACCAAAACCAAGGTGCTGAGAAAGGCAAGTTGTGGGTGATCAGGCCAGGCTTCCACTCAAATGGAGTGGGCAAGTTCCAAGACCGCTTCTTACCATGTTCCAGATGTCCGGACTCAAGCGCCAATTCCTTCCCAGTGTTCAGCCCCTGCGTTAATCCTCCGCGGGGGCCTACCATGCCCTGCTCTGGAGGCGTGCCACCGGGGCAATTCCCTACCCAGGAGTGCTCTCAGGATTCGCGTCACTAAAGCCGGCCGGAGTCCCCGTCAGGGATGCTCCACAGGGCAGGCCTAAGCAGCCTAAGGGGCTGCCTCGACCGTCCATGAATCACCTGGCTTCCCGGTCAGGGAATCAAGAAATGTAGCAGGACCGGTCTTAGACAAGACCTCTCAGACACCTGTTTTAGCAAGGAATAGGCTTTAATCAGCTGGGAGCATCGGTAGACTCGTGTCTCAAGATCCGAGCTCCCCGAAGTCAAGATTCCTGTCCCTTTTAAGGGCTTACAACTAAGGAGTCCAAGTGAAAGGGTCGTGATACATTGTGCAAGCGGGGGCTACATGACTGGGGCTGCATGTGCCGGTGATCAGAACAGAACAGAACTGAACAGGGAGTTACATGGTGCTCCCTCATACAATGTCTGGAATCTATAGGTAACATAAGCGATTAGGTCAGGGGTGGATCTTTAACTACCAGGCCTGGGGTGTGGCCCTGGGCTGTCTGACTATTGAATTTCACTTCTGCCTTTTCTTTAACTCCTACTTTCTCTTTCCTTTGAGACAGAAATTAGGCGGAAGACAATATGAGAGGAGGTCTCCTTTAATTTAGGGTTATGATTTTTGCCATTTCCTCTCAGATGGTTCAGAAATAATAAGTGATATTATATATATAACAAATAATTATAAAGTTTTATCCATATATTAATTTATCTGTTGCATAACTACCTCAAAACTTAATGCCTTAAAACAACAGAAATGTATTATTTCTCACAATTTTGTGGATTAACTGGATTCAGCTGGAAGATTCCTTTGCTCTGTATGGCAGTAACTGAGATCATGCACTCTGCTTCAGTCAGCTGGGCTGGGCTGGGCTAGAAAGTCCAAGGAGGCTTCACTTACATGTATGGCACCTTGGTGTTTCTTAATCTGGCCTCTATGGCTCAAGCTGTGTGACTACCTTGAGCTTCGTCACAACATGGTGGTCTCAGAGGAGACAGACTTCTTGTAGTGGCTAGCTTGCAAGAGGGAGAAATGTAAGCTGCTCATCCTCTTAAGGCAAGAAGTTGCTGAGCCATTTCAGGATCTAGGGAAAATCCTCTTTTCTAGGCCAGGAAAAGCCAGTTAGGCAGTGACTCAGAGAGGAATCCTAGGGGCAAAAGAGGGGGAGGGAGAGGAAGAACACAAAGAGGCTCCCCCAGACAGAGGTCAGAGGGCTCAGAGGTTCAGTAGCCTAGAGTACTTCCTTTGCTTCTAATAACTTTAGCCTAGGAGCTCACTTAAAGAAGTCAAGGGGTGGAGAGGAAGGAAAATGTCACTTACTTTGCACAAACTGCCAGGAGCTCTACCTATATTGTATCATTTAATATTCACATCAACCCTGTGAAAAAAGCCATTACTATCTGCTTGAAAAGAAGAGGTAGCAGAGGACCTGTGAGCACACTCATGCTACATGTTTTGGATCAATGAACATATTTGCTTCTTTATTCAGTGAGTATCTTTTAGGCCAGGACTCTGCTTGGGAACACAAGGATGAATGATGTCTTAGTCAGCTATTGCTGCCATGATGCCATGTAACAAACATCCTCCAAATCTTGGTGGTTTACAACACCAAATATTTATTTTCCTCATTCACAGGTCAGTGGGTCTGCAGGGTTCTGTTTCAGACCATGAGTTGGCTGGCCCTAGGACCAGGCTTTGGGTTGGGTTCAAGTCTACTCATATCTCCACATTCTACTTGGCCCAGTGGCTACCCTGGGATATGTTCTTCTCAAGAGAGATCACAGCGGTATGAGTACAGGAGATGGGCCAAACCACACAGGCACAATGAAGACTTCTGCTTATATCATTGGCCAAAGCAAATCCCATACCCAAATCTAAAGTCACTGAGGCAGAGATGTGTATTCTGCCCACTGTGAAGCCATGACATGGCATAGCTGGATAATTAATGATGATAATTCAAGAAGGGAGTGAAAAATTGAGAGCAATGATCCAGTCTGCTGCAAGTGATGAGGCACAAGCCTTGCTTGTCCTCAGAGAGCTTACAGTCTAGTGGGGGGATTCATACAGCAACAATTACAATGCAATAAGGCAAGTGCAATGAGGAGGCGTAGGTGGGTGGCATGGGAGTGTGTGTGTGCACATGAATGCATGTATATACATGTGCGTGCAGGCAAGTCCCTGCAGCCACCTGGACATCTAGAAAGACTTTCTAGAGAAGGAGATACCTAAGGTATAAGTGCAAAAGGATAAAATAAGGACAAGCTCTTAGTTGAAATGGAGAGAAGAGGGTAGGGGAGGGAAGAAGGGCATTACAGGCAGTCAAGACTGTGTGAGCCAAGGCAGGAGGCCAGGAGCAGGGTGGTATGTGCAGGGAAATTGAGAAGCAGTTTTCTGTCGCTGGAGCATGCAGGGGGAGGCAGTAGGCATGAGGAGGAGAAGAGAGGCAGAGGTTGGCAGGACCCAACCGCGGGGGGCTTTCTGATGCTCTGGACGTCTTCCTTTATCCCCCAGATCTCTTCTCATGTCCTACTCCATTTCTGTTGCTTGTAGCAGAATACCTGAAACTGGATAATTGGTAAAGAAAAGAAATTTATTTTTTACGGTTATGGAGGCTGAGAAGTCCAAGGCGAGGGGCCGCATTTGGTGAGGGCCTTTTTGCTGGCAGAGACTCCCTGCAGTCTTGAGGTGGTGCAGGGCATCACACAGCAAAGGGGCTGAGTGTGCTGGCTCAGATCTCTTTTCTTCTTATAAAGTCACCATCCCACACCCATGGTAATTCATTAGTCCATTCATCCATTAATCTATTAATGGGCAGAGACCTCATGACCCAATCACCTCTTAAAGGCCTCTCAGTACTGTCACTTTGGGGATTAAATTTAAACATGAGTTTTGGAGAGGACAAACATTCAACCATAGCACCGTAATTGCTCCACTTTGCTCCACGTCCTGGGTAGCTGACCTGTGTGGGCTGTCCCCAGAGCCTCTCTTATTCTGGGAAGATGAAGGTAGCAGAATGTAGTTTCTGCCTTTCTCCATATTCCCCCTGTGATGGACTCAATTGTGCCCCCCCATTCATATGTTGAAGCCTTAACCCCTAGAGAGACTACATTTGGAGAAAAGGCCTACTGCTATGGTTTTTAACATATGTGTGTCTCCAAAATTTATGTTGGAATTTAACCCCCAAAATAATGATATAGGCCAGGCGCAGTGGCTCACATCTGTAATCCAGCACTTTGGGAGGCCTAGGTGGTGGATGGCTTGAGGTCAGGAGTTCGAGACCAGCCTGGCCAATATGGTGAAATCCCGTCTCTACCAAAAATACAAAAATTAGCTGGGCATGGTGGTGCTCCTGTAGTTTCAGCTATTCAGGAGGCTGAGGCACGAGAACGTCTTGAACCTGGGCGGTAGAGTTTGCAGTGAGCTGAGATGGCACCATTGCACTCCAGCCTGGGCCACAGAGCAAGACTCTGTTTCAAACAAACAAACAAACCAAAAAAAAAAAAAAAAAAAAAAACCGAAACAAAGGAATGATATGAAGAGGTCTGGCCTTTGGGAGGTGATTAGGCCAGGAGGGCTCCACCCTCATAAATGAGATTAACGCCCTTATAAAAGAGGCTTCAGAAAGCTTCCTGGCCCTTCCATCTGCTCCACCATGTGAGGACACAGCAAGAGGCACCATGTTGAAAGCATACACCGGGCCTACACCAGACACCGGATTTACTGGTGCCTCAACTTGGACTACTCAACCTTTAGAACTGTGAGAAAAAAAATTGCTCTTCTTTATAAATTACATAGTCTCATCCACAGAATGGGAGAAAATCTTTGCAAACTATGCATCTGGCAAAGGACTAGTGTCCAGAATCTATAAGGAACTCAAACAAATTAGCAAGAAAAAAACCCAAATATTCCCATCAAAAAGTGGGCTAAGGACATGCATAGATAATTCTTCAAAGAAGATATACAAATGGCCAACAAACATAGGAAAAATGCTCAACATCACTAATTATCAGGAAAATGCAAATCAAAACCACAATGTGACAATATCTCCTTACTCCTGCAAGAACGGCCATAATTTTTAAAATAAGAAAATAATTGATGTTGGTGTGGATGTGGTGAAAAGGGAACACTTTTACACTGCTGGTGGGAATGTAAACTAATACAACCACTATGGAAAACAGCGTGAAGATTCCTTAAAGAACTAAGAGTAGATCTACCATTTAATCCAGCAATCCCACTACTGGGTATCTACCCAGAGGAAAAGAAGTCATATGAAAAAGACACTTGCACATGCATGTTTATATTGTATATTATGATAGCAGCACAATTTGAAATTGCAAAAATATGGCACCAGGGCCAGGTGCAGTGGCTCATGCCTGTAATCCCAGCACTTTGGCATTGGTGAGGGGATTGCTTGAGCTCAGGAGTTTGAGACCAGCCTGGGCAACATAGCAAGACCTCATCTCTACTAAACAAACAAACAAACAAACAAAAAACAAAAAAAAAAAAGAAAAGAAAGAAGGAAAAAGATGGATCAATTCAAGCTACATAAAAATCAAAACTTCTGCTTGGTCACAAACAACGATAATAACAAAAATATGAAACCAGCCCAAATGCCCATCAATCAATGAGTGGATAAAGAAAATGTGGTATATAATGTGGTATATATATATATATATATATATGTTGACATATATATACACACACACATATATATACACACACACATACATATACACACATATAACTCAGCCATGAAAAGGAATGAAATAATGGCATTTGCAAAAACCTGGATAGAGTTGGAGACCATTATTCTAAGTGAAGTAACTCAGGTATGGAAAACCAAACATCATATATTCTCACTCATAAGTGGGAGCTAAGCTAGGAGGACGCAAAGGCATAAGAATGATACAATGGACTTTGAAAACTTGGCGGGTGGTGGGGAAGGATGGAAGGGGGGTGAGAGATAAAAGACTACACATTGGGCCATCCTGGCTAACATGGTGAAACTCCATCTCTACTAAAAATACAAAAGAAATTAGCTGGTCGTGGTGGCACACGCCTGTGATCCTAGCTACTTGGGAGGCTGAGGCAGAAGAATGGCTTGAACCTGGGAGGCGGAGCTTGCAGTGAGCCAAGATTGCGCCACTGTACTCCAGCCTGGGCGACAGAGTGAGACTCTGTTTCAGGAAACAACAAAAACAACAAAAAAACCACTACACATTGGGTACAGTGTACAGTGCTTGGGTAATGGGTGCACCAAAATCTCAGAAATCACCAGTAAAGAACTTATCTGGGGCTGGGCACAGAGGCTCACACCTGTAATCCCAGCACTTTGGGAGGCCAAGGTGGGTGGATCACGAGGTCAAGAGATCGAGACCATCCTGGCCAACATGGTGAAACCCCATCTCTACTAAAAATACAAAAATTAGTTGGGCATGGTGGCATGCACCTGTAGTCCCAGCCACTCAGGAGGCTGAGGCATGAGAATTGCTTGAACCTAGGAGGCGGAGGTTGCAGTGAGTGGAGATTGCTGCACTGCACCCCCGCCGGGCAACAGAGGGAGACTCTGTCTCAAAAAAACAAAAAAAATACAAAAAAAACTTATCCATGCAACCAAACACCACCTGTTCCCCAAAAACCTATTGAAATAAAAACAAATTAATAAAAAAAACTAGTCTTAGGTGTTTTGTTTGTTTGTTTGTTTCTTTCCTTCTTTTTCTCATTGCCATGGAGGGAAATAGTCTTGGGTGTTTTTGTTTTTTTCTTACAGCAGCACAAGTGAACGAAGATAGACCTTTATGGAGATTTAAAGGTCAAAATTACAATTAACTGAGGCCATAAGGGTGGGGCCCTAATCCAATAGGACTGGTGTCCTTATAAGAAGAAGACACAGCACACACCAGATATCTTCTTTTCTCTGCACCTGCACAGAGGAAAGTCTATGTGAGAACACAGCAAGAAGGTGGCTGTCTATAAGCTGGAAGAGAGGCCTCACCAGGAACCAAACTAATGGCACTTGATGTTGGACTTCCAGCCTCCAGAAAATAAGTTTCCATTGTGTAAGTCCGTTATGGCAGACCTAGTAGAATAATACACCACAAATGAAAACAAAAGTAGGATTTAAAAAACCCCAGATCTACAGACCATATCCACAACAAAACTAGGTGACGGGTTAAACCCACAAGCTTAAGATGCAGGTGGGTGGGGAAAAGCCACAGCAGTTACAAAGGCTTCTTGCACCAAACAGTCAAGCTGTGAAGGCAAAGGAAAAGTTCTTGAAGGAAATCAAAAGAGCTGCTCCAGTGAACACACAAATGATAAGAAAGCACAACAGTCTTCTTGCTGATATGGAGAAAGTTTCTGAGTGGTGTAGACAGAAGATCAAGTCAGCCATAACATTCCCTTAAGCCAAAGTCTAATGCAGAGCAAGGCCCCAACTATCTTCAATTCTATGAAGGCTGACAGAGACGAGGAAGCTGCAGAAAAGTTGGAAGCTGGCGGAAGTGGGTTCATGGGGTTTAAGGAAATAAGTCATATACATAACATAAAACCTGCAGCAAGTTATTCAGAAGATCCAGCTAAGGTCATTGATGAAGGTGGCTACACTAAACAACAGGTGTTTTAATGGAGACGACACAGCCTTACGTGGGAAGAAGAGGCCATCTAGGACTTTCACAGCTAGACAGGAGAAGTCAGTGCCTGGCTTCAAAGCTTCAAATGACAGGCTGACTCTCTTGTTAGGGGCAGCGGGTGACTTTAAGTTGTTAGGGGCAGCTGGTGACTTTAAGTTAAAGCCAATGCACATTGACCATTCCAAAAGTCCTAGAGCCCTTAAAAATTATGCTAAATCAGCTGGGTGCGGTGGCTCATGCCTGTAATCCCAGCACTTTGAGAGGCTGAGGCGGTTGGATCACCTGAGGTCAGGAGTTCGAAACCAGCCTGGCCAACATGGTGAAACCCCATCTCTACCAAAAATACAAAAATTAGCCAGGTGTGGTGGTGGGTGCCTCTAATCCCAGCTACTTGGGAGGCTAAGGCAGGAGAATCGCTTGAACCTGGGAGGCGGGGGTTACAGTGAGCTGAGATTGCACCACTACACTCCAGCCTGGGTGACAGAGTGAGACTCTGTCTCAAAAAAAAAAAAAAAAAAAGCTAAATCTAGACTATATCAGATTATTATTGAAGTGGGAAAAAAAAGAATTATGCTAGGTTCACTCTGCCCGTGCTCTATAAAAAAAAAAAAAAGCTTACACAACAGCTTATCTGTTTATTGAATATTTTCAGCCAACTGTTGAGACCTACTGCTCGGAAAAAAATATTTTTTTTTTCCAAAATATTACTGCTTGCTGACAATGCGTCTAGTCACCCATGGGCTCTGATGGAGATGTACAAGGAGATGAATGTTGTTTCCATGCCTGCAAACACAACATCCATTCTGTGGCCCATGGATCAAGGAGTAATTTCAACTTTGAAGCCTTCTCCTTAAGTAATGCATTTCATAAGGCTATAGCTGCCACAGATAGTGATTCCTCTGATGGATCTGGGCAAAGTAAATGGAAAATTTTCTGGAAAGGAGTCACCATTCTAGATGCCATTAAGGCTGTTCAGGATTCATGGGAGGAGGTGAAAATATCAACATGAACAGGAGTTTGGAAGAAATGGACCCCAACCCTCATAGATGACTGAGGGGGGTCAAGACTTCAGGAGGGAATAAAACTTGCAGATCTGGGGGAAATAGCAAAAGAGCTAGAATTAGAAGCGGAGCCTGAAGACAGGATTGAATTGCAGCAATCTCATGAAGCTTGGACGGATGCGGAGCTGCTTCTATGGATGAATCAACTTAAGTGGTTTCTTAAGGTGGAATCTACTCCCAGGGAAGATGCTGTGAACATTGTTGAAATGGCAACAAAGGATTCAGAATATTCCATAAACCCTGTTGATAAAGCAGCAGGAGGGTTAGAGAGGATTGACTCCAATTTCTAAAGAAATTCTACTGTGGGTAAAATGCTATCAAATAGCATCACATGCTACAGAGAAATCTTTCCTGAGCTGAAGAGTCAATTACTATGGCAAACTGCATGGTTATCTTATTTTAAGAAATTGCCACAGCCTCCCCAACCTTCAGCAACCACAGCCCTGATCAGTCAGCAGCCATCAATATCAAGGCAAGACCCTCCACCAATAAAAACATACGACTCACTGAAGGCTCAGGTGATTATAAACATTTTTTAACATAAAGTTCTGTGGGATTTCTTTTTGAGACAGAGTCTTGCTCTGTTGTCCAGGCTGGAGTGGAGTGCAGTGATCATGGCTCACTGCAGACTTGACTTTCTGGGGCTTAAGCGATCCTCCCACCTTGGCTTCCCAAGTGGCTGGGACTACAGGTGTCTGCCACTCTGCCCAGCTAATTTTTTCTACAGGGTCTCACTATGTTACCTAGGCTGGTCTTGAATTCCTCGGCTCAAGCCATTCACCTGCCTGGGTCTCACAAAGTGTTGGGATTACGGGCATGAGCCACCATGTCTAGCCAGTTTTGTGGGTTTTTTAGAGACAGTGTTGCTCTGTCACCCAGGCCAGAGTGCAGTGGCATGATCGTAGTTCCCTGTAACTTCAAACTCCCAAGCTCAAGGGAACCTTCCACCTCAGCCTCCTGAGTAGCTGGGACTACAAGCATGCACTACCACATATGGCTATTTTTTTCCTTTTTGGTAGTAGAGTCAGGGTCTTGCTATGTTGCCCAGGCTAGTCTCAAACTCCTGACCTCAAGTGATCCTCCTGCGTCAGCCTCCCAAAGTGTTGGGAGTACAGGTGTGTGCCACCACCCAGCCTCATTTTACTTTATAAAGTAGCATCAGAAAAGGATCAAATGTGACTGGATGCAGTAGCACGTACCTGTTGCCCCAGCTATTGGGAGGCTGAAGCAGGAGGATCATTTGAGCCTGGAAGGTCAAGGCTACAGTGTGCTATAATTGCACACCTGCACTCCAGCCTGGGCATAGCAAGACCCCGTCACTTAAAAAAAGAAAAAGGAAAAAAAGAAAGAGGCTGAATCTCATGTAAAATTATAAGAAAAAAGAGAATAAGTAGCAGAACAGCATTCCTACAAAGCAAGCATGACAGAATATGTTCATGAAGCAGATGAAAACTATAACCTAATATTTCAAAGCAAAATTAGAAAAATTATTTAAATGGTAGAAGTTATGAAGTAACATAAATCAAAATTAAACTCAGAAGTTAGGTAATTGGGGAAAAAAAGAAGGGAGATTTGGGAAAAATGATAATAAGCCTTGGTGCCAGGGCTCCCATCTCTAATCCTAGTGCTTTGGGAGGCCAAGGCAGGAGGATAGCTTAAGCCCAAAAGTTCGAGGCCACAGTGAACTATGATCGTGCCCCTGCACTTCAGCCCAAGTGACAGAGTGAGATCTTGACTCTTTTTTTTTTTTTTGAGATGAAGTCTCGCTCTTGTCCCCCAGGCTGGAGTGCGATGGCGCAATCTCGGCTCACTGCAACCTCCGCCTCCTGGGTTCAAGCAATTCTCCTGCCTCGGTCCCCACTGAGTAGCTGGGATTACTGGTGCCTGCCACTATGCCTGGCTAATTTTTGTATTTTTAGTAGAGACAAGGTTTCACCGTGTTGGCCAGGCTGGTCTAGAACTCCTGACCTCAGGTGATCCACCCACCTCGGCCTCCCAAAGTGCTGGGATTGACCTTGACTCTTAAAAAAAAAAAGATTATAAAGGTCAGCAAATAATTAAATATAAAAGAACAACAATTTCAGAAATGAAGATGAAAACAAAAGAAATGAAAGAGAATAATTACAATAAATAAGACTTTAAGAGAAAAATAAGATACAAAACAGGGCATTTACCAGCCTGCAATATAGTGAGACCCAGTCTCTAAAAAAAAATTTTTTAATTAGCCAGGGATGGTGGGGCACACCTATTGTCCTGCCTTCTTGGGAGGCTGAGGTGGGAAGATCCCTTGAGTCCAAAAGTTCAAAGCTGCAGTGAGCTATGATAGTACCACTGCACTCCAGCCCGGTGACAGAGCGAAATTCTGTCTCTAAAAATTAATTTTTTTATAAAATAAAAATAAAAAGAGGGCTTTTTTTTTTTTTTTTGAGACAGTTTTACTCTTGTTGCCCAGGCTGAAGTGCAGTGGTATGATCTCAGCTCACTGGAACTTCTGCCTCCTGGGTTCAAGCGATTCTCCTGCCTCAGCCTCCCAATTAGCTGGGATTACAGGCACCCGCCACCATGACCAGCTAATTTTGTATTTTTAGTAGAGACAGGGTTTCACCATGTTGGCCAGGCTGGTCTCGAACTCATGACCTCAGGTGATCCAGTCGTCTTGGCCTCCCACAATGTTAGGATTACAGGCATGAGCCACCCCACCCTGCCAGCAATTTAAAATCTAGAAATAAAGGGGCTGTGAAGAACTCTAAAGAAAACCAAACCAGTAGATAGAACAAAAACCAAACTATAATTGAAAGAAATGATCCTCACATGAAACATGACTTGAAATTAACTATTGGGCCAGGCGCGGTGACTCACGCCTGTAATCCCAGCACTTTGGGAGGCCGAGGCGGGCAGATCACGATGTCGGGAGATCGAGACCATCCTGGCTAACACAGTGAAACCCCGTCTCTACTAAAGGTACAGAAAAATTAGCTGGGTGTGGTGGCAGGTGCCTGTAGTCCCAGCTACTGGGGAGGCTGAGGCAGGAGAATGGCGTGAACCCGGGAGGCGGAGGTTGCAGTGAGCCGAATCGTGCCACTGCACTCCAGCCTGGGCGACAGAGCGAGACTCCGTCTTAAAAAAAAAAAAAAAAGAAATTAACTATTGAAGAGGCACACTGTATTCCTGGACAAATCAACCCCGAGACCTGTGTCTAAGAAAACTACTGGGCATTGAAGAAAAAGGAAAAAATGCAGGGAATTCAAGAAAAAGACAAATCAGTCCGAGTGCGGTGGCTCAAGCCTGTAATCTCAGTACTTTGGGAGGTTGAGGTGGGTGGATCACCTGAGGTCAGGAGTTCGAGACCAGCCTGACCAACATGGTGAAACCCCATCTCTACTAAAAACACAAAAAGTAGTGGGGCGTGGTGGTGCGTGCCTGTAGTCCTAGCTACTGGGGAGGCTAAGGCAGGAGAATCTCGTGAACCTGGGAGGTAGAGGTTGCAGTGAGCCGAGATTGCGCCACTGCACTCCAGCCTGGGCAACAAGAGCAAAACTCAATCTCAAAATAAATAAATAAATAAATAAATAAAAAGAAAAAGACAAATCACTTATAAACAAAGGAAAAATAAATTGTCATCTTACTTTCAATAGCAATGCCTTATGCCAGGAGACAATCTAATGACATGTCTCAGGAAATGTGAACCAAGGATTTTATACTGAGTGAAACTGACCTTTAAGTATAAAAGCCATAAATAAACGATTATGAACATGGAAAAACCCAAGGAATATTGTTCCTTTGAGCCCTTTCTGGATAATCCACTAAAAAGCAATCTTTTTTTTCTTTTTCTTTTTTTTTTTTTAGAGCGAGGGTCTCACTCTGTTACCCAGGCTGGAATGCAGTGATGCAATTACGGCTGACTGTAGCCTTGACCTCCCACGCTCAAGCAATCCTCCCAAATCAGCCTCCTGAATAGCTGGGACCACAGGTGCATGCCACAACACACAGCTAATTTTTAAAAAAAATTTTAGAGACAGGGTCTCACTTTGTTGACCAGGCTGGTCTTACATTCCTGGTCTCAAGAGAGCCTCTTGCCTCAGCTTCCTGAGTTGCTGGGATTACAGGGATGAGCCACTGCACCTGACAAAAAAACAATCTTCAGAAAACTGAGAAGATTGGTGAATCATTTACATGAAGTATTGTGAAGTATTCCAACTAATAAACAAGGAACCATAGAAGTGGAATATCACTGTTTTGCAATCCGTAATGAGTTAAGCAATGCAGGCAATGATTACCAGCAGTTGCTAATATCACAAAAAAAGATCATCAAATATTGTGCATCTCCTGATGGAAGAACAAAGTGTCACCTATTAAACAATCTTGCTGAAAAGAAGTAGAAAAAGGAGGAAGAGGAGAGAAGAAATGACCTAGAATCTGATAAAGTATGAGAGACCGTGGCATGGTGGCACACATCTGTAGTCCCAGCTACTCAGGAGCCTGAGATGGGAGGATCGCTTGAGCTCAGGAGTTCAAGAGTTCAGTGAGCTATGATCGTGCCATTGCACTCCAGCCTGAGCGATAGAGCAAGACCCTGTCTCTAAAACAAAACAAATATAAAGGACAGAAGAATATTGCTAAAATGATACCACCAAGATCAACATGCTCCAGACTGCGGAAAACTCTACTGATGGAAAACTCAAGGTTTTCAACAACCACCACCAAATAGAAATTATAAGGAAAAAAAAAAAAAGAAGAGATATAAGGGAAACTTACAGAATAAACAAGATTGAAGGGGAAAAAAAGGAAACCTATGGGATACTGTATTTTACATTTGAAAAACTTCATATTTTCCTGAGGCTTCAACATCCTCACAAACAGGCTGTGAACACCCCACCCAGGTGGCCAGGTGGCCAGGTGCCCCAGTGTGGGAAGGCTGGTCCTTCCCATAAGTCCCTTTCTCCTTATTCCGCACCCCCCATAACTGTAACCTAGAGCCACTCAACACACAATGAAATCTTTACGCCTTTTAGCTCCCCACCTGCTCAGTGGACCCTGGGAGCTCCTTCCCAGTCGCCCTCCACGTGGCATGGTATATCTCCTGTCTCCAGGACCTGTGAGTATAAACCCTTCCACTGCATATGCCTCTCCAAGCGTGATTTCCTAGTTCATCTTGGGATGATGCTTAAAGGCTCCATGAGAGGGGCTTACAGCCCGTTTACAACACAGGCATATTAAGCAAACACAATGTGTGGACTTCGGCCAGGCGCGATGGCTCACACCTGTAATCTCAGCACTTTGGGAGGCTGAGGTGGGCTGATCACTTGAGGCCAAGAGTTTGAGATCAGCCTGGGCAACATGGTGAAAACCCATCTGTACAAAAAATACCCAAATTAGCCAGGCATGGTGGGGTGCACCTGAGGATGGAGGTTGCAGTGAACCGAGATCATGCCATTGCACTCCAACCTGGGCGACAGAGCCAAACCCTGACTCAAAAATAAATAAACAAATAAAAATAAAAACAATGCATGGACTTTATATCTTGATTCAAACAAACTGTATTTTTTAAAGATTTATAAAATAATTTGGTGAAATATGAATTTTGATGGCATATTTGATGATTTAAGAAACTGTCGTTACATTGTATAGATGTGATAATGATATTGTGGTTCTGTTTTTGTGAAAAGGAGCCTTGCCATATAGAGTTATGTCTGGAAATACAGTTAAAATGATGTGCATGATGTGTGGGATTCCCTTCCAAACACTCTGAAGAGAGGGAAGGCATGGGTGGGTGGAAGTGTGGACGAAACCCGTGCCTCATAGTGATCATTGTTGAAGCTGGTGATGGGTATGTTGGGCTCATTAAACAATTCCTTTTAGCTTTTTACCTGTTTAAAAATTTCTTCGCTGGGCACAGTGGCTCATGCCTGTAATCCCAGTTTGGGAGGCTGAGGTGGGCGGATCACTTGAGGTCAGGAGTTCGAGACCAGCTTGGCCAACATGGTGAAACCCTGTCTCTACTAAAGATACAAAAAGTAGCTGGGCATGGTGGCAGGTGCCTGTAATCCCAGCTACTCAGGAGGCTGAGGCAGGAGAATCGCCAAGAGGCAGAGGTTGCAGTGAGGCGAGATCGCGCCACTGCACTCCAGCCTGGGCGACAGAGTGAGATCCCATCTCAAAAAAAAAAAAATTTTCTTCAGCCAGATGCGGTAGCTCACACCTGTAACCCCAGCACGTTGGGAGGCTGAGGTGGGAGGATCCCTTGAGCTCAGGAGTTCAAGACCATGAGTTCAACCCTGTTTCTACAAAAATTACAAAAAATGCCGGGTGCGGTGGCTGACGCCTGTAATCCCAGCACTTTGGGAGGCCAAGGCAAGCGGATCACCTGAGGTCAGGAGTTCGAGACCAGCCTGGCCAACATGGTGAAACGCCGTCTCTACGAAAATACAAAAAATTAGCCAGGCGTAGTGGCGGGCGCCTGTAATCTCAGCTACTTGGGAGGCTGAGGCAGGAGAATCACTTGAACCGGGGAGGCAGAGGTTGCAGTGAGCCAAGATTGTGCCACTGCACTCCAGCCTGGGCAACAAGAGTGAGACTTCATCTCAAACAAAACAAAACAAAAATTACAAAAAATTGGCTGGGTGTGGTGGCGTGTGCCTGTGGTCCCAGCTACTCAGGAGGCTGAGGTGGGAGAATCGCTTGAGCCCAAGAGGTCGAGGCTGCAGTGAGCTGAGATTGTACCACTGCACTCTCAGCCTGGGCAAAAGAGTGAGACTGTGCCTCAAAAAAAAAAAATTCTTAATAAAAAGTTAAATTGAGACTCCCTGTTTCTGCTGATACTCAGTGTCAGCCAGATAAAGAGGGGCACGGCGTGCAGAGACCGTTCTGTTCTAAGAGGAGCCGATGCAGGCACATCGCTGATGGGAGGGGAGAGCAGGCCGACTGCAGAGTTGGATGTGGTCAGGGAAGAGACCAGAGAGTCAGGCCTCAACACGCCAAGGACTTAAAACAGTTTTTAAAGAGGAGTGTGGCCGGCTGTGCACGGTGGCTCATGCCCATAATCCCAGCATTTTGGGAGACCAAGGCGGGCAGATCACGAGGTCAGGAGATCAAGACCATCCTGGCTAACACAGTAAAGCCCCCTCTCTACCAAAAATACAAAAAATTAGCTGGGGATGGTGGTGGGTGCCTGTAATCCCAGCTACTCAGGAGGCTGAGGCAGGAGAATCGCTTGAACCTGGGAGGCAGAGGTTGTGGTGAGCCGAGATGGTGCAACTGCACTCCAGCCTGGGCAACAGAGTGAGACTCTGTCTCAAAAAAAAAAAAAAAAAAAGCAGCGGGAGACATGGAAGGGTCTGAAGCCGAAGACTGGTGCAACCCGATTTGCATTCTGGTGAGGTCGCTGTGAAGGCAGAGTATAGATGGCTGGAGTTAGGACCCAGTCAGAGTCCAGGGCAGGAGAGGGTGGTGGCCTGGGTGAGATGGTGGCCCTGGGGATGGGAACAGGTGGACCTAGTCCAGATTTATTTTGGAGATGGAGTCAGCAGGGCCTTGTGGTTGGCTGGATGTGGGGGAGGAGGGAGAGGGAGCCGGGAGATGAGAAGACAGAAGGCCTGATCTAGGCGCTTGGCAGGAACAAACTTATTTCACCTCTCACACACCCTTGGAGGAAGACAGCATTTGTCTTAGTCTGGGTTCCCTAGAAAGCAAAGCCCGAGGTGCAGGTCTCATACCCACTACTCTGTTAGGACTCTGATCCCAGAGGGCAGGAGGGGGGATAGTAGGAGTGAGGAGTGAAGGAGGGCAGGAGGGGGGGAATAGTAGGAGTGAGGAGTGAAGGAGGGCAGGAGGGGGGGATAGTAGGAGTGAGGAGTGAAGGAGGGCAGGAGGGGGGAATAGTAGGAGTGAGGAGTGAAGGAGGGCAGGAGGGGGGGAATAGTAGGAGTGAGGAGTGAAGGAGGGCAGGAGCGGGGAATAGTAGGAGTGAGGAGTGAAGGAGGGCAGGAGGGGGGGGACAGTAGGAGTGAGGAGTGAAGGAGGGCAGGAGCGGGGGAATAGTAGGAGTGAGGAGTGAAGGAGGGCAGGAGGGGGGAATAGTAGGAGTGAGGAGTGAAGGAGGGCAGGAGGGGGGAATAGTAGGAGTGAGGAGTGAAGGAGGGCAGGAGGCAGTTGATGTACAAGTGTCACTCAACTGGCCACCACCAGCTGTGTTTGAATGAATGCTCTGTCATGTGGAAGTACTTCTCAAGAGGCCCTATAAAATGCACCCCAGTGTTTTCTGGCTTTTTTAAGAGAAAAAATGTACCCCAGGACAGTCAGACCAAGGAGAGAAAGAGATAGAATGTACCCCCAGCCTGCATTGGCCAATGTCACCCCAAGGGCCTTTAACTCCCCCTGCTTTGAGCTTTTACAGGAGTAGTCACCAAGGAGAGTCCTGCATCTCATACTTTAATGACTTAGAGAAGCTCCAGGACATGAGGCCAGGTGCTGCCAGTCTGCACCCTAGTGAAGCTGATCACAGTCCGTGCAGAGCTAGTTGCCACGGCAGTGGTTGGAATGAATTAAGAGGAGAGGGTAGAACATCTTGAAGTGGTGCCTAAGAGGTGCCTGATACACCATCATCATCAATATCACCACCACCGTTATTTTCCCCATTTTACAGGTGAGAAAACGGATGCTCACAGAGGCCACCCAACTGGTCAACAGCACAGCCAGGATTCAAACCCAGGAAGCCTGGCTCTCAAGCTTGTATTCTCAGCCATTACACGAAGCTGCCACTTGGGGGCAGTGGCCCTGCACCCTCACCCTTAGTAAGCCTAGGGATTCCAAAACCTTTAGGGTTGTGAGGGGAATAGACCAGGATAGGCTTAATTATTGAGGGAGAACCAAGGGTAGTGAAAACAAGAGAGAGAAGAAATAATAAGTATATTTTGGGAAACAGTTTTGGCAATTTGTACTTATTCATTCATTTGGTCAACAAATATTTGTCAGGCACCCACCCCATGTCCAGGCCTGCTCTGGGTGCTGGGCAGACAGAGGTAAACCTGCTACGCGGTTGTCATGTGACACACAGACTGGTGGAGAAACAGGCATGCAGTGAGTGCTTCAGAGCCAGGCAAACAGGGCGAGAAGCGAGATGGCACAGGGGTCAGAGCAGGGGCTTCAGGCCGGGCGCGGTGGCTCATGCCTGTAATCCCAGCACTTTGGAAGGCTAAGGCTGGAGGATCACCTGAGGTCAGGAGTTTGAGACCAGCCTGGCCAACATGGTGAAACACCGTCTCTACTAAAAATACAAAAATTAGTCGGGTGTGGTGACACATGCCTGTAATCCCAGCTACTCAGGAGGCTGAGGCATCAGAATTGCTTGAACCTGGAAGGCAGAGGTTGCGGTGAGCTGAGAGACTTTGTCTCAGGAAAAAAAAAAAAAAAAAGAACAGGGGCTTCAGCTTCAGGCAGCCCTGAGCTCAAATGCCAGTTCCGCCATCTGCTGGCTGTGACTTTTCTGCGTCTCAGGTTCCTCATCTGTAAGATGGGACAATAGTGGACTCTACAGCGTAGGTACTTAGCACAGGGCTGGCACAGAGTGTGAGACACTTACTACTACTGTCATTGTGTGAGACTCAGGGAGAGGAATCCCCTTATACCCAGGGACACCACGGAAGGCTTTGCAGGGGAAGGATGCTTAACACAGGTTTTATGGTGATCCCATTTGCCTCCTTCACACCCCATCCACTCTCTGCGCTTCTTAGCCTGCTCTGTGCCAAAGGGCTGGGCCTCTACAGGTGGCATTACCTGGGCCCTATCCTCTGGCTTCTAGTTGGGCTCAGCCTATGAAAGGCACTGGCAGGAGATGGAAGCAGGGAGATGAGAGAGGTGGGAATATTTACTCCTCCCTGGATCCAGCTCTCCCTGACTCCAGTAGCCCCCTACCTCTTCTTGCCCCAAAGGCCTCCAAGCTTACCCCAAGTGCTAGTCCCTAGATGGTTCCCATCCCATGTTACCTGCTAACTCTGCTCACATCTCTGTCCTCTGTCCTTTCATGAGAGCATCTTAAGTGTGCCAGGACCTTAACCAAATAAGATTGGAATCTGTGTCCCTGGTGAAGAGGGAACAGCATGTGCAAAGACACAGAGGCATTCAATCATTCATTCATTCATTCATCATGTAGGACTAGCCACATAATTTGTGGGGCCTTGTGAAAAATGAAAATGCAGGTATGTTTGTTCAAATTATTAAGAACTTCAAGACAGCATCAGCAGAGCATACAAGTGCAAAGCCCTTCTAAGCCCAGGGCCCTGTGCAGTTGCACAGGTCGCACACGCACGAAGCTGGCCCCACATTCATCAAAAGTTTGACAAATATCTCGTACGGACCAAGCACTGGACCAAATATTGGGGATACGTTGGGACCAAGACAGATAAGAACAGGGACCTTGGAGCAGGCAGACTGGTGGGCAGTAAAGCAGCGGGAACTGCAAAAGTTTCAGGGTTGAAATGTAAGGTGTGAAATGGGGAGTGCCTGAGAGACAGAAGGTCCAAGTGCCCCACAGAGTGGTGCTCTGTAGACAGCGAGGGGATTGGATTGCAGGAGGAGAACTAGAGGCACGGAGGCCCTCGGGATCGTGATGGTCTAGAAGAGAGATGAACAAGGCATGAGCAGGGCCAGGCAGATGGAGAGGAGGGGACATGAGTTATTTGATTCTAGAAATAACCAGCCGGTGCCCAGTCCTGGGGAACCGAAGGGAACGGTGACCACATGAGACTCCACAGACCAGACTCTGGCCTGCTCACTTATCCACATAGCCTTGGATGTCTATTATCTCTTAAGGCCCCAGTTTCCCCTTCCACACATCAAGGGCATGGTGCCATGGCTCTGAGCACCCTCCCTGCTTGGCATTCTGAAACAGGGAGCAAAAGTGAGTGCTCTGTGCTCCAGCTTCGCTTCTGCCCCTCTGACTTCTGTGCACACACTGGTCTGGTGCATTTGGAGGATGTGCACATCGGCCAGCAAGTTCTCTGAGCATTTCCTGTTTTTTTTTTTTGAGATGGAGTTTTGTTGTTGTTGCCCAGCCTGGAGTGCAATGGTGTGATCTCGGCTCACTGCAACCTCCGCCTCCTGGGTTCAAACAATTCTCCTGCCTCAGCCTCCCAAGTAGCTGGGATTACAGGCATGTGCCACTATGCCCGGCTAATTTTTGTATTTTTAGTAGAGATGGGGTTTTGCCATGTTGGCCAGACTGGTCTTGAACTCCTGACCTCGTGATCTGCCCACTTCGGCCTCCCAAAGTGCTGGGATTACAGGTGTGAGCCACTGTGCCTGGCCTCTCTGAGCATTTCTAGGACACCTCCTGTGTGCAGAGCCAGTGTGTCAGTTGGAGCCAGACACACCAATGGCTTGTCCAAGCATTGCCTGTCTCCTCTTGGCTTTCTCTTCTTTCACCTCCCTGATTTCCAGCAGCTCAGGTTGGGAACGTGATGAGAAACATCTGAGTAAAATGGGAAACTCACAGGACTTGGAGCCAGGGGAGTTGGTCCCAGGCCTGCCTCTGCTATTAACTAGCTGTGTGACCTTAAGCAAGTGACTTGCCTTCTCTGAGCATCAGTTTCCTCCTCCATACAATGAGAGAGAACCTGGTGAACTCTGGAGCAGATGAGGTCTTTCCTTCCTGCTCCCTTCACTTCTGGGCCACCCTCTCTCAGTGTGCTCCACCGCCTACAGCCAGCGTCTGTGTCTCTTTGTTGAAGGACTGTCCTGGGCTGCATCACCTGCCTGGCCCGTGCTCGGGAGGGGGCCCTGGAAGTACCTGGGAATTCACGCTCTCCTGGGGCAGATTTTTGTCAACCGCTGGCACGTGGGGAGCCATAGAATTTCCAGCTCCCTTGTCACCTGATCAGGATAACTTTGAGATGTGTCAACCTAAATAACAGAGAGACGCTCTCCAAAAGAAAAGGAATATATTTGGAAATGGAGCATTGCTTTGGGAATATACAGCCATAGTAAACTATGCGGGTATTCAGGGAGGTAAAGGAAGACAGAGGTTTCTAAGGGAAAAATGAGGAGGATTACATAATTGTCTTGAAATAATTATCCTTGGCTACAAAGATCAGTAACATGGTGACGCCAGTTCAAGTTTGGACAGGCAGTTGCCGGGCAGATGTCCTTGCAGAAAGACTTTTTTGTAAGGTTGTGATTAGCCTTTCTGCAAGGCTGTGGTTTTGCAGTCTTTCGTGATAATTTTTGTTATCAGGCATACAAGCATGAGAACCATCTCTTCATGGCCTTCTCTGGCTCTATTTGTCAGGTTTTTTTTTTTTTTCTTTTTTAGTGTTAGTGACTGTTCAGCCAGGCACCGTGGCTCACGCCTGTAATCCCAGCACTTTGGGAGGCTGAGGTGGAGGGATCACTAGAGGTCAGGAGTTCGAGACCAGCCTGGCCAACATGGTGAAATCTCGTCTCTACTAAAACTACAAAACTTAGCTGGGCGTGGTGGCGGGTGCCTGTAATCCCAGCTACTCAGGAGGCTGAGGCAGGAGAATTGCTTAAACCCGGGAGGCAGAGGTTGCAGTGAGCTGAGATAGCGCCACTGCACTCCAGCCTGGGCAACAAGAGTAAGACTCCGTCTCAAAAAAAAAAGTTAGTGACTGTTCTGACAACTTCATAGGTGTGACCCACGTTGCCTCCACAGCTGAGCTCCCTCCAGGACTGGGTCCCCGCCTCCCTACCTGTGGTACATGACTTGACATTACCCCTTTGTTTGGCCTCCATCTCTCCCTACTCCCAAAGAATCCCAAATAATCACTTTCACACAAATCCTAGACTCAAGGCCTGCTTCAGGGAATCCAACCTAAAACCATTTCCTCTCTGACACTCACACCCTGCGTGACCTTGGGCAAGTTGCTTCCCCTCTCTGGGCCTCAGTCTCCCCAGCTGGACAACAAAGACATTGGATGAGTTGATGCTTAAGGTCACTTGTAGCTCTGGAATCAGTGACTCTGCAGTCGCCCATTTTCCAGTCTTGAGCACAGGGTTCCAGCCACCCACAACCCCCTGCCAAATGAGCTAATCCTGGCAATCTCTCCTTTCTTGGAATCCTGATGAGAAACTGAGTCAACAGGTCAGCCCTGCAATCCTGGATACCCCAGGCCACTCTGAGCCTCTCCTCAGGGCCAGCTTGGGCAGGAGGGGCTCCTGGGCTGGTTGGATGCTGTCCAAAGATGTCCTTAGAAGGAAGCCCAGGGGCCCAGTTTCCATGGTGACCAGAATCCACTTTGGGCTGGTGAGGAACACACAGACCCATCTGACTGTGACTGCAGGTCTGGCACTGGATACTGGCCTTTAGTCCAAGCTGGCCAAGGGTTTCATACAGGGGCTGGCCACATTAGTAACCCTTACCCTGCTGGAGAACTTTGAATGGGTTTTGCTGCCATGCTCAGAAATATCCCAGATGTCTACCATTCCCTCAAATCCCCTTGCTTAAACTCTCCAGGCAAGAGGTAGGAGGAGGAGCGTGGGTGTTTGGCAAACTCTTTTGCAGCCCCTCCCACTAGGGACTCCACCAGGACAGCCTGGGACTGGAGGACCTGGGTTGAAATCCTGAGCGCAGCTGCAGCTGACTCTGCAGCCTCCTTCCATCACATAATCTCACTATGCTCCTGTAGTAGGATGGCAGATGGAAAAAGCAACCATTTAGCATCAGGCAAACTGAAACTGCCTTTGCAAAATTATGACAGACAGTGAAGATCTAACCTAACCAACTCTATCTTGCTTCTAACCTCTAAACTGTCCTCATTCATTCCTGGGCGTTGACTGAACTAACTTTGGGAGGAACTTAGTTTATAGTTTATGGTTTAAAACAAAGACAGTAACAGCCCTTTACCAAAACAAACTTCCTTCTTGCCCGGGGACAAGACTGTCTTTGTAAGGACTAAGAAATTAGCCACAACATTAGAAATGATAGTTTAGAAGTCATGCAGCTGGAGGCTACAAGATTCTGACCCTCCCTAAACTGCTCCTAACCTCAGTGCTTGGATATTTTGTAGACCCTGCACTTGATGGATCAGCTGGCACCATGCAGATCCATCAACTGGCTCATCTGATCTTGTGGTCCCCACCCAGGAACTGACTCAGCACAGGAGGACAGCTTTGACTCCCTACAATTTTATCTCTGACCTGACCAATCAGCACTCCTAGCTCACTGGCTTCCCACCACCCACCAAGTTGTCCTTAAAAACTGATCCTGTTATGCTCAGGGAGACTGATTTGAGTAATAATAAAACTCCAGTCTCCTGCACAGGCGGCTCTGAGTGAATTACTCTTTCTCTATTGCAATTCCCCTGTCTTGATGAATCAGCTCTGTCTGTCTAGGCAGCGGGCAAGGTGAACCCATTGGGTGGTTACAAGACCTGGGTTCGGATCCGGACTTTGCCTCTGAATTTGTTCTGTGAAACCAGCTGATTGCCCTCAACATGCCATCCCTGCTCTAGGTGCTGAGATTCAGCTGCGATCAAAGCAGACTAAGTTCCTGTTCCCAAGGGGCTTATACTCTGGGGAGAAACAGGCCAGGATCTGATAACAGAATGGAAAGCAAATGACACTTCAGGAGGTAGAGGTTAATGCTGTCAAGGGATAGAATTCGGGGCTGGCTGCTCTGCCTATGGAGTAGTCATTGTTTATTCCTTTACTTTCTTAATAAGCTTGCTTTCACTTTATGGACTCGCCTTGAATTCTTTCTTGCGCAAGATCCAAGAACCTGGCTGGGCACGGTGGCTCATGCCTGTAATCCCAGCACTTCGGGAGGCTGAGGTGGGTGGATCACCTGAGGTCAGGAGTTCGAGACCAGCCTGGCTAAAACAATGAAACTCCATCTCTACTAAAAATACAAAAATTAGCTAGGCGTGGTGGTAGGTGCCTGTAATCCCAACTACTTTGGAGGCAGGAGAATCACTTGAACGTGGGAGGTTGAGATTGCCGTGAGCTGAGATCACGCCATTGCACTTCAGCCTGTGTGACAAGAGTGAGACTCCATTTCAAAAAAAAAGAACCCTCTCTTGTGGTCTGGATTGGGACCCCTTTCTGGTAACATCTTTCTGGTGAACCACGGAAGGGACAATACTGAGGAAACCCCCAACCCAAAGAAAATAGACTATAGCACTGATTGGTTGACTTTAGGTAAGTGGTGTAAAGGATGGGATCGGGTTAGAGGCCCAACTTAGGGGAGTTAGAGTCTCTCCTAAGACAGATAAGTTTAAAGCCTCCTCTTAATAAAAGGTAAGAGGCAGGAGAATGGCATGAACCTGGGAGGCGGAGCTTGCAGTGAGCCGAGATGGTGCCACTGCACTATAGCCTGGCAACAGAGCGAGACTCCGCCTAAAAAAAAAAAAAAAAAGTAAAGACGCTTGACTGAACTTGGGTTCAAGTCTCAACTCAGAAAGGTTAAAGCCCTTCCTAAAGTTTAGGGAGTTAGAGGCCCCCCACCTCAGTAAAGTCGCTCTCAGCTGAGAACGGGTTTGGCGCTATAGGATGTTAACTGCTGTTCTCTTTGAATTAATCTGCCTTGCACTCTTTGCTGAGGGCTGTTGGTGACAGGATTAGGCATGTACAGGGATATGGAACATGGGGAGAGTTTTCCTCCCCAGAAGGGGAAACTTGAGAGCTGATGGGACTGCTGGAAAAGATCCCTTTGCAACTGACAAGTGGCTGCCTGAACTTTTAATTCAGCATTGCGGCGATGGGTGGGTCTTTCTCTGGCTTCCCTGAGCACCTTGCCTTCCCCACCCTGCCACAGGCAATGCTTTTCTCTCTCTCTTTCTCTCCTTTCCCTTTCTTATCTTTTCTGTTACTCAGGGCGACCATCTTGCCCAGAGACCACATGTTGAAAAATGTCCCTGGGAGCTTGACCTTCTAAACATGTGGTGGAACTTCCTTTTGGTCTCCATCATCCAGGGAATGGGAATTTAATTTAAAATGATCACTGCTCAAACCTAAGCCAGTAATTAAAAAAAAAAAAAAAAAAAAAAGGGCCAGGCACAGTGGCTCACGCCTGTAATCCCAGCACTTTGGGAGGCCGAGGCGGGTGGATCACGAGGTCAGGAGATCGAGACCATCCTGGCTAACATGGTGAAACCCCCGTCTCTACTAAAAATACAAAATTAGCCAGGTGTGATGGCGGGCGCCTATAGTCCCAGCTACTTGGGAGGCTGAGGCAGGAGAATGGCGTGCACCCAGGAGGTGGAGGTTGCAGTGAGCTGAGATCATGCCACTGCACTCCAGCCTGGGCGACAGAGCGAGACTCCACCTCAAAAAAATATATAATAATAATAAGAGCTTAAATCAAACATTTTATCAGAAAAATAAAAAGTGTAATGCCTTTTGGTTCACATGACTTAAGAAATTTTTGGGAAATACAGACAGTTTTAAAGATTATTGGTAGCTGGGTGTGGTGGCTCACGCCTGTAATCCCAGCACTTTGGGAGGCTGAGGCAGGCAGATCACCTGAGGTTGGGAATTTGAGACCAGCCTGACCAACATGGACAAACCCTGTCTCTACTAAAAATACAAAAAATTGGCCAGGCGTGGTGGTGCATGCCTGTAATCCCAGCTACTCGGGAGGCTGAGGTAGGAGAATCCATTGAATCTGGGAGGTGGAGGTTGTGGTGAGCCGAGATTGTGCCATTTCACTCCAGCCTGGGCAACAAGAGCAAAACTCTGTCTCAAAAACAAACAAAAAAAGATTATTGGTAAAATAAAAATGTCTTGAAAATTTAGACATTTGATCTAAATTAGGCAGGTCAGATATTAGGTTTGCTAAATGCTTTAAGGTCATAAATTGCTTCTTTGACTTTTAAAAATTATTCAATTTACCTACTTTGGAGCATTAGATTCTAGAAAGGCTTGGGGACATGTGGATAGCCATGCCCCCTGTGATGCTGGAAAGAGTCAGCCCTTACCTGCACTTCTGTCTGATGTCTTAGGCTTCACACCTAGTACATAAAAATGTAACATGTAATTGAGACTACTGAAGAAACAGTTTTACATGCAAGGTGTATAAACAAAGTGAAATGTGTTTTGGTAAAAGATTATAAGGAGTCATGGGAATTTTTTTTGGCTTTGCCTAAAGCATTAAAACATTAAGTTAGATAACATAAAGCTGAAAGTTTAAGCAAGTTGTGGAAGGTTTGTGAAAAGTTAATCTTGTAAAAGGAATTCTGCATGTGAACATATTGGCTAAGGTTAAAGCGGTATTATTCAGTTTTTCTGTAAATTGAGCATTGGAATAAAAGCAGAACAGGTTTCTCTTAGAGCAGACCTACTCTTTAACACAAATTGTAAAGGTTATAAAAAAAGATTTATGAGAATCTTACCTTATGGTCAAACTGATTAACATGAAATACATTTGTCTATAAGGTTTTGTTAAGAATTGGGTTTAACATCAATAATGCAACAGTGAAATTTGGCTTATTTGGTATAAAAATCATATAGGAAGCACTGTCAAATATGAAATGGTGTTTGGTTTTCTTTGTGCTGTATTTGTATAAATATGTTATTGGTATGTGTTCCAAAATTATGGGAAACTCTATAATTCTCGTACAACTTTGTGTATGTTATTAGTAGTTATAATTGTTAAGTAAATTGTTCTATGCCACAGAAATAACCAAAATTCCTAGTCAATTGTGGCTTTAATAGAGGCCCGAAGACGTTTTGTCATTCACAGACAATTGCTGTCTTGTTTTGGTCCTCTTAAAAAGGTAGTTTTATAATCAACTATAGAACTCTTAACAGGTGCTCTTGAATGCAGATTTCTGATAACTTTGGAGACTGTGACATTAGAATAGAGAAAAACATTCAGAACTCTCATGTACAGCTGAAATGTTCATGAATACCAAGCAGAACAGGAGTTAATGGCATGGAATAATCTTTTTGACTTTTTGGTTAAAACATTGCTGATCCTTTGTTTTATTTTTCAGAGTCAAGAAAACTTTTAAGCTATTTACAGCTTGTAGCAATTGAGTAAAGTATATTCCTGTGAACAAAATTTGGAGCATACCTGATTTCTCCAAAATTTGGAAGTTATTTGTGAGTATTCTTAATTTATGGCAATATAGTAATTTACATAAGTGCAATAAGAATCTGTTTTCTTTTGCAACAGGACACAATTTGATAAATTGATTATTTTACCAAGGCTTTGACTGGAATGGTGTGCTTTCCTTTAAGGAATCAAATTTGACTTATAAAGTCAATAAAAGCCCCTTGGAAAAACTGGCCTCATATCTTGTCTACACAGTCCATTTGCAGGGTTCCTGACCTGTGGTAGCTTCCAGGTAGCTGGGATTACAGGCATGCACCATCACACCCGGCTAATTTTGTATTTTTAGTAGAGACAGGGTTTCACCATGTTAGCCAGGTTGTTCTTGAACTCCTGACCTCAGGTGATCCGCCTGCCTCAGCCTTATAAGCTTGTTGGCTGCTTCTGATTGGTTAAGTTCAATTTCTGTTTTTCTTTAATATAAGCATTTACAAGAAATAGCTCAAGTTCAGTTTTACTTATGTTTGTAAATCAAGCAAGGCTTAGGTCACTTATGATGCCGAACTCGTTTTAACTGCTCGTGGATTCTTCAGGCCTGACCTCCATTTCAATCTAACACATACTAGATTCCCTTCTTCCTAAGGAGCTAGGACTTTATTTTGCAGATTCTGGAGGAGAGGGAGCATGGAAGCTGAGTTTTAGTGTAACAACCTTGACAGGCATATAAAGGACCCCTAGTGTCTTCCTTGAGGCATGACAGCATGTAGCCACATGATCAATCTAAGACAGGCTGCAGAGGAACTCTGCCTCTCTGAAGTGATGGTGCCCAAAAAACGGGATGGGCTTTACTGAAGGCTGCCTCAGCACCTGAGCCACCGGCCCCCCATGCTGCTCCTCCAGCCTCAGGTTTTTTGTGTTTTTTTTTTTTGAGACAGAGTCTTGCTCTGTCACCCAGGCTGGAGTGCAGTGGTACGATCTTGGCTCACTGCAACCTCCATCTCCCGGGTTCAAGTGGTTCTCCTGCCTCAGCCTCCTGAGTTCCTGGGATTACAGGTGTGTGCCACCATACCCAGCTAATTTTTGTATTTTTAGTAGAGACAGGGTTTCTCCATGTTGGTCAGGCTGGTCTCGAACTCTTGACCTCCAGTAATTCACCTGTCCTGGCCTCCCAAAGTACTAGGATTACAGGCCACCACGCCTGACCCAGCCTCACCTTTTTATAGCAAGCCCCACTCTCAGCACCAACTGGTCTCCTTTGAGAAGTGGTGGTGCACTCATATTTCCAGGATGGCCAGATGCAATTTGATGGTGGAAGTGAGATGGTTGCAAAAAATCCAAAGGCCCCAGACTCCCTCCCCCATTTTGACTCCACTGCACCAAGTTCTGAACCCTAATTTGCCGAAGAGACTTCTGGCCACAGAGCATCACCAAAATGCAAGTCAAAGGGGCCAACCTAAGGTCTGAACGTCTGCCAGGGAATTATATAGTACAGGGGTGGCCAGGCTCCCAAATTACAGGGCTGCCAGGCTAGCTGGTGATTGGGGTGGATAAAAATAAGCCCTGGCCAAGGTTGGGCGGTGAAGGGGCATCTCCTCTTGGAGAACAGGGCTGGCTACAGACGTGGCCTTAGCAGGACATGGGTGGCAGGGTCACTCCTCTCTCTCTGTCTTGCGTCTCTGCCATTGACAGTCACTTGTCCACAGACAATCAAAGAGAGAGGATATAACACGTTAACATTAGTTATTTCTCTTTTCTTCCATCTTTGGGGACTAATTAAAAAACATCTTGGGAAAATATTTTGGGGCCCATTTATAAAGCTTACAATATTGTGTTTTATTCTTAGTATCTTTACTTTTAAAATATGCCATTCCATCTTTGTGAAGATACCAGGAGAAAAAAAAAATTAAAGTGTGCTAGAAGGGCCAGGCATGGTTGCTCGCGCCTGTAGTCCTAGCATTTTAGGAGCTGGCAACACAGGGAGACCCCCTCTCTACATGAAAAAACATTAACCAGATGTGGTGGCTCCTGTTTGTAGTCCTAGCTACTTGGAAGGCTGAGGTAGGAGGATCGCTTTAGCCTGGGAGGTCAAGGCTGAGGTGAGCCGAGATCATGTCACTGCACTCTAGTCTGGGTGACAGAGATACCCTGTCTCTGAAACAAAACAAGTAGAATGTGCCAAAAGGGCAGAATTGTGTTCAGAGCTGGCTACCATTGTGTGAAATGGATTGGGAGAAATATATTACTATCTTTTTATATAGAAGCATGGATTATGCCCAGAAGAATTATATAGAAATTAATATGCTAGTTGCTTCCAGGAAGGGGAATTGGGTGACTGGGGCCAGAGGTGGGTAGAAAATATTTATGTTTTTCTTTTGCTTACTGAAGACGGTCTCAAAAGACTCCCAAAAGGTTGAGAGGGTGTCATGGAGGCATGCCTTGGACACAGCAATTTCATTTCTAGAAATTTGTCCCCAGAGATAACTGGTGAAGTGCACAAAGATGCACAAAGGGGCTGGGCATGGTGGCTCATGTCTGTATTCCCAGCACTTTGGGAGGCTGAGGTGGGAGGATTGCCCAAGGCCAGAAGTTCAAGACCAGCCTGGACAAGATAGTGAGACCATGTCTCTATTAATAAATAAATAAATAATGAAAAAGAACTGCACAAAGTGTTTTACACAGTATTGTTTGTGTACTGAACTGGAACTAGGAAAAGAAATTATACATATCTATGGAAAACTATGTAGCTATTAAAAAGGACAATGTAGATCTATAAACCTGGACCCCAAAAGACATCCATGTCATTGCTGAGGGAAAATACACACTGTAAAGCCACATGAGCTGTATGGCTCCATTTGTGTGAAACCATGTGCATGTGTCACATGGTCAATACCTGAGAAGATGATCACACAAGGGCAAGAGTAACTTCTGGCTCCCAGGAATGGCAGAGTCATTTATCTGCCATTGGCAGATGGACAAATCTGGTAATAACAATTACAGCTCTGGGGCCGGGTGTGGTGGCTCACGCCTGTAATCTCCAGCACTTTGGGAAGCCGAGGTGGGTGGATCACCTGAGGTCAGGAGTTCAAGACCAACCTGACCAACATGGAGAAACCCCATCTCTACTAAAAATACAAAAAATTAGCCAGGCATGGCGGCGCATGCCTGTAATCCCAGCTACTTAGAAGGCTGAGGCAGGAGAATTGCTTGAACCTGGGAGGGAGAGGTTGCAGTGAGCCAAAATCGTGCCATTGCACTCCAGCCTGGGCAACAAGAGTGAAACTCCATCTCAACAACAACAACAACAACAACAAAAACAACAACAATTACAGCTCTGGACGCAATAGAAAAAAACAACCGTTTGAAGGCACTGGAGAACAGCACAGAGCAGGAGAGTGGAGTGGATGTGACTCTTGAAAGAAGGGGGTCGTGGGCTGACATTCATGTTTCTCCAGTTTCTCCCTCTGGTATCCAGAGGATGAAAGCCACTGGACACTGGCTTGAGGGATCAGAGGTCAGAGTGTTACAGTAGGTAGTTAGCGAGACATCAACAGGGCAGTAGAGGGCCCCCCAACACCAGGAATGTCAGGCAACCGTCAGTTGATGGTCAGGCTGTTGTTAACTGTCTCTCTAAAATAATAAGTGGTTGCAGCCAGTGCCAGGGAAAGGCAGTCTCCTAATAGATAGAGACACCTGAAGCAGCTTCTGGGTAAGATCTCAGGAGTTGGGTGAGTGGGCTCCAGCATGCGCACTAAGAGGCAAAATGGTGGAGTTTAACTGGTATGTAAACTTCCTCTAGGAATACTCACTGGTAAGGGAAGAACGCCTCAAGTGAGCACGTGCCCAACTTCAGTACACACACTGAGCATGCTCCCTCCCAAGTGCTGTCAGCCCACTGTGCATGCAGACAGCCCACCCCAAGGGAAGAATCAGGGGAGAAATAATGCAAAACCACGGAAGTGTGCCAACATACAAAATCCCAAGTCAGAGGTCGAGCCGTGCACTTGACTCTCTCAAGTTGCCTGCTTGGCCCTCTTCCAAGTGTACTTTACTTCCTTTCATTCTTGCTCTAAAATTTTTTAATAAATTTTGATCCTGCTCTAAAACATGCCTTGGTCTCTCACTCTGCCTTATGCCCCTTGGTTGAATTCTGTCCTCTGAGGAGGCAAGGATTGAGGTTGCTGCAGACCCGTGCAGATGACCATACAGATTCACTGCCTCTAACCTACTCTGGTGCCACATGACTCGGAGACATCCCTAGTGGTAACAGGAGTTAAGGGCAGGTTCAGCAGCTAGGGATGGAGGGAGGAAATCCCAGCAGAGTAGGAGCCATGATTGGGGCTGGGGAGGGGGAGAGCAACATCTGCCTAAGAACACCCTAAGATTCTTTGCCAACTCCTGACCTGCACATGTGCTGGGCGAGACTCTCAGGAGGCCAGGGGGATTAAGAATCCCATGGAAATCCTAGAATAGCCAGATACAATTCTAAAATAAAAAAATCTATTGGGCTGGGTGCAGTGGTTCACACCTGTAATCCCAGCACTTTGGGAGGCCAAGGCAAGCAGATCACCTGAGGTCAGGAGTTCGAGATCAGTCTGGCCAACATGGTGAAACCCTCTCTCTACTGAAAATACAAAAATTAGCCAGGCGGTGGTGTGTGCCTGTAATCCCAGCTACTCTGAAGGCTGAGGCAGGGGAATCACTTGAACCCAGGAGGCAGAGGTTGCAGTGAGCCGAGATTGCACCACTGCACTCCACCCTGGGCAACAGAGTGAGACTCTGTCTCCAACAACAACAACAAAAATCTATTGAAAGAGGGCTGGGCATGGTGGCTCATGCCTGTGACCTCAGTTTAACTGTGAGAGGTTCGTTTCCCAAAGCACACAGCATGTCAATACAACAAGACCCCAGGCTGCAGAAGAGAAAGAGGTTTAATCATAGGGTCACCAAACAAAGAAATGGGAGGAAACCTCAAATCCATCTCCCTGAGGAGCCTGGGGCTAGGGTTCCTAAGGGTTTTGGAGTGGGCTGAAGTGTGGCGATCACTGATTGGTGGAAAAGTGCAGGGTGAAGTCATGGGACTGGAAGAGGAAGCAGCTGTATTCCCATGCTGATCCCATTCCTCTGTGGGGTGTCCAAACTGGCTGCTGGAATTTGGCGTCTGAAAAACATCTGAAGTGATCCTTCAAGAAAAGCCTTATGATTCTTATATCAGAGACCCTGTCTATGGGAACAATGGGGATGCAATCGGTCAGGATCTCATGCTGACTTCTAGAAACAAGGAAGTGGGTGAAAGTGTAGCCTGATTAATGCTTAATTGTAACTGTATTTCTGTCTAGAACCCAGCATGCAATGCTTGTCAACTCTTCACCAGCACTTTGGGAAGCCAAGGCAGGAGGATCACTTGAGCCCAGGAGGTCAAGGCTGCAGCGAGCTATGACTGCACCACTGCACTTCAGCCTGTGTGACAGAACAAGACCCTGTCTCTAAGAAAATTTTAAAAATCTACTAAAAGAGGCTGGGCACGGTGGCTCATGCCTGTAATCCTAGCACTTTGGGAGGCCCAGGTGGGCGGATCAGCTGAGGTCAGGAGCTCAAGACTGGCCTGACCAAAATGGCGAAACCCTGTCTCTACCGAAAATATGAAAAAATTAGCTGAGTGTGGTGATGGGCACCTGTAATCCCAGCTACTTGGGAGGCTGAGGCAGGAGAATTGTTTGAACCTGGGAGGCAGAGGTTGCAGAGAGCCAAGATCACACCACTGCACTCCAGCCTGGGCAACAGAGTGAGATTCTGCCTCAAAAAAATAAAAATAAAAATAAAAATCTACTAAAAGAAATTAATATTTTGTGCTTTTGTTATCTTTCACTTATAAATATTTTCTAATTTCCCTTGTGATTTTTTCCATGGCCCAGAGAATATGTATTTAGAAGTCTTGCTTACTTTGAGGGTGTTTCTGGATATCATACTGGTATTGATTTCTAAAAGAATTGTTTAAATTCCATTGCATCAAAGAACATACTCTGTATTGTTTCAATCCTGTTAAGTTTATTGAGACTCATTTTATGGTCCAACATACAGTTTGTCTTTTTTTTTTTTTTTTTTTTGAGACAGGGTCTCACTCTGTCCCCCAGGCTGTCCCCCAGCCTTGACCTCCCAGGTTCAAGTGATTCTCCCACCTTAGCCTCCTGAGTGGCTGGGACTACAAGTGTGCTCCACTACTTCCAGTTAATTTTTTATATTTTCTGAAGAGATGGGGTTTTGCCATATTACCCAGGCTGGTCTTGAATGCCTGGGTTCAAGCAATCTGCCCACCTCGTCCTCCCAAAGTGCTGAGATTACAGATATGAGCTGCTGTGCCTGGTCCATATGGTTTATCTTGACCAGCATTCCTTGGGTATTCTAGAAGAATGTGTATTCTACTGTTGGTGAGTATTGTGTTCTACATATTTCTGTCTCCTGCATGGCCAGCCCCACGTCAATTAGATCTGAGTTCCAGGAGGAGGGAGGCAGAAGACGAGTTTGCAGCCGTATCAGGAAAGCAAAGACTTTCCTGGGATTCCTCAGTAGCTTTCTTGGTCATAATTGTGTCACATGGCCACTGCTAGCTGCAAGGGCTTGAGAAAAGGTGAGTTTATAGTTTTCTAAGATCCTACTTGATCCAACTTGAATATGTGATGAGTGGCCCAACCCATAACACCTGCCACATTGTGTTAGTGAAACCACCTTTGCAAAATTATGACAGTGAGAGAACTCTGACATAGCAGACTCCATCTTCCCTCTAACCTCCAAGCTGTCCTTGGTCATTCCTGGGCATAGGCCAAGCTGACTTTGGGAGGAATTTAGTTTTTAGTTTAAGCCAAGGATGGTAATAGCCCTTCCCAAAACTAAAGCACCTTTGTAAAGCTAATAAAAGTCCACAAAGTTAGGGTTATGAGAAGGGCCTGAACTCTGCTAAGATGAAGGCTCAGTAAATTATTATCAGTATTGTTCCGGATGTCACAGATTTGTGACTTCCTCAATTACTCCTATAAATAACAACACTATTGTAGAACCGAAGATTGGCCTTTTGAGATGTCTTTTCAGACTTTTGCATTTCTGATGATCAACTGACCCCACCTGGATCACCGACTCGTGACTCAACTGGTCCTGTGGCCCCCACCCAGAGGACTTGGAGCACGAGGACAATTTTCCACACCCCTGTGATTTCACCCCAACCAATCAATATTCCCCCTCCTCCAGCCCCCTGCCCACCAAACTGTCCTTGAAAAACCCTAACCTCTGAGCCTTTGGGGAGACTGATTTTAGTAATAACTCCTTCTTCCACGTAGCTACCTTCTTTCTCTACTGCAGTACCATGGTCTCAATGAATTGGTTTTTGTTCGTACAGCAAGCAGGAGGAACCCGTCGGCTAATCATATCTAAGTCACATCTAACCCTCACACCTTTGCACGTGTTGTTTCCTGTGCTGGGAACACCTTTGTCTCTGCCATGAACATACCCAAACTTCAGGCTCATCCTAGATAGTACCTCCTCCATGAGGCCTTCCTGGCTCCCCAGTAATTTTTCTCTGTCTTTCTTTCTGTCTGTCTTTCTTCTTTCTTCCTTTCTGCCTTTCTGTCTTTTCTTTCTCTTTTCTTTTCTTTTTTTGACGGAGTTTTGCTCTTGTTGCCCAGGCTGGTGCAGTGGTGCGATCTCGGCTCACTGCAACCTCTGCCTCACAGGTTCAAGTGATTCTCCTGCCTCAGGCTCTTGAGTTGCTGGGATTACAGGCACCCACCACCATGCCCAGCTAATTTTTGTATTTTTTAGTAGAGACAGGGTTTCACCATGTTGGCCAGGCTGGTCTTGAACTCCTGACCTCATGATCTGCCTGCATTGGCCTCCCAAAGTGCTGGGATTACAGGCGTGAGCCACGGGTCTCAAGAATAACTTCTTTTTTTAATCTGGAGGCTTGCAGCCCTTTGTGCACACCTGTTCTTCTTCAATGAATACCTGTATGCCCCCAACCCAGATTTCACCAATTCTTCACATTTTAGCATGTTTTCTCCCTCCCATCCCCATCCTTTTAATCCCTGTCCCTGTGTCTCTATTTTCTTTTGTTTTTGTTTTTTGAGATGGTGTTTCCCTCTTGTTGCCCAGGCTGGAGTGCAATGGCATGATCTTGGCTCACTGCAAACTCCGCCTTCTGGGTTCAGGCGATTCTCCTGCCTCAGCCTCCCGAGCAGCTGGGATTACAGGCATGCACCACCATACCCAGCTAATTTTTATATTTTTAGTAGAGACGGGTTTTCTCCATGTTGGTCAGGCTGGTCTCAAACTCCCGACCTCAGGTGATCCACCTGCCTTGGCCTCCCAAAGTGCTGGGATTACAGGCATGAGCCACCGCGCCCGGCCTCTGTAGCCCTTCACCCATAAACACGAAGGTGTACATCTCTCTTTTTTTTTTTTTTTTTTTTTTGAGATAGAGTCTCGCTCTGTCGCCCAGGCTGGAGTGCAGTGGCACGATCTCGGCTCACTGCAACCTCCGCCTCCCGGGTTCACACCATTCTCCTGCCTCAGCCACCAGAGCACCTGGGACTACAGGCGCCCGCCACCGCGCCCAGCTAATTTTTTGTATTTTTAGTAGAGACGGGGTTTCACTGTGTTAGCCAGGATGGTCTCGATCTCCTGACCTTGTGATCCACCCGCCTTGGCCTCCCAAAGTGCTGGGATTACAGGTGTGAGCCACTGTGCCCGGCCTGGTGTACATCTCCTAAGAACAAAGATAACCTACGGAATCACAGAATCGTCATGACACCTGAGAAAAACATTAATTCAACAAGATAAGCAAACATGCAGTCCGCAGAACATTCACATTTCTTCAACTCTTCCCTTAAGTTGTCTTTTTAATTTCCTGATCCAGGATCCAATCAGATTTCCTGGCTGCATTTGGTTGTTATGTCTCTCTGGTCTGGATTAGACTGAAACCATCTGCCAAGCCTGTGTGTTGTGGGGGTGACTTTGCTGGGTCTCAGGGCCCTTATTGATACTCCCTCTGGTACACAACATACTCAAGTTTTGGTTGTGATCGTTCCTGAGCACCTTAGTTTGGGTTTGTTACCTGGAAAAAAAAACCCAGGGTTTGTTTATCAATAGGCATTTTATTACTAGGCATGAGTAAGGACGCTGGGAGGATTCTCTAAAGCAGTTTCTCTTCCAGGGAGAGTGACAGGAAGGTTTTATCAGGTGAGGAGAGGGAAGAGGGTGTGTGGTCGTGTGTAGAGGCGGGTCCCCAGTGGTGTAGATGCAGTGAGCCATCACGCCAGCACCTGGGCCGCATGCGATGGTGATGAAGCCATCTCTCCTCCTGAGTGGAGACTGTAGCAGGCTCATGAGGAGAGGTCACTTGGGTTCATCTGTAAGTTGAGGGCTCTGTCAGGAGCTGACTTTTTTTTTCTTGAGACGGAGTCTTGCTCCGTTGCTGAGGCTGGAGTGCAGTGGCGCAATCTCAGCTCACTGCAACCTCTGTCTCGCGGGTTCACGCCATTCTCCTGCCTCAGCCTCCCGAGTAGCTGGGACTACAGGCGCCCGCCACCACGCCCGGCTAATTTTTTGTATTTTTAGTAGAGACGAGGTTTCACCGTGTTCGCCAGGATGGTCTCGATCTCGACCTCATGATCCGCCCGCCTCGGCCTCCCAAAGTGCTGGGATTACAGGTGTGAGCCACCGCGCCCAGCCTTTTTTTGGTGTGTGTGACAAGATCTTACTCTGTTGCCCAGGCTGGAATGCAGTGGCACGATCTTGGCTCACGGCAACCTCTGCCTCCCAGGCTCAAGGCTCAAACAATCCTCCCATCTCAGCCTCGCGAATAGCTGGAACTAATTAATTAGCCACCACACCCAGCTAATTTTTGTATTTTGTATTTTTATTTTTTGAGACAGAGTCTTGCTCTATCACCAGGCTGGAGTGCAGTGGCATGATCTTGGCTCACTGCAACCTCAAGCCCCACTTCCTGGGTTCAAGCAATTCTCCTGCACGCCACCACACCCAGCTAATTTTTGTATTTTTAGTGGAGACGGGGTTTCACCTTGTTGGCCAGGGTGGTCTCGATCTCTTGACCTCAAGTGATCTGCCTTCCTCGGCCTCCCAAAGTGCCTGGATTACAGATGTAAGCCACTGTGCCCAGCCAATTTTTGTATCTTTTGTAGAGACAGGGTTTCACCATGTTCCCAGGCTGGTCTCGAACCCCTGGCCTCATGTGATCTGCCTGCCTTGGCCTCCCAAAGTGCTGGGATTACAGGCATGAGCCACCACGCCTGGCCAGGAGCTGATTTTAACCAAGTAGGTGAGTGCATTCCACACGGGGTTTAGGAAGAAACAGGCTGCAGGGCAGGAGGCTATAAAACAAGTGGATTGTTCAAGTTGATTAAATTTGTATGACCCTGGAGACCCTTACAGCTTCCCCTGGAAGCAGAGCCTCAGACAAGGACTTGGGTGCAAGAGTTTATCGGGGTCCTCCCAGGAAGCAGGGGTGAGGAAGGGAGGGACTGCCACAGGTACAGTGGAAATGCTGACAAAAGGTGTGTGATTGAGGTTGCTTGTCTCATACAGAAGTCATCCCAGAATGGTCCATCCCGAACCCCTGGCTGGGGTCAAGCGATCCTCCTGCTTTAGCCTCCTGAGTAGTGCAATTGCAGGCACAAGGCATCACACCTGGCCCAGAATGGTCCATCTCAGGGTGGGAGGCTGGGGTTCCTCCCCTGGCTCCTCCCCGCACTGGCTGTGGATGGCCTGGAGGTCAGCTTCCCCACCCTACCAGGCTGTGCTTGCCCAGGGGCCCAGCAAGATTCTGTGGCTTTTGAGAAAGTCCTGGGACAGAGGAGTGGAGGGCCACAGAGGGAGTCTTGCTCTGTTGCTGAGGCTGGAGTGCAGTGGCACAATCTTGGCTCACTGCAACCTCTGTCTCGTGGGTTCACACCATTCTCCTGTCTCAGCCTCCTGAGTAGCTGGGACTACAGGTGCCCACCACCACGCCCGGCTAATTTTTTGTATTTTTAGTAGAGACGAGGTTTCACCGTGTTAGCCAGGATGGTCTCAATCTCCTGACCTTGTGATCTGTCCGTCTCGGCCTCCCAAAGTGCTGGGATTACAGGTGTGAGCAACCGCGCCCAGCCTTGAATGAAGGTCTTAATTAAGCTGCTCAACTGCCTTCTGGGTCCATTTACAGTGGTCCACTACAACTGTGGTTGTCATCAGGGGCTGAAGGGGTGCGACAGGGTCATTAAAAGCATCTGCTTAGGTGCCTTACCACCCAAATCAAGTAAAAGCTCTGGAAGGCACAGAGGAACAACGCTGTCTTGCCCTTCAAGGCTGGTGCTTGCCTGGAGAAGGGCCCAGGTGTACGCATGAGCCCTTGTTCTCTGTGGGTCTGTGCGCCCCAAATGGATTCAGAACTCAGGAGAGGAGAGAGGGTGTCCTATGCTTCTCTTCGCTCCTCCATCCTCCTGACAAAAGAGGAGGCACAGGTGAGCCCAATCGCACTGTGTTCAAGGAAGAGGTGCTCCTGAGGGTTGATTGGGCTCCAGAAGGCAGGTGGAGAGGGTGTAGGGGCTGGGCTGGAAGGAGCTGAAGGCCAAGTCCAAAGGGAGGCAGCAGGGCCTTCTTGGTGGGAGAATCACTGCAGCAGGACAGCACCTGCTTCACGCTGGGTGTGGTGAGAATTGGTGGCTATAGGGTTCTTCCCTGAAGGAGTTGGAGCCAGAGAGGCCTGGCTAGCCTCCCAGGTCCTGAGAAATCTGGCCAGGGTAATAGGCAGTTCTGTGTCCACTGTATTTATTTTCTGTTGCTGCTGTAACAAATAATCCCAAACTTTGTGGTTTAAAACAACATAAATTGGCTGGGCGCAGTGGCTCACGCCTATAATCCCAGCACTTTGGGAGGCTGAGGTGGGTGGATCACAAGGTCAGGAGATCGAGACCATCCTGGCTAACACAGTGAAACCCCGTCTCTACTAAAAATACAAAAAATTAGGCGGGCGCGGTGGCGGGCGCCTGCAGTCCCAGCTACTCGGGAGGCTGAGGCAGGAGAATGGTGTGAACCTGGGAGGCAGAGCTTGCAGTGAGCCAAGATTGCGCCACTGCACTCCAGCCTCGGCAACAAAGCCAGACTCTGTCTCAAAAAAAAAAAAAAAGAAAAGAAAAAAAATAAAACAACATTAATTATCTTACAGTTCTAAAGACCAGAAGTTCAACACGGGTCTCACTGAGCTAAAATCCAGGTGTTGGACAGGGCTGTGCTCCTGGAGGCTCTAGGGGAGAGGCCATTTTTTTGCCTTTTCCCAGTTCTAGAGGCTGCTCATGTTCCTTGGCCCACGGCCTCTTCTTCCATGTTCAAAGCCAGCAACTTCACCTCTCTCTGACCACAGCTGGGAAGGGTTATCAGCTTTTAAGGACTTGTGTGATTAGTTTGGGCCCACCCAGTTAATCCAGTATTATCTCCACATGTTAAGGTCCTTCACCTTAATCACATCTGCAAAGCCCTTTGCCCCTGAGGTAACACAGTCCCAGGTTCTTGGGATGAGGAAGTGGAGCTCCCAGGATCCACACCTGCCTCCCTTGGCCTCCTCCCTGCCTGCTGGGGCTGATGTGTTTCCACCCGGGCAACCTTGGGCCTTGCAAAGTAGGGAAGAGCAGCTATTTTTTTTTTTTTTTGAGATGGAGTCTCGCTCTGTTGCCCAGACTGGAGTGCAGTGGCGTGATCTTGGCTCACTGCAAGCTCTGCCTTCCGGGTTCACGCCATTCTCCTGCCTCAGCCTCCTGAGTAGCTGGGACTACAGGCACCCGCCACCACACCTGGCTAATTTTTTGTATTTTTAGTAGAGATGGGGTTTCACCATGTTAGCCAGGATGGTCTCGATCTCCTGACCTCGTGATCTGCTCACCTCGGCCTCCTGAGAGCAGCTATTTTTAAAGGCAGAAAACATTTTACATCCAGGGCTGGGGAGCCTGGGGAGCAGGCATTCTCACCCTCTGTGTATGGGAGTGTAAATTTAGGAGAGTAAGTTGACAACAGGTACTAACATTTTAAATCCACTTCCCTCTGAATTAGCCATCCCACTTCCAGAAGTTGACCCTATAGAAATAAAGCATGACAATGTCAGTTAGAGATTGATACAAATATATAGTTACAGGTGTAGATGTTAATGTTTTCTGTAATCTTGTAATGCAGAAAACTGAAAGTATGCAGCCATAAAAAAGAATGAGATCAGCTGGGCGAGGTGCCTCATGCCTGTAATCCCAGCACTTTGGGAGGCCAAGACAGGTGGATTACCTGAGGTTGGGAGTTCGAGACCAGTCAGACCAACATGGAGAAACCCTATCTCTACTAAAAATACAAAATTACCTGGGTGTGGTGGCGCATGCCTCTAATCCCAGCTACTCAGGAGACTGAGACAGGAGAATCGCTTGAACCTGGGAGGTGGAGGTTGCAGTGAGCTGAGATGGCACCATTGCACTTGCAGCCTGGGCAAAAAGAGCGAAACTCTGTCTCAAAAAAAAAAAAAAAAAAAAAAAAAAAAAAAGAATGAGATCATATCCTTTGCGGGAACACGGATGGAGCTAGAGGCCATTATCTCTAGGAAACTAAATCAGGAACAGAACAACAAATACTGCATGTTCTCACTTGTGAGTGGGAGCTAAATGACGAGAACACATACACACATAGAGGGGAACAAGAGACACTGGGGCCCACTAGAGGGTGGAGACTGGGAGGAAGGAGAGGATCAGGAAAAAGTAAATACCGGGTATGAGGCTTAGTACCTGGGTCGTGAAATAATCTGTACACCAAACCCCTGTGACACGAGTTTACCGATATAACAAACCTGCACATGGACCCCAAGCCTAAAATAAAGGTTTTTTTTAAAAATAAGAAAACTGAAAGTAATATCTATCGATATTTATGTCTATGTTTATATGTATAGCTATATATCAATTGTGAACTGAGTGAATAAATTATGCTATGTCCACGCAATGAAATTCTATGCAGTCATTGGAAAAGGATAAAGTAAATCTATCAATACCGAGCTGAAAAAAAATCCATAGTATATTACTGAGTGAAAAAAATACAGATCAATATTAAGAGCATAATCCCATTGAAAAAAATTTTTTGAAATGGGGGTCTCACTGTGTTGCCCAGGCTGGTCTCAAACTCCTGAGCTCTAGCGGTCCTCCTGCCTCAGCCTCTCAAGTAGCTGGGACTACAGGTGTGCATCCCCACACCTGGCTCTATAATCCCATTTTTTTTTCTGAGATGGAGTCTTGCTTGATCACCTAGGCTGGAGTGCAGTGGCACGATCTCTGCTCACTGCAACCTCCACCTCCCAGCTTCAAACAATTCTCCTGCCTCAGCTTCCCAAGTAGCTAGAATTATAGGCATGCGCCACCACACCCAGCTAATTTTTGTATTTTTAGTAGAGACAGGGTTTCACCATGTTGGCCAGGCTGGTCTTGAACTCCTGACCGCAGGTGATCCACCCTCCTCGGCCTCCCAAAGTGTTGGGATTATAGGCATGAGCCACTGCACCCGGCCTAATCCCATGTTTAAGAAGGAAAAAATGTATTCTTCTGTAAACTATCTACACATTTACCCGTAAAGTGATGGCTACTTAAACTTGGGGAAAGTTTGGGAAGACTATGCCCCAAACCGGTAACAGAGGTTAGAATGTGGCAGGGGTGGGGGATGGGACGGTGGTGCTGGGAGCTGATGGGTAAAGATGGGCATTTCCCTTCTTACTGGACGATGTGTAGAGTGGTGGGATCTGGGGGTGATTTCTGAACTCTTTTTGTCTGTTTTTCAGCATTAGAGAAAACATTAGGGATGCTTTGCCCGGACCATGGCATGCAGCCCAGATGTGTGTCCAGGAGGGGATGTGAGGTGGGTGCTCATGTGGGGGCTGGGTCTTGGTCACACTGCATGGCTGACAGAGGCTCCATGTCCTGCACTGTCTGGAGAGCAGGCGGAGGGGCCAGTCCAATGGGCCATCAGCCTCTGCCCTACCAGCTCTAGGTGGGCCCTGGAATTGCTCCAAGGCCCCTGAGGGACAGGACAGGAAGAGGGGTTCACGTCCCACTCTGCCCCAACATTTTCTGACAGTCACTCCACCCTCTCTGCCTCAGTCTCTCTCTCTTTAAACAGGAACCACATGGATTGCAAAGGCAAAGTTATGAAATATATACAATATGACCCTACAGTGTAAAACTATATATCAATTTTTATTTTTTTTATTGTTATTATTTTTGAGACAGAGTCTCGTTCTGTCACCCAGGCTGGAGCTTAGTGATGTGATCTCGGCTCACTGTAGCCTGTACCTCCTGGGTTCAAGTGATGCTCCTGCCCTGGCCTCCTGAGTGGCTGGGACTACAGATGTGTGCCACCACGCCCAGCTAATTTTTGTATTTTTAGTAGAGATGGAGTTTTGCCATATTGGCCAGGCTGGTCTTGAACTCTCGACCTCAGGTTATCTGCCTGCCTCAGCCTCCCAAAGTTCTGAGATCACAGGCATGAGCCATTGCACCCGGCACTTGAACTGGGGAGGCAGAGGCTGCAGTCATCCGAGATGGCACCATTGCACTCCAGCCTGGGCAACAGAGCAAGAATCCATCTCAAAAAATAAAAAATAACAATAAAGCCAGGCACGGTGACTCATGCCTGTAATCCCAGCACTTTGGGAGGACGAGGTGGGCAGATCACCTGAGGTTGGGAGTTTGAGACCAGCCTGACCAACATGGAGAAACCCCGTCTCTACTAAAAACAAAAAACAAAAAACAAAAAAAAATTAGTGAGGCATGGTGACACATGCCTGTAATCCCAGCCACTTGGGAGGCTGAGGCAGGAGAATCGCTTGAACCCAGGAGGCAAAGGTTGCGGTGAGCTGAGGTCACGCCATTGCACTCTAGCCTGGGCAACAGGAGCAAAACTCCGTCTTAAAAAATAAATAAATAAAATAAAATAAAATAAAATAAAATAAAATGTATACACATGGAGAAAAAAAACTAGATGTCTATTTTCCAAGATATTCTCAGTGGTTCTCTCTGAGGAGCAAGATTAGGGGCGACAGTTCTTTCTGCTTTCCAACAGTGAACATTTAATTGATGCTATTGTTTTTCAACTGTCTGATCCAAAGGAACTCACAGGGCTGCTGCTTTGGGAAAATGTGTAAGGGGTTCTGCAAATGGCAGACGGAGGGAGGGAAGATGGGAATGGGGAGGGAAGACGGGAATGGGGAGGGAAGACGGGAATGGGGAGGGAGAGAGGGAGGGCAAGCAGGGCAAACTGTAACAGCCACACATCTGCCGCCCCCCATCCCCTGTCATATTCAAGAAAAAGAGCAAATGACAAAATAATCTCAAGGGTATTCGAGGGACTTGTTCACCAAAGCCACTTCCAGGGATGCCCGGGGATCGGGGACGGAGGGCATCTGTGCCATCCCCTCCTTCCCCAGGCCAGCTGCACCCAACCACCACCCCAGGCTCAGCAGCTGCGGCGGATCATGGACTCCAGGGAGGACTGGCTAGCAAAGCGTTTGGGCCGAGTCCCCAGGAGTTGGTTTGCAAGAGCACCTATGCCCCCCAGGCTACCATGCTGGGTCACTGTGTGCACGCTACAGTAGCGTGACCACCTGTTCATGTCTGTCCAGATTCTCCATTAGACTGGAAAGCCTGGAAACAGAGCGAGAGTCCTGCTCCTGGCTACCTGCGCAGGGTCCTGAACAGGCCTGGGCAACGACAGGCTCCCAAGAAGTGTTTGTTGAATGAATGTGTGATTCATACCCATTATCTGTCTCTGAGTGGTGACATGACTTGTCCAAGGTCACTCAAAATCACTCAGCCAGCTGGGAGGCAGGGCACACGACCTATTGAGACATCAGCTGGGGCAGCCAAGGGCGTGCTGACATCACCCCTCCCCTAACCCCAGGCTGCACAGCTCATGGCTCCAAAAGAGACCCCTTCCCCCCTCTTGAGGGGAGGAGAGGGGAAGAGTGGGGAGGACTTTGTCTTGCATCACCAGCTCAACCACAGCAGGATAGGGCACTAGTCAGAGACCCCACTTCCAGGCCCTAGCTCCCAGATGACATTTCTATACACACCCTCGGCAGGAAGAGAACCTGTTGCCTTGAAGGGAAGGAGCCAGTCCTGGCAGTGTTCACCCCTTGCTAACTGAAGAGCCCTTGGGCCCTGAATAACCAGCAGCGATGCCCAGGAGCTACGTCGAGGGCCTCAGTGAGCCTCTGAGACTTGCTGGCTTCAGGTAAGACTCAGCACATTCCCAGCTGTGGTGGCTGTGGGGTGAGGCTCCTTCCACTTGAGCAAAGCAGAGTGAAAAGCAAAGGGGACTTTGTCTTACACTTTAGGTACCAGCACAGCCACAGAGGGGTAGAGCGCCAAGTGGACTCTTGGGGTCCCCAATTCCAGGACTTGACTCTTGGGTGGCATTTCTGGGCCTACTCTGGGCCAAAGAGGAGCCCACTGCCCTGAAGGGTGAGTCCCAGGCTAGGCAGCATTCACCACAAGCTGACTGAAGAGCTTTTGGGCCTTAAGGGAACTCTGGCAGAACTCCCTGTGGGGCTGTGGTGGTGGTGGCCACAGGGTGAGGCTCCTCTGCCTTTAGAAAGGGGAGGGAACAGCCGGTAGGGCTGTGTCTTGTGGTTTGAGTGCCAGCTCAGCCACAGTACAATAGAACACCAGGTAGACTTGTAAGGTTTTGGATTCTAGTCCCTGGCTTGCAGATGGCATCTTTGGACCTGCCTGGGGCCTGGGAGACCTCACTGCCCCAGAGGGAAAGACACAGGCCTTGCTGGCTTTGACAACAGCTGATTGCAGAGCCCCAGGCCCTGGAGCAATCATAGGCAGTGGTCAGGGGGTGGTTACAGCAGGCCTTGGGCAAGACCCATTGCTGTCCTGGCTTCGGGTCTGCAGCACTGTCGCAGTGCTGGTGGCCGCAGGGGTGCTTGTGTCACTCTACCCCCAGCTTCAGGTGGCTCAGAACAGAGAGAGAGACTCCATTTATTTGAGAGAAAGTTAGGGAAGAGAACAAGAGTCTCTGCCTGGTAATCCAGAGAATTCGCCCAGATCTTGTCTAAGACCATCAAGGCAGTACCTCTATGAGTCTGCAAGAACCACAGTGTTACTGGTTGTGGGATGCCCCCTAAAGCAGATACAGCTTAGATCACAACACCCAAGTCCTTTCAATATCTGGAAAGTCTTCCTAAGAAGGACGGGTACAGCCAGGCGCAGTGGCTCACCCTGTAATCCCAGCACTTTGGGAGGCTGGGGTGGGTGGATCACCAGGCCAGGAGTTCAAGACCAGCCTGGCCAAGATGGTGAAACCCCATCTCTACTAAAAATACAAAAATTAGCCAGGCGTGATGGCGGGTGCCTGTAATCCTAGCTACTTGGGAGGCTAAGGCAGAGAATTGCCTGAACCTGGGAGGCAGAGGTTGCAGTGAGCCGAGATCGCGCCACTGCACTCCAGCCTGGGTGACAAAGTGAGACTCGATCTCAAAAAAAAAAAAAAAAAAAGACGGGTACAAATAAGGCCAGACAATGAAGACTGCAATAAATGCTGAACTCTTCAATGCCCAGACACCGAAGAACATCTGCTAGCAGCATGACCCAGGAAAACATGACCTCCCCAAATGAACCAAATAAGACACCAGGGACCAATCCTGGAGAAACAGAGCTCTGACCTTTCAGACAGAATTCTGTTTGAGGAAACTCAAAGAAATTCAAAATAACACAGAGAAGGAATTCAGAATTCTATCAGATACATTTAACAAAGGGATTGAAATAATTAAAAAACATCCAGAGCAGAATTTCTGGAGCTGAAAAATGCAATTGGCAAACTGAAGAATGCATCGGAGTCCTTTAATAGCAGAATTGGGCTGGGCGCGGTGGCTCATGCCTGTAATCCCAGCACCTTGGGAGGCCGAGGTGGGTGAATCACCTGAGGTCAGGAGTTGGAGACCAGCCTGGCCAACATGGTGAAACTCCGTCTCTACTAAAAATGCAAAAAGTAGTTGGGCATGGTGGTGGGCACCTGTAATCCCAGCTGCTCGGGAGGCTGAGGCACGAGAATCACTTGAACCTGGGAGGTGGAGGTTGCAGTGAGCTGAGATCTGGCCACTGCATTCCAGCCTGGGCAAGAGAGTGAGACTAAACAACAAAAAGTTAAAAAGTTGCCAAGACAGTATTAAATTGAAACAAAAATCAAGTTGTTTTTTAAAAAAGTTAAAAAGCAGGGGATGCTGGGCACCATGGCTCATGGCTGGAATGTCAATACTTTAGGGGGTCGAAATGAGAGGATCACTTGAGCCCAGGAGTTCGAGACCAGACTGGGCAACACGGTGAGACCCCCCCATCTCCATAAAAAAAAAAAAAAAAAGAAAGAAAAACTTAGCCAGATGTGTTGGCACATGTCTGTAGTCCCAGCTACTCAAGAGCCTGAGGTGGAAGGATCGCTTGAGTCCAGGAGTTTGAGGCTGCAGTGAGCCATGATTGTGTCACTGTACTCCAGCCTGGGTAACAGACTGAGACCCTGTTTCAAAAAAAAAAAAAAAAAAAAAAAGCGAGGGGACTAAGTTAAGATGTAGTTTTGTTTGTTTGTTTGTTTTTGAGACAGAGTCTTGCTCTGTCGGCCAGGCTGGAGAGCAGTGGCACAATCTCGGCTCTCTACAATCTCGGCTCACTGCAACGTCCGTCTCCCAGGCTCAAGCTATTCTCCTCCCTCAGCCTCCTGAGTAGCTAGGATTACAGACACATGCCACCATGCCCAGCTAAGTTTTGTATTTTTAGTATAGACGGGGTCTCACCATGTTGTCCATGCTGGCCTCGAACTCCTGACCTCAAGTGATCTGCCTGCCTTGGCCTCCCAAAGTGCTGGGATTACAGGCATGAGCCACCGTGCCCAGCCAGGAATCACATTTCAACATGAGATTTGGAGGACAAATGTCCAAACCATATCAACCCTTATGCTTCTTTTTGGCTCCCAGGATAAACAAGACCCCTCTCTCAGGTGCCCTTAAAGTACCCCATCCTTTTTCACAGCATCTTACCAAACTTTGGTTTTTTGAGACTAAACTTTTTGTTCCCTCACCAAATTATAAGTCCCATGTGAGAAGGACCTGGGCCCCTTTTGTTTCTCACTGTGTCCTCAGTGAGTAGGACAGTGACTGGCACTTTGTAGGTGCTCAAACATCTTTTCTTGGTTACATGAAAGACTGAATGGCTTTTTTGAGCACCTACTAGAGATGAAAAGTTTTATAGATGTCAACTTTTCCTAAAGCCAAGCACAGTGGTTGCCAGGTTTGGCACCCAATAACTTACTGAGTCCTTGCCATCCAGGTCTGCGTTCTGTCTCTCTGGGTTTAGGGGTCTGTGGTGTGGCCTTCCCTAGGGCTGCTATGAGTTCCTGTGGAGGCAGAGAAGACAAGGCTTAGCCTGCTAGCTGGAGCACTTCAGGCATCATTACTGTGGGCAGCTCTGTGAGGTCACTCCTGCCCCAATCCCTGGGCACCCGGCTGAGTGTGAGGCTTTGAGGACCAACCTAGAGATTAGGAACAGGGTTTTAGACCAGGCATGGTGGCTCATGCCCATAATTCCAGCACTTTGAGAGACCAAGGTGAGAGGGTCACTTGACCCCAGGAGTTGGGGATCAGCCTGGGCAACATAGTGAGTCCCCTTAGCTACACTTAAATTTAAAAAAAATAGAAAAGAAGGAACAGAAAATAGAAAAGAAGCAAATAGAAATAGAAAAGAAAAAGAAAAGCAAATGTAATAGAAATAGAAAAGAAGCAAATACTGTATTCTTCTGCCATCTCGTGGTCAGTACTAGAATAGCAAGGGCAGCTTCCCCACCTCTCTGGTACTATACTGGAAGTGACCGCCAGAGGGCAGTGTTCTCCACATTGTTGCACCCAATAGGGGTCCCACCACCCAAACCCAGCTCTTTAAAAAGTAGATTATTTTTTCTTATCCAAAGTCGATTCATATAAAAAGAAAAAGAAATAAAAAATAAATTATTTTAATGGCTTCATTGCTACATGTTTGTTTTTTTGAAAAGGAGTCTTGCTCTGTCGCCCAGGCTGGAGTGCAGGGGCATGATCGCCCCTCACTGCAACCTCCGCCCCCTGGGTTCAAGCGATTCTCCTACCTCAGCCTTTGAGTAGCTGGGTTTACAGGCATGAGCCACCATGCCCGGCTAATTTTTGTATTTTTAGTAGAGACAGAGTTTCACCATGTTGGCCAGGCTGTTCTTGAACTCCTGACCTCAAGTGATCTGCCCACCTCGGCCTCCCAAAGTGCTGGGATTACAGGTGCGAGACACCGTGCCCAGCCCTCATCTCTATTTTAAATTATAAAAACTTTTTATAAGAATTATTGAGGACCCAGATATTTATTAATTTATCAAAAAGTAATAATGAACTCATTACATGTAAACATAAACATATTTTTACGAAAAATATCTTCATTTCCAAAACAAAGAGAAATTTAGTGAGAAAAACAGCATTGTTTTACATTTTTGCAAATCTCTCAAGCAACTGTCTTAATTGAAGACTGTTGGAGCCTCATGTCTACTTCTGCATTCAGTCTGTTGCAATATGTTGGGGTTTTTAAAATTTTTATTTATTTTTTATTTTGAAACAAACTTTTGCCCTTGTCGCCCAGGCTGGAGTGTAATGTTGCGATCTCGGCTCACTGCATCCTCCACCTCCCAGGTTCAAGTGATTCTCCTGCCTCAGCCTCCCGAGTAGCTGGGATTACAGGCATGCGCCACCACGTCCAGCTAATTTTTTTGTATTTTTAGTAGAGACGGGGTCTCACCATGTTGGCCAGTCTGGTCTTGAACGCCTGACCTCAGGTGATCCGCCCGCCTCAGCCTCCCAAACTGCTGGGATTACAAGCATGAACCACTGTGTCCCGCAATATATTGTTTTGATTGAAGAAAATCCAGCCTGCCGCAATCACACAGTTGGAAAAAAATACGAGTATTTTGATAGCTTTTTCAGATAATTGTGAATATTCTTCTTTAATGCTACACCAAAACTTAACAAGCAATTTTTTCTTTAAGGTTGATTATAATGTAGAATCTGAACCCATATCAATGAACATTTCATGCTTTATTATATTAAAATGCACGGGCCTATCTTGTAGGTTTTTTTTTTTTTTTTTTTTTGAGAAGGAGTCTCACTCTGTTGCCCAGGCTGGAGTGCAGTGGTACCATCTCGGCTTACTGCAACCTCCACCTCCTGGGTTCAAGTGGGTCTCCCACCTCAGACTCCTGAGTAGCTGGGATTTCAGGCACATGCCACCATGCCTGGCTAATTTTTCTGTTTTTAGTAGAGGCAGGGTTTCACCATGTTGGCCAGGCTGGTCTCGAACTCCTGACCTCAAGTGATCTGCCTGCCTCAGCCTCCCAAGGTGCTAGGATTACAGGCGTGAGCCACTGTGCCTGGCCTATCTTGTACCATGAATGGCTGTTTTACCTACATGTGATTTGCAGCATCATTTGGCCTCTTTGAAATTTTGTACCCATTAAATCGCATACATCTTCCAAAAGATGACATGTCACTGAACAGTGTCAAAAAATAGCATTTGTTAGCACTGCCATCCATCGCATCAGAAAAATCTTTAAATATTGAGAAGTTGTCAAGCTTGTGGTGGTGTATACAAATTTTCCAAAATTCTAATTTTCCCTTGAAAGCTCCAAGCTCCAACTTTATCATTGGCAACAAATGCTTCAGTTTCTTGAAGGGACAGGCTCACTTTGCTCATTTATGAGAAAATGTCTGTCTGCCAAATGCCCAGATCTGAATACCCATCATGTGTCTGTTTGTCGTTCTTTTCCGTATAAACAGTATTCTCGGCTGGGTGCAGTGGCTCACGCCTGTAATCCCAGCACTTTGGGAGACCGAGGCAAGCAGATCACGAGGTCAGGAGTTTGAGACCAGCCTGACCAATATGGTGAAACCCCATCTCTACTAAAATTACAAAAATCAGCTGGGTGTGGTGGTGTGCACCTGTAGTCCCAGCTACTTGGGAGGCTGAGGCAGGAGAATTGCTTGAACTCAGGAGGCGGAGGTTGCAGTGAGCCAAGATCACACCACTGTACTCCAGCCTAGGCGACAGAGTAAGACTCTGTTCTCAAACAAAAAACAAAAAACAAACAAAAAAAAACCCCACTAGTCTGATCGACCATTGATAGGTGAGGAAAACCGAGGCCGAGTCCAGTGTGACATTTCTGGGGTCAAGGCCAGTCTGCCCCTGCAGAATTTCTTGTCCATAGAGGCTTAGGGTTTCTGATGGCAAAATACTTCCCCTACTGCACTCACTTGCACTCCAATTCCTGCTACTATGCATTTCTTCAGCTTAAGACACCTCAAGCAGAAATGTCAGTTTCAGGTCCCACAGGGCTCCCATGGCTGGGTGTGGACACTTCCCATGGCTCAGTGGAGCATGCGCAACCCTGCAAGAACAGGTCAAACAGGCCGTGTGATCCCTTGATCTGAACTGTTGGCTACTAACTGAAATTATGTTTAAAAACCAGACATGATGCTTTTAAGACTGTGCAAGTCAAGCAGATCCTTTAGGGGACAGACTCAGTGGCCAACTGTCTGGGAGGCCCAGTTGGGACTTCTCATGATTTTGGAAATGGACTTCCTCATTATTTTGGAAATCCCCCAGAAGGGTATCCTTGGAGCCTCTTAGTCATCAATACCAACGGTACCATCCTCAGAGATGTTTTCCAGAATGAGGCTCAAATTGGGAGGGCTTTGGGGAGCTGGAGGATGGTAGGGAGGGAGGAGGGGAGCAGAGGGCAGAGGGGAAGCTGGCCTGCACAAGATTAAAAAAAGAGAGAAGGAAAGCTGCTTCCTTCTAATGTGGTCATTTATGCCATTCATACAAAATTCCTGAGTTTGTTCACCTCCTTCATTTTATTTTTATTTTTTAATCACTTTTTTTTTAAAGACAGGGTCTTGCTCTGTTGCCCAGGCTGGGGTGCAGTGGCAAGATCTCCGCTCACTCTAACCTCTGCCCCCCGGGCTCAAACGATCCTCCTGCCTCAGCCTGCAGGTAGCTGGAACTACAGGTGCCACCACACTGGGCTCACCTCCTTCATTTTAGAGCTGAGGAAATGGAAGTCCAATGAAGGAGTGACTTGCCCAAAGAACCAGCAGGTGGTAGCAGGGTTAGCCCGTGGTGGGGGTTGGGGGCAGAGGTAGAATCCAGGTCTCCAGGCTCTTTCCTCTCTCAGGAAGAAGGTGAGGGTGAGTGTGCCCGGCGCTGGCCTCAGCACCACACAGCTTATCTCCATTTTAGAGGGAGAGGGAAGAACTCTTACAAGGTTCCACAAGCAGGCGGTATCGGTATCGGCATGGATGAGACCCGCTCAGGTTGGATAAGTTCGCAGGAGAGACAATTTCCCATGGGCTGGGAGAGACGGTTGTTTCTTGGAAGAGATGGCCCCAAATGGTGGACAGGAAGGGAGAGAGAGAGAGAAACAGAGAGAGGAGAGAGAGAGAGAGAAACAGAGAGAGGAGAGGGAGGGAGGGAGAGAGAGAGAGCGGGAGAGCGAGAGAGAGAGAGAGAGAGAGAGGACACACAGGGAGAGTTAAAGATCAATAAACAGCGGGGAAAGGTGTGAAGTGACAACTGAGCCCTTCCACAGACTCTCTCCCTAGTTCGACTGCCCCCCACCCCCACCCCCAAGGGACCCACTCGACGCTGCCCGTGCATGCCCCAACCCGTTCGTGCCCCCGCGTGGCCGCGTGCAATCTCGCGGATGCGTCAGGCCACGAGTGCGCCACCGCGCGCCCCGCGCTGCGTCCCAGCAGACCCGCGCGCCTCTCCTCTGCCCCGGTCTGCGCCCTCAACCCCGCGCTTCCGCTTTCTTCCAGAGGAATCTGAAATCAGATTCAGATGTGAAGCGCGGTTTCGGATCCTCTTTCGCTTCTCTATCTCGAGAAACTTGAAACTGCGTCCTCTAGGATTGCATCAAACTGCATCTTGAGCGTGGAGGAGGACTGCTGAGCCCCAGGGGTTCGCCGGGCTGGAGAGGTCTTGCGCAACCTGAGGGTTGGGGAGAGAGGGGTGTTAGCGGAGGGAATGGGCCCTGACGGCCCTAGAAACTTCCCCGAGCGCCTCCCACCTCCAGCGGACTTGCTGTTAAAAATGCGATTAATGCGTCCTGTGAGTCAGAATAAGGATGACTACTTATGGAAGAGGAAGGAGTGACTGGGGTGGGGCGCGTGGAGAGACTTCTACTGTGGCTGGCAAAGTTCTTTTTCTTGGTCTCGGAGGCAGTTCACTTTGTAGTAATTAGTTAAGCCGTACATCGGATCCATTGGATTCTGTATCCGGGTTTTATTTTACAATAAAAATACGTTTAAAATAATCAGTTACAGTTGTAAAACTGAAATTCTTCCCATTCTAATTTTCTTTCTCTTTTTTCTTCCTTCTTTCCTTTCTTTCTTTCACTCCTCCTCCTTTTTCTTCTTTTGTTGTTGTTTTGTTTTTTGTTTATTATTTATTTATTTATTTGAGACAAGAGTTTTGCTGTTGCCCAGGCTGGAACACAGTGGCACGATCTGGCTCACTGCCGCCTTGACCTCCTGGGCTCAAGCGATCCTCCCTCCTCAGCTTCCCGAATAGCTAGGATCATAGGCGTGGACCACCACACCCGGCTAATATTTTTTATTATTTATGTAGAGACAGGGTCTGGCCATGTTGCCCAGGCTGGTCCTGAACTACTGGGCTCAAACGATCCTCCTACCTCGGCCTCCTAAAGGGTTGAGATTACACGTGTGAGCCAGTGTGCCCACCTGAGCAGCTTTTTAAGTCAGGCATTGAGTCCGTATCTCTGGGGACTGAGAAGAGGTACATATTTTTAAAGTTCCTCCAGTTATTCAAAAGGGCAGCCAGGATTGAGAAACACTGGGCTATCATGGTGGGATTCCATATTAAGATTTTGAAAGCCACAGGCCTTGAAGAAGGAAGCAGAGGCTCCCAGAAGCCCAAGTGGATGCTCTGCCTGAGCCCTCCCAGCAGGCGAGGTGCAAAGCTGGCCTGGAGCAGGAACTCCCACTGCCCACGCCAGGGCTCTGCCCTCAGACCACCCTGAGTGTGCCTCCTTCATGCAAATTTCTCTGTCTTCAGATTGGAGATCATGGGGTAAAGATATATATATATATATATGTGTGTGTGTGAGTGTGTATATATATATATATATATGATATATATAAAAGATATATATGGTATATATATTATATCTATAAGGTATATGTATATATAAAAGTATGTGTGTGTATATATATATATATATATATTTTAAATTTTTAGGCCAGGCATGGTGGCTCATGCATGTAATCCCAGCACTTTGGGAGGCTGAGGCAGGTGGATCACCTGATGTCAGGAGTTCGAGACCAGCCTGGCCAACATGGTGAAACCTCGTCTCTACTAAAAATACAAAAATTAGCTGGGCATGGTGGCACAAGCCTGTAATCCCAGCTATTCGAGAGGCTGAGGTGGGAGAATTGCTTGAACATGGGAGGCAGGCAGAGGTTGCAGTGAGCTGAGATTGTGCCACTGCACTCCAGCCTGGGCAACAGAGTGAGACTCTGTCTCAAAAAAAAAAAAAAAAAAAAATTAAGATTTATATTACTGTTGCAATTATTAAGGCAATGCAGTTCTAATAAATAACCATCCAAAGATGTACATCAATAGGCAATTCACAAAATAAGAAATCCATATAGGCTGTAATCACGGAAAAGGAGTCTCACCAAGTTTTAAAGAGACACAAATTAAACCAACAATGAAACATTTTCTCACCTATACCATTGGCAAAGATAAAATGCTAATGCTGCATAAATATGAGGAAATAAGTACTACCTTCAAATTCATACCCGTACAATCTTCTAAAAGGAATGTATTAATGTGGAGGAAAAGCATTAAGCATGCCTTCTGTTTGCCGCAGCAATTACACTTCTAAGAAAAACACATGTGCCAAGGTATATGTTCATTGCAGAGTCATATGTCATGATTAAAATAATTGGAAACAGCACAAAGATCCAGAGATAAGAGATTTGTTACCAAAAAAAAAAAAAAAAATCATTCTGCATCCTACAGTGGAAATTAAGCAGCCATCAAATAGAATGAAGTCTTTAAGTTAAAAAAAAAAAAAAAAAGAAAGGGCTGGGCACAGTGGCTCACACCTGTAATCCCAGCACTTTGGTTTGGGAGGCCAAGGTGGGTGGATCACCTGAGGTCGGGAGTTCGAGACCAGTCTGACCAGCATGGAGAAACCCTGTCTCTACTAAAAATACAAAAAATTAGCCAGGCGTGGTGGCTAATGCCTGTAATCCCAGCTACTCAGAAGGCTGAGGCAGGAGAATCGCTTGAACCTGGGAGTAGAGGTTATGGTGAGCCGAGATTGTGCCATTGCACTCCAGCCTGGGCAACAGGAGCAAAACTCCGTCTCAAAAGAAAGGAAGAGGCAGCCAGGCACGGTGGCTCACACCTGTAATCTCAGCAATTTGGGAGGCCAAGGCGGGTGGATTGCGTGAGCCCAGGCGTTCAAGACCAGCCTGGGCAACATGGTGAAATCCAATGTCTACAAAATATACAAAAATTAGCCAGGCCTGGTGGCACATGCCTATATTCCCAGCTACTTGGGAAGCTGAGGTGAGGATGACTTGAGCCCGGGGAGGTCAAGGTTGCAGTAAGCTATGTTCACGCCATTGCACTCCAGCCTGGGTGACAGAGTGAGAGCTTATCTCAAAAAAAAAAAACAAAAACAGTTGAGTCTGGCCAGGTGCAATGGCTCACGCCTGTAATTCCAGCACTTTGGAAGCCTGAGGTAGGAGGCTTCCTTGAGGTCAGGAGTTTGAGACCAGCCTGGCCAACATAGTGAAACCCCATCTCTAAAAAAAAAGGTTTTATTAAATAAAGAAAAAATGTTAAATATAAAGGGGATGAGGCTGATTGATCTATGTGAATTGATGTGGAGAAATGGATATATTATGTTACATGAAAAAATAAGTTCCAAAACAGTATTTCTATATACACACATGTATATATATGTGTGTATGTATTTGTGCATACATGCATGTCCATGTGTGTATGTATATATACACACAGGTATGTGTATATGTGCATAAGTGCATGTATAGATATGGATGTGTATATATAGTGTGTATGTGTATATGTATGTATGCGTGTTGTAACCCAGAAAAGTGTCTGAGGCAAGTCTCCATCAATTTAGAGGTCTATTTTGACAAGGCTGAGGACATGCCCAAAAAAAGAGGCATATGCCACAGTGGGATCTGTGGCCCCATAATTTTTTCAGAGAAGATTTTGAGGCCTTCAGTATTAGAAGGGGAAAGAGCAGGCAGGAGGGAAAGTGGGAAAGGAAAAAAAAAAGGAGGGTACCAGTGAGATAAGGGGGCACATTTCTGCGGGGCTTTGATTAGTGCTCACCAAATCCACGTGCTACCTATGAAAGGAGAGGGTGGAAGCACAGGCAGTTATGCCTCTGTCGCCTGCTCAGTAAGTCTGCATTTGTCTCTGGGTGGCTGGAGGGGTGATTTCTAGTCTTGTCTTTGTCTTATACCTGTGAAGATAAGGTGTTAATGTACATGGTCAGGGTGACGGAGGCCACCAGGGGAGACACGGTCTTCTATTTTGTAGCTATCTGCTTAGAAACAAAAGGAAAGGCAGTTTGGCCAGGTGTGGTGGCTCACGCCTGTAATCCCAGTGTTTTGGGAGGCCGAGGCGGGTGGATCACCTGAGGTCAGGAGTTTGAAACCAGCCTGCCCAACATAGTGAAACCCCATCTCTACTAAAAATAAGAAAATTAGCCAGGCATAGTGGTGGGCACCTATAATCCCAGCTACTCAGGAGGCTGAGGCAGGAAAATCGCTTGAACCCAGGAGGCGGAGGTTGCGTTGAGCTGACATCGTGCCACTGCACTCCAGCCTGGGCAACAGAGTGAGAATCTGTCTCAAAAGAAAAAAAAAGAGAAAGAAAGAAAGAAAAAAAGAAAGGGCAGCTTTTGTTGTGACTTAATTTCCAAGCTTAACTTTTCCCTTTGGCATAGTGAGTTTGGGGTCCTGAGATTCTATTTTCCCTGCACTCTGTGTACATGTATATGTGGGTGTCCATGTGTATATGTGTATATAGGTACAGGAATGTGACCACTTACCTCACTGCCTGTGTTTTATGTGTGTGTGCATGACTAAGAAGGTATTAACTATTAACACTGGTTATCTCTGGGCAGTGGAATTACAGGGGTTCTTTCACTTTTTACTCTTATACATATCTATATTGTTTTTATTTTTATTTTTTTACCAGCAGAATGTACTTTTTTGTTTTTGTTTTTGTTTTTTGAGACAAGGTCTTGTTCTATCGCCCAGGCTGGAGTGCAGTGGCACGATCTCGGCTCACTGCAACCTCTGACTCCCAAGTTCAAGCGATTCTCATGCCTGAGCCTCCTGAGTAGCTGGGACTACAGGTGCGCACCACCATGCCTGGCTAATTTTTGTATTTTTAGTAGAGACGGGGTTTCGCCATGTTGGTCAGGCTGGTCTTGAACTCCTGACCTCAATTGATCCACCAGCCTCGGCCTCCCAAAGTGCCACCACGCCTGGCCATACTGATTACTGATTTTATAATCAGAAAAGAAGTGTAAAATATTTTTCATTTTTAAAGAAAAAAACAGGCCAGGCGCAGTGGCTCACACCTGCAATCCCAGCACTTTGGGAGGCAGAGGGGGGCAGATTACCTGAGGTCAGGAGTTCAGGTGGCTAACACAGTGAAACCCTGTTTCTACTAAAAATACAAAAAATTAGCCAGGTGTGGTGGTGCGTGCCTGTAATCCCAGTTACTTGGGAGGCTGAGGCAGGAGAATCACTTGAACCCGGGAAGCAGAGGTTGCAGTAAGCTGAGATTGCATTATTGCACTCCAGCTTGGGCAACAAGAGTGAAACCCTGTCTGAAAAACAAAACAAAACAAAACAAAACAAAAAAACACAAGCAATACATATGTATTAAAGAAAATGCCAACAAGAAGAATAAAAAACCCAAGTTCCCCAAGTTCTCCCCAGTTTCATCCCACAAAAGCCACTGCAGTACCGTTTTGGCCCATTTGCTTCCTATCTTTCTCCTATGCCTTTTTAAAATAGCTGTTGTTACTCAGCATAAATTATTTCACATCCTGTTTTTCTACACCTGACTTCTTGATGTTAGTATTTTTCTCCGTTATGAAAAAGCCCTCACAAATGGCCCTCTGATTGGCCGTATACCATGTTGTGACCGTCTTGATTTTCTTAACAGCTTTCTTATTGTCAGACATTTGGCTCATCTCCAGTCTTTTACCATTGGACTAATGCCCTGATCAGCATCTCTGTATGAGTGTTTTCCTGGCCATAGGCCTTAGGACCCATTCCCCCCAGTTAAATTACTGGGCTAACGAAAAGGAACACATTTAAGTCCCTGACTCCTCATTGCCAAATTGCATTCTGCACAGGTGGAGCCGTGGTGCCCCTTGAAAGATAATTTTCCTTTCATTTTCTAGTAAGTCCAGTTGCTTTTCTGAATCTTCTTCCTGTAAACAGACTCAGTTTTCCCTGCTTCTGTCCTCCTTCCCTGTGGTTTAATGGACAGAGAAGGTCCTGTGGGTTCAACTCATAGCTGGGTCTAAGACTGGCTGTGTAGTTTTGGGAAAATCACTTGCCCTCCTTGGGCCTTCTCCGTGTCCCTCCTCTAGCTCTTGCCTTCCTTCCCACGTGGCTGGAAAGATAATGTGCCTGACTTTGTCTTCCAGAGGTCAGATGGGGTTGGATAGTACTGTTCTCTTTCTTCTCTAGCACCAAACCTTTCCCTCCAAGTTTTCCTCCAGAAATCTGGCAAGAAATCTTCCCTTCATTTGTAAGGAAGGCCTCCTGGTTTCCTTTCTGGCACCATGGAATGGAAAGGTGACCTTTCCTAGAACGTCTCCCCAAGGCCAGCCTTCTCCCAAGAGAAAGAAAGCAGGGCCTGTTGGCTCATGGTTCGTTCTGTTTTCCCTTCCTTGAAAATCAGGGTAGAGAAGCTCCAAGTAACTTTCCTCCTCCTTGGCCTGCCCAGAGGCCAAACAAGATTGTTACTGAAGACTCAGGGAGGCCGGGCATGATGGCTCATGCCTATAATCCCAGCACTTTGAGAGGCTGAGGTGAGTGGATCATGAGGTCAGGAGTTCAAGACCAGCCTGGCCAACATGGTGAAACCCTGTCTCTACTAAAAATACAAAAATTAGCCAGGAGTGGTGGCAGCCACCTGTAATCCCAGCTGCTCGGGAGGCTGAGGCAGAAAATTGCTTGAACCCAGAGGCGGAGGTTGCAGTGAGCTCAGATCGTGCCACTGCACTCCAGTCTAAAAAAAAAAAAAAAGTTGCTGGGCATGGTACTGGGTGCCTGTAATCCCAGCTACTCAGGGGGTTGAGACTGGAGAATCATTTGAACCCAGGAGGCAGAGGTTGCAGTGAGCCAAGATTGCACCTGGGTGACAGAGTGAGACTCCATCTCAAAAAAAAGACTCAGGGAAACAGCACTAGAAACCCTGGATTCACCCATTCCTACATGCATGGGAAGGAGAGAAAAGATATCATCTTTCTTCATCCCTCACAAGTTCATGGTTGAGGCATTCTCCTCAAACAAAAGAAAGATTGACAAGAAAAAGAAGCATTTTTATTTTTAACACGTGCTATGCCCATCATGTGGGAGAAACCTCGGTTCAAAAATATCTTTTGAAGACTGGGCACAGTGGCTCACACCTGTAATCCTAGCATTTTGGGAGGCTGAGGCAGGTGGATCACTTGAGGTCTGGAGTTTGAGACCAGCCTGGGCAACATAGCAAGACTTTCGTCTCTACAAAAAAATTTACAGTTAGCTGGGCATGGTGGCTCACACCTGTAGTCCCAGCCACTTGGGGGGCAGGATGGATTGAGCCCTGGAGGTCAAAGCTGCAGTGAGCCAAGATTATGCCACTGCACTCCACCCTGGGTGACATATCAGGACCCTGTCACACACACACACACACAAAGGCCAGGCACAGTGGCTCATGTCTGTAATTCCAGCACTTTGGGAGGCCGAGGTGGGTGGATCACCTGAGGTCAGGAGTTTGAGACCAGACTGACCAATATGGTGAAACCCTGACTCTACTAAAAATACAGAATTGGACAGGTAGGGTGGCTCACACCTGTAATCCCAGCTACTCGGGAGGCTGAGGCAGGAGAATTGCTTGAACCTAGGAGGCAGAGGTTGCAGTGAGCCAAGATCGTGACATTGCACTCCAGCCTGGACGACAGAGCAAGACTCTGTCGAAAAAAAACAAAACAAAACAAAAAAAGTCAAGGAGGCAAATTTTAGGGGTGGAATACTCTGGTTTCCTTCAAATGTATCAGTTCATTCTTACATTTATTCATGAAATAATTTGCTTAGTCACCTATTTAACGAGGGTTCCTGAAGGCCTTCTGTGGGGTGCCTGGCTTGGTGCCCTTGAGATGTGCTTGGGAGCCGGCTTCTGCCCCTTAGCATCACATGCTGAGGGAGGCATTGTGACACAGTCGTGGCTTCTCCTTCAGGCCTGATGAGCTCTGCATGGCCCGGCTCACTTCCACCTCATGCCCAGCTCAGCCCTCCCTCTGCCAGACACCTGTGCACCCAGGACTCTGCCTGGAAGATGAGCTCTGTGCCCCACCCCTCTGCCAGGCTGACTCTTGCCTATGCTTGGGTCTCAGCTCAGATCTGCCTGCTCCCGGAAGCCTTCTAGGGCTGCCCAATTCTGGACTGGGTGGCTTCTGAGGCAGCCCCTCCCTTTAAATCTGACCACATGCCCTGTGGTCTTTGCCCCTTCTCTTGTAGGTCCCCCCATCCCTGACCACAGACTGTAACCTCTGGAGGGCAGAAATGGTGTCTGTCTCATTAAGCCTTGGATCTGTTTTATCCCAAACAGTGTTCAGCATGCCCTAGGTGTCCAGTAAACACATGGGGGGAGGGGTGAAAGGTGTAAGGAGAGCTGGGAGCAGCAGGCAATGTGGAGCGTAGCTCTCTGAAAGATACAGACCTCAGAAATGCTGCAGGAGCCCAGTGGGGCTGGGATGATGAGAGGAGACCTCCAGGATGCAGGGGGCATGCACTGGCCTTGCAGAGTAAACAGGCACCAGACGAGCCGAAGGGAGGAGAGGCACTTGGGTGAGGCAAGCGGCATGAGCAAAGCACAGACGGTACACAGCATGGTGTGTACACATGAGCCAGCATTGGCTGCAGCAGAGGCATGTGCAGGGAGGTCCATGGGACAGGTGGGCATTGCAGGTTGAGGTCACTGGGGCAGAATGTTGAGGGAGCATGCTGGAGAGGTGGAGAGGTGGAGAGGTGGAGAGGTGGAGAGGTGGAGAGATGGAGGAGAGGTGGAGAGGTGGAGGAGAGGTGGAGAGGTGGAGAGGTGGAGAGGTGGAGAGGTGGAGAGGTGGAGAGATGGAGGAGAGGTGGAGAGGTGGAGGAGAGGTGGAGAGGTGGAGAGGTGGAGAGGTGGTGGAGGGGAGAAGGAGAATAGAGCATTGACTGCCAGGGAGATGAATTTGGCATTGATCCCATGGGCATTAGAGAGCCAAAAGAGACTCTATCTCTGTTTTTTTTTTTTCTTTCTTTTTTCTTTTTTTGAGACAGAGTTTCACTGTTGTTGCCTAGGCTGGAGTGCAGTGGCGCGATCTCAGCTCACTGCAACCTCCTCCTCCCAGGTTCAAACGATTCTCCTGCCTCAGCTTCCCAAGTAGCTGGGATTACAGGTGCCCACCACCACGCCTGGCTAATTTTTATATTTTTAGTAGAGATGGGGTTTCACCATGTTGGTGAGGCTGGTCTCAAACTCCTGACCTCAGGTGATGCACCTGCCTCGGCCTCCCAAAGTGCTGGGATTATAGGTGTGAGCCACCTTGCCTGGCCGAGAGTCCATCTTTAAAAATAAACAAACAAATAAATAAATAAATAAATAAATAAATTTTAAAAAGTAATTTTATTTGAAAAACAGGAAGACCAGGCATGGTGGCCCACACTTGTAATCCCCACACTTTGGGAGACTGAGGCAGGAGGACTGCTTGAGGCCAGGAGTTTGAGACCAGCATGGGTAACACAGTGAGACCTCATCTCTACAAAAAAACTTAAAATGATCACTGCTCAAACCTAAGCCAGTAATTAAAAAAAAAAAAAAAAGGGCCGGGCACGGTGGCTCACACCTGTAATCCCAGCACTTTGGGAGGCCGAGGTGAGCAGACCACGAGGTCAGGAGATTGAGACCATCCTGGCTAACACAGTGAAACCCTGTCTCTACTAAAAATACAAAAAATTAGCTGGGTGTAGTGGCGGGCGCCTGTAGTCTCAGCTACTCGGGAAGCTGAGGCAGGAGAATGGCATGAACTTGGGAGGTGGAGCTTGCAGTGAGCCAAGATCGCACCACTGAACTCCAGGCTGGGGGACAGAGTGAGACTCCATCTCAAAAAAAAAAAAAAAAGAAAAAAAAAGAAAAAAGAAAGAACAAAAATAGCCAGGTGTGGTGCTGGGCCTGTAGTCCCAGCTACTTGGGAGGCTGAGGCAGGAGGATCTCTTGAACCCAGGATGTTGAGGCTGCAGTTAGCTATGATCGTGCCACTGCACTCCAGACTGCGTGACAGAGTGAGACCCTGTCTCAAAAAAAGAAAAGAACAAGCATTTACAGGGGCTGGGGTTAAGGGGGATGGGGATGGGACATTATTGTTTAATGGGTACAGAGTTTCTGTTTTGCAGGATAGAGTTCTGGAGATGGGTGGTGGTGACTTTGCACAGCACAATGCGTGTATCTCATACCACTGAACTGTACACTTAACAAACAGTGAAGCTGGTAAATTTTATGTTATATATATTTTACTACAATTTTAAAAGTTGGGGGAAGAATTGCAAATTTTGGCTGCACGGACTTTACATCAGAGGAGATGGCCCAGGTGCAGCCATGTGCGGTGGCTGCGGAGGCAACAGTGGAGATGACAATGATGCTGACATTTAAGAAGTCCTCAGAGACAGCAGGGATAATGCGTAGGAAAGCCACCACTTGGTCTTGTGGGACTTCGGTGGCCTGCTTAAGAAACTCTGAAGGCAGGGGCTGTGTCATACCCTCCTGTCCATACCCAGCACCAAGCCCACAGAGTGCAGTGGCGGGCCCTCAGCTACAGCGGCTGAGGAAGTGGTTGTGTCTGCACTGGCCTGCAGTGGACTCCCGGGGCAGGAAGAAGAACTAGCTTGTCTCCCACGGAGTCTTGTGTCCTTAAACCCAGATAAAGTGGCCTAGAGACAGTGAGAGAACAATGAGGGTTGTTGCAGACTAAAGCCGGGCCCTGGGCAACGTTTGGCCTCTGCCTGGGCCTCGGGCCCCACCCACCAGGTCCCCTTCCAGAACTTCACCAGTCCTGCCGGTCTCTCAGAGAGTCAGCCAACCCCGCTGAGGCCTTTCAGGGACTGATAACGCTCACCTTTGGCTCAGACTGAATCCAAACACTTCACCTCTTTTTCTTCAGAGAGCCCCATCCTCCAAAGGACCCTGTTCCAGCTTGTGACAAACCCAGAGGCAATGCTGGTCATCTGGAGGAGGAGGTGTCTGTGCCGTTGCTTGGAGCTGATTGTAGGCCTAGAGGCACAGGATTATACAGGATTGTAAGAGAATTGTATTTTTCTTCCTTGCATTTTTCTGTTTTCTAAATTTTTTCAATGAGTATCCTTTTGAGAATCATTTTAAAAGAATACATTTTACTTGACAAGATATATAAATACATGAGTTAAGATATTAAAATAGAAAGAGTAAGGATTGCTTGCACGTTACAGAGCCTGGGATTTGGAGCTCAGTGCCTGGCACTGAGGGGCTCAAAGTGCCAGGTGCTCAAAGTGTTCGTTGAATGAGAGGCGGGGGTGGGGGTAATGGGTGGTGAGATGGCTACCCTGTCCCTCCTCCCTCACCACATCAATGTCTGTGAAGCATTTCTAGAGGATCTACTGTGCACTAGAAACCTGGGAGCCAGGGGTGACTGGGGAGGCAGCAGGTGCAGGCGCTGGTAATGCCATGCCATTGGGAGTCCCACTGAGGGTCCTCTATGAATCACAGGGGACCCATACCCAGGATACTGAGGAAGCTTCCAGAAAAAAAGAGTGATGCTGGCCCTGGATTGTGAGGATGGGCAGGGGCTTTTTGGAGTGGGAGAAGGGTACAGGTGTTCCAGGTCACGAGTCCACGTTCCTTCACTCCTTCATTATTTACTTGCTCAGCCATTTCACAAACAACCTTTTTTTAAAAAAATAAGAGACAGGGGTCTCACTATGTTGCACAGGCTGGTCTCTCACTCCTGGCCTCTGGCGATCCTCCCGCCTTGGCCTCTGAAAGCGTTGGGATTGCAGGTGTGAGCCACCGCGCCCAGCCTTACAAACATTTATCTGCAGTCCAAACTGGATCCAAACTCTCCTCATTGAGCCTCTGTTTCTGGAGAATGCTTCCAGGGTGCCTAGAATATACCAGGTCCTGACCTAGTGACTGGAGATACAGCTGCCAGTCATAAATAAACATATGCTAGCATGGCAAGAAGAAAAGATGGCAGGATGGCAGAGAGAAAGCTGCTAGGAAGCAGATGCAGAATGAATATCTGGAGCAGGAGCAAAGGGCAAGAGCCTCCAGACTAGGGGGAAGCGACCTGGGCATGTTCAAAGGCAAAAGAGGCCACTGGTGATGTGTGAACAGCAAATGGTGTGATCTGATTGGGATTGTAAAGGATCACTTTCACACAACAGTGATCACACTTTTTCCACACGCACCCTTTAAAAAACCCCTTTCAAATTTTTTTTTTTTTGAGATGGACTCTCACTCTGTCACCCAGGCTGGAGTGCAATGGCGCGACCTCGGCTCACTGCAACCTCCACTTCCCAGGTTCAAGGGATTCTCCTGCCTTAGCCTCCTGAGTAACTGGGATTACAGGCACCTGCCACCACACCCGGCTAATCGCTGTAGTTTTAGTAGAGACGGGGGTTTCACCATGTTGGCCAGGCTGGTCTCAAACTCCTGACCTCAGGTGATCTGCCCTCCTTGGCCTCCCAAAGTACTGGGATTACAGGCATGAGCAAATGTGCCTGGCCCCTTTGAAATGTTTATCATTAGCCTAAACTTGCAAATGATGCATTTGGTGGTTGGCTGTAGACTGTATATCATCTTTAAATATTTTTTCCACGCAAAACTGGGGCTACAGATTTAGTCCCTTTAAGAAGAATGCCTGCCACATCACGCCCATCAACACAGTCAAGCAAGACAAGACTTTCTTTCTGTCAGAAAACCCTGGTTTCGTGTTTGAAATTCAAATAAGTGTGTGTCCCCATGACAATGTTCTCGCTTCTGAGCCTTATCTGGGCCGAAGGAGTGTGACCCTGGTTCCTGCCCTCATAGTGTGCTGAGAGCAGGCTCTGCCTCCAGGTACCTCTCTAACTATCCCTTCTTTGGGGGTAGGAGGTTGTTCACAGGGCACTGCCCCATGGAAGGCCCAGTTGGGCAGGAGTTGTGCCTTTCTTGTGTGAGGCGGCAGGATATCAAGAAAGGGGACATGGGGGGCTGGGCACAGTGGCTCACGCTTGTAATCCCAGCACTTTGGGAGGCCAAGGCGGGCAGATCACGAGGTCAGGAGATTGAGACCATCCTGGCTAACACGGTGAAACCCTGTCTCTACTAAAAATACAGAAAATTAGCCGGGCGTGGTGGCGGGCGCTTGTAGTCCCAGCTAATCGGGAGGCTGAGGCAGAAGAATGGCGTGAACCCAGGAGGCAGAGCTTGCAGTGAGTCGAGATCGTGCCACTGCACTCCAGCCTGGGGGACAGAGCGAGACTCCATCTCAAAAAAAAAAAAAAAAGAAAAGAAAGAAAGAAAGGGGACGCAGGGAAGCCAGACAGGAGGACGGCAGTCACATGACATTGCTGTGCATCCAGGATTTGAACGTGGATAGCTCTGAGGGAGAGTTGTGTGGGATCTGCACCCAGGATCCATGCTCTGACATGGAGGATGAAGAGTGGGGGCAAGAGAAGGAGCCACCTAGAGGCCACTGAGGCCACCTGGGAGATGGTGGTGGCCTGGACTGGGGTGGTAGTAGTGGAAGTGCTGACAGCAGGTTTAGTTCAGGAAATATTTGCCTTCTCCCTGTGTTCTGGAGCCTGGCACGCTTATTTGGAAAGGGGACCTCCCCGCCCACAGGGGCTGCAGGGTTAGGAAGCCACACACAAACAAAGCCACACACCAGTCCAGCGTAAGGAAAAATTTTTACAATCCAGTATAACAAGCTTCCAGGCTGTGTGCACACCTCCCAGATAGGCAGGGGGTTTGCAGATGAAATGGACCCGGTGGCACAGTGCACACTGAGCTGAGAGTTGGGAACCTGGGTTTGAGTCTCTGATCTTCTCGGGGGTAACCTTGGGCAAGTCCCTTGGCCTTTCAGAGCTGTGTGCTCCCCATTGGGACAGTAAGGACAGTCATCTAGACCTTTCAGCTTTGAGGGTTTCAGTTCTACTTTCCTGGGTCGTGCTGGCTATGTGCTCTCACTCCTTCTAGGGCTGTGATTTTGCAGGACTGGGACTTGGGCCCTTCTTTCCCATCAGGTGTGGGACCCAAGCACAGTGGGTCCTCAACTGCCAGGCTCACTGACTCTTTAACACATCATGATGCTCAGAGATAGCAGTGCCTGGGGTGACCAGATGTCCCTGGCCATGCTCAAAAGTGTCCTGGTGAGGATGATAAACTAGACAGTCACAAGCGGGCATGGTGGCTCACACCTGTAATTCCAGCACTTTGGGAGGCCCAGACGGGTGGATCACCTGAAATCAGGAGTTCAAAACCAGCCTGGCCAACATGGTGAAACCCCATCTCAGGCCAGGCGCGGTGGCTCACACCTGTAATCCCAGCACTTTGGGAGGCCGAGGTGGGTGTATCACGAGGTCAGGAGTTTGACACCAGCCTGGCCAGCATGATGAAACCCGGTCTCTACTAAAAAAATACAAAAATTAGCCAGGCATGGTGGTGCGCACTTGTAATCCCAGCTACTTGGGAGGCTGAGGCAGGAGAATCGCTTGGACCAGGAGGCGGAGGTTGCAGTGAGCCAAGATTGGATCATGCCACTGCACTCCAGCCTGAGTGAGAGGGCGAAATTCTGTCTCAAAAAAAAAAAAAAAAAGAAAAGAGAAAAGAAATCGGTCTCTACTAAAAAAACAAAAATTAGCCAGAAGTGGTGGTGCACCTGTAACCCCAACTACTCAGGAGTCTGAGGCAGGAGAATTGCTTGAACCTGGGAGGCGAAGTTTGCAGTGAGCCAAGATCGCGCCATTGCACTCCAGCCTGGGCAACAGGGCCAGACTCCATCTCAAAAAAAAAAAAAAAAAATTAGATGGTCACCTTTCCACTATAGGTTGTAGGACCTACCTACAGCCTAAGATCACTTCCATCACTGAAGGCCCAAGGGAGGCCAGAATCTGGCAGTCACCCTGAGTGGGGAGGGAAAAAGAGAATAATGTGGAATCAGCTGAGTCACGGGGTCCAGCCCCATCCCCAGAAGGTGCCTTCTGGGCCCTACCCTGACCTGGAAAATTAAGCCTTTTCTAGAAATACAAGCTGCTACTGGCCTGGAGGAGGGTGGCACACATCAGTTTCTAGCCCTGCTATGTGGCCTTGTCCCTGTAACTCCTAGAACAAAGCTTAATAAACCTTCCTCGTCTTTCCTTGGGCAAGGCTCCTAAGGCCTCAGTGATTACATGAAATCCCAAGTTAATTTTTTAAGCAGATTATCTCTATGGCCAAAGACCAAAACAGGGGAAAAAGCCTTGCCCAGGGAGTCAGAAACTTGGGGGTTTTGTCCTAGCTCTAGCCTCTTGCTGGGTGACCTTGGAGGAGCCTCTTGATCCCTCTGGGCCTCAGTTTCTCTTCCTGTAAAAGGAGGCCATTGGACTAGGGTGCTCTCTGAGGGACTGTAAGCTCTATTTTATTTATTTATTTATTTATTTATTTATTTATTGAGATGGAGTCTTGCTCTGTTTCCCAGGCTGGAGTGCAGTGGCACCATCTCGGCTCAGCCTCCTGCGTTCAAGCAATTCTCCCACTGCAGCCTCCTGAGTAGCTGGGATTACAGGCGCCCACAATCATGCCTGGCTAATTTTTATATTTTTAGTAGAGATGGGGTTTCACCATGTTGGCAAGGCTGGTCTCCAACTCCTGACCTCAAGTGATCCACCCACCACAGCCTCCCAAAGTGCTGGGATTATAGGCGTGAGCCACTGCGTCAGGCCTATTTATTTATTTTAGAGACAGAGTCTTGCTCTGTCACCTAGGCTGGAGTGCAGTGGCATGTTCATGGCTCCCTGTAGCCTCAACCTCCTGGGCTCAAGTGATCCTCCTACCTCAGCCTCCCAAGCAGCTAAGACCACAGGCCCACAACACCACACCCAGCTAATTTTGTGTATTTTTTGAGATGGGGTTTTGCCATGCTGCCGAGGCTGGTCTTGAACTCCTGGGCCCAAGTGACCCTCCCGCCTCAGCCCCCCAAAGTGTTGGGATTGCAGGTGTGAACTACCGTGCCCTGCCAAATCAAATATTTTCTTGGCTTTACCTTTTTTTTTTTTTTTTTGGAGACATTCTTGCTCTGTTGCCCAGGCTGGAGTGCAATGGGGCGATCTTAGTTCACTGCAGCCTCCATCTTAGCTTTACTTCTGTGTCCGTCCCGGCTGTGTTCTCTCAGTAGAGCTCATGAATCACTTCTGGTTTGGATCTGCCTGATTCATGAGTCATCATTTGCTCAAATAAACTTTCTAGACCGGGCGCAGCGGTTCACGCCTGTAATCCCTGCACTTCAGGAGGCCAAGGCAGGTGGATCATTTGAGGTCAGGAGTTGGAAACTAGCCTGACCAACATGGTGAAACCCTGTCTCCACTGAAAAAACAAAAACAAAAACAAAAATTAGCCGGTGGTAGTGGCGCATGCCTGTAATCCCAGCTACTCGGGAGGCTGAGGCAGGAGAATTGCTTGAGCCTGGGAGGCAGAGGTTGCAGTGAGCCAAGATCGTGCCACTGCACTCCAGTCTGGGCAACAGAGTGAGACCCTGTCTTTAAATAAATAAATAAATAAAATAAAATATAAATAAATAAACCTAATTTTATTGTGCCTCAGTTTACTTTTAAATGTGTTATTGAGAACTTACAGAGTGCTGGCATGGTTAAGGGTTTTTTGTTTTGTTTTTGCAGATTTTCATTAATTTAATTAGATTAATGAGTATTAACATTTACTTAATTTAAATTTTTTAGGTTTAATTTTTAATTTAATTTTATATTATTTTACTTAATGTTTAAAGTGAAAATAGTTGTAATTACTTATAGTTACTTAAAATTAGTATTTAATATTAACTTTTTCCTTTTTTTTTTTTCTGTGATGGAATCTTGCTGTGTCGCCCAGGCTGGAGAGCAGAGGCATGATCTCGGCTTACTGCAACCTCCGCCACCTAGGACTACAGGTGCCCACCACCACTTCCGGCTAATTTTTGTATTTTTAGTAGAGACGGGGTTTCACCACATTGGCCAGGCTGGTTTCAAACTTCTGACCTTGTGATCTGCCCGCCTCGACCTCTCAAAGTGCTGGGATACTTTTTCCTTTTTTTTTTTTTTTAAGAGACCGGGTCTCCCACTGTTGCTCAAGCTGGAGTGCAGTAACATGATTATAGCTCCTTGCTGCCTTGAACTCCTGAGCTCAAGCAATCCGATTCTCCCACCTCATCCTCTTTTAACAGGTGTTGGTATCTCGGAGTGACGGTCTCCTTTGCCCTGCCCTGTGCTTGCCACACCAGAGCCACCCTGAATTTTTTGCTAACTCTCTGGAAGTGATGACATTTGGCATGGAGTCAGATGCCTGCGGCTCAGCATGTGACCCCGCTGAGTCACACGGCTCACATAGGGTGTTCTGGGTGACCCAGACAATTCTGAGGAGGACTGAGCCCTGTAGCTTGGCATTCCCTGAAACACATGACCTAAGCAGCTGCAGGCTATGGCTTGCAGTGTGCATCCTCAAGGCTGTGACCCCAGGTGGGGTCCGAAGGCCCCAGGAGGGAGTGGAAGCGGCTGTGTTTGCCCTGGGGAGGGTGGGCGCTGGCAATATCTCCTGGGCCCTTGGACAACGTCAAGCCTTGCTTAAGGTGAGTGAAGGCCACCTCCCTTTGATAGTTCTCGCAACACCCAGGAGATCAGGTTTTTAGTTATCCAAAGGAGAAAGGGTTTTCCCTGAAGGGGAAAATATTTTTTCTTGTCTCTTTTCCGCTTTTCTGCATTTTCTCAGTTACTGATAGTGAACAAATATGGTAGTCGCCCTTATCTTCAGGGAATACTTTCCCAGAGCCCCAGTAGATGCCTGAGACCTAAGTGATAGTATCGAACCCTATATATGCTCTGCTTTTTCTATACATACACACCTGTGATAAAGTTGAATTCATAAGTCAGGCACAGTAAGGGATTAACAACAATAAATAAGTAGAACAATTATAACAATGTGCTGTACTAAAGTTAGGTCAGCATGCTCTCTCTCTCTCTCTCTCTCTCTCTCTCTCTCTCTCAAAATGTCTTAGTATTTTTGGACCTTAGTTGACCACAGGTAATTGAAACTGCAGAAAGCAAAACCTTGGATAAGCAAGGCGGACTACTGTACTGACTTGGTAATCAGAAAATAAACCTTGTTATCATTATTTTCATGTGTTTTTCTTTCTTTCTTTTTTATTTTATTTTATTTTATTATTATTATTTTTTTTGAGATGGAGTTTCGCTCTTGTTGCCCAGGCTGGAGTGCAGTGGTGTGATCTCGGCTCACCACAACCTCCGCCTCCTGGGTTCAAGAGATCCTCCTGCCTCAGCCTCCCTAGTAGCTGGGATTACAGGCATGCACCACCATGCCTGGCTAATTTTGTATTTTTAATAGAGATGAGGTTTCTCCATGTTGGTCAGACTGGTCTCGATCTCCTGACCTCAGGTGATCCACCTGCCTTGGCCTCCCAAAGTGCTGGGATTATAGGCGTGAGCCACTGCGCCTGGCCACTTATTATTTTGAGACAGGGTCTCACCCTGTCGCCCAGGTTGGAGTGCAGTGGTGTCTCCCACTGCACTCCACCACCCAGTACCTCCCCGGACTCAAGTGATCCTCCTGCCTCAGCCTCCTGAGTAGCTGGACCTATAGGCACTTGCTACCATGCCTGGCTAATTTTCGTATTTTTTTGTAGAGATGGAGTTTCGCTATGTTGCCCAGGCTGGTCTCGAACTCCTGGGCTCAAGTGATCCACCTGCCTTGGCCTACCAAAGTGCTGGGATTAGATGTGAGTCACTGTGCCTGGCTACATTATTATTTTTTAATGCCATTCCTGAGACCATCAGCATTTACCACACTGATCATCTCAGGAGTTTTTTTAAGGGGTCCAGTACTGGGTGGTGGGAAGGAACATCAACTTCATGTCTGTAATCCCAGTACTTTGGGAGGCTGAGGGGGGCAGATTACTTGAGGTCAGGAGTTCGAGACCAGCCTGGGCATCATGGCAAAACCCCGTCTCTACTAAAAATACAAACATTAGCCAGGCGTGGTGGTTCACACCTGTGCTCCCAGCTACTCAGGAGGCTGAGGCAGGATAATTGCTTGAACCCTGGAGACAGAGATTGCAGTGAGCCAAGATCGCACCACTGCACTCCCGCCTGGGTGACAGAGCAAGACTCTCTCAAAAAAAAAAAAAAAAAAAAAAAAGTAGAAAGCCCTGCCCCACCATTTTCTAGCGGTGTGTCCTTGGGCAAGCCACTTAGTTTCCCTGAGCCCCAAGTTCCTTATAAGATGGGACTAGTAATAACAACAGTCAACCTTATTGTGGGCTTAACGTGTGCCAGGCACTGTTCTACCCAGTTTACGTGTATTCAATCAGCCTGTCCCAACTACTCCGTTAGAAAGGTACTATTTTGGCCTCATTTTATAGATGGGGAAATTGAGGCACAGAGAAGGTAAATATTTCGCCCGGGTCACTCAGCTAGTCCATGGTGGAGCTGGGATATGAGTTCAGACTGTCTGACCATGGGGCCTGGAAGAGCCTGCTCACTTATTCACACTGGACCCAGGGGGTCAGTGAAGTTTAAATGAGGTGGAGCACGTGGAGGGCACAGAGTCCCGCACACAGTAGGGTTCCAACCCTTGCCCTCACTCCTTCCAGGGCCAGAGAGAGCCCATGCAAATGGCCAGCATCATCTGGGACACCTACCACCAGAAGCACTGGCCTCCAGGGCCACTGTGCCACCATGAGGTGGGGCCTGGATGACCCGTGACCTGGCTCCCACAGTCACATTGGTGATGGGGACAGCACAACCGGAGGGGCACAGTGCCTTGCCCAAAGTCCCATAGCTTGGTTGTGATGAGTGTGGACTAGGAACCAGCTCAGACTCCTATCAGGGCCTTTTCTGTGGACCACAGCCTCTGAGTCCAGGAAGAGCTCCCGCTGGGATGCAGGGGACGGGCTCTGCCATCTTGGGTCTGGGTGTTGTCAGACACTGGCTCAGCAGCTGGGCAGGCGGGGGAGGGGATGGGGGGGATGCTGAGAACACCTGGGCTGTGCGCAGATGAGGGGAAACAAGAGCCCAGCAAACAGTCAGTACAGCACGCTCCTCAGCAGCTGCTGTTGGCAGGGTTGGTGGCAGTGGACTGAGGGTCTCTCTCCTCCCCCAGCGTTGACATCACTCCAGCCTCGGCAGCCCCGTTGTCCTGCTACCAGCACTGGGGTGAGGCAACCATGGGGATGGAGCTGCCAGGTAACTACACTTGTGGGGGCTTGTGGAGCAGATATAGGCCCATGCCGGGGGTAGGGCTGGAAGAGGTAAGGTTGGAGAACAAAGGTCCCCTGGGATGCACAGGCCCTGGGATAGTTTCCCCACTTTCTTTCTCCATTAAGAAAACCTCCTCCCCTTCTTAATAAATAAAAGGGAAAGAACTTCCCCCAACACCATCATTCACCTGCAGCCTCCTCCACCTGTTGTTCCTGCTGATGGCATCCTGACTGGCACACAGCAGGCCCAGTGCCAGGTGTGTTTCCTCCTTGCCCTCCTCTCATTTTCACAACAGCCTAGGCCCAGGGGCTGTCCACCTTCTGAATGAGGACACCAAGGCTTGGTGCCCAGCAGGATCGCACAGTTGGTACAGCTAAGGGATAGAGCTGGGATTTGGACCTTAGCGTCTCCTCCTCTGTACACTTTCAAGCTAGATTGCTTAAGAAAAATATTTTCTTGCCTCTTTTTTTTAAAAAAAAGAAGATGAAGATGAAGACGAAGACGAAGACGAAGAAAGAGGCCAGGCATGGTGACTCATGCCTATAATCACAGCACTGTGGGAGACTGTGGTGGGTGAATCACTTGGGGTCAGGAGTTCGAGACCAGCCTGGCCAACATGGTGAAACCCCATCTCTACTAGAAATACAAAAAAAAAAAAAAAAAAAAAAATTAGCCGGGCCTGGTGGCATGCGCCTGCAGTCCCAGCTGAGGCAGGAAAATCACTTGAATCCAGGAGGTGGAGGTTTTAGTGAGCCGAGACTACACCACTGCGCTCCAGCCTGGGTGACAGAGCAAGGCTCCATCTCATAAAAAAATAAAAATAGCTGGGTGCAGTGGCTCACGCCTGTAATCCCAGCACTTTGGGAGGCTGAAGCAGGTGGATCACCTGAGATTGAGAGTTCGAGACCAGCCTGAGCAACATGGAGAAAACCCATCTCTACTAAAAATACAAAATTAGCCAGCCGTGGTGGTGCATGCCTGTAATCCCAGCTACTCGTGAGGCTGAGGCAGGAGAATTGCTTGAACCCGGGAGGCGGAGGTTGTGGTGAGCCAAGATTGTGCCAGTGCACTCCAGCCTGGGCAATAAGAGCAAAACTCCATCTCAAAAAAATTAAAAAAAAAATGTTAGCTGGGTGTGGTGGCACACACCTGTGTGGTTCCAGCTATTTGGGAGGCTGAGGCAGGAGGATCATGTGAACCCAGGAGGTCGAGGCTGTAACGTGCCATGATTGTGCCACTGCACTACAGCCTAGGCAACAGAGAGAGACCTTGTCTCAAAAAGAAGAAGAAAAAATTTTTATTGCGTTATAATTTATATACCATGCAATTCACACATTTAAAGTGTACGACTGGGGCCAGGCATGGTGGCTCACACCTGTAATCCCAGCACTTTGGGAGGCCAAGGTGGAGGGATCACTAGAAGTCAGGAGTTCAAGACCAGCCTGGCCAACATGGTGAAACCCTATCTCTATTAAAAATACAAAAATTAGCTGGGTGTGGTGGCACGTGCCGTGTAGTCCCTGCTACTTGGGAAGCTGAGGCAGGAGAATCGCTTGAACCTGGGAGGCGAAGGTTGCAGTGAGCCTAGATCATGCCACTGCACTCCAGCCTGGGTAAGAGAGCGAGACTCCGTCTCGGAAAAAAAAAAAGTGTACAATTGGCTGGGTGAGGTGGCTCATGCCTATAATCCTGGCACTTTGGGAGGCTGAGGTAGGCCGATCACTTGAGGACAGGAGTTTGAGTCCAGCCTGGGTAACATAGTGAGACCTCATCTCTATTTATTATATAAATAAATAAATAAATAAATAAAATGTACAAATCTGCCAGGCACAGTGGCTCATGCCTGTAATCCCAGCACTTTGGGAGGCTGAAGTGGGAGGATCCCTTGAGCCCAGGAATTCAAGACCAACCTGAGCAACATTGTGAGACCCTATCTTTACAAAAAATAAGACATTAGCTGGGTATGGTGATGCATACCAGTAGTCCCAGCTCCTCAGGAGGCTGAGGTGGGAGGATTGTTGAATTAGTGTTTCAGTGGGCAGATTTGACCTCAAACCAGGTTTAGGCCCTTAAAGGCACAATGATTCCTTTGGTGGGCACAGCTCCTCCCAGTTGCCAAACTACATCCATGTTCGTAGTGCACGTACTGACGTATGGGGAGGTGAAGTTCTCCCCAGAGGTGACTCAGCCAGCAAGAAGCAGATCAAAGAGGAGATTCCAGGTCCCTGACATGAAAGCCAGTCCTCTCTCTATAAGCAAAGCTCTCAGGTTTGGGTTGGGTGTTGGGTTCCTGGGTGAGGTAATTCGAACTCAGAGTAGGACTCAGTCAAACTCCTAATAAGATAAAGAAACTCTGAAGACAGGATCATAACTTATAATGGAAATCTCCAGAAAACCTAAAGATTTAAAGGCCCTAATTCCCAGTCCACTTGTGTCCAAGGACATTTAAGACACAAATGTCCAGCCTGAGCCAAGTGTGTTCTCAGTCCACTGCCCTGAGGATTAGGATAGGTGTCATTGTGGAGGCCAGAGGCCAACTGTGAAGTGTCTTCATAGGGTGTCACAATCTTGATGAAGATACTGGGGTCCAAGGATCTTGGTTTACCTGGCCCAAAGAAAAGGTTAAGGTTTTCAGGGTGAGACTCCTGAAGAAACTTACAAGAGTCTGATACATAAACCAGATTAAGTCCTTAAGACTAAGCTGACCCCAGGCGACAGCTCTGTCACCTTAACAGATTTATCTACACAGCTGAGCAGTACACTGCACCTCTGAGATCAGACTGGTCAGTCATAGCGTCTGCTCAGGCATGTGGAGCGGGAATGTGGAAAGGTGGTGTGTGATGGCATTAGCCCCCAGTGGCCTGGTGGATCTTTGTACTTTGTGTCTGCTTCTCTTGGGCAATTCTGATTCTCAATGGAGACAACATTGCATAGACTTCAGCCCCAAATGATCTTGGGCTTGAATCCTGGTTCTATCAGGACCAGGGACATTCTAGGCAAGTCGGCCTCTCTGAGACTTGGTTTCCCCATCTGTAAAATGGGAGTAATCAAACCTTTGATTTAAAAATTGGAGCCTTGGCTGGGCGCGGTGGCGCGTGCCTATAATCCCAGCACTTTGGGAGGCCAAGGCGGGTGGATCACAAGGTCAGGAGTTCAAGACCAGCCTGGCCAACATGGTGAAACCCTGTCTCTACTAAAAATACAAAAATTAGCTAGGCATGGTGGCGCACGCCTGTGGTCCCAGCTACTTGGGAGGCTGAGGTGGGTGAATTGCTTGAGTCTAGGAGGTTGAGGCTGCAGTGAGCTGTGATCACACCACTGCGCTCCAGCCTGGGCAACAGAGTGAGACTGCCAAAAAAAAAAAAAAAAAGAAAGAAAAGAAAGAAAGAGAAGATTGGAGATTGGCTAGGTGTAGTGGCTCACTACTGCAATCCCAGTGCTTTGGGAGGCCAAGGCAAGAGGATCACCTGAGGCCAGGAGTTTGAGACCATTTTGAGACCAGCCTGGGCAACATAGTGAGATGCTGTCTTTATTTTAAAATAAAATAAATAAGTAGCCGGGCTTGATGTCTCACACCTGTAATCCCAGCACTTTGGGAGGCCGAGGCGGGTGGATCACTTGAGGTCAGGAGTTCGAGACCAGCCTGACCAACATGGAGAAATCTCCTCTCTACTAAAAATACAAAATTAGCCGGGCGTGGTGGCACATGCCTGTAATCCCAGCTACTTGGGAGGCTGAGGCAGGAGAATCGCTTGAATCCGGGAGGTGGAGGTTGCAGTGAGCCGAGATCGTGCCACTGCACTCCAGCCTGGGCAACAAGAGCAAAACTCCGTCTCAAATAAATAAATAAATAATAGAGATCATGTATATATTGGCCAGGCATGGTGGCTTGTGCCTGTAATCCCAGCACTTTGGGAGGCCAAGGCGGGCAGATCACTTGAGGTCAGGAACTTGAGACCAGCCCAGCCAACATGATGAAACCTCGTCTCTACTAAAAATACAAAAATTAGCTGGGCATGGTGGTGCACGCCTGTAATCCCAGCTACTCTGGAGGTTGAGGAAGGAGAATTGCTTGGACCTGGGCAGCAAAAATTGCAGTGAGCTGAGATCGAGCCACCACACTCCAGCCTGGGCAACAGAGCAAGATGCCATCTCAAAAAAAAAAAAGAAAAAAAAGAGATTATGTATATAGAGTTATCAGTTGAGAGCCAGGTATATTAACAGGCAACTAATTAATGCCAGTTATTATTATTAGTCTTATTATTGAGACAGTGTCTTGCTCTGTTGCCCAGGCTGGAGTGCAGTGGGGCGATCATAGCTCAAGCAATCCTCCCGCCTAAGCCTTCTGTAGCTGGGACTATAGGCCCACACCACCACGCCCAACTAAGAAGCTTTGGTTTTAAGATATGCTAACGTGGTCAGTTTGATTATAGCCCAGTTCTTGCTTTCCTTTTCAGGCTCAGAAACAACTGATCTAATCTAGTCTTTGTTCTTTTCACCCTCCAAGTTCACCCAAGAGTAAGGGCTCTAGCAGCAAATCATCTGAAATTTGGAGAAGGAGAAAGGCGCCTGAGGCTAGAGGAAGCAGGGGGCTTCCCAGGAGGTGAAATGCAGCCGGGCTTTGAAATAAAGAGAGGCTTTGATAGATGCCTGGCACAGGGATATAATCTGATAAATTGACAGGACTGTGACTCAGGAGAACTGGCTCTGATCTCAGTTCTATTATTCATTGGTGGTGTGAGCAGTTAAGTCACTTCCCCTCTTTGGGTTTACTAAGGTTCTCCTGACATCCACAGATGGGTGGCTGAGGCCTGAGAGCCTCCTGAAGTCAGTGCAAAATGTGTCTGAGCATTTTTCTGGCAGAGTGTTCCCAGCTTTCAGCAGATTCTCTAGGGGCTCTGACCTCATCAACTTGCAGACTGCTACAGTGAGTCAGCAGCTCCCGGCCTGCCCCACTGCCCTGCTGCTGCTGACTCACCAGCTCATGCAAGGCCTCTCTTAGCAGCTACTGTTTAAACTCCCCAAGAGAGCAGCTGATGGGGGCCACCTGTCCAACATGAGTAACATCTGGGGACAGAGCTGTGGGGCCAGGCCGCATCCCATGCACTGATCGGCTCTCAGAATAGACTGACTGGGAATGTGATCACCCACAGCCCAGCGGGTGACAGGGCCTCAGGGTGCGGAATGGGACGTGTGTACAAGGAGCCCTGATGGAGCTGTGGGCCCGGCCAGCAATCTGGCTTCCCCGGAGTGGGGACATCACAACGGGCTTCTTGTGTGGCCTTTCCACTCAGCCTGCGTGCTTCATTTCTCTGTCTTCAGCCCTTGGTACAGTGCCTGGTATATACCAGGTACTCAATAAATGTATTGCTAAAACAATAACAAGACAAAATGAGAAATGCTGTTGAGATGTGAACAGAGCCCAGGGGGAGCAGTGAGGAGGAAGTGTCCACCAATTCCTAAAGCATAGCAAATAGCAAAGGTTTCCCTCTGGCAGTATCTGTTGTTTTTTGTTTTTTTTTTCCTGATATACAGTCTCACTATGTCGCTCAGGCTGGAGTATAGTGGCACGATCTCAGCTCAACCTCCATACCACCTCCCCTCCCCGCCCCCACCAGGTTCAAGCGATTCTCCTGCCTCAGCCTTCTAAGCAGCTGGGATTACAGGCGTGTGACACCACGCCCAGCTAATTTTTTGTATTTTTAGTAGAGACAGGGTTTCACCATGTTGGCCAGGCTGGTCTTGAACTCCTGATCTCAAGTGATCCGCCTGACTTGGCCTTCCAAAGCGCTGGGATTACAGGTGTGAGCCACTGTGCCGAGCCTTAAATGGATTTTGAAGGATGAATAAGAGTTTACCAGAGAAAGAGGCAGGAAATAGAATTCGAGGTAGGGGTGGGGGTATTTATAAGGCACATAAATGTGAAGCTGCATAGCTTATTTAGACAATCTTAGAGAATGTGGGCAGAGTAGGTGGAACCATGGGATGGAGGGCACGGCTGGAAGTTTGAGAGAACAGAGATTGCAAAGCTGGACGAGGACCAAGGCCTTGTATTCCGTAAAGCAGGGGTGTCCATTCTGTGGCTTCCCTGGGCCATACTGGAAGAAGAAAAATTGTCTTGGGCAACATATAAAATACACTAACACTAATGATAACTGATGAGCTTAAAAAAAGTCACACACAAAAAATCTCATAATGTTTTAAGAAAGTTTATAAATTTGTGTTGGGCTGCATTCAAAGCCGTCCTGGGCTGCATGTGACCTGCAGGCCGTGGGTTGGACAAGCTTGCTATAAAGAAACGGAGGCCTGGCGCAGTGGCTCATGCCTGTAATCCCAGCACTTTGGGAGGCTGAGGCAGGTGGATCACTTAAGGTCAGGAGTTTGAGACCAGCCTGGTGAACATGGCAAAATCCTGCCTCTACTAAAAATACAAAAACTAGACAGGTGTGGTGGCACATGCCTGTAGCCCCAGCTACAAAGGAGGCTGAAGCAAGAGAATCATTTGAATCCAGGGGACGGAGGTTGCAATGAGCTGAGATCACACTGCCACACTCCAGCCTGGGCGACAGAGCAAGGCTCCATCACACACACACACACAAAAGAGAAAATAAAGAAAGAACAATTGACAAAGCAAAGTACCAGAGCGGTGATATTAAAAATATTCACCGGTGATTCCTGGTGATATAGCAGTTAGGAAATAATTAATTCAACAAAGTGAAGGACGCAGGCATTAAACAACCAAAATAGGCAGAATATCAGTTCTGTCCTAAAAGTCACAGGAGCTGATCAGCAAAAGTATAGTAGTGTTTAGTGGCTAAACTTGCAAAGGGGAGGAAAATACACAAAGCCTTGCAAAGAAGAGGAAGGACATCTTCTTAGAGAAAGGGAAGGAGTAAAACAGTAAATGGGTATGAAGTAAACTAAAAATTACATAGCGGCTTGAGCATTGTTAACAAGATGGGGAATGAAGCAGAAAACTGAAGATAACAAAAATTTAATCAAGATAGGAGTTTGTTTACATAAATAAAGCCCACAAGGGACAGCCTAGAGCAGGTATAATCATCAGGGAGGCAGGCTACTCTCTTGTTGCTTTGTCATCCTTAAAGAGCCTTCTACCTCATGGGCCAGGATGGATGCTTGAGCTCCTGCCATTATGTCTGCAATCCAGGCAGCAGGCTGAAGAAAGGAGGTTGTAGCCAGGGCTGATATTTAGCTGATACGTATCAGTAGAACTGTACCAGTAATTAAATTATAAAGAGCAGGGTTGGTGTAATCCAGCACTTTGGCAGGCCGAGGTGGGCAGATCACCTGAGGTCAGGAGTTCAACACCAGCCTGGCCAACATGGTGAAACACCGTCTCTACTAAAAATAGAAAAATTAGCCGGGCCTAGTGGCGCAGGTCTGTAGTCCCAGCTACTCAGGAGGCTGAGGCAGGAGAATTGCTTGAACCCAGGAGGCAGAGGTTGCAGTGAGCCAAGATGGCACCACTGCACTCCAGTCTGAGCGACAGAGCAAGACTCCATCTCAAAATAAACATAAATAAATAAATAAATAAAATAAAATAAAAATAAATAAATTATGAAGGACTTCTGTACCAGTTGGCAATACCTGCTAGCCTCCTGCTGCCCACCCCCGCTGCCGGGTCATCCCCAGGAATCATCCACCCCTCCAAGACAGCAGCCTGGCTCAGTTGGTGCCTTCTAGGACATTCCCCTAGCACTATGGCCAGTGTCCTGGCAGTACCAGTTGTTAAATATTTGAATATTTGCACTGGATATATGCCTTCCTTTAAAAAGCAGTACCTAGAAGTCACAAATTGGGCACTTGTTTTTTTAAATCTCATTGGCCACAATGAAGTCCCGTGGCTGCAAGGGAGGTTGGAATGTGTAGCTTTTATTTTAGGTGGCCATGCGCCCTGCTAGAAATAAGGGGTCTGATTAGTAACTATCAAATCAAGGAGAAGGGGGTGAAGGATATTAGAGGGTGTAGTAGACTCTGCCACAGGGGAGGCTAAATAGGTGCTGAGAAGCACAGAGGGCTTGGTGAGCTTGGTTGCACTGTTGAGTGCTCCACCGGCCCAGGGGAGGTGGGGGTATAGGAGGAGAAGTCAGAGGTTGGGAATTGGTGGGTGATGGGAGAGGTGTCCCTGGGACAGCCTGAGCCTGCCTTGAGTGACGCCTGAGGTCTCATTCTAGGCACAAGGACAAGTGCAGGCTGGAGGGTCTGAAGGCCAGAGGTCTCGAGTAGGAAGATGCTGGAGGGAGAGAACCTGTCACTGTTTGAGGAGGCTTCCAGGGCATTAGGGGGCTCCAGGGTGGCTGTTTAGGGCGCTGGAGTGGAGCCTTGGGGCCAAGCAGGTGGGCTGGGCCTCAATGGTAGATATGTCTTGTCTCCTTGGCTGTCTTGGCCAGGAACTTTCAGTTGTAGAAAAAGTAACAGATGGAGGACATCTGGGGCCACAGGGAACATCATTATTATTATTTGTGATGGGGTCTTGCTCTGTTGCCCCGGCTGACATACAGAGGTGTGCCACTGCAGCCTCAACCTCTTGGGCTCAAGCCATCCTCCCATCCCATAGCCTCCGGAGTAGATGGGATCACAGACCTGTGTCGCCACACCTGGCTAATTTTTGCATTTTTTTGTAAAGACAGGGTTTCGTCATGTTGCCCAGGATGGTCTCCAACTCCTGGGCTCAAGTGATCCTCTCACCTTGGCCTCCCAAAGTGCTGGGATTATAGGCATGAGCCACCATGCCTGGCTGGAAAATTATTAAAAGGGTCTGACAGGTGGGGATTTCAAGAGATCTGAGACACGAAAACTGGGGCCTCATGCAGAACTGAGATCCAGAACTGGAAGACCATTGAGAAACCTTAAGCATGGCTCACATTTCTAAGGAAAAATATCTTTTCAGTTCCTTGAAGACTTGAGCTCCCGGAGGGTGGTGGTGGAAGGGATTTTCTTTTCTCTTTTAAAATTTCCTATATTAATTTTGTTTTTTAAAAATTACAATGTGGACATTTCCATGAGTGAAATAATGCAAGATGAGTTAATCCAAAGTCAGAATTTCCCCCCTACTTCCAATTCTCTGTTCCCCTCCTGGCTGAAATCCTGCACTTGTGGGAGGCAGAGGGACAGGGTGGAGGGCCATGGCTGCCTGTGCATCCTCTCTTTGGGGTGCTGCAGGCTGCAGGGTCTTTTGTTTGTTTGTTTTTGGGTTTGTTTTTTTTTTTTTTTGAGACAGAGTCTCGCTCTGTCATCCAGGCTACAGTGCAATGGCGGGATCTCAGCTCACTGCAACCTCTGCCTCCTGGGTTCAAGCGATTCTCATACCTTAGCCTCCCAGGTAGCTAGGATTACAGGCGCATGCCACTATGCCCAGTTAATTTTTGTATTTTTAGTAGAGATGGGGTTTTGCCACATTGGCCAGGCTGGTCTTGAACTCCTGACCTCAAGTGGTCTGCCCGCCTCGACCTCCCAAAGTGCTGGGATTACAGGCGTGAGCCACCACGCCTGGTAGGATCCAGGATCTGGAAGCTCTCCACCAGTTCTGCCATCCTCTCTGGGAAGTCAGCAGCAGGACTTACTATCAGATGGGGTTTGGCCTCTCACTCTGCCCATGTTTCTTGGGACCCACGTTCCTGGAAGACTTGCTGCAGCCTAGCCCTTGCTCCCTCCTCCTCCCGTTTCAAAGCTGCTTCAGTAACGTTGCTCTGTCCAGCCAGTTTCCGCAGTCATCTCTTCATTGTTCGGCACTTGGGATCTTTCCAGCTTCCATGGTTCTAAAGGGCCCTTCTGTGAACACTTCGGGCAAAATATTCCTTCACTTCTGGAGTATTTCCCTTAGAGTACATAGCTAGGAACGGCATAGGAGAGCCAGAGGGTTTGAGGAGCTTCACAGCTCTTGTTGCCTACACGCAGATGGTTCAGAAGATTTTTTTTTTTTTAAGAGGATTTAAGTATCTACTGACAAGGTAAAAAAATTAATAATAATCTACTTATTGCTTTTATATTCTTTGTTAAAATTCTGTCCTTATGGGGTTCAGGACGAGGCAGATGAAGCAGCTTATTACTGTTGAGTTACAGGTGAGGAGATGAAAGGCAGCAAATTTTCTCTCAAAAACACTGACATATTCCTCTAGGTATGAAGGAGGAATATTAAAAAAAAAAAAAAAAAAAAAAGGCCGGGTGTGGTGGCTCACACCTCTAATCCCAGCACTTTGGGAGGCCAAGGCAGGCGGATCACTTCAGGTCAGAGTTTGAGACCAGCCTGGCCAACATGGCGAAATCCTGTCTCTACCAAAAAATACAAAAAAACTAGCCAGGTGTGGTGGCGTGCACCTGTTATCCCAGCTACTCTGGAGGCTGAGGCAGGAGAATTGCTTGAACCTGGGAGGTAGAAGTGGCAGTGAGCTGAGATCACACCATTGCACTCCAGCCTCGGCGATAGAGTGAGCCTCCATCTCCAAACAAAAAACAAAACAAAACAAAAAAACAAGTCCTGGTTCAGGCTCTGTTGTTAACCAGCCCTGAGATGTCAGTAGCTCTACAAGATGAGAGCGGATGATCTGAGGTCTCTGAGCTTCCTTTTGGCTTGGGGTCCTGTAACCTCTGCATGGAACACTGGGATGCTTTGCTCCTCCATCTGCAAGGAGCTGAAGGAGGGGGGTTTGTCCTAGAGCCCCAGCTCCCTTGCTTTTAACCAGCTGTTGTGTGGTCTGCCCCACGCTTCTGCCTGACCTTGGGAAGCCCAAAAGTGGAGCAGCCACAGTCTCCATCTGGCCACTGAGGCCGACCTGTGAGGCGTCCAGTTGAGACCACATCTTGTCCCAGCTCACTCAGCTGCCTCACATGGCCCACTGTGGTGCATGGGGCACACTTCCCCATCTGGCTCCCCAGAGGAAGTCAGAGCTGTGGTGGAGGCTGGGGGCGCTTAGGGAGATTGCAGGGGAGCAGAACTGAAGGTTCTGAGGCCTTAGTCCCTGGGGCTGTTCTCCAGAGGGGATTGCAGATTGGAGGAAGTTGGAGGAACTGTAGGTTTGCCCTTCCTGGGTCAGGAAACCTGACTTCGGGCCAAGTTCTATCTGTTGTGTGACCTTGGATAAATGTCTTGCCCTCTCCTGGGCTCAATGTCCCTACAGGTAAATGACCTCAAGTGCCTGCCCTAAGGGGCTAAGATTCCCCTCCTTTCCCTGCCTTGGGGTTGGCAGGTTCTTATCCTTCTGGAGAGGGTCATCATTCTCTGTTCAGGACCTGGCAGGGGCAGCCACAGGCAGAGGGTCTTTGGGTCTTAATTTCTGAAGGCTTCCATGTCACATAAAACATTGATTACATAAATTTGTTATGCTTTTCTCTTAAGCTGTCTCTTGTTACAGGAGTGTTGGTTGTGACTCTTATGATCTCTTATGATGGGTGAGGAATGGTATTACATCTTTAATGGTATCACAATGTGAGGCTTAAAAGTTTTTTTTTTTTTTTTTTTGGTGATGGGAGTCTCTCTCGCTGTGTCGTCCAGGCTGCAGTGCAGTAGTGCGATCTTGACTCACGGCAACCTCCACCTCCCGGGTTTAAGCGATTCTCCTGCCTCTGCCTCCTGAAGTAGCTGGAACCACAGGTGAGCGCCACCACGCCTGGCTAATTTTTGTATTTTTAGTAGAGACAGGGTTTCACCATATTGGCCAGGCTGGTCTTGAACTCCTGACCTCGTGATCCGCCCGCCTCGGCCTCCCAAAGTGTTGGGATTACAGGCGTGAGCCAGCACGCCCAGCCCAGACTTGCCTTTGACCAGGTGCCACCACCTGCCCCCACGTGCCCCTGGCCAGGACTGAGCCCTGTACCCTCACTGTTACACGACTACTTATTCTATGTGAAACCCCAAGCTATTCTATGTGAAACCCGCTACTACAATGGGCTAATTTTTTTGTATTTTTTTTGTAGAGATGGGGTTTCACCACGTTGCCCAGGCTAGTCTTGAACCCTCCGCCCACCTCGGCCTCCCAAGTGTTGGGATTACAGGCGTCAGCCACCGCGGCCGGCCAACAATGTGGAGATTCAAAAGGTATTTTACATATATAATCTCTGACCTATTCAATTAGTAGGGTTTTTCTTTTATGACCTTTCCCTTCCCTTTCTCCAAGTTCTTCCTCACTCCTCCCCATAGCCCTTCCCTTCGCGCCTCCCATTGCCCCCCCATTGGCCTCCCCTTCGCGCAGGCGCCCTCAGAGGCGCTGAGTCAGGGCGCTGTTGAGCTCGGGCAGGCCCGGATGGGGCGGGGTTAGCGCCTGCGCACTGGACGGCTTTGGGGCAGGGCAGATTTATATCTGCGGGGAATCAGCTGACGCTCCGCATTGCAGACTGCGGAGTCAGACGGCGCTATGTACGCTCTCTTCCTCCTGGCCAGCCTCCTGGGCGCGGGTAAGCCCTGGGACCCTCATCTTGGGGAGGAGGTGCCTCGCAGCGTCCATCCGCCCCAGAATGGGCTGTGCCGGGCCTGGCCCCTCTGCTCCCCCTGCCCTAGTTGGCGAGGGGGCGCGCACTGCGCAGGCGCGTTCGCTGGCTTTCTCTGGGCGGCTGGGGGCTGCCGGGGGCGGGCTGCGAAGATGCCCCCCAGAAGGACGGCCCGGGCCCTGGGCAGCATCTCCTTCGGGGCTCTAGTGAGTTCCTGCACGGCTGGGGCCCCGAGGCCTTCCCTCAGGCTGCGCTTCCCGCTGTGGGGGTGGGTGGGTCTTGTAGGGTGACCCCTTGGGCAGCTGTGTTGTGCCTGTGCTGGGCGCACGTGATCGAGGTGGGCTGGAGTCCCGTCCCGCAGGACACTTTGGCTGTTGGCTTCAGTTGCCTGTTTGTAAGGGTAGCGAAGCTGCAGGAAGCACATGTGTATCATCTATATTGACATTTGCATTTATATTTACTCTGGATTCTAGGTGTTGACAAAACGAGTCAAACTGTGTAAAATATTTTGAGATTTATTCTGAGCCAAATATGAGTGACCGTGGCCCGTGACACAGCCCTCAGGAGGTCCTGAGAACATGTGCCTAAGGTGGTTGGGATACAGCTGGGTTTTGCATATTTTCGGGAGGCATGAGACATCAATCAAATACATTTAAGAAATACGTTGGTTTGGTTCAGAAAGGTGGAACAACTCAAAGCGGCGGGGGGGGCTTCCAGGCCATAGGTAGATTTAAACATTTTCTAGTTGATAATTGGTTGAGTTTATCTGAAAACCTGGGATCAATAGAAAGGAAGTGTTCAAGTTAAGATAAAGGATTGTGGAGACCAAGTTTTATTGTGCAGAGGAAGCTCTCAGGTAGCCGACTAAGAGGGCGAGCACGTTGTAAAATGTTTCTATGGAAATGAAAGGGTGACTGGCTCTTAGTTGATTATCTCCTGGATCTGGAGAGGAAGGAAGGAAAACATAGGGGAAGGGGGATTCTCTATAGAATGTGGATTTTTCCCACAAGAGACTTTGCAGGGCGATTTCAAGGTATGGCAAGGAAATATATTTTGGGGTTAGATATTTTGATTTTTTTCCCCTTGTTTTATAAAATGTTATGCCAGAGTCAGATTGGAAAGTAAGTCACAATATATGGGGTCAAATAAAACCCATCTGATGAGAATTTATGGTTTGTAGGGTATGACTTCCCTACACCCCTTAGATAGGAATTTGGACAAGCTAAAAAAAATCAGAGCTTAATTCTCATAGGTATTGAAGGTGCTGTAGGGTTTTGTGGTCCAGTTATTTTGCCATGGGGTCCTCATTTCACTTGCTTTGAAATGTCTTGCATCCGGGTGCGGTGGCTTATGCCCGTAATCCCAGCACATTGGGACGCCTAGAAGTTGGAGACCAGCCTGGGCAACATAGCAAGACCCCACCTGTGAAAAAAAGAAAAAGAGAAAAGAAAGTCTTGCACACTATTGGCTGTGTTTTTTTTTGCTTTTTGTTTTTGTTTTTGTTTTTGAGACGGAGTTTCGCTGTTGTTGCCCAGGCCGGAGTGGTGCAATGGCGTAGTCTCGGCTAACTGCAACCTCCGCCTTCCGGGTTCAAGCCATTCTCCCGCCTCAGCCTCCCAAAGTGCTGGGATTACAGGCGTGAGACACCGCACCCAGCCCCCACCACAATTTCTGTTTCTTAGTAACTATATGTAATTTAAGGGCTGGCTGCCATTTTTAACCTAGCTACCCAAATTTTAATAAACAGTAACAAAGTGGATGACAGGGTTGGTGCAAAACCAAAGAAATGAGTTAGCTTTCAGCAGCTCTCAAGAATGTATCTTGACCCTATACGAAGCTCTTAAATTTGTTTTACTTGTACACAATGAAAGATGATCTGCTTATAAAAAAATCATTTTGATTTTATACTCAAGCTTATACTGCTGTTATTCCATGGTCTGTATAATAAACTAATGCTGGTCTCTAAATTTTTAATACTGATTCAGAGCAATTTTTTTCTTTCTTTTTACATTATCCATTGTTCTTGTTGACGTTGAGTCACTCCTCACAAGATCCTTAAGAGTTCTGATTCACTCACATCACCCGAAAGGGATTTAACTGTGTCTTGGGAAATATAAAATCCACCTCTGGTATATATGGACTTATGGTTAACCACAATATTTAGTTAACCAAGGGACCCTCTTCCCTGAACACTCGGGTAAATGGGAGGTATTGTAACGGCCTTGGTTTAACTTTGCTGTCCTACCTTTAGGATTAGGCCAAAGTCAGTGCTGATAACAGTGTTTGAATGTTCCCTGGCCTTCACAGCTCTGGCCCCTTTGTGATATTTTTAAAATGTTACTCCTAAAATTTCTAGACATGATAATGAGTTTTGTTAAGTGAAAGTGCCTGGTGACTGCAGCCGTTGTCTGCTGCCCGAGAGACACTTAGAACTTTCTTCGTGACACTGTCGTAGTACAAAATGCCACCCTGAATCGGGACGGGCTTTGTATTTTGTGTTTCAGTGATGTCCTGGTGGTAGAGACACTTGCTTTTGAGTTACTTTTCTGCCCATCCAGCTGCCCGTCTTTTTTCCCCACCTAAAAGCGAAAGCAAAGCCATGACACCGTGAGAGAATTGGAGAGCATCTAATCTGACCCCTTTGTAAGGAATGACGTGGAGGTGCCCAGAGGTGACTCTCCCAAATCATAGACCATTTACTGGGGATGCCAGGACCAGAACCCAAGACTCCACAGTGCTCGCTTTTTCCATATCCCTCTGTCAACATGGACCTCTTAACTTTTAAAAACTTAGTGTAAGTTACATACATGGACGATTAAGTAGACAACTTGATGAATTACCACAAAGTGAGCAGCCCCCGAGGTTGGGGAGCAGTGCATCCAGAAGCCCCTGTTCACCCATTCACTGCCCTGTCCCACTTGCCCCGAAGGAAACGTTGTTAACCTTTGAACACCATAGATGTAAAGGCTGCAGTTTTGAACTTTTACAAATGGGATCATGGAGGGTATTGCTGTTGGGTGAGTCCTCTGGTGGAAAAAGGAGCGTGTTCATGAGCTAGGTGTAAGGCATGAGGGATGGTGCCTGGGATGTGGTAGGTGCTCCCTGAAGCTTAGATGCCCTGACAGCTGTCAGCTGTGTGGTGGCTAGCCCGCTGAATGTTGTCTACACCACGCTAAGACAGGTGTGTTTTCTGGGGATGCTAGAGGGTGTTATATATATTCTTTCAATAACATGTGAATTTATAGCCTGGCCTGCTGAATATCAGTAGGAACTTCAGGTCTTGGCCTGTCAGGGATTTTGGATAAATCTGTTTATCAATAGTAAATCAGTTTTATTCTGTGAAAATAGAGTATAATTCCTGAAGAAAGAAGGGTTTGTTTTAACAAATCAGTGATTTGTCAAGTCCTTGAAGTACATTTGACGGGTTTTTTTTTTTTGGAGCAGAAAGTTTAATAGGCAGAAGAAAGGAGAAAGGAGAGCAGCTCTCTCTTGTGAGAGAGACGCATCCGAAAGGGAAAAGCCTGACAGGTTGTTATTGAGATGGAGTCTTGCTCTGTCCCCAGGCTGGTGTGCAGTGGCGTGATCTCGGCTCACTGCCACTTCCGCCTCCCGGGTTCAAGTGATTTTCCCGCCTCTGCCTCCCGAGTAGCTAGGATTATAGGTGCCCACCACCATGCCTATAAAATCCACCTCTGGTATATATGGGCTTATGGTTAACCACAATATTTAGTTAACCAAGGGACCCTCTTCCCTGAACACTCGGGTAAATGGGAGGTAATTTTTTGTATTTTAGTAGAGATGGGATTTCACCATGTTGGCCAGGCTGGTCTTGAACTCCTGACCTCAAGTAATCCGCCCGCCTCGGCCTCCCAAAGTGCTGGGACTACAGGTGTGAGCCACCGCACCCGGCCCTGACAGGTTGTTTTGAGAACAAACTATGAGAGTTGAAGTGTATTGGATTGATTGGTGTGGCATTTTGTAGATGAGGGAAAGGAGAACTTGGTCTTCCATTTGCTTGGTGAATGAGACCATGGGATGTCCAGGCAGCTGTGGGGAAGTGGAAGGGTAGGGCGGGGTGTTGCTGGCTGGGAACAGCACCTAATGAGGCATGCTTAGGAAGTTCTCAAGCCCGAGACCAAAGCCACTTAGACAGGTGTGCATGGCAGCTTTGGAGGCAGCTTCTAGCAGAGATTCTAGGTTACTGGCTACCAGGCTGTAAGCCTTGCTTTCTGGCTCCTTTTTGGTTCTGCCACCAGGAAGGAGGGTCTGGCTATTCTTCAGATCAATGAAAGAGAGTACTAATTAGAATTACATTGCCCTGCTTGCCTTTTTTTTTTGTGTGTGTGTGTGACAGGGTCTTACTCTGTTGCCCAGGCTGGAGTGCAGTGGCACCATCTCGGCTCACTGCAACCTCCACCTCCCGGGTTTAAGTGATTCTCATACCTCAGCCTCCCAGGTAGCTGATAGCTGGGATTACAGGCACTTGCCACCATGCCTGGCTAATTTTTGTATTTTTAGTAGAGACAGGATTTTGCCATGTTAGCCAGGCTGGTCTCAAACTCCTGACCTCAAATGATCTGTCTGCCTTGGCCTCCCAAAATGTTGGGATTACAGGCGTGAGTCGCCGCACCTGGCTTTTTTTTTTTTTTTTTTTTTAAAGGCTTTAAAACAATGATGATAAATACAGTGATTGGGATGAAGATTTTGGCTGTTGCAAAAGTACTAATTGCTTTATTTTTTATTACATGAAGTTCCAAAAAATAACTTTGTGGCATTTGTAATTTTGTATGTTGGGACAAGATGATAATGTGGAGTGGAAGTTTCACATTATCTCATTGCTGACAGTAGCCGTACGACCTTAGGCAAGTTGCTTAAACTCTCCCGTATTTCATCATTTGTAAAGTGGCATTAATCATTCCTATTTCACTGGGTTGCTGTTTAGCTTTAATAAATTAGGTTAATACAGAAAAGGGCTTAGTTAGTATTGTTTGTTGCTGTACCACTAATAAAAGTAATGTATTGTCAATATCTTTGTCCCCACCAGCACAGCGACCTATTTTCTGCCCTTGATTTTGTGATTTCCTTTGGCGTCTTTCATTTCAAAGGACGTTGTGACTTTAACAAAATTAAATTGACTTATTAAAAACATACATGCTGGGTATAATTAGTGAGTCAGGAAAACAAGCCAGGGTAGGTAGACAGCAGTTAGGAGGGAGTTGGCAGGCAGTTCATACTCTAGGTAGCCAAACTAGGTTTAGCTGCTAGGTGATCTTGACATCAGAGCAGCCCAGCAGATCAGAGCTGGTTCCTGGTAACCCGAATGCTTGGGTCTAGACCTGTTGTCACTAACCCTGGACCTGAGGTTGTCTGTTCCAGCCCCCTAGTTCGATTTCCCCATTCGTAAATGGAGGCGAGCTGTTTAGAGTAGATAATAGATGGACGTGGGAAGCCAGGTCAGTCAGTAGAATGGAGTATAGAGTACAAGGTTTGTCCCCACCACTGCTGTCCCCAGGCGCTCCCCAAACAGCGTGGTAGCAGCTCCCTTAGAAGCTTGCAGAGGTACATCCCATGTGTGAGTTCCTTCTGCCTTTTTTCTTTTTAACACAAATAGTAGTATATTCTACTGACTGTTTTGCTTGTTGCTCCTTAAATTGTGAAACATTTGAAAAGTGGAAAAGTGATTATCATAAACACATGTGTACGCAACACCCAGGTTAAGAAATGGAACCTGATAACCCAGCTGCCCCCATAGACAGCCACCTTCCTGGACTTGTTTTTCCTCCCCCTTAGGTCTTTTTCCTTCCATATATGTGACTAGAAGCTTCAGCAGTGTGTATAGAGTATTGTTTTGGATATTTTAAACATTTTGCAAATATCGTATCCAATAAATAGTCTTTCCCTTTATCCTTGGGGGATATGTTCCAAGACCCTCAGGGGATGCCAGAAGCTGTGGGTGGGACCAAATCTTATTTATATGTAGTATGTTTTCTCTTATGCATACATACCTGTGATAAAGTTTAGTTTATAAATTAGGCACAGTAAGGGATTAACAACAACTAGTAATACAGAACAATTAAAACAATATATAACAAAAATTATGTGAATGTGGTCTTTCTCTGGATACATTTTGAGATCACATTTGACTGTGGGAATACATTTTCAAACCACATTTGACTGTGGGTAACTGAAACGGTAGAAAAGGAAGCTATGGTTAAGGAGGGACCACTGTATATTGTTAGGTTAGTTTTTTGTTTTGCTAGGGAGGTTTATCTATGTTGAAAATGTGTAGAGTACTGTTATGCCTTTTAAATTTGTCTAGAAGGATTTCTGATTTTTACTGGAAAGCCCTCCACAAAAAAGAAAATATGTAGATCTATTTCCTTTTCACTACAATATAGTATTCCATTTATATAATTGCTTTTTTTTTTTTTTTGACACAGAGTCTTGCTCTGTTGCCCAGGCTGGAGTGCAGTGGTGTGATCTTGGCTCACTGCAACCTCCACCTCCTGGGTTCAAGTGATTCTCCTGTCTCAGCCTCCCGAGTATCTGGCATTATGGGTGCACGCCACCACGCCTGGCTAATGTTTGTATTTTTAGTACACACAGGGTTTCACCATGTTGGCCAGGCTGGTCTCAAACTCCTGACCTCAGGTGATCTGCCCACCTCAGCCCCGCAAAGTGCTGGGATTACAGGCATAAGCCACTGAGCCTGGCCTATATCATTTCTATTCTAGTGATAGACATTTAGATAATTTCTAGTTTTTTCTATTACAGCCTGCTTCTGTAAAAATTCTTGTACATGTCTCCTTGTGTACATGGAAAACATTTATCTAGGGTATATGTCTAAGAGCAGAATTGCTGAGTTGTGGAGTAACTAACGATTGTAGAAGTGCTCGCAAATGATCTTGGCAGTTGCCGTTCCATAACATATTCAATTTCCGGTTACCGCATGCCCTTGTTAACATTTGATGTTGTTAAAACTTTCAATTTTGCTAATTTGATAGGAGTAAAATGACTTAGTGGTTTCATTTGCATTTCTCTTTTTGTTTTCTTAAACAGTATATCCTAGAGGTAATTTCATGCTAACACAGATAGATGTACTTAAATTTTAAAATTTGAGATAATGTTAGATTTACAGAAAAGTTACAAAGGTACTATACTGAGTTCCTGTATGCCCTTCACCCAGCTTCCCCTACTGTTAACGTGTTGTGTAACCATGGTATGTTTGCCAAAAGCAAGTAATTAATATCAGGACACTGTCACTATCTAGATTGCAAACTTTATTTGGATTTTTACCAGTTTTTCCACTAATCCCATTTTTTGGTTCCTGGGTCCAACCCAGTATGCCACATTGCCCTTGGCTGTCAGGTCTCCTTAATCTCTTCCCACTTCCCAGCTAAGTATTTCATTGTATGGATGTGTCTTTTTAATCCCTGTTGATGAACATTGACGTCTAATAAACTGCTAGGTGAATTCTAATGAGACTTGCAAATGTAAAAATTGTAAATTCTGGCCACATTTGGACAGATACTGCCTTTGAAAAATTATTTACATGAGAGGAAACATCATGACTAAGATTGAAGAAGATGCAGAGAAAGTTCTTTTGGCCAGTATTTGTCATGTTACTTATGACTCTCTCAGTAGCCGTGATGGGATGTTGTTCTGTACGAGTAAGTCTCTTTTTCAGGCATTGATACCAGAGGGCCATGTGGCTTCCTATAGCACTAGGAATAAAACTCAGAGAGTGTGTCGGCAAGGTCGCCCGTTACCTGGTGATTGGCCACCTCTCAGCCCCTCCCCCTCCCTTCTGTCTGACCTGCTGTTGCAGCCTCCTGACCCCTTCCTTGTTGGTGCTCAGAGATTTTCCATTTTGAATTCCACCTCCTTGGAACATCTTCCTCCCTGGGTAACCCATGGGGCTTCCTCTCTCTATGCATTCAGGTCCCTGCTTGACGTTGCCTTATCAGAGTTCCCCACTGATCTGTCGGAAATAGCTGCCCCACCCCACCTTGCTTTATTTGTAGCACTCACCGTTACCTGGCGTTGTGATGTGTGTGTTGTCTTGATCGCTTGCTGTGTCTGCAGCATGTGCAGCAGTTTTGGCACATAGCAGGTGCTCAGCGTTGATGAGTGCCGGGAGGTGTAGCCAGGTAGACTTCACCTGTGGAAGTGTAGGCTAGTGTGCCTGAAACTTCATTGCTTCATAGTGCCGAGCCTTTGTCATGATTAGATAGAATATTATCTTTTATTTTTCTGAAATTAATTTTAAGAAATTGTTTTTAGGAGTTATGAAATTAAGAGTGACTTTGGGCGCAAATGAAGTGTTGACTTTTATGACAGTTGATAATAGTTTGGGACCTGCCCCTCCCACACCTTTTGGGGAGGGTTCTATGTAGGTGATAGGTACAGGGGAGTCTAATATAATTTAGATGTTCGTGGTGGCTCTGATTTGAGGCAAATCTGAAAAGGGAAGCAGCTATAAGTTGAGGAAATTATCCCTCCCACTTTTGGTTTCAGAAGTTGGTGGTTCTTGAGATGTTTAGCTTGGAGGCTCTCAAACTTTTGGTTGCAGGATCCCTATATACTAATTAGTTATTGAGGACCCCAAAGAGCTTTTGTTTACGTGGGCTGTATCTATCAATATTTAACATAAGTTAAACTGTCAGTGTTTAAAAATTAATGCTTTGAAATATTGATAAACCATTGCATGTTAACATATATATTTATTGTATGTATTATATTTTTAATGAAAAAATATTTTCCAAAACACAAATATTTAGTGAGCAGCCTGTTTTACATTTTTGCAATCCTTTTAACACCTGGCTGGATTCTTAGCTGCTTGGGCATTCAGTCTGTTGCAGTGTCATGTCACATGCCTCTGCAGAAACTCAACTGGACATTTGTGAGTGAGCAAAATGGCAACTGATGTCTTGGTTTTATTATGAGGATTTTGCCCTCACCCCCTGAAAGAGTCCCTGGGATGCTCGGCGTCTTGGACCACACTTTGAGAACCACTGGTTTAGATGATTTGCAGAAACTACAGAAATTATAATAGCTAACCCATACGGAGATGTTCTGCTTTTTTTTTTTTTTTTTTTTTTTACGACGGAGTCTCACTCTGTCACCCAGGCCAGAGTGCAGTGGCTTGATCTTGGCCCACTGCAACCTCTGCCTTGCAGGTTCAAGTGATTCTCCTGCCTCAGCCTGTTGAGTAGCTGGGACCACAGGTGTGTGCCACCACACCTGGCTAATATAGATAGATAGATAGATGATAGATAGATAGATAGACAGATAGATAGATAGATAGATGATAGATAGATAGATGATAGATAGATAGATAGATAGATAGATTAGATAGATAGATATAGTAGAGACCAGTGTTGGCCAGGCTGTGTTGGCCAGGCTGTGTTGGCCAGGCTGGTCTCAAACTCCTGACCTCAAGTAATCCACTCGCCTCGGCCTCCCAAAGTGCTGGAATTACAGGCGTGAGCCACTGCACCTGGCCATTTTTTGTATTTTTAGTAGAGATGGGGTTTCACTATGTTGCCCAGGCTGGTCTTGAACTCCAGAGCTCAGGTGCTGGGATTACAGATGGGAGCCACTGTGCCTGGCCCGTTCTGCTTTTTATTGAACATTAATTCATTTAATTCTCATAACAGCCCTCTGTGGTGAAAGCAACTAAATCGGAATTCTGGGCCAGTCTGATATCCTCCCGTGACCCATGCTGTGGTCTGAACATTTTAGATTTCAAATGAAGGCAGTATTCCTATAAAGTATTAACTGAAGGAAGCCAAACGTGACATTTATAGTAGACTCACATATATCTAGAACTTTTAAGTTAGTAAACAGTATATGAGACAAGTTCAGAATACTGAATTTCTTTAACAAGGTTTGCATGAAACCTTTTTTAGCATATGATTATCTTCTGCAAATGTGCAGAGACCACGCAGCTGGTTAGCAAGGCTCAGTGTGGGAGCCAGCACCAGTTTGTGTGGGTGCCTGCACTGACTGCCATGCAGCATGCTGGATCTGCAGCAGAGCTTTCTTGAGGATGGGGAGCCATGCAGAGCCCCCCTCTGACCCCTGCCTCCACTTGCTCACTTGGCTGGAATCTGGATAGTCCTGCCAAGGGCTCGTTTTTCAGTCATGGATTGCCATGTAATCTTATCTAACGTGATCTAAGTTCTTTGATCATCACCTGATATGTTGATGCTTTGGAAGAAAAGCTTTGTTAGGAGTTTTTATTGGACTACAGTGCCCTTGAATGAACTAGTTAGGAATTGTCCCCAAATTAATTAAGCCTCCATTGCATACAATCTGAGAAGATTGCATTCTTGTCCCCAGCTTCAGTCATTACTGCACAAGGTAATTTCCCTGAGGACTCTGTTGCCTTCTCTGTGTAGATAATGTCCTGCCCTGGAATCATCTGGTTTGTAAGGAAAATTAAGAAGCGAGGCTGTAGCAACAGAGGAGAAGCAGGAAAGAAAGGACCTTTGTTTTAACACTTTGAGGCCAGACGTGATGGGATGTCAGCCTAGTGAGCTTAAGAGCTTTATTGCCACTGATTTCTTATGTGATATGAGGACTCTCAGACCTTAACTCCTCCAAATCAAGGGAGACTACCTTTGAGCGTATACTATTCTGAATGATTCGGTGAGCTGTGTTTTTATTCTGCTCTGCAGACTGTTTTCCAAAGGCAGGATTATCTATGAAGAAGAGACAAGTGCTCTTTGGGATAGAAGATATTTGTGGCACTAGCTGTTTGAGTAGTTAGTGTTGAGTGCATTGCGTTATCTCCTACTCTTAGGGAATGGAAGTGCATGAATTCCTCTGAGAAATGCCTGAATGCGGGGGACCTGTGGTAGAAGCCGCCCCTCTTGGGGTTATCCTCTCTTGGTTTCCTAGCAACCTGCCTGTTGCCATGGTGCCGCCTTACCCAGGCAGCAGATCTGCTGCCCTGTGGAATGTAGGCTCTGATTGTCAGCACTGGGAGGCTGCATGCGTTTTCTGTTACCCCTTTTTTTGTAGCTAGATTCAAATTGTATTTAGCATGTTACTAAAATATTTAAGAGGAAAAGCATATGTTGTATGGCTAAAATAATGAGACTGATTGTTTTATCACATTCTAGGAAATGTTGTCCTGTCATTTTAAGATCGCTTCAGAAAATCTTTTGTGATTGTGTTGTGTACTGGGCTTTTCGGTATCCTCACTGGGGTAAGCCAGGAAACACTTGTTGTTGGGAGACCTTTCTGTAAGCGAGGTTGTTGATTAAGTGTGTATATTAGTTGGGCTTAGATTTGACTGTAAACAACAGAGACATAGAATAATAATAGCTTATTTCTTTTTCTTATTTTTGATGGAGTCTCGCTCTGTCGCCCAGGCAGGAGTGCAGTGGCGTGATCTTGGCTCACTACAACCTCTGCCTCCTGAGTTCAAGCGATTCTCCTGCCTCAGCCTACTGAGTAACTGGGATTACAGGCACCTGCCACCACACCCAGCTAATTTTTGTATTTTTGGTAGAAATGGGGTTTTGTCATGTTGCCAGGCTGGTCTTGATTTGTGAGCTCAAAGTGATTCTCCCGCCTCAGCTTCCCAAAGTACTGGGGTTACAGGCATGAGCCACCGCACATGGCCCTGAAATCTATGTCTTTAAAAAAGTCTCATTGTGGAGTCGAGCATGGTGGCTCACGCTTGTAATCCTAGCACTTTGGGAGGCCGAGACGGGCGGATCACGAGGTCAGGAGTTCGAGACCAGCCTGGCCAACACGGCAAAACCCCGTCTCTACTAAAAATACAAAAATTAGCTGGGTGTGGTGGCAGGCGCCTATAAACTCAGCTAGTCAGAAGGCTGAGGCAGGAGAATCGCTTGAACCCGGGAAGCGGAGGCTGCAGTAAGCTGAGATCGTGCCACTGCACTCCAGCCTGGGCGACAAGAGCAAGACTCCGTCTCAAAAGAAAAAAAAAAGAGCCCGTTGTTCCGAGCTGTCTCACCAGGCCCTTGAACTAAGAAGTGAAGTGCTCAATTTGCCCCGAGTGCTGTTCATGTCTTTATGACACATTTAATTGGAAATCTTCAGGAGGTCAAACATTCTAAGAACTTTTTTGGAGTTCAGCATACTGCCTCAGAGAAGGAAGCTGGTGGGGTAGGGTGTGGGAGGATGAGAATAGAGATTAAAGGCTTTGCTGGCCACATGTTTTGAGAAATAACTCACCAGAAAGTGTTTTTGGGTAGTGTTTATTTATTAGTTATAAATGCTGAAAATGTTATCTGCCTTGTTCGAATGAAGACTTGGAGCTCCTCGGAGCTCTTTTAGTTCAGCCCACCACCGAAAGGATCCCTCTTATATAGAATTGCTCATAAGTTATGCATTTTGTTTCTGCTTGGTTGCTTCCACTGTTGGTGAGGTCATCACCTAATGATGCCACTCATTCTCTCTTTTTTTTCTGAGACAGGTTCTGGCTTTATTGCCTAGGCTGGAGTGCAGTGGTGCTGGGGCACTGGAGTGCAACCTCCGCCTCCTGGGCTCAAGCGATCCTCCCACCTCAGCCTCCCTGGTAGCTGGGACTACTGAGGAATGCACCACCATGTCCAGCTAATCCGTTCTCTTTTTATGCCCCTGGGTGGATGTTAAATGCATTCTTTACCTGGAGCTGTGGTCTGCTTCCCTCTACTCATTGTTCAGAGATCGGTGGTTTGGAGCCACTCATACCAGCTCCACACCCTGGTGGAAGGTGTACGGGATTCTCCCCCTACTTGGAGATGACCATGCCTGTCTCTGAAACATTCCTTCTCCCGTCACTCATACCCAGTCCTCCAGGGGACTCTCTGGGTGGGGCCCCGGGCCCTCCCCTCCCTGGCCTCTGCTGAGCAGCTCACAGTGCTCATGGGCGTGTGTCTCCTGGTGCTGTTGGCCCTTGCTGTTCTGCTTTCCCTTTGAGTCTGCACAGCTTCTCATGGAACCCTGTTAGTGCCATTTGCCCATCTTGTTCTCTTGGACTCTGTGTTAGCCTCTCGGCTTTTGCTGCCCCCATTTCTCATGTGGACGTTTTTGAATTCGCCTTCCAGTTAGGTGCCTGACATTGGTATCTCCCACCTCCTCTTCAGTTCTGCCACCTTGTGCCTGGGTGGTTGAGACCCACACATGAGCTTGCCTGTCCTGTCCCTCCCAGAAATCCCTGAAGCTTCCTGCAGTATCGCCCACAGGGTTGAGGCCTCACCTTGGGGTGTGTGGGGCAGGTGAGACCATTCCCCAAGCACCTGAGATCTGTCTGCCTTTGCAGCCTGGCTGCCGCTACTTCCCTTGGCTTCGCTCCTGAAAAGACAGGACAGTTTCTTCCCTTTCCCACAGAGAACTGGACTCCTTTGGAATGTTCTGGAATTCCCCGCCCCCTCTCCACGTAACCAGCCTTTTCTATCACCATCTTGCAGGTGCCAATTACAATTTCGTTTTGAGGAAGGCTCCGTTAGTATTGCCTTGCCGCTCCCATTCCCACCGATGCGTGGGGTCACACACCATTACTTAGATGTCTGTTCCTCCTGCTCTTTGGGGTAAAGAAAGTTGTGACTGTTCATTTGGTCTTTGGCATGAGGGCCTCGGGCTCTGCGCAGTCAGTGGAGCTGGTAGCCATGCCTTCATCCGGGTTGTTTACCTGCTTGTGTGGAGAAAAACCACCCTTGCCTGTAGAGCTTTGTGATTAATCCACAGCTGGGGCCTGAGAAGTTCCTCAAGTGCTAGGAGAAATTTGTGTGTAATAAAGTTTCTGGGAAAGGGATCCATGTCCCCAAAAGGTTCTGACCCACTGTTTGATCCCCTCTTAGGAGATCCGCTGTGGGAGTGGGCTTTGCACCTCTTGGCAGCTGGGAGCTCCCCAGCACCACCCAGCAGTGCCTGCCCTGAGGACACGCAGTCTCTATGAACATATGTCATCATGTCGCTCATCCTGGGAGATGGAATCCGTTACTACAGGCCGTTTTTGTAATATGCACCTTTATGTTTGGCTTGTGGTTGGAGGTAGAAGGGGGTGTCTTGCTAAGAAGGCACTTTCTAGGAGTTGGAATTTACGTGTTACTTCCTATGTCCACGGAAGTCTGTTTTATGATGGAACTTGACTTTATAGGCGTACCGAATTTTCCATCATGTGTACCTTTTTCCCTCCAGATCTGAGGAAGAAGCCTGCTGCCATTCAGTAGGTCATGGATTGGGAAGTGACAGTCAGTTTGTATTAGCTGGGCCAGTTTTAGATACAAGGGGCTGCCCAAGATTATTTTCAGTCCAGGTTGGCCGGACCAAAACAAGTAACAAAGTCATCATGGAAAATGATTACTGTTTCACATTCCTAGAGGAAGTAGGCAACCTACAAAGTATTCTCACATGGGCCTGTGAGAGTGAGTTGTGGTCCGGAAACACTCTAGATTTTGGTCAGCTGTAGCTAGTTCCCTGCTGAGAAGGCTGGAGAAAGTAGCTGGGTGGACATTACACCGGATGAGCATTTTTAAGAATGGGGGGTGCTGGCACTTGCCCCTGCTTTTGGTGGTGACTCCTGTCTTGGCTCTGGTCTCCTGAGGTCTGAGCCCATCCTCTTCTGGCTTCCCTGTGTATCACTCTGCCTTCCTCTGCCTAGAGACTCATTTGGTAGCCTCCTGTTCATCTTGATTTGGAGGTAGGGCTAGGCAGTGTATCGTGGTGTCATCATGGGTCCTTTTCAGAGTCCTAGGGGCCCAGGGCCTGCTAGGGTGTGGTGGGAGTTATCAGGTCTGGGGCCCCTATTTGTGCTGTCTCTGTGACCGCGCAGTCCCCAGAGCCCTTACCCTCATGACTCAATTCTGCCTCCTCTCCACCGCTCCCCTGAGATTTATAACTGAGGCTGGCGCCAGCCATGCTTGGCTACACTGCGGGCTAACTAAGCTTTTGTGAGCCATCTGGGGAGCTTGGTACTGATTTGCATCTGGCACATGTTTTCCCCTGGAAACTAGAGTCCAAACCAGCAGCCTCTGGAATGTGGCCAGCTTGGTTGAGGTTGCGAACTGGACGTGTGTGTGATTTTGCTCCCAGGGGACAGGGAAGGCTATAACTTGGGCAGCAGATGAATAATTCATTTGCTTGTGTCTGAAGGGGTGCAGGTGATCTGGCTCGAGCTTTGTGGGACTCAGTCTTTGTGTGAGTAGCTTGTGGAGGTAGTAATGAAAGAAAGCAGTTCATTCCTTTCCCTCTCCTGGAGGAAGAACACGTACTGACCTATACAACACGTGTTTCCTATGTGTGTTACACACGTATGTAGAATTGGCTTACAGAGGGAAGCAGCATACAGCAAGACTCCTGAGGTTCTAAGTGTGTTTCTCAGGTGATAGTGGTTTTTTTTTGTTTTTTTTTTTTTTTGTCTCAGACTTGGGTCAAGTATCTATTGCAGCAAAAGTTGGTTCAACCCTACTGAGATGCCTGTTGGAGTTTGACCCTCATGCCACCATCTTCTATGTGTAGTCTGATGTAATCTCTTGTTTCCTAGCTGAATAATTGGGCTAGAAGTGAGATGTGAATCTGAGGATTTTTTTCCCCCATTTTTTGGTTCTAAAATCAAGGACCTGTTTTAAGAAACATAGGCACTCTCAAGGCAGTTTATAAAATATTTTCAGGACTAGGTATGGTAGCTCACGGCTGGAGTGCAGTGGTGAGATCTCGGCTCACTACAACCTCTGCCTCCTGGGCTCGAGCTATCCTCCCACCTGAGTCTCTCGAGTAGCTGGGATCACAGGTGCGTGCCACCATGCCCGGCTAATTTTTTGTAGAGATGAGGTTTTGTCATGTTGCCCAGGCTGGTCTTGAACTCCTGGACTTAAGTGATCCCCACCTCGGCCTCTCAAAGTGCTGAGATTATAGGCATGAGCCATATAATCTCAGGCATGAGCCATTGTTTTATGTTATAAGGGTATGATTTATTTTTATTTTTATTTTATTTATTTATTTATTTTTTGAAACGGAGTCTCGCTGTGTCACCCAGGCTGGAGTGCAGTGGCGCAATCTCGGCTCACTGCCAGCTCCGCCTCCTGGGTTCACGCCATTCTCCTGCCTCAGCCTCCCGAGTAGCTGGAACTACAGGTGCCCGCCACCACACCTGGCTAATTGTTTTTTTTTGTATTTTTAGTAGGGACGGGGTTTCACTGTGTTAGCCAGGATGGTCTTGATCTCCTGACGTCGTGATCCGCCCACCTCGGCCTCCCAAAGTGCTGGGATTATAGGCGTGAGCCACCGTGCCCGGCCTGTTTTTCTTTTTTAAAAAAACCCTTCATTCTACGGTTGTTATTCATTCTACAGAAGTCAAAATCTTCCCTGTATTTGAATTTGTTAGTCTTTTCTCCTATGGTTTCTTTTGTTACTTATGGAAACATTTTAAGGTTAAAGTTCTGATACTCCCTGATACTGTTTAAAGGTAGTTAGAGAGGATGAAAGTGAACCAGATAAATGAGTCCCTTCCAGCCCTGTGACTGACAAGCCAGCTTCTTGACCGGGACAGGCGTGTATCTGTGTGGCTGGTGTCCCATACAGCTTGGTGAGGGGCCGAGTAGCGGAGTCCAGCTCAAGGACAGTCGCCCTCAGCCGTGGGGAAATAAGTCAGGTCGACCTGGTTTGCTACAAAATGGGCCACCTCCTCACATTGTTTTTCATTTTAGCTCTAGCCGGCCCGGTCCTTGGACTGAAAGAATGCACCAGAGGCTCGGCAGTGTGGTGCCAGAATGTGAAGACAGCGTCCGACTGCGGGGCAGTGAAGCACTGCCTGCAGACCGTTTGGAACAAGCCAACAGTGGTGAGTGCCACCACCCTCCAGTCCCAGCCCCAGCACTCCTCTTGGGTCCCCTTAGAACAGCTGTAACTCACTGCCATATTGACAGAGCACTTTTTCTTGCCTGGTTTTGTTTACTTCTCACTGTGACCCTGTGTGGGAGGCAGGACCTATTGGTGAATGTACCCATTTTACAGCAGAGGAGATGGAGGTTCAGAGAGGTTAAGGTTTCACTCTCCTGAGGCTACCTGGTCCCTTGTGGCAGACAGGATGAGGTCCTCCATGCCTGCGGCTCCAGGTGCCTGCCCCATGCTGCCTCTGGGCCTCTGTGCAGATCCCACTTCTCACCTTAGATAAGAGGCCAGTAGGTTGGCAGTGCCTGTTCCCACCACTGGGCACATGGGCGTGGCTCTATCCTTGGTCACTCACTCCAAAAACTACATGCTGAGCTTTTCAGGTACTTTCTGCCCGTTTCATATTTTGTTCTCTCCTCACTCCTCTCAAACAGGCAAACTGCTGATTGAGATCCTGGAGTGCGGTTGCCTTTTAAAATTGATTTCCAGCTGTAACTACACTGAGGAAGCTAGCACTGATTTTTCATCTAAATAATGCTAAATGTAGCGTATTAATGTGGGGCATCGTCTAAGGCGACAAGCCACGAGTGTGTTCCTCACGGTCCCAAGCCCTCTCAGGAGATGCTCTGCTGACCGTGCCAGCTGGATGCAGAGCTGCTGCCCTGGGCTCACTTGGGGCTGTACCGGCCATCATGTGGTACGGGCTGTGTTTGACTGAGTGGACTTTGGGTTCTAAAAAACTTGTCAGTGGCCACTACTGCTCCTTCAGTAAGAGAAGAAAGCTTAGCACCATTCTTTTAGAAACAGTTTGTGAATTATTCACTGGAAAACTGCCTTCTGTGGCCATACTTGCCCTTTTTTTTGGAGGCAGGGTCTGGCTCTGTCGCCTAGGCTGGAGTGCAGTGGCACAATCATGGCTCACTGCAGCCTCAACCTTGTAGGCTCAAGTGAGCCTCCCACCTCAGCCTCCTGAGTACTGGAGCCACAGATGTGCACCAGTATGCCCGGCTAATTTTTGTATTTTTTGTAGAGATAGGGTTTTTACCATGTTGCCCAGGCTGATCTTGAACTCCTGGGCTAAGGTCATCCTCCTGCCTCCCATAGTGCTGTGATTACAGGCGTGGGCTACCACGACTGGCCTGAAACTACTTTCAGATTTGGTTTCTAATTTGCCTTCAATCTTGTTTTTAATACTACTTCCTGTTTCCAGGTTTAATGTGTGTCCAGTAAGGACTTTAAAACTTCCTTGATTGACTGGTCTTGTCATGGCCTGGCCTTCTGTTTTTTTTTTTTTTTTTTTTTTGGGATGGACTCTCACTCTGTTGCCCAGGCTGGAGTTCAGTGGCACGATCTCGGCTCACTGCAACCTCCGCCTCCCAGGTTCAAGCAATTCTTCTGCCTCAGCCTCCCAAGTAGCTGGGATTATAGGTGCGTGCCACCATGCCTGGCTAATTTTTGTATTTTTAGTAGAGACGGGGTTTTCAACATGCTGGTCAGGCTGGTCTCGAACTCCTGACCTCGTGATCTGTCTGCCTCAGCCTCGCAAAGTGTTGGGATTACAGGCGTGAGCCACCGCGCCCGGCCTGGCCCTCTCTTGATAGGGTTCCATGCACAGTACCCTTGACCCTGTGTTTCCACAGATGCTGAGAGCTGTCTGTGGAACTTGAGCATCCTGGGGTTTGGGTGTCCACGGGGGTCCTGGAATTGATGCCCCTTCAGATACCAAAGGATGACTGTATTAGCCTGACTAGGTTCAAGTTGGTTTCTGTAAATGCAGCTAAGTTCATAGGTGTTCCTCAGTCTCACCCAGATATGTTTCTTCTCCATGGGTGGAAAGTCAGTTGACATCAAGAAGGGAGTCTGGGCATTCTTCCCCAAGGGCCGCAGGAACCAATTAGAATTTCCATGGCCTCTGGTCCAGGTGGGGGCCTTGGTGCCAATCAGAAGATTGGCTTTGGCGTGGCCTTGCCTCGTTAACATGCCTGGGAGGCAGAGGAAGCGCAGGTGAATGGTTCAGTGTGGGTGTGCCTTCAGAGGTGGGTGGGGCGTTTGTTTCTCCGTCCCACCCACATCTCTGCCATACTGATGTGACTCTGATTTCACCTGAGCCTCAGTTTCCTCAGAGGTGTTGTGAGCATTGATGTGAAATTGACCTGTGCCATGTGGGGTGCTGTGTGGGTATGAGCAAAGGTTCTGTGTCCTGTAAATCACAGTGTGTTCTGGTGAGTCACACCTCTTCCCTCCCTGCCGTGCCACAGCGCTGCTCATGCAGGGTGGAGAACCAGGATGTGACGGGAGCGTGGTCACGATCATATCCCTGGTTAGAGAGAATAGCGAAAAGGCTATGGGGAGTTCCAGCTGTGTGGGGTGTGAATTTGTGTCCTACAAATACAAATTTCTCGTATTCTTTCTCTTAGAAATCCCTTCCCTGCGACATATGCAAAGACGTTGTCACCGCAGCTGGTGATATGCTGAAGGACAATGCCACTGAGGTGAGCGGCTGTGAGTGGGGATGGTGCCTGAGCCACGGGCACGTGCACTGGTTCCTAAGAGAGCTGTGATTCCGGGTGTCTAAAGAGGAATGGTGTAGGCCTGAGGGTGGCAAATGTCTTCCACAAAGGACCAAGGAGAAAAGATTTTAGGCTATATGAGCCGTATACTGTCCCTGTCACACAGTCTCTTTTTAAAAATGTAAAAAGAATGTAAAAACCATTCTTTGAGTTCTGGGTTGTACAAAAATAAGCTGAAGGGCCTACTTTGCTGACCCTGGGACTAAATGCCCAAAGTTAATTGAGATGTTATATTGCATGCCACTAATACCTAGGTCCAGTTTGGCCATCTCTGCTTAGAATTCCCTGTGCCTGCGAGACTGCAGGTCCAAGGATCTTCATTTTGAATGTTCCTGTCTGCTTTTGCCTGATTGACCTGATAGAGCCATAGGTAACATGGTCAAGTCCTTTTCCCTGAGAGCTGGCTGTTTTCCAGGCTTGGTTTTTCTGGGAGCTATTGAGGGCCTCTTGCCTTCAGCCCATTTATTTCCGGGGAAGAAAGCCTGTCTTGATTCTGACCCTGGTGTCCTCTCGTAGGAGGAGATCCTTGTTTACTTGGAGAAGACCTGTGACTGGCTTCCGAAACCGAACATGTCTGCTTCGTGCAAGGAGATAGTGGACTCCTACCTCCCTGTCATCCTGGACATCATTAAAGGAGAAATGGTAAGTGATGGGGAATAGGCTTTTCCTTGAAGGTGCTTCTGGGGCCCAGGAGAGGCAGTGGCCCAGAGTAGATTGATTAAAATGGAAAGTCTGTTCTTAGCTCTGGAATTCCTCAACAGCATTTTGCTACAGTTTGACATCCAGAATAGCTCCTTTGGCACAGCAGGCCAGTCTGTATGTAACTTGCCCTGGGGTTAGCAAGGGTGCAGCTGCTGGGGACTGGTCGGACTGCTGAAGGAATGTAAACCGGCATAACCTTCAGAGATGTGGGTTGGATAGATCATGTCCAATCTTTAACTGACCCCTTTGAGCAAGCACAAAACCTCATTTCTGTGAATTTATTTCTGTGAACTTATAATTAAGGAATAATTCAGGGAATGTACTGGGGACTTTCATTCATCAAGCATGTATTATACACAGACACAAACACTGTGTCACAGACTGGGTTTTTAGCAAAGAACACGGAGCTAGCTTTGTGGAATTTGGAAAGGTCTTGACAAAGAAGAGGTGTTTAAGTAACTGAAGAGGGCCAGTGGGGCAGGACTGTCCCAAGACAGGACCAAGGTTCTGGTGAGGAAGGCAGGGGTTGTGTCATACACAGCCTTCTAGGCCATCTTCAAGGATTGCAAGTGCAGCCTTGGAGTGTCATGATTGTAAGGGCATTTGTCAAAGGGTTTGGTCTAGGTCTAGGTCCCATTGAGGGAAGCTGCAGGTGGGGAAGCTGACAGGACCCTCAGGAGGTCATTGCTTTGTGAGTGAGATGTGATGTGGACAGTGGAAATGGCAGATGCAGATTCTCTTTTGGAGGATTCAATGGACTGGACTTGCTCATGAGGGGGATGTATAGGAGAGGAAGAGCTACAAATGTCTCCCTGGCTTCTGAGAAGATGAAGGTGGTGTTATTTGCTGAAATGGAGCTAGTCGGGCGGGATAGAATGAGGGGTAAGTTTGAGATGTCTGCGGGGTGGGTATGATTACGAAAGTGAAACACTTGGGAGCTATCAGCATGTGGAAGGTGTTGAAAGCCATCGTGTTAGCTCATTTTGTGGGGAAGTGGCTTAGAATTGCTGACTCTTCTCCTCTAACAAGAAGCTCCTATTCCTTTATTTATTTATTTATTTATTTTTTTGAGACTGAGTCTCCTCTGTCGCCCAGCCTGGAGTGCAATGGCACGATCTCGGCTGACAGCACCTCTGCCTTCCGGGTTCAAGTGGTTCTCCCATCTCAGCCTCCCAAGTAGCTGGGATCACAGGCACCCACCATCATGCCCGGCTAATTTTTGTATTTTTGTAGAGATGGGGTTTCACCACATTGGCCAGGCTGGTCTTGAACTGTTGACCTCAGGCAATCCGCCCGCCTCGGCCTCACAAAGTGCTGGGATTACAGGTGTGAGCCACTGCACCTGGCCTCCTATTCCTTTAAAGAAGAGCTGAGGGGAAAGAGGTAACATTTAGGAAGCCTGTATTAGTCCGTTTTCATGCTACTAATAAAGACATACCTGAGACTGGATAATTTATAAAAAAAGAAAGGTTTAATGGACTCACAGTTCCACTTGGCTGGGGAGGCCTCAAAATCATGGTGGAAGGTGAAGGAGGAGCAAAGCCACATCTTACATGGCAGCAGGCAAGAGAGCATGTGCAGGGGAACTGCCCTTTATAAAACCATCAGATCATGAGACTTACTATCACTAAACAGCACGGGAAAACCCGCCCCCGTGATTCAGTTACCTCCCACTGGGTCCCTCCTATGACACATGGGGACTATGGGAGCTACAGTTCAAAATGAGATTTGGGTGGGGACACAGCCAAACTGCATCATTGCCTAATAGGAGAATCGAGGAAGCTTAGGGGCCGCTGTGTGGTTAGGCACTCGGATTGGGTAATTTTGTCATTCTTGGTATGCTGAGCAGTTTGAATTTAGACAACAGGTTTGTGTTTCTTTTAAGGGATTTAAAGAGAGGGACTAATTCAGAGGCACTAGATGGTCTGTCTTATTTTCCCCTGGGGAGAGGATTTTCAGCAGGGCTTCTTTCCATCCCACCAGAGCCGTCCTGGGGAGGTGTGCTCTGCTCTCAACCTCTGCGAGTCTCTCCAGAAGCACCTGGCAGAGCTGAATCACCAGAAGCAGCTGGAGTCCAATAAGATCCCAGAGCTGGACATGACTGAGGTGGTGGCCCCCTTCATGGCCAACATCCCTCTCCTCCTCTACCCTCAGGACGGCCCCCGCAGCAAGCCCCAGCCAAAGGTAAGACAACGGGCTGGCCACTGAGGACCCATTTTTGGTTGCACTGGAGATGAGAGACCAAAGGGGTAGAGAGTGCATGTGTGGTTCTTAAACTGGGGCTTATCTCTGTGCATGACTCTGCAGTCACATGAGCCAGCCTTTAAATGGTTGTACCATGAAGTTTCTAAAGAATGGGATATTTAAAATGTGCAAAGATTAACCCCCTTTAAAAAAAATTTACTTCTTTTATTTTTGAGACAGGGTCTCATTCTATCACCCAAGCTGGAGTGCAGTGGTGTGATCATGGTTCACTGCAGCCTCAACCTCTGAGGCTTAAGTGATCCTCCCACCTTAGCCTCCTAAGTAGCTGGGAGTACAGATGCACACCACCACACCTGGCTAATTTTTGTATTTTTTGTTTTGCCATGTTGGTCAGGCTGGTCTCAAACTCCTGGGTTCAAGCGATCTGCCTGCCTTGGCTTCCCAAAGTGCTGGGATTACAGGTGTGAGCCACTGCGCCTGGCCAACCTTTTTATTTATGCTAAACCCCCTTTTTATACCATACTGTTACTATAATGAACACTTAATCGATTTTAAGCCTATCAGTAATTTGAGAGCCTGTAAAGCATCTTAGGAACTGGTCAGTAAGTACCCTCTAATGCTGCAGCCCTGAGTATATAAGGACGTTTTCCTAGGAATTTGAGTCCTCTTAAGTTGCCAACTTAACTGCCTCTTCTGTAGGATAATGGGGACGTTTGCCAGGACTGCATTCAGATGGTGACCGACATCCAGACTGCTGTACGGACTAACTCCACCTTTGTCCAGGCCTTGGTGGAACATGTCAAGGAGGAGTGTGACCGCCTGGGCCCTGGCATGGCCGACATAGTGAGCCTTGTGTCCTTGTGCATTGGGGATGTTCTGGGCCTGGGAGTTGGGCTGTGGAGGCTGGAGTAGGGTGTTCAGACAACATGCTTCTCTTTTTTCCCAGAAAGCAGCTTGAATAGGTAGTGCAGACTTGAATCTAGTTTGGTTAATGGCATCTGGATATGTAACAAAACTGGGGACAAAAAGTAGGAGACTGTTTCTGGGAAGATTTTGTTTCCTGCCATGCACCCTGTGTATTAGGAACACTGTAGAAACACTTTTTGCCCCCCACCCCCCCTTTTTTTTTTTTTTTTTTTTTTGAGACTGAGTGTCGCTCTGTTGCCCCGGCTGGAGTGCAGCAGCGTGATCTCAGCTCACTGTAACCTCTACCTCCTGGGTTCCAGCGATTCTCCTGCCTTAGCCTCCCGAGTAGCTGGAATTACAGGTGTGTGCAATCATGCCCAGCTGATTTTTGTATTTTTAGTAGAGATGGGGTTTCACCGTGTTTGCCAGGCTGGTCTCAAACTCCTGACCTCAAGTGATCTGCCCGCCTCGGCCTCCCAAAGTATTGGGATTATAGGCGTGAGCCTCCGCGCCCGGCCTTTACCCCATTTTTTTCTTTTCTTTTTTTTTTTTTTTTTTGACACGGAGTCTTGCTCTGTTGCCCAGGCTGAAATGCAGTGGCACGATCTCGGCTCACTGCAAGCTCCGCCTCCCGGGTTCACGCCATTCTCCTGCCTCAGCCTCCCGAGTAGCTGGGACTACAGGCGCCCGCCACCATGCCCAGCTAATTTTTTTTGTATTTTTAGTGGAGACGGGGTTTCACTGTGTTAGCCAGGATGGTCTCGATCTCCTGATGTCATGATCCACCCGCCTCGGCCTCCCAAAGTGCTGGGATTACAGGCGTGAGCCACCGCGCCTGGCCATTTACCCCATTTTTGAAAGCTTGGCTCATGTATGTGACACTGAGAATTCCAGCTGTGCTCCTGCAGCAAGCATGGTCACTGACCATGGTTCACCTGGAAGCCTCCCTTAGTCCTGTGGGCTCAGAAACTCATTTTCTTGGCCCCTTACTTAGATGGTTTCATTCTGGGACCCTATTCCAAGATTATTAATCACACTCAGGTGGATGTGTAAAACCAAAATGCCATTTTTAGTACCTGACAACTGAAGAAACCTGCTAGACTGGCAGCTGAGAAGCTGGTTGTAATCACTGTGTCCTTTGGGATCTAGCGAGGCTTTTTGGGTGGAGTGGCCGGCTCTAGGAGATGAGGCCTTCTCCATTTTTTTTTTTTTCTTGAGACAGGGTTTAGCTCTGTCACCCAGGCTGGAGTGCAGTGGCACAATCATAGCTCACTGCAGCCTTTACCTCCTGGGCCCAAACAATCCTCTTCTCAGCCTCCCAAGTAGCTGGGATTACAGGAGTGAGCCACCACGCCCAGCTGAGGGTTTCTCTCTGACTTTCCGTTAGGAATGTCAATCAGGTGAACATTCATTCATTTTGAAAGCCTAGGAATCCTGTAGCCTCATTTTAAGTGTGTTTGCATAACACCATTTAAACAGGTTTCCCAGTTGAACCCTCTGTGAGAGCTGTATCATGTTACCTTTGGTCCTCTCTCTGTAGAAGCTCCCCAAATACAGAGAGCAATTCTGTGGAGTCTACTGGAAGTATCTAGATTGTCTGAAAATAGGCAGTTAAAAATCATTATAACTTGACTCTACTGGATTTAAGCTTTATAATGCCATCTGAGATTGTGTAAATGGCTTTGAAAGGTAAGCTCCAGTTCCTAAGCAGTGTATCTCCTAGCTGCCTTCTGTCCAAATTGCCACTGAATAGTTGCTGTATGATCCTGGGGCAAGTGAGGTTATAAGATAAAGGTGACAGGAGGGTGGAATCTTTAAGGTCCCTTAAGAAACATTTTCAAAACGTCTTTTGCACACATTTCCTGTAAATGATAGAGTAACCAAATTGTCATTTTCATCTTATTAAAACTGGCCCAGAGCAGACAGTTATAAAGTTCTACTTTAGAAACTTGCTTGATAGTCACCAGTTGACACTGTTGGAAATGCTGGGGGTTTTTTGTTGGTTGGTTTTTGGTGCATTGTTGCAGTGATTTGTTTAGCAGTCTGTTTCTCTCTCCTCAGTGCAAGAACTATATCAGCCAGTATTCTGAAATTGCTATCCAGATGATGATGCACATGGTAGGTGGCACGGAGGCCCCTTGTTAGCATTTTTCTTTGTTTTTCAGGTTTCGTCATTTCTAGGAATTTTGAAAATTATATGGTTTAGTTTCCCTTTTTTACCTTAGAGTGCTGAATTGGGCTAAATCGACCCCTCTGGCTAGAAGACTCTCCACTTGCAATCTCAGTACCTCCCCTGTTACGGGAGAGGCTGAAGCATCTTGATCCCAGGATTACCCTGGTGGCTTCCTGGCAATTTGTTTGCCTCTGCCTGTTCAGGCCGGCCATCAGGTTTCTAGGTCTGGCTTTAACCCTGGGATCTGTAGAAGTCAAGTGCTCTCTAACTAAGCCAGACCTGAGAATGGCTGTGTTGCCGCCTGAGTTGGGGGAATACTGCCTCCCGGAGTTTCTCCTGTGCACGGCAGCAGTGTCTGCTGAAGCTGCTGCTTGAGCTGGTAACTCCTGAGCTGGCTTTGGATGCATTCAGGTGGCAGGGGGCATTCCTTCATTAGAATCAAGAATACCCATTCAGGAAATGAGCTCGCTAGTCCACACAGAGCAGGGTGGCCTGCTCACGTTGGAAACAGGCACTGCCTCCTTCGATCTGATTGGCGGGGCTGAGTGGGTGGGGGGCACCTTTTCCCTGTCTGTCATGCTGACTTTCTGACTACTTGAGATTGACATACCAGCGTTTGAGTTTGTTCTCTGATCCAGGGGTCAGCAAACTGGCCCATCATGTTTTGTACTTAGAGGGTATTTTTTTGGAACACAGCGACGCCTGTTTTGTGCTACAGCAGCACAGTTGAGTAGTTGCAGCCAGATCTTACGGCCAAGGAGCCTGAAAGATTGACTCTCTGACCTGCTGTAACCACTCAAGCAAGCCGAGGAGGAGTAGTTTATTTGGGATTATTACTCACACCCTACCACGTTCTAAAAACAGTTAAAAGGCAGCTTACAAAGACATGCACCTGAAGTAGGTAAAGATAAGCATTGACGGGACTTAATCTCGTGAAGTACTTCCTTATAGCTAACTTAAAATATTTTTCTCATTATAAAAGTTATACTGTGTAGAAATGTGTTGAAAATACGGACAATACTTCCCACATAAAAATCATTTGGAGTTTCAAAAAACATCAACGGTGTCATATATACTACCTTGTACTTTGTTGTTTGCATTTTTTGCCTAAAAATATGTTGGCCATTGAATATTCTTGTACAAATGACTAAATGCTTGCAGAATAATCACCTGTGTACATAGAAGAGAATTTACATAACCGGTCCCCGGTAGCCGGATGTATCTAGGTTGTTTTCAGGTTTGCCTTTGGGAAGATGAATATCCTTATAGCCAAATGCATACATATATGCATATCCCTGCCTTTCCCCTTATTATAGAGAACTAAAGCTGGAACTGCTGAATAGAAACATGAGGCTTTGGATACATTGTTAAATTGGCCTTCCAGGCTGCCATTTGGCCACCTGTGGTAGATTGCACTAGGATCCCTTACCCCTCAGGGATCTCTTACCCCCCTTACTTGGGCAGCCCTGTGTCTTGTTCCATGGTGCTGCTGGTCACTAACCTGTGGGAAAGCCTTGTGGGCCCGGGGCCAGTGTGGGCTCCTGAGGATGGAGACCCTTCATCAAGCATTTTCTGGGGCTCTTGCTACACAGTGTTTTGAGTGTGATTTAGTGTGTAAGACCTGGAGAGGGTGCACACAGAGCAGGACAGCCCCCAAATGGTCTATCCCTGCAGGGCCAGGAAAGCTTTCAGGGCCCCCTTGTCCGCAAGATAGCAGGAACAAGGTAGGTTGCTAAGATCTGACTGCAAGAGCATTTCCCCTGAACCTCTTGGGACATCCTTACACCTGGTTAACTGCTTGATTGTTGTTTTAATTTTTCTTAACTGTTGTGTCCTTTCCTTTCTCTTATTTTCACCTCCGATTTCCTGTTTTTTTGTTCAACAGCAGGATCAGGTATGTGTCGGGGAATCTGCTTGTAGTAGTGGTCTGCTGCTTCCTCTAGTTACTTTGCTTTTTTTTGTTTTGGGGTATGGCATGATTAGCTCTGACAGATACAAGGAATGGTTATGAGAGGCAGGGTCCCTCTCTGTTAATAGGCTGGGGAGGGCTTCTGCATCTCTCCCCTGTAATTTAGCCTTTGAGGTGTTGGGTCTCATCTCCCCTTCGGGGTCCAGAAAAATGAAGTCAGCAGAGCCTTGTGCTCTGGTCACAATCCACATGCAGCATACGTACATGCAGGCCACCAGTGTGACAATGGGGAACCATGGGTGGCCCAGGAGGTGCCTCAGCCTCCTTCAGCGTAGGCCAGTTAGGAAGTCCAGTGTAGTTCTGGCTTCCCCAGGGCACCTTGTGTCTGTCACAACGCAAGTAGGCATTGCATGTCTTTAGTGCTGTTTTTCCTAAACACAGAAATGCTTCTGCTGCATGAGCAAACATTTGCAAACAGCCAGCAGACTGTTCTGGCTGTTGGATCCAGAGAATTGGAAGCAATCTCTTGATTGTGGCTTCTGCCTCTCTGGGTAACAGGGTCCTTTGGGATCTAGAGCCACATCAGATGGCATGCTACAAGAACCAAGTACCCAGTCCATACTTGCTCTGAGCCAGTGTCCTTTGGGGCCGTCCTGAACACTGCCACCTCTGAGCGTTGGCATCCATCTGCTAGGATTAGCATTGGAGCTTTTTTTGAAGGTATTTTGAAGTCTAATGGGAGAGGACTTTGGTTGAAATACCTGAATTTTTTACCTAGGCCTCCTCAAGGAGTTGGAACAAAGCTGATCGGGGCAGAAGCAGCCCTATACCTCCTGAATATTGGCGTCTTTTTTTTTTTTTTTTTCTAAAAAGCTTGCTGTATCTTCAGCTGCGTTCTTATTATTTATTTATTTATTTATTTTTCATTCTTAAGGTGTGCCAAAGACAGGGTATTTGGGATATACTTTTCAGACTCCCCCGGTCTTATTAATTCTCTAGCCTTCTTGGTATGAAAACAAGATGAGCCATAGTCATAACTCTTTTCCCTTAACAGGTCCCGTTTTTAGCACTTTTGTTCCTGCTGCTTTAGGGTTTGGTGCTGGAAGGCAAATGCACTCAGGCTCAGAGCTAGTTGCTGGTTGCATTTATTTCCACAATATACAGAGTCTATACACTTGTCTCACTCTTGGCCATCAGAGTGTCATGGTCAGGATGTCTAGACTATCTAGTGCTCTGTGTTTGGTGTCTAAATGGTGAAAGGGGATCAATCTGGAGACCTTGTGGCTTAAAGCGATTCATCCATTTGGCAGGTTGGGTTTTCATGTGCACTGTGTGCAGCTGTGAACGTAGAATGTGGTTTTTTAAAAAGCCAGCATTTCCCCTTAATGCATCATTTTAAATGGTCCTGCCGCTGAAAAATCTGGTGTGGTTTTATTTCTAACACATTTGGCTTTCTGTTAGTTTACGGGCATGGTAGTTCCCCCTCTAGAAAAAAACATAGCTTAGTTCCTACCTAGAGTGACTTGAAAAGACACATTCTAGAGCAGACCAGGTGTACTTGGAGATGTGGAAGGTGCTGGGGAGTCTTCCTTCCTCATAGTGGCCCTGGATGGAGACTCTGTTTGATGTCCCTTAGGAGCTTTGTGTGGTCTCTTCCCCCAGATGTAACTGGCACATATGCACTGCTTCAGACACGAGCCCTTTAACATGGAATCTGGAATCTGCCCCGTTGTGGGAGGGGGAGAGGGAGGCAGCCTTGACCTGGGCCCAGGGTGCTAGTGGGCGTGGGCTTGCTGCTGACTGGTTGGTCTGTGCTCTCTTCAGCAACCCAAGGAGATCTGTGCGCTGGTTGGGTTCTGTGATGAGGTGAAAGAGATGCCCATGCAGACTCTGGTCCCCGCCAAAGTGGCCTCCAAGAATGTCATCCCTGCCCTGGAACTGGTGGAGCCCATTAAGGTACCTGGTGTCACTTTGTGTACTGGTCAGGGCTGTGCAATGCCACACTACTCCCTGCTGTGTCACATCACATCTTATGAGTCACTTGTTTCTTTCGGTTCCCTGCCTGGCTCCTAAAGGTCTTTGAGTTTGTGATCACTGGTTTGTCCTATCCCCTATACTAATGCAGCCCCCAACCCTGAGTTCTTTTGAAAACATTTTATTTCCTTGGTTGTAAACTCTAATGGTCGTGGGATCATTAGCCTGCATATTTTCAGCATGCCATTCAAAAGTGACTTCGCAGTGCCTGGCTCCAGCCTCACCTTCTCACATGCACTTTCTGGGTCCTTCCCCATCCTGTGGCCCTGACAGACTGGATGTTCCCAGCACACCCCTCAGAGTGTACGGAAGCCTCACTGGGCCTGCAGCCTGTATACTAAGTACATGTGGGTGTCTATTTTATTTAACTAAAGCACCTCACTTGATGAAGATTAGACTGCTTCATCCCATAATAAATTTGTATTTGGCATTTATTATGGGTCAGGCAGCTGGTTAGGGGCTGTGGTGAACAGATGATGTCATTGTGCCTGTGGGGCTTACATTCTAGTTCTTCAAGGCCCAGGCTGTGTGATGCTTTAACACTTGGCACATGTACACGCTTCTTGTTCTAGAACATCCCACAGCACTTGACTGCCAGCTGTTGGTCTCTCTCTGCTGTCTCCTCTCTGCATGTGCAGAGTGTGTGACCCAGGGGCCAGGCCGAAGTGTCAGCTGGAATCCAGGAAGCACTGCTTCTTGCCTTCCTCTCCACGGGGTGCTCCTCAGCTCCAGCCTGCTGACCAAAGTGACGGCCAGAGAAAGTGAAGAGTTATAGCTCGCACTCCAACCACATGTGACTACTTAAATTTTAATGAAATACCATGGAGCAAAATTAAAAATTCAGCCCCTTGGCTACACCAGCCACATTGCAGGTGCTCAGTGCACAGGTAGCTGGAGCCTGTAGTGGACAGCAGAGATAGAGAACATTTCCATTGTCCCAGAACATCCTCTGTAACAGTATTGCCTTATTAAAGGTGGGTTCTAGAAGAGCATTCTCAAGTGCTAATGAGACATGGGAGACACACGAGCAGACCTGAAGTGTGTTCAATGTTCTGTCTTCTAGATAGTGGACTGATCGCCTGTCACTTTGCTTTTGGTCCTTCATCCTCCTCCCCAAAATGAACCCTGAATGATGAAATGATTGTAACTGAACACATCATCAGGACAGCTCTTTGGGGTGGGGAAGGGACTTTCTATCTCCTGAACTGTGAATTCCTGGGTTTTGTTTTGGTGGGGTTAGGGGGAGGTGGTGGTGGTAGAGGATTGGGGAAGGGGGTGAATATAAAAATAGGGAATTAACTTGGATATTAGAAGCCACACGTCATTTGGAATTCAGGAGGCAGTGGCCCTTGATTTGCTAACCCACCCTGGTCTCTGTATCCCCTTTCCTTTAGGGGAGCAAGACCAAGGGCTGTGAGTCCCAGCATTGAAAGTACTCTGCTTCTACTCTTTCCACAGAAGCACGAGGTCCCAGCAAAGTCTGATGTTTACTGTGAGGTGTGTGAATTCCTGGTGAAGGAAGTGACCAAGCTGATTGACAACAACAAGACTGAGGTATGCTATCCTCCTGGCAGAGGGAGGGCCTCTCCTGCCCCCCGAGCCTGAATGTCCCAGTGGGAAAGTCCCACAGGAGAGAGGGCTTGACCCAGCCTTGACATGTGTACAGCCATGTCCCCATCTCGTGGAAGGCAATCCTCACCAGTGGGACCTCTAGGCTGGTGGGGGTTGGGGGAGGTGGACACCATTGCCCTGCTTTGTGGTTTGGTAGTTTTCTGGGGGTGGAAACGGCACCCACCATTGACTCATTTCCTGGCCATGTTAGTATTTTCAGAATCTCCCCCAACCCTTGTCTAGCCTCCTGTCTTCTCACATGATCCTCTCGTGTGTTTCAGAAAGAAATACTCGACGCTTTTGACAAAATGTGCTCGAAGCTGCCAAAGTCCCTGTCGGAAGAGTGCCAGGAGGTGGTAGACACGTACGGCAGCTCCATCCTGTCAATCCTGCTGGAGGAGGTCAGCCCTGAGCTGGTGTGCAGCATGCTGCACCTCTGCTCTGGCACGCGGCTGCCTGCACTGACCGGTGAGCGCTGGGTGTGGTGCGGGAGAGGATGGTGCCCCTCTTGGGTCTGGGAGGGCCCTGCCAGCATTGAGCCCACTTGCCCTCTTGTGTAGTTCACGTGACTCAGCCAAAGGACGGTGGCTTCTGCGAAGTGTGCAAGAAGCTGGTGGGTTATTTGGATCGCAACCTGGAGAAAAATAGCACCAAGCAGGAGATCCTGGCTGCTCTTGAGAAAGGCTGCAGCTTCCTGCCTGACCCTTACCAGAAGCAGGTACGTCCCAGGCTGGGCTGCGGTGGGCCAGCATGGCAGAACCTGATGAAGTATGCCAAGGCTGGGGTACATTTTGATGGAAAACCAGCTGTTTCTGCCTCTGGGCATGGAGTCCAATGAAGTTTTACTTGGAGGTGATTTGTTGGCTTAAGATGAGCCACTGGGGGAAGCAACCTGAAGTAGAGAGGCCAGATGTAGATAGGGTGTCTGGAAAGGGAGGCCCCAGGACCCATTGGGCTGGGAATGCCAAGAGCTCTCAGGGAAGAGTGTATCCAGGGCCTGCCTGGCCTTTTGTGCCCCACTGTGCTCGGATACCCCCAGAGCTGGACCTGTGTCCCCGCTTTCCTTTACAGTGTGATCAGTTTGTGGCAGAGTACGAGCCCGTGCTGATCGAGATCCTGGTGGAGGTGATGGATCCTTCCTTCGTGTGCTTGGTGAGCCTCACTGGGTGGTGTGGGTCCTCTCGGGCAGCTGTAACCTGGGGGGCTGCAGAGACCCGGAAGGGTTGCTCTGAGACTTGGCCGTGGGGTGGAGTCTCTGGGTTCCGCTGTGGGAGAGCCAAGAAGGTAGGGAGCCAGCCCCCCAAGCCACATCGCTTTCCTTAGCAACCCTGATGTTCTGAAAGAGCGTGGTGGAGCTCTGATCCTAGCTTCTTCTGGAAACCGTTTGCTTAGTTTTGAAAGGGATACATTGGGCAGCTCTCATTCTCCCCCCTTTTTTCCTTTTCTCACCATATAGAAAATTGGAGCCTGCCCCTCGGCCCATAAGCCCTTGTTGGGAACTGAGAAGTGTGTATGGGGCCCAAGCTACTGGTGCCAGAACACAGAGACAGCAGCCCAGTGCAATGTGAGTAGCTCAGCAGACAGTGTCACCAGCCTGTCATGCCCTGGGGTAGCCTGTGTGAGAATGCTGCTTTAATGGGAACCCAGTGATCAACTTTCCACCCTGCTTTTATGTTATCAGAAAACAGGCCCAGAGAGGTGGTTAGGCTTACTCATGGTCCCCCAGAAAAGACAGGGTGAACTACACTCTTGTAGTGAAGGGTGGGGTGGATTTTTTTTTTTTTTTTTTTAGTATTTTTTTGCTTCTGCTTTGTTGCTTTTGTCTTCATTTCCCTTGTGACAGTGTCAGACTTGTACAAGGTCACTCCAGGGATTGCACAAGTCTGTGGGATTCATTGCCCAGACCTTTGCCCAGGTCCCGTCCCCCAGGAACATGTTTGCCCTTGCTGAAGCCGGGCCTGAGTCTTCTTCACTCAAGGCCCTGAGAGCTGGCCCCTGCCCAGCAGCCCTAGGGCACTGTGGCCCTGGCCTGGCCTGGCAGCCACCAGTTGGGTGACTCGTGCTGCTTCCCTGGGTGGGGATGTTTGGTCCGGTCCCTGTTACTTAATGTTGCTTTGTGCAACTTTTCCTTCCTCACCGGGCTTCCCTGTGGCCATGTCAGTGGCGGTTGTGTCATTTCGGACCACTGCAGGGAGGGGCAGGGGGCCCCCATTCTGGCCATGTCCAGGCCTTTCCTCCAGCTAGGCTCCAGCCCATCTCCACCGTCAGCCCCACCCCACAGCTAGTTCTGCTGCTGTCCTGGGGAAATGTGGACCCGCTTCTCAAGGCCCGAGCTGGTGTGTAGCCTAACTCAGGCAAGGAGGTTCTGCCTGGGAATTAGTGTGCAGGCTGCCAGCAGGACACTGGGTGCCGGGTGCAGGTAGATGAAGGGTCCTGAGCCCTGCCTGCATGGGTACTCATCTGCAAACTACTGCAGGCATCTGCTGCTCTGGACTCGTGCCTTAGAAGTTCCCAAAAACTCTGATGGCCACGTGTTCCCTGTTTTTAAGTGAGATCCTGTCCTGGGTCTTCAGCATCTGGTGCTATCCAGCTGACCTAGGACAAGAGAACAGGTCCCGTTTTGGGGTGATATCTAATACATTGATGGGCCGGGAACGAAGTGTGTCATCCGAAGACTAAACTCAGCTTCCTCTCTCCTACCAGGCTGTCGAGCATTGCAAACGCCATGTGTGGAACTAGGAGGAGGAATATTCTATCTTGGCAGAAACCCAGCATTCGTTTTTTTCTACTTGTGTGTCAGGGGGAATGAACGCACAGATCTGTTTGACTTTGTTATAAAAATAGGGCTCCCCCACCTCCCCCATTTCTGTGTCCTTTATTGTAGCATTGCTGTCTGCAAGGGAGCCCCTAGCCCCTGGCAGACATAGCTGCTTCAGTGCCCCTTTTCTTTCTGCTAGATGGATGTTGATGCACTGGAGGTCTTTTAGCCTGCCCTCGCATGGCGCCTGCTGGAGGAGGAGAGAGCTCTGCTGGCATGAGCCACAGCTTCTTGACTGGAGGCCATCAACCCTCTTGGTTGGGGCCTTGTTCTGAGCCCTGACATGTGCTTGGGCACTGGCCTGGGCTTCTGAGGTGGCCTCCTGCCCTGATCAGGGACCCTCCCCCCTTTCCTGGGCCTCTCAGCTGAACAAAGCAGCAAAACAAAGGCAGTTTTATATGAAAGATTAGAAGCCCGGAATAATCAGGCTTTTTAAATGATGTAATTCCCGCTGTAATAGCATAGGGATTTTGGAAGCAGCTGCTGGTGGCTTGGGACATCAGTGGGGCCAAGGGTTCTCTGTCCCTGGTTCAACTGTGATTTGGCTTTCCTGTGTCTTTCCTGGTGATGCCTTGTTCAGGGTTCTGTGGGTTTGGGTGGGAAGGGGGCCATCTGCCTGAATGTAACCTGCTAGCTCTCCGAAGGCCCCGCAGGCCTGGCTTGTGTGAGCGTGCGGACAGTGGTGGCTGCGCTGTGCCTGCTCATGTTGCCTGCGTGTCCCTGGCTGCTGAGGCGCTGCTTCAGCCTGCACCCCTCCCCTGTCTCATAGATGCTCCTTTTGACCTTTTCAAATAAATATGGATGGTGAGCTCCTAGGCCTCTGGCTTTCTGGTAGAGGGCGGCATGCCGAGGGGTCTGCTGGGTGTGGATTGGATGCTGGGGTGTGGGGGTTGGATGCTGTCTGTGGCCCACTTGGGCACCCATGCTTCTATCCACTTCTGGTTGCCAGGAGACAGCAAGCAAAGCCAGCAGGACATGCAGTTGCTATTAAATGGACTTCGTGATTTTTGTTTTGCACTAAAGTTTCTGTGATTTAACAATAAAATTCTGTTAGCCAGATCTGGGCCTAATGTTTCTGTGACCCTTCAGCTGGAAGAGTTTGTTCTTCTCTGATGAGCTCTGAGCCCATGACACCTTTGGGGCCCAGCATTCCTATGACCCCTCTTGGCCAGAGAATGAAAGCAAAGTGGATAAAGGGAAATCCCACCTGGTCATCCCCAAGACTCAGGGCCAGCAGTAGGTTGGGCGCACCTGAAGGTCGACTCTGCCCTTCGCCTGCCCCTGTCCCTGCTCCCTAGAGGCCAGAGTCAGAGCACGTTGCCAGTTCCTTGAGAGTTGCCTTGATTTTTAAACAAACTATTCCAGAAACTTGTAGTGAGTACCAGTTAAACAAAACCAAGGGGAAACTATTGAGGGAATAACTTAATTTAAAAAAGGAACACACACAAACACTCCACATTCAAAACCCAAGGGAACGTCAGTCACTTCTGTTTATAAGCTGGGCACATTTGGGAAGCCAGTGAAATGGAGAGAATGCTTGTTCATTGACATTGACTTTCTTGTCCATGTGGGGATGCCACCTCCACCTGGACGTCCAGCAGGGATGTGGCGGAAATGTAGTGGGACTTGGACTGGAGTCGGGTGTCCGGCCAGCAGGGGATGTCCGCTCTGGGCTTCCCTTGCGCCTGCTCAGCCGGAGGGGATGGTGCTTCCGGGGTGGAGCCGGGAGGGAGGAGGGCCTGTTCGGCCTCTTTCAGCTCAGCCTGAGCCAAGCTGGTCCCCAGACTTGTGGGCCCCAGTGACCCTCCTTACCTTGTCCTTAGATGCTTAGCATTTTTGTTTGGTTTTCTTATAAAAATAACAGATCTTATGAAGGTAGAGGTCAGATGCTGAATGAGCGTCTGGCAAAAGTGGGATCTGAGCAGCTGATACGGGCCACCAGGGCTAAGCCAAGGTTGTCCCCCAGGCCTGGCCTTGGAGGGGACCCCCCGACTGGCCCTGTCCCTGCCCTTGCTCCCTGGGACGGGGCGGTGGACGGGTGCTGCTCACACCCACGAGGCTTCCCTGTCTAGTCACAGCTCTGTGATCTCCAGGGGGCTCTCCATGATCACGTCGCGAAGTTTGTGCAGGGGTGTGGATTTGGCGGATTCTGTGCGGGCGTTGCGCTCGAAGGCAGTGGCCTCGGCAGCGGTCAGTGTCTCCAGTGAGCGGCCCAGGCCCTTCTGGTCATCCTCGGGCAGGCTGTTGAGGTCGGTGGCCAGCAGTGTGCCTGTGCTGCCGTGCACCACATGGATCCCATCGGGCCCCTTGAGCTCCACTGGTGGCTTGTGGCGGAAGCGCAGGCTACCCTGCCCTGGGCTGTGGTCTCCTGGCTCCTCGTCCAGCTCAGTCTGGATCAGCTGCAAGAGGCCAGGACCCGCACATGCTCAGGGCCATGCCCAAGGGGTGAGCAGGTGGATGGCCCCAGAGACCCACTGGCTATGTGGCTGACCTGGGCTCCTACCGCAGCAGGCCTGTCAGACTCTTGTTTCTCAAACTGCCTGCAAAGGGGAACCATGAATGCTTAAGGTGCTGCAGATAGGTTCTCGAGAAGATCGGCTTCTTGTGAAAATCTGTGTGTGTGTGTGTATGTGTGTGATCAGTTTCTTGTGAAAATCGTGTGTGTATGTGTGTGATCGGCTTCTTGTGAAAATCGTGTGTGTGTGTGTGTAGACAGAGTCTCGCTCTGCCATCTAGGCTGGAGTGCAGTGGCGCGATTTCGGCTCACTGCAATCTCCACCTCCTGACTTCAAGTGATTCTCCTGCCTCAGCCTCCCAAGTAGGTGGGATTACAGGCACGCCATGTTGGCCAGGCTGGTCTGGAACTCCTGACCTCAGATGATCCACCTGCCTCGGCCTCCCAAAGTGGCTGGGATTACAGGTGTGAGCCACCACACCTGGCCTTTATTTAGAGACAGGGTTTCTCTCTGTTGCCCAGGCTGGAATGCAGCAATGTAATCAACTCACTGCAGCCTCGGACTCCTGGGCTCAAGTGATCCTCCCATTTCAGTTTCCCGAGTAGCTGGGACTACGGGCGTGTGCCACCACACCTGGCTGAGAATTTTTAATTTTATATATTAACTTTGGCGCTCTATAAAAATCCTGGGATGCAACTGTGGTATCTGGGTTTGTTGCCAAATTGGCCTCAAGCAGATCACCTCTAATTGTGTCGAGGCAGAAAGTGTCAACAGGACAAGCTGCAGAGGACAAATAGGTGGGGTGGAGACTTGAAACTGGCACTGTTGTCCTGTATGAGGCTATTCGACTAGCTTATTCCTGTTGAGAATGTGGGCTTAGCTGGAAATTCGTTTTTAGGTAAAGCCTGACTTTTGTAAGTGTTGACATAATCACTACAGGCAAACATATGTAGGCCTATTTGACCCTGACGGCCAGTTTCTTTTCTTTCCTTTTTTTGGAGACAGAGTCTCACTCTGTCACCCAGTGGAGTGCAGTGGCATGGTCTTGGTTCACTGCAACCTCTGCATCCTGGGTTCCAGCAATTCTGCCTCAGCCTCCTGAGTAGCTGGGATTACAGGCATCCGCCACCAGGCCCCGCTGATATTTTGTATTTTTAGTACACATGGGGTTTCGCCATGTTGGCCAGACTGGTCTCGAATTCTTGGCCTCAGTTGATCCTCCCACCTCGGCCTCCCAAAGTGCTGGGATTACAGGTGTGAACCACTGCACCCGGCCGAGTTTCTTAAAGTGACATCACCCCCGAAGATATGTTCTTGAGGTCTTCCTCTAATCGGAGAAAGACTGCCTTAGAGACTACCCCATTCCTGTGAAAGCCCCCAAGAGCCCAGAAAGCAGAACCTGCTGTCTGACTTCCTGGCCCCCACCCATTGCTGTCTTTGGTCCTGGCTGCAGAGCTCCAGAGACATAGAGAAGGACAGCAGGACAGCAAGAGAGACAGAGCATCCCCAGGCTGGGGCACAGCACACAGCTCCCGGCCACCCAGCCGGCTACCTCAGAGATGGAGGAGTGGCAGGAGGAGGCTTTTTGCACCATCCGCTGTGCAAAGAGCTTTTTGAGCCGCAGGTAATCCTCCAGGACCACCTTCAGCAGCGAGCCCTGGGGGAGGGAAAGGGTTAACCCCCACCAAGGGCCTCCCCTGCCTGCACCGCCCCTCGCCCACTCCCTCTGGGAGTAAGGGGTACACAGACATCTGATCCTGGTGATCCTAGGGCAGAGGATCAGCAGCAGAGCCTGGAGACAGTGGCCAGCCTGGACACATGTGGACTCACTCCTGAGCCCTGCCCTTAAGGCCACCGCAGGCTGGAGTAGCCCCCCCATCAGCCCTGGTGTTCTCGCCCCAGTGGAGGGTGGGTCTAGCTGAGCCTGGAGGTCTCTATCACCCTGTGTTTTCTGGAGTGGGGTCCAACCTCAGCCAGGGGACTGTGTGCGGAGCCTGCAGGGAGGGCTCACCTTGATTGGCCCCTCACGAATGATCTGGCCCAGCTTGGCAATGTTGTCGTACTCCTGGATGGCAGCCCGCAGGTATCGGTCATCATCAGGCTTGACAGCTGCTGGCTCACGCCCAAAAGTTCCCTGGGGAGAGGGGACGTTAGCTGGAGCAGAGGCAGACCCCACACACATGTACAAGGGAGGGGGCCACCCCTTAAAGAACCCAGCTTCTTGGCCAGAGGTTGCAAAGACCCAGCCCCTCCACCCCTGCCCCTTGTGATGCCTGACCGCCTCTGGCTCACGTGGGTGCGTGTGGGGCTGTTCCACAGGTCGGCGATCTCACTCAGGTTCTCCGGTAGGTCATCCTCATGCTCCGCCTGGGCGGCCAGCTCCAGGTTCCGACAGAAGGGATCCAGCCACACAGGATTGGCTCTGCAGTTGGGGAGGGAAAAGGGTGGGGAGGGAGGGAAGGCTAGAGTAGACAGGTGCCCTTCCAGCCTAACCCCACATCCTGCCCATTTCCCTGGCCATATAGTGCCTTTCACTGACTTGGGGGCGTGAGGCCCTGGCGCCTGTGGTGCATGCTCCCACCGTAGGGTCCTGCTAGAACCAGGACTGCATGTCAGTCTGGATTGCCTTTGGTGCAGAGGCTTCACCCTGCACCCACTGCCCAAAGTCTGCATCCCCTGGAACTTGAGGCCCACTGGGGTGGAGAGCCCCTGTCAGCCACGTGGTTTCTGAGTGGAGGGAGGGTGAAGGGAGGGTGGCCTGCCCACCAGGGGGCGCCCACAGCCTGGGTTTCGGCAGTCCCAGCGCTGGGAGACTGCAGCTCTCCCCGCCTGGGTCCTGGCAGGACTCCCCGCAGGGGACCGGGCAGGGCCAGTACCCCACTCACCCATCAAAGGAGTACTTATTGGTGTTAGGCATGTCCATGATGTCGATGAAGCCACGATTCCCTGCAGGGAGAAGGGTTGGGGCATGGAGGGGAGGGGCATAGCTGGGGTAGGGGTGGTGTTAGGGGGTGAGGGAGGATGGGGTGCCGGGCATGGTCCTGGGCCCAGTGAAGGACCTGAGCCAGGCTTGTGAGGCCCCGGTGAGCACTCCAGGCCCCCAGCCCACTGCCTTCTCGCCTGTCTCCCCGCTATGGCCCTCACTTACCAGCTGAGCCAGCCACAATGGCCTTGAGCTTCCTCTTGTGTCTGGAGAGAAGCAGAGAGGGGCTGGTGAGGGGGACCAAGCTGATGTCTCAGGCCCTGCCTGCCTCGTGGCCATCCGGGAGCAGGTGGTCGGCCCCCTGATGGCAGGGGTGGGGGACACTCACACAGTCCTGTAGTACCAGTTCATGAGGACGAAGAGCATGGTGGCCAGGAACAGGAGGATAGCCAGGACGATGATCGCCATCTGTGGGAGCAGGACCAGGGTGAGCCCGGGCAGTGGGGAGGGTGGCTAGGGCTGTGAGGCAGGGTCACCGGGTACCTGCAGGGCAGACATGTCATCCGGCAGCCGGACAGAGATGGCAGGCTGCACGTCCAGGACGTTGTAGTTCCGGAAAAGATTCCGCAGCTGCTCCTTGTTCTCGTCGATCATCTGGATCACCCTGGGCGAGGGGCAGGGATCTCAGCTCTCCTCCTCAGCCATTCCCCCACCAACGACAGTCTGCTCTGCTCCTGCCTCAAGCCCCCAGAGTTCATCAACCCCAAGCCTTGCAAGATTGAGGTCCACCGGCTGGGACAGCTTTGTGTTTTACAAGGTTCCTCAAACCTTCATGTAGGATCCTGTTCCATCCTCACAGTGGATGGAATACTCCCATTTTTTTTTTTTTTTTGAGATGGAGTCTTGCTCTGTTGCCCAGGCTGGAGTGCAGTGTGGCATGATCTCAGCTCACTGCAAACTCCATCTCCCAGGTTCAAGCGATTCTCCTGCCTCAGCCTCCTGAGTAGCTGGGATTACGGGCGTGTGCCACCATGCCGACTAATATATGTACTTTTAGTAGAGATGGGGTTTCTCCATGTTGGTCAGGCTGGTCTCGAGCTCCTGACCTCAGGTGATCCACATGGCTCGGCCTCCCAAAGTGCTGGGATTACAGGTGTAAGCCACCGCGCATGGCCTGAATACTCCCATGTTACAGATGGGGAGAGGGAGGCTCAGAAGGACAGAGTTGCTCATACCCCCAAACTCTGCTCTCTCTCCCAGTCCTGCCCCACTCTGGGAGATGGCCCCACACAGTGGGCCTGATGGTGTGGTCTGTGTCTTCTTTGGTGGGTCCCCTCCCCTACTCCAGGGCAGGGAGGCAGGCAGGCAGACAGGCTGACAGTCCAAACACAGGCCCCCACTCACCGGTCCACGTCCAGGATGCGGTTGGTATCGCGGTTCACTACGTGGATGAGCAGTTCTGTCTGCGCAAAGTTCACCCGGCCCTTCTTGTCCACATGGAACTAGATGGGAAGGGGTATTGTAGGGTGTGGCCACCACAGCAGGGGGCCACAGGGATGGGCAGGCCTCTTTTAGGAGCCCCTTCTGCCCTTCCCTGTGAATAGACCCTTCGCTACTGAATGTTTGAATGTTTGCTGAGGACCAGGCACGGTGCCAATCACTTCATCCACACTTGGCCAGGTACTATTTATTATTGGCCCCATTTTATGGAAGAGGAAACTGAGGCCCAGAGACCTGGGAGAACTTTATCAAAGCTGCACTGATAGGAAATGACTAAGTGGGGCGTATACTGACTTTCACGCCCTGGCCTTTGCACAATGCCCCGTCTCTCCTTGTGGCCTGGCCTCCCCTTCTCCCTCCACTGCCCTGGCCCCGGGTGGGCCCATGAGGCACCTGCACATCGTCAGTATTGACAATGGCCCCAGTGATGTTGGAGAGCAGGTGGATGAACTCCTCCTCGAAGCCGCGCACACGGTCGGGGATCTCGTTAATGACGATCTTGACGCGCTGGTCGTCCCTCAGGATGTAGATGCCGATGATGGCCGTGTCGTTGTGGCCTGCCAGGTCGCGGGCCACAATGTCCACCACGAAGTAGCCGGGGCTATAGGCCACGAAGAGGTCGAAGGTGCGCAGAATGCCGTCCACGCTCCCTGCAGGAAGCCCGAGGGCGGGGCACGGCTCAGAGACTCAGTGCCCCGAATCCCCAGGAAGGGGCATGAGCCCTGGGGTAGGTGGGCACATCTAGGGGAGGCAGCACAAATGTCCACAGGGCACAGCAGGGAGCAAAGGTGACAGGCAAGTGGGAACGATGCCCATCTGAAGTGGCAATGGCTCGGGTCTCAGCTGGTTATCACGGGGGAGTGTGGATGACAAGTTTGTGACTCTCTTGTCCCATGCTAGGGTGCCGAGGACCATTTCTGAGCCCCCTTAGTGTCTGTCTCTCCTCTGTCTTTCAAACACATGTACCTCAGAATTCCACAAACAAGCCTGGGCGTGGTGGCTCACGCCTGTAATCTCAACACTTTGGAAGGCTGAGGCGGGCGGATCACTTGAGGCCAGGAGTTTGAGACCAGCCTGGTCAACATGATGAAACCCTGTCTCTACTAAAAATACAAAATCTAGCCAGGCATGGTGGTGTGTGCACATAATCCCAGCTACTTGGCAGGCTGAGGCAGGAGAATCACTTGAACCCAGGAGGCAGAGGCTGCAGTGAGCTGAGATCGTGCCACTGCATTCCAGCCTGGGCAACAAACAGAGTGACAGTTTATCACCAAAAAAAAAAAAAAAAAAAAAAAAAAAAAAAAAAAGAAAACAACAACAAAACCCATAGAAGAGAGATGGTCAGGTGGTACAGCATAGTCTTCTCTTAAAAGACAATACATTGGGCTCAAAATTTGTCACTTTATTTTTTATTTTTTTAATTTTTTGTCTTTTTTTAGTATTATTATACTTTAAGTTTTAGTTGTCACTTTCTAGCTGTGTGACCTCAAGCAAGCTACTGAGCCTCTATGTGCCTTGATTTATTAAGATAAGAGCAGTGAGAGCTCAGAGGACAAAGGGATGTCTGCTTGTGTAACTGGATGAGGTGGCACATAAACTAGACCTTGAAGAGTGGGGGAGGGATATCCGAAGGCAAAGAAGGGGTCAAAATGGCATTCCAGGCAATGAAGGCAGAGGGGTCAAAGGCCAGGGGAGAACGGGAGAGAGCAGGCCGAGGGGATGCTAAGCACCTTAGCTAGGCTGGGTACAGGGCCCTTAAGGATAGCAGGTGACTGTGGAACAGAAAAAAGGATTAGGAGGAAGATCTAGTGAGCCTTGAATGCCAGGCCACAGACAAGGCATACAGAGGAGGAGTCTTCAGATGGAGAAGAAGGGGGAAGGGGTTGGGGCTGGGAGTAAGGTAATGGGACACCCACAGGGGCATGCGTCTCCTAGAGCCTGACCCAGAGAGTCTCAGCCGTCCACACAGGTCAGTGCACAAGCAAACATGCACATCCATAGGTATAAGTGTGAGCTTTGAATCCTGGTGCCCCAGTCCTAACACAATGCCTGACATAGGGGAAGGCGATGTGCACAACTGGAAAAACAGGCAGATATTATGGGAAGGAGAGTGAGAAGATGGGTAGGTGGACAGATGAATGAAAGCAGGATGGATGGACAGATGGAAGGAAGAAAGGATGGAAGCACAGACGGATGGATGGAAGGATAAAATGAGGGATGGACAGATGGATGGAAGGATAGATGGACAGACAGAAGTATGGATACATGGATGGATGGATAAGTAATGGATAGATGAGTTGACAAGAAGAGAGAATGAAAAGAAAGGGCTGGTGGGTAGATGAAGAGGTGGATAGGTGGATACACTGGAGAACGGATTGATGAATAGGATTGGCGTGGCTGGCTGGGGGGCCACCCATATCCTGTGGTGCTCCCACAGACCCCATCTCCTCCCAGATGACAGTCCATGCAGTGACTGAGAGGTCATGGCTAGAGGCCACTCATGTGCTGCCAGGCCCCTACCCATGGTGAAGACCTGGCCCACATCTTCAGAGTCGTTGGCAAGGGCCCGGAAGTAGTGGATGGCCAGAATGCTGTAGAAGACAAGGCTGTTGTTGCCAATGTCTGCATCCAGGGCCAGCACCTGGATCAACTCTGAGCCCACCTTGGCATCGGTGGCCACCCCTGCAGGAAGAGGCAGGTGGTGTAAGTGGCAGGGCAGGGGCCACCCCACACCTCGTGCCCAGGCTCCAGTCCCTGCACCTGCAGTGTACTCAGCCTTGGTGAAGCGTGGCGGCTGGTCGTTGATGTCTTCTAGCACAACGCGCACCTCCTGCAGCGTGAGGTCAGCAACCAGGTCGAGGGTTGGGGAGGGTCCACGGGGAGGTGTCCAGCTGCGATTGCTGGAGGCCTTGACGATGAAGGAGAAGATGGCTTCTCGCTCCCGGTCCAGGTCCCGCAGCACCAGCAGACGCCCGTCAGGCTGCAGATGGAAGTTCTTCTCTTCGTTGCCGGCTGAGGGTGGGATCATGGCACAGGGTGAGGGGGCAGGGCCAGGAGCAGGGCATATGTGGGTCATCTCTAGCTCCAGGGTAATCAGGGCACTGGCTCTGTCTGGCCCCACCTGCGATGAAGTAGTACACGATCGCATTGGGGCCCTCATCTGCATCCACTGCGCCTGTCACGTTGCCCACGAGGGTGCCGCGTGGTGAGTGCTCAGGCACTGTCAGCAGCTGGTACTGGGGGCTGCCTTTCTGCAGAGGGAGGGGGATGTCATCACAGGGGGCCAAGGGAAGACCCGAGCTTCCAGTCCCTGTTTGAGGGCCCTGGGCAGTGACTTTGTAGGTGCTGAGGGAGTTTACTGTCCAGGCCTTATGGGGTGAGTAGAACCGTTGTAACCTCAAGGGAGCAAAGCATGGCCCACGGATCTGAGCTCTGCCCTCACAGAGTGTTGCCCAGAACCCAAATGAGTGCTTAAGTGAGAGAACACACACGTTACTCTTATATGGACATGCATGTGTACACAGTCACACTCAGCAGTCGCCAAGGAACATCACATCCCATGTGCACACAAGAAGAAAAAACAACCATGTCAGAGAGTTGGAGTCCACAGGAGGGGCCCTCAGCCTTGCTGTCAGATTTCATGTCAGCCCTATATCAATAAATCAGAGCTGGGTGGGGCGTAGTGGCTTAGGCCTGTAATCTCAGCATTTTGGGAGGCCAAGGCAGGAGTTCGAGACCAGCCTGGCCAACATAGCAAAAACCCGTCTCTACTAAAAATACAAAAATTAGCTGGGCATGGTGGCGGGCGCCTGTAATCCCAGCTACTTGGGAGGCTGAGGCAGAAGAATCGCTTGAACCCAGGAGGTAGAGGTTGCAGTGAGTCAAGATCATGCCACTGCACTCCAGCCTCGGCAACGGAGCGCGACTCTGTCTCAAAAAAAAAAAAAAAAAAAAAAAAAAAAAAAAAAAAAAAATCAGAGCTGATTTTCATGCTTCGTGTGTGTGTATGAGTGTGTGCAGGCAAAAACAAGGCTATCAGCTCCATGAGTCAGGCATTTTGGTCTGCCTTTTTTTTTTCAGCGCTCAATATAGCTCAATATAGTGTAACACAGCTGCTCAATAAATAGTTGTTCTTGCATGAAGTGCATGCAGATAGATGTTTCCGTGTCTAGCTAAATGTGTATTCTGGCACAGTGTATATAGGAGAGTGTGTGCGCATGTGTGCTTGCAGGCAGGTGAGTCCCTGTGTGGGTGTGATCAGCGCAGGAGGTGGGCAAGCTCACTGGAGGCCTCACGAAGAGGGGTTCGTTGTCATCGATGTCCTCCAGGGCCACCTGCAGCGGCTGCATAGTCTCGTATGGCACCGGCTGGCCCAGGTCGCTGGCCACCAAGATGAGCTAGGAGCGGAAGAGCACAGAGGAAAAGACTGGGAGAGGGGATTGGCTTGGGGACTTCCCGGTGGCCAGTTCCCCTAGGGACTTTCCAGGAGGCGAGGTGCAGGACCTGCGCCCAGAAGAAAGCCCCGCCCCAGACCCTGCCCCTCGCACCGGGCCCCGCCCTTACACTGTACACCGCCTGCATCTCGAGGTCCAGGCGCTGAGCAGTCTGGATGAGGCCGCTGACTGGGTCGATGGTGAAGAACTCCCAGTCCCGGTTGCCCGCTGTCTTCAGGAAGCTGTAGCGCACCGCCCCGTTGAGGCCCTCATCCTTGTCCGTGGCGTAGACCTCGTACACGTTGGAGCGCAGCGGGATCTCCTGTGGGGAGCATGGGGAGGAAGGCTCCTGGACCCCTGAGAGAATCTCAGCTCCTAGGCCCTGAGGGAGCCCTCGCTCTTTCTCCTGCGGTAGCAGAATGTCCTCAACAACTTACAGCACCCACCAGGAGCGCCTGCCTGCTTGGCTGGATTCTCCTGGATTCTGGGCTTCTGCTAGCTGTTGTCCCTCTTCTCTCCTCCCCAACCCAAGCTAAGGCCACTGCACTACAGTCCAGCCTGAGAACCACATGCTTCAAGCCTTTCCAGGGTGACCATCTTCCCAGGAGCTGCCTCCGCCCTCCCAGTCCCATTCATTGCATGCTGAGGTTTAGGGGACAGAGGGGATCTAAGTGCTGAGGCCACAGCCGCCCTTTGTCCTGTATCAGTCTTGCTCTCTCTGCTACCCCAAACACAGGAATTCTGGGTGTCCCCAAACAACACCATCCATCCAATGGGGTACCTGAAAATGGGGGGGACACAGGCAGGGTGACATGGTGGATAGGATAGGGGTTGGCCACCAGGGTCTAGTCTGTTACTAACCTGCCTGGAACCTGGACATGCCACCTTACTTCCCTGAGCCTCAGTCTCCTGAACGCTGTTGAGCTAAGTCCAAGATCTCGAAACCTCATTGAAATCATACAATGACCCATGACAAGGCTGCCCAGGGAAAAAGAAAGGGCACGTTTCTTTGCTTTTAGTTGAGAAATGATCAGCTCAGCATGGTTTCATTGTTTATCTCATGGATCATGACAACTGGAAGTTCTAAATGGCAGTTACGTCTAATTAATAACAAGTAGGACGACATATAGATAATTAATACATGCTGATTGTTCAGGAGACATAAATCTTTCCAAATGCAAAGCCCTTGAAGGGAAAGTGTTCATAAATGGGGCTTTTAGTGTGAAAAAGGACTAGATTATTATTAATTTATACCCTGCCTCATTCCACAAAAGAGATTTGATGCAGGGGACAAGAATACATAAATTATAACAAGATTGATCAAGTTAAAAACCTAGAGTAAAGAAAACAATTGGTTGGTCAGGAAGATGAAAGCTGAGGGGTGGGAAGCAAGGTGTAAGCCCTGTCCCTGCAGGGTCACTTGAGATGGGCTGACCACTCTGAAAGAGCAAAGCAAAGAGGACCAACTGCTCAATCACTGCTGATGAGACACTAGACACAAGGTAAAAAAGCAAAGCACATGGTAAAGACACAATGCTTCTTCGAGCTTAGCCCTGGGAGAGTTTTCTCCCGCAGGACCTCAAAGAGGAGACAGAGTGACATGATGGACTTAGCACGGACATTCTGAGATGTGGAGCCTGGGTGGAGTTTGGGGGACAAAGAACAAGTGGGAGACATTCTGATGGTGCCACTACGGAGCACTTTGGGCTTGTGTGCTTAGAAGAAAGGGGGAGAGCAGAAGACAGAGGAGTACTTCCCCTATCTTTATATGGCAATTTAGGCTGAGAAGTGGAAGAATTGGAGAGATTTCAGAACCTTGCCACTTCCCCTTGTTTCTTATTTTGATGCTCATCCTCAGCTCCTAGGCTGTCTCCACACTGTATCAGCAGGAACAACAGACAGACAGAAGGGGCGTGTGTGTTTATTCTGAGACAAGTATGGGGGAAGTGGGTTGTGGAGTCTGTCCTTTTTGGTAGACATCTAGGAGCAAGAGATGGAGTACTTACTTATTAGTCCTGTTTTGCAGAGGAAAAAATAGACTTACAGAAAATAGACTTACAGAAGTCACTTGCTCAAAGTCATTGGGCTGATAAGCGATAGAATTAGACTTCAACTAAAGATTTTTTTTTTTTTGACAGTCTCACTCTGTTGCCCAGGCTGGAGTGTAGTGGTGCGATCTTGGCTCACTGCAACCTCCGTCTCCCAGGTTCAAGCGATTCTCCTGCCTCAGCCTCCCGAGTAGCTGGGATTACAGGCATGCACCACCATGCCCAGCTTTTTTTTTTTTTTTTTTTTTTTTGCATTTTTAATAGAGATCGGGTTTCACTATGTTGGCCAGGCGGTCTCAAACTCCTGACCTCAAATGATTCACCTGCCTTGGCCTCCCAAAGTGCTGGGATTATAGGCGTGAGCCACTGCACCCGGCCAAACCAAAGATCTTTTACTAGCACAGCCCATATAGTAACCACTGTTCAATACCGCCCTGTGTGGCACTGGGCAGGTCTGCTTCCTTCTCTGGCCTCAGTTTTCCCACCTTTACAAACTTTTTTTTAATTAAAAAAGTTTTTTTTTTTTTTTTTTCCTGGAGCTACTTTCCTGAAGCCAATTTTCCCCACCTTTAGAGTGAGGTGCTTCTACTCTTCTAGGCCGCAGCTGGAAGAAGGAAATACTGGTGGGCAGGAGGCCCTGGGGGCAGGAGTACCTCTCTGATGTGGAGGATGGTGCCGTTGGGTGGGCGCACAAAGACAGGGCGGTTGTCATTGACGTCGATGACCTCCACCAGGAGCATGGTGGTGCCCCAGAGTGGGGGCTCTCCGCCATCTGTGGCCACCACGGTCAGATTGAACCTCTCGTAGGACTGCAGTGGCCGCTGTGTGGTCACCAGGCCCGAGTCCATGTCCACATGGAAGGCCTCTGGCAGTGGGGGCAGGAGAGTAGCTCTGGTTGAGACATCCTTCCCACGCTTCCCTCTACTCCTGGCCTGGGGTGGCAGGCCTGCCCCTCCCACCCCCCAAGGCATCATGGGTGTCCAAGGAAGGCCACATACCCACGCCAGGGCCCTCAAGTGAGTAGATCAACTCTCCATTGGGACCTTCATCCTGGTCAGTGGCCATTATGGTGATGACCGAGGTGCCCGCCGGCTCATTCTCATACACGCTTGTGCTGAACTGGGGCTTGGAGAACTGTGGCCGGCAGTCATTGACATCCAGCACTTGGATCACCACCTGGGTGGATGGAGGTCAAGGCCAAAGGTAAGGAGCAGGATGGGGCAGCCTCAGGGGACCTGGTCATGCAGGAGTAAGCCTGGATAGAGGAAGGACAGGCACCAGCCTGGGAGGGAGGTAATGTCTTCTAATGTGTTGGAGTCTGACTTGAAGCAACTTATTTAACCCCCTGAGCCTCAGTTTCCTTGGTTGCACAATCCTAGATCCTTGGCACAGTGCCTGGCTCAAGTAAACACTCAACAACTGGAACAGTGGTTAACAGGTAATCTGCACCTGGGCCCTGATGCAGAAACCCCTTATCCCCTCACACCTCCTATTTTGTTCCTTGCTGCTCCCCACAGTGGCCCTATAAATCTGGCTCTAATCTCTATCCCTTAGTGCTGGATTGGTGGCATTCCTCCACTTCCCAAGGTTCTCTTGACTGCGATTTGTGTCTGGCCTGAGACTTGGCTTCCCTGGCTGACCCCCCAGCCCAGGGCACATCTTATGGACACAGCAAACTATGGGGCCTTTGTTCCCTGGCTGCTGGGAGCTGCCTGAACTGCATCCTCATCAGAGCCCTTCACAGCAGTGACTTCATTTTTCTTTTTTCGATGGAGTTTCGCTCTTGTCGCCCAGGCTGGAGTGCAATGGTGCAATCTTGGCTCACTGCAACCTCCACCTCCTGGGTTCAAATGATTCTCCTGCCTCAGCCTCCCAAGTGGCTCGGATTACAGGCACGCACCACCACGCCCGGCTAATTTTTGTATTTCTAGTAGAGATGGGTTTTCACCATGTTGGCCAGGCTGGTCTTGAACTCCTAACCTCAGGTGATCCCCCCACCTCGGCCTCCCAAGGTGCTGGGATTACAGGCATGAGCCACCATGCTCTGGCCAACAGCCATGACTTTAAAGATCCCCTTTCAGTGCACAAAGCACTTTCAAACCACCTTATGTCCCCAATTGCACATCTGCACCCTCCTTTGCAGATTTGACAATGGAGGCTTAGAGAGGTAAACTGACAAAGGCAATATGCTCAGCTCATGGAACTTGAGTCTTCTGGCCCCAAATGCTGTGGTTTTCCCAATAGAGCACATGCATATGTGACAGGGATGAGGTTTGGATATGTGCATGTGTTCCCAGCCCTTTCTCTCTACCTGCCAAAGAGAAGTGGCCTTGGCCCATTCAGCTGTTCACACCCCCGACCTTTCAAGAGAGTTTCCTTTGGATGATGAGATTATTGTGAGGGAGAAGTGAGTACTGTATACAGAAAGATAGGCCTGCCAAAGGCAGAAGGGAGGAGAGAGAAAGAGGAAGCAAAACCTTGAGGCCTGGGACTTTGCATAGAAAAGGGGATTGAGAGCTGAGAGGGTGAGATGCTGGCCTCAGAACAGCTGTGTGGACACTGGAATGGGAATGGGGTTATGACTTGGAGCCCTCATTAGTATTCTTTAAGAGACATAAATAGGCCGGGCTCGGTGGCTCACATCTATAATCCCAGCACTTTGGGAGGCCAAGGTGGGCGAATCACCTGAGGTTGGGAGTTTGAGACCAGCCCGACCAACATGGAGAAACCCCATCTCTACTAAAAATACAAAATTAGCTGGGCGTGGTAGCGCATGCCTGTAATCTCAGCTACTTGGGAGGCTGAGGCAGGAGAATCGCTTGAACCTGGGAGGTGGAGGCTGCGGTGAGCCGGATCGCGCTATTGCACTTCAGCCTGGGCGACAAGAGAAAAACTCCATCTCAAAAAAAAGAAAAAGAAAAAAAAAAAGAAAAAGAGAGAGAGAGATATATATATATAAATAAAGATGATTCCTTTATAATTATGTTTGGTTTCTGGACTGTGGTTCTTTCAATGAGACACTATGGTGATACTGGGCCATGTGGAGCCCCAGGCATTATTTGGGTTACACTCAGGTATGTTTAGCTGCCTATTTGCCAAAATATTTTGCCAAATAGCAGTTTGGCAAAGATTTCTCCCAGAGGGTCCCTGTCTTCCTAAGCCACAGCCATTGTAACCCATCTAGTTACCCTCTTGCCTTCTCCTTTCTGTCACTGTGTCTCAAAGGGGACTGGGTGGCTCTGCTCCCAGTCTGCAGCAGTCCACTTGCTAGAGGCTTTGCTTGTTGCCTCCACAACCCCAGTCCCTGTCGTCCCTGGCCCAGGTTGGCACCCCTCACCTGCACTGAATTTTCACGACGGTTGCTGGCTACATCCCCAGGGTTGTCTTTGGCCAAGGCAGTCAGGATATAGTGGTCCTTCTTCTCCCGGTCCAGAGAAGACAGCACATAGATGTCACCCTAGTAGGGGGAGGGTGGCTTTAGGTCCTTCAATCATTCAAAAGGTATTTATTGAGCACCTACTATGGCCAGATGCTGTTATGGGTTCTGGAGATTTGACACTGAACAAAAGAGACAATAACCTCTGCCCCCAACAAGCTCCCATTCTAGCAGCTCTTCTTGCTCTCACTACCACAACCTACCTGGGGACGGGGTGACCAGCCCAGCCTGGAGCTACCTGCCTGACTAGGAACTAGCATATAGTAGGTACCCCATAAATATGCAATTGTCTTAATGCCAGGCCTGGAGCCATGTCTGATGGCTCATACCAAGCAGGAAGGAGTGAACCCCACTGAAAGGGCAGAGTGCCAGAAGATGTGGGCAGAGCAGGGCAGTGGGAGGCAAAGTCCAGTTCCAGCCCCAGCAACTGGGGAAGGCCCTGCCTGACCAACCAGCCCCAGGCCACAGGCGTCTCTCTCTATACTGAAAATAACAGCTTTGAACCAATTAGCAGACATTTGAAATCATCACCCATCTTTTCTCCTGAATTTCTGGCCTTCCACAAGTCTGAGATTCAAGGAAGCGTGTGGGAGGCACCCTTTGGGGCATCCTCCCTTCCCCAGCACTGAGTATAGGGCCATGTATACAGTAGGTGCTCAGACACTGTGCCCACTTTCTGCAGTGCTTCCCCTGCTTCTTTTCTATCTCAAAAAGCAGCCCCATGGACTTCAATCATGCTTTTTTAGTGTGGAGAGGACACATCTCAGACGTTGTCCCACAAAGGGCTCATTCCAAAAGACTTGGCCACTTCCTTCAACATCTGTTGAGACAGAAAGGCCACAGTCTACCAAATGTCTGGGACTCTGAGAACAGGGTTTGCTGACTTGTCTAAAGAACCTCTGGGGCTGCAGATGTCCAGGTGACAAGACCCAGAGGGATTACTGCAATACTTTTGGTGGCTGCTCAGTCTCTGACCCTGGGTCCTTCCGACTTCCAGATTCCAGGCCCTCCATCACTGCTCACCGTGGTGGGGTTGATGGCAAACTTGCTCTCTCCATCTCCAAGGCTGTACTCAATGAGTGCAAAGTTGCCTGAGTCAGCATCAGTGGCAGTGACTGTCAGGATGATTGTGCCCACAGGCGCATCCTCAAAGACAGCCTCCTGGAGCCCAGTGGGCAGGGAAAGAGAGTAGGCCAAGGTCAGTCCCAGAGCCCGAGCACAGTCCTAGAACTCACTGATGCAGGCATCAAGCTGCCTGTGGGCTGGGCACTCCCAGGGGGCTTAGAGGATGGCAGGTGGGAGAGGAAGATGCCCAAAGACCCCAAGGAATGGGCACAGGTCCTGGACCCAGCCTGTGGCCTGGCCACCCACCTGATAGGAGGGCTGGTCAAAGATGGGGTTGTTGTCATTGATGTCCACGATCTCCAGGTAGACAGGGATCTCAGCTGCCCGGGGCGGGGACCCATTGTCTGAGGCCCTCACAGTAAAGTTGAGCCAGTGCACCTCCTCGTAGTCCACTGTCCGGTTGGCAATGACCTTCCCTAAGACACAGAGGCCCCCACTGCCATTTTGGCCACTCCTCATTCATGGCAGCTCTCCAAAGTATGAGGAGAAAGACCTGGACTCTGAGGGGCAGGTGTGGTCACTTGAAGGAGGGTGGTCAGGCAGCACTACCCAGTTGCAGGGCACATGGCAGGGAGGGACTGGTGTCCAGTTTTTCTTATGGAGGGTGAAAAAACTTCTCCCCAGTCACAGGAATGAACGTCAACTAGCCCAGGACCTGAGACACCTCCTTCTTGGCCTTCCTGCTCCCTCAGTGGTACTAATAGTAGGAGCTTGGGTGGTGGGGTATCCCAGGTTTCCGGCAGACGTCAAGAGGCTTCCATCCCAACCCAGGAGTAAGCACTCTGTCCCTTCCCCTGGTTTGGGCATCTGGAATCTGGCGTGGAATGCTGGCCATCTTGGATCTGGCCCAGTCCACTGAGGAGCCACAGAGGGGCTGTGGTCCCTCTTGGGGACTAAGCAAGCAGAGATCTATGTCCCCCAGCCCTCCTCTGACAGATTTATAACCTACCTGCTGAGGAGTCCTCCAGCTGGACATAGCCTGGGGGCACCAGGTCCAGCAGGGCGTAGGTGACCAGCCCATTAAGGCCCTTGTCAGGGTCCACGGCTGCCACAGCAATAAGCGTGGTCCCAGGAGTGGCCCCCTCCAGGATCCGCTCCATGTAGTAGGTGATCCCAAAGGGCTTGAACTGGGGCGTATTGTCATTGACGTCCAGGATGTTGACAGTCAGCTTGGCTGTGGTGGAGGCAGGGAGTGAGGGAGAGGGGAAGGACACCAGTGTGGCTGGGCCAGGCCTTCCTTAGCCTCAGCCAAGCCGGGCGAGCAAGGCAGCATCCCACAGCCCCCCAGAGGCTGCCTGAGGATTGACCTGACCCTCAGGCTGCAGCACAGGAGCCTTTCCAGTGGTGTGCTCACTTGCTGTTCCATAAGAGGAAGGGCTAGGTGACCCTGGTGGAGCCCTCAGCCCTTCCTGTGCCCCGGTTTCCTAAACTGCTCAATGAGAAAGGGCAAGATAATCTTTAAGACCCTAGATCCTGTCTGAGCTGTATGTATCCCCTCTATGTAACCGGCCTGGGCCCTTAACCATTTGAGCCTCCGACATGTAAGAGATGACCAAGTCTGCCCTTCCTTCCAGAAAATGTGGGCTTCTGGGCTGTGAAGATAAGCAGTCAACATCTGCCAGGCCTGGCTTCCCCCATAGCAGCTGTCTCTACCTCATGGCCGAGGCAACTTGAGGCCACCCCATCCGCACTTCCCCAACTCAACTCTCGCTTTGCCCACACAAAATCCACCCCTCTGGCAGCCCCCTCCCAGCCCACGCCTCAGGCTGCAGGCAGGGTGGCCTGGTCCCGATTGGCAGAAGGTAACACTGGGCCCCTCCGTTCTCCACCGTAAGTGCCTGCACCCCCAAAGCAGTGTCTGTGGCCTCAGGTTACCTCCCCTCATTCTTTGCTTCCTCTGTGCTAGCCCTGTGGCTTCCTATAAGATCATGGGGTTCCCATCTCACATCCTACCCACACCCTGGTTACCAGTTCTGCTGGCTGAACCTAAGCCTCTGTCAAACCACTTTTTCTCAATCTGTTCCAGGCTCTACCAAGCCTCCTTCCTACTCTGAGCCTGGGGGTTCAGATCACACACAATTCTGAGCTTCTGGATCCTCCACTGCTGAGCTCTACGTAGCCATCACCACCCTGGGCCTCACGGTGGCTGCCACCTTCCATGCCTCTTGTGTTGCCTGACTCCTGGCCCCCAGAGCAACTGGGTCTTGTTGCTCCCTCCCTGGGGACAGACCAGCGCCTGTTCCCCACCTGCCTCCTGCCCTGATTGGCTCTGAATGACCAATGAGAGATGTCTGCAGGGAACCTTACCATTTGGCACACTGACAGAGCGCTCTGGTAGGTCGCTGGCATTGTCAATCACTGAGAGAGTGACTTCATAGGTGGCAACCAGCTCCCGGTTCATGGGGGACTTCACCATTACAGATCCTGTGGACCAGACCAGGCCATGTTCAGCCTGAGAAGAACCCCCTAAAATCTGCCCTTCCCAGGGGTGCTCCTGCCCAAACCCTCCCAATCCCCACAGAGGATGACGGTCCCCAGTGGATTCTGGGACTTGTGGCTGGGATGGGCCCACAGTCTCCTCTTAAGCTTGGGGCATGTGGCTCTGCCCCTCCCATGATGCTTACTAGCCAGGTGATGTTGGGGAAGTTATGTCACCTCTCTGCACCTCTGTGTCTGCATTTGTAAAACTAGACAATTACACTACCGACTGTCAACCCATCCTTTTCTCAATCCCCTACTATTTTGAGGATTAGAAAAACAAAATGAGTTTCCATTTGTAAGGTACTTAGAACAGTGCCTGGCACACAGAAGCTATGTAACTGCTTGTTTAAAAACTGCTGTATTCCCTAACAATGCGAATGTACTTAACACTACTGGACTCTACAATTAAAAAGTGGCTAAAATGGTAAATTTTGTTATGTGTATTTTATCACCATTTAAAAAATGCCTAGATTCTAGGGAGAGCAAGTTTAAAGGAAAGTCATGGTAGCTGAAAAGCCCTGAGGGGTTCCCTGGAGGGGACAGTGGTGGGACCGTCTGGATATTTCAGGCCCATCCCTTTGTCTTGATTAAATAGGGAGTGACATGGGCTGATTGTGGGACAGGAGCATTGGTTCCATGGCAGTCCTAGCAAGGGGTTTCCTTCTGTTCTACCCACTGCCTCCCAGAGTCCCTGCCTGCTCCCCAAATCAGAGAGGAACCCCCCAGAAGCATGGACTGGGACTGGACAGAGCTAGTTTGGCTGACCTCAGTGCTGGCTTTCTTGGGACCTTTCTTATTCCTGCCTGTTAGAGGGCCTGGTGGCTTCTCCTCCCATTGGCTTAATCCCAGAGTGAGACCTCCTCTCCCTCTCAGGTACGGGAGTCTCTGAGATTCCCTTCCCCCTTGGCAGATCCCCCTGCTGGGCTTCTGTCTTCCGTGGGTCCCCAGCCATGGGGCAGTCACTTACCCTGGGCCGCCTCCTCCTCCTCCTCCTCCTCTTCCTACTCTCGCTCCCTGTCCCCCAGGCTGGGGAGCGAGGATGGGGAGAGGGCGGCTGCATTCAGTCTGCAAAGGCTGGGCCACGGTCTTGGCCCGGGCCCCACAGGACAGGAAGGGTGGTGGGGGTGCGGTGGGCATGGAGGAAGGCAATGGGGTGAGGCAGAGAAGAGATGAGGTGGGAAGTGACAGAGAAACAGAGCTCAAACCTGTGGGCCTGCCAGCCGTGAGGAAGAGAGAAGAGGGTTAATATCAGTTAGTTCAGGGTGCAGCAGGGGTGGAGCAGAGCAGAGCATGGGGTACGGTGGGGACTCAGAGCTGACGGAGTGGGGGGAGGGAGAGGTGGAAATAGGGAGTGGGGAGGGGAAGAGGCACTGGGAAGGAAACCAGGGGAGCAAGTGGAAGCCCATTTGGAGTGGAGAGCTCAGGGGCTGAGGCTCTGGCAAGAAGAAAAGGTAGCAAAGTGGGCAAGGGAGGAGTGGAGGGCTGAGGAGGAGGGGGCAGAGAAGACACTGGAAAGAAAAATAGAGAAGAGAGTCAGTTGGAGGAAGGGGAAACAGGAAAGAGAAAAGCAGTAGGGGATTGAGCGGAGCCTCAAGTTGAACAGGGACGTGGAGCAGCTCTCCATGGTCCTGACCAACCCATGCACCCAGGAATTTTGCTAACCTGGGATGTAGCTGGTTCTGTCTAACTTCTCCTAGTGCTCATGGTTTTTCCTTCTTCTGTTTCCCTTTGGGCCTCAAATGCTGATTGAGTTTATCATGTTCTTTGGCTCGCTGCACACTATGACCACTGGCATCTCTCTTGTTTTATGTGTGCGTCTACTCCCTTTCATTCCCATACTCCTCTCTCCTTCCCTTCTCCCCTCAGGCAGTCATTGTAATGTATTGAAGTATATTTTTTGTTAATAAAAGTATTTCTGAAAATCATGTATTATTTTGTATGTATTTTACATTTATGGAAATGGTGCTGTGGCATATATCTCATCCCATTTCTTATCCTTTTCAGTAAATACTTATTAAGATCCATCTACATTGCTCTGTGTGTGACTAATTTATTGCTTCTCACTGCTGGCACTGCTGGCTGGTACCCCCATGATGCGCACCCATGATATTTTACTCCTTAGTCTCTCAGAAATTGATACCTGCATGGCCCCAACTCCACCATCACCAATAACACTGCAGTAAGCATCCTCAGACAGTTTCATTAACACCCTGAGACTTTCTCTGGAACATATAATGGGTAATGGTGATACAAGTGTACCTTATGCTGGATTGCTACCCAGACAGTGGAATCAGTCACAACTCCTACAGCAGCGCATGAGGGTTTCCATGTCCCCACACGGTCACCAATATCAACATTGTCCAGGATCCTAATGTCCACTAATCACGTGTGAAAAACTGATATCTTACTGCTGTTTTAGTGCTTTGTCACAGCCATGTTGATTTTTCTGTCATTCCTCTGGGCCTTCCAAGAAGTACACCTATCAGCTCCATGTCCCTTTCCTAACTCCTCAAAGGAGAAAAATACTGAACTTTTGGGAAAATGATAAAACCATCAGCATTACAATAAGCTACCTACATTGTGAAAGATAAGCCATGGTTCTCTTGGTTTCGTGATAGTGTAAGAAAATCATTGATCGCATGCAACTTGCAGAGGATTTAAATGGCCAGCATACATATGAAGAGTGTTCAGCCACCTAGTTAGTAAAGAAATGCACGTTAAACAAGGTATCATGGCTGGGTGCGGTGACTCATGCCTGTAATCCCAGCACTTTGGGAGGCCAAGGCAGGTGGATCACCTGAGGTCAGGATGATCAAGACCAGCCTGGCCAACATGGTGAAACCATGTTTCTACTAAAAATACAAAAATTAGCTGAGTGTGGTGGCACATGCCTGTAATCTCAGCTACTCAGGAGGCTGAGGCAGGAGAATCACTTGAACCCGGGAGGCAGGGGTTGCAGTGAGCCGAGATTGCACCATTGCACTCCAGCCTAGGCGACAAGAGTGAAATTCCATCTCAAAAAAAAAGCCAAAACAAAAACAAAAAACAAAAGAACAAACAAGGTATTACTTTCCTCTAAAATTGCCAACATGAAAATGTTATCATATTTAATGCTGGCATGATGTGGTGAGATAGGTGCTCTCAAACACTGGTAGAGTGAGGGAATCAGGAAGGCCAGGGGAGCTGCTCAAGGGAGGATGAGGAAGCAGAGAAAGAAGGAGCAAGGGGAGAGACAGAAAAGAGAAGGACGGTTCTGGTTTCCCTCCAGAGGAGGGGGAGAGAAGAGAGTAGCAAGGGAACAGCAAAGAAAGAGAAAGGAGAAAGAAGGGGGAAGCAGGGAGCAAGGAGACAGGACTGAGAGCTGGGAGGGAGGTGGGAGGGGTGCAGGCCCTTGTACCTGTGTTGATATTCACAGCAAAGGCGTCCTCCTGGTCGGGCACCAGGCGATCAGTGTCATCCTTGGCCACAATGCCGACGATGTGGTACTCTAGCTTTGGGTTGAGGTCGCGGTCAATGGCTGTGATATTGGCAATGACAGTGCCTGGCTCAGCCGACTCCAGCACGCTCACTGTCTGGATGGGGTTGAGGAACTCGGGGCGGGAGTCATTGATGTCATCGATCAGGATGGTGACGATGGCTGTGCCCGAGAGAGGAACGGTGCCCCGGTCGGTGGCCACCACCGTTAGCCTGTAAGACTCTTGCTCCTCTCTGTCGATGGTGGCATTGCCAACACGGATGACCCCGGTGACCGGATGAATGAGGAAGCGGTCCTGAGCCCCAGCTTCTATTCGGTAGACCAGCTCCCCATTGAGGCCACTGTCCTCATCTGTGGCTGTGACTTGAAGGACTGAGAATCCTGTTGGAGAGGGAAAAGGGAGTAGCTGCACACAGTGGCCTCTTCCAGAAAGATCTACCAAGACACATTTGTTGGTGATGTACAAGAGGCCCCTTCTCATGACAGCCTTGACAGCATTTTCTTTTATATCTTCTTGCAATTTTATAGGAAAATGGCATGTTATTTTATTTTATATTCTTTGATTAAACAATATTTTATAATGTAATAATTAGTTGTATCTTCTGCAAATGGTCTGCTTTTGTCTTTTGCCTATTTTTCTGTGAATTATACAAGTCATATAATTATGACAACTTGAGACAAATATATATATATATATATATATATTTTTTTTTTTTTTTTTTTTTTGAGATGGCGTCTTACATTGTCACCTAGGCTGGAGTGCAGTGGTGTGATCTCGGCTTACTGCAACCTCTGCCTCCCAGGTTCGAGCTATTCTTATGCAGCAGACTCCTGAGTAGCTGGGATTACAGGCACCCACCACCATGCCTGACTGTATTTTTAGTAGAGACAGGGTTTTGCCATGTTAGTCAGGCTGGTCTGGAACTCCAGACCTCAAGTGATCCACCTGCCTCAGCCTCCCAAAGTGCTGGGATTACAGGCATGAGCCACCTTGCTTGGACCAAGACAAATAAACTTTTTGGTTTGTTGTTTGCCTTTTAATATTGGCTATAACTATTTGATGTAACAAGGTTTAAATTAGCATGCATAGAAATTTAATATTTTTCCTTTTAAGTTCTTTTGTTTCTTTCATGCTTAGGACCTTCTTATCCAGAAATGAGTTATTCACCTAAATTTTCTTCATTTATTGTTTAGTGTTTTCTACTTTTTAATATTTTCTTTTGGTTTTTATTTTGGTATCTGACATGGAGAATCTACACTAAATATTAGATTATTATTATATTAGATTACATACAGATTATAATAATTGGATCTAATTGATTAGATTAGATTAAATAGGTTTTTTTGCACACTGAATAAGTAGCTTCCCCATTGGCTTCATTGCTTCCTTTATCACATCATATTTTATTCTTTAATTTACCAGTATCTGTTTCTGGGCTACTTTGTCCTGGAGTCTTGTGCCTATATTGCATGGCCTTAAATACTGTAGCTTTATAATATGTTATAAAATCTGGTAAGCCAAATCTGGCTTATTATACTTATGTTTTTCAAAATTTTCTTATTCTTCCAGAGGTTATATTTTGATTTTGATGGGAATCATGTTTATCCTATTTTGACTTTAAAATAGTCAGCCTTTCCATCTGGGAATTCAGATGCAGAATACTTAAGAATCTTGTAGGCCAGGCATGGTGGCTTACACCTGTAATCCCAGCACTTTGGGAGGCCGAGGCGAGTGGATCACCTGAGGCAGGAGAATCACTTGAACCTGGGAGGCTGATGTTGCAGTGAGCCAAGATTGTGCCATTGCACTCCAGCCTGGGCAACAAGAGCGAAACTCCATCTCGAAAAAAAAAAAGAAAAAAAAAAAAAGAAAAAGAAAGAAAGGAAAAAAGAATCCTGTTTTGCAGGCGAGATATGGAAACTCAGAGGAGGGAAGCGGGGGCCCAGGTCTCCTGACTCCCTCTCCAGTGTGTTCTCCACTCACCCTGCTGCCCATCTTTCTCCCCACTGGAGGCAAACTCCGTGTCCAACCTGAGGCTCCAGTCCCCTGTGACCACCAACCAGCCCCTGGTTGTGGGGTGCTGGGGCCTGTCCCCTGCTTACCAGGCAGGCAGTTCTCTAGCAGATGGACAGTGAGGGTGGCAGGGCTAAAGGTGGGCTGGTTGTCATTGTCATCCAAGATGGTGATGAGCAGGTGGGCCGTGCTGTTGAGCAGCCCGATGTCCTCAGCCAGCAGCAGCAGCTCCAGGATGGGTGGCGAGAATGCCTCCCGGTCAATGATGACGCCTGACCTCACGGTCACCACACCTGGCACCCAGTGCAGCCAGCCAGGGAAACACACAGAAAAGGGGTGCGATGGGAAGACAGGGCAAGAACCAACAGGGAGAGAGCAGAGAAAGACAGGGGCACCATGGGACAGAGATGAAAGAGGAGAAGAGACAGTAACAAAGTGACTTTCTTCCCCACAGGCTCAACCACCCGTGCTTAGGGAGGGCCCCATGCGTCTCCTGTGGTTGTCCCCTCTGTAGGTGCCATCTGCTGTCTTCAAGACTCTTGCCTGGGAAGAGTGACCCAGGGCACAGGGTTGACTTTCTCTGTTGACAGATGTGCTTTCCTGTTGGCACCTGTCACCAAAGCAGCCTACTGTCCAGGACCAGACTGATGTGACATGGTCTGATTGGAGGACAGGAAAGTTGCTCTGGCTACTTCTGCTGGACTAGGGGCCTGAGCCTCTGGCCTGTGCATGGGGAGATGATGGGAGTGGGCTGGGGGGCTCCCGGCCTAGGCTGAGAGTTTGTGCACCAACAGAGGTCCTGTGTATCGTCTCCAAGCCTCTTCCCAGGCCCTCCTGCCAGGCCACTGGGTGATATAACCCAGCTGTAAGATGGGGACTCTGGGCTGTGAAAAATGGGGTCTCCATGGACAGCCTGGGTCCAGCACTGAGAAGGGAGGCCCTCAATCCAACAGTGTGGCCATCCCCACCCCAGAGTCAGGCTGGGAGTGCTGGGTGGCACAGAGGCCTCACCGGTGCTGCTGTTGATGTCAAAGAGGCCACTCTGGGCGCCCAGCAGCTGGTAGGTCACCACGGCGTAGATGTCTTGGTCTGCATCCAGGGCCAGGATGGGCCCATTGAGCACTGTGAGAGGGGTCCCTGGGCCAGAAGGAGAGGGGTCACCACAAGACCAACCCAGCCCCTGCCCTCCCACCTCCCCTGCCCTGTCCCGGTGAGCCATGGCTGACGATGGATGAGAGGGGAGGGAGGTGAGGTGGACAGGGTGGGGAGGCCCTGGGGGCGGGCCTGCGGCAGCCTTGGCAGACTGAACGCAGATGCCTGGGGAGCGACCTCAAAGCCCTGCTGGGGAGAAAACATGAGAGTGGTGAGCAAGGCCCCGGCTGCCCAGAGCCACATCTGCCTTCCCAGCAGCCTTTGAGGCTGGCCGCTCCTTGGGAGGGTCTGGAGCTCCCTGACATCCCTTCCCCGTGTGTGGGTCTCGCCTGTCCACACATGTGTGCACACAATGCTCTACCTTTGGGGGTCTGGCCATACATGACTAGAAAAATCCACACATGTGTGCATCAAGCTCTGTGTTCACGTGGCCACAGGCACTTGTCCAGGAGCACGCACAGGCCTGGGGTTCCCGGGGTGCGCACTCGTGTGCCTCTGCAGGTGGGCACGTCTGCACACGAGCGCATCGGTGGGTACCCATGTGCCTATATGTGTCTGTGCACAGGTGTAACCTCACGCGCATGCCTTGGTATGGACACACACGGGCACATGTGTGAGCACACACAGACAGGTTTAAGAATGAAATTCACCTAGGGGGGATGCCCAGCCAGAGATGAGGAACAGGGGCTGGGGAGACTGGAGGAGTGCAGGTGCTACCTCAAGGGACATCACAGAGGAGATTCTGTCCCTCTGAAGGGAGGTGAGGCTGGTCAGTGCACGTGTGTGGGGAGAGGGCTACACTGGCCTACCCAGGACCCCCTGACCTCCCACTTCTAGTTATAGATGCTCCCCAGGACTTCCAGAAGGCCCTGGGATGCCCTGCACTCCTGGGGTGGAGGGAGCAGTGAGGGGTGGACCCACTCCCCTCCTGGGTAGTCCTCACACCTTAAATGCCCTTCTTGAGGGATGGTGGGGCAGCTCTCAGACCACCCTGGGGAACAATGACCATGACTGTCTCTTCCAACCAGACCTGTGGCCTCTTTGTGCTCATAGGAGGCCTGGCAGCCCCAGCCCATCATCTCCCAGAGCTGCACCCATCCTTCCCCTTCCGCACCCACTGGGGTCTACATTCAGCTATGCCGTTAGGCATAAGGGAGGTTCTCAGGCATCCCAGGCCCCAGTGGTGCCTGGCAACAGCAGGAGCTCCCAGGTGGGCCCAGCACCTACCCGTGGGAGAGTTTTCCATCACCTCTGCCTGGTAGGTGCTTTTAGTGAAGAGGGGGTGGTTGTCATTCTCATCAGAAAGGAAGATCAGAAGCAAGTCATAATCCTGCAAGGGGCAGAATGGGGCAGGTTGTAGGCCATGCTCAGCAAAGTGCCCCCACCTAGGTTGGAGGAGGGTTGGGAGGTTGGAGATTAGGGCACAGAGGTGGATGATCAGAAAAGCCCACACCAACATGAACTCACATTTTTCAAAAGAAGACATATAAGAGGGCAACAAACATGAAAATATGTGGCTGGGTGCAGTGGCTCATGCCTGTAATCCCAGCACTTTGGGAGGCCAAGGCAGGCAGATCACGAGGTCAGGAGATCGAGACCATCCTGGCTAACATGGTGAAACCCCGTCTCTACTAAAAATACAAAAAATTAGCTGGGCGTGGTGGCATGCACCTGTAGTCCCAGCTACTTGGGAGGCTGAGGCAGGAGAATGGCATGAACCCAGGAGGCGGAGCTTGCAGTGAGTGGATATCGTGCCACTGCACTCCAGCCCAGACAACAGAGCAAGACTCCATCTCAAAAAAAAAAAAAAAAAAGAAAAAAGAAAAAATGCTCAGTGTTGCTAATCATCAGAGAAATGCAATAAGCCACAGTGAGATACTCTCTCACACCAGTCACAATGGCTATTACTAAAAAGTCAAAAAACAACATGCTGGGCACGGTGGCTCACGCCTGTAATCCCAGCACTTTGGGAGTCTGAGGTGGGCGGATCACTTAAGGTCAGGAGTTCGAGACCAGCCTGGCCAATACGGCGAAACCCTGTCTCTACTTAAAATACAAAAAAATTAGCTGGGTGTGATGGCTCACACCTGTAATCCCAGCTACTTGGGAAGTTGAGACAGGAGAATCGCTTGAACCCAGGAGGCAGAGGTTGCAGTGAGCCGAGATTGTGCCACTGCACTCCAGCCTGGACGAGAGGGCAAGACACCATCTCAAGAAAAAAACAACAGACGCTGGTGAGGATGCAGAGAAAAGGGGATGCTCATACACTGCTGGTGGGAATGTAAATTCCTTCAGCCACTGTGGCAAGCAATATGGAGATTTCTCAAAGAACTAAAGACAGAATTACCCCTCAATCCCACAATACCCCTCTACTGGGTACCTGCCCAAAGGGAAATACATCGTTATATCAAAAAGATACTTGCATTCACATGTTTATCGCCACACTATTCACAATAGCAAAGATATGGAATCAATGTAAGTGTCCATCCACAGAGGACTGGCTAAAGAAAATGTGGTATATAGACCATGGAATACACTCAGCTGTAAGAAAGAGTGAAGTCATGTCTTTTGTAGCAACATGGATGGAACTGAAGGCCATTATCCTAAGTGAAATGACTCAGAAGTAGAAAGTCAAATACTGCATATTTTCACTTATAAGTGGGAGCTAAATAATGTGTAACCATGGATATACAGAATGGAATAAGAGACATTGGAGACTCAGAAGGGTGGGAGGATGGGAAGAGGGTGAGGGTTGAAAAATTATTTATTAGGTACAATGTTCACTGTTCAGTGAGTGGCAGTGAGTTCACAGTTCAGTGAACATCGGACCTAATAGGTAGTTTTGGGTACACCTGATGGGTACACTAAAAGCCCGGTCTTCACCACTACACAATATGGACATGTAAGAAACCTGTGCTTGTACTCCCTGAATCTAAAAAAAAAAAAAAAAAAAAAAAAAAATCAAATCTGAAAAGTGCCCACACCAGGGTTCAAAGACCTGGGTTGAAGACCTATTCTGGGTGATCTTGGGTGCCTTGTTTCCCCTGTCTGGGTCTCAGTTTTCTAGTCTGGCAAATAGGGATTTAACTCCTTCACGGAGGTGTGGCGAATGGGATTGAATCCTGTTCCGTCTCACTTCAGGCAGGAAGATGAGTCCTGTTTCTCAGACCCTCAAGGCCTTCCTGTTGCCCTGGTTGGAGTTCAATCAAACTCTGCCAGTGCCTCACTTCACACCTGCCAAACCTCAGAACCTCCAGTAACCCTGTGCATTGTCATCACCTCAGAGACAAGGGAACCAAGGTGCAGAGATGGGGAGTGGCCATTCAGAGCCAAGTGGTGAGTTAGCAGCAGAGTGGGGCTTAGCCCCTAAGCCCACCGAGTCCTGCTACTCAATGCTGCTTTTACCCAGGGCCCTCCTGAAGCCAGGCAAAGGAGAGGAAAAATGAGAACAGAAAAGAGATAAAGTGGGGGCAAAAATAAGGGAGTAGAAGCTGGGCATGGTGGCTCACACCTGTAATCCCAGCACTTTGGGAGGCTGAGGCAGGTGGATTGCTTGAGGTCAGGAGTTTGAGACAAGCCTGGCCAACATGGTGAAATCCCATCTCTGTTAAAAATACAAAAATTAGCCGAGCATGGTGGCGCGTACATGTAATCCTAGCTACTGATCAGGAGGCTGAGGCACAAGAATCGCTTGAACCTGGGAGGTGGAGGTTGCAGTGAGCCGAGAACGTGATTGCACCACTGCACTCCAGCTTGGGCGACAGAGCGAGACTCTGTCTCAAAAAAAAAAAAAAAAAAAAAAGAGTAGGAAGCAGAGGAGCACCACATGGGAGGGGCATGTAGCTTATGAGTTTCTCCAGCCTGACTTCTCCTCTGGCTGGACAAATAGGGAAACTGAGGCCCAGAAAGAGTGGTACCTTGGCTGAGCCACACAGCTAGTCAGGGGCAGAGCTGAGATGAACTGGGCCTGAAGGCTTCTGGCTAGGGATCTACCACAGATTCATGGGCTGGAAGGACAAAGCTGACCCCTAACCCAAAGAGACTGTTTGCTTTGCAACATCCACCTCCCTTTAGTCAAGAGTTCATTGCTTTGGCTTCTGAGGGGAGAGCCACCTGGAAAACGCAGCCCTTCCAGGACCTCAGAGCATGCTTGTGGATGAATGCAGGCCCATGTGCCCCACGCACAAATGCAGTGTGTGTCCAGGTATCAGTGGTTTGAGAAGGAAACAATGATAGTTGATGTTCACTGAGTGTTTGTCACACGCCAGGCACTGTGCTGAGGCTTTCACATATATTGGCTCCTTCATCCTTTCCACAACTTTGGGGTAGGTGTGATCTTCACTTTGCAGAAGAGAAAGGGAAGCCAAGAGGAGTTAACTCACCAAAGCCACGCACCTACTGAAGGGGAGAACTGGGATTTGAACCCAGCACGTGCTCACTCCAAAGCCTGCGCATCTAAGCCTGGCTATGCTGCCTGCAGGAGGGGTGATGTGTTCTCTCTCCATGCACCTCTAGCTCCCAGCCCCACTCCCACCAGTGCCCTCCAGTCTCACCCTCCTGGCTATGCGTGGGTTCTCCGGGTTGTCCTTTACAGAAATGGTCAGCTTGTACTCTGGGATCCGCTCGCGGTCCAGGGGCTGGTTCACAGTGACGATCCCTGTCTGGGATGTGGAGGGTGGTGAGCTGCATGGAGACCTTTTCCCTGCTTTCTGCTTTGGCCCACAGATGCCAACTGCTCTGCCTGGCCTCCCTAAATTGCCTAAGAGATGGTCTAGAAGGCCAAAAATGTGGGCTGGCAGGGTCTCGCTGGGGCGAGAGTGACCCACTCATGCCCAGGCCTTGCTGCTTCTAAGAGATGGTGTTGTTGGCCATCTACAGACACCTCAAGAGGCTAAGTGAGAACTTTGGTGCATCTTGATTAAACCAAGTGGTCCCTCAGGCTCTGGCCCCATCTCTGCACATGACAAGCTTCAGGGCTGGCTCTAGGTGGACTCCAGAGATGGTTCATTGGGGAATCCAAGATTCCATGCCTCCTACAGAGATGTCCTCATCCCAGTAGAGGAACGGGAGCCCAGTGGAGCCCAGACGGTGGCAGCAGAAAAGCCTCTAGGGCAGGGTCCTCTTTTTCACTGGAAACCCTGGGAAGCTCCCAGGGGTCAGTCTAGGCCCTACCGTGGCATTGATGAAGAAGGCCCGCTCGCGATTGCCCGCAGTGATGTTGAAGGTGAGGCGTGCATTGCAGCCACTGTCAGCGTCGCTGGCCAGGACATGGGCGACAAAGCTGGAGACAGGGCTGTTCTCACTGATGGTGATGTTCATGGGTAGGTTCAGCAGCACAGGGTCGTTGTCGTTGATGTCCAGCACCCGGATCCCCACCAGCATCTGGGCCAGTCAGAGAAGGAGGAGGGAGGGGAGGAAGAGCGACGGATGTTGTGCATGGCAACCGAGGAGGAGGTTTGCCAAGGGCGGCATGGAGGGAGGGAGGGCGCAGTTGGTCATGGAGAAGAAAGAGAAATGGGGAGAGGAAGAAAGAAGAAAAAGAACATTAAAAAGGCAAGAAGATGAAAAGAGGATGATGAGGGAAGCAGGAAAGGCAGAGGCAGAGGAGGGGCAGTGATGGAGAAGAGAGTGATGGGGCAGGGGTTGGGTGCAGAGGGGTGCTGAAAGGCAGCCTCCCCAGAGAGGTGCTGGATGTGGTGAGAGGTCTATTAAGGGCCCCAGGGGCAGGTCTGGCCTGGCTCCAGGGCAGCCTGTGGCCTCTCGTGGCACAAAGGTAACAATGTTTACAAGAATCTCTGTGGCAAGTACAGGGGCAGCGAGGTGAAGCCAGTGGGTGGGGCCCCCAGACTCACTGTGGAGCTCAGTGGGGGCATCCCCCGGTCACGGGCACAGATGGTCAGGTTGTAGAAGGCGATGGTCTCCCGGTCCAGCTCCACATCCTTCCGGACCCTTAGCACCCCCTCCACAGGAGAGATCACAAACTCCCCTGGGTGCCACCCAGGAGAGGCCCGAGTTAGTCGGGCATTAGCAGGAGCTGCGGAGACCCCAGGACCCCTCCTGCTTCCTCTAGCAAGCCTCACTCATCAGAGATGGGAGACAGCTGGGGCCTGGGTCCTCTAGTGACCCCAGCTTCAGATCCTCCTGGGACCTGCAAGGGCTGGGATGTGCAGGTGGGTGGTAACAGATCACCACCAGGGGTGCAGGTGGACGCGGGCCACTCATGCCCTCGTGTGCCAGACCAAGCAGCCTCCTTCCCTGGGCCACAGGCAGGCCAGAGACTGACCTGGGTAAGATGGTTATGTTGAAAAAGTGGGGGCTTCTTGCTACACTAGCACCCACTGTCTAAGCACTCTCGATCAATGAAGGCATCAGGCACTTTGCAATGTATGATCCGTCCCACATGCCATGGCTTGTAAAAAAGGATATTGGGAAGGGCAGAGCTGACCACAAAGCAGTGCTTTGCTGATGGTGAACGCGCAGGCACCGGGCAGGCAGAAGAGGACGGATGAGGGGCAGGGAAGCCCCCAATGCCCTCTATTCAGTCCCCGTATTGAGCTATAGTTGGAAAGCAGAGTGGGTTCCCTACGTCTGTGGTGACCCTGATTCCCTTTCCTTGACATTTCTGAAGAGCCCCGCTGGCCCTGTGGCCCCAGAGTCCTTTTCTTGGCTGGGCTGCAGGGCCCCATGTCTGAGAGTCCAGAGCAAGAACCTCAGATTCTCAGATGCTGACCTGGAAGGCAGCCCAGTGACCGTCCAGTCCCTCGTGTCCTTTGGAAAATGAACTGGGAGCCCAGGGAAGGGTTACCCCTTGTCTGCACTCCCGCAGCAAGTGAATGACAGATCAGGATTCAAACCCAGTGCTCTGGGTCTTAACCCATTGCCTCGCACAGGACTTGTGTTTTTCTAGACAGCACCACTCAGAGCTGACCGGGGAGGGGTGAGAACACGGAGGGTGGAGGGAAAAGACAGGGGGAAGGAAACCAGTGAGCAAGCGCGAGCCCAGCTGGAGAGGCAAGAATGGTGAGGGCTTTGGCTCTGGCAGGAAGAAAGTTGAGGGGACGTGAGCTAGGGAGCTGGGAGAGCCCGCAGAAGAGAGGCCACCTCTCCGCATTTCCCCAGGAAATGGAACGGAGAGAAGGTTAGTTACCTCTTTCACTTTCCCTTTGAACACTTAGGAGAAAGGGCCCAGAGTGGGGCACTGACTTGCTCTGGGACAGACAGCAGGAAGCACACAGCTCACAGGGCACAGCAAGGACAGGGGGCCAGGCGCCCCCCCACCCCAGTTTTCTCTGCCTGCCTCTTCACATCCTACCTCACAATTCCCTGTCCCCAGCTCCTAACACTCTGATGTACAAAAACAGTCCCTCTCAGTCCCACCTGCAGCTGGGATTTCCCACCAGCCCTTCCGCTCCCAGGCTCTTCCCGTCCCATGGGCTTCACCCTGCCTGTGGGGGTGGAAGCTGCTTAAAGCAGGATTTCCTGAGCCTGACACCCCAAGGTCTCCAAAGAACTGGGGATTCCCTTTCTAGGTGTTTCCCAGCCCTGTCTCAAGCCCTGGCCATATGCAGGCAGAGGGCCTCTTGCTCTCCTTCCAAAGCCAGGAGGAGACACCAGCACCACTCCCTTGAAGGCTCAGGGAGGCAGGCCTGAGGGGCTGGGGGCTGAGCCAGCCTAGTTCCCCTGTGCAAATTGTCTTCCTTGGCAGCTTGCTCTGGGGCCAGGCTTCCCCGTCCCTCCACAACTCCTGGAGACAGGAGGTTAAAAGCATAGGCTTTTGATCCAGTCATATCTAGGTCTGCATCTGGACTTCATGCCTGTGTGCCCTTGGGCATCTTAATGAGCCTTGCCTTGATGTTCTCATCTGAAAAATGGGCTAATAGAGAGATGCCACCATGGAGTTTTGCTGGTACTGGACAAAGCCTGGCCCACCTTGTGTGTGCTGATCCCGAAAGAGAGCCCAGGCAGGCCTCTGAAGGAACGGGGAGCTTTCAGGGAGGACGAGGATGTAGGAAAGGGGTCCAAGGAATGGGCGTGACCAGAAAAGGCAGCTGAGAAGGCAGCGGCTGGTGGGAGAGACTCAAGTGCATGTGGCCTGTCTCCCAACTCTTCTTTGAGCACACAGCTCCTCTTCAGGGCTCAGTGGGGCTGGTAAGTGCTCAGAAATCTGGCATCTGTCTCCCTATAGAAAGCAGCCTTCCAGCCTCAGGCTGCAGTGTTGGGAAGGCGACCTTTAAGCTGGGGTCCCAGGCACGTCCCTCCATGCAGTGGTGCACTGTGAAACCAGCTCTCACCAGACAGCGGTGCTGACTGTAGCATCTGTCAACCCTTCAGTGACCAACATGAACCCCGAGGAGGGAGGAGATGTGGGAAATGGATGTCGTTACCCACGTCAGCAGCACCATCAAGCCTTCCTCACCTCTCTGGACCTTCATTGATCATCTCTGAGATGTGGGTGGCGCTCAGTGACCCCGAAGTTATCTTTGGGCTCTAAATATCTACTCTTCCTTCCTTGGGGGAGGAAGCCTCCCACCCAGGTCAGCCTTAGGAAACTCCTAGGCGTCTCTCACTCCTTTGGGAGCCTGCCTCTTAGTCTGCCGGGACTCCCCTACAAGGTCCCAAATTCCTAAGGCTCATCCCAATCATGTGTGGATTGAACCTGGGAAGTTTTGATTGTGACTTAAAGGCCATGGCATGGAGGTCTGCATTGTGCTGGAGCACAGGTGTGTGCTCTGTGCCTTGAGGCTGGAGTGCAGAGCGGGTCCCTCATGGGGAGGGGTTTCAGCTGCTCGCCCAGCACCTGCCTTTCCACCAGGTGCCGGCATCCTCCTGTGCTCCAAGGACTCCCATAAAACGACAAAATCTCTGTCTTTGTGAAAACAGCAGAAGAGAAGGGCCCTTGCTCTGCTGGTTTCCAAAAAGGAAGGCCTAGTGCTTGGCCAGAGAGGAGACTTTGGGACCCGAAAGGGTAGCGTATCCGAACAGAGTGACCCACCATAAGCTCTGGCCAGCAGGGGCTCTCATTCTCTCACTTTGGCCCTCTATAAATAGGTTGTTGTTTTTTCCTCCAGCCTCTTAATTGCAAGCGAGCCTTGGGTTCACTGTTGAATCTTCGCACCGCTCTTCGTTTCCTGGATTTAAATACCTCTATGCTGACAACTCCCAAATACCCGTCTCCAGCCCAGACCTCTCTCCTGAACTCTTGGCTTGTATACGCAACCCCTACCTGACATCTCGAACCGACCCTCCTTTCCCTCTACGACCTCCTGCTGCAGCCCTCCATCTGTCAATGGCAATGCCATCATCTTTCAGGTTGCTCACGCCAAAACCTTGACTTTCTCTCACATCCCACAGCCAATCAGTTAGCACATCCTACTGGCTCCACCTCTGAATTACACCAGAGGTGGCCACCTCTTTCCACCTCTGATGCCACCACCCTGTCCCGGCTACCTCATTCTAGCCTGAGGGATTGCAGCAGGCTCCCACCTGACTTCCCTGCTCCTGTTCCTTCACCCCTACAGCCTGTTCTGAGCACAGGAACCCGAGTGGTCCTGCTGAAACCTAAGTCAAATAATGTCTCTCCTCTGCTTAAAGCCCTCTTAGGATTCCCACCTCAGAGCAAAAGCCATGCCCTCATGATGCCCCTCAAGGCCCAACAACATCTGGCCCTATTACCTCTCTGGTCTCATTCCTTCCTATGCTTTCCTTTGCTCAATTTTCCCCCAGCTGCAGGCCTTTTTGCTTCTCTGTGAACATCCCAGGCATGCTCCAACCTCAGGGCCTTTCCACTTGCCTGGAATGCTCTTCCCCAGATGTCACTTGACTCACCTTTGCCCTCCTTCAGGTGTTTGCCAACCTACAATTGCTGCCTTCACCCTGGCATTCCCCATCCCCCGGCTTGGTTTTATTTTTCTCCATAGCCCTTAGCACCTCCCAGTATACTAAGTCATCTACTTAGTCAGTTGATTCATTGCCCGTGTCCTCCAACTGGAATGTATGTTCTATGGGGAAAGGATTTGCATCTGTTTGGTATCCCCAGCTCTTGGAACATGGCTGGCACACTGGAGGTACTCAAGAAATATTTCCTGCACGATCAATTAAAAAATCAGGATGTTTCACAAAGATTTGGATTTCTGCTTTTCTTTTCAAAATGGGCCCAGGTACTCCCAGGCTGGGATCTGGACACAGCTACTACTGGCAGGAGCTGAGTTGCGGCTGCGCAGTCCCCATTGCTCCTGATTCTTTCCTACACCATCTCCCACGAAGGCTCCTTGCCTGACCCTAGCTGGCCCCTTTGGGTCTGGGATTCCCACTCTATAGTAATGAGTGAAAATGGACTTGAGAAGTTGCCCTCAAGGCCAAGGCAAACTCTGCTCTTCATCCAAGGAGAGGGCTGTGAATGGGCGACTATGAGATGTGCAGAGCAAGCCAGGAGCTCCCTTGGTGTGTGGGTTTGTGGTCCTGAGGGCGAGGGCTGTGTTCTGCCCGCACTGCAAGGATGTGCTTCCCTCGTCTGCCCTGGGGCCCTTCCTCTGGGTATGCAACACGGCATTTTTTAATCATGTTCTTAAAGGAGTCTGTGTCCCTCCAAGACCACCAGCCCTTGTTGCCAGATTACAGGGTATTCTCGCCACATCTCTGGGAAGAAGAGGTGGGAGAAGATTATTTCCATCATTGTCATAGATGGGGAAACTGAGGCCCAGAGAGGGCAAAATCACACAATGATGAGGCCAAATGCCTTGAGACCTCCCTTCTTATCCTCCCCTGAGCGGGTGTGCAGGTGAGACCCTGTGGGTGGCATGCCCCAAGCCCCACTCACCCAGAGGGTCTCCGTCCACGATGCTGTACTCCACCTGCCCGTTGGGTCCTGAGTCTCGGTCATGGGCCAGGAAGGTCCACACTCTGGGCCCTGGCTGGCCCTCAGTGATTTCAAATGGTCCCTCATAGTCCCGGGGGAAGGTAGGCACGTTGTCGTTGATGTCATTCACATTCACAAACACCTGAGATGGTGGAAAAGCTCAGCCAAGGCCTCACCCCAGCCAGCTTTGTGCTGGGCCCACTGCTTGCTGGGCCTCAGTTCCTTCCTCTGTGAAATGGACCTGATAATTCTGCCTCATGAGGCCCACGCAGGAATCACATGGGATGTCAGATATGGGTGGGGCTTTTAAGCTATGCATGTGGATGAGTTATCATTATTGCCAAAGCCTTTTATGGGCACAATCATCATATTAATAAAAATGCTATTGGCCAGACACAGTGGTTCACACTTGTAATCTCAGCACTTTGGGAGGCTGAGGCAGAGCCAGCCTGGGCAATATGGTAAGACCCCACCTCTACAAAAAATAAAATAGTAATACATTAGCCGGGCATGGTGGTACAAGCCTGTAGTCCCAGCTACATGGGAGGCTGAGGTGGGAGGATTGCTCTTGAGTCCAGGAGGTCGAGTCTGCAGTGAGCTGTGATCAAGCCACTACACTCCAGCCTGGATGAAAACTTGTCTCAAAAAAACTTGTCTCAAAAAACTTGTCTCAAAAAAAAAATAATTGAGTGAAACTTGTCTCAAAAAAAAAATAATAATAGTACTGCCATAAACTTCTATTTGTTGCTGCACTGTGGTTGTCTTACATGGTTTTATTTGCTCCTCTCACTCCTTAAAACATAGTTTGTATTGTCCTCCTTTCACAGATGAGGAAACTGAAGCAGGGAGGTTAAGCAACTTGCTCAGGGTCACACAGCTAGAAAGTGGAAGAGCAAGGACTTGAAACCCAGAGTTCATGGTTTTCCCATGAAGGAGAGGAGGGCAGGTATTGTCACCCGTCTGACAGATGTAGCCACACAGGGAAGTTCAGTGACCTCCTTAAAGTCACGCAGCAAGTTTGAGTGAGTTGCTGAGATTAGGACAGGGGTCTTGGATTTAGGCATTTCCCTTGGACAATCTTCCCCTAACCCCTTCCCGCATCGGAGCTTTCTGGGTCCTGTCCTTCCCCAACCTCCAAGCCCAAGCTGGGGCTGTGTCCCATGCACCCACCGTGGTGGTAGAGGTGAGGCGGTGGGATAAGATGGGGCACTGGTCTGTGGCAGTGACGATCAGGGTGTAGCGGCCGTGGCTGACCTCGTAGTCCAGCTCTTTGGCAGCATTGATGACACCCTGGGGGACACATGGAAGGGACAAGGATGGATCTAGGTGTGGTAGGTCTGCAGCACCCTCTGACCAATTTGGGAAGTAGGCCCTGACATTGGAGCCGTGATGGGGAACCACTGCTACCCCCAGCCCAAGCTCCACTCCACCAAACTTTTCATCCTCCCGCACTGAGTGCCCCTACAGTTTCCCCTAGACTGCATCTTTGCTCCATCCCCCTACAGTGTCACTGAACTCCTCGCCAATCCCTGGATAGGTTTCGCCCCTTGTCCTGATCCTGCCATCAGCTGCTGACCATGTGTCTGTCGATGCAGAAGGTGTTGATGATGTTGCCTGCGACGATGGCATAGGTGACTGTGCCGTTGGGACCCTCATCCAGGTCCAGTGCCTGGATGGTGATGAGGCTGGTGTTGAGCGTGTCTGGGCCCTCATCCAGCAGCACTTCATAGTGGGGCTGCTGGAACATGGGCGCATTATCATTCTCATCCACAATGGTCACGTAGACGTGCGTGGTGGCCTGTGGAAAAGAGTGGGTCATGTCCTTGGTCAGGTGGCCAGAGAGACCGAGGTGGATCCAGATGGCTGTTCTCCTGGGCTGAACTCACTCCATGTGACTCAAACAGAAAGGGCAAGGAGAAGAAAGCAGGGGGTAGATCACAGGCTGGTAGAGAAAGAAAGCTCAAAAACTCCACCAAAAGCCAAGTAAGGTAACTGCTCTGTCCAAGACAGCACTGGCACCACCACTATGTCTGCGACCCCCAGCAGACATCACTAATCAATCACAGAACTGCTAAGGCCAGATGCAAACTTGGGATCCTTGTTAGCACAGTGGTCTAGTGATTAAGATTGGCATATGGGATGAACCCTGGTAGTCACCCCTCTCAGAGCTTTACCAGGGCCTGTGTCTTACTGAGCCTGGGTGTCCTGCCAGACTACAAAAGGCAAGAATGTGAGGCACTCGGTCCAATGCCATATTTAAGCTTCATCTATTGTTCATGTAAATGAAAGAAATACATATTTTCAGCATTTTCAGAAGGAGGACATTGGGTTTGTGACAATTTCGTGGGCAGAACTGGTTGACCTGTGAAAAATAAGACTCACAGAACATAACTTCATTGCAAGAACAGCTTCTACAACATACTTTCCTATGATCGGCCATCTCTGCCAATGCTTGAGTCAATTGGACCACAAGTAATATTCAGCTAATCAGAACTCAGCAATCAGCACTCAAGAATCAACTAGAAATAGTTCTGGCTCCCGCTCCCTGCCTTTCTCCACCTGGGAAGATGTCCTTGTGGACTGACTGCCTTACCCTGGCTCCCTTGTTATCCAGCTTCCTGGCGTGGCCAATGGGAGGTCCTGGTCAAAGATGAAAGCAGCTGGGAGAAAGAGTCGGGGGTGTTTCTTCCACACTCCCTCCATTCCTCACTGCGGTTCTGCCCATGGCTGTGTTTCTCCTGCTTGGGGACAGGGGTCCCCCTTTCATAGCACCAGCTTTCACTGGGCTCCAGAACATCACTTCCTCTTCTTTCCCTTTGGACATGTGAGTGATAGTGGCTTCCTGTGGTTGGTGCTAGTCTCTGGGTGCTTCACCAGCCTTCCTAAACAGTCCCTGTATTAAACTCTCTTCAGTTGAACCCTTTCTGAGTGTGCCATCTGTTTCCTGCCAGGACCCTAACTAATACAAACCACAATGAGTGACTAATATAAAATAATAACGTGTTAATCACTGCAAAGGTGTCTGGGTAGAGAGAATGTGACTAGGCCATTGCCAGGCCAGAGAACAGAAAGCAGGTGGTACAGACAACTCAATGTAGGCAATTTTCATATGGTTTTTTCCTTGGGACTGGCTGGCTCTGGAGCTACCAATGGAAGGATGGACAGATGGGCAGGGGATCTGGACCCAAGAAGGCTGTCACTGCCCCTGAGGAGGCAATGATTCCTCTGAGATGCAGCTCTGGATCTTGGGGGTGGAGGGCATTGGGTGTTTGCTGAAACGGTTTCCAAAGCAGGTAGGGTTGGCAGTCTTGAAAAGGAGCTGTGCGGCCTTGGGCAGGTCACATCCCCTCTCTGGACCTTTTTTGTCTGTTTAATAAAGGACCTGGCTTGATTTATAAAGTTGTTTCTAGCTCAGGGAGTTTGGGAGGTGAGTTTGGGAAAGTGGGAAATGTCAGCATCCCCTCCCCAAAAGGCAGGCTGGAATTCAGCCCCTTTCCTGCAATGTGGTGTTCTTGTATTCTTGCTGGCAGGTAAGGGGAATCAGGAGGGCTCGAGGCTGGGCCCCTCACCAGTAGTAAGTACTCACAGCTGCCTCCAGGCCCTGCAGAGCCACAAGATGGACATGGTGGCTTTCCTTGACAGTCATCTTTATTTGAATATTTGGGGCCTTCACTGTTTTTAATGAAAACAAGCACAAACACATGATGGAGTGTGCAGGCTGCAGGGGCTGGGACTGGAGGGTTTGAACAGAGTTGGGCCTTGGAGCCCCTCCTGCTCTGAGACCAGGTCTGGGCTTGGGGAGGGAAGGTGGTTTTGACTTCCTCTGGTCTCTGGAGGGAGGAGAAAGTCAGTGCTCCAAAGGCCCTCTCAGCTGAGCCCTTCCTGTCCTGCTCTGGTGTTGAGGAAACAGTTCTTGAGGTTTCTGGACCATGGTCCTTGGGCAATGCCTGTGTCTCATCCTGATGCAACCCCAGGAGGCTCAGTGGTGGGCAGTGTGGTAGGGAGAAAGGAAGTGAAAAGGGGGAGGGAACTGGGCCCAGCTCAGAGGCTCTAGCTGCCTGGGGAAGGGGTTGGCAGGGCCATTGCTCCCCTTTCTCTAATTCCAGGCCCTCCCTGGCTGCTAGGCCCTGGGGCAGAGGGAGTCTGGTTTCAACAGTGTCCTGAGCAAAGCCATTCCAGGAAGTGTTGAGATGGGGTGGTGCTCTAGGATCTTGCCCTTAAGGGACCCCCCTCACTTTTGCCAGAGGATGTCAGGGTGAGAAGGGCCCAGTGTCCACCTGATCTCAGTTGGCTTTGTACCTCCCCTGGTGGAAGGGAGCTCATGCTATGCCAGCAGGAAGGGCCCTGGGCTGCCTCCCAAGGTGGGGTCACAAGGCCAGGAGCATGCCTAAGGACCTAGGTTATGTCCTGGCAGCCTCTGGGGCTCCCATCCTGGGGGAGTTCCCTGGCTCCAGGGGGACTGGGCCTGCACAAGTTCACTTAGTAATAACATGATGCCTCAGCCTTCCTCTGTTGTAGCCTTCACTGCCCTGAGAGCAAGGGCTAAGGGCCTCCAGGGAGCCCATGACTTGGATCAGGCCACCCACAAGGCCCCCAGAATTCCTGGCTCCCATTGAGTCCTGATACCCTGGTTCCTGACGCAGTCAGACTCTGGGTGTCCTCTGCCCCTCAGCCTAGGAGTCACCTATTAACCCAAGATCCCTAAAGTGCCAGAAAAACCCCTGGAATCTCCAGCTAGACTGGGGTAAACTGAGTAAAATGGCTGTGCTCTTCCACTCCTGTGATCCCTGGTCCTGGCCACGATCACCTCCGCTCCTCCATCACACAGTCACTCACTCACTCATTGGTTTGTCCATTCAGATAAAAGTGCAATAAAACCTTCTCCACGCCCAGCTTTGTGCTAGGGTCTCAGAAACATCAGGGAGAGGTTTGTAGTTTCACTCTGGAGGGCAGAAGAGCCGGAAGAAGAACGAACTGCTTGGTTATCTCAGGCTAGAGGTGATAGCTGAAGGGGGTGTGGACAGTAAGGATTTGCCAGGAAAAAGGAAGGGTCAGGACATTTTGTGAAGTGGGAGGACTTGAGCTGAGCCCTGAGGGATGAGAAGAATTAGGAGGGGAGAGACATTCCAGTGGTGCCAGCAGTGCTGGGTGTGGGTGCAAGAGCAGAGGCACTAGAAGTTAGGGTGCATCAGAGTGTCCTGCAGATATCCAGGCACCAGGGAGGGAGGGCGGGTGCACAGCCAGACGGACAACTGAGGCCCCTGCCGGAGGGGAGCTTGCAGGATGTGCTGTGGAGCACGCCAACAGGTGTTGCCTGCATATCTGTGTGTGTCCCGGGGTAGGGATGTGCTGATCCTGGAGTGTAGTCCTGCACCTGTTGTGTGTGTGTGTGTGTGTGTGTGTGTGTGTGTGTGTGTGTGCGCGCGCATGCACTCAGGGTGCCTCAGGCTCTGAATCTACAGTTAAACTGGCTCCAGCTTGCCTAGCTCTTGACAATGTCAGATTTCATTCATTCACTCATTTACTCACTCATTCCACAGCTGGGAGTGCCTACCACATACCAAGCCCTGGTCTGGCTGGAGGATGTAGGGTACAAGTCTCTGTCCCCAGATCACTCAAAGGCTGGTGGCTGTGGGCAGACGCAAGCCATAGTAACGTCTATCACGCTGTTAGAGGTAGATCTATTTCTTAGGCTGCGCAGCAATAATAATTTCTCTCCAAAAGGACTGGGGGACGGTAGAACGGGCTTTAAACTGCCGATCAAGTGGAGCTGACTCGCTGGGACACACGCTGGCTCCCCACCCACGGGGCCGGTCTCCGGGAAGCCCCTCCCACGCGGCCCTCGGAGAGGCAGTTCCCCCACACGGCCCCCCGGGGGCGCTGCGCGAGGGGGCGGGTGCCTGGAGCGCTGCGCTGGGGCCGCCCGCAGTGCTCACTCGGTCGCACTCACTCGCGGGAGGCTTCCCCGCGCCGGCCGCGTCCCTCCCGCTCCCCGGCACCAGAAGTTCCTCTGCGCGTCCGACGGCGACATGGGCGTCCCCACGGCCCCGGAGGCCGGCAGCTGGCGCTGGGGATCCCTGCTCTTCGCTCTCTTCCTGGCTGCGTCCCTAGGTAAGGTCGGGGGAGGCGGGGCGCTGGGAAAGAGCTGGAAGAAGACAGCAGACTGGAGTGGGAACTGTGGGATGGGGGCGTCCTGAGAGCCCTCTCAGCCTGTGTGACCGTGCACACCACTCCACCCACCGCCCAGAGGCTGCTGGGACCCCTGGGCAGGGTGCAGTGGCAACTATGCCAAGTGTCCCAGCTAGGCATCGGGCACATCTGCATGCTCTGACAGCTGCCCAAGTGGCAGGCAGGGCTGTCCCCTGAGGGCTGCCTGTCTAGCCCTTCCCTGCCCAGAGAGCCCGGGGCACAGGTAGCTTCTGCAAAGAAGGAGAGGCACAGGGTGCGGGTGGTCAGTGTGTTCTGGTGGATATCACTGGCTTTTGACAGCTGGCATCTTTCTGCCCCTGTAGTCTCAGGGCTCTAGTGTTGCAGAGGACACAGAGGGCGTGGTATGCTCAGCCAGTGCCCCATGCCCCAGCCAGTGAAACCCCTGGCTGAGCCTTGGTGGGCACTGGTCACAGTGGGTCCACTTTCAGACAGAGGCAGCACTGCCTACCTGGTCCCTATTCTAAGGGTCTGATGGCCCAGGAATAAGTGGTCAGCTGATTCCTGCCATCCTAGCAAGGCTGCCACTCAGGAACCAGTGTGGAGTACTGGGGAGGATGTGGGACACTCTTCAGCTCAGCTACGAGCCCCTTCTGGGTCCCTGGATGACTTACGACATCTCTCTGGCCTCAGTTTCCTCAGCTCAAACACAGAAGCCCACACAGGGAAGCACCGCTTTCCCCTTCCAAAGTCCAGACTGTCAGCATGTTCAGATAGTATCCTGGCCCCAACACAGGGGCTCCTGGGCTGGGGGCAGAGGCCCTGGTACCCATGGCCTGGTTGCCTGGTTCTTGCCTGCCCAGAGCTGAAGAGGCTGGATCTCTTCAAAGAGCCTGTGGAACCAAACTTTATGGGGAGGGCCCAGGGAAAGTATGAGTCATGCAGGGACTCGGAGGGAGGCAGGAGGGAGGTGGAGGGCTTGGCACAGGGACCCAATGGGCGGGATGGAACAGAAGGAGAGGGTGATAGGATAAGAGGGAGAGGAGGAGGCTGAACCTGGAAGATACCTTAGCAACCTGGGTGCCCACAGGCCACCGGCTATCTCAGCACTTGGAGGCTGGCCTGGGCCTCTGAGGAGGAGGAGGGCTCCACATGTCACAGACACAGCTGCCCTAAACCCCAGGGTGGATGCTCCTCAAGGTGACAGTCAGAGGGAGGAGGAGAATGGGAGGTGGAATGGACAGTCTCAGCACCAAGGCCATGGCTCATGGCAGGGCATGGCTTCCAGAAGGAACAGAGGACGGTGGCAGGCAGGCAAGCCAGCATCCCACCTGTCATGGGCCACCTGCCCTGCACTGCCCTCCCAGGTGACCCTGTGAGACCCTTCCTGCTTTCTTGCCCACTTCCTGCCCTCACTTGGCTGGGCTGCCCTCTGTTCAGCAGCCCCAATTTGAGAAACATTTCTAGAGATCCAGGGCACAGGGACCCAGCTTGCAGAGCACCCAGTAGCAGAGATGCCCCAAGAGGAGCTCAGGACGCCTTCCCCTATATTGCTTATATGGCCAGGGGCCTTTACTCCCAGAGGTCTTGGCTACTCAAACAACATGGGACACCAAAGGGTCATCTCTTCCTGGGCCCAGCACCGGGAGATGATTTAGGCTGGCTGCAGCTTTCCACTGAAAGGAGCCAGAAGCATTTGAATTGCTCTGGGACCTCAGGATTCTGAACTGTGACATGGACACACTATAACAGATATTCACCCAACTTCCTAGGACAGTGTGCACTGAGGGAGATAGCAGATGGGAGGCCTGGCTGCAGGCATGGTCAGCAGGATCTGTAAGTTGAGAAGATTGACCACTAGCCTGCAAAGGTGCTGGGTTGCCCTGGGTATGTTGCCCAAGGTCAAAGCCTTTATGCCAGGGAAGGTGAGATAGAGTGGCCGGGGCCAGCCTGTTCTCCAGCTCTTGGGGTTGGACCAGCACTGAGGAGAATGGTAGTGACGAATGTGGTGTTCAGAAGCCCAGGAAACACCAAAGATACCCCTTTCCCGGGCCTGACTCAGGGTGAGATGGGTGGAGGGGTACACTTAGGGACCAGGACCCAGCAGATCTCAAGGGTAGCAGAGCCTCTTCTTCCCCACAGACATTCCCAGGACCTGAGGCAGTTACTGTCCTTGCCTTGTCCTCACAGGCTGACTCAGGACTCCCAACCTCTGGGACTAGCACATTTAAGTTCATAGAAGTGCACTGGGGCTAGGGACGAGAGACCCCATCTTCTCCTTCACAGCAAACCAGGCTGCAGGGCCTTGTTGAGTAACCCAGTGCTGCAAGCCTCTGACGCAGCAATGGTCAGCTCTTAGGAAATCCACAACCCACTGCCCAGAGGCTCTGGAGTAGAGAGGAACAGCCTTGAGGCCAGTCCCTGACATGAGGGGTCATCTATCCAATGCCAGGGACACCTAAGGGCCAGCAATACTGGGAGCCCCTTGCTGAACTGTACTGGTTGTTCATGCTTCCTCCCAAGTAGGGCAAAGTTTCCGCTGGGGTCTGACCTTCCTGGGAGAGGGTAGTCCAGGCAGGAGTGTGCTGCTGAGACACTAAAGGGGCCACCTCCCTATCCACACACAGTGTATGGGGTGTTAGGCCTGAGCAGATGAAAGGAAGAAAGGGATCCTCAAGGAGAACCTGTTGGCAGTGAGCGAGCCCCACATACCAAACTTGAGGCCCCAGGCTTTAGCCAACCAATGACCCAGGGTCAGTCTGGTCTCCCAGGGGAGGATGGGCCAGGGATCAGCACTGTGGCTTCCAGTGGCCCCACAGATGCCCTTAGCAGCGGTCCCAGCATGCCTGTGTATGGCGAAGCCAGGGACCTGCATGCCAGGGCTTCTGTACAGCCCCTTGCTTAACTCTTGGGCTTTGTGAGTCACTCAGACCTAGGCTCAAATCCCAAGATGGCCATTTACTGCTCTGTGATATTGGACAAGTTATTCAGCATCCCTGAGCAAGTTCCCCTACCTCTAAAATGGGAAGATGACACCACCTCCCTTGGAGGGCTACTGTGAAGAGCCAATGAACGAACACTTAACACAGCACCCGGCTCCTCGTGAATACTGTGTAATATTATGGTATATCTTGGCTTCTGCAGGCCACATGCCATTGGCTTTCTATCTAAGCTCCTTGCTCTCTACAGGGCCTAATGGAGTGCCCAGGGCCTGGGAAGGCATTGGTGAGCTTCACTGGGACTAGATTCTCCAAAGCCTGGAGTGTGAAGGGTACATGGGCTGCGTCCAGCTACCTGTGAGCCCCTGTAGGCCCTCACAGTCTGAAATGCCCATGGAGGTGCCTGCAGGTTCTCCTCTTAAAGTTGTCAGGAGATGGGGACATTGCAACTTGAAGGCAAGCCTGGCCCTGGGTTTGCTTATCTTGGTGGAGCTTTCTTGCATCTGATCTTTTTACATTCAGTCCATTCACTTTGGCTGGCCATCACCAAAGACAAAGACAGTGGCCACCATCTTTCTCATCAGTAATCCAGTAATGAGGTTGCTCTGCTACTTACCAAGCCAAGCAAGCCCATTCCTTTAGCCTTTCTGCGTAGCATCTTATTTCCCATGGGGACCTGGGGTCAAACCCTGCCTCTGCTGTTCACTCATCATGGGAACACAAACACACACTTCCCCTTTGTCTGTGCAATGGACAGGTTGGGTGACGTGGTCTCAGTGAGGCTGACCACCCTCCCCTGAAGGGTAATTCCATGACGGTGTTTCCCTAGCTTCAGTCATTTGCTTATCACCTTTGTGATCTCTGCAGTGTCTGCATTTCATAATATTTACTTATTTTTTCTTTAAATCTACTCATTCTTTTATTTGAGTATGTAGATTTTTAAAAGGAAACTTTTTATCGCTGTCATTAGTGGAAAGCCAGTATCACTTGTCATAAATAGAACAAAACCATAAAAGAACGTAACAGGAAAACCATATAAGGGTATTAAATTCTAGTTGGAAACTTTAGCCTGGGAAGGCTCGGAGTCTGAAAACTGCTGCTTTCCCTTGCAAAAAATTAAAATAAAATAAAATTTAAAAAGAAAAGGAGATTAGCAAGTGAGAGAAAGATGTTTTAGAGACATATTAGCATCAAACTGAGACTTTCTCTTTGATGTAATCAGGACTGAAATAATTGAAAAGGGAATAACCTCTTCTATGTATGATTCAATGTTGTTTAATGTAAAACCAAAAGTAAAACTATGTGGTAGACGTGGCCAGGCAAACTGGGCTTTCATTGGTCACGACATTTGTCCGTCTTCAGGAAGGAGGTGGGGCCTCCAGTCAGTCCGCAGCTACCTCTAGTCTCTAGAGAGTAGTCAGATGGCACCAGACCTCCAGAGGCTGACTACCTGGGTTCAGATCCTGATACCATCACTTATTAGTTGTGAGGCTGTGGGCAAGATACTAATCTCTCTGTGCTTCCGTTTTCTCATCTGTAAAATGGAGATGATACTAGTACTTACCTCATAGGGTGGAAGGATTACATAAACTAATCCATGTAAAAGTGTTTAGAATGAGGCCAAGCACCGTGGCTCATGCCTGTAATCCCAGCACTTTGGGAGGCTGAGGTGGGAGGATCTCTTGAAGCCAGGAGTTTCAAGCCAGGCGACCAGCCTGGACAACATAACGAGACCCCATCGCTACGAAAAATTTAAAAATTAGCTGGGCATAGTGGCATGTGTCTGTAGTCTTAGCTACTTGGGAGGCAGGGGTGGGAGGATAACTTGAGCCCGTGAGTTCAAGGTTACAGTGGTCTATGATCTCATTGTCACTGCATTCCAGCCTGAGTGAAGAGCAAGACCCTAGCTCTCTAAAGAAAACCAACCAAACAGCCGGGCACAGTGGCTCACTCCTGTAATCCCAGCACTTGGGGAGGATGAGGCGGGTGGATCACATGAGGTCAGGAGTTCAAGACCAGCCTGGCCAACGCGGTGAAACCCCGTCTCTACTAAAAATACAAAAATTAGCCAGGCGTGGTGGCGGGCGCCTGTAGTCCCAGCTACTCGGGAGGCTGAGGCAGGAGAGTTGCTTCAACCTGGGAGGTGGAGGCTGCAGTGAGCCGAGATCATACCACTGCATTCCAGCCTGGGCAACTGCACTCCAGCCTGGGCAACAGAGCGAGACTCTGTCTCAAACAACAACAACAACAACAGCAAAGCCAGCCAAACAAACAAGCACTTAGAATGATGCCTGGCACAGAGTAGTAGGGGGCAAAAAGACTTGAGCTGGACCCGGAGGACATCTTCACGGCATAGAAGCGTGAGGGTGGCTCGCTGGAGCCGGGAGCCTGGGCTGCACACAGTCCTCCTCCAAAAGGGCCTGGGGAGTCTGGGAGGGGTTCATCCACAGAAGCATCCACGGGCCAGGACCTCTGGCCAGCTGCCTAGGCCCTCCCCGGGGAGGCATGCTAGCCTCCAGCTCCAGCCCCGGATGCACGGAGGCTTTCCCAAGGTGCTGGAAGTGCCGCTTCCTTCAATAGAGCCTGGCTTCCCCTTCCCAGCCCCCCTGGTCTGATGTGAATGGACACTTCCTGCGGGGTCAGGTATCAATAAACACATCTGAGATGCCCTTTGTCCTCACTGGCCAGAAAGCCCCAGGGCAGACTTGCTGGCTTCAGGCCCTGAGCCTTTGCCTTGTGACGCTTCCTTTCTTAGCCTTGGCAGACCCAGTCCTGATTGATCCATGCCTCTGTTTCCCTCTGCATCTTGATAAAGACAGAACATAGTCTTTTCCTACAGCCCCAGCCCCAGCCTGTGGACCATCCCGGGGATGGGACCTGGCGGGGAGCTGGAACCAGGTCCCATTCTCTTTGGGATGTCCTGTGAGACCAAGGACGGGACCTTTTGCATCTAGTGCAGGGCCAGCCACAGCAGGCAATTAATAACTGTTTACTTGACAACCCCTAGCAGCTGGTCAGAGTTCAGCTGTTTGGGTGGGGCTTCCTAGGCCCGACTAACCAAGCTTGGGGCCCACCTCCAAAGGCTAGGGCGTTGCCTTGGCGACTGTGGGCTAAGCTCACGCCCCGTCATGAAAAATACACAGGCCTGTCCACACCCACACACACCCATCCCGTGCACACTCACAGGGGTCACCCGGGGCCTGCTGGGTGGAGAGAGGTGAAGGTCACAAAAACTGGCATTCCGAGAAGATGCCAACAAGAGCTCCTTTCCCTTGTACTGGGACAGAAACATCTGAGGGTGCCACAGCTAGAAATCACAGGCACAGGTCCAGGCCCAAGTTCTGAGCAGACGCCCCTGATGGAACTCTGTGTCCCCACAGCCTCCCTGCCTGGGCCTGGCCCATGTTAGGACCTTGGTAAATATTTGCAGAATGAAAGAATGATGTTTTCAGCTTGGGTCTGAGGCAGAGCAGGAATGTTGCATGGAGGGCGTGGAGGTCAATGCACGGTCAGTTCATTTTTTCTAAATAGCTGAAGGATGAGGCATCAGCCCCGCCTGACCAGTGGAGGGTTCTGGAGAGGTGGGTGGCTCTTCCTGTCTGCAGTGCTGGCCTGTCCAAGGTGTGAATCTCAGCTCAGTCACACAGCGCTGTGTGGCCTTGGGCAAGTCACTTCTCTGAGTCTGTTTCCTCATCTTTAAAATGGGGATGATACCACCCATGTTGGGGGTGTTATGAGAATTAAATGTGACAGGCATAAGATGCTCAGCAAGTGCCTAGCACATAATGCATGGTCATAAGACAGCTCTTCCCTCCTGCCCAGAGGATTTTAGAGCTGGAGGGGGCCTCTGAACATGGGGCAGCCCTCAGGTTAAGATGAAGAAAGGGAGGCTCAGAGAAGGGTGGGATCTGCCCAGGGGCACACAATGAGGGCACAGCTAAGTGGACACTGAGGCCCCAGGACGTTGCAATCCAAGCGAGAGTTTTACTCTTGAGACTCAGGCTTTCCCAGGTTCACGGCACTCTTCCTCTAGGTGGCCCTGCCTCCTTACCTAGTGGCAGGTGGCGGGTGGGGGGCGGGGGGCGCTGGGTCTTGACAGCAGCACGGCAACCGGACGGTTCCCGCCTGGCACATGCTCAGGCCCAGGCCCCGGGTCATTTTCCTGTCCCACATGCTTTTGGCCACCCTGGAGCCAGGGGCTTTCCTCCCCACCCACTTTCCCCGGTCTCCGACAATGACCCAGGTGTCCGAAAGGATCTGCTCCTGACAATAAGCAACATCCTCTCGCCAAAGAATTGTAATTTTAGCCAGGCTGCACAGCTTCCCTGAAAACACACATGCATGTGCACAGATGTGGAGTCCGCGGGGCACGTGCAGGCCCCTCCGCGTGCTGTGCGCTGCCCCTCTCCCCCATGCCACGCCTTCGAGTGTCCTCCTAACGACAGGCTGCCGTGGGCCTTGTCCTAGCTGGAGTCTCAGACACAGTAAATGGGGTGTTTTCTGGCCTTCCCTCCCTCCCCAGGACAAATCCCCGTGGACCCTTGGTTTGTCCTGTCCCTCTGGTTTGTCCTGGACCCTCTCCTGTCTGGCTCTCTTGCTTGAAACTGAGCATCCTCTCCTGCTCCCCAAACTTGAATCCTGGGACAGCTTCTCCTTTTTTCTGAAAGGGGAACAACTCCTTTGGGACCTGTGGGATGGGTGGCCAGTGTATGAGGGGTGGGGAAGTGTGGGGGATTGAGCAATGCCCCCTCTCCCATACTCCCTGAACTCTGCTTTCTCTCTGATGTACCCACCCCACTGTGCATCTCAAGGAAGTTGCCTCCAGGGGGAGAACATCCCTTCCCCACTGCTGCGGGTGCTATGGGTACAATCCTGGAGTCATTAACCCCATTGCTTAGACCCTGAGGGCTCCCAGCCTGGTGCCCTGCCCCACCTTGTTCACAGGGACACTCAGGCCAACAACCACGCTAGCCCCACTTGTCCACACCTCTGTCCACTTGAGGGCCCCCAACCCCACCCAGCTCAGCTTTGCGTGTCTTGCTTTGGCTGCCAGCTCTACTCTGCCTGCCCTGCCCTACCCACCTCTGGCCTGCAGCCCCGCATCTGCTGAGCCAGCCCTTCGGCCAGCCCCCAAGTTGTGTGTGCTGGTGGTAAATACTACCATAGCTGAAGCTGGAGCTGAATTCAGCTCCCAGCCCTGGGGTGGCTCTGGGGTAGGAGGTGATGTCAGGCAAAGGGAGAAAGGGGCAGAAGCTGGGAGAGGTGCTGGTGGGACCTGCCACATGGCCTGCTGGGGAAGGGGGCAGCACAGGGCCCCCTTGGGGCAGGTTTTGTTTCTTCCTGGGAGCACATGGGAGAGCCCTTTCCCTAGGTCCTCCTCACTTCTGTTTCCCAGCAGAGCCATATTTTGCAGCTACACCCACCCCACTCAGGTGTGAAGGGGAAGTCCAGGCCAGCACGGACAAAACCAGGGGCATAGCCAAGCTTCCTGGGGCTCCTTTTCCACTGAGCCTGCTGCAGGGGTAAGGGCAGTGGGTTAGCAGTCGAGGAGAGTTGGCTAGTCTCTGCACTGCCAGGCTTCCCCTGGGGACCCTGGGTGGATCATCTCCTCTCTTGAGTCTGTGGGTCAGATTTGTAGCATAGTGGGTTTGGGCAGTAGAGTCCCACGCCAGCTAGCCCAAGGAGCCACACTCATTCATCACAAACTCAAATGTCCATAGGACCAAGAAACCATGGTGAGAGAGTGAGGCAGGCCAGGTGGAATTATTAGGGAGTAGTTCGGACTGTGGCAAACTGGAGTGCTGGTGCCCCCCAAAAGCTGCTACTGAGCCCCAGCTGACAGTTGCCCTGTGGGAAAGCTGGTTTAGCGTTATCTTCTGATTTCCTAAGGAGAGCTGGAAGTCAGAATTTTCATGTCAAATTGCTGGTTTTTAAATGTTGCCATCTCAAGAAAATTAAAAAGATTTTGAGGATCCAATGAAATATGTGTGAAGGCTGGATGTGGCCTGTGGGCTTCCAGTTTCTGGACTTTTTTCATCAGTATAGTGTCTATGTGCCTGAGTTTAATTCTAGCTCTAGCACTTGCTTGCTGTGTGATCATCAGTGAGTTACGTAAGTTCTCTGTGCCTTAGTTTCTTCATCAGTGAAATGGGAATAAAAACAATACCTTATGGCATTGTTAGATATGCCCATGAAACCCTTAGCACAGTGCACAACACATGCTGTGTCTTCTTATTACGGTTCTGCCTAGATCCTGCATTACCTGAAGTCCCCCATGGTCCAGGCTTTGAGATCATACCCTCTGGAACTTTGGAACTTCAATTCAACCACTTTCCCTTTCTGGGTCTCTGTGTTTCTGCCTGAAAAGGAGACCTGTATCTTGCCAAAGAAGTTCTGAAATCTCTGCTCACCCTGACAATGACTCCAAATATCTGAGGCTCCCAGACTTGGCTCTCTGCCTAAAACTCCACTCCTGCAGACATGCCGTTTGTGGCTTTGGTGCCTTTGGAGACTCTCCTTTAAACACAAGCGCCCCAGGATCGGATCACAAGTTGTTATCAGTCATTCACACCTTAGCAGGAAAGACTTTAAAGCTGGCTTCTCCATCCCACTGTGCTTCTCACTCCTAGGAGGCACTTCTTGACTTGCCGAATGAATTAGAGACCTGTCTAGCTCCCAAGTACCAAGCACTGACTACTCGCATGGCACTTACAGAACACTTCATGTGAATTATTACTAACCCTTGCCTCAACTCTGCCAGGGAGATGTTTTCATTTCTGGGAAAAACATCTGTGAGTGAGGAGTCGGGGCTCAGCGTCTAAGTGGCTCACAGCTGCTGGTCCAATGCAGGCTGCCCAGCTCCAGAAGCCCCACCAGCCTGCCTCCCTCCTGGCTGGGCAAGGCTTTCAGCTCTTCCAGTGGGTCCCAGCCTGCCGCCGAGGGTCCTGGGCTCTAAGGGCAGGGAAGGGGCATCTGAAGGAGGATGTGGCGTTATCTTGGTTCTGGGCAATGCCCCTGGCTGGGGCAATGAAAAGGATGTATCAGTTTGGATTCTGTACATAGTTCTAACCCTCCTTCCCTCTCTGCTAGACCCACAACTGCCTGACATGCCATTTAAAATAAAAATACCACTGGCCGGGCGTAGTGGGTCACACTTGTAATCCCAAGACTTTGAGAGGCCGAGGCAGGAGAATTGCTTGAAGCCAGGAGTTCAAGGCCAGCCTGGGCAACAGAGGGAGACCCCGTCTCAAAAACAAATAAATAAATAAAAATAAAAATAACACCAACGCATAATAATTGTAGCTATCCCTCAGATGTCTGCAGAGGGCATTAGAGCTCACATCTTGTGTTCTCGTCTTTCCCTCATCTAGTCCTCTCGCAACCCTGCATTGTAGCCAAGAGTTTTCTCACTGCACAGATGAGGAAACTGAGGCTCATACAGTTAGATAGAAATGTGGCCTCTAGCCCATATTCTGTTTTCAAAAGCTCATGGTTTTGAGGGTCAACCCGATTAAATGCTGGAGGATTAGGATAAGGCAAAGTGGACCAGGGAATTGCTTCATCTGCTTGCTGAAAAAAATCAAACAGAACTAGACAGTTTTCTAAGGTTGGCTGGAAGGACGTGCATGGATGAGATGACCTTTCATATATTCTCTGTCCCGGTCCTTCAGACACTGGGTTTTCCCGTTTTCACACTATCTTGCCTAGGACACCCTTTCTCCTGGCTGAAATCCTATCTATGCACCAAGTCCAAAGACTCTCCCTCCTTCAGGAAGTCCCTGACTGTCCCCAGAAGGCTGTTTCTTCCCTCCTCCAAGTGCCGTGAGGGCTGGCGCTGGATTGCCTTTGCCACGGGGTTCTGCTGTCGGGAATGCAGGCCTCATCTGCTCAAGGGGAGGCCATGCATTCAGCATGCAGGTGAGATGCAGCACCTGGCCCAGGCCTTGCACACGCAGGTGCTCTCTTAGTGCTCCCTGGCGAGGATGGGAAGGCATGTTCAGTCCTAGGAGTAGGAAGGGGCAGAGGTGTTGATGGCCCCTACAGAGCGGCCAAGGACAAGGAGCTGCTGTTCGAAACAGCCTTCCTGCTCCCCAACCTGCCTCCCACCCAACAGGTTGTGCATACGCTCTACTGGGAAGAGGGACACACCCGACTGCATCGCTGCCCTCCGAGTCTCTCCCTGCCCTGTCCAGCATCCAGGAGCACCCCTAGTTGGGGAAGCTTCTGTGGCTCCCCCAACAACAGCCTAGGATGGAGTGGGGTTTGTGAACAAATGCAGAAGGCAGTCTTAGGGAGGTCAGCTGACATGCCCCGGGCTTGCAGCTGGGAAGTAGCAGAGGCTAAGGTTCTTCCCCGCTCTGGGGTTGCCAGGAGTAGCGCTGGATCAGTCAGGTGACAGGGCTCTCCTCTTTCTGAGCAGGTCCGGTGGCAGCCTTCAAGGTCGCCACGCCGTATTCCCTGTACGTCTGTCCCGAGGGGCAGAACGTCACCCTCACCTGCAGGCTCTTGGGCCCTGTGGACAAAGGGCACGATGTGACCTTCTACAAGACGTGGTACCGCAGCTCGAGGGGCGAGGTGCAGACCTGCTCAGAGCGCCGGCCCATCCGCAACCTCACGTTCCAGGACCTTCACCTGCACCATGGAGGCCACCAGGCTGCCAACACCAGCCACGACCTGGCTCAGCGCCACGGGCTGGAGTCGGCCTCCGACCACCATGGCAACTTCTCCATCACCATGCGCAACCTGACCCTGCTGGACAGCGGCCTCTACTGCTGCCTGGTGGTGGAGATCAGGCACCACCACTCGGAGCACAGGGTCCACGGTGCCATGGAGCTGCAGGTGCAGACAGGTGAGGGCATCCTGCACGTGACAGCCTGGCGTGTGTGGAGGGCTGCCTGTCTGATGGTGTGACCATTCATGATACTGTGCTGGGCAGAGTGTGAGGCTGCATGGGTAACACTGGCACTCCAGGGAGAGTGTGGGTGAGATGGGGTGGTCAAAGGTGTGTGGAGTGTGGGTGTGTAGTTAGCTGGAGTGATGGAGACGGAGGGTGTACCTGGCTCCATTTGTGACAGTGAGACTTTTTAATGTGTGAGGCTGTAGGTACCTGGGCTGGGAGTGTGACTGCTCATGATGACATCATGGCTGCTGTGGGTTAAGGCATCAGCGGGACTGATTGGTGCCCTGGGGCATGACTCAGTGGATGGCTGAATAGCTGTTGGGGAATATATATGTGTGTGTGTCTGTCTGTTCAGGTGAGAGTGCAAGGGCCCGTGGTTCGGATAGAGGTGTGGGCACCAGCGGGTATCCACATGCCCCTGGGAGTGGCATGAAAATGGGCAGGGTGAGAACACGCCCATTTTCATGGTGTGTGTGGGTGCACATGTGTGCAGGCTGCCACTGGGCCAACACTGCCGAGTAGGCACTAGCGTGAGAACCTGGGGCGGGAGGGGGACACTGGCCTGGACAAGCCTCCCTGGCCTCCTGGGCCTGACACCCACCTAAATGGCCCTTCTGTTTGTTCCCACAGGCAAAGATGCACCATCCAACTGCGTGGTGTACCCATCCTCCTCCCAGGAGAGTGAAAGTAAGGGACCATCCTCTTGCCCCTTTTGGGTTCTCTGTTCTCTTCTGTCCTCATCCTGTACCCAGACCCTGTTTGGAACTCTGGCCTCATCACCCCAAGCCCTCAGAACCCCCCGGTCCTCCTCCTCTGCTGCTGCACATCCCTTCTGCTTCCTCCTTTGTGCAGTCCCCAGAAGCCCACTCCCCTTCCATCTGCTCTGGAGTCTCTGCTCCTCTTGACTCTCTGGGGTGGCTGTGCCTTGGCAGTGACCTTTGGCCAGGGGAAGTGCCTCAGGACAGGCACTGGGTGGCCCAGGCAGCTAAGTGCCGCCCTGCCCACCAGCCCCCTATGGCTTGGGAAGGCTGGGGGTCCTCTTGGCCTAGAATTCAACTACTTCAGATTTCTGTGTTCTGTGTTTCTATGTTCTTCAGATTTTCTCTGTTGCAGGGGAGGGAGAAGGAAGAGGTTCAGGAAGGGGAACACAACTACCTTTCCTGAGTTCCCACTGTGCTGGGCACTGGACTAAGTCTTTTTAAGTATTATTATCTCAGGGATATATATATATATATATGTGTGTATATACATATACACACATATATATGTGTATATATACATATACACACATATATATGTGTATATATATATTTTTTTGAAACACAGTTTCACTCTGTCACCCAGGCTGGAGTGCAGTGGCGCGATCTGGGCTCACTGCAACCTCTGCCTCCCGGATTCAAGCGATTCTTCTGCCTCAGCCTCCCGAGTAGCTAGGATGAGATTATAGGCATGCACCACAATGCCTGGCTAATTTTTGTATTTTTAGTGTAGACGGGGTTTCACCATGTTGGCCAGGCTGGTCTCAAACTACTGACAAATGATCTAACTGCCTTGGCCTCCCAAAGTGCTGGGATTACAGGTGTGAGTCACCATGCCTGGCCTCAGGAATGTTTTTTTTTTTTTTTTTTTTTTTTGAGAAAGACTCTCGCTCTGTCACTCAGGCTGGAATGCAGTGGTGCAATCATAGCTCACTGCAGCCTCAAACTTCCAGATGCAAGTGATCTTCCTGCTTCATTCTCCCAAGTAGCTGGGACTACAGGCACGCATCACCATGCCTGGTGAATTTTTAAAAATTATTTTTGTGGTTAGGTGCGGTGGCTCACGCTTGTAATCCCAGCACTTTAGGAGGTCAAGGCAGGCAGATCACTTGAGGCCAGGAGTTTGAGACCAGCCTGGCCAACATGGTGAAACCCCATCTCTACTAAAAATACAAAAATTAGCCAGGCATGGTGGTGCACGCCTGTAGTCCCAGCTACTCAAGAGGCTGAGGCAAGAGAATCGCTTGAACCCAGGAGTCAGAGGTCACAGTGAGCCGAGATCGCGGCACTGCACTCCAGCCTGCTGATAGAGCAAGACTCCATCTCAAAAAAAAAAAACAACCCAAAATTTGCCTGGCATGGTGGCAGGCATCTGTAATCCCAGCTACTCGGGAGACTGACATGAGAGCTGCTTGAACCTGGGAGGCAGAAGTTGCAGTGAGCCGAGATCACACCACTGCACTCCAGCCTGGGTGACAGAGCGAGACTCTGTCCCAAAAAAACAAAAAAATCACTTTTGGTAGAGATGCACTCTCGCTATGTTGCCCAGGCTGGTCTTGAACTCCTGGGCTCAATTGATCTTCCCACCTTGACCTCCAAAGTGCTGGGATTACAGGTGTGAGCCACTACGCCTAGCCTCAGGGAATTCTTATAAGAACTCTATGAAGTAGGCATCACCATCTTCTCTGTATCCATGGAAAGAGAGGCCTAGAGATGTATGCTAACTTGCCCAAGCTCACATAGCCCAGGGCAGCATAGCTGGGATCTGGCTGCAGGCCTGCTTAGCTCTGCATACTCACCTTCTTCCCAGCTTGGGGCAGTGCAGTGCATAGCAGTTAGCCCCCCGGTGCTTGCCAGAGAGGTGCCCTACAGGGTAAGGGGGCACTGCCCTAAGGGTGCCTGGCGCTGAGAGGTTGGGTGAGAATACCCAGCAGCTTGGAGACAAAACGCAAGGGCACCTCCCTCTTCTGAGAAGAGGTCTTGGCTTCCACACCCCTCTATACCCTGTATGTGTCAGACATCCAGTGGGGACCAGCCCCTGCTAGGCCCTGGAGATACAAAGGCATCCAGGAGGACATGCACGAGGACCTAAGCCAGAATGGGGATCAGCTAAACCACGGCCCCAACCAAACCCAACTCAAAGGCTACAGTGACTTTTTACTCAGCTACCCTTTTTTCAAACCGACAAACAGGCCAAGAGCAAAATTAGAACATGCATTTTGGTCAGAGCCATGTTGGTCAGGCTGGTCTCGAACTCCTGGGCTCAAGTGATCTACCTGCCTTGGCTCTCCAAAGTGCTGGGATTACAGGATTGAGCCACTATGCCCAGCCCCAGTGCCAGCCTCTTAATGTTATCCTTGGGAAGTAAGAGTGTAGCTTGACTATGAGATAACATGAAAGTACAAGTTAGCCTGAGGTAGGGGAATGAGACTAGAGAAGTTGGTGCCCAAGGAGCTCCTGCATTGCTGAGGGGCTGTGGTTTCTCAGTGAGCTCAGAGAAGGGGTCTAGGCAGCTCATCTCCCTTTGAACTTCTTCCCACCCCCCAGCGCAGCAGAATATGCTGTCTGCTTTCACCCAGCTTCCTCCCTGGGAAACCAGGCAGCCCAACCCTCAGCAGCCGAACTCCCCCCTCCATATATCCCCGTGGGCTACCAGGCAGGCCCTGGACAAAGGCTGCCAGAGCAGGCCAGGCCCCTCCCATTCCACCCTGCTGTGTCAGGGCCTGGCACACTCCTTAGTGCGGTGTCGGCAGCTACCTCTGCCAGCGCCTGATCACCTTCCCAGGATAAGCCTGGCTCTGGATGGTAAGCGAGTATGCCTGCCCTTCCCTGTAAGTGCCAGCCCAGGCACTGGCCATGCTTGCGGTATGGGGTGGGGAACTGTGGCGAGGCTGAGCTCTGCAGAGATGCCTACGGCTCAGAAAGCAGCTGGATCCACAGACTTGTCCCCAGACTGCTGCACCCCTCTGCCCCAGCCTCAACTCAGCCCAGGTTGTAAGGAAGCCCCAGGCTCTCAAAGTGAAATTAAGTCCTGATCTGCTAGAGGGTCCACACAGGGGAAATCTCCACCTGGGGACAGAAGTTAGGCAGGGATATCTGGCTGAGCTCACCCTCCAAAGGCAGATAGGGAACAGGTTATCAATGAGCACCTGGCAAAGCTCACCAAGTGTTGCTTACTAGCCGTCCAGAGACCTGCTTTGATCACTAGAAGAGAGTGCTTTGCAACTGGCTTCTCAAATATTGCCCACAATAAGGTCCTTTGATGGGGGTTTTGAAATACTGAGGTGTCTGGGTTATAGAATGTCTTTACTTTCAATATTCCACGTCAAAATGCAGCCTTGCTAAGATCTGCAGGGAACCTGCTGTAATGTGGAGCGGAACTTGCTTCGTAATTAGCATAGCAACTGTTCCTGTACCAGTGGGTACTTCTAAAGTGCCTGAAAACAGTTTGTTCTCATTTGCAGTATGAACAAACCTCCGGAAAGCTTGTTTACACTGTCGGATTGTAGAGCAAAACAAAAACAGCCTTTATTCCCAAACAAATAGCGGAAAGGCAACATTTAGACCACAGCCATCTACCTCTCAGAGCTCTTTGGGGCAAAGTTGACACTGTGACAAGGTATCCCAGCCCATCTTTTGGCCCTGGGAAAGGCTAAAATTGGGAAGGAAATGCGTTTATGTTGGTTGTGGTTCTGAGGGCACGTCTGTTCCCAGCTAAACTCCTGCAGTCAGCAGATGCCCTGAAATAAATCAAACCTCCTCATGCTGTTGGCACAGCGAAGCTTCGTGGTACCACCTTTTTGGAGGGCAATTTAGCAATAGCCTAAAAGAAAATGCACATACTCTTTGGCTCAGCACTTTGACCGCTAGGAATTTACTACAGATTTCCTTGCTGAGTGAGCCAGGCTGCGTGCACACGTTCATTGCTACATTATTAGTTATGCTGAAAATGGAAACAAGGAAACAACGTGTCTACCAACAGGGGACGGCTTCAATAAATTTAGTGGGAGCCATGTGATAAAACTCTAAGCAGAATGAGGTAGGTGAGACAGAGAGATGTCCAAGCTGTGCTCAGTGGGAAAAGCATTGTTATATGATGCTGCGTCTGTTGTATTTGCAGGGAATATAACTAGGACCACAACACAAAAACCGGCACACAGGGATGATCTCTTCAGAGGGGGTCTTGGTACAAGGGGAGGAGGAGATTTGAATATTTTTTAAACTTGTACTGTTTTTGGTAATTTAATAAGTTTAAAATTGAAAAACATTGTACAAGGATTCACGTTTTTCTAGTTCTCACCCCGGGTGTTTCTCCTGTGACTTGTGTGGCGAGATCAAGGGGTCCCAGAGGCCCCATCCCAGAGCTAAGGAGTCTCTGGGATGAGTTGGGGCTTTTTATCTATTATGATAAAACATACATAATGTAAAATTTGCCATTTCAACCATTTTAAGCCTACAGTTCGGTGGCATTAATTACATTCACAATGTGTAACCGTCACCGCTGTCTATTTTCAAAACTTTTTCATCACTTAGGCTTCTTTTGACCTTGAGCTCTGTGGCATGGGGTCTGCGAAGGCCCTGCTCTCCCTTTTCAGAGAACAACCTGTAGCCAAGGGTGTTCCAGCTGTCCCTTGTGGGCTGGGATGAGGACTCTGTTCCCTCTCTTGCCTGGAGCTGCCTGAGCTGTAGGTGACAGGTCTTGTTTCTGTGTGCTCCAGGCGCATATGGCGGCACGCACAGGGCTCTCTTTGAAAGGAGAACCGCCTTATCTTCCATGCCTCTGTAGGTTGCTGGGGGTCTAGCTGTGGGACTCTGGGGAAAGGCGGGTCTCCTGCTGCCTGGCCTTCCCTCTCTGGGCCTCAGTTTCCGCTCAGGAGGAGCAATGGGAATGGGGCTTCACCTTGGCTACCTCTCTACCCTTTCAGACATCACGGCTGCAGCCCTGGCTACGGGCGCCTGCATCGTAGGAATCCTCTGCCTCCCCCTCATCCTGCTCCTGGTCTACAAGCAAAGGCAGGCGGCCTCCAACCGCCGTGAGTATTCCTACCTGCCTGGGGTGGGTGGACGGTGCAAGTGACCTGCTCCAGCCCCCAGTTCAGCCCCTGGGATTAGCAACGGCACCATGCAGGCACAATTCCTTTCCATTTGAGAGTTGGGAGCTGCTGCGCTTCCCGCCAGGAGCTGGGCAAAATGGCCGAGAGAAAGGAGGCATGCCATTTCTGGGGGCCAAGTGCCCACCAGCCCCTTTGGCTCCCAGGCAGTGCTGGCTCGGCACTCAATACATGTCTTCTGAATGAATGATCATACGGAGTAGCTCAAGTTGCTTTATAAAAATGCTGCCACTCAGAGATCCTTGGGGGACCTGTTTAAGGTATGGGCGTGCTTGTTTTATAATTAGTAGCAATTGTTTGGACAAAAAATGACCTTTGGAATATCAGAAGTGGAAGGGGTCTTACAGATAACTTAGCTCAACCCTTTCTTTTTCCAGATGAGAAGGCTAAGATCAGTGGGGCTACATAACTGACTGAATGTTACATAACTTAGTAAGTGGCAGAGCTAGGACTCAATCTCAGAGTTTTCAACGCATGCTCTTTCCAGGGAATAGAAGTCCACCATATAATAAAAATGCTCTCACTTACTCCTCATTGCAACTCCAAGAATTTGGTCCTACCATTTTACCCATTTTACTGACGGGCAAATGGAGGCACAGAGGGGTTAAGTAACTTGCCTAAGGAACCACACAGCAAATAAGTGGTGTGGCTGGGCTTTAAGTCATGGGCACAAGCATCTTTCACCTCCCATCCTGGCCAGGTGACAGTGCCCCTTGCCTAGTTCCTGACCCTGCCCATGAGTCTTGGTTAGTCTGAGTCCTCCAAGAAGGGGCTAGGGAGTTTTTTAGCCTTGCCTCCCCTCCCTGGCCTCTTCCCCTCTGCCTGGCTACAGAAGTAACTGAGAAAGGATTGCTCTGGTGCCAGGTGGCTTTTGGCTCACAACTTATTTCCTGTGGCCGGCCCTTAACAACTTGTCATCCCTCCCTCCCCTCATTCCTGGGGGCCCCCACATGAAGCCCCATAGGGGGTCACTCGGGGGCTGTGGCCACCTTACCCTTGCTCTCAGAACTTCCCTATTCCTCTCCTAGAACCCACCACAACCTACCTGCAGGAATACCCATGGCTGGGGGTGGGAAAGGGCAGGTAAAGGGCTTGGAACGGAAGAGCAACGCCGGGCAGCAGGGCAGGGGGAGCAGGCGTTGCTGTGCCCTCCCTGGTGGAAGGCTGGCCCAGAGAGCCTGCTCAGGAGGGAGGCACTCTCAGGAAAAAAAGAAAAGGAAAGGGCTGGGAGCCTTGAGGAGGGCAGTTTGCTGGAGAGGCCAACAGGTGTGGATTTCCATCCTGCTTTGGACTGAGCCTCAGTTTCCCCAGCTCTAAAATGGGACCAACAACCCTCACCCCAAAGGGTGGCGCAGAGGATGAGATGAGGGAGTACCCGTGTGCACCTGCATGAAGCCTGACCCATGAGTCGGCCGTAAGCAATAGCCATGATTCGAATAGTTTTCAGGAACTTTTGGGTAACTTCCCTGTGTTTGTTCTGTTGTTGTGCCCCTCCCCCACCATCTGTTTCCCCATCGTAATCAGCAGTAAAGCTCCTTAAAACGAGAAGCATCTGTGGGAGGACGTGGGGTGCTGCATGAAAGAGGGAAGTTGGGGTCCATGCATCTAATTGGTGGCCAGTTTGGGGGGTGGGGTGTCCCAAGGCTGAGGCAAGCGGCAGCAACTTGGATGAGAAGCAGAAAGTGAGTGAAGTGGCTGGGAAGTGATCGGGGACTTGCACCTTGTAAGGTTTCCCTGAGAGATGTCCCCTAGAATGCCACCCTATTAGGCAATGTAGGGGATGGGACAGAGAGGACCAGGAGCCCTCTAATTAGGAACTGACCTTAAACACTCCCACCCAGTAAGTCATGGCTAAAGACCAGAACCTGGCAAATGTTCAAACAAGAGACATCAGTTAGCAAATTCAGGAGCTGACCTTTGCTCGATACTGAAATCCTGAAGACCTGACGCTGTGTAAGTCAAGACATAGGAGAAAGTGCTGGCTGCCTTTGGTCTCCTGAAGGCAAATAGTGTTCTTACACGCTTGGAAAATGCAGATAGAGTTTCATTTATCAGTCGTCAAAATGGGCCCCTCATGGAGGCCCCATCTGCTGGACAGACACGCAGATCGCTGCTGGACAGCACCCATGTGAAAAGAAATGGAGTCCGGAGCTGTGCAGGGCCCTCCTGGGCCCACTCCCGTTCCCTGCAGGGCATCTGCCAGCAGAGGCAGGGATGTTGTATGGGGAAGCCTTCCCTTCCATGACCAGCTTCTCTGTCTGTCTGTCCCTAGGTGCCCAGGAGCTGGTGCGGATGGACAGGTAAGGCCCATGGAGACCTTCTTGAGAAAACTTCCTGGGCCGGCTATCCAGGAAGAGATACTTCTGTGCAGTAGGGGCCCTGTTTAGCTGCCTAGAGCAGCTGGTCAGAAGAGCCTCTGCCATCTGCTGCTGAAGCCTGCACATCTGTGCAGATTGGCTGTTCTCCTGCCACCCCCACTCGGCAGGCTGAGCTCTGATTCTGCTCAGATGTGTCATGCACCCACCTTCAGGTCTCAGTGGCCAGCCTGGGCCAGGATGGGGACAGGGAGGAAGCACTGTCTGGGGCAGACAGTAAGACATGCAAAGGAGGCCAGCGGGCCCAGCCCCAGCCACAGCCCTTGCGCTGTGCCTCCTGCCTGCAGAGAACTCCAAGGAGAAAGTTGTTAGGCCGCTGCAGGCCACAAGGGCAGAGGCTGAGGGGTCCCAGAGTGGTGCAGTGGGCTGGGTCTAGGGGCAGAGGGGATGGGGACTGTGTATTGGTGTGCTCTGGGCAGGAAGCTGCCATGCAGCCTGGACTGGAGGATGTGTTCAGGGAACCCAAGTTCCTGCCCCGGTACCTGCAACACCAAACACAAAGCTCCTCTAGGTGTTTGAAAGGGATGATCTTCAAGACAGGTTGAAGGAAGTCCTGCTTGCAACCCACCTAGAATCTAAGAGTTGCAGGGGTCTTCAGAAGTTATCCCACTCCCAACTGGGAAGAGAAGAGAACCCCTCCCCTCAGCTCAAGACAGGCTTTGGGGATGTTCAATCCTAATGCCATCAACTCTATTGACCAAAGAGAAACTTGTCCCCAAATTCATGAGGCTGAAGTTCTGGAAGTGTCTGTGATTTTTGGCTTCCTGGCTGTGCCCAGGGTTGATAGTCAGACCACAGGGAGGAGCTGGGGTCTGTTCTGGTGGGCCCTGATGCCCTCAGCTCAGGACAGGTGGGCAGATGCAGCCCATGGCCTTTGCTCTGTGGGTCTGGCTCCTGCCTTCTTGCTTGGAGATGCTGCTGAGGCTTGGGGATGGGGATGTAGGTGAGAGGAAGGGAGGAGAGAAAAGCCGGGGGCAGGGAGGGCAGAGTTCACGCTCCGGACAGCACAGATGACCTTCCATTCTGGTTCTGTGGCAGCAACATTCAAGGGATTGAAAACCCCGGCTTTGAAGCCTCACCACCTGCCCAGGGGCTACCCGAGGCCAAAGTCAGGCACCCCCTGTCCTATGTGGCCCAGCGGCAGCCTTCTGAGTCTGGGCGGCATCTGCTTTCAGAGCCCAGCACCCCTCTGTCTCCTCCAGGCCCTGGAGACGTCTTCTTCCCATCCCTGGGTAAGTGTTTCCTGACCTTCACAGCACCATGACCTGCAAGGTCATGACCTCATGGCCTGCAGGGCGTCGGCCTCACTCCCTACCCTCCCTGAAGAGTTCCACAGCCTCATGGAGTGGGGTTGAGGGGTGAGGGACACAGGAGCCCCCATTCACTTTGCTTCTCCTTTTTTTGCAGACCCTGTCCCTGACTCTCCAAACTTTGAGGTCATCTAGACCAGCTGGGGGACAGTGGGCTGTTGTGGCTGGGTCTGGGGCAGGTGCATTTGAGCCAGGGCTGGCTCTGTGAGTGGCCTCCTTGGCCTTGGCCCTGGTTCCCTCCCTCCTGCTCTGGGCTCAGATACTGTGACATCCCAGAAGCCCAGACCCTCAACCCCTCTGGATGCTACATGGGGACGCTGGATGGCTCAGCCCCTGTTCCAAGGATTTTGGGGTGCTGAGATTCTCCCCTAGAGACCTGAAATTCACCAGCTACAGATGCCAAATGACTTACATCTTAAGAAGTCTCAGAATGTCCAGCCCTTCAGCAGCTCTCGTTCTGAGACATGAGCCTTGGGATGTGGCAGCATCAGTGGGACAAGATGGACACTGGGCCACCCTCCCAGGCATGAGACACAGGGCACAGTGGAGAGACTTCTCCCCCATGGCCGCCTTGGCTCCCCCGTTTTGCCCGAGGCTGCTCTTCTGTCAGACTTCCTCTTTGTACCACAGTGGCTCTGGGGCCAGGCCTGCCTGCCCACTGGCCATCGCCACCTTCCCCAGCTGCCTCCTACCAGCAGTTTCTCTGATGATCTGTCAACAGGTTAAGTCAATCTGGGGCTTCCACTGCCTGCATTCCAGTCCCCAGAGCTTGGTGGTCCCGAAACGGGAAGTACATATTGGGGCATGGTGGCCGCCATGAGCAAATGGTGTCTTGGGCAATCTGAGGCCAGGACAGATGTTGCACCACCCACTGGAGATGGTGGTGAGGGAGGTGGTGGGGCCTTCTGGGAAGGTGAGTGGAGAGGGGCACCTGCCCCCCGCCCTCCCCATCCCCTACTCCCACTGCTCAGCGTGGGCCATCGCAAGGGTGCCACACAATGTCTTGTCCACCCTGGGACACTTCTGAGTATGAAGCGGGATGCTATTAAAAAGTACATGGGGAAACAGGTGCAAACCCTGTAGATGGATTGTAAGAGCCAGTTTAAATCCGCACTCTGCTGCTCCTTCCCCACCCCCGCCTTCCGCTCCATACAATCTGGGCCTGGTGGAGTCTTTGCTTCAGAGCCACTCGGCTAGGTGGGGGTGATGTTCCCATCTCCTGCTTGTGGGCATGCCCTGGATTTGTTTTTATACACATAGGCAAGGGGAGTCCTTTGTGGAATTGTGATTGAAGGATTTTAAAGCAGGGAAGGAGAGTGGGGGGCATCTCTGTACACTCTGGGGGTAAAACAGGGAAGGCAGTGCCTGAGCATGGGGACAGGTGAGGTGGGGCTGGGCAGACCCCCTGTAGCGTTTAGCAGGATGGGGGCCCCAGGTACTGTGGAGGGCATAGTCCAGCCTGGGCATTTGTCTCCTAGCAGCCTACACTGGCTCTGCTGAGCTGGGCCTGGGTGCTGAAAGCCAGGATTTGGGGCTAGGCGGGAAGATGTTCACCCAGTTGCTTGGGGGGTTGGGGGGATGGAAAAGGGGAGCAACTCTAGGCTGCCTGGCAGCAGTGAGCCCTGGGCCTGCGGCTATAGCCAGGGAACCCCACCGGGACACATGGCCCTGCTTCTAAGCCCCCCAGTTAGGCCCAAAGGAATGGTCCACTGAGGGCCCCCTGCTCTGCCTGGGCTGGGCCAGGGGCTTTGAGGAGAGGGTAAACATAGGCCTGGAGATGGGGCTGACACCTCGAGTGGCCAGAATATGCCCAAACCCCGGCTTCTCCCTTGTCCCTGGGCGGAGGAGGGTCCCTTCTTTTATTCCCTCTCGTCACCACAATGCTTGATGCCAGCTGCCATAGGAAGAGGATGCTGGCTGGGCATGGTGGCACACACCTGTCATCCCAGCACTTTGCAGGGCTGAGGTGGGAGGACCGCTTAAGCCCAGGTGTTCAAGGCTGCTGTGAGCTGTGTTCGAGCCACTATGCTCCAGCCTGGGGATGGAGCAAAACTTTGCCTCAAAACAATTTTAAAAAGAAAGAATGAAGGAAAGAGGGTGTGTTTTTCACAATTCATCAGGGCCTGCTGTCCCTGGAGTCGAAGGACAAGCCCACAGCCCAGATTCCGGTTCTCCCAACTCAGGAAGAGCATGCCCTGCCCTCTGGGGAGGCTGGCCTGGCCCCAGCCCCCAGCTTCTGACCTTGAGGCAGAGACAACTTCTAAGAATTTGGCTGCCAGACCCCAGGCCTGGCTGCTGCTGTGTGGAGAGGGAGGCGGCCCGCAGCAGAACAGCCGTCGCACTTCCTCCTCAGCTTCCTCCGGTGCGGCCCTGCCCTCTCTTCTCTGGACCCTTTTACAACTGAACGCATCTGGGCTTCGTGGTTTCCTGTTTTCAGCGAAATTTACTCTGAGCTCCCAGTTCCATCTTCATCCATGGCCACAGGCCCTGCCTGCAGTGCACTAGGGACGCCCTCCCTGCTGCTGCTGGGGAGGGGCAGGCTGCTGGAGCTACCCTCTGAGTTGCCCGGGATGGTGGTGCCTCTGATGCCAGCCCTGGTGGCTGTGGGCTGGGGTGCATGGGAGAGCTGGGTGTGAGAACATGGCGCGCCTCCAAGGGGTGGGAGGAGCACTACGGGCTGGGGCAGGAGGCTCCTGGAGCGCTGGATTCGTGGCACAGTCTGAGGCCCTGAGAGGGAAATCCATGCTTTTAAGAACTAATTCATTGTTAGGAGATCAATCAGGAATTAGGGGCCATCTTACCTATCTCCCGACATTCACATTTTAATAGAGACTTCCTGCCTTTATTCCCTCCCAGGGAAAGGCTGAGGGAATGGAATTGAAAGCACCATTTGAAGGGTTTTGCTGACGCAGCGGGGACTGCTCAGCACTCCCTAAAAACACACCATGGAGGCCACTGGTGACTGCTGGTGGGCAGGCTGGCCCTGCCTGGGGGAGTCCGTGGCAATGGGCGCTGGGGTGGAGGTGCAGGAGCCCCAGGACCTGCTTTTCAAAAGACTTCTGCCTGACCAGAGCTCCCACTACACGCAGCGGCCCAGGGCAGAGGGGCTGATACATGGCCTTCTTCAGGGAGTGCTCCTCGCGGGGTGGACTTGGGAGTATGCAGTGGGACAGGGGGCTGCAGGGGTCCTGCCACCACCGAGCACCAACTTGGCCCCTGGGGTCCTGCCTCATGAATGAGGCCTTCCCCAGGGCTGGCCTGACTGTGCTGGGAGCTGGTTTAACGTTTTCTCAGGGAACCACAATGCACAAAAGAGGAACTGGGGTTGCTAACCAGGATGCTGGAAACAAAGGCCTCTTGAAGCCCAGCCACAGCCCAGCTGAGCATGGGGCCCAGCCCACAGACAGCACAGGCCACCTGGCCCATTCCCTGGGCATTCCCTGCTTTGCGTTGCTGCTTCTCTTCACCCTGTGGAGGCTATGTTGCCCTAACTATCCTGGAATGTGTTGAGAGGGATTCTGAATGATCAATATAGCTTGGTGAGACAGTGCCGAGATAGATAGCCATGTCTGCCTTGGGCACAGGAGAGGGAAGTGGCAGCAGGCATGCTGTCTCTTGGCCTTTTCTGTTATAATACTTGGTGCTTTCCAACACACTTTCACATGTGTTATTACTTGTTTGATCCACCCCCCTCCCTGAAAATCCTGGGAGGTTTTATTGCTGCCATTTAACACATAGGGCAATAGAGGTTCTGAAAGGTCTGTGTCTTGTCAAAACAAGTAAACGGTGGAACTACGACTAAACTCTGGGTCTCCTGCTTTCTCCTCACTGAATGGAGTGGTATTATGGGCCAGGGCCTGGCTTGGCCTTCACCTTGGACTTGCTTAGAGCACATACCAGGGCTCTGGGAGATGAACTTGTGCCCACAGGTCCAGGGCTCCACCGTACTGCACACCAGAAACATTCCTATCTGTGCTCTGCCTGCCCTGGCCTGGGCCTTCTTCTGGTTCCAGAAGACGCTGCTGCTGATGGGTAGGCTCCTTCCATATCAGCTCCTGCCACTCCCTTTTCTGCCTGCCAACTGTGGAGCTAGAGGACTCCTGATAGGCACAGTGGCCCATGCACCCCTCTTGCTTGCATTAGGGGATGGGGAAGGGAGAAACCCTCAGAAGCTGAGCCCCAGGGTCTCTCGGAGGAACTTAGCCAGTTGTATGTGGAGCATCTGGGCAGCTGCGGAACATCCCTCAAGAAGCCAGGCCAAGGGAAGGGTCTGGATGTACTTGTGCTGGGTCAGGGAAGGCCAGCCTCCTTGGTGCCACAGAGGGTGAGGGCCAGGCTGGGACCTTCTGATCTCAAGCCAGGGGAAGCAAAGTTCACAGTAGCAGGGTCCAAGTCTAATAAACAGAAGGGGCCTCTGCTCTAAAGACATGAGGTGCACTGCCAAGAGCAGTGTCCCCAGCTCATAGACCATCATGGGGCCGCTGCTGGGGACTTGCATACCAGAAGGGGGCGGTGGGAGATTTCTGTCCTTCTGCCTGGATAGGTGACTTCTGCAGGTCCTCACCAGCCTGAGAAGCCAGGGCTTCTTATCTGGAATAGTATTATCGGTTGGCTGAAATTCACGTGGCAGGGAGGCCACGGTCAGGCCCTCCCGCCCTCTCCACCCCACTGCCAAGTGCCTCTGAAGTTGGGCTAACTCCTGACCTCCCAGTTACCTTCCGTCCTTCCTCCCCGGGCCCAGCTCTTCCTTTGCAGGGCCTCCCTGACAACCACTCAGACCCCTCCCCCAAGCCTGGCCTGTCTGCCCATGGCCTGGAGGTAGGCAGGGGCTGAGGCTGCACAATGACTCCCTCTGGCCAGTGGCACACCATTGTGTGGCGGGCCTGGGGCTGGCCCAGATACCCCTTGCAGCACAGCTGTTCCCAGTTCGGGTGATACGGGCTGAGGCCGGGTGGGGGTGGCCTAGGCTGTTTGCAGGAATGTCCAGCTCTCAGGAAACTGGGGGGACGAGTGGGTCTCAGGGAGAAAAGTAGAGCTGGAGGGACTCAGAGAATTTATCTTGGCTCTGGGGAGGGTCTTAGCAGCCAAATCTCAGGCCCCCTGCTTAGGGAGCCACATCTTTCAAAACAGGGATGCAAATGATGCCTCCTCCAGAAAACCTGCCCCGGCTTCCAGGCTCCTAGCACTCTACCACATCACAGTGTCAGCTCTCCAGTACCTGTGCCTTCCCCTGCCAGACTGTAGGCTCCTGGAGGGCAGACCTGTGCCTGATGTATCTCTGGTGTCCTAGCCTGTAGTATAGGCCTCGCACATACTTGGTGTTGGATGAACAAATGAATGAATCTTTCATGCCCTTGTCCTCCAGCAAGGTTGGTCCTGAGCCAGTGGAGGCCATTTTGAAGCCAGGCAGATAACTGCAGTGGGAGTAAAAGGATGGCAAGTGGGCCTGCTGGCTTTCTCTGGATGGATCTATGCAGGGTAGCAGCTGCTCTCTCACCCATTAGACTGTGGCAGCCATTCCTGGAATCTCAGGGTGGTTGGCTGCATGCTGCTCAGGTCTCTGGTTGCTCTAGGAGGGGCTGGGACAATGCTCCTTCCTCACACACGCATCCAGTGAAATCTGCCCAGAGGCAGAGAAGGGCCCTGCTCTTGGGGATATTCATAACCCTGAGGGGTTTACTGCCCAAAGGTGAGGGTCTGGTCAGTGGAAGCAAATCTTCAAGGGCCCAGTGCTCCTTGGAGGCAAGCTACCCTGGTAGGCACTGTGGGCTGCAGGACCCCTGCTTGCTAGCTCTGCCCCATCCCCACCTTGGCTCGGCTAGGCGTGGAGGCTTTAGAGGGGGGTCTTGAGAAGGCAGCGGGAGCAGCCCTTGTGGCGAGCCCCGTATACACTGTCCTGAGAGGATATGGAAATAGAGAGTCCTGCCCTCGGCCTTGGAAGCAGCCCCGGGCCTAAACCACCTGTGGCTCCCAGAACCCATCCCTGATTATTGCTTGCTCTTCAGCCTTTGTGCAGGCTGAACCCCAGAATATGCTTCTTTCTTGGCTGTGCTAACCAAGACTGACCAACAAGACTTGGCCCAGGTGTCACCTCCTCCAGGAAGCCTTCCCCAAGCCCTTCTCAGTGCCCCATTGCACACCAGTGTTTTCATTGCCTCCCTTACTCAACTTCATTTCTTCAGGCCACAGACCACATTTTCTTCATTTCTGTATCTCCGGTGACTGGCACATAGTGGCCATTCAGGGACAATGGCCGAATGAATGAATGAGTGAGTGAGTGAATGAATGAATAAATATGGTTTAGTGCTAGTTTCTCTATGTCCCTATGGTCACTGCAATTCTTCACTGAGGTGTTCCCTGCAAAAACCAAATGATAGCAATATTTTCCCAACTTGGAGAAGCAGGGGGAAAAAATTGAAGAGGGATGGATTCTTTTTGACTTAAAATTGTTTTCCTATACATCTTTCAGGTTGGTACCTGTTGCTGTCTATATTACGGTCTGGAAGAAAGTGTCGTGGTTCAGTCCAGGAAGCCCCATATATATTCCCCTGGAGATGGATGGCCTCAGGGTCCCTGGTCCTAGTCATCCTGAGGGTATTTTCTGGGGCCTCAGGGAGCAGAGCTGGTGATGACCAGGATGAGCAGGGTGGATGCCACCCAGCTTCTCATGCTCTCACCAGGGAGCTGGTATGGGCTGAGCTCTGCTTCAATGAGAGCCAGAATGTCAGGGCTGACAAGTGAGGATGGAATGCTTATGGTCCCCAAGGGGCTGGGATGGGTCCCTGCAGAGGGTTTGGCCAGCAGATGGAAACTCTTTTTAGCCATGGGGACCAATCCCAAGATTTTAAAGGATTGCTTGGATAGTGGCCCATGCATTCTGGGTGATTAATTGTGGCCAGGGTGATTTTCCATTTCTTCAATTCCCATTTATTCTGGGGACCCAAAGGAAGCCTGATTTTGCCTACAAACTGCAGGGTCTTAGAATGTTATGGATCCCACCGATGGTCTCCCTGAGAGACCCTAGGACTGTGGGGGTTGGTGTGTGGGTGGGGAGTGGGGGTGGTGCGTTGACTGGCCTGCATTACGATTGGGGAGGGCAGTGTGGCAAATGCTGTCAGATGCCCACCCCAAATCCATTCTCCACTTCTTCCTCACTGACAGAGGCCTGCTTTTGTGTGGGCAGTGATATATCTGGCCCCCAAGAATATTCTGACCATGATAATCCTGTCCCTCATTTCTTCTAACCTTCCTTGCAGCTAGGGTGCCCAGGTGAGCCACTTCTGGCCAAGGAGACACAAGCAGCACTCTGGAGGGTGGTTCTGGGAAATCCGTTGCTTTCCTGATAAAAGGGCAGAAGTAGCTGCCATAGCCCTTTGCCATCTTTTTGTCATCTTCCTGCCTTGGATGCTGACTTGATGCCTGGAGTTATAGTAGCTATCTTGCCACCATGAGGGAAAGGCCAAGAAACATGAGCTCTGACACCACCGAGCCTGAAGTCCACATTCTCTGTAGAATTTTTGCTCTGTGGGAAAATGCATTTTGATTCTTTATGACTCCATAGTCAGTTTCTGTTACTTCACAAATGCTATTGAAGGGATGACCAAGATGATCCACCCTGAAGCCAGGTGCAGTGGGGTGGGGTCATGTCGAAACTGGGTCCTTCCACGTTAACACAATAAATGATACCCCTCTCTGCCCCAGCCCCACCCTGCCCAGTGTGACACGTGTCCTATAAATGTACCCTTGTTTAGCCCACTGGGTGTGAATGGCTGAGGTGGCTAGTGATGACACTGTGCAGCCGTAGGGCTAAGGATGCCCACAGGGGTGCCCAGAGTCAGTCTCATTTCCTGGACTCCTCAGAATGTTGTGGTGGGGTGGGGATTCCTGGATTATTGGCCCAATTCCAATTCCTGGAGTTATTGCACCAACATCTCCAGAGAAGCTCCAGACAAAGAGCCCTGCCCAGACCTGGTGTGACCCCGCCTCCCACAGTGCTGCTGTCAAAGGGGAGAGGTCTAACCTGCTGTGAGAGGGACAGAGCTGGGGCCTCATTTGCAATCAGGGTCCTTCCAGGAGACAGATTACAAAACTGTCCCTGAACTCTTTACCTTCCTTGTAACTACACTCTTTGCAGTGTAACTTTGTAGCTCATTCCTTTAGAAGGTAGAGTTTATTTTCCCATAGCTTGAGTCTGGGCTGGCCTTGCGACTTGCTTTGGCCAACAGATTGTGGTAGAAGTGACCTTGTGCCAGTTCCAAGCCAGGGACTCAAGAGGCCTTGCATGCCTCTACTGTCTCTTCTGGACACTTTCCAGCCCCATAAGAACAGGCACGGGCTAGCCTTCTGGAGGATGAGTTGTCCCTGTCACCCCAGCTGCTAGCCAGCCAACCCTCAGAAGCACAGCACCCTGCTGACAGGCAGCTGCCCACACACAAATGCAGGAGCCCAGCTGAGACCAGAAGAACCACCCGGCTAAGCCATGTCCAGATTGCCAGCCTGCGGAATTAGCGCTAACTATGTGGTTATTGTTTTACTCCTCTGTTTTGTTTGGTTTGTAGGGCAGCATTATTGTGGCAATAGAGAACTAATATGAGTCCTCTTCCTCCTCATGGTTTACCAAGTGCTTCCACAGACATGAGCTAATTTGATTCCCCAAACAACACCTATGAGGTAGATATTATCTCCCTTTTGCAGACGACAAAAGCGATATGCTGAGAGGTTCTGACATGCTCAAGATCATGCAGCCAGCCACAGTGCTCCTGACTCCAAATTCCCTGCTTTCAGTTTATAAGCCACTCCCAACACAGCTCCATCCAGCCCCTGAGGACCACAAGTCCTTCTCTAACCTGGCAAACTTTGAACATTGCCTTGGGCAGTGGTGCTGTTCATTCGAGCATCAGTGTGAACCACAGACACCAGTCCCTTCCCACCCTGATGTGTTGTGACAGCATGCCACACCACACAACGTAGGGGAAGAGGGCCAGAGAGGCACCCTTTCTGTAAGATGCCACCACGCACATTGGTGTGACCTCACAGTGCATAGATGGGCAAGTGAAGTGGGGGCTAGATTCATACCCACTTTCTCCCTGGGCCAGGCCCCAGTACAGAGGCTCAACCTGTACCTCCCCATAGAGCTACTCTGTGAGAGAAAAGAGGACTAAACAGAGCTTCTGAGTAGCTATAGACTCGGGAGGCCAAACTAGCACCCCAGCTTTGCACGCAACAGGCCTCCATAAGGGAAGGCCATCTTGGGCAGATGGACTAAAGGAGTTGTCAAGGATTCGCCTGCTGTGTGGAATTCCATTCCCACCCATCTTGTTCCCCTCACTCGGAGGCGGAGCTGCCCTGGCCCACCCACTCCCCGCTGTGGCCACCCCCATCACTCACCGACAGGGTTGGGGTGCCCTCGTCCTCCACAGTAACCACCAGGTGGTAGAAGCTCTGGCGCTCACGGTCAGGCGGGGCAGGCCGAGTGGCGATCTCACCGCTGATGCGGTCCATGCGGAAGGTCATGTCCTTGTTGCCTTCGGTGATGTAGTAGGACAGAACACTGTTGATCCCGATGTCACGGTCAGTGGCTCTCACCTGGACCACAGAAGTACCTCCACCCACGTTCTGGGAGGAGAGCAGGAGAGCGGTCATTCTGGACTCAAGGCATTGGGGCACAGTCTAGTACCTGCTCCTGTAGCCCAAAGGCTCCCCCTGTACCTCCCAAAAGCTTTGCTGCATCTACCCCGGAGCCTTGATGGAGATAATAAGGATGATAGCAGCGAACATTCTGTGAGCACCTCTGATATGCTGGGGCCTGCATTTACTCACTGGGTCCTCTCTCCAACCCTGTGAGTTGGGTACTGGCATCATCATCCCCATTTACAGAAGAGAAAACCGAGGTGCAGGGAAGGAATGTGTGCAAGTCCACACAGCCTATCAGTGGGCTGAAGCGAGGGAGTCTGGCCTGAGAGCTAGACTCTGGCCACATGCCATCCTGCCTTCACGAACGTCCAACCAAGCATGATACCCAGCAATGCCAGGGCAGATTGGAGTGGCTCAGTCTTAAGGCTGAATAATAAATACATTTTTTAAAAAAGCAAGCTCCCGGGGTAAACCTCAGTTTCCTGTCTGGTGAAAGGCAACTTTCTTCTTTTTCTCTTTTCTCTTCTCCTCTACTCCAAAAAGATACTGCATTCTAGGATCCGGGCTAGGCATTAGGGATATCATTATGAATGAGCCACAGTTCCCATCCATGAGATCTGAGGGACCAGTGGGCTAGGCAGACATTTAAACAGGTGCTGCATGGTTGGCTCATGCCCATGGTCCCCCTGGATGTCCAGCTAAATGGGCCCTGGGGCTGCCCTCACCTCATTCACACTGACATTGTATCCAAAGGGGCTCTCGATGACTGGAGGGTTGTCATTGATGTCCAGGATGGTCACCTGCAGGATGTGGTCCTTCTTCCGTGGAGGGGTGCCTCGGTCAGAAGCCACAACCTGCAAGGAGGAGGGCACCTGGAGTCAGGGCTAAAGCGTGGCGGGCAGGATTGGGAATATGGAGTCCAAAAGGGCTGTGCAATCAGTGGGGAGCATTTGGGAGGGCAAAGAGACTCACTGAGAACCCCTGGGTGGCCTGGCCAGCCCTGGGCTCTCCCCAAAGCCTTCACCTTCTGCCCCATGCTATAAATGATTTTTGCCCCAATCGTCATCTGACTTGGGATCCTCGTTTGGAATCTGATTAACGTGTACCCAAGCCTTGACCTCCTGATCTACCTCTGACTGATTCTGGGCTGTGCCAGCCTTTGACCATGACCCTGGGCCTGCAACCTGACCCAAGGCTCCTGTCTTTAGCTTCAAAGGCCTCTGTCCCATGCACTCTGTCCCATGATCTCTGGCAAACAGGAAAAGAGCCTCAAGTAATATTATAAGCAATGAGCTGGCGCCCTATGGCTGAGCCTGTTCCTGGGAGCCTTGATGCAGTCGTAAGTGCTACAGGAGCTGAATCCTCTGCAGAAGTGCAGCCCTGAGGTTCCCAGAAAGCCCTTGGCAAACATCCCAGCCACGGCCATTCTGCAATAATGATAGCCTTCGTGGCTCCTCAAGCCTGCACTTGCTTCTTCCCTCCACAGGGCAGGCCAGACGGGGATTTTTTTGTACATTGCACAGGTGGGGAAAATGAGGCCCAGAGTTAATAACCTGTCCAAGGCCACACTGTATTTGTAGAAGAGTTGGGGCTCTCTCGGCTCCACCAGGCTCTCCCTCATCCTCCTGGCTCTTACAGCAGGGGAAGACACCTCAACTACCTCCTCCTGGGTATCTAAGGTCCCTCCCAGGTTTCCCTATCCTGGGTCAGCCTCACTGTGCTCTTGGCCCCGATGGGTGCAGCTGGCCCCATGTTACTTGGTGACAGCAGGGGCACTGACCACCAGAGTGTGCTGATGGACAGGCTCTCTCCTGGATGGAGAGTAGTGACCAGTCTAGGCACTTAGCCAGTGGTCTCTCAGCCCAAGGGAGGCCAGGCCCCACCTTGAGGATGTAGTGATCTAGCTCTTCTCTATCCAGGGGCCTGGCCACAAACACTTCGCCAATGGAGTCATTGGTGGTGACGATCTCAAAGGCCCCAGCGATGTTGCCAGAGGCCAGGGAGAAGACCACCTGTGGGGAGAAGAGAGGGTGAGGGGTGAGCAGGTGTGAAAGAGAGGTGGCCAGGTCAAGCCAAGGGGGACTCCCTGGTCCTCCCTTGCCCACTTGGGCCCTCTGTTCAGCAAGGGCTTTTGGGAGTACAGTGTTTTAAGCAGAAGTGATTCATCTCCCTCAAAATGGGGGTGCAGGCCCATGGAGGTAGTGTAGCACCCATGGAAGGTTCCGGGGCTAGGGGATGTCAGTATCCTGGCCTGGGAGAGTGGGGCATGTGTCCCATGGCACTGATGTCTTCCCAGGATAGAGGGGATTGTGCTCACGCTGCTGGGGCAGGCACACGCTGAGGCGTTACCTGGATTCTACTTGATTCTTATAGCAACCTTGACAGAAAGCAACTGTTCTCCTCAGTTCAGAGAGGAGACTCAGAAACATGGAACAACCAGCCAAGGTCACACAGCTTGCAAATGCCAGAGGTCTGAACCTACACACTTTTGTCTCCAAAGCCAGCATCCCTCGACACTCTAGACCATGCAAGCCATGCTAACACCAGCAAACACACGGCCCAGTGCATGGAACAGATGAAAGCTGTGTGAACACTGGCGGGTTTCGTCACTTCTCCCTCTGCACTCTGGGGTGTCCAAACCTGGAGCGACGGCAAGCGCTTCCTGCCATGGGGCTGGGCCCAGGAAGCAGGAGGGAGGACGAGCATGTCCTCTCAGGGAGCTGGGGCTGCGTGGGGAGGAGTCACCAGGAAAACAACTTCACTGCGGGGCTGAGCCTTGGCTGGCCTTCAGGCTCCATGTCCACATGACCCAGGCAGGGCCAGTGGCCTGCATAGCTCTGAGGCAGCTCTGTCCCTTCTCCCTGACCACAGACTGGGTGATTGCAGGGGCAGAGACTGGAAGAGCCTGGTGCTTAGTGATGGGGTGGCTCAGAAGGCCCCTCCAGCTGTGGGCGCTGTGGGAGCCCCGCTGACATGGTGGATCCCGACTGTTTCACTCGGTGGCCCACCTGCCCATTGCTGCCAGCGTCAGGGTCCCAGGCCTTGACAGTAGCCACTCGCTGGCCCACATGGCAGTCCTCGGGTGTGCTGACCGCCGAGTCGGAGGTGAAGTCAAACCGGGGGCTGTTGTCATTCTCGTCCAGCACAGTGATGTAGACCTGAGGGTGAACGTGGTCGGAGACCTACAGCCTCCTTCCCCTCCCTGGCCCCAAACACCTGGGTCCCACCGTGGGTCCAGTAGGGACCAGACCCCCAGTGGGTTCTGGAACATCAGCAAACCCTCAGAGCCCACCGAAGCCTATCCTGACTTTACAAAGGAGGCCCTGGGCCCATGGCTCCTAGCAGTCTGATTGGTGTGGGGTGGCAGGTAGACACACTCAAATCTTGGCTAGGAGGGCAAGGGAAGAGGCCTGGTGGGGAGACTGTCAGAGGTGGTGGGGACAGGAGAACTCAAAAGCCAGGCCATGGCTAAAGTGGACGGAGGGTAGGAATGCTGGTCTAGCATGAGCAAAGCTTCCCGTTTTTCATGAAAAATAAGGAATCTAGATTTTAAAATGAAATTGGCTGATGAGTAATAAAATTTAGAGAAGAAAATTATGTGTGGGCTGTCCAAAACACATCTGGTGGCCAGATATTGCCCGAAGTTGTCTTTGTTTGCAACCTCGGGCTTAGAGGGAAGGAAATGGGCCCAGGAACAGGAGGGGGCTGCAAGGTGGCTTGGTCCCAGAGGGTAGAAGGGCAGATGGGGAAGGCATGTGAATTTCCGACTGTCAAATAAAAACCAGGCATGCAACAAATGGCACGCAAGAGCATATTGTTTTGTGTCTGTGGCTCAGGCTTCTTGTGGAGAGGCAGGAGAGCGAAGGCCTGCCGCGGGTGAGGCCTCCAGTCCACGGACGGCCACAGGCCACCGCGGCTGGAATCACAGGTACCCAGGGGTTCACTGATGAGGGCATGAGGGGGGTTGGGGGAGCTCAGGTTTTAGGTATCCCAGGACAGGCCTTCTCCCACTGCCCCACCCCAGGTCAGACCCCATTCTCTGCTTCCCTGCGTGTGGGGTTCAGGGGCTCCCAGGTCCTGCTGACTCTGCACAGGACTCATGGGGAGCCGGCTAAGCCTGTGCATGCTGCAGAGGAAATTCCATGTCATCCTCCCTCCTATACAGGTTTGACTGCTCAGTCCCAGCCACACTCCCCTATCTGTAGGCAGCTCTCAGAAGTATAGGAGAGTGAGCCTGGGCTTCGCAGCTAGGCCAACCCAACCACTTATGAACTGCACGATTTTGGAAAAAGTTATTCAAGCTCTCTGATTTTCCATTTCCTCAGCTGAAAATCAGAATGACAACACCTGTTGGGAGGAATAACTGAGCAAACAGAAAGTGAAGGGGTGGCACCTATATACTCTTCCCTGTTCCCGCTTCCTGCCTGGCAGGCATTCATGATTTCTCTTGCCAAGACTCTACCCATCTGTCATGAATTTTGCTATGGAGTTCCCTGAGGTCCCTGAGCCCCAGTCCGCTCATTTGAAATGGGAAAAACAATACCTATCATACTGTTCTCAGGGTGAAAACAGACAAGCGTCCTTGTGATCGGATCCCTCCCAAACCCCCTCACTCTAGCTAAGGCCTCATTTAGACTCACCGTGGTTCCTCACACCACAGGGCCTTTGTGCTTTTCGTTCCATTTGCCCGAAATGCTCTTCCTTTTTAAGCTGGGTTAACTCTCATGAATTCTGATGCTCTCAGCTTGAGTCCCTTCCTCAGGGAAGCCCTCTTCTATTTCCCTGACACCTTATTATAGGCTTTCTCTTAGGGCATACATTTACTGCTGTGATCATTTGATCAATGTCTTTCCCTCACTGTATCGTACGCTTAGGAAGGCAAGGGATATATCTAATTTTGGTTTCTTGCTGTGGACTGAACCCAGCCTAGTGCCTGGCACACAGCAGGTGTTCCCACAATGACTACTGCTCTGATCATGGTGAGGCTGCAAGGCACGGGTGAGGGGGCTGCTGGACTTCCCAGTGGAAGGGGGTCGGCACCTCAGACACCTCAGTGGGTGAGGAAGGAGGACAGGTTCCCAGGCTTATGGGAATGAGACAGGTGTCTGTGTCTTCACCCAGGGCCTCACAATCCACATTGCCCTCCCCTACCCACTGAAGGCCTGAACTTACGCAAGAGCTCTTATAGCAGAGCCGTGCTCTACCCAGCCTGCCCCTTCTGGTCTGCCTGACCACTCCTTCTGGGGCTGGCCAGGGCTGCTGGGGACAGGGAGGAGCCAGGTGGAGGTGAGCTGTGGTTTGGGTTCCGGCCTAGCAGAGGAAATGTTTCCACCTTTAAAGGGCCCCTTCCTCTGCCTCCACCCTAGCACCTCAAACAGTGTTTGGGGCTACCGGGGCTGGTGGATCTGGGGCAGCAGCCCCTGGGAGCCTCTCAGAGGAAGCCAGGGCAGAACAAAAGGGGGTGGGCCCTGCTACCCGGAAGAGGGCAAAGCACTGTGGAAATATAGGGGCATAGGCAGAAGTGTGTGCTCCGAAGCCCTCAACAGCCGTGCTGAGGAAGTGGCTGGCAGTCCACGCAGGGGGACCTCCTTGCCATCCCTGCCACCCTTGGGCTCCCACTGGCCTATCCTCCCAGCCTTCTCACAACACTTGCTGTGTGAGGGCCAGGTGGGCCCATTGTATGAATGAAGAGGGTGAGGCTCAGTAAGAGGGTCCCACTTTACCCCTGAGTGTCTGCCCCTTGGCTGGGAGTGGCAGGACACAGGTGGCTTGGCACCCACTGCCTGAGCGCTCTGCTCACCGGCTGCCCTTGGGAAGCGCAGCTGAGGGGAGCTGTGGAGGCTTCTTGCCCATCACAGCCTCACTCACCCCCAGGCTGGCCCCACGGATGGAGGGAGCCTTTAGGTATGGCCCAGCCACAGCCAGGGCCACTAGAACTGGACACCTCCAAGGAGCCTTGGGGCCGAGGACCCCAAGAAATTGTGTTCGGCTCTTGGCTTGGACACTGAGTTGGCTTCTAGCTTTTTTAGGTTAATGTGACAGGGACTCAGCAGGGCGTGGCAATGTGGCTGTAACCAAGGCTGATGATGAGCCTGATGCCCCAGGTGGTCTCCAGATGGTAGCTGACGTGCCTGGTCAGTGTCCAGGCCAGATTGATGGCTGAGTGTCCTGGGATCACCACAGGATGCCATCCCATGGACCTCTCTCAGGTAGCTGGCCCTGGACCCACTCCCATTGCAACCCCAGCATGAGCTCCCCTGCCTGCCTCTCCCTTCAGGCTGGGCCGTCTCTTCTAGGAACATTGTCTGGCTCCTCTGACATCATTGGGCCCCCCTCCCCCAGGGGCCCCAGCACATGGTCTTCTCTGCCTTTACTTAGAGGCTGTCCTGAGGGAGAAACAACCTGTGCCCATGGTCCCCTTCCTAAGCGCTCCCAGGCCCCACAATGTGCATCCCACCCCACACACTTGCACCAACCCCCAAGAGAGGGAGGGGGTCCCCTTTATGGATGCAGCAGCTGAGGCATCAGGACAGAGCCCCACTGCAGTCACATCTGCTTCCAGGACTGGCTTACAAAGGGCTTTCTGCCTGCAATCTCTTGCTGCTTCCATCTCATCCTCTGAGGATGGCAGGGATGCTGGCATGACCCTCGTTTTAGACCCGAGGAAGGGAAGCACAGAGACGTTAAGCAGCTTGCCTGTGTCACACAGCCAGTGAGGAGTGGAGCTGGGATGAGCCCTCAGTGGTCTTCCAGTGACTCCTTTGCTAGTGCTCTCCCCACCTAAGACCCTACCGGGGCTAGGCAAGACACAGAGGACAGAGTTGGAGGCAGGGGACGTGTCCCAGAGGGGCCTGAACTCGGGTGTGAGAGTGGAGGCACTGGGGGGGGCCTGCTGCAGGCCTGTCCATATGCCTTCTCTCTGGGAGAGGTGGGAAGGTCCAGGGCCAGGCAGAGCCCGGCCAGCACTGGCCACGGCCAACAGCACAGGGGAAGCTCCAGCCACAGGCTACTCACCTTCTGTAGGCAGAGGCAGCAGCAGGAGAGGAGTGAGAGAAAAGGCAAAGATGCAGATGGTTAGCCGTCTGTGGCTCTTCCAGACCCCACTCCCGGCAGTGGTCTCTGGAGGTGCCACCCTCCACCTGCCTGAGGTCTCATCCTAGCCCAGCCTGCTGGGAAGGTGTGGCATGGCTGGACACGGTGAGGTCTTAGGCTATCAAGACCCTCGCTCACTGCCTGGCCCATACATTGGGTGGCTGGTGGAGATATGGGTTTGGAAGCGTCATGGCCAGCGATGGGCTGCACCTGAGGGGCTCTCACCCTGGTCCCACTCACCACGGTGGAGTCCACCTTGGGGCCGCCGTCATCTGCCACCACTGTCAAGGTATAGAAGTTGCCCTTCTCACGGTCCACCAGGCCCTGGACTGTGATCACACCCTGCAGGGAAGGGGCCAGATGGGTGAGTGACAACATCATACTCTTGTTAACCCTGGTCATTCTGCCCACTTTTCCACCTCCATGTCACTTCCTCTGTCCGGCATAACTTCCCCAGGACACTCTGTCTGTTGAATTCCTTCTTGTCTCTCACATTCCACTGGGAAGCCACCTCTTCCATGAAGCCTTCCTGCTTCCCCAGACAGGTATGACTGCTGGGCCCTGAGGGGCTCCACTACCCCTCTGTTGTAGTTCTCTGCACATCTTCTTGTGGCACTCTGATTTGCATCCTGGATTATTTCCATTTCCACTTCTAGCCTGAGAACTCTTTGAGGACTGAGAAGGGTCTCGTTCATCTTTGTGTCCATTTGTGTTCCCAATATCCTCTAGGACAAGGTCTGTCACGTTGTAGTGATTCACACCTTGCCTACTTTCAAAGAAGGAATTCTGATAAAAGATACACTAAAGCAAAGACGAAGGAGTAAGAGCCTGGCAGTAGATAAGAGACTGGTGTACCAGACAACTAGCTAAGAATAACTATTGCAATGAAGCCCAACATTTATGTCTGAGCTTCCTAACGGCCAAGGTGAAAAGGGAAATATGACTTGTAGAGCTTTCTGTGACATTGTGATACAAGAAATATGCATTTGGTCTCTGTCCCTGGTTCCTGGCACAAAGCTCTTAATCCCCTAGCATTTCCTAGGTGATAGGAGTCTTTTGTTCTAACGAGGCAACTCTTGGTAGGCTCCTGGGTTGGGGCTGATCACCAGAAAGACCAAGCCAGGATAAGCAGCTTGAAATGTTCAGGCCCGCCTCTACACCCTTTACTTTCCAGGAAGAGGAGAGAGGCTGGAGATTCAGTTAATAATTGTTCGTACCTATGTGATGAAGCCTCCATAGACATCCCTGAACTACAGAGAGCTTGCAGTCTGCTGAACATGTAGGGGTGCCTGGAGGGTGGCATGTCCGAGGAGGGCACCGAAGCTCTGAGCCCCTTCTCCCATGCCTTGCTCTGTGTGTCTCTTCATTCGGCTGTTTGTTGGTATTCTTTAGAATATCCTTCGTAATACCTTGGTAATAGTAAGTAAAGTGTTTCCCTGAGTTCTGCAAGCTGCTCTAGCAAATTCATCAAACTTGTGGAGGGGGTTGTGGGAACTCTGATTTAGCCAGTTGGTCAGAAGCATGGGTCAAACAACCTGGAGGCTGTGATTGGCAGCTGAAGTGGAGGCAGTTTTGTGAGACTGAGCCCTCAACCTGTGGAATCTGACACTATGGTGTCTACTGGAGAATTGCATGGTGTGTGGGAGGGACTGAGCTGTGAGCCTGTGGGATCTGACACTAACTCCAAGTAGAAATGTTCAGAATTAAATCAAACTATAGGATTCCCAGCTGCTGTCAAGAGAGTCAGATAATTGGTTGCTGGTATGAGGGAAAACCCCACACACACTTCGATGACCAGAGGTGAAGGATCTGTGATGGGTGTGAAAACAGAAGGAAAAACAGAAGGATACCAGCCTGCATAGGTATAAACTTTATGTTACCCCTACATATGAAAATGGATGTGTTACAGGGATATTGATCTCAGGGACCTTTTTTTGTTTCTTTTTAAGAGACAAGGTCTCACTCTGTTGCCCGGGCTGGAGTGCAGTGGTGCAAACGCAGCTCACTGCAGCCTCCAAACTCCTGAGCTCAAGCAATCTTCCTGCCCCAGCCTCTCAAGCAGCTGGGACTACAGGTACGTGACACCACACTTGGCCATCTCAAGGACACTTTATGACAAAGAGGAGAGTGCTGTGCACACAGAAGGAGCTCAACCAATGTTGGTTAGATTGGAAGAAATGGTGCTCCCTGCCCCCAGCCCCTCACCGTGATGGCATCTATCTTGAAGAGGGCTTTGGCCTCGGCGCTGGTGTAGGCGTCAAAGCGGTACGTGATTTGGTTGAGGTTGTCGATGGAGTAGGCCTGGACCCGCACAATCTCGGTACCCAGTGCCAGATTCTCCAGGATGGCAGCCTCGTATGAGGCATTGGAGAACTGCACGGCCTCATCCAGCTCGTTGAGCAGAGTGATGTAGACGCTGCAGAAGCCCTGGTTGAAGGGCGGGGCCTGGTCAGTGGCCGACACGTTCATCACATAGCTGGTCTTGGTCTCGTAGTCCAGGTAATTCACAGTGATGATAAGCCCTGTGCTCTCGTCAATCTCAAACTTCCCCTCTGCTCCCGACAGGATGCGGTAGTTCACCAGGCCACCGTCCCCTGTAGGAGGACACAGAGGCTGTGCAGTCCCAGATAGAACTGAGTGGTGCTGCACTGTGGCTTCTCAAGCTGCCACACCCATACCCCCTGGGTGGCCCGCCCAGCATGGGCTGCCCCACCTCTGTGGGCAGGATCATCCTCAGAGATGCAGCAGAGGATGTGTTAAGGTCAATGTGGGTGGCAAGGTCTAGCATGCACTGTTGAGCCTTCCTCTGGGGCTTGGCCTTGGCACCAGAGATATGACAGAGGGAGTTGGGTCTGCTCCTGGAGCCTCAAAATTCAAGCTCATGTACCTCCCTTTGATATCTGGACATGCAAGTGTTGGGGGAAATGAAGGATCTCTTGTTGTGGAGGCTTTGATCTAGAAAGCATCCTCACAGGTGGCCAAGCCTTGGTTTGGTCCCTTCGACAGAAGGGCTTCAGTGTCAGGGACACTTTCCCCCATCCTCCCCACTCCCTACATCCCAAATTCCTGTGCCTTGAAACAAACCATTCAATCAGGAGCTAGAGCTGGGATTCCTAGGCCGAAGTTCACAGACCTCAAGGGGCCACAGCCGCGTATGTGCCCTAAACTCTACTAACATGCCTGAGATTCTGCCTGAGAATTTGCAGCCATTCCTCCCTCCAACCCGTCCCATGCATATGCCACAGATAATCTGAGGATGCTGAGAGAGGAGTTGGGAGCCACCAGAGCAGCTGACATGAAGGATGAGCAGCTCAGGGAGCCTCTCTGGGGGACAGTGGGTCTCCAGAAAATGCTCCTTTTCAGCTGTATCCCTGACTGGGGCACAGGCCAGACAGCCCAGGCCGCACAGAGGGCCACAGAGACCCGGCATGCTTCCCCTTCATTTTGCACTGCGGGCTGTGGCCACCTCTGGGGCTTGGGCCCTCAGCAAGGTTCAGGCTGCCTTCAGGCTACCGCCCTGCAGCACAGGAAGGGCACTGCTCCTTGTACAGGGTCGGGGGGCTGTGTGTGCTAGGCCCTGAGCTGGTCCTGGAGGGCATGGAGGGGCTGGAGGAGCAGGCCAGGCTGCAGCCAGCTTTCTGACGGATCCTCTTTACCCCTCCCAGCTCTGCCCAGCCCCTCTCTAAAGGCTAGTGGGAGCTGCTGGGTCCCAGGATGACAGAGCTGGACTTCTCAAGCTTGTAGCCTCTCCTCTGTCCACCCAGTGGTTGGGACAACTCTCCCTGATTCCAACCCTCTCAGGCTGGGGCATCTGGTGGGAAGCGATCAAGACCATCCCAGCAGCCCTTCCCTGGCCTAGACATGGCTAAATGGGGAGCCTGAAGCATCAGGGATGACCGTTTCGAAGGAGGGGCTGGGTGAGCTGGGGAGGTTTGCTTTGAGCAATGGGACCCCCGGCTTCCTCCTGCCAGCCTCACCAGAGTCTCGGTCTGTGGCTTGGACCACGATGACTGACGTTCCAATGCCTGCGGTCTCTCGAAGCCCCAGACGGCTGTACTGCTGCTGTGTGAACACGGGGGCCTCATCGTTGACGTCCTCCACGTACACAATCACCTGTGGGAACCAGGCCAGGGGTGCAAGATCAGGGTGGGATGGAGGCTGGGAAGCCCAGGGCTTGGCCCACTGTGGCTGGCTTGTGTGGTCACTGCTTTCCTGGGCCCATTGTGAGCTCCCTCTGGGACCCCGGGCCTGTCTGGTGGGTCACTGTGACCTACCACCTTGCACAGCACCTGGCGCGTGGCAGGTGCTCAAACATTACTTGTTTCGGAATGAACTTCATCTTGCTCTTGGCTTTTTGACTAATGCTGTGGGACATCTGACTAATTAGTGACTCTTTGGGGACACCAGTTTCTCAGCTATAAAGTGGTAATATTAAGATAATAATTCGGCTGGGCGCGATGGCTCATGCCTGTAATCCCAGCAGCACTTTGGGAGGCCTAGGTGGGCAGATCTTGAGGTCAGGAGATCGAGACCATCCTGGCTAACACGGTGAAACCCCATCTCTACTAAAAATACAAAAAATTAGCCGGGCGTGGTGGCGGGTGACTGTAGTCCCAGCTACTCAGGAGGCTGAGGCAGGAGAATGGTGTGAACCCGGGAGGCAGAGGTTGCAGTGAGCCGAGATCGCACCACTGCACTCCAGCCTGGGCAACAGAGCGAGACTCCGTCTCAAAAAAAAAAAATAATAATAATAATTCACACTCCATGCCACTCCTAAGGTTGTTATGAAGACAAAATGAGCCAGGGCCTGCAAAAGTTCTTGAAAAAATTCAAAGTGATCCCAATCAAATATCAAAATAGATCTTAGAAAATAGAGGTGAAAATACAATGGCAGTTGTAGTAGAGAATGTCAGTGCTCAGCACTCTTTACGATTCTTGTGCACCTTCTCACGGCCAGCTCCCAGCCCCTAAGGCTCTTTGGGGAGGACCAACCCCACCCCACTGCATCCACACCCGGGCTGCTGGAAACCAGCCCAGTGAGCAGAAATGCCTGGGAACTTCCGTCCGCTAGGGCAGCCCTGAGCCAATGATTGATGGGCGTGGAGAGCAAAGACTCCAGCTTCCTTGGCCCTATTTGGGGCAGTGAGGGGATGCTTTAGGGCTCCCTGGGGGACGGAGGCCTAGCTCCCTCCATGCCACTTTGCTGGCTGTTTTTCCTTGCTGGTCGCACCCTGTTCCACCTTTTCCTGTGGGCGCTTCTTACACATTACTTTCACACCAATCCTTGTCTCAGGGTTTGCTTCTGAGGCCCCCATCCAAGGTAGTGGCTGTTTCTGAATTGTGCAATTACGCAACATTTTCCTCACCGCTTACCAGCACTTTCTAAGTTCTCTTTATGAATGTGTGCACTGTACATCATGAACATAATACAGTTTAAAAGGTGTTTATGGAGGCCAGGCATGGTGGCTTTTGCCTGTAATCGCAGAAATTTGGGAGGCTGAGGTGGGAGGATCTCTTGAGCCCAGGCATTCGAGACCAGCCTGGGCAACATAATGAGACTCTGTCTCTACAAAAAATACAAAAAAAATTAGCCAGGGGTGATAGCACGCACCTGTAGTCCCAGCTACTAGGGAGGCGGAGGCAAGAGGATCGCTTGAGCCCAGGAGTTTGAGACCAGCCTGGGCAACATAATGAGACTCTGTCTCTAAAAAAAATTAGCTGGGGGTGGTGACATGCATCTGTAATCCCAGCTACTAGGGAGGCTGAGGCGGGAGGATTGCTGGAGCCCAGGAGTTTTTAGCTTTTAGCTGTTTGCTCTATGCTGGGGTAAGCTGGCCCCAGAACAGGAGAGGCACCCTCTTCCCAGCCAAACACAGCCAGGGCCCTCTTCCCAGCCAAACAGAGCCAGGGCCGGTAGGAACTTGCCAGCAAAGTAGAGAGGGGAGCAAATGGGGAAGGGGCTGTGATGCCTCATACAGACTTTACATGTGGTGACCAGCACTAAGGGAGGGGCCGGTGGCATGTGCAGCAGAGGCATGTGTGTCTGGCATCTGGTCACTGCCTCTGGGATCAGCCCTGCTTTCTCTTTGGGGATTAGCTGGGAATCAGCTGGAGAGAAGTGACAGAGCTTCTGGCTGGTAGAAGCGGAAAACAGCAGCCTGACCAGTGGAGGACTCTGGGGTGGGGAGGGTGGCAGGGCTGGGGGCGGACAGGCATATGGGTGTAAAAGTTTCTCTGCATCGCTGCTTCTAGGGTTCCCAAAGCTCTGCTGTGTCATTAGAATTTTCATGTCCAGACACCCAGAACCCACTATGCAAACTAACGTGTCCACTCCAGAGCACAGCTGTTCACAGGCTGGAACCTTCTAAATTTGGCTTCACCCAGAACTTGGCTGGGGAAGGTCCTGGGTAGGGCGGGTATGGGGGGAATTTGCATGGATGAATTTCAGGAACTCTTTTTCTGTAAACAGAAACTAACCACTCCTCTTTCAAAACTGTGCGCCTTACCCTTCCTGAATCTGCTTGTCCAAATGACTTTGACTCCAAGGGTCGTGGGGAAAACACAGGGCCAGACTGATAGTACAATGACAAGATGAGAGAGGTGGCACGGAGCTGGGGAGCTGGGGTGTGGCCTGTACTCCATGAGTCTGGCTACATGCCACCATCCTCTGGTTTGTTTCAGCCTTGTTTTTAGCAGCAGAGACAGGAGGGGGCAAGATGGTTTGCAAACTTGAGAGGCACAGATGTACAGGAAGCAGAGGTCTGTCAGGTTCTTGCTGAGCAAGTGGGAGCAACTGGGCTTCCTGGAGAACCAGACCTGCTTTCTGTCCAGTGCTGTGCCTGTCCAGTGCTGTGCCAGTGCAGGGCTTTGCCTCAGTTTCCTCATCTGCAAAATGGGGTGCTAGTGGTTAGGAGGACAGGGTGAGGAGGTGTGCATGGGCATGTGTGCGTGTGTGTGTATGTGCCGTGTACACCCTGAGACACCCAGTCTCTACGGGGACTGTCTCACTCTGTACTCCCCGGCCCCTCACTGGGGCTGTCCCCGGTCTCTGAGGCAGGAACTGGAGGATGTGGATGGTTCCTGCAAGCCATCTCTCCCCTGCTGCTGGGAAAATGAGTCCAGCGGAAAGCCAGAGTCCCCACATTGCCTGCAGGAAGGTCCCCAGCTCTCCCGGGTCTCATGGGTGTGGAGGCTGTGTACTACAGTGCCACCAAGCACCTGCCCCAGGGGCCAGCCCTCAAATTCTCACCTTAAAATTACCCTGTGGGAATGAGGCAGTGGTTTCTGACTGGGCTTTGAAGAGGCTTGTGTGAGGCAGTGGGGTGTAGTGGTTAAGGGGACAGGCTTGAGCTGGCTGCCAGGGCATGAAGCCTGGCTCCACCCTTACCGCTGTGTGACCCTGAACAAGTCAGCTAATTCCTCTTCGCCTCAATCTTGTCATCTGTAAAATGGGGGTATTAACAGTGCCTACTTCATAAGGCTATTATGAGGGTTACAGAGGTTAAAGTACACGAGGCATTTAGAAAAATATCGGGCACGTGTGAGGGTTTATTATTCCTCAGGGCTCACGGGGAGACGGGCAGGAGGTAAGTAGCTGAGCAGGTGTGGCTCTGGGAGCCCCACCCCTGCACTGATTGTCACAGTCTGGCTTCCATCTGTTTTACACCGTGCCCTGGGATGCTGCATATCATTTTGTTTATACAGAAGGTTTGTGGCTAAAAGAGGTTTGCAGCCATGATGCTGAGGCACTGATGGGAGGAGATCCTGGAGGCAGGTGCCCACCATGCCTGGGGGAGGGAGCGGGGAGCAAGGGCCACATGGAGGGCTGTGGTTAGGGAGCCTGAAGTCTAGAGACCCAACCCCAGCTTCGCTGACATCAGTCACTCTGTGCCCTGAAGTAGGCCCCACACAAGGCAGGCTCTGATGAGGGCGTACTGACCAGACCGCGAATGAGATTCACAGTTATGCAAGCCAGCGTGGCTGTGCGCATGTCCAGGTCACTGTGTCTGAGTCTCCATCACCAGAGCCCTGTAAGAACCAGGGTATCTGACCCTCTCAGCCATTTCCACAGGGCAGGTCTCACTCAGGGCAGTTGCAAGGACCCAGGTGTCTTCCCAGCTCTTCCTGGGGCAAAGCGTCGGGGGTGTCAGCAGGATCCCGGTCAGGGCTGAGTCACCCACCCCAGCACAGCCCCTGAGCAATCAGACCCATCGTGTCTGTGATCGTGAGTACCCGGTGACCACCGCTCATTGTTTCCAGCCTGGGGGAAGCAGCGGGTGGAGATGGGGCTGATAAGAGGAGCCGGGCGCTCAGTTCTGGGTGAAAGTCCCTGCTTGCTCTGCCTGACTCTTCCCATCACCCTCCTACTCCTGATGTCTGGGGTCTGACTCACTGGTTTAGGGGAAGGGGCTGGGGGCTGCTGAGTGTGTAGGGGTGGGGGTGAAGCGGCCTTGAGAGGTCATCTCATTCATCTCGGTCATCCCCCTGCTGGCGGTAGTGCACATAACACAACCAGTGGGAACATCTGTGTGTAGGTTTTCAACCATTTGGGAGGACGAAGGCTGATTTGATTTTGGCTGCACAGATAAGGCTGGGCAGAAAAGAATACAGTTGATGAGGCAGCTGGGAGAGGTGACTGGAATATGTTAGGGTCACTTTCATTGGAAAGGGCACTGAACTTGGATTCAGAAGATGGGGGCTCCAGTCCTGATTCTATCACTAGCAACTTCTCTGTGCCTCAGTTTTCTCATCTGTAAAATGAAGTTAGCATCTGTACCTCCAAGATCACCCATGTGAGATTTCCTTGACTTACCCTAGAGAGCTCTGGATACAGGGGTTAGTACAGTAAGGACACCTCTTTCATCCCTTAGGACAGACATCAGTATCACTGACTCCTTTCCACAGCTGGAGGAACAAACTCAGAGCAAAATGACAAGTCCAAGTCCCAGGCTGGGCATCTGTCACCAAACCCTTAGCCCCAGATGTCATTCAGCACCTAAACCAGTGGTGGCCCTGCCCACACCAGGCGCCACCTAATGGCCTTCTCTGTTCTAGCTGTGGGCTTAGCCCTGTCCTGAGGTCAGCACCCCAGCCCGCCCCTAGCCTCACCCTGACGGAGCTCCGCATGGGGCCCAGATCGTGGTTGTAGGCCTCCACTATCAGCACGTGGGATGAGTTCCGCTCCCGGTCCAGGGGCCGGGGCCCTCGCATCAGGAGCCCGTTGCTGACATGGATCCGGAAGTTGTTGCCATGGTTACCTGTGTGGAGGGACAGACTCCCTGGAACACCGGCCCTGCCCAGAAGTCTCCTGCTGTGCTGGCCTGCCATGGTTGGGGGCAGAAGTTCACCAGTCCCCTCCTTGTGAGGAGGCTGGGGGTCTTCTGGGACACGGAAGTCACAGTGGAGAGGAAGCTGGAGGACTCTGTGAGGGGGGACAGGGCAGACAGGCCATCCCCAATGCAGTTCACCTGCTCCAGGAAGGCCTGCAGCTCTTTCCTGAAAGCCGTCATCTTGGTGTTGATGGTCCCCAGCAGGTGGGGCTCCTGCTGGTCCCCCTCGCCCTGCTCCTACACCCACAGATGTGGGTAGTGTGAGGCCTTTTTAATATTTCAGAAGAATCTGGGGCACTCCAAAAAGAGGGACTGAAACCAAATTCTCCATGGGTGGTTGAATCCAGGATTTAGTGGACATCTCGGGGCTGGTCCAGCACTCATTCCCCCATCTTTTGGGCACAGCACCCTGATTTTCCTTTGGGGATCTACTCTCCTCTACTGTCAGTCCATAACATTTGTGGGCAGTGATTTGAGAAGTGGGAGGATCAGCACATTTTATTCTCTGGCCATAGCGATTGGATCAGGGATGGGCACCAGATTCTGGTTGGACCAATGAGACCCAGTGCCTGGGGAGCGTGCTGCTGGGGGCTGCCCTGGGCTCTGGGCCCTCTCTGTCAGGGCCATGGCTTTGGGAAGCTCTGCAGGACACCAGGACTTCAGGAACACAGCAATCAAAAGCCACTCTGGGGGCGCGGTGTCTCACACCTGTAATCCTAGCACTTTGGAAGGCTGAGATGGGTGGATCACGAGGTCAGGAGATCGAGGCCATCCTGGCTAACACGGTGAAACCCTGTCTCTACTAAAAGTACAAAAAATTACAGGCACGCGCCTGTAGTCCCAGCTACTCGGGAGGCTGAGGCAGGAGAATCCCTTGAACCCGGGAGGCAGAGGCTGCAGTAGGCCGAGATCACGCCACTGCACTCCAACCTGGGTGACAGAGGGAGACTCCATCTCAAAAACAAATAATCAAAAAAGCTGCCCCCTCACCCACCTGGTGTGAATAAGGAGAATGTCCCTGTTTCCTTCCTCTGGCCTCGCCCCATGTGTACAGCCCTGGGGGTTTTCTTGGCCTCATCTCCCAGACCCTTGGCAGCCTAGAGAAGCTCTGCCCTCCCTTGGGCAGGAGGGTTGCCCCCCATCCTAGGGCAGCCTACTTACCATGGAGGATGCGGTACCACACACGCCCAAACTCGCCCTCATCCGCGTCCGTGGCTTTCAGCTGCGGAAGAATGAGACACGAGTTACTTCTTGAATGCCACCCAGCAGGGAGAGAAGAGGTTTTTAGAGCTCCTTTCCTTCCCTTCACGCATCCCACCCCATCCTGCCAAAACCTGCGGTCTCCCATAGAGGCTGGGGCTGTGGGAGACAAGGGGACGTGTGTGTCTTTCTAATCCCCAAGAGGATGTCCGACCACTGATGGCCCCTGCGGCCCTGTCCAGGACCAGCTCTGCCCCTGATCCTCCTCCAGGTTCACAGGGAGGCTGGGGCAGAAGGTGAAAGATGGCACTGCAGCTCGCTGGGTCCAGACTCTCTCAGGCTGTCCCATCCCTCCACATTCCCTACCCGGCAGCCTTTCAGAGCCCAGGAGCCTCTCCCAGGGTGGCTGGACTGCATGGCTGCTTCTTGCCCGCATTTCCTTGGCCCAAAGTTATTCTGGCCACACTGGGTCCCAGCCGGCACTGTACACTGTAACGGTCACTTTGTGGAAGCCCAGGAGCCCTCCTCCCACACGATAGCTCCATGTTCATTCACACCCACAATCACCCCAGTCTAGCTTCAGATTGGCCCGGCTGGCGTGGCTGTGACTCAGGCTTATGTGTTTATGTGTTGCCTCTGGTGGGCTTGGGTGCGGGGGGGACATTGTTGTCACTCTGAGACACTGCCTAGTGCTCAGCCCTTTTTACAAGGAGTCCAGCCTCGAGGCTACTGGCAGAACCATAGCTGACCCCAACATGAGTCCTGTCAAGCCAATAACTCAATACCTGCTTTACCCACTGCCCACCCAAAATAAGTGGAGAACAAACACCCCCCAGGGCAGTGCAGGAAGAGGCTGGACCCTCCTATGACATGTCATCCTGTCAGATCTGTGGTGAATTGCTTTGTAAGGCCCGGGGCTCTCCCACTTCTTCTGGGTCTGCTCCTCCTTGTCTCACCACCTCTCACTTCAGCCCTGCGGTGTGCATGGGAGCTGCTATTTTCTTCCTGACCCTGCCAAGATGGTCAGAGGGGATTGGTCCAGGACTGGGTGCCTGATCAAAGCTGAACCAATCACATCCTTCTCTGGGATTGTTGACCTTGGGCCCAGAGAGATTGAGTCAGTCTTTCTAGCAGTAAAATGTGGGAATATCAACAGCCCCTCTCTTGCGTATCCCTGGGCCCCACTTCCCACCACTCTTTCCTCTTAACTGCCCTAGCACACTGGTCTCCTGGCTGTTTCTTGAACACCAAGCATGTGCTGGCCTCATGGCTTCTGCCCTGGCTGTTTCCTGGCAAGCTCTCCCTCCAGATATTTGCATGTTCATGCCCTCATCTCCTTCAGGTCTTTGTTCAAATATCTTCTCCTAAGACCCTCCCTGAGCACTGCATATGAAATTATAGCCCCCACTCCAATGTCCTGGCGTTCCCTACCCCTGGTCACCCTCTGATACATGCTATCTTTGTTTATTGCCTATATCCCCACAGGAAGAAAGGGCTTTGTGCACTGCGATATCCCTGGTCTCTGGAACAACAATCCTGGCACACAGTAGGGTCAAATATGTGAACGACTTAGAAGCAGAGCTCCAGGGAGAGGAACTAGGCTGACACTCAGTGAGCACGAATGCAGGACACATACAACATTCAGCCCTGGTTTGCATCCCTGGGCCCAGTTATTCCAGGAGCCCATCTGTGCCTTGCTCCCTGTTTGATTTTTCCTTTGATCCTGTAGGGTATACCAGTATTGCTACAGTACACTTCTCCTTCTGCCTAGATTATTATTATTTTTTTTGTAGAGACAGGGTCTTGCTATATTGCCCAGGCTGGTCTTGAACTCCTGAGCTCAAGCAATCCTCCCGCCTTGGCTTCCCAAAGTGCTGGGATTACAGGCATAAGCCACCATGTCTGGCCCTGCCTAAGATAATATAGAATGAATTTTCTTTCTTGCCACCCGAAGCCCTAATGTAGGCTTTCCTATCGTTGCTCACTGGACAAACCTGCAGAGAAGATGGGGATGGGTTCCTGCTAGCAAAGATCAAGAAAGCAGTGAGGGTGGGATTGGCTGAAGGTTTCCAAAGGAGGGAGCTGGGTTTGGAAGGATGGAGGAAACCTGGCTTAGCAGAGAAGGTTGGGAAGAACATTTGTGCTGGGCAACAGTGTGAGCCGAAGTAGAGGCAGCTGGGGAGGCTGGTGAAGGAACTAGGACCCCAGTCTGGAGTGAAGGGCTCATGCAGGGACAGTAGAGGGCTGTGGTTGGAAGAGTGGAATGACAGCCTCAATCAGCAGCACTGATGCCCTGGAACCTCCACAGGACAGGGAGTATAGACCTGGTGGTATGAAGGGAGAGCAAGGAGCCTGCAGCAGGTGCTGGCCTCGATGCACATCCAGGCACTGAGGTAAGCGTGTCTAAGGATTCTGATGAGTATGTTGATGGTGGGGAGGAGGACGAGCACACTGAAGCAAAAAGAACAAGGGCTCTGGGTCAGGCACACCCAAGCATGAATTTAGGTTTTGTCACTTACTCTCTATGGCACCATGGATAAGTACTTTAGCCCCCTTGAGCCTCAGTTTCCTCATCTCTAGACTGAGCACAATGATGACCAGCCTTGCAGGGTTGAGGGGAAGATCAGAAGTCATCCTGCAAAGCATCCTGGCTGGTGCCTAGCATGGGGATGTGTGGTGAAGGTCGACATGAGTGACGCCACCTTCTCCAGAGAGCCCTCTTGATTTATGCCGGGGATGGCTGGATTGCCCCTTGCCATGCAGTTCTTTCTCTCTCCATTCCCTGAGAAACCTTAGGAGGTGGCAGGTGGAGGGATGCAACGGGGTGCTTCAGTTGTCCAGATCTGGAAGGGCTCAGGATGGGGAGGAGAGCCACGTTGCCCAGAGCATGCCCTTGCATGCCTATCCATGGTGAGATTTCCTTGATGCCTCCCTGCTCCAGCAGCCTGCGGCACCCTGGAAGCTTTGTCTTCTGCCATCTCAGGAGGAATGGGGGCCACAGATGAAGTGTTCGGTTGGTTTCAGAAGAGGAAGTTAAGGAAAATGAAGGCAGAGAATGCTGTGATGGAAGGTGCAGGAATCCCAGTGGGGACTCTGGGCATTGGAAACACCTTTGGGCCGGATGCTTTGCCTACCCTGGATGCCTACTGCCCACACCTGCCCACCCAGCACAGGGAAAACACCAAGTCCCCCACCAATCACTTGCTGGGTGCCCCTGGGCAGGTCACACCTCTCTGGGCCTCAGTTAGGTCATCTGAGAGAAGAGGGGGGCGCTCTTCTCTCAGAAGAGGAGTTAGATGACCCCTGAGGACCTCTCCAGCTTTAACAGTCCATAGGAAATCTCCTGTCCATCTTGGGGTTGGCAGACAGTGCCTCTTTTTGTGGGCAAGGGCAGGAGGGAAGAGCTAAAAACCAGAAACTGGGGCTCCAAAAAAGGGAATGGGTCCGAGGCTCAGGTCTTGGACAGGGCCATGACTCCTGTCTTGAGTTGCATTTCTGGGAGCTTGGAGGTCCCTGGTGGGGAAGCTGCCAAAGACTTGGGCTCCAAAGCAGGCGGCTGGTTGCCAGGGAAGCTCTGGCTTCCGGGGAGAAAGAAGGCTGGGGGAGGGAAGTGTGTGTGTGTGTGTGTGTGTGTGTGTGTGTGTGTGTGTGTGTGTGTGTGTGTGTGGTTTGGAAAGAGCCTCCAGTGGAGGTCTCCCGTGGCCCACCCGCACTGTGGGGAGCATGGCCTTGGAAGTCCGTCAGTCCTGTGCTTTCTGCCCTGGGATCCCCCTGACCTTTGAAGATGCCCCTCACCCCTCGCTTCTGTAACCAGACACCTTCAAAGGGAAGGTGCTCTTCTAGAAGCCGAGGGAAAAGCCTGGAAGGAGCGGGGCCCAGGGACGCTGCAGGAGGGGCCTCAGGGGCTGCCAGGGTCCAACACTCCCTGCTCCCCTCCCGCCATGGCTTGTAGCCCCTCTCCAGGGTAACCTGGTGGCTGGCAGGCACTGAATAGCGACCCGCTGGCTGCCGCCGACCATACCATTCAAACTTCCAACAGGGGAAGGTGAGCGCCATGGGGCCGCAGAGGCAGTAAAACCCTCCCCCGCGTCTCCCCAGAGTCTTCCACCCCTGAGAGGGCTCCAAGGAGACAGGCTGGAGCGAGGCGGTGGGAAGGCCGGGGGGCATCCCAGAGTCTCTGGACAGCTCCCCTCTCCCTCTTCCCAACCCAGTTGCCATCCCTACTCCCTTAGCTATCCCCTCCCCCAAGGCAGGGCCCGAAGTCTTCTAGACAAAGCCAGGTCCAGCTGGGGAGTGACGGGGAGGCCACTCTGCTGGCCAGGCTGACCGAGGGCTGCAGGGCACAGCAGAGCCTGGCAGGGCTGGGGTCACAGGCACTGCCCAGGGCTCCTCGGGCCTCCCTTCCACAGCTGAGAAGACCTCTCCACGGAGCTCGAGCTCGGGACGGCTGGGGTCTGGCTCTGAGGTCAGTGCTTGGGGGACTGCAGGAGAAGGCTTGGAGAGGGAAGTGTGGTGGAGACCCTTGCTGGGGGACTCCTGGGAGAATGTGAGGGTGTGTTCAGACCTAGGCAGTCCTCTGGTTCTGTAGAGAGGGAAAACAAGGCCCAATAAGGGGTAGGGACTAGCCCGAGGCCACACAGCAGTCTTCTCTGCCCACAGCAGCTCCTGCTCTGTGGAGCTCCAAGGGAAGAGGAGGGTCCTAGACTGAGCTTGCAGAAATATGTCCAGAGCAGGGCCCGCTGGTCCACCCTGGCCCCAGTGGGAAGGGAGTGGCTTCATCTGCCCTCCAGATGATTCCTGGCCTTGGTCCGGGCAAGGCGTCCTCTCCCAGTACTAGCTGGCCTTTGCTGGTTGGTCAGTAGCAGGTGTCAAGGGGCCTGGCAGCTGGACTCGCCTCATGCTCCGGGAAGGGTGTCGTGTTGTTTTCAAGCACTTAGGAATCTCTCATTGCCACAGGAACTACTCAGATGCTAATTACAACTCCACTTATTTTTTTTATTTTTTATTTTTTTGAGACAGAGTGTTGCTCTGTCACTGAGGCTGTAGTGCAGTGGCATGATTCTAGCTCACCGTAGCCTCAAACTTTTGGGCTCAAATGATCCTTCTGCCTCAGCCTCCTGAGTAGTTGGGGCCACAGGCACATACTACAACACCTGGCTAATTAAAAAAACTTTTTTTTTTTTTTCAGAAATGAAGTCTTACTATGTTGCCCAGGCTGTTCTCAAACTCCTGGGCTCAAGTGATCCTCCTGCCTTGGCCTCCCAAGTGCTGGGATTACAGGCGTGAGCCAACACGCCTGGCCTCACTTATTTTTTTAATTAAAGCAGGTCCCAAGGCCTGAAGCCTGGATCCTCTTTGCTAGCCCAACAGGGTCTCCAGATTCCTTTGAAGGCCTTGAAATAACATTAGAACTAGTAGGATTGAGGCATCTCCCATTTCAGACTGCCCTTTTCTTACTCCCGGCCAAGCATCGTCCAGGGTAGGAGAGAGGGATGGTTGATTTTCTCCCCACGGGAATGAGCGGTGGGCACACCCCATCCCTCCTCCCTGCTCAGACTCAAGGAAAGGCCAATCCATGAACAGCTGCCCAGCCAGAGTGCTCTCTAGGGCTGATGCAGCAAAGGCGGAGGCCCTGGGCAGCTAGACGGGCATCACACTTTCCAGCTGGGAGCTGGGAGGGGTCGTTTTCTGCCTGGAAGTGCTGGGAGGGGTGGTGATGGGGAGTGGGTGGGAGGTGGGGTGCTCTGCATGCCCTCAGTCGGCTGGGTGCGGGGAGCCAGGAGTGAGGTCCTGCGGCTGCTGGTGAGTGCCTGGGGTAGGGACAGGAGTCCCTCGGGTGGGGGACTAGGTGGCCCACTCCCGTCCCCACTACCTGTGGCAGGGTTTCTCTGAGCATGACCTGACGCCTTTCCTCCTCCTGAGCTTCCGTGCTAGAAACTCAACTGTTATCTAAGCTGCAAGCTGGGAAGGAGGAAAATCTGCTATCCCCCACCCTCATGAAAAGGAAAGACCCCAAGGTTAAAGGGAAATCACGACTTTTTATCAGACCCCCTGGGATTGCTTGTCCACGTCAGTAGAATTTAAAGATCACACATGCTGACCTGCAAGCTGGACGTCCTCTGCTTATATGTTTGGTTTGGCCTGTGTAGTGTTTCAAATATTTGAAAATTCATTTCACATTATTTTGAAATCAAGTTTATTTGGCTTTTGCTCTGTTCTCCCCCACCCCACCTCTCTTCTTTCTTGCCTTCAACAAATTTGAATTAGCTGCCAACATTTAAATGTCTAGAATGTTTGCCTTTAAAAAAATCCAGATTTCTGGCTTCTCTTGGGAAATTGACAGAGCTGACCACACTGGGCCTGCACTCCGGCACTGACACCATCATTCTGGGCTGAGGCCCCTCCACTTCCTTGAGAGGGCCCAGCCAGTGCTCTCCAGGTGGCCCTGCTCATCTGTACCCTCTGGTCATGCGTTATCTCCTGGCCAGGATCTGCGAGCATTTTTATTACAACCCCAGACATATTGAGCCAAAAGCTCAGCCTGGTTTTCCATCGACAAGGACCGTCTGCTGCACTGCGTCTAATGGGATGATCTTCAGTGGGAACGGAAATGCCCTGTCAGGTGCATGATGTCCCTGGGGGGGTTTCCAGCCCCCCTGTCAACTCCTTGTGGGTTTATTTCCCACCTGTTCCCAGAACAGCTCACTGAGCTCAGAAAGGGCTGGGGGCCAGAGGGGTGGCAAGGCCATGGGGCCAGGAGTCAGGAGATCTGCTTCTGGCCTTTACTTGGCCATTGGCTCACAATGTGGCCTTGGCCTTCCCACCACCAAGCTGCCCCACCCCACCCTGCTGTGACCCACAATGCAGCCAGCCAAGCCTTCCCAAGCAGTGAGCTCTGGCTTGTCACTCCCCACCTCTAAAACCTTCACTGGCTCCCTAATGCCAAATCCCCTCTTTGGACCTCAGTTTCCCACCTGTCATGGGAGCAAGTTGGACTGCATGGGGAAGCAGCCACAGGAATCCCCACGGGGCCAGGCGGGTGAAATAAGGTGTGTGGTGGGCCTGTGGGGGAGGGTGGGGAGCTGGAGGTCAGTGTCCTGTCTACAGGGGGCAGCGGCTGCTCAGCCCCAGACACAGGGATGAGGCAGGAACATGGGCCAATGCCAGTGGTGAAATTCTGACATTTCAAGAGAATTCAGGCACCCATATATTTTTGTGAAATCTGTTATTATTTTGAAAATATCCACAACTAAATTGATAAAAACACGGCAAGGACCCAACTAAACACACCCGTGGGCCCCCAGTTTGCAGCTTTGGTATTAGATAACTGCTAGGGACCCTGGCAGCTGCGGCCTCTTACCATCTATAACTTGCTCTTGGCCACAGAACAAGTTATTGACGGAGTTGGTCTTAAGTTTCCAGGCCTAAGACCCTGTGATGATTCGTGAGGTTTGATTTGAAAATGCAGACAGGCACCGCCCTCTTGTCTCTGTGGCAGATGGGCAGGGGGTGGAGCAGGAAGAGGGCCTGAGCTTGGGCCCAGCTCCATCACTGCTCAGCTATGTGTGCACTTAGACTTGTCATGTCTCTGGACCTCGCTGTCCTAACCTGTGATGTGGCCATGACACTGTCCAGTTTAACAGTGCCTCACCCCCGTCCATGTTCCCTAGGTCAGTCTTCCCCGCACCTGCTGCCCTGTGTCCAGCTGATCTGCCTTTGAGCTTCTGTCTTGTTGCTGTTGCAGGAGCCATGAGCACAGAGGGCCCCAGCCTCGCCGGCTCCCCAGCCAACAGCCCCCTCGCCTTTCTCTCAGTTCCCATCACTCCCGGGACCCTTGCAGAGGCAACCGACCCCCTCCCCATGCTCATTGCCCTGGCCTGCATCTTCCTCCTGCTGGCCACCTGTCTGCTGTTCATGATGCTCTGCAAGCCGGCCGCGCTGGACCCGAGGCGCCGCAGGGCTCGCGAGTGCATGCCCCACCACCCCGGGAGCCCCAGTGAGCCCCAGCTCCGGCTCTGGAAGCGCCTGGGCTCCCTGCGCCTCTCCCTGCACAGCTTCCGCCGTGGCCGGCCCACCGTCCCTCGACAGCCCCTTCCGAGCCCCGACGACAACCGCGGCCACTGTGACTACACGGAATCTACTAAGATGTGATGGGGCGTCCACAAACATGCCCCCACATCCCCCTAGGTCTACCTGTAGATCCTCCTGCTTCAGAGACCGGTGCTGCAGGCTGCAGGAAGACAGTGGCCCAAGCAGCCTGGGACACACACTCACCCCCAGAAGCTCCTTGCACGCCCAGGCCAGTGCCCTTTCCCAAAGATGATCCTCAGAAGAGCACCTTCCTCTCTGCAGACCCCCTAGCTGCTGCTTGATGAAAGACTTCTGGTCAAGAGATGTGCACTCGTGGTCATCTAGGCCTTCGGCCTGAGGCTCCACAGGGTACAACCTGGGGCTCGTAACCACCTCCTAGAAGCAGCACCCTCGCTCGCCACAGAAGCCTTGCCCTCCAGGTGCCAAAGCCCAGCTTGGAGAAGTTGCCAAATGGCAAAGGTTCCCTTTAGCCAAGTGAAATGCTCAGCCTACACCGGGGCCAAGACACTGTCCTGTCATCTGTGCTGGCCCAGCGCTGGCGCAAAACCTCAGGGCTCCCTTCCTTGGGTTTCCTGGGTGCTGCCAGCATCTGCCTGGTGCCCCGTGGGAGCAGCTGCCTCCCTCCTGGTGGAACAGATGCCTGGGTGCCGGCTAGGAGGAGGAGCAAGCAGGGTTCTCCAAGCATGGTCTTGGCAGCTGTCTTGGTGGCCCCTCTTCAGGGCACCCACGTTGGGATCAATCAGGAAGGGATTGAGGATGATCAAGGAGGCTCCCTTCAGAGGCCAGGGTGGGTGCTGTGACAGAGTGGCAAGAGGCAGGGCATTTCCAGCAGCTGGAGGTGATGCCACCTGGGCTCGGAGGAGGACAGCTCACAGCAGCTCCACACCTCACCCAGGGAAAGCGGCAGCCTCCCCGAGGGTGGGATGGTCCAGACCTCTCCAGGACAGCTGTGGGGTCCCAGGTCTGGCCCACACTAGGGATGCTATCTGTGGTTTTGGTGAGTGCTTTGCTGAAGACCTGTCAAAGCAGTCCCACCCCAGGATGGGTTTCTCAGAATCCCAAACCCTTGACCTCTCCCCACAATGCCAGGGTTAAACACTGGTCAGGTCCCAAATTTGAAGGGTGGGCAGAGGGAGGACCTGGGTTGCCCAGTTCCTGTCCCAATCAGCTGGCCAGGATCCTACCACAAAGCTGCCCCACCCCCATCCTGCTGTGACCCACAGTGCAGCCAGCCAAGTCTCCCCAAGGAGTGAGCTCTGGCTTGCCACTCCCCAGCTCCAAAACCTTCACTGGCTCCCTAATGCCAAATGGATATAGCCAAAGCTCCTCAGCGCAGTGTGCAGTGCCCTCTGGGAGCTGGCTCCAATTAATCTTTCTAGCCTCATCTTGATCCAAAACTCCAGGAAAACTGAAAGATCTGTCACCCACTAACTGTGGCTTATGCTTCACACACACCCACTCTGTGAAGCCCTCCTGCCTGGAGCCGCCCCTACTGTCTCCTACTTCTCTTGGAGAGGACAAGGAACATTCTCTTGGCAGCATGGGTCCTTTTTGTCTATGTCTTCCCTTTCCTACCAGCTTGGGAGCTTGCAGAGGGCCAGGCTATCCAGCCCCTTACTTTGACTCCCCAATTCTGTGCACAGAAGTATGAGGCTTCTGTGTACAGAGTGAAGAGTGGCCCAGCCTTGGGGTGTCCCCACCCTCTGAGGCAGGAGTCCTGGTGGGAGCCGGCACAACACAGAGCCTCATCTTCCCTCAGATGACCCTAGAAAGATTTCTCTCCAAGCAGGCCCTATTGGAGAAGCCCACTGTCCCCTCCTTCCTAGTCAATCTGATCTCAAAAAGTGAGTCCGGCTTCACAAGAAACTTACCGAGAGGACCTTGGAGAAGTCATCCTGAGACCCTGCATTTCTCCCTGAGAAATGGGAGAACTCAGGGCTGCCCTATATTAACTCGCTGGCTCTAGGATTTCAGTAAGAGTAGCATTGTGTAAATAGAAACCAAGTCTTTGGGTTTAGAAAGAGGGGCAGGCCTCCTCCCTAAGGGTTTTGTTCCTTGCTCCCTTCCGGCTCAGTGACCTCTTCCTGGTTTGCTTCCCCTGGGGCCTCCTTGCACATCCTAGGCTGGATTCAGCCTGTAGCCATCCACCTCACCAGCAGGCCCTGCTGGCCACTAGGCACTGTCTTCCCGGAGGTGGGGGTGGGGGGTGAGGCTGCCCTGAGGCCTGAAGAAGGAAAAGTCCAGGAGGGGGAGGGCTCTCAATTGGGTTTCAGGCACCAGGCCACGGGGGTATGCTCCAAGTCCTCACAAGCTGAGGCCCTGATTGAGAGAACCCTCTTCTTCCTCCTTCTGGAGCTAGCCACTACACTCTCGCAAATCCCCAGGGCTTTCTGGGCTTTCTGTGTTTCTGGGAGTCAGCTCCCTGCTCCCCAGCCCTTTCCTGCCCGCCTCCTGGTCCCGATGCAGGGAGGGGAGCATTGCCAGCCTCCCACGCTTCTGTCCCTCCCAAGCCTGGGAGCCTGCCCCAGTGGGCAGGCCCAGATTCGCTGTTTGGCTCAGCCTCTGAGTTGGAAACCCCATAGTTGGTAAAGAGACTCATTCATTTCGGGCCTCCCTCCCCACCCAGCAACTGAGGCCTTTGGGCAGAAGTGGGGGTGTGCACCCAAATCGTTTTCAGGGTCCTCCCCTCTCTCCCCCTGAGCCTTGGAGCTGTTGCGCCTGCTCCCTGGGCAAAGGAGCCCTTTCTTCTTGTGCCTGTTTACTTCCCAAGAGGGGAGCCTCGGCCAAGGGCTCTGTGAAAGCAGCTCTGTTCTGGGCCTTGCTGGGCCCTGGCTCTCTTCTCAACTCCTTTCCGGGAAATTGTGACATCTCCTTCTCCCCCCTACTCTGAAAGGTCCTTCTGGGTGGGGCGGGAGATAGGCAGGGGGAGGCCAAGTCTTCCTTCTGTTTGTGGGGAGCCAGAGCCCTATCCTCAGCTCTGCAACCTGGGGGCCCACACTCCCTGGGATGGGAGAGGGCCTGGGTTCCCCTTTCCCCACAGCACCTTCCAGAGCAGCAGACCCACCCTGGGCCCCCACCTGCTTCCGCCTCCGGTGCCACTGAGCATGTGCCCTCAGGGCCGTGTGCGGCCCCGCCTCCCCCAGCCCACCACCTGCCCCAGAGGCCACGGGCCACCTGCCTGCACGATGCTGTGGCCTTCGGGGATGTCCTCGGGGATGCTGGCCTCATAGCTGCTCTGCAGAAAGATGGGCCGGTTGTCATTCACATCCAGGACAGTGACGAACACGGTGGCTGTGCCCGTGTGCCGCTTCCCTACAGGGCCGTTGTCTGTGGGAGTTGAAGGAAGACAGGTGTTAGCAGCTGCCTGAGAGGGGGGCACACTTCCTGCAACTTTGCACACTCCCGGGCACCAGCCAGAGAGATGCCCTGTTCCGCCCCATCTGCCCTAGCCTTTGCAAGGGGTGACTTCCTTTTTAGCTTAGGAATAACACTAACAGTATCTAATACTTAGATAACACCACCTGCCAGCCATTCTTCTAATCCATTCAGTCTTCGCAGCAACCCCATGAAGCAGGCACTTTACTGTCATCCCCATTTTACAGAGGAGGTAACTGAGGCACTCAAGTGGATTGAATGATGGCTCCCAAAAAAGACAGACCCATGTTAAACCCCTGGGAACCTGTGAAGGTTAATTTCTTTAGGAAAAGGGCCTTTGAAAATGTAATTACGTTAAGAATCTTGAGAAGTGATCATCCTGGGTGAGCTGGGTGGCCCATAAACCCAATGGCAAGTGTCCTTATAAGAGAAAGGCAGAGGGACACTTGAGATAGAGAGGAGGAGGCCACATGCAGATGGAGGCAGAGGCTGGAGTTATGCTGCCACAAGCCACCGAATGCCTAGCGACTCCAGAAACTGGGACAGTCAAGGACTGATTCTCTCTAGAGCCTTTGGAGGAAGCGTGACCCTGCCAACACCTTAATTTCTAACTTCTGGCCTCGAGAACCGGGAGAGAATACACTTCTGCTGTTTTAAGTTTGTGGTAGTTTGTCGTGGCAAATTTAGGATGCAGATACAGGTACTAAGAGCAAAAAGCCAACTGCTGTCAGGGATTGGCGGGTATAGCACCTGGGTCAAACACCTGGTGTTTGACCCGCTCGAGGGGCAGCTATCCTCCACTCCAGTCCACAGCGGACAGGCAGAATGCGGGCCCAAGGACACCAGATCTTCTGATTTCTCATGAGAAATTGAACATCTGAGCTTTTAAATAAAATCTCCTGATCTTTAAATGTTCACAACTAATGGTCATTCTTTATAAAATATTGGATAGGTCAAACAAACATCCCCTCTGCATTCAGGGACACGGGCTTTGCTTGGGATCTAAGCCTAAGGTCCCCGGAGACTCTGTCCCTCCAGTTCCCACAGGACCCTCCCAGGGCTGGGAGGTGGTGAGGATGGGGCACTGACTCAGCCCCAGGGCAGCTCTTGTGTTGTCCTCCCTGGAGGAAGGAGCTTGTAACCAGCGCTGCACATCCAGGCAAGAGTGGTCACCCCAGGGGGTGGTGCAGACAGCTGGAGTAGCCTGGAGACCTAGGGTGAATCCATCCTTCTTCCCCATGCCAGCTGACCATACGTGGCAGTGCTGTTGCTCACTGGAGGTAGGTCTTCTCACCCTCCAAAGCTCCTCTCCAGACCAACCTCCCACCACCCTTGGGGGCTGGCTTATTGCTCTGGCTGGGATTGGTGTGTGTGTGGGAGGCTCCCTAGAAGGCTGGCGGAAGCCCTCTCCTCCTGCCAGCCAATGCCCAAAGTGAAGGCTGGACTCAGGGGTGATAACAAGTCTCCAGAGGGTGGGCGGCCATTCCAGGAGGGGAGGAGAGCAGGGCAGAGGGCAGAGGCATCTGGGCATGGGCAGGCTGGGAAGGGACTGATGGTTGGAGAGAGTGAGGCCCAGAGAATTCATTCCCTTCCTACTCAGCTCACTGCAAACTTCCTGGGAGGACCAGGGGCACCCGGCGGCACAGGTCTCATCATACCACTCTTCCCCTCTGGGGCCCTCAAGGGCTCCCTGCTGCCCAGAGACCAAAGACCAAACTTCTTGGCCAATGTTTAGGCCTCCACACATGGCCCTACCTGACCACAGCCTCCCCTTCCCCAGTGTGGGCCACTCCATGGGCCAGCTGCGGCGCATGCACGTGTGCTTGTGCACACAGGGCGCTTTCCCACCTCCAGGCCCTTGCATGGGCTGGTGCCTCTGCCTGAAATGCCCTCCCTGCTTCTTCATGTACTGAAACCTTATGTGGCCTCCAAGGCTGCAGTGGGCACCCCTTGTTTCTGTCCATCAGCACTGCCCTGTGCTCCCCTGGGAAGGCCATGTCCTGAATGTCCCCCTGTGGACCCTCCCTTCCAGGTTCTGAGGCCTGGGATGCTGGGTAGGTGGGACTGCCCCAGCTCCACAGATGCGCATGTGACTTAGGCCTAAGTAACCAGCACATCTCACTTCCCTGGCTACAGTGAGGGGCTCAGGAATGGGCACTGGGGCAGAATGGATCTATCTAGAGCTGATCTAAGGGCTTCTGACAGGGAGGGGAAACAGACAAGTGCTGTCATCCATGCTGCTGCACTTGAACCTGAGAATGTGTACAGGTGAGGCTAGGGCAATGACCTGCCCCCATGTGAGCTGAAGAATAAAGCCAACTGATATGGTTTGGCTCTGCGTCCCCACCCAGATCATCTTGAATTATATTCCCATAATTTCCACATGTTGTCGGAGGGAGCCAGTGGGAGATCATTGAATCATGGGGGTATTTTCTCCTATACTGTTCTCGTGGTAGTAAATAAGTCTCATGAGATCTGATGGTTTTATCAGGGGTTTCTACTTTTGCATCTTCCTCATTCTCTCTTTGCCTGCTACCATCCATGTAAGACGGGACTTGCTCCTCCTTGTCTTCTGCCATGATTGTCAGGCCTCCCCAGCCACGTGGAACTGTAAAGTCCCATTAAACCCTTTTTCCTGTATAAATTACCCAGTCTGGGGTACGTCTTTATCAGCAGTGTGAAAACAGACTAATACATCAACACACAGGAGGCAGCGCCAGCCAGTGCAGAGACTGAAGCCTGAGGTGTCACCTGAGCCCTGAATCCAGTCATACCGGGAGTTACATCTCCCAGCGGACTGGTTAAGTGAGCCCATATTGCTGAAGTCAGTTTATTTTATTTTAAATTTTGCAACTGAAAGGGTCCTAACTCACTCAAAGGCACTCCCAGATGCCGAGTCCTGAAGGAAGCCTCCTGTGACCTCTCCGCCTCCGTGTTTGCACCACTGCCCGATACTCTTATGTCATCCTTTTCCCTTCCTGCTGGCTTGCCTGGATTTGCAGCAATTTGTCTACATGTGGGTCTCTCATGTAGCTCCCACCTTACCATCCTAGCGTCTTGCATGTGGCACCGCGCAATGAGCCTCATGCCCGGCAAGTGCTCAGTAATGTTTGGTGAGTGTCTGGTGGCCCTTTCTCCACTGGCATCTGGGCAGAGTTCAGCCTTTAGCAAAAGGCCGGCTCCTGGGAGGCACCCTGTGTGAACTCTGCCCAGATCACTGTGTTGGTGGGTGCAGGACTGGTGCATACCGATGGCCTCCAGGATGAGCATGTAGGCGGCTGTGGTCTCCCGGTCCAGGCCCACCACAGTTCTCACAACGGCATCGCGGTAACCCACGCTGAACTTCCCATCCACGTTGCCACCTGTGGGTAAAGGAGAGGAAGCTTCCGGCTGGGAAACAGAGCTCCCGGCCAGGGGAAGCAGGGACTCTCTGCTCCTGAGCTGGGACCCGCGATGGTGAGTCCAGGAGTGGGAGGCTGTGCTGCCGATTCAGCCCTGCCTGAGGTGCTCCGATGCCGGTGCAGCTTGGGTGGGCTCAGTGGGGGCGCCAGATGCCTGGAATTAGTTCCTAACCTTCACGAAGCACCTCCTGTTTACAGGTACTTCATGCAGACCATTTCATTTAGCCTCTACTTCACAGAGGAGAACCCCTCACTCAGTGATGTGCCTGTGCCACTCTGGGTTTCTCCGTGCGTGAGTCCCTGGGCGTAACCTTCACCCCTCCTCTCCCTGCCTGTCCTGCAGAAGCGTCTGAGCAGCTAACCTGCATAGGGGCTTGTATATGTTGCTGAGAACTCTGGGGTTGGCTGAGCATCCCCCAGGCCCCTCATCTCGGAGGTGAGATGGGCTGAGGAGCGAAGCTTCCTGAGTGGGGACATGGAGGCTCCACAGAGGGAGGAGTCAAGGCAGGTGTACAGGAGACAGGGATTACTGAGTCTCCTTGAGTTCTGGGACAGGTAGGAAGTGTGAGGGTCTCCTCTTGCGGTGGACGGGAGTCAGGAAGGAACTACCAGAACAGCTTGGAGACCCCTCCTCTGCCAGCTGGCGAGCAGTGTGGTGTTCTGGGCAGCAGAGGGCGCCATGGCACCAGCTTTGTGGTGAGCTCGGGCAGTACTGGGCTCAGCTCCTTGCAGAGTGCGCACTGAAAATCCGGGAGGGCTCTGGGCAGGTCAGCGGGAGCCCACCACTTTGGGGTGCTGAAGAGTCATCCTGCAGGCTGCCAGGTGCTCCCCTGTTCTTGCTGGTTTGCCCCTAGGGAAAGCCTCCTGACCCCCAAACCTCCAGTGCTCCCCAGTGTCTGAAGTACCATCTGCAAGGGACACACTCTGACTCCCAGGGAGCCCAGGGCAGAACCAGGACGTAAATAGTGTGGGCAGTGGAGCCACGGAGCTGGTGCCATGTGAGGGGTCTTGGTAACTAAGCCCTCCCTAGGGCCAACTTGAGGGCCAGACTAAGGAGTGGGCCTGAGGGTGCTGGGCCCCTTCAGGGAGGTGAGGGAAGAAAGGGAAGGCTGAGGGCTGGGAGGTCACGTTGGCCGCAGCAAAGCCACAGATGGGCTGTGAACTGGGCTTCCTTGCTTCACGGGGAGGCATTGGGGGGGCTGGTGTGTGCCCTGCTCGTGTGTACAGGCACACATATGCAGAGGCAACATGTGTGTTGGTAGGCAGGTCATGGACAGAGAGAAGACTGAGCCAGTAAAAGGGCCAAAGTGGGTTGAGGAATGGGGAAGATGGCACCCCCATGTGTCCCAGCATCTTTCATGTGTCAGGGAGACTGAGAAGCTGTGTTTTCATCCAGGAATGGCAAATCCATGGCATGCGCACCACCACCTACCAATCCTACCACTGTGGCAGACATCACTAATCCATTGCAGCTCACTTTCCTCTGTGAGCCAGGACATGGCCTCATCATCTGTGGCCACGGCTCTGCAGACAACAGCCAGACAACATTTTCGAGCTAAAACCATTTCATTTAGGGAGATCAAAACCATCTGCCTCTAAACAGATGGGAATTCTCAACAGGTCCCCAAGGAAGGATGAGGCCACATTCTTCCAGTCACTGCTCTGTCACTCAGACTTGGGGCGGGGAGTGGGGCTCAGGGCTCCTCCCTAGGAATCATGGAGCCTTACCTCCCTCTAGAATGAACCTTGGTAGATGCTCCCCATCCCTGCAACCAACAGGTTCAGGAGGTCCCCAGGGAGCCAGTCCAGAGTGATTCAGCTGCAAAGCCCTTGGGAAGAGCCAGGAGCAAATCTTCGGGAGGCACCACCAGGGGCTAAAGCCCAACGGTAGAGCCCTGACCTCTATTCCACTCTCACCTGCCCCCGCCTAGTCTGGCTGTCTATCTGGGAGGGGTGGGGGCAGGGCCCCAGGAGGCCTGCACAGGTGGTCGGAGGCGGGGGCAGCACCTGTGATGAAGTAGCTGAGCTCGGCATTGAGGCCCACGTCGTTGTCTGTGCAGTTCAGCCAGACCACCCGGAACTCGCGCGGCACGTCCTCGGACACGGACACATTGTACACGGCCGGGAAGAAGGTGGGCGTCTCGTCGTTCACATCCAGCACTGCAGGGCAGAATGGGCGCCGGGGCTAGGTCTGGCTTCTGTTGCAGACGACCCAGCTCCAGAGCAGCGTCTCCAGCCCCAGACCAAGTAGGGAACGAATTCCCAAGGGAGTCACAGGCTCCAAGTGGCATCTGTGTCAACACCTCCTGGCCATGAGCCCAGGGCCCCCCATGCCCACCGGGGCCAGGACCAAGCCCACCAGTGCTCCAGACCCTCCCACTGTCCCTGTGCCCTGGGGGATTATTGCTGCTCAGCTGTCAAAGGGAAGAGAGAAAACCTTAGAACCTCTCTCCAGTATGCGCCTAACAATGACCATGACAACACGGACAATCATGACAACGATGACGACAGTGACCATTTACGAACTTGTCCAGCGTGCCAAGCCCATGCTGAGTGCTTCCCGTGCAGGACCACATGCAGCCCTCTGAGCATCCTAGGAGGCGGGCATTATTAGACACACTGTGGAGCTGAGGAAGCGGGAGCTCAGAGCAGCTGAGTGACTTGTCCAAAGTCACACAGTGGCAGAGTGGAGGGCTGGAGCCTCAAGGTCTACCCTCAGTATGCAATGGAGTTTCAGCAAAGGGAGCTCACTTTGAAAATCCCACCCCCCGAAATAAGGTTTAATTTCCCTTACAGATGTGTTTATTCCACTCTGCATGCTAGGCCCCTATTCCTCAGGCAGATGGGGCTTGGACAACCTTCTTAGCGAAGTGATCCCCACCCCACTTGGGTTCCTCTAAGTGGTATCACCAGGAGAGATCCTGGGCCCATTTGATATTACAGCTTCTGCTGAGTCTTGGAGAAAGGCCCTCCAGGGGTCCTCTCTTAAAGCTGGGACATATTCCCTGTCCATCATCGGCCAATAAGGGGGTCCTGAAACTGGCACCAGAAACCCACAGGCAAGCTTCGGACCGATGGGAGAGAGAATGTCGTGCTCTCTGAAATCCTCACCATCTTAGGTCTCGACTGAAGAGGGTCAGTGTCTGCACCTGTGCCGAGCTAACTACCGCCACCACCCCCCCCCCGCCCTCTACCATCCCATGGAGGCCGGCAGAGCTAGGATGGGACTGAACAGGCTCAGGGAACAGGCCATGTCTTGCCCGCTAAACTCTGCCCTTATTTCCCTGGGGTTATTCCTGGCCCCTTGGCAACAGCTCATGTCCACATCCTGTCCTGAAAATTAAAGACTCATCTAGAGTGGAAACAGTACCCCGCCCCTTCACCGATAAGAGGGCAGAGACACTGGGAATGAGTACCAGAGTCGCAGGGGGATGAGGATCTTAGGGAGTCTGGGAGTCCCAGCTGCTCTCTTCCCAGGGTGATGCCCTGCCACTGCCAGCCCAGGGGTTCCACACCCATGGGAGGGGGAGGTCTCCTTTATGTCTCCCAAACAAAGACTCTGGCCTTCCAAAGAAGACAAAGGGCTCTGCACCCTCCCTGCCTGTTCATGACCCTGAGGGTCCCGGCCCCTGCTCAAGCCCTCTCTGCTGTTGCCGCGATCAGAGGCTAGGAGGGGTGGGGGTGATGGGGCCTTGGCGGCAGGTCCAGGCCACTGCCCCTGAGCTCTGGGGCACTGAAGGCAGTGGCCAGGTGCGGAGAAGGCTCTGCTGTGTTGAATGGCTCCAGCTGAGGAGGGCGCCTCATTAACAAAGGAGCCTGTGCCTACAAGTCCAGTAGACAGCAGTGGGGGACACGGGCTCCCCTCTCCCCCTGGCCCTGACCCAGGCCTGTGCCCACGCACTGAGCACACAGAAGCCCCTGCGCCGCCTCACCGTGGATAGTGAGCGTGCTGGTGGAGCTCTTGGTGGGCGTGCCTGCATCACTGGCCACCACCCGCAGCTGGTACTCGGCGATGCGCTCGCGGTCCAGCTCGGTGGTGGTGACCACCACGCCGCTGCTGCTGTTGATGAGGAAGTCCATGCGGGGCATGCCCACCGGCATGCGGTAGGACACCAGGCCATTCAGGCCCTCATCGAGGTCGATGGCCACCACCTGAGGGCGAGGAGGGACAGCAAGAGGGCGGGGAGGGGACACTGGGATGGATGCTTCTCCCCCAAGAAGTGCTCCCTCCTCCCTGCCAAGCCACACTTGGCTGCAGCCAGACACACCTGCTCCCCTCCAAGCCTTAGGTCAGGCCACTGTCCCCAGGGCACCCTCCCAGATGGTCTCTAAGGGGGTTGCACGTCAGCTGAACGGTGTCCAGATGCACCAAGTGAGGCCAGCGATGGGGTGGCAGAGGGACTTTTTGGAATAAGAGCTCAGGTCTCTACAGCGCTTTCTCCCCTTCATCCCCTGCTCTCCCCATTAGGAAGCTCTCCCAGATTTGGAGCAGCTGTTCCAGCTTAAGGACCCCCCCACCATTATCTGGAGTTCAACCACGTAGAAGGCTGGATTCACAGGCTTCCCCTCCCCCGCTTTGCTTTGATTTGTGAGATAGTAACAACAAAAATAAAATGACATCAAGGGTTCTTTTTTAAAAGTCACTTGGGGATTTCATTATTATTATTATTATTATTTTAAAAAGCTGTTTGTGGCCATGCACAGGCAAGCCTCCTCCCAAATTCCTATACTGTTCTCATTTGCACCTCCAGTCCTGATCAGATTGCCCGACTCAAGACCCTGTTACCCTTAATGTTTTACTGAAGTGGATTCAAGGCATTTGGGGAAATGTGTAATAATAAATAAAATAAGAGTTTTGGATTAAGCCAAGACTCTCAGGACTGGAAGACAATATCAAGGTCGTCTCATCTATTTCACATCCAACAAACTGGACGAGAGGTGTCTGGACTCAGCTTGAATGCTTTCCAGGACGGGGGGGGCTCAGTATTTTTACTTTGCTTGTGCATAGCTCTACCCCCTGGAGAACGCTCTTCTGCACAACCAGCAGAAATCTGTATCTCCTGAGCTCCTAGGTGGGACCAGGGAGCCACAGTTCAAGGGAGGGCCCTCATCCTGTATGTGAGGACAGTTTCCAAGTTAAACGCTCCCTGCTCCTTCCTCTATGAACTCAGAAGTTGCATTGGTGGGCATCTTTCTTCGCCGGTCGTGAGCCCCCAGAGAACAGGGTTTGGGGGTTGACTCGCTCTCACCCCGCCTCCCCTCCTGTCTGGGGGCTTCCTCGGGGACCGACTGCTGTTCCCTGGATTGAGGCGCCCCCTGTTGGGGGTTTGGGGAGCTGCCAAAGAACACCTTTCACCTCCTCCTACAGATGAAGAAACAGGCACAGTGGGTCTGTGGGGCACCACCAAACTCACCCCCTCTGGCATCCTGACAAACAACCCCATCTTCTTCTAATGGGAACAGGCTAACCTGATACAGCCATTGTGTCTCAGGTATAAGCCCTTGTGACACACACACAGTGATCACCACAGCTACCGTGTTTCCTGTGTCCAAGTTCCAGGGTGCTTCATACGTGTGTCTGATTGAGTCCCCACAGCACAGCCAGGCAGGTACTATTATTATCTCCATTTCACAGATGAGAAGCTGAGACTCAGAGAGGTTAAGCAGTTTGCTCCAAGTAACACAGCACCCTGGTGCTGGAGATAGGATTCATAACCCCGTTGGTTGGACTCCACGGCCCATGCTCTTAACCAGGAGGGTCTCCAGTGTTTCTCAATGGCCCCTGGAGGGCTGAGGTTTTGAAAGGACCTGAAATCCTGGATGTCATCTCCCCTAAACCAGCACCTTCAGGATCCCTCTGATCAGAGGATGATGGAACAGGAGGCAAAGAAGCCAAGCCCAAGATCAGACCACGTGCTTGGCCATGGGGTCTTGGGCAAGTCTCTTTAGAGCCCTGCAAAGTGGACAGAGGCCCCTCTACTGTAGTAGAGGGAGCTGATCTGGGGCTTATGGGAAGGCATGGGAGAGGCAGCTGCCCAGGGCTACACTCACCTGGCCTTCTTTGTATTCTAGAACCATCTGCAGGCTTAGGGAATGGAAGGTCCTGGGCCAGACCTCCATAATCAGGCCCTGAGAAACTTGGACGTGACTTCCAGAATTCCATCTTTGCCTCTCCCCCTCTCTCCACCTCTGCTTTTGCCCATCTCCCTATCCTTTTCCTGCCACACTTCCCTCCACGTCTCCAGAGCCTCTATCCTTCAAGACCCAGCTCCTCCCCTGCCCCAGCCCTGCAAAGTGTTCAGCCTGGGCTAGGCCCTTCAGGCACCCACTGCCCACTTCTGGGCTGGTAGGAATGAGATGAGAGAGACTCACTTGGTAGATGGAGACCCCCGCGGGGGTGCCTTCAAGCACCTCGGCCACAAAAGGCAGGTTCTGAAAGGTGGGGTCATTGTCATTGAGATCCAAGAGGTTCACAAACACTGTGGCACTGTTGGTGGCTCTCAGAGGGGGCCTGCCACCTGGGAAGACCAGGGCGAGAAGGGGCCAAAGACACGGTAAGATGGGTGCAAGAGAAAACAGACAGGAAGAAGGCAAGTGGCAAGAGGGGGCAGATTCAGAGCCCTCCATCCCAATGGCCCCTCCAGGAAGCAGCCTGGCCCTCACAGCTCCCCTCCCCAGCTCCCTCCGTTCCCTTGGGGTGCTCTAGGAGTCACAACTGGGGCGTGGGTATTACTCTACTCTTGGTGATCAGACATAGACCTCCTGGGTGGGCCCCAGGTACCCCAGAGGCCCAGTCACCGGGGATACCCGCAGCCTAAGGTGTGGGGGCTGTGAGGGACAAGAGGGGTCCATACAGTCAGTGACAGAGACGATGATTTTGCGCATCAGCTCGGCCTCGTGGGGGTCGGGGTTCTCCCGGTCCAGCATGGCATGGGTGGTGCGGATCTTGCCCGTGGTGCTGTTGAGGCTGTAGAACTTGTTGGGCGGCTGGATGCTATACACCAGGGTGCCATTCTCCCCCAGGTCTGGGTCCACAGCCACCACCTGCCCGGGAGGGAGCAGACCTCTTCACTGAGCCATGCCTGGGGAGGGTGTCTCTGGGCTGGCCGGGAGTATCTGAGCTCAGACGTTGGTCCTGGGGAGGGGGCATCCTGGCTCTGGCCCAGGAAGTGGGCCTCCCAGCTGAGCCCGGTAGGGGGGTCCGAGAGGGCTGGGAGGCAGGAGTTCTCTAGGGGAGGGGCTGGGAAGGGCTGGGGAATCTGTACTCCAGCTGAGATTTTTGAAAGGATTTGAAACCCTGGATTTTGGAGACTGGGTTCCTCCTCATCAAACCCTCCCTTCCTTCCTTCCTTTGAAGCATTAGATTGTGACACCAGAGATGACAGGGCATGTGGAGGAAGCCATGGCTGGGCCCGTTTCAGAAGGTGGGACCCAGTTAGCTGGGGCAGTCGTGGGGCTGGGGGAGTGTTGAGGAAGGAGAGGGTGGAGCTCCCTGGAAGGGAGGTTCATCGTCCCTGATAAGGGGCAGGGTCTCAGGACTGGACATCAGTCTGGCCCCTTCAACTCCCCGGCCCACAGCCTGGTTCCCCACTTATAACCCCCACATCATGAAGGGGTCAGCGCTTGGTGCCATCCTAACCCAGGGGCGGTGAACCCCACAGCCTGCTGTCCCTTAGTGTCCCAGATCCCACACAGCCAGGTCATAAGCAAAAGGCAAAGGGCCCCCTGCAGCCTTTGAGGGCTCCTCGTCTTCGCCGAGGCCCCCTGCGTGCACCGATCCCCCGCTCTGTGGGGAGGCTCCCTCATCCTCCAACTGCCCTGCCTTCCACAAGGAGAAAGCAGAGCCCAGAGAGGCACAGGCCAGTCTTAGGGTCACACAGCACCAGCCTTGGAGCTGACCCAGCTCCCAGCCTGGAGGCTCCTGAGGTGGCCCTTACCCCTCGCTCACCCCCGACCCTGCATTGCAGAGGCCACTGTGGCACCAGAGGTGGACAAGATCATTGCAGGGGGGGGAGGTGACCACAGTCCCTGGGGCCACATCAGGACAGTATTATTCTTAACTTCAGGACACTCGATGATGACAGCCAGGCTTGTCAGCTCCTTCATCTTACTTGATGTGGAGACTTTTGTGCTTTGGCAGCAGAATCTGTCCCTCCTCTGCTTAATCCCCAGCCAGAGGTGTCTCTGGGGCCACCAGACCAGAACAGACAGATGAGCTGCCCTGGCTGAGAACTCCCATCTGCCCCTGTCCATGGGTCCTGGGGAGGCCGGGGAGAGAGAGGCTGATGCAGGGCTGAATGCTGTGGCACCCTAGGCCGGCTTCCCCTTCAGAGGTGTGGGGGCAGCCCCCACTCCCACCAGGGACTGCTCGGCCCTCTTCTCCCTTCCCAGCCTTGCAGCACCAAAAGGTAGAGGAGGGGAGGTCCCTGCCTTCCAGGCCTGAGGTGTCCTTATCTTGCTGTGGGCATGTTGCCTCAGTTTCCCTAGCCTCCATAAAGAGGAGCCCAACACCCCCATTTTGCAAACAGGAGATAGGGCTCTTAGGTACTCCAGGCATAATTTAAAACAGGCCAAGTCGTTTCACAGATGGACATAGAAGACCAGCGTTCCTTGTATTTCTACAATGCTTCTCTCAACAGTTTGAAAAGGGAGAATTTTTTTTTTCTTTGAGACGGAGTCTTGCTCCATCACCCAGGCTGGAGTGCAGTGGTGCAATCTCGGCTCACTGCAATCTCCACTTCCGGGGTTCAAGCGATCCTCCCACCTCAGCCTCCCGAGTAGCTGGGATTACAGGCAAGAGCCACCACGCCTGGCTAATTTTTGTATAATAGAGACAAGGTTTTACCATGTTGGCCAGGCTGGTCTCAAACTCTTGACCTCAAGTGATCCTCCCACCTCGGCCTCCCAAAGTGCTAGGATTACAGGTGTGAGCCACCACACCCAGCCTGGGGGAGAGATGATTTTCTCCCTATTTTATTTTTCTGGATGGGGAAACTGAGGAAGAGAGCAGTTAAATCACTTGTTCCAGGCCAGGCCTGTTGCTGAACAGGCTGAGATACATTTCACATGGCGGGTGGTTTCTCCTCTTCTATTCCCTCTTCCTGCCCCTACCACGCCAGGGAGTGCCAGGGGTAGCTGCTTCCAAGTGACCCTGGTTGGGGCATGGGCACTGGTTTTGGGCCCCTTGACTCACTCTCTGGTCACAGGGTGGGTTGGGAGTACAGGAGAGGGTGGAGAGCTGTGACCCCTCCTGCAGGCTCCCTGCTGGGTGATTTTGTAGAATCTCACCGCTTTCCCCTCATTTATTTCCCATTTCACGCCCGTCATTTTTCTCCTGGCCTGACGGGGAATAATTCTCTCCTTCTCCCCTCTCCTTTATTTTGCTGAAGGGCTTTGAAAGGCTCTAAATCAATGCCCATCAGCCAGGTCCTTGAAGGCAGCTGCAGGAGCCAGGAAGGAGAGTAGGACCAAAATCTCCCTTGCAGACAGAGAAACGGCCACTCCACCAGCGCACGCCAGTGCAGGTGGACATCCTCAGTGCCTGCACGCCAGGCCACACCCGGTGCATGCAGATGCACACACCTCACCAATCCCAAATGCACCCAAATGAAGCCACATGTGGGAAGACACTTGTCTGCACGCAAGCTCTGAAAATCACTGGGGTTGCCTTGTGCCTCCGACTCCAGGCGCTGTGGCCCATGCCATGTCTAGAGAGGGTTCTTGAGAGAGTCTTGGGCCATACGCCCTAGTCTCCCTCCGACAAGGAAGACCCAGCCACCGCCTGGCTGAGCTGGGGGGTGGGGGGAAGGAAAGGTAAGATATTCACCAGCTGAATCAGTCCTCAACAACACATATTTTGAAATATTTTGAACACCTACAATGTGCCCGGAACTGTGCTAGGCAGCGTGGTTTGACAGTGAACAAGACAAGTGCGAGTCCAGCAAAGGAAGCAGATGATGGTAATGATAGTGATGATGATGACAGCTACCATTTACCGACCACTCCTCATGTGCCGGTGCTTCCTATATCTTGGCTCAGTACGCGCTGATCACAGCTCTATCAGGTGGGGACTCTTACTAGCCCTATATTTTAGATGAGAAGAACTGGAGCACAGAGAGGTTAAGCAACTTGCCCAAGGTCACACAGCTGGTAAGTGGTGTAGCTGGAGTGAGAACTTGGGCATTTTGGTACCAGAGGCTGCCTGCTTAATCACTAAACCACATGCCTCTTAATAAGCAAATAGCCTACCAAACAAATAAGCACAGATTGTGGGTCCAGCTCTGCAGGAAACAGAATTTGGAGAGGGGTCAGAGCTACTTTAGACAGTAGTCAGGCAGGGCCTCTCTAAGACAGCTGACGTTTTAAGCTGGGACAGATGAAAGAGAATGAGCTACTTATGGAAAGAGCAAGGGGTCAGGGAGGAAAGGGCTTGTGCAAAGGCTCTGAGCTGGGGGAGAGTTGAGTGGGTGCAGGGAAACGAAAGGCCTGTGTGTTGAGGATGGGTGGTAGCTGCGGGCGTGGGTGTGTGCGGTGGGTGTGGGAAGGGTGGGGTGGGAGATGAGTCAGGTGGTGGGCCAGCCCCTGTTCAAATATCACCTCCTCCTTCTGTCACCTGAACCTCGGTTAGCTGTTCCCTCTTTCCCTCTGTAGCCACCTCACCTCACACTTTGGCCACAGACCCTACCTCATCCTGGGCCACTGTGAGGCCCTAGAAGGCTCCAGGGGGTCCTCTCCAAGGTAATGAGACATACCCATGTATATGCATATGTATGCATATATACATTTTATGGCTATAAAATTGGAAAGAATTTTTATAACTTCCTTTTCAAAATATTTGGCTGTGACAAACTTGACTAACATATAAGCTTCTTTATTTCTGATTTCCTGGCAATCATCATACGTAACTGGGAATTCCAGAAAATTCTGGAAAATTTTCAAGAATTCTAGAAAAATCTAACCTCTTATTTGTCCTTGAATGTAATGAAATTTTCACAAACACTAAATTTCATAGTTACTAAAGCTGCCATCTTTCATCTGATAGATGTTTCATATAACAAGTTTTAATTTTGATTTTGCCCTTTTCTCTTTGAACTTTCAAGTCATCACATTTATTTTTCAGGTCTCAAATACTACCCTGGGGCACTGAAAATCTCCAGCCTGTGCCCACCTGACGCCAGCAGTGGAACAGCCACACCCGCTCTGTACTACAGATTGGGATGACTCGGTTGGCTCTTCGGGGTGACAATGGGGTGGGCCCTGCGGGTTTTGTAGGTCTGGCAAGGACTCTGGCTTTTGCACAGGGTGAGATGGGAACCACTGGGGTTTGAACAGAAGAGTGACATGACACTCCCCAAAGGCAGGCAGGGCGGGAGGTTTTTTTTTTTTTTTTTTTTTTTTGAGACAGGGTCTCACTCTGTCACTCAGGCTGGAGTGCAGTGATGTGATCTTGGCTCACTGCAGCCTCAATCTCCCAGGCTCAAAAATCCTCTTGCCTTAGCCTCCTGAGTATCTGGGACCACAGGTGTGCACCACCACACCTGGCTACTTAAAAAATTTTTTTATAAAGAGGTAGTGGGGGTCTTACTATGTTGCCCATACTGGTCTCGAACTCTTGGGCTCAAGAGATCTGCCTGCCTTGGCCTCCCAAAGTGCTGGGATTACAGGCGTGAGCCACTGCACCTGGCCTGTTGTTGCTTCCTGTACCCTCAGCCTGACAAGCGTGGGGCCTGGCATGCAGCAGGCGTTCCCTGATGGCTCGTGGATTTCCTGGAAAGTGAGGAGGCACTGGGCAGCAGGCCACTGGTCCATTGTCCATGCCTGCTCATGGCTCAGAAGGACATGCGGAGGGCAGGAACCTGGTGAAGGGCGCGGGGACCAAAGCTTGCAGATGCCCAAGACTGTGTGCAGTCCTCACCTGGCACACCCACTCCTTGTCTGCCGGGTGTACTGTTTGATAACAGCAATCCAGGCTGGTGTCCTGTGCAGCCCCTTTCTCCCAGAGCAACCTTCCTCACCTGCCCCTCAGTTCCCTTTGGGAGGAATTTCCCAAAAACCTAAGGGAAAGGTGAGGGTTGACCAGAAGGTGTTCAGAGGTGAGATCCAGCCCCAACTCTTGGAATCCCTGGCTGGGATGGGGAGGAGGTTACCCTGGGCCAGTGCAGTGCCCACGAGGCGGCAGCAGAGAGCACCCACCAAAGAGCCTAGAGAGCTGTGTCAAAGGGCGAGGGTCGTGGTTTCTAAACCTGGCCCTGGGCTGGAAGGAATTCCTCTACGGGGCTTTGAAAAAATCACAGATTCCAGATCCCTCACCTCTGCCCTATTCCATTGTGCCTATTCCAGTGCCAGAGCCATACTTGGCAGTGGCTCTGGATGGGAGAGGAGGTCAACCTGGAAAGAAGGACAAAGAGAGGGAGGGAAGGATTGGCCATCATGCCTATCCTCCTTTCCACATGTTCACTGACTGGCTGTCAGCTGGTGTGTGGGTGCCCCCTCCCAGAGGAATAAGGACCGGGCCAGGTGGTTTCTAATCCCTTGTCTCCAAGTCAGACAGACCAGGGTTCGAGTCCTGACCACACCCGTTATTAGCTTTGGGACCTTGGGCAAGCCTTTAAGCTCTAAGTCTGTCTCCTCCACAGCACAGTGGCAGCGGAATCCCTCTGCCTTGTGAGATTACGGTGAGGAGGAGAGAGTTCCTGAGAAGCCCTCAGGTGAGGCTCAGGGCACATCCCAGGTGTTCAGTCAATTGTCAGGATTCATGTCCCCCACAGGGCTGGGTGGGTGGCAGTGGGGACATCATGTGGGGACAAGCCTCCCCAAGTAAGGCCACGTGGTGTACAGGGTGGAGGAGGAGAAGGCTGAAAAATGTGGATCTCCCAGCAGAGCAGATGGTGTGGGGGTGGGACCTGGGCTTCCTCAGTTTCCCCAGGATTCTGGTCTCTGCTGGAGACGCCCTGGCTTTGGCCGTGTCTCCCCTCTGCACCCTGAATTGTGCACATTCCTGCACATGAGCACACAACACACACAGGGGCCTGTGTAAACCTGGCAAACCTGTGCCAGAAAATTCCTGAGGTGAACAAAACCCCTGCTGGGCAGCCCTGGGGGCTAGCCGGTGGGGGAGCTGACCCAGATGGATGACTGCAGGGGCACAGCAGTGAAAGACAGGTGCTGGGGTGGAGCTGGGGCTTGTGCAGTGTAGGGGTGGGAGCTCTCCAGAGGGGGTGGCCAGAGTCCCGGGCTCTAAGGGCACGTGTGGCTCACAAGCGGAACCGGCCAGAGCTCCCCTGCCACTGTCCCTGGGCTGCCTGAAGCTCCCTTTGACAAAGCCTGAGGCCTACTGACACTGGAGGCTGGATGAGGGCTTTCCCTTGACCTCTGACTGCCTTTCACCATGCAGGAGAACCGCTAGAACTCTATTGCAAGAGCCAGCTCAGAGGGACACAGAGTCCACCAGCCCCATAGGGGCAGGCCCCCTGGAATCATGGTGGGAGGGTCACAGACCCCTGGGAAGGGCCGCCTGGCAGTTCTGCTGCTCTGCCACCACCTACCGTGGTCACATCAGAGTCTGGAGGGGTCATCTCCACCAGGTTGATGTAGTAGGGTGCGTCCTTCCACGTGGGGTGGTTGTCGTTGATGTCCAGGAGGGTGATGTTTACCTGTGAAGCCATAAGGGGCGCTGGGAGACGCACCCAGCTGAGATGGGCCAGGGCAGGGCCTGCCAGGGGAAATGTGCTCAGATGCCCACGAGCAATCTTCGCATTAATTCTGCCAGCTCCACCAACCCTGGGAGTCTTGGGCAGGGCCTGGGCTTTTGAGGACAGGAAGGAGCCAGGCCCCTTCAGGAGAGAGAGTTCCAGTGTTGTCCCATCAGGAGGCAGTGGAATGGATGTGATAACCCCTGAAATCCTTGCTGTGACCTGGGGCTTCCCCCATCCCTGCCTCCAGTCTTCGCTGAAGGTGACTGACAGGGTGGGGGATCTAACAGAATCCCTTGAGCTTCCCCGTCTCAGCTACAAGCCAAGCAATTTCCCTGCTCACCTGCCACCAGGTACATTATTTATAGGGCTCTGATTCCTATTAGCAGGGGCCTCCCTTGACAGAGTAGGGCACTGAGCATTTTTCCATCAAATCCCTGGCCATGCGATACCATCTCCAGCCTCTCTGGCTGGGTAAGGATGGGGTGGCTGCTGCAGGCTGGGTGAGGGCTGCAGTTTTGAGGGTGAGCCAAAGAAACCGAATGGGGAACAGAGGGGAGGTGGCTGGAGTGACTGTCAGCTGGTCTCCCCCCTTCCTCTCCCACAGAGGGCTTCTCATTTCCCCTTTCACTTCTGCAACCGAGAGCTCATTCGAGGCCCCCACATTTCGTTCCTCTAGCTTTCTACTCTCTGGGGCACTTTTAGTCGGGGAAGAACAAGCCCCCAGGGACCCTCCAGGGCCCTGCTTCCTGCTCTGAGCTGCTCTTCCTCGCAGGAATGCCTGCTTCTGCTTTGCTGGCAGGCGCCAAGGCAAGGAGGGGCCTATGGGGCTCATGCCTTCTGCCACCTGCCCTCCTGGATTTTTAGGGGCAGGAGAGAAAGTATTTCATTTTGCTCCTCCTAAGTGCCCCTACATTCCTGGTGGTGATGCCTTTCTTCCCCACAGCTGTGGTGGCCCCGGAGGCTGACCTCTGCTGCTGCTGAGTTCATTTTTGCCCCCTTGCTCCCTCTCACAAAGCCTCACACTGGCTCAGGACACGGGGAGTCCAGAGGTATAAGCAGGGAGCAGCAGCCTGGCCAGCAAGGGGGAGCTGGGGCATGGGAGAGGAGCACACTCACGGTGGCGATGCCAGTTTTCTGGTTGTGGCCCACACCCCCATCCACTGCGCGAACAATGAGGATGTATTCAGACTTGGTCTCTCGGTCAAGCAGAGACGTGGTGGTGATTTCCCCTGCCAGAGAGAGAAGTGGGTGCGTGAGAGGGTTTGGGTGGGCCAGGGAGAGAGGGAGGGAAGGAGAGAGAGAGCGAGGGAAGGAGAAAGAGTGAGAACTTGCACGAGAAATGTTAGCAAGCTACCATGATCTGGCAGCCTGAATGTGCTCCTGAGCTGGTGCTCACAGTGGGAGACGGGAGAGCTCCTGTGCCTTGGGAGCTGGTTCCCTAGGGCTGGGCAACATAACCCCACGAGGAGGAAATATTTGCAGATGTGGGAAAATCTAGGCTGATTCTCGGGGCTAGCGGCTGGAGAACAGGGCAGGAGGGCCATTAGGCCTTAAGCTCAGTCACAGATCACCTCTTGTTTAGACTTTTGACATTATCTTACTGGCTTTCTCACCTGGAGCTAGTTACTTCAATCCTCTGTGCCTCAGTTTCCTCATAGGGTCCAAAGGGAACCATAATAGGACCTACCTCATAGGGCTATTGTGGGGTTAATTTAATTAAGATCATGGAAATCTTAGAACAGTGCCAGACGCTGTTTATTTATACAGTCACAGAAATACAATGACAGGAAATAAAAACACCAGGTGTTCACATGCGTCTAACTTGTGACTCATTACTGGACAGTTCAACCTATCCAACCTTATCGTGCATTGATAATTAATAGTTATCAAATAATTTCCTAATTATTACATTGCCTCGAGTTTTTTTAGTGTGCTAAATCTGAACAATTAAACAACATTTCTTGTTCGCCTGTATTTGGTCTTTCTTTGTATTTTGGTGTAACTGAAATGTAAACATCACCCTGATAGTGGTGTGCTGGTAAATGTTTGACAACTGGCTCCCCAAAATTAAAAAAAAAAGGCATTTGCCAATTTCCTTGGTGTAAATAGCCCCACCAGGGCCCATTTTAAGCTACCAACTTGATGGTATTGAATATGGAGTTCACAATTGAGTGCCTCACTAGCTCTTGGGAGCGGGGTGAGCCAGTCCCAGCAGACTTCAGCAATCACAGCAGCCAGGCCATTTACCATCTTGCATCAGCCATGGGAGAGCACCCACGTGGTGAAGATGTGAGATGTGGATTTGAATTCTGATTATGGCCCTTCCCAGACGCTTGGCCTTGGACAATTTTAATTTTTTGAAGCTTCAGTTTTCTCATCTATAAAATGGAGATAGTGTGACTTCCATGCAGAGCTGTTGTGAGGCTACGGTAATTCTAGGTGAGGCTCCCAACACTCAGAAAATGACTGTTTCCTTCCAATGGACTGTGAGCATTCTCCACGGGCAGGGCCTGTGTGCTATCCATCTTTTTATCCCCATTACCTGAGCTGTGTGACCTGGGGCGAGTCGCTTAACTTCTCTGTGCTTGGTTCTTTCCACCATAAAACAAGGCAGCTGGACCAGATTGCTTTTAGGACCGCTTCTACCCTGACAGTTCCCTCTGTGGCACACTGGTTTGCCCTCTGGTCTGTGCAGGGCTGAGCACGGAGCTGGGGGTGGGTGACAGGGCAGCTTAGGTGCTGAGGCCAGGAATGGAAGACTCACAAAGGTCTGCCCAACAGGCCACACTCCCTGCCAGGGTGGTGTCAATTAATTGGCAGGGCGAGGAAGAAATTAATCTCTAAAAAGTTTTAAACGTGAACTTGTCGGCATGATAGATGGCCTCTCCTGTCTGGGAAATTAGATCCAATTAAGGCCACCTCTGTGGAGCAGACCTGGCTAATTTGACCGAGGAGCTCAGAGGAAAACACTTACACCTTTGGAGCCAAAGTCGTGTTAAGGCAGCAAGAAAATGTCTGTGTCATTAAAGGCCCCAGGTGGAGCTGGAGCCCTGACTGGGGAGGCAAGGGCAGGGGTGGCTGAAAGGCCAGGGAGCTGCTCATATAATGGCGCCTTTAATGTTTGGATTCTGGAGTCAGAAGTTCATGCTCTGTGAGTCCTCAGTCAGGTTACTTAACCTCCCCAGGGGCTCAGCTTCCTCATCTGGAAAATGGGGATAAGGCTAGTACCTGTCTCACAGGTGAGGAGGGCAGAATGAGATGCTGCTGCTCAGAGCCCTGGGAACAGTGCTGGGCATGTGGTTCATATCCATTCATGACATGACTCTGAGACCCCTGGGAATGAGGGCTCACTGTGGGGGAAGCTCCTGAGAGCTGGGAGGAAGGCCCTCACTTTCTCAGAGATAGAAAAAGAGGCTCACAGTGGCCCTGGGTCCCCTCCCTCAGTCCTCGTACCTGTCAGCACGGCCATCTGCTCCCCAAGCCTCCAGGAAAAGGGGACAAAAAAGGGATTGAAGACTGACTTCCAGTGTGGAGGGATGGAAAGCAGGAAGAGCTGATGCCCTGCTGGCCACTGACCACCTGCAGCAGGGATGGCCAGTGTCCACCAAAGATTCCTGCTCCCTTCCCAGGGGAGAATTATTACTTGGATGTGACTGCCAGGCAGGGCCTGGCCCATAACCTCCTCCTAGTGCTCTGATAACCCATGCTCTCTTTTCCCTTCTGCAGTGACCTTGGAGCCACAACATGGAAGGGGCCTGGGTCCCAGAATCATCATGTGGAAGGCTGTCACTCAACATCTACATGGGTTGACTATATGAATTTGAATTTGTATTGTCTCAAGCCACTGAGATAGGGTGTAGCTGTTTAGGATAGACAGTTCCTTTAACTAATACAGAAATACGTACTGGAAGTGGGGTGCCTTGCACGCCCACTGAGCTGACTGGGAACCTCATGAGGTCAGGGCCATGTCTTATTCCTTCCTGTACCCCAGCACCTGGCTCAGAGCAGCCCCCACCCCAATTTCTGAATGACATATGAATGAATGTACAGAAGTCCCAGATTCTTCCCCAGGTCTGGCTGAAAGCTTGGGTCTCTTGCTGCTTCTTTCTGCCCACTTTTTCTCCCAGCTTCAAGGAAGAGAGAAAACTGAGGAATGTACATGGAGAGATGAAGAAAAAAGAAGAGTTACATGGGCTGAGCTGGGAGCTGAGGGCAGGGGGCTCACAGGTGAATAAACAAAAGAGAATAATGATGGTAATTTTTTTAGCACTTATTGTGTGCCAGGGACTATTCAAAGTGTGTTCCCTATTATGCATCATTTAATCCACACAACAGCCCTAATATGATCTTCCTCATTTTACAGGTGGGGAAACTGAGGCACACATCCGTGTAAGAAGAGGAGCCAGGCTTTAAGAATGAGGTCAGCAGCTGAGGGAGGGGGACACTGAGGCTTTAATAAAGGTGTTCCTGAAGAGGAGTGTGTTAACCAGCTATTTGTAAGATGGAACACATTTAAAACATAATACAACTCTTCACCCTTGAAAGACATCCTTCACTGGACCAATTCACATTGTGATTTTTTGGGTAAGATCAGTAATCACAATCAAATCAATATTTCATGGATTACACTGGTGCTCAAAGCTGGCCTGCTCAAAACTGAAAGGAAGGGGCACTGGGCCCAGAGGCTGGTCCTGGGGCCAGGTATGGACAGTCAGCCTCAGGGTGTGGAGGACCAGGGTACTTGGGGTGGGGGGCTCACCTGAGCGGGCATTGATCCGAAACTGGGCGGAGCCTTCCAAGGAGTAGATGATGGACTCCTGGCCGTACTCCCGGGAGCGGTCCAGGTCCGTGGCATTCAGGAACAGCACCGTGGCTCCTTCAGGGGGAAAAAGGTGGGGGCAGGGGGTGCTGCTCACCCTGGGCCCCTGGCTTCAAGGCCCCAGCCCTGGGAGCAGCATTTGCGCTGGCCCAAGAGGAGGACATGGGACCCTCCCAGTGACCAGCTCTCAGGGAGGTGGAAGGCCTGCCTATTGCGACATCCCAGGGATGAGGGCGGCTCAATCATCGCTCTTGGAGCTGAGATCGCTGGGCTGGGCGGGGACAAGGCTCATGAGAGGCTTAGGGATGGACTGGGCCCTCTGGTATCTTCCTGTTTCCTTGGCCCCTGCCTGGCTGGCCACTATATTAAATACACTCAGATTGGCTGTCACTTGGAGTCAAAAGACATGAAGTTCCATATTAAATTATTCTACATTTACTGTATTCAATTTCAGTCTAGTTTGATCTCGTTCAGGGGAATTTATAAGGGTTTTTATTTTCTCTTTAATGTTCAGTTAAGGCCTTCACTTTTATTTCCAGTTCCGTGAAATCCTGACTCAAGGTATCAGCTTTTCCAGCCACCCTGTCCAGACCCTGAGAGCAGCTTGTCCTGAAGCTGTGCCCACCAGGGCTTCTGGCTCCAGCCCCTCCTGCCACCCAACTGCCAGCTCTGGCCAAGTGGCGAGGAGATCTGGTGCACAGGTTCTTGGAATCTTCACACCCAGACTGGACCCCTCAGGGCCTCGGCAGGCACCTTCACCTGCCTGAGCATCACTTCCTCCCCTGGGACCGGGTCTAAAGATACCCTCTAACTTGTGAATTTGCTGCTGGGATCCTGAGGGATAAAGCATGGAGGCCACAGGTTGAGCCCCACAGGGAGTTCCACTGGGCTGCAGGGCTGCTGGTGACCATCCAGCGGATGAATCAGCAGTCCCGAGAGGCAAGGGGCCAGGCAGGCCATTGTGGCCCTGTGGCCCTGGGGCCTCAAATATGACCCTCAGGCCTGCCTTGAGCAGGAGGACGGGCACATGAGCCCTAACACACCCCTGAAGAGAATTAAGTGCCATAGTGTAGGCTTCTCCTTGACAGAGTACCCAGGGATGGGGGTGTAGTGCTGGAGGCGGCTCTTTAGCAGTGACATTCTCCAGGGGATCCCTGACTAGGACAGGGAGGGTAGGCTGGGTGCCACCCAGCACCCACCCAGCTCATTGTCAGGTGCCAGAGTGGTACCCAGAGGTTCTCTTTAGAAGGCCTCGTGGTGCCAGGAAAGACCAGTTCTGACTCCAACATCCTGACTCCACCACCCCTGGCTCCACCACCCCTGACTCCACCACCCCTGGCTCCACCACCCCTGACTCCACCATCCCTGACTCCACCATCTCTGACTCCACCACCCCTGGCTCCACCACCCCTGACTCCACCACCCCTGGCTCCACCACCCCTGACTCTACCACCTCTGACTCCACCACCCCTGGCTCCACCATCCCTGACTCCTCCACCCCTGGCTCCACTACCCCTGGCTCCACCACCCCTGACTCCACCACCCCTGGCTCCACCACCCCTGACTCCACCATCCCTGACTCCACCATCCCTGACTCCACCACCTCTTACTCCACCACCCCTGGCTCCACCATCCCTGACTCCACTACCCCGACTCCACCATCCCTGACTCCACTACACCTGGCTCCACCATCCCTTATTTCACCATCCCTGGCTCTACCATCCCTGGCTCCAGCGTCTCTAACTCCAATGTCCCTGACTCCACCATCCATGACTCCAGCATCTCTGACTCTACTGTCCCTGATTCTAGCCTTCCCGTCTCCTTCAGCCACTGCAGCAGTTCCTGACATGGGCGTTTTCTTTGTTAGGATCATCTGCTCTGAGGGTAAGGGCAAAGCTGCCAGCCTGCCCCAAGGGCAGAACAGATCCCCTGGAACCTGAGTGTGGAGCTGGTGGTGCTGGGTCTGCAAGCTGAGCCCTGCAACCTGAGCCTGGCCCAGAGATTAGCCTCTCAATCGCATCCTCACACAGGAACACATGCCCCGCTCTAAGGCCACCCCTCTGAAATCATGGCCCCTGGGACCTGCCTCACAGTGCTATAGTCTCAGAGCCCTCTGCGCACTTGAGACTGTTTAATCAAGATTGCTTAATTAATCATGGATCATTATTCTTTCCCCACTAGACTATAGTTAGAGGAGAGCAGGAACCAAGTGCCCAGCACAGCACCTGCATATAGTAGGTGCTCTGTAACTAGCTGTTAGCTGGCAGGTAACTAGATGTTTCCAAAGGCTCCCCGTTTTGTCAAGGAGTTTGGCTGGGGAAAGAGAAGGCCATGGACCTCCCAGAATTTGTGTGCAGAGCTGGGGTCTGCACATCCTGGGTGCCGTGACTGCTGGCTGCCTACCTTGATGTGCCCCCCACCCCCTACCTGAGCCTGTACCTGCCATGATGTTCTCCACCACGGAGACGAAGTAGGCGGGCTTGCTGAAGGTGGGAGGGTTGTCATTCTCATCCTGGAAGGAAAACAGACAGGTTGCAGGAGCCAGGGAGGCAGGTGGGCTGGCCAGATGTCTAAGGTGGGCACCAAGGAGTCAGGCTAGGCCTGCCTGGCCCTAAAGAGCTCTGGCCTCTCCGTATAACCAGAGCCAGGTGAGGTGTCAGCAGCGAGTCAGGTAACCCTCTGGCAGGCTACGGTTCTAGGAGGTAGGATCAGCCTTGGGGAAACATGCAGGCCTCAGGAAGGGATGGGGAGGCCCAGGAAGAGGGAGTGTGCCGGCAGCAGCTGGGACTGCCAACAGCTGCCAGCTCCCCAGGCTCCCCGCTGGTCCTCCAGCTGAGCCCCAAGCTCACTCCAGCACTCACACCCCCAGCTCCCATGCTGGGGATGCCCACTTGGACCCCTGCGTAGGTCCACCAGGATGATGACAAAAGCTTCTAGGACTCTCCTCAAAGATACCGAAGTATGCGGTGGCAGGTCAGGGTCAGGTGGTTCCCAGAGCCCAAACTCTGGCCCTGGGCTGGCTGCTGGCAGGCACAGCTAGATTCCTCCTCGCACACAAGAACAACGGCTCTTCCAGCCCCTGGGCCACCCCTGGCCCAGAGCCCCACCCCTGTCAGTTCTAAAGCAATATCTCTTCCAGCCCAGCCTTCGCCAGTAGCCAGAGGACGGTGCTTGGCTGAGGGGCTGAGCCTGGTAGGGTAGGGTGGGCAACTTCTGCCTCTTCCTCCGCACCCCCCAACTCCTCCACACCACGGCCCTTCCTCTTCAATTAGAAGAGACTTTCCTGCTCTTTAATACTCTTATCCTCACCAACCACTCTTGCAATCCCCCAACAAGAATTCCTCCCTGCTTCCCTCTTGGAGGAAGCCTCCCTAGCCCACTTGGCTCGTGACCTTCTCCCCTTTCCCAAGAGTCCAGTGCAGAGCTCAGGAGTCAGGCTGAGTCCCGGCACCGTTGGGCAGTCTTTATGCTACAGTCTTTGGCAGTTCCTGTTTGTTTGCTAGTGCAAATAGGAGTTCCATGAGAGGGCCTGGCTTCTCATGGAACTGAGAGCTCTTAGAGAGAAAGGATCCTGTATGAAGCCCCCTTTGCTGGAGTCACTGCTGACAGAGCAGCCATGAAAGATGGGGGCATGCTATCTGGCTGCACATCCCTTGGGATGTCAGAGAATCTCAGCCTGCTAAGATTGTGGGTGCCCAGAAAGGAGTGATCCTCTCTTTCTCCAATCCGCCCTTGGCTCTGGATGGCACCCTGGCTCACGCTGACCTGCCCCTCTCCCCAGATACCCAGCAGTCTTAGGATTCCCCTGATGTCCAATGCTCCAGCTGTGTGCCTGGGCATCTCCCCTGTCCCTGATGCGGGTGCGAGTGCCCCATATACTTATACATTTAAGCTTCTGCTTGGCTGCACGAAACGGTGTGGAGAATGTCAGTGACAGAGCATGAGGCAGAAACTTATTAGCGGTGATATTACCCCGGATCTTGGCGCTGCATTCGCTATTAGTTCTAATTCAGCGGCTCGCTCTACAAAAGCTTATTGTCCCCTAATGGGAAATCTACAAACCGAGTTTGACTTCTTTATTAAAAACCAACAAGCAGTGGATGAAAAAGAATCACCTGGCCCCTCCGGCCCCTCCTCCTCCTGGAGCCCTGTGGTTTCCATCTGCCTCTCCCCACCCCCAACCTGTGCAGGAAATGCTGCCATCAACGATTTCATTGCTGCTGGGTTTTAAAATTCCAACTGGGAGAAAATCCTTTTGGTGGAGGGAGGAGGCCGCTTAGCTGAGTGACAGCTACTTAAAAACCAGCCACATGCAAAATCAGCCTGAAGGCGGTGACCTTTTCAAGTGTGGTCCTCAGACACAAGTGACTGTGCCATCCAGAGGCCCTGCTTGAGAGACAATGTTCACTCATAGCCAAAGTGGCACCTGTCTTTGTTGCCAGACTCTCTGGCTGCCCGAGGGCCAGGGTGGACTCGGAAGGGAAGTGCAGGGCCCCTGCTGGTCCCTGGGATGGCTTTGAGGGAATTTGAAAATGGGGCCCCTTCTACTAGGCCACTGTGGTTTCATGCCAGGGCACACCCTGGCTTGCCAAGTACAAAGTGAGGTGGATTCTTACCCCCAGTCACCTCCTCTGTGGTCCCAGGGAGGGAGGCTGCGGGTCACACTTTTATTTGCGGGACAAAAAGTGAGTTCAGTCCCTTCACCTTCCTCTCTCTGCGTGCTCCGGCCCCTTTGAGGGGGGCTGAGGCACAACAACGAGATGCTCCAGTCCCTGCCTTAGCTGAGCTACAGGTTGGGACGGGTCTGGGGTTTGGAGCAGAGCTCAGGTTTCAAAATCTCATGAGGGCGGGTCTCTGAAGGCCTTGCTCCTCAAAGTGTTGTCCCCTGACCAGAAGCATCCACATCACCTGGGAGCTGTGTGAGAGGACACGCAGAATCCCAGCCCTGCCTCAGACCCACTAAATATGAATCTGCCTTTTAATGAAATCCCCAGGGAATTCCAGGGCCCAGGGAACTTTGAGAAGCACTGATCTCAGTTACATGTGGATAGGGATGACCAAGGTTCCAGGCCTGTGGCTGTGGTGGAAAGCATGTCAACATAGGAGTCATTCAGGTCAGGGTTCAAGTCTCAGCTCTGCCAGTAAGGAAGAAAGGCACTGGTGAGCCTGGGTCTTCCCTGAGACTCAGCCTCCCCATCAGTAAAGTGGGACTGAAAGGGGCTGGGTCATGTGAAAGGACCTGGCACGGTGCTGGAGCTCAGCACATTTTAGTTTCCATTTCGCTACTTAGGCCTGTCCAGCCCCAGGCTAGCCAGAACACTTAACTTATTTCCCTAGACCTCCCTTACTCTTACCTCTCCAGCATCCACTCCCCAAAGCCTGAACGGCTCCCTCTCTGCCTCAGCCCACTCACGGGAATTCCCATTTGCACTAGCGACAGGCTGGGGCATGGGTGCGGCTGCTGCTATGCATGGCTGTCTTATCGCTGTAATGACAGCCAACATTCCAGGTGCCAGGTGCCACCTGCACAATCTCATTTCAGCCTCACAAAAATATCATGAGGCAGGTACCACGATTACCACCATTTTGCAGATGAGGAAGTTGTTTCAGAGACCCAGGTCACACAGCAAGAGAGCAGCAGAGCAGGTTTCAAACCCATGTGCCTCCACAGCCACACCCCTCTTTCCACAGCCACACCCCTCTTTCCACTTGGTGTCTCCTTGGGGTGTGGAGCAGGCTGCACATTCACCTTCCTGTCCTACTGGGGGCCCAGCACAGAATTCACTGCCTCCTTGTGCAGAGCAGCATCCTGGCTGGTTGAAAGCGATGGGTGGGTTGGTCAGGGTTGTGAGTGCAGCTACGATTAGAGGAAGCTTGGGGGCTATGGTCAAGTCTGGCAAACTAAAGCCAGGTTTGGGTGATGTGGTCAGGGTCGGGCCATGGGGTAAAGAGTGCCAGCCCATGGTCATGACTGCTGGGGAATGCATTCTCGTTTCCTACCCTCGGTGTTTCTAGGTGGGAGGTTACAGGTTCAAGTCAGGCCGTTTATTTTTGTTTTGTTTTGTTTTGTTTTGTTTTGTTTTGTTTTTTGAGATGGGGTTTTGCTCTTGTTGCCCAGGCTGAAGTGCAATGGTGCCATCTCAGCTCACTGCAACCTCCGCCTCTTGGGTTCAAATGATTCTCCTGCCTCAGCCTCCTGAGTAGCTGGGATTACAGGCACCTGCCATGATGCCCGGCTAATTTTTGTATTTTTAGCAGAGATGGAGTTTCACCATGTTGGCCAGGCTAGTCTCAAGCTCCTGACCTCGTGATCCACCTGCCTCAGCCTCCCAGGGTGCTGGGATTACCGCGCCCGGCCCAGGTTGGTTTTAAGGTTTCTGAAGATTTCCTGGTCCCTGTCCTCCTTCCCCCAACACTCCCTGAAGTCTGAGGTGCCAGGCATAAGGACTCCAGAAGCCAGGCCCCAACTCTCTGCCCTTTCCTTTGCTATCCTGGTTCTGTGTAGCCTCATCCTCCTGGCCACCCCTAAATTCTGCTCCCACATGCCCAACTGGAAGGCTGTCCAGTCAGGCATCACTTTGACTTTCCCATCACTTCCAGCTCCATCCTATTCAGCAAGCAAATAGGGTCCCTGGCCCAGACAATGGCCTTCCCGCTTCGGGGCTGGCCCTGGAGCTTCAGCCTCGGGTTGAGAAGACAGAGCTTGTTAAGGCCGGGTGTGGGCAGTGGCAGAGGCTGCTGGTGAAGCTGGCTGTGACAGGAAGGCTCTCCAGCATGTTTGCTCCAGGGTGAGATTTTCCTGAGCTTATGTGAAATCACAGCGCATCTCCGAACCTGACAATCTGATCTAATCCTCCCGGAGCCAATAATGCACTAACTCTTCCATCAACACGCGTTCGCTGTCTCCCACAGACGGGGAGGGGAGCAGGCGGTGCGTGCACAGGTGTGTATGGGGAGGTCTCCATGAGGAGGGGCCCATTGGTCCCGCTGTCATACCACGCTCTGCATCCCCATGTGGCATGGGGCAAATGAACCAGCGTGGAGATGGATTCAGCAACTGATAATTTCAGACACAGAAAGCACTAAGGCGTGCTTGATATTCATGTCAGAGAAACTGTGGCTTGGTTTCAGACCGCTTTAGATCTTCGGAGGCGTGGAAAAGGGAAGAAAAAAAGAGGAAGAGCAGGATAGAGAGAGAGAGAGAAGGGAGATGACCTTCCGGTCATTCTTCTGTTCTTCACAGAATGCAGCCATAAATGAAGGAAGCCCAGGACGTTTCCTCCTTGCTTGACTCCCAGCTCCTGTTCCCCTCCGAGGGTGTTCTGGGGCCCACAATGAAGTCAGCGCACACAACGTGTCTCTTCCTGAGTACCAGGGCCCTGGGCCTTCCCTGGCCAAGCGGGGAGGCAGTGAAGTTGTTGCAGCAGTGGAGAGGCTTGCTAAGGGCAGGCTTTGGGACAGACGGCTGGGTAACTCCCCAAGGTGCAGGGACAGCCAAGGAGGTGGGGGCCACAGTCCTACACTACTGGGTTCACAGGAAGCACTCACCATCCCTTACACTGGAAGGGCAAGGCCAGTGGCCCTGGGTACTTACAAACACCTCGATGGTGACAGGGACGGTGCTGTTGAGAGGGGGGTTGCCAGCATCCTTGGCCATGACCATCAGATAAATCAGCCCATTGGATATCTGTTCATAATCCAGGGGGCGACTGACGCTGATCACTGCAATGACAGGAACAGGCCAGATCCCTCTGTAAGCAGACTTGAGATGCCCATCCAGCCAGGGGACCCCTTTGGGCAGAGAAGGTATGGCTGGCATGGCCTGGGCCAGCTCTGGCTTGTTTTCTGAACACCTGGAGCCTCAACATCTCGACTGAGGTTTCCTGACTGCCTGAAATGTGCCAGACCCTGTGCTGAGCCCACCAGGTGATAGCTGGTTTGGTGGTAATGTAAGCCCCACTTTTACAGATGAAGAAACCAAGCTCAGAGATGTTCAGTAACTTGCCCAAGGTCACACAGCTCTCAACTTAAAAGAGTGGGGAGATGAGCCCAGGTTTGGCTGAATCTAGAACCCAGGCTCTTTCTTAGTAGGTGCTCCTGTCTGCTTGTCTGTCCATCTGTCTGTCTGTCTCACTCACTCATCTGGCACTTTATGGATTTTTCCCCATCAGTCTGGAAGCTGCTTGAAGGACAGGGTCATATCTTGGGCCCTCTAGCCCTCCCTGTCACTACTCCTCTCTCCAGGTAAGCACAGAGTTCCCCAGTTGTTGCCCAGCACCGGGGATGCCAGGGAGGACCAGGCAGTGGGGTGCAGAAGGCAGGACCCTCCTCAGTCTCCTCTAGCCCTATTTCTCTAATCTTCTTCCCTCCTTTCTCCTTTATTTATTTTTATCAAAAAAAATTTCTTTGTAGAAGCAGAGTCTGGCCGTGTTGCCTAGGCTGGTCTCGAACTTCTGCTTCAAGCAATCCTCCCGCCTCGGCCTCCCCAAGTGCTAGGATTACAGGCGTGAGCCACTGCCCCCGGCGTCTCTCTCTCTTCTCTTCCCTCCATTTCCTCCCCACTTTATGCTATGGACTCTTCATGCCCATCCAGTCACCTACTCTGGGCACTGTTTAGACCCTACGGGGAGGTACTCGGGGTTAGGTGCTGCAGACCTTACCTTCAACAGAACTCTGTTCAGAGGTGGGCGAAGAACCCTCATGCCAAAGGCAGACCCAGGCTGAGAGGCAGGATTTGCAGGGAGCTAAGATAGATGCCTGTGCCCTGAAATATCCCTACCACTGCACATGCCTGAAATCTCTCCATTAGTACTTGTTTGTGCTAAGCCATTGATTCTTAACTGGGGAGGGAAGGCATATTGGCTTGGGAGTGGGGGGTATGGGAGGTCTTAGAAGGCATTACAACAATATTAAATTACAACTTTCTATTTGGAAAAGGGAAACAAGATTATTGCTTTAGTAATATAAAATCTAAGGGGGATTCTTCTAGTTGAGAGGAGGGTCAGGTATGGGGCAGGCAGAAGCATGGAACTTTTAAGTTTTTGAAAGAGGGATGGGCCAGGCACGGTGGCTCACACCTGTAATCCCAGCACTTTGGGAGGCTGAGGCGGGAGGACGGCTTGAGGGCAGGAGTTCAAGACCAGCCTGGCCAACATTAGCAAAACCCCATCTCTACTAAAAATACAAAAATTAGCTGGGCGTGGTGGCACGACTATAATCCCAGCTACTCGGGAGGCTGAGGCTGGAGAATCGTATGAACCCAGAAGGCGGAGGTTGCAATGAGCCGAGATCGAGCCACTGCACTCCAGCCTGGGCGACAGAGTAAAACTCTGTCTCAAAAAAAAAAAAAAAAAAAAAAAAAAAAAAAAAAAAAAAAAAGAAAGACAGAGGGATATAGATTTCATAGAGAATGCAATTTCTTTTCTTTCTTTTTTTTTTTGAGACGGAGTCTTGCTCTGTCACCCAGGCTGGAGTACAGTGGTGCAACCTGGGCTCACTGCAACCTCCGCCTCCCAGGTTCAAGTGATTCTCCTGCCTCAGCCTCCCGAGGATCTGGGATTACAGGTGCACACCACCACGCCTGGCCAATTTTTGTATTTTTAGTAGAGACAGGGTTTCACCATGTTGGCCAGGCTGGTCTCGAACTCCTGACCTCAATTGATCTGCCAACCTCGGCCTCCCAAAGTGCTGGGATTACAGACGTGAGCCACTGTGCTGGTCAGAACTGCAATTTCTACAGTGGCATTTCTCTGAACTGAACTAACTGTGGGGCAGTGGGAGGAATGAGCAGTGGACCCAGAGTCATTCAACGCACATTGATCCCTTCTGCCCTGGGGGCACCTAACCCAGGCTCCAGGAATCAGAAAAGCTTCCCAAAGGAGGAGGTGTTAAATGAGCCCTTAAAGCTAGCCAGGGGCTACACACTGGACAGCCTCCGAGGCGGGACCAAGGGGCAAGGAGGAAGGGCTTTCCTGGCAGAAGGAACACACTCTGCAAAGACATGGGGGTGAACACTAGTAAGGGGAGACAGTGTCAAAGTGTTCAAAGAGGCTGGACTCTGGTGGAGCAAGGGCTGCTGAGAGCTGAGGCTCGCAACGCAACCAAGGACCAGACCACACAGGGACTTGGTGCCAAGCTCAGCAGCTTTGCAGGGTGAGCTCAGGCAAGTTGCTCCCTGTCTCTGGGCCTCAGCTGCCTCATCTGAAAAACAAAGTAGTCTCTCTTGGGATCTTGGAGCTTGAGGTTGCTGCTGCTATTTCCTACCAGGGCTCTAGGGATGGGGATCCACAGCAGGCAGCAGGGCATGGTGCAGAGTGCCTGGCCCCACAGGGCCGCCCAAAGAGTAGGGATGCTTGGCTAACGAGCTTCCATCCCACAGACCTGCCTGCAGCCTTGGTAAGAAACAGAGAACCCCAGAGATTCTGTTAACATCACACTTCTGGCTTGATTGCAGGGCTGGCCATGGCCTAAGAACCAGAGACAGATCCTGCTGATGAGGGACACAGATATTGACCCTGCTGAAGGGCGACTCAGGCCACATCCCGCTCCAGCCCCAGGTGCTTGCAGCAGCTTCCTGCGTAGCCCAGAGTGTCAGGGAGACAAGGGGTGCCCGCCCCACCCCCACAAGGGAGGTGTGAGTGCAGAGAACCCCCCAGCCCTCCTCCTGGCTGGGCCCCGAGTTCTGCCCTACACCTACCTCCATAGCCCTCGTACAGGCTGATGTCGAAGTAGCTGCCAAAGGCAGATGCGCTGACAATGCTGTAGGTGATCTGGTTGTTGGGAGGGGAGTCTTCATCTGTTGCCTGGAAGAAGTGGGAAGACAAGGGCCATAAGCCTGCAGGAGGCTGGGGGCCAGAAGAGGGTGGGCAGCTGGGAGGGAGGGGAAGACTGGCCCTGCTCACAGCTCCTTTTTTGGGTGATCCAGCCCTGGGTCTTGTCCTGGCCCAGGACCCCAGGAGGCACCCCTTGTGCTTCAACTGGAGGTCGCACTCTGGCTCCCAGCAGACGCCCTGCTCCCCTCCATGTGCTGGGTGTGGAGGCAGCCTGAGGAATCTAGAGGGCAGGTGAGGCCCAGGAATAATGCAGAGGCCCGGCCTTCCCAGAGGCTGAGACAGAATTACCTCCCACCCCCAACCCCAGCTGGAACACCCCCACCTGCAGATGCCCTCCCTGACTCCCAGAGCCGGTTAGAGCCCTAGGGTTGCATACCCCATTGGTCCCCTTACACCCAGTGGTAATTTCTTATCTAATTTCTGCCTCCCTCGCTTAGACCGTCAGCTTCATGTGAGCAGGAACCTTGTTTCTTGATTGCTGCTGCATACCTACAGGCCAACCCAGTGTTTGGCCACAGTGGGTGTCTAATCCATGCTTGTTGCATGAAAGCAAGGAGGAAAGAAGGCACCTGGAGTGGGGCCAGGGATCCCTCTTCCCCTTCACTGTCTTCTCTGGGAGCTGAATTAATAAGCTTCTTTCCAGGTCGTCCCTCACTCTAGAGCCTCCAGTGGTCCCCACCACTCGGGGTACACCTGGAGCTGAGCAGGGAGGGCAGGGCAGGACAGGGTTGTACGGGGGGCCATGGCCAGGCTGGGCGGGCACATGGTTTGTTCTTCTCGGTATCCCCGGTTCTCACCCTTCCAGCCTTGCCTTCATCCCTGCCCGCTTCAGAAACAAGTTCCAAATGGAGGCTCTGGGTCCCATCTCTTGGGGTAGACAGCATGGGGAAGAGGGGACATTTAAAAGTCTCTGGTTAAAGGTCACTGAAGCCTAGTGGGGGACTCGCTGCAGGAAGCACTTGGAAAATAGCATTCTGGGACTAGACCTGGCTCTGCTACCCGACTATGTCTTCGTGGGCAAGCCTCTCCCCTCCAGGTTCCCCTTCTGTAAAATGGGGTTGCACTCCATGGTCTCTGCAGCTCCTCCCAGCTTCAGCACTTCCTGATTCTAGTCAGTCATTAAAGGGCTTGGAGGGGGTCCTGACACAAGGAACTGCTCCCCGCTCAATGCCCTTGCCAAGGGAGATGGCAGCAGATGGGTCGGGGGTGGGATCTTTTGCTAAATTCTGACCTAATATTAAGCTGAGACAGACACTGTATAAAGCCCCACTTGGTACCAAGAATATGAGGTGTTGCTCAGAGAAGGCTCAACACAGACCAAGAATTTGACTCTCAAATCTGTGCGGTATTCTTTGTGGATGGAAGGTCAGCCCCTCTTGCAGTGGGTTCCCTAAGGGGTTGGTCAAGAAGAAAGCACAGGCTGGGCATGGTGGCTCAAACCTGTAGTCCCAGCTGCTAAGGAGGCAGAGACAGGAGAATTGCTTGAGCCCAGGAGTTTGGGGCTGCAATGAACTCTGATTGTACCACTGCACTCCAGCCTGGGTGAAAGAGTGAGACCCTGTCTCATAAAAACAAAAAACAAAAAAGAAGCAAGCAAGCAAGTACAGGGGGAAGGGTAAGATGAATGGCAGGAGTGCAGGGCTCCCTGGCACCTTACCCGGAGCCGCACCAGCTGTGTGACAGAAGGCTCATTCTCCCGCAGAGCACCCATGTAGGCATCCTTCTGGAAGGTGGGCACGTTGTCGTTGACATCCAACACATTGATCCTGACCCGGCCTGTGGTCTCCTTGCCGCCCCCGTCCCGGGCAATGATCGTCAGGGTGAAGCGCTGGATGAGCTCATAGTCCAGCCTGGCAATCAGCATGATGAGTCCCGTGTCCTTGTCCAGCGAGAACCTGTGCCAGGCCAAGAGGATGGAGAGAAGGAACACCGTGGTTTAAAACAGGCTTGTTGATGGGGCCGGCATTTCCCAGCCTGTCCTTGCCCAGAGTGACTAACAGAAATAAATGAAGTCTGAAATCTGCCTTCCCTTTCACCTGCCTTGAGAAGAGCTGCTATTTCTAAAGGGGGTGGGTAGGTGGCGGGGATCAGGATCACACGAGGTGAGCAGGAGGAGTCGCCTGATTTAAGCAAGGAGGAAACCCAGGCAGAACAAACCTTCTGCTATGAACAGGAGTTTCTACCTACTGCAGATATTTAGATGCTGGAGAACTGTGAGGGTAAAAACGTGTGCCATCCCAGATCGTTTTGCACCAGAATGCTAGGAATGGGCAGAAAGCAGCTGGTGAAGGGCAAGGTGGTTGGTCCTCTTTTGGGAGCTGCCCTTTGACTTTGAGGAAATGAGCCTTGAGTGGGAGGCTGGTAGACATCTCCCAGGTAGCAGAAAGGTCCGGCAAGACAACCCCTCCAACTACCTCATCTAAATGTCCCCTCAGGAGCCTCATCTGAGCTGTCAGTTGACATCTGTGTGCTCTGACCACAGCTGCCAGCCACCAAGCCTGGAAGGTTCTGGCTCAGAGTGAGGAAAGTCTCAGGCCCAGAAGATGGGAAGAGGTGAGACCATCCAAAATGACCAGGATAAGGCCACGTGAACACGGGTCCCTTGGGGAAAGGGCTCCCTGTGCATTCAGCCATGCTGGTGCCTTCCTCCCATTTGAGGCCCCCATCACTGAGTGACAGAGAATGGCCAGATGCCCCTAACAATCTCCCTGTCTCTTGTTTTTTGAGATAGGGTTTCACTCTGTCTCCCAGGCTGGAGTACAGTGGCACAATCTCAGCTCATTGCAATCTCTGCCTCCCAGGTTCAAACTAGTCTCCTGCCTCAGCCTCCCAAGTAGCTGGGACTACAGGCGCCTGCCACCACACCTGGCTAATTTTTGTATTTTTAGTAGAGATGGAGTTTCATCATGTTGGCCAGGCTGGTCTCGAACTCCTGACCTCAGGTGATCCACCCGCCTCAGCCTCCCAAAGTGCTGGGATTACAGGCATGAGCCACTGCAACCAGCTCCTTCCCCATCTTTTCTTCATCCTTCCCACGGATAGCTGGGGCCAGTCATTCAAGCTGACACCCACCGCCTCACTCATTCTACCGGGCTTCCCAGTGCATCAGACACGTGGCCTTTGAGTATGTTAAAAGTGAGAGGGGGCCGGGCGAAGTGGCTCATGCCTGTAATCCCAGCACTTGAGAGGCTGAGGTGGGTGGATCACCTGAGGTCAGGAGTTTGAGACCAGCCTGGCCAACGTGGTGAAACCCCATCTGTACTAAAAACACAAAAATTAGCCAGGTGTGGTGGTGGGTGCCTGTAATCCCAGCTACTCAGGAGGCTGAGGCAGGAGAATTGCTTGAACCTAGGAGGCGGAGGTTGCAGTTTGAGCTGAGATTGCACCATTGCACTACAGCCTGGGCAACAGAGGGAGACTCTGTTTCAAAAAAAAAAAAGTTAGAGGGCTGCCTATGGCCCAAAATCAAGCCCAGAGAAATTTACCATGAGGGGTGATGGGGCAAGGCTGGCATGTGTCAGGCACGGAGGCGAGTAACCCGCCTACGGGCTGCTGCATGTTGAGAGCCCTCCTGGGGCAGGCTGTGTAGCCTAGTGGTGAAGGTCACATGCAGAAGCCTGACCATGCCACTTATAGCTGTGTGACTTTGGACAAGTGACTTAGCCTCTCTGAGTTGCACTTTCATCATCTGTAAAGTGGGGATGATAAAAGTGCCTAGCACTGAGTTCCTCTGTCATTTCACTGAGAGGATGACATGAGACAATGCGTGTGAAGCCCTTGGCCATGATGAGCCTGACATGTAGTAGCTGTGGCTGGTGGTGGTGGTGGTGTGCTGTTGCTAGTACTTCAAAGCCTCTCAAAGACACAATGGATCCATTCCCAAAGCTAAAGGCTATCTTTTGAGGGTCAGATAAGCTGTGCCCCAGAGAGTTGAGGAGACTTGACCAAGGCTGTGCCACAATCACCGTCAAACCAGCCACAGTGCCCATGAGTTCCAACTTCCAGTCCAGTGCTCTAGCCACAGGACCCAGCACCTCCCTCCCTGGGCACTGAAAAGTTCCCAGATCTCATGAGTCTGGGGAGGGCCAAGGACCACTGCGGAGGGGCCTGAGGGGCTGTGGGCAGAGTCTCACCTGTCAGGGTCATCACTGAAGAAGTAGTTGACTTCCCCAAAGGTGCCTGCATCATTGTCTGTTGCCTGCAACAGTGAGAACAAGAAATCATTACTGCCAGGCCCAGCTGAGGCTTCAGGTCCACAGGAAACCCATGTTCCTCTCGCACGTCTCCTTTGGCCCAGGTTGAATTTTCTGAGGCCCAGACCCCAGTGGGGCCTGGTGAAAGCCTGCTGCCAGTCTGGGTTAGGAGCAGGTCAGAAGCAGAGTGGGACAGAAACTGGCCTCTCCACCCCCACCGGGTATTCCTTCTCTGTGGCCATCCCAGTGAGGCCCTCCTCCATCTCCCCTGACCTGAAGTTTTAGTGGGGGTTTGGCTTTTGTGGTTTGGAACATTGGCTTCCATATTGTCCCTGGCATGGTTCTAATCCACAGTGCAGGCTAAATGACATCATTCATTCATTCAATAGTTACTTATGACACACATAATCCATGCAAGGCGCTGTTCTAGATGTGACCTCTGCTCTCTTCCCAGACCACTGCCCTAGAGCTGGGCAAACTGTTACCTGCCACCAGATGCCTGTAGGGAAAGGCCTCAGACTGACTTTGGGGTCCACTTGCATCTGTTTTATATTTAAGGTATCTCTATAAGATTGTAAGTAGATAAAGCCCTCACGGCTAAAAATATATTTTGATCCCTTTGTGCTCAATATTTTTTGAGGTTCCTTTTAAAGTTCCTGGAGTCTATGAAATCTAGTAAATTCTGTTCTTTTTGATAAGCCTGAATTTTCAAGGAAAAGCTAATTTGTGTTTAGTATATTCAGTTCAGGAAGGCAGATAAGTGAAAAATATACTTCTATCCCAAATGAATGAAATGAAAAAAAGTTTATACCCAAAGGGTTAAGATCTTAGTTATCCAGAAAACTTGGCTATACAGAAAGATGCCATTTCTGGGGGCTCTGGGCTGCCAGCTTGTATAGGACTGCCTCTTGTGCCTGATTTCCATTAAATATCCCCACAGCTTATGCTCCTGCAGACTGTGCAGACCTCTGTCCCCGCCACTACCCCAGCCAGGCTCAGAGCTCATCACAGGTTCTCAGGGTGTGCGTGCTGAACAAGTGAAAGGAAGGCGCTGAGCCATGTCACCACCCTCCAACCCAGGACTGGCTCCCGGACGGGCCCTCTCCCACTGCCTGTGCCATTCCTCAAGATGGCAGCAGCCACTGCTGGCTCCTGCACGCCTTCTACCTACAACCCCTTCACCCTCACAACAGCCCTGTGAGGTAGGTACTATTATTAGCACCACCTCCAATTTACAGATGGGGAAACTGAGGCATTGAGACAGTACATCATTCACTCAAGGCTTCACGGCTAGAGAAAGAACAGTGCTGGGTTTGAATCCTGTGCCATCTAGCCATGCCCATGCCCTCCATCAGTGATTGCCTCTGAGCCAAGAGGGGTGCTTGTTCTCAGAAGGAAGGGAGCCTGGTTATTCCAGGCGAGAGGAGCCCACACTGCCCAAAGTAACCAGATTCATCCTCACTTTACAGGGACAGAAGAGAAGGGGAGCGGGAGGAATCCCAGAGCCCTTCCCACCCCTAGGTTCCACTGACAATCATGGTCATCAATGCATGGTCTTGTTGGACTGTTATAACTGCAGCTTGGTCTCGGGAAGATCTGACTGCCATGCCATTGAGCCCTTTGGCGAGGGGTCACTGTGGTGTGGAGGCCTCAGTTCCAGGTCACTGTGTGACCAAACCGTATCTCCTTGGCCCCCATCATTTGCCTTTGTCAAAGGAAAAGGGTTTGGGGAAGGACGAGGGCAGGGCAGGCACCTGTGGGGCTCACTGTGCAGCACAGATGGTGCCTGGCATGCAGTAGATGCTTCATAAATGCCTGAAAAATGAATAAGAAGGGGGTGGTGCAGAGAAAATAGGGAAGGGGCAGAGAGACGGGGTGAAGACAAAGAAGGCAGGACTCAGAAGAAAGAGGACAGAAGTGAAGCAAATGACAGAAAGAAAAGGAAAAGGGAAGTAGAGGAGAGACAGCAGGCTAGGAGGTGGAGAAGAGCAGCTGAGAAGCAGAAAGTGGGGTGTGCAGGAAGGGAGGGGCCTGGGTCATCGGGGGTGTGCTGCCCCTGGAGAAGGTCACATCTGAGCCCTGGGGATGAGCCCTTCAGATCTGGGTGCTCCACAAAATTGCTCTGGACTGTCAGGACAGGAAGGATGTGTGAGGTGCCTGGGTCCCATCCCCTTCACCCTGGGGCCTGGAGCAGCTGAGGCCCAGGGAAATTAGGTGATGAGCCCCAGGAGACAGGACTGGACTGTCTTAGAGCAGAAGCTGGCTTCACACCCTCAACCCCTGCAAGGCTTGGCCTCCCCTGCCCACGTTGGACTGGGCACAGCTATGGCTCCCACGGTGACCCTTGTCCCCAGGGCCTCTCATTGCCCGCCCAGGCTGCTGATGCTGACCAGGGAAGATTTGTGAGTCCTTCAGTACCACCGCCTAATGACCATGTGAAATATGTATGCCTGGGTGAGGAGGAGAGGGAGAACTTTCATTTTTCAAGTGTAGGAAGCCAAACTAGATGAAAAGCTGCTCCTTGCCCCTGCCAGGGTGAGGGCAGCAGCACTGACCTTGGGCCTTGATGGGTGCAGGGCCAGTGCCAGGCTGCAGCAGGGCCTGTCAGGGGCCCTGGGCCTGGGAGGAGGCGGTAGATCTGTGCTCGAAGGAAAACCCCTCCCCTCCTATACACATTTTCGGCCCTTAATGTCTAGCCTCATCTCTGACCCAAAATGGAACACGTGCAGCTCCCAGGACCTGGCTCTGCCTGCTCAGCTTGGACAGCGCCCCTCCCTCTCCTGCCTGGCTCACACCCTTCTGCCCTCCCTGACCCCCAAGGCAAAGTTAGGGCTCCTCCCTGCACTCACTCAGTATTCCCAGCCCTGATCACACTGAGGCACTGAAGCTAAGGCTAATGCGTGTCTCTCCCAACCAGGACGTGGCTCCCAGAGGGCAGCGCGGGGTCATGGGGTCCACATGTGCCCAGGGCCTAGTAGAGGGCCTGGACATAAAGGCAGCTCAGGAAAGGTAAGTCTATCTCTGTCACCTATAACTACAACTGCACCCACGTTCTCATGACACATACCAATGTATGAATTTACTTTTGACCAGATCTCCACAGGTAAGTACTGTTATTACCACCTGCCATCCTGCCCTATCCAGGCAGGCACAGTGACTGAGTCTATCCCAGCCCCAATCTGCTTGTCATGGCACCTTTTAAACAACCTCCTCCCAAGCAACACTTGTTTGTGGCTGACCAACTGAAAGTCCAACAGACAAATAAAGTAGCAGACAGACAATGACCCTTGGGGCCCATTTTAGGAAGGAGGGTTCGAGGAGTGCCAAGGGCCTATGTATAGAGAACAAAATTTCCTCTTCCTGCTTCAAACACCCCCTTCCCTGCAATGTTCTAGGAATGAGCATGTCTGTCTCCCTGCAGGGTAACTTCCAGGGTCTCACAGGCCAGCCAGATGGTGACAGGGATTGGGGAAGGGGATGGCTCAGCTGGCCACTTTCATATTGTACCTAAGAAATGCCAAACCAAAGCCCAGGCATGGTGGCTCACACCTGTAATCCCAGCACTTTGGTTTGGGAGGCCGAGGCGGATGGGTCACTTGAGGTGAGGAGTTCAAGACCAGTCTGGTCAACATGGTGAAACCCCATCTCTATTAAAAATAGAAAAATTAGCCAGGCATGGTGGCAGTTGCCTGTAGTCCCAGCTACTCAGGAGGCTGAGGCAGGAGAATTGCTTGAACCTGGGAAGCGGAAGTTGCAGTGAACCGAGATTGCACCACTGCACTCCAGCCTGTGTGACAGAGTGAGACCCTGTCAAAAAAAAAAAAAAAAAAGATGCCAAACCAGGGCTCCACGTGAGCACCTCAGCTGTGCTCCAGGCTCCTCCCTCTGGTGTTTGTGTGTCTCTGTTGCCATCTAATGGCTCCCCACTGGCTCTGGGCTGGCACTCAGAGGTACACACTAGTGCATTTTACTACTTGTCAAGGCTCTCATAAGAGGCCCAGGGGCAAGAAGTCAAAGCCAGTAGCTAAAATTATTGTCCTTCTCTGCTCGAAATCCTTCAATGGCTCCCTATGATCTGCTGAATTAATTTCAGACCCATACCCTAGTGTCAAGGCTGTCCACAGTCTGGTTGGGCTTAGTGTTCTTGTATCTACCTCTTCCCTGGTGCACCCCAGACTGTTCTCTCATTGCTGGTTCCTCTATCCTTTCCTTCTGTAACTGCCTTCCAAACTCTGATCCACCCCCCAGGCCCATCCCAAATGCCCCTCTCCTAGAGTCCCTAACCATTCACTGGTCTTGACCCAGGAGCCCCTCGTCATCCCTCTCTTGGAACACGTGGCAGAATCTGCCATTCCTGAAAACTGTCTGTGTGTGCCCCACTTTCCTCCCTGTGAAGGAGAGAAGTTTGTCTAACTCATTTTTGTATCCTATGTAGTACCCCCATACAGGGCTCAACATCTCTGCCCAATTTAGTAGAATGTGTGATTTCCATTGCCAGCCACGGAGGACCAGCATAACCTTCCTCCTGTGGGGCTGATACCCCCGCATCAGACACCACGGTGGGCAGCAAGCAGCGACAGAGGGGTTGCCGGATTGCATGGGGTGAGGCGGGGTTTATAGAGCACCCCCAACGCCCTGGCCCCTGCCGAGGCTCCCTATTGCCCCTGCCCTGCCCAGAAGGAGACAGGCACAGAGGATGTGCAGAAGCAGCTGAAGATGCCCGGCACACCGCTGAAGGCAACAGTGACCAGACACTTGTTCAGTCACATATTTAGTAAATTTTTTTTTTGAGACGGAGTCTCGCTCTGTCACCCAGGCTGGAGTGCAATGGTGCGATCTTGCCTCACTGCAACCTCCGTCTCCCGGGTTCAAGCAATTCTCCTGCCTCAGCCTCCTGAGTAGCTGGGATTACAGGCGTGCGCCACCATGCCCGGCTAATTTTTGTATTTTTAGTAGAGATGTGGTTTCACCATGTTGGTCAGGCTGGTCTCAAACTCCTGACCTTGTGATCCGCCTGCCTTGGTCTCCCAAAGTGCTGGGATTACAGGCGTGAGCCACCTCGCCCGGCCTAGTAATATTTTTTGAGCTTTTCCAATGTGCTGGCTGCTGTGCCCAACACTGAAGTCACATCCTAAGCATGACAACCTGGACTGCCACTTAAAATCAGAATGGGGAGGCCAGGCATGGTGGCTCATGCCTGTAATCCCAGCACTTTGGGAGGCCAAGGCAGGCCGATCACCTGAGATCAAGAGATCAAGACCATCCTGGCCAACATGGCAAAACCCAGTCTCTACTAAAAATACAAAAATTAGCCGGACATGGTGGCACATGCCTGTAATCCCAGCTACTCAGGAGGCTGAGGCTGGAGAATCGCTTGAACCCGGCAGGTGGAGGTTGCAGTGAGCAGAGATGGCACCACTGCACTTCAGCCTAGTGACAGAGTGAGACTCCATCTTACAAAAAAAAAAAAAAAAAAGAAAAAAAAGTCAGAATGGGGAGACAGATCACCAAGGGGAGAAATAACTAAGTAATGTAATTCCAGGCAGTGGTAAGAACTACGAAGAAAACAAGGCTGAAAGTGGGCTTGAAGGTCACTGAGGCTGCTGGCTTAGATAGATTCATTCTGGAGAAGCTGTCTTTGGGCAGGTGTATGTCAGTCTATGGGACAGTCATCGGCTGGGCACCGAGAAGTCCAGGTAGCTCCTAGAGAGAGCTGGGCACCTGCTGGCACCAAGGCCTGGAGAAGGGCTCAGGAAGTCTCTGCCTCCCCCATCAGCCTCCCTCAGCAGAACCATCAGGGGAAGACCAGTGGAGATCAGTGGCCGCTCAGCGCTCAGCACCCGTCCTTGTGGTCAGCCCCTGCCCTGCAGTCAGCATGTCGGGGAGAGGGTGCAGCCAAGACTGGCTGCTGCCTAGCGCCTGATTTATAAGGCGTTTCTTCTGATTCTCCCCAGTGCTGGCATTACCAGCAAAACTAATTCCGTCATTTGGGCTTTTATAATTGCATCTGCAAGTGCTTATTTCTGTGATGGACAATGCTGGCAGAAGTGTAATTTTCTTCTGCTGACAAAAAGGAAAAAAATAAATACATACGGGGGTGAAAAATTTCAAGGTTAATACAAGGTGATTGGAGGAGCCTATGGTGGGGGAATGGCTACATGCTTGGACTGGCAAGGCCTGAGTCAGCAATGCCAGTCTTTCTCCTGGCTGTAGCGAGGGGAAGGGGCAAGAGGGTGCCCCTCTGACATTTCGTTTTGAGCACTTAACTATGTGCCACCAAATTTACCAAGCATTTCCTGCACTTTATTTCATTCAATCTTCCCAGCAGCCCTATAGGACCAGCACCATAGTATCCCCACTTTATAGATGAAGGATGGGACAGAGACTCAAGAGAGATCAATCGACTTGGCCAGGGTGAAACAGTCACAGCGCTAGAACATGAATCAATATGGTTAACTCCAAGGCATGCGCTCTTAAGACCTTCCCTCCCTTGCTCCTCCCTTTGGTGGGGCTGGGGGAGCGAAGTCTGAGCCTGAGAAGTCTGAGTCTGAGCTTGAGAGCTCAGCCATGGGATCCAGGGTGCTCCCACTAGGGTCATCCTCCTCGCCCTGTCGAAGACTGATGGGCCCCCACAGGCAGTTTGCCCTTCTTGTCATGGCGGCTTCTGCTCCCTACATTCTGCTTGGAAAGAGTGGGCTCCCAGCAACTCCAGCTACACCCACCAGCAAAGGGGTCTCTGGCTGTGGTTTCCTAGGATGCAGCCTCTGAGCCTAGACCCTCAGATACCCAAGCAGATGCCTCCCACAGACCCTTAAAGAAGGACCCCACCCCATCCCATGCCTCCCACAGACCCTTAAAGAAGGACCCCACCCCATCCCAGGCTTGGTCTTGGTCTGTGCAGGTGGCTCAGGGCCCGGGTTGGAGGGAGCTGTGTGGCCCAACCTGAGGCCACCTTGGAAGGATGGCGCAGTCTGGCTGGCTGCAAGTGCCGCTCCTGACCCACCTGGGGCTTTTCCCACGGCACCCTCTCATGTAGTCCCCCTTCATCTTGTGCATTCAAAACTCTATGTCCAGCCCAGCTCCCGGCCCTCTGGTGCTCAGCGCAACATCTTATGCCCACTCTCTGGGGACCCGCTATTCCAACAGTGCTCAGGCCCTCCTGTCTCTTTGTCCCCTTCCTGAGAACCCCTTCTTACCCAGCCTTTCTTTGCAATTAACAGTCATCATCTCTCACCCTTTTCCATTGATTTGCCCTGGAACAGGGTCCCCCACCTTACAGGTTGCCTGCCTTGTGTGTCTTCGTGTCATCTCTCTTCCTGTGTCTCCATGCTTCCTATTTCTTTAAACACACGCACGCACCACACACAACCCCTTTCTCTTCCTCTCTCTGCATCTCAGGCAGCTGCCAACAACTTTCTGCATCCTGTACCCCCTGTACACTCTCCTAGAAACTTTCCTTTTCTCTCCCTGTCTGGCTCAGGTAGACTCTACTCAGAGGTCTCCTACACCTCCACCCCTCACACACACACACACACACACACACACACTCTCTCTCTCTCTCTCTCTCTCTCTCTTTCTCTGCCTCAAGCAGCACCCCTACTTTCCCCCCGCCCAGTCTCAGCCCCTGTGGTCTCCTCCACACCCCCTCCCTAGACACCTGGGTGTCTGTCCCTGCAGGCCACAGCCTGGCAGGCACGCACTCAATCACTCCCCATCAGCGCCCACACTCCTGTCACGCACGCACACTCACAGGAATGCCCCGCACGGGGCTTCTGCTCTGAAGCAAGGCAGGCCCAGCTGCCTCCGCAGCAGCCCTGGGTCCCAGCAACAGAGGCAGGCGGCCGGTGCTGGCAAGCAGTTCTGCTCCCATGCACAAATCTGCAGAGAAGGGCACGCAGTACAATTTGTTCAGGAAACAATAGCAATGTTTGACATGTCATAAGGATTGATGGAGCAGAAATTTACATGGGAGAATGCATTTTTAAACAGCTCTGTGGAGCCCCGGTGCTTCGCTGGTAATGCTTTCCTCATTCATCATTCACTGAGCCCTTCTGAATAAGTCCTTAAACTGTGTGAGATTAACTGCACTCTTGTAAGCTCTGGGGGGCTGGAGTGGCTGGCAGGAGGCAGGAGGACTCTGCTGCAGGAACCCGGTAGCCCAGAGGCCAGGGTGACCTCCACATGCCTGCTGGGGCCCCTGAGGCCCTTTTTCCTCCCCTCCCATAGTGCTGTGGACAAGGGTTCCAGCTTCTCTCTGGCATGTGAGGTAGAAGCCAATGGCCAGGAAATACCATCCAGTCTGCCCCACACTTCTCGGAAAATGCTTGGAGCCTTGGTTTTCCCCTCTCATCTCAGAAGGAAGTGATTTAATTTGAGAAGGAAGCCAGGGCTGGATGGATGGGAGCACGGTGGGTGTTAGATGGGCAAAGGGGAAGTGTGATGGGAAGCTGCTCTCTGAGTGCCTTTATGGGCATTCCTGGGGGTGGCCATGCACCCGGGAGGAAAGGAGATAATGGGTGCTCTAAGGAAAATGGCTCCCATTGCACTTTGAGTGAGAGATAAGAGAGTACATGTCCTGGGTTGGCAATGGTACCAGGGAGTGAGCGGTGGAGTGGAGGGGAGATGTTGGGGGGCTGTGATCACAGGAAAAGGCTCTCGTGCCTGCTCTGCGCCTTCTGAGCATGTGGGAGGCCTTAGAACAAGAAGAGGGTGCTACTGGGAAGGGGGGCTGGGCTGGAGGCTCAAAGCCCTGGTTGAGTGTAGGGACCAAGCAGGAGGGCAGTGAGGACAGGATGGGGACCTGACTGGTGGTGAGGCCTGCAGAGAAAGGGAAGGGGACCTTCCCTCCCTTTTGTTCCATTGTGGACTTGGGCTGGACAGCCAGCACTCCATCACCAGTGCCAATGGTAGACGTTCCTAATGGATCATGGCATTGACTGCAGAGGAAGCCTCAGAATATCTCTCAATCAGTCTTTCCAACAACCAGTTGCAGGCGGAACTTGTGTTAATGCATCTTTGCTATCCTGTTGGACTCTCTGCTCCTTGAGGGTGAGAAATGTGCTTCTCCCTCGGGGGTGCAGTGTAAGACCAGGCACAAAAAACCTCCAAAGGGATTTGTGACCAGGTGCAAAGTCATGGAAATCCCACTGAGCTCGGGGGTGGGACCTGGATTCTGCCCTACGTGCACGTGGGACGCAGTTGCATAAGACACTGGGGTTGGCCAGCATGCTGCATATATCTTCTCCACGGTGCCTGCTCCTGGCTGTCCTTGTGCCAGCGTCCATCCTCAAGCAGCCTCCTCACCTTGCCCACACACCGCCCTCTGCTCCTGCCTCTCAGATAGTCGCTAGGTTCCTAACAGGCCAAGCGGCTGCAGTCTCACACCCTTTGCACTCACAGGTTCCTCTGCTAGGTCACTCTTCCCCAGATCTCCGGATTGCTGCTCCTTCTCTTCCCTGCGACCTCAGTGGACAGACTCCGATCTACATTTGCAAAGCACTTGCATTTGTAAAAGCAAACTCTGACTACAACTCCAGGGCAGGAACAGAGGCTCCGAGATGAGGCAGTTAAGGCAGTCACACAGGGGCAGTGGGAGGCAGTGGGGGCTTGGACCAGGGTAGTCAGGGAAGTCCAGCTGGATGTGGCTGGACTCCAGATATGTTTGGAATCTGGAGCTGGTGGTTCTTGCCAGTGGATAGGTGTGGTGGGAGAAGGTCATGGTTTTGGTAAGAACATCTGGGTGAATGTTGACTGGGCTTCCCCCCACCACTAGAATATAAGCTTTATGAGGGCAGGAACTGAGTCTGTCTTGTTCCCCAGGGATCCCCAGCACCCATCCAGTGCCTGACACACAGGAAGCCCTCAACAAACATCAGCTAAATAGATGAAAGAATAAATGAGATACCTGATGACTTATGAGGATCTTTTTTTAGCAGACAAGCTAAGGATCTTAATCCTGAGTAGATGGACTTCTAGGGAGGAAAGGACATCAGAAAGATGATCATGGGGGCTGGGGGAGAGATAAAGGAAGATGGGGAGGGGAGAGGGAGAAGGAGAGAAAGGAAGTGATCAAAGGAGGAGGAGAAGGAAGAGGGGAGAGAAGGGAGGAGGGGGAATGTGGAGGAGATCAAAGGAAGAACAGAAGGAGTAACCACAGTAACATCTGCTCTGAGCCTCAGTTTTCCTATCTGTAAAATGGAGGTAATGAGAGCACCCACCTCAGGGAATTATTGTGAGGATTAAGGAAGGTAATACACACAGTCGCTTTAGCTCTGTGCCCGGCACACGGGAGCCACTTTCTAAGTGGAGCTAGTATTATTATTTCCACTTCCAGTTCTAAGAGCTCTCTTTGTCCAGCCTTCTGCAAATGTGCTCCTGCTGAGCCTCCTCCCAGGCCAGCCCTCCCATCTGCCTGTCCTGTGCCAGCAGCGGGTCCGTGGAGGTGGAGGGGAAGCGGCGCTAAGCCCTGCAGGAGGGATGCTCTAGGGAAGCCAAGCCCAGCCCTGGGTGGAGGCTGAAGGGTGCTCTCCAGGTGTGAGGCCCTCGGCTTGTTTGTTATCACAGACGTGGTGTTGTTCTTGGGCTCCTCCACCTTCTTCCTTATTTCCCTTTATTTTATTTTGAAACCTGGAAATAAAAATTGATGGGGAGCAAATTGCTCTGGCCAGCAGCTCTGCGCTTAAAGGAGTCGTAGTGGGGGAAGCAATTACGGTATGTCAAAGGCTGTCAAGGTGGCCGGTGTCTGCCTGTGCCAAGTGCCTGGCACCACCTGGTGGTCCCTGGGGCCTCTTGCCAGGGAGATGCCTGGAGGAGGGGTATCGGGCTCCCCTCAGAGGCACAGGGATAAGGCACTTCACACAACCAGTCCCTAATCCTTTTTTTTTGAGACAGAGTCTCACTCTGTCGCCCGGGCTGGTGTGCAGTGGCACGTTCTTGGCTCACTGCAACCTCCGCCTCCTGGGTTCAAGCAACTCTCATGCCTTAGCTTCCAGAGTAGCTGGGATTACAGGTGCCCACCACCATGCTTGGCTAATTTCCTAATCTTTAAAACAACCAAAAACACAGGGGTCACATTCCATTTTACAGGCAAATAAACTGGCTGACAATACCTGCAAAAATAGTAGTAATGCTCACTGATTTAATCCTTACTGGGTTCCAGGCATTATTCTAAGAAATGCACACGTATTGACACATTTAATCTTCACTCCCACTCTATGAGACAGGTACTAATACTGTCTTCATTTATGGACAAGGAAAGCGAGGCTCAGAGAGATTAAGCAACATGCCTGAAGTCACAGTTCCCACACAGGGCAAGAAAAAAGACCCAGCAAGGCCAGAGGTTAAAAGTCCAAAGATGGTGTAGACAGGGAGTGGCAAGGGAGGCAAGGGCCAAGAGGAGTCCAGGGACCACGAGTCAGTCAGGGCTTCCTGGAGGAGGCAGAGCAGAGCTGCAGCCAGAAGAAGAGGTGGGGCCTTGAGATGCAGCGGAGATGGCACTCCCGGCGGGCAACTGAGGGAGAAGCCCAAGGAGGCTGCAGCCCGGGGTGGGTGGTTCAGAGACGGGTTGGGTCACGGAGAGAAAATACAAAAGCCGGCATTGGAAGAGCTGTCAGGTCCCCATGGCTAGCCCTTCACGTCCTTATCAACATGTCCCTGTCACTACTTAAGACATCTTCAAGGGTGTGTAATGGGTTGAATGGTGACCTCCCAAAAGAGAGATCCATGTCTTAACCTCTGGGACCCACAAATATGACCTTATTTGGTAAATGGGACTTTGAGAAAATAATTATGTGGAAGATTTTGAGAGGAGACCATCCTGGGTTATCTGGGAAGGCCATAAATCCAATGACAAATGTCCTCATAAAGACATCCAGAGGAGAGGCACAGAGAAGACGCATGCAAAGACTGGAGTTCTGCAGCCACAGGCCCTGAACGCCTGGAGCCTCCAGAAGCTGGGAAAGGCCAGGCAGGATTCCCTGCTCAGCCTGAGGAGGAAGGACAGCCCTGCCAGCCCCTCCATTTCAGATTTCTGACTCCAGAGCTGCAGGAGAACACATTTCTGTAGTTTTAAGCCAGCCAGGTGGTGGCACCCTAGGAAATGGATACAGGCGATACCCAGGGAAGGGGCAAGGGAGCAAGATGCTCATAATCAGAAAGGACTTGGGCCCTCTCTGGGGCCAGTTATCGAGTTGGGATGATGTGGTAGAAAAGGAAAAGGGGAAGGGCCTGAGAGATGTGGGGACAGACACTGTGTCTGAAGCTCAGTTAAGTGGGACATTATGAGCCGAGGAGATGAGAGAAGGGGGCAAAGACAGTCCAATCAACCCCCTGGGGGTGCAGCAAAACCTGGGCTGGTAACGACGCCTCCTACCATGACAGCATCTTCCCAATGTCCCCACCACAAGTTGTAAGTCTGACACCCTCCCTCCTCTCCCTTGCCCTGTGGGATACGCAGGTGTCAGGCAGCCCCCAGTCTAGTGAGAAGGTGGAGAGAGGTACCTGGGTGGGGGCTGGTCACTGCCTATGCTCCAGAGACATGTCCTCACTCCAAGGTGACTTGGTGCCTGGCAGGACACCCCCTATGCCTGTCACTGCCAGGTGCTGATTGGGTCGGCCCATACGGCTGGCTAATGAACCATATTGATTCCACATTCTCGTGTTGTCTCCCTAAATGGCAAGCCACACATCTGATAGATTAAATACCCACACGATTTCTCGCCTGACATCTCCGTCACTCCACCCGCAGGTCCCTGATGAATTTTACAGCCCCAGGCTGCCGGAAGAAATTAAGGTCAAAGTCCCACGCAGGAAATATAAATCACCCATGATCTCTGAGACCAGCAGAGGCTGCGGGCCCAGCCCCTCACTCACCTGGGCCCACGCAGCCCAGAGCTGCACCTTGATGGTGCAGTGATGGTGCAGCTGGGTTGTGTGTGTGCGCGCGCAGGGTGTGTGTGCGCGCGCAGGGTGTGTGTGCGCGCGCAGGGTGTGAGGGGGCGCGCAGGGTGGGAGGGGGCGCGCAGGGTGGGAGGGGGCGCGCTGGGTGGGAGGGGACGCGCTGGGAGGGAGGGGGCGCGCTGAGTGGAAGGGGGTGCAGGGTGGGAGGGGGCGCGCGGGGTGGGAGGGGGCGCGCGGGGTGGGAGGGGGCGCGCGGGGTGGGAGGGGGCGCGCAGGGTGGGAGGGGGCGCGCTGGGTGGAAGGGAGCGCGCTCGGTGGGAGGGTGCGCAGGGTGGGAGGGGGTGCAGGGTCGGGGGCGCGCTGGGTGGGAGGGCGCGCAGGGTGGTAGGGCGCGCGCAGGGTGGGAGGGGGCGCGCAGGGTGGGAGGGGGCGCGCTGGGTGGGGGGGCGCGCTAGGTGGGAGGGGGCGCGTGGGGTGGGAGGGGGCGCAGGGTGGGAGGTGGACGCGCAGGGTGGGAGGGCGCGCAGGGTGGGAGGGGTACGCTAGGAGCACCCATGCCAAGAAGCAGCCCTCACTCCCAGTCCCCTGACATTTAGGTTTCCTGACTCCTCTGCCCACCCCACCCCAGTTATCAGAATGTCCTAAGGCAGGCTGGAGAAACCCACTGAGAGAAGAGCCGCCTATCTCATTTATTTGCTTCCCAAGGAATCCAAAACACTCTGGCCTCACTGTTTTAAAAACGTCCCCAGAAGGTGGAGAGGGTACAGTAACATTCTCCCCATTTTGCAGATGGAGAAACAGAGGTGTTCAGAGAAAAGGGGCTGGTCCAGGGTCATTCAGTGAGTCAAACACCTGAATCTTCTGACTACCAGTGTGTAGGTGGCGATACAGTGGAAGCCTAAAGGGCTCTTTTGTCCTGGCTTTGTTCCCTTTTTAGGTGGGTGGGTGGGGTTCTCCTGCAGGAGGCTGGGCCGGCAGAGGGAGCGCTGGGCCTGGGTCAGCTTGGATGTTGGCTAATCAAGTTCAGTGTCTGTCTCGTCATATCTCAGCCCCACAGTTTCTCCAGGCTCTCGGGGAGCAGTTCAGTCTCCATGAAGGGGCTGCACTGCCCCATGGTTAAGGGAAAGAATTTTGGCATCTTGGAGACCAGGGGGGTTCATGCCTCCATTCTGCCCCTTCCATGGGAGTGCGGTCTGACACAGAGCTACCTTCTCTGAAACTCAGTGCTGTCATCTACAAAATGGGGAGGCTAATTTCAACCTCACCAGGTTGTCATGAGGCTTCGATAACACACGTGACAGGAGCTCAGCTTGGCACCAGGCTCTCAATATTAGTACCTATCATTTGATTAGCACCTGGTCTGTGTCAGGCATTGGGCTAAGCACTTTACATGTTATGATTTCACTGAAGCCCACATAATTCTATAATGAACTATCACCACCCCTACTTCCAAAGAGGAAATGGAGGCACACAGAGGTGATCTGGCAGAGACTAAACAGCCATGCCTTCCCTAACTTTCACAAATTAACAGAAACTGATTTTATTTTTAAGGTGGACACAATGCTACCTGGCTAAAAATGCTAAATTTCCCAGCCTCCTTTGCAGCTAAGCACAGCCATGTGAGATGAGATTTTGACCAGTGAAGTGAGATGAAAGCAGAAGTTTGCAAAGCAATTCCAGGAAGTATCCTTAAAAGGGAGGGGAGGTTCCCTTTTCACTTCCTCCGTCCTGTAGCTTGAGAGATGGATGTGATGGCTGGAGTTCTGGCAACCACCTGGGACCATGAAGATGAGGGACACACCCTAGGGGTGGTGGAGAAGAGAGCTGGAAGGAGCCACCCAAGGCTGGTCATCTGTACACTGGGAGAAAAATACACCTCGATCGTATTTAAACAACTGTTTAAATATACCTTGATCGTATTTAACAACTGTTTTTGGGGTCTCTGTTGCTGGTGGCTGTACTGGCTCATTGTTGATACAAGTAACCTATTCAAAATCATAGCTCAGAAATGGCTGAGTTAGGCCAGGCACAGTGGCTCACTCCTGTAATCCCAGCACTTTGGGAGGCTGAGCGGGGCGGATCACAAGGTCAGGAGATTGAGACCATCCTGGCCAACACGGTGAAACCCCACCTCTACTAAAAATTCAAAAATTAGCTGGGTGTGGTGGCACGTGCCTGTAATCCCGGCTACTCAGGAGGTTGAGGCAGGAGAATCGCTTGAACCAGGGAGTCAAAAGTTGCAGTGAACCAAGATTGCACTACTGTACTCCAGCCTGGCAAGGGAGCGAAACTCCGTCTAAAAAAAAAAAAAAAAGGAAAGAAAGAAAAGAAACGGCTGAGTCAGGGTAAACCTGGGTGGTCTAAATCTGGAGGACGCGGTCTTTATCCCTTTGCTCCCTGTAGTAAACACTGGTGTCTTTGTCCCTTTGCTCCCTGTAGTGAACACTGAAGAAACACAAGTTGATACTACCTTCCTCCCCCTCATCAGATGGTGAAGCAGAGAAGGCTCCTTCTAGAGAGGTTCAAACTTAGTTTAGTTGAACATCTATCCATGAGTTGGTCATGAAATCAATCTAGTAGTTCATGGTTAGCACTTAGAAAATGAAATCTAGCAGAATTAAATCAGAAAACACTAGAGTGTATTATTACATGTGTTCAAGAAGTACTGCTTTGCTGGAGATAAGTGTCCGTGTGAGTATGTGTCCTGGGTCATGAAGTTAAATGTCGTTTTTATGACAGGCATATGGAACTTTGAGCCACTCCAGAAACAAGCTGGTAGGAACCACAGCTACTATCCCCGCTACAGAGATTACAGAGTGAGATTAAGCCACCCCAAACCCACAGAGCCAGCTCAACCTCTCCCTAAACCTCTGTGGGTCCCCCACCAACCTGCTGCTCTAGGCTTTCTCCCAAATGTTCCCTGGACAAACTCTTAGGCCTAGTTCCCAGTGGCTGCTTCTGTCACTCTCTCCCCTCTCTCCCCTGTCACCTGAGTTCCAGGGCTCATAACCTTCCTAGCTCATGGCATTGGTGGACTCTGAATAGGCATTTGGTCTGCAGCATTTACAAACTCATTCTAGCCCTGGCCACTTGTACAGCTGCCCATTGTCCCCTGGCCCAGAGGGTCCATTTTCTTTGCTCTGGCGTTCTCTGAGCGATTGTCTGAGCAGGAACAATCAGCAGCGAACCTACTGAAGGGTGACTTCTGACAGGCGCAGAGCACAGGGCGTCACGGGCTCTCTGTGCTGGAGGTGACTGTCTACAGGCACAGTCAGGTGTTGTTGGCACAGGGGGCCTTAGAGAGCGTCCAGCAGAACCCTTTCATTTTCCAGATGAGGAGGCTGAGGCCCCTTCAGCCATGGACCTGCTCAAGGTCACCCAGGGAGTGAGCAGCTCCTACCTTGCAAGCCCACTTTCCCTGGACTTTGGAGACAGCCGACTCCAAAAAGCTGGAGCCCAGCTTGGGAGGTGAGCCCTGAGGGTGACTGGCAGAATGGACTTTGGAGACAGCTGACTCCAAAAGGCGGGAGCCCAGCTTGGGAGGTGAGCCCTGAGGTTGACTGGCAGAATGGAGGGGAAGCCAGGGGCTTTGGAGTCAGACCATCTGGGGTCTGAATCTCAGTGTGGCTGCTCACTAACTGGCTGGCCTGGGACAAGCTGCTCACCTCTCCGGGCCTCAGCTTCTTCTACACAATGGGTATAGAAGAGACGGGGAACGCCCTGTAAAATGCCTGGCATTCACTAAGCTCACACCACTGCTTCACCAGGCCCAGGATGAACACAGTATCCTCTTGTTTTGGCAAAGGGGCAAAGATTAGCCGCAGACAGAGCTGCTCGGTCAAGGATGGTAGATTCTGGAGGTGCTGGTGACAGAGGCTGTGGAGTGCTTCAAAGGCGGGACAGGCAGTGAGGCCTTAAATCAATTTGCCAAAAATCAATTTGTTGAATGACCAATCAGCTGAAAACCATCAGACCTCACACAAGGTCCAGGACAATTCACTTCCGAGGCAGAGGCGGGGGCACCCCAGCCGCAGTGGAGGAAAGGCGACAGCCTGCTATGTTCTCTCTCTCTCTCTCTCCATCTCTCGCTCTCTCCTCCCTCCCTCTCTCTTCCTCTTACTCTCTCTCTACCCCGGTCCTACCTCTCACTCCACGCCATTTAGGTTTCACAGACAGATATTTAGATTAAAGATATAAACACAGGCGAGGGGCACTGAGGCCTGACAGGCAGAGGAACTCCGGACCCGTCAATCACTGACAGCCAGCTAAGCCTCCTCCAGCTCCCACCCCAGCCCCTCTGAGAAAGATGAACAGAAGAGCCCATTAAAGGGGCCCAGAAGTACATCCGTAGACACCCCCAAATGGGAGCAAGTGTGTCCACAGAGGCCTTCCAGGCCAGCTTGGGGGCAGGGCTGGAATGACCTACTATTTTCTGTGTGTGTGTGTGTGTGTGTGTGTGTATGTGTCCCTCTCTATTTAGCCTCCCTCTTCCCCTCCCCAGGCTGCAGATAAAGAATTCAATTTTCTTTTAAACGGTGGGGAAATTGGAAGAGATTTTGTTCTGTTTAAGCACAGCTGGAGTCTCAGGTCTCAAGGGTTTGAGAACAATGAGATCAATTAAGATGCCAATGGTGGGGGTGTCAGGAGGGGCTGGGGAGGGAGAATACCTGGCAGGGGGGTGCTGGGGAACGCGCTGGAAGAGCTGAGCAGGCTCTGGAAGTCCAGCTTCTGATGATTCTTGGGCAGAGGCGCAAGGGCTGTCTTCCCTGCTCTGACCGGCTTGTCCTCTTGGTTTTGCTAAAGCCTGTGGACCGGGCCTAGCCCTTGGGCCCTGTTATCATCTCCCAGGCTTACTAATAATTCATGTTGGCAAGTTTTGTCATCAGCTTTATACAATGGTAGAATCAAGTCAAATGGATGCTATCAGAAGCAGGGAGAGACGACTGTTCTAGAAAACCATGGAGAACCCTGGAGGTCTGACACAGCAGGCATTGGTACGCTTTTGGAGCACTTGCTGTAGGCAGGCCCTGGCCTATGACCTGGCCATACATTATTTCATAGCATTGCTGAGATAGGAATTACTCTTCCCATTTTATAGAGGAGAAAATGGAAACCCAGAACCCTTCAGTCACTGGCTCAAGGCCAACCTGCAGGCAGGAAGCCGAGGCAGGACCCCAACCCCGCCTAGGGCCTACTTGCAGCCCTTTCCACTTGACATTGGGGACGGCGCAGGGCCCATCTGGTCAGTCAGGTGGAGATGGAGATGCATGCACCTTGCCGGCCTGGGAAGGAGAAGAGTGAAGCAACTCTAGCAAGGTCAGGGAGAGGAGGGTGGAGCAGCAGGAGGAATCTGGACTTCCACTGTCCCCACCTGCATGGTTGGAGCCTCATCCATCCCTCGCTTCTTGCAGTAGCCTCAGGGCATGTCTCCAGCTTCCACCCTGGTCCCCTCCATCCCCTACCCCCGGCCTATTCTCCACTGAGGAGCAGCAAGGAGATCCACCCTCAGGGCTCTCCTAGACTTGCTACCCACGATGGGCTCCCAGGCCTCATGACCTCCTGGCCTCTATGCCCTTCCTGCTCTCTGTGCATCCACCACAGCCAGGCTGTTGCTCAGGGTCTTTCACCGGCATCCCTCACCTGGGCTACTCTTTCCTGGATTTTCAACCTAGATCCCAGCTGGCTTTCTTCCAGGTTGTTTCATGTCACTTTCCAGGAGAGGCCTGTCTTCCTGTACCACTTGATATAACAATGCAGTAGCAACCCCAGCCCTGACACTCCCTGCCCCTGCCCAGTCGTATTTCCCCACATCACTCATCCCCATCCCACAGGCTCCGATATTCCTTGTTCATCATCTGCCTCCTGCCCCTGGAACAGACAGGGAAGTTGTCTGGCTCACCACTGTCATTCCAGGCCTTAAACAGTCGCTGGATTTGCATCTGGAGGGCACCCTTTGTCCCAGAGAGTGCAGAGTTCTGCTCTGGGAGGGAAAGGAGGAGAGCAGATGATCCAGGGAGACACAGGGGTTCCCAGAGGGCCAGGAAGGCCCAGGGCACCTGGCCCTGCCCAGCAGCAGCCAGGGAAGCAGGGTCAGCTCCCGCCCACCTGTCTACAGGGCCAGACTGAGAGGCAGGGCAGATTTCAGCCTTGACCTTGGACTCGTATGCCCTGATTATGACTAGGAGGCCCAGGGGATCCTGGAAGCTGGTGGCCATTACACCTCCCTACCCTTGGCCTTGGTCCCTGGGCTGCGGTCTGCATCCCCAGGAATGCCTGATCTATGAAGGGCATTCAGAAGGCCTCCAACCCATCTTCTCCTTGGATTGAGCAGGAGGCTAAGGTCCGGAGAGGGTATGAGAATGGGACAGGGTCACACAGCAACTCAGTGGCCTGGAAGCCAGGCCTTGGGGTTCTCTGGCCAGCAGTCTTCTCCACATGCTCATCACCCGAGGGGATGTTGGGGAAGCCTGGCACAGAGAGTGAAATGTGGGGTTATGAGGCTTCAGGCGTGGACAAACATCTCGGTTGCCGATAGGCTGGGTGGCCTTGTGTATGTAATTTACCCTCTCTGTGCCTCATGTGTCCCCATGAGGCCTCTGCTAACCTTCTCCTGCCCACATCCCTTCCTCCAGCAACTGTCCTAGATACCCCAGACCACCCTAGACACCAAAGTAGGAGTCCAGCCTACTTTGTGTTGCACACACCAGGGGTGGGGCCCCCAAGACAGAGAGAACCTGCCTGGGGAAGGTTTTCAGTGGCATGGGGAAGGAACACTTGCCAGCAAGCCTTTGTACAGGGGCGGGAACAGCCACAGATAGCAAGGCACACAGCATGCTGGGGCCCCAGAGAAGAGGCTGGGGCCCCAGAGAAGAGGCAGAGGAACTCGAGAGTGGACACATGCCAGTTACCAGGAAAAGTGGGCTTTTTAAGGGGGTGCTGCCAAGGAGGCTGGCCCTTAGGTTCAGCAGATTTTGATGGTCTCAAATAGGAAGGAGGGAGAGGCAGGCGAGTAGCAAGCAAAGACGTCATGGCAAGAAAATGCCGAGGGTTGAGGGGTGTTGAGGACCTGGGTGGGCAGGAGAGAAGGGTGTAAGGGGTATGGGGAAAAGGGCTGGGAAGCAGCTCAGGGGCAGGCTGCGGAGGCCTTGAATGCCAACCCAGGTCTAGAGGGCTTGAACTCCACTGACCAGGGAGTGCCTGGGGCAGCAGGGATCACTGTCTTTTTGCTTCCCCATCACTGAGAGCTCGTCCCAGGCTGGAAACGGGATTTGCAGGTTTCCCTTCTGCTCTCCTGCCTCCTTTTGCGCCCTCCAGGAGGAGGTGAGGGAAATTGTGGCATCACGGCACTGTGCTCATGCATGACCGCTCAGAAGTGGTATGGAAAAGTGACCTCTGAGTGAGTCTATGACATTTACATTTGTGTAAATTCTTGGACATTCTCCCCATTGACAGCTGGGGAGATCTATGTCCTCTCCCCTTGAATCTGGACTTGCCCTGGTGACTTAAAACCAACAGAATTCAGCAGAAATGATGCAGTGTGACTTGGAGGCTGGGTCAAAAAACGCCGCCACGCAGCTTCTGTCTGGATCTCTTGGGACACTCCTCCCCCAGAGGCCTCCCCTGGGGTGTGCCTGCTCAGAACTCCCATGCTGGGAGATGTCCGGACACGTGGGGAGGCCACATATAGGTGCTTGAGCCACAGTCCAGCTGCACTCACCCTTCAGCCAAATAAGCCAAGGGCCCAGGCATGGCAGGGCGAGAACAACATCAGAATGGATCCTCCGGGCTCTCTGTTTCCAGACTCCAGCTGGTCGAGTCACCTCAGATCCCAAGGAAAGAGAAGGCCTCCCTACCACACCCTTTCTGTATTCCTGACCCACCAAATCCATGAGCCATTTGTATTAAAAAGGGCTGTTGCTTTATGCCACGAAGTTTGGGTGGTTTCTTACGCAGCAATAAGAACTGAAGCAAGCTCTGTGGGAACAGAAGGCCCCAGCACTTCAGCCTTTGCTGACTGTTGACTGAATGTAGGGATCAGTGAAAACCATGGAGAGCTACTGAGTTTATCTGGGCAGAGAATGATAAACTCCTGTGCCAGGGCAAGCCACGTAAGCTGCAGGGCCCAGAGTAACACGAGCACGCAGGGCCCTCTGTTCAGAAATTATCAGAATTTCAAGATAGTGACAGCAGAGCATTCCACCAAGTTTGGGGCCCTTCCGAGTCCATGTCCCCGGACCACTGCACAGGTCGCACACCTGGTAGCAACTATCGTCTGCCTCCCTCCGAAGAGTCTTGGTTCTCACCTGCAAGCTTGTTTAACCTTTTTCCATGTTCTGTTCCTTAAGGCTAGACTCTGTGTGTTGGCTTCCCGGGGTTGAGCACAGACAAAAACTCAACCAACGCACCAACTGAGAGGACCCAGAGTCTGGGGAAGTCACAGCCAAAGGCAGAAAATCTAGGAACCGAGAGACCTAAGCTTAAATACCAATGCTCTCTGAAGCTCCACCGACTCCCAAATAAGACAGAACAAACCTTCAAGCTGGATAAGAGTAACAATAACTGTTCTAGCAATCACACCTGCCATTTACCCAGTGCCTTCTAATACACAAAGTGCTTTAAATGCCCCATCTCTCTTCATTGTGGGATAAGCATTATTGTTGATTCTCTCCACAGCACACTCTGGAGACTGAGGGTCAGGACACAGCTAAGCACCTGCCCAGGGCCACAGAGAGAGCAGGCAGCAGAGCCAGAATTTGAAGCTGGGTCTCTGGTTCCAAAGCCTTGCTCCTATAGCAAGGTTCCCTCCTGCAGTAGTAGACACAGCTGAGAGGCTTCCACAGATGTTGCAGAGCAACATGTCCTTCTGCTGGGGGCAGAGGGACCAGGGAGGAACTGGGGTTTGCCCCAGGGAGCACCAAGACTAAGACAGGCAGTGAACTGGCTTTCCTGGATCATCTGGCTGGGCCATTAGGTTTCCAGCACCTTGAGTAGAGCCCATGTTAGAGTTCTTGGATTCAGCAGCATGGAGGGACAGGGGTCATCTCTGAGCCTGAAGGCTGGGGGTGTCCCGACAGTCACAGAGTAGAGGGAGAGGCCCCGCAGCCTTACAGCTGGTGGAACAGGCCTGCTGCATTTGAAGTCCTCCAGGATTGAAGCTTGCCTTCACCATGGCCAGCCCAGGGCAATGACATCACACCCACCTTTTCCTTGTGGGGTCAATGCTGTGGGTGGGAGGGGAAGGAGAGATGGCGACAAACAGCAATGGGGCTGACATTGATGTAGCAGGGCTATCTACTGATGTGGCAGGAGAGGGAGGCTGGGCTGGACCAGGAGGAAAAGCCAGTTAGCTCTAGGAGGGGGAAGTGAAGTCTTTGGGAATCTTCCTGAGACTTCCAGATGGGAGCTGAGAGAGGAGGGGTAGGGCAGGAGACGGGCTCTAGAGGCCAGTGGGTGGGTGGGGACCCTTGCAGGATGGGTGGCATGTTCATGTTGCTGGGCATGAAACTAAACAGCAAGAATGGCTCCCCTTTCTCCTTGGACAGTGCAAATTGGAATTAAAGCCTCACCAACCCAGAAGGCCCTGAACCAGCCCCTGGCCCAGTCATCTCACTGGGACCCAGAGGTTCAGTGACTGGCCAAGGTCACATGGCTGCCTGAGGCAGGGCCACAGCTCCGAGGGTGTTGTTCCTGCCCAGGGCCCGTGCTCCCTGGAGGCTCAGCCAGGAGGCCAGGCATGACTTGCTGACATTTCCAGTGTGTGTTCCTAGCCAGCCTCTGTGCTGTGTCTTCATGAATCATTTCATTTGATTCTCACAACAATCCTCTAAGGTAGGCACCTAGCAGGTTATTTCCCCCAGCTCACAGAAGAAGAAACTGAGGCCCAGTGTCTTGTCCAGGGTCCACTGCTGCAGAGCTGGGCTTGTCCACAGGCTGAAGGGGTGGTGGGCAGCCAGGTGAGACCCTGAAGGCCAATGATGAAAATACCCACTCCTGCCATCTGTAAGTCTTACCTGTTTACACCACATCACTGCACTGGGTCTCCCAACAACCCAGCACTGCAGGCTGGGCAGGTACTACTTTCCCATTTCATAGGAAGAAAGCCAAGTCCCAGAGAAGGAGTGACCAGCTCATAGTAAGACAGGATTGCAGGGACTCCCTGGATGTCTTGTGGCCCTGCCCAAGATGCTGCCAGCCTCCCAAGGACGGGCTGGGAAGAGGGGGCAGGGAGATGAGAGAGGAGCAGGCTTTTAGGCCACCTCCAGCCAGCCCTGTCTGTCTGGAGCTGAGAGGTGGAGCTCTACCCACAGCTCAGCAAATCACAAGCTGGTCCTGGGGCCCCACACCTGCCCAGTCAGGACTCTTCAGGGCCTCTTCTTCTTTCTTGGCTTCCTCCGACTGGGGAAGAAGCCTGTCTTGTCTGAAGTCCATCTTCTGCCCATTTCTGCTATGCCCCACCCCCTGCAGCAGGGAGAGAAGGCCTTGGAGCTCAGTAAGCCCTGCGCCAGGGGGGCTGCCACCTTTCCTCAGCACTTCGCCTCTCCCACTGCCCAGAGGACATGGAGCTAATAAATACAGGGACACGTGCTCCATGCTGCAGGAGGCCAGGCTAGCTCCTCACACATCCTAGGTACAACCTCTGCCAACTGTTTCCCAAACGCCTGCCACCGTCACAAGGATGGAACAGGCAAGGGGGTATGGACGGTTTGATATAGGCCTTCCCCACTATCAGAACAGCATCCCAAAGGGCATATTGTGGGGAGTATCAATTTGGGAAGAAGAGAAACAGCCAAGCCTCTTGTGCTTCAAAGGAGCAGGACCCCACTTCCCTGCACATCACACACGTACTCACTGCACTCCAGCCACGGGGCCTTTGCACATGCTGTTCTCTCCTCCAGTGTTTTGTTTTTTTTTGAGATAGGGTCTCACTCTGTTGCCCAGGCTGGAGTGCAGTGGCTCACAGCTCACTGGACTGCAGTGGATCATGGCTCACTGAAGTCTCAACCTCCTGGGCTCAGGTGATCCTCTCACCTCAGCCTTTAGTTCCAGTAGCTGGAACTAAAGGTGTATGCCACCATACCTGGCAATTTTTTTTTTTTTCAGAGATGGGGTTTTGCCACGTTGCCCAAAGTGTTGGGATTCCAGGCACAAGCCACTGCTCCCAGCCTCTTTTCTCCAATGTTATTCCCTGTCTGCCTTCACCAGTTAATGCTTACTCAAATGCCACTTCCTTAGGGAAGCTTTCCTGGACCCCAGGCAAGGTCAGGTACCCTGTTAGAGGTTCGCGTACTCCCTGATCTCTCCATCACAGCAAGTAATACTCAATGTGAAGATTCATTTCGTAGTTAGTCCAGTTTTCCTTGAAGACTGTAAACTGTGTAAGTACAAGACTCACATCACCATGTGTCCTCAGGGCCATGTGCCTAGCACACAGCAGGTATTCAACAAATGTTTGTTGAATCAATGAATGAATGAATAAATGATTAGGTTACTCTTGTACCTCTTGTACTGTCCAGTAGCGCCCACAAACCCTGCCAGGCCCCAGACACTGGCCAGGCTACAGGGCTGCCCCAAGCCTAGCAGGGTCCCAGGATAAGACACTCCCTGGCCTTCTCATCTGATTTCAATTGCCAGGTCAGGAGGCAGGACTGGAAGGTGTGAATCACAGAGCAGCCTGGGATATGAAAGGGAACAAACCACACCGCCTAGAGGATGGGGAGCCACCAGCATCATCCATGCATCGGTACAGGCACATACACGTACACACACGTGTGCACATGACACATGTGCATATAGTGTACGCACATCCCCAAATGCATGTAGTTGTAACATGTACGTGCACAGGCACACATGCACACACACGTGTATATTGCATACACATACCCCTGAGTATACATAGCTGCAAACACATGTACACGCACAGGCACAAAAAACCATGCCTGCCTACACACACCCCCATACACATCCCACAAGCATACCTCACATGCCTGCGCACATATACACACACGCACCCCCGCACATCCTTCCTCTGTGTGATCACCCTTCAGAGCACATTCATCCTGAACCCTCCCTCCTTCCAGGGGGCCTTTCCTCACAGAGACAGCTCTGGGCTGCCTTGGTATTCCTGCTTGTGCTCAAGTATCTCTGAAGTGGTTTCTCCATCAGTGAAAACACTCACACAGCTCTGTCCCCGGAGCAGCTTAGGGCTCAGAGATGTGAAAATTCACCTGGTGGTGCCACAGGCCCTAAAAGTCTTGAGTGCCACCTAAGAACATACCACCCGGAGCGACCCTGGGACCTGTCCCTGTGGATACCGCAGAGAGCACTTTCCAGCTCCTCTCTTTACCCTCAGCTCTGAAGGTTGCTGAAAGGACTAGGCTCAGTGGTCCCACATAGAACCTTCTGGATGGGCAGCCTCGTGGTTAAGAGCCTGTGGCTTGGGATATGGAGTCGCCGTGTGAGTCCAGTTTAGTCACTTACTAGCCCTGGGGCCCTGAGCAAGTTACTTAACTCCCCGAGCCTCATCTGTTTCCTTATCTGTAAAGTGAGAATAACAGCGCCTACTTAACAGGTTAGAGATACAGTTGGCCCTTGAACAGCACGTGTTTGAACTGTGTGGGTTCATTTACATGCAACATTTTTTTCAACCAAATTTGGATGGAAAATACAGTATTCCATATATGCAAAACCCCTGTATACATACAGAAGGTGGACTTTTTGTATGTGTGGGTTCTGCCAGCGCAGACTGTGTGCATGAGGGTGTCCCCACTCTTTTCCTGCCACCAGTGGAAACTCATTTTGCTGTAACTGGGGGCTGTAAGGTCCAGGGAGCTGGGAGGTGAGAAAGTCTGGCCCTTCCACCCCTGCCAGGACACCTGGGCTGGTGGTGACAGCCCTTCCTATTCCAGCTTCCCCAAGCCATGTTAAATGACCACCTTTTCCCCAGGACAGGTGACCAGCCTCTGAAGCAGGGCCACGCCAGGATGGGGGCTGGGGACGCTCTGCTCCTGCCTTCAGTGCAAATTAAAACATTTCCTTTTCTTCATAATTTTTTTCCTGACACAACTGCCCATGAAACATTTTAATAACATCCCAGAAAAGGTCAGGGAGAAGGAATTTCACAGTCCCTGAGCAGGCAGCCATAACTTCAGCCCCTCTTGTGGCAGAGGAGGTGGAGAGAAAGGGCTGACCCCAGGTCTGAGCAGACAGCTGCCGGGTGAGGGAGGCCAAGAGCAGGGCAGGGTGGTGTGGAGGGTGTGGCCAGGAAACACCTTGGGGAGACTGGGAGAGGAAGGGGGGTGGGTGGGTCACCCAGGATGTTTTTATATCCCCTTTACAGGAACAGAATTCCAGTTTAGTTACTTACTGGCTCTGGGGCCCATTTTGCAGATGAGAAAATGAAGGTGCTAAGAGTGGCATGGATAGGCCAGCACGCGGGGTCCCCACCATCTCCCTGCAGGGCCTGAACTCCTTTAGGCACATGGTCCTGCTGTGCGAGCTGTTACCTGATGAAATGGGCCCCCACCCTTCATGGTTTCATAAACCCTGGGACTGGGAGCTTGAGAAGGGGGTGGGTGAGGCTTGGATGAAGGAAGCCAGGAACCTGGGGAGGCTGGCCAGATCTGCTGGTTCCTAGCGACTCACAGAGGAGGCTGAGCTCAGGCCCAGCAGCTGCCCCAGTTCTGGATAAAAACCTGGCATGAGGTGCTCGGCTCACATTCACCAAAGCCTGCTCCCCAGCGCCAGCCCCAAACTGGACTGGGCCTGACACAGCTGTCCTTGGCCACCACCGACCAAGGGATGCCCCTTCTCATATTTCATATCTCCTCCCGGCTCCATAGGTTTTCCCCATCCTTTTCCAAGGACCATGGGAACTTGGGACTACAAAGTGAGGAAACTCTGTCCCAAGCAAGAACGCCAGGAAGGAATCCCCTGACACCCACTGAGCCTGGATCTGACACTAGAATTCTTAGCCACATGGTCCCAGACCCGCAGGGGACAGAGCCTCCCCTCCACTCCCTGAGGCCTCTAAAGCACAGGCTGTTGGCTGCCCTTTACCCAGTCCTTCGAAGGTGGGTGGTGGGTAAAGACACACACTTTGGGTCCAGAAGGCCAGAGCCTCTGGCACTTGCTCTCTGGCTGGGCACTGAGAGGCTGGAGGAGGGTCCAGGGGGCCTCAAGCGCCTGGTGATTTACTGCAGGGAGCACCTTGGTGAAAGCTGGAGGAGTCATGGGCTAGAGACGCGGGAGGTGGAGAAAACAGCTGCCGCAGAATTATTGTTTGTCTGACAGCCTGACTAGCTAAACATCTGTTTGAAATATTAATAACTGTCAGATGGGAAGGGCCTGGGGGCTCAATGCAGTTTCATACCATCTGTCTGTAGAGTAAACACACTTCGGAGCAGGGTCTTGGTATCACTCTGCTTGGAGTGGGGAAGGAGCAAGAAATGGAAGCAAGGACTCTGGGGGCCCCAGGTGTGCAGGGAGGAGAAAGCAGTGAATTAAACTCCATGACATTTATTGAGCACCAACTGTGGGCAAGACTCTGAGCTTGTGTAGCACACATCTACCACTTGGATCTACTTAGCATTCAATCCTTTGTTTTAGAATAGAAGCCCCTTCCCCATTCTCAGCCAGTGTAATTCAGGTGGGGCTGACCCCAACCCCTGGGTCCACTAAGGGGAGTGTGATCCCACCCCGGCATACCAGAATCACGATTGGTTCCAGAATGACCCAACCAACTGGGCCGATGAGAATCTGCTGGAATTACTGCAAAAGAATTTTTCCCACTAGGGTTGATAGATTGGTAAGAAGTCAGCCTAGAGGTGCTGGTGCCTCTCTTTGCCAATACAAAAAAGCAGAGCCCAGTGTTGAAGACAGAGCCCTGCTCAACTGAGTGCCTGGATGCAGCCATGCCTGAAATCATTTGCACTTTTTTTTTTTTTTTTTTTAGACAGAATCTTGCTCTGTCGTCCAGGCTGGAGGGCAGTGACGCAATCTCGGCTCACTGCAACCTCCGCCTCCTGGGTTCAAGCCATTCTCCTGCCTCAGCCTCCCTAGTAGCTGGGACTACAGGAGTGTGCCACCACACCCGGCTAATTTTTGTATTTTTAGTAGAGACGGGGTTTTGCCATGTTGGCCAGGCTGGTCTCAAACTCCTGACCTCAAGTGATCCTCCCACCTCGGCTTTCCCAAAGTGTTGGGATTACAGGCATGAGCCACCGAGCCCGGCCTGAAATCACTTATACTTTTGAGTTACATACGCCGATCTTTTTTTGCTTGAACTACTTAAGGGTTTCTGTCCCTTGCAACCAAGAGTACTGACAGATACAAATGACACTGGGAGGGCCCCTTGTCAAAGGGCAAGTCCAGCCATGGGCAGCTGGGGGTGCCCAGGCACCCTCCAGGAGCCTGTCCCTCTCTGGTACCTGTGCTCACATGGAGAGGGTCACCTTTCTCAAGGATGGCTGGCACCTTCCCACCCATTTGAGGGGGCTTCCAGGGCTCCCAGCCCACCCTCACTGAGTCTCTCGGGGAAAGGCAGAAAACCAGTGTCCTCAGCCCAGTCTCGTCACCCCTCAGGTTGGCTCTTTTTCCATACTGCAACCTAGGCCAAGGGAGCCCCATCCTGAAGAGTCCAGAAACTTTATTTAATACACCAACAAACACAGCTCAGGGATTTGGGGGCGCCTCCTTCCCTGATTGCCGAGGTCTCTTGGACAAAATCCGTCTGGGTGCCTCACCACAGTCAGCCCCGGAGAGCTCAGTGGCCCTGCAGTGGAGCGGGGACTCACCAGGACTGTCAGCACAGAGGTCCCCACGGTGACGTTCTCGTACAGGCTGATGTTGTACAGTGGCTGGCTGAAGATGGGCCGGTTGTCATTTTCATTGATGAGAGTGATCTTTACCTTGGCATAGCCCACATGGTCAGGCACACTCTCATTGGCAAAGAGCTGGAGGTGCAGAACAGGGGCCCAGGTAAGCTCCCACATGTCCCCTCCCAGAGTCCTTGTCCCTGTAAGTCCTCTCCATGCCTTTGCCGGCCCCAGCCCAGAGCACCTGTTAGAGTCTCTGCCCATCCCAGCTGTGTGCTACTGTGAACCCGTCTGTCATTGCTCTAGGGATGGCTGCTGATTCTGCTAGGGCAGGAGGAGCTAGCAGGGGCTGATCTGGCAGGAGATGGGTTGCAGAGGCTTCTGATGGGAGTCTGGTAAAATTCCACTCAATTACTGGACATATCCTTGACCTCCTTGGAAAAGGGAGACTCAGCCCCGCCCCTGCCGTCTCTTGGAGGGCTTATCTGAGTCAGATCCGCAAGGGAAGATGGGCAGCAGTGGAAGGTGGGATCTAAGGGAATCTTCTACCCTACCCTCGCCTCTTCTGAAATCCACCCCCACCCCACTCCAAAACGCCAGTGAGTGGCGCCTTACATCAAAGTCGTAGCGGTCCACGGTCTCGTAGTCCAGTGGGATGGCCACCCGAATACGAATGTCCGCCTTCCCCTGGATGGAGGTCGGGGAGATGATGAAGTGGTGGGAGTTGTTCCCCACCAAGTACACCTCAAACATGCTGTTCAGGCCCTGGGTCAAGAGTGCAGAAGAAGTCAGTCAGGAAGGGCACAGTGGCCAAAGCCTAGACCCAAATGGAGGAGCAGAGGCTCCTGGAGAGTGAGCCCAGAGCTGCTTTGGTTGGGGCAATGGATGAGGTGCTGGGACAGAGGAGGGCTTTCCCAGCGCAGCTCCGAGACTCCATGACCCACCCATGTTTAGGCCCTCTGGAAACCTCCTCTGGCTCTCTTTTCCTTCCTTGTGCTGTCGGATGCCCACAGTGTCCCCTCCAGGAGGTTTGGTTCACTCTCCATTTCCTGCTCCCTTTCTCTTCCCCAGTGACCCCAGCTGCGGAGGGACCGGCCAGCTGCAAGACCCAGCGGGGAGACAGAGGAAGGAGGAGGAGAGAGGATGTGAGAGGAGAGGAGGGAAGAGAGGCAGTTAAGCGGCCATGACAGGCTTGGGCAGGAGAGGACACAAGGGATGCAGATGCTGTTCTTCCCCTCCTCCTCTGGAACTTGTCCATCAGGGAGAACACTGGTTTGCTGACATGTGAAATGGGAATAACCCAGAGACTGAGTGGCAACGTGAATGGCCAGGGATCCCACACTGTGGCCAGTCCCAGGGGGGGCCCAGGATCCCAGACTGAGCACAGGGTGGCCACCCCATCACAGGTTCTGCTGTGTCCCAGAGGCCCAAGCCCATCATTTCAGGGAGGTGGGTGCCTCACTCGAGTTCAGGCATTTCTGATTATTCTAACCAGGGCTGTGGCTCACAGAGCCCCTCAGATGCTACTTGACTCTCCTCACAGAAAGCATGTGACATGACTGAAGTCTCCAGATCATGGGGAGGAGACATGGCTGAAGGTGGGAGATTCAGCTTACTGACTCCCTGAGGTCTGGCCTGCTCAGAAAGTGATTCTACTTCCTCTTCCTGCCTGCACTGGGGGCAAGGGGATCACCTGCACCCCCAAACTCCCTTCCAACTGGGCAGGCAGCCTGTATTGTGTAAGAGCCTCCTCCTGACCCCTCTTGCAGGTGCCCAGTAGGTCACTGACCTTGGCTGTCAGTCCAGAAGCAGAAGCTCTGGCTCATGGTGCAGAGCCCACCCCTAGCCCAGTGGCCAGCTCAGGCCCTCTGCATATGGGCCCCTTTCTCTTGAACCAGTGGCTGGCAAGGGAAGCTTACCCTCGCATCTTGGTTGCTTAGGGGATGTTGTGGGACTCCTCTCAGAAACCTGTTCCTGGTGAGAGGGTGGCTGCCAGGTCACCCTGGCCCCAAAGACTCTCCATGGTCTAAGGGGATAGTCCCTGCAAGGCTGGTTCCCACCCCGCTCAGGGCAGAGGGGGAATGATCAGGAAATGATACCCCCAGTGAAGCCTGAGAGTTCACAAGATTCATGGGCCCCTGGGGCTGCCCCCCAAATGCTCAAATGCACTTGTGGAATGAATGCATGCTAACGTTTACCCATCAGTCTCTTGGGTTTTTCCCATTTTAGCAAACTGGCAAATATACTTGCTGCACTTAGACTTTTCTTACAGCCTGGAGACAGGCCTGTGCCCTGTTACTGGCACAGAGGTTCGGATGGAGAGGTGGAAGCTGAGCTCCCTGAGCCCTCTCTTGACAATTCTGGGGTCCAGGCAAGCCGCGGGGCTCCAGAGCCCCAGCCCAAAGCGGTTCCCCAGGGGATGTGGGGGCAAGGCTCCTCTGGGCCTGTCGGGCTGTGGAGGTTGCAGCGCTTCCTGGTGTGGAATGCGTCCCGTCAGATGGAAGGGACCAATTAAATGCCCGAAGGGGCACTAATAGCTGAAGCCAGCGGGGTGTGACAGCTTTGAACAGGTGACACCAACTCCTCTCCTTCCCCTGAACCTTTGGTCCTTCAACCACAGGAGCTGGGGGCCTGAGAGGGTGGGGGAGGGCTGAGCTGCACCCTTTTCAAAGCCCCTCCCCACTGTGCCCACCACGAGCCCTCCCCAAGCCCAACCCCTGCCCTTCCGAGGCTCACTTACCAAATTCTGTCAGTGGGAGTTGGTCAGTCAAAGGATATGGAGACAGACAGAAGGAGCCGGAGAGGTATGGAGAGGAGGAAGGAACCAGAGAGAAAAGACAGTGAGACCCTGGGTCATGGGAAGGACCCCAGGACCACACCCTAGAGGAGCAGCTGTCCCCAGCCTCTGATGGGCCATAGCTTCTGGGGTCTGGAGGAGGCGTGTTGTGTGAGTGTGCACACATGTGTGCTGGAGAGTGGAGAAGAGGGACAAGCGTGGGACCCAGAAGGAAGAGGCTCAAGGGCATGAAGGGTGAGGAGGTGAGAGGAGGGGGCAAGGGCTCCTGTCTCCCTGATCTCTGTCCACTCTCACCGAGAAGGCCTCAGTGCAGGCTGGGATGGGAGGGGCCATCTCTACATCCTACATCCCTGGAGCCTGGATAAAATCCCTGCTGGGAACAGCCCCATACACCACCATGTTTTTATTTTCCTAACATAAAAAATGTCAGAGACATGATGAGCAGAGACATGGCAAATTTTCCAGAAGTTAAAAAGTGTAAGGGGAACACACACCTCTCCCTCTCCCTCTGAGCCCAGGTACCGATGAACCTCCCAGGGCAGCCACCACACCCCCTTCCTGGGTCTCTTTCCCCAGGAAATCCATGCCTATATGACCATTATGGGTACATGCCACCCTGCTGTGACACTAACAGCATGCTATGCACATTGCTCTGTGTCCAGTATTTTTACTTAGAACTACATCTTGGTGATTGGTCCATAACTGTGCATATAGATGATGATGCGAACGAGGACACTAACAACATAGCACCTACTCTTGGTCAGCACTATTCTAAACACTTTTTAAGTACCAAGTATTTGCTTTGTTTTCCTTAATGGCTGCAGAGCACTTGCATCACTGGGTTACAGTTCCCTCCCTGATTATTCTGGAATATCAGCAGCCCCTTGAGGCTGTAGACCATGCCTCAGGTGATGAAGATTCCCCAGCAGACCACGACACACAGTGGGTGCTCAGGAAGTGACTGGGCTTCAGCAGCTCTTCCTTGTGTTACTGCTACTCCTCCCATGGGTCCCTCCAGCCACTCCAGTGGAAATGAGTTCAGAGAGGTTGACTGAACAGCCCATGGTTGCATAGGGAGCTGATGGCAGAGTGGGGGATAAGAGGCCGGGCCCAGGCCGGGTGTGGTGGCTCATGCCTGTAATCCCAGCACGTCGGGAAGCAGAGGTGGGTGGATCACTTGAGGTCAGGAGTTCGAGATCAGTCTGGCCAACATGGTGAAACCCCGTCTTTACAAAAATACAAAAAAATTATCTGGGCATGGTGACACATGCCTGTAATCCCAGCTACTTGGGAGGCTGAGACAGGAGAATTGCTTGAACCCGGGAGGCGGAGGTTGGACTGAGACGAGATCATGCCATTGCACTCCAGCCTGGGCGACAGAGTGAGACTTCACCTCAAAAAAAAAAAAAAAAAGAGGCCAGGCCAGTTCTTGGGCCAATGGACCTTCCCACAACCCCGCGCTGCTGCCCCGGTCAAGAAAGTGGAGCTCAGGTCTGATGCGGGCATTCCCCATTGGCAGCGCGAGTCCACAGTGTGAAATGCATTGGCCATGCAGTCAGCAATGTTAGCTACCAGAGCAAACTGAGATGCACCATCTGAGCACTCCAGGGCCCAGTCTAAAGGGAGGACAAGCAAAGGAGGTTGCCCCAAGAAGGGGAGTTCTGAGCTGGTGTTAGGAATGAAGGAAGGTATTATTATTATTATTATTATTATTATTATTTAGATGGAATCTCGCTCTGTTGCCCAGGCCAGAGTGCAGTGGTACGATCTCGGCTCACTGCAACCTCTACTTCCCAGGTTCAAGTGATTCTCACACCTCAGCCTCCCGAGTAGCTGGGACTACAGGTGCACACCACCATGCCTGGCTAATTTTTGTTTTTTTGTTTTTTTTTTTTAGGTAGAGACGGGTTTTCGCCTGTTGGCCAGGCTGGTCTCAAACTCCTGACCTCAAATGATGCACCCTCCTTGGCCTCCCAAAATGCTGGGATTATAGGCGTGAGCCACCGTGTCTGGTCAGAAGGTATTGTTTTTGGACTCTTTTGGACTGGCAGAAAAGGGATTCCGGGCGGAGGAAGTAGCTTTAAACATAAGAGTTCTTGATTCTTAGATCCTTAGCGTGTCTCAGAATCACCTGCAGATTGCTCCCCCATTCTTCTCCCTCCCGCAGGAATTCCTGATTCTGTAGGTCTGGGTTGGGGCCTGTGACTTTGCATTTCTAACCAAGTTCCAGGCGACGCTGATCCTGATCTGAAGCCACTCTTTGAGGAGCACTGTCCTAAGTAAAGGCACGGAGTGTGGAGAAGAATCATCAATGACATTATTTTGCAAAGGGTCCATGTCAAGAAGCTTGGAGTCCCAGGCAGACGCCATCCTGAGGATGGCATTATTTCCATGAGCGAGAGGGAGCCACTCTAAGCTCTGCAGCAGGGGAGAGGGAGGTGACCTTGCGGTCACGTGCAAGTCACACTGGTGCTTCCCTCCTCACCCTAGATGCACAACAGAATCACCAATGGCATTCTAAAAAGAAATGCAGAGGCCCAGAGCCAGTGTGTCATCATCTCTGGGGGCTGGGAAAAGCTACATTTCTCTGACGCTCCCCAGTGAACCACATTGCATAGCCAGGGTTGGGAAGACATCACTGCAGCAGGGAGAGTAGCTTGGAGGCACCTATAGGAGTCGAGAAAAAGGTGAGCAGTTGGAGAGGCAAAGAGGGTTAGTTCTCCACCGGCCACATATCAAAATTACCTGGGGAGCTTTAAAATACCCCCTGCCTATGCTGTACCCTAGACCATGGAGACCAGACTGGGGGAGGGGGTGGAAGCATAGGCATCTGCATTCTGTAAAGCTCTCCAGCTATTCATTCCAAAGTGTATCCAAGGATGAGAACTACAAGGGTAAAACAGTGGTTCTCCAAGTGTGGTCCTGGGACCACAGCATCAGCATCACCTGGAGCTTGTTAGAAATGCAAAATTGGGGGCCACGCCCAGATCTTCTGAGTCCGAAACTCTGGGGATTGGGCCCAGCACCGTTTCTTTTCTTTCTTTTTTTTTTTTTTTTTCGGACGGAGTCTTGCTCAGTTGCCCAGACTGGAGTGCAGTGGCGTGATCTCAGCTCACTGCAACCTCTGCCTCCCGAGTCCCAGTCCAAGCAGTTCTCCTGCCTCAGTCTCCTGAGTAGCTGGGATTACAGGCATGCGCCACCACGCCTGGGGAAATTTTTGTATTTTTAGTAGAGACGAGGTTTCACCATGGTGGTCAGGCTGGTCTCGATTTCCTGACCTCGTGATCCGCCCGCCTCAGCCTCCCGAAGTGCTGAGATTACAGGCATGAGCCATTGCGCCCGGACTGGGCCCAGTACTGTTTTAACAAGCCCCTCAGGCATTCTGATGCTCACTAATGTCTGAGAACCATCGGGATAGAGTGATGCTGGGAAGAAGCAAGACAGAACTGAAGAGCATTAGCCTGTAAGGTATAAGCAGTAAGGTATGGCAGATGAGCAGAGAAGGCTTAGGAAGAACCATGTGTCGGCTGGGGCGGCACCCATCGTGTGCAGGCTGAGGTCAACAGTGAGGGACTGAAAAGATGGTGTGAGCTCAGTGATGTTTGAACTCAAAGATGCCTGGAAGATGGTCTGAGCTCAGTGTAGCTTCTGGTTAACTACCTGGTGAGGCAGGAGCACCCAGAGGGGACAAGCCCTCGGGACTGCTTCCTGACCCCTTTAGGAGAATTCTTGGGGGTCTCAATGAATGAGACTTGCTCCCTTCTCCTTGATCTGCTGCCAGGGGCTGGAAAAGTTCACTCAGGCCAGACACTGCAGTGGTCAGGACACATGTCCTAAGACCCTCAGGATCACCTACTGACCAAATCCTCTAAAATGCTCAGCCTGTTCCTTCCAGGACTTTACCAGCTGGCCAATTCCTGCTTGGTCTGGATTTGTGTCTGTCAGCCCTCAGGATGGGGGTGTGTGTAAGAGAGAGATATTCCAGTTTGCTAAGTTGGTGCCAAACCCCTACTGATCACAGTCCTGTGCTGCTGAGCCGTTTATGACAACAGCTTCCATTTGTGAAGCCCGGCTATGACACAGGCGTCACACACCTTAACCAGAATCCACACGGTGGCCCAAAGACAGCGTCAGTCCACTCCTTTTCTTGGAGAAAGAAACTGGGGCCAGAGGGGATAAGTGTTCAAGCCACACAGCAGCCAAGGAAGGCTTGGAACTCAAGTTTGCCCCCACCCCCCTTCGGAGTCAGAGCTCTTAACCACGCAGCTCTCCTGGCCCTCCCACTACAGAACACTGCTCCAAGTGCGATGCCAGGAGCTGGCATAGTGAGCCCCTCCCTGTGCCACACGTGGCAGAAGGAGGCCCACAAGCACCTCAGCTCAGGTCAGGGCACGAAGCCTGGACTGGTGGAGGGCACACCCACCTCCCTGCTCCTGCTAGGCCTCCTCCATGCCCTTGTCCCACAGGGGGCTGGGGGACTGCCTTCATGGGGTGGAGGTGCGGAGGAGGCTGGAGGGGCTCTTGGAGCTGCAGAGGGGCGATTTTGTTGGAAGGGAGATAAAGAGAAACATCAAAAGGAGCCCTAGTGTGTGTGGAGAGGAGCCTGTGGATTAAATTCTCCTCCAGCTGAGAGAGGCGATGAGAAGGCTGATAGCGCCCACCGCGGGTCCCGGAGCCGGAGCCGAGCCACCACAGGCTAGGGAGCTGGCAGCTGCCCGCAGGGAGGCCGAGGTGACAGCTTAGCTTTATTTATTTCTTGGGAGGGGAAGGACACATGAAATCCCTCCTGGCTCCCTGCCGGTCCCTCCTCATGTGGCTCCTGCACTTTGCTCCTAGGGCTGCAGCTTTCCCACCCCCACGAGGGCAGCACCTTATCAGCCAGCTGCCAGGAGGGCTGCCCCGAAACTTCCCTAGACCTTGCTCACTCCCTGCCTCCCACTCCTGGAAGTGGGGGGTAGCTTTGAGAAGGGTCAGATGAGCCACTGCTCCCTCCTAGTCTCTCTAAGGCTCCCAGAGCCAGCCGACCTGAGTCTGTCCCGGTGGACCCGGCTCCGTGTGCTGACCCAGTGTGGTTGTCCAGCTGTTTGTTGAGTTTACATGTTGGGCCCTCAACAGACATCAGCTCGTTAAATACTCCCCTGGGAGGGAGGGTCAAGGGTGATATTTCCACTACTTAACCACCTGCATGCAGACCTTTCCCTGGCTCAGAGGGGCGGATTTCAGGCTGGCCCCTGCCGTTGGGTTGGGTGGCCTGACTTCTGAGCATGGCTTCCCTTGGTCATCACCTGAGGGCTCTCAGCACTGGTGCATCCCACTGCAGGTGGCCTGAGCTGGCCTCCAGGCTCCCTCCTGCACAATGAGGCCTGCAGATGCCTCCTTTGTCTCTCTGGCTCTTGCCTGGCCCTCCCCATCCTGAGGCACTGCCCTGCTATTGGTGACACCAGCTTGCCTCTCTGGGATGTTTGTCTCTCTCTGCCATCAGTCAGGGTGGCCCCTGGGTTAGTGACCCAGGGGCGTGATGCAGTGTTAAGAGAGCACAGTTCAACGTTGAGGAACAGGCTGGGTCACTTCCTAGCTGTGTGACTTTAGACAACTCACTTCCTCTCCTGAAGCCTCATTTCCTCATCTGTGAAGTGGGGAGGGTGAGCACACCTTACAGAATTAAATGAAAACAGTATCGTTTCTCTGCTCCCCCATGTTTTGTAATCATGTGAACTGTGTTTTCTTGCCTAAGCCAGGAAATTCCCTATGGCAGGGACCTTGTGTGTTCTTTTCTTTGTACCTCAAATGCTAGGGGACCGTCAACCAACCCTGTAAACTACAATGTGCCCTTGGAGGAGGCCTTAATTCCTTTTCACGGAAGAGGAAGGACCAGGGTCATGTGAAGGCAGGGTGGCCTCAGGAGCCACAGCAAGGACCAAGGCCACCTTTATGTTTGGGGTCGGGGGGTAGGGGGATGCTGGGGCAAGATAAAGGGCCAGGGCTCTCGTGAGGCACCCAGGGAGTTCTGGTTGGTGGGCTGGTGTGACACCCTCAGCCCAAGCTGGATTGGGGCTGGGAATCTGGAGTGTGGAGTGGGGCCCCCAGAGTCAGTGCCGCCCTCACCAAAACCAACCCTGTCCCGAACTCGGGTCTGCCAGGGAAGAGCCCCATGACCTGAGCTTCCAGGGTACAGCACCTCAGAAGCCACAACCTCTGGAGTTGAGCCTAGGCTCAGGCACTGCCATTTACAGCTGTGTGATTTTTGCATACACACTTTTATATCCTTGAGCCTCAATTTCCCCATCTGTAAAATGGGAAGAATGTAGCCTACTTGATAGGGCTACTGTGGGTGAGCTGCCAAATCTTGGTCAAGCATCTGGGATGGAATAAGTGTTCAACAGAGGAGCGCTATTATTATTGTTCTAGGAGTAGTGGGGGTAGGAGAGGAGGCATCCCTGGGAAGGAGCTGATTTCTAGACCATGGCCAGAAATGAGAGGAGCAGGCAGAGAGGGGCAAAGGCTTGGGTAACGGGACCCACCAGTCCCACCCTGGGCGTGGGGCTGCAGGTCTCCCTCCTTCCTCGGCTGTACCTTCTGTTGGTCTGATCCATAACATTGAGCAGTAGAAAATAAAAGCCCATCGAACACGTGTTCTTTATCCTCCTTTGTCCATCCTTTCACTTAATTCACCCCAATCAGACATGGCAAAGGGGACCTTGGCAGGACGCAGGCCTCTCCTTCCGCCTTCAACTCAAAGCCAGCTGCTTCTCCCTCCAACCCCTACACTAAGGGGGATGCTAAATCTCTCTGCCCACCGAGATGCCAGGATACAGAAGGCAGTGGAAGGAGCCTGACAGAGGACACTGTTTCCATTTCTGAGTCCACCTCAACCCCTGGCACCCAGCAAGCCCATGTCACATGGTGGGTGGCCTGCCCCACCACCCATGGCTCCAGGCCTCCGTTTCTCCACTGTGGGAGTGGAGCACCTCTTGGGCCTGCATCAAGGTGAAGGACGTCACCCTCATTTCAGGCTTTCATCCTCCCACCTATGTCCCCTTCCCAAGCTCCTCTGTGGCTTGGCCCTTGAGCACCATGGGCCTGAGGTCAGGAGTCTGTTTTCTCTAGAGCTGCCCTGTATTGCTACGCAACTGGGGAAGGCCCTGTTTTCCTTCTGGGCCTCTGATCTACCACATGGGAAGCTTGGATGGGGTGATTCTCTAAGGCCCATTAATGCCCATTACTGTGGTGCTCTTTCTTTTCTCTGAGACAGAGTCTCACTCCGTCACCCAGGCTGGAGTGCAGTTGATGCAAACACTGCTCACTGCAGCCTCAACCTCCTGGGCTCAAGCAATCCTCCCAAGTAGCTGGGACCACAGGGGTGCACCACTATGCACAGCGAATGCTTTTTATTTTTTGTAGAGATGGGGTCTCCCTAAGTTGCCCAGGATGGTCTTGAACTCCTGGGCTCAAGCCATCCTCCTGCCTCGGCTTCCCAAAGTGCTGGGATTACCACCCAGCCCACTGTGCTCTTCCAACTGCTTTCCATGCCTCCAGCCCAAACTCTCTCCCACTCCCCTGATTCTCTCTCCTTCCCTCTCTCCTCGCCTCCTCTTGTGACTCATTTGCTTGTTTCTCTATCTTGCCCTTATTTCTTCTCATCTGCTGGAGACGGAATGCTGGTGTCCCCTTCCCCAAAATTCATGTTGAAATACTAACCCCCAAGGAGGGCAGGGCCTTTGGGAGGTGATTAGGTCATGAGTGCAGAGTCCTCATGAAAGGGATTAGTGCCCTTATAAAAGGGACCCCAGAGCAATCCTTGCCCCTCCAGCCATGTGGGGACACAGTGGGAAGCAGGCCCTCACCAGACATCACATCTACTGGGCCCTTGATTTTGCACTTCCCAGCCTCCAGAACCAAGAGAAATAAGTTTCTGTTGTTTACAAGCCACCCGTCAACGGTAGTTTGTTACAGCAGCCTGTGCAGACTAAGCCTCTCTTCTCTCTCTCCTCTTCCTTTCCTTCTTCTATCCCTCTTCTCCTTTCTCTTTCCTCCCCTTCTTGCCCTCTCACCTTCCTCCTTCCAATCTCTCCCTCTCCAACTCCTTCCTTCCCCCTCTTGCCCTGCCTCTCTCCCCTTCCCGTACCTCTCAGCCAACCTCCCCTCCCTCCTCTCCGCAGGTTATCTGCTGAATTCCACACACGCCTGCACAGACGGGATCAATCCGAGGCTGCCTTGCCTTCAGTTTATCTCTGCTCCAAATGATTGATTTTCCCTCTTTAAGGGTAATTTGCTGGTGAATTCCATGTATTGCAAAAACCCTTGTGAAATCTAATTCAATCCGATTGGCAGCTGGCACTTTGGGGGAAGAATACCAGAGCGCCATCATTTTCACCGCGGATGTGTGTATTAGCTGTCTATAGATGAAGGCACGAGGTGGGCAGGTCCTCCTCACCTGCACGTGCAGACCTTCCCCCACTCCCTCCGGTCGGCCCTGAAGCCAGCCTCCGTTCTCCTGAGAAAAGAATTATAATGCGCGTTGGTACTTGCATTAAGGCAAATGAGGGGCAGGTGCTTTTGAATTCTATTTTCCTAATCTGCAGCCCACTGACCAGTGCACTATGGGAATCTTATACTTCCAAAGCCCAGTTACACTTTACCACCTGTCTGTACCCACTCCTGTTCCTGGGCACAGACTTCCAACTCCTGGGACCCAGCCAAGCCCGTGTCACATGGTTCATAGCTCAGTCTTGCTGTGTCTTTCTCTTCTGCATTCCAGAACCTGGGCCTCTAGGGACTAGAGCAGTCAGCCCAGAGGGTACTTCCTGAAATAAAGTGGCCTTAGAGGGGCTAGCCAGGAGGGCGAGGCTCCCCTCAATCGTGCCCGTGGGTATGGCCAAACGGCAAGCTTTATGTGGAGATCGGGGGACGCACGGTCCTTTCCAGTTCTGCAGATGGAGCAGCTGCTGCTGCTACAGCCACCTGGACTGGTAATTCATGTGCAAAGGACAGAGGGAACCACAGAGGATTTATGTGGCCTGAGTTCTTAACTCAAGGACACCATGCTCTACCCCCCAGGCCTCCCACGATCCCAGGGGAGCCAGGCCATGTCCTCTTCTCCCTTCCTCCAGCATGGGCTCTGTTTGGAAGGCACCTGGCCCATGTGGAACACTCAGCAGTCCCTTCCTTGTGGCCCTGTCTTGCAACCCCAGGCAAGCCTCCCAGTCCCAGTGGCCATATTTCCAACTTCAAGGTCTGCCATTCTCATCAGAATCTGCCAATTTGAACCTCTTCACTCTACCTGGCCTCAATCCCTTTCCTCACTCCAATGGCAAACTCTGCACCCAACTTTCGGCTGGGGTTGGGGCAGGGGGCTAAAGCGGGGTGTAAGTGTTCTCAGAGATGCACGGGGAAGAGTCCAAAATGCAGGGCAAAAGGATGTGTGCACCCAGCTCTGTCCCAAGCCCAGGACCGTCCTGCCCCTCCTTCTGGGGCCCCTTCTGGGGAGAATCACAGGGCCTGAGGGGCAGCACCGCAGAGAGGGAGTACTCGCTGGCCTCATCAGCCTCCTGGGTCTCCCGCCCTCTGCTTTCTGGCCAGGCTCTCTAGAGGCCTCCAGGCAGGGAGCAGGGAGGGCCAGGGTGCAGAGCTGGGAGCTGGCTCTCCCACTCAGCAACTGCCTGGCTCTGGCTATTTCCTATGCTAAAATGATTTCCCTCTTCCCACAGAGAAATGTGTGGCCAGGCAAAGAAATCTAAATGCCTTATGGAAATCAGGAGGGGACACCGCCACAGCTGCTAATCACACCGCTTTGTATTCCACTGCCTCTCCTCCAAGAGTGATTCCACCTTTCCTACATGGTTGGGTGGCAGAGAGGGAGCTGAGAAGAGTGGAGGGGACAGGAGACGGGGAGAGAGGCCTGGCGCTGGCCTGCTCTGTGACCTCGTGCAAACTGTTTGCCCTCTCTGGGTTGCCTTTCTACATCAGGGATCCCACCATCATAGGAGGCCATGAACTTGGTGTCCTGGAACCCTGGGAGCCAAGAAGGAGCAGGTAATTTCATCTCCCTCTCCTTTCTAGTCCTCTTCCAAAGGAGCTGCCTGGTCTTGGGTCCTCTTCCCAGTGAACAAAGACATCACAAATGTCTTAAAGAATAGGTCCTGGGCTGGCACAGGGTGCTGGGCTCCGGGTAGAGGGGTGACCATCCCTGGTGACAGTCCTGTGTGTCACTCAGCTGCCCCCAGGCAGGGCTGCTCAGACATGCAAAGGGCCCCTCCTACTTGACATATTCCCTATCTTTGGGGCGTGGGGCGTGTATGTGTATTGGCCGCATAGTTGCTATGGGTAAATGGACCAAGGGATAAAGGCATGAATGAATGAGTTGCATGTGTTTATCTGCTGTCCATGTGTGAGTGTGAAAAAAAAAATCACAAGATAGAGACAGACACAGAGAAGGAAGGATGGTGCTAGGGTTTGAATGTCCCCCCAAAAAATTCACTTTGAAATTTAATCCTCAGTGTGGCAGTATTGAGAGGTGGGGCCTTTAAGAGGTGATTGGATCATGAGGGCTCTGCACCCATGAATGGACTAATCTGTTCATGGATTAGTGGATTAACGGGTTAATGGATGAATGGGTTATCCTGGGAGGGGGACTAGTGGCTTTATAAGAGGAAGAGAGACCTGAGCTACTGCATGAGCACACTCAGCAATCTCATCATGCGAGATGCCCTGCACCACCCCGTGACTCTGCAGAGAGCCCCCACCAGCAAGAGGGCCCTCACCAGATGCAGTCCCCTGACCTTGGACTTCTCAGCCTCCATAGTTGTAAGAAATAAATTTTGTTTCTTAAGTTACTCAGTTTCAGTTATTCTGTTATAAGCAACACAAAATGGACTAAAACACGTGGGAAGGCAGGTGAGAGACAGAGAGACAGGGAGAGAGGATCGGATTCAAAGACAGATTAACAGAGGGAAAGAGAGGGCATGCAAAGGTGGTGGAGGGTGTTCAGGTGAGGAGCTATACTGAGGTAAAGATGGAACCTGGCCACTGCACAGCAGGGTGGTGGCAGATGGTGGCAGCTCCCATCTTTTTCTCCATCTAGCCCCCCTCCAAGCCTGCCCTTTTGAGCTTCTGTCACTCCCATTGCTGGAACTCTAAACTGCAGCCTCATCTCAACCCCTGCCTTTCCTACAGACCCCACATCTAAGCAGGCCTGACCCCTTGTCCAGTCCCCACCCACCGGTGCTCTCTGTCATTGCCCACTGGTACCACCCCCATTCTCCATGTGTCTAGATTAATCAACCTAAAGCATAGCTCTGAGTACATCACTTATGCTCAAGGACCATCTATGGCTCCCAATTGCCTGCTGAATTAGATTGAATCTCACAGCAGCATTCAAGGCCCTCTAACTGGCCTTTCTAGCTGTATAGGAGGGTGCAAATTACGCACTTGCTGATTTAATGACGGTGGAGAGAAGGATGGCGCTATCTTACTCTAGAAGCCCGCCAGTGCTGCTGCTCATGCTGGTGCCTCTCCATCCTTTTTGGGGGATGGGTGTGGGGGGTATTCCATAATTTATAGTTTATTTTCTTAATTAACATGTTGTAAAGTTGACTTTTTTGGGTATATAGTTCTATGAATTTTAACACATGCATAGATTCTTGTTACCTATCCCCTTCAACCAGAATACAGAACAGTCCCACCGCCCTCAGCACTTCTTTGTCCCATCTCTTTACAGGGACCCCTCTCCCACCCCTGGCCACCTCTGACCTGTTCTCCGTTCCTATAAGTTTGTCTTTTTTGAGAATGTCATGGAATTATGCAGCACAGGGCATTAGCGAGTGGCTTCTTTCAGCACAATGCCTTTGAGATTCCTCTGATTCTCAATTCCCTTTAGTGATCTATTTATTTAAGCAGTCTGTCCCTGTAGGACTATTTAGCCTATCTGAGTGATCCACAGAGCTAGGGAGGGGACCTCTGGCATCCCTCTTAGAAGGGTGGCCACCTGGTGTGCAAGAGGAGGGCTTTGGAGGCAGGAGAGAGAAGAGGGCCAAGAGGATTAAGAAAAGAAAAATAAAATCCTGGTAGGCCTGCTCTGTAAATGCTAGCAGGTTTGGACATTCCCTAATGAGGGCTATCACAAGGCATTATGCCAAAAACAGAAATGGACTAAGATATGCGTGCTAATTTGCCACTACTGAAAGACATTAGGGCTGCCTCCAAGTCTTCTGAGTCCTGCCTCTCTTCCTGCGCACTCCACTCCCTCCTTTGCCTCAGTCTTCCTCCTGTCATCAGTGCTCCCTCTTGCTCCTCTTCCCCTTCCCTTGGGGGTGGCTCCTCAGTCATCCTCATCTCCCCTAAAGTGAAGCATCAGGGTGTCCTGGGGCTGCCCAGTCCCCAGTCTCCTTTCTGCTCTATCCACATCCCTTTCCCAAGTGAACCCAGCTAGAGCGGTGGCTTTATTTATTCATTCGTTTTAGGTAGAGTTGGGGTCTTCCTCTGTTGCCCAGGCTGGAGTGCAGTGGTGTGATCATAGTTCACTGCAGCCTGAATCTCCTGGGCTGAAGCGATCCTGCTGTCTCAGCTCCCCAGCAGCTAGGACTACAAGTGTGCGCTACCATGCCTAGCTAATTTTTATTTTTTTTGTGGAGATGGGGGTCTCACTATGTTGCCCAGGCTGGTCTCAAACTCCTGGGCTCACATAATCCTCCTGCCTTGGCCTCCCAAAGTGCTGGGATTACAGGTGTGGGCCACCGTGCCGGCCACCAGTGGCTTTAAATACAATCTGGGTGTTGGCAACACTTTCATTCCCACCTCCAGCCTGGATCCACATGGTGGTAGCTGGGGTTCTAGAGGCTCCTGAGAGCCAACGGTTGGATTTCTAGAATCTGGGAGAGCCAGCTGAGGCCACGCCAGTAGCTTGAGATCGGCCATCGAGGAGCATTGACACCACAGAGATTACTAAATGCTATGAGGCAGCCCCTCACCCAGGCCCCAGAGCTGCTCGCTAGGTATCTACCAGCACAGCCCATGCGCCTTCTTGGCGTCTCCATCTGGGTGTCTAACAAGCATGTCAAACGTAACACGCTAGAAGCTAACCTACGGATTCCATCATCCCCTCACTGAATCGACTGCTTTACCGTATCAGGAAGTAAGAACTCCATTTTTCTAACTGCTCAGGCCAAACTCCTTGTGCAGTCACTCTTAACTCCCTTCCTCCCCTCCCCATATTGGCAAATCCCATTGACTCTCCCTTCAAAACAGATCCAGCAGCTGACTGCACCTCAGCCTCCACAGGCCTCATCTGAACGATGGCAGTCACTCCTAGGAAAGGCCCCTGCCCCTCAGGGTCTATTCACCCACCCCCACCCCTGGCAGACACAGCATCCTTTAAAAAAAATTTTTAGGTTGAGTGAGATGACTCACGCCAGTAATCCCAGCACTTTGGGAGGCCAAGGCAGGATGATCTCATGAGGCCAGGGGTTCGAGACCAGCTTAGGCAATGTGGTGAGGCCCCATCTCTACAAAAAGTTTAAAAATTAGCTGGGCACAGTGGCATGTGCCTGTAGTCCCAGCTACTGGGGAGGCTGGGGTGGGAGGATCACTTGAGCCCAGGAGTTCAAGGCTGCAGTGAGTTATAATTACACCACTGCACTCCAGCCTGAGTGACAGAGTGATATGCTGTCTCAAAATAAAATAAAAAAATAAATAATAAATGTTTAAAAAATGGAGATAAAATTCATATAACATAAAAGTCACCATTTTAACCATTTGAGAGTGAACAATTCAGCATTTACTACATTCACTGGGTTGTACAACCACTACTCCCTCTATCTAGCTTCAAAACATTTTTGTCTCCCCCACAAATGAAGCTTTGTGCCCATTAAGCATCACTCCCCATTTCTCTCCCCCCACCCTTGGCAACCACTAATCTGCTTCCCGTCCCCGTGGATTTGCCTCTTCTGGATGTTTCCCGCATGCAAAATCATCCACCAAGTGGCCTTTTGTGTTTCCCAGGACTATGGCTGCTGTAGCAGGTCAGTGCTTCATTCACTCCTGCGATGGCCCGCCGCATGGAGGCATCACATTGTTTCTCCATTCGGCAGCGGATGGACAGAAGTTGGGTGTCTTCCACCGCACCTCCTCCTGAAACTTCACTCCTGTCACATCACTGCCTGCCTGTTCCCCCCAGGCGGCTTCCCATCTCATTCCTGTGAGAGCAAAGCCCTGACCACAGCCCTGGTCCTCTCCAACCTCCTCTCCCAGCCCCTGAGCCTCCTTCTGCAGAGCCACTGCACCTGCCCTTCCCTCTGCCTGAACGCTCTTCTGCCAGATATCCACAGAGCCTGTGCCCTCTCACTTCACCCAGGCCTGTCAAGGCCTCCTCTGACCGTTCTGCCCCTCCCAGGATTCCCTTAATCCCCTTCCCTGGCTTTCTTTTTTTCCATGGCTCTTCTCACCACCTGACATCATTTGCATCTGTTTGTTTCTTTGGTCTTCCATCCTTGGAACCTTAGATGCCCAAGCGCTGAACTTTGTGAATCCATGCTAGAATCACATCTGACACCCAGTAGGTGTTCAACAAATATTTGCTGAATGAATGAAGGAATGGGCCAATCCCATCTCCCACTCAACGTGCACATCCCTCAGGGCATCTCTTCCTTATTCCTGCCAGAGGCCCGTGGGCGCCTGCTATCTGTGTGCTTCGCTAACCACCAGGCATCTCTTCCCATGCTCTGTGACCTTCCCTAAAACATTTCCTCTCTGAGCCTCGTTTTGCCCATGTGAAAAGAGCAAAGATATCATCCGTGTGTTGATGCTAGCACTAGTCAGAACCAGGGAGGGGAAAACGTGCTCTGCACCTTGCAACCTGGGATGTAAACCTATGACAACTTCGATGTTAAAAATTTTATCTCAGGCCGGATGTGGTGGCTCATGCCTGTAATCTCAGCACTTTGGGAGGACGAGGCAGGAGGATCACTTGAGGTCAGGAGTTCAAGACCAGCCTGGTCAACATGGTGAAACACCATCGCTACTAAACATACAAAAATTAGCCGGGTGTGGTGATAGGTGCCTGTAATCACAACTACTCAGGAGGCTGAGGCAGGAGAATCACTTGAACTGGGAGGTGGAGGTTGCGGTGAGCCGAGATCGTGCCACTGCACTCCAGCGTGGGCGACAGAGCGAGACTGTCTCAAAAAAAAAATTGTCTCACTCTCAACTCCTTTGATATGAATTCCTTTTTAACAGATGGAGAAACTGAGGCCTGGAGAGGAAGGGAGGGTCTGCCCTAAGCCTGCATGGACAGAGTGAAAGCACAGCTGGGATACTTTGCTTTGCCATGAAATGCCTTGCCTCTCCCTCTGCCCTGTGCCCAGTCCCATCCCTGCACTATTCTCTCCTTTCAGGGGACAGAGTTAGTAGGCGCCCGGGCAAGCAGAGCCCAGCATGGGCTGGGGGGAGGCTTCTGCGTTCCTGGTGGCCCACTGTTGCCACAGCTGCCCAGCAGGACTCTGCAGTTCCTGTTACTTGTTGATTAGGACATTTCACGGCCCATGATGGCGATGGGGTGAGACACACAGGCACAACTCCCAGCCGAGCTGTGCTTACTGCAGCCTTGTTCAAGACAGGGGGAAAACAAGACACGCCTGTTACTGTTAGGGGTATGAGGTGGGGTGGCCAACGGGGCAGGCAGGGGGAGCATAGGAGGTTCCAGGGTGATCTGGGCTCACTGGCACCCACAGCGAAGGGGCACCAGGGAGGGTACAAGCCAGTAAAGAGGCGCTGGGAAGAGGAAGAGGCATGGAGAAGAAAGTCTGCCAGCTCTGTTTCTGATTCCCATGGGGGTCTTCAGGAAGGCCCGCCACTGCTTTGAGGAAGCATGACTCCATGGGTAAAATGATTCTCACTACTTCCCATAGTGCCAGCCCTGCTCAGGAGTGTGGGTGGCGGTGGGTGTGGGGAAGGAGCCTGCCAGGGAGGCGGGTGAGAGGGGAACAATTTCCCAAATCCAACATGAAAGATGAACTCTAGCTGTTAGACGGGACTCCGGGCTGGGAGCTGCGGGAACTGGCATGGGGAGGAGGTGAGGGGTGGGCACTGGCATGGCGGCTGCCACACAGGCCCTGCTTCACACCCCCTGCCAGGGGTACAGGGCTTGGTGTAAATAGCATGCTAATTAGATTTACAAAGAGACTAAATTAGGAGGTGTCTGAATCATGGCAGAGGCCACCCTCTGGTCCCCAGGGAGGCTGGAGCTTAGCACGCTGGGAGGAAGCTCACCATAGGATGCGGCCATGGACAGAAAAATCTTAATCATCATCATCATCATCATCACAATAAGAGCCTCACTGAAGGCCACTGGGGAGAGATTAATGGGAAAATGCACAGTCTGGGCTGTCCGCTCCCTCTAGCTTCTTTTCCAGAGTGGCTTTGCTTTGAAGTCAACGGATATTTTCCTGGAGAGACTAAATCTTGGGGGAGGAACCCTAGAAATGTGAGCTGAAGCTGTGAGACAACCGAGGCCTTGCAAACAGACCGCTGCCTACTGCCAGGGCAGAGGATGGGGAAGCAGAGATGCGGAGAGGTGCTCACCGGGGCCCCAGGAATCCCAGGTACCAGCTGTGTGGACATTGCTTTGTGTGGATGCTCAACCCTTGCTACGAGGTCAGAGTTACCAGAGAACCTTTTCAAAATAAGAACATCCAGGATGGGCTCCCTGGCTTCCGGCATGGGGCGAGGCAATGAAGAACCCCACTTCTCTGCATGCCTTGCCTTGATTGCTCCCTGGACAAGGGCCCTCTAACCCCTCTCTGCTTTACTTCATTGATGAAATCACAAGCTGGTGAGAGGTACAGAATGTTGGAAGCAATCCATTCACTTCCTTTTTCTAGCCAGATCCCAGTTACCTCCTTCATGGAGGAGAAAGAAGGGTCTGGAAAATAGGACAATTGTACATCCGAGAGTGCGAACCCTACATCTGCCCCACGGAATGCTGGCAGCCTGCCCCCTTCTTTCCCTCACCTCTCTTCACTGCTTCTAGAGTTTGGTTTCTAATTCAAGTTGCTTAGGAGACAGAAAAACAGAGGTCCATGCCCTAGGTCACACCAGCAGGCGGGGAGAGTTGACGGCAGCTGCACCCACTCTCTGGGGTGGCAAAAGTGTGCATTGACTGGGTCTCTCCCACCGAGCAGATGCTGGGGTGTACATTTCTGGGGCTCAGTTGAACAGTGTGGTCCAGAGCTGGAAAAGGGACCCTCAGCTGAACACGTGACATGGAGCCACGGGTCTTGTCTCCTCCCTGCTCCCACCCCGCCCATCCCTACACGGTGCGCGCTAAGGATGCCAGCTCTAAGAACCAGCAGACGTCAGCCTTGCAGTAAAGGCCCGAGGGGGGAGCTAGGGTTAGTGCAGTACAGGGACTAAGGGTGAGGGGTTCATCTTTTTGTGCCATGACCCTTCTGAGAGTCTGGTGAAGCCCAGGAACCCCCTTCTCAGAAGAATTTTTATTTTCCACAAACTAAAATACAAGGAACCACAGAGTCAACTAATTATTTTGAAATACAGTTATCAAAGTGTTTTAAAAGGTTGTTATAATCCTGTATGCGCTTCAGGATGCATTAAACAAGGAGACTTAGCAGTCAGTCTGATATATGCTATAATTTCAGAGCACTGATGAACGTAAATGGTATTTTGAGATTTCTGTGATACCTGTAACGTGATATGAAAATATCTGAGATGTCTCTTGGGGTCAAAGCCACAGGTAATGCTAATACCACTGTGGTTTTTTCTGTATTTGTAATTAAAGGAATGCTGCGGTTCACTTAGAAGCTGGTGAAAAGAAAGATGCAGGTTTTTCTCCACCCAGGGCCATGGATGCCTTGGGTGGTCTGTGGTCCCCCTTCCCCAGATGGGCTGAGAACTCCTGGACTGAAAGGAAGACTGAAAGGAAGCCGAAGAGGCCCGCAGGAGAAGCCTGCAGCCAGGAACGCAACCTTTGCAGAGCTGCGTGGGGAGGGCCTGGAGGCACTGCAGCCCAGACAAACTGCCTAACAGGACCAAATGTGAAAATAAATTTAAATAAATACAAGGTTGTGGGCTGCTGCTGCCTGACAGGCCTGGAACACATGTGGAATGGAAAATGAGGGTGATGGATAAAAATAAAGACTGACATGAGCAGGAGAAGAAGAACAGTCTCCCCTTCTTACCTCCACCCCATCACTGCCTACCCGCACCTGCCCCCCAGCATTCAGGAATATGGCCTTTTCTCCTTGTCATTTGTTTTTTTTTTTGTTTTTTTTTTTTCAATTTATTTGGTGATGTTTTCTCCATGGGGAGGTGGGTAATTCTTTCCGTTTTTTTTTTTTTCTATGCCCCTCAAATAAATGAACCATGTCATCTCCTGCCTGAAACGGGAATCAGTTCCTGCCAGATGTGTCCCCGTTCACTCTGCAGTGCAGGCCCCTCCGCTCGGTGGGACCAAACCTTTGGGAGGTCGCCCAGTGGATTTGAGCCCTGTGACTGAATTCTCAACCCTCGGGTCCCAAGCGGCCCCCAGTGGGGGTGCGTCTCATGCCAGCAGAGGCTGGCTTTCTATCCACATTCATGGGGGGCTCTCACTTCTTTAAGGCCCTATTCAGAGCCGTTTTCCCCATATTGGACAGCTGTAGTTGGATGTGCCCACTCTTGTCTAATGCTGTCGCTTAAGCTCATCTCCTCAGTAGACACTGGGAAGTAAAAATTATCAGAGTTTGGAAAACTGAGATGAGAGAGAACAGGAAGCCATGTTTGCAAATGCAGAGCCCTGCAGCACATGCAAGAAACACAAGGTTGAGAGTTCAAGACCAAGTTCTGAGACCAATTAGCTGTGTGACCTTAGGCAAGCTGCTTAACTCCTCTGAGCCTTGACTTCTTCCTATATAGAAAGGACAGGGAATAATAATAATAATAATAATAACAATACCTAATGTCTAAAGTATGCTTTTTCTTTTCTTTTAGAGACAGGTTCTCTCTCTGTCACCCAGGCTGGAGTGCAGCAGTGCAATCATAGCTCATTGCAGCCTCAACCTCCTGGGCTGAAGCAATCCTCCTGCCTCAGCCTCCCAAGTAGCTGGGACTACAGGTGTGTGCCACCATGCCCCACTTCAAGAGTGCTTTTTATAGGCTAGGCACTGTTCTAAATACAGATACGAACCCATTTAATCCTGATAGACACTCTGTGAGGTACAGCGGCTATTGTCTCTACTTTGCAGATAAGAAAATGGCATCAGAGGATAAATAAGTCCCCAAGGTCACACAGATCAAAAGTAGGAAAACCAAGTGGCAGATCCAGGCTGTCTGGCTGGTTAATTTTATTTCTAACCACTTCAGCTGCCTCTCTTGTCCTTCCCTGAAAAAGGATGCTGCAGGGGGTTTCGAATACACAAATACAAGGCAGAATGGGGTTGGGGACAGAGATGAGGCCCAGAGAGGCGCCCAAGTCCCTCTGCTTGAAGCGGGAGCTGGGTTTGCCGGAGCAGAGTCCGTGGAGCCGGCTCAGGGAAAGGAGGATGGGCTGGCTGCAGGGTCAGTGGGCAGGGGGAAGCCCCGGGAGGTACCTTCCCCTTCCCACCCGCATCCTCTTGGATGAAGAGATTTGTAGAGTCTTAAAGACTGACTGGCCCAACTCATTGTTTTCCAGAGGCAGACACGGAGGCACGGTGGGGGGACGAGGCTTGCCTGGAATCGCACCTGAGTGCGGAAGAAGAACTGGGCTGAGAACCTGGCTTGGGCTCTCTCTCTGCCGCCTGCTCAGGGCAGTCGGGGCAGGTGTGGTAGTGGAAGGTTGAGGTCAGAGTTCAAAATCCTGGGCCGATTTGAAATCACAGAGCCTCTGTCACAAAGGCTGAAGGGGCCAACTCAGTGTCCTGGGAAGAGTTCCAAAGAGCAGTTTCTATTGGACTTTTAGGGTTCTATGATCATGGAACTGGGGGTTCTCCAGCTTTCTGAAAACACCTTAAGAGGAAAATGGCTAAACTGCTAAACCATCAGACACTGGAATGTGTGGTCACGGGAGTGGGGAGCGTCTCCCGTGTAGGAGACTTCACTCCATTTCACCGCTTCCACCCTGCACATTTCAACACAGCCATCAGAGGGCTCCTTGAGAAAGGCGACTCAGACCACATCAGCTCCCTGGCTTCCCCAGGCTCCCAGTAACAGAAGAACGCCTTCCTGTGTCTGACAAGGCCCTGCCTGCCCCCGATGAGGCTGCAGCCTGGCCTCCTGACACCCCCATCCTCTTGAGCTCTGTCCTGGACATCCACAAGAGCCTCTTTTCTGCTCCTTGAAAATGCCAGGCCATTTCCCTTTTGGGGATCTCTGCCCTTGTAGGGGAGCGTCTGCTGCCAGAATGTTCCGCCTCCACAGCTCTGCATGGCTGCACCCTCCATGCCACTTAACCTCAGCTCCAACAACACCTTTCTGAAGGCTTTCTGGGACCACAGTCAGGAATCACCCTATCCCACCCCATCACTCACTCACCCTGTTGACAGAGTTCTGGACATCCATTTCTACTGCAATTCCGTCTCCCACTGGAATGAAATATAAGCTCTGGGAGGGCAGGGGCTACGTCTTCAGCTCAATCCCCCCAGGACCTAGCACAGTGGCAGGCACATAGTTGGCGCACATAACATTTGTTGCTTGAATCAATAACTAACCCCCAACCTGCGTAAGTTTCAGCATAGTCCCTCAGGAAGGCCAGAGGTTCGGCAAATTAATGAGGCCCGAAGGCCTTTCTGAAATATTCCAATTCCCAGAAGCAGCCAGAATCTGGCAGCTGAGGCCTCTCTGGGGTGGGGAAGAGAGTGGTGTCCCAATCCCTACCCCAATCCCTCTCCTCTGTACAAAATATTCTCAAGGACAGCAGCAAATGTGTTCTGAGAAGCTGCGGGTCAGGAGTGAGGCAGAGGAAAGTGGATCAAACGCTCCCAGCTCTGGAGAAGAAAGGCAGGACATCCGCAAATCGTATTTCTCCTGACAGCGGATGAGAGGAACTGTCAGTTTTCAGCTATCTGGGTCAGTGGGGAGGGGTCATGCATAATGAAACAACTATTTAAGAACAATACTCCTTGCTGGGATTTGTAAGGCACCCAGAGGTGTGGATGGTCTCGGAGCCACCCTGCCTCTGTCCCCCGCCCCCTTCTGCTAGCCTGACTCTTCGGAGGGGGGATGCCACACAGAGGTAATCCACTGGCGCCTAAGTGGAGGAATGTTTCCTAGGACAACTGAACAGAAAATTCCAACCCGCGCAACAAACTGTCCCCGTGCAGAAGGGAAAACAGGACTGCCAGTGGCTGACTCAGCTTCCAGGCATGTTAATGAGGTGAGGCAGGGGAGGGCTGCAGGCAAGACCAGGAGAGGAAAAGTTGACCCAAGTGGAGAAAATACGAAGAATATGCTGGGGGCAAGGGCGGCACAGGGGGTTTAAGGATATATACATCATAGGACTCCAGGTGGGTGAGTGAGTTGCCGATTCACCGTGGCTCCCCAGAACACCAAGGAAGACACAAGAAAACGCCCAGCCACCAGGTGCAGGGGAATGAGGCTGCCACAGCCTTTAATTTGAAACTCAGAGATGAGCTCCCCACACCAAGGCTGACTTCTGGGGCTTCTGCCTTTTGGATTTTTTTTTTTCTGATTTGCATCACAACCAGCTATTTGCATCTCAACTGTCACAAGGTACAAATGGGTTGTTGCTGGTTTCAGCCCACCCTGTCCTTTCCTTCCCTGGTGTCTGTGGGTTTTCTATAGCCAGGCAAAGGAAAAGAAATTACTCAGTGAGACTTGACAATGTGAATGGAGTCCTTGGGAGACAGAAAGGACTGTTTTCAAGCACCTTTGTTGTTGTGAATGGTCTAGCAGAGTCTGAGATTCAGTGAGAGACTGAGCAGAATCTTCGATCTGGTGGTGACAGTGAATTCGATTAGCATCCTCATTAGAAGCGACTGCCACAAAGTTCCTATGGAGAGATTACACTGCTTCTTCCTTCCCTTTCTGTTTTGCATCAGCTCCCTTGACTGCCCTGCAGTGGATTTCTGAGGTCATCCTTGCTACACAAACTCAGCCGGACCTGGTTTGGAAAAAGCCCTGGGCCATCTCGCTGATACTTGGGCATTTAACCATGCATTAACTCAACCAATGCTCATTTCCAGAGTGCCCCCAACGTTCCAGGCAGAGCATGAGGGCCTGGGTTACACTGGTGAGCCAAACCAAGCATGCCCCGCCCCCGTGCACCATTCAGTGCAATCAGGAGTTAGATTTAGTGGGATCCTCACACTAATCATGGGCATGTGAGAGTCATGTGGCTCCACAGAGCCTGGGACAGAGGGTTCTGACTGCTCCGCTGGCTCCCTTCCCTTCAGAGAATTTACTCAATGAACACATTTTCCTGCCACACCAAGCAAATCCAGAGTCACCTTCAACCCAGACACAAATCCCAATAGATGTATTTTTTCCTCAGAAATGGACTGGCAAGAAACAACACTTTTCTAAAAATCTTTTCTCTAACAGTTGCCTGATTTCTCTTTGTGGTTCCCTGATTTTTCTGGTTCTGGACACTCAGGCAATGTTTAACTGCTTTTGCAGTCCTTCTTTTGCTCCTGTTGACAATGTGGCTAAATGCTCCACGGGGGTCCCTGGGCCTGATCCTCCGTCATGGTGGGACCTCCCCTATATCCAAGACTGGTCCTCCGAAGCATTCACCCAGCCAGCTCCGGATTCCTCCAGAGAAGAACGCGAGATACACGAGAGCAGGGCTGGGGCCGAAAGCAACTCATCCCTCCCTCTTATTGAGGAATGAGCCCGGTGCCACATGCGGGATGATCTGGGGGTCGCCCCACCCGGAGGCTGGCCAAGGTGACCTCAGGGTTGGGTGGCCTGGGCTCCTGGGCTGCCTCTCCTCGTTGGCTCTGTCTCTGCAAGTCACTGTGCCCTGGAGAAGAGGAGGCCAGGCCTGCACTGTCAGAGACACTGACCAGCTCCCTTGGGAAAACAGCCATGGAGAGCAGGGAATGGTCCCTGGTGGCGTTGGGTGCCCTGACCGCAGTGGGTGTGCCAATGGTTAAGCCTGGGTGGGGGGCAGTCACTAGAGGCGGGTTGGTCCCAGATTACTCCTGAGCATTCCTGCAGACATTTCAGAAAGCGCTTCTAGCAAAGGGAGCCTGAGATAAAACCGGAGGTGTCAGGGTTACATTGCCCCCAACCAGTTGGGGTGAGCAGTCCTGGGGGGTTCCGGCCTTACAGCTGGTAAGCACTCGCTGGACCCAGGCCTGGTCAGGAGCTGCGGCTTCTCAGTGATGACAACGGCTAATGTACAGGGCACTGTGCCACCCCCTGTACATGCCTCCTCCTCTGTGACAGAGACAACTACTCGGCACCTTCCCCACACTTCCTGGCCTGCTGGTGGTGAGGTGGGGGCACATAGCTACTTCTGGCCAATAGTCATTGGGTAGAAGTCGCGGAGGCACTTCTGGGATGAAGCACAGAAGAGCTGGTACTTAGCCCTCCAGCTGCCTCTTCCCTGCTGCAGGGACCGAGGGACCTGCAGATCATGCCCCTCAGCCACTACATGGGGTAGGGTTTCCCTGTCCACCTGTGCTGGCCTAGTCGTCCGCGAGAGAAATCAACTTTTATGTGGGGCCTAACTCGTTACTGCAATATAAGCTGAGGGATGCATTCTCTTTCTTTTCTATTTGTTTTTTTTAAACAAATGAACAAAGTGAGGCTCATTACTTTACCTGAGGTCACACAGCTAGTACATGGAAAGGCAAGGCTGAAACACAGGCCCTGTCTGACTCCAGAGCTTGTGCTGCCCCCACACAAGCTGCCTTCCTTCTGGGTTGCCTCCAAGATCAAGCCTCAATTCCTTGGCCTGGCATTCGAGGCCCTCTGAGGCCCGGGTCCCAGCCTACCTCCCCACTACACACATCCTTGCTTGCCTGGATTACGGCCTGCTGTGGCCAGCCAACCTTCCTGTGTGCCTCTGGGTGCAGCCCTAGGCCCCTCTCACCACAGAGCCTCTCCTGATCCTCTCAGCCCCGCAGCTGACCCCTCACTGCCTGTGGTCACTGGACCTGGACCCCACGCTGGTATCCACGTTTCTCTTCTCTTGGGCATTATGGTTCTCCTGAAACCACAGATGGGACTTTCCTCTGAGCATCTCATTCATACAGTCATCTCCAAAAGGTGATACAAGGTGATCCATTAGGGTGTGAGAACATATTAGAACTTGTTTTTATACCTGTTTTTTCCACCTTTTAAAACTATTACATTAAAAATTTTGTTTTTTGGGTTTTTTTTTTTTTTTTTTTTTGAGACAGGGTCACCTAGGGTGGAGTGCAGTGGTGCAATCTCTGCTCACTGCACCCTCCGCCTCCCAGGTTCAAGCAATTCTCATGCCTCAGCTTCCTGAGTAGCTGGGATTACAGGCACACACCATCATGCCTGGGTAATTTTGGTACTTTGAGTAGAGACGGGGTTTCACCATGTTGCCCAGGCTGGTCTCGAACTCCTGGCCTCAAGTGATCCACCCGCCTCGGCCTCCCAAAGTGCTGGGACTACAGGTGTGAGCCACTGTGCCCGGCTTAAAAATATGTTTTAAAATGTACATACTGTATTTGTATCAACACACTGTTGACTCCTAGGACCATGGGTTACACTTGGCTCCCCAAGAGGCTAAATATAGTTCCTTGTAAATAGCAGGTGATCAATACATACTTTAGTTATCTCAGACAGATAGGTATGGAATGCCTTAGCAGGAGATGGAGACACACATGTACACACACACACACACATGTGTGCGCACACACTTGAACACACACACAGGCGCATGGTGGGACTGACTTGCCCACGTGCCCTGAGTCCTTGGGGGGACCGTGTCTGGTTGAGAGGAGCTGACAGAGGTGGGCAAGAGATGTGGGCAGAGGGGCTCCTGGGTCAACAGGGCGGGCCACTTGCTAAGCAGCCAGAGTAGAGAGGGCTCCTCCAAGGGCGGTGGAGGAAGCCCAGCCTGGAGCAAGGCCACCACGGCAGCCCCATGCAAGGAGTAATTGAAGAGAAGCACCTCAGGCTGGAAAACCTAATGGAATTCCTGAGCAGAGTGGGCCAGGAGGAGCAGCAGTAATAAATAGAAGTCCTATCAGCATGGCAGCTGCTGACAGGCAGAGAGATGGGGTGCAAGGTGGGGTGAGGGCAGGGGAGGAGGCAGGCTGAGAGGGTCCTGAAGGGATGGAGACCTGGCCGCACCTCATAGAGGCCTGGCTGCCCTGCCCCCCCACCCCCGCCCCTGTGATGCAGGGTGTGTCAGGACCAGTGCTGGAGGCTGCCCCCACCCTGAGCCTCCTCCCTCCTCCCTTACTTCCTTTTAAGGCTGGGCCCAGCCACGGTAGACCCCCTGGTGATGCAGGGGTCTTCTTATGGCCTGGGATCCCCTCCAAAGCACTTAGGTCCTTTTGCTCTTCACATGGAAAAGCTGGGGTCATTATTACACCAAAAACAGGAATTAGACTTTCTGCTAAGGTCATTATTTGAACAGGAGCAAAAACGGGTACAGGCATCCCAGAGAGGGCAGCAGATGATCCATCAGGGTGTGTGAAAATACACATATGGTTTATTTCTACCTTTTTTTTTTTTTTTTTTTTTGAGATGGAGTCTTACTCTTGTTGCCCAGGCTGGAGTGCAGTGGTGCTATTTCAGCTCACTGTAACCTCCACCTCCCAGGTTCAAGCGATTCTCCTGCCTCAGCCTCTCACATAGCTGAGATTACAGGTGCCCACCACCACGCCCGGCTAATTTTTGTATTTTTAGTAGAGATGGGGTTTCCAGTGTTGGACAGGCTGGTCTCAAACTTCTAACCTCGTGATCTGCCGGCCTCCCAAAGGGCTGGGATTACAGGTGTGAGCCACTGCACCTGGCCTTATTTCTACCTTTTAAAATTGCTATTTTTGTTCATGCTTTACAATATCCCTACTAGATTAGTATGATGATCGTGTATGTAACTTCTAAATAATAACCACACATATGGAAACATGTGCTTACATGTTTTTTGCAGGGTGTAGGGGGTAATCCAAAAGTAGAGACTAGTGATTTTTTTTTCAGCCTGATTTATCCTCAGAACCTACCAGGAGTGGGGCGCTGCAATGTTTGTTTCTATTTTATAGCTGAGGACCTGAACAGCCCAGGCAGGGTGGTGGGTCTGGATGGGTGGTGGGTCTGCATGGGCCATGTGTCCAGGGACTCACCTCATCCTTGTCCACCACCTGGATGAAGAGTGGAAGGGCAAAGCCGACCTGTGCCAGCTCAGTGATGGCCACGCTGTACTCAGAGCTGTTGAACTCTGGAGCATTGTCATTGATGTCAATAACCAGGATATTGAAGGTCGTGGTGACTGTAGCATCAGATGGGGTGCGGTCATCGTTCAGCTCCGTGCCCTGTGGACAGAGATCAGTCACCCTGGGGTGAAGGCAGCTAATCACAGCTACAGCTCTTGCTTACCAAAGACTTTCTCAGCACCAGCCACTGTGCCTCAATGTAAATGATCCCATCTAACCCTCACCACAACTCCAGGAGGAAGATTTTATCATTAGTATCCCCATTTTAGTGATAAGGAAACTGAGGTTCAGAGAGACTAAGTAACTTGTATAAGGATTCACAGCCAGAGTAGATTTCAAGCTCAGGTAGTAGGATCCTAGGACTGACAGCAGATGGATGAGATGGGGTGGGGAGGACAAGACAGATCTGGGGGTTCATCAAGGGACAAGGGGGAAGTCTTCATTCTCTTTGGCAGATGGTGAAACTGAGGCCAAGAATGTTTGTGCTGGTGGTTAATCAAGACTTAACTGAGCATCTGCAATGGCCTGAACCCTGTGCTTGGCTCTGAGGGTCAGCGTAGATGGACTGACTCAGATACCCGGGTGTCCAGTCTCTGGGCCAGAGCCATGGGCCCAAAAGTGCCCATTCCCAGTTCTGAGTCAGCCTTCTGAATCTGAGTCTCTCTAGGTGAGAGACACAGGAACAGATATCTTTCAATAGCTTTCCAGGGGATTCGGGTTCACAGCCAAGTGTGAGAACACACCCTCACATTTTATATAAAGACAGAAAAACTGAGTTCAAGTCCCGCAGTGGGGTGCTGGGACCAGGGGGCAGCTCTCTCTCTGGTGGAGCTGACCACCTCACCTCCATGGCAGGCGAGCAGACAGGAGGGAAGGATGGTGGTGGGAGCACGCCCTCCCATGGCTAACTCACACCTGAACAGCAGGGCCTCCCAAGGTCAAGGACAGCAATTAAGGGCCAGGCTGGGCTGCACCATCCTCCCCATGGCGCTGGAAGGGCCTCCTTCCCAGAGCCCCTGGCCTCAGTCTTTGGGCCACCAGTTTCTCTCAATCGATGGCTGATGGCCTGGGCTGGGAAGACGCCCTATGGCTCAGACAGGATCCATACCCCTAAATGAGTTTCTCAGGGAATAGCTCTGCAAGTCACTGATTTGAATTAAAACCGACCGTGAGTGGCAGGCGACTGCAGGGGGTGCGGGACTGTAGCTCTGCCTCACATCCTGGGGTGGGGACCCCAGCACATTGCTGTTGCATTGCTCCCTGCTGCATTGCTGTTTCTTAACAGGAAGCCGTGGCACTTGGAAGTGGGACAGAACCCCAGAAATGGGGCAAATTCCAGAATTCCAGGTGGCTGCAACAGAGAACTTGGAATCCTGGGACAACAGTAAGGAAGGACCACAGGATGAGCACCTACTGTGTGCCTCCCGCTGAGAGGGGATAAAAGTTCCATCCCGTGTGGTTGTTGATAATGGATGTGGCACGCCCAGCACACCTACAATTTCATAACTTGGGTGCCTTCCTGATGGGGCCCTGGGCACAGCCCCGGGAGGCAGTGTGGGGTGAGAGCACAGAAGCGATGTGCTTCTGGAGCCACCACCAGGGGCAGGAGCCCTTGGACACTGCTGGAGGCTGGCATCTGAGTGGGGGCATCTCCTCTACCTGGGGTGAAGATGCCCACCCAGGTCTCACCTTCACAGTCAGGATGAAGCCGTGGCTGTACAGGGGGTTCTCCCGGTCCAGCAGGCCATTCAAGGTCAGCGCTCCGCTGATGTAGTCCAGGGCAAAGATGCTGTTGGTATTCCCTGCAAGAGAGAGAAGCATTCAGGTGTGACCAGGCACAGGGCAGGGGAGCATGGAGCTGGGGCCAGGGCTCCTCTCTGGGCATTAAAGACTCATCAGTTACTTGAAATGAATGCTGGTTCAAGAGTAATAGAAAGAGCCCTGGAGTCCATGGAGCAGCTGGCAGACAGCAACGGGTCCCAGAAGGAGAACAGCATGGCCTTTCCAATCTCCTTCCGATCTCTGTGACACAGCCAGCGAGAAAGTCTTGGTTTGGTGCTACTATGCTTTCACTCTTCTCTAGACTCGCTTGATTTCTTTTTTAACAAAGAGAGAGCAGGTTTCAGGCTCAGAGCCTTCCAAAGGGAGTGGACGCCAGCCAGGATGCAGTAACCTGGTTTTGTTTCTCTTGTGCTTATTTTTATGGTCACATTCTATTCTATTCTAGTCTAGTCTAGTATATTCTATTCTAATTTTTTATTTATGACAGTGACGTAAAGTTTCCTTTTACAACAAATGTAAATTAAAGACATAATTTAAAAATAAGTACTATGTTAAGTACTTATTAAAATTTAAGATATGTATTAAAGTACTGGCAAAAATTATCTATGAGCCACACTTGCCTCAAACCGATGTCTCTGTAAACCCACCCCTCTCCCTCTGCCACCTTCAATTTCTGCTTCCTCTTCACAGAAACTCACAGTGGCGTCCTTGGGTTTCTCCAGATCACTATGCTCTTTCCTGCCTCCTCATCTTTTAGCGTCTGTCTTTCTCTCTTGTCCTCACCCTCTGCCCAGCTCAGTGCCAGCCTCTTCTCCTCCTCCTCCAGAAAGGCAGTCCTGACTTCTCTAGCTGGCCCCTTCTGGTCCCCACAGGTAGTAGCCACTGTTTTGTAACTAACTGTTCCCCAGTTGATTCTTGGGTGTTCATTGGATCTCCCTTCCTGGCCCTCTGAAGATGGGGACCTTTCATGACTGTCCCTTAAGGTACCTGGTCAACGCTGGGCACACAGTGGTAGGCATGTTCCCCACCTGGGCCAGTCCTGCATGGGCCCTCACCTTGCCCATATGCCCTTCCCACATGTGAATTCACCTAGGAAAATCCCAATTCCACTCTGCTGTTTTCTTCACGAATGAGTTTGTTGGTTCATTTACATACTCACTCACTCCCATTCATTCACCCACCCAGCAATCTCTAGGGTAGGCTTTCCTATAGTAGGCCCTGAGCTGGGCGTTGTTGGGCATGCAGATGTCAGCGTGCCAGGAATTCTGACACCAAAGCACTTTGCAGCCTGGTAAGTGATCTCTGGTACCCACCAGAATCAGCATCTCTGAGTTCACAGCAGGGAGAGGCTGTTTACAGATGGGAAAGCTCAAAGAAGGAAAGCTCCATAGAGAAGGGGTCATTAATTCCCTGGACCACTGACTGGCTGTGTGACCTTGGGCAACTTATCTAACCCCTGGTTTCCTCACTTGTAAAATACAGGTAATAATGGCATCTGCCTCATAGGGTTATGAGAATTAAATACGTGTGAAAGTATAGATATATTGCTTTGGGACCATTCCTGGTACAAAATAAGGACTCAGTAGTGTTGTCGTTATTGTTTGAGGTGGTTCCTGGAGAATGGGCAGGACTGAGGAAGAGGATGGATGGACACTGATTCCACGTTACAGAATTAATACCCAAGCCTTCAACACACGCAGATGAACACCAGAATTACCGTGGAAGTGGCTGTAGCTCCCAGGTCTTCCCCTTCCCCATCTCTAAAGGGATCTGCATGTAGCAGAGGCTCATAGCCTCTCTTGGATTAACTAGGGAAAAAGTCAAGGGTGGGGCAACTTCCTCTTCTAACTTTAGACTTTGGGATAGAAGCTATTCTCAGCCAACCATGCTGAGTCACCTGCCTGTGCTGGTCAGCAAGGCAGCTTACTTCTACCCAAGTTGGTGGCTAGTGGCCACTCTCACCTGTCCTCCCAGTCCACTGCACGGGCTGGGCAAGGCCAGGGAGAAGCTGCAGACAGTGGGGCCTGTTTAGAACTCAGTCTATCAGTCTATGCCTTCGGAATCTCTAACATGGGGCCAGCCCAGGAGGGAGTGTCACTGTAGCTATCCCCTTGCCTAAGGCTTCCTTTCCCAGCCATGGAGAGTCCTAGGTCACTTCCTGCTGGGTTTTGTATGGCTGCGTTCGCATAGTGGGGAGTTGTGGGGACAGGATTGCAAGGAGGCATATAAATGTATGATAGAAGGGAGTTTCTTTAGCTGGGAATTTTGCTGCTAGAGAAATGAGATGTGTGCTTTCATCTGTTCATTCATTCAACAAACAATTATTGTGCTTCTCTAATGAGCATACAGGCTGGGCGTGGTGGCTCACACTTGTAATCCCAGCATTTTGGGAGGTGGAGATGGGCAGATCACTTGAGGTCAGGAGTTCAAGACCAGCCTGGCCAACAGGGCAAAACCCCATCTCCACTAAAAATACAAAAATAGCTGGGTGTGGTGGCGCATGTCTGTAATTCCAGCTACTCAGGAGGCTGAGGCATGAGAATCGCTTGAAGCTGGGAGGCGGAGGTTGCAGTGAGCCGAGATCACGCCACTGCACTCCAGCCTGGGCGACAGAGCAAGACTGTCTCAAAAACAAATGGGGATACATTTTAATGGGGGCCACAGCACTCAACCAGGTACTCAAAGTACAGGGTGATCAGTGCTGAGGCTGGGTGAAGCAGAGGCAGTGCAGGGCCCTGTAGGGGCTGAGGTCCTCTGAGCCCCTAAGGCTGAGCTGAAGGGCTGCCCCGAGGCAAGACCTCAGAGCCTCAGGCCTCCCACCCCTGCCCCAACACACTCACAGGCAGGGGTCCCCTCCCCAGCTCCCACAGACAGCATCCCGGCATTCCAGATTTTCATATAAATTTACTTTTTTAAATAAAGGAACCTATCAAATGTTTAGCTAAATGTGATTCAATTTTTATCTTTGTGAGATTTTTCTTATAAATCATTCACAAACCTGAAGCCCCTTGTTGAATGACGTGCTTTCATTTTTGATTTGAAAAATAGGGTTTTCAACCCTGGAACACTCACTTGTATTTCTTCACTTAGCTCCTATGCCCCGTTCACGTACACACTGCCCACCTCAAACCCAGCATCTGTCCCCAGCACATAAGACACCCCATGCCCCGACCTAGGCAACCTTCTCCAGCAAACCTGCAGGCAAGTACCCCCCACACAGTCCACATTCAACCAAACTCAAGACACACACACACACACACACACACACACACTTCTTTTTCACACATCTGTTTGCATGGAGTACACCTTCCCACCTCCTGCCAAGCACGAGTGACTAACTCCCCAGACCAACAGCCAGAAAGAGCTATACCTAGGGAGCCGACAAGGCCACCTGAGTGAGGACTGACTCAGTGAGATGCTCGGTAAGATGCTCTTACTGTCACCATAGCAACACTGGCACTTGCTGGGATGCTGCTAGGCTTGGGTAGGGGCACGAGATGAGCCCTGCGCCCAAAGCTGGAAAGGCCAAGGGCATGTCTCATTCAAAGATTCATTGGTTTTTTTAATTCACTCATTCTTTCAAGTTCATATTGAGCACCTACTACGTGCAAGGTGTTGGAGAATCATTAAAGAAAAGCAGGCAAGGTTGATGCCTTCAGTCTCATATGAATTGTCTGTGAAGACAGACATTCATGATAAAACCACACAATTGAAAGTGTAAGTACTTGCTGAGCTAAGGCCCCTGAAGGAAAGCAATTCGGAAAAGAAATGGTTAAGATTACACCCTCTGGAGGCAGACTGCATGGGTTCAAATCATGGTTCTGCTACTTACTGGCTGTGTGACCTTGATCAAGTGACTTATATGTGGGCCTCAGTTGCTTGGTCTGTAAAATGGGGGCAATAATAGAACCCACCCCAGGCTGTCACTTTAAGGATTAAATAAGTTAATATAGTGCTGGGGACATAGGAAACTCCCAACAAATGTTGGCTGCCTGTGCTTTACCAAGATGGTACCACCGTGGTCTCTCCCCACCACCCCAGCAGCCTGTGCCTACAGCTGTTTTCCCAGCAGTGACACTGAGCCAACCCCACACTTTTGCCAGGGGAGCCTCGCCACAGAGGGCTAGTGTTTACAGGCTGCCCTGAACTAAGGCCGAGAACAAAACCCTCAGGCCCACAGGGCCCTGAACCCAGAGCTCTGACCTCCGCTCCCCCCTCATTCAGGATGGTGGGTGTGGAGGGGAACTCCACATCCCTGCCTCGCTCCCTTCCCTTCTTCCCTCACCTCCACGTCCTCCCCTCCACAGGCGCTGTGGGCTTGGCAGCCACACATACAAGTTTCTCTGCTCTCCTGGAAACTGATACCTCCATGTCGGCCTTCTGGTCTCCCAGACATTCTTTATCCAAGTCCCATGGGGGGCTGGGGGGGCTGGGGGCGCTCACCAGGGAAGCCTTTCATCTGTTCAGCCCCACTTCTGCTGAGCAGAAGGGCAGCTGCTTCCCCTGGGTGGACAGGTGCTGTCCTGAGTTCCAGGGTGGGGGAGTGTCTGGTAGGTGAGGGGTTTTGGGGTGGGGTGGGGGCTGCACTTTTACCACCGTAAGGATTCTGGAACTGGTGATTCAAATTGATCACAAAAGAAAAAAGCAGGTCATTACTGGCCCTGCTGGTTTTCCTGGGGGCAGCCACCTCCTCTAGGAGCTCCAGGAATCAAGACCTTTTCAGATTTGCAAGAGAGAGGCTGGGAGGAATGAATCATGTGTGAAAGGCTGCTGGGCAGGGGTTGGGGGGGCGGGTGGGGATTGCAGCCTTCATTCTTCTATTTATTAAAAAGTAGTAGCCACTACTTATCAAACACTTACCATGTGCCAGGCACTGAGCTAAGCTGTTTGCACAATCACATCACCTATTCGTTGCAACCCCCTTATAAGAAGATATCCCATCTTCTGTGTGAGGAAGCAGGCTCAGAGATGCTCAATAACTTGCCTAAGGTCACATGGCTAGCAAGTGGCCAGCTTGGACTTAGATTTACATTTCTCTTTCTCTCCCTGCAGGAATTGGCCTTCCACACATTTGTGCACATTCTGCACCTGGCCCTGTGCTATGGGGCAAGGAAATAGGATGAGGCAAATAAGAGATCATCATCCTTCATAGAGTGGAGTGTCAACAAAGTGGCTTCTTCCTCAAGAGGGAGTCCTAAGGCTGGGCACAGTGGCTCATGCCTGTAATCCCAGCACATTGGGAGGCCGAGGTGGACGGATTACTTGAGGTCAGCAGTTAAGACTAGCATGGCCAACACAGTGAACCCTTATCTCTACTAAAAATACAAAAATTAGCCGGGCGTGGTGGCAGGTGCCTATAATTCCAGCTACTCGGGAGGCTGAGGCAGGAGAATTGTTTGAACCCGGGAGACGGAGGTTGCAGTGAGCCAAGATCATGCCACTGAACTCCAGCCTGGGTGACAGAGCGAGACTCCGTCTCTCTCTCTCTCTCTCTCTCTGTCTTTCTCTCTCTCACACACACACACACACACGGGGGAGTCCTTACACATTCTGGAAAGTTCTAGATAAATTCCTCCATGGTAGAGTTTTACATAGCAGCAGAATGTCCATGTTGCGATGTCTTCCAGGTAGCTAGGGAGGTGGCCTACCATGGGGACTGGTGGGGGAAGGTAAGGCAAGAGACAAGAGCTGTCAGCACAATGGGGCTGGTGACGTTTGTCAGACACTGGGGAAAAGCGCACCAGGCGAGGCTGGCGTTTATGGCACATGTATAATTGGACGAGTATAAGCAGAAATATTTAGAAGGCAGTGAAGGAGACAGAGAGGCAATGGCCAGAGAGGTAGATGGGAAACCAGCCTAGTGCCGGGTGCCCAGAGTCAGGGAAGGAGGCAGTCTTGAGAAAGAGACAGTCTGCAGGGTCAGAGAGAGCAGAGAGCTCAGGAAGAGAAAGGTCTAGCAAAGGCCACTGACTGGGTCTTCAGATGTCCCCAGAGTCAGACTTTAAAATACTGAGGGATGGTGGGGCAGGGATGTGGGGACAGTGAGCACAGGTCCTGAGGTGCTGCTGCCCAGAGTTTGGTGTAAAAAACAAGGCAAGAGGCTGAGTGGCAGCTAGAGGGCGCTGCAGAGTCAAGCAAAGGGCTTCTGCTGTTTTCTAGGTGGTCAGTGGGAGAGGGAGAGGGAGAGGGAAGTGGACTGGGAGGTGCTGCAGCAGCGGGTAGAAGGTCTGATGTTGGGGCGGGGCAGCTCTCTCTCTTTGAGCCATGCGGGGCAGGGGGAGCTTAGGCTCATCCCCCTACCTCTTTCTTCCTCCAGGCTGGAAGGCTACCCCCCTTCACGCCCCCTGCCCCACCTGCAGCATCGCCCCTCCTGCCTGCTGCCAAATCTCATCATTCCCACATCTTGTCCCCTTGTTATCTCACTGGCAGCATCTTGACCCACAGCGGAGCTGGGTCTGGGTGAAAAGCAGTTTAGTGAGTGGCCGATGGTGCGTGCGGGAACACAGGCTGATGACTTTCAATTGCTTTGTCTGCTCCGCTGGGCTAACAGCCCCTGAGTCGTGCCTCTGCTCTTCTGCACTCAGAGTTAAAGGAAAACCCAAGGCTCCCCGCTCGGCCTGGGAACTGCCCTTTCTGAAAATCCAGTATCACCTGCTATAGGAAGCCCATCCGCATCTCTCGCCTGGAGGCTCTGCCACCTCTGGCTCCTCTGAGCCCTTGAGTGCTGGGCTCAGAACTCACGAGGCAGCTGCCCTGTGCAGTGGGCTTCTTTAATTCTCATGCCTGGAGACCCAGCGTGGCCTTGAGGATAAGGGCTGGGGTCTCATGCTGCAATCTCTGGCAGTCCCCAGAACAGCGCTCATTATATATTTGTTGGATGGCCTGAAGTTTCTCTTCCTCCCTCTGCAGCAATTCCAAAGGGTCAACCAGTATGTAAGAGGGAGCGGCATACTTGGGGCCTAGTCCTGTGTTGGGGCAGCAGGGGAGAGAAGAGAAGAAAAAAGCCATGGCTTATGAGGAGCTCGGGATCTTAGGAGCTGGGCCTAAGCAGCCATCTCTTTAAATGGCAGTGTCTGAATGGAGGCGGGAGGCTGGATGAGATTGACCTGTGCGATCCTGATCCCCACTGTAGCCTCTGACTTGGTCACCTGGCCCTGCCCAGGTCCAGCGTCAGAGACCTTACCCAGGGAAGGGAGCAGAACTGGGATCTGCTTCCATTCCTTCCAATGGTTTCTCTTCTAGTCATGGTCTGTGCCTGGAGTCTATTACGTCAACACCCTGGTGAAGACCGCATACTGAGCATGAACTCACAGGATGTAAAAAAGACCTAGGTTCCAACAACAGCTCCATCACTTACCAGTTGTGAGACCTCCTGCAAACCACTCATTCCTTCGGGCCAAATTTCCCATCTGTAAAGTGTGGAAAACAGCTCCTACCTCACCAGGCTGTGTGAGCATCAGGAGTGATCATGTATGTAAGGCACTTATTGTGGTGCCTGACATGTAGCAGGTGGACACTTTGGTTTCTTCTTTCCTGCCATGCCTGTTTTCTTTTTTTCTTTTATTTTCTTTCCTTTTGTTTTGAGACAGAGTCTTGTTCTATCACCCAGGCTGGAGTGTGGTGGCTCGATCACAGCTCACTGCAGACTTAACCTCTTCAGCTCAAGTGATCCTCCCACCTCAGCCTCCCTAGTAGCTGGGACTGCAGGTGCACACCACTGCGCTCAGCTAATTTTTGTATGTTTTGTAGAGACAGGGTTTCACCATGTTGCCCAGGCTGGTCTTCAACTCCTGGGCCCAAGCAATCCTCTGGCCTCGACCTCCAAAAGTGCTGGGATTACAGGCGTGAGCCACCACACCTGGCCATGCCTGTTTTTGGAATAGTAGAATCACAGCAAGCTAGTCCCAGCTGTGGCCCCTCTCATCCAGAGTTGTGAGGGGCATGCCCCACAGTGGCCAACACAGACTGAGTTCTGACCTTGTGCTGAGCACTGTGCAAAGCGTTTTGTATGCATGTCTTATTCAGTCTCACAAAACCCCTGAGACAGACACACTATCCTCATTTTACAGAGGAAGAAACTGAGGCACAGAGAGGTTAAAAATAACCTGCACTCGATCATCTAGGCAGTGAGGGGTAGAGCAAGGAATTAAACTCAGCTTCCAGGAAGCTAAAGAGTTCATGTCCCATTCAGAGGACCCTGGCCCTTCCTGTCTCCCCTGCCAGGTGTAGCCCATTAAGCAGCTGCGTGTGGGCAGCCTAAGCCCCCGGGCCCCTGGGGCAGGCTGGCTTGCAGGCCCATCGCTGTCCAGTGGAGCCGTATCATTCTGACTGGTATAGAGTTGTATCACTGTATAATGAAAATTGGGAGTCAGTATGAGATATGGGCTTTGAGCAAGACATCTTATGAATTAAAAATCGTTACTTAGCTGCCTGATGACAAAAGGGGCCTGCATCCTGGATGGCATCTGGGCTGGGCTACATTCAACAGCCCCACGATCAACATATGGCAGCCAGCGGTGTGGGTTACCTCGGCTTTCAACCAGGAGAGGGGACCAGCCTGCCGAGAGTCTGCTGCTGCATAAGGATCCTGGGTCAGGCGGGGTGGGGGAAGACTGCCCCTTCCCAAAGCTTCCCAAGCTGCCTGGAGCCTCTTCCTGCAGGTCTCCTCTGTGTGCATTCAGACCTCCACTCAAATGTCACTCCTCAGATTCCTCCCCAGTTACCCCCACCTTCCCACCCTCACCCCTGCCACTCTCTCTCCATCATCCTCTTTTATTTCTTTCAAAGCACTTCTACTTTCTGAACCTCTCTTCCATCTCTTTATGTGTTTCTTATTGTCTGTTTCTCCCTACTGGAATGTAAGCCCCAGGAGGGCAGGATTGGTTTCCCCAAGTGCCCAGCAGATGCCTAGCAGGTGATCAATCAATGTTTTCTGAATGGATGAACGGGCCACAGCAGGAATGTCTGAGGGCCGCTCTGAGACTGGTCCAAAAGGCTGCGGAGCAGAGCGATACTGGGGTGACTCCTGATGTCACACATCATAAAGACACCACAGCTGCACTAGGGCCCATGAGGAGGGATCAGCCAATTAGCAATTCCAGTTGGGGCTGTAATACCCTCCTGATACAGCCATAGTGATATGTTTGTTTGAGCTGAGCTGTCTCAGTTAATTAGTTATTACTGTCCAGTCAGGGTAAGACAAACTTCCAGTCCCTCAAGTAGGTGTGAACTGCAGTCTGCTTGTCTTACAGGCATTTTACACAACAATAGTTTTTATCAAGCTCACTTAAACCAACAAATGATAACCTCTCCTAATAAGGCTACAAACTGGACCCTGATTAATTTGCTAATAACTGGCTCCAATTTATGAAGCATTAACTTGAGTAGCCAAAGATAGTGAAATCTATCATGCCAGTTTGCTAAGAGTCAAGCCACACTCTTCCACCCACAGCAATGCACTGTGCATGGCTCCCTGTAAAATGGAAAGCCTCAGAGAGGCGGCCCCTGGTCCTCTGAGGATGTTTTGATGGGGACCAGAAAGACATCACCAAGGACTATGGCTGAAATAAGAACCTATTTCCTGAAAAACCTTTACACTGCCATGGAGAGAATTTCTTCAAAGGGAATAATCATGAATGTGTCCATAAATGCAGTCACCAGGATGTTCACCATAGTGCTGTTTAGTAAGAAAAAGTGGAGATAACCTAGATGTCCAACAATAGGGGATTCATTAAATAAGTTATGATATGAAATGCAGCAAGCCACTAAAACGTTGCAGAAGAGATGCTTGTAACTTGAAAAAATAGATGTGTTTATGATGTGTTTTAAAAAAGGACAATGATCAGCACAGTTCCATAAGATAATTTTTTTGGTTTAAAAAATGTGTGCATAGAAAAAAGGAATGAAATGTTAGCAAAGTGTGAACACAGATTATCTGAGTGATAGTGCTAGGACAGAGGTTTTCAGACTCAGCACTGTGGCATTTGGGGCTGGATAATTCTTTGTTGTGGGAGGCAGTCCTGTGCATTGTGAGTTGTTCAGCAGCACCCCTGGCGTCTACCCACTAGATGCTGGTAGCACTTTCCCCCAGATATGACAGCCAAAATAATCTCCAGACATTGCCAAATGTCTCCTGAGAGGCACAATCGCCCCAGTGAAGAACCATTGCTCCAGTCATTTCAACTTTCTCTTTTGACTGATTTGAATTACATCTGTTGTCTTTCTTTTTTTTAAAAAAAAAGGTCAATACAAGTTCCTTTAAAAAAAAATCCCCAAAGTTCTACAACTTCCTAGTGGTGACAGTTGTACAACACTGTGAATGTAATTAATGCCGCGGAATTGCACACTTTAAAATGGTAAATTTTATGTTATTTATATTTTACTGCACCAAAAAAACCCCCCAGTGTTTGATGGTGTGTGTCTTTGTGTTCCAAGTTGGTGCTAGATGCAGGCTGCTTTGCAAACTGATTCATTTTAATGTGCAGTTCTTCCTCTCCCTGGGTTACCACAATTACTAACAACAATTCACCAGATTTAATCTCCCTGAGGGCAGGGGCCTTTCCCGCCCTGCTCTTGCTACATCAGCCAGGATGAAGGAAGGAATTTGCTCACAGAGGAGCTGCGAGGCACTGGAAAGGTGAGGTCTCTGCTTCCAAGTGGCATCTAGTCTAGATGAGGAAATAGGACCTGTGCCAAAAAGGGGCCCAGTCCTGCTGAGGGCAGCTTGCCGGGCCCTGGAAGATTCCGCAGGAGGCTGGAGGAGGAGGAACTCCTTCAGCTGGGCCTTGGATGGCAGGGCTGGGGTAAGTATGGAGGAAGAGGGCACTCCTGCTGGGGAGACTGGCCTGAGCAAAAGGGTGGAGGTGGGACCATGGCTTCCCAGCGGGGGAGCTAGCAGGAGGAGCAGAGCGTTCACAGGAAGCCGTCAGGAGAGGCTGATGCCCGGAAGAGGAAGCAGTTTGGATTTTTGTCTGGCTTTGAGGAGCTCCTGCAGGGGTTGGGCTGGAGGCAGGAAAGCCTCCTGGTGACGAGGGCATGGACTGGGTGATGGCAGAGAGAAAAGGGGCAATAACAAGGGCTGACATTTCTTGTGGGCCCGCTGCGTGGCAGGCGAGGTGCTCAGCACTTCATGTGTGTTGGTCAGCTACTCCTCAAGGCCTCCCCCTGTGAGGGCACCATCATTATTATTCCACTCTTAGCTTTTAAAATTCTTTTTATTTTTATTTTTTATTTTTAGAGACAGGGTCTCACTCTGTCACCCAGCCTGGAGTGCAGTGGCACAATCAGCTCATTGCAGTCTCAAACTCCTGGGCTCAACGGATCCTCCTGCCTCAGTCTCCCACATTGCTTAGATTACAGGCACGAGCCACCATGCCTGGCCTTCCATTATTATTGTTATTCCCATTTTACGGGTGAGAAAACAGAGGCACAGAGAGATTAAATGATTTGCCTGAAGTCACACCACTGGTCAGTCGCAGAGCCAGGATTCCAGGCCAGCCTGTCTGCCTCTAGAGACTACAGGCTTAGTCCACACGCTGCTTGCCCCTGAGAGATGGGGAAGATGCGTGCTTCTGCCTGTTGACCAAGCGCTTCACATGTTTGTTCACATGCACGATCTCACTGGATCCACAAAATACCCTGTGAAGCCAGCACTGCTACCCATTTGTCAGATGAAGAAACTGAGGCACTGTCAGGTGAAGTGACATGTCCAAGGATACATGGTTACTGAGTGACCATGCTGGGATTAGAAGCTGGGTCTTTTGGGTCTCACATAGCCCTCATGGCTGCCATGGGCCTTGTCTCTCCTGTGTGGGACTGGTGCTCCCTCAGCTCTGGGGCCCGGAGTCTGGCCAGGAGGTGAGCAAGGTGAGGAAAAGGAGAGCAGGAAAAGGAGGCCCCCCCCGCTGCCTGCTTGGTACCCAGTTACCTCCGCGGCCTGGGGCAGGTTGGCCCAAACACCCGTGCTTCCCCTCAACTGGGGTCTCTCCTTGGGCCAAGAGTGGGAGCCAAGGTGCCCTGGGTCCCCCAGCCTGTGCCTCCCAGAGGGCTGTCTGTTCTGCCTGTCACTGGGCAGGGCCCACAAAACTCACCTGAGGCTTGGCACTCAAGAGAGGTCAGGGCGCAGGGAGATGTACAGCCCCGATAAAGCCATGTCAGTCTGTGTATAAGCAGCGTTTGATATTTGATGATCTGAAAGGCCTTGTCCCAGGGAGGGAGGGCGAGGGAGGCAGGAGTGGGGGAGACACTTAAGAAAACAAACAGGACAGTGATCAGATCCCCAAGGAGAAGAAAGCCCATGGCAGGAGGAGGGGGCACGCGCTGTCTGTCATCCTGGTCGTGTTGTCATCCCCTCCTCTGGCTCCAATCCAGCAATGGGACATGGGAAAGATGGGCCCAGGGATGAAGCTTCTCGGGAAGTGGGAACACTAGAGACCACCTATCTACCACTGGGCCTGTCCGTACCAAGCATGGGGTGGGTCATACCCCCAGGGAGCCCACCATCTAATGGGGAAGATTGGTCACCTTCGGGGAAGGACAAGGCACATGTATGAAGAAGCCGACTGGAGAACTCATAAAGGAGTGGATGTGAATTTAAGAGACTGGTTTCATCATTTGGGGCTTGTGGACATTCTGAGATTCAGTTTCCTCTTTGGAGGTGAGAATACCTCCCCCACTCACAGGGCTGTTTAGAGGTTCAGTGAGATAAGGAATCTGAAGATGCTTTACAAACTGTAAAGTGCTGAGCCCATGCCAGGATGCATCAAAGATGGTGAACTGGGTGCCCGGGGCAGGTGGAGCTGTGCAGTGCCACAGACTGGATGACGTGAAGCAGGAAAGACCAGCACAGCAGGGCAGGGTGGGGTGCAATGGCAGTGACAGGTGTACCCTGAAGTTTGTGGGACAAAGAGGGTTGGTGCCCCTGAACCTTCCCTCCAAATCCTACTGCCCAGGGTCCAGCCTCCCCCTCAAACTGCCATCTGTTCAGTCCTTTGTCTTGCATCACTGAGATCATGTGGAAACAGCATGGGCCTCAGAGGGTACTGAGTTCAAATCCTAGCTCCACTACTTCCAGCTATGTGGCCCTGGGCAAGTGACTTTGCCTTCGAGCCTCAGTTTCCTCACTTGCCAAAGAGGGACACTGACAGACTCTGCCTCCTGGGGCTGCTGGGAGAACACAGCTGGTACAGAGCGGCTCTCACTGATTCTCTGAGCCCTCTCCATCTTCCCTGCCACCTTTCCTCCATGAACACTAATCCTGACAGTGCCTCGGCTGCCCCCACCTTCCCGCCCCAAGTGCTGCAAGTTCCAGAGTGAATGACTTTCAAATCTGTGGAAGGAGAACCCATCACACACACCTTGAGCCGGGTAATTTATGAATCAAATTGTGCTCCGTCAGGACTCTGCAGCCCAGAAATAGATGTGGTCGGACGAGGTTCAGGGAGCCAGCCTCAGACACAGTTATCTTCATAGAAACTGGCCACCAGTTGGCCGAACCAGCCCGAATGACCGACCTTGGGGGGTCCCCTGGGGGCTGCAGAGCTCCCCCTCCCCCCAGCCCAGGCCCTGCTCCAATGCCTGAAGGCAGAACAGAGATCTGCCTGGGGCTCAGAAGACAGCCGTGACCCTGGGCCAGTCACTTCACTTCTCTGGGCCTCAGGGTTTTCTCTTGTTTAAAAAAGAGGGGGCTTTTCTATGGCAGTGGTTTTTCAAATGTCTTTGTTTCAGTAGCAGATTCTTTTATCAGACAAAATTTCACACAGAGCTCCAGTATAGAAAACAGCCAAAATCAGAGCTAGTTGCCCTGGCTGAAGCAGATGATGGGGTGTGGAGTCCAGCACTACCAGCACCCCGTTACCCTCCAAGGGGGCCCTGAGGGATGGGTTCAGGGTCTGGTGATTCAGGGAATCTGGAGATTCCCAGGACGTTTTCAGTTTTAAGATGCCATGGGAGATCTGATCTTTTTGAAAGGGGCAAATATTGCAGTGGCTAGGACCAGGGTTCAAACCTCAGCATTACTTCTCACTAGCTGTGTGACCGTGGGCAAGTTATCTATCCTCTCTGGGCTTTCATTTCTTTAACCATAAAAAGGGGAGGAGTAATTCTTATCTTACAGGGCTGATGTGAGGATAAAAGCAGGTAATAAGCCTACTTAGTTCAGCACAATGTCCAGCACATCACAAGTGCTCAACAAATGTTAGACCTCATTGATTAGTAAACTGAGGATAGAGGTGAAAAAGTCATAAGGCTTGTAAGTGGTCGCACTGAGATTTGAACCCATGGCCATTAATGCCAATGCCTATATTCTTTCTCCTACTCCTCCCTAGAAACAATGCTTCTAGAAGGTTCCACCAGAAAGGATGCAGATTGTGCCAGGCCCAGTTTCCTAATATTGGAGGGTTTTCCGGCATTTGGTCAGTGACTCAGAGTGTAACATCAAAGCAGATGTTTCTGGTCAGGGCATGACTGAAGGAAAAAAACTACAGATTTGGTTAAGCACAAACCCACTCAGCAATGTGGAAAACATCAAACATCTTGGATTCGAGTGAGTATGAATCAGAGTCATCATATTTATGAGAAAAGATGGCAAATTTGTCCTACAGAGCCAGAGCCCCCAGTCTGAAAACAGAAAGGCCAGGGTTTCCCCAGGAACTCTGATACCATGGGGTATAGGTAAGGTCAACTTTTAAAAGTTCTGTGGTCTGCCGGGCGTGGTGGCTCACGCCTGTAATCCCAGCACTTTGGGAGGCCGAGGCGTGTGGATCACAAGGTCAGGAGATCAAGACCATTGTGGCTAACACGGTGAAATCCCATCTTGACTGAAAATACAAAAAATTAGCTGGGCGTGGTGGCGCGTGTCCATAGTCCCAGTTATTCGGGAGGCTGAGGCAGGAGAATCGCTTGAACTCTGGAGGCAGAGGTTGCAGTGAGCCAAGACAGTGCCACTGCACTCCAGCCTGGTGACAGAGTTACACTCTGTCTCAAAAAAAAAAAAAAAAACAAAAAAGTTCTGTGGTCAAACAAATCTGGGAAATGCTCAACAGACATCTTCACTGCTGGAGTTGTCAGAGCCCTTAATGTGCTCATGGGCATTGTGACTTGCCAGCACAAGGAAATTGTGATGCAGTGTCTCTCTAACTTATTTGACCACAGAGCCCTTTTTGCAAAGCTTATCGCCTAAAGCATCAGTGGGCCATCCTACTGAAGAAATTGAAGGTGTGGCCGGGTACGGTGGCTCATGCCTGTAATCCCAGCACTTTAGGAGGCCGAGGCAGGTGGATCAACTGAGGTCAGGAGTTTGAGACCAGCCTGGCCAACATGGTAAAACCCTGTCTCTACTAAAAGTACAAAATTAGCCAGGCGTGGTAGCACACATCTGTAATTTCGGCTACTCGGGAGGCTGAGGCAGGAGATTCGCTTGAACCTGGGAGGCGGAGGTTGCAGTAAGCCGAGATCGCACCATTGCACTCCAGCCTGGGCAACAAGAATGAAACTCTGTCTCACCAAAAAAAAAAAAAAAAAAAAAAAAGAAATTGAAGGTGTAAATGGGGCTATTCCCACAGTTTCCCTCCAGTGGAGTCTCTGAGCATACAAGTTAGGTGTGTCAAGTGTCAGAGGTAGAAAATGGAAAGATGCTTAAAGCCTAGCAGGTTCCAACTTTTCCTTCAACTCCTGGAGAATTGAGAATCAGAGATGAGAAGTAACTTGGTCAACAACACACAGCACGTTAGAAGCAGAACTGGCACCAGATGGGTGGACCAGAAGTCTGGCTCAAGTCTGGGCTCCTGTCCAGGCCACAGGTCAGATGTGGCTCTCTGGTCTGCTTTGAGAAGCTTTGGGGACCACACATAAAAGTTTTACTATGGAAAATTTCAAAGAAACACAAAAGTAGAGGCAAGAGCACAATGAAGCTCTCGGTACCGTCACCCAGATGCAACAATCATCAAAATTTTGCCAATCTTATCTTAAAATCACCCCCCACAACACTACCAATTTTTCACGGTGTTAACAGAGGAAATTCTAGTTCATCTTTAAATACTGTATGCATCTCTCAGAAGGACTTTCAAAAATGCAACAAAACATGCCATTTTCACCCTAAACAAAATAAATTATTCCTCAATGTCACCTAAGACACAGTCCACATTCAAGTCAGGGACGCCATTTTTGAAGCCAATGTCAGCATCAGAGGTTTTTACCTTTTCTACTCAGTGCTCACAGAACAGACCTCTGAGATGATTGAAATCAAAGAAAAGGTGCCTTCAACAATAGCTGCAATGTTTCCTTTCTTAAACAAGAACAAAAAGAAGAGCAAAAAAGATCCAAAGCAAATATGGCAAAATGTCAACAAATGTTATCAGGGCGGTGAATACATGGGGGTGTGCTGTGTTGGTTTCTGTACTTTTCTAAAAATTTAATATTTCACATTTGCCAGTGAACTTAGCCCTGCTTCTCTGACAAAGGCCAGGGGTCCCGGGCTGGGATGTGGGGTGGAGTGTGGGGTAGGGTGGGTGGTTGGCCATTTCATCCCGGCAGCCTGCCTCCAGAATGCCCTCATCCTCCCAGCTGGAGGCTCAGCCCCAGATGTCATATTATGTCCCAAGCCCTTGGCCCAGTGCCCCACACCAAGTAGGAGTTCAGAGAATGCTTGATGAATGAGCCCAGCCAGATAGGGAGGGATGTCCCAAGACGCTCCCATCCCTTGGCTCACACAGGCAGAAACTTTTGCTGAGCAAGCGAGAAACAGGAAAAAGAGAGACGTCCTTGCCTTTTCAACCAGGGAGGAGGCTCCACAACCCAAATCTTTCCAGAGCCTCTGGCCAACTTTTTGAAAAAGAGAAGTCACAGGAGTGACTTTTGGGTCTTTCCTGCTGGGCCACCCTACAGATGCGTGGCCTGGTGTCCTTCTCAATTACACAGGTTCCTGGCCCTGCCTCCTTCCCCATCAGCTGGTCTGGGCTACAGACCCCTAGTCTCTCGGCAGGAGGGGAGGCAGGCGCTCTGGGAAGTGCCCTAAAGCAATGGACACCCTATAGCATTCCCACTCCAAACTCTGGGCATAGGCCCTCCTGGAGGGGCACCGGGGCAAAGGGTCCTGCTGGAGATAGATGGCATCACTTGGGATGTTTGCAAGCTTGAGACTCAGCACTCATAGAAAAGAGGAAGTAAACTCTTTGCTTGTGGAGGAAGCTCTTGGCACTGCTCCTGGCACCAAGCAGAGCCTCAGAGCCCAAACACTGCCCCAGCCTAGGCCAGAACGGAGGGCAGCCTTTGATCTTCAGCTCCCTCTACAAACCTCTGCCCAGATGTACTCACTCTCCCTCCCAGCACTAAACCCCAAGCAAGGCCAGCTGTGGCCTCCCCAGCCTACAGGCTCCCGTCGGAAGATGACTTATGGCTTTAATTACCGAAGGCCGGGTGGAGCCTTAGAAAGGAGCCAGCCCCACCATGCTTGGTCCCTGTCGACATGGAGCTGCCAAGTTGGCAAGGCTGGTGCTGGTGCCTGCCTACACGTTGCCACGCCAACCCCTACTCTCTGTGCTGTGCCCAGGCCCTCTCCTCCCTTCCCAGTTGCCCACAGCCTGGGCCTACCCCGCCTTTGAGGGTGGGGGTGGGGCGGGAGTGTGGATACAGCAGAGTGTGTTGGAAGAGAGGCTCTGAGGGCGACAGTTTTGTCTGTCCTCTTCATGGCCATATCCCCAGCAGTGAGTACGAGAGGTGCCTGATAAATATTTATGAATTATCAAATAAGCCCAAACTCCTGTATTGCAAAGGTGGACAATGGTAGCCATTAAACTGCCTAGCAAGCTAAAGGCAGAGCCAATAGACCGGAAGCAACTGCCCTGACCCCCAGGGCCACGCCTCTCCTTCCTCACTGCTTGGTGGATGAGCTGCCAGGTCCTGCCAATCCCTACTGCCCTCCTGCACTGAAAGGAGCCTCCTTGGGAGGTAGGCTCCAAGGACCACCATGGCAGGCTCTGAAGAGCCCCTGCCCCTGCCCTTGACAGCCCTGTACCTGTGGCAGCTTCAGGGCAGATGAGGTGGGGAGTGAGGAGGGAGAAGTAATGATGAGGACAGCTGGGGCAGAGTAGCCCCAAGAGCCGGGTGGGAAACAGTCCCTTTCTCACGCTCTGGGCCTCTGCTTTCTCATCTTGGGGCTTGGAAAGGCTCAACTGGATGATATCCGGGTCCCTGTGGCCTGTGACAGGTGAGGTCCATGAAACCAGGCCCATGTTGGGAGAAAGACGGAGACCAGCAAGGGGACAGAGGAGTTGGTGATGCCTGCTCTGCTCCCCACCCTCCTGGCCCCAGGACTGCTATCGGTTCCTGCCCAGGCCTGGGTTATCAATCTCCTTCCACCTGGAGAACTCCCCTAAATGAAATTCCTATTGGCGTGGGGCCTATGATATAACAAGTCACTCGCTTTGCCTGGGAAATGAAAGATGATGAGGCAGAGTTCCCGGGACAGAGGCGATCTCCATAAATCTGCCAGAGTGTGCTGGGGATTACTTTGTGGGATTAATTATCTGTCCTTCAAACAAAGACCTAACCTCAGCGACCCAATGTCCCCAACCTGGGACGGAGGAAGGGAGCGCTGGGCGGCGGAGAGGTGGGGACCGGGACTGGGAGGCAGGCCCTGGGGTGGGCTGGGCAAGGGGCATTGTGGAGTGCCAGTTCAGCACTTCACTCCTCCTGTAAGATCCTACGTGCTCCCTCCTGCCCAACACGGCAAGTCCACCTGGCTTCCAGCACTTTCTGCAACTTGGCCCTTTGTGACCCACCCAACAACTTTGTGACCCATTCCCATCTGCTTCTTATGTCTATCCAGAGCAACCCTACCCTCAACTCCTCTCCTGGTTACCCTTCATGCTGCCACACTGGAGGGAGAGGGGTGCTGGCGTGGAAGGGAAGGGTCTGTGTACAGTGGACCAAAAATAAAGGCTGGATCAGGGGCCAGCCAGTATCTATCACTTCACCAACCATACGGCCTTGAGTTTCCTGAGCTCCCCGAGCCTCAGTTTACCCATCTGTGTGATGGAAATAGTAGAGGCAGGGTTTGCACATAGCAGGGTTGTCACGACCATCCAATGAGGAGGGTGGTCCCTGAGGACTTCAGACTCATGCAGACCTGGGTTCGAATCCTGGCTCTGCCACTTCTTGGCCTAGCATGACCCTACATGTTATGTTACCTTTCTGAGTCTCAGTTTCCTTATCTGTGAAATAGGGATATTGATAGTGCTTGTTGTAAGTGTAAGATGCAACCTCAAGAGAGGGCCTTGCATGACATCCTTGTGTGGGATCCCACCGACATCCTAATTATGGCTGCAAAGAAGTGGGGTTCAAGGGGCTTGTTTTCTCTCTCACTGTAGGCCAGTCTCTCCCCACTGCTGAGGCGTGTGCCTCCCACCACCCCTGAGCAGAGCCAGGCAGAAGGCGCCACCCTTGGTGCCAGGGAAAACCAGTGCTAATCACAGAGGGGTGCCCAGAGCCAAGCCTCAATTAGCAGTTCTGAATCACACGGACCATGGAGGAAAGTCGGTTGGTGCGGGCTTCAGTTTCCCTGGAGAGGTAAGAGAAAGAGAAGGATTTCACAGGAGGGACACTGGAGTCACGTTGTCACCTCTGGGCTTGAAAGTGGCTGGGGTGTGAGAGAAAGGCCTTGGATATGGGTGTGGGTGGTTTGGTGCCAATTGCTGGCAGTGCCACACACAACCTGGGCAGTCCCAGGCAGGCCACATCGAGGCTGGGCCTCCGTGTTCTCAGGGTGCAGTGGGAGGCAATGCCTCCCGCAGAGCGTTGTCTCGGCGGATGACAGGGGAAGGCCCCTGCAGGTGCTTGGGATGCCCCTCGGGAAAGGATGGTTCCTTTCTGGGTTGTGAGGGCCGTGTGTTTGGGACCTGCAGATTCCCAGGGATTCAGTGGTTACCACGGCGGGAAGGGAAAGAATGTCAAAGAGGACAAATGCTTGTGGACCCCAGGCCACCCAGGTGGCCATGCCAGAGTTGACACTGTCCTGGGCACGGGGTCCAAGGATGGTGGAGTGAGCATGCACCTCCGCACTGGAAATAGAATGGGGGCGACGAACCTGCTACTGTCAGTTAAGTAGACGATGCAAGCGGGTGGTCAGGGAAGACTTCCTGGGGGAGGTGAGTGTGAAGATAAGTTTTTAAGGAGGGGAGGGATATAGAAAGATCGATAAGATGGAAAAGAGGGGAACAGGCAGACTAATTAGAGAAATAGGATGGCAGAGGCTCCTCCCTGCTCTTCCAAAGTGGCCTGCTTTCAAGATGGTACAATGAAAGGCAGCCATTTTCCCTAGGTGATGTCAATGAACTCGTGATCGATAGTAATTTACCCTGCACTTACTATATGCCAGGCACTGTGCTGTGCAATGCCTCATCGAAGTAGGTATTTTGAACTCTATTTACAGAACTGATTTGTCAAGGCCCCACAGGCAGCTGAACTCAGAGCCAGGATTTAAACTTGGACCTATGCGATCCCAAGCCCTTGGCTGATATCTCAGTATATTAATGCCAGAGCCCTTTCTCAGGGCACATCCTGTCAGTAATTTTGCCCTGTGGGTAAATTAAATATTAATCTATTTTGCTGTATATATATCTATGAATTTGAACCATAACAAATTGCTGACACTAAATCATTTTGACATTACAAAAATGGGGATTTTATATGGTTCAACGTGATAGCATGTGGCTTCTAACTGATGCAGAGTGTGTGGGGGTCAGCAAACTTTCTTTCAAAAGGCTATAGTGAATATTTCAAACTTTGCAGGTCAAGAGGCCAAATCAAGGACATTATGTTGATACTAGAAAGAAAGCAGGCTGGGCGCGGTGGCTCATGCCTGTAATCCCAGCACTTTGGGAGGCCAAGGCAGGCAGATCACCTGAGGTCGGGAGTTCAAGACCAGCCTGACCAACATGGAGAAACCCCATCTCTACTAAAAAAATACAAAAATTAGCCAGGTGTGGTGGTGCTTGCCCATAATCCCAGCTACTCGGGAGACTGAGGCAGGAGAATTGCTTGAACTCAGGAGGTGGAGTTTGTGGTGAGCCAAGATTGTGCCATTGCACTCCAGCCTGGGCAACAAGAGTGAAACTCTGTCAAAAAGAAAGAGAGAGAGAGAGAGAAAGGAAGAAAGAAAACAAATTTCCACAAACATTTTTGAGGAATTCAAAATATAATAATAATTGAGCACAATTTTTTATACTACAGTCCTGCTAATGAGAAGAATGGAATTTTTGTGGCGGGGGATAACATTTTGCTTAACTGGAGTTCACAGATCATGTTTACTACCCTCAGATCAATGGAAAAAATACTTATCTTTCTTTCTTTTATCCTTTTTAGAGAAAAGGTCTCACTCTGTCGCCCAGGCTGGAGTGCAATGGCATGATCATAGCTCACTGTAACCTCAAACTCCTGGGGTCAAGCAATCCTCCCAACCTTCCAAGCAGCTAGGACTGCAGGCATGGGCTACCACACCCATGGAGATGAGGCCTTACTCCGTTGCCCAGGCTGTTCTAAACTCCTGGCCTCAGTGATGCACCTGCTTTGGTCTCCCAGAGCTTTGGGATTACAGGTGTGAGCCACTGCACCAGGCCTAAAAATAGTTATATTTAAAACCCATTCTCAGCTTGCAGGCTGCACAAAAACAGGGAGGATTTGGCTCCTGTGTCAATGTGGGGTGTGAATAGGTTGGTCACTGCAGTTACCATCTGCATTTCCCTGATTTTTAGTCAGTTTCAGCATCTCTACATGTGTCCACCAGTCATCGGGGTTTCCCACTCTATGAATATCCTTTGCTTATTTTCCTATTGGATTTTCCAACTTTTTCCTCTCGATCTGCAGGAATTCCTTATATATGCTAGCTATTAGTTCCTTGGTTTTAATTGTTGCAAAAATTTCCCCATATATCATTTGCCGTTAACTTTGTCTATATATTCTGATTGAATTGGAACTCCCTTGATGTGGAACAATTTTTCTTCTATGGCATGTGCTCCGGGGGTGCTGAGAAGTCCTTTCCTACTACAAGGTCACGAAGATATACCCCCACATTTCCTTTTATGAGCTTTATATTTTACGTTTCACATTTAGGTCTTGAATCCATCTGGAGTCTACCTTGGTATATGGTGTATGGTAGGGATCTTGCTTTATTTTTTTCTATGTGGTGAGCTAGTTTTCCCAACACCAGCTACTAAACAAGTCATCCTTTCCTCGGTGATTTGCGGTGCCACCTTTTATCATATAACAAGTTCCCATATTTATACCTGGGTCTGGTTCTAAGAGCTCTATTCTGTCCCATCAGTCTGTCTATCTTTGAAAGTGTTCTAGATGTATTGCCCCATGCATGGCCCCACGACCCTCTCCTGTACCGGCTGCCTAGGGGACAGCATCTCAGGCTGCCAGCTCCCACGGCTTGTGGTGGACACTGCTGTGGTGGTGAGCTGGCCAATCTGACCCCTCTAGGAAACTCAGAATGGGATAACTAGAGGATAGAGGTGCTTGGCAGCTGAGAGAGCAGCTGAAAGGGCATTTCAAGAGCAGCGCGAAGAAGAGGCAGTGTAGACATCATGGCCCAGGTGAGACTGTAAGGGAGCCAGTGGAGAGAGGCAGATGCTCAGAGAGGGCACGGATGCTGTGGTGGGCTGAAGAATGGCCTTCAAAGGCACCCAGGTCTGAAACGCTGCAACCTCTGCATGTTACTTACATGGCAAAGGGGACTTTGCAGATGTGGTTTGGTTAAAGATCTTGCAATGGGAGATTAGCATGGATTGCCTGGGTGGGCCCTAAATGTAATCACAAGGGTCCTCATTAGAGGGAGGCAGGGGGAAATTTGACTACAGGAGAGGAGAAGGCAATGAGACCAGGGAAGAGGGGATCGGAATGATGCAGTCACAAGCCAAGGGATGCTGGCAGTCACCAGAAGAGGTGGAAGAGGCAAGGATGGGATTATCTCCTGGAGTTTCTAGAAGGAACCAGCCCTGCTGACACCTTGATTTTAACCCCATAAGCCTCATTTCAGACTTCTGGCCTCTAGAACTGTAAGAGAATAAACTTATGTGGTTTTAAGCCACTAAGTTAGTGGCATTTTATTATGGCAACTATAGGAAATGAATACAGATGCTGTAGGAAAGGAGAAAACATCCAAGCTTCATTCCTAGTTCCTGAGCCAGGAGACCCAGTGCTGAGGAGGGTCAGCTCAGAATGTTCATGGGAACCCTGAGCCTCACAGCAAGCCCCTTTTCATGAGCTCCTGAGAGCTCTTGGGTTCTTATAAACACAGATGCCCTGAAAGGAACAATCCACACTCCTTAGCTTGGCCCAAGACCCTTCAAATCATCTTCCATCTTTCCCTTCTGCAGTCTGGTCAGTCTGTTCATCTTCCATCTTTCCCTTTCTGCAGTCTGGTCTGTCTGTCCACTGTCCTTTAAATGTTCCTTGGTCCTCCCTCTAAGCCTTTGCTCATCACAGCCTCTCCTGCTTGGGATGCTTTCCTTGCCACCTAACCAACCCACACCTCAGTCCCAGCAGCAGCGCCAAAAACATTGCCGTGTGGGTGCTAGTGCACCCCATTTCCAAGGGCCATTCCATCCAACAGAGAGCTGGCATTTCCTGAGCGCCTGCCCTGGGCCAGGAGCTGTTCTGAGCCCTTCACATGCATTGAGGTGACTCTCAGAAGGAAAGTCAGTCAAGGAAAGGCCCAAGTCAAGATGACTCCTACATCAGCATTGCCTGATCTTCAGTCATGTGGATGCCAGCCTCCCAATTTCTCCTATATATGTATGAAACTTCTATGATTATTTGTTTAGCAGTTTTCTTTAATTTTTTTAAACATCATCCTAAAAAAAACTCTTTAAGGGTATCACACATGGAGAACCAGTTCATCAGCCATGTGTAGAGGGTGGCTGTAACATGGGGAGATGAGCCTGTGTGGTTTGCCTCCATGGTTAGCTGCATCAGCTTGGCCTCTGAAGGCTCCAGCAGCTCTCCTTGTGTCCAGTGGGGACACGAGCCCAGTTGAAGAGGTGCTAAAGACATGAGCATCCAACTGAACCCTTTCCTGGATAGAACTGACAGAAATGGAAATTCTGTAAGAGAATCAAGAATGGAATAACCATCTCTTCGTGTGATTCGATGTTATTTCACACCCCACCCGCGCACCACTTAAAATCATCCCTTGGGAATATCATCTTACAGTTGGGGAGCCAGCATTCGGGTGAAGCTGTTATCCTCATCTCTGCTCCAGCCCTCAGCCCTCTCAGCCTCCTCTGATCTCCCCCAGGAACTTACTGACAGCACCAGCCGCTCAGCAAATGCTGTGATGGAGGAGCGATTTCTCATAGGTTTACCTCTGTAGCAAATCCTCAAGCTTCTTGGTGGCTTGGTTTTACACTTTCAGTTTCCATTATATAGTCTTGTCTGTCTCCTCAAGACCACCCATGTGGAAGCTGGCACATTAAGACCTTGCCAGCCACATGCTGAGCCACGAATGGCCAATTCCCTAGTCCCTAGAGACTGGTTTTTTTTTTTTTTTTTTTTTTTTTTGGAGACAGAGTCTCACTCTGTTGCCCAGGCTGGAGTGCAGTGGGGCCATCTTAGTTTACTGCAGCCTCGAACCCCTGGGCTCAAGTGATTCTCCCATCTCGGCCTCTGGAGTAGCTAGGACTACAGGCACACGCCACCACACCCAGCTCCTACAGACTTCTAAAGAGGACTGAAAGCATCCCAGGGACTCAAACCCTCATTTGCAAAGTGCTCCTTTCAATCTCAACTAAATTGCTTTTGCTGACATTTGGGACTACCACTGTCATTATGAAGAAAAACTAGTCATAAGCCCCTTTAAAATAACCCTTGGTCTGCCAGACATCGTTGTGAAGTGCCCTTCAGCATCTGCCTTTATGGATTCAAAAGTGCTTCAATGATGTGATCCTACAAGTGAGGGCAGAGAGATCCTCACACACTGGCAGTCGAAGGGGGTAGGAGGGGCAGTGAGCTAGAAAGCAGAAGCAGCCTGATTCCACCCACCTTGCCCCCAAAAAGAAATGCCTTCAAGTGGTGGGGAGGGGTAAGGCTGGGATGGGGGCACAGCCCGACAGAATCAGATGTTGAGCAATAATTTCATTCTGTGCCAGAATGTTTGTTCACTTCAATGAATGTCTGAAAATATCTGCTCTGAAATCTTTGTTTCCAGGATATTGGTCAAATATTTGAATGGGGGCAGCCAGTTAACTGACTCAGAGGATTTGACGGAGAGGCAGAGAGAAAGGTGGCGGAGGAGCACAGGAAGTTTAGCCAAGTCCAGAGGTAGACCCAGTGATTCTCAGCCTGCGGCAGCCCGCTCAAGTGCTCAGGGCAGGGAGCGGTGGAGAAAAATGGGCTTACAGCCAGCCTGCTGGGTTCAGTATCCGGTTCTATCACCTACCACCAATGAAATCTTAGGCAACTGGGTCTCAGTTTCCTCCTCTGTAAAATGGGGATAACAGTAATAGGACAGTCTCATGGGGTTATTGAGAGGATTAAAAGAGTTGATGTAGGTAAAACATTTAGATCTGTTCCCACACATCCAAGAAGTGGTAGCTATTAATATGATGTCATTATTACTCCCTAGTTTGGCATTCAAACCTTTCCCAATGTGAGTTCCAACGTGCAGGAGAATGTTAGGGCGGGGGTTGGGGGAAGGTCCTGTGAGCGTGTGCTCACACCCTACCCTGCGGGTGGCAACCCTTCTTCCTCACCATCTCCCCAAACCCTCCTTCAAGGGCTGCCTTTCCTGGGGAGAACAAACCCTTTCCTAACCTCCTAAAGCGTGTATTACATATGCCATGCTTCAGGCACCCATGATGAATTATTTGCATAGTTGGTTCTCCCTAGGGTCTGTACTGGACATGTCTGGGGAATGGGTGGGTGGGCTTTAAGTAAGCTGACATTTTGGCTAAAAGAAAGCTTTCTTTTCTTCTTGTTTCTTTCTTTTCTCCTCCTCCTTTCCTTCCTTCTTTTAAAAAAATTGCTTTAGGCTGGGCATGGTGGCTCACGCCTGTAACCCCAGCACTTTCGGAGGCCGAGGTGGGTGGATCACAAGGTCAGGAATTCAAGACCAGCCTGGCCAATATGGTGAAACCCTGTCTCTACTGAAAATACAAAAATTAGCTGGGTGTGGTGGCGGGTGCCTGTAGTCCCAACTACTCGGGAGGCTAAGGCAGGAGAATCGCTTGAACCCTGGAGGCGGAGGTTGCAGTGAGCCGAGATCGCACCATTGTACTCCAGACTGAGTGACAGAGTGAGACTGTCTCAAAATAAAAATTGCTTTAAACAATGGGCTCTGTAGGAAAGATGGGTGAGGAGGGTGGCATGGTGTCCTCATGGCCTTTTCTGGCCCTATAGAGGGAAGGGCTGCAGACTGGAGCTGGGGGAGCTGTTCGCGTGTGAGTGGGGAGGGGCATGCAGTGCACAGAGCTCAGGCAGTGGGGCTGTGGGACCCAGATCCCAAGTGCAGCCTGCAGCAGGGGGATGAGCACACAATCCATCTGGCTCCAGGGTCATGGGGTGCCCAGGAGATGCTGGGCCATTTCAGGGGCTAGAGAGGGTGCCTACAGCAGGGGCCTGGTGAGTTACCCACCTCCAGCGGCTTTGTGCAGGGAACACCCAGAGGGATGAGGGCAGGAGAGTTGGCAGGGCAGTTAGAAAGTGCAGGGGAACTGCCTCCTCCCCACCCTGTAGGTGCCTCTGCAATATTTGGTGGGGATTTTATAGAGAGCTGAAGTCTTAGGGTTATACAGACATGGAGGGAGGCCACGAGTCAGTGAAATCAGGATTTTTAGAGACCGCATTAATACCTACAGGCTGAGGAATGCAGGCATTGTTTTTCTTGTTTGCGTTTGTCATCAACTAGACTATATTTTTTTAAATGCTAATAATAATAATAAATAATAATAATAAAGTGTGCCTACTATGTGTTAGGCACTGTTTTGAGAGCTTTACTTGTATTAACTCATCTGACACTTAAAATAACCCTATGAATATTCCCATTTCACAGATGAAAAAATTGAGGCACAGGTGGATATAACCGGCTCAAGGTCACCTGAGATTTGAGCCCAGGCTGACTGTGGGAAGGGATTGTGATGAAGGTTTCTTGCCTGCTTTCTCTCCCCAGGGTGCCTTGCCCGTGGTAGGCACATAATAAATACTGATGACACGGACACGCTGATAGAAACGTAGGTGCAGATGTCAATGTTTTTGTTCCCCAGGGAAGCCATGAATCAGAGCTGCGTGGGGTGGGAGGTGGCTGATGGGCTGAGTAACTAGAACTCCATCTGGCTGCTCACCCTCTCTGCAGGGTACCCCAGGGGGTCTCCCTCCTACGGCCCCCGCCGAGTTCTGTCATCCTTCCTGCTCTAGCAGCGGCTAAGCTGAGCCCAGAGAGACAAGGAAATAGCAATGTGGACTTGTTTGTGGGTGTCTTCAGGCTTAATATCTTTGTAACCATATTGCAAAAGGGCATGCCTAAGACAGCGCCTTATGCTTAATCTTTCTCTCTTATTGCTTTTTCTTTTGTATGATTTAACCTTGCACCAGGTATCAAGCTAGATAAATAAAAACTTTTATTTCAGATTAGCCCCGGCTGGGGGCTGCCTTGAAAGCTAAGCAGTCATCCAGGGAGTCAGATGAAAAAGGAAGCTGGGAATCTGAGCTGTTTAGAGGGGCTCGTCTCAGGTTCAAAGCCCCCAGAAGATATTGGAGACCTTTTCTGAGGTGGGAGCTACGAGGATCTCCTCCCATGCCCATAACCTGGAAAGGCGGATGCAGGCAGCTGAAATTTCCCTGGTCCAGCCTTCCTAAATCCCCTTCCTAGATGCCTTCCTAGGTACCCTCTCCTCACCCTGGTATTTTCTTCCTGATGTTTAACACAGCGGGGAAACACTCTCTTTGCTGATTTATTTATGATCCCTTTTCTCCACTAACATGTGAACTTTATGAGGGTGGTGATGGTGGCTTTCAGTTCACAGTTGGTCCCCAGGGTCTAGCATAGAGCTTGGCACACAGTAGCCACTCAATAAGTACTCATTGGCTAGCTGAATGAATGAATGAACAAATGAATGAATGAATAAAGGAATGATTGAATGAATCTTAATATTCCACTCCCGCACGCAGACCACCAGGCTGACATGAATCCCTTGGCTTCTCAGGCAGAATAGCAAACAATAGCAGAAAAAAAATGTGAGTTTTAGAAGCAGGAAGGTCTAGGTTTGAATCCTGGATCTGTCGCTCATTTGCCATGTGGTCCTAAACATGTTTCATGAGCTCTTTGCGTCTTAGCTTCCTCATCTGTTAAATGGCTCTAGCCAGCCACATTTGGGGGTTATGATGGGGGTGAGAGATGACGTATGTAGCTGAAGGCAAACTTGCACACATCCAGAGAGAGATACACAGATGTTCATAGCAGCACAGTTTGTAATAGCAAAGATCAACCCATCAACAGGGAAATGGATGAATACACTGCAGTATTTTCCCACGATGGAGTAATATGCATAGTAAACATGAAAAACAATACCCACCTGACAGCATGGATGAGTCCTGGCTATATACTATTGAGGAGAAAATAGGAGTCCCAGGAGCCTATGTATAACATGATACTTGTGAAATAAAGTTCAAAGACAACTAAATCCAAGCAATATGTCATCCACATATATGTGATAAGATATTTCCCAAAAGGAAGAGAGTAAGAGAATGCAGGATTCAAATATGTGGTTCTGGGGGACGGGAGGCAGGGAATGGGGTAGAGGAGGAACACATAGGTGGTAAGATGTGGGTAAGGTGAGGGTAAGGTGTGGGTAAGACATGAATAAAGTGTGGTTAAGGCGAGGTAAGGCATGGGTGATGGTCTTGCTCTAGGTGGGCTGGTGAGTTTCACAGGCATCCACAATATTATTAAGGCTAAGAATGAAACAAAAGAGAGCTACACATGGACCAATGTTAATCGTGAGCCAAGAATTACGTTTAAATCAATTCTGTGTACCAGAGGCGGACCAAGTTAAAATAGAAAGAGAATGCAAACTAAATGGCGGCTAATTTCATATTCCTCCAAAGATCTCAAAGCTCTTGAAAGTCAATAAAAAGTAGTTATCTTACAGATTGAGGAAAAAGCAGAAAAGAACCAAAAAAGAAAAAAAGACAAGTTCCTGTTGACATGGGGTAACCAGAATCTCCCACCAAAACAACCTCCAGCCACGAGCTAGAACCCCCCCAACCCTGCAGAGCTGCCTCAGCCATGGCTCTGGCTCAGAGATGTGGTTCCCTGAGCTGAGTGGGCCAATAAAAAGGGCCCGTGCAGTCCATGCTTTGCCCAGCTGGGGAAGTGGACTCAGGTCTAGCAGAAGGGGGAGGCCTTGAGGGTGTTTCCACAGCACTCTATGTCCCGAGCAAGGGACAGAGACAGACTCCTGCCCATGGGGAGGGTATGGGGAAGACGAGACACAGAAAGGGAGAGTCCTAGACTGTGCTTCAGTGAAACCTCTTAAAAGTCCACCCACCAGTGTTATTTATGGGAAGGAAGCAAGAGGCAAGCCGCTGTTACTGACAAAGAACATACAGGACCTCATTAAAGGAGGGAGGAAGAACAGGGAATCATGAGCATGGCTGTAAAGACTGGTTTATCACAAAGGCGGGCTCATGAGAGCATCAGGAGAGGCCGGCTGGCAGGAAGCGCACCCTGGAGAGAAGAGGGAGAAAGGTCAGGGGGAAGGAAGAAGTGCAGACTTTCCGGTGGCTCATCAGGAGAAAGTGAGTGTTGGTGTGATGCATTATTGCTGTTTTAGCATGATGGTGGGCGAGAACTGTAAACAATAGGCCAGCGTGTTTGTATAATTAAATTAAAAACCCTCTAGAGGCTCTGTCCCTAGATATTCTTGAAAGAAGAGAGCTACAGGATACAAATGGGCTAAACCTACACTTTGGACAGCAGGTTTGTTCCAGCTCGAGAGAGAATGCTTCTCAACTGCTAGTGGCTGCCAGAGGGCAGGTAAGAAAGGCTTGGAGGCCCATCTTTGTGCTGGGATCAATTAGTGATGTCTGCCATGGATGAAGAATGGGGTGTTTTGGTACATGTGGGTCTAGGGTGGCATTCACAGATATTAACAGGCTTTTCCTATGAATATGCCCCTTTCTGCCTAGGCCACCACCATGATCCGAGAAACCTAGACTCAGACGTTAGTAGTTTCTTTGTCTCCTCCTTTTCCTGCATCATCTATTTTCAGTACATCACCAGAGCCTGCTGACTCGGCTCCTGTACGTCACCACAATGACCCCCAGACCTCCCCACAGCAAGGACAGATTAGAGCCACAGCCTGTTAGCAGATCGCCCTCATTCCAGTGCTTCCTGCTCCAATCCACCCAAAACTGCATGAGATGAATCTCCTGGTGACCCCGCGTTCACTTCCCCAGCCCCAGCTGCACTCAATAACCTACTTCTTTTGTTTTCTTTGTCTTCTAGCAAATGTCCTGCCACCCCTCTCTGATCTGCCCTGGACTCCTTCCTGGTGACCTCTGGCTCCAGCCAGGTGAGCCATTCCCCAAGATGCCCTGAGATGTTTGGGGCTTCCAGGCAGCCATTGTGCTACCCCAAGCCAGGAGCTGTGGCGTGCGATTCAGATTTCCAAAGCAATTCTGCTTTTCCTGAGTTTTTACTTCTCAGGGGAAGAAAATGCCAAGCAGCTTAATCACAAGGGCTTTGAAGTGTTTCGCACGATGGTCTCCTATGATAGCTGTCCCCCACCAGGCCATGGCCAGGGGCCCGATTCAGTTATTGGCATATGTGGGGGGTGTGAGGTTGTGCAAGTCTGGCTGTATGCGATTATTCTCCCTGCGCACACACACACACACACACACACACACACACACACAGACTTCCCTTCAAAGCAATCAATGTATTTTCATGTATTTCAGTGTACTTTAAAGCACTCAGTGTACCTCCTCACTTGGGTAGCATTAAAATAAAATTCAGAGACAAGCAAGGGAAGGCTCTGTCCTTCACTAACATAGTGCCCCAGTGTGACCTGGAAGTGAGGCCACTGCCTTGAAAGTTGAAAGTGAGGGGTTTCGGCCTGATACTTCTCACCTACCCTTGATTCTAGCCCTGTGTTTCTCAACCTTCTCTTCATCGTCACCCACCCCACTTAACCCCTTGCCCCAGGAGCCACTTTAGACATTTTTATGTAATTGCTTTCCTCCCCCGACATGAAATGTCAACACCATGGATATAATGTAAATCTGCTTTATACATTAAAAGAGTAAGATCTTCCCCAGTAAAAAATTTTGTCACCATTGAGAACACACGCTCCTTTAGACCAGAGCTTCTCAAAGTGTGGTCCCCAAACCAGCAGCATCAGTATTGCCTGGGTGCACCCACAGAGTTTCTGATTCTTTAGGTTTAGTGGGGATGCAAAACCTTGCATTTCTAATAATTCCCAGATGATGCTGCTGCTGCTGCTCTGGGGAGCACACTTTGAGAACTAGTGGGTTGTCATGGAAACTGGAAGGTTCTGGAACCTGACGGACTTGGGTTCAAATCCCTGCTCTGCCTCTTAGTAGCTGTGACTATTGGCCAATCTATGTAAACTCTCTGAGCCTTGCTTTCCTTGTCTATGTCTCTTTCATAGACTGTTTTGAGGGATAACTTGTGTCCAGGCTGTGCCTGGTGTATGGCAGGTACCCAATAAACAGGGTTCTCTTCCCCTCACTCTGGGGGATGGTCCTGAGCTGCAGACGACAGCAGATGGGGAAATGGATGTGGGCCGCAAGAAGAGATTAAGCCTTTTCAACATGAAAAGAGGACAGAGCTCTGCCCTCACCCACAGCACTTGTCCTATCAGCACCTCCTCCAAGGCCTCCATGCCCCCCTTGGCCTCTGTCTCCTAATGTGGCCTGTGGCTGGGCAGTCGGGGCTGCAACTGTCTCTCAGCTGGACACCCCGACCTCTTCCCTACCTGCTCCTACCTGCTGTCCCCCAACCTGTCTGCTCCACCTTGACCACAGTGAGCTTCCCAAACGCAATCCTGACTACGCACCCCACTCCCAAGACCCCGCAGGTGGCCCTCTGCTGCTCTCAGGACCAGGGCTGGCATTCTCCTGAGCCGGGCACTCCACATGCTGCATGGCCGGCCCTGCCTCCCTCTGCGGCCTCAGCACCGGACCCCCACCCCCACCCCGCCTCCCCTGTGCACTGTGCCCAGCCACGCTGAGCTACTGCAGATGCATGAATGTGGCTCCTCTGCTACTGCAGAGTCTCTGTACACACTGTTCTTTCTGCCTGTCCGCCCCTCTTTCTGGCAAATTCTTACTTCTCCTGCAGTGCCTGGCTTCTGCGATCTCTCCTCATGGAGTCTCCCCACCCTGCATTGAGTGGGTGAGGCACCCCCTCCCAAGGATCTTTTCTCCCTTCTTATCATGGATATTTTTGAACACACACAGAAGTAGATAAAACAGTCTAACGGGCCCCCAGGGAGCCATCACTCCATGTCAACATCAGCATATCTTGTGCCTCCTCTTCACAGAGTTCCACCGAGGTATTAAAGCTGCCGCTGCATAGGTCTGTCTCCTGACCAAACTGCGGGTTCCCAGGGCGAAGATGGTGCCCTGGTCTCCACCACTTCTCAGGACATTAGCACAGCTCCTGGCCCAGGGAAGGCCCTCAGTCAACTGTGGGTGGGAATGAAGAGTCCACGCTGCTCAGTGCCTTAGCTACGAGATCAGGTGCTCTTCTGAGTGCTGACTCGGCTCAGCTCACTAAACCCCCACAGGCCTGTGAGGCAGGGACTGTTATCTCCATTTTACAGATTGGAAAACGGATGCTTAGAAGGTTATGCAGCTGGTCAGTGGCAGAAGCTAAGCCGAGGCCGCCTAACTCTAGAACAGAGCCACCAGCAGAAATAGAATATGGGCACATGGGTGATTTTAAATTCTCTGGTAGCCACAAAAAAGAAATAGGTAACATTAATTTTAATAATATTTTGTATTTCACCCAGTATATCCAAAATATTATCATTTCAACATGTCATCAATATAAAACATTACCAGTGAGATATTTTATCACCTTTTTTTGCACACTAGGTCTTCAAATCCTATGTGTTTTATTGACAGCACATCTCAATTCAGACTAGCCGAACTTCAAGTGCCCAGTAGCTACATGGGCTCGTGGGCAAATGCATTGGCCGGCACAGCTATAGGTCACCACCATGGACAGCGGCTCCAGAGCCTGTACTCTCAACCACCGCCCTGTGCTCAAACAAATAAAGGAGGAAATGAATGAATGAGTCCCAAGGACCCCTGGGTCCTGCTTGTTCCTTGACAATTAATAATCCTTAATATTTTATGGCCCTTTAGAGTCTCTTCAGCACCCTCTCATCCATGTGTGGATTATTAACCCGGTTCCATGGGCGAGGACCACGGGGTTGAGAGGTTGAACATCTTGCTCAGATACATTGCTGGCAGGTGGCACAGCTGGGTCTTGAACCCACAACTTCTGACTCCAAGTTCAGTGCTCTGTTGGGGGGGCAAGTGCAGCTGCCCCTTGAAGGAGGATTGTGACTATCTGGCAGAGGAAGGATGAGGCCAGAGGGGGTGTCTGTTGAGACCACAGGCTGGGCAGTCCTTTGGGAGAACCCTGCAGAACTCTGTTTTGGTCAGGCCCCCAAGAAAATGATGCCACTTGTGGGTGGCAGGGCAGGCACAGGCTGAGGGAGCAGATGGGGCCCATGCCAGGTCCTCTGTGGGAAAGAACTTGTCATTCCTCAGTCTCAGTTTGGCCACAAGGGGCTGAGAACAAATTGATGGCAATGGGGCCATAACTTAGCGCTGAAGGCCTCTTTGTTCTTGGCAAAACAGAGGGGTCATTAGTAATGGGGAAAGCACTGGTGTGCAGACATAAATCCCCACAGCTGCGGGGCTGATAAACAGCCTGGAGGGGACAGGGCCTCAGGGGACTGGGCAGGTTAACTGTGGGCCATGGATTCGTTGTGGGCTCAGGCCTGTCTCCAGCCACATGGGGCAGACAGGCCTCACCCACTGCAGACAGACCCACCACCAGCCCAGGCTTCTGGGGGTGCCCCAGAGACTCAAGTCACCCATGTCAGTGACACTCAGGACTCTCCATTTGGCTCTGCCCACCCCCTACAAAGCCCTTAGTTCTTTCTTTCAAAGGAAAATGGTTCCTGAGCAGCTAGGGCTGGGGCAGCCCCCTACTGGGCACTCAGGGCAAGCTTGGGGCAATCAGCTGTGAAGATGCCCTCAGGGTGACATAAACCATCCCTTCTGCCTTCTTTCCAATAAACAGGCAATGGCCAGGCCACCCAAGAGAGGGCTGTGACCAAATGTCACCAGAGAGGCAGGTGTGTGAGACAGACCCTTGGCAATATTCTTTTCAGCCACGTCTACACTGGTGGAAGGAAGTAGAGATAAGGCCAAATCCTAGCCCGCTGTCCACCTGCTCCCCCGGGGACAGTGCCCTCCTGCCCATCAGCCTGCTTTAGGCTCATGCTGAGGATGGCTCTCAGGGAGACTGTGCCAGCCCAGCCAGGAATGGGGGGTGGGGGCAGCCCTGTTGAGCCAGTCAGGGTGGGTAGGTAAGAAAGAGCAGGGCTGTCCTTTGCTCAAGCTTCTCATTACCCAACAGGGGTTTGGGTGAAGTGAGGTGCTGACAAACACCCACGAAATAGGTAAAGAAAGTTCTAAGGCCACCCTGCAAGTGTTGTTCAAGTGGTAACATAGCAAGGATGGCAAATATTTGTCACACAGTGGCCCTGTCTCTTGCCACATCCATAGCAGACTCTGCCAATTAAATACTGCACTCATGAGCCTATTTGGTTTCATGATCCTCTGCAGGCAGCCATTACCAATCAATCAAAGCTGGCATGTGAGAGGTAACCTATTTGTCATCCTTTCTAAAAGCCCTTAAGACACATCTGTGCTGGTAGTGGGAATCCTATAAAGCTATGCTGAATGCCTCAGGCCTTCCAGAAGTTTCTGCCTCCTGCCCTCACCTCCACACACATCCCTTCCCTGTGGTTTCAAATTCTGGGTCTCCCTTCTTACCCTGTTGTTTGTACTTGGGAGCCTGTCCCAGGAGATTTTGTCCCTGGAGATGCTGCAGGCAGTCGTGCCCGGACTCCAAGCTCCAGAGTCCAACCCAGACACCAAAGGCTCAGCAACTCAGACATCCAGCCTCCTTCCCCAGAGGGAGAGAGTAGAGAGGTGGTTCTGGCTGGAGCCATCTTTGAAGACTGGAGAGGACCCAAGGGTCTGGACTGGTAGCCTGGCACCCAGCATGAACCTGGAATGGGCCAGCGCCCTGGAGGATGGGCTCATAGGGTCTCTGCAGGAGTTCCCATTCTAAGCATGACCTTGAACTAAGTCTCCTGGCTCTCTTCTCCCCACCTCCATCCAGGCTGGGGTATATCTGGAACCAGCCCAGAGGCTGTGAGCACATGAGAGACATGCCCCCGCTCAGCCCAGCACCCCCTTCCTGCTGCCGCTCTGTCCTGGCTCCCCAGCTCCATCACCCAGGGCTCACTGGTGTTCCCTCAGTTCTCCATCACAAGCCCCTGGTCACTGCGAGGCTCTTGCTCTGTGTCTCAATTTGCAAAATTCATGAAGAAGATCAGCACCAAGACAGGCCTCCCCTTCTGCTCTGCCCACCTAGAAAGGGCCTCGATTCCCAGGCGGGTCCTGCCTTCCTGCAGAACAGTTTCCTTCCTGGGTCTGGCTTCCTCACATCCCCGTCTGAGGACTGCCTGCACCTGAGCTGCCTGGGGTGCTGTGAGAAAGGACCATTCTTGGGCCCATCCCAGACCTCTAGAAGAAGAATCTCCATGGGGCCCAAGGACTTCATAGTTTTAGTAGGAGCCCCAGGAGATTCTTGGGCATGCTGGAGTTTGAAAACTCACTCCCCTAGAGTGACATTCATTCATTTTGCAATTACATATCAGGGTTTACGCTACACCAGCTCCTGTGCTGGACACCAGAATGATGAAATGGGGGAAGGGGGTGGTGCAGAGGCCCAAACCCATGTTCCTGCTGCCAGTCACCACCTGCACTGGACTGGGAGTTGCTCTGGGTCCTGGGGTTCCCTGGGCTTAGAGGTGCAACAATAGTCATGTCAGCAGCTGCGGGTCCCAGGGAGCCCACGACACCCCTGGTTTCCTGCATTGCCAAGGACATGAGGTGTCTCCCTCCTACTAGCTAACCCCTAGCTTCCCAAGGTAGCATTAGCTGCTAGCTGTAGTAATAACCACAGCTAACACTTATGTGGTACTTTACATACATTAACTAAGCCCTTTATATGTTAAATCATCTGACCCTTACATCACCTTGAGGTAGGTACACTTGTTGCTCCACTTTTATGGAGGTACAGGCAAATTGAGGGACAGGGACCCACCCAAAATGACACGGCACAGTAGACTCCATCCTCCTCCATGTTCTTGATCACTATGCCTTGCTGTCCTCTGAGCTTTAGGGGCAGGATGCTACTCCAACAATGCCACTCCCAGTTCTGGTGATGTGGGGGTATGGTAGGGAGAGGCAGTGGGTGGAAACTGGCCTGGTGGCCAGACATCCTTTCGGCCATCAGCCTGGCCTGCCCAGATACACCAGGCTGACCCTTCACTGACTCATGGGTTGGGCAGGGAGGCTGTGTATGGCATGTATGGGGGGTGGGCAGAGCCAGAGTCTGGGTGAGCAGCCTGTCGCCGCATACTCAAGGCAACCTGGGTGCTCTAAAACCACCCAGCCCTGGGACAGCCGAACAGAGCTGCCATTTGTCAGTCTTTGGGTGGGGCATGGGTCAGGGATCCCGTCACCCGGAACCATCTCTGCCGTCAGTCACTATTCTGCTCGACCAAGGCATCTGGGTGGCAAGGGGTCTGATGTTCCCTCCTGCAACATTCCAGATGCGACATGAATTCCTAAGGGTTGGAAATGTGAAAAGAACATGAAATCACCTGTAGTTGCAGCTCTGTTTGTTCTACAATGATGTTAGAACTGCCACCTTTTCATCAAATACGAAAAGAAAAAGACAAACCCAGAGCACTGGAGGAGGTTAGATGGGAGTCACCAAAGTCCCAGGCCCAGAGCCCCAAAGTGCCCAATCATCTCAGACCTTGGACAGCGGCACACGCGCCCACCCCCCAGTGCCCACCAAGCAGCTCCCAGACAGCTTAGCCTCTGTCGGCTTCCCAGCACCTCTTCTCCCTGTTCCTCCTGCCTTCACTCGGTCCCCTTCCTGGCCCTTTGGCGAGGACTGTCCCTGTAGTCAGGTCTCCTACCCTGTCCCACATGCCCACAGACCTCTCCTTAGCCCTCAGAGCCTGAGATGCCTACTGGCTCTCCTTGGGTGCAGTACAGAGGGGTGAGAGGAGAGAGGGGCAGCCTTCTGTCTTACCTGAAACGATGGTGTAGCCAATGCCCCGGGGACGTCCTTTATCCTGGTCTATGGCAGTGATGATGCGCACCGTCGTGCCCTGGGCAGAAGAGAGGAGGGACTTGAGTTTGGGCCCCCTGGCTGCTGTCTTTCTTTGTAGCTATCATGGCACCCATAGCTTCCCTCCCCAGGCTGATCCCGGCTGCAAGGGCAACCCAGGAAGTAGGTGCCAAGGGCTCAGGCATCAGCTGCCCTGGGCACACACTGCAGTTCCCAGGCAAACACCCTAGGGTCCACCGGGAGGCCCAACCTTACTGATGTTATCATTCCCCTTTCCCCTTCCCATATCCCTTGTTCAGATGGACCACCATGGAAGAACAGATGAGGAGCATCCAGCGAAGAGACAAGAGATCTGGTCTCTAGCTCAACCACCCATCACGTTGCTGTGTGACCTTAGGAAGGTTGCTGCACCTCTCTGGCCTCACTTTCCCTCCACCTTAATAAGAATAACAGCAAAAAGCCTGGGACCTTGTTTTCACTGGGGTCTGAATAAAGGAGAACATGGTGGATCAATTACTTTAGGGATGAAAGCATAAATCGTGAAAGCATGTATCTCGGGGGATGATGGTGGCAACTCAGGAGGCCGCCATGGCCCTAGGGACCATGGCCCACACAGCGCTGTGCCTGGCAATTCCTGCTTAGAATGGCTCTGCCCACACCCCTACTCATTCTCTCTGTAGCACTGATGGAGAAGGGGCAGGAGCTGGAACTAACAGGATGGGAAGCCAGGGAAATGCGTTCCTGGGGAGCACAGCCTATGGCATGAAGTCAAGGACACCTGAGCAGACAGCTGCTATACACATATGAGGAGTGTGAATACACATATGAGGAGTGTGAATACACATATGGCTCACATGGAGAAATGTACAAAAAAGGGGAGAAGTCCACCTGGAGGAATTGGCAAACGGTCGTACAGATGGCAACATTCAGCATGGGTCATGAAGCATGAGTAGGAGTTTGCCAGGGACAGAACATGAAGAGGAAGGTGCTCTGGGCAGAAGGCAGAGCTCAGGCAAGTGCTTGGAGGCATAAGACTGTCCTAGGAAGAGATCCTGGCATACAACTGGTACATTCAAGTATCAATTGATGGATTGATTGATTGACTGAATAAACAAATGAACAAACAAGAGTTTGTTTAAACCTTCACAGAGCCCTTAAACCTTAGGGTTGAAGGTCACCGCCACCACTCGCTGAGTTGCCCCTTGCCTGGGGCAGCCTTTACTTGGCTCCCCAGGTCCTATCACACCATGGCCAGTGCCAGCCATGCCTGCCCACCATGCCTGCCTGAGGCTCTGGCTCCAGGCCACAGTGTTCTCCTGGGTGATGGAGAGCAAGACAAGCCTGTCCCCACCCCCTAGGGAAATGTCAACCCTGGCATCTGCATGGCTAATGAAGGGCTCTTGTGTCCTCAGCCACTTCCCTCCACTCACTGTTCATTAGCAGGAGGCTGAAGCCTGTGCTGCACCCCCATCCCCCTCACCTGTGCAGAGGCTTGTTCCCTGACACGCACGCCCTGTGCTCTTGTGGGGCAAGCTGCCCCTCCTCTAACTCCACCCAGTCTCGCTGCCATGACACAGCAGGGGCACCCCCCACCTCACCCTCCCCAGGCACTGGTATCCCTTCACAGCAGTTGCTCCACATGCTCTCCTGGCCTGCTAGGATAACTGGGCCTGAGGCCCACTGGATCACTACCCCAGAGAGTCACTAAGCAGTACTCAGGGGCAATTGCATGTCCCAGGCACACATGCAGGGCAGGGCTAGGCCAGGCCTGGAACGGTGATCCTCAGGAGGAGGCATGAGGGGGCTGGTGCAGGCCTGTGCGGAGGAGACCTGGCGACCAAACTACCCTCAGTCCTCAGAGCCCGTGCTCGGCTCCTGCATGGGGCTGCCCAGAGGCCTCCTGGGCGGGCAGGGCTCTGGAGGCCAGTCGGTTCTCCAGGACAGGAGGACAATGGGGACTCTTCCCGCAAGAGTCATACCCGAGCTTCCACGAAGCAAGCTCTGACAGGCTCCTGGCAAAGTTTGGGGTTTCATCTTTTTTTGGGTAAATAAATCCACTTTTAATAAAACCCTGAGCTTTTAATACAAGTGCAGCCAGAAAGACTGGAAATGTTATGAGAAGGAATTAACAGGGAGGAATGGGGGCTCCTGGGAGCCCACAGCTCTTGTTTCAGAGGCTCAGTGATTATATTTTCAATATACTGAAATTTATTTCCAAAGACGGGAGATGGAGAAGTGCGGCTGTGCTCGGCCGGGAGCCGACCCTGCTCCCAAGGGCACGCTGCCTGCTGTGCTTCTCCGGGGAGCCAGTCCAGCTGGGGTGTGCGCCAGGGTGCGACCGGCCAAGGGCTTCTGCCCTGCACAGGAATCCACATTTCAGGGAGTAGGAAGGCTCCGAGAGAGAGGCTACAGTGTGCAGGCCTGCAGGGGCCCCGCTGTTTGTGATGGGAGGAGCAGAAAAGCACCACAAGGTGGTTAAGGGTCTGATTCTGCTGCCAGACTGCATGCGCTCGAATCCTTTGAGTAAGTTACTTATAACCTCTTACTGCCTTGTTTTCCCCATCTACAAAATGGGTAAAAATCACAATCCCCACTCCTCAGCAGCCGATAAACGTGAAAACACTCAGAAGAGCACCTGGCACATGGTGAATGCTATAAACGTGATTGTTACTATTTATTTGGGCTTGGAATCGCTGTGTGCATCTGATGACAACTCAGGGGCCTCTTTCCAGAAAATGCACATCCACGTGGGTTTTTCCCAAGAATTTCAGCAAATTCAGACTCCCCAACACCCCATATTAATCATCTCTACCTAGAGGCAAGCGGCTTTCTGTGCATTGTGAGGACAGCTAGCAGCCTCCAGGGCAGAACTGGCACTAGTGGAGCGCCTACGATGTGCCACTGTGTGGGGCCCCCAGCAAGGTTCCCCCCTCTCTCTTTTGTCACATGGGGGTATGTGTGAGCAAACTGAGGCTGAGTGCTCAGGGATTTGCTGAGGGTCACAAGGTGCAGTGGGGGTGGGGTGGAGGGAGGCGGGGGTGACTGGGGAATGGAGGGCAGTCTGGGGTGGGCCTGGGGGACCCCTTTGCTCTCTGGAGGAGGCAAGGGCTCAGGGCTCTGCAACCAGTGGGTGTGCCAAGGTGAGGAGGGGGTGAGGTGTGAGAGGCAGCCCCAGCCTCTGAGGCACGCGCAGTGGGGACACAGTTGAGAGAAGCTGGACTTCTCTTCCCTCTGTGGCTTGTCCCCTTCCAAAGATGCCCTCGTCAGGAAAGCTGTGGACACAGGAGCCCAGCTGTGCTGTGCCTGGCCTCAGGGGCCCATGTCCTCCTCCTGCTCAGCAAGCTCAGCCGGGACACCCCCTACCCCATTTCCATGACGGGATTAAGGACTTGAAAGGTGAACATGCAGCTTGCTTTGGGAGTAGGAGGCGTCCTTGGGGGGAGCAGGCTGGTGGGGGCTGAAGGGGACTTCCGATGAGAGCTGCCACAGCAGATTCCGAGGTAGCAAATCCTATTTCTCAGTCCTTAATTCCAGTCAATTCCAGTCGAAGGGCTGATAGGTATCGGCTGGCAGTAATTTGTGCAGTTTATCCGCTCTTTTCACCTTCTATCGGCCCTTCACTGACGGGCAGGCCGACATGCTGCTGCTCGAGTGAGGAAATTAAAATCTGATGCAATAATCCCAAATAAGAAGGATTTTATTAAGTAATATATACACTTTAGATGAGGCATGCTAACCTGATACGCTGATAGGGGGAGGCATACATGCTGTGAGCCGCAGATAAAGAAGGGGAGTTGGGGAGAGTGGGGAAAGGTCCGATGGGGGCCCCGGGGCAGCAGAGGCAAGGCTTGGAATGGAGGTGCTGGGGTCCTCTGGCCTGGGAGGCAGAACAGGCCAGGGTGCATCTCAGCCTGGGCCCGGCCTGGGAATTGCTGCATTAATTCAGGGTTCTACACTGTAAAGGGACATGGAGGGCCCAGATCAAGGTACAGAAACCAATTAGCAGCCGGGAAGGATCAGGCTGGGAGTGCAGGGGAATCGGCCTGCAGGAGAGAGGCTCTGCAAGAGGTGAGGGAACCTAAGAACTCCTCAAGTGTGGAGGCTGGAGGAAGGGCAGAGATGTGTGGACAGGGAGGCAGATTCTGTGGGCACCAGGGGAGCCAGGCCAGGCTGGAGGGTCTGAAACCCTCAATGCACTGCCTTTTCTGGCTCCCCCAGCCCAGCCATAAGCCAAGCTGTGGGGCTCAAACTTGCACCACCCAGATTGGGGGTCTAGCAGCTCCCTGGGCATGGGCCTTAGTGCCCTTGTGGAGACAAAGGAACAATACTGGTGAGGCAAAGAGACATCAAGATCCCTGCACCTGAGAGAGGAGAATCACAGCATATGCCAAGAAATGGAGCATCAGGAGACTGGGAGCTAAGGAGGGCAAGGGTCTGGTTTGCTGAGACTGAGGAGTTGCCCTAGCAGGGGCCTGTGGGATCACCTGTAGAGCAGAGGGCATGGCTTAGCATGGGGCCTGCACATGGGACCAGCCGCATCAATGTCTGATGGGTGCATAAAAGGATGAAGTGTAGACTGAATGGATGGACAGCTCAGAAATCTGCAGAGATCTGAAATAAAAGCATGCAAACTTAGCATTGCATGAAATACTAAAAAAGATACTAGAAAAAGACAACCTAGGGGTCTCAGGGGACGCTCACACCAAGAACACACCTCTTGCCAACTACAACGACTCTGAAAGGAAGCTGAAGCTGGGAGCCCCAACCCAGCCTAGCTACTGTAATTGACTGACCAGACTACTGCCCAGCGTGGTTTAATGTCCACTAATTGGCAGCACTTGCTATGTGTTTTATGTGCATTATCTCCAACCGTTAAAACCCTAAGAAGAGGGAGGCACTACTGCAGGCACAATTATCCCCCTTTCCCAGTGAGGAGCTGGTCAGGAGGCCGTGTGATTCAGCCAAAGTGAGTACGGCAGTGCAGGACTCCTCTGAGCTCTTCTGGCTGCCCGGCCACCGCCATGTTCTGTACTTCAATCTAGTTGGCCTTGGGCATCTTCTCTGCACTTAGCTCTGGGCATGATGCCCTGGAGACCCAAAGGAAGGCTGAGATCATGTCCCAGAGACTCGAGTACCTTGATTACTGGGGGCTCAGAAGTAACCCACATACATAGGTAACATTACAGGCGAGACTATAATTAAGCGGAAAATTATGCAGCATAGAGAGAGTTAATTCTACCAGGGTTGAGGGAGAGGAATTGCTATCTCTGGGACAGGTAGGAAAGAAGCCAGGGAAAAAATTATAAGAAAGGTAGAGAGTGAACTGGGAACAAATGGGTGGGTGGACTTTGTGCTGGCGACAAGAGCAGGCACAGGGGTGGAGAGGGTGCAGGATGGTGAGTACGCTGGTCTGCCCAGGGTGAGGGTGCCTGTTCATTTGTCCATTCCATTACCATCTCCTGAGCACACACTGTGTGCTATGCCCACAGCAGACCCTGTCCCTGCTGAACTGCACGCTTCCAGTCCTTCAGGGGAGCAGAGGTGGGGCAAGTTGTTCAAGAGTGCTGAGCACTCAGGAGATGTCCAAGGGCCATGGGCAGACTGTGGGTCCTGCCTCATCTGAAAACAGCACGTCATGGCTGACCTGATGCTGAGAAGGTATCGGCCTGGCAAAGTTGGGCTAGGGGCAGAGAGAAAGGGGGCTAGGAAAGTCATGGGAAATGGGCTGGGCTGGGCTGTGCCGAGAAGAGACAGCCTTCAGTCTCAAAAGCAGGGGCTCCCACTGCCCACAGAATGCTAAGAAAGAGAAGGCTGGGGAATTGGGGGCATTGATCTGCCCCCCTCTACCCTCAAAGCAGCTTCAAACACTCAACAGTAGCAGTCCGGAAATGATCCTGCTTCTTAGAGCCACCCTCCACACGTGTCCCAAGAAGGAAGTGGCCGAATGCCAGCCCCACACACCAGGAGACTGGGGCCTCATGCCGTGAAGGGAGGCCAGTGGCCAGGGCAGCCATGGTCTCCAAATGAGGGGTCAGGCCCAGGAGCACAGCCTGCACCCCAGTCAAGGGAAGCTCGCCTGTCACACTCAATTCTGTGAGCCTGTGCAGGGGTGCAGGTGGGGCCCTGAACACTCACGAGCCTCAGGTGGGTGCCCCAGTTTGCTCCCAAAGCTGCCTTCCTCTAAGCATACTGAGTTCCCTCAAAAGAAGGGGCTCATTTTTCTTTGCCCAAACGCTGTTCCCTAAGCTGATGACCAGGGATTGTGACTGCCTAGGGGAGGCATATTTTTCTAATTTTTCCACCCACAGCCGGTGTTGCATTCAAGTTTGCACAGACGCACGAATGGTTATGAGGCTAGAGATGGCTGCCGTTGCCTGTCTGGCCCACAGCTGAGCAAAGCTGCTCCATCCACAGCCTTGCAGAGTGGGCCAAGGCATGTTTTGTCCTCTAAGACACCCATGGGTAGCCAATCTACAGGCTGGTGACCTATGACCTTGAAACACACCAGAAAAATCAGGAGCCTTTCTTGGAAACCTGGACTTAAGAAATCCAAAGACTGGGCATTAGGGAGGGCAGAAGGAGCTGCAAACTCGCAGGGAAGAGCTGGGGCCAAGAGGGCACTTGAAGAAGGGCAGCTGCCACCCTCTCTGGCAGTGCTCATCAGCAGAGAGGGACAGACTGACACGGCAGGGACACAGCCACAGCTGAGCCAGACTGATGTTCTGTGCAGCCAGACTGAGTCCAGATCCATTCTCCAGCACGGGCTGAATTTTGCACAGGATCCCCATCCCTCCACGTAAGTCTGTCTGAATGGCTCCCCATTACTTGCCCTGGAAGCCTTTGTTCTTTGCCACACAGAGCTCCTGGGGTAGAGTGAGAGGGTGAGGAGATGGGCGTGGTATGAAGAGTGGCTGGGGTTTCACTGTGCCAGAACACTCATCACTGCCACGCACAGGGACAGCGGAGGAGCCAAGGAGGAGCCCAGCCCACTAACAGGGCCCATCCCTAACAGGAGCTCAGAAGGAAGTCCCTCTGAGAAGGGACTTCTGAGAAGGAAGGGCCAGCAGTCTTACCGGAGGAGAATGCTCATAGATGTTGGTGCTGTAAGGCAGGTTGATGAAGATGGGGTCCATGTCCTGGACGTCTGTGATGATGATGGCCAAGTTGGCCAGGGTGGACAGAGGCCTGGTCTTGTCTTGATCCTTAGAGAGCGGAGAGAACACACAGCCTTAGGTTGAGTGATGGTGGGGACACTCACACACATATGTACACATACACACAGACCTGCACCGTGCAGCACATAAGTGCAAACACATGCACACGCACACACACACCCATGCTCTTGCACTCCAGCAGGGAAGGGCTTAGTAAAAGGAAGCTTAAGAATTCTAAGAAGCCCTGGTGATTTCTGAGCTGTACAGGAAAACACAAACAGCATCCCCAAGGTCCAGATGAAGGCAGCTTATCCAGTGTTACAAAGCAGGGCTGGGGTACAGCTAGACCTCCAGTCCCTAGCAGCCCAGGCCTGACTTCCTTGGACATCTGGTGGTGGGATGACCAGCTTGGAGTAGATATGGTGCTGCCCTCAGCTCCTTTGCTGAGTTCAGCTGGAGGCCACCACCCCTCTCTGTGCCCACTTCCTGCCCCTACTCATCCCGGGGCAGCAGGGGATTAACAAAGATGGGGACTCCTTGGAAGAAAGGCCACAGAGGGGATTACTCTGGCACCTCCGTCCCTGCATTCATGAGTCCCTTGCTTTGGGCTGGGGATTTACGGGTTCAGTGACTTTTCCCAATCCAACCAGCAGGGGGAGCTCCAGGGTCTGTGACATTTAGGGGACTCCGAGAAAGACTCCTGAGAGGTCACACAGGCCATCTCCCTGCAGCCAGGTAAGCAATATTTAAACCGTCAGTTGGGAATTTCATTGTATAAAACCTCACCAATGCATCTGTAGTCCCAGCTGCTCAGGAGGCTGAGGTGGGGCAATCACTTGAGCCCAGGAGTTCGAGGCTGTTGTGCACCAAGATTGCACCTGTGAATAGCCACTGCACTCCAGCCTGGACAACATAGCGAGACCCCCATCTCAAAAAAAATTTTTTTTAATGCTTGGCAAGAAAGAAAACTCCAAATCTGTCTTCTACTGTTTAAGTAGCCTGCTGCAACTGAATAACAATAGCCAGCAATAATAGTAACTGCAGTGCTTTGTACAGATGATGTGGCAGCCACTCTACCAGGCACTTCACTCGCATCTGTAGTTATGATGGGCCCATTATTCAGATGAGTTAACAGAGACTCAGAGAGGCTGAGTAACTTGCCCACAGTCACACAACTTCTAAGTGTGTAGCCAGAACTCAAACTCAGATCCTTTCACATAAAAATTTGCCACTAACAGTTTTGCCTTGGGGCTCTAACATCAGTTTGGTCTCTTAATTTGCTGAGTAACCTCCAATGAGTTCTTTTTCCCCCTGGGAATCTGCTGTCCTTTTCTGCGAGATGAAGGGGCTCAAGTGAATGACTTCTAAGGCCCCTCGGGCTCGAACATTCTCTGAGCTAAGATTTGAGGAGCGACTGTCCCCAGGTTAGATCTCCCTTGGTTTGTCTGGGATGACTTGAATGATGCAAGGCATTCCTGGAGTTCCAAGAAGCCTGGTGCCTCCTCCTGGCCTGCAGAGATGGAGCTGTAGTGCCTAGGAGAAGGGAGGGCTGGTTGTCTTTAGGAATCCTCAGGGACAGCCAATGAGAGGGTGGGAGGGCCTTCAGGGATGGGAGTGGGTGCTGCAAGGGAGAGGAAGGTCTGGAAGCAGGAGGTGAGCAGAGAGGCTCTCGGCAGGCAGTCTCCCAGGCTCCAGGACTGGGGCCCACACCGCAGGCTTGGGCATTGCCCATGGGGAGAGCTCCCAGACAGGGACCTGAATGACCACCAGGCACCCAGGGCTAGAGCGGGGAAACTCAAAACAAGTCCCCTGACCTCTTGGACTGGGGATGCCAGTGGCTCTGATTTGCCATAACCAGGCTTTTGCAGGCAGCTGGCTTTTGTCTAGCCTGGCACACGCCCTCTCTGTCCCATACCTGTGGCTGCAGTCCTGTTCATGCCACAAATGGCCCTGCCCAGCCCACTCTGGACTCTGTGGTGGGGAAAGGGGAGGGATCCTGCCAGGCTGCCAGCTGTAACTCTGGGGCCCATGGCCCTCAGCAGCTTGTTCCCAGAGGATGCCTCAATTTCCCCATCCTGGTACCAGCTCAGTGGTAGCTGGGAACTCACACTGTTGCCCGCAATGCCAGGCCGAGAATCTCCTTTCTTGGGGAAGTGCTCAGCAGCCAAGGGCACAGCACCAGCCCCGAGAAGGACTCCGTGTCAGCTCCTCCAGAAGCAAGGGGGAAGCCATCTAGAGAGGGACTTCTAGGGCCCCTCCTGTTCTGCTGCTTCCAAGCCTGATCACTGGGAGAGTAACAGCAATTTAACTGTATTCATCATCCCAGCTTGAGCCTAGGCCTCTTGATAGGCCCCGCCACTCAGATTCTTGCCTGTGCCCAGCTCTCGTCTATTCCCCACGGTCCAAAGCCATTTTTATGGTGGATGGAAATTATCCCACAGCGGGCAAGCATCTGCGCGTTTCTGGGCCCTGGTGTGTGCAAACAGTGTGGTGGAGGGGCAGCACATGTGTGGGTGCCAGGCTGCATGGAAGGTGCAGGCGAATCTGCACAAAAAGCAAATCCTGGGCTTGCACGTCCCCTTGACCTCCGAGGTCAGTTTTACAAACAGCAGCACACAGCTCCTCCCAGGCAACTAACACTTAATCAGGGGAGAAGGAAAGAATGTGAGTGTCACCTGCAGTGACCTCCCCACAGCCACTGGGCCAGGGGCAAACAAGAAGTTCGCATTTCCTGGGTCTTGAGGCCTCTCTCTGCATCTTGGCCAAGTCTGGGGGCACCCCATCTTTCAAAACTGGATTCTCGACCCAGTCCAGATCCAGAGCCTTGGATCTAGAGCCTGTGACCTGCCAAGGAGAGCCCCCAGCGCTGCTGGCAGCCCCCTCGACAGCTATGTGGGTCAGGAGTGGATGCTGGGCGTCAGGCAGATGGGACCTGGAGGGTCGAGAGGGACTATCGTGTTTTTTTGCTCTTGGCATAAGCTTTGTCAACAGAATCTAAGGGACAACAGGCCAGCTTATGGCCCTGCTGCCAGCTGATGGCTCCAGCTATGCCCTGAGGCAGCAGCTGGGAGCAGGGAGAGGGGGCAGGTAGGGGGAGGACCCTATTTAGAGTGTGGCTTGCCTGTTCCCCAGGATCTCCCAAACAGCTGGCACAAAGGGCATGCTGCGATGTTCTTGAGACCTGGAGATGTCTAGCCATGGGGAATGGTGGTCAGGGTACTGGACTGAGAGGTGGACAACCTGGTTTGGGTTTTTGCTCCACTGCTACTCATGGGCCGTGTGACTCTCAACAGAGTCAGCCATCAGCTGGGATAATTACCCTCTCCTGCCTTCTGCCCTTGACTCACTCGTCTTGGAATTCCCAGAGGCCAGCAATGTGCTTGGCACAGAGGGATGATGTGGAATGTCACCACTCTGCGGAGTAGAGCCAGGATGCCTGAACTCCCTTGGGCCCTGCATGTTGGATGGTGTCAGGACACAGCTGGATGAACACCTCTGTCCTGTGTCCCAGAGAGCAAGAGGTGCTCTGCACTAAGAATGTCTCAAGGAGGTTACCCGAGCAGGCTATGGAGTCAGGCTCCTGAGTGACCATGGAAAGTCACTGAATTGCTCCTGTGCCTCAGTTTTCTCATCTGCAAAATGGGCATCTTAACAATACTTATGACATAGGGCTGTTTGAGGTTTAAAGTCTCTTCAAGTGCTCAGCACGGTGCCAGGGACACAGCACAAAGCCTCAGTAATGCCAGCCTCATTTCTATCATGACTGTTGCCACTATAATTATTATAGATCCTCGAGTGTGTGCCACTGGGTCAATGTCCCATTGGAATACCCCAGCACTCTCTCCCAGGGTGGGAAGAGGCAGCTGGGACGGCCGGGGCCCCAGCGTGGAGACTCACTGTGGCGTTGACCGTGAGCTGGTAGGCCTGTGTGGTCTCGTAGTCCAGCTCCCGGATCACTGTGACGATACCGCGGGCGCTGTCAATGGCGAAGAATTGGGAGGGGGGCTGGAAGGAGTAGAGGACGCTGCCGCCTGCCCCCAAGTCGGGGTCTGTGGCATTCACGATGAAGATGGGCGTCCCCACCGGTGTATTCTGGGGATGAGAGCAAAGCAAGTACAAGGGTGAGCCAGCACGGAGCAGCTACACCATCAGGGCTGAGTCCCCCAAAGCCCGTTCTCTACATCCCTCAGCCAACCAGACCCGAGGCCTTGTCATTTTCATTCTAGGAGGGGCCCCAAAATGTAAAATGCAGTATCTTTTTTGTTCTTGTTCTTCATTTTTTGATGGCCTCCTGGTGGCTGTAAAGAGCACCAGTTCCAAAGATGATTTGCTTAACCTAGAGTTCTGGATGAGGGGTCTTACGGTCCCCAAACCTGTTTCTTGGTGGTTTCGCTTCCTCTGTCAAATGCTCCTTGGTTGCCCAAGCTGCAGGCTTCCTTTTTGGGGACCAGCCTCAAGCCTCCCTCCTGGCAGCCCTTCACAGACAGACCATGCACTTAACACAGGGGTGCTCTTTATGGGGCCCCTGGTCAGGCTGGAAAGGGCCTCCAGAGAACAATGCCATGGGGCTGCTGAGGGTTCTTCCTGGGTTTGTGGATTTGCCCCCATCAGCAGACAAGTGTCAACCTGAATGGGCAGGCTCATGTCCTGCCTGTTCCAACCACTCTGTCCACTGGGGACAGGAGGCAGATGCAGGGCGCCCCTCTCCTCCTCACCATCCATGACTCCCCAGTGCCCTTTGCATAGAACACAGGCCCTTGTGGTCCATTCCTGTCTCCCCCTTCACATTTTATTTCCTGGAAGCATGGAGCTATTTGTACTTCTTGAACCTAGCAGGCTCCCTCACACCTCAGGCCGTCTGAATGTGCTTTTCCTTTGCTAGGTTTGCCCATCCTAATTCAGCTGCTTGGAAGATGCTCATTCCCTCCAAAACAGAATCAAGTCTGCAAGGGGGCAAAGCAGACAAATGCCAGAGTTTCAGGGATGGACAGACCATTTGTTGGAATCCCAGCCTTGCTGTGTGTCTTTGGGTTAATTACATAATCTCTCTGATGCTTAATCCCTTCACTGTACACTGAAGCTAATCACATCTCATAGGGTTAGTGTGAAGAATACGTAAGCTCATGAGTGTAAACATTCCAGCACATAAGTGCTGAGAAGACAGTAGTTGCGATTTTAATTTCTGGAAACCTAGAGGGGCACAGACAAGGGCACCTTCAAGAGTGGGGCAGGGAGGTGTCAAGAAGCACCGATATTAACAGTATCATCCAGGGCATTCCCTGTCTACCCACTCGCCTGGCCCCATGATCCACCCAGTTCTGCCTTTCCCCAATCCCCGGGCTCTCAATGGATTGCATCTCCAGGCTCTCTTGCTGGCTGGCTTCCAGTTGGATTCCGCCAATGGGAAGTTCTGGTAGGAGCTCCCAGAGCAGGAAGAGAAAGAGTTTGGGGTCTTACTTCCTCTACCCCCTCCAGCTCTACCCCAGCAGGCTCTCCTCCCTGGCCCCAACTCTCAGTGGGCTCTGATAATGCTATTTTCCTCTCCTTTCCCTTCAGCCCTAGGGGTAGAACTTTCCCCTATTGCTAAGCCCTGGGTACCTTAGCATCCCTTATGTCCACCACCCCTCCCCCACCTTAAGGAGATCTTTCTGAGGTTCTCAGCTAACCCACAGTTCTCTGTCCTGCCCTCTCTCTAGATCACACAGAAGTGCCAGAGCCAGCCCCGTGAATCCAGAACGAAACACTTCATGGGGGCCCGTGGTTCCTGCCACAAGAAAGGAGGGCCACATTCTGATTTCAGAGCTGCCAGCCCCCTGTGTGAAAGTCTGCTTTTGTACTTCATATGTATCTATATCTAGCCATGAATAATATAAGATACTGTTTTGTGGGTATTTGTAAATAAATGGTTTTCATATACAATAGATCACTCTGAAGCTTGCTTTTTAATTCAGCATTATGCTTTTATGTTTATTTGATTCAGTAATCAAAAATCTTCCAACAAAGAAAAGCACAGGACTCAACAGCTTCACTGGTGAATTCTACCAATTATTTAACAACAACAACAACAACAACAACAACAACAGAAAACAGGGTGGCCAGCCCTCACTTCAGAGCACTCGGCCAGTCTACTTAAACCACTCTGTATGAAGCTGGCGCCCAGAGCAGAGGGACAGCTCCCGTGAGATGTCAGCTCTCCAGCTCCCTGCCTCAGGGAGGCGAGGACATTTGACTGTCCATACCGCATGGTCCTGAGGGGAAGCCTCTCTGATCCTTCTGCATCTGATCAGAGGATTTAAGAGCAAGATCCAGGAAATGGTGGAAAACGGGAAAAAGAAGTGATGGTCTCCACGTCTGACCTTCTTGGATTATGTTTCATGCCCTATGGTGAAAACCCATTTAATTTCTGCATAACTTAGAGAAGGTTTTAAATGGGCCTGGCAAGGAGCCATTCATATACTTAGAAGGGACAAACTGTTGGAGAGAAAAGAATGCTGACTTCCTGCATTTCAGGTCCTGGGCACCATGCTCTATCAGGGAATTAGATGCGGGGAAGGAGGGGCGCTCATCAGAACATACATTGGGGGCTTGTCCGAGCACCCAGCTGCTGTTCCATGGAAATGCACGGACGTGCACACAGATCTGCAGACTCAATGCAAGCAGATTTGCTTTATGGGGCCAGGTGCATCTGGGTTTCCAGGTAGGCTACAGGGAGTAACACTTGGTGGCTCAGAGCATGAATTCTGAGTTAGACTCCCTAACTTTGAGTCTGGAACTTTCCCCTGGGAGATTGCAGACATCTCATTGTTAAACCTCTTTTTGGCCTCAGTTTCCTCATCTGTAGAATGGAGTTATTAGCAGCTCCTACCCAGGAGTTCGAGACCAGGCTGGCCAACATGGTGAAACCCCGTCTCTGCTAAAAATACAAAAATTAGCTGGGCATGGTGGTGCGCGCCTGTGATCCCAGCTACTGGGGAGGCTGAGGCAGGAGAACGGCTTGAACCCAGGAGGTGGAGGTTGCAGTGAGCCAAGATCATGCTACTGCACTCCAGCCTGGGTGACAGAGCAAGACTCCATCTCAAAAAAAAAAAAGAAAAAGAAAAAAGGAAAAAAAAGTATTATAAGAGATAAGACATGAAAAAAAGAGAGTCTCCTTGGGCCAGACACACAGCAACATTGAGCAATACTTGATAAATGGTTATTGCACTTATTACTGTAGTAATAAAATATCATTACAGGCAGGGTGAGATGAGCCCCACATAAAGGGGGAAGTATTAGAAATAGTGTAAACAGTTAATGAATCTCTTCACCATGAACTTGGGACAAATGGGCACCTTAAAATTCAGAAAGAGAACATCTCTGCTGATTGGATCCTGGCTGCTGAAGACAAGATGAGGACGGAAGAGCCCCAGAAGACCTTCCACAATGGGCCTGAGAGCCTGTGAGGGGAGGGGTGGGATCTGAGGCAGGGGTGAGGGGGGCACCTGGGGGCCTGGGAGGCTCCTAAATGAGGAAGCAGTCCTGACCATACACCACCCTGGATGGCTGGAATGCAGGAGCTGGAAGAAACCTTGGGGTCATCCAGTCCAGCCTCCCCATTTCCTAGGGTGGACTACAGATGTGAAAATGAGCCCAGAGAGGGGACTTGCCTTGCTCCAGGCCTCATAAGTGGATCATGGCAGAGTCCAAGAGTGGAAATCGGGTGCCTTGACTCATACAGAGTGCTCTTTCCACCCCACCCAAAGAGATGCCAACCGCTGCCTCCCCGCCCACCCTCCTTCCAAGAACAGCTGCTCCTCATGACCACAGCTCTGCTCTAGGTGATGGGTCTAGGCACTCATGTTTGTTCCAAGTGACTTCAGACCCAGGCCATGCCAATCACGTGGGGCCTGAGAAATTAAATCAATTTTCTCTGAGAATCTGAAAGAAAGATCTTGTTATCTGGCTGGAGTGGGCACCATGACAGGCCAAAAGCCACACAAAAGCCACAGTTACAGGGTGGCAGAGATGCCACGGGCAGTCAGAGGAAGCCCACCTGCAGTGAGCAGAGCAAAGCACAGTACACGAGAAAAAATGGAGATGAGGGCCTCCAAAAGCCTCCCACCCTGGCCATCCCAGGCCCCGCTGACTGTCTCCTGCCCATGACTGCGGTGCTGGGACCCGCCTGTGCCGTCCTTTCTATGGGCACTCCACTTGCTCACGCTGGGTCTCAGCTCCTTGCTCCTGCCCCTAGAACATGCCCAGCCACAGGCAGGGCCTCCTCATTTCCATGGCTCTGCCCCAGGCTCACCCGGACCCTCTGCTGATGGGACTCTACCTCTTTAGCGCCCACAGCAAGCAAAGTGCCAGGCCACCACTCCTGGACTGCTAATGAGGGCACAGTGCCTGCCACCTGAGGCTGGAGGTTACAATGGGGAGAAGAATCAAGGAGCCTGGGTAAATGCCGGCTCCCTCTTCTTTTTAACTGTCTCCAGACACTCCTATTAACGTGCAAATCCAGGTTGCAGGCAATCATCAGCATGCACGTGGGGAGGTGGCCGGATGGGCAAGGGATGGCTTGATATGGACTTCACACAGTCAGCCAGGACAGGCTTTGAAGAGAGAGGCTCGGCAGGGCCAGACTTTGCCATCTGAGGACAAGGAGAATGAGTGGAAGGTGTCGCTCTGGTGTCTGGGGGTGGGGCTCGGGGTGTCTGGGGTGGGGCTCGGGGTGTCTGGGGTTGGGGACTGCACGGGCTGGAGTTGTAGAAGCAGCACCAAGAGGCCTGTTTCAGCTGGGTGTTGGGCCCCTCCTTTCCAGGGCAGCTTCTCCCCACACCTCCATTGTGGACACTGGCCCTGGGTCCACCTTCTTGCTGGAAGGGAGCAGCCGTGGTCTTTGGAAGAAAGACCCCATGGGACATGATCACTTCTGCTTCTGAGGGAGGCCTCTTGACCCACTTCTCTGCCCCATCCCTGCTTCCCTCCTCCTCTCCCTCATGGTACCCCCCTGCCCAGTCCCACCTACTCCCTTACGTTTTCTGGGCCATTTCAATGGAAGTCTCCCCAAATGTACACCCATGCCTTCAGGGGACCAGGGAGCATGTCTAGGCATTATCCCCTTCAAAATTCTTGCACCTGCCAGGTTTTCTCTCTCGCCAAGTGACCCACGCCATGCAGGTCACAGGCAGGGCAGGTCTTGCCTCTTCCAGTTCCCATTTAAGCTCCATATCACTTCTGATGGACCTGCTGTAAATGGGCCACCCTGTGCAATTCAGAGACAAATACATCTTTTTGCTACTCCTGGGGTGACAAGGGAATAGACTCTGCGAAAGTTCTGCCGTGCAAAGGATCTTGTTCGTTAATAATAATGATAAATAGCTCACTTCTCACATGCAGTGTGAGTTACATTACACTCCAGGCCTCTCCAGAGGTGGCTCGGGTGCTCACTGCAACGGGGTGAGGGAGGGTGTGCAGCGAGGGAGAAAAGGCCAGAGGGAGACGGGCAGAGAGGCAGGAAGGAGGAACCAGACAGAGAGAGCACTAAAGAAAGGGAGGCAGGGAGCAGGGGCAAGGAGAAGGAAGAGCACAGGAACACAGAGGAAAATGCGGTGAGAACAGTGAGAGGGGCAGGACTGAGGGCCAGAGTGAAAACGGGATAAAGTGGAAAGATAATTTGCAAGAGAAAAGGGAGGAAAGGAAACCTGGGGAGAAAGGAACTAACTGAAACAGGAAAAAAAAGAGACATTCTAGAGGAAAACTTATGAACAGAGGAAAAGATGTACAAAAATTAAGCAGCAAGAGAAAGGAAGATAGGAGAGAGAGAGAAAAGAAGGATGCCACACCCTCTCACCTTTGGGGCGCATCTGCTCCCTTCACCCCCTTTAAGATTTATGCTGTACCCTTGACCAAACTTTGGCAAAAAGCCCTACCATTTCCACCATAGGTGCCATCTCTAAAGGCGTTATTAATATTTATGGAATGCTTGCTAGATGCTGCTACGGTCTTTAATATCTTATTACAGAGCCTGTTATAAAATGCATTAGTAATAAATTCCTGACAGATGGAGTCCTGACAAGGTGCAGGCTTCTCGGTAGACCAGAGCTGGTAACAGCCTCCTGTGCTGCTCAGAGGCTGGGCAGCTGTCTGCTGGGGCTGGGGTGGGGAGGGGAGAGGGGCTAGTGGGATTCCACCCTCCCGTCCTCTGCCCTCAGTTGCATTTTTACACACCTCCGCTCCCTGCTTCCTTTTCCCAGATGGGGAAAATGGAAGGTCAGAGAAATGAAGCCACTTGTCCAAGGTCACACAGATTGTAAGTGGTGGAATCAGGATTCAAAGTCGGGTCACCTTTCTGTGCCCAGACCTCAGGATTCCAGAGATAAGGGTGGAGAGTGGGCTCAGGGCCCCTCCTCAAGTGGGACTTCCTGGTCTGGAAGGGCTGGGGATGAGGGTGGCAGCTGAAGAGGCCTCTAGGTAAGAGAACAGAGGATTGGTGGGGAGCTTTAGCCAAAAAAGAGCTTCGGAAGGAAGGAGGGTACTTCAAAATTGCACACTTTCACTGAGAATAAAAAAATGGGCTCCCATTGGAACAAGAAGAATTCAAGTCAGAGGCAAGGAACTTTCTGAACATGGGCTCCTGGAGCAGAGGAGAAACACCTGCACTTCGGTTTCTGTTGGACGCTAAAGCAGGCGCCTCTCCTACTGGGATGCTTTGGGAGGATGTCACTTCCAAATGTGGGGGTTTGTGGCATTCCAGCTTATGGGGGAGCAGTGATGGAGGAGAAATGGGGTCTATGGGAGAGGTGGGCTACGTTTCTTTCTCAAATAGGCAAGAAGGCATTGAGCGCAGGAGGACAAGGTCCAGACAGAGCACAGTACAGGGGAGAGAAGCAGGAGGGGCGAGTGCCCACAGGGCATCAACACATATCTCAGGGAGCCCCATTCTGGTCAGGGAGGGGCACGTGTGTGCATAAACCCATGTGTACCTGTACTCCAGCATCTCTTTCTGGAGGAATCAGGGAGCGATAATTTGACGACATCTCTTCTTTCTACCAGTATCTGCTCTCTTGGGTGAAATGTACTGGATCTAAAAAGTGCCAGGTATGCTCTGAAAGCCGGGGTGGGCTGCCAGCTCTGTGGGCTGGGCCCTAAGTCGCTCACACCCTGACATGGCTTGAGGACATCTCTCTGGGCCTAGGCTGGTCTCCCCAGCTATTCTGGTCTCCTCCAGAGCCAGTTCAGCACCCTCCCATCTCCAAGTCCCTCCTCAGAGTCCCTCCTTCGCAGCTTCCAGCTGTGTACTGGCTTTTTGGAATCCCTGGAAGACACTCATCAAAGTGCTTACCGAATGGCCCTCCTGACCTGCTGCAGCCATACGAGACCTCCCCCTCTTTCCCAGTTCCCACTCTTCACCCTCCTCTTCCTTTTTGCTATTTGCCTTGGACACCTCTTTAGTCCTGGCACTGTCACTTGTGCATAGAAGGCATTCAATAAATGTTTTAAAAGAATCAGGATTTTGTGGTAAACATGGCAGATTGAACACATCCATTTATTTCTGTTTTTGTCCCAGCCCCTCACCAAAATGACAATAAAGGAATTAAAAATGCATACATCCACAAGGGCAAAAAGAACAGGCGAGGTGACAACAGCAGATGAGAGATGTCAACAAAATTCTGGAAACTGGAAACAGATGGGCCAGTTATAACTGCCTTAGGAGACGGGTGAGCTGAAGCTCAGGCCTGCGTCTCAGAACACTGGAAAAGCTCAGGACCCGGAGACACCAGGTGATGATGAGTGGGAGGGAATGGGGTGGGGCTGAACAGGTTTAAAAAGAGTGGTTAGACTCCCAGATCCCTTCCCCAACTCTTGCAGAAAATGTGACATTTACTTTCTAGAGGGTCTGAGTTAGTTGGGCTCTGGACTTATGGATGGAAGCTGAACCAGGCACTGAAAACAGGGAGGTTAGGAGGAAATCTGTACCTTCCCCACCAATCCCATCCCTCGTCAGGTCTCTTTAGCCATTCAGCCTCCTGAAGGCTCCAGGCAGTAAAAAGGAAAACTGGTGCAAAAGAAAACACGAACATTGACATGTTGCAGATCCCTCAAAAGAACAGCCAGGTCCTCCTCCAATCATCCCATAATGGAGCCACTGGCTAACAAGCAGTCCCAACCATGCCCTGCTCCACACATACACAGCAAGCTTCCAGGCAGCTACACGTGAACTCACTTGTATATATGAAGAGACAACTAAGGATCCCTAAACATTTGAGAAGAGCCTCTAACGTGAAAGACAGAGTGGGAAAAAACAGTAAAAAGGAACAACAAGAATAAGCATCTTTAATATCTTCAGAGAGACAAGATACAACATCTTTGGAAAAAGAATATTCCAAGAAGAAAAAAGGCCCAGTAGAAATTTAAAAACTCAAGAGAAGAGTTGGAAGATAAAGAAATTTCCCCAAAAGTAGAAACAAATTCAAAGGGATGAAATGGGAGAGAAAAGTAAGAAAATTAGAGGAGCAGTTCAGAAGATCCAACATTCCAACTAATAGGAATTCCAGAGGAAAAAAAAATACAGGCCAGGCATGGTGGCTCATGCCTGTAATCCCAGCACTTTGGGAGGCCAAGGCAGGTGACTCACCTGAGGTCAGGAGTTCGAGACCAGCCTGGCCAACATGGCGAAACCCCCGTCTCTACTAAAAATACAAAAAATTAGCTGGTCATGGTAGTGGGTGCCCATAATCCCAGCTACTTGGGAGGCTGAGGCAGGAGAAACGCTTGAACCCAGGAGGCAGACGTTGCAGTGAGCCAAGACCACATCATTACACACCAGCCTGGGTGACAGAGTAAGACTCTGTCTCAAAAATAAATAAATAAATAAATAAATAAATAAATAAATAAATAAGTTAAAAAAACAAAAACAAAAACAGAGTAAGTGAAGAGGAAGAAATCATCCAAAAGTAACGTAAGAAAATCTCCCAGATCTGAAGGACATGTTTCCAGATTGAAAGAGACCAGTATGTGTTCAGAAGAAAGACTCATACTGAGGCATAAAACCATGAAGTTTCAAAAACATTGATTATTTTAAAAAAATCCTGAGACTTTCAGAGAGAAAACAAAAGGTCATATACAAAGGATCAAGAGTCAAAGTGGTACCAAAGTTCATAACAGTGACACTATAGGCTGAAACACTAAGGAAGAAAATAAGCTCACATTATAAAGAACACTATTTCCATTCCAGAATTCTATACATAGCCAAACTACCAACAAACAAAAGCATAGCATGAACACATTGTTCAGACGAAGTGAAAAAAAATTCCCATGAACACTTTTTTCTGAAAATTACTGAAGAGTGTTCTTCAAGAAACTGTAAACCAAGAAACAGGAAAATATGACATTCATGAAAAGGGATCCAATAGAGGAGAAAGATAACAGATTTCTCAGAGTGACCCTCTTTTCCTCCCCAATACCCACCCCACATCAAGCCTCCAGAACACCACACAAGTCAGAGCACAGCTGGTCCAGGTTGAAACAGGAGGGTGGACACTCCAGGGAGAATGTTGTTAAGAAAAATGAAAATCAAATTTTAAAAACTCAATATACTTTGAATATGCTGAGAGGCTCCCTACATCAAGCATTAAGGAACACTAAGAAACAAACAAAAAAAGAAGTGATTATTAATTCTAGGGAAAATAAAAGAGGAAATATAATTACAGTATCTTATGTGGCTCAGCTGTGAATAACATTCACATAATCATAATACTGTGTACACTAAATGCTGTTTTAGCTAAAAAGAGAAATATAATTATGTTTGGAGGATGGATAGTGAATGTTAAGAGAAGGGTGTTTATGTAGGGTGTATATATGTTAAGAGTAGGACATAGTGAAAGTTATGAGTAGGATGTTTGTGTAGGGTGTATGTATGTTAAGAGTAGGGTGTAGTGAATGTTAAGAGTAGGGTGCATGCTCCAGTGTGTGTGTATAGCAAAGATAAGGTAGAAGATGGTGTAAAAGTGAAATTCTCATCCTTCATAGGTGGAAATCAATAGATAATATTCAAAACTAAAACAATGTATAAGCATGTGATTTAGAAATAAGAAAGTAAATATCAGAAATTGAATGAGGTTCTCTCAGGGTGGGAAGCAGGAGTGGTAAAGAATGAATCAGGGTCCGCTGTTTTTATTATAAGCTGAGCTGTATTATTTGACTTTTAAATTCACACGTATATTACTTTGATAAAGGTTAATATCAAAATTAAAAACAGTTTTTCCCTACGGCTGCACCACCGAGTGGCCTCCTCCCTTTCTTTTCTTTTCTTTTTTTTTTTTTTTTGAGACCGAGTCTCGCTCTGTCACCCAGACTGGACTGCAATGGCACGAACCTCCGCCTCCCGGGTTCAAGCAATTCTCCTGCCTCAGCCTCCCCAGTAGCTGGGATTACAGGCTTGTGTCACCATGATCAGATGATTTTTGTATTTTTAGTAGAGACAGGGTTTTACCATGTTGGCCAGGCTGGTCTTGAACTCCTGACCTCAAGTAATATGCCCGCCTCGGCCTCCCAAAGTGCTGGGATTACAGGCGTGAGCCATGGTGCCCAGCTGCCTCCTCCCTTTCAACTCTGCCCCCTGCAATGGATCCTGAAAGTCCCTGCCTTAAAGCACTCATCCAGCATCTCATTTTCCCCCAAATCACCATCATCTGCTCCAAGATAAAGTCTCCCAGGCCTTGACCATCATGATAGTCTCAACAAACTTTCTCTCTTTAAACTCTTCTTTCACTACTGCTCCACTGAGGTCCTCGATTTCAGTTCGGCTATTCTACGTGCCAGCCCCAAAGTGTGGTCCCCTTCCAGGCCTGTGCTCATGGTGCCTCTGTCTTTTCGACCTGTCTTCCTTTGGATATTTCCCCTAGAGAGCAGAGGTCAGACGTCCCCACCCAATGACTGACACTCCCTCCCTTCTTAGAAGAGGCTGCTGGCTCCACCCAGGTTTCTAGCACACATGCCTGGGCCTGGGGCAAGACACCCTCTCCCTTACCCCATGCACACATGCTGGACATGCAGGGCTAGATGGAGTCTCATCAGAGGGACATCTGGGGCCTCTCTCCCTTCTTCTCAGGAGCTTGACTTTCAAGGCCAAGTGTGAAACCCAAGAATGAAATGGCCCCAGCTCCTTCCTATTCAGAGACTAAGGAGCTCCAAGGCAAGTTTCCTTACCCTTGACTCCAACTGAGTGAGCTTCCCGTAGAATGAATGACAGTAGAATTTGGAGATCCCCCAGTGCCACCTGCCATCACTGACAACATTCCAGGGCCGTCCCTGCACCTGCCTCCTCCAGGCTCCCCCTGCACCCTCTCACTTGCAGACCAGCAGGAGCAGAGGGAGAGAGCACGTGGCAGCAGAGGGTACCATGCATCAGGGATGGACGGCTGGCCCACATGCAAAGGATCAAGAGTCAAAGTGGCACCAAAGTTCATAACAGTGACACTATAGGCTGAAACACTAAGGAAGAAATAATTTCACATTATAAAGAATGCTATTTCCATTCCCAGCAGTTGGCTAAGGGCTGTGCGCAAAGAAAAAGGGAACAGGAAGGGCCGTGGTGACGGTGCAGCCCTAGTACCCACCCTGGCCCCAGCGCCCAGGACATCTGCTTTTAACACCAGGCAGCATGTACCAGGTACCACCCCCTTCCTCTTCCTCCATGAAAGGGGAGGAAACCAAGAATAAAGGTGTGAGTTGGGAAATCCAGTTCTTAGCTATGTTGAGTCATAATCTTATACCCCTCCCTGGCCAGAGTGATTGGTCTGATTGGCTGCTGGAAGCCTCATACCCTCGTGCCCTCAAGTAGGGACTTGGAAACAAGCTTCTGGAGACCAGGAAGGATCCGTGTGGTGCCTGTATTCCTCTCCATGCACACTGGCCTGATTAGGAAAGTCCCAGAAACAACTGTCCCAGACTCTGGATCACAGTCCAGCTGCTCTCCAATAACTTCCCACTTCCTTCTCTGTTGCTATGCGATGTCAACATAAACATCTGATGCCTCAGTGTTTCCATCCAGGAAATGGGTATAGTAATCCCTATACTATCTTCTATAGAGAGCTGGGGTGGAGATAAAATGAGTTAACTATGGAAACATATTTGGAAAAATCAAAGGCCAAAAAAAAAAAAAAAAAAAATTCTCACAACTTTCTGCAGAGGCAGAAAACTCCAAGAGAAAAATCCAGGGAATGCTACGATGTGATCTATAAGAAGAGTCCTGTCTAAAAAGCTAGCCTGCAGTCCAGAAGCTGGGCCATCACGGTTCCAGGGCACTGTCTCTGAACCCAGGGTTGCAGGGGCTGGAGGCATACAGTAACCTTGAGACTTGGTAGATTCTGAAAAGTGGTGACTGAGAGACGCAAGGAGTCTCCTGGAATTTTTTTTAAATAAGAAAAAGACTAGCACTTTGGGAGGCTGAGGTGGGAGGATTGCTAGAGCCCAGGAGTTGGAGACCAGCCTGGGCAACATAGTGAGACCGTCTCTCCAAAAAAAAAAAAAAAAAAAATTAGTCCAGTGTGGTGGTGTGCACCTGTGGTTCCAGCTACTTGGGACTCTAAGATGGGAAGAATGCTTGAGCCCAGGACATTGAGGCTGCAGTGAGCTGTGACTGCACTGCTGCATTCCAGCCTGGGCCACAGAGTGAGACCCTTTCTCAAAAAATGAAAAACAAAAATCCGACAAAACAAAAAAGAAAACCTGCCTCATGGAGTTATAGTGAGGCTTATGGGAGACAAAGCGTGTAAAGTGTTTAGTGCATAATAGGTGCTCAGTAAATCTTTGGCTCTATCATAATGCTATTACCTCATGGGGCTGTGTCAGGGTTAAGGTGGAAATGTGTATAGACAAGGGTCAGTAAACTGCAAAGTGCTTTGCAGATGTTACTTATGGTGGGAAGGTCTGGAAGGGGAGGGGAAGGTTCCAAAGGCTAGGTCCCTGCTTTGCCCTTAGCAGAGATAAAACTCCCAGGGAACCCTCTGGGGATCACATGTCCCCCACCTCCATCCCAAAGGGGACCACTCTGGGTGTGCAAAAGCCTCTAACACTGCCCTGAGCTCTTTGTACCCAGATCTATTGCTCACAAATGGGGCTCCATCTCCCAGCCCCTAAATTCATTCCTTTGCATGATGATGAATCATGTTAAACAAAATGAATATGCAAATCTCCTCAGGGCGGGCCTTACATCTATGGGAAGGGGTGCCTAACAAATGGATTCTGAATAAGAAGACAGCTCCAGCAACGCAGCTCTCCTGCTGTCTCTCCTCCCCTGCCCCTCGGACTCCTCCCACTCCTGTCCCTCTGTCCCCAGCCTGGGTGGGTGTGCATTCTGAAGGAGTGGGTGAAGGGGGCAGCAGAGGCCTGGGCAGGCATGAGTGTGGTGGGGTAGGCCTGGTGTGGTTTCTGTCTCTCCAGTCCTGAGGCTACTGCTGCCGGCCCTTCAGGCGGTGTGATCTGATAAGTGGAACCTGTCACTTGGTGCCCTGGGGTTTAAGGGCAGACAGAGCTGGGGAAGGTTCGAACCAAACTGGGCTGCAGAGGAGCTGAGGGGTGGTGAGGGCTGGGGGGTTTGGGGAGATTGCGGAGAGCTGGACCCAGGCAGGGAGAGGGCAGTTGCAGAGTCACTGGGCTCTGGGGACCTTGGAGGAATGGCTTAAGCTTCAATCGGTGAAGAAAGACCGAATGATCCTATTCCAATGTCTGTTCCAATGGTTCACACTCCTGGCTGCATATTAGAACCACCTGGGGAGCTTTTAAAACATAGCGTGCTGGCGCCCAGTCCCTGCCTCTGTATCTTTAAATTCTCATCAAGTTCTCATGTACAGCCAAGGTGGGGAAGCACTGCCCTAGCCCAGGAACCCTGTCTTACAGATGAAAAAGCTGAAGCTGGGAGTGGGGGGACTAGATGGTGGTCACACAGACGGTTCCTGTGGTAGAGTTCTGCCTGCAGGTGCCCATGTTAGTGCTGACTCCCTGACATCCCCTACCTTGTCCAAACATGGGTGCAAGGTGGCTTCCCAAACACACAGCATTCTTAACCTTGAGGGAAACAGCATGGAGTGGAAGAAAGAGCCCTGGATGGGGGACAGAAGACCCTGGACCAGGGTCCCGTGTGATCCTGGACAAGAATCAAAGCTTTTTGGCTTTCGGGTCCTTGTCCATCCAATGAGGGGGCAGAACCACATCACTCTGCACTCCCTTCCTGCTCAGTTGTGAGTCCTTTCTTAAATCCAAGGCGCTCTAGTTCCAAGCCAGCCCCTTTGCTCTGGGACCATCCTCAGAATATAGAAAGGCGGCATGTTCTGAAGCGAAAATCAATGAAAGCATTTCTCCCTCCCTTTTCTGTTTTTTTTTTCCAAGCCTCACTCTCCAGTGAGATATATGACACTCTCATGCAGATGAAGCACAGGTTAAAATGCCCCATGGCTGGCTATGGGTGCTTGCCATGTGCCAGGACTGTGGGGCACAGTCCCTGCATGTGGGCGACCAGTGAAGGAAGGACTTTCTGAGAGTCAAGGGCACCATGAGCCAGGACACCAGAGGCCTGGCCCCCTGTGGCCCTGTCCCTCCAGCTCTCATGTGGATCACTAGCTGGAAAGGATGGGAGGACACAGAGACATCAATGTGACAAACCCAGACACCTGTCTTGTTCCCCTCTTCCACCACTGTGTGAAAAGTACTGAAGCTCTCTGAGCCTCAGTTTTCTCATCTGTAAAATGGGGGCAATAACACCTTCCTCTTGCATCTGTGGGCCTAGCAGTAATGATTCTGAGACACTCAGCCTGAGGCCTGGCCCACAGTCATAGCGGTAGCAGTCACCATCACTGCAGGAAACTTCATTATTGCTAGGGGCAACTTCAGGTTCTTATACTTGGGCGGAGGCAGCCCGAGGAGGTCCACTCACCTGAGGAGCATTCCTTGAGAGGGGAGGGTGCCCTGCTATGTTGTCCTCAGGAGCTGTCCCAGGATGGGGTCCTGAGAGCTCTAAAGGCTGGATGATGGTGCCTCTGTCCCTGCTGGGGGAGGTGGGCCCCTCCACAGGGGTTGTGGGAGGAACAGGGCAGGGGTCCAATTCCTTGGTCTATTGCGCCTTGGAGACCAAGGCCCACTGGGCTCCACCACTGGCTTCAGGGACAGCTAGAGGTCCTGAAGGTCCTTGGAGTAGTCTTCTCATGGCACACAAAGACCTTGAGAAGACCACCAGGCTGACCCTAAGAAAAGAGGGAAACCAGAATCCTGGGTGCACTCTGCTGGAAGGCTTTCCTAGGACAGCCATGGTCTCATCTGTTAAGATCAGGCTTGACCAAGAAACAAACTAGCCTTCTCTTCCCTACCAGAACCTCAGGAAGGTACCTTCTGGGTAACTGAAGTGGATAACCAACCGATCAGGAAGTTCCAAGGGCCTTCCAAGCCCCTTCTGGAATGAAGAATGCGGAGACTCGATTTCTACCTAGAAACAGAGTCCCACCCCTCCCTCCTTCTCCTCCTGGCCCCGGGGTGCCCAGTGAAGGGCCCAACAGCTCCTAGGACACCCTGACCTTCCCCCAGGAAGTGGGAGAGACCAGGGGTAGGAATTGCAAATGATGTTCATTAAGCAGAGTGCTAATACCATGAATTATAAATGAAACCCAGATGAAGAGGACCCTGGCAGCCTTACCTCTGTTTGATATTAATTGGGCGACACTTTGTTTTAATGGTACATTAATTAATGTGGAATTTCGACGGAAGTCCTCGTGACACTCACATTAATACAAATGAATTCATTACTGTCGGTGTTATTACAAGAAATGACAAATAAATCTGTAACAGTGGGACCCTTCAAATAATAATCACGAATCATTAAGTTTGCCGCTCGTTTGTACTGTAGCTTGCAAATATGTGTATATGTTTTCTGCTGCGAGGGAGCCTTGCCTTTTGGCTAGGGGAGGCAGCCGGTGGGGGCTGGCTCTGGTGGTGGAGGGGAAGCCTTTTCCAGACTTTTCTACAGCTGCTTTTCCTTCCCTCCTCCACCCACCCCAGGACACTCCTCTTGCTCTTCCCAGAGCTTCCCCCAGGCTTAGCAAGCCCCATGTCAGCAGCATAATTGATGCTGCCACCACACCTGCAAATCCAGCATGCCTGGTGTACACTCACTGGCCTTGAGGATGGGACGGTGGGGGAAGGAGTAACAGCACTGGGGCCCTGGGGTGGACTTGGGCCTGAAGCAGCTGTTCATTCTCAACACGTTTCCCACAGGCAGCCTTGTCTTTTTTCTTTCTCTTTTTCTTTTCCTTTTCTTTCTTTCTTTTTTTTTTTTTTTTTTTTGAGACAGGGTCTCACTCTGTTGCCCAGGGTAAAGTGCAGTGGCACGATCACAGCTTACCATAGCCTGAAATTCCTGGGCTTAAGTAATCCTCCCATGTGTCAGTCTCCCAAGTAGCTGGGACTATGGGTGCACACTACTACATCTAGCTCATTTATGTTTATTTTAATTTTACAGAGATGGGCTCTTGATATGTTGCCCAGGCTGGTCTCAAACTCTTGGCCTCAAGTGATCCCCCACTCCTCAGCCTCTCAAGTCACTGGAATAGTCAGTCTGGTCTTAATGTGTCACCCCAAACCTCAGAACATCTTGTGGGAGAATTCATATGTCCCATTACCAACACTGTACTAGAAGTTTTATGTACTTTCTCCTCTTCAGCCCTCACAACAGTCCCTGAGGCTTTATCCCTATTGTAAAGGAGGAGAAACAGGTGTAGAGAGCTCAAGGCCTTATTCCTAGCTCCTAAGAGGAGGGGCCAGGCTTGGGACTCGGCTCTGCCTTAATCTAAAGCTCCCAATACCCTGTTTCCAAAGAGAAGCTTCCATCTGCGGGAAGCCCGTTAATATCCTGGTGGAGGCAGGGATAGCTAGATAAACCCAGCAGGCTGGTCCCAACTCTCCACCCTGCTCTGTGCTTCAAGGTCTGTGGGACCTTGTAGTCCCACAAGGTCAAGAAAGGAACCTCCCCGACCCCGCCCCACAAGCTGGGTCTGCAGCTGCCTTCCTGATCATCTCTCACGCCCTCCAGTGCCTTGAAGTTGCAGTCAAGACCATTTTTGCTTCTCTGGGGCAATAAGTGAGGCCCCAAGAAACTACCCTGGAGGAAAGTGTAAAACTCGCCTGAGTGACCCAGGTGGATTTTGATCTGAAAATGGCCCGCAGGCCGCCTCTCCTCTGTTCTGCACTCAGGGCAGGCAGTGCCAGTCAAACACAGTGCTCTTCCCAGACTCAGCCTTGGGATTCTCTACCCAACCTGCTGATAAGCAGCTTCCATCGAAGGCCTGGAGTTGGCACATGATTTGAATTGCTGCTTGTTACCCCTGTTTAGAGCATCTTTCCCTGGAGGACTTTAAGATAGAGCCCAGTCTCCTCTGACAGGGATGCCCCAGAGCATTTCAGCTCAGTGGTCAAGAGATCCAGTAGATGACCCCTCTCTGGAGTCCCTCCAACCCCACAGGCTGGGACTCTATGCATCAGTGCCCCGTCCCCTCCTACACGGGCTAATCGGTCAGTCTTATCATTCATTTACAACAGCTTTCTGACCTTTGGCAAACAGGTGAAACAATATGGAAGCCAAATCCAGTTCTTTCCAGCCCTGAATGTCCACTAATGGGACCAACTCTGTGGGCCCTGCCCAGTGACCTGCCGTCTGCTCTGGCCCAAGGAGCCCCAGCTCTTGGAGATGAATGCCTTTTAGCTGTTGGCTGCTGTTTCAGGGGCCAGATCCTGGCTGATCAGCAGTGGGCCATAACCACATTTGGGTGTCTGGGGGCTCTGGCCCCTCCCCTGCTTATGCTCTGCCTCATTCACACTGGTGCTGAATGAACCAATTAATCACCTAACACTGTTAACTGTACCAATTACGCTTGCTCTTGAAACTTGTGGAACAATTATTTACTGTCTCTGCCTCATGAGCTATCGGTTATGGTGATTGCAGGCAGGAAGTCCTTTCTCTTGAACCAAGATAGAGGCCTAGTCAGGCTCAGAGCTGGTTTTTCAAGAACTCTCTGGAAGCCTTCGCCTAAGTATGGCAAAGCCAGTGGCTTCTTCATGGGGACAGGCTTTGCAGTCTAATAAAGGAGGCAGCTCAACACTGATCTTAAATGAAGTCTTTATTATACCAAAGTTGTTCCCCTAAAAGATAAAATGACAACCACTAAGTACTATGCTGAGGACTGTACTACTTCCTTCTTCCCTCTGTCTCTGTGTGTACACAGTGCCCCCCTTAGCAAGGTTTGGCATCACACACCCAGAGACCTGCAGGGAGGCTGCATATGCACATGTGACTGCATTTTCCTCCTGGTTCCCCAAGTTGGGGCTCTACATTACCTCTTCCCAGCCCACCTCTGACGTTGCTTCCCCTGTCTCCTAATCCCTTCCACTTGGAGGAGAGCTGGTGCCTCTGACCAAGATCTACACGAAGAAAAAGAAGACATACTCGGTGGAAGCAAACGTCAGGCTCTGTGCACCCCTCCTGGACCTCGAGATATTCCTGTACTCTGAGGCCACTGGATTAGGAGCTCAAGTCCATATGCCATCACCCCCCTCCACCACGCACACACATACACAAAGACACTCTCCCCTCTCTGTCTCCACCCCGCATGACAGTGTGTGATGTGGCAAACACTTATTTACTCAGGCACGCAGCAGGCCCCCGCAGGCTGTGGCCCTGTCCCCTGGGATTCCTCCCCCATCCCAGCCCTCCCGCTGCCCCAGTGCTCATTTCTGAACGTCAGGGCAAAAAGCACTTAGAGCCAACTGCTGAGCCCAAATCTATTCCAGTGCAGAGAAATGCATTCCGTCACCATGCAGCTGACAGGCTCCAGGCAGGCTGGAGGAGCAGCGGCCAGCCTCCGACTGACCCTACCCCACGGGGCCTCTCTTCCGGCTCCTGTCCCTGGCTGGAGTCAAGCACGCCAAGTGGCTGCTTCGCCCTGGCCACAGCAGTTGAGACACTCCCATCTCCATGGAGGCCTCTCTGGGTCCCAAACAAGCCACCATCCACTTGATGCCTCCACAGGAGCCTCAAAGACGGTATAGATTCAGCACACCTAAGAACAAACTCTGGAAACTGTGTCCCCAGCTCCATGAATGTCAATACATTCCCTCTGCACCCACCACTGAGCCAGAAACCAGACTCTTCCTTGCAATTCTGCCTCCAGGAGCAGTTTGCTCCTGTCCCTCCCACCCACCACCACCCCTGCGGGGACCAGCTCACTGGGCTCCACAGCCTCTCTGGCCCTGCAATGTGGACTCCCCCGTGGCGCTATGAATGCCCTGAAATACATATCTGGGTGTGTCGCCACAACCCTACTCCAGTCCTCCAGTAACTCCACAGTGGCTTCCTGCTGACCTTCAGATAAACACCACAGAAGCCCTTCCACGCCTGCGTGGCCTGGCCTGCCTGGTTGCCCTTCTCGGCTTCACTGACTCCTCGCCTCCCTCCAGCTCTCTGGCTTTGCACTTCCTCAGATGAACTGGGTGTTGCGCTGCCTCCAGCCGCTGCCTGTGCCATCCGTCTGCTAGAATCCTTTCCTCATCTTCATCCCCAACTCTTGCCTATTCAGCCTTCACATCTCACCCAGGCCTGTTTCCTCCAGAGGCTTCTCTGACCCCCAGTCTGGATCGGGTCCTTGGCTGTATTTGCTTAGAGTTACCTGGCTATTCCCTGGGTCTCCAATCCCACCGACATTAGGTGACTCTCTGGTCACCATCTGACTCCCCACTAGACTGTAAGCTCCTTGAGGTGGGTCCACGCCCAAGTCTGCTCTCCATTGTGTCCCCAGGGCCCGGCCCGGTGCCCTGCATTAAACAGGTACTGAAAAAAATCACTGTTGAATGAATGACACCCTGGCCACCCGTCTCTTGACCTGCCCCTCATCTGCCTATTTAATGAGATGGCTGGGAAATACCAGCTCTGAAGTTTCTCCCTCTCATTCATTCAACAAATATTCACCGAGCACTGTGTCCTAGCCCCTGCTGGGAAGTGGAGGCACACTGACAGGCACCTAGAGAGTCTGAAGACATCCGTGAAAGCAGAGTGCCCATCTCCATGTCAGGAGGTGTGACAGGAAGGGCGATGCATCTGTGTCCTAGTTCCCAGCTCCTCCACTGCCTGAATCTGGTACCTGTGGATCTTTGCTCATGCTGTTCTGTCTGTCTGGAACATTCTTCCCCATTCATTCATTCCACTAATAATGACCATGCACCTACTATATATCAGGCATGTTCTGTATTCTAGGTGCAGTGGACACGCAGGCCAACTCCTATGCATGTTTCAGTCCCAACTTGTTTATCACCTCCTCTGGAAAGCCCTCCCTAATTCCCTGAACCTGGGTTGGGTGCCCCTTCTGTGGGCTCCCAGAGCCCACATTCTGCTCTGCCTCCATCACAGCATTTATTACATCACCTTAATATTGCTTGCATTGCATTAAAACTCCACAACTGCCTTCCTCACCACAGTAGCTCCAGTACCATCATATCGCTCTGCCTGGTATATAGCAGCCACTCAAAATCCATTTTTCCGCACGAGCAAATGCCTCTGTTTCTTTTATGAGTGTCTCCACAAGCTCTAAAGGTAGAGAGGAAGATGGCTTGGACTGAGTTACAGTTGCTGAAATAAACATGGAGAAGGGGCATTTGTAAGGAGACCATGGCCAGCAATGGAGAGGCAGAGGGGCTTTGAGACAAGACACCGAGAGGGGATACGAGCTGGAAAACAGTGATTTCCCTGTCCTGGGTCTGAGCATGCTGTGGCCATCAGATCAGAGGGGAAATGAGGCTGCAAGACCAGAAATCCTTGGATGGGCAAACTTGGACAGCCAGGTTACACAAGACTCCAAACCCCTCTGCTTTCAGTCTTACTTCTGTTTGGCCCTGGTACTTCCCTCGGGTGTCTATACCATCCCAGATGTCCTCCTGGCATTGCCCGTCACTCCCTGGGGGGTGGGGGTGGCCTCTGCAATCACTCTGTCCTCTACCTGGAGAGTCACCTCCCCTAAGATAATGCATGCTTTACTCCCTGAAGGTCTCTGCTCACATGTCCTCAGAGAGGCCCTCCCTGGCCACAAAGCCTGCTCTAGCCACTTGCCTGCTTTATTTTTCTTCATGTTCCTTCTCACTAGCAGACATAGATGTATGCGTTGGTTCTCTTGTCTCCCCCACTAGATGAAAGGTGCCAACAGCAGGGACTCCATCAGTTTTGTTTGGCTGTGTCCCCAGCTCTGGGAGCAGTGCTTAGCACACAGTAGGCCCTGAAGAACTGTTTCTTGAATGAATAAATGAATGATAACAAATAGGAAGATGGTATGTGGCATCTAAAGCTTATCAGACTAACTGAAAGTGCAAAAGACTCTTTGGGGGTAAGCATTGGGTCTCCCTATGGAGCAAACAGAAATCAGCCCCTTCAGGGGACACAGGGCAGGCTCATTGATGACGACAACCTGAAGACAGCCCGAGAAAGGGGAAGGTGCAAACCGTCTCACTTTTAATGAAACGCACGGTGGATGAGAACGGTCTAATGGGTTTCTCTGAAGGCCACTGACCTCTCTGGCAGGGACAGCTGCTCCGTCCTCCCCCTCCCCTGCCCCGTCCTCCCCCTCCCCTGCCGTGGCCTGGGAGCACGGTGCCTGTCTCAATACCACCTCTCCTCTCTGCAGCCTTCTTTCCCCCTTGTAGCAGGAACTAAAGAGATTAAATGATCAACCGCCAGGAAACGGTGGGGTGAGCACTGCTGTCTCTTTCAAGCGATTGCATCTGGTGCTTCTGGCCTAATGGCTGTTTAGTGGATGCGAATCCCTCCTTCGACAGTAACTTACAGGGTGGACGTGGCTTTCCCCTCCTGCTACTGTCACCAGGGTTTGGGGTCGGGGACTGATTCTGTTCCCAGGGTTACCCCAGGGCGCACACTGCACCAGTCACAGACACCAGACCCCAGCCACAGACCACCTCCAACCTCTAAATCTAGCCATAAAATGACTCTCTAACTGTCAAGAAATTGGAACATCATTTGATGGGCTCCTGACTGGCTGAGAAGTCGACTGAAAATGATCTGACTCCCTTTGAAGGTGGGGACAGTTAGAAAATGGAGCTCTATCTTCTTCCCCCAGATAGCTGTGGCCAAAGTTCTTTGCCTCGTGGGTCTTATCTGTGGTATTGGTGGCTTCTACTTCATGCCTGATTGTGGGAGGGGTATTCGGGGTGTGCAGCACGTCCCAGGGCAACGTGCCTGTGGCCCCGGGCCTGGTGTAGGTATGCCCTTCCTCTTTTCCATCCCAGTCACTAACCGGTTAACCCTCTGCCAGCATTCCCACTCCTGTGGCTGGAACACAAGGCAGGGGGTGGGAGCGGGCGTGGGGCAGGCTCTGCTGGCAGGGCCCTGATTGCCTTGCCTGCCACCTTCCAGCCCCCAGCCTACTCCCATCGCCAGCTTCGTCCACTCTGCCCTCCCCCTGGTGAGGCTGGGGGTGATTGGAACCCCTTCTGCTAGAGCTGATTAGCCCTGATTTCACCAGCCTGCTTCCACCTCTGGAACCTTCCCCTGTTATTAAAGTTGTTTTCCGTCCACTCTCTTGGTCCACTGGATGAGGAGAGTTTATTTGATTTGATTTCTACCCCCACCTCCCTTTTTTCCGCTACTCCCGTCCACCTCTCCTGCATCTGTGGCAGCCAAGCAGACCAGAGTTCTGTAAAAACCAGGAAAATTAACTTCTAACCTCAGGAAAGAGCTATAATAAAGCCACGTGAATAATAAAAGCTTCATCTAACGTAACTCTGATTAAAAGCTCAGGCCTGCCTCCTTATCCTATCCTGCCCCATGAGGACGAGGCTGGCCCTTTAAAGCAGCTGATGGTTGAAGGGATGGAAAATACAGCCTGCTCTCGCTTCCAATTTGCTTTTTTCCCCTTCTCAGGCTTTGTTTTACAAATTGGGGCACTCTCTAAGAGGCCCAAGGATCCATCTGCTGCTCTTCATTCTGCTCTACAGTACTTAGCAGCTTTGGGAGAACCAAATCACCATGAAGCAACAGGTCCCAGCAGCCCTGGGACCCTCCACATCCCCACATGGGGTGGGGTGGCTGGTAAGAGGGTGCTGGGAGGTTCAGCTCCACCCTGGCCCCTGAACTCTATAGAGCCTGAAGGTAATCACAGTGCCCATCTGGGCCTCAGTTTCCCATCTGTCAAATGGAAAGAACCTTTTCCCTTGCTAGAGTGGCTAGGAGAAGCATGAGGACTTGTAAAATTCAGATTGCTGATGGAAGAAAAATGGTTGACTTCCTCCCTCTTAGCCTGCACTGTTATAACCAGAATCATCTATGCAGAACTGGGTGAACAGGAAATCACTTGGCATGTATTCACCCGGCATGGACAGCATCGGCTGCATATGGACCCTAATAAACATGCCGTGGGCCAGACCCTGGAGAGGTCATTGCCATCAGACATCTGATCTGTGGGTGCTTTGACAGTGAGGGTAAGGAGAGAGGGGAGCTGTCCCCATCCTCAGGTCTACTACAGCAAGGTTTCTTCCAATGCTCTCTGGATAATGGAGGTCCTTGGGGGCAACAGGCCTGAGGATGAGGGTGACAAGTTCTGGACCATACTGGGCTGCAGAAGTGAAAGCCCTGCTCCAGAAATCAGATACTTGGGTCCCCACCCAACTCCCTGTACTCCTGGGTGGGGCCAGGCGCTCAGCTCTCTGGGCCTTGGTGTCCACACCTGCTGAATGGGGTCCTGGAGGAACAGCGTCTCATAAGTCTGTGCATTCGGGCTGTTCTGAGAAGTTCTGGACTTGCTAGCCTTGCATTACAACGACCTTAGAGCACTGCAACCCTGGCCTCTGGACAGGCCTAATTCCACAAGGCAAGGGCACTCCCATCCAATTCCCCTTTTTGATGATTGTCTCCTACTTCAAAACCAAGGGCCCACTAAAGCCCCTAGGCTCACAGAAGCCCCCTGCACCCAGCCACCCTGGAAAGGGGCTTGCTGCTCAGAGCCTCGAAGAACCCGCTTGGCTTGTGCCTCTCCCGGGGGAGGGGTGGGGAGAGCTGAAGTGTGGCAGCCTGGAGCCCGGCCCTGCTGGCTGGGCGGGTCAGTTTCATTCACCATTCCCAGTCTTCTCTCCCTCAGGGCACCAGGCTGTGGAGGCAGGAGTCTGGTGCTTTTCAATTTCACGCCAGGTATCAGCAGCCAGGTCTTGGCTGGCCTTACTTATCTCCTCGGCCTCCTGCCTAGGTGGACGCCTGCTGAGCTCAGCCTCCCTGCAAAGCCCAGAGAGAGACTGTTCAGGGCCAAGACTTGTGGGAAGAGGGGGCCCTGGAGAACTGACATCTGTTGGGCAGGCAGGGAGGCCAGACCCTGAGTCCTGCCATCGGAGGTGGCAGCCTTGTGACCAAGAATCCTTAAGCACAGCAAGACACTAAAGACAGAGGATTGAGGGCTGCAAATCACAGAGTCACAGATTAATCACTATTCTCCCAGCTGGATGATCCTTAGGGATTCTTTTGTCCTCTATCCCACTCTCCCTCATTCTCCATATGAGGAAAAGGAGGCTCTGGAGAAAAGAAGTAACTTGCCCAAGGTCACACGGAGCAAGCAGAGCTGGGATCCAACCCCAGGCTGTGATGCCCAGATACCTGGCTGTTAATTACTAAGCTACGCCACCTTTCCATCTCCAAGTCAACTACATTGAAGATCCTGAGAAGGTCTTCACACACTGAGCGATCCCTAGATAGAAGGCGCCTTCCTCCTGCATGGGACCAAGCCACTGCCTCTCAGAGCCTCAGTTTCCTTATCTGGAAAATGAGGAGAGGAAAAAAGTCCTTACCGTCCTCTGTAGATATAAATCAGGGGTCAGCAAACTATGGTCTGTGGGCCAAATCTGGCCCACTGCCTGTCTTTGTTGAAACCACCAGCAAAGAATGATTTTTACATTTTTAAGTGCTTAGCAAAAAATCAAAAGAAGAATAATATTTTGTGATGTGTAAAAGTTATATAAAACTCAAATCTCAGCATCTATAAACTTGTATTAGAACACGTTGTCCTCATTCTTTTATATGCTATCTGTGGCTGCTTTTGTATCACAAGAAAGGTGAGTGGTTGCAACAGAGACCATACGGCCTGCAAAGCCTTGAACATTTACTCTCTGGCCCTTTAGAGAAAATCTTTGCTGACCTCTGATGTAAGACTGAGCTGAGCCTGGCCTCCAAACCCCCAGAGCAGCCAGGAGTGGGAAAACCCAAGGAGGCAGCTGGGTGCAGAAACTCCCGCCGGAAGCTCTCTAGCCACACATGCACAGGTGAATCCCATCAAATGATAGCACGCACACTCTCCACAGTGCTCCTCAATGTCCAGAGTGAAGAAGTTTCCTCCTAGCAGCCTGCAGCTCTGGGACCCGCCCTCTAGCCCAGGGCCAGGGCCCCAGACTTGCCTTTCCAAAGTCTCTGTTCCTACTAACTTTGCTGCAGCTCACAGGTCCATAGGTTCCCTGCCGGGCTGGCTGAGGCTTGAGTGTGTTGTCAATAGGCAGGTGACCGTGTGGCTAGTGCGGGGGCCAGGAGGAGAGGAATCAGAGCGGGTAATTGCTGCGTGAAAATGACAGCACAGCTATTTATCCACCCCAAACTGGGCCTTGGCATACCAAGAGGCGGCCAGCGGCTGGGAATCAATACCACCCCAGAGGAGGGATTATTAGGGAGAGAAGGGGGTTTGAAAGATCCATAAGAGCCTGATGACTGTCTATTTCCAGGGGGGCCATCAGCTGCATGAGAATTGTGTGCTCAGGAGCAGGGCTCTGGCAGTGTGTGAAAGGGAGGCTGGGCTTGCAGGAGATCTGGGGCCCTCTCCTTATTTACCTCCTGACCACCAGAAGGATGGAGTTGGGTAGGGCCTGCTTAGGAGGAACCTGGGTTCCAAGAACCGGACTTTGGGGTGGAAACTGGGGAACATGAGAGAGACCCGTTCACCCAAAGTGTGCACCTGGCCCAGGGACAGCAAGCAGAAGACCTTGTCCTGGTCTCAGCTCCAGCCTGATCGGCTATGTCATGCTGGATAAGCCCTCCCATCAGGGCCTGCCATCTCCAGTCGAACAAGACCCAAGGGACAGGAAGTCACCTGGGCACTTGGGATTTGCACAGAGCTGGGCTGCTGGGGAATTTCTCAGCTGGGTCCCTGGTCGGCACAACTGAGGGACAGTAGGTGGAGACTCCTTCCTGAGCTGACCTTCTCTAGCCCCATCTCAGAGCCTTCTTTTCCTTTCTCTGTCCAAAAGAGCAGGGAAGAAGTGAAATGGGTGGAATAAGCAAGGGGTCTTCCTGGGGTAGTGAGACCAGCTAAGTTATCACCAACAGCACGTGTGGTTTGTGCAGGCAGCAACGTCACAGACCCCATGATTCTATCAGTCTCCAAGGGCCAGCAGTTGTGAGTCTGGGAAGGCTGGGGTGGGTGAGACATTCCTTGACCACAGTCTAGTAACCGGCCCATACAGGCACTGCCCGCAGGAGCCTTAGCACCATGCACTGAATAACCCAGTCAAGCTGAAATTGCCTAGTGAGAGGGAGAAAGGCAGAGGAGAATGAGCTGCTTTCTGGTCCAGGGTCTGGGCTGATGAGAGGGTGGGTTCCTTAGTGCAGACCCAGGAGGATTGTGCACTCTGGTCTGCACGTGAGCCTCGGCCCCCTCCAGCTCCATCCCCCTATCCCGGAGGAAGATCATACTGCCTGATGGCTTAACATCTGAGATGGCCTATGCCCCACATCCTTAGTGTGCAGAAAGTCATAGTCCACCCAGGACTGCCCCTACCAGCACTCTAGTGGGGTCCTGTTGAAAGGGAGGTCCCTGGCTCCCCACCAGGGTCCAGGCAGCAAAGAAAGTGTTCTGAAGCCAACTTGCTCCCTGCCAGGCGCTGTACCAGTGAGCGCCCTTGCTCTTCCACCGTTTAACAAGACAAAGGCAAACACATGCAGCCTGTCTTCAAGGAGAGGGAAAGGGGAAGATGGGTGGGGAGCAAGAAGGAGAGGGAGAAAGAGAAGAAACAGGGAGACAGAGAGAGGTCAAGAGAGTCAGAGAAAGGGGTAAATGGGAGAAGATGGGAAAGAAAGAAGGAAGAGAGTCTAAGAGAAACAGGTATGGAGAGAAGGGAGAGAGGAAAGAGAGAGAAGGGAGCAAAGAAGGAGAGTGGAGTGGGAAGGCAGGAGAGGGAGAGGACTTGAATATGCATAGTTCTCCAAGGAGGAGAGAGGCTGGGTTTGCAATGCAGCCCTCAGGAGACAGCAGGAACAAATTGGGTTTTGAAACGGGAGATAAAAGGAGCTGTTATATCTCTAGTTTTGCATCATTTAGTTCATCAGGCTTGACATGTGTCTAAAAAACAAAGCCACAAGCAGAGAAAGAAAGACCAGAGAGAGAGAAAAGCAAGTGGTCCTCCCCTGGCCCTGCACACTAAGCTAACACCTCCGATTTTTATTTTGAAGACTTGGTCTCCTGCTGGAAGGAGCCAGCATGGAGCCCTGGAGTGCCAGGCTATAAGTGGGCTGGGTCCAGGAGGGCTGAGACTGGTCTGGACAGGCATGAGAGTCCTAGGCTGGGGCTGCACCATAAGCCAAGGTGCTCACTCTGGGGTTCCTAGCTGGGGTTCCCAGGGGAAGGGCAAAGGGGCTACAGGGTGGATGGGTCCAGGTGTCTGCCCTCTGGAGGACACTGTCACACACCGGTCCCACCAGTGGGGAGAGAACTAGGGAGTGGTAGTTCCCTAGGCAGGGCCACAGTGTGAGGAGGACTCATGTCTGGACTGGAGGGACCAAGGCACCGGAAACTCCCAAGTTCCCTGGATACAGGCTGAGCCATGTTCCCAGGGTCAAAATCAAGTGAGGAGAGCAGTTTCAGGGCTTCAGGCTTTTGTTCTCTGGTCCCTACACATGTCTCCTGATTTCTTATTCTGTCCCTTTACCAACCATGAGAACTTGGCAAACACTGCCTCCAGCCTTGGTTTCCTCATCTATACTGAGTGGTAAGAACTCCCACACTGGCCACAGGTGAGGATTTAGTACAGTAGGGCAGGCAAAAGCACCTGGTATACTTTCAGAACCCAGATGCGCTCATTTACAGAAAAGAAAATGTAAACAGTTATGAATGATTGCAAACTCCTGTGAGTTTGTTGCATGCTGTATCCATGGAGAAGGCAGTTGTTCTAGCTGCCTGTCATTTGCTGGAGTATATTTGCCTCAGGATCAGACAGTCTTGATGCACTTGCCTTGTACTGTTTTGCTAAAATCAGATTAATCTGAGAAACAGAAAAAAAAATATGTTGGACATGACAGGGAAAGCAGGAAGAGAAATGGGTTTTGGCTGGGGCAGGCCAATGGCTCCAGCAATCATGGGCCCTAGAACAAGTCATTCCACTCGTCTGGGCCTCAGTTTTCCCAAACGTCAAGTGAGGCCAGACAGGCTGGAAGGGCCCTTCCAATTCTGATAGTTGATCCTCTGGAATCTGGGAGGTTGATGGTGGCCATGCAATAAGCCAAGAAACTGCCAGGCACCAGGCTGACATATTTTCCCTCATTGGTGGACCTGGTGGCGAGTTATTAACACATGCTGGAGGCTGTGAGAAGTTCTCAGCTTTCATCAACCCCTAGTGTATCGGAAATGAACTCATTGATCACTTTCGTAGTTGTTCTTCCTGAGCAACATGACCATGGAGACCTGGTGGGGGCGGGTAGGGCCAGGAGCAGTGCAGACCTGCGTATCTTTTTCCTGGCCTTGCTGTATATATTGGCCTGACTTTGGATCTCAGTGATTCCCATCTGTAAAATGGACTCAGTGATGTGGACAGTGCTGGCTGCTGAGGCTTAGAGGGAAACCGACAGCTTTACTCTGTGCAGGGCTCCCTACTGAGGGAGTGGGAGAGCCATAGGCTTGAATCCCAGCTCTGCTCTATAACCAGCCAAGTGAACGGGAGGAGCCGGCTTCAGTTCTTGGCCTCAGTCTCTTTGTTTGTGAAATAAGATGATAATAACACCATCATCGCAAAAACAGTCAGGAGAGGGAAACGAAGTGATGTTTGACTCAGTTAACACAGCGTGGGCCCAAACTCAGGGCTCCTTCAAGGGCCACTGTCACTGTCGATTTGGGGCCTAGAATGAAGCCAGATAAACGGCTGAGACGCCTTCGGCTGGGGTTTTTTTGGGATGGACTGATGGGACAGGCAGGAGGAGAAACCAAAAGCCTGAGGTCCACACACTGTTCCTTCATCACTGGGCTCCTTGGACATCAAAATGAGAAAGGCTCTTTATATTCCCTTAAAAACACCCAGTTTTTAAGGCCACTTGGCAGAGGCCAAGCTACTCCCAGCCGCACTGTCCTCAGCATCAAAGATACCAAGAAAAATGTCTTATATGAATGTGTTTTCTAGTGTCTTGACTTTTTTGAGGCGGGCAGGGGTGCGAGTGACATTCTGCTAGCAAACGAAAATGCAAATGGGATGACTCCCCCTCCCCACCGTGTCAGATCCCTGACGGATCATGTCCCGGGCTCTCCGCTGTGTTTATTACCACTAATGACTTTCTCGTTATGATTTGGCTCTGAAACATAACCGATGATTCTAGGAGAAATTCCATTATTTCCACATATTATTCAATTAGGGAACCAAGCTGCTCTTCTGCTTGGGGAGTAGGGGTTGCCAGCCCCAAAGGGTGGGCACTTGCCTCTTGCTCTCACCCCCAGGCCCTCAGCCATGGGCCCATGAAGGTTGGGAAAATGGAGATGGAGCTGGGGGGAGCAGTTGGAGGGTCAGCGCCAGCTCCTGTGGCAGTCCTGTCCAGTGCATGGTGGCAAAGACAACATGGAGCCTTTCAGAGCAGCCTCGCAATCAAATATCCAAATGGTTCTGCCTCTCATTCCAGTTTTATAGGCCAGACTGTCCTCAAGGCTCACAGGACAGCAGAGGTCTCCCATGGCAAGAGGAGCACAGCTGAGGTACTTGCACCTTTGTATTCCATGGTCTCCAGGCCCTCAGAGACTCCACTGCACCCTGATGGGTCCCTTCCACCACCTCCTCCACTTGGGCTCCTGGCCCCTTCCCTTCATTGTGACCCTCTCCTGAAGACCTTTCCCCATCACATCACACATCCAGCTTACCCTACTGACCCGTTTGGGTCTGGATGGGACAGGGGACTATGGGTTGAATATCAGCAATGGATTTCCACTGTCCACTGTCTTCAACCCTGCCCCATCTAAAAGTGAGTCTCCAGCCCCATTCCAAATTCAAGCTACAACCCAAATCCCAGCAGCCTTGTCCACTCATTTCCTGTTTTCACGATCGTCCTCCTCCCAGCCTACTCTCATTTGTGTCATGCTGTCACTCTAAAACCTTCAGTGACTCACTGTTTTCATTACATCAAAAGCAAACCTGCCTTCCAAAGCCCTCACAGCCTATTCCTTCCACTGTTCGCAGCCCACCCCTCCCTCTTGCCCAGGGCCTTCTCTGGCTCCATTGAACCAGCCTCCTCCTCACTAGCCCCAGTCAGACCAAACTCATTCCTCCTTCTGCTCCTCTGTCCACTCCCTAAATGTGTCCCCTTCATTGCCTTGGCCTCCATCAAGCCACACCCATGTTCAGGGGTGCCTTCAGCCCTCCTTCCATGGAGCCCTGTCAGCACCTACAGCCTGCTCTCCATGGAGTAACCCTCCCCGTGCCTCCTTGTCCCCATGACACCATGCTCACTTCTGTGTTCGGTTCCCTTTCCCATGATGCGAGCGCAGGCTTCCTGAGGGCAGGGGCTGTGCCACAGCAAGGCACGTGCACCTTCTGCTTGCCTTCTGACCCCCAGCCCATGCAGATCTCGGGCAACCAACCCCGAGGCCTGGAGATCGAGGACTTCTGCCGAGAGCGTGTGTCCTTTCCTCGGCTGTTTCCCTGACTGTCTGTCTTGGCCTGATATTGTCTGTTTTGGTAACGGGCACTTTCCCTGTGTCCCAACTCAACACTGCATGGAGAGAGCTGCCTATGCAGCACATCTGGGCTGGAGCACAGTGGAAATGTAATGCCACTTGCCTGGCTCAAACCCTCATGTCCTCAGGGCACATGGGACAGGGTGGGCTCCAGCTGTGCCCTGGCAGATAAACCAAGTCCCTGCCCTGGGGCTCACATCAGGGTCCATCTCCTCCAGCTAGCCAGCCCGGGACAGTTGCCGCTGGCCTGGGGAACTCAGAACTGGCTACCAGGCAGAACACAGTTCAAGTCCTATCCCACAGAGCTCCACATGGTGAAAGCCCACGCGAGGGTGTCTGTCTATGGATGAAGCTTTCTTCCCACTTCTTCAGACCCCCTGAGTGGCCTCACCATGAGGCATTTTCCTTGGCATTTTCCAGGATGCAGAGCGAAGCCTTCTATGGTGCCACAAAGCCCACTAGGCCTGGAAGTCAGGCTCATGCAGGAGGTGCTGACTCTTGGTGCTCATGGTTCCGAAGACTCCTCACCACCGGAACAGGCTGGGGAAGGCAGGAGGGGCCGCGCCCTGTGCGAGGAAATCAGAGCTCACCCTCCTCCTGGTAGAACATGGAGACCTGATCAGGAATGCAAAGTGGGCCCGGAGCAAGACACAGGCTGTTATTTACACAGTGTCTTTGGGCTTACCCAGAGGTTACAAGCACCATCCACCCGCCCCCAACCAGTCTGCCCTTCCTTCAGTCCTACTGCTGTCTTTCTCCTGCTCCATAAACCACCAGCTCCAAGCCATAAAAAGTGCAATGAGCAGTCTGGATGGAAAAGACTGGGCATGGAGCAGGCAGTCAGCCATGCTTCCCTGAAGAGCTGCAGAGGGCACAGGCAAAGTGAGCCCAGCCCCCAGGGGCCCTCTCCTGGCAGCCCACACGGGGAGGGGAAGACAGGGGCTCTTCAGGCATCAAGCCAGGTATGACCGGCTTCCTCAGCTGGAAGGACCTCTTCCCTCAGCCTGTCCAAGCCAGGTGGGGCCTCCAGGACCCTGGAGTTTAGAGCAAGAATGAATCCCACAGATCCCCACAAGCCTTGCTTCTTGGTTAGGAGCAATACTTTGGGGCTGTGCCAACGTCCAAACCTGTCATATCTTCCAGCACTGGCAGCAACCGCCATTCTCAGAACAGAGCCACTGGACAGCAGAAGTCAGGGCAGAGGAAGGAACCTTAAAATGTCACGGGGTCGAACATTTCAGGGAAGCGGCTCTGACTGTCACATGAGTTTAACTGTTGGTTCTGACGTGGAGGGTGGTGGCAGAACTTGGCTGGAAGTGCAGATGGGTCTGCATGTTAAGCTGGCAGGATTCTTCTGAACTTTAGGAATGAAAGGTATTTCAAGAAAGTGTAGGGGTCAGACAGTTTTAAGTAAAATTATTTCACTTCTGTATCAGTAACAAAAGACTGGCTTGAGTGAGGGCAGCAGCAAGGATGGGGCTGCGGGGATTCCGCAGCGATGGGAAGTTTTTCTCTGCAGCAATAGCGCTGTGGTGGTTGCTAAGAGCAGCCAACACCCCCAGACATGAGAGTGGCAAGAAAACTGTGAAAAATCAGGACAGGTGCTCTGTGGTGGAGTTGAGGGGCCTGTTCCGTGGGCTAGTTTATGAGCCAGCCTGACCCAGATTCAGCCCAAGATGATGGACACTCGCCTCCAAAGTTTATGGATCGGGGGTGGGCTGGAAATATGCTGGCCACTTGGAAGGAACCAGTGGGATCTGGGGACAATCATGCATCCAGGGTGGGGACAAGATTGGGCATGTCGGAGCAAAGGGATGCAGCAGTGCCCCGAGGGACAGCCTGACACACTTAGGAAATGTGTGGGAAAACACTTGGCTGTTTATCATAAAATTGGTAAAGAAAATAGGATGGTTAAAATTCAGACCCTGGCCGGGAATGAGGAGGGGACAGTGGGAGCTTCAAAGGTGCTGCGTTCTGAAACCTCAGGAAAAAAATAACGCCGGGAAATGGGAAGTGGGACGAGATGTCTTTCCTAGAACAGAGTTATAGATTTAGACAGCTGGTGATGCGAGCGGGCTGGGGGAGAGAATATTTATTTGCACGTCTTGCTCTGCCACCCCATCTACCATCTCTGCAGCCACCAGAGACCCCTCCCAAAAGCACAGCTACAACTGCATCCTTCCCTGACCCCAAAGCCCTCCAACCTCTGCAGTGCCAAAGAGGAGAAAATCCAAACCACTGACTGGGATGTGCTGGGTCCTGTGTCACACAGCTCTAATCACCTACGCTTTTAACAGGCTGCCCCAACTAAGTGCCTTCTGGCCTCTGCAGCCCCAGCTGGTGTGTGTGTGTGTGTGTCATGTCCAGCCAGCCTAGGGTCACAATTGTGTGGGTTTCTACTTGTCTCCCTCATTAGACCACAGGCTTCTGCGGGGCAGGGCGGTGTTTCATTTGTGTGTCTTCCATATCCGAGAAGCCAATGAGTATTTGTTGAATTTGTTACCCATAAAATCAAAGGCTAAATATAGCATGGCATGGCCTAACCCTGTGAGGTGGCAGGGAGGTATTCGTGTCCTCATTATGCAGACAAGGAAGCCAAGGTCCAGATAATAAGTGACACTCAAAGTCACCTGACTGATGGCAGAAACAGGATGAGAATCAGAGGGGTCTTGTGATTCCACGGCTCACCACGCCGCTTCTCCAAGCCGCCTTCGGGGCAGGCAGTGCCAGCATTCCATGGTCTACAAAGACGTAGTCCCACCCAGGAGAGGCCAGAACACAGGGAGAGTGTCACACCCACAGTGCCAGATACAGCGCTGGGCACACACAGACAATTAAAAATACTCGGCCGGGCACAGTGGCTCACGCCTGTAATCCCAGCACTTTGAGAGGGCAAGGCGAGTGGATCACTTGAGGTCAGGAGTTCCAGACCAGCTTGGCCAACATGGTGAAACCCTGTCTCTATTAAAAAATACAAAAAATTAGCCAGGCATGGTGGTGGATGCCTGTAATCCCACCTACTCGGGAGGCTGATGCAGGAGAATCGCTTGAACCTAGGAGGCGGCGGTTGCAGTGAGCTGAGAGCATGCCACTGCACTCCAGCCTGGATGACAGAGTGATACTCCGTCTCAAAAAAAACAAAAACAGAAACAAAAACAAAACAAAACAAAAACTTGCCAACATCAAAATTAATCCTACTCATCAGAAGGCCTTAGTATAAGGAAAGCTCAGGGCTGGGGACTCAAAAGGCCAGGTTGCCTGAGTCTCCATCCAGCCCCAGAGGGAGTTACAAGTGGACCTCAGAGAGGGCCCCTCTGTGAGGGCTTCTGCCATGGGGTGTGCCTGGCTGTGGCCCCAGCCTCTGGATCTGGAAGGCTAAGGGTTAACTCACCTCTCCAAGTTCCACCAGCTCCCCTCCACCCCTGACGCTCAGTGCTTCTAAAGAAGGGCCTGCCATTACCCTGATTGGACTCTCCAAGGTAATCGGGGCCTCAAGCCCAGCTGCTCGGTTGCAGGCGCTCTCTCCCTCAGATGCAGCCAGGAGGCTGGCGGAGAGCAGTCTCTGTGAGAGGCAGATGGGGCTGTAATGAACTGAAGAAGTGTGACAGCCACAGAGGAACAAGTTCATCAATTAGAGGCTCCTTGCCCAAGGGCTTCTGGGAATGGCTGTTGTGGGGGAAGGAGAAGGCTGACTGGGCTCCCTCAAAGGTCCTGATGCCTCAAGCTGACTCACTTCCCCATCTTAGGCCCCTGGAGGAGTCTCAGCCCCTCCTTCCTGGCTCCCAAACAGCTTCTCCTACCTTTTGCTCTGGGGTCTCTCTGAGAGACTCCCCATTTTTGGGAGGAGCTGGCTGGTAGTTTCCCTGGGGACTAAGGGTCTTTTAAACCAAGACTGAGAAACATTTGGTCCAGCCCCAAACTCTTCAACTCCTTAGAAAATCAAATTTGTGAGCAGAATGGAAACACTGACACTGTTGTTCCCCTCTTTGGCTCTGAATCACACATTCAGAGACCAAGGGTATAAAGAAGATCTTGGTCCAAAGCTGACCCTGAGGCACCATGGTGACACAGAACCAATCTATGTGTAGGAGTCAAAAATGTCACCACTTCCTGCCTGCAAAGGAAGTGCCAAATATGGGTGTTGTCTATGGCTAGGAAGACAAGGGCAGTGATGGCCCATGGAGGCTCTCTGGTCCTCAGCCGCTACCTCAGCTCCCCCTCCCTACCCAGCCTGGCTCCCCATCCCTACCCTAGGGCTGAGAAGGGTAAGCCATGCCCGCTTTCCCAAGGCTATTGAGCACAGAGCAGTCACTCTAGTGGGGTGAGTGCAGCTACTACTTGTGCAGGCAAAGGCTGTGGGCGACTAACTCACACACATTTCAACTACATATATTTTAAAATAAGGGGCAAATGGGCATCTTAGAATTGGAAAATACAACATTTTTGGAGACATGTGGGTGTCAATGGAGGTTCAGAAACATGAAGAGGTGATGCTGGGCTTATGACCTTATGCAGGGAATGAGGGAACACCGATTGTTTGCACTGGCAAAAAGCTAGAATGCAGCCCAAGGGTCCACAGCTGGGGGAGTCTTGGCAAACGAAGGACAGCTCTGAGGCCTCTTTGCTCTTTATAAACCCTGGTAAGCCAGTTACAAGCTAGTCAGAGGTCCACACGCTGCTGCTGCTGGGCCCAAGGGCTGGGTTCAACCCTGTGGCAGCCTCTCAGGGGTGCACTGTCATAGACCCTATCACAGCCAGCAAACCTGCCCATGTGGTGCAAATGGCAGGGAAGCCTATGCCAGCTTGACATAGGAAGAATTTTCTTATGATGTAGAGATGCCTGAACTTGCTACAGAGCCAAGAGCCTCATGCCAAAGCAAGGTGTTCAAACAGGCTCTCTATGTATCATGCATATTCTGAGGTCTGCTGGCTAGCTGTGTAACCCGTGGCAGTCACATTCTGGGTCTCTGCTTTTTTATCTACATGATGGGAAGAGTCAATGAGCCTTCCTCCAAGGTGGTCGAAGAATGAAACAATGCCTAGAAAGTGCTGAGCACAGTTTCTGGCCCATGGGACATGTTTGGTAAGGATTAACTGCACATGATGCCGTGCATTGGTCGGACAGAAGGTTGGGGAGATGAGTGTTCCGACTCCTCCCTCTTCTGATGGTCACGAAGGCTGTGAATGCCAACCCTGGTTGGGGACACGTGAGATGAGAGGCTGTCGGAATGGTAGGTGCTTGGGAAAGAGGGAGAAAGATGTGATAGCTCTGCTCACCTGCAAGACCTCGAGAGATCCAGCCTCACACACCTGCCCCCCGATGCCATGTCAGCCAGGCAACAATAATGACAGCACAATCCCCACGGTCCTTGGCAGAGCAACACAGAGTGGAAAGGGGGTGCTTCAGGCCAGGCGGGGGGTGGAGAACGGCTTGGCAGTCTGCAGAGGCCTATTCACCTGTCCTGGGACTGTGACTCCGGCTGCCGAGAGGCCCCACTGTGGGCACTGGCAGGGTGAGAGGAAGGCCTGAGCTGGCCAGACAGAGCCAGGAGAGGTGGGTCTCTCTCTCCTCACCTAGCCTGGCCGACGGGTCCAGAGTCCCCAAGGAGGGCTTGTTATATGCCAGTGGAGTCCTGTGTAAGGAAAGCCTGGCTGACAGAGATAAGCTGTGGCATCCCAGCACCAGCCCGGGCTCCTAGGAGCTGCTGAAGCACATACTAATGGGACCCATTCAGCTCAGCCCGCATGGCAATTAATAACCGGCCAGGCAGAGACTGAGTCTGGGGTGTGTGTGTGTGTGTGTGTGTGTGTGTGTGTGTGTGTCTGTATGTGTGTATGTGTGCAAATGCCTGAGTCTCCATCCAGCCCCAGAGGGAGTTACAAGTGGACCTCAAATAGGGGTAAGCTGCAGGCTGGGGTGGGTCAGAGTCTCTTTCCTTAAGGACCTCTTCCTTGCAGCAGACCTGTTCCCACCCCAGGCTGGGTGAGAGAGGCCTGTCCTAGCTCAACCCTTCCAACTGAGTTCCGTGGGTAAGGAGGAGGTGGGAGGCAGGAAAGGGCCTGTTTCTTGGGCTTTTAGGGCTCAGGTGGCCCGGAGCCACCCAGCCAGGTGGAGCTGGGGGTGAGTAAGGGAGAGACAGTCTTGAAGTATGAGTGTGATACACTCTAGTTTCCCTTCTCCTTGATTTCCATATTCCACTAGATGTTCTGAGATTGGAAGGGTGTGTGATGGAGGGAGGAATAGGGATATGCAGAAGCATGCCATCTGGTGCTTTTGTGACAACTTAGAAAAACATACCCTTCAGAGTGGACCCTACCCTATGAGTGCACAGCTCCATGAGCAAATGGCCCCTCTGTGTCGAGAAAAGCATGCTCCTTCCTCCAGACAAGGCCACCCCGCTCCAGGATATGCAGCTTCCTGAGCAGTGAGCAGTGCTGGGCTGCATCTCACCAGCGCTCTCCTCCCTGCACAGGGTACTACATGCACGACCTCAGAGGGCGGCCCTGCTCCAGAACTGGCTGTTGTCACCCTGGGTGGGTCCCTCCCAGCTGAGTCCTGTGTTGAACATCTGGGTCACTCTTGCTTGGCCCATGGACCTGGCTGCCTCCTAGAACCTTTGTCTTCAAAGTGAGGTAGGAGGACCAGCGGCACTGGCATCGCCTGGGAGCTCAGTGGAAAGAGTCTCAGGCCCCACCCAGAGCTACTGAATCAGGATCCACATTTTAACAAATGCTCAGCTGACTTACATGTGTATTAAAATACGGCTGAGAAAACACTGGGGTTGTCCAAATAGTGGCAGAGGTGGAGTAGAACATGGGGGAAGAGAGACTCAAAGTAGAGAGAGAGAGACCCTCCCATAGAACAGGGGAAACAGACGTGTGCTAACCAAAGACAAAGCAGTGAGCAGGGGACTTGGGGACACAGGAAACAGCCTGTTCTGCTGGTTTTAGTGCAGTGCCCCGTCCCCCTGCTCAAAGACCTATCATCAGAGACCCTCCCCCATCCCCAGCATGTGGGGGCTTTGGCTATCTGCCCCAGGTGGGTGGAGGCCCAGCCTGGCAGCTCAGAGTCCCAGGGGAGCATGTTGCAGGGCAGGCTTGGGCCCCCCGGGTGGGGAACAGGGTTCTGGGGGCCTGGCTCTACTCCTTGCCAATAGACCCCCATCTCTCCACAGACCTTTCATCAGGATTCCCAGGCTGCTGCGGAGGCCCGGGCACCTCAATCACTCCTATTGCGCTGGTCACAGGAAGAGAATAGCTTTCAGCTCAATTACCCTTCACATTCCAATATCATAACGCTCCGATGAGGCTTTTTAACCAAAAACAAAAAAGCCGTGTCTGCCGCAGGCCGGCTGCAAGGCCAGCCGTGCAGAAGGGACGGGCCTGCCTGCCTGACAGTCACTGCTCAGCCCTCTGGGTTGGGAAGTTATGGGAAGGGACCTGTCCCAAGGCACTGGCCAGGCCAAGGGGGCACTGAGGTCCTGGGCCTCAGTTTACCAACATATGCCCTGCCTCTACATTAACTGTTAGAATTTGATTGACTCATGACCTTCTTTAGGGAGAGAACACCGAGACCCAAGTCCCAAGAGGCCTGGTGGTGGAATGACATACCCCACCTACCCCAGCATGGTCTTTCTTGTCACAGTAGCCCTGTCTTCTCTTCCTGGGCACAGGAATGCTACGAGACCCTTCCTAGTGCCATGGCACTATGGCATTATTCAGCCAGGCCACGGCCTGGGGAGCTAGACTCTTGGTTTACATGTCATTACACACTCTTTGGCTCATGTGGTTCTTGTAACACTGACCAGCCGGGAAGCTAGCCAGAGTCAAGGTTACTAACCCCACTGCACAGATGGGTAAACTGAGGCCCAGAGAGATGAGATGAGAGGACCCCAAGCATATGGAAACATCCCAGTCCAGCCATGGGGACCAGGGAGGTGAGGTCTGCTCCAGCCAAAAGGGTCCAGGTGGACGCAAGCTGATCTCTCCTCTTCTATGCTGGAAGTGACATGCAAGGGTCCCCTGCGGCAGGCAAGTCCTGTTCCTAAGTGCTTCATGTGCATTGCAGAAGCCCTATAAAGTTTGTGATCGTCCCCATTTCACATGAGAAAAACTGAGGCTCAGACAGGCGAAATCACTTGCCCAGGGTCAGAATTCATACCCAGGCCTGGCTAACTGCTGGTGCCCTGGTCTTGCTTCTCTGCTATCTTCAAGATGGAACACCTCTAAACCACCCCAGGCACAGGAGAAGCTGTCCCCATGTGGACATTGTTCTCACGGGGAGACAAAACCAAGCATCCAGGCCATGAACTGTGCACGCCCAGTGAATGATCAGACAGCACACACATCCCACAGTGTCCCGTCTCACATCACATCTTGAAGGGCTACACACAGGGCCCAGAGGAGGAGGCTGGGCTGCTCTCTTCCAATCAGCTGTGCTGCGTCGACCTGGCCAGCTCAGTGCTAATGGCCTTGATGGCAGCATCCCCTCCCTGTGTGCTGCTGGCCTCCTGCTGGCTGTGGCCGATTTGCTCATGATTTAGCACTTCGGGGCACTGACCCGTGAGGGAGACACCCGGGACAGAAGGAGGCAGGGCGGCTGTGGCAGCTGAGGTGTGTGCACGCGTGCGTGCCCTGTGCAGGGGCGGGAGGCTGTCTCTCCAGGAACAAGCTGCCCAGCCTGGCTCTCTAAGACTGAGAGAGGTGTCTGGCGTCCCCACCCCACTCTGTCCTATGCTGACCTAGGGCACTGGGGTGGGGCTGGAGAGAGAGGGGTGGCGGGAGACCTCAGGAAGGCTGCAAGGTGCCACAGTCCAGGCGTCCTGCCCTACGAGCACAGCACCACTCTCACAATGGTCTGTCATCTGCTGGGTTCTCTGAGAGCCCCGGCCACATGCACCCGACCCTCGAGACATAAACGCCTCTGCAGCCCAGTCCTTGGTCAATAGAGGTGCAGCATGGTAAGGGGCGCTGGGAGTGACTGACAGAGTCCACATCCCATCTCTGCTCTGTGACGTGGGCAAGACTTAACCTCTCTGAGCCCCAGCTTCCTCATTTTTAAAAGGGGGAGAATCCCAATGCCTCGGCCACAGATTGGTTATAAAAAGCACCCAAGTGACGCATGCGGTCTCCATGATCGTTATTATTATTGCTGTTCAGCATTTCCCCTCCGTCCAGTACCCCTGGGCTTTAGAGGTTCAAGCAAATGATAAGATACAGACCCTATTTTTTATCATTTGTGAATCCTGGAGCTTGAGACTAAGAGGTCCCAGGTGTCAGATGAGTGGCATAAGCAGAAACTGGAGAAGGAGGTCAGTGCAGGGAACAGTCTGTCTGAGCCCATGCCGGGCCTGTGCCCTGCCCCTTCCTCCTTCCTGCCCCTAACTTCAGGCAGCCCTTTTCCATCTTTTGGGGCCTCCGCCCACCTCAGAAATAGAGAAGCAGACAGAACTCAGAAACAGGGGAGGTCCCTCTGCTCACCTTGGACCCAGGCAGTCCCTCTTCCTGCCTCCTGGGCCCACGTGGAGAGTAGTAGGTGAGCGCTGGATGCTGCAGTGGGGGTAAGTGTAGGGGTGGGACAGGACAGGGACAGCCACTTTGCTAGGCTCATCTGAAGCTCATTTGACCCAATTCTATCGCCTGGAGGAAGATGTGCTTGATACATGCCACAAGAGGACCAGTGACTTGCGAACCAAGGCAGGACCCAGCTTTCTTCCAGCATCAAAGCTGGGATGGGTGAACCCCCTGCTCCACCCCTCAGCGATGCAGAGGGCCGAGCTTTTGCTGGTGGCTGTCTGGGTCCTCAAGCACCGGATCTTGCATCCTGTTGCTGTGGGTGAAGGCTTTCAGCCAGGATCTGCTGGAGGCCAGGGACTCATTCCTCTTGTGTCCCCAGCACCAAGCATGGGCTTGGCACCCAGCAGGCCCTCAGGCAATGTTTGTTGAGTGAGTAGATGAATGAATGAATGAGGGTGGGGTTGGCACATGGAAGCAACACTCCAGCATGCCTCTGCCACTCTGCTGTAGCAAGCCAAGCAGGGACTCCTCTTTCTCTGGTTTCTGGGCTGCTGCCAAGAAGTCAGATTTCCCAGGAGGGTCACGGATGCTCAGGCCCCTGCTGAACCCTCCTCTGTGGTGTCCCAGCAGTGTGGTGGCCACTTGTTGGATGTAGCACCCCCAGCACCCTGTACCTGCCAGCTCTCCCTCTCTCCACACCTACAGCATGGGTTCCTGCCTGCAGCTGGCAGCTCTGGGCTCCTGGACTCTACCACTCCACCCTCTTGGCTTCCATGGGGCCTCTTCCCAGCCAGCTGCCCTCCCTAGTCCTGGATGCTCTGCCCACGGCTGGCCCTCGTGGATTGTTCCCAACAACCACCAGCCTCCCACTGTTGTGCAAACAACCTGCTTCCATCCTCCTGCCTGAAGGGCCACAGAGAAGCAAGGCAGGCAGAGCCTGGGGGTGCTGCAAGGGTGCGCTTTAGAATGCATGTACCACTGCTCTGCCTCCAAAGCACATTGCATCAGTTTCCTGTGGCTGCTGTAACAAGCTACTATACACTCAGTGGCTTAAAACACACAGATTTATCACTTTATGGTTCTAAAGGTCAGAAGTCCAACACAGGCCTCAGGGGGCTAAAATCCAGGTGTCGGCCGGGCTCAGTGGCTCACGCCTGTAATCCCAGAACTTTGGGAGGCCGAGGTGGGCAGATCACTTGAAGTCAGTAGTTCAAGGCCAGCCTGGCCAAATGGTGAAACCCAGTCTCTACTAAAAATACAAAAATTAGCTGGGCATGGTGGTGCACGCCTGTAATCCCAGCTACTTGGGAAGCTGAGGCAGCAGAATCACTTGAACCCGAGAGGCAGAGGTTGCGGTGAGCTGAGACTGTACTAGAGCCTGGGTGACAGAGTAAGACTCTGTCTCAAAAAGTAGGTAAAGAATAAACTGAAATAAGATCCAGGTGTTGCAGGGCTGCATTCCTTCTGGAGGCTCTGAGGGAAATCTGTTTCCTTCCCTTTTTCAATTTCTAGAGGACACCCACATTCTTTGGATCCTATCCTCTTCCTCTATCCTCAAAGCCAGCAACATAACAACCTCGGATCCCCCCACTCACCTCTGCATCCGCTGTCATGTTTTCTCCTCTGACCCTCCTCCCTCCTTCTTATAAGGACCCTGGTGATTACAGGGGCCTCACAGAGAGGTCCTTAACCGCAAAATCCCCTTTTCCATGTGGGGTCACACAGTCACAGGTTCCAGGAATTCTGACGCGGCCATCTTTGGTGGGCAAGGGGGCATTACTCTGCTTACCACACTCCAGCCCCATTAGATGACGCAATTTCCTCCGGTAGCCCTGAGCGAGGCATCCTCCTTTTGCCACTAGCTGCCTTTGACTCTGATGAGGCCAGACTCAGCCCTTCTCCCACGGCCTGGCAGGGAGTTCGGACCATACTTCTGAGCTACCTTCAGCATGGGTCTTGGAAGAGAGCACACCAAGGGCTGGTTCATGGAATGTCTCTCTTAAAGGATATGGGCTACAGATGAGGGGTAGGAAGCTCCCTGAGGGCAGGGACGACATCATGCAACAAATCCACCGAGTCCCCACCGTGTGCCAGGCCCTGAGGGTCCGTCCATGGTGGAAAGCCACATGTCCCTGCCCCTGCTTTCCCAGAGCTCACAGTCACCTGTGAGAAGCTAACAGTGATCAAATAGTCCTGCATATATGTGAGTAATTACACCTCAAGGTCAAAGCTATAGAAGCTCTGCTGCTCTGAAAGCCCAAGGACAGAAGAATCTTTCTGCATTGGGAGGAGGGATGAAGCAGGAATGGAAGATCCCAGGGGAAATTGGGAGTTCATGAAAAACGGGGAGGGTGATGTGTTCCAGGGAAGTAGAAAGGCCGTGCAAAGGCCCTGTGGCCTAGTGCCCTTGGGGGACCACAAAGAAGGTGGAGGTGCAGGAATACAGAAGAGCAGGGGAAGGAATGTCTAAGGGGAGGCTGGAGAGGGGGCCGGGATGAGACCCCGCCAGCCTTCCAGGCTTCTGGTCGTCAGCCTCAGAGCACCACAGAAAGGTTTTTGCAACATCCCTGGCACATCCCAGGGACTCAATACATTTGAATGAATAGATGGATGGATGGAGAATACATGAATGAGCCTCTCTACCCTCCTCCTGCCCCTCACCAGTGACCTGCCCCATCCCTCCCTTCTGCACGGCAACGGTTAAACGGGATCTCCGAGGCTTGCTCACTTATTTATTTATCTCCCCCCGGCTGCTGGCTCCGACCCATGCCTCCCGAGTGTGGCTCCGTGGAAATGTCTGTAATCGCCAGCACACTTTAGGCATTACTTCCACACGATTTAGAGCTTTCCGCCCCAATAGCTGCTATTGCATTTCCCTCCATCTCCATCTTTTGGGCTGTGTTGGGCGGAATATTTTTTTCTAAGGTTTGGTAGTCCCCGAGTTTGAGGGATCTGGTGGTTTGGGGGAGGTGAGGAGAAAGACAATGCTTTAGAAGAATTTATTCTTCTTCTCCCATTGCCCTGGCCCTGCCCCAGCCTTGACCAGGAAAGGAAAAAAACAATCAGTTCAAGCCGCTAAGAAGCCCTTAAAGATTTTTGTGTTTTCCCATGCAGGACTGAGATTAGGTTGCTGATATGAACAGCAGCTTTGTGGGAGGCTGAAGGTGCTGGAACGCAATAAAGGTCATCTTGGATGAATCCCTCCCCTAACCAAACACCCTCCCTGCTTCCACCTTCTCATCTCAGGACCAGCTCCTCTAAAGGCAGCAGCCGGGCAGTAAACCCCAAACCCTGAGTGGCTACTCTGGGGGTTAGATGCATTTGGGCTGGCTTTGCAGGGCAGACAAGAGCAGTAAGATGTGAGAAAAGCTGTGTGACCTTGGACAAGTCACTGAACCTCTCTGGGTGTTTTTTCCCCAGCTCTAACATGGAGACAATTACACCTTTCTTACCAACTGGAAGGACTACACTGAGGATGGAAGGAGACAGTATGAGGGGAAAAGACCCCTCTCCTTTTTTCCCTTCTCCTTCCTCTCAATCCAACTTTCCCCCATCCCATTCACCTCCCTGTGATTCCCCTCCACCCATCCAGCCTCTTATCCCAGCACCTAGGCAGCTCCATATCCACCTGAAAGATGACCCTGGACGAGGGAGAGAGTGTCTCAAGGTAATGTCACAGGGGTTAGCTCCCCCTGGTGCGTGCAATGTATAGGCGGACTGTCCTATATCACCTGCACAGTGGTGACCTTGTGTCAGCACCACACGCATTTGATCAGAGACAGTAAGCTTCCCAGTGACACACAGATGTAAGTGGTGACAGCAGGATTCAAACTCTTCTGTGGTACTCCTAATACCGTGCTCCTAACCAGTGTGGGGAGTGGCCCCCAAGAGGCTGCCTGCTCCCAGGAGCTTACATGATAACAGAAACCCACTGGAATGGATATAATAAAATGACAATGGGCAAAAGCAAGCCACGGGGTTAGAAGCCAGGACAGTGGCTACCTTTAAGGGAAGGGAGAGGGACAGGGAGAGGCAAAGTGGGATCTCTAGATGCTGGCGAGGCTCTACTCCTCGATCCGGGTGCAGTTACACAAATGCATTCACTTTGCAATCACTCATAAAGCTGAATATTTATGAGTGTTTGCTTCTCCATATGTAAGCTTAAGTAATACGTTTCCTCAAAAAATAAGACAAAACAAAACCTGTGTAAGCTTGTGGGGGCCACCAGAAAAAATACTCTAGGAATTAATTCATGCCACTGGCATGAGGCTTTAAGCTCCAGACAGCATGGAGTGGACAGGCCCAGGACGAGCATTTACAGAGGAGGAGCCGAGTCCTGGAAGTGAGGCAACTCGCCCAAGACTCCGGGTTGAGCTGCACCTGTCTTACTGGGCACAGGCAGGCGACCGCTCCTGTCTGCAGGTGGGGGGCCAGGGGCCATCCCAGGAAGGAAAGGCTGGGCCAAGGTCAAGAGGCAGAGGGCCCACCTGGGAGGGGGATTTAGAAGCTCGGATGGGTGGGTATAAGGAGCAGAGACTTGTGCCTCCAAATCCAGAGGAGAGAGGACTAAGTGAAGAGCCTGGGTCCGGCCCTCAGCAGCTGCTTCTGAAGGGGATATGTGCTCTGACATCTCTAGCACTTAGCTTGCTTATCTGTAGAATGGGGATAAAGGACCAGCCTCCTCTACTCTCTCGCACCGGATGGTTCTGAGGAAGGAAGTGCCGGGTTTGGCTCATGGCAGGAAGGAAGATGGTGCTGTGGGCTTGGACGGCAGCATCTCAGGGGAGGGCACAGCAGGAACAAAGGCTGGGCGGCAGGAAAGTGACCACTTGGTATTGGGATAGGAATGACAGGAACACCAGGGGCTCAAAGCCTCACATGGATGGGATGGATTTCTGAAATGGAGGGTTCGTGTCGGCAATGGTGGGAAGTGTGGGTCAGACTGGGAGGTGCAGGGATGGGAAGGGGTCAGTGGGAAAAGGCCTCCCACACCATTTCCCCCTCTTGGGAGCAGGATTGGGAGAGGGGACCAGCCTGAGCCCACGACCCTCCGGGGCAAGGAAGTGAGTGGGCATTGGGCTCCCTGGGGCTGGCAGTGCCCCATGCCTGGGAGGTGGGCTGGCTGATCAATGATGAAGACAGTGAATGGGGACGATTACATTGTATCTAGTGATTATGCCCCGGGTGACATCTCTCGGTGGCATTATCTCATCTGGAGAGAAGAGCGGGCTTTTTAATAGATGGACAGGTGGCTTCCACTTAAGGTTATTATAAAGAGGGAGAGCCCAGCCCTCACAGCTTCCAGCCAACACCACAAAGTTGCTAAGTAATTAAAGGCTGCTAAAGAATCAGAGAAATTATAATAATTCCATCAACCTAAAGCTCGTGATCTCTCGTTTTCCCCCTCCTGGTAGAAAACAAGGTGGGTCAGGCAGCCTGCGCACACATCAAAACAAGCCTATTGTGTGGTGGGCCTCCACGTCACAGGGGCTGCCAGGCTTGTCCCCAGGCTGTTTGGACAATACTTGAACTTGTTCAGATAAGTGAAGGGACCAAGATAAAAACCCTAGAGCCCTCAGAAACAGGAAGAACAATAGCAGTGTGCTGGTGGCCGATCAGACACCTGTGGACACCTGTAACCTGCATCAAGAAGGCAGTCTGGGCCCACCGCTCATGGGGTTTGGGGAGCTACCCAGAGGGGAGCACCCTCATCCCAGCCCTGCTCTGGACACTCAGGCCTTACCTGGGAAAGCAGTGCTCTGCCTCTGGCTCAGGGCTGGGCTCTGTTTCATAGGTTCTGGAAGCCAGTTCCTGAGAATCTTCCCCAGCCACCTTTGATGGCCCATGCTTTGCCACTAATTGCGGGGTGACCCTGGGTAGCCTTGACCCTTACTCAGTGTGTTGCTCACCCACAGAGTGTGCGCCTGGATTAAGTCACCTCCAGGGTCACCCTGTGCTGGTTTCACAGTCTACGTGGAACACTCTAGGCCTATTACCGGCTGTTTCTTGATGACTCTTTCATTTTTTTCCCTTGCCATGTCTTTGTTTTATGCTTCCCACACATTTCCTGACTGCCACTGGAATGTCAGTTTCCGGACCACCAATGCCCTGACTTCAGCCAATCAGTCCACGGGGATGAGTCCATCTGTTGAGCTCCTTGGACTTCCAGGCAACTTTCCTGAAGTTCTCAGAGCTTTTCATAACAATGGTAATACTCTTCAGGTCAGGCGAGAGGGCTCACGCCTGTGATCCCAGCACTTTAGGAAGCCGCAGCAGGCAGGCTGCCTGGACCCAGAAGTTTGAGGCCAGCCTGGGCAGCATGGTGAGACCCTGTCTCTACAAAAAATACAAAAATTAGCTAGGCACATTGGTACGTGCCTGTAGTCCCAGCTACTCGGGAGGCTGATGTGGGAGGATCACTTGAACCCAGGAGGTTGAGGCTGCAGTGAGCTGTGATCGTGCCATGCCGCTGCACTCCAGCCTGGGTGACAGAGTGAGACTCTGTCTCAAAAAAAAAAAAAAAAGAAAAAAGAAAAGAAAAGAAAAAAAGGTAATACTCATCAGTTACCAAGTACAACCTATGTGTGTGGTGCTTCATACACGTGCTCTCATTAAACTTTCACAACTCAGTGTATCCCTATTTTACAGATGAAAAAACTGAGGCTCAGAGAGGCTAACACCTTGCTTATGGCCTCCCAGTGTGCAGTTAGAGCCCACATGTGCACAGCCCCATCACAATGCAGTTGAAGTCTGGTCCCCATGTCACAGATGGACACAGGTTCTCACGATACAAAGCTGCCCTTGGCTGTAGGTGGAGACTTTCTAGACCCTTGGTTTCCTAAGTCTGCCCCCACTTGGGGTGCCCCACTGCCTGGAGGAAAAGGCATACAGGCAGAAGACCCTGTACCCTCCCTCCATCAGGCCCCACCATGGGGGCAAGGAGACCATTTAAAAGAAAGGAGCTGAAAAATGGCAGATGGACTCGGCATGCGAGGCTGACAGCCCAACACTGCAGCAGAACTAGCAGGCAGCTATCATCCTTCCATTTAGAGTTTCTTTATTTAAAGGGCAGGGGGGCACAATAAAAGGTGTTCCGGTGCATGCCATAGAATCCCTAATGCTTGAGAGCTGCGCTCCGCACAGTCCCCCTGCTTCGTATTCATGGCAGAGGGTCCCGCGGTCATTGCAATAGAATTATATGGGCCCCCAAAGACTCCCAGCTAGAATTGGCGAGGAAACCGATGTAATTAAGACCATTATTACCATTAAAACAAAATAATAATTTTAATTACAGCTGAGCTGCCTCCATCTCCTGCTCCCGCGCTGTCCTCTTTCCTGGTGCTGAGGGTGGTGGAGGATGCCCACAGCCTTGGCTACGCCCCCAACGGGCATGGAAGAGGTGGTGTTACAGGGGACATGAGGGACCGGGGGGTCCTTGGCTTCACCCCACTGGGTGGAGGAGGAAGCAAGCAGCTTCCGAGTGTGTGGCTGGGCTGAGCTTGGGGTCCTGGTTTTGTGGGACCCCGTTGACTCTCTCCTTGGCACCTAAGAACCAGAAGGAGGTGGCAGAAAATGTTGAATGTTCCCTGCAGGCAAGGGGGGCAGGCTGGCATTTAGCCTGTGTGTGTGTGGGCAGGGGAAGGGGGTCAACACCTGCTTCTCACAAACAGTGCTGTGTGCACAGTTGATGACTGAAATCATGGAGGTGCCTCTGCGGCACACTAACACTGCAGGCCACAAGGAAGGGGTGTCACTATGACCGTGGCTGGGTTCTGAGCTACAAGATGATGCCCAGCAGGGGTTGTCCTCACTGCAGAGAGCCAGCAGTGGGCTCTGAGTACAGTTTCTCCACTGGACCCCCTGAGCCTATGCATGAGGCCCAGAGTTCCCTGTCGCTTCCCCCAGCCAGGGATGGATCAGGGCCTCACCCCTGCAACTTATGGCAAATCAAAAGCAGGCCATGGCAAATTGCAAAACAATACATGCAAAGATGCTGGAAGGTGAGAACGAGTTCATAGGGCCCTCTGGGAGGCAGGACACAGGATGGAACATGCTGCAGGCCTATCTGATTCTGGGGGACTTGGAGAAGTCAGTGAATTTGTCTTGGCCTCAGTTTCTTTCATCTATAAAATGGAAAGAATAATTACCCCCTAACTTACAGAGTTGTCATGAGGACAAATGAAAGATAATGAAAACACTGGGAGATACAGAAGATGATATTATTTAAATAAGAACACACACACAAACACACACACACACACACACACACGCACCCCTCAGGACTGTGTAGAAAGCCCTGCTGCTCTGCCCACAAGCATATGTCGCTTCACCACTACCAGCCCAGAGCTTGCTGTCCTGGCTGCCGCGGGCGATGGCATCTGCCTGCTGCGAGAGAGCAGGGCTCCAGGCATGTGTCACTGTGCTGACAGAGGGGACAGACCAGGGAAGGGGCAGGCACCTCAGGGTGGTCGCCGAGGGCCATAGAGACATCGTCTGGGGCTGCCGCTCAGCCAGAAAAACCCACTCTGGCTGTGGCCTGCAGGAGTCCAGAGCCCCTGCGATGATTTATTGGTCTCCCTCTCCCAGATCAATAGATGCATGGTTATAGATGCAGAGGGGCCGCCAAGGCCCGTGGCCCCAAGGTATAAATTAACATGGCCTGTCAAGGGGCTGCCTCTCCTGGCGTGGGAGACGACATGCTCGTGAGTGGAGCTGTCACCTCGGGGGCCACGGCAGGCACAAGCCAGTAGGAGCCCTCTCGCATCTCCACCCAGCTTCTTGCTGCAACCTGAGGATGCAGTTTATAAATCATTCAGCATCTGACAGGTACGCCATGCGGGAAGGTAGCTGGGGCACTGCTGCTGGCTGCGGTGGGTGCTAATAAGTTGGCCTCTTGGACCAAATCCACCTCTGCACGCTCTGGACCCTGTCTGGCCACCACTCCAGGGCTCCTCATATGCCAAAGCACACAGGATGACAGGGCTGAGATCCAGGAACTAGTGGGCACCAGCAGAGGGCAAGGATGCTTTCAGTGTCTGGGAGGAAAGTGGAGTGCAGGGCACATGTGAAAGTGCCCTTGCCAGCTCAGTGCCAGGCCTCACCACTCCTCGCCCAGCCCTGGACCATGCACAGTAAGGAAGCCCTCACCTCGGTAGACCAGCTGGCTGAGGCAAAGCACTTTGTGTAAATGCTCCTTTTGTCCTCACACCACCCAAGAGGCAGAGGGAGCCGCATGGCTGTCTGTGTTTGTGAATTCCATTCACTCAACAGACACTGAGCACAGTCCATACGCCAGGCCCGGGGCAGGGTGCTGAGGATGCACAGATTACCAAGCTCAGTCCTTGCTTAGTCTGGTGGGAGAGATGGACATACAAACAACAGCCACAGCCATTTCCTGAGCATGCACTTATCCTGGGCCCCGGGCTGAGCACTCTACGTGAGTGATCTCATTTACTTTAATCCTCACTATGATGTTTGCAAGGCAGGTGTAATTATTTCTACTTTGCAGGTAGAAGTGAAGCTGCTTGTCAAAAAGTCGTGCCACCCCAGGCCTGCCTCCTAATTCTGGCTTCCTCCCTTGACTAGCTTTGGGCACACCATGTAACTGTCCTACTTCAGTGTCTGTCTCTGTAGGATGGGAATGACAAGAGTGGCTGCCCCAGGAGGTGGTGGTGAGGGGTCCCTGAGATCCCATGCAGAAAACAGTGTTGGGCACACAGGAAACCAACAACAACAATCAATTTATTACTGTCACCATAGAAATAAATTACGTATTTGATTTCATTGACAAATGGCATCCAGGGATACCCTTCTCCCTCCTTTCCCATCTCTAGTAAGGAGGTACAGGGAATGAGCAGCTTTCATCCTTATTAAGGGACATGGAGAGGTGGTTCAGGTTAGTGGGGCTCAGGGCCAGGAGGCGTGGCTTCGGCTCTGACCCTGATCGCAGCCAGCACTGAGGCTCAGGCAAGGACCCTCCATCTCTCAGGCTCCCAGGATCTCACCCCAGCTCCAGCTCGTCCCCATAGTAGCCTCATCCCCACCTCAAGCTGGTCACCTGAGGCCATGGGACAAGGATCTGTGCAGGACCTGTCACAGAGACCTGGGCAGGGACCCAGAGGCTCACTTCCAGCCTGGCTTTGTTTCTGTGAGGTAACAGTGGGGACCTGCAAAGGACACACACCCACTTAGCCACTGTCCCTCCTCAGCAGTGTCTCTAATCATAAATCAGAGTTGACTTTCCTCTGGGAAATTCCAATATATGAAAATAAGCTATAGGATCCCAGAAAGTGAGTGATAGTCATAGACACCATAGTCTCTTTCTCTAACAAACTCCTACTCAGCCTCTAAGGCCCCAAACAAATAGCCCCCATGCACAGACCACACTGTTTCCAATACACTGCGCACATACAAAGCTACCATGGCATTTAATACGTTTAGATGTAGTTAGACATTCACTTACTTGACTTTCTCTTAGTAAAATTGCCTTCACCAAGGACAAAGACCTTGGTCTTAATCACCAGCATTTTATTGAATACACTATGAGCCACAGGCTGTGCTAAGGACTTTTCCTAGCTACATTCTCTCACAGCAATCCTGCAAGACAGATATTGTTGCTCACCTTACAGATAAGAAAGCTGAAATCCAGAGGGGTTAAGTCACTTGTCTAAAGTCACACAGTTGGGAAATGGTAGCATTTTTTCCAACCCTGCACACCCAGGTCAGCTCAGAATCCCTGGACCCTGCTCAGTAGCTGTTCAACAAATGTTTGCTGTGTTCATTAAAAAAAAAAAATTAGGCAGATCCGAGCATGGTAGGTGAGATGTGGGCTTTGAACGACAGGCAGAGTTGAGTTAGGCTGAACTCCAGTACTAGTTAGAAAAGTACAATGTGTGTGTGTGTGTGTGTGTGAGAGAGAGAGAGAGAGAGAGAAACAGACAGGTATCCATTGCCCTTGAATTGGCTCTATGGCTGATAGGAGAGTTCATATGAAGGAATAGCAGAAGAGAATACTGAAAAATAAGTTGGGAAAGGTAGGTTGATGCTAGATGGATAAAGGCCTAGACTGCCCGGCTAAGGAGGCTGAACTTGTCAGAACTTCAAGGACAGCCATCTCTTGAGACTCCAGCAGGTTCTCCAGATTCCCTGACTCACTGAGCCACCTGGCACCACCTGACTTCTAACCTCACACTCATCCTCCTGCCTAAACACCCCAGCACCAGGGTCACCTCCCTGGGGCATACTGGAGGGCTGAGGGGGTGGCCCTGGGAGAAGCAGGGAGGGGGCAGTGCTGAAGGTCAGCGAGGTGGGCACGCGCCCCTAACGGAGGTACTGGAGCAGCACTGCTGGGCACAGACACAGGCAAACACGTTTGAGCAAATTGGAACGCCATAAAAGTCTATTACAGCAAATCAAACAGCAGTCAGCATGACAGCCATTAGCTTGAAATGAATACACGGGGACTTAATGAGGTCTGTCGAGGCTGGCTTGGTGAATTAAGTTGCCAATTCTAGCAGGATTTCCCTTTTCTTTACAGACTTGAAAGCATCTAGCTGCCTCGTTAGGACTTCGACAAGTGAATTGCAGGGCCTTTCACCCTGATAAAATGGATAATTACATGGAGAACAGCTTAGTGAGGGGAGTGGGGTGGGCAGGAGGGGAACGAGAACAAACTCAAACACACACCTGCCCAGCTTCTCCTGAGCTGGGGGCTGGACCCGGCAGAGGCTTTCAGAGGGAGTGGGGGCCCAGGAGAGGGAGGCAGCGGGGCAATGCCTGGCCTTGAACTTCCTCCCATTCCCTGCTGTTCCTGGCCTGAGGACTTGGGTCCAGGTGGGCCATGTCTCCAGGCAGCCATGGAGGGGCTGAAAGTTCACATCCAAGATGGGCTACCCTCAGCACCTCTCATAAAACCTCTAGTGGGATCCTCCAAGGCTCCCCAGACCTGGCTGTTCTCACCATTATCAGAGGAGTTTGTCAAAAATGCAGCTTCCTGGGCTGGCTCTCCCCAGCCTACTGATTCACAATTGCAGAGGTCGGGAATATGCTTCCTAAACAGTCCCCTGGGAAATTCTGCTGGGGCATGTTTGGGACCCTCTGATTCATCACTTCCCCAACATGCAGTGCTAGATGGCCGGAGAGAAGTGGTCCTCCTACTTCTGCTTGCATAACTCCAGGGATGGGGAGCTCAGCACATTCTCAGCAAGGCAGGGGCATAGACTGTGTGTGCATGGGTGTGTGTGGGCAGTCTTATTATTAGGAAGCTCTTCCTTAGATAGACCTGGATTTGCCACCCTGTAACTTACTCCCTGTGCCAATCCCTGGGTTCTGCACACAACAGACTCCATCATTATTAGGGCCCTAGATGGCTGAGATGGCCAAGAGGGGAATTGAATGGATGGAGGCGGCCACCAGAGCTTCTCCGCCATCCTGCAAAGAACGATAAGGTGCTGAAGGATGGGAAGGAGCTTCTCCTGCTGGGTTTCATCCTCTGATCAGGGGATGTCAGCCCTGGAAGGGGCTGGGTTCAACTCCCCAGTTTGAAAGCTGTAGGGCCTGAAGCCAGCAGACTAGAACCCAGGTGTCCTGACTCCAGTTTCTCTCTTCCCACGAAACAGCACAAGAGCAACCACTGCTTACCTCAGTCAGACTCTGCTGGAAACCCACCTCCTCCAGGAAGCCTGCTGAGATTTCTCTGATCACCCTGGCAGACCCTGGCATTCACACCTAACAGGGTCTGCAGTGCTCCCTCACCCCATTTCTCTGGCTTGCATCCTCACCCTGTTCACATTTGCAGGGCCGTTTGCTGCTGATTCATACTCTAAAGGGCAGGGGCCTGGGGTTTCCAGGGTGACCTCAATGCAAGCAGGAAACCTTGGGCTCATTTCCGGGCCAGGGGCCAGTAGACTCTGGGTTGGTACCCCAGCTGCGGTCAGAGCCAGGCAGCTAGGTTCCAGCTCAGGTGACCACACCAGGCTGGTCAATGTCAAGGTACCTCAGATCAGGAGTAGCCAGGCCTCCATCCAGCTGATACCACATCCCCACTGGCCACACCGAGCAGCCCCAAGCAGGGCATCGAGTATCAGGCCACTAAAGCAACCGGGGATGTTTACACACGAGCAAGTAAACCATGTGGGCCTTCCTCCAAGGACGGTGTGTCCTTTGCAGCTGGCCCCTCTCAGCCTACCCTCTCCTTGTCAGATGGGTATCATGCAGGCCACTTTATCCACCTGCCCTTTGTTTTTATTAGATAAGGAGGGCCGTGGCACAGAGAGGCGAAGTGACATGCCCAAACACACAGCAAGCTGGGAACAGAGCACGGGCTGGACCCAGGGTCTCCTGCCTCTAGTTCTAATTCCTGTCATTCCACATTCCTGAGGCCTCCCAGGTCTCTGCACAATGACAGCCTGGCTCAGAGCCAAGCCCACAGCAGACATTCAATAAATATTTGTTAAATAAATGAATGAATGACTTGAAGAGACTCTCTCCTTGGAGGCACAGGCCTTTGGAGAATCCCAGGGGATTCCAACAGGGCCGAGTGTTGGAAGTCACATCTCCTGAAGCAGGAGAGAGGAAAAGGCTGGCCCCCAGCCCAAGGGCGGGAGAGGAGGGACATGACCCCTTGTCCCCTTGCCAGTGCTCCTCCCTGCCGCCCCATGAGAGGGAAGAGAGGGCAGCCATGCCTGCCAAGATGGCAGCTGAGCAATGGGTCCAAGGCTCATTAACTCTGAGCCGTGCCCTTGGGTTCTGAGCCCAGGCCCGGAGTGCAGGCTGGCACGTAGAGACCCTTAATTAAATTAGGGAGACTTCCAAATGAGAGAGAGCAGGAGCCAAGCTGCAGTCCCTGGGCACACCGGCCACAGCTCAGAGCACCGTGCCCCCATGTTTAGGACTGCGGGCTCCCCAGTTCTCTCCCGCCCCAGGCAGGCGAAGGGCATGGTGCCTCCGCTGCATCCCCACCTGCACATCTGTCCTCTCTTCCATCTGGTGCCAGCATAGGACCCTTGGCTCGCAGCTCAGTAACAGAGGCCAGGGAGTGGGGTGTATGAGCAAGATCTCGTCACCCTCGAGATCCTATTATTGCTCTCTTAAAGCAAGGATCTGTATTCCACACCTGCTTCCCCAACCCAAAGGGCAATGCCGTTATTTTAGGGAAGCCTTTGGGTGCCTGGTTCCAGGCAAGCTCCTAGGGCAATCCTGGAGCCCCTCCCGCCCCATTTAGGGCCCAGGACCCAGGACCTCAGCACCGCCTAACTGCCCCCCTTCCTAGGGAGGCTGAGCCTGCCCTAGAAGCCAGGAGGATCAAAGTTAAAGCTGTGCGACCTCGGGCAAGTCACTCTCCCATGCCCAGCCTCACCCATGAACTGACCGCGATATTCTCTCAGGACTTTTTACTCCCTGATCAGTCATTGGATCAAGGGGTTACAACTCAAATGACACGGTGCCAACCTGCCTTTCCGGAGGGTTCTACCTCCCATTGTTCCCATCCCAACCCTTCACTGCCACCGCCCAGCCCAAAACCCCGAGGGCAGGCCGGAGGGACACCCAGCGAGAAGCCCTTTACCCTCCCACTTCAGAGTCTTTGAATCACTAACTGCCAGACCATAAGACTGCCATCAGCCACCCAGGCGAGGGGCCGCAAGCAGTGGGAACCCCGGTGCCATCGGGAGCTGGCAGCCAGCTTATTAACGAACCGTTTGTAATGCAATAATTTGTACTTCTCAATTACCAGCAATGGCTTGATTTTACACGCATGCACTCATGCAAACATACTCGGAGTACACAGTACAGGGGCCTGGGAGACCATGGTGGAGAGCGCGGGGCTAGGGAAAGCCCCTTCCTAGAACTGCATGCTCCCTGAGTCCTGGAGGGACCTGATTCTGGCCAAAGCAGGAAGGTCTGGGGTTAGGCCTGCCCACCCACCCTGCCCAGGCCCACATTTGGATGAGTGGAAGGAAAGAGGGTGCAACACCTGCTTCTCCCAATTCTTGTCCCACCATTGACTCCAGCTGGAGGTGTGCGGCTCAGCCTCCAGCACAAGGCTCCCAACCTACCGGCCCAACTGCTCTTCCCAACCCCAGGCTGGGCCCTGATCCCCAGGGTACCAGCATGTTCACCAACCTGCTCAGAGTTGGCGCCTGGGCTGAGGTCTGGGCAGAAGAGCCAGAGCTGCTCTCCCCACCTGACTCTTCACCTACACCATGGTGGTCTGGGGAGTAGCAGGTCTCCGATACCCGCAAGGGCAACCCTAGTGGTTCCTACCTCAGGGATGCGGACACTGTAGGGCTGATTGTGAAATGTTGGCGCGTTGTCATTCACATCCCCGACCTGGATGTTCACCTTCCGTGTGATCACCTGGCAAGAGAAAGGCGGGCAATTAGCGCTGCCACCTGACTCTGGCCTCTTCCACCCTAGGGGTCCAGAAATCCTGTGACCCCAGGAACATGCCTCCAGGGCCCCAGGAAACACTCACCCCCTGGTGGTCGCTGACAGAGAACTCCACGGTGAACTCTGACTTGGTCTGAAAGAAAAGTGAGAGAGGGAGGGGGCAGTTAGGCGGTGCTGAGGTCCTGGGTCCTGGGCCCTAAATGGGGCGGGAGGGGCTCCAGGATTGCCCTAGGAGCTTGCCTGGAACCAGGCACCCAAAGGCTTCCCTAAAATACCAGCATTGCCCTTTGGGTTGGGGAAGCAGGTGTGGAATATGGATCCTTGCTTTAAGAGAGCAATAAAAGACAGAAGCCGAGCATCTTGGGTGCTAGTCTTGGCTCTGCCTTTAAGATGCTGTGTGACACTGAGCAAGTCACTACACACCTCTATGGTTCCTTCCTCAAACGCAAGGAGAGGGTAAGGGTTGGGGATGTGTTCACACCTTTACCTTAACTTGCTAAGGGCTACCATGCCGTCAATTCCTGCTTCTCTGGATATTGGGGGAATGTTTACTTGGGGTAGGGGTAGACTTGTACCCTCCATGGAGCCCCATTCTACAAGGGATGAACCCAGGGTCACTGTCCCTCTTGCCTCTCCAATGTAGCTGCTTGCTTGGAGACACCTCTAGCCACCCATTCCAACCCTAAGTCCAGACACCAGCATTGGCCCTTGAAGAGGAATACCATTCAGGCAGGAAGATGCCACTTTGGAGACAGAATGGGGTCTTAGAGGAAGACCCCAAAAGATGGCGGGCCGTCCTTCCCCCAGTGTCTCCTCCTGTCCCCAGGAGAGAATTGGGGCAGGGGTATGGGCAAGTCATACTTCTCTGTCCAGTGGCTGCCGGAGCCACACCACGCCAGTGTCAGGCTCCACTGCAAAGAAGCGAGAGGCCTCCTCCCCAGACACGCCAAACACCAGGGGGTCATTGTCCATGTCTCGGGCCAGCAACTGGGTCACAGAAGAACCTGGAGTAGCCAAGGCAGAGAGCAGAGGGAAAATAAGGGAGGTCAGATTTATGCCTTCCCACCTTGCCCAGGTGGCTGAACTCTCAGCAGGGAGTGGCCATTCAGCAATCCTCCAGCAGGCCACAGATCATCACAAAGCCCTGGCGCATCTGTGGGCTCTGACCCAGGTACCCCACCTCCACCCTGGTCCACTTGTCACAGTGTGTCATGATGGTATCAGGGAACCACCACTCACCATGTTCTGGGTGTGTAAAAGACAGTTGTGACTTCTGCCTGCCCCCCTTTCTCTGATTTTAATTTGAAGACCTTCTTCTCCAAGTGGCTCAGATGAGGACAGGCCCCCAATATTTCAAGTCCTATGTTCCAAGATGAGCACATAAGTCAGTGCTAGCCAATCAGAGTGTGCCATTTCCCTGGTCATGATGATTGGTTCAGGGATGAGCATGTGACCCAAACTAGCCAATCAAAGCCAGCCCTGGGACTTTTGCTGGAACTACTGGGAAAGAGGAGCTCTCTTTCATGGGAGTTGCTCATTGGCACTGCGGGCAGCCATCTTTGGCACCACACAAGAAGAGCCTGCCTGAGAATGAGGCACACAAAGAGGAAAACAGAGGCAAATGATGTATGGAGAGACAGATTCCTGATGTCTTTCTGAGGGTCTGTCACCAGCTCTGCCTGACATTAGCTCCATCCTCTGGACTTCTCAGCTATATGAGCTAATAATTGCCTTTGTAACCTTTTGTTTGGCCTAAGTCAGTTTAGTTGGACTTCTGTCTTTTGCAAATGGAAGCACCTTTTCTAATTCAGAATACTTTGCAAAATCTTTTGGCATTCATTCAAGAGTGACCAGGTGCTGGCCTTATGATAAGCACTGGAGTACACAGAGGTTAAGAAGATGTAGCTCAGCCTCAAGGAACTCCAGTCTAGAACTGGGTAACAAGGTCTAGTTCCCATCCTCAAGAAGGGGATTGAGAGACAGGTGTCATCCCTTACCAGGAAGCAAAGCCCTGGCTTCAGGGCACCTAGGCTTCAGGATGCCTGGTCTATACCCTCCCTAAGAAGTGCAGGGCATCATCTCCTGGGGCTCACGGCTCCCCTGTGTAGCTTTCAGGTAGGGTCACTAGCTGCCCTGCTTTGCCCAGGACCGAAGCATTTCCCAGCACATGTGCTAAAACCAGGAAGCCCCAGGCAAACTGGGATGGTTGGTCTCCTTAGCTTCAGGAGGTCCTTAAACTCACTAGAACTGTATACAAAATGTTATAAGTGTACAGTGTGTCATTTTCTGAAGACAGTGTCTATAGTCTTCATCTGATTCTCAAAGAGGTGAGGAGATCAGAGCCATGGCCTTAGGCAAATCACTTATTTCCAGGTTTCAGTTTCCCCTATAAAATGAGACAGACTCTCACATTTACCAAATAGCTCTAAAAATCAAGCTAGGTAGAAAGAAAGGATTCCAAATTCTTGGAATTTTATCTAGAAAAGAACTTTTAGGACAGTTCTAACATGACAATGCTAGCTAACATTTTTGAGCCCTAATCATAAGCCAGGCATAAGCTGAGCTATTTCCATGCACGAATTCAGTCCATAATGCGATTCTCCCCATTTAATGGATAAGGCAACAAAGAGTGATGAGGTGATTACCATGTCCTCATGGTCAGCAAATGACAGAGCTGGAATCCACATCCCAGGCATTTAGGGCTCAGAGCCTATATTTGTTTCCACAGCACAGATATCTCAACACTCAATATGTAAACTCAAGATTCAGGACTTCATGGACATGACCTATCGGATCCTAATGAGAAGCCCAAGATTTGGAAAAGGAAGACATTGGACATTCACTGGGCTCTTATGATATGCCAGACACAAGGTCCATTCATGTGGATTCTCTCATTAAATCCTCCCAGCAAGTCTGTTTGGTAGTTGTTATTCTATCCATTTTGCAGATTAGGAAGCTGAGGCTCAGAGAGGTGAAGCAGCTTCTCCAAGGTCAAGCAGCAGAACAGCAGAGCAGGAAATGGCAGCATCCAAGGTGATGGGAGAAGGTGAGAAGGAGGAGTAAAATCCTGGAACATCTTTAGAGCCCAACCCTCCCATTTCAGAGTTGGAAAAGCTGAAGGCATTTAGCAAGTTGCCCAAAGTACAATGGTGAGCCACAAAGGCAGGATTCAAATCCAAGTTTCCAGACTCCCAGATTCCCAGTTCATTGCTCTTTCTAGATGGTATAAGAGGAAGTATGTGAAAGTCGCAGATAAACCAAGCACATCTTTCCAAAGCGTTTGCATTGCCTGGTGACAAATAAGTGTTTTATACTAAAACAAACAGGAAGACATTGGGAGCAGCATTTGATTGATTAATTGATTAATTATTTTTTTGGAGACAGGATCTCACTCTGTTACCCAGGCTAGAGTGCAAGTGGCATGATCTCAGCTCACTGCAACCTCCACCTCCCAGGTTCAAGTGCTTCTCCTGCCTCAGCCTCCCCAGTAGCTGGGATTACAGGCATCCGCCACCACGCCCAGCTAATTTTTTGTAGTTTTAGTAGAGATGGGGTTTCACCATGTTGGCCAGCCTGATATTGAGCTCCTGACCTCAAGTGATCTGCCCACCTCGGCCTACCAAAGTGCTGGGATTACAGGTGTGAGCCACCATGTCCGGCCTAATTTATTTATGTTTAATTTATTTGTAAAGATATAACCTAAAGCCATAAATGAATTTCCAGCCTCCCCTGACTTCTAGGAGTATACATTTCCTTTCCATTGCTCTCAGGTATTCTCTAGTGGCAAAGTTTGGGAAACACTGAGTTACCTCCCAAAGCCTTGGGCAGATTCCAGATGGGGAAACTGAGGCCCATAAGCGCCTTGCTTGTCCAGGTGCAACAATGAGTCCATGGCAGCCTGCAGCCCCCTGGACCACAGTCCTCACCTGCTGTACCTCAGGGCCCAGCCCAGGTGGGGGATCTGGGGCCAAGCTCCCAGCTGGCCAAGGGGATTCTGGGAAGACCACCCTGGCCTTCCAGCCAAGGTTGCACAACTGGGCCCAATATCCCAAATGGCTCTCTCAGGCTTGACGCTCAGGTCCTCCCAAGAAGGGGGGCGCTGGGCAAGACAGGGATGGGGCCATCAGCTGCTGTCACCCACCCTGTAATTTCCTGGACTTTTATCCATTTTCCCCTCAATTATGTGCTGCTCAAAATGGTCCTTTTCGGCTTCCTCACGGGCTCTTGCCTGCTCATGCCTTCTTTGTGTCCCAGGTAATTGCTAGTGACCTTTTCTAAGTGTACTAATTAAAGGTGCCGATTTAATATTATATTTAAGACAAGACGCCCCGCTATTTTCCAGCTGGGCACATACTCCCCCACCCAGCGCTGCTCTGCCTCTCTACAGAAGCTGGGCCCAGCCCTGGCTTCTCCGGGAAGCAGGGCTTGTTTCTCCACCAGGGGAGGTTTCCAGCAAGCTACGGTTGTGCTATTCCTACAGGAGTGAGGCCAATCTCTGGGGTTCAGCTCCAGCCCAGTGCTCTTAGTTACAGCCATGCAGGAGAACCATCTCTGGCTGGGGGACCCTGGGGTACACATGCCACACAGGTTTGCTTCCTACCTGAGAAACAATATACCTTGTATCTCAGGGCTGGAGGATACCTGGAGTTCCTTTTGTAAACATTTGTAGTAAAATACACATCACATGAAATTTACCACTTCAACGATTTAAAGTACACAATTCCGTGGCATTTAGTACATTCACGATGCTGTGCAACCATCACCACTAACTCCACAAGATTTTCATCATCTCCAAAGGAAACCCCATGCCCATGAACCAGTCACTCCCCATGACTCCCTTCCCCAGCCCCTGGCAACCACAAATCCACTTTCTGTTTCTATGGATTCGCCTATCCTAGATATTTTATATGAATGAAATAATACAGTATGTGGCCTTTTGTGCCTGACCTCTTTCACTTAGCCAAATGTTTTCAAGGTTCATTCATGTTGTAGCATGTATCAGTACTTCACTCCTTTTTAACAGCTGAATAATATTCCCTTGTGTGAATGTAACACATTTTGTTCATTCATTGATCAGTTGACAGCTATTTATGTTTTTCCCACCTGTTGGCTATTGGGAATAATGCCGCTATGAATATTTATGTACAAGTTTTTGTTTGAACATCTGTTTTTAATCATTTTGGATGTATACTTAGGAGCACAATTGCTGGAACATATAGTAATTCTATGTTTAAATTATTGAGGAACTGCCAAAGTGTTCTCCATGGTGGCTGTATTATTTTACATTCTCACCAGCAATGGATGAGGCCTGGTGTTTTTTCAGTGGTAAGGAGGATACCCTGCTATTCACAGGGGCTGGAATGCCCTCTTATGATAGAGAGATGGGAGCTGGCTGGGTCTCCACAGCAGATGCTATTGGTACCCTGCCCTCTATCCCTCAGCACACACATTTCCACACACACCAGCCTGACTTCTAACTGCCAGCCCCTGTGAGTGTTCACCCGAGGGGTTCTGGCCATCAGAGACTGCTCCTCCTAAACACAGCACAGCTGGGAAGTGCATGGGAATGGACGCCCCGGTAGCGGAGCTCGCCGAGTTACTGTGGAAGATGATAGATAAGGATGACCTTGTCTACTATGATTAGAGCTAAAAAATGTTAGCTATCATCATCATGTTAGAACCCTCCTAAAAGTTCACTTACAAAAGCTGCTTAGTCCTCTTTTCTAGATAAAATTCCAAGAATTTGGAATCCTTCCTTTCTGGCTTGATTTTCAGAGCTCTGTGGATAAGGTAGGTAAACAGCCCAGCTCCAGCACCTCTCAAGAGCGTGACTCAGAGGTCCGTGTTCTACACTGGCAACTTGGTTGACAATAACGCATCTTTATGGCTTCCCTCCCTTCCTGTCTCACTTCCTCACTCCCTGCTTGTGTTTCCTGGAACCTCCTCCCCAGTAAGCTTCTTGCACTTAAGTCCTCATCACAAGGTCTATTTCTGGAGGAGCCCACATTTCCAATGCATGTTTAAGACCATACATTGGAACTACTGTAGAGCTTTACAATGCAAATTCCCAGGCCCTCTTGACAGGGTTGGCTAGTGGGAAGCCCAGAGTGTAAACTTTTAAACAGCAGCCCCCACTCTCCCTGCAGGAGACGCTCACACACAGCCAGGTTAGAAGTCCTGTGGCTGGTTCATAGCATGATGATATTCAAATATTTAACAACAGGCACAGTACAGGCATCAACCAATCAGAAAAAACGCTGGCCGTAAACAACCAGACCGGTAAGTACTGCCTGTAAGTCAGCCTGGTTTATGGCTCCCATTTTAGATGCAGAGAAAAGCTCCACCCGTCCCAGGATGATTGAAAGGCCCAGTCTTAGGACTCCTGGCTCGATCGGTGCGGCGGACTTGGCCTCTCCTACCGTCATGGGGAAGGGGCATCCAGCTAGGCCAGCCCCTCCACTCTGTGCCACCCAAACAATGCCCAGCCTAACCTCATGGGTGGAATGCGGAACATTCAAGAACTTAATCACTGTGCATCTGTGTTCACGCCAGCATTCTTTGCAATAGCCAAGAAGGGCGAAGCGATCCAAGAATCTGTCCACAGATGAATGGATAAGCAAAACGTGGTAGATACAGCCAATGGAATATTATTCAGCCTTAAAAAGAAAGGAAATTCCGACACATGCTACAATATGGATAAACCCTGAGGACATTATGCTCAGTGAAATAAGCCAGTCCCAGAAAGACAAAAACAGTACAGTGTGATCTCCCTGATATAAGGTACCTAGAGTAATCCAATTCATAGAGACAGAAAGTAGAATGGTGAATGCCAGGGGTCAGGAAGGGCAGAATGGAGAACTATTATTCAATGGCTACAGTTTCAGTTTTCAACAGAAAAAGAGTTCTGGAGGTCGGTTAGGCAACAGTGTCAATGTGCTTAACACTACTAAACTATACACTTAAAAATGGCTAAGATGGCAAATTTCATGTTATGTATATTTTACCATAATTAAATTAAAAAAAAAAAAACACTTACATCGACCATGTCTAAGGCCCTAGTGATCTGGTCCAAGATAACATCCATCACTGCATCTCACAGGCTCACTGGGCTGAGCCCCATCTGGCCCCACAGGCCTTCTTTCTATTCCTGAACAGGACAAGTTGGCCGCTCCTCGGGACCCTCGCCCTGAATGTGCCTTTGGCTGGGAAGGTTCCTACCCTAGGTCACTCCACCTCCACGGCAGCTTCCTCATTATTCACCTCTCGGGTGGCGAGTTAACACCTTGGGGAGGCCTTCCTCAAATTCTCAATCAGCAGAGTCTAGCTAAAGAGACGCCTGGTTACTCAGTGTCCTAAGACTCCACGTTATTGTCTTCACAATCCTCTCTCTGAAAGGATCTGCTCATCCACTTGACTTGCTGACCACCTACCCCAACCCCCTGCCCATCACACAGCACATTCAGCCTGACCTGCCTATTCCTTGTCATATCCCTAAGCCTAACACAGGGATTGGCATCCTGGAGGCACTCAATAAATAGTCACTGGGTAAATAAATGAATCCTGCTAACAACTGCCCAGAAGTGTTAGAAAAGACAGCCCCCCAAAGGCATGAAGGTCTCTGAGCCACAACGGGAAGAGAGAGTATAGCAAGTTAATTCTTAATTGTGTGCACAAATGGACAGGGGAAAGGATAGCTGATCAAAACCTAATAACACCCAAATCAGTAGCACTTGTCTTTGGGCCCAGGTAGGAATCACAGCTGTGCAATGACTGGGGGTCCAGTCTCTGAGGAACCGGCCCTGTACCCCATCCTGGGAGCTGTGTACCCCATCTTGGAGGTAGGAGGTAGGAATCTGCCCACCAGACTGCTAAGGCCCCTTGGGAGTTGCAAAGCTGGTGGCACATCCTCCACCGTGGCCTCGGCCCTCAGCAGCAGTCCACATCTGCCTTCCAGGCAAGGGGCAGACAATCACAGCTTCCCCTGAGGCCCCGCTGGGCCCATGCTGATCGCTGAGATGACTGTTATTACTATTATTGTTGTTATTTGCACTGAGGGACAAGGGCTGGGATTGGGGATTGTCGTCGTGCGGCTCCTGGAGAGCAGTACCTTCTAGACGAGGGGCGGGCCAGAAACTCTGGCAGGGCAGCACAGGCTGCAGGGCTTTTTATTTTCTCTAGATGAGAGAAGGATGAAAGCAATATTTGTTTCCAAAACACGGAGAGGGTGAATAAGCGGTGCGAGAACATACCCTGCTCCCTCCTTGCAGCAGCGTCTCCTTAAAGCACACCTTCCATTGTGCCACACTCTGCTCAAATGCCTGCCTAGTTCCCAGAGAATGAAAACGAATTCCTTACCATGATATCTAGTGCTTCCCAATGCATCCTCAACCTCCCTGGCCATGCACATTTCCCTCTGCACCCCTGGGCCCGGCCTGCCAGACTGCTGTCACCCGAAAGCATACCACGCCCCTGCATGGATTCATTGTTTGCACCTCTGCACAGCAGGCAAGAGGCCATCACCCCTTGAAGGTAGAAGTTGATATTCTGGGACACGCTTGGCAGTCTTCCTTCTCCTCTTCCCCATCCCTCATGATTAACCACTGCTCTTCTAGGGCCAGGGAGCTAGCCAGTCCCAGCTCTTGCCCACACAGACCTTATTAATCAATCACAGCACCTTTTCCCATTGAATCTGCATTCAACTTCAGAATCCTTCACAACACAGGGTTCCATGCAGACACCATAATCAATCCTAAAAGGCACAAGAAAGCAAGGCTTTTGCAACCTGTGACCTAAAAGGACTTCACACCAGCTGTGATCCACTGTCCTTCCCCATCTAGGGGCCAAGAACCTAGCAGTCTGCCTCTGCCAGGCTCAGGACTGTTAGAGAGACAGAACAAGCCTTGGTGTCTGCAGGCTAGCTCAGAAGCAGGGACTAGTTATGGCTGAAGTGAGAACCAAACAGACAAAGGCCCCTTCTCATTTTGCAGAGAGGGAAGCAAGGGTCCTGGCCGGGAGAGGGCTGCCTGGGATAGAGCTATGCATGCGTGAGTAGCTGAGCCAAGGAGTTGCAGACAGCAGGGCCCCAGCCTCAAGTTCCAAGTCCATGGGTATAGCCAGGGTTTTCTGAAAATAACTACTCCTCACTCCAACCATCCCACCATGGCCATCAAGCCTGCTGCACACCCCCACCTGCAAGAAGGGAAACCCACCCTCCTCCTCCTGGCTGGCCTGGGTCCCTGCCAGGGCCAGGGGCTCCTGTCCTCCCACTCTCCCTGGGATGGGCTCCCCAGAGCCTGAGCTGGCCTTGGAGCCTGCCGTTTCATTTGTCTCTCCTCTGGGATCAGACAGGCCAGTTAAGTGCCTTGATTCCTGGGGATAATCTCATTTGTCTTAGGTCCCCCCTCCCACTCTCCTGCCTTCAGTCTCTCAAATCCCCTGGGTCGTGAACTTGGTTTGACCTCAGGGGAGCTCTTTTCTTCATCTTAGGCTTCACCAATATCTCCACCTGGGGGAAGTCAGAGGGAGTAGAGTGAGCTCTGACACTGGCCGGCTCTCTCCTGAGAGGCAGGCGGCCTCTAAGCTCACCCTTCACTGATCAACGCCCTCACTGTCTTCAGAAAACCCTTGCCCTGGGTCAAAGGAACCATCTCTGCCTTCAAAGCCCACAGGCCAGCTTCACTCCTGTGCTCTCCTGCAACTCCGTCCACTTGGAGGGTACGGCATGAACTGTCTGGGGGAAAGGAAACCAGCATTCTGTTTCCTGGGCATGACTGTTTGCCAGGTACCACACTCAATGGTTTTCATTCATTTACTCTGTCACTTATTTCTCCTAATGGCCCTACACAGAGGGGTTAGCATCCCTGTTATATAGGTAAGAAAACTGAGGCTCAGGCCAGGTGCAGTGCCTCACGCCTTGTAATCCCAGCACTTTGGGAGGCCAAGGTGGGTGGATCACTTGAGGTCAGGAGTTCAAGACCAGCCTGGCCAACATGGTGAAACCCCGTCTCTACTAAAAATACGAAAGTTAGCTGGGGGTGGTGGCACAGGCCTGTAATCCCAGCTAGTCAGGAGGCCGAGGCAGGAGAATTGCTAGAGCCCAGGAGGCAGAGGTCGTAGTGAGCCAAGATCATGCCACTGCACTCCAGCATGGATGACAGAGCGAGACTGTCTCAAAACAAAACAAACAAAACAAAAAAAGAAAGAAAGAAAGGAAGGAAGAAAAGAAAAGAAAGGAAAGGAAAGAGAAGAAAAGAAAAGAAAAGAAAAAAGAAAAGAAAAGAAAAGAGGCTCAGAGGGGTAAAGTGACCTACCCAAGGTCACCGAGCCAGGAGTTCAACCCAAGTCTTTCTCATTCCATGACCCTCATGGTTTTTATCACAAAGCCTTTTATCCAAATCCAAAACTCAGCTCCTGAATACAGCCTTCTTCTCACCCCAAAGCAACTAACCCCATGGAGGCTGCCTCCAGGTGGACCCTGGTCTGAAGGTGAGCACCCCTGAGGCAGAGACTTGGTAGGGATGGGCTCCCCTCTAGCACCCTGGCTTTCCTTAGTCTACTTATCGCTACCAGTAAGACGGCCATTCCCTCCTGAGAGTCAGAGAAGGGCTGCAGGCTCACCTGGCCACACAGGTGTCTGCACGGATGGGGACAGGCTAATCCAGGGAAGAAGGAGGCATTAAACAGAGCCAGACAACACAAACCCAGAAGCTCTGGGGGCAGGGAAGAGGAGGAATAAGTGAAGTACACAGAGGCACACATATTTTTAAAAATGTATTTTTTTATTGATACATAATAATTGTACATATTTATGGGGTACCTGTGATATTTTGATACATACAGAATGTGTAATGATCGGATCACAGTATTTACGATATCCATCACCTCAAACACTTATCATTTCTTTGTGTTGAGAACACTTCAGATCTTCTCTTCTAGCTCTTTTAAAATATACAATAAATTATTGCTAACTATAGCCACCCTATTGTGCTACACAGCACTAGATCCTTTTTTTTTTTTTTTTTTTTGAGATGGAGTCTCGCTCTGTTACCCAGGCTGAAGGGCAGTGGTGCTATTTCAGCTCACTGCAACCTCTGCCTCCCAGGTTCAAGCGATTCTCCTGCCTCAGCCTCCCAAGTAGCTGGGATTACAAGTGGGTGCCACCACGCCTGGCTAGTTTTTATTTGTTTGTTTTGTTTGTTTCTGAGACAGAATTTCACTCTTGTTGCCCAGGCTGGAGTGCAATGGCATGATCTCAGCTCACTGCAACCTCTGCCTCGTGGGGTAAAGCGATTCTCCTGCCTCAGCCTCCAAAGTAGCTGGGATTACAGGCATGCGCCACCATGCCCAGCTAATTTTGTATTTTTAGTAGAGACGAGGTTTCTCCATGTTGGTCAGGCTGATCTCAAACTCCCTACCTCAAGTGATCCACCTGCCTAGGCCTCCCAAAGTGCTGGGATTACAGGCGTGAGCCACTGCACCTGGCTGGAATTTCACTCTTGTTGCCTAGGCTGGAGTGCAGTGGCGTGATATCAGCTCACTGCAACCTCCACCTCATGGGTTCAAGCAGTTCTCTTGCCTCAGCCTCCCAAGTAGCTCGGATTACAAGCATGTCCCACCATGCCTGGCTAATTTTTGTATTTTTAGTAGAGATGGGGTTTTGCCATGTTGGTCAGGTTGATCTCGAACTCCTGACCTCAGGTGATCTGCCTGCCTCGGCCTCCCGAAGTGCTGGGATTATAGGCGTGAGCTAACTATATTTTTTTACTCATTAACCATCCCCTCTTTCACTCTCTCCCCAGCCTCTGGTAACCATCATTCCACACTCTACTTCCATGAGATCCACTTTTTAAGCTCCCACATTTGACTGAGAACATACGACATTTGTCTTTCTGTGCCTGGCTTATTTCACTTAACATGATGATCTTCAGTTCCATCTATGTGGCTGCAAATGATAGGATTTCCTTTTTATAGCTGAGTAGTATTCCATTGTGTATATATACCACATTTCTTTATCCATTTATCATTGATGGACACTTAGGTTGACTCCATATCTTGGCTATTGCAAATAGTGCCGCAATAAGCATGGGAGGCAGCTATCCCTTTGATATCCTGATTTCCTTCCCTTCACACACACATTTTTTAAAAATTAATATGCCCAAGAGGAAAGATCAGACATTGAATACCAATACTTCAGGGACCTGGCCCTGACTCTTAGAAACCCGGAGCTCCTCTGCCTCTGACATAGCAAATAAGGACCATCATTTGCTGAGGGCTGCGAGGACCAGTCATAGGCACCTATGTGCTCTATTCCCCTACAACCCAGTGCATCACAGAGAGGTCAAGTTACTTGCCTAAAGTCACACAGCTAGCACAAGGCAGAGCTGGGATTGCTCAGTGATCCTCCTGTTGACATCCTCCACTGATTCCCTCAGCAAACACTGCCTAGGCACCTGCTGTCCCTGGTACTGCTGTAGGCACTGATGATAAAACGAACACTGCAGCCGGAAGAACCTGCCCTCCTGCAGCTGACAGTCCAGCGGGCAGACCTACACATCTATCACACTGCACACTTCTCCTGGCCTTTCCCTGGGACACTGTGGAAGTTCAGGATGGACTGGCAGCTGTTTGCAAACTGTAGGCATGAAGAAGTGCGTCCCTGCACTTCACCTGGCCCGAACGTGACCCTCAGGACGAGCATTCCAGGGAGTCCGAGGACAGGGGGTTGGGGACTTGGAACACAGGCTCAAAGGGCACAGGAGAAGCTTTGGGAGCAAGGCAGCCTTAGAGAAGTCCCTGCGTTTAAGGCTGAGAGAATCAGCCGGGTCTAGAACTGATGTGGTTGGCCCTGGTTCACACTCAGCCAGGACTAGCTGTGTGACTGTGGGCAAATCACTGCTGTCTCTGAGCTTCTCCTTCCCCACTGATACTATGAAGGTGCTGGCATCAATGGCCAAAGTGCAGAGGTCCACGAGGAGAACTGAAAACAATCTTGGCAAATGGGTCAAGGTTCATGTGCCCACTCCAACCTCCGGGTCACAGTTTTGTGGGCATCATGCTGGGGAGTGTGAGGTTGCATCTGAGGTCAGTAGGAAGAACTGTGTGATCTGCCAGGGACACACGATGCACACAGGAGAGGGAGTAGCTCTACTTGGCCGAATATTTGCATTCTTGATATGGCCAAGAAGCTCATTTTACAAAGGAGAAAACAGGGCTGGGTGGCCCGGTGACAAGTCCACAGTCACCCAGCTCAACAGCTAGCAGGTGGAGGAGCTGCCACTCAAATTGGTCCCTGGACTCCCCATACGCTGTTCTTTCCACCACACCACATTAAGGTCCCTTCCAGTTTAGATATCTACGATATTAAGGCTCTGTTTTCCACATACTGTGTACAAGGAAGGCGCTCCGCAGCGGAGGATAGACAGGCAGAGAAGACCCAACCCGGCTCCCAAGGGTTTACAATCTGGTTTGGACACTTGGGGAATGAGCTACCACAGAGCCAGCAGCCAGGGTCCATGGCAGACTGGATATTTCTTTTCTGCCCAGAAATAGCAGCCTGAGCATGAAACGGCCATGAATAAAGGGGCCCTGGAATGTTCTGTTTGACCTTCCTGAGTCCTTGTGGTAGCTCCCAGGCCCATGAGGCTTGAAGTCTTGTCTCAGGGCTTGGAGAGCCAAGAGGTAGTTACCAGATTTAATAACAGTGATAATAGTGGAGGGGGTGTTTTTTTTTCCCCTCTCCTGAAACTTTTCAATTCATTGAATTGTTCAATTAACTTTACAAAAGGAAATGTGGGAAAATGATGGCAAATTGAACTTGACATTATCATTAAAATAAACAGAGCACTGCAGGCCATTAAAGGCTCACAAGGAGATTATCCAAACACTTGCAGGCACATGCTGGTTCCTTCCTTCTCAGAAGTGACCCTGATGTCCCCTCCTGCCCTGAGCTACAGGGAGAAGTCACCAGTCACCCTCCCCATAGCTCAAGAATGAGGCTGCACTCGTGAACCCATCCTCACAGTCCCCCGAATGTGACCGTGGGGGAACGGCAGTGGCCAGGCTGGAGGACGACTCTCCACTACGAGGCTGCCATCTCCGGGGCATCCCTTCCATCTTGGGCCTCTGTCCCAGTGCAACAAAGTGTCACTTCAGCCCTGGCTGCACCTTAGGATCACCTGTAGCCCTTTTGACATCCCAACTGTCCATCTGTACCCCAGACCACATACATCAGGATCTCCAGGGAGGGACTCAAGCATTGGGATTTAAGAACAAGCTAAACCACTCGAGTGATTCCAATGGGCTTTGGAGTTGATATCCAGGGTCTTGATGATTTCTGAGGGTCCTTCAATCTTCAGGACATATCTGAGAAACTGTGATGGAGGAAAACCTAGAGGTCAGCAGTTCCCACACTTGTCAGCACACTGGAATCACCTGGAGCTTTCGAGCAATACTGGTGTCTGCATCCCACACTCCCAACGTTGTGACTAGCTGGCCTAGGGGCCAGCTTGGGCTTTGGAAAGTTCTAAATCGCCAGGTGATATACTGGGCAGGCAAGAATGGGAATCACTCCTCCAGGGAGACCAGCTTCCCTGAGCCTTTTCCATGTGCTTACCCGTGTGGAACCCAGCTATAGTGGGGGTGCCCCAGGCATATTCAGCTTAGGCCAATCCACAGGTGGAGCAAAAAAAAAAAAAAAAGTTTTGCTTTGTCACCCCTTCCCATGTTCAAAATTTTCCAATCCCAATATTAAAAAGATGTTAATTAATGGCTTTGAGGCCATGCATCTCAACCTGATTTCATATTAGCATCACCTGGAGAGCTTCTAAAAATAAGGACACCCAGGCCCCACCCACTAAGGATTCTGTCTTAATTAACTGGTCTAGTGCAGGACCCAGACAGCAGTATTCTGATATAAATCCTCAAGTGATTCCCACGTACAGCCAAGTTAAGAACCACCTGGTTAAAGCAGTGATTCTCAAACTTGAGTGTGCATCAGAACTACCAAGAGAGCTGTTAAAAACAGATTTATGGGCCCCTCCCAGACTTTCAGTTTCTGAATATGCATTTCTAATAAGCTCCCAATTGCCACTAATGCTGCCTGTCTGAGACCACATTTTTGAGAACCCCTAAGTTAGAGTTTCCATGAGTCCAGGTCCTAGAAATTTAAGATTTTTCTTTTCTTTCTTTTTTTTTTTTCAAAACCTCTGTCACCTGGGCTGGTGCAGTGGCACAATCATAACTCCTGGGCTCAAGTGATCCTCCTGCCTCAGCCTCCCAAGTAGCTAGGACTACAAGTGCGCCACCACATCTGGCTAATTTTACAATTTTTTTTAATAGAGATGAGGTCTTGTTGTGTTGCCCAGGCTGGATTCAAACTCCTGGGCTCAAGCAATCCTCCCACCCCAGCCTCCCAAAGTGCTGGGATTACAGGCGTGAGCCACCTTGCCGGGCTTAAGATTCTTTTCTAAAATAATTTGGCTCTGGGGAATTTGGGACTCAAGGCCTGATTTCAAAATTCCACCACCTCCTGTACCCCTGCTGTCCACCCCTTAGCCAGAGACCCAACCCGGCTTGTCTTCACCTTTCAATAGCAGGAAAAGAAATGAAGAAAGGCGCAACATGAAAGCAGGTGAGCAAGACACCCTCCCTTCTGCCCTGCTCTCCTCCCACCCTCCCGCTTGGAAGGAGGTCAGAAAAGTCCCTCCAGAAATCACTTCCTCTTTGAGGAGACTCGTAATTACCCACAATGATCACAGCACCATTCATTTTGCCCTAAAATTAATACATCACGTTGAGAATGATATCGCACTAATTTATCACAAGATTCATGAAACTTGCACTTTTTCTAATGAGATTTATGCAAATGCAGCTCTTGCCTCTGTTTGTGTTTTTAAAAGTTTTGACAGGGAAGTGGGGGTCCAGCCCAGTTGGCTCCATGGTGGTTCTCACCTTCCGAAGGCCCCAGGTGAGCAAGCGCCTTCAGGCTTTTCACTGGGCTCATTCTCCATTCCTCTCTCCCCAGGTACACACCCTTTATTCATCTCATGGGGCTCACCTGCTGTCAGGTGGGCAGGCAGTTACAGGGGGCAGGGCTGGGTCTCTCTCATCCTATCAGAGGCCTTCCAGGTACTCAGTCTCTGAGATCAACTGCGGGTTATGGGTGCAGGGGTAGCAGGACCCAGCTAGACAGGGTGGAAACTAGCATGAGGCAAGCCAAGCACCCAGGAGGCACTCACGCTCAGGTCCTGCCCCCGTACTTGCACAAGTCTGAGAATGTCTCCTGAATTTCTGTGCCCTGGGGGCCGGCTTGCTTCACCGCCGTCCCGGCCTTGCCACTATTTATTGAGCATCTACTGTATGGGAGACACTCTGTTAAGCACTTTGCACACACAACCTCATTCAATATTTACCACAAACACGTGAGGAAGGTATTCCCACACTCCAGTGAGGAGACTGAGTCTCAGAGAGGTTTAGCAACTTGCCGAAGGTCACACAGCAAGGAAGAGGTAGAGCCAGGATTTAAGATTCAGGACTGCCTGACCCCAAATACAATGTTCTTATCCAGTACCAGCCCCAAATGATTCACAGAAGGCCTTCCCTCTGCTGGGGTCACATCCTACATACCCAGTTATCCAGGACATAGACGAAAAGCAGGAAATTGGCCCCAAAGGCCTTAGAGCAGGTAAAAGCCATGGCACAAAATACGTGCACTAAATTTCAAGCTCATTACAGAAAAGAGAGATAGGGCCAAGTCCTCACTCAGAGCCTGTTGACTTGTACTTTACACACAGTTATGATGAGCTTGGCGCTTTGCTGTTTGCGATTTATGGTAATCCCAAGCAGGTGCATGGACAACAATAGGAAGCAAATGAACAACAGCTTCTGCTGCTCACAAAAGGGAAAGGCAAAAAATTACCTGAAAAATGAAAACTAAAATAATTTGAGTCCCTTCACTAGCTCTTGTAAATGACAAAGCATCATCATAGATTGCTATTCATGGTGATATGTTCAACCACAGGCCAAGGAAGTGCTGAATGATGAGTCATCCCTATATAAGAAGGCAGGTAGGTATATAAGAGATCTTATGAATATTCTATGCATGCTATTATAATTAAAAAAAAGGATTTTGTGCGTAAAGGAATGCTTCCCAAAGTGTATTTCGCGAATCATTAATTCCCTGGCAGGCTAACGGGTGCTCTGTGAAAAAACGTTCCTTGGTCCAAAAGGTCTAGGGAACATTGCATTAGAAAAAAAATTTGAACAGGTTTCTTTCCTGCAGGATCTCTCAGAGCCTTTATTACAGTAACGTGTGCTGTGAAGCTCCACAAGGTGGTAAAGAAAATACAGCCTTCCCCAAATCTATTTGTTCAGGAAGCCCTTTATTCCGAGAGCCTCTCAAAGGATGCCAGTGGAATGGGAAATAATAACTGGGGAAATGCTGGGCCAGGGGCTTTTCTGGCTGTTCTTACTTCAGGCATGTCTCTTCTTAGGGTGGGTAGATGGATGGATGGATGGATGGATGGACAGATGGACAGATGGACAGATGAGCAAATGAGTAAAGGAAAAACAAGCTGTTCTCAACAGAATCTCTGTTGTGGAGGGGGATGCATGAGTGTGGAGTCTGAGAACACTGCCTAGATGATTTCTGCCCGGATCCCTGCCAGCTTGGAAGTCACCACTTCATGGGTGGGGAACCTGGGCCTCTCTGCTTCTAAGGGTGGCAGGTCAGGGGCAGTTTGAGCTGCTTTCACTCAGGCCAAATCCTGAGCACCTGGGATCATAATCATAATAACTTGAAATATGTACACAATGCACATACTTTCCTGGCCACCGATTCTGGGATTCCCCTGCCAACAACCCCACCACTCCCCCACGCAATGGGCTGTCTGGGGGCTACACACTCTCTTAACAGACGAGGAAGCTATGGCTCAGCACTGCTGAGTAGTGTGCCCACAGCTGTATAGCATGGGCTCCTGGACATGGAGTCAGGGGCCCGGGTTCCACTCTTGGCCCTTCTGTGTAGCCTAGGCAAGTTGCCCCACCTCTTTGGCCTTGTTGCTGCCTAAGAAGCTGTGGCAGGGGCAAGCCAGGAAACACAAGAGGAGCGCTGAATCAATCCCACAATCTGGAAGAGGCTGCGAGCCCCCCACGGCAGACTCCAAGCACAGCACACCCTACCCTGTTTCCTTACTGGCCTTCGATCCTCTGGACCGCATCTCTCACCTGACTGTGAGCGCCCTGAAGGCAGGAACTCTGACCCTTGTTCTCTGTTGTATCCCCAGAGCCTTGAGCAGTGCCTGGCACAGACAGGCCTGTGGTCAATGTCTACTAAACAAATGATGGATGAATGAATGAATGAGTGTGCAAACACAAGGTGACTTGGTTCTAGTGTTTGCAGGAGTGTGGTTCTTGTAATGTCAAAAGCCACACCAAGGACTCCATCCCGTCTCTGCAAAGCACATCCCAAGGAGCATCCTGCTGTCTTTGTTTGAGGGGCAGAGAGAAGAGAACAAGGGTTAGTTTTCCCAATGCCTGACCTGTCTGGGGTCTGCCTAATTGGGATGGATGTTCTTTAGTTGGGTGTGTTTGGTTTTTAACTAGGCAGTGGGAAAAATTCTGGAGTCCTCAGATGTCCTCTTTCCATTGGAATTAGTATCTACCCTTCCAGCCTAGTATAGACAGAGCTAGAAGCTCTCAGGCCCCACATCATGGAACTGGTAAATGTGGATGGGCAGGAGGCAGGAATGGGTAAGTTGAGGGTAGGCTAAAGAGAGCTCCCTTTGCCATTTAGCCAAGGAGCTGCCCAGAGATTGGCCCCTACACACCTCTGTGCCACCTGTGACACCTGTCACCCATGGCTTTCAATGCCCTCTGTTCCTGAGCATCTAGTAATTTCACTCCTGGAGACTGTGGCAGGACTCTGGGCTCTGTGCTCTCTCTGGCTGGGGCCTCCCTCTTAAATTGCCTCTCTCTAGGGTGCGGCACCACCGTGGAGCTGTGCTGGGCAGCGCAGTAGGGCAATAAGCCCTGGACGTGACCTCCCTGGGTTGCTGGCACCAGGACCTGCATGTGCTCGAGTGGGGAAGGCTTGCCTCTGGTTCCAATGGGAATCGCAAAATGTCAGAGCTGAACAGGGCCTTAGACCCACCAAGTGCCCTCCAATTGCTCACAGAGGCAGGCGAGGGCTGCTGGACACCCCACAAACAGGAGCAAGTTTGGGGCTAAACTCCTGCTCTCCTTTGTTGCTATGAAGACCACTTTACCTCATCTTTTCCAATGTACGTCTCCCCCATCTGCCAACTTTGCTGAAACCCTCCTCCTCTGACAAACTGTACTGACTATCTCAACAACCTCAGAGGATTAAAGTGTGATACTCCTAGTTGTGTTACAGATGAAGGGCGTAGAGTATGGCCTCCGCTGAGGTCAAAAAGAGAAGAAATAGCTCACTCCTCCAAAAACACCTTGGCCAAACCAACCCCTACTACCTTGGTTCAACAGAAGCTCTTACCTGGTCAACAGGTCTGGGGCTAAGGTCACTGTGGGCGTTTTGTTGGATTTCGACAGTGTGCCCAAGGCTGTGCAAGTCTGTTTGCTTGCCTGCATGTCTCAGGGTCTCTCAAGGGGACTGATGTTTTCTGGGGTGTGCAGGAGGAGGGAGCTGATGAGTTAGCCACGCTGGACTGACAGCAGCACTGGGGGAGAAGTCTAAGGGGGTTCAAGCAAGATGCAGCCACGCTGCAAAGTAATCAAAGCCCTCCAACCCCATCATGCCACCAGCCAGTGTGTGGAAGGAAGGTCTCAGGGCAGACCTCCACCAATCAATCTCAATCTGTGATCACATGATGCGAGGAGCTCCCAGCCTGACTTTAAAGCACCCAATCAATGCATTTGGTGCACGGCTACCTGGAATGGCACCCAGGTTGGTGGGGGAGCCAAGACTGGTTACAGCCCCTCTTTTAATTTAATTTTTTTTTTTTTGAGATGGAGTCTCGCTCTGTTGTCCAGGCTGGAGTGCAGAGGTGTGATCTCAGCCCCTCTTAATACAGCAGTTGGGAGGGTGGGCTCTGCAGCTAGATTTGCTTGGGTTTCAATCCTGGATCTGCCACTTTTACTAGCTGAGTGACCTTGGACAAGTTACTTTGCCTCCCTGTGCCTCAGTTTCCTCATCTGTAAAATGGGAATAATAACAGTATCTACTACACAAGCTTGTTGTGAGAATTAACACATGTAAAGCTTTAAAAAGTGTCTAACAAACACATAAGTCCATGTTCAATAAGTGTCAGTCATTACTATTATTTCCCAAGTCATTCATAAGATATCAGGGTGTCCTGTTCTGAGCCAGGCCCTGGCTGTCCCTAATGACCGTCATTCGTGTAGCCCTGGCTCAGCTATCAACTACTGTTCAGCTTTGGAAAGTTACTTGGCCTCTTTGGGCCTCAATTTCCTCCTCTGTAATATGATGATCTCCCATTTTATCAACTAATCTACTCATTATTCACTCACCTACTCAGCCACTCGTTACTCAATTAACGTTTACAGAGGACCTACCACGTGGCTTCAGTATGTGTGCCAGACACAACCCTAGACAATGAGAATCAACAAAAGTCATAAGATAAATAGAAAAAAATCCTGCTCTCAAATAGGCCATAGTTTAAGTGGTCGTGATTTCTGATTCTAATAACATGCAGTAGGTTATTAGAAAACTTGGATCAACTTGAAAGTTGCAAACTGAAAATAGCAGATAAAATGTGTTTAAACGTATTAAATGAATAAATGAGCTGATAAAAAAATCAAGAATACTCAGGCCAAATACTAAATGAAGGAAGAAACTCAGAGAGGCTGGGTCATTTAGAGAACCAGGTAAACCCAAGTTTTCATTATGATAGCCCCTGGGGCCCAGAAAAGAGGAGAAAAGGCCTAAGGCAGAATCTTGCCCAACCCAGCATAGGGGTCTAATAGGAAACACTCCCCCTCAAGCAGGCACCCCAAAGAACCTCCCCCTTATTGTAAGAGTGACTAGAAATAAATTCATACCCCCACACAAGCCAGTCTTTAAAAAAAAAAGAAAGAAAAGAAAATGACCTCTCTGGAATTGTGGTGCTGAATAGAGAGGGGAATGTGACTCTTAAGGATTTGTAACCCTAATGGCCCACATCTGCATTTGCAGCCCAAATTCACATGGCCTGGGTATCTAAAATCCTTAAGTGAAGAATTTAATTTAAAGTAGTCCCAGACAAGTAGTGAGCTTAAGTGCTTAACAAAAACAAATACAAATCCCCTCTGGAGGAACTCTCACCTTTATCTCAGGTCTCAAAGAATCACTCTCCCCACCAACCAAATGAGTAGCTCACAGTCAAAATTCACACACACACACACACACACACACACACACACACCCCCTCCAAGGCGCTGTGAATGAAAACCTAAAGAAAAAAATAGATGGCGTAATCAGGCCCTCAAATAGTTCAGATATTACAATTATCAGGCATAGAATGTAAAACATGTTTACTGTGTTTCAATAATGGAAAGAGAGGCTTGCAAATACAAGTAAAGACCAAGGAAATTTTTTAAAGGGTCAAATAGAGCCCTTAGGAATCAAAATATGATCATTTGATTTTCAAATACATTAGCTTTGTAGAGGATTAGACATAGCTGGAAAGAGAATTAGTGAATCGAAAGGTAAAATTGAAGAAATTACCCAGAATGCCACACAGAGGGGTTAGAGATGGAAAATACAACAGAAAGGCTAAGAAGACTGGAGGATACAATAAAAGATCCAACTTACATTTAACTGAGATTCCAGAAGCAAAGAATGGAGCAGATGCAATATTTGAAGAGATAATGGCTGAGAATGTTCCAGAATTAATCAAAAACTCCATAGATTCAAGAAGACAAGTGAAATCCAGCAGAATAAATAAATAGAAATTCAAACCCAGATAGGTAATAGTAAAACTTCAGAATACCAAAGAAAAACAGAGTATTTTAAAGGCAACCAAAGAAGAAAAACAGACTACCTTCAAGGTACCAACATTTAAACTTACAGGTAATTTCTCAATGATCACAGTGGATCCCAAAGTCAATAGACTGATATCTTCAAAGTACTGAAAGTAAATGGCAACCTAGAATTCCATATTAAGCAAAAATATCTTTTAAGAACAAGAATGATACAGACATGTTCAGGCTATTTAATTAGTTAATGCCACTAGGGATCAGCAGGAAAAAAAGATGAAGAAAGAAGTTCAGGTGAACAATGTAGTGAGCTGCAGGGCACATGTGTCCCATTTAAGGCAGGCAGTTTTCTCAGTTCCCATTGATTGTTGCCAGGTGCAATCAACAAAAACTGGAAATTTATGTTTGTAAGAAACATTTCAATGTTTAAGTCTTAACAATCAGATGTTTAAAGAAACTCTGAGCGGGTCAAACAAATCAAGGCTGGGAACAGAATGCAGCATATGGATCATGGGTATACTATCGGTTTGGAGGGATCAAATGATTGACAAGTCAGGTGGACCAGGAAAAGGGGCGTTAAAGTGGCCAGGGCAGCACTAGAAAAGGTTCTGCTGCCAAACCCAGCGGCTCAGGTCCAAGACTGGCAGGCAGCCCTCACTCCTGTGCAGAAAGGTTCCCATTTTTTTCTCTAAGAGCTGTACCCAAATCTACAGCATCTTGTACTCAGGAGAAGGTACCAGGCCAAAGTTCCTCTGTCTGGAAAACCCTTTACCTCCTTTCTCTTAGTAAATGCCTTTCCTCCACACTTCCACCCAGGCACCTCCTGACCTTCCCTCCACGCTGCCCATGCTCACTGGCAGATTCAGCCACACAAAACGACTGTTGATGGTCCATCTCCCACTCTCCTGCGGGCCTGACTATGACCCAGGGCCTGGCCCCTTGCAGGGCACAGAGTTGGTACCTAGTGGACAATAGCTGAGGTTCCCAGAAAGGCACAGAGAGGGGCAGGGGCCAAGGCCTGAGGAGTGCAGATGCTGCCATATTATGTATGCAATGATGGTGTACGCACAGGGCGGATATATTATGCAAGGGCCTCTAGGCTGGATGCATAAGTGATCATAAACAGCATTAATAAGCAAAAAATGAGAAGGAAGTAGGCTGTTTTTATGCATGGGGTGGGAGAAGGAGAGAGGGGAGAATAGTAGCTGGCCTGAGGATGTTGACTGGGTATCCTCCAAGGCTCACCAGGGTGTCTAGGCATGGGGTTCCCATGGTGGGCAAGACCACTTCACCACACTTACAACCAGGAGGTGGAAACAAACTCTAAATAAATAACCACACCATGAATTATTTCATTACCGTGGTGATAAGGGCCATATGGAGAAAAGTGAGCAGTTATGCCCCATCCCACCAAATGATTTAACGATTCTTTTTAAACTTGTGTTTTTAATAATTGTTTGATTCATTTAAATTTTATTAAGCCATTAATTTACATAATTCAAAATTCTAAAGGAATATAGAGCCTCCTACCCATCCAGCCCTTTGCAAGAACCGCTGTTTGCAGTTTCTTATGTCTCTTTCTAGAGACAAGCTTATGTCATGCCCACGTAAGCAAGTATGTATGTGCATGTACAGCTGACCCTTGAATAACACGGGTCTGAACGGCTTGGGTTAAGTTCTCAGGGAGTCAAAAGTTATATGAGGATTTCTGACTGTGTGGTGGTAAGCACCCCTAACCCCCACATTGTTCAAGGGTCATCTGTATACACATATACACACTCATATATATTTATATACACTTTATTTCTCTTTTTTACACAAGTAGTAGTCTAGTGTCCTGCACTTTGCTATATCTCTGACAGTAGATTTTAGAGATACAGGAAATGACGTGTGAACTTGGACTTGGAGAATAAGTTGGAGGTGGGAGGTGAGAGAGCAGAGAGGGCCATTCCAGGCAGGGGAAACAGCTGGTTCTAGATGCACTTCGGGGAGGTGGGGGAGGCCAACAGGGGAAGGGGCACAGAGCATATGCCTGGCCCAGGGTTGCGTCCCTCCCAGGGGGCAGTCTGTGCCCAATGAGTGATTGGTGGGAAGGTACCAAGGCCTGGCCTTCTTGCTCAGTAGGGATCAGCCCCTCCCCAGGGCTCCCCAGAGGGTCGGCTGAGGCCTTTCCAGCAGCTGCATTGCAGCTCCACTTCTCCCTCTGCCCAGTCCTGCTCCCTCACTCCTGCACACCCCCGTAAGCCTCCTGCACAGCAATCTCCAGCTCAGAGTCTGTCTTTAGAGACCCTGGCCTAGGACAATGAAGACTGGCCCAAGAGTACAGCGCTGGAGTTTGACACACCAGGTCAGGTCCAGCTGCGCCCCCTACTGACCATGCAACTGCGGCTATGGCCTGAGCCTCCGTTTCCCATCTAGAAAATGAGGACTGTGATACCTGTCCTACTCTGTTGGAGATCTGGTGTAAGATGATATTTGGGGAAACCCTGGTAGAGACTGATGTCACCTTATGCCACATTACTTGCAGTTGAGCCCCTGTCATGTATCCTCTCATAATCCCCGCCTCCTGCCCCCACTCTAGGCTGGCCTGCGCTACAAAAGCGCCAGGCTGCTCCCCACTTCCCATCCCATCTTTCCCAGTTCAAGGCCTACCCCCTGCAGAAAGCCTTCCCTGATGGTCACACATTCTTCTGCCTCCCTCTCCTCTGTAATCCCAGAGTGCCTAGAGTCTCCACCAAATAACCTGTTCATTCAGTAATTCACATCAAAACATCCTTAGATGCAGAGGAGACGGAGACTAGTATCTCTGGAAATAAGGACACCAAAGAGGCAGACCCCAAAGATGAAATTGATTCAGAGTCTTGTGTTTAATAATGTATTTGCATCTTAATTTTCCCATTTATCCATTCAATAAGTTGTCACTGACATCTACATAATGACAGGACAGGCGTGGCTCCAGGAGCTTAGGGTCAAGTGGGTCTGACCTGAAAATCTACCTAAACTCTGTCTTCTACTCCATAATATATTGATGCTTATTTTAATATAAAATTTTTCTTTCTCCATCCATTTTCAAATAAAATTAGTCCCCCAGGAAGATAAGTCAGACTTCTCTGTGGCTTCTCGAGTGCCGGCTGGGCGTGAGCATCTCAGACTGAGACGCCTGGACAACCTCCTGTTCAAATGTGGCTTTGTCATAGAATTGGAGCACCCTGAGGGCAGGATGACACCCACCTGGAGTAAGGGACTCCAGCATGACCACCCACAATGGCAGATGTGCCTACCTGGCAACCACGCCCATCCCACCCCACACTGCTTCTTTGCCCACACAGCCCCAATCTGTTCAGCCAGCCAGTGGAGGTAAGACCATCTCCCGCCTCAGGACATGGATCATTGCTGGGCTGGGGCAGTCAAACAGCCTCACTTGCCCTGGCTGACTCTGGCCAATGAGATATAAGGGGAAGTCAGCTTGGGAGCAGGTGGGAATATCCTCTCAAACAAAGAGCTTTCAGCTCTTCCTCCCTTGCACCTGCCTGGAATGTCGCAGACATGGCAGCCTGAGCACAAAAGGTCAATGCAGGACGGATGGCCAAAGACAGAAAAAGCTGAGGTCTCTAATGGTGTCATTCATCCCCTGAGCCAACCAACTCTGCAACCACCAACTTTTAGACCACTTTTTATAAGAAAAACACACACCCGGCCAGGCGCGGTGGCTCACTCCCGTGATTCCAGCACTTTGGGAGGCCGAGGCAGGTGGATCACGAGGTCAGGAGATCGAGACCATCCTGGCTAACATGGTGAAACCCCATCTCTACTAAAAATACAAAAATTAGCCAGGCGTGGTGGCACACACCTGTAGTCCCAGCTACTTGGGAGGCTGAGGCAGGAGAATCACTTGAACCTGGGAGGTGGAGGTTGCAGTGAGCCGAGATCGCACCACTGCCCTCCAGCCTGGGTGACAGAGCAAGACTCTGTCCCACAAAAAAAAAAAAAAAAAAAAAAAAGAAAGAAAGAAAAACACACACTCCTATTTGTGGACACCACTGCCAGCCAATTTTCTGTAACTTGCAGCCAATACACTCCTAAATGACACAGCCCTTTAGCGTGTACATGAACTCGTATGTAAGTTGCTCATTCAAGTCCCCATTTTACAGACATCAATGCATAGGAGAAAGTCAACACCTATTTGTAATAAAACCCCAGCAAACCAGGAATAGAAGGGAACATCCTTAACTCAACAGAATGTATATACCAAAAACCTACAGCAGGCATTGCACTTAATGAAAAAAACTTTAGACACAGTCCTTTTGAGATCAGAAACAAGATAGAGGATGCCCAGCATTGCTGATAATGTTTACAAATGACACAATGGGTGGTCCAAAGGCATCCCCAAGGTCACCACCAGGAGATGGCAGAGCAGGGCCAGGCTCTGACCTCCTGACTCAGTCCTGCACGCGGCTGAAAGAGCTGCAGAGTATTCCCTGAGTGCCACACAAACGCTGGGGCCCAGGGGGCGCCAGCCTCCCCAGCAGCCAGCCTGTCGTGTGCTGCCCAGCTCCTCTGAGTCTGGAAAAAGGTGATCCTGCGGCCCCTCTCTGGGTTGGAGGAACACTTCCTGTTAAGTTTCCTGCCACTGCCTCCTCTTTCTCCCGCTCCCCTGGGAGATGGAGGAAGAGAGAGGAAGGTACTTGGCAGATGTCTTGCAAGCACTTCGGCCCCGTCTGCTTATCTGCGTCCCTGCCACCTCGCCACGGCAAATTGCTTGTTGATAAATGAGGCTATTTAAGAGCGAATGATGCTGGCATTACAGTTATTAATGAGGACAACGTGGAGAGATGTTTAAGAGTGGCTCAACTGTTCTCGCGTCCTCCCACCTGTGAGTAATGGGGCCACCATGCCTCAAGCCCTCACCCCCCACATCCAGATACAGGCTCTGGGACCACAGCTGCACGCTGTGGCCGTGGGAGGTGTGGAATGGTGGGAGGATCCCAGAACCATGATTTCCACAGGAGCGCTCGGGCTGGAAGACAAGACCCAGCACCTCCTTTGAAGGCTCTGCAGCAAGGATGTAAAAATGTGCATGTGAGGGGGCATGTGTGTGTGCACAGGCACATGTGTGTGGGGGGGGAGAGTGAACACAGAAACACAGGAAATGTGTGTGAGTATGTACACCAACACAGTGATTTTTGCATTACCTAGTCCCAGGACTGGCACTTAAACTCTCTATGCCTCAGTTTCCCCACCTGAAAAATGGGTGTAGGATTGCATCCACCACACAGGCCACTAGGAGGATTAAATCAGCTGATGCACCTAAAAGGCTGAGCCCAGGGACTGGCCGTTAGGATGGAGAAGGCCCAGGAAAGGGTGAGGAGCTTCTCCCTCGTCCCATGACTGCAGTGATTAAGATGCACTTGCACGTGGGAGCTAGTGGGGGAAAGTGCCAGAGTGGAAGAAGAGAGATGGTGCTCGCCTGGGTTCTTGAGAGAGGCTGGGAACAGGGCAGAGAGACTGGCAAAGTGAGGAGCAAGATGAGGGGCGGGGTTGAGACCCAGCTGGCAATCACCAGAATAGCCACACTGGTTGTTAAAATGTCCAACACCATCTGCAGATTGATAAAGAGCTGCTGTCCTAGGCACTCCCACCCCGCTGCTTGGGCCTGCTCCCCAAAAAGTTCAACCCTCCCCACCAGCCTCTTGTGGGCTTGGGTGTCCCATGCTGGATAGGTAAGTGAGCATGTTGAACGTCACCCCTGGAAGGGTGACAGTGAATGCACGGTTATGCTGGAGTGGGTCACCAAGTCCTAAGGACAGCCTGGCATCCAGGGAGCTTCCCAGAAGGCAAAGCCCCCAGCCCCAGCCTTACTGGCACCCAGGCCCCAGCTGAGTTGTGATTTAATGTTAGACCCCTGCCTCCATCCACCAGGATGGGCCACTGAACAGCATTTTTGTATCTTCTACAAAACTGCAGCTGAGATGCTGTTGACTGCACCTCTCAATGTCCTTTGTACCAAGACCCACACGATCAATTCCTGCTGGAGATTTACTTCCACAGAGAAAAACTGCTCTACAGATTAATGGGCACGCTTTCTGTTGCCTGGAAACACTTCAGGATGGCTCCCTTTTGGATTTAACTGTCAGAAAACTTAGGGCCAAATGCAATGCCCCAAATGTTGTAATCTGCTCAACTCGGGCACCTGACACCACCTAATCCCTCTGCTTCCTCCGGATGAGCCACAATATTTTATCCTCCTGTGTCTCCATTCGCACTCAGCTTTTCCTGCTAAGCCCCCCAGGTCTTTTTGGAGGCAAGAGATCTGAAACAAACCAGCCCAGCAGCATTGATGATATCCCTACCCTTCCACCTGCCCAGCAGTCCAGTGCCCCCACAGGTGGTCCTGAGCACTGGCACACCCCCACCAATGGGATGGAGGAGGCAGCCTCTCCCATTCCTATGGGGGCTGTACCCTCAACCTCAGGTGTCCACTATGGCTTAGAGAACAGGAGGCTTCCCAAGGGTCAAGAAACTTCTGGCATCAACTTTAAAGCAGTCCTATGCTAAGAAGAAGAAGATAGAGAGGTATCTTTGTTGGGGCAGGGGTCCAGGTAGGTGGGGAGGGGTAGACCTGCAAGGGAGTCTGGGACCTGAGGTCCTTTATGACAGGGAACTCTACTTTGGAAGTTCAATACTAGACGGAATAAAGAAATGCAAAGGGAGAAAGGAGAGAAGGGGAGGGAAAGAGACAGAGGGAGGAAAGGAGGGAGGAAGAAAGTGACGAAGGGAGCAAGGAAGAAAGAGAGGGAAGACAGAAAGGAGGAAGAAGGTGGGGGAAAGATTTGGCAGTGGGCCTCATACCTGGAAGCCCGCTATGGTCGTGGGGATGGCGAACCACAGACTGGGGACCGCCACCAGGAACTTGGCCAGGCCCCCATTGCGAAGGGCCTCAGTCAAGCTCCTGATGCTCTGGAAGGGGAGGGTGGGAAGAGGACTCACACTCACGCCAGCCCCGACTTCCCCCACCCTTTGCAGCCCAGGCTGTCCTGGCCACTCGGCAGGAAGCTGACCTAAAGCAGATGCCACATAAGCCCGCTGCTGTGGGCTGGCAGGGGCTCAGTCACCCATGTAGGCAAGAGGACCCCACACAGTGCCAGACTCAGGGCTGCCCCGCAGGACCCCACATGCAGCCACGTCTCAAGGGTTAGCTCTGCGAGCTGAAGGAGAGGAAGCCCCCAGATGTTGGGAGCTTGGCTCAGGATGGAGTTGTGGAGGAGAAACTGATCCAAGAAGTCCTTTGTTCCCATTTGCCTTCTCCAGCAATTTCCCAGCTTCCAGCACTTAAAAGCTTTCCTACCTGGCCCTGGTTTGTCCACCATTTAGACAGAGGCTGGTACTGACCACACTATCTGCTGAATGACACCCAAAAGGGGAGGGATGTGGAAGGTGAGCCTAGCCTAAGGCACCCAGGGCCCCAGCCACTCTTATCTCACGTGCACCCTGAGAAGAGGTGCCATTTAGACACTGCCTCAAACCCTGTTCTCTTTGGTGGGGCCACGTGGGGTCTCCTGCCTTTCCCCCCACCATCACACACCTCTCCTTTCCCCATTTCCTGACTCCCAAGGGTGGCTGTGAGCTGGCAGCAGACTGCCTGTTCCAGGGAAGGCCCAGTTAATGCCTTCACCCCTTCGCTCATCCTGGCTGCTCTGCACCCTCTGGAGGCAGAGAACTCCCTCCCTTTTAATGAATCTGTTTAGCAGGGTGCCGGTGACTGTGCTGGGGCCCTGCAGACACCCAGGATAAGCCAGTGCACCCATGAGCAGAGCAAAGTTCCAGGCCTCCAGCCATGAAAATGGGGCTGCCACCTGGGCCACAGCTGGTCAATGGGAAATGGGGCTCCCCAGGGGTCTCAAAGTCCCCTTTCCCAACCTCAACCCCACCCCAAGTTTCCCAGGCTGTCAGGCTGCAGATTTTCACAAAGCCATCTTGACACATCCACTTGCATACCCAAAGCCAGCAAGTCTAAAATGGAACTTCCATTTTCCTCCGAAGGGGTCTGTGGAAGACATCACTACTTGTCCAGCTCCAAAAACCAGACACTAAGAGCCATCCTAGATTCTTCCATCTCCCTCATATCATTTCATCAGCAAGTGCTATCGAGTCTACCCCCAAATATAACCCATCTCCATCATGTCCTTCTTCTTGTGTGAGCCGAGACCACACAGCCACCTCCATCCAGTCTCCCTACACTCGTCCCAGCTCCTTCAGCCTTCTCTGCACTCAGTATCCCAACCCCATCCGTTTCCTCACCAGTCCCAGAAGTGGCTCCTGGCTCACAGGTCGTGGACGCCATCCCTGATGTGTGCAGCAGGTCCTCCTCCATCTTGCCTCCGTACCTTTGTTCCTCTGCCCTCCTCACTGGAAACGCTCCTCCATCCTCACATGCAAGTTGTCCCTCAAGTCTCAGCTCCAACGCAGCAGCCACCTCAATGCCTCTCCAACAGCACAGGCTCCAACAGGCCATCTCACTTTCAAGATGGGTTGACTGATGTTAGTCTAGCCCCTGTCCGACCTGGACAGCAGTGTCTGCATCCTGCTCACCACTGTCCCCGCAGAGTACAGCCTGGCTTAAGTGCTTGTTGAATAAGCTGCTGCAGAAATGATAGGGCCAGACTGGGGTAAGGACAGCACGGGAATGTGGGCAGACACGCTGCAGACTGAACACCATGGGTCCTGCCCGGCCACCCACTCCCTGAGAATCTCGAGCAACCCCTCATTTCCCACTCCCCTGGCACTTCAGGGGGGCCATGCACTTGGTTTGACCAATGGGCCACAGGAGGAAATGACCTGTGTCACCTCCCAGCTAAGGTGTGGGGGAGCAGAGGTGCTTCTCCCCACTCCTCCTCCCTGTGCCATGGTGGATTCTAGAGGCAACACGTTGAGGCAGCGGCAGAGCCACGGGACTGAAGCAGGTGGATCGCTGAATCACCACGTGGCAGGCAGGTATCCAGAGAGTCACCCAATTTGCATTTTGTGTGAGCCTTGACTGTGTTAAGCCCCTGTGATGATACTAATAGGAACGTCATCTCAGCCATGTCTCTGACCTATGGCTCCCCGAGCCCCTAAATCCAGTCCCCTTATGGATGCACACACACATCCCAGCCTCTCCACTGCTCCCACAGGAGTGTATGCTGCTGGCGTCCTCCCCTTCCCTTCCCCACCCCAGCGTCACCCCAGCTTGGTTTCCCTGGCCCTGATCCTCACCAGGCCCCCGCTGTCTAACTTCCTGGCAGGGGCAGACCCTCACGCAACTCATGACCCAATAACCTGGGTAAGATGTGAGGCTTCCCAGGAGCACGTTACCTTTTGATGAATCAAAAGTATAAAAACCCAAAGGAATGGCTCCCTAATGGTGGACTTTATGGCATTAGCAGGAGCAGGAAGCCTTCCTGGCTCAAGAGAGCCTGTTGTGTCCCTCCAAATCCACTCTGCCCCTTGCAAAGGCTCCTGCAGATGGACAGGCTCACCTTGGCCGCAGTCCCTTCCCCTCTCACTCCTGCTTTCCTGTGGGATTCAGTTCACTCGCCCCCAAATCCTTAGACAAAAACCTCCTGAAGGTGTCCACACTGCGGGTTCCCTGAGGAACCCTGAGACAAGAGAGGAGAGGTAAGAAATGAGCATGAGGAAACCCCAAAATGTTAGCTCTGCCTTCCGCTCCCCCTTCACATGGGCAGCTTAGAGATCAGTCTGGAAGAGATCAGTCTGGCATATGAGTTTGGGAGACAGCCAAACCTGGGTTTGAATCCTGCCTCCTTTAATTACCCGCTGTGTGAGCCCGGTCAGGGCACTTAACCTCTCTGAGCCTCATCTTATATAATGGGGACAATTATTTAGTTTCTCAAGGCTGTTCTGAGGACTCAGTGAAGAACCATACGTGGAAGTCCCCTTCTTGAAGTGGACACTCGGTAAATGGCCACTCCCTTCCTCTCTCAACCCAAAGGCATAAAGTCTCCATGTGACCCATGAACAGACATAAAAAATAACAGGACAAATAAATCATGCCTGCTCGGGCTCTCCATTCTTATAAAAAAGAAGAAGAAAAGACCTTCTTTTTGGCCAAGTCATTTGTTAAGGAAGGTCTCTAAGAAAATATGAAAATGTTTTCATGTATATATTTCAGGCTTTGGAGACGGGCTCTTAGATTCCTCCACAGCCACTGGAGTTACTAATGTACCATTGAATTTGGGGTGACCCTTAGCTAAGGAGAGCAGCACCAGGGACCAGAGATAGATGGGAGGGGGCAGGGAAGGCATGGGATCCAGACCCCTGCCCCAACAGCATCTAATGAACTACCTGGGGCCATGTGTGCCTAGACCAGCACCAGATCCTGGAGATGTAAAATGAACCAGATGCAGCAGAAATTGCAAATGAACCTCAGTGACAAGCTCTATCATGCAGGGCTGCTCAGGATGCTCCAGGAGAACCAAGGGGGACAACTCCCTGTGACAGGGGAAGGGGCCATGGCAGTGCAGGAAGATAGAACCTGGAAGGATGAGAAGGCATCAGCAGGAGGCTGAGGAAGGGGAGGGCACTGGGCAGAGGGAACTGCAGGTGCAAAGGCCCTGAGGTATAAGGTTGCATGATGTATCAATAGAACTGTGAATCTCCAGGCACAGCAGGAGGGAGGGGGTCAACCATACAGTGGTAAGAGATGACGGTGAGAAGCTGAGAGCACTCGGCAGAGCATGTATGCCAGGCTAAGAAGCTTTTATTCTATCCTGTTGGCAAAAGAGAGCTATGAAAGGACTTTAAAATAGAAAGATAACCTGGCTTCATTTGTACTTTTAAAAGATTATTTTGGCAGACATGTAGAAGACAGTTTTGTGTGGACAGACACTGAAAGCAAGGAGACTAGTTGGAAGGTTATTATGAAACCTAGGCCATAAATAGCAAATCACTTTTATCTTATGTGCCAATTCCCATAGATTGGTAGGGGCTGCCTGGGGTACTGGGTGGAGAAGAGAAGAAGTACCAGGATAGAGTAGTGATGTCTGGCCCGGGAACATGATAGGAGAAATGTGGCATCAGTGCTGGGGATTTACCAGTCCTACCTAAGCAGGGACAATAAGAGCCCAGCAGAGAGAGAAAGGGACAGGCAGTGTGAGCGACATTTCACAAGTAGAAACAGCAAGATCTAGTGACTTAGTAAATTGGTTTAAGAACAAGAAAGTTGGCATACAAAGCTCTGGCTTAGGCAACGAACCGAATGTTTGATGAGAGGGAGAAGAAAGACTTGGTGTCTTAGGTGCTTGCAGATGTCTCGAGTAAGATGCAGGGCATAGGCGGACATGCTCGTTCAGTGCTCTCAGGATACAGGATGGGCTGGAGGAGGTTTTTGGAGCTGGACCTTGCACATGGCAGCCGAAGTCATGAGGGTGGTGAGGTCCAGAAGAAAGGACTGTAGAGGGAGCAGGGAAGGGGCTGAAGACAGAGGCCTGAGGAAGCCTGGGGCTGGGCGCGGTGGCTCATGCCTGTGATCCTAACACTGGGAGGCCGAGGCATGTGGATCACCTGAGGTCAGGAGTCCGAGACCAGCCTGGCCAATATGGTGAAATCCCGTCTCTACCAAAAATACAAAAATTAGCTGGGTATGGTGGCAGGTGCCTGTAATCCCATCTGCTTGGGAAGCTGAGGCAGGAGAATCGCTTGAACCTGGGAGGCGGAGGTTGCAGTAAGCAGAGATCGCGCCAATGCACTCCAGCCTGGGTGATAGAGCAAGACTCCATTTCAAAAAAACAAAAACAAAACCAAAGGGAGGCATTCACCTGGCTTAGCCCTCAGACACACAACATCCGCAGGAACTGCCCAGGAGCATCCCCGGTCTCTCTACCCTGCTGGGACCTCCCAAGTGAGCCTTGGATGAAGGCCAAGGAGGGAGATGGAGAAGAGGTAGGGGTCGGCCATGTGGGATGCCGCACAGATCTCAAGAAGCAAAGATTGAGGAGTGGCTCCCTCTGGGATCTCATTCAAGGTCAAGGGTAGAACAGCCCTAACATTTCCAGTGCTCCTCTCAGCCAAGGCGCTGTTCCCAGGTTCTCTCGGGAATGTTCTCACTCTGGAAGAGCCATGAGAGGCGGCGTGTCCGGCTGGGAGCAGGAGGGAGCAGGTCAAGCCAGCACACCAAAGGGGGTGCTTTGAAGTTCCTGGCAATGTCCAGGGTGAGATCATACATGTGTTTGGTTTATCATACATGTGTTTTCTTTAACTCGTATATCCAGGTTCTATGATACACCCTTCTGTCTATGTGATATATTGCACACTTGAAATCAAAAGTACAAATAAGAAGCTGAAAGCAGGGGCAGACAAATCCTCTCTTAAGCTGCCGGTGCTCCCATCCTCTGTCCTCTTGGCCAAGTCAGTGGTTTTCCATTTGTACTTGAAGTGTCTGTTCCAGCCCCAAATCTTTCCAGAGAATCCTCAGGAGCAATTTGGAGCTGGGGACACATCTTGCCCCTTTCTTGGCTTCCTACCCAGCCATCTGCCGTGTGACCTTGAGCATGTCACTTCCCTTCTCCGGGCCCTGGGTTTCTTCTCAATACAGTGAGAAGCCTAGGCTAGAGATACTGGAAGATCCTTTCAGACACAAGTCTCAGATTCTCCCAAATCGCCGACTTGCTATTACCGGGTTCAAGATGAGGAGATAACAAAGACACAGTCCTCCTCTGCATGAAGGGGTGGGGACGGGGGCATGTGCATGAAAGACGCAGCCATGAACCGCAGCATCCTGCACTTTTCCTGGGAGGGGGAAGGAAAATTCTGCTTGTATTGTTGATGCCCTATTTAAATAGTCCCTCCCGACCTGCGTGCTGTGTGTCTCTGTACAGTTATCCTCAGCTCCCATCAAACCAATCACCAAATGTCTGAAAGCTGCCAGTGAGGTGGGGGCTCCACATGAATGACCAGAGGACAAAGGACCTCAGAAACCATCTCAGCCACCCCCTTGCTTTGAAGAGTGGAAACTGAGGCCCAGAGAGGGCAGCCAACCTGCCTAAGCCACACGGCAGATGGGAAATGGAGCCAGAGCTAACCCCAGGCCCCGGCTCCTGCAGGGCGACATTCTTCCCACATGCCTGCAGGCTTCCGACCCCAGGCATGGAACCGGGGCCTGCTCCCTGCCTTCCAGCCTCCGCCCCTCAGGGCCTGCATTCCAGGGCTAATGGCTGCAATCCCCAACCCTGTCACTGGCCAGATCCTCCCTACCTTTTCCTTCATACCCCTGCCTCCCAGCCCGCCACCCCTGTTCAGGCAAAGCCAGCAGGGGACGGGGACCCCTCGGGTGACAGATGGGCCTCCCACTGTTTTCAATTGTCACGCGGGCATACAGGATGACAGACCTTGGGAACCGGGCATTAATACCGAAGATTTATAGTCAAATCTGTCACGCCTGAAGGCACTTCCCCCAAAGTTGGCTCAGCCTGAAGGTCGCTTTTCAGAGGTGATAAGTGCAAAAAAGATGTCCTCATCCGCTCTCCTAGACCCTCCCCTCCCGGGAGCCAAGAGCTCAGGCTGCACACAGGAAACAGAAAGGGAAGCAGGAACAGGAACTCCAAACCTGAGAGTCTAAGACCATCCCCCAAGTGCTTTCTCTCTTCCTACCCCACCTTCCCCACTGTGATGCTCACACTTGGGAGGTCCCAGCAGGGTGGAGAGGCCAGAGACGCTCCTGGGCAGCTCCTGCGGATGTCGTGTGTCTGAGGGCTAAGCCAGGTGAATGCCTCCCTGTGTTGATGGTGAGAAGAGAGAGCCACACTGGCCCAGAAAAGCAGCCCTGCACCAAGGTTACACAGCTCTGACCAGCAGCTACTCTCAGTCCCCATCTGAGAACTGGAAGGCAACCTGCAGGGCCTGGAGGGGCAAATAGTCACCATTCCCATCTTCCTAGTGAGAGGCAGAAGCCAGCATCCATCCACTCACCAAGTTCTTACTTGAAGTCATCAGGGGTCTTGAATGAGAGAGATGAAAGCAGTCTTAGACACTGACCAAGCCAATGGCCCCATTTTACAGATGGGGAAACTAAGGCTCAGAAAGAAGTAAGAATCCAGGTCTATTCATTCATTCAACAGTTACTTGGCATGTGCTGGGGGCTCGGCCTGCTAGCCAGGGCTCTTGACCTGCTGTCTGCTCTGAGCACAGCCCCTGTCTGTGCTGAGCACACAGAGGGGCACAAGGACAAGTAAGTTCTCTTAAGAAGGAGAGACTACCAGAAGATGCATGTGGACCTGTGAACCACAATGGGAAAGTTAAAAGCAACGATCGTGGCAATGCACTGGCTCATCTCACCCACCCCATGCCCCTAATGAGCAATATGTTATTTTCTCCATTTTACCAGAGAGGAAACCGAGGCACAGGTCTAACAGCTGCTAGTTGCCAGAATGCAAGGCCCACCTTCTGAGCACCGTATTCCACTGTCTCCCAGGAGAAGGCAACATGGCAAACGCTGTTTGCTGCCAAATGTTTGACCAGTGAGAGCTCTACTAAGTGGGGAAAGGTCTCTGTGGCTAAGGTGGTCTCCGAAGGCTTCCTGAAGGAGGCGACAGAGGCATTATAACTGACAGAGCCAAAGCCTCAGCAGGAATGGTACCCTAATAAAAAGGAAGCCTTCCAGGCTGAACCTCCTGTTTCAAACTTACTCCTGGAGCTGATTGGCACATACTCTGACCCCTTCCTTAGGGATTTTCCCTTTGGCCCCACCCTGAGGGCTCCCTGGAGGTGAAGGCCACTGGACCCTCTGCAGAATAAGCTGGCCCTGGTGGCATGTGGGAACAGGCTGTACTGGCAGCTGGTGCCTCTGGCATTGTGGAGAGGAGGTGGCGGAGGCAGCGGGCACCAACATCCTGGACTCTGGAGCCTGGCATGAGAGCAGTGCCATTCCTGGGTTATAGATGAGCTAAATTAGCTGTGACGCTCATTAGCAGCAACTCCTAATTAGTGAAAATTAATATTGGCTTTGATAAAGACATCGGTGCCAGCTCTCCAAGGCAGAGGCATTATCGACCTTGTCAGCTGGGCTAACGACTGGGTAAGTGGAGGAGCCAGGGGGCCTGCGAGCAGGCAACAGGTCACTGGGGAGGGAGCTTGATGCTCGCAGGGGCTGGCTGTGGGCACTCCTGCCCACTGTTCACCTGACCCTCCAGTAGCCATACTGCAAGGGCCTGGCCCCATGTCCAGAGCTGCAGCTACAATCATTATCCATAATATTGTTGGGTTCTTCTGCGCCCCAGGCAGTGTAGCAAATATTTTCACATGTATTTGATGATCCCAAGAATGTTGGAAGTAAGTACTTTTTCATCTCCATTTTACAGACGAGAAAAATTGATGCTCAGAGAGGTTGAGGAACTTGCCCTGGGACCTCTGGATACCAGGATTTGGGCCCAGGCAGCCTGACTCAAGAGCCATGATCCTGACTTTGGTATTATCCTGCCCTTCCCCTCAACCTCACCCCCAAAAGGGGCACTCTGGATGCCAGTCCCATCGTATACCAGCATGTAACACCATATCCGGCACACAGTAGGTGATCAGCAAATACTTATGAATGAACACACAGGTGCACAGAGGGCGCTTGGTATTCCTCCACAGCATTTATATTGACTTTTTATGTCTTCCTTCTCCATCCACTTGATGCTATGGAGAACCTGTACTTCCATTTAGAGCCCCTGAGTAAGTCCAGGACAAAGTCTCCAGGCTCTGTATTCCAGAACACCGCCTCTCCAGCAGGGAAGACTCCGGGAGCATCCTGTCTTCCCAGGTGGGAGTGGAGGCTAGGAGGCTTTGCCCAGACCTTGACTGTGCTATTGCCAAGTGACCAGCCCTGGGGCCTGGCTCCTCTGCCGCTTGGGAAGGGACTCAGCAGATGTGGCCTCCCTTCACCCCAGTCCCTGCTCCCTAGCCAGAGACCCTGAGTTCCAGCCCAGGGTAATGAGGGGAAGTAACAGATACACCTATTTTTAATCCAAATAAAGGAAAAATGTTTGCCACCATGGAGTTTATAAAAATAACAATGCATTATTCAGGTATTAACAACAATAAAGATGTCAAACTGTCAGATAAGAAGTTAATCTCATTCCGAGCACAATTAAAGATGCTGTTTTCCCACCACCTGGGACCACACTGGAGTCTACCACTCAGCAGGCTTAATAGATAAAGGGCCATGCACAGAGCACAGGAGTCCCTGGCACTGCCAACCTGCCCTCCCACCACTCACTGCCACCTCCAGACCCCTCCCTTGGCAACCCCAGCACAAGGGCTCAGGCCTCGCTTCGCTGTGGAGTATCTGGCAGGACCTTCAAGGCCAAAGGGCGAGGGCAGAGCAAGTGGAAGCCTGGCCCATGTGCCTGCCATTCACCCAGGCATTTCCTGGACAAGTGAATGCTGGGCCAGCACTGTACAAGCAGAGGGAACACTCCCTGACAGCTGGGCTGAGTGAGGGTCCAACCAGAAAGAGGGAGACACTGTTAGAGCTGCGAAGAGAGGGGATTTAACGTGGGGAATCAGTCACACAGGTGATAGAGGAGCCAAGAGGCCAAACAGGGTGGTGTGGTGACCCAGACAGAGGCCCAGCAGAAAGCCACACTGCCAGCCCTCTGCGGGAGGGACAAGGGAGGAGGTGGTGTTACCAGGAGCCAAGAGACACAAACTTTGGAGCTATCACCCAAGGAGAGAAGGAAAGAAACACCCTGGCTCCTCCTTTCCTCCCACCATCCAGTCTCCTGCCAGGGCCTCCTGTTGGCTAAATCCAGGCGGAAGCCAGCTGATCTGGGAGCCTGAGGAAGGCAGCCCATGGGGTCAGCTCCCCGCCACTCGGAGCAGGGCTGGAGGTGGCCAAGAATGGATCTGAGGACAAACAAGCTCGGGACTGGCCCAGCTCCAGCCCTGAAATTGAATCACCTATCATCTATCGAGCGCCAGATCCATTCCAGGCACACCTGCAGATGTGGGGGACAAAAATACAAATTAGAAGTCACATTGACTCTCAAAGCAATTACCACCTATTGGAGGAAATAAGCATATAAACAGATGGTTTCCACGTAGGATGGTACGTGCTAGGCTGTATTACAGGCCATGAGTACAGAGGAAAGACCCCAAGGATGGAATCCCAGCAAAGCTTCCAGGAAGAGAGAAGGCTTGAGATGCATGAAGGAAAAGAAAGAGGAAAGGAAACCTAGGGTAGGCGTACCAGGCCGCAGGAATGGCAGGAACAAGGCCCTGGGGTCGGAAACAACATGGCCTTGTGGGATGGTTAGAGAGGGAGGATTCGGGGAAAAGTTCTCACGGGGACATGTCAGTGGGGGTGCCTCTGGCCCTCCTGGTGCAGCTTCCAGGGCTCAGCCGGGTCCACGCAACTGGAGTCCAGGAAGGTGGCTGGGCTGGAGACTGCAATCTGGGTATCACTGGCTTGGGGGTGGTCATAAAGCAAATATGAAGGAAATCCCACCACAGAGAGCACATAAAGGGGGCAGAGGGTGCGTGCCTGGGAAGCATCACTGCTGAGTGGGAGAAGGAGACAGAGAAGGCACAATCACAGTGGTGGGAGAGAAGCAGGGGTCCCTGAAGAGCACAGTTCCAGGTCGTGAGTGAGCTGCAGGGTCAAATCCAGGGAAAGGTCCCGGGCATATACCATCTGCAACACATTTGCTGAACTCGGCAGAGTGAGAGCCACTGGCTGGCCTTAGTGGGTACCACGTCAGTGGTGTGGTGGGAGCAGGAGCCGAGCTGCGTGCAGATGGCAGCGCAGTAAGCCAGGGACTGCGGTCAAGAGTGGGCAAGTGCATGAGCTTGGCTGCAAGACCCGCAAAATTAAACTTCTGCTCTTCAAAAGACACTGCCAAGAGAATGAAAAGACAAGCCACAGACTGGGAGAAAATATTTGCAAATCATATATCTGCTAAAGGACTCAGATATATGAGTCCTTTATCTGTATATAAGGAACCCTCAAAACTCAATTATCAGAACATGAATAACTCATTTTCTAAACATGGTCAAAAATTTGAATAGCCACTTCACCAAAGTAGATATATGGATGGCAAATAAATTTGTACATGAAAAGATGCTCAACATCATTAATCGTTAGGAAAATGCAAATAAAGTGACAATGAAATACTATCACATAAGTATTAGAATGGCTAAATTAAAAAATAAGGGCCAGGCACAGTGGCTCACGCCTGTAATCCCAGCACTTTGAGAGGCCAAGGCGGGAGGATCACTTCAGCCCAGGAGTTTGAGACCAGCCTGGACAACATAGCAAGACCCCATCTCTACAAAACATAAAAAATTAGCCGGGTGTAGTGGCACATGCCTGTAGTCCCAGCTACTCAGGAGGCTGATATGGAAGGACTGCTAGAGCCTAGGATGCGGAGGCTGCAGTGGGCCCTGATGGTGCCACTGCACTCCAGCCTGGGTGATACAGCAAGACAAAAAAAAGAAAAAAAGTAAAATTAAAAATCAAATACGTCCCATAGTAGACATTGCCAGGGGGTAGGAGGAAGGGAGAATGAGAAGTTATTATCTAATGGGTACAGAGTTTCTGTTTGGAATGAGTAACTTGGTTCTGGAAGCAGGCAGTGGTGATGGTTGCACAACACTGTGAATGTAATTAACACCACTGAACTGTACACATAGAAATGGTTAAAATGGTAAATTTTATGTTATGTATATTTTACCACAATAAAAAGAAAAGCCTCTCATGCCACATGCTGGCAAGAGGAGCAGCTGGGACCCCCGCCCACTGCCGGTGGGAAGGTGAAAGGGTACAACCACTTTGAAAAACCGTGTGGCAGTTCCTTAAAAAGTTAAACTTGTGCTGGGTGCAGCTGTGTCAGCCTGTAATTCCTGCTACTCAGGAGGCTGAGGTGGGAGGATCACGTGAGCCCAGGAGTTGGAGACCAGCCTGGGCAACATAGCACAATTTTTTTTTTAATTTTTAAAAAGGAAATGAAAAAATTAAACCTATACATATGATCCAGTAATCCCACTCCTAAAAATTTTCCCAAGAGAAATAAAAACATGTGTCCACACAAAGTACACAAATGGGCCGGGCATGGTGGCTCACGCCTGTAATCCCTGCACTTTGGGAGGCCAAGGTGGGCAGATCACCTGAGGTCAAGAGTTCGAGACCAGCCTCGCCAACATGTAGAAACCCCGTCTCTACTAAAAATACAAAAATTAGCCAGGCATGCAGCACACGCCTGTACTCCCAGCTACTCAGGAGGCTGAGGCAGGAGAATCTCTTGAACCCAGGAGGTGGAGGTTGCAGCGAGCTGAGATTGTGCCACTGCACTCCAGCCTGGGCAACAGAGCAAGACCCTGTATCAAAAAAAAAAAAAAAAAAGAAACAAACAAAAAAAAGGACACAAATGTTCACGAAAGCTTTATTTGGAATAGCCAAAAACTGGAAATAACCCAAATGTCTATCAATCAATGGGTGAAAAGGGAAATTGTGATATAGCTTTTACAATGGAATATAACTCAACAATAACAAGGAATAAACGGTGGTTATACACAATATAAAAGGACTCCAAAATAATTACACAAAGTGAAAGAAGACAGACAAAAAGAGTACATACAGTATTATTCCATGTACGTAAATTTCTGGAGAATGCAAACTAACATATAGTGACAGGGCGCAGCTCCAAGGTTGCCTGGGGAAGGAGGAGGAGTGGAAAGGAAGGACACGAAGGGGCACGAGGAAACCTGGGGGTGATGGATATGTTCGCTATCTTGATGGTGGTGATGGTTTCAAGGGCGTGTGCCTATGTTGAAACTTATCCATTATACACTGTAAGTGGTGCAGTCTATCATATGTCAATTACACTTCAATAACACTATAGAATAAAGATTGCTTTTCTTTAAAGGAGCTTGGTTGAAAAAGGAACGAAAGTGGTAGAGGGAGATACAGGGTCCAGGAGGGTTGTGTGTTAGGACGCAAGAGGCATGAGCCTGCTTTGGGGCTCTTGGAGGGAAAGGGAGCTACTAAGTCTCCCTCAGGCCCACAGAGAAGGAGCCTGGCAGAAAGACAGCTTCTGAGAGCCAGCCTGAGGGCAGTCACATGCTGAAGGCTGGGAGGCAGGAGGGTGTCCTGGAGCAGGTGAGTAACAGAGGCGTGCATAGAGTAAGGCACCTGCCTCACCCCTGCCCTGCCTCCTGCCAGGCCCCGGCAGAAGGGTACAGGGACTATGCAGGGGAGCGTGTTTACTAGGAACAAGTGTTCGAGTTAAGAGGGCCACAAATCACCACAAACCAAGGGAGGGTGTAGGAATCGTGAGTTCCCAAAAGCTGAGGTGCCAGACGCCATTTCCAGCGACAGATCAGGGAGGACTTTGTGGAAGGGCACCTAGGAGGGAAAAGGTGGCAGAAGCCAGAGCTGAACAGGGCAGGGCAAGTGCAGCCTGGCCATGCTGTCTGGAGCTGTACAACAGGATGGCCCTTAGAAAGTGTGGAAGATGACAGCAATCTTTTTAGGGGACCAAGAATCCACACAGGCTGGAAGGATCATGCATCATGGATGCTAGTACAGATGGCCTGGCCTGGTAAGCCAAGGAGCCTGGGATTGATGTGTGGGCAGTAGGAGCCACTGAAGGTTTCTGAGCTGAGGAGTGACACCAAGAGAGCAATGCTTCAAAGACCCCGCATTTATCATGTCCAAGCACCTGCCATGGCTCACCATTACCCAGGCTCAAGTCCAAGTGTTAAGGATTTGGCTTAAGGGCCCCACAGTGGGACCCTGTCTTTTCATACTCTCTTTCCTGCCATCAAGTCTCAAGTTTGGCAGCTGCAGGGCTTGGCAGAGCCAGGAGCTTTACTGGCAGAACTAGAGGAGCTGGGGACAGAGGGGGACAGGGGGCCAGGTCACAGGTGGACAGCAAGGAGCGTGTGGGCTGGGGCAGAGCTCAGAGCTTCCATCAGGGTTTCTTTCGCCCACAATTCCTCTCTAAGAGGGAAGAAATTAAGTGTCTGCCCACTTTTCCCCACGAAGGGAGGCTCAGGAAACATCTGCTAGAGTAGGCCAGAGGGATGACTGGAACCAAGTGGCTCCCATAAAGCAGAATTGAGGAGGCCAAGGTAGGAGAAGTGGGGAGCAGAGGCACTGGCCGGGCGTCATGGGACCTGGGTTCTCATTCTAGCTTTGCCTTAACTTGAAGTGTGACCTCGGTTTGCTCCTCTGCGCAGTGGGGATAATAATATGAGCCGATACACATAATGCTGTTTAGGTGCCAGGCACTAGTCTAAGCTTTTTACACGCATTAAGTTTCTGCACATCAGCCCTGCATCGTAGATATGATCATCCTCCACACTTCATGGACGAGGAAGCCCCGGCACAGAGAGGTTCAGGACCTTGTCTAAAGGCACACAGGTGGTGGTGGCAGAGTCAGATATGAATCCCCCAGTCAGCTCCTGTGCTCTTCATCTCTGCTCCTAACCACTATGGCGCACTGCCTCCCACCCAACCTCACAGGCTGGTGGTGCTGGGGGTGCGTTAAAGGATTTGTCAGAGGTGTGCATCAGTAGTTCTCAAATTGGGTTCCCCAGACCAGCAGCATCACCATCGCCTGGAAGCTTCTTAGAAATACCAGTTCTCAGGCCTCACCTCAGACCTGCTCAACCAGAAACTCTGGGGATCCGGCCCAGCCATCTGTTTCAGCAAGCCTTCCAGAGGATTCTCATGCACGTGGAAGCCTGAGAACCACTGGCATACATTATCACCTACAAAATGTTCTTGTTCAAGTTCACACGTTTATGTCTGTACAGTTAATACACTGAACTGAGGTTCAGGTCTTAGGACCCAGCAGCCCAGGTCCGGGTGGTCCTTCGCTCTTCCCTCTGGGGTCTCCGAAGGGGCTTGCGGAGCCATTCTGCCTTGTGCCCAGCCCCTCCTTGCAGCTCTTGCTAGCATCCTCTGCGGAGAAACACCTTTGGCTCCACAAAGAAAACAGAGGCAAGTCCTTTAAGTAATGACAACCCGGAGTAGAGCACACCCATCCCTGTGGGGATCACAAGCTGTCTTTTGCTCTCCCTAGATTCCAGCCTTATAATGAACAGCAGCCTCCAAGGCAGTCTGCAACCCCACAGATATATGCACGTGCACACACACACACACACCCCTCATGCTGCCTTGTCAATGGGTGGAGATCTTCCATGTGGGTTGCTACAAATATATAGAAGAAGCAAAGTATGAAATAAAGGTGAAGTCACACACTCTTAAACACATACCACGCAAGAAGGCAGAGGTGTGTTTGTAAGCAGGACACTACCCCACAAACACATCAGTACCTACACATACACACAAATGTGGACAAGGACGCACTCACATATGCGCACACACACAAGCAAGGATACACTCACACACACACTGTGAGAAGGGACACACTCACACACTCTCACATGCACATGCATGTACACTCATACACATGGGTAGGGGCTCACACACACAGGCAGGTACACACATTCTTACTATCACACACGGGCAGGGACACACATGAGCACACACACATGAGCTGGTACATACACACATGCATGCTAATATACATGGGAAGGGACTCACACACATGGGCAGGTATACACGCTCACATATGTGGGCAGAGACACAGTAACATGTGTGTATACACATGTAAACAGGGACACACTTCACATGCTCATACACATGTGTGCACATGCACACACACAGACGGGCACATACACCCACACTCTCTCCCTTTCTCAGACACACACCTACACACACACAGGTCAGGGGTGGCCCTGGAGTGGGTGAGAGGAAGCAAAGTCTTTCTTGCTTTTCCGGAATGTCCTGCCCACGTTGACGCCGCCCCTGGGGAGCAGCAGCAAGAGCCGCCCAGCACAGGCCAGGGTGACGCACAGGCTCTTTTGAGATATCACCTTCCAAACACCCTATTCCTCCCACCCTCTGGAGAAAAATTATGACTTTCTAGGGAGGATGTTTTTTCTTTCTGGTGTTTTCTTCCTCTCCCCTTGTTCAGTACCCGGCACTAATTTATGACTATTTTTCCAACTCCACTGAAGTAAGAGGGTAATGGCTTTCAGCCGTTTGCTTTCTCTCACCTGTCACTCAGCGCGGCTACCTGACAGGACTGCAGACAATGTTCCAATCACGGGGTTGTTTTTTTCCCAGGGAAGCAAAGAATTCATAGTGGCTGTGGGGAGAGTTATTTCATTCCTGGACTGAACAGTGATCAGTGTTCACCGTGATTCACCGTGAACAGTGAATCACGGGTAAACAGTGGTAAAAATTCACGGCCAGCAGGGCTGCTCTGGTTGAGGGGTGGGCCTATCAGCCACGGGGGCACTCCCCTGCCCTGAGCTGGCCTAGCCAGAGATCCAGACCACTCGGTGGCACTCGATGGTTCAGGGCCCTCTGTTTCTATTACCCAGGCAACTCCAGGAGTCTCTCGACCTTGGGGAGGTCACACTGCCTCTTTGTACCTCAAATGCCTCGTGGCTAGAGAATGTCCTTTGTCTTAGGGATAGGGGATGACGGCTAGGCATTGAGAACACTGGTCAAGACCACAGGAGCTCCTTCAGGGGCTGCCTGCCCCCAGCTGAGTCACTCTGGGCAGGTAGCTGAGTCTGTTTCTCTTTTATAAAATACAACTCTATACCAGCGCTGCGCAACAGACTTCACTGCCATTATGGAAACATTTTCTATCACAATGCCCAATACGGTAACCACTCAACACATGTGGCTGCCCAACACCTGCAGTGTGGCCAGTGTGAGTAAGAAAGTTAACTCCACGTTATTTAATTGTAATTAATTTGCATGTAAAGAGCTACACGTGGCTAATGGCTACTGTACTAGCTCTAGACTTTTCTGCATGCCTGAAGTATCTCACACTGAAATAAGTGGAGATAGAATCACTGTGTCTTCATCCTAGGTTGCTGTGAGGACTGAATGAGATCATGCATATATAGTCCTGGCACCTAATTGGCCCTCCGTAAGTGACAGCTCTCATGAGCTCTGTGGGACACAGTCAGAAGGACAGGAGAAAGGGGGACTAGATTTGAACTTAGGAGTGTCACAGTACAAGGAGACTTCACAGAACTTACTTTCCTGTCATTAGTGTTTGATTTAACTGGTAAAGAGATCTAGCTGCCACCAGTAAGAGGCACATGGGAACACATGAGCTGGGCCAACAATCAGTCATCCACAGGAGGCCTGTTGTCTTGCTCTACCCACTCACTCCCACTCCCACCAGCCCCGTCCCCACCACCCTGACACTGGCATCACTGGGAACTGTGACAGCAAGTCATCCACCCAGGCTCCAGCATAGTGGGGCTGAGAAGAATTGCTTCCAGATGAGACAAGTCCTCATCGCTGATACCTGGTGGGCCTCAGAAGCCCCCTGTTCCTTGGAGCCAGAGCATCCAGGAAGTGCAGCAGGACCAGTGGGGGAATGACTGCTGGACCATCTTCTCCATCCCTGAAGGCAGGGAGACACAGACAGGCTGCCTTGGATTTCAGTCTTGGCTCCACTGTTAACTAGTTCTATGATCATGGTCAAATTCATTGTTCTTTCTGAGCCTCAGTTTCCTCATCTGCCACACAGAGGCGGACATAAATATCTACATGATGGGTTATCATAAAGATCTGATGCAATAATGTATATAAAGCACCTGGCACCTTATAGGTGCTCAATAACCAGGTGCTGCTATTACTCTGTCATTATTGTTATTAGCAGGTAGCAGAACACCTTGGTTAAGAGGATGGGTGCTGGTGCCAGACAGCCCAAGTTCAAATCCCAGTCCCACTCCCATTCACTAGCTGCATGATCTTGGGTAAGTCACTTCAACTCTGTTTGCCTCCATTTTCCTATCTATAAAATGGGAATGATAATTGTACTTTACTCACAGGTTGTCATAAGGATTAAAAGGGCTTATAGTAGTTATGGATGGAGAGCAAGTCCTACAGGTGTTGATTTAGTGAAAATATTCTAATAGGGACTCCAGGGATTGGGTATTGGGTAGAAAACATCTACAGCTTCCTTACAAAGAAGTGGCCAGTGTAGGGAACCCCAGCAGGCCTAGGTTTTGATCTGTTGATGGCAGGACACTGCCCAGATGGAGAGACAGAATGAGAAACTCAGCCGACAAACTTCAGGCAAAACAGGTGAAGTTCTACCATGAAGATGTCTTTGATCTCCGGGTCCTGGCTCTCAGACACCCAGGGAACTTCACACTCACTGATGCTTGGTAACAAGAGAGTCACTGTCCTAATTTACAGACAAGAAAACCCTGGCAGGAGAGATGGCAGGTAAGGGAATACTAACTTCCCCCACCCTCCCTTCAGTGATCCCTGCTGAGCACTCCCTCTCCCAGCGCTCTGGGGACCCAGAGAGGGGCTCCTGAGAAAGGTGCCTTCTGGAGCAGGGAGAATGGCAGGGGATGGGGGGTGGCCCTCAACCCATTGTTCATTACTCTTTTAATGGGCAGAGGACTGGGCAGGAAATAATTGGATTTCAGGAAAGGAAAACACTTCTTGGCAGCCGGGTGCGGGCAGGCTGGGATTTACTGGCCTTGATGGTGTGCCAGAATCTGTGTTGGGCATATGTCACATGTTATGTGCCATCTCACCAAATGAGGGCACCAGGCTGGAGCAGGGACAGGCACCCTTGGGCTCCCGGGCAGCCTGCCTTCTTTCTCAATATGGTCCCGATCTAATTTCAGAACACGGCCTCTTTACTGCCCTTTCTCAAATAGACTCAGATATTTATATTTTGGGAGCTAAGAAGCAGTACAAGTTTTCTCATTGACACATTTCTAGTCAATCAAGTAGGTAATCTAGGTTGTGAAAATATACGCCCCCCTCCTCATGGCATTCAATGAAGCGATTTTCATTTTAGACGGGGGAAATGCAGCCGGTAAGCATTTAAATTTTCCTGAGTTGGCCTTTAGGCCAATGAAGAGGTTGTTCACTGGACCCAGGCTCTCTGAGGGTGGAGGCCTGGCCCAAAGAAGCACTCCCACGTGTGTCTTCTGGTTGCCTGTGTCTGAAGATTGAGTGGGGACTGAGGCCGACCTAGGACTATTGACATATGAAGAGCCTTTGCTTCTGAAAAGCACCTGTGCAGGCAGGGGCAGGTGCGGCTTCCCAGGTACAACAGGAGTTGCCATTCCGATCACTGAGCACCTGGTGGGGGCCAGGCCCTGTGCTGGCCACATTTATTATTTCACTAAACAATCAAAACAGATCTGCAGAGAATGCTTGACCAGCCCCATCTGACAGATAAGAGAGCTGAGGCTCTGAAAGGTGACAGAACCACCCCAGGTCTCTGCATGCGTTAGGGCACAGCCAGGGCACAGAGCACTTTGCTCCTTGGCACGTGGCCTCTCACACCACACTGTGAGTGTGGTGACCGGTGGCTTGGCCATTCACTCTTGAGGACAGTGGTTTCACTGGCTTCAGAAGCCCCACTCTTCCTCCTTCTCCTCCTCCCTGAAGCCCCGCTTCCACTGACCCACAGCTCCAGCAGGGCTCCCTCTAAAGCAGGTGGTGGTGGGGCGCCTGAAGAGGGAGACAGTTCCTTTCTCCTTAATTGACTGTAAATTGCTCCAGAGTCTTTAATAAAGGCCGTCAGGAGTAATTATGTCCACTGCTGCACGGCCACTCTGTGTAAACACACAAGGCGGGGCCGGAGGGAGGCGAACTGCGCTGGGCATCTCAGCATCTCGCCTCCCAGGCCTGCCTTCCCCCCTGGGTCCCCTCTTAATTCACACATCTGCTACCCGATGATGAGCCCCAGCTGAGCTTCACAGACACAGGCGATGTCTCAGGCAGGGGACCCTCGAAACGACCCAGCAGGTCCCCAAGCCCAGCATGCTGCCCAAAGGGCAGGCGCTGCCAGAAGCTGACCAGGCCGGTGATGGAGGACTCACCCCAGACTCATGGAGCCAATTCAGGAGGCTAGGAAGCTGCATGGCCAGGGCAGCGGTCCTAAGTGGGTTTCCCAGACCAACAGCCACAGCAAAATTACTGAAGAATTTCTTGGAAATGCAGATTCCAAGAAGCCAGGCACTGCCAACACGAGCCCACACCCCAGGGGTTGGACTATTGGGTTGAAACCTTGATGCTGATGTGTAATGAATGCTCTGACTTTGCACAAGTCACTAGCTTTTCCTCATTATAAAGTGGGGGTAAGGGTGGCCTTTGGGGTTGTGATGAGGACCTAATGTGTGGGAACACAGCACAGGGCTTGCAAGCCGCTGTCAGCCGAAGTCGCTGTGGCCGTGCTGTCCTGAGGTGACGGACCGGGCATGGAGATGAATGAGCATGAAGGAGACATGGACTGTGTAAAAGATGACAGAAGGCTGGTGCACCACTCCCAGGGCAATGTCTGTTCAGGATCGCCCTGGCGCTGTTCTCCAGACTCCCGCTGTGGGGAGGCCCCTGCTTTCCCTGTGTGTCTCCCGTCATTCCCTCTCCAGACACCTCTTCCGGAGAAAAGGCTTCCCCAGCCTAAGGCTGTCACAGCCCACGATGGATGTCTTGTGGGCTGACAGGTACTTAAGGCATCACCCATAGAACTGGCCCCTTCTGTGTGCCACACCCCATGCCAAGTCCCCATGGGATTCTGAGGGAGAAAGGCCATCATGCCTACTGTCAGTGTGGTGCACACTACAGGCCATCCCACCTAACAAGGCTCAAAGACATGGGCTCGGCCTTCAAAGAGTTTGCGGTTTGGACTCTTCCCTGTCTCCTGATGGTCCCCTAGAATACTGTGTGGCTTCAGGGGTGGAGGGAGCAGTGGCTGATTAGGACAAACACCCAGGGTGGCCAGAGTTGAGCTGAATTGAACTTCCAGGTCCCCAGGAGGGGCTTTGCTCCCCGGGCCTCATGCCTCTGTGTGTACTAAGTTTCCCAATAGTGTACTAAGTCTCTGCACTACAGATCCTTTCTGATATCCCAGGGAATATGCAGAGGTGGTGTCCCTAGTGACCAGGCTGGGCTACCTATCAGGGAGACAGGTGTCAGAAACAAAAGAGATGTGTCCACAGGCTCTGCCCACTCATTTCCACTCTTCCTGGACTGTCCAAGGCAGCCTGGAGCCAGAGACCACAGCAGGAACCAACCAGCTGGCCACTACCACCCCTACTCCACATTCAGGAGCAGGACAGGGCAAGAGACGGGGCTGGGATGAGCAGGGTGGGAGGGACAACGGTCGGCACCGCGATGAGGCTGGAAGCTGATTCTTGGCTCATGGATGGAGCGAGCAGGGTGCCTGGGCCCTGTTGGACTGCTCACTCCGGAGTGTGGGAGACAAACGCCGTTCCCTGCCCGTCAGGCCTGAGTTATCTACAACATAGGGTTTCTCTAGAGAGCTCATAAAGCAGCCGATGCGGCAAAGTAGGTTCAACACTCAATAATCTCTCCATCTCACTCCAGTCGGACGCCAGCATATTCATCTTGAATTATCCTTTCAAAGGCCAAATCAATCCTAGCAAGTGTGCGGGTTCCCACCGCACACAGTCCTGCTGCCAAGAGAGCCCAGGAAAGGAGGGCCCACAGGCGGTGCTGTGACATCAGGGCATACCCTCTCCCTCGCCCAAGGGCACAGGAAGGTGACCAGGAGGGAGAAGTTGGGCCAAGTCTGTCCTGAGGAAAAGGACCAGCTGCAAGAGCTGGCCACCTCTAGAATAAAGAAGAGCAGACGTTGGGAAAGCCCTGCAGACCCTGGACAGCCGCCGTATGAAGAGGAACAGGCTGCCTCCAGGGAGCTCTGGGGCTGGCCAGGGGCAGTAACAGCAGGAGGCAGCCAGCTTGCTAGTAGCAGGTGGTGCTCACTGCCTGCTGAGAGGTAGAGTTGCCCACTGCTGCCAGGGCCCACCAGCACTTGCACCACCTGTTGGCAGGCAGCTGCATCAAGGGGATTCCTGGTCGGGCTGGGAGGTGGGCCCAGGAGCCTCTAGGCCTCTCCCTCCTGGAGAGTGAAAATGTCCCTTGGAAGAGTAACGCATCAAACCACACCACATATTTATGTGGCAGCACAGTGGGCTTTGGCCACATAGAATATCATTCCTGTCTCCGAGCTGCTTCTCACCTAGTTGGGAAAAGTACTGGCCAACAACAGCACCATCACAAAGAATAATAGTTAACTTCTACTAGTGCTTACTATTTGCCAAGCACAGTTTAAAATGCCTGACTTAACCAGGTACAGTGGCTCATGCCCCCACTTTAGGAGGCCAAAGTGGGAGGACTGCTTGTGCTCAAGATTCAAGACCAGCCTCAGCAACACAGGGAGACCCCTATCTCTACAAAAACATTTAAAAAACAATTAGCCAGATGTGGTGGCACACACCTGTGGTTCTAGCTACTTGGGAGGCTGAGGTGGGAGGATCACTGGAGCCCAGGAGGTCGAGGTTGGAGTGAGCTGTGATCTTGCCACTGCACTCCAGCCTGGGTGACAAAGCAAGACCCTATCTCACAAAAAAAAAAAAAAAAAAAAAAAAGGCTGGGTGTGGTGGCTCACACCTGTAATCCCAGCACTTTGGGAGGCTGAGGCAGGCCAGATCATGAGGTCAGGAGATCAAGACCATCCTGGCTAACACAGTGAAACCCCGTCTCTACTAAAAATACAAAAAATTAGCTGGGCATGGTGGCGGGTGCCTGTAGTCCCAGCTACTTGGGAGGCTGAAGCAGAAGAATGGTGTGAACCCGGGAGGTGTAGCTTGCAGTGAGCCGAGATCGCGCCACTGCCCTCCAGCCCGGGAAACAGAGCGAGACTCCATCTCAAAAAAAAAACAAAACAAAACCCTTACTTTAATTAACTTACTTAATTCTTACTGCAGCTCTATTAGTAAATACAGTGTGATCATTATCCCCAATTTTGAACTGAGTAAACTGGGACAGAGAGAGGTGAAGAAGCTGGTGATACAGTCCATACTTGCTAAAAATGCAAAGGAGGGCTTCTTGGAAGAGGAAGCATTTAAAGATGAATTGCTCAATAAAAACAATGTCCACCATTTGTACAGCTATTTCACTTCTAAAGCTCTTTCATTAGCTCCCTGTGAGGTTGTCCAGGCAAGTATGATCATCTCCATTTCCAGAAGAGGGAAACGAGGTTCAGAGAGGTTAAGGGACTTGCCTGTGGTCACACAGCTAATAAGTGGCAGAGCTGGGATTGAAACCCAGGCCTTGTGCCTCCCACTCCATGCCCTGTGCTCAGATGTGGAGAGGAGGAAGGGAAGGCACATGGGTGAGGGGAACTTCAAGGAGATCCCTGCACCAAGGAACAACTTTCCTGGCCATCCAAGCCCTTTCTTGGTCAAGGGCCGACAGAACAACTTGATCTCCTATTCCAGGCAAAGCTGTTGTTGGACAGTCAGGCTCACAGGTACCCTGAGAGGTGTAAAGAACAGTCCTGATGAGGGGAGTGATGACAAGTTCAAAGTCGGCTCTGCCTGCCCCTGTCTCCTTAGCCAGCTGGAGGGTATTCAGCTCTTATAAATTACACCTTTGCCAGTTCCTAGGGAGTCCAAGTGTTCTTGGTTGGCTGCAAGCTCAGCACATCCTCGTCCCAATGGCACAGCTGTGCCAGGCTCATCTGTCAGCCCCCCACCCCTGCAAAGGGGGTGCCTGCTGCCTGGCCACTGCACAGCTGGGCGAGACCCCCACCCCCATCACCGCTGGTCACTGGAAAAGGCTGTGGACCCAGGAGCAAGCAAGCTGACTAATCTCATACTTTCATCTATTTTCCCCAAAGTCATTTTCAGCACTCTTGCTAACTCTTGCATAGTATATCCAGCAAGGAATGCATCTTCTGAGAAACAGGGAAGCAAGGGCTAAACAGGGAAATTGACTTGCCCAAGCTCACATGGTTGCATAGGGGCAATGCCAGGCCTGGAACTCAGGCACTGGCCCCAGTCCGGGGCCTGGTCTCCCAGATCGAGCTGGGCTGGCCAACCTCCCCTCCTTAGGAGCAGCTGCCCCTTCACCCAGCACCTCCCCTGTGTGGACCCTTGGCCACTGAGGCTCTTTCCTAGGTAACAGACTGAGGAAAGACCCTATGCAATCCTGGGAGGCAGCATTGCAGGGTGGTAAGAGTGTGGCCATTGGAGATTGAATATGTGGAATTCAAATCCTGACTCTACTACTTACTGGCTATGGGACCTTGGGCAGCTTGCTGGATCCCTCTGAGCCTGGAACAAGGTGATCGTACTAGAACAGATTTCCTGTCATCACTGTAAGGGTTAAACAAGATCGTGCAGGTAACCTAACTAGTAAAACACAGGGGCTAAATAATTACTATTGTTATTTTCATTTTTAACCACAACAACTTCAAGACACAACACAAATTGCTTGCCTCACAGCTGGCCAGCCTGTTCCATCGCCTTCTTGTGAAATGCCTCCCCTCCAGCTTCAGCCTATCAAAACCCAACCAATCAAGGCCACCTCTGCTATGAAGATTTCTCTATCCCTGTGCCCAGGATGAGTTTCTTCCTCCTCGGGGCATTAGCAAGGCTCTGTAGTTCATGCCTCCCACTTGCCTGGTGTGAGGTGGTCATTTACCATTGGTTCTCTTCTCCACTCCAGACTGGAGCTCCTTAAAAGCAAAGACCTACATACAGAATCCCAGACTTGTGGTTAAGTGCACAGGCTTTGGGGCCAGAGGGCATAGGTTCAGGTTCAATTTTGACCCTACACAAGCTGTGTGACCCTGTGTGAGTTACCTAACCTCTCTGAGCCTCTGCTCCTTAACTGCAAAATGAGGGTTATAAGACCCACTTTTTTGCTGTTAGAATTCAACGAAGCAATGTGTATAAACGGCTGATCTAGAGAGATTAAGTATGTAATAAAAGCTAGTCACTATTTCCCCAGTTATCTCTAATGTGCATGTCCCTACCACACCCCCCAGCACAGCCTGGCCCAGGTGTTCAGTGCCTGGCATTAATGGCATGCTCACACGACAGGTGGCACATCATCATTATCATTAGTGTTATTATGGCCGCATCCAAAACACCAGCCCCGTCCCATACCCACACCTGTGTGTTGAGGGGCAGTCCATAGCCGGGGCTGCCACAGGCTCCAGATGTGCCCAGACAGGGACCTCTTGGGAGTGGCTATAGCCCGAAGGACCCCCAAGACGACATAGTCTGTTCTATCACCTTGGACGGCCTATGCTGCCCTGGATAATGGCAGAGAGGAAGCAAGGACGCAGAAGCACCCAAGCCCTCCTGGGGGTTCTGTCAGTCATCCCCCAACTCCTAGAAGGGAGAGAAAAATCCTCCCTTCTGTGAGGGCACCAAGAGCCCAAGGCCCTGGGCCCCTTGGTTCCAGCACCGATCACCTGGATGGATATTAGATCACCTCCTTCCTCCAAAACCACAGCCCACTTGCCAACAGCCCCAGGAAGGCTCCAGGCTACCCTCCCTTCCCCTCCTTAAGCACTCTATCTCCAGATCCCAGCAGCTGCGAGGCACCTGGAGACTCTTCTCCAAACTTCAATTCCCGAGCTCACAGCCCACCAACCCAGGAGGACGCCCCTTCTTGCCCAGGCCTGGAGGCACCAGTGACTGCCTGGACAGAACCCCTGGAATTCCCTCTGCAGCTGGTGTGCGAAGTCAGGGCAGCTGCAATCTGGATCCCAGCAGTAACTCACCAGGGACCCTGGGCAATCGCCCCATTCTCCACCTCAGTTTCTCCATCTGTGCAACTGTTTGTCTAACAAAGTGGTCACAAACTGTCCAACAGGAGGCCCCGGGGATTTTTCATGGGTCCTCTGATTTAATATAGGAGTGAACGCACAGGTGGAAAATACAGGCTCTTTCACCCCTCACTGCTACCCGTGACTTTAATTTCCACCGAAGACAGTTCTTCTTCCTTAGCACCTGTTACAATCGAACATACTGTATATATTTTTTTCTATGCTGCTTTCTGTCTGCTCCCCACTCTAGAATGTCAGTTCCATGAGGACAGGGATTTTTGTCTCGTCTGTTCACATGCACAGTACCTGGAACAGTGCCTGATGCATAGAAGACACTCAAGGAAACATTTGTTGAATGAATGAATACAAGTACATATGTGCATCTGTCCGTCTACCTATCTATCTATCTAATCTATCTATCCTAGACTTCTGGGCAAGATTCCATTTGCCCAAACAGTTCCACAGCTTAAAAAGAAGTTTAAAAATCATCTTAACTGCAGGAAAAAAAAAAAAACATTAGTGGGAAAGTTGATAAAATCTGCATAAACTCTCATTAACAGTATTATATCAAAGTCATTTTTCTGGTTTCCATAATTGTATTATGGTTATGCAAGATGTGAACATTATGGGGAGCTGGGTGAAGGGTATATGGGAACTCTTTGTACAATTTTCAACTTTTCTGTAAGTCTAAAATTATTTCAAAATAAAAAGTTTAAAAATAAAATAAAGGGCCAGGTGCAGTGGCTCATGCCTGTAATCTCAGTGCTTTGGGAGGCCAAGGCAGGAGGATTGCTTAAAGCCAGGAGTTCGAGACTAGGCTGGGCAACATAGCAAGACTCCTATCTCACACACAAGAAAATTAAAAATTAGCCAGGTGTTGCCACATGAGCCTGTAATCAGCTACTTGAGAGGCTGAGGTGGGAGGATCACTTGAGTCCAGAAGTTTGAGGCTGCAGTGAGCCATGATTGCGCCACTGTGCTGCAGCCTGGGCAACAGGGACCCTGTTTCTAAAAAAAAAACATAAAATGTAAAAAAAAATAATATGTATTTATTTTAATATGTGTTAGGAAAAGCCAGTCAGCATCTCAGCCCTGGGATTTCACTCTGATGGTAGAAAATGGACATCTGTCTCTCTATGGAGGTGCTGTGTCCATTTCCACCCCTCCTCTTTTTGGAGACTCTCCCATTGGGTGTAGCTGGAAGGGGCGGACCCTCACTATCACCTGCCCCTTTGCAGCCTGAGCACAGACACATACCCAAGTTGGCTTGGCCACCTGGACACTGCTGCCCGTGCCATGAGTGGTAGAATTCATTCAGAGTGACAGCAGTGACCGGCTGGACAGATTGGCCAATTTCCAGTCTAGGTTCTTTCGTTGTGGTCAATTCCAAGAGCCTCCAGCAGCCTTCCAATAGAATGGACAGCCAGAGGCAGTTTCTTCAGCGGGCAACCAGGAAGCTTGTCTGACACATTAAAGTTTCCTTTTGAAAATATGTTTATAGGAGCTTAAAAGCAAGCGAGCGAGTTTAAATTACAGCTTGGATTTCTATGGGCCAGACATAGTTCTAAGGGTTTTACAATTTGCTCGCTTAATATTCACATAAACCCAAAGAGGTAAACTGAACGTTATCCTCATTTTGCGGAAAAGGAAAGCGAGGTACACCGCCAGTAAGAGGCAGAGCTGGGATTCAAATCCAGGCAGTCTGGGCCTCACTTTCTCCATCTTCAAAGTGGGAATGTTTGATAAAAACAGTGGCTCTCAAACTACAAGTCCATCCTGGGCCCTCTGAGGACACTTCAGGGGAGGGTGAAGGCAAAGGTGGACAATACAGGCTGTTACACCCCCACTGTCTACCTCCCACCTTAACTCCAACCAAAGATGATTATTTCTCTTGGGCACTTATTATTGTCTAACACACCCTATATTTTTTCGTAGAGCTGATATCTACCAGGCTATACCACCACTGTGAACACGGTAGGCAGAAAAGCCCTAACTATGCAGACAGCACACACCCAGCCGATGTCCGGGAGCCACTGGACTCCTCCCATCCCCGTCCCTCTAGCCCCACAATTCCTGTGGCTTTGCCACCAGCCCTCGCCGAGGGACAGCTCTGGGGTACCATGACCCCTCTCGCCTGTGTCAATCTTAAGCAACCTTCTGGTTAAGAGAAAAATAATTATCCCACTGTGGTTCTCCACCTTCTCCCAAGAGATGCTTCTCCTCTTTAAAGGGACATTGGGAGGAAGTTTCAGGGAGGAGGGACAGTCCCTTCTGGAGCACCAGAGCTGAAACTAGTCCCAGAAAAGTCCCCAGTGCCTCCCAGACTCCTTTCTCACCTATGCCTCCGTGCCTGCTAGCATCTATGCTCGTCAGCCCTGAGTGTTGGCTGCCCACACAGCCCACCATCTGCCCTCCCTGGCCTCCCATTCCACTCCACAGGGGCTGCTCCTGCGGGGAGTTGCCGGCCTGCTTGCAGGCGCATCGCTCCTCCGTCTGCTGAGACTGCCGATGTGGGGTCAGCCCACCTGAAAATTGCTCTCCCTAGGTCCAGACGACACAGCTGGGCATTGATGGAGTTTGGAGAGAAATTAATCAGCGCCGACTGGCAGCAGTGCCAGGCGCTGCCTGGGACCAATCCATCCTAATGAATCCCGGGTTCCCACCTTAATGTCTCTTGACAAGACTAATTTACTCGTGTAGGTGATTAGCATGGCATGATCACCTTAATTGTGGCTTAAGATGCTTTTGGGGTGCTGGTGGTTCTGGCTGGGGAAGTCAGCTCCATGTGTACCAACCTCAGTGACAAAAGGAAGGACAGGGAGCCAAGGGGAGGGGACTCAGCAGGACATCTGACATCCACTCATCCATCCACTCATCCACCCATTCACCCACCAAGCACTTGCTGAGGCCCCCTTTGTGCCAGGCACCATGCTTGGTACAGAGATGGAGGCCCAGCTTGTTCCTCTGTCAAATGCAGATCATGCCATCTCTCCAGGACAATCACTGCAAGGTCTCACAGGAGGCCATGCACTTGAAGTGCCTAATAGAGGCTCGGGCAAGAGGCTGGCTGTCAACAAACCATAGCTCACATTAGCACTCCACAGTCTTGTATAATAGAGACACTAAAATTGCTGTTAATTATAATGTCAATATTAATAAGATTAATAAGTAAAAATTAATAGACCAATGGGGAGTTCCACACAAATAGCCACGCTAGAGTGTGCTGAGGGCTTTCACAGATGCAGACAAAGCCAGCAGAAGGGCAGGCCGGGGAGGCTTCGGAAGCCTCTAAGCACAAGGGACATCTGAGCTGCAGCTTGAAAGAGGAGCAGGACTTTGCCAGGCAAGGAAGGGAAAGGGCACCCCTGGCCAAGGAAACAGCATGGTTGAGGGCACGGCAGTGCAACAGAGTGCGAGGTGTCGGTGCTGGGGGGCAAGGTGTCTGTGGAGAGTGGGGGCGACTCGTTGAGATAAAGAGCTCCACTTCTTCCTGCAGGCACTTGGGAGGCTTCTGGCTGCGGGCGGTTACCACTGTGGCAGGAACCCTGCCCCCCTCCAGGGCATGGGGTATGAAGGTGGTGGCCAAGGTGCAGGGCCTCGATGCCCTCCAGGATTCCTTCTAGACCCCCTTGGTCAACTCGGTGTCTCCAAGCCAGGCTTCATGCTGCCACCTCTGCGTTCCTCCCCCAGAGCCAGCCACGGCTCAGGGCCCCAAGGGTCCCTGGCAAATATTCTACATACAGCTCAGGCGGGCAGCTGGGATGATAAAAACAGGACCTCTGGCACAGCGCGGGCCTTGCCGTTCACAAGCATAGGCACGTACAGCATCTGTGCCATCTCTGGGAAAGTGCTCTCCTGGGCCCACTCCCTGGGCAGCCATCCCCATCGCCACCAACACCTCACTCCCAACATGCCCTGGGGAGGGGAGCGCCTGGCCTGAAGCTCCAGGAGGGATGGTGAGTAGGACATGGAGCCAGCCCCTGGGTCCTGCCTTGGATGATTCCCCTACATGCTCACCAAGTCCAGACATGCACTCCTTCCCTAAGTTCCGGGTGCACACCAGGAGCAGGGCTGGGCCCTGGGGACACAGTGATGGCCAGGCCACCTGGAGGCATTCACAGGCCAAGAGGGGAGCCAGAAGAGCAACTGAGTAACAGCAGCATCTCCGTGGGGCTAACAGAGAGGATGGCCGGGCCCCAGAAAAAGCAAAGGGAGCAGCACTTAACCCCCAACGGGGAGACCCAGGAAGGCCACCCAGAGGCGGTGGCATCTGAAAGAACCTGGTAAGCGCAGGCTCATAATGTTCCAGGCAGCAGGAACAACAGCTGCTAAGGCCGTGAAGTGGGAGCTTGCCTTTCACACTTAGGGAACTAGAGGGAGACCAGCACAGATGAAGTAGAGCTGGCGAGGGGGATAGCGGGGTGGGGGCGAGGTCTGACAGGTGGCAGGTGCTGGGCTGCAAACAGCCTGGATGCCATTGAGGAACACGGGTTTTTACTCCATGTGGGAGGGAGGGATTTGAGCAGGCCTTGGAGCAGGCTCTGCCTCAGGCTGGGCAGGGCCATCCACGGCTGGGATGAAAAAGGCCACAGCGCGGGTGAGGGCCGAGTCAGGGAGAACACTGAGACCTGAGGAAGCTGCTGGGGTAACCGGGCTTGGAACTTGGTGATGGGAGTGGAAGGGCCGAGAGGTGAGAAGATTCTGGGTTGATTTTGGAGACTGAGCCAACAGGATGCCCTGAGGGATGGGAGGGGAAGGGAGGGAGAAAAAGAGGCACAGGAACGAGTCCCAGCTTTTGGCCTGGGCAACTGGCAGGATGGAGCCGCAGCTGAGATGGGGAAGGCTGCCGGTGAGGCAGGAGTTTGGGGGAGGTCAGGATTCCAGCTTCGGACAAGCTGAGGATGAAGATGTCCCTTTAGACATCAGGCAGAAATGGTGAGTAGAGAGGTGGCTACAGGAGTCTGGAGTCTTCCCTGAGAGCAGCCCAGACAGAAAATATAAAGCTAGGAGTTGTCAGCATATAGGTAGTGTCCACGCCAGGAGGCTAGATGGGACCACCATGGGAATGAGAATGAGGAAAGGAGAGACAAGAGCTGAGCCCTGGGGCCTGCTGATGCTAAGAGGTGCAGGAGGAACCAGCAGAGAGGCTGGGAAGGGGAGGGTGGTGTCGTGGAGGAGAAAAAGATCAAACAGTTGAAGGCCACAAGGTCTGGGAAGAAATGATGGGATTTAGCAACACAGAGGTCGTTGGTGGTCTTGACATCAGCAAGGCTGGTGGGGCATTTCAAGTAGATTCAGGGCAAGACACGGTGGCTCACACCTGTAATCCTAGCACTTTGGGAGGCTGAGGCGGGTGGATCACCTGAGGTCAGGAGTTTGAGACCAGCCTGGACAATGTGGTGAAACCCCGTCTCTACTAAAAACATAAAAAATTAGCTGGGAGTGGTGGCTTGTGCCTGTAATCCCAGCTACCCAGGAGGCTGAGGCAGGAGAATTACTGGAACCCGGGAGGTGGAGGCTGCAGTGAGCCAAGATTGCGCCACTGCACTGCAGCCTGGGTGACAGAGTGAGACTCCGTCTCAAAAAAAAAAAGTAGATTCAGGAGGTTAAGTGGGAGACGGCACCCCTGCAGCACCTGTCCCTCATGCTAAAGGTATCATGTGACCATTCAGGGCTGATAGGCAGGGCCAAGGTGTGGGTGAGGCCCACCAGCCTGACCAGGGACTGAGCTGCTGATCTGCCCTCACGCCACTCCACCCATTCCAGGCTCTGCTGCCAACAACTGATATTAACGTCTGGAGCAAGACATGCAGGGATTCAGGGCCCTGTCTGGGGAAGCAGGGCGATGTGAACAGACCAGGAGAAGGCAGCACTAGTTAATGACTTCATTTGGCTTCTGTCTTCTCCGGCTGGTAGATGGTCTTCAAAAAGAACATTACACAGAGGGAACTGGAGCCTGAGATAGGTGAGGAGATAGTAATGAACACGCAGGCTCTGCGAGGGATTTCAGATGGCCATGCTGTGCCCTTCCATTCTGCTCCCAGGCCACCGGCCCCCTGTTGGAATGCAGGCAAGAGCATACAAAACGAGAAGGCTCAGAAGGTTGGGGGTGGATAAAAGTCTCAGTCTCTAACCCAGAAGAGCACAGTCACAGAAGCTACATACAGATAGACCCTGTAGCCCAACTCTACCTCTGATTCTTAAAATGAATTTTTAAAATGAATTAGTGCATAAAAACACTTAGGACACTGCCTTGAACGGTCAATAAATGCTGTTGTTATAATAATTTGTGATATATCTATCTATATATATATAGTATGTCATATGTGTTATATTATCATTTTTAATCTATGAGGCTCCAGTAATCAGAATTAGACCCAATGGGTAGTTCCAGGGAGGCAGGTTTCCTGTTACTCTTAGGAAGAATTTTTTCGTCCTGGAACTGTCCCACAGCACAGAGTGAGCTGCCTTGTAGGCCCACGAGCTGACCATTACTGGGTGTCTAAGGAGAAGCCAGGTAATGAGGCCTCGAGCTGGAAGTTTGATCTGCTTACAACTCCAATCTCTGGTGAGCCGACACGTTCAGCCTGGCTTGGGCTCTGCCTCTTGTCACTGGCACTGAGCACCACACTGGACCCAGCTTATCTGTGTGTTTGTCCACACTGAAAGCCCATGGCGTGTAGGACAGCCCAATCTGCCATCCCTGGGCCACACACGGGCTCTCCCTTTAGTAAAAACAAAACATTCCCGGGTTGGAAGCTTTAGAGGTGGTGGTATTGTATGTAAAGTTCCCAACAATCCAGTGAGGGATCCAGTCACCCATTTTGGTGACTGGAACCCTGAGTCAAAGAGTGAACGGTTCATGAGAGCCAAGTCTCAAAGTCAAGTCTCTAGACCACCCCACTCCCCATGGCAGGAAAAAGGCCAGTCCCCTGGACAAGCCATTTCAACCTCCCCCTCTCCTTGGCCTGCTGGTGGGAGGCCTGCACCCATGGAGCCCACACGTCCATGTGAGTCCATACCCACCATCTGCTTGGCCCAGGGCCAAGTGGGTGCCAGCACCCAGCAGAGGGCTCCAGGCTGGTCTCCTCTGAGGACCTAGAAACAACTGGGGCCAGCCAGGCTGCCCCAGCCAAAGTCCACTGGGCTCATCTTTCCAATGCCCACTCATTGTTGAAATGAGGAGATAGAGGCCCAGAGAGGTGCAGTGCTGTGCCCAAGGTCACACAGTGAGAAACAGATGTTGGGCTCCTGACTTTCAGGTGAAAGCTGTGCTGCTCCCGTACTGATGCAAAAAGAAGGGAAGAGGCTGGGAGGGCGCTGAGTCAGCTCTGCACCCACCCCCTGCCTAGAGAGATGAGCACAGCTATCTTCCAGCTCACTGAGCCCCCTCTCAATCCTATGGCACCCTGGAGTCAGGGATCAATCCCCATGGCACTAGACAGCCACCCTGCTGTGACTGCCAAGTGCAGCCTTAACAGGGCTTGAGGCCTGGGAGCTGCTTCCGGAGGCCGATCGATGCTGGCGTTTGCAAAAGACAATCAAGAGCCAGAGCTGAAGGCAGCAGGAGAAGGGCCTGCTGGAGGGCTGGCCACATGGGCTTCCAGCCCGGGCTTGTCACCATCAGCACAGGTCATGCAATGCCCACCTCTCCCCAACCCATCCCAATACATAGGCCTCTGAGGACCCCACGCTCAGAACCTGGCATGCAGGTCACAGATGTGGGGACAGAGCAGGGACCACTCACTTGAGAGGGGCCTTCACTTTCCCCAGCCGGCAGCAGGGTCAGTTAGTGACTGGCCACACCTCTGCCTCAGTGGCCCACCTGCTCCAAATATATCCCTCCACCACAAAGGGATCTCCCAGAGGATGAGATTTAAATGGACATGAATAATGATAAACGCTGCTAACAGCACATCCATCTGCCTAGACACATGCACTGTGTGCCGCTATGTTGGCTCCATGCCAGCCCCACCCCAGGTCTGGGTGGAGAGATGAGTCACAGGTGAATTCCACCCAAAGAATACAGGTGTGTTACAAGTCCAGTCGTCCACAAATATCCCTCAACCCAATCCAGAGGGGAGCAAACAGCTCAGCAGGGTCCCCAAGGGACGTGGGTACGCTCTCTACCCCCAGAAAGGGGCTCTGCCTATGAGAGGGCATTTCAAAAAGGCAGGAACCTTCTTCCTGGGGAGCCCTCAAACACCCAGATCCCCAAACCCTAACCCCAAATCTAGCCTTACAACACTGATCTGTCACCAAAGGAGTAGCCGGTTTCCACAGAGGGCTCCCCACAGACCTCAGGAACAAAGTACTACTGGGCCGTGGGGACAATTCCCACAACAAACAGCCAGACACACACCTGCTGGGCCCAGCACCCCCTGAAAAAAAACCTCTACCAGGAAGAGTGAAAGGCGCTGCTCATAGGCCCCCACTGACAGCAGGGGAGAGTCTGGGCCCGCGTAAGGCACCCCACTTGAGCAGACATCGTTGAAGAATTATGCATCCACTCTACCGCACACCTACACTGGGTTTCATATGAAAGAGTGTGTACATGACCTATTAGGTAAGCATCTCGATCCCCCGCCCCACTCCGAGCCATCCTGCCTCTTTTCCAAGTTCAAGTGATGCTCCCTAAAGATGCACCATGCTGATCCCTGATGCATTTCGCCTCTGGCACACAGCCCCGCATTTGCACATGTAGAGCCGGCAGACCTGAGAGTAAGAAGCTCCAGATGACACGTACTTTCCCTAAAGTGACACCAGCGAGAATGACATGACACAGGAGGGCTGTCGGTGGAGGTGGGCAGGCCCTTTTCAGGTGCTGCTGTTTGGCTGCCTGCACACGGGCACAGGTGCCTTCCCATCAGCACAGCTATAAGACAGCTCCTGCAATTCAGCCTCAGTTTCCTGAGAAGCTTCTGGGTCCTAAGAGCTGAACTAGGACCATGGGGCCACAGATGTAGGAGGCAGGCCTTCAGTAGGGGGCCAGACACGGGGACAGACCTGAGTGATGGGGCGATGGGCTGAGCACCAAGATGTCTATAATTACCCCCTAAATAGTTCATGTTTTTTCTAATGCCAAAGTCAGGCAAACTCAATGCAGAAAACTTAGTAATCACAGAAGAGTACAAAAGGCCACAAAACAAAGTCTACAACAGCTGCCATCTTCAAATATTCACAAGGCCTTCAAGTGCAAGAGGAATCCAAACTAGTGCCAGAAGTGGGAGTGAAGCATCTGAGGCTCAATGTGATAAACCCTTTGACGTTCAGAGCTCCCCTCTGTGGGACTGAGTGCCCTGTCCCTGGAGGCATCCTAGCAGGGGCCTCTCTGAACACAATGGAAAAGATTCCAAAATCAGGTGGAAGATGACCTCAACCTGTAAGATCCCCTTCTCTTGTGGGAAGGGATTGCACCCCAGGCCATCTGCACACCCACCAGCCCATGCCCCCACTCACCCACAGGCGTGTCCTCGCTGATCAGCAGGTATGTATCAAAGAAGTGGTTGGTGAAGAAGGGCAGCCGGTTCACCTGGCCTGGAAGTCAGAGGACAAGAGCGTCAGCCAAGTACCCCCCATCAGCTTTATACACTCTATAAGGTGACACTGGGTGAGGGCTGCAGTGGGCACTGAGCCTGTGTCCATGGCCATGGTCAACTTCCCAGGACCCTGGAAGTCACCATCCTGCCTCAAGGCAAGTGGGGGACAATGCCAGTAGGTCGGCAGGCAGCTGTCAGGTGTGTGGCAAGTGAGGCCACTGGCCACACATGCCTGCTGAGCATGGCCCACATGGAGCAAACACATGACAGGGGTTCCCCAGGCAAAAGACAGGATTTAGAAGCCTCTGTATGAAAAAAATTAGTGTAAAATAGCTCATTGATCTTTTACATTGATTATATATTGAAATGATTCTATTTTGTATATATTGGATCAAGTAAAATATATGATTAAAATGAATGTCACCTGTTTCTTTTTACTTTTCTGATTTTTTTTTTTTTGAGACAGAGTCTCACTCTGTCACCCAGGCTGAAGAGTAGCAGTGTGATCATGGCTCATGGCAGGCCTGACCACCCAGACTAAAGCGATTTTCCCCCCTCAGCCTCCCAACTAGCTGGGACCACAGGCATGCCCCATGCCAGGCTATTTTATTTTATTTTTTTGTATAGATGCAGTGGGGAGGGTCTTACTATGTTGCCCAGGCTGGTCTCCAACTCCTGGGCTCAAGCAATCCTGCCTTGGCCTCCTAAAGTGCTGAGATTACAGGCGTGAGCCATCGCACCTGGTCTCTTTTTACTTTTCTACTGCAGCTCCTAGAACATTTAAAATCACATGTGGCTTGCATTGTCTTTCTATTGGGCAGTGTGGCTCTAGCAGAATATGAGCTCTGCAAGGACAGGGCTTCGTTGACAGGTGGAACCCTGGTGCCCAGAACAGGGCCTGACACTTAGATGACCCACAAGACGATTTGGTGTGTGAAGGAATGGCCAGCTGATCCCACAGAATAATAACAATGATGAGAATAGCTGCCATCTCAGGAATCCCTTCTCTGTACCAGCTATTTAAACCACCTCACTCAATCCTGACGGCAAGGCAGGTGCTATCACATCCCTATTTTACTGGGGAAAATGAGAACTCCAGGGGATAAGTAACATGCCTTGCTTTCACAGCTGGCAAGTGGCAGTGGCCATCCAGGAAGCTAGACCCCAAAGTTCGTGCTGTTAACCATGTGCTGCTCTGTGATGGCTTCAGAGGCGGCTGGGTCTGGAGGGGATCAGGGTGATACCCACATGGGCTGGGGAGCTTAGCACCTATGAGGAGCCCCCACACAAAGCTTCCCTGAGCTGACTCCACCTGTCCCCCAGCTTCTCCTAGGGGCCTTCAGTGGGCAAGTGAGGGCACTTCCCCTCAGTCCCTCCCAACCAGGAGGCAGCTGGTCTAGCTGGAAGTGGGACTGTCATTGTGCAGCACCTGCCATCAGGGGCACCTGCTCGGCCCTCCAGGGGCCCTGAGCGTGGGTATATGGGGCAGCTCTCTCTCCCTTCCTTTCTGCTGACCGGGGGCTCCCTCAGAGCATGTGCCAGGCTCCCAGAGGGTGAGAAGGTTGGCATCTGGGTATGGCACTTCCTCCTCCAACCCAAGATGCCTCCTAGTTGGGACCAGGCAGAGCTGGGAGACTGGCCTCTTTTCCTCCTCCCCACCTCGATGTGCTCAGGCAGCAAAGCTGATGCCATTTCTAGTCCCTTATTCTGCCCTCTCTCACCTCCTGGCCAGGACCGATGGCCCTTCTGCCTTCATTTGCCAAATTCCCATTCATCCTCCAAATCTCATTTCCATTGGTCCTTCTTCCAGGAAGCCCTCCCTGACCACCCCAAATACTCACATGCACCCACGTACACACCTCCCCACTCTCATGTCAGGAGCACAACGGCCTCAGACAGAGGTGGTGGTCAAGGGCCTCACCTTTTCTGAAACTTCCCTGTGCCTTTTTCTAGCCACATGATCATCCCATGTCTCAGTTTACCCATGTGTAAAATAGCCATAATAATAGCACTTCATGGCTAACCTGAGGATTAAATGAGATTACATACATAAAGCACTTAGCGCTTTGCCGCTGGCACACAGCAAGCACTCCATAAATGGTAGGCAGTATTAACATTGGTATTAATAAATATGCCGCCTTTGCAGCCGACGGGAAGGCTTTTGATCCCTGCTGGGGGCCTTGGGCTCGGGATACAGGAGAGCAGGACGCAGCCCAGCCGAGGCAGATGAGTGCCCAGAGAATTCAATAGCTGGTTTGGGCTGGTGAGGCCAGGAAACCAGTGAGGAAAAAAAAATCACCTGCAGTGGCATCGTTCATTTCTAAACTTTACTTTACAGGGCCTGCCGCTAATCAGTTGCTGGGAGCTCTGCACAGACAGCTAGGCAGACTCCAGGACGTGGGTCGCCTGCCACATACCAAGCAGGACCTGTGTTCCCAGAGCAGGCCCACCACAGGCACGGCAGACAGGTGACTTATTCTCAAAGCCGCTGTTAAAGTGCAGCAGCTGTGTGCTCAGGAGCTTTGGGGCCTCCAGCGAAGCGGGAATGTAAGTGGATGTAGAAGGGGAGGGGCAGGGGGTGATTTCTTCGGGAGAAGGAGAATCCCAGCTTCCCAAGTGCAGGACCCCTCTCTCTGTCTCAGGCCCCACGTGGCCCACCCCATTGTGGGTACGTGGCTTGTGAGCACTGCCCTGAGCCCTCTCCCGCCCTCTCCCACCCTCCCTGCCACCCCCACGGCCATTCCCCAACTAGAGCCTGCAAAGGCAGACCCGGAAGGCATGTGCCTGCTTTACTTAGTTCCAGCACCCTAAGGGGCCTGAGGGCAGAGGGGAGAGAAGGGTGCAGAGAGGGCACAGCGTTCCAGCTGCCTGCTGAATGACAAGCATTTCCCACACACAGGGGTAAACAGAGGCTGGGTGGCGGCATGGAGGTGCCATCCAGGGGACCTGATCTGGGACTGAAGGGACGTCGGTGTGCTTGTATGGGGAAGGTCCCCACCAGATAAGGGCGGGCCAAGCCAGGAAGGATAAACTTCACCCTGAATTGCGGGGTGGGGGTTCCTCTGAGGGCATGAAGAACCCAGGCAACTGGAGGGTCCAGATTCCAGCCAGGCCAGCCTGTGTCCAAGTCCCGGCCGCCTCCCCAGGCCTCGGGGTGGTGGTGGGGGCTGAAGGCGCAGTGGCTCTGCTGAGATCCCTGCTAGAGAGAGCCTCAGAGTCCCCCTGCCAGTCGCCCCTTGACAAGGAAGGCTCACTGGACAGGGAGTGCAGGGATAAATTCAAGGAGTCAGGGACTTTGCATGCTCTGCCACTGCTGCTGGGGAGCTTAGGCAGATCCCTCTCCCTCTGCCTCGCCCTCCGCCCCATTTTCCAGCCTCAGGATGGGGACAAAAAGCCCTGCCCTGCCCTCCAGTCCTGCCTCCCAGCCACAGGTGTCCTGTGCGCCCTGGTCACTGTTGGGGTGACTGCAGCGTGGCCCACATGAGCCCCAGGGGACAGGAGCCTGACATGTTGTCGGGTGCGGAAGCCAGGTGGCCCCATGGTCAGAGGCCTCCCCACCCAGTGCCTGGGGACAGAAGGAGTGACCCAGCAGGATGCTTGCTGGCTGGTCAGTCTAGGATGGGGTGGGGCAGGCCTGCCCAGGCCTTCGCTTCCTGCTTCCCCAACAAGCCCACGGATGGAGGAGAATTGCTAGAGTACATTGAGGCCAGAGGGGAGAAGGGCAGGAGGCTTCAAAGAGAGAAGGCAAGCTGGCAAGGGGTTTTGACATCCCTGAGCCCTAACCCATCCCTGACTACCAGGGAGGGGAGGAGAGGTCGGCTGGGGCGACGGTGTCAGATGGAAACAAAGTGGCGAGGGCAGTGTGGTCTGGTCTGGGGCACAAGTGAAGGGCTAGGTCAGGGTGGGTGTCCAGAGGGCAGCCTGGGAAGGTGGTTCAGTCACCCACTCTCCCCCAGTCTCTAAAGTCAGCCACTGCCCCAGTAGGCCAAAGGAACAGCACTGGCTGCTTCAGACAGGGACCAGAAAGAGGTGACTGTGCCAAGCAATGAGAGAGAGAGGGACCCTTGTGCATATGGCAAGGCAGGCTAGTCCACATGCAGGCCAACCACACACGCTTTGGTATAGAATTGCTGGGTGACCTTGGGCAACTTGCTTAGCTTCTCTGTTTTCTATGCCCCATTTTGCTCCCCTTAGAGAAAGATAACTTCTGATAATAAAGGAGCCAACGCTTAATAAGCACTTAATCTGTGCCAGGCACTATTCTAAGTGCTTGATGTACAGATTAATCCATTTGATCATTTTGACAACCCGAGAAGGAAAGTCCTATTATTGTTCCCATTTTAAAGACAAGGAAATTAAAGCACAGCAAGGTTAAGACACTCGCCCAGGGGACTCCTTGGCTGAAGCGGGAGTGGAAGACAGGAGGTCAGCTCTGGCTGTACACTCTGTTCTTGTCCTCACCCTGAATGCACGAAGCATCTTTCATCTGGAGAGCTCAAGGGGAGACTGCCGTGTCTCACAGAGGAAAGCAGCCAAGGGCTTAGCACCTGCTTTATTTCTACTGATGTATTTTTTTTTCTTTTTTCTTTTTTTGAGACAGTCTCACTCTGTCACCCAGGCTGGAGTACAATGGCACGATCTCGGCTCACTGCAACCTCCGCCTCCTGGGTTCCAGCGATTCTTGTGCCTCAGCCTCCCAAGTAGCTGCGACTACAAGTGTGCGCCACCACCATGTCCAGCTAATTTTTGTATTTTTATTAGAGTTGGGGTTGTGCCATGTTTGCCAGGCTGGTCTTGAACTCCTGACCTCAAGTGATCCTCCCGCCTCGGCTTCCCAAAGTGCTGGGATTACAAGCAAGAGCCACTGTGCCAGGCCAAATGTATTTCTTTTTAACAGATGAAGAAAGTGAGTGGAACAGAATGGGGGAGGAGGGCGGATCCCAGGTGGCAGAATCCCCGGGGAGGCTGAAGAAAGTGTCCTGACTCCCACCGTGCAGCGAACATGGAGGCCAGCGCTGCTCTCAGGAGCCCCAATTGAAGCCTCCCACATGAGGCAGGGGGGAGCGGGGTGAGGGGGGTGATATCCTGACAGAAGCCCCCATGGAGGATAACAGACCCCTGCTTTGTACAGCCTTGGGCCAGTAGCTTCTCCAGGGTTCGGTGTCTCCTCTGTAAAATGTGCTGGGAGTTAAAAAAGCGCCTGAGGCTCCCTTGCACTCTGAGAGTCTTTGAGACTGTGCTGTACTCCTGGGCTGCCTGGATGGGAGTGAGCTCCCCATCACAGGGGGATTCCAGTAGGGATCCCTTCAAACATGGAGGCAAGGAGAGGGAATCCTCGAGGGACACTCAGGCTGCAGGACGCTAGCAACACTCCAACAAGCACGAGGCCGCAGCGGCCTCCAGAGACTCCGCCTGGCTCCCTGGAGGGGAGAAGGAGCTGGCCCCCCACAGGAATGTGTTTGCGTGTGTCACCAGGTACACCGTGCCCACGGCTCTTCTCTGGGGATGCCATGGCCCTGGGGGATGCCACATCAGGCGTGCCTGCTCTCTGGCCTGCCTTCAGTGCAGCCCAGGGCTGCTTTGCTCCCCACCACCTGCTGTCCAGGGGCCAAGCGAGAAGTGAATGCCCAGGCCTCTCCTAGCCTCCTCCATGGGCTCTGGAGCCGGCACTCTGAGCTGGCTGCTGCAAGCCCAGGAAAGGAGGGCAGAGGGGAAGGCTCCTGGCTGCCATACCTTTGCTCAGACTATGCCCTCCAGCAGGACGCCCTTCTTCCTGCTCACCTAGTTTAAAACTACTTCTTGGTCTTCACAGCCCAGATCAAATGCTGACCCTTCTGGCTGGGTTTCTCCTGTCCCCTCAGGCCCAATTCATCTTTTCTCCTGATGGACATCCCTGGAGTGGCACCCATCCTTCATTACCACTCTATTCACCTTGCAGTATAGGAAATCCTGCATGTGTCTTCTTTCTCCCCTGCCAGGCTCTGAGCTTCTTGAGAATGAGTTATTTCCTCCATTCCCTCAGAGATGGGTGCAGTAGGTCACACACAGTGCAAACAGTAGGTGCTCAGAACACAGGCGTGGAACTGAATAGAGCTGTGGCCAGTCCCTGCACCCCAGGAGGAGGACGGTTCACAGTCACAGATGCCTCCTTCCCTTACAGCTCAAGTATTTCTCAAGGCTCCTCCCATTCCCTCTTGTGTCCCAGGCTTTGGGGACAGCTGGTATTTTCAGCCCTGTGAGAGCTGCAGAAGGCAACTGAGGCCCAGAGAGGGAAGTATGTGCCTCAGTCACACAGTAAGGCAGTGTCTCCAAAGTCCCAGAGCGCAAAGATGAACCACCAGCCCCAAAACCCTCCAGCCTGGCCTCCCGTGCAGAGGCTGCCTGTGGGATAGACATGGGGAGGACTGGACTTACCCCAGCATCCAGAGATCAGCACCAAAAGCCAGGCCACGTGGCAGCTGGTGGCAACATGGCACCCCATGGCTCCTGGGGACACAAAGAAAGAGAAGAGGGTGAGAAGCTTCCTGGGTGGCAGGGGGTCTGCTCCTCAGCCCCTCCCACCTCTGCAGCTCCAGAGAGAACTGGGGCTGGGAAGGGAGGAGAAGGAGTCAACTCAGATGGAGGGTTTGGGAGCACATGGGAGAAAGGAGAGGGTCTGTATCATTTGGTTTTAACATTGTCCTATCCTGGGTATAGCACAGTGGCCTGTGAGTCACTGGGTGAGGCTGGGGTCTATCGGGTCCTCTTTGCCCTCATGGGGACTGGCTGTCCTGCGAGGGGACTCTGGGCAAAGAGTGACATATTCTAGACCCAGTAGATGGAGGCAGGGGCTGCTGCTTTCAGCCTCCAGGACCACATCCCCCAAGAGTGACAGAGCCTGGTTATCCTGGGGACAGCATTGAGGAGATGGGCACTGACCTGGAACACAGGGGTCTAACGGGGGCTTGGCAAGTCCAACAAGCCCAAGCCTACCACCAGTGCCCAATGAGCATATCTCTTCTTGTTTTTTTTATTTTTTATATTGACCCTATTATCCTGTAACCTTGTATATGAAGGGATGCAGCAGGCCATGTTGTCCAAAGAGGCACAGAGAGGGGAGGTGACCTGCCCAGGACCTCACAGCAAGTCTGTGGAGGCTAAGGCTGAATTTTGAAGGGCTCAGAGCTAAGCTCTAGTGAGATCGGGGGCTCAGCTGACAGAGGTTCTGAAAGACCAGATCCTATTTCTAAGGGTGGCTGGGAGGGTAGACAGCTCTCTCCCACATGGCAGCAGTCCCCACTCTGGTCCCATTCCATCAGGGCCCTGGTCCTCCAGCGGCTCAGGAGCAGGCCTCCCTAGAGCCCAGCAGTGACACCAGGGGGACCACACTCACCAACCAGGAATCCTAACCTCCTACAGAACTGTCTGCCCTGGTAGTGCAGGGCCAGACTCACACACATCACCCTTCAGTGCATACCTACTGTGCATCTGGCCTGGGGGGTGTTCATCTCCCTGGCTCACAAAGTAGGCTTAGAGCCATTAGACAATTTGTTCAGAGACCTACAACTAGAGAGCAGAGCCAGCATCAAGACCCAAGGTGGTGTCCTATCTCTCTTGTCAATAAGTGACCAGGAAAGACACAAGGCAGTGAATGGAGCTAGAGGAAGGGATTTTTGGAGAGACTTCCACATCTCTGCCAAGATACAGGGGTGAGGGATTAAGAAAGAGCTGAGAGCTTGGACCCCTTAATTCTGGACTTGGAGGGAACTCAATCCGTCTCAGCCCATGTCCCCAGTGAACAATGAGGTGACCCTACCAGATGGTTCCTTACCAACACGACATACAACAGTCCAGTCCACAGACCCCTTTTGCTTTCCTTCTAATATTATACTTAAAACATCCTAATTACAAAGTATGAGACAGTCATTTGAAGAATAAAAGATTCTTTTCCTTTTTCTTTTTCTTCTTTCTTTCTTTTTTTTTTTTTTTTTGAGACAGAATCTCACTCTATCACCCAGGCTGGAGTGCAGTGAGGTGATCTCGGCTCACTGCAACCTCCACCTCCTGGATTCAAGTGATTCTCCTGCCTCAGCCCCCAGAGTAGCTGGGATTACAGGTGCGTGCCACCACGCTTGGCTCATTTTTTTGTATTTTGAGTAGAGACGGGGTTTCACCATGTTGGCCAGGCTGGTCTCGAATTCCTGAACTCAAGTGATCCACCCGGCTCAGCCTCCCAAAGTGCTGGGATTACAGGCGTGAGCCACCATGCACGACGAAACACAAAAGATTCTAAGGTGTATTTGAATAATAAGAGGCAACTCTTCCCCCTACACATCCTATCCCTGTGTTTCCACTGCCTTGAGTTTCTGAATATTAGCAGCCTATCACAGGGGTTGCAAACTGAAATGCTTGCAAGGCCGGCAGGGAATTTAGATGAGGGTGTTGCTGGGTGGGTGGGGATGATGGCCAGTTGGAGTCCACATGCTGTCTGTTGAAAAGTGGCAGCTGCTGATGTGTTTCAGCCAAGAGGGAATGTGGGCCCAGTGCGGTGGAGCTTCTGATTTTTCTCAATGAAAAACTAGAAATCAGGCTTTTCACATGAATTCAATTTTTAAATGTTGGCAAATAACTCAATTTGTAAGGAATACTTTGTGAGTCAAACATGACCATGGCCAGAGTGGGCAGGCAAGGGCCGGCATACATCCTACCAGGCTTTTCTCTGCACCCAAGAAATATGTTCCCATTACACACATGTACAGAGCCGTGAGGCTACTGTTTACTTTGAGAATAATGGAGTTACCGTCTACATACAAGCAACTTGCTTTTCACACATCAAGAAATTCCACAGACAGCACTCCAGGCCGACATTGCTTAGAATTATCTCTTTCTTTTTAGGAGATAATAATAGCTCGTGGTATGGATGTTTCCTAATGGAGATTTCATCCCTTACCAACGGGCATTTGGATGTTTCCAGGTTCCCGCGCCCAAAAGCAATGCGACCACAAACATCTCTCTGTACATAATTATGCTGGGATTTGGCTCTTCAAAGTGGTTCTCCAACAGTGGGAGTGCTGGGTCAATTACATACAACCCAGAGTGTGTATGTGAACTTTTACTAGACGCTGCCATATTGTCTTCTGGAAAAGGCTGTGGCAATTCGCAGTCCCACCAGCAGTATATGAGAGGCCCTATGTGCCCACCTGGAAGTGATCTCTCTTTTAAATGGCTGCCAATCGGACACATGAAAAATGCTATAGCATTGCAGCTTTAATTTGCATTTCCCTAACTACTAGCGGGGTTGAGCAAGATGCCTTTCTCTAAACGTTCAAACCACTTTCCATCTGTTATCTTGCATTACCCTATCATATCCTGCAAACAAGCTAGCCAGCAGCACTAGCGTTATCCCTGATTTACAAGTGGAGAAACCGAGGCACTGGGCAATTAAGTGACAATCTGACATCTCACAGTGAGTGAGTATCTTCTACAGAAAAAAATCCAGCCCTCTGCCATTCCAAACCAGATGTTAGGAGAATTAAACAACATCTGCTAAGAACATCATCCACAAATAGCTGGGGAGAGCACACCATTCTGCTGCGTGTTGCAGGAAGTTTGCGGTGGAAGGAAGGAAGGAGGGAAGGGAATGAACACTTGTTAGGCAATCCCACAGGCCAGGGATTTTCACGGGTATTATTTTTACTCAATCTTCCAAAATACCTCTATGAAGTAGGTCTTCTTGTCCCCATTTTACAGACGAGGACATTGAGGCTCGGAGAGGTCACTCTAGGATTCACCAGGTCCGCCTGAGTCAGTCTCCTGATGTTTCCATCACACCATGCTGCTGCTCCCGTTTCCTGACTTTGTAAAAGGGGAAGACGTGGCCCCTCCCTCATGGAGCACAATACGCATCACACAAAAAACACAGGGTGAATGTCTGCCAAAAAGTGAGTGCCCGCACACACACGCGTGCATAATGCTTTTTGCTTTCCACAGTGCAGGCTCAGGCTCCAACACTGCCAGACACACTGGGCCCCCAACCTCTCTTCTTAAGTGCCTGTTCTCCTTTTCCCATCGGAGGTGATCAGACTGCCTCAGTGCCCAGATCCATCAGTCAGGGGTAGACGCACACAACCCTAGTTCTGCAGGATTGGCAGCGACTGCCTCCAGAGCATTCAGAAGCAGGGACCATCTCAGCTCCATCCTGACTCTGCCTCCATCCTCCCCACAGGGTGAGGCGGCACCGACACTAGGTCAAGGTGGCACAGGCTCCAAAGGGTAAAGCAAAGCAGCTGGGCCTGAAGGGCTTCACCCTGCTACTGGGTTTTCCCTGAGGTCCCAGATCTTCTTCCTCTGGCTCCTCTGGCTATGGGAGGAAAGCAAGGCCCAGAGAGAGCAGAGGCTGATGCCAGAGGGAAGAGACAGACTCCTAAGCCCTGACCTCCAGCCTCAGTGTGGTGAGGGACGCTGCTTTGCCTGCGGCATTCCTCAGTACTGGGGCCACGGTGAGCAGCATGGGTCCCCAGGGAGAGCCTGACCTCGCTCTGCTCTGTGCAATAGCTGTACCCTCAGCCTCCTGGCCTCCTCACCTCCCATTCAGCACAGCCAAGTGGCTTCCTCCACCATCCTCAGGCCCACCCTCAGGATGGGGCCTGAGCTCCCACCAACCCTCATGTCTCCCCACTGGATCAGGAAACACAGGCACACCCTTCTGTGCTGGGCTTCCTGCTTGGACCTGGTATAGGTGCCAGACCTGTTCCAGAGGTACGGGCAGGGCCACAGCCAGCTGCCCCCAAATCTCTCAAGTGCTGGCTTACAGCCCTCCTCCTAAGAAGACACACAACCAGGCCCCAAAGCCCTCAGACTCCAATTCCCAACATTCTTCTTCATGCCAAACTTTGTGCCAGGCACAGTGGGAGGACACAGGGCCATGAGAACATACGGCCATGACTGGAAACATGTGCTAGGTGTCAAATAAGTGAAACAGACTGTCACTGCCCAGGGCCATCAGGACAGAGAAAATCCCAGGGCTCCCAGCTTTCAGGGCTCAAGCTACACACATGTCAGATTCATAATTCTAACATTTACTGAGTCTATGTTCTATGCCAGTCATTGTGATACACAATGCATTCTACACACTGGGGCTCAGAGAGGCTACACAACTTACTCAAGGTCACACAGCTAATAAGTGTCAAGTCTGGATTTGAACTCCATTCTGATGGCCATCATGGCCAGGCTCCCAGCCTCAGCCCCAACCCTTGCTGAGCTCAGACATGTGACCCAGGGGAGGGTCCTGCAGAGGCGCCTGATAGGAAATCTCTAGGCAAGACCCTGTGGCATCTACTCAGCGAGCCCAGTGAGAATTCCAACATGCTCACAGCCAAGGTATGCTGGGCCAGCAGGAGGTAAGCTGCACATGTCAAGAAGAAGGCGGATGGCTGGGGTGGTGGGTGGGCTTCTGTTTCATCTGCCCTCCCAGGCTGTTGGCATCTCACATGCATTGCCCCTAGAACCAGCAGCAATAAGAGAATGCATGCTCCATCAGGGGTGAGCAAGTCTTCTCCCTCCTCACCCGCTACTGCTTCACTCCACCACCTTCCCCTCAAGGTTGACACCTTTGTCCCTGGCAGAAGCTGACTGCAAATTTCTCAGATTTAGGGCAGCAGCCCCGCCCACATTAACCACCTTCTCCTGTCATCACCCAGGAAGACCTGCTGCTCAGACCAGCTCTGGGCTGAGGGCTGGCTGGAGAGGCTCTGAGAGGTGGTTCAGTGACAGCATCCATGGAGTCACCTACATAGGAATCACCCCCACCCCCGACCAAGTCAAATCAAAGTCTCATATCACAGAGAGCCAGTGAGCTACAAGGTGAGGCTTCGGGCAGTGGGGGATCCAGCTGGGTCTGGCCACACTGCGCACGTCTGCCCTGACACGCCCTACTATGTGCTAGGCACTGTGCTAGAGCTTAAGGACACAGAAAGGAACAAGGTAAAGCCCGCACCTTGGGGGAGCTGAGACTGCCTGGGAGAGACCAACCCCAACAGAGCAGGTGAGTGAGTCATCCAGTGTTGGGAGCGAGGTGCCCTGGGAAAGAAGGGGCAGCGCAGGAACCAGCGGAGGGTCACTGGGGAGGTGACACATGAGCATGCACTCGCAGGAGAGTGGGCCATGTGGATATCTGGGAGGAATGCCTTCCAGGCAGGGGGAGCGGCCTGTGCAAAGGCCCTGAGGCAAGAGTGTGCCTAGTGCGCTTGAGGAGCATGAGGAGGCCAGCGTGGCTGGAAGGGGTGCACAGTGGGAAGAGTTGCAGGAGGTGAGGGTAGAGAGATCTCAGCGTCCATCATGGACACTTTGTAGGCCACTGATTGTGAGGAAACACGTGATATGAATAACCAATTTTCAAGGAGCACCCTGGCTGCTGTGATGATGACACACTGTAGGGGGCATGGGTGGGAGTGGCTAGACTGGTGTCCAGGCTCCTGCAGGGATGCAGGCAGGGATGATGGGCTCCAGGCAGGGGGGCGGTGTGGGATCTGGCAGATTCTGGGCATATTTCAAGGTAGAGCTGAGAGGGTTTCCTGCTGGTGGGGATCTGGCTGTGCAAGAATGAATTGAGCCCAAGCACCTGGGAGGATGGCATTGCCATTAGCTAGGACAGGAGAGGCTGCAGGTGGAGCTGGCTGAGGAACAAGATCGGAAGTTCATTTGAAACATGGCGAGTCTGGCATGGCTGTTGACAACCAAGTAGCAACAGTGGGTCGGCAGCTGGACATGCTCAGCCAAGGTCCAGGCCGGGCTGGAAGCAGAAGTGTGGGAGCCACCAGCAGGGAGGTGGTGCTTACGCCACCAGAGGGGCAAGATCAGCAGGGCTCCCACACCCCTGAGCTGAGGCAACTGGGCAGAGAATCAGTCCGTCTTTGAAAATTGTCCAAAGAGCCTGAAAATGCACATACCCTGTGGCCCAGCAATTCCACCTCCAGAACCTCAGCTGAGGAAATCGCCATGGCTGTACGTGGACACCAAGCCACAGGGATGCCCGCTGCTGCGTAACTCATGACAGATATCCAACAGGGGACTGGCTCAACTGTGGGATGTCCCTAGGCAGCAACAGGGGATGGTGTGTGGATTCCTAGTGTGTGAATGTATGCAGGGGAGTGTGCGCATACAGCACTGTGGAGTGAAGCCAGGGTGTGGTGTGAGTGGTGAGGTTACGGGAAGTTTTATTTTCTTCTACCTAGTTTCTGCATTCCGCCTATCTTCTATAATAAGCATTCAACGTGTTGACATCAGTGGCCTCGCTTATGTCCACCCTACCAAAATCTTGCCACAGCCTGTGAACACATGGACAACCCTGATTAGACGTTCTCTCCCGCACTGTCCTGAGCCTCCCTGAAGGCCAGAGTCCCAGGTGCAAACACCAGGGGAGACTCTGGGAGCTGGGAGGGTCCTCGGCGGTCCTCTGGCTGAAACCCCTCCCTGGGCTGCTACCAGACATTTCTAGGGACACGGAGCTCCTTTTATCCTGGGCAGTGGGTCCCAGCTCGGGAGGCGCTGCCTCTCCATCCCCTGAGTCCAGCCCCACTGGGTCTTTCCTCGCTAGGCGAGGAGGTCGGATTGCTCCCACCAGCAGGAAGGCTCCCTCATGCTCTGCCTGCAGGCAGCCACGAGCAGCAGAATGGGCTAAAACCCAGGCTCGGAGACAAGGCCCAAGGCTGGCATTTGGCCCCATACCGAGGGTTCTCCTTTCCCCAGGTGAGGACCAACAGTGTGAAAGAAAAGCTTGTGCCTGAAAGCACACACACACACTCTCTCACACACTCACCCACACACTCACCCACACACGCCACACACACACTGCACACACACACTCTCTCACACACCTACACACTCACATGCTCTCACATACACACTCTCTCACACACCTACACACTCACATGCTCTCACACACACACTGTCTCTCAAACACACACTCTCTCAAACACACACTCACCCACACACTCACACACTGTCTCTCACACACACTCACATACACCACACACACTCAAACACACACCCACACACTCACACACACTCTGTCAAACACACACTCACCCACACACTCTCACACACACGCTCACGCACACAAACACACACCACACAACTCACACACTCTCACACACCCAGACTCTCACACACACTCACACACACACTGCACACACACTTTCTCAAACACACACCCACACACTGACACACACACACGCTCAAACACACTCATGCGCACACACACTCTCAAACACACTCATGTGCACACACTCACACACACACAATTGCGTTCTGCCACCCCCTCCAGGAGATGCATCCACAAAATGCCCCCACCCCACTGCACAACCCTGGAGGGCCCCTCCTTCCTGTCCCCACTCCTTTGCCTAGGCTGGAGGAAGCCAGGTTCCTTGCAAAGCTCCCCATGACCTGTAGGGGTTTCACTAAACACCTCTGAATCCCAGAAAAAAACCTAAGAGGAAGCCCATTGAAGCCTGGTGTCCTAGACTGGAAAGGCACATTCCATGTCTCTGCTGGAGCAAGGCATACTCCCCTCTTTTGGGAAATAGGCAGTTCTGGGCCTAACTCCCGGGGCAGGGCCCCCACCGTGACCGTCTCCCATCTCTCCCTGCAGCCCGGTCAGGAGGTACAAGGGCAGAGGGCACACTGCTGCCTGCCAACAGGCAACGCCTCCTGGCCCAGCAGGCAGGGGGGACATGAGAGAACAGAGCAGGGGGAAGGAAAAGGGCAGGAGGGGACATCTGGGCAGCGTTTCAGTTTCTCGAGAGTGAGAGATTTTCACAGCATGGTGCCATGATTTAGTTTGAACTGTTATGAATTCCCATAAAATCAGATGCACTCAACTTTGAATAGAAATACAGAAATGCGCTGCAGAAATCAAATACAATTTGGGGATTATTCACCACCGCTACACACAGAGAGGTTCGTGCGTGCAAGAAGGCGCCTGCAGATGACACCATTAGGGCTGCTAATAGCCAAGCCCTTGTAGGTCACCGATGACCACGCTTCAAAGCCCACACTATCCAGGCCACCGCTGGGGAGGCTGCTGTGATGGAAAGAGGAGACAAGACCACCTCATGGCTATTCTGTTCTTGCGCCCTCCCCTGGATCCCTCTGAGAAGCTTCCATGAAGTGGTGCCTTGGGGCAGGAAGGGAGGGCACGACCTGAGACCCCCAGGGTGGGGAGCCACAGACATCAGCCTCCCCCACATGAAGCCCAGTGTCTCTGAGTTCCCCTTACGGACTCTTAAAAATATCATTCAGCAAAAGATTTATTTTACTTTATTCTTTTGGAGAGCAATGTACGGACATAGTAAATAACTTAAAAAAGGGGTGTACAGCAGGAAGCAAGTCTCCTGTCTCCCCACCCCACACCTCCTTCCCAGAGGCAACACTTAAGGTCTCATTCCAGAAGTTCTGTATGTTCATATTAGCACATGGGCCCCTCCCTCTCTTTAAAGAAAATCTGAGTGGTACTCATGCTATCCGACTCCTAGCTTTTTACATGATCATGTATCCTGAGGACTGTTCCATTTCAGTACATACAGAGTTGTTTGTTCTTTTTAGCAGCTGCAGGGTGTCCTTCTATACGGGGGACCATACTTTAACCAGTCCTCTGCCAGTGGACATTTAGGCTGTTCTTTTTTTTTTTTTCTTTTTCTGTCACCCAGACTGGAGCGCAATGGCACGATCTTGGCTCACTGCAACCTCCGCCTCCCAGGTTCAAGTGATTCTCCTGCCTCAGCCTCCCGAGTAGCTGGGAGTACATGGGAGTACAGGCTCCCACCACCATGCCCGGCTAACATTTTTGTATTTTTAGTAGAGACGGGATTTCATCATGTTGGTCAGGTTGTCTCAAACTCCTGACCTCAAATGATCCACCCACCTCGGCCTCCCAAAGTGCTGGGATTACAGGCGTGAGCCACCATGCCCAGCCTAGGCTGTTCTTAATCTTTTGCTTTGATGAAGAAAGCCACCACAAATATCTTTGTTCCTATGTCTGTGCATAGTGGTGCATGTAGAAGCAGGAAATTTTCATATTTCCATAGCTGTTGGCAAACTGCCCTCCAAAGAGGGTGCACCAAGTTATACCCCCTCCACCACCAACAATGAGGAAAAAGTGGTTTCCCCACATCTTTGCCATCAATGGGCTGTCACTTTTTTTTTGAGTTCCAAAAAGACAGCAGAAGCTCCTGATCCTCATATCCCCAGCCCCCGCTGGGCACACGGACAAGAATGGAGTGATCAAAGTCAGCTTCCTCCTATCCCCTGGCTCACCAGCAGGGGAACAGCCCACGGACCCCAGCCCAGGCCTGGCATGTTGCTGAAACCTGCACCCACCCCCTCACTGGGGTCACTGCCAGTCACCCACCCTGTGTTCTCCCTGTGCCCTGACCCAGTGGCTCCCTCCACCTGGAGCACTCCCTAGCTCCACCTTTCACATCCCACCTTACAGCTCAAATGCCCTTCATCTATGAAGCCACCTTGGAACGCTGCTGGAACAGGAGGCTGAGTTCTCCTCATCCTTATACATTGTTGCAGGCATCTATCCCAGCTGCATGGGACAGCTGGCTATGCCCTTGTCCTCTTGCTGCCAGAAGACCCACAGATCCTTGCAAGCAGAGTCTACTTCATCTCATACAGCCATTTGCCCACTAGCATGTGTCTCTAAAATTTAACAGGTCTGGCAGTGAGCTGATTTCTTCCCTAAATAGGTTCCAGTGCTTGCCTTTCCCATCTCAGCACATTCATCTCTATCCAGCCAGTCAGTCACAATACCTTCTTTTGATTAATTCAGTTAATGAACATCTTCCACGCACCTGCTAAATACGACTTCCCCCCTGCCCCCGATCACTGTATTTCAGCCACACTAGCCCCTCTCAGCCTCAAACCTGCCAGCTCATTCCCACCCCTTGGCCATCACTGGGCTTGATCAGATTCTCGATCCCAGCCCTCCATTCTTCTTCAGAAGAATGACGTGTCCACACCCATGTGGGGGTCTCCCACCTCTTATGCTGAGCTTGGCTGTGAGACTCATTTTGCCCAAGCTCCACAGTAGCACGAGCATGCACCTTGTGCAGAGGGACTTGTCTATTGAGCTCCTGCCATTCAATTTGAGAAGAACACACCCCCTGCAGACCCCTGGCCCCAGAAGAGTGAGCAGACAGAACCCATGCACAGCCTAGAGTCAAGCTCAGTCATGCCCAGCCTAGATTTGCTGACCCTCCCTCCAGCTGACCCCCGACACATAAGAAAGAATAAATGACGGCTGTGGTGCTTTGCTGTGCAGCTTTATAGAGATAACAACGACTGATAATACTATGGATACGATACCAAAAACACAGGCAAGAAATGGAAAAAATCGATAAATTGGACTTCATCAAAATGAAAAACTTTTATGCATCAGGAGACGCTATCAACAAAGTGAAAACGCAACCCACAGAAAATATCTGCAAATCACATGCCTGATAAGGGATTAATATCTAAAATATAGAAAAGACTCCTAAAACTCAAAACAAACAACCCAATTCGAAAGGAGGCAAATTTCTCCATAGAAGATATACAAATGGCCAGCCAGGCGTGGTGGCTCAGGCCTGTAATCCCAGCACTTTGGGAGGCCAAGGCGGCCAGATTGCCCGAGGTCAGGAGTTTGAGACCAGTCTGGCCAACATGGTGAAAACCTGTCTCTACTAAAAATACAAAAATATTAGCCAGACTTGGTGGCATGCGCCTGTAATCCCAGCTACTCAGGAAGCTGAGGCAGGGGAATTGCTTGAATCGGAGAGGTGGAGGTTGCAGTGAGCTGAGATCGCACCACTGCACTCCAGCCTGGGCAACAGAGCGAGACTCCATCTCAATTAAAAAAAAAAAAAAGAAGAAGAAGATATACAAATGGCCAATAAGCCCATGAAACAATGCTCACCGTCACTACCATTAGGGAGCTATAAATCAAAACCACAATGAGATACTAGTTCACACTCACTAAAATGGCTACTATAACACATACACACATAAAACAAGTGTTGGAGGCTAGGCGTCACCACGCCTGTCTGTAATCCCAACACTTTGGGAGGCTGAGGTGGGTGGACCACTTGAGGTCAGGAGTTCAAGACCAGCCTGACCAACATGGTGAAACCCCATCTCTACTAAAAATACAAAAATTAGCTGGCCTGGTGATGCATCCCTGTAATTCCAGCTACTCAGGAGGCTGAGGCATGAGAATTGCTTGAACCCAGGAGGCGGAGGTTGCAATGAGCCGAGATCGTGCCACTGCACTCCAGCCTGGGCGACAACGAGACTCTGTCTCAAAAAAAAAAAAAAAGAAAAGAAAAGAAAAGAAACAAGTGTTGGTGAGCATGTGCAAAAGTTGGAATCCCTGTGCATTTCTGGTGGGACTATAATATGACACAGCTACTGGAGAAAGTAGCATGACAGTTCCTTATAAAAGTACAATAGGGCCAGGCACAGTGGGTCACGCCTGTAATTCCAGCACTTTGGGAGGCCAAGGCAGGCGGACCACTTGAGGTCAGGAGTTTGAGACCAGCCTGGCTAACATGGTGAAACCCCGTCTTTACTAAAAATACAAAAATTAGCCAGGCATGGTGGCATGCGCCTGTAGTCCCAGCTACTCAGGAGGCTGAGGCAGGAGAATCGCTTGAACCCAGGAGGTGGAGGTTGCAGTGAGCCAGGATTGCACCACTGCACTCCAGCCTGGGCGACAGAGTGAGACTCCATCTAAAAAAAAAAAAAAAAAAAAGCATAGAATTACCATATGCTCCAGGAATTCCACTTCTGGGAATATACACAAAAGAACTGAAAGCAAAAACTGGAACCTGTATTTGTACACCAATGTTTATGGCATCATTATTCATAATAGCCAAAACATGAAAACAAACCAAATGTCCTTCAGCAGGCAAATGAATAAACAAAATGTGGTATATCCGTTGATATATCACAACGAAATGTTATCCAGCCATGAAAAGGAATGGAGACTGACACCTGCCTCAATGAGGATGAACCCTGAGAACCTGACGCCACCAGCCAGTCACCAATGACCACATATTATGAGTTTGTTTATGTGAAATGTCCAGAAGAGGTAAATCTTAGAGGGAGAAAGTAGATCTGTGGTTGCCAGGGGCTGGGGGTAATGGGGAGGGAGGGTAGCTAAAAAGTATGGGCTTGCTTGCTATCTTCTTTCTCTCTTTCTTTCTTTCTTTCCTTCTTCTTCTTTCTTTCTTTCCTTTCTTTCTTTTTGTGTTTTGTTTTGTTTTGTTTTGAGACAGGGTCTCACTCTGTTGCCCAGGCTGGAGTGCAGTAGTGCAGTCACAGCTCACTGCAGCCTCAACCTCCTGGGCTCAAGCAATCCTCCCACCTCAGCCTCCCAAGTAGCTGGGACTACAGGAGCGTGCCACTATGCCTAGCTAATTTTTTAATTTTTATTTTTGTAGAAACAAGGTCTCAGTGTGTTGCTGAGGCTGGTCTCAAACTCCTGGACTCAAGCAATTCTTCCATCTCTGCCTCCCAAAGTGCTAGGATTACAGGTGTGAGCCACTGCGCCCAGCTAGAGGTATCTTTGTGAGATGATAAAATGTTCCAAAATAGGCTGTGACTATGGTTGCGCATATCTGTGCATGCCCTAATAACCATTGAATTGTACACTTTAAATGGGCTTATTGGATCATATGTGAATAACATGTCAATAGAGCAGTTTTAAAAAATTAAAAAATGAACTTAATAAACAAATAAATAAAGCTAGTGTAGAAACCGAAGCTTATCAAAACTAAGTGAGGTAAACTGCCAAGTTCACCCTTGGTGCAGATCTCCTTCCAGTCCCCTTACTTCCTTGCAGCCCCCACTTGCCTCCTTGGGCCCCACCTCTCACCCCCAGCCAGAAAGGCAGCTTGGCCTCGCCTAGCCCCCTCCTGCCTCACCTGAAGTCCATCTCCCGTGGTGAGCCAACCTGGGCCAGCCAGCTCATTTGACAGACAAGGGAAACAAGGCTCACAGAGGCTGCCTTCCCTGTCTTCAGACCATCAGTCCAAGAGCCAAGGATGGAAAGGAAGACCCCAGGTCCTGGACCTGTCCCCCATTCTCTCGCAGGATGGCCCTTAGAAAGTCCTGGCCCCCCTCTGAAAGTGCAGAGCAGACTTGGTACCCTCAGGCATTTTCAGCTCTGCTCTTCTCAGCCTCTCGGATGCTGACCCCATTACCGCTCCCAAGTCAAAACCTTTTGCTCAGGGGCCATGCAGGTGGTCGATAGAACTATGGGTGAGGCCAAGGCCACTCCTAGTGGCCGCCTGTTCAACTTCCACCGGCTAATTCACTGCCAGGCGTTCCTGCCCTCCCCAAGATGGAGGGGTGGGAGGGAAGCCAGGACATCCTTTCTTATTTCCCCTTCTCCCCAGTCAATAGAAAGGTTCACAGGTGTCCCAAGTCTCCACCTTCTTCTCTCCTTTGCTTTCTCTGCTCTCATCCCTTGCACCCCAAAACCTTCCCAAAACGAATCTCAATGCTGAGAACCCAGCAGCTTCCATCCTATGTCCTCCAACTCCACACCACTGCCAGGAGAACACCTCCCTGATGACTTTAACTCTGCAAAATCTTTCTGTACATGTGACTGCAAATCTAGACATGGTGATGTTATGCCCATTTCACAGATAGGGGCACTGAGCACTCAGAGGATCAACTTGACCCTGAGGATCAGCCAGGGAGTCAGCAACAGAGTCTGGGCCTCTCATCTGAAGAGAGAGCTTCCTCCTGGCACAGAACCCCATGCGGGCTGCAAGGAGTGAAAGTGAGGCAAACAGCATGCAACTGCCCACTCCCGGCTGTGCCCCTACCCACACAGGAGCTCCAAACCCCCGGCTGGGGTAGCACTGTCCTGCAGATGGGCGGGGATGGCTCTAGACCAGTCACACTTGAAAGTGAAGGCCTCTCTCAGGCTCCTCCCTCCCATGTGATCTAATGACCTGGGAGCCTATTCTTTTTTCTTTCTTTCCTTCCCTTCCTTCCCTCCCTCCTTCCTTCCTTCCTTCCTCTCTCTTTCTCTCTGTCCCACTGTGACTATTCTTTGTTCTTTCTTTCCTTTCCTTCCCTTCCTTCTCCTCCTTCGTTCCTTCCTTTCTTCCTTCCTTCCTCTCTCTCTCTCTCTCTCTGCCCCACTGTGATTTTAGCCAAGCCGGTCTCCTCCCCTTCCACCCTCACCCACTCCAGGGCACGTTCCACAACATTCTCCAGTCTTCAGAGACACCCCTTCAGCACTCAGTCCCTCTTCACTGACATTAGGTACAAATAGGAGTTCTCACCCCAAGCAGAGCCGTGGGTCAGCTGTGTGACCCTGGGCAAGGTGGCAGATCTCTCCAGGCCTCAGCATCCTTGTCTGCAAAATGCTACTTGGGACACAGCTTCCACCTTTGCTCAGACAGGGCCCTGTGACCAGAGGCCTTTCCTCCCACTGGGGATGCGGGGACTGAGGAGCCTTCCCTGAGCCCCTCTCAGCCCCCCAGGCAAAAGCAGTCCCTTTACTCTGTGTCTGAGGTCTCTGAGATATGACTCATGCTGCTTTTGAGCCTAGTGTGGTGCAGCTGGAGCTCTGCTGTGTGTGACGGTGTCACTGTCTATGCTGCAGGCTTCCCCCCAGCCTGCCCAGAGCCTGGCGGACAGTAGGTGCACAGTGAGCACTGGATGAATCATGAATCAATGACTGAACAAAATAAAGAAACGAGGTCCCTTCGAGTGTGAACAGCCTGACACTATGCTGCAGGGAAGGCCTGGGCACAGCCCCACCAGCCAGCTGCCAGGCACACTCTCAGCTTGGGGAAGGCGATCCCTGTGGGGATGAATGGGGGTATCGAGGAGACAGGGCAAGGCACACGCTCTCTAACAGCAAGTCGATCATTTTCCCTTTGAGTTAAGTGATACATCTTTTCCAGATTGCCTGTGACAGCCACTTCCTCCCCACATAATTGTGTGAGATGCTGTTTGGATTGTTTTTAAGCGTGTTAATATCACAGCTTCCAAAAGGAGCAAGGGGCACTCAGTGGGGGCTTGACCAGAAGGAGCTTTGGGCTCCTGAGAGCTCAGTGGGAAACCTGGGCTCAGTGGGAAACCCAGGTCCCACCAGGTTACCTTACTGCGGGTGGAGAGAAAGGGACAAGTCCACCCGGGAACCATCAGGCGGGGCGCGAGATCCAGTTTCAAATCCCTGCTCAGTCTCAGTTTCCTCTCTATGCTGATGGAGGCAGCACCTATGTGGCGGAATGTAGTGAGGACTCAAAGGCGGCACACCTGAGAATGCCCACAGGTGCACCTGGCACGTGGTGCATGTCCAGTCCACCCAAGCGTCCTCTTGCCTTGCCTCTTCCCAGTCCCTACCTCTTCTGCCCAATTCTCAAGCCAACAGTTGTAGTGACAACCATGATCCATTGTATGTAGAGTACGTCACCCTTTTTGCACTCATCACAAGCACCCGACACCTGGACTGCAGGTTCTGTGAGAGCAGGCAGGGCAGACCCAGACTAGGTGATCTTAGAACAGAGCAAAGAGCGCCACCCATCCTGCCCTGCCCAGTGAGCACTGCCAGCCTCTCAGGTCACTCGGCCTTCACCAGCCTTGGAGGCGGGAACACCACCTCATTTTCCAAATGGTGAAAATGAACCTCAGGGAGGATAGAGGCATTACCCAAAAACCCTGCAGTGCTGAGGCCCTAGTATGACTGACAGAACTAGAAATTTGGGGCTTAGGCTGAGTCTCCCCTAAAGCTGTCATCTCCTGCCACCACCTTCTCTGCCTCCCTCCCCTCATCCCATTCTCCAGCAAATGCATCACCCTCCTGGAGCTGCTGGTTGGCTCTCTCTCCTGCCTGTCTATTGCTAACCTCCCCCCAGACTGTGCTCCTCACAGGAGCCCAGCCAAGGAGCACCTTCCTACTCCAGAGGCAATGGACTTGCCCAGAGCCTGCAGCAGGGGGTGGTTCCAAATCCAGCCTCAGGTGAAATGCACAGCTGGACATTTGATTGTCACCAAGCACAGCTCTGTAGAGGCACCAAATCCACAGCAATTTCCTTCTCCTCCTTCAACAGGGCTTGGCCATCACCTCCTTTGGAGTCTCCTCTGATTTTACCAGCTAGGCTGCATCAGGCCTTCCTCCACCCCACTGTGCTTGTGACAAACAGATGTCCCCATTCGAACCCTCCATGCGCTGTGTGTGTGCACACGTCTGTCTCTTTCACTGGACCTTAAACTCCCCGAGGACCCTAGGATCAGGGTATGCCTATTTCACCCTGGTTGCTCCAGAGACTAACACAAGGGCCATTGTAACATAGGAGGTGTTTCAATAGTAGTGGCTGAAATGTAAAACATAATATAAATATAAAAACATAAATGGAAGGGAGGGAGATAGGGAAAGAGGGAAGGAGGGAGAGAGGGAAAGAGGGAAGGAGGGAGAGAGGGAAAGAGGGAGGCCAGAACACAACCCCTCCTCCCAAAATCAAACTCTCAAGAATCCCGAAGGCTCTGCCCCTCTGCTCTGCCCTCCCCCAGTGAAGTTGCCCAGGAAATAGAGTCATGGGGCTGTGGTAGGGGCAGATAAGCATACTGTTCTTTCCCTCTCTGGGCCTCAACTTTGCCACCCATGAAATGGAGATCCAGCTTCCCGAAGGCAGATCAAGCACATGGAGAGCTTACAGTGGGTCCTTCAGCTAGGAAAGCCACCCACATTGATGCAGGTGGTGAGGAAGGAGGTCCAAGCAGTTGGGCAGGCCTGTGGAGGCCTTGAGACCCCAGGGAGCCTAGCTCCTCACCTCAACAATTTTTCTTCCTTATACAAGGAACGCTAAAAACCAGTGACAGAAATCCAGAGCCAGAAGAAGCTTGGAGATTCTCAGCATGCTGCTCATTTCACAGATGGGGAAACTCAGGCCCAGAAAGGCAGAAGGGAAGGATATTGGTATGTGCTGAGTGAGCCTACTGTGTGCTAAACTTTCTATAGAACTTCATAAATATCACCACTCCCTGTGAGGGGGTCTTGCTGACCCACTTTGCAGATGAAGAAATGGAGACTCAGGAAGAGTCTAGTTGACTGAGGTCTCACAGAAGTAAGTGACAATGGCAGGATTCGAACCCAGGTAGCTCTGGCTCCAAAGACCAAGCTCTTTGCATGGCACCACAGGGCAAAGGCTCCCTGGAGCCAGGACCACCAGAACCAGTGATTTCAAGATGACGTTTCCTTGACACCCAATCCAGTGCTCACTCCTCTACACACTGTAGGGCTGCCCCACAATGTCCCACCTTCTAGACCCATGTGTCTGCCATGTGTCTGATTCAGAAAATCATTAAACACCATGACTGGAGATGACAATAGTTGGCTCCTCATCTAACTGTTGTGCTTTACAGCATCCTCCCTCATAGACCTTCGACCCAAACTTGTATACATCCAAGGGTGGGAAGCTCACTACCTACTCAGGACACATTCCATCTTTTGGACAACTTGGTTAATAAGGATGCCTTTCCTCTTAATGCCCTTCCTCTTTTAATGACCCAAAAGCTTCACACGACTCCTAGTTCACTGTGTCCACATTTGCTCCCATTCAGACACACACACATACACACACATGCACACTTCCTCACCATCCACCACACCAGCCTCTTTTAATTTATTTTCTAGTCTTCTCCCTCCTGCCCTTCCCCAGTAACTACTTTCTAACCTTTACTAAGGACAAGTATATCTTTTTTAAAATACTCAATTTAAGAAAAAATATTTCACATCTCCATGAGCAATACACAAATCATAATTCTTAAAAATAACAAATTGCAGGCCAGAGTAATCATAAGTAAATTGATATTGATAAATAAGCTTTTCTCCAGAGCAGTAGGTGGTTTATTTTAATCTAATGAGTTTTGTATTTTCCCAGCTTTCAGATTCCATGATGAAGGGCTGTCTGCAATAGAATTACGATGCTCTCCGAAATATTGTAATTTAATGCCTCATTTTGTCAAGACTTTCTTGAAAATGAGATTTGTTCCCAGTGAAGAATTTTACTCGGCTCTTTCTCATATGCCCCCACCCACTCCCCAGGCACATAGGTTCTCCTCAGGTGGGGCAGGTGGTGGGGCGCAAGGGCAGGGGGCCAACAGGCCAGGTTAAATAAACATGGTGGCAGGAGGCAGAGGGCTGGGCAGGAAGCAGGAGTGGAACCGCTCCTGGCTGGACACAGCCTTGCTGTCTGACTGGGCATTACCCAAGGCCCACTCTGGGCCTAACACTGCCTCCTGCAAACAAAGAGGGGATCACAGGCTTCGTCTTTCCTATGAGGAGCTGAAAGGGCTCCTATTTGGGGGTTAAAGAGAGCAGTATAAGAACCTGGAGACCTCTGAAGACTGGAGAGAATGAGAGACCCCACAGGCAGCGGAGCAGCAGAAACCAAGGCTTGGGGGGAAAGGAACAAAGCTATTTGCAGAGAGCCTCTGGGGGTCATATGGTTGAATGCCCTCCAGGGACAGGGAGCTCAGCACCTCCTCAGCCAGCCTGCTGCTCTGTGAGGTTACTACAGCCAGGCGACGGGGGGGACCTTCCGGATGGGGGTGGTGCCGAGAAATGCTGAAGTGAGTAAAGCAGAGGCCAAGAGAGCAGCCAGGCTGACTGCCCAACTTGCTATGTGAGCTTGCATGAGCTGCTTAGCCGCTCTGTGCCTCAGTTTCCCTAATCTCTTAAATGGAGATAATAGTCATACCTACTTCATAGGGTTGTTATAAGTATCAAATAACATAATACTTGTGAAATCTCTGGAATACAAACTCACCTATATTAAGTTCCCAATAAGTGCTATTATTAGTAGCAGCATCATCACCATCACCATCATCATCATCACCATCACCATCATCCCGTCATCATCATCATCACCATTATCATCATTACCACCATCATCATCAGCATCATCATCATCACCATCACCATCATCATCCCATCACCATCACCATCATCATCATCACCATCACCATCAACACCATCACCATCACCATCATCATCACCATCACCATCATCATCACCATCATCATATCACCATCACCATCATCACCTTCACCATCATCACATCACCATTACCATCATCACCATTACCATCGCCATCACCATCATCATCACCACCATCACATTACCATCACCATTACCATCACCATCATCATCACCATCATCATCACCATCACCACTACCATCATCACCATCACCATCATCCCGTCATCATCATCATCACCATTATCATCACCACCACCATCATCATCAGCATCATCATCATCACCATCACCATCATCATCCCATCACCATCACCATCATCATCATCACCATCACCATCAACACCATCACCATCACCATCATCATCACCATCACCATCATCATCACCATCATCATATCACCATCACCATCATCACCTTCACCATCATCACATCACCATTACCATCATCACCATTACCATCGCCATCACCATCATCATCACCACCATCACATTACCATCACCATTACCATCACCATCATCATCACCATCATCATCACCATCACCACTACTATCATCACCATCACCATCATCATCACCATCACCATCATCACCATCACCATCATCATCACCATCACCATCATCATCACTATCTTCATCATCACCATCATCATCATCACCATCACCATCATCGTCACCATCACTATCACCATCATCGTCACCATCACCATCATCATCATCATCACCATCATCATTATCACCATCATCATCATCACCATCACCATCATCATCACCATCATCATCATCACTATCATAATGAACATCATCATCATCATCACCATCACCATCATCATCACCATCATCATCATCACCACCATCATCATCACCATCATCATCACCATCATCATCATCACCATCACCATCATCATCACCATCATCATCATCATCATGTGTGTGCATAGACTACTGGAGAGGATACTGAGAAAGCAGAAAAGGACAACTTCTGGGAGTGAAGCCTAGGGGTCTGGAGGAGAGAGGTGGGAGAGAAGGGTTTCACTGGATTCCACTTTCGGCCTTTTGAATTTCCTACATATGTTATTATTGCCTGCCCAAAAATAAAATTGAAAAAAAAAGATAATTTGGTATTTTAAAAAAGAGAAAAGAAGAAAGACCAATTGCTCTTCTAATGTACCCCAATCTGTCTTCCAGTAACTTTCCCTCCCTATTTGGATTTCTGGACTCTGGAGTCACACAGTCAACCCCCGCCTTTTAAAGGAAGTCATTCATTGGCTCAATAAACTCTTCCTGAGCACCAGCTATAGCTGCTGAGTGCAAGGCATCCAGCAGAAGCCGGGACAGACTCCATCCCTACAGCCTGGCAGGTGAAAGACATGCTCAGCCTCACCATCTGGGTCCCATGTGCCCCAAGTGAAACCCCTGGTGACAACACCTGCTCCCCTCCTTGGCCCACTCTCCCCTAAACAGCTGTTCTCCTGCCTGAATAAAGTTTCAGGTCCCCACTTTTGATTGTTAAATTAGATGAGTTCACCACTTACTGATACACATGCTGAGGTGTTTACAGGTAAAGTGAGCTGCTGTTCACAAGTAACTTTGAAATGCATCCAAAACAATGGTCTGATGGAAGGATGGGAAGTGAATAGATAGAAAAAGTAAAGGAAATGTAACAAAATGTACTCTATAGAATCCCAGTGGTGAGTATCTAGGTGTTCACTGGACAAGTCTTTTGAGCTTTCTGCATGCTCAAAAATTAATTAAAATGTTAGGGGGAAATCAGGATAATTCAAAACCACCAAACCTCCAGGTGGTTTTTCATATCTGAGTGTCCCTCCAATGCCCTTTTCCTATGGGCTAGAGACTTTCCATGGGGAAATGTCCCTGCATGTCCATGTTAAAGGGCCTGGGTGTCGCCTCCAGGGCCTTTCTCATACCAGCCCCCACTGGAAAGGGCACAGTGATGTACTGGGGTGGACGGGGAGCAGGGGGAGAAAAGAGGCTAAGGGATGTCGCTCCATTCCCCCTCAAGGTCACTTCATTTTTCAGAGAGTCCACTCCTGTAGCACAAGCAGCTCTGGGACAGGAGCTAAGGAGAAGAAAGCTTTCACACTCTGGTAGCCATAGAGGGAGGGGAGAGTATGCATATGTCTTAGAGGGCAGGGAGAGGAAGTGGGTGGCTGAATCCATGCTGAGGCCACGGAGGAACACTAACCCTCAGTCCCCTCAAAGTCATGCTATGAAACCCCTAACACCTTCCCAAAGTTTTTTCTTACTTGATAGTAAAATAACAAAGACAAAGCTAAAAATGTATTATTATAGTAGCTCTCCTTTGTTGCGTGCATACTACATGCAAACGTTGTGTTTATTAGTTAGTTCCCACAGTCATCTGATGAGGAGGATGCAATTATTGCTATACCCATTTCACAGATAAAGAGATTGAGACTAAGAGAGAAGAGGTCATTAACCCAAGGTTACTCAGCTAGTAAACAGTGAACCAGGATTTAAATCCCAATTGGGTACTGCTTGCAATTATGATGTAATAACCATGGCAGACAAACAATCTCCATGAGACTAGAAAATTGGGTCCAAAAAATAAAAATCCACTTGAAGGTACCAGAGAACCGTCAGGTTAGACAGAAGCTGCAGTATGATGATCCAGAGAGAATGGAATCTCCCAGAGGTAAGCCCAGACTTCTGAGAGCCTCTTTTGCACTCAGAGCTTTGGCACAGAATGAGAATGGAAGAGCAGGCAGAATGTTGGCCTTCCTGTGAGCCTGGAGAGATCAAAATTGAGTTGGGGCTAACGAGGCAGCAAGGACTTGAGGATCCCAGATCCCAGAGAGGAGGGAGGCACAGAGACATGAACTCAGACCCCTGGAGAGTTGCTGATGGACTGTGAATGAACTATATGAGGATGAAGTATTACAATGACTAACCGAACCTTGAGTCAGCTCAGTCCCTGACTGGATTAAGATGATCAGCTGCTCTGCTGCCTGCTGGATGATATAATGAATCTTCCCTGAAAAGAAACAGCATCATTCAGATCCCCTGAAATTCATTAAAACATTACCAGCTATATCATAAACAGGAGAAAGAAAAAAACAGTCAATAAAAACAAGCCCATAGGTGACTCAGTTACTAGATTATCAAATATGGGCTTAAAAATTATAGTGATTAATATGTTCAAGACAATAGTTTAAAAAAGATGAACAATGTCACCAAGGAACTAGAAACTTCAAAACAAGTAAAAATAAATTCCCAAAAGGAATAATACAATAATTAGAATCAGGATCTTAATAGATGGGTTTAACAGTGAATTAGATACAGTTGAAGAGAAGATGAGTGAACTGAAAATAGACCCACAGAAAATAACTGGAATGAGCTGGGTACAGTGGCTCATGCCTGTAATCCCAGCATTTTTAAGGCCAAGGCAGGCTGATCACTTGAGCTTATGAGTTCAAGACCATCCTGGGTAACACGACGAAACCTCGTCTCTACAAAACATACAAAAATTAGCCAGGCATCATGGTGAGCACCTGTAGTCCCAGCTACTCGGGAGGCTGAACTGGGAGGATGGCTTGAGCCCTGGAGGTGGAAGTTGCAGTGAGCTGAGACTGTGCCACTGCACTCCAGCCTGGGTAATAGAGCCAGAACTTGTCTCGAAAAAAAAAAAGAAGGACAGATGGGAAAGTGATAAAATAGCTTAAGAGATATATGGGACATGGTGAAAATATCTAGTACATGTGTATAATTTAAGTCCTGAAGAAAGAGAGAGATTAAGTCAGAAGCAATAGTTGAAAATATATTGGCCGAAAATCTTTTGAAACTGATCAAAATATCAAGCCAAAGACTGGATAAATACTAAGGATACAAAGTAGGATAAATAAAAATATAACTGTAGAAAACCAAAGGCAAGGCTGGGCACGGTGGCTCAGAACTGTAATCCCAGCACTTTGGGAGGCCAAGGCAGGTGGATCACCTGAGGTCAGTAGTTTGAGAACAGCCTGGCCAACATGGTGAAACCCTGTCTCTACTAAAAATACAAAAATTAGCTGGGTGTGGTGGTGTGCGCCTGTAGTCCCAGGTACTCGGGAGGCTGAGGCAGGAGAATCACTTGAACCTGGGCAGCAGAGGCTGGCAGTGAGCCGAGATCATGCCACTGCACTCCAGCCTAGGCGACAGAGCCAGACGCCACCTCAATTTAAAAAAAAAAAAAGAAAAGAAGAAAAGACAAGAAAGAAAGAAAGAAAAAAGAAAACCAAAGGCAAAACAAAAAAAGAAAAAAAATTAAAGGAGCCAGAGAGAAAAGACACATTAATTCAAAAGTGCTAATAAAACTTACAGGTGACTTTTTGAAACAAACAATGGGAGCCAGAAGGCAATGAAATGAATGACCTCTTTAGTGTGACAAGAAAATTTTATACTCAGTAAAAATATCCTTCAAAATTGAAGGTATTAGCCGGGCATGGTGGCACATGCTTATAGTCCTACCTATTTGGGAGACTGGGGTGGGAGGATCGCTTGAACCCAGGAGTTCAAGGTTGCAGTGAGCTATGATCACACCACTGCACACTCTAGCCTGGGTGACAGAGTGAGACTCTGTCTCTAAAAATAAAAAGCAAAGGCCTAATAAATACATTCGAAGATGAGCAAAAACTGCAAAAATTCAATAGCAGATCCACACCAAAAGGAGACATCTTCAGACAATGAGAAAATTACTCCAAAGGAAAATGTAAAATACAATGAAGAATAAAGAGTATCAGGGTAAATATGTAAGCAAATGAATACTGGCTGAAAGAAAATAATGTCTTATGGATGTAAATATATATACAATTAAAATTTATAACAACCACTAACACTAAAGGTAGAAAGGGAGTAAATGGAGTTAAAGTGTTCCAAAGTCCTAGCTTTGTCCAAGAGATAGTAGAAAAAAAATACTCTAATAAGTTAAGAATACAGGCTATAGCTGGGCACAGTGGCTTATGCCTGTAATCCCAGCACTTCAGGAGGCCAAGGCGGGCGGATCACTTGAGGTCAGGAGTTCTAGACCAACCTGGCCAACATGGTAAAACCACGTCTCTACTAAAAATACAAAAATTAGCCAGGCATGGTGGTGCGCACCTGTAATCCCAGCTACTTGGGAGGCTGAGGCAGGAGAATTGCTTGAACCTGGGAGGTGAAGGTTGCAGTGAGCCAAGATCATGCCACTGCACTCCAGCCTGGGCGACAGAGTGAGACTCTATCTCAAAAAAAAAAAGAAAGAAAGAAAAAAAGAATACAAGCTGTAATCTCTAGGGAATCCACTACAAGGAGGAGTAAAGAACTGTATGATTAACAAGCTAATGAAGGGGAAAGCTGAATAACAAAAAATATCCAAGGAATCCAAGAGAAAGCAATAATGTAGTTAAAAGAAAAAAAGAAAATAAAAGAGGTGGGCAAATAAAAAACTATTATTAAGATGGTAGAAATTACCTAAATATATCAGTAATTACATTAAGTGTAAATGGAACAAATACTCAAAAGACAAATGCTCAAAATATTGGATTTTAAAACAACTACATTCTGCTTACAAAAGATACACCTTAAATATAAGGACACATAAGTACCGAAATCAAGGGATGAAACATATTACAACATACAAAATTTTGTCAAAAGAAAGCTGGCATAGCTACTTCAACAGCAAACAAGTTACACTTAAGGGAAAAAGATACTAGATACTAATAGTACAAGCTACTAGATATTCCTAGTATTACTAAAGACAGATATTTCAAAAACAGGCATTTCAACATTATCAAAGGGTGAATTCACCAAGAAAGCAGCTGAAGATAAAGAAAGTAGAAAGTATAACAATTCTAAATTTTTACTCCCTATTTTTCTTTCTAGTTTTGTCAATTTTTGTTTATGTATTTTGAAGCTGTGTTATCAGGTAAGTAAAAATTTAGAATTGTACTTTCTACTTTCTTTATCTTCACCTGCTTTCTTCCCACAATCATAATGGGAGACTTCAACACAACTTTCTCAATAACCATAGAAAAGGTGAAAAACAAATCAGTGAGGACACCAATATCTGAATGATATGATGTACATATTTAACCTCATCGATAAAATTGAACACGGTATACAATAACAGAATAAACACTATTCTTGTGGGACAATGAAAAATATTTATAAAAATTCCCCATGCTGGGCCATAAAGTAACTCTCAAAACATGTCAAAGAACTGGAATCAGTAAAAGTATGTTCCTTGATCATAACAGAATTAAGCTTAAAAACAACTGTAACAAGTATGAAATCCCCAAATGTTTGGAAATAAAGCAATGAGGTTTAAAAACCCATAAATCAAAGAGGAAACTATAGCAGAAATTAGAAAACACTTTGAACCTCACAACAATAAAAATATGACATCGAAATTTGTGACATACTAATAGCTGTGCTTAAAAGAAAATTTACAGCTTTAAGTTCAGATTTTAGAAAAGAAGAAAATCTATAAAACAATGAGCTATGTATGTATCTCAAAAAGTATTTTAAGAAGAAAATTAAAACTGAAGAAAAGAAATACAAATTCTGATGAAAAATTAATGACATAGAACACAAAATTTAATACACAAAAATCAGTAAAACTAAAAAGTTGTTTTTTTGAAAAGATCAATACGATTGATTAATCCAGTGATCAACAAGATGACAAAGAAAATGAGACAGATGGCTGGGCACAGTGGCTCACGCCTGTAATAGCAGTTTAGGAGGTAGAGGCAGGAGGATCATTTGAGCCCAGGAGTTGAAGAATAGCCTAAGCAACACAGCGAGACCTCATCTCTACAAATAATTTAAAAATTAGCCAGGTATGATAGTGCATTCCTGAGAAGGCTAAGACAGGAGGATTGCTTGAGCCCAGGAGGTAGAGGTTGCAGTGAGCTGTGATCATGCCACTGCACTCCAGCCTGGGCACTAGAGTGAGACCTTATCTAAAAAATAATAACAATAAAAATAAAGAAATAAAAATGAAACAGAAGATACATGTTACCAATTTCATCCATGAAAAGATATCACTGTAGATTCTATAGAGAGTATAAAAATGCATGAGGACAATTAAGGAGATTTTACAAATAACTTTATGTCAATTCATTTGGAATTACATATAAAATGGATAAAATTCTAAAAAATGCAATGTACTAACACTGACACACAAAAAGATAAGAATATAAATGGTCCTATATTTATTACAGAAATTGAAACTGTACTTTATAACTTTCCCACTAAGAAATCTAACCTCACATGGCTTCTCCATCGAATTGTTCTAAACTTTTAAGGATAAAAATAACACAAATCTTATCCACACTCTTCCAGAAAACAAACAGAAAAAGAAGGAACAGTTCCCAATTTGTATTATGAGGTCAGCAGAACTTGATACTATAATCTGACAATGATTTTACAAGAAAGAAAAATCACATGAACACAGATGAAAAAAAAATCTTAAGCAGAACATTAGCAATTCACTTATGCCAAAATACAGTCAAACAAAAGCTGTTGTAGCTATTGCAATAACAGATAAGGGGTTATGAGAAGAATAACACATCATGACAAAGTTGGATTTATTCCAAGAATGCAAGGTTGGTTAACTTTTGAAAATCAACCAGTGTAATTTACCACATTAGCAGAAGAAAGAAGGAAAATTATATGATCATTTCAATAGACACAAACATACATTTGATAAAATTCTATGCACATTTATGAAAAAACTCTTAACAAAAAGGAACAAAACGGCCATAAATGGAAAAGCCCACAGCTAGTATCATACACAATGGCAAAAGACTGAATGCTTTTCTCCTAAGATCAGGAACAAAACAAGGATGCCTTTTATTGCCATTTCCATTTAACATAGTATTGGAAGTTGTAGCCAGAGCAATTAGACAAGAAAGGGAAAGAAAAGGTATGCAAATTGGAAAGGAAGAAGTAAAATTATTTCTCTTTGCAGATGACATGATCATACATGCAAAAAACTCTAACAATTACACACACACACACACACAAAACCCAGGAGCTAATAAACTCAGCAAAATTGCAGTACAAAAAATCAACACATAAAAATCAGTTGTATTTCTAAATACCAATAATGAACAATCAGAAAAGGAAATAAGGAAAACAGTTCCATTTACAATAGCATCAAAACGAAGACAATATTTAGAAATAAATTTAACCCAGGAAGCAAACAACTTGTACACTGAAAACTAACAAATATTGCTAAGCTAGGCATGGTGGCACATGCCTGTAGTCCCAGCTGCTTGGGAAGCTGAAGCAAGAGGATCAACTTGAGCCCAAGAGTTTGTGTCCAGCTTGAGCAACATAGTGAGACCTCATCTCTAAAAAAAACAATTTTAACGAAAAGAAAGTAAAGAAGACATAAATAAGTGAAAAGACATCCCACGTTCATAAACTGGAAAACTTAGTATTGTTAAGATACCATATTTAATATTGTTAAGATAGTACTATTGTTCAGATACACTACTGCCCAAAGCAATCTACAGACTTAATGCAATTCTTACCAAAAGCTCAATGGTGTTTTTCACAGAAATAGAAAAACCCATTCTAAGATTTTATGTGGAATCTCAAAGTACCCCCAAATAGTCAAAACAATCTTGAAAAAACAAAAGAACAAAGTTGGAGTACTCACACTTTCTATTTCAAAACTTACTACAGAGCTACAGTGATCAAAAAGGTGGAACTTACATAAAGACAGACTTACAGACCAATGGAATAGAACTGAGAGCCTAGAAATAAACTGTCACATAAACAAGCAATTGATTTTTAACAAGGGTGCTAAGATCATTCAATGGGGAAAGGAGAGTTTTTTCAACAAATGATGCTGCGAAAACTGTCTATCCACATGCAAAATAACCAAGTTGAACTCTAATCTTATACCATATACAAAAATTAACTCAAAACAGATAAAAGACCTAAACATAAGAACCACAACTATAAACTTCTTAGATGAAAACACAGGGGAAACCATGATATTGGATTTAGCAATGATTTATTGGATATGACACCAAAAGCACAGGCAACAACAACAGCAAAAAGATATTTGTACTTCATCAAAATTAAAAATTTTTCTTCATCAAAGGACACTATCTGTGGAGCAAAAAAGCCACCCAGAGGATGGTGAAAATATCTGTAAATCATACATCTGATAAAGTATTAATATCCAAAATATATTAAGATCACCTACAATTCAACAGCAACAAGACAAACAACCCAATTCAAAAATATTTTGCCATAAAAGATATACAAGTAAGCCCATGAAAAGATGCTCAACATCACTAGCCATTAGGGAAATGCAAATCAAAACCACAGTGAGATACCACTTCACACTCATTAGGATGACTATTATCAAAAAACAAAAAATTAGCTGGGTGCAGTGGTGCACTCCTGTAGGCCCAGCTACTTGGGAGGCTGAGGCGTGAAGATCACTTGAGCTCAGGAGTTCTAAACTGTAGTGCACAACTGTGTAGTGTAGTTTAGAACTGTGCACTACAGTTTAGTGTAGCCACTGCACTCCAGCCTGGTCAACACAGCAAGACAACCATCTCTGAAAAATAAAATAACATAATAAGTGTTGGTAAGAAAGTGGAGAAATTGTCAGCCTTGTACATTGCTGGTGGGAATATAAAATGGTGCCGTTACAATGGAAAACAGTACGGCAGTTCCTCAAAAAATTAAACATAGAATTACCATATTATCCAGGAACTCCACACCTAGGTATACACTCAAAAGAACTGATAGCAGAGACTCAAACAGGTATTTATACACCAACATTCATAGCATCATTATTCATAAGAACCAGAAGGTGGCAACAATCCAAATGTCCATTAACAGATGAATGAATATAAAATATGGTATATTCATACATGGAATATTATTCAGCTTTTAAAAGGCCTTAAATTCATACACCTACTAGAACATGGATGAATCTTGAAAACATTATGCGAAGTGAAATAAGCCAGACATAAAAGGATGAATATTGTATGATTCCACTCATACCAGATACCCAGAATAGGCAAATTCATAGAGAAATAAATTAGGATCAAGGTTACATGGGCAGATGGGAAAAGGAATGGGGAGTTACTGTTTAATGGGTACAGTATTTCTATTTCAGATGATGCAAAAGTTTTAGAAATGCATAGTGGTGATAGTTGCACAACATTGTGAATATACTAATGCCACTGAACTGCACACTGAAAAAGGGTTTAAAAGCTAAATTTTATGTTATGTACATTTTATTATAATTTTGAAAAAAAATTAGAAGAAAACTTTCCGAATTTGAAAAATGACAGTTATTAAAAGAAACCTACAGCAAACATCACACTTAATGATAAAATATTGAAAGCTTTCTCCTTGATACCAGAATTGAAGTAAGTATGCTTATTATTACCACTTACATTCAATATTATGTGAGAACTCCTTGCCATTGCAATAAAGCAAGAAAAATGATATAGGTATTGTAAAAGAAGATATAAAACTGTTATTATTTATAGAAAATATAATCATATATGTTTTAAAAAAACAAAAAATGCAATAACCTATAAGAATAAATAAGTAAATTTAACAATGGTTGTGTAATCAATGAAAAAATCAGTTATACTTCTATATGACAACTTAATAATACAAAATGAAAAAATTTTGAATTACTTACAATAGTATCGAAAAACATAAAACACATAGAAGGAAATCCAGTTTTTAAAATATAAAAATGCTACACTAAAAAGCATTATTGAATATAATGTATTAAAACTTAGAAAAATAGAGGAGTATATCTTGTTCATGGATTGAAAAACTCAATATTGTAAAGATGTCAATTTTCCTCAAATTGACTTACATATTTTTGATGCAGTCTCAATCAAAATCTCAGCAGGGTTTTTATGGAATTTCAGAAGCCAATTCTAAAATGTATATGTAAATGCAGAAAGCCAAAATTAAACAAGAGTCTTGAAGAAGAACAAAACTGAAGAATTTACACTGGCAATATCAAGACTACATCTGTAAAGCTATCGTAATTAAGCTCTAAAGCTTGTGTTGGTAAAAGGATAGTCAAATACCTATAGAATTGCATATACCTATATGTACACCAAAAGACACACATACAAATGTTCTTAACAGCCTCTTTTGTAATAGCCAAGAATAAAAGCAACCCGACAGTCCAACAACAGTAGAATGGATGAATTGTGGTATATTCACAACATGGAATACTATGCAGCAATGAAAAGAAACACATTAACTATACACAACTGGATGACTCCCACAAACAAGTTAAGCAGAAGGAAACATCACAAAGAGAACCCATTGCATTATTCAACTTATGTAAAGTTCAAAACAGACAAAATGAATCTATTGTATTAGAAGTCAGGATAGGAGTTAACTTCAGAGGATGACGGGTAATGGCTCTGGTAATCGCTTTTTTCTTAGTCGGGGTGGCAGTTACATGACCATGGCCCTTTTGTGACAACTCAGGATAAACACATTTGCACACTTTTCTGCATGTATTATACTTCAATTAAAAAGTTGCCTTAAAAAGTCCCTTAGCACCAACATCAGTGCTACTAACAGCTGTCCTGCTTTGCCTCTCTTCCTGCCCTCTTGCCATGGGAAGTACAGTGCTGGTGGGCATAGAGCAAAGCTGCAGCCTCAGGGCAAGGGACCTCCCAGTCCTGGAAATCTTCCAGGACTGCACCCCCTCAACCTACAGCCTTTCTCATAGGTATGATAGTTACTCTTGGCACCCCCAGGCAGCCTGCAAGGCTGTGAGCTCTCAGAATGCAGAAGCTGAGAATAACAGTAGCATAATAATAAACAATAGCAACATTTGTTGAACATTTACTATGTGCCAAGCACTTTTTCTAAGCATTTTATGTGCAATAACTCATTTAATCCTCCCAATAACCCTTTGAATTGGGTACTATTATTCTCATTTTGCGGAATAGAAAACAAGACACAGATGAATAATGATTAATTAAATTGCCAGAAGCCCACACAGTTCATAAGTGAAAGAGCTAGGATTTGAACCTGGGTGGTCTGGCTCCAGAGCCAGAAACACTTCCTCTCATTTAGGGGATGGGCCCAGAGGTAAGGCCTGGTGCCCAGGGCCCTGGCCACACCCACCCAGACCAGGCACAAAGGACGAGATGCTTCCCATTTCTTACAGGCAGGCCAGTGTGTCTGTGGACAGCGATGAGGTGTGTACCCTCTTGGAAGCCTGGTTCTAAGACTTCAGGGCAGCAGGCAGGCCCCAGCCCATGGGACTGGGCTCTTAAGTTTGGGGAAGCAGGCTGAGGCTGCAGCATGGGTCTGGGGAGAGAAGTCCCTTTCTAGTCCTAGGGAAGAGTGTCTTGGAGCTCCTCAGGGGTCAGGCCCCTGCTGACAGCACTCAGGACAAAGGAGGAAGTAGACACCAAGGGCACCTTTTCCTGTCCCAAGCACTGCCCAGGTGCCCTCTGCTTTCCACTCCCAAATCATTTCATCCATCCCACCCCCAGGCCAGCAGTCAGGAAACAGCCACGTGAAAGGTAAAGCCAGTCTACTCTGGGAATGAATTCTAGCGCCCTATCCTCCATCCCTTACCCAACATACCACATAACCAGTTCCTCCTTGGGTCTGCCTTTAACCCCTCCCAGTACAGTTTCCTCTCAGTTCCCTTTGCTCTTAAACAATGAATTTAAGCTCATTGCCCTTGTAAGAGGCCCTCACCTCTGCTCAGAGACTTTCTTTGTCTACCTGAGAGGTACTGGGGTTCAGCAGCCCCTTTGTGTCAGGTCTGGATGAGTTTAGCCAGAGCTTCATGACGGACCCCACACATTAGAAGGGAACACCAGGGAATCCCCTACCCCTTACATCAAACAGGGCCCCTTTGTCAGAGGCCAAAGCCTCAGGAGACAAAAAGTCCTGCCCAGGAGCTTTCTTAGTCCACAGCAGCCAGATACTTAAAAGTGACATCACACGTCTGTTCCAGAGACTAGGGGCAGGCCTGATACCCAGTTCAGCAAACAAACCTTGTGATCAGGCCAAGGGGCAGGGTGCAAGAGAAAGCCCACCCTTACATCAGCCAGTGCATGCACATGTGCACACACACACACACACACACGTGCACACATGGCCAAGGCCGTCTGCATCAACACTAGAAAGGAGAGGCAGCAAGTTAGTACCACAGACTTCTGAGCCAGGCAGTTGAAAGGAAAGTAGGAAGGAAAAACAGATAAACGATGTCTACACCTGGCCTTTCCCATTCCCCTCTGCCCTTGCCCCTGACACCCAGGCCCTCCACAGCGGTTCCCAAGGAAGCTGTGAAACACACAGGTGCAACGAGGTCACCTAGTTAACAGCCTCTCTCCCACTGTATTATTCATGGGCTCCCTTTTTCCGGCCTGAGCTCCAGTTTCCAACAGCCCTTAGGCAGGCAGCAGAAACAGCCTGGCAGGTCAGCTGCCTGGCAGGTGCTAGCCCATGGCCACCCCCACTCTCTACACCCCATGCCCATCCCAGCCCTTCCTAGGATGTATGGTAACATCCCATGGTAACTCAGACCCAGCGGTCACCAGCACTTCAGGTGAGGGGGAGAATTTGGGGGCAGTGAGGAAGATCAGAGAAGGAAAACCTTGGCCTTGGCTGAGTCAGGCCCGAGATGCTGATATTTCCTAAGGAGATGCAGTTCTCTCTTTCTCTCTCTCTCTCCTTCTAACACACATACATCCTGAATTGATTGCCCTGAATACAGCACTCTGAATAAGTGTGAGAGTTCATGGGAGACAAGGGCCATGCTTTGTCTATTTCTGTATCTCAGTGTGCCCTGCATAGTATCCTGCAAACAGTAGGTACTTAATAAATATCAATTGACTTGTACAAATCCAAAAAAGATGGATGTCAAATTGTTAAGAGTGAGCATAAAGAGTTACATCAAGCCATTGCAAAGACATTGCTCCTGGGGTTTCGAGATCGTCATGTTATTTAAATGTGCAACTGCATATATCTCGTAAATCCCACACAATTCAAGTCATTAATACTTAGTAAAAATTAATTACAATGACACATACTATCTGCATAGCTCATTTTGCTGAGCACTTTTATGTCTCTCATGAGAGCCCCCTACTCACTCAATCAAGTGGTCAGAAGGGGTTTTTTCCCCTATTTTACAGATGAGAAAACTGTGGCTCAGAGAATTAAAGCACTTGGGTCAGTGTAAGGACTGTCACTAAAGTCTTCACACACTTGCCGGGGGCATTTTTCTTCATTATTCACACCTATTTCACTGCCTCGTGATTACCACACATACAGCAACATGATAAAACTACAAGACTGGGGTTTTCTGATGAGGTTACTTGGGTCGAGACCCAGAAAGCCCAGGCTAAGGTCAGCTTAGGACTAAGATGCATGGCCAGAAATACCCAGGAGCTCCTGAGCCAGCCTGGCCAATGGCGGGGAAAGGTGTGGGGTTGGAGTTAAATTAAAGACACCACTGCATGCAAACCCCTAGCTTTACAGATGGGAAGGGCTGGGGTCCGGGCAAGTGCAGAGACCCTGACATACATGGCCTTCCCAGATGGGGGCAACCTGCTCAGGGTAGAAAACCATCCACCTCATTCACTCCCATGGATGTTTAAATCCTAGCCAGCCTCACTCTCTCACATCCCCTGCCCAAATGCTGGAGGAGCCTGAACATTGAAGCCTCAGCCCAGAATCAATTAAAGGGGAAGTCGGGACTGTAATAAACACACATGGCAGGGCTGGATAGAAAGGGGGTGACCCAGAACCCAGCCCCAGCTCTGTCATTGCCTCTCTGTGGATCCCAGGTGGGACTTTTGTCCTTTCTTGAGTTCAGTTTCCATCTGTATAGCGAAGGATTTGGCTCCGGCCTTCTGTAAGTGCAGTACAAAGTAATGATCGAGGAATCAGACTGCCTTCATGCAAAAATCTGCCCCACCACCTGCAAGCTATGTGACTTTCCGCAAATTGCTTAACCTCTCTGTGCCTCATATTTCTCACCTGTAACATATGAGTAACAGCTGACCCTAATTCGTAGAGTTGTTGTAAGGACTAAGTGAGGTATTTTAGATGAAGTGCTAAGCTCAGGGCCTGGCACACAGTAAGTACTTAATAAATGTTCTCATTACTACCGTCAGCTCCGACACTCTCTAAGTCTATGGTCATAAACTGGCCATCTAGGGGCCACATGCAGCTTGCTGAAGGGTTTTCCCTACCATAGACACTTCACAAGGGTAGGGGCCACTGATGGGCCCCAAGGGCCTAGAACAGCACCTGGCACACAGTAAGGGCTCAATGACTATTTCCTAGATGAATGAATGGCCTCGCTGTGTTTTCAAATATTAAATTCGTTGCTAACATCTCAGATAGAAAGATTTTACTTTTAATCTCAATGTTTAGATTCTTTCGAAAAATCAAAGTGTCCGGCAAGCCTAAAAGCTGTTCTGTACTGCTGCTTAGCAACATAGACCAAACAGTAGCAGTGGCCCCCATTAGCCGAGGTAAGTATGTGCAGTTTGCCACAGTGTCTTCCCAGCTGTCTGGACCCCAGAGCCACCTGAATGCCTCCTGGGGGAACCCTGACACCCTTGGCCCAAAGTATATCACAGGAGAAGAGCAGACAGCACAGAAAGTTTGCATTTACCTGGCCCCAGGGCTTCTGCCCCCAGAGATTGCCCCAGGTCTGCTAAGTGCCCATGATACTCTGGCATCCAAGCCCCCTCTGCTGTGGACAGGCCAGACCCTCTTCCCCAGAGGAAAGCCTCAAACACTCCACGTTGCTGCAACTTCCTTAGCTTTCTAGGCTGTGTCACTCCCTGCTTGGAAAACTCCCAAAAGCAAAAAGCAACAGAAAGATGAATTTAATACTTATCCTTCTCACAGAAAGAGCACAGAGATAGGGAGACACATCTTGGGAGGCTCAGGTGGGAAGATCACTTGAACCCAGGAGGTCAAGGCTGCAATGAGCTGTGATCTCACTCTAGCCTGGGCGACAGAGAAAGACCTTGCCTCAAAAAAAAAAAAAAAAAAAATTACCTGCTTCTTTTAACTTTTTCAAAGCGGACACTAGAAAATTTAAAACTGCACATGTGGCTTGCATTATTTTTCTACTAGGCAGTGCAGCTGTGGACTCTCAGCTTGAAGTCCAGCAACTAGATGGAGGTTGGGACACAGGTGATGCTCAGTATTGGCTGAGGAATGGCCTCCCCAGCAGTAGATGTGAGATCCTAAAGCCTGTGCTTTAGGATGGGTTTGAAAGGATCCCCCACCCCACCACCCAGTTATGTTCTGGTTTTCTAGTGAAAGTCCATCCGTGGCTGGGCACGATGGCTCATGCCTGTAATCCCAGCATTTTGGGAGGCCAAGGCAGGTGGATCACCTGAGGTCAGGAGTTCAAGACCAGCCTGGCCAATATGGTGAAACCCCGCCTCTACTAAAAATACAAAAATAAGCCTGGCGTGATGGCATGCACCTGTAGTCCCAGCTACTTGGGAGGCTGAAGCAGGAGAATTGTTTGAATCCGGGAGGTGGCGGTTGCAGTGAGCTGAGATTGCACCACTGTACTCATTCCAGTCTGGGCGACAGGGAGAGACACTGTCTCAAAAAAAAAAAAAGATAGTCCACCTGTGCCTCACCCTCTAAGACAAAGCCTTAGGCCCCCATAGAGTGTCTGAGAAAGGCCTAGCCTAGAGTTCCATTGCCACTGGTTCCCTGGAGATGACATCAGTGATCCTGGCTCCAGGAAAGAAGGGCAAGATCAGCCTCCTCCCGGGCCAGGGGCAGTTCTGAGCAGGAGAAGGAATATGGCGGGCTGGAGGAGAATAAAGTCCCTTATAAGCCAGGGCAGGGTGGCTAAGCTCCTGTCTCTGTAGGCAAAGAACAGAAGAAAAGTGGGCAGAGCTAAAGGGCACCCCTCAGAGGGACTCAGCCCACACTAACCCGAAGCCAGGGAAAGCCAGCATTCCTCGGGGATGGAATTAGTGATACAAATGGAAACCCAGACAGAGTCGCGGCTGCCCCTTTTGCCCTCCCACTCTCTCTCTCTTGCTCTCTCCTCTACTTCCCTCCCTCCCTTGCTTTCACTGGCTCCCAAATTACAGCCTTCTTTCAGAAACAGACACAATCAAGGTGGTGTGCATGGCCCTTGTCACAAATGGCATCTCAGGTCCTCTCCAAATGGAGCACGGGCTTTAAAGAGGGAGGTGATATCGCTAACCGCCTGCCTCAAGGAAGATGCATCTCCAGGAAGGCACAGGCCAGAAAAAAACTCCCACCCTCTTCGGCTGATTGGCCTGTGGCAGGCTCTGGGTGGCTGATTGCAGGGCCAGGCCCGGGGCTGCTGGGGTCTGAAAGACAAGGCATGCCCGCCTTCCTCAACACTCCTTGTGCTGGAGCAGGAGGAGCAGGGTTCTGCCCTTGACTGGCCAGCATTCAGGCTCAGCTTCATCTGGGGTCCTCGAACAAGCTTACTCTCTGACTCCAAGTCTCAGTTTCCCCACTTGTAAAATGGTAAGACTAGCTGGTCTCTGAGAACACTTCTAGACGTTGAGTACAGGTCACAAACTCAAATGGCTAAAGGAGCAAGGGGGTATCGGAAATGAATAAAGTGGGGTCCAAAGTGAGGCAATAGGGAATGGTCGGGACTGTGGAGAACTGCAAGCTGCAGGCTCATGTAAATCTAAAAGGCAGCTCAGACAAAACTCACAGGGGCGACAGAAGTCAGAGTGAAGTGAGAAGAGTAGTTACTTCTGGAGTGGGATAACATGGGGTGGGAGGGGGCATAAGAGAGCCTGCCAAGGCACTGGAGATGTTCTGTATCTCCATGGCAGTGAGGCGGTTACACAGGTGTATATATATGTGAAAATTCACCACTTCCACTTACGATCTGTTGACGTTATTTTACGTATGTATTCTTCCATGAATTTTTTTTTTTTTTTTTTGAGACAGGGTCTTGCTCTGCTGCCCAGGCTGGAGTGCAGTGGCACGATCTCGGCTCACGGCAACCTCTGCCTCCCGGGTTGAAGAGATTCTCCTGCCTCAGCTTTCCGAAAAACTGGGACTGCAGGCATGTGCCACCATGCCCAGCTAAATTTTTTACATTTTTAGTAGAGACGGGGTTTCACCATGTTGGTCAGGTTGGTCTCTAACTCCTGAACTCAAATGATCCACCCACCTCGGCCTCCCAAAGTACCGGGATTACAGGCATGAGCCACTGTGCCTGGCCCATTAAATAATTTTTAAAAGAAAACAGCACTTTGGGAGGCCGAGGCGGGCAGATCACGAGGTCAAGAGGTGGAGACCATCCTGGTAAACATGGTGAAACCCCGTTTCTACTAAAAATACAAAAATTAGCTGGGCGTGATGGTGTGCACCTGTAGTCCCAGCTACTTGGGAGGCTGAGGCAGGAGAATTGCTTGAATCCGGCACGAGGAGGTTGCAGTAAGCTGAGATTGCGCCACTGCACTCCAGGTTGGTGAAAGAGAGAGACTCCGTCAAAAAAAAAAAAAAAGAAAGAAGGAAAGAAGAAAGAAAGAAGGAAGGAAGGAAAGAAAGGAGGGAGGGAGGAAAGAAAAGAAAGAAAGGAAGGAAGGAAGGAAGGAAGGAAGAAAGAAAAAGAAAGAAAGGAAGGAAAGAAAGAAAGCAAATGAAAGGGGTACCGGCAACTCAGCTCCAACCAACAACTGTTCAACTGTTGATTGGGAACATGGACACAATGTTGCCAGTTCTAATCAGAGATGCCAGAAGTCTAGCTGTTTATACAGACTGCTGGATTTGGTTTTGTTGTTGTTTTTTTTTTTTTTTGAGACGGAGTCTCACTCTGTTGCCCAGGCTGGAGTGCAGTGGCGCAATCTCGGCTCACTGCAAGCTCCGCCTCCCGGGTTCACCCCATTTTCCTGCCTCAGCCGCCCGAGTAGCTGGGACTACAGGCGCCCGCCACCACGCCCGGCTAATTTTTTTTTTTTGTATTTTTAGTAGAGATGTGGTTTCACCGTGTTAGCCAGGATGGTCTCGATCTCCTGACCTCGTGATCCACCGGCCTCGGCCTCCCAAAGTGCTGGGATTACAGGCGTGAGCCACCGCGCTCGGCCAGCTGGATTTTTAAATGTTATCAGTAAGTAATTACAAAAGAAAAACCACAACACCCCCCGCCCAATGCGCACGCACACACACACACACACACACACACACACACACACACACACACACATATACACACATTCAGGAAGAATTCAATTTATGAATGTATAGATTGTCAAGCTCTGAAAATAAGAGGTTTCACCTCTTTACTAGAATACAATGTGCCTAACATATAAGTAAGTCAAAGGGATACAATAAAAGCTACTACATTTTGCATGTATACCGTGTGCCAGGTACTACACAAAAGGCATTGTGTAAAGTTGTCCTCTTATTAATGCTCATAGCAAGCCTATAGGGCAATTGAAAAAATATTCCCATTTTACAGATGAGAAAACTAAGCCAGACCCAAGGCTTCAGAGCTCTAGTGGAAGAACTGGTGCTCAATATCAAGTCTGTTGGCCTGCAAACTGCCTTATGAAAATCACGAAGTGAATGCATTATGATCATAATAATAACCAACACTTGCCTGGGGTTTTAGAATATGTAAAAAATATGAATGCTAAAACTGAACCTGCTGTGTCACTCTCAGCAACACAGCCTGCAGCCCCTGAGGCTGAGGAGGGCTGTCTGATATTCCCATTCCTCTCACCAATACATTGAGCTATGCCAACATTTATTATCGAGGTGACACAGGGCCCCAAGACCGCAAACCCTGAGGCCCCAAATATATGGAGCTGTGGGCAGCAGCAGCGGCCCACCCCACTCTCCATGACAGATCCTGATCAACTTTCACACTGCAAGACTAGAAAACTATCTCCATGCGGCTACGTTTTAAATATGCCAGTTTTCTGGCTGACACCCTTCTCGTCAATAAGGTTGGTAAGAATATGCATTTTCTGCCCTATGGGATTCAATAAAGCCATTTTCCTGTTGAATCCAAATAAATATGGCCTATAAATGTTCTAATGTTTTCTGAATTGGCTCTTTTGCAAAAATGATCATTCACCACTGTTGCAGACATTCACATTAAGCATTAGAAATGTCCAGCACGCCAGCAGCACCCCTGTGCCCCAGTCATTATGACCCCGGGAGTAACCATTATTCTGACTTCTATCACGTAGAAGGGTTTTGCCCCTTCTCTATGGGGCCTATGCTTTTCAGTTCTCCCCAGTCCCCACCACTCCGTATTGTGTTACATTTGGCCCTGCTTTACTCTTTTGTCTGCATCCTCGCCTCTCTAGGCATGCAAATGTCTGAGAGCAGATGCCTAGAGTCCAGAGTGCAGCAAGATGGACATTCACCACCCATCTGGAAAGCAACCACCATGAAGAGTTAAAGCTGGATATAGGCACAGCAAATGGTTGGTGTGTTAATGATCACTTAAGAATAAGGCTGGAGAAGGTAAGAGAACCATCACCCAGCGATAAGCCATTGGGTCAATGAACAGTTACTGAGCACCAACTACTCCACCAGTGTGGAGGAAAAAGATGCAGCTTGTGCCCTGGAGGAGCTCAGTGGCTACCGAGAGGCCAGAGCCATGCAGAATGGTAAGAAGCACCAAGGAAGGACCGTGAGTGAGGGAGGCACAGGCTGGAGGGGCAGCCCACCAGCACCAGCCATCCCACCGGAGGACTCAGGAGGGCTTCCTGGAGTTGACGACTCCTGAGCAGCATCAGTGTCACCCATATTATGCACAGGAGGCTGGAATACGGAAGAACCCAATCTGATCTGCACTTCTCTACTAAAGGCAAAAGTACTCCCACCCTGAAGTAACCTATCCGGTAGGGTTCGACTTGTAAACGACCTTGCTCATCTATTCATGGACAAACAGGATTGCCCCAGCGCCAAGAGGAACCCAAAGCAAGGCTCAGAATAAAATAAAATACAATGTTTAAAAAACAACTAAAACTGAATTTGAAAACAATGAGTTCAATGGGAAATTAGGTCAATTTTTACAATCATCTTTACACATTAAGACGTGGGGGTTCAAGAAAACAGTGAGACTTATTAACCTAGTTATTTTTAAATTTTTATTATTTTTATTTATCGATTGATTTTGAGATGGAGTCTCACTCTGTCGCCCAGGCTGGAATGCAGTGGCATGATCTTGGCTCACTGCAAACTCCATGGTCCGAGTTCAAGCGATTCTCCTGCCTCAGCCTCTCACGTAGCTGGGATTACAGGTGCCCACCACCACGTCTGGGTAATTTTTGTATTTTTAGTAGAGCGGGGGTTTCACATGTGGCCAAGCTGGTCTCAAACTCCTGGCCTCAAGTGATCCACCTGCCTTGGCCTCTGAAAGTGCTGGGATTATAGGTGTGAGCCACCGCACCCAGCCTAACCTAACTATTTTTGAACTCACTGATTTTCAAATCGATGTCTGAATGTTTTCACATTAGCTCGCTCTTTGTAAGGCCCATGACCGTGTCTCCCATAGTTCCTCATCACCTTGTGCCCTGGCAGAGCTGCCCTCTCTCTGGGAAAGAGGCTAGCTTAGGGGAAGGACAGCCTCTTTGGGCAGAGTGGGATGCCTGAGCCATGCGATGACCTTTCACCTGTGACACCATCGGCTATACCAGGCCTCTGATCCAAATCTCTCCAGCAGTGTTTCAAATCTCCTACTCTCAGGCCAGCCTTGATGGCTTCAGGGTCATCATCCAGAGGACCAGGGGTATAACCTGCCACCATGCCTCAGCACCATCCCTGTATCTTGAGGCCAGAGGCCTCGAACCACCCTAGGGCAGTAGAAGTGAGATGTCCACTCCAGGTTGGGGTCAGGGGAGAGCTTGGTCAGTATCTTCCCCTCTGGAGGCTGTTCCAAATTGGCACTCATGCTCCTCCCCTCTGCATAAGTCCTAGGGCCACCGAGAGGTGTTATTAATGGGCTGATCTACCCATCTGGGAGGGGCAGATGAGGTGGAGAGTAGTTGCTCAATTCCTTCTGCTTGAAGGACAGCATCTAGTCTCAGTCTCAGGTGTCCTAGAGGCAAAGTGTGTACACCCAGCTTCCGGAAACCCTGCCCCCTCCACTCACCTCCTTCTGGCCCATGTGCAGGGGTTTTTGTTGGTTTTTTTTAGAGACAGGGTCTCGTTATATTGCCCAGCCTGGAGTACAGTGGCTATTCACAGGCACGGTCCTAGCACACTACAGCCTTGAACTCCTGGGCTCAAGCAATCCTGTTGCCTCAGCCTCCCCAGTAGCTGGGACTATAGGGGTTCACCACTGCACCCAGTTCCATGTACAGTTTTGACAGCACATGTTATTCTAATCTATTTAAAAGACCCTAAAACACAGACACTCTTGTGGCATTAGCATGGTACAACCCTAAGGGGCCAGTGGTGGACTATTAATCCAAGCCTAGCAAAACTGGCCAGAGAAAGAAGTTTCAATCTCATTCTCATCTCTGTGTTCTTACCCACTGCCCTATACAACATTCTGCACCAAGGAACTATGCAATGCCTCTTAGAGAAGGCCCTGTGGACCACAGCTCAAACTTTACTGAGCACATGAGTCACCCAAGGATCTTATCAAATGCAGATTCTGATTCAGACGGTCTGGGGCGGGGCCCAAGAATCTGCATTTCTAACAAGTCCCCAGGTGATGCCGATGCTGCGTGTCCACAGGCCACAATCTGAGGAGCAAGGTTCCGCTAGACCTTCACCTCCCAGAAGAATGTGCATTTTAAATGAGCACTTCAGGAAGGTGCCCTTTAAAACACTTGGCTCAAATAAATGAACCTCAAATGGTGAAACTGCAGGTAAGGTAGCTTGTTGGGTGGGGGAGCCATTCCAGAGGCAACCAGGACCATCTGCCATCACACCCCTCAAATCAAGCCCTTTGGTAAGCAGACGTGAGGAGCCCAGCTGTTTGGAGGTGAGGAAGGCCAAGTCCGAGAAGTATATGGGGGCCCAGCACAGACGAGGCCAGGATGCTAGCTCTGGGCCTCCCACCCCTCACTGCTGTCCTCCAGCACTGGAGGCAGAGCTTCCTGGTTCACATCAGTCGCTTCTGTGTGCCACCTTCCCAGCTCACGGGGTACACTCACCCTCTACCACGAGACACTCTGCCTTCCTGCCCTCCCCAGACCTGGCAGCCAGAACCAAGCCTTGCTATTCCCCCAGGCAAGGGACCCCTTCCCAGCTCCTCCTTGGCAGAGTGACATCTAGTGCCCCCACCCCTGTGGGTGCTGACCGCAGTGCGCCTACCCCTGCACCACGAACCAAGCACTAACTCCAAGCCAGCTCTCCCCATCGTGGGCTGACTCATCATCACCATGCAACTGGCCCCAGCTAGGTTCTTCAAGTCCGCCCCACCCCACACCCCACAACCTAATTCTTCCCTGTGTGAGGGTCTGACTCCACCCCAACACACACACACAAACACACACACACACACATACACACACACTCCTATGTCTCTCTAGCTTATTTCAAAATCCAAATTAGGGTTGGGGCACTTGCCAAGGGGCTGGAAGGCTAGGTCAATGCCAGCTCTGGTCTGAGAGGGCAAAGGACATAGAAAAAGAAGGCTCTGCTTTCTGAATTACTAGGGAGGATGGGGGCGTATTACTACCGAGGAAAGGCTAATTTCCTCCCAGTGGACCGCTGACAGCACTAGGGCTGGGGCTGGGGTCGCAGTGGGGCGGCGGCTGGCATCGGATCTCCGCTCACAGCACCGAGGCAGCCTCTCTAGGTGCCCGCTCCGGGAAAGCCAGGCAGAGTGTCCGCCGGCTGGCGCCGCCACTGCCTTGGAACACGCGGGCTCTGCTGGAGTCCTGGGCTGACCTACGGTGGAGATGAGGGGCAGTGCTCCCGGGTGCGAGCTCCTGGGGGCAGCCAGCACCGCTCGTAGCGGACCAGTTCCAGGGCCAGGAAGGCGAAGCGCTAGCCGCGTAAGGCTCCTGGCTCCTCGAGGGGCGCGTCTTCCCATAGCTGGACCGAATTTGGGAGGATGTGTAAGTCCCCTGGGGTCTCCCGCGGGCACAGGGACGTGATGAGGGGAGGGGAGAACTACGTGCCTTTACTTCCCTTCAGCGCCTCTGCCCAGCCCGCAGTAGAGGTGCGCCCCACCCCATCCCCACTGTCCAAATGAGGACCCAGCGCTCAGAAGGGGAGGGGATTGGATCCCAACGCGCTCCACTCCCGAAAATCTCTCCACCCCAGGCCTGGACCCTCTCCGTAGCTCCGAGAGCAAAGCCCCCGAATGTTCGCGGTCCCAGGACCGGGCATGGGGAATGGGGTGCCTGTCCTCCCAAGGCCAACGCGAATGGAATTCGAGTTCCCGGGAATCGAAGTTGCCGAGCGTCGGGGAGCTCGGAGCAGGGCGCGGGGCTAGGGCCAGGGGCCTGGGACCGAAGGATGCCGCAAGCGCCCGCCGCGGGCGATGGCCGCGCTGGGAACAAGTGGTTCGGCAGCCGCGGTCACCACCAACTTTCCCGCCGCGCAGCGGGCGAACGGCGAGGGGAAGGAGAGGGAAGCGAGGAGGGAAGAGGCGGTGCGTGGCTCCGGGTACCGTGTGCGTGTGTGCAGCGGCGCCGCGCCTCGCCTCGGGCTCTGCTCTCCGCCGGATCGGCCCCCGCGGGCCGCCTGCTCTGGCCCTGGCCACCGCCGCGTCTCCCCGCCGGCGCGAAGGCTCATCCGCGGCTTGCCGGCTGCTCCTGGGTCTCCGCGGGCCGCTCGCCGCTCGCAACTTCAGGCGCGCCGGGGGCTCGGACTGGACGCGCCCCAAACGTCCAGAGGCTCTGCCACCCCGCATGCCATGCTCGGGCCGGACTGCCCAGCCCCGCCCGGCTCAGCGTCCGGCCGCCGTCGGACGCGTCCTCTGCCCAAGCGTCGCGCCTGCAGCCCGCGTCTCTCTCTACCGAGCCGCCGCCGCCGCTCAAGTCCGCGATCAACTTTCCCTTGTTTCCCCCGCCCCGCTCGGCCCCCGCCGTCCAGACCCCGCCTCCCGCCGCTCCCTCCCTCACCTCCCGCCTCGCCCGGCCCCCGCCCGCCCGCCCGCGCTCGGCGCTCCCCCACCCCTCCGGCCGCCAGGACCCCCGAGCTCCCGCCCGGCCCCGCCTGGACCCCCGGGAGCGGCGCCGAGCTCCGCCGGGCGCTCAGGGCATGAATATTTCAGTGCTGGCGAACCTGCCCTCTGCCGATGTCATGGCACCGGCTGCTGTGGCAACTCCACGAATCCCCCAAAGGGGCAGTGAGGAAGCCTGCGGAAGAGGCCCCAGGTGCGAGACAGAGCAGTGCCCCGCCAGGCCGCCAGCCGTCCCGCAGAGGGGCGCGCAGCGGGATGGGGGCCCCCAGCCTCGCGTCCGCCCCGCGCCTCCGGCAGAGCGAGGTAACGCTCCCGGGAAGCCCGGGCGGGCGAGCGGGCGCTCGGCCTAGGTGAGCCCGCGCCATCTGTTGGCTTTAAGCGCCCCCTCTCTGCTCCCAGAGTCGCTGAGCAGTCCCTCTAGTCCTTGGGGCCACTTGGCCGACGCTTCTCTCCAACCAGCTGCCTTTGCCCACCCGACTCGTGCGCTCCCACCTGCGCCTCCTCCCTCACTCAAGCTCAGGATGCCTCCAAGTGCTTAGAAATGGAGGGCCCCGGGTTGGAGGAGACCCGTGAGGTCACCTAGGCGCCCTCGCCCCTGCAGTAGCCCCGTCTGCAGTGCCGGAGTCATGGTCTCCCGGCTCCTTTTTGCACACCTATAGGGACAGCGACTTTATGGCTTTTTGAGACAGCTGGATCAAGGAAGGGTCCATATGCAGGTAATGGAAGAGGTTTATCCCCTACCTTTGATATTTACTTCCCCGGGGCTAAACATGATTTTTTAAAACTATTTCTCACATGACAGGATTTCTGGAGCTGTCACTGTTCCAGTCAGTACATTGACAGTACCTGCCTGGAGTCAGGCTCTGGGCTGAGACTTTCTGGGCCTCAACTCATTCTATCTTCAATAAAGTCTTTCTGGTGGGTCCTGCCATTATCCCAGTTTTACAGTGAGAAACAGGCTTTAGGAGGTTGGGGACTTGCCCCTGTGGTGGAGTCTGGTATTGAACCCAGAAATCTATCTGGTTCCAAAGTTTCAGTTCCTTACCATTCGCTCATTCATTATTCATTCATTCATTCACAGTCACTGCTATGTGCTAGTTAACTGAAACAGGTTCTAGGAATAGGATGGAGAACAAAACAGGCTTGGTCTTTGTGTCCCATGAAGCTCCTCTAGTAGGGGAACCAGACATTCATCAATGAAACACATAAGCAGGTAAAATTATAGCCAGAATCAGTGCTAGGAAGAAGAGTGCTTTAATGGCGCCTGGCCTAGGGGATCAGGGAAGACCTCCCGGAGGAGGTGACTGAGCTGAAGGATGAGCAAGGGAGAGAGAGTGGAGTTTTAGGCAGGAGAAACAGCATGTGCAAAGGCCCCAGGTGCCCACTACAGGCAACGGCTGGGCCAGGAACAATGGTTTGGTGACCGCAGTCGCAATCAACTTGTGCAAAGGTGGGAAGGAGCTGGCATATGTCAGGAAGTCCAGAAAGGGTGGGGAGAGCTCCGTGCCTCCAGCGAACGAGGAAATGCTCCTGGGAAGCTTGGGAGGGTGAGTGAGCCTGCACCATCTGTTGGCTTTAAGCACCCCCTCCCTGATCTGAGTCAGGAGTGGTCCCTCTAGTCCTTGGCAGTGACTGTAAAGCCACAGTGGAGTGGGGGCCAGACTGTGCAGGTGTGTTGGCCTTAATCAGGAGTTGATCTTTATCCTAAGACTGAAAGCTTCAGAGGCTGGGCATGGTGGCTGACGCCTATAATGGCAGCATTTTGGGAGGCTGAGGCAGTAGGATCACTAAGACTCTATCTAAAAAAAAAAAAAAAAAAAAAAAAAAAAAGAGAGAGAATTGATTGAGAGGCAACAGTTGATGAGAAGAGACTGCTTCATTTAAAAGTATTTATTTGTCAAATACTATGTGCCAAGAAATTTTCTAGACCAGGGGTGAGCACACCACTACCCAGAGGTCAAATCTGCCTCATCACATGTTTTTGTAAAGAAAGTTTTAGTGGCACACAGACATGGCCTATTCAGTTGTGTCTCCTTTCACACTACAACTATAGACATAAGGAATTTCAACAGGGACCGCATGGCCTGCAAAAACAAAAAATATTTACAGCCTGACCCTTTACAGAAAACGTTAGTTAACCCCTGTGAATGTAGACACTTCGGATATGTCGATGAACAACACACACACACACAAGCACACACACATAGGCACACACACACGCACACACACACGCATGCTTGCGCCAAACAAATCCTTGCCCTGGTGAAGCTTACATGTCCTCAGGCTGCTGTAGTGTCTAGGTGATTGGTGACAGGGGCCTGGAATGAGGGGGTGGGTAGAAGTGCAGAGAAGTGACTTTCAGGAGGTAAAAATCTACAGGGCCAGGACAGGGAGTGGTTATACGTGAGATAGAGCAAAGGGTCAAGGAGACTCCTGGGTTTCTGGCTTGTGGTGGTAGATGGACAGCGTGCTGTTTCCTGTGATGGGACCCTCTGAGGAGGCCACTATGGAGACCTGAGCAAGAGCTCCCTTGGGACGTGTTGTGTGAGAGGCCTGTGCAGTCACAGAACAGAGATGTCAAGTAGGCTCTTGGACAAATGAACTGGAGTTGTGGTCCTACATGCCTTAGGTGGTCATGCTTTTAGACAGGGTGATGGAGCCAGGAGTCCGGAGAGCGGAATCTGAGTTCTAGATCACCCTCTAGCTGAATGGTGGCAGGCTGGACACAGGACCTCTCTCGGCCTCGTGTTCCCCATTCGTAAAATGAAAGCATGAGAAGAGGTGTTCTTCAAGATTCTCCACCCCTCAAACCTTCTGTTACACTCTGTGCCGAGCACCATGCTGGGAACTGGGGTGTCAGTTGGGATGCAGCCAGCCCACAGAACCACCGTGAGTGTGTAACAGGGAATGGAAGAGCTGAGAATTCTAACTGGATGGTGAGGCAACCCAGAGTGCAGCAACAGCAGAACGTGTGCGGCCCCTAGACTGGAGGGATAGGGGAGGAAGCAGAGTGACCAGGATCAGGACATGCAGTGGAAGGTGAGACCACAGTGGGCCTGTGTGGTGTGGGCTCGAGTCACAGAAACACAGCTACTGCCAGAGACGGTGGAGTGTGAAGACACATCCCGGCTTCTTTCCCCAGCCCTCTCGTCTCCCACGTGAAGCCAGCGGACCTGGGAGTTTGCGGGGTCAGCCTGCTGTGATGCAGAGCAGCACCACAGAGGGGAGGAGAGAATGGCCCTGAGGGGAACAGGCCAGGACCGCACACCAGGGACACAGATGTGAGTGACATCCACCCTGTCTTCAAGGCACTCCCAGTGGGAGAGAGGGCCAGATGAATCAGTTACAACCTAGCAAGGTAAGTGTGGCAAAGTGGACAAGTGGCCCAAAGGAGAGTGGGGTGATTCATTGTCATGAGATCTTGAGTCCAGAAAGGCTGCCTGGACAAGGGGACATCAGAGCTGGCTGCAGTGAGCCGAGATTGACCAGGAGGTCCACAGGCAGCAGAAGCAGAAGGGCGCTCCAGGTGGAGGAGCAGCATGTGCGGAAGCCTGGAGGGGTGCACAGGGACTCTCCCCAGGCAGCCGTGGGAGCTACTGGATCCTGGAGGTGAACAGCAGTCTTGCTCTTCTGCACATGAACCAGCCAAAGGCAGGAGATGGCATTTGCAGGAGGCTCAGAGCTGGGGAGAAGAACCCAGCCTCTATCCTCTGAACCAGCATCTCAGAAATTCTAATCTCTTCATTCCAGGAGATGAATCACCTAAGTTTTCACCTTTCTGCCTTTCTGGGATTTCCATTCCTGAAACCGTATCAGGGCTGTTTCAACAACAGCTCTCGAAGTTCTCCCTAGAGCCCTTTCCTCAGGAAACATTCGCCTCCTCTCCAAGCCCCTGGGGCATCAAGGAAAGTACACCAGTGTGATAAAGAAGCACCCCTTGCCACCTCATGTGGTCCTGGACAAGTTGCTGAACCACTCTGTGCCTTGTTTCCATTTCTGAAAATGAGAGAATGGTGCCTGCCCAGCCTCCCTCCTGGGGTGGATATGAAAGCACTTGGACAGCCACGAAGAGCCACAGAGATGCCAACTTCCCAGGACCCAGCATCATCCAAACCCCACTCCTACTGGGGGACCCCCACTGTATGAAGTAAGGGGTAGGACCAGGCCCTGCTTTAATTGCAAAAGCTAAAAAGAAAGGTCCTCCTTTGTCCTGCCTTCTGCCTGCAGGGCACGGTGCATGATCTAGGCAAGCCAGTCATAAGTTCCACTCTCAACTTTGAACCTTGAGAAGGACCATAACATTTATAAACAGTCAAGAATCTTTTTGAAGCTATGCAAAGCACCTAGCCCTGACTCCAGGACTCCTGAAGCCTGACCTGGGCTGTATTTTCAGCTGCATCCTTGGCCACCAGCCTCCTTTTGTTCCTATTTGTTGTCTGGGCCTGTTCTCCAGTCTTCTGGTTGAATCTGCCCCTGTTAACTAACTAGTGAGTTCAATTTTTGCATCAGTTAGCCAGAGTTCATTTCTGTTGCTAACAACCGTGAGAACCCTGCCTGGTCCAGACCATCTGATGATTCCTCTGGTGATTGTAGTAGGGAGTGTAGAGCAGTGTAGAGTCAGCATTGTTAGAGTAATGCTACCTCCCCTTTCCCAAAATTAGAAGGAAAAGAGAAAGAAAAAAAATGATACACAGTTCCTTCCATATCCAGGGCATCTTGCCCAGGGATCTCCAGAAGCAGCCACATCTGTACAGTGGCTTCAAGATCATGTTTAGTCCAGAGCACACTTGATTTTAAGATTCTCGAAGGCAGGGACTGTGTGTTTGTTCATTTACCTAACACATGTTCCTGAAGGGCCCACAGTGTGCCAGCCTGTGGGCTGGGTGCCGAGGACACAAAGAGCAAATGACATCATTTTGGTCCTCAGAGAAGCTACAGTCCAGTTGGAGAGATAGAGACAGGAACAGTTGGGAAGTAGTAGGATGATGCCATCCTTCAGGCTGGGACTAGGTTCAGCATTGACAGAGGGAACCCCAAGCAGGGTGCAATCCACTCTAACCAAGGAGATTAGGGAAGACCCCGAACTGGAGAGACCACTTAAATAGAGCCTTGAAAGACAAGGGTACATGGCAAGGTAAGACCAGCAAGGACATCTGAGGAAGCAGGGACTGTGTGTGCAAGGTCACAGGGGCAGCACACAGTTTAGAGACTTCAAGTAGTGTGGCAATAGGGCTGGACCAAGCAAGGAGTGTGCTGTGCAGAGGCAGCAAGGGCTAGACCATGAAGGGCTGGGGGCCCCACCGGGAGCCCAGGTTTTTTTCAGCAAGCAATGCTGGAGGTGGAGGAGCTAGGTTTGGAGGTGCAGATACACAGTAGCAAGCATGACCAGCTACAGGAGGAAGGGGGGACAGTGCATTGTCCCAGGGTGACCTGGGCTGACATCTTGGAAGAAGGGACGTCTCCCCTTCAATGTCTTTGCATCCCCACACACCAAATAACCAGCTGGCTTACTGGCACTCTCAGAGAATGAGGATGCAAAAAAGGGAGGGAATCCAAATCTGTTGTTTTAACATGCCAAACCCTGGAACCACCTGGAATTGGACTCCATTCCACCTTGGCTTTCCAGCCTCCACAGGGGTTCTTTCTGCCCCTGCTGCCTTGCCCCTGGGGAATGCAAGAGAGGCAGGGTGGTGCAACACAAAGCTCGCTCCACCAGGCTGCGGTTCACATGGGTCTTAGTCTCCTGGTCCGAGCGTCAGGTTCCTCAACTATAAATGGGCATGATAACCCCCAGGTGCTGAAACACCTCTCAAGGCTGCCATTCAGATCAAAAGAGAAAAACACACATTAAAGTGCTTTACATACTGTAAAAACAGAGCAGCCCTCACAGACGAGTCTTTCCTCCCCATGAGGGTCGATGATTATTTTTAAAGCACACAAACGCCTCTCCTGTGGGCTCCTCCATAGCAGCTTCCCCATCCCTTCCCGCTCCCCCTTTCATGCCCCCACCCCACAGCTGATAAAGAGCTGTTTGTTGCTTCCTGCCGTCATCATCCCCAGCCTATGGGCCCTCTCCCGAGGCAGCGCCTGCCACCATAAACCAGACATGTGTGCTCCCGAGTTTAGTTTGTGAGCCCTCGGAGCCTGGCACAGCTGTGGCGGCCCGGCTTAGCTTGTGGAGGAGCAGGCTGGAAGGCTGACAATGTGGGCTGGGGCCACCCCTCTGCAGCGTGGAGGCCCCCAGGAAGGCCCCGGGGGCATGAGGTTCCCTGGGCCCAGCCTTGGAAGCTCACCCCTCCCTTTTGTGGCCGAAGAAAAGAGGGTCCTTCCCTCACATTCCTGCCCCGCTCGCCACTCCCCTCGCCTATCATTTATTTATAAGGTGTTCAGAGCAAAATGAATGACAAAAAGTTAGAAGCTAATTAAAGCTGGCACAGATTGGCACATGGGGGCATGAATTATGCATTGGTGCAGAATGGCACTTGTAGGAAGTGGGCATGAACCCCAGCTCTGCCTCGGCCCCCGCCCTGCATCTCCAAGGCACCCTCCGTCCAGGGCCCTCTGCCTCTCTCTGGGGCAGCTGGCACCTTGTCAGCCACCACCCCTCAGTGGGCAATTCCACTCTGCACACCCCAGCACATCCTGGCTGTGAGAAGATCAATACCATAACCACAGGCTGGACTTGTCCCACAGAAGTGGTCTCTGGTTCTCCAAGCACTTGCCTGTTGCCGCCTCTGCATTCATGAGAAAGGGCAAGCTTCCACAAATATGAGGGCAAGTGGAGAAGGCCTGAGACCCAGCCGGCTGATCGCGACAAAGGCGCATCAGAGCTGGAAGACACTGTTCAAGACCCTGCAGTCCAAACCCCACAGTGTGCTCACACATAGAGGACCTAAGTGAGGCCCAGAGGGGGACAGGTTCTATGCAAAGACACACAGCAAAAATAATAATAGCTATAACAACTATAATAAGGGTAAGATTTATTTAAAGCTCATCTTGTGCTAGCTGCTGTTCCAAGTCTTTGTATGGATGGTCTCATTCAATCCTCACATGAAGAAGACACTATAGTTATCCAAACTGACAGGTGAGAAAACTGAGGCAGCACAGAACTGTTATAGCAGTGTGCCCAAAGTCACAGAGCTAATGAGAGGCAAAGTCTGAATCCAATGAAATCCAAAGAGCCTGACTCTGAGCCCTTTCTCCTGTGGGCAAAGACAGTGGTTCTCACCCTGGCTACACTTCAGAAACTCCTGGGAGATGAGGGGGGCACAAAAATAGTATCAGTGATTCCGATCTTTTTGGTCTTGTTTAACATCTGAACGTGGCATCTGAAAGCTCCTCAGATGATTCTAATGTGCAGAAAAAAAAACATTGGTAGGGGGAGGGTTGTGGATTTTAACCCCAAAAGTCATGGACGTGAGTTCTTGCTCTGTCTGCCACTACTGACTTAGTGACTTTGAGCCTAGGGCTCAACCTCTGTGGGTCTCAGTTTCCTCCGCTGTATAATGGGGTTTGTGATAACATGGCTCTGGAGTCGGACTGTTGGGATTTGGTTTGAACCCTGGCTCAGCCTCCTGGGCAGATTACCTAACTTTTGTTTGCCTCAGTTTGCTCATCGGTAAAATGGCGACAATACTAGCAGAGCTGTCGTGAGGACTGAGTGACGTGGTGACTATGAAGTGGCACCCGGCATAGTAGGTGCTCATGAAAATGGGAGACTTGGGATTGAGGAACCTTGCCTCTCATGTCCCACAGGGCTGTGGCCAAGATCAAAGGAGGCCACATATAACAGAATGACTGCGTGCACAGCAGGACACAGTGAGAGGCTGTCAATCAGAAGAGACTGGGTCTCCTGGCTGCCTGTCTCTGACTTTCTCTTTCTTTACATATGGGAGATATGAACACATCATCACCATGAACATTTCAGACCACGTAGACAAACCACAGTTCTCAATTTGGTGTATTTCCTTCCAAGGAATGTTCTTTGTGCATATGGAAATGTATAGTTTTTGGCTGGGGGCAGGGGTAGGAGAGAAAGATATCTATCATGACACACTTCTGTACTTTTGAATTTTGAACCATATGAATGGCTCAAATATAAAAATAAATACAAAAGGGTATGCTTCAGGCAGAAGGAAAGTGGTCCCAGATGGAAGCTTGGATATTCAGAAAGGAAACAAGAGCAATAGAAAGGGAAATACGGGTAAATACAAATGAATCTTGGCTGTTTAAAACAATAAAACTAATGTTGAAAATATATAGGGAGAATTAAAATATGCGATCCAATGGCACATAAGCAGGAAGGGGGTAAATGGAGTTAGAATGCTCTAAGGTCCTCGCATTGTCCAATAAGTGAGTAGAAATGGGAGTGTCTGGTAAACATGAATAAATCAAGGATGTCTGCTCCACCTCCAGGCTAACCCTAGAAGAGTGGTGATTGGACGTATCACTAACCAGCCAGTTGAGGGAAAATGGAATAATGAAGTGTGTGTGTGTGTTTAAAATTTTAAGAATTTTTTGTTTTTACAAATACAGCCATACTGCACATACTGTCCTATAACTTTTTTTTTTCTTAAGATGTGTCCTGTAGCTCTTTCCACAATGGTCCCCAGAGGGTCTGCCTCCTTTTTGTCTGCCAGTGTGTATCCCATGGAATGATGGCAACAACAGAGCATTAAACCGAGTGTTGAGCTCTTCCAAACACAGGGCTCTATGTGACAGCGCAGGTCACACATCCACGGAGCCCGCCCTGACTGCAGATGATGGTGCAGGGAGAAGGCAATTCCCATTCTCCTTGTAATGCCCCCAGAAAAGTGTCTTTTTTTTTTTTAATGTCCAGAGATCACTTTCTTCTTTTATTGGGAAGCAGACCCAGAGTTAGGGTCTCCACAACCTATAGTCAGGGACAGTAAGCAAGATCTGTTCTCTTTTGTTCTGAACCCCCACACCCCACCCCGACCCATCAGTCTCACACAAGAAAACCTAATGTCCACCAAAAAGAGGGGCAGATTTTGATCATCTGGCCCAGTCCTCCATCCCTGGGCCCTACTGCTGTCAAACTACCCCACAAAAGAACTTGCTCTCATTCTGGTGACAGTCTTCAGAGGACAGGATGCCCATTTGGTGTGGTCTACAAGTCACTTTCTGCCAGATGCAAACTTTCTTCAGGTGACCTCTTTGAATCACATGGTAAGAAAGTTATTCCCCTGTCAGTTCTGTTCTAGCCTATACAAACATGCAAAGGAGAAAGTCTCAATTTGTGCTACTATGTCTTTTAACACTTGATAATCCCCCTTCCTTGAACCAGAAGGAATCAGGCCTTCTGCTCTGCCTCTGGCAGGCAATTATGGCTGTATTTAATAATACTGTTTTGCTATCATTGTATTTATTTTAATAGTTATCTTGTATTTATTGCAAGTAGCATTGTTTTTATTTTTAAAAAAAATCTGGGAGGCCAAGACAGGCTGATCACGAGGTCAGGAGATCAAGACCATCCTGGCTAACACGGTGAAACCCCATCTCTACTAAAAATACAAAAAAAAAAAAAAAAATTAGCCGGGCGTGGTGGCAGGCACCTGTAGTCCCAGCTACTCGAGAGGCAGAGGGGGGAGAATGGTGTGAACCCAGGAGGCAGAGCTTGCAGTGAGCCGAGATCTCACCAATGCACTCCAGCTTGGGTGACAGAGTGAGACTTTGTCAAAAAAAAAAAAAAAAAAAAATGATGGTGATAAAAAGTCTTTTAAAATAAACGTATGAGTTTAAAAGTGAGGGATTAAAATTTAAATTGGGTCAATAACAGTATAGTTGTCACATGAATAGGCCAAAATTGGTAAATGTGGTAAGCGAATGATTGAAACCGGGAGGTCTTGGCCTGAAAAATTAAGTCAAATCATCTCTGTATCACTCACATTCAAAAGCCTTCCAAACCCTACAACACCATTCCTGCAAATCAGGCCACCATACCTTTCCAGGTTCAACCCAACCTCTCTTCTCTAGAAAAACCTCTATCTCAGCTGACAAAATACACAGATACATAGAAGGGTGTTTAGTGCAGTGCTCTTTATAATAGGGGTCAAAAAGGGGAAGAAATCTACTTGTCCCTCAAACTGGTTAAACATACCATGCTTTGATCTGTCTGTTCCATGGACCACTCTGCTCTTTGACCTCCCTTTCTCCTGGGCTGGGATTATACGTCGTCTCCCCCACCATTGCCCTCTGCCCACTCCTCCTCTCTGCTGAAAACTGTTCTTCAAATCCCATCAGCTCCCAGAAGCCTTTTCTGCCCACTTCCCAGACCCCCCAGGTCCTCGTCCTCCTCCGGCCCTCAGAACCCTCGCTGTCTGGATGACTCTCGCATCTGGGTATAGCATGGAATCTTGAATGATCTTTCCATAGTATGTCTGTCTTGTTTCCAATTAGATCATGAGCTCCCAGAAGGCAGGAACCAAAATGTGTCTGAAGATACACTGGACAGGGCTCAGAAAGTCAGGATTCAGCCCTGACTCTCCCACCATTTGCCTGCACGACCTTGAACAAGGCATCCCCTCCTCTGCCCCAAGCCTTGGTGTCCTCATCTAAACATGAAATGTGAGTTCAAGTTCCCAGGGTCCCGCTTGCTCTGAGCATGTAGGATCATTTCATACTGTTCTGTATCTTCCCATAGAATGATAAAAACTAAGATTTTTACATCTTAAGAGGGTTGCATCCATGATCTCATTTAACCCTCACAACAACTCTATGACAGTAGTGCTATTATTATCCCCATTTTCACTGATGAGAAAATTGAGGCACAGGGAGGCTGCATCCATAACATTAACCTAGGTTACACTGTGGTATAAACAAACCCTGAAGCCTCAGTGGCAATAAAAGTTTACTTCTTGCTCATATATAACACAATGCTTGTGGGGTGGCTTTCCTCCGAGAGTGGCTTGGGGGATCTAGGGTGCTTCCATCTTAGAGCTTTACCATGGAAACACAAGGCCCTTTGGCCACACACAGGTCACTGTGGCAGGGCAAGAAAGGGTAGAGGAATCCACAGTCTCTTACCTGCCTTGGCCTAGAGTGACACATGCCCACGTCACTCCTGTTCCCCCATTTCCCTGGCCAGAGCTAGTGAGTCACATGGCTCTAACCTAGCTTCCAGGAGCCTGTGCTATGTAGTGTTGAGCACTAAGAATCTGCAACATGGCAGCCACTTGACCGAGGCCACACAGGAAGGCGCAGAGGCAAGGTTTTGCACACAGACGGTGAGAACTGGGGCCTTCCACTTAACTGCTCTTCTATATTGTCTTCCAGGCAGTACCAGGTCCGTAGGGCATGGGTAACAGAGCTTGGCGGTGACTGGTAAGGCGTGGTGTGATGGATTGCCATTGTGAGGTGGGAAAGACTAAGAAGAGATAGCTGCCAGGCAGATGTGACATCAGGACAGGCAGCCACTGTCCATCGGAATAATCCTGACAGTTCCCGTCAGCTGAGTGCCTGCAATGAGCCAGGCATTTTTTTTTTCTTTTTGAGACGGAGTTTCTCTCCTGTTGCCCGGGCTGGAGTGCAATGGCTCGATCTTGGCTCACTGCAACCGCCTCTCGGGTTCAAGCGATTCTCCTGCCTTGGCCTCCCAAGTAGCTGGGATTACAGGCATGTGCCACTACGCCCAGCTAATTTTTGTATTTTTAGTGGAGACAGGTTTCTCCATGTTAGCCAGGCTGATCTCAAACTCCCGACCTCAGGTGATCCGCCCACCTCGGCCTCCCAAAGTGCTGGGATTACAGGTGTGAGCCACCGCACCCGGCCCTAATTTTTGTATTTTTAGTAGAGACAGAGTTCACCGTATTGGCCAGGCTGGTCTTGAACTCCTGATCTCGTGATCCGCCCGCCTCAGCCTCCCAAAGTGCTGGGATTACAGGTGTGAGCCACCATGCCCAGCCTGGGCCAGGCATTTTATAAATGTTCCATCTGATCCTCCCAGTACCCTGGAAATAAAATACATTTCTGCTCTACAGATGAGGAAAGTAGGCATCCAAGAGGCTTAGTAAACTGGCCAAGGTCAAGCAGCTGGATGATCTCAAGTCCTTCTGAGGTTTCTCACCCAGGGCTCTGCAGAGGGCATGACCAGGGAGGAAGGAGTTGATGTGTGAGTTCCCATCCGGGCCCTGTCAGCCCTCTGCTTCCACAGCCACAGCCAGGCATAGGCGGCCAGGGTGAGAGGGGAGCTGTTGTCTAGGGGCATCCTGAAAACGCTGGTGAGAGACCCACTGCCCTGGCCCCACCCAACCCAGCCACAGGAAAATCCCCTGCAGGCTCCCATTCCCTGGAGGACTCCAGAACTGCAGTGCGGGGCGCCACCTGCAGGCCGAGTGCTGCATGACACCTCTCACCCTCCCAGCTCTGGGTCACCTCCCCAAGCCCTACTTTGGAGGGAAGGCTAAAGAGCAGCTCCTAGAAAAAAAGCAGCAGGTTGGTGGTCTCCAGCAAGGCCTGTTCTTTACCATCTGCTCCTCCCCGCTGCTCCCCTATCCTCAGCCATCCAGGGATTCTCCTTAGCCTTGTTTCTATCACAAATATTAGCGGATGGCCGGGTGCAGTGGCTCATGCCTGTAGTCCCAGCACTTTGGGAGGCCAAGGCAGGAGGATCACTTGACCCAGGAGGTCAAGGCTGCAGTAAGCCATGTTTGTGTCGCTGCACTTCAGTCTGGGCAACAGAGTGAGATCCTGTCTCTAAAACAAAAATGAAAAACAAATACGACTTGAAGATCTCCTACGGGCCAGGTACTTTTATGGGCTCATTTTGGAACTGGAAGTCTGGACTCTTGGTTTCAGTCTCTGCCCAGCCACTAGCTGGCTGTGTGACTCTGGGAAAATCACTGCCCATCTCTGGGCCTCGGCTGCCTTCCTTATAAAATGCAGGTTACAACTAGAGGCAACATTGTGCGGCCTGGAGTCAGGTAGGCTTGAATTTGAATCCCACCTGTGCCATTTCCTTGCTGTGTGACCCTTTGGGCAACTTAATTAACTTTTGTGTGCCCCAGTTAATTCATCTGTAAAATGGGTTGATGGTGCCTATCCAAAGAGTCTTTTTTTTTTTTTTTTTGAGACAGCATCTAACTCTGTCACCTAGACTGGAGTCCAGTGGCATAATCTCAGCTCACTGCAACCTCCGCCTCACAGGCTCAAGTGATTCTCCTGCCTCAGCCTCCCGAGTAGCTGGGATTACAGGCGTGCGCCACCACTGCCTGGCTAATTTTTGTATTTTTAGTAGAGACAGGGTTTCACCACTTTGGCCAGGCTGGTCTTGAACTCCTGACCTCAAATGATTCATTCACCTCAGCCTCCCAAAATGTTGGGATTACAGGCATAAGCCACCGCACCTGGCCCCAAAGAGTCTTATTATCAGATTAAATTATTGCTTACATATGATACAGTATATGCAATAATGCACGCGAAGTACCCAGCTCAGAGTCTTGCTCCCTTTCCTCAACTCCTGCACGTTTTGAAACTTAGGGTTCAGTTCCCAGGTCCTTCCTACGCTTCTCCCTAGGAAGGGTGGAGATCAGCCTCCTGATGCTGCCACTCTGATGCCGGACCCTGCCTATTCAGGGAATGCCAGGAGCCCTGGTTCCTGGAACAGGGCTCCTAACCCAGGCCCAGTCAGTGTATAGAGAGGGCCCTCTATCACCTCCTAGAGTCACCCCCAACTTTATGGTGAGGACTTAACTTCTTTGCTGATTCATTGCTCTTATGATGAATGAGATCCCTCTGCTAGAGTTGCACAGTTACAACCACAGCCGCTGTTCATGGCTGCCCTGATGTTGAAATTCTCAGTAACTAAAAACAGGCGCACTGGGATACAGCCCCATACCAGGTAGGGTGAGAGGAAGGGCTAGCAGGCAGAATCCTCGTAGCTTTAGAAGGTCTCAAGAAGACCTGTAACTCCAGCTGAGACAGAGGCCCAGCTCCTCTGGAGGGCAAAGCTTAGACACGTCTCCTGATGCATCCAAATTGGGATGGGGTGGCTCTAGCTCTTAATGTTTGCAGGCCTTGTGTTTATTCTCTCTGAGCCTCAGTTTCCTCATCTGTAATATGTGGGGATAATCCCTGGCCTGATTACTTTCTCTGGTTGTGAGATAAAGAAAAATCTGAAAGTCTTCTATAGACTGTCCAGTCCTGTTGAGATGTAGTTCCACCCATAGCACACTGAATTCCTTTACTTATTTTTTTGAGCACACAGCTGGGCAAGGGGGTAGTTGGCTGGGGTTGTAATGGTGAGTACAATTGGCATCTTTCTTCCCCTCAAACATCTTGAGGGACAAAGGAGAAAAGAAGTATCTGGCACCTTCCCAAGGAGCACTACAGCCTCCTTCTCCTTCCCTGCCTCCATTTCCTTCCAGGAAGGACTTCCTAGGTGCCTCACATTGTGCCCAGCACATCACACACATATGTCACATCATTTGATCTTTCAGCCAACTGAGGCAGGTGCCATCACCCCCATTTTAGAGATGAGAAAACTGAGGCTCAGGAAATGTAACTTTAAGTGCAGGAAGCTGGATTCAAATCCAGATTTTTCTGGGCTCTCCAGTGAGAGTTAACCTCTGCACTATACAGGGAACAGATAATAAACAATTACTGAGGGCTTGTTAGGCGTCAAAGGACAGTGCCAGACACTTTCTGGACTTCATTTTAGTGAATCCCAACACCAATCATGCCAGTTAGGTATATTAACCCAGTTTTACAGATGAGGAAACTGAGTCTCCAAGAGAATAAGGGAAGCCTCTCATTGCCATGCTGGTTGACGTCTTGGGAGTTGGACAGATTACAGTAATCAGCTAATGGCTGAGCAGTGCTCTGAAAATGAAAAGCCCTTATTGAAAGTGCTAAGCATGATGATTAAGTTGGAAGGTGGAATTAGCTGCACAGTGGGAGCAGGCTGCAGCCAACAGGAGAGGATTAGTGACTACTTGCCTGATTCTGTGGAAGGCAGGTTAGGAGCGAAAAAAAACTGAGAAAGGTTTTCAGATCCTGGTGGTGCTCACATCCGAGAGGATGAGATAGTCTGTGGACCTGCAAGGCAGTGATCACACCCCAGTGTTAAAGGGATCAGACAGCATCCATGGAAAGCAAAGTGGACTCCCAGCTCCCTTCGCCTTTTCTCCATCCATCCATCCATCCATCCATCCACCCATCCATCCATCCACCCATCCATCCATCCATCCATCCATTCATCCATTCATCCACCCATCCCTCCATCCATCCATCCAACAATTCCTCACCAAGGACCTAGTAGGCCTCACGCAAGCTCTCATGAGGCTCCCAACCCAGTGGAGGGAGATACACATTTAACAATAATCACATACCAAAGAATTATCGTTCATTTTTTAGATTTAATAACAGGAGCTTTGCTCTTTTGATTTTATTTTTTAAGACTTAACTTTTTTAGCGTAGTTTTAAGTTCACAGGAAAATTGAGAAGAAGGTACAGAGACTGCCTCCATGTTGTGCACAGCCTGCCACAGTATCAACATCCCCCAGCAGAGCAGAGCATTTGATACAGTAGTGAGCCTGCATTGACACATCATCATCACCCCAAGTCCATAGCTCACATTAGGGTTCACTCTTGGTGTTGTACATTCTGTGGGTTTGGATAAATGTATAATGACATGTATTTGTGGTTATGTTTTATACAAGAGCCCTTATTTTTAGCAATAGCTACCAAAACATTTACAAAAGTGTGGCCTCAAATTAATACTAGGAGGCAGGAGTGAGTAGGGGTAGAGATAAAACAAGATTGACCTCGAGTTGATCATTGTTGAAGCTGGGTGATAGGTATATGGAGTCTGTGATACTGTTCTGTTTTGGGTTTTTCTGGTAAATGTTGGAAACTTTTCATAATAAAGTTTTGTTTAAAAAAACAAATTTTGATAAATAATTAGCACTTATAATAAGTGCCACAAAGGAAGAATGAATGGCATGATGAGAGATTATTGTAGAGGGACCCACTTTAGACTTGGGGGTGGGAGTGGGGGGTTGGTTTGGGACAGGGTGAAGCACTGGGGCTTCCTTAAGCCTAGTGATTGCCAAAGTAACCCTTTCTGTCTCCTTCCTCCCAGAAGGGCAGGCTGGCAGTGTCCTGGGGAGAGACCCCTACCTTTTGAGCATCACTAGCAACCTACTGGGAGGCCAGGGTCCTGGAGAAGTCAAGATCAGCCCCAAAGTCCTTCATCAATTGTGATGGAGGGAACAGAGGGAAGTCCCAATTGCAACCTGCGCCCATTGCTGTGCATGCCCATGTGTGTGTGTACATTATTTACCTACTATGAGCACGGCCTCACTAGAACAACCTCAGGGGAGGGGAGCAGGACTCCCCACTTTACAGATGAGAAAAATGAGGCTCTGAGAGGTAAAAAAGGACTCGCTCAAAGTCAGCAGCAGAGCCAAAGACCAAGGTTTGTCATCTTGTTAGTGTCTCCCAACCGCCCCCCAACCTGTTAACACAGCCATCATTCCTACATCACAGGGAGAAAAATTGTTAACAAGACAGCTGGAACCTCAAGCCACAGGAGCTGTGGGCCCAGAGAAGGCAAGGCCATTCCTCTTAAGTGTAAAAGCCGTGGGATGAGGGCATGCGGGAAGGGAGTGAGAGCTATAGTTTGCTAGAAATCTGAAGAACAAAATGACCTTGGGCCTCCAAACATGAGACAGAACAGAGTTCAGGGGTAAGCGCTCCTCCCCATCCCTTCTAGTGTCCCTCGGTTGCAGATCTGGCTCAATTTCCAGGTATCTGTGAAAGGAAGGGTTCCAGCTCCAGGTTAAGGGGCACATGCTTGGTCACATGCTGTGGGCTGGAGGGTATAGGGATGGACCTTGAGGGAGCATGGGGTGAAGGACCTTAGGCACTGGGAGCCAGGGAGCTCTCAGGCCAGTGTGCCCCACTATTTCAGGCCAGCAGTGTCCACAAAGTACACTCTGGATTTTTCCAAAGTGTCCAGCCTATAGCACTCCTCACAACAAAACTGGATCCCTGTATCAAAAGACAAAATGACAAGAAATTTAGCTTAAAGATCTCAAATGGCTTTATTGCAATTAGAGAATCTGGCAACACTTCATTCCATAAAATAGAATAAGTGTTCTGATAAGCTGAGCAGAGGGAGTTGGTTTTATAGACAGAGAGGGTGAAGGAAACAGAAGCGAAGAACAAAGAGCCTATTAGTTGCTTCAGAGCCACTTCCCTCATGAGGTGGGGACAGGGAGACAGAATGATAGAAAAACAACTGATTCATTAGCATCAGGTTACTCAACGCTACTTCTTTCGTATAAGGAATAAAGCAAAGGGGATTCACTCTCGTGCCCACTGAGATTTGAACTGGCCTGTTTGGGAAATTGGCTGTTACCTCATTTCAGGTAACTACTTAGTGTGGGTTTAGTGACATGGAACTTTAGCATGGGTGACTCCCTTTGGATTTTTAGCCTGGTCTGCTGGGGCCTAATTCAGAAACTTAGTCCATAACAATGGCCTCCTACAATTTTCATTTAACACTTGCCTGCTCTGAGAAGAGCAGGAATGACAAGAGAGCAAAACATGGGCTGGCCCTCTGCCCTCACTGGTAAGGAGCTCACCTTTTGGACTCAGACCTGGATTCAAATCCTTGGGCAAGCCACTTCAATCCTCCAAACCCTAGTTTCCCCACTGGGGGGCAACATCTCCCTCTCAACTGAGGCATTGTGAGGGTGAAGCAGACAATGAGGGCAAAGCATTTAGCAGAGCATTTGGTCCTCCCTGAAGCCAGCCATCATCCTCCTCCTCATTAGGCAATGACACCTCCCCTCGTTGTTCTCATCTAAGGTGGTGTTTCTCTAGAAGCTGATCCCAGACAAGGATTTAAGTGCAAGTCATTTATTAGAAGTGACTTCAAGAAGCTCCAGTTGAAGAATGAGGAAGTGAGACAAGAAAGGGAGGGAGACCAAAAAAAGATGTGTTATCAAGCAGGTCTACCATTGTAGACAACAGGAGCTCAAGCCCATAAGGGAGCTCTGGGGAACAGCCTAGCAGAACAGTTGTTCTCAAACTTCAGCACAGACTCACTAGGAGGGCTTGTTAAAACACCAGTGACTGGGCCCCAGCCCCTAGAGTTTTAGATTCAGTAGGTACACGGTAAGTAGTAGGCTAAGAATTTGCATTTCTAACAAGTTCTCAAGTGGTATAGATTGCCGCTGGTTTGGGACTACACCCTAAGAACCTGTAAGTGTCTCAGCATGATCTCAGTTGAGGGATGAGGAAGCTAGGGAATTTATCCACCAACTCCCTGTTCATCAGTATTTGGGGGCTGCTTCTGAGGGCATTCACCCTCTGGCACTCAAGTTGACTCAGGCCAAAATTGCTCCTATGGCCAGAAAAGCCCTATTAAGCCTGTTGCTAGCGTCTTCAGGTCCTTTGGCTGGGAGACAGGGTGGGAGGAGAACTGCAGAGAAGCTTGCAAGGTAGTTTGACAGCTGATTGAAGGATTTCAAGGGAAGCTAAGGGTCAAAGATGGCTTCGTTGAGTCCCTAGCTATGCATTCATATGGTCGTATATTTTTGTAAAATTAGCAAACATATTTTGTTATGATTTGTTTTTACATTCTAAGTTCGTTTTTGTACCTAATTTTATATTTGTAATTTTTTATTCTTTTTTCCAAAAGACGACCCCCCCCTCAAATTGTCTAAGCTTCAGACCCCATAAAACCTGGATTGGCCCTGCATGGCCTAGTAGGAACACAGATTTAGGTTTGCTGAACTGAAATGAGTGCCCACGGTTTGACTCATTAAGAACACAAGCCACCTGAGTTCATGCCCACCCAAGTTCAAATTCCAGCTCTGCCACTCCCTAGTTTGAGGTAGTTTGGCCAAGATGCTTAATCTGTCTAAACTCCTGTTTTCTCATTTACAAATTGGGACAGTAACCATACTTTCCCTACAAAATCACATGATCAAATTAAATAATCCTTGCAAAGAGCCAGGCCGACAGTAAGTGCTCAACAAATATGAGTATCTTTTTTATCATTATTTGTTCCCCTGGTTTATTTCTGGTTTTTTTTTTTTTTTTTTTTTTTATCATTTGCCTTGACGATCTTCCTCCAAGACCAGGTAGGAATGAGTGATCTGGGGACAAAACAAAAAGCCGCTTCCAGAATTGGCAGGTCGCCTCTCCGTAGAGCTTTCTTGCCCGCTCTTCCAGCCCTACTGGCTCCGCCCCCTCGACTGGGCGTCCACCTCGTTGCCGGGTAACTACCGACGGTCCCCGCGCAGGCATTGGCTGTGCGGGCCCGGCTCCCGGCCTGCCCCGCGGCTCACGGAAGCCTCTCGCTACCATCTGTTTGGGGGCCGGTGGCTGTTTGCCTGCCAGAGGCCAGCCGGGGCGGTCCAGTCCCTGGCTCTAGGAGCTGTTTCTGGCCGAGCTGAGCGCAGCGGGCTCGGCATAGCCGTGAGTTGCTGAACGGGGTGGTTTTGCGGACCTGACGATTCGCCACACCCGGCTTGGTGTGTCACCGCCGTGGGAGTCTCCAGGTAGCCGGAGCCCAGGGGAGACCCGGAGCGGCAGCTTACAGCATCTTCCGGGAGCATCCGCTGGCGGCCTGGGCACCTCCCCAGCAGCCCCTGCCGTGCCACCCCAGCCTGGGCCTTGAGGCCCGGAGGTCTGATCACTCCGGGACCTATCCCTCAGCCTAACCATCTTGGTTCAGCTCTGTGACATTGGGCCAAGTGACCTTGAGAAAAGACAGGGCCGGGCGCGGTGGCTCACGCCTGTAATCCCAGCACTTTGGGAGGGTGAGGTCTTGAGGTCAGGAGTTCGAGACCAGCCTGGGCAACATGGTGAAACCCCGTCTCTACTAAAAATATAAAAATCAGCCGGGCGTGGTGGTAGGTGCCTGTAATCCCAGCTACCCGGGAGGCTGATGCAGAGGCAGGAGAATCGCCTGAATCCAGGAGGTGGAGTTTGCAATGAGCTGAGATCACACCACTGCATTCCAGCCTGGGCAACGAAGGGAGACTCTGTCTCAAAAACAAAACAAAACAAAACAAAAAAACACGCAAACAAAAACCCACTTCTAATTGCTGCTACTCAGCATGTACATTCAGGGAAACTTGAATCTATGCTCCTGGGTGGCCATCCTCAAGCTTTGGGCTTGAATAAACTCTATAGTTAGTCATATTTTCTATATCTTATTATTTAAGGTTGACAAACTTCAGAAGCTTCTTTGCCCTTCTGGTACTGATAATACCAACAGTGAATAATAAGTGACATTGTTATTGGTTGCTTACTTCCTACCCCTGATAAATGGTCTAATGTTGAAGTCTAAGAGGTATAATAGTTATTACACCCATTTAGTATAATGGGTATAATGAATGAGGAAATAGGCTCAGGGAAGAATTTGATTTGCTCTGACACACAGCTCTACAGGGCCAGATTTCCAACCCAGGCTAGTCAAGTCCAGAGCCTGCAATTTTCACTTCAAGTCTTCCTGTGAGGATTGACAAGAAGATGTTCAGTCTTAGCCAGGTGTCTTGCAGCTACTGAGGGCCCAGTGGAGGTTAGTGGGCAAATCATCATAGTAGTTTTAATAAGCAAGAGTTCTATCAGTATCAAAGAGTGGCTATGGTCAGAGTTTTGTAAGAGACACATTGCTGTGTTTTCTTAGGACAGGAACAATCTGGAGTTTGTTTCCACCACTCCCTGGAGTTTCAAGTCCTTAAAAATGTTCAAGCTGGTTTGGCTTTGTGTCTTCTATTTCCTGTTTACACTTTGCCCCACCTCTATTTTTGCCCCTTCCTCCCCCTCTTCTAGTTATACCTAATGCCACCACTGAGGCTCTTCGCTTCTGAAAAATGGCCAGCTTTCTGCCCTCAATTTAAAGGGATCAATCAGTAGCCCCAGAAGTTCTTATTTTTCTTGGCTAAAATGAAAATGGTGAAAACACCAACCATAAAAGGCAGACTCTTGTTAATGGGAGTCCTAAATGTGAAAGAGAGAACTTACCTGGCCCATGAGTATCTGGCAGGGGAGACAGCTGTCTGTGTTCTTCCTAAATGTCAGCTTATACCACTCTGGGGTTTGGGGATTCCTGCCTGATTCTCCATTTCCTTGCCTATGAAACGAATAATATTAGTCACGTCCAAGTACCACCTGTATTTTTTCAAAGTGCTTCTTAAATTGATTTTTTAAGTTGATTTACTTATATTTACTTTTAAAATCTGTATGTCATTACTTTAATGGAAAACCACTATCACCTGGCATAAATAGAAAGTAAGAAACCACATAAAGAGATGAAAATTAAAATATTGTTTTCAATTCTAGTGGGCAAAACCTTGATCTCTTTGTTAAAAAGGGAGACTGTTGAGTTTTAGTGAGGTGTTGAAGAATTCAAGCACTAAACTCCAAGTTTCTCCTGTGAGTAATCAGGATTGAAAGTATTGAAAAGGGGAGAACTTGGATGTGCTGCAGTTCTGTGTTTAATGCTCTGCTTGGTAGCACCTAAAGTCACCCAGCACAGTACCAGCACTTCACTCTCTTTCCACGTGTGGAGAAACGGTGGCCGCAGTAGTCCTTGGAGCCTTCAGTGCTCATGTCTAATAACAAGCATTTGCTCTGATTCTCTTAGGGTCAGTGGGGCAGGTGGGATGGGGTGCAAATGGATCTCAGAGCAGGATAATAACAAGAGCTAATATCTGATAGGGTTTTTGCAGTTCACAAAGCTCTCTCACAAGCCTGCTACCTCTGTACTCCCACCTGCGCTTTTCCTCCTCTGCATTATCGCCATCTCAGGCATAGGTGAGATGAGCTGTTCAGCAGGATTTGATATGTACCAAAAGCTGTTCTACTACTGCTGCATCCTCCCAGGACCCCAAGAAGCAAGCGGGGAGCAGCTATTCTCATCTTACTTTCTGGAGCAAGAGAGGCTTGACTCAGAGGCAAGCGAACCCATTTCTGGACCAGTCTCTGCACTGTCAAACAGTGTCTGAGTAGGAAGGGGATGTTGGAAGAGGGTTTTACATGGAGCAAAACATGGATAATGACACCCTAGTGGCAAGCCAAGGAGGTTAGGAGATCCAGCTTCTACACCAGAAGGGGCCCAACTCAAAGTGGTGAAGTCGCTGGCTGCTGCCTTTCACCAGCTGCCTTTCTCCCGCTGCCAGCTGAGGACCTGTGCCCTTCCAGGATAGAGATGGGGACAGGGGCAGGCAACATTACTCTTCTTGTAGTTCTCTGCCCAAAAATCTAGGCTTCTCAGGCCTGCTTCCCACAACACACACACCCCCCCCAAGATGGAGCCTCTTGGCTTACCTTAGGGTTACCATGTGGGAGCAGAATGGAGCTCTATCTTCTTATCATGAAGTTACACAGATACCATTATCTTGAAACCTCTTAAGAGGTAAAAAGGTGGCCAGCCATTGACCAGAGAGGACCCTTGGCCCCTGCCTATCATCTGTCACGCATGTCTTGAGGGGGTGGGAAATGGTTTAAGGGAGAGAGGAAAGGAAGCCCCCTAAACCTCTACCAATCCTGGCTATATATCCTAATAAGGCTCAGCTATGCATATTTAGGAAGACAGAGGAGAGGGAAATAGGAAGAGAGGTACAAATAATGAGGAAAGCAAGAGGTCTGCCTGGCTCAAAGGAAGTGAATTCAAACTTCTAGTAATGAAAATGGGCCCAGGACAATAATACAAATGGAGGTCCTATACCAGGTGTTTTCATATGTAAGTTACACATCAATGACTAAACTTAAAATATGTTCTCCCTTCTACGTTGACACATATATACCTTTCTAACAACCTGGAAGGTCAGGTTGGAATCTAGAATTCTCTGACTTCTCAGAATTCTGCTCAGTCCCACATCTAGAAGGGTCTCCTGTGAACAAATGTAGATATCCCAACCTGTAAGTCCCAACTCTGCACCCCTTGCAAACAGCCATTCCTTGCACGCAGGAGTGCCCTTAGCCGTCTGCCCTTGGGGCCATGGGTCTAGGAAAAGGCCTTCCCAGCCCTTCCTTATAGGTTCAAGCCCATTTAGGCAAGGGATTCAAGTGTCCCACATACCCAGAGCATGGCAGAAGGGGAGAGGGCTGTGAGCTCCCGGTTATCATGTCCCCTTGGTCCTACAGACTCCTTGTCCCATAGGATGGGGTGCAAATGGATCTAAGGGCAGGATAATAATAAGAGCTAATATCTGATACGCTTTTTGCAGTTCACAAGGCACTCTGACATGATCAGAATGTCGAGGCATGCAGGATTAATATCTCCATTTTATGGATGAGGATACTGAGGTTCAGAGTTCTCTGATTCCAAGCCCTGTGTCCTGACTCCCCTATTTCAAGAATCGAGGTGGCTGTTCCTTACCCAACAGGGCAGAGCCTGAGGTTCTTGAGCAGCAGAAAGCAAGGAAAGGGAAATTTCCCGACATTCTCACAACAGGCCAGGGCCAGCACACTTTGACATTTGACCCGTCCTATTCCCTTCTCCCAGAGCTTTATAAGCAGAAAGCAAGCCACAGACATCTGTCTTCTGAAAGACAAGGCCAGAGTTCTGCATTCGTAGTTCACACAACATTATTAGAAAATGCAGTCAATTCAGTTTCTGTTTCATAAAGTATTGCTGGTTGGTAATGGCTCATTTCCCCTTTTTGAGTCTCAGCAAAGACTCAGAAAATGAAAAACAGTTAACATCACCTTAGCAGCTAATGAGTTCCAGAGAACAGGTAGGAGGTGTGACTACGCCCTGGCAGGAGGCAGCCCCGCACCCCTCCACCCACTGCTCCCCAGTTACAGGAATGCCTGCGAGGGGGTAAGATCACAGCGCCTTCCAGCCTGTCATCACACGCATGCCTTGAGACTTGCCCCTCAGCCTCACTGTCTTGCCCCCGCCCCTCTCCCTCCTCCCTCCTGAATATTGATGATGTTGGGCCTCAGCTGAAGGGAGCAGGTGGGAAAGACACAAGTGAGGAGTAAAGCCACCAGGCGCCAACCTTGGGGCGTGGTGAAGAAGATGAGCTTGGCACTTAAAATGCAAAGGCCCTGCCCTGAATCTGTGATCATTTTCAAGGAAGGTTGAGTGAGTGTCCACAATGCATTAGCTTCATTAAAGACTTTCCGGTTCCTGAGCCCTCAACTGGAACAGCAGCAGATGAAGCCCTCACTTTCTCTCCCCGGGCCAGGTGTGAGCTGATGACAACCCCTCATCACTCTTTGGTTTAGCACAGTGGTTTTCCTTGTGGGGTTCTCAGACCAGCAGCATCAGCACCACCTGGGAACTTGTTGGAAATACAAATTCTCAGGTCCCACACCAGACCTATGGAATCAGGGACTCTGGGAGCGGATACAGTAATCTGCATTTACCAAGTGCTCCAGGTGATTCTAATGAGGACTGCTGCTATTGTGACCATCAGGCACTTGAGTCTTGGAGTCAGGCAGACCTGGGTTTGAATCTCAGTTCTGCCACTTAGCAGCTATGTGAGTCTTAGTTTTGGCAAAATGGGGATAATAATCCTTCCACCTAGTGACTGAATGGATTAAGATTATGCATTCATTTGCCCGGTTCATACTGCTCAATAAGCAGCAGTTCCTCTATTTCTCTGGAAATCTGATTAGACAGAGGGACTTCAAGAAGGTCACCGTGAAGATGCTAACAGGCCAGGTCAGGTGTGCGGCTCCTGACTCACGCCTAAAGCCACTTCTTGCATCCTGTGACCTATGACTGGTTCTCACTACTTGACCAGGACTGAAATTGTTGATAGATCTGGTTTATTCCCCAGCTCTCTAAAAGGAATCCTCCCGCCTCTGAGAGCAGTGTGCAGACTTCCTCTTTGCAATGATTTCATGAAACAGTCAGCAGGACCTGCTGCACTTGCAGGCAGAGCTCTGGAACTGGGCTATTATTTCTGTCATTCTTCCTCATTGAAAAAGTGTTCAGGATAACCTCTGCCCTGCCAACCTCCAAGGGCGATGGGAGGAGAAGTAGTCGTTTAGCCTGGATGGAGAGCTTTATATGGATTAAGTCATTTAATCTTCACAACAATCCCATGAGGATAGACACACTGTCAATCCCTTTTACAGATAAGGAAACAGACACAGAGAGGTTAAGAAACCTGTCCAAGATCACTGACTAATAAGACATAGAGTCGGGGTTCAAAATCAGGCAGTCTGGCTTCTAAGTCCCTGCTCTTAAGCACTGTGCTCTGTCCATTGCTCTGTCCAGGAACACCATTAAACGGGACGGGTCACTGTAGCTTGGCACCCAGGGGCTCGGAAACCTTCTTGGAATGCAGACCTCTTTGACTATCTGACGTAAGCTATGGCCTCTCCCCCAAAGCACACAAACTTCTGCATATGATCTCAGGGGTTCCATGAATCTCTCTTTCCACCCAGAAACCCCAGATTAAGACCCACATAAGACTCTTGGAAGGAAGTAGCAAGGACATAAGAAGTCTAGAGCCATTAGAACATTCTGCCCTGGTTAAACTCCAAGGAGTGGGGCGGGCTAGTGCAGTAGTGATGGAGGCTGTTAGGTGAAAGTGCTGGGAAGAGGACCTCACATCCTTCACCCTGGAGTGAGTGCATGGGAAGTGGGCTACGAACGTGGGGGCTTTTTCCAGAATCAGAACAGCATCAGTAAGACCTAGTGCTTGATGGATCAGTATTCACTACATTTTACAATAATCTATCATATATTTCAAAATAGCTAGAAGAGAATCATTCGGGCCAAGCGCGATGACTCACACCTGTAATCCCAGCACTTTGGGAGGCCGAGGTGAGTAGATTGTTTGAGCTCAGGAGTTCAAGACCAGCCTGGGCAACATAGAGAGACCCTGTCTCTATTAAAAATTTAAAAATAAATAATAAAATAATTTAGATGTTTCTAGTATAAAGAAAAGACAAATATTTAAGGTGATGGCTATCCCAATTGCCCTGATTTGATCTTTACAAATGATATCAGTGTATTAAATTATCATATGTACCCCGAAAATATATACCTCTATTATGTATCAATAAAAAATTACATTAAAAACTGCAAAACAATGGCACTTTTCCCACCAATATTTTGTTTTGGAAAATATAGTTATATTTCATTTTTTTAAAAAGCTGGGCACAGTGTCACATGCCTGTAGTCCCAGCTACTCGGGAGGCTGAGGTGGGAAGATCACTTGAGCCTAGGAGTTGGAGGTTGCAGTGAGCTATGATTGCACTTCCAAACAGCCACTGCACTCCAACCTCAGCAGCATAGCAAGACTCCATCTCTAAAATATATATAATAAATAAATAAACAAATAAGAAGAACAGCACTGAGGATGTTCAATCTCCTTGGGCCTCCGGAACTTCATCTGTTAGAAACTGCTGGTCAGCACAGGCCTGGTGCCAGCTGGTTTACAGTAGCCCAAGTATGGTCTTGCTGAGAGGCAGAAGTTGGACTTGGTGGCCTCAGGGCCCCACCAGCTCTAGGCATATGTTTTAAGTTGGGAACAGAAGGCATGGTTATCCTAGGACTTCATACTTTACTCTTCTACGTGTCTGGGAAGGTGGACCCACCCACGGTTCCTTGGCACGTTGGAGAGGGCAGGCTTGAGGCATGTGGCACCTGAGATCCAGATGGTGAAGCTCTCTGCCTGTATCACATGCTCTGTAAATCTTGCTCTTGCCTTCATGAACCTTATGTTTCAAGTGCCTATAACATCTGCAGCCTTGGGTATTGATGACCAGTGACCCATCAGTGCCACCATAGAAGCACTGAGGGCAGGCTGGGTGGCCCCTGTCCCTCACACTGGACAAGTTCATCCTGACTCTGCTTCTCCCCCTCCTTACCCTGTCTACCCAGCATGTGCTTTGGGCGTCCTCAGATCCACCAACCATTTAAACTGGAAGTGCCCTTCTCAGTCTTTTAAGGCAGCAGGGTGAAGAGGAAAGACAGGCTTTGGAGCCTCCTAGCTCTGGTCTGAATTCTAACATGGTCTCTTATTGACTTAATCTTTCTGAGTCTCAGTTTCCTCATCTGTAAAATGGGGTGACCCACCCCACCTGGCAGGGATACTGTACATAGGCACAGCCTGACCATAGTCGCTGCTCAATGATCAGCGCCTCCCTTTACTTTGATGTAGACCACACTCATCCTGCTGCAGAAGCAGGGCCTGCTCCCAAGCTCATGGCCAGCAGTGGATTGCAGAGCCCAGGTCGGGTTGTTGCTCCACTCTGATCTCCTTAGCAAACAGTAATTTGGCTACACCTGTAGTGTTCTCATTTTTTGCAATATGAATAGGCTGAGGATTTTCCAAATCTTTAAGTTCTGCAGCCTTTTTGCTTCACCATTCCGTAATTAAGTCATTTCTCTTTTCTCACATTATTAGGAGAAGCCAAGCCACACTTTCAATACATTGCATAGAAATGTCCTCAGCTAAACATCTTGTTTCATCACTCACAAGTTCTACCTGCCACAAAACACTAGAACACAAACACAGTTCAGCCAAACTCCTTGACATTTGTCTTAGTCTGTTCATGCTACTATAACAAAAATATCATAGCCTGGGTGGCTTATATACAACAGAAATTTATTCCTCACAGTTCTAGAGGCTGGGAGGTCCAAGGTCAAGGTTGCAGCAGATTTGGTGTGTGCTGAGGGTCTGCTTCCTGGTTCACAGAGGGCCATCTTCGCACTGTGTTCTCACATGGCACGGGGGAAGGGAGCTCTCTTGAGCCTCTTTTATAACGTTATTAATCACATTCATGAGGGTTCTACTCTCATGATCTAATCACCTCCCAAACATCCAACCTCCTAATACCATCAAGTTGGGGGTTAGGATTGGAACATGTGAATTTGGGGAGGACACAAACATTCATCTGTAGCACCCGGCTCCATTCCAAATGTTTTATGTGCATTGCCAGTATATCATCATAACCAGATATGAGAGCAGTAATACAATCGCCCCTAGTGTTCAGATGAGAAAACAGAGGAGAGGATTGGACTTACCTTCAGTCACACAGCCAGGAAGTAATAAGGACTCAAACCTAGGCAGAATGGCTCCAGAGCCCAGGCTCTCATAACCCCATTGGAACTACACTGGTTTCTAAAGGGCATCTTTGTTCATGGCTGTGCGTTCATGGTAGTGATAGAATGGGTACTGGGGTGCCCAATTTTCCAGCTGAGGCATAGAAAAAAAAATGAAGCAGCCTGTCCAAAGGACAAAGTGAGTGATCTGGGGTCTTGGATTTCCAGCTTTGTGCCCAGTATGTCCTGCCCCCAGGTCAGGCATGTCTGGGCAAGCAGTTCCAGGCGGGGGGCCTGAGCATCAAACAAGTGTCAGGTTCTAGGCCTGGGGGCCAGGCAAGGGGCCTGGCAAGTCCATTGAGCACTGGGTACAGGGTACAGCCTGCCACAGGGAAGCAGCTGGCGTTGCAACAAGTTGTACAGGCAGCAGCAAAAAGTGGAAGAAAACCAAGTTTGTTGAGGATCTATCATATGCCAGATACTTTGCATACAACATTAGGGCTTATTTAATCCTTTCTACAGCCCTGAGAGGCTTCTCATTTTAATTTTTATTTTTTTAGAGACATAGTCTCACTTTGTTGCCCAGGCTGCGGTGCAGTGGTGCAATTCTAGCTCACTGTAACCTCCACCTCCTGGGCTCAAGCAATCCTCCTGCCTCAGCCTCTTGAGTAGCTGGGACTATAGGCATGCACCACTAGTCCTGGCTAACTTTTGTATTTTTTTTTTTTTTTGTAGTGACAGGGTCTTACTATGTTGTCCAGGCTGGTCTTGAACTCCTGGCCTCAAGTGATTCTCCTACCTCAGCCTCCCAAAGTGCTGGGATTATAGGTGTGAGCCACCATGCCTGGCCGGCTTATTTTAGACATCAGAAAAGGGCACCAGCAGGACGTGGCTAAAGTGACCCAGCTAGGAGGTGGCAGAAACAGCATTCCAACCTTGGTCTGAATGTCTGAATCCTGTGACTGTTAATTCCTTGGCCCTATGCTGTGGCCCTGGAGCTCCTCTAACTTCCAGTCAAGGGCCAGAACTGTTCTTAGCAGGGAGCACAGGGCCAATGGGTCAGCTGGCTGGAAACTTGTGGGGGCAGAGAGGATGGCTATGTTTGTCACTCTCCTTCAGGGTCAAGCCCAGGGAAGCCTGAAGTTGAGTTCCCCATCTCAGGCTGAGGCTTCCCTGGACTTCCTGAGTGGCAGAAACCTGGTGGCAGTAGGGGGTGTGCACTATGCCCTGAGTTGCCTGTTGCAAAGGCTGTGACCCCTGGTGCAGCTCTTGCCTATGTGGGCTGGGGAGTGGGTGTGACTGGGGTGAAAGGCTGGTTTAGTAGCACAGCAGATGGTCACAGCTCTGGGACTTACTATCATCCCTATTTTACAGTTGAGGAAATGAGACTCAGGAAGGTTGACTCACACAGAGGGTGCCTTGTGGGGCTGGGAGCAAGACTTCCTGACCTCTAAAGCTCTGTCTCATGTCCCACAACCCTGCTGTTCCAAGACAGGTTTATCAGCAGCCAGCCATGCAGGGGTCACCTCAGAGCAGGGGCTGGTGAACTGAGTGCAACTTAGTCTATCATCTCCAGGCCCTACCATCACCACGGCTGGCCCCCCAACTCCCCTTGTGCTCCACACTAACTGCAAATCATCTCTCTAACAGAGATGCCTCCTCCACTTCTTTGAAAGCCATTCCCCTACAACACAGCATGAGAGACCCCCACTACTCCTTCCCCAATAGCCAGCTCTATGGCTACATGACTAGTCCTAGCTTCTACCTGATGGTGGGGGAGAAATTCTTTCTAGGATCCTGCTGGAGTCAAAGCCGGACCGGGAACCAAGCAGCCTCAGTGAGTGGGTGAAGAGCAACAGTGACTCAGGCCCAGAGGCATACTGGCACTGACAATGCTGCCACCAAGGAAGTGACGATGGTAGGATAGGCACGAAGTACTCCCACTCGGAAAGCCCACCAAGTGGAGACATGCATGGGCTCTCAGTTCACATTCGACTGGAATATACTATAAATATGCCAACAGGCTTTGCCCCCTCTTCTATGTGGAGTTCTCTATAAAAGCGTGACACTGGCTCAGAAGTTAAGTGCCCACATTACCTCCGAGCTGATAAGGAGGCCGAAGTCTTCTCCCTGGAGCACTGAGTGGAAGGCAGCTGAATGAGGGGTCTTTGCTCATAATACCACCCCTGGTTGAAGTTACCCCCAGCTCCTATGCATGTAGGAATAAGCATGTTCTCAGAAATCCCTGTCGCCCACTGGTTGAAGAGTCCCCTCATGTAGCTTTGTTAATTGAATGAAGGAGAAAAATGGTTGGGCATGGTGGCTCATGCCTGTAATCCCAGCACTTTGGGAGGCCGAGGAGGGAGAATTGCTTGAGTCCTGCCACCTTTTTGCTTCACCATTCCATATTTAAGTCATTTCTCTCTCACATTTTATTATAAGCAGTCAGGAGGAGCCAAGCCACACTTTCAATACATTGCATAGAAATGTCCTCAGCGAAACATCTGATTTCATCACTCTCAAGTTCTACCTTTCACAAAACACTAGAACACAAACACACTGTTTGCTTGAGTGGTTAGAGACCAGCCTAGGCAACATGGTGAGACTCTGCCTCTATAAAACATTTTTTAAAAATTAGCTAGGTGTGGTGGCAGGCACCTGTGGTCCTAGCTCCTAGGGAGGCTGAGGTGTGAGGATTGCTTGAGCCTAGGAGGTCGAGGCTGCAGTGAGCTGTGATCATGCCACTGCACTCCAGCCTGGGTGACAAACTGAGACCTTGTCTCAAAGAAACCAAAACATTAAAAATTAAAAAGGAGGAAAATGAACATGTGTATGGTGCCCTAAAAACTGCCATTTGGAATTAAATCAGAGAACTCTTAGACAAAGACAATCTCTCAAGGCACCCCCTCTACCTCCCTCATTGAAAACTCCCCTCCTTTTTGGTGAGTTTTGTTCACCCCTCCAAACATACGAGCTGGTTCCAAGCCTGCTGGGTTCACATGAGATTTGAGATCCAGAGCAGCCGAAGCCCACGAGCTGCTTCTCACAGCGGAGGGAGAACAAGCATGTCTGAACTCCCCCATCCATCCTTCTGCCTGGAGATGGATTTTTATTTTCCTTCCTCCCTCCCTGGGAGGGAATGACCCTCTGTGAAGTGCCCACTAAGGTGAGTAACCAAGCAGAGTGAGTGAAAGCCTGGATGATCCCCAACAGCCAAGCCGCCAGCCCCTCCCAACAGAGCAGCCTCTCCTCCCCTGGCAAAGTGGATGCAACTTAGTCTATCATCTCCATGACCTGCCATCACCACGGCTGGCCCCCCAGCTCCCCCTGTGCTCCACAGTAACTGCAAATCATCTCTCTAATGGAGATGCCACCTCCACTTCTTTGAAAGCCATTCCCCTACAACAGAGCATGAGAGACCCCCACTACTCCTTCCCCAATAGCTGCAAGGTGATCACTCCCAGATGGTCCCCATCTCTGAGCTCAGAGACTGCTGGTTTACTTTAAGGTAAGCATGGTGCCCATTTCTTTTTCTTTCTTTTTTTCTTTTTTTTTGAGACGGAGTTTTGCTCTTTTTGCCCAGGCTGGAGTGCAATGGCATGGTCTCAGCTCACTGCAACATCCACCTCCCAGGTTCAAGTGATTCTCCTGACTCAGCCTCCCGAGTAGCTGGGATTACAGGCGTGCCCACCACCACGCCTGGCTAATTTTTGTATTTTCAGTAGAGACGGGATTTTGACATGTTGGTCAGGCTGGTCTCGAACTCCTGACCTCAGGTGGCCCGCCTGCCTCAGCCTCCCAAAGTGCTGGGATTACAGGCATGAACCACCGTGCCCAGCCCATGATGCTCATTTCTAAAACACTTGTGGTTGAGATGAGTCACCAGCTAGACCAACATCCCAAATCATCCACAGCATTAAAGTCAATGAAAAAACCAAGGGGGAGATTTCAGGCTCCTGCAAAGGGAAGGGAAAATTTTTTCTTTTTGGTAAGTATCGAGTTCAGAAACCCTTTCAAGGTGTCCTCTTTAATTCTCCGGCCAAGGAGAGGGAATGTGTACTAGGCTGAGATGGTGGGGAACATGAACTGCTGCCACTGGCTGGATTACTGACTGCTTCTGTTTCATCAGCCTCTGCAGGGCACCAATGAGCCAGTGCGCTTCTGCAGAGAAGCAGAGGGCTGATTCACGGCTCTAAGGGTTGCCACATCTTGGGGGCAAGTTCTGTTCTTTCTGCAGGACTCTTGAGAGAGAGCTCCTGGTCTGATCTGGTTCCTTTCTCTCTCTGATTCCCGAGCCATGCTGTTTTCCAAGGAATAGGCTTTTGGGAGCCTTCTAGACACCTGAAAAAAATATAAATTACTCTTCATGTCAGGAGATCGCCAATGTGAGGGGCCACAGCCCCCCCAGATAGAGCAATGGAACCTGGGGGTCGTCTTTTGAAACAACAGATTCAACATACACAACTATTCACAACAAACCAGAACAAAGCAACACCTAATTCTGCTGCTCAAAGCTTCAGAGCTTCAGTGATGTTCACAAAAATTAAACCTGTGAAAGCCAAGGTGCTAGCTGGTCCTGCAATGCATGAGACCCTGGGCCAGACACCCTCCTGCTTCTCCAGGCCACTCTCTACCCTCTCCACCTGCTGCTGGCTGGGCTTTAGTCCAAGGGGCATGGAAATCAGAGGAAGAATGGAGGGAATTTATTTCTTCAGCTTCCTCCTGCAGGGTTACAGCAGGCTGGCCATCCCATCCCCAAAGTCACTCCCTAGGTTCTAGGACGCCCTCCCCTCCCCACACCAGGCCTGAGCTGGAATGGCCTATTACTAGTTTTTAGATAGAATGCACAACCCCCTGGGGTTCCTACATCTGCTCTTAAAATATCCTCAAGCTTGCAGTGAGCTGAGATTGAGCCACTGCACTCCAGCCTGGGCGACAGAGCAAGACTTCATCTCAAAAAAAGAAAAAAAAAAAAAAGAAAATAAAAAAAAGAAAATCCTCAAATTAGGCTGGGCACAGTGGCTCACACCTGTAATCCCAGCACTTTGGGAAGCTGAGGTGGGAGGATCGCTTGAGCTCAGGAATTCGAGATCAGGCTGAGCAACACAGTAATACCCCATCTCTACGAAAAATTTTAAAAATACAGAAATTAGCGAGGCGTGGTGGTATGCACCTGTAGTCCCAGCTACTCAGGAGGCTGAGGCTGGAAGATCACTGGAGCCCAGGAGTTCAAGGCTGCAGTGAGCTATGATCGAGCCTCTGCACTCCAGCCTGGGTGACAGAGCAATATCTTGTCTCAATAATAATAATAAATTTTAAAAAATCCTCAAATTGCCTAATCTGAGTATGCCATTGCTTGTTAAGACTCTGACTAACAGAGACATCAATGAGGCTTACATTGAATACTCAACTATTTATTATGCCCTTGAACCAATGGCTTTGACATGTTGTAAACAGGAACACTAAAAGACCCTCATCTTGACCCAGGCCATAGACCACCAGGTCATGAGGATCCCTCTTTTTTTGAAAACCCAGGCTAGACACGCTTGATCCCTTGCACAGGGAGGCCCTCTGGTCCCTCTGGAATGAAGCATTCATGGAAGGCCTTTCTGGATTTTCCAGTCTGGTTAGTGGGCAGTTGTTCACCCACAGAACACAGGGGTCTGTGCACACTTGAGTCTTGGGCCTGAGGACTGACCATGCCAGGGGGACTTCTATTCCAGGGAGACCCCTTCAGGGTAAGGAGGGCTGAGCATTTGCTTGCATCTCGCTGCCAGCTGGAATGAGCGCAGCTGGGAGGATGCAAAGAGCCCATGGCTGGGTTTTGGCACTAGCTTTGTAATAACTCTAGGGCGAACACTGGCAGCATCTTTGAAGGGCTAGAAAGAAGGTGGAATGTTAACCATCAGCTGTGAAGGGAGTACCCCTGATTTGTACTACTTCTTCTTCAACTGTCTCAGGAGTGTTCTGTTAATATGTCTGGAATATCTGCCTTGCACGGAATGGGCATGGACGTGGCTCACTGGCATCTTGGGAGGGATGAGACCCGAGTGTGCTCTGCTCTCTGTCCCCAAGCGAAACTCTAGGCCTTTCCTCCATGGCCCCCAGCCCTTCTGCACTCTCTCCTCATCTTCAAAGGCTCTGAAGCACCAATGTCCTCGTGTCCTCCCTCCTAGATGAGGTGCACCAGGAGGGTAGAGCAGGCTGAGCCCAGTGTTAAGCCCAAGCACATATAAAAGGACATCACCACTCCCGTGGCCTCAGCCAGCTCCCTGGGCACAATCTTAGGCCCGTAGAGGAGGGCCAGGGTGCTGAGGTAGCCGTTGCTGAGCCCCAGCAGGGAGCTGAGGAGTGTGGGGTACACATCGGACTGGAAGACCACCGTCTTCAGGTGGACGCGGGGCTGGTAGTTACAGAGCATGAAGAGGGGGATGAGGCAGGTCCGGAGGAGCACGCACCCCGGGAGCGCCTTGCTGTTGGGCCCTGGCACCTGGATCCAGGCAGTGAGCTGCCGGCCACACAGGTCAGCAAAGTTGTACAGGAGGAAGGTAGTGAGGGGGATGAAGAACTTGGTGGTCCACACTGAGCCCGAGCCCTTGTTGAGGGACTCGATGTTGGTGCAGACGGCAGGGTAGATGAGGCTGGTGATGAAGAAGACGTAGGTGACACAGAAGCCCAGGCTGGCCGTCTTCTTCAGGATGGGGCAGAGAGGGGGTGTGTGGGAATCAATGAATCTGGAGGCCACTGAAGGGGCACTGGGGGAGTCCTGAGGAAGCTCCTCTTCACCAGAAAACACATGGGCCGCAAGAACAGGCCTCATGTAGTACCTGCGGGGAGGAGACAGGGCCACCATCAAGCAGGTTGCTTGGGATCTGAGTCAGCACAGCCAGGGGCGGGCACTCAGAACAGAACCTTCCAGCCCAGCATGGAGAGCCCAAGCCCCGTATGCCCACAGCTCCAGCGTTCCCTGAGATGACCGAGGCTGTCGCGGGGTGGCCAGGGGAAGGCCTGCATTGTCCCTGGCCTGCCTGCCAGCGCGGTGGCCATGCCATGAGCAGGGACAGAGGAAACCAGGACTGACCACCGCATGGTGAGTCTGGGCCCCTGTCCTGGCTCACCTGTTTTTGTTATATTTTAGGAGAGTAGAGGTAAAATAGTATTAAAAATGCAAATTTCTAAAACGATAAAAGGAATACATGCTTGATACAACAAACCCAAATAATACAGAAAATAAATGATATAGTATTAATATAAAGGGGACTCTGACCTCTTCCCACTTCTGATTTCACTCCTTAGTGGTACTGGCTGTTAACATTCTAGGCCGGGCATGACGGCTCACGCCTATAATCCCAATACTTCGGGAGATAGAGGCAGAAGGATTGCTTGAGCCCAGGAGTTCAACATCAGCCTGCACAACCAAGTGAAACCCTGTCTCTATAAAAATGATGATAATAATAATAATTTTAAAATAAAAGAAATTAGCCAGGCTTGGTGGTATACGCCCGTAGTCCCAGCTACTGGGGAGGCTGAGGCAGGAGGATTGCTTGAGCCCAGTTGTTCAATATAGTGAGCTATGATCACACTACCACACTCCAGCCTGGATAACAGAGTGAGACCCTGTCTCAACAAAACAAAACAAAACAAAACAGAAAAACCAATCTGGTACATGCTGTTCCATGCACACACAAACAACACTCACACAGTTACATTTCTTAAGCAAGAGTGGGGTCAAGCCATACATATTGTAAAACTTTCTGCAACAGTGTAAAGCCTAAATACAATATATGTAAATAATATATATAAATGCCTTATACTAACTGCCTAAATCATGCATAACTGTGAAACATAAATGAATACATAAAATTGCATAAAGAACAGTATCTTGTGGCCATCCTTCTTCACAGGAACATGTGGCCTATGTCTCCCTTATGTTACTCTATGATGGTTCACCGGATGGATGTACAATTTAACTGCTCCCCTACTGATGGACACTTAGGTTGCCTCGACTTTTCATTACTACAGACAATGTTGCAATGAATATCCCTACACATAAATCCTTGCACATGTATACTAGTATTTTGGTAGGGCAGATTTATAGAAGAGGAAATTGCTGGATTAAAAGGTTTATACCTTTAACATTTTGATAGCTACTGATAAACTGCTCTCCTAATAGGTACTACCAGTTTAACTCTGCCCAGCACCATTAACCCACCCTAACTGAAGTAACTTGCCCTGTTCATCTCTACCAGAGCACCTGTTTAGTTCCTTCAAAAGAACTGACCACAATCTATAGTAATTGCATTGGTTTACCTGTTTATCATGTGTCTCCTTCGGTAGAAGACAGGTCTTGCCATGCTTGTAATCCCAGCACTTTGGGAGGCCAAGGCAGGCGGGTCACCTGAGGTTAGGAGTTCAAGACCAGCCTGACCCAATGGTGAAACCCCACCTCTACTAAAAATACAAAAATTAGCCAGGCATGGTGGTGTGCGACTGTAGTCCCAGCTACTCAGGAGGCTGAGGCAGGAGAATCGCCTGAACTCGGGAGGTGGACATTGCAGTGAGCCAAGACCACGTCACTGCACTCCAGCCTAGGTGACACAGTAAGATTCCGTCTCAAAAAAAGAAGAAGAAGACAGGTTCCTGGAGCAAGGACCACATTTGACTATTTCCAGCTAAATCTTCAGGCACAGAGTAGCCCTTCAACACATAACTGTTGAAAGAACTGAGAAGTAGCCTATAGAAGTGTCTTCCATATCTTCAACACTGAATATCATCAATCTTTCCAACTTCTGCTACTCTGACCAATAAGAAAGCTTACATCACTTTCCCTTACTGTGTGACCTTGCCTGAGCCACTCAACCTCTCTGGGTCCCAGGTATCTGAAAACCAGGAGACACAGGCTGACTGTATTAATGCAGCTCAAACGGAGGGAGTTGGTGTAGGGGTGTGTGTGTAAGCAGTAACTTGGTTCTGGTTTCAGCCTTGTCTCTGCCTCCCTGTATGATCTTGGGCCAGGCATACCCCTTTCTGGGCCTGCTTCCTCCTCTATAAAATGGAGGTTTCAAACAGCCAAGAAATTTTGAAGCCCCAGTCAGTCCTCCCACCCTGAAGACCTGCAGATAACACGCATGTGGGTGAGTGGGTGTGTGGGAGGGCCCCTCCCCAGAATCCAGAATCACTCTTGAGTGACGGTGAACGGGGTGCTTCAGCCAAAAGCCCTGTCCGGTTTCACAATCGCTATCTAGTGAAAGGAATATTCTTACTTCCCCTCTATTCAGCGTCATCAGGTCCTTGCCTTAAGTCTGCTCTCAGGAAATTCCCCACCAAGTTCCTCTGGTCACAGCTCTTCCTCCTAAGTTCTTCCAAATTTTCCTGCGTCACCTCACTCTCCCAAATGTAGGACGGGCAAGCTTGCCTTTTCAGGAAGATTTAGTCCAAGTAGACCCAGGAGCACAGCTCTCTCCATGAGCCCCATCCTTAAAGAAGTGTCTATGAGCCCACAGATCCTGAGCCTAGTTTTAATCAGCAAAGAAACAGAAGCTTCTGTCCAGGCACAGTGGCTCGTGCCTGTAATCAATCCCAGTGCTTTGGGAGGCTGAGGCGGGTGGATCACTTGAGGTCAGGAGTCTGAGACCAGCCTGGCCAACACCGGTGAAACTCTGTCTCTACAAAAAATACAAAAATTAGCTGGGCGTGGTGGCCCATGCCTGTTGTCCCAGCTACTCGGGAGGCTAACTTGAGGATCGCTTGAGCCCTGGAGATCAAGGCTGCAGTGAGCCGTGATTGCGCCACTGCACTCCAACCTGGGCGACAGAGTGAGACTCCACCTCAAAAAAAAGAAAAAGAAAAAGAAATAGAAGCGTCTACAGGATAGCATGGTCCTGGGTGTTCTCTGTCTCACATGCTCAGCTGGAAGGGACTCTGGCCTGCCCAAATGAGACTAGGAACTAGGGTGACCAACCATCCTGGTTTGACTGAAATTGTCCTGGTTTTAATACTTACAGTCCCTTGTCCTGGGAGCTCCTTTGGCTCTAGGCAAGCAAGGAAGGTTGGCTACCCTGCTGGAAACAGACCCACCCAAAGCACCAGAAACAGGACACGAGGAAACAGCACAAGGAGTGGGGCGACCCTCCTGTTCCTCTGTTCATTCAGTGGCTGGAGAATCATTTAAGGCACAACACTGAGGTGCCAGGCAGTGTACAGGATGCTGGGGGATGGAGAGCCAGCCAGGCCGCAAGAAGCACGGGGACGTCAGCCTGGAGCCACAGCTAGGCAATTTCTGATGACAGCCCTGAAGGGGCAGGGAGGGCTGGGCAGCCCAGGGGTCTGTAGGTGCCTGGGATACTGCATAGCTCAAGCAGATCAGCCCCCTCCTATCCTCAGAACCCTGAGGACTGCTGAAGCGGTGAAGAATCCTATAGCTGGGGAAAGTGGCTCACTCCCAGCCCAGGGGGAATTGCTGTTCTGCTGAAAGCCTGGGGGTTCTAGGGGTTAACAAAGTGACTCTCCTCATGAGGACAGGGAGAATGAATGATGAGATAAGGCCCTTGCAGTCGTGAGCCAGGGATGTAGCATGATCCGGTGGGTAGAGGCTACTCCAGAAACAGCCCCAGTCCTGCCTGTGACTCACCAGGTGAGTGACCTGGGGCATGCTTGTGAACTCTCCTAAGCCTCAGTTTCCCCAGCTCTCAAGTGAGAAAATACAATCACAACTGCACAGATTGTCATAAATCATAAACAAAAATATACATGTAAACTGCTTAGCTTTATGCCACTGCAAAAAATAGCTTCCTGTGGAACAGGGCCGCATCGGGGCAGATCTCTCCCCAGCTCTGCTGGCTCACGCACCTGGCACATCACTTAGCCTTCTCTTGGTCTCAGTTTCCTCACCTGTTAAATGGGGATAACTCCTGCCTTTCCTACATCAAATAAGATAGTGGATAGGAAAATGCTTTGAAAAGAATAAAATACAAGAGAAAGACAAGGGTTGTTTTTGTAAAAAGCAGCAGGCAGCAGGAAAGCAAAAGGAGGAACTGGAGACAGAAAGCAAGAGTAAGACTCGAGGCGAGAAAACAGGTCCTAGAGGTGGAAAGAAACCCCATAAGGCAGCAAGTTGTCCAAGCACAGGTTTGGAGTCATCTTAAAATCCTGCCTGGCTCTACTACCTACTGGCTCTGAGATTCAGGCAAGTAATAATTTAACCTCTTTGTGCCGGGCATGGTGGCTCATGCCTGTAATCCTAGCACTTTGGGAGGCTGAGGCAGGAGGATCACTTGAGCACAGGAGTTCAAGACCACCCTGGGCAACATAGTGAGACTGTGTCTCTATACAAGCTTTTTTTTTTTTTTTTTTTTTTTTTTTTTTTTTTTTTTTTTTTTTTTTGAGGTGGACTTTTGCTCTGTCGCCCAGGCTGGAGTGCAGGGGTGTGATCTCGGCTCACTGCAAGCTCCGTCTCCCAGGTTCACACCATTCTCTTGCCTCAGCCGCCCGAGTAGCTGGGACTACAGGCACCCGCCACCATGCCTGGCTAATTTTTTGTATTTTTAGTACAGACAAGGTTTCACTGTGTTAGCCAGGATGGTCTCGATCTGCTGACCTGGTGATCCGGCCTGCCTCGGCCTCCCAAAGTGCTAGGATTACAGGCGTGAGCCACCGCGCCCGGCCTACAGAAACTTTTTTAAAAAATAGCTGGGTGTGGTGGCACACCTGGAGTCCCAGCTATTTGGGAGGCTGACGTGGAAGGACAGCTTGAGCCCAGGAGGTCAAGGCTGCAACAAGCCACGATCGCATCACTGCACTCCAGCCTGGCCTGCAAAGCAAAACCCTGTCTCTACTAAAACAACAGCAATTTAATCTCTCTGAACCCTGGTTTTCTAATCTGTGCATGGGAATAATAAATAATAATAGTACTGTACTCTAAGAGGAACAGGGGAGTGTGAGTTTGTTTTTTGTTTGTTTGTTTGTTTTTAGAGAGACAGGGTCTTGCTGTCACCCAGGCCGGAATTGCAGTAGTGCAGTCAGCTCACTGCAGCCTCCAACTCCTGGGCTCAAGTGATCCTCCCACTTCAGCCTCCTGAGTAGCTGGGACTAGAGGCACATGCTGCCATGCCCAGCTAGTTTTTTATTTTTTGTAGAGACAGGGTCTCACTGTGTTGCCCAGAATGGGTCTTGAACTCCTGGGCTCAAGCGATCCACTGCCTTGGCCTCCCAAAGTGCTGGGATTACAGGTGTGCTCCACGGTGCCTGGAGAGAGGTGTGAGCCTTGACTGAGGTAGGACACATCAAGCTAGCAGAAACACAGCGCTGGAGTAAGGGGCTGCGTTTCACCAATGGGAACTATTATTCACCATAATTAAACTTGAGGCTCCAACTGCTTGGGTGTGGCACAGAGCCAGCCTCTCACGTCCACCAGCTAAGCCAATTTGTTGAGCAACTGCTTTGAGCCATAGCACCTAGACAAAGAAGCCAGCATAGAATCTGCTGAGAAAAAGAAGCATGGCTATAACCGGACACACAGGAAGGAGGCATGGACAGTGAGCGGCACCTTCACCTGGCATACTCCAGCCTGGACAGCAGCAGGTAGAGTCCCATGCAGAGCATGAGGAAGATGGTGGCCGTCAGGAAGAAGGCCAGGGCGCTGTCCCTCACGTCACTGGATGCAGCCAGGTCCACCAGTGAGGCCACGGCGCTGACCGTCCCGCCCATGGCTCCTCCTGCAGAGAACAGAGGACACGCAGAGATGGTGAGGGGTGGGTGAGGAGGAGGAGTGGCTGCGGGCCCCTCCCTGCTTGGGTTTCACAAACCAAAATAAAAATTTCTCCGTGCGAAAAATGCCGAAGCTCTCTCAGTGTCCTGAAGCCTCAGAGACAGGGAGGGCCCGGCAGCCAAGCATTTCCAGCATTTCCTGAGTTTCCAAGGGGGTCATTTTCCCCTCTCTCTGCTGCCTGAAGTGGCACACAGCCTTCAGGGGACCACCAGTCCGCTGCCTTTCCTGTTCCACCTCTGACCCTCAACCTCCATCTCTCTTTAGTGCCCTTCCAGTGAGGGCTGAAATTTTAGATTTAGGGGCAGGAAGTGCCAGAGACCTCTGGATTTCCTCTTCTCTACCTCTGGCCCAAAGTACCCACCAACCAAACTGGGAAGGAGGCTCAGGGACTGTCCTCACATAGGGTCCCCTGCTGCCCAGAGGCCACCCTTTCTGGGGGGTGTCCTCACTGGCTATAAACTCCCACCATCGCCCACCCATGAGCTCATGGAACCTACTGTGTACCCCAAGGCGGCTGTGGCACCATGCACATGTGAATGCATGTGTAACACCTACAACACTCACACACACACAGTCACACACCTACACGCACACACAAGCACGCAACCACCCCACCACATGGAATGTTCTCCTTGCCAATGGCTTTGACACACATTACCCGTGAGACCATGTGGCTGCCACACCTTTCACTGCTACCTAACAGAGAAGGCCACACGACCTACTCGGGTGCCAACGGACCTAGGAGTCAGGCGGATGGACGTGTCACCCTGGACTCTGCTACTTGCTAGCTGGGACCCTAGGGGTAACGTGGCTTCTCTGACTTTACAGTTTGCTCGCTTATAGAATGGGAATAACAACCCCCGCCCTGTGTGTTGCTTTGAGGACTGACTGAGATGATGTTCAGAAAGGGCCTGGCACACAGTAGACTTCAACAAACGCTATGCCCTGCCTTGCCACGACTGCACCATTGCTTCTGGGAGGCAGCAGACAGGTCTTTCTGTTCCTTTGAACCCTCACAGCCATGGGTCATCTTCCTGTGCTGGCCATGAGTCAGAAGGCCTGTGTGCAGCATTGCTTGGGAATGCTGGCACCAGCGTGGGCAGATCAATTACTTTCTTCCCTGCCTGTGTTCATTTGCCTGGAAAGTGGGGCTAATACTTGTCCTGTTCATCACAGGTGACCGTAGTGAGGTGGAAACAGGACGATGAGTGGAAAAGCACTGACAACAAGGCCAACACCATCACCATCAATGCGGGAAGGGCCTGGTGGATGAGCTGGGTTGACTGGCGGGATGAACCTGCCCACTTCAGAGGATCAGAATGTCCATTCCTGAAGAGGCGGGAAGAAGGCTGGGTCCGTGTGGGCATGGCCTGCTGTGTCTCCATCGGGCAGCTCTTACGCAGCACCACTTTCCTGCCCACTATTGCACGAAGCAGAGGGGAAGGGGGACAGTCAGGCCCTGTCCACCGTGGCGCACCATCACGGCTCCCCATGCTCTGCCTGTGGCCTCTGTGTCTCTACAGAGAATAGCCCTTGGCCCGATGGAGGATCCTTTCCCCAGCCTCTCCACCATAAGTTCTATTAGCCTGGGTAGTACTTGAGGGAGGGCAAAGGTATAAAAATTAGCCCTGTAATTAGGAACGCAGACTCCAGAATCAAAACATCTGAGTCCAAACCTGGCTCTACTACTTCTAGTTGTGTGACCTTCGGCAAGTCCCTTAACCTCACTGTGCCTCTGTATCCTCATCTATACAATGGGGGTGTTAATAATACCCACCTCGTAGGGCTGTGATGAAGATTAAAAGGATTATTATATGTGAAGCACTCAGAAGGCCTGCCTGGTGCGGAGAAGTTCCAAATACCAAACAAATCCTTTCTGATTCCCAGTTAGGTGCTTGGCTATTTCTGTCCTTCCCACATCAAAGCAGCAACAACGGGTAAACCCTTTGCCAAGAGGATGCCCACTTCTGAGAAGCTGTAATCCCCGCCTAGACATTTTGTAAGAACTGGGGTTAAACTCAGTAAGACACTCCCCAGCCGCCCCAAGGAAGAGATCTTAACATCACTGCCTACTGATTTTCCTCTCTCTCTTTCCAACTTGCAGAGAATTTACAATATTATCATCAACAACAAACCAGGCCTCCGGGAGCTCATCCTTCATGACTCTCTACTTTTATCTCATCAGTTATGGAAATACATGCAAATGAGGGGTTTAAAAAAACACCAGCGCAAAACAAATGAATTGTTCCTCAGATGCCAACGCATGCGGAATTCACAGACGGGCTGTACTGGAAAAAAGCAAGTGGGGCTGGTGAGGTGGTCTTGCGGCCCCTGGGAGACTGGGACACCTTGATTTTCCAGGGTGTTGGGCACCCACAAGGGCCCGATACAGTGGTGACCATGGTTTAGACTCAGGGTCATTAATACTGGCGTAGAAGTACTAAACTTCCCCACTTTTCTAAATGGACTTTCTGAAAAATCCACAGGAGACTCCCCATCCCTAGAAGATCACAGGTGGCCAGATGAACCCGAGGACCGCTTGCCAATGTAAATGGTGAGTTTGGTCACTGGCTCCTGGAGAGGCTGCCAGCAAGGATGGAAGGAACTAAGGGGATAAGAGCCTCCTTCTGAGACCGCGGTGACAGAAAGGATTAAATCCCATGTCCAGTGGCCACTGCCTTCAGTCCAGAAATGCCTGTTTGAAAGCATCGCTGGTGCATGTTGCCTCTACCCAGGAAACTTAGCAACAAGTCCATTTTTATTTTATCTTAGGCCCAAGTGTTTCCCAGGATACAGCCAGAAGCCTAATCCGATCTCAGAAATGGCAAACAGATTGAAGCTCACATCTAGACTCTGATCTGCTGAGAGTAACTGCCCTAAGTGCTGAGCTGAGAAGGATTTAGAAGCTCAGGATGAAAGACAGAGATCCGCCAGTGATGTCTGGCACTGGCTCGAGTGGGGAAGGGACATACCCTTGTCAAAGTATTGTCATCCTGGCCACATGCTTCCTGGCATTATTAACTAAGGGGCACAGCGCAGGTTCCTTGTGAAATTGCTGTCAGTGGGCAAATGTTTAGAGCTCTCCTCTGCATAACAGGGGCATGTGGAGGGGCAGACACAGCAGCAGAACCTCCAGTCTTGCTCCCAGGGACTGTGGCCTCCTGGCAAAGCACCAATGGTTCCTGACCCACTCCTTTTTACCTGGCTGGGTCATCTGGGTGAGAGACGTGAGTGTCTCCAGCTTAGAGAACAAAAGTGCCAAGGCCTCCGGAACAGGCTCATCAACATCAGCATCAAACGTCAGCTAGAGGGGTCGGCCCACGTCGTGCACGGGCCTACCCACGGGATACCAAAGCTTGGGGGTGCTGGGGGTGAGAGTTTATTCACTGAGCCATCAGCTCCGAGGGGACTGGTGCTTGTTCATCTTTGCATCCCCAGGACATAGCAGGTCCTCTATAAAATCAGAAAGGAAGAAAAGATAGAAGGAAGGAAAGGAGACAAGAAAGGGAAAAAAGATAAGGAAAAGGAAAAATAGAAGAGGAATAGGAGAAGGAGGGAAGGAAAGGGAGGAAGGCTGGCTTCAGGAATTGCATTTTGTAGGCAGACCATGTTATCCAAAAATAGCTGCAACTCCGTCTCCCCTCCTGCCTACCTTCTCACAGTCACAGTGGGAGACTTTCATACTCTCCCAGAGGTGGGTCCATCTGTCTTGAGTCTGGGTGAGCTTATGGCTATGGTAGAACTGACCCTATGTGGCCTCTTTTGCTAAATCAGAAATAAAGCTTCTGCCTGGATCTCCTGAAATGCTGGCTTTTGCAACCCAGACACCATGCCATGAGGAAGTCAAAGTTGCCATTTGAGGTCCACATAGAAAGGAATGGAAGTCCCTGGCCCCAGCCCAGCCCTGGCTAAGCTTCCAGCCAGCAGCCACTATCAACATACCAGCCAGGAGGGCGTGCCACCTAGAACTGGATCTTCCAGCTCCCCGTCGAGCTATGCTGGCTGATGCCATGGGGAGAAGAGAAGAGCTATACCTGCAAACTCCTGTCCAAGCTGCAAATTTATGAGTAGCAGAAATGTCTGTTGTTGTTCTAAGCCACTAAGTTTTGGGGTAGCTTGTTCTACAACACTAGACGACTGAAACACAATCAGCACCCATGCCATTTCCTTTTCAGAAAAGGCCACCACATGCTCATCTCTGGCTCCCTCCCATGACTCCTGGGTGGATAAACCTGGTCAGCTGCCCGGACCCCGGCTCTCACCTGATATCAGCGCCTGGGAGTTCCTCATAGGAAAGGAGCCGGTCATGCCGTAGATGCTGCTGCTGAAGACAGTGGAGGCACCACTGAGGATCACCATGCAGACAATGGTGACCGCAAAAAAGCCACGGGTCCAGGAGGAGGTGTCCACCTTCACCAGTGCGGTTATCACCATGAAGATGGCCAGGATGACCGTCAGTGAGGCCAGGACACGGATGTGGACTGCAACCCTGGGGTGAGGATGCCAGAAGCAGTTAGACACCCCTTCGGGGCTCCTGTGTGGGCTGGGGCTGGTGAGCCACCTTAAGGGAAGCAGGTGAGCTTAGCGGTTAGGACTGTTCACTCTGCAGTCAAGAGGCCTGCACTCGAATCCTGCCTTCCCGGCTCCCTCCCTGTGTGGCCTTGGGTAAGGGACTCAGTTGCTCTGGTTTCAGCTTTTGAACTGGTACAATGGGGAGAGTTGATTCAACTCATGTGGGGGTGAGGCTGAAGAGGTGAGCAGTGTGGGGTGCGAGCGGCAGTGCCTAGCTCAGGGCCAGCACTCAGTGGGTACTGCTGCTTTTCACCTTGCTGTGAGGTTCAAGGACACCAGGACACCAGGATGTTCAAGGCAAGCCCCTGCTCTTCCTGCCACAGGGCTGAGCTCCTGCTGGCTTTGTCTAGTGTTTACAGAGAGCAGCCACCCACTGAGCTTCCTTTCCCCAAAACTTAGCAGGAGGTTTGGGGGGAAAGGGAAGAAGGGAAGAAAATAATCATCATCATCATCATCATCATCATAGCAAACACTCAAACAGTGTTTAATGCATACTTTTCTAGCACTCTTCTAGGCATTTTCTGTATGCCAGTGTGTTTGGTTCTTACACTGGTTCTGTAAGACAGGTATTCCTACCTATCCCATGTATACAGATAAGGAAGCTGAGGTCAGAGAGGTTGAGGAACTAGCTCAAAGTCACTCAGCAATGAACCCAGGAGGTCTGGCTCTGGTCAGTTCTCAGAATGATGCTCTACTGCCTCCCCTGGAGTGAGGAAATATGGATGGCACAGAAGCGGTGGCCAGGGCAGGGGCATCCTCCTTTGATGGCCTCAGTCATCATGGGGAGCAGGTGATGCCACGTTAGTGCTGCCTGGGGCCAAGGGAACCCCCACACTCCCCAGCACCATGCCCGCATATGAGCCATGCGCTCTTCCCAGCCCCCATACTGGCCTAGGGAGAAAAGCAGGGAAGGAGTCTATCTGAGAAGCTGCACATTTTTATTCTAGGGAGCAAGAACATCATCTCAAGGGGCTGCTTAAATCATCAGATTAGACTAAGCTTTAAACTGGATTGGATGTGTAGTTAATTTTCCTGCTAACCAGTGGGAGGGGGCTGGGAGAAAAGCCAGATTACATACTTTTTTTTTTTATTAAAAAAAGAAAAACTTGAAAGGTAGACAAAAATACACACACACACACACACACACACGTAGGTGTGAAACGATGAGCATGAAGAGCAAGAAAGGAATTTTTTTCAAAGTGCTTTTGTGGCCCCAGGCTAATTTGAGTTTCCCTCTGGTCCTCAGCTAAAGGGAGAGCAGGTGCTGTCACTGCTTTCTAAGGGGTGAGGAAGCCCAAGGAAGTGAAGGGACAGTTCAAGATTGTGGAGTGAGTACGTAGGGAGCTGTGATGAGAACCCAGGTGTGCTGAGCCCCAGCCCATCACTCAGTCTGTTAACGTGTGTACTCAATGGTGTGGTCATTCTGCAAATGTGCATTGAGCAACTACTGTGTGTCCAGTACTGTGCTGGATGCCCAGGACACGGGACAGACCAGCAACAGATATATCATCCCACTGTGGTAGGTGCTCCATCAGGAGGCCCCAGGGCATCATGCAGCACATCCGAGGGGCACAAAACCCACCCTGGGCATCGTGGAAGGCCATTTGGAGGCAATGTCTATGCTGGATGGTAATGATGAATGGGAGGATGTAAGTGCACGTGTCTTGGGAGAGAGAGCGAGGCATGTTCAGGGAGCTGCAAATGGACTCTGGCTGTAGTCAAGACACGAGCAGAGGAGCACAGAGGTGATGCTGGGGAGAGGCATGGACTCATGTCCTGGAGGAGGGCGGGGTGTGGGGCCTTTGTCTGCCAGCACCACCCCCTGGGAGAACATTCCTTCGCCTAGTCATTCTGGGGAGGTGGTCAGCCAGGTTGCCCATACCCACACCCACACAGCCACAAACAACAGGCATGTGACGCAGCCTGGGGCAATCAGAGTGTTCCCTGCTCCTGGACCCTGGGGTTGAGTTAGGAATTAGCATGTGACCCACATAGGGTCATTAAGTCTTCCCTGGGACTGCTACATGGAAGCTGTGGAGAGAAGCTCGCTGCCGAGACTGTGTCTGGGGCTGCTGGCTGCCATCTAGCCAGTTGCGTAGGACGAGGCTAGACATGGAGGAAAAGCCATGCAGAGACACACAGAGCCCAGGGGTGATGCAGAGGAGATCCCCTAGATCCAATGATGCCTAAAGGTGGGCCTGCCTTTAATTTTCACTTAAAGAAAGAGGACATCCTTTTTTGTGTCTCTGTTGTTGCTACTCAAAGTACCCACTAACACAAAGAGGTACATCAGGGTTTCAAGCTGGGAATGACATGGTCAGAAGCTACAGCAATGCTGCTGGTGTCCCGCCCATGTGACCTCCCTTTTACACTCCTTACCTAGGAGTGACAGGTAAGGAACACCTCCTAAGAGCAGCCTTCAACCAATGACTAAGGAAGTTGGTACATAAATACCCCAGCTCCCTCCTGCTCAGCCGTGCTCCACATTGGCTCTCCAAGATCCCCAGCAGGACTGTGTTCTTGTCCCTTCTGAAGGAGCTGACTTGATAAGGCATCCTCTGCTGACTGCCTTCCCTTTCCTGTCCCCATTCTGTACTCTCCCACCTTCACCTCCCAGATAAACTACTTGCATTTGAATCCTTGTTTCAGGGCCTGCTTGTGGGGAACCTTGCATTAAGATGCCCATGAAGACCTCACACTAACACACATCTTCTCAAGGTCTACAGGGGCTTTGGCCCAGACAGGAGCTGGTGGGCAGCCAGGTAGGCACCTGGACCCTTGGCGGCCCAGAGTATCTATCGTAAGAGTACAGCAGGGGCCCTGGAGGCCAGCAGTCAAGACTTACCCCTGATGCTCGAGGTGGTCCTACACACTCAGCCCTGTCACACAGTGTCCCCACCCTCTCCTAGCAGCTGGAGCCATCCCACCCACTCCTAAGATAAGGGCCAGCAGGGCATGGAGCCTGAGTCAGGAGACCGGAGCCCTGCCCAGCTCTGTCATCGGCTCACCGTGTAACCCCCGACAAATATTCAACCTCTGTGGGCCTCAGTCCCTTCATCTCTAAAAAGAAGAAGCTAGACCCGATAATATTAAGGTCCCTAACAGCTAATGATTCTAAATCTGAAAAAATTCAAGTGGAGAGAAAGGTTGGGAACAAATGCCAAGAAGTTTGAACCAGTTCCTTGGGGCAAGAAGGAGGCAAAGGCCAGGCTGGAAAGATGAGGTGCACTGCAAAGGCAGAGCCCTGCCTTGTTCTCCCCTAGCACAGGCACAGGGCCTGGCAGGCACTGGGTAAATATTTGCTGGATGTACAAATTGACAAGCAAGGGAGATCAGTAGCACCCGGGGGTGGGGAGGTTTCATGCTGGTCTGAACCTCCCAGCGGCTGTCTGCTTCTTGATCCCTGCTGCCTCAGCATGGCAGGAAGTCCAGCTGGAAACATCTGCCAGCCTCGGGAATGGCCTCTGCCTCTAACCGCCTCCTCACAGACACAGTCAGGAAAAAGTCCAGCAGGAATGGTGCAGCATCATGGGAGCCCTCCTGTGTGCCTGTCGCTACAAGGTAATAAGTTCCTTGAACACGAAGGTTGTTTTGCAGAGAGCTGGGGGACTGCTTACACAGGTACCCCCAGGGCAGGAAAGTTGGGGAGGAATCAGAGAGGAGGAGGTCAATACCAAATGCATTCCAGAAACAACGCAGTGTGGAACGCTGCTCTGTCCCCTGCTCTGTTCCCCTACACGGCCCTTCACCCGCACAGGTCTCCTTCCCGCCTGCTAATTATCTGCTGCATAAACCACTCTTGCCCAGAGCCTCCATCCGTGGGCTCTAGGGCTATTTTCAACATTCATCAAGCTTCATGAAATGTTCCAGGTGCAAGCCTGGTCCACAGGCACGAACGGAGGACATGGCTTCCCTTTCTGCTGCTTCCACCCAGGAAGGGAGAGTGGCCCAGGGGACAGTGGTGCTCTTAGGGTCTTAGGAAAGTCTAGACTTTCAGTTGCTCTAACGTCTGGGGTTCTACTTAGAGACAGGGCATGGCCAAGAGGACAGCTTCAAGACCAAGACCCTGGGGCAGGTCTCAGTCCTGTGAAGACTCTTGGAGAGGCTGCCTCCAGTACCCAGGCTGCCGGTCCCCCCACTCCCTGACTCGTGAGGGCTCAGGACCCCACTTATGATTTCTTCCTAAATCTCCAAGATGTAAATCCTCCTCATAAGTATTTATGATGCTGCAGATTTAACATAATAAAACACTTGGCGATTATGGATAAGCCAGTCGGGAAAGCCAGGGTTCTCCAGGAGGGGAGAAAAGGAGACTTCAATCTTGCACATTAAATAAAAAACAGCTTAGCCCCAGACCATCTTCCCACAGCCTGGAAACAGATGGAGGCCTCAGAGCATGTTCCTGCATTGCCCTTGCCCCTCTCCTAGAGCCCAGGAGGAGCAAGAGCAGGCCAGGGGTGGGCTAATTCCCTCTGAGAATGTCCTGTAACTGCTGAGCCATCTGCCGGGACCCAATCTCAGAGGGCAGCTGGCCTGGGGGCTCACATCTCACTGGAGACAGACCCAGCCTTTCTTAACCACCCCCTTCCATCCCAGCAGCCTGAATCCCGGAGAGACAGGGCTCTCACTAGAAGGATCTTGGGAGTGGCTCTGGCTGCAGGGGCAGGGGTGGGTGCAAAGCTGGGGAACTAGGATGTAGGTGGCTCAGGGGTTCCAAGCACAGATGTAGGGTAAGAAGGTCCCAGTTCAAATTCTGACTCCTCCCTTTCATTCTAGCCGAGGCTGGAGTGCAGTGAGGTGACCATAGCTCACTGCGGACTTGAACTCCTTGGCTCAAGCGATCCTCCTGCCTCAGCCTACTGAATAGCTGGGACTACATGCATGTGTCACCATGCCAGGCTAATTTTTTAAAATTTATTTTTGTAAAAACAGCATCTTGCTATAGTGCCCAGCGTGCTCTCAAACTCCTGGGCTCAAGCAATCCTCCTGACTCGGCCTCCCAAAGTGCTGAGATTACAGGTTTGAGCCACTGCACTCCACCTGGCTCCATCCTTAATGGCCACCTTCCCTTGGGCCAGTCACCTCCACGAGCCTGTTTTCCCATCTCAAAGCAGGGTCACAGCAGTTTCCCGCTCTTAGGCTGCCGTGAGGGTTAAAAGAGATAATGCATCTGCAGGATATAATGCTCAGAAGTGCTACTGTTAATTGGATAGCATTCTCTCACAGCTCAGAGGCTGGACCTTCCCTGCCACTCCTGACCCATGGCCCAGGAGTGCTTTCAGCCTGTGGGACCTCTGGACCACTGAAGAGGCAACAGGCAGGCTCGGCTGTCCCATGGTGCCCCTGTAGTCTCCTGGTTTCCACCTGGAAAATGAGGCAATGTCACGGCCTCCCTCCTGGGTTGCAGTGCAGCCTAAGGGACATGACGAGGGGTGATCGAGGCATTACACTCTTGCTATAGTTCAGATGGTGATTCTGGAACTGGAAGGGGCTGGGAGCTCTCTCTAGGCTATCTGGGCTGGACAAACAGCCCCATCCTCAGGGCTGGCTGAGTGAGTAGACAGAGAAAACCATGAGTGAGCCAAGGGTTCCCCCTACCATGGCTGTCTCCCCTCTTCCTCGCCTCCTGCTCCTGCCTGCACTGGCTCTCAACACACCCTCTCTCCTGCGAGGCGCAGCCAGGACCCCTGCGCTGCCCTCCTCTACTCTCCTCCTGGGGTGGGGGTCTCCGCAGGCTGCGCCCCCTCTGCTAGGACACTGACTATGGACCTAGGAAGGCAGGAGTGAGGCCCGTGAAGGCCAGCTGGCTGGTGAGAGGGGCTGCAACGCCCCTCTCTTCTCATTCTTCCAGACTGCACTTTGGTTTGGAGAAGGGTGCAAATTCCATTGGGAGGTGGGATCTATGTCCCCTTGAAATGAAGGGGGCTTTGTGACCGCCCAAACCAGTCAAGTGTGGCAAAAGTGACAGCACATGACTTCCGAGACCAGGTTGTAAAAACCATGCAGCCTCTCCCTTGTTCTCAGCCACTGGGTAAGCCGTCCTATTACCCTGAGGCTGACATGTGAGACTACAAAGAGAGAAGAGACAGAGAGAGAGGGGATATGAATGGCTCCGGCTCCAGCTGCCATCTGACTGCAACTGCAGGAGAGAGTACGACAGCTGGACCTTGATAACCCCCAGAACATGAGAAGTACTCATGACTGGTATTGTTTTAAGCCACTATGCTTTGGGATCATATTATGTAACAGATAACTGCAATACCCCCATGACATAATATGTTTGGAAAGACTGATCTATTCAGGCTCAGCATGTAAAAGACACTCGTGGTGCCCTCTCTCCTCATGCACCCAGAGCAGACATCAGTAATCAATCCCAGCACCCTCCCTGAAGCCAGGCCTGCCTTAGAATCTTGTCCAGCTAGAGATCTGGCAGTCACTACAAATTGATTAGAACTGGGCAAAACAGATTTGCCATCAGTAACCTCAGGTTTTAGTAGGCCATGGCGAACAGCAGCCCAGGTTTCTGGACCGACCATAACGTAGCCATTGATATCATTTAGTGGCAGCTTAGGAGAAATGCAGGCAAAGTAGCTAGGGCTATTGTCTTTGTAAACTCAAATTGAGAATTTGAGCCAGCAAGTCATCCACGGGGGTCTATGGACATGCTAATTTGCCCAGCTAGCTCCTGAATAACTCCTTCCCAGGCACATCCAGATGGAGCCTCTGGTGGCCCTTACCATTACAATGTCGGAACTTCCCCCGTGAGCCCTCTTGGGAGTGGTTGACACATGAGCTGGCGTTACCAGCTTAGCACTGAACAGTCAGGTGACCCATTCTGGGCCACAGGACTTGCAGACTGACAGGATCCCTGAGAAGAGAATGGAGGAAGACCCCTGCATCCCCACACACTTCCCACTGGCTGTTGCCACAATGTCACAGCGATGTCACAGCATGTGGCTGGAGAGTGAAAGCCCAGCTCCCTGGGGGCATCACCAGGGATCTGATCTGACTTCTCACTCTTCATGCACAAATCTGAGCTGCTGCATCTTACTTTGGTGACCACCACTTAAGTAGGCAGAAAAAAAGCAGCTGCAGGCAAGAGGAGAGTAGAGGAGGCAGGAGACCAAGGTGGAGGCCTGAGAGAGGGAAGAGAGCCGCCTACCTGTTGACAAGCAGGAAGTTGGCCACCAGGCACAGCATGGAGGGCACGGTGGAGGCAACGGCAAGGTAGCTCTCAAAGTAGTTCTGCAAGCACACAAGTGAGGAGGTGCTGCGGTCACTCAGGGATGGAGGCAAGCAGTCCCACCCGAGCAGAGACAGGGCCCCTCTCTGTGGGGCTTCTCCCCACTGTCTTCAGACACCTAGGAGCCGTGGGTGAGCCAACCTCCAAACAAGGCCCCACCCCATCTCCAGCCTAAGACCGCTCACTCAGCCACTCAACAAACAGCTGCCAATGTCAGCTGTACTAAGTGCTAGAGGCATAGGAAGGATAAGGCGTTCCTGTCCCCAGTGAGGCCCTTGGTGCTGTGCCGCCCACACTTCTGCCCATGGACTGAGGCCATGGGGACAGAACTCAGTGTACGTCTGAGAAGAAAAGTTTGCCCTATCAGCCTTCTTGGCCCATCACCAAAATGCAAGACTATCCACGTTTTTAAGTTTTTAGTAGAGACGAGGTCTTGCTATGTTGCCCAGGCTGGTCTCAAACTCCTGAGCTCAAGTGATCCTCTCGCCTTGGCCCCGCAAAGTGCTGGTATTACAGGCATGAGGCACTGCTCGCTTGGGTTTTCTTGTGACCCAACCACATTCTCGCTTTCTTGCCACCAAGTGAGACCTCTTAGAAATACACCAGGCCCTGCTCCCTACAGGGAACCTCTGTTCTCACTCTGGATTTGCTCTCGATACAGCAGCTACAGAAGGTCAAAGCCGTTTGGGGAAGTAGCTCCTAGATTGTACAGAATGAGGAAAAACGGCATTTTCTGGCAGCAGCTCAGGGGTGTGACAAAGAACTGTGCAAACACAGAGAGATGAATTGCCTGATTATGATGTGCTGGAACTCACAGCTAAAGCAGCTGCGTGGCAGCCGTATGCGTCTGTGAAAACTCAAAGAATGTCCACTCATTAGGATGGACTGTACTGTGTGTGCATTCTCTCTTAATATACCTATCTTTAAAAACAAAACAAGGCTGGGTATGGTGACTCATACTTGTAAGGTGGGAGGATGGCTTGAACCCAGGAGACCACCCTGGGCAAATAGTGAGACTCTGTCTCTACAAAAAATAAAAAAATTAGGCGGGCATGGTGGTGTGCACCTGTAAGTCCCAGCTACTCAGAAGGCTGAGGCAGGGGGATTGCTGGAGTGAGGAGCTCGAGGCTGCAGTGAGTACACCACTGCACTTTAGCCTGGGCAACAGAGTGAGACCCCATCTCTAAAAAATAACAGAAAGAAAGATGTTGCCATGGGCCCCTTTGAGTCTGAAGCACAAGCCTTCCATAGTTCCTTTTGAAGCCTGCAGAGTGCTTTGTGGTCTTTGAAATCTGTACCCTGAATATAAGGCCGTAGTGGCCTTGCAATTAAAATGATAATCGCAGCTAGTGAGGTCCGTCAACCATGAGCCTGAGAAATAGCCTTTGAGCTGCACCTTATTGTTCCTGCCCTGATGGGCTCAGTAGAGCCTGGACTGGTCGGGGGCACTCAGTCAATTACATCTTGACACAGTGGCTGGGCCTCTGAGGCTGGGAGGGCACTGAGTAGAATGAAGGAGAGAGGCCCTTAGGAGGAGAGGGCTGCAGATGGGGCTGCGTCTGCCCCCAGCCCAAGCCCCTGGTGAGGCCCCTTCCTCCAGCGGCTGCTCGATCTGTGTAATGCAGAATCTCTGATGATTTTGTTTCTTCAAGCAGGCTCAGGTTCCCTGAATGAGAATTTTCCAGGTAACTGAATGTGCCTGTTTGTTGATATTGAAGCAGAAAAAGGTATCATTTAATGTTGGAAAGCTTTTTGGATCTTGACCACTGGATAAGACTCTGAGTCTCTTTCTGTTGTCTGGACCCATTTCTCTGCCTTACAAAGAACTCAGAGAACAGACTTGAGGCCAGGCCATCATTCCACGAGCACAGATCAGGAGATGGAGATGCACATGGTGACAGGAGTTGACTCAGCACACCCCACAGAATTTACAAAAACAAACCACTTAATTCCCGATAGAAACACATGGTGGGTTTTATTCAATTATTTGCTGCTTTTGCCTATTATGAAAAGTTCTAAAATGAGGTGTGGTGGCAGACTCTAAGGTGGCCCGTGATCCCTGCCTCCTGGTGCTCACACCTGTGCGATGCCCTCCCCTGAGTGTGGATGAGACCTGGGGCTGCTTCCAACCAAGAGTAGAGCAAGCATGAGGTGTTACATAGGACTGTAGCACCCACCTTGCTGGACTCTTCCTCCCTTGCCAGATTTGGGGAGGCAAGTGGCCATGTTGGGGAACCCTACCTGGCATGGAACCCCAAGTTGCTGAGGGCGGTCTCCAGCCCTCTCCCCGCAAGAAACTGAAGCTCTCGGGCCTACAACCACTAGGAACTGAATTCTGCCAACAACTGGAGTGGGCTTGGAAGTGACCTTTCTCCAGCTAAGCCTCAGAGGAGACTGTAGCTCTGGCTGACTGATTGCAGCCTTGTGCAAATTCAGGCAGGAGACCCAGCTAACCTGTGCCTGGACTTCTGGCCCATAGAAACCCTGCAATTATAAATGCAGGTTGCTTTAAGCCACTCATTTGTAGTATTTTGCTAGGCAGCAATAGATCCCTAATTCATGAGGGTTTCCGATAGCTGGGTTCCTACTAATCAGGGTTTTCCTGAATATTTCAGCCTTCCTGTTTCAATTTAAATTCAGTTCCTTGAAGAAAACCAGGACAGTTGATCATGCTCCTTTCTTTGACCCCCCAAGAGACAGGAAGAACAGTGTGCCCACCCATGAGGGTCACAGAGGGTTAGCACACCAGTCCCTGCAGCCCTTCCCCACCAAACCCTCGGCTGAAATTAGGGTTTTTGCAGGTGGCATGTGCTGATTTCAAGAAACTGGACTTAGTGGATGTTGCTCCAGACGGACTTACCCTGCCTGCCCCTCACTCAGGTAACTCACCTTGGTCCCCTGTCCACAGCCGTTGGTCCCATGGTCATAAAATCACCGCCACTGCTGCCACCACTGCCACCAAAGGAGGAGCTGACCCCCACAGAGAGACCCCATGCCCTGCTAGGCTGCACAAGTGGCTGTGAGAGGGGCGGGGGACGCTCCCCCAAGGATGGGGGAGTCAAGCCCCGTGAGACCCACTTTAACCAATGAGAGGCAGGAGCTGGAAGGAGCCCACGGATTGTTCGTCCGCCTCTCCTCTCCCCAGACTGGCTGCTCTGGATGTGGTGGCTCCACAAGACTTTTCCAAGGTGTTCCGTGTGTGCTGCTGCAAAGCTGTGGCCGCTCCAAAATACCATCGCCCACTGTGTTTGCTCTCTGTGTCCCAGCCCTACTTCCCTTTCCCTCCTTCTTACTTCCCTGGACCGCACTCCCTGATGGAGTATTCCCACCAGCACTGCCTTCCTAAGAAACCAGCGGCGAAGGTCTACGTTCCACTCTTGATTATTTTCTTTGTAGCCAGGCAGCTGGCACGTCCCTCCTGGGTTCATCTCATTTGCTTCCAAGAGGTGTTGAGGCTATCTTCTCCCATTTTACTTAAGGAAATGTGAAGACATTTGAATACAGCTCCAAATACACTGTGACTAGGATGGTAACAAGACTGACCCCAAAGCAATCCATCCATCTAACCAATGGGGGATTTTATGTACAGTAGTGTTTGGGGATCATTCACAGAGTTCACCTCCACTGGGGCCTGATTCCTGAGAGCTCCCTCAAAAGTCTGTTTTGATTTGTTCTACCCCTATAACCAACTCCACTTCTAGAGATGAGCACATGGACCCAAAGGCCAGCTCCACCATGGAGGAGTGGCGGGATGAGAAGATCGTCAGGGAACTGGCAGTGGGGCCACTGTGTACGATGGTGGAGACTGAACTTTGCACAACTCCAGGGGCACCAGACCTGTAGGCTTGTGATAGGAATGGCACCACTCAGAATTATGCCACAGCAGCTCTGTTTACATAGCCGACTAAAAGCCTGGAGGCCTGGGGGTCAATGTGGGCCTTATAGAACCAGAGGTGAAAGGCTGGGTGTGACTCAGCAAGAAGGCAGGGCTGGAATGCAGGTGGATGCAGGGCAAACACATTAGGTGGTGACAGGCCTCCCAAGCAAGTTTCTCTGCCCCAGCAGGAGGGCCCTTGGCAGGAGACCCTTAGGCTGCTTAGTAATCTCATGGTGCTCAGCCCTGGCTGGGCAGCCACTGTCTGTGCAGGTCAGCACTTCCTCCTGTTTTGACCTGTCCCTTTGTTTGCTGAAGAGGTGTCAAGCCCGTGTGCCAGTGCTGTGCTGGTGGCTGGGTGGATACAACGGAGGAGCTGTGGCACCTGCGTGCCCTTGGGGAGGTGGGCGCAAGCCTGGAGCTGGAGTACAACAGATACAAAGTGTTGGGGGGCATGGAAGAAGGGGCTCTGGGGGGTTTCCACCAGGGCCATCTTGGACAGTGGCTGGAAAGATTGGGGGAAGCATGTCAGACAGATATGGGAGGTACGGGTGCCAGCGGGGAGAGAAACATTCCCAACAGGACGGAACGGCTGGCACAAAAGCATGAAGGGATGCTTCCCCACCAGTGAGGATGCCAGCGCAGCTCATCTGTTGAAAGCAACTTCTGAGGCTTCCTCAGCACCAACAGCCCCTCGTGAGCTGAAGCAAACCACACTCTGTTGTCCATCCCATCCACAGGAGGGCTGGCAGAACCTCAGGCAGCCAAGGCACTCAACCGCCAGAGTGCTAATGGCAGAGAGGCCCATCAGTCACCTCTGAATTCTCAAACCCACGTGGCAGAGGCCCAGCTCTGAGGAACAGAGGGACAGCTGTGCTCCCTGAATGTGAGATCTGATCTCCCTGCGCAACACTATCTCCCTAGCATTATCCATGCCCTGCAATGACCTGGAGCTCAGGCAGGGTGTGGGACTCAACATCCAGTCTCTAAGAGTAATCGCATCAAAGTCAGTTAACTCAGGTGGGGAAGTGGGAGCTCTGCAGAACGCCAGGGAACTCTGACATGCAAGCAGCACAGCTTCCAGAGGGCCTGCACACACCCCAGCCCATGTGCTCTTACCACAGCCAGTGAGGGCGAGGCAGGGCTGGAATCCCTCTCATTTTACAGATAAGCAGCCTGAGGCTCACAGAGGTAGAGGAATTTCCCAGAGGTACACAGAGGTCCACATTGGGAGTGCTGGTGGCAGCATCTTTTGCTGCAGAGCAGGGCAGAGAGCAGGTGGAGACATATTTATCAGCCCCCTACAAATGTATAAGCTGCTCTAGCTGAGGCTGCCTGTCTCCTGGAGGCACAAGCCCAAACACTATCACTGGGGTCATGGTGCATCGCCAGGAAGCCTCAGACGCCGGGCCTGGCAGCCACATGCCTTCCAGCAGCAAGCAGGAATGTGAGACACGTTCCTCTCAGGGTAGGCAGTGTCTTTCTTCTATCTGGCCCTAAGGTGCAGGTGACCTGCCCAAGCCAGCAAATGGCAGAGTTTGATTTTTTTTTTCTTTTTTTTCGAGACAGAGTCTCGCTCTGTCGCTCAGGCTGGAGTGCAGTGGCATGATCCTGGCTGACTGCAACCTCTGCCTCCTGGGTTCAAGCGATTCTCCCACCTCAGCCTCCCGAGTAGCTGGGATTACAAGCATGCACTACCACACGCAGCTAATTTTGTATTTTTAGTAGAGACAGGGTTTCACCACGTTAGCCAGGATGGTTTCGAACTTCCGACCTCAGGTGATCCACCTGCTTTGACCTCTCAAAGTGTTGGGATTACAGGTGCTGAGCCATGGTGCCCGGCCAGGGTTTGATTTCTTTCTCCTCTTTCTGCAGTGGTAGACAAGAGTAAAGGAATGCATTAGCTAATCTTTTCTCTCAAACCCCACTGCCCATTCCCCTCAGCATTTCCAGAGGCCTATGGGTCTTAGTAGTGTTAAAAAGAAAAGAAAAGAAAAAAAAAAAAAGATTAAGAGAAAAGCCCCCACCTCTGTCAGTTATCCAAAATGGACGGACATGGTTGGCAGCTAAGCAAAGACCATGTTAAAGAGTACCTGTGGGTGGGTGGCACAGGGCAGGCTTCCAAGCTCTCGCCTTACTCTGCAACCCCTGCAAAGAGCCCCAGAGTGGGCATGGGGGCCTCACCCAGACAGGCCCAGGATGGGCATGGGGGTTCCTCACCCAGACTGCGGACAGGCCCTGGCCCAGGGGTGCCAGATGCCAGGGTACTCCCATATGGCGGGTGAATGGGGATGAGCCACTGCCGGCCTGGGCAGGGGGGCACTTGAGTCGCTCGCCATGGTGAGAAGGAAACTCATTTTCATTCGCTACACTCTGACCCAGTTTGCGAACACCAGGAAAGGGGAGAGATGCTCTTCAAACACAATTTAAAAGCCCACCAGAGCCAGCTGGCCAGATGTGAGGCCCATTTTATGACGGGGCACATTTCCTCTCCTCCGCCACACTGACAGGCTCCGTGCTAAGCATCTCTTCTGGAAGAATTCAATTCCCAGCTCAGAGTCCAGGTAAAGAGGTTTCTTTGGGCAGGAAGGCCCTGAAATGAGCCCGTTTATCTCTGGCAGACCCTGGTTAAGCTTTCTCTCCCCTGAATGCCATTTGGGCACTTTGAAATAAGTGCAGCAAATTAGTCACGAGCTGCGGCAGACTCAGTGTCCGTGCTGCTGAGCGGCTTCTGTAAGGCAGCTTTGTGCAGCCCCCACCTCCAGAAAGCAGCAGCAGAGGCAGCTGGGCTCCTGCCGGGCGGGCGAGGAAAAGCAATTCAAGCCTGGGGGTGGCAGCTCAAGGCAGCAGAGTGTTACCTGGATTACAGGGGCATGAAATTAGCAGCAGCGAGCAGGTTGGAGCCAAGAATAGTTTGCCGTTGCAAACTTGCCGCTTTCGGATAGCTGAGTTCCGTGGCCTGGGATATTGCAGGGGAGGCGCCCTTGCCTTGGGCATCAGCCCAGATCATTCCTGGGCAAAATGAGGTGAGCAGAGGGCAGATGTCCCCATAAGGGGTGGGGCTGGTGTCCTTTCTGCGAGTTCCAAGGCCCTGTGTTTGCAGCACTGGCCCAGGAAAGTTAATGGGTGTGTGGCCAAGGGCAGGGACCAGCTGGGAGGGCTGGCTGGGCAGGGAAGGTGGGCAATGCCTGCTCCAGGGGCCAGGCAGGAGGCTAGATGCAGCCAGGCTGAAGGGGGAGGCCAGAGGCCCAAGGGAAGGACAAATCTGGGGTCAGAATCAGACAGGTAAGCTCTGGAAGATGCTGGCCAGACAGACGAAGCCACTGTGGCCACCCTAAGGAAGAGGGACCCCATCTGACCCTTGCATGCAGCCATCCCTCCTTTGGCCTCTCAGGACAGCTCCAGGCCTGGGCTCACTGTAAATCTTGCTCTCTGAGCACCCAGTGGCTCTCCCCAGCCTTCAATCCTTTCTCACACCTCCTCGGGAATCCCTGCCAGAAGATGAGCAAAGTTCCTGGCTTCTGGAATGAGCTTCCCCACCTTCCTCCCCGCAGCGTGTGCAAGGCTTTCTGGAGCACACCTCCTTTCTGCTCCGCAAAAAGGGCTCTTCCTCCAGGCTAAGCTGACTTCCCGGAGACTCACACCATGAATCCCACCTTTCCTGCCTTCATTTTCTCTCTTTCCCTCACTGCTGCTTGTTCCTTTCTCTGCTGGTCAAGAGGCTCTCTTAGGTCTCCCTTTGGGTAAAAGAAAAAAAAACAACTACTTTAACTTTGCTGCCTCCAGGAACCAGGCCCCTCCTCCCCTTCACTCCACACTCCTTGAAAGTGTAGTCCATGTTGCCGCTGCCAACGCCGTGTCCCTCCCGGCTGCCCTGCGGAAACATTTCTTCTAAGGTCCTCAGTGTCCTTCCTCCTCGCAGCCCACCTGTAACCAAGGCCTGTTCTTGTTCCTCACACTCCAGACACTGCATTGCTACCCCGTCTAGAGGGGGCTGAATTCATGCCCCCAAAACTCATGTCTACCCAGAACCTCAGGATGTGACTTAGCTGGACATAGGGTCTTTGCAGATGTGCTTAGATAAGAGGAGATCCTACCGGAGGAGGAATGACCCCTCAATCCACAGCATACGGGAAAAGAGGGAAGGACACACAGACACACAGGGAGAAGCTGCGTTAAGACAGAGCCACAGACTGCAGTGATGCTGCCATGAGCCAAAAAATGCCAAAGCAGCAGCAAGGAAAGGTTATTCCCTAGAGCTTTGCTTTTCAGCTACCCAGTTTGTGGTACTTGGTGAAGACAGCCACGAGAAACTAATGCAATGTCCTTCCAGCACTCCTCTCCTCCAAATTCACAAGGCCACACCCGCCCCCGCCTCCACCACACTTCCTCATCATCTCCGTCCACCTGTGGCTCCCTCCACCACCCCGAGGTGCCTCCTGAGCTCCATCCTTCGTCTCCTGCCCTCCTTGTGTTAGGGGTGGGGGTGGTGATAGGAGAAGCTCACCTCCCCTGGCTTCATGACCTCTACCCATACATCCGTCTCTTCCTCCAGAACAACTGCTTGGGGGTCCTGCTGAGCCCAAACCCCAAGCTCCTCAAATCAAAGGCCTTCAAGAGAAGACTCCCAGGCAGCCCCTCTGAAGGCCCCATGGTCATCCTCCTTTTCTCAGCCCCTCTTCAAAGCTTCCTTCGTTTCTCCTTCACCCTCACCCCAGTCAATCACATCTTCTGGCCCCGTCTCCACATCGCCTGACTATGGCTCACGTGTCCACCCAGTCTCCCCTCGGGTTCTAGCCTCTCCCCCAGGCATCCCCTCCACGCCTTTGCTCAAGCTCCTCCCTGGGCCTGGCCACCCTCAGCCTCCGCACCTTATCAATCAGCCTCCCTGCGACTGCCACGCCCCTCCTCCTTGCAGCCTCGCCTCCAGGCCCCTCCTGCACCTTGCTGCATTGTCCCCTCGCTTGGCTCCTTTGCAGGAAACCTTGGGGGCTCCACTTGGAGAAATGATGGGGCACGTGGAGGCAAGGGTGGCTGAGGGCCGATTCGCGGGTGGTCTCAGGCAGCTGCCTAAAGAGGGGTTTTGTTTTGGAAGGTACTGGGGAGTTCTGGGGGCTTCTCAATGCCAAACAGTATGGGGGGCAGTGCTGGGCGTAGAAGGAATCACCTGGCAGAAATGGGTGGAGGGAGCAGATGGGAGGAAGCAGGTGGCAGTGGTTAATTTATCCATTCATCTATTCACTCACTAAAGGTGAAAGGCGGTTGACCTTCTAGAGCTCATTCACTCATTCAGCAAACGATGGCCAAGCACCTTGTATGTGCCCAATGTGTTCTAGGGGCTGGGGATGCCAGTGTTCTAGTGAGGGAGACACAAAAAAAAAAAAAAAAGGAAAAAAAAAAAAAAGAGTCAACAGCAAGTGGGGGGAAAAAGACTACAAATTAGGATAAATGCAATAAAACTAAAAAACAAATAATTGGCTAACCTAGAGCCTGGACAGAGGGAACAGCATACGGTTGGCTCTGAGTCAGGAATGAGCTTGATGTGTTCAAGCCTCCACAGGGGTGAGCTGGAGTATGGATGGGGATGGGGGAAGGGGGGATGAGGCTGGGGCCCAGGCAGGTCCGGGTGTGCAGGCTGTGGTGGAGGTGCACTGCGGGACCACGGTGCACAATCCAGTGATGGCGGTTCTTCCTCCCGTCCCTGTCTCATCTCCACAAATATTCAGAGATGGATTCATCCTTCTGCAAATGTTTACTGAGCTCACTAGATGTTGTAGACATGGGAGATTCAGCTGAAGTTCCTGCCTTTATGGAACTGCCCATCTAGTCAAAGAGATGGCTAGCAAATGCATAAACAAACAGATAATAGGCCAGGCAGTGGTCAGTGATATGAAGACAAATTCAGCAGGGTAGGTACCTCTATAATAGATCACAGAACTGGGAAAGAGCTGTAAGTGAGTGTTCCCAGTCCAGAGGTTGGCAGTGGGCTACCCCCGGGCCAAATCTGCCCTCTTCCTTTGTGTGAACACTGGAACGCAGTCGGCCTTCGGTCAGCCCATTTGTTTACATATTGTCAAGGGCAGCTTTCACTCTGCAACAGCAGGGCTGAGTAGCAAACAGAGATTGTGGGGCCTACAAAGCCTAAAATATGAACCATCTGGCCCTTTGCGGGAAAAGTTTCTGGATCCCAATCTACGGTCTAATATCTTCATTTCTCAAAGGAAGACATGGTCTCAAGTCACCCAGCAAGTTTGAAACACAGTCAGAAACAGAAGCCAGCTCTCCTGAATCCAGAGTCTTTCTGCCAGGCAGGGTGAGCAAGGAAGATGGAAACCTCATTTCTATCTACCCTCATACCCTGCCTCGGCCAAGCCTTCGCGAGGTCCCCTAGCAAGGGGCAAGCTGACTGCTTTGATTCTTATCCCCTTTATTCCCCCCATGTACTCTCAGGCTGGAACCAGAATAGGCAGAGTAACGGCTCAGAAACCAAGGGGTCAGAGAAACAGGGAACCTCGCGGATCCATGCACGAGTGACCCCAAGCTCCCTGAGGATGAGCTGATCAGAGGCTCAGCCACTGCTGACGCTCGGGCCAGCCAGTCTTTCCTCTTCTGCAGCCTGACTTCTGCCATGTGATAGGGAAAAGAGGAAGAAGGCCTTTCAAGAAAACTCCCCACCTACCCACGCAGCCCTTGCCTGACCAGGGAGGCTTCTGCATCCCTCAGAGGGTCCCGTGCATCAGTGTCACAAGGCTGATGACCAGGGACAAGGGCCATGCCCTGTGGCCTGGTGGTAATGAGGAGGTGGTCTGGGGGTGCTCCAGCCTATCTCTGTAGTAGAAAACCTTAGGGACCATCAGGAAGAGGGCGTCCTTAGCCAACCCCTGGCAGGCATTTCCTCAACAACAGACTGCTCCCGCCTTGGGGAGGCTGTTTCTCTTTGGAGGTGCATGTGGGCCAAAACCACAGGCTGCTCTAGGCCTCAGGTGCCTGCATGCAGACAGGCACAGACATGTACAGAAACACAGGCACATAGGGAGAAACAGCAGCTGTCCTCTGCCTCCACTAGAGTACCCATTAACCCATTAAATAGGCAAAGGCTGTTCCACAGTCCTCCCAGGCAGTGACGACCGGCAAGAGGCCAGCAAGGAGGCCCCAGGCACCCAGTGCTGCAGACCCTTCCTGGGCTGCCTGCCTGTGTCAAAAGCGCTGGGCTCCTCGGTGGAGACTCTAATTTAGGTTCCGCTTTCTGGACACTTGTGATGATCAATCATGTTAAAGAGACACTTGAGCACTTAAGGTCCGGGCCATCTTCTAATTTGTCCAGGAAATCGCCTTTGGATTTTAAGGATATATGCAGGAAGAAATAAAATCGAAGGCAGAGAGGGAGCAGTTGATAGCCTGGAGGGCAAGGGAGCACAGCGTGGGTGGGGAAAAAGGGTCGTGAGCACTTAGGGAGAAAATAAGAAGAGAACTAGAGAAGCTGAGGCCACCAAAGGCATGACTGACAGCGTTTCAAGCTAGGCTTTTTTTCCCCTCTGCAGGATGCAACAAGAGCTAAAAACATAAGAAAAAGCCATCACAGGTGTATTATTTATTGGGAATGGCACGCTGGCTGGGCCCGCAGTTAGAATCAGAGGGTGGACAAGGGGATTTTAAAAAATGACTCACTTTTGGTTCTAATTTTTAAAAATGGTTTAGAGCAGTCATCCACGCCAGCCTAAGCAACTGGCAGCCACTCACACACACCCAGTGGCAGAAAGCCTGAAGCCCATCCTGCCTGACTTCAGACTCCCCATCTCCTTTCCTAGGATGACAAAGCTCAGGCAAAATCCCACTTTAATACGCTTCTTTCTATGAGGGGAGGAGGGGTGTTGTGCCCTTCTCCACTCTTGGGAATTCTGCTCTTAAAAAGCGGATTGCTAGTAGGGTGCGGTGGTTCACGCCTGTAATCCCAGCACTTTGAGAGGCCAAGGTGGGCGGATCACTTGAGGTCAGGAGTTCAAGACCAACCTGGCCAACATGGTGAAACCCTATCTCTACTAAAAATACAAAAATTAGCCAGGTGTGGTGGCGGGCACCTGTAATACCAGCTACTCAGGAGGCTGAGGCAGCAGAATCGCTTGAACCCGGGAGGCAGAGTGAACCCAGGAGCCAAGATCGCGCCACTGCACTCCAGCCTGGGCGATACAATGAGACTCTGTCTCAAAAAAAAAAAAAAAAAAGAAAAGAAAAGAAAAAAGAAAAAAAGAATAAAAGAGGATTGCAAAGGGAGTCTAAACATTGTTTCCATTTGGAGAGAGATCTGAGTAGCACTAAAACGGTTCTGCAGGAACACCACCTGGCACAAAGGAGAGACTCCTGGATACCTGCTCCCCTGGCCAGCTGGCATCAGGACCACCTGGCAACAGTGCCCAGGCCTCACCCAGGGAGATAAAGTCATCAGGGAAGGGTCTAGGAATCCGGGTATTTGCCAAGTGTCCCAGGAAATCTGATACTGATTCAGGTACCCTGGGCTGCCGCCCCCATTCTGGTCTTATTAGCTATGTGGCATCAACGAGTTACTTACTGTTTCTACTTTCCTCCTCTGTAGAATGAGGACATGACACATCCTCATACGTGGCTACAAAGTTAGGGGGAAACAGGCAGAGCAGGGTTTTTCAAACTGCAGGTTGCACAGCTCATTAAAGAATACGAAATTCATTTGATGGGTCATGACCAGAATTTTATTTTATTCTATTTAATCCTTTGTTGCCTTCTTTCTTACTAAAGGCGAGTGAGCGGTCTGCATCTTTTTCTGGGACCCTTCTCTGTGCACCTGAGCCCTCTGGCCTGCTCCTGGACCTCGCTGAGCTATGCTCCCTCTTCTTCATTACACGTTTTTCCTTCTCTGCTGGATCATTTGCTTCCACACACAAACTGCCTGCTACGTCTCTCGTATTAAAAATAAAAGAACAGAAAATTCTCCCCCTTCTGAATCACAGTTCCCTGCAGCTTGTGCCCATTGTCCTGCTCCCATTTAAAGCAAAATTCCTTGAGTTTGCTGTCTTCTCTGTCTCTCCCCGCATCCTCCACGATGCTGCTCCCCAAGGTCACCATGAACCTGCACAAGGTCAAACTCAAGGACAAACTCTCCATCCTCATCCTGCATGGCTTACAACCAGCACTGCCACTGTTGCATCACTTGCTCCTCCTTGAAACTGCAGTCAGAGTGGAGTTTTCTTTTTTTAAGTACAGATGCAGCTTCATGAAACTATTGTTTGCATTATAGACACAAATGTCTTGCCAGGTGAGATAGCCATCATGCTCAAAAAAAATTTGAAAACGCTGATATAAAGCACTGGGGTTAAGATCACAGATACCTGGGTTGACAGGGCCTAGGTCTGAGTCCCATTCGTCACTCACTTTGTACCTGGGAGCAAATGACTTAAACTTTGCAACCTTGGTTTCCTTTTCTGTATAATGGGTATAATAAACCTATGTCTTTGGGTTGTAACAAAAAAAAAAAAAAAACAAAAGATCATGAAAAAAAAAAGCTTCTAGTATACAGTAGATTGCTTAATAAATATTGCTGAGTTAATGAATGAATCTGTGCCCTTAGCAATGCCTGGCACATGGTAAGAGCTTAGTAAAGGCAGTGAATGTTGGGATTTAGTGAAGTCCTCATGCAGCAGCCACCACCTATAAGGCATGCCATAACTGTCAGGACTTTCCACCCTACCTGTGTCTGCAGTGTTATGTAAATGCTGCCAGGTGGGTCTGTGGGCAAAAGGCCCAAGGGCCACAGAGCCTGCCTCCAACCCACACAGTGGGTAAGGGCACTGCTAGACTAGAGTCCCTCTGTTGCCAAATCTGGGTTCCTCCCAGCTACCTTGTGGTCCTATAAGACAGGGCCAATCCACCTTTCACCCAGCTATGGAGCCTTTACCAAATAGATGTCCTGTGACTCTTAAACCTCTGGGAACAGGAAGCCTCCACTCCCTGACACAGCACAGAGAGGTTACCCAGCTGGGTCAGGGCCTCAGGACTGCCTCTCTTCTGCTCTCCCAGTTTCACTTGCTCTTGCTTTGCGCCACCCCAGGTGTAGGATGCCCATGTTGAGCCCAGTTGGCCCTATCACTCCTTTTCCAGGAGCTTGGGAAATTGGAAGGAAGAGGAGGGTGGCTGTGGAACCCCCATCTCCTAACTACATCCCTTGGCCCTCTGACCCAGCAAAGGGGAGCATTACCAAGAGAAAGGGCAAAGGCTCTTCCAGGGGCCACCACTGGCTGGCGTGGAACTGTGGGCTCACAGGTGCAGCTCAAGCCCAGAGCATTTCCGTTAGACAAGCATCGAACCCTCCAACCACCTACATTTGTAGGGAGTCCCATGAAGAACCCCACACTCTGAGGTAGGCTAGACCAACTCCTTGGACTTCCTGCAGGATGTGGCCCTAATTCTCCAAGGGGAAAACTGTCCCCTTCACTGCCAGGTTTGACAACTTGACTTGCATGGCAGGAAGTTCTCCCAGAAGGCTCACCTAAGTCTCTCATGATGTAGCCTCTGCCTGTTTAATGGGTTGATGGGTACTCTAGTGGAGGCAGAGGACAGCTGCTTTTTCTCCCTATGTGGTAACATTTTACTTGAATCATAGTCCTTTTTGTTTTGAGACTGGGGTTTCACTATGTTGCCAAGTCTGGTCTTGAACTCCTGGGCTCAAGCTCACTGTTCTGTTCTCCCACCTCAGCCTCCTGAGTAGCTGGAACTACAGGCACCTGCCACCACACCTGGCCTGGATCATGGTTCTTATCTGGCTACACATTCGCCTTATCTGGAGAACTTAAAATGCTTGTGTCCAGGCCCCTCAGAATGAATTAGAATTGAGTGAGTGGAACACGTGGGATGTAGGGTATTTTCTTTTCTTTTCTTTTTTATTTGAGACAGAGTCTTGCTCTGTCGCCCAGGCTGGAGTGCAGTGCCACGATCTCGGCTCACTGCAGCCTCTGCCTCCCAGGTTCCAGCGATTCTCCTGCCTCAGCCTCCTGGGTGGCTGGGATTACAGGCACACGCAGGTGGGGTATTTTCTAAAAGCTTCCCAGGTGATCCCGATGTGCAGCCAGGGCTGAGCGTGCCAAGGTAGACAGATAGCTTGGAGAACACGCTGGTTATAAGCATGGGCTCTGCAGTTCTATCACTTACTAGCAAATGACCTTGGGTCAGTGGCCTAAAATCTGTGAGCCTTGGTTTCATTTGGCAACTGGGATGGCAGTACCTAGTTCACCAGGATGTCATGTAGAAAAAGAAGATAGCAGGTCAAGCGGGAGGTGGGTACAGGCTGCATGGCAGGGACTTGGTAACCTCTGATAACCTGTCCTCCAGTTTCCTCTTCTCCACACAAGCTCATCCTGTTTCCTTTGAACACTTCCTCCTTGGATTGGGAGGTCAGCCCTTCAAGGGCAGATCCCAAGTATGCTATCTTGCTTCTTTGCAGGGCTGAGAGACTGGACCAGAACTAAGGAACTGGAAATAAGGGGAGGGGATGCCCTAGGTCCCCCACTTGCTGAACCAGGACAACCTGGCTACCTTCCCTATGGCAGGAACCCCACTTCATGTCTATGCCAACACACTGAAAGATCAAAACTCCTTTACTGGCAGCCACTGTGACCCCCAGATCTTCTTCTGCTCCCTTGCAGAGCCATGGCATCACTATCACGGATTGGGTTGTGAAGCTTTCCTTCTCAGCCTTACAATAACTAATGTGACAAATATTTATGTGCTATTATGTGTTGGGTGCCATGTCAGGTGTGCCAGGGGCACAGGATGTAGAGTAAGAGTTTTATTCACTGGCAGGGGAGGCCTCCTCATCTGTCATGGTGGATGATAACAGTTCCTGACCTACGGGTGCTGCGGGGCTGCATGAGATAATGCAGGCAAAGTGCTGAGAGCAGAGGCTCCCACCCAGCCAGCGCTGGGTCTCCATGAATTGTAGGGCAGGAACGTGATGGGGAAGTATGATGCAGCTCTGAAGACCCAGACATGGAGCCCCTAACACAGAGAGGTGGCTTCAGGGGACGTGCCCAGGGATGAGCTGCTTCTGTCTCCTGCCTCACCCCTGGGACTGAGTGTTGGGGTACCTCCTGGTCAGATGGGGGGATGGACAGGGGCATCAGTAGAGTGCCTGGCCCGGGTCCCAGCCCTGCTGACACTAAGTTGGGCTGTAGGTCCCACCCATGACCTGGCCGCGTCCTGCAGTCCCTCAGAGAGGAGTCCCTGGGCAGACCGAGATACACAGGAAGGAAAGTGTGGAGAGTGGCTGTGGGGGCCTTGCAGCAAGGAATGGCCAAGAGAAGGTGCAGACGCTCTTCTCTCTGGGGTGGGAAGTGGGGCTTGTCCAGCTCACTGTTTTGTTCTTGGCCAAGGACAGCCAATACAGGCCTGCAGGAGAGCCTGGGGGAGGGCGAGGAGGCCCCACAGGGCAGGGGATGGCTTACAACCCCAGAGCTGGGAAGGACCTCCAGCTAAACAGGTCAGGTAGGGAAGGGACAAGGGACGCTGGGTCCAAGACCCAGGCATAGAACACAGGCACCTGGGGTTTCAGGCTGGAAAAGGAGGCCAGACCAAGGGCAGGCTCTCCAAAGGAAGGAAGCTGGTGTTTGGTGAAGTCAAAGCGTGGGGGGTAGGGGGTAGGGAATCTCTAGGATAGTACCCTACATACCACTCTGTGAATATAAATGAGTCTGTAATCATCTGTCCACCTCAATGCCCCGTGAAATTCTCTATAGCCCTTCCTAGCTGTGTAATCTCAGGCAGGTTACCTAGCCTCTCTGAGCCTCTGGCTTTTTGTCTTAAGAAAAGGGTTACTAAGACCTGCATTGCAAGGCTAATGAGAAACAACACTTGCAATACCCCTGCCAGGATGGTGGGCCCAGAGTCGGGCTCAGGCAATGGCGGCTGTTGCAGGCCCCTGTGCCATCTTCTCTTCTCAATTCTTCCTCATTTATGCTCTAAATTTTTTTTTGCCCTGGGCCAATACACCTGTGGTAGATTTATTGGAGGTTCTTATTCCAGAGAATAGAGACAGGAGGGCAGAGTGAGCAGGATACTTTCTAAGCCATCCCCACATTTGTCCAGGCAGAAGGAAATGAGCCCGCTGACCTTAAAAGTGACACAATTTGGGGGAGGGGTGTCTGGGTAAACCTTCCTCCTGGGTCAAGCTCCCCATCAAATGGCATCCATCCCCAGAAAATGTTCAAAGGAAAGTACAGGAAAGAATAAACAGCTAGACCCACAGCTAATTGAGTTGCAGGTGGTGACTAGAGACAGGCCCATTTGACTCTCCCCCTCCTTCCCCTAAAGTGGCCCTCAGGTGACAGGGCAGACGGGCAGCCTCTCACAGGGAAATCAGGAAGAGAGGAGGAAAGAGCTGGGGAGGTGGGTGGCTGGGATGAGGAATGAGGCAAAGAAAAATGGCCCGCAAAATGCAGAAACGCCCCAGCATGCTCGCTTCCCAATCCCGGCCCATGAATCGAGGGGTGACAGGTCTCTCATCTCTGATGCCAAGAGCCAGGAGCTCTGGGCAGCCGAAGGTACTACATCTGCACCTGCCAGCAGTTGGAGAGAGGCCATAAAGCATTGTGGCAGGGCTCAGAATGCCAAGTGCCTGCAGCTGGGAAGGAATTGCCTTACGGTGAAAGCAGTACACGAGGCGAGGGCTGCTCCCAGAGCCAGGCCTGGACACCCCTCCCTCCAGAGGCTGCTTGATCCCGGGGGCCTGGCGGTGGACAGAGGGGCAGGGCAGGTGCACACGCAATCTAGCTCTGTTCCGGCCGAGACAGGCAGGGACCTTCTGGAGGAAGCCCAGTAGGCCAGGTGATTTACCGGGGCTGGCAGAAAGCTGGGACATTGGAGTCACTGGTAAATAAAAGCGGATTGTAAAGCACCCGGGCTAAACCTGCACCTGTGGAAATGCACCAGGGCTGCAGGCAGCTTAGAAGCATGGGCCCATCCCCCAAATGATCATCACAATAATAGTGTTTATAAAGCACTTCGGATAGGGGTGCCAGGCCCTATCCTAAGTGCTTTTTAACACATATTACTTAATCCTCACAACAGCCCTAAGAAGTTGGTGGTGGTATTATAATATCTTCCTTTAACATATCAGAAAGATGGCCGGGTGTGGTGGCTCATGCCTGTAACCCCAGCACTTTGGGAGGCCGAGGCGGGTGGATGTCTTGAGCTCAGGAGTTTGAGACCAGCCTGGGCAACATAGTGAGACCCTGTCTCTACCAAAAATACAAAAAAATTGGTCAGGCATGGTGGCGTGCACCTGTAGTCTCAGCTACTCAGAAGGCTGAGGCAAGAGCATCACTTGAGCCCAGGGAGGTCCAGGCTGCAGTGAGCCTTGACCGCACCACTGCACTCCAGCCTGGGTGACAGTGCAAGACCCTGTCTCAAAAAAAAAGTACTAATATAGTCCAGAAATATGAGGCAGCACAGAGAGTTCCCACAGCCAAGCCCTGTCCAGTGCACCACAAACTCTACTGTGCCCTTCAGTCACCTGAGGGGCTTGGTAGCTCGCAGGCCCTGTCTCAATCGGCCTCGAGTGGGTGGGAGACTGCATCACTAACAAGCTCCCAGGTGAGGCCGCTGGTCCGAGGACCACACCTTGAGTGAGAGGCTGTAAACTACTCCGCTGCATTCCTGTGGCACTTCCTCAGCTGTAGAAACGGTTTATGTATCCCATTGCTCTGGCCCCAGGAGGCATCCGTGAATTCCTCAGTTATCAGAAAAGGCCCTCACAGGTGTCAGATCATGGGGGAAGTTGAGGGGTGAAGTACAGGAGTGTGGAAGTGCGAAGTTGTAAACATAGCAATGTCCACACCCCAGCTGAGTCTAATCCAATCAGAATCCCTGGGGCATGGCCCGCATTGGTATTTTTATTCCTTTTCATCGGACCGGTAATGTGCCGATGACATAACAAGGTTTGAGGGAGGCCCATCTCACACATGTGCATGGAAACCCAGTCATCACACTCATGAACTAGAAAAGGACCCTGGACTGGTATTTTTTAAGAAGCTGCCTGGGTGACCCACTGTGTAGCTGCAGTGAGTCCTTGAGATGGACAACAGTGATGCCTCCCTCGCTATGGCAGATTCATGCCTATAAAACAGAGGACAGCTCCTCAGGGCAAGGCCAAGGATTTCAAGGATTTCCTTCTGGGAAGCAGTGATGAGCCACCTCCTGGGCCACTGGAAGGTGCGGCTGGGGTCTGCTAGCATACCCTCTTCTTGTTTCTGATGCTCCCCTGAAGAAGAAGGGCACAGCTGGGCAGCTGGCAACATCTCATCTTGGCATTTGTCGGAGAAGCCTTTGCCTCCCTGTGCTGTCAAGTGAGAGCAGACACCAGCTAGGGTCAGCCGTGGAAACGGAGGCTCCTGACCAAGACTCTCCTTGACCTAACTTTCGTCAGGCTCCTCCGAGCCCCATCCTCGACCTTGGCCCCACCCCCCAGTCCTCACTTCTGCCTGGCCCAACTCAGTGTTAGCCAAGAATCCTTCGAAGTCAGATTAGCCAGCATCCCCCCATCTTTGAGATCTGATCAAGTTCCTCATTCCCCACCTCTGATGTATAGCTGTCCCTCCATATACTCAGGGCATTGGTCCAGGACTCCCACCTATACCCAAATCCACACATACTCAGGTCCCCAGTCAGCCTTGTGGAACCCAGCTCTCCCTGTAATCAGGTTTTGAACTCCACTAATAGTACATTTTCCACCAGCATTTGTTTGAAAAACTTCACATATAAATGAATCCCTGCAATTCAAACCCATATTGTTTAAGAGTAGACTGTGTAAGTCCTAGGCCTGCTTTCAACAAGAATTCTGTTGGGCCAGTTGAGCCAGAATATTCCCTTACCTCACATCTGATCAAGCTCCTCACCCCACTCAGTATACTCAAGGGATTGGTTCCAGGATCCCTCTATATACCAAAACCCAAGCATACTCAGTCGGTCTTGCAGAACCAGGAATAGGAAACGTCGGCCCTTTGTATACGCAGGTTTCACAACTCAAAAATACTGTATTTTCCAAGTTTGGCTGAAACAAAAATCTGCATCTAAAGTGAACCCTTGTTGTTCAAGGGTCGACTGTGTAAGTCTTGGGCCTGCTTTCAGCAAGCAGAGGACTCGCCTTGACATCTCCTCTTAGAAATGTGCCATCCTCCAGCCCCTCATGCTGCTCCTTGGCTATAAATCCCCATCTCCTTTTCAGAGTTGGGCTCCATTTATCTCCCCTACTACAACAGTCTTAAATAAAGCTTTCCTTACTGTTTTAACAAGTGTCAGTATAATTTTTTTCCTTAATCCTCTTCCCCTACTGCCCCCACCTCTCTGGAAAAGTCACCCAGCAAAGTGAGCAGCCCTGTCAACTAAACAAAATTGACTCCTCACCTGGGCATTCAAAGCCCCGGGCAATGATCTCAAGGCCCCGGGCAATGATCTCAAGACCTCTTGCTCTTACTTGTGCCCCAAACACAGCTTCACAGTTTGTCATACACACCTGAACTTTCCTCCCATTCTGCCATTGCCCAGCCTTTTTCTTCTACCTGGATCATTTCCTCCCCTTTCTTGAAACCCACCAACTCCCAAGTCACAGCAATCTCTCCCGTGGTGATCAGACTAATTATCCCTTCGGATTCATTTTCCTTATCTTCCATAACAGAACCTCCCATTTTAGCAGGCACATGGTTCTGAGATAAAGCTATGTTGAAAGACTACATTTCCCAGCCTGCTCTGCAAGCTGATGTGGTCACATGCCTAAGTTTTGACCAATGCAATGTAAGAAGAGCAATGTGTGTTACTTCCAGGAAGTGTTCTTACAGGCAACAGGCATTTCCTCCTTCTCCTCTTGCTTCTTCCTACTGATGTAATGGCTGGACCTACAAGAGCCGTCTTGCACTATGAGGTGGCCTTGGCCATGAAAGCTGCGCAGAGGTGAAGCAACTGGATTCCTAACGCCATAGAACATCATACCAGCCTTGGGCTGTCCCCACCAGAATTGAACGTGGGAGAAAAATGACCTTCCATCTCATTTTAGTTACTAGTCTTCTGGAATTTTCTGTAACTCACAGCTGAACATAACGCTATTCAGTCCACACCTTCACACCCCTGGAGGCATGGACTCTGGATTTATGGGTTTACCATACATACCACATGGAACCATAATTTGCATCTTCTTCCCAAGCTAAACAGTAAGTGATCTAAAGGCTGGAAATGTGTCTGAAATCTCCATCTTCCCCTGCATGTGAGGCATGAGGCCTCTGTATGTTCCCACCAGCCTTGCAGGAGAAACATGCCCTTACCAGGATGTCTGAGCCCTCAGGGTCCTCCCCCGTGGCTGGGCTGGAGGAGTTGCCGAGTTTGAACATCCAGTACTCCTTGGCAGTGACAAAGAAGTTCCACGGCAGTAGACTGCCAATGCCCAGGCTGAAGAAGATGATGTATGTGCCATAGAAGCGGTCCTCAGGCCTCTGCAGGCCAGGGGGCGGGCGGTCCAGCAGCTTCTCAAGCAGTGCCTCCTGGTCAGCTCGGAGACTGCTGCTTGTGGTTCTGTAGGTGGAGTTTGAACTGTGCTGAAAGTCGGCCTCTGAGACAACGGCCACTATTGGAGCAAGGAGGGCAACAGAGACAGGGTAAGTGAGTAGAAACTGAGGCTGGGGGACAGCTGGGGACCCACCCAGCCTACAAAATGACCATGCCCCCTCACCCTGGGCTCTGTAAAGTCACCAAAGCCTGGTTGGAGAGCTTCATTTTAAGGATCAGGGAGAAAGACAAAAATCAGACCTGGAGAAGGGCAGGATGTCAGAACTAAGTGTCCTCAGAGGTCACCCCAACCATGCAAGGGCAACAGAGGTAGCAGTAGCACATAACTGTGGAACAGGCTGGGTTTTGTAAAACACTGCATGACAGTGGGGACTGTGGCAATGTACCCAGAAAGGCAAACCTGGTCTAAGGGCATTCACAGTTCTGTGCAGCCATAAACAAGAATTAGGATCCTTAATGGGCAAAGAATGATCTCTAAACCCTTTTCGATTTCATGTGAAAGAAATAAGGAGCAGGATAGTGTGTAGAATATGCTACTATGTGTGTAAAAAAAGTGGGGAGAGAAAATATACATACACAGGTGTATTTGTATATGCACAGAATATCTCTGGAAGGCTACATAAGAAGTTTCTAACAGTGGCTATCTCTAAGGAGGGAGACTGGGATGGTGGGGGGTGGGGAGGGGGACTTCCTGCATTCTTATTTGTGTCTCTTGAATTTTGAACTATGTGACTACTTTATTACCGGTTCAAAAACAAAATTAAAAGTGTAAATAAAAATAAAAACATTCAAATTAAGTAATAATTGTTTAAAAACTGGTAGTGTCCAGGGCTGCCTCCCAAAGCTGGTATGTAGCCTCTGATAGTCCATTCCCATTTCATTTGTGAGGAAAGAGAGGTCCAAAGAACTGAAGGCCATAGGCTATGTAAATGGCCAAGCCTGGGTTTGCAGCTCCTGCCTGGGTCCCACCTCTGCTCATCACACCCTACAAGGAGCCAGCCACTTTCAATCTATGGTAGCGCCTAAGATAAATGGAAGAGCCTAGGCTGCCAGCAACTATTGCCTACATGGCCTTGGGCAAGTTACCACATTTCTGTGCCTCAATTTCCCCAAATGTAAACCCAGGGAAGCCGTTTTTATGATAGTTATGCAACTGCAACTGGCTGGCAATGCCTGGCCTGTAAGCAGCTGTTGAACAAACGTTAGCATCTCCCTGGCATCCTGGGCCTGTCACATGGCTGGCTGGCTGCTGAATTTGGCTGTAAGGTCGCATGCCTGCTTCTTTGCTCTACATAGCACCTAGGATGTGGCAGCAGCTTGATAAATGAGAAATGTCTCCAAAATGCTGAGGATGGGACACTTCAGAGTCCCTTCTGCAGTAGCCTCTTCCCTACCCAATAAACTAATAAATGCATCTTGGTTTCTATAGGAGGCTAAGCCTAACTCAAAGCATCGTACCAAGAAGACTGGGGCCTTTATTCCCTGGTGGGATGGGAACACCTCCTCACATGGGTGCAGAACCTTATCCACTATTTCAGGAGAACCTCAGAGCATCCCTTGAAATTAGGCAGGGCAGAAAACATTGCCCTCTTTTTTCAGATGGAAAAACTGAGGTCTGGAAGGCACTTGCTATGTCCCACAAATAGAAAGAACTCCCAATAGCTAAACTTAAGTCCAGTAATCACAAATGCCAAGGTCTGTGCCTAACAGAGGTCACACTTGAGGCTGACAACAGCCTAATATATTAGGTACTACTCTAAGACCCATTTCATAGATGAGGGGTCTGAGGCTCAGAAAGGTTGAGTAACTTGCCCAGGGTCACATAACTAGCAGATGACAAGAGTGAAGTTACACAGCCAAGCAGACTGGGGCCCATGCTGGACTCCTCAGCACACTGGGGAGGACTGGCTAGGAATGGGAATCTGTGTCTCCTGGTTCCAAGTACAGGCATTCTTCCTGCAAGCCTTGAAGCCAGTGAGTCGGGAGGGGCCCAGGCACACTGCAGGCACCCTTGTCAATGTTTGCTGAATGAATGGACTCTGCATGACCAGGACATTCTCCCCTGCTGGGGTAGCATGTACCCTGGAGCCAGCAGGTGGGAGGCCACTGGATGCCCAAGTGCAATGCATCCAGCCAGCAAGTCTATTTTAAACTCCCCTGGTTAGCAGAGCCCCTCCCCAGCCTGGATTCGCATGGAGGCCAGCATTAACAAGCTCACTGTCTGGAAGCTCACTGTGTGGAAAATCTCTTTTTCCACATGCACCCACTCATAGAGGAAAAGCCATGTGAAGGCACAGCAAGAAGGAGGCTGTCTGCAAGCCAGGAAGAGAGCCCTCATCAGAAACCACATCAACCAGCACCTTGATCTTGCCCTTCCCAGCCTCCAGATCCATGACAAACAAATTTTGTTTAAGCCACCCAGTCTATGGTATTTTGTCTGGCACAAAATGGTACAAATGTAACAAGCTCACTTGTTACATTTAAAAAATTAGTGTTTAAAATGTAAAAAATAATCATGACCCACCTACATAGAACAAGAGAGAACCGGCAAGTGGTTCTTTCCAGAGGCTCCAGCTACCTGTGGGGGTGGCTAGAAGGACCACCAGCCCTGTCACTCAGGACCACACCTGGCTAGGGCCCCCTTCTCAGTTCCTGGTGTCTATTTGTCAAGGACCATTCAGCCTTGACTGAACTTCTGAAGAAGGAGCCACGAATTTTCTCTAACCAGGGTCACAGGCCAGGGCACTGGAGTGAGCAAAGCCTTATTAGTCTTTATAAAAGCTAGCTGCTGGCTTCTGGATTAAAAAATAAAGAGAAAGGCAGGCAAGGAAGTGCCCAACCTTCCCCAAAACAGGCTGGCCGTGGCCACCTGCAGGAGCCCGGCCATGCACAGACAGGCAGCCCCGCAAATGGAGGCAGGCACTGTTGGGGCCGCGGCAAAACCTGGGTCGGGAAGCCTGGGTGCTGGTTCCAAGGAGGTTCCTGACTCTGCTAGGTGGCTCGCCCCTCTGTGCCTCGATTTCCTGGGCTGTGAACCGGGGTGGGGAGCTGTAGGGCTAACCTGTGGGAGGGCACTGGGAAGCGCAGGGCACCGCCCACTGGCCGCGGCAGAACCGGCTTTGCGGTGTAAACAGCCCCAGCCTCAGGCCCCACAGCTGAGACCAAGAGTATCAGCCACCTTCTGGATACTTCGGGCCGACGGGTCCATACCAGGCCCCCACCATACAGGCGGTGAAGTCCAGTCTCAGGGAGGAAGAGGGGAGAGGATTTGGGGAAGAGAAGATAGAGACCCAGAAACAGGGGAGGCAGAGAGCAAGGAGGGAGAGGAGGGACGGTGGGGAAGGGACCACGGATGGGGTAGGGTCCTGCGACTCCCCTGGCAGCCCGCAGCCGCCCCCAGGGCCCGGGAGGGAGGTCGCTGAGCGCGAGTCTGGGGGCGGCCGAGACCGGAGCCGGAAGAGCCCGAGCCGGCCCGCACTTACTGTCGCCGCTGCGCCACGCCGCCGCTGCCTCCGGCGCACGGCCAGGACCACTGGGCTTGGCAGGCGGCAGGCGGGCTCCTCCCCCGGCCCCGCCCCGCCCCTCGAGGCAGCAGGCTGCCGCTTCCCGGTTTGCAAACACGCCTTTTTCCTTTGTCTTCTCCCGGCGCGCCGGGGCTCCCCCTCCTGGCGCTGAGCTGGGGCCAGCCTGCGCCCATTTTACAGGAGAAAAAGTAAGTCGCCCGGTCTTAAACGCACTGCCCAAGCTTGCGGTGGGTGCGCGGCGCATCAGGCCTCTTGGTTGCTGCTCCTTCTTTACCTTGAAGCCAGAGCCCACTGTCTCAGACCTCCCCTTTAGCTACTATAACCTGCACCCCAGGACTCAAAGGAGCCCTCATCTTGCCCCCAGGCCGCTGCAGAGTCCCCTCTCCAAAGATCGCTTCTACCCTTACCGGCTGCCGCTGCTCTGGAGGTGAAGCGGGACCCACACCCGGACTGAACTGGGCCTCCCAGGCCAGGCAGCTATTTTCAGTAGACCCAGAACTTGGCAGTCAGCAATTCCAGCCCTCACACTTGACCTCAGCCACAGCGTGTAACACACAGCTGCTGCGTGTTCTTTAAGAAAGCAGGGGCCAGGCGCGGTGGTTCATGCCTGTAATCCCAGCACTTTGGGAGGCCGAAGCAGGCGGATCACCTGAGGTTGGAAGTTTGAGACCAGCCTGGCCAACACGGCGAAACCCCGTCTCTACTAAAAATACAAAATTAGCCGGGCACGGTGGTGCGTGCCAGTGATCCCAGCTATGTGGGAGGCTGAGGCAGGAGAATCGCTTGAACCCGGGAGGCGGAGATTTCAGTGAACCGAGATGGTGCCACTGCACTCCAGCCTGGAGCCTGGGCGACAGAGCAAGACTCCATCTCAAAAAAAAAAAAAAAAAAAAAAAAGGCGGAAACCTTCCTGACTCCCGGTCCTGGCCCCGTTGGCCAATTCAGAGCAGGGATCTGGATGCTTCACAGGGCCTGAAGATCTGTGACCATGGAGAGTAAATTCTTGCAGCTGCCACCCCAGGGCTCAGGGGTGCCACACAGCCCTGTCAGTGTGTGGACAGGTTCTCAGAGCACCCCCACTCCCTGCCCCAGCCTCTCATTTTATAACCACCATTCCCCAAACACTGGCCTGATCATAAAAGTCTCTGAGTACACATCCAGATTCTGGGGACCTCTCCCCAGGAGGGTTGCTGCCACTCCCCACTCCCTGAGGGTGGTGCTGTATCTGCTTTGTTTGCTCTTCCCTCATAGTGGGCACATAATTTGTGTTCAGTAAATACCTGGATTAATACAACCCATCACTCAGGGGGTGCAGAATGGGGATCCAGAATGGATTTATTCAACAAGCTCCACCAGCAGGCGAGTTTGGAGACTAGCACCCTAAATTGTCAGAAAGCCCCCCAGCCCAGGAGAGGAAGGGGCTTAGCTCCAGGCTTACAAGCTGAGGGATAATGGTAAAATTACTAAACCTCTCTGAAACCCAGGGTCGGCTTAGGACTATCGGGAGAATTAAGTCAGGTGATCCATGCCAGGCACTCAATGCAAATTTCCATCACTTCCAAGGAAGACACTCCCCACCCCCAAAATGTGATAGTTTATATGTTAGTTTAGTCATCAGGCCTTATTTTTAGCCTTCTTTACATTGGAAAAAAATCCTCTAATATACAGAGCATTTTCATGAACAGTCTCTCATTTGATCCCCCCCTCCACCCCAGTACCCAGTGAAATGGGACGGTTGTCCCCATTTTACAGATGAAGAAAGCCAGGCTCAAAGAGGTAAAGTGGCTTCTCAGGGCACACAGCTAGCAGTGATGGAGTGGCAGAACCCAGAGCCAAGGCTGTTTTTGTCATGCCCGGTTACAAGCAGGCAGGTGAGGCTGAGGGGAGCTGGGACAGCACGAGGGACAAAGCCCTAGGATCCAGTGAGGGCAATAGATCAGGGCTATTTCTGGTCCAGCCCTGGGACCATGCTCCATCTCTGTGAAGCTCCGGTGCTTTGTCACTTGATTGCTTTTACTTCATGCAGAGTCCTGAGTTGTTTGTAGTCATTGTTATCTTTATCTTTGGAGAATGTGCATGTATGTGAGTGAGTGAGACAGTTTCAGGACAGCTGCTTAGAGAATCAGAGGTGCCAGGAGCCCTCTTCCAGAGCTCTGAGGCTGGGGTCTTTCTCCAAATGGAGGAGTCACCAGCCACTTGGGGATTTGCTGGTTGCTACAGCTGAGTTCAGGAAGGGGCTCTGGGGATGGCCTCCATCATGAAAGCAGAAAGCCGTGGGAGGAAATAGGTTGCTAATGCATTCGTGGGGCTGCTTCCCGGCCAATGTGGGCTTGTCTTCTCCTCCAGGATCTAGGTGGATGGCGGTGGTAATGTCTAGCTTGGGGACAAGATGAGTCAGGTACTGCTGGGCACACAGCTTCTCAGGGAATGTTTGAGGCTGTGAGGGATCAGGGAAGGAACAGGAGAATGGGGGTCCAGAGCCCTGAGCTCTGAGTCTGCCCTGGCCCCTGGCCAGCAGGCACTTCAGTGACCAGTAATAAAAACATTTACCCTGACAGATTATCAGAAAAGAGGGAGATTGGGTCAAGAAAGAGAAGTAGAGAGGAAACAGAATAAAAGTGTTTTCACAACGCCCACTTGACAGCAGCAGACTCCAGGGAGGGGAGGGATGGGGAGGCTGGGGAGGGATGGGGAGGCTGGGGTGGGCAGGCCTCAGAAATTGGCTGGGTTCCTGTCCCTTGCCTGAAGTCATCCTGAACATTGCTTTTGATAAGTGCTATAGGAGCGGAAAGGTAATTTTTTCTAGCCAGAATGAGGTAGGGAAGACACCTGAAACAATCTCGAGATTGAGAAGAGAAAAACAAACAGAAGTTTAGTAATGTGTATACGTCATGTGCACTTGGGAAATACTCAGAGAAATAAGTAAATCTCCAAAAACCATGGCTTCGAGTTCAGGCTTAAATGCCATCTTCAACTGAAACAAAGAAAGAAGGCCCAGCTGTGGGGATGTGGGCAGGAAAAGCTTAGTCAACAAGGGGAAGGTCTTGCAGACTGAAGTCCGTGCCTTCTCCATTGGTAAGTGTTTCTAGTGATTAGAGACATCATTCTCTTCCTGGTGCAGACAGGGAGACACCCTGACGTATGATTTCTTTAAAGATGTAAGTTTCTCTTTCCAAAGGGTAAGTTTTCCTTTTGTTCTTAGAGCTTCTCCTGTGTCTGCAGTTTCTCAAAATAACCAGCTCAAAATTATTCTTATGCCAAGGAGGCATATTTTGGGTGGCCTGTTCTGGTCTCCTGTAGTCATAAGTTTGGGGTAGTGTATCCTGAACCCCATCTGTGTCTAGGAATGCAGTGGCCATGCTTTTCTGCCTTGAGAGCTCCCAACTCTGTATCTGGCTGGGGCATATGAGGCATTGCAACCGAGCAGATTCAATGACAACAACCATCTCTGCTCAAGTATTGTTGGAGAAGGTCAGGGAAAATATTTGTAAATGGTAAAGTACTACACCCATTAGGCATCTTTATTCTTATACATGAGGAGAAAAAGAGGAGGAGGATAAGAAGGAGAAGAGAAGGAAGGAAAACTCCAAATGGCCAAAGCACTTTCCACTGGATTGACGTTTTACAATCCTTAATCCTTTGAAAAAGCACCCTGGCTGGGCGCAGTGGCTCGTGCCTGTAATCCCAAGCGTGATTACTTTGGGAGGCCAAAGCGGGCAGATCACGAGGTCAGGAGTTTGAGATCAGCATGGCCAATATGGTGAAACCCTGTCTGTACTAAAAATACAAAAAAAAAAAAAAAAAAAACCAAAAAAAAAAAAACACATAGCTGCGCATGATGGTAGGTGCCTGTAATCCCAGCTACTCGGGATGCTGAGGCAGGAGAATTGCTTGAACCCAGGAAGGCGGAGGTTGCAGTGAGCCGAGATTGCGCCACTGCACTCCAGCCTGGGCGACAAGAGCGAGACTCCGTCTCAAAAAAAAAAAAAAAAGAAAGAAAAAGAAAGAAAAAGCACCCTGTTTCTCCTTGGTTTGGAAATGCCCTGAAAGGTTCTGAGTGCTGGCAGAAGCCATCCCACTATCACAAGAGGACCAGCTCCAGGCCCAGGGAACCGGAGGATGAGATGCCAAGGCTGGCCGGGGCTGCCGATAGGGAGGCCCCTTGGCTTGGTGGTCAGAACTGGGCCCTGGAGCCAGACAGACCTGGGCTAGGATGCTTTTTATGTGGCCCTAGGAAGTCAAGCCTCAGTTTTCTCATCTGTAAAGGGGGTGAGAATAACAACCTAACAGCCTTCTAGGAGGCACAAAGTAGGTGTATGGATTGCTGTTAAAGACGGTGAGCCAGAGGACGCAGCTCCCGCTCTGGCTCCAACCCCCGCCACGGGCGCCCCCCCATCCCGTAGAATCCACCACACACCGTGAGGTCGGTGCAATTGTCAGCCCCGTTTAGCTTATGCGGAAACTGGGGCACAGAGAGGTTAGTACCTCATTCAGAGTCACACAGCTAGTCAGTGGCAGAGCCAAAATTCACATGGATGCCTTTCTGCCTCCAGAACCCACCCAGGAGACTCCATGAAAAGTGGTTGGGAGTGGGGGTCACACAAGCCCTCATCTTCTAAGACTGGAGCCCTACAAGCTCTCCTCTTCTTCTCTTCCCCAGAGTCTGTTGACCTGCAGGCGATATAACAATCAGGAAGAGTCAGAATATTTTTCACAGTCTCCTTTTGCGGGAGGGTGCGGGGCGTTCAGGGCGCGGGGTGGGGCGGCGGGGGGCGCGGAGAGCTCCAGGCATAAGGCTCATGGGCCGATGCTGCCATCTCGTGGAACTTCTCTATCACTGCAATGCTCACAGATTGGGGTCACTCACTCACTCACTACGGTGTTTCTTTCCAGGGTTACTGGATACCCATGCGAGGCACAAGGATTCTGAGAGGTAGGGTTAGTAGTTATGGTGATAAAGCCATAACTATGGACTCATAACTTCTCTGCTTCCACATCACTAATTTATTTTTTAAGAGACAGGGTATTTCTCTGTCACCCAGGCTGGAGTGCAGTGGCATGATCATAGCTCACAGCAGCCTCCAGCTCCTGGGCTCAAGCAATCCTCCCATCTCAGCCTCCCTGAGTAGCTGGAACTACAGGTGCAGGCCACCACTCCCGGCTAGTTAAAAAAAATTTTTTTTAGAAATGGGGGTCTCACTATGTTGCGCAGGCTGGTCTCAAACTCTTGGCTTCAAGTGATCCTCCCACCTCAGCCCCCCACGATGCTGGGATTACAGGCATGAGCCACCACGGATGGCCCACATCACTGATTCAAATTCCAGTCCCCATTCTGACTCTAGCCACCTCTCCTTGCTATGTGCTGGTCAGTGGCTCCCTCCAGGAACGTTCTGGACTTCCGGGAGATGCCAGTACTGACTCCTCTGTCTCCCCTTCATCCATCAAGCATGTCCTTCCTTCTATCCTCAGGCAGCTTAGATCCCAAGGTCCACCATGTCAGTAACATCTTCGCAGTACCCTAAACTCCCATGTCCCTCATCTCCCTGTGGCAGTGTGGGCCCACCCTGGGGGAGCCCAGCTACAGCTGACAAATGATCCTCACTGGAGAGTCCCCAGCAGACCAGTGAGTCCGCTTGGAACTCACAGTTATCAACACCAGATGGGCCTGAGGATTCCCTGCAGTCCTACCACGTGTCTTGGCTCCTGCTTGCTGTAAGAACTGTTGCCATCTTCCTCCTCCACTTGGCCCAGGGCCCTGAACACATCCCTCCTGGAGATGGTCTTTACGGAGAAAACAGAGGCCACCAGTTAGGGATGTTCTCATTTCTCAGCGCCAATCTATCTCTTGCTCCACAGTTACAACAGGGAAATTGCTCCGCGTCCCCTCCCCCTTTTTCTTTGGTATCCTTGTTTGAGTTCTGTTTATGGAAGTACCTACATAGAGACTAGTGTGCAGATCCTAAGTGTAGAGTTCATGAATGATCACAGAATGGTGACATCTGTTCCACCAGCACCAGGAACAAGAAAGTGAACACTCTTAAAGCCCCAGAAGCTGCTCTCCTCTGGTTACTATGTGTACAAAACAAATGACCTCCAGATGTAGTGGTGCCAAAAAAATTTGTTATGGGACAGATTCTGTGGGTTGGGAAATGGACAGGGCAGGATGAGCACGCCTTGTCTCTGCGCTGCACCCCCACTTGCCCCCCATGGCTGTGACCTCGGCTGGAAGACCCAAAGGTTGGGAGTTGGAGTCATCTGAAAGTGTCCTCCCTCTCTTGTGTCTGGCAGTTGATGCTGGTTGTTGGCTGGGCTTCCACTGGGATTACTGTCCACAACTCCTTCAAGTGGCCTCTTTCTGTGGCTTCGTAGGCTGAAGGAAATACAGGGTGTTTCTAGGATCCAACCTTGGGAGTTATGCATGGCCACTTCTGCTGTACTCTGTTGGTCAAGGAGTCACCGAGGTCCACCCAGGATCCAGGGGGAGGGGACATAGACTTCACCTCTTGATGGAAGAGTGCCAAGGTCAAGTTGGAAGAAGAGCATGTCAAGTGGTACATATTATTGCAGTGATAGTTGGAAAATATAATCTGCTATGATGGTCATATGATGTTTGTCTTTATTCTGTTAATGTGGTAAATTTACATTAATTGATTTTCAAATGTTAAATCATCCTTGCATTTCTGGAATAAACCCAACTTGATTATGATGTATCGCTTTTTAAAAATATTACTCTGGCCAGGTGCAGTGACTCATGCCTATAATCCCAGTGCTTTGGGAGGCTGGAGAAAGAGGATTGCTTGAGGCCAGGAATTTAAGACTAGCCTGGCGGCATGGTAAGATTTTGTTTCTACAAAATAAATAAATAAATAAATAATTTAAACAGTGTGTTGCTTAATTCTACCTGTTAGTATTTTGCTTGGGATTTTTGTATCTTTGTTCATGAGATAGTTTGGTCTATGGCTTTCTTTTCTTGTAATGTGTGTTTTGTTTTTGGTTTTTGCCTTAATGTGTATTTTCCTAATTTTAGTGGAATTACACTAGCTTCATTTTGAATAGTGTTTCTATGATATATCTTTCTTCATTCTTATAATTTTATCAGATATCCTTATATGTAAGGTGTGTTTATGGTAAATGGGGCATATACTTAAGAAAAAATCCACTCTAACTATCTTTACCTTTAACTTGAGGTCTTTTGTCCATTTATATTTAATATAATTACTGATAGACAGATATATTTGAGTTTAATGCTACTACTTTTTTCCCATTAGCACACCTTGTCTATGTTCCTTTTTTCCCCTCCTTTCTTGTCTCTTTTTGGGTTGAACAATTTTAAAAACTATTTCTTTCTGACTTCTATAAGTTAAATATTCTCTAGAGCTTATATTTATCCATACATGATTTACTAGGCTGTAATATCAATTAGTACATTTCCCACTTTCCCAGGTGTTGCAGGTACCTTAGAACACCTTAATTACACTCACCCTGACCCAACTTTTGCGTTACCATTTTAACATAATTTAATTTACATTCTTTTAAAACTCACAAGATATTACTTTTTTTCTTTTTTACAGTTCATATTAATTTCTATTTACTCACATATTTACCGATTCTCATTGTTTCTCATTCCTTCCTGCATTTGCTTCTTCCTGGAGTCATTTCTGTAAGCCCAAAGGGCTCCCATTAGTATTTCTTTTTAATGTCAGTCTTTTAGCAATGAAGTTTCTCAATTTTTGTTGGCTTGGAAATGCCCTTTGCCCTATTTTCACCAGGTCTAGAATTCTAGATTGGTGCTTATTTTCTTGTGGCACTTTAAGGATCATTTCACTGCCTTTTGCATTCCATGGCTTCCATTAAGAAGCTAGCTATGAAGCTTACTGTTCCTTTGAAGGTAAAGTTGGGCCAGGAGAGGTTGCTCTGGTGCTGGTCCCGCCACCCTCTCACCTCCCTGGAGAGAGAAACACAGTTTGAGGGGCACTGGGAAGGAGGTCAGCATCTGGAGCTCTCACCAGTCTGGAGAATCCAGATCCTTCCTGGTCCCAGTCACATCAATTTTCAGATGCCACATGGTGGCTGCTTTCATATTGTCCCACTGGACCTGTGGCCACACAGCATGGGATCCGATCCTGCCACAGTGCCCAAAGGGCAAGAGCTCCAGGAGGCTGGTGGGTGACCTCTCTTTCTCCCAAAGGTTGACCAGCTGTCTGGACCCTAGACTCTTTCTCCACCCTGTCCCCAGCCCCATATACATATGGTCTCAGATCAGCCAGATTTTGGGTGGAAGTAATGCTCTTGTCTGGGGCTCTGGACTCTGTGTCTAGGACTTGGTTTGGGTATGTGTGAGGATTTCATGTCTCAAGTGAGGTGGGTAGGAGGACTCATTCTCTGTCCTCATGGGGGTCTGAACCTGCAAGTTCTTAGACTTTAGAGTCAATCAGGGGTCTAGACTTCCAGGGTCAACCAGATGTCCGGTGGGGGTGAGATTCAAGCCTAGGGCTTTAGTCTCTGTGTGGTAAGGATTTATTCTTCATGTGAAAGTGGACTTAGCGTCTGTGAGAACAAGGATCTTCTGTCCAGTGTCAGGCTTTGGATGTAGTCCCTATTGTCAAAGATCTGGAATCTCTCTCTCTCTCTGGTCAGGTGGGGAGAACTGGGTCCTGAGTACACTAGGTGTCTGGACTCAGGGAATAAAAAGATGACCAGAATCAGGGCTCACTCAGATGTATGTGTGTGTAGTTTCTATTATCTGTTATTTTTCTTGGTCCTGTCTATTGGGATGTCCAGTAATTTTTTACTGAATGTTGGACATTGTAAATGAAAACTTAGAGGCGTGCTGATCTTCCCACAAGGAGAATAACCTTTAGCTTCTGGTAGGGATTGGAGTGGGGATTAAGAACGGCTGGATTTCAGTCTTTTTAAGGCCGGATCTGCTTCCTGTTTGCTCTTATCCTAGGCTGTGGCCCTTCAGAGAAGACCCCAGGGCAAGGGCTGGGTTGTTGGCCAGGGCTCCCCCTTCACTCCCACTGTTGCCCCCCTGTAGTGGTGGGTCTGTCAAAAGCTCTGCTTGGCTTCTCAGCCTCTTAGCTGCTGCTTTCAGTTTGGCACTCACTGATTAGAAATCAACAAGTGGCTTGGGCAGAGGGGCTGGGGTGGGGGAAGAAGGACAGAATATCAAATTTCTCTGAGCTACCCTTCTCTCTAAGATACTGGTTTCTCAGTTCCCCTATCTGTTTTGGTAGTGCTGAAGTGATCTTCCCCTGACTTCCCCAGTTATCCTCACCCATAACCTGGCTTTATTTTTTGTGTATCTTTACATATCACATTTTTAAATTGTCTGTCTTCCTTCCACCAACATGAGAACTGTAAACGTTTGTTTGGTGGAAGCAGGATTGTGTTGAGCTGAGATTGAACCTGGCTAATCATCTACGCTAGCCCAGATGCTCTGGAGTTCTGGTTCCAACCCAGGTGGGCCAGGTACTAATTGTCCTGTGCTTTTCCATCTGTGAGGCCAAGAGGAGGGTCCCTGTCCTGACTATCTCCAGTGGTGTGGCAGTGGGATTAATTCTGGTAATCAAGGAGAGCATTGGTATGAAGGTGTTTGGGGAATGCCACAAAGGTATGTCAATGTCAGGGGCAGTACAGACTGTGGAGGAAGGGCTGCAGCTGGCTTGTGTTTCCCACTGTGTGGGGCTGTAGTGGGAGCACTGGACTGGGAGTCAGTGCTCTAGCCATGTGGCTCACTGGCCTTCTCCTAGCTACATAAAAAGAGAAAATGTGGGGCACGTGGTGCTTTGTAATCTCAGGTGTCTGCAAATGCAAGGAGCATATTCCTCCTTCTTATCTTCATCTAATGGGAGAGAGGTGATAGTGATCATCCAGTGACACACCTGCAACTGCTGTTGATCCCGATGATGACAAAATGGAAAGAGATTCATACTGATTACTCTCTTAATATTTACACATATTACCTCATTTAGTCCTTACAGGAAGTCTATAAGGAAGGGCTTGTCATCCTCGTTGCTGGAAAATCTGAGGTTCCAGGAGTTTAGGCAATTGGCTCAAGGTCACATGGAGAGCAGATGGTAGAGTCTGGCCATAAACCAAGGTCAGGCTGACCCCAAAGCTTGTTCCCTTAAACCTGCAGCCGAGCTGGAACTATGGATAATGTTAGCTTCATAATTACCCTGTGGGAATTGAGGAAATGGAGGCAAGCCACCAGAACCCCGAGGGAGCACCAGCGGGCACATGGATGCTAAGCCCAGCCACGCGAGAGACTGGGAGCACTTAGGAGGAGGAGAAGAGGCAGCATGGGCCAAGAAAGCTGTTTTCAAATATTTGAAAAGGTGGCGTGGAGTGGAAGGCTTAGGCTTAACTCCCATTGATTCCTGTGGGTAAAATCAGCCCCTACAGTGAAAATAAGTAGTCATTTATTAAAATGCCAGCTATTATTACAATTAAGAAGTAGAGAGTTCCTCATCTCTGGAAGTATTCAAGGAGAAACTGGGGAAGCCCTTGTCTGAGCCACTGTGGAGGGAATTCTGGAATCAGATGAGGATGGATTAGATAGCAGCCAAAGACCCCCACCTCTGCCATTCTAGAAGCCTGTGAAAGAGACCCCAATGAACCCCTGCAGTCCTTGGCCATAGCCTCTGCCCGGTGCACCCCCTTTGGGTAACTGCAGTATTTACTGAGGTGGGTGCTGGGCCTCTGTCCCTAGGTACCTGGTAGTAGGAGAATTGTTGCAACCCGAAGACCTGGCAGCCAAGCCCTGCCCTGAGTTTCGTCAGGCATAGAAGAGGCTCGTGGGGAGAGGACCAGCCTCACCCACCACCCCACAGAGGAATGCAGGAGGGAGGTAGCTGGTGTGGGCATTATGGTCCCCTGATGCAACCCAGGGAAAGCAACACCTGGGCAGGGGCGCCTGGCAGTCTCTAGAGAGGGGCAGGGGCTCAGGACTGTGTCCCAGCCAGCAAACCCCTGAACCTAAGCCTGACCCTCCACTGCTTCAAAACCTTCCCATAGCTTCCCATTGCCCAGCAGATCACGAACTGGATGGATCTTGTTTGGCCTGCAGTTTACAAACAATTTGAGCCAACAGTTACAAATAGAATGATTTCACATACGTTTCTGAATCCTGGTTTCTGGTTTCTAAAAGCAGGAGGGTGGAGCAGTCCTGGGCACTCACAGATTTGAGTAGTGAGGGCCTACCCCTTCCAGTGCGCTCTGTGGTCACCAGTTGGCTGAAGTCCCCACTTCTCCCTATCGCTTCCCTGTTGCACTGCAGCCAAATGTGAGAAGCCACTGAACAGGATATCTATCCTCTATTTCACTCAAGTAGAGACCCGTGCTGCTAAGAGCAGTGAGAAGTGAATGATATGCTGAGACAGCCTGATGTTTCAAGAAACAGCTGAGCAGGCACATTTCTCTGTGAAGTGAATTGCTGGTTTGGCGGCTTCTCGCATTCACGTGACCGAGCGGCCTGGACACATTCGTGTTTTTGACCCTTGGTCTGCGGACAAACTCCTGAGGCCCAGCTTCTGTGAGCGGACCCCAACGCCCAGAAGCACATCTATGTGAACCTAGAGCAGGTGACCAATAGGGAGCCACACCCCTCTGTCCTTCCCAGACCCCAGGCTGCTCCTGTCCTCTCTCCCCATGCTGGGCTTCTCCACACTGCACCCAGGATAATGCTGTTCCCTGCATCCCTGCCCCAATCTCCACCTGCATACGCATCACCATCTCTCGAGGTGGGGCAGCTAGAGGGACCCCTTCCCGTCTTCCTGCTCCCACACACTCTGCTGGTACCATCTCAGGGTATGTGGTACCAGCTATGTGAATTCAGTTTGTATTCTACTGTGAGCTGCTTGGGGGCTGAGTCCAGGCCTGATGTATCCCCTTCCCCCAGTGCTAGGCCCATCTGGGGATTAGGGCTGCATTGATTGAATTTCTAGGTATTGAGGACCCTTATGTTGAGGAAGCCTTTTAGGTTTAGGAACTAGGCTGTGCAGATTCGAGCCACCCCCAGTGGGCCTGGATGCCCAGCCCCTCCTGATTGCAGGAAAGCAGGAACTCACTGGTGCCCCTCCCCACATTCTCCAGCTCCTGGGTTGGGGTCACTGAGAGGACATCAACTTACATTCATATAAACAGGCGGGAGCAGGGCCTGTGACCATCTGAGCACCTCCGGCAGACAGCAGCCTTCATGTCTAGCCTGCTAAAGGGACATCAGCATCTTTTCTTAGTAAGAAGGGGTTTTTGTTGTTTTTTTTAGAGAGAGGGTCTCAGTCTGTCACCCAGGCTGGAGTGCAGTGACCCCCTTATAGCTCACTGTAGCCTTCAACTCCTGGACTCAAGGGATCTTTCTTGCCTCAGCTTCCCAAATAGCTGGGATTACAGGTGTGTGACACCTGGCAATTTTTTAAAACTTTTTTTTGTAGAGATGGATTCTCACTGTGTTGTCCAGGCTGGTCTCCAACTACTGGCCTCAAGCAATCCTCCTGCCTTGGCTTCTCAAAGTGCTGGGATTACAGGTGTGAGCCACCATACCCAGCCAAGAAGTTTCATGAAAGAAAGCTATTGTAAACTTTTGCCTACAAGTGTCTCCCACAAAATGCATACCTGAGAAGCTATGTCTCAGGGAAACCAACCCCAGTGTTGGAAAATACCGTCTCTTCCAGAAAGGCTTTCTGGACCCCCAGGCTTGGTCAGGAGCCGCTCCGAGTTTCCAAAGCCCCTCACCCTGTTGATGTGTCTCCTCTTTTGATTGTAGGCTCCCAAAGGCATTGTGTGCGACTTTTGTCATTTACCCTGGAGGTGACCAATGCAATGGCTGAATGGGTTGTTGAACTGGAGCACGGTTGTCCCCTACACTATTTGTGTTTTGAAAAATTAGGACTTGGGCCAGGCGCAGTGGCTTATGCCTGTAATCCCAGCACTTTGAGAGGCCGAGATGGGCAGATCATGAGGTCAGGAGTTCGAGACCAGCCTGGCCAACATGGTGAAACCCTGTCTCATTTAAATACAAAAATTAGCTGGGCATGGTGGTGGGCACCTGTAATCCCAGTTACTCGGGAGGCTGAGGCAGGAAAATTGTTTGAACCTGGGAGCGGAGGTTGCAGTGAACCCAGATCGTGCCATTGCACTCCAGCCTGGAGGACAGGGTAAGAATGCGTCTCAAAAAAAAAAAAAAAGGAAAAAAAAAGAAAAGAAAAATCAGGACTTGGGAAGTCCTCATCTCCAGGTCCGCCTGTCCCTGGAATGTTCTATGCAGGCCAGGGGTTATGGTAGAAATACCATCTTGTCAGCCGAGCGTGGTGGCTCACGCCTGTAATCCCAGCACTTTGGGAAGCCGAGGCTAGTGGATCACCTGAGGTCAGGAGTTTGAGACCAGGCTGACCAACATGGTGAAACCCAGTATCTACTAAAAATACAAAAATTAACTGGGCATGGTGGTGGGCACTTGTAATTCCAGCTACTCAGGAGGCTGAGGCAGGAGAATCACTTGAACCCAGGAGGTGGAGGTTGCAGTGAGCTGAGATTGTGGCACTGCATTCCAGCCTGGGTGACAAGATGCCATCTCAAAAAAAAAAAAAAAAAAAGAAATTAAAAAAAGAAAAGAAACAGTGTCTTGTTGATAACAAATAGTCACTGGATTCTCCAGGGCCCAGTTCTAAGGAGGCTGGGGTCTTGGTGTGAGATGCCTGTGCTGGTGCAGGAGACAAGTGTTTTGATGGCAACTTTTCCTATCAAATGATGAAGGAGGAAGACATCGCTGTTGAGGGAGGGGAGGCAGGCAGCCCCAGCCTTCAGTGGCCTGCACTGGGGCTCTCAGAGAGCTTTAGTTAAAGGTGACGATGGAGTTCCAGGATGGCCTGGTTGAGCCTTAGCAACAAAATGAGACTGTCTTAGTAACAGCAAGCAAGGGAAAAGCCAGGGACCTCCACATGTCCTTAGGGAGCCTGCTAGCCAGTGGGAGGATGGCGTCGACAAGATGAATTTCCGAGCAGTTATTGGAAAAATGAAACTGTTTCATGTTTATACCTCAAGGGTTTGAGGCTCCTGGATCAAATCCATTATATTTAAATATTTACACGTACAAATACGTGTATGTATATGCACAGATCTTCCTAGGAGGCTACAGAAGAAATGTAGCAATTGCCTCTATGGGAGTGGGGTGGGGACTAGGGACAGGGGTGGAGAGGGAAATGAAGTAGAGACAGAGGAAGGAGAGAAATCTACTTTTCACCGATTCTGTTGTACCTCTTGATTTTTTTTTTTTTAAACGGTAGGCATGTATCATTTTCAATTAAAATGGACAAAGGTTTTGAAAATTTGCTGGGCAGTACTGTGTCTGACCTCAAGCTATCAGCTGGAGTTGGAGTGGATTTCCTCTTCTTAGGGTCCCTAGTGGAGAAGGGGGCACACTTTCATGAGTGACAGGCCTGCAGTGTGCTGGCTGTGCCAGGCTGGCCAGTTGGGAGGGTCTTATGCCACCGGCTCTGGCCCCTCACTGGGCACCCGCACAGCCCCAGGCTGCAACCAGCCCCTTTGCTGCCTTCTCCTGGTTGTCCCTCAACCATCCCCTGGGCTTGGCACAGAAAGTAGGGTCCAAGGGGTGCAGTTGTCACACTCCTGCCTAGAGTCAGGACCCCCCCACACACACCCCTGCCAATTACAGAATTATACCAGCCAGAGGGCTCTCACAGGGTAGCAGGTCTATGCCCCACATTTCACAGATGGAGAAATTGAGGCTCAGGGAAGGATAGTGACTCCACAGCATCAGGGCTGGGACCCAGGACCCCTACCTTCAGGACCAGAACTCTTTGCACCCCACCTGCTGCCCAATCTGATTTTAGTTGAGATTCCAAGGGAGAGTGGCAGGTAGAGAATGAAGTTTAAATGGGTCGCCTTGACTCCTGGGGGACCCCAGACCGTCTACCTGCTTGTAGGGGCTACTTGCATGAAATAGCTGCCCCACGCCTGGCTCTGCCCACCCCTTAGCTGGGCTGTTGCCCGCCCCCTGTATCCCTCCCTTCACCCCCCATCCTCATGAAGCTGTCCCTTTCCTCTTCTTCTCCCTTATAAATCCTTACCCCCAAATCATCTCTGCTAGGAAGGTCATGCTGAATGTGATTGCTCCAGGTCTTCTGGGTCCCCAGGGAAAGATGATGATCTGAGTCTGGGGGTCTGCGTGCAGGTGGGTGCCATTGTGCCCTGCCTGCCCCACGTCCTCCGCCAGAGGACAGACGTGGGTTTTCTCTTGTCTTGGTAACTTTCAGTCTCAGACTCAGCCCACAGGTGCTCCCCATTCCCAGGAGGACAGCTAGGTGATACAGCCACATAGAACCCGGAGCCACAGGTCCCAGAAAGTCAGGGCTGGCAGGGCCTACAGGCACCACATAGTCAGGCTGTGAAAACAAGTTCCAAGGCCAAATCTATCCAGGATGTCTGTGTTAATATGAGGAGACCAGCTGCTTCCTGCAGGGCTTTTCAGAGCCTTTAACATGCTGATTGGGCAACATGACTGTCCAAGATGGGGCCAGAGGCTGCTCTCACCCCAAACTTAAGACACCACAGAATCTACTCATGGAGCAGGCAATCCATGCTGGGAAATTCTCAGGCCAGACTCAACTCATAAAGGGAAAGACTTGAGGTCCACAGGGCAGAGGGGACCGGCTGAAATGGGACCCTTGCCAGTCTTCTTACAGCATGTCTGTGCACATGAGAACAAGGCACCCTCTCCTCAATAGCAAGGTACTGCTTTTATTAGCACAAGACCCTTTACTGCCATCTGCTGGAAATATCTCAGCAAATACACAAATCTACAACATACATGGGAATGGAGCCACCCTCCCCTTCAGATATGGTACTCTTGCCCAGTGCGTCACCTGCCCAACCATGCCTGGCAGCCTGGGGCGGAGTCATATGATCCCAACCTGACCATTACTCCCTTTCAGCCCGCACAATAGTCATATATCCTAGGTGAGGTTTCTGAACTGACCTCACAGCCTCAGCACCCTTGGGGATACCCCCTTCTGAACTCCTCAGAGATGGACAGGGATGCTGGGGCTTCATCTCTGTGTCATCCCTCTCACCCATTACCTAGCCCCTGGCAGACTCACACGACAAACTCCTGAACAGATCCGGACGCACAAGGACCGGGATCCAGATGGACCATGGGCTCCTCCTTGCTGTGTGACTCTAGGGAAGTCCTTACCCCTCTCTGAGCCAGTTTTCCCTTCTATAAAATGAGGCAGTTGGGCTTGCTCATCTCCTGGGGGTCAGATAGCTCTGAACTGACAGTGACACCTCCACCTTCCATGGAATTTTGAGAAGAGCAACGGAGTCATTCCCAATTACCAACAGGAAGACAGCCAAATGCAACCCGGATTTTATTAGACTAGGAAATATAATTTATTTCATAAAAATTAATTTTGTTACAATAGGAATGCTAAAGGTTATTTATAGGTTGTAGTTTACAGAATAAACAGAGGTGGGGTTGGGGGCCATCCCTGGGGCCCTGCACCCCCCTCTCCCGGGCATACAACCATGTCCACAGACCTGGCAGGGGTCCAGCCCTTTGCCCCACCAAGAGCTCCCTGCACCGAAGCTCCTGGTCACCTCCCCTAAGGGACCCAGCTCAGCTGCCTAGGAGCTGGGGAATAGGGACCAGAGTGCCCTGGAGGGTCCAGGAGATGAGGAGGATCCCCTGCACCCTCAGGAGAACCCCTATCCATGAGCTCTGGAGCCGGGGGCACTGTGAGAAGGCAGAGGGAGAGGCACATAGAAGATACATTGACTGACCCTGTGGGCTCAGGGAGGGCAGAAGACAGGCACACCAAACTCCAGACGTCCAAACCTGGGACGCAGGAGCACACACACACGCTTGCTCAGGTGGGGACACGTGCACGTGTTCTCCGAGGGGCATCCTGATGTGCCCGCAGAGAAAAGCACAGGCACGCACACGCGCACACACACACGCACTCCAGAGAGGAGAGAGATAGAAACACCTGCATAAGGGCCCTGCAACCCCCAAGGGTACCTGAGCTGCTTCCCACCAGGTACATGCCCTCTGGGGCTACCTCTTGGGTCTGAATTGGAGGAGAAACCACCCATCCCACCCCGGAGGCAGGCAGCCTCCACACACGGATGGAGTCGGCAAAGCCTTTCTGGGCATTTCTCATAGAGCTGGACGGTTTGAACCCTCCCAGGAGGCTCCAGCCAATGGGTCTGTGCTCTAGGACATGGAGCACATTTCCGGAGGTCAGACTGGCAATGGCACCTGGGTGGCTGGCTGCACCTCATCTGTCAAGCTCCTGCCCTGGGGGCAGAGCAAGCAGCTTCTGAGGGTGGGGCAGGGAGGACAGCAAAGAACAGGGAGGAGGGGCATAGCAGATCACAAGGTCCCCTACAGAAGCCTAGAACAGTGTGTCTGAACCCAAAGAGCCTCAGACCGCAGCCGTCTAGGTATGAAAAGGACACTGAAGCCCAGAGAAGGCAGTGATATGCCTGAAGTCGCAGAGCAGTTTAACGGCAGATTTGCAACTTGATTCTTGGTCTTTGGACTGCCAGGCTGCATGTGGGCACATTAGAGCCTGCGAGGGGAATGGCACCCCCTGTCACGGCACGTGTGGTCTAGCCTAGTCAGACTGCCCTCAAAGCCATGTGACCGAGGGCCACACGTGTTCATGGGCTAACAGTGACCAGTGAGGCCGAGCCCATGGGATGGGCACTTTGGCAGGGGAGGCTCACTGCCTTTGTCCAAGGCAGCATCCACATGGAGGCATCAGGGTCAACAGCCTTAGTCTCAGCCTCCGGGCCCAGCCAGGGCCCAGCCCCTGATGCAGGCCTGGCCCCTCAGCAGCCCTGGTAGAAGGAATCTTCTCTTAAATCTCCAGGCAAGTCCTCCTCTGCCCACAGCCAGGCCGCACCCCAGCAGGGCTGGTGGGTGGTAAGAAGCCCCATGAGCTACTGAGTCCATGGCAGGGAAGCCAGGCTGGGGACGCTGGCTGGAACTGCGGCCCTAAAACCTGCCCTCCTCTCAGGATACCAGACTTTCAAAGACCAGGATGTGCTGAGACAGGTCCCAGTGGCTGCTCAGAGGCCTGCTGGGGCATGCCCTAGGGTCACTGCCTGGAGGTGTTGGGGAAGCTGGCACCTGCCTTGCCTGGAGTGCCAAGAGGGAGAGGTCTTTGATGAGGCCTCTGTGCTGGCTGCAAGATCCTTGTCCCAGCCACTGCCAGGCAGCTGCACAGGGCAGGGACTCATCCTGTGCCATGCAGGGCCCCTGGAACAGGTTGGGTGGGGGTGGTGTGTGCTGTCCCCTCAACCCTGGCAACCCCACCCACTGGGAAAGGTTATTTCAGATCTCCCAGACCGTAGCGGGGTGGGTGAGAGGAGGGTTATAGGAGGTGCCTGTGGAGATCAGAGCTGGGAAACCAGCTTCTCAGCCTCCTTCTCCACTCCTGGGCATGCAAAGCACAGCCAGGCCACCTGCCTCCAAGCCTCCCACGTTGCAGAGCTGACTGACACTGGGAAGCTCAGGCTTCTGCAGCTAGAGAGGACTTCTCAGCCATCACTCTGCTTTACGGAAGGAGAAACTAAGGTTGGGGAAGGGCAGATTCTGGATTCCTGGCCATCAAGAGAGCATCACGCTGCTCTAGAGGCTGCTGGGCCGAGGAGGGGATGAGGGTGTCAGGGCTGGCCCCACCCTAGGGTAAAGCTATCCAGCCCCCAGGGGAGAGACGCCCGTGGAGGACTCCCCTCCCCTACTTCATCTCTCTGTTTGAGTCCCACTTCTGGACCACATCCCTTTCTAGGAGCTACCAGACCAAAACCAGACTGGAACATTCTCCCTGGCTCACAGCTGGCCTGAGCAGTCCTCCTCTTTCATCCCAACTTTCTTAATCCAGATTCCCAGGAGTCCAGACGTATCTCCCTGGGGCTGTGGGAGGGAGGGCCCACCCACTCCAGCCCTTAGCACTCCTTGGCTTTATGGATTCAGCATCTGCTTAAGATTTTAGAGGAAAATCTAACCAGCTAAATCTAGACAGTGAAAACCCTGTCTGACCTACTCCCTGCACAACTGGGGAAACTGAGGCCTTGTCAGAATTTAGTCCAAGATGGATTCGTTAGCAGCAAAGTACTCTCTGTTCAGTCTCTCTCTCCTCAATGCACACGCGTACATGTACACACACACACACACACACACACACACACACACACAGGCACATTCACTCCTGGCCAGAAGTGTGAGCGTGCCCATTCTCATCCACACTCAAGAAAAGAGTTTTCTATTTTTTTTGTGTTGTTTTTCATTTTCTTTTTTTTTTTTTTTCTTAAAAAGGACTTATCCAAATAATCTGGATAATAAATCGTTTGCGTTTCCTAAGAAACTGGGTTTTTCTTTTCCCTTGTGGTTTTGGTGTTTTTCTTCTTCTTTGAGCCTTACTAGCGGTCTGAAGCTTTCTTTCTTTCCTTTGCCTTTTTGCTTTTGGACAGGAGAAAGCAGTTTGTCTGAATTGTACTTGACTCTTCAAAGAGGAAAAGGGTGTGGAAGCAGAAGGGGGCTTAGGGAGAAAGGAGAAATCAATAACGGAGGAAGAAAACGAAGAACGGAACTAAAACCCATGGAACCCAGAAGTTGCCGGGCTGAGGGTGGGGGTGGGGGGGTGGAGGGAGGGCCTCCTGCCTGCCCGCCCCCAACCAACTGCCTCCAGAGGCTTCAGCCCCATCTTGGTTCCCGCACAGAGATCTCAGGCCAAGAGAGAGAGAGTGGGGGTGGAGAAGGAACTCTGGGCCCTCTAACAACAGAGTACATGGATTTTCTAAGGCTGGTCGTGGTCTGGGGGTTGGGGAAGAGGAGGAGGAGAGGCAACTCTGGCTGTGAACTGGGAGGAAGCAGAGGCCAAACATCCCCATCAGGAGGCTGCCCCAGGCTTCCCTGCACCTGCCTCCTGCCAGTCCCTGCCAGCCCGCTGTCCCAGGAGGCTCAGCAGTCCCCGTCGGTGGCCACAGCCACCAGCATCTCACTCTTGCCCATCTCCTCCAAGGCACTCGCCAGGCTGTTGAGGTCCCCATCATCCTGCTGCAGAGCTTCCCAGAGGTCCAGGATCACACCCGTGGGGCTCGCTTTGGTGGCAAAGTAATTCAGGTACCTGGCAGAGGGAAGGAGGGCACTGAGGTTCCCAAGCACTTAGCCCCTCCCTGGAGCCTGGGGGTGAAGGGGCACAAGAGGAAGTGGGAAGGCTGTGAGCTTTGGTGTCCCACTGTCCTGGGTCTGAATTCCAGCTACTGTGCTGCAGTCTGTGTGGCTCTCGGCAAGTCAGAACCTATGGCTCAGAATCTCAGTCTCCTTGTCTCTAAAATGGGAACAATGCCAGTTACCTCTCAGCAAGATCCAAGATCATATAAAGTAAGGGTCTAGCGTTGTCTCTAGCATGTAACCATCTTGTTCATCATCATCGTTATTATCACTGAAAGACACTGGCCCCAAGAGAGAATGACCACGTCTAGCATGTGGTCATTCCTCCCACCTGTGATCCCTGCTGCTCCCATGAACTCCCCTGATAGGAGGAACAAAGCCTTAGCCGTCTTTGTAAGTCCTATTCATTTCTAGTAAAATGTCTTATCTAAAGTATCTGCTCAATGCAGGTTTATTACACATCTTTCAATAAGTATAATATTTATTATCACTGGCCTTATATTTATCCAGCATTTGAAGTTCTCCAAAGGAGTTTTGACACCAAAGTGTATCTTGGTCAGTCAGCAAGCATCTCCGGAGCACATTCTCTGTCCTAGATACCAGGTGCTGACAATGATGGCACCAAGCTGATGCCCTGGCTTTGAGTCTCCTGCTGTTCTGTGAGATGGGCAGGTGGAGCATTATCCCCACACAACGGGAAAAGAGCAGGGTCTGAGAGTCTGCCTGGCTCGAGGACCAGTGCTCTGAGCATGATGCTCCTTAAGAGAGCAGGATTCTTGAACTTTGCATATCCAATCCTGAGTTCCTGATTTGCCACAAATGGTGGCAAAAAAGGGCAGCTGGTCTGGGAGATGGTCTTGGCTGTCAGGCTGCCTGCCCTGCCTGCCACTGTGAGACCTTGAGGACGAAGGCAGATGGGGATGGGCTGTGGTTTGGGATACTCACCGGTCCATAGAGAGCTTCTGCGCCAACATCCGCCAGTCATTGCCCCGTGAGTTGGGGGCATCTAGGCTGTTGCATATCTTCTGGCGGATGGACAGCGGGATCTTGAAGGCATAAGGTCCCAACTGGGTGGTGATGGTGCTGCCAGGGGCAGAGCAGAGAGTGTCCAGGGAGCCAGCAGGTGTCTGCAACGGCAGGGGCCAAGAGTGAGAGGGGCACAGAGCTGGGCATCTGCCCTCCAGCCTCCCTCCTCATGGACTGTGAGCTCATTGAGCCTTGAGTCACTCCCACCTCCTCTGGACAGACTCCCACTGTTCAGGCAGGGGCTTCTCTCTTGAAGGGTCGGTTCCCAAGGGCAAGGCCTGCATGGCCACCCTTCAGGCCTCAGGGGGTGCACCATGCTTACCTAAGGCCCCAGGCAAATGCAGATGCAGCCTCATGGTTAGGAAGCCCCAAGGAGCCCCAGCCACAGTCTAATCCACTTGCACCCACTTGTACAGGTGGAAAGTGAAGTCTAGAAAAGGGGAGTGGCTTGCTCATGGCCACATGCCAAGTTAGTGGCAGACCTGGGTCCAGACCTGTATCCAGTGCTCTTTACAATGCCCCAAGAGGAGGATCCAGTGTTGTCACCCTGGGTGGCCTGGGTTTTTAAATCTCATTCCGGATTTTTAACGGTTGAAAACCATAGGCCTGGTCCTTGCATCAACCTGGGTTCGAATCCAGTCTTGCAATTGGTGTACTGTGTGCAAATCCTTGCCCTTCCTAAAACCTACTTTCTCACCTCCCAGGTGGGGATCATATCTGTCATGCATCCCCCGGTGCTTGTGAAGATTTAGTGAGATCATGTAAGTTTTCTGGTATATGCCAAGCATGTGAATGGCACTCAATCAATAAATGATGCTTGTTAGAAAAACATGACCAAATCCCCACTCAGACTTGGGAGGTGAGAGGGAACTACAGGGGTCTGTGTGCTGCAGCCCAGCCCCAAACCCTAGAGGTGTCCTCTGGCCCTCACCTCCACCAGCGTGGTGTGCAGCTGGAATATCTGGCCGTCCTTCCCTCACCTCCACCAGCATGGCGTGCAGCCGGAATATCTGGCCATCCTTCCCTCACCTCCACCAGCGTGGTGTGCAGCTGGAATATCTGGCCGCCCTTCCCTCACCTCCACCAGTGTGGTATGTAGCCGGAATATCTAGCCACCTCCTTCCCTCACCTGCACCAGAGTGGTTTGCAGCTGGAATATCTGGCCACTCTTCCCTCACCTCCACCAGCGTAGTATGCAGCTGGACTATCTGGCCACCCTTCCCTCACCTCTGCCAGTGTGGTGTGCAGCTGGAATATGTGGCCCCCACTTCCCTCACCTCCGCCAGAGTGGTGTGCAGCTGGAATATCTGGCCCTCCCCTTCCACTTGCCGCACGCAGATCTTGCAGATGAGCTCTGTGGAGGCCAAGCTGTGCCTCTCCAGGGTGAAAGTGCAGTGGAGGGCCTTCTGGCTGCCACTCCAAATGTGATAGAAGGGGATCTCCTGCAGGAGGAGGGGGTCAGGACCAGGCAGGCGAGGCCAGCCTGCCCTGTCCTCATGGAAATGGAGGCTCAGGGAGGGTTGGGAGCTTCGGGGGGCAGTTCAGGCCTCTCCACCCAGATGGGGAGGGGTCAAGTGCCCTAAGCTAGTCAGCAGAGTTGGTGTCAGGCCCTCAGTTCCAGAAGGGAGAGCTGAGGTTGGGTAGGTGGGGGAGGGAAAGGCACAGGTGTGTGTGTGTCAGGGGCTAGGTGGCCTTGTGGTCTCAGGGGCTAGGGGGCCTTGTGGTCTCAGGTGCTGCTGGGTGGGCAGCGGGCTGTGGCTGTCAGAGCTGAGATGGACAGTCTGCCAGGAGGGCATGCCCTGAAGGGTGTGGAGCCTCTGTGAGGATGAAGGGCATAGGCGTCTCTGCGTGTGAGGGTGTGACAGGGCAGAAGTGTGCATGTGGCTGCCGACTGCCCTGAATTTGGGGATGTGCCTGGGGATGGCTGGGAGCCTAGAGACTGGGGTGGGAGGAGACAGAGACAGTGAGAGACCCAGGGAGGGGTAAGGCCACAGGACACAGCCAGGAGGCAGGGCCCAGGAGGGAGCTGGGCTTCCCGGGCAGCCCTTAAGTGGTGCCCCTCCCAGCCATCAGCCCAGCCCTCACCTGGTATTTGGCCAGCAGCTTGCTCCTCCAATGGGCATGGGGGAGGTCATGGAGGGAGAGGCGCAGGTTGTGGTAACTATCCTTGAACATTAGGGGTTTCGGCTCCTCCACCAAGTAGCCGCCCAGAGTCCGCTCCAGCTCCAGCACCTCCTGTGGGCCAAGGGCATGGGGAAGGGGAACCCATCACACTTGGCCAATGGGCCTCTTCTGCGGCACTCTGAGGGGCAGGGGGCAGGGGCCCATCTGAGTGCATGGCTGAGCATTTGCAAGAGCTCACAGAGGGCTTATGATGTGAGAAGATGAATGGATGACGGATGGATAGACAGACAGTGGGAAAGATGACTAGATGAATGAATCTATAGATGACCGTATGGCTAGAGGAACTAATAAATGGACAGATGGATGGATAAACGGATTGATGGCTAGAAAGATAGACAGATGAATATACAGATGGATATACAAGGATGGGTGTATGAATGGAAAGATGGAAGAAAAGATAAATGAATGGATAGACGAGCAATGACTGGGTAAACAGATGGGCTGCTGACTGAATGGGTATATGGTCAGATGAACAGAAAGACAGATGGGTGGATGAGCAGATGGACAGATGGATGGATAATGGATGGAGGGTTGAATAAACAAAGAATGCCATCAGGCCCAAACCTGGTAACTTCTCTCTTGATTTCTATACCACTCTCTGGCCAAAGCTGGCCATTAGCCAATGCCCCAGGACCAAGAGATCCAGCTGCAGGAGCACTTCCCAGGCACCTCCCACCCATCGCAGGGCCACTGGCATCTCAAGCCAGGGTCCTCCCAGCAGGGGACACTCCTTCTCCCATGGGCCTTTCACCTATGTTGTCTGCAGCGTGGGCTTTGGGACAAGTCCCATGAGCCTGGGAGATGAAGGAGCTGGACGGGGCCAGGGAGCAGGAATAGAAGGTGCATGCCATGGGAAAGGACCATGAGGCACTGAGAGGGCAGATGGGAGGAGGGAGGGGAAGGGGCTCACACACGGCCAAGTGTCTCTACACTTCCAGGGTTACATCAGGAGGAGCCTGAGCTCCTGAGAATGAGAGGAGCACTTGGGGGAATGCACAAGGGCTCTGAGGCTGGCAGGGGACAGTGGTGCTAACACAGGGCTCCATACCTGCCATCATCAGGCTCTAGGTGCTAAAAGACCCTCCCCTCCCCTTCCCTCCCTCCTGTCCCAACCACCCCTCATCTGCATGACCCTTCCTTGGGGCCCCTACTTGGGGCACCGCTCTCCATCCTTCTGCATATGCTAGGAGCCTGGCTGTCAGCCTTAACTTCCCCCTCCCCCTGCCCATCCCATCAGTCACTGGTTCTGTCCATTTGACTGAGCACACGCAGCATCCAGCCCTGCCTCTCCTGGCTGCTGCCATTCCCTGTGGCCCAGGGTCCAGCCCCAGCTTCCCAACAGGCCTCTCCACCTCTCATCTACCCACCCGAGTATAGCTACAGGGGCTTTCTAAAGAGCATCTGTGAACAGTGTCTACCAGGTCCATTCCCCTTCCTGCCGGATAGATTCCAAATTCCTTGGCACGGGCCCTGAGGCTCCTGGGAAGCTGAGCCCTGCTCATCTCGCCCGCCCTCACATTCACACGTTCCCTATGCCTTTTAGTCGGTCATGCTGAAACGCCTATGAAACGCAGTCATTTCTGTCGGTCTGGAATGCCCTTCACTCCTTTCTGCTGAAACTCCTACATGTCAGCCTTCTCAGAGACCCTCCCCACCAGCCCAAGCCCCTCCCAGTCAGATGCTCCCTCAGTCCTGGGGCAGACCCCATCAGAGCCTTCAGGGATCCCTGGTCTGCCTCCCACCTCTAACCTGGATCTTGGTGAGGCAGGCCTTGTGCCCAAGGCTGTTTCATGTGTGAGGGCCGCATGCGGGACCTAATAAGGCTGGTGGCGGGGAGGGGTTCCTGGGAGGGCCCATGAGCCTGGGGAGGGGGATTCTGGCAGGGATCATGCAGCTGGCCGGCCAGGGCTGTGTGGGCACCTGCAGCTGGCCCTACCTTCAGTGCTACAGGCGTGTCCTCCAGGCAGTAGACCCGGAGGCTGTACTCCAGGGAGGTGCAGAGGGCGGGGGCGAAGACGGCCAGCTGGAGCCGCTTGACTGCTGAGCGGGAATAGGACTCGCCCGTGAACACGTAGGTGCCCAGCTGGTCCAGCAGGATGTGGCAGGCCCTGGGCTCCAGCTGGCAGTAGCAGGGTGTGTTCAGGGTCTCCTCATCCAGCGTCACCACCTCCTGTAGGGGACAGCAAGGGTGGGGTAGTGGTCACAGTTATTCAGGCTGGGCCAGAGGAAAAGGGCTTTCTTTTGCCTCCCTGGGCAGGTTGGGAGAGCTGGGCCAGCCTTCACCCTGGCTCCTCACCTCCCAGTGGCCCTGGTGGGCCTGGGTCTTGAGCTGAAAGATCCAGTCACGGGCACTGACTTCGGCACAGTGGGGCAGGGTGAGGATGACGGGGCGGCACAGCAGGAGGCCTGTGGGTCCACAGGTCACTGAGGGGCTCAATACTGTCTGGGTCCCTTCTGAAAGCGGGCTGGGGAAGGACACAGGGTAGGAGAGAGGCAGTGAAGAGCTCAGCAAAGGTGCAGGCTCCTGCTGGGCTCCCAAGTCTGCCCAGGGCCCGGGAGGTGGAGGGCAGCTCTTTGCCACTCAGGGCTCTGCATTCCCAGAGGTCATGGGGGCAAACGAGGCAAAGAAAATGGCATGAACCTTGAGATTGTTTCCAGATTTTTGCTATTCCACTGCAACATTATCATAGCTCAAAATTCCTGGCTTAAATTTTCCAAGGTTGTGTAATCTTGGAAGGTTTTCAACAGGTCACGCTAAAGTGTCCTCCAGAGAGCTGGTTCCAATCTATACTCCCGGCTACGTGCCACAGAAGGCCATGTTCCCACCCCGTTGCCAGCAAGAGGGTATTATCATTTGGGAAAAGGTCCTTGCAAATTCCTTAATAATAATAATTTAAAAATCCCAGTATACCTTATGGTTGTTTTCATTAGTTTTCTCTGCCTGCAAATTAGACTAAACATTTTCTCATAACCTGCTGGCCAGTGTGTTTGTGAGAGAGTGTGTGTGAATCACGTGTTCATATCCTTTGCCCATTTTCACAGTGAGAAGTTTACTTTTTGTTATTGATCTACAAAATCTCTTTACATAGTAAGGATATTCAGCCCTTTGTCATACTTGTAGCCAGCTTGTCAACTGCCTTTGAGTTTTACAATTTACAGTGTTGGTTCTGCAAGTTTTAAATATGGACACAGTGAGATTAATGCTTTCCTTGGAAGACTGTTTGGTCTTGGCATCAGGCTTAGAAGGGGAGCCACGTGTGGGCAGGCAGCAAGGGATGGGAGGAAGAAAAAGGAGCAGGGGCTGGGGCTCTACTCACAGGGTACTTTCTGCCTTGTTGATGAGTAGATACATCTCGTAGAACTTGCCCTGGGGAATGGCTCCATTGGGCACCAGCAAGCTGACCCCTAGTGGGAGAGGGAGGTCAGCAGCGAGTCCAGGAGCTTAGCAGAACAAGGGTTTGGGAAGTTGGCCCCAGCTTGGGGCTGGGAGAGAAAGATATCTCCTGAGCTCCAGGTAGTCCCCAGCCAGGGGTGGAAGAGAGGGTCTGGGGACTGGATGCAAGCAGAGGCCAGGCCACTGACCAGTGCTGGCTTGTCTAGGAAGATAGGGGTCTCTGACATTGCTATGGGGTCTGGAGGTCCAAGTGCCAGCTCTACTCCTAGCTGAGTATATGATGCTGTGAAGCTGTTAATTGCTGGCTTTACAAACTAAAATGGGCGCCCCTGCCCCTCTGCTGCTAGTTCTAGGACAGTACTTTGCAGGTCTGCTGAACTACGTAGGACTATTCTCTCTCACGCAACAGAGACACTGAAGCTTAGAAGGTGGCTGGCCCAAGGTTCCTCTGCCCTAGTGAGGGCATAGGCAGGCTTGAAGCCTAGCTTTTCTAGTCAGACCTCTCGATTTTATACTCACTTCCTGCCTCCAGGCCTCCCTTTCCCCATCTGTGAGATGGGATTAGAGCAGCCCTATCTTCTGCTGGATGGGTGTTGGGGCAGTCCACAGAGGAGGTGCTAAGGCCAGGCTGAAGCACAAGCAGGGCAGGAGCTCACCTGTGCCGGGGATGCTAAGCCTCCCACCCAGGCAGCCAAAGGTGCCGCTGACGCTGCTCCCTGGGTCTCGGGGCAGGCCCAAGAGCTGCTGGGAGCCAAGGCTGGCACTGCGCAGGTGCAGGAAGTGGGTGTCCTGGGCGAAATCGCTAGGGTATGTGCCAGGCGGCAAGACCCCCAGCAGGTCAGCTCCATCTGCCAGGCCTGGCCCAGAGCCCGTGGTGCTGGAGCTGTAGACCTTGACCTTAAGGCTGGGTAAGGGGTCCAGCAGAGGAGAATTGGTCATGGGGATCTTGTCGGTGGAGTCCTGCAGGGCATACACAGGTCCGCGGTAGATGCCGGCGCTGGCTGTCAGGTCAGGAGGCACAGAGGGGTGTAGGAGCTGGGGGTTGCCTGCAGAAGTGGGGGCTATAGTCAGACCCAGCTGTGCCTCAGCTCACTGGCCCAGCTCCCACTGCAAAATCCCACCCAAATGTCCAGCTGTGAAAGGCCCAATTGCTGCCAGCTGCAGGAAGCTTTGGGAATCCCACAGCCTGGGTCACTCCCTTCCTTCTCTGTAGTTCTCTAATCCATACCCATCCACATAGTTATCTCTAGAGCAAACTCTGGAAAAAGCCTGGGAGGGAGTCAGGAGCCTGGCTCTGGTCTGGGTACCACCAGAGCCCTCTGGGTGTCCTGCCTCTGCCAACCACCCCAGACATCCTCGGATTCTTACTGGGCCTCGCCGTCTTAAAGTTGACGGGGTGGAAACCACCAGTCAGGGCAGCAGATGAGTCAGTGATGTCTGTGTCGAAGTCACGGCAGTTGCGGCGGTACACCACCACCCCCACCGCCATGAGGATTGCCACGACCACGAAGATGGCCACCACGAGCCCCGCGTACAGCGCCGCATCCCCTGAGGCCTCCAGCACTGCGGGGACAGGAGGACCACATGAGGGGCAGCACAGAGACCAGGCCCTGAGGGAATCAGGGAGGCCCTGGGTCCCTGGAAAGGGCAGGGCCCAGGGCCAACCGGCGCGGTGCTGAGTTCCAGTCTGATCCCTGCCTACGCAGGCTGGCAACCTCGGGCTAGCTTTGAACCTCTCTATTGGTAAAATGGGCTCGAAGTCCCTGCCTTACTGCCCTCCTAGTTGTGGCATGAGAAACAAAAGAACAAACATGTTCATGCCATGTGTTAACTCATTGCTCGCTGCTGATGAGACAGGGTCTGTGGCTCAGAGTCACTGGGGCTACATAATTTGCCCTATGAGTGCTGGGGCTGAAACCTCTGCGTCTGTAGCAATTTCCATAGGACCAAAGGCCCTGGCTCTGTTATCTTTGTATGTAGATAAGCTCTTCTGGCTCTGTTATCTTTGTAAGTAGCTGTTCTGAACTCTTCTTCCATTCCATGCTCTGAGGGTGGGAAGTGGAGGGACGGAGAGCTGAAGAAGTGGAATGAGATGCACAGCAATGCGGTGGAGAAGAGGTGAGCATGTGGGACGAAGGATGGGCCCAGGGAGGCAACCCATGGCTACACTTTCCTCCCCCAGGCAAACATGGCCAGGCGGGAAGCCTCAAGGTCAAAGTAGCAGGGTGTGAAGTAGGGCTGTCTGGTGGAGCTTTCTACAGTGGTGGAATATCCTACGTCTGCACTGTCCCGTATGCAGCCACTAGTCACATATGGCTCCTGAACAACTCAAATGTGGCCAGTACCACTGAGGAACTGAATTTAAAAATTTATTTAATTTTAATTAAGCTAAATATAAGTTTAAACAGCTGAATGTGGCTGGTGGCTTCCACACTGGGCAGCTCAGGGAGAGCAAAAACGGCGGCCAAGATGGCTGCTCTTCCCCTTGCTTCCTTTGGGAGCTCCAGGAAGCACCTGTCCACGCGCTCCCTCCCTGGGGGGCCCTCAGAGAAGTAGGCCTGCTTCCTCTGCCTGGAGTCCTCCACACTCTGCACTTGGGGTCAGCCTGAGGCTTTCAGCAAGGCAGGGCATGGCTCCCAGCCCTGGATGTCTGCCCACTTCCGACTTCTGTCCCCCTGTATCTCTCCTCAGCAGCCCTCACTCTTGGGCTCCCCAGAGGACCCCTCAGGGCTGGGCTTCTGGTTCAGCAGAGAAATGGTTCCCCCAGCTTGGCTCTGCCTCCTAATGCCCTCACTAACACTGAGGCCACTTGCCTGATGATTTACACTTGAATCATCCCCAGCCCGACCCCCAGTGAGCTCGGCTGAGGGCCTCACTGATTTTATGATTCCAGAACTAACTGGAAATTGTGGTTTAATTACCATGGGCCAATCTGCTCAAGTGGCTTTGCTGCTCTGATATGATTGCAGTGGTGGCGCAGCCTCTGGGGCTGAAGGGTGAGCCCTCCAGAGCTCACACAGGGCAGCAGGCATCAGTGACAATTTGGGAGGCTTGGCCCAGCTGCTGGGGCAGAGAGGTACAGCAAGGGGCATGAGGGGGGACTGGAGTGGTGATGTCCCGGCCTTGGCCCAGAGAGGAGGGCCAAGGGCATATGGTTAAGAACACCAGCTTTGGCTATAAAAATATTTGGGTTCAAATCTTGGCTCTGCTATTTCTTGCCTGTGTCTCTGGCCAAGTCCCTTCTTCTCTCTGAGACTCAGTTTCCCCTCTTATGAGAGGAGGCTCAGTAGGGTGTCCTACGGCCTTTGTTTTCTGTCAGCCAAGGGTTTGCCTGTCTGCCGGTGATGGAGATGCAGACACATGCAGTGTCAGGTGCAGATGATCCCGTGGGGGGTGGGTAGACACCTTCAGCTCTCCCTGCCCTGCACCCTGATCCCGAAAAAAGTCAGCCAAAGAGAACCAGGGATCTCCCAGAGGAAAGAGGACAGCCATGAAATGGGACTTACGGTGGCTGTTGGGGTCGCTTAGAGTTTTCTTATCTGTCAAGGGAAATAAAGGGAAACACAATGACATAGGTGACAGGGAAAGGGTGGCAGACAAGGCAATGGGAAGGATGAGATGAGATGACGGATGTGGTAGGGGGACAGAGGCCCTGAGGACTGCCGCGCTGCAGGCCAGGCACTGAAGCGTGGGTCCGGGTTTGGGGGACCCTTACATGGCTCCAGATTCCCCACCCGCAGGGCCCCGCCTTCCCTGTGACTCACTTTGCATGCACAGCCCATCTGTGCAGTTCTTAGAGTCGAGCAGCGTCCCGCTGCAGTCACGGCCTCCGTTCTGGGGTGGGGGCGCCATGCACTCGCGGCTACGCCAGTGGGCACACTCAGTGCTGCAGGCTGACCACTTGCTCCACTCCGTCCATGCCCCATCGACTGTAAGAGCATGGTATACAGGAGCATGTGCACACAGAGACATGTGCACACACAGTTACGCGTGCAGAACACAGCAATGCGCTAACACACATGCATGCATACACACCATGGAAGGAAATGAGGAACCCAGGACACATGTGTGCCACACAGAGAAATCCACATGATATCCACATAGCCCCATGCCAATGAACAGCCAGATGCACCCAGCAGGTGGACAAAGAGGGTACAGATAGATGCATAAGGTCATCAACACGATATAGCCCAGTGAACGATTTACACACACAGACACAAAACCAGGGTAAAGAAAAACAGTGTAGGCACAAACATACAACCCAAGGGAGAGAACACAGCACATGTGCGGGGGCAGGGGAGCAGAGGGGCTGCACAGAGGATGAGAGGAATAGGAGGACTGTCAGTACGAATAGGGTCTGTGGCCACGGTGTGTCTTAACAGTTAGGGTCAAGAGGCTGTCCCTGAGGCTGGGTAGCTCTGAAACCTTGGCCTGGGGCTGACACGCTGACACCGAGAACCCTCAGCTTAGAGGGCAGAAGAGCCCAGGCTAGAGGGTCAGGGAGAAGGGGCTACCCCTCAAAGCCTCTGCCTCCATCTCACCAGCAGCCCAGGGCAGAATAAGAAGTCAGAGATCAGAGCATCTAGTCAGCCTGGGCAGCCGGCTGTGGGCTCGGGACAAGCACCTTCTGCTCCCCATGCTGGGGAGAGAATGGCTGTCCTGGCTCTGGCACACAATACAGGAGGTGGGACAAGGTTCAGGGTGGGGCTGGACATGGACAAGGCTCCTTACCTGGGCAGATGGTGGTGCAGGCGGTCTTCTGGAATGCCTGGCCCTCGCAGAAGGCCCCTCCGTTGAGTGGGGCGGGGTTGGTGCAGGTCCGGGTGCGCTTCTGCCAGCCTCGGCCACAGCGGTTGGAGCAGGGCGACCACTCTGCCCAGCTGGACCAGCCGCCGTTCACTGCAAGGCGGCAGCTGTCACCTGGCTGGCCTGGCTCTGGAACCCTCTGCCCTCCCCCAAACCCATCCCTCACCCTGAGGAGGCCCCTCTGCTGAAGGCTGGCCTTCCTGGTGAGACCCCTTTTGCAAACTACAGTGTGAGGGACTCAGAAGTGGCAGATAGAGCTGGGCTGCAACCGTCAGCACCAGAGGGGACCCGGGAAGTCACTATCTATGCCCCACCTCATTGTAAGATGGCAAAGAAGGTCCAGCAAGGGCTGCCACTTCCCCAGGGTCACCCCGGGAGTGATGGGGGCCTGGGACTGCCTGCAGCTGGAACCTAGCACAGGGTTCTTTCTAAAACTCTGTAAAGTCACCTCAGCTGTGACTCCACTCCTCCCACCCATAGGGCCCAAGGGGGCAGCAGGGAATAGCTCACAAGCCTGGGCATTGGTCCTTAACTCTACCAGGACAACAGCCTTCTGGACATACTGACTGGGCCCTGCCTCAGCCCCCAGACTTGGAGAGAATTGGGTCTTCTCCTTCAGAGTTAAGCAAGGCATCTTGAGAACTGGGGAGTGGTCCTGGCTGGGAATCCAGGAATGTCCAACTTGGCCATGAATTCTGCTGTGTTGTGATCTTGGTCAATTCACTTCCCCTCTCTGGGCTGCATCCTCCCTACCAATCCAGGGGGCCCCCCTACCCCCAGGCTCTCTCCTCCCTCCCTTGGCCGTGTCTGCCCCTCCCACTCCGAGAGGCCCGCACCGTAGACGATGACGGTGGCAGTGGTGCTCCGGCGTTTGGCCACGATGTTCTTGGCCACGCAGGTATAGTTGGCAGTGTCCAACAGGCGGGCCTGGCGGATGATGAGGTTGTGGTCGATGGTGAGCAGGAAGTTAGTGTCCTGGGTGGGGTCGATGACATCCTCATTCTTGAGCCATTCCACCTGCAAGAGTGGGGGTGAGGGGGCAGTGAGGGCCCAGGGCAGGTTTGATCATAAACAGAAGGGCAGTTCTACCTGGGTCCACGGCATGGTCGTGGCAGTGAGGCGGGCCTCGGTGGGACTATAGCACTGGAGACTGTACAGCTCTGGGGTTAAGAGCACCATTTGCCAGCTGGGTGGTCTTGGGAGGGGACTTACCACTCAGGGACTCAATTTCATCAACTGCAAGATGGAACTGAATAGCACCTACCCCAGAGGGATCCATTGCGAGGATTACATCAGTTAGCATGTGTAAGGTGCTGAGAACAGTGCTCAGAGGAAGCTGAGTTAAGCTAACTAAATAAGCGCTAGCCAGGAGTGTCTGTCTTCATCATTAACTCCTCCCAGCTCTGCTAGCCAGGATGAAAAGCCTGGGAGGTGATAGGAAGAAGGTCCCCGGGTCTGGCAGACCTGGGTCCAAACCCCAGCTCTGCCACTCACCAGCTGCCTCACCCTAGGTGGCCACTGGGCCCCTCCCAGCCCTGCTTCCCTGCTGTAGGATGGAATAGTAACATCCACTTTGCAGGGTTGTTGCAGAGACCAGCGTGCTAAGTGCCTAGCATATATGGGCCAGGGGTGTTTGTCTGAGCCCACTACGCAGAGGAGGGTTTGGGCTGGGAAAGGCTGAGTGATGAGTGCACAGTTTTGGGATCAGAGAGGGCTGATCCCAGGCTGGAAGTCAGGGTCCTGACTGCCCCAGCCGGCCACTCCGCTGGGCAAAGCTGAGATGCAGCTCTAATCCCTGGACCACCAGTGCAGGGAGTATGTCTGGAACAGAGGTAAGGATGGCGAGAGAGGACAGCAATCCAAAGACTGTGGTTTCAGGAAGGGGTGATCAGCTCGTCGGGGAGAACACACTCACATACACGCATGATGGGATCCTTTCGCATCCAGAAAGCTGGGGCCTTGGGTTCTGGGTGGGGCAGGAGATAGAGACTGAGCTGGAGGTCTACCTAAGGAGCCCCTGAGTTCTGGGGATTTCTGCCTTAGCCACCCCATCCCGTGGGGTTATGCCTGTGGCAGACCCAGCTGGGATCTGGCATTGCTGTGTTCTGCAGAGGAACAGTTCTCTTCTCTGTCCGAAGCCTCGATCTCATCTGTGAAAGGGGCAGGGCTCTGGGAGACTAGCACCATGGCTGGTGGTAAACGCCATGCCTGTCTGGCTTCTGCAGGCATGGCCACAGGGCCGTGCTCAGTGGTCCCTACGTCCCCGCTCACCTCGGCCACAGGCACCCCCTCCGGCGGGCGGCACTGCAGGAGAACCTCATGGTCCAGGGGCACCTCCTTGCCCAGAGGCTCCTGATCGAAGTTCTTGCGCAGGTCTGGGAGAAGCGAGAGGGTCCCAAGGCAGTCAGGTGCGGGCAGGATTAGAACCTGATGTGCTACACTGTGGCCACTGGGTGGCAGTGCAGACCTAGGGAACTGTTGGGCCCACCTGGCCTTTGCCTGGGAAATTTCCTCTTCTCCAAAGGAGGGGCCTCACTAGGCAGACTTGGGGGAACAGGGTTTCCTCCCTGACTCTGGGATCCTAAGCACATAGTGTCTCAGGATGGGGGAGGAAGCTGCCAGCTTCTTTTATACAGAAGTAGATGAAAAGAGGCCTAGGTTCTGGGTCTAGGAGCCCTCTCTGAGCTGGCATCCATGTGCTGGGATGTCTCTGCCGTGGGCATCCTCAGCCAGGGATGCTGGAGGAGGCCCCACAGATGTGAAGTTCCCTCTCCAGCATCCTCGGGGATGGGGAAAGTTCCTGCAGGGACGGGGTGGGGGTCAGGGTGGCGTACAGGCGATGCGGACGTAGGCTCGGCGACTCTTGGTGGTGCCTGCAGAGCTCCAGGCCACGCACTGGCACCAGTAATCCTCCAGCCCAAAGAGCTCCTCCACCTGCTGCCGCGACACCTCGATCTGCACCTCACGCACCCGCAGGCCTGGGAGGAGAAGAGAGAGCCGTCAGGGGGCAGGGGCAAAGCAAGGATGTGAGGCATAGGACACCCCCGGCCTTCCACCTCGGGTCCTGCTAGCTCTCTTGCCCAAGTGCCCCTTTTCCTCCATTCCTCTTGTCTCCTGTCTCCACCCTGGGCCAAGCTTCATGGCCACTCACCTGCACACTGCAGTGGCTAACACAAGCCCTCTGCCCCTCCAGTGCATCTTCTACCTGGCAGCTAGTGTCATCTCCAAAATGCACAAGTGGTGTGTCATTCCCCCCTGTTATGAGACCTTTCATGCGGGGTCTCAGTGGCCTGCAGGCGGGTCATCCCCAGGAGTGGCTCTGAGCTGCACTGTGCACCCACCATCCCCACCCCACTGCAGCCTCACCAGGTGTCTTCCAGACTGTCATGTTCCCTGGCTCTGTAGCCACAGGGCCCTTGCACACCAGTCCCCTGCCTGGAACTCTTCTGTCTCCTCTGGGCCTGGTGGCCTCCCAGTCCCTGCCAGATTTCAGATCAGCCTCACTTCCCGAGGAAAGCCCCCTCCACCCTGCGCCTCCCCCACAGCTCTCCCAGCACTGCTCGGCACTCCCACCACTGTGCCCGGAAGTTCGTCTATGCAGCAGTCACTCCCCTACCCAGCCTTGTCTCCTCCCAGCACCCACCATTAGCTGAACTCAGATTATTTATGGACGCATTCGTGTGTTAAATGTCTGTCTCCTGCAGGAGAACAAGATGGGGCTTTGTCCTGCTTGCTGCTGTGGCCCAGGGCTTGGCACAAAAAGGGGGCTCAGCATGTGCAGAGGTGGGATGCCTGCTCTCCGTTGTCACTACTCAGGCCCTGTGGGCCTGGAGCTGAGGAAGTCCCTCTCCCAGGGAGCCCCGATCTCTCAATGGCTCCCTGGTCAGGGCCTGGGAAACTCCCTACATAACAGGACCTACCAGCCTACACAAGGGGGTCACTCGGTTTTCTGTTAACCATCCCTCAACGAAGCCCTCCATCCTCAGGAAAGGGGGGAACCTGCCAGGAATGGGGACATTCATCTGAAGTTCCTCCCCAAAGGTTACAGAGCCCTCTTCCTCCTCCAGGAAGCCTCCCTGACTGCTTTGTGTCTCAGAATTTCTAAAGCTGCTCCTCCCTGCCACGATGTGTCCTATCTCATCCTCTCATTGCATCATGGATTGTTAAGGTACGCACAATCGGTGGCATGGTGGGTAAGGACAGGGTTGGATGGCTAGACAGGTTTGCGTCCTGGCCCCACCCTCAAACCCCAGCTGGGTGACCTTTGTGAAGTTACTCAGTCTCTCTGAGCCTCAGATCCCTCATCATAGTAAACTCTCCAGATAAACTCTAGACAAGTTATGGTGACTACTCTGCCACAGCGCCCAGCCCGGGCCGGACACAAATATACTCTGGCAAGTCATCTGGATCTCAACCAGCTTCTTCTGTTACCTTTGAAGAAACTGAGGCCCAGGGAGGGTAGGTGGCAGGCACCAAGTCCCCTAGCAAGCTGATGCAGAGCAGAGGTCAGCTCCCTGGTGTCTTTCCCAGGTTAGAGCTTGGTCCCCTCACCTACAACTCCTCTCTTTTTTTTTTTTTGAGATGGAGTCTTGCTCTGTCGCCCAGGCTGGAGTGCAGTGGCACAATCTCAGCTCACTGCAACCTCCGCCTCCCGGGTTCACACAATTCTCCTGCCTCAGCCTCCCGAGTAGCTGGGACTACAGACGCCTGCCACCACGCCTGGCTAATTTTTTTAAATATTTTTTGTAAAGACATGGTTTCACTGTGTTAGCCAGGATGGTCTCGATCTCCTGACCTCGTGATCTGCCTGCCTCCGCCTCCCAAAGTGCTGGGATTACAGGCGTGAGCCACTGCGCCCGGCCCCACAACTCCTCTCTGGACCTCTCCTGATGAAGTCATTGCTGTAACTCTCCTATTGTTGAGGAGGGTGGGGTCCTTGTGCAGGGAGTCCAGATGGGGGACAGCCCCGTCCTGATGGCCAAGGATCTAAATGGGAGGTGGCTAGGGGTATGCCATCCATGGAAGAGGCTGCTTCAGGGATGGGTGACAGTGCCTGCCTGCCATGGCTGCCTGGAGGCTGGCTCCACAGTCAATGATGCATGACCCAGGGAGCAGGGCCCCTGCCCCTTGCTTACCAGACTGTGAACCTGTAAGAGTGGGCCCTTTTAAGGGGTTCATCCATGCAAGAAGGTTTCAGCAGCACCAATAGCTGGACAGAAGGAAACAACCACCAGGGAGGAGGCGTGACACCTCGTCCATGATCACCAGCAAGCAGAGATGCAGGGAGCATAGGACAGGGACCTTCAGTCTCCCAGGCTTGAGACCCAGCATCAGACTGCCCTCCCAAGCATGGCAATGCCTGGCCCAGGACACCCAGGGTTGGGCTGCCTGCCCCGATCTGGCATAAGCTGGTGGGGGGCTGTTCTGCCTCTCCTGGCCCCCAGCTGTCCTCTTCTGTGTTTTCAGGCCTCAGACCAGGGCTAGAGAGTAGGAGGCTGAAGTGGAATCAGGCCCCACCACTGCCAAGGAAGCTCTGCCCATTATTTGCAGCTAATGGGGACAACAGTGCCCCAATTTCTAGGGCTGGCAGGGCCTGTGTGCCTGGTGGCAGGGTTGGTAAGAGCCATGCTGTTACTATTAGTAATAATCACAGGGTTATTATTACTATACTAACGGCCTGTGAGGGGCCCCAGCAGGCACACTGTTCCCTCGCCTTGCCTGGACCCCGATGGCTGACCTCTGATACAGGCCAGAGGGGCTCAGTGGGCAGAGAGGTAAGGACCGTTTGAAAGAAAGAGGCCAAGGAAAGCCCAGAAAGAGGACAGAGGAAGCAGGTGTTTATTGACTGCCTGCTGGGCCCTGGCATGCTGTTGTGTGCTATGTGTGCGCCACCTGGCTCTACCCTCACCAGGACCTTCAGTTAACTTCTCAGTTTACGAAGAGAAGAATTGGGGCTCAGAGAGATTGAGTGACTTCCCCAGGGTCACTCAGCCAAAGACTGGGGGCAGCTGGCAAATATGTGTTGTTTTGTTTCCCCTTAAAAATTCCTTTTTCCGGCTGGGTGTGGTGGCTAACGCCTATAATCCCAGCACTTTGGGAGGCCAAGGCGGGGGATCACGAGGTCAGGAGATTGAGACCATCCTGGCTAACACGGTGAAATCCCATCTTTACTAAAAATACAAAAAATTAGCCTGGCGTGGTGGCACGCGCCTGTAGTCCCAGCTACTTGGGAGGCTGAGGTAGGAGAATTGCTTGAACATGGGAGGCAGAGGTTGCAGTGAGCCGAGATCGCGCCACTGTACTCTAGCCTGGGTGGCAGAGCAAGACTCTGTCTCCAAAAAAAAAAAAAAAAATTCCTTTTTCCATTTTTATATTTTGGGTGAGCATGGGACTCCAAATCTATTGTTTAACATTATGTTTAAATTGTGGTAAAATACACATTCTATAAAATTTAGCATTTTAACCATTTGTAAGCATACGGTTCAGTGACCTTGAGTACATTCTAGAGTATGGTTTTAAGCCTGACTGGTTCTGAAATCTGTGAGCTTTACATGACAAAACAGAAACTAAAGTAGGGGGAAAGAAGGACAGTGAGACAGCATGTCAAGGAGACAGAGAGTGAGACAGAGAGAGGGGGATGGAGAGAAAAAGAAAGAAGCAAAACAGGCACATAGCGAAAAGAGAAAGAGAGAAATGAGCAGGGAGAGGCAGGGAAATAAAGAGAGCCGAAGAAGGAGAAAGAAAAGGATCCAGAAAGAGACGGGAAAAAGAAAACAAAACCCAGGAAGGCTACTGGGGAGCCCCCTGAGTCTGGGGTGGGCTGGCTCTGGCAGGTGACTGAAGGGGGGGTCCCACCTGCCTGTCTTAAGCCCCAGGAAGGACTTTTCACCCCGAGGGCTCCTGCGCTATCAACAGGGACTTGGTGACAAGTGAGCAAGAGCCCCTCACTTAGACTCGAGGGCACCCTGGGGGCAGGCCCAGTTCTGGGAGATGTGGGGAGCCCCAGGGCTCTGCCTCCTCCTCTGGGAGTAGAGGGCTCCCCACATATCCGAGAAGGAAGGGACCCCACGTTTCCTCAAGTTTCCCAGTTTCGGCTGCTCTCCTCATTCCCTCCAGATTTGGGTTACATCCCAGCACCACTTGGATGGTTATTTACTTAATACTATCAACTTTTTCTTTTTAACCTAAAACAATTTATTTCAACACAGGAAATGCCCTATCATTATTGTGAATGGAAACCAGTATCACTTTCCACAAACAGAAGGGAACTGTAAAAATAACGATTGCATTGAATTCTGGGTCGGTGCCGTGGGGTGCCAGGGCTGTGAGGCAGAGACCTGCCTTCTTTGTTAAACAGGGAGATTAGCAGGTGTTTGGGAGGGCTCAAGAGCCCCCATCTGACGGGAACTTGCTCCCTAACAGAAGCAGAAGGATGGAGAGAAAGTGGAAAAGGGAGTGAGGGCTCACAGGGCACTTGGTGCTGTCGAATGCAGTGGGGATGGTCCCAAAGTCAGGCTGGGACACGTGGCCAGCACTTGGGGAAATGCTAACCCAAGGTGAAGCTCGGGGTGGGTGGTGGGGAACTGAGGACCAGGGGGCACCATGGCTGTGTGAAGTCTCACATGGAACTAGGCCTGTGCCTCTGGGCCTGGGGTGTCCTGGGGTGCCCAGGCAAGTGGGGCGGGCTCACCGGTGGCCTCATCCAGGCCTTCCTGTGTGACGTGGTCGTTCTGGCTGACCCACTCGCCGTTGCACTTGAAGTAGATCTGTGTGGCGGGGAAGGCACGGCAGCGGAGCTCCACAGGCTTGTTCTTCACAATGTAGGCGTCCTGTGGCTCCTGCAGGAAGTAGGGCAGCGGCTCTGCCGGTGCTGATGGGAAGGAGTCGGGGAGCACCTCGCTGCCAGAATCAGTGCCTGCAGAGTGAGTGGAGACCTCCATGAGGCTGTGTGCTGGGAGGGCCCTGTGGCACCCCTCGCCCACCCCGGAAGCCCACCGCAGACGAAGAGGACAAGGGAAGCAGAGGTGGGGCAGCCAGAGCCCTGCTGGGGATGCAATCTGCAACTGGGGTCAAGTCTGGCACTCCTGCGGCCTCAGTTTCCCATCTTGCCCTGCTTTTAAGAGGCTGGGATTTATAAAGATCCAGTTCCCACTCTGCGATGCTGTGTGACTGTACTTCATTATAGACAGAGCGGCCAGGGAGGTCCCGGGAGGGGAGGCGATCTGTCTGGGTGAGGACACCCCTTGGGCCCCCCTAACAGCGTCTGCTCCACTGTCCCTGCCCGGCCTCTATCCATTTCCTCATGGTGACGCCACCAGATGCAATGGGCTGGAAACGGGGCTGGAGCTCAAACCAGGCCAGCTCTGCCCTGGAGTCACAGCTGCCCTTTGCAGCCCCTGCCAGGCTGGCAAGCAGGACAGGAGCCAGGGCTGTGGGGCAGGGGTGGGGTAAGCCAGCTGAACCAGGCCTGGACTCCGCGGTGCTCGGCCCCCTGCAGGTCTCCTCCCCCAGGGGAAGCCCTCCTTCCCAGAAGCCTCCCCACAGAGGTCACCTCCCATGGTCTGTGGCTCTCACCCATCCCTTGGCCTCTTCTTCACAACCCCCACCCCAGCCAGATCCAGCCCTCAGCACAACGGATGAGGAGACTTCAGAGCAGACAGAGGCTGTGCCTGTGGCAATCTCCTCCCACAAAGGGGGCCAGATGGAAATCCCGGCCCACTGTCTCCCTGGAAAGAACTGCACCTCAGGAGGTGAGACAAACAGGAAGGGGGATGTGGCCACCGCCAGTGCCCAGAAGCGGGGGAAACCAGGCCGCCGACCTGCTGGTTTACAATCCACCTAGGAAAACGAATTTTCCAGTGCCAAATGCCAAATGATCAGGTGGCTTGGCACAAGCCATTGGGGGCTTGTCCTCTTCTGCTGACTGCCCAGAGGACACAGTGAATAAAGCTGTGGGGTGGTGCATGGCTGCCCAGCCCCTCCACCTAGAGGCCCCACTTACAGCTGAGGGAGGGGAGAGGGTGGTGTCCCAGGAGGCCTGTGTGGCCACTGGGATCGTGCACTTGTTCTCTGGTCTAGGAGGCCACATTTGGCCCTAGGGAGTCCCCCTACAGTCAGAGGGGCCAAGGGGACACCTGATTTTCCAAGAACAGAATGTCTGACTATGATTTCTCTTTGTGGACCAGGAGACCGTGCTGAGACTGGGGAGCTTAGGAGGAAATGCATGAACTATCACTGGCTTGGGGCCTAGGCCCTGGGCAGTGTGTGTATGGGCGGTAGTGGTGGGGTAGCTAACAAGATGACACATGACTCCAGCTCCATTCAGCATATTCTGTAGTGCCCAGGGAGAGAACCTTAACTCCTACCTCGTTATGTCTGATGAGCACAAGAGGTGGACACCCTTACCCCATCTCTGGGCTGCTCTGAGGATGAGATAAACATGCATAAACGCCTAGGCGGGGCCTGGCACACAGTAGGTACATGTTGCTGCATCGAATGAACAACTAATGCTTACCCAGCATCAGGTGCTATGTTTGCAGGAATTTAAATTGTTAACTTAGCGAATTCTGGCACCAACCCTGTAAGGTATGTTCTATTAGTCCCCATTTTAGAGATGGGTAAATGGAGGCTCAGGGAGGTTAAGCAACTTGTCCAAGGTCATACAGCTAACAAGAGGCAGATCAAAAGTTTGAACTTGAGAAAAGACTTCAGTGTTTGGGCTGTTGCCCCAGACTCCACACCACCTATCATTGATCTATGTAGCTCTGTAATGGTGTGGGTGTCTCCACACCCAGGAATCCTAATAGCACCCTGACAGGGCCAGAACTCCACAGTCCACAGGGCTCTCTCATCAAGGGACCAGCAAGGCTGGAAATGTCCTCATTTCAAAGCAGAGGAAACTGAAGACCATTCAGATGGTTCCCATGACTTGCCCGAGGCCACCCGGTGAGTGGGTAGCTAATGTGGGAACAGCAAGGCAGATTCCTGAGGCCAGGCCAGGGCTCCCTGACACCTGCTTCCCACTGCTAGGTACAGGGACACGTTCACTACAGGCAAACTGGTAGCCCCCTAGGGCTGCTTGGGGATTTGATGAGGAGATGACACAGTGACTTGATCACAACCCAGAGAGCTGAACGTCGGCTTTCAGTGGCCTGAGAGCTGGTTGCTGTGCATGCCCTGAGATGGCCACTGAGGCCTCCTCGCCAGGCCAGACAGCTCTGGGATAGCAGGATGGAGCCAGGAGGGCATCTGGGCAGCAGAGAACCTGCCAGGCTCCATGCCCACCACCCACCACCAGCATCTTGTCTCTGTCTCAGCCCTGAGGGGTGTGGGACAGAGCTCTGCCTTCAGACTCAGAGGCCCATGGGTCTGAACCAGCCCCTTGCTGGCCTCACGCAGCTCATCTTTGAAATGGCAGGATTGAGCCTCCCTCTGGGGGTAGGTCATGGCCACAGGAGAAGGGGCATGGGGGCCCCTGGGTGCATGTCATGTGCCTGCCCCTATCTTCTAACCGCACTGCCCCCAGCCCTGGGGTGACAGCTGCCTCTGTGCTCTGCAGCACTGCAGGCTGTATTATGACTTTGTTTTATAACTCTAATGCAGACCCCTTATGAAGTGGGTGCAGACATGACTGAGGAAAGCAAACATTAGACATCCATTAGTGCAGCAGGCCCTGCGTCTGGCAGCCCCACCGCCCCACTCTTCCCACCCCGCCCCTCCTCTCAGCCCTGGTGCAAAGATTCAGCTCTGGCCTTGGCAGGGGCACAGGCCAAGTGTCCCCTCTGTGCCTCTCTGTTACAGCAGCACCGGATGGCTCTTGATGTAGCTGTTGCCCTCTTGCTGTGTCCCTATACCCTAGGTGTGCTGGAGGCAGAGACTGCCAGGACATAAAGAAGAATGAGAGGCCCACCTGAGGTTCCTGCCTGGAGGGACCATGAGTGGACACTGCTGGCCAGCACACAGAAGGTGCACAGTGAATATGCAACTTCAGTAAGGAAGTAGGCCGGGCGCAGTGGCTCACGTCTGTAATCCCAGCATTTTGGGAGGCCAAGGTGGGTGGACTGCCTGAGCTCAGGAACTCGAGACCAGCCAGGCCAACGTGGCGGAACCCCATCTCTACTAAAAATACAAAAATTAGCCGGGCATGGTGGTGTGCACCTGTAATCCCAGCTACTCGGGAGGCTGAGGTGGGAGAACTGCTTGAACCTGAGAGGCGGAGGTTGCAGTGAGTGGAGATCGCACCACTGCACTCCAGCCTGGGCGACAAAGTGAGACTCTGTTTCCAAAACAACAATGACGAAAAAAAGTAAGAGAGTCAGTACTGGGCATGCCAGGGCCTGTGCAGAGCCCTCACTTCTCCTTGGCCCTGGCTTGGGCCCCAGTGACTGAGGAAGCCTTGAAAGGTGGGCTAGATGAGAGCGACCTATGGCCAGGCTGCACAGATACCAGCTGGGTGGGAGAATAATGGGGTCTCGGGGTTCCTGGATGCTTACCCTGCCGGGCGCTGCTCAGAGGGTGGTTCATATGAACTCAATGAGCTCCACAATAACCCTAGACAGAGATGTGCAAACGTTTTGATTTTTAGCGCCTCAGTAATTTTTTTAAGCTATCCCAAGGCCAAAAAGAAGTCCCTAACAGGATTGTATTAGGTAATTAGATCCGAACAGCTTTGTAAATATTTATATCCTAAAATCTTAGGATAAATTGAAAGAAAAAATATATTTTTATCCCATTCCTAATAGCCACAAAGACTTACGAATGGGGATGTGTGCACCTGTCGGGCACTGCACAACTTCTCAAACTTTGGAATCCAAGTGGACGCCACTGCTCTTACTGTTTGTCATGGGTTATTCAAGTGCCACAATCCCAGCTTTGCAAAGATATGGTGCCAAATAAAGGAAAACAGAGTGATATGACACTGAAACTGTGGGCTACCTGGAGCTACTTGTTAGTGCAGTGTCTGACAGCTATCTAGTATTACCGTGTCTCCCACATTAAAAATATCCCACAGCTCCCCTGTGAGCGTGCTGATGAACCCTGGGATAACTTGGCACATAGTTTGGGAACCACAGGCCTATGAGTTGGATATGATTATTATCCCCACAGTGCAAATGAGGAAACTGAGACCAAAAGTGTTTAAGTGACTGGCATAGAGCTATAAAGCTAGTAAGTGGCACCGCTAGGGGGCAAATTCAGGTAATCTGATACTAGAATCTGTCTTCCGAGCTCTGCTGAACTGGAAATGGGCATTTAGGTCTACTATGTGCTACTCCTTGCAATTCTTCCCATTTTACAAATGAAAACGTGGGGCAACAAGGGACATGAAGGGTCACCTGGTCGATGGCAGGAAGCAAGGCTTGAGCCATGTCTCTCAGCCCTGCCTCCCTGGCCTCTCGGCAAGACTTTCTGCTGCTCCATCTCTACAGAGGAACCACATCTAAGACAGGCTCCCCTAGAAGTCCTTGCCTCAGCCAGGCCGGATCTGGGTTTCCTGCTGGCAGGAAAATTCCCACATAAAGTGTTTTTTCCTAATAGTAGAACTCGTTTGGGCCTAAACTGCAAAAGTGCAGCCTGCCTTTAAAGCTGCATCCAAGAATGGTCCAGATATCCCGCCAAGAAGCTATGAAAGAAGACACATCCCTGCACAGATGTAATGACAAGACAGTCAAATGAAGGACAGGAAAGATCGCTGGAGGCAGAGGCCCTGGGTTTGCAACCCAGCTGGGGACTGGCATTGCCGTGTGGCCGTTCTCTCCCAGGCCCTGGAGTTTCCATCTGTAAAATGAGGAGGTTGGCCAAGTCAGTCTCTCAAGCCCTCCTCTGCTTCTAACACTTGGAGGTTTAAAGATCCCTTATGGGGAATCTGTTCATGTGTGAAAATGTCCTGTTGAGTAAATTTTTTTCTTCGGAAAGCAAATTTGCTTAAATTAGGGTCACTTTCCTTGCCATTGCTATACGGTGGTCCTAAAGCAGAGCGTGGGTAGAACCCGGGGAAGGAGGAGGAGGAAACACTTACTGTTGGGCTCGCCTAACCATGCTCCAGCCCACCCATCCCAGGCTGGTGGTCATCAAAATGACCACCAGCACCTCTGGATGGGACCTCCGAGGGGTGCCATTCAAACTCTCACCTCTAATTTGCCTTTACCTGCCCATATGAGGTCTCTATAGAAGTTACTTAAAGGGCCATCTCATCCAACGTCTCCCATCAACTCCTCAGCCAACCTTGACTCACATACCTGTGGGGATGGGGAATTCATCACTGCTTTTCTCAGCCAGGTTCTTCTTTGGACAGACCTAATAGTTAGAAAAGCCTTCCTTACTCACAGCTGCAATTTGAGATTCCAGCCATCGCTAGACTTCTAATTTCTATTTTTTTTTTGAGACAGAGTCTCGCTCTGTGGCCCAGCTGGAGTGCAGTGGTGCAATCTCGGCTCATTGCAACCTCTGCCTCCCGGGTTCAAGCAACTCTCTGCCTCAGCCTCCTGAGTGGCTGGGATTACAGGCACCCGCCACCACAACTGGCTAATTTTTGTATTTTTAGTAGAGACGGGGTTTCACTATCTTGGCCAGGCTGGACTTGAACTCCTGATCTCATGATCTAACTGCCTCGGCCTCCCAAAGTGCTGGGATTACAGGCATGAGCCACCGCACCCAGCCTAGAATTCTAACTTCTAAACTAACTAAACAGTACACTTCTAACTAAACAGTGCACTTCCCAGTCTGGAGGTTGCAGCCTGGTCCCCCAGTCTGTCTTATCCAAATATTCTCTAGAAGACACAGTTTTGCACCCCTCACCTCCATGCTGGCTTCCTTATCGACAAGTTCCTCATGTCACCCACCCATTTAAAATGCAGGAGGGTGAGGTGACTAGGCTAGGGTCTAGAGGGCACCTTCCCGCTTCTAGCAAGTCTGTTTTGAGTCAGACAGCTCAAAGGCTCCTTTGCAGTTTTGGTGGCTGCTCCTGGAGGGCAGGGAACACACTATGCTCTTCCTGGTGTCCCCCATGGGCGACAGGGCACCCGTCTGGGAGTGGAGTGGAGCTTGTCGGACAGCAGGCCCTGTGCCCGTCTGTAGGCTTCTTCCCAGGGGCTGGGCCTGTGCAGCGCCTGCTGTGGAGACACAGGCTTGTATAAGAGGTGTCAGAATGTGACCCACCTGGATGAGCAGGAGTGAGGGCCCAGGAGGCGAAGGAATGACTTCAGGACAAATGTAAAGACACTGTACCTCTCAGAGGGTCTTCTCAGAGGAGGGGCGGCTCCAACATTCCTGAGACGGAGATTGTCACTATCCCTAGGGGAAGCCAGAGGAGTGCTGTGGCCCTTACCATGACTCTGAGCCTGGGCCCAGGCTGACCCAAGAGCCAGCAGTCCTGGTTCCAAGCCTCACCCTGCACTGTGAGACCTTGGGAGGTTGTTTGACCTCTCAGAGCCTCAGTTTCCCCATCGATAAAGAAGTGACTAGTAGTTCCTGCTCTGTCAACTTTGGGGTATTGCTGTGAAAGGTCAACTGAGAAAACAGATGCAAATATCTTTCTTAACAAGCACTGTGGGCCGGGCGCGGTGGCTCACGCCTGTAATCCCAGCACTTTGGAAGGCCAAGGCGGGCAGATCACCTGAGGTCAGGAGTTCGAGACAAGCCTGGACAACATGGCGAAAGCCTGTCTCTACTAAAAATACAAAAATTAGCTGGGTGTGGTGGCGGATGCCTGTAATCCCAGCTACTCGGGGGGGCTGAGGCACAAGAATTGCTTAAACCTGGGAGGTGGAAGTTGCAGTGAGCGAGATCTCACCACTGCATTCCAGCCTGGGTGATGGAGCAAGACTCCATCTCAAAACAAACAAACAAACAAACAAACAGGCAGCGCATGTGCCTGGGAGTGGCAGCAGGCAGGAGCTGTTCTCTAGCTGAACTGTGTGTGGGAGGTCAGAAACCCCAGACTGTTTCCTTGGCCTGGCACCATCTGAGCCCAAGTAGACCAGACACAGAAAGTCAACGTTCAGAGAGCCTGGAGCCCTTGGAGCCCCGCATTCTACCGGCTCAGAGAGGGGAAGTGACTAATGCAACACCACACAGCAAATTAACAGCCAAGCTGGACCAGAGCCCAGTTGCTCATTCAGGACTGAGGAGGGAGAGGGGGCCCAGAAGGACAGCACAGCCATGGCAGGGTTGTGGGTGAAGGCTTGGGCTCTGTGATTCCCATGCCTGGGATGGAAATTCCTGCTATCCATCTCAGCCGGGTCCACTTCCGGTCAGCCCTGTTGCCCAGGGTGGAGACCTCAGAGGGAGGCTGCTGTGGTCTGGTAGGGAAGGCCTTGTAAACCCCCACCGCTGGCTTTTGTCCGCAGGCCTGGGACCCCCAGGCTTACCACCAGGGGTGGGCATCTGTAGCCATGCAGGGCTGTGTGTCTCCACGGCTGACTGGCTCAGGACTGGGAGGGGAGAAGGAGTCAGGCGGGAGGTGAGGACAGAGAAACGCCCCACGCTGGGCACATTTATCATCAGCAATCACAGTCTTTCTCTAGCCCCTGGACACCGGCTAATTCTCCCCAGACTTGACCTCCCACTGCATGGAAAATCTCTCCCATTCACTGTGTGGCTGATGTGCTCAGTGGGGAGTGGGGAGAGTTGGGGGAGAGGAGCCCATTTATTATTATGTTTTAAAAACACACAACCTCACACGGAAGGACCCCTCCCTGGATACAAAGCCCTTCCTCCATCTGGCCCTGGCTCCTTGTGGCTGTGGGGTTCAGGCAGGGGCCCCCTCGGAGGCAGTCACAATGGCCGTTACCGATGACAAATGGGGGCTGGCGGGCTCGGGGGACACCGAGTCATTCCTAACAAAGGTGGCTCCTCACGCAGCCCTTTTCCCACACCCTCTGCACCCATCTGTGCCCTGACATCACTTCCTCTGCTGTCACAGGAAGCGGCTTCGCCAAGGTGACCAGCTGGGGCAGGGGCCTGCATCCTGAAGCGGGTGTCCATCTGCTCCTGTGAAACGTCTCCCTTGAAGGACCGTGGGGCAGGTGAAGAAGTGGATGGGAGGCTGGGGTCGAGGCCCCAGGGCAGGTGCAGTGCTGGGATGAGCCCGGGCCTGGCTATGGGGGCCACACTGCTTACAGAGCTGGAAAGGGCACTAGAGTCACTGGGTCACTGGCCACCCTGACTCCCACCCCCAAGGCCCTCCCTCCAGATCCTTCCTCTGGCTTTGGGTTCCTTTGGCTCAGTCTTGGAGCTAATTTTTGGTTCCTTTTCCAAGTTTCAGGTCTGATGGGGTCACTGTGATGGAGGCCTGGGCCCTGAGGAGGGGATATTTTGTTTCCCCTTCTTTTCCCAGACAAGGAGCTCAAAGCCCTCTCATCCATGCTCCTGCAGATAATAAGCATACTCCAGCACCTGACACTTGAAATCCTGTGTGTTCCAACGAAACAGTGCACATTATTGTCAACACAATGACCCTGCGAAGCTGTTCCATTTTACAGATGCGAAAATGAGGCAGAGGAGTGAAAGGGCGTGTTCGAGGTCACAGCCACCAAAACCCAGCAGGGGCAGCTATTGTTCTGTCCTCTCAGGAGCTCGCTAGCTTGCTGGAGGGGACGGGGTCTCAGCTTCCTGACTCCAGCACTTGGCTTCCCTTGCTCTGTGGACCTGCCCCTCCCAAACTGAGATCCAGGGTTAAGGCCTGGGGCCAGCCTGGCCCCCAACTCAGTGACAGGTGGCGAGCCCCCTCAGACACACACGCTCACACCAACTGGCCCACACATGCCCAGCCAGGTTACATCCACAGCTGTCTCCGGGGACACCCTGAGAGCCCCATCCAGGCTGGGACTGCAGCGCCTTTCTCAGGGTGGGCCTATGTTAATGCTGCTGTCCCCCTAAGGCAATGGCAGGCTCCCCACCTGTGACTCAGACCTGCTATTTTATAGGTCACCTCTCCCTGACCCAGGGTTGGCATGGGGTGAGTTTGAGCTGCCATCTGAGACTCCGCCAAGCACCCAGTTGTTCGGGTCCCATCTGGGGAGGGTGCCTGGTGACTCCCTTTCCTTTACTCCACTTCCAGTCCATGCTGCTGGAGGGACCTGGTGCTGCCAGATGAACCTGAAAGATGTGCCTCACACTGCACGACCGCCCCCACCACCCGCTGCAGTCTCCAAGCCCAGGTCTTCCACCTGGACCCTTCCTGTCTCTGGGCTCCCTACCTTTCCTTTTGCCCCTAAAATCCACTTTCCTCTTAACACCAGAGTGATCTCATAAGAGAGAAACCCTGCCCTCTAGTGGTGTACAGCCTCCTGCGGCTTCTCTGTGCCCCTGGAGAAAGTCCTAAGCTACCCAGAACCCTCCAACTTCATGGACTCACCAATCTTCCCTCCCTCCCTCCCTGCCTCCCACCCTCCCTTCCTTCCTCCCTCCCTCCCTTCCTTCTGCAGAGTCTCACTCTGTCACCCAGGCTGGAGTGCAGCAGCATGATCTCAGCTCACTGCAACCTCCGCCTCCCAGGTTCTCCTGCTTCAGCCTCCCAAGTATCTGAGATTACAGGCACATACCACCACACCCAGCTAATTTTTGTGTTTTTAGTAGAGATGGGGTTTCACCATGTTGCCCAGGCTGGTCTCGAACTCCTGACCTCAGGTGATCCACCTGCCTCGGCTTCCCAAAGTGCTGGGATTAAAGGCGTGAGCCACTGCGCCCGGCCAACTCACCTATCTTTCACTGTGCTCCAAGCCCCACCAGGCGTGTTTCCCCGAGACATGCCTTGCTTGTTCCAGCCTCAGCGCCTCTGCTGGTCTCTTCTTTTGGAGTGCCTCCCCCAACCCCTCCCACACACACATATTCTCTTGGCTGACTCTTTGTCATTGAGATCCCGACTCAAATGCCACCTCTCCAGTGAGGCCTTCCCTGACCACCCAGTGAAAATGCACCATCCTCTTTCCTCCCCGTGCTATCTCCCCAATGCCTTTTTTTCTCTTGGCAGGCTCGCCTCCCTCTGGAATGACCTTCTTTGTGTATGTGTTTGTTAGCTTGCTGTCTGTTTCTGGACAGAAAGGAACTTGCCTTTCTGGAAGGCAAGTTCCTCGAGGGCCTGGGAATCTTGTTTGCGGTGTAGATGGGCCCACTGGGGACACAGGACAAGCACTGGGGTGGCAAGTGGAGGGGGAGGGAGCAGTCAGAGGGGGTTTGGGCAGCAGGAGCGGGTAGGAGGGCTGACCTGGGCTACAGGAGCCCATCCCTTCGGAAATTCCATGCTGCAGGACTCCACTAACTGATGGAACTTCACAGACCATCTAATCACTGCCCTCAAGGATAGAGACCAGAGAGGGTGTGGTCTGGCTTCAGATCACACAGCACCTGAGCAGCAGAGCCAGAAAGAGAAACTGCGCACCAGACTCCCAGGAAAGGAGAAGTTGGGGGGGGGGGGTGGACTTCATTTTTCTAAACTCCTTTTTTTTAATTGAAAACAGATTTTTGGGTTTATTCTGATTACAAAGGTAGTAGCCTCATTGTAAACAATCTAGAAAAAAAATAAAGATGAAAATAAAAGCCGCCCCATTCCCACCCCAGCTGAGTTACACTGGATGTTGATCCTCTCTGACTTTTTTAGATACATGAATATTTAGTTACCTAAATCTGGTCTCACCATGTAAGTTGCATATCCTGTGCTTTCCCTTAAAGGCTGTTGACTGAGGACTTTTGAATCATAAGCAGAACACGCCGGGCATCTCTCTCCATCTCCCCCTCCAGCCCCAGCATGGTCACACGTGCCAGACGGGTGAGGGCCAGCTGGGCTGCCTGCTCCTGCCACGCGTTTCAGGTTGCTGGAGGAGCTGAAGGACGCAGAGCTGGCACGGGGAGTGAGCCTGGCAATGCCGTCAAGTTGGCTGTGTGTTTGGGTTCTGGGCAGGAAGATGCCCAGTGTCCTGTCACTTTCTCCCAGAAAAGCCCAAAACGCCTTGGTACAGTCTTGGGTCTGGGGGCTGCCCGGACAAGGCCAGACAGGACAGTGCTTACATCCCCATGCCGCCCTGAAAGCCCAGGGTTAAGGCTGTTCTTAGAGCACCCAGGGCACAAAAATTTCCCTGTCTCCCTCAGCGCCACGCTCTAGAACCAAACAACCCTTCCTTGCAAAGGGGAGGCAACTGCCAAACACATTTCCAAGTGGAAAAACTGCTGCAGTCCTTGCCTGCTGCCTGCTGTCAGCACCACCACCAGGAGGCAGCTCAGACCCTGGGCTATGGGGCCCTCAAAACTGCGTCCAAGCCCTTCACCTCCAGTCGGGGACCCTTCACCTCCAGCTGGGGACCCTTCCCCTCCAGCTGGGGACCCTGAGGCCAGAGAGGGGCAATGACTTGTGCAAGGGCAAACAAACAGTCTGTGGCTGCAGCGTCACTCCTATCTTGGCATCACACTGGCATAAAGGAAGTCACAGAAGGGCCAGAGAAAAACGGGTGGCCAGACTCTGGCCTTTGCCGATCTGTGAAATGGGCATGAGAAGGGGAGGGCAAATGGGTGAGATAAGCAGAGGTAGAGATGGTGCCACGAGGAGAGGGAGAAAGAGCCCCTGAGAGCGCCTGGCAGTAGGGGGTGAATAGAAGGGGTCCTTGGAACTGGGTAGGGGCTTCCCCTTGGATTTTTCTGAATGTGGAAGCCACTTGGATTCCTGCTCAGTCCCCAGGGGTGAGGGAGGAAGGCAGCCATCTCTGGCCTCCATTCCCAAGGCAAGACTGGGGCTCAGATTCCATGGGCCCCAGGGAGAGCAGGCCTTGTAGACTCAGAGTCCCGGGAACATCCTGGGGACCTCAGAGGGGTAGTAATTTGCCTCAGGTCACACAGCAGCTAGGAGGCCAAGCCAGGACTGGAATGTGGGCATCCTGGCATGTAGGCCATGGTTCCTGTGTTTGCCTCTCTGGTCCCAGTGCTGGGAAAGACCCCGGCCCTGGGTTTGGGTGAGCAGCTGAGTTGTCAGCTGGTGAGATATGGGGAGACAGGTGGCACTGGCCAAGGGGAAGGCCTGTGTGGCTGCACAGATGCACTTCGAGGGAGGCAGATGGTGAGCAAGCACTCACTCCCATTCATTCATTCATTCACTCATTCATCAAACACTTCCTGGGGGCCTCCTCTTGACCATGCCTGTGGTGAGGCTCAGAGAGCAATAACCAAGCTTCAGTTCCACCAGTGGGAAGCTCACAGCAAAGTTTCAAGGTTAAGAACCCAGACATGGAGACTTCTTAGACCAGCGCCCAGTCTGCATCCAGCCTACCCCCATAGCCATGTAATGGTCCCTTTGCCTGCCCACCCACCATCAGTGCAGAAATCAATCCATAGCTCTTTCAGTAGCTGTCTCCTCCTCGGCCAAGGAACCAGCTGACTCTCTCTAGGAAGCAGGCTTTAACTACTTCCAATTTGATGACTATAGGGATTTTTCAATCTCCAGGCTCTTATAATCCCATGCGTTTCTTGAGGCGAAATGCGTTGGTGCTGTCAGTGACTCACGAGACAACCCCGGGGCGGCCACTTCCCTCTGGGCCTCAATTTTCCTTTCCGAGAAATGGGACCACTTTTACTTGCTTTGACTGACAGGGCTGTTGGAAACACCAAAGTCAGAAGTACAAAAATATTTTGCCAGCTGGGCAGCCCTATGCACTAGCTAATTTCTATTACAAGAGTCCCCGTATCTGTGGGGGATACGTTCCAAGACTCCCCGTGGATGCGTGAAAACTTGAATAGTACCAAGCTGTAGATAGACTATTTTTTTTTTCGATCTGATAATGGAGACAGCCACTGAATGACTAAGGGATGGGTGGTGTATACGGTGTGGACACCCTGGACAAAGGGATGGTTCACATCCTGGGCAGGATGGAGTGAGATAGTGGGAGATTCCATCATGCTACTCAGAATTGCACACAATTTAAAACATGTGAACTGCTGATTTCTGGAATGTTCTATTTAATATTTTGGTGTCGCAGTTGGCCATGGGTAACTGAAACTGTGGACAGGGAGACCTCGAGTAAGGGGGGCTATTGTACTCCATTCTCAGGAAGAAACAGTGAGTGGACCTTTCAGGCTGCCAGGGCCTCGGCGAGCCCCACACCTCGCCTCCACCCCTGCCCCAGCCTCCCAGCTGCTGCCTTGGCCCACTCTGTGATGACACAGAGCTGCAAAAGGCTGATGCAAGCTAGAAGGAGGGAATGAAACAGACTCGTGTGGGGCAGATGGAGTGCCATCTCCAGCCCCGAGGGACGCCTGTCCCTGCTCCCGCCTGCTTGTTTGCAGCTGCTGATGTAATTGCCGGGCCGCCTTGGCTCAGGGCTCGGCCTGCTCCCCGTGTCCTCTGAGTGAGCAGCAGAGGAAGGGTGCAAGGGCCAGAGGGCAGGCATCCAGCTGAGGACACCATGAGAGGGCTCCTCCAGGAGGGGCACCAGGATGCGGGGAGGGTGAAGGGAAGCAAAAAGCCCGAAACCTGCAGGAGGTTAGCCAAGGAGAAGGCGCTCTGGAGTGCGTGGGACCTGCTTCAATCCCATCCTTCCCCCATTCGCTGGGGGAACCACTCCCTGCCTCTGAGCCTGGTTCCCCTCACAGCTGCAGGATCTCATGAAATGAGCCTGGTACATGTCAGGCACTAAGTTTGTCAGTTCCCTTCTAGGGATTTCTTGAGGGGGGGATAAGGAAGTATGAGGTAGGGGTGAAAAAAGAAAGGATACAAGCACGGCCCAGTGACAGGAAATACCAGAACACTTTTGGGCCACCCGTTCAGTGGGTGACTCTGGGCCCTAGTCTTAGCTCTTGGGACCTCGGTTTGTTTCTCTGTAGAATAGGTGCACCATCACCGTTCCCACCTCACAGAGATAGCTAGAGGCCAGAGGTGTGAAAGAAAGTGTGGCATCACACTAAGGCATGTGGCCAGCATGGGGGACCTGGGGACAGCCAGCAGTCGGGGTGGGGTGCCTCACCAAGAGCCTGGGGCTCCCAGAGGCTGGGCAGGCCCTTACCAAGCAGTGGAAGCACAGGGAAGGTGGGGCCCGTCCACTGTGCTTGCTGCCCGGCTGGCCCAGAGCCTCTCCTTAGGGAGGAAGAGGAGCGCACGGCTCCCCTGAGGCCTCCAATTGCCACTGAAAACACACGGGTGGAGGGGAAGAGAGCAAAGACTTGTTCCTGGAAGCTGCCAGGCCACAGCATGCAGCTGAGGCCCCTATGAGCCCAGGGTCTGGGGATCGCCACATCACCAGACTGTCATTCTCAGAGCTAGTTTCCCTGAGAAAGCGGCAGAGAAAAGTTCTTAGTTCACGCGTCTCTTTGGTTGGCATCATAAGCTCAGGGAAGACAGGGAGCCCCTGCTAGACAGGGCAGGCCAGGTGGGGAGGAAATGTCCATCCCAGACACCCCTGATGCCCTCACCCTGCAAGGGTTACCTTTGTTACCCGGGCCCCCAGTCCCGCCAGGTTGCCCTAGAGGGGAAGCTTCAGCCCAGCTGGGATTAAACGGCTTCCCTGGCCACAAAGATCCACCTTTCCCTTTAGTACCTCTTCAGCGCTAGCAGGTAATTCAGGTAATGAGTTAACAGCTACCATTTACAGTGCTAACTAGCTCTCAGGTTCTGCGCCAAGTACTTGGAATAATTATCTAACTGAACCCTCCCAACAACTCTTTCTGGTAGGTATTCTTATCATTAGCCCCAGTTTGCAGGCACAGGGAGATTAAGTTACTTGCCTAATGTCACAGAGCAGGGTTGTCAGCATTTGAATCTGGGTCTCTTTGACTCTAAGCCCATAATCTTTTTTTTTTTTTTTTTAAATAGAGACAGGGGTCTCAGTATGTTGCCTAGGCTGGTCTCAAACTCCTGGGCTCCAGCAATCCTCCCATTTCGGCTTCCCAAAATGCTGGGATTACAGGTATGAGCCATGGCGCTCAGCCAAGCCCATCCTCTTTAACCTTGGTGCCAGTGGTACTCAAACCACGGCCTGCACCAGGACCACCTGGAGTGCTTGCTAAAACCCAGGCTCCTGCCCCCAGGTTCTGATTCAGTCAGTGTGGGGTGGGCAAGAGAATGTACATTTCTAAGAAATGTCTAGGTGCTGCTGCCAGTCCACACACGGCTCTATGCTCTCTTGCCTCCCAACAGAAATATCAAACGCTTAGTGCACATAATGGTGCTTAACATATGTCAGCTTCCTTTTCCTTAACACTTCTATGATTCAGCTGGAGACTTTTCAAAAGGAGCTGAAGGAATTACACAGCAGCATGGTGCCAGGCTTTAGCTATCTGAGCCAGAATCAGGACCTGTTGTGTGGCAATAACAGTAAATGATGGCCATCACCTGTGGTCCTGCAAATTCGCCTCTCTGGGCCTCCATTTCCTTCTCTGCAGAATGGGGTAATAGTATTTCTAGCATGGATTAGACACGTTAATACACGCAATGAGCTTAGGAGTGCTGGGCATGTTAAAAAGACTTAATGAATAAAAGCGGCATTCTTGTTTTTTTTATTATTATTGCTAATACCTATATCTTCTACATTATTTCATTTAATTGTTGCAGCAATCCTATGAGGTTGGTATCAATAGCCATCTCTATTGTTTATCTAAAGTGCAAAGTCAGACAGTTACTAAGTGGCAGAGGAAAGATTCTAAGCCAGGTTTGCCACCCCACGGGCAGGAACTGTCCACCATTAGCAAATAGGGATGCCCACTCTGACTGCTTCCTCTGGAAAGGATAAAGAGTTATTTTCTTATATTTCCAGCAATTCCTTCTAGTTCAACATTCCCCATTCCCTGGCACCCATTTAGCTCAGAGTACATCAATATCACTGGCGAAGGAAGAATGTCTCAAATGGGGCAACCAGAAGCTGTGTCAGCCACCAATGCTTGGTGACCTTGGGCAGCTAGACTCCCTCCCTGTCTGTCCGTTTGTCCCCTGGTACCTTAATGGGCACCCCTGTGGCTCAAGGACTGGCTTGGTGTTGGCTAGCCCAGCCCCTGGGAGAGGGGATGGTCATTTGCTTCTCCTGAGAAGCCCTGCCCCCAAGTCCTCTGGGATTCCAAGTTCAAAACAATAGAGACTTCAGGTTGCCCTTGATGTAAAGGTTTAGTAGGTGGCTAATTTTAGCTGAGAAATACTCGGCATTTTCCCAGCCGCCGTCACTGCCGCACTCCGTGTTGGACAAATGGCCTTGGTTTTCCTCTCTGATTGTTCTCAGCTGGGGGCTGGGGGCTGACTCTAGCTCAGGACAATTCTCTTTGTGTCTGCTTCCGGGTGGCTCTTAATAACTCAGAGAAGGGGATGGGATGTCTGGAGCTCTCAGCTCGAGCTCTCTGGCCCCCTCCCCCATGCCCTGGATGCCTTTCAGTCATCAGGGGCATCCCGAAAAGTGGCATTTGAACAGAACTTGCTGGACTCCTCAAATCCTCAGGCTTGGGGAGGGAGGGCTTGTGGCCTGAAGGGGCCTCCCTTTGGACAGATGAGGAAACTGAGGCCCACAGAGGGTGTGACTAGCCTGAGGCCACACAGTTCTCTGGCAGAGCTGGGCCTGAGCACAAAGTCTACAGACTTAGTCCAGTGCTCTTTGTATGACATGCAGGAGAAACCCCACTGCCTCCACCCCAGTGTGGGCACCCCTCAGAACATAGGATGCCCAGGCTGCAAGCCTCCGTGGAGACACCCGGAATGCTGCCTTCTCACCCCTACCTGGCTAAACCCTGTTCCTTCTCCAGGTCTCACCTTAAAGGTCACTTCCCCAGAGAGCCCTGACTGCACCACTCCCACCTAAACCAGGGCCCTGGCCCTTCGTCTGGCATTTCTTTTCCTTATTGCCCTCATTACCTTTTCAAGTTATATACTTATTTGTGTATTTCCTTTAATGTCTGTGCCCCCATTGACTCTGTGGTCCCAGGGCAGAGGCTCAGTGACAGCCACACATTTAACCTGCGTGGGCAGCCAACAATCTGACAGGGTTCTGGGGGAGGGTCCTGGAGCCCTGCTGTGCCAAGTGAGGCCCAGGGGGTTCAGGGGAGTGACTGGGGTGACTAGAGGGTAATCAAGGCTCATGATGGTGGCCATTTGCCATCAGTGTGGACTTCTTCAGATATTTCCAGCAGCAAGATGGCTTTACTGTGCTTTCTCCTTGAATATCATTTCTGGCTGGATGGCACCTGTTTACCCACTGCTGTAACCCAGTGCCAGCCTGGCACACAGTAGATGCTTAAGAAATCCTTCGTGCATGAATGAATGAGTCTCCTGGGCGGGCTCCTCTGGGTCCTGTTCTCCCCAAGGAAGTGGCCTGGATTCGATCTATGCCCCATCCCTCCCAACGATGACTCTGAAAGCAAGAGAAATGAGGAGCCCAGGACAGCCGCCCCACAATCCCGGCCCTGCCCCATCCCCCCAGCCAGCTCAGAGTCCGTCTCTGCCTCCACTGTGGTCTCCCTCCCCCAGCCCACTCCAGCCCGGCCCCAGTATGCTATAATTAGAGTCCTCCTTCCAGGCTCCGGTAATGAGGGGGTGGCGGGTGCCAGCCGTAATTACAGCCTGGTTAGAACGAACAGGAGCCACCTCCAAGCCAAATTACAAAGTCTACAGCCGGACTCCCTCCTTCCCCACTCCCTTTTTATGGGGCTGGTTAAAGGAAGGGACCGGGAGTTTATGGAGAAGCCAGCTCAGGCTGGGGCTGCGGTCTTGGGAGAGTTGAGAGCGAACAGTCTGGACCTGTGTTGCTTTGAAACTATCTTCCCACCTCCCCGCTACCCCATCCCACCCCCGTCCAAATTCCCATCCAAAGCCAAGGTCAGAATAGGCAAAGAAGTCAACTGAGGCCTGTCTTGTAACCCTTCCCGTCAGAGGCCCCATCTAAGGGCTGGGTGTTCTGTGCCAGGCCTGGGGTCACAGGCTTTCCGTAGTTGTATTCAATGGGCACAGCAACCCTGTGGACAGGTACCATTACCCCTATTTTACTAACCAAGGTTCAGTGCTTAAAATAACTTGCCCCCAGTCACACAGCCAGTAAGAGGCAGATGCAGGGCTCCAGCCAGGCCTGCACAGGGCAAGACTCTAGAGTGTGGGTACACTCCATCTTGCACCCCTCACTGCACTGGGCACAAGGAGGGGCACAAGGAAGGACTCGGTTAATACTAAGAATGATGTGTTTTGCAGGCTGAGGCAGGTCAGAGGTCCAGCTGAGTCCTTCTCTCCCTTTGAAAGATGAAGAAATTGAGGCTCAGATTTCCACTGATGTCTCAGGGAAGGATGTCCTTTGGGGAAGTCAGGGCCAGCATTTGGGAGGTCTTTTGCATGCCAGCCTGGGCTTTGTCAGCCTCAGAATCTCAGGATATTAGAGTGTGCAAGGGCTATAGAGTCAATCTAGTCTAGGGGCAAATGCACGGCCACCTGGCCAATCCTGAGGCTGCGGCAAGCATCACTAATAAATTGTGGCACATCTGGACAAGGCCTCCTTCTCAGCACAGGACTATACTCAGCCACAACCAATCAAGTGATGAAGATATTCCACCCCCTCCCCATCTGATTAATCCCTATTCACCCTCACTTAACCCAAGGGAAAAACAGGGTCCAGAGAGTTGGGGTGACTTGCCTAAAGAACTGAGGGGCCCTTATTCCATAAGGACAGCCTCTAGGTACTGCCAGCTTGCCACCCTCGGTGCAGCCGTGTCAATTATGGGCTTCCCGAATGGAAAGATTTGGACTCAAGGTTCCATCCTCTCTCCATTCCCATGCTGTCCCCTAATAGCGAACCAGTCGGCTGCTCTGCTGCCCTCACCAGAAGGTGGCTTTTGTAAGGGCTGCGGGGGAGCAGGCTTGCTCAGCAGCGGAGGTGTCCCAGCGCAACAGCAGCAACCTCTCCGCAGGGCTCCCAGCTGCCTGCCCGCCCCTTCCTGGGCCTCTTGGCTGGGCTTTCCTCCCAGCCTGAAAACCTGGCTCCAGCCACCCACTGCCCACTCACCACAATTGGCCTGCAGTGACTCAGTCTCCTTGCTACCTCCTCCTCCCGTCTTCTGGCCCTGGCGTCCCCCAGCTCTTAGGAGCCTCTTCAATAGTGCCTTTGATCCTGGCTGCCGAAGCTCTTTAATGAGGACGGCCTGCTGCCTTCAGCAATGGGATGGCAGAGAGCAGCTTCTGGGAGTACAGTGACGATAACAGGGTGAACATAGCCCTGATGCCCCCCAGCCTCCCCGAGATGACCAAAGGCCCTGAGCCCAGAGGCCCTGCAGGGAAGACAGGAAAGCTGCTGAGATTTTTTGGGAGGTGCCTGCCTCATCCAGCAGTGCTGGGCCTGGACCGGAGGGCATTTTCAGAAGGGCACTTTAATTAGGAAACAAGGCAGCCAGCCAGCGGGACTATGGGCCACACCCGGTGCCATTAGAGGCCTCCGTGCTCCCGGGCCCAGCCTGCCTCTCTTGCCTCCACCCACTCCACCTCCTCCCTAGGGTTGTGGGGAAAGGCGGTCCCCGAGCACCCCTGCTTGCCTCCCCTATCCTGAGGCCCCTGGCAAGGAATGGAATGCCGGATTTCTCAGGTGTGGTTTCTCAAGCTGAGTTTTGGATCTCAGGCTGGAGACAGCTGGCACAAGCAGAGAAGCCACCCCCTGGGCAGTGGCCACCCCCATGCTGGGCCACAGGAAGGAGAGGGCATCAGTGCCTCTGCTCCTGATGCTTCATGCCCCCCTACCTCTCTCCACCAGGAGCTACCGTGATGAAGCTCCTGCCTGGCAGTTGGCTTGTTTGTCCCCTAGAGGCTCCAGCTCAAGCCCAAACTGTGCTGTTCCAGGCACTGTCCCCAGCAGGCAGTGTTCCCACAGCCACGATGGGCAGACTCCAAGCTGCCCCTATCCAGTCCCCTCGGCTATCTACCCCAAACTCAGGAGGTGGGCGGAATGCACCCTTGAGACCCTCAGCAAGTTGGGCAGGGACCCATGCCCACTGGCCTGGCTGAGCCTGGCTATGGCTGAGCTACCGAGCTCCACACTCCCTCCCTGTGGGGCCTGGGTAAGTCACGGGTCTATATTTCCTCCTCTATAAAATGGGACAATCCACAGGAATCTCCCAGGCCTGTCGTTATTGTAAACACAGTCACGTATGTGAATGTACCAAGCACAGGGCCTGACTGCAGTGTTCAGTAAACTCACGCTGACCTTGTGTAGGCTGAAGTCCTCCCCACAGACTAACTGGCTGTGTGACTGGGCTAGCCACTTTGCCTCTCTGAGCCTCGGTTTCTTAGTCTTTGAATGGGTGAACAGAAGACATTCTCTTATGGATGCAGAAGTGCTTCATAAACTATGAAGGGCTGCCCAAGTCCAAGACTAGTCATTATCATTTTTCTCTTTTCCTTTTTTTTTTTTTTTTTTGAGATGCAGTCTCGCTATATCACCCAGGCTGTAGGGCAGTGGCACAATATCGGCTCACTACAACCTCTGCCTCCCAGGTTCAAACAATTCTCCTGCCTCAGCCTCCTGAGTAGCTGGAATTACAGGCATGCACCACCACGCCCGGCTAGTTTTTGTATTTCTAGTAGAGAAGGGTTTTGCCATGTTGGCCAGGCTGGTCTTGAACTCCTGACCTCAGGCGATCCTATTGCCTTGGCCTCCCAAAGTGCTGGGATTATAGGTGTGAGCCACTGCACCCGGTCCAGTCATTATTTTTCTAATGAATGGCCATACTTCACCTCCCTCCGCCCTGCCCATGAGGAAAGCCTGGGCCATTCTATCCCAGTTCACCCCATGGGACCCTGGTGACACTGGGCTCACGTGGCCTCACACGGGCTGCCTGCCCTGAGGCTCAGCTCTTCCCTGTTGCCTGTCAGCTGCCTCCTGGACAGGGCGGTACCTGGCTGGCCACTGGGTGGGGAGGACAAGAGGGGATTGGGATGCTCAGTTCTTCAGCGGGAGGGTCTTTACCCATCTGGTAGCTCCTCTGCTGGGCTGGGAATCAACTCCTCGGGAAAAGGCAATGTTGGGGCAGGGTAGGGACCTTGGTGACTCTGGAGGCAAGTGGGTGCCAGCTTGGCCAAGCTCACCCTTGGCTCCTCCTGTCCTTTCTCTGAAGAGCTCCAGCAGGGCTGCTTGGGATGTCGCTAGCTGTGTGACCTTGGACAAGTCCCTTCCCCTCTCTGGACCTTCCGCCTCTGAAAGGATGCTGCCCAAGGCCATGGCTTGTCCTGCTGCTCTCAGGTGCTCTGGAGTGGGAGTTCCAGAAGAAGCATAGAGAGCTGGCCACACAGCTCAGGAAGAGGCCAGGCTTCCTGGAGGAGCTACAGGGCTGGGCTTGGAGGAGGAATGGGTGGTCTTGGGACCCTCAAGAAACAAAAATGGCTGAGACCACCAGGTCTTCAGCCCAGAGTCTCCCAATTTGTGAGCCCTCTCTTTCTGTCCTGGGCTTGGCCAGCAGGTGGGCAGAGACAAGCCTGAAGCAATACAGATTCCTGTATCCTAGGAGGGGAGCGGGGGGCCCTGCATCTGCCCTGCCCTGGCCCAGGCTGAGGGCACCCCATGTGTCACTAGAGAGTGAGGGAACCTTACTCAGTGGAAAGAGCCCAACATCTGCAGGATAAAGTCTCGGCATCAATAGCTGTTGGGGCTTCACGCAGGTGATTTTGTCTCCCTGGCCTTGGTTTCTCCGCCTGTAAAATGGGCTAACAGTCCCTAGCCTAGAGGATAAGTAATGCCTTAGCTCCTGTGCACCTGGCATCAGGTAAACTCTCAAAAGCAGTTCCCAGTGAAAGCACGTGTTTCTTGGGCACAGCACTTCAAGCCTCTGGCCTCTGTTTTCCCACCTGTAAAGAGGGTATCAGAACATTGCCTACCTCCAGGAGCTCACATATATCAGACGGCTTTAGCACAGGCAGGTGCCTATGCATAGCACAGATTCTAGGTGTTTGTGGAAGCCGCTGAGCCAGATGACCTGGAAGAGTTCCCTGCACACCTGGCCACAGCCTGCACTGATTCCAGGGAGGGGACAGAGGCTCCTCTTTGCCCTACAACAGGCGCGGTTGTTTCCTCACACCTTGTCAGGCCCCAGATGGCTGCTGGGCCCCAAGCCATGGACAACATCTTCCAAGCCCACACAACACCTCCAAGGAACACCTGGCATGTATGTCTCTCCATGGTGAGAATTCAGTCCGGGCTGGTGCAGCTCACCACCGAGGCGCTCCTCGAAGATGCTGTGTGGGCTTGGCGTGCAGGAGGGAGCTCACCACCCAGCCAGGGATATGCCTTCTTGCCAGGGGCTGGGAGGGGAGCCCATTTCACAGATGGGATACACTGAGGCACTAGCAACCTATGTGACTAGCCTGGGTGGGCCTGGAGGGGCAAGGGGGCAAGAGAGGTGCCAGGGGTCCTGAGACATCTGAACTGAGGTGGGCGTCTCTTCTTCCCTTTGGCTTTCTCTCAACCTGAACTTCCCTATTCACTTACCTCCCACTTACCTTTTGAGGTAGGCATAACGGTCCCATTTAAGAGGACACAGAGAGAGGCTCAGGAGAGCTGAGTGGTGGGCCATGCTGGCTGGAGGACATCAGTGGAAAGGAGCTAGGTGGGATGCGGGGGTGCTCACCCCTCAGGGCCCGGCAGAGCCCCAGGAAGCACCTGCTGGCTCACAGAGGGAACCCAATGGGGCTGTGGGTTTCCAGGTCCCCCTTAACCCTCCCTTACCAGGAGGGTCGATGCCAGCTGCTGCACCCCTTCCTCCGGGCCCCGCTGTTGGGGCTGTCCCAAGCCTCCTCCTTAGCAGCCTCTTTAATCCCTGACCATGACTGTCGTCCTCCTGCACCTTCCCTGCTCTGTGCTCACCCTCCCGCCCACCCTGCCCAAGGTCTTCCTCTCCACTCCACACCGGCTGCCGTGTTCTTGTGACATCCCAGGGCTCTTGCCTCAGCTCAGTAACTAACATGCCGTGTGACCCTGGACAAGTCCCTGACCCTCTCTGGGCCCCTGCTTCCCCATTTGTCATTGAGGGGGTTAGGTAAGAAGCTTGGATGTTCTAAGAATATCAAAACCCACACACCAAATGCACAGGCGGGTGTGCTGCTAGGCATCTGGGGCCTTGGGCTCCTGGCTCACCTCTTGGCTCCCTTCTGGGGGCCCTGGAGAAGCTGGTCTGGGGACTGGGCTGCCAGAAAGTGCCACCCTCTGCATGCCCGAGTCCCCACCTGGACTCCATCTGCTCTTAGAGCCTTCAGCACCTCTGTCTCTGGCCTCTGCCCAAGTCCCCTCTGTTCCCGAACCTATCCTTGCCCCGAGGCAATGGTGGTTGCCCCTGTCACTGGAGCCAGCTCCTGGCAGAATTATCTCCCTTCATTTGAGCTTCCATTAGTCCATAAGTACCCCGGGCTCAGGCAGGGCACTGGGGAGACGCGGCAGCCATAAATCACCATGGCTCTCCTGAGCCCAGCTGCCAATGGCCTGAGAGCTCTGCTGGCTCAGCGGAGGGAGGCTCCCTTCCTGGGCGAGCTGGGGCCACGGCTGGGAGTGGCTGTGTGAGTGGCAGCAGCATAGGGGTGTGGCGGGTACTGGGCCACTCACCTGGTCACCTCTGGGGTATGACATTGTGACAGCAGTGCCCCAGCTCCAGCTCCACGTGCAATGTCACCTGGAGATCTTCCAAAGAAGGGGCTATGGTAGGGACCTTGACAAGTCATTGCAACTCAGAGCTTACAGATTAGTTTCCTTATCTGTAAAATGGGTGATCATACCAATCTCATAGGGTTCACGGAAGGATCACTGAGACCATGCCCCCACCCAACCAAACAAATGTCCAGCACGGAGCCTGCCAGGGAGTATGACTCAATACATAGTCGATTTCCTCCCCACTGTGGGGGCTCAGAGCAGGCAGTGGCAGCAGCTTGCCTATGTTTAAAGCCACAGCTTTTACACTATGCTCTTGCCTTTTGTTGTTGGACAGAGACAGCCCTTTGGCTTTGGATGCAAGCAGCTGGAGGCCAGACAAATCTCAGCAGAACTTGCATAAGTCCAGAACCACTGTTTGGAAAGGGTGAAAATTCAGTCCAGGCTGGTGGAGTGCTTTTGGCTTCCTCTGTGAATGAAGTTTGGTTGAGAAAATTAAATGAGATCGTAGGGGTGATATTAAAAGAGCAAATTACTTTAAAGGGCTTCCACTCATTCCAGATCTGACTGGGGATGGATGGCGCTAATTACGAACAAGGAGTGGCCTCTCAGTAAAGCCTGTCCCTAAAGCCCCGGGGTGTTTCTAAGTTAGGGACCCTGGAAGTGAGAGCCCCAAGCTCCTTTTGTGTCAATTCACATTCCATTCCCCCATAATCAGTGAGAGCCAGTGACATTTGGAAGTCTGGGCTGTCTAGGAAATACCTCTTACCACCCTGTGGGCCCAAGAACAACTGCTGGGACTTCTGAGAATGACAACTTGGTGATGACACTTGCATCAAATCCACAAAGCAATCTAGCAGCGTGTATGAATGAGGGCGTGTCTTTTTACCTAGAATTCTACTTTTGGGAATCTCTCCCAAGGAATCCAACCAAGCTGTGAGCATGGAGATGTTCAATGCAGTGTTATTTACCAGAGTAAGATACCCAACAAAGGGAGAACTGGTTGAGTAAATTAAAGTATATCCCCAATGTGGGTTCCTCACAGGTATTAATGGCTAATTATGAAGTCTATGTAATTATACGAGAAAGGTTCATGGAATAAGTTAAGTGTAGAGGCCTGAGCATGAAATGAAACATGTAAGTACATGATGACATCATAAAACAAACCTGGGCATGAGCCTGAAAGGAAACACACGAATATGCAAGTAGTGGTTGTGTCTGGGTGGGATTAAGGGTGATTATTTTTCAGAACTTAGTTCCCACCATTTGGGGAAATATGGCAACATTATCTGGACTGTAGAAACAAACAAACAAGCCACTTCCTGGACCCAGAAATAGTGGAGAAAGGGTCAGTGCCTGGTGTTGTTTCTAAGGGTGCCAGGCTGCTGTTCTGGAAGCAGGACCAATGGTGGAGGCTCGCCACGTGCACAGCTGGAACCTATGGGGGCCTGGGTGGTGGTCATCCACCCTGCTCAGTGCACCTGTTGCCACAGGAAGGCCTCTCTGGGGATGTCCCATTGTTCTCCGGCCAGGAGGAAGGTGGGAGGCAGGAGAATGGCTGGTTTTAAAGCCAGGAAATAAATCTCCCTCCCCCCAACCCAGCCTCTCCATTCAGGCCAGCTTATTGATGGGGACCCAGGGGGCCTGGAGACAGTGAGCCGACTTCCCAGGACTCGTGAGAAAACCTCCCCGCGCCAGGCCCACACTGTCTTGTGGATTCTAGGGGCCTATCCAGAGGCTTCCTCTGGCCATTTCCTGGCATTGTCAGCCCTATGCCCCCTACGACAGCAGGACGCCAGGTACCCACGGTTCCAGAGCCATTTGTGCTCCTTCTGATCACCACAGAAGGTTGGGGCCCAGGCCCTGAGTCAGGTAGTGGGTAAAACGATGACCACGAGCCCTTTCAGAACTGATAGTCTGTGATGGGAGAAGACTCCCGCCAGCCCCAGTAGGGCACAAAACCCCCTCGGCTAGGCGTAGGTAGGAAGCCACAGACATTTGCATATAATTTACATTACTTTGCATAACCACCTGCTATAGGGGAAAGAGCATTGAACCAACAATCAGACTTCGGAGTCCAGTCCCAACAATACTGCTGACTTGATGTGACCTTGAGCTCATTTTTATCCTCTCTACTAGGCATCAGTTTCCCCCTGTGCTGAGTTGGAAAACTGGACTGCTGGTTGGCGAGCGTGGACCTGGCCAAAGGTTGATGGAGTTGACATGATATAGTGAGCAGGAAGGACACACCTGGAACCAGAAGGGGGCCCCTGGGACCCTCCACCTTGCAGCGATCCCCACCTTAACAAATGCTCCCTGAACACCTCCTGGGAGACATGTGTGAACCAGCTTTCCTAGTATCCTGCGGACCCCTGCTCCCCTACTGACCATGGGTACAGTGTCCACCTCTCACTCCCAGGCTATGGGGATCCCTGGGGAGGGGGACTCTCACACCCCCACCCAGCTCTCCTGACCCTCCTCCCCTTGGCAGCCCTGGGGATGCCAACAGCTTCTGACACCCTGGAAATGCTTTCAGCCAGGAACCAGGGAGCTTGGCAGGGGAGAGGGAGACAAAGCCCCAGGTTGCCCTGAGACTGAGTGGACTTAGCACACAGACATACACCCCACCCCCACTGTGGCCAGAACCAAAACAATGCTGGGGAGCAGTGACATCAGATGCGCTTGACCTTCCCTGCCAGCCTGCCCACCTGCTACAGGTATTTCCAGGGCAATGGACGAGGAGAAGGTGGAAAGAAAGCCTCATTCCCAGGAAGCTGCACTGCTGCTGCTCCTCCTTGGGCACGGTGTCGGGGGAAGGGAAGGACATCCAAACTCGGGTACTGTCTACTCCTGCGCCTGGGCCTTGCAGTAGGGTGGCCAGCATCACTAAGACCAAGCTATGGGGAAAGGAGGTGGTGGGCCCCTTTAATGGCAGGGCTGTGGCACTTCTGATACTCAGTGCTGGGGAGGGCTGGGCCTTTGGGCTTCCCCCTGAGACTGGAGTCTGCAGCAAGGAAGTGTGAGAAGCAGAGGGTGCAGACCCAGAGTCCACAGGTGAGGAGGTGAAGTGCGGAAATGAGGGGAGGATTTTAGAGGTCTGAGCTGCAAGGAAGCAAAGAGCTAAGAGGGATGGAGGGAAATGCCTGGGGTCCTGAGAAATGCCCAATGTCCTGGACACAGGTCCTGGGGCTTGTGCTCTGTCTGTCTTCTCTCCTCCTGTCCCTTGAGTTCTCTAGGAAAACCCCCTCTTCTCTGTCCTAACCCTCAAGCCTCACCTCCCCATCCACTGTCTACTCTCCTGGGGAGACCCGAACAGACTGCCAGGCTGAGTCAGGTCCTGAGGGTCTCTGGGGCTCCTGCTGTCACTCCCTGCCCACTCTCTGGAATGGACTTCACTGCTACCAACGCCTTCCCTCTCCTTGCAGGTGCCGTCTCACAAGGCAGGTCCCCGTGAAGGAGTCTGGCCTTGGGCAAATCACTTCACCTCTCTGAGTCTGTTTCCTTCACAATAAGATGGGAGAAATGATGCCTACCTCATAGGGTTAGGGTTGCTCTGAAGAATAAACGAGGCAGTGCATTCAACAAGCTCGCGCAGTGCCTGGCACATAATAAAAGCTGAAAAACTGCTAGTGGTTGTCATTATTAGCAACCTCTCCAAACCCAGGTTTCTTTCCTCTTTTGTACAATGCAATACCAGTCCCGACTTCACAGGGTAATTGTGAGATGAGAGGAATGAGAGATTTGAAAGCGCTCTCACAGAAGCGGGCAGTGAGGTGGAGGGCGTGGATGCTATTAACTGCAGGGCTCTGGGACTCATGGCAGGACACTTGGTAGGCAGCAGGTGAAACTCTATCCTGCTCAATACAGAGACACAAAAGGGAGCCACCCTCACTGCCTGGTGCTCTATCACGCTTCCTGCTGCTCAGGCCCAGAGTCAGCCCATTTGATAGATGGCAAAACAGGCCCAGAGAGGGCAAGAGATCAGCCTAGAGTCACCGTGAATGATCAACTATGTAGGGACTAGACCTGGAAAAATAAAATTCAAGATTCAGATACCACTGAAGAGTGTGTTAACTGTCCCTTCACCCACTTTTAAAGCACAGGCATTTGGGAAAATATTGTAATATATATGTGACACTTATTTTTAACCCAGATTTCAAATCACTTTTTTGTTGGAGGAGGTGAAGGGGAACATTACATAGCACTTCATCTACTTACAAAGCTGTCACACCTGGTACACTTAAAGAGGCAAAGTCCTAGAAAAGCAAGGTCAATTTGAGAGGAAATAAAATGAATGACTTGAGGTATACATCTCCAGCCTGTGGGTTTTTTTCCTGGGGGAAAACAACTTAAAGAAAAATAAGTATCCTCAATTCTTCCCTGTGTGTGCTTCAGCCTGTGGCACTGAGACTCTCACAGGAGAGGAATTATCTCGGTTCATTCATTCCCCTATGTGGCAAGGGTTTCAGATATGGACCGAGCTCAGGGTCTTTGCAGGAACCATGTACACTCTGCAACTTTAATCACTTTGTCTGCAGGCATGAGCGAAATGATCTCCAGAGACAGCCAGCATTTAAAAGCAAATTTATTAAAGTAGACACCACCTTCCTGACACAATGGCACATGATGGATTCTTATTTCCCATTGTGGAGCAAATGGAAAATCGCTCTCGCAGATGGGGAGATAAACTGTGCTCTGGGGCCTGCAAGTCTGAAGTCCAGGGTGGCTGCCAGAAGAAAATCCAATTTGCCTTTAAACGCCATGTACAGTGTTTCTATTGTACCTACCACCTACTATATCAAAAGGTGAAAGTTTAAAAGTTTAAAAACCGCATGAAGACATACGAAGACTATAGCTGTAGGAACCAGTCTCAGAAAGACACATCATCAGTTTGTCTATCCAGGCTTTGAAGATTCTACCTTCCTTACCCTGGACCTCTGACAGGGAAACTCCTTTGGAAGGAGTGAGGATTCTCTAATCATCCAAGCAAGCAGCGGGGTAACCTCTGACAGATTACCCACTCTGAGTCCTAGTTTCCATATCAATATATTTGGAAGAGTGAAATAAAACAGGGTTAGCAATACCTTGATACAACCACTACCATGGCTGAGTCCATGACAGACATCACTAATCGACCCAACTGAGCCTGATTTGAGTCTCTGAATCAGCACATCTCCTGAAAGTCATTATTGTTTGTTCAGGGGTGGTAGCAAGAGGAAACCTATTTGCCATCCCTGAACTCAGTGATCTCTAGAATTCCTTCCACCTCTAGCATGCTGTAAGTATTCCCCTCTTCAGTGTCTACTATGTAACTAGATCTACATTAGAATCTGTAGGAGACAGAAGTATACTCCCATAGGTTATAAATTAGAAAAGTTATAATCTCTACACCAAAGTGCTGGGAGCTAGGAGGGGGATAACCCTTCAGGAAACCACTGCAGTGCAGCAACAACACTTTAGAATTCAGCCCTGGATCTGTTTTGGCATGTGCCCAGCCTCAGAGTCACCACCTCCCCATCCCATACCACAGCAGACATCACTAATTAATGTTGACTTCTGCAAATGAGTCCAGATGTGGCCCTAGATTTCTCAACATGACACCCTGGGCAGTCACCCTCAAACTTTCAAAACAGCCACCTGAGATAAACCGTTTGCCACTGCTGCCCTAGATTTTGAGGTACAGGCTATACAGGTCTGGGGAGGTTGGGGCTATCAGGAAAGGATTCCTGGGAAAGTCAGGAATTAAGCTGGGACTTGAGGAAGCATCCACACACCCAAGCCAGGCCAGACAGATGAAGAAGAGAGGCCAAGGCTGGGAGAAGGGCAATGATGGGGACTTCCAGGAGGGGCCTAGCTCATGCAACCCGGTAGGAAGTATCCCATTTGGACCCAGCAGAATGGCCAGGAGCTCGGGGTCATCCCTAGGGCAGGGGGAAAGGAGTTCTGATGTCTCCCCCACCGGCACTGCCCCTTCATTCAAGGCATCCTGGGGAGCAGGGCCTGGGGCACCACCTGGTAAGAGGCCTTCAGCAGGCAGGTGGCTCAGGCCCAGCGGGGTTTGCCATGGGGTCCCAGCACCTCTGGCCTGCTCAAGAGTGGTGAGATGCCTGGTATCATGGCAGTCTCCTGAAGAGGCACAGAGATGGGCACCTGTGGCCACACACTTTCCACTTAGCTCCTCTGGGCTATTCTCCTGAGCCTAAACACATGCTTGGGGAGAGGAACCATGTCCCCACCCCAACCCAGCCAGAACCACAGCCTGAGCACTGGAGTGGGAAGAGGGAAATCTGGGCTCCAAAAGCCCTCATGGCACTGGGATACGTGGCCAGTGCCCCTAAGAGGGACCTTTCCAGAAGATTCTCTAAGTAACCTATCTGTTCCATGTCCTAACCTCCTGCAGCCTTGGTTTTTCCTTCTGTATAACGGACTACCCCACCAATCAGATATCTGCACTGCCCACTGTGTTACCCGCCTTCTATCTGCTCTGTGCTTTGTGGCTGTGGGAGAGAGAAGAGGGTGGTAGGAGGAGGCAGGGACCACGCCAGGGGACTCTCCTGGAGTTAGAAATGACAGCTAGAACGCCACATTCTCAGAGATGGCTCTGGATCCCAAGGGCCTTGCCTGTACAGCATGGTCTCGGCACAGAGGCGCAAGGTGCGTTCCACAGGACCAGGGGCCCATCCCAGCTTCACAAGTTTGGAATTTACACTCACACATAGGGATATCACTCTCTGTCACTTTTGTCCCCACCCCCTGGGGAGCCCTCGACCCTTGCAAGCTGGTGCTGGGGTAGCTGGGCCAAGTTTCTAGGGGCAGCCAGGAACTGGCAATCCCAAATGGGGTCCCTTTGGCAGCCTAGCTATGTCAGGGCAAGAGCTTAGGCCATGCCAGGTTACTGGTGCCCAGGCTGCAGGCTCTGGTGGGCAGCATGCCTGAGAAGCCCAGGAGGACTTTGTAGCTGGTGCCAGCCCACAGCATGTGAGCACGCTGGGGCTGTGGCCATGGTCACGTTCTCATGAGTGCGTTCAACCCTGGGGTTAGGTGCCTGTGTGGGGCTGTGCAAAAAGGGACTGAAAGCTTGGACACAGAATGGGACATCTGAATGTCATGCTGGGGCCCAGTAGCCTCTTTGCCAGAGGGAGCTATGTTTGGGATCACCTGGCCAACAGATGCAAATACAAGCATATGTGTACATACTGCCCACAGGAAGGAGTGGGGTGCAGGTGGGAGTGGAGATGGCTGGTCTGACAGGGTGTGTGTTTTACATCTATGTGTGTGTGTGTGTGTGTGTGTGTGTGTGAGAGAGAGAGAGAGAGAGAGAGACAGAGAGAGAGAGGAGCTTGTACCCACTGCTTCAGTGTGCCTGCCTGTAAGTGGGTGCACGTCCATGTTCTCTATGAGTTCAGGCATCCTCTGCTGTGTACCCCTGAGCATGTACACAGGTCTGTGGAAAAGTGCATGCCTAGGAGCCATTTTGAAAACAAAGACCTTGGGCTGCAAAGAAAAATGATGAGATTCTTAAGAACAGTGAGTGCAGTAGACATTAGCCGGTCTACTAGGGGTTGTTACACTTAACTGTGTGTCCATTCTGCCTAATACATAAATTACTAATGTAAATTAAAGGATAATTGAAGCCCTTTAGGCCCAAATATTTAAATTATTTAACAGGCAGTCAGGAATAGGAGAAAAAGGAAGAGCTGAGTTTAACACCCAAAGAGAAAAGTGCCAACTCAGGGGAAGAAGCGGAAAGTGGGCCCTTCTCCCCGCCTCCCGCTAGCTCATTCTGTTTTGGAGGTGCGGGGGGGCTTTTCTCCAGGGCGCTGTGTGTATTGCCTCCCTCCTGGCCGCATAGGCTCCCAGGGCGTCCCTGCTTGGGAAAGTGCTGCCAAGGCCAGAGGCAAGGCTGCCTACCTGAGAGGTGGGAGCAAGTGGGGGGAGCTCAACTCCTCTTCTGCTCCTCAGAGACAGGACCCAGGGAGGCCCCAAGACTGCTATCAAGAGCTGAGAGCTGGTACCAGGGACCTGGGTGCTTGGATGGTTCCCAGGGTGAAACCAGCATCTCCTTCCCTGAGATACCACAAGCCTGGAAAGGCAGTGCTAGAAGTCACAGGCTTTGGCAGAGGGGAGAGAGAAGGGGGCAGTTGAGTCCACCCCTACCCATTATACAGAGTAGGAAAGTAAAGGCCACATAGGAGGAGGTGAATCAGCAGTTTACCAAAGGCAGATGGGGTGTTCCCATCCTTTCTCCTTTTCCCTGAGGCCTTGAGAGGGGTTTTCCAGATCTCAAGGACACAAGTAAGACCCCCAAATCACTAGGGAGCCTTACTTCATCTGGGTCCTACATCCCAGGGCAAAGCAAATAAGGAAGCATGTCTTCCCTTAGCCCCCGGTCTGATTTCTATAGAACTCACTGCCTGGTTTCTCTTTGTTCTATGGCACAGAACTCCCAACCACGCAAAGGTCCCAGTGTGGGTGCTGTGGCTTGCTCACATCCATGCTGGGGCCTGGGGACTGGGGGTGTACAGCTAAGGCCCAGACTCAGGCTCCCGAAACAGCCCAACTCAGCTGGGGCCAGGGTGCCAGGTTAAAGTGCAGAGGGTCAGGTCTAGGAGCTCAGAAGGTGAGGCCTCCAGCTGACTGCAACATCTGGGAGCCGGTCCAACAGCGAGGCCTCAGTGGGCAAGAAAGAAACAAGCCAGGCCTGCTGATTCACCTCTCCTCTCCGCACGTTAGCCAGGTAGGGGCAGGGGTGGAGGGGACTGCTGCAAGGCTGGGTAAATGGAACAGTGCCTTCCCTATAGCCATGGCCCTCTCTGTACACCCAGTGCCAACGGCACCTGCTCCAGGGAGCCTTCCCTGACGTTCTGGGTGTTCACTCTGCAGCCCAAGATGCTGTCACCTCTGAGTGACCTCTCTGTTCTGACTCCATAGGCACCTTCAGGGCAGGGATAGGCCGTTACTATCCTATTGTCTCAAGGAACCTCTGTGAATAAGCTGGTGGTCTATTATTGCTCAGTAGTGAGCTTCCTGGACAATGCTGCTGGGCCTGGACACGGCCCCAGTGAATAACCTGGGCCATGCACTTCCTCATTTGGTTTGCACTGGAATCTGGGCAAAGGCTGGAGGCTGAGAGCTCCTGGCGCTGACAGTCTCCAGGTAGCAGGGGCGTGATCAGACAGGTCCTGGACGGCTTCAGGGTGGGGCTCTGGTCACACAGGGAGTGGGCAAGGGAGTGTGAATGACTCAGTGCCAAGCCCTCCCTGCTTCAGGGAGCACCGTGAACCCGGGGTGTTTAAAGAAGTGATCACCCCAGAGGGAGCCTGCTGGCTGGTCAGCCGCCCTCTGCTCCCCTCTCTGGCCTGGGTCTTAGTCTTATTGACACTACGGATATAGTCTCAGCTTTATCTCCTTCAAAGGATGGGTGTGGGATCAAAAGAATGTGGCTGGCTCTGAAAGGGTTTTGACAGATGTGGAGCGCTGGGGTGATTATATTCATGGTTCATCCTTCTTCCTTTCCTTCCATCTACTTATCCAGCCACCCATCCAACTGTCAGTTTGTCCCTCCCTCCCTCACTCCCTTCCCTTCTTCCTTCCCTCAACCCAGTCACTCACCAATCCTGTACCCACTGATTATTGGTGAATAGATATTGAATATGTAGGACTCTGACCCACAGCTTGGTCCCTGTGCAGAGAGGGAGCTCAGAGAGCCCACAGGGTGCTTCCCTGATTCAGCCCCACCTCCCTCAGGTGGGCTCCCCTACCATCCTGGCCCCCCACCCCACTGTGATCTCACCTGCCCCTGGGTGTGGAGAGCCACAAAGCCATTGTTCTGGAAGGAACCTCTAGGATCCTCTCCCCCTGGGGTCTTCCGCCTTGCTGGGACCTCCATGCCTCCTCAGCATCATACCTCTCCCAGCCTACAGTATGCAGCCCCCCAAGCCACGCCAGTCTTGTTGATGAATGAACTCCTACCAGGTCTCCCTTACTGCGGGCAGCCTTCACCAACTGCTGGGCTTCTGAACTGGGGGCTGGTTTCTCCTTAGGCTTCCACAGGCGGGAGTCTTTTTTCCCAGCTAAGCCACCAGCTGCCTGAGGACAACCTAAGCCTCAGTTCTCTCGGGGCCGCCCCCACTTCCACCTCCAGCCAGGTGTGCCAGGCCTTCTGCACACCCTCGCTGAGACACAGAGAGGAGGGAGCCATGAAGCCCAGACATGAGGAGGGTGCTGGCGGTGTACGGAGCAGTCGCAGCCCTGGTGTCCTTGGGACTGCCCTGAGACCAACAGAGCTGACACGATTTGCTCTATTTTCACAGGAGGCAGGATGACAAGCCAGGTCACAATGGAACGGGAGGACACCAGCTTGTGGCACCCCACCTGAGCACCCAGAGTGCCTACAGAATAGACAGGGAGGGCCAGACCCATCTCCAGAGGGCAGCTGTGGGTGGAGCAGGGACTCACAGGAGCCCACAGAGCAGATCTAGGACTGGCCCAAACCTAGTGGCCATGTGGCACGGCGAGGCTGGCATGGCACCCAGTCTGTGGCCATGCTGGCTACCAGGGATGAGGTGGCATATTCTCTGGATGAATCCACCCCTTTGCCTCCCTGCATCAGAGACTAGCTGGGCTGCCTCTCCTCGCCAGCCCACGCAGAAGGGCAGTTCAGACCCCAAGCTCTGAGGGCTCAGGGCCTCCCAGTCTGTACCACCAGGCCCTACAGGGATTCTGCTAAAGAAGACCTGATAGAGGGGTCCCCCTGCCAGACTCAGCCCCCATTACCCCATCAACAAGACAGAGCTGGGCTTATGGTAAACACGAATGTAGGTGCGAATACCCTGGGATCTTGTCAAAACACAGACTGATTGTGGTCTGGGACAGTGCTGAGGCCTTGAATTCTTAACAAGCTTCCAGGTGATGCTGGTAGCAAAGCTCTAAGGGGCTCCCAGCTCTAAGCCCCAGCTCCCAGAGAGACAGTGTTATGGAGAGAGCACACGTCATGTAGGATAAAAAGAAATCTTTTCAAAAGTGGTCCCCAGGGTTGGGGGAGAGAAGGTCAGAGAAGGGAGCCCGGGGACAATAGTGAATAGAATTGGGATTATTTCCTGAACTCTGATTCCTCGTGGGAACGAGGTTATGAAAAGCTTTTCTTAAAATGGTTATTATTTAGTGGCCTGTCCAAAATAAACACACACATGCACTGCGCGGAGCCAGGCAGGAAGTGAGGAACATCTGGGAGACATCTGGCTGCTGGAGAACTGAGAAGTGGGTTGGGGAGGGCCAGCGGGAGCTGGAGACGGTCTGCGTGCTGTGGTCGCCCACAGTCACACAAGCACGCCAGCACGCCCCCGCTGCCAGCCAGTTCGGAGCACGCAGGCATGAACACATGCACACAGGGTGTCCCCGGGACCTGCAGGACCTTGCTGGCAGCGGCTGCAGATCGCGGGTTCTCGGAAGCGGACATCCTTGCTCTCGGGATCCGCCTTCCCTCCTCCCTCCTCTCCTCTTGGAGGTTGTGATATTTATGACTTGCCTCTCTACGTATGCAAGCTGAGTGTTTTCCTTCCACCTGCTCCCCAGCTAGCCTCAGAAAGGAGCAGAGGCCTGAGTAGGGGCAAACTTAGGGCAAGTCTCCAAGCTCCTCCAGATCTGTGCCCTCTGTAAGAAGGATATGACTCTTCTGCCTGGCTCACTGGAACACTAGAGGCCATTCACCCAACTGATATTTACTGTAAACCTTCTGCAGTGCCAGGCAACGTCCCAGGGGCTAGGTGTCATCTTAGGAGATTATAACCAAACCTTAACACCCAAGTTTAGGGTGTTGTCATAATGCCTGAGTGGCCCTGGGGTGGGGGGCCACACTTACCCAACAGGGACTGGCCCAGGCTGTAGGGATGAACCTGCCACCACCCTATGAAGGCCAGGGCTCAGAGTCTCACGCTGATTATGCCTGGGGACACCCTGCATCATTTCTGTTGTGGGCGTGTTGTGCAGGGAGTTCCTCCAAGGAGACTAAGAGGGCAGGAACCTTGTGTTGCACAATTCTCTGTCCCTAAAGATGCCTGGCCCAGTACTAGATACAGCAGAATAGGTGGTGGCTAAATAAATGGAGAGACCTGGGCTTGTACAAAGGGCACAGTCTCTGCAGACAGACACACCCAGGTGCAGATCCTGGTACTACCACACACCAGCTGTGTGACCTTGGGCAAGTTGCTTCACCTCTCTGGGCCTCGGTGTACTCAATTATAAACCATGGAGAACAATGGTTAGCTCCAAGGGTTAAGCAGCCTGATACGTAAGGTCCTTCACGCAGTGCCTGGTATTTGGTTAGAACTCAACCAATGTTATTATCATGAGGCACAGAAGAGATTTTAAAAGTAGTATTCACCCAGTGACCTTAGGTGATCCCTGTAGCTGTGGTTCTGATTTTCTTCCATGTTCCTTCCAGCCCACCCTGGACTGTCTAGTCTCTCCAACCTTGGCCATTCAGGTGGGGTGGCCTCTGAGGAGGGGGTGGTGAAGGCTTCCCAAGCCCCCCGGGGAACAGGGAAGGGAACTAACCCTGGCTGAGAACCTTGGTGTTGGGCACTTGATAGATGGCATCTTCCCAGAAGCCTTCAGAGCTGTGCCATCCAACATGGTGGCCACTAGCCATATGTGGCTGTTTAAACTTTAATTAAAATTAAAAGTTCAGTTCCTTCATCACCCTGGCCATATTTCCAGTGCTCAACAGCCACGTGTGGCTAGTGGCTACCAGACTGGGCAGTGCAGGCAGAAGATGTCCCCATCCCTGCAAGAAGTTTCACTGCACAGTGCTGCTGCGGGCAAGGTGTGACAGCCCCCACTGCACAGATGGGGAAACTGATCTGAAGCCCAGGCTCTTTCTGCTCGGTCCTAAAGCAGCCCCCAGACTCTTTTTCTTTTGAGACTGAGTCTCCCTCTGTCGGCCAGGCTGGAGTGCAGTGATGTGATCTGAGCTCACTGCAACCTCCGCCTCCTGGGTTCAAGCAATTCTCCTGCCTCAGCCTCCCAAGTAGCTGGGATTACAGGCGCGTGCCACCACGCCCAGCTAATTTTTGTATTTTTAATAGAGACGGGGTTTCATCATGTTGGCCAGGCTGGTCTTGAACTCCTGACCTCAGGTGATCCGCCTGCTTCAGCCTCCCAAAGTGCTGGGATTACAGGCCTGAGCCACTGCGCCCGGCTCCCCAGACTCTTGAGTGGGTGGGCTGAGGTCCTCATTGGGTTTTCCATGGCCCCACCTCCTGGAAGGCTGGGACACACCCAGTGCTCTGCTGCTGGCAGGGCCAAGCCCAGGACAGAGAGAGTGACACCGTGGCCCTGTCTCCCTCACCCAGGCATCATAAAGACACCTCCAACATGTGTGTGTGAGATTCTGGAGGCCGCCGACCAAGAGCCCAGACCCAATCATCTACAGGAACGGATGTGGCAGGAGAGGGCACTGGGCACTCCTGGCCTGCCATGCCAGACCGCCAACCCTCTGCAGGGACAGCCAGGGTCTCACAGGGACAATGGCTATACAAGGGCCTGAACTGCAGGGTGACCACATTCCAGCTACAAAGTGGATCCCCCTGGAATCTTGGTGGCCACAGGCTGTATTGATGTCTCTAGAGGGTGGACAGGCTCTGCCCAGGGAGAGGGGGGCAGACCTGACTGTATTGGTGCAGGGCCCAGATGAAGAGGAAGCTGCCCACTCAGCTGCTGGAGAGAAGCCCATGCCAGGCTCTGCTCTCCCTCAGTAGTCTTTCCTCTCTGCTGAACTAGCTCGGGGGACCTCAAAGTACCTCACAATGAGCACTAGCACTTTCTGGCCATGTCATTTTGGGCACGGTGGGCCTCAGCTTCCTCATCCCTACAAAGGAGATCATCTCACCCAAGGGGAGGTCGGGCGAGGTCACATGTCATAGTAACAGACACAGGGTCTGGGCCACGGCCGACAAACGCCATGCAGGAAGAGAGTCACAGGGAGGGCCTGAGACAGACTGGAAGGGAATGCCACGCCCCCCCATGTCCCCTCCCCACTCCACTCCAGGGGGCTGGAGTTGGCCTAGGAAGAAGGGCCTCAGGCCTCCACAAAGCCGGTCAGCAAGCTGGGCCTCTGTGCAGCCTCTCTGAGAACCAGGCCATGTGTGAGCATCTCACTAGCAGCCAGGGACTGCTGGGCAAGTCTCACCTCCTCCTGGGGTGACTCTAGGCCAGCCCCACATTCCCTCCAGGCTGTAATCACATAGGAGGTGATACACAAGATAACTAACGGGCTGCTATTATCTCTGTTGTTAGAAGTTTATTATTACTATTAGCCTGGCCTTAACCCACTCTAATGGCCCAGGCGCACCACGATGATCCTGCGTCCTTGGGCGGCACTTAGAAGCACTGGGCCTCCACTTGGGCAATGGTAATGGGAAGCTCTTTCCAGTTCCGACAGCCTGTGATTTAAAGATAGAGATCTCCTGGGGAGATGCCAGGCCAAGGAGAAGACGGGCCTTCTGTCGTGGTGCCAGTTACTACTGTTATTGTTCAAGTCCAGCCCATCCTCCCAGGGACAGAGGTAGATGTGCCCGATAAGCACATTTCCCCTCTCTCTGCAGCCTCCCCCTGCTCAGATAATACATGTGTTCACCAGGGCCTCTGGCTCACTCCTGGAGCAAACCAGAGTCCTGGAGACAGCATTAACCCAGGACACAAGCTAGTTCTCTGACTGGAGAGGGCTACGCGGCAGTGGGGATATGGGGCATTTGAGGAGGTCTTCATGTGTCTTTACAAGCCAGGTGCCTGTAGGATGTTTCTGCGGGGCTCTTGCTGAAGCTACTCAGTTACAGACTCTCTGGGGGGGCCTTTGGCACTGGCAAGCCACCAAGCTTCTCAGGCCTGCTTAGGCAACCTCTCCTCTAGCTAAAGTGAATCACAGCTAACTGAGTCTCAAGACAGGAGCCTTGGGAGGTCTGGATCCAGGACATGAAACCCAGCAGGTTGCTTGACTTCTCTAAGCCTCAGTTTTCTCCTCTGTAAAATGGGGGCCCAGTTCTTGCCTAAGGAGGCTTTGAAGATGAATGGGGTCAATACAAGTAGAGCAATCTGACCAGTTCTTGGCATACATGTAGGCTACCATGATGATGGACTCTCAGACACATCAAGTCCAAAAACAACAACAACAAAATTATAGAATCTTGGATTCGCAGGCTGCTAATTACAAGAAGCTCAGCAGGCCACCCTAAACTTGCCCTTCAGGCAGGATTCCTATTAAAGTCTTCTTCTTGGCCCTTGGGGACTGGTACCAAGGGGCCTGCCCCATCTTCTTCTAAGGGCCGTCAAAGGAACCTTCTGATTTCTCAGCCACAGGCATTCTCAAGCTAGACAGATGGACAGCCAGAAATATCAGCTACGCCTCTGCTGTTCCTGCCCCCATCCTCCCCTCAGGTCTTTTAGAAATGAGACCGAGTAGTGGAGCGACAGTGGGGGAGGAGGAGCAGGCGGCAGGCAGCTGCTGGGCCGGGAGGAAATCATTGCTGGTAGCCTCTGCTCAGCCGTGACCCTAACAGGAAGCGATCGTGAGGGCCCCTTGGGAGGCTGGAGTCCGAAGACAGGGCGAGGGATGGGGTTTGGACTTCCAGGCCTCACCACCCGTGTCCACCCTGCTGGCCCTGTGCCCACGGCCTGCGCCTATCAGAGGCAGGCCACCGCATCGCCACTATGGCTAGTCCACCCTGAGAGCCTGCCTTCCTTCCTGGGGTTACTGGGGTCCCCCCTACTGGGAGAAGGGGAATCAGGCTCAAGAGGTTACATGAGAAGAGGAATTGAAGTATCCTTGGTGGTGAGTGGCTGGCCTGGGCCAGTGGGCAGAAGCCAGAGGATGCAGATTTGGGCCGGACACCAATAGCTGCCCAAGTCATCCAAAAAAATGCAGCAGGCCGCACGGCAGGAGAGTGAGCGTGCCCATGGGGGAGGGGGCACAGGTTGGCACATGAGAAGCGAGGCTCATAATCTCCAGGGCTCCCTCCTGCAGCAGGGCTTCTGAGGTGGAGAATGGAGAGACCGTGAGGGTGGGTGGGGCAGGTGAGGAGGGAAGGAAGGCTCAGCAGGAACAGCAGCTAATATGCCACCTTCCCTCACCCACCTGGAGCCCCAGCCCAGCCTTTCCTGCCTCCAGGCACATCACACTGGGCACCTGTTTATTTCTCCATGAGCCCAAGGCCAGTCCCCTCACAGAATGGGCAGCTCCCCGAGGGCAGGCCCGCGGGTTTAGTATATATACAGGGTCTGCCAAATCCAGATGTCTGTGTGCTCACATGCAGATAACAGGAGGGAACCTTGTGAAGATGACCGGAGGAATCTGGGCTTCAGGGTCACCCAGGGGCCCTCTGGCACCAGCCACCATATGCTCGGCTTATAATCTCTGGGACTCCCACCCATCCAGCAGGGGTGTGTGCCCACTGCCCACCCCCACGGATGCCCTGCTCTTGCACTGCTGAACAGAGGACTGGGGGTGGAGTGGGCTCTCCAGACTGCGCCACTGCAGCTAAGCACCAGAAGCTAACCTCAGCGCTGGGCAGGGCCTGGCATGGACCTTCTGACTAACATGCACAGCCTCCCATGAGGCTGGAACTATTAGTGATGGGGAAACAGGGCCCAAGCGGTTAAGTGATCAGCCAGTGACATGCATGAGGAGCCCCTAACTGCTCAGTCAGGACGGGCAACCCTCGTCCTACCCACCCGAACTCGATGGCCACCCTCAGGCCCATTCCCTCCCTGCGCCCGGGGCCTCCTGCCACCTCAGGCACCCCCTCTTCATAACGAAGTTCTCCTGGGGGTGGGGCGTCACCTCTGCTGATGTTCCTTTATAGAAAATGTTTCCCCTTCCCAGGGCCGCTGCTAAAACCTGCCCCACTACCCCCAACGCCATCCCAACGCCAGTAAGCCCCGGACACTAAGGTATCTACTAGCTGAGAGGTTTTCTGGCACATTGAGGGAGATGATAAGTCAGTCTTCCCTGGGTCACTGGCACCGTGGGGGCAGAGGTTGGCTTAGGGTGGCTGGGAGACACGCCACTCAAATGTGAACCCACCCTCTCTTCCACCATCCCAGGACAGCTCAAGGGCAGAGAAATGAACAGGGTGTTACCAGGCCTCCATTTCTAAGTCTGAGCAGGCAGAAGCCTAAACGCCCTCGTCTAAAGCCTCCAGGGATTAGCCAGGCATGGTGGTGCACACCTGTAGTCCTAGCTACTAGGGAGGCTGGGGCGGGAGATCATTTGATCCCAGGAGGTCGAGGCTGCAGTGAGCTATGATCGCGCCATTGCACTCAAGCCTGGATAACAGAACAAGACCCTGTCTTTAAAATAGTAATAATAATTAAGCTTCTGAGGATATGTACAAGAGAGTGAAAATGCTGTCCAGGTGTGTAATCCCAGCACTTTGGGAAGCCTGAGGCAGACAGATCACCTGAGGTCAGGAGTTCAAGACCAGCCTGGCCAAGATGGTGAAACCCTATCTCTACTAAAAATACAAAAAGTAGCCGGGCCTGGTGGCTCATGCCTGTAATCCCAGCTACTTGGGAAGCTGAACCCAGGAGGTGGAGGTTGCAATGAGCCGAGATCACGACTCTGCGCTCCAGCCTGGGTGACAGAGTGAGACTCAAAAAAAAAAAAAAAAAAAAGGCAAATGTAAGCAGGGAGTCGAGGCCTCAGACGTCCAGCAGGGCCTATTGCTAATCAGAAACCACAAGACATTCTGAGTGAAGGGATTGAGGACAGGAGTGAGTGTGAGCAACAAAGCTTGTAGTCACTGGAAACTTTGGGAAGAAAAGAGCCACTCTGGAGAAGTGAGCCCTGGGCAGGGTGGGCGTTGTGGGGATTTTGCCTGACTTTCATGACCCTTTACACCCCCCCAGAACAGTTTACCCCTGAGGTATTTGAGCAACCCCTTCCTGTGGCTCCAAATGGTAGGGAGACTGGTGTTTCCAACAGGAAATGGGCTTTCCACCCGGGGCGGGGGGCCCCCAGCACCTCTAGTTTTTAATGATCACACTCCTATTTATTTAGCTTCTGAATAGCCCCAGATTTCTGCCTGAGGGAGTTATAGGCTGCTGGGCTATTTGTGGTGAAGTTAATGAGGCAACTCAGTGGAAGCTGCCTTGTCTCCCGCCCCCCTCTGTGGGAAGACACAGGAAGCCCCTTGATCCCCAATTACCTGCCTGACAGGAGCCTCTCCTCACCTTCCTCATCTTCCCCAGCTCCAGGTACCACACCTCTTCCCCCAGGCTCACCTGGCTCATCACCAATGAGGGAAATGGACTGGCTGAGGTTTTACTGTTTCTACTTGCCTTAAGGTGAGCATCAAATATTTCTTAAGACAGAACAAAGGACTTACGAAGTCCTAGTAAAGACCACTTCTGCTCCTAGTAAATCTACCTCCTTTCCGATCCTATAGAGGCCACAGGCTGAAGATGGAGAAAGGAGGCTTCCAATACGGACTTCACCGCACCTCCTTCGCACCAGGTGCTGCAGGAACACCTTGCGTAATAATAGTTAATGCACTCAGGATTGCCAGCTTTGTGCTGAGGACTTCCTGTGTATTTACTCATTGAAGTCTCACTGCTCTTACCCCCACTTTACAGATGACAGAACTGAGGTTTTAAGAGGTGACCCCAAGGGCACATGGTTAGTAAGAGGCAGAACCGAGTTTCAGACCCAGGCTATCCAACTCCAAAAATGCCCAAGCACTGAGTGAGACGGCTCTCTCTCTAAAATCTCATTTAAACCTCATGGAGACGTTATGGGTAGATTGCTATTAATTCCACTTTGTGGTTGAAGACGAGGCTCACATGGGCTAAACTGTCCAGGAACACGTGGTTTGGAAGCAGGGAGGGTAGTATTTGAACCCATGCTGTTGCCAGAGCTTTTCCACATAAACACGAGTCTTGGTGACCAGGCAAACAGGGGTCATTAGGGAACGTGCACTTGGTCCCCAGAGTGGGCCTCTGCTCACAGGCTCTGTGGTCTTTGCTATTCCACACCCAGCCTGGGATCCTAGCTACCCTCCGCCCAGGCAGGCCTGTTTGCCCACCACCTGCGCTTCCTGCCTCTTCTCCAAACCTCTGAATCCCCTGGAGCCCCCATCTACAGCTCCACCTCCTCCAGGAAGCCTTCCACATCCCAGCCGTGGAGCTCACTCCTCTGAGCTGGAGAAAATGTGGGCGTTCTCTTCATGGACATGCATCTTCTCTCATTCCTAAGTGGAATTTTGTGAGCTCCTTGGGGGTGAGTTCTGGGTCCCCTTGGAGCGAGGCACAGAGAAGGGAATGATAAATATGGGGGTTCACTGCTCTCAGGACCAGGGTCCCTCTGGCCTCTTGAGGGCTTCACTGGACCTCCCCATCCATTCTCCCAGAGGAGAAGCAGAGCAGACTTCCTTTGCACAGCTAATGGCAAGAGCCAGGCACAGCTAATGGCAAGAGCCAGGGAGTCTCCAGTGGGGGCTCGGGCAGGGAAGCCCAGCACCCACGAATGAGGAGGCCACTGCCGGTCAGGGTGGGGCGGGAGGGCCCTGGGTCCCAGCTCTGAGGAGCTCTGAGAAACGCTTTACGACTTTCTAAGTGGACCTCTGCTGACAGCTTAACAGCCAGCTCCTCCCTGCCCCGGCTTCATATTTACGAGCTGGCTCTGAAGGGGGGCTCAGGAATCCGGCCCACACCACCCGATCCTCAGCCCTCTGGCTCCAGGGCCAGGAAGCCATAAAAAATGATCTTGCATTGCTTCCCTTCCCCCACATGTTTTAGGTGAGGCAGGGCGGGCATGGCAAGGGATGCTGGGGGCAGGGAAGGTGTAGGGTCTTTCTCTAAGGCTACCCAAGCACATTCTCACAGAGGGGAACTCAACTGCCCAGGCTTTGCCCAGTCCTGGGGGTCCCTAGTCTGAGCTGTCAAGGGCTGGACATACTCATACTTATGGGGCACCTACTCTAAGCCAAGGTGTCACCTCCAATATCTCATTGAATCTTACAACAACCCTGAGGAGTTTGACAAGGTTTGGAAAGGTCTTTGGGCTCAGATCTCCACTGTTCCCTCCTGCCCCCACCAGAAAGCCTCTTCAGTTTACAGTTGACGAGTGAGACCCAGAGAGGGAAAGGAACTTGCCTAACGTCACACAGCATATTAGTGGCAGAGTGTGGACCTGAACTAGGGCTCCCAGCTCCCATGGCAGTAGGACCCATGCTGCAGGCTCCTGACATGCCAGTGGGCGAGGTGGGGATGATCCCTTTGCCTTCCATATGGGTCCCTCTGTCTATAGACGGCCCAGATGCGACCAGGTACTCTCTAGGGCTCTCAGTAGCTCGGTCACTCTGAGGCTGGAATTCCACAATGGTGCCTGGTCTGAAGCCCAGTTGGTGGCGAGCTGCCCTTCCTTTTCAGGTTGAGGCCAAGAGGCCACACCAGCCCTCGCCATTCTCTAAGCTCAGTCCTCAGAGCTGGAGGCTGGGCTCCGGGAGCCCCCTAGGACCCCCCTACCCGTCCCTAAGTGTCCTCCCACTGTCTGGCCTGGGAAGGGCCAGCGTCTCCCACAGGATGTGGCCGTCTGGCTGGCTGAAGCCTCTACCACATCCCCTCTGGGTGCTCTCCAGGCCCAAGGCTGAGGAACGCTGACCACGGAAGGAACCCCACCCTCTGTCCCCATCCCAGCCCACGCTGGCACAGCCTCCAGTCCACATACCCTCTTCTTCCCGCTGAAGTGGGTCGGTCCCACCCAGGGAAACCAGTCCTCAGCTCTCTGCTGAGTTCAGGGCTCTGGCTACAGTGAGGACTCAGCAAATGACCATCAAGCCCCCAGAGGGGTTCGGAAGGGCTGGCGCTAGAGGGAGGTCTGGTGGCTGCAGGCCTCTTAGTCCCACCCCTCCTGTCTTTCTCTGTGGTCTGGGCCCCTTGCCTGGTGGCTCCCCTAGCGAGGGGCTGTCTGCAGATAATCAGGGAACAGATTCGGAAAGAAGGAGGAAAAAAAGCACTCCGGCGCCAGACAGGATCCTTATCTTCTAGGGCGGGATGTCTGTCAGAGGCAGAGGCAGTGGCGGCGGCAGCAGGGCAGGGAGTCCTGCAACAGAGGCCCAGCACTGCAGCCAGGCCGGTGGAGGAGGGGCCACCCTGGGCGCTGGGGGTGGGAAGGGCTGGCCTCTCCTTCTGAGCCAGGAGACCAGTGGGAATCTATCTGGCCTGCTGGGGAGGGGATCTGGATGCCAAATCCTGTCCCCTCAACCCAGCTTTTAGGATGAGTCTCCCTGATGTGTTCAGAATGACCCTGGGACCCCTGCAAATAAAGTAGGGAAGAGAGGCCCAGGTTTCCAAGTCTCCCAAGTTCCTAACAAGGCAGCAGGGCCCCCAGACCCAGCAGCCTGGAACTGGCTGGGGGACTGTCTTAGCCACAAGACTCTGACCAAGTATTCTAGCTGCATCTAGCTGATCTCACCTGTAGAATGGGGATGAAACCCCACACGCCTCTTGCACTGAGCTATTAGGCTTCTCCCCAGAGATTCCATCTAGAAAGCGCCTTGCAAAGGGAAGGTGTGTTCTGCCTGGGGCTTTGAGCCTCCCACCCTAGGGGCTCCCTGCTGGTTCTCACACAGCTTGACAGACCAAAGGAAGGTCATACAAGGGGCTTTGCTTCTTATGTTGGCCCCCAGAACACTTTCAGTGAAACCCCACAACATAGTGAAGGTCCTTTTCATAGAGCAGAGAGCAGGTTTTCCGATGGGGCTTTCCCCAGGGCAGCCCATAAACCTTGGGACCAAGAAGCTTCGATTCCCTGGCTTGGACTTCTCTGGGCCAGGCCTGAATCTCAAGAATGAAGCCTCATCTCCGTGAGGGCCCCAGCAAAAGCCCCTGGAGGGGGCGGTGTCAAGTGCGGGCCAAGGGCACAGGCCCTAATCAGGTTCCAAATCCAGGCTCTTTTGCTGCTTTCTGGCTGTGTGACCCAGACACACTGGGCAAGTGTCCTTATCTCCGCCCCCCACCCCCGGGGTTAATTTCCTCATCTATAAAATGAGGAAGATATCTCTTCAGTGCTAACATTTTGTAACGTCACACTTGACCTAACAGGCTCTGCCCCTGAGAAACTTGAACCGTAAAAAGAAGGGAGCCATATAACACATATAACTGTACTCGCACACTCATCAGGCAGAGAAGCATCAAATCAAGTGTGCCTGTGTGGCCTGGAGCACCCTGGGGCCAGGTTCCTTTGTGGACCCTGTTTCTAATCTCCTGGCAGCCTCAGCCAAGTGCAGTTAGAGTGGGCCGGCCTCCTGCAGGAGTTGGACCAGTTCATCTCCCAGGGATGGGCTGCAGGAGGAAATGCCAGCAAGGGTCCTGACAAAGAAGGAAAGGCTTCTGTCTGGTGCTGGGGATTAAAGGCACACTCCCCTGTGCCCCACCTCCAGGTCCCTGTGCCCCACCCCAGCCCCACCAGAACCTGGCTGGCCTGTCTCCCAGCTGCCATCTGTAGGGGCTGGTCCTCATTAGCTGCTGTGGCAGCTGAGGGGCTGGGAGAGGGAGATGCAGGCTGCAGAGCTAGAAACTAAAGCCAGGCTGGGACGGTGGCCACCTCTGGAGCTAGAGTGATGGACCGTGGAGTGGGGAGGCAGAAGGAAGGGGGAGACAAGGGAGTATAGGGACGGGTGACAGGCTTGGCCAGTGGGAGAGGCAAAGGTGAGAGCTGGCTGAAGCTGCCAGCATCTTCCAGGCTGTTATTCTGGGCAACGTTTTATTTATTCAGAGGCTAGGGATGCGGCTCAGCGTTGGTTGGCTCAATATTTATTACAAGTGCATTGACCTTGTACTGTGGACCCCGTGATGGGTCCACCTCAGGACCCTCTTCCTCATCTCCTCGGTGCCAGGACACACTTGAAAACCTGTAAGGAAGAGCCGAGGGGTCCTACCTTCCTGAAAGACCACCCAGTCCAACTCTTGCTTTACCTTTGGGGAAACTGAGGTCTGAGGCAGAAACAGCCTTGCTCAAGGTCACAGGGCACATTGGTCCTTGATCCCTGTTCTCTTGGCATTTAGGCCATCAGAACAGACAAATGCTGTGGAAGTAGAAATACCCCAGACCACATTCAGAGGGACAGCGACCTGCCCACCAGTCCCTCATCAGGTGCAGACACAGCTGACAGAAATCCTGGAGTAAGGTCGCAGCTTTGTGTACAAGGCACTCAAGCTCCGTGAGCCTCAGTTTCTCCCTGTCCACGAGCAAGGTAATCATGTCCATCTCACAGAGTGGTTGGGAGGACTACATGAGAACACCCTGGAAACTGTCAAGCCCCATCCTACTGGAATTGGTTTATTCGCTGACATGCTGCATGGCAGGCTGTGCTGGGAAGTAAGGCAGCATGGCCATGGGGGACTGGCATCCATCCATGGCCCCTAAACCCCTTCCTTATCACAGCTACCAAGGCTAGGCAGGCGGCAACTAATAAATTGGCAGTAAGAGCTCCTTCTTAACCAACTGAAGACATGTAAATGACCCAAAGCAAGGCCAGGGCTGCCAACTGGCGGAGCTCACAGTGACATCACATGCCCATTTGCTCCAAGCCTTCCAGCAGCTGAGGTCAGCTTGCAAAGCGGGAGCCCCTCCCCCTCCAGCCCCGTGCTGAGCCAAGAGGAGCATGGCACTGCCAGGGCTGGGGCTGGGGCTGGGGCTGGGCCACCAGCTCAGGTTCCATGAGTTCCTCCCTCCTTGTGCACTCCCTCTGCAATCGGCTCTCCTCCACCCTCCCTGACTGCATTTCCTTCATGAACACAAGATTGCTACTTCTCATATAACACATACGCGGTGGTGTGAACTTCTGGTAAATGAAGATCTTATTTAAAACTGTGTGCTATCAGAGGAGGAGATGAGATAGGTCTTGACACAGCTCAGCTGGCTTGCCAGGAAAAGGAGGTGCTGGGGGGCTGTGCACAGAGCCACAGGCCATTCCTGGGAGTTCCTGGGCAGTCATCAGAGATGGGCCACAAGGCTCCTGGCAATGCTTTCAACTCATCTACGAGGGTCAAAAAGGGTATCCCTTTCTTCATCTTTGCAGGAGGGTTCAACAAGGAGGTTTCCCCATTTGAGAATTCAGTTTGCTGTGTGGAACAAGTGGCTTAACCTTGCAGAGCTTTCCAAGAATGCAGAATTTTGGATCAGAGAGGCCTTGGAGATCCTCAGGTTCCAGGGTCCTCTGCCTCAGCTACACAAGAGGACCACCTGGGGGACTTTTAAAGATCCTGACGCCCAGGCCAGAACCCAAGACCAATTAAGTCAGGATCTCTGGGTGGGACCTAGGTGCCAGGTGATCCCATTGTCCAGCTAAGGTTGAGAATGACCAAGCTAGTCTCTTTTTAACATAAGTGTGCAGCAGAACCACCTGGGGTGTTTTGTCAAAATTCATATGCCCAAACCTGGCCCACAGTCCCTAAACCAGAACCTTTAGGGTAAAGGCCAGGCATGTGCATTTAAAAAAAAAAAACTCTTAAGATTTTTATGTACAATTGTGGTTTTTCGTTTGCTGAGCACCTGTTCACAAGGGCCCATTGTGTGCTGGGCACTATTCTGAGCATCAAGGGTACATTGCTGAGTGTACACAGCCCTGCACTCCTGGGCTGGGGAGTCAACACATAAATCTGTATTCAAACAACCATTCCAGATGGCAAGAAGTGCTGGAAGAAGAGTAAAAGAGGCAGGGGTCCAGGAAAGGACTCTCTGGGGAGGGGCCATTGGAGCCGAGACCTGGATGACAAGGAGCCAGCCACGCCAAGCTCAGTGTGAGAGCACTCCCTCCAGAGGCACGTTTGCTGATGTGTGAAATGACGACTCTATCAAACAGCCGAGTCCATACTCTCGCCAACCCCCACCTCAACCCCACTGTGTTTTTAGGGTGCCCAGCAAGAAATGCTTGGAAGAGGCCAGCGGGTGTCACAATGGCATCTTCTGCCCCTCAGGAAATTCTATAGGCTGCTGGGCTAAGGAGACTTTATGATGCACAGCTGAAAGCTATAAGGAATCCTATGGTTCACTAGTCCAACCCCCTCATTTAACAGACAGGGAAACTGAGGCTCAGAGAGAGGAAGTGATTTGCCTTGCTGTAGCATCTCTGTTCTGACAGGGTTAAATGGGACAATGACTTCACCATGGAGGTCGCTTGCTGCTGTCAAGCCCATTGTTTTTACCCCCAGCCACACCCCAAATCCCTGTTCCTGGCTGCTCTCCATATAAACACCCTGTGTGTTCCAGCCATGGTACAAGTCTGTGACACATCCAGGGAGCTTGAGTGGTGGGAAGGTGGGGAACCCCCACTTCCCTGCTTCCCTGCCCCATAATCTTTCTGTGGGCGGGAGGTCCTTCCTCCCACACAAGGAAACCCATGAAAGGCCAGACAGAATGGTGCCAGATAATGCCATGGAATTTGGAATTTGGTGGGATCTAGAATTTCCCTTATGGGGAAGGCTGGTCCCAGCTGTCCACCCATGGTGAGTATCCAAAGGGAGGCTGTGCCAGGCTCCAGTATGTTGGGGGAGGCCCACATACCCAGGGCCGGAGGCCTGATGAGGTGGGGAGGGCAGAGAGAAGGTGGCTGGTTGTCTTTGGAATGTCCCTCCCCAGAGAGGCAGGCTAGGTCCACAGGTCACTTGGTGGACAGGACATTGAAAGCAATTTTGACCTTGGCCACTGGCCTGCTCTGCTCAGTCTGATGTCCACGTTTGTGGAACAGCCAGGAGGGCTAGAGGCTAGGAGCTGCCTGTCTTCAACCTGCTTGGCCTTGGCTTCTCTGTGTGTTCAGGGGTCAGCAGCTTCCCTCGCTGAGCCATGGGGTGGAGGTAAGTTCCTGGCTCCTAAACAGGCCTGCACCCCTCCTCACTCTGACCAATCAGAGTAAGGGCCCTCAGGTTCCTCCTAATCACAGCTGAGTTCCCCTAGGGAAAACATGGAGGTAAGACAGGGTGTCCTTGAAGGACAATCTAGAATGGTCTACAATGCTTCTTTTCTTAATCTTTCTCAGCCACCAAACCAAGGCAACAGCAGAGAGGAGGAGGTAGGGGTGAAAAGTCAGATGATAACAGTGTAGGTCAGGAGGTAGCTCTGTCTCAGTTTGCCCAGCCATAAAAGGGCTGTGAAAACACTCCCCCTGATGACTTCGTGGGGCTCTTGAGAAGCTCAGAGTCAGTAAGAGGGTGTTTTTGCATGCAGCGCTCTGTGCCTGGGAGCAACAGGCATCATCCCGACCAGCGACGGTGGGACAGCCAGAGATGGCATGGGGCTGATTCTCACCACCAGCTCTTACTCAAGCCAAGGAACACGGGGCCCTCATGCACCCCTTTATAGGGTCTGCAAGACTGCGGTTCCTAAGAAGCTCTGAGAACTACACGCTCTGCCCCAGAAGCACAACAACTCCCTAGAAGGAGCCTTGGAAAGAAGTCCAGGGAAGTGAGAGGGAGATGCCCCCAAGGTCCCAGGGAATTTCTGTTTAGCCTGCCCTTCCAGCAGAGATCAGGGCCTCCGGGGGCTCGGGCAAGCGCTCTGGTCCAGTGGGCTGTGATGGGAAGGAGGGTGGATGGCTTGATCCACGCTTCCGGCGGCCCCTTTCCCTTGAGAGGTCAGACCCTCAGCAGGCCCTGCCCCGCCCTCTGCAGGCTCCTCAGGATCCAGGGGCAGGGGCGGAGGAGGACACTGTCAAGGGTGTAATAAACAACTTACCGACTGGTAAGCAGAATTCTCAGGCTTGGAGCAGGACCTTCCGGCAATCATGCCCCCACCATCCTCCCAGGGTCCCCTCCGCTCTCTGTAGGAGCTGAGGTCTGGCTCAGCTTCTTTTCCAGCAGACCAGCTTATCTGCCCCTGGGGCTTGTTGCTCCCCATGCACCCACAAACACCCACTCTCTCTGACCAATCCTTAAAATGGCAAAGGGGCTGACTGAGGCTGGCTGACTGGCCTGTGGGAAAGGCCCAGTTCCATCCATCAATCAACAGCTCTTTAGGGAGACAACAATCACGTTGGTGGAGGAGTCTGCATTTTATAAAGCAGCTCCAAGTTCAATTCCCTCACCACCCAGTCACTCCACAAGTAACTCCAGAGCATCCAGCACTCCCTGGGCATTGAGGGAGGTGTGCAGGGGATAAGGCCCAGTCTCTGCCTTGGGGAATGGGTGTAGGGTGGGCTCATGGAAGGAGAACCGAATCTGGAGTCCAAAGGCTAGGGCTGAACCCAGATGAGGCCCTGACACTAAAAGCTAGATTAGAGTGGGCCACTTGACTTTCCCGAGCCCCATTTTGCTCTTCCGCTAAGACCTTCCTCCCAGAGTCATCGCAAGGACTGAGTGAGACAATGCATACACAATGGCCAAGGTGGGCACAGAGCAGGCCCAGTGGCTGCCCCTCGTGTGCTCAAGCCCCCTCCACAACTGAATGTGAGGCCACAGTGTTTAATGTTTTCCCATCTGATAAATGAGAAATGGTATCTTGTAGTTGTTTTACAATATGTGTTTATCTAATTCTGAGTGAGGCTGAGGGTCATTGTTCTATCTTATTTTGTGCATTGTCTGTTCGTGTCTTTCTTTTCCACCTTTCTGTTAGGACTTGATCCTTTGTTCCTTGATATTTAAAAGCACTTTATATACCATAAATATCAGCCCTTCATCTGTGGCATATGTTAGGAATATTTCTCTCAGTTTGTCAAGTACTTTGTCTTTTGACTTTGTTAAGGCGTTCTGTGATTTTTTTTTTGTTGAAAATTTAAAAGTGTTCATGTAATAAAACTGATCAGTTTTTTATTTTATTGCCTCTAGATCTTAAGTCATAGTTAGAAAGCCTTTCCCAACCGCAAGTGTAAAAAGGAATTTACCCATGTTTTCATTTAGTAGTTGTATCATTGTTTACATCTAGATCCCAAATCCACTTGGAGTTCATCTCTCTGTATGGTGTGAGACTTGAATCAAATTTCACCTTTTCCCACATAGCTACCCAGCAGTCTGAGTACCATTTATTAAAAAGTCTGTCTTAACCCCAGTGACCTGTGATACCACCTTTGTTATGTACTGTATTTCCATAGACATTTGGGTCTAATTCTGAACTTACTATTATCTTTGGTCTACTTGCCAATTCACACACCAGTAAGCACACTATTTTAATTACAGAGGCTTTCCAGTATGTTTTACTATCTGGCAGGAATAGTTTTACTTCTTCTTTACTCCTTTCTAATGCTTCTAATTGACTTCTCTCATTTAATCACATTTGCTAATACCTCTAGCAGTGAATACTAGCAGAGGTGAATACCAGCAGGGTATCTATTACTGATCTTACTGAAAGTACCTTTAGTGTTTCCCCATTAAATAAGATACCAGCTTTAGGACTAGGGTATGTGTATGTGTGTATATATATATATAAAAAATTTATTTTTATTTTTATTTTATTTCAATAGTTTTTGGGGAACAGGTGGTATTTGGTTACATGGATAATAAGTTATTTAGTGGTGATTTCTCAGATTTTGATGCACCCATCACGTAAGCAATGCACACTGTACCCAATGTGTAGTCTTTTATCCCTCACCCTCTTCCATACTTCCTCCATCTCCCTAAAGTCCATTATATCATTCTTATGCTTTTGCATCCTCATAGCTTAGCTCCCACTTATAAGTGAGAACATATGATTTTTAGTTTTCCATTCCTGAGTTACTTCACTTAGAATAATGGTCTCTGGCTGGGTGTGATGGCTCACACCTGTAATCTCAGCACTTTGAGAGGCTGAGGCGGGCAGATCACCTGAGGTCAGGAGTTTCAGACCAGCCTGGCCAACATGGTGAAACCCCGTCTCTACTAAAAATACAAAAATTAGCCGGGCATGGTGGCACACATCTGTAATTCCAGCTACTCGGGAGGCTGAGGCACGAGAATCGCTTGAACCCGGGAGGCGGAGGTTGTAGTGAGCCAATTATCACGCCATTGCACTCCAGCCTGGGCAACAGAGCAAGACTCCGTTTCAAGGAAAAAAAAAAAAAGAATAATGGTCTCCAACTCCATCTAGGTTGCTACAAATGCCATTATTTCATTCCTTTTTATGACTGAGTAGTATTCCATGGTATATATCTCTATCTATCTATCTATCTATCTATCTATCTATCTCATCTAAAAAGTATCCCTTAATTCCTATTTCTTTTGGTGTAGTATTTTATCCAAGCTTTGTTCAGCATCTATGAAGGTAATAATATGATTTTGTTTCCTCAGATTCATTAATATGGAACATGATATTAATTTGGCATGTTTTTAATATTAGCGAATTCATTTGGAACCATTCTTGCATTCCTGTAATAAATCAGATCTGGTCATGATGTTAAACAGAGAATGGAATTGGATGCTGCTGATCAGAGCTACCATCACTAAATACTTTCTCCATCCTCTCCAAGTATTATCTGATTCCATCCTTAAGGCAGCTCTGGGAAGCAGGCTTCATGATTCCCATTTCACTGATGAGGAAACTGAGACTAACAAGAGTGAAGTCGCCTGGCAAACATCATGCAGCCAGCAAATGAAGGAGACAGGATGGGATCTTGGGTCTCGGTGATTCCAAGGACCCTAATGATACATGGGTGGTGTTATCTGGCTGTTATTCAGTTATCAAAAATGCTTATGGGCTGGGCGAGGTGGCTCATGCCCGTAATCCCAGCACTTTGGGAGGCTGAGGCAGGCGGATCACTTGAGGTCAGGAGTTCGAGCAGCCTGGCCAACTTGGTGAAACCCCATCTCTACTAAAAATACAAAAATTAGCCGGGTGTGGTGGCGGGCGCCTGTAATCCCAGCTACTTGAGAGGCTGAGGTACGAGAATCACTTGAACCTGGGAGGCAGAGATTGCAGTGAGTCGAGATGGCACCACTGCACTCCAGCCTGGGTGATAGAGCAAGACTCAGTCTCAAAAATAAAAAATAAAATAAAAATAAAAATAAATAAAAATGCTTATGATCTGATAAGATTTTGGAAAGACAATATCTCTGTAGGAACTAGGGGGTGGGGAGGAGGAGACTCTATTTGTCCTAGAAGCTTGAGTGGTCCTCCTCAACCCACCACAGGCTCAGCAGAGGAGCAGTGTGAGGGGCTGGCAAGGTGTGGCCAACCAGGTGTGCTGCCAGCAGGCAGTGTCTGCAGGGTGTCCTTGAGTCTGTGTGGCACGGTGGCAAGCAGTCCTCAAGACCCATGTCCCCTTCCAACTTGAGCTTCTCTCTGCCTTGGCATTTACGTCTCAGGCTCTGAACAGTGTGGGAGCAACTCAGAGAGTGAAGACTGGTCCAGGGATGTGGTGGGCTGGGAGGGAACAAAATGCAGAGAAGAAAACCTTAACTCTCTACTCCCTGCTGGTCCTGCCTGCCCCGTTTTCTAAGAATGGGCAGCCGGCCGAGGGATTATGTAACTTCTGGTGGGCATGGCAGATGGTGTGCTGGCTCAGACAGCATCAAACCCAGCACTGACACTAACCTTCTCTGACATGGCACCCGGGCCTTCTCTGCTCTGGGATGTGGGGTGTGCAATGGGGTCAGGGTATGGGGGCACAAAGATAGATGAGAAGTGGCTAAAACTCTTGTCACTTAGCTCAACAGCCGTGGCCAGCCAGGCATGGGAGAAGCCAGGGAAATGGGCACGTGGGCCCTCTCATCCCTGCCACACAGGCAGCAGTTCCCAGGATGCACCGCATAGTCCAGGGGCTGTTCTGCAGGCCTCCTGCTGCCTCAGATCAGCAACCCCTGTGGGTTTGGAGAACAGTTTCTGAAGCACCTCTCTGGGTGTTTTCTCACTTGGCCCTACCTGGCATTCAGCTTCTTTTGTTCCTTTTGCTGATGGGTAAACTGAGGCTCAAAGAAGGTGGGTGACATTTGCCTATCACACAGAGACAGATTTGGCCTTACAGCTGGAGATTCCAGACTCCTAGTCCAGTGCTCTTTCCAAATGTGTATAACAAGGCAGGCTCTCCCAAATGTGTATAACAAGGCAGGCTCTCCCCTCGCTGATAACCCTCAGACGATTACCAAGTCACCCCACAGGCCTTCCTGAACTGTACCCACGGTGCTTTACAGCGATGGGCTTTGATGGCTGGAAGGCATCTCAGAAGTCTGTAGGATAACCCCACTCTACCTTATGTCTAATATGCTCGTGTCAAGAAGGGAATATCAGAAAGAAAGAAGGCGGGCTCTGTGGATTTGGGACCCAGCAATCCAAAATCCTGCTAGAAGGCAGGATCCAGCAATTTGTGGATTTCCTTCTGGGTGGAAAGGAAAGAAAACTTACCTTCACTGACCATGCCCATTTCCTTTAATGTCCCCACAACCAATCAGGGGGCCCAGTTTATAGTGAGGAGATGCAGGCTCATGAAATTGCAGTTAGTGATGGGGCCAGGACTTGAACCCAGGTTTTCTGATTCCAGGGCAGAACCTCTTCATTTGGACAGAGGAAGCTCAGAGAGGGAAAAGGAATGGCCCAATGTCACAAAGCAGATTAGCTACATGGCTAGGATTAGAATCCAGTTTTTTATTTCCAAAAAAAGAAAAAAAAGAATCCAGTTTTCCCAATCCTCAACTTGGGGCTTTTTCTGCTGTCATTTCGTGTGTGTGTGTGTGTGTGTGTGTGTGTGTGTGTGTGTGTGGTGTGTCTATACAGAAGTGGGATGGACCAGGAGGAAAATGTGGGGCTGGATCAAATTTGCAGCAGGGGTCACTGTGCCCAGCAGCCCCGGCTTTCCTGGGCTGCCAGGGAGGAATTCCAGATTAGCCTCTGGCAGGGGCCCCTGATAAGGACCAGTGAGCCACCAGCTGAGGATGGTCACTGGGCCAGGCTTGCTGCTGCCTGGGGATGTTTAATCTCCCAAAGATGTCAGTACTGGACATGGTACCACCGAGAGTCTGTATCAGCCAGACCTTGTGGCCAGAACTGCTCTCCTGCACCAAGCACAGCTCCTGCTAAGAAGCTGGTAGCAGTTGCTACAGAGGGCTGAGGCCTGGAGTCAGATCTGGCCATGGCCTTTAGATACACCTGCCGGGCCCACACTTGCTCTCAGGCCTCACAGCCAGTTGTCCATGCGGTGAGCATTCTCTTGAGCCACAAGAAGGCAAGGTGGGGAGAAGTGATAATGGGCTTGTGGCTACAAGTAGGAAACAAACATTTTAAAGTGGCCTGGACCAGCTATGCCTTACAAGGGCCACCTTGCAGATAAGTACAAAGTTTACCAGCCCAGCAAGTGTCTGCCAGCCTACTTTCTCTATGTAAAGGGGCCAAGGGCACTTGACTGCAAAACTTGGTTAATTCTCTGTGGCTCCGCTGGATTTAGTGAATAAATTCCTTCCTACCTAGGGGCTCTGATCACTGAAGACTTGGCTCTGGCTTCCACCGTGTTGGGTACACAGTAAGTGCTCAAAGCAAGCAAGCAGCAGATAATGAAGTGAGGGAAGCAGGCAGGCAGGAGGGGAAGGCTGGAAGAAAGGAATGAAAAAATCTTCTAATTCTTTGGTTACTCATACACAGCAGCAGGTCCATGTACAGCTGGGACAAAATCACAGCTACCTCTTGGGTGAGTAAGGCCTGACCGTGAGTTCTCACTCATCCATTTTACAGAGATTTATCCAGTACCTTCTGGGTGCCAGGAATACACACGAGTGAGCAAAATCAGGCCCAGCCTCCCTAGTCACCTAGTGCCATGGCTGCTCTGCCATCACCTAGTCGTTTCAATCCATGCTGCCTGCCCCTGCTGAAGCTGTCTCCTCAACCCTGGAGCCCTGGCTTGGTGACAAGGAAAGGGAAAGAACGTAGGCTGCCCTATCCCACAGGCTCCCACCCCACCACAGGTCACTGCTCACTCCGAATCTCACTCTGCTCTGCTGTGTCACAGAATGACCAAAGGTGGGACAGGGATGGGGGAGGGGGCCAGGGACAACTTTCCTGGAATTCCTGACTCAATTTCTTGTAAGCTCTGCATCCTGCATGGGTGTTCAGGTCCCCAGCCAGGCAGGCGGATGCCTCTGATCGCATTACAGAGCTGCTTTCCTCGGGCTTTGTCTCCTGAAGGCAGTAATGCCTCCAGACGCCGCTGGGGGCCTCTGGGGGTTGCAGGCTCCTGGGTGATCTCAGCAGAAGACGCCCTGGGGGTGCCTCCTGGGTCAGGGCAGGCCCAGGTGAACACCAGGGACCAGAAAAAGCAGCCTCTCTCTTCCTGCCCCTCTCCTTGGCTCTCTGGCCAACCTGGAAACTGCCACTTTGGGACTCTCTGTCCCCCTGTTCTGCCCAGAGATGCACAGGGAGAGAATCAGGGCCCAGGCCCAGTCCTAGCCCTATCCAGGGGTCAGCCTGATGGGGGTGGGGGGTGGAGGAGGGGCAAGAAGAGAAGGGAAGGCAATGGAAATCCACAGAGCACCCACTCTGCCAAGACTGTATATGTGTTAGTTCACGTCACATCAGCACCTAGTGAAGGTGGTGGAATCGTGCCTATCTCATGAATTGGGAAGCTGAGGCACAGACAGTGAGCCACCTCTGGAAGATTCAAATCCTAAAGGCTGGGGCTCTTTCCACTGTACTAAGAGACCTCTGGCCCTAGAAGTCTTGAGTTGCTAGATGATCAGACACGACTCAGAAGCTGAATGTAGAATTTGTCTCCTGGGTAAATGTGCCAGACCTTCCCACCCATACTTTCACGTATACATCCCCTACCAGGGCCACACTCTCCATTTACCCAAAGTCTCTCATCTTTCCAGGGCCAGTCAAGTGCAAACCTTCCCTCTTCCAGGAAGCCTTTTCTGACTGCCCACGCCACAAGAGCTTCTTCCTCTCAACATCCAGACATTTCGCTTTGTTCCACCCAATACATGGTGACCACATGATGATGATGATGATGATGATGATGATGACAGTAATGAATGTCACTGAGCACTTCAGAATACGCAAAACACTTTTAAGCATGATCTCATTTATCCCCAAATCTAATGAGATTGGTGCTGTTACTACTCCCATTTTACAAATGAAGGAACTAAGCTCAGAACTAAGCTCAGAGAGGGTAGGCAACTTGCTCTAAGACACACAGCCAGATGGTGGCACTGCCAGGATTTGAACCCAAGTAAAGTGACTGCACAGCCTGCCCTCTAAACATCGCGCAAGACCCCTCCCAAGACACACACATCTTGGCTCATCCTTGAATGATTCATATCTGTTGCATCACCCTAACCCCCCTTGCACCCCAGCATCACAGGCCAGGCACTTGGCCCATGCTTCAAGAAACAGCACAAAGCCCATCAGTTCTTCAAGAGTCAGGCCTATGGTTTTTAAGCTTCTGACCGTGGAGCTCAGCACTTGCTCAGGCTGAATGAATGGGCATGTGCATCAGGTTTTAGGGTGGGCTGGTATTCTGATACCCTACATGGAGACAGGAGTCCTCATTCCCCCACCCCCAAGATTGGCCACCCCCTGCCTCTGAGAAATGAAGCTATGCATGACACGGGGGCCAGGTCTGCAAAGTCTGTCCCTAACACACCCTCAGCAGGGCGCACTTGAGCTTTGGAGTGGGTGACAAGGGGGGACCATGGGCCCCTTCTCGCACATGCCCAGGCTGCCTCTGCCAGTGGGGCCTTTCTCTACCTCCTGGGCCCTGCTTGGCATCTGGGGTTCTCAGTTTCTGAGGCAGGAGATGCTTATGGAGCAGGAAAAAGGCACCGAGTTCCCAGAGGGTGAATTATGGCTTCGGCGAGAGAGACACCCAGGGCTGCATAATGTGTGCAAGGGCATTCCAGTCAATATATTGACTTTCTGGAGGGGCCTCTGTAAACACAAGTGGTTCTGGACCTCGGCTACCTCTGTTTCTTTCTGACTGCTGGGGCCTTTTCAGATAGAACCAGACAAAAACCCCACATCCTGTATGGATCATCCTTCCACCTCTGCCCCACTCCAGACTTACAGATGGGAAGGGAAACCAAACAATCAGAACCCAGAGAGGGAAAGGCACTTGCCCAAGGTCTCACAGCAAATGAAAATCAAGAGCCAGAGTCTCCTAACTCCTCGGCCAGGAGTGGCTAAGACTCCTGGCCCTGACCTCCCAGCTTTCACTCCCATGGAGGAAGATGATGAGGCATTGCTGGGCTCTCTCCGGGGCAGGCTGCATGCCAACAGGCCCTGAGTGATCGCTGTGTGCCGGGCACTGTGCTAAGGGCTTTACCATACATCAGCTCATGAGACTCTCAATGCAATTCTGAGGATGATGTTATTATTACCCCCATTTTACAGATGAGAAAATGGAGGTACAGTCCAGTTAGGTGAGCTGCCCAACGTCACCAAGTTAGTCAGTGACAATGCTGGGAGGCCGTGTTAACCTCCTTAGAATTCCAATTGGCTATGCCATGCACTCTTCTGCACCCACAGCTAAGACCCTGGGGAGAGGTGTGTGTGGAAAGAGAGCAGCTGGGGGTTCCCAGAGGTGGTGATGACAAAGGATCTCCCCTCCCCCACCCCTGCCAAATGGCTCACAGAAGTGCTAGGCGGATTCCATCCTTCCCCTTCTTACCCACTTTGTGTTCTCTGGTGGGGGCAGGGCAGAAGGTAGGGAGATACCTCCCCATGTCTCCGCCCCCAATATGATCCCTACCAGTGCTTAGAAAGTATTTTCTGGGCTCGTTCCACCTTTGGGAGCCACACAGAGAGATCCAAGAAGAAGGCCTTTTGCCTCCAGGGCCTGCCACAGTCCTAGCCCACAGAGTCAGAAGCAGCTGAGAGGGCTCGTGACCCAAGCACACACATTCAGTAGAACCTGGGATGCTGGAAGGTGGAATGGGGCCAGAGGGTTTGTTCTCCAAGGATTGGTGTCCACCTCAAGATGGTGAACACAGCAGATGCTAACAGGGGCAAATTTCCCAAGAGTAGGGAGAGGTCAGCTGGCACCCCTGCCCACGTACCCAGCTAGCTAGCCCCCATCCCATCCTCTCTTCAGGACATGCTCTCAGAAGGACCGGAAAAGGACAGAGTCAAGTTCTGGCACTCATCACCCGCCCCAGGAAGCCCCATGCCTTACAACCTTGGCTCTGCTATGCTCTTCCCTGCATATCATCTGTCACCCTCACATGGCATCTGCAATGCTCTGAATGCCACTTAACATTTCTAGAGTGGACATCAGCAACACTTACAGACAGCACCTCCTCGAGGGCTGCGGCCAGGGCTGCTTAGGAGTTCTGACGTTGTGATGGTTAATACTGAGTGTCAACTTGATTGGATGGAAGGATACAAAGTATTGATCCTGGGTGTGTCTGTGAGGGTGTTGCCAAAGGAGATTAACATTTGAGTCAGTGGGCTGGGAAAGGCAGATCCACCGTCAATCTGGGTGGGCACAATCTAATCAGCTGCCAGCAGGGCTAGAATATAAGCAGACAGAAAAATGTGAAAAGAGAGACTGACCTAGCCTCCCAGCCTACATCTTTCTCCCGTGCTGGATGCTTTCCAGCATCCAGTCTGAACATCAGACTAGAAGTTCTTCAGTTTTGGAACTCCGACTGGCTCTCCTTGCTCCTCAGCCAGCAGAAGGCCTATTGTGGGACCTTCTGATCGTGTGAGTTAATACTTACTAAAGTCTCCTTTATATATATATATATTAGTTCTTTCCCTCTAGAGAACCCTGACTAATACAAACCTGGGTCCCAGTCCTGTCTCTTCAGCCTTTTAAGTGAGAGCTTCCACCTCCTCGGTGAGTTCTTACAAGGACAAAGTGAGATTGCACATATAAAAGGGTTTTGTAAACTGTAAAGCAACATGCACACCAGGGTGGGGGGAGGGACTGTGACTTTCCTGTAGGCCTCCCTGCTCCAGAACAGTCCATCTTATCCTAGAGTTGAAGTGATGGAAGTCCTTCCTGTGGACAGCCCTGGGAAAGCAGGGAAGTGCTTCTGTGACCAAGAAAGTGGTAAGGACAGTGGAGTCCAGCATGTGTGTGAGTGTGTCTGTCCTCTTTCAATTGCTACCACTGAGAGTCCCAGGCCCCAGCCACATCAGCCTGGGATGGGGTTCTCCACTGGGGATCCCACCCACTCAAGCTCTGTCGGCCCCTTCTCTAGCAAACTCTAGAGGAGAACTCACTCCCTTCGGGGGAGACAGGCTGAAGCATAAGCGGACCCAGGTCAGAGAGCAGATCTCCAAACCACAGCCGCTCCCATGCTCTGGGGAAGCTGGGAGTTGACTGCAGAAGACTCCAGGTCTGGGACTCTGATCTTCCCAGGGGCAGTAGCCCAAGCTGCTGGGCTGGCTTAGGGTCCATCTCTGCCAACCTTCCTCCCCCTGGAGCACCAGGACCCACCTGCAGGCAGGCCTGTCCCATCCGCACTCAGCAGGGGAAGCTGCCCTCTGCCCTTCCAACAGCAGAACCTGGCACTCAGGCCAAACCCTGCTCACAGTGCAGGTGTGGGGCAAAATGAGGTCTCTTAAGTGCTGATGGGCAAATGGCCTGTGTCCCATCCTGAAGTGGAATCCCCAACGGAATACAATGGATGGAGCTTCCCATGCCTGGTGGTGACTCACTGTCTCCACATTACACATACCTATTTATACGCAAACACACCACAAGTATGCCCATGTGACATTGCCCACCCCCCACACACCCAAACACACACACAGCCTATACATCACACACCCTGAGTTACAAAAGGCACAACCCTCCTCAAACACACATCCATCCCCCAGCACACAACCGGTGCATGCCTCGCCCCCACGCACACCTGACACCCCAGTGCAACACCACACACTCTCCCCTCCCTGCAAACTCCCACCTCCGCCCACCTGCTTAATACACATTCTCACCCCCCACACACTCCTTAATACATACTCTCACACCCACAAGCCTGCCTTCTTGGAGAAGTGAGCCGAGCCGTGCAGCGCCGCGAAGGGGTAAGTTGCAAGCGCTAGGGGCAGCCTGTTCTGCGAGGTGAGAAGGAGGGCGGCTCCGCGCACTCACTCGCTAGGCGGTGGCGTTAGAGCTCCCGGGGCTCCAGCGGACCGATTTAGCTCGGCTGGGGAGGGAGGTGGAGATGGGGACTGGGGGTGGGGGACGCAGGAGAGGGTAGAATCCAGCCCCCCAAGCGGCGGAGATGCTAATCAGGCCGCTTAGTTGGAAAAGGTAAATTCGGGCGCTCCCAGCAGCCCAGCGCTTTTGGAGAGAAGGAAGAGGAAACAAAAGGGGTGGGGGTGGGGCAGCGGGGAGGCGGCTGATTTATGCCTGCACTTCAGCAAATATTTTCGCTGCCATTAGCATCCCCGAAGACCGGGAGGAACGCCGCAGGGACCTGTGGCTTAGCGCGCTCCGCCCGGGCTTGTCTGCCCGCGGGGGCGCAGCGGCTGAGGTGGCTCCGGGCCGGAGTTCCAATCAGCGCCACCCAACTCCCAGTCGGGGGCCGAGGCCAGCGCCGGGATGCCAGCTTCTCCCAAAAAGATCCTGCCTCAGGGAAATGCATGGAGCCGGGGGAAAAGCTCGCGGCGTCCCCGGCGGATCGCAGACCCTAAGGGGGCGGGAGGTGGCGCCCCAGTCCCAACCTCTGAAGCCAACCCAGTGGGTGGGAAGTGGCCATACCCTAGGCCTTCCGGAAAGTGCTCTCTCCTTGTATTATTCTAATTACGGTATTTTTAATTTCCTTAGAAAAAAAAAGAAACAGAAAAGCACAGAACGCACTTGTTTGGTTTCATTTTGCCTTCACAGCTTTAATGACTCTATTTGTGGAAGCTGTTTAGGAAACTGGTGAGGAGGAGAAGGAGGAGGACGCCAAGAGAAGCGCCAGCTCTGGCCTGAGCTCCGGCTTTCTCCTCCCTACCCCCTGGGGGCCATCTGCCCAGGCAGCAGTTTCCCTGGGCCCAGGCTCCCACCCGCAAGTCCCAGCCTATGACCCAGCCCCCTCTGCCCTTTCCTGAAGGCGGCAGTGGCCTCCAAGCTGTCTCTTTTCCACCCAACCCCAACTCTGAGGGTCAAAAGACCTGCTGCTTGCAGGCCCTGGGGGAGGGAGGTTCCCAGCACTGTCTATTCAGAATCACTAACCTGGGTCCAAGAGCACTTGGAATGGAAAGGATCCATCTCCCCCCAGCCCATCCCCAAAGTCTTAGGCAGCCCACAAACCTCCTTAGAAAACCTCTGTGGCTCAGGGAATGGGGCGTAGGAGGCAGACCTCATCTTAAGCCTGACACCCAGGAAAAGGGTCACTAGACCTTCCGTCCAGGAGAAACTCAACAACAAAGAGAGGTGAGGGAGGACACTGGCTCCTAAAGCTTTGAATATAAGTAAAAAGTAAAAACATATTCTGTCCCCAACTCTACAAATGGGTGCAGAGCTCTAAAATGCTAATGTTTATTTGGCCATGCAGCCCAAGGGAGCTTGGCTTGTGACCTGTCTCCCTTCCCCAGGTCAGGGCAGTTGCTCAGGAGGCCAATGCTGGGGGTTGGGGGAGCCACCTTTGGGCACTTGCCTGGTCTCAGAGCTTCACTACTGACCTTTGGCTCTGCCCTGTTCCCCCTCTCCTGGAACACCTCTTCACCCTCCCAACTCTCAACCTCTTTCCTCCATCCTGCCATGAGTTCCAGTCTAAAGCAGCCATCAAAGCGATCTTTAGCTGCCTGCCTTAAGTGGTGCCTCAATTTCAGAGTCTCAAGCCCACACCCATGATGGTGGGTCTCCAGCCCAGATGGAATGAAGGAGCTAGAAGCACTAGATTGAGGTTGTGAGGCCTCAGTTCAAGTCCTGGCGCTACCAGTGAGTCCCAATGTGACCTTGGGCAAGTTGGCCTGTCCCAAAGTGTCAACAGTTAAATAAGTGGATTGGAAAAGAGGAGAACTGTTTTATCCTACAGAATTCCCTGTTTGTGGGGGAGGGGAGAGACGTGGAGGAGAGAGATTACAGGAGAAATTCCTCCCCTGCAGTGGTACTTTCACTTTAATGAGAAAACCCATTAAGACACTTGATTTTCCATTTGTTTAAGTGAGATGGGTGTTTGCTACAGTGAGTGCAGAGGGAGATGAGGACAGGCTATCATTGTGTGTGCACAGGCGCGTGCACGTGAACACACACACACACACACACCAAGCAGAGACACTACAAAAACTCTGATTTTAATTGCACCTTAAAAAGAAGTATTATCTTGACACCTCGACTCCTTCTCAACCATCCCAGCCAGAGGCCATGGAAAGGCTCATTAAAAGCTCCAGGAAGGGCTGAAAGGTGGGGTGGGAGGAGATTTCCAGGGCCAACCAGAGCTTTTGAAGTGGCCTTTTCTGGCTAGTCACTTGCTGACATTACCTTCTAAGGGTCTGGGGTTTTATGGTTCCAGTTTTGATTTCTCCAGCATCAGACTTTACAGCTTAAAAATATTCTCAGTGCTGTAAAGGGAGCTCATTCCCATATTCACCAGGGATGGGGTGGGGGTGGGGAAAAGGAGAGAGAGGTGCCTGCCACTTGAGGGGAGCTTGGACACCCCCAGTAAAGATCCCTCTTTGCAGAGACAGCCTCGCCTGCCTCAGTCTGTTATGAGTCTCATGGCAGAGGGGTGGGTGGATAAGAATGGGAGGGAGGGTCTGCTGGGCTTCAATCAGTCTGGCTATTGGACAAGAGCCCTTCACAGGTCTTCAATCTGTGGCCAAGTGAAGGCAAGATTTGGAGAAAGCCAACACTCTGGCCTTGATTTTCCCCATCAGTGAAATGGGGCTTGTGAAGGATCCACTGGAAAAACCCAAAGAACATTCTGAAAGAATGATGCTCTGTGCCTGTGGCATTAGAGAAAAAAAAGATTGTGTGGGAGGAAGGGACATGTTCTCCCTCCTGAAGGCAGGTTTCTAAGGGCCACACATTCTGGGCAATGAGAAGGCTGCAGGCCGACCCCACCAGTTGGCGCCTCTCCAGGCTGGTGGGCAGGCAGCTCCTGCCGAGCTAAGTAATGAGCACAATTCCAACACCGCTTCTGCTCGCTGGTGAGAAATCAAAGCCGGGTATTAGAGGCCATTTCTGACTGGGCACCATTCGTGCCCAAATCCATCAAAGCCCTGGGCCTGGGGTTTCTTCTGGGGAAGGTGGGGGCTGGATGCTTTGTTAAGCAGGAAATGCAGGCCACCCCCAGCCTTCCTGGCCAAGCCCACCCAACCAGAGAACTATAGGCCAACCAGTCTTGTCTTTCTCCTACAGCGGCCCCTCATTCCTGGTAACCTAAGTATTTATTCCTGATCCCACTGTCCTGCTGGTACAAAGCAGCTTTGCAAGACACAACCTTGCCCATGTGCCATTTACAGAGACTTCACCCTACCCTTCAATCATCTCCTCAAACCCCCTCCAACCAGAAACCAACACCCCAACCAAGCACCTCCCACGTCTAACTGCACCCTTTAAAACAAGGTTGGACATTCAGCAGCCTGCTTCCCCCATCCCCATCATTACCTTCCAACTTCAAAACACTGCTTTAAATACCAGCGTCTGCCCAAATCATAATTAACTTGGATCAAATGGTTGAGTGTTGTAACTCTACTGCACAGGACTTGCACCAGAAAAAAAAAAAAAAGTGGGGAATGTGCTAAAGCCAAGCCCTCACTCCTGGCCGTGGGAATCACTAATTCCAGAATGAGGAATCTTTGGCTATGGAGGGGGGAAGGGCGGATGTCAACTTCGCAGCAGGAGGTAGGAGGTGGGGAGGGCTGCGTCATCTCGTCCACTTTCTGCTCCAGTTTTCCTGCTCCATTCTCAGCCTCAACTCAGAGAGGACTCCGTGCAGGAGTCCCCGTCCCCAGCTGGCTCCGGAGCCGAGGCGCCTGGCGGCCGTGGCCAGCCCACTTGCTTGGGTTCGGGTACCAGAGAGAGGCTGGCTCCAGTCAGTCCACAGCCTCCCCGAGAAGACGCAGCCCAGCCAGCGACGCCGGGTCCAGCTACAGGACGAGCAAGAAACGTATTCATCCACGGCGAGAGAGGCGGGTTAGGGACTTTATTTCGGAGCCCACCAGTTCGCTGAAGTCATCTTGGTGGGTCCAGAGCGGGCGCTGTACCAAGGAGAGCGCACCTAGTCTGTTCCCCGGACAGCGAGAATGTCAGTGACCCATTTAAAAGCAAACTCCGCAGGATCGCTAAGAACCCCCGCCCGCATCCAACACACACACACACACACACACACACACACACACACACACAAACACACACACACACTCCAACACTCAGAAAAATAATAATAACAATAATAATAATAATAATAATTCTTCCAGACCTGCGGGCCCAGCGATCTCGGGGAAAGCTATGTGTGCAAGACTTAGCCCTCCCCGCTTCAGAAGCCCTGCAAGCCGGCCTGCCCCGGCTGCCGGAGCGCTTCCTGTGTTCAGCAGGTCTTTTCGCTCTCTCCCTCTAGCCTGCAGATTCCTGTCCCTATAGCGCGTAAGAGCCTAGGCGAGCCGGGACCGGACTAGTTAAGTTACCGGCATACGGCAGCGAGCGCACACCTTGCTTATATAGCCACAGTTCTTTTTCGGGGCGGATGCCAGACGCGCGGAGAGCCGGGCGTCCCCAAGAGGCGGATCCTCCCGGAGACTCAGACCCTGACTCCCACACCCCTTCCAGGGAGAAGAAGGGATCCCTTTCAGGAGCGAGCAGGGAGCTTTCAGCTTACTGTGAACCCCCTTCCCTGCGCCCCCCTCCCGCGATGTGGATGCGCCATTGCCCACTTTGGGAGGCAGTAAAATCTACATTCTAACTTGGGCGCCCTTGCCGCTTTTCCTGCGCGCATCGATGCGACGAAAGACCACCTCAACTTCAGGATAGAGTGAGGCGCAAGGGTCCCCTAGCCCCGTGCCCCCAGGCCCGATCGCTTCCTACCTGCTTGGCTCAGCCTCGGGTCCCAGCAGAGCAGCAGTGCCAGCAGCAGCGCGCCCCGAGCTCCGCTCCGGGCCCACATGCTCCCGCGGCCCGGTTCGGGCGCCTCTCCCCCAGGGCTGTCTCCCTGGCCCCAGCCTCGCCGCCGCCGTCTCCGCCGCCGCCGCCTCCTCCTCGCCGTCCTCCCCGGCGCCCGGCAGCGCCAGCCCGTGCCTTCCGTGGGGGCAGCGGAAGCCACGCTGCGCGGAGGGCCGCCTGGCACTCGGAGCGCGGTGGGTGCCTGGCGCCGGCTCTCGAACCAGGCGCCGGCTCTCGAACCAGGCTCCGGCGCGCCCCTCTGGCTCCGGGTCTCCTAGCGCTCGCCTGGCTCCGGCGCTGTGGCTCCGAAGTTGCGCGACCGCTCAGTGGCGCTCGCAGCGGCGGCGCCGCGCAGTTCCAGCCCCTGTGCGCGCCTCTCGGAGCCCCGCGGCTGCCTGCGGCTCCGGCGCCCTAGCCGGCCCCAGCCGCCTGCCACAATGCCGAGCGCCACCGCTCGCTCGCCGGAGTGAGTTTGCCAGCCGAGGGGACCGCGCGCGGCCGGGGCGGGGCCTGGGCGGCCGAGGGCGGAGCCGGTAGGGGGACCTTGAGGGGGGATCCGACGGCCATCTGGGCGCGGCCGCGGCAGAGCTGGGGGACCCCGGGGGAGGGTCCTCGCGAGACTCTGGGCGCAGCGCTTTGAAAAACCCGGCCGCTGGAGAATGGCTGGACGTGGAGGCGGCCCAATTTTCGCTCCCCCAAATTAAGGAAATCTGGCTTTGCGCCTTCATTTGGCTTGGCCATGTCAGCTTTCTCCTCTGATTAAACATAGGACTCTCACTTTTGGCTCCCCTGTCTGTAGTATGCGCTCTGCCTTCCACATGTGGGGGTCTTTCCAAAAAAAGGCTCCCAAAATGAGAACACCCAAGTCCTGGTTACGCGGGGGCTTACAGCGATATGAAGCTGGGTATAGATTAGGATCATCTTGGCTGGCTCTGCTTGTCTGTATGATCTCCGGCAGAACTGTTAACCAGACCCCTGGAAACCCCTCCAGCACTCTGATCCTGCGTTGTTGTAAACCAGTCTCCTACCTGACAGTGGGACAGCCATTTTTGGCTCAGTGTAAACTTGGACTCTGCCCCTTACTTACTGTGTGACCTTGAACAAGTTACTTAACAATTCTGTTGCTCCCTTCATCATCATCTGTAAAGTGGAGGAAAAGGATAACTATTTCATAAGGGGGTATAGAATTAAATTTTAAAACTTGTGTGGAAATTGCAGTGCAAGTGTCAATAATCTCTTTCCAAGATTCTCCCCTCCCAGCCAGTCTGATTCCAGGGGGAAAGTCCTGACCACCCAAGGGTGGTCCAAGGAGCACGTGGGGACAGGTGAGGTTTGAAGGATGGGCAGTGTCTTGGGATTGAAACCCAGAGAGATCAGAACGAGCGGATCAGCTAACATAGGCAAAGACCTTCCCTGTGCCAGGCACAGGACTAAGCACTCTGTATGCATCATGTCAGTTAATTCTCACAATCCTCTGAAGTAAGCACCATTTACATCCCATTTTACAGATGAAGGACCTGAGGCACAGAGGTGTAAAGCCATCTGCCGGAGATCACACTGCTTGGAGTAAATGAGTGACTGAGCAAAGGGAATGGGGGAGATGGGATTGGAAAGAAACCCTCTAAACGGGGGAGCCTCACTTGAACACCTTCCCTGGGGCTGGATTGGGCTGTGCGAAGGGGACTGTCCTAGCTGTTTCCCCAGAGGTGAGGTGAAGGCAGGACTACCCAGTACCCTCTCCACACACACTCCCCTCACAAGCCGGGGTCTAGAGTATCTGGGGGAGGTCTTGCATGCCATCAGCACATCTCCCTAACCCTCTCTGACTGGGCACCCAGCATCAGGAGGGTGGCAACGGGTGGACTGGGACTCCCTGGGGGAAGGACTTCTGTCAATTGAGAAAGGCTGCTGTGGGCAAAGGTAGGTTGCTTAGCTTGGCCTCTGACAGCCCTAGCAAGGGCAGTGGATGAGAGAGTCAACAGCTCAGCACACCCAAACAACTCCACCTTGCAAATACACATGCACACACACAACTACCCACCCATACACACCTGCAAAGGTACACACATGAAAACATACAACAAAGACAACAGGTGCAATGTTTCACCTCCCATAAACATCACACCTACAAATAGGCACCCCACTCCAGAGACACCCACATACCAAATATGTATGCCTAAAAAAAGCAAACACACAGGCACACACAACTAAAAACACAAATAGGCAGATGACTCCCAAGACAAATAGATATTTGGATACTTAACTACCGCCAGGAAACACATACAGGCACGCCTGTGCCAAGACCCACATCTGACGGTCATCCCCTGGATGCAGGCACATGGTTAAGGTTGTGCCTGTGCTGGAGAGCTCAGCAGGGACCTCAGCAGAGACAGGCAGCATGCAGAGACCACAGCATGTTCTCTCTCTCCCCACAACCTCCTTCTCTCTCTCCTTCAGGCCAGTGGGGTATTAGAGATTTTTCTAAAAAGTTCCAGCCCTTGGAACTTTGCTGTTTAGGTGGTAAAGTATACCCAGCAGGCCCTTCTAGTCCAAGTATCAGGTTTCATGGCTTTAATTCCTGGCTGGAGAGAAGGGGAACTGGAGATGGGGGCAAGCAAAAGGAGGACATTACCCCTTCTCCTGCCAGTCCCTGCCCCACTTCCCTTCTCAGCCTAACCACTCTCTCAACTCTTGAAATATACTCATGGGAGTTCCTGGGCCCTGCTCTCCCTCCAGGACTCCAGCATCAGGGTACTGGATTTTGCATGTTGGGAATCTCTCTGTAACTGCTCTGTGCTCCTGCTCCTGTACCAAGTCTCTGACCCTTCTCTAGCCACTTGCAGCTGAGCAGTTGCAGATGTGGTTCCTCTCCAGCCCTGGCATCTCAAGAGTGCAGGCTCTCAGCTGAGGCCAGGGAAGGGGCTTCAGAGGGAGTCAGACTCCCCCTGAGCCATACCTTTCCCCGGGATGGGTGAAGAATGGGCAGGGTCCCTGCCTGGGGGATGACACATTAGGATAGCAGGATTAAGATTTGCCAGGGTGTTCCCAAACCCAGTACCATGGGCCTCACAGCAAAGGCATCCTGCTGGGAGTTAAGCATGAGGACGAGGCAGTGAGTTGCTTGAAGTCAGATGCCCTGTGTTCCCTGTTCCCCATGATATAGCTAGCACTGAAGACAGTTTCTGGCATAGCAGGGATGCAAGCAGCCTTGGTTGAGTGGGTATATTAATAAGGCTGGGGGGAAAGCGGTTGATGGTCAAAGGGCCTACAGAGTTGCTATGTGAGCCCCACCCTCCCCTCCCCTCTATTTCCTGGGGTCTGGGGGTTCTGAGGCTGGAAGTAGGGCAGGCTTTGTGGCATAGTTCTGCTTTGAAATCAGTCCCAGAGCCAGTTCTCACCCTTGGTGGGGACTGCAGATGCTTCCACCGGCTACCCTCACTTCTCTCAAACCACAGGAGTGTGTAGGAAAGAGTTCTGGATCTGGAGGGCTGTGGCCCTAGACCTGGGGGCTGCTCTTACCTCCTGGGGGATCTTAAGCCAGTTACGGAAAGTTACCCAGCGTCAGTTTCCTCAATTGTAAAACAGGAATAATAATTACTTCACAGGATTAAGAAGAATAATAAGGCCAATAATCTGGCTGTATAAAAACTGCCTATTTGATAACAATTACGATTTAAAAGCAGCTGTAGGGGCTCCCGGCAGGAGTTGCTGCCGGCTTGGGGTTGACGCCTCCCGCTCCGCCGATAGGGTGTGCGCGAAGGTGCCACCAGGCGGCGCGCTGCCGCTTACGCCTCCCCGTGGCCGCCAGTCTCCCTCCTCCGGCGGTGGGAGAATTGTCCTGGCCCCACCCCGCCTGGGGCCGCCCTGACAGGGTCCTTGTCCTGGGTTGTCAGGGGAAGTGGCACTCAGACGACTCCGTTTGCAGGATCTTGAGTGGGAAGGCTTGGGAGTGAGTTCACGATGCCGCCCCTGAGTCGTTCGGTCCAGAACGGACCCCAAAAACCTGGACCCTGGAGAAGGGAAGCGCCTAAAGCTGAAGTCCTTAACGCTTTACCATCTCTTTGTAATAATATTATCAGAGCTAAGGTTGAGTGCTTACTATGTGCCAGGTACTATTCTAAATCTCTTCGGCCGGGCACAGTGGCTCACGCCTGTAATGCCAGCACTTTGGGAGGCGGAGGCGGGCAGATCAGTTGAGGTCAGGAGTTCAAGACCAGCCTGGCCAACATGGCGAAACCCCATCCCTACTAGCAATACAAAAATTAGCTAGATATGGTATCGTGCTCTGTTAATCCCAGCTACTCGGGAGGCTGAGGCACGAGAATCGCTTGAACCCAGAAGGCAGAGGTTTTCTGTGAGGCGAGATTGTGCCACTGCACTCCAGCCTGGGTGACAGAGTGACACTCTGTCTCAAAAAAAAAAAAAAAAGTACCGCTTTAAACATTTTAAAGTGCACAATCCAGTGGTTTTTAGTATATTCCCAATGTTGTGCAGCCATCACCACTACCTAATTGGAGAACATTTTTATCACCTCCAAAAGAAACCCCATACCATTAACCCCATTCTCCCCTCCCCCAGCTCCTGGCACCCACTAATCTACTTTCTATCCTATTCTGGACATTTCATGTAAATGGAATCATACTATATGTGGCCTGGGTCATTAAACTTGGACTCTTAACCTCTACTAAGTACTGTGACAACCTTCTTCCTTCCATCCAGCTTCCCCAATCTTTTCCGCCAACCCCTCCAGGGTCTTCTCACTGCTGTTCAGGCAATGCAAGCAGTTGGTCACAAAAGCCTTGGGCTCAGGCAGATCCAGGTTCAAATCTCGATTCTGTCTTGGACATTATAACTTATTTATCGCCTCTGCTGTCACCTTCTCAAAATTCTTTTATTGCTGTGAATGTTTAAAAGGCCATCTTTTCATTTTAAACAGTTTTAGTTTTACAGAAAAATTGCAAATATAGTACAGAAAGTTCCCATATGCTCCTCACCCAGTCTCCTTAATTATTAACATCTTACACTAGCATGGTACCTTTACTACAATTAATGAACCACTGATGCATTATTATGTGCTGAAGTTCATTTAGATCTCCTTAGTTTTTACCGAATGTCCTTCTGTTTTCTGTTCCAGGATCCCATTCAGGATCCCACATGGCATACAGTCATTGTGACTCCTCAGGCTCCCCTTGGCTGTGACAGTTTCTCAGTCTTTCCTTGTTTTTGATGACCTTGACAGTTTTGAGAATTATTCATTGGGTATTTTGTAGAATGTCCCTCCACTAGGATTTATCCATTTCATAATTCTTAATAATTTGGAATAAGGCACTCTGATTTCCACTTTACACTGAGCCCTGGAGATTATGTATCCAGTCCTGCTTATGCTTTATGGGGCGGAGAAAAGGCAGGCTGAGCCAGAGCTGGCACATGCAGCAGGCTGTAGCTAGCATGCCCTGGCATTGCCGGGGGTGGGGATTGGGGGGCTTATCTGAATGGGGGATGCTGGAAGCTAGACCTAGTAGTGAGAAGGAAACCTTAAACATGGAGAACTCAGGAGGGAGTCCAAGCAGAGCAAACCACGTGAGCAAAGGCCTAGAGTTAGGTATGTGATGGTATGGTCAAGAGGTGGCCACATCCTCATCCTGCCCCTCAAACAGCACACCAGAAGGCCAAGGGAAAAATCTCTACACAAGAGCAAGGCCTGCTGTGCTAGAGATGAGATTTGATTCTGTAAGAAACAAGAGTCATGGGTGCTGATTGAGCTGGAGAGAGGCCTCATTGGAGCTGTGCCATGGGAGCTTCCTTGTGGCTGGGTGTCAGGGCAGACTGAGCAGGAGCCAGCAAGGTGGCCACTGCATGGTCCTGGGACAATGGGGCCTTGGCCCAGGGATTCAGGTGGCAGAAACCAGGGACTCTGCAGAGGGAGAAAGAGTTCCCCAGATTTGGTGCCTGAGGGAGGGTGGGTACTTAGGGATGGAGGAAGGGAGGGGAGCTGGGTCGAGTGGCAGAAGTTGCAAGGTGAGACATGGTAAAAGGAGGATGGCTGGGCTGGGGAGAGGGTGGTGGATTTGGGTTTGGACTTGGTGAGTTAAAGGTCCCTGTGGACTTCCCAGCACATAGCAGTGGACACAGGACTGACTGATGCTACAGGAGTGGTCAGTATCTTAAGAAATAAGCATGCTAGCTAGTGTATGCTGGGTGTATTAGTCAGGGTTCTCCAGAGGGACAGAACCCATAGGATATATGTATGTATATAGGGAGAATAGGTTCACATGATCACAAGACGAAGTCCCACGATAGGCTGTCTGCAAGCTGGAGAACAGAGAAGCTGGTAGCAGCTCAGTCCGAGTCTGAAAGCCTCAAAACCAGGGAAGCAGATGGTGCAGCCTTCAGTCTGTGGCCAAAGGCCTGAGAGCCCCCAGCAAGCCACTGGTGCAAGTCCCACAGTCCAAAGGTTGAAGAATCTGGAGTCTGATGTCCGAGGGCAGCAGGAGCCGAGGGAAGCATCCAGCACAGGGGAAAAAGAAGGAAGCTAGAAGACCCAGCAAGTAAGGTTATCCCACCTCCTTCCTCCTGCTTTGTTTTGGCCGCACTGGCAGCTGATTGGATGGTGCTCACCCACATCGAGAGTGGGTCTTCCTCTTCCAGTCCACTGTCTCAAATGTTAATCTCCTCTGGCAACACCCTCACAGACACCCCCAGAAACAATGCTATATCAGTCTTCTAGGCATCCCTCAATCCAATCAAGTTGGCACCTAATATTAACCATCACACTGGGCAACTATAGCAAGCTAGAAACCCTGCCAAGAGCTCCATCTGAGTTAGCTCCTTCATTCTCCATGATTACCCATGAGGAGATGTTATGATTTTCCCCATTAAAAAGTAGTTATCATTGCTGGTATCTTTTAAGCAGGACTAGAAGCCATCAGTATGTACAGAAGTTCCCCACCCTTATCTGTGGTTTTCCTTTCCATGGTTTCAGTTATCCACAGTCGAATGAAGTCCAAAAATATTAAATGAAAAATTCCAAAAACAAAACAATTCATAAGTCTTAAATTCTGTGACTTTCTGAGTGATGAAATCATCCCTTTGTCCATCCCTTTTAAAAATGGGAAAACAGACTTGGTTTCCCTGCTTAGCTGGAAACTAAGGCTAGAGTCAAACCTAGGCTGTTGGCTTCTAAACCTATATGTTAAACAAACACAAGACGCTGCCTCTCTAAATCCTCTGTGTGTAGTTCTTTTATCTTAATGACATGATTTCCCACTGATCATCTCATTTGATCATCTCAATTGTTCCTAGAGGCTGGTGACATGGCCTATGACAAAGGAAACCACAGCTGCAAAAGGGAAAATGACTTGTTTAAGGTCAGCTGATAAGTACTGACCCTGAGCTTTTAGACGCTAGTCCACATTACCAACCTTTTCAAGGTTCTGCCTGGACTTACGGATGGGGAGTTATCTGTCTAGGGGGATGAGGAAGGGCAGAGGCTACATATAGTCTAACAGGGCTTAAAATAATGAGATAGTCCTATTAAACTTTCTCACTCTCTATTGTTTTAAACATTCCAATTTAAATGTATTCAGTTAAACATCAAGTTACTCTGTCTAATAAAAACATCAGGCCACTTCATATTTGTCTTAAAACTACAATGATACACCTTTTGACATATAAAAATGTCTTTTGCCATTTCAAATATATTCAATTTCAGCATTGTGCATGTGATACTTCCAGTATTGTTCATGTGTCATGGACCATTAATCAAATTAAACACAATATTTATACTATCCAGAGAGTACAAGATAAAGTAAATAATTCACTCAATGGGATTAATATGTAAATCAGCTTTATTTACAAAACACTAGCTCAAGAATTATAATACTGTGAAGCTTTCATTTAGGCAGAAGTGTAATCACTGAAGGTATAGCACTTCTTTAAACTAAAAATGAGAGATAATTAAAAATAAATTTGGAAGAGAGACAAAATTCCCACGTTTCTTGTTGTGGTTCTGGATTTTCAGCAGCAGGCTCTTTTGAAAGCTGAGTCAGCACTGAAGATAATTCACTATTATTTTCGGATAAATGCCAAAGATATCTTCCAGTGGCACGTATGCTGAAGGTGATTCACAGATGCTTTCTGAAAGACCAGGAGGAAGAGGAGGTCCCTGTGCTGTGGACTGTCCTCCTGGATACATTGCCTATAAAGATCTTTATTGAAGGAAGAGGCAGAGGAAAGAAACCCTATAGCAAAGTGGAGTATGTGCGTGTATGGGAGGAGAGATAGGTGAAAAACTCTTTTCTGTTGACTTCTGGCTCCTTGATGAATGGCCATATGGGGAGTGCCCCTTGTCAGATATCCCATCCTTCTTGAAATTTCAGCAGCCAACCTCTGGTTTAGAATATTTAGATTTCTCTTTGTTCAACTCTTTTTGTCATCAAATTGATTTCTTCTGAACTAAAAAGTTGGATCTGCTTAGCTTTTTATTAGTTGCTTCTAGATCTGCTGTTCCTGATGACTCTTCATCATTGCTGGCATCGTGTAAGTAGGACTCAAAGCTGTCACAGTGTGCAGAAGTTCCCCCTTATCCAAGGTTTCACGTACCACAGTCAGCTGAAGTCCAAAAATATTAAATAGAAAATTCCAGAAACAAACAATTCATGTCTTTTGTTTTTGAGATAGTGTCTCGCTCTGTCACCCAGGCTGGAATGCAGTTGCATGAACAAGGCTTACTGCAGCTTCAACCTTCTGGGCTCAAGTGATCCTCCCATCTCAGCTAAGCCTCCTGAGTAGCTGAGACCACAGGCATATGCCACCACACCTGGCAATTTTCATTTTTTTTTGTAGTGACATGGTCTCACCATGTCACTCTGTGACTCCATGTCAGTCTGTGGCCTTAAAGGCCTCAGACCGGTCTCGAGCTCCTAGACTCAAGCAATGCTCCTGCCTCAGCCTCCCACAGTGCTGGGATTACAGGCATGAGCCACCGCACCTGGCTTTCAAAAGTCTTAAACTGCGACTTTCTGAGTACAGTGATGAAATTTCACACCATCCCACTCTGTCCCACCTGGGACAAGAATCATCCATTTGCCTAGTGTATGGACACTGTCTACCTTACCTGCCTTTTAGTTACTTAGTAGCCATCTTTGTTATCAGATCCACTGTGGTGGTATCTTAATGCTTGTGTTCAAGTAATTCTTATTTGACATAATAATGGCCCCAAAACACAAGAGTAGCAATGCTGGCTAATTGGTATAATTGCTCTATTTTATTATTCATCTCTTACTGTGCCTAATTTATAAATTAAACTTTATCATAGGTGTGTATGTATAGGAAAAAACAGTATATAATAGGGTTTGGGACTATCCAAGGTTTCAGGCATCCACCAGGATCTAGGAATGTAGACTCCAGGTTAAGTGGGGGGACTACCATATGCGTTTGTAGAGATCAGAGTTCTCTCTTAATATGGTGAAACTTCTCAATAATTCTACATTTTCTTTAAATTAATTTTGTAAGTTGTATGTTGAGTTATTTTTAAACAAATGACAACTTCTGCTCCAAATTGAGAAAGCTGTGAAAAATTCAATGACTGTTGCCCAGAACATTATCACCCAAGGACATGTAGGAAACAGGACCTAGGCTGATGCTGGCTGGGGAGTGTTGACTGTTGGAATGAGGGGAACCCAGTGGTGGAGAAGGTCAAGGACAGGAAAGTTAAAGAGCTAACATACCCATGTTCCTGCTCTGTGTTTCCTCTTCTCTCTCTTTTTAAAAAGTTGAATGAGGTGTGATTTACATACAATGAGATACACAGTTTCTAAAGTGTAAAATTCTATGAAATTTGACAAGTAAAGACATCTAGTAACCACAATCCTAACCAAGATAGGAACATTTCCATCATCTCAGAAAATTCCCTTGAGCTCCTTCCCAGGTAATCGTCATCCTGCAGAGGCAGCCACTATTCCAATTTCTAACATTATAGGTGAGTTTTGCTAATTCCAGAACATCACATAAATGGAAACGGATAATATGTACAGTAGTCCTACCTTATCTATTGGAGATGTATTCCATGACCCCCAGTGGACACCTGAAATTGGATAGTATCAAGCTCTCTATATATAGTTGGCCCCATGTATCTGTGGGTTCTTAATCCATGGATTCAACCATCTGCAGATCAAAAGTATTTTTTTAAAAAAGCAATAGAAAATAACAATAACAAACTACAAATTTTAAAAATACAGTCTAACAACTATTTATGTAGCATATACATTGTATTAGGTATTATAAGTAATATAGAGATGTTTAAAGTATATGGGAGGATGTGCGTAGATTATCTGTGTTAACTTTAAAAATCATGAGATCTATAAATGTAGAAAAGGTGACTTTATTTCCTGCAAAAGGTTACAGCCTGCAAAGTGGCCATCCTGTAGGCTAGAACGCATAGCCTCAGGCAAAGACCAGAGCTAGGCACTTCGAAGGAGGAGGGGTTGGGGTAGCAGCTTTGTACAGAAAGGGTTGGCTAAATATACATATTCAACAGGTTACAGGGGAAATTATGAATATTCATGAAGGTAGTCCTGATTGCAGGTATACAGAACATGCATGTAACATACAACCCATGTTCACCTTGGGGTGGAGACTTAATATTTAAATGTATTACAATAAGGCCCTATAAGTCAAAAGGCAGGGAGAGACACAAAGGCACTCAACTCACAGCCTCTGTAACTGGGCCAGAACCAGTCCATGGTCAGTGGTCTCCTTAATCAGAAGGTTACTGGAATCAACAGTCCAATCAAAGCTATAGTTGTGGTGGAGCAGGGGCTGGGGTCATTTACTCAGCATCTGATGGAGCTACAAATTGTGTTAACCTTGCTTATCTCCAGGCCAGTGCTTGTTTAGCTGCTAGAGAGAAAGAAAAGCCTTGTGGCAGTTAGAACATAGCTTCTCCTTTAAGTGTAGGGGGTATGCAACTTAACATTTGTCTGGCATGGCCTAAGGTCCTGTTTATAATTTGTTATCTTATTGCCACAAAGAGTCTGTTCTGTCAGTCTTACAGTCTCTATCTTAATATCAATGGTGGTCAGTTGTGTCTAAACTCTAAAAGGGAGGAGATATAATGAGGAGTGTCTGACCTCCTGTCCTGTCATTTCCAGGAACTCTGTTTTTAAGGCTTTTCCAGGGTCCCCTTGGGCAAGAGGCAGCCCATTCAGTTGGTAGGGGACTTAGGATTTTATTTTTAGTTTACATATGCAAATACTATGCCATTTTATATAAGGGACTTGAGCAACCATAGATTTTGGTATCCATGGGGGCTGGGGAGGGGGATGTCCTAGAACCAATCCTCTGAGAATACCAAGAGACGACTTTCCTATAGATACATATCCACGATAAAGTCTAATTTATAAATTAGTTACAGTAAGACATTAACAACAACAAATAATAAGATGGAACAATGATAACAACATGCCAGCATCACTGCTCCTGTGTCTTGGGGCCATTATTAAGTCAGAGAAGGGCCGCTTGAACCCATGCACTGCAATGTAGTATAGCGGATCTGATAACCAAGATGGCTATGAAGCTAGTAATGGGTTCGTCACATATATAGGATGGGTATGCTGGACAAATGGATGACTGAGATTTCATTACGCTACTCAGAAAGGTGTGCGTGCAATTTAAAACTTGCTTGTTGTTTATTTCTGGAAATTTTTCTTTTTTCTTTTTTGAGACAGAGTCTCTTGCTCTGTCTCCCAGGCTGGAGTGCAGTGGTGTGATATCGGCTCACTGCAACCTCTGCCTCCTGGGTTCAAGCAATTCTCCTGCCTCAGCCTCCCGAGTAGCTGGGATTACAGGCGTGTGCCACCACACACAGCTAATTTTTGTATTTTTAATAGAGATGAGGTTTTGCCATGTTGGCCAGGCTGGTCTCTCTTCTGATCTCAGGTGATCCACCCCCCTCGGCCTCCCAAAGCTCTGGGATTACAGGCGTGAGCCACCGCACCCAGCCTGGAATTTTTCACTTAATATTTTTGGACCCCAGGTAACTGAAACTGTGGACATTAAAACTGTGAATAAGAAGGGGCTACTGTGTACTTTTCATTTTCATCTTTCCAAGTTCAGTTTGGGTCTTTTTAATGTCTTTCATGTCTCTGACTTTTTAACAAACAGAATACATTTATAAGAACTGTTTAAGTTAACAATGTAAGAACTGGTAAATTTTTTATTGACTGATTACTCCATGAATCGTATTTCCTACTTCTCTTCAGCATGGTAAATTTTGATTGTCTAGCAGACATTATGAATTATCCTTTTAGGGTGCTGAAAATTTTTGTTTTTCTATAAATATTCTTGAACTTTGTTTTGGGACACAATTAAGTTACTTGGAAGTTACTCAGGTCTTGCTTTTGAGATATTTTTAGATAGGACCAGCAGTGTTTAGTTGAGAGCTAGTTATTTCCTGTCACTAGGGTAAGACCCTTCTCAGTGCTCTACCCAATGTCCATAACTGTGAGGTTTTCCAGTCTGGCTGGTGGAAGCAGGCACTCTTCCCAGCCCCGTGTGGGCTTTAGACACTGTTCCCTTGAATCATCTCAAGTGGTTCCTTGCCGATCAGTACCCTGCTGGCTAGTCTATGGGTGCTCTCTGCAGATCTCTTGAGTCCCTCCTCTGTGCCATCTTCTCCTCTCTGGTGCTCTGTCTTGCAAACTCTAGATGCCTCAGTCTCCCTGGACTCTCATCTCTATCTCCTCAACTCAGGGTGTCTACCAGGCTCTACCTGAAACCCCCCTCTTGCCCCAGTACCCTGGAAACTCTAAAACAGTATGCTGGGGCAATCATAGGTCTCCCTCATTTGTTCCCATATCTCAGGAATCACTATTCTTCACTTTTTGATATCCAGTGTCTTGAAAAGCAAATTTCATATATTTTGTCATTTTTTGTTACTGTTTCACATGGGAGGGTATATGCAGCCCCTGTTACTGCATCTTGTCTAAAAGCAGAATTTATTTTCTCTTATTAGAAAATTTACAAATTTACAAGGCCAGGCACAGTGGCTCACGCCTGTAATCCCAGCATTTTGGGAGGCCGAGGCAGGTGGATCACAAGGTCAGAGTTCAAGACCTGCCTGGCCAACATTGTGGAAACCCATCTCTACTAAAAATACAAAAATTAGCTGGGCTTGGTGGCACGTGCCTGTAATCCCAGCTACTCCAGAGGCTGAGGCAGGAGAATTGCTTGAACCAGGACCCAGGAGGCAGAGGTAGCAGTGACCGAGATCACGCCATTGCACTCCAGCCTGGGCTACAGTGCAAGACTCTGTCTCAAAAAAAAAAAAAAAAAAAAAAAAAAAAAAAAAAAAAAAATTACAAATTTACAGAATTTACAAATCTCTCTTGATTTATTTAAAAAGAAAAAGAGTATTTTATAGTTATGGCTGTCTTCATTCCTTTCTATAGATGTGAGTTTCCTTCAGCCATAATTTCGCATTAGTCTGAAGAGCAACCTCTATCATGTCTTTCAATGTGACTATAATGGCAATACATTCTTTCATATTCTACTTTTCTGAAAAATGCTTTATTTTGATGTTATTTTTAAAGCCTACTTTTGCTGCATATAGAATTGTAAGTTGACAGGTTTGTTTTTTTTTTTAAACCATGGTAAAAATCTTATTATCTTCTAGTTTGCATTGTTTCTTTTTGGAAGTAATGTTATTTCTTACTGTTGTTCCTCTGAATATAATGAGTCATTTTCCCCTATTTGCTTTCAGGTTTTCTCTTTGCATTAGGTATCTATTGCTGTGGAACAAATTATCCTCCAAACTTAGTGATTTACAAATTAAACAACTATTTTATAATATCTGTGGGTCAGGAATTTGGGAGCAGCTTAGTTTCATGTTACTTGCTTAGGATCTTTCATGAGACTGTAATCAAGATGTTGGCTGGAACTACCATCATCTAAAGGTTGAATTGAGATTGGAGGATCCACCTCTGGATGGCACACTCATAAGGCCATTGGCAGGAGGCATTATTATTCTTTGCTAATTGTTGGCAAGAACCCTCATTGTTTTCTTTTACTATGTGGACCTCACCATGGGTCTGCTTGAATCTCCTCACTATATGACATCTGACTTCCCCTAGAGTGAGTAATCTAAGGGCAAGCACAGAGGCAGCCACAGCACCTTTTATGACCTTGTCTTAACTTACACATTGTCTCTTTTGCCACCTGCTTTACCAGAAGGAAGTCACTAAATTAGACCTACACTTATGGGGAGAAGAATTAGGCATCACCTCTTGAAGGGATAGGTATCAAAGAATTTGTAGATATGTTATAAAACCACCATACTCTACATTTTTTTTTAATCAAGTTGACTATGATATGCCTAGGATGTTTTGTCTGTTTTTGTTTTTGACTTATCCTGCTTAGGGTTCACTGAACATCTTAGATCTATAAGTTAATATTTCTCTTCATGCAACATTATTTCTTCAAATATGTTTTTTTCTGCCACATTGTCTATCCTGTCCTTCTGGGACTCCAAATACTGTACACATTGGATAGTTTAGTATTAACCCACAGGTTACTGATGCTCTATTCATTATTTTTCAATTATTTTTCTTTATCTGCTTTTGTTTGCATAATTGGCATTGATCTAGCTTCAAGTTTCACTCATCCTTTCTTCTGTAGTGTCTAAGACCATAAATGAATTCTTTATTTCAGATAATAAAATTTTTATTTCTATTGTATCCACTTAGTTCACTTTAGAGTTGCTATTTCTCTTCTGAAAAACTCCATCTCTTCATCCTTTGTGCCCATATTTTTCTGTATATTCCCTAAAATATTTATAATAGCTACTTTAAAGTCCCTTTCTGCTTAATAACTAGGCCATCTATTGATCTGCTTCTAGTGACTGTTTTTTCTCTTGATTATAGGTCATATTTTCATTGGTATGTTATAAACGTTTAACAATCAGCTCTCTGAAGAGGCAGCAGCAGCAAGTCAACAATGCAGCAGCCCTGATTTGTAGCATTTGCCAATTATCATTGTATAAATACTCTCACTATAGCTGAGTTCAAGCTACCAGCACAATATAACATGACAGACAATTAGGAAAAGATATGCACAATTGGCTTTTGTGAACAGAACTGGCTCCATCCAGCACACCACTACATATTTTCCTACTTCCTCATATATAAGAATATTTTTTAAAACTTTATCTGAATATAGCCTATAAAAAAGAAATATAATTTTTCCTTTATTTGCTTGTTTCTCTCACATAGCACATAAGCATTTTTCTCTGTTGGGTGGTATTTTAGTCTGTTTTCATACTGCTATAAAGAACTGCCTGAGACTGGGTAATTTATAAAGGAAAGAGGTTTAACTGACTCACAGTTCAGCATGGCTGGGGAGGATTCAGAAAACTTACAATCATGGTAGAAGGCAAAGAGGAAGACAGGCACCTACTTCACAAGGTGGCAGGAAGGAGAAATGCCAAGTGAAGGGGGAAGAGCCCCTTATAAAACCATCAGATCTTGGGCAAACTCACTATCATGAGAGCAGCATGGGGGAACCGCCCCCATGATTAAATTGCCTCCACCTGGTCTCTCCCTTGATGTGTGAGGATTTATGGGGATTACAATTCAAGATGAGATTTGGGGACACAGAGCCTAACTATATTAGGTGGTTAGGGTGAGGGGCAGATCAACCAGATTCTTCTTGGGTTGAGTTGATTTGTTCTGGGCTTCAATTGTAATTAGACTGAGATCACCTATGCTTAACCAACCTCAAGGGCCATGAGCAGCTTTTTTGATCTTGTTAAGTGAACTGGGGAAATGTTTGGCTGCAGTCTCAGATGATCTTTTGGCTTCCCTTTGAATTCAAGTCCTAGAAGAATGCCTAGCACCCTGTGATTTATTCATTCATTCTGTCTCTCTCTCTCAAAGGCAAGGTGGTGAAACTCAGAGGCTGTGGAGTCAGACTGCTTGGACTGGGATCAAGCTCCTCTCTTTGACAGTTGTGTGAATTTCAACAAGAGATAGCCTGTCCCAGCCTCAGTTTCCCATGTGGGAAATGAGGGTGATGACTGCCTGGTGGGGTTGCTGTGAGGAGGAAATGAGCCAAGCACTGTGATGTGACTAGTGCAGTGCCTGGCTGTAGGGTAAATGCCCCTGACAGCAATAACAAGCATACCCTTAGAATGACCCTGTATGGCAGATGCACCTGAATGTGTGTTCCGAACTAGGGGATCCCAACGTGGCCAACCAGGAGATTGGTTCCTTGTCTATGAGGAACATCTGAGCCCCTGGCCTGTCCCGTGGAACACGGGCCATACAGGAGATTGAGGCCCTGAGTTTTGGGTTAAATGAAGGTTACTAGGTGGAGGCTGTTAAGAGGAAGGTGTTAAGTGAGAATGCGATGTAAAGTGCATGCTGTTTGCAAGCTGTTGCAGTTTTCCTGTCCAGCTGCCGCTGGGCTGTGCGGCTATGTTGTCCAGCCTGCTGCCACTGGGCTGTGGGAAGGTGGATTTCTTTTCCAGCCTGCCGCCACTGGACTGTAGATGTAAGGCAGTTCCCCTGTCTAGTCCACCACCTCTGGCCTCTCTGTATGTAGGCCCCTAATAACACCCCATGCCTCCTTTGCTGGCTCCAGGTCTCTTCTTCGGCCTCTCAAACCTTATACCTTTCCTATTGAGGCTAACAGGGGTTCACCACAGCACTGACACGCAGTGGCCTCCCGTTAAATGGTGGGTAATCCAGTCCTCTGAGGTCAGAGTACTCCTCTCTTATGGAGGGGCTGCCTCAGGCCCATCTCTTGCCAGCGGCAACACCAAAAGGGGGCCCTGTATGGGGCTTTAATTCTCCCATAATTTCTACCTGCCCTTCGCCAAAGCCATCACCCAAAATAATACTGCTTGATATGGACAACTGGTATTTTTTTCTGAAGCTTATATAAAAGTATGATGAAGAGCCCTGGAATGGGTTGAATTGTCTCCCCCAATTTTCTGCTTGTTGTTGGTGTGTCTCTGTCTGGGGGTGGAGCCTTTGCCCTCTCATGGCTGAATCTCCAGCCCAGAGAATAGCACCCACACACAGTAGGTGCTTGGTCAGTCGTTGTTGTTGGAGTTGAATGGGAACAGCATGCTGGTTGGGTTAGGAGGCAGGGATGGGGTGGGGGTGGAGGTGAGTTTGTAGGGGAAGCTTGGCTGCACTAGGTGAATCTTGCCTGTGTCAGTTGCAGAAAGTTATGAAGTTGGTAAAGTTGGTCTTTGATTCTTAGGCTGTTGACTATCTAGACTGGCATCCCAATCCCATATCTGCCAGATGGCAGCTCATGCTCACTAAGGTCTTATCTGATGAGCTATCTCTGCCTCTTACAGATACATACCTGTAGTTTAACAAGATCCAAGGGGAACATAAAGTACTGAGGATCCAAATGGAATTTCAGACATTGTGAAACACTACGGGAGACATATTTTGGGGCAATTGGTGTGTAAGCAGGTGCTCAAAGCCCTCCAGGTGTGCAGTGACTCACTCCAGAGGAGGACAGCTACCTGACGTTCAGACCCACCCATCTCGACCTTCTCATTTGACCAAAATGGTCCTAAAGCCCAGAGAGGGGAGTGACTTGCCTGAAGTCAATGGCAAGGCAATGGCCTGTGCTATTTGGCCCAATCCTTCTGGCTCCCAGTCATTTCTGCGCCTCCGTTATTTTTCAATCTGTGCTGCCCAGAGAGGGCTGCGGGGAGGGGTGTTGAGTAGGAGGATTCTAGACACCCCACCTTCCTCCTTCAGAGGAGCTGGTTTACACATTGGGATCTGTTTAAAGAAAGGGTCCCACTACTAAACGTTTGGAAACCACAGTGAGCCTGGGTAAGGGGAGTGCATGGGTGGGGACTTTGGAAAGGTGGAGGGGGCAGGAGGCTGGTCTCTTTGTGAGGCTGTAGCATCCCTGAGATGGTTTGGACCAGTGAGGCAATATTTAGTGGGTGACATCTCAGGGAAGACCTTGGTCTATAGAGAAAGAATATGCTCAGAATCTGGTGTAGAGGAAAAATTAGAGTGTGCTTTAGGAATTGTAAAACTTTGAAAAATTGCATTTTTCATTATAGATGTTTTTGACTGAATATATTAGCAAGATAGGTCTATTCCTATAGACAGACAGATGAGGTGCCCCAAGTGTTCAAAGAGAGAGGAGTCTTTGAAGAGAAACGGAAAGCAGAATGTTAGCAACATTCCCTTACCATCTTGATTTGCAAACCCAGCTTGCCACAGGACAGCCGTCTTCTTTTCTTTTTTTTCTTTCTTTCTTTTTTTTTTTTTTTTTTTTGAGACAGAGTCTTGTTCTGTTGCCCAGGCTGGAGTACAGTGGCATGATCTTGGCTCACTGCAACCTCCGCCTCCCGGGTTCAAGCAATTCTCCTGCCTCAGCCTCCTGAGTAGCTGGGATTACAGATGTGTACCACCATGCCTGGCTAACTTTTGTATTTTTAGTGGAGACAGGGTTTCGCCATGTTGGCCAAACTGGTCTCAAACTCCTGACCTCAGGTGATCCACCCACCTTGGCTTCCCAAAGTGCTGGCATTACAGGCATGAGCCACCATGCCCAGCCAGGACAGCCATTTTCTTACTGGGTCTGGGATCCAGCTGCCAGGTACTGAGAGCTCCTATCTCTGCATGCTTGCACACATAGGACTTTTTTTTTTCCCCAGCTTGCTTTCCCTCTGTAAAGGAGTGGGACATAAGAGGGGATTCCAGGAGAGTTTTCCTACTTGGTAAAGCAGGCACAGAGAAGCCAAGTGACTCTCCCAAGGCCACCCAGCAATTCCAGTCCAGCTCTCCAGCCCCTAGAAACTGCCTTGTTTAGAATTTCGCCCTTTAGATTCTCTCCTTGTGACAAGGACCAGGTCAAAGATGATTTCAAGGACTGATTAAAATCCTGTGCCATGAAAAGGATCCACAGAAACTGGGGACAGAGAGAAATGTAACAGGCCAGGGAAGCTGATCTGGTTCCTCCCTAGACCTGGGGAAGGGGGATGTGGCCCTAGCTTCATCTTCCCTTGGGCAAATCTGTGTCGGGCTGGGGAGCTTTGAGCAGAACTGGGAGCCTGAGGTGGGCTCTACCTGCAGGTGGCCAAGCCCAGACATTTTGAGACAGGAACTTGGGTCATATTTTACTGGCCTTTGTCCTCCTTCTGTGGCATCAGAGCTAACAGTTCTGACAGATGTCACCTTTGAGGAGCTATCCCCAGCTTTGTGCTCCCCTGGGCGCCCCCTGCCAGCACCAGTCGCAGGAAGCTTGTAGAGGCCTAGGCCCATGATGCCTGCCCTGGGCCTGCCTGAGCTGAGATTAGGCCAGGGGAAGGGAGGTGGGAAGGGTGGGCGATGTCTGCTTTCCATGCCTGGCTGGACCAAGGACTTCTCTGGGCACCATAGGGTGGGGGTGGGGGACACCGCAGCCTAGAAACAGAACTCCAACTCACACATCTTAGTCACAGACTCTAGGCGTCTTGAATAAAATAGACTTAAAGCCTTAGAATCATAGCACCTTTTTTTCTAATGTTGAGGTGAACCTGGGGTTCTCTGAGAGCACACAGAAGGAGTCCTATTTACTCTTGGGGAGCAGGAAGACCTCCCAGGGTACTTACATCTGAGTCACTTAAGGGCTTATACAGATTCTAGTGCTAAATTCAGGCCAGCATTCAAGACCTTCCACACTGTCAGTAGAAACATAATGCAAGTCACATATGTGATGTTTTTAATCTGAAGGTATTATACATACTTTAATGAGGAAATAGTTTCAATATGTGACAAATCTTCTAAAGCATAAAGAAGACACGAGCATACTGCACACATTTTATCAGGCTAGCAGGAGATTGACCACAAAATCTGTCAAGGACAATAGGAGAAAGAAAATTCATGGATGAATCTTAATTATAAGCATGCATGTGAAACCTTAGGAAAAGATGAACAAAGTAAACCTAAGTTAAAAAGAAGGCGTAAAATAATAAAGGGTAGAACCAAACAAAATCAGAACCAGACAAATAAAACAGAAAATTCACGAAGTCAAACGGAAAATATCAACTGAATAAGCACATAACTATACTGATTAGCAAAAAAGAGAACACATACCACCAAAGTTAGAATTTAAAGAGGTATTATCAATGTAGGTTTCACAGATATTAAAATGAATTAGACATGTAATATTACATTTTCTAGTTGCTACATTAAAAAAGCAAAAAGAGTTAAGGTGGAAATAATTTTGGTATATTTAACTCAATATGGTACATATATTAATATTTCAACATGTAATTGATATAAACATTATTCATCATTATAACGTTCTTTTTATACTAAGTCTTAGAAATTGCATGTATATTTTCACTCTTAGGGCACATCTCAATTTGGAGGCTAAATTTTCTTAATACTTTTTTTTTTTTTTTGAGACAAGGTCTCTCTCTGTTGCTGAGGCTGGAGTGCAGTGGTGTGATCCTGGCTCACTGCAGCCTCAAACTCCTGTGCTCAAGGGATCCTCCCACCTCAGCCCCCTAGAGTAGCTGGGACCACAGGCACACACCACCAAGCCCAGCTAATTTAAAAAATTTTTTTGTAGAGACAGGTCTCACTATGTTGCCCAGGCTGGTCTCAAACTCCTGGACTCAAACAAGCCTCCTGCCTTGGCCTCCCAAAGTGCTAGAATCACAGGCATGAGCCACCACATCTGGCTGGATGCTAAATTTTCATTAGAAATGCTTGATGAGTGTTTAGATTTCATGAAATTTATAGCAAAAAATAGTACGCACATCGTTCCAAACATATTCAAAAATTTTCTAGTAACTGACTCAGGTATTGGTTTTAAAACTTAAATGAATTCAAATTAAATAAAAGTAAAATTTCAGGCCCTCAATGACTAGCCTCACGGCAAGGGCTCAGCAGCCCCCATGGCCCCGGCTACTGCATTGGACAGTGCAGACATCGCCAGGATCTTAAATTTGCCTCCAGCTGCATGCTCACTGGTCCCCTTTCCTTCTGCCTCTCTGGAGCTCCCTGGTCACCGCCTTCCTGTCTCTTCACAGACCATTCCCCAGGATGCCTTGTCCTTATCCGCACCTCTAGGCCCCATCCCTTCTCAGACCCCATCTCTTGCAGGAATCCTTCTCTTAAAGGACCACAGAAGGGGCTCCCACCCCCACTCCCATCTCTGAGCCGGCTTTTCATCCATATAGGAGGGGGTTGGAGTAGCCGGGCATCCCCATCCTGACAGTCCCTGCTTCTCACTGTGCCTCTGTCACTTCCTGACCCTACAGCCTGTGAGGACAGTCTGTTGCCGCATGGGAAGTTGGCAGCAGAGCAGGGGCAAGACCCTCCCTTCTCTTTCCCAGATCTCTTCCCATGCCTCTCTGCCCCTCACCCTCCTGGTGCTATGCCAAGGCATTCAGGGAGGCAGATACAGTCATGATGCTCTGAGCACTGACGCCATTGCCCTTCCTGACCCTCTTCTCTGGGGCTTTTCAGGCTTTCCCGTGGGAGGGGGACGGGTCCACAGCCTTGTTCCCGCTCTTCAGAGAGCTGAACTCAGGAGCAGAAAAGGAGCTGCCAGGGAGTCACAGGAGGATGGGTCAAGTGCACCAGGGCTTGTCCAGAGCAGGAACGGTAACTGCTCCAGGAGAGACCCTGCCTCTACTCAAACCCTGAGCCTCCCAAGCACTCTGAGCCTGTTTTCCCATCTGCCCAAAGAGATCTCCTAATTCTTTAAAGATGGTGACCTTTGAGAGGACAGCAGGGTGAGCTTGCCAAATTTAACACACCCCTGGGCCGCCTCTGTTAACCCCCGGAGCACTTGCTTAGCCATGCCCTGGGGCGTGTTCTAGATGCCGAGTTCCATCCAGCAGGGCTGTGTGGTGCCCTAGCCTCATAAAGACCCCACATCACCACCTGCTCCTCTCCTGCCAATTCCCTACAAAAGAAGGGCCAGTTCTCTCCGTCCCTTGGTTTCTTTCCCTTGGGAGACTTTTTGCCCCATTCTGTCCTATGAGCTCAATCATTGAATGGAATGATGTTTCCACCTCCTTTGAGAAAACACACTCTCCATCTTCTGTGGCTCCTGCCAGCCAATATCTCCTCAAACCTATCTTTCTGCAGTTTGCATTGCAAAAACAATAGATATGTTACATGTGCATTTCCAAATTGGACAGGTCTATCCCATCCCAGATAGAGTCCTATGTCTGTCTCATTCCTTCCTCTCAGAAAAGAGTTACATACCTGTGTCAAGATGAGGAAATGGAGACACCCAGCATAGTGCCTGGCACACACCAGGGGCTCAAGCTGTCGAAGAAGGCACGGACGAAGAGTAGGTCAGAGGGCCCTCTCTTCAGCGTGGGTCCTTTAGGGCACAGAGTGGAAATGTGACAGAAGGATCCAGAAAGGGAGGTGAGCATTTAAATGTATCTGACATAATTGTTTGTTGCTGCTGTTGTTTTTGAGACAGAGTCTCGCTCTGTTGCCCAGGCTGGGGTGCAGTGGCACTATCTGAGCTCACTGCAACCTCTGCCTCCCAGGTTGAAGCGATTCTTGTGCCGCAGCCTCCCAAGTAGCTGGGATTACAGGCATGTGCCACATACCCTGCTAATTTTTGTAATTTTAGTAGAGATAGGGTTTCGCCATGTTGGCCAGGCTGGTCTTGAACTTTTGGCCTCAGGTCATCCACTGGCCTCGGCCTCCCAAAGTGCTGGGGTTACAGGCGTGAGCCACCACACCTGGCCCTGATATAATTGTTGAAAGAATGATCAAATCTTCCCAAAGACAGGGACAGTTCTGCAAAGAAGCCCTGGACACTAGTCCGTGGTGACCACCGGCCAGCGGTTGCCAAGGGTGTGCCTGATACTGCTTGGAGAAGGACACTGTCCTGGGGCCACAGGAGTGTTCAACATCTGATGTGCAGTTACTGTGAAAGTCTGGAAGCGTGGAGGTGCCCACCATGTTTAGTTCTTTTTTTCTCTCTTTTTTTTTTTTTTGAGACAGAGTCTTGCTCTGGAGTTCAGTGGCGCAGTCTCAGCTCACTGCAACCTCTGCCTCCCAGGCTCAAGCAATTCTCCCACCATGTCATTCCGAGTAGTTGATACTACAGACGTATGCCACCACACCCAGCTAATTTTTGTATTTTTGGTAGAGACAGGGTTTTGCCATGTTGCCCAGGCTGGTCTCGAACTCCTGGACTCAAGTGATCTACCCTCAGACTCCCACAGTGCTAACATTCCATGGGTGAGTCACTGCGCCTGGCTCATGTTTAGTTTTTTTTGAAGTTTTACGTATTATGGGTAGAAAAATAAATAACCCGTAATCTCATCACCTCCTTTTGGGGTTATGTAAAACAAGATGTGTTAATGTCCTCCTGGCCAGCTCTTGCTCAGTCACCGCAGATAACCAAATTCTTATCCTCTGTTAACAGTTCGGGGGAACATTTCTCAATCATGTCCTAAGATTATAGAGACAGGTCAATTTCTATCAACATAATGAAAATATCTATTTTTAAAAACAAAAATAGGTATATGGGGCCAGGCACAGTGGCTCACGCCTGTAATCCCAGCATTTTGGGAGGCCAAGGCAGGCAGATCACCTGAGGTCAGGAGTTTGAGACCAGCCTGGCCAACATGATGAAACCATGTCTCTACTAAAAATACAAAAATTATCCAGGTGTGGTGGCAGTCACTTGTAGTCCCAGCTACTTGGGAGGCTGAGGCAGGAGAATCAGTTGAACCTGGGAGGTGGAGGTTGCAGTGAGCCAGGATCCCACCATTGCACTCGAGCCTGGGTGACAGAGCGAGACTGTTTTTCAATAAATAAATAAATAGGTACATGGATTTTTTTTTTTTTGCAACCAGCTTTCTCAGGTTGAAGTATTTGCTTTATGTTGGTGTACAACTTGCTTTTCTACTTACTGTAACATTGATGCTATTCTAAGTTAACATGCAAAAATCTACGTCTTCTTTTCGATGCCTACGTGGTAGTTTATAGAATTGGAGGCACCACAATTTGCTCAGCCAGTCATCCACCAATGGGTGTTTGAGTTGTTTTTAGGTGTGGGGTGTGGGTATGAACATAAACAATGCCTCAAGGCCATCCAGGCCAGGAGGCTTTAGGAGAAATGCCATCTCTTGGCCACACTTGGTGCCCCTGCCACCAGCTTTGTTGTAAATCCCCGGGGGCTGGAGGCCTGAATAATGAGAGTGTGGAGGAGGCAATGCCTTCTGCCCACTGCTGGGGAGGTGGCAGGCAGTGTGCAGAGTGGTGGTAGACCCCAGCTTTCCCCTTGAGACTCTATCTCCTGTCATCGGTGCTGGCCCCCTCCTGCCCTCCTCACCCTAATCTTTCCAGGAGAGAACCAGGAGTGGGCAGGCATAGGAAATCTCTTACCTGGAGCTTGAGGATGAAATAAAGCAGCATCCTTGTGTGGTCCCAGTCCAGGAAGATGAACTAATCCAGGGAAACCTGGTACCAAGAGAGGGAGATGGCCTTCCAGGAGGCAGAGGGAGTGCTGGGAATGGCTTATGACAGTCCCTTCTGTGGTACTAGCCTGGCCCTGGCCTAACTACCAGCCCACCTGCTGTAGGCAGATAGAGCTGAGCTTGTGGGGTGGCTTGGACTGACCCCCGGTCCTTGAGGAACCAAAGGAGAAGCTGCCAGGCCTGGCAGAGAGGCCGGGGGGAGTCCCACAGTCAATGCCCACAGCTACCACTCTGGACTTGGTCTAGGTGGAGAGAGGAGACCGCACCATGATGACATCCCTCCCACTCCCCCCACTCCATAGGAAGGGAGTAAATATCGGGTCGGCAGCGTTCTTTCTCCTCCTCCCCTCTGCTGGGAGGATGGCCCTGAGGTTGCCAAGGAATTGGAGAGGGGATAGGTTAGAAGCATCTAGGGACTTGGGAGGAGGAGAAATGCTATTAAAAATATCATTTGTTATGTGTGTTTTTTCTGATTACAAAAGCAATGCATATTCATTGTAGAAAATTTGGAAAATAGAGATAAGCACAAAAAGCAAATAAAACCCCCTCGTAATCTCCCCATTCAGGGCCAGCCACTCATATATCCAATGTGATGGTTAAGAACACAGGCTCAGGGCCTGAATACTGGCTCGAATCCCAGTTTTGCCACTAACTAGCTGTGTGACCTTGGACAAGTGCCTTAACCTCCTGTACTTCTGAGAATAGTAATAGCATCTCTCTCCTGGCATTGCTGTGGGGACTAAGTGAAACGTCTGAAGTTCTTGGCTCAAGTGTGTTAGCCATGATTATGATAATGAACTCCCTCTCTACCTCCACCTGATGGCTGGCAGTTTTCTCAAACATTTTTTGTTTTGTTTGATACAGAGTCACTCCGTCACCCAGGCTGGATGGAGTACGGTGGTGCAATCTCGGTTCACTGCAAACTCCACCTCCCAGGTTCAAGGATTTCACTGCCTCAACCTCCAGAGTAGCTGAGATTACAGGCACCTGCCACCATCCCTGGCTAATTTTTAGTAGAGACGGGGTTTCACCAGGTTAGCCAGGCTGGTCTCGAAATCCTGACCTCGGGTGATCCGTCCACCTCGGCCTCCCTAAGTGCTGGGATTACAGGCGTGAGCCACTGCACCTGGCCAGTGCTCTCAAACAGCCTAGCTATAACAGGACTCTTGGTGCCACCCATTATCCGCCCAAAATGTTTGCCCTTGAGCTTTCTCCTCTCTTGGAGAAAGGTACCCCCAGTGCCTGGATGTCTGGGCACTCGAAGTTGCCCCTGAGGCTTCTTTGGATGTCAGCCCACCCACCAGAAGTCTCCCAGGTCAGGGAGGAAGCAGAGGAGAAGCAGAAAGAAGGAAGATGAGCCAGAGAGAGGAGAAGAGTGGGGAAGAGATGTTGGCACCCAGGAAAGGGAAGTCGAGGAAAGAGCGAGCAGCAAGAGAGAAACACTCTCATATACCCTCCTTCCCAGGGGCGAGCACATGCAGACTCCTCCCCGCACCTCGGGCCCACCTGCCCAAGCCCACCACAGCCACCCTCACAGGCACAGTGCAGGATCTGGCCCCAGCCCACCTTGGCCCAGGCCACAGCCTCGCTACTCTCTCTGTCCTGTCGATAATTTGTTGCCTGCAGGGTACACTGTCAATAATGCACAGACAATAATGCTCTACAGCTCTCCACACAATCATGTTACTCCTAATGTATGCAGGGCTGGGTCCTGGCTCCAAGCCTGCTCACCGTTCCTTCCCCAGAAGGACCCCCAGTGGCTCAGGAGAAGAGCGGGGCTGGCTCAGGGGGAGAGTGTCAGGCGGGGTGGCCAGCTGTGTCCCACCTCACAGAACTGCCTCCTCCAAGCCCTGGGGAGAGGCCAGGTCACATGGTCCCCCAGGAAGGGCCCATTTTTTTCCTGCCTCTTGGTTCTAATAGTCAAACTAGAAGGCAGGGGGTGCCCCAAAGCCCATCCAGTGGGTAGCTGCCAGTTTATTTAGTTCTAATCCCACCACCTCACTTGCTAACAGTTTCCTCATCTGTAACGGGACAGCTAACCCCCCTCCCCCAACTTCACGCTGGCTTGGAAAGCCGTGGCAGCACTTTGCAAGCCGGCACCGTCAGGACCGATGGCTGGGCATGGTGATTTTCGCCATCTGGGCAGCACCTGGGCCAGACATTTTGGGGGCTGGATAAAAGCAGAGTAGGGACACAGAAATGCAGACTCTGCTCTCAGAGGACTTGCTGTAGGAGACAGGCAGGTAGGGAGCGGTGGGGACTGTGGAGAAGTGGAGATACAGCTCCTATCTAAAATAGGTGCTATTGGACAACAGCAGACAACAATATCGCGTGGGTTCATAGGTCTAGTGTTGCCACATTTACTTACCTGTCAAGGAGAACTGAGAATGTGGATGTTTATGCAAAAAACTCTTGATTTTTAAACATCAGTTGAAAATTTAAAATATTGATTTACTGGCAAAGCAAATCTACCAGTGGGCCATTCAGGCCCTAGGCCTCAGGCCCCAGGCTAGCCTTCAAACGGGTTGTTTTCTCCTTTTCCAGGAAAAGAACAATCCTAGCAGCAGAGAGTGATGGAAGGAGCTTTGGGCTAGAAGTCAGGAAGCCTCAGCTGTGGGAGTTGTGTGGCTTCCTTCTGTGTCTCATTTCCTCCTCTGTAAAATAGGAGTGCTGGACTAGACGGCTCATGAGCTCTTCCCAGCTCTACGGCTAGTGTGGGAATGTGTTGATATTATTCCTAGTTCCAGACAGAGCGGCTGACGTCTAGGGGCTTGGCTTTCAGCAGGTGTCACAGGCTGGGCAGTTTGGGGTGTTGGGATGGTGGAAGGAAAGGCTTAGGGGTGCCCCTAAAGGGCAGGGCCACAAGCACAGGCTTCACCAGGGTCTGCAGGACACAGCCCATGGGGTCACTCTTTAATAGCATCTCATCAGTGGACCACCTGGGTTCAGAGCCTCTTTGGTCTTTGGTAGTAAGGCCATCTGGGTAGGGTCTAAGCCAAGCTCTCCATGGCTAGACTTTGTCTATGGCAAATTGATGCTGCCAACACTAATGTCAGTGGTCGGACTGCCACCTGTTGAGCTTGTTATTTCACTATCATGTTGAAGCCTCACAACATCTCTGTGAGGTAGCATTATCCTTGCATAAGAGAGAAAACAAAAAAACTAAACCAGCTCACTAAGGCTCAGAGAGGTTAAGCAACTTGCCCAAGGTCACATAGACAACGAATGTGGAAGCCATAACTCAAATTTAAGTGTATGAAACTCCACATCTCAATCCCACACTACACTCCTCTGCTCCGAAGGGGGTATTATTATTTTGAGATGGAGTCTGGCTCTGTCGTCCAGGCTGGAGTGCAGTGGCACAATCCCAGCTCACTGCAACCTCAGCCTCCCAGGTTCAAGCTATTCTCCTGCCTAAGCTTCCCAAGTAGCTGGGATTACAGGCATGTGCCGCCACATCCGGCTAATTTTTGTATTTTTAGTAGAGACGGGGTTTCACCATGTTGGCCAGGCTGGTCTCAAACTCCTGACCTCAGGTGATCCGTCGTCCTTGGCCTCCCGAAGTGCTGGGATTACAAGCGTGAGCCACTGTGCCTGGCACCAAAGTGGGTTTTAGAAGGTTCCTGGCATGTGGCTTTCATGAAATCTGGAATGGTACTCGCTCCCATGGCTGCAGGGGAGAGGGAGCTGTGGAGTGAAGCTTGCCCGCTGCTGTCTGCAGAGCTGGGATAAGCCACAGGGAACTTGGTGAGGTTTTCAGGTCACCCCTCCTGAGCTCCTCCTGACCACCCTGATGAAGGCTGAGCAGAGCAAAGTACACGCATTATCTAGGGGTACTTTGAGGCCAGAGAGGAGCTCAGTCCTGCCAGTGGCAAAGCTGTGGACTGCTGGGGAAAAGCACAGCCCAGCGTGGGGATCCTGGCTCCGCCCTTCTACAACTCCAGATCAGCTGCCCAGAGCCTCAGGTGCGCCTCTTTTGCTGGGCTATGGGGCGAGTGCAGGCAGAGGGCATCGTGGAAGCGCCTGGCTCCTCTTGAGCACTTGAGCATGTGTGTGAAGAAAATAGAAGACAAACTTCTTAATCACCATGCTGTTTCCCTGCTATCTTGGTTAGGGGACAGGGGCATTGCAGTTGCTACATTACCATGACCTGCACTATCTGATGCTACTGTAGATTGTTGTGACCAAATTTAAAAAAGAAAAGCAGCCAAGTTGAGGCTGTGGTTCTAGACCCCCAGCAGAATTGAGGGCGTGGACATAGGGAAGTGGAGCATGGGAGGCTGGGTTGTGGGTCCGGGGCCTGACAGCCTTACCCATACTCCTTGGCTCCGTACGGAGCCAAGTGGGCCCATCCTTGGGGACAATAATTTCACCTGGGGAAAGCCAGTCCCTAAAGCTAGGGCTTAAAAGGTGGACTTGTCCCAAGCCAGGAACTAGAGGTGGGCAGGTAGGACGGGATCAGCAGCTAGGCTGCCCTGGGCTGAACACCTGGGTGGAGTGGGGCAGGTCAGAGGCTCAGGGCCTGAGGCTTAGATGGGGCTGGGAGCCAGGAATCACTTTGAAGGACACTTGTTATTTAAATTGCTCCTTCATTTCTCATCACCCATCTTAGGCTCATCTCACCACTTTGCACCACCAATTTGATCAGAGCAACGTCTTCGTGACCCTAGCAAGGGTCCAGTTCTTACCTAATTAGGGGGAACAGGTGAATTAGCACTAATGAGGCCCAGAGAGGTATCAGTATGTGTCCAGGTCACACAGCAAAATTGGGACTTGAATTCAGTAGAAGAAACTCCTCCTCATAACCCTCTACTCCACACCCCCCCTACTCCAGTTCTCAGGCAATTCCCCTTAAAACGTGTGCAATTGCATCTTTCCAGATAGACCTCATCTGGGAGGGGCCCCTGAGGGTCTGGCCTCCCCTCTCCGCACCTGTGGCTGGGCCCCTCCTGAAATCATTATCTGGCTCTTTCCAATGTTTCATCTGTTTTCTATTTCACATCACCCCTGCTACCTCCTTCTCACATTTGAGCTTGGGATCATGAAAAATAGATGTGCTGACCCTGCCTGTCCTTATGCTTTGCCCAGGTTTGGGACTTAACAGGAAGTGATCTTGTTCAAGTGTTCTTCCAGTCACTTGATTCCTTGGTCCCTTAGCCCTGCCTGTCCAGCTGGCCTTATCAAAGGACACTAAGGAAAGAAAACAACAGTTACCTGAGGAATGTGAGCCTTTTCAAATTATTAGGCACAGCGCCGGTCACAGTGGCTCACGCAGCAGGTGGATCACTTGATGTCAGGTGTTCGAGACCAGCCTGACCAATATGGTGAAACCCCGTCTCTACTAAAAATACAAAAATTAGCTGGGCGTGGTGGTGTGCGCCTGTAGTCCCGGCTTCTCAAGAGGCTGAGACAGTAGAATTGCTTGAACCTGGGAGGCAGAGATTGCAGTGAGCTGAGATCGCGCCACTGCACTCCAGCCTGGGTGACAGAGCGAGACTCAGTCTCAAAAAAACCAAATTATTAGGCCCAGAGAGGCACTAAAATGAGACAGCAACCATGCCCTACTTCCCCTGTTCATCTGTTGAAACTGCTTGCTGTTGCCCCAAGTAACTATGAATTAACCTAAAAATGCCTCACTGGACGCTACGTCCCACACCCTGTAGCTTAATGTATAGCCAGTCGCTAATCAAGTTATTTCTGTAAACCAGTGAGAATTCCTGACAACTTTGTATCAGTCCACTCCCCTGTTCTCTTATTTTTTTGCCTTTAAAAACCTCCCTGTAAGGTGAACTGGAGCTCATAACCAAGCTTCCTTGGGTCTGAGTCTTCCAGGCAGCTGTCCTCACTTTGGCTCAAGTAAACTTTTTGAAATCACATTTTGTGCTTTAGCTTCTTCCTTTTACGTTGACCTTGCTTCTGAGTCCAGCTCTCACCTTTTCAAAGTGGGCTTCTGTACATTGTGTATTCCTGGGCAGGCAGGAATTTGGCCGCCGGGGCTGAGAGACGCTAACCTACTTGCCCAAGGCCACACAGGAATTGTCAATGGTTATGAAGGGGCAGGAGTCTGGGGCCCCCTTCCTTTCTTGCTGGTCCACCAATATACACCCCGAGCCTGCATTTTCTAACACAAGGGGCTGCAAGGCCCGAGTGCTTTTCTTTTTGTCACATGGTGGAAATAGAATCTAGGAGTAAGGGAAGAGGCAGGAGGAAGCAGAGGCTGCCATGGCTAGTACTCAGCTTTAAACACATCATATCCTTCCTTGGGGACCTTCAATGGCTCCCTGTTAACCATGAAAAAAAGCCTAGCACCTCAGTTTGTAAGGAAGGTCCTTGGGGAAACTGGCTGAAGCCACCTTCCCACCTGCCTCTCACTCCTCGCCCGTCTCCAGCAGTCGCATGGGGTGCTTTACCTTCCTCGGACCCCTGCCAGAGTTGCACTGCCTCTTCCGGGCTTTTGGAAGACTTTTTCCTCCCAATCTAGATCAATGGTTCTCCAGCCAACTAAGGGTTCTGCACAGAGAACCCCTTGATTCTGCTTCTATTGCCTTGAGCTGGAGCCTGGGCATCAGCATCTTGATCTGTGACACTTGGTAGCTGATAAACAGATAAATGATGAAAACAGACCCAGCTCTCACAGGCTCACAGTCTGCCTTAGATTGAGCCTCCCGGGGGTAGTAGAGAATTTTAAAAGCTTGATTTTGCATCTCATTTAAATATTATCCCATATCAAAATATCTCATAGGCCACGTACATATGTATACCTGCTATGTACCCATGAACATGTTTTTTAAAAGTCAAAAAAAATATATATCCCTCTGTCCCTGTGAAAGCTGGTGTGGGTGTTTTCCAGAGCTGGGGAGACCCCTTGCCCCACACCAGGTCTGGGGCTGGAAAGAACCCCAGGGGACCACAGGAGAGCCTCTCCAGGGCTCTCACCAGTGCACTCCCCACCCTGCATGGATCCTGATCACTGCTTCCCTGTCACACCCCCACCAGGCTGCAAACTCTTCCAGAGCAAAGGGCTCCATCTTTTACCTCTACCTCTTAGCACCAAGCACAGTGCTTGACACTCAAATAGCACTCAATAATAAATGTTGCCTGAACTCATCAAAAATATGGTCCAGTCTCAGCACTCTGTCTGAGGCAAGACAAGATTCAAGGAAGGCAAGTAACTGACAGTGTCCCCAAAGGTGTTGGTGGCAGACCTGGGCCTAGACCCCAGCTCCTGGATTTCCAGGATGTGCTCCACACTCCCACAACTTCTTCTGCCTTCCTTCTCCCACCTGCCTGGACCCTAATCCAGGAATCAAACAACCAACACTGCCTTCCCATTCCCAAGAGACAGCAGGACTCCCTGGGGTTTGCTGAGGTCCTAGGGGACCCCAAAGCCTTCAGAATCAAGGAGGGCCACTCTCCTTAGCCAATCCCAAGGAATCAACCCTAAAGTACTAAAGCTATTCCCATGAGCCCAGCTCCACCTGTGCCTTCATTAAACGGGCGGCACTGGCCCTTTCCATCTCCAAAGGCTCCAGAACAGTGGTTCTCAATGTGTGGGCTGCAAACTAGCAATAGTGGAACCACCTGGGAGCATGTTTGAACTGAAAATTCTCCAGGTCTAGCCCATACTTACTGATTCAGAAACTCTGGGGATGAGGCCCAGCAATCTTGTTTTAACAAGCCCTCCAGGGTATTCTGATGCACGCCAAAGGTTTGAAACACCTGATCTAGAAGGAGGCGCAGGATCTGGGCCCTATAAAAACCTTCATGCAGCAAGCACCCTGGCTGGGCAGATGGATGCGGGGGCTGCTTGCCTGAGATACATCCTCAGCTGTCTAAATTCTAGGCCCAAGCGGGTCTCCGATGAAGGGGTGATGTGGTCTGTGCCTGGGTGAAACCAGTTAAGTTCTTAGGCTGAAGCCCACTGGCAGGAACGAACTCACTTGGGAGGATGGCCATACCTGCTGCATCTGGAGGTGACCCCTGTCTCCAGGAGAACTGTGAGGTTCTACTATCACACATACTGCTGGCCGATGGGGATGAAGGTCTGACTGAGGGCTCTGTTCACCAGGCCTGGTGCTCTGGCAGGAGGGGCTGGGCCTCGGGCTGCTTCTCCAGGTGACACCCTCACTCTGGATGGGGTGAGGTCCGCTGGCCTGGTGACTGCGATGCTCTTGACTTGGGCCTGGGATAAGGACTGTGTGGAAGCTCTGAGGACCAGCCTGCCCTCAGCATGGGGTTATCTAGGAGCTAGGGCTTGGGGGAGGTGGCTACTTGCTGGTCCCCCACAGGTCCTGAGGGCTTGTGGGTCCTCCAGCCTCCCCTAGAGGAGGAAATTGAAGCACCTCTGCTTGGGGAAGATGGGGTGGATGTGGTGCTCAACCAGGTAGCCACTGGGGAGAAAGGATTGGGGTTGAGACATTTCTAGAGTGCAGCTTTGCACCCCCATTACTTGATGAAGTGTGAAATGGGAGGGAACGGGGAGCTGGTGCTTGGGTAGCCTCTGGTCTGGGCTGGAAAGAAACCTGATGTTGGCTGTGGAGTATGTGACAAAAACGGAACCCCAGAGGCGAGCACGGCTGTCTTTGTTCAATCTTGGGCTCTGGGTCCTGGGCCTGTCTGGGTTCCTGGGCTGGGTGGATTTTGGATGGTTTGGAGGTTGGCTAGGAAAAGAGGCAAGGTCTTGGCCTTGCTCATAGCAATGAGGCCCCTATGCCCTGCCTCCAGCGCCTGGGAGGGCTGCACCTGGCTGCTGCCCCCACAGCAGGGCTGGGTTCTGGAAAGGAGACCAGAGTCTTTAAGCAGCAACTTGGCTGGCTGGGAAGCCAGTGGCCAGATGCTATGACATCCTTTGGCAGCCTCTGCAGCACCTGACCCCTTGGGATCAGAGTCTGGCTTGGGCTGGTGGCTCAGGAAGGAGCTAGCAGGCAAAAGCTCCAAGTGCCTGTGTGGACAACACGAGCTTGGTGCGTTCCTAACCTCTCACTTTGGCTTGAACTTGTCCTACTTGGGGATGTTGTCTACTGTCCCATGGTGCCTATGGGGAGAGGCCAGAGCCCAGTCCTTCAAGGCCTCCCTGAGTGCAGGAAGTCACAGGGGGATGAGCCCTCGGGGAGAACACCTAGGTGCTGGGGACAGGTAAATCATCCTTCGTCACCCCATACAGTGACTTCCTGGGGCAGGGCCTCCTAAGACAAGGATGACTAGGATGGGGTCCTACTCAGCTCAAGGCCTCTAGTCTAGCAGGGATGGAGGGAAAGAGGACAGAACAGACACTGGCCCAGCACTGAGGGGGAAAGAAGGCATACTGAGCTGTGGGGAGGTGGGTAGTAGAAGAAGCGTGGGCTGCAGGTGGGAAGCAATGAGGATATTAATGTCTCCCTTGCATTGGATAGAAGCTGGGCTGTGATGAACACTGGACCCAGGGCTGAGGAGGCTGGTGGCTGTCTAGGGAGGGAGGAGGGGTGGGCCAGGTATGGAGAATGAGGGGCTGGAGTGGGGCTGGCACCAATTAAGTGGCAGCAGCTGGTTAAATGGCTGTGGAGCAGCCTTTACGCAGGCTGCCCTGGCTCCCCACCCACATCCAACAGCTGAGCTTTGTGGGCCAGACAGCTCTGGCCAAACTACTGTCCCCCCACTGCTGCAGCTGTTATGGGGGGGGGCTGGGGTGCTCCTGTCCTCTCCCAGGACACCTCCTCCATGAGAATCCTGTCCCCGTGATGGGTCATGTCTCTACTGTGCCCTGGGATCCTGTTCTTGTCTCTGCTGCTCCCTTGGGAGGCAGTGTCCCCAGGCAGGGGCACCTCTGTGTACCCCAAGAGCAGCCCCTCCTGGCCCTGGCCTCTGAAAGGCTACTTTCTCCAAAAAGCCTCAGCCCTCTACCCAGGACCACTGATCTCAATGATCTTTTTGTTCCTTTATCTGTTATCTGCCTTTCTTCAACTTCTTTCTCTTCACAGAAAAAGTGTAAGAATGTTGGAGCCAACTCACCTAGGGAATGGGGTTTCCTTCTCTCCGCTCTGTGGGTCTTTCCACTCCACCTTCAGTCTCCCTAAGCCTTGGGATGTCCCCATCGGATGTCTCTTTTGAGACCCCTCTCCTTTGGATGCCCATCCTCTGTGCCTCAGCTGTCCCCCTCACATGATCTCTGCCCTCTCCTGGGAGATTTCCTTGATCCCGACCTCAGTGAGCTACCCTGTTCCTTGGTTAGATCGGTCCTGCTCTCACAGCAGCTGGATCCTAGCTACTCATGCCTAATCTAGTGTTGCCAATATCCTTAATACCCTTGGCCTGTTTTAATATTTGTGCCTCTGAAATCTGATGAGGTAAATAATGGGAATTAGTTACACTCCTGGTGTCTGGCTTGTACTCCCTTTTCCTGGGGGTGTTGGCCGTTGTCTAGCGATGCCTGTGGGGGAGGACTAGACCTCAGTCCTTGAAGGACTCCTGACCACAGTGAGGATGAGTGGGATGGGCATGTGGTGGGGGAAAATGAGCCATAGTGTAGAGCACCTGGGAGTGCCAGCAAGCTAGCTAATACTGCTCTCCACCCCACAAAATGACTCCGCCTCTGCTTTGCCTACTGGGCAGAAACAGTGATAGGAAGCATCAGCCTGTGACTCTCCAGCCCCGGGGAGAGAGTGGCAAAGGTGGGAGGTTTCCTTGCCTGGGGACTGGAAAGCAACTCCCCATCTGTGACTTCTTAGCTCAGGGTTTATTTTTTTTCCTCTTGTGAACTTGCATAGAGAATGAAGCTCAGGACTCTGCCTGGTCCTGATTTTAGTCCTGAAGACACCTGGCCCAGAGGTGGGTTCCTGCAGGTATCAGACAGGCCCTGTCCCCAGTATAATGGGAGAGGCGAGAGCAGAACTCAAATACCTTGGCCCCTAATTAATCTTCCACAGCTGTGCCAGGCTGCTTTCTGCCCCAGGACAGAGCCAGTCCCCTAGTGCCAGGTCAAAGCTGCCCCTATGCTGGAGACTTCTAGTCTTTCTCCTCTGGTTTATTGTCTTTCTTTCTCTCAGCTTGATCCTGGTGGAAGGAGTTAGCAACTTGGGTCAACCTCCTTAGAGCTAGGAATGGATCCGATCTCCTTGTTTCCCAAAGCTTTAAAGTACTCATAGGTTACAACTTTGGACTGATTTCATTTTTTGGTAGTCATAGTGAATAGAAACAAACTGAGTATGCAAAATGGACCCAAGAAGGCCATGATGAAACTCCTGAATCCATGCTGCTCTCAAAACTGTTCTTTCAGGCTATATGTTCTCCAAAGCCCTTGCCTTCCCTGCCTCGTTGCCAAGGCCATCTATCTTGGTCGTCCTCCAGTCTTTCCTTGCTTGGTTTACTTTCTCTTCTAATATCTTCCTAAGTCACCCTCTCTGGAAGAGCTGTGAGTTCATCCAGATCCACTCCTGGGATCATCTGTCAGATATAAAGACTCACTGACAGGTGTTGGGCCAATGTACAGACCAGAAAGGGCTATACTGCAGAAACTCACCTGTGCCACCAGGCCCAGCTCTCTTAGGAAAGATGTCAAGTCATTTGCAAGATCCAGAGTACTTAAAAGTGGCCTTTCCTGTTGCAAGCCTCCTGGAGTCTCCTGTCAGACCTGTTGACCTGTCACAGCAGCTCCCATTCCTGGGATGGGAAGTGATTCTAGTAACAGCTACTGAATATGCAGCTTGTCAGCCTTAACTAGGGACTGCTGTGCTCAAGCAAGGCTTCTTTCTGCCTTGGTTTTGTACAGACCTTTCCTCTGAATCTCAACTCATTTCTTCTGACTTTCACCTTTCCTGTGTACTTGATACCTGCCGGCTGACAGGCAATTCTATCTGGAATGACCTGCCTTTTCACTAAAGAATTTCCCTCAGTATCAAGTATGACTCTGCTGGTAACATCCTAAGCTTTTGTCTGTGTCTCTCTCACATCAACTTCTAAAGGGGATTTTTTTTTTTTTCATTTATTGGTCAGATATAGAGCTCTGGGTTCCCTCCCTCGGCACTGTTTAGATGGTTACTGTCTTCTGGCTGCTTGTGGGTTTGAGAGATCAGCCATGATCCATAGTGTGTCCTCCTGGCTGTTCCTGGGATTTTTATCTCAGTGGTTATCCAAGCTGACATGGCCTATCTTTTATTAACCTACTTGGTTTGAGGTTTGAACTTCTTGGGTCTCTGGGTTTGTGTCTTAGTTGGAAAACTCTTGGTCACTCCCTTCAAACTTTTGTCCTACCCTTTCTTCCTTTTGAGTCGGACTTTACTAATTAGGCTATCTGCTATGATCCTTCTGGTGTAGAGCAGTAGCTTATGGGAAGTTACTGCAGGCATGAAGAAGGCAGCCTCTGACCCTGGTTCTTGCTGAGCCTGTCTCCTTGAGGATGAAAGTTGGCTAGCCTCTCCCTGAGCCATGCTTCGGCTGTGATACTAGGGCGAGCTTGGGGCTGCTGCGAAGCTCAGCTTTGCGCTCAGAGCTGCTCTGGCACCTGGATGGGACTGTTGGCCCGGGAGGTGCCCCCCACTGGGAAGGCATGGAGGGAAATACGAGGTCTAGGCCCGGATCCAGTGCCTCTGGAGACCATGGGAAATGGCTCAATTTTCTGCTTGTCTTGGTTTTTCTAGAGAACAGGTAGGGTAGAACAGAAGTCCTGTATGCCTGGTGGGACCCAGCCTTTCAAGGAAGGGGGAAAAAAGTTTAGCACGGGCTCAACTAGACCTCATAGGCTTCTTCCTGGGCATTTTTAAGGAAGGGGTCAGACTATGGCATCTGTGACTGAGATCAGACGTCTCTGGATCAATTCGGGGTCTATCTCTACTCATGAATGTCCCTGGTCCCTATATAGGGGTATCTATACCAGGCATAGAAGATGGTCCTACCCCAAGGTCACCTAGCTCAGGTTTTGTCAAGGACTAGCCCTCCTCATACCATTGACATACTGTTTCTTGCTCTTAATACCTGGAGGAAGACTTTCCTATCTAAAAACAGTGGGCTTTTTCAATCTCCAAAGGCACTGATACTTCCTAATTCTTACCTTGTTTATCTTGAATCTTCCACCTTAAGAATTCCTAGCTTTTAAAGTCAGATCATAGGTGATCTGAGATGCTGCCTTACTGACAAGAAGGGCAGATTCCTGTTGCAAACTACAAGGGTCTACTAGGGAAGGGGACCAGGTTAAAGTCTCTCAGCTAAGACTTATGGCACCATTCTTGATGACTCCTGGCCATCTAGCCATCCCTTGCTTTGAGAGGGGCTCTGGGAAATAGTGTGAGGTATCTCTGGGCCTGTCTCAGGCCAAGCTTCACAGTGGCCCCAAGGTGGCCCTAGTATCACAGCTGGAGCATGGCTTAGAGAGAGGCTGCCCATCATTCAGCCTGTCAAGGAGACAGGCTCAGCAAGAACCAGGGCAGGGCTTGAGGGCGTCCTGGTAGAGTAACAGGTATACTTAGGGGTAACTTTAATGGCCTTGGAAGGCACTTAAGCCTTCCTGATAGCATCTCAGGGGAGGATGCCTCACTGGGCTGAGAAGGCTTAGGTGGCAGTTCTGAACTTGCCTCAGAGTAGGAGGCCTCACAAAGGCCTCTGTTCTTCCTTCTGAAGGAAAGGCTGGCAGAAAATAGCCCAGCCCTGGCCAAAGTGGGAGACCAGGGCTTGGCAGGGAAACCAAGCTGGCTCCCAGGTATGGCAGGAGGGACAGTGATGTGTGGAAAATGAGAAGGCTCTAGAATCCTGCCTCTGGGCAGTGGACAGGACTTGGCAATGCCTTGGATGAAGAAGAACCTAATATGCAGGTGGTCCAGGAATGCTAAGTCCATGGTGGGGGGAAAGACTAACCCTGAACACCTGGCTAGAATTTGGGAAGCTAAGCCTGCCTGTCAGAAACCCTGGTCAGATTAATTTCTCTGTGCCCTTTACTTTGGGAATCTTCTACTGCAGTAATTTCAAGCTCACTAATTCTTCCCTTGGAGGTGTCCAGTCTACTGATCCCATCAAAAGCATTTTTCAGTCTAAGAATCTGACTTCTAGCATTTCTTCAGTCTTTTCTTACAGCTTCCATCTGTTTATATTGTCCATCTGCCCTTGTATGTTGCCTATTTTAAATTCCTTATCTGATAATTTCAAGATCTGTCCTGAGTCTTATAATGCTTTTCTCATGTCTCTTAGCATGTGCTGTAGCATTCAATGAGCTGGGTTAAATATGTTAGCTGTAGGCGCAAGAGACTAGCTTCCTCTGTCCTGTCTGAATCTTCCTAGGAACCCCTTAAGTAGGATCTGTATCTTGGGGCTCACTTGTAATCCACTGGTACACTAGAGCCCTGTTGAGGTGGTTGGGTGTAGGGGAGGAAAGACAGTCTTCTAAACCTCTGCCCACCCCGTCTTTCCCTTGTGAAACAGGAAGGCTGGAGGGGGTTGAAGCTAACTATCCTTCTCCCAGGGCAGAAGGCTCCAGTAATACGGCTTCCTCAGAAAATGGCTTCATAATGGAGAATGGTCTGAGCACACTTTAAAATGTTTACTACCCATCCTGGCCCACAACCCCGAAGGTCTGAAATAGGGTTTTCCTCTAACCCTCACCATAAGAACCTGATAGGGATCCTGGAGGTAGAACCCACAAATTTATAAGCCTTCTACCATTATGGTCCCTGGAGTTCCTCACTCAAGCTGGTTCAGAAACCCCACCTCCAGCAACCTCTCAGTTACCATTCAAGTGTCTTTTGTAAGCTACTGGCTTCAGCAGCTTCTGCAGAAGTTAATCTTGGTTGAAAGTCCACATATTTGCCTGTCTCAATTTCTGGGTGACAGCATGTCCTATGACCACACTCTTAAACTGCTTGTTCAGTGTTGTTGGGAAGGGAGTGACCTCAAAGCTCTCAGCACATTGGGGCTAGTTTCCATCTAAGCCTTTCTCTGTTCAGCTGGTCACAGAACATCCCTGCAGTGTTTCCCACCATGAACCACTTAGGCCTCATATAGCAGAAGGACTGTCAGCTGTCTAGGCTGTGACTTTGGGCCTTTTGGGAGTGGGGGGCCTTCCTTTGAAGTCTGAGACAAATCCATAGCTTAGTCACCTGTAGGCCTGTTGCAGAAGCTAGTGCAGCAAGAGGTGTTCTTGCCTCTCACCTAACCCGTGGCGTAAGACAGGCCCAGTCTTGGGTGTAGCATGCTGACAATACTGGGGCCATGATAGTGCTCACTTCGTTCACTCATGAAGTAGAGGTTCCATGCCAGGAAACCCAAGCTAAGATGATCACATACTGTCGCTGTCCGTGTCAAACATCCCGAGCCCTTTGGATAGGGTTCTTCTACCTATGATCTTAAATCTGGGACTGGAACCTCCCAGGTCAGTGAAGGGAAGAATGGTTTCTAGATTGGATGGAGTTGGCCGCCTCAGCTTAGTGTCTTCAGAGGATCTGGTGTTCCCTGCTGATCCCACCTCTTCCTGTGCTCTGGGTGAGGCACCAAGCAACATGACATCAAACCAACTTCAAGTACTTGGTGACTTGTTTGACAGCAGGTGAATTTATAAATGGGTATGCGGCCATCTCTTGCTCATGCCATACGTGGATTCACTTTGAGATTCTGGATTCTAGGGTCCAACTGGTATGGTCTAGATGAATCTATTTCATTAAAAGTAAATTTTTAAATTTTTATTCTTTTATTATTATTATTAAATTCTTGACTCCTGTAGGAATGTCAGGAATGTATGGCCATCATGAGAACCTTAAATACCAGACAACCAATTTTAGAGACTGTGGTCCTAGAAAGCTGGGCCTGGGTCTGTAAAGCTTGGGCTCTGAGCCTCAGTGGGTTTTCCTCCAGGTTCAATGAAAAGGGCTGGTCAGGTTTGGTCACAGGCTACCCTAGCAACAAGACTGCTGAGATCTCTTCCCTAATACCTTGGAGCAGTCAGGGATTGTTGCCCCATTCTATTGTTCCTAGGGGATACTAGAAGCTCATGGGTTGTGGGGTGGTGGGGAGCGATAAAATCTCTGCTGGGAAGAGTTCTCTGGACTAAAGGTGAAACTTTCCCTGCTCTTACAAGGCTGAGGTGGCATGGCTGGGCTCCAATCTACCTGCTGTGGGTTGAGTTCCCTAGCAAGCAGACTCAGATGGAGATCAACATGAAGATTTATTAGGACATGACATGTTCTTGGGACTGATGCCTATTGAAGAAAAGTGATGCAGGACTGGGCAGGGAAGCTGACTTGGGATGTGGTCTCAACTGAAGCCTCAGCCACCTCGCTGGGGTGCTCTGAAAGTAGAGCACCCATCTTCAGAGCTGTTCCAACTTGGGGCAAAAGGATTAGGCCTTTCTAATGTCATGTGGATCCTTCTATAATTATGGGTGTGGTGGCTCTCCTCTAAGACAATTCCCAAGGGCGATTGATACTAGAACTTTATACTGGTGGCTGGGGTAAGCCCTACTCCTGAGGAAGGATCTAGAAGCCTATCTGTTCAATATGCTTCCTGGCCTGTACCCTGCAGTAGTAGAATGTGAAAACCTCGAATCTGTCTGGGACATAGCAAAATGACTGACTGTAACAGGGCCCTTCTGATACTGCCTTTCCTTTTTCCCAACATCTTCCATCCCCATTCACCTTGTTCCCTCGAGCATTGTGTTCTGCCATGCTTATACTGGGGAGTGGTTGGTTGTTAGTGTGCTCATCTTTGTAAATGGCACATACCTATCACTTCCAGTTAAGCACTTCTGAGACTTAGCCACATTGTTGCTATATAAGTCTAGGCAACCACTTACGGCACAGCGTGCCATTTGGTGCAGATACATGTGCTTGTCTGGCTATGGTGTGAAGAGCTGACATCCTTTCTCCTATGGGCCAGGCACAGGTCTCACACCTATAATCCCAGCACTTTGGGTGGCCGAGGTGGGAGAACTGCTTGAGTCCAAGAGCTCAAGACCTGGGCAAAAGGATAAACCCTGTCTCTACCAAAAAATACAAAAATTGGCCAGGTGTGGTGGCATGCGTCTGTAGTCCCAGCTACTTGGAGGGCTGGAGTGGATCACCTGAGCCCAAGGAGGTCGAGGCAGCAGTGATCTATGTTCGTGCCATAGCACTTCAGCTTGGACGACAAGAAAGCCTGTCTCAAAGTTTCTTATGTACTTATCAGGCAGAGGTATCTACCTCTCCATGGGATCACTGGGGCACAGGCATACTCAAGATCACTAAGCACAACTCCACACTGAAGGTGTTCGTATTTCTTCACATCTCCACTAGAACCTAGACTTCCTAACTTGATAGGTTAAATCATGACCACAAACCGGTAGTTCTGATTGGTAGGACAACATATTTCACTTGTAAGTCACTTGTTTCTCTTTTCTGAGCTACCTGCTAATATACTTAATATTACTGGCATTTTAATCTCACTTTGTAGGTATTCCCTACATCTTCTAGATACCGCCTGCCTTCTGTGTTATGTGACATATCTTCCAATCAAATTCTGATATGACCAGAAGGGAACAGACATAAACCCTTGTTCTATCTTTTTATTCCCTTGTCTCATGACTTCAGTGTTGAAGGATTTCTTAACCTCAGGGTCAAACTAATAGCCTGAGCTTCCCCATATGGAAACTTCAAACACATACAAAAGTAGAACATTCTAGCTTCTGAAATCCTAACTCTTAGCAGCAAAAGCTAGCTTACAAGCGTCTATGTGAATATCATGTGGTTTTTATTCCCTATGGGGGAAAATGTCAGATTCTGTTCAAACCAGAGCCTTTTGAACAGAATCTGTAGCACTCTTTTCCATCAGGGAGAACCAGAATGTCTCTAACCCATAAATCTGGGTTTAGAAGCCACACCCAAAGGAAAACAAGGGTGAGAGAAAAGACCCTCTGTAAATACTGGGAAACCCAGAGCTATTGTCTTGAAGTCCTTGGGATTAACAGTCTGACAGCTCTTCTGTAATTCCCATCTTGTTCCTGTGCTATAGCCCTCACCAGACAAGCCCATGACTGGGCCAGTGGCAGGACTCCATAGCTCAATGGCTAGCAATTGGCTACAAAGGCAATTGAAGGTATTGGAACTTGCATCCTTTTCAAAGCACCTGTAGGCTTCTATGACTTGGATCTAAGGACAAAGCAGAGACTGGCTACCAGCCTTTCGAGCTCTGACTCCTCCATTTGAGAAGTCCAGCCTAGGTTGACAATGTGGGCTCCTGAGGGGCCAGGGAGAGGTGTGCTATGGGATCCAAAGGCCTTGGGAGAACAGGGCCTCCAGCATGTTGGGGTGCCATGGCTTGCTTTCATTTAGCTGGGTAGGCTTGAGCTTGAAGCCTTATTTTCTCTCACTTTTCATTTAACTTGACAGTTCTTGAACCACACACTACCTTGAATTGTAAACAGATTCTTGATGCCAGCAACTTCTGGGTGAAATAATCAAGTCAAACTAAACAGGGCTTCCAGCTCTACCTTCACATCAGTGGCGACTGAGGTACCTTCTCAGCTTCAGTTCAGCTGGTGAGAGGGCTGCCTTTCCTGCTTGGCCAGTCAGGAGTTTCTGTAGGCATGCTATTTGCCTGAACTATGGTTCCAGCTTGCCCTGGAACTTATAGGTATTAGGATGGAAAGGTCCTCTATTAGCTTCTGACTATAACATCCCAAATGCTCCAGCTGAACGCTGGCCTTCTCATCTTCTTGCTTACTGTGAGACCTGTATCCAGTATCTTACAGATGTTTCCAGAGTTTGCCCATCTCTAAGTATGATCCATTTCAAATAGGTCACAGAAACATGGACTTAGTTTATCTAAAATGTCTTTGGGCTATGTTTTTCTTTGAGCTTTAGGAACTTATTTAGGCATCTTAGGCCTGTGTAAGAGTTAGATTTCTGAGATAACATGATATAGGACTTGGATACACTCCATCTGTAGAAAAGAACACACAGATCTGACTCTTCAAAAAGCTTACTGTTGAAGATTAGACTGTCCAAAGGTCTAAAAAATCGGGTCTCCTATAGTAAAAACAGGCTTACATCCTGTCTTATTCTTTAACCAATTTCTATGAATGCAGTAGGCTATAAACCTCTTTAGTCTACAGAGTGACCAGAAAGGTAAAGAGCTCAATCTTCAGACCACCCCTGCCATAAGTATCAATACAAAATATCAAGCCCCATGAAAGTTTAGTTTTCTTCTAGGTGTACCTAGTGATTGAAAGTGAATACACTAAACTGTCCTATATCTCCCACCACTTGACCTGCTCTGCCAGCTCAAGTGAGCTAATCTTGTAAGTAGCCAGTAGTGGCAAGCCTTTGAAATAAGCATGTAAACTTAAGATACAGTTCCAGCAAGCAAGGCTGCAGGGGCTGTAATGTGGTACCTCCCCTGCCTGTCTGCTTGTTCACATGCAGTAATCCATAACCTGTTTAATGACTGAATCCTTCCTTCACTTTGGAAGTGCTTGAGGAACAGCTTAGAGAAGTCACAAGAGACCGCTTGAAAAGCAAATGAAGGCCACTGAATCAGGTAAGTGTGATGTCTGGGCATGCAACTCCTCCCAGCCTAAATTAGCTTTTGTCCAGCTTTTGTTTCTTACCAGTTAAACTCAAAGGCAGACTATCTAGATTTGCATTTGAAGATATGACCCTACACAACATCCTGCCTGCCTGAGGTTGAGTGAGATCTTATGCTACTTTCATTTAGAGAAACAGAAAATTAGATAATATAAATTTAAAGAAATACACTGCTATAATAGAACAGGCTGGGAGTTTTATAGGTCTTTCCCTGCCTCTTAAAATAGAGGTCAGCAAGCCTTGACTACAAAGAGCCAGATAGTTACTATCTTAGGTCCTGTGAACAAGAGACAAAATTGCAGATATTATGGAGGTACTTATGGGAACTTCAAGACTTCTATTGATCAATTCTAAGACATAACTGAATACAACTTGCCTTATAGGTCTAATAAGGAAAAACAGCTAGTTGAGATAAGTACTTGAGTTCAGTTAGTGTTCCTCATAATATCAATTGCAAATGTTCATCTGTTGGCAGTTTATTCTTCATTGTGTCCAAAGACCTAAAAATGAGGTCTCATCTGTAGTCAAATGCTCATCTACAAGACTTCATGTATTTTTGTAAGTCTCTTCAGGCAGAAAGGTGCTACCAAACCGTAACTTATTAGTAGACCAGTATTATAAGATCATATGCTATCCTCTTTAATGTTAGCAATAAAATCATTTAGCTAATCTTGTCCCTTAGGAGGAGGGTTCAGGATAACAGATAAGAAGGCAGTAAGGACAGGGATAGAACAGAAACAAGGGGTACCTGTACTGTGAAGGATCCAAAAGGACTGACATAATCTGAGCACACTGAATAGCCCTCAAATAAGACAGTGAGTGTTGGCAAAGATATAGGGTAACTGACACCCTTATTTTACTGGGAGGATGTAAAATGGTACAGTTGCTGTTAAACAGGCTGAAGTTCTCTAAACAGAACTGTTATAATTAGAAAGCATCTGGGTATCTCTGACCATCAGGGTAAAGTCTTTAGATAGCTCTTCTACCCCAAAGAGTAGCAAAACCATAACCACTCTGGGCCATAGCAGCCAACTATTGGACTGCTAGGATCTAAAAGACCAGTCTAAATATAATAGGACACTCTGGTCTTTGACCTAGTCTTGCTGGTAAGTTTTAAGGATATTTGGGAAGTCTCAGAAACCCCTACTTCCAATCTTCCAGGCTGGTCCAGTCACTGACTTTGAGAGTTCAAAAGCCAATCTAACTTTTATCTCAGGTATAAAGATGCTAGGAGTGCCTATGTTGGGAGTAGTGGTGGCAGCCGTATAAACTAGAATCTTACAAGAAGCACAAGTAAAGCTAAAATGCAGATAGGAACAATGTCAGACCATATAGTAAGTATGGTAAATCACCTTCCTTGTTGACCATGCCACCTTCCCCTACTGATGGAAGACTTATTTTCCAGATTTATTTTCCTACATTCTTATAGCTAAGATTAGATGCAATTAGATTCTGCCAACTAGATGTGCTTGAAGCTACCATCTGATGGCAAGCCAGTAATGGGGATGGTCTCTTGTTTGCAGAGGTGTTCTACTATTCAACACTAGCTTTGGAGTCGAGGAAGCTGTGGCAATGGCTTCCTGCTTCCCCATATTCTAAGTCATGACAAAGGCATCAGCTCCTCTGGTGGGCAAGTTCTATGGTGCTACTCTGGCAATAATTCTTGGAAGCCAGATAAAATAGCATGCTCTGCTTAAGAGATCTAGGTGTTAGGATCTAGAGCTCCTAAGTCTTAAGGCCATGTTAGAAATACATAGCTATTTAAATAAGTAGATGTCAGACTTCCTGAAGGTTGCTCTAGTTGGGGGGGGGAAAAAAAAAACATTGCAGGGGTGAACACAAGTTAAGAAGCCAGTTAACCAAAAATGGTGATTAACAATGGAGACTAGACTGTACATGAGTTTAAGACTTTGGTAGAAATGACAGGACTTGGTAACCAGGTCATGGAGAAAAGGAACAAATAAGCCTAAGTATCTGGCAGTCACAACTAAGTACACAAATGCATTGTTATGTGAGTTAGAGAACATTAGAAGAATATCAGTTGGGATTCATGGGAAAAATTATCCAGCCTTGGGTAAGCTTGGTCTGCAGTGCTTATGATATAAACATCAAACAGGTAATTAGGAGAATGAACTTGGAGCTCCCAAGAACAAGACCAGTGCCAGGAAAATAGACTTGGAATCCACTGGCTAGGAAACATACAGCTATCAAATAACTTTAATAACTGCCTGTGTGACAATGGGGTACCCTGAAGTGCCCTAACAATTAATGGCTGGGCAGAAACATAGGCAAAGAGGGACTGAGAAGCAAGAGATTGCGGTGATAAAGCAATCAAAGAGGAGCTTCAAGAGTCAATCCTCGAAGGGCTTAGTAAGGCAAACATAGAATAGAAGCATCTGTCCCATTTTCAGGAACCAAATAACTGGTAACTTGGTGTCCTTAGCTGTTAATAGTAAAAGCAAGCTTGACTATGTAAAGTAATGAATATGGAGTACAGACAACTTATTAACACTTTAAGTTCAGGGGAATGTGTGCAGGTTTGTTACATAGGTAAACTTGGGTCATGGGGGTTTATATAGATTTTGTCACCCAGGTATTAAGCCTACTACCCATTACTTATTTTAACCTGATCCTCTCCTTCCTCCCACCCTCTATTAGGCCCCAGTGTGTGGTGTTCCCCTGTGTCATGTGTCCTCATTGAGCTCCCACTTATAAGTGAATATACAGTATCTGGTCTTCTGTTCCTGAGTTTGCTAATGATAATGGCCTCCAGCTCATCCATGTTACTGCAAAGAGCATGATTTTGTTCTTTTGTGGCTGCCTAGTATTCCATGGTGTATATGTACCACACTCTTTATCCAGTCTATCATTGGTCATTTAAGTGGATTTCGTGTCTTTGCTATTGTGAAGAGTGCTGCAGTGAACATACATGCGCATGTGTCTTTGATAGAATGACTTATATGTCTCTGGATCTATACCTGGTAATGGGTTTCCTGGGTTGAATAGTATTTGTCTTTAGACCTTTGAGGAATTGCCACTGTCTTCCACAGTGGCTGAACTAATTCACACTCCCAACAGTGTATAAGCATTCTTTTTCTCCACAATCTTTCCAGCATCTGTTATCTTTTTAACTTTTTAATAGCTGTTCTGACTGGTATGAGATAGCATCTCATTGTGGTTTTGATTTGCATTTCTCTAATGATCAGTGATGTTGAGCTTTTTCATATGCTTTTTGGCCACATGTATGTCTACTTTTGAAAGGTATCTGTTCATGTCCTTTGCCCACTTTTTTTTGTTTGTTTTTTTTGAGATGGAGTCTTGCTCTTGTCACCCAGGCTGGGGTGCAATCATGCGATCTTGGCTCACTGCAACCTCTGCCACCCGAATTCCAGGAATTCTCCTGCCTCAGCCTCCCAAGTAGCTGGGATTACAGGTGCCCACCACCATGCCAGCCTAATTTTTTGTATTTTTAGTAGAGATGGGGTTTCACCATGTTGGCCAGGCTAGTCTTGAACTCCTGACCTCAGGTGATTCACCCACCTCGGCCTCCCAAAGTGCTGGGATTACAGGTGTGAGCCACGGCACCCAGCCCTTTGCCCACTTTTTAATGTGGTTTTTCATGTAAGTATAAGTTCCTTATAGATGCTGGATATTATATCTTTGTCAGATGCATAGTTTGCAAATATCTTCTCCCATTCTATAGGTTGTCTGTTACTCTGACAGTTTTTTTGCTATGCAGAAACTCTTTAGTTTAGTTAGATCCCACTTATCAACTTTTGTTTTTGTTGCAGTTGCTTTTGGCATCTTTATCATGAGACATTTGCCTGTTCCTATGTCTAGAATGGTATTGCCTAGGTTGTCTTCCAGGATTCTTACAGTTCCTGAGTTTTACACTTAAGTCTCTAATCCATCTTGAGTTGATTTTTGTATATGGTACAAGGAAGGGGTCCAGTTTCAATCTTCTACATATGGCTAGCCACCAATTATCCCAGCACCATTTATTGAATAGGGAATCCTTTCCCTGCTGCTTGTTTTTGTCAGGTTAAGGATCAGAAGTTGTGGGTGTGAAGCCTTATTTCTGGGTTCTCTGTTCTGTTCCATTGCTGTATGTGTCTTTTTATACCAGTACCATGCTGTTTTGGTTACTGTAGCCCTGTCGTACAGTTCGAAATTGGGTAGTGTGATGGCACCAGCTTTGTTCTTTTTGCTTAGAATTGCCTTGGCTATTCAGGCTGTCTTGGTTCCATGTGAATTTTAAAATAGTTCTTTCTAGGTATGAAATCTCAATGGTAGTCTAATAGGAATAATACTGAATTTATGAACTGTTTTGGGTGATATGGCCATTTTAATGATATTCTTTCTATCCATGAGCATATAATATTCTTCTACTTGTTTGTCATCTGACTTCTTTGAGCAGTGTTTTATAGCTTTCCTTGTAGAGATCTCTTGCCTCCCTAGTTAGCCGTATTCCTAGGTATTGTATTCTTTTTGTGGCAGTTGTGAATGGGAGTACATTCCTGACTTGGCTATTGACTTGACTGTTGGTATGTAGGAATGCCTGTGACTCTTGTACATCTTTCGTATTTTGAGACTTTCAAATTTATCCACTTGAGCTTTTGGGCTGAGACTATGGTGTTTTCTAGACAGAAGATCATGTCTGCAAATGGGGGTAGCTTGACGTCCCCTCTTCCTACTTGGATGCCCTTTCTTTCCCCTGCCTGATTGTTCTGTCCAGGACTTCTAAAACTATGTTGAATAGGAGTAGTGAGAGAGGGTATCCTTGTCTCTTGCCAGTTTTCAAGGGCAATGCTTCCAGCTTTTGCCCATTCAGTATGATGTTGGCTATGGGTCTGTCATAGATGGCTCTTATTCTGAGGTATGTTCTCTCAATACCTAGTTTGAGTTTTTAACATGAAGGGATGTCAAATTTTATCAAAAGCATCATCTATTGAGATAATATGGTTTGTCTCTAGTTCTGCTTATATAACATTTATTGATTTGTATATTGAACCAACCTTGCATCCCAGGGACAAAGCCTACTTGATCACAATAGACAAGCTTTTGATGTGTTGCCTGGGTAACCCCAGGGTTTCCTTGTTCTTACTCCTTGGCTCCTTGCTAGGCTTGTTGCTGGTCATAGGATCTTTTCTCCTGGATTCTTCTATCCCTTTGTTCCTGTTCCCTCTCTCTAATGGGACTGCTCATTGTTCTTAGATATATAGTATACAGTAGCTGGTTTAGTGGCCACATCCCATGGTACTAGGTCAGGTTATAGGCTGGTGACTGGCCCAAGTGCCATCAGTCAAGGTATTTACCTCATTGGGTCTGTTTCTGGACATGTCTACACTATAGATAAACTGAAGCTTTGGTATCTGGAGTCTGGCAGTAAGATGAGTTTTCCTACTTTCCCTGTGTGGGCTGGTAGTGCTGCTCGTAGATTAACTTGGAACGCTTTCCTGGCATGTGATTCAGTAATGGTCTTCCTCTTAACATCTCTCCTGTCTGGACCTTGGTCTGTCCTAAAAACCCTTAACTGCATCTGCTTGAGGGCAACGTCCCTCACCGTTTCCTCTGACCAGAGCCTTTGGGCAGGAACTTCTTCTGCCTTCTGACCTCTGCTTTACTGTTAGGTAGCCATAGTTATCCCTGGGATCTGTTCGGTTCCCCTTTGCTGGGGTCTATCACTATTCATGATTGGAAGTGTGACCTGGGAAACTAGCTGGCTATAGGCCTCCATCATGCTGAATAACGCTGGGATTTTGCTCTAAGCATGTCTGGCGGAGGCTGGCCTTGTGGGAAACCCAGTACAGTAAGCCTTAAGACAAACATGAGTCTGCAGTCTATGCTTAGGGTCTCCTTCCTGGATACCTGTAGTCCTCGGGCTATAGGTATAAGTCACGTTGGGCTCTTATATAGTTTATGGTTAGATCTAATGCCATGCTAGGCTTGCTCGCAGTTTCCTAGGACCTGGTAGGGCTATTTTTTTTTTTTTTTAACCTTTCTCTTATTAAGAAGTATTCTACCCAGGGGCTGCAGACAGATTCTGGCAGTCTTACTGATCATACCCTGGATCCTCAACTTGATCCTGTCTGAAGCATCATCTTCAGAAACCTTTTCCGATTGATGGCCTTATTGCCCCTTCTGCTTGGGATGGCCATTCCCATCAACTAGGCAACAGAATTATAGTGGCAGCTGAAATGATAATAGTCAAGGCAGTTTGTAGCCTCCTTGCTATGTCCAGGATCTACTGTCTGTTCTCCAGTGAGGTCTTCTGATCTGACAGCTCTTGTCTTTGGGCATGAAGTTTTGATAGTGAGGTGTCTTACCATACATACAAGGATATCTGGGTCTTACGAGCGTCAGTATTGGGCATGATGCTTGGCTCCCTTGCCACATCCACCTGTATGGCTGGGCTCTCAGCTGAGAATGGTCTTTGGGCTACTCTAGAGGCTTAAGAGCCCAGAATGAAGGTCTCTGATAGCCTCTGGTCCCATACTACAGCTTGGTGACCCCTCTGTAAATAGGTTAGACTCTCATCCCTCTCTTCTACCTACTTTATTTTCTAATGATTGTACATGGTCAGATGGACAGCCTTGGAAGCCTCTAGGAGGGCCATCCCCGCACTGGAGGACTAGAGAACGGTCAGGACTTGGCAGTTAGAGGCCCTGAAGCCAGCTGCTATCATGTAGGTCCCAGGCAGAAAAGTCTGAGTGAGAAACTGAGGGTGGCATATAAGAAGTCAAGCTAGTACCTTCTCCAGTCTGTCCTTGGATCCAAGCTCATGTGTAGAGCCCAGTTCTAGGTCTTTCCAAGACCAGATAGGACCATCTTCTCCGTGCTGAGGATGTTACTTTTCCCACTGCCAGCAGCTATAGCAGGATGTCCTAGACGTTCCTGCTACTCATGTGCTGGGCCCATGTTCTGTTCTACGTGTAAAAATCCTTTCCTGGTCTAAGACCTGTCCCCTCTCCTTCCTGGGACCTCATCCCTGGGATTTCTGGAGAAGAGCAATGGCACCTGCAGCCACTGGCATCAGGACAAGGCTTATGCTCTGATTCTTGCTTGGTTGAACACAGGACCTCTTTCAGGGAAGTTTCTCCTGGGTCCTGAGAAGACTGTTTCTTTGACCTTTGATTTTAAGGAGTTCATTTTCTTAGAATCCAGGCTCCATTTAAGTTACTTACAGAACAGGCTCTTGGTGTCTATTAGAAATGACTCAGTTGGGTTCTTGTCTGGCTTCTCTGTCATTTGATGCTCAGGAGTCTGGCCAGTGCCCTGCTGAGAGGGATAGGTATAAACAGAGTTGCCTTTGCCATAGTTCTCCTGGCTGAGCATGACAGGTGCTGTCTTCCTGTTGGGTCATTCTCTTCTGCATGCAAATTTTCTAGGGCTGCCATAAAGTAGCATAAACTAAGTGCCTCAAACAGAAGTCTGTCTTGATTCAGGAAGTTAGTCTGATATCAAGGTGTCAGTGGGGCTGCTTCCTCCCAAGAATGTGAAGGCATATTCTGCAGCTCTTACCTAGCTTCGGGTGGCTTGCTGGCCATCTGAGCTTCCTTAGCTTGAAGCATCACTCCATCTGTCCTTACCGTCACACGGCATCCTCTATGTATGTCTGCCCAAATCTCTAAGGAGGATATCCTTCATATTAGACTAGAGCCTACCACAATGACTTCTTTTAACTTCTTTACCTCTGTAAAAGACCTCATCTTCAAACAAGGTAATATTCTAAGGTATGGTGGGTTTAAGGCCTCAATCTGTTTAGAGGGACCTGATTCAACCCACAACACTATAATCACCTTCAACTTAAAGCCCAAGGGTCTGCTAAGTCTAACTGTAACCTAGAGTCGAACTCATAGGTACAGCAATAAATGTTAGGCCTCTTGTTTAGGGACTACCATATTAAGGCAGTGGGTTCAGGTGAGTTGATCATCCAGTGTCAGTCTAACTCTGGTCCATGGTTGTTATTCTATAACTCATTTGGCTTGACTTTCCTAGGTCGGGTGGCACATAACCCTAGATAGTGGTATGGGGTATGTCCAAGGGCATCCACCACAGAGCTAGGATCTGCTTGGCTACAGAGTTCCTGCAGCTTGAGCAGGGCTCATGTTTTCACAGAAGGTGGTTCAGACATCCCAGACTGCTGTCTGGATGCAACCTGAGTTGGAGTTTAGGAGATACTAAGAAACCACTAAGCCATGGAGGCTGGTTCCTTCCAGGCTTCCCGGAGGGGTTGATAGGGAAGCAGTTCAGTTCTATCATTCTCACCTCTCGACTGAGGCAGGACTGAAGGATGCACCAAGATGAGGGGCAGCATTTGGATTCTGGTGGATTGGGGTCACTTAGATTTAAAAATTCAGGGATCTTCCTCTAAGCCTTTCCTTCCCAGAGACCAGAGCTGGAATTAGTCCTTGGGAGGGGATTTAAAGAAAAAAACCAAGAGTCTGACTTGTCTCAAGCCAGATATCTATTACACAAAGACCTCAGATAGGATCTAAAGCTCTGCCAGAAACCAGACCCTCACCCTACCTGAGGGCATCTTAGCAACTATATAGTTAAGTAAGGGTAATTCTAGATACCTTCTAAAATCCTGAGCTAGATCTGTCAGTTGGCCTCATTGGGGTAGCTCTTAGACTAAATAGCATGAAGAAGGAACAAACTTAACCCAGCTGAAGTCATGGTTTTTTGGGAGTTTGTCTTTCCCATCACCCAGATAAGTCAGGCTTGTTTCAGAAGACCAGTTGTTTTTGAGAGCTTCTATTTAAACATTGACCCTGCTGCTGAGAACAGATACGATGAAATCGTACTGTGGTGTGAGGCAGGGCATGCGGCTTGTGGCGGCTGGTTGTATAGATACCTCCAGAAAGTGTCATGTGATCCTGACATCTTTCTCTTGGGTCACTGCTTTTCCTCCCCTTTTGTCAAAAAGGCTTCCTGAGGATCTGCCTTTGTGTGGCATGGTGGCACTGCCTCTCTTCTGGAAGACGTAAATCCTAAATGGCATTTCTCTCTTCCAGTTCCTCTCCTGATCCTGGGGCCCATCCCACCAGACTTTCCCCCTCCTGGTCTGCTGTACTCCTGGGCAGCATGTATTCATTTCAATTTCTGTGTTTAAGTGGCCCCAGGTATGCTGCAGGTTGTTAGAATCTTCTTAGCTTTGGCCTGGCCTTGAGCTGCCTATCCCAGATCCTGCAGTTTGCTTTCAAGATATTTGACCTTGCCTCAACTGAGCTCTGCTTAGCTCAGCTCAGCTAAGCTCAGCTATAAGTCACCTTACTAGTTGGGCTAGCATGTTCCCCAAGCTGTCTATCCTCATCCTGATCATGCAATCTACTTCTAGAATCTAGTATCTTATAAAATCCTCTCTACTTGTTCTATAGCTATTATCTACTCACTGTCTAAAACTACTTGCTGTTCATCTTTCTTACTATGATCAGGGCCTTCTCCCAAAACTAGCTATTAGTTTATCAGTCAGACTCATGACTATTGAAGACTATTGAGGCATTCCTTTGTGCAGCCTCAGAAGGACTAAAGTGATGAGAACCTAAGGAACAGGTGACCCCAGGAGTATCTTCTCACCATCTCTTACCCTCCAAATCTGAGGTCTATGGGAATATGAAGTTGAGATGCTGCTGGCCTAATAAGTCAGTGATAGCATAGCAGGTAGGACATGGTGTGTAGAAAGAATAAACGGCTCTGTCTTTGAAACCCTAACTGTATCAGCTGGGTAGAAGAGGCTCCTGGTACTCTGCCAGGCAGCTAAGGAAGCTTGCCAGTAAGTGAAATGCAAATCATTTGGCTCTACTTGTATTGACTCTGGCAATATCCTTGGGACTCTCATAGGCTTGAGATCCCAGGATCTCTGGTACACCTAACTTTTAGGTGTTAGCCTTCTAGTATCCTTGGAAAAGCAGACATAAGAGAATTCCTGGATGTGTGGGACCCTGTGAGAAAGATGTCATGTTTAGGTGTATTGCATCAACAGGAAAAGGCTAAGTTTGAGGCCAGGGATCTTTGGGAGATGGGTTAATTTCCTGGGTCTAGATGTACACCAGGCAGTCCTAAGTCCTTAAGATATCACTTTGATCTGTGTACCTACAGATGACAGCCATTATCTGGCTTTGCCTCAAACTAGATCTATCCAGGCCTGACTGCTTCTAGACACTATCTAGAAGCTAGGTGGAAATAAGCCAACCCAGGAAGGCCATATTGACCATAGAGGTCAACCAGGGACAGGTTTCACTCTTATTCCCATCCTAGCAGCCCTGGGATTCTGGGGGGTGGTGTCAGGGTCAACCTTTAGGAAAAACCTGGGACTTCTGGCTCAGCCCTTCCTCATGGCACCATTACAGGAAGGTTCATAGAAGAAAGGCTGGCACTAGTCACTAGAGGGAATTTGTGCCAACCAAAGGAGTCACAGGTGCCAGCTCTGCAGGAAGACCATGGAGAAGACCAGGACTTGCATGGCAGACCAGGAATGGGACCTGGGATTATCCTTTGATAGGGATATAACTTACAGGTATATATGACCCTTCCTGGGTCAGTGGAGGAAGAACTTAATTCTACAGTCCTTTCCCAAGCTTGGCTATCAGGTCTACTGGTTAGCCTGGCCCAGTTAGGATATCATGTGAGTTTCTCTTGTCACACACCTGAAGGATGGCTTCCAGAACTGGCATCTAGGGATGACAAAGTGGGTAAAGCAGACCTGTCCTTTGATAGCCTTAAAGTCCAGTCTTAAGTTTTACCATTGACTCGTTCCTGTCCTTAAGGTGGCCAGTTGTATGGCCAACCCCAGAGAAGTCCTGAGGTCTACAGTGTCACTCTTTCCTTTTGGGCCACAGGTGCTTTTCTGTAGATTTCACTTGAGCCACTGGGTCTCTTTATTGGTGCCTGACCTGTTTCCAGGGAAGTCTGGCAGGAAGCTTGTCTGCTGGTGTCCCAGGGTGCCTTCCCCATTCTAAGGCCTGTCCTACCTGCATTCCCTTACCGCCTTATGAAATGAGCCTGTTGAGGCCATTGTCTGTTTTCTCAGATTCTATCTCCAGTCTAGAGATGTTCTACTTTGGTGCTGCCTCTTATAATAACCTCCATGTTCCAACTGTGCAGTCTTGCCACTGCCTCCTTTAGGCCAGCTGCAGCCACCTGTTAGGTGAAGGGGACTGACCTTGGTCCTGCCTGGCCCCCATGCTATAACCTGGCAGGGGCTTCCCGACCACGTTGAACTCTATAGTCTTTGTGCTCCCTGGCTCAGTCCCTTAGGTCTGTGAGTCCCTAACCTGAGTCTACTCTCCCAGGACCCTGTCTACAGTGTCCACTACTGTTCCCTGGGTCAGCTTTCCTACTGCATCTGCATACGAAATTTTTTTTCCATAAGAAACCACTTATTTTCCAGTTGTATGAAGCTTTCCTGTGACTGCTTATAATATCATTTAAGGGTAATTTTCCAGTGATGTTGACTACTATACCAAGAATATAACATGATATTTTTTATATTAGAAACATCTTTGTCATGAATATATTCCCCCTTTTTGAGACAGTCTTGCTCCGTCACCCATGCTGGAGTGCAGTGGCACAATCACGGCTCACTGCAGCCTTGACCACCTAGTGATCCTCCTGTCTCATCCTCCTGAGCAGCTGGGACTATAGGTGCACACTACCATACCTGGCTAACTTACTGTAATTTTTGCAGAGGTGGGGTTTTGCCATGTTGTCCAGGCTGGCCTAACTCCCAGACTGGAGTGATCCATCCATCTCAGCCTCCCATGCCTACTGGGATTGTAGACATGAGCCACTGTGCCCAGCCAAATTGTTTTCTAACTTCAAGAATGTGTTGGTTACAAGCTCTTTAACAGGCATATACTACTACAATGAAAGGACAGAATGCAACCACTTCCATGTGGAACATGCTCCAGACCTAGCCCTAAACTTAGTTGATATAAACTATGATGGTGTGGTGGTAGATATCTGCATGTATGCTAACCATGTTAGTCTTAGTTTCCAGGTGATACATTGACAGATTGTATTGGTGTTGGTTTCCATGAAGGGATAAACATGCTTATAAACATTTTCCTATCTCTTATCTACTTTACTGAGTAGAAGAATGGCCTGAGAGCTGGCCATGGGCCTCCCCTCATGACTGAAAATTCCTGGAATTCAGTTGAATACCAAAAGTTTTCTCCAGACTTAAGACCTCACAGAATTTCTCTCAGCAGCTTTGTGACAGTTTTATATCACAAATCATTGTGTGATTTGACTCCTAATATATTCAAAATTGTACACTCACTGCAACTCTAGAATATTTATCATCCCCAAATAAACTCCATGCCTGCTAATAGTCACTCTTCATTTTTCCCCCCAACTTCTTCCCTGCAGCCATGAGTCTACTACTCTGACAGAACTTCTTTCACTTTCACTGGGGCCTCATTCTCCTGGAGTGACTAGCCTCACTTGGCAACTGTGGAGCTTGGGCATCCTTGCCATTTAGGCCCTGGTTTTTTGCTTTTCTCCGGGCTGTTTTTCTATAGGGTTGTTACCTCTGATATAAGGCCTGCTCTTAACTCCTCTACCTGAGGCCTCCATTGCCAACAACTGAGGGGAACAGACATAGTAGCTGTAGCCACTGACATTGAGACTGGCTATGTTGTTCCGAGTGTGGGAACTGACCCTTCTCCAGGAATATCCTTAACCTGATAAGGTTGGTCTCCTTTAGAACTTTGAATGTGAGATCTCATTTTTTCCTTGGAGTCTAAGACCCTATTTACATTCTTGCCTATATATAAAGAATGGATCTCTGGCATTTGTTAGAAAAAGTTGTTGCATACCTTACCTGGATCTGCCATTTCTGGCTGGCAGGGAAAATGTAAATAAACCTTTATCCCTCACTGCCGTGGTCATCTTCTCCTGCCCCTGCTTGACTGGATCTTGTCTGCTCTATAGATTTCAGTCTCCTGTAATACAAGGATGTCCTTGGGCTCTTGCCTCCATGGAGTTGAGCTCACAGGTCTAGTGGGGACCACTGGAGTGTAGTGGTCTGCAGGTTAGTGATGACCTGCCCTGTCACCTGGTTGACTTTGATCTCCATTCTCTAAGCTGCTGCTTGGCTCTAGTTTCCTGGGCTCATAGAACAAGGGACCCATAGAAATAGTATCTGTCTGGTAGAATTTGGGGCCTCCCAAGTAGAATCCAAGTAGCCCATGGCCTGGCTTTTTTTTTTTTTTTTTTTTTAAAAAATAGCAGGTGGTCAGGGTTTCAGGTTATATGGGAAGTGAAAGATTTGTGCTTGAAGATGAATGCTGCCAACTAATCATAATGCCTGGTCACTTGTAATGAAGGCATTGAAGAATTGCCTAGTAGGTGAGTCAGATTTAGGCTCTTTCACTGTAGACTTCGATATGGAAACTGCAAAGCACCACTGGGGTTCAGGGCATAGTCCAGATCAGGCTACATCTGGGAAGAAGGGACAAACCAAGGATTCTGCTCTGGTCCCTCCCAGGAACATGGTATAAAAGCTGCTGGGAGAGAACTGGCATTGGGCCCTCGGCAGGGACATACTAACCAAGGAAGCCAGCCAGGAGGCTCACCTTCAAGTTAGCGCTAGAGAAGGGTATTTGAGCTCCTGCAGCAGAGCCCAGGTTGTGACCAAGGACAGGACTTCTTGGGCCTTTATCTCTTGGGGATGTAATGTGCAGATATATAGATGTCAGATGGCCTGTCGGGGGCCACCTTAGTCCTGAATCATGGGATTCCTATTCCTGGATACCTAAGCTTGGGCATTAGGTCTGCTGGTCAGCCTGGTCAAGTTCAACTTGGATAATATGGCACATGGGAGTGAACATTTATCCCTCTACATGCTGGTTCAGGTGTGATAATACACATAATACATAGATGTTCCTTAGATCTATATCTTGGCCTATCTGTCTTGGAAGGTACTACTCAATAGCTGCATGGCAGTATGGGGATATGGCCACAGTGGCTCCTAAAAGGCTTCTCTTTGGACTTGGTCCTGGAGGGATGACACACATCTTAGGTTTTTGTCCCTCTAGCTTCTCCTAAAACCACCTTCTCCAGCTTCTGGTCCCTATGCCCTTGGGTTAAGATGGCTCTTCCTGTTACTTCTCATGTGGCTCCCTCTGAATTCCCACAGACACTAGAGTCTGCCACAATAATCAATGGGGAAGGACAGCCTCTGCTTAATTTGACCCAAAGGTGGGTAGAAGACCAAGGGTTTAAGGGAGCATTCCTTCTGTGACCTATAATGCTGAAGAAAACTAGAACTAGATGAGAATGTGTTCATAGAAAAGCATGGGATGTAGTTGTAGGCATGTACAGAGTATGCCTGGTCAAGTTGTCCATGCTGAGAATAGTACTCTTTGGCTAGGGGACTTGGACAGATGCCAAGGGCAAGGGGCCTGGGAATCTTAGAATAAGAAATAAGTCCATAGCATAGCCTTATTTCTGTTAGCATCTTCATGCCTGAAAATCTCCCAAGAGGGTAGCTCTTAAGTTTCTGGAACCTACAGTAGAGATGGTTGAATCCATGATGCTGGCTGGTTTATTCATTTTTTGGACAGTTTGGCTCTGTTGCCCAGGATGGAGTGTGGTGGCGCAATCTCTGCTCACTGCAACCTCCACCTCCCGGGTTCAAGTGACTCTCCTGCCTCAGCCTCCCAAGTAGCTGGGATTATATGCACGTGCCACCACACCCGGCTTTTTGTATTTTTAGTAGAAATGGGGTTTCACCATATTGGCCAGGCTGGTCTTGAACTCCTGACCTCAGGTGGTCTGCCTGCCTCAGCCTCCCAAAGTGCTGGGGTTACAGGAATTGAGCCACTGCATCCAGCACAATGATGCTATTAATTTGTGGTATGCTAATATCCTTGGACTACAAGTGAGTGCTTCTACTTATTCCATCTCCCTGCTGTCATTCCCACCAACCCCATTCACCCACAATCAAATATACAAGGTCTATTCCCTTGCACTGTCAAAGTATCATGTGCATACATTAACTACACACCATCTCTGCCCTGCTCGGTCACACCTGACACACACCTATGTAGACATCTAGTCTCTACTGCATGTGGTACTCCATGGCATGCTGCCACCACACCATTTCCTGCCGCTCTTCCAGGAACAGGCACCCAATTACCACCATCTCTGTCACTACAAACAACACTGAGAACAGCTGTATATAGGTACCTTTATTTACCTCTAGGACAAATTTTTTACTCCCAGGCATAGAACTGCTTAACTTGACTAAGTGGTACCAGACAGTTCTCCAGAATGTTCCCAAGACGATGCATGAGTATTCCTGTACCCCGACTCCTCCATGTAACCCAGCTGTCTAGCACTTGGTAACCTAATGGGTGTGAAGGGATCTTATTGTGTTGCTTGCATTTGACTTTGAACACTTTCTGATGACAGCAATTTGAGTATCCCTCACTTTTCTTTTGGGGTTCCCCTCTCTCATTTTAAAGGAATCCTTTTCAGAGAATTCCTTATTGGCTTCAGATATGACACCTTAATATATCTGAGCTTTATTCACAGTATCTGCCATTGAACAGAAGCTTCATTTTGATGCTGCTCAAGTCTTTGCTTATGGCTTGTGCTATTAGGGTCTGATGAAGCTGTGTCCTGTCTTGAGGTCACATCATTTGTATTCTCTATTCTCTTCATTTTGCAGAAATAACTCTGGCTAAGAAGCTTTCCTGAAAAGATTAGGAACATACAATGTGATGGTATCCAGTTATATTTTTCTTCTAGAGAAGCTGGCTTCCTTATACAAATTTGTCCTTCACCATTGATTCATGGTAGCTCTTTCATCATAGTTAATGCCTGTGTACACTTGGGCCTTGCTGCTTTGGTCCATTTGCCCTTGTGCAAATACCACAATAGCTCTAGTGTGACCCTAAACTGACAGGGCCGGTCCCCTTCATTCATACTGTGGTTGGTTTTGCTACTTATGGGTTGTCTTCCTCACGTGAATTTTAGAGTAAGCTTGTGCTCTTAAATTAAGCAAGATCTAACCTCACTGGAAACAAAAAACTAAGCAAGGATTTTAGAATTTTTTATTTTTTTATTTTTTTATTTTTTGGTTTTTTTTTTTTTCTTTTATTGTAATTATTATTATTATTATTATTATTATACTTTAGGTTTTATGGTACATGTGCCCAATGTGCAGTAAGTTACATATGTATACATGTGCCATGCTGGTGCACTGCACCCACCAACTCGTCATCTAGCATTAGGTATATCTCCCAATGTTATCCCTCCCCCCTCCCCCCAACCCACAACAGTCCCTGAAGTGTGATGTTCCCCTTCCTGTGTCCATGTGTTCTCATTGTTCAATTCCCACCTATGAGTGAGAATATGCGGTGTTTGGTTTTTTGTTCTTGCGATAGTTTACTGAGAATGATGATTTCCAATTTCATCCATGTCCCTACAAAGGACATGAACTCATCATTTCTTATGGCTGCATAGTATTCCATGGTGTAGATGTGCCACATTTTCTTAATCCAGTCTATCATTGTTGGACATTTGGGTTGGTTCCAAGTCTTTGCTATTGTGAATAATGCGGCAATAAACATACGTGTGCATGTGTCTTTATAGCAGCATGATTTATAGTCCTTTGGGTATATACCCAGTAATGGGATGGCTGGGTCGAATGGAATTTCTAGTTCTAGATCCCTGAGGAATCGCCACACTGACTTCCACAAGGGTTGAACTAGTTTACAGTCCCACCAACAGTGTAAAAGTGTTCCTATTTCTCCACATCCTCTCCAGCACCTGTTGTTTCTTGACTTTTTAATGATCGCCATTCTAACTGGTGTGAGATGGTATCTCATTGTGGTTTTGATTTGCATTTCTCTGATGGCCAGTGATGGTGAGCATTTTTTCATGTGTCTTTTGGCTGCATAAATGTCTTCTTTTGAGAAGTGTCTGTTCATGTCCTTCGCCCACTTTTTGATGGGGTTGTTTGTTTTTTTCTTGTAAATTTGTTGGAGTTCATTGTAGATTCTGGATATTAGCCCTTTGTCAGATGAGTAGGTTGCGAAAATTTTCTCCCATTTTGTAGGTTGCCTGTTCACTCTGATGGTAGTTTCCTTTGCTGTGCAGAAGCTCTTTAGTTTAATTAGATCCCATTTGTCAATTTTGGCTTTTGTTGCCATTGCTTTTGGTGTTTTAGACATGAAGTCCTTGCCCATGCCTATGTCCTGAATGGTATTGCCTAGGTTTTCTTCTAGGGTTTTTATGGTTTTAGGTCTAACATTTAAGTCTTTAATCCATCTTGAATTGATTTTTGTATAAGGTGTAAGGAAGGGATCCAGTTTCAGCTTTCTACATATGGCTAGCCAGTTTTCCCAGCACCATTTATTGAATAGGGAATCCTTTCCCCATTTCTTGTTTTTCTCAGGTTTGTCAAAGATCAGATGGTTGTAGATATGTGGCATTATTTCTGACGGCTCTGTTCTGTTCCATTGATCTATATCTCTGTTTTGGTACCAGTACCATGCTGTTTTGGTTACTGTAGCCTTGTAGTATAGTTTGAAGTCAGGTAGTGTGATGCCTCCAGCTTTGTTCTTTTGGCTTAGGATTGACTTGGTGATGTGGGCTCTTTTTTGGTTCCATATGAACTTTAAAGTAGTTTTTTCCAATTCTGTGAAGAAAGTCATTGGTAGCTTGATGGGGATGGCATTGAATCTGTAAATTACCTTGGGAAGGATGGCCATTTTCATGATATTGATTCTTCCTACCCATGAGCATGGAATGTTCTTCCATTTGTTTGTATCCTCTTTTATTTCCTTGAGCAGTGGTTTGTAGTTCTCCTTGAAGAGGTCTTTCACATCCCTTGTAAGTTGGATTCCTAGGTATTTTATTCTCTTTGAAGCAATTGTGAATGGGAGTTCACTCATGATTTGGCTCTCTGTTTGTCTGTTATTGATGTATAAGAATGCTTGTGATTTTTGCACATTGATTTTGTATCCTGAGACTTTGCTGAAGTTGCTTATCAGCTTAAGGAGATTTTGGGCTGAGACAATGGGGTTTTCTAGATATACTATCATGTCATCTGCAAACAGGGACAATTTGACTTCCTCTTTTCCTAATTGAATACCCTTGATTTCCTTCTCCTGCCTAATTGCCCTGGCCAGAACTTCCAACACTATGTTGAATAGAAGTGGCGAGAGAAGAATTATTTTAAGGTTATAAACTTCTCTAGGAGGAACTAAGTCTTAGTCTGTATTCTAGGAACTGATTTTACCTGGATTGTCCTATTAGAACCTTTTCTAACTCTTAGGAACCATATAGGTGAGAACACTCCCTTTTATTGACTTGCTAAGTCTGCTAGATACTGAATAGTTGGACTACTTAGATCTTTGGAAAGTGCCTTTTCCTTCTTCACATATTAATGTAGTAAGACACTTGGGTAGATTTTTCTGAAGTCCTAAGATAAAAGCTACTTGATCATGGTATAATCCTAAATACACTGTTAGACTCAGTTAGCTCACTTCTAGCTTAGTTTTTTATATCCGTGTGTAAGTGAAATGGGCCTAAGACACTCCTTCTGGCTGGGAGTTGTGACTTCCATAGTGGTGAAAGAATCATTCTGCCACAAAGCACTCTGCAAGCTCTACCTTCTGGAATGACTGGGACACAACCAGGCCTGGAAAGAATTTCTTCCAGCTCCTCACACAAGCCCAAGATTGACCTTCCTGTCAGCAGAGCTGATGTGTCCAAGTCAGGCTGATTCCAAAGCACACCCCCCAACACCCCTCCCACCTCAGGGGTTGTCTGGCAAATGTCTTCTCCAGCATTATCTCCAGAGGAGTTTTTCAGGTTCAGACATAGCAAGGGTCTGAACTTACGGGGCCATTTAAGAGCTTAGTGCCTATGATGTCTCTGGCTTTAGTCAAATAAGAACAGACTATGCTTTTCTAGATTATTCTGTACTTACAACTTTTTAGTAGCTTTGTTATAGCAGCATATTACTACTATATAAAGTAGACATACAAAAACATGTTCCTATCACTAGAGATCACTACTCTAATGGCTTAGTACTTTTCATATATAAAGATATCTGAAATGATACCAAACTGCAGGTACTCTCCTAACCTACTTATGTCTTTCACATCAGCGAGTGCTCGTTCATATTCTAGACTTTCCCACTGACCTCCTAAGTATTCTTTATGGTTCATCCAGTTCTCAATCCAGTAACATGCCTTATATCTGGCAATATCTAGTCTCAGTCTAGTTCCTTTAGATCTTTGGAGTCAGGGAAATAGTCCTGCAGATGTCTCACCTTCTAGATTGGTTTCAATGCTGCTCAATGTTGTCTAGCTTGTCTTTCTCTTATATCCCAGAGCCTAGAATTAGCATCTAAATGCTAGATGTAGTCTAGCTGAAAATCTTGAATGTGAATCTATTACAGATGCTAGTGTTGTGTGTTGTATTATGTTAGACACTAATGACAGTACCTCTACTGGATTAGAGAACCAAGAGTCTGATCCCTCAGTTTAAATCATCTCTACATGATTAGGAAGAAATTCAAAGTGTTATTCCAGCATTGGACAAATATCCAGTGTCCAACCTCTGGCAAGCTATCTATATAAACTGATGATCCTTGCCTGAATCTGGGGTACTATGCTTTTTAGAGATAACTCTGGCCCCAGCTACTTCTGCAGAGGGTTTGAGATACCTGCAGAAAGAGGTACGTCCTGGTTCTCCTGGGCAATTTACCATATTTCCTGCTTCTCCTGAATGAACAGTAGCTACTTCACATAGTGATCTAATAGTAAGTGAATCTGCTCAGACTACGTGTGAGCAGAGGCCTGATAACCCAATAGCCTCTCTTAATAGAGCTTCTCAGTGGTTTTTATGCTTAAATTATTGCTGAGATTCCCAAGGGTGCTCTCCTAGGGAAGACAGCTGCTTTGGAACAGATGGTTGCTTACAGCTGACTGTGCTACTCAACATCCTCTAAACATGGAGTCTCCATGCTGGAGTACTACTTCGTATGTGGCAGGGAATGGTAGGCCTCTGCCTCAGGTGAGTGACTGTATGGGAATTACAGCCTTATGATCATGCCACTGACTTGGGTCAAGCCAACTTCCGAGAGTTTCACAGAATTTCACTCAGATCTGCTGTGGCTCACATCAGGCTGGTGCTCTGATTGCACCTATGAAGCCTCTGTGGCTGGCCCTCATGACTCTGACTTCAGGTCCTCATGCTTTGGGAATGAGGACCTGTCACAGAAGCTGCTGAGAAGCAGATGCCCCTAGTAAATGACATAGGCTGCAAAACTCTGAGCTTTGCCTTTACAGTGACTTATCCCTGTGTCAAAGGGAAGAACTTTCTTTGATCTCTGTACAAGGCTATTCCTGAATGTTTCTGGCCCTCAAATGTCTTCCTGTGCTGGTATCTCTAGTACTTGGTGATGGGTAAAGGCTACCATGTATGGGAGGCCATGGTTGGCATCCCTGCCTGCCTTTTGGGGCTGTTCCCCAGGAGCTGTCCTCACCGATCCTTCAGTGTGGTGGTAGTACTGTTTCTTACAAGTTCAGCACATAGTGGCTGGGCCAAGAGAATAAGGACCTTGCTGTCATTGATCTTCATGACCATCCATATGCCCTCTATTTCCCAGTCCCTGTGCTTCTGGTCACATGACTGATCTCCCCCAACACGATATGAGTAAAGGCAATGTTGCTTCTGGCTTAAGGAATTGGATTGACTCTGCCTTCCTTCCCCAGGCTTTTGCCATGCAGAAGTGACCATGCCTAGAGGCTCCACCTATTCTAGACAATGCAGCTGAAGACAGGCCATTCCTAGGCCTACACTAGGAAGAGCCTTGCACATATTGCCTTACCCCCTTGATGTGAACAAAAGAAACCTTGGCCACACTGTCTGGATCTGAATCTGTTATGACGGCACTGCTTACTATTACCTGGACTGATGCTTGTCCTCATGGACTGGGAAGTTGTCTCCCTACCAGCTTCATCACTGCCCATCTCCTTGCCTCAGCTGTGACAGGGAATCATTGCTGTTCCTGTGATCCTAGTTGTTCCCTGCAGCTATGACTTTGGGGCCCTTCTGTGCTTGGGGGTTGAATGCTCCAGTGAGACATGTCTCCTTTATCAGGTCCCTCCCATCCATGCTAGATCTCTGATGCTTCGTTTCTTTCTGGACTTTGTCGATGCTGGGCCCCAAAGAACTACTTGTCATATTAACCTTGCTTCATTTGACCTCTGTTCCTAGAAAACACTACATAGTCTTGTTTTCCTGGGTTCTTTCTTCTAAGCTCTTAGGCCACCTTCAGAAAGAGTTTAGACATTGTCATCTTCTTCGGTACAAACTAAAGATAGAATATCACTGGTTTTTCCATAGATACCTTGAGCTAACAAATATTACTTTCTCATACTTCTAAAGATGTCATCTTTATCTGTTAAACACCAAAGTTAGACCTTGGATTAAAATTTTTAAGGGAAAACACTTGAGGGTTCTGCCACAAGAATATTGATAGAAAAGCACACTGTTTAAAAACTGATACTCCATCTGCTTGATGTTCTGATGTTGCTTCTAGCCTTCATTTAGCATATGGGGACTTAGCCAGGCATGGGTCTGGTTCTATGACACACATGTAGACCTGGGGGTTGTTCAGCCAGTCATAGGAGCCCAAACAGTGCTCTTGGCCATTTGAATTGGTGTCTTGGCCTTATCAGAGGTAAAGACCTCTATCAGCACCTCCTGACCTGCCACTAGCTCACTGCTGCTCAAGGTTTCTCCCTGGGGCCTGCCCATAAGCTGGCCTGGGGCCTTCCTGCTCCATGGAGAACCTCTGGAACTCCACTGATGGAGAATGACTGAGGCTGGAAAACCGGGTCAACCAGCCCCTGCCTAGAAGGTACCACAGAGTGTGTACTTTGTGCCCCAGGGGCCATACTGTGGCCCAGGGCAGAAGAGCCTTTAGAAAAGCAGGGCTGTGGTGGGATTCCTGGGATTACTGCCTGGAGCCTTGCTGTTGGGAGACCCCAGCTGCCTGTGTGTAGGGGTAAGGGTCTGGGGATGCCCTGGGCTTGGATCCTTACCTCGCTCTTCCTACACCATGTTTGGAGCCCTGCCCAGGCAACTTCTCTCATCTTTCCTTTGAGTCTCCATTCCTTAAAGGGGGAGGGCAGGAAAGGACACAGCAGGCAGCACCTGGAGGTCCCTCCTTATGCCCTGGCTCACTGCCCTGCTCAGCATGTATGTATATGGGGGCTTGTCTTTGGGGATCATTGTCCTGGTCCCCCTGGCCTGTTCTGTCTTCTCCCAGGTAGGACTTCCTGACATCCCCTAACTCGGAGTTATCTCCATGGCCAGCAGCATGGAGGAAGGTGTTTTGTGTGTCTTTGTCTGTGTTCTGGGTCTCCCTGTGACTGCTCTCCCTAATCTTGACAGGCTGCTGCTTCACTTAGACTCTAACCTCTCCTGTTTGCTCACGTCAGTATTCATCAAGACTGATCTGGATGTTCCTTGTACTGGTTTTGGATGTCTAAGTACTAAATTGGCCTTGGACTATTAGGGTATGGGGCTGTGGTGGCTGTGGATGAGACACTTCAGTGTTTTCTCTGAACCCACTGTGAATACACAGATGGTGCAAATGTGGGTAAGACCCTGCATTTGTCATGGTCTCACTCCTGGTTACCTACATGCAAACTTTCTTCCTCTTTTTGATGTCACTTACCATCCTGAACTTTGGGTCAAAACGTAGCTGAGCACTCTCCCCTCCCTGAAGGAGGCAGTTGTGTGACTGTAGCAGGGAAGGATTAATCCTTAGGCAGGGAAGCATCCCTAGACAGTGGCTCGCCAGCCTTCTTTCTGGCATCTGGCCTGTTCTGCCCCATATTGTTGAGGTTCTTATCTCTGGGGTTAGTTGGGGCACAATGGTGACCAGGGAAAATAAGCTGAGTTGATGGGCTACTAGGAGTCCCCATCACTCCCTGAGCGTGGCCCAATCAGCCAGGTAGGATATATGGACATGCTTAACACTACATGTATAGTGATGCCAGGCAAGCTGCCCACAGGACTCCTATAACTGAGGCCACAGATTACCTATGTATAGAGGTTCTTAGACTAAGTCAAGGCATAGCACTATCAGATGCAGAGAGAAACTAGGGGTGATATTGGAGGAGCTTATTTCATTCTTTCCCAACTTACAAGATTCACTAGAAGATAGGTTTAGGTGCTCAAGTCCTTCACCTTGAGTCTCTTTGGAGAGACTGGGATGTACTGTGGCAACTCCAGAGGCTTGGAAGGCTTTGGAAGCTGAAGGTCCACTTGCTGGCACTTGTCCTGAGCTGGTCCAGACTTTGGGACTCCTCTTTGAGATCCAGTGTCTGATTTCATGGGCATCAAGTCACGCCCATATAAAACATACCAATCTCGTGTCTAGACTGTCATTTCTATCAAGAAATAAGGCTGAAATTCCCTATGTCTGCAGGGAGAAAGCAAGTTATAGCCTTGCTGGAAGCACTGGTGGTTCTGAGTGGCATAAATCTTTCCTGTGACGCTAAGTCAGCTGGTGCTGGGACCCTAGCAGCTAAAGTTTTCCAACTGGGCTATCCAGGGAGGACTGGGGCCAGATACAAAGGGGGCTGGGTGTTAGCCAGGAATCTGAGGATGTCTTTATCACATTGTATAAGGGGAGAACAAACGGTCTTGCCTATATAGTATCCTTGGGCCTCTTGAGTCTTGTTCCTTCTCTTTTCTACCACCTCAAAGGGGAGTGGCCTTGGGGATATAAGAAAGAAAAGTGGCTGTGGGGATGGGGTTGCTGAACAGGGCTACGTCGAGGTGGAAGCTGCTTTGCCTACAGCGTTCTAGACTAATATCCTAGGAAACAAACATGAGAAGCCTAGAGGGTTCTGGGAAGATGTTAACTTCTGTGGCCTTCCTCACTCTAGCCCTAGGATATGCTGAGGTAGAAACAAATGACCCAGGCAGAGGGCCTCAGCTGGGTATGGGTGACGAGCAGGAGGCAGGGTGGTAAGACACTGGATCTCATGGGATCTGACTCTGGGTCCAGGCAGCATTTCTGGGGATGATGGAATCTGCTTAGACAGCAGAAATTGGGGAAAGAAAAGGGGAAAGAGGCCAGTAACACCCAATGGTTGGTGTAGAAGTTTGAAGCTCTTATAAGGACCTGAGGTCTAGCTTAACACAAAATAATGCAGAACTGTGGCATGGAACTAGCTTCAAAGGGCTTGAGCCCAGACAGTTTTGTAGAGAAAACCATGGGAAAATTGGGTCCATCTAGGTTCTCACATGGCCCTCCCAGCCCTGGAGGGCCTTGAAGTGACAGACATACTTCAAGCATTATAACATCATAGTCTAGGAGATGGGAATAGGCTCCCAGGGCCAGATTGTCTATGGAGAGGTCTTAGGGTATCCCTCCTGGGTACTGTGGCCTCCCTAACTCTCTGCCTTCTCACAGGTAGATCTACACTATTGGGAAGCCGTGACTATGCTCTCACTACATCCTAGTGGCATGGCTCTGGAGCTGGTCCTCTGTCCTGAGCAGAAGGTGGCTCTACATGAGGCTGTCCAAGCCATCACTTGTTCCTGGCCTGACCACATCTAAGACTAGGCTGAGATCACAAGTACATATATCCCACAAATACAGGGGTACCTTATCTTCTCCAACTCGAGCCCCTTGAAAGGATAAGAGGCCCTGTGGGGAGAATAGGTAGGAGGCTATAGGTTAGAATAGGGAGAACCAACCCCCTGCAACAGCTAGGTCTGAGGGTAAAGGCTAGAATGGTAGGGGGGGAAGTGCTGCTGTCTTAGACTATCCCCAACTTGTGGGCATTCTTCAGAGCCATGCAAAGACTAGGTGGACTGATCTGGTCTGAAACACTGGCAGCTATGAGATGCCACCCAACGTAGAACTTTCCAGATTCTTTGTAAAAGGTTTTGGTGTTTCAAGTCAACAGTATGTGTTCCTACTTGAACCAGAACTTGTGTTGGACCAAGCTGGAGTTGAAGCCAGACACTGCTGAGCTTGGATGAGGGCCCTGATCTGTATGTAGACCTCAGCAGAGGATGACACTGGCCAGTTGTGGCCCTGTAGCTGGGCATCCTCACCCTGACACTGAACAGAATACATGAGCAGTAGATTCCCCAACAGTCAATGCTGTGGAGCAGCCAGGAAATCTTCCCAGCAGGCATGCAGCTGACACAGGAGAAAACTAGGGATCTTTCTTATCTTTCTCTGGGAGCACCGGCCTTTCCCACAAGTGGCATCTGATTCTCCCCTTGGAGTCCAGGACACACAGGGAACTAGAGACCCACATGACTGAGTAATGTGGGCTCCATTCAACTCTGAACCTGTCCAGGCTGGCCCATGGGATGGCTGGGGCTGTCTGGCTCTGGGAAGACATGCTGAGAAGACCAAGCCACCTCTGCTCAAAGGACTTACAGTTCTTGCATGGGGCTCATCCCTATACTACATGACTTGGTTACTATTCTTTCTGAGAATCTGCAAGTTGCCTCACAGACTAAACCTCTTGCTAAAACAAGACTTCAGCCTCAAGGCCCCTGGTTCATACTCAGCAGAAGTATCTTCCCACATCTGCCTTAAAGCCTCCCGCATTCTTGTTACAGCTCCTGGATGTCTATTCAGGTAAAACCTCCCCTATCCACGGTGGCATTTAGGTTTCTGCTTGTACTTAGTTAGGTGTGGACCTACATTGAGTACTGTCGCCCATTCTATCGGGTCCTGAGGGCACTGAGTAGCCCCTTCAGGTTGACCAGGCTAGTAGCTGAGTCATTGTCCCTACAGAACCCAGGGCTCTACCAGGGGTGACTGTTCTGACCCCCCTTTTACCTCTGTAGGTTCCAGGACTCCTGGGGAAGAGTTGGCAGAGTTGGGCCAAAGCCAACATGAAGAACCAGAAGTAGCAAACACGTATGTCTGCTAGAAGCAGATCAGGGCCTAGACTACTTATGCTACCCACTGGCTACCTGTGACAGGTTGAGAGGTGGGGTGAGATGTGCCTACAGGGCCTGAGGCTGTGATGTAGCCCTGGGGGCCCAAAGCCTTCATGCCTTCGCTATGGCTGAAGGTCAAGCCTCTTCTCTTGGGAGAGATGAGACCAGGAGAATAGAAGACAATGTATTATATACTCCTGTGTTCCTGGACTAGCCTCTGAGGCCTGTGGCAAGAAGGGGTGCAGATGATCACAAAGGGTAAAGGGATGAGGGGGGCTGACCATTACAATCTAGACTCCAGTGTGCCATCCTAACAAAGTCATGAAAGGCTTTTTCTTTTTGCTCAGAAGCAGGTACTGCCCCATTACCCTGGTAGCAGTAGCCCTGCAGCCTAGGCCTTGTGTGGAAGCTGACCTTCTCATGGTGGCTATGGCTTGGCATAGGGACATTCCCTCGGTGGCTCTTGAGTGAAGGCACTCCCAAGCATTTGCCTTGGAGACTGGATTATCTCTCCCTTAGCTGTGGTAGAAGAGACCTCGGGGCTTTCATCCGATGTGAACAGGTAAGGACCAAACCTGGGAAAGTCAGGGTTATATAGACAAAACTAGCCTTGCTTGCTACCCCTGGCCACCTGGATCTGAGTCCCTCTGCCTGTGTTTGGGGTATTCTTTACCCACTGTTTTAGTGTAAAGTAGCACTCACTTGCTCTTATAGCAATGGAAATTCCAATAACCTTTCTCCAGTCCCTCTTGCAGGTAGAGAATAGACATGTGACCTAGCCTCTGTGGATCAGACGAATCCTTCCCAGACTTGGAATAGAAGCCAATGAGGCAAAGGTTCTAGGACTGGATACCTTCCCAACTGACATTTGCAACAAGACCAAGCTTTGGGCAGCTCTGGCAATGGACACACCTACATCCTGCCAGTAGGACAGCATTTAGTGCTTGGTGGGGCCGATGTATCCTCAACCAGGCAGGTCTGTGGTATGGCCTCAGAACCTCGGGCCCTAGTACTCCTGTGAGTTCTGTGGGCCACCCCTACTTTTCATCATGAGTTCTTTCTGCTTAATATGGCAAGACTGTTTTGTTGCTGGTGACCAAGAATCCTGGCTGAGAAGTTGCTAGCTGGGCTGGCTGCAGGAAATTGTCTTCAGGGAAATGACTGGTATGCTGGCCTAGTTGGGGCTGAAGTTGGTGACAATCCGGCTGGTACTAAGTTGAGGTTCCCACAGCCTGTGGCATGTGGAAACAAAACAAATTCTCACTGAGAATGAGATGTCCTTAAAGCTGTTCTGCCATCACCAGCTTAATCAAGTTTGTCACACCTTTCATGTTTTAAAGGAGTAGCTTGCCACTCAAAGCCTCACCTTTAGTAGACAGGTGGCTGCTGGGCCTCACTTCTCCTTAGAAGGCACCACAGTACCCTGGGCTGCTTTGGTTTTTGAAAATGTTGTATGTCACACTCGAGCCTCATCAGTGGTGATGTGACAGACTGGCAGCTTTGAGTGGTTCTCAGAGTAAGCAGAGACTTGGCTGGGACAGGATGGAGCTGTAAAGCCCTGCCACTTGGTTCCTCTGTCCCAGCAGGATGCTGGCATCCAAGCCTCTAGCGAATGAGGCCACTGTATGGAACTTCCAGCAAGCCCTCAGCAGCAGGGGAATCTTGGTGGAGGCCTCCAGGGTTTGAGGGTAGAGCCTAGCTGCCTTCCACCTGTAGCTGCTCTTGAAGTGTGGTGCTTGTTATTTGGTCCCTACAGAAAGTGAATACTGCCTATGTGATCAGGGTATGAGTTGACACACCTAGCCATCACTGGGCATGCCCAGTGGTCTCAGTTGAAGTCTTTCGTAGGAGGGCACCAGCAGTCCCTAAAAACATGTAAGTAGCATGAACAGTTGGCTGATGTGTATGCCTAATTCTATCGCACAGTTACCCACCCCTACAACTTGTGCAGAAAGCCTAGGGACTCATAAGTGGCTCTAGACAACACACTGGTATCAGCTGGATAGACTGCTATGGCATTCTAGCCCCATTCAAGGTGACCCTGAAGGACTATCGGGAAGGGATCTTCCTAAAACGCAGGACTTTGCACAGGCCACTGTCTCTTGCCTAGAAGGGTGCAGTCTAAAATGAAGATCTACATAGATCTATGGTTGGAGGCTAAAGATGTGACTGGCTAGTCATGGACTTGGAGCAAGATTACATGAGTAGTGACAAGGAGGTTTAGGAAAGGAATGTACAGATTGGGGGCCTTAGAATCAATTTCAAGTGTGAGATCTCTTGTGAAAGCTCATGAAGGTATGACTCTGGACAAGGATCTTGCTAAATGAGTGGGGCTCCTGCCCTTAAAATTGTCAGCTTCCTTCCCTAGTCAACCCTGTCCTTGCTTGAAGGAGTCATGGATGAGCAACCGTGGGAGGAAGGAGTTAAGGTACCCCGCATGGCATCTGCAACTTGCCTTTCTTCCAAGGGCTGAACTCTCAGCTGCTAAGACCAACTTGAAACAGTGACCCTGGGCCCCCCAATAAAGCATCTTAATACTGGGAGACCCAGCCATCTACCAGTCCCCATTTGACTTCTACCATGGAGTGGGAGGGTACTGGCCATTTGCCATGACCCAATATTCCTTGGATTTATACCTGTCCCTGCCTGACAGGCTTGCTTGAAAAATACTATCTGTGAATTTGACATTCAGCTTCATTGTTCCCCATACAGCATTGCAACTGACAAAGGAACTCCTATCTCAACACAAGTGAATCAATAGGCAGAAGCCCATGGCTATTGTGCACCTCGACTCCCAGGAGCAGCTGACTCTATTAAATGGTGAGAAGTCTTCCGAAACCTCCATTATGGTGCTACCTGGGATTCACTGCTTTGGGAGGCTGGAGTACTGTCAATAGAAGGGGTGGCATGTGTTCTGAACCAATGACTGTGATAGTATATTCCACATATCCAGACTGCTTGGACCCAGATACTCAACAGTAGAAACAAGGTACTTCTCAATGTAACAGCTAAAGTCCTACTCCTAACTTGACTTGCCCTCCTGGGTTTGTGGATTCTGCTAGTTTTAGAAGTCTTAGTAACTTAGGGAGGAATGCTTCTACCAAGGGAACACAACTATATCACTAAAGTAGAAGTGGGGACAGCCTCTGGTCACTTGCACCTGCCACTTTGAACAGGCAAATGATGGTTACAGAGCTGGCTGGGGAGTTTGTGTCAAAGATCGCCCTCTGCATAGTAGAGGCAGGGGAAGTAGTCCGGGGAGTCCCAGGCCAACCTCCTGCTACTCAGGGGTGGGTAAATAGATGACAGTCTAACCCTGGCCATACTACCAAGGGTATACATCAGTAGAAAGACTTCAGATCATTCCACCACCTAAATTAGCTGAAGCTGTAGATTAAGGGAAAGGAAACAAATAACCTAGAACTGTTCCTTCTAGGGCTCCTGGGGGTTGTGGGAAGTTTGAATAGTAAGAATCCAGTATTCTTTGCCTCTTTGTCCTGAGGAACAGCCAGGACAGTGCCTGGCCTGCCCCCCTCATTCCAGCAGTGCTTTGCTTAGTCCCCCAGACACAAACCTACTTCGGCCTGTGGTAAGGAATACCACTCCTGTCTTTGACCTCAGTGCCAGGTGGGCTAGAGGGCTCTGATGGAACTTGGCCATGGTGTGAACTTGATTGCCAAACTTCAGTTGGAGATAGAGGTGTACCAGCTGGTGATAGGGCCTTGGATTAGATGATCCAGGAGAGGAGAGTCACACACTCTCCTACTCACTGCTGCCTCTTGTGTCTGCCCTGAATATCTAGGGCAGAGCTGGACGGAGCTGCCCAGATGCAGCTCATGTCTTTAAAAGCTTCCTAATTGGTCTCTGGGTTTTCATTCCTGTTCCCTTCCCATCTATCCTCAACGTTTCAAGTATAATTGTTATAAGCACACAACATGGGTCTTCCCTGAGAGCCCATGACTCCTAGTAGAAATTCAGATACTGCCTAGCAGAGCCCTGACTCCAATCACTTGCTTCCAGAAACAATTGTCTCACCCCTTTATACCACCTGGGTTATTCACTGTGCATAGAACTCCAAGGCACCCTGGTGCCCAAGAGATAGAAGCGGCAGTTCCTTAGTATGGGCTGGATATAAAGTCTGGAAGACTCAATCCACTGTTTCTGACTGAGGAAGGTAAGGTAGGAACGGCACCATGCCTCACTGTGATGCTCCTGCGAGTGGGGCTGGTTGAGGGAAGGTGACTATTGGCAGGGTGTGGTGGCTCATGCCTGTAATCCCAGCACTTTGGGAGGCTGAGGTAGGTAGATCATGAGGTCAGGAGTTCAAGACCAGACCGACCAACATGGTAAAACCCCATCTCTACCAAAAATACAAAATTTAGCTGGATGTGGTGGGGTGCGCCTATAATCCCAGCTACTTAGGAGGCTGAGGCAGGAGAATTGCTTGAACCTGGGAGGCAGAGGTTGCAGTGAGCTGAGATCGTTCCACTGCACTCCAAGCCTGGGCAACAAAGACTCCGTCCCCCCCCCCCCCAAAAAAAAGTGACTATCGCTAATACCTACCTGGCACTTAGGGTGCTGTTATGCATTTCCCATGCATAAACTCATTTGGTCCTCACAGCCACATGGAAAGTACTGTCCTCTTACAAGTGAGGACACAGAAACCTAGAGGAGTCATTTGCCTAAGCTTACATGGTTGGGAAGTGGTAGAGCCAAGACTTTATTTCAGGCTGTCTAGTCCTAGGGTATATACTTCTTCCCCAATATCTTATGAGAACTCAAACATAGAACCCAGCTGACAGAACCTTAACACCCATCTCTTAACATTTCACAAAGCTTGTTTTGTCACTTTATACCTATCACCCATTAATCTTCTTTTTTTTGTTTTTGTTTTTGTTTTTGAGATGGAGTCTCACTCTGTCACCCAGACTGGAGTGCAGTGGTATGACCTTGGCTCGCTCCAACCTCCATCTCCTGGGTTGAAGTGATTCTCCTCACTCAGCCTCCTGAGTAGCTGGGATTACAGGCATGCACCACCACGCTGGCTAATTTTTGTATTTTTAGTAGAGGTGGGGTTTTGCCATGTTGGCCAGGCTGGTTGCATTTCAAATAAGTTGCAGTCATCTGTATACTTTCCCTAAATACTTCAGCATACATATTAACTGGAGTTTGAGATTTCAGTTTTGTTTTTTGATGTAAAATTGACATGAACTTATGCTTTCAACCACCACGCTCTACTGCTGTGCTCAGGGAACACAAGACAGACTAGGCCATCAAATGGTTATTTTGCAAGTGTTCACTGAACTGTCATATGCAAGAGGACTCATGGTTATGTAGGTACAAGAAACTCCCTGCTACGGGAGCTCACACCAGAGGCAAAATTGAGCAGCACCCAGTGAGGAACACGGAGATACAAGCATGAGGCAATTGACACTAAATCAGGGAAGGTTTCGCGGAGAAGGTGCTGGGTGGAGTTTTGAAGTAAGACACAACTGGCCGGGAATGTCATCTCAGGTGGCAGGCACTGCAAAGCCAGGGAGGTGTGAAGTGGGGTGGCTTACACAGCTGCAGGTAGCCTGGTGTTGCTGGAACATAGAATGGGCATGGAAATGTTGGTTCTTTGTTGCTGCAAGAAATTACAAACGATGACTGCAGACTTGGCTCAAAACAACATGAACTTATAGTTTTGGGGGTCAGAAGTCTGAAGTGGGTCTCACTGGGCCAAAATGAAGGTGATAGCAGGGATCCCTTCTGGAGCCCCAAGGGAGAAATCTGTTTCCTTAGATTTTCCAGGATCTAAAAACTTTCTGTGGTCCTTGGCACTCGGCCCCCTCCTGTCTTCAAAGCCAGTGATGCTGGTGGCATCCTATGCTGCATCATGTTGGCATTGCTTTCTCTGTCACATGGTATTTAGCTCTCTTCTTCCATTATGAGGACCCTGGTGATTACACCTAGGGCTCACCTGGATAACCCAGAGCATCTCAAGATCTGAGCCCCTTTTGCCATGTGAAGTAACATAAGCATGGGTTCCAGTTGTCAGGATGTGAACATCTTTGTGGGAGCCAGTATTCCACTGGCCATAGAGGGATTGGGTGGCAGGGACACTTAGGGCTATGTGAGCTGGTTTGGGCTGAGCCTCCTGGGAGGAGGCAGCTTTGGATGGACTTGACCTGGCAGAGAAAGGGCTGAGTGGCATGAGGAGAGGGGAATAGTCCAAGTCTTCTCTACCTGTCAGGCTTGGCACAGAGGACGAATTTGCAAACTGAACAAAGAATGAGGTGAGCTTGGCTGGCGGCCGGGTGCAGTGCGGGGAGCAGCCAGTGTTGAGCTGAGTGGAGATCTTCCAGGGAGTGAGCCAGGGACCACAGCAGGAGGGCGGGGGCTCTCCACTCGTGAGGGTTAAGACAAGTCTATTACTGTTTCCTTGTCACTCTGTCACCCATCTAATGGCCATCGATAGTAGTTGAATGAGAATTGATGGGGAGATAGATTTAATTAACCCCAGTGTCAGCGGCTGCCGGGCCACCAGTTTATGTGTTAATAGAGCTGCTGCCTGGCCTCTCCTGGGCTTTGGCTGGGAGCCCGAGGCCAGAGGAGCAATTCTGCTCGGCAGTGGAGGTGGCCCAGCAGAGGGAGGAGAAGCAGGAGCTTGGCTTGGGCTGCTGCTCTCTTCCACTGAGACCTGACAGCCACCTTGTCGGTCATGACTGGGCCACCTGGCTCTGCTCTCTTGGCTGGAAATCTGAGCAGGGTGAGGAGGAGGACCCAGAGCCCACTGTGCCTCCTTGGCCTGAAGACGAGCGCCCTGGAGGTTCTACCTGGCATCCAAGTCACCCAGTGCAGCTCTGTTCTTGGTGGCCCCCTGCTCAGTGCCTGGGACTGAGACCCCCAGCATAGTGTACATTCTCCATGCCTGGCTCTCCCTGTCCCTCTGTTTTTCTTGGTCTAGATACCACCCATGATCCCAGCATGCCCCTTGGGTACCAGCCTTCCTGTGCTACCCACCCCGGCCCCACCTTCACTTTATTTCTTGATGGGCTTTTTCATAGCTGCCTCGTGTGTTGGCTTGACCTCTCAGCTGTGCAATCACCTGAGCATGACTGTGCTGGCAGTGGTGCCAGGAGGCTGCCCCTGCCTTGGACACCCATCCCTTTGTGTAACAGCAGGGCCCATCTTCCCATTCTATAAAATGGGAGTTTGCATAAGATGAGTGGCCCCAAGCAGGCAATGCTGCTGGGTACCCAGCTCCTGAGGCCCTCTGTCTGGGCTTCTGACTTTCTCTTGTTTAAGGTCCCATGGTGGTGACTGGTAACGAGGGGATAGGAGGGGGAAGGACTCTCTTCTCTTTGGGATGGTAAACTCGGAGTACAGGAACCCTGTTGGTTTCACTGAGGACCGTGTGCCCAGCATGGTGGAAGCTCCATATTTGTTGAATGCACACTGTGATTGGGCCTGCCCCAGGGGCTGACCATGGAGAGTTGGGCCTCTCAAAGATCTGGATCACAGCTATGGCCTGGATGAGACTGGCTCCCTTGGCAGGGAGAATCTATTTCTAACAATCTCAGCTTTCCACTCACGGTTCTGTGCCTCCACAGCTGTGTGACCTTGGGCAAGTCACTTTATCACCCTAAGTCTCAGGTTGTGGGCACAAAAATAGTCTTTCTCCCAGGTGTGACACAAGATTCAATGAGATGGTGAATAGGCCAGGCTCTAGGATGTGTGCTTTGGTCAGTGTTAAGCCCCTATTCCCTGGAACTGGTTCCCTACAGTACCTGCCACCCACCGGCTTTGGCAGGGAGGGGATGTTGGAGCCTGGAATCCAGAGCCCACTCAGGCTCTGTCCTCCAAGGACCCCAGAGCCCACTCAGGCTCTGTCCTCCAAGGACCCCAGACCACTCCTGATGAGCAGGCATTGGCCCACCCTGTGGCATCACAATAGGGAATATCTGTGTGTGGACTTTGACAGTGCTTAAGAACTGACAGACTGATGCATACATCTCCTTGTCAAATCAGACCTGGGTGAGGGCCCTGCTCTTTGAGTTGAGAGGTGGGCTTGTAGCTCCCACTGGCTACTTGCTTCCTATAGAGTGTCTGGGCACTGGGGCAGGGGCCACGCTGACTGAGGCAGGTGTGTGGCAGCGACCACTTGGCCCGCTAGCACCCAGTGTCTGTCTGGCAGCCTCTTTCCCTGCTTCACACCTCTGCTGCCTTTCATTTTCAGCTCTGATTGGTTTTCTTGTTTTAACACATACCCCAGGCCCTGTCTTTGACCCCAGTGATGGATTCAGCTGCTCCCTGGGACTCCAGCTGCCAAGCTCGTCTGGAGCTGCTGGGAGTGAGGGAGAGGGGCAGTGGTGGAAATTACCCTCTCTTCCAGGCTCAGTGGGGGTGGGGGATGCCTTCCCCAGAGTCTGGAGGTGGCTTGTGGCAGAGCAGGGAAGAGCAGGACCCCTGGTGTGGAAGGATGGGGTTGGGGACTGTCAGGCTCTGTCATGGGAAATGGATTTTCCCTCCCTGCACTTCTGATTCCTCTTCTGTACAAGAGGATGTGGTGGTTGTGGACTGCTCATGTCTAAGAGATGGAAAGTCAGAGTCCTCGAATGAATGGGACATTGATTTCCCTTCATGCCCCCTGGATGTGCCTGCTGCGAATGTCTGCCTGCTGCCGCGGGGGGCCTCTGGAGAATGGGCCAAGCAACAGCATTAAATGCCCTTGGGCTGCAACTGGAGGGGGGGCCTGGGCTGGGGAGGGCAACAGGATGACCAGGGGCGACCTCCTCTGGACAATTGGCAGGAGGTCAGTGTGTGATTTGCATGAGTAAAGCCCCTCCTGGACCTGTAGCCCTCAGAACAAAGTAGAGCCCCTGTCCTGGTTCCTCTCAGGCTGAGGATGGCTATACCCAGATGTGGGGGCCAGAGTGTCCAGTGACCCATGGTGCTGTGGAGGCATTGGATATCTGGCTGAATGGCCTCTCTTCAGACAGGTGTCTGTGCTTGCTGTCTGAGCCTGGAGACCAGGGAGGTCAGTAAGTCTGGGGGGTGGGGCTTTCCATGCTTCATGTTCTCTCCTACTTCTCTCCTGATTTTTTTCCTTAAGTTTAAAAATGTATAACGAATACATTGTTGTGGTAACAGATGAAACAATCCAATAATAAATAAAAGCAGTTGAGAAAATACCAAATTCACCCTTAAACACACCACGGGCACACACACACGCTGGTTATGTATTTGTTACGGATCGTTTATGTCCCCTCCAAAATTCATATGCTGAAGCCCTAAGCCTTTGTGTGGTTGTATTTGAAAATGGGGCCTCAAAGGAAGAAATTAAGGTTGAGATTATAAAGGTGGGACCCTGATCTGATAGGATTGATGTCCTTGAAAGAAGACACAAGACCTCACTCACAGAGGCAAAGTCGGGGGAGGACACAGCATGAAGACAGCCGTCTACCAGCCAGGAAGAGCCCTCCCAGAACCCGAATTTGCTGATACCTTGATCTTGGAATTCCCAGCCTCCACAGCTGAGAAAATAAGTTTGTTTACACAACCTAGTCTGCAGTATTTTATTGGAGCAGTCTGAGCTAAGACAATGTGTGTGTGTGTATAAATAAAACTAAATGGGAACATACTTTATCTTGTAACTTGCTTTTGTCAAGGCAATACTAAACTTGTAGGCATTCATACATTCTGATGCTTGTCTTCTAATGAAACACCCAAAGACGGGTGCTGTGATACACCCTTGGTTGTATACATATGTCTCACAGCACCCAGGAGTAACCTGTCATGTGTTCTCCTTGTCTCCTGTACATGATACCCCTCTCCCACACTGCCTCCTTCAGGCTCTGCACCTGCGGTAATAACCCTGCAGTAGGGGGAAGCCGGCAGGAGCCCAAGTGCTTTGCAACTCTGCTACCAGTTGTCTGTTTGGCCTTGGGCCAGCTGCTGCCCACCCTGGCCTGTTTCCCCATCTGTGAAGACCCTTCTGTGTCTGACAGACTATGATTCAACATGCACATGCTGAGGGTATTTCCCACAGGTGAGCTGGGTCAGCCCTGATCTTGGGGACAAAGGACTGGCATTGAAAGCTATGTGACCATACCGGGGCTGTGACAGAGCTCCAAGCAAGTGGGGGGAGCAGCTGGGCTCACGTCCATCTGAGACCCTGCTCAATTTGGCAGTGGTCCTGAGCGGCCCATGTTCAACCCTCATCCCTTCTGCATGTGGGGCTGGGGCTGACACTGGGTGGAGCCTAGGGACAGAGAGGAAAGAATCTGAGAACTTGATGTTCTAGGCCAATTCTCTTCTTTCTAGCTGTGGGACTTCTGGAAAGCCTCTCTGAGCCTCATTTACTTCCTCCTGAAATTTGGAGCATTGGTGACGCATAATGCCCACGTAGTTATTAAATGCCTTGTTAACTGCAAGGGGCCATTTGGCTATTTGCTTCAGTATAGAACCTCAGTGGCAGCACCATGGTCTCAGGTGGGGCCCAGCTGGCTTTGTCTCCTCCCTGCTGTGGGTCCTTTAGTAGGAACTATGATAATGGTAAGAGCCCCAAATGCTGAGTCCTCACATGCGTCAGGGACTAAGCTCAGGAGGGAGGTTGCCAGTGGGATGTCAGACAGGCTTCTGCATTCTGGGGCTTGATGTCTGACCTAAGAGGCCAGATCTATATCCTGAGTTGGCAGAGAACTGACAAGTACAAGATGTGCTGTTCCAATGGCCCAGCCCTTAGAAACTCAAGGAGATGGAAGGGCACCCAGGCCAAGGAGGCTTCTTGGTGTGGGGTAACACTGAGCTAGGGCTTGAGGGACAAATAGCACTTAGACATGGGGAAAGAAGCAGAGAGAGGGGGCTCCTGGTAGAGTGGGGAGGCAAGTATATCCCAGGTGGGCCTGGTGGTGGAAATGACATGGCCTGCTATTCATGCAGAGAGAAGAGAAAGGCTTGTCTCATTAAGTCCTGGAACTGTGGGGTGCCTTGGGCTTGGAGGATGAAACCAAAACTCCCAGCTGTCCCCTGCTTCTCAGCAGGACTGTCCCTACCCCTCATGCAAAAGGACCACCCCCTGTTCCTGGGCTCTGGTCCTTCAAGCCCTTGCCTCCAGGAAGCCAGTCTACCCTACCCTGCCCCTCCCAGGGCACATGTGCAGGCTCTGTCAGAACATCTCAGTCCAAGTCAGTAGAAAATGGCTAAAAAAGTGAATAATAGCAACAAAATCATGTCATTTTGAAAGATGAAAGTAAACACCAAGAGAAACAGCTACGAGCATTAGACTTGGCTGCCTCTGGGCAGCTGGACTGAGGGCCGGGGGTGAGGGGGGAGCAGGGGGTCACCCCCCCGGTGTGGCTCAGGGAAGGAGATTCTCAGTAACTTCAACAAAAATTAACCTCTTTGGTTAACCTAAATCCCTATTAGGTGGCAAGGCCATCTCTTGGTGTCCTTAGAACAAATTTGGATGGCAATATTATAGCTTTGTGGGGGGTCCTTTGGAGACCTCCCTGGCTGACAATGGGGAGAAGTCCTCAGCCCTTGAGCTTGGGGCCAATAGGGGGAAGAGTTGCCTTTGCTCTTCTAGGCTCCAATCCTGATCAACACAAATAAGGTGGAAGCCCAGAGCTCGGGAATCTCCTGGGATCCTCCCCAAGCCTAGCTGTGACGTGGGAGGGCCATGTGTGGTCTCAGAGCCATGCCATACCTGGCTTCAGCCTCGGTTCTCCAGCCACAAGCTCATTCATCTTGGGCAAGTTATGTCACTGCTCAGTGCTTCCTCAGTTTCCCCATGGGTGAAGCAGGTCTGCTCACATTTCCCCCTCAGGGTTTCAGGAGGCATAAACAAGATGCAGCCTATGACACATGGATCCTGGTACATCACAGGCATTTGACACATGTGAGCCGTTTGCTCTCTAGATTTTGGAACTGCAGATGTTTATGAAATACTAGGATATCGATGCTGCACATAAAAGGAATCGGAGAGATCCTCTTCATTTTGTATGGAGGCAACCAAGGTTCTGAAAAGCCTGAAGAGAGGAACCTGGAGAGCGATCTTCAATCCCCCTACCACACTCCCCAGCAGACAGGTGGAGCCGGGGATGCTGGGAAGTGACTTCAGAGCTGTGCGTGGACTCGGGGCTGTCCGGACAGGGGAGAAGAGGGAGGATGGAAGGGAGGGAAGGAAGCAGGAAGCAGGTGCCATGGAGGGTGGAAATGGTGGGCTGCCCTGAGCTTAAAGGATGCTGGGCTGCTGAGTGTGTGGCAGGAAGTGGCTGGAGGGGTTGTGTGCTGCAGCCTGTTCAGTGCAAGGCCAGAGCTGGCTGGGCAGACAGAGCCTTCCCAGCTGCCCACACCCTCAAACTATGCCCAAGCTTGGGATGGGGACTGAGCAGCAGCTGCACCGGGGCCTGAGGGGCGTTGTGGGCAGGTGCAGGTGTGTGGTGTGGGGGCTGCTGTCACAAGTTCTGAAGGTTGCAGAGCACCCTGGGGGGCCTGTGGCCTGGGGGTGACACCTGACGTGAGTGGCCTCCAGCCACAGAAAGGGGTGCCTGTAGGGACAGACGTAAGTTTCCTTCAGAAGTCAGCTGCCCTCCCAGCCAGTCCCCCAAGGCCTGCCTAGTCTCAGAGCTCAGAAGACAGGTGCTGGAGTCTTCTCTGTGACTGGGTCAGTACCAGGCCCCCAAATGTCTTTGGGACTCCCAAAGCGAGCAAGGAGGAAAGAATGTATCTGAGAAGCACAATGTGTGTAGGGCGAGGAGGGGGTCCAGGATTTCTACACAGGAGGGTTCAAGGGCAGCAGCTGACCCCAGGGCTGGTAGATGCTTGTCTTGAAGCTGCATTTGTATATTCACTCATTCAGGGGGACTTGGGGGCCTGATGGAGATTGAAGGAGATAATGGAGCCCACTGGAGGGGAAGGGCTTTTATATATGTCCTGAGTGCTTGGGTGAGGGGTGGCTTTCAAATCTCCGGAGCTTGGCAAACCCTCATGCTTCTCCTGGCCTAGGAGCTAGGAGGAATCTGGCTGGTGGGACCGGGTCACTTCTCCCATGCTGCCCTACCCTTCAGGGCTGGCCCCACCTTAGGGGGAGGGAGAGCAGAGGCTGCGTGGAGGTGGGAAGAGGTGGCTCTGTGCTGGAACTAAGAACATTTTGCCACCCACTTGCTGTGTGACCTTGGGTTTGTCACCATCCCCCTGCACCCTACCCTGGGACTCTATTTCTCAGACTGTAACATGAAGGCAGGTATACTTGAACACCTCCAGGAACTCTACCAGTCCAAGTCCAGCCCAGAGAGGGGCACCAAAAGGGACAAGGCAGGCCCAGGGCACAACTGGTAGCTGCCCACCTTGCAGGCATCAGGAGGTAGGCAGGCGCAGGAGCCATCTGTGGGCTCATCTGAGCAGGCATCTTCTCTTCCTGGAGTCCTTGGGAGATCTAGGTGACTTTGAACATGAATCTCAGAATCATGGAATCCAAATCAATAGCAGAGTGATCTGCTCCAGCCTTGTACCCAAGTCGGAAGCTAGCCAGGCAGCTCCCAGCCTGGGTGTGGACCTTGTAACTCTTAGGCAGCCCGTGGCTTAGAAAGTTCTTTTCTGTGAGCCTCAGCTTCCCTTTGGTAATTATATCGGCTGAGTCTCATCTAGTTGGCTGCAGCCAGAGGCACCGGTCTGATCTCTGTTCTCAGGCCAGCCCTGCCATGGCTAGTATCAGTGTCACATCCCCTGGAGTCCTCTCCAGGTGAACATCAGGCTTTTCCTCATGATGAGAGCAGGACGGAGCGGAGTGGAACCAATCCCTCTTGGGACCTAAGACTTTTCCTTGGCAACCAGGCACATCTTGAATTGGCATGTATTTTTCTGCATAAATTACTGCTTTTAACTCGTTATCTCTCCCAAGCTCTGCTTATTCACATTCTTTCCCCCAGAAAAGTGCAGGATTTTACATTTACCCTTCTTAACCCTGTTTCAAGCTGTCGATATTTTTTTGTATCTTGATTCCAGCATGCCACTGTATGAGCTTTTTCACTCCCACCCTTGTGTCCTCTGTAAACCTGATAAGTGGCCTTCTGTGCCTTTATTCAAGCCACTGATGAAAACATTAAACAAGACCTGGTCAAGTTCATAGAGAGCCCTGTCATCTCTAGAGAACCCTGCAATTTGATATCGATTCATTCATTAGGTCTCTTTGGACATGGTTGTTCAACCAGCTATGGATCTGGCTAACATCCTTGTCCACAGGAAAATCTTGAAAGACTTTATCAAACACCCTGCTGAAACCCAGAAATTCTGGATCTACAGCAATCTTCTGATTTATGTGTCCAGTGACCTTAACAAAAATGGGGACTGAGTGGGTTTGGCGTGACTTCCTCCTGGTGCCCACATGCCCTTTGGTCGTTGTTCTTGAACTACCAGCTTAATGATCAGTTCTACAGTTTTACCCAGAACTAGCATAAAATTAATTTGCCTGACATTTCTGGAATCTATCTTTCTCTTTTTTAGAAAACTGGGACATTCATTGACCTCCTTTTGCCCCTTTTGTTTTCCATGTTTTTTCAAGCATTGTTGTTTCAGGTTCTGCAAACATGTCTGCTAGTTCTTCCCAAAACTTCAAAGATAGCTTATTCATACTAAGAAGCAAACTTGTTTAAAGCAGCTAGCTGTCTGGCAAACAAAAAGAAAAAAAACATTGTGTTTGGCTCCACAAACAACTTTAAACACATTGATGGAAAAAATGCCTCTCCAAAATAAAACATAGTTATAAAAATGTTTGCCTCAAATATGACAAGTGATTAATTTTTCTATCATACAAACAGATCTTAAAAATTGGCCGGGCACGGTGGTTCATGGCTGTAATCCCAGCACTTTGGGAGGCTGAGGTGGGCAGATCACCTCAGGCCAGGAATTGGAGACCAGCCTGGCCAACATGGTGAAACCCCATGTCTACTAAAACACAAAAAAATTAACCAGGCGTGGTGGTGCACGCCTGTAATCCCAGCTACTCAGCAGGCTGAAGCAGGAGAATTGCTTGAACCCGGGAGGTGGAGGTTGCAGTGAGCTGAGATCACGCCACTGCACTCCAGCTTGGGTGACAGAGCAAGACTCCATCCCCAAAAAAAATAAAATAAAAAAGATATACAACCCATGAAAAATGGATAAAGGATATGAATAGAAATACAAAAGGCCAATAAACATATGAAAATATGCTCAATCTTTCATGATTAATGCAAATCAACAATGAAATTCAATCTGTAGATCATCAGATTAGCAAAAATTAAAATCTGATAAAACCTAATGCTGGCAAGGATATGGAGACAGGGGCACTTGCCTATATGGTTGTTGAATGTGTAAATTGCTATATTTGAAGTGTAGTTTAATAATATTGATCAAAAATTTAAATGCCTGTGCCTTTGCGTTTAGGGATCTGATCACATAACACAAATATATATGTACTAGGATATTCATTGCAAGATTGAGAAAGCATTAGAAACAAATTAAAGATTAGTCACTAGGTGGCTGGTCACACTGGCTTACCTGTTAACTGAACTAGCATTAGCCACTAGGAAGAATGAAATAGACTTACCTGAGCTTATATAAAAAGAGCTCCAACACATTTGGTGGAAAAAAGCTACAAAACAGCCTGGCAATATGGCTCTGTGTGTGTGTGTGTGTGTGTGTGTGCATGCTATGGATTTATAAAAATATATATCTTGAAAGATATATAAGAAATGCAAATACCTCTGAAGAATAGGACTGGGGTGTGGGGAGGGGGGAAATTTTGATTCTTTAAAAATATCTTTGCATATGGCTTTGATTTCTTTAACCAAATGCATGCATTTGTTTCATCATTTTTAAAAAGTTGCTGCCTTGTGTCTTGTCCTCCCAGCCATTCAGGTGCTCACCAAAAGCCCTGCAGGTTTCGTCTGTTCTCTTTATTAAAGAAGGATGCAAGACAGGATTCCAGAGTTCTGCTTTCCCTGTCCCGGTTTCACTCTGCACCATCAAGACCTTCCAGTCTGCATGTGGTTAAAAGTCCCTTTGCGGCTGTTATTTTGTTATTTTTTTAGTGGAGCCTTTTCTCCATAATTTATCCTCATTCCGGGTGCCAGCCTGCAAACTACACATCCATTTTGGCCCTTTTGCCTCTTGGTGTTGATTGTGTCTCTCTTTCCAGCCTCTGCCTCGGTCCTTAGTAAATCTGTAACCACCCGACAGGTTCTTCCTGCCTGCTGCACAGACAAAGTCTACTCACTGAGACCATGGCATTGCGGGAAAGAGAGTTTAATAGACATGAGGCCAATCACACCGTGCAGAAGACAGAGTTATTACTGAAATCAATCTCCCTGAAGGCTCAGAGGTTAGGAGTTTTTCAAAGATAGCTTGGTGGGCAGGGGGCTAGGGTAGGGGGCATGTTTATTTGTTAGGTTGGAGATAAAATCATAGGGAATGGAAGCTGTCCTCTTGTGCTGAATCACTTCCTGGATGGGGGCCACAGGACTGGTTGCTGGGTGGGGCCATCTGGTTGTTGGAAACAAAAACCTGAAAAGACATCTCAAAAGGCCAATCTTGGGTTCCACAATAGTGATGTTATCTGCAGGAGTAACTGGGAAGTTGCAAATCTTATGACCTCCGGAATAATGGCTGGTAGTTATTTAGAATCCAAGCGCCTCTCATTTTCCTAACCTGTTGGCCTTTCATTAGTTTTACAAGAACAGTTTAGCTTTGGGGAAGGACTGTTATTTAAACTATAAACTACTCCCAAAGTTAGCTTGGCCCGCACCCAGGAATGAGCAAAGACAGCCAACATGTGAGGCTAGAAGCAAGATGGAGTCAGCCATGTCAGATTTTTCTTACTGTCATAGTTTTATAAAGGCTAAGGTTTCAAACCATAGTCTACATGTTAGAACCTCTCCTTGTCTTCCTCGATAGCAGCCATGTTCCTAGGCCAGAATCAGAGCACAGGATGAGGGGCCATATCCATCTTTGCTCTGAACATGTTCATCTCGGTTTTCCTGAAGTCCAAGGGATCTTTATTTAGCACAACCCCACTGGGCCCCAGGGTGCTAGGGAGCCACAGCAGGGAATCAGACAGGAAGCCAGCCCTCAAAGGGTGTAAATCACACCATGAGCGATGTGTATGCTGATGAATTATAATACAGATTATTTAAACCATCATTGTGTCCAGAGTAATGCCTTAACACAACCTTGACTGTCCTTGCACAGGTTTAAGTCTTTCAGAAGGAAGAAGGGCAAGGAAAATGTATTATCTGGCCTGTTTTCTCCATCCCACTCCTAATCTGATTGTAATACTATGGAGATAGCATTTGAAAGAAAAGGGTGTTCCATTTCTGGTTCTTGGGAAACCTTGGGCCACAAAGAATCGGTAAGGACATGATTGTTCCATTTCAGTTGGGGGTTAGAAAACAGAGTCATTAAAAGCTCTCTGAGCTTGGGAGACTCGTGTGTGTGTGTGTATACACATGTGCGCACACGGAAACTGAGAATGAGGAGGGGAAATCTGTGCTTTCATGAAGCAGCGGGTGTAGGGGGTGGTGGAGGAATGCACAGGGGGAGTTTGGGATCCCCTCCCCCACTAGAATCAAAATTGCAGTAACTGCAGATTAAGTGCTGCTGACCCCAGGAGACAAGCCAGTCTGTTTCCAAGGGAACCACATGCCTCAATCAAGGCCCCTGAAAAGGAGGGTGAACCAGGATGGAGCAGCCCTTCAGCCTTCCTGGAGCAGCTGCCCCCATCGCAGAGCCCTCAGCCCGCTGCTCCAGCCTGCTCAGGGACCCTGGGCAGGTGACCTCACCCCTCCTGGCTGAACTTTCACTGGCAGGGGTGCTAGGTGCAGCTGGAGTCTCTTAGGCTGTGTCCTAGCAGGAATGGGCAGGTGACTGGGGAACTTGGCTACTCCCATTCCTCTAGGTCTCTGAATAGCCTTGGGATAGTTCCTTGGCTTCTCTGGGTGTGGCTCCTCCAACCCCACAATAAAAGCATTGGACAAATAGTCCCTAAGGATCCTGCTAGCTCTATGATCACCTCTGAAAGCACCCCCATCTCCTGTCATGTCCAGCTCTCCTGACCAAAAGTGTGACGGGGGCGGAGGACCCAGGGAAACCATCCCCCCTTGCCAGTCTGCCCTTACCAAGTAGCTCCAGCTGTGCCATCCTTGGAGCAGTGGAGCAACTCCTCATCTTCATGGAGTGAGGAGAGCCCTCCGAGAGGCCAGCAGTGCTTTCTCAGCAGCTTCAAGCAAGAGCACAGATGGGAGCAGAAGGGTCAGGAAGGCTCTGAGCTGAGGGACAGGTGAGAAGGGCCTCCACAGCCCACAGCCCTTCAATGGGGCCCTTGGAAAGTCAGGAGCCAAGCCCAGCTCCTGTCCAGGACCTCTTGGCCAGGGGCCTGCCCAGCCTCCATAGGACCCAGTGTAAGGCAGCCCAGCTCCTGTCCAGGACCTCCTGGCCAGGGTCCTGCCCACCCTCCATAGGACCCAGTGTAAGGCAGCCCAGCCTCTGATCTGCAGTGTCAGAAGACATGGCGGTGCCAGGGAGTAGAAAGAGCTATTGGAGGGAGTCGGGCAGCTGGTTTCATATGCCAGCTCTTCCTCTTACTGCTGGTGTGACTGGGGGCGGGTCACTAACCACCCTGCACCTCAGCCTCCATAGTACCCATGTCATAGGGTTATTATGAGGATTTGGTGAGATAGGTAAGTAAAATACCCAGCAGAACACCTGGCACGTGATAAGTGCTCTGCAAATTGCAGATTCTTTCTATGAATAGGTGTTTTTATAGATGATCCATGTTAACAGTTCTCAACTGTGGCTGCACATTAGAATTATAAAGGGAGCTTTCTAAATTCCCAGTATCATAACAGAGAGGGCAAAATGGCTGACTAGACACAGCCAGGTGGAGCAGCTGCTACTGAGAGACCAAGAGCCTGGCGCACTAACAGATCTTCAGAGGGAAGACACTGAGAATGGATGGAGGGAAGAATGAAAGCTGGGCTGAAGCATGAGGAAGCTGGGAACACTGCACGGGGCTACCACACACCAGGACTTATTCCTGACCCCCAGTGACTCCAGGGGAATGGATGAGTTGAACTGACAAGGAGCAACCTGCTCTCACCACAAGCCTCTGGAATCCCACCAGGAGGAGACCCCTTGACCACCACAGACACTCGAGTTGGCAGGGAGAGCAGCTTAGAGAAGTGATAGGGATAGCAAGCCAGCTGATATGGAGCCCAGGGGGTTTGATGTGGGAGCCTCTGTAGTGGAGCACAGCCATGGATAGCCATGCCCCTAGGCTTGACTGCTCTAGTAGGATACTTTAGCCCAAGGGAAACTGTTGGGGCTGAACTCTGCAGGGCAGTCTTTCTCATCAGATAAGCCTGGTCAGCCCTGAGCACCCCTTGGTCTGCTGGCTTCTCCTGGGGCCCCAGCCTGGCTACGCCTGCTTCCAGGGCAGCCTCAGGTGCCTTGGGGGCCTACATCATAGCTTCTGTGCTGGTGGACAGTGCCTTACTGGTGGAAAGCTCCAGCAGGGCGGCCCCCACATCCACGCACCAGCACACAAGCTCCTTCCCCACACTGCAGTTTCCCCCAGGCCCACAGCAACCCCTCACATTGATTTGCTGATGTATGTGTGTACGGGCAGTATTTACTTTCCTTGCCCTGCCAGCGTGCCTGTGTGCAGGCACCCTGCCCAGCCACCGCTGCATCAGGAGTGTAGTCAGCCCCCGCTCCCCCTGCCAACTGCCATTGTAGTCAGAGCTTTGGTGGGCACAGAACCAGCCATCAGTGCCCCACCCTTGCACCAACACTGCCATGGGAGTGAAACCAGACACAGAGAACAGTGGATCTTCCTCCACGCTAAGCAACCACCCCTGCCTGCTGGCAAAAGGAATGTACACAGACGTGCATCTGCCAGTGCCCTGCTCCCCATGTCAACACAACCACCAGTGTGATGGTCACCAGCCAGGAGGGGCCCCCCTTCCCTGCCAACTGCATTGCCTCTGCTACTGTGGCAAATGCGCACATGGTGTCAGGCACCCCAGCACCTGCTAGCACCCTACCACAGCCGATGAGCATCCACCCTGCTGCACTGCTACCACCACTGGCATGTACAAACAAGGACAGATTTTGCTGTCACCACATTACAAAACACTTTGATACCACCCATTGGAGTGTAGTGACCAGTGGTCTGAGAGCACCTCAGCCCCAACCCAGGGCAGTGGATTCTTAACCTCAAGGAGCCAGAGAACAAATTTGGGGCCCAATGCAAGTCCCCCAGAGTTAAAGCACACAGACCAGGAGTTGGGAGCTGAGCACTGGCCCCCTAAAATCTTCCAGAAACAAAGCCAGTTGGCCAAATCCATCTTATATCACAATCAAACCCCCAATGTCATCAAATAGGATAAAAGAAAAACATCGAAGGGCAGCAACTTTAAAGACTGAAGGAAAATAAGCCCACGCAGATGAGAAAGAACCAGTGCAAAACCCTGACAACTCAAAAAGCCAGAGTGCCTTCTTTCCTCCAAACAACTGCCCCATCTCTCCAGCAGGGGTTCTGAACTGGGCTGAGATGGCTGAAATGACAGAAATAGAATTCAGAATATGGAGAGGAATAAAGACCATTGAGATGTAGGAATATATCAAAACCCAATCCAAGGAAGCTAAGAATCAGAATAAAATGATATGGGAACTGAAAGACAAAATAGCCAGTATAGAAAAGAACATAACTGACCTGATAGAGCTTAAAATACACAATACAAGAATTTCATACAGCAATCACAAGTATTAATAACAGAATAGGCCAAATGAAAGAACCTCAGTTCTTGAAGATAAGACAGTCAGAGGAGCATAGAGAAAAAAGAATGAAAAAGAATAAACAAAATCTCTGAAAAATATAAGACTATGCAAAGAGACAAAATCTATGACTCATTGGTGTCATGAAAGAGATGGAGAGAGTGTAAACAACTTGCAAAACATATTTCAGGATATCATCCATGAGAACTTCTCCAACCTAGCTAGGGAGGCCAACATTCAAATTCAGGAAATGCAGAGAACCCCAGTAAGATACTTCACAAGAAGATCATCCCCAAGACACATAATCATCAGATTCTCCAAGGTTGAAATGAAAGGAAAAAATGTGAAAGGCAGCTAGAGAGAAAGGTTAGGTCCCCTACAAAGGGAAGTCCATCAGACTAACAGTAGACCTCTCAGCAGAAACCCTACAAGCCAGAAAAGATTGGGGGTCAATATTCAACATTTTTTTTTTTTTTTTTTTGACATGGAGTCTTGCTCTGTCACCAGGCTGGAGTGCAGTGGCGCAATCTTGGCTCACTGCAACCTCTGCCTCCCAGGTTCAAGTGATTATCCTGCCTCAGCCTCCTGAGTAGCTGGGACTACAGGCATGCACCACCATACCCAGCTAATTTTTGTATTTTTAGTAGAGAAGGGATTTCACCATGTTGGCCAGGCTGGTCTTGATCTCTTGACCTCATGATCCACCTGCCTTGGCCTCCCAAAGTGCTGGGATTACAGGCATGAGATGCCGCTCCTGACCTCAACATTCTTAAAGAAAAGAAATTCCAACCCAGAATTTCATATCTGGCTAAACTAAGCTTCATAAGCAAAGGAAAAATAAGATCCTTCTCAGACAAGCAAATGCTCTGAGAATTCATTACCACCAGAACCTACAAAAGCTCCTGAAGGAAGCACTAAATATGGAAAGGAAAGAATGTTACCAGGCACTACAAAAATACACTTAAGTACACAGACCAGTGACACTATAAAGCAACTATATAAAAAGTCTTCATAATAACCAGCTAACATAATGATGACAGGATCAAATCCACATGTATCAATATTAACTTTGAATGTAAATGGGCTAAATGCCCCCAGTTAAAAGGCACAGAGTGGTAAGCTGGAGAAAGAACCAAGACCCATTGGCATGCTGTCTTCAAGAGATCCATCTCACATGTAATGACAGCCATAGGCTCAAAATAAAGGGAAGGAGAAAAATCTACCAAGCAAATGGAAAACAGAAAAAATGAGGGATTACAATACTAATAGCAGACAAAATAAACTTTAAACCAACAAATATTTAAAAATACAAAGAATGGTAAAGGGTTCAATTCAACAAGCAGACCTAACTATCCTAAACATATATGCACCCAACACAGGAGCAACCAGATTCATAAAGCAAGTACTTAGAGACCTTCAAAGAGACTTAGACTCCCACACAGTAACAGTGGGAGATTTCAACACCCCACTGAGAGATCATCAAAGCAGAAAATTAGCAAAGATATTCAGGACCTGAACTCAGCACTGGATCAAATGAACCTGATATCTACAGAACTCTCCACCCAAAAACAAGAGAATATACATTCTTTCCATCACCCCACTGCACATACTCTAAAATAATCACATAATTGGAAATAAAACACTCCCCAGCAAATGCAGAAGAGCTGAAATCATAACAACCAATCTCTCAGACCACAGCATAATCAAATGAGCTATCAAGACTAAGAAATTCACTGAAAACCATTATATGGAAACTGAATTATGGAAACTGAGTATGGAATTATATGGAAACTGAATAACCTGCTTTTGAATGACTTTTGGGTAAATAATGAAATTAAGGCAGAAATTAAGTTCTTTGAAACTACTGAGAGCAAAGATACAACATACCAGAATCCCCGGGACACAGTTAAGGTGGTGTTAAGATGGAAATTCATAGCACTAAATGCCCACATCAAAATGTTAGAAAGATCCCAAATTAACAATCTAACATCACAACTAGAAGAACTAGAGAACCAAGAGAAAACCAACCTCAAAGCCAGCAGGACACAAGAAATGACCAAAATCAGAGCTGAACTGAAGCAGATCGAGACACAAAAAACCATTAAAAAGATTAACAAATCCAAGAGTTGGCTTTTTGAAAAATACTAATAAAATGGAGAGACTACTCGCTATACTAATAAAGAAGAAAGGAGGAAAGATCCAAATAAATATAATCAAAAATGACAAAGGGGATATTACCATAGACCCCACAGAAGTACAAATAACCGTCAGAGAATACTATGAGCACCTCTATGCACATAAACAAGAAAACCTAGAAGAAATGGATAAATTCCCAGACATATACACCCTCCCAAAACTGAGCCAGGAAGAAATTGAGCCCCTGAACAAACCAATAAAGAGCTCCAAAATCAAATCAGTAATAAATGGCCTACCAACCAAAAAAAGCCCAGGACCACTCAGATTCACAGCTGAATTCTACCAGATTTACAAACAGCTGGTACTATTCCTGCTAAAACTATTCAAAAAAAGTTAAGGAGGAAGGACTCTACCATAGCTCATGTTATGAGGTCAGCATCATCCTGATACCAAAGCTTGGCAGAGACACAACAAAAAAAGAAAACTTCAGGCCAATATCCTTGATGAACATCATTGCAAAAATTTTAAACAAAATAGTGGCAAACTGAATCTAGCACATCAAAAACCTTATCCACCCTGATCAAACAGGCTTTATCCCTGAGATGCAAGATTGGTTCAACATACACAAATCAATAAATGTAATTCATCACATAAACAGAACTAAAGACAGAAACCACATGATTATCTCAGTAGATGCAGAAAAGGCTTTTGATAAAATTTAACACTCCTTCGTGTTAAAAACTCTCAATAAACTAGGTATTGAAGGAACATACCTCAGAATAATAAGAGCCATCTATGACAAACCGATAGCCAACATCATACTGAATGGGCAAAAGCTGGAAGCATTCCCCTTGAAAACTGGCACAAGACAATGATGCCCTCTCTCACCACTCCTATTCAACATAGTACTGGAAGTCCTGGCCAGAGCAATTAGGCAAGAGACAGAAATAAAGAGCATCCAAATAGAAAGGAAGTCAAAGTATCCCTATTTGCAGACATGATCCCCATAGTCTCAGCCCAAAAGCTCCTTAAACTGTTAAACAACTTCAGCAAAGTCTCAGGATACAAAATCAATGTACAAAAATTATTAGCATTCCTATACATCTATCACAGTCAAGTGGAGAGCCAAGTCAGGAATGTACTCCCATTCACAATTGCCACAAAAAGAATAAAATACCTAGAATACAGCTAACTAGGGAGGTGAGATATCTCTACAAGTAGAACTACAAAACACTGCTCAAAGAAATCAGAAATGACACAAATGAAAAAATATTCGATGCTCATGGATAGGAAGAATCAATGTTGTTAAAATGGTGATACTCCCCAAAGCCATTTATAGATTCAATGTGATTCCTATTAAACTACCAATGACATTATTCATGGAACTAGAAAAAACTATTTTAAAATTCATGTGGAACCCAAAAGAATCCCAATAGCCAAGGCAATCCTAACCTAAAAGAACAAAGCTGGAGGCATCATGCTACCTGACTTCAAACTATACTACAGAGCTATGATAACCAAAACAGCATGGTGCTGGTATAAATACAGATACTTAGACGAACGAAACAGAATAGAGAGTCCAGAAATAAGACCACACACCTACAGCTATCTGATCTTTGACAAAGCTGACAAAAACAAGCAATGGGGAAAAGACTCTATATTCAATAAATGGTGCTGTGATAACTGGCTAGCCATATACAGAAGATGGAAAATGGACCCCTTCCCTGCACCATATACAAAATCATTCAAGATGGATTAAAGACTTAAATGTAAAACCCAAAACTATAAGAACCCTGGAAGACAACCTAGGCAATACAATTCTGGACATAGAAATAGGCAAAGCACTCATGACAAAGATGCCAAAAGCAATTGCAATAAAAGCAAAAATTGACAAATGAGATCTAACTAAACTAAAGAGCTTCTGCACAACAAAAGAAACTATCAACACAGTAAACAGACAACCTATAGAATGGGAGAAGGTATTTGCAAACTATGCATCTGACAAAGGTCTAATATTTAGCATCTATAAGGAGCTTACATTTCCATGAAAACAAACAAGCAACTGCATTAAAAAGTGGGTAAAGGACATGAACATACACTTTTCTAAAGGAGACATGTATGCAGCCAAGAAGCATATGAAAAGAATAAAATACCTAGGAATTTTAAATACCTTGAAAGGTAACCTCACAAGGCTCAAATCAAGGTGTCAATTTTTTTTTGCATTTTCATCTGGATGTTGGGATCATCAAAAGTTCAACATCACTGATCATTAGAGAATGCAAACCAAAACCACAATGAGATACTGTCTCATACCAGTCAGAATGGCTGTTATTAAAAAGTCAAAAAATAACAGATGCTGGTGAGGTTATGGAGAAAGAGGAATGCTTTTACACTGTTAGTAGGAATGTAAATTAGTTCAACCATTGTGGAAAACAGTGTGGCAATTTGTCAAAGACCTAAAAACAGATATACCATTTTAGCCAGCAATACTGGGTATATATCCAAAGGAAAACAAATCAATCTGTCATAAAAACACATGTACATGCATGTTTATTGCTGCAGTATTCACAATAGCAAAGACATGGAATCAACCAAAATGTCCATCAATGGTAGACTATGTAAAGAAAATGTGGTACACATACACCATGGAATACTATGCAGCCATAAAAAGAATGGGATCATGTCCTTTTCAGGAACATGGGTGGAGCTGGAGGCCATTGTCCTTAGCAAACTAATGCAGGAACAGAAAACCAAATACTGCATGTTCTCACTTATAAGTGGATGCTAAATGATGAGGACACATGATGGATACATAGATGGAAATAACATACATTGGGGTCTATTGGAGGGTGAAGGGTGGGAGCAGGGAGAGAATCAGGAAGATATCTAATGAGTACTAGGCTTAACACTTGGGTGATGAAATAATCTGTACAACAAACCCTAATGACACAAGTTTACTTATAACTAACTTGCACATGTACCCCTGAACTTAAAAGTTAAATAAAAAGCAATCAATAAATACCCAATGTCCAGGTCTGCCCCCAGAACACCCTGGGATGGGATTCATGTTTCAATATTTAAAAGGCTCCCCAGGGATGTCTGTTTCCAGCTGTATTAGCCCATTTTCACACTGCTGATAAAGATATACCTGAGACTGGGAAATTTACAAAAGAAAGAGGTTTAATTGACTTACAGTTCCATGTGGCTGGGGAAGCCTCACAATCATGGCAGAAAGCAAGGAGGACCAAGTCATGTCTTACATAGATGGCGGCAGCAGGCAAAGAGAGAGAGTTCGTGCAGGGAAACTCCCTCTTATAGAACCATCAGATCTTGTGAGACCCATCCACTATCATGAGAACAGCATGGGAAAGACCTGCCCCCATGATCAATCACCTCCCACTGGGTCCCTCCCACAACATGTGGGGATTCAAGATGAGATTTTGATGGGGACACAGCCAAACTATATCATTCTGCCCCTGGCTCCTCCCAAATCTCATGTCCTCACATTTCAAAACCAATCATACCTTCCCAAAAGTTCCCCAAAGTCTTAATTCATTTCAGCATTAACTCAATATTCCACAGTCCTAAGTCTCATCTGAGACAAGGTAAGGCAAGTCCCTTCCACCTATGAGTCTGTAAAATCAAAAGCAAGTTAGTTACTTCTTAGATACAATGGGGGTACAGGCATTGGGTAAATACAACCATTCTGAATGGGAGAAATTGGCCAAAGGGATAAAGTGCCCATGCAAGTTCAAAATCCAGCAGGGTGGTCAAATTTTAAAGCTCCAAAGTGATCTCCTTTGACTCCATGTCTCACATCTAGATCATACTGATGCAAGAGGTGGGTTCCTATGGTCTTGGGCAGCTCCACCCCAGTGGCTTTGCAGGGTACAGCCACCCTCCCAGCTGCCATTGAGTGTCTGTGGCTTTTCCAAGTGCATGGTGCAAGCTGTCAGTAAATCTACCAGTCTAGGGTCTAGAGGACAGTGGCCCTCTTCTCACAGCTCCACTAGGCAGTGACCCAGTAGGGACTCTGTGTGGGGGTTCTGACCCCACATTTCCCTTCTGCATGCTCTAGCAGAGGTTTTCCATGAGAGCCCTGCCCCTGCAATGAACTTCAGCCTGGGCATCCAGGCATTTCCATACAACTTCTGAAATATAAGCAGATGTTCCCAAACCCCAATTCTTGACTTCTGTGCACTTGCAGGCTCAACACCATGTGGAAGTTGTGAAGGTTTGGGGTTTGCACCCTCTGAAGCCATGGCCCAAGCTCTATGTTGGCCCCTTTCAGCCGTGGCTGGAGTGGCTGGGACTCAGGGCACCAAGTCCCTAGGCTGCACACAGCACAGAGACCCTGGGCTTGGCTCATGAAACCACTTTTTCCTCCTAGGCCTCCAGGCCTGTGATGGAAGGAGCTGCCAAGACCTCTGACATGGCCTGGAGACATTTCCCCCATAGTCTTGGTGATTAACATTTGGCTCCTCGTTACTTATGCAAATTTCTGCAGCTGACTTGAATTTCTCCTCAGAAAATGGGATTTTCTTTTCTATTGCATTGTCAGGTTGCAAATTTTCTGAACTTTTATGCTCTGCTTCCCTTATAAAACTGAATGCCTTTAACAACACCCAAGTCACCTCTTGAATGCTTTGCTGCTTAGAAATTTCTTCTGCCAGGTAACCTAAATAATTTCTCTCAAGTTCAAAGTTCCACAAATCTCTAGGGCAGGGGCAAAATGCTGCCAGTCTCTTTGCTAAAACATAACAAGAATCACCTTTGCTCCAGTTCCCAACAAGTTCCTCACCTCCATCTGAGACCATCTCAGCCTGGATTTCATTGTCCATATCATTATCAGCATTTTGGTCAAAGTCATTCTAACAAGTCTCTAGGAAGTTCCAAACCTTCCAACATTTTCCTGTCTTCTTCTGAGCTCTCCCAACTGTTCCAACCCCTAAGGCTTTGGGTAGCTCTGCCCCTTGCCTGGCACATGCCTGTAACCCCAGCTACTCAGGAGGCTGAGGTAGGAGGATCCCTTAAGCCCAGGAGTTCAAGGCTTCAAGGGTAAGTTGGCCAGGTGCAGCCCCTATGGCTGCTCTCAAGGTTGGAGTTGAGTGCCTTAGGCTTTTCGAGGCTTAGGGTGCAAGCTACCAGTGGCTCTACCCTTCTGAGTCTGGAGGTGACAGGTCCCTTCCCATAGCTCCAGTAGGCAGTGCCCTGGTGGGGACTGTGTGTGGGGGCTTCACCCCTGCAACAGGCTTCTGCCTGAGCACCCAGGCTTTCCTGTTCATCCTCTGAAATCTAGGGAGAAGCTGCCAAGGCTCCTTAACTCTTGCATTCTGTGCTCCTGCAAACTTAACACCATGTGAAAATTGCCAAGGTTCATGGTGGCTTGCAGTCTCCAAATTGGCAGCCCAAGCTTTATCTGGGGCTCTTTGAGCTATGGCTGGAGCTGGAGCTCCCAGAATGTGGGGAGCAGCCTCCTGAGACTGAGCAGGGCAGCAGGGCCCCAGAACTAATGCCTGAAACCATTTTTTCCTCCTAGGCCTCTTGGCCTGTGATGGGAGAGCTGTCTTGGAGATTTCTGAAATTCCTTCAAGGCTCTTTTCCCATTGTTTTGACCTTTAGCACTTGGCTGCCTTTAGTCATGCAAATCTCTCCAGCAAGTGGTTGCTCCTCAGGCTGCTTGAATTCCTTTCCTGAAAACATCTTTTCTTTATCACGTAGGCTGAAAATTTTCTAAACTTATATGCTCTGCTTCCTGTTTAATTATAAGTTCCAACCTTAGGTCATTTCTTTGCTCTTATATCTTATTGTAGGCTATTAGAAGCAGCCACATTGTTTCTTAAATGACTTGCTACTTAGAAATTTGTTCTGCCAGATACCTTCAGTTCAGCCTTCTACAAAGCCCTAGGACATGGACACAAGGCAGCCAAGCTCTTTGCTAGGGCATAACAAGTGTTACCTTTACTCCAGTTCCTCATAAATTCCTTCATTTCCATCTGAGAAGCCATCAGCCTGGCCTTCACTGTCCATACCACTATCAGCATTTTGGTCATAACTGCTTACAAATCTCTAAGAAGTTCCAAAAGTTTCCTCACCTTCCTGTCTTCTTCTGAGCCCTCCAAATTATTCCAACCTCTGCTGCTTCCACACCTTCAGGTATCTTTATATCAATACCCTACTCCTTGGTATCAGTTTTCTATGTTAGGCCATTTTGGGTCACTCAAAAGGAATACCTGAGGCTGGGTAATTTATGAAGAAAAGAGGTTTGTTTTGGCTCACAGTTCTACAGGCTACATGAGAAGCATAGTACTGGCATCTGCTTCTGGTAAGGTCTCAGGAAGCTTCCAATCATGGCAGAAGGCAAAGGAGGAGTGGGCATGTCACGTGATGAGAGAGGGAGCAAGAGTGGAGAAGTGCCACACTCTCAAACAACCAGGTCTTGCATGAACACAGAGCAAGAACTCACTCATTGCTGTGAGGATGATACTAAGCCATTAATGAGGGATCTGCCCCCATGGCCCAAACACCTCCCATGAGGCCCCACCTTCAACACAGGAAATTATATCTCAACATAAGATTTGGAGGGGACATACATCAAAACCGTATCAGTCAGTCTTTTTAATATTTATCATTCCGTTAAGTATGTAGTGGTACCTAATTGTGATTTTAACTTGCATTTTCCTAATGACTAATAATGTTGAGCATCTTTTCATGTGCTTATGTGCTATCCGGATTTCCTCGTTAGTGGAATATCGATTTTACAAATACCTTTTGCAAATTTTATATCAGATTGTTTTCATATTATGGAATTTTGAGTTCTCTGTGTATGTTCTGGAAACAAGTCCCTTATCATACATATGTTTTGCAAAGATTTTCTCCAAGATTCATTCTTTTAAGTGCATATTTTGAAGAAAAGAAGTTTTAAATTTTCATGAGGTTCAATTTATCAATTTATTCTTTTATGGATAATGCTTTTGGTGATCCATAAGATTTTAGCCAATCTTTGCCTGACTGAAGGTAACAAAGATTTTCTTTTAACTTTCCTTCTAGATGTTCTATAGTTTTAGATTTTACAGTTTTAGGTGTATAATTCATTTTGAGTTAATTTGTGTATGACACAAATTATAGATCAAAGTTTTTTGCATATGAATATCCAGTTGTCTCAGTATCATTTACTAAAAAGATTATCATTTTTCCATTGAATTGCCTTTGTGCCTTAGTAAAAAATTAATTATCCATATATGTGTGGTTTCACTTCTAGACTTTCTATTCTGGTCAATTTAACTATTCTCTGTTTTTAAGGCAATACTATAGTGTTTTGATTATTGTAGCTTTATAATGTCTTGAAATCAGACAGTGTTACCTCTCTAATTTTGTTCTTCTTTTTTAAAAGTTTTTGGCTTTTTAAGGTCTTTGCATTTTCATATACAATTTGGATTTAATTGTTCAATTTCTATCGAAAGCCTGATAGGATCTTGCCTGAGATTTTATGCAACTGATAGAACAATTTGGGGAAAACTGATGTTTTAACAATATTGACTCTTCTGATTCATGAACATAATATGTCTTTCACTGAGGTATTCTTTAATTTCTTTGAGCAATATATCATAGTTTCTAGTGTAGAAGAATTGCACACATTTTACTAAATCTATTCCAGAGTATTTTATATTATTATTTCTGTTATAAACAATATTTTAAATTTGAATTTGAATTGTTCATTCTTAGTATACAGAAATATGATAGATTTTTATATTCTGTTACTATGTCTCTCATAAATTCTAGTAGCTTTTTTGCTCCAATCCCTTAGGATTTTCTACATAAATGTGATCATGTTATCTGTGAACAAGACAGCTTTAATTTTTCCTTTCCAATCTGTATGCTTTTTATTTCTTTTTATTTCCTGCTTGCCTGGTTGCATGGCTAGTACCTCCATTATAATGCTCAACAGAAATGGTGAGGGTGGAAATCCTTGCCCTGTTTTTTAACATTAGGGAAAACATTCAGCCTTTCACCATTAAGTGTGATTTTAGTGCTTAGTTTTTCATAGATGCCTTTTATCAGGTTGAAAAAGTTTCCTTGTATCCCCAGTTTGCTGAGAGTTTGCTTTTTAACATCATGAATGCATGTTCAATTTTCTCAAATGCCTTTTCTGTACCCATTTAGGTAACTATAATGTTCTTTCTCTTTTTCTTTTTTTTTATTTTATTATTATTATACTTTAAGTTTTACGGTACATGTGCACAAGGTGCAGGTTAGTTACATATGTATACATGTGCCATGCTGGTGTGCTGCACCCATTAACTCGTCATTTAGCATTAGGTATATCTCCTAATGTTATCCCTCCCCACTCCGCCCACCCCACAACAGTCACCGGAGTGTGATGTTCCCCTTCCTGTGTCCATGTATTCTCATTGTTCAATTCCCACCTATGAGTGAGAATGTGTGGTGTTTGGTTTTTTGTCCTTGCAATAGTTTACTGAGAATGATGATTTCCAATTTCATCTATGTCCCTACAAAGGACATAAACTCATCATTTCTTATGGCTGCATAGTATTCCATGGTGTAGATGTGCCACATTTTCTTAATCCAGTCTATCATTGTTGGACATTTGGGTTCATTCCAAATCTTTGCTATTGTGAATAGTGCCGCAATAAATATACATGTGCATGTGTCTTTATAGCAGCATGATTTATAGTCCTTTGGGTATATACCCAGTAATGGGATGGCTGGGTCAAATGGTATTTCTAGTTCTAGATCCCTGAGGAATTGCCACACTGACTTCCACAATGGTTGAACTAGTTTACAGTCCCACCAACAGTGTAAAAGTGTTCCTATTTCTCCACATCCTCTCCAGCACCTGTTGTTTCCTGACTTTTTAATGATTGCCATTCTAACTGGTGTGAGATGGTATCTCATTGTGGTTTTGATTTGCATTTCTCTGATGGCCAGTGATGGTGAGCATTTTTTCATGTGTCTTTTGGCTGCGTAAATGTCTTCTTTTGAGAAGTGTCTGTTCATGTCCTTTGCCCACTTTTTGATGGGGTTGTTTGTTTTTTTCTTGTAGATTTGTTTGAGTTCATTGTAGATTCTGGATATTAGCCCTTTGTCAGATGAGTAGGTTGTGAAAATTTTCTCCCATTTTGTAGGTTGCCTGTTCACTCTGATGGTAGTTTCTTTTGCTGTGCAGAAGCTCTTGAGTTTAACTAGATCCCATTTGTCAATTTTGGTTTTTGTTGCCATTGCTTTTGGTGTTTAAAACATGAAGTCCTTTCCTATGCCTATGTCCTGAATGGTAATGCCTAGGTTTTCTTCTAGGGTTTTTACGGTTTTAGGTCTAACATGTAAGTCTTTAATCCATCTTGAATTAATTTTTGTATAAGGTGTAAGGAAGGGATCCAATTTCAGCTTTCTACATACGGCTAGCCAGTTTTCCCAGCACCATTTATTAAATAGAGAATCCTTTTCCCATTGTTTTTCTCAGGTTTGTCAAAGATCAGATAGTTGTAGATATGTGGTGTTATTTCTGAGGGCTCTGTTCTGTTCCATTGATCTATATCTCTGTTTTGGTAGCAGTACCATGCTGTTTTGGTTACTGTAGCCTTGTAGTATAGTTTGAAGTCAGGTAGTGTGATGCCTCCAGCTTTGTTCTTTTGGCTTAGGATTGACTTGGTGATGTGGGCTCTTTTGTGGTTCCATATGAACTTGAAAGTAGTTTTTTCCAATTCTGTGAAGAAAGTCATTGGTAGCTTGATGGGGATGGCATTGAATCTATAAATTACCTTGGGCAGTATGGCCATTTTCACGATATTGATTCTTCCTACTCATGAGCATGGAATGTTCTTCCATTTCTTTGTATCCTCTTTTATTTCATTGAGCAGTGGTTTGTAGTTCTCCTTGAAGAGGTCCTTCACATCCCTTGTAAGTTGGATTCCTAGGTATTTTATTCTCTTTGAAGCAATTGTGAATGGGAGTTCACTCATGATTTGGCTCTTTGTTTGTCTGTTATTGGTGTATAAGAATGCTTGTGATTTTTGTACATTGATTTTGTATCCTGAGACTTTGCCGAAGTTGCTTATCAGCTTAAGGAGATTTTGGGCTGAGACAATGGGGTTTTCTAGATATGCAATCATGTCGTCTGCAAACAGGGACAGTTTGACTTCCTCCTTTCCTAATTGAATACTCTTTATTTCCTTCTCCTGCCTAATTGCCCTGGCCAGAACTTCCAACACTATGTTGAATAGGAGTGGTGAGAGAGGGCATCCCTGTCTTGTGCCAGTTTACAAAGGGAATGCTTCCAGTTTTTGCCCATTCAGTATGATATTGGCTGTGGGTTTGTCATAGATAGCTCTTATTATTTTGAGATACATCCCATCAATACCTAATTTATTGAGAGTTTTTAGCATGAAGGGTTGTTGAATTTTGTCAAAGGCCTTTTCTGCATCTATTGAGATAATCATGTGGTTTTTGTCTTTGGTTCTGTTTATATGCTGGATTACATTTATTGATTTGCATATATTGAACCAGCCTTGCATCCCAGGGATGAAGCCCACTTGATCATGGTGGATAAGCTTTTGGATGTGCTGCTGGATTCGGTTTGCCAGTACTTTATTGAGGATTTTTGCATCAATGTTCATCAAGGATATTGGTCTAAAATTCTCTTTTTTGGTTGTGTCTCTGCCTGGCTTTGGTATCAGGATTATGCTGGCCTCATAAAATGAGTTAGGGAGGATTCCCTCTTTTTCTATTGATTGGAATAGTTTCAGAAGGAATGGTACCAGTTCCTCCTTGTACCTCTGGTAGAATTTGGCTGTGAATCCATCTGGTCCTGGACTCTTTTTGGTTGGTAAGCTATTGATTATTGCCACAGTTTCAGAGCCTGTTATTGGTCTATTCAGAGAGTCAACTTCTTCCTGGTTTAGTCTTGGGAGAGTGTATGTGTCAAGGAATTTATCCATTTCTTCTAGATTTTCTAGTTTATTTGCATAGAGTTGTTTGTAGTATTCTCTGATGGTAGTTTGTATTTCTGTGGGATCGGTGGTGATATCCCCTTTATCATTTTTTATTGCATCTATTTGATTCTTCTCTCTTTTTTTCTTTATTAGTTTTGCTAGCAGTCTATCAATTTTGTTGATCCTTTCAAAAAATCAGCTCCTGGATTCATTCATTTTTTGAAGGGTTTTTTGTGTCTCTATTTCCTTCAGTTCTGCTCTGATTTTAGTTATTTCTTGCCTTCTGCTAGCTTTTGAATGTGTTTGCTCTTGCTTTTCTAGTTCTTTTAATTGTGATGTTAGGGTGTCAGATTTGGATCTTTCCTGCTTTCTCTTGTGGGCATTTACTGCTATAAATTTCCCTCTACACACTGCTTTGAATGTGTCCCAGAGATTCTGGTATGTTGTGTCTTTGTTCTCGCTGGTTTCAAAGAACATCTTTATTTCTGCCTTCATTTCGTTATGTACCCAGTAGTCATTCAGGAACAGGTTGTTCAGTTTCCACGTAGTTGAGCGGTTTTGAGTGAGTTTCTAAATTCTGAGTTCTAGTTTGATTGCACTGTGGTCTGAGAGACAGTTTGTTATAATTTCTGTTCTTTTACATTTGCTGAGGAGAGCTTTACTTCCAACTGTGTGGTCAATTTTGGAATAGGTGTGGTGTGGTGCTGAAAAAAATGTATATTCTGTTGATTTGGGGAGGAGAGTTCTGTAGGTGTCTATTAGGTCTGCTTGGTGCAGAGCTGAGTTCAATTCCTGGGTATCCTTGTTGACTTTCTGTCTCGTTGATCTGTCTAATGTTGACAGTGGGGTGTTAAAGTCTCCCATTATTATTGTGTGGGAGTCTAAGTCTCTTTGTAGGTCACTCAGGACTTGCTTTATGAATCTGGGTGCTCCTGTATTGGGTGCATATATATTTAGGATAGTTAGCTCTTCTTGTTGAATTGATCCCTTTACCATTATGTAATGGTCTTCTTTGTCTCTTTTGATCTTTGTCGGTTTAAAGTCTGTTTTATCAGAGACTAGGATTGCAACACCTGCCTTTTTTTGTTTTCCATGCTTGGTAGATCTTCCTCCATCCTTTTACTTTGAGCCTATGTGTGTCTCTGCACATGAGATGGATTTCCTGAATACAGCACACTGATGGGTCTTGACTCTTTACCCAATTTGCCAGTCTGTGTCTTTTAATTGGAGCATTTAGTCCATTTACATTTAAAGTTAATATTGTTATGTGTGAATTTGATCCTGTCATTATGATGTTAGCTGGTTATTTTGCTCGTTAGTTGATGCAGTCTCTTCCTAGTCTCGATGGTCTTTACATTTTGGCATGATTTTGCAGCGGCTGGTACCAGTTGTGCCTTTCCATGTTTAGCGCTTCCTTCAGGAGCTCTTTTAGGGCAGGCCTGGTGGTGACAAAATCTCTCAGCATTTGCTTGTCTGTAAAGTATTTTATTTCTCCTTCACTTATGAAGCTTAGTTTGGCTGGATATGAAATTCTGGGTTGAAAATTCTTTTCTTTAAGAATGTTGAATATTGGCCCCCACTCTCTTCTGGCTTGTAGAGTTTCTGCCGAGAGATCTGCTGTTAGTCTGATGGGCTTCCCTTTGTGGGTAACCTGACCATTCTCTCTTGCTGCCCTTAACATTTTTTCCTTCATTTCAACTTTGGTGAATCTGACAATTATGTGTCTTGGAGTTGCTCTTCTCGAGGAGCATCTTTTTGGCGTTCTCTGTATTTCCTGAATCTGAATGTTGGCCTGCCTTGCTAGATTGGGGAAGTTCTCCTGGATAATATCCTGCAGAGTGTTTTCCAACTTGGTTCCATTCTCCCTGTCACTTTCAGGTACACCAATCAGACGTAGATTTGTTCTTTTCACATAGTCCCATATTTCTTGGAGGCTTTGTTCATTTCTTTTTATTCTTTTTTCTCTAAACTTCCCTTCTCACTTCATTTCATTCATTTCATCTTCCATCACTGATACCCTTTCTTCCAGTTGATCGCATCAGCTCCTGAGGCTTCTGCATTCTTCACGTAGTTCTTGAGCCTTGGCTTTCAGCTCCATCAGCTCCTTTAAGCACTTCTCTGTACTGGTTATTCTAGTTATACATTTGTCTAAATTTTTTTCAAAGTTTTTAACTTCTTTGCCTTTGGTTTGAATTTCCTCCTGTGGCTTGGAGTAGTTTGATCATCTGAAGCCTTCTTCTCTCAACTTGTCAAAGTCATTCTCCGTCCAGCTTTGTTCCATTGCTGGTGAGGAACTGCGTTCCTTTGGAGGAGGAGAGGCGCTCTGCTTTTTAGAGTTTCCAGTTTTTCTGCTCTGTTTTTCCCCATCTTTGTGGTTTTATCTACTTTTGGTCTTTGATGATGGTGATGTACAGATGGTTTTTGGTGTGGATGTCCTTTCTGTTTGTTAGTTTTGCTTCTGACAGACAGGACCCTCAGCTGCAGGTCTGTTGGAGTTTGTTAGAGGTCCACTCCAGATACTGTTTGCCTGGGTATCAGCAGCAGTGGCTGCAGAACAGTGGATTTTCATGAACGAGGAATGCTGCTGTCTGATCGTTCCTCTGGAAGTTTTGTCTCAGAGGAGTACCCGGCTGTGTGAGGTGTCAGTTTGCCCCTACTGGGGAGTGCATCCCAGTAAGGCTGCTCCAGGGTCAGGGGTCAGGGACCCACTTGAGGAGGCAGTCTGCCCGTTCTCAGATCTCCAGCTGTGTGCTGGGAGAACCACTACTCTCTTCAAAGCTGTCAGACAGGGACATTTAAGTCTGCAGAGGTTACTGCTGTCTTTTTGTTTGTCTGTGCCCTGCCCCCAGAGGTGGAGCCTACAGAGGCAGGCAGGCCTCCTTGAGCTGTGGTGGGCTCCACCCAGTTAGAGCTTCCCGGCTGCTTTGTTCACCTAAGCAAGCCTGGGCAATGGCAGGCGCCCCTCCCCCAGCCTCGCTGCCGCCTTGCAGTTAGATCTCAGGCTGCTGTGCTAGTAATCAGCGAGACTCCGTGGGCGTAGGACCCTCTGAGCCAGGTGCGGGATATAATCTCCTGGTGCACCTTTTTTTAAGCCCATCGGAAAAGCGCAGTATTCGGGTGGGAGTGACCCGATTTTCCAGGTGCCGTCTGTCACCCCTTTGTTTGACTAGGAAAGGGAACTCCCTGACCCCTTGCACTTCCCGAGTGAGGCAATGCCTTGCCCTGCTTCGGCTCACACATGGTGCACTGCACCCTCTGTCCTGCACCCACTGTCTGGCATTCCCTAGTGAGATGAACCCGGTACCTCAGATGGAAATGCAGAAATCACCCGTCTTCTGCGTCACTCACACTGGGAGCTGTAGACAGAAGGTGTTCCTATTCGGCCATCTTGACTGCCCTCTGTTCTTTCTCTTTTTCAGTCTTTTGAGCTGGTTAAATACTTTGTTTTTTGAATGCTAAACAACTTTGCACTTTTAAATTAACCTCCACTAGTCATGGTATAATTCATTTTCATCTATTGCTAGATTTGGTTTACTAGTATTTTGTTAAGGTGTTTTGCTTTTTATTGACTATAGCTTTCCTTTATGGACTATAGCTTTCCTTTCTTATCTTTGATTTTGGTATTAGGGCAATGCTTGTCTCATAAAATGAGACAGGAAGTATTCTCTCTTATTCTATTTTATGCAAGAGTTTCTGTAGAATCGAAGTTACTTTGTCAATCAATTCCTGGTAGTATTCAATAGTGAAGACATCTGAACCTAGTGTTTTCTCTACGGGAAGGAATTAAATTCCTTTAATTGATATAAGGCAATTCAGGATATCTATTTCTTTTCGAGTGATCTTTGGTAGTTTGTCTTTCAAGGAATTTGTCAATTTCATCTATGTTAAATTTGTTGACAGAAAAGTTTTCATAACATTCCCTTATTGGGTTCCAAAATGGTGGCATAGAAGCAAGCTGGCTTCACAACTTACCCCCCCAAAAAAGCCCCAAGACAAGTATACAGTACCAAGACTATCACCAGCCATATATCAGAACTGAAATATGAGAATGAGACTGTTCTTGGGGCCACAGAGAAGTGAAAAAACTGAGAAGATGATAAAAGAATCAAACTTACATATCCACAATGCCTCTCGCCTCAGTCTGCCCAGCACTAACCATGTGGAAAATTTCCCGTGACTCACAGTTTCTACACTAGAATAAGTGACGTCAAGTTGGGCAATTAGTTTCCTCATTATTTTGGGTTCCCTGGCAGGAGACCTGTCTCTACTTCAACCCATGGGAAGCACTGCAAGTGTCTGAGGGAGAAATACCCCTAAGGTCACCCAGAACAATGGGTGATATAGGACTACCATTCCCAGCCCTGGAAACTCTGCTCTGTAACTTGTGCAAAGGAGATGCCAAGTCAGAGTGGCTGTTCAGCAGCACCATGTTGTAGGAGTTCTCCTAGGCATGAACTCCTAGTTAGTTTCCCCACACAGCTGGGATATTCCCTCTGGGTGCTCCCCCATTTGAGATTAGCAGCATGCTGATTGTTTACTAGAGCTGAGGCAAACCTGGGCTTAAGGCACCATAAGGGGCCAACAAGGAGGCAGAGAGCTTGTGAAAAAAATTCAACAGGTAAATTACAAAGACTCTCTATAATAACATATTTAATAAAATTTTTAAAAGCCAGATAGAGAACACTGGAATAAATAAATAATCATTCAATGCAAGACACAGACTTAAGGAACAATAGCAAACAGGGGCCCATGACATCCCTGAATGGACAAAGTAAGGAACTAGTGACTAACCCTGATGAAACAACAATTTGTGAGTTATCTGACCAGGAATTTGAAATAGAAGTTTTAAGGAAATGCAGTGATCTTCAAGACAACACAGAGAAGCAATTCAGACAGCTATCAGGGAAATTTAACAAAGAGATTAAAATAATTTTTTAAAAAATCAAACAGGAATATTAAAAGAGATATACATTTGCTGAACTGGAAAATTCATTAGAGGCTTTCAATAGCAGAATGAATCAAGTGGAGAAAAGAATCAGTGATCTCAAAGATAGGCTATTCGAAAATGCACAGTCAGCAGATAAATAAGAAAAAAAAAAGAAAAGAATGAAAATTGCCTAAAAGATATAGAAAATTACCTCAAAAGGCCAAATCCAAAAAAATACAATTATTGGTGTTTGAGAGGGAGTTGAGCAAGAGCAAAGGGTAGAAAGCTTATTCAAAGAAATAATTAAAAGAAAATTTTACAAAACTTGAGAAAAAATATATATCTAGGTACAAGAAGGTCAGAAGGACCAAACAGATTCAACCAAAATAAAACTATACCCAGGCACATAATAACCAATTTTCAAAGGTCAAGAAAAAAGAGAGGATCCTAAAAGCAGCAGAGAAAAGAGGTAAATAACATATAAAGGAGCTCTAATTTGTCTGGCAACAGACTTCTCAACAAAAACAGGAGTGGGATGATGTTTTTAAAGTGCTGAAAGAAAGAGACCTCTGCCATTCAAGAATACTATACCCTGGGTCGGGTGTGGTGGCTCACGCTTATAATCCTAGCACTTTGGGAGGCTGAGGTGGGCGGACCACAAGTTCAGGAGCTTGAGACCATCCTGGCTAACACGGTGAAACCTCGTCTCTACTAAAACTACAAACAAGTAGCCAGGCATGGTGGTGCATGTCTGTAGTCCCAGCTATTTGGGAGGCTGAGGCAGGAGAATCACTTGAACCCAGGAGGCAGAGGTTGTAGTGAGCCGAGATCACACCACTGCACTCCAGTCTGGGTGACAGAGGGTAAGATTCCATCTCAAAATAAATAAATAAATAAAAAATACTATACCCAGCAAATTTATCCTTCAAATATGAAGAGAATAAAGTCTTTCACAGACAAACAAAAACTGAGAGAATTCACCACCACCAGACCTATCTTACAAGAAATACTAAAGCATATTCTTCAGTCTGAAAGAAGAAAAAAAAACTTTAATGTGCAAAAAGAAAACACTTGAAGGTATAAAATCCGCTGGCTAAGTTAAGTATATAGACAAAGAGAGTACTCTACTGTAACTGTAGTGTGCAATCCATTCATAACTGTAGTATGAAGCCTAAAAGACAAATCTATCAAAAACAATAAAAACTACCGCAACTTGTTAAGGGATAGGCAATATAAAACATATAAATTGAAAAAGAAAAAGGTCAAAAAGTGGGAGAGATGAAGTTAAAATGTAGCGTTATTTTTAAAGTTTTATAGTTTCTATTTTTGTGTGTGTGATATAAGATAAGTTGTCACTTCTTGAAAACAACTTGTTTTACCTATATGATGTTTTTTGTAAGTCTCTTGGTAACTACAATGCAAAAACCTATAATATAGTTAATAAAAATCAAAAGCAGTGAATTAAAACATACCACAAGAGAAAATTACTTAACCACAAAGGAAGACAATAAAAAAAAAATAAAAAATAAAAGAAAGAAAGGGAAAGAGGAGTTATAAGAGAACCAGAAAACAAGCAACAAAATGGCAGTAGTAAATCCTTACTAATCAATAGTAACCGAGGCTGGGCATGGTGGCTCACACCTGTGATCCCAGCACTTGGGGAGGCCAAGGCAGGAGGATTGCTTGGGCTCAGTAGTTCAAGACCAGCCTGGGCAACATGGTGAAACCCGTTTAAATTAGCCATGAGTGCTGGCACATGCCTGTAGTCCCAGCTACCTGGGAGGCTGAAGTGGGAGGATTGCTTGAGCCCAGGAGGCAGAGGCTGCAGCAAGCTGTAATTGCACCACTACATTCCAGCCTGGGTGACAGAGCAAGACCCTCTCTCTAAAAAAAAAACAAAACCAACCAACCAAACAAAAATTGAATGTAAATCAACTCATTTCTCCAGTTAAAAGACATAGAATGGCTAAATAGATAAAGACACACGACCCAACTATATGCTACCTACGAAAACGTACTTCACCTATAAAGACACACATATACCGAAATTGAAGGGATGGAAAAAGATTCCATGCAAGTGGAAACCAAAAAAAAAAGCAGGAGTAACTATACTTATATCAGATAAAACAGACTGTAGACTACAAGTTAAAGACTGTAATAAAAGACAAAGTCACTATATCATGATAAAGGGGTCAATTCAGCAACAGAATAAAACAATTATAAACATCTATGCCCCCAACACCACAGCACCCAAGTAAATAAATCAAACTTTAATAGATCTAAAGGGAGAGAGAGACTGCAATACAGTAACATTAGGGAATTTTAGCACCCCACTCTCAGCAATGGACAGATCATGTAGACAGAAAATCAACAAACCTCAGATTTAAACTGCATTATAGACCAAATGGAGCTTACAGACATTTACAGAATATTTTACCCAACTTTTGCAGAATACATATTCTTTTCATCAGCATATGGCATGTTCTCCATAATAGACCATATTTTAGGCTACAAAACAAATCTCAACAAATTTTAAAAAGTCAAAACCATTTCAAGTATCTTTTCTGACCACAATGGAATTAAACTAGAAATCAATAACAAAAGGAACCTCAGAAACTATACAAGCACCTGGAAATTAAACAACACGCTCCTGCACAACCAATGGGTCAATGAAGAAATTAAGAAGGAAATTTAAAAAGTTATTGAAGCAAATGAAAATGGAACTACAACATACCCAAATCTATGCAATATAGCAAAAGCATTACTAAGAGAGAAGTTTATAGCAATATACGCATACATGAAAAAAGTAAAAAGTCTCCAAATTAACAACCTAACAATGCACCTCAAGGGATTAGAAAAGCAAGAACAAGCCAAACCGCAAATTATTAAAAGAAAATAAACAATAAAGAGTAGAGCAGAAATAAATGAAATTGAGACTGAAAAATACAAAAGATCAATGAAATGAAAAGTTGGTTTTATGAAAAGATAAACAATATTGACAAACCTTTGGTTAGACTAAGAAAAAAGAGAGATGACTCAGATAAATAACATCAGAAATGAAAAGAGACATAACAATCGAGACCACAAAAATACAAAGAATCATTAGAGGCTATCACAAACAACACATTGGAAAACCTAGAAGAAACGGGTAAATTTTTGGACACATACAACCTACCAAGATTGAATCATGAATAAATAGAAAATCTCAACAAACTAATAACTAGTAACAAGATCAAAGCCATAATAAAATGTCTCCATCAAAGAAAAGCTCAGGACCTGAAAGATTCACATTTGAATTCTACCAAACATTTAAAGAACTAATACCAATTCTACTCAAACTCCTTGAAAAAACTGAAGAGAAGAGAATATTTCCAAACTCATTCTAAAAGGCCAGCATTGCCCTGATACCAAAACCAGACAAAAACAAACAAAAAAGAAACTATTGGCTAATATCACTGATGCACATAATGCAAAATCCTCAACAAAATACTAGCAAACAGAATTCAACAACACATTAAAAAGATTATTTACCAGCTGGACACAGTGGCTCATGCCTATAATCCTACCACTTTGGGAGGTTGAGGTGGGTGGGTTGCTTGAGCCCAAGAGTTCAAGACCAGCCTGGGCAACATGATGAAACTCTGCCCCTACTAAAAATACAAAAAAATTAGCCAGGCATGGTGTTATGCACCTGTAGTCTCAGCTACTCAAGAAGATCGAGCCATGGCACTCTAGCATGGGTGACAGAACCAGACCCCATTTCAAAAAAAAAAGATTATTCACCATTATAGTGTGATGAGCCCCCCACCTGGTTATTTAAGCATGTTTGTCCATCGCTTGAACCCTGAAGTCTGATCAGTGTGCAAAGGCCATGGTGCCCACCCAAGGAGCAGGTGTCTCTGAGAACCTATACATCCTGGGGCATAACTGGGAACGTACCAAGGAAAGAATTTCATCTCTCACACACACAGTAGGCAAAGAGTCATAAAATTAGCTTAATATCAGTTTAGAGATGGGAGGTAGAGCAGATCTCTGGAGTCGTCCAGCTGTCACCCAGGAATGCTGCTGATAAAGACACACCCAAAAGTGGAACAAAAAGAGGTTTCATTGGACTCAGAGTTCCACATGGCTGAGGAGGCCTCAGAATCATGGCAGGAGGAAAAGGAGACTTCTTACATGGCAGCAGCAGGAGAAAATGAGGAAGAAGCAAAAGCAGAAGCTGCTGATAAACCCACCAGATTTCATGAGACTTACTCACTATGATGAGAGTAACACAGCAAAGACTGGCCCCCATGATTCAATTACCTCCCCCTGTGTCCCTCCCATAACACGTGGGAATTCTGGAAGATACAATTCAAGTTGAGATTTGGGTGAGGACACAGCCAAACCATATCATTCCACCCTGGCCCCTCCAAATCTCATGTCCTCACATTTCAAAATCAATCATGCCTTCCCAACAGTCCCCCAAAGTTTTAACTTCTTTTAGCATTAACCCAAAAGTCCACAGTCCAAAGTCTCATTTGAGACAAGGCAAGTCCCTTCTGCTTATAAGCCTGTAAAATCAAAAGCAACCTAGTTACTTCCTAGATACAATGGGGGTACAGGTATTGGGTAAATGCAGCCATTCCAAATGGGAGAAGTTGGCCAAATCAAAGGGGTTACAGGCCCCATGCAAGTTCGAAATCCAACAGGGCAGTCAAATTTTAAAGCTCCAAAGTGGTCTCCTTTGACTCCATGTCTCACATCCAGGTCACACTGATGCCAGAAGTGGATTTCCATGGTCTTGGGCAGCTCCACTCTTGTGGCTTTGCAGGGTACAGCCTCTCTCCTGCCTGCTTTCACAGGCTGGCATTGAGTGTCTGTGGCTTTTCCAGGTGCATGGTGCAAGCTGTCTGTGGATCTGCCATTCTGCGGTCTGGAGGATGGTGGCCCTATTCTCACAGCTTCACTAGGCAGTGCCCTAGTAGGGACTCTGTATGGGTGTTCTGACCCCACATTTCCCTTCTGCACTGCCCTAGCAGAGGTTCTCCATGAGGGCCCCGCCCCACCATGAACTTTTGCCTGGGCATCCAGGTGTTTCCATACATCTGAAATCTAGGTGGAGGTTCCCAAACCCCAATTCTTGACTTCTGTGCACCCACAGGCTCAACACCACATGGAAGCCAATGCTTGGGGCTTCCACCCTCTGGAGCTACAGCCTGAGCTCCACGTTGGCCCCTTTCAGCCATGGCTGGAGTGACTGGGACACAGGGCACCAAGTCCCTAGGCTGCACACAGCATGGGGACCCTGGGCCTAGCCCACGAAACCACTTTTTCCTTCTGGGCCTCTGGGCCTGTGATGGGAGGGGCTGCCATGAAGGTCCCTGACATGCCCTGGAGACATTTTCCCCATTGTCTTGGGGATTAACATTAGGCTCCTTGCTACTTATGCAAATTTCTGTAGCCGGCTTGAATTTCTTCTAAGAAAATGGGTTTTTCTTTTCGATTGCATCAGGCTGCAAATTTTCTGAACTTTTATGCTCTGTTTCTCTTTTAAAATGGGATGGTTTTAACAGCACCCAAGTCGCCTTTTGAACACTTTGCTGTTTAGAAATTTCTTCCGCCAGATACCCTAAATCATCTCTCTCAAGTTCAAAGTTCCACAAATCTCTAGGGTGGGTACAAAATCCTGCCAGTCTTTTTGCTAAAACATAAAAAGAGTCACCTTTGCTGCACTCTCCAAGTTCCTCATCTCCATCTGAGACCACCTCAGCCTGGACTTTATTGTTCATATCACTATCAGCATATTTGTCACAGCCATTCAACAAGTTTCTAGGAGGTTCCAAACTTTCCCACATTTTCCTGTCTTCTTCTGAGCCCTCCAAACTGTTCCAACCGCTGCCTGTTACCCAGTTCCAAAGTCACTTCCACATTTTCGGGTATCTTTTCGGCAATATTGCACTCTACTGGTACCAGTTTTTTGTATTAGTCTGTTTTCATGTGGCTGATAAAGATATACCTGAAACTGGGAACAAAAAGAGGTTTCATTGGACTTACAATTCCACATGGCTGGGGAGGCCTCAGAATCATGCAGAAGGCAAAAGGCACTTCTTACACGGTGGTGGCGAGAGAAAATGAGAAAGAAGCAAAAGCGGAAACCCCAGATAAAACCGTCAGACCTTGTGAGACTTATTCACTACCACAAGAATAGCACAGGAAAGGCCGGCCCCCATGATTCAATTACCTCCCACTGGGTCCCTCCCACAACACATGGGAATTCTAGGAGATACAATTAGAGTTGAGACTTGGGTGGGGACACAGCCAAACCGTATCATGTACCTAGCATAAAGAAAAGGTAAATATTTAAGGTGATAGATATCCCAATTACCTTGACTTTATCTTTACACATTATATAAATGGATCACATTACCACATATACTACAAGAATATGTACAGATATTATTTATCAATAAAAATATATTCTCATTACCTTTTAATATCTTTAGAATTTGTAGTGATATCAAGTCTGATTACTGATATTGGTCATTTGTGTGTATTCTCTGCTTTTTTTTTCCTGAATGGTCTTGCTGGAGTTTAGCAATTTTATTGATCTTCTGAAACAACAAAATTTTGGTTTCATTAAATTTTTCTATTATTTTTGTTTTCTGTTTCATTGATATCCACTTTAATGTTTATTATTTTCTTTCTTTGGGTTTTATTTGCTCTTCTTTTTCTAGTGTCCTAAAATTGGAAGCTGAAGCTATTGATTTGAAAACTTTCTCCTTTTCCAATATAAAGAGATGTAGTTTGTTGCTATAAACTTCCCAAGTACTGCTTTAGCAGCCTTCCACAAATTCTGATATGCTGTCAAATTCCCTTTTTAAAAATAAACTTTTTTTTTTAGATGGAGTCTCACTCTGTTGCCAGGCAGGAGTGCAGTGGCACTATCTCAGCTCACTGCAACCTCCAACTCCCTGGTTCAAGCAATTCTCCTGCCTCAGCCTCCCAAATAGCTGGGATTACAGGCATGTGCCACCATGCCCAGCTAATTTTTGTAGTTTTTAGTAAAGACAGGGTTTCACCATGTTGGCCAGGATGGTCTCGATCTCCTGACCTTGTGATCCGCCTGCCTCGGCTTCCCGAAGTGCTGGGATTATAGACGTGAGCCACCATGTCCAGCCATAAACTTTATTTTTTAGAACATTTTAGCTTTACAGAAAAATTAAGTAGTACACAGAGTTTTGCACCATGCAAGTTCGAAATCCAGCAGGGCAGTCAACACAGGTCCCCATGCTGTGTGCGTCTAGGGACTTGGTGCCCCGTGTCTCAGTCACTCCAGCTGTGGCTGAAAGGGGCCAACATAGAGCTCAGGCTGTGGCTTCAGAGGGTAGAAGCCCCAAGCCTTGGCAGCTTCCACGTGGTGTTCAGCCTGTGGGTGCACAGAAGTCAAACTGCGTCTAGTTTTTCCTATTAACATCTTATAGTACTATAATTAATGAGCCAATATTCATATGTTATTATTAACTGAAGTCTACAGTTTATTTAGATTTTCTTAATTTTTACTAGTGCCCTTTTTCTGTTCCAGGATCCCATCCAGAATACTACATTGCATTTAGTTGTCATATCTCCTTAGGCTTCTTGGTGATGGCAATTTCTCATGCTTTTCTTTTTTTTTTTTCCTTTCATTCTCAAAGGAGGTGAAACTTTTCTTGTTTTCAATGACCTTGACAGTTTTGAGGAGTTCTGTGAGATATGTTGTAGGACGCCCCTCTACTCTACTCAGTCAGAATTTGTCTGATGATTTTCTCATCATTATACTGGAGTTATGGATTATTAGGAGGAAGACAGCAAAGGTAAAGAGCCATTTTCATCACAGCATACAAAAAGTTGAATTGTGTCCCTCCAAAAAAGATCTGTTTAGGCTCCAACTCACAGTACCTCAGAATGTGACCTTATTTGGAACTAAGGTGTTTACAGAGATAATGAAATTAAAGTGAAATTATTCAATGATATTCCCTGGCTCTAATCCAATATGGCTGGTGTCCTTATAGAAAGGGGAACGTTGGACACAGAAACAGGTACAGAGAGAAGATTATGTGAAGATACACAGGGAGAAGACAGCCATGTGATTTGAGTGGTGCATCTAGAATGAACATCATGAATTGCTGGCAAGCACCAAAAGCTAGAAGAGTCAAGGACGGATTCTCCCCTAGAGCTGTCAGAGAGAGCATGACCCTGTCGACATCTTGATTTCAAACTTCTAGCCTCCAGAACTGTGAAACAATAAATTTCTGTTTTTTTAAACCTCCCAGTCTTTGGTACTTGTTACAGCAGCCTAGGAAATGGATACAGGTCCATACTAGCAGCATGATTTATGACTGTAGATATTGGCCTTAATCACTTAGCTGAGGCAGTGTCTGTAAAGTTCCCAGGTGATTTTATGACATAGAAACAGGAGGCAATGGAGAGAAGGCCTTCAGGCTCTTTACTGGTGACAACTCTGGCTTTTAAGTTGTTGCTGAAGAGAAAGTACTACAGCAAGCAAACAGCTCACCCACAAGGAGCTTGTCTTACATGCCAGGCACTGATAAACCTAGATCTCTCAGTTCTGCTGTGAGCTGCAGGCTGCCTCAGAGGCAATGCTGTGTGAAGGTGAGATCATTGGTGGTTGGGGCCTCCTTCTTTACAGGGGACAGATGAGACAGGAGACATTCAAGTGCTTCTGCTTAAGGCCTAAACTGGAGCTTTAGTCAGAGGCCAAATCCCTGTTTCTGGCCCAAGTATTATGAAGGGGGAAATACCTAGAATGGATAGAAGTTAAAAGACAACCAGCTCCTCCCTTGGTCCCTCCAAAAATAAAGGTACACATGGGGCAAAGTATCCAGAGCCTAGAGAAACAAAATTGGCAGGAACAAAGGCTAAAGAAGTAAGTTTGGGGTTTTTTTTGGTAATTTTTTTCAGGATATTAGATATTTTGACCCTATATGTGCTTTATTTACCCAATCCCTTACTGATGGACAGCGATAGCATTGTCAATTTTTTACTATATATTACAGCTATGAGTCTCTACATACCTACTAATTTCTACAACCATACTGGAAGATAGATTCTTGAAAGTGAAACTGCTGGATCAGAGGGCAGGAGCCTTTTAAATTTTGATATATACCTCCAAATTACTCCTAAAAAATCACACAGTTTTATATTCCTGCCAACATCATAATGCCCCTTGCCTTACATAAAATAGACTTCTTACAGCAACGCATAGTTTGGTCTTGCCTTTTTAATCCTAACTTAACATGTCTGCCTTTTAATTGGAGTGTTTAGATGACCTTAAATTTTATGTAATTATTGATATCTCTAAATTTAAACTTACATCAATGCTATTTTAATTTTTTTGCCAAGCGGTTTTTTTTTGGTTGTAATTTCCTGTGTTAGCTTTTGCTTTTTTGTTTTACTTTTTCTTAGTTGCTCTAGGATTTACATTATACATGTTAAACTTATCACAGTCTACCTTCAAGTAATATTACAGCACTTCACTTATATTGTAAGAATCTTACAACAGTATACTTCCATTTCTCCTCTCTTAGGCTTTGTGTATTTTTGCCATGCATGTTATTTCTGCATATCTTTTAAACCCCAAATATGTTATTATTATTTTATCTTGAAATAGTCAATTATAGGCCCAAGAAGGAGTATCAGGAACCAGATTTACCCTCCCATCCAACACAATAAATTTTTAAAAACATACACAAAATATAAAAAACAACACTTTGAAAGACATTGGACACCAGACACTTAAGGAGTATTATCTCTGGGGAAGGTTATCAATAACAAAAATATGCAAAATCTCCAAATATTTGAAAGATAATATATGTCAAAATAAACTCTGGGTCAAAGAAGAAATCAAAATGGGAATTTGATGACAGAAAATGAGATGATCTTACTTATCTTTCAGAGTAGACAAATTAGTAAAAAGATAACATCTAGTATTGGTAATGATGTTAAGTCCCCAGGACTCATGCTTTTTGTTATTTAACTTTTTAATGGAAGGTTGTTTTGTTTTTTTTTAACTGTTGCCGCAGAAATAAAATCAGGCCTCTCACTTCTCAATGTACGGACTTTTGACAATTCTATCATGTTTCTACAGATTAAGATGTTAGCTTTGTCCTCTGAACTTAGGGAGTCCACTAGGTTCTGCCTGGATTCTTCCTCCCTGCATCAAAGCCTGAAAACTCTTTCAAGGAAGTAAGCTGCAGCAAAGGGAGGGCTCACCTGCTTTATTTCCTGTTTCCCAGAGAAAATACTTCTTAAGTGCCTGGTGACCAATGTCTTTCAAAGTGTTGTTTTTTATATTTTGTGTATGTTTTTAACAATTTATTGTGTTGGATGGGAGGGTAAATCTGGTTCCTGATACTCCTTCTTGGGCCTATAATTGACTATTTCAAGATAAAATAATAATAACATATTTGGGGTTTAAAAGATATGCAGAAATAACATGTATGGCAAAAATACACAAAGCCTAAGAGAGGAGAAATGGAAGTATACTGTTGTAAGATTCTTAAGTAATATAAGTGAAGTGCTATAATATTACTTGAAGGTAGACTGTGATAAGTTTAACATGTATAATGTAAATCCTAGAGCAACTAAGAAAAAATAAAACAGAAAAGCAAAAGCTAATACAGGAAATCACAACCAAAAAAAAAAAAAACCACTTGGCAAAAAAATTAAAATAGCATTGATGTAAGTTTAAATTTAGAGATATCAATAATTACATAAAATTTAAGGCCTTCTAAACACTCCAATTAAAAGGCAGACATGTTAAGTTAGGATTAAAAAGGCAAGATCAAACTATGTGTTGCTGTAAGAAGCCTATTTTACGTTTGAGGATGCGGATAGGTTAAAAGTAAAAAGATGGACAAACATATACCAAGTAAGCCTTAATCTAAAGAACGCCAGTGTGGTTATATCATACAAAGCAGACTTCAGAACAAGGAATATTACCAGGCATAAAGAGAGACATTTCATAATGATAAATGGATCAATTAATCAAAAGGACACTGCAATCCCAAATGTGTATGCATTGAACATTAGCACTTCAAAATATATGAAATAAAAACTGATAGAGATAAAAAATAAATAGATAGATTTACAGTTAAAGTTGGAAATGTCAACATTCTTCTCTCAGTAGTTGCTAGAACATGTACACAAAAAATCAGTAAGGATAGAGAAGAATTTAACAACACTATCAATCAACTTGACCTAATTGACATGTATAGAACACCTAACAACAGCAGAATGCCCATTCTTTTCGAGTACTCATGGAACACTTACCAAGATAGAGCAAGCATATTCTGGACCATAAAACAAAACCAAGAAGGCTGAAATCATACAAAGTATGTTCTTTGAACATGACAGAAATAGATTTTAAGTCAGTGACAGAAACATGTCTGGAAAATCTCCAAATATTTGGTAATTAAGTGATGTACTCCTAAATAAACAAGGAGTCAAAGAAGAAATTACAAGGGAAATCACAAGATATTTTGCACTGGAAGAAAATGAAAGCAAAGCATATCAAAATTTGCAGGATACATCTCAGTGTTTAGAAGGAAATGTAGAGCATTAAATGGTTGTATTAGAAAAAGAAAAAAGATCTTAAATCAATTATGTAAGTTTTACTTCAAGAAACTAGAGAAAGAAAAGAAAATTAAATCAAAAGTAAACAGGAGAAAAATAATAAAAAGAAGAGAAGAAAGTTTTTAAAATAGAGGTGAGAAGGAGAGTGGGATAGGAGGGAGAGTGAGACAGAGGGAGGGAGAGAAAGAGACAGAGAAAGAGAGAGAGAGAATGAGGGACTGACTTAGTGAAAGCAAAAGCTGGTTCTTTGAAAATATGAATAAAATTTACAAACCCCTAGATATACTAGTCAGGAAAAAATAAGGGAGAAAGAGAGGAGACATAAATTACCAAAATCAAGATGAAAAAGGTACTATCACAATGAGTTATATAGATAATAAAAGAATAATACAGGAATATTATAAACAAACTTTGCCCAATAAATTTGACAACTTAGATGAAATAGACAAAATACTTGAAATGCACATTAGAAGAAATCAAATTCTGAATAGCCCTTTATTTTTTTACTGAGATAATTTATATAACAAAATTTTATGTAACATAAAATTCACCATCTTAAGGTGTACAAATTTCAATGGTTTTCAACATATTCACAAGGTTGTGCAACCATATAGTTGGAACGATCTAGTTCCAACATTTTCATCAACCTAAAGAGAATCCCCATACCTGTTAGCAATCACTATCCATACTCTCCTATCCCAGCCTCTGATATCGCTAGTCTACTTTCTGTCTCTGTGGCAGATTCTGAACATTCCACATAAATGGAATCATATAATATATGACCTTTTGTGTCTGGCTTCTTTCACTGAGAATAACTTTTCAAGATTCATCCATGTTGCAGCATGTATCAGTACTTCGTTCTTGTTTGTGACTAATATTCCATTGAATGGACATGCCACATTTTGTTTATTCAGTCATTAGTTGATGGACATTTAGGTTGTTTTGCCTTTTCAACTATTATGAATAATGCTGCTACTAACATTCCTTAACAAGTATTTGTGTAAGCATATGCTTTTTACTTCTCTTGGTTATTGTATTAGTCAGAGTTCTCTTAGAAGGACAGAACTAATAGGATATATATATGTTTATTAAGTATTGGCTTACATGATCACAAGGTTCCACAATAGGCTGTCTGCAAGCTGAAAAGCAAGGAAAGTCAGTCTGAATCCAAAAACTGAAGAACTTGGAGTCTGATGTTTGAGGGCAGGAAGCATCAAGCATGGGAGAAAGACGTAGACCTGGAGGCAGGGTCGTCTCCCTTTTCCACACTTTTCTGCCTGCTTTATATTTGTTGGAAGCTGATTAGATTGTGCCCACCAGATTAAGGGTGAATCTGCCTTCCCCAGCCCACTGACTCAAATGTTAATCTCTTTTGGCAACACCCACACAGACACACCCAGGATTAATATTTTGTTTCCCTCAATCCATTCAAGTTGACACTCAGTATTAACCATCACAGTTACATATACCTTGAAGTAAAATTTCCGGGTCATATAGTAACCCATGTTTAACTTTTTGAAGAACTGCCAAACTGTTTTCCAAAGCAGCAGCACCATTTTACACTCTTACTAGCAATGAATGAGTGTTCCAGTTTCTCCACATCTTCTTGTTATTTCTGTTTTTTGTATTTGTTTTTATAGCCATCCTAGTAGGTGTGAAGTGGTATCTCATTGTGGTTTTGATTTGCATTTCCCTAATGGCTAATGATGTTAAGCATCTTTTCATATGCTTGTTGGCCATTTATATATCTTTGGAGAAATGTCTATTCAAATCTTTTGCTCATTTATAAGATTGAGTTGTCTTTTTGTTGTTGAGTTGTAATAGTTCTTTATATATTCTGGATACTAGGTCCTTATCAGACACATAATTTGCGAATACTTCCTCCCATTCTGTGGATTGTCTTTGCACTTTCTTGATAGTGTCTTTTTATGCCCAAACATTTATTATTTTTATGAAATACAATTTTTCTATTTTTTCTTAGGTTGTTTGTGCTTTTGGTGTCACATCTAAGAAACCAACACCTAATCCAAGGTCAAGAAAATGCAAACCTACGTTTCCTTTTAAGAGTTTTATAATTTTCACCTTTATATTTAGGTCTTTGATGTATTTTAAGTCAATTTTTATGTATGGCATGAGATAGGATTCATCCATTCTTTTGCATGTGGATATCCAGTTGTTTCAGCACCTTTTGTTAAAAAACTCAGTCTTTCAACCCCCATCGAATGATATTTGTACACTTGTTGAAAATCAATTGACCATAGATGTATGGGTTTACTTCTAGACCCTCAATTATATTCTATTGTTCTATATGTCTGTCTTTATATCAGTACCACACTATCTTGACTACTGTGGCTTTGTAATAAGTTTTAAAATCAGATAGTGTGATTTTAAGCTTTCTTCAAGCTTGTTCTTTTTTTTTCTAATTTATGTTTTTATTTTAATAAAGAAAGCATTACAAATTATTAGTTACATATGTAATAAATGAATACTTTTTCTTTTAAAAGTTAACAGTTTTTTTGACTACCATCCCTAATTTCTTTTCTTTATATATATATATATTTTTATTATTATTATTATTATTATACTTTAGGTTTTAGGGTACATGTGTGCAACGTGCAGGTTAGTTACATATGTATACATGTGCCATGCTGGTGTGCTGCACCAACTAACTCATCATGTAGCATTAGGTATATCTCCCAATGCTACCCCTCCCCACTCCCCCCACCCCACAACAGTCCCCAGAGTGTGATGTTCCCCTTCCTGTGTCCATGTGTTCTCATTGTTCAATTCCCACCTGTGAGTGAGAATATGCGGTGTTTGGTTTTTTGTTCTTGCGATAGTTTACTGAGAATGATGATTTCCAATTTCATCCATGTCCCTATAAAGGACATAAACTCATCATTTTTTATGGCTGCATAGTATTCCATGGTGTAGATGTGCCACATTTTCTTAATCCAGTCTATCATTGTTGGACATTTGGGTTGGTCCCAAGTCTTTGCTATTGTGAATAATACCGCAATAAACATACGTGTGCATGTGTCTTTATAGCAGCATGATTTATAGTCCTTTGGGTATATACCTAGTAATGGGATGGCTGGGTCAAATGGTATTTCTAGTTCTAGATCCCTGAGGAATCGCCACACTGACTTCCACAATGGTTGAACTAGTTTACAGTCCCACCAACAGTGTAAAAGTGTTCCTATTTCTCCACATCCTCTCCAGCACCTGTTGTTTCCTGACTTTTTAATGATCGCCATTCTAACTGGTGTGAGATGGTATCTCATTGTGGTTTTGATTTGCATTTCTCTGATGGCCAGTGATGGTGAGCATTTTTTCATGTGTCTTTTGGCTGCGTAAATGTCTTCTTTTGAGAAGTGTCTGTTCATGTCCTTCGCCCACTTTTTGATGGGATTATTTGTTTTTTTCTTGTAAATTTGCTGGAGTTCATTGTAGATTCTGGATATTAGCCCTTTGTCAGATGAGTAGGTTGCAAAAATTTTCTCCCATTTTGTAGGTTGCCTGTTCACTCTGATGGTAGTTTCTTTTGCTGTGCAGAAGCTCTTGAGTTTAATTAGATCCCATTTGTCAATTTTGGCTTTTGTTGCCATTGCTTTTGGTGTTTTAGACATGAAGTCCTTGCCCATGCCTATGTCCTGAATGGTAATGCCTAGGTTTTCTTCTAGGGTTTTTATGGTTTTAGGTCTAACATTTAAGTCTTAATCCATCTTGAATTGATTTTTGTATAAGGTGTAAGGAAGGGATCCAGTTTCAGCTTTCTACATATGGCTAGCCAGTTTTCCCAGCACCATTTATTATATAGGGAATCCTTTTCCCATTGCTTGTTTTTCTCAGGTTTGTCAAAGATCAGATAGTTGTAGATATGCGGCATTATTTCTGAGGGCTCTATTCTGTTCCATTGATCTATATCTCTGTTTTGGTAGCAGTACCATGCTGTTTTGGTTACTGTAGCCTTGTAGTATAGTTTGAAGTCAGGTAGTGTGATGCCTCCAGCTTTGTTCTTTTGGCTTAGGATTGACTTGGTGATGCGGGCTCTTTTTTGGTTCCATATGAACTTGAAAGTAGTTTTTTCCAATTCTGTGAAGAAAGTCATTGGTAGCTTGATGGGGATGGCATTGAATCTGTAAATTACCTTGGGCAGTATGGCCATTTTCACGATATTGATTCTTCCTACCCATGAGCATGGAATGTTCTTCCCTTTGTTTGTATCCTCTTTTATTTCCTTGAGCAGTGGTTTGTAGTTCTCCTTGAAGAGGTCCTTCACGTCCCTTGTAAGCTGGATTCCTAGGTATTTTATTCTCCTTGAAGCAATTGTGAATGGGAGTTCACTCATGATTTGGCTCTCTGTTTGTCTGTTGTTGGTGTATAAGAATGCTTGTGATTTTTGTACATTGATTTTGTATCCTGAGACTTTGCTGAAGTTGCTTATCAGCTTAAGGAGATTTTGGGCTGAGACAATGGGGTTTTCTAGATATACAATCATGTCGTCTGCAAACAGGGACAATTTGACTTCCTCTTTTCCTAATTGAATACCTTTTATTTCCTTCTCCTGCCTAATTGCCCTGGCCAGAACTTCCAACACTATGTTGAATAGGAGTGGTGAGAGAGGGCATCCCTGTCTTGTGCCAGTTTTCAAAGGGAATGCTTCCAGTTTTTGCCCATTCAGTATGATATTGGCTGTGGGTTTGTCATAGACAGCTCTTATTATTTTGAGATACGTCCCATCAATACCTAATTTATTGAGAGTTTTTAGCATGAAGGGTTGTTGAATTTTGTCGAAGGCCTTTTCTGCATCTATTGAGATAATCATGTGGTTTTTGTCTTTGGTTCTGTTTATATGCTGGATTACATTTATTGATTTGTGTATATTGAACCAGCCTTGCATCCCAGGGATGAAGCCCACTTGATTATGGTGGATAAGCTTTTGGATGTGCTGCTGGATTCGGTTTGCCAGTATTTTATTGAGGATTTTTGCATCAATGTTCATCAAGGATATTGGTCTAAAATTCTCTTTTTTGGTTGTGTCTCTGCCCGGCTTTGGTATCAGGATTATGCTGGCCTCATAAAATGAGTTAGGGAGGATTCCCTCTTTTTCTATTGATTGGAATAGTTTCAGAAGGAATGGTACCAGTTCCTCCTTGTACCTCTGGTAGAATTCGGCTGTGAATCCATCTGGTCCTGGACTCTTTTTGGTTGGTAAGCTATTGATTATTGCCACAGTTTCAGAGCCTGTTATTGGTCTATTCAGAGAGTCAACTTCTTCCTGGTTTAGTCTTGGGAGGGTGTATGTGTTGAGGAATTTATCCATTTCTTCTAGATTTTCTAGTTTATTTGCGTAGAGGTGTTTGTAGTATTCTCTGATGGTAGTTTGTATTTCTGTGGGATCGGTGGTGATATCCCCTTTATCATTTTTTATTGCATCTATTTGATTCTTCTCTCTTTTTTCTTTATTAGTCTTGCTAGTGGTCTATCAATTTTGTTGATCCTTTCAAAAAATCAGCTCCTGGATTCATTCATTTTTTGAAGGGTTTTTTGTGTCTCTATTTCCTTCAGTTCTGCCCTGATTTTAGTTATTTCTTGCCTTCTGCTAGCTTTTGAATGTGTTTGCTCTTGCTTTTCTAGTTCTTTTAATTGTGATGTTAGGGTGTCAATTTTGGATCTTTCCTGCTTTCTCTTGTGGGCATTTACTGCTATAAATTTCCCTCTACACACTGCTTTGAATGCATCCCAGAGATTCTGGTATGTTGTGTCTTTGTTCTCATTGGTTTCAAAGAACATCTTTATTTCTGCCTTCATTTCGTTATGTACCCAGTAGTCATTCAGGAACAGGTTGTTCAGTTTCCATGTAGTTGAGCGGTTTTGAGTGAGATTCTTAATCCTGAGTCCTAGCTTGATTGCACTGTGATCTGAGAGATAGTTTGTTATAATTTCTGTTCTTTTACATTTGCTGAGGAGAGCTTTACTTCCATGTATGTGGTCAATTTTGGAATAGGTGTGGTGTGGTGCTGAAAAAAATGTATATTCTGTTGATTTGGGGTGGAGAGTTCTGTAGATGTCTATTAGGTCTGCTTGGTGCAGAGCTGAGTTCAATTCCTGGGTATCCTTGTTGACTTTCTGTCTCGTTGATCTGTCTAATGTTGACAGTGGGGTGTTAAAGTCTCCCATTATTAATGTGTGGGAGTCTGAGTCTCTTTGTAGGTCACTCAGGACTTGCTTTATGAATCTGGGTGCTCCTGTATTGGGTGCATAGACATTTAGGATAGTTAGCTCTTCTTGTTGAATTGATCCCTTTACCATTATGTAATGGCCTTCTTTGTCTCTTTTGATCTTTGTTGGTTTAAAGTCTGTTTTATCAGAGACTAGGATTGCAACCCCTGCCTTTTTTTGCTTTCCATTTGCTTGGTAGATCTTCCTCCATCCTTTTATTTTGAGCCTATGTCTCTGCATATGAGATGGGTTTCCTGAATACAGCACACTGATGGGTCTTGACTCTTTATCCAATTTGCCAGTCTGTGTCTTTTAATTGGAGCATTTAGTCCATTTACATTTAAAGTTAATATTGTTATGTGTGAATTTGATCCTGTCATTATGATGTTAGCTGGTTATTTTGCTCGTTAGTTGATGCAGTCTCTTCCTAGTCTCGATGGTCTTTACATTTTGGCATGATTTTGCAGCGGCTGGTACCGGTTGTGCCTTTCCATGTTTAGCACTTCCTTCAGGAGCTCTTTTAGGGCAGGCCTGGTGGTGACAAAATCTCTCAGCATTTGCTTGTCTGTAAAGTATTTTATTTCTCCTTCACTTATGAAGCTTAGTTTGGCTGGATATGAAATTCTGGGTTGAAAATTCTTTTCTTTAAGAATGTTGAATATTGGCCCCCACTCTCTTCTGGCTTGTAGAGTTTCTGCCAAGAGATCCGCTGTTAGTCTGATGGGCTTCCCTTTGATGGTAACCCAACCTTTCTCTCTGGCTGCCCTTAATATTTTTTCCTTCATTTCAACTTTGGTGAATCTGACAATTATGTGTCTTGGAGTTGCTCTTCTTGAGGAGTATCTTTGTGGCATTCTCTGTATTTCCTGAATCTGAATGTTGGCCTGCCTTGCTAGATTGGGGAAGGCCTTCTGGATAATATCCTGCAGAGTGTTTTCCAACTTGGTTCTATTCTCCCTGTCACTTTCAGGTACACCAATCAGACATAGATTTGGTCTTTTCACATAGTCCCATATTTCTTGGAGGCTTTGCTCATTTCTTTTTATTCTTTTTTCTCTAAACTTCCCTTCTCATTTCATTTCATCTTCCATCGCTGATACCCTTTCTTCCAGTTGATCGCATCAGCTCCTGAGGCTTCTGCATTCTTCACGTAGTTCTCGAGCCTTGGTTTTCAGCTCCATCAGCTCCTTTAAGCACTTCTCTGTATTGGTTATTCTAGTTATACATTCGTCTAAATTTTTTTCAAAGTTTTAACTTCTTTGCCTTTGGTTTGAATATCCTCCCGTAGCTCGGAGTGATTTGATTGTCTGAAGCCTTCTTCTCTCAGCTCGTCAAAGTCATTCTCCATCCAGCTTTGTTCCATTGCTGGTGAAGAGCTGCGTTCCTTTGGAGGAGGAGAGGTGCTCTGCTTTTTAGAGTTTCCAGTTTTTCTGCTCTGTTTTTTCCCCATCTTTGTGGTTTTATCTACTTTTGGTCTTTGATGATGGTGATGTACAGATGGGTTTTTGGTGTGGATGTCCTTTCTGTTTGTTAGTTTTCCTTCTAACAGACAGGACCTCAGCTGCAGGTCTGTAGGAGTTTGCTAGAGGTCCACTCCAGACGCTGTTTGCCTGGGTATCAGCAGCAGTGTCTGCAGAACCGCGGATTTTCGTGATCTGCGAATGCTGCTGTCTGATCGTTCCTCTGGAAGTTTTGTCTCAGAGGAGTACCCGGCCGTGTGAGGTGTCAGTCTGCCCCTACTGGGGGTGCCTCCCAGTTAGGCTGCTCGGGCGTCAGGGGTCAGGGACCCACTTGAGGAGGCAGTCTGCCCATTCTCAGATCTCCAGCTGCGTGCTGGGAGAACCACTACTCTCTTCAAAGCTGTCAGACAGGGACATTTCAGTCTGCAGAGGTTACTGCTGTCTTTTTGTTTGTCTGTGCCCTGCCCCCAGAGGTGGAGCCTACAGAGGCAGGCAGGCCTCCTTGAGCTGTGGTGGGCTCCACCCAGTTAGAGCTTCCTGGCTGCTTTGTTTACCTAAGCAAGCCTGGGCAATGACAGGCACCCCTCCCCCAGCCTCGCTGCTGCCTTGCAGTTTGATCTCAGACTGCTGTGCTAGCAATCAGTGAGACCCCGTGGGCATAGGACCCTCTGAGCCAGGTGCAGGATATAATCTCCTGGTTAGCCGTTTTTAAGCCCGTCGGAAAAGCGCAGTATTCGGGTGGGAGTGACCCGATTTTCCAGGTGCCGTCTGTCACCCCTTTCTTTGACTAGGAAAGGGAACTCCCTGACCCCTTGCACTTCCCGAGTGAGTCAATGCCTCGCCCTTCTTCGGCTCATGCACAGTGCGTGCACCCACTGACCTGTGCCCACTGTCTGGCACTCCCTAGTGAGATGAACCCGGTACCTCAGATGGAAATGCAGAAATCACCCGTCTTCTGCGTAGCTCACACTGGGAGCTGTAGACAGGAGCTCTTCCTATTCGGCCATTTTGGCTCCTCCCTCCAGGCTTGTTCTTCTTTATCTACTCTGCCTTGACTGTTTTGAGTCCCTTGCATTTTTCATATGAATTTTAGGATCAGCTTGTCCATTTCCACACAAAAAAAAGGCAATTTGAATTTTGATAGAAATTTCATTGAATCTGAGGATCAACTCCAGGAGTACTGCCATCCTAGTAATATTAAGTGTTCCAATCCAGGAGCATGGGATATCTTTCCATTTATTTAGGTTCCCTTTCATTGCTTTTAACAATGTTCTGTCATTTTTAGTGTACAAATCTTTAACTTTCAGTTGCATTTATTTCTAAGTGTTTTATTCTTCTTGATGGTATTGTAGGTGGAATTATTTTTAAATTTTATATTCTGACAATTGTTTGCTAGACTACAGAAATACAATTGATTTCTATATTTGGATTTTGTATCCCACATTTTTCCTAGTCATTTACTAGCTCCAGTAGTTTGTGTGTATGTGTGCGTGTATGTATATTCTTTAGAATATTCTGCCTACAGGATCATGTCATCTGCAAATAGAGATAGTTTCACATCTTCCTTCCAACATGGATGCCTTTTATTTCTTTTCCCTTCCTAGTTTCTCTGGCTAGAATCTGTAGTACAATGTTGAAAAGAAGTAGTGGATGCAGACAACCTTGTTCTTCTTCCTGATTTTAGAGCCCAGTTCATATTTGTTTGTTTGTTTTTAAAATTGATTCTGTAGTTAAAAAACATTCCTATAGAGAAAATGCCAGGCCCAGATGGCTTACCTGGTTAATTATATCAAACATTTAAAGACAAAATAATACCAATTCTACAGAAACTCTTCCAGAAAACACAAGAGGAGGGAATACTTAATTCCTTTTATGAGGCAAGCATTATCCTGATACCTAAACCAAAGACATTATAAGAAAGGAAAGTTACAGTCTGATATCCCACATCAACAAAAAGCAAAATACCTTAACAAAGTATTAGTGAACTGAATCTGGCAATATATGAAAAAATTAACATATCATGACTAAGTGGAGTTCATCTCAAGAATCCAAGGTTATTTTAGCATTCAAAAATCAGTGTATTTCACCAGCTTAATAGACCATGAGAAGGAAACATGATTATCTTAATAGATATAGAAAAGGCATTAGAGAAAATTTGCATATTCATTCATAATTTTAAAAGACTGAAAAACCAAAAATAATCTCAGCAAAGTGGGAGTAGAACTTTCTCACACCCTGAGAAAGGGCATATATAATAAATTGAGAGCTAATGTCACACTTAATGGTGAAAGAGTGTATGTTTCCCCCAAGATTAAAAACAAGGCAAGGCTTTTCATTCTCATCATTTCTGTTGACCAGTGTAAGAGAGGTCCTAGTCAGTGTAAGCAAGCAAAAAGTGAAAAATAAGAAATAATAAAAGGCTTACAGATTGGAAAGAAAAAACTATCTTTTCTTGCAGATTACATAATCATCTGTCTATGCAGAAAATCCTGAATGATCGACAAAAAATTTACTAGAATTGATTAGTGGGGTGAGCACAGTAACAAGATTCGAGGTTAATATACAAAAACTGATCGTATTTCTGTATACCAGAAATAAATAATTGGAAATTGAAATTTAAAAATACTATTTACAATGGCATGAAAAATATGACATGCTTTGGAATAAATGTGATAAAATATATGCAATTCCTGTACATTAAACTATAAATTATTGCTAAGAGTAATTTCAAAAATGATCTAAATAAACAGAGAGACAGTCTATGTTCATGGATCAGAAGATGCAGTAGTGTTAAAAGAGTCATTGTGTTTGCTATCAAAATCCCACTAGGATATTTAAAGAAATTGACAAGCCCATTCTAAAATTCACATGAAAATACAAAGGATCTCTAATAGCCCAAACAATTTTGAGAAAGAAAACAGATCACTTAGAGATATTACCATATCAGATTTCAAGACTTAATATTAAGCTACAATAAAGAAGACCCTGAGGCATTGGCACAATTATAGATAATTAGCTCAGTGGAACACAATAGATAGTTCAGAAATAGACCTAAAATAGATGGTCAGTTGATTTTGACAAACGTAAAGTAAGCCAATGGGGAGAGAATAACCTTTTGAACAAATAATACTAAAGTAATTGGATATTCATGGGCCAAAACATAAACCCTTACCTCACACCACACACACACACACACACACACACACACACACACTTAAGGTGAATCACAGAGCTAAATGTGGGAGCTAAATCTCTAAACTTATATGACAAAACATAGGAGAAAGTTAGTGTGACCTTCAGTTCATCAGAGATTTCCTAACTCTAAACTTATATGACAAAACATAGGAGAAAGTTAGTGTGACCTTCGGTTCATCAGAGATTTCCTAAATCTCTAATTTTAAAAAAAGCACAAACCATAAAAGGAAAAACTTAAATAAGGTGGACTTAACCAAAGTTAAACAAAAGCATACCTTTTGTTCTTCAAAATTTAATAAGAAGTTAAAAAGGCAAGCTATAGACTGTAAAAAATATTTGTATAATAAGATATTTATAAAGGACTTGTAACCAGGATGTACAAATTCTTACAACCAAATAATAAGATGACAAACAGTTGAATAAAATACGAACAAAAGATTTAAATAGACTCTTCAACAAGGATACAAAAATGGAAGATAAAGTATTAGTGACAATGCTATGATGCTCACGAAAAGATGCTCAAGCATGAAAAGATGCTCAACATCATTAATCATCAGGGAAATACAAACTAAATTACAATATTATTCTATACACTCACCAGAATGGCAAAATTGATGAAGTCTGGTAATATCGAATGTTGGCAAGGCTGTGAAATGCTCATATATTGCTGATGGGGGTATAAGATGGTGCAGCTACTTTGGAAAAACCATTTAGCAGTTACTCATAAAATTAAGCATATACCCAACGTGACCTAGCAATCTCACCCCTAGGCATTTATCCAAGAGAAATGCAAACAAATGTTCATGTTCATGCAAATAATTTACTTGAATGTTCATAACAGTCTTGTGCCTAATGGGCAACCTCAGATATTCCTCAACTGGTGAATGGATAAACAAATTGTGGCACATCCACACAATGGAATACTAGTCAGCAGTAGAAAGGAATAAACTACCCATGCACACAGCATGGGTGAATTTAGAATGCATTATGCTAAGTTAAAGAAACTAGACACAAAAGACTATATTTTGTATGATTCCATTTTTAGGAAATTTCAGAAACATTGAAACCACAATGTCAAAAAGCTGACCAGTGGTTGTCAGAGGCTGGCGTTGAAGTGGGTGTGGACTGCCAGAGGGTGTGGTTTGTGGTGATGGAAATGTTCTATATGTTGATCGTGGTGGTGGTACATGACTATATATATTTGTCACAACTGATCAAATGGTACATTTAAAGTTGGTGACTCTTATTGTCTGTAAATTATATCTCAATAAAGCAAATTAGCTCCCTAGGTAATTTCAGTAATTTCAATATGCAACCAGGGTGGAGATCACTAATCCAGACTCACTTCCTTATTGTACTGGTGGGAAACCACCAAGGCTCAGGGAGGGAAAGTACCCAGAAGACTGGGTCAATGTCTTTTCAGTGAGTGGTGAATTAATTGGCGAATAACATGACTCAGTGAGATCATGGCAGATTAAATCCTAGAATTATGTCATCTTGTACTCAGAAGATCTTTTTCCTTGCTTTAAAATTAAAGAAAATTTGAGAATTGGCTCTTAATGGAGGTAGGCAAATACAGCGGTCAGAGCAGCCTCGGAGACAATGTGTGGCCCTCATCAGGGTAGGTGGGGACCAGGTCAGGAATCTGAGCTGCTGGCCTGGTATGGTGGACCTGGCCACCTCTAAACTTCCCTACCAAGCTTTGGGTCCCCAGCTAGGTGAGGTTGAATGGATGGATTAGGACTCATGAGAAGGAGTAGAACCCTGCTACTCAGAGTGTCATCTGGATCAGAAGCATCCACGTCAGCTGGGAGCTTGCTGGAAATGTGACTCTCAAGCCTCACCCCAGACTACTGAATCAGAATCTACATTTTAGAGCTTGAGAAGGACTCTAGTAGAAGCCTATATTAGTCCTTTTTCACACTGCTATAAAGACATACCCAAGACTGGGTAATGTATAAAGAAAAGAGGTTTAATTGACTCACAGTTCCACATGCCTAGGGAGGCCTCAGGAAACAAACAATCATGGCAGAAGGGGAAGAAGCACGTCTCACATGGTGGCAGGCAAGAAAGAGCGAGCAAGAGCAGGGAAAAAGCAGGGAAAACCGCATTATGAAACTCTCAGATCTCAAGGGAACTCACTCACTATCACGAGAACTGCATGGGGGAAACCATCCCCATGATCCAACCACCTCCCACCTGGTCCCTCCCTTGATATATGGGGATTATGGGGATTACCGTTCAAGATGAGTTTTGGGTGGGGACACAGAGCCAAACCATAACAAAGACTTTGCAAAATTTGAAGGGCTTGAGGAGGGAGCCAAGGCCAGGGATCATGTCTGATTCTTCTCCAGAGGCAGCAAGCCATAAAGAGAAGAATGCTGGACTGGGGGAGTCAAGAGCCAGTCACCTTGGGTTGGTTACTTCCCTTTCCTGAGCTTTACTGTTCTCATCTGTAACATGGGCACAAAGAGAGTTCCTGTTTAGCCTACCTAACATAATAGAGAAAAGGAAAAGGCAGGTGTGAAATAACCCCGAAGCTGCTGGCTGCTGGCACATACTGTCCCGCCCCTCCCTGCTCCCTCCTCACACCATGATCTGCTGCTTCCATTCTGGCACACACTGGCCTCCTAAGCTCCCAGGTCAGGCCCAGACCCACAGTCGGTGCTCAGAAAGTCCTCAGGGCCTGATGGCGGTTTTCTGGCCATCTGATCCCCCTTTTACATTTCTCCTCTTCCTGGTTCCTGAAAGTAGGTGAGAACAAGTGAGGGCCCCATCCCAGGTGTGTTAAGGGGAGGAGGAAAGTTGGAACTTTTTCCAGGACCGTTGAACCTCCTCTCACCCCAGTAGTTGGCTCCTGGGAGAGCTGATCCCCTCTAAGCAGGGGCCTGTCTTGCCCAGGCACATGGAAATGGTTCCAGAGACAGGAAGGGTCTTTGCAATTCGAGCTTCTTCTGAAAAGGGAGGACACAGGAGTGAGGCAGGAAAGCAGCAGCCCTGGGCTCTCAGAGCCAGGTGTTGACAGGCCCCTGCTTGGCTCAGGCAGCTGGGATCTCACTCCTGCTGCACCCATGGCTAGTCCAATGGCATATGGCCTGTCCCAGGCTTATTCCTTGACTCCTCTGGTTCCCTGACATGCCAAGTCACTCCCCTGACATACGAAGTCACTCCCTGCATTCACTATCCTCGCCAACATGCCAAAGCTACTCCTTTGTTACTCCTCTCAGCTTCTATTGTCTGTCTTCTGGCATGCACTGCTACACCCTTTGTATCAAGTTAACTTGCCTAGCATTCATTGTGACCCCCTGGCGCCGACTGTTATTTCTGGAATGCCTGAGGACAGCCCTGGCATGAGCCGGCACTTGCTCTGGCACAGGAAGAATTCTCTTCTTGCACATGCACAGACATTTGGTATGCTCTGGACAGGGGCCTCCGAATCTTTCTAGTTCTCTTTCCTTGCATAACCAGTAGGCATTACCCTGTGGCTTTTTCAAGGTCCTGCAGGGACATTTGGGCTTAGATTTCATCAGGCTGTGCCATTTTTAGCAGCAATGGTGTCTCACATTCCTCTCAAGCCTAATGGAGCCAAAACAGAACTTTTGATCCTGCTACCAAAATCTATTCCCCATCTCAGTAAGCAGCACTGTCACCCACTTCCTTATACTGAAAAACTCAGGTGTCACCCTTGACTCCCCTTTCTTTTCTTCTCCACATCCAAACCTCCTGGTTCCCCAACAACCCCTATGCCATCTAACACAGTGATTGCCTTTCTGTACAAATCTTCTTTTGAGAGAGAGACAGGGTCTCAGGCTGTCACTGAGGTAGGAGTGCAGTGGTGCACACAGCTCACTGCAGTCTCAACCTACCGGGTTCAAGCAATTCTCCTGTCTTAACCTTCCAAGTAGCTGGAACCACAGGTGCCCGCCACCATGTCCGGCCAATTTAAATTGTGTGTGTGTGTGTGTGTGGAGATGGGGTCTTGCTTTGTTGTCCAAATTGGTCTCAAACTCCTGGGCTCAAGTGATTGTTCTGCCTCTGCTTCCCAAAGTGCTGGGATTACAGGCATGAGCCACTGTGCCCAGCCACCAATCTGTATTAGCTTCCTGTGGTTGCTGTGACAAATTCCCACCAGCGTCATGGCTTAAAAACAACAAGAATTTATCCTCCTGCAGTGCTGGAGGCCAGATGTCTGAGATCAGTTTCACTGGGCTGAAAACAAGGTGTCAGCAGGGACACACACCCTCGGGAGGCTCTAGGGGAGAATTTGTTCCATGCCTCTTCCAGCTTCTGGTGGCTGCTGGCATTCCTTGGCGGTTTAGGCCCTCCCCCAGATAATCCAAGATAATCTCTCCATCTCAAAATCCTTAATTTAATCACACCTGCAATGTCCTCTTGTGCCATATAAAGTAATATTTGCAGGCTGCAGGAATTAGGATGTGGACATCTTTTGGGGGGCCATTATTCAGGCTGCCACATTATCTTATTCAGCAGTTGATCCTGTCTTTGAAGATCTCTTCTCTCTTTGTTTCCATGCATCTCCTTCCCCGCTGGTCACCCCTTCTCAATCACCTTTGAAGACTCCACAAGCAGGGTTTCTGCCATTCATTCCATTTCTCAGGATGAAAACCCGTGGGCTTTTTTTTGGTGAGGGGGACAGAATTTTGTTCTTGTCGCCCAGGCTGGAGTGCAGTGGTGCGATCTCGGCTCACTGCAACCTCTGCCTCCCAGGTTCAAGCAATTCTCCTGCCTCAGCCTCCCGAGTAGCTGGGATTACAGGCGCCCACTACCACGCCCAGCTAACTTTTTTTATTTTTAGTAAAGATGGGGTTTTACCATGTTGGACAGGCTGGTCTCAAACTTCTGACCTCAGGTGATCTGCCTGCCTCCCAAAGTGCTGGGATTACAGACATGAGCCACCACGCTTGGCCTGTCAGCTGTTTTGATTCCACTTCCCCTTCATCCCCTTCCACAGATGCTTTATCAGCCAGTCCTGTTGGCCCAACCTCCAAAATACAGCCCAAACCTTCCATCTTCACATCTCCTAACTCATTTCTGTCTGCACAGCTACTCTCCTTCCTCACCCTCAGTAGGCTCTGCAGCCAAAGCAGTGTCTCAGAGTCTCCACTGAACAGCCTCTCAGCCTGTCTCTGACTCCCGCCATCATAGAAATGGCAGCCTCCATGTCCATGATGGTTTCCGCCGAGAACGTCTTACCTCAAGTACACGATGTGTGATGTTTGCTTTCTGCACTAGGGCTTCTCTGATGCCACAGCATGGGACCCCAGCAGGAGCCTACATGGCATGGGCATGTGCAGCCTGGACGCATGTGGGGTAGTCCACCGCCCTGGGGAACCCTTGGTCAATGCGGGACAGGAGCCGATGCCTGAATACATCCCCCCATGGGTCGCGGTGTGGACAACTCCAAGAGGCATTCCATGTCCTGCACAGAGATAGGTACAGGGATCACCTGGCCCTATGATGGCGAACAGTCCTAGTTTCCCATGATGGGGAACATCTCAGTAATGCACCCTTGGATTGGCTTTTCTCTTCCGTCTTTTCCTCTCCCTCATCCCTCATTTTAAATACCTGGGATCACCTTCCACATCAACTGCCTGCACACAGTTCGTTCCTTCAGGCCCTGCTTTGGAGGGGACCCAGGCTGAAACAGTGAACTTCCCAAAATACCCCTCTCCCACCCCATTGAGGAGCTTTCAGTAGCTCCCAGTGTTCCTGTGTTAAGGAGGCAGCTCTTTCTGTGACTGATGAGGGTCTGAGATGTCTGGTCCCTGCCTGCCTTTCCAGCCCCACTCCCGCACCCTTCCCACTCCTATCCCAGCCTCACTGGCCTCCTTTCAGTGCCCATAACTCTCTTGAGTTCTCCCTTCCCAGGGCTTTTGTGCAAGCTGTTCCTTCTTCCTGGGGCTCTCTTGCCACCCCACTCCTCTTCTGGGTGACTCCAGCCTCTTCCTCACCTCTCAGCTCAGCATCATTTTCTCAGGGATGCGTCCCTTACACTCTGTACTGTGCATTCTCTTAGTGTACCTTTGGGTAACTTTTCCTTCTCTGAAATGTTGGTTATGGTTGAAGTTTTTATTTGTGTTACTATCTGATTAATGCCCGTCTCCATTCAATGATAAGCCCCAGGAGGATAGAGACTGTGTCAGGTTTTTTGTTTGTTTGTTTGAGACGGAGTCTCACTCTGTCGCCAGGCTGGAGTGCAGTGGTGCGGTCTCAGCTCACTGCAACCTCCGCCTCCTGGGTTCAAGCGATTCTCCTGCCTCAGCCTCCTGAGTAGCTGGGATTACAGGCATGCACCACCACGCCCGGCTGATTTTTGAATTTTTAGTAGAGATGGGGTTTCACCATGTTGCACACGCTGGTCTCGAACTCCTGGCCTCAGGTGATCCACCCACCTCAGCCTCCCAAAGTGCTGGGATTATAGGCATGAGCCTCCACCCCTGGTGAGGCTGTGCCAGTTTTTGCTCCCCAGGTATCCTCAAGGCCAGGCATACATTGTAAATATTCAGTATTTGTTGAATGAATGAAAGGATGTATAATTATTCCACAATGCTAAAGGTATACCTAGTGCCACATTTATTTAGGCTTTCTAAACCAAATTAAATCCAGCTTCTGTGACCACCAAATAATACCAATAACCTTCCAGATTTCCTCCCAAGCCTTGGGCTGAACATATGTCCCAGGCTTATAAGAGTCCTGCAACAGCAGGCTGGGCCCCATGGCTTTGCTAGGTGTATGGAATCATCACCACCATTCCTCCTTGCTTAGCCTTAATCAAGTACACACTCCCTTCCAAGGTTGGTGGCTCTACTGGAGAGTCCATCCCTTCACTGCCAGGTAGGCCAAAGGTCTTTGGCCTTGCCATACAGTGACCATACAGTCATCACAGCCTCGCCTAGCAAGCCTGCCCAGGTCCCGCTCCCTGGGAGGTCCATGTGCTGTCCCTTCCTGGAAGGCTGAAGGACTGTTCCCATCACAATAACACTCAGGTGCCAATTGTCCTGTGCCTCTCAATCCCAACACACATAGTCTTCCTTCCCACTGCCCTTTTCTTTCTCAAAGTGCTGGATGATCCTGAGCATCATGTCCCAGCCTAGAACCTTGGAGGAGCTTGTTTACCTTTATTGGGGAGGTGAGTGGCATGGAAACACAGCCATTAGTTTCTCCCCTCTGCATGGTGGTAAGCTCTCTGCCTCCAAGGTCATCCTCTCCTGAGGATAGACAGAAAATACTAAAGCATCTACAATATTGAATTCTTTTTTTTTTCTTTTTTTTTGTGAGACAGAGTCTCCCTCTGTTGCCCAGGCTAGAGTGCGGTGGTGCAATCTCGGCTTACTGCTATCTCCACCTCCCAGGTTCTAAGCGATTCTCCTGCCTCAGCCTCCTGAGTAGCTGGGATTACAGGCACGCACCACCTGGCTAATTTTGTATTTTTAGTAGAGACAGGGTTTTGCCATGTTGGCCAGGCTGGTTTCTAACTCCTGACCTCAGGTGATCCACCCGTTTCGGCCTCCCAAAATGTTGGGATTACAGGCATGAACCACTGTGCCTGGCCTACAATACGTAATTCTTAATGACTCAGCCTATTATACGACTTTGCATACAACTGCAGGTGGCTGACAGATATCTTCTACTGTGAGCCCATGATGCTGCATGACGAAATGTTTTGCCACCTTTTTTGGTGTATTGCTGTCCATGATGCTGAAGCATCCTTTGATTCAGAGGTGAGTGGTTTCTCTTATTATTTGTCTACTCCTCTCCAACCTTCCCCAGGACTCATGCTTTTTGTTATTTAGTTTTTTAATGGAAGATTTTTTTTTTTAACTGTTGCCGCAGAAATAAAATCAGGCCTCTCACTTCTCAATGTATGGACTTTTGACAATTCTATCATGTTTCTAAAGATTAAACTTTTCCTTCTGGGAAGTTATGGGAGGGCTGAGGCCCCTGCCCCCTCTGCACACTGTTTTCAGGAATCGGTGTGCCTGGGAGAGATGCTGAGGCCTGGATGGGGGAGGCAGCGTATGCTTGGCCTGTCAGAAGCATGGCTGATTTCATTCATTTTCTTTGGCAAAATGCGGAGTAGATTCTTTCCACTTGGTTGCCTTAGCTAGAGGCCTCTGTGTCATCTTCAACTCCTCCATCCTTTCCCCACTACAGCCTGTGAATCACCAATCCTAGCTCAGAATTGTGTTCATTCACTTATTTCCATACCACCGCTGTGGCTTTGATCAGACCCTCATCTTTGAATCAAGGTACCAGCTTCTCACAGATCTCTGCTGCCACATTACACCTGCCAATCCCCCACACCACTTGGAGGTTCCCCATTGTACTCAAGTGTCTAGACCAAGCTCATTAACATGGCCTCAGGTTGACCAGCCCTGCTCCATCCCTCCCCTATGCCTCTGCAAATGCCCTACCCACCTTCACTCCCTCCACTCCTCTGTCTGGCAAAGTGCCCCGTCTTCCACACCCAGTCCAACGGCCCCCTTTCCTGGAGCCTTTCCTGACCCTCTGGGCTCCCACAGGTCCACAGCCCCACACCACACAGCTCCTCTCTCCTCCCTCAGCTACAGCAGCCTCATCTTTCTATCCCAGACTCTGCACCAGGCCCAGCAAATGATACATGCTCAAGAATTTGCTAAACGAATATCTGGCTGGTAGATTTTATCTGGTCTGGCCTATCATTTAAGTCATCCTCAGAAATCAGCCTCTCTCCTGTCTACCTGCCAGCCATGATGGAGCTTCTCTTAGCCTCACTCCCTCTCACCAAAACGTGCATCCACTTCTTTAGAAGCATATAGTAGCTGTCCCCACCACCCTAGCTCCTGGCTTTCCAAAGCCTGAAGCCTGTGTTTGCACCATCTCTCAACCCACTGTGGTTCCAATCTCTGGAAAAAAAGGATTCCATTCCCTTTTGCCTGGAATAGCAATTGTTTCTGCGTAGGGCATTACTCACCTTTCAGTTACAAGGAGCTGAGAGTTTATTGTAGATCCAGCACAGTTGGCCTCAGACCCACATTTTGCTTGCTAGAGGATTTCATAGACTGTTTAATTCAAGGATGATGCTTTATTTTAACATGGCAGTTTTTGGTCAGGGAGCCTGAATTACCTGCACAGTTCACAAGGCCTGGAAGCTGGAAATATTTTTCCCTAGGCCAGTACTCTGCTCTCTCCATTTTTCCTTCTCCTGCCATCCAGGAGCTGAGATCTCCCAGCATCTGCCCAACCCTCAGCCTGCCTAAAATGCTCCATGAATCATGCTCAGAACTAGGAAATTAAGCAAATATTTACTTCATGCATAGAAGAGAAGAAAATCTCCTCAATTGGAAATGAGTTCTAATATGCCCCTGCAGGTGTGTCTCATTTACTCAGGCAGAGCCTGAAAGCACTTTTTCCCTAGGGCAGGGGGAGGGACACTGGTCTAGAGGAGCCAGTGCTATGGGTGGGAGGCAAGCAGATGAAGGGGCTTAGGCTTTCCGGGGTCCTGTTTTATGTGCAGGGGGAAGGGCAGTATTCCCAGTGTTGTGGATTTGGGGTTTGAGATGATGACTCTGTGTGGATGTAGGAGCCAGATGTGGTGATAATGGAGGGAGAGGGAGATATTACAGATGTGGGGGGCATGGTTCCAGGAGTGAGGAGAGGGACGGTGTCCCAGAGCAATGCAGAGGTAGTGAGACGGGGGAAAGGTTCCAGTGTGCATGTGGGTGGAACATTCAAATTTAGATGTGGGTGGGGGCATTCTGGGTCCATGGACTGGGAATAGAATTCTAGATGTGGGATATCTGTGGAGAGGGTAGAATTCTAGGTGTGCTGGATGGGGACACGAAGGTAAGTGTGTCTGTGTTTGTGTGCATGTGTGTATTTGTGTGCGTGTGTATCTATGTGTGGTTTGAGGACCCCGTGGACAGGAAGCAGGCTGGCAGGACTGTGAAATACCGAAGCAGGTGAAAGCTAAGTTGGGAAGGGTTTAAGCAAGGGCAGAGGGCAGTGTGGGGCTCATGGCAGAAACCTGCTGGCCCCCAGAGCACAAGATCATCCAGGGCAGCCCACATTCCCTCAGAGCACTGCCCACAGCTTTGCACACAGAAGCCCTCTTCATCCTCTTGCAGCGGAACCCCAGGCAGTGTCTCAGCTTATGCTGTCTGTCCTGACCCTGAGCTATTTGCTTTGGGGGGATGCAGAGCCAGTCATGCCCTGAATGTGTTCCAGGAATCCAGGAAAGAAGATGGCCCCAGGAGGAGCAGTGACTCTAAGGAAGCCCAGGAGGAGAGCAAGTTCCCAGGGATCATTCCTGATGGGGGTTGAGAGCTGCAGAGAGCCTGATGTCTGAGAGTCAGAGATGATGGCTTCCCAGCAACAGGTCTTAGAAGACCAGTAAGATTTGGGTACATGTGTGAGGGGGAGGTACATTATTGCAAAGGAATGAGGAGGTAGGGAGGCAGAGATGGTGCCGGGTCTGGGGTTGTGGGAAGTGGAGAGGCCAAATTAGCCATAGCACACGGTTGTGATAAACCCATGAGATTGCAAACTCATATGTCTGATGGGGCCAGGGAGGTGATGTGAATGAGTGAAGCAGGCAGGTACAAGATGAAATTGGGAAAGTGGGGATGGACAAATGAGAGGGGACCCAAAACAGCTAAGAGCAGTAAAGATAAAAATCTAAAATCCAACACTGGGCAGGCCAAATGAAGTCTGGCCCGTGGGCCACCAGTTTGAGGCCCCAGGGGAATAGCAAGTGCTTTGGCTGACTAAAGGCATATGACAAAGGCCTTGAATGCCCAGCCCAACTGAAGCAGGAAATTCTTTAATAACACAGGGTGTCGCCTGCCAAGGATCACAAGGGAACAGTTGTTTCTGGATGGGGTATTACTCACCATCTTGTTATTAATACAAAGAGCTGATAGTTGATTGTAGCCTCAGCACCGTTGGCCTTGGCCTCCTATTTTGCTTGCTAGAGGACCTCTTTCCCTCTCTTTCAAGGCCTTCAACCTGAGGACCCATCTACAAAGTCCCCCTCCCCAACTTGCTCCCAGGCTGTTTTGCTTTGTGTCCAGACCTGTCATCTCCCAGCCCATCACAGCACTCCAGCGAGCATTTCCAAGCTGCCCTGGCCCCACCTGCTTCCTGTAGGCCTGGTCCTTTGGGGTATGACCCTCCCACCCCCTTCCAGAGTCACCTAATCCCCTTTCATCCCCCTCTGGCAAGGTAGACAGAGGAGGGGTCCAGGCACCCCAGCTCCCATTGTCTGTGCTCCTTGAAATGTTTAAAGGGATTAGCGGTTGGGGGCTGGGCGCAGGCCGCCTTTAGGGACACGTGTTCAGTGGCCGAGAAGATGAGATTCCTCTTTCTTCCATCCTGCTTGTCCAGAGGGCTGGCAAGTGCAAGATAGATGGTGTGGATAAGGGGGCATCCAATTAATTCCAATTTAAACCCAATTTGGTCTCCTTTATAATTAGAACAGCAGGCGTGCTTCAATAGTGGATTATCTCTCCCAGGCAGTTGTTTGTCATCACTCTGTCTCTACCGGGTCTTCCTGGACCACCCCACCCGATGGGAGAGATGGAGATGGGATGCAGGGCAGGGCATCGAATGGGGAGACTGTTGGGCAGTGGTGCAGACAGGAGTGGCCACAGATGCTCTGCCCCATCTCAGCCCAGCTCTCACCTGAGAGAGCCATGCTCTGTGCCTCAGTTTCCCTGTCTGTCAAATGGGGGAGGAGCATGTCAATGAACATTCTTTACTCCAACAGCTGTAGCTCAGGAAGGGGAAGACACTGATGGGAGATCTAGAAGGTGAGGCCACAGGAGCTCAGCAGGGGAATCGAAGAAATGGGCACTGCTGTGTGACCCCGGGTGAGTCACTGACCTTTCTGTGCTTCCGTTTTCTCACCTGCCAAATAGGACAGTGATAATGATCATCTGATACAAGATATCACTTAATAAAAATGTCTGAAAATGGCCCCACAGCTAAAGGTTTTCAAGTGAACTTTCACACAGAAGGCCCCAGCATCCCTCCCCACCCGTTCCCTGCAGAAGTGCTTCGGGAACACACTAGTCAAAAACCACAGTCAGAAAATAGGACGTGGGTGGCCCTACCTTGGCTCTGCAGGGATTCAGGAGGTTTCCAGGGGAACTTCAGATATGATCCTGAAGATTCCAAAACCCTCCTGGGAAAATCTCAGTTCCTGCAGCAGTTGCAGGGTTCCCATGATTGAGTTTGAGTTGAGTCACATGGGTGGGCGGCCTGGGGTGGCTGCCTCCACCTCCTCCGGCTGTGTGGGCCCTCTGCAGTCTGGCACGTACATTTCCAGTCTGTGTTTGTTTAGGCCTTGGCCCCCCACAACCTGTCAAGTTGACAAGGCAGTTGCCGTCATTGCCATTGGCGGGTAAGGAAACTGAGGCTCAGGGAGGAAAAAGTAATTGCTTAAGGCCAGCGTGTTCTTTCGAAGCAGAGCAAGCTCAGTGGCCCTGAGTCTTGAGTCCAGCCATGCCCTGGCACCCACTCCTCATTTTGCAGATGACACACCCCAGGCACCCAGCTCCAGCACTGGACCACTGGCTGGTGGCTTTTTCCCAGGCTCTGGGGATCTATCCACAAGGGTCAGGGTCTGCTCCGGGCAACAGAGAACCCCTTGCCCACAAACTCTGCCACCCTCTCCCTCCCCACCACTCAGCACCAGGGCCTTAGCCACCACCTGCAGCCTCACAAATCCTCCCAGGGACGTCTGGGTAATTAGGAGATTCTTCATTTACTGATGACACTTCTCATTACCCAGCATGAACACACACTTGTTCCCTTCACAGCACCCAGGCGGGGCTGTGGGATTGGTGGGATTGATGGGTTGGGCAGGCCTGGTGCCTCCTCCCCCAGGCTGTGAGATGGCTGTCTTTGCCCGTAAGTGAGAGATCCTGAGGGCACTGGCTCTCTGCCTTCCCCGAGGGCTGGGCCTTGTGCTTGGCATCCCCGCATTGAATCCACACAGTCACCACCCTCTGCTTGACTGTCACTGCCTTCTCTTTTACATGAGGAGACGGAGGCTCAGAGAGGCCAAACCACTTTCCCAAACTCACAAAGTGGGTGGGTGAAAAAAATCTAGGCGCCTTACCCCTACCCCTGCCAAGAGCCCCATATATATATATATGGGGTGTATGTATATATATGTATGCATATACACACGCACAGTTCATTGGATCCAACAATTTGAAAATTCCTAATTTTATAACTAAATGTGAAAGGAAAGCCAAAATACCTGATTCAGGAACAGCCAACTTGCCCTCAGAGGAGTGGTCTCAGAGTTTGTGGTGAGAGGCCACTGCAAGGGTCGAGTCACCACTCGGCACTGGGCCTCCAGCTTCCCCAAGACAGGGCTCTGGAAGGGCTCTGAAGCTCTGGCACTGGCATGGACACTCCCCAGGCAGCCTGGCTTGGAGAGTTTGGGTTTCTGTGCTGACCTATCTGCTGAACTTCGGCGTGTGGATGCATCACAGAGTCTCTGGAACCAGAGGGTGGGACGGGAGGCCCCTGAGTCTCCTTCCCCACACTCAGGCTTGCTGTCACTCTAAGGCACTGAAACTTGCCTAGGGAAGTTCCTGCTTAGAGCTAATATGAGTTTCTCCAACTGCACTGGAGAGGAACTCCTGTACTAAATCACAGGAAAGTCCTGAATTGCGGGGGAAGGGATGTTGGGGACTGAAGATGGGGAACTTAACGTGTCAACGTCTCTCAAAGGCTGGAAACATGAGGCTCTTGCCAGAAAAGGTTTTTGTGTCCTGAGGGAATTACATAGCGGCAGTACAGTTTATTTATATATGTAAATAGATATATATATATACATGCATGCACACACATTTTGTGGTATTTGTGTGAACTTAGTGTGCAGTATGAAAGCTTAAAGCTGACAAGTGAAATTGAGTTAGCAGGGCGTTCCTTATTCCTGATTTATGACTTCACCAGGCACTTCTGCAGGCTGCAGGGCTGGAGAACCGGTGGCAGCAGGAGCTGGCGACCCAGGCACCCATTGAATTATGAGCCACAATTTATAAACCATTACGTGCTGTGGGTTCCAGCGATATTTATTGCAGTCTGACCACTTGCAATTCAAAACTCAGTTTTGCAAATGGGAAGGAGAAAGCACCTTAAAAATGTGTCTTAGAGCCGGGCCTCCCCTGATGCTGCCTTAAGTCAGCCTGCAGTCTACAGGCCTGGGGATAGATAGACGCCCATCCCCTAAATTCTCCCTCCACATACCCCAGTCCCCCTGACAGTAGCACCCAAGAGGCTCAATCCATTTTCTTGGAGTAAAGACTTCATCCTATTTTTATGGGTAGAATCCAAAAGAAAGATGAAAGAAATCCACCACTTATTAACCTCCTGCTATGTACTAGGCACCACGGGGAGGTGCTTGCTTCATAACAAGCCTGAGAAAGAAGTATCCTTAATCCCCCATTGACAGCTGGGAAGTTGAGGCCCAGAGAAAGGCATTGAATTATTCCTAGAGGCTGTACAACATTATGGTTAGCAGCATGGGCTTTGGAGCCAGACTGCAGGAGGATCCAATAATGTTTGTGACATTGGGCAAGAGACTCAATCTCTCTGAGCCTGTTTCCCCAACAGAAAAAAAAATAGGGATTATGACAGACAATATGTGGGATGGAACTTTAGGAAGACTTAATGCATGGTAACTATTTATTAGGATGAGTACATCTGGTAGAACGAATGGCAGACTTGAGACCAGGTTTGTGGCACTCCAAAGCTCCAGCTCTTTCCACTCCATCACCTTGCCCATCAAGTTGAGTGACTTACTCAAGCACACAGCCAAGGAGGGCATCACCAGGGAGCCTAGCCACACTCTTCCTACTTCTCTCCCCTTGGGGTCATCACCCAAGCAGCTCCTTTACTTGGCCACTTGCCAGTTGCATTTGTTGGGGAGCAGATTGAAAGGATCTCAGCTTGTTCCTTGACAAGTCCCACAGAACCCAGTGAGATCTGGGGTCTGCAGAACACAGTGAGTCTCAAGCATTCCACCATCAAACAATTTGAGACACCCTGGGTCTGTCATAGCTGCACTGGTTTCTCCCCTGCAGACCTTCTCAGAGCCTTCACTATACCATAAGGCATCTTGTGGCTCCCTGAGAAGGTGCTACGGTCTGAATGTGTGTGTCCTTTCAAAATTCATAGTTGAAAATTAATACCAAATTCAGTGTTGCATTAAGAGGTGGGACCTTTGGGAGGTGATTGGGGCATGAGGGCTCTAACAACATGAATGGAATTAATGCCCTTAGAAAAGAGGCTTGGGAGATCCTGCATGCCCCTCTGCCATGTGCAGCAACCAGGTGCCGTCCATGAAGAATGGGCCCTCACCAAACACCAAAGCTGCTGGCACCTTGATCTCGGACTTTACAGCCCTTAGAACCATGCGCAATAAATGTATGCTGTTTATAAATTACCCAGTCTAAGGTATTTTTGTTATAGTAGCCCAAACAGACTAAGGCAGAAAGTCTGTGGTTTGAAGTGTTTCCTAACTTACTGACCAGAGGCGTTTTTGGTGGGAGAGACCCTTGTTAACATGAACAGGCTTGGGAAACTAGTCTGGTGGATGGGGCTGTTTCTTGGTCATCAGGATGCAATCTCTGCTTTCTGTATCACTCGGTTGTGACCTTGTAAAGCCCACTTGACCCCTCATGACTCATAGGGCATCCCCTGGGTGTATTTGGGTCAGTTAGAGCAGCAGGATGGAGGATGTCAAACAGAGAAGAGAGGGTCAGAGCCATGTGGCCGATGGAAGATCAAGTGTCCTGGGAAGAGCTGAGCACAGACCACTGTTTGCCCTTGGCAGGCACCATCACCTCTCTGGGCCTCAGTTTCCCTATCTGTTATTAATAGGTCTTCAAGACCCCTGATCTTGAAGGGTCCTTTGGTTCAGGCTTTGTGCACTTAGGGCATCTGCAGGGCTGGAGTCCTGGCTTCTCTTGAACTCTCTGCCTCAGTGCCTCCAGCCCCAACCACTGCCTCCTGCACCCCAGGGAGAATGATGAAGCAGCCAACAGACCAACCCAGGCTTAATGTAGCTATAGCAAATTAATAATTGATGCACGAAGAGACAAAATCTGTCTCAGAGGGATGTGAGGGAGGGGAGCCCAGGAGGAGGGGGCCAGCCACATGCAGGAAGACAGTGCTGCTCAGGCCAGGCTAGGAACAGGGTGGGCCCTTGTGGCCATATGGCATGGCTCAGGCACCTGGAGGGGTGGCTTCCCTGGGGACCTTTGTCAGGCTCTGCCCAGAAAGACCTGAGGATGTGGCCCTGGGAACAGAGAGCTACTTTGGCTGTCAGTGAGCAGAGGGTATTAGGGAGTTCTGACAAAGAGGATGTTGAGGGTTGTTTTTATTTTGAGACCACAGGGCCTAGGGTGGGTGGAGCCTGGCCACATCCAGTAGATTCTTGAGGTTGGACAATCCTGGCTTTATGTTACCAGAACATGTGATGATGGAAAGCAGATGGGCTGAGGGGACCCTTCGGGGAGGCCAGCCTGGGCTGGTCAAGATGTCCCGTGATGGCTGCTTATCCCCCTGCCGTGCAGTGAGTCCTGGACCCTGGTGTGGGGAGCCTGGAGGCCTGGGCTAGCCTATGACCTTGCAGGGTGTGACAGGTCAGTCTCTTCGTCTCTCTGGGTCTCTGCCACATATGAGTGATGGGCAGGTGACTGTGAGGCTCTTCATGCTTGCTCAGAGACCAGCCCTGAGCCTGAGGGCTGGTCTGGCACAGCCCCCATCCCAGGGACAAAGGTGGGGAGTGGGAGAGGACAGCACAGCCTGAGCCTCCCAGAGGGTCCCAGCCCAGCCAACACTCAGCCGACTGGTCCTTTGGGGCCTCCAGAGCTGGCAAACCCTCATGTGCTCAACCCCTTACTCTCAGGATTCCAGGAGCGAAGGGGGTTGTCAGGACACATCAGCTGCCAGCCCCAAGACTGTCACTGTCAGACACATCAGCACAACTCGAAGAGGCCTCTGCATTCACGCGCTGTGCTGTGTGTGTTCTTGTGAAACTGTGTGGCCCACCCGGGGCAGCACACGGAGCCTCTCCTCTGAAGGACCTGCCCTCCCAGGGCCTTGCTGCCCCTCTGTGGGGGGCGGCCGTGATGATTGGTCCTCCTTGCTGTCCTCCTGGGAAGGCTGCAGTGATATCCAGATCTCCCCAGCTGCTTGGGCAGGACTCTGCCAGGCTGAGGGGAGAAGGAGGCTAATGGCCAACAGCAGTGTTTCTCTGGCCAGCCCCAGAGAGTATGGGGCCAAGGAAGGACCTGCATCACACCCGACATGGCACCAGAGGACCTAGATCACTTCATTTAAACCCACTAGCACCCCAAAAGATGAATATGGTCTTTCTCATCTCATGTCAGGCAATGGAGGCTCAAAGAAGTCACCTGTCCCAAAGTGACCACATCTTCTTGTCTAGAGTCTGCTAACTTCATCCATCCAGTCACCCAAAGCAGAACCCTAGGGTCACACTTGACTTTCCCACCTGCAGCTAAGTGCGGGGCCAGGACGTGTCCTGTTGGACTCCCTCTGATGCTGGAGCCTGAGTTCTTAACTCCTTGGTGGTGCTGCCCGTTTCGCACCCTCACCCAACATTCGCTTGCTAAGGAAGCGTTATGTAATGACTGCTCCACACTTACTCACCTCTGATAGCACGTGAGGGTCTGGGGAGTTATTAGGAAGTCCCAAGGCCCAGGCATTCAGAGGAAAGGAAACAGCAAATGCAAAGCCCTGTAGGTGAGAGAGCGTGGCCCACTCAGAGGAAAGAATGGCTGGAGTGTGGAGTCAGGGTCAGGGTGCCATGGGAGGAGGCTGCAGTGCCAAATAGGACATGCCAAGGAGCTTGGACTTCATCCTTGGTCAAGAGTCTATTATCGAAGGGTTTTCAAAAGAAGGTGATGTTTTGGAAAGACCTTCAGCTCTGATGTGTCACACAGAGTGAAAGGGAATGGGGACAGGGGCAAGGCTCAAGTTAGGGGGAGGCCAAGGCATTTATTCAAGTGAAGGTGATGAGGACCCGCGCTAGGGGTGTGGTCACGGAGGTGACAAGATGAAGACAGACATCTAACAGGGGAGACATGCACACTGTGCCGCTGGGCTGGGGAGCAGGTGGGAAAGTTAAGAGTGGTCCTCAGGTTCTGCTTTGGGTGACCAGATGGATGGTGCACGAAGTTAGCAGACTTTGGACAAGGAGAGGGTGTGGTCACTTGAGGACAGGTGGGGTTGGAGGTTGCTGAGGGACCTCCAGGTAGAGATGTCTCCTTACCGCCAAATATGTGGGGTCTGAAGGTGAAGAGAGGTTTGAGGCCATCCGCATGGCAGGTGGTGAGGTCAAGAGTAGAAGAGCTTGCCAAGGAAGAAGGCAGGAGAGAGAGTGAGGAGAGGAGAAGGGCCGGCCTGGCCTTCTGAGGGAAATGCAGCAGATGAGGCGAGCAGAAAGAGGGAGTCTGAGAAGCCTTGGCCGCTCAAGGTCAACAAACCCTGGGGAACCCCCAGCCAGGACCCAGGAGGTGACCGAAGCCTTCTTCCTTATACAGGTTGGCTCCTGGGATGGTGCTAAGTAGCTGCCAGTTCATGTTTCTTTGCCTCCCCTAATAGTGTGGAAGCTCAGGTCCCTCTGACTCAATGCCATCTTGTGAAGGTTACAGGGGGTCCCATTTGTCCTCTCACTGGCCTGTGAGAAGGCAGCATGGGACTGAAGCCTAGGGCAGCCATGGATTCCCAGGCCCACATTGTGGCTGGGAGCAAAGCCCTCTGGCTCCCCTGACTTTTCAGGGATAGAGCCCTGCAGGGAAGTGTACTCTACACCCCTAGACCCACTGTTCAAAAGCACTGCCTCCCCTTTAAGGGCCCTGGCCTTGCAGGGGTGTCCACCTGAGCACAAACTTCCAGAGGTGTCTTCGAATCCCTGACACTGCAGTCTGTTATCACTGGAGGGTGGTGGATTTTGGAGAGGGTACAGCACACACCACGGTGCCAGGCCTAGGGTGCAGAAGCTGTGGGGGAAGGGGTGGGCACACCCCAGCCCTCTGTACACTCCAGGGAAGAGCCAGCTGGGAAGGGTAACAGTCCCTGTCCCCTCCAGCATATCGCCAACTGGTTACCTCCTGGTCCATCCACTGGAACTCCAGGTGGGCCCTGTGACCTGAATCACACACATCCTCCTTCTGTATCTGACCCAGAACAGGCCCCCCGAAACCTATTCATTCATTCACTCATTTAAGAAAAATTATGATGAGGCAGATGTGGCAATGAACTCTGAGGATACCCTGGTGAGTGAAGTTTTGATTTATTTCTGTTGAGCTCAGGTTCTGCAGGAGGAATGCGTGGCCTGTGATGGTTCATAATATGCTTGACCCAATCTGGAGCATCAAGGAGGGCTCTCAGAGGAGATGACATTAAGACAGAGCCCTGAGGAATGCCCAGGAGTTAATTAGGTGAAGGGACTAGGGGTGAGGAGGGGAGGGGAGTGGGTGAGCGTTGTCTGGGCAGAAGGGACAGCCTGAAGGAAGATGCAGGGCTGAGAGGAGCATGGTGTCCAGCGGGGCTGACATCCCCCTTGAGCCACGTGCTGAGCTGCGTGCTGTGATTCTCTTACCATATTCAAGAGCCTGGCCAGTGGTTTCAGCTCAGAGTTGGTTCCTATAAGCCTAGAGGCTCTAATCCAGAAATTGTCCTGCTTCCTCCTCCTGTGTGTGCACTACTGTTTTGGGAGCCAGTGGCAGAAGCTGTCCATGCCGGCCCATTGGGTTCCCCTGGGTGTCATGGGCAGGCAGTTCCCATGCATGCAATTGGCTCCCAGAGTCTCCCTGACTCAGGGCTCTCACTCTGCCAGGCTGTGCCCAGGGCAAGCCAGAAGTGCCAGAAAAGCTGCAGCCCTCACCTATGAGGGTGGAAGTTGGTGGATTAGCAACTCAGCTTCCTCGACCTTCCAGAGAGAAAGCTCTGAGGCTGCTTCCACATAGGCTCTCAGAGGGCACTCCCTGGAGGCCCAAGCCAGGACCTGAGCTGTAACCTCCTTACCACACGTTTTCATGGCTCTCCCTGCTTCCTGCCTCCCTGCGTCCCTTCTGCCTTTCTCATAGCACTTCCTGGGGGCATCTCGTAAGCAAATTACTGCAGTTGAATCTTTGACCCAGAGTCCGCTTGGGGAGCTCCTGCTATAAGACAAGACACAGGTGGGAGACTGGAACTCTATTCCCATTCAGGGTCCCTGTGACTCCCCTCCTCAACCCAGGCTGCCAAGAGCTCTGTGCCTACTGACTCTGACTCTGTCCCTAGCTCCTCCTCCCTATGTGCTCCTTGAACTTGCTCAGGTTCAGGCACTTCAGGGGCCCCAGGAAACAACAGCAAGAACATGGCACCTCGGGGATTGGAGAAGCTCCTTGTTGGCTGAGGTCTGCAGTGCCTCGGCCAGTTTGAGCTGGGTGGGGTGGAATCGCCAGGCTGATTGCAGAGGTCTGTGTGTAGCTGGAGGAGGAGTAGCAATTAGCTGCTGCAGTGACAGCTGAGACAGGGCTGCTAAATGGGCCCATTAGAGGGCATTAGCGAAACTACAGGATGGTGGCCGAGCGGAGACACAACACTCTTGCTGGCTGGGGCTGGGGCTGGGGCCTGAGGGAGGTTTACCTGAGAATGTCAGGGAGGCTGGGGCCCCCAAGGTGAGCACTACTTTAAAAGGGGAGGGATGCCCCTGTCCTGCAGCCACAACCCTCTGTGGGGTGCCCATCTGTGGTCACTCAGAGTCCACTTGCAAAGTGGTGCCCGCTCAGCCGGCAGATAATGGCTTTAATGGGGCCCTGCACGTAGTGTACTTAACACGTTTCTGAGGTCCTGGTCCCAGCCATTAGCTCATTAGCTCCAGCCTTCGAGGCCCATTTTGCAGACGGTGGTGGGGCAGGGACCCATGAAGTGGTATGTTAAAGGTCAACTGGTGGGTTGATCTGAACAGAATTCCACAAGTTCCTTATCCAAAACCAAACCTACATGACCTTTCCCCAGAGATTTGACCCCCTTGAGACTTGAGACTGGGTTTTACTCGTCACTGACACCCCAGGGTCTGGTGTCAGGCCTGGCATAGAGCAGGTCTTTTTAAAAAATGGTTATTTAGGAGGAAGATGAAGACCCAGCAGCTACTGCAGCCCCCAGCCCAGGCTCCCCTATGCCTCAGCCATGTGGGTCCACCATCGCAGAGGCCAGCAGACATGGGCTGGGCTCCTGGATGCGTCACTCCACTGTGTAGTCTCAGCCGAGTTACTGAACCTCCCAGAGCCTCAGTTTCCTCATCTATAGAATGGGGCTAATAATAGGACCAGCTCATGGGGTTGTGTGAGGATTCGATGAGACATTTCATTTTTACCCATCCATGTGGTGGACTGCATTGGGAGTCCTTGTCTAAACAACAGCAGCTGTGCCTCCTGGAAGGTGACCCAGGACTGGACTTGCTGAGGCAGCAGAAAAGAACAGGACAAAGCCCAGTTGGAAAGTGCAGGCAGGCTCTGTGGCAAGGATTCTGGACTTCTTGTTCTCTTAAACATGTAGAAGTTGGGGCTTGATAATTTCTAAGGGTGCTTTCAGCTCTAAAAGCCCCTTGGCTCTGTCCAGGGAAGGGCTACTGTGTGTCAAGTATGGGCTGGCACTGCTGAGGATGGGGGCAGAGTGGGGACAGCCCAGAGGACCAGGTTTGCTGGAAGAGGGCCAGATCCTGGGCTGATAAATGTTGGCGGCTCTAAAGCCATCCCCTGCTTGACACCGTGTGCCCAGCCCATTCATCACTAGGTAGAGCAGCAGGGGCCTGGGGATGGAGCACTGGCTCAGAGACAGGCCTGCCTTGTCCTTAGCTGCACCCTCTGGGAGGTGGGGAGGGGTGAGGCGGTGCAGTCTTGCTGTATTTGGGCTGTGACTGCAGCAAGAGCATCTCTCCCACTGGGCAGCTCAGAGAGAACCCCGGCCCCAGCTCTGCCACCTCCCACAACTCCAGGGGGAGCCACGCCTGCTATGAATACAGAGCGAACCTGCCAGCCCCTTACTAATAGCCCCTTGTTTGCTTCTTGGGGCTTGATATCCTCTGTACCTATTATTGAATTTTGGCTGCATCTGGAGAAACACAGATGGGGCACTCTCTCCAGTGCACAGAATGGGAAACTGAGGCAGAGAAAATTTGGGTGACTTGCATGCAGCTGATACTCACTGCAGTTCTGTGGGGGAACTGAGAGGAGAGGGGCATAGAGAGGAACAAGACAGAGTCCTGGAGAGCAGAATGGAGTGCACTTGGGGCCCCGCTTCAGCTCCCAGCCTGTTTCTAGGCACCTCTTCTCATCTGACCCTGTCAGCAGCCCCAGGGTAGAGGCAGAACAGGAGAATTAAATAGGCCTATCTTACAGATGAGGAAATGGAGGCCCACAGAGGAGCTATAAGGTATTGAAAGCTTTTACTGAGCACTGCTTATTTGTAATGAAAATCATGAGCAGAAAGCCACAAAGATAGTCTCTTGAATGCCCTGGGGCTGGAAGGAGTGGTTTTGTTGTTTGACCACCTTCCAACGTTGTGGAGTTTCCAGAATTTGTCAGTGCAGGGTCAGGCACAGTTTCTGCTGTGGCTCTGGTCCACAGCTTAGGGGCCAACAGTGGGAAAAGCCCATTGCAAGGGACACTCTGATGGCTTGGTCATTTGTCACTCCAGCCTTCTGACCCCCAAGACCAAGGCGCATGGACTGGATCTCCCCAGGCACTAGTTAGTGTGGCTCTGCCTGCTTCCCACACTGGAGCAGTTCAGCCTTGACCGCTATGGGGCACTCCCAACCCCACCTGAAGAGACACCTCCCTCCCACCATCCCTTCCTGTAAGTTGTGCATGCCCAGTGCCAAGGAGCATCACTGACACAGATTAGGATGCGAATGCACCCTGGAGTTGCCCAGGGCACACTGGCGGGACCCTGGCAACCACCATTCCCACCTGGCTTTGAAGCCATTTGTGCCCAAGGCAGACTCTGCCCCTGGATTTCTAAGCTGACTCTTAATCCCAAGCCCTGGTTGTCATGCAGGCCCTGAGCACCTAAATCCCCATCCATAAGAAGTGGGGATGACAATAGCACCTACCTACCAGGGCCCAGGTGGTGGCTGAGAGAAGGCCTGCAGGGAGAGCACTGAGCCCAGTGCCTGGCGGGGAGCACTCTGCAAAGAGCAGCCGCGTGTGGCATTATCTGTCCTGGCATCATTGCCCTGTGCCACGGCACTGGGAAGTGAGCACAGATGCACAGTCCCTGCTCTCCAGGAGTGCAAAGTCTGTGCCCCCAACATGGCCAGCTCACATGTGACCTCTTCTGAAGTCCCCACCCCACTGCAGCTTGCAGGTAAGGGTCCTCCTGCTGTGTCTATCATAGATGGCATTGCTGCTCCATGGCTGCCTGCTCTTCCAGGTGCTGAGACCCAAAAGCCAGGGCCAGGGATGGATTTTGGCTGTGTCCCCAGCACGCATCACAGACCAGGACCTGAAGAAACCAGCGTGGAATGAGTGCACATTGAACTCCTGTCTTCCTCCAGCATCCATTTGCCCTCACTCTGTGCGTGTTGAGCCCAGCGCTGCATGTTTGAATCCATTGCTAAATTTCATCCTCAGGAAAACGCTGAGGGAGGTGCTGTCCACTTGGTACAGGTGAAGAAGCAAGCTAGGAAGCCACACTATTTGTTGTTCCAGTCTGGTTCTAACTAGGAAAAGAGGCAGAAAAGACAGGGGAATTATGTGCAGGAAATCCATTTCACAGGTGATGGAGGAGCTGAGAGGCAAATTCGCATGGACGTATCCCCATGCAGCCTTTAAAACAGATTAGCGATGGCACCAGGCCACCGCCACCCTGGACTGGAGGGATGCAGGGAGAGTTGGAGTCTCACGAGTTTGTTTTGTGGAGCTGGAGTCACAGAGAAGACAGCTGCTGTGGGGCCTACTGCTCAAGGCAGAGAGGGAGGGGAGAAGCCCTGGGCTTCCCTTTCTCCAGCCCTCAGCCTCCCCCTGTGCCTCTCATGGTTGGAAGGCAGCTGAGCCAGGGCCTGGGAGACAGAGCTGGCAGGAGTCAGTGCCCCAGCGATGGAGAGTAAAGCTGGGTGAGGCTGAAGGGCGGCCTCAGAAGAGTCCGGTGGCCTTCCCACAGGTCCGCCAGTAAGAAGTGGCGCTGTCCGGCTTTGCTCCAGGCACTCTGGCACACCTGGCTCTAGGTGTCCTGCCTCTGCCCTCCCTGACCTAGACCTTGTCATTCCTGTTGGCTCCCACCCCTTCCTCAGCTCCCAGAGAACCAGCCACGTACCCAGGACTATCCTAGTGGCCTCCTGGGCCCAGAGTCCCAGCGGAGCAACCTGGATCCTGAGTGTGGCAGGAGCGGCCACAGTCCGTCCCCTCCTTCAGGCCCTGCTGTCCCTGGGACCCAATGTGTTCACCACCTTCACCCCTGGACTCCTTGACAGCCCGAGAAAGATGCTCATCTCTACCCCTCCCGGCTTCAGCGTCCCATTCACAGCCTTCCGTGACTCCTCTGCTCCTCCCAGCCTCCACCTCCAGTGCTGCCCTCTCTCTCTGGCTCCAGGAGTCTCTTTCTTGCTCTTGGCTCATTCTCTTTGGCCTTTGCAGGTGCTCTGCTCCTCCCCCTAACAATAGCTCTCCACTGGGCCCCTTCCACTGTTTGGACAACAGCACATTGCCTGCCGTTGTCTCTGGAATCTCTGGCTCCTAATCCCCACTCCTCCCTCTCCTCTCCCACTGCAGTGAATGTGAGTTCTTGTCGAGATCTCCAGTCACTGGAGGTTGCCCCACCCGATGCTCCCACTGCTATCCTCATGATCTCTGACATACAGCAATGTCTTGCTCAGTTGACCACTCCCTCCTTCTGGGCCAGTCTTCTTTGGGCTTCCTGCTCTGGTCCTCCTCCTGCCTCACTGCCTCCTGGGTGATCCTTGTGGATTTTCCCCTGCCCAGCCTCTCAGTGTTGGGAGGTACCAGGCCCCAGTCCGAGTCCTTCTCCTCTATCCCAGCCACACTCCTCCCAGATCAGCGCACACAGTTTCATCCTTCTTCTCTATCCCAGCCACTCTCCTCCCGGATCAGCTCACACAATTTCATCCTTCTCTATCCCAGCCACTCTCCTCCCAGATCAGCTCACACAGTTTCATCCTTCTCTATCCCAGCCACTCTCCTCCCAGATCAGCTCACACAGTTTCATCCTTCTCCTCTATCCCAGCCACACTCCTCCCGGATCAGCTCACACAATTTCATCCTTCTCTATCCCAGCCACTCTCCCTCCAGATCAGCTCACACAGTTTCATGGTTTTAAAGACCACCCCCTCCGTGATGGCTTCCAAACTTGATTTGCAGCTCAAGCCACGACACTTAACTGCACATTCATTTCCATAATACCTGCCCAGTGTATTCGCATGGACGCATCCCCATGCAGCCTTTGAAGTCACCCTAGTCAAAACGGAACTTTCAGCGCACCAATCACCACTCAATGGAAAGAGCCTCCGCCTTTTGGTAACAGGCACTGCCATCCACCCTACTGCTTAGCCCAAACTTGGTGGATATCCTCAGTTCCTCTCTCCCCACCTCCACCGCATCCCATCCATCACAAGGCTGTGGCTCAATTTCTGAGGTATAGCTCCAAACCATCCTCTCCTCTCCATTGTCACTGCCTTCGCCTCTGTCCAGGCCACTGCCATTTCTCCTCATGACTGTAGGAATAACCCCCCTCAATACACCTGAGTCAGGGCACATCACTCCCATCCTTAGCACCCTCCAGTGACTTCCCATGGCACCTAGAATAACAGCCCAACTCCTCCCTGGAGCCTACGTGGCTCTCCTGGATCTGACCCAGCTGCTCCTACAAACAGCCCCGCTTGCCCAGCTCATGCACGGGGCCCCAGACACAGAGGCCTTCCTTCTCACTGTCCCCTGAGCATGCCTGGTCCCTTCCTGCCCGTGGCCTTCCTTTGCCGAGAGGCTTCTGCCCCAGTTCTTTAGGCCTGCCCTGTCCCCCAAGCTAGAGGGGCTTTTCCCTGCCTCTTGAGGACGTAACGCTGCTCTCACATGCACAGACATATGTTCCGTGAGAACAGAGGGTTTGCCCTTCTTGTTTCCAATGGCTTCTCCAGCACACAGTAGACACTCAATATAAGTTGAGTAAATGAATAACCCCATTGTACAGGTGAAAAAAACTGAGTTCCAAGCAAAGACTGCCATTTGGTGATGGTTACACAGCTGAGGGCAGCCAAGCTGGCCCAGCTCCCCCACGTGGCCTGCTCTATCTCCATCTAGTCCAAGGGGCTGGTGGCAGTGGCCAGGGCCTGCTTGCTCAGCGAGCTGAGAGGGAGGGCTGGGATGGGAACAGGAGGCCTGAGAGCCCCTTTGCTGTGCCCACAGACCCTCCCTTCTAGTGCCTGTCTGCCTGTGATGGATGCTCAGCTCTGGGATTTTTTCCCCTTCATTCCTCCTCTTTTTCTCCTCACTGGGTCTTTTTAGGCAGTAATTACAGCCGAAGTGGACAATCTGTCTTTTTTTATTTTTAGGCTTTGATGCTCAGACACCAGGCCCTGGACAGAAAGTGCTGCCTAGAAATAGGTGGCTGGTGCCTGAGCGGGGCTCTGCCAGGGCTGGCAGTGAGCAGGGGTGGTGGGCTGAGGTCGGGGTGTTGATGTGCACATCCCTGCCATGGGCTGGGGTGTGGGGAGAGCCACGTCTGCTCTGTGACCTTGGGCAAGTCCCTGGCAGTCTCTGTGCCTCACCTTCCGGCCCAGGCACAATGGAGGTTAGAACTAAATGAGCTCCCCAATCTCCGAGGTTTCCAGCGGTGGGGGCCATAGGGCTGGCCCGGAGGGAGGGGTGTTCCTGGCGTCACGGTGCTGAGATAACGGGAAGGATGCGCTGCCTGGAGAGCCACCTGGACAGCCGTCCCGCTGATGAGTGATGGTCCTTCACACCTTTCCTGTCCTCCTCTGCTTCTTCCTGTGGCCTTCGCTTTCTCATTGTCCCAGAGCTAGATGTGGCTCATCCTTCCTCCTCCGACTGCCCCCACGCAGTTTCCCTATTCTCTTAGGGCTCAGGGGACCTGGCCATCACCCGCAGGGGCTGACAAACAGGAGGCGGCAGGCCCAGGGCCCGGCTCCAACAGGCCCAGCTGTTTCCTGGGGTGCCCTGGCCTCTGCCTGGCCGGTCTGACCCCTGCCTCTGCAGGCTGTGCTGGTGGCCATCCCCTCAGGGGCTTCCTCCATATGACTATCCATTCATTTACTTACCTACTCATTTACAAAATTCCTCGGGAGCCAGGTGCTGGGGCTGTGGCAGTGAACAGATGAGCAGCTTTCTTTCTCACTGGAGGAAACAGACCACAACACCACAACCAAATAGAGAAGTTTCAGATAAAGATAAGTGTTATGAAGACACAAGAAAAGGCTTATAGCATTGAGGTGGGCAGCGGGGTGGCTGCTTCTGAGCAGATGGTGAGGGACAGCACGGATGAGCTGAGGCCTACATGATGGGAGGGAGGGTGGGTTAGGACATGGGACCCTGGGACTGACAAGGAGGGCTGTGTGCCCCTCCTGGGGAACTGGGCTTCTGGGGGTGAGGAGCCTCACTGTGTTGAGGACAGACTGGGGGAACCCTGGGGATTCAAGAACTCGGCCCACACCATTCTCCCCTCTCTAGGGCCGAGGAAGCTTCTGGGAGCTTTAGGAGAAATCTGAGCTCAAGTCCAAGACTTCACGGGACTGACTTTTCTGAACCAATTGGCTCCTCTGGGTAAATAAATGCAGGCCTGCGATGGTGGCTTTTTCTTCTTGGCCCTTTAGGAGTTAATTTTGGAATAATCCCAAAGGGCTGAGCTACAAGGTGGCTCCTAGAGAAGAGCCCAGTTCTTGTAGACAGGGCTGGACATGACCCAGGTCACACAGCCAGCCAGCAACAGAGCAGGCACTGTCCAGGGGTCCCCGCCCCAACTTAGAGTGCTTCCCACCGGCTCCCTGCCTTCTGCAGACAAAGGTTTAGGGAGTGCAAAGGGAGGTGTTGTGGGGAATACAGCTCAGCAGGCGGCCTTTACCTGGAGGGCAGCAGGGACACTAGGGCTCACTGAAGACTGAGTGGTGGGAAAGAGGCCAGGAGACAGGATGGGGCATCATCCCAACAACCCCAGGCCTGCTGTGTCCTGGAGAGCCCGCATCCCTGACTCCCAGCTGCAGGGATTAGTCGGGACTTATTTCGCAGGCAATTCCCCAGGCCTCTGGCAGGGATTGGCAGCTGACTCATTAGGCAGGAGGAAATGGCCTGTCCTGGAAGCTGTGGGCACCAAAAGTATTGCTGGGAGCCCAGCTGGGAGGATCCCGGCACTGCAGCCCCTGGGTCTCCAGTCTGAAGGGTGGAGGCCTGACCTGGCAGCCTGAAAGCTGCTCCTGCCCAGTTATCTGGGACGCTCAGAGAAGGAGGTATTTTCGCTCACGGCAAGGCCTCTTCTCTATGCACCACAACTAAACAGAATCTTTATTTTGCATTATTTTTGCCCATGAGAAGCCATCGCTCCAAAAGGTGCTTATCCCACTTTCTTTTTTAATCCTGTGTGTATGTGTGTGCGCGTGTGCATGCACCTGTGAGCATGGTTGGATACTTAGACTCCTAGGATAAGAAGGGACCCACAGGTCCCATTCTATCTCCCCTCTACTGCCACACCCAGTTCAGAAATCCCCTCCACATTGTCTCTGACCTGTGTTCCCTCAGGCCTCGCTCACCTGCCTCCCATGACAAGAAGCATGTCCCCTCCAAAGGCAGCCTGTCACCTACTGAGAGGCCCTGGCTCTTAGAAGGAACTTCCCTGTGCCTTCCTTCCTCCCTTCACCTGAGGGTCCCAAGTCAGTGCAGGCTTGCTGGCAAGGATGAAGGGTCTGGGTGAAGCCCCTGCCTCTCCCAGGAACTCATCCTGGGTCACCCCGGCCCACCAAGCTGTCTCCCTCCTCTGACTTTCCCACTGACAGCCACTGTCTCCCCTTAAGAACGTTTCTGTTTCTCACCAGGTCTCCTGTCACATGGGACCTGTTTCCCCAGCCAGACAAGGAGCCTCACGAGGACAGAGGCCTGCCTTCTTCCTCACACCCTCGGCCCCGAGTGAGAAGAGAAAGAGAGAGAGAGAGAGTGCTTAGAACAGTGCCTGGCCCGTGATAAGCAGGTGCCAGCTATTATAATAAGAAATACTGTTGTTACTCTTCTTATTTCCATCATCATAACCTCCATCCCCATCTGCCATGGCCCCTCTATGATATAAGTGAGTGCACTCCATGGGGACCTCACAATCCTGTCCCTCATTCAGCCAGGCGGGCAACAACAGGGGCAGAGCTACGGGGCCCTCCCCACCTGCCAGGTCCCGTTCTAAGCATCAATCCTTGCATCCGATAATGCTTCCCTTTTACGGATGAGTAGACTGAGGCACAGAGCGTTCAGATCACTTGCCCAAGGTGGCACGGCCGCAATGGCAGAGCTGGCAGGCTGTAGCTAGAGTCCGTGCTTCTAACCACATCTCTCCCCGCCACCACAAGTACTCAGAGCTGCAGCCACACCTCCTGAGGGTAAGAGAAGGCCTGTATGTGGCATTGTAGCACAAGACACACAGTGAGTGTCTGCGACCTGCATCTTCATTCCTGGGGACCCTGAACATCCTTGGCTCTCCCCGAGGAAGGTGGGAGTGGGCCGGTCCAGGCAGCTCTCATGTCTGCTGGATCCTCTGGCCTCCTTTGTGTAGTGGGTCCTGGCTGCAGCTCTGAGCGCCCCAGCTTTCAGTTGGCTCCATTCCAAGTTCTTTTATTAATTCCCTCACTCTCCAGCAAGAGAACTTTAATTAGCCCGGCCGATTTATCTATATAAATACAAACGGCAAGCACTCCACGGTGGGGTGGGGAAGTAAAAGGGGAGCTGGCAGCGGGTTGCCTGGGGCAGGGGAAGTGACAACCACGCCTCCCCAGCAGCCAAAAATATGACTTTAATATCACGCACACGTGTGTGGGTGTGTGCGCGTTCTGGGCTGGCTGATGGCGCTGGCAGAGCAGTGTCTGCAGGTCGGGTGCAGGCTGTCACCGTTTGATGGGGAACATGTTTCCAGAGCTGGACTGTTTCTGCTTTCCCAGCAAGGTCTTAATCTCCTCACCTAGAAGCGACATTGACACATTCCCACTCATCGAACTCCCCTCCCTCTCACAGCTCCCCCAGGGAGGCAGGGGACACACAACAAAGTCACCCTGTTCCAAGGGCTCCCTTTGGAGTTCCAGGACTTTTACCAGGATTGGGGCAGGAGGATGAGCCCAATGACAGCTCAATTCCAGTCCAGGCTCAGGAGATTCAGCGTTGGAGAACTAAGTGTTGGATGCACCTCTGTCTTGCTTACACATGGGCTCCCGAGGGTCAAACCTTTCTCTGAGCACTTGCAGTGGTGGAGAGAGATGCGGTTATAAGCACAGACTCTAGCTACAGCCTGCCGGCTCTGCCACTACAGCCGCCCACCTCGGGCAAGTGATTTCACCGCTTTGTGCCTCAGTCTACTCATCTGTGAAATGGAAGTATTCTCAGGTGCGAGGATTGATGCTTAGCACGGGACCTGGCAGGTGCGGAGGGCCCCATAGCTCCGCCCCCATTGTTGCCCGCCTGGCTGAATGAGGGGCCGGATGCGAGCTCACCATGGAGCGCACTGATTTATGCCCCTGGGGAGACCATGGCAGATGGGGATGGAGGTTATGATGATGGAAACAAGAAGAGTAACAACAGTATTTCTTATTATAATAGCTGGCACCTGCTTATCACGGGCCAGGCACTGTTCTAAGCTCTCTCTCTCTCTCTTTCTCTTCTCACTCAGGGCTGAGGGAGGGTGTGAGGAAGAAGGCAGGCCTCTGTCCTCGTGAGGCTCCTTGTCTGGCTGGGGAAACAGGTCCCATGTGACAGGAGACCTGGTGAGAAACAGAAACATTCTTAAGGGGAGACAGTGGCTGTCAGTGGGAAAGTCAGAGGAGGGAGACAGCTTGGTGGGCCGGGGTGACCCAGGATGAGTTCCTGGGAGAGGCAGGGGCTTCACCCAGACCCTTCATCCTTGCCAGCAAGCCTGCACTGACTTGGGGCCCTCAGGTGAAGGGAGGAAGGAAGGCACAGGGAAGTTCCTTCTAAGAGCCAGGGCCTCTCAGTAGGTGACAGGCTGCCTTTGGAGGGGACATGCTTCTTGTCATGGGAAGTAGGTGAGTGAGGCCTGAGGGAACACAGGTCAGAGACGATGTGGAGGGGATTTCTGAACTGGGTGTGGCAGTAGAGGGGAGATAGGATGTGACCCCTCTGGGGTCCCTTCTCATTTTAGGAGTCTAAGTATCCAACCACGCTCACAGGTGCATGCACACAGGCAGGCACACACACACACACACACACACACACCGGCTGCTACTGCCCGGTCATCCAGGAAGCTTGGAGAAGGAGGCTTGTTTGTGCCTGGTCAGCCCCTCTCTGTGCACCACTACCACACAGGGACTTGACACTGTGTACCCTTATTCTGCCAACCAAGCAGTAGTAACAGAGCACAGAGATGTGGGGCCCTCTGTTAATCCTCACAACCTAGAACGCTCCCATTTTACAGTTGTCAACTGAGTAAAATAAGGCACAGAGTGGTGAAATAACTCACCCAAAGTTACACAGCTCTAAGTGGTAGAGCCAGGATTCCAACCCAGCTAATCTGCAACTCGAGTCTGTGCTCCTAACTGCCTCCCACACACCACCACCATGAAAATGTTCATCCGCCCAGACAAGGTTTCTGTGGTCTTGCTGTTGACCAAACCTGGCCTTCATTGTCAGGGTCACTGGCAAATGTTGGGGTGGGATGGAGAAAGGGCAGTAAGGAGGCTGCAACTGGGCAGTGGAGAAGTGAAAAGGAAACCCAGTTTCACTTTGTGGGTGTTGCCTCCACGAAAGGAACGAGCCCTGGGGTCAAATCCTGGCTCCTCCATTTAGCAGCTGGGGGGCCTCAGACATGTTCCTTGCCTCTCTGACTCAATTGCCTCTGCCGAGCAATGGGTTGAGAGGGTCCGATGCACAAAGGGCATTCGGGTGGTCCTGGTGCACGCAGAGGGACTCTCAATAGGGTCTGTTCAAATAGTCCAAATCACCAGGTTTTCTGAGGTGGCGAGTTCCCCCTTGTTTCCTCCTCCTGGGCCCCATTTGGGCCTCAGAGGCAGGCTGACATGGTGCTGGCCTTCAGCCTCATGGCCTGGTGAGGCTGAGAAGGAGGCTCCAGGGCCCTGGGCCTGGGACACTGAGGAGCGGCAGACATGGAAAACTCTTGTGTCGTGGCAGCGTTTCCGAGCAGAGGCCAGGAGTGGTAAACTCTATTCTTAGCCAGTGTCCCATCACGTGGAGAGAAGCTTGTCATTAGTGGGGAGTGAGGGAGGAGCCGCTGGATTTAACCCTGCAAGGGCCAGAGTGCTGCAAGGAACTGGAGAAGAAACCTGCTGCCTCTTGGGGAGGGGTGGAAATGTGAGTTGGACTGAGCTGGAGTCAAAGGGGCACCCCACGGGGGACACTCATGGATACCCATGGGATGGATGCAATAACTAAGGCTCCCCAAGCAGGAATTGCAGGGGGAACTAGGTGGCTTCTAAGGGGACAGGGGCCAAGCATGCTGTGCAGGAAGTTTCCAGAAGAAGGCACTCTAACAGAATATGCAAAGAGTCCTGATGGGCATCAGGAGACCAAATCCACTCCTGTGTCTACCACAGATAAGCTACGTGGCTGGGGACAAACCACAGACGTTCTCTGGCCTTTGGTCTACGAATGAGGCAGTTAAACTCCATAACTCCTCTGCTCAAACCCACATGGGGTAAGAGCTGAGAGCAACACCCAAGACTGTGACCCCCTAGTGTGAGCTGCCAGGTCATTTATTTTTGCCACCAGAAGCCATTGATCGAACGAGGTGTTTAATTCCTGTTCTTACTTAACTCTGATGTACCACTTGCCATATTATCGTTTTATTTTTATTTTTGTGGCAGGGTCTCTGTCGCCCAGGCTGCAGTGCAGTGGCGCGATCTCAGCTCACTGCATCTTCTGCCTTCTGGGCTCAAAACACCCTCTCACCTCAGCCTCCCGAGTAGCTGGGACTACAGGCGCACACCACCACACCTGGATAATTTTTGTATTTTTTTGTAGAGATGAGGTTACCCAGGCTGGTCTTGAACTTCTAAGCTCAAAGGATCCTCCCGCTTTGGCCTCCCAAAGTGCTGGGATTACAGGCGTAAGCCACCACGCCTGGCCTCACATTATCCTTCTAATATCATTTGTCAGCGAATGGCACAAGAGGACCTGGGACCTAATTGAGACTAGTGTGACAATGCTGGATGGGGCAAAGCTAGATATAAAGGCAAGGGAAGCATCTGGACAAGGCAGGACCCGGAGGAGATGCTGGTGGCCTGGGACCTGGGTGGGCAGCAAGGGGACATCCTGGAAGGAAATGTGCAGGCTCCCTGCACACCCTCCTGCCTCCTCCTCTCAGCCCCAGGTCTCGCCTGCTCTGTGTGAGTGTGTCCTGTCTGCCTCCTGGAGGCCGGCCCCTGTGTCCCTTGGTCCGCCAGGCAGGCACTCCTTGAGCTCAGCCTGCACTTGCTCAGGCCTCCCTGGGCCCTGGTGCTGCCGAGCCAGCCCCAAGCCCACCCTCCTGTCCCTGCCTCCCGCCCCAAGCCCTGGCTGTGCTGGCCGCTCATTTCCTTTGTAATTAATCACTGCTGGTCTTCAGCGGTGTCTTCCCCTCCCCAGCTCATTTGCCTAAAGAAATGAGTTGCTTTGTGGAGGAAAAACAAATGCTCCCAGCTCCATGTCCTCTGTTTCCTCTCTCTCCTCCCCAGGCCTGGGAGATGTAGGGGCCAGGGTTTTCTCTGGGCGTCTCTAGGACAAAGAGGAGGAGGCACTGGACTGCAGGGAAAACAGCCTCAGTTTCCCCATGTAAATTAAGATAAGCAATTTCCAGGAAGCCCTGGAAAGAGAAAAGTGTTTTCAGGCCCTGGTGGGGGTGGGAGGGAGGGGGGGTGAAGCTCAGGCCTTCCACATGTTCACTGTCTCCTGGAACACACCCCACCTGTGCCTGTCCCGCCAGACCAAAGCAGCTAGAATGTTCTGTGAAGTTCATGAGCTTTGGATCCCCAAACAGAACAGAACTTGTCGGCTGGTCTCTCTCAAGCAGATACTCAAAGCCCGCCGTGCAGGCCATGACTCGTATTGTCATGGGGGAAGAAGAGGGAAGGAAGACAGTATTTGAGGGGCTGAAACAGATAGGGAGGGAAAGGCTGTGGGGAGGAGGCAGGGGCTCCACCATGGAGGGGCTCCCCGGACTCTGGCACTGCCCAGGGAACTGCAGGGGGGCCAGGCCTTCTATCAAGACCTCCAGCACGGTGACCCTCCCAAGTGCAGCGCACACCGTGGCACTGGGTCAGAAACAGTTTCTGGAGTCTTCCTGGGCTCCACCCAGTGACTGAGAGGCCTGGGTCCAAACCCTATTGCAGCTGCTGGGAAGGGCGATGCCTCTGAGACTGCGTTCCCATCTGAAGAATGGGGGTAGCAGTAGTCACTGCCTTTCAGCATTATTAGAGGAAGAGTCAAGATCCTGCAGACAGAGCACTCAGCATAGTGACTGGCATGGGGTAAGTACCCCATAAATACCAGCTATTGCTTATTATCGCCATTATCAAGGTCTCCTGTGTTAGCATCAGAATGCAAGCAGTTGAGAGGGGCAGCATTCCAGGGGTGGCCTTGAATCAACTCTAATTTATTTTTCAAAAGTAAATTATATGCTAACTCTGCCATTCTGTGATTGTTGGTGAGTGTGGCACTGAAATCCCTCGTGGCTGATGGAGAGCCGGCATAGGGCGCAGCACCGGGGATGAGGGCCAGGCTGGCTGCCCCAGGCCACCAGAGAGCCAGGGGTTGTGAGCCACAGCTGCAGAAAGGAAACTACCCAGCAGCCCTGAAATCCTCAGTGTCCCCAGGTGGCTGCATTGCTTTGGCCATCCCAGCTGGGCGTGGGGGTCCTGGAGAGGCTTGCCTGGGTCTATGATGAAGCAAGCTGCATCGACAGAGACCAGGCCTGAGTGAGATGCAGCTGGCTGACCCCAGTCCTGAACGGGGATTTGGCCAGCCCATCTACCTGTTCTGAGCCTGGGGTGTCCTTCCTTCCCCCACAATGGAAGCCCAGGTTTGAGTCTCTGGGAGCATCCCAGAGTCCTCCCCAATGCCTCAGGGCTGGGCTAAAGTAAGCAGAGAGACTCTGAGCTCTGGAATTAGACTGGAAGACACTGAAACAGATTTCTGCTGAGAAAAGTGACATCTTCTTGTGGCCCTGCCCTGGAAGAGTCCCCGGAGCTGCAGAAAGAGCAGGGCTCTCAGTCAGGGCCTGGGCTCCGGTCTTCACTCCGTGGTGGGACCGCATGCTCCCTCTGCTCTACTGCCCTGACTCTAGAAGGAAAGATTGGACTACAGCTCCCCTGTGATTTCAGATCCCCTCCAGCCGAAACCGCTGAGGAGCTGTGGCAGCAAAGGCTGAGAGAGGAGGGGCGGCAGATTTGAGGAGGACACTGCTGGGGGTGGGGTGGGCCTGACCTGGCAGGCAGGGGCCTGGCTTTCCTGCCTGGGAAAGGGAGCTGTCCCTGTCCTTCCTCACTGTGGCCACGATAGCGAATGACACAGGGACTTCAGCTTCCTGGCTTCTGTGAGCTTGGTGACCCCAGCCTGCTGACAGGGGAGACCTGGGCTGGGCTGGGGTCTTCTGGGGTGAAACCTGGTAGACACACCATGGAGCGTGGCAGGCACAGGTCTGAGAAGGAGCATGTGGGTGACCAGCTCTAACCGAAATTAATATTTATGTAGCACTTTGCAGTTTAAAACGTAGAAACATCTAGCATCTCATCAAATCAGCCCAATTACCTCTTATCACAACCCTGTTTACGCATCAGAAAACTCATGCCAGAAGGGGTTAAGGGTTCTTCCCAGAATCAAGAGGACCCTCCTGTTTTTACCATTTTACCAGAGGCCCTTTTTCTGGCTGGGAGAGACCTCAGGACCAACCTGGGCAGTTAGTTTCGACGGCAAGCCTGCCACATACAGTTGGGCAGGTTGTTAACTGCACAAAGCTGCTTGTCTGAGGGGGTGATTATGGGGCTGGAATCCAGCTTCACTCTTGTCGCCAAGCCACACTCTCCAGTGTGGGACAATCTATCGAGAGCACAAAGGTACCATGTGGGTCAGTGGTGCCATAGGGGGCCACCCAGTGGAGCTGCCCCCAGCCTCAGCTTGCTGAATTGAAACACAAGGGTAATCCTCCCTCCTCCAAACTCCTCATCCCTCAAGGGAAGTGGGGCCAGTGAGTGGTTGAGAAAATCAATACACTACAAGTGCTTTGAGCTCCTTGAAGATAAGCTTTGTGACCAAGAGGGAGGTGATTAAAGGCAGAAGCTCTTTCTCTGTGGCACTGATAGGGATGGAGGAACGGGTCAGGCTGTCTGGAATGGGGATTTGTGCGTGTGCATGGCAGATACTGGCCTCTGGACACTGGTGTTAGCATCCATCCCTCCTGCTGGACTGGGGGCTGAAGCTTCTGTCTCCCTTGTTTCTGAGCTCCTCCATGTCTCTCTCCGTGACTTGCACTTTGCAGAAGATCAATACACATTTGTTCTTGCTGAATTCAATTTTCTGTACATCCTATCATCGCACTCTTCCATTCTGCTCCCTGTACAAACATGCGGTCATTCATGAGCACACACCCAACCTCAGGCTGGGAATCCCGAGACCTGTGTTCAAAGCCTGACTCTGCCCCCACGATGCTGCAACCTATGTACACTGCCTCTGCCCGAACCTCAGTTTCCTCATGTGCCGAGCGAGGCATTGGATAATATGGGTGGCAGGCTCCTTACCGCACAACGCAGGCTGGAGTCATGGATGCCTCATGGCTATGCGCCTATGCAGAGCCCCCCTTTTGTCTCTGAAGGAGCGGAGATAAAACGGAGCCTAATCCGCACCAGGGAAATGAGTTCTCTGCCCGAGGGGCCAAGGGCACAAATTGGGCCGTCGTGTTGCATTACTTCCGCCAAGCTGGGCTCCACCATCTCACCTCTGTACCCCTGCGGACAGGGACAGTGATGGGCAGACAGCGCAGTGGGGGCAGGGGACCTCAGCCACCACCGGGCCCCCTGTCTCCACCATCAAAGGCAATGGCGAGGGAGGGAGCCCAGCCCAGGAGGAATTTTAATGACCCCAAATCCTGGCAACTCATTACGTCTCTGATAAGGCAATGGGAGCTGTCATTCTGAGATGCAGCCAAGGAGGCTCCCTAGAGAAATTTTGCCGCCTTCTCGCTAATCTTCTTATAAACATTGTTATTTATTTTTTCTTATTTTATCCGACATGTGTCAAGCAGCCCCTGCTAAGCCTGTGACATCTCCAGGGAGGCTGGCAGAGGTTTGGGGTTGGCCTGTCCCTCCCCAGCCCTCTCCAGCCCTGGCGCACAGCCCCCATAGGCCTGTTCTCTGGGCAGCCCACGTTCTGTCCACGCTGGCAGCTTTGAGATGCCCACAGGAGCTGGGTCTTGGGCTAGGAGACACGGGCCATCTGGGAGCTGGCCATCAAGTGAGTGGATCACAGACTATGCCAGTTGGGGCTGGTTCCAAGGAGAAGGCAGGGCTGCCGCCAACACTGGCATCACGGAGTGCCACACCGCTGTGCTGGGAAACCCCAGGCTTGCTGTGGTGCGCTTGGTCAACACCAAAGTAGCTATCACTGTATCTGCCACTGACGGCAATCACCTTCTCCCAGGCACCGTGCTCAGCCTTCTGAACACAAGAGAGCTCATTCACTCCCCATGAAGTGGAAATTGATGTCAGCCCCACTTGTAGGTGAGGAAACTGAGGCCCAGAGGTTAAACCACTCACTAATGGTGTCCAGGCAGGAAGGGGCAAACTAGGGTTTTGAATCCTGGTGCTCAGAGGTAGAGCTGATGTCATATTTTCCTCATGGCCAGCCTACTTTGGAACCTCCAGGGGTCCCGGGAGAGAAGCAAAGCCTGGAATCATCTCTGCATTTCACAGATGAAGAAACAGGCTCAGAGAGAGCACGTGGCTTCCCTTAGGAATGCATTGCCAGGTCTCCTGACTTCTGGCTCAGAGTCTTTTTTTTTTTTTTTCAGGAAGGTCTCAGGACAGCTCCCAGACAGCATCTCCAGGATTTTGTCCTGTGTTATGGGGTGCTGATCTCTATAACATGGGCTGGGGCAATGCTAGGTGGGGAGGCCACAGAACTTCCACAGAGCACAAGGAGGTTTCCAGAAAGCCTTGAAGAGCCCCTCTCAACTGTAGTCCCTGGCAACGTTTGTGATAAACCTTACGGATCTCTCACAATGGCTTGTTACTAATAAAGCAGGCTGTAAAACAGTGCATATAGCACGATCCCATTTTACTGATACATAGTTATATGTATGCAAAGTATATATTGCAGAGGGAACCAAAGATTGGATTTACTGCTTTTGAAATAGCCTGGCTATTTTTTTTTTTTTTTTTTTTACATTCTTCTCCTCATTTAAGGCCAATATTTCAACCTTTTGGAGATCCTGAACCCAGAACAAGGCATGTGTTTCTTCAAAATGTTTTATTCTAAAATAATTTTAGATTTACAGAAGGGTTCAAAGATAGCACAGAGTTCCTGTGCACTCTTCACCCAGCTCCCCCTAATGCTCCTGCTAATGTTCACAGTGTTTCTCCTGGTGCCACACTGTGGGTTTCACTGTGGATCTCTTTCACATCATAGCAGGGGTGCACACATCAACAGGACTTAGCACTGGTGACGCTAACTTTGATCGCTGGACTAAGCCGTATCTGCCAGGTTTCTCCACTGTAGTGTTGCTGTTTTCCCCTCTTCTTATTCTATTATTAGAAGCAAGTTGCTAAGTGTAGCCCACACTCAAGAATAGAGGAATTAAGCTTCAGCTCTACTTCTACCTTCGTATATATGAATGCGTACACATCTGTTAAAACTACCACAGTGATTAATATATTTGGGGGAGACACTTGGAGGCTCTGCAGTGTCCTGCTTCTCCTTGAAGATTTGCCCACTAACTTTACCTTCCACTGCTGGATCTGGCCTGCAGCAGTTCCTACTCTGTGTCCTAATGGTGACTTTTGATTTCTCATTCCTTCTACTTTATTTGTTAGGATTCAATACTCTTGTTATATATTGTGTTGCTCAAATTGTTGCAGCTTTGGCCCTTCAAAACTCTTGCAGATGGATTCCTCTGTTCTTTTGATATGAGCCCCATCATATATATACATATATGTCAATCATACTGCTGCTTTTCGTTTGTTTTGTTTTTTGTGTTTTTGTTTGTTTGTTTGTTTTTGCACTACCTTACTTTCTGGCCCCACAAAATCCTCCAGGGTCATCTAGTACAATCTCTTACCAGCCCTAGAACCACCCATCTCTCCAAGGAGTCCTGGTTCCTTTTATTGGCAAACGGTATTTGGAAACCAAGACCTGGGTGCTAGGAAGGCACATATTTTTGGATTTTTTTTTTTAGATGGAGTCTCACACTGTCACCCAGGCTGGAGTGCAGTGGCGCAATCTTGGCTCACTGAAAGCTCCGCCTCCCAGGTTCAAGGGATTTTCCTGCCTCAGCCTCCCATGTAGCTGGGATTACAGGCACCCGCCACCATGCCTGGCCAATTTTTGTATTTTTAGTAGAAACAGGGTTTCATCATGTTGGCCAGGCTGGTTTCAAACTCCTGACCTCAGGTGATCCACCTGCCTCGGCCTCCCAAAGTGCTGGGATTACAGGCGTGAGCCACTATGCCCGGCCAGGAAAGCACATATTTTTGAAGTCAGTTTTTATACTGAAAGACATCTGGAACTTGATATCTGGAAATGGATTGGCATCAGTCATAATCAGGTGTTCTTATACCTTTGCAATTAAGTATGCTTATGTAAACACATCTGGATCTCCATGGCCCACTTGAACCTCACCCATAGAATGACCTTGAAAGGTCACTGCAAGGGTGAGGAGTGTTGCTCTGGGTTCAAATCCGTGCCGCTGACATTTTAGTGCTGCTCAGCAGCTCGCCTCCAATATAAACATCCAACTTTTCATCTGCACGCTCAGGATGTGCAAGCCGTAGAATTTGACATGTCTTTAAAATGTCGATGAACCATTTGGGAAATATTAAATCATGATTTAACGATTCTCCCCAGGTTTTACTCAATTATAAATTTAATATTCTTGACATTTTCCTTCGCTCCTATGGCACCTCTGAGACTCCAGAGACTGGGGAGAGAGCTCCAGAAACAAGGGTGTGATCACAAAGGAACTAAGCAGGGCAAGGTACCTCAGCTCTCTGGCTAAGTGTCCACCTTCTAAAATGGGAACAATGAAAACAAATGAGAGCACGATGAAAAAAATGCAGTGTTTATCACTATGAATGGTTATTGTTCTGTTTGCATGGCATGTGGTGTTCAGGCTCCGGACCCAGACAAATCTTGGTTCAAATCCTAGCTCTATCACTGACACCTGTGCAACTGTGGGCATGTCGGCTCCCCTCTCTAGGCATCAGTTGTTTCATCTATAAAGTGGGGCACCAGTTCCGACCTCAGGGCATGTTATGAGGGTCAGATGAGATGATCAGAGTCAAGTGCTTAGCACAGTACCTGACAGACAATTCAATAACTTAGTAATAATAATCCCAGCAGGAATAATAGAGTTCCAATGACCCATCAGAGGGAATGTTACTGGGTCATGTTGCATGGATTTAAGATCAAAACAGGAATCTAATTTAAGTATATTTCATGCAATAATTTTTTAAAATAGACTTTACTTTTGAAAGAAGTTTTGGACTCACAGCAAAATTGAGCAGAAGGTACAGAGATTTTCCATATACCTCCTGTCCCTTCCATCTTCCCCACCATCAAAATCCCACACCAGAGTGGTACATTTGTTGGCGATCGATGAACCTATGATGACATGTCATCATCACCCAGAGTCCACAGTTTACAGCAGGCTTCGCTCTTGGTGTTGTACATTCCATGGGTTTTGGAAAATGTATAATGACACGTAATCACAATTATTTTATCATGCAAAGTAATTTCACTTTCCTAAAAATCCTTTGTGCTCTCCCTGTTCATCCCTCCCTTTCCCCAACCTCAGCAACCACTGATCTTTTTTCTTTTCTTTTTTTCTTTGAGACAGAGTCTCATTCTGGAGTGCAGTGGCGCAATCTTGGCTCACTGCAAACTCCACCTCCTAGGTTCAAGCGATTCTCCTGCCTCAGCCTCCCGAGTACGTGGGACTACAGGCACGCGCCACCAACCCAGCTAATTTTTGTATTTTTAGTGGAGACAGGGTTTCACCATGTTGGCCAGGATGGTCTCAATCTCTTGATCCACTCACCTTGGCCTCCCAAAGTGCTGGAATTACAGGCGTGAGCCACCGCGCCTGGCCCCACTGATCTTTTTACTGTCCCCATAGTTTTGCCTTTTCCAGAATGGCATATAGCTGGAATCTTACACTACATGGCCTTTTCAGATTGATTTCTTTCACTTGGTAAAATGCGCTTCAGTTTCCTCCATGTCTTTTCATGGCTTCATAACTCATTCTTTTTTAGTGCTGAATAATATTTTCATTGTTTGAATGTATCACAGTTTATTTATCCATTCACTTACTCAAAGACATCTTAGTTGCTTCCAAATTTTGACACTTATGAATAAAGCTGCTATAAATAGCCATGTGCAAGTTTTTGTGCAGACGTAAGTTTTCAATTCATTTCAGTAAACACCAAAGAAAACGATTGCTGGATATATGATAAAAGTGCGTTTAGTTTGATAAGAAACTGCCAAAACTGTTTTCCAAAGTAGCTGTAGCTTTTTGCATTCCTACCAGCAATGAATGAGTTTCTGTTACTCTACATCCTTGCCAGCATTTGGTGTTGTCAGTGTTTTTGGATTTTTGCCATGCTAAGAGGTGTGGAGTGGTATCTTATTGTTGGTTTAGTTTGCAATTCCTTAATAATGTATGATTTTGAACATCTTTTCATATGCTTATTTGATATTCGTACATCTTCTTTGGTGAGGTGTCTGTTTAGGTCTTTTGCCCATTTTTAAACTGGGTTGTTTCCTTCCTTCCTTCCTTCCTTCCTTCCTTCCTTCCTTCCTTCCTCCCTCCCTCCCTCCCTCCCTCCCTCTCTCTCTTTCTTTCTTTCCTTTCTTTTCCTTTCTTTCTTTCTCTTTCTTTCTCTCTTTCTTCTTTCCTTTCTTTTCCTTCCTTCCTTCCTTCCTTCCTTCCTTTCTTTCTTTCTTCTTTTCTTTTCTCTTTCTTTCTTTTCTTTTCTCTTTCTTTCTTTCTTTCTCTTTCTTTCTTTCTTTCTTTCTTTCTTTCTTTCTTTCTTTCTTTTTCTCTCTCTCTCTCTCTCTCTTTCTGAGACAGGGTTTCAGTTCCATCACCCAGACTGGAGTGCAGTGGCATGAAGTTGACTCACTGCAGTCTCTGTCTCCTGGGCTCAAACGATCCTCCCACAGCAGCCTCCTGAGTAGCTGGTACTACAGGCACATGTCACCATGCCTGGCTAATTTCTTTTTTTTTTTGCATTTTTTTGTAGAGATTTTGGGGGTTTGCCATGTTGCCCAGGTCCTGAGCTCAAGCGATCCACCTGCTTCAGCCTTCTAAATTGCTGGGATTATAGGCATGAGCCACCATGCCTGGCCATTGTTTGTGTTTCCTTATTGTTGAGTTCTAAGAGTTCTTTGTATATTTTGGATACCAGTCCTTTATCAACTGTGTCTTTTGCAAATATTTCCTCCCAGTTTGTAGCTGGTCTTCTCATTCTCTTGGCATTGTCTTTCACAGGGCAGAAGTTTTTATTTTAATTCTAATGAAGGCCAACTTATCAATTATTTCTTTCATGGACTATGCCTCCAGTTTCATATCTAAAAAACTGCCATACCCAAGGTCATCTAGGTTTTCTTCTATGTTATCTTCTAGGAGTTTTATAGTTTTGCATTTTACATTTAAGTCTTTAATCGGTTTTAAGTTAATTTTTTGAACAGTGTAAGATTTGTGTCTAGATCTTTTTTTTTTTTTTTTTTTTTGGCATGTGGATAGTCCAGTTATTCCAGCACCATTTGTTGAAAAGACTATCTTTGCTCCATTCACATATATTTTTATCTTGGGATTTTCAAGGACATCCCTGAACAGAGTCCCCAGCTTTCCCCCAAATGCCCCCACATCCACACACCATTCCAGTGAGAAAGGGACCTCTGGAGAGAAGACTTGGGCCTGATAGCCAGAGCCCTGACTGTAATCAAGTGTCCCCTCAAGGTCAAGGACTAGCTGGAGCTGTGTGCAGGGCCAGGTGACTGGGGTTGCGGGCAGGTGGCTCTCAGTACAAGGCTGCAGAGGGGTGACCAATTTCTAGGTTGGAAGAGGAGAGCCTGACCAAGGGGGCCCTGTGGTAGGGGAGCTGGTAGCCTCGGGCTCCGTGGAGATTACAGAGCCTGGGGGTGGGTGACCCCGCAATTAGATGCATGAGCACATTCACAACTCACACCCCACCTTCCCCAGGAACACAGACAGAGGCTTATCAGGCCATACCAGGCCTGGCCAATTAACCTCTCCTGTTGCCATCTCCCTTCCCGGGGTTTAATTAGGGGCACCCGGATCCTCAGTGGGCTGGGGGCAGGGGGAAGATTTCTGCTCTGTGCCATTCTCAGGAGGCCACTGGGGAGACAAGGCTTGTGGACACAGGGCTGCTTCCTCCTGCCGCTGGTCAGCACCCTGGGGTGGAACCTGCTTCAGGGCTGTGTTCTGAAGGCTCCAGTGTCTGTTTTCACCACAGTGAAGGGGATAGTATAAGACCCGATCCTCCCTTGGGACCCCACCCTCAGCCCTCATCTCAGCCCAGTCCTCATTCAGGTTGAGGCAGCTAGCAAGTGGGGCTCCCAGAGGTCCAGGCCTCCTTCCTTCCTCTCAGGGCCTCTCCAACACAGAGGAGCCAGGGGCCACTCACAGCGTGGTCACTGAGAGCCAGGTGCCGTGCTGGCCCCTCCCCACCCACAATGTCTCATTCATCCCAAGACAAGTCCACCAAGCTGACATCACTAATCTCATTCTGCAGATGTGAAGCCCAGGAAGGCAGCTCAGCAGGTGGTCAGAGCCACCCCTTAGCTCAGAGCACGTCACTGAGGCATTTTCAGTCTCAGTTTTCCCACCTATAAAATGAGACTAATTCTACCTTCCTCCTTGAGCTGTTGGGAGATGCACATGAGGTGGTGGAGGTAGAGCACTCAGCTGCAGCTCAGAGTGAGTGCTGGGGTGGTGGTTAGGTGGTGGCTTCAGTTCCTGTTACTGTGAGCGGTGGTCCTGGGGTCTGAACCAGGAATGCCTGGCTCGGAGGCTCATTGCCTTTCTTCTACCCGCACTCCTGCATGCCAATTGACTGCTAGTGCAAGTCCTTAAGATGGCTCCATGGGCCCTCCTGGGAAGACCCGCAGACTGTGGAGTGGGTGCCTGTCTAGACAGAGCCCAAAGCTGAGGGTGTGAACCTGGAAAAGGCCATGCCTGTGGTTCTGGTCTCTCCTGCCAGTCATGTTTCTCTGCATCCTTCTCTCACTTGGGCAAACAGCCAAGCCCAGAGAGGGCCAGAGACTAGGCCAAGGTCACACAGTGGGCTTCTGGCTCCCAGCCGTGGTGCTCCTCAGAGGAGCCATCACTCCTGATAAGCAAAGTCTGTGTGCCAGCTGCTCTGTAACCACTGACCACGCCATGCACTTGTCCACCTGGGCTGGATGCAATGTCCCCAGGGAACAAAATTCATTTTCTTTATGTCTCACGGAGGATTGAATGCTCTGCTGAAATCCAGCAAATCATAGTGATTGCAAAAACAAGCAGAGCATGGCTCTGGTGATGTGCAGTGCACGCTCAAATCCACATGCGCTGTCACAGTCCCCTGCAGGCTCACACACTCAGCCACATGGGCATGCACACTCACGCACATTCAAATCCAAACACATATACCAGTTCACGCTCACACACCCTCACAGCCTCAGCCTCACACACATATGCACACTGCATGCACACACTAGCTCACAGATTCACACACTCTCACATGCATTTGTGTTCCCAATCTCACACACTCACATATACTTGCACCTGCTCTTGCTCACACACACAGTTTTACGCACCTATGCACACCACATAGTTATACACTAATGTAAAACACACGCATGCTCACACTGTCATGCACTTGCATGGTACTGAAACTCCCAGTCCTGTCATATCAGTGATAACCTCCCAAGGATGGACACATCCCAGCAGAAGCCACTTCTCATCTCCCTCCCCAAATCTCATCACCGGGCGGAATCCCTCCAAGCCCAGCACAGACTCGCTTCCCTGAGGAAGGCTCCCAGCTGCCTGCCAGCCTGCTGGGGATGCTTCTTCCTCCCTGGGCCCCCGTGAAGTTAATAGCGGCACATATCTCTGCTCTTGCCCAGCAGCCATGTTTGATGAGCGCCTACTATGTTAAGGCACAGTGTATCTCATGCCCTCCTTCCCTGGACAGAGAGAACCCCTTGAGGGCAGGGTGGGTGTCATGTCATCTGTGCCCACCACTCAGGAGGGCCTGGGCACGGGGTACCTATTTAAGTGCCTGTGCAGAGTAGATGAAAGCTCATGTTTTCCAGGCTCCTGTTGGCCAACTCTCTGCCGGTGACCAAGTGTTTCCCAAACCCAGCTCTTACTCACACAGTTCCCTCTTGGAGCACCCTTCCCCTCCACACCCACCTCCTCCTGCACATCTGTGCAGATCCCCCCAGGTGCCATCTCCTCCAGGAGGCCTTTGGTGCATTGCCTTCCAGAGATGGCCTGCTCTAGGCTAGCCCTTGTCTGTCCAGCACGGGATTCCCAACAGTTGCCTCCAGGGCAGGGCTGGGTGCCAAGCAGCTCTGTGTCTACAGAACCTCCAGGAGCAGCTTCAGTCAGGTTTTGAGTTGGACACCCCAAGACATGCTTTTTCTCATGGAAAAGCATATCTCTCCAGAGCAGCAAGAGCCAGGGACAGCCTCTAGACTCCCCTCTTCTGCTGAAGCCCAGGTCCCAGGGATGCTGCAGTTTGCAGACCCTCAGAGAAACTTCCCTTCAGCTGAAGCTCCCACAGTGATGACACTTCCATTTTGGGGAGAAAACTGCAGGGCTAGCAGCACAGAGCTGGGAAGGCAGGGTGGGGCTGTGGTATGAGTCCAGGTTAGGCCTGGCCTGCCTCAGGCAGGACTAAGGATGGAGCGGAGGGCAAAGGAAGGAGCAGCCTGGGCTGCTGGGATTTTCCTAAAGCCAGCTTTGGAGGGAGGTGGAGGCAGCCGCGGAAGGCAGGTAATCGAAGGAGGCAGAAGCAGCATCGTCGCTGGTGACCACAGTCCAGGGAATTAGGGGATTTGCCTGAATTGGTTCTCCCCAGGTCAAGAGTCTCCTGGGCATGGGGTCTGTTTGTCCTACCTGTTCCTAGAACAGCCTCTGCATAACCCGGCCTTCAGCACAGATGATCAGGTTGGGGGCACTCAGGACTCTAGAGCATGCCAGGGGCAGGGGACAGCTGGGGAGCTAGGACTAAAGGTCTCAGAGAAGGGACCAGACTCACAGGACCATGAAAGCTCAAGGTGGCCACCCACCTGGGAGGAAAGGGAAAAACAAGAATTCGATAGACACTAGATATGTTGCTTCTCCCTTGCTGCCTGTAGCATTTATTGCACACCTGCTGTGTACCAAACATCATGCTAGGCCCTGGAGATGCTACAGGGATCAGGACAGGCAAAATATCTGTCTTCTCAGCATGCACAGGCTAGGATGACAGATGCAGAACAGCAAACCTACAGAACAGGGTGGGGCTATAACAGGGCCAGCGGACCCAAAGGCGGACCCCTGAATAGATGTGGGGCAACAGAGAAGGTCTCCTGGGAAAAGGGACATAAAAACTGAGACATGAAGGAGGAAGTAGCGGGGTTGCAAGCCTAAGGTAAAAGAATCGTCGGAGGGAGTGGCAAGGGTTCAAGGTGACTGGAACAGCGTGTGTGTGTGTGTGTGCGCATGCATGTGTGTGTGCGTTCGTGTGTGTGTGTGTGTGCATGCATGTGTGTGTGCGTTCGTGTGTGCATGCATGTGTTTGTGCGTTCATGCGAGTGTGTATGTATGTGTGTGTGTATAAGAGTATGTGTGTGGGAGTGTGAGAGTGTGTGTGTAGGATCATGAATCTCAGCATGGGACCGGCACTCTCAAAGTCAGGCGAGAGCTTGGCAAGGCCAATTCCCAGGAGGCCCTGCCGTTGGCTGCCTCTTTTTCCTGGGTTCCTAGACAAACAAGAGTGCCCAATGCCTTATTTCCACCTCTGCAACCGGTGTCCAGTTCCTCTCCCATCTCTCCCTTCCCACGCTGGAAGCCCAACTCCCTGCCCACGAACTTACTTCTTGCCCACTTTTCTCCATGTTCTGGGGGAACCTCTGCCCGCTCCCTGCAAATCTGCTGCCTCTTTAGATGCTGCCCTGGGAAATAAAGGCAGAACAGGCCTCTTTGCCTCTGGGGACTAGATGGGGGCTGGAGAAGGCAGCTGCTACCCCTTCATGAGGTTTTGGAGCCGCCAAAGGGAATGACAGGAACCGGGAAGGTGAGAGGTCACTAGGAAGCCTGCATCCTGACAGCACAGGCAGGCAGACCCATTGACCCAGGGTCCAAGCCCTGGCTCTGAGTCTCCCTCACTGTGTGACCTTCATCGAGTCTGATAACTTTATGCATCCTCCTGGCATGTCATTCAAGGGCCTCCACCCGGAACAGTCTTTGCATAATCCTTATGACTTTCCTTGGCAATCCCTGGAAAGCAAATTCCCAAACATGCCCAGCAATTTCTGCCTACAGACTTTGCTCATTGCAATTGCCTCTGCTGGAGCATCTCACTCCCAAATTCAAATGGTGTAAATACTCCCCCTCCTTTGAGCTCCAGGGCAAATGTCACCGCCTCCAGGGAGACTTCTCTGATTGCCCCAAGTGCTGCAATCTCCACCTCTGCTGAATTCTCAGAGGTTCCACTCTGTGGCTCATGTAGAGCCTTGTCCATATTCTCTCTGGCCTTGCAAAGAAGTGTGTATGGCTGTGAAGACTGTAAACTGAACAACTCTAGGGGGTACCTGCGACATTGTGCCCTGTGTAAATGGTACCACCTGGAGTTGGGCAGTGTCTAACCTGCATGACTATACACCGCATCCTTGCCTGTCTCCCACCCCTCAGGACTGCTCCAAGGATCCCGTGAGATTATGACACTGTGGGCACCCAGGGAGTTTAGGAAACCTAGGCAGATTCACGAAGCTGGGCTAAGTCTCCAGGCTCCGATGAAGGGGCTCCCTTTCTTTTGTTTAACTTGCATTTGTTCTCCATCAATTCACTCTCCTGGGTGCTCTCATCTAGGCCCATGGCTTAAAATACCGTTTCTAAGCTGATGACTGGACTCAAATTGATGGTCTGTAGCCTTAACCTCTGCTCCAAGCTCTAGACTCGTATCTCTGGCTGCCTCTTGGGAATCTCCACTGAAAGATCTCACAGACATTGCAAATTTAGACCAACCTCTTGAGTTTCCCTACTGTACACCTGTTCTTCTGCCAGTCGTCTTCTTTTTTTTTTTTTTTTTTTTGAGATAGAGTTTCACTCTTGTTGCCCAGGCTGGAATGCAATGGCATGATCTTGGCTCACTGCAACCTCCACCCCCTCTGGGTTCAAGTGATTCTCCTGCCTCAGCCTCCTGAGTAGCTGGGATTACAGGCATCCACCACCACGCCCGGCTAATTTTTTGTATTTTAGTAGAGACGGGTTTTCACCACGTTGGCCAGGCTGGTCTCAAACTCCTGACCTCAGGTGATCCGCCTGCCTCGGCCTCCCAAAGTTCTGGGATTACAGGCGTGAGCCACCACGCCCAGCCCAGTCTTCTTAATTTTAGTAAACCTTCAACCTTCAAGCCAAAGTCCTCAGAGTCATCCTTGATTCCTCCCCTTTCCTCATCCTCTACAGCAAATCCACTGGCTTGTCCTATTGCCTGGATGGCATAGTATATCCTGGGTCCATCTCTGGATCTCTGCCCTCCACAGCCATCACCTCCTCCAAGCCACCATCAGCTCTCCTTTGTCTGTCTTACTTTAGGTTCCCTCAAGAGCAGAGTGTGAAGCAAATATTTGAATGCAGGTTGTTTATTTGGGAGGCAATCACAGAAAACACAGATGAGCACAAGCAAGACAGGAGAGAGGAAAGGCTACCTTAGTCTGTGTGGGCTGCTATATAACAAAATACCATGGACCAGGTGACTTATAAACAACAGAAATGTATTTCTCACGGTTCTGGAGATGGGGGGTCCATGATCAAGGCACCAGCAGATTCAGTGTCTAGTGAGGGCCTGTTCCTTGTAGACGGAGGTTTCTGACGGCATTCTCCCACTGCAAAAGGGGCAAGGTGGCTCTCTGGGACCTCTTTCATAAGGACACTGGTCCCCTTCTTGAAGGCTCTGCCCCTGACCTAATCACTTCCCCAAAGCCTCACCTCCTAACAATATCACCTTAGGGGTTGGGATTTCAACATATGCATTTTGGTGCAACACATTCAGCTCATAGCACCAGCCCGGTGTGTGTTTCTGAATCACTGATGCTGCCGAGGGCAAGTGTAGCTCATTCCTACAGAAACTGTGTAGCCCACTTCTCAGAACTGTCCCTCCAAAGGACAGAGGCTGGGGCTTTTGTTTATTGACTCTCAATCCCCACTGATGGATGGTTGTCCCCAGAGGCCTTGACTCCCTGTCCTCCTAATACTCCCAGGGTGTCTTATGCAGGCCGAGTAAGCCCTTGGATCTCCCCCAAAAGCCCCATAGAAGAAAAGCAGAGAGGAGAAGCAAGCATTTGAGGATGTTTGTCCTTGACTCATCAGCTGCAGCTAAAATCACAAATGGGCTGTGGCGTAGGGCACCAGAAGCATCAGTTTCAACTCCCGTGGTCCCCACCCCATCCCTTGCCCATCTAGGCAGGACCATCAGGGTGACCTTTTAAAACTAGGGGTCAGATCCTATCATTCCATTGCCTGACCTCCTTTCCAAGGTCCCTATTGCCCTTGGAATGGAGCCTTTGCCATGGCTGGCCAGGTCACACCCTCTCTGCCCTCATGCCCTGCCTGCTAAGTTCCAGGCACACTGGCCTTTCAGGGCCTCAAAGTTCACAGGCTTGCTTAGTCTAGCCTTGGGGTGTTTGCATGTGCCAGCTGTCTAACTGCACCCTTCCCCATGGTCTTCACGTGCCTGGTTCCTCCTAGTCACCAAGTCCTAACTCACAGGCCACTTCCTTAGAGAGACCTTCCCTGCCCACCTAATCCCAAGTAGTCCCCCACCCACCCACCCCCCGCCCCCAATGCCTTCTCCTGTCCTCAGCTCTCCTGTCTAACCCATTTACCTATTTGTTTACCTGCTTGTCACCTTTCTCCCACACTGGCAGTCATTATCACTGTGCACCTCCAGGGTCTAGCCCAGTGCCTGGCATGTGATAAATGTACAATAAACACCTGCCAAATGAATGAATTGAATGGGTCCAGCTCTCCCAGGGGCAAGCAGAGCCTGAGTTAGGGTTTTGTGCATATAACGAGGAGGGGCTGCCCTCAGGTGAGCCCCATAATGGGATGAAGGGAGAAGATTAGGGCAAGAAGAAAAACTAGGCAAAGATGAGGGTGCAGCTGAGGCCCAGCCACAGATTTACTCCATGGGGGCTTCCAGAGCATCCAGAGCCCCCTTTAGGCCAGGGCACCAGCCTTTTTTACCCCATCTCAGTCAGTCATCACATGAGGGCTACCCTGTGGAGGCATAAACTCCAGGGCATTTCCAGATGAGCTGGCTTCCTTCTGCCCAGCACGGAGGGTCAGGGGAGGCATGAGCAGCTAAAGCTCCCAGCAGCTGGGGAGAGTCATGGGCCTGGTGACAGGATCTGGGAGGGGCAGCCGCACCAGTCACCTCAAGAAGGGGCCATCTCCCTGCCACTTACAGACCCCAGGGCCGAAGAGAGCTCTGCAGCCTGGGTACCTCGAGGAGCAGAAGTCTCATGGAAGTAGGCAGGTCGGGCTTCTGATGACCTATCTCTGTTTCCAGATGCCTGTTCATATCTGCCCCAAATCCTGCTTGCTGCCTCTTAGCCCATTCTCTCTTGTGTTTTCTCACTGGTTCTAAGAAGGATGGGTGGGCATTTTCCCCAAAACAACTCTGCAGGGTCCCCCGCCCCACCTGCAGGTCTCTCTGAAGCCATGTGATCCTAGCAGTGGATGGCCGTACTGAAAGCCTGTCACTGACCGCAGGAATGCCTTACTACAGCCTCAGTTCAATTCTGCACATTTCCTGACAAATGAAGGCCCAGGAGACAGAGTTGCCAAGGCCAAAAGTCTGAGAAGCCACTGGAAGTTGCACTGCCTCCCAGTTCCTCTTCTGGGTACATCCACACGCTGTGAGAGCAGGCCAGGCGAGCAGAGCTTGGCATTAACAAATGGCCTGGCCCACCGACCCTGCACTTCCCCTTGCTCAACAGCTATTGACAGCCGCTGGGCACTTGAGTTTTTCTCTTTTCTCTGTTGGCTCTTTTAATTGGAAAATATAAAGAAAATGCCTATTGATTCCATGTAACTGATAAGCTCCCCACTCCTGGGCCTTTGTAATCAGGAGCCCGAGCCTGGCTTGAAGCCTGAGGGAGGAGGAGTGGAAGGGGAGGAACACAGCCAGTCCAGCTCTGGGAGGCTCCCCTGCCCCTCCCGACAAACTCATACACAGGCCTCCAGGACTGGGGATACACGAAAATTTAGGAACCTTCCCCACTTCTAAGGAAGTTCGCTGCTCCGAATTTTCGAAGAATATAATTTTCCCTAACATTTACACAACACTGTGTTTACAAAGCAATTTACATTTGCAAAGCCCTTCCACATTTATTGTCTCATTTGATCAAGTTATTTACTGCGGAGGACAACTAGCCCTGTAGTCCCCCCTGCACTCACCAAGCTGTGCCTGTGGGAAACTGAAGCCCTGCTCCCAACAGTCGTAGGAAGTGGTCTGGAAAGATTACCGTCCCATTTTATAGATGAAGGCATTGAAGTTCAGCGACATTGTAACTTACAAGGTCACACAATTGGAAATGGGTCAAAGTGAGACCTCTGAGCCCAGCCAGGTGCTCTACTCCCTAGGAATGAGGTTCTTTGGTCATGTGGTTGTCAAGATACGGGGCCTGCCTGGCAGACTCCTGCTTAATGCGAACCACAGTCGGATTTGAAGAAGAGCTTCCCAAGAGAAAGGGTGATTGATAATTGTGATGAGCAAACCAGATGATTTCCCCTGCCATGGAGAATGCTCATCTCAGGCAGGCTAGGGCCTGCAGCAGGGGGCTGGACAAGATGACCTCCCTAAGCCCCTTCAGCACAAGAAGGCTGTGATTCCCAGAGTGCCAGGGAAATGGATGCCCATCAGCCTAAATGGAGCCACCCCAGCCTACTTGTCTTCCTTTCGGCACACACCAAGACATGAGTCATAGAAGGTGCATGGAAAATGTATTGTATTATCAATGTTTAATATCTCCAGAGACGTGACATCAGCAGAATTGCCTGGCCTGGCCCAGCCATCTAGATGGACAGTGGAACAGGCCCTTCATCTCCCCAGACACCTTATCCTCCCCACATGGGGGACAGGTACAATTTATGGGCTTCTGGAAGTGGAGGGTGGCATGTTCCTCCAGCACTGTGTGTGCTGGGGTGAGGGGCTCATTCCTTAGGATTGAAACTTGGGGTCTCTGGCTGTTCTGAAATGCCAGTGAAGGGTGAGATGCTTTGGAAGTACTGTGTGGTTCCCTGCACCGGGGTCCCAGACCACGCAGCTGTGATTCCCTGCCCAGCACATGCACCCAGGGCGCTGATGCCACCAAAGCCTGAGAAAAACTTGGCAGGTGGCAGAAGACATAGAATAAGGCAGAGTTAACTCCTCATGGCCACCTTCACGCCTGTCCTGCCTGGCCACACCGTTCCTCTTCATCAGCCAAGTAAGTGAAACTCTGGGCCTCAGTTTCCTCCTCTGTAAAATGGGTTATGCTCTCTGCCTGACAGGCTTGTTGCAAGGATGGAAATATGGTTCCATTTGATATATGCCTGGCCCAGATTGGCCCAACAGGGGTCCAATTCACCCGTGGTCTCAGCCCCCTCCACCCTGCTCCAGGGGAGAAGGGGAGGGCACAAGGCATGATGGCAGCAGGCAGACTTTGGGGGACCAGGACATACAAGAAAGGGCAGCACTGTGAATGAGCCTGCATGCTGTTTCTGGCTCTCCAGTGCCTCTCATTTAGGCCTCGTTATTCATAGCTGGGGAGAGGGAGGCTCCAAGAGACTGAATGATGCATCCAAGCTGACCTGTAGCAGAGCTGAAATCTGAACCTACTGGCTCTTTTTTGCATCTTTAAAGTGCCCCAGGTCTGGGTGAGATGGGGGAAACTGAGGCAATGGCAGAGGCAGTTCCAAAGCTGTACAGGCTGATCTCAGGGAGCATGCCAGAACCCAGAGTGTCTCTGTCCCAGGGGGGATTCTCCTCCCATGAGCTCTCGTCCTGCCTGGGGTATGGTAACCTCTGCCCAGTCTGACCGGTGCACCATGGCTCCTCCAGCAGGAGCAAGGCCTCCCACCCCAGCCCTCAGGACTCTACCTGCCCAACCCCATGGGCCCCTTAAGGCCTGAGAGTCAGGAAGTTCTGAGGTGCCCAAGAAGTGGTTGCTGCCTCTCTTGGGGCACCAAAAGAACACTCCCAGATGCTGTTTTGACAGCAGGAAGAACCTCAGCCTTGGTCCTGCTTGGATGTATAACTTTAGGTAAGTTTCTTCTACTTTCTGGGCCTCAATTATCCCATCCCTAAAGAGAGGGGCTGGGCTGGATTATCCCTATGTGACAAGCTTTCCTGGAGAGCACAGCATGGTCTCTGCCCATGGGGAGTTCCATCCAGGGGCAGAGATTCCCAAATAAATGGTGGTGACAGTGCTGCATGAAACAAGCTAGGCACAAGTGCTACTCAGGGTGCTGGGGACATCCACATCCATTTGAGGGATTCTCAGCCCAGCCCGCCAAGCCAGGTGAGGCCCATGGGGCAGGGCACCCGCTGGAGAAGATACGGAGTTTTGGAGCATGGGAATGACTCAGCCAGACAAGGAGGGGACAGGGAAAGAGGAGCTGGCCAGGGAGCAGCTGGGGACGTACAGGGAGCTGTCTGGGGTAGTGGGGGATCCCCAGCAGTTCTGGGCTCCGAGGTGAGAGGATCAGTTGGTGACACTGGAAGTGGTCAGAAGTGGAGATCGAGGTGACAGAAATAGCAGATAAGGGACTTGGGGTCAAGTTCTAAAGTGGGGGGTCAGCGGCTTGCACCCATCCCACTTGAGGGCAGGAATGACCACGATGGGGAGAGGTAGGCACGTGATCCCAGCTGTGTGGAGAAGAGGCATATTACTTTCCTAGGACTGCCACAACAAACTATTACCAACTAGCGGCTTAAAACAACAAGAGCTTATTCCTCACAGTTCTAGAGGCCAGAAGTCCAAAACCAAGGTGTCAGGAAGGTCATGCTCTCTCCAAAGTCTCCAAGGAGGCTCCTTCCTTGCCTCCTCCAGCCTCTGGTGGTGGCCGACATCCCGAGGGTTCCTTGGCTTGCAGATGAATTACTTAATCCCACCCCCATCATCACATGGCAGTCCCCCTGTGTAGCTCAGCTCTGTCCAAATTTCCCCTTTCCTACAAGGACATTAGTCACTGGATTACGACACAGCTCATCTTAAATGGATTATATCTGCAAAGACCCTATTATATCTGCAAAGACGAGTTAACATTCACATGTTCCAGGGGAGACATGAATTTTAAGGGGACAGTATTGGACCCGGTGTAGGAGGGCAGGCAGCAGCGAGGGAGCCAGGGAGGGCTGGACTGACTTGAGCCTGTTTGAAAAGCATCATCCTCCTACCAAGACTGGGGGCTGCTGGTTCCAACAAGGTTTGCAGGATCGGCTGGGATGATGGTTTGGAACCACTTCTTTGAGCTACGTTGGACCCCTGGACCCACTTACAGCAAGGAGCTTGCCCCTCCGTGTAGCTCCCCGTCAGTATGGGAAAATCTGAGTGGTAGGCCACGTGCGCCAGAGAAGGGTGAGATTCCCCCTGCAGAGCAGGGAGTACTGAGCAAATCCAGGATCCAGGAACTCCAGTTCTAATCCTGGCTCTTGCCTGCTTTCCTGTGTGACCCTGGGGAAGTGGTTTTCCCTCTCTGAGACTCTCCTTCCCCATGTGAGTCACAAGGGCTGGGCCTAACTGACCCCCAAGGCCCTTACATGAGTGGATAGTTGCATTTTAAACCTGGTGCTCCCCAGGATAAGGGAGTCAACCCCAAGGAGGCTGGGGTCTCTCCTGAGCCTGGCCCCTGGGGATGACCACTCACTGTGGAAAAAGCTGGCCACTTCTTAGCCCTTGTCATGGGCAGAAAACATGCCCCTCCAGCCCCACCAGCACCAACACACAGCCAAGCTCACTGTTTCATTTTTAGAGACAAATCAGGGCTTTCGGTGCAGCTGAGTGACATAGACAAGGGGCGGGGGGACATGAAAGGGAGCGGGCAAGGACGGAAATTACACTTCTCCTAGCAACGTGGTTCTGCAGCTCCTAGGCCTGGGGCCGCGTGAGACGTGCCATTCCCAATCAAGGGGATGTTAAATATACCCCGGCTTAGCCTGCCCCACGCTGAGCCCCGCCTGGGGCAGTGCAGGGAGCCATGTGATGGTGTAGAGCACTCTGCAACACCCCATATTCATGTTCCCACTCCTAGGGCCCCGCTCGGTCCCCAGGAGGCTGGAGCGGTCCTGCCCTCTGCCCTGAGCATGGCTCAGCTCCAGCCTCCACTTGCTCTCCCCTATGCTGGCCAGCTCGGGAGTCTGCAGGCAGCCTGTGGGGCAGGGCCAGTTGGCCAAACTCTCCAAGCCAGAAGCCCCTCGAGTTTACATGGAAGCACACGTATACACACACACACACACACACACACACACACGGTCATGTGTATCCTCCCACATTTACATATATACAGACATGCCCGCCTACCCACAGCTGTCACACTCACATGTGTCCCATGATCCCCACGACCAGTCCCTAGATCAGTGTAGGTATGCTCTAAGAAGGGCTTCAAGCGTGTGCCCAGGAGGATGCGGGGCTCATCCTGCCCACCCTGCTGCTGGGAGGGGAGCTGGTACAGGCAGGGCCCCTCTTTGCTTAGGAAACCTGTGCAGCTTCTGAGAGGCTGTTTCTTAGCCCTTCCCCGCCACACCCCCATATAGGGCACACTAGCAGACCCGACTCAGCCCCCGATGCCACCCTGTCTTAATTTGGGTATCTGTATAAGCAGCCTGGGACAAGAAATTTCGGTGCAAGTGGTTTGAGAGGGGATCCCAGGAGACTTGTTGGGGAAGTGAGACATCAGGCATGGAGGGAAAGGCAATAACGGCGTGTTCACCAGTGCGTTCCAGCTGGGGGCAACCAGAGTGCAATCCTATTTGGAATATTCTGGAAGACTGAATAGGACACACCTTAAAACTGCTCCCCTGTATAGAGGATCCTAGTATTTACCTTCCCACGTGGGCTCTGGGGACAAAGGAATGTTTACAGGGTCCTTTTGGAGGGAGATGCTGCACCCAGCTCAGTGGCCAGCACTGCGCTTGTCCTGTGCGTCTGTGCCCATGAGTACCTCCTCTGGGCAGCTGCCAGGAGGGGTCTGAGGCCACTGCCCATCTGGGCTGCCATGCATCTGTCTGCCAATCTTTGTGTGGGCATTTACCAGAAATACCTGGTATTTACCTGTCCCTTCTTATTCTTCATTGCTTGAGGATTGTCCACCCCCTGGGACATCTGTCCTACCCACCTGGAGGGCCAGGCTTCTCCCTTAGCCAGAGGAGAGAGGTGGGAACTGTGGCCAGGGCAGCAGGTGACAGCTGGGGTGACTGAGGGGAGCCATCCCACTGTCTGTCTGTGTCCCCTTGTGTAAACATCTGCACATACGCTGCACACACACTCACACAGCACACATCTCAGCCATTCTCCCTCCTCTCCCCCGCTAGTTCCTCTGTTCCCAACACCCTGTTCACTGTGGGACCCAGGGAAGCAGGGGCCTGGGCATTCCCCCAGATCTAGGAGCCCTCCTTCCCCAAAACCCTCCCCACCACCTCTTGGCTCTTGGGTTTCAGCGCCTGGCTTTAGCCCAGTCTATCAGCCGCAACCTCAGGCTTGGGAGCCAGAGACTCCCCAGGCAGACAAAGGGGCGGCTGCGAGGCGGGAGCCTCTGGGGTGCCAGTCCAGGTGTGCGGCGATTATCTTGAGGGCCTAATCAAGGTGCCTTGTCCCTAGCTCGGCGAGTGAATGACTGCCGCCCCGCCCCTCCTACCTCTTTCCCCATGCCGGCTGCCAGGATGCTGCCAGGATGACAGACACCTGCTAGGCCATGGGCCCCTTCCCTCCCCTGCCTGGGTTCTTTTTGTGCTATCACAAAGGGGGACAAAGCCACAGCCCGCCTGTTGAGGGGAGGCCCCAAGGCTCCCTATTTTTCAGCGGTGACCAGGCTCCCCCAGGTACAAGTCAGAGGGAGTGGACTGAAACTGCCTGTGAAAGCCAGAAAATGGTATTGAGCGAGGGGTACCCATGGAGAGACTGGTAGACAGATGGATGGCAGCCCGGATGGGCATCAGCATCAGAGGACCCCTCCTGGCAGCTGCCCAGAGGAGGTGCTTATGGGTGCGGGTGCACAAGACGAGGGAAGTGTTGGTCACTGAGCTGGGTGCAGTCTCTCCCTCCCAAAGGACCCTGTCAAGACATTTGTCCCCAGGGCCTGCATGGGTAGCAGAGCCAGAACCAGCCCTATCTTCTATAGAAGCAGCTGGGGGAAAATTAAAGCTCAGAAAAACAGATGGAACAGCCATAGTCACTCCACGCTGGGCCCCAAACCAGGTGCTGAGTGCCTAGGTGCCTGGCTGGGACACCTCCTTCGGATACCTGTCTTAGTGCCTGAAGCAAGTTGCCCTCTGCAGGGCGGGCACATAGAGGGAGCTGGCATCATAGACCAGCCCAAGCTGTCCATAAGCGGTCTCCTGGTCAGTTGCCTCCCCCTGGGGCCAGTGATATCCAGGCCCTTGCCTCCCCTTCCTCCCCACAATTTCCAAACTGTGTCTAAGCCTGCTGCCCAGCAGGGCTGTTGACTCCCACATACAATATGAACAGTGCAGGCATGTGACATGGTGAACTGCAACTTTTCCTTGGAGGCTGGGGGAGAGAGAAAGAAACAAATGCATGTAGAGGGAGGGAGAGAGAGATCATCTGGAGAATCGTTAGAGACCATGAGTAAGACAGAAACAGAGAGAAGCCAAGTTTCTCTGATGGGAAGTGATGATTGCTGGTAAGACTGGCTTGCTAGGCTCCACAGTGCCCAGGCCATTAAGATGAGCCATGGCCTCCCCAGGACCATCCTTCAGAGCTGGGGGGTTGCTGAGGGGAGGGAACACATTATTCACAGCTAAAGAAAGACTCATTACTTTCCACCAACCTTTGGCTGGTATTGAATATACCATCACTCCCCTGTTAACAAATGGCTTCTGGAGGGTTTAATTAACTTCTTAGCACCCTCCAGCAGGCAGCCTGGCCCCCACCACTGGGCAAAGGCTGAGTCAGCCATGTTGAGGGGCAAGGATGGCCTTCAGGAGAGGCAACTCCCACCCATGTGGCAGGGACAGGGAGGGGCAGTGTCCCTGTCTGACTTTGGCCAATCTACTGTTGTTACAGATGGGATGACCAAAGCCTAGGTAGGAGAAGGTGGGCTGGGCAACTTGCCTGAGGTTACACAGCAAAAGGGAGGTTTAACCAGGCCTGGAATCCAAGCCTTGACAAACAGAGGGACCATTCTGGAACCTTAGCCATGCTCTCCCTGCCAAGGTCATCAGGTGTGATGAATCCACAGCACATGATTCTGTAATGACAGTCAGATGTCACTTAATGATGGAAATACATTCTAAGAAATGCATCATTAGGCGATTTCGTCATTGTCTGAACATCATAGAGTGGACTTGCACAAACCTAGATGGTACACCCTCCTACACACCTAGGCTATACCATATTGCTCCCAGGCTACAAACCTGTACAGCAAGTCACTGTATGGAATACTGCAAGCAACGGCAACACAATGGTAAGAATTTGTATATCTAGGCTGGGTGCGGTGGCTCACGCCTGTAATCCCAGCACTTTGGAAGGCCAAGACGGGTGGATCATGAGGTCAGGAGATCGAGACCGTCCTGGCTAACACGGTGAAACCCTGTCTCCACTAAAAATACAAAAATAAAAAAATATTAGCCAGGCATTTTTTTAGTGGTGGGTGCCTGTAATCCCAGCTACTCGGGAGGCTGAGGCAGGAGAATGGCGTGAACCCGGGAGACGGAGCTTGCAGTGAGGCAAGATCACGCCACTGCATGCCAGCCTGGGTGACAGAATGAGACTCCGTCTCAAAAAAAAAAAAAAAAAAAAGAATTTGTATATCTAAACATAGAAAAGGTAATACATTTTGCTGCGATGTTACATCACTAGGCAATAGGAAGTTTTCAGTTCCATTATCATCTTACGGGACCACCATCAAATATGCGGTTTGTCGTTGACTGAAACGTCATTATGTGGCGCACAACTATAATGGAGTAACTTGATCAAGACTCACGGCAAAGCTGGCCTGACACTAACTCCTTTCAAATCCTCCTCCTCATCATCATCAACATTTATCAAGCCCTTCGTAAGTGTCAGACACTGTGCTCAGCCCTTTCATGTATAATTTCATTTAATCCTCACATGAACGCCATAGGGTATTATTACTATCCCTGTTTTTCAGATGAGGAAACTGAGGCTCAGAAAGATTAACTCCCTACAGGTCACCTTTCCAGGACCACTAGGCTATACAGCCTCTCTTGAGAAGAACCCACATCATCGGACCCCATCTTCCCACTGAAAGGGAAACTGAGGACTTGCCCAAAGTCACTTAGTTCATAAGTGGCCTCAAATTCATGGCTTCTGATTCCATGTTCAGCAAAGGCCCCTTTGACCTCATCACATACCCATCCTCTCTGCTTTACTCCAGGCCTCCTGCCCAACTTACCACCCTTCCTTTCTTGTGGGGCCAGGCCCCCAGCTTCCTGAGCCACGCTAAACAGCCCCTTTATTAAACTTAGCCCAGACTTGGGAGTCAGACAGACCCAGGTTGAAATTCTACTCTACATTTTGTGCTATGGTTCTTGGAAAAGCCACTCCCCCAGCAGAGCCTCAATTTCTTCATCTGGCAAATAAAAACGCACCCCATGGGACATTTGTGAGAACTAAATATGTGCTCTAAGCACTTAGCCCAATGTCTGGCACATCATATAATGCACTCAATAATAGTATCATTAGGGTAAGGGTTCCACCTGGCCAGGAATACCCTCCTCCCTTCTACACCCAGCAATTGCAGTGCCCGTCCTCAGGAGGGTCTTCCCAACACCTCCCCCCAGTTAGAATTGAGACAGAAAAGCTCTGGAGGACACTAGATGTTGGAACAGAGCCCTCTCCACCCAGGGGGTGTGTGAGAGCTGCCTTTGGGGCTGCGGGCTAATTAATTGTGCAGGGCTGACAGCAAAGAGGGGCTACGCTTCTTGCCAGCAAGTCCAGAGCAATGATGGAATAATGGGCTCTAATGCACTGGGCTTCTCCAGGGACCTGTCTTTCATCCCCAACAAAACTAATTAATGATAGCAATAAATAAACCAATCCAGCCCCCACTACCCAGAGCAGCCAGGGCTCCTGGAGAAAAGCCTGTTGCTGGCTAGGGCAGGGAGCGCTGTAGCCCAGGGTTTTCTGCATGGTTCGGGGTGGGGTGAGGGCCCTATGATGTCAGGTGGGCTGGGGTAAGGGGAATCAGGTCCAAAAGATCCACCTGACTGCAGGCTGAAAACTGGGAAGATGTGAGCTCTAATTCCAGAGAAACTACCACACTGCCGTGTGACCATGCCAGGTCATTCCACATATCTGAGCTTGGGGTTGTCAACCTCATTGAGATAAAACACATGTAGCCTATAAGCCAGGAGGGGTCATGTTTCCTCTTACGGCTTAGAAAACAGGGTATTGCCAGGCACATCTCAGGAAGGGCCTCATTCATGGGCCTCCAGTCAGTGAATGCTGAAACACAAAAGCACTCTGGTTGGTGGTTCTCAGCTTTAGCGCACATCAGAATCCCCCAGAGGACTCAATGGAACCCAGATTATGGGCCCTGTCCCCAGAGTTTCAGAGTCAGTGGGGCCTGAGAAGGTACATTTCCAACAAGTTTCCAGGGCTTGCTGAGGCTGCTGGTGGGGGACCCCACTCCGAGAACCACTGCCCTAGACTAAGTGTCAAAGACTTGAGTTCTCATCCCATTCCACTTCCAGCTGCCTTGGGGACCCTTGCTTCCCCTCTCTGCACCTCAGTTTCTCCATTGGTAAGCTAGAGTGCGCACGTGTGTAGAGGCACAGGACTGTGTTGGGGGCAGGATTCTTTATGACCCTGGGGCTCTTCTCTACCTTTCGAGGCAGCTCAAGGCACCCCATTTAAAATCAGGCCACTTTCTGTGGATCTCTGTCCTCTTGGCCGAAAGCTCAAAGCGGAGGGACAACAGAGATCACAAGACAGGCATTTTTCAGGAAGCCTTCAGCTCTGTTTATAGAGACCCACTGGCCCCCAGGAGACGGCAGCCCCTATAGTCAGTAGAAATCCTTGCCCCTCCGTGCATCCTCACCCAGTTGTTCCCACCTCTTCACCTTTCCTTACATACCTCCACTAACAGGGAGCTCACCTTCTCCCATGGCAGGGTGCCCCATTCCAAAGTCATAAGAGAGTATTTCAGGGGGTCTTTTGTTCATTTTTAATGAAAGTTCAAAATCTGGGTCCCTGTAATAGGCTCCCTTGGCCACCCCTGTCCTGGGCCTCAGTGTCCTCAAACATTCCTTTCAGCCTTGATATTAAACACCTGGATTGGGACTGGTCTCTACTTCTCATTGCTATGGGACCTTGGGAAAGCCAGTGTGAGCCTCTGAGCTCCCACTTCCCCTCTGTAGGATGGGCAGAAATGAGAAAAGGAGGGGAAAAGGTACAGCTGAGTGTAAACACCAGAGGCTCTCATCACTGTTTTGTGATAACACTTCCCTTGCTCAGGCTGGAGTTAGGCAGGAATTCTACTCCTAGGCCAGCTGCCTTTCCCAAGGTCTCTGTCTGCAGGTGGTCGTGAGCTACAGCCCCTTCCTGGATTCAGGGCATTTTTAATCGTAAGTGACCCCCTTATGCTGGAGTTTGTGCCTGACCCTTCTGGGGGCCATGGCCACTGCTCTGGAGTGGCCTCCACTGGGTTCCTCTGATGGACGTGCAGGGTGGCCACAGATGTGGTGCTCACACCATCAGCAGTGCGTGTCCTGGCTCTGGCTTCCCTCAGCCGCAGCTGAGCCTGCGGGGCCTGGTCCAGGATCTCACCAGTGTCTGAGTCCAGCAATGGGTATGATAGAGACTCCACCCTCCTCTGAAATGTAGAGTCCTAGATGCAGCCAGAAGAAATCAACACCGATTGAGCAGAAATAGGATGTACTGAACGGAATCCAGGGACTCACAGAATCACTGGGAAGGACTAGGAAGGACTGGAAAGCACTGTGGCCAGACCGAAGGCCAAACAGCCATGCCACCAAACCAGTCTAAGGACATTGCCAGCCTCCAGGGGAAGCCACCCCCTGCTCTGCCTCCAGGGCCATGGGAGCTGCACGTGCTGCCCACTGCCATGCTGCCCTGGAGGCTCAGGGAGCTGCTCTGCTGCCTACCACCAGAACGGCCTTTCCAGGGGCCCGCTGGTGTGCATCCTGGCCCACTCAACAGGCAGACCTCAGGGAACGGGTCTGCACCTGTGCTATAAGGGAGGCTGGGAAACCGAGGAGCAGGAATTTTCTATAGCAGCAGATAGGCATGGAATAGCCTCCAAATACAGAAGGAGGGCTCAGATCTGGGGCAGGAAAAACATCCTAGTGGTCACTCCTATTCACTGCAGCCCACCTTTGGCAAGCATCCACGTGCAGAAAGGTCACGGGCAAGATGCAGAGAAAAATACTAGCTCGCCCTGAGCGCTTGCCCTGTGTCAGCCACTAGGATCACCCCCTCCACGCCTCTCAGCACCCTCATGGGGGAGGAGTTTTATCATTATAATCATCTCTCTTTTACCAACAAGAAAACTGAGGCCCAGAGAGGTTGCTCACAGTCACGCAGCTAGTAGAAAGCAGAACCTGGCTTGAACCTGGCTGTCCAGTCCCTGGGCTTGTGGTCCCGACACTCTCTGCTCTTACCTGTCTCACACACAGAAGACCCAGCTGCCATCTTCAGGGAGCAGAAGCAGCACAAACTCCTGGAATATGAGCCAAATGGTGCCAGGGACCAGAACCACTGAGCAGCCAAGGATGTGGGTGCAAAGGGGTATCAGCCATTGCCCCTGGGATACTCGGGAGGTTCTGTGGGCAGGGGGCAGGGGGCAGGGAGCTGGCTGGGAAGGGGTCCTTCTGCCCATCCTGCTCATGGGCTTTCCCAGCTCAGAGCTTAGCCCAACCTCAGAGACTGGTTCACAACAACGATGCTCAGGGTAGCAGGAGCTGTCAACACTGGGAAGTAAGGGATGCCTTCCTACAGGGCCACCATAGGCAAAGCTGAACCAGCCCTGTGCAGCCCATGCCAGCTGTCCTTTAGACAGAGAAGCACTTCTGAGATCACCTGTGAGCAAATGGGATCCAGGGTCGGCCTGGGGTGCAATTTCCAGTGGTTTCTAGATCCACTTGCCTTGGCCTCCCAATGTGCTGGGATTACAGGCGTGAGTCAGCAGGACATCAAGTGTATATCTATATATCTGTGTCTGGGCCCCGCTCACAGGGGTCAGAATTTAGTTCAACAGGCCAAAGTAGGTCTTTGGCATGTGTTATTTGAAAGGCCCCCGGGTGATTCTAATGTGGAGCCAGGGGGAGGCCCTCCAGCCCCTGGGAATCTGGGCCTCCCCCAGGCCTGGGGAGACGGGGAAGGGATTTCTTGTCATGCTCCACCCACTGGTGTGTCCCAGGAGTGGATGGACGCTCCCAGGTAGTTGGCTAGATGCCTTCATGCGAACTTAGAACAGAAGTCTGGGAAACAACCCTCTCTCACCAGAAATGAATCCAAGGCACTTGGTGCTACAAAGCAGCCTGGAGGAAAGGCTAAGGGCTCTTGGCAGGGCCAGAGCTGACAAAAGTAGCCACACTCAGATGGGGAAACTCTGAACCCATAAAAGGCCACCTCCCCTAGGAAGCCCTGGTTTACGGGCTTCCCCACTGAGCTCTCCCAGCCCTGACTGAGAGTCTGGTAGCATAACAGGTGGGCAACAGCTCCGATTAGACAATGTCCTGCTCAAAAAACTTCTGTAGCTCCTCCTTGCCCTCAAGATAGAGTCCCAGTGCCTTAACCAGGTGGTCAAGGCTCCCCTAAGAGTTGGCCACCTCCTATCAGTCACCTGCCACTCTCCTTTACATAGATGGAAAGAGCCTGGCAGCTCCGGGCCTACACTGACCCTGGTGCCCGATAGAGTTGTTACGTGAACTTAATAATGTGGAGGATGTAAAATGCCTGGCACAGCTCATGGTGCACAGAAAGTCCTTTAGAAAGTGACAGCTACCAGCCAGGTGCAGTGGCTCACGCCTACAATCCCAGCATTTTGGGAGGCGGAGGTGGGCAGATCACCTGAGGTCAGGAGTTCAAGACCAGCCTGACCAACATGGTGAAACTCCGTCTCTACAAAAATACAAAAATTAGCTGGGCCTGATGGCAGGTGCCTGTAATCCCAGCTACTCAGGCAGGTGCCTGTAATCCCAGCTACTCAGGAGGCTGAGGCGTGAGAATCGCTTGAACCTGGGAGGCAGAGGTTGCAGTGAGCCAAGATCGTGGCCATTGCACACCAGCCTGGGTGACAGAGCGAGACTCTGTCTCAAAAAAAACAAAAAAGTGAGAGCTACCATCATCATCATCATCATCATCACCATTATTATCATCACCATAATCACCATCACCATCATCATCACCATCATTATCATCTTCATCATCACCACCATGTTCATCATTATTATCATCTTCATCAGCACCATCATCCCCACTCTCATCACCACCACCACCACCACCATCACCACCGCCATACTATCATCACCATCATTATCATCATCTTTATCACCATTACCATCATTATCACCACCACCATCATCATTATCATCTTCATCACCACCGCCATCATTGCCATCACCATCATCATCACTACCACCATTGATGCCTTTGCTTATTCTGGCCCTTCCTCCTGGATTGCCCTTCATTCCTTTCTGCTCCATGTATAGAGAGGGTTAAGTGAGCATAGATCCTACTCATTCTCCATGGCCCAGCTCAAGTTACTCATCCCCATGGCCCAGCTTAAATGCAGCCTCCGTGATGTCCACAGCGAAGGAATGCAGGAAGCCTACCAGTTCCCCCTCTCTGCTGTGTGTGTGTGTGCGTGTGTGTGTGTGTGTGTGTGTGTCTTTATATTCTTCTGTCTTGTATCAAACTACCAAACTTCCCAGTTCACCAGCCCCTGCTCACCTAACACTGTCTTTCCTTCCCCTCATCTCCCCCCAGCTCCTTTAAGCAGCTTTCTTTCCCTGGGTTCATTGCTATATCCCAGTCCTGTCTCCCTGGACCCTATTAACTGCCTCACCCTCTATGTCCCTTCCCTACCTGTGCACCATAATTCCTCTTCTGTCTTAGATGATGGCACAGTTCATAGGCCATACATCTGGGTTTGAGTCTGGATTCTGCTGCTTTCTGGGCATATCTTCTTGGATGAGTTGCCCCCACTTTGGGCCCCTGAGTTGTCTCTGCAACCACAGAATATGTAGGTGCATGGATGGATTTCTCAGCCCCTTTCCGACTGAAGCATTCTGTTTCAGCCTAGGTAGGTAAAGGGTTTGTGCCATACTCACGTGGCTCTCCTCCTTTCCTAAATAATAGATGCTGCATGGTGGTTTGAGGGCTCCTTTAATTTGGTTCTGCATGGATCAGGTCTCCTCTCTACCCAGAAAGGTAGTGGCAGTCTCTCCTCTGTTCTGGGGTGGTGGGCTGGGCTGGGGTGTAAGGCAGACTGCATATGAGGCACCCTCGGCACCCCTCTCAGCTGAGAGGCTCAGAGCTCTTGGCCCAAGAGCCTGAGGGGAGGGATATTTACAGTTTAATAACTGGCCTATTGATTCTCATTTATATGCTGCCAGTAGGGCTTACAGAGGAAGAGAAGGCAAAAGGGCTATGTTTGTAAATAAGTCTGCAGTTGGCCCCATCACTCAGCCTGCCATGCTTGCTTCTGGACAGGGAGGTGAGCTGGGTTAATATACTGCACTGCCCTCTGCTTAGCAGAGCCCTGACATGCAGCTGCAGGGACATCTGCCCTCGGGCCAATCCCTGGACCCTCCTAAGCCCAGCCCCTTTTTATGCTCCTTCTAGTTAGTAATGTACTTCCCTATCTATTACTTTTGACTGCCTCCTTTGAAGGAGGAAGAGCAGGATTTAGTAGCCCCACTTAACAGATGAGAACATGGAGACTTCCAGAGATTCTATGGTTTATTTGAAGTCACACTGCTAGGAAAGGGGGAAACAAGGCTGAACCTTGGAGAGTTTTGAGTGTCTTTCTTAGTGATCTATTGCTGTGTAACGAACTGCCTCTAAATTTGGTCGCTGAAAATAACAACTGTTATTTCTCATGAGTCTCTGGGTCAGCTGGGCAGTTTGGCTAACCTGAACCAGCCTCAGTTGATATGGATTGGGCTCACTCAGGTGTCTGTGGTGAGCTGGAGGATGAGCTGGCACTGGCTGCTGTAGGATGACTTTGGCTGGGACAGATGAGCTCTTCTCTGTGTGTCTCTCGCATCCCTCGAGCAGGCTGTCCAGGGCTTGTTCTCAGGAGGTGGTTGGGGTCCAGGAGAGAATGTGGAAAACATCAGGCATCTTTACAAGCTTCTGCTTACATCAAGTTTGCTGCTATCCCACTGCCCAAAGTAAGTCAATGTTGGAGGGTGCTACTTAGACCCATAGACAGAGCAAGGCATTCTAAACTAAGCCACTAGTGCCAGCAGTCTACCACACTGACCCAAGAGCCTTGCTCTTTCTTTCCACTCTTCTCCAGCATTCTGTCTTTTCCCTTGCACGCAACTGAAACAACTGACAAATAGGAAATCCTGTTGTCTTTCCCCAGGTCTGAATAGCAGGGCAGCCCTCTTAAGAAGCATGAGGCTTAATCTTGGTGGCACCAAAACGCAGGACTGAGACCTAAAGGTGTGGGCCTAGGATGTGGAGTGACTTTACAAGGGCCGAGGCTGCCCCATAATAGAAAAGGCTCCTTGGAGAGGTAGGGAGCTACCTGTCACTGGGAATGTATAAGCACAGATAGGTGCTAACTACATGGTTGCAGGAAAGATTTTGCTTCTGATGAGACTGGATGCAGACCAAGTAAGCGTCAAGCTCCCTTCGGCTCCATAAGTCCAGAAGCTTATAAAAGAGTGGGCTCATTACCCCAGACCCAAGGCCGAGGAACGCTGCTCTCCAGCCCCTACCTCTGCTTCTGGTCTGGCCCCAGGCATAGCATGTCCCAACAGCAAGTTCATAAGAGAACATACGTCCTGCAGAAAACATTAGAGCATGAGAGACCTCAGAAATCTCCTCTCCAGTCCCATGGAAAAGAAGGGGAGAGTGCAGCTAGGCATGGAAAGCCCTCTGCCAGCACCGGAGAGGCAGCCCAGTAAGGAGAAGTTGTGCACGCTGGGGTCATGCGCACCTGGATGGAATCCACCTGGGGCAAATGCTTCTCTTTCCGAACCTCAGTGCATACAGGGGGATGCTGCTACCTTTCAGGAGGCTGTGATCTGAAATAAAATCGCAGACGGGAACTTCCGCGAACCGAAAAGTAGACTCTGCAACTGTGTTTTCTCCTTTCTTTTTGAGTCACAGCAGATAAACACAAGAGCTGACATCAAATCCCTGTGCCCTGTGTGGACCTTAGCTGCACACCCACCACCTGGCTTGTTCAGAGACAGCAGCTCAGAGGGGGACACAGACCCTGAAGGCAGGCAGGTCCAGGCCAGGGAGAAGCGGCTCCTGTTCAGTCCCCACTCCCACCCACTCCTCCATGGGGATGGCAGCAGGGCTGACTGGAACCACTCCCCCACCCCCTGCCTCCTCCTCCAATTCTGGCCTCCGGGAAGCGCCCCTTCTCTGTGGCAGGAACCTCATTAATGGAGAGAGAGGTGTGGAGGGGGAAGCAGGGCAGGTCTATTGATGGCCTTTTCCACTTTCCGGAGCCTCCCGAGCGCTCTTCGCTAATAATAGTAACAGAGCCTCACTGCTGTTGAACAGGGCCTTGGAGTTCTCCCCAGTCTGCAGGGTTCTTAATGAACTGGCTCAGCGTGGAGAGGGTGAGCTGGCCCTGCAGCTGCCTGGCTTGCTGGCTGGGGTGCGGCCTGACTCACAGCTACCTGCATGACAGACATACAGACAGACAGCCAGACCTACCGCACAGGGACTGCGGGCAGAGCATGTCTGAGTGAAGCCCTGGGCATCAACTAAGGCTGTCTCCCCAACTGGCTGAGGCACTGGCGTGGTGACTGGCCCATTCATTGACTGACTGTTGGATAGTGCAGCTAACTGCCAGCCTGGGGCTGCTCAACCCACGTGTGAGACCTGGCTGTCTCATACGACTCAGGCCTGCCAAGTTATCTGTCTGACTAGGGTCTGACTGACAGACTCAGGGGTTTTCTGACTAAAGACTGTCTCACCAACAGGCTGGCTGAAGTAGAGAAAGTCTGTCTGGCAGGCTGCTGGCAGGCTGCTGGCTGGTTGCTTCATTGCTGACTGACTCTCTCACCAACTGCCATTCTGACTGACCTACTGACTGGCTGACCGTCTGACATGCCGACGACTGAGCCCTCCATGGACCCATGGGGCCTTTCCCACCAACCCTTGCAACCACAGTTAACAGTGGGGTTGGGTAGTGGTAACTCCCCAATACCTGACAACAATGACTACACGTTGACGGACAGAGCAACAACCACCGTCCTAACAAGCGGATGCCCTGGCTGACTGGGAACAGGAAGAACTAACTGCTCAGGGACTCAAACTGACTTGCTGGCTGCTGGACTGACCCACAGCTTAACTTACTGTGCTGTTGCCTGGCTGACCCTGACTATCACAGATAGGGAGCTGACTGGCCAACAACACAATGGCTGCCGGCTGTGCCGACCAATAGGCCTAACAGCCAACAGGATTCTTTGCTGTGGACTAAAGTGGTTTTTAAGAATCTTGTTAATTTTTTATTATTTGAGATGGGATCTCGCTCTGTTGCCCAGGCTGGAGTGCAGTGGCGCCATCACAGCTCACAGCAGCCTCAAACTCCCCAGACTTAGGTGATCCTCCTGCTTCAGCCTCCCAAGTAGCTGGGACTGCAGGTGCACGCCACCACACCCGGCTAATTTTTAATTTTGTTGTAGAGATGAGGTTTTGGCATGTTGCCCAGACTGGTTTTGAACTCCTGGGCTCAAGTGATCCGCCTGCCTCAGCCTCCCGAAGTGTTGGGATTATAGGAATGAGCCATTGTGCCTGGCCTAAGAATCCTTTTTAGTTGCTTGTTCTTTTTCCTCCCTGACCCCATAGATCTGGATTATTTTTTTTTAATTTGCACTCTTTTTAAAAACATTTTATATTTTGTGTGTGCCTTATACATACAAAGGAACACAGATAGCATACATGAAAAGCCTAAAAGACGAAGAGAAAATGAACACCTGTATATCCCCCAGTCCAGACTGGAGTAGGGGCCTCCACCTGCTGCACCGTGCAGCCCCTGGGAGCTGTTCACACAGCCACGCCTGGGCTCTGTGCCCAGGGCTGCTCATATTACTGGTCTCCAGGGGACCTGGCATCAGTGCTTTTGAGAAGCTCCTGGAGTGATTCTGATGTGTGGTGAGGGTCAAGCATCCCCAGGCTGGGCCATCGTCGCCTCTTGGCTCATCCTCACTACCCAAAATGTGGTCTGGATCCACAGGGTCAACCTCACCTGGAAGCCTGTAGAAGACACAGACTCTCAGGCCCTACCTGAGACTCACCGAATGAGAATCGAATCGCATGTTAACCAACCCCTGTGTGATGTGTGCCCATTAACGTTTGAGAAGCACTGCTTAGACAGTCCCTTTCTGCTTCTGCCCAGCTGCCCTGCAGAGGTGGCCACGGTCTCCAATTTGGCCTGTCATTCCCTTGCCTTTCTTTCCAAACCCCTAAAAGATCATGTTGCACTCACCCACGCGGATTCTTTATATCAACAAGATCACTGCATGTATTCTTCTACAGTACCTTTCCTGCCCACATTGTATTTTGTAGACTTTTTCCATCTTGTATGCAGTTATGACTCCATCTTTCACTTCCATATGGTATTCCAGTGTGTGGCTATACCACCATTATTTACCCACCCTCAAAATGCACAAGGGTTGTTTCTGATGGTTGTTATTAGGAGCTATTGGATGGTTTGCTTGCTGCTACATACATTCCTATACATCTCTCTTGGTGCCCACATGGCTAGTGGGAAGACATATCCAGCAGGATATGCAAACCCCTGGCTTGTTCAGGAAGGGCAAACTACTCCCCCCACAACACACACACACAGAACATTTGCTCCACCTCTCCCTGTTGGTGACAGCCTGGTTTAGAAGCCACAGCCTTCAGCCCTTCCTGACACCCCTTCCAGTGGGACAAGTGAAACCACAGAGGAAGGAGCGACTCTCCCCAAGAGGCCTGGGAGCGTGTCACAGAGAAGGTCAACCCTGAGTATGGTAGTTTTCTGTAGCTGCTGTAACTAGTTCACAAACTCAGTGGCTTCAAACAATGGCTATTTATTATCTTGTGGTTTTAGAGGCCAGAGGTCTGAAATCGAGGTGTCAGCAAGGCAGTGCTCCTTTGGAGGCTCAGGGGCAGAATTCTTCCTTGACTCTTCCAGCTTTCTCCACTCTTCCAGTGGTGGCTGGCAGTCCTTGACTTGTGGCCACATCACTCCAGCCCTTGCCTCTGAAGTCATATTGCCTCCTCCCCATCTCTGTCAAATCTCCCTCTGCCTCATCTTACAAGGATACTTGTTATTGGATTTAGGGCCCACCTGGATAATCCAGATCGATGTCTTTATCTGAAGATCTTATTTTAATTACACCTCCAAAGGCTTTTTCTCCCCCATTCATAGGTTCTAGGGATTAGGTATGGAGCCCAGCATTCTGCCCACCACCTGGGGATTAGCCAGGCAAGAGCAGGCGGGTGAGGGATGAGGAGAGCATCCCGATGGAAAGTAGCTGCATGCGCAGGGCTCCATCAGGAGTAGCCAGGCAGTGTGGGGTAAATGGCGAAGCTGGAGCTACAGGCTGGGGCCATGCAGCAAAGGCCTGATTGACGGAAGTAAAGACATTGGCCATTTTCTCACCAAGCAAGGACAAGTCCAGATGGGTTCACCTGCAGGGAGAGGCGCCATCAGATCATGTTTTGGTGGTCCTGTGGAGGACAGGCCAGAGTCCAGGGCACCTCCCATAAGTGGTGAGGACTAGACCTCAGCAGTGGCTGCAAGGACGCAAAAAAGGAAATGCACTCAAGAGCGTTTCCAGAAGCAGATCTGGCTGTGGAGGGAGAGGTGGGGGGAATCCAGGTGGGCTTCAGGTTTCTGACGTAGGAGACAGAAATAATGGGGAACAGGGGAAGGGGCAGGTGATTTCAAGGAAAGAAGAGATCAGTTTGGAGCGGATTCGTTTTGAAGATCTTAGGGAATCTCCCAGTGCAACTGTCTAGCCCTATAGGTCTGGAGCATAAAAGTGATTGGTGGAAAAGAGAAGTTAGGGGAGCTATCGGCATGAAAGTGACTCTTATTAAACAAGGGGGGAAACACTAAATAGCATCCTGGAGCCTGAAGGTGGGGGACAGGGGGAGTGGAGCAAACCTGCTTATGAGTGCTGATGGGAATGGTCCCACCTTTCAGGTTAGGGTGCTGGCTTCCAGTCCTGACCCTTCCATTAACTTCCAGAATAACAGGGCATCCTTCTGAGCCTTGATCTCCCAATCTTTCCACTGGGGTGACTGAGCAAGAAGATTCAGAGACATTTATTATCTCCCACAGTGGCTGTGTCCAAGTCAGCCACTGCCCACTTCCCAGGTCATATGGAGGGGACCCAGGCCTGGAAGACAAGATGAGCTCCTGGTTGAGCATCTTCCTGGGGAGCGCTCCCATAAAGGAAAGAAAGAAAGAAAGAATGGAAGGAACCAAGGGAGGAAGGAAGGAAAAAAAAAAAAAGAAAAAGAGGGAGGATCTGAGAATAGCCATGGAGCCACAGAAGCCCAAGAATCCTGGCCCTTACCTTCGAGAAACTTTTGTTTTGATTTGGGAGCTCAAGGTGTGATTGGTGGAAAGGCCCAAGCTTTGTTGCTAAGCAACAGGTGAGTACTGAACTCAGGAATGCAGCCATCAAACTGTGAGGCTTGGACCACCTGAGAGGTTTTTTTCTTTTTTAATTCATTTTACTTTAAAATTATCATATGTAGAATTGGTGTGCAGTTCTGTAAATTTTTTCCAGCTTTATTAAGGTATAATTGGCAATTAAAATCATTATATGTTTAAGCTTTATAACTTGATAATTTGATATATCTATGCATTGTGAAATAATCACCAGTTTTGTGAATTTTCACATATATAGATTCGTGTAACCACTACCACAATCAGAGTACAGAACAGTCCTATCACTCCCCAAAACCCCTTCATGCTACGCCTTTATAGTCACAACCCTATGGCAGGCACAATCTGCCCTCCAACACTATACTCTCGGCTTTTTGAGAAGGTAGTATAGATAAAATCATGCAGAAGGTAACCTTGTGATAGTGGCTTCTCCCGCTCAGCATAAGCCTTTGTGATTCATACAAGTTGCTGCATGCAGTTCAAGTAGCCTAGTCCTTTTTATTGCTGACTAGTGTTCTACTGCTTGGCTCTACGGCAGTTTGTTTATCCATTCCGCCACTGCAGAATATTTGGACTGAGTCCAGTTTGGGCAATTGTGAAGTAGAGTTTCTACCAATATTCACATACAGGTTTTTCTGTGAACATAAGTTTCCATTTCTGTAGGGTAAAGGCTCAAGTGTCAGCTTGCTTGGTGAAATGGCTGTTGTATGTTTCCCTTCATAAGACCATGCCACACTGTTTTCTGGAGTGGCTGCACTATTTTGTATTCTCACTAGAATTGTATAAGAATTCCAGTTGCTCCACATCCTTGTCAGGACTTGGTATGGTTGTTTTTTTAAATTATTTTACTCATTCTTATAGATGTTGTCCATTTCATGTTGTTATCACAGAACATAGACCGGGTGGTTTATTAAAAAAAATTTATTTCTCACGAATTTTTTTAGTTCTGGAGCCTGAGAAGTCCAATACCAAGGTGACAGCATCTGAGGAGGGGCTTTTTGCTGTGTCATCCCATGTGGAAGGTGGAAAGGCAGAGGAGCACACATGAAAGAGAAAGCAAGAGGGAATCACACTCACTTTTTATAACAAACCCAGTCTCACAATAACTAACCCACTCCTGTGATAACAGCATTAGTCCATTCATAAGGGCAGAGCCCCCACGACCTAATCATCTCTTAACGGTCTTGCCTCTCAACACGGTTGCACTGGGGATTGTTTCCAGCACATGAATTAGGCGGGGAGGGGGACACATTCTTCTTCTTTTGTTTGTTTGTTTGAGACAGGGTCTCACTCTGTTGCCCAGGCTGGCATGCAGTGGCATGATAACAGCTCACTGCAGCCTCAACCTTCTGTGTTCAAGCAATCCTTCCACCTCAGCCTCCTGAGTAGCTGAGACCACAGGCATGTGCCACCATGCCCGGCAAATTTTTTTATTTTTGTAGAGATGAGGTCTCATTATGTATCCCAGGTTGGTCTCGAACTCCTATGCTCAAGCAATCTGCCCTCAGCCTCCCAAAGTGTTGGGATTACAGGCGTGAGCCACCATGCATGGCTGTTTGTATTTCTTTAATGACTAGAGACGTTTAACATCTTTTCATTCCTTTATTTGACACTGTGTGGGTTAATACTGAGCGTCAGCCTGATTGGATGGAAGGATACAAGGTATTCATCTTGGGTGTGTCTGTGAGGGTGTTGCCCAAAGGAGATTTGCATTTGAGTCAGTGGGCTGGGAAAGGCAGATCCACCCTTAATCTGGGTGGGCACAATGTAATCAGCTGCCAGCACAGCTAGGATATAAGCAGACAGAAACGTGCAAAGGGAGACTGGCCTAGCCGCCTAGCCTACTTCTTTCTTCCGTGCTGGATGCTTCCTGCCCTGAACATCAGACTCCAAGTTCTTCAGTTTTGGAACATGGACTGGCTCTCCTTGCACCTCAGCCTGCAGATGGCCTATTGTGGGACCTTGTGATAATATAATATATATATATAATATAATATATATATAATATATATATTATATTATATATATATAATATATAAAAATATATAATGTATATTTTTATATATATTTGTAAATATATCCATATATTTATAAATATATCTATTTATAAATATATATAAAATATAAAATATATAAATATATAAAAAAATAAATATATAAAATATATATATATTTATAAAATACAAATATATAATATATTTACAAATATATAAATATATCATATAATAATATATAATATAATATATATCATATAATAATATATAATATAATATATATCATATAATAATATATAATATAATATATATCATATAATAATATATATTATAATATAGAATATATATTATAATATAGAATATATATTCTATATTATAATATAGAATATATATTCTATATAATATATATAATTAATTATATTATTATTATTATTGTATTATTGTATTGTATTATTATTGTATTATTGTATTGTATTATTATTATTGTATTATTATTATTATTAATTATTAATTAATTATTATTAATTATATATAATATATAATAATATATAATTAATAATATATATAATATATATATAATATAGAATATATATATAATTATATTATATATTATATAATATAGAATATATATTCTATATAATATTATATAGAATATATATTTATATATAATATTATATAGAATATAATATAAATATAAAATATATAAGTATATAAATATATTTATATTTACAAATATATACGTATTTATATACATATTTATAATATATTTATATAGATATAAATTTATATATTCACAATGCCTTGTGAAATATATATACACATCATATATATATTCTGTTAGTTCTATCCCTCTAGAAAACCCTGACTAATACAGATTTTGGTGCCAGGAGGGTTCTAGAGGAACAGAACTTTAACGATGGAGTTCTTTCATTGGTTTGGGGGCTCCTGGAGTTGGCTACTTCATATGACTAGACCCCAAAATGCTAAGAATTCTACTTCTAATAGTATAGAGAACACTGATAGTCCTTGGTGTGAACTGTTTAGAGAGTTATGCAAATTGTCTTCAGCTGGCAAGGCCAGCAATATACCTTCACTGTCCTACCTCAGGGGTATATCAACTCTCCAGCTTTGTGTCATAATCTTGTTTGGAGAGACCTTGATCACTTTTTACTTCTGAAAGATATCACACTGGTCCATTAGATTGATGACATTACGCTGATTGGATCCAATCAGCAAGAAGTAGCAAACACATTGGACTTATTGGTGAGACATTTGTGTGTCAGAGGATGGGAAATAAATCTGACTAAAATTCAGGGAACTTCCATCTAAGTAAAATTTCTAGGGGTCCAGTGGTGTGGAGACTGTCGAGATATTCCTTCTAAGGTAAAGAATAAGTCGCTGCATTTGGCCCCTCCTACAACCAAGAAAGAGGCACAATGCCTACTGGGCCTATTTGGATTTTGGAGGCAACACATTCCTCATTGGGTGTGTTCCCCTAGCCCATTTATCAAGTGACCCAAAAGGCTGCTGGTTTTGAGTGAGGTCCAGAACAGGAGAAGGCTCTGCAACAGGTACAGGCTGCTATACAAGCTGCTCTGTCACTTGGACCATAAGATCCCGCAGATCCAATGGTGCTTGAGGTGTGGCAGATAGGGATGCTGTTTGGAGCCTTTGGCAGGCCCCCATAGGTGAATCACAGCAGAGGCCTCTAGGATTTTGGAGTGAGGCCCTGCCATCTTCTGCAGATAACTATTCTCCTTTTGAGAGACAGCTCTTGGCCTGTTACTGGGCTTTGGTGGAAACTGAACATTTGACTATGGGTCATCAAGTCACCATGTGACCTGAACTGCCCATCATGAACTGGGTGCTTTCTGACCCATCTAGCCATAAAGTGGGTCATGCACAGTAGCATTCCATCATCAAATGGAAGTGGTAGATACATGACTGGGCTCGAGAAGGTCCTGAGGCACAAGTAAGTTAGATGAAGAAGTGGCTCAAATGGCCATGGTCTCCACTCATGCCACCCTGCCTTCTCTCCCCTAGCCTGCACTGAGAGCCTCATGGGGAGTTCCCTATGATCAGTTGACAGAGGAAGAGAAGACTGGGGCCTGGTTCACAGGTGGATCTGCATGATATGCAGGCACCACCTGAAAGTGGACAGCTGCAGCACTACAGCCCCTTTCCGGGACATCCCTGAAGAACAGTCGTGAAGAAAAATCTTCCTAGTGGGCAGAACTTCGAGCAGTGCACCTGGCTGCGCGCTTTGCATGGAAGGAGAAATGGCCAGATGTGCGATTATGTACTGATTCATGGGCTGTAGTCAATGATTTGGCTGGATGGTTAGGGACTTGGAAGAAGCATGATTGGAAAATTGGTGACAAAGAAATTTTGGGAAGAGGTATGTGGATGGACCTCTCTGAGTGGTCAAAAACTGTGAAGATATTTGTATCCCATGTGAGTGCTCAGCAACGGGTGACCTCGGTAGAGAAATGTTTAATAACCAAGTGGATAGGATGACCCATTCTGTGGATACCACTCGGCCCTTTTCCCCAGCCACCCCTGTCATCACCCAATGGGCCCATGAACAAAGTGGCCGTGGTGACAGGGATGGAGGTTATGCATGGGCTCAGCAACATGGACTTCCACTCACCAAAGCTGACCTGGCTACAGCCACTGCTGAGCGCCCAATTTGCCAGCAGCAGAGATCAACACTGAGCCCTCGATATGGCACCATTCCTCAGGGTGATCAGCCAGCTACCTGGTGGCAGATTGATTATATTGGACCTCTTCCATTATGAAAGGGGCAGAGGTTTGTCCTCACTGGAATAGACACTTACTCCAGATATGGGTTTGCCTATCCTGCACACAATGCTTCTGCCAAGACTACCATCCGTAGACTCAAGGAATGCCTTATCCACCATCATAATATTCCACACAGCATTGCCTCTGACCAAGGCACTTGCTTTACAGCTAAAGAAGTTCAGCAGCCGGCTCATGCTCATGGAATTCACTGGTCTTACTATGTTCCCCATCATCCCGAAGCACCTGGATTGATGGAACGGTGGAGTGGCCTTTTGAAATCACAATTACAATGCCAACTAGGTGACAGTACTTTGCAGGGCTGGAGCAAAGTTCTCCAGAAGGCCATGTATGCTCTGAATCAACGTCCAATATACGGTATTGTTTCTCCCATAGCCAGGATTCACGGGTCCAGGAATCAAGGAGTGGAAGTGGAAGTGGCACCACCCAGCATCACCCCTAGTTATCCACTAGCAAAATGTTCGCTTCCTCTTCCCACGACATTATGTTCTGCTGGCCTGGAGGTCTTAGTTCCAGAGGGAGGAACATTCCCACAAGGGGACACAACAACGATTCCATTGAACTGGAAATTAAGGTTGCCACCTGGACAGTTTGGAATCCTCCTACCTTTAAGTCAACAGGCTGAGAAGGGAGTTACAGTGTTGGCTGAGGTGACTGATCCAGACTATCAAGTAGAAATCAGTCTATTACTCCACAACGGAGGTAGGGAAGAGTATGCATGGAATACAGGAGATCCATTAGGGCGTCTCTTAGTATTACCATGCCCTGTGATTAAGGTCGAAAGGAAACTACAACATCCCAATCCAGGCAGGACTACAAATGACCCAGACTCTTCAGAAATGAAGGTTTGTGTCACTCCACCGGGAAAAAAAAACAAGACCTGCTGAGGTGCTTGCTAAAGGCAAAGGGAATACAGAACGGGTAGTAGAAGAAGGTAGTCATCAATAACAGCCACAACCAAGTGACCAGTTGCAGAAATGGGGACTGTAATTGTCCTTCTTTTGTTAAAAACATGTTTGTGCATGTATACACTTGTACTAAGAAAATATCTTCATTTTATCTCCTTTCTCCTATATCATGTGACACAGGATTTGTTGACTTCGCATCAGCATTTAGTATCGTTCACTTTATGTAATGGTATTTGGGTTGGGGATTTGTGTGTTTCCAGTTGTACAAAGGATAGTTGTATTATGTTAGGCATAATTAAGACCTCATTATTGTCTTTCTTTGAAGATTACGTATGATCTCAGGGGATGTGTATGGGTTCAAATTGACAAAGGGTGGACTTGTGATGGTTAATACTGAGTGTCAACTTGATTGGATTGAAAGATACAAAGTATTAATCCTGGGTGTATCTGTGGGGGTGTTGCCAAAGGAGATTAACATTTGATTCAGTGGGCTAGGAAAGGCCTACCCACCCTTAATATGGGTGGGCATGACCTAATCCGCTGCCAGAATGGCTACAATAGAAGCAGGCAGAAAAATGTGAAAAGAGAGACTGGCTTAGCCTGCTAGCCTACATCTTTCTCCCATGCTGGATGCTTCCTGCCCTCGATCATCGGACTCCAAGTTCTTCAGTTTTGGAACTTGTACTGGCTCTCCTTTCTCCTCAGCCTGCAGATGGCCTATTGTGGGACTTTGTGATTGTGTGAGTTGATACTTAATAAACACCCATGAATATATATATATATTCACCTAATATATATAATATATAATGAATATATATATTCATTATATATAATTGTATATATAATTCATATATATATATACACATTAGTTCTGTCCCTCTAGAGAACCCTGACTAATACAGCCAGGCTCATGTCCTTTTTAGTGATGTGTCTGTTCAATTATTTTATCCATTTCTTAGTTGTCTGTTTATTTTCTTACTGTGGAGTTTTTAGAGCTTTTTAAATATATTCTGGATATAGATCCTTTGGCAAGTACTATATGTGATTTCTCTCAGTCTGTAGTATGTCTTTGAATTCTTTTAACAGTGCCTCTTTAATTCTGACGCCATCCAAGTTATCGGCTTTTGCTGTTCTAGATGTTTCTTTGGGCATCATGTCTAAGAGCTCTTTGGCTATTCCTAGATCACCTATGTTTTCTCCTATGTTTTATTTTTCTAAACATTTTAGATTAGATCTATGATCTCTTTGAGTTAATTTTGGTATAAGCTATGAGGTTTAGGTTGAGGTTCATTTTTTTCGTGTGGATGTTCAGTTGTTCCAGCACAATTTGTTGAAAAGACTATCCCTTCTCAATGGAATCACCTTTACACCTTTGTTAGAAATCAATTGGCTATATTTATGTGGGTCTATTTTTAAACTCTCTATTCTGTTCCATTATTCTATGTGTCTATATTTTTGCCAATACCATATTGCCTTACTGTAGTTTTCTTTTTTTTTTTTTAACAAATTCTGATTTCTGAGTCCCACCCCAGCCAAATAGAGTATCTGTAAGTGGGGGTATGGGGATCTGCATTTCCGCAAGCTCCCTGGGGGATTCCTGAAGACCTTAAGAGCTTGCACTCATGATCACAGACCTTTAGAACCATGTTAGAGAGATTGGCTGTGTCTTCATGCTATATAACTATTTCCTCTCCGGTTGCCTAACCAAGTGGTGGCCCACCTCTGCTGGGATGTCTGATGTAATGGTGAGATCACCACTTCCTCAGGAAATTAGCTATAATGGTGCTTGCTTCTTCTACACTGAGTTCCATCTTCCTGAAACTTCCAGCTGTAGGTCTGGGTTTCTTTGTCGCTTCCCGAGGCCCCTGACGTGGTGGGCACCATCTGGGGATGCAGTCAGAGCCCCTGCGCAGCTTTACCAGCATACGGCCTCCTATTACCCCTCAAAACCTATGCTGGCTTCCTCTCATTTATAACCCATCCTCTTCTCAAGTGTTGTTCATGCCAAATGTCCTTTCCAGGGAGGTTTCCAGGTAGAGTGGGAAGCAACTTAGGAGTCAGATGTCAAATGATAACAACAGTAAGCTTTAAGTGAGCGTTCACTATGTAACAGACATTGTACCAAGTATTTTACAAACATCATCTCCTTTTGTCTGCACAACGTCTTTATAATGAATTAGGTCATATTCTATGCATACACATGAATGTGTGTGTGTGTGTGTGTGTGCACGTGTGCATGTGTATTTCTACCCAAAAGGTAGTACACTTTACATGCTGTTCCACACCTTGATGTTTTTTTCTCTCAACAATATACCTTATAGATTATTCCATTTCATTACATATAGAGTGTTCCAGTGCATGGTTCTACTATAATTTAGAAAATAAACGTCTTTGACGGATATTTAGATTTTTTCTGATATTCGTTTTACTCGGTTCGTTTGGGGAAGAAATTCTTAGAAGGTGAATCTCAGCATCACTCTAAGTAACTCAAGGAATTGGAGCCACTGGAGTGGGGTTCAGGTGGGAAGGAAAGTCAGACTGTGATTCTTAGAGGAGGAAGGATGAGAAACAGGGAGAAGTTGAGAGGATCAAGGAGGAGAGATAGTAAAAGAGCTGCTGGGGGGTCCCATTTCTGGAGGCGGCAGCGTGGAGCTGGAACTGGGCAGAGCTGTGCGCTGCATGCCCCAGGGATGCCTTGGGGCTGTGCAGGTGGGTAGGGTTAAGGAGGAAGTAGAAGGCCCAAGGTCTGCTCCAAATTGCGATGCCCCACCTCTCCCTTTACCTCCCCATCCCCACCATACTTCCCTCCCGCTGTCCTTTCCTCCCCAGCCTGGGAAAATTCTGTCAGAATTAATAAACGCAGCAGATTGCTTGGAGATGGAGGGTGAGGGCTGGAGACAGTCTGGGGCTCTGATATTTCCCTCATGTGCAATAATCTGGTGGTGAGATCTGGAATTAAAACCTCTTTCCTGGAGCCTTTATTAACATTAGCTCCTAATGCATAATTACCCGGCAAGCCCAGGGGGCTGATGCTTGTGTCGCCCCATCTATGCCTCTCTCCTTGGACAGGCCACCTGCTCCTTGGGGCCAGGAGGGCAGAGGCCCTGGTGGAGAAGGAAGGGCTGGCTCTTCTAGCACAGGTGGAGCCAGTCTGGTGGCCTGGGCTCCTGAGCTACTAGCCTGCTGGTGACCTTGAGCATTTCACTGTCCCTCCATAACCTCAGAGGGACCGTGGGGTCCAGGTATAGGCGGGGGTTCAGACGGAGCAGCCAGTATCAGACACGGCTTGGCTGCCTGTTCCTTTCAGCCCTCCTGGCTATTGAAGGGTTCACCACAGTAGTGGTGGGCTTATAACCAGCACAAGTGGGTGGCTGTGAGTTCTGACTGGCCCATCTCCACCCAGGGCAGCCATCATCGTATCCTCCTGACTGTGACTACTAGAAACCTCTCAGGCCTGAGTAGGGCTGGGGAACAGCTAGAACTTGCTTTCTTCTCTGAAGGCAGGAGGCTTGTCGCTGCAGGGCAGGGCGTCAGCTCTGCAGTAGTTGTTCCCATGTGGACTTGGTGGGCTTTGGCAAATGCTTGTCTTCTCTGTTCTTGGTTTCTCCAGCCCGGCAATAAGGGTGTCGCCCAGGGCGCCTCCTCTGCTCCTCATATTCAGAGTCTGTGCAGGTGTCAGGAGTCCCAGAGTTGGCAAAACACAGTCTGAGCAGATGAAAACCAAGGATAGGGTGTTCTGAGAGCCCCACTCTCCTGGGTCCCCATGTTAATTACCAGCAGCTGTACTGGCTGCAGTCCTGTCTCCCAACTGGATTAAGCAGGCAGTTTGCACACAACAGGAGGAAGTACCTCATTGTTTCTGCCATCAAGCTCTGCCTGCCATAGGGCCTTTGCACATGCTGTTCCTCCTGTCTATAATATTCTTTCCGTCCCTCTTATTTCCTACTCTTCCTTCAGAACTCAGGCCAATCATCATTTCTTACAGGAAGCCTTCCCTGACTTCCCCACTGAGGTCAGATTCGTGGTGCCCCCTAAGTCTCCTTCACGGTGATTCTGAGTTGCTGAAATCAGGGCATGAAAAAAGTGACTGTATTTTTGTGTCACTGAACTTAAGTTCTACTATAAGTGCCCATTCTGCCAGGAGGCAGGAATGTAATCGAAGGCCATTCAGGGTCCTCCTGCTTTCCCTGGCATTTCGTATGCTGAGCCTCCCATGCCTCAGTGTTGGCTGCTCCCTGGCATCCTTGAACCAGCTCTTCTAGCACAGGTGCACATCCTTGTTCCTGTCCCATCTCTGCACCCACAGCCCCTACTGCATCATTACCAGCCTGACCTAAGTTCCCTGCTACTCCCCATGCTGCTCTCATTTATTCTGCTCCCACGTGATGCTGGGCACAGGGAAACTTGGGGGACCCCACCAGGTAGGGTGAACAGGGGAGGGGTGGATGCAGATTCTCTCTGTCCTGAAAGTCCCCAAGTGGGTGGGGGTGGGGGAGGAAGGGAAGCAGTGACAGCGTACCTCCTTGGGGGGCTACCAATCCTCAGTGCTTTTTCTGGTCCTTTCACTCTCCTCTCCCACTCCCTGCCAGGCGCTGAGGCTCTTCCTGGAGTCTGGGGAGAGGGAGGGTTGCCATCTAGCAAAGGTCTGCAGCAACACCTGCAAACATGCTGCTTCTGCCCCGCACTGCTCAAGAACAAACTCTGTTCTGCTGCAGCATCCTGGCGGTAAGAAGAGGGGGCAGGGAGAGAACCAGATATACCAGAGAGAGCAGCCTGTGGTGGGCACGTGAGAGGCACGGTCGTTCCGTGGTTACAGTAAGGCGATATTCTGGAGCCAGATGGGTTCAAGCCCAGCTCTGCTGCCTGCCTGCTGTGCAAACTTGGGCAAGTTACTTTACCTCTCTGGTCCTCGGTTTCCTGTGGGACACTGACAATGTCCACCTGAGTCAGGATGAACCAAGGCAATGTGCACAAAGTGACTGGCACATAGGAAACATTCAGGAGATAATTGCCGTTCCCCTAAAAACAGCACTTTCCTTCTCCCCACACCACCCCCATCCCCAGTAAAGCTTATCATTGCTTGGTGAGTTTGTGATTAGAGTCAGTCTCCGCCACCACACTGTGCACTCCAGAAAGGTGGAGCCAAGGCTGCATTGTGGGCTGCTTGCTGGTCTGAGGTGACATTGTGTAGGCCCAGTGCTGGCACACTCTGTATGCTGCGGTTCCGGTTTGCATCCCTGTTAGCCCTGCACACACCTGACCATGGCCTTGCCCACCTGTCCTGCCCATGGTTCTTCCAGGAAACCTTCCCTGATACCCCCACTTAGAAAACTCTCCCCCAACCTCAGGGCTCGCCACAGCCCCCATCGAGAGTGTGGCTCCATCTTCCCCTGAAAGTGCAAGTCCCTTGAGGCCGGGAGCTGCGCCCAGCTCACCTGTTTCCTGAACTGGGCCCAGCTGAGGGGCTCCAGATAAGGTTGGTCTCAGTTCTCTTTAGTGTACTTGAGCCCAGAGAAGAAGGCAAAGCAGGCCTTATCCCCATCTTGTGGATAGAAGTGAGACTCAGAGGTTAATCAACTTACTCAATATCACACAGCTGCCGAGGGGAGAGGTTGGGACTGGGACTTGGGGGATAGGACACCCAGCCTCTGTTTCCCCTCTTGACCCACAGAGCTCACACTCTAATTGGGGGAACATAGGATGTGACAAAGGAATCACTCAGAAGACAATGACAGATAAAAACAAAGTCACCATGAGCTACTGCGGTCCTGAGACCTCCCGGGATCTTTTGTAAGAATGAGTGAGGAAATCACTGCACGCCTCAGTGCCAGGATGAGGCAGGGCCAGGATCTCCCAGAGTCCCTGACAGTGACCTGAGGTACTGGCCCACCTGCCTATGGCTAAGGCCAAGGAAACAGGGCACCACAGCCTTCACCCCGAGCTGGGGCAGCTTCATCATCAGCTGAGTTCCTGAGGACCTGCTATGTGCACATCTCCATCCTCCCACACCCTCCCCAGTTCTCACCATGACAACAATCATGTCTAAGGCCCAGAGAGGGGAAAAGACTCATCCAGAGCACGCAGCCTGGTGCCACAGCCCTTAGATTGGATCTGCAAGGAGCCAGGAGCCCCAGTGGCTCTGTTCTCAACTTCCAGACCATTATCTCAAGGTCCTTATCAAGACCTCCCTACTCTGGGCAACCAGGAGCCAGGATACAAAGTTTTAAGCTAGCCCCTCTCCAGCCGCAAACCCAGGCTGGTTTCTTGGGTTCTTCACCCTGCAACAAGTTAGGCCACCTGCTTTTTTGCAGCTAGACTGAAAGGCAATTGATATGCTTTGTCTCCAGCCAAATCTCATCTGGAACTGTAATCCCCAAGTGTTGAGGGAGGGACCTTGTGGGAGGTGATTGGATAATGGGGACGGTTTCCCCCTTGCTGTTCTTGTGATAGTGAGTGAGTGCTCATGAGATCTGATGTTTTAAAAGTTTTTGGCGTTTTCCCTCACTGTTCTCTCTCCTGGGGCCATGAGAAGATGTGCCTTGCTTCCCCTTTGCCTTCTGCCATGATTGCAAGTTTCCTGAGGCCTCCCCAGTCATGCAGACTATGAGTTAATTAAACCTTTTTCCTTTATAAATTACCCAGTCTCAGGTATTCTTTATAGCTGTGTGAAAATGGACTAATACAGCAACTCACACTGCCCTCTGGCTGGGCTGACCTAAATCAGCAGAAAATAACTCCTTCCAGGAAAAATAACCCAAACGCACCACCAGCTCCCTGTTCTATCCCTCAGGAAGCCACTGAGCCCAGCCTGGGCCCAGGCCCTCAACCCTGAAGGAGCTGAGAGGGCAAAGAGGACAAGGCCCCCTGGGTGAGGACCATGGCCTGAGATGGAAGCCCCCCTTCCCTTTCTCTCCCATGGCTGTCAAGCTGGCATTTAGTCTCATTTCATCTTCACAGTATCAGGAAGTGGCCATTATTGGCCCCAATTGTCTGGGAAGGAACCTCAGGCTCCAAGAGGTAAAGTGATTCACCCAAGCTCACACAGCAAGGAAACAGCAAGGACAATGCTGGTTCTGGCTCCAGAGTGGGAGCTGGTTTCATGGCCTGCACTGTGTCTCTGAAGGTCCTGGAAGTCCTGCTCAGGCCCACTTCTTCCAAGAGACGCTGATGCCTGGCCCCATAGGGACTTCGTCTGCTCAAGCAACTGCACTTCTGCTTCTTTCTCCTGCCAACCCCCTAAACTCACTTTGGTAGGCTAGGGTGGTGGCTAAGGGTTCAGGATCTGGACTCCGACTGCCTGGTGTTGGATCCTAACTCCACTTCTTAGGAACTGATTTGGGCCAGTCATAACCTCAGTTACCTCATCTGCAAAATGGGACTGATAATAATGGCGACCGCTTCCTGGGGTTGTTTTCAGGAGCTTGTAAAGTGGCCTGTGGCATATGGGAAGGGCACAGTGGGTGCTGGCTGCTGCAGCTAGTTTTCTTCTCATGATTGTGAGCTGCCTTTAAAGCAAGGTAACTGGTACCCAGGGACCCCCCAGTCACTTTCCCTTTTCTGCCCCCTTCCAGCTGGGTTGCATCCTCAGTTTCTATCCCAACCAACCAGAGACTCCTTTTGTTCATAGAGAATCAGCAGGAATGAGAAGGACACAGGTCCACATCCCACATTTCCTGGCCGAAGCCAGAGCGCTGGACTGGGGCAGGGACACCTGGGTCCTACTCCCAGCTCTGTGATTTATCAACACCCTGGCATTCAGCAGGTCACTTAATTTCTGAGTTTCAGTTTCCATATCATCTAGCTCTAACTAGCTAGCTAGCTGATTAAAAGCCCTTATTAAAAGTCTCAAGGGGTTGTTATGACCATCAAATAGGAAAATAGACACAAATTGTAAAGTGATGCCCCTATAAATGGAGTTATCATTGTGTGTTTATGTATGGAGAGAATTCCAGATAGCACATGGACGAGATGTGGAGCCTTGGGGAAGGCCCTACCCTCTCTTAACCTCAGTTTCCCTGTCCGTGCAGCTCATCTAGCTCTAAAACACTAGGCAGTGGATTCCTCCATGAGAAAATGGACAAGCCAACAGGCCTTCTGTGTCTGCAACATGATCTCCCCTCTCTCAGAGGACACAAACTCCCCGCCGGCGCGGCTAGTGATTAATAGGCTCTGAGTGGGGCCCCTGACCCCTCGTCAGGGCCATCAAGGTAAGTGCCCATCCACAAGCTGAGGGCTCCATCGATGAATAAATAATAATAGCAGTGAAGTAATGGGATCCGGCGAGGCCGCTTAGGATAATGGAGCAACAGACGCGGTGTTCAAGCCCCAGGGACCGGAGCATCCGGAAGAGCTGCCGGAATAGCGGCAGGAGCCTGGGCGTGTGCACATCCTGGCTGATGTTTGTCTGTGACCGTGACGACAATCAGGCCCTGTCCCAGCCTGGGTGACTTTGCAGCAGTGTGGTTCATACTGAAGTGATGAGCGCAGGCTTTGGAGCCACACGGACGTGGTGCCACTTGGCCTGGCTGAGACCCAGTCCCCACATTTGCACACTAGACATGACAATAAGCATTTCTTGGGGCTGAAGATAGAGCAAATAGGAGCCAGTGTGGGTTGTCATGGGCCCCCACTAGTCCCAGTGCTGAATGTCCTGAAAGCAATTCCATTACTTGTCAGCTCACTCAATTTTTAATGCAAACCTGCCCTACGGACCAGGCAGGTCAAGGATGGTGCCCTTTTGCCAGAAGAGGAAACTGAGGCTCAGAAAGATCCCTCTCTCTTTCCAAAAACACCCTAGCTCTGCCCCTGGCCACTTTTACCCAACACTGGTGGGCCCTCAGGTGACACTGGTGAGTCAATCCGTGTCCCAGAAGATCTCACAGTCATGAGGTCAGGGCAGTCAAGGCAAGGGGTGGGTCCCCAAAATAGGCTCCTAAATGAAAATGACAATGAAATCTCAATATACATACATTAGAATGGCCCATACACTAGGTTGATGAGGATGTGGGTCAACTGGAACTCTCACTCATTGCTGGTGACAGCGTAAGATGACCCAACCACTTGGGAAAAGGCACAACAGCTTCTTATAAGTCTAAACATATGACTGTCCTTTACCCAGCAATTCCACTTCTAGATATTAGCCAAGAGAAATGAAAACGTGTCTACACAAAGACTTGTACACAAATCGCCTAACCCTAGAAACAACCCAAATGTCCACCAGCAGGTGTAGGGAGAAATAGATTGCAGTATGCAGTGGAATGCTACGAAACTGCTGACACAGGAAACGACATGGATCAATCTCAAAAATATGATGTGAAGCAAAAGAACCCAGACACAAAAGAGTACATACTGTATGCTTTCATTTCTGTGAAATCCTAGAAATCTAGAGAGTCACTAGTAACAGGACGGAGACCAGAGGTTGCTCTCTCGGTTCACATCGGGTTGAGGCATGACTGCAAAGGGCTGTCTGTAGTAGAAATGTTCTATATCCTGACTGTGGTGCTGGTTACATGAGTGTACACATTTGTCAAACCCCACAGAACTGTACATTTTTATGGGTGCATTTTGTTGTATTTAAATTTTACTTCAATAAAGTTGATTTAACAGCAGGTCAAAACAAAACACAAGCACCAAAAAGAAAATTGCCAACCAGAGAGTAATCCAAACAGCTGGTACTCCCCCGAGAGCATATGACTCTAAAGAGTCACCAACTGGAAGCCCCGGTGCAGACAAGCCACTTGGCATGCAGTTGGTGGCTGGCCTGGAGGGAGGGAGACAGTTTGCCATCCCTGGGCTGGCTGAGCTGTGGTGCCATAGAGCCTGGGGTCCCTCCCTCCTGGCCCAGTCTCCTGCCTACTCCTCTCCAGGGGCTCTCTTTGAGCTGAAGATCAGCTCAGGGCTGCCAATAGCCTGCACAGCTTCTCCCTGAGAATCCTGAAACGCAGGCCCTGGGCTGGGGTCCTACCTTGCCAAGATAGCATGCCAATGAAAAGGCTCCTCTTCTCTGAGCAGGCACAGCTCTCCACCACTTGGTGGGCACAGCAAGGACTGGGTTTCAGCCCCCACTTGCCCTTCAGTCTAGGCCTTGTGCACAATCCCACCTGCAGATTTCATACTGAGCCTCCATCCTGGAAACCGCTCTGCTCTGTCTGTCCTTGAGCAAGTCCCCACTTCTCCCTGGGCCCCATTTTTCCCATTTGTCAAATGGGGCCAAACAGCTGGAAAGATCCAATGAGATAAGAGAAAGAAAGTTGCTTTGAAAAGTAAGATATGCGTGACAAATGTCAGTTTCTTCCTGGCCCACTGGATGAATGGGTGGATGAATGGTTGGTCAGATCGATGGATGTGTAGATGGATGGATGTGTGGATGGAGGGATGGTTGGGTGGGTAGATGGATGATGGATGAATGGGTGGTTGGACAGAGGGATGGATGGATTGTTAAATAACAAGATAATCTCTGAATTCCAGTTCTACGTTCTCTGCACTTTCTGGAGCAGTGAAAAGCACTGAGATTTGGGGCCCAAACATTAGTGTCTTCTGACCTCCCTTTTGTCCCCCCAGTTATCCCAAACTATGTCACTCCCCAGCTCTGTACCATTTGGACCACAAATGCTATGGATAAACCTCTTCTTCACTCTGGTGGGAATGAGTTTGGCATGAGGCTGAAGGACTAAGCCCCTTCCTCCCCCTACCGAGCCCCTCCCTCCATGGGGTGGAGGACCCTAGTTGAGGAGTTCCCCTTTCTAGGCCTTGATCTATAATGAGATAACTGATTGTTCTTGCCTCTTAGTCTCTTTCTCGATAAAGGGATAGACAGAGATGAGACAATTAAAAGGCGGGCTCCCAGCCACCCTGGAGAGATTCAATGAATATTAACAGACTTCCAGCTGCCGTCTGGCTGAGGCCTTGGGAACAGACAGCTCCAAAAAGGCTTAAGGGGCCCAGTGGGCTGACTTCATTTTCAAGAGAACAATGGCCACAGGAGAGGGGGGGTCACTGAGCATCTCCTTCAGGAGGGGCTGCAGTTCTCCAGCCTGCTCAACCTTTTGCCCTATGCCAGGCTCAGAAGGCAGGGTGGGGAGATTCTGAAGTCAGGTGCATTAGGATCGTGTCCCAGCTGTGGCCCTGCCCAAGCTGTGTGGCCTCAGGCATATGTGTGAGCCTCTCTGAGCCTCTGTTTCTGCCAGTGGGAGATGAGGTGACAATGAAGCAACCCTCACAGGCGTTTCCCACCTGAGCTCAGGTGAGGTGCTCTGCTGTGTCTGGAGGCAGCTAAGACCAGTGGGTGAGTAGAGGCAGAGCCAGTGGGCATGCAAAGGGCTGGGATCTGCATGCTCAGGGTCACCAGGCCCCTTATTGCCTGGGGGTCTTTCTTTAGAGAGCAGGGAGTAGGGTCAGGGAGGGGGCTGCCCGTCCCATGCACATGCATGCCCCAAATCTCCTCTTCTCTCCACCCACAGCCCTGGCCCCATCGGCTTACTCAGAGCCTAAGTCCAGCCCTCAGGTCCAGCACAGATGACTGAGGCCCAGGAACTCAGACCAGGGAGTCAGGGCTTGCCTGCAGCCCACGTAGCACTTGTGCCTTTGTTTCATGGACTGAGAACCAGAGGGGAGAAATGGCTTGCCCAAGGTCCCACGGCTACTGAGTGGCGGAGGGAGGGCACTGGAGCTCACTGAGCTAAATCGAATGTCCTTTACGACATAGTACTGCTATTGGGGTGGGGAACAGTGGCCAGAAGTGCCCATAGGCAGGCCGTGGACTTCCAGGTGGCGGCAGTTAAGCCCAGCCCTAACTCAGCTCTGGCCTGGCTGCACCGGCTCCTCCGCCCAGTGGAACGCTTACCGGGAAGTGCAAAAAGAGCTGCACGGTGGAACCACGGCAGCAAGGTGAAGACGGTGGAGAGCGATGGAGAGCCGGCTGAGCGATGAGCTCATTAGGGAGGTGAGCGACGAGCCCATGCACAGGTGTTCACTTAGTGAGCGGGAGCTTGGGAGGCTGAGGACAGACCTGTGCATCTGTCCCACTCTGGCGCTTGGCTCGAGTTTTAGCCCATGATACGCTCTAGTGTCACCAAGAACATAGGAGAGGCCTGCTCCAGCCTCACCCACCCTGGCTGTGCCCTGGGCTAGGCCTGCTGGGGCCTCTGTCACTCTGGGAACCATATGGGGAACTTCCCCACAGAGGCCAAGCATCCAGGGCTCATCCCCATGAACTTTTTCCTTCTTCGTCACCCCATTCCTCATCTCTGAGGCTCTCAAACTCAGCCAGGGCTTGAAGAGCTGAGGAAGGAGCACTGTTCTGGGAGCCCAGAGTCCCAGATTTCAGGCCCTGTGCCTGGCTTCAGTCAGCACAGCACTTGACGGCTGGCAGAGATCATGCCAACAGGATCTCATCAGAACCAGACCCATACTGCGTTTTAGGCAGGTCTGGGACTGTGATCTCCATTCTAGAGACAAGGAAAACTGAGGCCCAGAAGGCGGAAGTCAGCGTGAGATGGGGCTGGGTACACACCCAGGTCTGTGGACTTCCAGGCCAGTGCCATTTCCTCATCTGATCTCTGCTGCCATATCGCCTGCCCCTCTTGGGGCCTCAGTTTCCCCATTTACACAAGAGGGTTCCCTAAGGGAGCATCAGCTTCCCTCATCCTTCCTGTCACCAGCTCCTTGCTGACACAGCCCAGGAGAGCACAGGGCTGTCAAAAGGGTAAGACCCCAGCCTTCATGGGGCCTTCATGGATGGGCATGAAGGTGCACACAAAGGCAGAGCTGTGGGGATGCCAGTCAGCCTCCACCTGGGACCCTAGGATCTCCTGGGCCTGGCCAAACGTGGGGTCCACACAGGGATGGGCTTGGGAGAGGGCAGCTAAGACCCATGGGTGAGTAGAGGCAGAGCCAGTGGGCACAGGATCTGGGCTCTCGGCTCAGAGAGGAGAGAGGAGGCGCCATCTGCTTCCCAGCTTTAAGCTTTTCTCCTTAGGGAGAGTGAGCACAAAGAGAAACCTCTCCTTTCTTCTCAGGTCTCTCATCTTGACCCTTTCCAGGTCGGGTGGGGACAGCCTGGAGTTTTGAGAGGTGGATGAACACTGGTCTGGCTGTGACAGGTGCTCCATCTGGGGCTGCTGGGGAAGGGGCAAGGCTGCCCTCCCCAAGGTGGGTTCCCTGGCTGGGGACAAAGGACGGCCACCTTGCTGCCTGCAGAGCAGGAGCCTGCCCGGCCGAGAACTACCCTACTCCTGATACATGGTCCCCCTCGTCTTGTCTGTCTTTCAGACCCAAATACATGCAGACCTGGCAAGAGTGAGAAACAGGACTGGCTTTCTTCTCATGGGGCCGTGAAAGGGGCAGGTCTGGCTCCAGGTCACAGAGCAAGACAGTGGCAAAGGCAGGACCAGGGGATGGCCAGGCCCCAGATGCTACCTGTCCACATAGCATGCAGCAGGGACCTGGAAGGGAGCACCATAGGCTCCGCAGCCAGCCGGGCTTGGGGGCAAATTACAGCTCCTGCTTCCCCAACAGGAGGACACAGGCCGAGCTTCCTGAAGGGCGCTCCTAGAAAACAGCCCTCAGGAAAGTGTGGGAGATCACTAGCACCAGTGAAGTAGTCAGGCCCACGGGGAAAGCCTTTGGAACCATCTGGAGCAACCAGAGTGAGAGACAGAGATGGGACCACTGTTGTAAGAATAGCAGAAGGAGCCACTCATGTTGGAGAAGCCTCCCCGTGTGGAAACGACCCTTGTGTGGGTAACTCAGGGTCCCTTGGGGGCCCTTTTTCTGGGAAGAGGCTGTATTACCTTCAGTTTTCTGCTGCTGGGTCTCTGTTTCCATGATCTTTGCCATTAGAGAAATTTTACTTTCCATCAGGGACCATCTCATCGTGACCCCCACCACGTGCTAACCTCTCTGAGCCCAGTTTCCTGATGAGGCGTGGGGGCCACAGGACACAGGCCTGGAAGCAGTGAGAAGCAGTTTCAAGAGGGAGTGCATCCAGGTGCAGAGATCTGGGACCGAGATCTCTTTCTTTGCCTCCCCTACTTCACCTGGGTACTCCCTGTGATGGTTACTATTGAGTGTCAACTTGTCTGGATTGAAGGATGCAAAGTATTGTTCCTGGGTGTGTCTGTGATGGTGTTGCCAAAGGAGATTAACATTTGAGTCAGTGGACTGGGAAAGGCAGACCCACCCCCAATCTGGGTGGGCACAATCTAATCAGCTGCCAGCGTGGCCAGAATAAAAGCAGGCAGAGGAACGTGGAAATTCTAGACTGGTTTAGTCTTCCAGCCTACATCTTTCTCCCATGCTGGATGCTTCCTGCCCGTGAACATCAGACTCCAAGTTCTTCAGCTTTGGGACTCTTGGACCTTCGACCACAGACTGAAGGCTGCACTGTTGGCTTCCCTACTTTTGAGGTTTTGGGATTCAGACTGGCTTCCTTGCTCCTCCGCTTGCAGATGGCCTATTGTGGGACCTCACCTTGTGATCATGTGAGTCAATACTCCGTAATAAACTCCCCTTCATCTATACATCTATCCTATTAGCGCTGTCCCTTTAGAGAACCCTAACTAATACAACCTACCCATCCTTCAGCAGGTGGCTGAGTCATCACCTCCTCAAGGAAACCTTCCCTGACGTTCCAGGCTAGGGGAGTCCCACATAGTATCTGTCCTCAGAGAATCATGGAATTCTTCCTAGCACTAATCCCAAGGGTAATTTTATATTTATTTGTGTGATCATCTGATTAATGTCTACCTCTCCCCAAAGACTATAATAATCTCCACAAGGGTAGGGTCATAACCATTTTCATTCACTCCTGCATATTCAGAGCCTTTATGTAGGGTGTGGAGCACGGAAGCTTGATAAGTATCTGTTGTGTACATGAATGAATGAATGAATGAGTGAATGAATGAATAGCACATGGCCAAGAAGGAGAGGATCGCTGAGGGCTTTCTGGACTATGGCAGGACTTTGGGAGTCTGGGCTGGCAAGAGTAAGTTTTATGTTGGGTAGAAAAGAGCTCTCCCTAAAGCAGGGGCCAAACCAGTCCCCTAGGGCTGTGTTTACAGCTAGGGTGGAATTGGTGAGATGGGGAGAGATGCCTCGGGGGGTGAATTCAGTTTACCCCCCTATATCCTACTCCCAAGGAAATGCATCTATTCTATTCTCCCTGGTCCCCAGACTCTTCCAGATGTAGGCTGCTAGCACTGGGCCCATGCCTAAAATTAGTAATCTCCCTGGAGTGGCCATAAAGAGGGACTCCTCCATAGAACCAGTCATCCTGTTCACTGGATTGTTAAGGGCCCTTCTACAAGGGCCCTCAACAACGTGAGACTCAAAGATCCACACACTTTGGGCTCATTCCCATTGGCCCATCCATAGGCTTTCTCCAGCCTTCCTTGTATCCAGTCATCCAGACTTGCTCCCTTCTATGATCTTGACCAATCAGCTAAGCTATTTGTCACTTACCCAGTCTTCTTAGAAAGGAGCTAAGTGATCACTAATAGAATGTTCATAGAAATATGGATGGTAATGGCCATTCTGATGAAGTCTCAGATAGAAATGAGGAATATGTTATTGGAAACTGGAGGAAAAGTGATCCTTGTTATAAAATGGCAAAGAATTTGGTAGTATTGTGTTCCTGTCCTAGTGCTTTGTGGAAGGTAGAACTTCTGAGCAATGAAACAAGACATTCAGTGGAAGAAATCTCTAAACAAAGTTATTGAGGATGTGGCATGGCTTCTTTTCACTGTAGTAAAAACACAAGAAGATATACATTAATTAAAGATGCAATTTACAGTCAAAAGGGAAGCAGAACTTAAAGATTTGGAAAATTCTTAGCCTGGCCAGGTTGTAAAGAACGTAAAAGTGTGTTTGAGAGATAACACCAACAGTGTGTGACCAAGTGAAGGTTGGCCAGATGCCATTCATCAAGACAATGGATGAATAATCCCCAAAATATTTTGGCAGTCTTCAAGACTGCCACTCCCTTTACCAGAATGCCCGGGCACTGGGGGCAGAATGGTTTCAAAGCTCTTCTCCCCAAATTCTTGTACAATGCTCCTTGGTCACCCAGCTGTGGCTCAAGAGAGCTCAAGTGTGGCTTGGGCCAACCCTCAGGTAGGCACAGATGAGGAACCATGGTGGCATCAACACAGTGCCATCTCCAGGAGTGTGCAGAGTGAACAAGTTGTGGGGACATGGCTACCTCCACCTAGATTTCAAAAGATGCCCTGGAGAACCTCAGGTCCCAGCCCAAGAACTGCCACAGGGGTGGGGCCACCACAGAGATCCTCCACTACGGTGATGTCCAGTGGACCCACAGGGGCAGAGCTAGAGCTGCCCCTTAGACTACAGGCCAGTAGAGCCACCAGCAGGTAACTCTACCCTGGGAGAACCACACACATGTGATTCCAACCCATGAGAGCTGCAGTGTGGGCTGTGCTTAGCACAGCCATGGGAGCACGGCCACCCAAAGCCACATGGGCCAGCCCCTACCACAGTTTGTCCAGAAGTAGGACAACAAGTCTAAGACATTATTTGTAGGCTTTAAGATTTAATGTTGTTTTCCCTGTTGGGTTTTGGACTTACTTGGGACCAGTTACCCCTTCCTTCTTACTTCTCTTTTTTGTAATGGAAATGTCTATCCTATGCCTGTCCCACTGTTGCATTTTGAAAGCACATAAATTGTTTAATTTCACAAGTTCACAGCTGAAAAGCAATTTGCTTCAGGATGGAGGTACCTTAAGTCTCAGCCATATCTGATTTAGATGATATTTAGATAAGACTCTGGACTTTAGACTTCTGAGCTGATGCTGAAATGAGTTATTGCTTGTGGGGCTACTGGGATGGAATGAATGTATTTTGCCTGTGAGAGGGACACGAATTTTGGGGGAGCAGGGAAGGAATACTATGGTTTAAACATTTTTGTCCCCCCCACACAAAATTCATATGTTGAAACCTACCATCCAAAGTGGTGGTATTAAGAAGGGGGACCTTAGGCCGGGTGCAGTGGCTCACGCCTGTAATCCCAGCACTTTGGGAGGCCGAGGCAGGCAGATCACGAGGTCAGGATATTGAGACCATCCTAGCTAACACGGTGAAACCCTGCCTCTACTAAAAATACAAAAAATTAGCCAGGCATGGTGGCAGGAGCCTGTAATCCCAGCTACTCAGGAGGCTGAGGCAGGAGAATGGCGTGAACCCGGGAGTTTGCAGTGAGCCAAGATCGTGCCACTGCACTCCAGCCTGGGTGACAGAGCAAGACTCTCAAAAAAAAAAAAAAAAAAAAAAAAAAGAAGGCAGACCTTTGAGAGGTGATTAGGTCATGAGGGCTTCCTGCCCTCATAAATGAAATTAGTGCCCTAATAAAATCTTGAGGGAGCTCACTTACCCCGTCTGCCATATGAGGACACAGCAACAGGCGTCATCTTTGAAGCAGAGACCAAGCCCTTGCCATGACACTGATTCTGTTGGCACACTTGATCTTGGACTTCCCAGCTTCCAGAACTGTGAACAATAACGTTCTCTTGTAAATTACCTGGCCTAAGGTATTTTGTTATAGCAGCCTGAACTAAGACAGTCCCCGAGGGCAATAAACACAGGAAGTATTTATTCATTAGTTTTCATCTCCCACTGGTCAAAGGTTGCCTGTGGGCATTAACTGCCCTCTACACACACACACACACACAAGAGACATGCGCACACACATATACAGAGACAGGGAGACACAAGAGACATGTGCACACACACAGAGACAGAGACAGGAGAGACATGTGCACACACACACACACAGACACCAGAGATGTGCACACACACACAGAGACAGAGGAAGACACGAGAGGCATGTGCACACACACAGAGACATAGGGAGACACAAGAGATATGTACACACACACAGAGACATGAGAGACATGTGCGCACACACAGAGACAGAGACAGGAGAGACGTGCACACACACACACAGAGACAGAGACAGGAGAGACATGTACACACACACACAGAGACCGAGGGAGACATGAGAGACATGTGCATACACACACAGGTGTCTGCACACATATTGACACATTTCTGATTTGCACATGCAGAAGTGCCACCTAGATTCCTGCAGATGTCTCACACCATGACAAGGGGGCCTCATTCGCACCTGGAGTAAGGTAAGTCACTGTCAGGTTGCACCTGAGGGAGGTCTATCAGTCTGTTTTATGTTGCTATAAAGGAATACCTGAGGCTGGGTAATTTATTTTAAAAAGGGGTTCATTTGGTTTATGGTTCCACAGGCTGTACAAGAAGCATGACACCAGCATCTGCATCTAGTGAGGCCTCAGGGAGCTTTTACTCACGGCAGAGGATGAAGAGGAGACGGCATCACATGGCTAGAGAGGGAGAAAGAGAGAGGAAGGAGGTGCCACATTGTTTTTTTAACAACCAGCTATATAAATAGAGTGAGAACTTCTTCATTACCGAGGGGAGGGCACCAAGCCATTCATGTGGGATCCACCCCCATGACCCAAACACCTCCCACTAAACCCACCTCCAACATTTGGGGATCACATTTCGACATGAGATTTGGAAGGGCCAAGCCTCCAAACTATATCAGGAGGCTACCAGCCTGTGTAGAGCTGGTCAGCCCAGGAGGGAGAGGTGTGGCTAAGTGACCTGAGGGGTCTGATAGCATTATCTGCTTCAAGGCGCGCAGGCGGAACTCAAACTGGATGTTTTCAGTACGGGCAAAGGCTGGGCCCAAAGAGTGAACCCATCCATTCCGGGGTCCACCCATCCCTGTGACCATAATACCTCTGTGAAAAGAGGTCCCAAGAGTGATTTAGGGATCGGGGAGGGTAGCCAGGGTCTGAGCAGAGGGTCTGAGCTGGGCATAGGGGGTGTTGGTGAAGTCCCTGAAGGAGGGACCCCCGTCTGATTTGAAAAATGGTCTCGTTCTCCCTGCCTCACCATAACAAAGATATCCTGGTCAGGAGACATGAGTGTGGCTTGCACATGTCAACTGTGAGGCCGGGACACGCCCAGAAAGGCTTTCCTGCCTGCCACCGCATCCCTGCCCCGCTGGTGTAATTAACCCTGAGCTAATGGGGTGAGGCCTGCGAGGAAGCAGTGTGCCATACCGTGAGGCGGGTCTCAGCACTCCTTCCCGGCCCCTCCACATGCTTTCCCTTTCCTCTGCCCCCTGATTCATGGACGCCTCCCAGCCCCAGCCCCACTGGGAGTTCCTGGGCTAGGAGGAGCAACAGCGAGGATCCCAGGGCATCATGGATGTGGCCCAGAAAGCCCCCTGGACCCCCTTCCTCAAATCCAACAAGAGCCATTGATCAGGAGATTCTTTCTTGTTCTGGCCTAAATGTGCTGGTGGTATTCCTAGCCCAGAACCTAGGGACCCTGCTCCTTGCCCTAGGGGTTTCAGGGTATAGGGAGTCTCATCTCAACATTCCTCTTTCCTGCTCCTCCTGGGGAAAGAGGGGCTTTGAGGGCAGAGCACGCTCCTGGGGGACTCCTGATAAAAGCTAGCTCTCCCACCACATGGAGAACCAGCCCCACACTCAGCCACAGAGGCTTTGTGGACTTGGGCCTTGGAAGTGGGCAGGCTTGGGTATAAATGCTGCTTCTGAGAGGCCTTGAGCAAGTTGCTACACCTCCTAAGTGTGCACTTTCTCACCTGTGAAGTGGGGAAAAACTAGGACTAGCTCACAGGGTTGTCATCAGCACGAGCACCGAGGTGTGAACAGCACTTGGCACATAGTACACACTCAGTAAATGATGGTTCTTATGATGATGATGCCAGGATGGAGATAGTGGACAGGGGCATCCTGCTGTCCAGCAGATGATGTTCAAGGCTGCAGCTGAGAAGAGAGGAGAGCAAGGGCTCACGTGGATGTCCATAGGACCACCAGTGTGGGGCCCAGCTCCCCACAGGGCCTCCCAGACAAGCCCAGGCAGACAACCCTCCACTGCCTGCCCCATCCTGCCCAACCCCACCACCCACCAATATCAGAGGAGACTGGAATCTAGAAAGGAGAGGAGTGTTTTCCCTCCTGGATGTCAAAGATGTGGAGCAGGACAGCAAGAGCCTTGAATTAAATGGGAGCCTGCAGGATTTAAATAAATGGAACTGGCTTTTAGAGAAAGGGAGTAAGACTACTTAATAAACAAGTCAGGAAGCTATGGTTAATGGAGCTCAATCCTCCAGGGTGGGGGTGTTAACAGGGTATCGACAGTTACTGGGGGGAAAACTAGCCGCTTCATGTTCACATCTCCATCAGCTGGGATGCCTGACTGGACATTGTTATCATCATTTTCATTCATTAGGCGAACAGTATTATTTATTGAGTACCTGCTGGTACAACTACCTCCTTTCACCAAGTGCCCTGAGGATGCATAGTCAGGGAACTTAGGTGGGTGCCTCTCAGGTCCTTGTTCCCCTGGGAAGGAGGCTCCGACTCAGTGCCTCAGGGGCACAAGTCAAGCAGGTCATATCCTAAAGCATGGGGGACCAAGGACCTGACAAGAGTGGCCTCCTGCAGTGCTAAAGGCATGAAGCCCACCTGAGTGTGAAGAGGGCAGCAAAGGGCCACAGCCCACAGCCAGCTTGGCAGTAGGAGGCAACATGCCCACAGTCCTGCAGCAGGGTCAGCTGAGTTGGGCTGGTCCCCAGGTCCCCAAGATTCATGGTACAACCATCTCAGGTGAAACTGGCTCATGGCAGCTCATTCTGCCCCACACTTGAGTCCTGCTTCCCTCTCTCTTTCTCTCTCTCTCTCTCTCTCTGTCCCTACAAGTAGGATGGTGGGTGAGCAAACATCTTCCAAATGCAGGGGAGCCAGGGTCTGTCTGTGTCCCACTCCCCATCCCGCCTTGTAGCCACTCCAGAACACTACCTCCCCTCATCTCTGGCCAGCTGACATCTTACCATCACTCTCTGCCAAGGTAAGTCGATGTCAGATGGTTTAATTCATAACAATGAACCCGCCCACCTGTTACAAAAATAGTGCCTGGGAGGTACCCTCGGCTTTTATTGACCTCGATTCTAATTGTATCTCTACTACTGTCTGGCTTGGTGGCCTTGGCAAGTCACTTTGTCACTGGGCCTCAGTTTCCCCATCTGGCCCATCATGAGATTGAACTAAGTCACTTTTAAAGTTCTTTCTAGAGGGAGGAGCCAAGATGGCCGAATAGGAACAGCTCCGGTCTACAGCTCCCGGCGCGAGCGACGCAGAAGACGGGTGATTTCTGCATTTCCATCTGAGGTACCGTGTTCATCTCACTAGGGAGTGCCAGACAGCGGGCGCAGGTCAGTGGGTGAGTGCACCGTGTGCCAGCCGAAGCAGGGGCGAGGCATTGCCTCACTCGGGAAGCGCAAGGGGTCAGGGAGTTCCCCTTCCAGGGGTGACAGACGGCACCTGGAAAATCGGGCCACTCCCACCCGAATACTGCGCTTTTCCGACGGGCTTAGGAAACGGTGCCCCAGGAGAGTATAGCCCGCACCTGGCTCAGAGGGTCCTATGCCCACGGAGTCTCGCTGATTGCTAGCACAGCAGTCTGAGATCAAACAGCAAGTCGGCAGCGAGGCTGGGGGAGGGGCGCCCGCCATTGCCCAGGCTCGCTTAGGTAAACAAAGCAGCCCGGAAGCTTGAACTGGGTGGAGCCCACCACAGCTCAAGGAGGCCTGCCTGCCTCTGTAGGCTCCACCTCTGGGGGCAGGGCACAGGCAAACACAAAGACAGCAGTAACCTCTGCAGACTTAAATGTCCCTGTCTGACAGCTTTGAGGAGAGCAGTGGTTCTCCCAGCACACAGCTGGAGATCTGAGAACGGGCTGACTGCCTCCTCAAGTGGATCCCTGACCCCTGACCCCCGAGCAGCCTAACTGGGAGGCACCCCCCAGCAGGGGCAGACTGACACCTCACATGGCCGGCCAGGTACTCCAACAGACCAGCAGCTGAGGGTCCTGTCCGTTAGAAGGAAAACTAACAGAAAGGACATCCACACCAAAAACCCATCTGTACATCACCATCATCAAAGACCAAAAGTAGATAAAACCACAAAGATGGGGAAAAAACAGAGCAGAAAAACTGGAAACTCTAAAAAGCAGAGTACCTCTCCTCCTCCAAAGGAACGCAGTTCCTCACCAGCAACGGAACAAAGCTGGATGGAGAACGACTTTGATGAGCTGAGAGAAGAAGGCTTCAGACGATCAAATTACTCCGAGCTACGGGAGGATATTCAAACCAAAGGCAAAGAAGTTGAAAACTCTGAAAAAAATTTAGAAGAATGTATAACTAGAATAACCAATACAGAGAAGTGCTTAAAGGAGCTGATGGAGCTGAAAACCAAGGCTCGAGAACTACGTGAAGAATGCAGAAGCCTCAGGAGCCGATGCGATCAAATGGAAGAAAGGGTATCAGCCCTGGAAGATGAAATGAATGAAATGCAGCGAGAACGGAAGTTTAGAGAAAAAAAGAATAAAAAAAAAATGAGCAAAGCCTCCAAGAAATGTGGGACTATGTGAAAAGACCAAATCTATGTCTGATTGGTGTACCTGAAAGTGACGGGGAGAATGGAAACAAGTTGGAAAACACTCTGCAGGATATTATCCAGGAGAACTTCCCCAATCTAGCAAGGCAGGCCAACATTCAGATTCAGGAAATACAGAGAACGCCACAAAGATACTCCTCAAGAAGAGCAACTCCAAGACACATAATTGTCAGATTCACCAAAGTTGAAATCAAGGAAAAAATGTTAAGGGCAGCCAGAGAGAAAGGTCGGGTTACCATCAAAGGGAAGCCCATCAGACTAACAGCGGATCTCTCGGCAGAAACCCTACAAGCCAGAAGAGAGTGGGGGCCAATATTCAACATTCTTAAAGAAAAGAATTTTCAACCCAGAATTTCATATCCTGCCAAACTAAGCTTCATAAGTGAAGGAGAAATAAAATACTTTACAGACAAGCAAATGCTGAGAGATTTTGTCACCACCAGGCCTGCCCTAAAAGAGCTCCTGAAGGAAGTGCTAAACATGGAAAGGCACAACCGGTACCAGCCACTGCAAAATCATACCGAAATGTAAAGACCATCGAGACTAGGAAGAGACTGCATCAACTAACGAGCAAAATAACCAGCTAACATCATAATGACAGGATCAGATTCACACATAACAATATTAACTTTAAATGTAAATGGACTAAATGCTCCAATTAAAAGACACAGACTGGCAAATTGGATAAAGACTCAAGACCCATCAGTGTGCTGTATTCAGGAAACCCATCTCACGTGCAGAGACACACATAGGCTCAAAATAAAAGGATGGAGGAAGATCTACCAAGCAAATGGAAAACAAAAAAAGGCAGGGGTTGCAATCCTAGTCTCTGATAAAACAGACTTTAAACCAACAAAGATCAAAAGAGACAAAGAAGGCCATTACATAATGGTAAAGGGATTAATTCAACAAGAAGAGCTAACTATCCTAAATATATATGCACCCAATACAGGAGCACCCAGATTCATAAAGCAAGTCCTGAGTAACCTACAAAGAGACTTAGACTCCCACACATTAATAATGGGAGACTTTAACACCCTACTGTCAACATTAGACAGATCAACGAAACAGAAAATCAACAAGGATACCCAGGAATTGAACTCAGCTCTGCACCAAGCAGACCTAATAGACATCTACAGAACTCTCCACCCCAAATCAACAGAATATACATTTTTTTCAGCACCACACCACACCTATTCCAAAATTGACCATATACTTGGAAGTAAAGATCTCCTCAATAAATGTAAAAGAACAGAAATTATAACAAACTATCTCTCAGATCACAGTGCAATCAAGCTAGAACTCAGGATTAAGAATCTCACTCAAAACCGCTCAACTACGTGGAAACTGAACAACCTGCTCCTGAATGACTACTGGGTACATAACGAAATGAAGGCAGAAATAAAGATGTTCTTTGAAACCAACGAGAACCAAGACACAACATACCAGAATCTCTGGGATGCATTCAAAGCAGTGTGTAGAGGGAAATTTATTGCACTAAATGCCCACAAGAGAAAGCAGGAAAGATCCAAAATTGACACCCTAACATCACAATTAAAAGAACTAGAAAAGCAAGAGCAAACACATTCAAAAGCTAGCAGAAGGCAAGAAATAACTAAAATCAGAGCAGAACTGAAGGAAATAGAGACACAAAAAACCCTTCAAAAAATAAATGAATCCAGGAGCTGGTTTTTTGAAAGGACCAACAAAATTGATAGACCGCTAGCAAGATTAATAAAGAAAAAAAGAGAGAAGAATCAAATAGATGCAATAAAAAATGATAAAGGGGATATCATCACCGATCCCACAGAAATACAAACTACCATCAGAGAATATTACAAACACCTCTACGCAAATAAACTAGAAAATCTAGAAGAAATGGATAAATTCCTCAACACATACACCCTCCCAAGACTAAACCAGGAAGAAGTTGAATCTCTGAATAGACCAATAACAGGAGCTGAAATTGTGGCAATAATCAATAGCTTACCAACCAAAAAAAGTCCAGGACCAGATGGGTTCACAGCCGAATTCTACCAGAGGTACAAGGAGGAGCTGGTACCATTCCTTCTGAAACTATTCCAATCAATAGAAAAAGAGGGAATCCTCCCTAACTCATTTTATGAGGCCAGCATCATCCTGATACCAAAGCCTGGCAGAGACACAACAAAAAAAGAGAATTTTAGACCAATATCCTTGATGAACATTGATGCAAAAATCCTCAATAAAATACTGGCAAACCGAATCCAGCAGCACATCCAAAAGCTTATCCACCATGATCAAGTGGGCTTCATCCCTGGGATGCAAGGCTGGTTCAATATACGCAAATCAATAAATGTAATCCAGCATATAAACAGAACCAAAGTCAAAAACCACATGATTATCTCAATAGATGCAGAAAAGGCCTTTGACAAAATTCAACAACCCTTCATGCTAAAAACTCTCAATAAATTAGGTATTGATGGGTCATATCTCAAAATAATAAGAGCTATTTATGACAAACCCACAGCCAATATCATACTGAATGGGCAAAAACTGGAAGCATTCCCTTTGAAAACTGGCACAAGACAGGGATGCCCTCTCTCACCACTCCTATTCAACATAGTGTTGGAAGTTCTGGCCAGGGCAATTAGGCAAGAGAAGGAAATCAAGAGTATTCAATTAGGAAAAGAGGAAGTCAAATTGTCCCTGTTTGCAGATGACATGATAGTATATCTAGAAAACCCCATTGTCTCAGCCGAAAATCTCCTTAAGCTGATAAGCAACTTCAGCAAAGTCTCAGGATACAAAATCAATGTACAAAAATCACAAGCATTCTTATACATCAATAACAGACAAACAGAGAGCCAAATCATGAGTGAACTCCCATTCACAATTGCTTCAAAGAGAATAAAATACCTAGGAATCCAACTTACAAGGGATGTGAAGGACCTCTTCAAGGAGAACTACAAACCACTGCTCAAGGAAATAAAAGAGGATACAAACAAATGGAAGAACATTCCATGCTCATGGGTAGGAAGAATCAATATCGTGAAAATGGCCATCCTTCCCAAGGTAATTTACAGATTCAATGCCATCCCCATCAAGTTACCAATGACTTTCTTCACAGAATTGGAAAAAACTACTTTAAAGTTCATATGGAACCAAAAAAGAGCCCGCATCGCCAAGTCAATCCTAAGCCAAAAGAACAAAGCTGGAGGCATCACGCCACCTGACTTCAAACTATACTACAAGGCTATAGTAACCAAAACAGCATGATACTGGTACCAAAACAGAGATATAGATCAATGGAATAGAACAGAGCCGTCAGAAATAATGCCACATATCTACAACTATCTGATCTTTGACAAACCTGACAAAAACAAGAAATGGGGAAAGGATTCCCTATTTAATAAATGGTGCTGGGAAAACTGGCTAGCCATATGTAGAAAGCTGAAACTGGATCCCTTCCTTACACCTTATACAAAAATCAATTCAAGATGGATTAAAGACTTAAATGTTAGACCTAAAACCATAAAAACCCTAGAAGAAAACCTAGGCGATACCATTCAGGACATAGGCATGGGCAAGGACTTCATGTCTAAAACACCAAAAGCAATGGCAACAAAAGCCAAAATTGACAAATGGGATCTAATTAAACTAAAGAGCTTCTGCACAGCAAAGGAAACTACCATCAGAGTGAACAGGCAACCTACAAAATGGGAGAAAATTTTCGCAACCTACTCATCTGACAAAGGGCTAATATCCAGAATCTACAATGAACCCCAACAAATTTACAAGAAAAAAACAAACAACCCCATCAAAAAGTGGGCGAAGGACATGAACAGACACTTCTCAAAAGAAGACATTTATGCAGCCAAAAAACACATGAAAAAATGCTCACCATCACTGGCCATCAGAGAAATGCAAATCAAAACCACGATGAGATACCATCTCACACCAGTTAGAATGGCAATCATTAAAAAGTCAGGAAACAACAGGTGCTGGAGAGGATGTGGAGAAATAGGAACACTTTTACACTGTTGGTGGGACTGTAAACTAGTTCAACCCTTGTGGAAGTCAGTGTGGCGATTCCTCAGGGATCTAGAACTAGAAATTCCATTTGACCCAGCCATCCCATTACTGGGTATATACCCAAAGGACTATAAATCATGCTGCTATAAAGACACATGCACACGTATGTTTATTGCAGCATTATTCACAATAGCAAAGACTTGGGACCAACCCAAATGTCCAACAATGATAGACTGGATTAAGAAAATGTGGCACATATACACCATGGAATACTATGCAGCCATAAAAAATGATGAGTTCACGTCCTTTGTAGGGACATGGATGAAATTGGAAATCATCATTCTCAGTAAACTATCGCAAGAACAAAAAACCAAACACCGCATATTCTCACTCATAGGTGGGAATTGAACAATGAGAACACATGGACACAGGAAGGGGAACATCACACTTCGGGGACTGTTGTGGGGTGGGGGGAGGGGGGAGGGATAGCATTGGGAGATATACCTAATGCTAGATGACGAGTTGGTGGGTGCAGTGCACCAGCATGGCACATGTATACATATGTAACTTACCTGCACGTTGCGCACATGTACCATAGAGCCTAAAGTATAATAATAATAATAATAAATAAAATAAAATAAAATAAAATAAAATAAAAAATAAAATAAAGTTCTTTCTAGAATTGAGCCTTCCCCACCCAGTACCCCTTAACAACAAGCAGCAGCAACACTTCTCTCCCCTCTCTACAATGTCAGCTCCACCAGAGGACAGGGACTTGTGTCTGTCTTGTTCACTCCAGCATCCTAAGACCCAGAACAGTGCCTGGGACATAATTGCCACTCAAGAAATATCTGTCAAGTGAGTGGAAGAATCAGCCACAGCTCCTATTTATTAAGGGTGTACTGTGAGTCCAACACTGGCCTAAACGCTCTGCAGGCATGACCAGAGAACAAGCTATTCAGGTGGCTGTGCATCATGGTGGGGAGCAGCAGGGCTGGGTGGGTCGAGCTGGGAGCCCAGAGACAGACTGTGAGCGGCACAGGATCACTCACTCTCTTTAAAATCTGGAAAACCCTGTAACTGAAGTCCTTCCTAAGTCATTGTCAAATCTTGCTTGTCTCCCTTCAATTTCATTTTTTCTGTTTGATTCTCAGAAAAGGGGGAAAGTACCATTTTATATCAGCTATTTACATACCCCAAAATCTTATTACATTCTTCCCAAGAACGCTGTGACAAAGCCAAAAGGCAAATAACAAACTGGAAAAAAAACATTTTTACCATATATGAGAGATAAAGGGTTAACAGTCTTAATACAAAGAGCACTTCAAACCATTGGGAAAAGATAAACTAGGAATTCACAAATTCAAAGAGCCAATAAACCAGAAGGAAAATTAGAAAAATTGTCAACTTCACTAATAATTCATGACATGCAAACTCAAATAATAGTAAGATGCAACTTAACACCTAGCAAATTAGCAAAGATTCGCTCAATCCAGTGTTGGTTTGTGTGTCGGGAAAAGCGCATCATGAAGGTATATTGTAGGTATGAGTGAGAAGTGGCACATCCTTCTCCAGGTGGGGGCGATTGGACTGTCAAACCCGAGACTCTTTAACACAGGCATAGTCTGCAACCCAGTGATCCTACTCCTAAGTATTAATCTGAAGAAGTGCCTCAAGGATGTGTATCTAAATATTAATCAAGTGTTCTTAAGAAGTGCCTGGTTGCCCAGTGATAAAGCTTTAGTCAAATGATTCCAGGTGCCTCCACACAATGGAATACCTTGAGCCACGAAGAATGACGCATACACACCATCATGTCTTTAGACCATCTTTAGAAAGACTCAAAAAACTGCTAATAGTGGGGGTCCCTTCAGAGGCAAATGAGGGGTGGAGAGACAGGGATGGGAGGGGAATTCATTTTCCATTCTGTTCTCTTTTGTACCGTTAGACTTATTTATCACATGCATGTATTAACCAGTGAAAATAAAATTAATTACAAATGATATAGAAATCTATTTTTGTCAAAAGATAATTAAACTAAAGTTTGGATGGCTGTCTATAAAGTGTGAGCCAGAGTTATTGGTGGAGGGGACTCCCACCTGTCTCTACACTTTGGCCCCTCTTCCCATCCTCTCCTCTCCTCCACCTCATAAGTGAGGAGGAGTTTGAGAGTGGTCCAAGCCTAGGATATTTGGGGGCCACCTTCACTAGGGCGCAAGGTCACTGCACTGAACAGCCACTAGTGGAGCACTTCCTCCACTCCGTCCCAGGCTACAGAAGGCAGGTTGGTCCTGCCCCAAAGAGGCTGCTGCTTTGATTTTGTGGGAAAGGGGTAGAAAGCCCCTCAAAGGCTTCAGGCCTGGGCCATGTTCTCCATCCCATCCCTTACCAGGGTTCCACATTCATTCATAAATCTACTCATAGAGTAGCAATTGGAATCTCATCTGGCCACTGTTTCTTGTATACAAGTTCCTCGATCAGAATTCTGCACAGGGTTGGGGAAGGGGAGCTGTGATCTGGGAATTTCTGGGTGCTTGGCTCTATCTAGTATCATAACAACCCAGAAACTTCACCCAGAACTCAGAACAATTCTCTCTGGGTAATGGGATATTATAGGATATTTTAATTTTCATGTTTGTGCCAGTCTGCTTTTCCTAATCTTTTCATTATTTAGTAATTCTTAAATTTTTTTTCCAAAGAAGAAGAGGGGGAAAATCCCCTCTGGGACAACCTTGCTGAAGACAGGGCCCTGGTCAATGTTTTTCGCAAGATAGACACCTGCCCCACAACTTCCTTTTAATCAGGTCATCGAATTCTCCCAAGAAGTCTTTTGTGGACATCAAATTGCCTCTGTGCTTGGAAGGGATTAGGAAATGCCAGTTTTTATCCCAGGGGATTGGTTTTTGGAAGAACCATGTCTTCTGAAGACCAGAGGGGCTGTGAGAGAGAGTATTCGAGTCAACAAGTATTAATGCCTGACATTTGTACAACATCCTGCGATTTACAGAGAGCATCCACATCCATTATCCCCTTTGATCCTCCCACAAACCCTAGGAGAAGGAGGCCTTCCTCCTGGGAATGGGAAATAAATTATTAGTAGTCCCATTTGACTCACAAGGAAACTGAGGCACAGAGAGGTTAATTGCCCTAGGTGGTAGAGCCAAGCTATAGACACAAGCACTCTTCCTCTGCATCCCACACCCTTGCACTGTGTTCTCCCCACGCTGTGTGAGGTGAGGAAAGTGCCTAACCCTCCTGAACCTCAGTTTGTCCATCTGACAAGTGGGAAAAATAACAGTACCTTCTGCCCTAGGGTTGTTGTTAGAGTTAATTGAATTAATATGTGTGATGTCTTTTTAAAAAGAAAACAGATTTAGGGGATACAAGAGCACTTTTGTTATATGAATATATTGCATAGTGATGAAAGCCGGGCATATGTGTCATGTCTTAAGACTGCGTCTAGCAGATAGTAAGTATTCAATAAATGAACGATTATTAAAGGTGGAATCTCCCAGGTGTATGCCACACCAAGTCCTAGTCTTGCTCACCCTGCTGGTCTACCGCCTGCCTATTTGCTGAGTGCCTCCTCTGCACAGGGCTCTGGGAGGAGAGAAAACTAGACAAGGTAGAGGGACTGCCTATAAGAAGTTCACCCTCTAGCAGGACAGAGAGGCATTTACACACCCCAGCCCAGTAACTAGGCACAACAAAGGCATTGAGACTGTGGGGCAGAAGGCTTTCTTCTTCTTTGGAAGAAGGATTCTGGGAAGGCTTCCTGGAGGAGGTGCTGAGGCACCTGGCTGATGTGATCCTCCAGGATGAGGACTGAGTTCCAGTAATGGAAGGATAGAGGGTGGCCTGACAGGTGTGGTCCATTCCTGGCCACAGTAAGGATTTTTTCCCCTTCTCCACCCAGCACAAAGTGGGAGGCAAATAATGGCTTGAGAGATGTCGCTTCCTGGAGCAACTTCCCCTGTTGCAAATCAGATAGCCAGGCCAGGTGTAGTAATGTAGGGTCTATGGGGTTGGAGAGAGAGGAAAGGAAACATACCAGCAGCCTCTCCCTGCCCTCTCCCGCCACAACCTTGCCGTGCCCAGCAAGCTTTCCAAAGTCAGGCTACCCTGTACGGGTGCCAGAGTCTGTGGACGGAGCCTCTCAACAAAGAGAGAGAATGGTGAGCGGGTGGAGACTGCCTTCCCCTCCCTATGCCACCACACCCCGTTGTTCCCATCCTTACCATGGGCACTCTAGGCCTTCACCCTTCAGAACTGGCTCTCAGGAAAGGCTCCAAAGAGCTGGATACCACTGAGGGAAAAGTGTCTGCAACCCCTGTGACTCCAGAGGAGTCTGTAGATCCAGGGGAACACGCACACCTACCCTTAGTCAGCCTGAGGACACTGCTTCCTTGTGGAGCCCAGAAGAGCACTCAGTCCTGCTTGCAGCTGTGGGGTCCTGAGCAAGTCAGCGAACCTCTCCAGGGCCTGTGCTCCTCACCTATGGAGGCTGGGAAGGAGCCTGCTTACTCCTGTTGCCCTAGCATAACAAGTACTGCCTGACAGCCTCAAAACTGTTCCGGTTTGGATGATAAAGTGCACAGTCTCGCTAGATTACCTGTGAAGTGGGACTAGTCACACTCTGTGTTGGGGAATCCAATGAGATAATCATGGAAATACTTTGCGCTGGCCAACTGTGATACATTCTGTTTTGGAAGGGGTTAAAATAGTATTGGATGTTTTTAAAAAGTCAGTCTTAATTTAATATCTGAAAGAGGCACTTTTGAAATAATGATAACTAGTGTGCTCTCTAATTCTGCTGGTACTTTTTCTGAACAAGCATATTCCATGCAGCCGGGCACTGTGGCTCACACCGGTATCCCAGCACTTTGGGAGGCCGAGGCGGGTGGATCACTTGAGCCGCCTGAGTTCAAGACCAGCTTGACAAACATGGCAAAACCTTGTCTCTACTAAAAAAATACAAAAATTAGCCGTGCGTGGTGGCGCATGCCTATGATCGCAGCTACTTGGGATTTGCTTGAACCTGGGAGGCAGAAGCTGCAGTAAGCTGAGATCGTGCCACTGCACTCCAGCCTGGGCAACAGAGTGAGACTCTGTCTTGAAAAACAAAAAAAAAAAGAAAAAGAAAGAAAGAAAAAGAAAAGAATATTCCATGTGTTTAGTTCAACCCTACTTGCAACTCCTTCATACTGTAGGCAAAGTTAGCGGAAGAGCCTTGGGAGACGCACAGGGGCACGCTATACATCTTGGTCTAAGAGAATATGTTGGAATCTCTATTGTATGTTTTACTATGGCCTTGCAGACAAATTCCAAAACCTGCCCAGTCCCCTCCCCAGGACTTGCTGCTGGAGCCAGGTTACACCTGTGCAAGAGAGCTGGTTGTTGAAACTTCAGAAATTTCGAGAACCAGTTGATGGCTGGTAGCTGGAAACTGGCCGTGGTGGGAGCATTTACACCACAGAAATCGGCACACATGACAAAGCAGGGCTTCCCTCCACCTCCTGGAGATCAGGCTGCTAAATATTTAGCCACACGCCACTACCGAAGGCCCACAATATTTAGCAATCTGTGACAAGAGACCGAGAAGGAGGTCCCATCTTAATCCCAGGGCTAACATGTGTGCTGCCTCATTTCATTTCCTCTCCCCACTATTTCTTTCCAGCCCTGGACCAGTGAGGCCCAGGAGCTCCCACTTTGCTGTAGGATCGTGAGGGAGGAGACTGCAGTTTGATGTAAAACATGTTTAGCTGCAGGAACTCTCCAGGGTGTAGAGGCCTGAATTAATGGCATCTGGGGTGCCCAGTGTCTGGCAGGGTGCCCTTCCCCCAGCTCTCCTGTCTGCCCAAGTGTCCACACTGTCTGAGATGTACAATGTGTGCCTGCAGGCTCATCTCCTCAAACAAATGAGCCCGGGTGTGGGTGCTTGGGCATTTCCTTTCCAACAGACCTCCTGCCAGGGATGCAAACCCCGAGAAAGGAAACAGCATCCAGCCACAACCCGACCACCGCCCGCCCTGGACCCAGGCACTAGAGAGGAGGCAGCGCTAGATGCTCAGAGCAGGGATCCTGGCTCTGGTCCCATCTCGGCCAGTGCCATGCCCACCGCCCTCCCTCCCCAATCCTCTGTCTGCCTTTCTGTAAAACAAGACAAAGGAGAAGGAGGCACTTTTACTTTCTCAACAGTCACCCCGGGAATTCCTCTTGGGGACCACGCTGTATTTATTTGGAGAAATAATATGTTGGTCTGCCTCTTGGGTTGAGGAATGAGACTCTGAGGAACATGTTAATATCACAAAATATGGTCCCTGAGCTGCCTTCTCACAGAGCCTGGGTCCTATTCACAGTGCCCTTTGGTGCGCTGTGCCTGTTGCTGGGTCTGAGTTTGTTATTTGGGAGCAGGAGCCTCGTCAAATCTAAAATGCTCTACATAATTAGTGGGCAGGAAATGGCAGATCCTGGGGGGATGTGGAGGGCCAGGGGCAGGCTTGTGAAGAGGAAGCTTGAGAGTCTGACACTTGGTGGAGACAGAGGAGATAAAAACAGACCATCGTCCGGCCGCAGTGGCTCACGCCTGTAATCCCAGCACTTTGGGAGGCCGAGGTGGGCAGATCATGAGGTCAGGAGATCGAGACCATCCTGGCTAACATGGTGAAACCCCATCTCTACTAAAAATACAAAAAAATTAGCTGGACGTGGTGGCGGGCGCCTCTAGTCCCAGCTATTTGGGAGGCTGAGGCAGGAGAATGGCATGAACCCAGGAGGCAGAGCTTGCAGTGAGCCGAGATCACGCCACTGCACTCTAGCCTGGGTGACAGAGCGAGACTCTGTCTCGGAAAACAAACAAACAAACAAACAAAAAAACCAGACCATCGAACCCAGTGGTGCCAAGACAGAGGAGGAACTTCAGCTAGGGAAGACAAAGCTCATGGGGGTTTTCTTTTAAATGTCCTATTGAAGGATAACACACAAAGACAAAGCACACAATCACACTGCCACCGTTCAATGGATCGTGGCAAAGTGAAGACGTGCAGAGCAAACTTCCAGGTCAGACACAGGACACTGCGGGATTTGCATGCCTCTCCCAGGAAACTATCTCCCCACAAAGCAACCGCCGCAGGGATTGTCTTTGCCTGCCTCTAACGTCGCAGAAACAGAATCATACAGGTGTGTTACTTCGTGTCTGGCTTCTTTCTCTCAGCGTTTTCTCTGTGAGATTCAGCCATGTTGCTGCGCTGTAGCTATAGCTTTTTTATCCTCATCCCATAGAGTATTCCACTGGCTGAGTAGCTCACGGTTTACTTACCTATTCTACCTGGAAGAGAATGTGGGTCATTCCCATTTTTGACAATTATGCATAGTGCTGCTGCTCTGAACGTTCTTTTGTTGAACACATGTACACGCTGCTGCTGGTGCGTGCTCAGGAGTGGAAGGCCTGGCTCATGGTCTGTGTATGTGCAGCTTGCAGGACAGTTTTTCTAAAGTTGCTGTGCAAGTTCACACCCCACCAGCTGTGAGGGAAAGACCCAGCTGCGGTATGCACCAACCCACACTGGGCCTTGTCTGTCTCTCTCATGATCATCTTCCTGGTGGGTCTAAGGAGGTGACTGCTGTCACCTCCATTACATTTCCAGGGAAGTCCATGGAGCTCACAGACACCCTTGGACAAGGGATTCTTTCGGGTAAGTCAAAGGGGTGCCAAGCTCAACCTTCAACTAGGCCATGGAGGGAAGGCAGAGGCTGTTCTCATGGAAGTGGGAGCAGAGGCTGAGAAGGGGTCTGACCTCTGGATTCCAGAGGGGAGTGGCTCCATGAACCCCACCCTCCATCTCCTAAGTTCCAAGGACTCCTGAAATTCCTGCCTCACACACACAGCTGGCTCTCAGGAAACTGCCCCTTGTCTCTGATTGCCCCACCCAATCTGTGGGGTGCACTCATCTCTCCATCTCCTGCCCCTCCTTGATACCCTCAATCACTGCAACCCCAGACCCAGGCCCAGGGTAGGAGGCAGTAACGGCCAAGCCCAGTGCCTGCCAGTCATCATGATGATGTGCAGCTGAAACTCCAGCGGGACCTCAGGCTGCATAAATAGAGGCACGGTGCCCAGAACAAGGAGGGGACAGACCCACTCTCCACCTCTCAGGCCCAGGACCAGACTCCCCTCTGCCTGAGAGGCACACAGACTACCCAAAAGGCACCCAAGGTGGAGCGGCCAGGAGAAGGCCTACTGACGTCACTCGAGTAGGCAGTACTTCCTGAGCTCATTCTGGGTGCCGGGCCCAGCTCCAGGTGCTAGGGACACCTCTGAACAACAGGAACCAGTACCATGCCTTCGTGGGAGATAGGGCCTGGTGATGCAGAGCTTTAAAACCCCGGGAAAAGGTTACTTCTGGAATTCCTGAGAACTGTGAAGTAATTGAAGAAGAATGGTGGAAAAGAGTGTGGCTAGCGTGCGAGGGGTGGCACAGCAGCTGGAAGTAGGAAGGTCCGGGGAAATGTCATCTCTCGGGAGGTGATATTGGGAGGGAAATACAGAGAGGAGGAGCCAGAGAGAAGAGGCTGCGGAAAGCATTCCAGACAGAAGGAACTACAACTGCAGAGGCCTGGAGGCAGGAAAAAGCTTGGAATTTTCTGGAATCTGACAGAAGGCTAAAGGGCAGGGGTGTGGGGACAGTGGTGAGGAGTGAGGAGAGAAGGTATTTAGAGGCCTGATTGGGCAGAGCCTCAAAGGCTGCCTTAAGAGGTTAAATTTCATTCTAAGGTCAACAGAAAGCCTCTGAAGGAAACATTTAGAAAAGGTGTGGCAGACACCCGGCACCCTGGCCTTGCTATCTCAGCTGCATCCTGGTAGGCCTCATGCTGACGGGGTCCATCCTCGGGACACCTGCACATCCTCAGGGCGTGTTCAGCCTCAGGGCTTTCTCTGACACCTGGGGAGCCCCTGCACATGCACGGGAGCTTAGTCCCCAAATGCAGAGGAATAAGCTCCTGCACAGCCACCCTCAAACACAGGACCAAGCCCATGGATAAACGCTCCAGTGCCCATGCTGCTTCAGGGGCAACCCTGGAGGCCTTCTGCATGTTTCTTGAGAGACCTGGCAGAAGCAAGCCCCCCAGCTCATGGCGGCATCTTCAATAACACACTCTTCCATCAGCTCCTCCTCCTTCCCCTTCTCACACTCCAGATACTTCCATGATACCTCCCAGGATCACTGCCCAGCTCAGCCACCTGCATCCAAACCCCTGCCACGGTCTCTTCTTGACGGGAGGCCATGGCGCCATCCCACTGATGCTCTTGTTGATGCAGGGTGAGCAGTGCGTAGGAGGGGGAAGGTGGGAAGCCCAGAGGCCAGTCAGGGGCTCCCCCGGTCGTGCAGGGAGAAATGGGGTGGCCTGGATCACAGTAGTGGAGGCGGAGGTGGAATGGAGATTGCATCCAGGCTGTGTTTTAAAGACCGTACTTGGTGATGGTTTGGATGTGCTCAACCAACAAGACTTTGAGGATCCAGGACTGTTTTGCTTGAGCAAGTGGAGATTCAGGTAGCACTTACTGCCTGCACCCTCCACCCCAGCCACAGTGTGAAAGATTGTCCTGGAGAAGAGACTCGACCATAGGCAGACAGGCCATAGGCTTCAGCAGTGAGGACAGGGGACAGGCAGGTAATGAGTGTCAAGCTTATGCCAAGCACACACTCATCTGCCTGTCCCCAGCCTCATGTGGTCCCTGGGTGCCTGACTGCAAGGTGCTTAGTGACACACCAGGTCTCAAAGGCTTAGAATAAGAAGAGAATGAGAAATATCTCATTAATGCTTTTTTACATTAAATATATTTTGAAATAATATATTAGATATATTAGATTAAATGTATGTATTATTAGAAATTAATTTTACCTGTTTGTTTCTTTTCACTTCTTTAATGGGGCCCCTGGACAATATAACACTATGCATGTGCCTTACATCTGAGGCCCACATCCTATTTCTATTGGCTGGAGCTGGGCTAGAGGTGTGCGTCCACTGAACACTTAGGCCACACGACATCATGTGAGGAGACTGCTCCTGCCCATTTCCAAGCAGCAAGGCTGAAGTTCAGAGAAAGCAAAGCTCCGAAGTCCAAGCTTCTTTCTACACTGCGTGCCCTTTAAGGGGCAGTGGCTTTTTATACTAGAGTTTCTACACTGCCAGGGTAAGGGCTCAAGCACCAGACAGAGGAGGCAAGTTTGGGGTAATTGACCTTGAAGTTCACATCCAGCCCTGACACTGTGCTTGGGCGTCGGTGGAGGGAGGAAAGGACCCTTCTCCCCTCCCCCATCACTCTCCAGGGGCCTCCTGACTCCGGGACGACTAATGGTTCCTCAGCCCCACCTTCCCACCCACTGGACTCCACCCGCCCTCTTCCCACTGTATCAATCCCCTGAGTAATTTATGAGAGCCATCAAAGTTCATTAATGCCGTAGTTACGAAGCCATCCCAATGTAATTATGGTGTAATTGGATTATAACTTAGGTAATTTCTGACAAAGCACCTAATACTTATGCAAGAAAGCCAGGGATTTTTGCCGAGTGATTGATGGGGGTGTCAGGGCCAGGTGGGGAGGTTAGGGGCTGTGTATGAGGTTGGGGAGGCTCCCTGGGAGGAAATCACAGCTTTCAGGCTGAGGCTTCCTGTCTGAGCTGGAGGGGAGAAAGGCAGGTGTGTGGGGGCTCCTCACCCTCAGCCTCAGGCCTTCCCTCAAGATGGGACTGGTTTGGGCCCACCTGCAGCCTCCTTCCTCCCGACTCCTGTTAGCTCTGCCTCCACCTTCAGTCTAGTTTGCAGCAGCTTTAGTCCCACCCAACACCATTGTGACCTGTTTATTCAAACTCAACTGCCAAGTCACCTTCCCCACCCAGCCCTGCTCTGGCCTGTTCCATGAGCGAGGCCCTATTTGGTATGGCATGACTCTGCCTGCCAGCTGCTCCAGGGCCACAAGTGGTTGAACAGTCAGTTAGCGACAGGAAGAAAAGTGGTCAGCCAGACGCAGAGAAGCAAACACAAGGTGGATGTGGCTGAGCTGTAATTCTTAAACTCTTGCTGAAGGTGTTACCAGAAAGAGGCCTGATCCAGACCCCAAGAGAGGGTTCTTGGATCTCCCACAAGAAAGAATTCTGGGCGGGTCCATACAGTAAACTAAAAGCAAATTTATTAGGAAAGTAAATGAATAAAAGAATGGCTACTCCATAAGCCCTCAGGGCTACTGGTTACTCATTTTTATGGTTATTTCTTGATTATATGCTAAACAAAGGGTGGATTATTCATGAGTTTTCAGGGAAAGGAGTGGGCAATTCCTGGAACTGAGGGTTTCTCCCCTTCTTAGACCATGTAGGGTAACTTCCTGACGTTGCCATGGCATTTGGAAAATGTCATGGTGCTGGTGGGAGTGTACCAGTGAGGACGACTTGAGATCATTCTTGTCGCCATCTTGGTTTTGGTAGGATTTAGCCGGCTTCTTTACTCCAACCTGTTTTATCAGCAAGATCTTTATGACCTGTATCTTATGTCGACCCCCTTTCTCAACCTGTGACTTAGAATGCTAACTTACTGGGAATGAAGCCCAGCAGGTTTTAGCCTTATTTTACCCAGGCCCTATTCAAGATGGAGTTGCTCTGGTTTAAACGCCTCTGACAAAAAGGTGACCCAGGCCCTCCACTGCCTGGGACCAACAGCCTTCTAGACCCCCATGTGCCCAACTGCTTTATGCTAAGAGCTTTAAGCACAGCCAGAGCAGCCTTCACAACCTGACTCATGCAGGCCACTGCCAGCCTATATGATCTGACAACACTAAAACTTCTGGGAGCCTCAGTTTCCTTGTTAAAGGGAATAATACTACCAGGATGCCTGGTATGGTTTGGATCTGTGTCCCCACCCAAATCTCATGTCCAAATGTAATCCCCAATGCTGGAGGTAGGGCCTGGTGGGAGGTGATGCGATCATGGAGGCAATTTCTCATGAATGGTTTAGCACCATCCTTCTTGGTGTTGACATGAGTTCTCATAAGATCTGGTTGTTTAAAAGTGTGTAGCACCTTCTCCCTCACTCTGTCTTGCTCCTGCTCTCACCATGTGAGACACCTTACTCCCCTTTTGCCTCCCACCATGATTGGAAAGCTTCCTGAGGCCTCCCCAGAAGCAGAAGCTGCTACGCTTCCTGGACAGCCTGCAGAACCATGTGCCAATTACACCTCTTTTCTTTATAAATTACCCAATCTCAGGTACTTCCTTATAGCAATGCAAGAATGGACTAATATAATGCCTTGTAGAGTTTGTGGTTGTAAGCAACAGAAAGCACCTCTAGCTAACTTAAGCAAAACAGGATCTCCTAAAAGCCTACAGGGAAATTTGGATGATCAACAGATTTCCAAGAAAATGTAAGAAACAGAAACCAGCAAACTAGCAATGACCTTGTGCCAGACAGTGTGCATTCACTGCCACCACCCACTACCTAGGAAGTGTCCTAGGAGGATGGAGAGTGGCGGGACACAGAAGGAAGGGCAAGAGCTCCTTGGATGGGCCCCTCTACCAAGGCCATAGCTTCCACTGTGCGGCCGCTCCTACAGCTTCTCTCTACGGAGGTGTGGCCACGCCTTCACTTTGCCCCTCAGGTTGGGGTGGTGAGAGCTCCCACTGTTAGCCTCAGGGTACCGTATCACCCTTGATGGTTTTCCTTAGCCCTGCTCATACACTAATTCACTGTCCTCATTGAATGCTCCTCCAATAGCCCCTAGGAGTGTGTCACATGTTTCCTGCTGGAACCCCAACACACAAAGGCTCCTACCAATGCTGTGATATCACCTCTACCCACTTCCGTCCATCCCAGTTTCACCTCCTGGGTATCCAAAGTCCTGGGAGGGTGTCTGATACCGGCTCACCTCCTGAGTGTCCCTAGGGTGGGAAGAGGAAAGATCTGCCCCCGCTTAGTATCTGACAATGAATACCTGGAATTGCCCTTCTCCCAAGGACTTGACATAATAAGGATGGGCTGGTGTCCCAGAGGGCCACCAGGAAGGGGGTTAGATGGCGAGCATTAAAACCCGCTCCTTTGTATTCTTTGCAATGGTAAACTAGTGTGTAGAAAATGCTTAGCTGGTGCCTGGTGCACAGTCCGTGATCCCAGTAAATGATAGCTGCTGTTATTTGGCTTGTTCAGGTGGAATCCTGAACAAGGTTTACCTTGATATCCTCAGATAAACTTTGTCCCTTGTGGCAGCCTAAGCAAGTCTCTGTCCCTTGCCACCCTGAGGCCCCGGCAGGCTCACTTTACGGCCTCTTCTCACCACATGCCATTGGCCCAGCACATGTGAGGAAGACGAGAGGCCTGTCTGTGTGCAGTATCCTCCCTTTGTCTGGGTGTGGGCCACTTCTCAAGATGTTCTCCCATTTCACAAGCATTGATTGAGTGACTTCTGTGTACCAGGCTCTGTCCTGGGCACTAGGATAGGGCAGAGAGCAGGACTAACAGAGCTCCAGCCTGCAAACCAACAGACACTGGACATGTGGTCAGAGGAGGATGCCTGACTTGGGAGGATGTCTGCCCTGTGACCTGAAGGATGACTAAGAATTCAGGGCATGTCTGATGGCCCAAGTCATCCCGTTCTGAAGGTGTGTATTTCTCCAGCATTTCCTTTCTACTGTGTGCCCATCCTGTGCACACGGGTGGGGCCAAAAACTGTCCCAAACTCTGTTCCCAGCTGCTCATAATGGAGCCAGCTGAAGCCTGCTGACAGGGAGGGAGAAGCTAAGAGGATAGAACATGTCTTTGGGCTTCCTGGAGGAGTCTGAGGTTTGAAAGGTGATGAGAAGGGATTGGGGCAAAAACATTGCACTTGATGCTGCCTGAGCCACCAGCCATTCCCTGTGACTGGGGGAATTCCCTGTGGGTTCTAGGAGCAAGATCTGGGAAGGACTCTGGGGTGCTGGCCCGGCAAGCGGCTGTCAGAGGCTGGGCACAGGCTTGACCAGCACTGCCTGTGCCACAGGCTGGAGTCCAGTAGACACTGCCTGGAACATGCCATGCCAAAGTTTGGTTTGTGTTCTCTCTGAGTGCAGCACAGACCTAATCTTTGTCGCGTGTGCATCTGCCGTGAATGTATGTTAGCTCCAGCCAGGCTTGTACAACCAGAAAATTTCTAGGTTTCACTTTCAGTCCAGTCTTTAGTATGTTTTCTGATAGGTTCAAGTTATTTTCTCTCGCTAAAAATAATGTGCTTGGAAACTGTTCTATTTAGGGCAGAGCCTCCATGTGTAGTGTTTATGCCTGTTATATTTAGCTAAGGCATGTCAGGATTTGAGTCGACATGACATGTTCCCTCAAGGCAGAGCCTGAGGCAGGGATTCGCACAGGATTTTCCGAAGGAGGAGCTTCTTCAGTAAAGCCCTCACGGGAGGAAGGTGGGGGAGCAGGATAGAACGGGAAGGGAAGGTCTTAGGGAAGGCCTGGCCTTGACCTGACGCACTGGGAGCCTTTAGAGAGTAAATCATGGCACCATGAAGTTGTTCTGTTTACTGAAGGGGCCAAGTAGGAGGCGCTGACAGCAGGAGAGACTGTCACCTTCGGCTGTCTGTGGGCAGCAGCTCTGGCCCCCAGGGAAGTCACTGGAGTTGTAAGCACTGGTCATCCAGCAGCAACTGGGGAAGGGGCCCGTTTTCAGGCAAAGGGAGCCCTGGGTGAGGCCCAACAGCACCTTCTGCAGCATTTTCTCACCACACTGAGCCACTTTTATTATTTTCTTCCCATACACCTGAAAGATTGTATCAGTCTCTGCCTCTGCAGCTTTCCCCCAAAACAATTCCAGCCTCTATCTAGCCTGGAGCCGCACAGAGCAAAAGCATACAAAGCATGTGGAGAGGGAATGATGAATAGAAAATATGAGTGCACAGGACTGCTCCCTGAGTGCCCCCCAAGTACGTGACTCTGTTGGCTTGACGTCCCTCCCTCCGCTGAGGGGCTGGTGGGGATGACCAGAGGGCCAGGGGGCAGAGCTAGGCCTGGGGGTTCAGCCCAACTCAGTGACCACAGGATTCAGAGCAGGCCACCTCCCCTCAGTGGGGCTCACTTCCCTCCCTCAGAGAGTGGGTAAAAATTTCCCCAGCCCTGCCAGGAGGTGCCTGTGGGGTAATGGAGGAAGCAAAGACGCAGAGAGGAGGTGTGACTGGCCCATCCTCCATTGCAAGGAGGTGGAAGGAGAGGACAGGGCAGGCCCAGCCTCAGCCTGACCCAAGTTCTCCACAGGTGGCAGGCAGGCAGCCCCCCTGCAGCCCTGAGACTCCCTAAGGAGTCAGATAAAGTCCATAATAGGTGCTGAGGGCCTGTTGCCTTCTGGCTCGGCCTTGGCCCTGGAGCCACACCTGGTGCACTCTCCGCATCGGGCCACTCCTCTGGTCCTGCAGGGGCTGGGGAGGCAGGGATGCTGGGAACACCCTAGACAGCCCCAGCCACAGCATCACCCACAGCTGCATTCTCCCTCTGTGAGTAGGCAATGCTAAGCCCAGCCCCAGGCAGAGATGACCCAAAGGGATAGAAGGGCAGGCCTGAGGCTGGCGGTGGGGGGGCAGGCGCACCCATATTCCTGTGCGCTGCAGCGTGTGAGACGCTGCACTGGCTGCAGAGTGACAGGAAAGAATGCCACATCTCATGGGGCCCTCACAGAGTCCTAAGTTTAATTAGGGAATAAAAATACCTATTACTCTCAGTATCTGTACAGCTCTGTACAGTTTGCCAAGATCTTTCGTGCATGCACACACAATCCTTGAACGTCATTTGTGCAACATTTGGTATCTTTCAACACCATTCCAGTGGAGGCTTCATCCCCATTTCACAGATGAGGGAAAGAGGTCTGGAGCTCCAAGGTCACCCCGTTAATAAAGAGCACAGCCCAGACTCCGAATCAGACCTTCAGACATTAAATTCCCATGCTTTCTGCTGAGCCATACTGAAAGACGAATTAATGAGGCTGATGTCTTGGAGGCAATGAAACAATATCATAAATAACTTCAGGGGCCCTGGGCTTTGCTTTTTAATAATTGTTTTAGCAAAGTCAGAGGCATATAGAACATGCTGTTTTGCAGCCTGCTTTTTTTTTCTTCCTTAACAATATCTTGTGAACATTTCCCCATGTCATTAAATATTCTTTTACTGGGCCATCATTTTTAATGGCTGCATGGTATTCCATCACATGGATGCCCCATAATTTATTTAACCAATCTCTGTGTTGGACCGTTAAGCTACTTCCAGTTTTTTGCCCTCATAAACAAGGCTGTGATGAGCATCCTTGTGCATACATCTTTGCACCCATTTCAAATTGCATCCTGAGGGTCAAAAGGATGCATTCTTTTTAAAAAGTATGCATTATTTTGATATCTATTACCACATTTCCTGAGGTTGTTCATTTTCCCTTGTCCTCAAAGTGGTAAAAAAAAAATTTTAATTTTAAACTACTCAAAATGTTAAAAATTGTATCATTGTCCCCAGTCAGTCAGGTAATCAGTTGTGTGACTTTAACAGGTCACCTGGCTTCTCTGATCCTCCGTAAATTCATGTATCAAATGAGGGCCAGGCAAGCGGGTCCCTACATCTCCTTCTGCTCATAGAGCTCTGGGAGAGCCCCAGACTGCTCAGGTTACAGCACTCAGAGGACAGAGAAAGTGCTGAGGGTTTCCTGGGGGGAAGAGGGGCCTGTACTACCACTGGAAGATACATAAGGATTAGGAATGGGCATAGAGGGAAAAGTGAGTCTGGGTGGAGTCCTCGCAGCCTCTGCTCTGCCGAGCTTAGAGATGGGCCTCTTGGTTAGCCAGGGCTGCCAGATGTCTGCTCTAGTGTCTTCCTGGTCCCAGTAATTTAGCACAGGGGCAGGAGAAGCGTTAGGGACATTTGTACATCACAGACTGTTGTCTGGAACAACATAAGGACTTCTACTGGCTTCCCTTGCTGCCCTTTAAGGGAGTATAACACCATCATTGGGAGCATGTCATTGGCTCCCACAAATAAGGATCCTGTCCCCACATGGGGGGCAGAACCAGGTATCACCAGGTGTAATTTTCTGGTTCTGATAAGTGGGATTTTGGCCAGGTGATACCGCCTCATTATTCCTCAGTTTCCAAGCTGAAGAGCAGAAGCAGTGATAGCGACCACATTCATTCATGGACCCACTCATTAGTGGATCAAATGAGTACCTCCTGTGGCTGAGCACTGTGCTAAATGCCAGGCACTCCTTCCACCTGCACAGAGACAGTGAGCTGGCATGGAGCTTACCCTCTGAGGGAGGCAGGCATTAAAGAAACCATTACTAAATAAATATATACATGCAAACAGATTTCCATGGGGCTCTGAGGAAGCACGAGAGCTATCGGAACGTGAGAGGGGCAGTGGGAACTGATCTGGCCTGTAGAGAGGGGTCGGGAAAAGTGTCCAAGAAAAAATGACATTTACAACGAGAGATAAAGGATAAAGAGTGAAGGGATGAAGTGTCGGGAAATGGAATAGCATGGGAAGTGCACAGTGGCAGGAGGAAGGATGAGGCCATTGGGAGCCTCCAATGGCAGAGTAGCTGGAGCACGTGCCACCGGGAGGGCGAGCCCCGAGGAACAGAGAGGCTGGCAGGGGCCCCTCCAGGCAAGGCCTCCACCTGAGTCTGGGAAGGTAGTCCTGGAGGGCTGCCAGCAGGGATGGGTGCCCCAGCCAGTGGTGCTCAGGGTAGGGAAGGGGCAAGAAGAAATAGACGCAGAGGAATGGAAGCCGGGGACTGAACTCTGTGGCACTCGCCTGCTGGGGTGGGCACCCAGGGTTGGGTTACTACAGGTGACAAGTGTGGAGGCTCCTCCTTCCTGAAAGCCACAGGAGCTGGGGACCCGGGAGGCTGCGGAGGAGGTCAGCCTTTGATTTTCTCATCATTCAGCTTGTGGCAGGGGCGGGAGGTGGTGGCAGTGGTGACATGTAGGCCTGTCATGCCACCGCCTGTTGCCTAGAGACCTTTCTTGTAGAATAAGACTTCACCCCTGACCTCGGCCAGATAGTGCACACACAGAAACACACACACACACTCACACGCACAAAGGGCAGCTTTGGGAAAATTGGCACTGGAGGCCAGAGGACTTTCCAGCCAGCCCAAGCAGAAAAAGATAACCTCCATCCCACCTGTCAAGTTCTGACCTGAGGGGGACACTTAGGTGCAGCGCAGGAGCCTGGACGATGTGCCGGACCCCAAGCTGCTACTTCCACCAACGTCCTCAACTCTCACCATGCTGGGATGATTAGGCACCACAATGTGGCAGAAGGGGAAACTGAGGCTGGGGAGTGCAGCTTACCCATGGTCATGTAGCTAGCAGGTGGAGAAGGTGGCTTCAACTCAAACTTGTCAGCCGCTCCACCCAGTGCTCCTTAGGTTAAGCCCAGGTGCTGGTGGGATACACAAAAAAAGCTTAGATTCACACAAGAGGGGTGAAAGCAGGCAGCCTGGTCTGGAGCTAAAAATACTGGGCTTGGAACTGACGGAGCTGCCCTCCCCTCCCCAGTGATTCACTCGCTGACCTCGGTTAATCAGACACAGCAGCTCTCTGCCTCAGTTTACCCATTTGGATGTCAAATGTCACACTCACAAAGAGGGGTGAGGACCATGGAGAAGTGTGTTTCGGAGGAAAACAAAAGTGCGGTACAAGCCACGAATGGTGTCGTTGGCCTCGTTATTAATGTCATTAATAATAATACCAGTAATAAATCGCCAGGCTGCTGAAAAGTGCGCTAAGTAGAGGGGTGACGACTCATTTCCCTCACACTTGTCTGGCACTCTGGGCTCCTTATGGTCTCCTCCCATCCATCATCCCTGCAGTCATCCTGAGGCCCACCCCGCAGGGTGGCCAGGCACAGACTGCGGGATGCGCGGTCTCCCGAGATCAGCCTGTGCTGCCCCCTGTGAACAGATGGGGACCTGAGGCCAGGGAGCAGAGGACTCACCAGGGTCCCCCAGCCAGGGGAAGAGGGACTGGGACGTGGGCCCAGCCTTCAGATTCTGATGCAGCCCCTCCAGCTCCCCCTCCACACACCCCCCTCCCACCGCACCCCAGAAGAATTGGCACCTTCAGCAAAGCAGTGGAGCGCCTGCAGCGAGGCCTCAGGCCTCAGAGCAGAGCAGCAGGTGAGGAGACAGGCAAGGCTCTTCAAAAGGCTCAGAGGAGGGGCTTCATCTCTTGGCTCTCTCTTTCCCACCTGCTTCTCCTTCCCCACGTGGAAGAGGCCCTGAGCTTGGTGGGAAGATGCAGAGAAATGACAGCCGGCCTCCCAACTCCTCATGCATTCCTCAGAGTCTTCTTATGGCTCTGCCTCAATTTCCCCACCTTGGCAATGGGTCCAGGGACCTTGCTCCCTCAGGGAAGGAACAACCATCAAAGGAATCCCAGGCTGAGCATTGAATGGGACACTGCAGGGAAGTGAAGGCTGCCCACGGTCCCTCCTCCTGGCTCAGGGAGGCTGCAGTCCTGGGTGGGAGGGGCCTTGTCCGGCTCCTCTGGTAAGTGGCCTCCTGGGGGGCCACTAGGTGCTTCAGGCTCGTGTGTCCCCCTGGTCTGGAAAAGGAGGTTTGAACAGAGAAGCTCTTGTCCCCACCTAGGGCTTCTCCCTCATATGGGCCACCTTCCTCCACTCAGTCTTATTTTCCCCTTCCCTCCCCTCTCTCCCCATTTCTGAGTTTAGACTTTGTGGGTACCCCTCTCTGAATCCAGCACCCCCACATACATACATAGACACACAAGTTTTTCTCCCACACACTGCCCCTTTTGGAGGCCTTCGGTGGTTTCCCAGGGCCCTAAGGACAAAAGCCTAAACTCCCAGACCTATGTTCAAGACCTCTGTGATCAGTGATCATGCCCCAACCACTAACTGCTGCTGCTCCGCGGAATCCAGCCCTCTGGTCAAGAGGGAACACCTGCTCTTCTCCAAGTACCTGTTTCCCCGCCTCCACTCCTTGCCCTGCAGTCCCCTTCCTAGAAGCCCCTCCCTCCACCTCTGTGGACTCAAGTCTTTCCCAAGCCCTTCAAAGGCCACATCCTCCAGACTCGCTGGTTCTCCACACAGAGAGGCCATCCCTACACCATGAGCCCCCAAGGCTCTGTTCCTCCTCTCTGGCGGCACCTCCATATTCAACCAGAGTTCTGCTGAGTGTGTCTGCCATTCCCCCTCCACACACATACATCCCCCCTAGGCCCTTGAGAGAAGAAATCTTATCCAGCCCAGGGAGTGTCATTCAGCAACTCACATACCAAAGGGATTCAACAACTCTCTGTTGCATCAAAATTGCATTAAACCATTCCAAACCCAGAAATGCCACTCCTGGATATACACCCAATGGAAACGCATGCATATGGTCTTCAAAATATATGTACTAGAATGTTCAGAGCAACACTATGCATAATAGCTAAGAACTGGAAATAAGTCCTGTCAATAGACATGAGAGTGGATAAATTGTGGAATACTATGCAGCAGTGAAAATGAGCTGCTGCTGCCCACATCACACATGAGTCACACAGACAGTGTTGGAGGAAAGAAAGAGACATAGGAGAGAACATACTACAGTTTATGATTCCAATTATAGAAAGTTCTAAATCAGACTAAACTAACATAAGGTGATAGAAGTCAGAATAGCGGCTTATTTTATGGGGAGGGAAACATCAGGGATATGCAGGAGGGAAACCTGGGGTGCTGGAAATGTGCAATTTCTTCAGTAGGGTGGTGGTTTTAAAACACAGGATTGAATGCCCCTGTGTGATATCACACAAATCACCTGACCTCTGAAGTTTTCATTTTTCCCAATGTAAAAGGGCCAGAATGCCCACTCCCAACTTCTTCCAGCTATCCAAAGACTATGTGAGAATGCACTTGAGGGCTGGGAAGATATAGTGTCCCAAAGCCTGAAAAGTTTGCAGGAAAACCGCCACCTTTCTCCACAGCTGCAATGGCTCCCAACATACAAACCAGGTTACCTTGACATTGTTCTGGGTAGGCAGCTAGCGCAGCTTTGTCTGGCCTCACATGGGCAGATATTTGCCTGGAAAATGACCTAGTGGCCTGGGGTACTAGGTGCAGCTGCTCCTGCTCTCTGACTTCAGTGGTATACTGAAAATTGTTTAACAAGTGGCATGGTGGTGGGGGTGGGGAGTGAAAATGCCCTGGTTTGTAGTGTTTGCCAGTTCCCATGGTGTAAATATTCTCACCGTGGATAATTTCAAGCTACCGACGTGACATTACTGAGCATGTTGTGGGGAAGAGATGTGCATACCTGGTCCTTGTGAACTGGTGTAAGGCAGCTCCAATATACCACTGGGTTAATCCTCCTAAAGCACAGCTTCCTGGGTCCAGTGTTGGAGGCAGGAGCCAGGGGTCTGAGGATGTGAGCCATGCAGAAGACTTGGTCTATGAGAGGGTCCTCCTTGGCATTCCCCTTTCAGAAAGGCCACTTCTCTCTGCCAAATCGTATTCTAATCTGGGTCCAGCCTTTTTCCCTCTTACTGCAGCCTCACTCCAATCCCTCTCCAACCCCTGTAAGTAATCTCTCACCAAAGTCCTTTGGCTCCTCTGAAGCTCTCACATCCCTCCTCTCCTCATCTGCCTTCACAGTCCCAGTCCCTCCCGCGCCGTCTTCCATCTGACCTGCCCATGCAGCCTCTGCTCTGCCCCTGTCTCCTGCTCCCCAGCAGCCTCTCTTTTACAGTAAAGTCATAGTGATCTTTATAAAACAGACTTCATTGTAGCATGCCCTCCCTTGAAAACACATCGTGGCTTCCCACTTTCTACGCAAGGGCCAAAAGCTTGTCAGCCTGGCATTTTTGATGGTCCTAGCTCAGGCATTCCCTACCCCTGGAGTGTCCGCACACTCTCCTACAACCCTGTGCAAACAGTCCCTGTATTAAAGGACTCCTCGAAGCCTGTTTTCTGCTGGGATCCTGACAGATGTGAGGAGGAAGACCTATTTACCCACTGGATCTATCCCACATGGAACAGGCTGCTTCAAGAGGAGTGAGCTCCCTGTTTCTAGAGCTGATCAAGCAGAGCCTTGTCTGACATGTTGTTGGAGAGATTTCAGCATTAACTGGGGCCTCAGTTAGAAGACCTTTATGGTCCCCAGCCACCTGAGAGCCCCCGCTCTTGTGCCTGCCTCGCCAAAAAGCATCTGGCCTCAGTGCCTCTGTGGCTGTGCTTTGGTGACTCATCATAGTCAGCAGTCATCACCCTGGGCCAGGTCCTGTCACAGCCTCTTACCATCAGCTTCGGGCTTACACCCCAGGCACCGAGAAACACAGGGTAGAAGGGATTCTTCCCTTCCCCACTTTGCCTCCTCCTTTACTTCCAATCCAGCAGCAGATAAGGTGGTAGAGGGGATACTGGGGGAGAAAAAAAGTGGAGAGGAGAACAGCCCCCAAGTAAGGACAGGAGACCCAGGATGGAGAATGTTATTTTAAAGATGGGGAAACTGAGTCCCAGAGTGACAGCACATGCCCCACAATTCTACAGGAACATTGGTGCTGCCCTTTCCTGGCACCAGCCAAAGACCCCATCGTCTCCCCGCTGCTTCGTTGGTGTCATTGTGGCACTGTGTTTGGGGGATAACAATATGTCACTCCTGCTTATGCATCAGAGGTGAAAGTAAACACAAGGAATCTAAACTGTAGTTTCTCCCCTCTACCCTTTCTCCCCAAGTGACAAGGCTTTTGAGCAATGGAGAGAGGCAGTCCCCCCAGTCCTGAAACACAGGTTTGAGCTCAGCCCCACCATTCCAGCTGTGTGCTCCTGAGAAAGTCACTCAAATTCTGCCCCCTGAGCTTTCTCAGCTGTAAGAAGATGCTTACAATGTCGAAGATGATATATTTTAATATATTTGAATGCACCTTGCACAGTGCGTGGCTCTTGGTAGATGCTCACCCATGGCCATTTCCTTTCATGTTAGTCAACTTTATTGAAGTATAATCTACGTCTAAGCAAGGGCATCCATTTTAAGTGGGCAGCTCATGAGTCTAACAGAGGTCAAAATCACAGCCAAGAGGTAAAATGTTTCCCTCAGCCCCCAAATTTCCTCCTGCCTCTTTGAAATCCTCCTGACTTTGGCCACAGGTGACCACTCATCTGCTTTAGATTTATTGTTGCCTATTCTAGAATTTCATATAAATGGAATCTAACATGTGTACCCTTTGGGGTTTGGCTTCTTTCATTCAGCATAATGATTTTTTAGATTTATCTGTGTTGTCATATATATCAATCCACTCCTTTTCATTGCTGAGTAGTATTCCATTATATGAATATATAGAATGAACCTTACCCATTTTATTGTTTCTAGTTTCAGTGACTAGAAATAAAGCTGATGTAAAAATTCATATGCAGGTCTTTTCATGAACATGTTTTCATTTTTCTTCGATAAATATTTAGGAGTAGGATTGTTGGATTATATGACAAGTTATTTAACATTATTTTAAAAAGCTGTATCTGCTTTCTAAAGTATTTGTACACTTTTGCATCCCTACTAGCAATATGAGAATTCCAGTTACTCTGCATCCTCTCCAACTTTTGTTGTTTTAAAATTAGCTGTTTTAATAAGTGTATAGTGGGATTTCACTGCAGTTTAATTTTCATTTCCCTAGTAACGAATGATGTTAAACATCTTTTACTTATGTATTTGCCATCTGTGTCCCTTCTTTAGTGAACGTCCAAATATTTTGCCCATTTTAAAAACTGTTGTTTTCTTTCTAATTATTGAGTTGTGAAGTTTCTTTATATATTTTATATGCAAGTTCTTTATCATTTACAGATGTTTTCTCCAAATCTACAGCTATCTTTTCACTTTCTTACTAGTCTTTCCAAGATGAGAAGTTTAATATTTCATGAATTCCAATTTAATCTAAATGTTCTCTTATTGTTTGTGCTTTCTGTGTCTAATCTAATAAATCTTTGCCTAACCCAAGGTCATAAAGATTTTCTCCTATATTATCTTCTAGTAATTTTTTAGTTTTACATATTGCATTTAGGTCTATGATCCATTTGGAATTAATTTTTGTGTATGGTGTGAGGTAGGACTCAGCGTTTCATTTTTGCTTATGGATGACCAATTGTTCCAGCATAATTTATTGAAAAGATGATCTTTTCTCCATTGAATCACCTGGCACTTTTGTCAAAAATTAATTGGCCACATATGTTTGGGTCTAATACTGGTCTCTATTTTTTTCATCTACCTATTTGTCATGATTGTGGTGATTATTTGGCAAGTTTGAAAATGGTAGTATGAGTTGTCCAACTTTGTTCTTTTTAAAAATAGTTTTGGCTATTTCAAGTTCTTTTATTTCCATATACATTTTGGAATCACCCTGTCAATATTTATAAGAAAGTATGCTGGAATTTTTATTAGGATTACATGAAACCTATAAATAATATGGGAAAAATTAACTGCTTAACCATATTCAGTCTTCTGATCTATAAACAATATTTTATATCTCTCCATTTATTTAGATCTTCTTTGATTTCTCTCATCAATTTTGTAGTTTTTAGCACACAAATCTTACACATATTTTGTTGGATTGATCCCCAAGCAGTTCACATTTTCATGCTATTGTAAATGGATTTTTTAAAATTACAATTTCTAATTGTTCATTGCTAGTACACAGAAATACAATTAAATTTTGTATATTACCCTTGTTTCCTGAAACCTTGCCAAATTCATGTGTTCTAGTAGTTTTTTGGTACATTTTGTTGGGATTTTATATGTAGACAATTATTTCATCTCCAAATAAAGACAGTTCTTTACGTTCCTTTCCAATCTGGGTACTTTTAGTTCTTTTTCTTGCCGTATTGCACTGGCGAGTCTTCCAATACAATGTTAAATAGGAATCGTGTGAGTGGACATTCTTGTCTTGTCCTGATCTTATGGGGAAAGCATCAGTTTCTCATTATTAATTATATTACATCCTTATCAGGTTGAAGAAATTCTCTTCTATTCCTAGGTTGCTAAGAATATTTATCATGGATGAATGGTAAATTTCGTCAAATGCTTTTTCTGTATCTATTGAAATTATCAATGGTTTTTCTAGTTTAATCTCTTGATATGGTGAATTACATAGATTGATTTTTCAAATGGTGAACAAACTTGCATTTCTGGGATAAACCCCACTTGCTTATGATGTATTAACTGTTTAATAGAATTTAAAATTCAACTGGCTAAAATTTTGTAAAGAATTTTTGAATCTATGTTCTTGAAGGGTATTAGTCTAAATTTTTCTTATACTTTAACACATTTATCTGTTATCTGTTTTGGTATCAGGATACTACTTTCCTCATAAAATGAGTTGAGAATGCTCCTATATCTGTGTCAAGTATTTTTTATTGAATGCTGGGTGTTGTTAATTTCATGTTGCAGAGTGCTAATTTTATTGTAGTTTTTAAAAAGTATTGGACTTTGTTTTAACATGCAGTTAGGTTACTTACAGATCCTCTACTTACAGAGGACTTTTAATCCTCTAAAGTCTTGTTAAATTCACTCAAGATGAGTTTAGAGTACCCTGCCCCTTGAACTTTTTGAGGCCTATTACTAAGGCATCACCCTCCTGCGGACTCTCCATTCTAACTGGTCAGAACTTGAAGGTCTTCCATGCCTATGTAAATTTGGGGAAATGCTCAGTTTACAGCTCCCTGGTCACTGTTTGCTAGGCTTGTGGAGTTTTACCCTAAATAGTCATGTCTTAAGACTTGGCAACAGAATCTGGGGAATTCCTATGGAGATTTCCAAAGTCCTTTCTCTGCATAGCTTCCTTGTATCCAGTTCTCTGCTCCACAAATTCCAGCTGCCTCAGCCTGATCCAATGCCAATCCATCCCCTCAAATGAGAGAGTTCACTGAGCTCTCCTTGGGCCCCTCCTCCTTACGGTGCAGTCCTTACGGTGAATAGTGCCTTCAGGCAGGGGTGATCATAGGGTCCACCTAATTTATTTCCTTCATCCCAACAATCACAGTCAACAGCAACCTACTGTCAATGCCTGAAAATAGTTGTTTCATGTATTTTGTCTGGTTCTGTAGGTATTTATGGGGGGAGGGTAAGTCCAGTCTCAGCAACTCAGTAACTCTAACATGGCTGGAAATGGTGTTGTCTCTTTCCTTATTGTAGTCCTTTCCATCTGCCACACCTCTGCCAGCAGAAGACACCCTCTCCTCCTAAAACCTGGGCATGTTGGAGGGGAAGAAATCTGGGCATGACCGGAAAAGGCCATGCAAAACTATCCTTCTCCACACAGCCTCCTTCAACCCCTGCCCACTCCCTCCTCCCCACTCAGGTTTCCTTGGAGTCTGTCTTAGTCTGTTTGTATTGCTATAAGGGAACACCTGCAGCTGAGTAATTTATAATGAAAGAGATAAATTGGACTCACGGTTCTACAGGCAGTGTAGGAAGCATGGCACCAGCACCTGCTCCTGGTGAGGCCTCAGGAAGCCTCCACTCATGACAGAAGGCAAAGGGGAGTCGGCATCACATGGTGAGAGGAAGGAAGCAAGAGAGAGGAGAGGGAGGTGCCAGGCTCCTGTCCACACTCAGTTCTCCTGGGAACTAATAGCATGAAAACCCACTCATTACTACAAGGATGGCACCAAGGCATTCAGGAGGGACCCACCTCCCACCCCATAACCCAAACAGGTCCCATTAGGCCTCACCTCCAACATTAGGGATGAAATTTCAACATGAGATTTGGAGGGGAAAAATATCCAAAACTATATCAGAGCCCAAGCCTGGTATATTCTTTCAAACCTAGAGTATTGAAACCAATAGGTTTGGCCCTTTTGTGGCAAACACTGACCTGGGTGCTCTTAAAGAATCATTTTTTTTTTTTTTTTTTGGCCTCACAGTATTTCTCTAAGTTGCTCTGTGCTGGGCATCGTGCAAGGCATTTTATACACATGATTCTGTCAAATACTCACCATAGTTCTATGATATAGTGAATATAGCAGGATGTAGTTACTACTGGGCCCCATTTCACAGATGAGGGAACAGAGGTGCAGAGAGGTTGATTGACTTGAGTGCCCAAGGTCCTACAGCTAAGACGTGCAGGAGAACCTGCTAAGATGCACAGGGTTTCCAAGGCCAGGAACCCTGCTCTCCCCCGCAGCCCCCACCACACTGGCTCAGCCAGAGCCTCCTTGGCAGGAGCTCATCAGGAGCCTGCAGGCCACTACTCTAGTGCCATTCTCCCCCAGCCTGCCTGCTGTCAGCCTGCAGCTCCAGGGTGCCGCTTGGGCAGGGTGGGTGGCTTGCAGAGAAGGAGGGGCAGTCATTGAGGTTCTCTGACCCTGTGACCCTTCTCAACCGGCCGCCACCAGCCCAGCCTGAGCACCAGGCCCCCAAGGAGTCCCTGCCCATCTGTAATCCCCTTGTGACCAATTCAGTTAGTTCCAGTCCCTGCACTCACACCTTGAGCAGGCCACAGGTCACAGGCCCTGTTCCGCCTCTGCCCCTTCTCATCCCGCCCTGGGGTCCAGGGGAGGGGGCTTGTGAGGGCCCGAGAACTGCCAGTGCTTACATCTGAAAATTTAATGTGTCCCTTGGGGGAATTCCTAGGACCCTGGGACTCCCTGGAGAGCCACCACCACATTCCAGCCACTATCAATAAAGAAAATGTCACTGACTGAGAGTAGTGGGTCCACTCAGCTCACCTGTCTACTCTTGAATGCAGGTCCACTTTCCTAGGGAAACTTATTCTTGGTTTAGGGGAAAGGGAACATGAAGCCAAGAGCAGGCCTTCCTACCTCCTTCTCTCCCTGACTTCATCACATTGAACTTCAAGCCTTCCCTGCTCAGTGGGGACAAGGGAGGCAGGACATTAGTTAAGAGCTTGGGCCAGGCTTTCTGTGCTTCCTATCCAGTGCACCAAACTCAAATCAAATCAGCCCCCAGGTGCACAGCTCTTGTGTGAAAAACAAAAATGATGTCCCTCATTTGGGTAATGTCTTAACCTTGCCAGTGTGAAAATAATAATAACAGCAGTAGTTACCACTTGCCAAGTCCTGACTGTGAGCCAGGCGCTTCACATAATTTACTGCTAATCCTCGCAGCCTATAGCATAGATATTACAAAGCCATTTGGCCATGGAGGAAACTGAGGCATAGAGAGATGAGGTAACTTGGCCAAAGGCCCCAGAGCAGGGAAAGTCCTTCCAGCTCAGGAGTACTTGCTTGTATTCCCCACCTGTCTCTGCCATGTAACGAGCAACCTCACCCCTTCTCCAGTTACTCAAGGGACCTGTGAGAGAGACAGAGTTGGCATCAGCATGCCCTGCGACAGATGGGGAAACTGAGGCATCTGGCCTTAAGTCCCCCAGCAGGCTGAGAGCAGAGCCAAGACAGCAACGTGAGCTTCCATGGCCTCTGAGGGACCTCTCTGCCCACACACGTATGAATGGGTGGAGTTATGTTGTTCCCATGGAAACTTGACAGTCATCACAAAAGCCAAGGGTCTAAAAAGAAACTGGTACAGTTTCAGGGCTGGCCTCACAGACATCTGCTTTAGGAGTCCCTCGATGAGACCCACAACTCATGGGGTGCATGTCACTCTAGAGTTTACAAAGCCCTTTCTCATGTATCATGAAATTCAATCCAACAAGTGAGGCAGGGATTATTTCATTCACTTCACAGCTAAGGAGCCCGAGGTTCTGGTTAGTGACAGGTGGCCAGATGGTGAATCATCACGAGGCCAGCATGTATCTGAACATCCTTGGTCCAAAAGGTGCTAATAAACTGGGGGAAGGGCAAGGCCTTGGGAGCAGCCGGGCCCCCTGGGTCAGGGCTGACACCCGGACCTGAATTGGATGAGGTGCGCAGGGAGCCTCAGGAAGCCGTGGCCGGGAGGCCACTGCCAGGTCTCTCTCCCAGGACACTAATTGGGGCTGACTGGGTCAAGGGGCCATGATATCCCACCGGAGCTGGTGTCTGGAGCCAGGCAGGGGGTGAACAGCCTTTGTCTCTCCTTTTGTTCCTTTGACCTCAGAGCAGAGGCCTGCAGAGTTGCCCTGGGGAACCTGGAATCTGAGCTAATGAGGTGACTTCCTGGCCCGACCCAGACAGCTGAGGCTGCAGCAACATCGGTGGTAAGGGACAGGTAGCCTGGGACCTCCTCTGAGCCTAACAGTCTGGGTCCCCTTGTGGGTAACAAGCATCCAACAAGTGTCTGTGTGTGCTGTGAACAAGTACACTGGACAACAGGTGTAGACATGGACCATCCAGAACACTGAAAGGCATGGTCATCCCGCCTGTACCATCAGCATCCTCATCTCCATCTAAAAGACAAGCCAAGGATCACAGAGACTGCCACTTGCCCAGGGACACAGCCGGGCAGAGGCAAGCCTCAGATCTGAATCAGACAAGACTCCAGCTTTTGCTCCTGTCCCCTGACAGACCCTCCACCCTCCACTTGCCATGGTAATAATATCTCTCATTGATCAAGCACTCACTCCAGGCCAGACACTGTGCTAAGCGCTTTACATTATCTCATTAAATTCTCATAATCAGTCTAAAAAGGGGGACTATTATCACCTTTTTAGAGATGAAGAAATGGGGCACAGAAAGGCTAAGCAATTTGCCCAGAGTCACACAGATAGGAATGTGTTAGATAGTCCAAGAGGTCTTAAGTCAGGCCAGCTGGGAAATGTGCCAGCTACCAGATGGGGGAGGTGGGGGGAACATGGAGATATGCTATTCCTGGAGGACTTTCTAGAGGAGGCAGCTGCCATCTAATGGAGGGGCTGGTATGGAAGACCACCGCACAACCTCCCAGCTCAGCCACCTCTCTCCTCCCATCGCTCCCAGTCCTCCAGCAGCTTGCAGAAGAATGCATGTTCCAGGTTTGGCATCCAAACCTGGTGGGTCGAGATCCTGGGTTTCTATGGCAACCGTATCCTTAATAGCATCCAATAAGGACATTATTTGGCTGCAGTAAGCGCACACAATCTTTTGATTACTGCCGAAGGTATCAAGAGGCAGCCCTCCCCCTCTCCAAGGGCCCCCATCCTTCCTTGGAAAAACAGATGCTGCCCTCCCAAAAAGTGGGGGTATAGAAATCAGGGGAAAGTTCTCACACAAGAGAGGGGGAAATGGTAAGAAAAAAATCAATGTTTGCATTAATGGAGTTGCCCGTTCAGCATTTCTCATCTTTTATAGATTTAGATAACATGCTCGTCAGGGATATCTTCATTTCCCAGAGCAAAGAAATTAATTACTCACTAATGGCGCAATTCAGAAATTAATTTGTGCTACCATCTCAAATATGTCGTTATTAATAAATTGAGAGTGTGGGGCTGGCAGGGGAAAAGGTGTCCACCAGGGTCTGAGGCTCTCAGGGCTGACCTATATTTGATGGACATTTCCAGAGGCTCAACTTGGGCCACTCAAAACCAGGGGCCAGAGGGCACAGACCTGAAAGAGGATTCCAAGGATGCTGTGGGAAGAACATTAGACTGGAAGTTGGATGACTCAAAATCTAGGATTGACTTTGGGCAAGTCCCTCTGGGTCTCAGTTTTCCTGTCTACACTGAGAAAGGGTGGATTTGAGCGGTGCTTCTCAACCCTCCTCTAACTGCAGAGTTCGTTTTATAAAACAGCTTGCAGAATTCCAGTGTGCAAGATGCGCAGGTGGGAGCAGGAGTAGGGGGCCTGGAGCCCCTGGGCTCTGACCCCCCCTCCCGGTTATGGTCCCCAGGGCTCTGCAGAGCGCTATTGGGCACTCTCAGGAAGACAGTGTCAGAGGTTTTGTCATTTGGGGAGGTGGCCCTGGTTCCTTTACCCTTCGGCACCCTGTTCAGCTCCAGCACAAGCTCTCAGTGCTAGACAGGCAGCACTAACAAGGCTGCCCTTCCATGCCAGAAACAGGGCCTGGTACACAGCAGGCACTCAATAAGTGCTTATTGTATGAGTAATGGTTTGGCCTTAGACCAGTAGGATGGGGAGGGCTGGCCAAGTGGGCAGTGCCACATGAAAATGGGGAGCCTGGGTGAGTCTGGCTGGTGAGGAGGGGCAGGCAGAGGGGGGCAGGACCCTCAGGATGAAGGTCAGAAGAGGTCAGATGGGAGTGAGAGGTGTCAGGCACCCAGGACAATGCTGGAACAGGAACACAGTGGCAGTGACTGCATGCTGACGCAGCCAGGCATGGCACTCGGCGCTCATGCATGGATGTCTCAGTTAATCCTCACCACAGCCCCCCAAGCCCTATTACCACTATTCCCCCATTCCACAAATGAGAGGCTGCCCAAGGTGTGCAGCTGGGGTTGAAGAGCCACTTTCAAATCCCAGCATCATGGCTGGGGGCCCATGCCCTCACCCACCACGCACTTCACCTCTGCGTCATGACTGGCTTGCAATCTGCTGTTTCTCTGTGACCCTTCAGAGTCTCTGCAGGTCTTTACTCCCTTCACCTGGCTTGATGCTGGGAGGCGGGCAGGGTCCATATCACTCGCCCCATTTGACAGATGAGGAAGTGAGGCTCAGAGAATCCAAACCAGCACGCATAGACAGAGGGGAGGCTCACACACAGGCCTCCTGGAGTCTGACCTCGTCCTGGCAGGGCAGGGCAAACGGCCTCACCAGATAGATAGTGGGGCCGGCTCACCGAAGGCAAAGGCCAAAGAACCCGAACTGTGTGCAGAACAACCCGTTAGTCCGGGGGTGTTTCACCAGAGCCACAGGGACCCGTGGAGTCTGAGCTATCGATGGAGCAACCGCATCATTGTAGAGATGGGGAAACTGAGTCCCAGTGTGGGGAAGGGCCAACTAAGACTACCCAGCAAAGGAAGACAGGATTCTCTAGGGTGAGACCCTGGGAGAGAACTTATCTCCTGCAGGATTCATAGCCCACGGGACAGGCACCTCTCTGCCCTTGGTGCCTTAGGGGTGGGTCTTGCTAGACACTGGAGGGCGGGCAGGATGGGCCTCTGGCTCCAGTAAGGCCTGAGGATGTGGGATTCAGCATGTGGAAGCAGCAAGTGAGCTGGCCAGGAAACAGCAGGTCAGAGATGATTTCCCAGGCGATCTGTGAGCCTTGGGAGAAGCAACAAGAAAGAGCTGCCGTGGCTGGGGTTGCAGGAGAAAGAGCCAGGCTCCTCTTAGAAGTCAGTATTTCCTGAGTATCTACTATGTGCCAGCCATCTCCATCTGTCATTCCACTTAGTCTTCAGCACCACTCCCACCTGCAGATGAAGAAATGAGGGCTGGAGAGGGCAGGGGCTGGCCCCGAGTCACCCAGTTAGGCACAGGGCTAGAGTGCAGGGAACGCAGGGAACGGCAGAGCAGCTGAGAGGAGAGATGGGTTAGAGAAAGAATGTTCACTGTGGTTTCCCTGGAGACGCTGACTGCCCACAGCCAGTCTTACCCAACACAAATAATGGTGAAAATCTGCACCATCAGGGACACTCTCAGCAGCTCCTGTGTCCAGGGAAGGGGGAGCAGCAGGGTTTTACAGGCTTTGCAGCCAGGAGGGCTGTCATGGTCCCGGCTCTGCCCCGGGCCCTGGTGGGACCTTGGACAAGTGAGCCTCCATTCTCTCATCAGTAAAATGCGGTTAAATCCCTCAGGTTTGGTGAAAAGACCCAAACAAGAGGACTCAGGTGAAGGGCTTGGGGAACTGGAAAACACCGTGTAAGCGTCCATGATTGCCCCCTGGCTAGAAGTTTCTTGGCTTTGCAGGCCTCCTCTAAAAGTCCAGGAGCCTCTCACTGACGTCCACCAAGCATTTATTTCAACACGGTATGGTGTAGGCCTACTATGTGACAGACTCATTGCTACGCCAGAGCCATAGACACAGCCAGCTCAAGGCAGCCACCTCTGTCTGTAGCCTCCTCTCCAGCAGCTGCACTGACACACACTTGGCATGCACACATGCACGCATCATGCAGCATACACATCCACACTCATATACACGCTCACCTTGTTCACCCACACCCACACACATATTCTCTCAACCCAAAGACACATGTGCACAGGTACACATGCGTGTGCACACACGCACACACAATACACTTCTCTCTGTGTCTCTCATTTACACCATTTTGTCACAAACACATCCAGATAGTCACACATATGCAGTGGTACATGAGCCACAAGTGCAAACACACATACGCACACTCACATCCTGACCACGAATGTGAACTGAGGCGGGGTGGCAAGAGCATAACTGCTGCTCCTTTCAAGGGAAGAAAGCGAGCCTGGGCGCCAGCAAAATCCTTCCGCTTCAGCCCTTCCTCTCTTTCTCCCTCCCCATTGTAGCTTTCCTGGTGCTCTGCAGATGGCCCTGCCCTGGCAGGAACTGGCACTACCCCAGGGCCACTCCGTACCCCACACCATCCCTGACCAGCTGAGAAGGATCAAGGAAGCTCTTCTTTCCGTCAGGGAGTGGTCTGAGAACCAGAGAGGCCCAGTCGCCTGCCTAAGGCCACATCACAACACTTGGAGTCCCACAGTTAAGCGCGGGGTTCCCCATGGTCCCCTCCCCACCCCTGCCATCCAACACTTCCTTCTCTCAACGCCTCCTTGCTTCATCTCTGTCCCTGACTAGCGCTTCTGTCTGTCTCTCCTGGTCTCTATTTGCTTCTCTGCCTCTCTATGACTCTGTGGTCCAGTGTCCCTCCCTGTTTGTGGCTCTGTCTGTCTCCCTGGGCTGGGTGTGGAAGAGCATGGGTCTCTTAAGTACACTGCTCACCTGGCCTGTACACCTTTAGCCAGGTGGAGGCTGAGAGAAGGCAACTCATGGACCTTCTCCACAGACCTGACTGTGCCCCAAGACCATTGAGACACTAGGTGGAGGTGGGAGCCCTGAGCAGGGTATGTTGTGATTGTGAGTGTGTATAGAGGGGTTACTAATCCCCTGTTGCTCCTTTCCTGCTCCCTAAGGGGTGGGATTTCCCCAGCAGAGGGGCAACGGGGCTTGGCGTTACCTGGCTCAGCCAGGCACCTTTGTGCAAGGTACAACCTATTTAACCATACACAGTGCCCATTGGCAGAGTAGATGCCATTACGTTTAAATAGGTTGAGTTGGGTTGGGTGGGCTTGGGTAGAAATTGGTGGATTTGTGTGTGAAAGGTGAAGTTAAAATATGATGAGTACAAATGGGGAGTTGGGCTTTACTAGGCTAAGTTTGGGCTGCACTGAGTCGGAGAGGATCCCTCTGGAAGGAGGGTTGGGGGCTCACTTTGTGTTTTTGGAGTCATAGCAGCCATGGCGACGCGTGTCTGGCCACCTGTTCCTTATTTAGTGCTTATTACAACAGAACTAGGCTCAGCCCCAGGAAGTGAGGGAACTGATTAAAATGTGTGCAGATCCAATCTTGGGAAACCTCACTGGAAGTCTTCTAGGCCAGCCTCCAGATTACATGGCTCCTCTCTCTCTTTCCGGTCTGGCCCCCTCTGCTTCCTACGGGTATTCCTTCAACAATCAGACCTTGCCGCTGAGACCCCAGCCAGAGCACATTCCTGGAGGAGGGAGGGTGCCAGGTGCTGCAGGAGCAGCGTGGGGTTTTGAGGCCAGGTGAGAGTGGCGGCAGGATACATTAGTGAAGAGCGTTAGGCATTGGGCAGTCTCTGCTGCACTCCTCAAACCACACCTGTCCTGGTGGCAGCTCCAGATCTCTGGAGAAGCCTGTCTAATCCAGTCAGCTAGTCCTGCTCAGGGTCTGTGGTCCTGGTCCTCCTCAGGAAGAATTTGCCTTTTCCTAGGGGCTCTGGACACAATGCTCTGACCCCCAGATGGAAGTTCTATGGGGATCTCTGTCTACTTGGTAGGCTGGGCAGGGAGGAAACATTTTGAAAATTTGGTGACTTTTGGTCCCCATCCGGTCACAAAGTGAAGGACACTACTGACTTCCTCTAGGTCAAGGCCAGCCCCAAGCTGGGAGATGTGTCCCTAGCTTCATGCCAATGGTTGTGAGGAGGTGCCTTGGAGAAGACCCCTCTGTGGAGCCACATTCCCCATCTGCACCGTGAGAGGAGGAAAGGAAGGATAGAGTAGATGAACTCTGATTCCTTCCAGCAGTTAAAAACCTCTGGAATCCAATGGCACACATGGCGACTGTCACAGAATGAGGACCTCATGAGTTCCTCAGTTTAACTGGCTCTGGCTCTGCAGCCCACAGGGCTTAGGAAATACTGATTGGTGAGCGATGCTGACCTCTGCCCCTGGAGGGTCCCGAAGTTCTCCTCCTTCGATCCACAGCCTTGGCCTCCCTCCCCCTCCATTAATGCCCTTCACTCCCCCGACAAACTGATGTATGCCTTACTGTGCTCTGTGAGGAGGGTGAAGACATGGAGATGCACCAGAAGCGGCGGTGGCTGGGTGAGCTGGAGAGCCCTCTCCCCCTCTGCCTCCCTGCGCCTCCCCACCTTACCTAGAGAATAACCTGGCTACCCTTCTGAACCCCTGGCCTGGCAGGAGCAGCCCTCACCCACCATGGCAGCCTCAGCCCTGCTTGCCAGCCAGGCAGTGGAGCCAAGGACATGGGGATTGGCTTGTCAGGGAAGAGCCAGCTTCCCCCATCATAGCTGAGGGTGGGAGAGTAACAACAGTGCACACACACACTCACACATACACTTACACATACACACTCTCACACACTCACATTCTCACTCACACTCTTACACTATCTCTCACACACACACTCTCACACACTCACGCACACATTCTCTCTCACACTCTCACTCTCTCACACACCCACTTACACTCTCACACACTCTTACACTATCTCACACTCACACATTCACACATACACACTCACACACATACTCTGTACTCTCACACGCTCACTCTCACACACACACATTCTCACATACACTCACTCACACATTCTCACACTCACATACACACTCATACACACTCTCACACTCACACACACACACACTCTCACACTCACACACTTATACACACACATTCTCACACATACACATACACACACGTTCTCACATACACTCACATACACTCACACACACTCTCACATGCACGCACTCACACTCACATTCTCACACACTCACACACACACACTATGCACACATTCTCACACACTCACACATTCTCACACATTCTCACACACATACAGATACACACTTTCACACACATTCTCACACACAGACTCACACATACACTTACACACGCACTCACACAAATACACACATACTCAAACACATACACATATTCACACGTTCACACTCATACACATTCTTACACTCACACACACTTACATATACACACTCACACACATTCACACTCTCACACATTCTCACCCACACTCTACACGCTCACACATTCTCACACATGCTCTCACTCTCACACACTCTCACACATTCTCACACACACATTCTCACACTCACACATATACATACACACTCTTACACACACACTTTCGCACCCTCACACTCATACACACATGCACTCACACAAATACACACTCACACACTCATACACACATACATACACACGCTCACACTCACACACATTTTCACACACACTAAAAGGTCCCTGCAGCAGGGCCACAGCATAGGATTCTTGGCCCTCATATACATAATGTATGATAACCTTGACCCTGGAAACATGGGACAAAATTTTATAGGAAGATCTGTTTGGGTTCCACATAAAAGAGAACAGTCTAAGAATTAGAACAGTCTCACTATTAAATGGGCTGCCTTGGAAGTAGTGAGCAATCAGCCCCTGGAGGGAATGCAAGCTGATGCCGTCCTTCTTGTTAGAGGCCTACAAAAAGGGTTCCTGCTCCCAGAGGTGCTGACCTAGAGGGTCTGTCCATATTAGGGCTTTATGATTCTGGCTAGGACAGTGGGACATGGAAGAAGGTAAGGAGCTAGGATGGGGGTTCTAGTCCCAATATTTCTATTCACTGTATGACCCTAGGCAAGCCACAGACCCACAGACCTTCTTGTAGCCTCAGTTTCTCTGCTAGAAAACCACGAGAATGGATGAATCCATGGATTTCAAACTATGCCCTATGGATCTCAGAGTTCCCTGGAGCTGCCTCAGAGATGCCGTGGGAGTGATGAGAAGGTAGAGGGAACAGGGCCTCCTGCCCATCCACCAATTCCAAGACACAGCTCTGCAGCTTCCACATAAGACTTCATTTGAACAAGGGGTACCTGCAGAGAAAGGTATCAAAACCCAGGAAGGATATTTTGTAAGGATAGTTCTGATGTCTGGACTTGAAATTTCATTTCAGAGATGCTGACTGACCTTCATAAATTAACCTTTGTTCGTGCCCAGCCTCATTCTGGGTACCACTGGGCACCCAGAGAAATCTAAGCCATGGTCTCTACCCTCAGTCCCCTGAAGAGGACAAAATCATGTCTGATCACAAAGTCTGGTGGTTGTCTTTGGGTCTGGTATAATCCATTACTTAGTTTGCATAAAGTGTCCCACTGCTTCCTGGGAGTAACCTGAGAACTGGTCAACCTTAGGGAGTTGGGGCATGGCTGGTGGGGCAAAATCCTTTTCTGTATTCTCTGAGGTGGATGGGGGTGATCCCAGAGGAAATGAGAACAGGGAACAGAGGGAAGAACACCCGCATCAGTGTGAAGCGATGTGAGTAAGGTAATCCTTGGGTATGTCCAGCATAATAAGTGACTTTCCTCTAACAGCTGCCACCACCAGGGACAGCTCTCTTCCTGGTAGTACCAGCCAGCTGGGGGGAGAGCTCCATATAGTCCAGAGCACACTATATGCAAAAGGGTCTGGGCCAGAGAAGTCTTCATTGGTCTACCAGGCACTGACTTGCAGATGCAGACTCAAGACCTTGAGTTCATCCAGAAATTTCAAGTGTGCAGTGTAACCTGCTAGGGTGGGTCTCAGGGCAGGGGAAACATGCCAACCCCACCACTGACCCTTCTTGCTGCAGAGGTATTTAGAGCAGCTTCTGCAGTCAAGTGCATGCAGCAGTATAGTGAGCTCCCGGAATCGAAAGAAGGGAGAGATCCTTGGGAGTTGAAACTGACATGGTGTAGTCCAGTTATTTATTTATGCGTAACAAACTACCTCAAATCTTAATGACTTAAGAACAGTAGTTTATTATTATTGTATCTTTCTGTACTGTGGGTCAGTGATTCAGACAGGGAACAGTGGGGATGGCTTGTCTTTGCTCCATGATGTCTGTGGCCTCAGCTGGGATGACTAATGGCTGGGAGCTCAAACTGACCAGGCACCTCTCACCACATGGCCTTTCCACATGGCTAGCTTGGGCTTCTTTTCTGCATGGATGTCTCGGCATAGCCAAAGTTCTTAAATGGCAGGTCCCACCTCCAAGATACCAATGTGGGAGCCACCAGTATTTTTATTTGTTTGTTTGTTTGTTTGTTTTGAGACGGACTCTTCCTCTGTCACCTAGGCTGGAGTGCAGTGGTGCGATCTCGGCTCACTGCAACCTCTGCCTCCCGGGTTCAAGCGATTCTCCTGCCTCAGCCTCCCGAGTAGCTAGGATTACAGGCGCCCGCCATCACACCTGGCTAATTTTTGTATTTTCAGTAGAGATGGGGTTTCACCATGTTGGCCAGGTTGGTCTTGAACTCCTGACCTCAGGTGATCCACCCGCCTTGGCCTCCCAAAGTGCTGGGATTACAGGCATGAGCCACTGTGCCTGGCCTCAGTGTTTTTAAAGATTGGACCTGGAACTGGTATATCTTCACTTCTGCTGGCCACCTTGGTCAAAGCAGTCACAGACCGGCTGAGATTAAAGGGCTGGGGAAGCGCCTCCACCTCTCAATATGTCAAAGACTTTGTGGCCCTATTTAATGCACTGCCAATGATGTGCTAGTTTCTATTGCTGCTGTAACAAATTATCACAAATTCAGCAGCTTAAACCATACCTATTTATCACCTTACAGTTCTGTAGGTTGGAAATCTGGGCACGGCACAGCTCAGCTGGTTCTGTGCTCTGGGATTCACAAAGCCAAAATCAAGGTGTCATCAGGGCTGTGTTCCTTTCTCAGGGCTCTGGGGAGGAATCTGCTTGTAGGCTCATTCATGTTGTGGGCAGAATTCAGTTCCATGCCATTGCAGGATCAAGGTCCCCGTTTTTTTGCCATGATTCTGAGCTTTTGAAGGCTGCCCACATCCTCAGTTCCTGGCCTCTTCCCACGTCTTCAAAGCCAGCAATGCAGTGTCAAGTCCTCCTTGCACTGTGACTTGCTCTGCTCTGACCTTCTCTTCTGCCTCATCTCTCTGCCCTCCCCTTCCACCACATCTCTGATTGACTCTGCTGCCCTCCTCTGCTGCTTTTAAGGGCTCATGTGATTATATTTGGGCCACTCAGATAATCCAGGTTAATCTCCCTACTTGAAGGTCAGCTGATTAATAGCATTAATTTCTTCTGCAAAATCCCTTCTTCACAGCCTACCTAGATTCATATTCAACTGAACAGCTAGCGACAGGAGTCTTGGGGCAATGTCTTTAGAATCCTGCCTACCACCAATGGCTTCCTAGAGAAGATGGTGTGTAGGCTGAGCTCTGCATAACAGTGAGACCTGGGTGGCATGGAGGAAAGGATGCCCCAGCGGGAGGCACAGCACAGGCTAGGACATGAAGGCAGGAGTTGTCATGTGTGTTGGAGAAGAGTAAGTTCACTGCGATGCTGCAGAGAGAGTCTGAGGAGGGGGCAGGGGGTGGGTGTCAGGGTCCCCAGATTGGTCCACACTGAAGGAATCAGACTTCAGGGGAGCAGCACTTTTGTTTGGAGATAACTAACTGGGATTTCATGGACCCCTCTGGCAGACACAGTGGGATTCAGGATGCCCTAAAATTTCATAATAAATGCTATCCATACATGAATACATGCATTTTTCTAGGGAACTTTCATCATATTCCCCAAAGAACCCATGACCTACAAAGAGCACAGACCAGCGCTATAATCTATCTCACCCTTACCCCTCCACTTAGCCAAACTCCAAGTTAGTAAGTCCTAGAAGAATCCTTTTGTGACACAAAATAATCCCCTCAACTTCGATGTTACAAATCTGTAGCCAACAGAATTCCAAGCCCCATTTAGTTTTCAGGCTTCTTTCCTCCCTCCATAGGGCCCCTAAGGAGGGACAGATGGTTCCACTCATTTTTGGACTTGTTACCTCCCAGGTCTTTCAGGTGCCTGCCTTGGTGCAGGCCACACTGGAGTGTGAGAATCGGGGGGGCAGCCCGCTGTCCTATGGTAGGAAGGATGCATGAGTTCCCCATGGGCTTGGACATACCCCTGGTGGCAGAAACTGGATGAGGGCAGGAGAGGAGAGTGTAACAGGAGGCCATCCCGAGCTGCATTCTGCACGGCCACCATCAGAGAAGGGGCAGACGGTGGTCCATGCAGTGCCTCAAAAGGACCAACAAAAACACTGTCCCAAACACCAGCCTCTGAGAACCTGACACCCAGGACATCAGCAGTGGGTTACAACAGTGACGGGGACCTAAGACTTTTAGCCCCTTTTTCTACTATTCCTCTATCTCCTTGCTCTGACTCTCAAGGAGCCAGCAGCAGGAGGGCAAGAAAGTAGAAGTGAAGCAAAAGAACAGACCAGTCTTGATATCCAAGTCATGGGTCAGCCCTGAGCTGAAGGAAAGGAAGAAGTTTTCCAATGGACGTGAGCATAAATCTCTGAGGCTGGACTGGCCCTGAAAGTGAGTCCTAATTACTAAGATGAGACTCTTCTTACAACTAACAGTAACCAAAAACTTAGAATTTGTCCAAGATGTTGTCAAGAGACAGGGAAAGGAGGCTTCATAGGGCATGTTTAAAGCAGTGACTGGAAAAAATTAAGCCATTTCCTATTTGCATCCCATCAAGTTTAACCCCTTTATATTAGTCAGAGTAATTCCCTCTAGCCACTCTAATAAGTAGCCCCAACATCTCAGTGGCTTTGCACAGTGAGGTTGATTTCTCAGTGGCTTTGCGCAGTAAGGTTGATTTCTTACTCATATGACCCATGTCAGGCAGCTTTCCTAGATGTCTCTCTTCTGTGTGGTGACTCAGTGATACAGCTTCCTTTCATCTTATGGCTCCACCATCTTGCAGCTTCAAAATTATTTTGGCATCACTCAGGCAATGAGGATTGTAGAAAAGCACACCAGATAATTATTCACCTTATTCCAGGTAACATATATACCTTCTGCTCACATCCCATTTGCTGGAGTGAGTCATGTGACCAACCTAAAAGCAAGGGAGGCTGGGAAGTATAAAGAAACTCTCAGATGTGAGTGAACACCAACAGCCTTACCATGGTACTCACTGTACTGGTCAAGCAGCCATCAATCATTACATCTTTCCTTCTACTAATTCTTATCAGAGCCCACCTGTGAGCTAGGCCAATGCCCACTACATGAACAAGAGGGTCTCAGAGCTTGCTCCTCCTATGGGTATAGTCATGTGGGGTGTTAGGTATTGACAATTCAGAGTGATGACTGCCAAGATGGGGAAGTACAGAGTATCATGGAAGCATGGATGAGGAGCACAAAACTCAGGAGTTAGGGGAGGCTTCCCGGAGAAAGCGAGACCTGAAGGATGAAAGGAGTCAGCCAGGTGCAAGGTGGCAGGTGGAGAGCATCAAAAAGGATTCCAGGCAAGAGTTGCAAAGACCTAGAGACCAGAAAGAGCCTCTGGGGTAGCGTAGCCATCCAGCTCTTTTCCTCGGTGCCCATGAGCCCTTTCTCCCACTACCTCTGGACCCAGGTGGGTCTTGGCTATGCATAATCCCACTTGGTCCACCCCCATTCCTCCAAGATGGGCAGTTAGGAAAGGTGGCACATTTCACTTGTGCTGTGTGACCTTGGGCAAGTCAGTAACCCCCTCTGGGCCTTGGCTTCCCATTAGTTGAATAAAGCAGTTGGAAAGTTCCTGAAGGCCCTGTAGCTCAGTAGCTGACCTCGTCCAGGTGAGCCCTCTTTTGGGAAATCCTTTGCCCTATTCTAATCCTGCCTCAACAGCAAAGTAAGGCAAGCTGGGACACGGAGGGAGAGGGGAAGCCAGTGGGCTGGGGGAGGCAGGGGAGACAGCCTGCTTCTCACCTTCCATCCCGAACCCACCACTAATGAGGCCTGTCTGTGGACTAATTAGCCACAATCACAGTGGGGTGCATTAGGCAGACACAGCCTCAGTGCAGCGGCAGCAGCTCTCGGGAAGCAAGAGCCCAGGGCTTTGAACACTGCATTACAAAGGGGGGTGCGTCCTAATATCGCTTAATTACCCCAGACAGCCTCAGATGTAATCGAGCCTGGATGGGCTGGCGGGAGCAGGCACAGGCGTCCAGAGGAGGCTGATGTGTTTATAATGATGCCACTTTGCAAGACAAATCTGGCCTTGGTGAGCTGAAGATGAGGAGGAGGCAGGGGTGAGAGGGAGGAGGCTGTGGTGGCATCCAGACAAGGGTGCCTTCATTCTCCAAAGCCCTAGGAGATCTTCCAGATTTCTCCAGGCAGCAGGAAACTGTGGGGTGGGGGGGGGGGCAGGCAGGTCTTTTCTTCCCACCCCATCTTCCAAGAGGCTGTACAGGTTAAGATTTTCCTCTTTGTTCTTTCATTTCATTCCCTGTGAAAGGTGAATAACAGGAATTGTGAGTGGCAGATGAAGGAGGAGGTTCTGGCAGGTGGGACACTGAAGACCAGACACTGTGAGGGGCCAATGGATGCGCTGAGGGAAGAAGGTGGGGAAGTGCCCACAAGAATGCTGGCTTCCAAGAAAGTCCCATGGACAGGAGGAAGAGCTCTGAGGTACAAATCTGCACACTGAGTTTCAAGGGAGGACTCTGAAGATAGTGCTCCTGCCAATGCATGTGCCTCCAGGGGCCAGAGACCCAGCAATGCAGACACCTGGGGCCTCTGAAAGGCCCTGCAAGACAGGAATCATGTCTGCCCTGCTCATCTTCATATTCCCAGCACCTAGCACAGTGCCTCAATAAATATTTATTGATTTGAGAAAATGAACAAATGCCACTAACCCACTGATCCCTTTGGGCTGGGTCATTGCTCTCCCTGGACCTCAGTGTCGTCATCTGGGAAATGGGGCCAACAATGCCCAGCTCACCTCCCAGAGCTCTGGTGGCAGGTGGCAGGCAAGCTAATGCTCACAAGACCACTTGCAGTGGTGAGGAGCCCCTGGCAGAGGCAAGGGGAGCAACTGCATCTGGGGCCACTCTCTCTCCTGCTTCCTCCATCAAATCCCACAGGCCCACCCAGGCCAGACTGACCACCTGGACCACAAAGAAGCAAAGATCTCAGTGGCCAGGGTTGGGGTGAAACTGCTCTAGGCCTGCAGAGAGGCCAAGAACTCACTCCACCCTTTTCTCTTTCCATCCCTCTCCCCTCTTTGGCCTGACTTATTTCCTATACGCCAGGAACGCAGGCTTCTGGCATCTAGCTGTAATACTTCCAAAACTTCAGGAATGGTTGCCGTGGAAGAGAATGTTCTTTGGAGAGGTTTTTCCAAGATACTAATGGGGAGAGGGCATGGTGATGGGACACCACTCAGGTGGGGACCTTGCACTGGGAGTGAGTTCAGAATGCCAAGTGGAATGCATGATGACAAATGGCATTTGGGCCCATGCCTCTCATAGATAAGCAGACAGACGGATGGGAGGCCCTTGGAGGACAACCGGCCCTCAGCGGGCATGAGCTAAGGCTCAGAGGTTGGGAGTGGAAGGCAGATGGTGTGGGCTGCAGAGTGAGGAGGAAGAGAAGGTGCAGACAGATCATCAAGGTCTCTAATACCAGGCAAAAAGTGGGACCCTCCCCTCCCACTCCCCTGCAGGTGAGAACAGTGCTGCAGTGATACATCCTGAGGTCACTCTTCTCGCTCTCCTGGACCACTGAGGACCTTTGCAGCAATCTCTGACCTTAGCTAGCTGTGTGACCTTGGTCAACTCACTATCCCTTTCTGGGCCTGTATACTTCCACTTGGACAACGAGCTAGCAGGATTATATGATAGTTATCACACTTCTAACTCTGACCTTCTGTCTGCCTGTCACAAAAAGGGGGCTATGGGAGGTACTGGCTTTCCCTGGGGTCTTTGTCACTTCACTCCAGAGCCTACATGACCCCTCCCTGGGGTCCCAGCCATCACTGTGACCTACAGTGACATTGAGGGACGTGTTATTCTCTACCCTGCCCAATGGGCCATGTGCCAACACCTGCCTTTTCTGCACAAGCCATCCATCACTGTCTTGGTGTGTGGTGGGAAGACAGCTTCATTAGCTCCTCCTGAGTCATTCATCCCCCAGTGCAGAGAAAAATGAGGCCCTCCAACCCCCATCAGCCTGGGAGAGTACAGAGTCCTAAGGGTAGTTTCTAAAGGGGTGCCCTGACATTTCTGCTCTCTATACAGTTCTTCTGCTGGAGGTCATAGATATTCTCCACAAGGCAGGAGACTCAGCCTCAGCAGGGATCCCCAAAAGCTCCATCACCACCTGTCACCATGCCTGAAGTCCCCACCATTAGAGGGGTCACTGAGGCACTTCAGCCTCCACAATTCTATTAAAATGAAAACACTTCTGGCAGGAGGAGGAAGAGCATGAGACTGAGAGCCAAGAGTCAAAGATGCTCCTTTCTCTGCTGTGTGAGCTTGGGCAACTGATTTTCCCTTCCTGAGGAAATCTCAGTTTTCCCATGTTTAAACAAAGGAGTTGGTCTAGAATCTAAGATCATCTCCAAGCCCTTTGATCACTGGTAAGAGGTTCAACAGGGCAAACGCTGGGATTCTGAGAATGTGCCAGTATATTTGAGGGAAGGTAAGTGCTCTGAGCCCACTTTCCCAGAGGACCTGAGGCCATCAAGCACATGGCTTCAGTTTGTCAGACACAGTCAGATCTGTTAGCAAGCACAGCTCTCCCCTCTAAACCATTTGGAACTTCTGGTTACTAGCCATGGCTTTAGGGGTTCTGCCAAGCAGTGGGCAGTGGGCAGAGTGGATACCAAGGCCTGTCCTGGTGAATTGGCTGATAATAGGCCTAGGGAGGAGAGAGAATTTTCTTCCCAAGAATTTTTTTCTAGACTGTCAGGATGTGATTCTGCCTGCTTAGCTGAGATGAGGAGTCCCTCATCTCATCATGTCCATCTTTGCATGATGCCCACCTCATGCATGATGCCACCTCCGGGGCATTTTTAGTTCCCCATGGGTTTAATGAAGAAAAGAGAGCCACCACTTCTCTACTTGCTTGCCCAGCCCAATAGATGGAAGCTCCTTATTTTTGGAGGGCAGAGGGACAGGCAACTCACCTGTATGGGAACAGTGTGCAGAGAAACTCTCACATCTCCACTAATCAAGTTGGATTCTCCACGGTTGAGTTCCAGAGAGAAAACTTTATGAGGCAGTCTGAGCTCTAGTGGGGTGAGTGGGTTGGAAGCTCCCTGAAAGGTCCCTAAATTTGAAGGTGGGGCAGCTGTGACAACCATACAATGAGGGCATTGGGTCAACTCTCATAGGCTCAGAGTAAACAGAGATAGAGGCTTGTATGTGTGACTCACCATGTCTTGGCCACTCCATGGAGACATGAGGCAGGATTATCTGTCTACCTAAGTGTGACCTTGGCCACCCATGCCAGCTTGGAGTGGGAACCTCAGAAAGATTCTGTTTCAAAGAGGGGGCCACAAGCCTCAGCTAAGCACTTCTTGGAGTAATCTTCTTTCACTGGCAGCCTTGAAAGAGAAACCATAAGTTTTATTAAAAGAGCTTATTGGGTCAAAATACCACAAGTACTCACCCATGCTCCACACACATGGTCATGGGAAACTGTGAGCCACTGATCACTGATTCGGACTATGGCCCTGGCCCCAGGGAGTCCCTCAAGGGGAGCCATGTAAGACACAGCCATATAAAACAAAAGAAACTGAAAGCACACTGAGTATAAGGCCATTGTTTTTCAAGGAGGGGCCCAGGTGGTCAGTGCTCCCGGAGATCAGGAAGGGAGACAGTCAGAGGCAGAAGGAGGGCAGTAGGGATGGCAAAGGCTCAGGGGAAGAAAAGAAGAGTGTGTCTGGGGCCTGAGAGAAGGCTCATCTGGCTGGAATGAAGGCAAAGCCAGGAAGTGGAGAGGGGCCAGAGAGGGCCTTCAGGGCCTGGCTATAGGATTTGTAGCTCGATCCTGTAAGCAGAAGGAATCTCTTGAAGGCTTTTGATAACAGAAAGGGCTAGTGCTTGAGGGCCCTGAGAGAACACCTAATCCAGGCCTTCATTTTAAAGGTGGAAATCCTGAGACCCAGAGTTAGGAGGGAACACACTTAAAGTCATCCAGGCCTTTTAGAACCATGGCAAGGCAGGTAAATTTAAGCCACTGACAACTCCATGCCAGAAGTAATTGTGTTCTGTGGGAAAGAGATGCACCCTGCCACCCCAGCCCTGGGGACAGGTCTTTCAACACCACATAGGCTGTGGACAGCTTCCAGCCACCCAGCTTTCACGTTGGAATCAGACAAGAGGCAGGGTATAGAGGGTTTCAGCACCACTCAAGTCGTGGACAGTGTCTGTCCATTGGCTTCCCACCAGAAGAGGGTTTGTAGATGCCTTCAGCACCTCGCTAAGCCATGGACAGCTCCTGGCCACTCAGTTTCCCCACTGGGGAGCCCAAGCCGGGGGTGAGAAAGCAGTGGGGAGAGGGACTGGTGTGCTGACTTCTATTATCAGGGGGCCCAGATGCAAAATGAATGCCTGTCGTATTTATCCTTGTCATCACTAATAATAAGTGGCCTGATTTGTCAAGCGGGGATAGATCCAAAGATGCCAATTAAGAAGAGAGAAAAGCCCAGCTGCACTGTATTTATCTGCTGTACAGATGCATGGTGACAAAAAAGAGTCCAGATCTTGGGACCTCCATGCCCCAACCCCTACCCCCCTCCCACCTTCTTTCCACCTCACTTCCCCTGCCTCATCTGCCTCCTCTTCGTCTCTTCTGCCTCCTGCTCTCTCTTTTCCCTCATGTCTTGTCCTCACATTTTACTGCACTTTCATCTCTCTTTGAACCCTTTATTTTATTCTCTCCTCCATCTTTTCTCTTTCTCCCTTCAACTCTCACCCCTCCCTGTCTCCTAGACCACTGGATTACTTGCCATTCACTCTCACTCTTTGGTTTACCAATATCCCCTCTTTACCTCCCCCACTACATCCCTGTATCCCCCCCTCCCAGGTCCCTCTCCTTCAAACCTCTGGATGCTATGACCCTTGTCTTCCGAACTGGCTTCCTCTTATAATCTCAGTTCACAAAGCATATTCTAGATTCAGAGGGTTAAATGGATGTGAACTACTGAAGGAAAACTAGAAAAGCCATAAATATGAAGGTTTTTACTTAAACTGCAAGGAAGCAGAGCCAATTTTTTAGAGGTTTTAGCTTTGAAAACTAAAATAAGATCTTAGGGAGACAGTTTGACTGGGTCCCTGAGTCTAGATTAAAATCTGAACCTATGCAAAAACTTCTCAATACTGCCTTCCCTGGCCCTGAACCAATCATGTCTGAGCCCTGAGGTCACCAGAGCAGGCCTTTTTCAGGTAGCAGAGGGATTCTAAATAGCACCAAGAATCTTCATTCTATATCTTAGGTCTCTCCAATCAAGAAGTCACAGAGAAATGTCCCCAAAATAAAAATAGCCCCACAAAGCCATTGTACTCTAAGTGGGGTTCAGGAAGGATGTGAAGACCTATCCATTTTGGTGTCTTTCATGGGGTTAAGGAGAGGGTGATAATGCATCATACTGGTGGTCTCCACTCACTATCATTATGAGAGATTATTGTCCTCTTGTGGCGGACACATCCCACCCAGATATCCCAAGCTGGGGTATGCATCTTTTCCTGTCTCTGCTCCACTAAGGCCATGACCTTCACTGTCCAGGTAATAGTGAAAATGGTTCCCTGGATTTGGGGATTCTGAGTCCAAAGCTGCTTGTATAAGCAGAGGTCCCCTCTTTTTGGACCTCCAGCCCCAGACCCACAACCTCTCCAGCACACAATGACTTCACATTGCAGGACACCAAGGCTGACCATTGAGATGGGGTGGGGTTGCATTCAGTCTGGCTGAGATGAAGGGCTAGAGAGCAGGCCAGTCTATAGCCCGGAAGAAAAGAAAGCCACATGACCTCTGAGAGACCACTTGCCAACCTGGCCAGAACCAGCTTCCCTGGACTTCACCAACTGGGTGTGAACAGGAGGCCCTTAAGCCACATACTGAAATGTACCTGCACGCATAGGGAAATGAGAAAAACTGCCCCAAACTGGTCAGAATGCTTCTAAGGTAACCACCTCACTTCCTGTTTTAATAACTGCCAATCTCATCCTCCTCTGCCTTTCTTCCAACCCCAGGGGCCAGCTGAGAGCATCCCCCACTGATGTCCCTGAGCAAGAACTTCAGGCATTCCTCCCAAGGTCCAAGGTTCCCCAGGCACTCTTTCTTCTTCCCAGCCTGCCTGTGCCAGAGGCCAAGCCTGAGCCATCCTTGGAGTGGCATGATGACATGTAAGGCTTCTCTAGTGACCATGGTTTCTTAGGCCCTTTGGAAGCCCCTAGGGCACAGGAATCAAGTCACCTGGCTCTAGTCCCAACTCTGGATGCTAATTTATAGTTTTCAAAGTAGTTCCACATTCATGATCTTTTTTTTCATGATCTTATGTGATCCTCACCACAGCCCTAGGAAGAGACCAAGATGATGTGGTTTTATCCCCACATTTCAGACAAGGAACTTGACATTCATTTTAGAGCCCGAATTAGAATTCAGACTCCTTGGCCAAGTATGGTGCCTCACGCTTATAATCCCAACACTTTAGGAGGCCAAGGCATGAGGATCACTTGAGGCCAGGAGTTCAAGACCAGCATGGGCAACATAGCAAGATACTATCTGTATAAAAAATAAAATAAATAAAATTAAATAAGATTCCAGACTCCTTGCAACATAGCAAGACACTGTCTCTACAAAACAAAGTAAAATAAAAATTAAATAAGAACCCAGACTCCTTGTTCAATGTTCCTTCCTCTGCTCCATATCTTCAGAGACTATTTCAAGGATAGTCTTGAGATCATGCAATAATCACTAGATAATGTCTGAAGCTGATCTTGAGTTCTTGGGGAGACAGGTGTCATAGACAAAGAAATGGTTGTCACAACCAGTACCTATGAGCAGAGACATATAAAGTCACTTGCTGCTGGTTCAATTTATGCTCACAAAGTCCAGAAATGCTACATGAGCCTGTTTAACACCTCCAAGACCCAGGAATGGCCTTATCGGACAGGAACTGCCTACTCCATTTTTCTCCTTGTATTATATTATATTATATTATATTATTTTCTTGAGACAGTCTCACTCTGTTGCCCAGGCTGGAGTGCAGTGGCATGATCTCAGCTCACTGCAATCTCCACCTCCTGGATTCAAGCAATCCTCCTGCCTCAACCTCCTGAGAAGCTGGGACCAGAGGCATGCACCATCACACCTGGCTAATTTTTGTGTATTCAGTAGAGACAGGGTTTTACTATGTGGTCAAAATGGTCTTGAACTCCTGACCTCAGGTGATCCGCCCGCCTCAGCCTCCCAAAGTGCTGGGATTACAGCTGTGAGCAACCACACCCAGCCTCCTGTTTAACTCCTAATGACAAAGTGGGCCACTGAAAATTTCTCTGGGCTGGTAAGTTGACAGTGTTTTCTACAAGCCCGCATCTTGCTCCTCCCTTTTTTACCTATCATTGGAATAATAAAATCATAATGATAATAAACATTCCTTGGGCACATAATGTATTCAAGGCACTGGGCTAAATACTTTACAGACATCATTTCATTTATTGATCACAACAATCCCACAGCGTGGGTACTATTATCTCCCCTTTTTCAGAGGAGAAGACTCAAGTTCAAGGATATTAAGTAGCTTGCTCAAGGACGCAGCTTGAAAGTGGCAATCAGCACTTGAACTCAGATCTGTATTTCTCAAGTGCTGGAGCTTAGGACCAAATTCTTTGCACCCTCCTGTCTTGAGGTCTGGCCCCCAGACTGAGGCCTTGGCGAAGGTGCAGATGGAGGCAATTCTTCCACCAGCAGCAGACCTCAGAATCCATCCACCTAGACTTGGCAGAAGCTGAGCAGCGCTCTACCTTCCTTTCTGGGACGTTCTCACAGCTCAGCCACTGTAACAGACATTGTTGGTTCTCCTATATCCCCTCTTCCTTCCCATTTCAGGGCACACTGGCCCAACCACCAACTGCCAACATCTTTATTTCTTTGCCTGAGGACTTTGACTGCTGGGTCCTCTTTGCTGAAGAGAAGGCCAGAAATGTCAGGGATGCCTCCTGGGAGCAGCCTTCAAGCAATGGCTGTTGAGACTTGCTACATAAACCCCCCTGCTCCCTCACTCCTTGGGCTGGGGCATGTGCCATGCCAGCTCTCAAGTTCCCCAGCAGGACTGGGCTTCACTCACCCACCATGGGAGCTGGCTCGGTAGTGCCCCTCCTGCCTTCCTGCTGTCCCTACGGTGTTTCCCGCACTTAAACACGCATCTCAGGATTGGCTTCTGGTGGAACCCAAACTAAATCTCCCTCTTCCCACTCTCAGCAGCATCCCCGGGGAGGCCACTGGATGAAGTTCAGACTCTAAGTTGGTGTGCAATGCCCCGCGTGCTCTAGCCCTCGCCCACCTCACTTCTGGATACCCCTCTTCCCACACTTGCAAGACTCTCCTCACACCATTCACCCTACCTGAAGGCCCATCCCACAACCCCATCCCCTCCACTTGGTGAATATTACTCACCTTTCAAGACTCAGCTCGATGGCTACTTCCTCTAGGAATTCACTTCTGACCACCCTCCCTCAGTGAAAGGCAATCATTCCTGCCAGGGAGCCCTAGGTGACCTGAACTTGCCCCCTGCTCCCTCGCTCCTTGGGCGGGTGCATGTGCTATCCCCATCCCTGTGACCCATCGTGGGGCTTACTGTTCATAGGGCCACCTCTCCCACTCAGTGGTGAGCCCCTTGAGGGCAGGGGACAGCCGAATCCATCTCCCGGCTCTCAGGCCAGCTTCCTAATAAATGTGTCCTGAATGAATGACAGTGTCTCTGAGATGAGAGGAGGAAGGGCAGGCAGGAGGTGGTTGGGGCAGGCGGCTGCTGGAACTCACGGTGCAGGGTGTGTTTGGTCACATCATGGTCTCAGAACCTGTCCTCCCATGCCCCAGGAGCTCAGCAGTTGGGCCCGTTGAATCCAGTGGGTGCTCTGTTCTCTTCCTTTCTCTCAGCTCTGCCTGCCCTGGTCAACGAGCCCGCATCTAACACAGGGTCTCCCTTGTACCGGCTCCATCCCAGGTGATCAGTGGAGATAAGCTGATATTCTGGAAAGAGCACCAAACTGAGTTTAAATTTCACTGGCTATGGGTCCTTGAGCAAATTAAATGGCCTTTGTCTTCTCATCTGAACCTCAGTTTCCCCAATTGTAATGGGTGATAATTGACTATCTCCCTCACAGGGAAGCTGTAGGCATTTGAGATGATAACCATGAAGGGCCTGGCACATCTACTGGAAGGTGAGTTGTGCAGGACAGGGGAGATGTGGAACACACTGGGTATTGAAATTTGTCAATTTCAGCCTAGTCCTCCATTTCACAGATGGGAAGCCAGGCCCAGAGAGCAGTTACCTTCCCAAGGTCACAGAGACTGTCAGGGACAGGCCTGCAGGTCTGAGCTGCTTGGCTGTGTTTGTTCCACTGCACCAAGTGGCTGATTTGCAGTCATCATTATTTAGCTAAAAATAGTTTAAAATCTCTTCTTCCCTCTTCCCCATGGTGGTCCTTGTGCAGAGTTCACTGACGACTCCCCATTCACTGCCCTACCCTGGCAAGCCTGCCCCACACCTGGTTGCCCATACCTACACACACCTCACCTTCATCAGCAAAGATCTATCCACTCCCCAGGTCGTGGATCTCCAGGGCTGCAAGGCTGAGGGCACTGAGAGAGGCTGGGGACTTGTGGAGTCGTGGATCCACCTGCCCTCTCTCTCCCACCATCCCCACCCATGACCCCAAGATCAGTCCGCAAGAAGGCCAGACCTGGAGACAAGCTGGGGGACAGAGGACCCCTTATTCCCTTAGCAAATGTCTGTTGCCCTCCCATGAAGCTCCAAGCTCTGTGCTAAGCTTTGCAGAGGCAGAGCTAAAACAGTCACTATATGCACCCCAAGATATTCAGGGTTAGGGTAAGTGAAGAGACAAAGCAAGCAAAGAATGAGCTCTTTATGTGAGAGCCAACACTCCTCAAGGCAAACACCAGGAACTGTGGGAATGGGGGCAGCAGGAGTGGGTGGGCACTGGCCTAGGGACACTTCCTTCAGGGCTCACAAAATCCTGAGCATCACGGCGCCTGGCAGCAAACCCCAGATCCCCAGAAAATGCCTGTGATCGGATTAACTTGCAGAGTGGAGCCCAACCTGGTGAGAAGAAAGTAGGGGACCATCCTCTCCCTTCCCCCAGCTCTCCCTTCTCCCATCCCCCATAGCCCCAGCTCCTGCCCCTCCGCCTCTCACACCATCCTATTAATAACTTGTGATACCATTAGTTTTTGCCGTCACCAGCAATGACAACTCAGAAGCCCCCGAGAGCTGTCTGCAAAGACACAATAAACGAGAACTCTTAATTAACACCTCCCTTAACTAAATAAATTAATTTTATGCAGTTGTGATGTCAGCAATGTGACTTGCCAATGACTGAGGCCACTCAGACAGACTTGACAAGGACTGCAGGGCAGGCTCAGCGGGGTGTTAAGCTCTGCGGGGTGTCAGTGGACAGCAGGGCATGGGCGTGAGCGCCAGCCTAGCCTGGGGATGGCATCCCCGGCAGGACAGCCAGGTGGCTGCATGTGGAGTTCCAGAGGGGCAGTCTGGGGACTCAGGGCCTTTCCCAGCTTTGCCTCTACCTCCTGAGTGGCATTAGGCAAGCTTCCTCCTGGGGCTTCTCTTTTTCTCATCTGTAACACGGGCATCCTCTCCTGTCACGCCTGCTTCTCGGGGCTGTGGAGAGGATGAGAAGATGCAGGAAAGGGGTTATAAACTACAGAGTGTCGTGCATGTGTGAGAAATGCTGATGACACCACCCTCCAGCCACTAGTCAGTGCTAGCTGGGCAATTCTGTTCTTCCCCTGACAACACACAGACAGGGTGAAATGGCCCCTGGGTCCCTGGGCAGCCCTGAGCTTCCCCAAGGACAACTTGGGGACAGGAGGACTTCTTCAAGGCCATCACCCTCAGAAAGCCTTGGTTATCCACCCACTCAGCTTATGTGCTCAGAGCAAATGAGGCCAGGACAGTGAGCCATTCCCAGTGCTCCTATTGGACAGAATCTGCACTGGCCCCAGGCTAACACAGGCCCTGACCTGGAGAGACCTCTGGTCCAGCCCTGAGTTGAGGTCCTGAAGCCAACCCCAGCTGTGCCCAGCCCTGACCAACTTCATTCAGGATCCGCGTGAGCCCCCAGCCATTGCCTGAGCCAGCCCCTGACCTCAACCCCTGGCCAAGCCCCGACCCAGCCCTCCCTGTCACCCTTCAGTTCCAATGCTAGTCCACATGCCCCCACCCCAACCAAGCCTAGGACAGCCCCCTCCTTCCACTCAAAACTACACTGTGCTCCAAACCGTGTCACCCTTGCCTTGGGAAAAAGAGAGAGACTCCAGTGTCCCCAGCAGTTTATACTGCGGGCACCTTCCACAAACCGCAGAGCCCTCCTGCCCACACTATCCCCTCAGCACGTGCCTGTCATCAGCCATTCTTCCCAGTTGGCACTATTTTCAGGCATCTGCACACAGAGACATCTAGCAACTCACCAAAAGCCACATAGCATAGCTGTGGCTGGGCGAGGACTAAGATGGCCACCATGAGGTTCCTAATTCACTCACTCAGCCATTCAGTCACTAAACAAACATGCACTGAGTACCCACATCCATGCCAGGCCCTCGGGGTCAGTTATTGGAAAACAGACATTGCCCCTGCTCTCAAGGGGCTCACAGGCTGGGCAAAGATGAGACTTGTTCCCTGTAACTGCACCAAACTTCTTGCAGTTGCTGCCTCATTCCCTCCCCAACACACACACACACACACACACACACACGCTCCACCCTCCAGGCTGGCAAAGTGGAAACACACCTGAAATTAGCATAATGGGCTTGGGGGAGTAGAGGGAGGCCCAGGACCTCTCTGTCCATCTGTGATGCTACCAGGAAAGAGGCCCTTGTTGGTGGCTGTGGGAACACGCAGTGCTGCATCAGTAATTGGGTCCATGTGGGCAGGAGATGAGCAATGATGTCCCCATGTCCCCAAGCACACAGGGTGACTTGCAGTGACCCTGCCTAAAGCCCACATCTCCACAGCCGTGATGGAGTAGCAGGCAGCAGCCACTGGGCTGAGGCTGCAGGAGACCTGCCCACCAGGCCTTCCCACATGTGCGGGCTCTGCACAGGGCAGGATGTCAGGGAGGCTGAGGACGGAAGCCCAGGGGCTGTCCCCAGCATCTAACATCAGCGGGTCATAGAACTTCCTGCCTCAGCTTCTTGAAATCATGGTGTCCTTGACCTCAGGTACCCCTTCCATTATGCTCCGGCTCTCCCAACTTCTTAGAAGCCTCCTCAACTCCTGGCCCCTTCTGCAGAGGAGGCAGGAGGCAGTGAAATCATGGCATGAAGAGGTGGCGGACCCGAGCTCCAGCCCCCATGCTACAGGAGCAGCTGTGTGACCTTGGGCAGGTCGCCCAGCCTCATGCACCACCTCAGTGTCTCATCTAAGAAACAAGGCTGTGGGAGCCCTTCCCACGGGGTGGTGGTGACATCAGACTGCCACTGTGCTTGGCTCAAGGCTGGAGGCACAGAAGGTACCAAGCCAACGGGAGTTCCTTCATCTTATCTCACCTGCCACAGAGCCAGTCTCCCAGCACCACAGCCCCAAAGCAGCCCCCCGAGTGGGAAGTGCCTTGGGGGTACCTACCGTTCCTTTGCTCACCACCCCTCCACAGCCTCCTTTTGGATGGTCTTCAACTTCTACTTTCCCTCCCCCATGCCCTGACATCTGCCTCCTGCTCCCCACCCCTCACACAGAGCTCTCCTGATGCCCTGAGGCCTCCAGTGCCTCCATTCACAAGGAACTGCAATGGTACAGCCCTAATCTGTGTTCCTTCTCCTGGGCCTCCATATTTTGGAAGCTGGGACTGTTGACCTAAATGTATCCAAAGAAATGACTTCCTAATGGTGGAATTACGGATATCCGGCATCTTGGTAGGAGGGAGCTTTGAGAATGAGAGCCTTCTTAACACCTCTCCAATCACACCCCATGGCTCCCCTTCAGGGTAAGAGTCTTCCTACACAGAGATCAGTGGATCTGGAATAAAGCCAACAGCCACCGCCTAGCCCTGAGCATGCTTTGGAACCCACAGCCTGCTCTTGGACAGAAAGGTTCAGCCACAGCAGCCAGGACAGCTGCAGCTTTAAGAACAACTCCTGAGCCCAGAGAAGCATGGAGTGGAGGGGATTGATTTTTGGGTCCTCCTGGAGACTGGGATCCAAAATCAATCTGGCAATTAATAGGCAAGGTGTGAAATGGCTCTGGTTTCAGGCTCCCAGTGTCCCTGGTTGTCTTCCCCAGAGAAGGGGCCCTGCTGCCTCTGTGCTTCTTTCCACCTCCCATGTTTTGGGGCTCTGGTGACAGCTCCTGAGAAGTCCAGCTGGCTGGCCCTCTTCCAGGGCCTTGTCACCTGGACAGGGCCACAGGATAAGCTTGGCCAGCTGGCAGGGCTGGGAGGAGGGAGCAGACACCCTGGGTTAGTGGCCAGGGAAGGGAAAGCCACTAGGGGCCCTTTCCAGCCCCTCTATCTCCACCCTTACATCACAGGTAAGAAGCAGGACATGGCGGGGGCTTCTAGGGACTCTAAATTTCCAGAGGGCCAGCACCATGGGGGCAAATAACTGTCCATCCTATGTCCTCCAACCACTCTGCTGACCGAGCCTGGTGAACAGGCCCTCCCCCATTGCACAGACAGGCTGCTTGAGCTCCTAAGAATGTGTCCATCCAAGTGCCAAGTGGGTGGAATGGCCCCAGATACTCAGAACAGAACTGGGTATGGGCTATGAGCCCATAAGAGAAGCTTTCTTGGAGAGGTGGGGACTCAACTGAGTGACTGGGGTGAAACCCAGAAAGACAAAAAGGAGAAAAGTGGCATGCCCAGTGAGGGATGAGTATGTGCCAAGGTCGGGGGATAAGATAAACAGGTCACAGCACAGTGCGTGACAGTAGGGGACAGAATGGCCCAGCTCAAGGGCTGGAGCACAGTAGCCTTCAAGGTGTGGGCAGCTAATGTCAGCAGCCAACTCCTGTCCACCCTGCATGCCATGCTGGGGTCACCCCAGACCCACTGATCTACATCTCTTCCTTGTTCTCCAAGAGGCCCCTCTCTCCGGCCAATGGGCCAGCTGTCAATAGCTACATTTACAATCTCCATTATATCTCCATTGCCCAAATTTCTTTTCCTCATTTTTCTTACTAAAAGACCGTCTTTAAAAAGGAGTCCCTGAGCTCAGCCCTTTACCAGCCTCGTTAATTTCATGCCCCACCTCATTTGTTCCAAGGACCTACTTTCCCCTCGCCCGCTGCCGCCTTCCTCCCGCCAGCTATATTCGGATCCCTGCTCCGTCCTCCATAACCTTGTGTGCCGCTCAGAGTTCTGCGGGTGTTTTTCTCTGCCAAGGAACTCTGGACTCAAAGGAACCGCAGAGGTTGTCTGTTCACATCCAACCCCCTCCTCATGCCTGAAACTGGAATCCCTTTTCCAGCCCAAGGTTATCTGGTCTCAGTTGCACTCCTGCAAGGACAGACTGCTGCTCACTGCAGGGCAGCTTTAACTGAGACCAACTTCTTCCAGAAAGGTGGAACCAATCTGCCACTGATTGCCGTTTCCTCTGTGTGTTTTGTCTGAGTCAAGTCTCACAGACAGTACTGTCAGCCCCCAGGTGCAGGGCTCAGTCATCCCTTTCTTTGGAATCCCTTGGACTAAATGTCCTTTGGTTACCTTGGATGTGCAAGACATGTGACAAAGCACCATCCCTTGCTCACACTGCTGCTGGTGCTGAGACACTCACTCCTGCCCCTGTGCCTCCAGCAGCCACTGGGGGAGAATGGCAACCTAGAAACTTCTCCTCATTTGAACTGAAAATCACCTCTTGGCCCTTCCCACCCTCTGGAGCTAGCTCTGCCTTCAGGAATCACCTGGAGCAAGTGGAATTCTCCTTCCCCCAGACAGACATTCAGATCTTGAGAATTCCATCATGTTCCTCCCAAGTCCTGCCCTGGCCTGGCTCTGCAGCCCAGGCACCATCCACTCCTCGCCAAAAGACACAGGGCAGTTCACCAACATTTATCCAAGGGTAGGGTCCCTTACTCGGGCTGAGGTCTGTGCACAGCCAGACCGATGTCAACAGTTAATACAACGCAAACCTGCACAGGGCTTTGGCAGCTGCTCACACTGTTAGTTCGTGTGAAGTCAACAAACGTTCCCAAGTAGGTTTTGCACAAACTTCCCTCAAGTTGAGCCATTGGCCCTTCATACCTAGCTGGCAGACTTCACATTTCTCTCTGTTGAATCCCAGTTCTTCATTTCACTCAGGAGTCCCAGCCTGCAGAAATTCTTTGGGGACCTGTTGTGGCTTCTGTTGGGTGGGCCGTCCCTCTCAGCCTGGTGACATGCCCAGACTGGATCATCAGAGGCTGTCTCTAGCAGGGTAATTGTGAGGAGAGAACCCTGGGGCCCCTGGAAACATATTGTCACCCCAACCCCGCCCAACCACCTTGGCTTGCCAGGGGAAGGAGTTTACTGTGGTTCTGCAGTTTCATAAACTGGTTTGGTGGAGCGGGAGCGTGGGGGTTGGCAAACAAGGACCCCAGCCCCTCAGCACAACACCAAAGTGAGCCAAGGCCTCTGAGTCTGATCCTAACCTGCTCCTGCCCACAGGTCCAGCAGGAGGTGCCGGGAGCCCAGGAAGCAGGTGGAAAAGCTGGGGGCATGGGCAACTTTGAGGGTACAGAGAGGCCACGAGGGACCAAGGTCTGGGGGATCAACTGTTTCTGGCTCCCAGGGAGATATAACCCCCAAATGAGTGCCCAGACCTCAACAGAAGCTGTCTCTCCTCCTCCTTCTGGTTCTTGCTGGGTGAGGGCCCCACCCACTCGCAATTGGAATGGAGGCAGTGGGTGGTCCTCACAGATGATAGACAGAAGCCCCCCCCCCAAAACACCCCATAGAAAGCAAGGGCCTGAGACTCAAAACATGCCCCTGTTTTAAGCAGTCATTTCCCATGAGACTTGCCCAACACCCCAAACTGCAATAGCCATCCTTCGACTCCCACACTGTCCCTAATTTTCTGGAAGCAGAGCAAAGGGAGCCCCCTGCAGAATGGGCTGCTGGATCCTCAGATCGATTTGGGGTCTCTCAGTAGGGCCTCACCCAGGACTGCACCTCTCACTCACCTGCCCACCTGTGGATGCCGGAAACTCTCCCATCAGCCATGGGCTCCTTCAGGCTAAGGCTCCTAGTTAAAGGGTAGACACTGTGCAAGGGCAGGTCAACCTAAGGAGTCCAGGCCTAGCAAAGCCAACAGGCCACTCCACCAAGACCCTGCCTCTTGGGGCCAGACTCACTCAAGACCTGCCTTCTCCAAGCAACCAGAGATGCAGGGTCATCTCAGTTCTGCGGCTTCCTTGAGGCAGGAGCCCTGGGCCTGCATCCTGGACGGGCACCCAGGTCACCCCTTCGCCTTTAGTGCTGGTGAATGATGAAGCTGTGGTCATTCCTTTCCCTCCCCAGCCCCACCCATCAACAAATAGGCACGTGGGCTAAACCATGACTCTTCATTTCAATCCCCATGACCGCGGGAGGCAGGGGCAGAGCAGAATCACTATCCCCAGTTTACAGATAAGGAAATAGGATCAGAGACAGAAGCAACCTGTGGTCACCCAGAGAGAGAGTGGAGAGCCCAGACAGGGGTGTCTAGCTCCCAGGAGGGCGGCCTCCCACACCCTGGTCTAGGGCATTCCACCCTCACTCCCACCGCCCTCCTGGTTCTGTCCAGACCATGCTGACCCCAAAGGTTCCCCAGGAGAGGCAGGCATGAGCATCGCCACTCACTGTTCTCACTGCTCACCTTGGGCATGCAAAGCATTTGGGTGTCAGGGCCCTTTCTCACTCAGGAACATCCAAAGAGGCCTATGCCTGCTGTGTCTACACCCTCACCCATGCAATCAGGCGATGCCCTACCACACCATAGAAGCTGCTCTCACCAGGGCACCTTCAGCCTCCCAATTGTCACTCTGGACTCTTTCACAGCTGCCGCCCACTCCCCTTGGTTTTGGGACACACAGCCCCATTCCAGCCCTGCTCCAACTCTTGTCCCAGTCCTAAGTGGCTCTCGCCCCTGAGCTTCTCCTGCAATGCAAACCTGCTAGAGATTTGTACCCTTGGCCTGCAAATCCCTCCTCCTCCTCTCCCCACGGTCGCTCTGATCCATTCACCCCATGGCTTCTGAGACTTCTCTAGGTGGACCATTCTTCAGCCCACATTTCTAGCATTCCCTGAGCTACGAACAGAACATTCATCACACTTTAAAATCCTGCTTCTCCTTCAACATCAAGTCCCGACTTCTCCTCTTCCAGAAAGCCTTGCACAACGTCCCCATGTACTGCTGTGTCACTCAGGGTGTCATGTCCTCTTCTAGCTGTGATGGTCCTACCCACATCTGCCAGATGGCACCGACTGGATGGGGAAATGACCCCCCATAGGCAGCCAGGCCCATCATGTGAACTGGCACTAAGGGCTCTGCCCCATGGGCAATAGACCATCAGATAGGGCTATGGACAGAACTAGAGCAAGAGGGCCGGGCACAGTGGCTCATGCCTGTAATCCCAGCACTTTGGGAGGCTGAGGTGGGAAGATCACTTAAGAACAGGAGTTCAAGTCCAGCCTGGGCAACACAGTGAGACCCCATCTCTACAAAAAGAAAAGCTAGAGCAAGAGGCCAGAGGAGGAGGGTGGAGGATGGAGCAGACAAGCAGAAGGAGAGTCAGAGACCCTGGAGGTGAGGCAGGAAGGAGGCAGAGAAGCGGCAGGGAGGAGTCCTGAGCTGCCTGGCTCCTGGCTCCATCTCTCCTCCCAATAAACCTCTTTATCTTAAGGCCACCTGGATGAACCTCTGGAATTACTGAGTAAAGGGTTCCAGCACCCCAAACAGATGAATGCCTTTCCTCCTGCGGGCTCCTCCACAAACACAGAACCCTCGGGGTTTCCTCCCACCACTGCCCCAGGCCCCTCTGTGGGATGAGAGAGCTCGGGAAACTGGCAGCCTGAGACACCAGCAACCTGGAAGGCCATGCTGCACAAGCCTTCATGGGCTCATGGCCCAGCACTGGGGCCCATTAGGGTTAGCTGCTGTGACCAGAATCCAGTCTCCTGTCCCAGGAGCCCCTCCCACCTCACACCCAACTGCACATAGGAGTCCGGCCAGTTGAGGCCCAGTCACGGCTTGGAGTGAGGCTGCAGATCTCTCTGACATGTTGGGGCAGGAAAAAAGCCTGGGAAGGGTGGCCTGGTCAGCCTCCATGGTTGACAAAGAAGGAAACTGAGGTCCAGGGAGGGTGGCTGAGGCCAAGGGTGGAGAGGATCGGGCAGGGCCGGCACAGCCCTGTCTCCTGAAGGAGGCTCTGCTGTTTCTAGTGCATCTCACAGCCTCTCTGGGGAGATCTAGTTTCCTTCCTGGTTTCTACACGACCTTGGGCCAGTCACCTTTGCTCTCCCCACTTCATTTCCTCCTGCATTTTAAAGAGGCCTAAAGCTCGGCATCGGGGACGTGGAGTGGTGACAGCCGAGCCGCTGCCCGGAACCAGGCTGTGGTAGGGGCACAGGGCCAGGTGACCTTTCAGGCGCTGTCAGGTGACCGGCACCCTGGAGGGCTGGACTGACGGAGACCAGAGCCTGGGGCCTGGACCAAGCGATCAGCTCAGGACTCCTCGAGTACAGGGAGGGCTTCAGTGCCCGGCTGGCCTGCCCCTCTGCCAATCCCGCAGCTGCTCCCAAGCAAACCTCTCCAGCAATTTTTCTTAACATATGATCTCCTGCTCTGTCACTCCATCGCCTTCCCTCCCAGGTAGTTCTGGGGCTGGGGGTATATGTGAGTGTGTGAGTGTGCGAAGGTGTGTGGGGTGTATGAAGGTGTGTATGTGGGGGATGGAGGCAGGGGCTGTGTGAAGATGGGGAGTCTGAAGATGTAGGCTGTTGGAAGGTGTGTGTGCAAGTGTGCATACTCGGGCATGGCAGCCATGAGGGAACCTGTAGATGGCTCAGGGGGCATGTGAGGAAGAGCGAAGCTGGAAGTACAGCTCCTGGAGAGCTGGGCACCAACTAGCCCTGTGAGCAGGTTTCATGGTAAGAGTCAGCACCTGCATCCATCCGAGGTGCCAGCACTGTAGGATCTGCTGCCCAAGCCACAGCAATCGGCAGGAATGACACCAAGGCTCATCGCTGGCCTGCCCAGGTCAGTGGGGGGTCAGCATGGGGCCCCAGCTTCCTGGCTTCTGGACTGAGGCTACCCCTGCCCTGTGCCATCTGCTCCACACCCTAGGCTCTGCTGGTTACAGGCAGCACCAGGGCTGAAGCTCAGCTATGGTGAACTTTGGGACCCTCATTCAGCCACCCACTGAGGACTGAGGACTCAAGGTGCAGCTCTGTGTGTGCCCTCCATAGGCCATGAGCAGGCAGAAGCTCTCACCTGAGCCCACCCCTCCTGCCAGCCCTCTACCCTTCCTTCCCCAGGCACAGTAAGCTGTTGTGGGAGTGACAGAGGGTGCCTGGCTGGGGCCAGACAGACAGACAGCTGAGGCAGGCAACACACAGGAAACTGGCATGAGTAGGCCCCTTGCTCCCCAGCCTGCCTGCTGGAGGAAGAGGGAGGAAACTGCCACTTTGCCTCTCCCCACACACCCATGTGCAGCAGGAAAGAGGCTGGGAAGGCGGCCTCAGGCCAGGGATAAGAGAGGTGGGACTGGGGCCCTGTGTCAGGCTGACAGGTACCCATGGGAGCACCCTCTCCAGCCACCCATCCCACATGGTCTCACTTCACAGAACGAGAAATAGAGGCCCAGAGAAGGCAAGTGAGAGGGCCTCTAGGTGGCCTGGCCTGTCATTAGCAACCATTCCTGGCCCAGGGGGCTCCATGTCTGCCCCTGCCAGTGAGGCAGGCTCCATTATTCCTGGCTTCGGGGCAGAAAGGGGAGAGGCAGAGTGGAGGCAGGAAGGGTCCAGGGCATTTCTGCCAGCCTGAGAGTTCAGTGTGTGGGCCAGAGCCATGCTAACTTGGGAGCGGCGCATTCCCACAAGACATGTTTTCGTAGGGTGACCAACTTGTTCCCGTTTGCCCAAGACTTTCCTGGCTTTAACACGAAATGTCCCACACCCCTGAAAACCCTTTAGTGCCAGGCAAACTGAGACAGACAGTTGGTCACCCTACTCTTTAACCTCCTGGTGGCCCTCCCAGTGGCTTCCATATATGATGGGGCCAGGGTGGAACCAAAGAGCGGGGGGGGTCTTAGAGGCCATCAGCTTCATCGCCATGTCCCTCAGCTCATTGTCACTGCCCTCTGCTCCAATGCCCACAGCTCCTCATAGCTCCCCACCACACCAGGCAGTCTATTCCGTTAGGGACCATCTCTGAGGGCTAGAAAGTTCTTACAGCAGGCTGACAGTGGCCTTTCTTCAGTCACTTTTCCCTTCCCCTTCTCCCCCTGCCTTCCTTCTTCCTCCTGCTCCTAGAGCTCCCAGAACACATGCACCTGCCTCCTCTTCTCGGCCACTACCCTTTAGTTCCTCGAAGGCTGTGATCACATCCCTGGGGCACCTCGGGTATGTCTTCTCCAGTGAGTGATTTCCAGCCTTGGTGTGCTGGTGATGGGCAGAAAGAGGACACCAGGGGACATCACAGCCCCACTTTCACCCTGCTGCCTTCACCCCCTCTCCTGCTCCATGCCTTCCGGAGCTCTGTCTGTGAATTCCATCAGGCCCCAGCCACCCCTTCCTAAGAGGGAGCAGAGTGGGGCCTTGGAGGGAAGGGCAGGGGGAGAGCATCCTGAGTGCAGCAGCAGCCTTTGGGGAGGCACAGGCGCTGGTTTGTGTCTGCAGATGCTCATTCTGGCCACTGTAGGGAAAACAAGCCACATCATGAGGTAGGGACTACTGGGGAGGCTACTGCTGGCATCCAGGAGAAGCCATGGTGGTGGCTTGGAGAAGGGCGTGGCAGGAGTGATGGAGTGCAGTATGAATCCTAGATGTATCTAGAAGGTGGACTCTAAAGGATTTGGCAGTGGATTAAACACAGTAATGTGGAAAAGGAGGCACACAGCTGGGTCCCTGGTCCCCAGTGCTGCTTCACACACTCCCAGCTGACATCAGCTGATGCTGAGCCTGGAGGGTGGTGGGGATGAGGAGAGCATCCTGAGTGCAGCTGCAGCCTTCAGGCCCGGGGGCTGGACGTGTCTTCTTGCCCTCCACCATACCTGGGCCCAGGTGACTCTGTTCCCAGCAGGTGGGTTTCAGGAAAGGAATGGAACCCCAGACAGCATTGCAGCCTCCTGAACTCACCAGCCAACTGGCCCACAGGTCTTGGAGCTCCTCCCTCTGTGGAAGTGGTTGGAGTGGAACCACAGGGTGGTTCCACTCTGTGGAAGTGATGGACAGTGATGACATCTGTCCATCAGAGTCACAGCAGACCCCTCACCAGGCTCCACCCCACAGAGCTCCCAAATCAGATCCCTGCTGGGCGGGCCTGCTGGGTGTATATTCTGATGCTCGGTGGGAGTTGAAGACTACTGCACTAGTTCAAGCCCTTTGCATTAGAGATGGGGAAACTGAGGCCCAGAGAAGAAAACCGAGGGTCCCAGGTCACACCATGTGTCAGGACCGAGGTTCCTAGCCCCACCCAAGATGCCCCCAGCCCTTGAGGCCCCAGGCATTGGCAGGGAGGGTATAGAACCCTGGGGGAGGGCAAGGGCTGTTCACCCCCTAGGCTTCAGGGGCTGATCTGTCATCTACTCTGCCTGAGCCCCAGATGGAGGCGGCTCCCTCCTCCCACCGTGTGCCACCATCTCCTCCATGCTGTAAACCTGTCTTGTAAAAGCCGATGAAAGGCCTGGCTGTCAGCCACAAAAGCCTGCTCGGGCCTCTGCTCCGGCCTCACGTGGCTCCTGGAGCTAGCAGGAGAGAGGCAAGATGCTGGCATTCAGCTGCTCCATAAATCTATCAGAGGTATTTTTTATCACTTCCCGACATTCCTCTGTAAAAGCCACTCGGCTGCGTTTACAAATTATAGAATTCATTTGATGTCGGGGACCTGGCTAATGGCCTGGGCAAATCCAGCAGGAACAGATGGGAGCTCACCCACTCAGCTCCCATCTAGCTGTGCAGCCTTTGATGACCAAGTCATGGCAATTCAGCCTCTGCCTGCCTGTCTGTAAGATGGGGGTGCAGGTGGCTGTGAGGAGTCGTGAGATCATAGATGTGCATGCCTGGCTCTGGGCCGAGCGCACAGTAGGCCCTCAGTAAAGGATGGTGGCCATGACAGCTATTGGAGCCTGTCTGGAGCCATGAGATGGGGAAGAGTCACAGGGTGCAGAGCCCAAGGCCTGGGCCTCTCAGCCCCATCTCTCACCTCCCTGCCAGGCAGGTCCTCCTGTATCACAGGGCACCCTCGAGGTGAGGATGCTCTGTAAACCACAAGGCTTATACACATGGGGAATTATCATTTTCCTCCTCCCACTCTTCTTCCTCCTTCCAGCAAGCTTGAGATCCTCTCCCCCACACGGAATCTTTGAACATCCCACCTCAAAACTGTTTCAGACCCTAGAAATCCACGCCTTAGAAGTTCTAGCCCTCCATGAACTGTTGGGTTGAGGCTCTCTGGGTCCTGGGTTAAGGATTCTGCAGCTGCTTCAGGCTGATGAGTGACGGCTGCCATTGGCCTTACAGAATGTGGGGCAGCCCAAAATATGGCCTCACACTTTGCCATTGTTCAAGTTCCAAACTCCTTATTCTATAGATGAGGAAGCTGATGTGGAAGGAGGGGAAGGCACTGGGCAGAGGAGTTAAGAAAGAGCAGCCTGACATGTCTCATGCACCTCCTGTGAGTTGCATGCCAGCCACCGTGTCTGGAGGAAGCTGATGTGGAAGGAGGGAAGGCACTGGGCCGAGGAGTTAAGAAAGAGCAGCCTGACATGTCTTATGCACCTCCTGTGAGCTGCGCACCAGCCACCATGTCTGTACACCATCACGCTGGATCCTGCAGACAATCCCAGCCATTTGAGAAAGGAGGCTCCGAGGTGGCAGCAGTCACCCAACAAGCTGGTAGCACTGTGACCTCCAGGAGCCAATGCACTGGACCCCAGGGTCTCAAATAGCAAAGGCCAACCCAAGACCAGCGAGGCCCAGCAGCTCAGGAGGCAGGTGAAATGGTGTGGCAGGAAGCCACCGGAATCTCACAGAGGGGATGAATCATTTCAGGCTGGAAGCATCCTCTTACAGAAGTTTCTTTTTCACCACTCGAGAGGTAGAACAGAGTAAATTATTAGTAGTGCTGGAAAAGCCATTCGCCCTCCCATTTGAGCAGTGCCGGGAACTTCTCAGAGAGCTTTCCTATCTGACATTGTTCGAGACACTGGGATGCCCTAAAAAGGTGGACAGTGAGGCTCAGCCTGTCCTGTTTCATTAAGGAAGAAATTGAGGCTCAGGGAGATGACCCGGCCTGAGGCCACACAGCCCAACCTCCAGGACTCCTGGTTTAGCACCTGGTGCCTCGGGTCTCCCTTCCCTCTGGGGCCGGAAAGGCAGGACCGGGAACTGTTTTTTGGCTTGTCTTCCAGAAAAAGAGAATCATTGTCTCGCCTTCTCTGTTCCACTCTCCTCCTCACTGGTGCCTTTTGTCCCCGCCTGCTCTGTGCTAGCATTGAGCCCGGGGCTTTCCACACACCATCTCACGAACCTCGCAAAAGCTACATGAAGGGGGAACGCTCATTGGCCCATTGCACAGGCAAGGAAACTAAGGCTCAGAGCAGTTGAGGGTTCAATGCCAAGACTGGACTCCAAATGTCTGCTCTTCTCTCTCAGCTATAAGCCTCTGTTGCCTTCAAACTCTCCTGCACCGGTTATTAAGCCAAAGCGGCATCTGCTGTGGCCATGTTTTGCGGGGGAGAGAAAGTCATTGCTCAGTCTCCTCTGCTGAAAATGGGTGTAATGATCAAAGTACTCCCTTCCTACAGTCCTTGGGTAGACTGAGATCATGGCTAGGAAACGGAGCCTGACACATAAGCAGTCTTATTATTTTACCGCCCTTGCTGCCACCACTCCTGCTATGTTGATCTAACACAAGACAAAAACAGAGTCTTGAGAACCTCAACGTGCTGTATCCAAGGCAGGGACTGAGGGGCTTGGGCTGCTGCCACGAGGATTGGGGGGAATTGAGGGCTCAGGGGAGGCAGGAAGATGAAGGACTGTTAAGGTTTTATGTTTTCCAGCAGGATTTAGTGGGAGTGGAGCCTGCAGAGGGGGTGGCACAGGGCTGGGACCAGCACGGGGCTGGATTCCAAGCATCCCAAGGGCCAGACCCCAGTGCCTGTGCCTCCGAGCCCAGGTCCAGCCCCGCCACCCAGGCCCCATCTGCCTGCACTGCCATCCCCTTGGCTTGTTAACTCGGTCAGTCCCTGGGATTTTATCAGGCTCCTCTGAGGTGCCCATTTCTGGGCAGCAGCATTGCAGGGAGAGGAAAGGCCTGTGACAGAGCAGGGCACCAGCTCAGGTCCCAACGGGGCTGAGTTCTAGCCCATCTCCCTCACTTCCACGAATGGGCCCAGAACACACTGGATCCACAATAAAGCTTCTGATGAATGAATGAATGCATGAATGAATGAATGAGGCACCCTGGGGTCTCTGTTCCTTCATCTGTCAAATGGGAGAGTGGCAACTACCCGCCAAGGTTGTTGGGAGGCTGTCAGAAGCAGCGCACACACAGCCTGGAGCACGGAGGCAGGATGAGCGTGGGTGAGAGGGGCTGTGATGACAGAGGCTTTGCCTCTGGAGAATCACCAGCTAATTGCCTCTCCATGGTCGGCTTTCCCCCCCAACTCCTGGATGAACCGCAGGTCAGCCCACAGCCCCCCGAAACTCAATCACTGTCTAATAAAATCCCGGGGCTTCTCACACACGCACACACACCGTGCAACACAGTATTGGGAGCAGATGTTATAGAAAATCAGCGTGGCCTGGATTGGAACAATTCTGCATGTATTTCTGAGTTTTGTTTCAGAAAGTGAAGTCATCATGGGTGACACAAAATCAATATAAATATAAATGTCTTCCAACCTGGCCAGTGTCGGATAAAGGAGGTCACAGAGTGTCCACCCCCAGATCATGCGTTGCACTGTCTCCACCCGCTTCATTGCAGCCCCCGCCCCACCCCAGGAAGGTGTGGGGGGCCCAGGGAGGGTAAGGGAGGGACCTCTCCTCTGTGCTCATGCCCAGGCCTCATGTGTAGCCTCATGAGAAAGGAGCAGGGGTCCCAGGTCTGATCCCTTCCCAGGTCAACCATCAGTCCTCTTTGCATCATGAGGCCCTCTGTGTTCTGGACAGAAGTGGGCTGGGGGATGCTTCTCTCCCTGGGTCAGGCCATGCTGGACCACCAGGGACCTAAAGCAGGGACCCCCATGTCTCCTGTCTCCAAAGGCCTTCCAGTGTGACTGCGCCTCCCTCGGTTCATCTTTTCCTTTGGCAAACACTCTTTGAGGGTCTGCTCTGTGCCAGGTAGAGGGGCCCAGCCATGAACCGTCAGCCACAGTCCAACTCTCATGGGACTGACAACCACAAAGGGAGCCTGGCCCACAAAGTCATGGCACAAAGCCACTCCAGGGGTGGCAATTAACAGGGGCCTGACCTCATCTGGGTAGTGTGGCACACTGAGACAGACGGATGACCCCAGGTGACGTGGCAGTAGAAAGAGATGTGCAGAGACCTGGCAGGGGAAGAAGACAAGACACATTCAAGGAAAGGAAGGAAGGTCACATGCTGGAGTACGGAGTCTGACGCAGCCCTGAGCTGGGGGGAAGGGGCTGACTCTCATCTCAGGTCCCCAGCTCCCTAGACCCTTCACCCTATCTCTGTCCACCCACAACCATGCTTGGGATTTCTTCTTCCCATACACACTTTCCTCAAAGGTCAGCTCATGCAAACAAGTGCCTGTGGCAACTCCTGCCCCACTGTCTAGCAGGTGCAGTGGGACTCTTGAGTCCCCTGGGACTTCATAGGAGGCTTTCTCCAGCTCCATCTTCTGCTCCCCTCCCCAAACACAGCAGCCACAATCAGGGGCAGCCCGCTAACCCTGCGAGCAACTATGACTCAAAACAACATTGCACAAATACAGTAACATTTCCAAAGCCATGGACTCTGGCCGTGTGAATAGCAACTTAATGGACTGACAGTGAGCACAGGGCTCCAACACGTGGCAGGGCCTATCAAGGGCTGAACCTCAGCAGCGCATATTTTACCTTAAAAAGAGGCGAGGCAGGCACTTGAGCCCAAGGGTTTAGGATCCACTTGGCTCCTTCTGCAACCAGAGAAGGGAAGGTCATGCTCTAGGTTCAAGTTCTTTGCAGTCCAACCTCCAAGTCCCCATGGCCACCTCCTCCAGGCAGCCCATCCTCCTCTCTCTAAACCCCCAGTTACCTTTGTCCCCATTAGAGGCTGAACTGGAGGCTTTATAAATTCTTAAGGGCCTAGGGATCCAGATTGAGACCATCCTGCCCCTGAAACTGGCTCAGGGGAGATTCACAGTGAATAATTCAACATGAGATCAAAAGCCAGTACCTCTAGTAAGCAATCCTACCTCCCATTGGAAAAGAAAGCCTTGCTTCTGTGATTTGAGAGAAAGACAGGGAGAGAGAGTCAAGGCAAAGAGATAAAGAGGCTTGGAGGCAGAGTAACAAATAAATGTGGTGTCATCACTCACTTACTTGTCTGTATCCCCAAAAGGCATGTCATCTGTCTTGCTCTGCCCAGCACCCAGAACAGGAAGTGGCCCAGGGGGCCAATGAACATTTGTTAAATGAAAGAAGGAGAAAAATCATAAAGCAGGGAGTTCCATTCTCACCCACTCCCCACCTGCCTAGGCTACCTCAGCACCCACAATGATGGCCGAACCTCTGCCCAGCCAGACAGCCATGCCAACCAGATACTCCCCCCACTCCTGGTCCTGGCAGCAGAGGGCCCAGCAGGAGCCCAGGAGGCTGGGGCAGCACCATGGACCAGTCCTCTGGGTGGCTCTACACCGCCCATGTGCAGAGAAAACAAAGCATCCACGTGGGCGTGTATGACTTATGGCTTTAATCTCCCTGATAGAAGGCCTTTAAAGATTATTTCAGGGATGAAAAAAAAAATAATCCTGGGTAATGAATCACGGCCTTAAGAAGCTGATAAGCAGCAGGGAAGCTGGCCGGGCCTGAGTTCCTGATTTAATTAAAGTCTTACAGCTACTCCCTGAAACAAAATCCATCGTAGCCATCAAGGTGATAAAAAGACTGCAGGTTCCTTTAAACCAACTCACCTGCCTCGCGAGTCTTCTTCCTAGTGAAGACAGTGGATGAGGCCATGTCGTCCAGACCTGGCCTGCATCACTGCAGATGGTCTGCTGGGGACCCTGAGGGACAGAAAGTGCTTCATGAAGCCCAAGAGACAGAGGCGGATGCCAGCCTGGAGGAGGCAGGGACCAAGCTCAGACAGGCAGCCAGACAACCCTTGGGTTGCTTGCTAACCATCTCTGGGACTCAGTTTCCACATCTAGCATCCAGCAGGGGGCGAGGCCAGCTGGTCTCTGGAAGCGTCCCAGAGCCAAACTTCTGGATTCAGAGCCTCATATTTTCCGAGAAGGTGAGGAGAGAGACAGATGATGTCTCCATGTGCTAGAAAGATCTCTCCTCTTCCCCGGCTGATTTTCAGTGCCTCAGAATCCAGCCCCTGCCTCCCCATTTCCTTTCCCTGCCCTCCCCAGTCCTGCTCAGGCACGTGACTACCCTGATGAAGGCTCAGTGCCAATGCTCCCAGGGACACTGAGCCACCCATGCAGCCCTCTGGCTACCCTGGTCCAGTTGAGGGGTGGTGAGCGGAGTGCATGAGCCCAGGCAGAGTGCACCACAGAGGCTGAGCCAAGGGCAGGGCCCCCAGAGCAGGCAGGAGCTGTGGGTTCCGTCCCGCTCCACACCAGACTCGCAAAGGCCTTGCAGAGACGCCGGGTGGCTGGGACCTGGAAGGACGGAAATAGAGCCCAAGAGAACGTGAGGACAGTGGCGGTGGCCTCTGCATCCTCAGAGCCCAGCCGGTCCTGAGAGGGGAGTCAGATGGGTAGACGGGCAGGTGGACAGCATCCAGGGAGCTGACGTGAGCAGAGGCTGGTCCCCGCAGAGCTGCGCCAGCTCCCTCTCTGCCAGTCCTTGGCCCTGACAGCCCGGGCTGGCAGGCACCTTGTGCTCAGGGTGGATGTGCGAGTGATTGTCCTCCTCCGACGGGGGCCAGTGGCATAGGGGCAGAGTTGCCAGAGAAATTTGAATTTCAGATTAATGATGAATAATTTTTAGTACAATTATATCCCAAGTATTGCATTTATTTGCTAAATCTGGCATCCCTATGAAGAGCGTCCCCTATGCCCCGTGCCTGGCACAGAGCTGCCCCAGAGAGAGGCCCCACGCAGGCAGTGTGGACGGGCAGTGTGGACAGTGAGTTCCTAATTCATGGCCCCGAGGCCCCTGGAGCCTCCAAGTTGACAGGAGCTGGTGGGATGGTAAGGAGCGAAGGCTCCACCTGAAAACTGTAAGCTGGGATGGGGGTGGTCCTGAGCCCGGTCACCGCGCAGGAAAGTCCCCCTGACCCAGTCCTCGGGTTGCGGGTGGGGCTGCTGGGGGCCGGCTGCCACCCAGCGGCCAGAGTCGGAATGGCAGGTCGTGGCGCCCAGAGAAGATGGAGCACGTCAGCGCCCCCGCCACAAAAGGGCCCATTTGGCAGGGTTAGAATTTTTACCCCACTTGAAACAAAAGGAAACTGAGATTCAAGATCACCCCAAAACCTAAATTAATGTCGAGACCCTAGCTTGGGCACAGCCTAGTCCCCACCTCCAGCCCTCCCTCTCTCCTATTTGCAGTCACCAAGCGGGCCCCCAGGCCTGCCATGTCTTTCATGCCTGTCTTCTGCTCACCAACCTTCGATGGCTCCCTATTGCTGATAGAATGGAACAACCCTTCCCTGTGCTGATACTCAGAGCCCTCTATGAAACAGCCCACACTTCACTTCCCAGACTTGCTACCTTTCCACCTTTCTAAGATTCTTGTGCCCCTGCCTCCTGGAACCTCTCCCAGCCCTCATCTCTCTTGAGCTCCAGGCACCTGCCCCTGTGACTTGTCCCCTTAATCTGCCCTGTGGTTGCTCCCCCTGTCTCCTATAGCCTTGAGCTCCTAAAGTCGAATGTCCTGGGTAGCAGGCCTCGAACATCTCTAAGCCCATCTAACTTCATAGCTCTAAGTTCCATATATGCACCAATGACTCCAAAATATATCCACGACTTGGTGGGCCCACGTCCTTAATGAGGTCCCTGCCTTCCTTCTGGAAGAAAATTCAGAAAGGGAGAGAGCTCCCCTATTGTCTGGCGTCCTCCCCAGAGCCCACAATGGTCCCACAGTGGGTCATGCACCCAGCCCAGCCTTGCTGACTCAGGCAGGAGCAGTTGCGTCTTCTCCCTCCCACAGGAGTCCAGGAGGAGTCTGGCTCTGGACCTTCCAAGCCACCCCAGGCACTCGCTTTCAAAGGAGCTCCAAGTTTCTTGGTAGCTTCTAGTTCTCATTTATCAGAAGGAAAACTGAGGGCCTCTCTCCACCATTAAAGAACTAAGAGGGGATTGGGACTGGAGTTTGTTCCTTGTCTACAGATGGACCTGGAACAAGTTCCTAGGGGAGCCCAGAACCCACAGATTATCTCAGAATATGCCTGTTATCTCATAACACATCGCTTAGCCCAGACTAGCCTAGAACTCACACTTTAATACAAACCACACATATTAGCCAGCTCAGAGACTCAAGGTATCCCAGAATACCTGGGTTGGCTTGGAATACCTGCTAGCCCAGAGGTCAGTTCAAAACACACAAGTTAGCCCAGGTTAGTCCATAATGCATAGATTTACTTGGTATACCCAGGATTGATTAAAATAAATAAATGATTAAAAAAAAATTTTTAAACCCTCCCTCAAATGAAATCTCCCCTAGAACCAATGCATAAAACAGATGACATGGAGCTGCCTGGGTTGAAGGGGGATGGGGCCCAGGCAGTGGTGTGCTGCTGAATGTTCCACTCCCAGCTTCGGGAGAAAAGCTCTGGGTTGTAGCATCGGCCAATTTCTGTGGTGTAAATACTCCTCCGCAGCCATTTCAGGTGCCAGCTGAGTCCCTGAGCTCAGAGCTGGGAAGAGATGTGCATAACGAACTCCACAAGCCAGGGAGCCAGCTCCAGCACCCAGAGCGCCCATCCTGCATCCTGGGCTCTTCTGGGGACCCATTCCCCAGAACTCCAAGGACCTCCAAGCTTGAGAACACAGGTCAAAGACACAGAGGCCAATCCAAGCCTGGAGCTTTCTGAAAACTGAAGGAACCCAGAAGAATGCTTCCTGACGTCCCTGGCAAGAGTGGGTAAAAGTAGGAAATGAAGTCAATGTGGAGATCGGGCCCCCAAATTTTCCACATGACTTCAACCAAGTTCTTTCTGCCCTCCGGTTCTCAGTTTCCCCATCTGTACAATGAGAGACCTGAGGGCCACGAGCTTCAGGAAGCCCCACTCTGGCCGTGAGATCGGCCCCACCTGCCTTTGTCACCTCCAGCCTTGCCCTGGCCTGGACTGGCACCCATCCCTGACAGAGCCCCAGGTGCGGAGTCACTCTCCCTCAACCCCTCACACACCTGTCCCCAGCAGCTGTCATCCAAGGAGTCTACAAAGTTAATTCACATGGGGGCATGTGTCCTCTGACCAGGGAGCTGAGTCCTGATGGTGCAGATGCAGCATCCTGCACAGAGCCTGGCTCCATAAACACGCTATGCCTGAGTGACATGGCAGGCGGCTCCTCACAGCAACCAAGAGCATTGGAAGAGCCCAATCAACACTTTTTTAATAGTTAAAAAGAAAAATTGGCCAAGCGTGGTGGCTCACACCTGTAATCCCAGCACTTTGGGAGGCTGAGGTGGGCGGATCACCTGAGGTCGGGAGTTCAAGACCAGCCTAACCAACATGGAGAAACCCCGTCTCTACTAAAAATACAAAATTAGCTGGGCATGGTGGCCCATGCCTATAATCCCAGCTACTCGGGGGGCTGAGGCTGGAGAATCGCTTGAACCCAGGAGGCAGAGGTTGTGGTGAGCCGAGATCAAGCCATTGCACTCTAGCCTAGGCAACAAGAGCAAAACTCCGTCTCAAAAAAAAAAGAAAAATTTAGGCCAGGCACAGTGGCTCTCACCTGCAGTCCCAGCTACTCAGAAGGCTGAGGTGGGAGGATTGCTTGAGCCCGGGAGGTTGAGGCTGCAGAGAGCTGTGATTGCAGCCATGCACTCCAGCCTGGGCAGCAGAGTGGGACCGAGTCTCTAAAAACCTAAAAAATATATTATACATTTTTTTAAAATGTAAATTAAACTTAGATGTAGGTCAAAGTTTCAGTGAGGCGGGCCAAATTAGCTCTGAAGATCTACTGTATGACATGGTGATTATAGTGAACAATAATACATCGGATACTTGAAAATTGCTAAGACAGTAGATGTTAAATGTTCCACCACCAAAAAAAAAAAAGATAACTATGTGACGTGATGGATATGTTCATTAGCTTGACTGCAGTAGTCATTTCACAATGTACACACATATCAAAACATCCCATTGTACGGCATAAATATATACAATTTTATTTGTCAATTATAGCTCAATAAAGAAAAAAAATTATTCACAAAATATTTTGAACATTCAAAAAAGAACATTTAGCCACTACCTGGACTGAACTGATGTTAACACTCCGCCAGGCTTCCCCCACTGGGACACACCAGTCCCTCCTCTGAGCATGCTGAATGCCCCTCTCCCAGGGCCCATGGGACTGCCACGGGGCAGGTGACCACATTCCCTGTCGCAAGCAGGGCCTTGGGAGGACAGGAGCAGCTTCTCTGTACATCTGCACTGTCTCCTGTCACAGCCTCATCTGATGGCTCATTTACCCTTATAACTGCCTGGTGAGACAGGTGAAGATTTATTTTCTCTATTGTACAGAAGAAGAAACCGAGGCAGAGAGGATGAAGGATTCATCTGAGAGCACATGGCACACAGGAGGCCGTCAGTACTAGACCCAGTTCTGTCCCTGAAACAAGTGTTCTCTTCCCGATCAGCCCCTTGGCTCCCATCTCAGCTCCCCTCTCCTCTGGGCCTCAGGAAGGGCTGTTATTAACCATGCCATGTCAGTAAGTGGCAATTGGGACAGTCTCAGGCAAACTGGGCCACACCTCGACCCTACCTTCGAAAGTCCACAAGAGCTGATCGAGCTCCAGCATCACCTGAGACACGGGGCAGATGTGAAAGAGAAGACACCGTCCCTGCCCACAAGGTGTATACAGAAGCCAAGATGCATTCTTTCACGGCATCCAACAGGCTATATGCACCGATGCCTCCAAAACCAGGGAATATCAACCAGGGCTGTGAGCAGAAGGGCTGACTTTCTAGAGGAGGTGGGGTTTGATTGGGGTCTTGAAAAGCAAGCTCTGATGAAGCAGAGAAGAGGGTGAGGTCCCTCCTGGCAGAGGGAACCCTACATTCGGAGGCTGAGGCTCAGTGAGCTTTCAGACAGGGTGAGGGATTTTGAGAGGTTAGGAAAGTAGGTAATAAAGATAGAGAAGCACATCACCCATGCATATATCCCAAAATGACTCAAATCCAGAATATGTAAAAAAAAAAAAAAAAGAACGAGAAAAAAAAACTCAAATCAAGAACAAAATAGACAATTCAATTTTTAACTTTGGCAAAAAACTTCAATAGACCATCTACAAAAGATAATACCCAGCTGTCCACTTAATATGTGAAAAGTTGTCAACATTATCAATCATTAGGGAAATGCAAATTAAAACCACAATGAAATACCATTATACTCCCACCAAAAAAGCTAAAATTAAAAAGAAATGATAATTCTGAATTTTGGCAAGAGCTTGGAGCTAGCTACCAGAACTCTCACGTTGCTGGCGGGAGTGTTCATTGCTTCAACCACTTGGGAAATGATTTGGCAATATTTACTGAAGTTAAGCACATGCCTGCATATGATCCAGCAATTCCAGCCATAGGTATTTGCCCAAGAGAAGTGAAAGCAAGTGACTGCCAAATGACATGTACAAAAATCTCCCTCAAAACTTTATTTGTAATAACCCAAAACTGAAAACAACTCTAATGCCCATCTATTGTAGAATAAATAAACAAATCATGGTACATTCATTCAATGAAATACTATGCAGCAATGACAAAGAATAAATTACAGATACATGCAACCATACGGATGGATCTCACAGTGGGAATGCTGAAGGAAAGAAGGCAGACAGAAGTGAGCGTGTGCTAAATAGCTCCACGCATATGAAGCTCAAGGTTGGATGAAATTAACCCTGGGGATCCAAGCCTGAATAGAGGTTACCTCTGGGCAGGTTACTGACTGGAAAAAGCACAAACTGCCTGGGCTGTTGCAATTGTTCTATATCTTGATCTATGAGACTTTTACATGGCTGTATAGACGTGTGAAAATCCATCAAGTGTGTATATATGTATGTATGTATTTTGAATGTGAGCACTTTATACTAAGAAATACCCCCAATAAAGTGAGGTTTTTTTTTCTATCCCTCCAGGTGGAGGCAGAGACTGGAGTGGAGAGGGTGAGGGAAGCAGCATAACCACTTGGGAGGCTTTTGCAACATGAAGAAGGAAGAGTAAACCATCGGGAAACAGGTGCCAGGTGTGGGCGGGGCCAGTCATGCTGTGGGAGGCCAGTGGAAGGTGGCAGCAGTGTGGACAGGTGGTGGAGGAGGTGCTGGGAGGAAGAAGAGGGGCTCCACTGGAGCAGGCTGGGCAGGAACCCCCTGGGGCACTGAAGCATTTCAACACGCCCAGGTACGGTCTAGAACGGGCACCCTGGGATCCCATTCCAATACTCTGAGCAGCTTCACACGGGGTGAACTCCCCACCACAGAGGAGTTCAACAAGAACAGTCAGCCCCATTTGTTGAGTCCTTCTGAGGCCCGTGGTAGACCCTGCACTGCCACAGAGGTCAGAATGGGGAGTGCTCATGAAGCCTATGAAGCAGGCCTTATTCTTTTTTTTTTTTTTGAAATGGAGTCTCCCCCTCTGTTGCCCGGCTGGAGTGCAGTGGCGCTATCTTCTTGGCTCATTGCAACCTCTACCTCCTGGGTTCAAGCAATTCTCCTGTCTCAGCCTCCTGAGTAGCTGGGATTACAGGTGCCTGCCACCACGCCTGGCTAATTTTTGTATTTTTAGTAGAGACAGGGATTCACCATGTTAGCCAGGCTGGTCTCGAACTCCTGACCTCAGTCAATCCGCCCACCTCGGCCTCCCAAAGTGCTGAGATTACAGACGTGAGCCACTGCGCCCCACCAGACCTTATTCTTCCTATTTTGCAGATGAACAAACTGAGGCTCCGAGAGCTGAGTGGTGGTGCTAGGACCCCAGTCTGTCAACTCACCCTATCGGTGACCATGTCACACTAGGGGTGGATGACCACTTGTGAGGAACAACGTGGCAGGGATGCAGCAGGGTGGGGCCCACTGGGCTGGATAGCGCTGGGAGAATGGACTTGGGAATCTGTAACATCTCAGGGCTCCCAGGAGTCCTGGTGCTCCTCCAGGTCTCCTGGGAACAGGCAGGTTGGATAACTGTGGCAGTAACTCCGCACCTGGACGTGGGACAGAGGGAGCCCTGCAAGATGTCAGGCACTGTCCTCAGCCATCACTATCACTGCCCCTCAGTCCACATTTTACAGGTGGGGCAGTGGAAGCTCAGAGAGGCCAGCCAGAGAATGGCAAAGGCCCCAGCCTTGCAGACCCAAGCCCAGCTGATCACATTCACTTCCACACCTCCACTCCTCCCCCAGGCCCAGAGGGCTGGAGGGGCTTGCCTCCCTGGGGAAGGGCAGGGAGGACCAATTCTGAGAGATCCAGAGTATGAAAGAGGGAAGAGAGAAAGAAATGGAGAGGCAACGAAACAGAGAAAAGCAGAAACCAGGTAGGGCAGGGCTGGGGAGAGGAGGGACGACAAGGAGCGCCCAGAAAGAGGCCGGGTGGGGGCGGTGAGGCGGGAGGCAGTGATGAGAGGTGGGAGACAGAGCAGATGTTCACCAGCAGCTGTGAACTCCCAGACAAACACAGCTAACACAGACCTGCGGGGCGCGTCCCTGCCACCGTCAGCTCCCACCTGCCTCTTCCTCCCTTCCCCTCACTGCCTGCTGCCCCTCTGCCCCCCGGAGGCCCAGCAAGCTGATTTTGCCCACCTTGGTCCAGGTGCCTAGGGCTGTAAATGGGAGGAGGATCAGCAGAGAGAGGGCCAGGCTCCTCCAAGGAGACCCCTACCCGAACTGTGTGGCCTTGGGCCTCAGTGTTCTCATCTTGGGCAGTGGGCCTCCAAGGACCCTGTTAGCCGTCAGGCTCTGAGCCACAAGGCATGTCCCCTGCACCCAGCCCCAAGCCTGCAAAGATGCTCCACCCCTTTCACCCAGCCTCCTGGCTCCGGAAGGAAGCATGGCCAACTGCTCAACACTGACCTGGGCCTGGGTCTTCCTCAACAATGGAAGGGGCCAAAGAATGCCTGCAGCCTCTCCATCACCCAGGCTCTGTTCCTGCAGCCTCTCCATCACCCAGGCTCCGTTCCTGCTGCCTGTCCATTACCCAGGCTATGTACCTACAGCCTCTCTGTCACCCAGGCTCTATTCCTCCAGGTCAGACATCTCCTTGGGGCTCTGGGGAAGGGGACCTTACAACTGACTGGAGAGGTAGCATTGGGGGCAGATACCAGGGGAGATCCAGCAATGTCATCCTCACCTCTCCTAGCACTAGTTCAGCTCAATCCAAGCTCTGCATTTAAGGGCTGAGTGACCTGAGGCAGGTCATTCAACGTCTGAGTTGCTCATCTCTAAGGGGCGGGTGGGGGACAAGGTTACTGTGTTGCAGAGCTGGTGTGAGGATCAGCTGACCCTATAGGTGTGAGAATCCTGCCCAGCCCAGTGCCCAGCCTTCCCTGGCATAAGAACATCTCCCCATGAAAGAGGAAAGGTGACTAGCAGGCTAGAAGGGAGCTTGGATAGTGCTGACTCCATCCCCTTACCCACAACCAGAAAGAGCAGCCCGGAGACAGCATCTGGGAGGCAGAGCTGCAGAGTCAGGGCTAGGACGGGACAGTTACCCCAGGTCTGTGTCCCCCAGGCCAGCACTCCCTGGTCTGGGAGGGAGTGGGGCACACAGCGGTCACCTACAGTCACTCCTGCCTCTTTTGCAGACGCAGCAAATGCCTGCTCTATGGTGGCATCTGGAGATGCCAGGCAAGAGTGGGCACGGGAAAGTACACCATGGGCCTCCGGAACTGCGGCTCTGTTGTTGAGGACAAAAGAGCAGCCTTCCCAGAGCGCTGGGCAGGGCACTGGCAGGAGCGGGAACAGCTGGGGTGGGCCCTGGACTGGTGGGGCCAGAGAGAGGGGGCAGGGCAGACTGAGAACCAGGGCTCCCAAGACCCTCTGCCTGCTGTCCACTGAGACCCTCTCTCCCTGGCAGAGGCACTGGGCTATGATTAAGCCATCACTGCCGCTGTGTTGGCACTTCTGATAGAATCCAAGAGGGATGGAGGAACGAAGGTCACAGGAATCACAGGTCCCTAAATCAGGCTGCCTCCACGGTCAGCGGCCTCCAGGGGTCTTCAATGCCAGCCAGCCAGCTGCCCTGTGGATGCTCCTCAGGCTGAGGAGGGGGGCACTGTTTACGGCCCCTGCTTAATTAAATCAATAAACCACCAATGCAAATCTGGCAGAGGGCCAGCCCTTTACAATGCACCATGCGGAGGGGAGGCTGGATTAACAGCTGCTGCAAGAGGACAAGAGGAGGGGAGACGGAGAGACTGAGGAGGAAGAGGAGGGAGAGGAGGAGGGCCAATCTGGGAGCGGGGCTCAGAAGAAGTTGAGTGTCCAGGCCCCCAGACTCCCTCCCTGGACTACACCACAACCCATCCCTGCAACACCTAGAAGCGTACCATTTCCTCTTTCAGGGGCTCCTTTCCCCCTCCTGCCAACATGGCTGCAGGAAAGCCTCTGCTATCGGTCGTTTACACTATAGTGAGAACTTGAGGCTAGGTGAGACTGCAGAGATTCAGTGCCGTGCTGGCCCAGGGCAGGCTACTGGAGCATCCTGCCAGGTCTCCTTTCCAGTGTTTTCGGGCCTGAGCAGGATGGAGCTCCAGCAAGGACCCAGATACACAGCCACAGCTCTCCCTCTGTTCTGCATTCTGGGAAGACTGGGGGAGAACTGCTTGTCAGAAAGCCTGTCCATTAAGGGAAGCTGTGTGGTCTGGGACCAGCCCCTGACCTTCTCTGGGACTCATTTTCTCCGTCTGGATCACCAGGGGCTCAGAATCTGCAACCTCTAAGTGACTTTCTAGCTCAGACACTCTCCGCATTGGGATCCCCTAAGGGGAGAAGCATCTCCTTGATAAGCCTGGGGCCCAACCTGAGGCAGGGTCATGGCCAGCCCATGTTTGGGGCCAGAGTCACTACAGCCACTGGCAACCTGCTGGATGGGACCTGGGGTCCAGCTATGAACCCCATGCTCCCTCCATGTTCCCATCTGTAAAATGGGAATAATGAAAGGCATGGATACCCCACATAGGAGTAAAGTGCACTAATGAATGCTCTCAGAGCCTCGGATGAAAAAAGGAGGAGACTCTGCAGGGCCAGGGGGCACAGGGAGGCAGCATCGGGACCCCTGCTCCACCTGGACTGCCAGACACCCCTCAGGCATGGAAGCTACACTTTGACCGCCAGTTTCTGGTAGAGCCTTCCCAGTAATCCCTCTGGGGCCATGAGAAAATGCCTTCCCCTTCTGAGCCCCAGGTCCCTTCCCTGTAAATGGCTCTGA